>NC_035162.2:3925247-8925247 GCF_001659605.2 Manihot esculenta | reverse complement strand
ATTGTTGATGGTTATCCTTATTATCAGAATATATACCCATTTTCTGTGTAATTTGGCTTGCAGGTGATAGTGATGAAAATTTTGATCAAACTAAGAAAGGCTCCAGGCAAGCGTTAAAGAGGATCAGAAAGGGAGTTTCTAGGGCTTGTAAGAACGCTGTATAGCAGTATATGAAGTGTCAACCATTTTGGCCCTTGAATGATTTGTACATGTCTAGATTTGTGGGAGGGGATTTGCTCATCACCTCCAAGCTTCTATTTAAATCCATGGATAATGATGAATGATTTTGAAAGACTTGTGGGCTTTTCTAGGCCACATCTGTTGATTGAAAATGGCAAAGGTTATTTGAGTCTTAATGAAATTCGTCTCGTCTCGTCTCGTCTCGTCTCGTCTCGTCCGATTCCATCAACAACTAATTCTCGTCCTTGTGTACTTTAAAATTGCTATATTTTAGATATTTAATCAATTATAACTCTCGTTGATGCATTAATAATTTAATATTTAAAATTATAAGTGTGTCTCCCGCAATTCGCGCGCCTTGGAGGCCTCTGCTTCGTTGGATTCAGTTTTCGCACTGGAACTAAACTCTCGTACAATTGGAGCGTGGCTAGTGATCGCGTCGGTATTTGCTGGCCTTTGTTATTTTCCAAATTCAGCCTGCCTTTTATGTAAAGCCCACCATTTTTTATAAAAAAATAATAATAAATTAAAATTGAAAATTAATTTCTCAGTTATTTTCTCGAGGCTCTTCCAAGCTTGCAATCGACCTTCATCTCCAAAACCTAATTTCCATTTGGTAAGCATTTTTCTTTTTCCAAATTACTTTTCCTTTTTGAAGATTATCGAATTATTATTGAAAAAAATATATATTTTTAAAAAATTTCCTGCTCTGTTTTATTATATATTCAATAATCAATTTTTTTTTTCAGAAATTCCGGAACTTTTATTTCACATCCGAATTTATTAAATAAATTCATTTAAAAAATTCCCTCGGAAAAAATTGCAAAATATTAAATCGTAATTTTGAATCGGTTTCGAGAAACACACAATTGAACGGAAATCTGGATTGAAATTTGGAAGTGAGGGTTTAAAAAAAAGTAGGGTTTATGATAGGTTCATCAATTAGGGTTTTAGAATTATAGATTGATCAGGTTGATGATGATTATGATCATGATTAGGATTCCAGAAAAATGTCAGAAAGAGAACAGTACGGAGGAGGCAGTGAAAGAAATCAGACACCGTCGATAGCGCCAACATCAAACATGAACCTCACATTCAGCGCCGATGGGGCTAATGCTGTTTACAAGCCCATCATGCCAATCACCAGTGATGATCCATTTCATCACGTTCAATCAATTTCAGCGCACCACCATGAGATGTTGATGTTGGGTGGTGGCGATGTCAGCGTCGGCGTCGGCGTCGGCGTCGGTGTTGGTGTTGGTGTTGGTGTCGATGGACTTAACGTGAACAACGCAGCGCCCATCAAGAGAAAACGTGGACGGCCCAGGAAATACTCCCCACCCCATGGTCATTTCGGCCTCAACCTCACATCTCCGCTCTCCCAGCTTCATCACAACAACTACCATGATCCCCATCAGTCTCCTCTTCTACATCACTCTGAATTTCAGTCTCCTCTTTCTCCATCATCCACTGCAAAGAAAGCAAGGGGTAGACCCCCTGGTTCTGGCCGCAAAAACCAACTAGCCGCTTTAGGTACGTTTGATCAATTACTTTGGTTTCTACTGTATGATGATGTGATTATATCGATTGGAGAGATGATGTAAGTGGACTTCACGGGATTTTGTTCCTTGGTCGAAATGACACTTTTACCCTTTATTTTATGTTAGAACGTTTCTAGTCCTTTTGCCCTTTTCTTTATCAAAATATTACTTTTCCGTCTTGCAATCTGAAATGGCCAGAGACGAGTCACTTTTTCTTTTTTGATTTAATTTATTTTTTTATTATTTTTTTAATGTGATGCAGAAATGTTTATTCAGGTTGGGTCATATGCGCAAGGAAGCAATAGAAGTGAAATTTATTTAAAGTTTTGTCCTATTTTAATTTTTTAGTTTTGACTTTTATTGCTTTCCAGGATCGGCAGTGGTTGGATTTGTACCACATGTTATAACAGTGAAGGCTGGAGAGGTAATTTTCTTTTTTCTATAGTCACTAAATGTCAATTCCTTAATAAAACAAAGGCCTATTTTCCAGGATAAATCTTATTTATGGCATTAGAAGTATTTTCTTTTCAACAGTGTACATCTATACTCCTGCAAAATTCATAGTGTTGAACTGTGGGTTTTTTGTTTTTCATTTTCATTGTGGCAAGGCATTGCATAATTGCAAGAAACTTAATATTTCACTCCTTTGGCTGACAACTATAATGCGTCTTATGGAAGAGTAGTCTTTCTGTTTTATTTGCTGCAACTTGATCATGGAATATTGTGTTAAGCCACCATCAGAATAAGGTAGAAAGTTTCACTGATAATGTACTTCTGGAATAACATATGTCTAGCCTTAAAATTTTTAGTTCCTCATAACATTGGATCAATACTGCTATAGTTAACCGTCAATGTTCTATAATACAGCTTAATGTGATCAGCGTGTTGCTTTGTTGACTAAGATTTTGGTTCATTAAAGGGGATGCCAATTAGTTTAAATCATGATTATACGCCTGAGGATAAGCAAATAAGTGTCATATTATAAATGCAACATGCAAGTGATGCTGCATACGGTAGCATTTGCAGTCAACTGCTATTGAAGCATGGTGCAGCGTTATCTTTATGGGTGGGGCATCACAGTATTGTTTGACATGGTTATGCAGTATGCGCTCGTGTATTTCCATTCCATTTCTTTTTCTCTGGAGCAAATTGGATACGGCAACTGAGATGGCTGCCCTTTATCCTACTTCCACTCATTTGCTAATGCAAATTGAAGCAAGATGTAATTAAAAAAAAAAAAAGAAGCTGCTTTTGTTCTCCCAAATAAGGGGTCTCTTTTATATATTTACTTTATAGCAGTTTGAACATTTTACAAGTGTTGTTTCATCTTTTCTCAGGAGTTATTATGTTTGATTTTAAAATTTATCCCCACAGGATGTGTTGTTGAAAATAATGTCTTTCCCCCAAAATGGTCCAAGAGCTGTCTGCATTTTGTCAGCAAGTGGTGCCATATCTAATGTTACACTTTGTCAAACTGCAACATCTGGTGGAACCGTAACATATGAGGTGTGTTCAAAGTTTATATTGTTTATGCTGTATATCAATTTACAATCACAGTAAAAGAAGAAAAAATTTGCTCCATTTTCTGTTATATAGCTGATTTTTTTGGAGTGGCCAAGGAAGTTGGGACAATGCAGTTTGCAGGGATTGATAATCTTTGTGAGTTTGGTGGAGGGGGAAAGGTCATTTGCTAAAGCTAATTGGCTAAGTCAATAGTTGCTGGGAAAAAGAATTTTAAACACTAGTTGCGGCACAGGAGAACTTTTGCCCTCTCCGCCCCTTTCTATTAAGTTGTTCTTTTTCATTGTTGGAGATTCAAGGAATCACAATGCTCACATGACATCAGAGTTTTTTTTTTTCTTTTTTGTTTTTTTCATATTAGAATTGGGGTAGCCAAGTTCCTCTCTTAGTTAAGGGGATAAGTTTGTAAAAGTACAATATATAGACCCATAAGATAATAATAATAAATAAATAAATAATAATACATGCACACTCAGAGCTAAGAGTTTTGTGCAGTAGTAGATTGATGAACTAGGAAAAGGAACAAACTAAAACTACAAGAAAAAGCATTGGTTTCTCTCTCTAGCAAAAAGGCCTGATTCCCCTTCGTTGTTGTAAATTCTTACTCATAGAAAATTATTAGCCCATCGTTAACTTGACTTTCTTGTTTTATTCAGATAGTTGTGTAAGAGACTCAGAAAATTTGATTCTTAAATATTGTATTCACAGATCAAGTCAACCCTTCTATCATTTGTTTATGCAGGGACGATTTGAGATTTTGTCACTTTCTGGTTCATTTTTCCCTTCAGAGAGTAGTGGCCAGCGAAGCAGAACAGGTGGTTTGAGTGTTTTACTAGCTGGGCCTGATGGTCGTGTTCTAGGTGGTGGAGTGGCAGGGCTCCTCACGGCAGCATCTTCTGTTCAGGTTCTTCTGCTTCTCATTTTTTCTTTTGTGCTGCATCAAGCAGTGATAGCCAATTTGTCATATAGAGACTGCATTATGCACGAATTGCATGATCTCTCAAAATGACTTTACGATGCCAAGGGAAATTGACCTTCTTCGCTTTCATATGTATTTTTTCCTGAGGTCTCTTCTCGTTGATGCATTGGAGTTTGTTTCTGTTTGCAGATTATTGTGGGTAGCTTTATTTCAGAAGAGTGGAAAGAGTCGAGACCGGGGATTAACCAACCTGAAACTATGTATGGTCCAGGTGCATCGATAGCAGGAAGCCCAACATCCCGAGGAACTTTTAGCGAATCATCTGGTGGCCCTGGAAGCCCCCCGAACCAGAGTACTGGAGGATGCAACAGTAATCCACAGGGAATGCCAAATGTGCCATGGAAATAGAATTCTGCTATAAGTTACTCTAACTTTTCTGCAAGGAATAGTTATTGTTCTAACATTATATGGGCATCAACACCTTGCTATAAAAGATAAGCCGATATAGGTTAGGTACTGTACTTTTGGCGAGTAGACAGAAGAGTTGTAACATGGAAATCCTTGGAATTTGATAGGCACCCGGTGGCCATTTGCAGTTTAGATCTGCCTTGTGTTTAAGTAGAACAGAGTCGAGTGTTCTTTCTGTGTTTCTAATTTATTTATATTTTCAAAACTTCCAAATAATGGATTTTTTTTTTGTAGGAAATAGACATTTAATTTTACTAGGCTTCATATTTTAGAATTTAGAATTTTGTTTAGGTTCTGACTCTCGACATTTCAGTTTGGGTTAAGTTTTAATTCTTAAAGGAATTTCGTGCAATTATTTTCATATAGATTCATACCTGATTTAACATTTAAACTTTAGACTTAGTTATTGATATATAATGTATCCTATAATATACCTTTAAACTATTTTTTAACTATATTCACTTTAAACTATAAAGTGCTTATATAATTAAATTGCAAGGAAACAATCCAAGGTATCCACCTTTCTTTCCAGAAGGACATTATGAGAATTATGCTGCCATTTGATCGAGTAGCAAGATGACTTAGAAAGCAGAAGGCAACAGTTGAAAGAATGTTAAAGATTGCTTACTTCTTGTGCTGCTTGTGTGAGAATGACAAGTGTTTTTTTTTTCTTTTTTAAATATTTAGCAAGTTTATCGGTATTCAGAGGGTCACTAACAACTCTATTGACACACTTACAGGCTTAATTTGATGGTAACGTATATTATAGTGAATTTGAAGATCTCAAGGTGAACTCTCTCCTATTCAATCTCCCCCTTATAACCTTGTAGGAAAAAAAGAAAAAAACAATTATTGACCAGTCTAAATACAAAGAAGGAACCCACCCCCTCCCTCTCTCTAATCATCCAAGTTTTTACATTAAATAAAGCTGATCACAGTAATGTAAGGTACTCTAAATCCCCAAAATGAAGCACCTGGAAGTTCAATACTCAAAACCAGAAAGGAACATCAAGAAGTTTAATTCAACCTTTGTGTTTTGAAAGAGGATTAACTGATAGACTCAAATCAGCTTCTGACTGACACATTTAAGGATCATCGACTAGAAAAGCATAAAAACTTAGTCAGCTAAGGAAGCCACTAGTTGTTACCACTAACAGCAACATGCATCCCTTTGCAGACTGGCACAGAGAACTTGCAATCACAAGGAGGTCAAACAAATCCAACAGCAAATAAACCCAACAACTAAAACAAAGTAAATCAAAAGAGAATGTCTTATCTAAATATGGCGAGAGCAACCCATAACCATGTAAGAAAAAACAAAAGGTGCCCCCTGCTCAGACTGTAATTGATGCTAGCAATAGAGAATAAGTGAGATTCTCTCTCCAACTTAAAAAATTTAAATCAAAGCAAATCTAACCTAATATGAAATAAGTTTAAATCTGAAAATAATTGGCTGATTTTTTTTTTTTTGGACAGGATAATGGTCTCTTATAAATCAAAATCAAGAAGGGGTCATGCCCTGCCAACTGCCAAGGCATCAACAGACAAGGTGTGAGCCAACGGCTAATGAAAGGCTAGAAATCCAAGAGAGTGGGCGCACCATACCCTTGGGGCCCAACCCAACGCCACAACACTGTGATCCAACACCAGCCTGTTTCAAGTTGTTCCCATGGCCCCTTTCTCCAAATCTCAAGGGCTGAATTTTGGAATCAACGTTAACCTAAGCATCTTTTGCACTATTTTTTTGGGATTAGACATCAGTTTTGACAGCCTATATGCCAACTCTGCAATTAACTAAACATTAACTCCATCAAATCATTCCCACTTGCTATTTAATTAAATCAAACTACTCCTACTACTACTGATTATAAGATAATATTGTTAATGTAATTGAAGAAATCCACCTGTGATTTTCTGTATTTGAGTTGCATTGCAATCGGCAATAGCGGAAGGAAGCATCCAAGTTTCCGTCCATCGCAGTCGCCATCACCAAATGTGAAGAAGCCGATGGTGAGGGACAGGCTTTAAGCACAGCACGTGACTCCGTCTCTCTATGATTTCCCTTTCTCTCGGTTACTGCCACCGGTTTGCTCTTCTTAAGTCGTCAATTCACTATTCGCTTTTTCCACGAGCAAAAACGGTTATGGCGTGAGATGCACTGCCAGCTGGCTGCAGTTGGATTAGTGAACAGCTTTTTTATTAAATTTTATATTTAGCTCAACCACGTGTCCCCTTTTCCTTCGTCGACATCTGGACACTGCATTTACTCCTTCCCACACCCCAACTCATTCCTTTTCTGTTTTTAGAAAATGACGGCCTTCTTTTTACCTTTTTGCCCCTCCTTCACGTTTTACAATATCTACACTTCCGTTATCCACCCTGGTTTTTCATTTCTTTTTTCTTTTGACCATTTTGCCCCCCGGCCACCGCAGTATTGCACACTCTCTAGCCTCCGCCATTTCCACCTAGGGGTAAATGTGGAAAATTAGTGACGGAAAGCGGAATAAGACAAGAGGAGGGTGAGTATAGCTTTCCTTTATTTTCAGTTTGATAACCGATTACTCATAATTGTTTTCATGGGTTTTTTTTAATGATTTAATCAAATTATCTTTAAAAGGAAAATAATTTATTATATATAAAAATCAGAATCCGCCAAATCACAACAGCAAGGTGCGAGGAGGAGAAGCAGAAGCATAGTATTATGGGAAGAGAATAGCTGGATTTCAGAGAAGACGACGCAGGAGACTCTGGATTTCAGGCCAACCTCTTTACTCATTTCTTAACTACCTAACTTAAACCCTTAGCCTTATCTCTATCTCTACCAATTTTTTCTTGCTTTCGTTTTATTAACATTGGCGAATTCTGTTCTGGTTTATGCAAATTCATTCGCTTTCAAGTTTCAGTACCGCCAAAACAAGAGAGGTTAGTTCATTTCGTTGAAATCTGATTGCTTAATTGCTCCTACTGTCCTTACTATGCGTAATATGTAATTGTTCTGCTGAATTTTTCTGTCTCTTTGATGTCGTCCTGCTTGTTCTGTGTAGTAATTGTTGGCTATTGCGGAAGTGGATTCTCACCTTTTTTTATAAAAAAAATGATTAACTTTTTTCTGCTGCTCGATTATCTCTATCTCAATTTCTCTCTTCCAGAAAACCACAGTGATATCTAATTTTCTAGTAACTGATTTTGAAATACTATGCTCTTCAGGTTGATTTAGGAATTTGAATACAAGGTAATATGGATACGACGTCGTCTGTTCGATCCATTGATCAGGCTATCGAAGAGATCATGAGAATTCACAGATCGTTACCGACGAGACCTGGGATCGATGAGGTGGAAGCTGCCAAGACGTTGATTCTAAATGTTGACAAAGAAGACCAGGCGAGACTTGAATCCATTTCCAGGCAAACCAAGAGCCCTGATGTACCCCAAGAGCTCTTTACAATCTTGCAGGAGATGCAGAAGAATTTGGTTTATTTCCAGAGCAAGGAGCAGAAGAGGGAGGCTATGAAATTGCTCGATCTCGAAAGTGTTCACGCTCTGTTTGATGAATTTATCCAGAGAGCTTCCAAATGCTTGCATTCTACTTCAACTTTGTCCTCTTCTTCCTCCTCCAACGGCTCTGCTTCTACAGTTTCTTGCAGCGGTTTCTCTAGGGCCACTGCGCCAACTTCCGTTAACAAATCTTCTATTACTGCACCATCGAACTTATATTATTCTGAGAAAAATCCTGCGAGGCCTGCGGAATTTTTTACCCGAGACGATAGTTATGTGAAGAAGGCCAAGTCGTCCTTTTACTCTGATGGAACTGGCGTTTCGTCCATGCCCCATATAGTGGATTCCACTCTGAAAACGACTGTAACTACTACAGGTGTGCTTCATTTCGTCAACTTTTAATTTGCTGTCAATTTTGTACATAGTTCAATTACAGAATGAGCATCAAAGGATTCTTTTGAATTATGGGAATTAGATCTTTGATGGTTCCATTGCAGAGTCTGTGTTATTGATGTACTGTTGCTCTTTTACACGCAGTTTATTTTGTGTTTTAAAATCATAGATTTATATTTGATAGAACCCATGTTTTACAAGATATGGTATTTTGACATTTTTGAGACCTCTAAACATCCTCTATTTTCACTTACAAAATGGTTGATTGAGCATGTTTTCTCTTCAAAACCTCCAAAATAATTTCAAATACTTCCCTTCTTAGCAACGTTTTTTTTTTCAAAAAACTATAAAAACGCTTATTTGATGTGATTCTGTGCTTCAAATGTTGTAGGACAAGATGGTGACAAGTTGAGTCTAATAAAGCTTGCTAGTTTAATTGAAGTCTCTGCCAAGAAAAACACTCGAGATCTCAATCTCCAAAACAAATTGATGGATCAGATTGAATGGCTACCTGATTCAATAGGCAAGTTGTCAACGTTGGTTTCCCTAGATTTGTCTGAGAACAGGATAGTGGCCCTCCCAGCCACTATTGGAGGCCTTTCGTCCTTGACAAAGTTGGATTTGCATTCTAACAGAATTGCTGAACTCCCAGAATCTATTGGAGATCTTCTTAGCCTAGTCTTTTTGGACCTTAGGGCTAACCAGCTATCATCTCTGCCTGCTACCTTTGGCAGATTGGTACGCCTTCAGGAGCTTGATTTGAGCTCAAATCGGCTCTCTTTGCTTCCTGAGTCTATTGGTTCACTTATTAGCTTGAAGAAGCT
This sequence comes from Manihot esculenta, assembly GCF_001659605.2. Lineage (NCBI taxonomy): Eukaryota > Viridiplantae > Streptophyta > Magnoliopsida > Malpighiales > Euphorbiaceae > Manihot > Manihot esculenta. The sequence goes on along the minus strand of NC_035162.2, from coordinate 8,915,906 downwards.
AAATGTGGAGACCAATGATATTGAAGAACTTCCTCACACAATTGGCCGATGTTCTTCACTAAGGGAGCTTTATGCAGATTATAACAGGCTTAAGGCACTCCCAGAAGCTGTAGGAAAGATAGAAACCTTAGAGGTTTTGTCTGTGCGTTATAATAACATCAAACAGCTACCTACAACTATGTCATCTCTATCAAACCTGAAGGAGCTCGATGTGAGTTTCAATGAGCTTGAGTCAGTGCCTGAGAGCTTGTGTTTTGCCACCTCACTTGTCAAGATGAATATAGGAAACAATTTTGCTGATTTACAGTCCCTTCCAAGATCTATTGGGAACCTTGAGAATCTCGAAGAGCTGGATATTAGCAACAACCAGATACGAGCTCTTCCAGACTCTTTCCGGATGCTAACACGACTACGTGTCCTACGTGTGGAAGAAAATCCTTTGGAAGTGCCACCAAGACATATCGCTGAAAAAGGTGCTCAGGTAAGATGTTCCTGCCTTCATTATTTGATTAGAATATGATTCACTCCCTCTCAGGGCTAATTTATTTTCTGTATTTTGCTTCTTTTCCTCAGGCTGTTGTTCAATACATGGTTGAGCTTGTTGAAAAGAGGGATGTGAAGACACAAGTCATGAAGCAGAAAAAGAGTTGGGCTCAGATCTGCTTCTTTTCAAGGTCTAACAAAAGGAAGCGCAATGGTATGGACTATGTGAAAGCTTGATTGCACAAATATAACAAGACGATGACAGGACCTTGATGTTGGGTAAGTTGCTGGACAATCTTCATCATATCCAATTTATTGATATAATTAGAATCACATTATTTTGCGAGTATGCTAGAACTTTTGCTTAGGTCTTTGAATGAATCTTTAGACAATAGTTACTTGGTTAGGCTGGGTTACATATATGAAGGGTGAGGAGGGGGGTGGTCAGCAGAAATTAATTAAGTCACGGCTATTACTAAGCAAAATTTAATGAAGTCAAGCTGCAAGAGACTCATGTATTTTTGTTTTTGCTTGGCTTTGTATTTCTTGCAGGGATTTAACAGTTTATAAAGCCTGAGATCCTAATGCAACTAAAAATCCATCCATCAAACAGGGGACTCGGTTTGTAAATCATGGCTCTTACTCTTGCTTCTTAAACTGTAGATTTACATTTTTTTCCCTCCTTTTATTATTTTTGTACTGTATTAATTGGTTCCAATTTTACTTGATTTGTATCTGTTGTTCTTGAACTGTAATGAGGTGTACAATTCAGCCGGCAGATAGGAGAGGAAGAATATACGGTTTTCTGTGTCCCTCATTGTTGTATGAAGTTTGACTTTGACTTCTTTTTTCACCACTTCAATAGATTCCCTTTCCTTTGAATCAGATTTTAGATTCAACAGAATTTTTGAATTCAGTTTTGTGTTTGTCTTATTCATGGTTGAAATTGTTGTCTAGATTTTTCATTGGTCAAGTTTTCCATGCAGACGGGTGACTTTCTCCGCCATTCATTCAGACTATGACAATGCAAATTATGTATACAGACATTCATGGCCTAGTAGTAGAAGGCATTATCAATTTGCCATTCATATTTCATTTGCTAATAGCTATACTTCACTGTGCCTTTCTTTCTTGCTGGAAAAGATCGTGATGTTGGTGTTCCGTGCATTTTGATTTTAGACTCTTTTTTAAGTCGTGAGGAAAAAAAAAAAGATGTTACAAGGCAAATCAGTTATTTCTTGTTTCCTTTACAATTTTGTCTTATGTATTCCCTTTATAACTTTGTACCGATTCTCTTATTTTCTTATTTCATTGGGTAAATACGTTTGAGAGAGGCACTGAAGTTCAATCCATTGCTATTTTAGAAATTGCAATTGGTGGCTGCCAAAAAACGCCCCGTTTCTAGAATAACCACGAAAGTCATTACAAATTAAACCACAATAATTATTCTCAAACCCCATCACCGGCGCGAAAAGCCAGAGTCCCTGGGGCCCAAAAATGACGAGAAGAAATCTTGATTTAACTAGTTAAAAAACTGCGAATCATTTTTTTTAGAATTTTAATTTTTAAAAAAATATGAAAAACAATTGCAAAAAGTAAAAATGATTTTTTAGAGTCAATAAATTTGTGAAAAGTATATTTAATTGATTTTTTGTCAGTTATTATGTTTAGAATAAAAAAATGAATTGATTTTAATTTAAAATTCTTATTTAATAAAAAATTGCATTAAAATGGATAAAAATGATTGTATACAAATTTATTTATTTATTTTTTGTTACAAATGATGTATTATGGAGCCAATGAAATAATAATGTGCAACAAATTGCTCGGGTTGTCAAAGCGAATTAAGGCAAATTCGCATGATATTAATTGGGATGGCATCATCACCCAAAACTAAGAAATTCATCGTCTATTTAGCTTTTCACAAATCTCACGCGCTAATCAAAATTGTTCGAGACAAATGAAGAACTCATCACACTTAAACTTGCTTAGTTGTGCTGGCCCAAGGTATAACATCCATTTGATATTGTATACAGAACTCGTCACACTTATGCCGCTTAGTTGTGATTGTTTAAGCTATAGCATCTCATTCTATCTCATTCTCGGTTTTTCGGGATTGAATCCTCTTGCAAAGTGCCTTTTTTAAAGCTTCTTTTTTTTTTCTCCTCTCTCTCAGAGATACATAAAACCAAAGCAGAAAATTAAGGGGTTCTCAAACCCCAAACAAAGTGATCCTGATAAGCTGGATTTGAGGAAAGAGACAAATCTGAAATCATCTTTCTTGCTAAATTATGAGCAATCTAGTTCCCTGCTCTCTTGATGAAACTGAAAACCAGTGAGGGAAGCCTTTTCATAATCTCCTTGATATCAGACACCGAGCTGTGAATCGCTGGGGGTACTGGACCTTCCATGATAGCCTTAAGGAGAACCTGGCAGTCACCCTCCACAGTTACCTTACCGAGATTGTTATTTGAAGCATAAAGAACTGCATCCCTACTCGCGTAGCTTTCCAAGATCAACGGGTCAATAATATGTTCCACCATTCTGCATCTCCAATCAATTATATGTCACCGATGATTCCTGACTACAAATGCCACAGCTCCTTTACCACGCCTTTTATCAGCAGCAACATTGAAATTAATTTTAAGTTTTCCCGGATGGGGTGGTTGTCACTGATCCGAAACGGGGGTAGGTGGAGAAGCAACTTGAAAGACTTGTTCTGCCCGGTTAAAATCTTCAAGACTTAATAATGCAGATGAGATTACCAACGTGCAGTCTTGTTGTTTCTGAAATTGAAGAAGGTTCCTGCATTTCCAAGTAGACCAAAGTAAAAACGCAGATAATTGAATAAGGAACTTACCATGAACCATAGATGAGAAAGGGGAGATCAAAAGCTGCCAACAGTCCTTGATAGGAGAGTTAGGTAGCGTGAAGTTTCTTAAACCCAAGGGAGAACCAAACCAAATGCGCATAGCTCTAGGACAGTCAAAGAAAATGCGGCGCAAGGATTCTTTGGCTCCACAAAAAAGGCAGTCCGGGGAGATGTGATGAAGGCGAGAATTGATTGCAGTGTTGGTAGGTAGCTTTTCTTGTAACAGACTCCATAGGAAGATGGATATTTTCGGTGGCAAGGGGTTGGACCAGATTTTTTTCCAGAAATTGGATAAACCATGGTAGCAAGAGGCTCAGGTCCAGCCTTCCTGTGTTGATCATCATGGAGCTGTTTGGCAATATAGTAGCCTGATTTGACTGTGTACTTCCCTCTCCTGTCATAATGCCATACTAAAAGGTCTTTTGATTGACAGGGACCAATGGGAATGGAGAGGATGTGAGGAATCACATAGTCATCAAAAGTCTCTCTAATTTTAAGGAGGTCCCAAGAAAGAGTAGCTCGATTAGACACCCGGAGAGCTTGAGCTTCTTTAAACCTGGAAGATCTGAAAATAAGCTCGGAATCCAATGATTAGAGTAAAAAAAAAATCGATCTCCCATCACCAACTTGCCAACGAATAATCGTCTCCAAAGAATTCTATGCCATCCTACCATTTTGAGCCTGCATAAAGGTAGAGTGTAGGAAGTATTTGCCTCTCAATAATCTAGCCAGTAGCGAGTTGGGGTTAGATAAGATGCGCCAGCCTTATTTGGTGAGTAAAGCCATGTTAAAGCTTTCGATGCTTTTAAAGCCCATACCACTTTTGCTTTTAGGATTACGTAATGATTCCCAGAAGGCCCAATGAATTTTTGGCTCGTCTTGTGTTTGATCCCACTAAAAGTTCGAGACCACGGAGTTAATTGAATGACAAAAACTTGATAGAAGTTGGAAACAGGTCATGGTGTAAACCGGTATCGCTGTGGTAACAGCCTTGATAAGAACCTCCCTCCCTCCCTTTGATAGTAGTTGTTCCTTCTGGCTCTTCGTCTTATTGAAGACTTTTTCTTTAAGGATCGAGAAGACTTGGCTTTTTGATCTTGGTATATCAGCAGGTAACCCAAAGAAATTATCCGGATGATCAACCTTGGTGATATTTGAAAGAGCTGCAATCCTCCTTCTTAAATTGTGTGGGGGTGTTAGCACTAAAGATTAAGCTGGACTTGTTCAGATTCACCGTCTGACCACAAACAGCAGAATAGTCATGGAGAATTTGACGGATGATTTCAGCCTTCTCTAAAGATTCTTTCGCATAGAAGGAGTCATCGGCAAAGAGGAGGTGGGAAATAGCCGGCCCTCTATGGGAGACAGATAAACCCTGCAAGGAAGGCATGTTAATTTTATGCGATATACCTTCCACACAAAAGAGAAAAAGGTAGGGTAAAGGGTCCCCTGGTGAAATTTTCTAGAAGGAGTAATGAAACCCGAACGATGGCCATTAATTTAGATAGAATAAGGAACTGTGCTAACGCATTCCATTATCCAAGAAATCTAGGACTCATGAACCCAAAGACAGATAGCATGAGCTTCAGCTATGCCCATTCCACGCATTGGTATGCCTTGCTACTATTCAATTTGGGAGCCATACCAGAAGAGTTCTTATTTGATCTAGTTTTAAGCTTATGCATGATCTCATGGTTGATGAGGATGTTATTTGAGATAAAGCGACCTTTAGTAAAGGCGCTTTTGCTGTTGTCCAATAATGGAATCCATAATCGGCTGCAGCCTGGAAGTAAGGACTTTGGAGATAATTTTATAAAAAAACATTATAGAGTCCTATCGGCCGCAGATCGGCCATAGATTGCACCTGTTTTACTTTAGGGATAAGAGTTAAGATTGTGTGGTTGATCCCTTGGAGAATAGGTCCTCCTGTAAAAAAGCTATTAACAGCATCAAAGATATCATTTTCTAGAATAGACCAGAATCTTTGGAAAAATAAACCTGTGAGACCATCTTCGCCTGGTGCTTTTATATTGCCAGTGGCAAACACTGCTTTCTTGACGACTTCTCCATTGACTGGTGAAATAAGAAGAGCATTCATTTCTGTTTCTCGCTCGAAGTTGGAAACCCTGTGTGAATGCTGAGAAGTTTGCCGGTCTTCAGGAGGCATAGATGTTGAAGAAATAGTCATGGGCTATAAGCTGAATATCCTGGAGATTTGTCTTCCAGACACCATGAGAGTCCTGAAGGCCAACAACGTTGTTCTGTTTCCGTCTCTGGATCACTTTAGCGTGGAAATACTCGGTGTTCTTATCCCCAGTATGAAGCCAATTTTGCCTTGCTTTCTGGGCCCAATACTGCTCTTCCCTTCTGATTTCAAATTCCAAATCCTTTTCAATGTTGCGGATTCTGTCAGCATTCCAATTATCACAGGTTTGCTTTGCACTTCCAGTTGATATTGGAGATCATTAATGGCAGTTTTGGCATTTCTGGCATTCACTTTGTTCCAGTTGACAAGAGCATGACAACAGGCTTTGAATTTGGAAAAGATTTTAAACATAGTAGATCCAAAAACGGGAACGTTCCAAGCATTTGCAACAGTCTGTTCAACATCTGGGTTGCTCAACCATCGGCTATCAAACCTGAAGAATTTCTTTGCCTTCGGCATGGAAGGATTGAGAGTGAGTAAGAGGGGTCGATGATTAGACGCAATATCTGAGAGGTGGTGCACAAGCGCATTTGTATAGTGGAAAAGCCATTTGGAACAGCAGAGGCTTCGATCCAAGTGTTCTTGGATGTTATTTCTTCCATTGTGTCTATTGTTCGAGATGGTGGGACTACCTGTGAAACCAATATCAATTAGATTCAAGTTGTTAACAAAATGACGGAATAAGGTAACTTTTGAATCTATAGAATTATTGCCACCAGTTTTCTCTGGTGCTTCTAAATAGGCTTTTGATAAGGTAAGAATTTAAAGGGTGAAATAAAATATATTAAAAAATAGAAAACACTTTGCTATCTTAACGAGTGTTTTAAGTAAATTCGAATTAGTCTTAACTTAATAAATTTTTACTGCCGGATGATTTATAAAAAAATCTCCAATAAAAAGCATAAAGTTGGCTGCAATAATCAATGAGAAAAAGAAAATTAATTATATATATTATCTTCCATACATGAGATGTTCAAAATAATATAAGTTATTACAGTATGTAGAAAAAAATCTGCCATTAAAAAAAAAAAAGACCCCATTTCAGAAACCTACATGGTCGACAAAAATCATATTAAACAAACCACATCAATGCTTAGTGCATGATCAATATACATACATATAACTCATCACATCAATGACTGCGAGCCATCAATTATCATTCAAAAAGTCTCTGGCTGGTGCCGCAGCCGCTGGGAGATGTACTGTTCTTTAAACCTCACCCCTTTAAAAATTAATTTTCTTTTCTACACCATTTAAATAAAAATCCTCAATTTTCTACACCATAGTCACCGCGCCGAATTTCATCTACCCATGACCCTCACCTCGTCTCTGTGATTTTTTTGGTGTGTCCTTCGGGTCGATTCAATTTTTTGGCTTCTTCAATTTGATTCGCGTATCATTTTTCATAAATCATAAGTTCGGTTTTCGATTCGCTGAAAGAATCGAAAAGTAAATAGGCTTTTATCTTTAAATCCACCCGACCAGCCCATGATTCACCCAAACCAGCAAATTAAAACCAAACCCAGCCCAGCCCAAATACGCAAACCTCAAAACTTGAAATCCCAAAACCTTCTTCACTGTTCTCCTTCGACCGAACACCCAGAAAAGGACCCCTAAACCACGCCGGCCGGCCGCCGCCCCATCCCGCGTAACGCAATTCTCAGCTGTCGCAGCCTCGGAAGTCCTCTTCTCCATCTCTTCGAGCTTTTCGGATCGACGTGAGCTCTCATCGCAGCCTTGGAAGTCCTCTTGTATTGTAATTTCTATCTATTGTAATTTTCAACTCTTTGATCTTAGAAATTGTTTGTGACTTTTCTGTGGTTTTACAATTTTTGAGGATTGTTTGTGGTTCTGTTGTGGTTTTGCAATTTTTAAGTTGCATGCTTCTGAATTTGTATTGTATTTTTGTATTCTTTTTCTTGTTGATGATATATGTATTGCTGGGATTGTTGATGCAAAATTTGCTCTTTTGTTTCTAGAAATTGGGGATAGTGCTGTTTTCGTTGAACCGAACTCAAACTGAACCATCTGCGATTCTCGTGTTGCCTGCGCCAAGCTCTCATCTTCCCCTCCTTTCTCGGCACAGGCCCAATCACCCAGAGTTGCTGGGGCTTGGGATTGCAATATTGCTTTAGGGTTTGCTGTTCCAAAAAAGTATAGTTTCGCTTATATTCCTTCCAAGTTCATCTTATTCAATTAGAGAAGTTGATATCTTTCGTTCTTCTAATCTGAATATGGCAGATTCAGGTGAATCTCAACAGTCTGAACCAGGTGTATATATATCCCATCCTTAAAATTCATCTCTTTTTTTTTTGTTTACTTCTTTTCATTTCCATTTGTTGTCATTGTTTTTCTACGCTGTTGTAATGGCTCAGTAGGAATAACTTTTATGTCTTCGGCATTTGCAGTGTGTAATTTTTTCAGAAAGCCTTTGAAGAACAAGAACATTAGAAAGAGAACAATTGAGGAAGATGAAGACGAGGATTCAAAAACTGAAAGCTCCTTGCTGCAAAATCGGAAAAAAGCCCCAAAACCTGATAATAAGTTGTTCTTTTCTACTGGATCTTCCAAAAGCTCAATGTCCACTGAATCTACTGTTGAATCTAATCAATCAGTCTTTCAATTTGAGTCTTCAAAGGAAATTCAAGTTCATCATGATAGTAGAGCAACAGCGACTTTAGAAACTGAGACAGAATTCTCAAAAGATGCTCGTGCAATTCGTGAGAGGGCTCTTAAGCAAGCAGAGGAGGCATTGAAGGGTAAAAATCCAAGCTCTGATAATGAGAAGGTGTATAGAGGAGTTCATGGGTATACTGATCATAAAGCTGGTTTTCGAAGAGAGCAAACAATTTCAAGTGAAAAAGCAGGTGGAGCTCATGGTCCTCTTAGGGCCTCTGCTCACATTAGGGTGTCAGCGAGATTTGATTATCAGCCAGACATTTGCAAGGATTACAAAGAAACTGGTTACTGTGGGTATGGAGATGCATGTAAATTTATGCATGATCGAGGGGACTATAAGCCTGGTTGGCAGCTGGAGAAGGAGTGGGAAGAGGCAGAAAAGATAAGGAAGAGAAACTTAGCTTTGGGGGAGGATGGTGGTGGTGTAGAACAAAGTGATGAAGAAGATGATGATGATGATTCATTGCCATTTGCGTGTTTCATTTGTCGGCAGCCATTTGTGGATCCTGTTGTGACTAAATGCAAGCACTACTTCTGTGAGCATTGTGCTTTGAAGGTGAGCACTTTTTCTGTGAATACTGTTCTTTGAAGGAGGTGTTGTTTGCATGAATTTATGCTTGTTTTTGAGATAGAGAGAACATATAATTCAAAAATAAACGGCTGGAAGAGATAGTTTCATTAAAAAAGGAATATAAATTGCACAATTGTTTAGTGGCAATGTGGAATCCATGTTGTTTCTGGTTATTGTTGTCCAGTGATCATAGAAATCAATATATTTAGAACGTATTTATTTTTGTTAATTGATGTCTTTGAGGGAGAACAAGTTGTAAAAATACAAGGAATTTATGCTTGTTTTTGAGATAGAGAGAACATATAATTCAAAAATAAACAGCTGGAAGAGATAGTTTCATTAAAAAAGGAATATAAATTGCACAATTGTTTAGTGGCAATGTGGAATCCATGTTGTTTCTGGTTATTGTTGTCCAATGATCATAGAAATCAATATTTTTAGAATGTATTTATTTTTGTTAATTGATGTCTTTGAGGGAGAACAAGTTGTAAAAATACAAGTTCCTCGATTTCAAGATGCAATGTTATAGTATTGGACAAGAATCATCAAAAAAGAGATACCAGTTATATCCTCAGGATATTACCATTGATATGTAACGAATAACAACTAACAATTAGGAATTGTTGTAGACGTTTGCTTCCCTTGTTCTGACATTTGCCTAATTTTTAATATTTGGTAGCCTTTTCTATCTTTTGTGGCTGGTCATAATCTGTTCCTTGCTATTTTGTATTGTGCTTCTATGTGTTAAATTCTTTTCCGTGATTGTAAACTGATATATTTCCTCCATTCTGATTTGCAGCACCATGCAAAGAACAAGAAATGTTTTGTGTGCAACCAACCTACACTAGGCATTTTCAACACAGCTCATGAAATACGCAAAAAGATGGCTGCTGAGGGTAAATGATTCATTTTCTGATTCGAGATCATGAAGGCATGAACAGGTGTTAATGTATTTCTAGGTAATTCTGTATTCATAGGTTAATGTTGAAGAGGAAGTTTATTTTTCAGAATTCTTTAATGCAGCACTGCTCATTAGAAACAGCCACCACCAGAGTGTGGTTTTTTGTGTTTAACCTATAAATTAACTATGGCTGTGGCAAACTGTAATGATTGGATTAATTATCCTAATTTGAAAGATATACTTGTAAATAGCTCTTCATAGTATGAACTGAATTTTTATTAAACGAGAAGGTCTTGTGGTTTTTTCCTAGTGTGGTGGGGCGCAAGATGTCAAACCATTTTAGAATTTGAAATAAATGTGAAATCACTGATTATGGGTTTCTTGCCGAACACATCAAAGAAATTTTCAATATGGAATTTGACAACAACTTGAATGAATTTAATATTAATGTTTATGTTTGCACAGCTAATGTTATTTTTCTTCTTTACCTACCATTTAAAGATTTTTCCTTTTTGCTATTGAAGAACTTTAACATTTGAGAAACAGCGTACCTGATGGTGTTGTCGTTCAGCGTATTGAAGAGAGATCATCTGCCTTGGGAAATTGCATAGCCTGCAATGACCATGTTGCTCTGACACATACAGATCTTGACCGGGTATTTCTCCCCCATACGTGTTCCTTCCATGTTTAATTTTTAATAGCACTGTGCCTACCCCTTATTTTTTTCCCTATAATAATTTTGTTTTTTTAGACTTTTTTTTGGCAAAGCTGTTCATTTAATGATTGCTGTTTGCTTCTTTTTTTTTTTTTTTTAATTCATAAATTTTAGTTTTGTTTAACTCAAAAACATTATAACCTGATCACATCTGTCTTAAGTCGAGGATCCTACAGTCTAGGCAATATGAATGAAGCATATAGGACTGCTAAAAAATCATTTGTGTGATCACGAAAAAGAAAGCAAAGAAAGTAACTGGACAAAGCGTTTCACTTTTTCAAACCCCATTCCCCTTATTTGGAATAAAAAAATTCACAAAAATTTTATTTTTTTTATTTAGATCTTTTTTTTTTTGAAATTAAAGCATCAGTTTTTTAAAAAAATTTTATTTTCAAAAAAAAATTTTGAAAGATTTTATTTAAATATATTTGGATTGTTAAAAGAATGGAGAGTGCATAGCATTTGACTGCTAATTGTGACCCAGATCATAAATTTAAATACAAATAGTTAATTGAATAATTGGAAATTTTATTCTTAAAGCTTTTTCCCAATTTTATGAATTAAGAGGCGATGAGAATTGAGGGTAGGTGTCTAGGTTATACGTCAAGAAACAAATTCATCCATGAATCAAGAATGTTATCAACTCCTCTGTTCAAGGACAAAGTCACTTTCAATAGCGTATAGACATATTACAACAATGCTTTCCAGACTGCCATTGGCTGAAGGGCAATTTTTACTTTGATATGAGTGATTTTAAAATATATATATATAAATAAATTATTATAAAATTATTTATCATTTTATCTCTATAATAATATAAAATTTCAAGTTAAAAAATTTTAAATTTATTTATTCTAAATAAAAATTTTATAAAAAAAAATTAATTAAATTTTTACAAAATTTTTTATTTGAAGAGTTAGTCCCATTAACACGAAGCTATTAAGTCATTAATTGGAGTCTTCCAGCATTGGATTCTCCATAAATGTTAGCCAGGTGTTGGTCGAAAGTAACTTAAAAAACTGCCCTAACAAATCCATAACTTCTCGTAATAACGATGCTACAATTTTTGCAACCATATTATATAAATGTACTACGTCATTATTTTTTTTTCTTTTTTTTAAGAAGATTGATCTAGTCGGATCTGAAACCTAGAAGCGAATGTCAATTCAATTGTATGAGTAAGGGCACATAAGATACAGCAAGGAAGGTGAGAAACTGAAAGAGATGGCAGCTTGTAGCTTCTTGTCCTTCTATACCTTCAAGATTAAGGCTGAAACTGCAAATCCAAATCTTCCAATGAGGACGTGGAGATCTGTGAAGAAGGTGGCCAGCATCTCTGAGAAGACTAAGATTGGCTTCTTTTCAGGTGAAGACTAAGATTTGCTTCTTTTCAGGTGAAGACTAAGATTTGCGGGGTTTTTAGGAATTGGGTGTTAAAACGAAAAATAATTGGGGAATGAGAAACTTAATCGTTGAACTTGAAGAGAAGTTTAGGAAGAGATAGAAAATTTACTTGTCGCGCATCTGACGCGAGGGATTTTTTAGATTAAAAACAAAAAAGATTTACTTTCGGCGCTTCTAATGCGCGGCAGGCTTTTTGTCAATTTAGGGGTGAGAGACTTTTAATTTATGAATTTAGGGTTGAAAGAAAAGTATTTGTCCATTTAGAATTAGGGTGCTCGGTGGCAGTCGAAAAAATTGCTTAGCGTCTGTTAAACAGGCGCCAAGACTTGGCGTTACTTTAAATGACGCTAGGCCATAATTATTTTCTATTTTTTTTTTAATTATTTCCTTGCGCCACTTAAAGTGGCGTCAGAATTTATTTTTTTATTTTTTAATTATTAATATATTATAATAAAATATTTATATTATATTAATTTAAAAATATTATATTTTTATAATAATAAATTTTTTTATAATTTTAATATTATAATATTTAATACATTTTATTATTAATTTTTAAATAAAAAATTACTGGTATTATATAGTTTTAAAGTTTAATTTTGTTATAATTAGATGCATAAAAATAATTCGATTGTGATTAGATTAATGAAAATAATTTATCGTATAATATATATTTATATAGTGATAAATTTTTTTATTATTTTAATAAATTAATATATTAATACTGTAATTAAATAGTACAAGTAATTTTATATACGTTTAATTATATGATAATATTATTTAATAACTCTCCAAATACTAAGTTAAAAATAGTTATTATATTTTATAAAAATATTTTTAATATATAAGAGTTTAATAATAAAATAAAAGATATTTACAATTATAATATTACCGTATACAATACCACTTTATTAAATTTTTTATAGTATACATTTATTCAATAATAAAATTTTTTATTATTTTAATAGATTAATATAGTACTTCTGTAATTAAATAATATCAGTAATTTCGTACACATTTAATATTATTTTATAACTATGTAAAATACTAAAATTAGTTTTAAATAGTTATTATATTTTATAAAAATATTTTTAATATATAAGAATACTATAAAATTAATAATAAAGAAATGTAGATAAAAATATTTAGAATTATAATATTATTCTGCTATTAAATTTATACAAAATTATTTAATTGAATTAATTACTTAATTAATTTATTTTTTTAATAAATTATAAATAATTTTTATAAAATATTTAAAATTATTATATTATCTTGTTATTATATAAAAATACTAAATTATTTATAATTTATTAAAAAGAAATAAATTAATTAATTAATTTAATTACAAAATAAATTAATTAAATTTATTATTTTTAATAAATTATAAATAATCAAGTAATCCCGTATAACATTTAATCACAACATAATTTTATTCTATAATTCTAAATAGCAGTCCAATAAAAAGTAAATTTAACTTTTATAATTTTAAATATTTATATTAATTAGTTTATTTATTTATTTATTTATTGATTATTTAAATCACAACATAATTTTATTTTATAATTCTAAATAACAGTCCAATAAAAAATAAATTTAATTTTTATAATTTTAAATATTTATATTAATTAATTAATTTATTTATCTATTATTTTATTAATTATTTAATTTAATACTTTTATATATATATTTAATAACAATAAATAAATTTATAATTAATATTATTTAATTATTAAATTAATATAATATAAATATTTTATTATAATAAAAACTAAATTAAATTCTTACGTCACTTAACGTGGCGCCAGGGAATAATTAAAAAAAAAAAATAATTATGACCTAGTGCCATTTAAAGTGGCGCACCAAATAACCTTTTCGAGTGCCACCGGGCATCCTAACTCCAAATCCACAAATATTTTTCTTTCAACTCCAAATTCATAAATTAAAAGTCTCTCACCTCTGAATTTGCAAAAAGCCCCATAATATAACATAAAAAGTTTGCTGATCGCAGGCTTTCTTTTTTATTTTTAATTTTTTTTCATATATTAATAATATAACTAAATATATTTTATAATATATATAATAAAATATATTATTATTGTTATATAGAATATAATATTAAAAATATTTTTATATTAATATTAAATATCAATACAATATATTTAATATTATATTATAAAATAAAGAGTACTAAAAAAATATAATGACTATCTATTAATAAATATATCAGTAATATTATCTAATTCTAGTGTCACAAAATTACTGGTATTATTTATTTATAAATATTTTATGGTAGAAACGCATGAAAAATATTTTATTGCCAACATGGCAACGAAAATCCCTGTTCTATAAATAAGTTTCTCCCACTCTTTTTTTCAATTATTTTTTTTTCTAACACTTAATTCTTAAAAACCTCAAGATTTGCAGGATTTTGTGAACGACAAGTTGGAATGGGAGGCATGTGCTGTTGAATTATGACTTGAATAGCTTCTCAAAAAACTTCAAGGCGGCAACACGAAGAGGTGTTATAAGGCTAGATCATTTGCCTACAGATATGGCCAAATCAGCCCCCTTAGCAGCATCACATGCTTGTCTTAATCAGTTCGATGATGTAATACCCGGTTAGAATTCGGCATCGAAATTCTACTTTCCGGTGGAATCCCGGATGTCGGACTCCTTTCTGTATACCAGAGGTAGATGCTGCCTCCAAGAACCGCCAAAATCTAACACACACATTCTGAACATATCTTCTATGGTCTGGATGGTCCTCTCATCTAAACTCTGGAAAACAACACAGAACATAGCATATCAGCATATAAACATCACATATCAATAATGCACATGCATACCTCATGGCATTTCACAGCATCAAAGAGACAGGACCCAACATCCTATCCTAGTGGACATGATTTCCTATTGTGCTTGACCATCTCTAACCTCTATGAGCCCGACACTCTCTATAGGTCCGATCATATGAACATAGGGCTCTGATACCAATCTGTAACGACCCGAACATCGGACCGCCACCGGCGTTAGGATTCAGGTCGGCTTAAGGCCACCAGAACCCATAGCAAACTTCAAAACTTATGTTTTTAGCTCACAACCTTCAAAATAACATAAAAACCAATCAAATCTTTGCAAGATTTGATGAAAACATGAAGAAGATTCAAGGAAAAGCATGGTCTCACCTCTGCCTATGCAAATGAACTCAATCCTTATCCATTTGCCGACTAAGGGCCTTATATAGGTGGCTGGCCAGACCACCTTCGGCTGCCTATCATAAAACCGAAAGCCATGCAAGTTCGGCGGCCGAACTTCACCTTCGGCGGCCGAACCTGGCTTTTCTGCCTTGGTTCTTTTCTCTCAAAAACTCAAGAAGTGGGAGAAAAGGCTCTTGCAGGACCCGAGTTAGTAGAGATTACCAGTAGAGTGGTGCCCCTGATCAGAGAGAGGATCAGAACAGCGCAGAGTAGGCAGAAAAGTTATGCAGACGTTCGCAGAAAACAGATAGAGTTTCAGAAAGGTGAGATGGTATTGCTAAAAGTGTCTCCAATGAAAGGAGTGGTTCGTTTTGGGAGAAAAGTAAGCTAGCTCCACGGTACATTGGACCCTTTGAGATCTTACAGAGGATCGGAAATGTGTCGTATAAGCTGGAGTTACCTATTTCTATGGAGAGAATTCACCCGGTATTTCATGTTTCTATGCTCCGGCAATTTGTGTCAGATCCGATTATTTTCACAGAAAATTTATGATCATGTATGAGATTTCCAGGTATACAGAGAGTATAACGGGCTTGCTACGGGTTCTGGCGGCCTTAAGCCGACCTGAATCCTAGCGCCGGTTGTAATATCCGGCTAGACTCCGGTATCGGAATTCCTACCGTCCGGTGGAATCTCGGATGTCGGAAGCCTCTAGTAGGGTAGAAACATGTTTTCATAAAATGTTTTAAGGTATTTCATGGTTTTAAGCATGAAAATTAAATGAGTTTTGCATGAAAAGTCTTTGGAGGAAAACCCAGGTTCGGCCGCCGAAAGTCAAGTTCGGCCGTCGAACATGCATGCGTTTTGGAGGCACGTTAGGCCCCCGAAAGCATGAGTGAGGGAAGTTCAGGTTCGGCCGTCGAAAGTCAAGTTCGGCCGCCGAACATGGCATGCATGCGGAAGCACTTTCGGCCCCCGAACGTGGCCTGGCTAGCCACCTATAAAAGGGTCACTTAGCCGAAATGGGCGAGCTTTCTCCCATTTTCGGCCATAGCTAGCTTCCGACCTCCCTCTCCCCAGATCTTGTGTTCTTTCTCCAAATCTACTCCATTTTTCTTGAGTTTTCACCTCTCATTGCAAGTTTTGAGCATTTAAGACAAGTTTTGGAGCTTTGGGAACTCAGGAGCTCTTTTGCTTGGATCTCCGAGTTTAGGTCGTCTCTCTCTCGATCTTCAAGAGGTAAGAGCCGATCTTAAGCTCATTATATGTTTTAAGTAAGTTTTAAGTTGTTTTATGGGGTAGAATGGCATGTATAGGGTTGTATGAGTTTTTAAGCAAATGTTATGTTTTTGAACAATGTGACATGTTTGAAGTGTTGTAGTTGGGGTATTTGATAGTTTGAGACCCCTAGGTGTGATGTATGGTGTGTATGCATGTTTTAGAGCAAGTTTATGCATGATTGGTTAGTTTTGGAGGCATAAATGCATTAGGGAGCCAAGTTTCTGCCCTTTGGCAGAAACCAGGTTCGGCAGCCGAAGGAGCTTTCGGCCGCCGAACATGGCTGGGGAGGCAGGCCTTTCGGCTGCCGAAGTTGCCCCCGAAAAGAGACTTTCGTCTCTGTCTGGGAGTTTCGGCCGCCGAAAGTGCCGCCGAACCTGCCTGACTTTCGGCTCTGGAGGGACTTTCGGCCGCCGAAGGTGCCGCCGAAAGTGCCCTGTCCAGCCATTTCTTGCATGTTTTTATGTAGTTGTTTTATGATGTTTTAGGGGGTTTTTGGGGAGTATATTAGAGTTATGTTTATGTATGTTTGGTCCCTCATTGGAGTCCACCTGTGTAGGTTCGGACCCGAGGAACCGAGGACCCCAGCAGTGAGCCAGCTGCTACAGAGTTTGTCAGAGCTAGCCAGAGGTGAGTGGAATAAACCTTAAGTTTTAAAATAAATGAAATATGAATTTTGAGCATGATCCATGCATCATGAATGCCATGAGATATAGTAGGTTGTTTGCATTAGTATTCACGAATATGTTGCATTGCATTTATGATGTTGATGTGGATTGGTTATTGGATGACCCTTTAGTCCTCATATGATATGATGATGCTACGGCATGAGATATGGTATGGAAGTCCAGGTTGTACCCATTCTACGTCCCTGACACATTGGTATGTTATGATATGTTATGTTAAGAGAAAGACCGGTTGTACCCATTCTACGTCCCTGGCACATTGGTATGTTATGATATGTTATGTTAAGAGAAAGACCGGTTGTACCCATTCTACGTCCCGGCACAGTTGGACTATGTAGAGGACTATTGGTGACAATACCATCCGAGATGTGATTTGTTGTGATGTGTTGCATTTCATGAAAGCATGAAATTTTAATATATGATTTCACTATTCTGCTCACTGGGCTTTGTAGCTCACCCCTCTCCCCTAACCCCAGATGTGCAGGTACAGGGTAGACCAGGAGGTTAGCCAGAGTTTTGAAGTATGTCTATGTAATAGTTAGATGGTGGACATGACAGTTGTACTATAATGTAATGTAAGAGATTACAGTATGTTATGTAATGAGGTATATTGAGGATTAGATATTGTGCTTGACATTGTGTATGAAGAATCCCTTTTATTACATGATCAAAAATGTTTTATAATGTTTATGAAAGCCAACTCATCTCATGTTGTATCGCCCGTTGGGGCATTGATGAGATCCCACAGAGGGATCATGATTATGATCATGACTATGTACATGTATATTCAGGTTGAGTTGGATGATGGAAGAAAAAGTTTTAAATTTTTATGCATGTTGTTGATCATGTATGGGATTACACAGGTTTATAGGTTATATGTCAGGCTTGCTACGGGTCCCGGCGGCCTTAAGCCGATCTGGATCCTAGCGCCGGTAGCGGTCCGATTTTCGGGTCGTTACACCGGTGGCGGTCCGATTTTCGGGTCGTTACAGATGATATGTGATCAGGTAGCATGAGAGCTCAACTTATCCATTTGTCTTTATGTTTTTTTTTTTTAATATAATTTAATTCTGATTAAGGTTAAATTTGACATCTCATAATTTGGTTAAAAGTTTACCTAATTAACAATTACATTTTACTATAAATAGCTAACTGATTTCGAGGTTCTGCCTCAATTAAATCCATCTAAATATCAATGTATTATTGTTTGGAATTAAAACTAGAGACCGTATAAACCTTTTCTTAACCAAAATTACTGTAAACGGTTTTTATAACAGAGGCCATAGAAATCAAAGCCCATTGCTGTTTTTTCTTTATTGTACCACTTGTACGATAACAAGACAGACCAAAGATCATAGGAGCTAGGAGGTGCACGTTGCATAAGATTTTACCAAAATATCTCTGTTAAGTGGACGTATTCTAGGTTTCCAACAGAGGCTTTAACCCTTGCTAAAGCTGAACGGTAAGTGTGGTTGCTCAACATATTGAAAATTAACATATGGTGGGGCATCAGAAAGCTACCCTCCAAAAAGAATTTGAATTCAATCTGAAAAGCCAAAAACAAATATGGTTCTCCTTTGTTTCTTTGATAGGATTATTGCCTGTAGTTGCGTTGATCAACATTACATTAGCTGCATACCTCGATTCCGTCAATCTAGTTTGCTCCATCTATTTCTACATCAGTTATAACTTCTCCACTAGTAGATCTGCAAGATTCCAATGAGAGATGCAAATCAGTTCACGGCAAGAAAGGAAGAATGGGAAAAGGATTATACCATTTTAACATTGTTTATATCCTCGATCTGAAAATTTCAGAGATTGGAGCTTAGTAAATCACACCTCAAGGAAAAGATGAAGACCAAATAAATTTATAAGTTATACATTATAATGAAATTTTAAGCAAAAAAGCAATCGTAATGATACAAACATGTAGCAGTAAAGGTCATTTCCTGCTACATCTTCCATTTACTAGTTAACTTTAGGCCTTCATTCATTTAGTTAAACATTAAGAGATTCTAGGCTCAATGCTCCAATACCTCACCCCCTTCTCTTTGGCCATAAAAAGAAGACTTTAGGCCTTAGACCTGAAAATAACCTTGCCTTGTGTTATACCCTAGACATGCAAGTCCATAGTGAATAAAAATGGTTATATCCTGGCTTTGTGCACCTCATACTTTCTTTTGGCAAACAATGTAATGCAAATTGCTGATATTTGTGTTTCAATGATCAAACTTCCTCCAATTTCACGTCAATGGCCTGAATCCCTTTAAGCAGCCAAAGGGCTTACTTAGACCTTGGGGATGAAATTTTTATGGATGTTCTTAACATGTATTATCACACTAGAATAAATTTTATATTCTCTCATGTCTTCTTCAACAGGCATGTTATTTCTCCCCCTTTTAATTTTTGCCTGAAAATTTTCCTTATTTGATTAGTTATCTCTTTCTATCTCATTGAAAATAATATTTCAAAACCTTTGAGAAGTGAAATAGGATAGCAGGAGTCCCTTCTCCCTTAACCCACGATCTCGAGTTCGAACCTGACTGTTTTAAAACTTGTGACAGAGCGTTTAACCCCCTTAGCCCAATGCAAATCTGAATTGTGAGTCCAAATTAATCAGGCGAATGGGCTTGGAGTTCGGATATCGGATGGTTAGACCCAAAAATAAAAATTTTGGAGCTTCCTTTTGAGTGACATTGCCGTGGGGTGAAGAAAAGAAGGCTCATTTTGATAAAATGCTCAGGCATAAGTCGACTAACCTTGCCAACAATAATCAATGGAGAAAATTTTCATTAATTCGCAGGAAAATGATGATTCAAGGACCGAGATTCAATCTTGAAGGTAATCAAAAGTCAACTATCATTCATTTGAGGTTGGGAGTCCTATCAGTAATAAAGATTATCAAATTGTAAAGCAGGCACAAAGAGAATTTGGGAGCGGAGAGGGTTACTTAGGCCTTACTTAAAAAAGTGAGCCTGAAATGAAAGGGTACACAGGACGTAGAAAAAACTGTTTTACAAAGTTACAATTACTATCAAGTTGTAGAAAGAACTTTCACCACAAATGGGAAGAAAAAAAAAAAGGCACCAAGAGGGAATCAATTACAAGAGATGTTATTTACGTATTGGCAGAAACCACAAATCAAACTTATGAGTCTAAATGAGTTCAGAAGAACTTGTTTATCCTTAGCAGAGGAAATTGACACTATAAATAATTGTCCATAACAATTTTCTTCAAGGGCCCAACACACAGTAACTGTTCAATTGTTTCATTGTCATCATTACTTTAAAGTTTAAACGACCAAACAATTTCATGAAAGCATTACTAACTCGATGAAAGAAAGATAAGACAGGAAATGCACTCACAAGCCACTTAAAACTTTGATAGAGTCATAGAATAACCACTGTAAAGCCACAACCGGTCCAACAAGCAATATCCTTATAGGAAGGCTTCTTGTAAATAAGTTGAAAAACCCAATTCTCTTCACAGCCTGCGTATGACAAAGGAAAAAAAAAATAATTCAAGGATGTCCTACAATTAAGGAATGTGTCCTGAAACATTAAGTAATGATAGATGATACCAGTATGAGACTATCAGCTTTTTTGTTATAAAGACAAGCAACAATGTTGTCAGCAGGATTAGAGATAAAGCTACCCACAGAACCAGCAGCATATCCAGCTAAACATGTCACTCCAAGCTGTTGAGCTTTTGAGCAATCTTCCTTCCTACTTTGAATGACATTACGATACAGAAAATCTACAGAATGCTCGAACGTTGAGAACATAACCATTGAGACTGCAGGGAAAGTGTTTGAGGATATCATTGTGCCTCATGCATTGAACAACTGTAAAGAATATATTCCCTGGTGTTTCATATATTGAAGTTGTGCCACTCATCTGGGGGAGTTTGTATATACAAGAAGAGATTATGTATGCTCAATGCATACAGGTGAACATACCAACTTGTGCTATAAATATTGTGAGCTCAACTGCAATTTATAGTTCTTTTTCTCAGTGGATCATCCTTCTAAAATCATGGTAGAGGGTTATTATGAGGTTGAATGGTAAAAGTACACATGATATACCAAACTAAAGATTCAATAAATGCACTCAGCCTCAACATCTCAATGCAAAAGGACATCGCATGCTTTAAACAGATATAACTCAATATCAAAGAAAGCTAGATAATTGAGGTTTAAGGATTGTGCAATTACATGGAAGATTTCGACCCAAAAGTGGAACAAGACCTCTGTAAAAGCTGCAATCAACAATAACAAGCAATAACCCTTTCAGATGTATACACGTAGGGAGACAGTAGATCTAAAAGAATGGGGAAATTGGTTAAGTTACTTTACCCATGGAAGCCTTCTGATGCATAAAGCTTCGGAAATCCATCAAGCAATCCCTTAGCAAAATGGGGCTGTGCCTGGACCCTAACTTTAACAGCTTCAAAAGGACAGAGAGCTAAATTGGCAAACATTTCAGCTGAAGCACTACTCATAAAAAAGACGAAGCTCCTGTTGTGATCAACTAAGACATTGGAGTAAAGGTTCCTGAAGTATTCATACAAACCAAATCTGCAACCACCTTGAACACCATAGCCAAAGAACTTCCCTGCCCACCCTCTCCAAAACGCTGAAGGACCGTCCTCCCTCAATAGAATGGTAAAGCAAGAGTAAATGCTGTTATACTTGACAGGGTTCACCTGCAAGATAATAAAACGAAGATAAAGTATTTGATAAAAGTCCTAATTGAAAATAAATGTAAATTGCATAGCATTCCAATCCAATCCAATAAGATGAAGGAAACAAGAACCTGCATATTGACTTTCAATACATCAAGAGGAGTAATGGCGAGATGGGCGGTGCCAGCACTGAGCATTCCACTAACAGCACAGAGCCCATAGTATCCTACTGCTGCTTTGCACTCTTCTTCTCTTATTCTCAGCGGTTCTTCCAACATAACCATGCCGGTCTTCTTCCTTCAGCGTTCAATTGCTTGTCTTAAGAAAACCCATTCGCTCTCTCTCTCTCTCTCTCTCGACCTGTGCGCTCATTTAAGTTTTCAGCGATCTTGGATCCCTGTTGAGCGTAGATGTTCCCAATTCGTAGGAGAATTTTCTACTTAAAAAAGTCTGTTCCCACCGGTCCTTAATAATCCAAACCTCAGAATGATCCCTATAGGAAATTAGAAAAATTCCTGAGAAAATTCAAAATTATGCGTCAAAACCAATGAACAGCCTTTTTCTTTTTAGCTCGAATCCGACTGTAACTCAAGACATCACAAATACGAGAATTATTACAATAACATTCAGTTAAAATGCAATGCTTAAATCGAAAAACTTTATATAATTTATTAAAAATAGAGTGCCAGGATATATTCAAATAAAATATTCTAATTAACAAAAACTATATCATTTTCAATAATACAATTTAAAATGCATAATCCAAATTAATTTCACATATTCATATATCACATAATTTTATTAGTAATGAATTTTTCTTTTCAAATCAGCTATTAGAATTAATCCAAATGAATAAAACACCGTTCCAAAATTTTAAAATTAATTCATATTTCGGTTCCTTTGGAGACTAAAAAATATACCATTCAATTCGAGACTAAAAAACTAGAAAATAATATAAAATAATTAATATGCTAATATGTGTTATTGGATAGTTTCAACAAGACAGTTTTTTTTTTTTCAATATAATTTTAAAATAACTATAAAAAAAATAAAAGCAAAATATGAAGAAATTGTTGGAAATTATATGAACGTGGAACAATATGGCAATACGTGTTGTTCGATAGTGGTATATGCCATATACAGTATATAGTTTAGAATTGGAACGGGTATTACGGTAAGTTTACGAGGCCGTGTATCATTCACAAAGATCTCATAAAACACACACTCTCTCTCTCTTTTCTTTTGGAACATATCCAAATCCTAAACTAAATACAACAATTCACTGCATCTGCTTCACTTGTTTTTTTAATAACTACATTCTACAATCTCACTATTTTCAAATATTTCATAGCTTATTCTTCCTAAAAATGACTTTTCTTTTCAGTTGGCATAGCGATTCTATTGGAATTGATGTTTTTTCCTCGTAAAACACAGTTGTCCATTAGAGTGTTTGATTTGAAAAAGGATTCACAGCTATAAACACTCTTCCTGGGAATAGGAGGACTTTGTAGATTCCTGAAAAGATGAGGGGAGCTGTTCTTGTAGCACTTGTTGCTGCAGTGGGTAATATGTTGCAAGGATGGGACAATGCAACCATTGCAGGTAAGTGCGATTCTTGGGAAAAAAAAAACATTTGCAAACTTCAAAGGGAAATGAATCAATAAAATCTTTTACCTTAATCTTTTCAGGTTCCCTTATGTACATCAAAAAGGAATTCAATTTGCAGACTCAACCTACCATGGAAGGGCTAATTGCTGCCATATCACTTATTGGAGCCACCCTTATTACAACATTCTCTGGACCTGTATCAGATATGCTTGGTCGGCGTCCCATGCTGATAGTATCTGCATTGATGTATTTTTTAAGTGGTATAGTGATGTTTTGGTCTCCCAATGTTTATGTCCTCCTTATAGGAAGGATACTAGACGGGTTTGGGACCGGTCTTGCTGTTACTCTTGTTCCTGTCTATATTTCTGAAACTGCTCCTCCAGAAATTAGGGGACTATTGAATACCTTCCCACAGTTCATGGGTTCGGGTGGAATGTTTGTATCATACTGCATGGTATTTGGAATTTCATTGATGGACTCACCAAAATGGAGGATCATGCTTGGGATTCTTTCAATACCTTCTATTGCTTATATTTTATTGACAATCTTTTACTTGCCTGAATCTCCAAGGTGGCTTGTGAGTAAAGGAAAGATGCGCGAGGCTAAAGAGGTTTTGCAGAGACTTCGGGGCAGGGAAGATGTTTCAGGTTTGTCTTTTCGTCGGTGCAACTCATTATCTGGTTGAAATTTTGATGCTAATTGCAAAGTGTCTTGATTTTGACGCGTAGGTGAGATGGCTTTGCTAGTTGAAGGTCTTGATGTAGGGCGTGAAGGAGCAATAGAAGAATACATAATTGGGCCAGCTACTGATGGCGAGACCACTGAGAAAGGGCAAGTGAAATTATATGGGCATGAGGAGGGTATGTCATGGGTGGCAAAACCTGTGACTGGACAGAGTAATCTTGGCATTGTGTCTCGCCAGGGAAGCATGGCAAATCAAAACGTACCTTTTATGGATCCTCTTGTTACCCTCTTTGGAAGTGTGCATGAGAACATTCCTGCAATGGGTAGCATGCGAAGCATGCTTATTCCAAACTCAGGAAGCATGTTCAGTATGATAGGAAATCAAGGTAGAAACGAAAATTGGGATGAAGAGAACGCAAGGGATGATGAAGACTCTGCGGGAGGAAATGCAGATTCCGATGACAATTTGCAAAGCCCCTTGTTGTCTCCTCAAGAGTCTAGTGTAGAAAAGGATGCTGCCCGTCCTGTCAATAGCAGCATGTTAAGCATGAGGCGCAATAGCAGCCTCTTCAATCCTGGGGATGAAGCTTCTACGGGTATAGGTGGTGGCTGGCAATTGGCATATAAATATTCTGAGAGGACCGGTAAAGATGGCAGAAAGGAAGGAGGGATTCAAAGGATGTATTTGAAACAGGAAGTTCCGGTTGGTCCTCAGCGAGGATCGTTCCTTTCAGTTGCTGCTGCTGTTGAACCTGAAGAAGCTGAATTTGTACAAGCTTCTGCTGTGGTCAGCCAAACTGCTGTTCGATCTAAGCAAGTACTTGGTCAGATTCCAGACGTACCATCAAAGGTTGAACCGTCACAAAAAGTTGATAAAGGTCCAAGCTTTGGCGATCTCTTTGAACCTGGAGTTAAGCGTGCATTGATTGTCGGTGTAACCATTCAGCTACTTCAACAGGTAACATATGAGGATGACCTCGTCTACCAATCTACGCTTGTGCTTGTTATATCATATTATCAATTGGTTATATATAGTTTTGCATGGACCTTGCGCCCCAAAATTTCCCTGACAATGTGTAAATTCTTTGTTGTGTAGATGTCTGGTATAAATGGAGTTCTTTACTACACTCCTCAGATCCTTGAGCAAGCAGGTGTGGCAGTTCTTTTATCAAATATGGGCTTGAGATCAGATTCTGCATCTCTCTTCTTAAGTCTCCTCACAGCACTCTCAATGCTTCCTTGCATATTGGTTGCCATGAGGCTAATGGATGTAGCTGGCAGAAGGTTGGTTCTCTGTCAATTTTTCTTTCAAATTACTAGCTTTCCGTATATGAAGTTGCAAAATATTTGCTTGTTGTTGCAGGTCAATAATGTTGTACACAATCCCAGTGTTGGTAGTGTCACTCCTTGCTTTAGTCCTAAGCGACGTTGTGAATGTTGGGTCAGTTTTGCATGCAATAATTTCTGCAGCAAGTGTTATGACCTACATAAGTTTCTTCGTGATGGGGTTCGGGGCAATTCCCAACATCATCTGCGCAGAGATATTTCCGACCAGCGTCCGAGGACTCTGCATCACAATATGTGCTCTCACATTTTGGTTTGGAGACATAGCCATTACTTACTTGCTTCCTGTTATGCTCAATTCCCTTGGCCTTGCTG
Organism: Manihot esculenta; assembly: GCF_001659605.2. Taxonomy (NCBI): domain Eukaryota; kingdom Viridiplantae; phylum Streptophyta; class Magnoliopsida; order Malpighiales; family Euphorbiaceae; genus Manihot; species Manihot esculenta. The sequence goes on along the minus strand of NC_035162.2, from coordinate 8,890,277 downwards.
GTGTTTTCACCATCTTTGCCTTCGCCTGCATTGTTTCCTGGATATTTGTTTTCTTGAAGGTTCCTGAGACAAAGGGCATGCCCTTAGAAGTCATTTCTGAGTTCTTTGCTGTGGGTGCAACTGCCATTCCCAAAAATGACTGATTGATTGCAAGTAACAGAGCCAACAAACGTTAAATCAATGTGATTAATCTAGCTCAAAAGGATTGTCTCTCATTCTTTTATTTTCATCAGCTAAATTTTAGGAGTTTTTTGGATTATAAGTTCAAATTTTTCTCTTTTTTATTTGGAGAAAAAGTTCAAGTTTTGTTAAAAAGTAATGAAAGAAGTTTCTGAGATTAGTGATTGTTTTACTTCAATTTTTTCTTGTGGGCTATTATTATTGTATTTCCAGGAAAAAGTTGTGTTCTTAGCAATTGCTTGCCTGTCCCATACTCTCTCGTGAATCAAATTGGCCTTTTTTTTTTGCAACAGAGGAGCCTCACAAGATGCAATATATAGTGATACGTTTCAAAATGGAATATAATTTTTAACTCAATTCTTATGAATATATAAACTTACAGCCCAACTATTCAAGTTAGTTTTCTTAAATTGAAAAATTTTTTTATTACCAAAAGCAATATTCCAAATCCACTTAGACTGAGATTTATATTGGATCGGTTTATTAAGAGTTAAAAGTGTTTTTAGCGAATATTTACTCTATTTATGATAATGTAACTTTTGGCTGAGATTTACATTGAATCCGCCTATTCTTAGTATTATTTAAGATAAAAGTGATCAACAACTAATTCCAATGTTTATTTATAAAAAGCCTGTCCTAAAACTAAAGGAGAAAGCAGTTTGACTTAATCGAAACAAATTAATAACAAAAAAATAAAATTTTGATATTTTTAAAATTTAAATTTTTTAATTAAATTTATCTCCCATCAAATAATGTTCTAGGGTTTTGTTCTTGAAGGTAATCCAAGAAGTTGGGGCTTATAATTTTTTTGTTTTTAAAGATATTTACAGTGTTCAATTTTAATAGCCTTGAAGTCCTTGGGTCTATAGCCAATTAAAAAAAATTCAGAGTCAAACATACTAAAAACAAGTTTAACGGATAACTTAATTATTCTCCAATACACTTTCTTATGTTGTACGTACTTATTCTTTTTCTATTTTAATTAAATAAAAAATTATTATAATGTTAAATTATGTGAATCCTAGATTTATATTTTATATCTTAGATTACAGACTTTTTTTTATTTTACTTAATTTTAATAAATTGTAATTCTCAATATATTAAATAATGATAAAATGTTATTAGTCTTATAAATCTTTTATTTTTTTTAATCAATTCTTTATACAAATAAATCAATTAAAATGAAAGAATTTTTTTTTCCAGTTAATTTAAAAAAAATATTTATGTTACGTTACACATTAAAGTCGTTATCAATTTTTAATTTTACAAAGTGAAAAAGTAACTTTTTTTTTAATTTTAATTGTATTATATTAAAACAAAAACTTAGTTAAAAGAATTAATTTAGTTTAATATTTTAAGTAGAAAAAATTACCTTAAGTGCAAAACATAATTAAAAGAATAAGTAAAAAAAAAAGATTTATATTAGCTTTTGTTGCATATGGCCACTCTTTTTCTATTTTAATTATCATAGATTTATATTATAGACTTTATTTTGTTTTATTTTAATATTTTGTCTTATTTTAATTTTGATAAATTGTAATTCTCAATTTAAATAGCATTAAAATGTTATTAGTATCATAATTAATAATTTTTCTATAGATATATATACAATCAATTTAATTTTTCAAAATTATAATTAATAATAAAAAACAAATCTCTATTGGTCCAATTAAAATAAAGAGAAATAGATAAAAACTGTATACATTGAAAAACTAGAACTCCTAAGGAAAGAGACATTCTCTGATAGAAATATGTATGTGAAATCATAATGGGTAATATGGTAAGTTTCTTAGCTGTGTATCCAATCTCATCCCTCAATTTTTTGTGAACACATCCAAATCCAACGACTTATTACATATGCTTTACTTGCTATCTTAATAATTACAATATACACTTTGATTGGATTCAGCATTGTCAAATCTTCTATGGGTTATTCTTATTAGGAAACTTTTTTCACGCATTTGGGTATACATTCGGCCAATCTGAACATGACATATTATTTGAATTTTAAAAAATTTTATTTAAAACATATTAGGGTCTACATATTAATATAAAATTTTAATTTTCTAATTGGCTGGATGTATAAATTAACGTGAAATTCTAATTTCAAATTGGCAGAGCATACAAATACCTGGTTGCTTGCAAGAATTTTGCTCTTATTAAGTAGAACACAGCCGTCAATTAGAGAGTTTGATCTGAAAAAGAACTCCCAGCAAGTCCATATATTGTTTGTAATAGACAAATTCTCTTTCAGGGAATAGAGAGGATCTCTGAAAAGATGAGGGGAGCAGTTCTTGTAGCACTTGTTGCTGCATTGGGGAATATGTTGGAAGGATGGGACAATGGAACCATTGCAGGTATGTATGTCCCTTTTAGAATACTGATGTGCCCAATATTCAAGAAAAGAATCAATCAAATCTTTTGCCTTTCTTTTTCAGGTTCCCTTATTTATATCAAGAAGGAATTCAGTTTGCAGACTCAACCTACCATGGAAGGGCTAATTGCAGCCATATCACTTATTGGGGCCGCCATTATTACAACATTCTGTGGACCTGTGTCAGATATACTTGGACGGCGTCCCATGCTGACAATTTCTGCAATTATGTATATTTTCAGTGGTTTAGTGACGCTATGGTCTCCCAATGTTTATGTCCTTCTTATGGGAAGGGTGCTGAATGGGTTTGGAATCGGCCTTGCTATTACTCTTGTTCCTGTCTATATTTCTGAAACTGCCCCTTCAGAAATTAGGGGACTATTGAATACCTTCCCACAGTTTATGGGTTCAGGTGGAATGTTTCTATCATATTGCATGCTATTTGGAGTTTCATTGATGGACTCACCACAATGGAGGCACATGCTTGGGTTTCTTTCAATTCCTTCTGTTGCTTATCTTGCATTGACAATTTTTTACTTGCCTGAATCTCCAAGATGGCTTGTGAGCAAAGGAAGGATGTGTGAGGCTAAACAGGTTTTGCAGAGACTTCGTGGCAGGGAAGACGTTTCAGGTTTGTCTGTTCGTAGGTACAACTCTTAGTTGTTATCAGTATCTGCTTGAAATTTCGATGTTAATTTTGAAGTTTCGTGATTTTGACATGTAGGTGAGTTGGCTTTGTTAGATGAAGGCCTTGGTGTTGGGCGTGAAGGATCCCTAGAGGCGTTCATAATTGGCCCAGCCAGTGAGGGAAAGGCCATTGAGAAAGGGCAAGTGAAATTATATGGGCACGAGGAGGGTCTCGCATGGGTAGCCACACCTATAACTGGACAGAGTAATATTGGCATTGTGTCTCGCCGTGGAAGCACGGCAAGCCAGAGCATGCCGTTCGTGGATCCTCTTGTCACTCTCTTTGGAAGTGTGCATGAGAACCTTCCTGCAACGGGAAGCATGCTTCTTCCAAGCACAGGAAGCATTTCCAGTATGATTGGAAATCAAGGTAGAACTGAAAATTGGGATGAAGAGAACCCAAGGGATGATGAAGACTCTGCGGTAGAAAATGCAGATTCCGATGACAATTTGCAAAGCCCCTTGTTGTCTCCGCAAGAGTCTAGTGTAGAAAAGGATGATGCCCGTCCTGCCAATAGCAGCATATTAAGCATCAGGCGCAATACCAGCCTCTTCTACCCTGGGGATGAAGCTTCTATGGGTATAATTGGTGGTGGTTGGCAATTGGCATATAAATATTCCGAGAGGACAGGTGAAGATGGCAGAAAGGAAGGAGGGATTCAAAGGATGTATTTGAAACAGGAAGCTCCGGTTGGTTCTCAGCGAGGGTCGTTCCTTTCAGCTACTGCTTCTGTTGATCATGAAGAAGCCGAACATGTACAAGCTTCTGCTTTGGTCAGCCAAACTGCTATTCGCTCTAGGCAAGTTCTTGGTCAGATTCCAGATGTAGCATCAGACATTCAACCATCACAAACAGCTGATAAAATTCCAAGCTTTGGCGATCTTTTTGAACCTGGAGTTAAGCGTGCATTGATTGTTGGTGTAAGCCTTCAGATGCTTCAACAGGTAAGATACAAGGATGACCTTGTCTCTACCAATCTTTGCGTAGGCCTGAAGTCCCGTTTATTAATTGGTTATTGTTTTCAAAGGATCTTGCAAGTTTAAAAGACTCTCCCCCATTTTCCTTGACTCCAATGTCAAATTCTTTCGTGTGTAGGTCTCTGGTATAAATGGGGTTCTTTACTACACTCCTCAGATTCTTGAGCAAGCAGGTGTGGCTGTTCTTTTATCAAATATGGGCTTGAAATCAGACTCAGCATCTCTCCTCACTAGTCTACTCGCTTCCTTCTTAATGCTTCCTTGCATAGTGATAGCCATGAGGCTAATGGATGTAACTGGCAGAAGGTTGGTTTCTCCAAAATTTTCTTTCAAATCACTAGCTTTCTGTATGCTTTTAGTTAAGCAGCAGTCAGATAAAATATTTTGCTGCTTCTTGCAGGTCAATACTACTGTACACAATCCCAGTGTTGATTGTATCACTCCTTGCTTTAGTCCTAAGCAATGTCGTGAATGTTGGGTCAACTTTGCATGCAATAATTTCTGCAGCAAGTGTTATATCTTATATAAGCTTCTTCGTGATGGGGTTTGGGCCGGTTCCCAACATCTTCTGTTCAGAGATATTCCCAACCAGCATTCGTGGACTCTGCATCACAATATGTGCTCTCACATATTGGATTGGAGACCTGACAATCACTTACTTGATTCCTGTTATGCTCAACTCCATTGGCCTTTCTGGTGTTTTCACATTCTTTGCCTTCTGGTGCATCATATCCTGGATTTTTGTTTTCTTGAAGGTTCCTGAAACAAAGGGCATGCCCCTAGAAGTCATTTCTGAGTTCTTTGCTGTGGGTGCAACTGCCATCCCCAAAAATGACTGATTGATTACAGGTAACAGAGCCAACAAGTGTAAAACAATGTGTTGAATCTAGCACATGAGGATTGTTTCACATTATCTGCATCTTCTTTTGTTTTGTGTTTTTTCTATTACAAGCTTACGTTGGGTGCAGCTGTAGTTGAACTACTTTTCGTAAAACATGTTTAGATAGTTAATGGTGTGAATGAGCTGAAAATTGCTATTGCCAAGATCCTACTTTTCATAAATAATGGAATTTATTCAACACGAAGAACAAGAAATTACATCTGTTGAGGCAAAGAGAGCATAAAAGCAGAACGCATGTGCCAAAGCACGTGCAACCTTTTTCATTCATTACTATCACCCCAAAACCAGCAAAAGAGGAATCTGAATAAAAGGAAGCATCAAAATTAGCTCTGAATCTAGCAGAGGCTGGAGTTGATTATGAGCAAAAACAAGTTGAGCATTTGGCCAAAAAAAAAAAGTATTTGGCAAAGAGTGCTGTTGTGGAAAAAGCTACTTGCTGCAATTCATGAATAGCATTTTGAGCCATGTTAATTGAGTGAATTGGATTAGGATTGATATTAAAGATTGTGGTGTTACGAGATTTCCAAATGAAGTGCCACCTGCAGAAACCTTGAGCATGGAGACAAAGACATTGCACTCATTTTCCCTCAATTCACAAAAGGATGTAAACCCATTTTCTGTAGGAGTAAAACCAATGCCCAATCCAAGCCATGCACCAAGCTTTACTATTAACATTTTTTTAAAATCAACTACAAATTCAATTCATTTCATTTTTTTTTATTAAATTTCTTATTTAAACTGAAAATTTTTTATTTTTTTATTAACTTATAAAATTTTATTTTTAAATAAAATAAAATCATGCATGATTTTTTAGAATTCATTTAAATTTTTTTATTATGAAATAATCATACTAAACAGAGGTTAAATATTATTGGTTCATTTCTTTTATGAAAATAATTATCAATTAAAAATAATTTTTTAAGTAAAAAAATAAAGTTATTTTAAACATAACGTTTTTCTATTCTAAGAATTTTATTAATAACAATAAATATTATATATATATATATATACATCTTTTATTTTAAAGATTAAAAATGTAAGATAAGGTTTAAAAAAATAAAATGGCAAACTATCAAAATAAGTCCTGTAAATAAGTTAAATTATTTTAACTAAAAAAACTCTAAATTTTATTTTTAAGTTAACATAAGGTATTATTTAATAAAATATTATTTTTTACAATTTTATTTAAAATAAAATAAAAGTTCCAGAATAAAATAATCAATATGTTGTTATACAAGTAATTAGACGGGTAAAAATCAATGTGCAATTGATAAAAAGTTTGAGCGTACAAAAATTGAAGGAATTATTTGAATTTAAAAAAAATCCAATGAAATAGTATTTTTTTTAAAATCGAAATCCAATAAAATAGTTTTAAAAATTGGGATGTGAACTAAACGGACATTACGGTGATGACGCAAAATACGATTGGTTGAAAGGCCGACTGGAGCCTGGAGGCGATTTCTTCTGCGTTAAGCCGTTAACGTTTCTTTCACTGTCTTCATTACCTAGGGTTTAGAAAATCTCAAAGATCTATAGCTTACTGATTTTACGACTCAATTCGAGAAAATTTTGGGGAGAAAAAAAAATAATAAGCGAAGAAATGGAATCTTCGGATCTTAAAGCTCTGGAGAACCGTCCCGGCATCTTCATGATCGGATCCCCCAACGTTGGCAAACGCTCTCTTCTCTCTCGTAACTCTCTCTCTCTCTCTCTCTCTCTCTCTCTCTCTCTCTTTCCCTTGATTTGTTTGATACATCCAAAGGAAGCTCCTTCCATCGGAGCTTTAAGAAATCATGTACACCAAATTGTTGTTGCAGATATTAATCCAAAAAGTACTTGTGAAAATATGGTTAATATGGGATACAATGTCAACTTATACTTAGTGGAGTGGCTAAATTGTGATTTAAGTTCTTAAAAAATTAATCATCCAGTAACTTCAGCAGTTTAAGCTGTGTTCTGATTGTAGGATTACTATCAGTGGATTTTGAAGATGCTTCTGGTTCATCATCTGAAGTACTTGCCCATGGGTGCGTTGACTATGCCTTGTTTCTCCACAAATTTTACTTAGATTTTTGTTTCATTGGAGTTCTCTTAAGTTCTTGATTATGGTAAATGATTCGTGTCCTTTTTCTTTTTATTACAGGTGGACTATCAATACAAAGTATTACACAGCTGATGTTTCTGTATGGATGGCTCATCTTCATGACGAATTCTCCGTCAGGACCCTCCCAATTTTCAAACGCCTTGCTGCCTTAGTGATGATCTTTGACATGAGTGATGTTAGCCTCTTACTGTGAAACTTGCGTTGCTATATTAATTGCTAATGCTTTAATCTCTATTTGGGGTAGCTCTGCATCTCCAATGGTACGTTTACATTGTAGCATGATATTGATGCAGTTTTTCCTTCTTTTAATGGATTATGTGCAGTTATCATCTCTCATTGCGCTTCAGGATTGGGTATCTCGAAATGATATTCAGAAGTTTGAAATATTATTATGCATTGGAAACAAAGTGGATCTCATTCCAGGTCATCCGGTTCATGCTGAGTACAGGAGACGCCTACAGAAACTTGAAGATTCTTCTGCTGATCCTCATACAGGGTTCTATGAGTTTGGGATTTCTGAAACTGAAGGAAGTAGCCTTTTGGGTGGTGAGGATCCTGATGTGGAAATCAAGAGGTCTTGTCTTGAATGGTGCACTGAGCACAACATTGAGTACATTGAAGCCTGTGCTGCCAATGCTGATTTTGACAAATGTAAGTTCTTTTATCGCCTTTAACTCAACTAACTAGTATGCAACTTGGCAACTTGACTAATATATGCAAAATTGATGAGTGGAAAGGAATTAAATTATCATTCCACCTTCTTTTCTACGCATGTAGCGTACCTTTTGGATGGGAAATATTTTGTTGCTTTATACTCCAGACCTGCCAGCATCTATTAACCAGCATGTAAAGTTACATATCACTCTTTTTCTTTTTTCCTCCCACAGGCTCACTAATATATGCAAAATTAACAAGTGGAAATAAACTGTATTATAGTGTACCTAACTTTAGAATGACAAAGATTTTGCTTAGTCGTTTATACTCTCTGAGGCCAGTAACCATGTACAATTTGTAAATGACACGAAGGTCACTGCAGGGGCATTTGTAGTGATGAAACTATTCCAGCTGGTGGATTGAAATTTGAGATTATGAATTAATTAAATCTTTGAATCTTATACACAAAAGTAGATGCAAACATGACAAGGTTTTAAGTAAAATTATGGTATGATTAAATTGCTATATGAACAATGAAAGATATAGCAGGGGGGAAAGCATTTTTTCAATCAATATTTGATTTAAATTAGTTGTCTCTTTTGGTATGCTGTTTTTACAGGTTTATCAGCTGATGGTGATTCACAAGGAGTTGAACGTCTCTTTGGCGCTCTTTCTGCTCATATGTGGCCTGGAATGATCCTAAAATCTGGCAATAACATAACTCAGGCAACGTTTCCTAATAAAGAAGGTTTTGTATGACATCTTTTAGTTTATTTTATAATTCATCAATTGGGTTGCTAAATAATTTCATGTGCCCTGTGCAGACTTGTCTGAAGAAGAATCTGATTATGAAGTTGAGTATGAAGTGCTATCTGCCGGTTCAGCTGAACCATGGGATGACACACATGTGGGATGGGTTTCTGCAAATGGTACTAGTTCTGTGTCACATATAAGGGGATCAGTTGATTGGAATAATCGTATTACAGAACATGATGAAGATAATTGGAAAAAGCTTGACAATGAAGAGCTACAGCCCTCAACATCAATGATGGCATTGCAGGATGACAAGGAAGTGGTGTCCAAAGCAGCAGATCCTAACAAAGACACAGAAATAAATGAAATTACTCCTTTTGACTTCGAGGATTTAGAGCAGATGATGTCTGAGATCGGAAATATGCGTAACAACTTGAGGTTTATGCCTGATTTTCAAAGGAGAGAAATGGCTGCAGAACTGGCCATGAAAATGGCTGCCATGTTTGGTGGCGGTAGTGATGATGAAGAGGATCTTGATTGAACAAATGGAAATCAGTGTGACAGTCTTTGGAGTGATTAGTTTGAGCATTATAAACCTGACTACCCACTGTCAACAATTTCTTTTGGTAATTGATCAGTTAAATCTTCAGACACGGTAAAAGAGACGCGCCTTTAGAAATTGTATGATTGTTTTGCTCACTTCTGGAGTTTTAGTACGAGTGGCTGATGAGAAATGAGTGTACCTTGATTTGTATAAAGCTAAATAGAACTAATTGATTTCTGGTATTTTGTATTTACATTTGCGTATACCATAACTATAGTAGGCAGGATTACATTAGAGACTATTCAGTCTGACGGTTGCTCTTTTCAGTTAAATGAAGAGTTTGGCGCACAAACTAGCTAGCTGCATTAGGAGATAATATCTACTGGTCGGTTAAATGATGTTTTAAGTTGGGGAAAGTTGGCAAAATAGCACTATAGCGAGTCGTCAATGGTAAAAAACATGACCTACATGCTGAATGGGACTGGCAAGTGGCACAAACTCTGGAATTCTCTACATACGTGTATATTCAGTCATATAAATTATCGGGCAGATGTACGTCGTTTTAGTGCCTTTCCAATCGTGCTCAGTCGGAACCAAGAAAGGGGCAAAATATCGGGTAATAAATAAGATATTTAGAATTTTTTTGTTTTGCCAGGATAACCTCGGATTTGTGGTGGACCCTGACGTGAGCTTTGAGCAAAAGCTAAAATATTAGCCGCTAAGCTTTCTGCAGGATAAAGAACAATCAATGTTCTAAGAGGCCATCCGCAAGATCGCCACTTTTGAAAACTGTTGGATTCATTAGAATAGATGACTGTGACAGCCGGCGGCGAAGCATCTGCTTTTACAGGTTTCCTCTACTTTTTAAAATTTTTTGTTTTGCATTTATTTGTATTATCACTTTAGGGTATCCAATTAGTGTACTCGTGGGGCACCTTGCACATGTGTACAAAAAATTCCCATTCATCTCTCTATATCACCAAAGTCATAAAATATGGGAAAAAAAATGAGTAGGAAGTGAAGAGGACAATTTTTTCAAGTTAAATTGCTGAGTTCTTTGTTGAATATGAACAGTGAATGCTAAGTTTCAGTAATTGTAGTAAAGTGGGGAATCAGCTGTAACGTACACCGAATAACTTGAAAAAGTAGGAACTGTGTGAAGCATCCTGCAACTTCATTTGTCATTCTCTCCTTGACTTTGTGCCTTGAGTCACACTAGGACTCAACGACCATACTCGTATAATTTTTTCTAATTTGTATATTTAATTCAAAATTAGTTAGTATTGTATTTGAAACGAAGCTGGAGAGTTCAAAAAAAAAAATTGTCATTTCTCACGTACAGAAAAAGAAAGAAGAAAAACGTAGCTCATAATATTCATACTCTCCAACCTGCAAACTGCAATTAGATGTGGCCTCTTGCTAGGAAAACGCATATCAAACCTCGAATTAACTATACAATAGAGAAACAGGAAGATCTAGCTATAAATTTTTTGTGGGTTTTTGTCTTTGTCAAGGCAGGAATCCATCGCCAAGATTATGCCTTTGATTGTGGTTATTGTCATTACAGTTATCTACCCTGGATTTGGAATCTGCCTCCGCCGCGCCTCCGCCGCTCGAGGAGGATATAGCAATAGCAGGAGGAAACTGGCCGCATTTCTGACACCTTGCTAACCCCAGGATCTGACGGCAGGAAGGACACGAGGAGTGGGACCCTAGCCACGTATCGATGCACCCAACATGGAATCCATGCCCACACTGTGGTAAAATCCTAATCTCATCTTTCTCGCCAAACTCGCCTAAACAAATTGCGCATTCCGTGGATGCAAACTTACAAGAATCTGCAGCCATGACGGCGCCGTATGTGAACTTAGGGAGTGACTGAATGATCTTCTTCTTCAACCCCTTATTGGCAGCCCCCCGCGACGGAGAACCAGAAGCACTGCCGCTGCGACGGAGCCAAGCACAACGAGCCACCGCAATGAGTCCCACAACGCATATCAATGCGCATAAAAGAGCTGCGAGTATGACGACGAAGTCAGACTCGACGTTGACGGCCTCCGGCGGGTCAGCGACCGAGGAAGTGTCGAAGCCCGTGAGGATTCTTGGAAAGCGAGTCATGGGTAATGGATGAATAGCATAAAAATTGTGAGAATTAAGCTAAGAAGAGAGAAAAGGAGAGGAAGGAGGAGAAGAGGAAGTGGGTATTTGGAGATATTGTTGAAGTGGGTGTTTATATATAGAGAGAAAAGAGGCAGGTTTGGTAGGCACTCCTGGATAGTTGATGGGTTGAAAAGTGTTAATAGGAATTGTGAGAGAAGATGGTGATAAGGAGATAAAGGTAGCAAAGGAGAATGTAGCAAGAGGAGACAGGTTCCTCTTCTCTTTTTTTCTTCTCTCTATCATGGATGGATAAAAGGGACCACTCTCTCTCTCTCTCTCTCTCCTTACTGTGGGCATTACTTACAAGTTGGGCCATCTTGTCTTTTCTCTCTTTCCCCACTCTCAATTTTTCATTTATTTCCATTTTTACACTTCCAATCTCTTACTATTGGATCCTTGGTTGGCCAACTTCAGATATTTATCTTTGCATTCTTAAAAAAAAAATCTTCAAGGATCTGTCCAGATTTAAAACTTAAACATCCAATAAAGTCGAATTCTTTGTAACTTAGCTCTGTGAGTCCCGTTAAAATATAATATATTATGCATTAGTGAAAAAAATATCCAATAATATTAATACGCGATATTGAAATTGATTTCTTTTAATAGTTGAAAAATGGTCCAAACAAATAAGACTTATCCAAATATGGATTTTTTTTTAATTCTATGAAATATATATTTAATTTATTAGTTTAACACAATTCTTTAAATGGCATGATGTAAATATGTTATTCCCACGAGGTATCCCTTTCTTTAATTTTTTTTTGTGATTCCAAGTTGATTTTCTTCTAGTGTAAGGCTTCGTGTATCTTATTAAAAATGTTTGGCAGAAAATTTTCACATTTGAAACACTTGCATATATTAGTTAATAAAAAATAATTCCGATTACAAAAACTAAGTGATTTTGAAAAGAAATGATTTTTTTTAAATTAAGTTATGTTTCTGAATTTTGATGATGTTATTAGTATTACTATGTATAAATTTAGTAATTATTTTTATTTCTAAAATATAATAAGAAAATGAAAAATAAATTATTGTTTCTGAAAATATTTTTTAATAAAAATGATACGAAGGTTTAGAAGAAAGAAGTTAATCCAAATAGGCCTTTTATAAAGGGGGGCTTCATGAATCACGATGTGACTAGAAAGAAAAATAAAATACAAATAAGAGAAGAAATGATTGTGAGATTACTTGCACAATCCTCCAATCATATTCTCATTCCTTTAATCCTATCTACTTTTGTGGCTTCAAAGCTACATATGTTACAACGAATAAAAGAAAAAAAAATTAATTTTAATAAATTATATTATGGATAATATTTCTATCACAACACTCGAATTACGTCAAGGATAAAATTTTAAGTTATTGAATTTGTTTCCAACTGAAAAGAAAAAAAAATTAACTTGCAAATACATATGAACAAGTTAAAAAGGAAATTGAAATCCATGAGATGAAAAGTCGTAATCAAGGCAGAAAAAGGAGATGGGCATATTTTGGTTTCTTATAGATTTTGATTTTGGGATGAATTTGAGTGAACCCAACTTTCTCACCTCACCCATATAATAAGTGCAATTTTTATGTATAATAATTGTGTATAAAGATGAAGACACACCATACCCTAATCAGTAATGAGTAACATGACAAGGTGGCAGTGCCAGTTTACCCTTGTTTCTCTCCATGGATTTCCAACTTGTTAATTTGAACATGTGCAATGTCTCCCTCGTAGGGTCCCCTTCTCCCACCTTCACTCACATGTCTTTACTTTCTCTTTTGGTCTTAACAATTTCTTTGTGTTTTAACTTATCTATAAATCTTGCTTATCCCTAGCTACTTTCTTTTTTAAACCCTTATCTAATAGAGATTTGCGTGGGTTTTGGTCTTAAATGAAATGAAGGATTATAGTGAATTGTTTAAAATATTACTGCATCAGAATTAAAATATTTAAATAAATTATGCTCAAGTAGGAAACAAATTGATAAGAATAAAGATTGGTGGGATGGATGTGGAAGATAAAGAAAGGGTTAGATAGTTTTATATATAATAGAGTACTATGATATGATGGGACAAATCTCCAGAAACATACAAAAAGTTACGTATATCGAAGGCCAAATATATTTTCGAAAAAATAAGTGATGGAAAATTTATTATTTGATATTTTTTTAGATAAATTAATTATTTTTAATTTACTTGAATTAATAATATTAGTAATACATAAAAAGAAACAAAAGCGATAAATGTGGACAAAAAAATCCAGGACGAATTTGCGAGCGCACATGCCTCCCGAACCCAACCCAACCCCATTTTCTTTGTCAAGTCATCTAATTATTGCCATCAATTCAATCCACTACAAAATGGACACCTCCTTACACGTGCCCCTCTTATGCCCCAATATTTATTATTTTTTTATTATTTGATTTCCAATAATTTACTAACTTCATATACAAACAAATTTATGATAATGACACCCCAAATAATAATATATATATTATTGTTGCAATATTCACTTTCTTAATAAATAAGAAAGGTTTTACAAAAAAAAGAACAACCAAATCAGTGCAATTTATTTTAATAGACTATAATATAATCCTTATAATATTATGATAATTGTAAAGTTTTAAGAAAACTATACAATTATCATCAGGCATACATGATACAAAGGGGTTGGCAATTATGGTTCCTTGGTTACAGCAGGTTTCATAAAAGAGAAGTCACCTTCTTTGCTTGTTTCTTAGTTGTGGTGGTGATGGGCTTCGCTCAATTCGGCTGCTTCATCATCCTCACTGCTTCTTAGAATCCTGTTATTGGCGGTTGACGATGATGCCAATGTCTCGGCTTCCATATCAGACAAAATTTCCTGGTTCTCGGAGCCATGTGAGCTGGTCGAGTGTCGTCCGGTAGTTTTGAATCGGTGCAGTGTGCGCCCAGAAGAGGCTGGGCTTGCACTTCTACTTCCATCCAAGTTCGTAGTGGGAGACTTCCCTCCTTTCTTGTGCCTCTTTTTCGCAGCCATATGCCAATTCTTAAGGGCATTGCTTGTTTGTTCTTCAAAGATTGATTTCTTCATATTTGAACCCATCTGAAAGTGTTGATCAATTTAATGGTGGTCAGCGATCATCATCCATTATGGGAACTTTTTTTTTTTTTTTTAAGCTTGTTAACACTTGAGCCACTTGAACATGCAGTATTTTCTTCGCATTGGAGCTGTTCAATTCACTGGAAGAAAAGGCAAGTTTTCAGCAGATTTGAAGTACCTGAGTTACAAGGGCATACAGTGGAAGAGTCATGTAGCTGCAGAGGAATAAGACCCCAAACCTGCAAAAGTTCAATCCCCCAGGTCAAATTAAAAGTTAAAACAAACAAACTTTTCCTGCAGGGGCCAATTTCGGTCCGATTCTAGGTTATGGCTTAAACAAACCTGAATGGTACTGAGAGAAAAGAATCCTTACCCTACAGCAATTCTTAACATAACAAGCCCGAAATACGTAACCCAAATGAATACTGCAAATATATGAAAAAGTTAGCAATAACTCAAGCAGTGAAACATGACAGAGTAGAGGATTTAGACAAGGTTATTTTTTAGAACAGTTCATTACCCATATCCACAGGAAATATGCTACTTGAAAAGCATTCTGCAAATACCATGAAACAATAAGTCAAAGAAAATGATTAGATTCTCTTTGCCAGGAAAGCAAATCATTTAAACTTGAATTAAAAAAAAAATCAAAAGATAACTTGGAGAACAAAGCATCAACAGTTCGCTCTTGATTCTGAGTTGCAAGCTTGGAGTTTGTGTCAAGCATCAAACAGTTCTTACATTATACAGGTGAGGGGTATTTAGTATCTATCGCTGGAAAAGAGAAGGGCATCCAATACCTGAAATAAAGCAAAGTGGATGAGATGAAGTACTAACTGAGGCCGACCGAACCAAAAATACTTGTCGGAGCCTTGGACAAGAGGCATCCCTTGTACCACTGCGTGTCTTTCTTCAATTTCAAGAGCCATCTTTTTGAGAATGGCTTGAAGCTTTGTCCCAACAGCAAAGATTATCTGTAACCAATTAAGTGGGTTAGAAAATTGATTCTCCCTGTAGAATTAGCTTATCTCGGCAGGCTACTTACAATCACAGGGACCATAGAAAACCACAATAATCCGTGCCATCCTGAAAACAACACAAACACTTTTTTAGACTGCATAATCTCTCAAATTAAGTGATTATTTGTTGCTAAATATTTCTAAAAAATAGCAAAATAATTACCTTCAACATTTAGGAGAAGTGATGTATTTTAGAATTGGAAAAGTTATATTTCATCTTGAATTTCAAAGCTGGAAATTTTATAGTTACAGCAAAAAACAGAAAAGCTAAAAACATAGAGTAGCTAAGCTAAAAATCAGTGACCACTAGGATAACGTGAAGACCAAGTTTATTGTGGAAAAGGTCCTGATACATCTGCCAACAAGAAGGACAATGACAAAGGATGCCCACAAAATAGGACTGTTAACAATCAACAATAGGTCTTATTATATTCAACAATTGCACTGCCACAGATTGAAATGTAAACTAATATATATAGAAGAAGAACAATAGCATCAAACTGAAAACATAATTCTCCTTTTAATTAATCTGTATCATCAACGTTAGCTGCTGTTATCTGAGCATTCCAGTCAAAATATTTTGTAGATTTCTTTAGGGATACCATTTCTTACAATATAAAAGAAGAAAGGAATTCTAGTCCAGAAACTAGTATGTGCTTTTACGAAGGATGTCTCATGAGCCAGCATGAATCTTGAAAAATCTGCACATAAAAATATTTCCAATTTTACTGCCAAACAAATGCTTAAAATCAAGTTTTGGAGCTATAACACATAAAGAGTAGGGTGACAGCATGTATACCACTTGAAAACTTATAATCATGGGATGAGGTCTCCTGCTCCCATTCCTTCCAACCACGAATCTGCACATTAAGCTAATTATCAAGATTTTTATGAATCCCCAAATGTAAAATTCAGTACACGAATCAATTAGCAGGATGCTGCTTTGCAATGAATATTTCTACTCTAAGCCATCTCACGATAAGCATTAATATGATGGGAGTACATGAGATGCATCGACAAACATTTACTTACCTTTAGCCTTCCAAGCATCACGGTAGTCAAACTATATACGATGTGAAAGGCTGCTAAGAAAAATACGAGGATGTGTAATTGATGCAATGCTTTAACTGATAGAATTGGTTCATACCCCTGTAATAAAATAGTACAAAATTAGATATCCCAGCTTGACCACTTCCCGATCAATTGCCACTCAAAAAGCTTGAACTCACCGTTTTGCATGGTTGAGCATCTGATAGAAATCTTTGTTCAAACCACAACAGCCTGCGGCGTTGTTCTTCTTGAGTTTGGTCATGTACACCATCAGCTGGACATGGCAACATAGTGTCTGCAACATGCTCGGGAATACATATTTTTGTAATGTATGCCTCCCCAAAAGTTAGGAGCAGCGAAATGAATCCTACAACCATCAGCTCTGCAATCATCAATCATTTCTTAATTAGTCAGATTTTCCAATCCCACAAACAAACGTTTTAAAAGAGTCTCTCTACTTTCAAAATTGTTTATTTTGCTTCAAAATTCGTCAATCTTTATAATCATGGGAAATTACAGATAAGCTGCTAAAATATGGCATAGTCTAATTTTATATTTAAGTAATTATTTATTATATGAATGGTAAAAATAAATTCTTACATTTATCATGCTATTTTGTTCTTAATAATATTTTTCAATAATGGACAATTATAAAATTATTCTTTAACCTAATTTCTAAACATTATATAAAAGTTTTATTTTTAAATAATTTAATATAATTTTTATTTTGATAATGTATATACATCATTTAAATTTATTTATAGTTTGTAAATACTTTTAGAAATTACATTCAATTAAACTCATTCACCTTTAGTAATTCTTATGTTTAAAATAAAAGTAATTAATGTTTCTTTAACTTGAACAATTTTCAATTAAAAATAAATATTTTTTTTATAACAATTCATTTGATTTTTTTTTTTTTAATAAGTCATTGGTCTTGACTTCAGTTTGACAGTGAAGTGTCATAAAAACTGTACTTACCAGATTTAAAATTTTCCAATGCTTTAAATAGAGCTTTTTTGTGCCTTTTCGTCAACCACTAAGTTGAAAACTCAAAATTTAGAAAAAAAAATTTATTAAAATGACCCAACAGAGCAAGATCACAATTTGAAATAACAGTGATCTTTGGAGCATCACCTCCTAACAATTTGTTCTTCATTTGAAAATTTTTTAAATCTAAAGTACTAAATAATAATTAAGCTAATCCCATTATGTGGGAAAACATCATGATTATCAAGAACATGAAAAGAAGTCAAATAAAGATCCCACTTGAAAGGAATATTAAGCACATACAGTTCCAAATTTGTGAAGGCCCTTTTCCAAGAGAATAGAGATGATGATCATAACAGCACAAACACAAGCCACAGCCCATGTGGGTGTCTGATCAATCTTCCTTTCGCCGCTACCACTACTTGCAGCCATAACCAGCAGTTCTGGGCCGCACACCATCCACAAACACAGACGAAAGAGCACCTTCATTTCCATTCCAAAGACGATATTAGAGATAAGCAGAAAGAAACATGAAGGGAGGGTGGAGTTATATGTTGCAATAAATGCATAGTCTTTAAGCAGAAGTGATAGATACGTAGCCTAGTGATCAGCATTGGAAACACGGGTTTAGCTGAAAAGGAATGTAAAAAAATAAAAGAATCCTTTTTTTTATTGCAGGGGCAGAATACTTTAATTATTTAAAATGAATCCTGATTTGTTCCCATGGTTGAGGAACAGGCAGGTTTTGATTTGGTGTCAGGCACGACCAAGTCAATGGTGGTTTTAATGTTTTCTCTTGTTATGTAATGGTAGACAGAGACAGAAGGCTGCCTTTAAATGGCATTGGATTGAGTAAAAGTGCAATCTATAACGATAAACTTCTCTTTTTGTCTGAAAGCGAATGCCGAGATATTTTCTCTAATTTTTCACCAAAATTGCATTTTTTCTTTTAATTTTGATTGGTTCAATAAGATTTCAATAATAATTGTGTTCCTATTGGACCAATCATAAAATAATAATTTAATATTTATTTTTAAATGTTAATTAATATTTTTAGTTAAAATTTCAAAAAATAAAGTAATTTAACGGCAATCCCGAGCTTACCATGACACAAACCCAGAATTTACAAAATCACAGCAACAAAAATTCAATACAAGGATTTCAAAATTCACTCTACAAATTTCGATTTTACAAACCCATAAAACAACAAATTAATAAGTATTAATCTCAGAAATCAAACCGCATAAACTTCTTATTTATATCAAAATGTATAAACACCATTCCAATAAAAAATCAAACCAATATAATATTATTTTTTATATTATTTTAATTAAAATAATATTTAAAAATTATAGAAATTATATTTTATTATTAAATAATTAATATTTTAATATAGTATGACTTAATTCATGCCTAATGATCAGTTGGAGTCTGAATGCTGCTGCAATGTAGTGTCCGACAATATTTAACAATTGAAATGTGCAATAGATGAGGTTTCTGGTCACTTGGACGCAGAGGATACTGCAAAGAATCTGAATGTCATGTTTTTGAATAATTGAAGCAGGATTGGTCAATTTCTCAACTCATAACTCTGTTATGATTTGCTCCTTCACTGATTTGGTATTTAATTTTAGGTTCTGTTGAGTTGGATCTCGTTATGAAAATATTATAGCTCATTTATCATATTTATTATTATTATTTTACTTTTTAAATCATATATATTAACTAAATAATTAAATTAGAATGCAGAAAAAACTATAAGTTAAATTATTAATAAAAATACAAATATTTTCTCAAATTACAATTTTATCTTATTTTTTCATAGTTCAAATTTGTTTTTTGTAAATGAATTATAATCGATTAAAAACTACATAAAAATATTTTATTATTAATAATAATACATTTTAATTTATCCTTCATCCTCGTTTTATCCCATTATTAATCTATGTCTCTTTTTATAGAATTCAGAAATTCTTAAAATAAATGAAACAATTAAATTTTAAATTTTAATCCTAACTTCATGCATTATGAGATAAACACTCAACACACTTTATTCTTTTGTTCTATATATGATTCATATTATAAAAAAAAAATTAAATCAATTTTAATAAAATTATATAAAAGTTTTATTTATTTTAAAAAGATTTTTTAAATTAAAAAATTAAATTTAAATTAATTAAATTAAATATCTTATAAATTCTTGGTTTCAAAGAAAAGAAATATCACAGTAATTTTTTAGGGTATGTTTAAAGAGAAAAAGTTATGGCTTCGTTTAGATAATAAATAATAAAATAAAATTATATTGTCTTTGTCTTTTGTATTTTAAAATTATTATCTATTTTTTATATGTATATAATCAATATATAAATTAATTTTTATAATACTATTTTATTTTAAAATAATTTTTTATTAATTATTAAAATATTTTTAATATTTAATAAAATTTTATATTTTATAAAATGAAAAATTAATAAAAAATAATTATTTTTTAAATATATATAAAAAAAATAAAGTGAATAAAAATTATAAAAGTCAGTATTTAAAAAAAAACGTTATTAAAAATAATTAGTAATTATGTTAAGAGATGGCCTAGTGTCCCAATCAGCTGACAGGTTTTCCACGTGTGGAAATAGGAATGGCCATTTCAGTTATCTGATCAAGTCAAAATGGACGGCGGCGTTGAGCATAATTGAGCAAATAATTATTTGAATTTTATTTTTATCAATAATCATAATAATAGATGTGTTTTGTTTTGAAACAGAGAATTAGAAATTGGAGAGTAGTTATTCAAATCCACTTTACTATTGAATTAAATTTATAAATGGAAGATATGTTTATTTTTATAATTAATAAATACGATAAAATTAAATCTTTAAAATATGTTTATCTAACTATAACAAATAATACTCTATTAATTTTTATGTTTAATCCATATATTTATTATTATTAATTAATAAGTAATTATTTATTTTTTGAAAGAATAAGACTTTTGAATTTCCATATAATTATAATAAATATATGCTTTTTAATTTCTTAATATTTAATGGAAAAAAAAGGTTAAATGAAAGAAAATATATCCATATGTAAAAAAAAAAATTAATAATAATTAAGTCAAAGTCAGTAAGTTAAAATGAACAATTATTAATATGTAATTTATAATAACTGTCAAGTAAATTTGACATATATAGAGTCAGGTTCATAAAATTAATATATAAAAATCATAAATAACTTTTTTTTTCAAATCAATCAAATATAATAAATAAATAAATAAATTTCTTTATATCTTTCTTAAATTAATTTTATAAATTATTTAAATAGATGTACGAAAAAAAAAAAAAAAAAAAAAAAGAAAAGAGAAGAGAAATCCAAGATGAAGGCTCTCCGCTCATTTGAAAGGGCGAAGAGAGAGAGAGAGAGAGAGAGATTTGGGTGGGGATTGGGGGCGGTTTATCTATCTTCCTGCATTATTGATCTCAACTTGGACCCAAACTTGGGAATATCTCAAATAGAAAAATGTAGGTAGGAAATATTAAAAAGAAAAAAGCCAAAGACGGCTCAATCATCACTCATGATTCAGTGAAGAGGAGGCAAATTTCAATTTGACATTTTGTTTATGTGTTTTTAAATACAATGCATACCTTGAATTTTTTAATTATCTATGTGTTTCTAATTTGATGGTTTCTTTTATAATTTACTATACTTATTCAATAATAATTTCTATGCACCAATAATTATTTTATAAAACAAATTATTATAAACTCATTTTATTTAAAAATAAAGCACAATCTATTAAATTAAATAATTGTTGTAAAAAATTTATTATTGATATTTTTAAGTATATACACACGTATTATTATTAAGTATATATAAGTATTGGTATTTGTTTTAAAATTATTTACGTCGTTTATTTTAGCTTTAATAAAAGGGAAGGAATGTAAATTAATGCATAGCTGGCTTGGATGCTAGTACATTAAGGATGATTCAGTGCACAAAATTAACACGTCAGCGGCAGCCTAGCCGGTTAGATTTTCGCTGACTTTGACCGACGAGTTAATTATTATTTAATTAAAATTAAATAATAATTTTTTAATTAAAAAAAATTAAATTTACTCAAAATATCATCATTATTAATAAATTAATATTCACACTGTATTTATTTTTTTATTAATAAAATAATTTTATTATTTATTTATACCATTAAAAATATACTCCATTATTCTCTTATTCTTATTTGATTCTTGTTTTTTTTTATTCAATTTTTTATTTTAAAAAAATGCAATTTTTTTCTCATCATTATCATTATTTTTTTTAAAAAAAAATTATTTTATTGATAAAAAAAATAATAAAAATATTTTAATAAACATAAAAAAATAAAAATATTTTATTAAATTTTAAAAAATATAAAAACTGACTTGTTAATAATAATAATATTTAAAAATTAAATAAAAAATTTTATTTGAGTATAAAAGTAAATTTTAAACAAATTTTCTTTCATTTTTTATTTATTTTGAATGAAAATAAAAAAATATTTTAATAAATTTTTTAAAATATAAATGAGTTGTTAATAATAATAATATTTAGAAATTAAATAATAAATTTCTCTTTAATTAATACAAAAAGAAGACGAAAGGTGAACTAAGTGCAAGTAGAAAATTAAGAATAGAAGAAACAGAGCTGGCTGTTAATTTATGTTTTGTTCATGCCCTGCCATCCATTAATTTTGGATCCGTCTTTTTAATTTTTTTTTAATTATTTTTTTCTGCAGATAAATAAATAATAAAAATTTGTAGGTATTGGGTATAAATAAAATAAAATAAGATAAAATAAAGTGAAAATAGGAGATAGATGGTGGCTAAAACCAGGTCATTATGAGTAGATGTATACGATACGAAGCAAAACATTTCTTCTTCCTTCCTTCCTTCCTTCCTTATTGCATTGCCTCCCAAAACTTTGCTATATATAAGCGACTCCAGCTAATTCATCCTCTCATCTCTCTCTATCTCTCCTCCGAGTTTCTCTCACCCTTCTTCTCTTTGACTCGCTTTTCTCTCATCACCAGCCGACTTCAATATTCCTGCAGGTTTGATTCTTCTGCTTTGCTTCGCTTTCTTCTTTTCTTTTTATTCTGGGAATGCATGATTTGTAAAGGGGTTTGATCGATGCCTTTGAAAAAAATAATAAGAAGAAAAAGATTTTCCAACATCTTTGTTTGTGGGATATTTGATTCTTTTCTCTTTTCTAGAAAAAAGTGTTTTTGGGTTATTGAGGTATGTTTCTGATCTGTAATGGGGAATGTGAATGTCTGACGAGAGATGATGTTCATCCACATCCATGGTGTCTTCTTCATCATGTACAATACGTAAGAACTCGCATACTTCCTTGACCAATCTTCAAGTTGTTGTCATGATTTTGGCTTTTTCTTAATCATTATAAACCACTTTATTATATTAAATTATTTTATTTTCAATTGGCTAAACAGAGCATAAACTCGAGACCCAATGATTTTAAAAATAAATCTAATACTAGTGATTTTAAAAACTCAGGTTGATAAGGAAATTCAAATATGACCACACAACAAGTGAAGAAAATTAGAATCAAAACAGTTGAAATGGGATGATCCTTAAAACAAGTCTTAATTTTGTACATCTTGAAATACTTTTAAAATTTGAATCAGATTAAATTTTAGATATAAAATAAAAAATATAAAAAATTGAATATAAAATTTCATATTTAGATAGCATGTGATCACTGTCTGTCTCATTACCTAATCCAGTGCAGGTGGAATTAAAGAATCAATAGAAGAATGAAGGAATCTTTTCCTAAAACCACTTAAATAATAATACTAAGCACTTGCAGAAGTGGTATATGTTTGCTCCTATATACTTTGATTTTTTTTTCTTTTTTCCTATTACTTATTTAATCTATTTTGTCAATTAGTTACCCATTTTTCTGAAATAATTTTTACTGTTATTATGAAACAATTTTATTTTTATGTTATCTAAAACAAAATTATTACTACGTTTTTTTTTTAAAAAAAAAAACATTTTTTCCATCTAACTGAGCCTAAACATTTATTTTAAAATATATATATATATATATATAAATCAAATTAATCGAAACTGCCGTAATTAAAATTATAGTTAAACCTTTCCTATAAATTCAGTTCAGAATTTTTCAGATTACAAATTAAAATTATTAATTTGAATCAAAATCGACTAACATGCCGGACCGTAGAATAACTCAAATATTAGCAAAGAGCTTATCGGCATTCCGTTGAGATATTCCCACTTTATAACTCTCAACTCAGTGCCTCAAAATGTTGAATAGTTTCCTCACATCTATATGGGTTCTTCATATTTCACACCATGTTTCTCAAACTTTAATACTACTTTTTTACTATTATTATTATTATTATTATTATTATTATTATTGGTGAACATGGATTTGATTGGTAAAAGCAGCTTCTTTCTAACTAGAAGAAATGTTGCATTATAATTCTCACAAAGCAAGAAATTCTATTGGATGTCCATTTTAAAAAAAAAAAAAATTGCAGCTTTTTGAATTTAATTTGGTTATTCTGACATTGCTTATCTTTTGTTTTCCTGTATGTTTGTTCTGCGATGCTCCTTCGCAGGATTTTCCTTCTGTCCTACTGAAGACATAGCTATAGATCTGCAAGGGTTCAAGTAGAAAAATAGATAGATAGGCTACAGAGAAAAAAAAATAGTAGACAAGGAAAGCAAAAAAACCAAGTCAGATTTCAGGGCAGGAAAGACTATCCATTTCTGAAACAGAACCAAAAAGAGAACATGGGTTTCTTTACACTGTTTGAGGTGGCATCCATGCCCATTCTACAAGTCCTTCTAATAAGTATTTTAGGAGCTTTCATGGCTACTAATTACTGCAATCTTCTTACTACTGATGCTCGAAGATCCTTAAACAAGGTATCATCATCTCATTTCAACCTGCTTTCAATTAAATTTGATGCTTCTCTTTTTCCCTCCAAATATTACATTTCTTTTTGCCAATGCAGATTGTGTTTGTGGTGTTCACACCCTCTCTTATGTTTGCTAGTCTGGCCAAGACTGTGACTCTCCAGGACATCATCTCATGGTAGGTTATATTAAATATCCGATTTCTTGCAATACAAGCAAATGGTCTTTATCCATTTAACCTTTTTGTAAATTTCAGGTGGTTTATGCCTGTTAACATTGGACTTACCTTCTTAATTGGAGGAATTCTTGGGTGGATAGTAGTTAAGATTCTGAAACCCCAGCCTCATCTAGAGGGGCTTGTTATAGCTACATGTTCATCAGGTAACTCAATTATAGGTTTTCTTTCTTGTCTCTAATATACGTTGAGTAAAATCCTCATGGTTCTCTGCGTTTTTTATGGTTTTTCAAATCAGGAAACTTGGGAAATCTCCTCCTGATCATTGTCCCTGCAATCTGTAACCAGGATGGAATTCCATTTGATAGCGCCACTTGCAAATCTGTTGGACTGTCATATGCTTCTTTCTCCATGGCGGTAATGCAATAATTTCACTATGACACTAAATTAATCGATTGATTGGCCAAACTAATCCCTTCTTTTTTTTTTTGAGATATTCTCTCCGAATGCATTATGATCTCATTATTTCTTATCTGCTTTTGACTACTGCAGCTTGGTGGTTTCTACATCTGGACTTATACTTACCAGCTGATTCGGTCATCAGCTGCAAAATTGCAAGAAATCAAAGCAGCTGATGAGGTCTCAAAAGCACCTAACAATGATTTAGAAGCTAATCAGGAGACTCACCTTCTCAAGGGAGGAGATCAGGAACAAATTCCAATAGCTGTGGCATCAAGCAAGTCCATTGATGATGATACAGAAAGCCAAGCTGTAAGTGTCGTCCTCTGCAGACTGCAGTTTGCAATTTCCTTTTATATGCACAAATGTCAGTGGCCCTATTAACAGACTTCTATTTTAGGTTGTTTACCGAGCATCACACCATGAACATGGAAAAGAAGCATCATTCTGGAAAAAATTAGTAGGGTTTCTTCATCAGATACTGGAGGAACTCTTGGCACCCCCCACAATTGCTGCAGTGAGTTTCTTGACATCTTATTGATTGACAAAACCCAAAATGGTAGCTTAATGAATTTAGATTCATCCCTCTTATATCAGATCTTTGGATTCATCTTCGGAGCAGTGACATTCCTGAGAAAGCTGATAATTGGCGATGGCGCTCCCCTGCATGTGATCCAAGACACTATCACATTACTTGGGTATGCATTATAATCTTTAGCTCATAATTGGTCCATATGAACTAAATTGTGGCAGGCCATCTGAAAATGGGATATACTTGTTTGTAGGGAAGGAACAATTCCTTGTATTACTCTTATCCTTGGAGGCAACCTCATTCAAGGTAACAAGATCTATATTCCACTGTTCAGTTCCAAAGAAACAGGAGAATGAAATCTAATTTCGTGTTTATAAATTGAAATTAAAGGCTTAAAGTCATCAAGAATCAAACCATGGATCATTGTTGCTGTGGTTTTCGTTCGATATGGGATACTTCCTGCAATTGGTCTTTGGGTTGTTAAAGCAGCTGGGAGTCTTGGCTTCCTTCCACCAGATCCTCTCTACCACTATGTGCTGATGATTCAATATACCCTACCACCTGCCATGAATATTGGTAAGAGACCATCAAATAAATCTTTATAAATAATTAAAGATCAGAACTGACTTTGAAAATAAATGCAGGTACTATGACACAGCTGTTTGATGTGGGTCAAGAAGAGTGTTCAGTCCTCTTCTTGTGGACATACTTGGCTGCAGCCCTGGCACTGACTGCTTGGTCAACTGTCTTCATGTGGATTTTGTCCTGAGAAACCCATTTTTCCCCCAACCGTAGAAACTGCCATCAGCATGATAGATCACTATAGAATAGAAATAGCCAAGAAAATGCCCATTAATTGGGATTTTCTATTTATTTTATTTACTTACCTGCATTTATTGATTTTTTTTGCGATAGGTTTGAGAAAAGATCACGCAAAGAGCTGTATATGTCACAGGGTTTGCTGTGACAGTTCCCGATAGATAGAGGAAAAGAAAAAAAAATGAAGCTCAGATTTGTGTGAAATGAGCTTTACCTTCTTGAAATGGCAAACCTTTATCATTTCGATCATTAGGGCTTTCTTCCAGCCATGTCCTGAACTTATGTATCCCTGTAGAGTTCGCAACAAATATAAAGTATCAATTTAACCTGAAACTTAACAATACAGAGAACAGAAATTAGGGATTACATCTTCAATAGCTGAATTCTCAAGCAAATCAGTCTGAAAGCAACGGAACCAAAATAAAAAAAAATGGATTTTAAAAAAAGGGGATTGAGAACAGTATTAGTGTCAAGGACGAGGATAGTGGAAGTAGCAGAGATATCACATACTTCACAAAATGAAACTTCACAGTAAATGTCAAATCTGAGATAAAATTCCTTTTGGAACTGCGACCAAAAAAAAGGACCGTAGAAATTAGGGTTTGTGAGAGAGAAAAGGGGGAAGGAGGTGAATCAAGAGGTAACCTTTTGAACTATGCGTCCTCGAGTCTCCAATGTTGCTGAACTGCCGCTAAAGAACGAAAAATAAATTTTCTTGCAAAAAAAAATGTATACATAATCTAATTAATGAATCACATTACAGTAAAAATCATAATAGGTCCAATAATAGCTTTAAACTAATGTATTACTATTAAATGGATGTAGAAACAAAGATAAGAAATTTTCTATAAAGGAAAGGTTTCCAAGGACGTATTTTCCAGGTCCTGGAGGATACACTGTCAGAACTAAAAGGGCGCAGCTATGCATTCCAAACTGCCGCCAAATTTTATCCATTTTTTCACTTTCGTATACCAGAAGGCTTCTTTTGAACTTGCTAAGAGCCAACTGAAAATGTTTTTTCTTAATCCTGTATGAAACTCTTGGTCCGAGATGAATATCATACTTCACTACCACATTCGATACCTCTGTTCGAAGATGATTCAACACTTCTTCTCTTGGAACTGGAATTGTACATAGATTTATCTTCACTTCTGTTAGACACCACTTCCAGTTGTCGTCGTCTCTTAGAGCGATGCTTCACTTCCTCTTCCTTTTCATCAACAAATGAAAGGAATGTCTGGAGACGTGCAGACGTTGAGATTTGACCTGAAGATGACAACTCCTCAGAGTAGTGCCTGCTGAACTGCCGCACCATCTTCAAAAAATATAGACAGAGAGCAAGCAGACAAGTTAATCCACTTATCGTAAACAGACCCCAGAAGCTTCTGAGTTGAAGCCGATCTACTTCTAACTTTGTGCCTGCTGAACTACAAGCACTCCTCATAAGCCATTTGTCGTGAATCCTCTGGAGATCTCCATTTTCTGAAAGTTGCAAAATGGCAGTCGACATGTCAACAGCCAAAGGCGAGTCCCTTGGAAAAGCCTGATGAACGAAGAAAAACGACATAAGTTCCCTGATGGGCTCACAGAAGGTATAACAGTAACAGATGAAAAGGGAACAAAACAGATACTCACAAAGCCCCATCCATTTCTGGTGAACTCTTGACCTACAATGCTAAATTCGCAACTGGTTGAGAGGAAGAGCTCTACATATGCACGCTCATCAATCACTGCAGCAACTCCACCTTTACGGGGACCATCTTTCAAGGCTTTAGCATAGTCTTCTGGGGTGACAAGGGGAACCAGTCTGGACTCATCAATGCCCAATTCATCTATTAGATAATCACGAGCAAATGAAGCCTGCTGGTACCCAATGGGCTCCTTCATTGACCTTAAGTATTCAATGCCTTTAATGGGAGAATAAAGCTGCTGCACTGTAAGAATTGATGTTAGGCTTGCGGTGTAGCTTGAGTTAATTATAAGCACCACAAACAGCCATATAATTAGGACAAGCCGACCAAGGGTGCTAACAGTATTTTCTCCTGCATAAAATTGGAACAGCCATCTTGTTAGGCCAAGTATGTCTAATATACAACAAAGTATAGATAGACTACTTTCATTTGAACTTACTGTGGGCAAAGAACCATGTTGAAAAGCTAAACCTGCATAAGGGAAGCACGGCTGTAAGATAGGGGAACTCAGGCCGAATGATCAAGTGATTCATGTAATGAGCTCAAGTTTACCAAAAAAAAATATGAGATACTTCTCAGTCACTCACCATAAAACAGTGAAGCATTGTCTTCTGGGAGGGCCTCTGAAATCATCGTTCAACCTGTGCTCCAAAATCCAAACAACTACTCCTACAATTATGAAGAAGCAAGCAGTGACGCCCCACATCTCGCGAGTAAATGGCCTCAAAAATGCCAAAGCACCAGAATTCATCTTCTTGACTGGAGCCACTACTACTAGCCCAGACTCAATATACGGCTGCGTGAAGTCTGCCATCCTCGTTCTGTTAGTAGTGATTGCAATATCACCAACTGCTGCATCAAAGACCTACATAGAAATGAAAAACTAAATACGTGGTAAATGAAGCATTTAAATTTCCAAAACCTTTAAATTCTCTGTTTTGCAAGTACTTACACCAGCTGTGATCAGGCGAACAAGTTCAGTTTCACTTGGATTTGTCATTCCATCTCCAAATGGTTCGAATTTATAAGGGACAGCATACGGCAACAAGTTGGCAGCAGCAGTGAAAACATCAATGCAGTACCCAGAAAAGATTTCAGTGCCTGCAACTTGGGAAACAAATTCACGATAGCTAGTACGATTAGGGACTCCGATTTTTAAATGTCTTCCATTGTTTGGAAACACCCACCCACGAGGCTTCTGCACTGTTTCCCCTGGCCAAATGACAGGGTACAATTTCTGATTTGAACTGGAAAGATTAGGAGGCATTGAGTAAAACTTTTCAGGAGGCACAACTGATAAACCAGAATGAGTAGACCAATAACCAATCTTCCTATAGCCTGTGCCAATAAGATTGACAATTTCATATGCAGGCTGAATGAGGTTCCCATCAGGATTGAACTTTACCTGACCCGTTACCCCCATCATATTAACCTGCAAAATTTTTTCAAGTAACATTCTTCCGCCATTGAAGATGCTCATGGCATCAAGATGCAAATCCCCATCACGTAAATCAGTTAGCTTTGAATTATTGGAAAAGGAAATATTTCCCCCCTGATCAAAAAATGCACCAATTGCACGAGCGAGCAGCCATACTGTGTCATAGGCATACAGACCATAAGTACTCAGCCCAATAGGGCCATTAGCATTTATTCCACTAGTCAAGTTGCTCCACCTGGAAACAAATTTACTTTTGAGTTCTGAATCTGGTGTGTGCATTCGCAATGTAATAACTCCTTGAATAGTATGAACTGTGTCTTCAGGGAGAGGAGAAAAAGTATCCCACAGAGTGGAGAGCCAATTGGTTGCTATCCACACATACCCAGTTCTCATCATGCCTAGATATTGAGCCACACTAAACACAACTGGAGCCCAACTGGACAAAGTATGAACAACTAGAATCCTGGACTCGGTTAGAGCCACTTGAACTAGTGCTTCAGTGATTTCATCCCTGGTTGCTCCAGGCCTCAGAGGTGCTTTGTATGAGATTTTACATCGTCTCTCTGCAAGTTTATCGCCTAATGCAGCTATTCCATTTCTCCCATGGTCATCATCTCCATAGATTGCTATCACCTCTCTCCATCCATAATAATGAACAATTTCAGCTACAGCAGTCATTTGATACAGGTCATTCTGAGATGTCCTGACAAAGAATGGGAACTGAAGTGAAGAAAGAGTTGGATCTGTTGCTGAATACGATAGCAGAGGCACTTGAAGCTCAGTTGCAATAAATGAGACTACATGGGCTACCACGGAGGACTGAGGGCCAACTATGGCCACAGTATCAGTTTCCAGTAACCTTAAAGCTGCAGGCAGCAATAAAATGGAAGGACAAAGGATCATAATCTAAGTAATTGTCACAAAAAGCAAGCAAGAAAGCTATTAAGACAAAAGCAATATACCCTCTACAATGCCCATAAATCCGCTGTAATTTGTGTCCTGCATTTTCATTCTCAGCTTAGTTCCTCCAAGAATAGATGGATCAGAATTCACATCATCAACAGCTGCTTGTATTGCAATTCTAGCAACTTTCCCAATAGTAGAATTAAAGGCCAATGTAGCTCCAATGTTTACAAATTCTGGCCTTTTATTAAGCCCACTTACACCAACTCCATTACTAAAAATCATCAGCGCCACAATCCAAAGTAATCTCATGGTCACTTTGCCTGATAAACACACCCTTTCTTAAACTTGCTCTGAGAAGAAACACAAAATCATAAGTGAACATCTACTTATCATAAAAAAAAGGAGAACTAATTGACGGGAAATTTTATATTTAAACAATGAAATATTCCAGAAAATATGGTAGTATTCAGTCCTTGGGCCCAAAAAGAGCCAACATACAGATAAATTAACCATGGACTATGAAGTACTAACACCCATGACCAGCCTCGATACAAAACCAGAAAACTGAACCTACCAAAACTCATAAAAGATAAAGGATGGAAAGAACTGTTAAGCACAAAAAAGGGCAATCCTGAAACATGTAATATATCCATTTAAAGCAAGTTGCAGGTGGTTGGGGGATCTAAAAGTGGCTATATTTAATGGGTAGCCAACAAAGTCCACATTCACGTTCAAAGTAAAGAAAGAAAGAAAGAAAGGAAAGATGCTGGATCTAAATGAAGAAGTAGAAGGAGAAAAAGCAAGCTCAAGAGACTTTTGAGTTCACATGTGAGGATAGATAGAACTCACAGATGCAGCTGCAGAGACTAAGTAGTTGAGGTGAGCATGCTCTGCAAGAACCAAGGTAAAACAAAACACTAGGTTTCATTTCAGTTCCAGGCCTCTGGGGGTTCTAGGATTGGAGGGAAAAGGGAAAAATGAGAATAAAGTAGTATTGTTAAACGAAATACAATTGAGTGGTCCTGGTGGACCTCCATTTATAAGTTTGAAGTGCACAATTATCATGCGCAATAAAAGAAGAATTGTCACTATTTAATTTCTCATCAAGTGGACACTCTTCAACTTGCATAACGAAAACTTTGAGCAATCCTGACATGTATGGCTCTTCCTTACCTTTTCAGAATAGAATTTGATGGAATTGTGAAGTAGAGTTGTAAATGGTAATTCATATGAAAATAAAACACGTTTGTGTGTGAAATCTAGAGCAACCAATAACAGGAAGGTGAAGTTGGGCAAGCGATGAGTCATGAAAAGCTCCTTACAGGCAATGATAACCATTTATTTATCTTGTCCAAAACGACGATATTTTTTTTTTTTTATCATCTTTTTGAGATTCTCTGTTTGACATCACATCGGTATTTTTGGTCTTTTCTGCTGTGGATTGGATTCATCTATGTACTCTTATCTCCCTCTCTTAGATCATATAATTTATGCATCATCACAAACTTTAATTACTTAATCAATTACTTTATTATTAAAAAAATCATTCTCACTTTTACTAATCTAAGTTTTTTTTTTTTTTCTATGAAAAATAAACTATAATCTAGTCCACATTAATTATTTAGTAAAATCTAAATTTTAGTTATTCTATATTTTAAAAGTTAGCTATTTAATAATTATAGTCCTTAATTATCATTCACAATGTAGTCTTTATAACTTCATATATTTCAATAATTTAGCCTCATATAAATTAAATATAAATGATGAATTAGTTTTTAAATAAATAATGCAATAATCCATATTTCAATTATATTTTCTGACATTTGAAACATTTAAAAAATTTAATTAATGAAAAATATTTTTTTAAATTTTTTATATTTTAAAATTTTTATATATAAATTTATTAATAAATATTATTTTTTAAAATTAAAATTAAATAATAAAAAATAAATTATATCGATAAAAAATATTAAAATATTTTTAAATAAAAATTCTTTTATGCAAAGTTTTAATTCTATATTTAAATGTAAATTGTTTTTAAGTTTGATGTGACTCTATAAATTTTTTTAATGTCATAAAATTTTCAATGATGATGAAGGTTCGAGAATTGCCATGGTAATTATTTAGGTAAATTATATTTTAATTTTGAATTATATTATAATTATATATAAATTTTTTATTTTTAAAATTAAATACTTAAATTTTTTTATTTAAATATATAATTCTTTTATTGAGTTCTTTATTAATTAAAAGTAAATGACTGGTCAAATTCTTAAAAAATATTTTTTTCTTTTCATAATATTTTTATTGCACTTTTACGTCTAAAAATCCTTTTTTTTTTTAATTTACTGCAATTTTCAATGTCATTTACTTCAAAATTTAAATAATTTTAAATACTTAATTCCTTTTACTTTTATAAATTAAAATACGTTATTTATAAAAAAAAATATTTTTCTTAAATCTTCTGTTATTTTCAATTTTATTAGTATAAAATTAAACTAATCGTATAATAATTAATTTTTTTATTTTTTATATATTAAAAAACACATCACTGTCCAAAATAATTTAAAATTTTCTGATTTACTGTTATTTTTTAAATGTTTAGGTATGAAATTCAACTAATTATAAATATTTAAAATTTTCTAATTAACTGTTATTTCTTAATTATTTAGATATAAAATTCAACTAATTATAAATATTTAAATATTTTATTTTATACATTAAAATATATCCGTCTCTGTAAATAAAATTTATAATTTTCTCAAAATTTTTATCACTTTCATAATTAAAACAACTATTAAAAAATTAACACTTTTATTCATTTAAATTTTTTATATAATTAAAATATTTTTATTAATACCACAAGTAATAAAAATATACAAATAAAAAATAAAATTTTTAAATTTTCTAATATATATTCAACACTCCTAAATTTTTTTAAAATAATTTTAAAACTTCCTTAATTTTTTTCACATCATAAAATACCTCTAATTATATAAAATAAAAATTTATATACCTACAACTATTTTTTAAAAAAGAAAATAAAAGAAAAAAAAGTTATGTTTTCGAATGTCAAAATTTTCTCAAAATATATTCTAAACTACCATAAATATATTAGGGGAAGAAAAATATATTTTATTAAATTTGACCAACTATCTATAATAAATAGAGTAACAGTGCATTGGACGGAAAGAATATAAATAAATTTAAATATTTAATTTTAAAAATATAAATATTGATGTATTAATTACTATATAATTAGAGATTAAAATATAATTTATTTTTATACTGCAAAACGTGAAAAACATTAGGAGTGGACCAACCGACCTCTCCTCATTTTCTATATTTTTTCTCTATAAACTAGTACTTTGTCTTTTCACAAAAATAGAGTTATCATCTTTTTTTTTTATTTATTTTAAATTCTAAATTACTTTTATTTTTAATATATTAATATTTTTTAATTTTTTTATTTAATATGCATCAAAAAGTAAAATTTATTAATTTTAAAAATAATTTATTATTAAAGTAATATGAATAGTGTAATTTAAAAAATTGTAAAATTTATTATTTTTAATAATATTAATTATATTTTTAAACTTACAGATAAGTATATATATTTTTTCAGTTTAAAAAAAAGTATATATATTTTTATTGGACGGGAAAAAATATTAATTTTTTAAAAGTTGGTAATAATATTTTGTTATTGATTAATATTTAAGTGTATGTTGAGGTCTAATCGTAATGGTCGGTGTCTTGTAGTTAGTGGCTTTGAATAGAATTGCCGAGAAAATCAAAAAATTGATAAAATCAAAAGTTTAGGCTAAAATAAATAATTAACATCAAAACTTTACTTTAAAAAAAAATCAAAACTTTAGTAAATGTAAAAAATTAGGGAAAAAAAAAGTAATTGTTTGATTTTTTTTTTTAAACTTAATTACTTCAATGATTAAAATTCAACGTGATTAAATAGATAAATGAATTTCTAGCGCACATTCGCGGAGAAGCCTGAACTGCTAATAAACCAACGGAGAACACAGGGCCACCTCTGCTTGTGCAGAAAACCACGTACGTGTCAGCAACCCATCTCCTTTTCGATCGCTACAATGGCGACCGCAAAACTTGCAATCAACACTCAACCATCCACATGCTGTAAACTTTCTCTTTCCTCTCAATGGTTCTCCATTCCCTACTTATATGCTATGGTTTTAACCTTTAAGCCTCTTCTCTCTTCTCATTTTTTCACATGGATAGGATAGCACTTCTCTAATCTTTCATAGTTTCTTCTTTTGGGATTTTTTTTTTATCTGGGTTTTCTTCTGAATTTTGATTTGAGTGGGAAGTTGCAAGAAGGATAGCTTTAATTTTACTGGTTGGATGGCAAATTCTTGATTAGGGTTCATCTGAATCTTGGATCCAGTGCTGGGCTTGCAACAGTTGGTGACAGCTATTATTTGCTGTCTGGGACCTTGGGATTTATCTACAAAATGGCTTGTCTTTAAGCCAGAGGTGTGTCCAGCTAATAGCAGTTGTTTCAGTTTCATATTTTATTTTATTTCTGTGCTTTTGGGATCAAGGATGGATTAAGCTTAAAAAATGGCTTCAGCAACTGGTGTTTCACGTCAGATACCAACATGGGAGGTTGGATGTACTACCAGTAATGGCAGTTTGCCTGCCATGGACAATGACAACGATGATACTTCCGAGAATTTGAGCCAATCTAAATCTGGAAAACCTCCAAGAAACCTCTCTTGCATGAGGCATTGCAGCAGCACAGCATTTTTGACAGATCCTGTGAGTTCATCCCTTTTGGTCTTACCCACCTGTCCATTATTCTCCTCTCACCTTTTTGAATGAGGCTTCCTATTTGTTTATTAATTTTGTTTCTTAGTCTTGATAATTTGTACCTTGTTCTTCACTAATTAGTATTTGAAACTTATTCAAATAAATATTCAACGAGTTAGTGTGGAGAGGAAAGGGGAAAGAGGGACAATGTCGGCTTCACATCCACATAAATTGAATCTAATTTCTGCAGTGATATTAATAATGACTATCTGTTTTTGTACTTTAGGATGCCAATTCACAAAAAAGAAATTAAAGTTCTGCTCTTGAACCTTATCTTTTTTATACTCTTTGAAGGCCAATTGTGATTGGTATTTCATTTTCATATTGAAGTTATTTTTGGAAGCATTTCCTGAGAATAAGGAATTAATTCATCCTAATGAACAGCAATAGTAATAAATACAGAAGACGATGTGTTGTGATTAATTTTGAGGAGCTTTGTTAAGCCCCTGATCAACCTTTCTTTTATTTGTGCGTGTTTGTCTATGTTTAAAGTTGCACATTTGTATGTCTATGCCTGGGTATATGGTACAATGCCTAGTGCCTTAGAGCACAAATTTTTTGGGGGTGTTTGGATTAAAGTTGGGTTATGCCTTTTTGGTAAAAGTACCAAAAAGTTGTTGTTAAGTTGATGGACCTTCTAAATTGTTGCAATTTGAGAGGCTGTGAAATTAAAGCCATTTGAGATCAACTACTGTTGTTACAAGATAAAAAGACCACTTTACATTTTCTTTTTTCAATCTATGTATCTCTCTGTATTATATGGGAATATATACACACGTGCACGCCAATGTTTTTTTTTTCTTATACTATTTAATTTTTCTTTAATTAAAATAAATATGATATAATAAATAAAAATTTATATATTTATTTGAATAATAAAATAAATGATTTGATAAGTAAATTATATGATATATAATTTTATTAGTCATTTTACATATCAATAGTTACAATTATATAAAGTTTTACTGAACACTTAACTATCATCAGCTAACAGGAATAGCTGTTAGCTATTAGTTATCAGTTACATTAAAAAATTAAACCAATCAGGTCTTTAGTCCATTGCTTGATTATTGTTGTGTAATCTATAACAGAAAAACTCAGACTGCATCTAATTATCCATTATTGTCATTTGTACAGGAATTAGATGTTGGAATTATCTGCTTGAAGTCACCATCAACTGAGAATTCTGGATTTCTACCTATATTTCGCTCAGGAAGCTGTTCTGAGAAAGGACCAAAGCAATACATGGAGGATGAGTACATATGCGTGGACAACCTACATCAATATCTTGCTACAGCTGTAAAATTTCCTGCTCCTGGAGCATTTTATGGGGTGTGTAAGTTGCAGATAGTTTAAGTTTCACAATTGGGGAGTGAATGAAATGCATACATCCTTGGGATAGTCTAATGAATTTTCCATGTATGACATTAGTCATTTTCATTTTTACTTAGTTTGTTTGCTTCACTCTGCTTTAATCAGATTTAAGTTCCTGCCAGCAATCTGAAGGACACAAAAGTCACTATATAATTCCCCATGTCTTTGTCTTGTGAATGAATCATTCATCAAGGTGGTGTGCTGAATTTCACTTTATTTGTCCAGGTGTTTGATGGGCATGGTGGCATTGATGCAGCATCATTTACCAGAAAGAACATTCTTAATTTTATCGTTGAAGATTCACAGTTTCCATCTGGCACAAAAAAAGCAATTAGGAGTGCCTTTGTGAAGGTTGATCATGCACTTGCTGATACTAAAGCTGTTGATAGTTCCTCTGGCACTACTGCTTTAACAGCTCTTATCTTGGGAAGGTGAGAAACTGCATTGTTTTCAGCTTGCTTCTACTTGTTAATTTTGCTTTTAGAGCTATTCTTGAATTTTGGTGATGGTGCATTGCTTCAGTAGTATTATTTTTTATTTACTTTAGTGGTGCCTTGTTGCAATTATCTGTTTGATCTGCACTCTTGTAGGACTATGCTCATCGCAAATGTTGGTGATTCTAGAGCTGTGTTGAGCAAACGGGGAAGAGCATTTGAGCTGTCAAAAGACCACAAACCTAGCAGCACCTCTGAGAGACTGAGAATTGAGAGACTAGGGGGCGAAATTTATGATGGCTACCTTAATGGCCAATTATCCGTGGCACGTGCTCTTGGTGATTGGCACATTAAGGGTGCTAAAGGTTCAAAAAGCCCCTTGAGTGCCGAGCCAGACTTGGAAGAGATTAACCTGACAGAAGAACATGAGTTTTTGATAATTGGTTGTGATGGTTTGTGGGATGTGATGAGCAGCCAGTGTGCAGTCACAATTGTGAGGAAGGAACTCCTGATCCATAATGATCCTGAGAGGTGCTCAAAAGCACTTGTGAAGGAAGCACTCCAGCGCAACACGTGCGACAATCTGACAGTGGTTGTGGTCTGCTTCTCTCCTGATCCACCTCCTAAGATTGAAATGCCTAAATCCCATAAAAGGAGGAGTATATCAGCTGAGGGGCTGGATCGTCTCCAAGGCATCTTGGATGCTGCTTGAACAAAAACTCTGCTTGCTTCTTGTATAAAAAAGGTTCTGCTCGTGAGGGATTTTTCCAAGTCAGTTGTGCTAGTCTGTCACCTGCAGCAGCAGCTGGAAAAGGCTGATTTCTTGAACCTAAACATCCTGTATATTTGAGATACTTATTTTGATGGGTTATTTTGTTTTTACTTTGTAGTGCAGATTGAGTCGTTGCAGTTATGTTTGTGCCATTTGAGTTGAGCTCCTGAATTGGCCCTGCAGTCTGCACATGAGAACAAGAAAGATGTGTCTATTGCAAAATAATGCATTAGAATAGCAATGACACGCCAATTTTGAAAGTAGAATAAGTTTGTATAAAAGCTTTAATGAGCAAATGTATTTTTCTTTTTTCATTTGTGTTTTGCAAATGTTTTAATGGGAAAAGATTGTTAGAATTTCAATCCTTAACTTTTTGTACTATGAAATAG
Source organism: Manihot esculenta (assembly GCF_001659605.2). Lineage (NCBI taxonomy): Eukaryota > Viridiplantae > Streptophyta > Magnoliopsida > Malpighiales > Euphorbiaceae > Manihot > Manihot esculenta. The sequence continues at coordinate 8,852,047 of NC_035162.2, read as the reverse complement.
GCACTCCATTGATGTTATGTTACTAATTCAATGGCAAGTGTATGTAAATATAAATTATTCTTTTAAATATTTTTTTCATTAAATCACTTTCTGAAAAACATTAGAGAATTAATTGACATTTTGGAGCTTTTGGGATTTTTTACCAATTTAGGGTGAAAAATTTTTAATTTATCAATTAAAAAATTAGAAAAAATTATTTGTAGGTTTAGAATTGGATTTGCAAGAGCTGCCAAAAACATATGCCTGACGTCGGACATAGCGCAATTTAAAGAGGCGAAGTGTGCTTGACGTAGATACAGCGCAATTTAAAATTTTTGATTTTTTAATTATTAATATATTATAATAAAATATTTATATTATATTAATTTAAAAATATTATTTATATTATATTTGTATAATAATAAATATTTTTTATAATTTTAATATAATAATATTTAATAAATTTTATTAATAATAAGTGATTGCATACAAATTTAATTATAATATAATTTTATTTTATAATTCCAAATATTAATATATTTTATATATTAATTTAATATATTTTATTATTAATATTTAAATTAAAAATATTATTTATTTTATATAATTTAATTTTATAAAATTAATATTATTCTATAATTATATAGAGTATCATAAAATTAATATTATTTTATAATTTTGTGCAACTATATAATAACAGTTTAATAAAATTAATAAAATATATTATAAAAAATTTATTATTAAAAAATATAATATAAATAAAATTATTAAATTAATATAATATAAAAATAATATATTAATCGATTTATATTATTATAATATTTTAATAATTAAAAAAATAAAAAATTAAATCAGAGGGTGCCACTGTAAGTATGCCATGCTATTGTTAAAAATATAAAAAATAAATAATGTCTCGGCGTCATTTTAAGTGGTGACAGAAAATGATTTAATTTTTTTTAATTTTTTTAATTATTAATATATTATAATAATATATTTATATTATATTAATTTAATAATATTATTTATATTATATTTTTATAATAATAAATATTTTTTATAATTTTAATATATTAATATTTAATAAATTTTATTATTAATATTTAAATAAAAAATTATTAATATTATATAATTTTAAAATTATAAAATTAATATTATATTATTTAAATATATAAAATAATTTAATCATATCATATACATTTATCTCGTAATAAAATTTTTTATTATTTTAATATATTAATACACAAGTACCAGATATTTCATAATTCTATCTAAGTATTAAAATCAATTATAAATAATTATTATATTTTATAAAAATATTTTTAATATATAAAAATATACTAAATCATTTATAATTTATAAAAAAATAATTAATTAATCTAATTACAGAATAAATTAATTAAATTTATTATTTTTTATAAATTATAAAGAATCAAGTGATGATATACAATATTCAATCATAATATAATTTTATTTTTAAATTTTAAATAGCAATTTTAAATTTAATTTTTATAATTTTAAATATTTATATTAATTAATTAATTTATTTATTTATTATTAATTATTTAAATCACATTATAATTTTATTTTATAATTCTAAATAACAATCTAATAAAAAATAAATTTAATTTTTATAATTTTAAATATTTATATTAATTAATTCACTTATTTATCTATTTTTTTATTAATTATTTAATACAGTACTCTTATACGTATATTTAATAACAGTAAATAAATTTATAATCAGTATTATTTAATTATAATGTTATGATAATAATATATTTAATACAGTGCTCTTATACGACAGCCCTTTCTGTTTTACTATATTTAGATGGATCAATTTGAGCTAAATTCAGTGTCCAGAAGTCGGTCCAAACTCTTCCCATAAACCCTTTCCCATTTCTCTCCTAGAAAACGCTCAGCCATCCGCCAAATCCTCCCGACTCGGCTGTACCTGTACCCATCAATGTCGACCCTTAAGGAGATACTAACCCGGCGTCCCGTAGCAGCTACAATCCGCCTCACCGTCCCAGCCGGCGGCGCTCGCCCTGCGCCCCCTGTGGGCCCTGCACTTGGGCAGTATCGTCTCAATTTAATGGCATTCTGCAAGGACTTTAACGCACGGACCCAGAAGTACAAGCCAGATACTCCCATGGCTGTCACAATAACGGCTTTCAAGGACAACACTTTCGAGTTCACAGTGAAGTCACCGTCGGTTACTTGGTACTTGAAGAAAGCAGCCGGGATCGAGTCCGGTAGCAGCCGGCCGGGACACGTCGTAGCATCTACAGTGACTTTGAAGCATGTATATGAGATTGCTAAGGTGAAGCAATCTGATCCTTATTGTCAATACATGTCTCTTGAGTCTATTTCTAAGTCCATTATTGGGACTGCCAATAGTATGGGAATCAAGGTTGTCAAGGACTTGGATTAGTAGAAAAGTGCAAATTTTTATGTTCCTTTATGACAATTTGTTAGATTTGACGATTTTGCATACTTGTCTGGTTGCATTGTTGAAATAAACTAAGACTGATTTATGCATTATTGATGAACAATTTCTTCACATTTTGTCAATCCAATGCTAAATTGTGTGTATTAATTTTACACATTCTAGTCCATTTGCTGTTATTCTGGAGCTTATTATCAGCCGGCGATGGCAATAACGATTAAAGAAGCTTCCCATGAACTAGTTTTGTTGATAAGATTGTGCATATTGGATTCAAATTAATCGAATCAAATACGCATCCATGTAAAAATTGATGGAAATTTCTGATTACGGTATTTTAGGTTTATTTCGGTTTGCCAAATATGCACTTCTAATGGTTTAGAGTACGTACTTTGTTCAACTGGTGAATGGATCTTAGGCATAGAGACTTGTAGTTTTCATTCTTCTGGCACTCATTCTTTTTAAGACAGATTCATTGGCAACAGTTCAATAATGGTGCCTCTAGCTGACCATAGCTACTATGATTTTTGCATGTTACACTATCATTCAATGTAGTTTAAGCAAGGTAAGCATGGGGAGGCAGATGTGAATGACCAAGGCAAATGAGGTTAGAAATTTGATCTTGAGTTGGATTGGATTTTAGCTCCACCTCTTAAAACTTATATGCTTGTTTTTACATTTTTAGTCATATTGTTGAAAAGCTTTGGTGTCAATAGATGTAGTTATTGTACATAAAATTTTATGTTCTGAAGTGCAGTGGAGAGGGTGAGACCATGTACAAAAGGGTTGTAAATGAGCCATGTAACTCCAAGTTCAAGCTTCAGCTCCTTATGTTTTCATTATGCTCAACTTGGCTCATTTAAATGTATTATGCTCAAGATGAATCATATTTGGCTCATTCATCAGGCTCGTGAGCTCAAGCTTGCCTTTAACTTGACATGCTTAATTAGTCAAATTACTAAAAAGAAATTATAAATTTTATTAAATTTTCTCTAAATATCATTTAATTATAGACCTAATGATGCGATTTTCCATGCTTTGATATCTGGGTATTATAAAGAAGACAGTCTAGTTCAAGCTCATGTATAGCTAGAGAAGAATGTTAGTTTGGGCTTTGTGCTTGAGCATGTTAGATTGACCAAGGAGGTGGAAATTCTTTGCAGAGCAAGCATTTGAGATATTAGAGAGAGTTGAGAGCGAGAGAGGTGTGGTTGATGTTGTGGCTTCTAACCCCTCCCTGACAAGGGGCTTCTGTAGATTAGGGAAGGTGAAAGTGGGCATCCCTTCTTGAAGGAGATGGAGAGGAAATGCTTGCCTTCTTAATCTAAACTATTAGTGTGAAAATTTTACCAATCTTGATTCAATTTGATCTCTGCCCTAATATGATTTGAATCTATAGAGACATGTACTTGAAGTGTGTCCAAATTAGAAACCGACAGTGAATGGAATGAACCAATCCATTTGATCGATTTGATATGTGAGTATTATAAAGAAGACAGTCTAGTTCAAGCTCATGTATAGCTAGAGAAGAATGTTAGTTTGGGCTTTGTGCTTGAGCATGTTAGATTGACCAAGGAGGTGGAAATTCTTTGCAGAGCAAGCAGTTGAGATATTAGAGAGAGCTGAGAGCGAGAGAGGTGTGGTTGATATTGTGGCTTCTAACCCCTCCCTGACAAGGGGCTTCTGTAGATTAGGGAAGGTGAAAGTGGGCATCCCTTCTTGAAGGAGATGGAGAGGAAATGCTTGCCTTCCTAATCTAAACTATTAGTGTGAAAATTTTACCATTCTTGATTCAATTTGATCCCTGCCCTAATATGATTTGAATCTATAGAGACATGTACTTGAATTGTGTCCAAATTAGAAACCGACAGTGAATGGAATGAACCAATCCGTTTGATCGATTTGGGAGATCCCTTTTATAGAGGCTTGTTAAGCGCAAAGCTTCAAAATTTATGATTTTATTTTGCTGTTACTTGAACTTTGAGATTTAATCCTCAGTTAACCAAAATAAAGATTTTGATATTTTTGCATTTATGATGTAGAACATACACTACGTTGGTATCTGGTGTCTGTGAGCCTGGATGTTGGATGTGGCTCTTGACATGTTTAATGTTATGAAAACAGACAGGATCAGTTGGAATTTTGATACACTGATCAAGGGTTTGTTTTCATGGGGTGTATTGAAGATGGGTATAAGATCTTAGAACTGATAGAAGAGTCTAAAGGACTTCTGAAAGTCATGTGTAGTCCTTATAATGGTGCAACTCCTAATTGATGCTTTTTTTAAATCTCTTCTTACACATGATAGAAAAGGTGCAACTCCTGATTATTTGAAATGGAACTGATTACTTCTTTGTCTTAAGTCAATATCTGGTTAGAAAGCAAGAATAAAGTTCTTGTCAATAACCATCTGGGATGAATAGCAGAGACATGATTTATTACTTAAAGCTAGTTGTGTAATAACAAGTTGTTTACGTTTTCTTAGTTGACAATGAAATAAGGATTATCACTTTGATGCCTTAAGTTTCTTGAAAGCTGTAAAAGCTTGAATATTTTATGATTGATTTTCAATTGAAGCACATAACGAGCAAATTTGCTGCGTTGATCAAGTTAATTTCACTTGGCAAAGTCTTAGGTATGGAGGATGAAATCATAAAATTGGATCTGAGGTGTGACTTATCAACTCTGATTCATATAAATTAGAGAACTTTCTGGTAGAAACCAGAACAAATACTGAAAGCACTTATATAAGACCTCTGTTGACAGCAAATAAGGAACTTAAATTTCAGACGGATAAGATCAGTTACTTTATGTTATCATCTTTGTTTGTTGCTGATATGCCATGTAGGTTATATGGGGTACAATTATGAATGTCTATTTATATTAGTTTCTTGTATGAAATAAGAATCCTTGAGATAAGCAGTGCATGCACCGGAAAAGGGAAAAGGAAAATCTGTAGTTGCTTTTGTCGGTGGTATTCTTTGTTGGTGGGTTGTTGTGTGGACACGCAGAGTCGTAAATGGGCAGGGGAATGAATAATCAAAATCAGCGAGCAAGACCAGAGAAGGATAATGAACGGGGATGACGATTGACGGCCATTCATTGTCTTTAAAAGATAGATGGGCGTTGAGTCATCTCATCCGCTGGGGATGTTGACGTATGGATGCATTTTTTTAATGTTAGGAACAGACCCATTCTCCTATCCCACGCAGTTTTTTTTTTTTTTTCTATAAATTTATTTGCAATATTTTTTCTTTCAAGTGGGGAATGAGAGAGTGTTTGAATTTTCTTGCGAATTATATATATTTTTAGTTGGCTTTGATGAAAACAGTGCATTTTTAGAAAAAGAAACACTTGTTAGAAAGTCCATACCAAAAGAAAATTCAAGGGCATAGAGAGGAGCCCTGTTCTTGGAAGAAAAGACTCAAAAGAGAGAGATTGAAGAGGCGTGAGGGAGTTGGGATCATGAAAAACAATTCAGGATCACGTGATGGATATATGATTTTGTTGATGTCTTTGTCAATCATAGATATTTTCTTTAATGGATATACCGACAATTTTCCTAACAGTGTCTTTAGCAGCCTGTACCGCACAACTACTTTTTTTTTTTAATTTCTCTTTTTAATTGTAATTTTTATATTTACTCTTTATTTTAATTTAAATATATTACTTCTTAAAAAATAAAAATTAATTTTTATACTTTATTAAAAATTTTAAATTTGTTACTTTAAAATAAAGCTTTAATATTTTCATTAGTATAAAAGAAAATGATTAATAGCTGATAGATACCTTATTTTATTGATTCTATTTTTAGAATTTTTTTTGTTTATTTTGTTTATTTTAATTATATTATTTTTAATATTTATTAATATAAATTTTAATATATACTAATAAATTATTTACACGTATAAAATAAATATAAATATTATAAAAATACATATATACATAAAAAAATAAATTTTATTTACTAACAATGATATTGTTAAATTTTATATATACTTTATATTAAATTATTAATTTTATGTATATTTTAATAATAAATAAATTATATATATAATTTTATATATAAACTTTAATAACTATATATAACTTATCAAACACTTAAAATATTTTAATTGTAATTAATAACTAAACAATATATAATTATTAAATTAAATAGACCCTTAAATTAAAGGTTAAACTATTGACAAAATAAGTGAAACTTATATTACAATTAACCGTAAAAACAAATAATATAAACATATCTTCGGGAAAAAAAAAACAAATAGTAATATATATATCACAAATTTACAACAAAATTATATTTAGCAGTAATTTTTTAAGTTAAATTTTAAACAAAAAAACGAAAGGAAAAAACAAAAATCGCCGTCGTTGCTGGTAAGTGGGACTTTTTGCTTCAACTTGTTCCGTCCTCTTTCCAATTTAACCACTCCCATCTCTTCCCCTCTCCTTCTATAAAACCTGGATCACACACATTTCTTCATTTGATCTCTTCATTTCCAGTTTAAATTTCCTGCTTAATATAATCTCTGAAAGCCCAAAACTTTCCACACCCATCTCTCTAAATCCTCTCTGCTGAGGCCTCGCCACAACTTTACAATCTGAAAGCATGGGATTTGATAAAGAAGCGAGCTCGTCATCGCATGTGCTTAGCGTCCCTTCCTTTCCAAGAGAAGACACCCCACTTCTAGGCAATAAGCCTCCACTTTCCTCCACGTTCAAGACCTTCGCCAATATCTTCATAGCCATAGTTGGAGCAGGGGTGCTTGGCCTCCCTTACACCTTCAAGAAAACAGGATGGCTCATGGGTTCTATTATGCTCTTCGTTGTTGCTTTCCTTACCTACTATTGCATGATGCTTCTTGTCCATACTCGCCGCAAGCTCGAGTCTATTCAAGGCTTCTCAAAGATAGCCTCTTTTGGTGATCTGGGTTTTGCTGTTTGTGGTCCCGTTGGTCGTTTTGCTGTGGATGCCATGATCGTCCTTGCACAAGCTGGGTTTTGTGTTAGCTATCTCATCTTCATCGCAAACACTTTATCCTATGTGTTTAATCGTCAATCGAATGAAAAAATTCTGGGTTTTTTGAGTCCTAAGTCTTTGTATATATGGGGTTGTTTTCCTTTCCAGTTGGGCTTGAATTCGATTCCAACACTGACCCATTTGGCTCCTCTGAGTATTTTTGCTGATGTGGTTGATCTTGGAGCTATGGGTGTGGTGATGGTGGAGGATGTGGTTGCCTTCTTAAAAAATAAGCCTGTGTTGGAGGCTTTTGGTGGGGTTTCTGTTTTCTTTTATGGTTTGGGTGTGGCTGTTTATTCCTTTGAAGGGATTGGCATGGTGTTACCGTTAGAATCCGAGACAAAGAACAAGGAAAAGTTTGGAAAAGTGTTGGGATTGTGTATGGCATTCATTTCTGTGTTGTATGGAGGATTTGGGGTTCTGGGTTACTTTGCCTTCGGTGAAGCTACCAAAGATATAATCACTACTAATTTGGGGCCAGGATTGGTGAGCAATCTTGTTCAGTTTGGTTTGTGTGTGAACCTGTTCTTCACATTTCCATTGATGATGAACCCAGTTTATGAGGTGGTGGAGAGGCGATTTTGCGAGTCTAGGTACTGTCTGTGGCTGAGATGGGTGGTGGTTTTTGGAGTAAGCATGGTGGCTCTGTTAGTACCCAATTTTGCAGATTTCTTGTCTCTTGTGGGGAGCAGCGTGTGCTGTGCTCTTGGGTTTGTGTTGCCTGCTCTGTTTCACTTGATTGTTTTCAAGGAAGAGTTGGGTTGGAATGGTTTGGTTATTGATGCGACCATTCTAATTTTTGGGGTCGTCGTTGCAGTCACCGGAACCTGGTCTTCTTTACTGGAGATATTCGAGTCCAGATCTTCGTAAGTGGCAAGGATTGATTAGTCAAATCTTCTTTCGTTGTTATGCCATCTTCAGAATTGGTGGTTGGTTTTGATGTGAGAAAAAACAGGGAACTGGACCAGGCCGGTGGCTGTTAATTAGTGCTTAATGACCGATTGCTATCGATATATTTTATGCTTTTAGTAAAATTACATTTAATTGTTAGATTGCTGTGTATAATTACTAGTTTATTATATATATATATATATATATATATATATATATATATATATATATATATATATATATATATATATATATATGTTAGTCAAAAAATTATTTTGAAAATGTAGAAAATTTTATAATTAAAAAATTCTAAAATAATTTAATTTGCATAAAAAATGAAATAAACTATTAATTGATGAAAAATTCTTAAAATATTTACTATTTTGAAAGAGTTTATGAAATAAATTAATTCAGCTATTTAAATAATTCATTATCCTCTAATTCCTTGTTAAAAATATTACTAGTAAATTGTCGTACAGGTGTCTTAATGTTTTCTATGCGCAACTTGAACGTCTTATAGGCACTTTTCTGGGCTTTTTACCCAACAAGAATAAAAAAATAAAAAAAATTAAATTTTAATCTAAAAAATATATATTTTTGAAATCAAAATAAATTTAAAATTTACCACATTTTAAACAAAAATACACATGATCCCTTTGTCGTGATCAAAAAATAACGAAAAAAACCGAATATAAAAGCAAAACCAAACACGGCTAAAAATTAAGGCAGACCAATAATAATTCAAAATACCACACGCTATGTACTCATGGAAGAATCAGGCCGCCACACCTGCAGGACCAAATATCACCGACGAATAAATATTTTTTGAGAAAAAGAGGCCTTCAGTAGTTCTGTAGAAGGAGAGCACGCGTAAAATGATGTCCCTTCCCAACTAAAAAGCTTTCCAGTTATCTGAACTTCGTCTTGGAGCTTCTCTCTACTGACGTCTTAAATGGCCCAGTAGAGCCAAATGGATCAGAGTCGTCAAAAGATAAGAACCGACTATTGCCCTTATCAGTCTCTCCAGAGCCACGTATGGAATCAAACCTAGCTAAGAAACTGCCAGAGGACTGAACGAATCCACTGTCATTAGCATTAAGTGCATCAAACCTTGAGAACCCATGACCCTGATCCGAGTCTCCGGCGTCTCTAAATGAATTATGAATGAAAACTTGATAGGAACCTGGGACTGTTCTCAGGCTCTCGAAACGAGTCAAACTTTGATGAGAAACTGTGACAGTTATCAGTCTCTCTAAATGAATCAAACCGCGAGAAACCATGACTCTGATCCGAATCTTCGAACGAATCAAACCTTTAGAATCCATCACTTTGATCAGAATCTCTGGATTCCCTAAATGAATCAAACCTCGACGGGAAATCATAACTTTGATCAGGGTCTCTAGTGCTGTTCATGGAATCAAATCTTCCAAGAGTGGCGTGGAGAATGGAATAATCCACTGTCATGCATACTAAACGAATCAAACCTAAAGAAGCTGTCAAAAGAGTGGTCCTCCGACCCTTCACTAAACTTCCGTGGAGAGTTCCCAAAATTATTTGGCATGGGTGCCAGGAACAGGATCTGCAAATCCAAATGACCCCTGAGCTGAGGTGCTGGGAACAACCGCCAATGATTCTCGTTGTCAATGTCAAACTAAAGGAAAAGACTTATCGGTGTTCCAGTACCTTGCCACTAACAGAACCAAAGCCCCAAACAGATTCTGTATCATAATTAGTGTCAAATGTACCCCAGCCATGTTCATCACCACTTTTATCCTCAGATATTTCAGTACCTCCATGTCACTGCATAATTATGATACTGGCAAGTTTAGACATCCAAACGAAGCAATCCAAGTATAAGGACGATAGAAGGACACAAATATCTTACCCCGACTACCAAGCATTGCAAAAAAATTGTTTGGAAGTTGACGGTTGAAATCAAAGCTAGGCCAAGTAAAAGAAGGTCCAAGTAAAAATCCACAAATGCAAACAAACCCATGGATTTCTTTAGCGTGGGATGACTATCAGCACTATTGCTTTCTTTGAATGGAGAATCTCGGAGTTCATCTGACTGGCTCCCTGTTGGACTTCTTCCAGCATCAGCAGGAGTATCAAGCAGACTCCTTGCTGTACCATTCTCCCTATGGTCATGAGTTGATTCTTTCTCTTGAACTGGTTCACCTAGACTTGCAGCCTTCTGTGACTTTGCTGCATCCTTTGAGGGGGAAGCACTTAAATCCTCATTTGTGAGAGTGGTTACTTTTTGAACTAAATATGTCTGTTTTGGAGGGGCTACAACATTTTGCACATCCAAAGTGAGCTCTTTGACAAACGCGAAACCTGCATTAGAAGAAGAATTATTAATGAAGGGATAAAAAGGTCCATTTTCAGATAAAATTTACCAAGATAATAGAAAATGAACTAAAAGTCTAAAACATCCAGCAGGTTAATTGTTCAAGGTATCTTCATCTTCAAATTTATCCCAATTTTCATCCCAGTCAGCTGCTCCTTGAATTCCAGGTTCCCAACTTTAAGAAATATAACAGATAATAAAATAAGAAAAAAAACTGGGGAAAAAAATGCAAGGATGAGTTTTCTTATTCCTCAATAACAAAACTAAAATGCTAAAACAAAAATACACAATGAAACTAACAGAAACTAAGTACTGAATAAGAAAAAAAGAAACATAATTATATGAAGTAGATAAAAGAAAATAAAAACAGAAAACTCAATAATGTAAAGTTTTCCACAGAAGGGGAAAAACCTGTATACAGCTTTCAAGTGCTCAAGGGAAAACTACATGACAAGCATTTACAATCCATTTCTTCAATTTAGGTCTGTTTATTATGAAAGAAAAATTAGCACCAAATAAACAGCCAGATAAAAATTTATCAACATTCTGTGACAAAAATTCTACATACATCAATTACAAAAATAATCTAATAATAAACATGATTTCCAAATTTTGTTTCTTTATTCAAAAAGAATTGATTTTGTTCTCGAGGCTGCAATTCACACATACCAGCAGCAAAATATTACACCAAGAACAAAGAATCAGAGATGATTCCTTTTAAAATTATAACAGAATGTAGTCTTTTGATTCACATTAAAACCATGGGCCTTTTTTACATTCCATCTAAAGAAAAATGGCTCCTTCACCTAGGCTAGTCATCATTTTGCATAGGCTTGAGCACAATCAAGGATGTAATGTAGAATTGCCAAAATACAGGCATCTTCTTATGAGGAATTATTTCATTAGGATAACAACTTGGACAATTTGCAAGACATTTATGAATCACATATCTGAACACGAGATGAAACAATAGTTTACCTGAATTTCTCTATTAATTTTGAGATCAAATCATGAGATATTGCAGAGATATTTTATTGCATGTCTTCCAAACATGATCAAGTGCATTATGGAAGTGCGCAAAAAAAATCAAATTTAGAACAACAGTTAAGTAACAGTTTGATCATATGTTGTCTGTTTGAAGAGTGACCAAACTATTTGAAGATTATGACAACATCTTGTTTCACTAGAGATGCAAAATGGCACATTTTGCCAAGTAAGACACAAAATGATAAAGCCCAAAGTCACAAACACTAATATTTTCTAGATGAGACACCAGAGGATTACTAAGTTCATGGAGATACCAAAGGGAAGCTTAACCAGTGAGATTGGAGCATGCAATTCATATTGTTTACAGCGTTCATCAACACTTTTTACAAGGTCCTTGAGACTTGACTGGATATTCTCAGCTCGCTCCTGCAAAAGCCAGAAAAATGGGACTTACAGCCAAGTATATATATTCTCCAAAAAATTAAATATGTTATAATGTAGCTTCAGAGCATTATCAGCAGTGCCTCCTTCCATTTTAATTGCCCGACATAATTCCATTTTCTTCTCCTGCAAGTGGTCCAGTGCTAGTTAGTTCAATTGAAAAAGGAAAAAAAAAAAACAACTTTCTTGTGCAAAGCTTAAAAGAAATTTTGGTAGAAGCAGTTCATACTTCATACCCAAAGCAAACAGAGATGACACCCAAAACAGTACCCCAAAAAAGAAAAGAGTTCGATAATAGGCAGCCAAATTGATAAATACCTGAATATCACAAAATGTAGCTTCTTCAATAGTTAAATTAGAGGCTACATCCCCAGTCTGCTTGTATTTATCCTCATATTTCTTGGCTTATGCTTCAACCTGACATTCAAGTTGCTCAAGTTAATCTCCTATATAGCAAACTCAGATTGGAAAATATAAGCAAATCTACACAGGGGATGGAGATGCCTCACGTGTATCAGCAGCCGCTCTTTCTGTTACCTTAGTCGACTGCCACATCAACTTTTATATAAAATCTAACTCCAATTGACAAAATATAACACGAAATTAGCAACACATTAAAACTAATGCTGAACAAATATATTAGAAAATTTTCCTCCTCTCCCACTCATTCAATAGGGCAAGAATCCAGCACAAACATTTTGATCAAGAGATAAGCATTTGTACACACTAGATAACTGTTAAACAAATCTTAAGTGCCCATTAATAGACAGAAAGGGGCAGCACACTTACAAGTTCCTGAATTTTAACTCAATAGAACTCGTTTTTCTCTCTAGAATCTGCTATTTCCTTTTCCAATTCTTCAACCTTCAGTCAATGAGAGAGGAAAGTCAAGACATAAGTATCTAGTGAAGTTGTCTGTATTATCTCATCAAAACAGAAACTTTAAAGTACATAACTTCATCCATTTCATTACTTGCAAATAGTAGCAAGAATCAGAATCCCTCAACGGAAAAAAAGTATGGAAAACAGAATCAGACAAACTATGCAAACTTAAAGGCTTGCACATTGAGTGCATAAAAAAAATTAAGAAGTGCCTTTTTATCAGCAACTTTGAATTCAGAGAATCCTGCTCCTCCTGGCTAAGTTGATCAACAAGATGCTTTTTTAGCACAGGAACTTTGGGCTTTTGTTGAGGGGGTGGTTTTTCATCAGCATATTGAACAGGAGGCCTTGGTGGAATTGCTGCAGCAGCAGGAGCTGGCCACAGAACCATCAGAACTTATGGTGGTCATGATCCTATGAAATTTTTATTTTCACTGTTAAAAGGCACAACCACAATGAAAGAAAGAGGAAAGAAAGTAAGATGACATGAGGAAAACAATACCAGAAGCAGGTCCCCAAGTTCCACAGCCATACAAAGCTGTAAGGTGGCTTGTGGCAGATAACAGAATCTCATCAGACATTAAAGAGCCGGAAGTGTTGTAGGAAGAGGACGGCCTTCTCTATAACGTTCTATCAGATATAGAGCTATACAAAACTCCCTCAAAGAAAGCATACTGTCATTAGCTTGATCAGATAAATCCCAAACCTGTTTTAAGATCTCTGCAACACCAAGAAAAATAATATATGACCATCATGTAACATGAGAATGTGATGGTTTCCACTAAATATTCTTAAATAAAAAAGCCGTCATATATGTGGAAACTTGAGAATGTGATGGTTTCGCAAACCTGGTTTCCACTCTTCTCACTAAGGTTGCCATATTCTGCTTCCATTATCTATATTAGACAGTATATTTTACCAACAATGAACTCAATTTTGATGCTACACAGTTGAACTTGTTTGAAAGGAACAAGGAACATGTTGTAGCCTACCTCTTGGCAGAGTCCAACTTAAGAAAAGGTTGCCTGCCTGTTCACCGGTAATTTTTCCGTCTCTATCCATGTCTACCTGCATAAACACTTCCATGTACTTTTAAATACCAGACTGAGTCATCTTTGCCATGGGGGTAGGGATTTACTCGAGTCTGAATTCCGAGCTCCAACAGGAAACCCAGAATGAGTAACAGCAGAACCTTGAGTGGCAACCGGCCGTGTCTGTCTTCCTGTTGATTGCTCACCAACAGCTTGCTGAGAAAATGTACTCTGCAAGTTGTCAAGAGACTTGGCATGACTGAAGGTTGGGGCCCCACACAAGATGGATTAATTCTTAATGAGACAAGTAAGCTACTTGTAGACGACACAGCTGAGGAGGCCCTTTGTGCTGGTTGAGAAGAAGTTGCAGAAAATACATCTCCAAAAAGTGATGCAGATGCAAATTCATTCCCTGAAATTTTAGAATCCTTAGATGCTGATTGGTAGGAGGCAGCAGCTGCACCTTGAGGGTTCGATGTACTAGAAGGTGTCTGTTCAGTGGTCAACTGTGGTCTAGGTCGGACATAGTGCATTAACCCCGATGCTGTTAGCCCAAATCCATCCTGAATTGAAGGAGGACTAACTCCCCTACCTTCATTTTGGGTCATAGGGCCACCTATACCATCAACAGCCCAATCAGTTGATACATTTGAATTTGAAGTGCGAGAAATAGACATGGTACTAACTTGCACGAACTTCTGGTGTATGGAACACGGAGTTGGGAGGCAGAGATTGTTGTGGCCTCACAAACTGATTTTGCTGAGATGGGAAATATTGATGTTTTGTGCTTGCATTTCCGGGCATCTGTTGTAGTCTGATACCAATACTTTGAGATGCCACTGATGTGATGCCATCCATCTGAAGAGCAGGTGCCGCTGCTTTAGGAGTAGACGTCACTGCAAGGTTTATCTGAGGAGCAGGTATTTTAGCTGAAGCAGTACCAACAATGCTGCCTTCACCATATGGAGTCAGTTCATGCTTACTTTGTGCTACAGTAACAAGCTTAAGAAAATTATAGAACTCTTGTTGACCAAGGAAACCAACTTTTTGCTGGTTAGCAAGCATCCAACCTGAATCTGACAGAAATATTGATCACTCCAATTAAGGCTATACCTGAAAATTCAAAACAATCTGATCTATACCTCGTATTAAAGCATATAGCTACAGAGTGTTGGCAGAGGAAACACGTGAATTGAGAAACGGAAGAATAAGGAGGAAGAAAAGAAGAGATGAAAAGTACCTGATTCAAGGACCAGTTTGGGTAAACCAGAACCTTGAAAGAAAGCAACAGCTTCAGCTTCACTGATCCGACCATCGTCATCCAAATCTGCTCTCTTGAAATATTCGTCGAAAATCCAGCCACAGTTGCTGGATGAATTTTCTCGGAGTTTCGGGGATCGATTGCCCAGCTACTATCAATGACAGTTAGGAATACTATTTAAATATATATATGTATAAAACGATTGCCAAACCCCTGGCGAGAAAGAGAAGCGAGAGAGAGAGCATCCAGAAATGAAGAGAACCTGGAGACCACTCAGCAGGCCAGCTCTTCCATTCGCAGCCAAAAGTCATTGGTTGGTGATCACAATGGCGTCGGAAAAAACAAATTCAAAAAAAGAGGGGTGGAAAATACCAGCCGACAAAATTAGCGCTCGCATTTCATTCATCTTGGGAAACGACGCCGTGTTGCAGCCAACCACGGTCAAATCCACCCTCGACTCTCAAGTCAATAGTCAATGTCTCAAACAGTAATAAAGTTTTTCCATTCTTATTTTTTTAGAGTCTACTAGATTTTTATGGCCTTAAGAAGGAGAGTTGATAGTTTTATGCTCATTGGTACTTCTTACATAGTTTGTAGTGGCTTAGTTTGAGTTACACAGTGCAAAAGTAGCAGTGGGTTGCTAATTTCTTTTGTCTCAATAAGATCTCTTTGTTCGAATTAAATTTTGACTGACCCTTTGATAAATGTGGCTGAATGCACTAATTAGGTTATTATTTGTGTTGAGTAATCTACGCTTGATTTTCAATGAAATTATCTTATTGAGAAAAGGAAATGCATGTAACTCATTGATTATTTTTAAAAAAAATTACAATGAAGAAGGAAGGTGGAGCAGCTAACCACGACAAAGGTGGGTGCACAGGAACAATTTTGATAAGTCCACTCCACCAAAAATCCAACCCAGATCAGAGGACACAATCGTCATTTCCACTCCCACCTTTAAATTGCAACAAACTGCAAAGTAACTAAAGTGGCGAAGGAAAAAGAGAAAAAGGTGGAGAGAGCCTTCCCCTCGCCTTCCATCATTTGTATTGAGAAACCCCAAACGCCACACAATTTCACAGTCTTCTCCTTCTCTTTCTCCTCCTTCATTTCCTCAATCTCACATGCCCTAATTCCAATCCATTCTAAAGCACTCGACTGTTTACACAGTTTGCAGATCAATTCAATCGGAGACCAGAATCTGACCCGATCTCTCCGTGTTTTGATCCATTTATACAGATAGAACGATGTCGTGTTCGTCTTCGTCTGGGTCTGAATCCGAGGACGATGAGGGAATCGACTCTTATAGGAAAGGCGGTTATCATGCCGTTAGAGTCGGCGATCAGTTCGCTGGTGGCCGTTATATAGCCCAGAGGAAGCTTGGCTGGGGCCAGTTCTCTACCGTCTGGCTCGCTTATGATACCAAATCCTCTGTATGTAACTGTTTTGATTGTTGCTTTGATTTTTCCTTTTTCCTTTTAAATTGGATCATCATCAATACCTGCTGCACTTTCTAAATCTATTATTTTTTTTCGTTTTGATGAAGAGATGTCTACGTTATGTGTGATTTTTTTTTTTTCCAATCGTTATGCCGTCATTCATTTCTTTTATTTTTGGATAGTTACTTTTTTTCTTTTTTTGTTTTGTTCGATGAGATCAATGCGAGTGTTGATGCTATTTTGAGTTTTGACCAGTAGTGTGTATATGGACAAAGGATCCGTCTTGGTTTTCTCATATTTCCCGAGTAACTCGCATCTGTCCTGCTGCTGAGTTGCTATGTTTCTGCTTTTCGAGGTGTCAGACTATGGCGTGTAATTGATTTATAAACCATTTTGGATTTGCTCACTATAGATTTAGTATAACAAAGGCAGGGGTCTCTATATGTGGATAAAAAAAAAAAATTCTTTTTCGTGTTTGTTTTGCCTTACCATTGAATGCCCTTTTTTGTCGTCTTTTGGAATAATTGAAAAAAGAAGAATGACAGTTACATTCTGTTGTTTCGATTTCATCAATTGGGGTTGCGAATTTTGATGCATTAGCTATACAATTTTCCTTCTGTAATACCTTGGTCATATTAACTTCACAAAACCCCCATGTTTGTACATAGATATAATAAAGATTAATGATTAAATATGTGTAATGCTTGAGTTAGACACCAACTAATTTGGGATTAAAGCCGAGTTTTAATTTCTGGAGGGGTAATGTTAGAGGACTTCTCCTGGTGAAATCTGTGGTTGCGTCTTATTTGATAAAGTAAGTGCTCGACCTGGTACTACAATTTAATTAGTTGAACTCTAAGTTGATTTAAGTTAACTTTGTGTGTATAAATCTTTGATTTGAGCTTCTTGTCTAATCAAATGGTGACATCCAATATGCCAGACTTGTTTTGCTGTCAATATGAATATTTTGCTCTACTGATTGTTACTGTTGCCTGCCTTTTTCTACTGCTTCATGATTCAAGCTGGAAGTAGAATTGATGGAGCTTTTCTTGAATTCTGAATTTATTTCTTTTCACTTTCCAGAATTATGTTGCACTTAAAATCCAGAAAAGTGCCGCACAGTTTGCTCAGGCTGCCCTTCATGAAATTGAAGTCCTCTCAGCCATAGCTAATGGTGATCCATCCAATTCTAAATGTGTTGTGCAACTGATTGACCACTTCAAGCATGCAGGACCAAACGGGCAGCATCATTGCATGGTCCTTGAATTTCTTGGTGATAGCTTGCTGCGGCTAATCAGGCATAGTCGTTACAAAGGTCTACAATTGAATAAAGTTAGAGAGATATGCAAATGCATTTTGATATGCCTGGATTACATGCATAGGGAACTTGGTTTGATTCACTCTGACCTCAAACCTGAAAATATTCTTCTTTATTCCACTATTGATCCTGCCAAGGATCCAATTAGATCTGGGCTCACACCAATTCTTCAAAGGCCTGAAGGTAGCCTTAATGGTGGAGCTACCATGAATATCATTGAGAAAAAGCTGAAAAGGAGAGCTAGGAGGGCAGTTGCTAAGATTTCAGAAAGAAGAGGTTCAATGGGAGGAGCTGTGAAAAAACCACAGAAATGCTTGGATGGGGTTGATATAAGGTGTAAGGTTGTCGATTTTGGAAATGCATGTTGGGCTGACAAGCAGTTTGCAGAAGAGATTCAAACGAGGCAGTATAGAGCTCCTGAAGTCATTCTGCGGTCTGGATATTCCTTCTCTGTTGATATGTGGTCATTTGCTTGCACTGCTTTTGAGCTTGCTACAGGTGACATGCTCTTTGCTCCTAAGGGTGGACAGGGATTTAGTGAGGATGAGGTAGGATCTATGATTTAGCATTGTCAGATATCACAGTTATTCTGATAAATCTATGTTTATTTTCTTACATGTAAATGTGATTTATATGTGATATGGTATTTGCAGTAGAAAATAAAAAAATTAGGAAGACTGTTGAATGATGTAGGGGAGAAAGAAAAGCAAAATATTACTAGTAAAACATTTTTTTTTTCAAATATTGTTTGCGTAGTTTATGCTTCTTTCACATTTTATCCATCTTTGCAGCAAAATGGGCAAGTCCTGCTTACACCTGGTTTAGCTCCTCCTCCCCCCCCCCCTCCCCAACCCCAATCCTCCAGGACCCAATTAACTGAATGAGATATTTGTGGACTAGATTTTAGCTTGTCTAGGGAGAGCATATTGTTTGAATGAACCTGTTGTTGCCTCAATATACCATAACAGACTGATTCTGAATTTCTAACATCGAGTTTATAATCACCTTCATCCTTAATTACATTTGAATTGTCTGCAAAAAGAAACATGTGGAATTATAGGTTCTATTATGGACTGATCTTGATTCTGGACATGACTGGTTAATTTGTCATTGCTCTTTGTGTGCCAATTTATTGTCACTGTATCATATTTGTGTGGTAATAGAAAATCTCTAAGCTTTTGGTTTGTTGTTTTCAGGATCACCTTGCTCTTATGATGGAACTCCTTGGAAAGATTCCCCGAAAGGTATGCTCATAGATTTTTAATGGTATTGGATATATATTGAATTATTTGTAGCGCATTTATCTCTTAGTTCTTGCATGAGCGGCAGATAGCTGTTGGAGGAGCTCAATCCAAGGATTTCTTCGATAGATATGGGGACCTAAAAAGGATTAGAAGACTGAAGTTTTGGTCACTTGATCGCTTACTGGTTGATAAATACAAATTTTCTG
Source organism: Manihot esculenta (assembly GCF_001659605.2). Lineage (NCBI taxonomy): Eukaryota > Viridiplantae > Streptophyta > Magnoliopsida > Malpighiales > Euphorbiaceae > Manihot > Manihot esculenta. The sequence continues at coordinate 8,832,555 of NC_035162.2, read as the reverse complement.
AGAATGAAGCTCGGGAGTTTGCTGAATTTCTCCGTCCCCTTCTCGATTTTACACCAGAGAAGCGGCCCACTGCTCAGCAGTGCCTGCAACACCCTTGGCTCAATCACAGAACTTGTGCTCAGACAGAGAATGAAGGTGAAGTGGATAAGTTGCATGTAGGGATGAGCAACTTTAAACTAAAGGTGGGCAAGTGAAAAAGGGATCCAGTGTGTTTGCACCATTTTCAAGTCCCTCCCTCCACCTATATGGATATTGATTGTATTATTATCACTATTATTATTTTGCTTGCTCCACTTTTAATAAGATTTTTTTTAGTATTATGATTAACTAAAATGTAAATTAGTAATTGATTATTGAGAGGAAATGACATGAGGGAGAGATTAACTGCAATGACTGGAAGTAGCGGCTGATGCCCTAACCAGAACAATACACATTCTTTTCCACATGTAATTGTGTTTGACAATTCATATTAGTGAAGCTTGTGTCACACTGTGGATGGAATTCTCGCCATTTGAATATAATCAGTGATTTGATTGCCATTTCATTAAAAACTCTTTATCAGTTAGATTGCTCTCTTTTTTTTCCCTTCTCTTTTGGCCTACTACCCTTGTGAGTTGAGGAACATGTAGCAGCCTATTGAAATTGCATGAGTTGATTTATCATTTTATTATGATATTGCATTGCAGCTGACAAGGTAAAATCATGACTGAGCTTTTTGTTATTTTATTCAACTAGGCTTAGTCATTTAAAAAAAAAAAATAATTTATGGGGGGTGTTTAATTACGTGATTGTCTTGTATTTGTTTGATTTTGTTTGCAATCTTATTATTATATAACCGCCATGAGAATTGAGAATCGGTGTTTAGTGATCTATTTTTGTGTATATTATATGCATCCCCATATTTGATAAACCTTATATTTTTACAAGTCAAATGGCTCCATTTCTAACTCTAGATATGAAAAATATTCTTTTTAAAAAAATTATTTTTCATTATTATGTTAAAAAATGTTAATATATTCATATATGAAGTTTAGTACTGATAATAAAATTTTAAATATTTTTTAAAAAAAAATTTAAAGGAAAAGTTATTTTTTAAAATAATTAAAATTTTAATTAAATTTTTAATTTCAATATTAAAAAATGTAAAAATATATATTTTCAAAATTATCTTCTTTAAAAAAAATAGAGCTTCAAAGTATAATCAATACTAACCCTTTTCTTATAATACAACTGATAGTATCAAGACTTAATTACCAAGGTTGCCACTTGGCACTTTTGCCACTTATTATAAATTTTTCGATTTTTTTAAAACAATGCAAAATCTGTTGCATATTGCATTTTTCATGACTAATCAGGCTAAATATAGAACTATAATGACAAATAAATTTAAACAATCCAATCAGCCGGTGAAGAGGAAATTTGCAGGAGTACCATCGTTTGGAAATCCCAACCACTGCATGCTAAAAATCTGAAAAAATAAAAGAAAACACAACACAGCAAGGACATGCATCTCCTCATAGCTAGCCCGAAAATCACCATTCCACCGCCCAAAGCCTACTAAATACAAAGTAAATACGCTATTACCGGATAAAAAAAAAATCAGTCCAAGGCATTTGCAGTTTTAGAGTAGCTATTGAATAGCCGTCACCAAGCTCACTGACCAATGACCATCAACACCTCCAAGAACAACGATCAAAGTAGAGAAAGGATAGCGATACTATACAAAATGTCAACCGCTATTTGTTCTGCCATGTAATTTTTTTTTACATGCTTTTGTACGTCGCTTTGTTTTAATTTTTTTTTTTATTAATGTGCATACATTTTTAAATTAGTATTTATTAGTACAGTGCAAATGAAATTACCAACCAATTTAATATTAATATTAAACATGAAGAGCAGTAAATCCAAATGTTTATATTCCAATAATTTATGTTTATTTTCTAAATATAAATTATTGTATAAAGCATGTATTTATACATGAATAATTGTATATTTATAATGATAATGGTGATCTTAATTGACATCTAATCAATTAGTATAGATATATATAATGCTTTACTATGGTTGTTGCAGAAGTATAAAATAAGACATTATTATGGTTTCACCCTTTCTAAGGGAACATATCTATAAACTTCATATATCAAAATATTATCAATTCATTAGTTTGATAAAAGTTAATAATAATTGATAAGAGTGATTATAGTTTCTACATGCACACTCCATAATTCCACAAAATCTGTCACTCAATCATACAATTTTTTTACCAAAATAAAAACAGGAATTTGAGAAGACCTACAAAATATCTATCATTAAGGGGTAGGGGTTAGAGATGTGATTAAAAAATGATATATAAGAAAAAAAAGAAGTGGATGGAGATGATGTGATTTGGTAAGAATAGAATTCCATGATGAACAAGAAATAACCGTTCACCAATCAATCACCAATGACTCGGAAATCAAGAATCTCAGAATCAGATCTACCTGTGGCAGCTAACGTTAACTCGGGAGCCAGACACACAGGCTAGAGCAACCAACCAAAGATGACCTAACCAATGGCCCACACTTTCTCTCTCTATACATAAATAATTTATTGGACATTTTTAATATAATTTTATTTTAAAAAATTTATCATTTAATTCTCAATACTACCACTGTTTATAATTTTGATTTCACATATTTTAAAATTTTATTAAAACATTTTTACAAAATTAATTCATTAACAAATAAATTCTTTCATCCATTAACAATTTTCTTTTTCGTTAAACACAAATGAAAAAATTAAAATATTTTTAATTTCTATATAAATAGTCCCTAAATGGATAGACTTCTCCTTTTAAATTTCTAAGAAGGTTCCAATATCTCATGCTTTTGATTGAGGTTTTGATAGTCAAGATTTGGAGATTCTAAAGGCATGATGTAGGTAAATTGATTCATCATATCTTCCTCTTCTACATTCTCATCCTCCTATTGTTAGTTTATTTCATTACCAATCAATTTCCTCCCAAAAACATCAAATCTTTACTACTCTGTCCTGATTTTAGAAAACAATATGGCCTCTCTATACCTCCTCATCAACATCTTTGACCATGAGTATGCTAACTTTACCATGCCTTTGACACTCTTGATTTTGAAACTTATCCACAAACTCGTGATGCAAATATAACTCGCTTTCTTTTACATCATCTTCAAAGCTAGAGGTGTCATCATGTATCAATTTATTCAAGCAAGCTAGACTCTGTTTCAAACTTTCACCAACCTTGTTTTGTGTTGTAATTCCTCAAACTTTTTTCATATCAATTTCAATTCACATCTTTTTTAAAAAATAATAATATTTTTAAACAGAAGGTTGAGGAGAAGAAATTGGTGACCAGAGGGATGTGTTATGTTGGATTGAAGTTAAATTATAAGAAAAAATTAGAAAAAGTCTATGAGAAAAAAATTAAGAGAAGGATTGGTGATGTTTCTGGATTTTGGAAACTCATGTTTGCTTTTAAATTTATAAATTTTTATTAAAATATTATTAAATTTGAAGATGAATGATTTTGGTTTGAGTTTTAATCAGAATTCTATTATTATAAGAAGGAAATTTCCTCTCTATATATCACAATTTGAAAGGAAAAAGAAATTTAAATAGGATGAAATGATTATTTTAAGGGAAAAAGGATTTAAATTAAATAAAAAAATTATTTCGTTAAGAGATAAAAAAATAAAAATATTTTAATAAATTTTAAAAAATATAAGAATTAATTTATTAAGAGGACTAAATAATAAATTTTTCTATTATTTTTAATAAATTAAATAAATTAAACTAGTTTTTATCCCATATAGACTAATATTTGGGCCAACCGCTTTTCCATACTATTCATAAATATCTTTTCGGTAACTCCAATATAATTTATCCATTTATTTAAAGGGTTAATCTAATGATAAGTGCATATCCTTTTGGTAATCTCAATATAATTTATCCATTTATTTAAAGGGTTAATTTAATAGTAAGTACATACGAATAAATTTGAGAAATTTAAAGTTCTACTCCTTCAATCCCATTTAAAAAAAAGTATTCACTTGAATTTATTTTCACTTTTTCCTCTTTGGCAAAAATTTTAAGCTAAATTTCTTGATTTCTTAGTTTAGACAAAATTGTAAAAGCTAAACTTTATAATTTTTTTTATATTTTAGATCAAATTGAGTTGCATTAAATTTATGAGCTATTTTAGATAAAAAGTTAAAATGTACTAACTTAAAATATCCTAATAAGCATAGAAGTACAATTAAACATTAAACCTTTTTTCCTAATAATATGGATTACTTTTCAAATATTTATTAAGATCACTGCGTAACATACATATTCCTTTATGGTAGTATCGTCACTATTTTTTTCTCTCAAATAAATATATGACAAAAGTTGAAATTATATAAATTACGAACTATATTTAATAAACTTGTATACTATATTCCCATGCTTTTATCCGTACGTGAAAAATCCTTTACTGCAATTATAATACTTTAACACCAAATAAATTTTTTGCTTCCCCAGAAAGTTCTTTCCCTTTTTTTGTTTGTTTTTTTTTTTGGGAGAATCCAGAAGTTAGCTTGATTAAACATCAGCGAACTTAATTAAAAGTTTAGCAAGGGAAAGACTGGAAAGCAAGAAGTGATACCTGTTATACCTCGGGATCATGGGATTTCTGCTGAGACTCTGAACAAATGCTTCTCTGCCTCTTAAAAATGCAGGTTCTTGTGAACAGCTTTCATGTCTACAACAATTTTCGTATACTTTCCACTTCAAATAGAGAATCAGCTTGGCATACATACATACATACATATACAACAGTGGAATAGAAATATTGTTTAGGAACGCCTGAAGCTTTGATGTCATCTAAAGCAAAGTTTGGACTGTATCGAGTAATTTCATTTTTTTCAAGACTTGAAACCAATTGCCAGCTTTCTTCTACCAACAAAATAAAAAAATAAATCTAATTGCCAGCCAGCAACTGAACTTTTAAAATATACATTTTCTTTTCAATCCGTTCAAGTTCATTACAAAACCAACGATGAACGAGAAGATAAATCAAATGAAGCCGTTTCTATTAAAAAATAAAATTAAATTAAAAAAAGAGCATCCGAATCCTACCTCAGCTATCAACTTCTATCACAGTCACGACCTGTTACCCAGAAGGTTTTCACAATTATGATTGAATCACTTTATTCTGTTTAATACATGCTTGTGCTTTGAACTCCTGGCATTTCCGCATTGGTGCAACATCAATTGACATCGGATTATCACCTGAAGGCTCCACGGAAAACAAAGGCTTATTCCGAGTAGTAGGATTGCCCATGTTATCGCCAGTAAGTGGGGAGTTTCTCGGAAAAATACCATCCTTGGGTTTTGCTCGATCCCTTGAACTACAGATGCTTAATGGCAACTTTTTTAGTTTCTGTCTTCCCCTCTTTTTACCGGGCGAACTTGCATCTCCCTGCATCTTCTCCTTTGAGTGACTTGATTCTGCTTCCCCATTATCGATCTCTAGTTGAGTAGCTTTTTCATATTTGGATGTCTTCTCATCTGCTGTACTTGTGCATACCTCGCCAACGGAACCTTCAGAATCCATTTCACCTGCTACAGCACGTCCATTGCAGATAGAAGGTAGCTTTCCTCCAAATGCTACACTTCCATTTGAAATCCTAGTTCTCTCAGAAGCAGGTGAGCTTTTAGGCTTCTTATTTTTATGACCCTTCAGAACAGAATTGGAAGGGTTCTTCGAAATTCTAGGGGAGCTGTTCATAACCCTATGCAGCTTACGGGCTAACTCTTCATCATCCCTATGATTCTCAATAGGTTGGTGCTTTTTGTACAAAAGTTGAACCTGGACATGCTTCTTGAGCTTATTCCTCTGCAAGTACCTCTCCTTGTTAGCTGCCTCTTCAGGATAAGATGCAACTAAGGCTAATGCACTTTTAGCAGCCGTCACAGCTTTTGCTGCAATAATGGCCTTCTCCTGAGCTGCAGCTCTTGCAGCTTCTGCAGCCTTAACAGCAGCATCAGCTGCTGATTTTGAGGCCTCTACGATCTCCTCAGGTGAAAGATTATGGTTGTTATTAAAATGAGAAGTCAAAAGATTATTGAGGCGGGATTGAAATTCACTTGAAGATGGCGAAGAAGGAGTTGGTGAAGGAGGAGATGGGCACGGAGGAGATGGAGATGGTGTAGGCGGAGGAGAGGAAGGCGATGCTGAGGATGAGGATGAAGCAACTGTAGGAGGGGCCAAAGCAGCATCACCATCAGAATTCTGTTTCTTGAATCCGGCAAGAAGGCGCTTCCGAGGAGGCAAAAGGACTTCGGCATCCAAGTGATTGAGGTCGTATATATTAGCTTCCATTACTCCTCTTGTAAATCACGTATTTAGAGTGGAAGACTTTATTGTATCAGAATGATGCCATCTCTCCGACTACATTTGTGCTAAAACAACAACAAGAATATTAGAAATTTCAGTATCAACAAACCCTAAATCAGAGAAAAAAAAGTAAAATTACTCAAAATTCAAAACCAACTGTTTCACAAACAAAATCAGCTGAATCATTTTTTGAAATCAGATCATAATTCAGCGAGATGCATCATTGTTGACCAATTAAAAAGATGATACTGTAAACTACCTATGGATTTCTGGTCTTCGGATTCATTTAACTAAATCTGATACAAACAATTATCTAACAGAACGAATATTCTAGTTGGGCAGATAAAACAGAACTATCAACAAAATACAAAGACCGGCAAGCTTTCTTAATTCTGGTCTTTCTCGGGAAGAAAACAGTGTGTATCATTGAAATTCAATTGACCAAACAAGCAAAAGGCAAAAACAACGAAATTAAAAATGGAGAACATGCCAAAAAATAAAACTGATACACCTCTGAAATCAAGTCTGGTAACACAATTCCTCGATTTGAATGAGAATCACGATCGGAAACAATCAGAACAGAAAAAAAAAAAAAAATCAACAACCAACAGCGGAAGAAGCTCGATTCAATTGAATTATACAAATTCAATAAAAGTACAAGTCATTTACGTGGATTTAGAAAAGCGCAAGCATAGATAAGAAACAGAGAGATGAACAAAGTTGGAATTTGAATTGAATTCTAAGTACCTGATCACTTCATTTTCAGGTGGAGGAGATAAACGGCGACTAGAAATTAGGGTTTTTTCTTTGTTTTATTGTTGATGTTGCAGAAGGAAGGAAGAGAGGGAGAGGTAGGGGAAGAAAATCCAGGTGGAGAGGAAAATCAGAAGCTGTTCTTATACATATATATATATACAATTTTCGATTGGTTCTGGTTCCTACAACTTCAAGACGCAAATCCCCTTAAACCCCATTTAAAAAAAAAAAAAAAACAAGAATAATTACTTTTGCTTTTAAATTACGTTATTACCATTTACCACCCTTATATACCGCTTGCAAACAAGCCTTTGATAAGATAATTATTACCTGCATCTAATTTATAAATAAATTTATATAATCATTTGTCTTGAAATATATCAAGTATATATATATATATATATATATATATATATATATATTTTTTTTTTTCATGAGACATAATATGCCAATATAATATTTGGTTTTAATAAAAGAAAAAGAATAATATCTAATGTGAAATAAAATACATTATACATATCCCTTAAGAATACACTCACTTTAATTTAAGAAAAATGTAAAATATATATTTAAATAATAAATTATAACTTTTAAATTCATATGTTCATTAAAACTAAATATTTTTCTTATTAAGTTATTTTTAAATTAATAAATTGTATTTTCTTAGTAATTATAAATAGAGATATAAATTAATAAAAATAATGAAATCTCAAAAAAGTGAACTAAAATTTGAGACATAATTTTATGAAATAAAAAATAAAAGTAATTATAAGTAGAAATGTTTTTATTGTTTCACATAATAAAATTTATTATTTAATTTTTATAATATAAAAAAAATTTATTAATTTAAAAATATATTAAAATATTTTTAATATTTTAAAAAATTTAATAATTACTTCATCCTTTATGTTTATTTCTTTTTTTCTTGTTTGAAATAAAAATTAAAAATTAAAAAATTAAAACTGAAATCTTTCAAATTTACTCAAATATATTTATTATTAGACTAAAGTTATAATTTGTGAGTGCATTTATTTTTTATAATTTTAAAAAATTTAATTTTTTAAATTTTTAAAAACTTTACTATTAAGTCTTTTTCATGAACATTTTAATTTTTTTATAATATTTAATAATTATTTTTATAATATTTAATAATTAAAATTAATAAAAAAAATTATTATTAAATTTTTAAAAATGTAAAAAAATATTTTAATATATTTTTTAAAATTAAAAAATATACTATAAAAATTAAATAATATATTTTTACAAAATTTATTTAAATTAAAATTATCTTAAATTCATTGACGCATTTTCACTTTTTAAACTTAAATATTCCTAATAAATCATAAAAATATTTTTAGTCGTTTTAATTAACGTTTGACACAAAGCTTTTTTTGTGAATAATAATAATAATAACAATGATAGTAATAATAATATAGTTTTAATTTTTTTTATCATAAAAATATGGTTATGAAAGTTCCAAACCATAAAATTATGACTTGAAAATTTTAATTAAAACTTAATAAATGAAAGTTTATAACTCCATATTTTTAATTACAATTAAAATTAGAGACGGATGGGATTAAAAATAAACGTTTTCATTTTTTTTTAGAAGAAAAAAAAAAACAAAGTAAGCCTTCGTGTGATTTAAATTCAAAAGGATATATTCTTATACTGTGAGATTTTAATTAAAACTAATATTTAAAAAATGATATGTTGACCTGAAAGTTTAATCAAAAAACAAAACCACATAATTAGATAATTGCATTGTGGTTTTAATTAATAAATATTGTTTAATCATATTTTTAGTAAGTGATTGTGATAATTTTAATTTTTTAATAATTAGATAATTTAAATTTAAAACTGAAATTTTAAATTATATTATATAAACATAACTTAGTGTTGGAAATGTAATTAAAGAAAGGAAAATATTTACTCAGATCTAATCTAGCTTAATTTAATACAGAGTCATAATAAAACATAAACAAAATTTATATTTATAGGTTGAGTTCATTAAATAATAATCGTCCAAAAAAAAATCTAGCCGACGAAAATAAAGAATTATCATCCTCTAGAACAAAAAATTTTCAAGCTTACACGTGTCAGTCGTCCAAATCCTCAAATTAACGAATTACGGTGTGACCCCATCCCCATAAACTCCTCGTCACTCCCGGCGCAAGTTAGAAGACCTCAGAGCGCCTATATATTCAAGACTCGCGTAGATCCCGCCTCTTTGGGTCCTTCATCAGGTTTTAAAGGAACAGAAAGCAAAATGGAGCTTCTGATACCTAGTATGGAAATAGTCGACATTCTAGTAAAAACCCTAACGAAATTCGCTTTCTCAAGTAACGGCAAAGCAGTTCCATTTTTCGTCTGAATTTTTTGGGGTTAGAGGAACTAGCTAGAGCAATTTTGTTCAACAATCCAATTGATTAAGCATTTGGCGGGTAAATTTGCGGCAAGCGTTTAAATAATTGCTACTTATGGGGAGTATTAAGCCATTGCCAGAGGCTGTTCGTAATTTGATGCGTTCTGGAATTATATTGTTCGACTTGTCGCGGGTGGTCGAAGAGCTGGTTTTTAACAGTTTGGATGCTGGTGCTACTAAGGTAATAAACAAATTCTTATTATAGGGCACGAATTTTCCTCTTTATTTTCAATATATCGGTTCTTCTTTTGGTGATCCTGAAAAATATGGTCTGATTGTGAGCAATTGTTTGTTTTATGAGAATGACGAACATTTGTTGTTTCAGGTGTCGGTCTATGTGGGTGTTGGCACCTGCTATGTAAAAGTAGTGGATGATGGTCGGTACTGGTATTAGTTTCGAGGTAAAAGCCATGTTGCGTGGATCTAATATGGCTAGTAATTAATGCTAGATTTATGTGCTTGCAGGATGTGGCATCTCTCGGGATGGATTGGTTTTGTTGGGAGAAAGACATGGTACATGCGTTATCGTTCGTTGCATTTGGTTTCTCAGCTTTTCTTTGCTGGTTGATGCGTATAGTTTAATCTTCAAAACTTATTTATCTACATTGGAGTTCGCCTCCGTTTTGCCATTTAAGCACCTAATTTCATAAATATATATAATGTACTTATGGGACTAGATGCTTAATGTGCGGAAACAGAAGAGAGAGAGGAAGAAAATGAGAACTTTTATTTAAAATCAGAAAAAATGACGTTATGTCCAGTTCTGGAAGCATCGCTTCCTGTTTATACCAAACTGAGTCACACGCACAGCATGTGCATACAAACAACTCAATCTAAACAAAACGACACAGTTTAGATAAACAATATAAAATAACAACTACAATCAATAAAACGACATAGCTTTTAACACCCCCTCCTCAAGTTGAAGCTGGGAGAGGCAGAAGATTCAACTTACTGGTTAATGTGCTATGGCGGGAGGCTGGTAGGGCCTTGGTGAATAAGTCAGCCAGCTGTTCTTCAGTAGTGACATGGTGAGGTAATATAAATTCCCGTTGAAGTTGATCTCTCACCAGGTGGCAATCTATCTCGATATGCTTCGTGCGCTCATGGAAAACCGGATTGGCAGCAATGTGGATGGCAGCTTTGTTATCACAGTGCAGTGGAATGGGCAATTGGATGTGGACCTGCAAATCCTGCAAAATATAGCTAATCCAGAGGAGTTCACACACAGTGTTAGTCATTGCACGATACTCAGCCTCAGCTGAGGACTTAGAAACAGTAGGCTGTTTCTTTGTTTTCCAAGAGACAAGGCAAGGGCCCAAGTATATGCAATATCCAGATAGTGACTTTCTGGAATAAGTGCAAGCTGCCCAATCAGAGTTACAGTAGGCATTTAGAGATAAATCAGTACTTACAGGAAAATAAAGCCCCTGATGTAAAGAGCCCTTAAGATAGCGAAGCACATGTAAAGCAGCCTCCCAATGAGGCTTTCGGGGCATGCTCATAAATTGACTCAAGTGTTGCACAGCATAACATATATCAGGCCTTGTGAGATTAACATAAAGGAGCCTCCCAATCAGTCTCCTATATAAATCAGGTTTATCAAAAACCTCTCCTGAATCAGGAGATAAATGCAATCCTTGAGGTAAAGGACAAGAGGCAGGTTTACAATGAAACATGCCTGCATCTTTCAATATGTCCGAAATATACTTAGTTTGACTGAGTAAAGTTGCTTGAGAGGATCTAGCAACCTCCAGTCCCAAAAAATATTTCAGGGGTCCCAAATCTTTGATAGTAAATTTTGAATCTAAAGCAAGTTTGCATTCAGTAATGGCATCAATGGAGTTTCCAGTCAAAATAACATCATCAACATATATAAGCAATATCAAAGTTAAAACATCAGTGTGCTGTGTAAAGAGACAATGATCATGGGGGGACTGCACAAAGCCTAAACCCTTCAGAAAAGTGGTAAATTCAATGTTCCACTGTCTGGAGGCTTGTTTAAGCCCATATAAGGACCGTTTAAGCAAGCAAACTTGCCCTGGCTGAGCTTTGTGATAGCCTTGGGGAGGTGTCATGTACACCTCTTCATCAAGATTACCATGTAAAAAAGCATTATTTATATCCAATTGAAAAATAGGCCACTGTTTGGAGGTAGCAAGAGCAATCAAAACTCTTACAGTTGTAAGTTTGGCCACAGGGGAAAATCTATCCTTATAATCCAACCCCTCAATCTGGTTGTAGCCCTTGGCCACCAGCCGGGCCTTATATCTCTCTATATCCCCATTTGACTTAAATTTCACTTTATAGACCCATTTACAGCCTATTGCTTTCTTACCCTTAGGTAAATTAGTGAGCACCCAAGTGCTGTTATTTTCCAGGGCCTGAAGCTCTTGCTTCATGGCTTCAACCCAATGTGCATCCTTAGATGCTTGAGTGTAAGTACAAGGTTCAGAAGCCTTGTTGACATTGCAAATGTAAGATTGATGTAGAGGATGGAAGGTCATAAAGGATATTTGCTGGGAATCAACATAGTCTTGCATCCAGATAGGGGCTTGTCTATGCCTTTGTGTCCTTCTAACTGAAGGATGTTTCTGTAGGTCATCACTGGTGTGACCAGATGGACAGGTTTCAACAACAGGACAATCATTCTCAATCACAGGAATAGGAAGCACATGATTTTCAATCCGATTGCTATCTTGGAAGGGAAAAATATTTTCATGAAAGATAACATCCCTACTAATAAAGAAGGTTTTATCATTGATGTTATAAAGCTTATAGGCTTTGTGTGTGCTGGCATACCCTATCATCACAGCCTTAATGGCTCTTTCTTGAAATTTATCCTTCTGAATTCCCACAGAAGTAGCAAAACACAAGCAACCAAACTTTCTCAAGTGAGAATAGTCAGGTGGGGTCCCATAGAGCCTCTCATAAGGCGTGGACCAACCAAAATGCTCCATAGGCATTCTGTTAATGAGGTAGGTGGCAGTTAAAATGCATTCTGACCAAAAATGAATGGGGGCTTGTGATTGTATTTTCAAAGCTCTAGCAGTGTCAAGTATGTGTCTGTGTTTCCTCTCTACAACTCCATTCTGTTGTGGAGTGTAGGGGCAGGATCTTTGGTGCTTAATTCCCTTGCTCATAAGCAGAGAACTATAATTATGGCTTAGAAACTCCCCTCCATTGTCACTTCTAATGACTTTAATGGTAGTATTAAACTGATTTTCTACCATGTGTATAAAGTTTCTAGTCAAGCTAAAGGCCTGACTTTTTAAGTGCATCATGAAGGTCCATACAGCCCTACTATAGTCATCAACAATGGTGAGGAAGAACTTAGCTCCAGTGATAGAGCTAGTCTTATATGGCCCCTATATGTCAATATGGACCAATTCAAAAGGTTTTGAGGCTAAGGTGTGGCTTCTGGGAAAAGGTAATCTGGCTTGTTTAGCTAAGGGGCAAACAGGACAGCATCTCATAGCCTCATTACTGATGTTCATGCCTTTAACATGTTTGAGCTTACCTACTGATGCATGCCCTAGTCTATCATGCATGTCATTCATGGTCACTACATGCTTATGTGTCTGCTCAAGTTGCATGGAATGTTCTTTATTCAAATCCATTTGGGAGAAAGTGCTATTTACAAAGCTGTGAAGATCAGCATTAGAGTTCATGATTTCAAACAAACAATTCCTTACATCAGAATGAGAAAAGCTCATTTGGTTCAGCCTGAAGAGGCCTCTTTGTTTCTTGCCTATGGCCACCACCTTCTTATTCAGTGGGTCCTGTATAAGGCAATAATCCTTCCACATTACTATACAGTAGCCATGGCTATTCATTAATTGACCAACAGAAATCAAGTTATATTGAAAGTGTGGAATGTAAAGAACATCATCTAAAATCAATTTTCCAAAGAGATTTAGCTTTCCAGATTGAGTAACTTGAGTTGTTTTCCCATCTGGAAAGCACACACAGATGTGCTTGTGTAGTGGATGTAAGGTGGTGAACAGATTGCTGTCTGAACACATGTGATTTGTGGCTCCAGTGTCTAGGATCCAATTAGATACATTTTGCATATGTGCATTGCAAGTGTTATAGACAGTAGACTTACCTGCAAAGTCCATGAAATGTGCCTCAGATCCATGAGATGTGCTTGGGGCAAGAGTTCCTTTCCCTTTTACAAGCTGGGAGACTTCTTGTTTTAAAGAGCTCAGCATGGATGTCAATTCATGTATTTTACCTGATGTGTCCAGGTATTCCAGAGGATTATCCTCTTCTGACTTGTTGCCCTCAAAAGCAGCCATAATTCTGGTGCTTCTATTTCCTTTGAAAGATTGGGTTCCTGCCTTGTTCTTACCCTTGAACCAATCAGGGTACCCAATCAGCTTAAAACACCCTTCTCGAGTGTGACCATCCATGTTGCAGAAGGTGCAGTGGCCCTTCTTGACCTCAGACCTCCTTGGTTTGGACAGATTCTGAGCTTGAGCCTTATTTAATAAGGCAAGAGATTCTGAGTTGTCATTCATTGCCCCCAGAATCTCCCTTTGAGACTCAAACTTTACAACCATGGAGTATGCCTTGTTTACTGTAGGTAAAGGGTCCATCCCCAATACCTGATCTCTCACAGACCCAAAGGCCTCATTCAAGCCCATTAGGAATTGCATGAGCCTATTCCTGTTTGTTATTTCAGCTATGTCCCTAGAGGCTCCACAGGTGCAGGTTGGAAGAGGTTCGACTGACCCAAGCTCATCCCACAGCCTCTTCAGCTTAGTGAAGTAGACAGATACAGACTGGTTTTCTTGGGAGATGAGAGACATTTTCCTGTGTAGCTCATAGATCATAGGACCATTGCACTCTCCAAATCTCTCACAGATCTCTTGCCAGAGATCTCTGGCAGAGGCGGTGTATATGAAACCATCGACTAACTCCTTAGATATGGAGTTGAGAATCCAAGATGTGACCATGAAGTCACATCTTTTCCATTGTTCATAACCTTCACTGTCTTTGCTAGGTGCCGAAGTAGTGCCTTCGACAAAACCTAATTTCATCTTGGCTCCTAAGGCTATTCTAATGGCCCTACTCCAAGATCTGAAATTAGTTCCTACAAGAGGTGCGGAAACGAGACTCATACCTGGATGGTCGGATGTTTGAAGGCTCAGTGGGTCTCCCATCCCCGCATTCGCGATCTGCAATTTTTCTGGAGCTCCAGTCCCTTTCTGTTCCTTGCTATTGCTCGCCATGACCAGATCTATCGAAAGAACCAAGGATCTCTCCTATGCAACCGGCGACGCGCCGGCGTGAGTTAGGAACCGCGCTCTGATACCATGTGCGGAAACAGAAGAGAGAGAGGAAGAAAATGAGAACTTTTATTTAAAATCAGAAAAATGACGTTATGTCCAGTTCTGGAAGCATCGCTTCCTGTTTATACCAAACTGAGTCACATGCACAGCATGTGCATACAAACAACTCAATCTAAACAAAACGACACAGTTTAGATAAACAATATAAAATAACAACTACAATCAATAAAACGACATAGCTTTTAACACTTAATGCTTGCATTGGCCAATATGAATCGCAAGTCATCCTTGCAAATTGATTAGTAGGATGTGCTTAGACTCAAGACTCACAAAATTTGCAAGAAATTTATATTTTTTAGGAGATTTATCATAGGCTCCATCCAACCATAAGGACATGAAAATCTAGAGACAGGAATTTTCCCAGATTTTTTATATAGATGGAGAACGATGCCTTTTGATGGTAGGTTTGTGTGCAAAGTCAATGTATTTACCAGTTTCGAAGGTAAACATCAGTGGAAGAAACGTAGATGCATACCCCAGGTGCATTTTGTATTAATCTTAATTTAGCTAGACATGTGGTAATGCTAGGGTGTGTCTAATGTGTGAACAGTGACATCAAAGCTTCATCATCTGGCTGATATGCATGCTGCTAATTGGAGTTTTGGCTTCCGGGGAGAAGCATTGGCTTCTATTTCTGATGTCTCTTTGTTAGAAATTGTATCAAAAGCTCGTGGGAGGCCAAATGGATATCGTAAAGTTCTGAAGGTCTGTTCGGTTTTGCACTTTTTCAATTTCATCACTTTATCTTTCCTTTTCTTATTGTGAGTTAATATTGTTGTTGGTATACATATTAAAGTGATTTGCTTTACACATTTCAGGGATCAAAAGGTTTATATCTTGGAGTCAATGATGATCGGAAAGATGTTGGCACAACTGGTAATGCATTTACTTTGCCCATTATTTTTTTAGCACTCATATATTACGATCCATGGCATAGGTTTCTTTTAAGCTTTTTATCTGTTAGAATCTCTCTTTTTCATGTTCAATGTCTTCATGTATTTCTGCAGTTGTTGTACGTGATTTATTTTACAACCAACCTGTTCGGAGAAAATATTTGCAGTCAAGGTTTCTTTTTGGCCCATTGTCAATTCTGCTGCAGTTTGAAGTGATGGTTCACTTTTAGATTCTCTGCTCCATGCTGATTTTATGTTATTGCATTTGCTTTGCTGAATGGAAGCACCAAGAAGGTTTTGGACTCAGTTAAAAAATGTGTTCTTCGGATTTCACTTGTGCATTCAACAGTTTCCTTCAAAGTTGTTGATATTGAAAGGTGCGTACTGATTACATTAGCATGTTGAAGTTTCTATGGTTATTATTAGTTTGTTGATGTCCATCATTCTTCAACTGTAGTGAGGATGAGCTTCTATGCACACGTCCTTCTTCTGCATTGTCACTACTGATGAGTCACTTTGGCATCAACGATTCCAGCTTTCTTCTTGAATTGAACTTTAGTGAGAGTGTATTAAAGCTTTCTGGCTATATATCTGGTCCTTGTGATAGTTTAACTGTCAAGGTGTAACTCATATCTATGTCGGTGCTGAATTGCTGTCCTTCAGGCATTTTTTCAGTCTTCTGGTTTCTTACTAGAGGATGTTCTTTTTTTTTTTTTTGCAGGCTTTCCAATATGTTTGTATCCTTCTGTCTATTTGCATGAACAATGTCCCAATTTCTGGGTCATGTTGTCTGTGGTCAGAGATCATTAATGTTATTTTTATTCTGTTTGGACCTTGACAATTGCAGATATCAACTCAAGGTTTGTCTGCAAAGGTCCAATACACAAACTGGTAAATCACTTAGCCTCTAGGTTTGAATGTCTGGATCCTTGGAAAGCTAATAGCATGCCTCAAAAAGGAAAGAGATATAAGTCCCAAGCATGTCCAGCCTATATTCTAAATCTAGGTTGCCCTTTGGCTCTCTATGATTTAGCCTTTGAGCCTTCGAAGACATATGTTGAATTCAAGGTAATTCCATGTATTTATCTGGGTTGTGATCTGTAATTTTTTAAAATGTTATAAACATATTTTTATAACATGATTTTGTATAGCATGTAAAATCTTATAATTTTATGAGTCAATTTTATGATCCAAGTTTATGGCCACCTTACCAATTCTATGTAAAAAAGGAGAAGTGAGTTCAACAACCCTGTATGTAAATGCAGCTTAAAGTTCATCTACAAGTAAATTCAATGTTTGACTTGTTACCTTAAAATCACTATAATATTCAATCCTTTTTTGTCATTGCAATGCGATTCTTATCCAGGAAATCTATTAATCACTCATTTCCAATGTTATGCTTCCTCATCACCCCCTTTTTGCCAGGATTGGACTCCTGTACTTAATTTTATTGGGAAATCCATTCAACAACTTTGGAGGGAAAATGTGAACTACGGTATTCTCTTTAGTCTATGTGTTGCTTTATTTGAATATTGAGTTGATAGGTTGGGTTCTGAAAATTCTTGACGTCTCAAATGTTTGCAGGGGAATCCTTGGCTCATGTAACTGATATATGCAGGAAAGATGAAATCTGGAAGGAAGGTTGTTATCTTAGCAATCTTTCCACCTCATTCTGTTCCTATTAAATAAGCTTTCATTTTTGCACAAAAATATTATTTTACTGATGTAGTCTATATCATGCTTCCTCAATTACGAAAGAATGATATATTTTCTTCTATGAAATTTTATTATTAGATTTTTTTGATGCAGATTTTTCAGGGAATCCTAGATTTCCAATAAAAAAGTGTGAGATTCAAAAAGATAAGCCCTCTCACCCCCATTCTCCTTCCCATTACTTGATGCAAAACAAAGAGGTTGTCTCTATTTATAGTGGAGAAAGTGCCAAAATTCCATGTAAAAAGTTTTGCATGAACATTTCAGAATTCAAAGAATGGGAAAGTGATTTGTGCCATTGTCATAGTGCCTGCTCTTTGCAATCATGGAATGACTCGCTTTCTAAGCATATATACACAGTGGCCCAAAAGAGTGACAATCATCTCTTGACATCTAATGGCAATAATTGTTTGCCAGATGATTTTTTCATGGAGAATAGATTTACTGCTAACGAAAGATTCAACAATCATGAAGAGGGCAATATCTTGGGCGTAGAGTGTGATGAGTCCCCAAAAATCACATCTGCTGAAATGAATGAATCTTATAGGAGTGAATTTTCTTTGGATTATCACAAATTTGGAAATGACTTAGAGGTTAGCAAGAGCAATGAAAAACCTTTCTTGCAGAGTTGCTCCTTGCAAACAAACCTGATGCTTCATAGTTCTTTGTTTTCAAGTAAAGAAGATCTTGAATTTCCAATTGATGGCTTCAGGACCAAGAAAAGAAGGGTTTGCACTGATGAAAATGTTGACATCAATGTTGATGCTAGTAATGACATATTAGATACATATCCTGGGACTTTGCTGCAGCATGAGGCATCATGCTCTCAGAAGTTCTCTTCACATTGCATAGGAATTGACATGCCTGTAGATTTTGATAGTCGGTCAAAAGCCTCTGCAAATTCATTTTCATTGCATGGAAAGCTTTTTGCTGAAGAGAAAGGTCTCTGATTCATTTTTACTTATTGATAGCTTCCGCTCATGCTTCCAGTCGTTAACTTCTGATTTCTGAATGATGTTCTCTAACTTCAGATACCTTATTTCTTCTGCAGCTAGGGCTGTTGAACCATTCCTAGATGAGAATGCTTATGAATGGAGAGAAGGATTGGGTAAATTCGCAAATAATTGGCATGATGGAGATAGTCAAGCAAGGGAGGGAAACCATAGTTACAAAATGGAATCAAAGAGCTATAGCAAGGAAGACTTCATCTCAAGCTGTACAAGTATGTTAGATTTGAAGGACTATGCTGATACCACCAGAGATTTCAGCAAATTTCTCCAAGGTCACAACGTAACTGAGGAATCATCATCTGCAGAACATTCTGATAGAACAACTAGTGAGATTAACTGGTTACGTTTAGATTTGCCTTTTAGAAGTTGCAAAAGTGATAACAAGTACGAAAGTCGAGAAAATCAACTTGGACGTAAAGATTGGAAACAATTTAATTTTCCTAAACAACCATACAGAAGAAGTCGATCAGCGCCCCCATTTTACAGACAGAAGACAAGGTTTATTTCCCTAAGGCATCATTCTATGATGAAGGAGGGAAATGTGCAGTTGTTCCATGATGACCTTACTTCTCCAGGTACTCTTAGTTATGTTGAACTTTATGTGGGACAGAAACGGATTAACTGATTTGCCTGTAATCTTTGTAGAAAATGATGACCTGAAGCGTCCACATTTTCACCCAAATTATGCAGAGGATTTAATGTTCTGCTCTTGGTATACCAATTTTGTATTCCCCTTACCCATGCTAGTTTGATGCTGCAAAATACAACTAAACCTCTTTTTGGGACTTTCTTTCAGGCCCAATGTGAGCAGTGGGCAAGGCACTATGCTTGACATGAAAGATATTAAACAAGGTGCAAATCTCAGACACTCACAATATCTCCAGTCTCATGCTTCTCCAGTTGAAGGTAACTCCATCTGCATAAGGAACAGGTTATGCAACTGCTTAGGGGCTTAGGATGGAGTGAGAATACATTCAGTTCTTGAGGAAGGAGTCTATGCATTTGGCTATTGTTTACTGATGTGTACATGAAATGTTTTATAGATCAGGCTGTTTGTATCTTTCAAACAGCATGCAGACTTTTCTTTTGTCAATGTCAAACACACATCGGACAGTGTCTTTTGTCATATCAAATGTTTACAGTCTTAGTTTAGCTTGTCTTTTTGCCAAAAATCGCATATAAGTTCTTATATTCAACATCATCATTGCAGCACAAACATGCAAACCTAATTGTTATCACATATTTACTTGTGGGTGTGTAATTCTGTGCATGCTTGTTTATCTGTCTCCATATGTAAAAGCTACATGCATATATAAAAATATTTTCATTTGTATAGGTGATTGCATTTGTGTGTGAGTTAATAAGTAGTTACAGTTTTCTACATGAACTAATTTGTTCCCCTGGTTATACATGACTACATCAACTAACTTTTCTTTCACTCCTCATGCCAGAGGAAATTCAGTACTCAGCTGACTATGCGTCTAAATGGCGGAATGGCTGTCACCAAATTGCAGTTGAGTATCTTCACAACTTTTGAAGGTTTTTCTTTTAATAAATTTATTATAGAAATTAAATTCTGATCAATGATTTTATTTCTTTTGCTCTCTTCTATGCAGAACAACAATGTGTTGCACAATATTGACAATCAGCATGATATCCTTGACATCTCTTCAGGATTTTTGCATCTTGCTGGCAATTCATTAGTGCCAGAATCTTTGCATAGGAATTGCCTTGAGGATGCCAAAGTTCTTCAGCAGGTGGACAAGAAATTCATCCCAATTGTGGCTGGAGGGATGCTTGCTGTTATAGACCAAGTGAGTTGTGGTTGTAGGTTTAGCCCATTGACTACGTCTTATTTCTCTTCTCTGTTATTCTTAATGTATTTGGGTGTCAGAGAGGATTAAATTTCATGCAATTGTAAGGTTCCCGCATCATGACCATGAGGTTACTAGTTCACATTGTAGAAACGGCCTCCTTGCAATTTGGAAAGCCTTACATAGGGGCACCTCATTATTTTATTTTGGCGGGCAATTTTTTCATATCTCAGACTCAGTAACAAGCCTCTTGCTTGTTTAGAATATTTAGTTAGAACTTGAAATAAAAATTCATATGCATTTGATATAGATATCTTATATGGAACTACCATTCATAATCAAGATGACAAATTCTCAATGCATATCTTTTTTCAACACGGAGCAATGGATGCTAAATTTTTAATGCCTGTAAATCCACCTGTAGAAGCACACAAGTTTGATGTCCATATGTACATGCAGATTTGCACAATACATACATGGACACATTTCACATAATCACAAAGAGAAGTTTTGAGTATCTGGCAATATTCATTAAATGGCACTATTTTACAGCATGCTGCAGATGAGAGGATTAGACTGGAGGAACTTCGTCAAAAGGTAATTAAAACTAGTTTACCATCTGCATTTGTTTTACAGAAGACAACTTATGCACCTTAATGCCTAGGTAATATCTAGAGAGGCTAAGACAGTTACCTATTTGGATGCTGAAAAAGAGCTGGTATGTTCCCCCCCTTTTTTTCTATGCTATGTGGGCTTCTGCTGTTTTCTGGAGTTAATGGGAGTCCTATGTGAGTTTGAGATAACTATGAACTTTATAACAACAGATCCTTCCAGAGATGGGGTATCAGCTGCTTCATAGTTATGCTGAACAAATAAGAGATTGGGGTTGGATCTTCAATACTGAAGCTCAAGGTTCTAGTAGCTTTAAGATGTAAATTCAAAGTCTCTCTAGCAAAAACTTTCATGCTAATATATAAAAGAAATAAGTCCGCCAATTTTATATGCAAATTAAATTGAAACTTATTCATTGGTTGGACATGAACTGAGATGAGTGCAAGTTGCTGAGGTCGAGGGCATGCTTGTCTCAATGTACTTTTAGGTTGTAAAAATTGGCATTCTGACTAGATTTTTCTTTCTGGAGTTCATCTATCATCATACAGATTCAGCATTATTTGTTGACTGATTTTGGGTTCTCCTACAGGAATTTAAATATTCTTCACCAGGAGCCAAATGGGGTCACTCTTCTTGCGGTGAAGCACAGACTTTGCTCTGTTTCACTTCTATCTATTTAATTATTTGCCTCCAGAAACGTGTTTAAAAACAAATTTCTAATTCATAAATTTGTTGAAGTTTGATGGGCATTTTCTTCTACTCATTCAACTTCTGTTGCATCCTAGCCTGTTTAGTGCTGCTATGATTATTTTATATGAATGGCATGCAGGTGCCCTGCATTTTAGGGGTCAATTTATCTGACAGTGACCTATTAGAATTTCTTCAGCAGGTAATGTTGACTCTGCCATTAAGAACCCTTCACCCCTGTGATTTCCTACCTATCCCACTCCTCTTCTCTTCTCTCCCTGTTTAAACAAATGTCTTTCTGTGACTCATATCTATATTGCAATTTGTAGCTTGCTGATACAGATGGCTCTTCTACAATGCCTCCAGCTGTCCGTCGTATCCTAAATTTTAAAGCATGCAGAGGTGAATGCCTCATCTCACTGGAAATTTTTTCTCTGTTATTTCCTCCATTTTGAATTGTTATATTCTCGTTCAGGACACCAAAACTTTCCTTTGAAGAAATTTTCTTGATTTAATGAAAGTTCCTGTGTCATTTCATTTTTCAGGTGCAATCATGTTTGGAGATTCTTTGTTACCATCAGAGTGTGCGCTCATTGTTGAAGAGCTAAAGCAGACTTCACTTTGTTTTCAAGTAATATGTTTAAATGCATATTTAACAGAAGTTTGAGAGTGAAATTATTTTGTGGCTCTGTGTGCACATTTATTAGTGTCGAATGGTAGGGGGAGAGAGTTCATGTTAAATTCCGCTTGAATTTTTCTTTTTTCCTTTTTTGTTTTTGAAGTGTGCTCATGGGCGACCAACCACTGCCCCCCTTGTCAACTTGGAGGAACTTCATAAACAGATATCTAAACTGGGAGCATCAGATGATGGCTCAAATAAGTTGTGGCATGGTCTGTGTCGGCAGGAGCTCAGTTTCAGACGTGCTGCAGAGCGTTTGAGGACAGCTAGAGGTTAGTGTTACTGTTGATTAGATACCGATAGCTGCTTTCTAAAATCGTTTTGGTTTCTAGATGCGTCCACTGTAAAGTAATTCTTTGTCGACTAGAATGATCATAGTGAATATGTCTGCGAAGTCGTATTTGTTCATTAATTCTGTATAATAAGCATTTACATGTGATATGTCCAAGTCTGTTTCTTGGGTTTTATCTTTAATTTATTTTGGTCAAAACAAGAATATAGATACATTGTGACATCACAATTACTGGCCGAGGTACGTACCACCGTTCGAATCTTATAATCTATACTCTCTCTATATATATGCGTGTGTGTGTATGTGAAGAGGGAAATGGAATAATAGAATTACTTAAATTACTCTTAAGTTTTTACATTATATATAATAAAATTTTTATTATTAAATTAATTTGAGTTTATGTAAATTTGAAATTCTTAGTTAACATTAGTTTTAGCGGTAAGTTAAATTTAATATCCTTAATTAAAATTAATTTTAGAATCCACATAAATTTAAAATTTTTTAATTTTTTAAATTACGAGTATATAATGTGATAACAATGTTATACATAAATATATATGAGGAAATAATAGAACTGATAAAAAATATATAGTAATTTACTATTTTAATCAACTTGTTTAAGTGATGGTAACATTTCAATTTTATTTAGAATGAATAATCCAAGTAAAATACAATTATAGTAATAAATTATAATAATGAATAATTAAATTTAATTCATTGATAAAGATTGATATATTATTCTAATATTATATTATATTATATATAGAAATTATATATGAAAATAAATTAAAAGTATAATAACGAGTATAAATAACAATTTATTGTGTATTTACAGGTTTAGTCCTAGTCCAGTTCGAATTGTGGTCAATGAACTCAAAGTCTTCCAATCCCCATTTTCCATTTAAAAAATAATAATAATTTATTGTATAATGTAAAAAAATTAATATATATAAAAGGATTCTACATAATCTCGTGCGAATTGTGGTCAATGAACTCCAAGTTCTCGCTCACCCACACTTCATTAGCATTTTAAAATGCACATCAACTGGGCCGGGTATTGTATAAATAATCAGCATTCCATATGACGGCAAGGAGGATATATCATCTTAAATTTAAAAAAAAAAAAGGTAGAAGTACTCAAAAAATTTTCTTGAGATTGTATTGGATAGATATTGGTATGATGTTTCTTCATTTTTTCAATACCTTGCCTATCAATAATTGAAAATCAAAACACTGATATTTGTAAAACATAACAGGTCACTGTCTTGACCAAACTTCAATTTCCTATTTTTCCACTTCAAACTTACTATTTGTTTTTCCACCTTTGAATCTGAAACAGAAAGAAGCTAATATTGCTTGGGCCATTTTTGCCAATATGGACCGTAAGTGATCTCAGTCCATAATATTTGGTGGTTGTGTTGGGGTCCTATATTATAGCCAACCAACTCTTACAATACCCCCCCAAATTCATTTTGACACCACATATGGCCTATATGACCTCTATAATTCACCGCCTTCGGAAATTTCACTTCTTTCCAAGGCGGGCCTTTTTTTAAGATTTTTTATTTTAGGGAAAAAAAACAATGAGCTGCTGGAGCCTAGATGAAATAAGCTTAGGACAAGGCAGAGGTTGCTGAGATATCGTTAGGTTCGTAGTCTCACATGTTGCTCCAAGGAAATGACAGAATATTTGAGGATTTTACTTTTCGATTTCAGGTAAGATATCTTGTCATTTAGCAGTACAACCAAACTTAAAATTTCTCCATTTTACTTGGCCAATTGTATTACGCAATTTAAGCATACCATTCACAAAGTTTAAGAAGCTTCTCAACATAAATCTATTCACACACAAACCAAATAAGATTTATATGCACTGGTCTGTCCATTCTCCAACTTATAACCATCATCAAAACTATAACTGACTCGGCTACAATTTACCAGGTGGTATAATCTAACACACAGTTTAAAATTGTTCCTTGTTCTCATTGTTCAGAGAACAACCCATCTCAGAGAGCCATGACTTCCTAGTAAGACAAATTCGTCAAACAAATTAGCACAAAACAGACAAAATGGCTGTTATCCTGCCATGCCATAGTCCTCTGCCTGATCATAAAGATTGTAGCCCCCCGGCACTGCCAGCTTTCCAGTCAGATGATCATCTCCTGCATCAATTAATTTTGTAACAAACAAATTCACTGAATTTGAAGTTCATATTCACACCAAGACCAAGTCAATTTAAAAGAATGGGAAGTTTCATCCACATCTACTGACTAAATCTAATAGACACCATGACATGTCACTATTGTTAAGTCCTTTCAAAATATAAAAATGAACATTTGAAATGTCCTCATATTTTTCTATTAATAATACAATAAACTATTTATCTAGTAGTATTGCTCAAAAATAGAAGATCAATCCATCAATAAATCGTTGAACTTTCACAAAGAAGTGCATGGATTATACAAGTTCGGATATGGTGAAGGAACTAAAATAATAAGAGAACCAAGGTAGAGACAACAGAGAAGCATACGCTATTCATAGTCTCAGCAGAAAGTTTGTTTTATGAAAGCAGAAAAAGATTGCAAAAAATCTTCCTTCAGATAGACTAAGTTGCTCAAGTCATCAATAGTAAGGAAATTTTGATATTCATATGATATAGAGATACCTTTTCTTGTTAATATACATACATATACATATACATAAACATATATATATATATATATATATATAACATGGATTTAATCAAAAGGCAGTATATTATTCTTTCACACGGCACTAAAGTTTTTTGAACCTGCCAACTTTTCTTATGGATTTACTGATTGTTTTTGTTTAATCATTAATTATGACTTGTGACTATGTCTATCCTATACTGCGCCATAACATTAAAACATTTGAACCTGCCAACTTTTCTTATGGATTTACTGATTGTTTTTGCTTAATAATTAATTATGACTTGTGACTATGTCTATCCTATACTGCGCCATAACATTAAAACATTGTATTTGTTGGTCTAAAAGAAAATGAATAAGTTAAAAGTACGTACTATGATTTGGTAACACACCCAAGAAATGCAGTTCAGAGCTTATCTCAGGGCTCTGGAAGCACAGATCGTCAGCCCTTGGGGGGTTTTGTTGGGAGTGAAATATTTCTGGTTTTGTCTTCTTCTCATTCAGTGAGTCAACTTCTGTTTCCACTTCTGATTCAGCATTGTTAGATGAGGCAACCAATTGTTTTCTTTTTGATCGTGCACGCCTGTTTTGGAACCAATTGTACACATTTGTTTCAGAAATCTGTCCATGCTGGCTGAGTTCAGAGGTTATCTCTTTTATCTTTTGCTTGCTTGGAGTTCCATTCCCCTGGTCAAATATTCGTTCCAAAATTTGAAGCTGCACGGGTGTTGGCGTCCACCGTTGTCTTGCAGTAATTTTATGTCCACCAGAAGCCATTAAAGGATCACAGTACAGATTTCCCAGCCTGCCTCCTGCATTAGTATAGGCAAGACCTCTGTTCAGTCAAGAAATTTCAACACATGTTATAGAAACATAATCACTCGTCTCCTCCACTAAATCAAACAAGTCAAGGATCATGGGGTGATATGATTTGGGGTTCCAACTTTCTGAATCAGCACTTGCGATGTAAACAAATTTCTAGCATATGCCATTTTGGTGACATGGAGTTTAGATTTCATAAACAAATTGGTTCCTTCCGCATGGAAAGATTTGACAATTGTGTTCCAGCATGAATGGAATGTTGAATACAGAATAAGGCTGATATTCACCGTTTATCTGTTCCATTCACCTTTAAAGGGAAAAAGCCAGCACAAAAAGTTCAAAAAACTACACTTTGCCACAAAGGAAGACCAAAAATTGAAAGCAAATTGTATTAACATAAAATATAATCTAATTGTCTCTGACACAACACAATTACAGTGTACTTTCAGAGACTGCAGCTCAACTGCATTCAGAAGTATAAACTCTAATCAAACAAAATAAAAATTCCAAATCTGAATTGCGCAGCATCTACAGGTCATTTCTAGGTAAGTTGATAAAAAAAATTCCCAGTAAATATGGAGGCACACAAGCTACCCAAACGCTATGAATGAGGAATCTCAGCCATGTCTGAAGGTCTACCTGAACCCAGTTGTACAACAGGAGAGGGAGAGGGAGAGAGAGCACACAATTCAAAATGCTAGGTTGATTCACTGAAGCAAATCAGAGAGGTAGCTGAAGAGTTTCCAAATATATAGACAGACATGTACAATTTCAGAAGTAAAGATGAAATGAATCCCTAAAATATACAGTATCCCTTAAGTGGAAAGGGACAAAATAGTACAGCAGAAACCCTTGCATTAAAGAATTGAACCAAAGGAAGCTGATCAAACCTTAATTCCCCAAAGGTATCCACAGAAATATACAGAGGCTCACAAGAGATTTGTCATTTCCATTTGCACTAAAATTTGACTACCGTCTACAATAGAGATAGAGAAAGAGGTTAAGACCTGCAAGATCTTGCTGGGCAGAGAGGGTCTTGTGCATCTCCACAAGCTGCTCACAAATGGTGGCATAAACAGCAATTTGCTTTCTAAGAGTTTCAAGTTGCTCATCTGTCATGACCTTGACGTACAGCATTCCTCCATTCCCATTATTCCCATTCACATTACTCATATTATTCCCATTTCTATTTTCTCTCTGATTCTGATTTTCTTGATGCTGTTGTTGATTTTCCTGGTTATTTTCCCACTCCATCATTCTTCCTCGCTCAAACCATGAACATCGCTCGGCTCCTCTCTCTCTATCCCTCTCGCTCGGACACACAGAAACAGAGAGAACAGGAGAAAAAGATAAAGAAAAGAAAGAAAGTCAGGGTTGAACAGTAGAGAATGATAACGAGAAAAAGAAAGAAACAGACAAAAGCGAAGGTAAAGAAAGTTAATCGGTGGAGGTGCACTGGTGGTCTGGTCTTTAGTTTGGTCAGTGTGTAATAATATCCTCCCCGGCGTACTTTAGCATCTCCTCCATCTCGTTTGCGTTTCTTCATTTTCTCCGCTAACGATAAATTAGCGAAGCTGTATTTAACGGCGATAATTATGTATTTGATTTTCTTTCTTCTTTTTCTTTTCTTCAAACAGGTTGAAAATATGATTCCGCTTCTAAATAAGTAATTTATTTATTTTATGAATTTATATGCAATTTTTTTATTTAATTTATCATAAATATTGAATATAAAATTTAAAATTTTATAAATTAAAATATTGTCACCAACTAAGTAAAGTTCGTTAATAGAAAATATATAAAAATGGAAAAAATGAGAGACAAAAACCGAAGAGAAAGAAACATTCTCCGAGAGTAAGGAAAATCATAATAATAATAAAGAAAGAGGCAGGTGGGGGCAGCAGCTTCTGTAGCAGCGTCGTAGCGTACTGCCACTGCCACTTTACAAGTTATGTCGGCAACTGCTTCCTGCCATTTCATTTTCGCTTTCAATGCATTGTCCATTTCTATATTTATATGGAGATAGCATAAAGACAATAATTTGGCATTTACTGAAATTATTCCATAATGAATTTTTTTATATAATATATAATTTATTAGGAAAAAAAAATTCAATAAAAAATGGAATAGTGTTGAAATCCAATGCATGTGAACCCATGTGTATGAAATACAAGATACAGGAGTAACATGAGATTAAGTTGTAGTTGAAGCATGATCCATGAGTTTGGTACTGTTGTCTTGTCTACATGCACAATCTAATTACTTATAATTTCAACGAATTGACTTTAAAATTAATTGTACCAAAAAAAACTTAAATTTTTGTGATTATCCAATGATAATTCTTATTTTTTTTTATAAAAAAATTAAAAATAAATTAAATTTATTAGATACACCTACTATTAGTGTTAATTTCTATTTATTTTATTTGTAATTTGAATAGGGTTAGGTAGGGGCATGTGCAACTTCACCATCAGCAATTTCCATTTGGGGTCAAAGATGTAAGGTAACAACTAATGCACTTAGCATTTTATTTCAACCCTTATGTTGATTTCAAAAGAATTGAAAGTTATGTAATTAGTTTACAATTTTTACATATAAAACTAATGAAACTTTTCTCGCACTTGTCGATCATGTTTTTTTAAAAAAACTACTAAGTTATTTTTTTTTCTATTTAAAGATATTTCTAAATAAAAATTTTAATTTATTTATTTTTTAGTTAAGTTGAATTAATTAAAACTTTTTATATAAATTTAAATAAAAGATTGAGAATGAGCTGAACTAAATTTATTTGAAAAGTATAAGCTGAAGCTCAATATTAATTTAATGAAAAATCGGTTAGAATATAAATTAATGTAACAAGCGATAGTAATTAAAATCTTAGAAGTTTGGATAACTTCACTTTGATTCAATTTTTGTTTATAACTTTTCTTTAAAAATCAAATTAAATAAATCAATTATTTACCCATTTCAAATTTATTTATTTAATAAATTACTTTCCAATTCAAAACAAATGTTCCCTTTTATCTTTCATTATATAATCTACGACATTCATAATTTATTTAATATTTAAAAAAAATTATTTTTTAAAGAGTTTTAAAAGGAAAAAGTAATTTTTAAATTTTTAGAAAATTTATTAATTCACTGATATTTTAAAATCATTCAATTATAATATTTTTTATTTTATAAAATCAAATTCTTTAATTATTTTATTAAAATAAAACAGCTGATTAATTTAATTTTACAAAATATAATATCATTTAATTAAGTTTCACTTTAAAAAAGTTTATGAAAATTTATAATATAATATTTTAATACGGATCAATTAATTTTAAATTTTATAAAAAAATTTAGACCGAATTTAATTTTTGAGTTCGTCTATAATAATTTTAATTTTTTATATTTTTGAGTATTAAAATTTTTTATTATTATAAATTGTAGATGGTTTGTCATACTTTTTAATTTTTAAAAATTTAATAAAAAAATTTAAAAATTAAATTTTTTAAATTTTATCTTAATTAAATAATATTAATTAAAATTTTTAATAGTCATGTTTCATATTTACAACGTATTATATTATTTTACTTGAAAAAAAAAAAGAAAAAGAAGAATTTGAGTTGAAAGTGCTATGATTAATTTTAGGAAAACTTAGAAGTTAATTAAGTAATCAATCACGGCACTAATTGTGAAGTTGGTGCAAACTTAGGCAGCAATTCAAAGCCCAAATCCAAGTTAGTTGCTGAAAAACCAACGGCAATTTTTTCAAATTTTTGTTTATTAAAAAAAATTAATAAAAAAATGCAACAACGTGGAATGTGGGGCCAAATGAACCTGCCACAAATTGTTATTTTCTGGTATAACTTTGCCACCTTGCTGTGTTTAATGATTGCGAATCAACTCATGATAGGCCCCCCTTTGATTCGTTTTGGCTGCAAACTCAACAGCCCACTCGTGAGCCATTCTGATTCATGAGGCTTCGTTGAATGCTCTCAATTGCTCATCCTGCTCACGTTCAAAATTTTGCAGTTTGCTATAAATTAGCCCACTACCCAGTTCTTCACAAATCCTCTACACCTTCATTAAGAGCTAAATTATTTACTATTCCCTAAATTATTTATTAGTTAATTATGATGGATCTCATCTTTAATTTAAATTGACAAAAATTTTAAAATGGTTGAATATGGGTAAGAATTTCGAAAAAGTATTTCTGGTAAAAAGAAAAACGATACAATTTTAACTCATGTACAGATATGAACTCACCTCTATATCAAACACCCAAGGAAAAGTACTTTCATTTATATATACGTGACGTGAAATCTCCTATTCCAGCAGCAAGAAAACATTGTCATCCCCAAATTAGGACACAGCCACGAAAATCATTCGTATTGCTGGCTTGTGGAACCTTGTGCTAACATAAACGTCTGTTTTCACAGACCATCGAATGATTTTCATGGCTGACTTAGCTTGAAGATGTACTCTCACTCACCAATGACTCATCATTTCGTGTCTGTATCATCTAACAAGTGACCTGCTGATCATCCGTCATATGTACAAAATGTCCTAATTCAAACACAATTACAAATGAATATCATTCACAATTTCCTTTATTAGATCTCCCAAAATCATCCATTCCATCTCTCCTCCTAGAGAATTTACCTCGTCCTTCATCAAGCTCAGCCATGGAGTGGATTGCAGATTCCTGGTCATCAAACTATCCAGTGAATGGTAAGATTTGTCATCTGGGGGATATAAATATACGCGGATAGTCTTCCATACAGAATCCAATAGTTTCCTTCCACGTAGAGGTCTCAACATGGAGGAACTTATGGTCTTATTTGTGAATCTAGACATGGCCTCAGACGGTCTAAGTACAGTTGACAGTACTTCATTGATTAGATCATATAGCATTTTGTGATCTACCATCTTCTCATTGTCTTCTCTATTGCCATTTTGATTATTATCCTTGGCCAATTTTTTACAAGTTTCTTCAACTTTTTCAAACACCGAGTTGCTGATAGGCTTTGCAAGTGGATCCCATCTGGAGAAAAATTTATCGCATGATCCCTCATACAGTCCAGAAGCAACAAGCAAATCCCTTAAGTAAGCTGCCACATTATCATCCAAATCAACCATTGTGCACTCACTAGGCTCTTGTTCAATTGTTGAGTCTTCTGCTTCATTAGATTTGAGTTGACTTAGTTGCCTCTGCAGCTCTGCATAATCATCAAATAGAAAAGCTATCAGCAAAAATAAGTTACCTTTCAGCTTTGCAATTTCACTGAGTTGCAAATCAAATGTCTTGATTTTTTTAAGTAAGTGTCATATCGATACTCGGTGACTCAGTCTGCAGGATCTTACAAGTTACAAATAAACAAATTACAAGAACTTTGATCAAGTCCATATAGAATGACAAGCAACTAATACTCTACAGAATGATACTGAGGCATAACATGAGCATAAAACGACACGAAACAATGTAAACTTTGAGAAAGACGGAAAAGTTCACCTAAAAATTTATAATAGTTTGCAAAATAAACACAGAAGACACGGAGTTAAATAACTTCATGCATAGACGATGAATTGAAAGGAAGAAATCACTTGTTGCTATACCATTAAGATTAGAGCTGATCTCTAAAACCTGTGGTGCAGTACTTTCTTCCCCTGGAGTGACATCAGGTGTTGATACTGGGCTGAGATAATCCACTGGTATCCAGGACTCTTCTTGAGCACTGCTGCAGACAGACGCAGGGCTTGGAGGTACCTCGGTTGAGTTCTCCTAAGAGCAGACAATTAAAGATGAGTCAATTGGACAACTAGTGGAGATAGAAGATAATGAAATAATAATTGAACGTACCATTATCTGTCTTTTGCCAAAGTTCCTAACAACTGTTGGTCCGCTCATTATATCCTTTACAACATCCTGTTCAGAATCATGTGATTCAACCACTGGTTGAAGCTTTTTGCCAAATAGCCTTCCCTTAAGTGCGAAACTGTACCTGAAATTGGAAACCTTTTCTTTGATATTAAATCTTTCTTTGTTCTGTTTTTTCAACTCCGTTGTCACATTATCAATGGATTCATGCTTCCTCCTGATATGAGCACCTGTTAAAATGTGGCGGTCCTCAAGGAGAAGCTTACCAAAGGATGTTCCTGATACAGGAGCTGATAAAGACCTAATTAGGTTCCTAGGAGACGATTGTGTATGAAGCACTCCATCATCATCCGCATGCCTGAAAGCTCTAGCTTGCATTTCTTGATCGTCTTTCACAATTTCCCAGTGGCTAGGCAAAATTCCAGCTTGTGAGGTATATCTCACTTCTTGTAGTCTGATTTTCTCATCATCTAAGAGAGTTGATCCAGAGCTTCCATTAACAACTAAAGGAACATCAAAAGAATGTGTTCCTCTCTTGAGTACATTCCTCAGTTTCTCTGACAAGAATCTCCTAGTATCCCTGTTGATGAACTCAGGAGAATTAGGCCCATTGAACTGAATCTCATTTCTATATGATCGTGTTGATTCTGATCGAAGCAGATTGATTCCAAGGTCTTGCATAACATTATCTTTGACATGTTTTGCTAAATGCCGAGCAATTTGCTTTGTATTTGATGGCTTTTCATTAAAGGGGGTCTCAACTCCACTTCCTCTAACAACAGAACCCCTTTTAACTGTTTTTCCTTGCAGTTCACATTTCAGCCTTTCCTTCACCTCCTCAAGGAACTCTTCTATACTACCTCTGTCATCCAAAGTCCCGGAGGAACTAGTCCAACATTCTTCATGGTCCCAAATTCTATCAGGACCAGGCTTCAGGACTACTATCCTTGTGGGGGCAGAAGATGCATCCATTTTCTGATCATAATGTATCGAGTTCTTGTAGTTTCTATGTACACTTTTGTTTCTTGAAGAAAATGATTCCTTCTGTTCGGCTGGAAAGATTTCCAACTGATGCAAGTTAGCTGTTTCCAGCGACCTTGCTTTTAACACAGGACCCTCTACAGGCTTTTCACTTGTTGACATTACAGAATTTGCATCAACTAACATTTTATACTTGTTGATGTTCTCTCGGGCAAGCAACTGACCAGGATCGCTGCCAGGTTCAACGAACTTCGAACATTCCTTAAACCTGGCAGCTTGCCATGCTTCAAATTCTTTTTTGAACTTCTGTAGTTCCTCCTCTTGAGGATGTTCTCGAGGCCTTGGTTTTCCTAACTTCTGGCCATTACTCCAGCTGTCAACATATCGTTCTTCACTATGGTGAAGTGAATCAATTTCCATATGCCTGGAGGAATTTGAATTGGAAGAGAAATGATCGACCGAGCTCCTTTCGTTTTTCTCCCTTCTCAAGTGCTTAGTTACGATGCCACCATTCTTTTTATCAACTGGCTGTACTACATATTCCGTATCTACTGGTAACACATCGATACCCATCAGCCGGGCCACAATGCTTGGTGCATTTTGCCTGGTGTTAGGTTGTTTGGAAATTTCCTCATTAATCAACCTCTTCATTGAAGCTTCAATTGGATAACAGCTCTTTTCGGACCAGTCTTCTTCAACCTGATGAGTGTAATGCAAATTTTTTTGCTAAGTTTATATGAATACATAACAAAGAGAATAAATGTAAATATAAAGGAAAAAGAACTAATGAGATTTCAGTATGTGATTCAGGATAAATACCAGCATATCTCCAGCAGCACAACAGCTATGAGAAGTTTCCACTTGCATCTCCAAGCTATTTCGAGGAGCTTCTAATCCTGCAGAGAAGTTCAGTGTGCATTACTTATCAAGATGGTTAGAAAAATAAATTTAGTTAGCATAATTGTATTGGAATCAGCAAATTGCAGATTAAAAAAGCCCATAATTGTCTTGGTAGGCATCTTGTCCATTATGGGGGTAGTCCTTAGTTAATCCAAGACAATCAATTAAATTTTCAGTTTACTGCATACAGAACCAACTTTGCATTTGCCATCATTTAACTGACTCTACTATTGATAAATTAGTCGAAATTCTTTGTATCAACGTAGTAAACATCCAGAGTATGCCTAGATTTCATGGATCATGACATGACAACCCCGAAACCACTAAACAAAAGATCATCAATCTTATGTTCTCTTATAATTCAGAACTGAAAGGTAGTTAACAAAGTGTGGAGCTCAGTTCCCTTCATGCATTACCTTCCACATGTTTTTTACGTGCAAGAACTTTCCTGGCCATGCTGCCTTTGAAGTCAAAGAAATGAAAAAGTCCGCCCATGCGGCTAAATGGTCTACCAAAATTCTGTCACTTCCTCAGCTATGCATCTGCTTCACCCCATTAAAATTCAAAAGTAACAGCCACGGACTTTATCATAATCTGCAGCGCTAACAACAAATTTATCCCAATATCAGAAGTAGAAGAAATAAAATGGAATTCTGATTTTTTGGCTAGTTTGTAATAAAATCAACCGGGGAAATCCACTCGACTAAGACCAATTGACCAATCTGCAAATATTATTGGTTACAAGGCTCACAAAAGATCAAGAGCAAAGGCTTTTAACAACTTGATGCACGGACTTCAGTGTAACAATAAAATTACTCCACCTTTGACTTGGAGTTGGGGGTCACTGGTTCAAACAACGGACACAGCCTCTCTACTTTGTAGAGGTAAAGCTGTGTATATCAAATCTTCCCAAAGCCTGCAAATGTGAGATGCTTTGTTCCTGTGTCGCTTAATGCGTACCTATTTTAGGTTTAGTTTTCTTCTTGATATGGACCAAATGCAGAAATTAAGAAAACAGAGAGAGAAGAAGAAACCCAGAGAACTTAGAGGATTTATTCATAAGTTCAAGAATGGGAGTTCTTGATTACATTTGCAACTCATACAGCCTGCCTACTGGACTTGTAACTTCCTTCCCTAAAACACGCTAAGCCCTACATGTGTCTCTTACACACATACACTTCCTAACAACTCAGCTAGAGGTCGCACACAGTTCCTCTGCATTGTTTAATTTCTTAAAACATATCGCATCACTCTTTCGCCATGTGGAAATTGATAGAGTTTCGCCATAAAATTTGGGAAAATAAGAATTAGCGGCACACCCTCAAACTAGAAAATTCTGATGTTTAAAGAATAAGGAAAAACTTGAAGGATGGCAGCAAACGTTGGGTTTCAAATTTCAAGCAAATTCCAAGCGGACATTCGTTGGAAACCAATTTTTCTTCGAACATCATTATGAGAGAACTTCACACCACAAAAAGATCCAGAAAGAACTTCATACAATCAAAAAGCTCAACTCAATATGAATTCTCCATGAAGAAGCAGGACGTATACAGACACATGATCTCAAAACAAAACTATGAAAATAAAACAAAGCAAACTCATTGCATTCCATATAATGCCCCATCAAAAAACAGAGCAAAATTACTCTGTTTTGCAAGCAGAAAGAGAAAACAGTGGAATTCTTAATTTTTCTAATCGAGAAAAAGAAGAAAACCAGACTTAACTGAGCCTGACACAACTGAAAATGGCTCAGTTGCAGTGACTTTCAGTTATTACCTTCACAGTTTCATAAGAAAAAAGCAACCGACATGAAAGCACAGAAATTTGAAACATTCATTTTCCATTTCCTTTTCCTGCAGCTACTCTTACAGCATCCAAACAATCAGTACCAAAATACCAAAACAAAAGATAATCATTTTCCAGTGTACCTTTGAGAGAAATGGCAACACCCCAAATGGAGTCTCATGAAGAAAGTGCAGAAACTCCAGGTAAAAACCCGTCCTTGAACTGGAAATAAACGAAGTGAAGAGGCAGAGGAACTTGGTCAAGGAAAAGGAACAGAGGGGTGGAGAGTTTGAAAAAGAATAAAAAAGTGAAAATTTTTGTGTGATGCAGAAGCCCATAAGAAGATAATAATTGAAGAATTAAGAATAGGGACGATGATGATGACACAGGGAGAAGGCAATTGCCAGGAATAAGTGGCCGGAAAGCGAACCTTCAATATGATATTTTTACTTTATTCTGTAATTATATCTCAGTTTCCTATATTATTATTATTATTATTATTGAAACATTTATTTGCATGCCCCAATGTTTACTGTGTAATTATTAGGTTAGATCACACAACTACACAACCTTGACTTTGTAGGTGGCTTAAGCAAAACGCCTTAATCTTCTACATAGACGTCAATGATGATGCTAGTTTAGTACATCAAAAATTCTCGGAAATTCGATCGTTTAGTTTATTTACATCCATCAATAATAATAATAATAATAATAATATGTAAAAGAACTTTTAAAAAATGCTTGAAAATTTGATAAAAGGTGATGGTAAATTTAATAAAATAAACTACCAGCACGAATTGAAAAGGAAAGAAAATGATTAAAAAAAGCAGTTGTATTGCAGTAACTAACAGCTCGTGGACAGTTGCTTATGCGCACGACTCCTCCATTTGGCGCCCCGTTATACGGGCATGAAAAAGCCTCTTATCTCACGGCCTGGTTGATTTATTTATTTATTGATAAGTGCACCTGTTTTATGTTACGTGTACTCGTCCGTCTGCATTGCGGATCCAAAGTGCGATAAGGAGGCATGGCACATGAAAATTTTTAAATTATTTAGGTATATTTAAATAATTTTTTTAATTTTAATTAAATAAAAAATTATTATTAAATTTTTACATAATTTATTAGTAATTTATATTTAAAAATTATATTATTAATCTATATTAAATATTTATATTTTTAATCATATAATTTTAAATATGTATTATTTAATATCTACTTTAATAAATAAATTCACTAATAATTTTTTAATAAATTATTAAATAATTTAATTTTATAAAAAATAAAAATATTTTTATTTATGTAATTTTAATATAAAAACAAACTAATAAATTTTTAAAATTTAAAAATTTAATAATTATTCTCTCATTCATAAAATTGCAATACTAATATTATTTTTATAATAATAAATTATTTCATTCTATTTCAATTCAAAAAATTTACTTTTAATTTTGAATATTTCAACTATACTAATATTTTTTCTTTTTAAAAATATTTATAACCTAAGTTATTCATATTTATTTTTTATAATCACTTTTAAATAATAATCAATCATATTTATTTTTATTTATATAATTAAAATTATATATTAGAATATTTAAATTTATAAAAAAATAAATTTTAATTTTTTTAAAAAAAAATATTATGAGTAATAGTTGGATTATTTAATATTTTTATAAATTATTTAGATATAAAAAAATAAATCTAAAAAAATGAGTTTAATAAATTATGAATTGAATTAATTTTTTTAAAAAAATAAATTATTAAATAATATTTATGTGGGTAATAGGTTAAACTATTCAAAGATTAAATGAAAAAATTCATTCAACTTGTAAAATTTTATCTATGTAATTTTTTTAATTATTTTGATTCTCAACTTAAAATTTTTATTTTTAATATTTATATTAATAAAAAAATTAAAATTAATAAAATTGAAAATTTTATTAAAAAAAAATTGAATCTGACTTAAATTTGTGTTCTTGTCGACATGTGTATCCTCTGAAAGCCACATAGAATGTCTCAGAAATTACTTTTCTTTTTGGAAGCCGCTGATTTTGGCGGATTTTATCAAATTATAACAATTAATCAAACCAATCCATATTAACTATTTAATTTATAATGTATAAATATGATAACAGCCAGCTATTGCTGTTGTTTGAAATCAGCTGCCTTCCTTCATGAGACAGACATTCTTATAAAAATAGATTCTTTTATTCCATAGCCTTAAACAAATCTTTCCATTTTCAACCAAATGCTTGACTTTTCTGCTTTTTGATATTGTTGATACTTGCAAGAAAAACACATCTGTATAGTTAGATCTTATTTATAAGATTAACTATTTTATTTGTCTATTGTTGATTTTTTAAAAAAATAATAATATTTTTATTCAATTGGCATTAAAGTAACATGCACATCTTAATTACCTTTTACTTTTTTTGATTCAATAATTACAATCAATTATTAATAGATGTTGTAGATGTTAGTCATCATCATTTAGTAGTTCCAAAAATAAACAATCAATATTAATTATAATACTAAACTATTTAACAACATGGGTAAGAGTCAAAACTCTCATAATAATAAAATTAAAATAATTAAACAAGTGAATTAATAGCTCCAAAGATGATTAAGGATGGCCCAAAGACTATCCCAATCCACATGGTAGGCTTCCACAGTGTTTCTAAGATTGGGTCACTTGAGTTGTTAAAAGCAAGGTTCCCCATAAAAGGCAAAGAAAAGACAAGAAAAGGCAAAGCGATGATACAACTCATGAAGATGAAGCACGTACATGGATGATATACAAGCTTTAGTTGTAAAGCGACTCTTTATTTAATGAAGGATAAGCATGTGGTTGATTCCTTGATGATAACAAGAGGAACTGCAAACTGGAGAAGTAAATAGAATGATTATAGCATTTTGATGATGATGATGATGATGATGGAGTAGCAAGACCCGGTGGAGGTGCTGGGCCTCACCCAGTTGCTATTGGGGACCAAAATGTTGCCAACTTTTCACTAGCACCACGTGGTTGGGAATTGGGAGTTGGGACAAGGTTTGGTTGGTAAAGTTGCAATCTATCAATTTATTTTGGGGCGGCTGAGACCCTGTTAGGGAGCCTACTGGACCAGCTCTTTCTGACTCAAGTTTTGTAGGGGAATAATAAAACCTTGAGCTACAATGTTTTGTGACCCTGGGCTAGTACATTCCATATCATGCTATTGTCTAGGTCTCTACGTCTATCAGTAGGCACCAAATGCCAGAAGAATAAGGTTGCAGCCGCAATGGGCGATGCGTTTGCAGAGGATTCGTCTTTGAAGGACTTGTAAAATTAATGTACTATGAAAATTTTGATGTGGGTGACTTCTCTTTACATCACAGAGTGAAGTTTTACTGATTTAAGGTATAGAAAAAGAAGTGACTATGGGTGGCCACCGGATCACTCCGGGCTGATTCCTAATAAAAAGAAAGATTTTGGTTTGAAATTAGGTAACTTGAAATTAAATAATAGTTTCATTCAGTTTTTTTATTTGAATTTTAATTTATTTCTATTCTAATCAAATTTAATAATTAATTTACTTAAACATTTTTTAATAGAGATAATGTAACACGAGCCGTTTATTCTCTATTACATGCAAACCCCTAGCAAGTGAGAAAGGTAACCAACTTTTAGATTTAGCGTTGAATACCTCATCCAGTTTGGAGGATGGAGTATGGCTGACCTTCAAGGCTGTATGGAAGCAGAATGAGCTTTGTCTGTGTCTCTTTCATGTTGCTGTGAACTGTAGTGTTTATGGGCTTGAAGCTTGAGGTTGTTACTGGCTTTAATGGGTTGTATGATTTGTTGGTTTTAGACTAGCTTTTTCCTCTAAACAGTAGCCATGGTTTTTGATGCAGAATTGAGTATCCACTATTATTTTCTGTTGATGCTTATATTTTTCAAGGAATGAAGAAGCTTTGTTCTGGCCTATACTTCTTGTTTGAATTGGGGTTTGTTTGGCCTTCAAGTTTCTTTGAGTTTTAAATTCGAGATTATAAACTCCTATTTTTCTTTTTCTTTTTTTATTAATGTAATCGCCCTACTTTTAACAAAAAGAAAAATATATACTTAATTTTACTTGATTGAGTGGCTAAGGCTATATACAATTTACATAAAGTCTTTAAGTTCAAGTCCTCACTCCCATCTTCTGCGATGTACCACTTAAAACAACCTTCCTTCTAAATAAATATATTACTTTTTTTTAAAAAATCAAAATCATATCTTACCTGGAAAGTGTCCTTCCAAACATATTGTAATAGCCTTCTGAGGGCCTTTAGATTCTTGTGGGTCGAAACTATCCGCAACACCAAACGAGCTCAAAATTGAATAAAAAGGCGAGATTGATCCCCTGCAAAAGAAGCCCATGATGCAACCCGGCCCATCTATAGTTAGTCGCACACTATTGAACAACGTATTTTAATTAATTTTAGCAATATGTTATTGATATGATTTCTTTGTTTTATTTTACTTTGTTTTTAATAATAATAATAATAATTTCAATCAATTTTTTTCAATATTCATTCATATTATTGTTAATTTCGTCATATTAAATCTTAAAATTATAAACATATGTTGAATAATACAAGATGTTTGTAGAATATTTATTTACAAAACATATTTGGATAATGAATTATAAATGCATTTCTTTAATCTCTATTTTATATTTTAAAGTTTATAATTATAGTGAGAGGCGGCCGCTTCCATCTTTTAAGAAAAAACTTGTATTGCTGGTAATGGTAATGGTAATGGTAATGGTGGTGGATTGATGTGGCATATGCAATCTCAAGCGATTAGTAACTACTTTAATTGTTGTTAATAGGAGTTAATATCTTGTTAATTATCTATATTTTTAATTGAATTTAAATTTTTTTATTTCTAACAATTTCTTATTATTTTTATAGAATAAAATAAAGTGGAAAAAATAAAGAATATTGAAAGAGATAATAGTTTGATCAATACAAATAAGATTTAGGTGATTAATTTAAATTATTAAATAATTTTTCAACTAGCTACATAAATTATTTACAAACTATTTTTCCATTTGAAACAAGACACTATATTATTTATTCCTTTAAAATAATCCATTTTAAATAAAAGAATTTAAATAAATTATTTTTATTAAAAAATAAAATTATAAATAATTTTATTTATTCATTCTAAATAATATAATTGATAAAGAAAAATTTTATTAAATTTAAATTTTATAAAATTTAAAATTTCAAAGAGATAGAATGTGAAATAATATGAAAAGAGTGGAAATTCAACTTCACCTTTCCCTTTGTAATTAAAAATTTTATAAAAATTTAATTCAATTAATTTTTTTAATATTTTTTTTATTTTGAAACTTAAAATTTTGAATAATTTTATAAAAATTTAAATTTCTTATTATAAAATGAGCCATATCAAACAAACAATAAAATTTAAGCGGATATTATCACAATGAAGCTGATATTACCTCTTTAATGGATCAATTCGTCACAAATGTGTTGGTTGATTTATACCTAAAAAAAGAATTAATAAAATTTGAAAGAAAAAAGAAAGTAAATATTTGAAAAGGCAAATTTAACAATCTTGTCTAATGAAAAAACTACTGTAAAACCGCAAACAAAGAAAAGAACCAAACTGCTTTCGGTTTCGCCACATATCTCCCCAAATATCGTGGCCAATCATGGTAGACCCCGCCTGGATTTGAATTGCCACGTTTCAACGTCATATTTGTCCAAGTGGAAACCAGTTAGCGAGAGCCCAGGAAGCTATGTATATAATTGCTCGTTCAGTAGCATTTCTCCATCAACTGTGATTTCCTAAAGCAGCAGGCACAGGGCGTCGGTCCAAACAATGAAATCAGAGTCGCGCAACGTGTCGTTATTTAACCTGTCCGAGAAGGTCATGGTCATAGGGTATTCAAATAAAAATATAATAAATGGCTTTAATTGCGTTTTCCTTTGCCTCTTTTGTCGTATTTAAAATCATACCCATATTAGTCAAAACTATTTCTCCTCTCCAGCCAGCAAAGCAATCTCTTGATTGGATCACCTGACCACCGTTACGTGATCGAACAAAAGCCTACTTAAACCGTCCCTACACTCACTACCTACTCCATAACGATCAGCCACTTCACCTTCATCCTCTTTCTTCTCTCTGTATCGTCGTCTCTTGCAGCGGGTTTGCTTTCGGCGGTGAATCCAAACTTCATCGGTGGTTTCTGGAAGAGGATTGGTATGTTTGTGAAGAAGCTCGTGGAGAAGGCTTCGAGTTCGAAGAAGGTAACTGATGAACATGATCTATCTATTTCTTTCTTTGAATTGGAAATGCATCGATTGCTTCGGATCTCTGCGAAGTTGCATTCTCCTCTGATCTGAAATCTGATTTCTGTTTTGTTTTCAGTTCTTTGATCTTTTCTCTCTTTCGTTGATTTTGATGCTTATATGCTTGGCTAAGGATTTTCTTTTTGGTAATAGCTTAGTTTTGTGATTATGCCTTTAGCACTATGAATTGGTTTTCTTCTCTCTGATATAGTTTTGTGTGACGATGCATTTGTTTTAAATTTTGCAAATCCAATCGACCTTGGCATCTCAATTTTCTTGTCTTTCTGAATGATGATTTCAAACTGAAGCTTGAGTGTGCCTTCTTTTTCCTCTTTCATTTTCACCTTATTTCCTCCTGAGCTAGATTTTTTCAATTCTAACATGGCTAGAACTGAAAGAAAAGAAAAATAGCAAATAACCGTCATGAATATGGACATTTAGTTCAGATTTAGTAATTCGCTGAGCTGGAAGATACTAGATATTTATTTCACTTTTATTTCTCAGCAATGTAGCAATGGCATCCTATTATGTTGCCTTCAATGGCAGAATGCAGCTTAAACTCATGCTCTTACTACCTGATTTTTCCATTAGAAAAAAGAAAAAAAAAAGGACCTCCGGCTTATAAATTTGCATAATAGGATTTTTTGGGGGGGTTCATGCATAACAGGCATTATCATATTCATGATTAAATTAGTATATATGGAAAATTGTTTTCTAGCGATGAAATTAACTACGCGTAATCAAATATGAAAACAATTTCTTCTAGTTGAAAGTAATAAAGAAAAAGGTATTGCAGTGGATTGGATTTGTATTTTTTTCTTTATAATTTGAGTATTGAGAAAGTCTCTCTTTTAAGTTTTGGGAGTTTCGAGCCTAACGGAGTTACTGTATAATTAAGCTGGTGACTAAGCTCACATCACATCCTTGCATATACGTTCTTTGGCAATTCTCCTCTTAATAGATTTA
The DNA here is from genome assembly GCF_001659605.2 of Manihot esculenta. Taxonomy (NCBI): domain Eukaryota; kingdom Viridiplantae; phylum Streptophyta; class Magnoliopsida; order Malpighiales; family Euphorbiaceae; genus Manihot; species Manihot esculenta. Next base: position 8,789,586 of record NC_035162.2, on the reverse strand, counting down.
TCCACGCCACATGCGTGAGTGTGCTACAGTACCTTTTTTTTTTTTTGTCAATAGTACTACAGTACTTGGCCCTCTTTTTTAATGGGCCATGCATGTTAATCTAAGAATTTCTCTACAGATAGGGATAGGTGGCAAGTTATCCAAACCTTGGATCCCCTTTTATTATCTTTAATAAAAGTTACACGTCAACTCAATTAAAACTTGCAAAATAAAGGGGGACTGTCTTATCATAACAAAAAATTAAAACTGAATCTAACGGTCGAGCCTCTAAGGAAAGGAAAAGAAATTAGTCTTAACCTCAGATAATGCAATTAGTGGTCATAGTGTCGGTCGGTTAGTCAACAAAGACAAACAGTATTTTATTTTCTTATATATATTAAATGATACAAAAAATTAACCTTTAACATACTGTATTAACTTATCTTTCAGAAACAGAAGTTAAAAAAAATAGAAACTCATTTCTTAATCATGAAATAGATAATTGTTTGTTCTTGTAACTGTTAATTAGAATTTCGATTAGAGGGCTTAGATTAATTTTTATTGAGATTTACATGAAAGCTTTATTAAATAAAGAAATCTACTTTTACTGTATATGATTGACAATTTGTTATTATTAATTTATTGTAGAATACGTGTGAACACAGAAGTTGGGATCTTAATTAGCTTAATTTATTGACTAAACCCAGTCACCAGATTATGTTATATTTTACAAATACATGTGAATGGCGGTGGTATTCTTATTTCAAGGATATAGTATGAGCCCATGAAAGCTAATTCATGTTACTGAGACACCCGGGTCCACTGCCAATGCCCCTGGCGGAAGGGTCCCAAGTCAAGTCTCAATTGTCCATCAGATTTTATTAATTGTTTTAATGGTCAGTTCTCTCAATAAGTTCTTCATTGGGAAAAAAAGCAAAAAAGTGTAGCAATCGGGTCATGATATATCCTCTTTTCGGGTTTCCTGTTAACTTTTTAAATCCCAGTTAAAAAAAAGCACTACCAGGGATCCTATGTAAGAATTATACAACACAAAGCCTAGGAACAAGCAACGTCATGTACATCCAAATGAGGATTGCTGTTAGATGCCTTATTATTTTACTAGTTTATTTTAAACCACTTTTTATTCTCAAATAGTAGCTTTCTCATAAGAAATTTAGAGCTATCAAACAAAAATGTGACTTTGACATTGATTTTTTGGCGTTTTATCTTAGCCTGCGGGGAACTTGGAAGGTATAAAACCCAGTGACGTAGACCCCCGCCTGGCGTTCCATTATGGGATACCATCGAGAGGAAACATGTTGGCTTATGACTCCGTTCAAAAGATTCTTGCTATTTCTACCCGGTTAGTCTCCTGTAGTCAGCTCAAATTTAACGCATTCTTTCTCGCTTCTTCTATTTGGATATAATAAGGTGTTTTTTTTTTTTTTAATTTGGATATAATAAGTTGATATGTATAATTGATTGGCTTAAACATAAAAACCATGGTTCGGTTAATATCTTCTTTTTGTCCGTTCAGAGATGGAAGAATCAAATTATTTGGGAAAGATAACACTCAACTTTTGCTGGAATGTCCTGAGGCAGTGCCAAGCAAGTTTTTACAGGTTTCATTTGCCTTTTTTTGTTTGCACTTCAGCAATATTTCATACGAAAGCAATCTCAAAAATATAATTTCGTTTAGTCTATTAATAGACTAATATTAGTCCCGATTTGTTATTTGAATTATCAGTTCATTCAGAATAAAGGCGTCCTTCTAAATGTAACTTCCAAGAACCATATTGAGGTATAATTTCTCCAAATTCACTTATTTCCGCTTCTGAAACTTTCCTTACTCATCTCTTTGTTTTCCTTATCTTAGGCGCCTAAGTATGCCAGTCTATTTGTATGTTTATCTTGTGAATTGGATGGTCATTTGGGGGTGTTGATTTTTTAAAGTAAAATTTTCACTTAGGTTTGGGACGTGAACAAGAAGTTGGTGTGTCGTGTGCATGTTTTTAAAGAAGACATTACCTCAGTCGCAGTAATGCAACATTGTCCATACATGTAAGTGTTTCTCAACTTCTTAAGAGGATGAACAAGTTATCTGCTTGAATTCCTTTCATATAATTATAACACATCTACTCGCAGGTATGTTGGAGATTCTGCTGGTAATATATCAGTATTAAGGCTTGATGTAGAAACATGTGATATACAACGAATGCAATACGCTATACCTCTCCCTGCTTCTCATGGTGAGATGAATTCTGGTGACTCCATTTTTTTTTTTTTGCTGTTGCTGGTATTAGTTTTTGTTTCTTTTATTTTATTTTTCTCCACCTTACACAGTTGTCCTCGAGAAAAAGGCCGATGAAGCCTACTATATACCATTAATGTGGTTGTAGAGGTTACTTCCACTGCATGATATATTGCATAAAAGTAGTCAAGGATAGCATATATTTTGAAGTATATAGTCTATTACTGATTTCGATGTTCGACCAATTTTTAATATCCATTTTTGCTGTGAATTTCCAATTGAAACTTGTTGACTATTGTATAATTACTATACTAGACACCTTCTATCTGAAGGGCCTCAGAGAAGGATATCAGATATGAATTGCACAAGATGCTTTTCTAAAACTTGGACATGTTTATCTTATGTTCTCATTTAAACTACTAGGACAAGAAAGAAAAAAATCTTCCAAAGAAGTATATTAACTTCCATGTTCTTTGTCCACAAGCTAAATTTTAAGCGTCAAGGCATATTCCCTATTTGATGTACCGGTTCATTTTTCCAAAGTACCAATTATGTTAGTTTATTTCACTAAGCATGAGAATTATTCTTTCTAAAGCAAACCACCAGCTTTGGTGATTAACTTGATCAATTATTGCATTTAGGGAAGCCAGCTGAAGTTCCTACCGATGCTGCTGTATTGCACATATTACCTCAACCAACAGCTGAAAGCAAGAGGTATTCACATTCCCTTGTTGATTTTGTGCTTAATTGGCCTGATATTCATGGCAGTGATTATCTCTATTTTACCCCTGGCGCTCTATTTTTCAAAAGGGCAATCTCTGTTACAGTTGCCTAACTATCCTAGCAACACATACAACTTTCACCATTTCTTAAAATGGAGAAAAATGCATCTGTCTATGTTGTCTATTGATCTGGCCTTATAGTGAACTCCCAATTAAGAATTATAAGAAAAAATATTTACTACTGGATTTGTAGAATACATGGGAAGGGAAGGTGAGAAGACAAAGATTGAGTTTAACGGCTCTAACTTGCACTCTTTTCTCCACTAAATATCGGAGACCTTTGGATATGGGTCCCCATCGAAAGCAAAATAGTTAATGCAATTTATTCTAATAGTTAATTGTTAGAGCTTATATTTACAAATTTTCTTTTCTCACATATGTGGGAGAACTGCACCAAGCGCTGCAGGGTGTTATATTGAGAAAGGGAATTTTCAGAATGATACAAAGCTATCATCTTTTCCTTTCAAGGTACTTTTATTTCCAGTTTCAACAGATGAAGATTTCGAATAAAAAATGAGGAAAAATACTAAACAGTTATGAACTAGCCTGGACAATTTTGCATGTGTTAGTCTATTAAGCTCTACGGCCCATGTTTGTAGAGGTTCTTGCTGCTTATTTTCCATACTTGATAAATTAACTCGCTTGGTGTATTTTTCTTATATGACATCATTCTCAGAGACATCATTCCTTGTCATTTGGAAAAATTCAGGGTTCTTATAGTATTTAGAGATGGCCTAATCACACTGTGGGAAATTCGAGAAAGCAAAACCATTTTTACAACAGGGGGAAGCTTGTTGCAGTCACAATATAATGAGAACAAGAAAGTAACGTCTGCATGCTGGACTTGTCCTTTTGGAAGTAAAGTTGCTATTGGCTATAGTAATGGTGAGATTTTTATCTGGAGTATTCCTGCTAACCCTAATTCAAGAACTGAAATAGCCTCAGACAGCGGCACTCAAAGTGCTCCTCTCTATAAACTCAATCTGGGATACAAGTCCGACAGAATTCCTATTGCATCACTCAAATGGCTTCAGGCTGATGGGAAGGCAAGTCGACTCTACATTATGGGTGCTTCTGACTCGGCATCTACCAACTTGTTGCAGGTATGGGTTGATTTTCTATTATATCTCATGCCAATGGAGCAAATGTGCTCAACTTTGTTTCAGGTCTCAGTGACTAACTGTCTGTGGTTCTTATATCCTCTGATTCCAAATTGGTTGCTACTGATTTTATTGACAACAATTTATCTTAGTTTTTGGTTGACAAACTTTAGCTTTGCAGTACGTAGTAGATAACAGACATTTTCTTTGCTTTTGAGTTAAAACTACACAAGTTTTATTCTGGTGGGGCAGGTTGTCTTGTTAAATGAGCATACTGAAGCTCCCACAATAAAGTTAGGTCTTCATTTGTCAGAGCCTTGCATTGACATGGAGATCATCTCAAACTCTTTGGATCAAAGCAAACATAAAGAGGATTCTCTTCTCGTCCTTGGAAAATCAGGGCACGTTTATGTGTATGATGATTGTAAGATTGAAAAGTATCTTCTACTAACCCAATCTAGGAGTTCCCCCTCATTGCCAAAGGAGGTCATTGCGAAGATGCCATTTGCTGAGTCAAGCATCACTCTAGCAAAATTCGTCACACAGAACCCTTACATATGGAGTTTTGGGGATGAGGTAACACAATGGTAAAGCTTTAGCATTGAATTGTCTAAATTAATCATGATAGTCTAGTCTGTTGACTACAAATTTTATGGTAATGCAGGATTACCTCATGTTCTCCAAAAACATTCCACCTCTATTTCCTTTTGAAGCAAAAACGAAAGATGGAACTCCCCCAAATCCTGCCTCGTTCAGTGGGTTTGCAAAGATTAAAAACTTGTACATAACTGGACATAGTGATGGAGCCATTAACTTTTGGCAAGCATCTTCTCCATTTTTTATCCCCATTTTATCATTAAAACAACAGGTAAATTTTATAAGCCCTTAGATGTTAACAGTTTCTGAAAGAAATGAGCTCTTAGTTGCTGTTTTCTGCCTTTATTGAGATTGTCTAGGCTTTGTTCCTGCTTCTCAGTAGTTTTTTATTTGGGCTGTAGAAGTTCAGTCTTCTTAACCTAGTTTCTTATTCTTATTCATATTATTATTTAAAAAAAAAAACCTAGGCATTGGCAATGAGATTTAGTCAGGCTTACGGAAATGATCTGAAAGAGATGAAAATTTACTAATTCTTCTTGATATTGATCTTTTTTTTTTCTTCAGTCATTTTTTTTAAGGCAAGCAAACAACATATTTTGGGGAGAGTTTTGTATTTATGACAGGCTTCTACTGTATTTTTCAATTTCCTTTTTTATCCTTACTATATTTACTCTATTTAATAAAAGAAATCTTTGTGCAGAGTGAAGATGATTTTTCTTTAAGCGGTATAGCAATAACGGCCTTGTATTTTGATGGCAATTCGCGGATTCTTATTTCAGGGGACCAGAGTGGAATGGTGAGATGTTATTTTCATTGGATTTTACAAATATCACAACGTAATTTATACATTTTTCACTTGCAATTTTGTTTTTCTAGAATGATCTAGTATTTTACTGTATATGTTATCTGCAGGTTCGCATTTTTAAGTTTAAACCTGAGCCATATGCCACAGAGAACAGTTTTATGTCCTTCCAAGGTACTTCTGAACACATACATGATCCAAGTAAACTATTAAGTGTTTGATGTCTATTGCATTTTGCTTTTTAACCTTGAGACCATCATGAATTGTGCATGTCAGTCATGCAATACCAGATTGAGTTATGACACTTAACCATGTGGAGGTAGCTTGAGTTCTTTCATCTGCATCTGTCATATAGTGATATTTGTGTGACTATCAGCATTTATGCATGCCTCTCTTTCCAGGAAGTTCCAAGAGAGGAAACCAGCACATCATCCAGAGTCTCAAACTTGTGAAGGTGAATGGTTCTGTACTTTCAATGAGCATCAGCCACAACTCAGAACATCTTGCAGTCGGGTCTGATCAAGGATATGTAAGCCTTTTCTCCTTTCCTGTTCTATAGTTCCTTTCTGCGTTTATCAATCAAATACTGATTTAGGCTCAGGGGAATGCACGAAGTTACATATTCTAAATTGTTGAATGTGAAACATTATTGATAATAGTCTAAGAATAAATTTTAATAGAAGGTAATCATATTTGATCTTTTCTTTATGTCCAAAACATCATTTAACAGCTGAAAATTGGGAGATAAATCTGTCTTGTCCAACTTGTGTCCTGAGCACCTAATTGTGGTTCAAACTGTTGTAATGAATGTACAGGTTTCACTAATTGATCTAAAAGGACCGACACTGCTGTATCAAAAGCATATTGCCAGTGAAATTTCCACAGGAATCATCTCTTTGCAGTTTGAGACTTGCAGTCTGCAAGGCTTTGAGAAGAATGTTTTAGTGGTTGCCACAAAGGATTCATCAGTTTTGGCTGTTGATGTCAATACTGGAAACATGCTGAGCACTAGCACAGTGCATCCTAATAAACCATCTAAAGCTTTATTCATGCAAATTTTGGGTAGGCACTAGCTTTTTCTTTTATATTTAGTACAGTAGTCAATGCATGTATGTGGGAAACCTAAAAGATGGTCTCTTGAGGGATTACTCGATCTATTTTTGGTGCCATCTAAGAATTGGACTAAAAGAATTACCGATTCATTATTTTACAGACAAGCAAGCTGTGTTAGCTGGAGGATCAAATGTGCCAAATGATTCAGATCTGAGCAAAGGGAATCCTGTTGAGGATTCACTGAAGCAGTCTTCTCTACTGATATGTTCTGAGAAAGCAGTGTATGTCTATTCACTAAACCATATTGTTCAGGTAAACACTGTTGCATTCATTTAATAAATGAAATTTTAGGGAACAACTTCAGCTGATATCCCATTCTTTTTGTTCTTCTCCTCTTTTATTTTTTATCAGGGGGTCAAGAAGGTTTACTACAAAAAGAAGTTTCATTCCTCTTTATGTTGTTGGGCTTCAATATTCTGTTGTGCATCAGATGTTGGCCTTGTGCTCCTTTTCACTACTGGAAAAATTGAAATAAGGTGGCGATTTTCTCAGTTTATTCTTTAGTTTCCATCACTATAGTATTGAAAATATAGTGGGACATGACGATGTTCATTCCAATTAATAACATTGACCTTCAGAATACACATGGGACCACTTCAATATTAACGTTCTTTTTAATTGGAAAAGCAAATATGATCTACTTTGACATGTCTAATTCAGGTCAAGCAACAACACTTCGATCTCTCTCTCCCTTTTTTTTTGGTATTTTTTTAAAAGAAAAGGTAATGGCTGTATGGTAATTATGGTATAGAGTACTTTAACGTCTTTTGAAAGAAAATTTGAGCCTTCAACCGAAGAACAAGCAAAATATGCGTCACAATTGCAACATTCTCTGAACTTTTAACAGTTTTATTTGCTTATTTGCGTGTGGCATACAGCCAAATATACTCAGAAGTGATCTAATGCAAGTCATCCTATGAATTGTTTGAATTTCAAGGTCTTTGCCAGATTTATCATTAATAAGGGAATCCTCAATAAGAGGTTTCACTTATGCTTCACCAAAGCTGAACTCCTTATCAGATAGTTCAATATGTTGTTCACAGGATGGAGAAATTGTTATGGTACAGCAGCCTAATTTTCTCCTTCAAATTGTTGCTTAAGAAGAGAAACATTCATACGAACACTGTAATATCTTCTCTTGCAGGTGAATGGTGATCAAGAAATGTTTTTAGTATCAGTTTTGCTTCAAAAGGACCAATTCAGGTATATACATTTACTTGAGATTATTTTGTCATCGTTCCTGTTGTGGAAGCAGAAGATCATGTCTTTAATCCATAGCTACTGAGAGAGAGAGATTAAAAAGATCTTTTACAATCATTTTATTAATTTCTGTATAAGGCCAATGAACTTTTACCAGCTGATTTTCTAACAAAATATATGAACAACACAAATGAACGAAAATCTGAACTAGGGAACGATAATTCTGGGCATTAACTAGTTTGTGCACTTTGGAGTCTTAATTTGGAGGTGGTCCCAATAGTTGTACTTGCTGTAAGAGAAGTTTAGGTTTTGTTATTTTGTTCATTATGGAAATACACTCTTTCTCACTGAAATTGAAATTCAAATCATATTGAATTACTTCAGGAAAATGCGTTTTCGATGAAGTCCTTCAAGCATGCTTGTTTTTTGACCTTTCACATTACTTTTAGGTTTTTGGACAGTGTCAGCCAAGTCTACAGAAAAGATCTAATGCCATCACAAGAAGGGCTTGCCTCTGGAGCTATGGCTCAAAAGGAAAAGAAAAAGGTACATTGTGGCTTGTAGCTACACATTTTTATTTGTGCCTCGATAGTTGGGTAGTTATGGTTTCTTGCTTGGTGTGCTAGGGTATTTTTAGCTCTGTGATTAAGGATATCAAAGGAAGTAAACCGAAGCAAGTTTCTGAGGTGGAAACAGAAGATACAAGAGAAAGTATAGAAGAACTTTCGATGATCTTGTCAACAGCTAACTTTGCATGTAACGCAGAAAATAGCAATAGCATTGCCATAGAGGCAGATGAGAATGACTTAGACATAGGTATGTATGTTCTTTATGTATATCATATGCAAATATATTTTCCCATGGATTTCATTGTAATTTGACAATTGATGACATCTGTAAATGAGTTAACAGAACATTAGTTATGCTGACGCTGGCAGTCGGGAAGTTCATATTTGAAGTTATATTAAAATTGTCAAAGTTCACTCTCAAGTCTCACTCTAATTTCTCCTTTGTTTTAGTTTCTTCTGTACTTAATGCATTTTCTGCAAATTTTCAATAATCAATCATATGGTCTTTTTTTTTTTTATTTTTTATTTTTTATTTGTGGCCTGTAAAGATGATATTGACCTTGATGATCATGAAGAGAGGCCCAAGGATCAGAACATTTTGGCTGCTCTTAATAAGCAGAAATTGGCAAGCAAATTTCAGGCTTTTAAAGGTCAGTTATTCACAGTAAGATTATATTCATTCTTTTTGTGCAACCCAATAAAATTCTTTGATTTACCTTGGAAGGGTATTTAAGCTTTTAAAACTAGAAAAATGCTTATGAACTAGTTGAGGAAGAAGCTTAGGTAAAGTAGGGTTGAGAAGATACAATTGGTTTTCTTCTATATGGCTTGAAGTTGCTGAATATAACATTCAACTAGACTTTCTAATTCATTTAAAATTTGTTTTAGGGAAAATAAAGCAGATGAAGGTTAAGAATGACAAAATTGTCAAGGAAGAGGAACAGGATGAAAAGGCTGGTGCCATTGATCAAATCAAGAAGAAATATGGGTTTTCTTCATCTGGCGTAAGTATCATTTATGCTTGTTTTTGCTACCACAATAGAGAATTTCTCTGGTGCAAGAATCGCTCTGCATTGATCAACATATGCCATAATGTTGTTGGTTATCCAGACTGTCCTGCTATGCAATATACTATGATTTCTTAAAAATTCAGAGACCGAATCTTTGCTGGAAATGTCAGTAAACTATTTGCCACAAAAGAAATATCAGCCTACTCGGTAGGATTCAAGCTCAGCAGTAAACATAGGCTTCCACTGTATGCACTTGCATGATGTTCTTGTGTTCAGGAGCACACCTCTTCTCTCTTTTAACAAGTCTACAGTAGCATCACTCTTTTATCGTTGGCTGCAGGAGACAAATGCTGCTGCTAAAATGGCTGAAAACAAGTTACACGAGAACATAAGGAAGTTGCAGGTATCCTCTAGAAGTTACCTTTTTCTATTTCTCATATGATCTCCGCCTTCTCCGGATATGTAAAATTTGCGAACATGTCAGGATGTCCTAGATATACTGGTCTTGGATCTTAAGGTTATGGAAACTTGGGTTTTCTATGCTACTGGCTGCCACTTTGCAGGGCAGCATAGATTGGCAACGATTTTCATTTTAATGATCACAATTTGCTTATCCCTAAATTCCTTGTGGTACCAAATTATAGAGGATAATAAGAATCCAGGTTTCATTTTGTTGCTTTACTACCTTGTTATTTGTCAACTCAACTGCTTAATTTGACAGGGGATCAATCAAAGAACTGCAGAGATGCAAGACACAGCTAAGTCATTCTCTGCCATGGCTAGAGAGTTACTTCGAACTGCAGAGAAGGATAAATGAAGCTCATGACCCTGTGGATTCAGTGTATATGAAAAAATAATAATGCCACATTCATTTTTCGGTTTTTTTTACTTTTTTGTTTATAATTTTTTGTTAGTTCTTTTGCTCCGATATTCATTATGATTGATTTGTAGTTATAGGGCTTGATTTCAAGATATTAGTGTATAGTATTTTCAATTATGGATCGATTTAATTTATAATTTTTTGTTAGTTTTTTTGCTCGAATATTCGTTATGATTGATTTGTAGTTATAGGACTTGATTTCAAAAGGTTAGTTTGATTGAATTTTAATAAAATGAATTTGAATAGTTATAATTTAATTTAGGATGTAGATTTAAAAAATAATATAGGATTCGAATTGGATTCGAGTTTTATTTATAGATATTAATTGTTTGAACTAATTTATATAAATAATTAATTTAATATAAAAATATATATTTTATAATAATGTTCATAAATTTTTTATATATTTTCATTTAAAAATTAAAATTTTAATATTTTTTAAAAATATTAAAATTTTTAAATGAAAATTATTAATAAAAAATATTTTTTATACAAATTATTAATTAAAATATATAAAATCAAATGTGTTTAATTTTATTCGAATAATAATAATTGATTTTGAATATTTTAAATTAAATTTTAATAGAATTTAGAATAAATTTAAATATTATTAATATATTTAAATAATTTAATTTTTACGGTTATTTTATCCATTTATATTCCTAATAATAATATAAGTGAGATGTTATGTCATATTTATTTTTATCTTTTACCTTCGACATTATTTCATATTTTTTGATAATCACATGATTTTTTTCAATGCTAAACCTCTCTAAAATTTGATTTGAGGGAAATAATCATTGCATATATTATTAACTGGTAAGCAAAGTCATAAGGACGATCTGCATCTTCCTTCATTTACTACACAGTAATCTTTGCTATATTTCCTTATTCTTTAAAAGCACAGTGGAAGGAATAACGCAAGCCAGAATTACCCGTCAAACTACATTATAGCAAAGCAGTTACAAGGAGAGAATCATATTTGTGGTCCCTTTCTGTAAATAAATTACAAGAAGCCGCTTGAGAAAAATATCACCTCCCTATACATTTGTTCTACAACCCCTCCAACTAAACTTTCAAGTTCTGAATGGATGCGACATTCCGTGCTTCCCTAGTGAATCTACCAATTGGTTATACAATCCTAAAAGGCCAATTGAATTAATACTCATTTTAATTCATTTGAATTTGCGTTAAAGAGCAATTAATAATTCTAATAAATTTCAAGCTAAATCCGTCACTCCATATGGAATGACATTTGCTTGATCAGGTAATACTTATATACCTGTCTCATAAATTATATTATCTTTTTTTTTTTGGTGCTGACAATAATTTTTGATCGTTCATGCACTTAACAGCCCTTTCAGAATATGAAGAGCTTTTCCCAGACACAGCGTGGGCTGGAAATTCTGAGCACAATGATGCTAGTGGATGGATTTGGACACTTGAAGTTGGGCCCGTAGTTTGAAATCCAAAAAGCAAAATTAGGTGCGTCTGTTCTAATCTTGCTTCAAGCTTCAACAGATGATGATCATAGGAAGCTCTCTCCTCCCCTTTACCGAAAAAAGCAAAAGGACAAGTCTGCTAGAAGACGAAAGACTGCAGAGTGAAAATCAAATCCAACGGTCCGAGCTCTTAAAACGAGGTAGTCCAATGGCATTATTGTAGATATTGGCATGTGACTTTTGCTATTCCTAACTTAATTTTGCCACTTCTCAGACATGCGGGGGCTGGGTCGTTGGTAAGGCTTTCGTGAGCATTTTGTTGTTTTCTATTTTCAGTTTTGACCCAAACGCCCCTTCCTTCAAATTCGGGTGTATTTGTGGCAGAATAGGTATTTTTTTAACTTATGGGGGAGTAAAATCCAAAGGAGCAGACTCATAGTTAGCGTGTAATAACATATAAGGAAATGTTAAAATCCTCGGATTCTCTACTGCAGCGCCTTATAAAAGCTAACTCAAACCAACCCACTCTTGTCCTTTTATTAGAATAAGAAAATTCAAATAATATTCTCACATTTAATTCTCAAAATATAAGTGGGCACATCACAATTACCAAATGTGATTCTATTTTTTATTATTTTTTATAATTAATCAAAGAGCTGGAGTAATCTTTCCCAATTCCTATTATCTTCCAGCTTTTACAAGGACTTATTTCTAAGAAGTAAAATGTATAATATTTTGGATTTGTTTAGTTGAATATTTTTTCTTAACTTCAAGTCAAAATTCTTTTTTAGAAAAAGTGAGTTATTTTTTTAATTTAATTAAATTATTTTCTAAAAAATAAATTTTTCATAAACAACTCATTTAAAATAAATAAAATTTATTTACTTTGTTTAGCTTTGATTAAACTTGTATAATTTTACCTTTGGAAAAAGAAAAAGCTTTGATTAGATTTGATATTTTCTGATTTTTTTAATGGGAGATTGAGAGATTGAAAACTCAAATGTGAATATATCATATAAATCATATGTGTTTTTAATTATATATTAAGTCAAGGTAAATAATTTTTTTTTATTTTAAAACTATTAGATTAAAATCAACCATGTAATAATATATAATATGATTTTATTTAAAATGATATGTAAATAGTTTAATTTTATTTCATTCGTTTGACATAATGATTTTATAAAAAAAATTATAAAATTATTTGTTATTTTAATTCTTTATCTGACAAAAATATTTTAAATTAAATTAAATTAAATTATTATAAAATTTTGGATAAATTTTAGATTGGTTATAGATGAGAATAAATAAATAATTTTAAGAAAGTGATGTGGCATGGTATTTTATCGATAAGATGTGAATTTTTTATTATTATTATTATTTTAACCGAACGGACTATATTTAAATGTGAATTTTATAATTAAAATATATGAAAGGTGTTTAAATACGTTTTTTTTAAATATATATATAACGAATCATTCAATTAACAAAGTATCGATACAGCATTTATAAATTGATATTAGATACTATAATATAATTTTAAAAATTATATAAAATTTTATTTTATATAATTTTTGAGTTAATCCAATGCCTATGCATCTTTTGTTTTTATAGATGTCTACATTACAGATGTTTTTTGAAATATCATATTTATTGAAAAAATTAACAATAATCCGAAAACTAATAATTACTTTCCATAAAAAACATGAAAGTAACGCTCGTAAAAAAGAATAAGATAATCAAATAATTAAAACAAAATCAAAAGCTTTATACAACGAGAGAAATAAAAAAAAAATAATAATATGGTTTAATATTTATATTTACATTTTTCAAAATATATTCTAAATTAGTTACAAATTCTTAATTAATTATAATTTTATTATAAGTCAAATTTTTTAGTAATAATCAATATAAAAAAAGCTATAAGAAAATATATAGAGAGAGAGATAGGGGGGGTGTAAATGGAGATTTTTACATTAAAAGTTAAAGAAAGATGGATTATTTTGAGTTAGCATGATGCACAATATTAAAACTATGACTTGAAAAAGGTTTTTTTAGAAATTTGATGTAGAGGTCAGTTCAAAAAATAATAAAACTATGACTTGAAAAGAAAGATGTGATATTGGCCATAAATGGTATGAACTGCCAATATTGTTTTATTTTTGGCAAATATGAACTACCAACTTTGACCAAAAAGAAAAGACTACCAATATTAAAGCTAAATAATTTAGTTATTTATATATGTGAAATTAATGATTACGACAAATTTATACATTTACACATAAGCAAAACAAAATACCATATTATCAATTCAGAAATTAATTAAATATTGTTTTGCTTTTGTAATTAGTAATAAAAAAAAAGGATACTAGAAGATTAATATTTATAAAAAGTTAATTTAAAAATTACAGTGATAATTTCTATACCAAACAAGATATTAGTTAGTTCATTTTTAAAAAATAAAAAATTTTCCATTAATTATAAATTAAATTATTCATACATAAAAGTAATAAAAAAGAGACAGAGAGACTATAAATATATTGAGAGCTCAATACTTAGGGAGAAAGTTTATTTTGGATTGGCTGGACGAGCAGAGGAGAACCAGCTAAAAGATCATGCGAACTTGCTATAGAGCCTAAATCTGTGCTTCGTGCCATTGATTTCTCTATCTACCCACTGGATTTTGGTTACTGCTTTCTTTTCTCTAACCATGATCTCATGGACTTCTCTCAGGATTATTCCTTAACAGCTCTTCGTATCTTTCAGAACACTATCAACAGAGGTTGAGCAATCCCATCCCTTGTTTTCCTTTTCAAACAATACATCCTCGTTCCAAAACTGAGATTGATTTTCTTTTCTTAATGTTTGCTTTCTTTTTCTTCTTTGTTTTTATTTTTTTGTTCTTTTTGAGTTTGGCAGAGTTTATCAGGAGTTTGCATGTGTACCGATTAAAGGATGGGACGGACAAGGAAGTTGAGAGGGAGTTTCTCTTCTCTGATGATGGTCCATATGTTGAAATGGTAGCTAACCCACTTCTCAGGTTGGACAGATTTCGGGTTCTGGAGCTTTTTGAAGGGCAAGTGATCGGTGTGTGGCACTGCATTTTTGCATTTAATGCTCATCACTCCCCTCATTTGAGTCGCATTCCTTCTTTACTCTCAATTTCTAGGTAACCCATTTTTCCATTTACTTTAATCTTACACCATTTCCAATTCTTATTCCTTTTTCCCCAAATGTAACTTTCTGGCAGTCTGGTGCCTTTTCATTTGGGATTAATATATGTGATGGGGTCATGTTATATAAATTCTACTGATTGTGTGCTGTGACATTTTGGCTTATGAAAGGACGAAGATAGTCAATAATTTGGTAATTCGCTCAATTCAGAAGGTGAAATTCACTAATTTAATTATGCTTCTATTAAGGTTACAAGTTTTTTTTATGGTAAACGTTGATAAAGTATATTAGTACATAGAACAGTGGGATTAATTGCTAAATGAAGCATTAGAACTAAATTGCAGGTTCTGTACCTCCCTTCTTGTTTAATTATCTGGTCATTTCTTTTGATTTTGAGCTCTATTCAAATGAAAGAAACGCCTTATAAGCCTCCTTTCTGCTTGAGAAGGGAAGCAAGTATAGGGATCAAACAGTAACCCCCAAGATAACCAATAAGCTTTCAGCAAAAGATTGCCTATTCTGAAGGATTTCTTTAAATAATAACAGCATAAATGTAGTTGATAAAGACTCTAGCACTTGAAGGGTTTGAAGTGGTATAATTTAGGGCTAGGAATTTCTAAATTTCAAAGCAGTGGAAATGCTATCCAAGAATTTGGGCCTTCTTCTCATTGATGACTGAGGTTTTCTCACCAACTCCTTCGTAACATTTTAATAAATTACACTTATATCTCATCACAACTCTGTTATCTTTTACTGAATTCACGTTAAATATGTGCTTCTTTTGTTGAGGAAAATACTTGAGTAATGCATTTTCACCAGTTAGGTGATTTGTTTTCATGGTTTTGCTTTAATTTTATGATTATCTAGATTCCATATTGGCGGGTGGATGCCTAATGAGAAGTGATTGCTTAGGACATCAAGTGTAAATATTATGTTTCTCTTACATGTTATTGAATCTGTAAATCTTCGATTCTTAAATTTGTGGCACTTACAGAGTTGGAAACCTCATCCTTTTTCTCATTTTGACCCAAAGTAATTCCAGCAAATTAATTGTACTACAAGTCTACAACTAATGTTGTTTTTTTTTTTTTTTTTTGATACAACTAGTGGTGTGAAATGGATAGTTAGAACATAAAAAATAAATTCAGTTATTCAAGGAAAATAAGAACAGTTAATGAAGATGGTTTGATTCTTAACTTTATTCTAGTGGTTTCAAATTCACTTCCTGCTTCATGGTGCTTTTTATTATAAAATAATTGGCTTGATATGGATTGAGAGGGACCTCAACCCGATTTTTGACTGCAACTAGCAGTAGTATTGAGTTTCTTAAACTTCACACCTTGTTTTGGACCTCCTATAAACTTGATTTTCTCCTCACAATTTGCTGTTCTCTCTAATTATTTTTGTTGTGTTCAGAAACCCCAAGCTGAAGTCAGTCCCAACACTGGCCAATGATCTTCAACTTATTTTCAAGCTGATTAGCAGAACAGCAGATGAAGAACCATTGCAATTTTTATCCGAGGAAAAATGCAGAATGATCAAAGGTTGCTTTCAGTCTAAGAGAAATCTGCCTGTATTAGATCAGGATCTAAATTGTCTCCCTTATTCAGTTGCTACATCTCAAGTACCAAAGAGCCAACAAATTGAACCAAGTGAACCAGGTTCCATTTCAGAGAAACCTCTTCAATTATGAGACCAAAATAAAACGGAAAAAATAGTAATTAGAGGCATTTGTGTTCTTTCTTAATTGATGGTTATGGTGGCTACTCTTGTCTAGAGTTTATAGTTATAATCTGCTAGAATACTTATTTTTTTCCTCCAATAAATTTCATGATAAATTGATTCTTTTATTGGTGATTATAGAAAATATATGTTTAATTTCTTCTTGACTTCGAGGTCTTCTGTTATTGACTTAGCATCTGTCATGGCAAAGAAGAAAAAAAGAGCAGCCACAGAAGACATAGCCAGAATTGCTTTAGAAGATCTTGTTAAATACTTTGATCTTCCCATTGCGGAAGCTTCGAGAAATCTGAAAGTTGGACTCACAGTGCTGAAGAGGAAGTGTAGGGAATTTGGTATTCCGCGTTGGCCACATAGGAAGATCAAATCCCTTGACAGTCTTATCCGTAATCTCCAGGTTCTTTGTTTTACTCTGCTTTGCTATATTGAATTTCACTAAATTGCCTGAGTTTAAGATCATCTTATTTGCTTGATCTGATTTCTATTTTCTGAAGGTTATTAGTGCTACATGAGCTACTTTATTCCATGTTTTCAGATAGAACTAATCAAAACAATTGCGTGGAATACCACACTGAGTGGACATTGTAGCTTTATATATCGCTGAACAATTATGTTGCAGTTATTTCTCTTGATCAGTGTTCATATATGCATTTATATGCACAATCATTTTAGAGCACGCTGTAGATAATTGTCTGTTGAAAGGGAAGTTTTGTGCAGGAAGAGGCAGAGCGACAAAAGCAGGAAAATGAGGATGCTGCTATGGCTGTGGCAAAGAGGCAAAAGATGTTGGAAAGGGAGAAAGAATCTATAGAAAGGAAGCCATTCATGGAAATACAAAGTGAGACCAAGAGATTCAGGCAAGATGTTTTCAAGAGAAGGCACAGAGCTAGAGCTCTTAAAACCCAAGGCCTACGAGTCTCTCAGGCCTCAGCCTAGAGGACTGGAAAGAAATGGATTACAGGAACAAAGGTATTGATCTGGAAAGTTCATAATCATCATATCTCATGTATAGTTGTGTTGCTAATGCTAACAGTGTCTGTTGGAATCTCATGTTATGGTTTTTCTATTGTCATGCCTGAAGCATTTGGTAGGCTTTTGTAAATCAGTTTTTTGGGTCATTTCTGCTGGGCCCTGGACTTCATGTAATATGGTTATATGGACTTGGACAGGAAAGAAATTGGAGTGAAACTGTTCTAATTTGGCCCAACCATTTGCAGATGGATTGTCAACAATAAACATGTTCTTGGGGAAAGTACAGCGCAAGTAAACTTTTCAGTGAATATGCTAAGAAAATATGAAATCTTATCAATACATGGGAAACAGAAAATTGGTTTTTTTATTTAAAAAAAGAAAAATTACCATTTAATCCCTCATATTTAATAAAACTCATTAGTTAGTCCATTAATTTAAAAAACTCATTAAAAACATATTTGAGTTATTAAAAAAATCTACTAATTAATTTTTTTTATTAACTTTAGACATTTCTATTATTTAGTTCTACTATAAACAAAATTTATTAATTAATATTTTAATTTTACAAAATTTAAATTAATTAATGCATGATAGCATTTCTCAGCATGACTGAAATTAACAGAAAAATTATTTAGTAGATTTTCTAATACTTCATGAATATTTTAATATATTTTTTAAAAATAAGAGATTAACTAGTGGGATTTTCTATACTATCTTGATTAAATAATAATTCTTAAAAATAAAAAAAGCATCCAATCATAAGCATTTTTCCTTTTGAACTTATAATCTGCCTGGGTGTCCGATTCAAAAAAATCATACTTCAACTGTTTACATGGAATAAGGTATTGCTGTGGTTTTTTCTACTTTGGGATCCTCAAATGGCTGAATTGCAAAGCACATGGAGAGAAGAAATACTTTTTCTTTTGGGTCAAAAATAGGAATACATGCACCCACTGCTTCAGGAACAGGACTGAATCACTATGAAAATCATGGGGCAAGGTCAACTTGGAAGTCAACAAATGGTTTTACATCTTATGGGTATTGAATTCTCCTCTTCTACTTCACTGTTCATCCCACAGCACCTGGAATGTCAATGACCACTGCAACTGCGCAGTCATCTGCTTAGTGTTGGTTGAGATGAGGTCTTGACATTTTGGTCAATTGGTGAAACAGAGTAGTCTTATTCCAAATTATAAATTAAGGTAATCTTAATAGATGTATACTACATAATTATAGGTTTAGTCAAACATAGAGGTCTTTAACAAGCAATTTTTTTCTTTTTCTGAATTTTCTAAGGGAAAAAGATTGCAATTTAGATTATGATATGAAATGGGTATGATTTGCAAACATGATAAAGAATAGTAATATAACTTGATAAGAACATAAATGATAGTGATATAAGCAAATTAGAAATTAGTGGACCATAGAAACTCACTTATAAACATCAGAATTTAAAAACAAAAAGAAATGAAGGTGCTTAAATTCTCAACAGAAGAAGTTTTGAATTGTTTATAAAAAGGATTACAAGACTGTTAAAACGGAAGAGATTGATTGATCGAGAAAAGAGTCGTTAAATATTTAAAAAATGAGATGAATTAGTTATAGTTTTTTTTTAACCAACAATTTTGAATTGAATAAAATATATCTAAAAATTAAGAGATTGTTCTTTCACTTTCACTCTTTTAACGGAGGTGTCCTGTGAATTATTTAAATGAATGCAGTTTGAACGTAGGAGGGAGATGTTGAAAATTGATGTGAAAGCCCTCTAACCGGAAGCAAGAAGTAAGAGAAATGCAATTAACGGGGAAATTGGCATGCATCCACACGTTGGTCTTCAGAACCGAGTAGCACGTATACGGTCTGTCTTGACCTTCACCTTCAATTGCTCCATCGCCTTCAACTATTTACTTAACGGCCTTTCTTCACTTTTCCATTCAATTTCAACTTTTCTTTTAATTTTTTTTTATATGATATCAATGTTTTTTTTTTTTAAATGTTAGAAGGTCCAAAATTTGAATTATAAAATGGATTGGTGTTGTGAAGCAAGTGGTTTAACTTTTCATATAAAATGTAGAATTTAAATTTTGGAAAAAAATCTTATTGATAAAGATTAATCAACCCACTAGAGAATTTTGAAGATAAAAGTTTCCCTTGTATATAGCCAAATTTCAACTAATTTGAAATTAAATGTTAGTTAATAATAAAAATGCTTTAAGGGAGCAAGTGTTTCCGTAATTTTAGTCATTAGGATAACTAATTTTATAAGTAATTCATCATAAAGAGATAAAAACCCAACAAGTAATTTTTTTTAGAAACCAAAAGAGGATTTGAACCCAATTCAAAATAGCACTTTATATTAGCAACCTATAATAATAATAATAATAATAATTTTCCGTTTACTAATCCTATACTGGAACGTACATAATTAGTAATTAGAACGCTTTCTATACTGTAACATTTTAAATTTGTATCTCAATCTTAACTATTTATATAAAATTAAAAAAAAATTCATATTCCAACGGAAATTTGTAAAAAAAAATATTATAATATTCGCTATATTAATTAAGAAAAATAACAGAAGTAATCAATATAAACACAAGGCTACTCGTACTCAGCCTGTCAATAGCAGAAGTCTTGCAGAGAAGAGAACACAAGGGCTGTTGTCGCCTATTGACTATATACAGTAACACAGACGGAAGTCGCCAAATAGCAGCAGTGTGTTTCGTTTGTTAAAAAAAGAGAAACATCCTTAGCCTATAAATTGGAAAATCAAGACCAGGCGACAAAATACGAAACAACAACAATGGCTTCTTGGTAACTACGAGGAAATAAAACTGAGAGCTTTCCCTTCTGCTCCCAACAAAATCGTCAGGACATAAAAATAAAAAAAAATAACACATCAATCAAGAGCTTTAAAGAACTGCTTATTTCCCCTTTTCCCCCTCTGAGCTCCTCTGTTTTTGCTTATCTAGTTGCGTTCTGCCATCGACATGTTTCTTGATTAACCAGTTTTGTGTATCATCTAACAGAAGAGACACTTGAAAAAGTCAACATGGGCAATTGCTTTGGGTCTCCCTCTAGCTCCTCTTTCACCACCACCAATCCTCTTACCCCAGGTTTCTTTCTTTCTTTCTTTGCTTTTTTCAGTTTTGGATTTGTAAGAGTTATATTTTACTTTTGAAGCTGATCTGTTGAATTTTGTGCTTTTGTTGCTATAGGGTCATCAAATAACACCACTACCACCATGAATTTCTCAGCCTCAAGCAGCAGCAATGCAGGTAAGAGTCAATTCTCTGCTGCAGTAAGTGAAGTGAATGATAAGCCAAATCCAAACGGCCAAATTTTGGAAGCACCAAACTTGAAGGAGTTCACCTTTGCTGATTTGAAGAGTGCTACAAAGAATTTCAAGCCAGACACTTTGTTGGGTCAAGGTGGTTTTGGTAAAGTTTACAAAGGATGGATAGATGAAAAGACTTTTGCACCCTCCAAAACTGGCATTGGAATGGTGGTTGCTATCAAGAAATTAAACTCAGAAAGTATGCAAGGGCTTCAAGAGTGGCAGGTAATGATTTCTAATTTCAGTTCTACTATTATCCTTAAGAAAAGGAAAATTATTAAACATTACTGATCATTCTAGTTTCCAATATCTTATTTATGCCGAATCTATGACTATGAAAAAAAAAGACAAAGCAAGTGTTTCTTGGTCGTTGGCTTCAATAATTTTCGGAGATGGATCCGAAAATTGACTGGACTTTATTAGTTATAAATGTATGCAGTTAGCCCTTCTTAATGATGCTAAAAGTCTGCATTTTTTGATAATGTAGTCAGAGGTGAACTTTCTAGGAAGATTGTCACATCCCAACCTGGTTAGATTGTTGGGATATTGCTTGGAAGATACAGAGCTGCTCCTTGTGTATGAGTTTATGCCGAAGGGAAGCTTGGAGAATCATCTTTTCAGAAGTAAGAATTGACGAAAAAGAGTAAGATGAGGGGAAAAAAAGAAGGCCAGTGATTTAGCATGTCATAGGTAAATTAAATTGATTGTTGGATTGTTTGTTTGTGCAGAGAATCCTGCCATTGAACCCTTGTCTTGGGACTTACGGCTCAAGATAGCCATCGGAGCAGCTCGGGGTCTTGCTTTTCTTCATGCTTCAGATAAGAAAGTCATTTACAGAGATTTCAAGGCCTCAAATATACTGCTTGATGGAGTTAGTTTATAGCACTTCACTTGCTGCATAGATACTTTAATAGTAACAGTACCAAATTTAGTAAACTTTCAACAACAAATGAAGATGTTTTCCGTTTTAATGAACTAGGAAGTGTAAATAAAGAAAAAAAAAGGGAAAAGTCTCGTAGGCATCTATTGCTTGTCATTAATCTATACTGTACGAGGATATTTTAGTCATGTTGCGTTTCTTTTCCTTGTCTGTTACAGAATTACAATGCAAAAATATCAGATTTTGGCTTGGCAAAACTGGGGCCTTCAGGTGGTGACTCACATGTGACAACGAGGATTATGGGAACTTATGGCTACGCTGCTCCCGAATACATCGCAACAGGTAAACTATCAGTGGCAAATTGTGAAACCTCAAACCTATTTGCAACTTGCAAGAAACTTTGTGAAATTATATATAGTTGGTCAGGGTAATTGAAGAAATAAACATTTTCACTATTGTAAATGATCTTAAAGATATGCATCAAGTTGTGTATTGAAAGTTCGGAATTCTATCTGTATCCTTCATTATAGGGTTCCGTGAACAAGACAAGGAACGGTTGCTGCTCAAATAGTTTTTTGTCATTGAGGGCATATCAATGTCTTTATGAACCTGCTGACAAGCTGTTTTTACCGTTAATCAGGTCATTTATATGTTAAGAGTGATGTGTATGGTTTTGGAGTGGTGCTTCTTGAGATGCTGACAGGCTTAAGGGCACTTGATACAAGGCGTCCAAATGGGCAGCAAAATTTGGTAGAGTGGTTGAAGCCTATTCTGTCACAGAAAAGAAAGTTAAAAACTGTTATGGATGTGAGAATAGAAGGACAATACTCTTCAAAGGCAATGTTACAAGCAGCAGAACTTGCTTTAAAATGCCTAGAATCAGATCCTAAAAGCCGTCCCTCAATGGAAGAAGTTTTGGAGGCATTAGAACAAATAGAGGCAATCAAAGAAAAACCCAAGGGGAAAAAATATATTTCTGGCTCCTTGCGTTCTTCAACTTCACACCAACCATCCCGTCATCGTTCTCCACTCCCCTTGAGGCCGCATGGCACCTAATATAAGCAGGATGCCATTGCAAGTGACAACAGAGAAGGTAAGCACATGTTGGATCCAACATGTTCTGTGTTTTCACAAAATCATATATGCAGTTATTTTTTATTTGTTTGAACCTGTGATCAAATGATCATCATTTTTCAGTGATTTCTTTCAGTTTATAGCAAAATTTGTCATAGGTATGATCAAGAGATGATTAGTGCTGTAAGTCATCACAAGAAGCCATACACGGTACCTCTTGATATAACATGTATCTTCAGCTGCTTATATGGTAGATTAAAAACCTCTGAAAAAAAGAGCTTACTCATGACTTCAGATAAATCATGCATGTCAAATCTCATTTTAACATATAATCGAAATAAAATAAAAATTCTTTTGACCTTATCATTTTGTTTTATTTATTTTTGAATTAGTATTAATTTTAACTAACAGTTTAACAATGTGTAATGCAAGGGCCAAGATGGCTATTCATATATTATATTTGCTAATGTGGCATTTGAATTTTTTATAAAGAGAAAAATAAATACTGAACTAAATACATTTTTCGACTTTATTTAATATTTAATATTTTATAATAATGAATTACATATATATTCAATATTCCACCTTGTCATCAAGAAATGTCACCTTTTCTTTGAGCTTGTGATTACTTTCACCTCCCCCTCTTGATCCCATCTTGTGCCCTATCCGCGAGTATAGCCAAGTAAACTTTGGGCTTTGTTTTTTCTAATCAAGAAGTGGGAGTCATCGTCTCACATTCTCAGCAGAAGATAATTCGCACTTGCATCTCCAAGAAACTCTGGAAACAAATACAACAGCTTAAGTAAACTCGTAACAAGAACTTCAATACTTAAAACACAAACTTGCATACTGAGAGACAGTCACTCACCTTCCAGTCTTACAGCAATGCTGTAGCCGCCAGCAAGGACAAGTAGTATATCCCCGCACAACTGTTTAACTTGAATATCTCTTCACGCACTTGGGATGAATAATTTGGGCTAGGAATTAATACATTATTGACAACAATTCTCATCCATGAGCATATGATTTGTAAGCAACAACAGCCAAATGAAATATTTTTAGCATTAAAAGCGCACTACATTAGCAGAATATCAGCAATAGGAAGCCAGCTAGTACATTCTCATCTCCATGTTTAACAAGGTATCAACTATCAAGAAACCTTATTTGTAAACAGTAACTGAAAATGCAAAAACAGACTAGTCATTGGACATACATGCTAAGGATCTTGGACAACAAAAACAGACTAATACCGGCCTACCAATATGAATTCATCATCGTCGAGAACTTGAACATCTTTTTCTCCTATAAAATTCTCCCGTCCAATTGACTTGACCAAATTCACAAATTCTACCCTCTTTGAGAGATGAAGAGGTACATATGGTAGCCTGAAAACTGGCCTCACAACTCCAAGTTGTGCCAGGGCAGTGTTCAATGCAATGGGGTTTGGCTCGCTGAAAAGCCAATCTATAAGAGGCATTAATTTTGAATTCAGTGCAGGGTTCTTCCCCTCAAACATAAGTTTCCGCATTAAGGCTGGGACTAAGTTACTGGTCACAGAGATCACTCCAGTAGCCCCATGGTTCCACCTAGCATCATGGCATTGATCATCATTCCCGCTCCACACCACAATTCCATTCTCTGTGTATTCTTCCACCCTATCATTACCCACACATTCCTTAACCCCTGCCAAGTTAGGACTCTGTGAAACAGTATGTATCACATGAGGGGGAATATCTTGGCCGGTTCTTGAAGGCACATTATAAATAATTGTGGGACCCATAGGTACCACACTATCAAAGTGAGAAACCACTCCCTCCACAGAGGTTTTGCCATAGTATGGATTGATGTGGAGAGCAGCATGCATTCCAACTGCAAAGCCTTGCTCTGTGGCATGAATTGCTTCCCTAGTAGAGTTGCTTCCTGTGTTTCCAATAACCTTGATTGAACCACCAAAACAGTTAACTGTATGGCCAATAAGCATTATGTGTTCATCCCAGCTCATCAACTGACCTTCACCAGTCGTGCCACCAACAATCACACCTTCAGCACCATTAACAATTTGCATATTGACCAAGGCATCATATGCTTCAAGATCAAACCTACCATCAGGTAAATATGGGGTTTTGATGGCTGTTATCAATCTAAGGGATTTTATATCCTCTGATGACGTCCTGCAAACATTAAAAGAGCACATATGATTTTCTGTGGCATCAATTCTGGAACCAAACAAGCATTTATCAACGAGTAGTCCTTGACACCGAGTTGAGCTCACAAAAAAGCAACATCAAACCAACCATATGCACAGTAAAGAGGCAAGTTTTGTTCTACCAATCCATTACCATTGAAAACATAAAAACATCAAACCAAGTATTTTGCACTTGATTAGGATATACTATGCAACAGATGAATGGTACCCACCAATCTTTATAGCAATAATCATTTAGTTTGAATCTTTTAAAAGAACCATTGAGATCATTCGACCCATCAGCTATTTGAACCAAGTTTGTTCAGAGTTAATGCTTTTATCTAATATATTTAAGGTTCTGTGCTTTTCAAATGTTACCATGCCTTTCCTCAACTAAAGAGAATAAGGCGCTGTAAATCAACCAAACCACAATTAAAAGATAGTGAGAATTTAATTGCCTACACACCTAGCAGCAAAGTCAAAGTGATTGATCATCTACATTTTGTATCGCTAGCTAGCTTAAGGGCTAGGGCTATTTATCACACTCTCATCATTCTAATTCATCCATGAAAACAAACCCTAGGAATTCACTTACAATTATCTTTCACCAACATTACATGTCTGGCTACCGTTGATTTTTCTCAACTAAATACGTTTGAATATATTGGTCTAGTCTCGCATGTGTACAGTGAACAAACCATCTTTCCTTTTTCTCTCGAAGTTTTTAGCTTGTCCATCTATAATAAAGGAAACTATTCAACAAGAATCCATATAAAATATCAGATCGTCAACTATCAGTAATTGTAACAATCGTTGATATAACATCAGATTTTCAACAGCACTAGTTGCTTCAATAGTTGAAAATTGAGAATTTCCTATGCAGTCGTGGAAGATAATACATGAAGTACACTTTCTTCACCAATAGCACTAAAAAAAAATCCTATCACATAAAACCGAATCAGAAAAGCCTAGTTCACTCTAGCTATAGCACTAAAATACACAAATCTTTCTCATATCACGCAAGCAAAACTCAGAAGAAAGAATATTAAAAATTTACTATTTAGTTCTTAAATTATAAAAACTTATGAACTAGTCTCTTAATTTTAAAAAATTTATTAAAATATTTTTAATATTTTAAAAATTTACTGATTAGACGTTCCATAATGTAAGCTGTTAAAATAGTCAAAATGTCTAAAATACCCTCCCTCAATTCGGAGGGAAACATTTTGCAAACTCGAAACCAATTAAATTTTTATTTAAATCAGCCAAAATTAATAAATGAACTGATCAGTAGAGTTTTTAAAATAAGAATCCAGAAACCAACAATGAGTTTCTGAAAATATAAGGTAAAAATATAAAGACTAAATAATAATTTTACCATAAATATTTTATTTCAACTAAGAGTGCATCATATGGTATGGATTACCTATTTTTAACTTCAAAACTTCGCATTGGAAGATGGAAACTGGGTATCATAGCAGCTTGAGGAGATCTCCATTTTGTCCCACTCCTGTTTCAGAAAATAAAAGAAGCACTTTCAGAGAAGAACTAACGAAAAAATATTGGCAAAAATATAGATATATTATTATCAAATAAGGAAGGTTACAAAAGCCATAAAACAAAATGATCAATTAACATCAAAATCAGATTCAACCTCTTGCAGTAATCGGTGGAAACCACACTAGGAAGTTGGCAAGTAGAATCCCTGAAGAACTTACTACTGCTACTCAAAGCAGCCATATTTTATCTTATCTCTTCCTCTACTGAACACAGAATAATAAACAAAACTTTCAAGAGCTATAGCGTATAGGTTAAAGATTGCGACTATTTTCAGTAAGTGATGATGGTGGTGATAAGGGTGGAAATTGTAGGGATCATCGCGGTGCAGATAGTTTGCACGAAGCTGTGGAGGAGGGTGGCTGAGCTAGAGCTGGGGTTATTGAACGACATGACATCAGATTTTCGATCTACTCTACAGGCGGCGTTCACTGGCGGCTGAACGTTCTATTGCTCTCTCCCAATAACCGAAACGGAACAGGCCGTAAGTTGCACCGCGTTGGTCTAGGGATGAGTAGTTTATTGTATTTAGTATGTGTTTTTTTTCTTTTTGTATAAAATTTATGAAATCTCATATTTTTCTGGTACCACCGGTCACCAAACAGACTCATTTGATTGGTCAAAAGAAAAAAAAATCACTTGGGTGTTTGGTTGGCTGCGAAATTTCCTCCACGACTTTTTGGGCCTTCCCGACTCATTATTTCCTGCGAAATTCGCTATTTATATTATATTATCTGAAATTAATGTGTTAAATACTTGTGTTGCTTTTTTTAATTTATCAATATTCGAGTTTATCAAATTTATAATAATTAAATATAAATTCATTATATCAACAATGACGTGTGTTTAGATTGTCTAGTTCTTTTTAGAGATAAAATGCACCATAAATTCAGGAACAGATATAAATGGTTAAAATTATGATAATTTTAAAAATAAATTTAAATATTATAAATAAAAAATACTAATTTATTTATAAAAATAATTTATTTTTTTCACAAGAAAATATTTTTTTAAATATTTTTTAGCATTTAAAATACTTAAAAATTTTAAATAAAAAATAAATTATTGTAAAAAATAATTTTTATAAAAAAAATTATTTTTTATACTTTGAAATTTTTATAAGATATCTACATATAAATTTAATAATAAATTTTATTTTTTATATTAAGTTAAATAATAAAAAATAAATTATTTAATTAAAAAATATTTTCTGCACAAAAAATTATTTTTCAAAAAAAATAATTTTCAAATATAAATTATTTTCTATAAATAAATGAATTCTTAATTTTAATTTAAAAATAAAATTTATTAATAAATTTATATAAAGAAATTTATAAAAAATGAATTTTTTTTAATAAAAGAAGTCAATTTTTTTTAAAATAATTTTTTTAAAAAGAGAAAATATTTTCTGTTACATTAAATTATTTAAATATTTTAAATACTAAAAGAATATAAAAATAAACGGACCCTGAATTACACTTTTTTTAAAAAATAATTAAATGACACATTTTCCTCCAATTTCTATCTTTATTCCTTTTTATTATGTATTTAAAGGCGTAAAAATAAATTTCAGGAAGCCATCGATTCCGTTACTCACCCCTTTTCTTCATGTGTCCCTCCTCTTCCAACCTCAATTTCATGAGGGATTATTAGGTGATTCAAGTATATCATCCTTGAGCATAAATTTTTAATTTTAATTTCACACTGCTCTCTTCCACTCTCAATCACACTCAGCTGACGTATGAAAACACCAAAATAAGGTTTATTTTTCTACATTCATGGTCAAATTATTCTGCAAGTGCTTCCAGAAAATGTTTTCACTGGCCCTCAAATTTATTTTTATTTTTAAATTCATAATATACAAGATCATGCCATTAGAAGGGTTTCTCAAATTCTCATCATTCAACAATCCAACATTGCAAAGGTCTCGCCGATCCCTCATATTACCTTGGCCATTATTTTTCAAACAATCTCTAAATTTTTTTCCACTTCGCTAAACAAACTTTAAATTGACGACGCTTTGCAAATGTAATTTTAAGTAAGAAAAATACGCAAAAGTGAATTATAATAATTAATTTCTTCTAAAAATCAAATTATATTTAAAAGAATGAAAGTTTTGACAGTTGACTATGTTATGCTTACAGTAAATATAGTGATTTGTTTTATTCTGAAGTTGCTTGGATTATAATTGTAGAATTAAATACTTTTTGAAGTTAGATAAAATTAACGAAAAAATTAGATAATAAATTTTTTAAACTGCGAAAACGTTTTACTATTTTTTCTTGCGATAAGAAACTGGTGTGAGGATGAAATTGTCATTTTATCTTCTTTTTGTCTGTGTTAAAGGCCCGCTCACATTTATGATATGAAAGAACATGTAAACGACAAACACTTCGCACTGACAGTTGTCGTTGGCCGCGAAATTTCCTTGATGGCTTCTGTATTTTCTAGTGATTATGGTCTTCTTGATCCCATCAACTATAATCATTTGAAATCTGATGCTGATGGGGGCAACACAATTCTGCTGAAGTCTTCGGGGGTATAGATAGATTGGAGGAAATGTTTTTTGCTTCCTCCAACACTCGCACTGAGGTGGAGTTTACTATCAAGAAATTGAACAGAGTATGCTAGCATTTCAAGAATCTCAGGTTTGATTCTTATATTATCCTTCTTTAATTCAGTTCCTTTGTTTAATCGCTACTCTTTCACATGTGTTTGCTCATACACTCATTTAGCCCTCCTACCTCATGGAGGAAAAGAATAAACATCTCCCCAAACACACATTAGAAGAAATCTCAACTTCTGTTTGGAGGCTAGAATGATTCTCCAATAATCCCAATGCAAAAGAAAGGTAAAACTAATTAAGGGACGTCTAAAGAACCAAGCAATGCTCATGCCAATCCCTCCATGAGCGAATGCTTAATTGGGAAGCAACCTGCCCTTAATGCCAATCCTAGGTTTCAAAGTCACCTTCACATTAAAAACCAAATTTGGACGGACATGAGCTACAAACCAACAAACCCAGCTCCCCAAACTAGACACTAGAACAAATTGTACCGGTATATCTTTTCCCCCTGCATTCAGTCATTTTAACAAACACATAGCATAGAATAATATATTATTGTGGACTAGAAATTTAAAGCACTCAGTGATTCATTTGGTATCAGAGAAAGAGATGGGAAAAGGGAAAGTGGGTTTTTCTGTGATGGCGTTGCTGGTCATACTAGGTCTGATTTTGGGGTCTTCATCTGCTTCCAGTGATGATAGGCGGCAAAGATGGAGAAAGACAATGCTATCAGGAGAAATGATGTCGTCAATGATGCTCAACAGAATTGGATCATCCATTGTTTTTCCTCTTCATGGGAATGTATATCCTATCGGGTATGTATATGAGATACAGAAGTGAAGTGTCATGCATACGATTATCCTTGTTAATTCTTTGCCTCAGATTTTAGCACTATGTCAAGATTCATAAGTTCCTATATTCTATATACCACCATTGATGATAATTTTGCAATAAATCTATGGAGATTTGTTGTGGTGTTCAAGTTAATTGTTTCGAGTATATTTATTGTCTCTTTTCTGAGGTCAGAGTTCCATTTTGCAGATATTATAATGTTACTCTAAATATAGGGCAACCATCAAGACCCTACTTTCTTGATATAGACACAGGAAGTGACCTCACATGGCTCCAGTGTGATGCTCCCTGTCGCCAATGTACTGAGGTAAACCCGTCATCACTGGTTTTCTCTAAATCAATTTTTTTAACCAATATACCTGTGGTTTATTCACAATGATATGATATTTAGCATTTATTTATGGAAATCGATTTGCATGGTTAAATACACTCAAACCCTTCACCATCATTTACATCTTGAAAAAGCATGTATCTACTGGGATTATGCCTTATCTAAAACTGAAAGCGGATGCAGAGTGCTTTTATCGTAATTGGATATGAAATCCTATTTGTTATTCCTATTTCAGTTCACTCACTAAGTGTCAGCATATTGTCATACATAGATAGATTTCAGGGCTTACAATCATTTTAACAATTTCTTTTTGGTCCACTCAAAATAAATATTATTGGCAGGAAAATACCCTGTTTGCTAATGTCACTATGATAATTATCTTAATTAAGTGTGGTCTTTGCAGGCACCTCATCCACTTTACCGACCCAGCAACAACCTAGTGATTTGCAAGGATCCCATCTGTGCATCTTTGCAGCCACCTGGTGAGCACAACTGTCAAGACCCAGAGCAGTGTGACTACGAGGTTGAGTATGCGGATGGTGGATCATCCCTTGGTGTCCTTGTCAAGGATGTCTTTCTTCTTAACTGCACAAATGGAAAGCGGCTTAATCCTCTTCTGGCCCTCGGGTTCTTTTCTTTGCTTTCCTTCCTTATCTCAGTTTCACAGGACTTGCACAGTTAACATTTTTTTGTCTTTTTGGCTTGCTGTGTATTTAGAAACTTTAGGTAGTCTCATGGAAACCTTTGGATGAGATAGACATTTAACCTTTTATGCAAAAGCAGAGATTCTATTATTTGAGGATGGATAAGTTACAATAGCAATAGGATATCTTATTTTGTTCTCTAGACAATGAAGGAGATGGTTGTTAACTGGGGAGCGAAATGGGGCACAACATCAAGATGGGTACCCAAGTCTCAGGGCTAAGGCATAATGGCCGAACACCATAAAGTCTTGGAGCAAGTGGATAGTGTGAGATAACCAATAAGGAAATAACAATGGGACTAATTAACAACTAAGACTATTTAAAGCTTTATTGGGGCTCGATATAACATCTCTTTTTCTGCATCATATGCACAAGATGTGAAACTTTGTAAATTGAAATTGTTCTTCAAGTCACTACTATTTTTTTAATCTAAATTATTACTTTTTTATATTTTCTTTTTGGTTTACAGATGTGGATATGATCAGTTTCCAGGTAGAGATCATCATCCCATAGACGGAATACTTGGCCTCGGCAGGGGAATATCCAGCATCCCATCTCAGCTTAGTAGCCAAGGTTTGGTGCAAAATGTAATAGGCCACTGTTTAAGTGGGCGCGGTGGAGGATTTCTCTTCTTTGGAGAGGATATCTATGATTCATCTCGAGTGGCTTGGACGCCAATGTCACGCGAGCTTTCGTAAATAAACCTATGGATATCCTTTCATCTTTTGAAATTCAAGCTTTATTTTTCTTTAGTTTATACTTAGCCATTTCATTTCTTATGCCAGCAAATACTATTCACCTGGATTCGCGGAATTGATATTTAACGGAAAATCAACCGGGATTATAAATTTACTCGCTGTTTTCGACAGCGGGAGCTCTTATACTTACCTGAATTCACGGGCATATGAAGGATTACTATTTTCGGTGAGTAGAACTAGGAAGCAATTTCATTGTGCATTGTCAAAAATAGCTCTCAGAAAATTGGCGTAAAGACTATCGGGCAAACAATAGCATGCATTTAAATTATTTGCAAAGTATTTGTCTATACCTATGAAATTCTTTTATGCACTGAGAAAAGATTATTCATTCCTAACATAAATCTCTCATAGAGAAACACAAACACATACACACGATCATGCATGTGAGGGGGAAAAAAAAAGAAAATGAATAAATAAGGAAAGAAAGGTTCATCATTGCCTGTCCATGATTAAGACAATTTCCACTGTCAATTTAGTTGCAAATAACTGTTACCCATTATTAAACCATCCTCAGGCATTAATAGCATTTATCGTTTTATGGCCTTGTTTTTTTAACAGTTGAAGAGAGAATTATCAGGAAAGCCCTTAGGTGAAACACCGGACCAGACGTTACCACTTTGTTGGAAAGGGAAGAAGCCTTTTAAAAGCATTCGTGATGTCAAGAAATATTTCAAGACCTTTGCGTTGAGCTTTATAAGTGGTGGGAGGACTAAAACTAAGTTTGAATTCTCCCCAGAAGCTTACCTGATAATTTCAGTAAGTCGAGCCTTTTAACTTTATCCCACCTTTTATTTTGCAGTTTTTTCCTGAAACTATATTGGCAAGATATAATCAAAGCAGTAATTGCAAATACATTTAATATTTCATTACATGATTTGGTTACATAATTAGAATTTGATGTAATAAAATGATACTTATATCATATAATCAATTACGTTTAGATTAGTATAACAAATATTAATAATTATTATGCTTGTTTTGATTTATTTTTCTCGTTTTTGTCATAATTTTTGCAACACACACCTCCCTCAAGTATTACTGGTCACCATTTCTACTGCCATTCCTAACACCATCATCATATCACCAATGCTGCTACCTGGTCATTATTACACTATCACGACCACAACCATTATCATCCCGCGATTACTACTCAGCCATCGTTGGCACTGCCGTCACCTAAACTCCACAACCACCATTCAGTCGCTACCACCATTTAGTCGCCACCACCTTCTATGCACAATTACAATTACCACATCAACCACCACACCACTACTGTCATTGCCGCCATAACTATTACATCATTAACATTAAGCTCTTTGGCCCATTTCCACCACTACCATCAATAATGACAACTTCTATTGCCATTCACTTGTTATAACTACCTTGAAAAGTTAAAATGTTTAACTAAATTATCTTTATATTACTTTGCAAATAAATATAAAAGTAAAATAACTATTAGTCGCATTATATTATGTTACGTATACCAAACACTTAGCATTTGGGTGCTAATAATACTGCTTCTGCTTGCCAGTCCAAGGGAAATGCTTGCTTGGGAATTCTAAATGGTACAGAAGTAGGGCTGCGGGATCTAAATGTCATTGGAGGTAAAAATATGTTGTATATAATCTGAAGCATAACTCGATGAATTGAAATTTCAGCCGTGCATCTGATCTGTGTTTCTTCTTCATCGTTCTGCTAGACATATCAATGCAAGACAGATTGGTGGTTTACAATAATGAGAAGCAAGTGATTGGGTGGGTCGCTGCAAATTGTGATCGGCTTCCCAAGTCCAAAATCAGTTTCTTTTAATAACAATGATACTCTGATGATCTCATCATCATAGGGTAACATCTGAAATATTATCTGTATATAATAATAAAGACAATAGATCTTTGTAAAGAATTCTCTATATTTACGAATATAAAGTGTACAAGGGGGGATAGGAAATATGTGCGAATTGTAATTTACAAAAATAGATTGTATGCACAGAATGGAAAATACAGCGATTAGAACCTATCAAGGCAAAAAGTTATTATTATGTGAAATGATGATTAAGCAATGCCTTGCAAATGCTACAACGGTGCATTTGGACATGCATTGGATGCATCTGAAATAAATGTGAATTGAAAATTGTATTTTGAATGAAAAATCATAAAGTTTTAAAATCAAATGGGATCTTGATAAAATTTTGTACTTGCCGCTACATTTTTCCGGAAGCTGGTAAGCTCTAGTGTAGGTGGGTTGTCAAGCATGGGCGTTGAGCTGCAGCCTGCAGAGATGCTTTTGCGTGAAGTTCAATATAGGCCAGTTAACAAGTGAAACGATTCCTCGGATGAAATTTATACTGATTTTCGAATTATCATTGGAGCCTGTGGAGGTTATTTGGCCTTTGTACAGTAGTGGATCTTGATTTCTTCTCCTGCACGCTTAGGTTCTGCGGAGCGACTTTGGCTTTGAGATTGCCATGCTCTTCTTCTTCAGGGAAAGCATTCTCCGATGTCTCCCAGCCAGCATCTTTTCTTGGTGGCGCTACCGTTTATTCAGTTATTTATTTATTTATTTTTGGGAATTGGTGGGACTAGAGTAGAGACTAGGGTTTCTTGATTGGGCTTGGCCTTGTATTTGGGTTACCTGTGTTTTAGGGCTTATCATTGGGTCTGAATCTGATTACTTCTTTTCGTTAATCTAGGCTTGTACCAATCTCTAATTGGATGAAATTCATTTACTAATTTTTCTCCAACTACTTGTCTTCTTTTTTTAGTAAACAATAATAAATCATGTTATAAATTACAATAAATAATTAAAAACACTTTTTTCATACTTATGAAGAAGATTTTAACATCTTTTTTTCTGGTTTACACATTTTCATTCTCCTGGACGTTAATGCTTAGTATAGAATTATGTGGGTGTGTGTTTTCTTTTGTCTCCAGTAAATTATTTCAACACGGGTTCCTAAAATGGTTCTACCTAGATTAATTTTCAAATTTTGGAAAAAAGAAAATCAAGGTTTTCAAATTCAGGGCAGCTGACTTTCAAACCTATAAAAGCTTTAATTTGTTACATAAATTTTTTAAAATTTCAAAATTTTACAATAATAATGGTGTATAATAGACCAAATTATTGAAATAAATTTTAAAGAAATATAATCAAATATCATATTATGATTGCATTTTCTTGGGATCATAAACAAACAACAGCTATCAAGGCTTTCTTTGAAACAGCATCAATCTATGGATAAAAGCGGATAAAGCTTTCATGCCAAGCTAACTCAGAAGGCACCTAAATTTATTTCAGATTTTTTAACATAAATTTATTTTTCAGGCGAAGTTTCCCTTAGGGATTCAAATGATGTAACTGAATTAATTCAAAATGTTATCTGGGCAAGAAAGAGTTTGAAAGGAAGAAAATCAAGATTCCAAATGTCATTCCTCCTCCCCTGTTTTGAATAAAAATTTTCATAAGAATTAAATTCAATTAGACATTTTTTACCAATTTTCTTATTTCGAACAAAAAAAAATTCACTTTTTAAATTATGCATAATTTTATAAAACTTTATTTAAAAATTCACTTTTTAAATTATTGCATAATTTTGTAAAAATAAAAAAGTTCAAAATATATGATTTTGGAAGAATTTACTTAAGAATATTCTCCCGTAAAATAAATCAGGACAAATGAAGAGTGCAGCAATTCAAAGTCTGAATTCGCAGAGTCTCTGCTATATCGTTTTTGAATACTTGCAGTAAATTCAACCCTTCCCGAAGTTTTCTAAAATTCCTGTGGCAGTTTTATTCACAATTTACAGAGTCCTTGGACTCACCAATCAGATTCACAAAATTATGTGTAATAAATAGAAGCAGGTAATGGGTTGCTTTTGACCACACTCATGGTTTGCTGCATAAATCTCCACATATGTTACACTCATGAGTTTGAAAATGAAGTCTCACCTACTTACAAATTCGCCGTTGATGATGCTTCTGTGCATCTATATCTAACGCTAGATTTTGCTGTTGACTGATTCAGCTTCTCTTCTGAGACCAAGCAGTCTGTGCCCCCGAATCTCAAGTCTTTCAGACAGCTCTATAAATGAACGTGATCATTCATGCTCTTGCTTGCACAAGTCACATCCATGGCTCAATCTCTATCCCCCTATGCTCTTGCTGCTTTGCTTTTAGTTCTTTCACTGAAGGCAACCTCCGCCGCTCACCACCACCGCCATCAGCTGAAGTCTCTCCACTTTTCGCTTTACCAACATGAGACTATCAACAAAACTGGATATATCATAGTGAATGGGGTTGCCGGAGCAAACCTCAGCCAAGTGGCACTGCCTTTCGGTACCTTGTTTGTTTTCGAGGATCCGATGACAGTAACAGCCAACCGAACTTCCAAAGTCGTTGGCATCGCAGAAGGAACTTCCATAACGTCTAGTCTCGATGGGCTGACGAGCGTTTCTACTGCTAAGATCACTCTAAATTTGAAGAAGCATAAAGGGTCAATCTCCATTGTTGGAGGCACTCATAATGTGAAACCTGCTGATCACCCTGTTGTGGGAGGTACTGGCGACTTCTTGTTTGTACAAGGCTATGTAACATCTTCGCCGGTGGATCTTGTTGGGATTACTGTTGTCTACAAGATTGAATTTCACCTGTATTGGCCTCCATATGCAGAGCAAGTTCATCCAGCCTAAAGGGCAAACTCAGAATCCAAAATCAACAACATAATCATATGATGATTGTATTTCTCTTACGCCATTATTTATTTTGTCCTCTGTTTTATTTTACAATAGCAATTGGAAAATATATAAATTATACTATTATTTTTCAAATATCAATCTCTCTCTTCCCCTGAGTCTGGGTTATTCCTTGGTCATGGAGCTGAACCAAAATAACATTTTCCCTAATGCAAATTGTATAATAAAGCAAGGCCACAAATCATGATGAACTTCCAATCTTCCATAGTTTCAAATTCATTAAAAAGGAAGCTAAAGGTTAAAACTTTTTAATTGCTTTAAACGTAAAAAGGACACCAAAAACTATAGAAAGCAACTATATCAATTTTGGGCGTTGTAGGTTTGATACAAAAATGTTCAAGCTGTAAACAATTCCTGTAACCCTACCACCTAAACATTTTGAGCTTGAACAACGCGTAAAGAAAACCCAATTATACATGATTAAAAAAATTGAAATACAACAAAAATGAAATTGCCATTCAGGCCAACAAATGCATGAATTCATCACGTATCAAAGCTACGTAGGCTGATTAAAGAATAAAAAATAAGCATCGTCCTAAGAATTTCACAGGGAAGTCATATATGAGAGAACATTCTGAACCCATATCAACGCCTTGGTTTATGCAGACGCGGCCGATTGCAGAAAATCCGTCCATTGGCTTTCACAAATGCTGCAATAGCAGCAGTAAGGCTTGCCCATATAAGCAAGAAGAATAAGTGCCTGAGATCATATGGAACTGCACAAAGAGATCGTAAAAGAGATAGTCAGTTAACAGTAAGAAAAGCTGTAGACATACGAGTATAATAGTAACCAAGCACCTTAATCTACTTCAGTCCAAGGCCAACAACAATCTCACTGTTCATGGGGAGAGGTAACTTTTTGAATGTTTAATACATTAAGTAATGCATTTTATGCCAGTTTTATACAGATTATGCATTTCAAGTAATCAAATATTCTTTATTTTGGTAATTTACTTCATAAATATATCAAATAAAAATTAAAACATTAATATTTTATGTCAAACAAAATAGTACAAATATATATCATCAGTTAACTTAAAATTCTATATGCATCATGTAGATGAATTAGAGATTAAATCCAACAGTTGATCTATCAAAAATAGATCATATATAAAGTTTAGGAACTATGCAAGGAAGCTCTTGTAAGTTCCATATAAACAGACTCCTCTCTCAGACACAGAAACATTGCTTAAATTACGTATCAACTATATTGTCTATCCAAATCTTTTTTAAGAACATTTTTACCGTCCGATTTCCAATAGAACTAAATAACACATTTCTATAATAATATAAATTCTTCAGAGTGGATAAATTGAAACTTTTAAAATATTAAAGGCTTACATAATTGACTGGTAAGCTAGAATATTTTTGGGTGTTAATTTGCCTTATATTAATGATGTCATCAATGGCAAGGACAAAATTCAAGTGACTTTTTTTTTTCTACAAGTCTTACCGTGTTCTGGAAATAATATTAAACTAATGAAGAAAGTGGAGAAAACTTGGTTAAACCTACAATAGACAGAAGTGGGCACCCACACCCATTGAAACTGCATAGTATTTCCACAGATCTCTCTCTTCTTACCACTCTGTGCAAGTGCACTTACCCACACATGCATGTATTCAAGTCAGAGTGTGGAAAATAATGGAATGCTGTTTTATCACAAAGCAAGACTATTGTATTTTCTTTCCTTTTGTTAATCATTAGATGTCCTCATACACAATAACTCAATAACCACGTCAGTATGGTAAATTTATTGAAGAGAAAAGGCAAGGTTGATTAAAATTCAAGATTCACAAAATGTTAATCCCACAAGTAAGGTGCATCCAGGCCATTCACGAGTATAGGTCAAAGATCATTTATAAGAAACATTTCTCAGTGTAAGGTCAAATGTCAAATTTACTATTTTATCCAAGTTGGTTTTTGGCCTTGCCGCACAAATACACATGCACACACTACAAACAATAAATATTTTGATTAGTAGTACTTGTCAACTCACCTCTGCAGAGTGACATCATGGAAAGAAAGAACCCAGTCATGACCAATGATAAAGCCAGCGGAAATGACTGCAAGAGAGTTTGAGGTTACATTCTTAACTAGGTAGTCTAAGCAACGATATACGCATTCAATTAAAGTTGCGATATAAGAATCTTTTCCGCATCAGAATTGACTTCATGGGCTTAAAATGTTAAAGGAAGTTGCAACGACTATTTTGGGAGAAAGCAAAATATTAGTCCAGATCCATCATCAAGGTGGAATGAATGTCATTTCCAGACTTGGGATATGCTCACAATGAAAAGTAGCAATTTAGCATACATTGATATATTCACAAGTATCCATGTTTTAAGCTTTACTAACAAGCATTCAATTAACAGTCCAACTCCATCATCAAGGTCAACTAAACAGACTTGCGATATGCTCAAGAATGACATTTAGGAGTTTCACAAATTTCACATTTTCATGTGTGCTCCACTTCCAAGTTGTAAGCTTAATTAAAAAGGATACTGGAAA
Organism: Manihot esculenta; assembly: GCF_001659605.2. Taxonomy (NCBI): domain Eukaryota; kingdom Viridiplantae; phylum Streptophyta; class Magnoliopsida; order Malpighiales; family Euphorbiaceae; genus Manihot; species Manihot esculenta. The sequence goes on along the minus strand of NC_035162.2, from coordinate 8,750,475 downwards.
TTCCAAGAGACGTTTAAATGCATCTTCAAAAAAAAATTATTTGATTTGTACTCACAGCTATATTCTCAAGGCCTCCTGTTTGAGATGGAGGGGTCATATCTCGGTTTACAGAAACGATGTAATGTCCATGTAAGAGATCAATTGCATCCTTCACATGCAGGCCAGAAAAGAAAATTCAGTCATTTAACTATTGAGAATTTGTAGAATATATAATTCTCCTGAAAAGATATAAATCTCTTGTAGTTCAATATCTTGTATCCGAAGAAAAAAAACATATATTGTATATGTAATTTGAAAAAAAAAAAAGGCATACGCAGAAATCCAAAATCAAGTACAACAAATTACTACTAGAAAACAAATAGATACATTATCAAACAAGCAAAGCAAATTAAAGAACACATGAACTTTCAATACAAAAGACCTTTCGGGTTATCAAATAATGTCCACCAAAGCTTTAAAACAACTTACTGCTTTTATAACACAAATTATCGTCCAAGCAAAGCAAGTTAAAAGAATTGATTTGTAAAATTAGCTCACTGAAGTTTGAATACAAAAGATTATTACCAATTAACTCGGAGAAAAGCTTATTGCTTTCTTAATTTGTCTCACACACATGCACATGGGGAAATTTTTTTTATAAATACTCTATTACTTCTTCAATTGCCAATTTATCTGTGGTTTGAATGAAGTGAAGAGTACCCACCTGTTTTACACCATCAGAGAAGTTGTTGAAATAATAGCGGGCAAGTGCATTCCAACCGTCTTTAAGGATCCCTTGCGCTGTCCGCTGGCCACATCTGCGATGCAACAGAAGTAAAAACTTGGGAGTAATTTATGCATAAGAAAATAAAAAATACCAACTGCAAGAAATAAGACCATCATGCTTACTGCAGAGGATGAAGTGTATGATGAAGCTTTTTTTATTACCAAAAGCATCACATGTGGAAAGAATTACAATTAGCAAAAAAGAGAACATGCAGGGTGTCATTATGAAAATGGCACACTGCATTTTAGAAAAATCAGATTGTTAGGTCCCATTTTTTTTAAATCCACAAACTAAATAATTATTAATCTTGATATGAGCAGATCTTAGTACCCCTTCTCAACAACTAATAACACTAGTAGTAGTATAGTATCAGGAAAATATAAAGCAGAAAAGATTTCAATATATACATACATATCCAAAACAGAGAGAACATAATGGAACAAATTATATGAAATAAAAAAAATTGCCATAAACATTTAACTATTACTAGTCATCGTGGTGCATCAAAGAGAAATGAAGAGAAGAGCATAAAAGTACCAGGTTTAATGCCTTGACACTGAAGAGACAGGAACTTTTGAACTTATTATAGCACTATAAAGTTTCATCTAATTAATATTTTAGTACCGTTTCATTTTCTGGGCTATGGAAACAACCTCTCTGCGAACAGGGGTGAGGTTGCACAAATTAACCCTCCCCAGAGCCCCAAGTGCTGGATGCCTTGTTCAATAAATCACCATTTTTTTTAAATATCTTAGTCCCATTGACAAGTTTTATTAAACTTATTCCTAAAGTCTGCATATAAGAATTCAATATGTAAAACTACATGTTGATGTCCTTAAAAAAAGAATTTCTATTTCCCCCCCCCCCCAACTAAGATTAATTTACGCAGATAAAAAAAAAAACTAGAGAATATAGAATGAGTAATTCTATTAGACAGCTGCATATGCTAGACCAACTTGCATACAGACACTTAACTCATACCAATATAAATGAAGTCAATAGATGAGATCAACATGATCTGCAAATGCTTTCTCAGGAAAATTTCAAAAAGCATATTGTGTCTTTCAGTAAATTTGGCATAAGGGTGAGTACAAATTGTGCGTACAAAACTTTTGAATAGATCCACAGAAATGTACCTTACAAAATCTCCTTTTAAAGCAGGAGTTCCAGAATACTGGATGCTTATGTCATCCCCATGATTGGCCCACACTGAAGGCAGAAAACAGTAGCAACCAAAATCAACAGCAGTGACAACTATGAAGATGCTAGGTAACTAGTGAGCTTCATAATAATTCTCAAAGAGCAAGTATATGAATGTACTCACATATTTTAAAGCTGTCATCAAAATTTGGATGCGAACTAATTGTTTCTTCTGCACTAAAAACACCAATCCTTCTAAGTTGGATTTCTAACATTCTTCGACCAATCATGCTCTGTGGCCACAAATATACATAAAATCCAAAAAGGAAAGAAATGAATGAGTCATCATATTAAAGGACAAATCTACTGGCACACCACATACGCAGGTTAAATGGCAATACAAATTAAAGAAAATTATTGTCTTTTGACAAGTTAAGCAATTTGGTGTTTTGAGAAAAAAGTTTTAATCAATGAAAATGATGTAATTTCAATGTGCTTGTTCATGAATGGCAATAATATATTGAACAGAGGTATATCATAAATAAATGCCACGGAAAATTGCAGCACAACATTTTGAAAGCCCAAGACAATCCAACTTCCGATTTGCAACACATATGCTACTTATATGTTTTGACACCACGCAGAACAGGAAGGAACAATACTTATATGTCACTGAAATTAACCTACCTGAGTAACATTTGTACGGTCTAAGCAATCAATACAATTGGTCCTTACAACCCCAATTTGCTCCTTTATTTTCTCACCCTTTTCATTCAACAAAAGGTACCTATCAGTTATAAATAAAGTTAGAAATTATCAAAATATCAAAGCGAAACCAACCTCAATGGTCTGATGTTGGGAAAGCCCCTCTCTCTCTCTCTCTCTCTCTCTCTCTCTATATATATATATATATATATATATATATATATATTCTTATGAGCAAATGCAACAAAACATATTCAAGTAAAAGCAAATCTAACACGTCAAAGCTCTAAACAAAAATTACCCGCTTTTGTCAAGGAATTCTGCAATTTGGTCATAAAGGATAGAAAGGCGCTCAAAGTGAATATGCCCACAGATTTTATGAAAATCGAAGTGCAGATATCTACAACATTGAATTGCTCTTTAGCATAAGATGGACACATTTTGGAAAAAGAAAAGGGAAATGGTCAATGGAAAGAAATTCTACCTTACATCATCACTAATGATGTGCTGTGTTGCCTTAGCAAATTTTTCACTCAAGCGTCCTTCACCTCCATGCTGATAAGGATGAAAAGGGATCAACAAAATGGCTGAAAATACCAGTCTAAATACAAATATGCAATCTCAACAAGCACATATATGTACACAGAGCTTATACATAACAAATATATGAGCCTTACGCACAGCTCAAGCATAGGCATGCCCTGTTTATCCTCTTTTTAATGATATTAAAAAACATGAAAGTGACCAAGCAATTGGGTAAATAAAATCATTTGGTGCAAATGAGTGAGTACAATATTGAATAATATAATCCACCAATCTCATAATTCTTTTGATAATAAAATATGCACCTCATTAACAAGGTCTACTGCTATCACAGCTCCATATTTTTTTCTCAGATCAAGAAAATGCCGCTCTGCTACTTGAGACTGGACAAAATGAAAAATGACAAAGTCAATTTATGGGAAAAGGGAGCCTGAGAATTGGGTGATCAAACAATTCCTGAGGAATAGACAACACTCACTGCGTCCTCAGGTTTGACAATCTCGAACTTAGGCTTGTATGTCAAGTCGACAATCTGCTCCCAAATAAATGGCATTGAACCCCGAACCTAAACAAGGCAACAAAAAGAAGACATTATATGAGAAAATTGATCAGTCGTGACAACAATGCACAAACTAAGTTTCTAAAGAATTACATATCCCATAAATACAATATAAAAGCCGTAATAATAAGAATACATCATGTAATATGAATGCCAAGCATTATACCATTATTCAATCTATTGATGTTTCCCTCAATGACTTGTTCAGAATATTTATGCCACATTTCTTTTTCCTAGCATTTTATAATGAGAATCTAATTTGAAGAAGCTCATAATAATACAATGACTCCATTGCAAAAGTTTAATCATATCTACAACTCTATACATAAAACATTACCTGCACAAATGATGTTGTAAATCCATTCATATGTACAATTTGTTCAGATTCCACAAAATTAGCAACATACCCATCAGGATCAGCTCCTCTTCTCCACATGCGAGTGCCTTCCAAAGAAATACAAATTCTCATGAAATTGATGAGATGATACACATGAGCATTTGATTATGCTACTGGGAAGAAAGGTACAACTAGTTCCTCCCACAAAATTTGAAGCATGAAGAAATACTTCAATGTTTTTCATCATGCTTTTACTTCAGCAGTCATTATGACCTCAAAACATTAGCAATATCTTTAAAGAGAAAAAAATAAAATAAAATCAATATTTCACGTCAATATTCAATCAACACAGGAGAAACAACAAAATAGAAATAAAACTATTGCATATAAATTTACTTTATGGTTTCCCTAAGCATTCTTCAAGATCTCCAAACATTAACAGTAAAGAGAAAAGAAAAAAGGAAAAAGATGAATATTTCATGTTACTCTGCAATCAATCCATTAGAAACAAAGAGAAGAAACAATACCCTCATATAAGAATTTATTTACGATGATTTATCATTTTTGTTTAGTCACTGTACTAATATTTCTGCAAAACTCTGAATCTATGATCAATGTCATTGTGGTTTCATAATAAATATATAATGCATTTTAGAGGGGGCCAATAACTCCTAACTAGCATTCTTGCTCACCACATATGTTACTGAAACAACTATTTGGACAAATGTTAAATTTCCATAGAGGTAATTTGTCCCTTATATGGCCTTAGACTCCTCTTCTCCTTGAGCTAGCTTTTAGGGGTGAGGTAAGCCTAGTCTATTTTCTTAAAATGGTATCAAAGCCTCTCATCCAACCTTGGAGCCTCCCATAAGTATTTCTCCCTCCAGGTATTTGATTTTGGATGTGAGGAGAGGTATGTTAGATTCCCACATTAGTTTGGGATATGGGTAACATGCTTCTTATATGACCTCAAGCACTGTTCTCCCTTGAGCTAACTTTTGAGAGCGAATTAGGATCAACCCATTTTCTTAAGAGTTAAAAAGAAATTGACAAATACTTGGAAATTGGATATTAGATCAAGATTTAGGCTAGATAAACTAGACAAGATTGAACAACATGCTATAATTACCATTTCTCCTCGTGCATCTCCTAGCGATCAAAGTAACTTCAACTATATCTTTTCCAATGGCTGCTTGAAAGTTCTGAAAGCCTGATCATCAATTAAGGACAAACTCAAATGGAATACATAAACATTGACCATGCAGTAGCTAAAGTAAACTTGTTTTCATGTCAGGCCACAAAATTAAATTTTGCCAAGGTCCTCAAGGATATTCCCTTGGACAACAGGTAGCAGGTAGGGATCAAGCTGCAAACAAGAGACCCATTAAATGATTAGAAATTGTAAGCTGCAAACACCCACACCATACCAAAATAACAATAGATAGAACTAAGGAGTAAGGAAACAATTCAACCTTATTATCTATGAGAGCTTCCAACATATAGTTGTTCCATAGAAACCTGGGTTCTGCCTGTGACAAACATTTGCTGAGAAAAGAAAAACTGCAGATTCTTTTGAAACTTATATTGGTGGAAATTTGAATTTCATGGGGACATAAAGAGATTATTGCTCACAAAGCCAAGCACAACAAACAGAGTGAACAAAAAGGATAGGAAAAGAAACAAGAAAATTAAAAAGAAGAGGAATCCCCATTTAAGATCCAGAATTCTTTCACAGTAAAAGTGCACCAAAAACCGAGGAGAAAGATGAAGGAAGAAGAAGAAGGATGATTTCAAATGTCAAAGATTACCTGTCTCCAGAGAGGAAGTAATTTAGATTCATCACCCAAATCATGCAACCGTTGTGCACTGTAGCAAAAAAAAAGGAGATTGTATAGAAGTTATAGTTTCACCTTCAACACACCACATTAAGACATCGATGAATAAAGTTAGCCCAACTTTTTGGCTTTAATGTTATACATCCATCATAAAATAGGTGCTTCTTCTTTGGATTGTATAGGAGCAAACCAACAGCCCGCTTTAGATGAACTTTGACAAAGTTGAGCCATCAATAGTTTTGAGTCTTAATCTTTGCTTAACACCATCTTGTTAGAAGTCCAGCCATTTGCCTGATAGGTACCTCTGTTTATGCTTTCATATATAGACAACCATGATTTTCCCAATTATATTTCAACTAGAGAATTTCTATATTTTATTACTTTTAAAATTAAGTTCTTCTTTCATTAAGTCCACATAGTTATCCCAATTGATCCTAGTAGCTTACATCCAAATTTACTTGCAACATCTTTTTATTTTATTCCATTTTTTACTCCATAATCTGGAGTATATAAACCAAAGGAAGGTTTAGCACATTCGATCTCATTTCAACTGGCAGTGCACAAATAATTAACTGTTTGTGCAAGGTTTCCACAACAAATTAAAAACAACGGGGCACATTTACCATAATTAAAATACACAAACAAAAATATTTGGGCTAATTATCACCTCAGCGTTAAATTGGTGTGATATGAGAAATAAAGACCCGAAGTCCGCTCAGCAACTCTAAGCAGCCCAGAGAATTCAGTCTCTACCTTTTTCTGCCAAAGTTGGTGCAATAATTGTAGACTAAAGCATTTTCTAGTTAAATAACCAGAAACCAGTCAATCAGTGCAGTGATAGAATAGTAACAGCACGTTACCTGTTCCACAGAGGAATCTTTAAGAGAATGATCGCAAGGCAAAATCTTCAATGACGAAATTTTAAAGATAGGATGTCCCAAATACGATCCAACAGATTCCCCTTCTGATATAACTACTAGGTATGAACCTAAAGCATCGTTGAATTTATATTAGGGTCAGTGCAAATGCAAATGCAGAGCTAAAAAGAATAAAAATTGTACTTTACAGCATAATTTTGTAGAATCGAATATCCATCCTCAAAATGCGATTGATGAAAGAACAAAAATTTAAGTATGAATTGACATTGCCCAGGTTTCCTTTTGCACTTATAGATCCAATCAAGTGAAAAAGCACCAGAATTTGGCCTCAGAGAATTGGATTTTGATCTAAACAAAAACATTTTGTTACCTGCTACAAGCTTAAGCATCCCAACTACACCAAAAATAGTCTTAATTTTCGGAACACGAAGAGCGCTGCATTCTGGAACTCCATCTGGAATCCAAATAAATAAATGAAAATCTAACAGTTACCTAATCATACATAAGCCAAACGAATAAATAAATAAAAACACAAACCAATGAGTTTCATGGAACCATCAACCCGACTAACAGCCAAAGGAGAACTAGAAGATCCATCGGTAGGTTCAATCACATACTCATCTGGAAATTCCCAGAGACGCATACGTGTATATAGCTTCTGCCCCGACTCTGCCCTCTCCATCATTATTATTTTATCAATTACACAATTTCCTTAAAAAAGCAAAAACATTCATCATCAATTGAAACAACTCTTAAATTCAAGTTCAAACACAAGAACAAGATGAATGAGAGCAGATGTTTGAGTTACCTGAACCTTAGTGAAGAAATCACACAGACATGGGAAGTATGAGATCCAATGAAAGCAGAGGAGAACAGGTACAACGTTGGCTTAGAAAATTGAATAGTTTTCTTTTCAGAATTTGGATTTGTTCCCTTTCTGTATGAAAAGTTAGGAACAGTGAAGTTTGAGGCTTGAACTTTCAACAGAGAAAAGGCGAGGGAATATGCTTGCATTTCGGCCTCTGAAACCGAAGGAGTGGTCCGTTGCTCACCTGGCCCTTTTGGACATGGTCAATTGCTAACGAATTTCTTGCTCTAGTTGCACCGTTGGATTTGATTACCAAATGCCAGTAACTGTTACTGGACGACGGCTTTTTTGTTTTTCTTCATTTTATTTGTTCCGAAAATAAGCGCACGTCTACAGCTTTTTTTAATAAATAAGTCTCTCGGCCTAATACAATAAAACAAAGAATAAAACCTAAATCCAGTCCAGAAGTCCATACACACGTTCCCAAAGTCAACACAGGAGATAGCATCCTTTTGGATTTAAAAAAAAAAAAAAAACAAAGACAAGTTCCTTTCCCAGAAAAATTGTAGGGTACAACTCTCGTATCATATTGCATGCATGCAATATACAGTACAATAAACTAATAAAATAAATATATTTATGTAAAAATGGTTATTCTTTTAGAAAATTACTAATTAGTTACTAATTTTTTTAGAATCACTAATTTAGTTTTAGATATTCATTTATTCAACTCTTATTAGTTTATTGTATTATATAGAAATGTTTATATAGTAAAATCATTATATTATATAATATATCTTACTATATTATATTATATAGTAAAATCATTACTATATAAACTACAGGGATTAAAGCTAAGGTGGTGTTAGAAGAACTGTAGTTTCATTCATTTCGTGTTGTGCGACGTCCAAACTGACCGATACAATTTTTGAACATTCATTCCGTCTTCTCACTTTTTATCCCCTAGCGGTGTGAGATGTTTCACGAACCATGGCCCTGCCCATGCCCAACAATAAAGCTAACCCCATAACTAGCAAGCAGACAGTGGGAAAACACAAATTATGAATGAAGAGGAATTGGTTTAGCAAATTCTGACAGTATCCTCATTTCTTATGTCTTTGTCTCAAAACTCTTATTCCTGTTCTTTATTTATGCAGGGAGAAACCAGCTCAGGTTTTATATTCCTTTTTGTGCTTTGACCTTCAAAATTTTATTTCTTATTCTTCTATTTTATCTTTATTTCTTGAGGAAATGCACAATGGGAAACTTATTTATAACACATAAATTCACATTTAACACATCAATTATAACATATTAATACAAAGACTGTTATCAGTATATGCCACAAAACTGCAATGTCCTTTTCTGCGATTTCAAGCTACAGAAATTAGATGAAATAATGTGATTGTGATGTTTGAGACATTGTTTCTGCTCATCACATGGTTGGCCTCATGTTCAGGTGAGAAGCAAGCTTCTGGCCCAGAGACTTGCAAGCCTGTAGCCACATAAACAAACTATATCAGTAATTATTAAATCTACCGAGTATTAATATGTAGCTGTGTGCGTGCGTGCGCATATATATATATGCATATCAGAAGGTGGAACCCCCACCTGAGACCAGTATGAAATCCAAATACTGCGGACTTCATGGGTAACCCTTGGGTCAGACAAGGCCGCAACCCAACGTCGAACAAATCGCTCTTGCCTGGAAGAGAATGTCAGAGAGAACAAAGAGCAAATATGCATCAGAATATCATATATAAGTCTAATAATGAACAGGGAAAAAAATCTGTGTGAAATGGTGATTAAGCATACCTGTCTGGTGAAAAGGAGCGGTATCTGTCCCCAGGCTGCTTGAAGTTATTCTCCTTTGCAATGACACACTGAACAATATGAAAACAAAGCGCTAGCTCAGAATTATACATGTCTGATTGATAACAGAAGTACACAACTAATAGACAGTCCCATTTGCAATCTGAAGAATTCTTGCGAAATTCTTAATTTTCAAACAAAGGGTTAAAGAAAGTAGGAAACAGACCTTCTCACGACTTCCAGTACAAATAGCAGGAGGCATAGGGTACTTTTCAGCATGACGAACAGGATCATACCTTGAAGGAAAGTAATTGACCTGAAATCCATATCCATCATAGTACATAGTCCAAGTTAACTTGTATGGAAAATATCAGAAAAGATGAAAACTCAGTTCTTTTATCAAGAGGCAACAAGTGTGTGAATGTTCGCGCAAGCTTTTAGTTTGTTGTGTGTGTGTGTGAAAGATATGGAGAGAAATAGGAAGTACCTCCTCATCCCTATGCATAAAATTCATGAAACCATCGTAGTGATTGTTGTGATGAGAACACTTGGGAGCATTTGCTGGAAGCTGCAGGTAATTTGGTCCAAGACGGTACCTTTGAGTGTCAGAATAGGAGAAAATTCTAGTTTGCAGCAACTTATCATCAGAATAATAGACACCAGGCACCACAATAGAAGGGCAAAATGCAAGCTGCTCGTTCTCAGTAAAGAAGTTATCAATATTCCTGTTCAAAACCAAGCGACCCACAGGCTGCAAGGGAAAGATATCTTCAGGCCAAGTCTTTGTCACATCCAATGGATCGAAGTCAAACCTATCTTCATCAGCAGGATCAATTGTCTGAATGAAAAGCTTCCACTCAGGATAGTTTCCTGCTGCAATCGAGTCATAGAGGTCCTGTGTGGCATGACTGTGGTTAGATCCACCAACTCTTACGGCCTCATCTTCCAACAAACTCTTAACCCCACAGGTCGGTTTCCAATGGAATTTTACATAGCGTGCCTTCCCAGATTTGTCGATCAAAGTATAGGTGTTAACACCAGAGCCTTCCATGTGCCTGTAATCCTGTGGGATACCAATATCGTCAAAGAGAAAAGTGAACATATGCAGGCTCTCAGGGTGGTGTGAGAAGAAGTCAAGTATCCTCCAGCTTTCCTGAATGTGTGATTTGGGGTTGGGTTTGAGGGCATGGACCATGTCAGGGAACTTCATCCCATCACGGATGAAAAAGACAGGGAAATTGTTGCCCACCATGTCAAAGTTACCCTGAAAGCATAATTAACGAACGGTTCAGTGAATAACCTCAAATTAATGAAACCATATCCGCTTGAACAGGAACGCAGAAACATGAAGCTCAGAGCTTAAAGATTACAAAGGCCACGTTGTTGGTTTTAAGTTCTACATGATTCCTTTGTGGAAATTCACATGAAAAAAACTTCACCAATTTCAGTCAAGGAAAATAGAGAGGCAGCATCAAATTATAAAGTCTAATAACCAACACAAGCATGTATCGAGCATATTTATAGAAAGAATTTCTCTGATTCATTGAAAAACTAATCTTCTAGGAAAGTTAACTGATGAAAACGATGGGGAAAAAGAAAGCAAGTTTTTCTTTTCAGAGTTCAACCTTTTCAACAGTAAAAGTCATCAGAAAGCAATTGTAAAAGCGAATGCTTTAAAATGAAGAAAAAAAAAAGATTTTACCGAAAATAAAAGCAGGAAGAAAAAAAGAATTTCTCGAAACAAGAGGAAATCCGATTACCTCTCTGGTGTAGAACTTGACAGCAAAACCTCGAGGGTCTCTGAGAGTTTCAGGACTTCCACGCTCATGGATAACAGTTGAAAACCTTACAATAACAGGGGTCTGGACTCCAGGGGCTCGAAGAAAATCAGCACATGTGAGATGAGAGATATCATGAGTTACTTCAAAGAACCCTTTAGCACTAGCACCTCTAGCATGAACCACACGCTCTGGAATTATTTCCCTGTCGAAATTCGCTAGCTTCTCCACCAAATGATAATCCTCAAGCAGAATTGGACCTGCCAAAAAACAGCAAAATCACCTACAGTTGAACCAAACCCAGTTGTTTTATGTAAATAGAATGAACTGAAAAGTTCTTACCTCTGGGGCCAACAGTGAGCGAATTGTTATTGTTCCAGACAGGGGCACCAGAGTTTGTGGTGAAGAAAGGAGAATTGTTGGCGCTTGATGGACGAAACTGCACCAGAACATACAAGAGTCAAAAACTGTTTGGAAGAGACATGAAATTCATGAAGATGTTGAGTACCTTGTAAGGGTCCATGATGATGCTTGGAAGGAGACGAGAGAGACCTAACTCTCGACAAAGAAGAAGAAGATGAAGTAGAGTGCAGGCTTAAGAAAGCAAAGCTTTGTGTATAATGAATTTATATTCTTTTGCTCATGAAGAAATTACAGAATAAACCTGTGATACCACGTCCCAAGGTATAACGAAAAACACATTTGTATAAAAATAAATAATTATTTAAAAATTAATAATTAATTAAGTTTTTTAGAGTTCACATAATTTCTTCTGTTAATGAATGGCCGATCGCCGCGTGGCTTGGTGAGCGACTACTCGCTTGACCCACCAAAAATCTCTACAGTGAAACTGGCAACTCCCGCAGTATTATTTTAAATAATTGTTGCTGCAATTTTATTTTAAAATTAATAATTAGATTCAGTGATTGAACTCAACTATTTAAAATAAAATGAACTTTTATTCTTTCAATCCCCCATCCAAAAAAAAGTCAATTTTTAAACTTTAAAATCTTATCATTAGTATATATAATTTAATATTTTAAATTACAATGAAATAATGAAATATTTTTGTTTATAAATAGATGGGGACTTAATATTCAAAACTTTCAAGTCTTCCAGTAAAATCCAAGTTAGCGATTTTTTTTTTTTTTTTTTTTGAAAATAAGAAAAGAAAGGATTTCTGAGAAGAAGGTGCATGGAGGTCTCTTTGTCTGATTCTTTTTGTGGTTCTCTGGAAGCTGATTTGTGGGTGAAGGATGAAGGAAGGAGGATGTTGAATGATTAGTTTGTGGAAAAGGGTAAATGCTTCCAATCTTGGAAGCAACTTTCTTAGGGCCCACACTTCTCCTAACCACACAGCATATGTGGTAAAGAATACACTTACCTGTACCCCTATCTGTTCATAAATTATACCGTATATTCTTTATTTCACATCAATATTTTTTCTTTTTTATATAAATTATCATCAAATCTCTTACTTCTCCCTTTTTCTTCGTACCAAGATCCAAACCTGAGATCTCTCTATTATATTATTTTTAAAATATAAAAAAATAATTAAATTATTTTTAATTGACAATTTTCAAAACATTTATTGAATAAAAAAATTTAAATATTTATATTTTAAATTTTAAATTTTAAATAATAAAATAATTTTTCTCAATTTATTACAATTATAACTAAAATGATTAAATTAAATTTGAAAAAAGATTAGTTATAAATTATAATATAATCCTTAAAATTTTATATTAATAAATTTATAGTCCTTTAATTTAAATTTTATATTAAAAATAAATTTATTTTATATTTATCATATGTAATATCAAATAAATAATTATTATAAATAAATTTTTACTATATAAATATTATATATTAAAATATTTTATTATAAATTTATATTCATTATGTACATATTTTTAATATATGAAAAATTATATTTTATATTAATAATATTAAATAAAATAAAATATTATATATTTTACTATGTAAAGTTATTTCTTTATGAATTTTATTTATAATTTTTATAAAAATTTAGATAAGTTAAACGAGTCTTTGATAAGTTATTTAAGGTATTTAATACTTTTATTTTGCCACTTATATAATAAATAAATTTGTGATATTTATTAATTTTAATAAAAAATTATATTTTATATCAATAATATTAAATAAAATGAAATATTATATATCTTATACTATAATTTTTTTATATTTTAAATTTTTATTAAACTATAATATGTGTATAAAAATGAGAATGAAAAGTAAATAATGAGATTAATAAATAAAGACATAATTGAAATAAAAATATGTATTTTAAGAATTATTTTATTAGCCAAATAAAAATTTATGGACAATATTATAAATTTTTAATAATTTTTTATATTCAATTTAGTTCTCTTAATTATAATTGAAATAAAATGAAAAAATATTAATTTAATTACCTAAAATTTAAAATTTTAAATATAAATATGAATTAACATAAATATTTTATTTAATAGATAAATTTTTTTATGGATAATTCTATATGGTATGACATGTGAATTAAAAAAATTTTAATTAAAATGAATGGCAGGTAAATGTGAAAAAATTCATTTTATTATTTATGATTTTAAAATTAAAATATAAATATGACAAATGATAAATATTTAATTTTTTTAATAGGTTTATTATAAATATGCCAAATTAAAAATGGAGGTCCATGAGTTACTTCCCTTTTTTAAATAAAAGAAGTAATATCCAACTATCAAGTTGAAATATATTTATAAAGAAAAAGTTGGAGAAATGATATTAATATATCATCAACATTTATTATAATATCCATATATACAATGCTTAGCAATGTAATTCAAAAAACTTCGTCAATTTAATCAGCCGCATGCATTATTCTATTATAATAACAAAATTATTATTATTATTTTATTTTGATTAATTTCATTATAATCAAATAACTGACTGAATATTTAAATTTTGTTTAAGTTCAATTTTAATTTAATTTGATTAATATTTTAAAAATTAATTAAAAATTAATCAATTAAAATTTTAATTCGATTAACGGAATGCTTACCCTAATATAATATATATATAACCAAAACATCATATAGCTAGCTTTCCTCGTAAAAGAATTTATTGAGCAATTCTCTGAATTGGACTAAACCCAGTTCCCTGAAAATGAAAGATGATGATGATGATTAATCATAAAGTTGCACGGACAAAGCCAAAAATGAAACTTGGGCAAATTTTTTTTTTTTTTTTTTTATTTTTTACAAAATCTGGACAAGTTTTGGTAGGTGACAGAAGTATTTTTGGTGTATCATTTATTGTCCGTCTATATATATATACTGAAGTGTATTTGCCTTTTATGACTGATATTACCTAGTTTGAAGAGAAACGCATGGTCCTACCTTTTGTTCATTGCCTAAAAAAATTAAATTGCCAATATTATAACAAGCTGCTTCAAAATTAAATAGGCATGATATTTTGAACTATGTTTTCTACTGATACCAACACGTACGCTGCGTCATCAATCATCGCTCCATCTCAAATAATTATATACTACAACACTTATTCTAGTTACGAGTATTAGTTAAATGAGAACAAAAAAAAAAAAGCTATTATATTAATTAAACATGATGAATTATTTTATTTTAAATAATTATATAATATACATCAGTTATTCAGATTAGAAATATTAATTGAAACGAAAACAAACAAAAATAATTAAAAGTTATTAAAGTAATCATGATAAATTATTGTTTATCTTGATTTAATATTAATACTTCGTGTTTCATAAATTATATAATAGAAAGATTATTTCAGTAGTTGAAATGAAAAATTATTTAATATATTTTTATATTTATAAAGGCATTCACAATTTTTCATGACTCTCAACTTTATTAGTTTTGCTATTCTAACTAAGAAGTTAGTTAGAACGCTCGATATAGGATATAATTAAACAGTCCACATATTAGTATCCTATCTTAAATAATCCAAACATTAGTTGAAATAGAAAACGAGTAACTAACTTTCTCTTTCTCTTTCAAGCAAGCATTTTCTCTTTATAAAGCTATTAAAAAATGTCCATGACTCACAATCATAAATAATTTGTTATTTCAGAATCTAGAGAGTAAATAATTCATATATATATTAGTAAGTAAAATTGGATTTAAATCATAAAAATATTGGCTGAATTTGATATTTTTAATATCATAATTTAGTTTGATCAATTTTTATATTAACAAATGTATATGATTTAATTTTATGTATATGTTACTCTAAACATTTTTCATAATATATATCAGCGTCTTGTTTAGCTTTTGACATTAATTAGGAAAAACAACTAATAATAATAAAAAAAAAAAGGAGAATAATGGTAAGCATGTATAATTTGGTATTAACAGATATGCACACTTAGGGAGCCACGGTGTTGGTGAATTTGAAATTTATCAATTCTACAAGATTTAAGGCTGTCTTGAACAAATAAAAGAAACCTATCTTATATATTGTTTCCTTAAAATTCACTTTCATCAATAACTTCCTCTACTAATGGAAGCGGCTGCTGAATTTCGTTCGTCGAAGCCCACTTTTACACCCACAAACTGAAGAAACACAAGAAGATGACACCCAAAAAAAAAAAAAAAGGCAAATCATGCATGAAAATAAAACAGCTATCAATATTGGAAAAATCAAATATGCACTGCAAAGATGTTCCATTCAAAGTTTTTGATCCAGAAAATTGGAATAAAATTTAACCACAATGTGTGCTAATGCACTTATTAGATTAATAGCCTGGATCACACAGAAATATCAAAAATCCTATAGCTTGATTCATACCAAACACATATTTGATATGTGTTTCTCAAGCAGCAGGTGCATCTTCATCATCATCATTACCTTCTTCTTCTTCTTTTGGAGGTGGGAAATTAAGATCCAGTCCAGTAGTTTCAGCATTTCCAGCAGAAGAAGGGCCAGCCTCGTCCTGGGGGTGAACATTAAGATCAAATTCCCTTGGAGCGATTTGTGCATCTTGATTCATTCTTGCAAGGGTCTCTTGAGCAGCACCAAGAAGCGCTGGTATCACTTCTTGTTCAATCACTATCTGGTTTGCTGCCGGCGGTTCCTGCTGATCAGCATCATCACCACCTCTCCTAACCCAGTCAGGATTATATCTCGGTGGAGGAAAAGCACCGCCCCACTCTCTCTTATCATGCGAACGGAGATGCCCAAACAATGAATAATATGAAGGAAACCTCCTTCGACAAACTGCACAAACTGGTGGTGCTCTCGCATCAATCCTCCTCTTAGGCTTCAGGAACCTGAAGAAAAGCCCACCACTGCTTGACGCGCGTGGATCAAAGCTTCTCCCTTTTTTCGCCCTAGAACCCTCTCTGGACCCGCTAGCACCGGCAGTTACACCACCACCCCCACCAGCAGCAGGAGGAGGAGTAGTATAAAAACTAGGGGGCACAATCCTAGCAGTCTGAATAGTCACTGCAGGGATAGGAGGAACTTCAGCCCTAGAGACAGGGCCAACATTGGATGGTAAAGATCCAGCATCAACATTTTCATCCACACCATTTTGTGGCTGCTGGGTGGAGGACTTCTCAGGCTGATCAGAGTGATCCTTTTGATTATCCATGGCAGAGAATTCCAAAAATCAGACAAATTAAAAAAATATATATATCACTCTGCCTGAGTGCCTAAGTGCCTAAGTGCTCTAGTGCATGGCTTGGCTGGCCTTTTATACAATGGTGCACTATTACACTATAGGGTTTATGCAAAAATATTTTTACAACGGTAAGTGAAATTATTGTTTTAATACTATTTAGTTAATAATTTTTTTAACCATTTAAAATTATTATAAAAAAATTCATTTTTTTACTATATATAATAATATCCATTAATAAAAAATTATTTTATATTTAATAAAATTATAATTTCTATCATATTTTTATGTAAATATTACTTTATATTCAATCACAAAAATAAAAAACGGTGAATTTCAAACTATTGACATTATCCTACGACTATAATTAATATATATATAAGATAATATAGTATAGCAGCAATCTTATATTTAGTTTTGGAGTATTAATCAGTCTTTTAACTTCGAATAAGGGTGTTGATGTTTCATTTTATATCATATATATATCGTTTCAATGAAATATTTTAAACGATGAACAATAAATTAAAACGTTGATGATTTATTTTTATTGATGTTGTTATTAATATTAATATCACTCAAATATTTTATAATTTCTTATCTTTAAGGAATAGTACCATTTCATATGTTTGTAGAAATATTATGATTGTGATTGGAAAATTTGAAGCATAAAATTTTAATATCATTAAAAAAATTACATCTATTAGATCATAAATGGAAAGCATCATCGAATTTGATGATAAGCTTTATATTTTTTGTCATATTAACTTCACTATGAGTTGTAAATTTTAATATCATAATAATTAAATATATTATTATACGTAAGACAATAAATCATCATTTTATATTTTATATTTAAAAATAAATTCCATATTTTTATAAAAATGTTACAAACATATATAAAGTAAACCATATTGTGATAGAGTGAGTTTGAATCATGAAATTTTTAATATCAGAATAATCACTTTTTAAATGGAAAGAATTATCAGATTCCATAAGAAATTTTATATATAGTATCAAACTTCAAGCTGAGTTGTAAATTTGAATATATATTATAATAATTATATTTATTATTATATATAAGAAAATGAATCATAATTTTGTATTTCATATTTAAAAGTAAATCATATAAGTACTTTATAAATGGAAAAAGTATTATCAGATTCAACGATAAATCTTATATTATCATGATATAATATTAACATTCAAACTTGTTATAAATTTTACATATTATTACCTACCTATAAACAAGGAATATCATGTTTAACATTTATAAGCTGGTTGTAAAAATATTACATATAACCTTATCATTAAAAAATTTGAAGAACATAAGTCAGATAAAGAAATGAAAAAACTTAAAATGTAGTATTTTATTTTACGATATGTTATACAGAATTTTTAATTTTTTTATATTTCATCTATGTGAGAGATATTAAATATATTTAAAAATAATTCATTTTTTTATATAAATTAATTCTAATTTAATTAAAATTAAATTTTAATACAAATATAATTTTAATTTATAAAATTGGGGCGATAGCTTCCATCAACTTTGAGAACTTGGTGCATAAATTCTGATTCTATCACATGCATGAATCTCCAAGCTGCATCATGATTTTTTGGAATCATAATATATATATATAGGTACAATATCATAATAATTAAATCTATTATTATATACAAAACTAATGTCTTTTTTTTTCTTCTAATAAAAGTTATTTTTTTCTGACAAATAAACTAACGACCGAAAGAAAAAAAAAGTTATTTTCCAGACATTGAGGAAAATTTTATTATAATCATAAAAATTACAAAACACACAAATATATATGATGTTACATGCGAACACAACACTCTTATTTCACAAAAAAAAAAGCAAAAAACAAATAGCAGACTATCTTTTTTTGAAAAAAAATTAAAAAAAAAAAAAAAGGAAAGACAAACATATAACACCGAATTATGTTCCTCATAAACGATAGTGTCAAGGTCAAGAATCATGCATTCTTAGAATCATCTTCTTCATCAGCATTTTCTGGTGGAGGAGGAAGATTCAAATCAAAACCGCTACCGCCACCCTGTGGGGGTGGATTAGTAGAAGCAGGAGTAGTAGAAGAAGGAGGACCAGCATGTTCTCGTGGTTCCCTATTCAAATCAATCTCTCCGGCCCTACTGGAAGAAGCACCAGCACCAGCACCAGCACCGCCATGAGTAGTTATGGAGTCTTGTCTCATCTTGGCCAAGGTCTCACTACCCAATGCAAATAATGTTGAGGCCAGTTGCTGTTGAATTTCAGGGTTACTAATCCTCATCGTTGCTGAGGCTCCTTTCGGCGGGGGAAATGCCCCACGCCAGTCTCTCTCTGGATGGGCTCGCATATGTCCAAATACACCCTTCCATGAACCAAATTTCTTTCCACATAGAGCACAAACTGGCTCTGATACCGGAGTATCAATTTCTCCTCTCTTCTTCCGCTTTGGGCCTCCTTCTTCACCGCCCTGGTTATTATTGCCTCCCGTTCTCTTCTTCTGAGAAGAACCCTCTCCTGACCCTCCACCAACGGAACTCCCTCCAGGACCAACCTGAACTGTTGATGGAGGAGTGGTGGAAGAAGAAGATGATGATGAAGGAACCGGAGGAGGAGGAGGAGAATCGGCCATGGCGGGAAGAAGGGCTTTGATTGACTCTCTGTGTGTGATCAAATGGAGGAGACATACCTTGGTGCAGTTTTATAATATGGTTTTTGACAGTTATTTCCCCATAGAAAGAAATTCGCAAATGGCACCTTTTTGAAGAGGCGCGAAACGCAACTGATTTGGTTTTTATTAATAACTGCAGCACTTGATTTTGAATCTGAAGCCATTTTGTCTTAATTTACTTAGCAAAACAGGGACTTTGAGCTTTATATACCACTGCCACATTTCATTATTAAGCCGTGTTCACGGTTCGAGCAGAATTTTTTTTGGTCCGAGTCAATATTATTAGTCCAAAAAAAATTCCAACTGGTGGCTTAATCTTCTGAATTAAGAATTATAACGAATCGGGTATTTTTGGGTATATAATCCGACCAAATTTTAATAGAATGAATTTAGATAATTATAATCGGGTTTAGTACGGATTGGTATTCAAAAAAATAATACCCATTGCAGATTCGGATCGAATTCAAACTTTATAAATACTCACTATTTGAATTCATTTATATAAATAATTAATTTAATATAAAAATATATATTTTACAATAATATTTATAAATTTTAATATATATATTTTTAATTAAAAATTAAAATTTAAATATTTTTTAAAAATATTAAATTTCTTAAATGAAAATTATTAAAGTAAAATATTTTTTATATAAATTATTAATTAAAATATATAAGATTAAATAAATTCAAATTTTATTAAAATTAATAATAATCGTATTTGATATGAGTTAAAAAAATTAAATTAATTTTTAATTGAATTCATGACATATTCAAATATTAATAATATAAATTAGATTAAAATTTGAATAGTTTAATTTTCAGGAATATTCTATCCGTTTATGGTGTGAACCGATTTGATTCATCAATTATTTGCTGATTGAGGCGTGATTTGTTAAGCTCATTTCTTGTTCAATTATAAATCAATTATCAAATTTCATTTAATTTCAATCCAAATTCATAAGAAAATTATTCAAATATTTTACTGAAAGATATATAAACCATTTAATAGATTTATATTTAAATTTCACACATGTCTTGACTAAAAAAACTTAATATAATTAAACATTTATGTTAATAATAAAGGTCAATTAAATAGAGATTTTACATAATTATAAGTAGCAAATAATAAAAGGTTGATATATTATATCAATTGTTACTAAAAAGATTATAACTTAAAATGAAATTATAATTAGTTGTTCATTTTATAATTAATAGAATTTTATCAGATAATTTTGAAAATATAAAACATAAAAATAAATGTTAAATCATATTATTAAGTAAAATAATAAACACCATGCATAAAATTGTACATGTATATAGTAAACTGCCATAAATTTGATTTTGATGACTGATGAACCACGTAGATCAAGGAGCGAGGGAGTGGACCAACGAAAATATATGACTTTGAGTGGAAAAATTAACGGTCAGGAATTTTTTTTGTTATGGGAGACACAAACCAAAAATTAAAACAAACAAAACTAAATAACAAATAGTGAATGGAATGGGATGAGTTTAATAGATTTTTTATTTTTCAAAATTCAAAACCAGATTTCAGTTTTTAGGGCTTCTGTTTAAAAAACTTGTATTCTTCATTTTGCTGAGCATATGTATGATGTATAAATAAATAATAAATCTAATTAGAAACTAATAAACTTTAGAACAAACAACAATATTTTAGAGAATAAGTATTTACTAAAAACTATATATATATATATATATAAGAAGGAATTGCAGGGAAAGTTTCAATTATAAATTATGTACATAAGCTTTACTGATTAAACTGCTAACTAGAATCTAATTATTTAATGCATTAATTCAACTTCATGAACATTCATTTTTTATTAATTATGCATGCTTTACAGTTTTCAAATTTGAAAATGAAAGTAAGAATTGCTAAAAAAATATAAATCGCTACAATCAATTGATGAATTTTCCTTTTTTATTAAAAGAAAAAGGAAAAATGCGAAATTGAAGGCCTCCAAAATTCTAATTTGATTTACTTCTCTGGTGCAATTCTTTTTTTTTTTAATACTAAATCCTGCCTAGTAACCATTACTACTCCATTCTCACCATGTTTTTTAAAAATATTGGACGTGGAGGGAGAGAGAGGATTGAAACCTATTAACTTATTTTAATAGTAAAGTGCTTTTTTCGCTGATAATAATGACATTGAAAAGTGTGGTTTTATCAACCAGCTATTTCCTGCGATCGGGGCTCCCAGCGGTTTCCAATTTGGATAGGGCCAAATTGTTGATTTGGGCTACTCCGGGTTGGGTGTTTGGTCGTAAGATTTTGGGCTATGTTTCTGAGCCTTTTTCTGTGTAACCCATACCCTGCTTTGGGCTACGTAACGCATTTATGTTAAAAAAAATAAAACTAATTGCCCTCGTTTGGAGCCAACATTATCGCTTTTTTCTTGTCATTACTAACGGAAGCGTGCTCATTCGACAAAAAATCAAACCTTCAAACTCCACAAAATTTGATACTTCATTAAAAGACATGCATTGACTTCGCTCAACTACAAAATAATACCAGAAAGAAAAAACAAATTAAATGAAGACATTGCCTTCCTAGACCAATTTAATGCTCTTTCCATCATCTCGAGTCTTGACACCCATAACTCTCGATACCCATAAATTAGAATAGGAAAAAATTTACCTAATCCAGTCTGCATGAAGTAAGACACATTTATAAGGATCCCCCCATTAAAAAAAATCACATAAAATCTACATTTATGTGTCATCTAAGAATTTCCCATGAGACAAAGAAATACACTTGCTATTGGTAAAACATATATAATTCCACCGAGTGCATGAGACATCTGAAAAGAGTCCACAAGGGAAAAATAATAATCAACAATTTTTCAATTTGCAGAAGATTCACATAACAAATTTTAATATGAAGTATGTACAAGACATTCTGGACTGGGCCCTCATTAAGGAGGGAGGAGATGAGAGGCAGAGAAATATAAGATCATTCAATGACCAGACACACCAAGAATGTTCATAGCCCTAACTATCATACTTGAACTTATTTATACCCAAAAAGAGGGCTTGAATACAACTCGGGTCTAGACTCAGCAGTCCAAATAGACACTAACCCATAACATAGAGAATATAAATCAATTACAGACCAGAATTCCCCAAAAGTCGCTCCACTGCAGCATGGACATTCCCAGCAGTGGCAATTAGCGCCCGTATATTCTCTTGAGTGTCGAAGAAACCCATTTCTTGAAGCTGTGACAACTGGGTTGCATAAAGTTCCTCTGGGGGCACTGAGAATATGGTAAGGAGTGAGTGCAACATAGATAAAAACATACAAAGGAAGGTCATAAAAACAAGGGCAAGAATAGCAACCATTTGGTCTGCTCGGAACAGCAAGGCTGCCAGCCCCAAGGCCACCAAACATGTTCATCAACATCTCTAAACCCAAATTATTAGGTGTTCCTGCAATTATAGAGACAACAAAAGCAATCAAGTTACAAAATAATCTCTCCAAATACTCTTTTGTGCATGTATGCATCTGCGCATGCATGTGCACAGTCGAAAATAGCAAGGAGGGTGGCAGAGAGGAGAAGTCCTCCCCTTGGGAGGTTGCAGGAAGGGAAAAAAAAAAAAGATACTGAGACCATCAATGGTACATTTGCTATTGACATATGAAAAAGAGTTAGGGTCCATTGCAGAACCTACAAAACCATGCAAGGCCTATTGTGGACATGCAGTTAAAATGGATGTCCTGGACATTATTGAACAAAAATAAGCAAGAACATATAATCCCCAACTGAACTGCAGAAATTCATTACAAGAGATACTAATATAATAGCCTTCCCAAGGAAAATGCTATGACATCACTTCTATGTCTAATACTCGTATTTCAATCACTGATGGGTGAACTGCACAAAAGCTTCCCACACTACAGGCTTTAGGCGAATTAGATAATGCAGCCTTGCAATAGAAGAAGGCTTTCCAAGGTCTGGATCTGCGAGATCCAGGTCATGATGAAGTTGCTCACCCTCCAAAAATTTTGGAGAATACAAGGAAACATGCATGCTATTCATCTTAATACACTTAAAGACCAAAAGTTGAGTGCACACATGAACTTCTATTTGTAATAGAATTTGACTATTACAACCCTGAATCTTTATTGTTTAACCTATTATTTTGTATTAAAAAAACATATTACACCCTTTTTCTATTTTTATAATCAATAAGCACAAATTTTCTGAACTTAATAGAAAAAACTATGCCTATTAACCTATTAGTTATAAAAATGAAAAACAGAAGGGTGCAATAGGTCAATTTAAAAGAAAATAAGAAAAAAAAACAACGTAATGTATTGAAATAAAAGGTCAAGGGTGCACTAGGCTTTTTTCCAAACAGTTCACAGGCTAATTTATTTAATCGGCCTTTTCTAAAAAGTTTATATATAGATAACATCAAATCTTATTAGATTACCTCGAAAAACAAAGAGCTCAAATAAAAGGCTAATATCACCACTAGAAAATCATTGAAAACGAAAAAAATTGAAATGAAGAAATGACGGAATCTTATAAGGCCTATTTTTGGAACTTTCCAATATCTACCAACTTTAGACAGCCTGAATCATGCAAAGTACAAACTATCAAACATAATAAATTAGATAAAGTTTCACCCAAAGAAAAGAGTATATTATGGAGAGTGCGTTCCTTACCTGTTCCTGCACCCGTTTGACCTGGTTCTCTGCAAGAGAAAGCACCAATTTAGTAAGTTGAGAAAAAATTTTATAGCAAACAGGTGAAAGGTGTTGATGATTCCAAAAGTCCGAAAAGAAAAAAAGACTTTTAAGAACACTAAAGAGAAAAAAAAAATTACTGCAATACTTACTGGGTTGACTGCTGCCGACCAAGCTGAGAAAGCAGAGCTTGCTGGAAAGACAGAAGTTGCTGCATAAAAGAAACCGTAAGGGTGGTTGGTCAACCAGAGACTATTATGAGAACTACTACCCAATTTTCTAAAGCACATTGATTGACTAAATGTTACAGAAGCAATGATTAACTTAAACAAAAAGGCAACACCACAACAACAATGACCTAATCCCAAACTAGTTGAGCATGATTAGCTTAAACAAAAAGCATTTAGTATGTAATTGCAATTCAAGGCATCTTTCATCCACATATAGTGTGTGAGTGCGTACATGCACAAACAAGAGACTAGAATGGCGTAGGGGTAAGGTAAGCACAAACAAAAACAGAACTTTTGTACCTGCATTGTCTCAGGAGAAGTCAATTGACGAAGAAATTCTGGGTTTTGCATCATTTCTCTAAATTGAGAATTTGAATCAAGCATGCTGCGGAATTGAGGATTAGCACCAAGCATCTGAAACAAAATTGATGTCAGAGAGCAAGACATTTCACACAGAAGAATTTTACAAGAAACAAGATAATCTAGTACCTGGTTCATGTACTGAGGATTGGAAAGGAGACTTTGCATCATTTGTGAAATTGCTGGATTTTGCAACAACTGACTCATTCCATTAGCATCAGGCATAGCACCAAACATGTTATCAAACTCTGGGAGACCAAGTCCTCCTAGTCCAGCAGGCGCTGGCGGCCTAGCATCCGCAGCAGTATTCGACCTTGGACTATTTATTTGGGCACCACCAGCTGCAGATTTGCATTTAGTTGTTTTGATAAAGTAGTTAAATCAATTGCCTTCTATTTTGCAGCTTTTTAAACAACAAGATTAAAAACTGAAGCAAATAAAACCTTAACTCAATCAGAAGGCAAAAGCCTAAATACTTTCAAGGACATAAAGAAAAAATACAACTGAAATAGTATCAAAGTTCTGCAAGCTCCAACAGAAGGTCTTTAACATGCTAGTAAAGAGATCTACACAAAATCACTGAGAAGCTATGGCATCTTGGATCTTGCATTAGCTCAAGTTTTTCAACATCAATGAAATGACTAAAAAGTGAATCTCACATAGCTAAACTAACACCAATCTAGATAAAATAATAATAATAATGAGGAGAAGAAGAGGAAGGTGGAAGAAAACTTGAAGATAGAGAGGTTTATATTAAATTGCTTCAACACCATAAAAAGATGGAGAGAAAAAGCTTACTCCCGGCAGCTGTCCAAGGGTTGGGCAGTGGATTGGTATTTGGAGCAGGGGATCCGGTTGTTGACTCAGAACTAGTAGTTGATGGATTAGTTGACCTATCAGTAGCTTGATTCCCTAGAAGAGCTGCAAATGGGTTTGTGTTATCACCTCCAGTATTTCCAGCCATTGTGGTTGCATTCAAAAATGGTTCCTGGACAGTTTCATACATGCGTCTAAGCATGTTGAATCCCTCAGGTGAAGATTCAATGTTGCTCATTGCTCTGTCAGTGTTGCGCATCATCTCACGCATGAGTTCAGGGTTTCTTGCTGCTTCAAGTGTTTGACGGAGAGTGCTAGGATCATTAAGTATATGAGCTAGCTCAGGATTTCGATCAATAATTTCACGCATTTGAGGATTGTTCACTATCAAGTTCCGCATGATCTCAGGATTATTCATTAGATTCTGAATCACTGGCATATTCATGATTTCTCTCATAATGTTAGGATTCCGAGTCAATTGTTGCTGCACCTGTTCAAACTCTGGAAGTCCAGCTCCAAACAAACCACCGCTACCACCCAAACCAAGTCCTGGAAATAGTGAAGCTTCAAAACCAGATCCTCCAAGTGCTCCACCTTCATTGGAACCAACAGCTCGTGTAGTAGTTGAAACAGTATTTGAAGCTCCAGTGTTGCTAGCTGGAGCTGTATTGGCTGCTGCAGCAGGTGCAAATCCACGAACCATATGAACAGTGTGATCTGCCTCCAAACCTAATAATCATAATAGAAAAATAGTCACATCAAAGGAATCATGCATTGAATTTCAAAAGACTGACAATTTCACTACTGTATTCCCCATTGTAGATGCTTAAATAAGCAACAGAAGTTACAATTCTACACTAACATAAAGAACTTGCTGATGAGAAGTTCCTTCGTGAACCCATGAGTTAATATAGCAAACTTGGAACATCAGAATACACAGAGAAG
Source organism: Manihot esculenta (assembly GCF_001659605.2). NCBI lineage: Eukaryota > Viridiplantae > Streptophyta > Magnoliopsida > Malpighiales > Euphorbiaceae > Manihot > Manihot esculenta. The sequence continues at coordinate 8,723,904 of NC_035162.2, read as the reverse complement.
TTTACAAGAATACAAAATTGTCTACATAAAATATGCTCCAATTTCTAAAGGAAAGGATATAAAACTTGTAACAGTCATTACACTAGCAATGACAAATGGAATGCAAGCAAAGATGTCCGGAGTACAATAAGTATACTTTTCTCTCTATCTATACAGCAAGGTAAAAGAAAGTTATAAACTGTTGCCCTTTAAAACGAAAAAAGACAAACAATGCAACCAAAAGAAGCCACGATAAGTCAACAATTACATAACTGTAAAATATACCACTAAGAAAGAGAACAAGCGAGTCTCATTTACACATGTAGAAGAAAATAATCTAAGTGACAATGTGTATACCAGACCTACAATTTAAACACGAATAAGACCTGCTCTCCCTTCTTTCTCCATTTACTTGTCTCAAAACTCAATTCCCAAATTGCAAGATAAGTTATTTCTAGCAATATAGTGACACAGCCACAAGGGGAAGATTTCTCATAATCCCTAACAAGCTTCATAATGATGATAAAATATCTAAGGGCCATTTGTTAGATTAAATTTCATAATCAAACTAACTAAGAGCAGTACTCTATACGAGCAAGGCCAAATGGTTTGCAGAATCATTATTGGTGCTAAATTTATACATCTCAGTTGATTTTAGACTAACTGGTCACCTAGAATACTGCTACTCAATATATTACAAAGGCAAAGTGAGATAGGGGAACATGGCTTCCACAATGGTTTTCAACTAGGTCTGATATAATTGCAACCATATATATATTTTAGCCTTAAGAGTTAAAAGTTCACATGGAAAATTGAATAATGATGGAAAGACATAGAGACAATCATAGAATCCAAATTAGAGTGCTTAGTTTAACACTTGGAAATATAAGTCAAGTTCTGTTCCCTGATTTCTTCTCTGTGACAATACTGCATAGCAGCTTGACGAAGCCAATCGCGACCTCTCCAAGTTCACATTAGGGCAATTATATAATGAGAAGATAGAGAATCACCATAATGAATATGGCATAATGGCACAGGCAATGGAGGTAGCAAACAATGAGCACTGCTGGTGCACAAAGTGATGATGGAGATAAGGCTGTGGGTTGCTTGATGCATTCATTGTAAGTGGGATTGTAGTGATGCAGCGTTACATGGAGATTTTTTATAAGATTGCTTCTAGTCAGCTATAGCTTTTAATAACGATCAGTTTCTTTTTCAAGCCATTGGCATTAAGTACTAATCATGTAGCTTGTTACATTTTTCTTTTTCATTCCTTGGAAATATATGCGTGTGTTCTTTGACTAGTAAATCCTGTCTTTTCTCGTTATTTATATTAAAACAGGTTGAAAGAAAGCAGATTTTCAGAATATTGACGACTCCTTCGCGGGGTAAGTCTCTTTCACGCTCATATTATATTTTTTGTTTCTATCTTTACTCTCCCCATTTTCAAAAATAATCATGAAAAGATTCACTAATAGTTCATTATCCAGTACTCTTTATGAATAGGTCCATATGAAATCTCTAATATTTTCAATAAAATCGAACATTGCAGATCATCATATTTCTACCAAACTTTCAATCCTCTGTCTACCGAATAATGCAAAATAAAAAAAAATCATAAAATAAAATAGGGAAAATCAAACAGATTATAGATTGGATGTACCGTAGCTATGAAGTGTTTGATCGTCCTTCAAGATCCGACCCTTGTAAATCAGCCGCTGTTGATCGGCCGGCACATCGCACTTCCCAGCAAGTACGGCCTTAAAAGCTTCAACCGTCGAGGATAGACTTATGCCTACCGAAAATTTTGATCCATTGGAACATCTGATATTGACGGTGACTTCATTCCCACCGCCGTTCGATTCGCTGACCTCATCTCCAGCTCCATTGCCTCCTCCCATACTCTCTCAGCGAACTGTTTAATTAATCGCCGAAAGCAATGAGAAAGCGACAGCCAAAACGAAACCCTAACCCTAGATTGAGATAACCGCGAAGAAATCCAATAGGGAGAGAAAGGGGGAGTGAGACAGAGGTCGATAGGGTCGCGATGGCGGAGAACATAAAAATTGCGAAATAAAAAATTAAAACAATAAAAGAGGCTCTTTAGTATGTATGTGTATATATATATATATATATATACATATAACAGGAATCGAAGGTGACTTGACCCAGCCAGGCCAGTAAGGAATAAGTTGTGTGTGTTTGGCTATATGGGAAGCTGGGAAATTTCACGCGCTTTAGATACGAGTTTACTTCACTCTCTCCTAATACGGTGGTGCATTGTCGGAAGGCAAAGCAGAAAATATTCCACAAATTAAAGTTTGATTCGTAGGAGATCTGGGGCAGTGTTTTCCACGGTCTCAGGCTACACGCGCCTTGGAATTTTCACATTTGGGCTTTACCTAGATTTGTTAATATTCAGTGGTTTGGGCTTCGAGGATCCATGCTATTGACCACGCATCTGCCCACTTTTTGGTTTTTGGACTTCAACAGCGGACACGTGTACAGTAATGATTGGTCGTTATTTTCATTATTTTTTGAAAATGTTTTGTTTTCATTATTAAATTAAAATAGGAAAGATAAACGGTTTAAACAAAAAAATCAAATCGATTTATTTAATTTGATTTTACAATTCAACGGTTCGTTAAATCCCCCACTCCATGCTATTTTTCTCATCACGCCTCTCTCGACTTCCCCTCGCCTCCTACGCTCTCAACTTCCCCAGAGTGCATCAACCGAGACCTCCTCGTCATCGCATCAACCAACCCTCATCGCATCACTGACCATCTTTATATTATTTGCAATTGATTTTGGGTTTCTTCGTATTTGTATTTGTTTAAATTTTGGATTTACAATGCAAGATAATAGCAGAGAAATAATGAATTGATATATTTAATTTGTTTGATTGATATTTTTTTATTTAATTTTTTAAAAATTTAAAAAACTTTTAAAAATTATTTTTTTGAAATAAAAGAAGGAAATAACTTATTTATTCAAAGTTAAATAAGTTTTTTTTGAGAAATATCTTTTCAAAAATAGAGAAATTGAACCGGACAAAATCAAAGTATTGCATGCAATCATTTAAGAAAATAATTATATTAAATTATTTTAAATAATTGATAAATGATTATTAGATTTTGTATCAACGAATTTTTTAGATTATTTATAGGCTAATTGTATATTTAAAAAGAGTTTTGGATTTGAGATTGAAACACGCGTAAACACAGTAATCGAAAATCAATTAATCAATTGAATCAAACTAAAAGATTTTAATCATATTAAATTTAATTTGATTTAATTATTATTTTAATTTGATTTGTCTATATTAAAAAAATAATTTATCACTCAGTTTTTTTATTTAATTTATAACCAAATCAACTAATTATTTAACTTTATTAATAAACATCAAAAAATTAAAATAAACAAATATATTTATTTTACGCGTTTTGTTTTGTGTGCTAAATTATTGTTTTCAAATTGTGAATAGTTGAGCCATTAACTATTTAATTTAAAATTCTAAAGATGTATTCAATGACATAAATGAAAATATTAATTATAATTTCTACAACGTTTACAACTTGATTGTTTTAGCTGTCATGCTTGACAAAATTATATATATATATATATATATTTAATATAACATAAAAACATTAGAGCTCCATTTGATATACAAGTCTTTAATAAAAAACTGATTTTTAAAGAAAAAGAGTTTCTAAAAATTGATTAAAAAAATTGATTTTGACTAAAACTGGAGCTCAAAACTTATTAACCTTACAATAAATTCAATATCAATGAACTAAAATTATTAATACTATTTTTATAGTTCCTATAGTTAAAATAAATTTTTTAAGATAATAACTTTAATGATAATGTTAAACAGATTTTATATTTAAATAAATTTAAATTATTCCAAAATTAAGTAAGTATAAACTTCGAGTTTTAGACAACAATACATGTTAAAAGATAATTATTTCAATTAATAATTTAATACTGAACTCTATGCTAGAGTTTATATATATAAATATATATTTTTTTCTACAAAGGAAATACCGATAATACAATCCAAATTGTTTTATGTCAAGGAATATGTGAAGGTAAAGCAATGGAGGGATAAATCATACAATTGGACAAAAAATAATTGGATTTTAAAAGGTTCAGTGAATCATTCTTTGAATATTCTTTTTATGACGAAGCTGAAGAATATCCTACCACAACTTTATGGTCGGATGATGGATTCTGTCTGATTTTAAATTTATAATTTTAATTTGATTCGATTTAAATTGATTTGATTAAATATTAAATTTTTATAAAAATGTGAAATTTAATTTAATTTGAAAGTATATTAAATCTATCAAATAATAATTATTATACAGTAAATTTGAAAGGGATGGTTAAGAATTTTGAATAAATTGTTTTTTATTTGAAGTATAAAATAAATTTCTCAATAAATTAAAAAAAATATTGAACTGATTAAAACCAATCAAATTAAATATCATCCAATTTAAAATGATTTCAATCGAATATGGATTAGACCGATTTCATTCTAGATAGCATCGTTTTGATCGGCGGGTTATGGTTCAAACCTATCATTGTTTGAATAACTAATCCTATCAAACAATGATAGGTTTGGTTCAAACCTAAAGATTATTAGTTAAACTAATCCTATCGTTGTTTGAATAACTTTTAGGAAGGATTTAAAATAAGTAGCAAAAATAAAAATACTAAAAAATTATTTTACTTTCATTATTGTGGATGTGGAAAGAAGAATATTTTTTTAAAATAATTAAAATACATTTATTATTTATATTTATATTTATGATTAAGAGGTGTTTGTCTAAATTTATAATCCAGTTTGTAGCTTATAAATTTTAAAAATAAGATGATCTGTTTATTTATAATATTCTTTAAATTTATAAATGCAGCTTATAAATTAAAAATATAAGCTAGGGAAAGTAGCTTTTCTTTTAGTACTTATAAGTTGAGTTGATCAAATAAATTATTGTACTCAATTAATTTTAAAATTTTATGATATATGTTATTTAATATCATTTTTAATAGTTTTAATAATAATTATATTTATAATTTAATTATTATTAAAGATATCTATAGTTTATCAATCATTTATAAAATTTTTAAATAAACATATAATTATTTAAAATTTTAAATATTTACAAATCTTAAATAATTTGTAAGCAATTAATATTTATAAATTAATTTTCATAAATTATACCAAATACCCTCTTAGATAAAAAAAATTCTATCACATTTATTTTCTATCCACCCAGTTCAAATTGAATAGAAATTAAAGTGATTTTTATTTATTTATTTTTATTTAATTTAAAAAATATATATTTTTATTTTCTTTTTAAGAGGGATTCAGCACAATGGGCCGTTAGAGTTTGACGTGGGACTTAAAAAATAAGAGCATAGGCAAGATGCCTATCAAAATTTGAATTGCTACGAACTCGATAGAATATAAAACATTATCTTATTGGTGTGAATTATTATTTAATAGATAACAAATTAATATAAACATGACCTCCAAGTGGGGGTGTAAACGAACCGAGCTTATAATCGAGTCAAGTCGAGTTTTGAAGAACTCAAACTTGGTTCGTTAAAATTTTTTCGAGTTCGAACTGAATTCGAGTTTTACTCATATCGAACTCAAGCCGAGTATTAAGAAACTCAAGTTTGGCTCATTTAGCAAACGAACTTAAACGAGTCGAGTTTTTATCGAGCTGAGTCGAGTTTTAATCGAGCTAAGTCTCGAATAATTCACGAGTAATTTAATTTATTTACATATATAATGAGTTTTAGTTTAAAACTAATAAGTTTAAAACTAAAATAATTTTAATTAAATAAGTATATTTACAAATTAGCATGTAAACTTATAAAAATGAGTTTTTAAATCTCAATGATCCAAATATATGCAAGTTTAAGAGTGTAACTAAACTTTATAGAGCTGAATTTTAAAAAATTTAGATTTGGCTGTTCACGAGCCTATTCGCGAGCCTGCTCATGAACTCAGAAACGAGCTGAACTCACGAGTCTTAACGAGCCGAATACTATGGAGCTCAAACTTGGCTCGTTTACCAAACGAGCCTAAAAATTAAGTTCGAGATTGGCTCGTTTAGAAATCGAGTCGAGTTCGGTCGAGTTTTTATCGAATCGAACCTCGAATAGCTCACGAACTGTTTGGTTCATTTACACCCCTACCTCCAAGCCTTGAGTGAATATTATTATTATTTTTTAATATACTTTCACTAATAAATAGCTAAGATTGTGCAATGCTGCACAATTACGAATTATCCTCTTTATTCTTGTTATTATATCCAGCAAGGAGATGGTCTCTTAAAATTTGATTTCCTTTAAAGATCATATCATTATAATATCCTTTCTACACTTGAAATTTCAAAAGCTCTCTTGAACCTCACTACTGAGAAGCTTCCTTTAATTTCCCTATTTGATAATCCAAACTTCAAACACCTCCCACTTTTAAAAGCTTTAACACATGCCCCTACCAAACATTTCTTCATTTCAAGCAGCCTTATTTTGCTAAAGTCGTTGAAATTGTGCTATTATTAATTTAAATCTGGATGGATTACTATGTGCAGTCACATTTACTTTATATTAAAATTTAATAATTATTCACTACATATGTTTTATTTTCTTATTAAAAATAATTTTGATAATATATTAAAATATTTAATTCGATTCGTTATTTTTCAATAAGATTAACATTTGGCAATTATAAAAATACCACAACTCATTAATTTTCAGAAATAAGATCCTTTAAGCTCTCAGATAAGCCTCTCTGAACATCCAAACTCATGCCACTTCTAAACCTAGTGATGCTAACTTACCTGCCATTAAAGCTCCCTTGAACTCAAATCAGAGTTAGATAGAATCCTCTTTAAAGACCCACATCTCTCTACTCTCTCCCATCACCTTATCAGTATTACAAACCTTGTTGACACTTTTCATGAATCTCGTGGTCATAACTTCCTCAATTCTTTTACTTGCCATCTCTCTTTCACTCTTTTGCTTTAGTCGTTAGGTCAATTGAGTTTGAGATTCAAATCTCAATCAATTATGAAAGCGCTGACAATTTGATGACAGCTTCAAAAGAGGTATATACAAAATGAGAATGAGTTGGGGAATTTTTTAATCCACCTTGCGAAATATCTTTCATAAGGCTTAATCACAGGTTACAAGATTTGGTTCTTAAATCCAAAATTATTTTGTTGGAAAAATCATCTATTGTCCCTATTGGTTGAAGAGTCTTCAAGAAAAATCATCTACATGAGATTGAAACTCAAGCCCGCACAGAGAATCATAAGAAGTTGGGTATTTTTGTGCTGAATAGGAAATCTTTGATTCATTGGGATTGAATTTTTATTTTGGTTAAAATTGGACCCGAAAATTTAAGGGTAAATTTGAAATTTTTTCCAAAAACTATTTGTTAGATACCTTCTTTAGGTTCTGTCCATCTTTTCAAATGGAGTTTGTTTGCAACTCTTTTATGCCCTCGTGGCTCTCAATGAATTTAATATTTTTTAAATTAAGAAAAAACCTTGACATTTATTTTTCACTTTATATTCAATTATAATTAATAACAGGGATGGACTTTTTTTTAATTTAATTGTTTTATAAAATTTACCAGTACTTTTCAAGTATTTTCAGCGTGTTGCATGATTTGACATATTTAAACAGACAAGATATTTACAAAATTAAATTATTTAAATTCATTTTATATTATGATATAAGAATTTATTTTAAATTTGATTAAAAATTAATATAAATTATTTAAATTTATTTAAAATTCAATTATTATTATCTAAATAAAATTTAAATTCATTTATTCTAGTATATTTTAATTAATACTTTATATAAAGAAATATTTTTTATTTAAAAGAATTAATATTTTTTTAAAAAATTTAATTTTAATTTTTAAATAAAATATATGAAAATATTATAAATATTATTATGATATATATATATTTTATATTAAATTAATTATTTATATAAATAAATTTAAATAATGAATAAATCCCTTATAAATAAAATTTAAATTAATTCAAATTTATTATTATTTTTTAAATTTAAATTTATTTTAAATTTAATTATGATTATATAAATTCAATCTATTAAAATTTAATTAGATATTTAAAAGTATCCGACCGATTTGATTGATCTGCACAGCTTTAATTTAAGGATCTAGAATCGGACATTTAAGGATCGAGAATCGGACGTTTCCACTCAATTCTTTAATAGGAAACACAATTATAATAAAAATAATAATTCAAGTAAATCAGGATGCTCTAAAATAAATGAAATAATAATAATAATGAGACAATCAAATCAAATAAAAGAATACAAGAAATTCCAAATGCTGAGACCTAATTGGTACACGTAGGAGCAAAGGTCAACAGACCCTACAAAAGCCCAAGTGGGGAAGAGCGCATAGGAGCTGAAACCCAAAAAGAGTAAACCAAAAGCAAAGTTTTATGAACCCAACAGCCAATGCATAATTTGAAATCAGATGCACGTCACATGCCAACTCACTGAGTGACCGTTGTTAGGACAACAAAGGAAAGTCTTTGCTAATACCTTGATCTAACGGTCACATTTCACTAGCCGTTGGATTTGAAAAGAGGTTCATTTACCCGTTTAACTTACTCTTTTATTTCTTTATCTATCTTGGTTTTGTAGATTCACTTGCCTTGACGCTCTTTTAAATGCACTGTATTTAAAGTTCAAATCTTTAAGGCACATTGTTCTTCAAGAAGCTAGTGGGTGCGATTGTTCTTGTTTAGTGGGTGCGATTGTTCCTTCAGATTTTTTCTCCCTACTAGGTTTGGAAAAATGAATATATCTGATGAGAACAATCCTATCATTAAACCCACAAGTTTTCAAGGTTAGAGGGAACTCCATAGTGAACAGTTTGGTTATATATATAGTTGTTAAACCTCAGGATCTGACATGGGTTATTTTGTTTTGCTTGGATTATATAGGAGGGCTTGAGATGGGTAGCAGAAATTTTGGGCAGGAGATTAGGAACAACAGGAGAGCTTTAAATGTGTTAAATCAGAATTTTATTGGAGCAAAAGCATGTACTTGTGTCGTTGACAAGAGAGGGATGTCAGAGTAATGGTCTTGATGCTCTAATTATTTAGTTAGTGACTAAGAAGCTTCATTTAGGCTAGCTTCTTCTACATCTTCTTCTTCTGAATTTTTGTTGTTTTTTAATTCAGGAATCATGGAGTCCCTGAAAGAAACCCACTTCATCCTTCACATCGACCGATTACAAGGTTAGAACCATGATCTTCCCTTTTTTTTTACACTTTCCCTTCTTTTTGGGCTGATGTGAGCAAATAAAGAGAGAAAAGAGCAAAAAGATTCAGATATTTGAACCTCTAGATCTCTTAAATGAGCTAGTGATTGAGTTTGAGTGAAGTGTTTTATAACTTTTCAGCAGTTCAAAGAGTATAGAGCATAAAAATTTGTAATTCATCTTTTAACTGAGAAGTTATCTTCAAATACTAATAGTTAAGTTTGAATTTGGCATTTTAGGAAGTTTGCCGCACAATTGTCAAGTACACATCAGCACTGTCCACAGGTACTGTCTCTTGCTCTTTCAGGAAAGGAAAAAAAAAAAGATGGATCTGTACCTGCAATTTCTTCTTTATTATCTAATAAGGCACTGCTAATTTCTTCGAACAATGTTCAGCAGGAGGCTAAGAAGCAGAAACCATCACTCCCAAGCAGAAATGAATTTGGAGACTCTATATTCGTAGATGTCAAAGAAAATAAGGCACCTTCAGACCATCCAGTGCCAATGTTTTTAGAACAAACGGAAGCAATTCCAGATGAAACGGATCAGATGGTAATCTCTCTCTCTCTCTCTGAGATTTCTCAAATTAAAACACATAATTGACTGTCAAAATCTGTCAGGAGGAGGTTGAAATGGAAGATCTCTCTCTCTCTTTCTCATTATGGAAATTTCTTAAATTAAAACCCATAATTGACCATAAAAGATCTGTCAGGAGGAGGTTGAAATGGAAGATATAATTGAAGAACCCATTTTGGACATTGATGGCTGTGATTCAAAGAATCCACTTGCAGTCGTTGATTATGTTGAAGACATGTATGCCTACTACAGAAAAATGGAGGTAAAACTAAACTTAAAAACTCTTATTATCTATCCTATCACTGTTTTCTAGGTGATAAATCTCATGCTCTGTCTCGGTTGTCTGTATGGTGACCTCAAATGAAGACGGGCTTGATTCTCAATAACCTGATTATTATTTTTGTGCCTTGAAAATTCAAGTTGTCAAACTTCCCACTGCATTAAGCATTTGCTGTTTTTGAATAATTTCATGATATGCTTGAAATTTCACTCATGTTTGGAGACTAACTACAGCTCAATCTGTGCAGAGTTTCAGCTGTGTTTCCCCCAACCTTATGGCACAGCAATTTGACATTAATGAAAAGATGAGAGCTATACTCGTTGACTGGCTTATTGAGGTAAATGAAATGTTTACCACCAATTAGAATGTTAATAAACGCGCTGATTCTGAACGATTCTACTCGTCTGATCTACAGGTGCATGACAAGTTTGAACTCATGAAAGAGACATTATTTCTTACAATTAATCTTATAGATAGGTTTCTATCACAACAAACAGTGGTAAGAAAGAAGCTTCAATTGGTTGGATTGGTTGCTTTGCTCTTAGCATGCAAATATGAGGAGGTTTCAGTTCCAGTCGTGGGAGATCTAATTCTTATATCAGACAAGGCCTACACTAGAAAAGAAGTTCTTGAAATGGTGACTTTCATTATCTGTTTCAAGTTGTTAGTTTCTATATCTTATCAAAACTCTTAACCCCCTAAAGGCCAAATCAAACAAGTAAACATTTTCTTCCTTCACAACCTGCAGGAAAATTTGATGCTTAACAGATTGCAGTTTAATATGTCATTACCAACACCATATGTCTTTGTGCAAAGGTTCCTCAAGGCTGCTCAATGTGATAAGAAGGTGAGTGAGCAGCATTTTTTTTTAGCCCATGAATCAAGTTCTTTCCTAATTGGGTGAAATTTTATGACCTGAAAACAGATTGAGCTGCTGTCCTTCTTTCTGGTTGAGCTTTCTATTGTGGAGTATGAAATGCTCAAATTCCCACCGTCTCTTTTGGCGGCTGCGGCAATCTATACTGCTCAGTGCACTGTCTATGGATTCAAGCAGTGGAGTAGGACCTCTGAGTGGCACAGCAACTATTCAGAAGATCAACTTTTGTGAGTATCTCTCTAATCCCAGTCAGCATCTTATTCACAGAAGGTTTCTTGCAGCACTAATTAACTTTAGTTTCTTACATACCCACAGAGAATGTTCAAGACTAATGGTGAGTTTTCACCAGAAGGCAGGGACAGGGAAACTCACTGCGGTATACAGGAAATACAATACATCTAAGTTTGGCTATACTTCAAAAAGTGAACCAGCAGTTTTTCTATTAGAGGCTCAAAAATAGCAGGGAAAAGTGTACAGCTACTGACTATTACTTGATTGGGGTTGGTGGGGGTTACACACAATAATCAGCAACTTTGGGTTGCCACTTGGGAATTGATATTGTGAATTTTAAGAAATGCAGCCTTGGGTTATGGTTAAGATCCTATGTTCTGATCCATTTGAACATATTTCCTCACTGTAATTTTCTTTTCTTGTTCTATTTAAAACAATAATTTCATGACACCATAAAAATGAAATCTTTCCTTTATTTTCTACTTAAGATTGGTGATAGATGTTTGATTTCTAGTATCAATAACACAGACCATACACCATAAGTAGAATTCCCAATCGGATTAGGAGTTCTTACAAGCACCCGGAGTTTCCGCATACGGTAAACTCATGCTTTGTTTTAAGTTGCACAATCCAACATTGATTGTGCAACTCAAACTGTCCCCATCATTAACGATTGAAATAACACTTTCCTGATTACAAGTATATCCATAAATTGCACTTGTCAAAATCCTGAGGAAAGTTGTTGACGATTTGCAATTTTCTTCCTAATCACTGATCTCTCCAATCAGTATTTGCCTTCGCTCCCTGCCCAAAAGAAAACCAACCACTTGCCAAATTGAAATTTGGTATGTTTGGAGTGCAAGGAAAGTAAGAAAACTATTGAGACTAAACGACACCGTTTGGCTCTGCACCTTTCCACCAACCCCCTTGAGCCAACTTGCGTGACTATTCAATATCGTTTACGTATTAATTACATTCATTTTCCCCTATATATACCTCGCAAAAATTCCGCTCTTTTTCGTCGCTCGGAAACAGAACACTCTTTGTGCTCTGAAAAGCAGTCTCTCTGTTTTCCTTCTTATTCGTCTCGTCTCCTTTAAATCTCAACCACCATGGCGTCGAAACTTACTTCATCCCCAAACTCTCTACTCCTCCAAAATCCTAATCGTCACCACCTCCTTAAACCCAATTCCTACACCACTACCTTCTCTAATTTCGCCACCCAAAATAAGCCCAGTTCAATCAGATGTGCAGCCACATCAACAGCTCCAGTCTCGCCTATCCCTGCAACCCAAGATCCCGAAGAACGTGTCTTTAATTTCGCCGCCGGGCCAGCAACTTTACCTGCCAACGTCCTCAAGAAGGCCCAGGCGGAGCTCTACAACTGGCGTGGATCTGGCATGAGCGTAATGGAGATGAGCCATAGAGGGAAAGAATTTCTCTCTATTATTCAAAAGGCTGAGGCTGATCTCCGAGCTCTCTTGGATATCCCGGAAGATTACGCCGTTCTGTTTCTCCAGGGCGGCGCAACCACCCAGTTCGCCATGATTCCTTTGAATCTTTGCAAGCCCGACGACCCGGTTGATTATGTGGTTACTGGATCGTGGGGCGATAAGGCTTTCAAGGAGGCACAGAAGTTTTGCATGCCTAAGGTGATTTGGTCTGGGAAATCTGAAAAGTATACAAATATTCCAGCTTTTGAAAGTTTAGAGCAAAACCCAGATGCCAAATATTTGCATATTTGCACTAACGAGACCATTCATGGAGTAGAGTTCAATGATTACCCAACTCCCAAAAATGGGATTTTGGTGGCTGACATGTCTTCAAATTTCTGTTCAAAGCCTGTGGATGTTTCGAAGTTCGGTTTGATCTACGCTGGAGCTCAGAAGAATGTAGGGCCATCTGGGGTTACAATTGTGATAATCAAGAAAGATCTGATTGGAAATGCTCAGGAGATAACTCCTGTGATGCTGGACTACAAGATCCATGCAGAGAACAATTCACTCTACAACACCCCTCCATGTTATGGTATTTACATGTGTGGTTTAGTGTTCGAGGATCTTTTGGCACAGGGTGGATTAACAGAGGTTGAAAAGAAGAACAAGAAGAAAGCAGAATTGATTTACAATGCCATTGATGAGAGCAATGGGTTCTACAGGTGCCCAGTTGAAAAATCTGTAAGGTCATTGATGAATGTGCCATTTACACTTGAAAAGTCTGATTTAGAAGCCGAGTTTATCAAAGAAGCTGCTAAAGAGAAAATGGTTCAACTTAAAGGGCACAGGTCAGTGGGAGGCATGCGAGCTAGCATTTACAATGCAATGCCACTAGCTGGAGTGGAAAAGTTGGTTGCTTTCATGAAAGATTTCCAGGCAAAACATGCTTGAAGCAGTGATTGATTTCAGTGTGCAATTTCTCTTTCTAGTGAGGCTAGGAATTGATCTTATGAATTAGAGATGTGTAATGTTTTTGGATTGTCTTTTTTGCTTATGTTCAATTTGATTTCAGTGAAAGTTAAAATGGGTATCTTTAGTTGACAGCATTCTGGGAGGGACAGAAATTGAGCTGTGTGATAAGACTGCTACTGAGGACCAAGTGACAAAGGAAATCTGAAAAAGGTGTACACCAGATTTGTAGTGAATGGGAAATGAAACGGTTTACACGGGGGGTATTTCTTGGCTGTTTGCAACTGGTTTTCCATGCGACTGCGGTCTGCATCTGCGAGTAGGATAAAAGTAGAATACATATCAAAATAAATTCATTTATTTATTTAAAACAAATAATAATAACTGGACTCAATTGATCTAATCATAAGAAAATCACAGTTACCTTTTAACGCGACCGGCAGAAACAGTATTGAAAAGCCAATTGGCTTTGTGCCAAAGAGAAAATAGATCACTTCGGAGCAGCAGCTTTCTGTTTCCGGCCCCCAGGCATGTATTGTGCTCAGACGAGGCAAATTTCGGATGCAGCGAAATTCAATAATTTTTTTTTTGGAATTGTGGTTTATAAGGAGATTCAAGTAGAAAGTTGGTCTTGGTTAATAGGTTTTAATTTTTGTAATCCTTTTTGTTTGTTGTGCTTAATCTTTACAACATTGAGCTGTTTGCACGTATTCACAGAGCATATTTTATTGCCTCCACCTGTTTGTTAAAATTTCTCTTCGAGCTTTACTTGGTTCTTGCTCCTCTCTCTCTCATATTGCAGGCCTTGTAGCTCTTGCACGGGCACGTGCGCGCACACATATAACAGAAACAAGAGATTTTTCTGATCAGACTGGAGGAGCCTTAGCCTTCCTTTTCTTCTTCTACTAATATTTCTCCACTTCATCAGTCATATTTCAGATGCTGCAAATTGCAATTCTGGTAATTTTATTGGTTTAGGAATTAATTTGATAAAATTATAAGTTTAGATCAGAATTTTTAAAAATTATCAGCTGGAATTTTAGAAAATTTATTAATTCATATCAATATCAAAATTACTCAATTAAAAGATTTTATATTTTATGAAATAAAATTGCGTAGTATTCCTCACAAACACACTGTTATTTAACTTGTTTTATTATGGTCAAATAAACTAAATATTATAAATATATATTTAAAATTACAGGGCTAAATGATGACTGTATTTAAAATTAGCGGTGATTAAATAATATAAATATTTAAAATTAATATTTTTTTAAAAATTTAAAAACTTAATTTTATAAAAATGAAAACATTTTAATAAGATAATTTTAAAATAAAAATAAGCTCCTAATTTTACTAAAAATTCATTAATTTATGGTAATTATCTTTTTTTTTTTTTTAAATTGATTTAAACCGATTTATACTACCTATGGGGATGGAGCTTGCTCAGCGCAGTGCCAAAACCTTAATTAACACCACCTACCCAAAACCTTAAGAAAATAAGTGACTGTGGTTAGGGCGGTTCTCTTCAGTGGTTTCTTTGTCGTTAATTGCGGTGAGTGTTCCCTGCATTGGATAGGTGTTAGACCCTTGGCCTGAGTTGGGGTGAAGTTGGGCCTTGATTTCACCACAGCTGGGAGTGTGCAGGGCTGCACTCGATTGGCAAGGCTGTGTGTTTGGGCAGGCTGAAGGACTATTGGGTGCAAGGGCTGGACTTCGGGTGTCAGTTCGGTCCGTCACATTGGGATGCTGCTACAATAGGGATTGGAAGTTGCTGAATGCAAAGGAGTGACCTACAAACGTGGAAAAGTGATATTGGAGTGGCGCATGTTCTCCCATGATGAGTAGTGGGCATGTTCTCCCATGAGGGATAGTGGGTAGTTATAACTCCCATAATGGGAAGTGGGTAGTTATAACTCCCATGATCAGTAGTGGGCGGTTATATAACTTCCATGATGAGTAGTCGTAGTTATATAACTTCCATGATGAGTAGTGGGCGGATTTTTCTCCTTAGTGGTTGGGGGTGTCAACCACAACTTCTTGTAGACTATTGCTGTATCCTATATATACTCGTACATATGTAAATATGTGGGGGCTGGCTAGAGAGAGCTAAAAAGAGAGCACTGCTAGAACATTTTGGGAGAAGTTCTGTGAGAGGTGTCTCTTGTATTTTTCCTTTTAGTGAATGAAAGGTTGGGAAAGTTATTTTCTGTAAACACTGTTGTCTTGCACTTTGTTAGTTGAGATTTTGTGACTTTCGAACCTCACTTTGTGAGAGGGAGTGGCTGAGTCGTGGGATTTCTTGGTTGCCTAGCAGGTTTTCTAAGTGATTGTTCCGCTGCGTCTGTTTTGACTTAAAACCTGTGACAATAGGGAATAGTTGTTTTTGTTTTGTTTTTTCAAGGAATCATGGCTTCATATTTCTTTTTTGCCGGTGCTGTAGTAATTGTGTTTTACTTTGAGTTGTTTATTTTTGTTTTACAATATCTTGCAGGTTTTGTTATTTGATAAATTTAGGATCATTGAGGGCTCCAATTGGTAGTCGGGAAGGATTTGGTGATTTGTATCTAGGGGTCGCATCGTTATATCCAGCAAGTACTGTACCCGTATATTATGAATGGTTGAACTTTGTTATGTCCGCCACTCGTATGACTGATTGGATGGTCATTTTTTATTTTCTTTCCCATGACTTTATTCAGATTAATTGTTTGTCTGTATATATTTTTTCTTTTTTTTTTATATTTTATTTTTGAATAAATATTTATTACTTAATCTTTCAATTTATTTTTTAGCTAAATATCCTCGAATATGTCAATAAAGATATTGTAGTCGGTATTTTCTACAAAACAATGTAGTTGGTAAATAAAGACAGTATAGTCGATATCCTCAACAATAAAAACATTATAATCGGTGAGGCAATGATATTTGAATATGTCTTACCTTTTTTCTTTCGATTTTAATTGATTTGATTGAATATTTTGATTTGATTTATTCTAATTTCTTTATCAATTCATTGATATTAAAATGCAATATGTTATATGCGTTGGTTATAAAAAAAAAAAACAATCGACTTGTCTACTCGCCCCTTGAAACAAAAAAAAAAAGAAAATGATGAGGAGAAATGAAAAGAAAATAAAAGAAATGGAAAATGACTTGTTGGCTTCCCATGAAAACAATGGACGGCCATTAATTAATTTGAACGCATCCTCATATAGCAGCTAAACCAAGTGTCAGCGAGGCATCAGTAGTTGAGAACACTATTTCGGCTGCAAGGGATTGTTTACGGCCTTGAATTGATCTCCTTAATCAAAATCTCAATTAGTTCGTTTATCCAGAGCACGCATTTGAATAATTACAATAATTACTGTGGCAGCTAACACTGTTGAGAAGGATGAATACAAGAGAGCGATGCCAGTTAAACAGGCTTGTTATTTAACTCTCTTGACAAAGTGACCACTCATTCCAGATCCACTAATTCCATTTGCAGTGACAAGGTCTTCAAATTTAGAACAATTGAGGTACTTCTTTGGTTTCTGAATGAATGTTATGGAATATTAGTTTATCAACAACCTTTTCTTTCTCACCTATACAATGTGCTCTCAAAAACCAAAAATGGAAATAAACATTCAGATGAAAAGGGCTTCGTGAACTGAATGCTGCTAAGATGTTCTTCCTTTCCATGGTTATCATAACCATTCTCGCGATTTTAACAAAATAATGCATACTGTGATGACACCTATGCTATGAATCTGCTCACAAGCACCCAACACTGCGGTGGCTGCATAGCAGTTGCAGCGGTTCTGCAACAAAAGAATTCTCTAGGATGTCCCCTTCTGGTGTTATGAAAATGAGAATCTTGAGAAAAGAGAGAGTGTGGATCCAGAAGAATCACTTGAAGGACTCGGTGGAGCAGCATCAGATGCATTGTATGCCTCTTGACATTTCAGCACCTGCTTTCATAATAAAGAGGAAAAAGAATAGGAAAAAAATAAGAACTTGACAATTCAGTACTTGGAAATGAAGCGCGGCATATGCTACTATAGCGATTGACAGCCCTGAAATGGAGAACACTATAAGAGCAATGACCTTGGAATGGTCATGAAATGGCATTGCAGTCTTGTGCATCTACTACACAATACACATGCTTCCCAAAACACAAGCACACACAAAGATCCCAAAGAAAATGGGATTTAATTTAAGGCAATTCCTATGAGCAATTCCATTGATCATTCATACTAGGCATGTCTATGGGAACATTTTCAAAGGGAGGGAACGAGAGATTATTCAACTTACTGTATTTGGCAAATTAAAAATTATTTGGTAAGGGGAGCGAAGGAAAAATGTCTTTATCATATTTGAATGATGGAGAAGAGATGGCGAGAAGGGAGAATTTCAATTGTAAAGACTAAAAACCCATTAATGACAAAGGAATCATATTATTTTTTTCTTTAAAAAATGACGTTAAAATGATGGGACAATTTAAGAACTTTTTCTCTCCAGGAATTCAAATTCTTTACACCCTAGGATGTAATCAATTTCAACTTATAGAAGGAGAATGACTACACTCCCTCCCCTTCTTCAAAAAATTTATATGCCAAATGAGGAGAGAGGAGAAATCCGTTCTCCACATTTTAGAACTTGCCATGTACAGTAATATAATCATTGATCCAGTAAGACCAATCACAGAACTACGAAACAAAGCAAGATTTCACCTCTTCAGGACTGAATTGCAGAAGCATTGCAACAACAGGCAATAGTACCTCCACTTCACCTGTTCAGTGAAAATTCAACAGGGTAATCAAAATCATCGAGTTTGGAACATCCCTTGTACCTTAATACTTCAATCAACGAAAGGGGAAAAAAAAGCTCTCTTTTTGTGATTGATCTGCCAACATGGGTACCTGTTTCAAGTAGCTTCAATATGACATTTTTCAGATATGTCAAATCTACCCCCTCTCTTTTCTGTGATCTTTCCAAGTTGCGTAGCTCAGCCTTCAACATAGCTTCCTGGGCTCATTACATTAAAATCTTTCCATCATCATGTAAAATCAACTTGTTACAAAATAATAAATAACAAGGGAAAAAAAACGATTGGCGGTTGTTGAGTTTAGCTTGTTAACTAAGCGTTTTCCATCCACAACATGTACTCAGACTTTAAAACAACCAACCTAGAAGAAATTCAACAAATATTCCATTCCCTGTTCCTGCAGGCTGCCAAATTTTATTTATCATTTAAACTCTATCTAAGGCCATATTCATCCATCTCAACACCATCACATCTCATAAAGAGATCTCTTGACAACAGGGTTTCATGGCTCCTCCAGGATCTATAGGAAGAATAGAAGACAGATAACAGAGAGCATCAGGGATCCAGACATCTATACCTGTTGGCCGTGAAGACGATTTTCCCGTTGAAGTTCCTCAATTTCCTCCTAAAACACAATTATCAGAAACTGTACTTTACGAAAGTAATAAAATAAAAATCTAAATAAGACATGATATACTTGAAGTGCCAAAATATGCCGCTGAGATTGTGCCAATTCCTCCTCTCTCTGAGCTTGTTGCCTTGCCAAAAGCTGAAATTTAAGAAAAGACTATCACAAAGCAATATTTGCCTCTCTCACTTTCCTAGCTCAAGCCATAGTATAAAATGGCCATTTACAAACTCTTCGCATTCCTGTATTTAAAACATCACTAAAAACAGGGAAAAAAAATAGAGAAAGAGCAGATTAAGGGAGAAGTGAAAATCTTCTCCCACAGATAAAATTTGAGAATGAGTTCCCTGGGATTTGCTGATCTTCATCGAGAACAGTCCAGCTTTTTGAATAAATATCAAGTATTATTTACGGAAGTATATCATACATCAGATTTCACTTTAGAGAAATATATGAATCCTTGCTACCAAAATTTGCTGGACTGGAATTATGACAAAAATAACATTGGATTACGCCAACATATGTTACAACTATATAAACTTGTCCCTCAGACATGGTTGAGACAAGCTCACGATTTGATACATCTTTCTAGTAAAATTTTCCTGCTTGGTGGTTTTAGTTATCCTGATAATAGGAGTGGCCAACAGATTGGAACCGGCAGTTCCTGTTCAAGGTTCAGTGGGGCCAAACCCAGAACCACATGTTCCCCTTGCAGTATGATCAAATCCAATAGTTAACCTTTTTTTCAATTTTTAAAATTTCTTGTAGATAAATAATTTGATTATGGCCTGAAACTAAACTGTCCAATTCAAATCCAGCTTTGACCTGTTCCGGTTTTAACCACCCCTTGGCCAGGTCTACCTGATACCATACCCAGCAAGATTATAGCATATGATAATTATGAGAAGAGAGTATGTTTTTACCAGAATTTGCTGTTCTGCAGCAGAGGTGCTTAAATTTGGTGCATCCTGTTTTTTCAAGGCTGAAAATACTGGTTCAAATAAAGGATAAGTTATAATAACATTGACAACCAATAACGGATAAATTTGGTCGACCATAAAGATTATACCATTAGCTTACTAATATTGGTTGGCAAATGGTAAAGGACACTCCCCATACCTGTGATATTATTTTCATTTTGATCATCCTGGAATATGTGGTTAGACCAAGGATTACAAAGATGCAAAACTATTTCATGAGGAAATTTTAGGTAATAGGCTTGGCTCTAACAAATTATGGAAAAAGAAGAAAAACATACTTGTGGCCTTGATTCCAGGGAATAACGAAGATTCTTATTGTCATCAACAAGTTTAGATATTTCTTTATCCTTCTCCCCGATCATTCTATCAGCAAGATCACGGAATGCCTCATGCTCTTCCTGTCATTAAGAATTAAATTAATTCATAAGTAGATTGCTTTATCTAAAGCCAAACTCTACAAAGGAAAAACAGGAAGATACCTTCAGCTTTTTATAGCGTACTTTCAACTCTTCTAATTCTTTTTGTATATCTTGCCCAGAAGTTGCTTCCTTTTCTGCCTTCAATGCCTCATATCTCACTGTAAATTTGTCACCAACTCTAAACTTAATTCAAATCTCAACCAATATATAATTTCAGGAAAAGGAAGGGTAAAGGAAGAAAATAATAAAAAAAATACTACTAAACTAAGCATATCTATTACATCGCCATGATTCTTCCAAATTTTGAAGGTTTGTCTCCCATGCTTCTTTCTCAAATTGGTAGCGAGAATTTGCTGAATCAAGTTTTATTTCAATACTTTTCATCTGCTGCTTGGAATTGTTAAGAGCTGCATCTCTGGAAATGGTAGTAAATTTGAAACTTCAATAGATGCTTTGCACTACCAAAATTTTCAATATCTGAGAGTAGAAGGAATGTTGAACAACAGTATCCTTTGAGAACCGCTGTAATACAGTATTGCTAACTAGAGAGAACTATTAAAGCACATGTATAAACATAATAATAACCACAGTGAGAAATATGAATGAATCAATAGACAAAAGGGTGAGGAAACAAATAAGAGAAAGCCTGGATGACATAAACAAGAGTTGATGACCAGAGAAATCCAAATCTTTGGTCAGAATTTGTAACTATGGCCAGTTCTTTTAATTTTGTCACTAATACACACAACCTTTTAAATTGGACTCAATTGCGGCAAGGTTTGGAAGAGCATAGGCTAAACTTCTAGATTTTCTCCCCCTCTTTAAGAATGCTCGACAATACCACCCTTCAAGAAACACTTTGAACATCCTCAAAAGCAACCAATACACTGATGCAAAGCTTAAAACCACATATCCAGCAATATCACAGAGAATAAGCAAATGGCGACCACTTACTCCTCCCTTTTTCAGAACTTATTAAACCCACTTTCCAAGAAGAAATCTCTCCTTCATATTATCCATAAACAAAAATGGAATTAAAGGAAGCACACTTTGAAAGAAAACCACCTATTGAAGTGCCTTTCTTGCCTTTCATTTTTCTGAAGGGTAGGATTTGTGAATTCACTGTAAGCAAGGAGGATGTGGCTGCTCAGTGTTCAGTCCATCAGAAACATCTCTTAAAAACCCCAAATTATTTGAATAAGATCTATTTTAATGCTGTTAAACAAAAAGCAAGCGTGATTTTAACATAATGGCTCATTTCCTTTTTTTTTCTTAAAAATGGTTCTTATGTTGTGCTTATTAATGTGCACCAATCGGCTAAACTAAACTGATATGTTTTGCTCTGGTTCAGTTCAATTGGTCTCTACATGTTGGTTCCATTTGGTTTCTCATAATGTGAAATACATACTCATATCTTATTTCTAGAAATTTTGCACACATCCATAGAGAGAGAGAGAGAGAGAGAGAGAGAGAGGGAGAGGCAGGCATTCACAGAAAGAGGGATTTGAATAAAGATAGGCCATCACAAAAATTTTGAGCAAATGAGTTACCTTTCAGCAAGTTCTTTGTCATAATTAGCCAATGCATCCTGAAGATCCTGGAGAGCCTCATCCCTTTCTGAAGATATCAACGACAATTCTCTTTCTGCCTCCTATAAAATGGAAGAATTGCCATAAACAAAGTAAACCTTATACATAAGCTGACACTTGGTACAAATTTAAGGAAACATGGGCATGTACTTTTATAGCTTCCTCCAAAGCTTTAAGTTGTTCAGAGTCCTGAGCTGCAGCTAGCTCAACCTCCTTTCTCTGAAGTAGTGCATGAGCACGAACCTTATATGAGGAAAATTCACTTTCAAGGCGGTTGATCTGCAATACATAAATTGATAAGAGAATTTTATCAAAGCAGGAACAGAGAAATTTAAACTAATACCTCTTCCTATTAAGAGATAATAAGCAAATTAATTGTCACTAATGTGATAGTTTCCATGGCTGGCTGATGTCATTAACCACCCTGAGGTTTTGCTGATGACAATTCAATAAATGAACGTACATAAAAAGGTTGTCTACAAAAATTTCTATATCAATTCCAGAAAAGTAAATTCAGGCTATCAGAATTCTAATAAACATTCATTAATGCACCCTTCCAGCACTCTCAAAAGAAAGAAAGAAGAAAAAGAAAGCAGCAAAAGCTAAATTACCATCTCTATTTTGTAAAGTGCCAAATGAGACTACATTAAATTGTACTTTCACAAGTACCTAAGCAAGTATGCTAAATTACAACTAGTTTCAGCCATGGCAAAGTAAGTCTTATGTACAAGGCGCCCCCCCATCCCCAAATAATTTACAGCCTCTTCATGTTTTAGTTTATTTTTTCCATTGCCCACAAAGATATGAAGTCTGTAATTCTCTAGCTCAAATGATTTATAGTTATTTTCTCTTTGGATGTGTAGTGTGGTTTAAGGTGAAAGGACCAATTTGGCCTCACAATGAGCTTTTCTCCACATTCTCTGGAAGCTTTGAAGATAAAACACCCTATCTGTAAAGTCAAATGGTAAAATTCGTAGCTCATGCCAACATGGAATTAGGGGAAAACAACATGATACCTCCTCTTGGGCAGCCAACAGTTCACCATCCTTTTTGTTTAGCATCTGCTTTTGTACGTATACTTTTAATTCCAGCTCACCTAACCAAAATTGAAACAACGAATACACAATTAATCAGCATAAATTAATCAGCATAAAAGGTGAAAGAACATTAACTAAAGAGTGCCTACATACTTCTTATTTTAGCTGCTTCAATTTCAGCACGTATGCAGTTACTCCCAGCAATTTCAAGTTTCATTTTGAGTGTATTGGAGGCAGCTTCCAAGCTCTCTTTTTCCTTCTCCTGTAACCACAAACACCCTTTATGGGAATAAAATCCAAAATATATGCACAAAAGCTAGCTAATGTACAAAAGAAAAAAAAGGGTGATGTACGCACATCATGTGACAACAAATTAACAAGAAAGAACAAATGGTATTCTGAAGGAATAACAAAAAGAAAAAGCATAATAATGACTTTGACAAGAAAGAACGGAAGATATCTTAAGACAAAAGAATCATTTCTAACGAGTTAAAATGATTTTATTTTCTTCCAGATAAAGATTGTTATTACACGATTTGAGCCTGGAACATATCCGTGATGTGATAGGTGGTCCAATTAAGATTAGCTATGCCCGCTAATGTTCTCAGTTCTCACCACGAGCCCAAGCTCCAATGACAATTTAAGCTGGTCACTTCACTGGCATAATCTCTAAGAAGCACAGGAGCAATACAAGAACAGACCCAGAATGAAAGAACTAGAATTAACTCAGGGCAAGAAAACAATTTCACAAGTCACCAGGACTTGGGAAAATTTTTGAAAATTCACAATACAAACAGCTTACAGTAAATTTATTAGAGGATCAAAAATTTCATGGACCATATTACTCCATGAAGGTACTCAATTATTCAGTCTAAATATTTAACCCATACGTGCTCCTGTTTTTGGTGGGCAAGCTCTCCTTTTAAACTTTCCAAAGCAGCTCTAAGCCGAGCTGCTTCACCACTTGAAGCAGCATCCATCTCTGCAATTCTAGTCTCTTTCTCGGCAATAAGCACCTGCAAAAGAATATCAGTGCAGAGTCAAACTCACTCCTGGAAAACTTCTCAAGAATCAAACAGAGCATCTTGCTAAAAGTAATGCCCCTTAAGATATTTAAAGTTAGATCAGGATGTTATCTTCAATAGTTTTTGTGCACTACATGTTAAGCATAGCAGTTCAAATTAAATAGATTTGAGTGAGAGAAGAATGTATGCTTTGATTTAAGTCCTAGAAATGGAGTTAATGATGGTAAAATGAGTCTCACCTGCAGTGAAGATATAGTTTCAGTAGCCTTAACCCGATCAACTAAAGCATCAGCAAGTTGGCCTTCCAAGTTCTCTATATTCTAGGGAAAGAAATAAAACAAACTTCAGGCACCTAACTTGCAGATGCAGAAAGCAAAGCTCTATATTGAAGGGAGCAAGCCTCTAAAACAGAATACCTTCTGATGTTTAGCAGAGAGCTCAGCCAATGAAGCTTGCTTTTTCTCCTCTGCAGCTTGTAGTAAACCTCTCATGTCTTCCAACATCTAAAAGTAAAGCTAATTAACTCACAATATAGGAAACTGTTATAGTTTATAGGAAGTAAATATGTTAATATACGAAGTAAATATTGATAGTTGTGTTAGTTACTTAATCTTAGAATTACATGATCATAGCCTTGATTTTCTTTCCTTTCTAGATACGGTCTCTTATATATAAATATGTTGTAATCTCTATTGAAATAGATAACATATATTACCTTTTACATGGTATCAGAGTCATTTCTCTCCCATAGAGTTTTAAATTTTTTTTGAAAACTTAGGACTCTTGTTCTTTTGGTTACCCATCTAGGGTAACATTTGTCTTTTACTGCCCACCTAAGGAGGATGTCGGAGCGTCAGCGAAGCTGCCCTGAAGAGCCGACAGGTGTCCGGCCTGCGAGTGCTCTTCACACGCCGCAACAAGGTTCTGACGCCGTCCCACTCGCCAGCGCGTGAGGCATGTTGCTGCTCCGGTCACCCTCACCGAAGTCTCCTAGCAGCCCTCTCGTTAGATCTGTGGTTCGTTTGCCGTTTCGGAGTTGGGTGGAGACGTTTTTGGTACTGTTCACATCGAGTATTGTTTTCTTATTCTGTGTTTCTTTTGTTGCTGTTGTTTTGGGTCAGTTATTCTCATAGTTGAAGTTAAAAACACCGTAGCTGAGGTAATTCCTGTGATGACTAAAATCACGGGACACAAATTGAATGGATCTAATTTTATAGATTGGAGTAAGACTATCCATATTTATTTACGAAATATTGGAATGGATGATCATCTTACCAAGGATCATTTAATTAATAAAACTAGGAGAGATTGGATGAAGGATGATGCTTGATTATTTTTGCAGATCTAAAATTCTATTCACAGTGAGGTAATCAACCTTATTAATCACTGTGAATTTGTTAAAGAATTAATAGATTATTTGGAGTTTTTATATTCTGGCAAAGGAAATATTCCTCGTATTTATGATGTGTGTAAGGCGTTTTATTGAGTTGAAAAAAATGATAGAATTCTGATCTCCTATTTTATGGACTTTAAAAGAGTCTTAATGTCTTGATGCCTTTTAGTATAGATGTGAAAACTCAACAAGCTCAACGAAAGCAAATAGTTGTTATGAGCTTCTTTGTAGGTTTCCCCCCCAGAGTTTGAGATAGCTAAATCTCAGATTTTTTCTGACTATGAAATATCATCATTACATGATGTTTTCACTAGGGTGTTGCGTACAAAGTCTCCAATTCCTTTACACACCACTAGTGCTCTTGTTAGTCGCAATGATAGTGGCAAACAAAATAACAAAAATGGGCATAGGGGAGGTTTTAGTGGTGGCAGAGGATCTTAGCATCTTGGGGAAGCAGTTCCTACCTCTGATTCCGGTGGAATCATTTGTTATTACTGCTGTGAATCTGGACATACAAAGAAGACATGCCTAAAACTTCATAATAAGAATTAGCGCTTACAAATGGCACATATGGCAGTTGAGAACTCTTCTGATCAAAGAATTTTTATATCTGCAGATGAATATACACAATTCACCCATTACCAGACATCTTTGAAATCTTCTGACTCTTCTATCACTGCAATTGCCGAGTCAGATAACTCTACTACATGTTTTATGTCTTCATCCTCTAAATGGGTTATTAATTCTGGTGCTATCGATCATATAAGGTAATTCTACCTTTTTGTCCAATCTTAAGTCTCATGCATCGTCTTCTTATGTTATTCTTATTGATGGCACTAAATATTTCATCATGGATTCTGGACATGTCAACTTAACTCCTTCTCTTTCTGTATCCTCTGTGTTATGTCTTCCTAAATTCTTCTTTAATTTGCTTTGCATTTGTAATACCCGGCTGGAGTCCGGCATCGGAATTCTCCTTTCCGGTGGAGTCCAGGATGTCGGAAGTCTCGAGCAGGGGTAGAATTATGTTTTTCTTAAATGTTTTACTATGTTCATCAAGTTTATTGCATAAGGAAATGAGTTTTTGAGTGAAATGAACCAAGGCAGAAAAGCCAGGTTCGGCCGCTGAAGTTGAGGTTCGGCCGCCGAACATGCATGGCTTTCGGTTTCACGTGTAGCCGCCGAAGGTGGTCTGGCCAGCCACCTATAAATGGCCCTCAGTCGGTTGAAGCGGTAAGAGCACCGTTTCTTTTATCTTCTGAGGTGAAACTCTGTCCTTTGTGAGTATTTCTTCATGTTTTCATTAAATCATGCAAAGATTTGATTAGTTTTTATGGTATTTTGAAGGTTTTAAGCTAAAAACTCAAAGTTGTGAAGTTTGGAGAGTTTGAGATTTACAAGTACACAGAGAGTATAGCAGGCTTGCTACGGGTTCTGGCGGCCTTAAGCCGACCTGAATCCTAGCGCCGGTGACGGTCCATTTTGGGGTCGTTACAGCATTAGTAAACTCACTCTTGCACTGAATTATTGTGTCTCATTCTTTCCTGATCATTGTGTTTTTCATGATCTTTCGACGAAGCAGATTATTGGTAGAGAGCGTGAGTCAGAGGGTTATGTCTTCCTAAGTTCTTTAATTTGCTTTGCGTTAGTAAACTCACTCGTACACTGAATTGTTCTGTTCCATTTTTTCCTGATCATTGTATTTTTTAGGATCTTTCGACGAAACAGATTATTAGTAAAGGGTATGAGTCAGAGGGTCTTTACATCTTGGATAAGCAGCTACCTAGATCCCTTGCATGTTCCACGAGGTTAACACCTTTTAATATTCATTATCGTTTGGAACATCCTTCTCTCTCGGCTTTGAATAAGTTATGTCCACAGTTTCACCCTTTATCTATTCTAGATTGTGAGTCTTGTCAATTTGCCAAACATCACTTTTTACCTACAGTGGCTCAAGTCAATAAACGGGTTTCGTCTCCCTTTGAGTTAGTCCATTCAGATAGTTGGGATCCTTGTCCTATCGTATCTAAGTCTGGCTTTAAGTACTTTGTTACTTTTGTTGATGATTTGTCTCGTACTACTTGGTTATTTTTAATGAAGAGTCATTCAAAATTATTCTCTATCTTTTGTGCTTTTTACGCTGAAATCCAAACTCAATTCAATATTTCCATTCGAATTTTGTAAAGTGATAATGCTAAAGAGTATCTTTCTGGAGAATTTCAATCTTATTTGTTATAAAAAGGGATTCTTCATCAGTCTTCCTATGTGGACACTCCTTCACAGAATGGAGTTGCCAAAAGAAAAAATTGATATCTTCTTGAAGTAGTCAGAGCCCTCTTACTCTGAATGAAAGTACCTAAATATTTTTGGGCTGATGCTGTATCTACTGCTTATTTTTTTTGTTAATTCCGTTCTTCATGGTGATATCCCTTATAACATTTTATTTCTCAATAAATCTTTGTTTCCTATTGAGTCAAGTATCTTTGGTTGTACTTGTTTTGTTCGTGATGTTCGTCCACAGGTTACTAAATTGGATCCCAAATCACTCAAATGTGTCTTTCTTAGCTACTCTCAACTTAAAAAAGGGTATCGTTGTTTTTCTCCTGATCTTAATCAGTACCTTGTGTCTGCTGATATAACATTCTTTGAGTCCAATCCGTTCTATTCTCCATCATCTATTTATGACACCCAATGGGAGGAAGATGACTTCTTGTCATACACTACTAGCTCTCTGCCTCCTCAGACTCTTCTTGCACCTTCTGCCCATGTGCCAAGTCACCCTTCCATTTATTATATTTATTCTAGACGCTTAGAGGACTAGGACTCTGCTCTGCTACCAGCTTCTTCGTCGACTGACCCTGCTCCCACTGATCCTTCACCGTTTGATTTGGATTTGTCCATTGCTCTTTGCAAAGGTAAACGTACTTGCACTCATCGCATTTCGTCTTTTGTCTCTTATGGTCAATTATCCTCTTCTTCTCGTTGTTTTGCCACTGTTTTAGATTCTATTTCATTCCCTAAAACTGTTATTGAGACTTTATCCCATCCTGGTTGGCATGCTGCAATGGAAGAGGAAATGATGGTCCTAGACACTATGGTACTTGGGAGTTGATGTCCTTATTCCTAGAAAAGCGGGCTATTAGGTATAAATAGGTGTTTGCAGTGAAAGTAAACCCTGATGGATCTATTGCTCGCTTCAAGGCCCGTTTAGTAGCCAAAGATTATGCTCAAACTTATGGCACTGACTATTCTGATACATTCTCTCCAGTTGCCAAGCTCGCATCTATTCGGTTATTTATTTTCTTGGCAGCTACACATGATTGCCCTTTGCATCAACTAGATATTAAAAATATTGTTCTCTATAGTAACCTTCAGGAAGAGGTTTATATTGAGCAACCACCTGGTTTTATTGCTCAGGGGAAGTTAGGCAAGATTTGTAGACTTTGAAAATCCTTCTATGGCTTGAAACAGAGTTCTCGAATATGGTTTGGCAAGTTTAGTGAGGTGGTCCAACAATTTGGAATGAATAAGAGTAAGTGTGATCACTCAGTATTTTATAGAAATTCTGATAGTTGAGTAATTCTGCTTGTAATATATGTGGATGATATTGTTATCACAGGAAGTGACGTTGCTAGCATTATATCCCTAAAATAAT
Source organism: Manihot esculenta (assembly GCF_001659605.2). Classification (NCBI taxonomy): domain Eukaryota; kingdom Viridiplantae; phylum Streptophyta; class Magnoliopsida; order Malpighiales; family Euphorbiaceae; genus Manihot; species Manihot esculenta. The sequence goes on along the minus strand of NC_035162.2, from coordinate 8,694,689 downwards.
TTCTCAAAACACAGTTTCATACAAAAAATTTGGGCTCCTTGAAATATTTTTTAGGCATCGAAGTTATATGGTGTAAGAAAGACAATTTTTTATCTCAAAGAAAATATGTTCTTAATTTGTTGGCAGAAACAGAAAAATTGGGTGCTAAGCCTTGTAGTGCATCAATAACCCTTAATCTTCAACTTACCACAGAAGACAATGAGCTATTTGCAGATCCTGAAATGTATAGAAGATTAGTTGGCAAGCTGAATTATTTAACGATGACTTATCTTGATATTGCATATTCAGTGTCAGTGAGTATGGTAAGTCGATTTATGTCCTCTCCTACTGTTGCTTAGTAGAATGCTCTGGGACAAATTCTTTGCTATTTGAAAGGGGCTCTAGGACGAGATCTCTTCTATGGTAACCATGGGCACTCAAATATTGAATATTTTTTTGATACTGATTGGGTAGGTTCGAAGGTTGATAGGGAGTCAACCACTAAATATTGTGTGTTTGTGGGAGGTAATCTAGTCTCATGGAAAAGTAAGAAGCAAAATGTGGTTTCTCATTCTAGTACTGAATCTGAATATTGAGCCATGGGATAAGCCGTATGTGAAGTCTTGTGGGTGCGTAAACTGTTGGAAGAGGTTGGGTTCACAAATTCACCGCTTGCTAAGTTGTGGTGTGATAATCAAGCAGCTATTCACATTGCCTCCAATCCAGTATTTCATGAGAGGACTAAACACATTGAGATTGACTATCATTTTGTTCGTGAGAAAATCAAACAAAAGATAATCTCAACAGGATATATCCGAACTGGAGAATAACTAGGAGATATCTTCACTAAAACTCTAAATGGAACTCGAATTGATTATATATGTAACAAGTTGGGTAAGATTAATATCTATGCTCCAACTTGAGAGGGAATATTATAAGTTATAAGAAGTAAATATGTTAATATAGGAAGTAAATATTGATAGATGTGTTAGTTGCTTAATCTTAGGAATTGCATGATCATATACTTGATTTCCTTTCCTTTCTAGATACGGTCTCTCATGTATAAATATGTTGTAATCTCTATTGTTATAGATAATATATATTACTTTTCTATAGAAACAAATAGAAAGAATATCATTTCTCCATACACGAGTGAACATAAACAAAATGTAAAGACTGTATAATTGGACAATTTAACAGAAAATAGAAAAATTATTAGCTAAAAATAATTTGCTTCAAACTTGAATAAAATAGGTAAAGCAGAAAATTTGCATTTGAAAAATGCATTTGGCAGGACTGGAAAAAAGGTATAGCATCGCAACACGCTATTCACAAGATCTCAGATTTCACAATTAGAAGTGATATAAGTCATTGAAGATCCAAAAGTCAGTGACCAAATTGACAGTGCAGTAAAGGAGTTAAAATTTTAAGACTCTGATGCCAAGGCATGGAATTGGAAGGTAATCTCAGTTACCAGTTAACATGTATTAGGATTAAGAGAACAAAAAGGATATTGAGCGGTTTGAAACTGAAGAAATATGTAACATTTTAAGCAAATCCGTTAAGAGATGCAATAGGTTTACCTTGAGCCTGAAAGAGAGGTTTGAAACTGAAGAAAGATGCATCATATTAAGTCCATGCATTTAGAGAACAATAGGTTTACTTGAGCATGAAAGAGCCCATGCAGACACACACGTAAACATGCACACATGCTGTCAAACTTCAAGGGAAGGTATCAGTCAGCACCTGTTCTTTCTCCAAAAGAGTCTGTTGCAATGCCTCAAGAGCACTCTCTTTAGGTTGAAATGATTGGTGCAACTCCTCAATCTTTTCACGGAGTCTGGATATCAGTGACATAGTCACTATTTGAAAAACAAAATGCGAAAAAATGCTACAGATGGAGAAATCAAGTTTAATTATAAACATGTCTCTTCATCAGCCCATAAAATGGTGTAAAGAGCCCCAGTATGCATGTCTGAAAGTTACAAGTTTCACTCACTTTGATGTGCTCTTATAATCATGAGGTGCAGAACTACTTTTTGTCAAGAAATAACAAGTTTGCCAGCAATAGCTGTAACCACAGCTATTCACGCTCTAGATCTTTTTTTCCTGAAGGAAATTTGGTTGCAAATGGACAAAAGGATAAAGAGAGGAATTTAGATCTCTCTCTCTCACTCTCATACTCTTGTTTGGTTTTCATACAAGCTCAAATCATTAGGACCTCAATAAAGCCTGAATCCTTACCATCTAGAGAAGGGAGAAAAAAATGGCTGCATATATATTGCACAGACACAAAAGAAAGCAAGAGTTTGATTTCCCCATACTCTGCTTTGCATTAGCAAATAACTATAGAAGAGTAGATCAGATATCCAGTGGAAGGCTTAAAAAAATTTCAATGGTGTGACACACAGATCAATCATGCAAATTCAAATTATAAATACATAGAGCTTTCTCCAACAAATTCATCTAGAACCAGAGACTCACAAATTTGCAATCAATCAACATGCACACCATTCTGATATTTGTGCACATAAATTGATCTTAATTTACAGTTTTTTTGGGGATATGGAAAGAGGAGCGAATTTAGGGAAGGAAATGATCAAACATGCAGAAAAGTAATTATTTTTACTTATTATTTGCACTTCTTAATTGTTGCCTCTCAGCATCCATTGCTTTCAGTGCATCATGTGCTTGTTGTCTTGTGCGTTCTAGCTCTTGCTGCAGAGTTGACTGTTGTGATGATGCTCGTTCAGCAGCTTCATTTATTTCACGAAACCGGGCTACAAGATCATCCTTTTCCTGAAATGACAATCTCCAAACAATATTTGAACTCAGTTTCTGCACATCTGCATATGCTGCCTTCATTTTTTTTAAACAGAGATGCAACCATTAGCCTCTCCCAAATAAAAATAGAATAAAATCAATATGGTTGCCCCTAATTAAAGTTGTCTAGTAATCCCCTTCCTTTGTTAGTTAATAGTTTATAACACAAAATAATATCACAATAGAAAGTGCAACAAAATGATTCAGAGACGGTATTTACCTTCTGGACCTCTTGAATACGTTGTTTTGCTCGTTTATGAAGCCTTTGAAACTTGGAATCAAGTTCAGAATACTTCTCTTCACGCTCTTTTATTTCTTTATCTAACTTCTGTTCAGCTACCCAAATAAACCATGCTATGAATTTCAAAGTTTTGTTATAATTAATGGATAAAAGGATATGGGATCATTCCTCATACCACATGAACTTGAACATCATGCAATTGCATTATTCTCTTTTCTTTTTGTTCATTTTTAAAGAATTTCACAAGGCAAAGCAGATCAAGCCCTCTTGCCCACAGATATAAATAATCATTTCTCCAGATGTATAATTTGAATAACCATTTCAATTTGTTATCTATAATTTTGGCATTGAACTTTGGCTATAAGCAAAATGAAAAAGTTAAAAACACTGCACTTCAGTAAATGATAATAATTTAACAAGATCCCACTGACATAGCATATAAACCTCCAAATAAACAGACAAAATCTGACCTTCAGCAAGGTTTGCTGAGAGCTCTTGGGCTTTTGCTTCTGCTTCAGAGTATGCCTCACGAAGATGCTTCAAAGCCTCTTCAGCTGCACCTCGTGTTTGTGTTTCTGCGTGAAGTTCTCTACTCAAAGACTCAATACTCTTTTGGAGTCCCTCAATTTCACCAGTTTTTTGATGGCTTGCTTCTGTTCTGTGTTGAGATTTATCATCTGCTGATTGAAGATTTTTCAAAGCCTCAAACTGAGACGTCAAGAATTCGTTTTGAAACTTTAACTCAATAACCATTTGTACAAGCTGCTCATGAGCAGTCTCTGTAAAAGGAGTGTCATCTTGCAACCCATTTTCTTTGGTAAGATTCCCATTGCTTCCACGGTGCATGTCAGACAGATGTTTTTCAGGATCTTCCATATGAGTTCCCGGCATTTCACCAGCATTGCCTTCCTCCATTGACATTGTTGTAATATTTAGGAAGCACTGTGTTTCTCAACTTCTAAACTCCCAAGTCTTACCTGATAAAATACGAGGAAGAACTAAAGAAAAAATAACGCTAACAATTATCAAGATACAAGACTCCCATATTCCAATGCATGGCTCAAAAATGCCTAAGGCCGCCAAGCCAAACCAAACCAAACCAAAATAGATAAATCAAATAAACATAAAATTTACAGAAATTTTCACAGTTCAAAAAATGCAATTCCCAACTTCTTCAAATCAGATGCTAACTAAATTCAGATACACATTGGTTTATTTTATAGCTGAATTAAGAAAACTGAAATCACATCTCCCATTTTCCGTCAAAATTTTAATAAAATTGAAATTAAAACACAGACAAATAACAATCTATTACATCTAAAAAAACATCGACGGCTGAAAACAATAGCAGATCCTAATTCATTTAAAACTAATCACAACCATACAGCATTAAATCGATTTCAAGAGGAAGTGCAGTGACTGTACCTTAGCTTTTAACGGTGAATGTGAGATCTATCAAGTTAAACAGCTAAGCTTGATTCAATGAATTAGGGAATTCAACTGGTATCATCACTGCACTGGAACCGGATAAAGACTGGATCTGACGGTGCCAACATTGCGCGTGAGGGCCAAATCCTTCCGGGTTTGGAATATTCAGTTTCCCATGGGCATTATTGTAAAAAGTCATTATTTTTCCATTTCTGTTTATAAAACTCTCATCTGTTAAAATTAGTACAAAAATCACCCAGCATGATGAATCCACGTTTTTTAGGATTTAATTTTATTAAATAATATCTTAAAATTATTCATTTTTAAATACACGATTTGATATTAGAAGAGTGCACTCTTCAATCATCCGAATATTGTTAGTTCACAGGGAGGTTAAGATTTTTGACTCAGCGTCAGCAGTACAAGTTCACTTCAGCAAATGAAATGAAGCAGCTCATAAGTTGGCCAGGTTTGGTATAACAGACTATGGAGGAGGTTTTTTTGTTTTTATCCGAAGATGAAATAGTAGAATATAAAATTTATCATATTTATTTAGATATATCGCAGCGGATTAATTTTTTATAACTTTATTTGGATCACCTTTTATATTTATCCGAAATTATATTAAACTGTTGCTTTTTTTATTTTATTTATTTACTTTAATAATAATATATGATATATACACCCATTAGTTATTTCATATATCAATTAAATAAAAATTTATTTAATATTTTACATAAATTAGTTGCCATAAACTCTTAATAATAGTAATATTTACCAACTAACAACCACAGTTAGATATCTAAATGATTTGAGTTACTTAGATATTAATGTTTATTTAGCCTTCGGTATCTATAGCTACAAATGTATGAAGCAAGTAAATATGTATAAAATTTACTATTATTAAATAATATATAATCTATTTATTTATTATAATATCGTATTTATTATATTATTAAAATAAGTAAAATAAAGTTTAACAATAAAAAGATAAAAACAACAGTGTAGTAATATATATATATATATATTTTTTTTCTTGAACTGCAATAAAATTGTATGATAATGATAAATTAAAATATATAATATATTTAATTGATTGAGTATGGAATGAATATATAGAAATTGCTATAATACCTTAAAGTTTTAATTGTTTAAAGTTGTGTTTATTTATGACTTTATGTGCATTTATAATTCGTTGATTATTTTTTGTATTTATTTTTCTTTGTATGTTGTGAGGTTAAAATTGATTTAATTCGATAGATTGAATTAAGTACTGTACGACTTGAATGATTTTCAGAGTTGGAATCAATGAGCACGTGATATATTACATTAAACGGTTTTGAGAGCACTGAAAAAATAAATATGAAATTGAAACTCAAATTCTCCCCTACTTGGGATATACAAATTTATATACTATGTTATATAAATATAAATGAGAAATTTAGTCTCTAGTTTGATAAAACTAATTAATTAATTATGTTATTTTTAGAAACACATTAAATAGTCCCTTTAATTTCAATTAATTAACTAAATAGACCAGACAATATTTTTATTAGTCAAACTAGTCAGAAGTCATGATAACTTATTCATCCCTTTTTGTTGTTTGGAAGCCAAGAAAATGGATTACGGGGAAATGTAAAGCCAGAAGATTGTATGTAAGGACATTGACACCGAATAGTAGTAAACTCAATCAATTTGTTTTTGGATCAGGCATGGGGAATAATCTGGATTCGATGGCTTCACGCGTCTGCGGAAACTGTAAGAACTTTTGGAAATTTGTGCGGATACTAATATAACACAAGCAATATAAGTCATTGAGCAATCTGTCGCTTCATCGCCTTGCAAACTTCTATGACTCATCTTCATCATGATTCCTATGGGTTTAAACGACACTTTGGCAACAACTTTCCCTTCAAAGAGAGAATTCAACATACCAAAAATGATATGAGAACTACGGCGACAACTGCGCAAAATGCCAAACTTGAAATTGAAGAGAGAGACCGCAACTGGACTTTTTCAAGGTCTCAACGCGGTGTATTTTCTTAGTCTTTGATTTCTTAATGGTGACTTTGGTGGTTTTGGTTTTCATAGTCTCGAGCTTCTTAGGAGCTAGGAGCTTTGCCGATGGAGGATTTGAAGAATTTGTAAAAGTTGGCGCAGTAAATTAAGATCTAAGATTTGTAGGATTTGAAGAGATGAAATCGACATTTTTTTTTTCTAAATGTGAAGAGAAAATAATGTTTTAAAATTTTAGTATGTTTTGGGTGTTCAAGTTATTTTGGGACTTACAATTTAGGTATTAGATTCAGGGATATGAGCAATATAGTCATTTCAAAACTAACGACAAAAAGAGACAAAAGGTTCCTTTAGTTAATTAATTGAAATTACATTAACTATTTAATGTGATTTTTAAAATGAAAAGACTACTAATTACTTTCACCAAACTATAGGGACTAAGTAGTAATTTTTTCAATATAGAAATATAATACTACTTTAGAATTATAACAAGGCCAAGTAAATGTCTTGAATAAAATGGCAATCTGGGTACTTCAATACAACTTGATCCTACTTCATTCTATAGCAGTAAGAACCTCATTTAGCTTGTTTACACCGGGTGCAGGAAACAAACACCAGGTTCTTCAACCTGAACAGTGGAAAAATTTTCAAAGCTCCATATCTCAACTTACATTTCAATAATGCTCCTCAAAGGATCACCTAGTACAAGAACTAATGTAACTTTTATCTTTAGTTATTTTGTAAATAACACCTCCCTCTAGAGAATTTGCACCTGGGAAAGGAGACGTACACCTAAAATCGTTTAGGTCCCTTCATCATTTTTCCCCTGATCCTGAGCTGCTGAAAAGAATCCAGTAATTATATGAAAGAAAAGAAAGCACTAAAGACTTGTATGCTCATGTTACTAAGACTATACTGGGAAGCATTAAGTCAATTAAAGGTCTTAAGAAAGGCATATCATCACAAATTTGCTAATTTTATCGACTTTTTTTTTCGCTCAAAGCCTGATGAAATACAAAAACAAAATCAAATGACACTTACCACTGCATTTTCCCCTTCTAAATGTAACAGCTAGATGTTTGAAGAATTCTTTTGAAGCATCTGCACATTCCAAAATTGTTAAATATAAGAAACTGCAGTCTCCCTATCGTATTTTAAATGCCAATGCAACCGCACACATTCATTATGACTGGAGAATACTATGCTCCGCAAAAACTTGGAATACCTGAACAGGTCCATATTTTTGGCCCAAGCAATCTTTAAATAATTCTAATAATCTAATTAGTATTTCTATATGCTGTAATAAACTACTAAGGCACAGATGATAGTGATTCAACGTCCAAACATTAAACCATTGAACCAGAAAAAAAGAGCATATTTCTAAGTCGTAAAACTTTTTTGCAAAATACTAAGAGAAAATACTTTAGTCCCAAGTGCAAATAGTAGAGCTATGCAGATACAGGAGAAACTTATGTCTGTGCTCAAATCAATTACGTACCATGCTTCATTGTGAGGGATGGATGTTTCTCATCCACATACCCTATAACAGTTGCTGGTATTCCTGCCATCATGCTTCAAAACAGCAAAGGAAAAAAAAAAGATTATCAAAAAGGAATATCGCTCAGATGTCATTAATGGCAAAACTGACTCCATTAAGCACTCATCTTGGTATCTAGAAAACTTAGAGCTTGCAGTCCCACCTGTGTGGATCAACATTCTTTAGTACAAGAGAACCAGCAGCTATCATAGCCCCTTCACCTATTCTAATATTCCCAAGTATTGTTGAACATGCTCCAATCAGTGCCCCATCACCTACTTTTGGATGGCGATCACCTACTTCTTTGCCAGTCCCTCCTAAAGTAACACCCTGCCAGAGATCTGTCCTATGAGCATAAAATAATCTCAAACAACAAAGCCATTGGAGACAAGTGCTTGATCCTTTAAAACTTGTAATATATGTATAATCTCAAACAACAAAGCCATTGGAGAATGTGTTTTTACAAGGAATATCCAACATTTCCCCGCAAAATACTTACACCACAAATTGCCAACTCAATCAATTAAAAAAAAAAGCCTCAAATAAACATGAGAGAAATATAACAAATAATTATAAGAAAATGGACAAGCAAGTTCTCAGGAAGAGATGATGATGCCAACTTAACACAGCATTATGCCAAAGATATACTTAGTTTTATGTCAAGGGAACCAGGTTAACCAAAACATTAAACAATGGCAAACGAGAATGAAGGCTGGCTTACATGCATCATCGATACCCTGTTTCCTACAACAGCAGTTTCACCGATAACCACACCAGTCCCATGATCTAATAATATACCATCTCCAATTCTGGCAGCTGCAAAACAAATGAAAATGGTAAAAGGAGGACCTATGCCGTAGCAAGAAAGAATATTCATTTTTTGACATTAATAGAAATGCAAAAAAGGCATTATTTGGATGAACAGCTCAAACTTGAACTCATTTTTGTTCTTTAATGTATCAGTATCATTTTCTCAGAAATCCCAACATTAATATGTTGCCCTAAGATGAAGTGTAATGAGCTTCTTACAAATGGTTCCAAAAATATGGATTACTTTGCATGTAAAGGATGTGATATTTGGATTCTGGACAGAGTCAATGACATGTTTATAGACAAGATAGGCATGGAACAAATTATTTAAAATAAAAATAAAAATCAACTCACCTGGATGTATGTCAACTCCAAAAACCTGCAGAAGAAAAAAAAAACAAATATTACAGGGAGATAAAGGAAACTAGAAAACAAGAAAATGGTATTTGTTATATAATACTCATGAACATGGACAAGTATGAAACTACCTCACTTATTCGACTTTGTAATGCCAAGGCCAATACTTTTCGTCCTTGGTTCCACAAAACATGTGCTACTCGATAGGATTGTAGAGAATGGTAACCCTGGAAAAAAGGTAACTTATCAAGTGATGGTCACATTGTATGTTTGTCTTCCTATATTACCGCATAAGCACACAAGCTAGGATTTCATAGCTAGGGAAAACCCCCACCCCAAACAAAATAATAATAAAAATAATAATTTAAAGGAAGGGGAAAAAAGATTTGAAAGGAGGGAAAAAAATCACAATATAATAGTATGTCCGAGCCTCTTCCGGTCCTTGAGAGGGAAAAAGAGAAGTACCTTTAGATATAGTAAAGCGGAGCAATATGATAAACAAGCAGGATCTCGATCTTTAAATGCCTAGGAAAAACAAAAATAACAATGAAAATCAGATTCATCATTGTTGTCAACAAATACCCTTTAAAAGCAAAGGAATGCATGTTGTGAATTATCATCAAATTACCTGCATATCTAATCGAATTGAACGCTGAATACCTCTATCATTCGTTATTACATAAGAAATTGTGTCTAACATTTGAGTTGCCAAGAGAGTTGGATTTTGAAGTCGATTTGCAAGAACAAATGCCAGTGCTTGCTCTAAGCAATCATGGGACAAGATACTGGCGTACAAGAAGCTACTTAGAATCGGTTCTTTTTCTGCCTACATGACAAATACAGATGTATAAGAATTTAGTGGAAAAAAAAAAAATTGCAAGGCCCCAGCATAAAATACTACATGTATTGTCTTTAATAGCCACCCCAGTCCCCCCCCTTCTCTTTTTCGCTCCCGCTTGTAGGAATCTCAAACTTCAGTCATTTAACACAAACAATACTTCAAAAGTAGCAAATAGTGCCACAAATAACATAAGCAAAAGCTTGAATCAATAAATCATGCTGTAGGCTCCATTCGGCTTGAGAAACAATGTGAATACAGCTTGAAACATAGATAATTACTAAAATTGATCAAAACGGCTTTCTTTATTAAATCCCGAGTTGAAACTAAAAGTTTTAGACTTGGGAATCAGAAACGAGTTTATACATCAATGCTCGAACCACTACCGCTCACGTTGAAAGAACTTTGAATTCGCAAGTTGGTTGTAACGATTGCAAAGTCGCATATTTTTCCAAGCAATTCAAGGTATCCGAGTCCAGGAACAAACGCAGTCTATCTTGATTGAATTGAAACTCAAAGCAAACAACCTTTATAGGGTATGATGCAAAGAATTTTACATAATCACACCTCTAACCCTTAAACTCACTGCACACAAATTCTTTTATGATGGAAACATCAGTTATACAACAACCAGAAATAAAAAGTAAAGAAGGAAAAAAGAAAAAAACGAAACGGGTACCTCCAACTTGGCCTCTTCTCTCACGGCATCCCAAATCGGGTCAGCCGAATCGACAGGCAATACAACAGGGTCGGAGTTGGGTTTGGAAACCCCCATTGCATAAACAGGAAAGACCTTCTCAAATGGGAAAGGTGTAGAATTGGCATCTATTTCTCCATTTTCTATATCCTCTTTGAAAGATAAGCGTGTGGAGAGCATTTCGGGAAGGGAAGGAGCCCAGCTCTGATCATTTAAACAAGCCATAAGAAGAAGAAGAAGAAGAATAGAAGGTAGGGATCGATTGATATAGAGGAGAAGGATGTGTCATGAAGTGAAAATAAAAATAATAGTAAGAGAGAGGGCAGAGGTGAAAGGTGATTGCAGCAGCCAGGTTCAGTTATGTTAGTTTAATAGAAAGAATAATAAGAAGGAAAGCGAAGGTGATGAGATCATGAGACAGGATGTGACTCTCCTCTATTATCACCGGTGGCTTTTACTTTATCTCCGGCTCACGCTCACATATGCCGCTTTCAAGTGGTTCTATTTTCATGTTTATTTTCTGATTTTTATTATTAAAATTAAAAACTATGTCAGTTACGATCCATAAAAAAATTATGGTGAATAAATTATTTTTGTTTTCATGAAAAATAGTTTGTTAAATTTTAAAGTAAAATATATAGAAAGAACAAAAAAAGAAAGCAACGATGACACCATATTGGTTAGATCTTCTGATTTATTTGACTATTTATTAAACACTCTTAATCCGTTTGATGTGCAAAACGAGGCTTTATCCGAGCTGTCAACTCCATTGAGTACTGTTTTGAAACACCACTTAAATTATAGTCTCTTTCATTTAAATAAATTACTTGTTAAGAAATGAACTTTTTTTCAAGATTTAATTTAATTAGTTTAGAGAACTTACTTCTCCGTACATTAAAAGTAAATTTTTTTAAATGTTGATAAAATTATTAATTAAAAAAATAAAATTATGGCATTTTATAAAATTTAAAATTTTTAAGTTAAATTACCCTTAAAGATATATTTGAGAATGTCTATCACTAATTAAAAACGTTAATAAATATTTAGTAGAATCATTTGGTTTTTTAACTTTTATTTATTTTACAGAAAATAATTTATATTTAAAAAATATTTTTTGTAAAAAATATAATTAATAAAATAATTTATTTTTTATTATTTAATTTTAATTTAAAAAATAAAATTTATTAAAAAAATTATAGATAAAAATCTTAATAAAAATATAAAGCTGTGAAAAATAATTTTTTAAAAAAAATACGTTATTTTATTTATAATAATTTTTTTAATTAAAAAATATTTTTTATTGAATAAATTTTTTTAATGTCTCAAATGCTAAAAAATATGAAAAATAAAGCTTAATGATTAAAATTTAATTCTCCTTCACTTTCAAAAACATCTATATATAAAAAGAAATTATATAAAAAAACGAAAAGGACAAATATAAATGTAGAGATTTAAAAAAGAGCTCAAAATTATATGCATACAAGCCAACTCTTACTAATACTTCATTTGTAATTTCAAATAAAAAAAATCTCATCAAATTATAAAAAGTCTAAAAATGAATAGCTTTTTTTATAATGAATATTACATTTATTAAAATTTATTAAATATAATTATTTATTCATGCATGACATAAATTTTATAGATGATAAATATGCATAAACACAAAAAAGAGTGAGGTGTCGAACGTCATATCAAATTTAATTATTTTAATCTCATAATAATAAAGAGACTATAGGGCAGATTTGATTATACAATTAAACATTTCTATTTTAATTTTAAAGCAGTTCTTCATAAAAACGATTATAAAACCGTGCAAGATTAAGACAATTCAATTTAGAATATTTGTAACATAAAAACAAAATCATAACAGAGTTTAAACTCAATTCTAATAGTAGAATAGCTTTTAAAATATTCAAACCATTGCTATTGAGCTGCATCAAACTCCAAAAACCTTTCATATAGACTTTTCATGTATCAAAAAGCAATCCATCTTCTGATCACTAGGAAGGGCACAAAAAGTAGCAGCATCATAGAAGAACAACTTAGCTTCATGCTGGGAACTATGTATGTTAGACGGCCTAAAATGATGGACCTTGAAAGGAAACTTCAAACTTTTTTCATTAGTTGTAACTGCTTCCGATAGCAACCGCATCACAACGAAAAAATGGTGCTTACCATCAGTAGCACCACTGCACCCCACTAAAAATGGAGGACTTAGCAAATACTCTAAGCTAACATAACAAAGGCAAAGAGGCGGAGGGGAGGTCCAACGATTAGACCTCCTTGACATAAAACTCAAAAAAACCTTAGCCTTGAGAGAAATTAAAGAAAACGTTTTAGAGAGAAGTTGGATTTGTATTTTTTTCTTAACAAATGAGAAAATTGATTTTAAGTAATTTCGTGATTTAATTTATTTTAAATAATTTCAATGATTTTTCTATAAAAAAAGATGTTGGAAATTGTATGTGGTTCGGGTTCCTACGTTAAATTGTGTTGGTGCATGGACTTGTTTTAATATTTTTACTTTAATTTTAGCTTGAGAAGAAGGGAGCCGAATGAGAAAACGATCTCATTGACATGAACGTCTCAAATCCGGTTTGATCTTCTATTTATGATTTATGATATTCCTAACTTTATTTATTTTGTATTTTCTTCCATAAGCACGTTTGCATGGGAATTGCACGTGCCAAGGGTTTGAAACGTGTGGGATAACATCTTTATCAAGGAAACCAAATACAAGGTGGTATAGTAATTAAGTATGCATGGTGTAGTTTCAATTCAGATTGTGGAGCGAAATCAAAATTAAGTATATAGACGCACACGTAAAAACATATAAAAGTAGTAGCATATAAATATATATTTTGTTATTTTTAATTATATAAATCTCTTAATTTTAAAAATTATTTAATACAAACAAAAATACTGATAATATAAAGCCTATTAATATATGAATCGCTTCATTAGCGCAAATTATCGAAGGCTGTAAAGTCATAAATTAACTAGTTAAGAAAGACAAAGTGGAAAATAAAATTGAAATTGTAAATTAAAAGGGAACCCAGAAATGACATGGGAATTGGGAGGTTACAGTACAAATGCACATGCCGACGCAGAACCTTAACCGGCTTTATGCGATAACTAGAGGTCCAGTCGGTCCTTCTGTACATGGCCATATTTATGGCTAGAGACATTCTACATTGTTCATTTTATTATTATTATTAAAAAATCTGCCATAGAGATTGGAATCATTGTCCCTCAAATTTTTATTGTATTATGATAATATGTGATGTCGGCTTCTTTGGTATCGTCCAGTGAAAGTGGTATGTGGACAAATGCAATATTGGGATCCCTCCACCCTCCGCCGCACTAACCTTTATCCCCTCATTTTTTAAATAGAATTTTTGCATCTTTTGTCTTTTGAGTGAACTAAAGAAAAGAGGTTATAACACTAAATAAAAACTTAATTTTTCATTTTAAAAAATAATTAAAAAATTATGTAATAGTAGTTATTCGTAAAGTTTTTTTTTTTTTTTTTTAAAAAAAACAAAGTTATTATAGAATCTCCCAGCAGACCCGATAAATTCACATGATTATTTACAAAGTGGGCCAAGTTGGTGCGGGTATGAAGAAAACTTTTAAGATTGGGTGAGGTCCAAGTTGAGTTGAAGGAAACAGGAAGCCCATGAATTTATTTATACTTCAACTGCAATAACGATGGTCCATAGCGCGGGCAGCTACTATGCATGTTGGATTTCGGTACTGAAGGATTTTAGCTAAGAACATTCTATCCGATTCCCATTTTCGTTTACACCTTAATTTAATTGTAATTATTTCTTATAAAATTATCATATTCTTGTATTTATTTTAAAATAATAAAAACTTTAAATTCTTACCATCGAAACTATAATAATAATAATAATAATACTAATATTAAAAATATATTATTATGTATGGTTCTCAGTGAGATTATTATATTATTTTATATATAGTTTTTCATTATATATTTTTTAATTTAAAAAGTTTAGATGTATAATTAATATCTAAAAATATATAATTTATTTATATAATTAATGATTAACATTATGTTTGGATAGAAGAAGGTGAAATGTGAGATTTGAATTATATATAATATATATATATTTCAATTCACTTTTATAAACATGAAAAGCATGTGGTTTGAAATAATTTATAAAATAGTGTTATTTTAAATCCATTCAAAAAACTTTTAATAAGATGGTGCAATTTAAAATTCATAATTTATTAAGAATTTATGCTGAATTTAAATCTTAATTTCAAATTTAAGTATGTGGATACAATTATAAATATATATATATATAATAAAAGATGATGTTAGTTCATAATTAAATATAATTATATATATAATATAATAGTTTTAGTTTGAGTGGTTAAAAAACTAGAATCTATAAATTTAATTTGATATGATAAGATTTTTATATTAATAATTATTTTTTAATATAAAAAATTAATTATGTATCGATTATATTGAAAAATATATAATATTTATTATAATATGAATTAATTAGTTGCACATGCGATATATGAAAATTTTAATTTTCCTAAAAATAAAAGAAAGAATCTCCTAGTAATTTGGATTAACAGTGGATGAACATTAACGTTAATTTTAACAATTGAAGTAGGCTGATTTTTTTTCTGGATCAATTAGCAAGTCTAGGAGAAGAATAACTTGCACAAGGCCCAATCGAGCTTTCCCGATGTAAATTTTTGCAGTTTTGGGTACCGTCCCTCTTGAGTAGTATGTTTCGCTTGCTCAGTCCAAATCGGCTGCGACATGGAGCGATTACTTTTCTCAACTAGGAAAATTTGACTAGTATTCCAATCAAAACTCAACACGCACGATTCATCTCAACACAACGCCTTATCTTATTGTCCACCCTCATAATTTGTTTTTTTATCCGTGTACAATAATTATATGACTGCAATTTACGGTAAAACTTTATTATAATAAATGGTATAAATTTATTAATTGATATTGTTATCAATTTGATAATAATAAATTTTTTAAATAAAGTTTAGTTATCGTATTAATAATGTTATTTGCTTGATAAAAATAAAAAAATAAATATGAAGAATAGTTATAAATAAAGTCTTAATTTTTTATAGTAATATAGATTATAAATTATAAAAAATATTTATATATAATAGCAAAATTTATTTCACATTTTATTTTTGATAACTCACAATATAAGTTGAATGAATTGCTGTGCGTATATCAAAAGCTTTTTCATATAGAGGAATACTAAATTCGTATAGTAATACAATGTACGGTCCTATTAATATTATTTTTAACCACTGCATTAATAGTAATAAGTGAAAATTAATTATTAAATTTAATATATTTCATAGCAGTAGTGGAGCCATTGAAATCTGTTAAGTTATTTAAGTGTATTTATAATTCTTCCTTAATCTTTAAATAAATGAGAAAATTAATTGTGATTAAATTTTAAAAAAATTATTAGTTTATTTCTATTTAAAAATTATTTAATTAAAAAATTTTTCTTTTATATAAATTAAAATTTTTTTATCAAAAAATTCATTAATTTATAAGTCTCTTAATTTTTAAAAATTAATTTATTTTTATTTGAAAATTACTTAATTAAAGAGTTTGTATACTTTATACAATTAAATATTATAATTTTTCTATTAAAAAATTCATTAATTTATCTTGAATATTTATATTATTTAGTTCATATAATTTTAATTATATTTATTATTTAATCTTTCTAATTTTAAATATTTATACTTTAATTTATTTAGTCAAAACTAAATAAATTAGACTAATTATTTCTTTTATCTATGAATTAAACAATTTAATTTTATAAATTATTGTTTCATAAAATAAACTCCCAACTTCTAATCCTATTTTTATAGCAATTACTTTTATCTATTTTTATTATTTTACAACTTTAAAATTTTATTTTTAATTTATAAGATTTAAACTCTAAATATTTTATTTTTTAAAAAATATTTATAAAATAAATTATTTATTTGTATATGTTATTTTTATATTAAAAAATAATTTTTTTAATTACTCTATTTAAATTTAAATATCAATTTAAAAATTTTAGATAAAAAATCTTTTAAAATAAGTAAAATTATAGATGTCACTATAAAAAAAAATTAGATCCTTCATTTAAATTTCTGCGCCGGGAGGAGACTAAGCAGCAAGTGAATGAAGACCCAGACGAAGCAAGGAGAGGATGAGAAAAAACACCACTCACCGTAAAACATTTTGTTGCCAAAAATAATTATTAATTAGTCGTTATCGCCCTCTTAAAGTACTTTTTTTCTTTTGGCTCCTCCGTGGCTTCTCCGATCGCTTAATTGATCGAAACCAGCATATAATCAGTCTAAGCAGAAAGAAAAAACTCCGAACCGGCAGAAAAAGAAAGAACAAACCTCATGGCCAGACGATCCATTCCCGTTCTGAAGAAACTCCTCTCCACTTCGCAGCATCCATCGCCATGCTCCAGATTCACTTCTAGCCGATCCGTCACCTACATGCCTCGACCTGGTGACGGCGCACCTCGCCCTGTAACCCTAATTCCTGGTGATGGAATTGGTCCTCTGGTGACAGGCGCTGTGGAGCAAGTGATGGAGGCGATGCACGCGCCGGTTTACTTCGAGCGGTATGAGGTGCACGGGGATATGAAGAAGGTACCGGAGGAGGTGATTGAATCAATTAAGAAGAATAAGGTGTGCCTGAAGGGAGGGCTGGCCACTCCCATGGGCGGAGGTGTTAGTTCGCTTAACGTGCAGCTGAGGAAGGAGCTTGATTTGTATGCTTCCCTTGTTAACTGCTTCAATTTGCCTGGGTTGCCTACGCGCCACCAGAATGTCGATATTGTTGTGATTAGAGAGAATACTGAGGGAGAATACTCCGGCCTCGAGCATGAGGTTGTTCCTGGAGTCGTTGAAAGCCTTAAGGTACTCTTACCAATAATTTGTTTGTTTCTTTTGCTGGATCGATTTAAAGTGAATTTGATATGGATTGCGATTAATTGCTGTGTTTTTGTGTTGTACTTCTGTCTATGTTCTTCGTTCTTAGACTGAATAACTTTTTTTTTTTTTGGGTTTTTGAAAATTGTTTAATTTATTTTTTTTAAAAATATTCTCAAAGTGTCGGTACTGAAAACTTTTAGACTACTTGTGCAATGGCTTTGATTTTTCTTTTGTTTTTTAAAATCTCATTACTACTAATTTGGTAGGTGATAACAAAGTTCTGCTCCGAGCGTATTGCAAAATATGCTTTTGAGTATGCATACCTGAACAACAGGAAGAAGGTGACTGCTGTGCACAAAGCTAATATCATGAAGCTTGCAGATGGTTTGTTCTTGGAGTCTTGTCGAGAGGTCGCTACAAAATATCCTGGAATCAAATACAGTGAAATTATTGTGGACAATTGTTGCATGCAACTTGTTTCGAAGCCGGAGCAGTTTGATGTCATGGTATTGATTATGCATTCAATCAATTCTTTAATTGAATCTTAACGGTAATTTCATTTTTCTGCATGTCTCCATGTATATACTGGCGCATATTCAGTATTAGACTAATGCAATCTTATCTTGAGTGGAAAAATTAGATCTTACATTAATGTTATAATTTATTTAAACAATTGATTCTCATGCTTTAATGAAAAGAAAGTAGGTTCAGGAGAAACTGATGAAATTCAATATGCTAAAAAGAATAAATTAGAGAGATATACTGTACTCATGCTTGAGGGTCGCAACCAAGGAATTGTGGAGAATGAGAAATAAGTCTTGGAGAGTAAGTTTCAGATTCCAGCAGTAACTTTCTGGACAAGTAGTGATTTAACATATTACACGCTGCCATGCTAGGAAATTTAGGAGCCCAATTTCCAAGGACATATTGTCTCCATTAACGTTTTTAGCAGTTCTATGATGTGATAAGTCTGTCTTTCTTACTATTGCGAGTGTGTGGATTATTTTGGATACTTCTAGACAACACAAATGTTTCCAACTTTTGAAATCTGATGGTTGAGAGAGATAGCCTCTTTTTTGGTAGGCGGCAACTCTTAATACTTCTGATGTGAACATGTTTTGTGTTGATAGTTCCTATTGTACATTTCAGTCAGATTTTTTTAGCACCACTGGTTAGAAAATAAATACAACATTGGAAAAAGAAGGCTAGAAAATTGCATGTATAGTATAGTTTACAGATTTTCTCATTTAGCTATGAATGTTGTTGGTAACTGTTTGATTGATGCCTCCGTACATATTGTTTCTTTATCAGAAGTGGAAAATAATAAAAGAGAGTTTTTTTTTTATTATTATTTTTTAAAAGCTTATCCTTGGTTTGGAGAATTGGGCTATTACTAAACTCTAATTGTCTCCATTTATTGCTTCAGGCAAAGAATATAGGTTGATCCGAGAATACACTTCTTTTTCTGCAAGTTTTTGCTATTGTTCAGTTGTGAATCTCCTGTTTTCTTCTTCTAGTGAGATAAGCAGTAGTACCCCACCTCTTTAAAAAATTCAAAGCACGCACATGGAGAAAGGAACTAGTCTTGTATGGATACTGTTCATACAGCTTTGATGATTCAAAATATTAGCTATAAATCTAATGTTTTCTTAATGCAAATCCACATAATTTGCTTTAGTTCCCGAACGACAACTCTTAGAATGGGCCTGAACCTAGACTTTTGGGGTTGCTACATCCCTTTTGGAGGGGTTTTGCGTAGAGCATTCTTAGGTCAGAATGAGAGGAAGAGGAGTGGAGAAGGATATCAAATTATCATTGAGAATGGGGTAAAGCATTTAGCTAGAAAGGATCAATTCAAAGCATGCACATGGAGAAAGGAACTAGTCTTGTATGGATACTTTTCATACAGCTTTGATGATTCAAAATATCAGCTATAAATCTAATGTTTTCTTAATGGAAATCCACATAATTTGCTTTAATTCTCTAACGACAACTCTTAGAATGGGCCTGAACCTAGACTTTTGGGGTTGCTACATCCCTTTTGGAGGGGTTTTGCATAGAGCATTCTTAGGTCAGAATGAAAGGAAGAGGAGTGGAGAAGGATATCAAATTATCATTGAGAATGGGGTAAAGCATTTAGCTAGAAAGGATCAATTCAAAGCATGCACATGGAGAAAGGAACTAGTCTTGTATGGATACTGTTCATACAGCTTTGATGATTCAAAATATCAGCTGTAAATCTAATATTTTCTTAGTGCAAAGCCACATAATTTGTTTTAGTTCCCTAAAAACAACTCTTAGAAGGGGCCTGAACCTAGACTTTTGGAGTTGCTACATCCCTCTCGGAGGGGTTTTGCATAGAGCATTCTTAGGTCAGTATGAGAGGAAGAGAAGTGGAGAAGAATATCAAATTATCATTGAGAATGGGGTAAAGCATTTAGCTAGAAAGGATCAATTGGTTGACATAAGACCCTTTTCTGCTGGGTTCTTCGTATTTGATATTGCTGGTTGTCTTTGGCTTTCATATTGGCTTCTGCTTCAGATCTAAATAATTATTTTTTCCATGGTTTGAAGTGTTGAGGTAGTGGAATCGGAGAACATGAATTCTTTAGCTGATGAGACTGGTTGCATATTTTGCAGGTGACACCTAATCTTTATGGCAACCTTGTTGCAAATACTGCTGCAGGTATTGCTGGTGGTACAGGAGTTATGCCAGGAGGTAAATCCATGAATATATGTTCTTAGAACTTCTTGTTCCCTTATATCTTCTGCTCTTTTGGAATCATGGTTTTAAATCGCGGTCGCGGCCACGTTCGCGGTCGCGAGTAACGAAAACAGACCTGTAATGGCCATAACGTAACGGTAGCGCTCTGGCGCTACGCAAATTTTTAAAAAAAATTTGCAAAGTTCATAAATAAAATGATATTGATTAGATTTAATTCAGAACAATATATACAAATGCATAACAAAACATAAATATATAAAATATAAATTATTTAACTTAAGTTAAACATCATATAGTTTAAAATTAGAAAAATTAACATAATCTTTGTAGATCGAGTAAACTAATAGCTCAAAGTATAATTTTAATCAAAACTAAAACTTTAATCCACAAAAACTTATAAAAAAAGGGGAAAAAGACAACAATTAAAAACTAAAATAGATAAAATTTAACTAACTTTTTAGAAGAAATAAACTTGGAAATAGAGTAGTTTATAATGGATCTAAGTTTATACGAGAAATATGCAGGGAAGATTGAAATTTGAAAGAGAAAGGAAAGAGAAAACTTAAAAAATGTAGTTTTTAGAGCTGCTGAAAAGTGTAGAAACTAAAGAAAATGAGATTAGGGAGCAGAAAATAAAGGATATAAAAAAATTTTAATTATTGGTAATGGCCGTTACCGTTATGTAACGGTCGGTAACGGCCGTTACCGTTACTGTTACGTAACGGCCGTTACGCCTGCAAATCAGGAGGGGCCGTTGTATAACGGGATAACGGGTAACAGCCCTCCAAAATCCGTTACATAACGGCCGTTACGTTACGTAACGGCCATTACGTTACGTAACGGCCATTATGTTACGTAACGGCCGTTATTTAAAACCATGTTTGGAATACATGATGGAGAACCCGTTATTTAAAACCATGTTTGGAATACATGATGGAGAACTCACAAGAAGTTGGTAATGGAAGCTAACTTGAATAACTTGTATTTCGTGTAGGTTTTTGTTAACCTTTGAAGCGGAGAAATAGGGAGAGAAATAAATAGAAGTAGATTGGATTGAAAAAAGAAACAGAAATGGGAAAAGTAATAGTGAGATTTAGAGAAGAGGATAGAGCAGAAATAGGAAGAAAGAGTTTATCTTTAATTGCTAATGATTTTGGATACCTTTTTCTTTACAAGCCAGTTCCTATTTATACTATTTTGGGTCCCGTAACTACTTTCTACAGTTACAACTGACTGAAGAGACTAATCCACTGCTTCTTTATTCTTTAGTCATAACATTCCCCACCCATTGAAATCATTATTGTCCTCAAGAATGAAGAAAATACTGAAAATTCAAATGAATGGCTGGTGCTTCTTTCCTTGGCCTTGGTCAGAAGGATGTGAAAATCCACACAATAGCTTTTACTGGCCGGTTAATCCCCTGAATTTGGAATCCCAAATGTTAACTTCCAGCACATGCTTTAGCTGAAATATTCCAGAGAATTGGGATAAAGTTGTAGGTGATAGTATGGACAGTTGGACACTTGATTGACAAGGAATTTTTTTTCTCCTTTTTCTTCTCTAAATTTCCCATGCTTGTTCTTTCAAAATCGCATTTCCATTTGATTGTGGAACTTTCTTCCTTGCCCTTCTTAATATTTCCGGTTCATCTTCCAAGTGACTTATAGGATTACAACAACTGAACTCCCCATTTTGTTTCCGAAAATTCTAGCAATTGCTTACAATATTAACACCTTTTGTGGGATTTGTCCCACAACGGAAGTTTAATATTTGAAAGTGTATATAATAGCGGGTCTAAAACTACTAAATGGTTTGGGTTAATTATTTTGGGATAAGTAAAAAATTAGCCCAAAAGATATTTAGGCCAGTTTAGGTCAAATTGTTACAATTATTATAAGAGCCACCTTGAGTCAGAAAATTATGCGGGTACTAATTGGCCTGCGAGAAAAAAGCTACCCGTGCTAGATGAGGTTGAGCTGCTCGAGACACTAACGAATCACAATACCCGAGAGTCCTATCTTGGCATAGCAATTGTAGTCGATTCAGCATAGTAGAATTGCGATGGGGACGTTGCAAAATTAAGTGGGCGAATAATGTGGGATTTGTCCAACGTTTGAAGTTTACTAAAACTTGAAAGTGTATATAATAGCGGATCCAAAACTACTAAATAATTTGAGTTAATAATTTTGGACCCAAGTTATTTGGGTCAATTGGCCAGACTGTTACACCTTTTGTAACTCCTCTATCTCGTTTTCAAGAACATTCCCAAATTTCTATAGCAAAAATTTCAATGTAGCTTCTGCTTTCCCTATTGCAGATTCTAGTTTTTTGTCTGTCACCATCTTCATTATTCTCCTTCTCATAGATGATCTCATTTACACTAGACAAATCAGCAATCAAATCCTGCTTCGTCACAGTACCCTTGTCTTTCGTTTTGGAAGTTGCATGTAAGGTATCTTGTTCTTCATTAGGGTTTTCAAAAAGTTGATCTTTATGAACAAAGTCTGCAACCTTCTCTCTTTAAGTGGATTGCTCTAATCTTCCCATTTTTTGATCCAATCTTTTCATTTTCTGAATCACGTTTCAATTCTTTGTTCCAGCAACCCTTGTTCCTTCAATATTCTATCCAGAATTTCCACTCTTCTATTAAGAAACATTTGTGCCAAAGATTGTACTTTCATGATAAAGAATTTCAAGAATAGGGTTTCAGAAGAGAGAAGTAGAAAGTAATCTTTGGTCAAGCCTAAAACAAAGAAATAGAAGTCCAAGAGGCATGGAATAGAGGCCCGAAACTGGAAAAGGGACAGGGTTGAGAAAGGAAATAGAAAACTCAGAAATGCTAATCCGAGCTGAGAAACAGAGGATAATCCTAGATTGAGATTTTCAAGAATTTCAAGAACAGATTTCTTGGAATGCAGGAATTGAAAACTTTGAGAAGGAAAACAAAAGATATAAGCAGAAATCTACAAAAGAACAATAAAGAAGGAACGAAATTCCAAGGAAGCAAGCGAGAAGAAGTAGGGGAAAGAAAAGAAAAAAATTCTCAGAGAAGAATCAAAGAAGGAAGAGAGGAAAAGAAGAGAGGAAGAGAGATGAACAGAGAGAATCCTGAAATTCTGGAAATTTGAAAGAATCCCGCAAGTCTTCTTTGTATTGCAACGCCAGAAGAAAGGATTGGAAGAAGACCAAGTCAGAATAGAGCTCTGATACCACTTGTTACACAGCAGACTTGTAATTCTCTTTGAAATAGAGATATAGGGAGAGAAAGAAATAGAAGTAGATTGGGTTGAGAAAAGAAATAGAAAGGAGAGAAGTAATAGAGAGAATTAGAGTAGAGGAGAGAGAAGAAATAGGGAAAAAGAGTTTTATCTTTGATTGCTAATCGTTTTGGATATCTTTCCTATTTATATTATTTTGGATGTTGCATTTCCAAGTCAAATTTTCCAAGTCAAATTTGCATGTTCCATTTCCAAGTCAAATTTTCGTTTGGAATTGCTTAGAGTTCTAAAAAAGTGGGTGCTTACATGCAGGCAATGTTGGTGCTGATCATGCTATTTTTGAGCAAGGTGCCTCAGCAGGAAATGTAGGCAATGACAAAATATTGGAACAGAAGAAGGCAAATCCAGTGGCACTGCTTCTCTCATCTGCTATGATGCTCAGACATCTTCAGTTCCCTTCATTTGCTGATCGATTGGAAACTGCTGTTAAACGGGTAATTTCAGAGGGCAAGTACCGAACAAAAGACCTAGGAGGAGATAGCACCACCGAAGAGGTAGTTAATGCAGTGGTATCTGCTCTAGACTGATTGGGCGGATGCTCGTTTTGCTGCTGATCATACTAAACATTTGCGGATCCGATTTGAAAGGGAAGCATGATCTTCCTATATTCTTTACTTGATACTTTGATTCTAACATTGCTCTGCTGCCGGCCATCGCGATTGAAAATTATCCTTTAGCTTTTGTTTAAATAATCTCAATTGGAGATGATAAGATGCCATTGTTAGTCGTGTTAAATAACTATGCATAGGGAAGGGACATTGTGTTTGTTGCAATTCTCAAGGTCAGTATATTTGAATTTTTGTGAAATCATGACCATATTAAGTGAAGTAGATTTTGAATATGGCTTCAGTAGACATTTTACGTTTTTGCAGACTTGGTAAGGGAAGAGTTTTGACGCCCAAGCACTATTTATGAAACTATATTTTTGTATACTTGCTGTTTAATTATGAAATTTTATTTTTGTCTATTTCTTGGTGTTGCTATAGGAAATTTATTTTGGAGGCACCATGAAGGAATTCCTTTTCGTTCTGTTGTGGGCGTCGATTGTTTAGCGTATAAATGTTCTTAAAATAATAAAAAAAGTATATATATTTTTTGAAATTCTCTTGTAAAATATTAAAATTATTCTGGAAATCGCTATTCAAACACGGAGTTACAATGCTTCTACTCTTTTTGGTTTTTGAGCATAGATGATTCACTGTGCTTTTCCGGTTTCAGTATGGTTTTTTATAAAAATCAGAATCAAAAGATGGGTTTTTAAATTTTTTAAAATTAAAATTAAAATTAAATTTTCATACGATTTTAATATAGGTTGATGTGTTTTCAGTTCAATTTTAATATCAATTTTGATTTTGATTTTAATTTTAATATAATTTTTTGACTTCAAAAAAAATTTTAATATAATTTTTTATTTTTATAATAAAATTTAAATTTAAATAAAATAATTAAATACTTTAAAAATAATATTAAATATTCATAATATCATATAATATTTTTATTTAAAATATATCAAAATACTTAATAATTAAATATAATATAGTTTTTTATTATATATTTTAAATTTTTAAAATAAAAAAAAAAACTTTTAATAGAACGTTCAAAATCTTTATTACGATATTTTAATGAAAAATAAATTTCAACTAAATAAATTTACTATTTTTTAAATATATTATAAATTTATTTAACTTTTTATAATAAACTTATGGAATTTAACTTAATTATATTTTTAAATAGTTATAATTAATTTAATTTATTTTTAATTTTATTAATATATAATTTAGTTAATAATTATATATATTATTTGATATATATTTTTTAATTTAATTATAACAATTGCATATACATATATATAATTAATTTAAATAATTTATATTTTATTAATATAAATTCTATTAATATAAAAATATTATATAATATAATCTATTTAAATACAATAAAATATAATTAATAAATTAAATAAGTTAAATTATACTCTTATAGACCTTTAATAATTGATTAGTGATTAATATGTATAATTATTATATATATAATAATTATTTTAGTAATTTATATTTTATTAGTATAATTATATATATATATAATTATTTTAGTAATTTATATTTTATTAATATAATTCTATTAATATTGAAATAGTGTAGAAATATAATGTTTTTAGATAGAATAAATTTTAATTAATTAATTAAATTATATCATTATAAATATTTAATAATTGACAAATGACTAAAAATATAATAATTTTATATTATTATTATATATAAATAAATAATAATAACAATTCTGAGTATATATATATATAATTATTTTAGTGATTTATATTTTAGTAATATAATATATGTATGACCGTTGCGTCTCTTATACCATGGGTAAGGTTAGACCCAAGTGAACTAATTGGTTCAAAACTCACAGAACTCCTTAGGTTGACCAACTCTATATTTCAAGCCTCGATCTGAACACACCGAACTGGATGGATTATCCGCTTCTCTAATGACGTGACATGAGGGAGAGGAGCTGTTCCAGCCATTTCGCAATCCTGTCAGCACGCGCGCCGAGAGAATTAAATGGCCGCCTGACATGGAGAAGGGGTCTGACACGTCCATACGTACGAGTCTGAGCGATATAGACAGATAGCACAATAGCAGGGAAGTCGGGAGACGTCAGGAGCAAGTAAAAAAGGAGAGAGAATTTTCTTTGGGGGGTCTTCTTCTTCTGCCTCTTCCTCAACTCCATATTTTTTATTTTTTCCTGCAAATCTTGCCTATCCATACTATACTAGTTCATGAACCTGATTTAAACGTCGGAGAGTCTCCACCAGAGGCAATTCCAATAGATCCCTGACCATCTTTCTTTATTTTGTAACCCATTTCATCAAATCGAATATTGAAACATTTTTATGATGGACCCATATAATGAAATAAGAAGGAAATCAAATTTATCATGAATATATATATAATTTTATTAAAATTATATCATATATAAAATATATTATTACAACTATATATTAAAATTATAATATTGCTATAAACCATATATATATATATATATTGATTTTTGAATAAGATTCTGATTCAATTTTTGATTAAAAAAATTAAAATTAAAATTTAAAAATTAAATAAATTCATTTTTTATCCTATTAATCTTTTTAATTTCAGTTCGATTTGGTATGAATTTTGAATTTGGTTTGAAAACTTAGGATCCGTGCACGCCCTGGATGATTGCTAGAGGAGAGAGGGGTGGGGTGGGAAGTTTTGCCGATGTAATTCAGTCTGGCTGTTAAGACTGGTCTGTTTTTCTTTTTGAGCTGTATTTATCTTCAGGTTTGGTTGTATACTCTCCGGGCTTGTCACTTCATATTACAAACAGTTAATGACTAGTGATCAAGTGCTGATAAAAGCTGGGTTTGGCGGTTTCTTTTACGGCTAGCTATCTAGCTAGCTGCTGCTATCACGATGAACGCCGAAGATATATTTATCATAAATGAGCTATTACGAGTGAAGATGAAATTGAACAAAGTGACAAGAAAATCCAACCTAATTTTATCCCGTACATCAAATGCATAAACATGAACATGTCCTAAAGTTTGAAATTTGCTTAGGATTTGGAAAAGAAAGCTGGATTGGAGTTTGTTCATTTGGTGGGACGTGCAGGATACTTGAGCAGATTCAGACGGATGATATGGGAATATTTGATAGAACCACAATATAGATGAGATCCAATCTTTACTCCACCCGTAATCAGTGTTAAATCTGGATCATGGTATTGAGAGATCAATTTCCCCTCCAGATCCACCATAAATACACCACCATTCTTCTGTGTTTCTATATCTCCTATGTACTTCAAGTAAATTCCTGCAACCTTTCGAATCACTGGGTATCTGAATGCTACATCCCAGAACGGTGTAATTTCCTGTCATTTCAGCACATAATTCATTATATTACTCATAAGTTTTTTTTTTTATGATAATTAAGAAAAAAAAATTAAATCATATAACAAAATAGCTTTATTGCTCTAATTTTGTCAACTTAATATCAGAAACGAGGAAATGAGAAAATTGCCCGTTAAGAATAAAGGTAAAATGATAAAAAAAAAATTAACTTTTTTTTTCTTAAAGTGATCGATAATTTTAAATAAAGTAAATTTTAAAAGTTTTTTTTTTTTTAATAAAAATTATAATTATCTTTTCATGTAGCAATCACTTTAAGTCGTTTCACACATTAATCAACATGAAGAAAAAAATAGTAAGTTGTGAAGTGGCAGAAGTTACAGTGGCCGATGCAATCCAGAAGTGGCCATCTCCATCATAACGAATATTATCAGGTATTCCAGGCATATCAACAAATTTTTCTATGCTTCCTTTCTTATTCCCTCTTATGTAATATCTTCTACACCTTCTCCTGCAATTAATAAACCAAAATTTTAAGCAATTTTTTCAGAAGAAGATAATTAAAGAGAGCATAAATTAACTTACATGGGAGTTTCACAGTAGATTAGAGATTGTTGATCAGGAGAAATTGCAACTCCATTAGCAAAATAGAGGTTATGAAGCAGAACTTTGGTAAGTTTTGTTGCAGGATCATAGCTCAATAATCTACCATGAGGCTTCCCCTCCAAAACATCCCACATAAACTCATGAAACTCATACTTGTATGAAGCATCTGTAAAATAGATCGTCCCATCATCTGCTATATCTACACCATCTGTAAATTTCAATTTTACACCCTCTGCCTCTTCCGTTAGCACCTCCACTTCCCCATCTCCGCTTATCTTCAGCAGCCCCTACTCCCCAGTCCATTTTCTTATAAGACATTCAATTGATTTCTTTTCTATATGTATGCATGTAATCATATTACTTAAAAGGAAAAAATGGAGCAAATCAGTATTGTTAATGAAAATAGCAAGTACATATGAAAAATGATTTTATTTCCCTTTCTTTAAAAGTAGGAATAATTTTTTAATCAGTGATTATTAAATATAATAAACGAATTTTGTGTTCATGCACAGACCTTATAGGCATCAGCCACGATAATATCATTATTATGGCCGAGGACGACACCAAGGGGTCTGCCACCAGTATGGACCCAGTTCTCTACCACCGTGTCGGTTACCGAGTCATTCACCGTGACCCGCTTGATCCACCCATCTACACAACTCGTGTAAATGACTCCCGACTTGCTGTCGTACGCAATATCTTCTGGTCCCTTTAACTGCCCAACGCCAAGAAATTCGGATCCTTGAAGGAGGCGACCATTCTTCAGCGATGGCTCCGGCAGAGGGTGAGCCAACTCGTGGTTCGGGAAGGGAGCTGGGTCGAAGGAATCGAAGTGGAAGACGAGTATAGACGCTAAAACAGGGGCTAGCAAAGTGAAAATAATAGTGTAGAAGGGCCACGATGAGGTCCTCCCAGTCATTGAAACTGAGACAGGTGTGTTGCCTTGAGGGGTCATCGGCGATGAGGAAGATAAGATGGGAAGATAGAGTTTATACGCAGTTGAACGGGATTTTTTCTTCTTTCTTTATGTTCCTTTGAAAGATATTAACGAGATAGGAGGATAATTCTTATTCAAATAACATTTGAAATTTCTTGCAACTTTTTTTTTATAGTAAAAAAGTAGATAATCAGTTCTATGAAGCAAAATTATTATTTAATTTTTATAATATAAAAATTTTTTAAATTAATTTCTTAATTTTATAAAATATATTAAAATATTTATAAAAATTTTAAAAAAATTATTAATTAATTTTAATTATTAATTATTAAAAAATTAAATGATTAATTAATGAAATTTTTATATCGTAAAAATTAAATAATTAAATTTTAAAATTAATAAAATAATTAATTAATAATTTTTTTAAATAATTTAGAGATATTTAATTTATATTTTAAAATAAAAATATCAATTAATAAATTTATTTATACTATAAAAAAAATTAATTTTCCTTCTTTATATTTATTAGTATTTATTTTAAATAAAAGGGCCATAGCACAGGAGTACAAGCGACAATTAAAAAACTACAGCTAATGCATGTAACATCATGCTGACACCAAAAGTAGTAGGAGAGGGTAGCTGATCAAACTCATAGATATGAGACTTTGGAATTCTACATATAAATATTATAATTAAAACTTTTTTTTTCTAAAGATAAAAGGTTCATCCAAAGGAGTTCACAGAATATTATGGGGCTAATTCAATTTCAGACCAACTTAAAAAATAAGAAAATTAAGAAAAATTAGTTGTCATATATATTCAAGAAAATGAATATCGATTTTCCTTGAGTTCAATAGAAAATTATACTAGGTTGAGAAGATAACACCACATACAAAATTAAATAATAAAACACACGGAATTCAAGAGTTAAGGAGGAGGAAGCAAAATTATAGCTAAAAGTACCAAAAAAACTCCATCAGCAAGCATGAACTTTCGAAAGATGAGAGGCAAAAGTTTCAAAGGGTATAACTCACTGACATCAAATTGTATGAGTGGCTATAAAAAAATCTCTAATTGCGATTAAAAAATATCTTCGATTTCGATGAAAAAAAAACTTTAAAGGTAATTGACTACATTTTAAAAGTATTTATTGACAATACCTTAAAAAAAGATTTTGTAAGAGAAAGAAATTCATAATACTAAATGCTAACTTAGAAATTTAAACATTAGTATAAGTTAGATACTGTCTAATTTAATTTAAAATTGATGAATCGTCTTTGCATGTAAAGAGAAAATAAATAGGAGAAATCAACGGTAAATTTAAAAGAAAATTCTTCAACAATCTATGATAAAATATAAAAAAGTTAAAATTATTTATGTAGGAAGGAGAAATTCACTTTTAGAGCAAATGAAGCAAGCACTCTTTTAACTCATTAGGGCAGGAGGAGCCAAAGGTTAGTAGAAAAAGAAAAAGCCAACACCTCATGGGAGAAAAAATAGAGAAGGTGTAAATTACATGAATAGGAATCTCAAATATTTCCATTATGTTTAAAATACAAAGGGTGTGAATCTGCTTAATTTCTTCTTTTTTACCAAAAAAAAGTGTAAAGAGTGTGAAAAGGAAATAGTGGTTAAAAAACAACTGTAGCAGAGTAGGATAATGAAAGAGACATAAAGCTGAGCAAATTCATGCATTAGACGCAGTCGCTTGCGTACATCTGAAGCCTGACTTGAAGACTTTTGGATAAACGATAAAAACTGCCAATCTCTGTCCACATTAATTCTATCAAATCTAAAAGAAAAAAAAATGTATTTTCTTTTTCTAAGATAAATCATTTACCAGTCAAGCGGCTCATGCTGTTGCTGTAAAAATGATGTGTGATCTGAATTTTCGTTGGAACCTAATAGCTAGCAAGATTTTGTAACGGAACTCTTTTTCTTTTTAAGCCTTAAAAAGGTCCACATGTAAAGAAACTCTATGCTGGTGCTGCCATAGTTGAGGAGACTAGCCTACGATGGAGAGTCAAGGAGCCACTACCAGACGATAGGTCAAGTACCAACTAGCCTCAAACTCAATAAAGAAAAAAAAAACGAAAATTCAATCTTGACCATCCAATTCTATCTTTGAACGGACTCTTAATTGATTGAATCTACGACAAATTTTGGTTAATTAAAATCCAAAATATGCACCATAGTATTAATTGGAAGTGGTTTGTTATAGCAAGAAATTGGAATGTATATATGAAAATTGTAGGTCCAAAAAATAAGCAAGTACAAGAGGCCCACACAAGCAAGCCCGTAGAAAAGCCCAATATAAGGAGGGTGAAAAAATTCTCTTAGCCACTAATTGTTCAATTTTATTAAAAAAGATTTCAATTTAACTTTAATTTAGTTCAAAATCAAAATTCTTTATTTTTTTAGTGTAAAAATTAAATGAATTAATAGGAAGATATACGACAGTATGATTACACCAATTATAAAATTATTTTTTTAATATTATTAAAATAACAATTTAATAATAATATAAAATTATTATAAAATAAATTTAATTTTTTTATTATATACAACAATATATTTTAATAAATAATTTATTTTATATTTAATAATAAATTATAATATAATTGTACTTTTTATCTGTTATGTTATAGAAAAATAAGTAATTATTGTAATATATTATAGTAATATAGACGGATTTAACAGATTATAAATTATTATTATTAATTTATAGTTACAATTTAAATATATAATATAATAATTTTTATTAATTATTTTAGATCCATTTTTATAGCAGTGAGGGTTTTAAATTTTTGTAAATAAATTTTACAAAATCTCTTAATTAAGCGGTTGGTTATATTCACATTCACCCCAAAGTAATTTACAAAATTGCTACTAAATATTTTAATTTAATTATAATTATTAAATAAAATTTTTATCTAAATTTATTAATTTCTTTTTTTAATTAAGCCTAAAAATAATAATCGAGGTTATAATTTAGTATATATATATGGTGTATAAAGATTTATTTGTGAAACTATTGCATAGCATAGTTTTAAAATTGTTATTATTCTTTAAAACCATGGTGTAATTCCTTAATTATCCTTGGGTGATTCGAAGATTAAAAATTATTTGCAAATTAAAGCTGCTGATACAACTTGATGCTGGAACTACATGAAATTCAAAAGAAGTGTCTTTTTTTTCTTTGGAAAAATAAAAGAGAAAATAAAGGAAAATATAGATCATCAGAAAGAAACCTTTAAGAATTGGCAAGGTCACTACCTAGTAGCTAGCTCAGGGCATTGGCTTTCTCCCTTAGAACAAATTTTTGCACCTTTCCATTGAAATTGAGAGGAAGATCACCCACAACTGTAACCTTTGGAATCATATGGTGTGGCAATTGATCTTCACAAAATTCACTAATCTCTTTAGCGTCAGCATCACGCCCATCTTTCAATTTCAAAAATGCACAAGGCACCACCTCCTTCAAATCACAATCAAATTTTCCAACCACAGCAGCCTCTGAAACCATTGGATGACTTAGCAACACAGCTTCCACTTCTAATGTGCTTATACTCCTTCCTCCACAAATGATTATATCCTTTGCTCGATCCTTCATTTGAATGCTACCATTTGGGTGTCTAACTCCAAGGTCCCCTGTGTGATACCATCCATCCCTGAAAGCTTCTTGTGTAGCTTTTCCGTTGCCGAGATATCCTGACATCAAAATATTGCTTCTGAACGTCACTTCTCCTATGGTTTTTCCATCAGATGGTACGCTTTTCATGGTGTTTGGATCCTTCACATCAACCCCTTCCATCAAAAGATTGTGTAGCCCTTCAGAGCTTTTGTATTTTTCTTGATCATCATCATCATCCATGGAAGAACCATTACAATCTGAATCAAGTTTCCATGGCCTAACTATCGCCGGACCAAGGACCTCAGTCATACCATATCCATCGGTGACTTGAAACCCTAACTCTTCAACCTTCAAGAGGATTTTAGGGTTTAACAATGCACCTGCTACGACAACGTTGACCTTGCTTGGAAGTTTCATTTGCTCACTTGCAGGTGCATTGGCAATGATGTTCAAGATAGATGGCGGACCACACAAGTGAGTTACCTTGTGAAGTATTATCGCATCAAATATTACTTTGGCTGAGACATTTCTGAGGCAAATATTAGTACCGCCGACAGCAGCCATTGCCCAAGTTAGGCACCACCCATTGCAACGAAACATGTCTAATGTCCATAGAAAAACTACTGGCATTTGTCTCAAATCACACCTGAAAATTTCAGCCAATGAATTTAGATAGGCAGCTCTATGGCTGTACACCACCCCTTTAGGATTCCCAGTTGAGCCTGAAGTGTAATTCACTGAAATTGGATCACATTCATTGCTCGGCTTTATTACTTGGAAATCAACTGAACCCATTTCAAGAAGAGCAAAGTAATCCAAGTTAAATAATCCTTGGTTGTTGGACAATGAAGAAGTTGGCTGGTCAGACTCAGGGATCAATACAAGCCGTGGAGGCTTGCCATTCTTTATGGAAAGAATGTCGAATGCCTGGAGGACAACATCAGTATATTGATAATCTACAAAAATGAGTTTAGCTTGCAGTTGTTGTAATAAAGACGCTAAAATGGTTGCATCCACCCTGGTGTTAAGTGCTGAGATAATTGCGCCAGCCATTGGAACACTAAAATGCAATTCATAGAGTGCTGGAATATTAGGGGCCAAGGTTGCAACCTGCGATCACGTTAAAGAAATTTGGAGAGATGTGCTAAGCCTTTGTAATTTTTAAAAATTAACAAATTAAACTCTATACAAATAGTATTCCTTTATTTTTCATATATAGTTTGATTTTTTTTTAATTTTGTATGTTTTCAATAATTTAGTCCATGTTTATATTTTAATTAAATATAAACAACAAATTAATACTTAAAATAAATTAACTTAAACAAATAGATTAATAGACCGACACTCTTTTATATTACTTAAGAAATTAGACTAGTTGAGAATAAGCAAGTAATTAATTATTTATGACAATATTAAAAAAATAAAAGAAGAAGTCAAGGGAACCCAATAGCTAATATTTATTTTTTAAAAGATAAATCGATGGTTAGGTTGAAGAAGACGAAGAGCTTTTCGAGTTGACTTTGCGTTCATGAGTGTTATTTTTCTCCATCTTTGTGGAGGAAGAGTATCGATCAGTTTTATTTTTTTTTTTTAAAAAAGAAAAAAAATTACGATATATTGAGTTATGACCTTAAAATACATTCCTTAAAATAAATAAAATAAGAACAGGAAAAAGCAAAGGTAAAAAGAACTTTGTTATCCTAACAAATCAATAAAAATTAATTAATGCATCATTTATCTTTCAATTGATCAACTAAAACACTCAAATTAGGGTTTGTTTTATTTGATAAATGAATCTTGTTTCCTGCATATATATATATATATAATGTCGCTCAAATAAGACAAATTTTCTCATTATTGATTATTTGTAATTACATGCATGAAATATTAATACGAAGAATATAAATCAATAAATTGAATTCTTATAAATAGACATAATTTTTTTTAAAATGAAACTAAAAAAATGTTGATCATTAAAACATATGAAAAAGAAAAATCAATTAAATTAAATTAAATTAAATTATATATTTTTGCTCCAAAGGGGTATATATGTGACTTAGATATAATTTTTCTCAATTTATTGAAATTCTTATTGCTTTCTAAATTCTAATGGAAACCATTTACTCTCCTTTTCTTTAGTTTGAAGTAAAGTAATTTCAAGAGGATATAAAAAAAAAAAAAAAGAAAATAGAATTAGAGGACGTGCATGAACAAATATGAACGAGGATACAGAAAGAAAGAAGTGATGGAAAAGGCAGAACTTACAAAATCGCCAGGAGTAACCCCCAATTGAACCAAAGCAGAAGCCAGCTTCAGACATCTTTTATGAGTTTTATCCCAAGAAAATCTGAGGCCACCGTAAACAATGGAGGTCTTGTCTCTATAAACAGTGGCTGCTCTTTCCAGGAAGCTTACTGGTGTCAAGGCTACGTAATTTGCAGAGCACTGAACAAGGCCCTCCATTCTATTCTATTCTATTCATTGATGTCCTCTCATTCAATGTGGAATAAATAACCCAACGTTCTCTTCTTTTTTTTTTTTTTTCTATATAAAAAAAAACTAATTTAAGAACGTCGAATTAATGAATTTCCAAGTCACCCCATTATCATTATATTAAATGGAAAAAAAAAAAAAAAACAACCTTACCATATAGAGTGTAGCTCATTAAATTGAGGGGAAGAAAGATAAGGACGGCACGTAATATCTACACAATTCATGATTCATGACGGGCACCAAGCCATCAATATTCAATCACCATCTTTTTCCAGTCCACAATTGAGTCTTTCCACATAAACGACATTTTAGTGATAATAGACTTTGACAGATCACACTCCGTGTATATATATATATATTCTCTTACTTTAAGACACTGATTCATGAATATGTTTTTTTATGTTTTTAAGTTTATATAATAATATTTTAATGGTAATCATAAAATTATTATTAGAATATTATTAAAGAAATAATTTCATAATAATTTAAAATTATTATAAAAAAAATTAAAATTTCATTATATTTTTAATATTTAAATATATCTATATCTATACTAGTTTAAAGCTCGATCGAGTTGAAAGCACGACAAACATATTACTGAAAAAAATTATTAGCTGATGAAGTTATCGGCATCATTTAATTATTTGAATATTTTTTTTAATTTTTTAAAAATATATTATATACACTCAAATAAATTTGAAACATAATGCATATCCAGTATTAAAAAATTGTACCTTAAATATACGTATGTTAATGATTTTTATTTTTGAAAGTACTTATAAACAAAAACCATCCGGATAATTATAATCGAATTTAAGAAGAATTTAAATTTAAAAAATATTATTTATTATGGATTTAGATTTTATATATAAATTACGCAGTATGCGAATTTGTTTATATAAATAATTAATTTAATATAAAAAATATATTTTATAATAATATTTATAATTTTTTTATATATTTTTATTTAAAAATTAAAATTAAAATATTTTTTTATAAATATTAAATTTTTTAAATGAAAATTATTAATAAAAAATATTTTTTACATAAATTATTAATTAAAATATATAGAATTAAATGAATTCGAATAATAATAATTAAATTTTGAATGAATTCGAATAATTTAAATTAAATTTTAATTGAATTTAAAATAAATTTAAATATTATTAATTTAAATTAAATTTAAATAGTTTAATTTTCACGACAACGCGTTTAAGATCGACTTTCATAACCCAAGGGCAACGTGAAAAGCTCCCCAATATGTTGAAAAACTTGAAATCGGCATACACTTCACGCCTCGCTGTCTTCTCTACAGCGGACCAAATATTTCCACGCCTACGTGCCCACTTGGCACGGCCAAAATTAATGCCACCTGATAATTAAATCCGCCGGATACGCCTCCTTCAATACACTGCCATTCTTTCCTACCCACTTGTGAATGTATATATCTCTCTCAAATTGCAGTTCAACATTTAAAATTTCTGAAATCTCAGATCTATTTTAAAGCTTAAATATTCTTTCATAATAAGCTTAGATTTTCACAATAATATTTATTAGGAAATTGATATTAAAATGGTTGTTTTTGGCAACTATGGATGCGTAAGCTTCAACCAAAGTATATTGCTAATTAATAAGTGGGTATTTCGTCATGATCGATGAAGTCATATAAAACCCACTCATCCAAAGACGCTGACGACTGATGTGGATCTTCTAATGTTTTATTAGGCTATATATTATATTTCAATTTATAATATTTTATTTTAAACATTAATTTTATTTTAATCAAAACTTAATTTTGAATGGAATCGATACAAGTTTTATTTGTAATATGTAGTTCATAATATTTTTTTAATTTTTTTAAAGTAAATATTTTTAAATTAAATTTAAAATATCACATGTCAAAACGCCACCAGTACATTTTGTATAGAAAATATATATATTTTTTATATTTAAAATTTAAATTTCAATAAATTTTTATATTTTTCTTTTTCATCGTCAGTATTCTCTTTTCTTTCGATAACTATTTTAATATATTTACCCAAATGAAAGATAACCGATAGTCTAGTCTCTTTGATTACCAAAATTTACAATTTAATTTTTATTTTTTTAACGATTGATTTTATTTATATAATAATCTGTGTATTAAATTTATAATTTGTTAATTATATATTAAATCAATTAATTAAATTAAATTAATTAAATTATTGTAAATATTAAAATGATTATAATTATATTATATATTATAAATATTAAAATTAAAAGAATTAATAAATTATAAATTATGATTTTTGAATATCTAAATTATTATAATCTAAAAGTATAATTTAATGAAATAACTAATTCCTTAATGAAAGAAACCTTTAATATTAATTTGTCTTCAAAAACGCGTCTCCACTATCTATACAGACAGAGCAATCTTTTCGGTAAAGAGAATGGTAGTGAGTCGTGACTCTCATTTTTCCTGCTAATTGTTTAACACTTTTAAAAAACATAATAATTGATAAGTAATTAGGATAAAAAATAATTAATTAAAATAATAATAATTAATACAATAAATAAATTTTAATATTATAAAAAAAATAGAAATTCGATAATGTTAAATAGTTATCATCACCGGCTGCGTAATATTTTTTATTTAAAATTTATTCACCTAAATCAATAAAAATAATTAATAATTTTAATTTTAAAAAATTTATAGTAATTGATCTAAAATAATAAATGATTATATTTTTTTATATATTAATATTAAATAACTTAAAATTCAGTAAAGATATATATACAAAATAAAAATTAATATTAACTTAAAAATTTTAAAATAATGAATAATATGAGATAAAAAAATTTGAAACTATTATTTCTTTGTAGTAGAGATCGTAAATTGATGGAGTAGAACTTGAGATCTTTTAAATTTATTTAGATACACTTATCACCAAATTAAATCAAATCTGTAATAGCAATATAAAACTATCATTTAAATATTTAATATAACAAGTACCTAAACGCTAACATTTACCTAATTTAATTATTTTCTGAAATAAATTGTAAAATATTTATGAATTTTAATTTACATTAAATTAACATATACATTTATAAAATAAAAGTATAAAAATATAAAAAGGATCAATTAGGGTTTGTATTCATATATAATTTTTCGAATTGTAGGCTGGATTGGATTTATGTTATTAAAATTTCACGTTAATTTAAAAAAAAAAAAAAAAAGTACCATTCAGTTTGAAGCCCGAGAAGGCCCAATATGAAAAATCATGTCCTAGGCCAGCTCGATGAAATAATCCAGCGGGCCTTAAATATGAGATATGTGTTGCTGGATTATCAGACCAATTATAATGCTAATCATCAATATATTGCTAAAACTAAAACATTTTAAAAACACACTTCTGCACCTTTCACACACACACACACAAAAAAAAAAAAAAGGTTCTGCCTAATTATCTTCACCTTAGATGGATGCACAAGCTGATAATTCTACCCAATTCCCAACAGCTTATTGTCTCAGCTGGATATATACCTCTAATCAAGGAGTCATGATAAGCTCCACTTATAAATATATATTGATATCTTACTATTAATTGAATATTTATACACATCCATGCATGTTATAATTTTTTTTTATTGCCAAGTTATTATGCTCTATATTTTTACTTTAAAAAAAACTTCTTCACTCTTTTTCCTCTATCTTTCATTAGAAAATATGGTCTATTAGCTTTAGAAATTTAATATGGACTAAGCCCTCCCAAAAGATTGAATATTGAAAATGTGGGAAATTGCACTTATATATAACTTACCTTAAAAGTTCCTTGCCAACTAATTTTAGAATAGGGAGGAATTAGGCCTCTCTCGAGTTTTTTTGCTAAAAATTATATTCTTTTTTAAAAAAATCTTTCCCGCTTCTGTCAATGTTTGGATTTTATCTTGCCTTACTTGCTTAGGGCTATAAGTTTTCCCTCTACATATAAACGTGAATGTGGATTGTAGATACTTTTTATTTTTTTAAATTCTAAGGACTATAAAGTAAGAGTTTATATTAGATGAGTTGGATTTTACATTTTTTATGAACTTAATGAATGAATATGAACAGAAGGATGCTAAATATAATACATTGGAAGTGTGGTTGGTTTTATGGACTTTTATTGCAAGCAAAATCATTTTTAAGGAGGCAGAGGAAAAAAAGGCTTTCCTTTAATGGCATGAGAAAGACATTGATACTTCTTCTTAAAAAATTGTCATTATTTTGTCAATTGGATTTCCAATCGAGTATTAATGTGTGTTTATTTGAAGAAGAATTGCTTTTTGATATGTTCAGTATCTCAAGATTTATATTTACTCTTTTATTTGGATGGTAGATCTTCAAAATGTAAATTATGTAATATCGATTGAATTCTGCTCATTGTCTTCTCCTAATTACAATATCTGTTAATTGTGCTATTGAAAATTTATTACTCGTTTTAGGTGTGAAAATAGAGTTGAGTGCTCCATTTTTGGTCGATGACCATTCGCTTAGCTGTCTGTCTATTTTTGCCGTTAAAAATATAGCACTACGCCTCCTCCTCTTCCTCCTTCTCCTCCTCCTCTTCCTCCTTCCTTTTTTTCTTCATTAATTCTTCATCAATTCTTCCTCCTTCTTCTGCTTTTGCTTCTGCTTCTCCTTCTGCTTCTACTTTTTCTTCTTCTTCTTCTTCTTCTTCTTCTTCTCCTTCTTCTCCTCCTTCTTCTCCTCCTCCTTCTTCTTTTTCTTCTTTTGCTTATTTTTCTTGTTTTTCTTCTTTCTCTTCTTCTTCTTCTCCTTCTTCTCCTTCTTCTTTTTCTCCTTTCTTTTTCTTCTTTTTCTTCTTTTTCTTCTTTTTCTTCTTCTTCTTCTCCTTCTTCTTCTTCTTCTTCTTCTTTTTCTTCTTTCTCTTCTTCTTCTTCTCTTTCTTCTTCTTCTCCTTCTTCTTCTTCTTTTTCTTCTCCTTCTTCTTCTTCTTCTTCTTCTTCTTTTTCGGAGGAGGAGGAGGAGGAGGAGGAGGAGGAGGAGGAGGAGGAGGAGGAAGAGGAGGAGGAGGAGAAAAGAAAAGATATGGACTATTCCGTTGACAAAAAAAAAACGATAAGGACATTTTAATAGATGTGAGAAAAAATATGGACTATTTTGTTGACAAACAGAAACGATAAGGACGTTTTAATAGATTTTTAAAAATATAGGAATTGACGATTTCATTGACGGAAAGAAACGATGAGGAAGAACTATTTTGTTGATGGAAAAAAACGATAAGGACGTTTTAATAGATATGAGAAAAGATAGAAACTAGTTTATTGACGAAAAAAAAATGATAAAGACGTTTTAATAGATATGGAAAAAGATAAAAACGTTTTAATAGATTTTTGAAAATGTAATGACTAACTTGTTAATAATAACAATATCTAAGGACTAAATAAAGGATTTTATTTGAGGGTAAAATTGGATTTTAAAAATTTTCTCTCTCCTCCTTTATCTAATTTTAACGGAAAAAATGACGGAAAGACTATTTAGTTGATGGAAAGAAAAATAAGGATGTTTTAATAAATTTTTAAAAATATAGAGACTGACTTATTAATAATAGTAATAATACTCAAAGACTAAATTGTAAATCTCCCTTTTAATTTTTAGTAGCCTATTTTATCGAGCTTGTAATCTTATTGTAATGCACATAGACCCTTCTTTTTCTAATTAATGAAACTTATGCGCCTTAAAAAGAAACTGATTTCAATTAAATTAATTAGGTAAAAAAAAATAACCCCAACGAATCAGTCATGCGGCCAACATAGCATGCGCTGAAACGACATGTCATTTTGTTTGTTCCGACAACATTCGGGCTGCGATTCCTTATAGGGAAGATTGAGCAAATTGAAAAAATTAATCGAATTAAATTAATTTAAAATTTTAGTTTAATTTTTTATTCATTTCAGTTTGTTTTGATTTTTAATTTTAAAAATTTTGGTTATTTAGGTTTGGTTCGATTTTGATCAGAAAAAAATTAAAAAAACTGAATCGAACCGATTTAGTGATAATAATATATTATTTTCAATAATATAGAGAGATAAATCATATTAAGATTAAAATATTTCAATTAAAATTTAAAATATTAAAAATAAAGTGTAAAAAATAAAAAATTTATTAAAAATTTAAATCGATAAAACTGAACCGAATCAAATCAAACTGGTTTGGTTTGATTTAATTTCTGATCAAAATTAATTTAGTTCGATAAAATACTAAAATTTTGTTTTTTTAATTTATTCGATTTGGTTCAATTTTAAACCGAATTGACTGAATGAGCACTCTACTTCCAGCAAATAAAGAATCCTTTTTATTGTTAAAATAAAAAGAAATTATTTGGTTTAATTATATACCATTTTTTCATCCAGTAAAAGTGAAAAAAAATAAAAAAAAGTATTATATTTCTCTTTTAACACATTCAATTAAATTAATTTTTAAACGTATCTAACTCACATAGTAAACTCAAAATTTTAAGTCTCCAGTATCTCAATCCCTGGCTTTATTTTTTTTTAATTTAGAAATAATATTAAATAAATCATAAGTGCTTGGTCAATCCATCAAATAAATGAGGTCTTTATATTTAAC
Source organism: Manihot esculenta (assembly GCF_001659605.2). NCBI lineage: Eukaryota > Viridiplantae > Streptophyta > Magnoliopsida > Malpighiales > Euphorbiaceae > Manihot > Manihot esculenta. The sequence goes on along the minus strand of NC_035162.2, from coordinate 8,652,816 downwards.
TAAATGGTATAGAGCGATCATGCTAGGATATGTTAATTTAAATCTACATAAATGTATAATATTGTAAAAATTTCAAATTTTAGATGAAAAAAATTGTTCTTAGAGTTAGAGGTACAATCTGATTGAAAAAATTTAGATTTATTTGAGAATAGATCGAATTGTATGATTCTGAAATTATAAATTATAGGGAGATTTACTATTTAGGTATTAGATATTACAATTATTAATAAGTTAGTCTCTACATTTTCAGAAATATATTAAAATATTCTTATTTTTTTCTGTTAATAAAATAGACGAAAAATGACTAAATTACCCATATTCTTCTTTTTCTTCTTTAGATTTATTTGAGAATAGACCAAATTGTATGATTTTGAAATTATAAATTATAGAGAGATTTATTATTTAGTTCTTGGATATTACAATTATTAATAAGTCAGTCTCTGTATTTTCAGAAACCTATTAAAATATTCTTATTTTTTTTCGTTAATAAAATAATCATTTCGTCTATTTCTGCCTTTAAAAGTATAATAAATGACTAAATTACGCCTACTCTTCTTCTTTTTCTTCTTCTTTTTCTTATAGACGCCTCTTCCTCTTCCTCCTCTTCTTCTTCTTCTTATAGACACCCCCTCCTCCTCTTTTTTTTCTTCTTCTTTGATTTTGATTCTTCTTTTTTTAGATGCCTACTCTTCTTCTTCTTCTTCTTCTTCTGGACTACTCCTCCTCCTCCTCTTCTTTTTCTTCTTCTTTGATTTTGATTCTTCCACCCCCTCCTCCTCTTTTTTTTCTTCTTCTTTGATTTTGATTCTTCTTTTTTTAGATGCCTACTCTTCTTCTTCTTCTTCTTCTTCTGGACTCCTCCTCCTCCTCTTCTTTTTCTTCTTCTTTGATTTTGATTCTTCTTTTTCTAGACGCCTACTCCTCTTCTTCTTCTTATTTTTCTTCTTCTTCTTCTTCTAGACTCCTCCTCCTCCTCATCCTCCTCCTCCTCCTCCTCTTCTTCTTCTTCTTTGAGTAGGAAAAGAGACTATTTCGTTGACGTCTTCTTCTTCTTCTTCTTTTTCTTCTTCTTCTTCTTTGAGGAGGAGGAAGAGAGACTATTTCGTTGACGAAGAGAAAAAACAAGAATGTTTTAATAGATTTGAAAAAAAATAAGAAAGTTTTAATAGATTTCTGAAACTATAGAAACTGAATTGTTAATAATGGTAATACGTAGAAACTAAATAAAGGGTTTTATTTAAGGGTAAAATTGAAATTTAAAAATTTTCTCTTTCACTTTTCAGTTATTTTTAACGGAAAAAAAGATAAAAGGACCATTTCGTTGATGGTGAGAAAATATAAGAACGTTTTAATAGGTTTTTAAAAATACAGAGACTAATTTATTAATAATAGAAATATTCAGGAACTAAATAATAAATCTCCCTAAATTATATACAATAATATATACTTGTATTACGAAATTGAAACTTAAAAAAAAAAAAAAAGGAAAATAGAGAACGTCCTCCCTCATGAGATTTGAACAAGTCTACTCTAAATAAAGGCTAGTTAAAATTTGAATAGTAAACGAAATACCGTTTCCACAAGCATAAACAATAAATTAATTTAATTTTGGATGTATTAAAAGAATAATAAATTAGTAATAAAGAAGCAAAGACTTTGAAGTCAACCCCAACTACCATAGTGGCATATATTTCCAAAAAAAGATATATTAAAAAATGTCTGCCTACCTATCTCGCTCTAAATTTCCATGGTCTGAGTTTAGATTTTTAAGCCTAGCCAATAAGGTGGGAAGCATATCAACTTTACTAGCTAAGCCAAATTCGAAAACCTAAATCTTCAACATGCAATACTAGTATTGATTTATTCATAAATCAAATAAACGATAAGCAAAATATAAGATATACCTATATATGTATCTAGCTAGGAAACAAAGATTTGTTAAATTTTTTTATGAATATAAAATTAAAAAAAAGGAAAGTAGATGATCTTAAATTCTTGGCTGTTTGAGAAAGAAAGAAAGAATTACCCAGAAAGTAGAAGGAAAGCGCTGCAACAGGATGGAGGTGTACGAGTCTTGTTTCTTGCTATAGTTCTTCTTTTAATTTATTAAGCCGAATGCAAAAAAGCTAGTCAGGTCATGATATGGGAAAATGGTCTCGTCCCGTCAATGGTCCACCTGACCTAACCGTGTGAGACCCACTTCTCTTCAATTCCTCATTAAAGAAATTCTTCCATGATTGCTTCTTTGTTCAACTTCCACATGTACACACCATATATATATATATATATATATATATATGGAGGGAGCCTCCATGATGCTTTTGCATTGTGTTAATTAGTATTAGAGTCGAAACTTAATTTCACACTTTGATCTCATTCTTCAATTAATGGAGTTTGATCAGCTTCCTGGCTTTAGATTCCATCCTACTGAAGAAGAACTCTTAGATTTCTACCTCAAAAAGATGGTATTGGGAAAACAAATTCAATATTCTGATATCATTGCTTTTCTCGATATTTATCACCATGAACCTTGGGATTTGCCAGGTAACATAATTCTCTTTCTGTATTTACATTACTAGTCATTTAAATATCATATGTAATTGAGGATTTAATGGGGATGACAGGGCTGGCAAAGATAGGGGAGAGAGAGTGGTATTTCTTTGTGCCAAGAGAAAGAAAGCATGGGCATGGTGGAAGACCCAACAGAACCACTGCAAATGGTTATTGGAAGGCAACTGGATCCGACCGCCCCATCCGATGCTTAACGGATCCTAAAAGGTTACTTGGCCTCAGAAAGACTCTGGTTTTCTACACCGGCCGAGCACCCAGAGGATCCAAAACTGATTGGGTCATGAACGAGTACAGATTGCCCACCACCTGCTCTATCCCTAAGGTCTGCTGTTTCTACCTGCATTTGATTGCCATACAAGATTATGAATTAGTTTTTCTTAGATGGTCATACTATAAATTTTTTTTAAAAAAAATATATATTAAAATGTACGTATTTGAGCAGGAGGACATAGTGCTTTGCAAGATATACAGGAAAGCAACGTCGTTGAAGGTTTTAGAGGAAAGGGCAAGTATAGAAGAGCTTGCTAGGGCATCACAACTCACATCTTCATTATCTCTCCCAGAAGAAGATGCTCTTTCTTGCTATGACCAGCAAATGAACTTTGGTCACTGTATATATTTGCAAGACACTGTTGCTCAAGAAGTAGAACATCAAAAGTGGCATTATTAGATTTATCAGTTCAGTAGATTTGCTTTTTAGTATTTTTTTTTCTCTCTCTCTCTCCAATAGAGGAAGAGATGCAGCTGCTTTTTGTTCTGTTTGAATTGGATAATTGATCTATGTTGGCTATGGGCTCAAAAAGAGTTACATACCAATATAAGAGAGTGTAATTAATTGGGTATTTAATAATTTACTTTTCTAATTTAATTAGAGAAATTAGTGGATGGAATAATTTCTATTACATAGTCTAATTGACGAACACATTTAACTTGTTGATCAATTTGTTTTCTACGAATCCTTTACTTCAGTAAGATGGAAAACAAATTAAAAAAAATTCTAAAATTTATCATTTTTTTCTTTAATGTGGCAAATGACACTTCTCATGAAAGGAATTTTTTTGCCTCGGTGTAGTCATGTGATAGTCTTTAGGAAAAAAACCTGCTAATTAATGAAAAATAGTTTATTTATTTTTATTTTATTTTAAGAGACAAATTCACAAGATTATTGTATTTTTTTATAATTAATTTTAGTAATGTGAAAAAACATTGAAAGTATTAGAAAGATATAAATTTACTTAACCTATAAAAAAAATTTTCTTTTAATAGAATTTTTTTGAAATAATTATTGTTAATATATTAATTTAATAAGCTTTTTAAAATTAAAAATTATAAGGACCTTTTAAACTAACTTGATTTATGATTTATACCCATCATCGTCAAATTTGTTAATAATTTTATTTAATGTATAAAAACAAAAATATACATTAAATTATTAATAATCACGTGCAACAATTAACACAATCTCTAGTCTTTATTTATAAAATAAATCTAATTTCTCTTAAAAAAATGTGGTGTATGTATTTTTTTTTATAAAAAAATAAATATTCATATCAAATAAACTCATTACTAAATAAAGTACACCAACATAAAATTACACAATCCGGTAACCCTCAAAACCCAATTTACACCACATGATTTATCAGAGAGCTTTAGAGCTATCCTAAAATTGCATCACCATATAAATAAGTAATTAATAACTCTATTAATTAATTAGTGATGCCTAATTAAGCAAAAGGCCTTTGGTTATAGCAGCGTAACCCACTTTCAGCAAGTCACAATATCTTCTGTAGAACCCCATCCGGTCCTCCATTTGCGGGTTTCACCCTTTCCCACATTCAATCCCACCATTCGCATTCATGTCGGTGATGACCCCATATCCTTGGACCCGGCCTGCTCGTGTGTCAGCCTGAGCATGGGTTCCATTGGCCAGTGATGGCAGCGTGGCCCAAGGGTTTTGGCGACTATGGTGTCATATAGAACCAGAGAGCACTCTTAAAGGATACAGTCGGGTGGGTTGCTGCAGCATCTGGATTGTTTATCAAGTCATAGTTTATGACCCTCCCTGCTTTACTGTAGTTGTAGTTGCTGCATGCTCAAGTCAAGGTGAGCATCCAGGTCAAATTTCCTATCAGTTTTTTTCTTTTTTTGATAATCTTTCCATTATTTCATTTCTATTGCTCGAATAGTCAAAGTCAATGTATGAGTAATGATGTTTTTTTTTTTTTCAAAGAGTAATGATCAAATTTAGTTTCATATTTGTTGAAAATCCCATTAATAATCCAAAGCATTTATCTGAAGCAGCTATCGTTGAAATTATAAAGTTTAAGTTGTATTTATTAAAAAATAATCATAAAATTGAAGCATGAATCAAAATTAATTTTCAAACATTTCTAGAGCTACACCCTACAAGCCGATAAATTTTGGTGGTTTGTGAAAATGGAAATAATTTGCGTGAATTTGGGTTTCTTAGATACAGGTTTTATGATATTAATTAACAAGTATTAAAAGCAGATGCATCATTAATTATATAGTATTTTTTTTATATATATAAAATTTATGATAATTTCATTTATTAAATATGTAAAATTTTAAATCAATATTAAGTGAGTCATTTTGTAATGTTTTGGTGTTTGCAATTCAAAGCTGGGGGAGATGAAATATTAAATTTAAAATTGAGGAATGATGGGGAATTCAGATATTAATAGCCTTCTATCTTCTAAGTTTAAGTAGATGTTTGCAGGAAAAGCAGTGAGATGTGAGGATTTTGTTTCTCGTCTCCCCAACCCAACCCTTGTTTAATTTCCCTTTCTGAAACTGTCCTTTAAAAATAATTTCAGGAATCCTGTCAAAAAGCAATCATGTCCTTGAAAAAAGAATACGTTATTTATTTGATATAGCAGGGAGCTGGGTATTTTTAACGAGGCCTTAATGAAAGGATTAGTCCAGGTCCAGCTTAAGTAGTGGTTGGATTTGCTATCTGTTGGGCCCCATAAAAAAGAGTTCTTAAGAAGCCCATTTAGAAATTCAACATTCAATGAAGAGCGTGGTTCAATTATAATATAATATAATATAATATAATCCTTCTGTTTGATAATTATTTTTAGAATAATTTTCATGCACTTGATATAATATATTCTATTAATAAAAAAAATTTAGCTAAAATCATTGCAAGCCTCATAATTAATTTTAAAAATAATAAAATCTTATTGAATTGGCGCACATACATCTTAGTGTAAATAAAATCTTATACAGAGAGAGAGAGAGAGAGAGAGAGTGAGAGAGGTTCTGAGGCTTGGATCTTTGTTGTTCAATCTTCTGGGATTACAAATTGATAATTAAGATTCGTCAATGATATGACAGCCTTGATGATGATTATTTTAAGCTAAGCATTCTTAACATGCTTTAATAGTTTAATTATCGTCATGATTAGTGATGTACAATAGAATATTAACCCAATGCTCTGCACTTGCCAAATGTGCAACCAAACATTTGACGAATGCTTCAAAATTTCAGAATAAAAACATTGGGTGAGTGCAGGACATTGGGCAGTGGCCATCATATGTTTCTACTTTGTCAAGAGATGGCCTGAAAATTGGAAATGATCTTTTCTTATGTTCATTTTTCTTAATGCTATCAACATTTTATGAGTCTATTTCCTATTAGGAGAATAACTGTAAAAAAAAAAAAAAAAAAACTTTAATCTCTATCCACATGTATACCCATCAAATCTTGTTTGATTTATATATATATATATATAAAGACAACAAAAAACCCTTACTATTGTTTTCTTGTTTTTCAATAGCCCATAAGGAATTCCTCTGCTACTAACACCAGTGCCACGTACGCATTTATACGGAATTCAGTGCCACAGTGATGAATATTAATACTATCTTTTATAATCTGATCCAGAAAGATGATAATACAAAAATCTTAACCTTTTTTTTCTTATCCTTCATAAAAAAAAAAATTAAAAAAAAAATTATATCCTGGTCAAGAGATTCGATACCCTTCTCTGCATTCTCTGAAAATTAGACAATCATGCAAAGTGCCAGCCTTTCGTGTTCACAACCTAATTACCATAACATGATTGAATCTTTGATCAAGACAAAAGTGCACTCATGATTAGGGCGGCAAGGGAGCATATAGCTTTCATGACCTAGTGCAGTGTTTGTTCACCACAAAAATCAATCCAACCTCTACGTTGGCCATCTCACAGCCTTAAGATTAAATAAGAATTTCGTTGGTTGCAGATTGCTGGCTAAAGTTGTTACAAGATCTTACAATAGTAGAATGACCCACAATGCTTTCACATGCCTAGCTGCTGTGCTTCGCCTAGAAATTAATAGCCAAGGTTTCATATAAATAGACGGCAACACCGTAATCATCGTTCAAAGCATTCAACTGCAAATTTGAGTGTTGTATTCAGTAATGAAAGAAATGAATTCTGTGCACATTCCTGTCAGGTCCATTAGCCTGCCTTCAAGGTTACATCCCAATTCTCTCAAAATTGAGACAGAGCTAAACAAGCTTAAATCTAGGCAAATTTTATCATCTGATTCTACTACAAATTCTCTAGGAGCTGAGAGCATTCAACTGGGCGTAACAAAGCTTGCAGAGTTGTTCATTTCCATTGAGGAACTCACTCACTCTCCTCAAACCCAACAAGCTTTTCATCCTCAGAATTTAAACGAGGTTGAAGAGGTACTTGATGGTTCCGTGGGATTGATAGATATCTGCAGCACTGCAAGAGACATGTTAATGGCGATGCAAGAACACATCCGAGACCTTCAGTCAGCTTTGCGTAGAAAAGGTAAAGATTCATCAAGCATTGAAAGTGATGTTCAAACTTATATTAGTTTCAGAAAGAGGGCAAAGAAAGACATTACCAAGTGTCTTGCAACGTTGAAGAAATTAGAAAACAGTGCCTTATCTTGTCCTACGTTGAACGAAGAGCATCATTTATCTTATGTAATCAAACTGATAAAAGAAACTCACGCCGTCGCAGTTACCATCTTTCGATCTGTCATGTTATTCTTAGCTCCACCGGTGACGAAGACGAGCATTTTTGGCTGGTCATTGATATCGAAACTAACACGGTCAGGGTTGCTTGCTTCTGATAGAGGTGAGAAGATTTTCAATGAGGTGGGAAGAGTTGATATAACACTCTGCTCCATTCATGGACAAATAAAGAAAAATAATGATGCCGTGTTTGTTGTGCAGCAAGTGAAAGAGAGATTGAAGACGCTTGGTGTTAGCATCCAAGACCTTGAGTGTAAATTAAATTGTCTGTTTAGATGCATAATCCAAAATAGGGTGTCCCTTCTAAATCTTGCTACCGCCTGAAGATAGAATTTTTGTATATCAAACTGGTCATGGCATCCACATTTTACTGGATTTGTCCATGTTCAACAATTCAATGGTTAAGGATAATCAAATATACGTTAATACAACTATTAAGTTGGGCTTTTCAAGTAGAGGCTATATGTAAGTTGGGCTTTCAATATTTTGCACTATATATGCAAGTTACCTTACTCTCTATTTTTAATAATTTCTTCCTTACTATTATAGTTCCTTAGTTGCAATTTCAGATTTTAGTTTAATAAGATACCAATTGTAAAGGGAGTTTATAAATTTTTTTTGATAAAATAAAACTGATTTAATGAATAGCTAACATTATCTACTCTAATAATTATGAAAAGAACAAAATATTAAACAGAGTAAATAAAAAATAAAATAATTACAGAAAAGCCAATATGTAAACGCATGAGTTCAATTTTAAATAATAAATTTAAATTACTTTAAATAATAAATTAATAATTAATTTAAAATTTTCAATTTCTCTATCTCCACCAGTGTGGGATACGAGTCGCATCTACCCTATGATGTTACTGGTTGTGCATTTTTAGAACTGATGAGTGGCACATAACATTAACATAAGTAATAATTTACTTCAGTAACATTATTAATTTAGCCAGAAAATTATCCATACATAACATGATCTTAGTTAGTCCACATAGAGAATCGGCGCAACAGGAGTTGACGGGAATATTAATCCATAAACCTAGTATTATCACATGGTGCTCGAAGAGCCAATATCCATGGTTGCTGTTCTGCTTAATTAGGACATATGCGAGAAATTACAGGAGTAAGCTCTTCGTCACATGTTGTACGAAGACACAACGCTATATTTGAGGAGAAAGAATCCAGTAATTGGGATTGCCGGCTTTGTGCTTCTTAGCTTCTGCTAAGCATGGCAGAGGATTGTCCCAGTGGAATCAAATTAATTGGCCTATACAGCTTAACATATGCAAGGAATATCACTATGACACTATCATCCCATTTGCTAATTGGCATATAATTTTTTGAGGCAAATTAAATGTGCGTTTATGCATAGACGCAAATTCACTAGTATTTTTTATATTGAAACTTCAATAATTGAACTACAGACTATACTATACATAAAGCTGAACCATTTCTGCCACAATGCTTTTGCCACTTGTGTCAACTGTGATCATGACTTGTAATAGCTTTACAAAACTGAAAAAAATGACAAACTCTTGGTTTCTTTACTTGTCAAGATTGCATGCACCTAGAGGGAGGCTAAAACAGAATCTTTGATAAAGATTTGGGGGCTTGGCACCTAAGCTGATTCTTTCTCTCAGAATACAATTCACAGGGACAATAGTTTCATGTACAATGTACAATGTACGGCTTGAAAAATAAAAGGGTTGCGTTCAGATTTCTGAAAACCACAGGAGACAAGAAGAATCATGTCATTATTGGCATGTGATGCCTACATGAGGTGTATGGTATTCCGATGCAATTGTCTAAATTTTTTTCTTCATGTCATTCTAGCAAGTTGCAATCTTTAACATAATTTTCTGTACTGTATCCTCGGTTCCGATTAGATAAAAAGAACAATGCCTCCGTGTCTGCCGAGGACACCAACTGTACCTACGGTACTATGCATATGATTTTCAATACATAAATGCAATTGGGAATTAACATTGCTAATTGCCTTCGTTGATCTTAACATGAGCCTAGATTCGTGGCCAGCAATGGATTCTAAATGGTTAAACAGTCTCTCCTGACAAAGCTTAATGATGTCTGAAAATGGTTTTCAATCAAACACATTATTGTTCAATGAATAGGACGAAGTTGTGGCTCGGGAGGACGGTACTACCAATGATAGGGGAGGCAAGGAGGCACACATCTTTTTCTTTTGCCTGTAGCCTGTATTTTTATTTAAAATTAATCAAATTGCTATCATTTCCTATAACAGAAGCACAAGATTAAAGAAAGAATTAGATGTTGCACATTGTTGGAGAAAAACGTGCAAAGTCGTCAGAAAGCAGGGTAATTCACATGGTTATCACATGCATTTTTCTTGTAAGAATCAGTAATGCTTACAACATTATGTTCCAATATATAGATTGAGGAAGCTAGTCATTAACATACCCTTTTTGCATCCGAGTTATTTTGGCTTTTGCAACTAAAATGGTAGGCTCATCTGCATCTCCTTGCCTGCATCTTCCTGTTAGGACTATTAGCTTGCCGTCTAGGGAACACCCCATTTTTCTCAAATTTGATGCAATACTTAATCACCTAAAAACCTGGCAGATACTATCAGCTTCAGAAACAGCACCCTTTGGAGCAGATAGTATTCAAATTGGTCTTGTTGGTCTTGCAGAGTTGTACAACTGTGTCGACGAGATTTTGCAGTCTCCACTCGCTCAACAAGCTATTCTTCGCCATCAAAGTGGGAAGCTAGTGGAAGAAGCTCTTGAAGGATCGCTCACATTGATAGATACATGTTGCACTGCAAAGGACATGTTGCTGATGATGAAGGAACATGTCCTAACCCTTCAGTCAGCTTTTCGCAGAAAAGGAAGAAATTCAGGCAGTGAAGAACACATTTATGCCTACGTTAGCTCAAGAAATAAGGTGCAAAAGGACATTTCCAAGTGCCTTCTATCTCTGAAAAAATTGAAAAGCAAAGTTGGTTGCTCGTCTGCAATCGATGCAGACCAACACCTATTGGAGATAATAAGAGTTATAAGAGAATCAAGCAGCATTGCCATATCCATTTTCCAGTCTTTTCTGTTATTTTTTTCAATGCCAGAAATGAAGACAACAAAAGGTAGATGGTCGTTAGTTTCAAAACTAAAGCAATTAAGATCATCTTCCGCTGATAAAGGACTGGAGATTATAAATGAGGTGAAGAGTTTAGATCTCTGTCTTTTCTCTCTACATGAGAAGTCACAGGCGAATGATCCCAAAGCTGAAGTGCAAAAGATAAAGGGAATGTTAGAGACTGTAAATCTTAGCCTTGATAGCCTTGAGGCTGAATTAGAATGTACATCTAGGTGTCTAGTACAAAATAGGGTGTCTCTACTCAACATCCTCACTCAGTAGTGATCTCGTATTTGTAAATCATAGATTGATGATGGCATCCACATTTTAGAGGATTTGAAATAGCTGGAAATTTCACCTGGTTTCCAGAATTGACATCCAAAATGTACAAACCAAACTACTGAAGTTAAGAGTGGTTCTATTGTTGCCAATTTCTTGTTAGTGCTAGTAGTACTGTAATGAGTATCGTAATTTTGCAGGATTCATGGCTCTACCTAAGAACTGAATAATAAGCTAAAACTAAATTTGACTGTGTTCTAAAACCATTTAGTAAGATTTGTCAATTCTCTGTGAAGATTCCATAAGTATCCAAAAAGACTTTTGATCTAATCCCAGACCACATAGAGCCACCAGCTTACAGAGGCAAAACGAAGCTGCTGAACTGTTGCTGTGTGATTCCCAGTTCTTTGCGTTAAATGTCAGTCTACTTTCCCTCTATTTGCTTCAGGAATTATTGAAAAGGGTAGATTCCTTTTATATATATATATATATATGTTTTTAATAGCTTACGTTCAATTATTTTGTATGATGGTTGATAATGTATAAAACATAAGGGTCCTTAATCGAAACACGTATTTATGGGTTTACACAGGCCGAACACGATCTGAAAAAATCAGAATTAAATGCCGAGCTATTGTAAACCAATCATCGTTTTAGTATATTTTCGAGATCATAAATGTAACGATACAAAATATTAATTAGTCGAATCTGCATTTATTAACTAATTACTCATTATTAATTAATCTCTTGACACATTTAAAAAAAAAATCTCAGCCCAAAATCGATGAATCATCAAATTACCGCAATACATATATTTAACCTAAATTTAAAACATTCCTCACTCACTCAATTTACCATTTTTCTCCCTCAATATACCTGACCTTTATAAACTTAACACCTTATTCATTAACTTTTATTTATTTTCTCTATTTACTCTTTTTTAAACTAATTTCAATTCCTCATTAAATCAATTCTAATTTATTGATTTGATTATTAAATTGATTTTAATTTATTGATTTATTTATCAAATCGAAACATTCTCCAGGTGAACTCATCTTATCTATTAACCCCTGAATCTCGGTTCATCAATCAAGAAATGCAATTAGCAGTTTTATGCAAAGTTTCATTATGTCCCGTTAATTGAGAGTTAAGGCTTACATTTGAACAGTATGGCTTTGTTCCATGGGCGGCTAGCGGGAACCCGCAACTAGTTCTTGCTACTGCTGCACAAGCCCCATCATCTGGTGTATAAGAGAGCAGCACCTGCCCCAGAAGCCACAAACTGATTTCACTTGCAGTATTTTCGCAGTTTTAACCTACAAACAATTAGTAGCAGGTGAATACATGTGTTGACACCGCAAGCAGCAAACATGTCTTTCTGCGTACGCTAGTTGAGAAAAGGAAAAAATAAAATTGCTTAATGCATTTAAATAATGAAATTTGGTAGAGCATTAACAGACAAAAGGAATACAAACCACTCGTGCACACAATAGAAAAATGGCTTGACTTGCAATAATGATCTTGAAATTCGAAACCCATATACTTTCTTTATTTCAAGAGTATCTCTGGAGCTTGAATTATTTAGTAATTTTTCTGCCCGATTTCTCCAAATTGAGACAAACCGAGCAGGTCGCATTTCCTTAGGATTCATCATCTACCCTATTATATTTGGAACGGCCCAAGGTAACGTGGCAGTTGGGAGGCAAATTGGGATGTTAGGCCATTCCACAACCATCAAAACTTAAAAAACATAAATGCTGGGCCAACATGTGTCAAAATAACAATTTGATAGAGATTCCTCACCGGCCTTTCATTTTCATTTCATCAATGATAATGGTCTAGTCTCCTCACATGTTCAAAATTTGGTTTGAATTTGAATACCCACTTCCGAATCTAAAAGGGTTTGTCAATTTGGTTACCATAAGCGAATCAATTTTTTTTTTAAAGAAAAAAAAAATCCCAGGGCGCCATGTGAACCAAATTGTTATTGAATAAAAACTAAAACCTTCAAAAATTAAAATCAAAACCAAAATTAAACTACATCAAAATTGTTTGGTAGCATAATTCATAACCCAACCAGTCTATTCCTGTGCCAAGCCCAAAAGAAGCACGGACTGGGACTGGTGGCCAGGCCTACCTCTAGATTTCTTATATCACTATGATATTAAACTGGAATCAGTTACGGAATGCTTTAACAATAAAATAACTTTTCGAAAATTATCAATTATATTCTCTTGTCAATATTTTTCTTAAAACTTCAGAGCTTACTAGGGAAGGACGCCTTGGGCTCAACGATGTTTTCCTATATTACTCATTCTGCACACTACACCTTATTTCTTCGAGCAGCAAAAAGTAAAGAGCAAGCACACGTGCGACCTCTATGCACGATTACGGAGAAAATTGAGGCAATTAAATTGCTAAGCAATGGAGATCAATAAAGAATGGAAACCACTCGTGCGCACCCAATAGAGTAATACCTGAAGCCACGTTTAATCCTAATATTATAATCATGTACAAATATCATATGTACTGCAGATCTACATTTGTATATTTTTGGAGATATCAAAGCCATATAATGCTATAATTGAAGTTGGAGAGGGTAATGTGGCAGTAGCAGAGGCAATAGAGTCATCTTGTTATCTTCATAACAAACACATAAATGACAAAAAAGCAGGACAACTCATACCCATACCTTGATTCTGGAGGATTTTAAAGCTAAAAGAGTTGCATTATTGGAGCTATGTTGGCCAAAGACGTGACATGGTAACCATATTCAAAGGAGATTCCACATTGGCTTCACATGCTCACCACATTCACAGAACTACTCTTCTCTCTGATATATAGATATATTCCTGAACACCTATATATACAGATGCCTGTAGTTGGCTAAACCATCCGATCATCAACCTTTCTGTTTAGAGCTTCTTGTGAAAACAAAAGAAGAGAGCAGCTATGGCTAGCAAGTACGAAATTAGATCAATTAGCTTGCCTCCGAGGTCTCATCCTACAACCCTTAGCCTCGAAGAAAAGCTGAACAAGCTCAAAACATGGGAGGCATCATCAACATCTTCATCAGAGTCAATTTGCATTGGCCTGTCAGGACTAGAAGACTTGTGCGTAGGCGTCAACCATCTGCTCAACATGTCATCAACACAAGAAGTCATCTCTCACTATCCAAACGAAAAGTGTCTTGATAATTTGTTGGATGGATCTGTCAGGATTTTAGATATTTGTGGAATTGCAAGGGATGTAATGTTGCAATTTAAGGAGCAAGTTCAAGCTCTTCAATCTGCACTACGCAGGAGAAAAGGAAATTCTAGCATTGAAAGCAGCATAGCTAGTTATTCTTGCTTCACAAATAAGATGAAAAAGGAGGCAAAGAAGTCCATTGCTGTACTGAAGCAAATGGACTGCAAACTTAAGTCATCTCCTGTTCAAGATCATCACTTGATTCAATTGATTAAAGAAGTTGTTGCAATAAATAGTTCTGTCTTCCAATCCCTTTTCTTATTCTTGTCAACTTCAAAGCCAAAACAAAGTAGATGGTCTATGGTTTCGAAGTTGATGCACAAGGGAGCACAAGCATGTGAAGAAAAGCAAGAAACTGTGAATCAGTTAGAAAGTGTTGACGCTGCATTGAGCGAGAGGCCTCACTTTGAGAAGATGCAAATTGCACAGAGAAGGCTGGAGGCTTTGGAGATCAGCATTCAAGACATTGAGAATTTCTTGGAGAGTGTGTTCAAGCACTTGATTAAAACAAGAGCCACCATTTTGAACATCATCTCCCAATAAACCCTTCATACTACTGATCTCTACCCAAATCCTGGAAAGGCATCCAAATTTTAGAGGATCTGCCAGTGGTTCAATTTTCAAATCCAGAGCTATGTATATAAGTCAAATATTGTGATTAATACAACGAAATACAAAAAGACTTTATGGTCCATTTTTGTGATGATTTATTTTCTTGCTTTCTCTATATCAATTATAAGATGGTAAGAAAAAAAAGACTCTTCCCTGAAATTTCCTTCTGCACTTGCTATCTGGTTGAACTGTGCCAAGCTCACCGACTCTTGTTATAATTTTAAATTGTGTTGATAGTAAATCATAAATTTAATTTACCTGATAAACATATCCTTGGATTATATTATCATCCAAGGAATAATGGGCTCTTGTTATAATTTTAGGGTTAAGCATGCTTTTGATTTAATTACATATACTTTTGCAACAGTTAAATGCTTATTCTAATCTTTCCTTTGATATATTGAGACTCTGCTAATTGGGAAAAAAGGAAAAAAAAGGAAGTGTTACTTAATCTACCAATGCTCCCAATTGCAGACCTTTTTCTGGTGATCAAGCTTCAAAACGATTGAAAACCACTCGTGCAACAGGTATAGAATAACGCCTCTTGCACACCTAATATTCTAGACACCATTTATTTACAAATCTCGTGTGTGTATTACAGATCTAGTTTTATATTTGTTTAGTGCTTGATCTCAGCTGCAAATTTTATACTAGAAATTGGAGAAGATAATGTACTAATGTGGCAGCAGAAGAGGCAAAACTGGGATGACTCATCTAGTTATCTTCATACCAAACACACAAATGACAAAATAGCAGGACAACTCATACCCATACCAGAATTGTAGAGAACTTCAAAACTAAAAGCATCTCATAATTGAACCTATGCTGCCCAAAGATGTGACATGGTAACCTTATTTGAAGGAGACACCACATTGGCTTCACATGCTCGCCACCACATTAATTCACATCAATAACTCATCCATCCCTATATATACAAACTCATATGAATTGTTAAACCATCTACAATCAAGCTTTCCTGTGAAAAAAAGCTAAGAACAGCCATGGCTAATAGGTACCATGTGAGATCAGTTAGCCTGCCCTCAAGATCCCATCCCACCACCCTTAGAGTACAAGAAGAGCTGAACAAGCTCAAAACTTGGGAGGCGTCATCAACTTCTACATCAGGGTCAATTTTCATTGGCCTGTCAGGACTAGAAGACTTGTACAAAGAAGTGAATGATCTATTCAGCATGTCATCAGCACAGGATGCCTTCTCTCACTGTCAAAATGGAAAATGTCTTGACAATTTATCAGATGGATCAGTGAGGATTTTGGAAATCTTACAAGGGACTTGATGTTACAGTTCAAGGAGCAAGTTCAAGCTCTTCAATCTGCCCTTCGGAGGAGAAAAGAAGATTCTAGCATCGAAAAAAGTGTAGCTAATTATACTTGCTTCAGAAACAAGATAAATAAGGGGGCGAAGAAGTATATTGCTGTATTGAAGCAAATGGAGAGCAAAGTTAAGGCATCTGCACTTGAAGATAACCACTTGATTCGATTGTTTGAAGAAGTCATTGCAATGAATATTTCTATCTTCCGATCCCTTTTCTTGTTCTTGTCAACATCGAAGCCAAAACGAAGTAGATGGTCTACTGTTTCGAAGTGGATGCACAAGGGAACAATAGCATGTGAAGAAAAGCAAGAAATTGAGAATCATTTAGAAAGCGTTGATGCTGCATTAAGCGAGAGGCCTCATCTCGTTAATATTCAAATTGCGCGTCAAAGGTTGGAGGCTTTGGAGGCCAGCGTTGAACATATTGAGAATTGCTTGGAGAATGTGTTCAGGAACTTGATTAAAACAAGAGCCTTCATTTTGAACATAATCTCTCAATAGAGCCTTAACACTACTGATTTCTAAACAAAATCCGGGAAAGGCATCAAAATTTTAGAAGATCTGCCGAACCTATATATGTACATAAATCAAATTTTATATCTGTATAATGAAATATAGAAAAGTTTTGCTGTCCATGACGATGATGATTAATTTCTTTTCTTTTTTACTTCCCATTGTCAATGAAAACAACAAGATAGCCAAAAGAAATAGTGAGAAGAAAGAACTTGACCCCTAAAATTTCCTTCTGAATCTCTAATCTGATTGATAAAGTTTACCAAGAATTTGGAACCAGTGGATGGGCTAATGCAATTTTTGTATCAGGCAAAGATGGCAGAACAATGTAGTATATAACAATTTGCTGTCGTTTTTCATGAATGGCTCATAAATTAATTATTCTGAGCGTGAATCTCCACATACGTGTTTTATCAAGGCTTGGCGATTTATTCTTGGTTTACTTGTTCATTTCCTATTATTTTGCCTTTAGATACGTGTTGAAGACGAAGCCATCAACGTGGAACTCAAGCCAGGGTAATCATACTTTAACAAAGAAGTTTCAGTGATTTTATGTTTGATTATCCTTTACTCCAACACGTGGTTCGCGGTTCGATAAGATGCTTGTTATCTGGTGAAAATTTTTAACTTTTTTTTTTTTTGGTTTCTTTTCCAAGGGAAGGCCAGCAGTAGCTAAAAAGTTTTAGAATCCACTGTATTTAAAAAAAAAAAAAAAAAAAGTTCAAGATGCTCACTATCATCTAAATAAAATTAATTTGATTTTTTTAGATTAGATTGAATAAAATAATGAACTTTGGATAGATACTGACTTCATAATATATTTTTCAATAAAATATTTGTTAAATATTAAAAATATTTTTATTCTTATATTAATTTTAAATTTTACTTTAATGGAGAATATTAAATACTTTTAATATTTAAAATTACCGAAATAATATTTTATCAGATTAAAATTTTTTAAGATAATAGAGACCTAATAAAGGACAAAATAGCATCAATACGTAGGGCGTACATTATCAGAAACAGTAACGAAATAGGATTGGTTCGTAGATCAAGTACAGATCATATGATCTGTACATCATAATTATATAATCAAGTACCGAACTTTTGTCAGGTAGATAGCAATCCATGAAGTGAAGGGGGAAACAATGCTACTCGTGGAGAAATAAACTAATCATATTATCTTTATATTTGCTAATGCTAACCACCATATGCATCTAAATTTTGAACCTTTGAGTAATATATAATTAAGGTTCCTAATCTTCCCAGATCTCAAGATCTAGAGTCTCAAGGTTCGCCATATCTAGGGAACTTGGAAGGATAATTCTTCAGTGAAGATATCAATTTCCATCCACTGAACTACAGAAAGGGCCAGATTTTGGCGGTGGGGAAAAGGCGGTGCATGAGAAGGAGAGAAAAATAATCCTTGAAATATTTAGAAAAGAAAAAGAAAAACAATTGCAACAGTGAGATACATTGTATTGAAATAGCAATTTCAAGATTGCATTAAATATAAGAATTTGTCCTTTTATCGTTTGTGCAAAACATGACAACCAATGCCATTCCATAGGACAATCTCCACCTGCCTGCTACGTTGGTCTTCAATTCCATCTTCACTGATTTGGAGTAGTATAAATATCTGCTAATTGATCATAAATCCATTCAAGCTGCTTCAGGTTTAACCTCAGTGAGAGTAACTATGCCTGCTTTCTCTCCAAAGCCTACTCGTTCTTACAATGTTCGCTCAATTAGCTTTCCTGCTAGATCTCATCCTAAAATATGCAGAATTGAAGAAGAGCTGAACAAGCTTAGTTATTGGGACACATCACTGGCGAATGCAGAAACAATCCATGCTGGTCTTTCTAGTCTTGGAGAGATATACAGATGCATAGAAGATCTGCTAAATTTGACATCCACCCAGCAAGCTCTAGCACAACAACAAGAGGAGAAATGGGTAGGTGATATGTTAGATGATTTGATTAGGTACTTAGATGTATGTAGTTTCACGATAGATGCTATTTCATTGATGAAAGAAAGTGTTCGAGATCTTCAATCAGCACTTCGAAGATACAAAGGTGGAGGAGACTCGAGCATTGAAAACAATATCAATGCTTACATTTTGTGTAGAAAGAAGATGAAAAAGGAGACAGCAAAGTCTCTCGCATCGTTAAAGCAGAAGGATAGCATTTCTGCAGAGCCTTCTCTTCTAACTGCAAATGATCATTATCTATCTGCAGTAGTGAAAGCTCTTAGAGAGGCAAGCTGGATCACCATTTCCATCTTTAGTTCGTTGTTTTTGTTCCTCTCTGTACCAGTCCTGAAACCAAAGCACAGTAAATGGTCTTTGCTGTCAAAATTGGTGCATAAAAGATCAGCCGTAGCATGTGAAGGGCAACCAGAGAAGATGAATGAGTTAGAGAATGTGGATCTTGCACTTACCAACCTGCTGGTGACGAGCCCAAGCAAAGATTTAGAGCCACAGAAGATAGAAGGTGCACAGAAAATGCTGGAAACTTTGGATATCAGTATCCATGAATTTGAAAATGAGTTGGAATGCTTGTTTAGGCACTTGATCCATACTAGAGTCTCCCTCCTCAACATACTTTCTCATCAGCTAGAGTAAAATTAACATCCTCAATTTTTAAGAGGACCTTCATTTTCTCTATCATATGCACAATTATGTTACATTAGAAGTATGTACATTATGTATATCATATTTCAAGATTTACTATGACAAATTGCTAAGTCCCATCAAATGAAATATTTGAGTGAGATGAAAATTAAGGGATTTTTTTGCTTTTGCAACATCACAAAAGTTGAGATTTCAAATTCTTACTCCCCATAAAAGCACATTTGAAGATTCTGAACATTACAAGCAAAATAAGCCTAAAAGTCAACCGAAATAGGGTATACTGGCCCATAGGCCATAAGAAAAACACTAGTCCATCAACACCAAGTTAGCCCATGATTTGAAAAGGAATGATCCAACTCAGCAAAAGACCCAGCCCACTTTAGTTGCAAAAACATGTTGGAAGTCATATGACCCTGATCCAACCATATTGTATAGTGGATCCACTGACTCCAGCTACAGTTGTTCTTCTCGATCCTTGCATGTCAAATAAATAATCATAAAAAATAGAAGAATAAACCTTAGCCAAACTAAGATTAACTACCACAAGATTTAAATGACAAAGGAAAACATAAATCAAAGAGACAAAATGGGAGATATGTGATGGCAAATAGATTTTATCTCTTACTATGAGCCCTCCAAAAATTATACCACCTACTTAGTAACATAACGGCTACTCAATGAACTCTCAACAGTTCACAATTAATACCTTTTTTTTTTTTGGCAAAATTCTAAATTAATCCTTAAATTTTCCATCAAAATTAAGTAAACTCAAATTAAATATTTTTTTACCAAATCAAATCTTAAACTTTACATTTAAATCTAAACACTTTACTATCTAAGAAAATATTTTCTTTTATTTTTTATAAATTAAAAATCATTTAGTATTTTTGTTCTTTTATTTATCCTTTAAAAATGCCAAGGCATTTTAAGTTTTTAACTCGACTTTCCTCCCCCCCCCCCCAAAAAAAAAAAAAAAACTCCACCTAAACGACACCGTCAGATATAACGATGGAAGCTCCCCGAGTCTGTGGTCTAAACCCTACAGCGGGATCCTCCTCCTTCCTTTTCGTACCCTGAAATATCCTCATTGCTCTCTTCTCTTCAAAGCCGCGCCTCTGTCTCTGCTTAAGGACTGCTGGAGCATAGGTTTGCTCTATCTCTCTCCCTCCCCCGCTTTCCCTGTAGTCATCAATGGCCGCTCCGGCACCTTTGTCTACTGTAAGCCCCAAAACAGTAGACAAAGCTGTAAACGCTCTCCTGAAATGGCGAACTGCCAAATCCGAGACTCAAAAACCTCAACTGCTTGAACACGATGAATTCGTATACCTAATTTTAACCCTTAAAAAAATCCCACAAAAGGGTGTGAGCCGCATCAATGCCCACAAAATCTCCCTCCCTAACCCCTTACTTAACCCTCAAAACGACAACTCAGAGCTGTGCTTAATCATCGATGACAGACCCAAATCCGGCCTTACCAAAGACGCTTGTAGGAAGAAGATCCAAAACGACAACATACCCATCTCCAAAATCATCAAGCTTTCCAAGCTCAAGACTGATTATCGTCCTTTTGAGGCGAAAAGGAAACTATGTGATTCGTATGATATGTTCTTCGCAGATAAAAGGGTGATCCCTCTCTTGCCTAAGATGTTGGGGAAGCAGTTTTTTAAGAAGAAGAAGATTCCGGTGGCAGTGGATTTGAAGCACAAGAACTGGAAGGAGCAGATTGAGAAAACATGTGGGTCAGCTTTGTTGTTTTTGAGGACTGGGACTTGTAGTGTCGTTAAAGTAGGAAAGATTTCAATGGGGAGAGAGGAGATAGTAAATAATGTTGTGGCTGCAATAAATGGGATTGCGGAGATTGTGCCTAGGAAGTGGGGTGGTATTAGGTCTTTCCATTTGAAGTTGCTTAATAGCTTGGCTTTGCCCGTTTATCAGGCGCTTCCTGATTTTAAGTTGAAGATTGAAGGGGTTAAAGAGGAGGAGAAAAAGACGGAAGAATTTGAGGAAGAGATGGTTAAGGAGGAGAAAGTGAAAAAGAAGAAGGGAAGGATACATGAGATTAGGTATATGGATAACAATGTGAATGACGATGATATTGAGTTGGATAGTGAAGGAGATGTTGGTATTGATTATGATGATAATGAGGGTAAAACTAGTTCTGCTGAAGTAGAGGTTAAGAAGAGAAAGAAGGGAGACAAAGAGAAAAATGAGAAGAAGACTAAAGTGAAGAAAGGGGATGGCGTCAAGCAAAAGAAAAATGTAGAAAAAACAAAAAAAGAGCATGGTATTAAACAGAATAAGCACAAGAAAGGTCAGTTGGCTTCAGCTGAATTGAAGTGAAATGCGAAGCTTTTAGCAGAAACAATGTAGATTATTTTCATCCTTTACAGTTTTGGTATGAGCTCTTTTTTTTTTTTTTTTTTTTTTCCTTTGTGGTCTTTTTATATTTCAGTACTATCGGTGAGAAGTTATTAGAACTTAATTAACTAATTTTCATTAACTCCCTCACTTTCTTTTCATTTAGTTGAAATAACTTATTGCAAATTTTATTTTTTAAAATTTTGGGTTATATTCATGTGATATTCTTTTATCAGTTCTGCACACGCCCATTTGTGGCAAGCATTTTGCTGCTGTAGGTAATTTTTATATTTATTGTTGACGCCCTGAACTGTGTTTCACAGGTTAGTTCCTGTAGGCTATGTTACCATTTGATGTAGGTAATTTCTCATATATTGTAATTTATTATCATATAGCACGAGAGGAAAAAAGAAATCCTTTCAGTAATTCTTTTTTTATGAGTAGAGGGTGGCTTTGATGTAACCGTATGGTTACTTTATTTGTGACCAGTCACGAGTTTGAGTCCTGGAAAAATCTCTCTGTAAAGCAAAGTGTATAGGGTAAGGCTGTGTCTATCGACTCCCAGATCCCATAATGGGGGATGCTTTATGCACTTGATCGCCCTTTTCTGTTGTTTTACTACGAGGACATATCTGCCATCATATAATGTGCTATAAATTCCAAAACTGACCTTTTTCTTCTTGCTTCTTTTTTTCCCGTTCATTTGGGCCCTCCTTTTCCTTCTGAAGGTGTTTTTACCTGCTATTTGAATTAGTATTCTTAGCTACGTGCTTATCCCATCTTAGGACAAGAAACTAAACATTTGATAATGATAACTACTGCAAAATGGCACTGGAGGAGCTGTGGATGCAGAAAGTAAAGGTGCTTCTTGCTATCAATTATTCAATTTCAATTGATAATTAGTTTGCTCAATTTTCCCTGTAAAAAAACCTGAAAATATTGGGTGCATGGATAAGTTACTTCGGTGTTACGTTTTAGGAAGTAAAAGTGGATGTATTTGCAGAAAATTTTTATATTGAGCGGCTTAGTGAATTACACAGTTGTTGCTTTGATGTTAAACAGCAGGATAAAGTTAGAATTTGTGATTATTAATCTCTTGCCCATCAGCTTTAACTGTAAGCAATGGGATAATGGTTATTCTGTTTTGAATGAAGTTACCATGTGGCCCTCAAGTTTTTTAGGTGTGCTGAAGAGAAGTGGAGATCTAAACACTCTGTTATAATGAGATGTCTGAACACCAGCTGTTTCAGGACATCGTAGAAATGAGCTGTTGTGTTAGATGAGAGGCAAAAACTAGGGAAAATAAATTGTTGATATATAGGCTGTCTTGAAGTTGATAAGGTCGAGACCACAGTATGGAGCCTTATAGGAAGAATATGGGAGGACCATGTCCATTTTAGACTTATTTTCTACATGGTGTGCAACTGTCATTTAAAATTAGGCACTTTTGCTAATCGGCGGGAGCTTCCACTGATGGCGAATAGCAATGATGCAATTATAGCTTATAGGCCTGTAATTGCTCTCCTGATAGTTCCTTTTTTTAAAATTCCAAGATGCAACTTTTTCGTGTAGAATGAATTAAATATTTTAGATACATGAAGCAATGTCTTTCTTGGCCCTGTACAGGGTTGTTGAATTTTACTTGGGTTTTGATTGTTGGATTATGAAGACTCTTTGTTGTCAAGACATGTTGACTGTTGGGAGATCTCAGTATGTTTGGTATTATATTCTATGCATGTTAGTTTCCATTGACAGTATTGCATGTCGTTAAATTTGGGTTAGGATTAACTCACCCCAAAAGCTAGCTCAAGAGGCCCAACATCAGATGGGAGGCTCTCATATCATGTTAAATTTGGGTCAGGCTTAACTCACCCCAAAACCTAGCTCAAGGGGGAGGAATGCCCTTGGCCCATACAAGGGGCACAATACCCTTTTCCACAACCGACGTGGGATTCAACACATGTAAAATTTCTAACTTCCCTAAATTTATCTCCCTGGCCTTATATTATAAAGTTCAAATCATGCTGTGTTATTTTAGGTATGACATCTTTTTGTTGTTTAACTTGCAATTCGTTCCACAATTTGTCTATTTGAGTTTGTCTACAAACGAATGAGTTTTGCGAGCAGATCCTTTAATTTGATATTTTGTTCAAATAAGACTATTTGATCTACTTTAAAAGGTGGTTTGTGGGATGAAGGCTGTGGTCTGCAGGCTTTTGACATGTTAAAGAGTTCTGATAGCCTAAAGCCTAAATTCACTATTTTCTTGCTATTTTCAGAGTCCTGTTTTGAGGATAAGAGTGATGCTTGTTAGGTAAGAGTACAAAGCGATTGAAGAATGAACAATAGTGGAGAAAGAAGGAAAAAAGGGGAGGTGCTGTAATGTAGTTTCAACAATGTAGGCTTCAACTAGGTAAGTTGAAAGAAAAATACATCCTTTTGGAATTATTAGTGAAGGTCAAAGATAATTTCTCATGGATAAGTACTTACGCTCAAGTTAAGAAGTACTATCTAACGTTGTTCAATTGCCCTAGAATGATGTTCCAAGTCACTTCTTTTAAGGTTAACCATAGTATGAGCTATGCTCAGAACAAAGACTTAACCTACATATGCTGCAAGTTTCATTTAGTTAACCGGAGAACTGTCCTTCCTGATGAGACAATAGTTTTCATCAATAGGGTGAGATCTTGTCCATTTGAAAGTAGTGCTCCTGGCCACTGATTGTGGGTGTGCCATTTGAAATTAGCTATTTCTATTGTGTAGAATAATTGCTGTGTTTATAGTAGTAATGCCATTGTATGTTAGAAAGAAGCTTATCCTGATAATTCATAACCCTAAGACGAGATTTTCATGTGGTGTGAATGATGGATTACTTGCGAGACAAGCATATCTTTTATAACCAGTTGATTCTCCATACTATTATAGTTTAATTAATCAGAGGCGTTTCTGTATAGCAACAGGATAGTTGTTGCATTAGGGATAAAGGTTAACGGCCCTTGGAGACTTGAATGTTACGAAGTAGAGCATTTTAAAGTTTTTCTTTCCAAAACCGAGAGCGAGCATTGCCTTGCTGGGTGTCCTGGCTGATGAAGTTTATGGTTTCTGTTAATGTTAGTCGCCATTGGATTGATGCAGTTGAATTTGATTGGAAGATTTGGTTGCAACCTATTACGAGATAAACTCTTGTCAATTAAGACAGTTAGAAATACTTATATTCATTGATGTTGGGAAGATCTCTGATTCTTTACTGAATCATGATCATGTTTCTATGTTGTTGATGACTTTTGTACAAGGAAGATTTACAATTTAGTCCCTGAATATTGTTATTATTAATAAGTCAGTTCTTATATTTTTAGAAACTTATTAAAACGTCCTTATCTTTTCTCTCTGTCAACAAAATAGTCCTTCCGTCTAATTTTGCCTTTAAAAATATAGTAAAAAACTAAATTATCTCCCATTATTTTTCTCCTCTTCCTCCTTCCTTTTCTTTTTCATCAATTCTTTTTCCTTCTGCATCTACATCTTCTTCTGCATCTCCTTCTCCTTTTCCTTCTCCTTCTCCTTTTCCTTCTCCTTTTCCTTCTTCTTCTCCTTCTCCTTCTCCTTCTCCTGCTCCTTTTGCTTCTTCTTCTTCTTTTGCTTCTTTTTCTTCTTTTTCTTCATCTCCTTCTTCTCCTTCTTCTTTTTCTTTCTTTTTCTTCCTCTTTTTCTTCTTTCTCTTCTTTCTCTTCTCCTTCTTCTCTTTCTTCTTCTTTTTTTTCTTCTTTTCCTTCTTTCTCTTCTTCTTCTCCTTCTTTTTATTCTTCTTCTTTTTCTTCTTTTTCGAAGGAGGAAGAGAAAAGAAAAGATAGGAATTATTTCGTTGACAAAAAAAAACGATAAGAACATTTTAATAGATGTAAGAAAAGATAGGGACTATTTGACAAAAAGAAATGATAAAGACATTTTAATAAATGTGAGAAAAGATAGGGACTATTTTGTTGACAAACAAAAATGATAAGGACATTTTAATAGATTTCTAAAAATATAGGGGAGACGATTTTGTTGACGGAAAGAAACGATGAGGAAAGACTATTTCGTTGATGAAAAGAAACGATAAGGACGTTTTAATAGATATGAGAAAAGATAGGGACTATTTTACTGACGAAACAAAATGATAAGTACGTTTTAATAGATATGGAAAAAGATAAAAACGTTTTAATAGATTTTTGAAAATGTAAAGACTAACTTATTAATAATAACAATATTCAAGAACTAAATAAAGGATTTTATTTGAGGGTAAAATTGGATTTAAAAATTTTTCTCAATCCTTCTTTATCTAATTTTAATGGAAAAGAGGACGGAAGTACTATTTCGTTGACGGAAAGAAAACATAAGGATGTTTTAATAAATTTCTAAAACTACAGGGACTGACTTGTTAATAATGGCAATATCAAAGACTAAATTGTAAATCTCCCTTTGTATAATTATGGATTTAATGCATCAAATTCATTTCAATCAGATTATTGTAGTTATTTACTAAACAGCTTCATCTTCATACATGGAGATAATCAAAATATGATGCAATCTTAAAAAACACTAATGTTGAACAGAGAGTTTGGAAGCTTCAGAAGGGTGTAGCATATCCTTTCCAACAACAATGACAATATTAATTAATAATTAATAATATCTGTTGTCGGGCGGTTGAGCTCCTACAGGGACAAACATATATTACCATTAACATCTTTCTTAATCTCTGATTTCCATTATATTTTAAACAAAGTAAGATATATATGTATAAAAGAGACCAACAGCACACATATTCTTCTGCTCCTTGTACATTTTTGTACAAGTCAATTTAGTAATTTTGTCCTACTTTACTATCATGCTTTTCCAAGACGAAATTATTCTAATTTTTTTTCTCCTAAAGCTTTTTATACTAGAATTGATATTTGATTTATATTTTGTTAATGCATGTATATTTATAAATATTAATCTGAATATATGTGATATAACTAAATTGCTAGGTCATTCCGCCAAATGCTATAACCTTCCTGTGCCCATATGCCTGAATCCAAACTGGAACTTGGGACAATGACCCATTACAGATTTTATAATTGTCTTGTATCTGTGATTGCCTGCCACACCTCAGCCTATAAATGCACATAAATCTGGAGATAATTAAACCAATCAAGTAGCAGAAAGCAATTGAGAGTCCAAACTCACATGGCTTGGAGTGTTTCACTTGTGATTACTACAGTTATTGTGATGGTTATTAGGTTGGCAAGTGCAGAAATCCCTCCAATTTTTGTGTTTGGTGATTCAACAACGGATGTTGGGACTAACAATTACTTGCCTGTGGAAAGAGCAAGAGTGGATTTTCCCTTCAATGGGATTGATTTCAGAGAATCAACACCAACAGGAAGGTTTAGCAATGGCTTCAACATTGCTGATACTATTGGTATACTCTTCTTCTTCTTTATGTTATATACTCTAATTCATGACTTTTGTTTATTTTTTCTTTTGGACAGAGTACAGAGTACAGATTTCTTACTATGAAGTCTCTTAATTTCATGATGGTCCAAAATTAAGAACGATAATATATGGATTTAGAATAACTGGCACTAATCAAGTATATCATTTGAATATTTCTACTTATAGTGGAGGGATTTTATGATGTTATAAATTAAAGAATGGTGTTTGTGATGTGGTTTAGCGAGGTTATTCGGTCATAAGAGAAGTCCACCCCCATTTGGGGCTCTCCTACAGAACCTGCCATTTTTCAAGCGCAAAGTGCTTTGGGGCGCCAACTTCTCCTCCGGAGGTGCCGGACTCCTTGACTTCACCGGAAGGCAATTTGTAATCTGTGCATCCCTGAGAACTATTATCTATATATTAAGAATGAATTTTTTAAAAATGAAGTAATAAAATTTCTACTGCGTTCGAATCACAGGGGAAGGTCATAACCATGAGAGAACAGGTGGAACAATTTGGGATTATGTGCGACAATATCACACAAGTAATGGGTGAATCTGCAAAGAAATTAATTTCAGGTTCACTCATTATCATCAGCATAGGAAGCAATCACATTTTCGACTATCTGCTCTACAATGATAGTCACGATATGGAATATTTCACAACCACAAAGTTACCAATATCATCTAACGGTCTGATTTTAATGTGCAAGGGCTTATTTTCCTTTTAAACAATGAACATTTCAATCAGATCAATTATATGAAAAAAGTACTGCAATGTGAATCAATAGAATTTAAATACGTATTTTGTTTAGAAAAACACACTTATTTTTGGGTACTTTAAAAAAAAATTTGCACCACATTTTGGGCTCTGATAAATGAATGGTGTACGGTACGGACCAGAAGCAGCCGCTTTGAAATTTTGGATTGGGTCGGACTAAAACTTAACCTAGTCCAACTTATTAGCAAATGGGTTTAGTTTAATTAGTTTCTTGATCAAATTCCCTTCTCCTTGTCCAATTGCAGAATCTGCTAAATCTAGGGGCTAGAAAATTTGGAATAGTAAGCGTTTCACTAATCGGCTGCATTCCACGATATAGAGTCGAAAATCAATCTGGGGAGTGCATTGAAGAGCTAAACATATATGCTCAAAAGTTCTCCATGGAACTTGAAGGGATAATGAAGAAGCTGAGTACTGAGTTTAAGGAGATGAAGTATTCCCTGGGAAATTCATATGCAGCGACTTCTGATATCATTGGCAATCATGTTGCGTACGGTGAGCCAAATCAATCTCTACGGTAATTTAAATTAGTTTAGTTTGGTCATTCCAATTAATCCATTATTAATTCTCCCTATTAATTTCAGTCATGCATGGATTGGATTGTCTGTGAATAAACACAAGTTGCGTTGTTTCTCAACTTGATGAATAAAGCTTTTCTATTAGTTTTAGCATGCATCTTCGCTCAAGTTCCATTTATTTTCTTTCGAAGCAAGGTCCAAGCGATATATGGAATTACAATTCAGCTGAGCCAGAATTTTATATGTCCTTGCTGGCTTTGACTGGAATGATAATATTTATTTATTTATTGAATTTCAATTGAGATTTTAATTAAATTTTATGTGTCCTCCCCTCTTCTTGAAAACAGTGGATGCAAATGAATTAGGTCACCAACGGTATGATGATCCAATATATACATAAATACACCCACTAAGTAAGGGATAAATTCTAAAAAAAAAAAAAAAACTCTCGATTTGCAAGTTATCTTAGAAATTATCGGGAACATATACAAGTCAAATTTAATTTTATGGAATAATTATTTAATGCAATGGTGAAGAAAGAAGGGACAAAATACTATATGTTACCAGCACATGGTTCTTGTTAAAGCATGCATATTGTTGCAATAAAAAAAGTTGAATGCAAGGCAGACATAGACAGCCATCGTTCCAAACAAGGTGGGGAGGCAAACAAACCAACAGTTAAGTGATTGCCAAGTTGCCGCATAAATTTTTCCACCAACTATTGTGAATTGGTGCTTTGAGTTCCTTAGTTTATGCTGTTCTTTCCTTTGGACAACATAATTTTTAACCACATAACAACAAAGATATGACCCTCTTAGTATATTTAAAAATAATTAAAAAAAAAACATTGCACCTATGATTCTATTCTATGGATTGGAGAGTTACCTATCATAGTCATCATGGAGAAATTACAAGTTAATTATCTAGAAATTAGAGAAAATTTGGATTTAATTATTATTTAATGCTCAATTTCATACTTATACTTATCCAAGATGTTTAATTTAGTCTATTTTTAATTCTTTTATTCTAAAATAATTCAGAAAGTTTATTTTAAGATTGTTTTACCAAAGCTTCTTGATTTTTAAGCTAAATAAGGAAATTAATCATTTAGCCTAAAACTAAAAATTAAACTTCTCCATTTCTTTTATCTAAGCAAGAATTTAAGCTTATAAACATTTAACACATAATTGTTTAATGTTTAAAATTTTTATAAGCTCAAATTAGCAAATAAGTACTTAGTGTTTAGCCCTTTAATGTTAGACGGCGCAGGAATTTTCCCAAAATTGTATATTTTCTTCAAAGCAAAAATTTCAACCTCCACGCAAGGTCCCTCCGCCTTCATTGTTAGAAATAAATTCACGACTTTCAGTTAAGGTCAAATAAACCCATTAATTAGTTTTTTTTTTTTTAAATTGTTTTCATTTATACTAATAAAATATTAATTTTATACTATCAAATTTTAAAAATAATTAAAATGATTTTCAATAAGAACTAGAGAACTCTAAACCCAAATTCTTCATAACAATTCCATTCCAATGCATTGAATATCCTAAAACAAATAATTAGATATTCTATTTCCAACACATAGATTCAGTCCCCTTTTTACCAGTTAAAAAAAAAAGTTCATTGTTTCGGTGATTAACCCAACAATGTTGCTGTATTGACCAAATTGAGATCTCAGTCCCTCAAATTCTAACCCCCAGCTTGATTTCGTGGGTTTTGTTTTTGTTTTATAATACAACTCAAACTCCAGCCGCCAGGCCGACTGTACAAGATGATATAATATTCAGTGCCTTCGGAAATGATTCAATTTCTGTCATGAGCTGCACAATCTGATGGGAAGCCTTGGAGGCTATCTGATTTTTTTTTTTGTGTGTGTGTGCGCATGTTCTTCTATGTGCTCTTGATGTTTTTTACTGCGAGCAATTGATTTTTTGGGTTCTTTAAAATTAATTTATTGATGCTGTTGTCATCTTTGATTTTTTTTAAAATTTTTTTGAGGAATTGATTATTTTCTGGGCATATAGTGTTTAGAGTTCTTTCTGTTATTAATCTAAAATAATAAATAATTTCTATATTAAAAAATTAGTAAATTAAAATCTTATTATTAAAATTGTAATACTAATAAGTTGAGACTAATTTGATTCAAAAAAAAAAAAATAAGTTGAGACTAATTTGAGTTTAAAAGAAAATTTTGGATTATCTTGGTCCAAAAGTTGAAAAACTGACTTATATTCACACCATTATAAAGTATAAGGGTGTATTTGAATTTATTTTCATTCAAGAATCGGCCTTCATTCTTCAATTATGATATTTTTGGTAGGCCAAAAAAAATCACAAATTTTACAGATTGTAATTAGCAATAACTTAAAATTGGGACAATTAGTAAATGGCCTAATTTGGAAGAATTTGGTGGGTGTTCGTCCAAATTTTATGTGCAAATTAATGTAGCTAAGAATGGTAAGCTCTAGTTGTTCATTATGAATACCATTCTCCTTCGGCTGATTCGGCCTAGGTTTCTCAGAGATTCTGTCCTTTACATAAAAATCATATATATTCCGAAGATATTACACAGAAAAATGGAAACGAAAGAGTTATATGCATATATTAAAATACATTTCTTCAGATTAAGGTTGTATAGATTCCGACAAGATTTATTCTTTTCCGAGGCTAATATCCGAATCACCAATAGTATGATCCGCCCACATAATGTCATGACACCCACTGCTAATTTTCATTCTTTCTGGTATAAATATTTTCAGAAATCTATATATGGGCAAAGCTAAAATTAATTAGTTCATATCATATATGCAGAAGAGAATTTGGGATATAATTCTCTGATTAATGGCAAAGGGAGAAGGTGTTTTCGCTTGCTGTTTTCTTCTGTTGTTAATTGTTTGCATAGTAGCCACTAACTTGAGAGGAGGTGGAGCAGCGGAGGCGGCACAAGTAACCGTTTTTATATTTGGTGACTCCACAGTGGATGTTGGGACTAACAATCTTTTGAATGGAACTTCTGCCTTAGCCAATTTTCCTTACTATGGGATTGATTTTCCTGGCTCAATACCTACTGGCAGGTTCAGCAATGGCTTCAACCTTGCTGATCAGCTTGGTATATTCCATTACCATTTAAGTTATTTATTTATTTGCATGTTATGCATGTATTATTTCACGTATTCTGATCTCTTGGTTTTAACACAAGTATTTGTTAATTTTCTGTCTTGTGATTTTGCTGATTAGCGGGGCTATTTGGACATGATAAAAGCCCACAACCTTATCTATACCTTGTCAAGAATGAGTCACTTTTTAGAGAGGAAATCCTGAAGGGGGTGAACTTTGCATCTGGCGGTTCGGGAATCCTTGAACACACTGGAAAAAAGTTGTGGGTGAGTTTTTATTTGTTTGTTAAGACAGAAGATCCGATTGATCATATCTTTACAAAGCCAAAAACAACTGAACTTACATTCTTGATCTTTGTCGGAATAAAACTGCATAATGTAGGGGAGAATTGTACCACTGAAAGAACAGATTCAACAATTTGAAGCCGTCCGTGGAAACATCTCATCAGATTTGAACGATCCAAAGGAAGCTGCTAAACTTCTTTCCAATGCATTATACATCTTCAGCGTTGGATCAAACGACATCCTTGATCCCATACGGTTAGGAACCAACTTAACCGACAAATTGCTGTGTGATCTACGCTCATCCTACCGCCAACATCTAGAGGTATATCTAATTTCTATTTTGAAATATTAAACTTTATTCATCATCCTCGAATGGTGGAGTGGATAATACTCAAGCATTGAAAATGGCAGAATTTGTACAATATGGGAGCTCGGAAATTTGGGATCATAGCAGCAGCACCAATCGGGTGCTGTCCCTTCTCGCGTGCTCTGAACAAAAGTATGGGTGGAGCTGGTGGGTGTTTAAGAGAACCCAATGACTTTGCTCGAGCATTCTACAAAGCTATTGACACTCTCTTATGTACTATGAGCTCGGAGTTTCCTGACATGAAGTATTCGCTCGCAAATTCCTACAAAATGACTCAATATGTCCTGAAACACCCTTACTTGGGTATGTACTCACTTTAATATTATGCAGTAAAACAATGCATGAAAATGATACTAACTGACTTGTGATGTCTTCAATATCCATATAGGCTTCAATGAAACGAAGAAAGCTTGCTGTGGATCCGGATATGACAATGGAGAAGGGGGTTGCAATAAAACACAAAACCCTAATCTCTGTAAGAATCGTAACAAGTACCTGTTTTGGGACTTGTATCATCCATCTCAGGCTGCTACTGCCCTGTCGGCCATAACCCTTTATAATGGAAACCTAGACTTTATAAAACCCATGAACTTCAGTCTCCTCGCACAGCTTCAACTCTAACATGGGATTTGTTCTCCTCTTTTATCGTATTTCGATTCTGTAATAACGTCTTATCTTTGTTCCTGATTACTCCATAGTAATCTTATTGATATCTTATCACTACTGTTATCTTCTTAATAAAAAATAATAATAATGTACACCAATTAAAAACCTTTAACGGGAGAAACCTTTTTTTTTTTGTGCACTTCTTAAATTTTGACTGAAATAAAAACTTTCTTCCCACATGCAGATTATTTATTTATTGGAATAATATGCTTTAATACTTTTATATTTTCAATATTGCACTATAAATCTGTGATCCAATCCATTCATTTATAGAACTATTTATTCGGTTGTAGATATATAGGAAAATAAAAAAGACAAATAATGAATTTAATATTAAAAGAAAGTTAACGAATATAACAGATGGAGAGTGTAAAAGCTTCAAATCACCTCCATTGAAGCCCTCCAAGAAAGGATAGCTCCTGTGATTATCAACCAATTCACACGAACTCCTCTCCATCAATTGGCGCAAAAGACCATTTCTGATCCAATTCATCACCATCAAACACCTTCAAACCCATCTCAAGCAAAACTGGCTTTCTCCCTCATGTCTTCCTTTTTATTTTTATTTTTCTAAGGATAAATCCAAACCATGAGAGAATCACAAACTAAGCAGCTCTGTTCCTCATGATTTTTATTTCTATTTGTTTACTTTCTTCTCGAAATATACGATTGAAGTTGGTTGATAGACGAGGCTTATTTTGAAACTAATCTAAGGTGGGTTTCTTGAAATATTGCGAATATAATGGGATTGAAGTATGGGTATAATTGTTTTAATATTTAGAGCATTTAAGAAAATTATTCAATAGAAAATGTTTGATGGTAAAAAGAAAGGAAAATACTTTCCTTCAAGTCATTTTTTGGAATTTAAAAATTTTAATAATATCACAATATAAAATTGTATTAATATTATTTATTTATTTATTTTTAATTACAATCAAATAATAAAAATAAATTATTTTTTGAAAAATATTTTTCTAAACACAAGTTTTTATTAAAAAAAACAAATGGATGCTAAATCTTTATTTGGGTTCTTCCTTTATGCGGTAATAAAGTCGTTTTATTTCCAATTTCAGCTGGATGCAGTAAAAAATAAAATTTCCATTCTAGCCACTAATCACGTAGGAAAGAAGAGTAGAACACAACAGTTTGGAGGCATGCCTTTAACATGCTGCTCAATTTTATAGACGTTTTCTCTTTCTGATGGAACAGAACTCATTTTCATCTAGAAGTTCACACAAAACTTAATGATGAAAGGAGAAATTTCTGCTTTTTCTTAATCTGAAATCAGGCCCGTAACCTCTAAACCCTGCCTACACTTCTAAGTTTCTAACTGCCAGTATATGTTGCAATTTGTTTCATATTGACGACTCCGAAGCACTTTGTCATCTTAGACAGGAAGGGACGTGTATTTAGGCGTGGGGGAGTAGGAGAGGAGGATAAACGTAGACAAGTTGAAGCTGTAATTAATTGGTGTTCTACTCCATAATGTTGTTTCTAAAATTGCAGTTTCAGACTTCTCAGTGATAAGAAATCCAAGAAATTTAAGTTTACCTCATCTTAATGGCATGTAAAATGTGACATGATTCACTGGGGGAACTACTCCATGTGACAATCTGATTAATATATTCGAAGGATATATTGATTTCTTAGAAGCACCAATTAGTGAGACCTATGGCTCTTTTCACAAAATTAGCAGCTCCAAGGAAACTGATCCGCATATAAATATAAAGTGATTGTTGGGAAGCATAACTGCTTTACCACACATCTTACAAGATGACGACAGGCATAATTTCCATTTTATGATACAAAAGGTTACGAAGCATTCACATGTTCTTTAACTGCATTGGCGGATTGATGAGCGAAAATCTTCTGCCTGAATTGCACATATGGGTAACCAACAAAGGACAGAAAGTGAGCAGGCTTCGAGAAGGAAAGTATCTCATACCACACCTGATTATTCTCATCCATTTCAATTGAAAAACGCTCTTCCCCGGCCTGCTTTGCAGAAAAATAGCAACCAATGTTAGAAATAATGAAGGCTTATGTTCCTGAAATGAACTTCACATGCCAATGTGTAAGCAATTAGCTAATGCCAAGACAAAGCCACATCAGATGAAAGCAGAATAACGAGTTCATAATGCCTTAACTGAAAGAGATAACGAAACAGATTGTTCCAAATATCAAATGACACAAGTGTATCACAGATTTGTCATTCAAACTGTTACAAATTGGCCCTGTAATAGCTCTTTTACTCTTAAGTTGAATTGATGCAACACACAACACCATTAGAACCATTCTGAAATCAGCAATTCCTCTTTATCACATAAATAATAGTTTTCTTAGTAAATCACATTAGAAGAAAACAAGCCTAATGCTTAAACAAGAAAAAGGACAAGGAAGTGAACATATTTATGCCCATATTTCATAGCCTTGGTCATTAATATTTAATTTTGGATATTAAAATGGGCTATTGGTAAACATTCATAAATTCTTAGACTTGTCTTAAGTTCAACCATGATATGCAGGTAGGTAACTGAGGTGGTCAATTACTTGCTTAAAAGTATCCTAATAAATCCATCACGCATCTGAATGCTTACACTTGAGCTAATCCAAGATTAAACTCGTCACTTCTAACAATTTAAATCTAAGTTGTAGATATGATGACAAAATTCATGCAAGGTCAAGATCTAAGTGAACAGATAAAAGAGGTGAAAGTTAAATAACATGCAATATAAAATCTAGAAAGCAATATGTTTATGTAGAACACCATGAACCTTCATTAATTTGATACATATAACATTAAGCAATATTACCTGAATTCATACAATGTTCTCCAACTATTTTTAGGACTTCAAGAAGCCCAAAATTAAAATTTGCAAATAGATTTGGGATAAATTCATCATGAATCAAGTTATGGCTGAAATACAAACTGAAAATTAAATTGCTGAGAGCAAGATTTTGGTACCAAAAGATTTGAAATACTTAATGAAGTAAATGAAGCACATAAGATTCTTCAGTCATGTAATGATGCAGGACAGAAAGCAGTGAAGACCAGATCCAACTATTCTAACCTCAACAATGAACTGAATTTTCAACATAACGATTGGTACAAAGCATCAAAATTCATATACTATCTCAACCTAAATGATACGAGTAGCAAAGAAGCACTAACCAACAGGTGACCTTGCAGAGTACCACTGCCAAAAGAAAATGAGGGCATGGTCTTCCTAGACTTTTTACTTTCTTTAACATAAACCACCTCAAGGGGCATCATGACCCATGGCAGAAACTCCTTCAAACAAACACAGAACTTTACCCCAGTCTGAATCGGAGTCTTGGGATCAACAAACGCCCAATTTAATCCAAAATGCCTGCATATCAATTCCATTAAAGTATGCCCCTATCATTAAGGCTATGAGAAATGGGAAACAAGCACAAGTTCACTGACCTCCAAGTTTGAAGAGCTGATTTTCCCTTTTCAAAAGTATCAAGACCAGAACCCACTAAAACCCGGGCATGGTTTGATAAGAAACCATCTTTTGACAGCTGATGGTCTTCTTTAAGAGAAGATACAGGTTTAGCAGTAGCTCCCCTGTACTTAGGGTCATAGTTGAAGGCACCTGACCTGAGTTACAAGGACCAAGTATAAGCAAATATAGATTCAATTAAAAATGGTTTCAACTACCCACTATAACAGAAGAAAATTCAGAGTTGGATTCAATTCCATTTACTTGTTCAAGCAATCCTTCTGCTCTTGAGGAGAAGGCTTAGCCCAGGAAAAAAAAAACATCTCTGTCAAAAAAGTATATCCACAACCTTCAAAATAAACACAATCAATTATCACAGGCCTTTGGCATCAAAATTTATTGTAAAAGCAAATAGCTGATTGCTGAAATTAGAACGTTTATATCAGAAACGGCATGGAGATTATGCTTACAAACACCTGGAAGTTAAAAAAATCGCGGGCTTTAAATTCAATCCCGAGCTTCGATATCCTCGAGAAAAAGGTAGGTGTGGTTATTAGGAAACGAGGGAAGCAGCAGAGGTTGGAACAAACGACGTGTCGTTTCTCCATGACTAGTTTCTGTGAAGGCTTGGGCCTCGACGTGCCCACATTAGAGATTCGGTCCAGAAAAATGCAAGCGGAAAACAAGCCCAAGACCAACAGAAGAAAAAAATCTGATAGAAAAAACAGGGGAACCTCGTAATCAACGTGTTTGATGAATCCTTTATTGTACCATACAGTCAATTCGTAGATTTAAGGTATATATTTTACTTGCATGTACTATTAACTTTAAATTAATATACACCAAGGATAACTATATTTTTATCAATTAAGTGTATACTCAAAAGAGGGAATTCAGATTCCAACTTTGGATAATATATTATTAGATTACACCATCATATATTCAGGAAATTAATTTTTTTAAAAAAATTATAAAATAAATATAGAATGATGCTCAATCAAAGACAAAGGATATAAGTATTCTTTAAGGTTTTTGGCTATTAATATATGCAGAGATATCGTAGTCCAAGTAACTACTTTTATCAGAACATCCAACGGATAGGTTATCTGCATTTTCTATAAAGAAGCAATCTAACATATATTGATATGTAATTTATATTAGCAATGATCTATAAAATTTATAATAATTCGACTAGAAGATAAATAATTAAATATTAAAATGAAAAAGATTTTTAACCTGTTCAGAATTTAAAAAAAAATTAAATAGTCTAATCTCTAAAGTATTTAAAAAAATAATATTTAGATGACGTTTCGTATGATCATATAAATTTAAAATGTGTGCGCCATAATAACTCTATGTAATATATATAACTCTTAGTATTAAATAAATTAATTATCCATTAATAATAACTCGTATGAAATAGTTTACTATAAATATATACCATTTCAAATAAATTTCTAATTTGTTTTTCCAATCTCTTGAATATATACCCTTCCAAAAAGGATTCTAATTTCTTTTTCCAACCTCTTAACTCTTATTGCAACACCAAACCTTTATACTTCCATTACTATCCTTATTGTCTAAGCCAGACATGTACATTTATTTCTATATAAACCCTTAATCACAGGTTCACGCACTGCCATCCAGTTGACCCCGAACACAAAAATACTGAAATGATTTTACAAATTTCAGCATTCCAACTGAATGGCTTCATGTTGGATCATATCTATAGAATGTGACACCAATAATCATATAAATGTATTTATTAATTAACTTTTATCTATCATATTTATGGCTTAAATTAAATTTTAAGTTCATTTTCATGACATGAGTGAAAAAATTTTGCCCTCCCTTATCAAATTTCCTCTCAAAACTACGTTCTCTCAAGGGATAAAAAAAATAATTAATAACATTTTTAAACTTTTTTTTTTAAATCTTTTATGGTTAAAATTAAAAAAATTAATTAATATATTTTTAAAATTAACTACCTGATAAATTTATAATGTCATAAATACTAAAATATTAATTTTTCCAGAATTAAAATTAAAATTCCCTATCGAAACCAATCAATAATAGATATTGAAGGACAATAATTGTCAGACCTAGATAACTATATCCTAAAAGAAAAACAAGTGAAACCTAATTAAGTTTTATATTTTTGAGAAAAAAAAATAATTTTTATATAGAGAGCATTTGCATGTGGCTTAAGCCAATAATTAACGGGACTTAGTTAAATATTAAGGATAAATGGACTCTCTTAAGTCAAATCATATAAATTGTCAAATGAAATAAATTATAGGGATTGTTGTGTATGTAATCCTCTCTTTTAAATACCTTTTACCAAGGAAAGAGACATCCCTGGATTCAACTTGAAATCCAACAAGAAGAATAAAAATAAACATTTATCCTCTTAACAACTCACCCAATATAAAACTAAGTACATTAGTTCAATCTCCCTCTCCCTCTCCCTCCCACTCGGCCAGATCATAGGTCTGATATCCATAAAATAAGGCGCACCTCGCCAATCGATCTCTATAAGCTTATGTTCCAACAACAAACTCCAACCTTTTTCCGTTCAATTTATCTTTTCACGTTACGAAATACACCTCATGGAGTACACAGGCACAGGAGAATCCATCGTGGGTGCACCGTATACTCTAGGATGATCACTTTCCAATCCATAATCCATCATCGGACGGTACTCCAAATCCTCATCATGATCATAAACAAATTCAGGAATCTCAATCTCATTCCTTCTTACATGGTCCCACAGATAGTCAGTCCTGCTGATATACTTCAGCTTCCCGTACAGCCTACCACACACAATCCACAGCCGCCCTCATCAGAAGTAAACAAAAGGCTTAACACAGATAGATATTAAAATGCGCCTTACCCGCCGCTGAAGAGAAGACGGCCAAAGGTGGCGAGGAAGAGCCTGGCCTGTAAGCCTGGATGAACGAAGTAAACGGCCCGGATATTGTTCTTGAGGTTGATCGGTATAGCATCGTAGACAGATCGCAAGGCTGAGATTCCAGGAAAATTCTCGCTCCTTTGGACTCCGGTATGAACATACAACACAGAGAACGGCTTATCCCCTAGGCGAGGATAGATCTTCTCCTCCAAGTAACTCTTTAGCACATCCAAACTCAGAAACCGAGCTAACAATCAACCAAGAAATATATTCACGAACAAAATTCACGAACATAACTTTCAATTGCAAACAGAAAAAGAAAAAAGAAGCTAAAAAAAAAGAGAAGGAGAGGCTACCAGGGAAAAATTTGCCTATAATGCGAAGGATCTTACGCCCCTGCTTATCTCTTCCATGGATCTTGAAGATCTCGAGTTTCTCGATGAGTTGCTCTTGGTCGAGCTGCGAAGCGTGAGCGCACATGTTATTCGTTTATCCTCAATTAGTCTTAAGTTTGGAGAAGACGGTTTCGGAAGGAAGCGAAACGGCAAGTGACGCGAGAGAGAGAGAGAGAGAGAGAGAGAGAGAGAGAGAGAGAGAGGGTGGTTGAGGAAGGAAATGATAAAGGTGAGGACAAGCGTATTTATGGGGTTGGGTTAAGAAATATGAATATGGAGGAAGACGCTAAAGTCACTCGCAGAGAGGATATTCCAAAGCATCTTCCTTTTTTGGGAGCAGGCTAATCATTTTTGATAGGACTCTTTCAGTTTCACGGTTCTTTGGTTTCAGATCATCTCCACCGTCCGTTCTAAATTTTGGATAACTATGCCAACTCTTTTTGCCTGCATTCTTTAACGGAAAAGACATGGCCCTTTAATATTTAGGCCCAGCCCTGAAGTCAGGCCAACAAATCATCTTTTACTTTAAGGAAATCAGTTTGACAAAACAAATCTTACCTGTTCACCCTCGTCAAAAAGATAAAAAATATTTTCTTGCGCAATAATATTTTGAATGAAGTAAACTGACATTTCCATTTCAATTGAAAAAAAAAAAGTCGAATGAATAATTACCTGTAAAACAATTTTAGTAGATAAAATGTTTCATTTGAGTTGTGATTATTTTAGTAAAATTGACGAAGCAATCCAATTTTATAACTTTGCTTCAACTTGAGTTCGAAGAAATAAACGTGAAAGGTAAGTAGTTTGAAATGAATTAGCAGTTTCAGTTTCAACTAATCTATGTTTTGGATTGAGTCCAGTAGATAAAGGGCAAATCTTTCACCAACGACTTTGCTTGCAAGTTGCAACACTGCAGAGCGGTTGGGATGGGATGCCACTAGAAATTTAAAATATTTGATAATCTACAAGTCCCAGTCCCAGCCAGGACCACGCCTCCCCTGCCCCTGCCCCTCGCATTGACGTGGGCTCTTCGCTTGCGTGGGTTCCACTGGGGCTTACATTTCTCATTTTAAACTGAATCCTATATTCCGCAATTTTACGGACTGGTTTGGGCCTTTGCGGAGTTAGCTAGGTGCTTACAGTAACTGGGCCTTTTCCTTCTCATACTGTATTTCGGCCTAGTACTCTCTCCAATGTGGAAATTTTAGTGTTCAAAAGATTTTCGATTTGTTTGAAAAAGGATTTTTAGAGATTTTTTTTACTAATTTCTCAAAACCTTCATCTTCAACCAACTATTAAGAAAATTTTATCATTAAAATCTCTAAATGTTTTTAAAAATTATCCATTTTCCGCAAACAATAAAAAATTATAAAAATTTAAAAATATATAAAAAAAACTTTTTCAAAAAATCTTATCTTAAATAATCTAAATTAATATTAAAATATATTAATTTCAAATCACAATACTATTACTATGTAACTTTTAATTGAGTGGTAAAATATTTTATAGAATTTAATATCTAAATTATTAATAACATAACAACGAAAAGGCATGCATCTAGTCTAACAATAAGATGCCACCAACACCCTCATACTTGCGAAGATAAAGCTTACAACATGCCATCGATAAATCTAAAGAAAATGATCATCCGACTATCTATCCAGTGAGTTTAGTAACAAGATCACAGGGACCAAAAGATTCATACGTGCTTCAGGAATGAAAATAAACAACTAATTAAAGTTTTTCCAAGGGATAAATTACAACATGTTTTGTGAAATTTAAAACTTTAATTATGTTGACGAGCTGGGTGTAGAATTGCTATACACTACAACAAAATTTCAGATTATCAACACATTTTATTAATAAATTTTAATTTATTAATAACTTTGATAAATTTATTAATAAATTTAAAAATTTATTTGTAATTTATAAATATATAAAATAATTAATGTTAAAATTTATTCACAGATTTAAATCTTTGTAATTTATAAATATATAAAATAATTAATGTTA
Source organism: Manihot esculenta (assembly GCF_001659605.2). Lineage (NCBI taxonomy): Eukaryota > Viridiplantae > Streptophyta > Magnoliopsida > Malpighiales > Euphorbiaceae > Manihot > Manihot esculenta. The sequence goes on along the minus strand of NC_035162.2, from coordinate 8,611,161 downwards.
AAATTTATTAACACATTTTAAATTTATTAATAAATTTATTATTAAATTTTAATTTATTAATAAATTTGAAAAAGTATTTAAATTAATAATGAATTTTAAATTTATTAATAATATATTAAAAAGTTATTAATAAATTTAAAAATTTATTATTAAATTTTATCATTAAATTAATAAATAAAAAATATTAAATTTATCAGTGGATACGGCTAGTAAATTTGTTAATAAATTTAAAATAAAATTTATTAATAAATTTAAAATAAAATTCATATAAAATTTCAGCTTTTTTTTAAATTTATATTTTTTTGTTATTAACCTATTTCAAATTTATTTGATAATTTCTTAAGAAAAAAGATTATTTTTTTCAAAAATTTAGTAAGAGATTACGAATTTGTTATTAATTCGCATTTATAAATATAATACCATCTTATTTTCTTTAATCATCCATTTATTTTATTATTTTTTTATAATTTTACTTTTTTATATTTTTTTCATTTCAACTTCTTATCTCATAATTTTTTTCTATTATTTTCCTCACATATCTTTTTTTTTTTTTCTCTCATTCTCATCCTTCTTTTATTATTTTTTTTCATTTTTCTCCATAATTTTCCTTTCACTTTCTCCATTTCTTTTCCATCATTTTTTTCCTCTTTCTCATTTTCTTTTATTTTCCATTATAATTTTCATACATATTATTTTCTCACGTATTATTTTCTTCTATCATTCTCTTTCTATCTATTTTTTTTATTATTTCTCTTCATTTATTTTCTTCTCTCATCATTTTTCTTTTTTTTTTCTCTAATCACTTTTTTACTCTATTTTCATTCATTTTTTTCATAATTTTTATTTTTTTTATCATTTCTTCTTTTTCTCTTTTTTCTTTCTTTTTTACCATTTTCTCTCATTTTCTTTTCTCTTATTTTCACTTTTATTTATTTCTCATAAATATTAGACATAAATTAAAAATTTAGTAACAATAATAATATAATTTTAAATTTTATTAAATTAATAATAAAATTTACTATGTTAATAAATTATTTTTTTCTTAATTTATTAATAAGTTTAAGTCCGTTAATAAATTTATTAGTATTACTGAAATACTTAAAAATTCATTGATAAAATTTTATCAAAGAATTTTTTTAATAATAAATTATAATTTATTAATAATATTTTAATATTAATAATACGTTGATAACTCGTTTATCAATGAATGTTTTTAAAAAATTTCTTACAGTGATAATATGAGTTATGTAAGACGATAATCACAAGACTGTTATAGATAACCGCAAATTACGTAATACTTTTCGGATCTCCTGCAACCAAAATTCCTAGAGAGTCAGAGACAAGAAAATGTTTGCGGAAAAATGTAAAACAAAAGCATACCTTTATATCGATGGAAAATAAGCTGAATGACAAAAGCTAACATCAAACAATATATATGAGCAAGATAGTAAAGATATTTTTGTGCTAAGAATGTAGAGAAAAACTATCCACTAGCTTGCAAGTAAAATCGAACGACCATTAGAATCGCCAATTTCGAATAGTAGTTATTTCCAGACAACTGCAACCCAAGCGCTGCTAAACCAATATGTGACCATCTCAATGGGAGGAAGAGAAACTCATACAGGGTTTACCACTCAAAAAGGAATCTTCTAAACATGAAAAATTCTATTCGATAACCCGTGGAAAACAAAGAAAAAGAAGACACCAATTATAATAAGCTTGGAAAGGAAAGTACCAATTTCCCACATCGGTGGAGAGAGAGGATACAGAGAACTGGAAGATCAACAAAATGGTATTTGAAACGGCAAAAAAATCATACCTTTTTCGGTCTTTTGATTGAGATCAAGTATAAGTCTTTATCAGTTTAATATTTAATATGTGGGCCAATGGCCCACATGATACCAAATTATTTTTTTTTTGAGAAGAGTAGCTATAAAAAGTAAAAACTTGCTTTTAAAATTTTAAATAAGAGTAAACATTTGGTTTGATTTTTTACTGTTATGGCAATAACAGTTCAAATTTACTGCTCCATCAAAGTTTATTTTTACAAAATTAAAAGGTGGTATGACTCATATTGAGTTGTTGTACTCAAAATTTAACCTTTTAAAATTAAGAAGTTCATTATGGGAGGAAAGAAATTCGTTGCAAACAATAACCTCTTTGTTTTTAAACAACTAGATTCAATATGAATGATCTCTCTATTTTTTAAAAATAAAGCATTGTGGTCCTTTCATATACTGAGAGAATAAAAACTATATACTCAATTAAATGGTATGTATTAGCATTTGTGTTAATGAAATTAATTATCTCAGTCCAGCATGCATTCCAAGAGTGTATCTCCTTGAAGGAACAATAATTCTAACATGAATTCTGACATAAGTCATATTTATATTGTTTTAGGCCACTTGAAGAAGAGATTAATTGTACCTTTTATTTTTCTATAAAATTTGCAAGAATTAGGAGCCAAAATATTTATTTGTTTATATTCAACTGTTGTCAAGAGTTTGTCATTGATAAATTTTCATAAAAAGATGGCCAATTTAGTGGGTTAACTTTAAAATTTAAATCTACTTCTAGAGTTTTATCAAAAGTCAATCCTGATCCAGCTGCATTTCTTTTTTGTGCTTGGCGATTAAGATGATAAATAAGAGTATAATCTATTTTGACCGAATAGTTTTCGTTCTTAAATAATATCTTACAAGTGAATTTTCTACTATAAAAAGGTTATATAATTGATGTGGATATGATACTTTTTTATTTACATTCTAAATTTTAATGAAAAAATTTTCAATGGATATTATTATTAGTATTTATTTTAGTCTTTAGCTTCTATAAAGGAATTGGGTATCCATTTGTCTTCTTTGCAAAGAATGGAAGCTCCATTGTTTACTTGCATGTGATACCTTTTCTAAAAGGTCGCGAACCATGCTTATTTGTTTATCCTAATTTATCATTTTCTCAAATTAAGAAGAAAAAGAAATTATGTGAAAATTAAAATTTAAAATTCTCGGACCCTCCACCACAAAGGTAGCATCGAGAAATGTGCACGAATAGAATCGTAAAGACAAAGACAAAAAGTAATAAAGTTTGAGGCTTTTACACAGTTTGCTCGTTGGGAAATCATCTTTTTTTTTTTTTTTTTTCTTTTTAGAAAATTATAATGTTACATTAAATTACAAAATTTTTAATGTATGAAGAGAGAAAGAGAGTTTATAAATGTACTGCACTAAAGAAAAATTGATAATATACTATTTAAAAGCACTAAAAACAGAGCATTGAGAAATCTCTAGTCTTTTTAATCACCATGATTCCAATTGGATGTATGCGAAACTGCAGTAAATGATTACCAAAAACCAACTCTTGACGTGTTAGCCATGCTTCTTCTTGATGACTTAAGCCACAACAACCTCCATAGCCACATCCCTTCTATTCATTTCGCACAATCCGCGAATCTTCAATACTCCTATTCTCCCACAATCCAAAATGGATTCCAACTCCATCGTTTCCTCTGCTACCTTCACTACCTCCTCTCTTCTTCCAGTTTTTCACTCTTGTGATCAAAATAGCAGGTCTTTAATAAATTCGATGTATTTTTTTTTTTTTTTTTGTGTGTGTGTGTGTTTTCACCCTCTTTATAAATGTTGGCTGTTTTGATATGCTTTTGCTTACAGGAAGCTATTATCATTCCCTTTAGGGGTTAATCCACGGCAATGGAGTGTTGGTATCGATCACAAAAGCTTCAGCTTCTGGTATGTTGATGATAAAGGAAACGAAAACTATGGATTTTGCTTTACGGGTACCCATTATTTAGTTCTGTTTTTGAAGTTTATAATTGGTTTTGTGTAGCCCGAAGGCTGGCCTGAGAAGGAATTCAGAAGCTGTTGGAATTCCAACTTCGGTGCCTGTACGAGTTGCATACGAACTTTTTCTCGCCGGATACCGGTATTTAGACGTCAGGTACTTGATTCTGAGATGTTCTTTTTTGCTTTTATTGCTTTTGGAGCAAAGTCTGTTGCCTTTTTTTTTTTGTAATAAAGAAAAAGCAATTTCATCTGGCTATGGTGACGTTTGCAGGACTCCTGAAGAGTTCAGTGCTGGACATGTTGTGGGGGCAATTAACATCCCATATATGTACAGAGTTGGATCAGGTTTTTCTCATCTTTTCTTGCACGTATTAGGCAATCTACCTCATATGGATTCAATCAAGACTTCTTTTAGCAGTCTTGCTCATATGTGATGTCCAAGATTTTCCTCTTAATTTTCATCAAGACTTTAAATATTCTCGTTCTATCATAATTTTTCCTTCTTTTCTTGATGTTAGGAATGTCAAAGAACCCCAAATTTCTGGAGCAAGTATCTTCAAAGTTGGGAAAATACGATGAAATTCTTGTTGTGAGTCGCTAACTAAATAAAAAAGGAGCAATCTTGGAACTACATTTTCTGTATTTTCGCCTGGTGTAGCGTATAACTTGCTGTTTTTACAGGGTTGCCAAAGTGGGAAAATGTCAATGATGGCTGCAACCGATCTTCTATTTGCTGTAAGCATATCATCCTATAGAGACATGACGCTTGGAATTGATTTCCTTGTCATTTTGATAAGCAAAAACATCATAGTTTGGTAGAATATCAAACATCAAGCGAGTGTTTCTCAAAAGTTGCTTTGAAGGCACATAATGAACTGCATTGCTTTCACCTGAAAATAGAACAAATTCAAAGAAAGGTTTAGGCCTTTCGCCAAACAATTTCTCAAACTTTAATTAGGAAATATTTCGTTTCAGCCAAACAGAAAGCAAACATCTTTAACTTCAGGAAGCCATGAGAGTAGAAATCTATAGATTTTTGGAATAATTCAATTAAACAGAACTTCTAACCTTCTTCCGCAGGGTTACACTGGCATCACAGATGTGGCAGGTGGATTTGCTGCTTGGACACACAACAGACTTCCAACAGAAAATTGATGAATGTTGGTGTGGTGGGAATTATAAATGCTTAAAATAAAGCTACCTTAAGTTATAGTTGAAAAAACTAGCGGGGAAGGTGATGTGCTGAAGAACATCATTCACCAATTATATATATATAGTAATTAAGCTTTATACATGCTGTTTTCATGGAAAATCAGTATTATACAAAAAAAAAAAAAAAGAAAAGAAAAAGATGCACTTCATAAATCTGAAAAATGAAATTAAAAAAAAAATGCACTTCATCAATCATGAAAAATGAAAAAAAAATTAAACTTCAGGACAATATTTTTATGTCTTTGTTTGATATTTGGGTACTCAATAAATTTAGTCATTCAAAAAAATATTTCTAATTAATAGTAAAATCAAGTCATTTTAAATAATAAAATAATTTCCTTCGAGAGAAATAAGAAAATGATTTTATATTTTAAAAATAAAATATTATTTTTAATTTTAAGAATTTCCTTATCATCATTACTTTTTTTATACATGTATTTTTATTAATATTTTTTTATAAAATAATTTTCACGTATTATTTATTTTCTTAATATATTTGCACGTATCGATTATTTTCTACCATTCAACTTCGTTAAAGAAATCCTCCTGTTTCCTTGATTCTTCGCTCATGCATGCTTATGCCTTGAGCTTGTAAAGCCAATATTGCCGTCAGTTTTACCTTCCATTTTTACGAGTAAAGGAGAAGAAAGTAATTTTTTTTATTTTTTTTTTCTGGTGGTAAGTTGGGATTTTTAATTTGTCAGCAGTTTGAGAAAATATCTGAAATACCTGCTCAATCATATGAGAAAAGGCCTAAGCCTTGGAAAATATCTTTTGAAATGAATAGAGCAAAAGTCCAACGGTTTAGTAAATTCTTTATAGGAAACATTTTCAAAAACTACAGCTATATTGCAGCCAATTTTTTTTCTCATGGGTGGTAATTAACTACAAACACCACCGTCAATTGCTGGCCTTATCTGGGGAATGTTTGAGCCATCTTCATCTAAATCGAGAACACACATGCAAACAAACAGAAATGGAGAATGACAAACGCAGAAGCAGACACAAGAGAAGAGGGAAAGAAAGAGAGGTGGCTTATTTAAGGAGTAATTATTCAGTAAAGTATGAAGAGAGCATATTTGAGAGCATTTCTAGAAACCATTCCCTCTTGCCCGTACTTCTTTTCCCTTCTTTTATTTCTTCCCACTCTTCTAACCGGATCTTTGACTAATGAATTTTATAGAAAGTGAAAAAAAAAAAAAAAAAAAAAACAAGACTAAGCAATACTATTTTAAATAAATAGGGAATATTTTAATTAAAATTTTTAAGACTTTAGGGACCACCTAATTAATTTTGATGTTAATTGAGGATCTAACCGATATTATTTTTTATTTATAGTAAAATTACTATTTAATCCTTGTAATATAAAAAAATTCATTAGTTAGTCTCTTAATTTTAAAAAATACATTAAAATATTTTTAAAATTTTACTAATTAATTACTCTATTAATTTTAACAATTAAATATATTAAAAAATTTGAAATACTCTCGATATAAAAAAATTAATTAGTAAATATTTTTATAAAATTAAGAGATCAATTTATAAATTTTGAGAAATTAAACTTTAAAATATTTAGAGACTAAAATTATAAAATAATTAATTTATAAATTTTAAAAATTTTAAAAATTTTAAAAATATTTTAAAATAATTTTAAAAATTAAAAATTCGATTAATAAATTTTTTTTATATCATCTTCAAATTCCCTTATTTATTTATTTATCTTTCTCAAAGAAGGTAGATGTTGGGCAGGCCTCACATCCACAAAATATTATCCATGAAATAAATGTTAAATCATTATTTTCTCACTGCAAAGCTCTGAAGAGGTTGTTAAAGGAATACTACTTCAAACTGGAAACACAGAAATTGATCCACCCACGTTTTCAGTCTCTGACTCCCATTTTGCCAAGTAAACGACACAACATGGTACCCACATCTCTTACTCTTCTTACCTTTACGCGTCTTCTTTCAGAGGTTTCTTTGTAGGTGGAACTTGAGATCCAAAGAACAACATTAAATCTGCCATCACCCACTTTCCCATGGGAAGAGAAAACAGAGAATAGCTTATAGAAATGGCAAGAATAAGAACATCTAGAAAATGGTTCGACATGGTCCGAAGAAAATTCTTCAGATCATCATCTCATACAAACTCTATTGTTCTTGATTCCAATGCTTGCTCCAGCCCTCATGATGGCACAAAAACAGATGAAACTGCCAGTTACGTCGAGTTGATTAGTGAAATTTCACTGATTTCAAATAAACAACTCACCCAAGAAGACCTAGCTGCCATGAAGATCCAAGCAATTTTCAGGGGCCATCTTGTACGCTATCTAATCCATTGCAATTTTCTATATTTTCCGAGGTTTGCTTTCCTTCAAGCACATCAACTGATCACGTACTTTACTGGTTCTTGTAACTCAACAGGCTAGACGAGCATTTCGAGCGTTAAGAAGCCTGGTGAAAGTGCAAGCATTAGTTCGAGGGGCGTACGTGAGGAAACAAACTCGTATAGCCCTGCATTGCATGCAGGCACTTGTCCGACTGCAAGTTCGGATTAGAGCAAGGCAACTCCAGCTCCTTGGCAAATGTGATTGATTGATACTAGTCGGCAAACACAATTCAGAGAGCTTTCTAACATCCATATAATAATTAGTTGGAGAAACTGTTTTATTTTCTTCCTTTCTTGTCTTCTCTTTTTATTCAGTCACTAAAGGCTTTTTTTTCTTCAGATTCGGGGGAGATCCCTCTTTTTTATCCTGCAATTTGCAGTTTTGTTCTCCTTTGATTGGGTTGGTTTCGTGATTGAAGATTTAATCCTAGAGGGCATTCTGGTAAGGGACAATGGCAAAGGCTTTTCTTCTGTGGATTTCTTCTCAACTACCACAGTTCTTATGCTTGGGTCAAAGAGTTGGATTTTCAACGAAAATCTTTTTAATGATACCTTTCAGTATTTTGTATTTATAAGGCGAGTTTAGCGGATAACTTATAAACACGGCTCAAATTTTAATCAGGCTTAAAAGTGCAGAAGTTCAATTCAATAAAAAATTCGACTCAGATTTTAAATAAAAATTTAATTTTTAAAGTTGTTTAGTATTCGATAAACATCTAAAAAACTGAAATCAAAATCTATACAATTTAATTACACTACCACCTTTGACAGCAAAACGGCAAAAAAACACACACACCTAAGCTTCTAGCACCATTGCATGCACGGAGAGAGAACTCTACCGGTGTCCATATAGCCATAGTTTGGCCTCCTGGTTTTCCCCCGTCTAAAAGTGGAACTCTCTCCTGGTCACAAGATTGATGGTTTTTCCCTCAAACTCTTGGAATAATTGGGATTTAGGATCTAAAATTCCTCATGAACTGGATTCCATCCATGTACAACTTAATTTTGTTTGGGTTCCCATTTGTTATAGTAATCGTATGGAGATCTTCTAATTTACCTATGAAATGATTTTCCAACAAGTTTCAATCGTTTTCCAAATTAGATCAGTACGAGGAGAGAACCCAGAGGACAGAAAATAGAAAGGAGAAAGGAAAAAGGAAAAAGGAAAAAGGAAAAATTCATGAACCGAAAACATAGAAAATCATACTTGCATCAAAGAGAAGGGGAAAAACACAGCTTAAACGACATGGAGAAAAGCGATTGCCCAATACAAGGAGGAAAATTGCTGGCACATGGATGCATTATTAACAGCTAAACTTCTTTCTCCCAACTTAATGGTGACCCCTTATCAGTGCTGAAAAAAAGCCGGCTGATGATTTGTCCCTGCGTCGCTCTTCCTTATCATTAGTTACCTGTATTTAATTAAGAAGTTCAGAACTGTTTAATGGGACCAAAATATAATTATAGGCAGCTCAGTACCTCTTTGGCTATTTGCTTAAGGATATCTATAATTTCAGAGAAGTTGGGTCTCTGACTTGGATCTTGCCGCCAGCATCTTTCTAGCAGTTCTGCAAGTTTTGGATGAGCATTCTTGGGGATAGTAGGCCGCAGACCCTAAAAATTAAAGTTGAAACTGAATTGTCAAATAAAATAAGAAAATTGTCTTAGTTACGAGGTTAGCGTGAAAATAACACATATATTACCTTTTGCACCACGCCCACTGCTGCTTGTAAAGGAGTCAAATATGAGTAAGGAAGCTGAGATTGCAGTCAAAAAATTGTTAAATAAAAGAATTGAATCCTGCCCAACAAAATTCAATTACCACGTAAAAGTGATATAAAAATAACACTTAAAATCTTAATGAATGCAGGCTTACTTCTCCTGTTAGAAGTTCCCATAATACTATTGCAAAGCTGAACACATCTGCCTTGTAATCATATGGTTTGTGTTCAATCACCTTCATACAATTGAAACCACTGTAAGTAAATATAAGATAGTAAGGACAACAAAAAAGTGCTCAGAGAATTTAGCAATGCTGATTATTTAGGTTTTGTTATAAATTTTTTACTATTTTGGAGTTTTATTTGGACTTCTCTATGTATAAATGGAATTGCTTAGGGGTGAGCAGTATTTGGTTCAAACCGAAAAAACCGACCGAACCAAACCGATTTGAAAATTTGATTTGGTTTTTTATATATTTCGGTTCGGTTCGGTTCGATTTTGATCAGAAAAAAATCGAAAAAACCGAACCAAACCGATTAGTAATAATAATATGTTTTTTCAATAATATATAGAAATTAAATCATATTAAGATTAAAATATTTTAATTAAATTTTAAAATATTAAAAATAAAGTGTAAAAAATAAAAAAATTATTAAAAATCGAAACCGATCAAACCGAACCGAATCGAACCGAATCAGACCGGTTCGGTTCGGTTCGGTTTCTGACCAAAATCGGTTCGGATCGATTTTCATAAACACTCAAATTTCGGTTTTCGGTTTATTCGGTTCGGTTCGGTTCGATTTTGAACCGAACCGACCGAATGCTCACCCCTAGAATTGCTCTTCTGCAAGAAAACAAACCCCAGTATACTCTTGCTGGTCAATACTGATGATTGAATAGGAACTATCAATTTTCCCCACAAATTGTTTCTTTTGTTCTCATTGTTTTGGTTGTACGTCATTTTTGCAAGTCATCGTACAATTTTGTTTTACAAATGGAGCATGAAAAATTGATAGTTAATAAACTACTTCAGAATGGAAGACCAGATATCCCACGGAAGTTGCAAATTACAGTCAGCAAAGAACACTCACGAGAAAGTTAAGTCAAGCATACCTCAGGAGCCATCCAACGGTATGTTCCGGTTTCAGCTGTCATTACTCCAGATTGAGTTTGCACTCTGGCAACCCCAAAATCAGCGACCTTAACAACCTGTAGCATAAGGTGCATTTACTTTATCCAGTAAATGTAGTGCACTTGCATCTATTTTCACTCTCATCTATATAAGAAATAGAATTTATTCACAAGAAATATTTTCATCAATTTCCAGCATGGGAAATATTTTCATCAATTTCCAGCATGGAGAACCAACCAATCCACATACTGTTGAAATGTTATCACCTACCAGGCTATAACACATGTTTACTTGTACAATTACACGCTACTGCCAACTGGATTTCTATCAAGTGTAGTTCTAAATGCAAAATCGATGATGACAAATTTTCTAAATGGGCAAATCAAGAAATAATAATAATCAATAAGTTACTAATAAAAAATTCTTGTAAACATAAAAAGATCATGCAATCCAAAGATATATAATTTGAGGAAAAACTCTTACTTCATTTTCATCCATCAGAAGATTGGCAGTTTTCAGGTCTCTGTGAATTATATTATTTTGGTGAAGGTAATTCATTCCCCTGGACACATCAGTTGCTACTTTGATTAAGGATGAAAGCTTAAATACACCCTTCTGTTTATGAAGAAAATCATATATACTTCCTCTAGCCATGAACTCTGATAAATAAGAAATTTAGCATCAAAAGGTAATTATTAGCAAACAGAATGTAAGGCCATGACATCCTAAAAAAATGGATATGAAATGTTGATTAGATACGATAGAAATAGGAATGGAAGAATTTCTACCAAGTCTCACACTATATCAGCAACGTAGTTCATATCTAATAAAGGTAGAAGATAGTCAAGGGTTGGACTTGGGAGAGCATTAGAGCAAAGACAGGAAGGAACTCCTTAAGAGTATCAATCATATACAAAAATGCCAAATGCCTTTTACAACTAAAACTTCCATGAAGTTAGAGATGTAAAAGATTGAATAAGACTTACCAGTCACAATACACAAGTTTGGAGGTCGGGTGCATGCACCTATAAATTGTACAACATTCTTATGCCGAATTTTCCTGCAAAGTGCAACCCAAATAAGTAACTGCAGAAAACAAAGGAACAACGAAAATAGAAGCAAGCATAGACCAGAATTTTCTCATGGAATGAAAAGCAAGAAGATGCCTCATTTGCGAATAGGTAAAGAATGCAACACAACATACAAGAATATGAAAGTTTGGGTCCAATGAATCCCCTTCAGGACCGTCACAGGTGATGGACTCCTTTTCCCCTATTGGTAGAAAAGTATACTACCATTTATTCTAAAGTTACAGTATTCATAAAAATTAAGCACAATGAGGGTTCACCCTGCCAAAGTTCTCTGAAGAAAGACTGATAAATAGAGTAGGTATCTGAAAAATATTGCATCATCTAAAATGTGTTTTTTTGGCTTTTATTATCTTTTTTTTTTTTCAAATATCAAAGCATAAAAGACCTAATCAAGTACATAAAGAACAATATTTAGAAATGGCAGCTCACACTTCTCTCAAGCATTATGACAAACCTCATTATATAAACTTCTTGAGAGAACTCTCTAAGCATTTCTGCACTGACACGCTCAGGCTTGAGGATTTTGATGGCAACTTCCTGACTACAATATGTGCCTCTGTACCTGAAGTGGTTAAAAGGTAAATCAAGCGAAACTTTACAAAATATGCAAAAGCAGTTTTCAAAAGATGACTTACAAATCACCATATGATCCGGACGCAACTTTATTTTCAAATTTTAAATGATCTGTATCAATTTCCCAAACATCAGTTCCATCGCTAGGTATTTCTACGCAGTCAGGAATAGATTCAATCCTTGTTTCATTCTGCTTGCTTGCAGCTGAAATAGAAGCTTGTTTTGAACAACTCTGCTCCTGCAGAATATCACAATTTATCAAAAACATACAATGCATTGCTTCTGGTTGGTCTACTTAGCACTGCTAAAGAGTCGGAATCAACTTTTTTAGCCTCACAAAATAATATTAAGAGCTTAATCCTGTATTCACTAATGCTAAAAGGAAAATTCTTTCATATGTAGAATCTTGTCCAATTTCCATGATCCGCAATTACTGGCACACTGGTACCAAACATTGTAATAGTACAAAATAAACAAATCCCAAAGACAAATACAAAATATTGTAGCATTGTAAGATTATTATTAGAAGTGTCTAATCCATTAGAGCTCTAAACACAAGGGCCATAAAGTTCCAATTTTTCATGACTAAACAGAAACGAACAACAAATTTTAAATTCTGAAATAAAAAGATATATAAGAACCATATTCATAAATTACTTTTTTGAAGATTATGTAGCAAACATAGCTGAAAATGTACATCGAGGATAGAAAATGCAATAACCATTAACAAAGCATAGCAAGACTTTAATCCTAGACTCATATCATTCCCCTTCAGCAACTGCTTAGATATCCCTCCTTCAAAAAGATTATCAAAGTTGTAATGCATTCAAAACCGCGCCACATATACTGGCAGAGAAACAAGGAACAAAATAACATATCCAAATACACTTCAATTGAAATTTAAAGATTTCAATAATGCATGGTGAAGCAATAATGGAGCAACGACTTTATAAGCACCAACAATATCAATTCATATCGTACAAGGTCTAAACTCAACCCAAGTTGGAATCAATCAAAATTTGATTGGAGTTTAGTACATCAGCCCTGTTTAGGTTCAGGCTTTCTACTATATCTTGAGTTCAGAGTTGCCTAATACATACATTAACTGAAAGAAGGTTGTCTTTGCAGTTGGCACAACACGTCAACAAATAAATCCACAGTTTTGTTCTGCTAGAGAACTCATATAGCATTACAAATTTCAAACAATCAAGAGCATAACATATACAAGTTCTAGAGAGGTGCATAATTGTAAACCAAAAAAATGCAGTATGGTGAAAAACTACCTTAAACTTTAAGATTTCCTTCTCCAGAGCATTTTTAAGCTCCTCGGTTTCCTGAAATTTTCCATATGCAATCATATTAAGCAAACAGAAGTGTGGAAAAAGATGTCAAACCTGGTGGTTATCTTACTACAATAATTTACAATAATAACAATCTTGTTTACCTAAGCAAAAAAGATTTAAACACAAGTGAAGCACCTTAAACAGCCATGGAAAAAAAAGGTATAAATGGTCTAAACACAAATATGAATAATTTAATGGGATTTTATGGATAACCTGAACCTGAGAAAACTAATGAAGGCTTAGTAGTCTCAAATTCAAAGTCTCTGTCAACTCAGCTTTTACTTAAATCCAATCTCCATACTCTATAGAATGTATTACTATTATGTGTCGTACATGGTTAATAAAATAATCAAAACCTGAACAGTGCAAAGATCTAATAATAATTCGAGAGTAGCATTCCTCACACTGTTCTATTATGAGGCTGTTTTTAAATTTGAGCTCTCAAGTCAATCGAAAAGAATAAAGAATCACACACCAGGATGTTAGTACAGTAAGCCAAAGGGTAGATGAAGAGTGCCAAACAGTAAGATGCAAGGAACAAAGAAAAGGAAAAATATAATTCCTTAAAATGTGAAAAGAGAGAGACTATAACTGCAACGATTTAGTATGGATGTCAAGTCCACTTGCACATTTTTGAGTTGCCATCTTAAGTTGTTACTTTAATGATACACCCTCTAGACCAATTCTCTTTAGCATAAAGAGAATGGCTTGTATGCACCATTCTATGTGAATTATTTTCTTTTTCAAGTAAGATTGCAAAGTGAATTAATATTGGGTTATGATCATTTGGAGAGGATCTATCTAATATGCTCATGTAATCCCAGGAAAATATAAAAAGTAAGCAAACATCTTATCAAATAAGGATATGGCCTTACCTCACGTGCCCAACCATCAACAACAAACACGTCCAAAGAAAACCCATCAACAGTGGAAAAGGCATGAGCTTCTTGAATGTTCAATCCAATCTCAGCAAGTAAGAAGGTCAACTGGTGCATGAATGTGATGTTCAATGTTTTTCTTAAACATCTATAGACAGAGTGCCTAACAAGTGTCATAACAGAAGTGATCTCTTCAAACATGCAATTTTTGTTAAAGTTATATATTTTAATTGCTCCAGAAAGATGATATATTAGTAGGCCTATAAGTTGAACCAAATATAAAACCTATTAAATCATAATTTTGCCTGAGAGCATATATAGCATAACACTGGTCCTACATTGATGATTGATCTGACAAAGTTTCAAAATACAATGTGTTATGCATGTAGTAAAGTACAATCACCAACCTCGCTAAGGAGTTTTGGCCTGTCAACTGTTGAGAAAGTGATCTCGTGCATAGGCCTACAGGATTTGAAATTTCATAAACAAATATTAATAATGTCAACAGGAATTGATGCTAACATCATAATCGATAAAAAGAGATTATCTAACATTTTGAACAACAAACTCTTGAATTACTAATATAGAGGGCCCCTTGAATAATAAATCTAATCTCATAACATAGTGTTGATTTAAAAGTTGATCCAACATTATATGCCTTTATAGAAATAATTAAGGGGCACCATCAGGAAAATTTCTACTTTTAACTCATTGACAGATAATGATATCTCAGGAATCAAGAGGAAGTCCCACAAAATCTCTAAAAATCTTACCGAGAAAGAAGTGATGCTGAATTTACAGCACTGTCTCCATCTTCAACATTATATTTATTGGCTTGAAATGCAAGTACTTCGAGATTAGGTGATGAGCCAAATGTAGGTGGTGGATGGACACTAAAGACAGAAGAGAAGCAAAAGTTCAAAAAAAATGCATATGCCATACTTAAGTTTTCTGAGGAGGAGGACAACACTAAACTGAAAATGTAACTTTGACAGATGCTGAACAAGAATGAAGGGCATAACTGCATAAGTAACAAATGTAATGCATATACCTCTGTCTGATTGCCATGTAAGAACTTTGTGCGTCTTCTTTCATTGAACAGTCTGAATGAATAGATTCAGTGGACATTCCATTGGAGACAGGATAGACCTGCACAAAAGAAAAGAAAATCAACAAGCTATTCATTACACATCATTAAGTCAAACTTATTAGATAATGACAAAATAAACACTGCCAATATTTCAGAACACTACTTATATAACAAATAGGAAGGTGAGGCCATAAAATTTTTTTTAAAAAAAAAGATATCACCAAACACAATATTATATATAAAACCTTTCTGACATTCATGTTGGGGCATATATGGTAGAACCTGAAAGTGGCGAAAATTTTTCTCATTACCGTAAACAATGAGGATCATACACGCTGGCTAGAAATTTCAAACAGATACAGGAGTGACATTCTTAAGTAACTAACCAGTTTCAATTGCACTATCTAGCAATCTAGAAATTGAGGTAAAAAATTGTACTTTCCACACAACAAAAGCTAATTTGATATGGGACAAAGGTCCTAAGAAAAAAGTGAAACAAGCATCACATTCCCCACTAAAAGTTACCATTTTGAGAAACAATCAAATTAGTGTCTAAAAGTAGATCACCAGAGAAAGTTACCTTTCTCCATAACATGTAAATGATAATGTCACTCTCAAGGGGCCAAAGAAAGCTTAAAGGCACAGACAACGATCGTGAAAGAGGAGAAAAGAAAGCTCAATGGCAGGAATACTCTCACTGAGGAAAAATACAAAGACCATGGAGAACTAACCATACTGCAGTCTTAATTTGAAACATAGTTGTGCAGAAATCAGGCTTCAACACCAAAGCCAAGGCAGCCAAGTTGAGCTATAAGGTTGAGAGGCTCAACAAGTAGTTAAATTGACACCAATTAAAGCAAAGTGTGCAGGAGCCAGGACTTCAAATCATCAATTTCAAATTCTATCCAATGTATTGAAGTTAGTATTTCCCCGAGTTTCAATAAAAAAATAAAATAGAAAAAACAACTATTTTCCCAAGCAAAAAAGGGAAGCAGCAAAGAAAATGATTGGGACACTCGTGTAGTAGTTAATGTTCACCTGCACAAGACGAACTTCAAATGCAGGTCGATTAGCAGGATCTTCTGCCAACTGCAGTAGTCTTTTATGAGTAAGCACGTCTTCTGCTCTCTCCACATTCACATCCAATGCATATCTATGCATTAGCAACAAGATACCTCATCGAAGGTTACAAACAGAGCAAGAACAGACCATTCAGATTTCGAATTGTAGTCATAACTAAACTAGGTATACGTCAATGAATCCTATCATCATTTGGGACATTAAAACAACTTACTTCCCATTTAAGAACGTATAATGCATGTATCAACAGGAAAGCAATAAAGAAAACTAATATTTTTTGAAAAATAAAAAGGAGAATGACCAAGGCTAATTTGACTATAACCATTCAGCTTGTTAGAACTCAAAATACATGTTTCCATTGTTTAATTGCAACGACGATACGCAAAAGGGGGGAAAAGTAAATCTGAAACTCAGACAATTAAGGTGGACCAAAAGAAAAGGTGAAAAACGAGGAATCTCCAATAAGCATGAATTGGTAAGATTACACTGATCAAAAGATTCCAAAGTGATATTCTCCCTATAGAATCCGTGTGTTTATCAGCAACCAAACAAGCGGCGTTTTAAGAATCAGGAGCTAGGTTAAGGAGAAAACCTCGCAGGTAATCGATTGAAATGGAGCCAAAGCTGATCATCGAAGCCAGGAAGATTCGCCTCTTCATAATTGAACTCCTGGAGTCGCCTAAGCACCTCATTGTACACCTCTAGCTTTTGCATATGGTGTCGAGGATTCGCCTGAGAGTACGACTCCACTGGCCTACTTCCACAACTCTCTAAGTCCTCTTCAATCGCCATTAGTCGGATACAGAAACGGCAAGCAACTCAATCCAGGAAAGTAAAACAAGGAGAATTACAGTAAAAATGAAATAAAATAGCTCAATCAAAACAACGGTGGATCACATATGGGCGGAAGTTGCGGCGGCGGTGGATGAATTCGACAAATAGAATAGGGAGAGAGAGAGAGAGAGAGAGAGAGAGAGAGAGAGCAAAGCTCAACAACAAAAAGCCGGTGAGGAGGAATGTTTGCGATGGTGGTGCCTTTTTTTTTTTTTTTAAGAGCAGCGTTGGCTGATCTGTCGATCTCCCTCTAGCAGTTAGAACTCCACGTCATCACTAGGTCTACCAGGTGGTGGGTCACTAGGCGTCCACATATTTCTCACAACTGCCCTAATTGGATAAACAAGAAAATGATATTTAATTTCATATTGCACGTAATAATGAATTATTGACCAAATGGGGTATATGTGTAATTGTATTTTAGCGTTTATTAGTCAGATACTTCAATTTAATTTTAATCTAATAAATATTTAAATTTTTTTAAAAAATATTTTTAAAAAATATTTTTAAACAATTAAATTTTAGAAAATACTATTTAAAACACTTAAATTTAAAAAAATTATTCTTAAATATAATTTTAAAATTATAAATTTGATTAAATTATAGTAAACTATAAATTTAATCAAATTCTATTTAAAAATAATATTTTTAAAATTTTAAATATTTATAAAATTATAATTAAAATATCTAATAAATAAAAATATATAAATATACATTTAATTTTAAATTACTTATGACTTAATATGGAAATTTTTTCACACCTTAATATTTAATTATTAATAAAGTGTTAGATTTTTTTTATCGAAAGTGTTGAATATTTAAAACATATGTTATATTTAAAAGTAGAGAAAATATCTTTTAATTATTAATTCTCAAACTTCCACTTGTATAAACGTAACTTCCCAATCAAGTTGACAGCTTGATTATTGTTAAAAAAGAAAAAAAAAAAAAAAAAAGACAGCATGATTAAAATATATTTGGTAATACGTGTCTATAATCGGTTAATATAATTGGGATAACAATGAAACGGCTAAATGTTTCGGAAGAAGATTTTGCTGTCACGTGGGCCTTGCAAGGCAGCTGCTGTTGTTAGGATTATTCCAAATCAAATAATTAATCATTATGCTGGCTCTTATCCTTTTCTTAATCATTAATTAATAATCAATCTTATCTTTGTTCCTCAATAAGACTGTGGACATTTTCACCGTTTCACATAATTTATGTATTAAGTTATTAATATGCATTAAAAAATAAAATTCAACAGTTCTACAAATCAGGAGCAAATCCACAGCCCTGGCCTCCTCCCAAATTTTTATTTCAAAAACATTAAGCATATTGTAATTCTAACTTTTTTTTTTTGAAATAGAGATGTAATTCTAACTTTATAATTAACAGAATACAAATTAGTAGTCAGCTCCTTTAAAAAAAAATTAAATATACATATTGTAATAATTTGTATATTTATTTAAAACATTAATTTAGTAAATCAATTTTATTAATTTGTCTTCAAAATTTCCTTTTTAACTTTTTTTTTGGTAATTTCCTTTTTAACTTTAATAGTCATAATCATATCAAATTTAAAATCTTTTTATTATCAGTTAAAAAAAATATATTAAATATTAAAGTCAACAATTTTATTCTTTTATGACATAAAAACTTATCTCTATTTATTATCCCTATATAATTATTTTTAATTACTTATTATTATATCAAAGTAAATTATTATTAAAACATTAATTAATTAAAAGATTAAAAAAAACATTAATTTTATTACATGTCATTCATACATTTTCGGGATAGAACATTAATTTTATTCTTTCAGATATTTTTCATATGTTTTTTTTCCTTCGCATTTTAAGCTCCAAATTGAATATATAGAGTATATTTACCAAAAAAATTATGAAATTCATTTCTTAAATTTGTCTTAATCATTTAAAAGTTATAAAATATATAATTTATAAAAATAATAAATTTTAACTATTATTATTATATGATAAGGGTACAATTTATAATGTTTTTATTATTTATAATAGTTTTATGTTCTTAAATTTAATTCTTTTCAATATTTAATCATGTCTGTTAGGGTAAGTAGTATTTAGTTTAATTTAAAAAAATTGATCGAGCTGAATTAATTTAAAAATTCAGTTTAATTTTTTATTTATTTCAATTTGATTTAGTTTTAATCGATTCAATTTTTATGTAAAATCGATTCGATTTAATTTTTATAAATACTAAAAATTTATAAAAATTAAATTAAATTAAAATTTTGATTTTTAATTTATTCAGTTAGATTCAATTTTAAACCGAACCGATCGACCGAATGATTACTTAATCTTCACGCTTGTTAAAAATTATTTAATAATATATATTAATTAATTGTTAAAAGGATAATAGGAGTGAGTATATTAGAGAAATGTTAAGAAAATTTATTATTTTAAATATATTAATTTAATTTTTTTTGAAATGAGGAATATATTAATTTTATTAAATTATGTGAAAATATTAGTAAATTTATTGCTATGTGATGAAATTAATATAACATTTTTAGTAAATTTTAATTTAAAATATTTTGGGATTGTTGGTTCTTTTGTGTATAAAAATCTAACTAGACTATATATTAGGATAGCTATATGATGTGGACTTTATTTATCATGTTCGAAATCAATTCTACATCAGTATTTAAAAATTGTATCCTTCACATTATTTTGAATTTTTTTTTTCTTTTCACAGCTAACTTACGCGCAATTTAATTTTTTTAATTTAATTTAATTATTAAAAGAATTTAAAGATAATGGAACTAAATAATGATGTGTTATTTTATTCCATTCACAAACCCACTCATTGATTCGTGCACCCGTTCAACCCTTCATCCCAAGGCTTCCACACTGCAAACATCATCTATTCTTCAAAATCTCACTTTTCACTATTAATTTTAGATGCTGTAAAAAAAAATAATGTAAAAGACTTATTTTATTGTTTTAGTGTTTTTATAATTAAAAAATATATCAAATTTAATTTTTTTTAATTAATGGTCTATTAACTCATATAATTAAAAATGTGATTTATTATTTAATATTCAAAATTTACCTATTTAATTAATATAAATTTACATTAAACAGACACACCGAAAAATAAAATACTTTCTTTTAAATTTTAAAAGTATTATATATACAGAATTTGAATTTAAAATACTGATTGAGACGAAAAAAAATTATATCACATCTTATCTTTTATCTCTTATTTGGGAGCAGATAGAATAAAATAAAATTTTTAAACCTTACTAGTTTTTATAATTTTTAAATTTTAATAATTTTCTATTATTTAGAAAAAAAATTTAAACATTGATTCATATATTTCTAAGAACCCCTTAATTCATTCTTATTAAAAAATAATAAATTAGTTCTTAATTACCATGATAAATATATATAACTAAGTAAACGTGTACATAAAATTTCCCAATTTATTTCATTTATTATTTACTTAGTGATCAACTTATTTATATATTTAAATTAAATGGATTAAATTGTTGAAATAATTACATATTGCAAATAAAAATTAATATGTAGGGCTTAAATTAAGAAATTACAGGTTAATAAGAAATGTTTATAAAAATCCTAAACTTTATATTTTTTTTACAATTATAC
Source organism: Manihot esculenta (assembly GCF_001659605.2). Classification (NCBI taxonomy): domain Eukaryota; kingdom Viridiplantae; phylum Streptophyta; class Magnoliopsida; order Malpighiales; family Euphorbiaceae; genus Manihot; species Manihot esculenta. Next base: position 8,590,373 of record NC_035162.2, on the reverse strand, counting down.
TCTTAATTTTTTTTAAATATTCTATATTAATGATTTTTTACAATTGTATCTCATTTATATTCCTATTAAAAATTCTAAATTAATAAAAAAATCCTAAATAAAATTGTTTCATTTATCTACCTTCTGTTATTTGTCTTGAACGAGATGTTGAAAATTTAATCATGAAATAAAAAAATAATATATCTATTTTTAAATTTAAATATTACTCGAATTAAAAAAATTTTTTTGTTAATTTAGGAGTTATGTGCTAAAAATGATAATATGGATGGAAAAAATAATTATAAAAAATATTATTAGTATATGATATGTTTGTAAAAAAAATTAAGTATACAATTATAAAAAAATCTAAATTTAGGATTTTTATAGATATTATAAAAAAAAAAAAAAAAAAAAAGAGAAGGAAACTGCGGGTTAAGGTAACCAACGAGGTAGTGTAATTGAGCACGTGGAAACCTTCATCATGCACAGTTAAGATTCATTATCCTTTTTCTTTTTCTGGATGTGGTTAATACAGTGAAAACGGGCGAAGATGTTCTACGAATCGATCATGCGGACTCAACCCATCGGGCAAACTTTGAATAATAAGCCCAGACAAGAAACGCTACTGCTCTCTCACTGTTCCTTTTTTTTTTTAATTATTATTATTTAATAAAATATCTTCGTCCACTAGCTTTATTCATCTGTATATTACATATAGTCTAAAGGTAGTCACATATATGTGTGTTTGTGCATACACAATGTTAATTCTGTCAATTTAGATGGCACATACTATCTAAGAGTACTTTGACTTGTTCAGCTATATTTTTTAAGAGAATGATTTTTTTTTGTTTTTTTTTCATAAGATATTTAGCATTGTTAAAAGCCATCAAGTGGCAAGAAAAGGACAATATGAAATTACAAAATTTCTTACATATATTCGTCCGATAGAAATTTATTAATTACCCTATGAGATTATCTCCTACTCACTTGCCATAAATTGGCTTGGCACTTGCACATCTTTTCTATGCATACGTCAAATCACTTAAATATATACAAGTAGTACCTTAATTAATAATAATAAAAAAAAGAGTTTGTGTATGTGCCTATCTCTATCTCGTAATGCGGAAGAAGCAAGGCACAAAGGGAGAAGAGAGAGTAAAAGATGAGATCGAAATGCAAGTCCTCCAAAACAATATTGGATCATGCATGCATGACTTATTGCTCAATTCCTACCAGATAATGATATAGATCTGCTGCTGCTTCTTCGGATGTGTTCCTGGTTCATCTCACTATTATTATCATAACAGCTACAGCAACATAAGACATAAACATGTAAAAGAAAACACACATATATAGATTTAGACCCAAAAAGGGAAAAAAAAAAAGTTATATATACATGTAACTATGCACTAAGGTTAAAGGCAAACCTTTGATGTTATAGTTGCATTCTAATAATAAGGTTTTATTAGCAGAGAAATGAAAGAGCACTGAGATATTGGCACGGCTCAATCAGAGCAAGACAACATCGTCCAAGCAAAATAAAGCCGAGAAAAGGGTAGGTTTTCCACGTCTGAGTGAACCAGGCCAATATCACAATCGCTATTTCACATATATTTTCAATACGCAAAACAATAGCTACATGTTTTCTTGATTCTTTGAGACCCACAAAACGAGAAACAAGAAAAACCATCGTGCAAGATCAAGAAACAGAAGCCATTAGAGAGAGAGGAAGAGGAGGAGGTGAAAATTTTCTTTTTCAGATGAAGGGCAGATGAGAGCTAATGAGCAAGGTGCATGCGAGGAGAGATGAGAGAATTTAAGAGGGGAAGAGGGTCTGCATGAGCATTTAAAACCGCGACTACCAAAGCAAAAAACAGGGCCACAGCATTTAAATCCATTATTCTTCCCTCCATCTATTTCTCTCCCTCCTATTCATACTATAAACTTCATTAGATAGGGGTACCCACTATAATTCCAATGCAAATCACAACTCCTAAAATAACCCTAAGGAGTGATTAATGTTAGGAGATAACGTACCTGAATTCTGCTCATTCAATGGAATATGCTCAGAATCATCTTACTAAATATATATTTTTCAATAAAACATTCTTATATTTTATGGAATGCTTGCGTTGAGGCTCAGCTCGTCGACCAATCAAAAACCCACGAAATAGAGCTTGGATTGAAGGCATTATTGCAAAAGGGTGGGAATGGAATGGAGGTGTTGGTGTTGGGATACAGCATGGGCAAACAGAGAAGAAAAATTAAAGAAAAGAGAGGACCAAGAAAGGGATCGGCCATGATTGTGATACTCGCTGACTTAACCGAGCCAGAAAGACCACCACCAAATATGAGGGAATCTCTCTCTGGGACGGACAGGCCACAACATTAATAGGCAACTTACTCGTGAGACTGTTTTTAGAACTTTTAACCTCACAATCACTCCGCTTGTTGAATGGTTGATTCGCTGAAAGTACACTACTCTAGCTTCTGATCCTTCTTTCTTTTCTTTCAATCATAGTTAATCCCTTGGGCAAAAGCCACTTGATTTCCTTATAACTCGAGTACTAATCTCCATAAAAAGAGAGTTTTTCTTAGACCATTAGCCTTATATGTATATATATAAAGACAAAAAATATACAGTAAAACATTTAAATCACAATAAAACTCTGTGAGAGTATTAGTTGGAACTCATTTATTACATGGTCTTGAAAACCCTAAGAACATTACCTGTCAGTTTGGAAATTCAGGCCTCAAGCTTAACGGCCTACCTATTTTAAGTATCATTTTTTTTTTCTGAATGTTTAATTTCATACAATTTGTTAAGAAATGTTACTGTTTTTATTACACTCATTCACTTGCAAAGGGGAATTTAAATAAAATATTTAATTAATTGATGGTTATTAAATTTTTAATTCTCATATATATTAATTCAAGTTATTTATAATTTTACTCTTAGAAAAATTTTAATTAATTGTAAGAGCAAAAATATATCATAACCAACTCTATAATTAAAACTATTTAAATGTTGCGGGCCAATTAAAAAATAAAACGTGTACAAAGATAATAAATATTGATGAATCAGTCGATGGTAAATATTTTTGAATCGATCATGGTGAGCTTAGACTTTTTTATTTTTAATGAATAATGAATTATTCTTATATTTATAAATCTTTTGAACCTTATATCTTAATATAATTTAATGAAATTTTTATCTACTAAAAAACAATGTGCATCATATAGGGAGGGATTGGGATTAGGAGTAAGAGGACGGTGGAGTTTGCAGAAGGGGGAAGGCATATGGATAGATTGGCATGGTGAATGGACAAAGATCAAAGTTGTAGGTTGATAAGGGATTCTTCTTTGTTGGCACAAATATGGCAATTCGTTATTTCTCTTACAATATTTATTAATTGTTTGTTTTGTTTTTGGCCTTTCTCTTTCAATTTATTTCTCTCTTTTATTATAATTTACTCCTGCCTGCCTTTTCCTAGAAAATATGGCAAAGTTTTATCTCATTCCATGTTCTTGAGGCTCTCAGCCTCTCTTTCTTTCCCTCTGTGTGGTTCATATAAAAATAATTATATGTTTTGTTTTTTTAAAAAATAAAATTTCGAATTTGACAAATCAATTTACATCGGAGATTTGCTTTGAAAATATTCATATATATTATATGTTCTAAAATAATTTGTCAAATAGTAAGTCTTTTTAAATTAGTCCTTATGTAAATATTTTAGCTTTGAAGGAGAGGGATAATAAATTTGTAATTGCTAAGATTCCAATCATCTATGTTTAAAAAAAAAAGGTTCTTACACATATATAACCTTCTTTTAATAGGAAACGATAAAAGCGAAAATAATCTGTTTTTAGTAAGAATAATATATCAAAAAGCCCACATTTGACAAGTAGCAATCCGGAGATAGAATTTCCCTGCTAAAAAAATTTGATTGATTTGGAGTTGAATGGTCATTTAGCGATCAAAATCTGTTTCTGGCACATTTATAAAGCAGGTCAGGACTTGACGCTTAAATTTTTTATTTTTTATTTAAAATATATCAATTGGCACTGCCAACCAACATTTCAATTGTAGTTTAGCGGCACTGAGGCGAAAGTTTTTATTTATTTATTAATATATTATAATAATATATTTATATTAAATTAATTTAACATTATTATTTATATTATATTTTTTATAATAATAATTTTTATAATATATTTTATTAATTTTAATATATTATTATAATATTATAATTAAATAATTATTAATATAGTAAATATTGATTAATTTTAATATATTATTATAATATTATAATTAAATAATTATTAATATAGTAAATATTGATATATTAAAAATTATAAAAAATATTTATTATTATAAAAAATATAATATAAATATATTATTATAATATATTAATAATTAAAAAATATAAAAATTAAACTTTAAAAGCGGCAATTGAAAATGTCGGCCCGCAGTCCAACCAATATATATTTTTAAAAAAAATATTGCACTCTTGTTTTTAAAAGTGTTAAGGTGCAGTCGTTTATAAAACGCGTTAAAATCTGACGTATTTATACAAAGCGCATTGAACACTAAATTTATAAATATTTTCCTTTTAATTTTAAATTGAGAAAATTTCTTCTCCTCCGTATCAAATTGGCAAAAACCCACGATTTCTCTTTCCAAGGGTTTTCTTCTAGACAAGTCTAAAGTGGGTCAGGTTCCTGTAGTTGATTATGCGTTTTATCAGTTTGCTTTTGCTGCCATTACGTTTCTATTGCTTTGTGGATCTTTTCTTGGGAGGATGAACATCTACCACTTATGGGTAAATTTTGATCTGTATTTTGCAGATACTCTTTTTTTTTTTTTTTTTTAACAATTTCTTGTACCTTAATTAATTTGTGTTTTTTATGTATAAATGATGGTGGTTATATTTATAATTTCCTTGCAGTTATTTTTTTTTAATAATAACTTTTTTTGGCTTCATAGTATAATTTACCAATAGATTCACACGATAGGCAAAACTTCCCACCCAATGATATGATTCACATATTAGGGTGGGTCTTCGTTTGTTGCTTGGTTGGTGACATGACTTGCCATTGTTAATACGCATCCCTGTACTGCCACCACCCTCTTGGTCTGGCTTTCCTTCGACATCATTATATGCAAGTAGTTCATCGTCTCATCCGCTGTAAAACTAAAAGAAAGTGGGATCCACATTCAAGTCCACGACCCTTACTACTCACCAGACAAAAACACAGTTATGGTTGTAATCAATGAAATGGTATTGCACAGGAAATCAACATTCTTCCAAAGTGTGGATGACACATTGGCAGTGTTTCACACGCATAGTGGCTGGCCTCCTTGCTAAACCTGCCCTTCTAAGGTCGACGCATCCACCACTCCTCCTATGGCTATGATACACGTTTGATCTATTGCCTCCCAAATGGAAGAAACAAAGACGGCTTTAGACAAATGGTTTGCCAGGCTGCAGGATCCGCTTTTATTACTGCTTGGAGTGCAGCTATCGCAAGCTTAATATGTATTCTGATAAGCCACATTGCTGATCTGAGTACGCAAATAGATGACCTGGAAATAGGCGATAATGCTCTGCCTGGTGGGGTGGACAGATAAATGCCAAAACCACGTAGTCTCCCTTTGCCTGGAAGTTGAGTTTCACACCATGCCCGAACTCGAATCCGCAATGGGCATGTAATAAGTTCCAGTTTGATAATCTCGTTCTTGCCTATTTTGATCATACTGCTTGCCTGGTGTCATTTTTCATGCAGGGAGGAGAGTTGCAAGGCGATTACCAAAAAAGAGATGCGTGAGATTTTTGTTTATAATCATAACTCTTCATTTTATGCTAATTTACGGTTGTGAAGTAGAAACTTCAACGACGAGATTTTTTTTCTTTAACAATTGGCTCCCACTTACTCTGATAGATTACAGATGTGTTAACATTTTTTATGAATTATGATCTTAAATTTACTGGGAAAGGTAACCAACACATAATACTGTCCATATGCCTGAAAAATGTAGTGCATGAAAATATAACTTAATAATGTTCTACAAACTACTAAGTATTCCCTAAAAAATGAAAAGGAATGAGCTAAGAGATGCACGGACACACACACAAACACATCTGTCAAACGAGAAAAGTTTTAGTTTTCATATTTAATTTGAGTCCACAACTGTACACAAGTATATTCACATTTCAAGCACGCTATAATACATCAATCTTAGCAATGACAATTTGTAAAATATTAAATCTTGGCGAATGTTCAAGGCGTTGTCACTTCCTTGACAATTTTGTCAAACTAAAGAGGCCTCTGATATATTTTTTTTATGAATCTTTTGAAGGAGAATGTTAGTGCCAGCAAACATCAGAATGACGCAAGTGGTAGCTCTCAGGAATTTTATGTATCCTGCAAAGTATGAATATAGAGAAAACCTAACAGAGAGTCGTAAACTCTTGTCATATTGTACCAGCTGGGTTCACCTTATTCATTGTAGAAAGACTTCTAAACAAAGAAGCCTTTGGCGTCAGTGTCACCAGAATTAACAAGGAAGTTGATACATTCTTTCTTGATCAGCACACATTTTATATCTCGATGTTACTTCCTAATTGAAGCAACAAAATCCAGGTCCATGAGAGAATTGATCATCTTTGTGATTTTGAACAATCCAAGGGATCAGTAGATACTAATTTACACGTCAAGTATCTCAGTTCTTGAAGCAAGTTTGAGCTTTACGTACCACTATTTTGAGTTTGAGTTTCTTTGACCATTCATGAGTTCCTCAAACTGTCCTCCTCACTTGCATGAGCATATGGAAATGCAATGCCAAACATTTTATTAGAAACTACGTCTAGACTGAGCACATATGAAGAGCCATGAACTCGCAAGAAACCAGACGCCAAAAGTGCACACTCCTAATACATCAAGACCTAAAAAAATATATATACACATGAATATATCAAGTCCTGAATGACAGCAACTGCTTGTACATACTGTGAACAATACTGAAATTGATTTACCTAAAAGATAGCTACTGTTCATGACTTGATTGGCGAAGCTCCATCAGTTTGTCTCTCCACATGGCTACAAGACTCGAATAATCAATTTAAAAATTATTCCAATGATCAAAAGAATCGACTATGTGAGCAAAAGTGAAGTTGAAGTATGCAAATGCATTAATGAAATTTATGGTGTACACAAATATTTAAATGATGAAAGAAATGCAAATGTAATAGGGAGAAAAATCTTTTTCTTTTTTCCCAGAAGGTACCTGCATCACCATATCTTTCCTCTTGGATAGCTAAATTCATATTCTTCACGATGTCAAGTTCCTCAGATAATGAATCTGGACCATCGGCAGGACTGGCACAATTTAACTCTTACTTAGAATCACAAGAAAGCAGGTGGACCTCAACAACAACAAAAACAAAAGGAGAGAGAGAGAGAAAGGAAAAGCATGTCTAATACCTGTCAAGGGAGACATCATAAGTAGTCTTCCTATCATGCACTCTTCCCATCCCATAGCTAATTCTTATTGCATCCGTGAAGACAATTTGTTTACTTACATGAATTGGGGCCTGATTAGAACCAATTTACACCCAAATCAAAACCATTTTGGATCAATATTCACATAGAAACCAGCACATACTAGTAGACCTATGAAATCAAATAAATGATATAAGGATGTCAAATAGAAGGCTCCGAGATTTCCAACTATATTCCAGTGAGCAAAGGAAAAACCACTGACCAGCACACTTACTAGGCACATAGTTTCAATTAATGATGGATGAGCTCCATTCAAGCTAAGAGGGATTATGGGATATCAGGAGGCCAAGAATTTGTTGATTTGGCTTTGCAAAGCAAATCAATATATTGCCTTGACAAATTCTTAGGATCAATCATGTCAAGTTAACACATCTATAAGTGAAAAAAGAAAAAAAGAAGAAGCAGCATACAGCTAGCATTTAATTTTGTAAAAATTGAAAGCTATCTAGTGGCTTAGAGACTCAGGAATTCAAAAATAAAACTAAAAATAATTGCAAAAATTTAACAGGATTGTGTAGTCAGAGTGAAAATAATTACCTTGCATTTGTTTGCCACATTAATGGCATCAGAAGGCCGCATATCTATGCTTAGAATTTCATTTTCCCCAAGCTGCAGATTTTTACAAGTTCCATTGAACATGATGTAAGAATTGCATAAAGATCGTGTTTTCAAAGATAATCAAGGGCCATATAGTTCACAGTTCTAGGATTACCTTGCTAAAATATACTCTTGCAAAGTAAGTATTAACCACTCTCTCAGTAATTCTCACCATTTTTACCTGAAACGAAGCGAAAAATGTATAAATTAACTGGGTAAAACAGACTTACTGCAAATAAGAACTCAATACTCTCTATGCCTGTATGGTGATGCTCTGTAGGAAAGTAAAGCTATAAACAGTAATGACTAGGTATGGACTGGCAAAACTAACAAATCCAACAACACAAGACAAGCCCTAAACCATATCCCATACACATAAAAAATAAGAGAGTTCCATACTTCATAACCAAGTTTTTCCACCAGATTGCTCACAAGCTGAAACTGGTCTGGACAATCCTGCAGCAAATGAGCATACATGTCTTAGGCCATGATAAATTAAACAAACAACAAAAGTAATGGAAGCCGATAAGAATTACCCCATTATGATCACCTTCCCGAAAATTATCTATAAGTTTCTCAATGGCAAATTCCCCTACATGAAAATAAATTAAAGTTAATCTAATGCAGATTTGCCAACTAAAAATCAATGATGCAAATACCTATTGACGCACCAACGATAATTGGTAGCAAGAAGTCTCCATCACAAGAAACTTTAAGAAAAATAGTGGGACTTTGGAAGCGACGAAGAAACTCGTATCCAATAAAGCTCATATCAGGTCTTGATTCCTGTGACAGCACATCAAACGGGTTCCATCTACCAGGTAATCGCCATCTCATGTCTTCTTGAAATCCCTGCCTTAGCATACGATAGTGTAAGAGAGTTTCTGCACTAGTTGAACCAATAAAAGGGTCAGGGATGAAATTAAGTTGGATTAAATAATATGACACAGCTGGAAAAAAGCCTAAGATTCACCTAATTGCTTGAAATCTAAAATAAACACAATATTAAGTTATAGGAGATTTGAAGATACCTTATGACAATCCATTAAGATGGGCTAATTTAATGCTCGAAATCAAGTATCATCGCATTGCAAGTAACATCAAAAAAAGGAAAAAGAAAAGCACTCATGAAATTAATTTCTTCTCCTTTCCAATGACTAATTCAATCTAAATCAACAACAAATAAATATCAAATTATGCATATAAACAACTAGCGAGAAAGATAAAGAGGGACCTGAAATGAGAACGGAAGCTTGGAGAAAGTCGTGATCGTGGTCATCGTAGGCATTGGTAGATTGTCCACCACCATTGGAAGAGTTTCCACGAGAAGACTTACAATAGATGAGGATTGATTTACGACCACCGCGACACTGTAACCTTAGGCTTCTTTTGAACCCGAAATGAATCGAAAAACACCCACCTAAATTCGGGATCAAACCTCTCGCATTCCTTTCATCCCTTAAAACCCTGAAACCATCCATTGTACGAACTCGGAATTGAGCCCTAAGCATCATTACTATGTCTCAGAAGACGACAGAGGGAGAGAAGGTAAGGTACTATGGTTAAGGTTAAAGGGCAAGATGAGCTGAGCTAAAAGGAGACGAACAGGCAGTTGGATTTCGAGACAAATGGGAATGATAAAATCCGGTGTGCTGCGTTCTGTTCTCCGATTAATTAATTAATTAATTAATAATAAATAATGAGTGAAAGTGGTTTTCTTAATTATGGATGAATAAGCAAGGATATCAGTTGTATCGGATTAACAAAGTAACCAAACTTTATCCTCCTTGTTTCTTTATCTTCGCTCGATTATTGCAATATTATCCTCTGTCCTTTTCTCTTCTTTTGTTTTTTTTATAAATTTTTTCTCCATTAAAATTAATTTCTAAAATTTTGAAATCTATTTTTATTTTAATTTTTTTAATTCTTTGTTTTTGTTGGAATTTTTATTGATAATTAAAACATTAGCTGAATTAAACACCTAAAAATATTATAATTTAATTTATTTATAAGATGTTTTAATATTTCATGCAAAATAGTCAAGCATATTAATACTTAAATAAATAAAAAAAAACACGAAACCTTAATCAGTTTAGATTTTAGGCAACAAGTGAAAGGGACAATTGATAATGAAAGAAATCGCAAATCCAAAAATTAGGGTTTACACAGAAGATTACAAAATAGGAAAATTATCATTTGATCAATTAAATGTTGACTCCGTATTTGTGTTCCTTTCAATCGTAATTGACTCTTACTTTATTTGGAAACACGGAAAAGAGAGGCAAAGAAACTAAGTGAAAGAAACATTTGAGCTAAACATATAAATTTCTTCCATCTGTCTCATTTCAAGGGAAGGAAAAGGACGAGATAATAAATGGGCAGTCCTTCTCTTTTTATTCATCCAAACAACACGACAGAAAATAGAGAGAATAAATCAAAATACATCTCACCGACGATTTTCCTTTTTTTATTTTATTTTATCCCCCGGGTTTCCCTACCCACCAAACAAGAAATTTGGGTTGGAGCTTGATTTTACACTTTGACCAGGCTTCTCTTACATTTTAGTTGGCCTAGGCGTAAACCTTAAGCCTTTCAAAAGAATTTGTAATTATATTTAAATTAAAGAATTATTAATTAAACCATGTCATATTTTTTTAACCATCAATTTTACTAATTAAGTCCTAATTAATGCTAATCAAATGAAATTATAATATAATAATAAAAAAACAGACGACTTTCACCTCACTCCTTCCCGGAAATAAACTGATTTGCCTCCAATTTATATGCAGCCATTGAAAAATAACCAAGGAAGAAATCTCCTCCCCCATCTGGGAATTTTATTTTTTACATAAGACGTTGAAAGTTAAACTGGAAAGGAAACAAAAATTCTAAAATAGTCGCTACTAATATATATAATCACTGTTATAAATACACTTGACCAATAATCTTTTTCTAGCAACTCAATGCGTTGCTTAGAATTGAAAAAAAAAATCAACTTTATTTAGTAATATTAAAATCATCTCTAAATTTTTTTTTAAACTAAAAAAATAGACAAAGCGCATACAATAGTCCAAAACAAGATGAACGATACATGGACCCATCTATTTATCTTGTATTTCTCTACCTCGCATCTAATAGCACAATTAGACGGTAACACATAAATCTCCTATCACAAGCTGCCAATGGTATTAGACTACTTGGCTGGATTGTTCCAAGCCATGCTCGAAACAAGATTTGCAACGCTAACAAGTGCTCAAAATAAAAAATAAAAGGATTAAAAAAAAACAAAATTTGCAAGCACGACCATAGTTTCATAAACAACTGTGTAACGACAAGTTTGGCAAAACACCCATACATTAAGGAGCGCCAACAATTAGTCATTTCATGTCTTCAAAACAAAAATGATCTTCTCAAGCCCAAAAGGGCTTCACAAATACATCTCCATGATTTCACTATATGGAACAGTCGACCATATGGCCTCACCTAGAGCCACGATAAGGAGGCGAGTAGGGTGATCTGGACCTCTCTCTCTTTGACCTTCCACCATTGGGAGAGCGCCTAGGAGAATAATCACGACCCCCATGATAAAGTGAGCGCCTGGGAGACCTACGATAATCATCATAGCCACGATTCCTACCATGGTAGCCTTCCAGAGTAAAATGAAAAAAAAAAATAGTAGAACTTAAAATTAGAACATCATTAAAATTAGAACATCATTGTCCCTAAATTTTTTTTTTTTTTTTTAAAAAGGAAGTTGTACGTTCATTGGAACTGTTAGACCAAGCATTTCATCTTTACAGAATCCTAGGAATCCAGACCTACCATAGTCCCCATTGCTGATAATCCCAAGATAATGCCCTGGTGTTGGAGTTCTTGGTCGTTTCCTCCGTGACTGAAAGATAAACAGACCACCTTAAGTCTACATATCACAATGACAAATATTTAACTTGAACAACAAGCCAGTATCATGAAACACCACCAAAACCAGCAATTTTTTCTCCCTCAAACTTGAAAATTTTTCTCAAGTTGAGGGATGCCTCTAACACCAAGTTAAGCCTAGGCTTCACAACAGCTACAAGATTGAAGTTCAATATCTAGACATGCACATAAACATTATACAAAAAGTTGTATTAAGAAGGCACCTAAAGGGAGTAAAAGAGTTATATTTTGAATATCTAGACATGCAAATAAACATAAACATTCTCTCAAAATGTCCATGAAAGGAGGTAAAGCAAATTACCAAAGAAATTAAGAAAACAACTAAGCACACGTTACTAGTGTTCATTAACCAAGTGCCAGGTATTATAGAATACCATAAGCCTGATTAGAAAGTGGTTCATAATGTCCTTGATTAGTTGAGAGTTGAAATTGAATGCTGTTGGTAAAGTCCTTTGATTAGTTGAAGGTTGAAATTGAATGCTGAAGTTGTATAGTTGATGAACAATATAGTTGCTATGTTTAGTTGATCACAAGCATTTGAAAAGCTGTTTAAGCTGGCCATTGATCAAGCTGTTTCACTTAAGTTGACATGGATGGACTGATCATCTTTGATTGCTGCCAACATAGCTATAACCAGAAAACCTAAAAGTTCAGAAGAACGATCCAGTGAAGTCTGACTCATGTTCAAGACTGGGGTTACAATAACATTACCTTCTCCACTGTAATATATCTGCCCTCCAGTACTGATTGATTGAGATACTTAACACAGCGGTTTGCATCCTCAACAGTGTCCATTGTTACAAAAGCAAAATCACGAGAAATGCGTGTACGCGGCTCCACAACAAGAAAACAGGATACAACCTAGTAAATAAAAATTAGGTATTATAACTAATTGTGGATATGTAATACCAAGTAGATCCCATATCAGATGAAGAAACCCAACCTTTCCCTCTTTAGACAAATGCTCTTCTAGGTCCCTTTCTGTGACTCTTGTGGGCAGACCAGTCACATATAATGTATTTCCAGGATTTATAGCATCTGTCCTGCCATATAATTTCCAAAGAGAAGAGAGTTAAAAAGAGATTATCCACACAAGCAAAGGTGGATGCACCAGTCGCAGAGACATGTCAAATACAATAGCACGCCAGTGTTACAAGTGACCAAGGATTCCAAAGCTATAATTGCAACTAACCTGCCACGACTTCTGGATCTTGATCTAAAGAGAAGCACCACCATCCATGTAAAGAAACCATCAAAAAATTGATAAATACAGCAAAAATACTAATATATATACTTGGCTATTCATTCATACCAAAAACACAATCAATAAAATGCCAGAGTTTTAATACCTGCCACGAATACGGGACCGTGGCCGGGACATGTATCTAGATCTGGACCCGGACCTTGACCTGGACCTCGAATGGGGTCTTGATCTAGACCTCGACTGTTCTCTCCATGGGGAAAGAGACTGTGAATTCCTGATATATCCAGAGTGCCAAAAAAATAAAAGAAAAGAAAAAAGTGAGTGTGAGCAGACACAAAAGAGAAGTAGCACAATTTAAGAGTGAGAGTGTCAAGCTCTGTAGCCAAATTTTCCCAATAAACATGGCAAAGATTCTAGTGGCATTTATAGAAATCCAATATTGTTTGTCCTTGTACTTTTCAAGCTCCAGAACGGTGTACCAGAAACTCAAAGAACAAGAAACAGGAAGCGACCTAATAGCTATCCCAATATATACTTTGTAACACACTAACACGAAAAACTATCTACAGATTGCTCTGCTCTATCGCTAGATCTATGAAAATCCCAGGAAGACAATGTCCATTTCTTCTCTGCAGGAGCACGAACAATGAAAATATAGTAATTACTGTGAAAAAAAGTAACCCAGAAAAATCTCATGGAAAGAAAAGTTATTTTCCTACCAAAGCCCATGATGAAAGTGAACCCATATACAACACATTGCATAACACTTAATAGCATCGCCATGGCCAAAATATCCAATTTGAAATCCTAACAGTAGCGCTAACAACAGTTATATACGGATGGAAATTTTAGAAAACCTAATTTCATGAAAATGCTCGAAGAGAAGGGGATATCTAATATTTTTAAGCATAAAAGAGGATAAGAAACAGCCAATTTAAAAAAAAAAAAAAAAAAAAAAAAAAAAAAAAAAAAAAAAAACTCTCATGAAATAACAGACAATCTAATCAGAGTGAGAGGTCTACCTTTTGCTAGGAGAATCCGCCTGCGTAATAAGCAAAAGGAATTGAAATTGATCAGTTCTCTTAACTGACAAAAATCAAAGGCAAAAGGCAATAATCATTATTCATTAACATGGGACATTGTGAGTGTGTGTGCGTGTGAGAGAGAGAGAGAGAGAGAGAATCTCACCATTTTGATCCTAAAAGCAAGAAGCAGAAAGGCAGAGCCTGAAAGTTAGGGTTAAGAAGTTTTTGCAAGGAGCCACAGTTTGCGATTTCCGGTCCTTACACAGGACGGAAAAAGAAACAGAACCTCAGTTATAAAATATTTTTAATATAAATTTTTTGTTAAAAAAAAAGATTTTTTTATTCATAATTTAGATGAATTGTTAAAAAATGAAATTTATTATTAAATTTATATATAAAAAGCTTAGTACTTAAACTAAAAGTGTGCTTCGATTTTAATTTTTTTTATTAAAATATCCTATACTAATTAACTATTAACATGTAATATTTAACTATTGACCATTATTGAAATAATTAGTCATAATTAATATGTCAAGCAGAATCAGATTCTAAATTAATATACCATCGTTGCAAATTACTCTTGAATTTTAAATGGACGCTCATATTTTAGTTGCATTTCTTACTTTATAAGCTAACTTTTAGGAGATGGGGAGAGAAGATAAAATTGGAAGAAAGATGAAAAAAAAAAATGAAATTCAGTTTAAATTTAAATAGGGAATTTCAATTATTGGGGGAGTGCAATGGGGAAGAAAATGGAATCTCAAAATTTTTAAATATATTTTGTCAATCAATCTGCGGATAGCAGACTTGTGGCTTAAAATTGAAAAATAGAAAGAGTTTCAACTTAAATAATTGAATATTTGAGAGAATTACTATTATATTTTTAAATTTTTTTAGAAAAGTTATTAGTTTGTTTATATTAAAATTATTCTATTTAAATGTTGCTACATTTCATGGAATCAAATTATTTAATTTTCTGTCAAAGTAAATTTATTTTTATTTTGGTTAGAGAAAATCAATAATATAAATATTTAAAATTATAAAAATAAAATAATATATATAATTAAAATTATAAAGAATAAATATTATTTAAAAAGGCTAATGGATGTTTCAGTAGAATTGAAGAGTTTTGTTTTATGAGCTACATATATGTTATAACTAAATAATTTATTAAATATGGATAAATTAATTGATTTTCTAAACATCCCGGGACTTGATAGTATTTTTGTCTTAAATCTTTTACATCGAGCGACTCGCCGTTTTATTGTTAAAGTCCCATCTCTTTGTCACTAACTTCCTTTCGAGAAACGCAAGTGTTGAACGCCAAATGTCAGTGAAGGGTTGAAGGAAATCTTTCCCTTGAAAGTCCAAATGCATGGATTGATTAGGCAAGCAGAGCTGAGGATACCATTCACACCGATCAGATTTTTCACTGATGGAAGGACGTGGGCAGGTCCATACAGAGACTCGTATGATTATACACACTTGTTACAGAAATGTAAAGGCACCAAATGCGTCAAAAAACTGCACTGTCAGATCATAACAGGAGGATATGAGCAGAACCGGTTTGTTGCTTCAAAGTTAGTGGGCAAATATTGTGAGAGCTCAAACATGGGATATGCAAGGAAGGTGTTTGATAGTTTGTTTGAAAGAGATATTTTTCTGTGGAATTTGATTATTCAAGGCTATGCAAATATGGGTCCAAATACTGAAGCAGTTAGTATATATTCTGAAATGCGTTTGGCCGGTATTTGTGTCAACCAGTACACGTACCCTTTTGTGCTGAAGGCTTGTGGGGTTTCAGGGGACAAAAAGAATGGTCAGGTGATTCATGGGCATGTAGTGAAGTCTGGACTTGACACGGATTTGTTTGTGGGGAATGCCCTTGTCGCATTTTATGCTAAGTGTCAGGAAGTTGATATGTCTAGAAAAGTGTTTGATGCAATTCCTCAGAGAGATCTTGTTAGTTGGAATTCAATGATTTCCAGTTATGCTGTAAACGGCTATGCAGATGCTGCTCTGACATTGTTCCGGGCTATGCTGCGAGATCCGGCAACCTGTGCACCTGATAATGCCACTCTCGTTACCGTTCTTCCTGCTTGTGCTCAAGCAGCAGCTATCCAATTGGGGTTTTGGATTCATTCTTACATTATAAAGACAAGTATGGAAATTGATGCGGCACTAGGCAGTGGCCTCATATCCATGTATGCAAATTGTGGTCGAGTCAACATTGCCAGAGATGTTTTTGATCGAGTCTCTGATAAGAACATTGTGGTGTGGAATGCAATTATAAGATGTTATGGTATGCATGGTTACGCTGACGAAGCAATCCAAATGTTCTCCCGATTAACAGAGAGTGGTTTACAACCAGATGGTTTAATATTTTTGTGTCTGTTGTCTGCATGTAGTCATGCAGGCATGGTTGAGAAGGGGCGAGAACTGTTTGCAAGAATGGAAGATTATGCAGTGGAGAAAAACGAGGAGCATTATGCTTGCATGGTAGATATCATTGGCCGAGCTGGATATCTTGAGGAGGCAGTTGCGATTATCGAAACAATGCCTGTGAAGCCAAGGAAAAATGTTTACGGTGCCTTGCTTGGTGCTTGTAGAATACACAACAACATAGAACTCGCTGAAGAAGCTGCAGAGAGACTGTTTGTTTTGGACCCTGATAATGCTGGACGATACATAATCCTGGCCAAGATGTATGAAGATGCAGAGAGGTGGGAGGATTCAGCCAGGGTTAGGAAGTTGCTTAGGGAAAGGAAAATTAAGAAGCCAATTGGTTGTAGTTCAATTGAGGTTGATTGTGTTCACCACACATTTGGCGTTGAAGATGAGTCTCATCCATGTAAGGATCAGATTTTTGATGCTTTGGAGAGATTGGATAGGATAATGGGGGATGAGTTAGTGGAGATGTGACCCTTCGCAAGGGTGCCTTGATGCTCACACAGAATGGGGGAAATCGAAGGAAATAGGCCTGGAAAAGCACAATCATAGGTCACCTTAGCCACTGGTTGCATGCAAGAACAACCAAGAATGGAAACATGGCTGCAGACTGAAGCAAGCAAACCAACAAGTCAAGCCCAAGTTACTACCATTTTGTTGTGAGTTCCTCTGCTATTTTTTTTGCAATGGCCTATTAAAAATGCCAACAGCATAGAGTATAGTCCTGTGAATTTTTAATGGTAAAACAGAACCAAACACACCACTACTATAATTAGAATAAGAAACCAAATCAAATGCGAACCTATAATTCATCAAAATATCACAAAAAAAAAAGGAAAGAAACTTTAACAAGAACCGAAACCAAAGCGAACCCACACCACTGCTATAAACCATTCATTCAGTATGTATTCACAAACCAATATTAACGTCATTTTCATTACACTTTGCACAAGAATGGAACAGCACAGCTTTTTGAATCTGTCAAACTATGAAACCCAGCAATGTACCAGATATTTTCTTCAGCTTTATATGAGCACAAGGGAAGAGGGCTGGTGGCCAAGGCAAGGTTATGTTGTTAAAATATCAGGAATTTTGATGGATTGAGCTCCAAGCACCTTACCACCAGCATCCGGGAAATTTTCATATCCAGGTCGGAGGCCTACCTTCCCATCAGCATCTACCTGCACAGGATACATGAGAAGATGGCCTTGCAATAATGTGAAATTCGGATCTGTATATTTGTTCCAGTTGGTTTCAGCAGTATTCTTTACTTTCTTCACGCATTCCAAACTCTCAGGTTCCACAAACAATTCCTGGATCTCCCCAAGATGCTCGGCCCATAGGGACATTCTATATCCATATATCTGCAAAATGCATTGATTAAGTTGGCCATTTCCTCAACCGTAATAGAGTCCCAAAAACAAAAGTCTCCTATAAGAGGAAGAAAAATGGCAATCCAACCTGACCACGTGGATGTTTCTTCTTTGCAGCCCATGTATAATGGGGTTGATATGCACCCATAGCGATCTCAGTGTCTTTTGAACCAGCCATGGATCTCTGGTTAATATTGGCAGATCCAATGATGACATACTCATCATCCACAATCATTCCCTTTGCATGCACATAAATCATGAAGCGCTGATGTTTATAAGCATCCGAGATCTGATAGGAAAATTGTAATTGTCAGAAATTTGCAAGTTTCTTGCATATAACAAATCAAAGCAATACTTCAAAAAAAAAAAAAAAGAAACATTTCTGCTGCTTAGAAAAAAGTGTCTGTATGTCTATATATTGCTATCCCCGAAACTTGAAAGTTAAAATTTTAGACAAAAATTCGGAAAGAAAAAAAAAACAAAAAAAGAAAAACAAACCAACATTTATGCATGTACGTAAATAAGAAAGAGGAAACATGAACTCTAAAACTTTTGAGAGCAAGAAGTTAAACTGAAAATCTCAATGCTAAAAGCCCCTTCAGTTATTGACTACGGATGCAGTCACATTTTAACCTAAAATAAATGGTCTATGGAACTATAGTCATTGCTGAATGGACAGCAACAGTTGATGTCATGAATAACAGATTTCCAAAAGCACTAAAGAGAACTATTTAAAACAATTACCGCTTCACCATTAGTGCTGGACATCTGCTGTGGATTTTCTTCCCGATTACCGAGGCAAAAGAAATTGAGGTAATCTTGAGGATGTGAATCCATTTGCATCGATTTAAGTTCCCTTGCAACTATATCATACATCATTTGCATCGTCTGGCTCTGCATAAGGTGAGCTCATGACTGTCAGAAATGTCAGTTCATCATATTGTTTCACTTTCTCAAAACAAATTCCCTGACATCTCTCAACAAACTAATCAAACTTTCTAGAAAGATCCCAAGTAAAATGAACTTATAATTCTGAGCCATTGAATAGTATTCTATCAGTTTGAAACGACATCAAAAAAATTCTTACTTGAAACTCCAAGTTCCAACAAGAATTTCAGTCACACCGCCATACTTACGGTATAAGAAACAAGCTAAACCAGAAACCTATGAATCTCATAATATTCTCCAAAAGCATAATCATATGTGCAAAAAAACATAAGAAGGCATAACAATAGCAAAGATAGCAGAACTCCTTTGTCAGCTAAAGTTCCTCAACACACTTCTGTGAACAAATGCCAATTGAAGATATAGCAGTGAATCATGCCCATGAGTCAAATTACTGTTAAGTTCAAACTAGCAACTCATTATACGAAGAACCTAATACCCCCTGGCGGAGTACTGGGGAGGGTCCCACGCATGATGCACAATAAACATAATGGTTGCAAGAAAAATGAAAATGCAATTCCTTTTTGCTTTGAAAATGTAAAGATGTTTCACATAAATTATTACATCTTGAGACAACAATACCTGCCAGTACAGAATTTCTTGCATGGTATCACTTTTTGGGTCACCCTCAGGCCACATTGGGAGCACAATATACACAGCAAATCTCTCATTGGCCCTAATTTTACTAGCAATCTTTAGCGCCAACTCCATTGGGATAAGATTGTCGGCTCCTGCACATTATATTCATGGTTTCAGTCCACAACTGTTGCCCCTCGCCCAGATATATATCTCAAAAGTCACAAGCCAAACAACTTAGACAACAATATGAGTATGATACAGATGTGACTAGCAATAATTAAGCCAAAGATAACAGTATATCAACCTTAATTGAAAACGACAAAGGTAGCTTAAAAAAAACGATGGAGTAATTTGTGGTCATTGCTAGCAATCTAAGCCAAGCAATAATGACTGATGACAGCCAAAGACGATTGGCAATAGTTGATATGCTAATGAATCTGTGTCTATGCAATATCCTTAAAGTTAAAGGTTACTCACTTTCAATAAGTCTGTTTAAGTTCAAAAAGTGATTTCCTGTTTTGTGAACATTAAAAATAATTTTCCTAGAAAATGGCTTATTTTTCTTTTGAAAGTTGAACAGGAAAATTTCGGTTGAACAATTTTCCTAAATGCTCAATATAATAAATGGCATCTTGTACAAGGATGACTAGTGGAATACAAAAACAAAACATCTTCTCCAGTAAAAGGCAAACTCTTAGAAAGGAAAAACAATAGCGGAAGTGGTCTTGGAGTAGGTATTGAAAAAGGCTAGCCCCGGCTTAAGTCTTGCCAAAAACCAAAGTTTCATACATAAATTTAGACATCAACACTTAATTTTCTTTTTCTATTGCAATGACAAAAGAAGCATCAAGCCATCAACAATGGAAGCAAAGTCATCCAAACAAACAAAAAGAACACTTGCATAACAAGTTATCAGAATCTGGACCTGCATTTTTATATGATGGCCATCCATACGATGATCCAAGAAAATACTGATTTTCTATGTATATAAAATGCTGAGCAGATCTGATTGCCTGGATGTATGCAGTTTGAATGCTCTTATCCACCACCTGATTTTTCGTGGCCACGAGGTTCTACAACAGAAAATTTTGCATGAAGATGTAAGATACTACTGGGATACCCTAAGTGTGAATTAACATTACAGATGGTGGTATCATCCACTTTAGCTTATATCATAAGCAAAAATGAGGGAAACTGTCAACTCATTGCATAAAAACCTGAGCTTGACAATCTTGGGCTCTTCTGGGAAATCCTTTTAATGATCCTGTGTCAATAGACCGAAAAATCTGCAAAAGGAAAATAAATTACAAATATAAGGGATAAATTAATAAATAAATAGGAACTTCCACCTTCACAAAAAAAAAAAAAAAATTGCGGTATACAACCTGGACATGCCAGTTTTCAGGATCTTCTTCACTGGAAACATACACAGTGGGATCATCTGGTGGAACTATTGTTACACCATCCCTTATCGCAAAAGGAGGACTTAGGATCCATGAAATCCGTTCTATCTTAATCAATGCATCATCATGCCAATGGGATACCCTTTTGAAACGCAATCCAAACTCTGTCCACTTTGTTGCTTTCCTCCATCGCTGCTCAAAGTTTATAAGAACATCATATACAGCAGGCCCTTCGATTCTGCAATGCAAGTCATGCCACGGTTGCCTTGGTGCTTTGGTCCCAGCCTTATAAAAACAAGAATAAATAAAAAAAAATTAAAAAAGAAAAAAAAAAAAGTCTAAAAATGAAAGATTTTCCGGACAATCACTTACAGGAAATGTTGGATTATGGAAATCATCCTTGAATACAGTGTCAAGGTCACGGAACAACCGATGCTCAGGAGTATCGTATCGTCCATCACATAGATCAATACCTCCTAAAAATGCAGTTATCTTCCTATTATTACCATACGCCTGCGTGTCCACAAGAACACATTTCTGATGATGCGTAAAGGCAGTTCCAACAACCTGGACAGAACCAAAACAATCAATAATGTGAATTTGTTCAGCAAAAAATAAATGAATTTTAATAGAAACAACGTGAGAGGAAGTAAAAGAGCAGGGTGTTAACTATACAGTAAAAGCTTGTACAGTAAAACACTTAAATATAGGTAAAGTCAAATCCATTCTCAAATTGTACCACAGACACCTGCAAAACGACAACAATTCATTTTGAAATAAAATAAAGCTTGCCTGTTGTTTCAAAAAGCTAAGCTTACTGCTGGCGTAGCGCGGTGCCAATACACAGATGACAGACGAATGTTTGAAAAATTTTCGGGTTTCCTCATCATGCGTCTGCATCAATCCTGGCTGCAGCCGATGAAATTTAACATCAATAAATAATCAAGATACAAACTATATTTAGCCACCTCCATTGCCCCCGAAAAATAACCAATTAGTGCCAGAAACAGCAGAAATGGCGTTAGGGGGACACCTGCGGCTGTCATTATCACATTTATTAACTGACAAAATCAAGCAAATTGAGAACTGCAATGGTAACAAGAAATCTCACCGTACTAATACCAAACTTATCATGCGATGTCTTATCATCCCATATCAGCAACAGCACTCGCACTCCTTCCTCAGACTTGTACTTAAGCAATTCCCCAAGAGTCAAATCCCCACCTCGCGGCAATGGCCTGGTGGGTTCTCTCACCAGCTTAATCTTATAGAAAACAGACCATCCCACAATGTAAATCATATGGTGAGCTTCTGAGATGGCATAGCAAATATCCTCCCAACATTTCTCTTGCTTATAAACCTTCCCGCCGTCAATTGCAATCTCAGGCAACATCTCATCAAGCACATGGGCGTCTTGATACATTCTCACTGTACTTCCTTTTCTTAAAGGGAAGTACGTATTCCTCACTCCTCGATGTTCAGGATCGCCGGCGATACCGTGGCGGTACAATGGATTCTTCTCACAAGGCGTAAACTTCATTTCCAGATGTAGTGCAGTATCCGGCTTCGGTGGCTTGCCCGAGGAGCCAATTATGGAGAACCAGTCGCTGATCGACTCCCCGGTGACGAGTCTTCGAGCGGGGATTTTGACGATTCCGATAAGCTCTGCTCCAAAAAGGTCATTATCCTTGACATGAAATTCAAGGTCAATTACCGGATGAGCCAGAGGAATACAAAACCGCTGCCTCCACTTGGGGTTTTTCGCGTTCTTAATCACACGAGTGCGTGCCACAGTGGCTTGAGGAACGACGACAGTAACGTAAGGATCACTAGTGACGATGTTACGGTGGCGATGAATTTTCTGGTCTTCTTCACCTGTCTCTTCGTCGGTGGAACCGGCGGAGGTAGCGGCAGCGGTGGAGTGTGGGGTGCAACCAGCAAAACAACTGCGGACACGGGTGGAGACTAAATCCATGTTAGGCAATCGTCTAGCTTCAATAATAAACAAGTCAAGGTCCCCATGAAGACAAATTGGCTGCTTTTCACTCTCAGAGATCTCACCCATAGAAACAGAACTTGTAAACAGAGCAGTAAGTAGAGAAGTAAAGAAGAAGATATCAAATTTATTGAAATTGGAAGAAAAAGAAGAAGACAGGAGATGTGGGTAATGTAGAAAAGAGGAGAGAAGGCGATAAAGAAAGGAATTTGAAGGTGAATTGTGAACAGAGACAAGTAAAGGTTTGTGTACAGGGTGTGTTTGCTTGAAGCAGAGAGCTAAGAAGTCGTGAAAGGTGGAGACTGTTGGCGGGGTTTGGGACAGCGAATGATTATTTTAGGGAATAATTTAGATTAAATCAAAATCAAGGCAGAGTTATTCTTATCAAAAATATCAAATAATGGGTGTTTTGGGTATTTGCTGTAGGGGAAGATAAGGCCATGAAAACGAAGGAAGGTTGATGAAATGGCACGATTTGAATTCGGTGGTTGGAAGATGAAGACAAGCGATGTGAGATTA
Organism: Manihot esculenta; assembly: GCF_001659605.2. NCBI lineage: Eukaryota > Viridiplantae > Streptophyta > Magnoliopsida > Malpighiales > Euphorbiaceae > Manihot > Manihot esculenta. The sequence continues at coordinate 8,566,803 of NC_035162.2, read as the reverse complement.
ATGGTGTCATGTTAAAAATAATAATAATAAAAAAATGATGCTAATTACAGTTTTGGATACAACAACAGAGACGAGGTGGTGAAGTCGGTCATGTGGAACGCTTGAATTGAAACATGTCACCCACATTCATCAGTTACGCAACCGATGATCCATCGAAGGCTTTTAGAGAAAGACGGTTTTTCTGATGGAGAGCAATAATTGATTGAAACTGAAGAATCAAATACAATCGATTTTATTTGATTTTTTTAGTTAATTAATTTTTATATTTTTATTATTTAATTTATTTAATTAATTTTTTATTTAGGGATTGAAAGAATAGAGACTCATTATCTTTTCTAGTTCCACCCATGAGGCAATCAAAATTCAACACACCATTGTACATAATTCTTTTGTTAGGAAGATGCTCAAATAGCCTGAAAGTTGTAAGCTTTCTTCTTGTATATGCTACCTTAACAGCAACATCAAACAACAAAATGAAATGCATTAAAAATCCCCTTCAAAAAGGGAGATGAAAAAATGTTAACCAATCATCACCCCCCTTCCTTCAAAACCAAAACTACTCCTACAATTCAACTTTATTTATTCTCAACTTCTAGAAGAAACAATCATTTTTCTTTTTTAATTTTATTTCAAGTAATAAATTACTTCTTATGCTTTTCCCTTTTTTAGAAAATATGCTTTTCCCCTTTCAATTGAAACCAATTCAGATTTTCGATTTGGAATTGAACCAAAATCATGTTAGTGCGTGGTCCAGCATAAACTGGCAGGGAAAAGAAAAAGGAAGCAACATTGGCATATTCATCATTTAGAATACAACGCAAAAGTCGAAGAAAATCCCATCAACCATGTTTTCTTTTTCTTTTTTCTTTTTCATATAATATTACACTTGATAATTAAACAATATAAAATTAAGAAATATTTATTCAGGGTTAGTTGCAGGTGGAAGCAGGCTGTCTAATCCTGTCTGTCTCCGTTTCAGTTCACGTGGGAACTCATTTCTCCTTCAAGTTAGCTACCATTCCGAGATCGTTAATTCCTCGGATATGTACTTTTGACATCACTATCAACTTTAAATTTTGACTCAGCCTAATACACGCACCCATATATCAACTTTAATTAGAACTTACAATGATCATAATCTCTGGTTGTGTCAAACAATATGTTTCAAGTTGTATGGAAACATTAATCTCTGGTTTGAAATCAATGATTTCATAAATATTTAATTCATTTCATTTTTTATTAAGTTTTTTATTTAAAATGAAAGCATGCATTTCTTTTTTTTAACTTATAAAATTTTTATTTTTAAAAAATAAATTAAATCATGTATGATTTTATTACAATCTATTTAAATTCTTTTGTTTTGAAATTAATATGTCAAAGAAAATATAAGAAATTGTTTTACTTAATCAAATTAATATTTAAAGCTCTTTTTTCACTTATAAGCTAAAATAAAATAAACTGGATTGGGAAATACTTTATTTTGGTGCTTATAACAAATATTTTTCTATTAATATTATCATTTAATTTTAAAATTTAACTAATTATAAATTTTTATCCATTAAGTTAAATAAATTATTAATATTAATTTTAATGATCTAAAAATTATTTATTAAATTTAATAAAAATATTTATTTGTAAGTAATTTTATTTGAATTTAAATTACTAGTTGAAATATATTATTAAAATAAAAAATAAGTTAATATAATTAATTATTATTTCAAAAGTAATTTAATACTTGTTCTAAGCATTCTTATTATAGAAGTATTCATAAGTTAACTTTTAAGAAATATGTAAGTTTTAAATACCTAATAATATGTACCCAAAAAAAATTATAAAATTGTCAATAGATTTGACCATTACATTGATGATGACATGTAATACATTCAAATGAATCAAAATAAATCAAAATAATATATTAATTCGATTAAGTAATGAATCATTGAATAACTTATTTTTAGAATGTTATAAACTCGTTTACATTAAATCACACACATTAATTCGATTGTTCAAATTGCCGGCTCTAGATTAAATCCCAAACAAGTGCTCACACTCGATGTACTCAATTGCACTGAAGCGGCAAACTGTTGCTTTATTTTACAGTTGAATAGGAGACATGGCTCGTTTCTTCCACAAATTTACATCTTATCTTGGATTTACTGCAATCTCTCCATCCATCGACATGGATTCAGAGGTTACAATATCCTGAAGCTTTTCATCTGGTGGACAAAAGCTCTCCCCATCTGCAGCCCCTACAACGTCACAAACCTTCAAATCGAATTTCTGTAACACACCTCGACCACTTGCTAATTGTTTCGAAGGACCCGAGGAAGGGATTTGTTCTTCCGTAGGTGGCTTCTTATTGGAGACATCGGATTCCCCACTTTGTTGCTTTCTCTTAAAAATCCTCATTATTGCTCCAGGACAAGAACATAGCACATTGTCTGGTAGTTTTGTGAGGTCCATCATCATCATCTTCTTCTTTTTCTTCTTTTTGTTCTTGACTTGGCCCATGCACGAAACTTTGGGAGAAGTGGGTTCTCTTGCATCAAAGCTTAAACTCCTTGCTCTTCTCCTTACCTCCTTCGGGATAAGTGATACTCTTGGACTAGAAAGTCCTTTTCCAGCATTGGTTCGAATTGGACTTGGAGGTGGACTCAGAAAGGTCACAGGAGTCGCTGCTTTTGGTAGAAAGTTTAAGACTTGGCCTTTAAATTTCTGCTGTTTCCCCATCAAGATCACCTTGCCTCTCAGGAATTGGCTTGAAAATCCTGTTTCATGTCAGAGAAAGCGAGAATTTGAAGGCTAAGTGAGGCTGTAGTTGACTTTCTTAGCCGGCCTGAATGTAATAAAATACATACCCAAATACCTGGTCAGACACGTGCTTCGCGTGGTCAAATTCTGGTTCTGACTTTGTGAAAGCAACCTCTCTAGAAGAGAGCATTACACCTGGCACGTTTCCTTCTCCCTGTGTACCATTTCATTTTTCTAGTAATAGAACAAGCCACACAATTTTCAAATTTTTACACAGGTAATGAATATTATAAATCCAAAATTAGCCAGCAGCAAGTAGTCAATTACCAGACGCTCTAGTTCGTCTCTTGTATACGGCTGTCTAAGGAAGTCATTGCCAAAATATGCCCCACGTGAAACTACAACAACTTTTCAAACACTGATATAATATGAGCAAGAGCTCCACCACTCTCCTGTTTCCTCAAATTCTCATTGCCAACTGATGAGTCGAATCATCCTGGATTCAGCATAGACAAGAAATGAGAATCATCTTTGATTTCTCATCACTGAAGTACAAACGCCAAAACTCCACATTTCCCAAAAACAAATACATAAGCATTATTCAGATTCTTTATGATCAACATAAGTATATTTAGCTTCTTTATGATGAACAATCAATGGGAAAATAAAAAAGCTTGCCTCACTCCTAGAGGATGTATCCATCATCTCAGAGGGCCTCAAAGGAGGTGGTGGAATTGGAATGTCCTGAAGAATCATCCAATCTGGACGTGCATATTTTGGATTAAAACTCCAGTAGCAGTCCTCAAAACTTGTCCTTTTCAGAACACTAAGAACCTGCAGTGCAAATAGAGGATTAACAGCGTGCAAGTTGGACATAAGGCAGAAGATTTCCCAAAGTACAGGGAATTACCCTTTCAGCTGGAAGTATCTGCTTGCTTTCGACAGGTTCAGGTAGCTATTGCTAATCATCATTTTTTTTTCTTTTGAGCCTTGTACAGTTGTACTCACCAATCATCTTCACACCTTCAATGGTCATCTAGTGCCGCAGCTAGTACGACTCGTTATAACTGGTGCTTCAGTATCTTGACCGTGAACACCAATGTCATCACCACTATCCCATTTAACCTTGTTCTTGCATGCATCAAGAATCATTTTAAGCCTTTTGTATCAGATTCTTTATTTTCAAGCTTGCTTGAACTTGTGGTCGTCCTGCAGCAATGCAATCAAACACCATAGAAAAACGTCATAAATATGCCCTATGAATTTGCCGACTGATTTAGCAATTAAGCAGAAATAGATGACAGCTACCACTTTCTATGGCGCCTACTTGTGCATGAAGCTGCTAATTCTCATTACAATTATCAGTCATCCCTGGTGCGTACTATGTGAACTTAAAATCCAATTTTCCACATGCTTAGACAACTCGGTCAATTCACCAGATATCAGCTAGTTGAAAAACTATAACAATTTTATTTAAACGTTCCTCATCAGCCAGAATCTGGGAACAATTTAAAACAACAGTTAGCATGATGCAGCACTGTTTTCATAAAGCCTAAACGAAACATTGGCTTGGCCAACTCCAGATGATCAAAGTGACCTGGACACTCGGCCATGTTCGCAGTACACGTTTCACACTCCATCTTTCTATCAGTCAAGCCCAGTCTAGGATCACTTAAAACCCCCTGGCTTGGGCTTGCCCCTCTCTGTAGTTTGGCTGTGCTCAATTTGCAATACAGACATTCTGTCTCTGCCAGCAAACAGCAACATGATTCAAAAAAATTCCATAAAAGTTTCACAACATTAGCACAAGGAACACTAAATCCTGTGCGACAACACAAGAAGAAAACATACTAGTAATATATAGCAAATGATAACTGGAAGTTAAACCATAGCAATGAATTCAACATCTCTTTTTGCACATCTTTTTAATTTTTCAGCAGCGGAATAGACGGTAAAAGAAATAATGGGATAAAAGGGATTTTACAATCTCGTCAGGGCTAATTATGCCGATCTGCACCTTGCGGACTTTGGCTACCTCCGCCGACGAGTGTGGAAATCTCATATCCATTACGATCTGATAGTATAAGGGTATATATATACCCTAGGTTTTCGAACTATAACCGGAATTCGTTACAAAATGTCTCTAATTCTCAATTATTTGTCCTTCTTCAGGTATTTTTTCAAATTTGGTACCGTTCTGAAAATAAGTAGGGAGATTGGCAGCAAAAAGCCAACAGAACCCCCCAGGGAACGAAGTAAAGGGGACGGGACCGAAGGGCCTATTTATAGAGAAACGACTTGGATCACTGAAAGCGTGTTGTAGCTGCTATCGACACAATACGATCTGCCGTTGCTTGGCTATCAGAATTTGGCACTCCATATTTCAAACTACCGAAACGGTACGTCGTATGTGATAGAGAACCATTGAACAAACAGTGCTGGGTTGTGCTTCTGCAACCCATATAAACCGAGGAAAACTTGACCAACTCCAATTTGCATAATTACAGCGAATCTAAACAGTCATAAAATCTTATTTATTTATATTTTGAGTTGATATAAATCTCATATAGGTAAAATTTTATCTTCTAAATCACACTTTAGTTTTTGAATAAATAAATTAATAATATTTTTTTAGTTAAAAATGTTTTAATTTCATTCATTACCTTTATTGTTATAATAAAATCACAATTTTTTTGTTTTTAACATCACAAATAAATAATGAAAATAAATTAGTTTATTTAAAAAAATTTCTTATAAATTAAATTTTATTTTCTGCGAGACTAATAGTTTTAGACCCAAAAAATGTATTTTGACATCTTAAATTGCTATTTAATTTGATCGTTGTTTTTATAAAATTATGTATGAATTTTGTTGGCTTTCCAAGTTTATCTTTTGGTTCAAGCACAAAAACTGGAAGTTTGATTAATGGTTTTTGTTAACATGTCATAAATCAAAAGGTCTCTGTCACAGAAGCTGTATGAGATCATAATCTTCAAATTCTAGGAAAAAAGAACGCCAACTTGTACTAAGATTCTCTGAAATCCCCAAAACTAATAATTTATAAACAATAATACTGTTCTTAATATTTGTAGTTAAAACCTGCATGAGATTATGATTATAAAGAAAATCAATCTCAAACCCAAATTGAAATCACACAACCGTATAGACGACAATAGATTTTCTTGGGCAGAGACAACTCTACACAGGCGAGCGTCGGTGTGTGATTTATCTTAATTTTTTACACCATTATACACACCCTTAACCCACCTACCATTCAATATTGATTTGCCCCTTCACAAATATATATAGATATATATTTGCCAAAGGTGAGTCATTTTTAATTTGGTAAGAAAAAGGTCGGTCCTTTTTTATTTGCCTAAAGTCAGTCCAATTATTCAGTTGTCCACATTCAATAACTTCTGCAGATCGACATGCACATAACCAACCTTCTACAAATCATGAGTCAGATTTAATAAGGGATTTGTAAGCACTAACCAGCAACCCGATCTGCCAGTCAATTGAAAGTTAGGTTAGATTAGTAGCTCTGCTGTGTTTTTATGGAATTAGCTCTTCTTCTTTGATTGATATCTTCTTTTTTGCTTCTGGTAGTAACATATTTGACAATTTGAATCAACCAGAACGATGAAGCAAACAAACCTTGAAACAGAAAGTGGCAGCACAAAAAGAAAACCATCGATCCCCCCACCGCCACCACCACCACCATTTCCAAGATTCTGGGTTCGAAAAACTGCTCCCGAAAGCGTGACTAATCAAGAGATTGCCAAGTTTTGGAGGCAGAAGCACCTTAAGGAAGAGGATCACCTCCTTGCTGCTATCAAGGCAGCAGCACGTCTCAGAGCTCGCAATCTCACGGTAAGATCTCATATTCACACTTGCTCACTAATCACTCACCGGATAATCACATCAACACTACCAGGGATCTGTCGCCGGCCGGTAATTAGTAAACTTCCTTGACTTGGACTGAAGGTTTGTCTGGTGTAGGAAGAGGACTATAAGCAATTTGAAGAGTCCTTGAAGGATGAAAATGGCTGCAAGGATGGCATCCTCGTAAGTGCAAAAGATGAAAACAAGAAGGAAGTGCGCGTTGGTATAAAAGATTGGTCAGTTTACTTCTCTGACTGCCCATTATTTTGTACTCCATATTGTTTTATCTGGAAACTGAATTTTTCTACCCATAAATAATTAACGAGAATTAATAATCTCCAATTGATGAGAAATCAAATAATACTCACTCTTTGATGTTTTTCCAGTTGTTTTCTAATTGGATTATTTTGAGAAACATAAGCAGGTGGACCAAGAGCAAGTATGCTTATTTGAACCAACCAGCCATTGAGTCAATGGATCCAGCAAAAAGAAGAAGTTCCAACTATGTTCCAAATTGTTTCTCATTTAAGCCCACTCCTCTTTATCCTACCTCTCTTGGGGTCTTTTAAAAAAAAAAAAAAAAAAAGACTTCCTTTATAGTGCGCATGTAATCATACAATTAAGGTGATTAATGAAATATGTATTATGCTACATTATTCCTCTTAATAAAGTACGATGCTTAATCTGCTTCTTTTAATTCGGATTTAAGTTTCTATGAAAGCTTGCTTTTTTTTTTCTTTTTCCTTTAAAGTAATATTTCATTGATAAAGAAAAATGTTTAAGACCTACAACACAGAAATATAAAAGTCTATAGGATCCGAAAACAATATAGAGACCAGCCCAAGATCAAAACCAAGAGGCGAAGTCCCGAACTGATAGTACAAAGCCATCTAATCTGATCTAATCCTAGATTTGTGAATCGCTGACAACAAGAAAGGCAGTAAAATCACCGGCAGAAAGCTCCTTCAATAATAAAACTAGTGAAGCCGATTAAAGTCCTAGTGGAATCATTATTGAAATTATAAATTTTAAAATGATAAAAATATTTACTTAGAATAATTTCAATAGTTTAGCTCAAAAAAATTGAGCATCTTGTAATAAAGTCTTAGAGCATTCTTTGATTTAACGGCTATATGCGGTAGTTTGATTTACAGTATGTGATAGTTGTTAATTATTTAATAAAAATTTATTTAGCTTTGACTATGTAGATTAACTAATACAACTCATAATTAAAATATGTCTACAGATTCGGAGGAGGATAATTTTCTTAAAACAGTAATAATCGATGGAATTAATTCTAATTTTATAACTTTTTATGCGGAGTCAATCAATTCCGCTACCAAGCACCACAGCGGGAGATGCGTAAATGTTATTGACCTATTCCTCCACACCAAGCGGAGCGGTTCCTTGTGCTCTTTCAATCTCAATTGAGACGATATTTTTCACCGCAGGCGGAAAAGAAAAGGTTTTGTACGCCGATTCATCACCCCTGCCAAATAAACTAGACGGAGAGAACCGAAAGAAGGAAGGAAAAAAGAAGCAAAGGATTCACAAGTCTAATGGATCGTCAACCAAATATTATTTATTTAATACTTTTATTATTAAATAGTTAGAATATAAAACCTATATTTATTATTTCAAAATTTTATTCCTTTGTTGGAATGAAAAATTTTTAAAAATTTTAATTCAAATAATTTCACTTTTAACAATTCTTTTATTTAGAATAGAAGAAAATTTTTTTTAGTTTAAAAAATTTTCATTTTAAAATAAATTATAAGTCTTATATTTAAAAAATTCATTTAGATTTTTTATTACAAAATAAATTATGTCAAATACAAATATATGTTATTGAAAAAAAAATTCTAATACAATTAAAGATGACAGTAATTATTAAAATTAAAACAATTATTTTTGTAAATAATAAAATTATGGTATAAATTATATATATTATATAATATGATTAATTGATAATTAAATGAACTAACCATGTAACCGTTTGCATGGAATAATTTTTTTCCGTGGAGATGTGTCGGCTGTTTTGGGTGGAGAGGTTCGGTCTCGTGAATGATGTCAAACCAAAAAAACAATAATAATAATTAAATGAAAGCAATTTGTCACCCCATATACTTCTTGCTCAGGTTCCATCTCCGATCTCTCTCAATCTATCAAAACCGATTTCTTAGTGTTTCTGTTTCCCAGTTCCGATATTCGATGCTCAAACAACACAATTGGTTAATTTCTTAGTTCCGATATTCGAAGCTCAAACAACACAATGGCGAAAGGAAGATACTCTCGCCTTCAAGCTCGAAAATCATTTTCTTCGACACTGATTCTGATTCTCGTCATGTTCACATTCATAATTCTCATACTTGTCGCCTTTGGAATGCTCTATCTTCCTAATAATTCCGCTGATTCATCTCGCAAAGCCAACGATCTCACCACCATCGTCCATAATAAAGTGGACAGGTAATGTGTTCGTGATGTGATTTGATTCTGATTCTCCTCATGTTCACATTCGTAATTCTCATACTTCTCGCCTTTGGAATGCTCTCTCTTCCTAGCAATTCCGCTGATTCATCTCGCAAAGCCAACGATCTCAGCACCATCGTCCATAATAAAGTGGACAGGTAATGTGTTCGTGATGTGATGTGATTCTGATTCTCCTCATGTTCACATTCGTAATTCTCATACTTCTCGCCTTTGGAATGCTCTCTCTTCCTAGCAATTCCGCTGATTCATCTCGCAAAGCCAACGATCTCAGCACCATCGTCCATAATAAAGTGGACAGGTAATGTGTTCGTGATGTGATGCTAATTTCAGTTTTGTTGAATTGGAATTAGGATCTTGTTATTTAATTGATTGTGTATAATTGCAGTAGTGAGAGAGACGATGGGAGACAAGAGCACTGGGCAGAAGTGATCTCTTGGGAGCCTCGGTCTTTTATCTATCATAATTTTTTGGTCAGTTTTATTTTTTTGTTTTCCCCTTTCGCTCTCGGTCAATTTTTTGACAAAACATGCCATGTTAATTGCGGTTCAATGGGATTTCTTATTTAGTTCAACTATTGGGTTTTTGTTTCTTTTCATAATTTAGGCTGCAACTAAATGGGAAATAGGAAATTCGTCTATATCTGAATTTTTTTGGATTCTTTTGGTTTACCTGTTTCTCTCACTGTTTAAGCTTTCATGAATTCCCAATTTTATTTTTCGGGTTGAGAAATTATTGATCAGCAGTTTAAATTTCTTAACCAAGTGATGCCACTCAAATTTGGTTGATTATTTTGGACAGAGCAAAGAGGAATGTGATTACCTGATTAATCTTGCCAAGCCTCATATGCAAAAGTCTGTAGTTGTTGACAGTAAAACCGGAAAGAGTAAAGATAGCAAGTGAGATTCATCCACTTTTTCTTTGGTATTCTTGTCCTCATCTTCCTTATATTCCAAATTATTGATTTGCAGGGTGCGTACAAGCTCTGGCACATTCCTTCCAAGAGGTCGTGATGAAAAAATCAGGGAAATTGAGAAAAGGATTAGTGACTTCACCTTCATACCTGTAGGTATGACAGTTTGAGCTCCATGTCTCTGATTTTTTTAACTGCACAAAGTTGTTTCCCCAACAAATTTTGCTTCTTTTATTCTGTGCGCCCCTGGCCCTATTACTCCTACTCCTACTCTTTCTTTCCTTTTTCCTTTTTCTTTGGCACTTAATGTTATTTGTTTGCGGTCAACTTCTATTACTATGCACACTTCTTTGTATCATTTCAATTACCGTTTATGCCGTACATCAATGGCACTTTTGGATGGTAAGAAGTTTAGCCATTATTGAAGTGCAAAAGTGCAATCTTGTGAATTGATATAAGTAATAAGGTGTATGTGACCTACTTGTAGAGCTGAGGAAAATATATTTGCTGCTAATTGTAACATAATGTCATATAACGGACTTGTAGTACTGTATGCCCTTGGAAACAGAGAAATAGGGAGAAAGAGACAAGTAGACTGGGTTGAGAAAAGAAATAGAAAGCGAGAAGTAACAGAGAGAAATAGACAAGAGGAGAGAGCAGAAAGGGATGCGTTTGGTTATTAATAATATTGGATATTGTCCACCTTACACTTGAGTTCCTATCTATGCTACTTTTATCTTATTCTACTGCTGGACTAATCCACACTATTACTATTATTTCCTTTGTTATAACATTCCCCTCTCCTTAAATCATTATTGTCCTCAAGAATGAAGAAAATGTTAGAAATTGAAATGAATTGGACTGATTGTTTGAATAGGGATCTTTTCCTTGTATTCTGTTAAAGATCCTATCCTAAGCCTTCCCCACTTGAATTGGTAATCCCAATTTATTTCCAATACTCCAAGAAGTGTCAGGCCTTATGTAACTTGAATCATGCAGCTTGAAGCAGCTTTTTGGATTCTTTGACCATGACTTGATTGTTTTAATCACCCAAAACAGGAAAACATTGATAGGAAAGATTTGTTTCTGGAGGAAGAAGAGGGTTCTTATTTGCGAAAGAGAATTTTGAGGGAAAGTCAAGAAAAGAAGATAGAAGAATTTCAAGGAGAAAAGATGTGACAAATTTCAGGAAGAAAGGAAGATTTTTCATGAAAGGGTCCGTCAAAAGGAAAGAAGAAATAGAGCAAAAGAAGGAAAGAAATATCACGGATAGAAGAAAGAAAGAATAGAGGCAAGAAAGGAAGAAATCTCAGGGAAGAAGAAAGAAGAGAGAAAGAAACCCAAATCTGGGCTTGCAATGCAACTTAGAAGATTCACTTTGCAGCTCCAGCCCACTTGGAAACCTTTTTTTGATACCACTTTGTTATACAACACACCTGTAATGCCCCTCAAACTGATACAGGAGAAAAAGATAGGTAGACAGGGTTGGGAAAAGAAATAGAAAAGGGAGAAGTAAGAGAGAGAATCAGAGAAGAGGAGAGCAGAAATACAGATAAAAAGATAACTTTGGTTGTTGATGATTTCGATATTCTCCTTTTTAAAAGTAACATCATACTTATAATACTTGTCCTATTTTACTGCTGGACTAATCCACTACTGTTATATTCCTTAGTCATAACACATGAATTGCTTATCTTAGGAGAGCAATGGAGAAAAAACTCTATTTTTTCAGTATCTGCAGTATGAGCACTGGCAACACTGCTCCCACCTCCTTAGTTTGTTTCACAGCTGTCAAAATAAAGTCAAAATGAAATGTATTACACTGCAAATAGAGTTGAGCAGAGTTTATTAGTTTCATTCCATGTTCTGGGATTTACCATAGGTGACCTCACCTTAGCACTTGTTTAAGAAAAGAAGTTTAGATATTAGAGGTCCTGTCAAAGGCTTCATTTCTTGTAATTTGCTTTTTTCATTCCGATTTATGTAAAATTTGATGTTTATTTTCATGTGGCTACACAAGTCGACTTAACTTATGTCAATGTAATGTACAGAACATGGGGAGGGACTCCAAGTTCTCCACTATGAAGTTGGGCAAAAATATGAGCCTCATTTTGACTACTTTAAGGATGAGTTCAATACAATGAATGGGGGTCAACGCATAGCAACCCTTCTTATGTACCTGTAAGTGGGAGTGTTTTATTTTCCAATGTATTTTATACAAGTCCTCTTTTGTTCTTTATGTAATTTATCTTCTTTGTCCACTGTTATATGCAGCTCAGATGTGGAAGAAGGGGGTGAGACAGTGTTTCCTTCTGCCAAAGGGAACTATAGTGCAGTGCCTTGGTGGAATGAGTTGTCTGAATGTGGAAAGGGAGGGCTTTCAGTTAAACCAAAGATGGGTGATGCATTGCTTTTCTGGAGCATGAACCCTGATGCTTCTCTGGATCCTTCAAGTCTGCATGGTTAGTGCACATAACATTAGAAATCTATATGATTAAGTTTCAAATATATATGTGCTGATGTGCCTTTAGCATACCTGCATATTATTATACATTACATGCAGCCACGAGTTCATTTTCATGCTTAATTTAGTGATCCAGTCTTTAAGTGATTAATGAATCAACTTATATAAATAATAATATTATTATTATTCTCTTCAGGTGGTTGCCCGGTAATTAAAGGGAATAAGTGGTCAGCCACCAAGTGGATGCGTGTGAATGAGTACAAAGTCTGAGTTATAGTTTTAAAGGTGATTATCAGTCCCCTGATAAGAGAATTATTTGTGCAGTTACTTTGACATTTTTTTGAATTTTTTTATTTGGTTAAGCAACATAGTCTTAGTCTTTTGTGAACTCATTATATTTTAACTACAATGATTCTTTTCGTAGCTTCAAAATCAATAAGCTGTAACCCTTGAAACTAAGGATTAAAAAAGATCTGTGGGAGTTGAGTATTTGTTGCACAATTCAGGAAGCTAGTAAATAAAGTTCAGCGTGAAGTTTCCTTCAAGTCCAAAAAATGGACAATCAAGCCTAGTAGCCTACTCTTCTCTGTATCTTAGTGTTATTCATAAAAGGATTTTGGTGTTTAGTTTTCCTGCCTGTACAGTGTGGATTGCAGATGTCACATTCTAACCCTTAGCAGCAATGCTTATCTTTTGTGCAGTTAATTGAATGACTAAACATGTGAATTGTAATTTGACCCTCCTGAGAGAGAAATCTAGTGCTAACAGGCATCAAGTGAATGTGTAAATCTTCTCGTATACAGCTTGTGCTACTTGCTGCTTGCTGCCGTAAATTTTGATTCAACTGCTGGGAGCCTTTTCGTTGGACTCGAGGACAGAAGAGTTTTGTTTATGGTAACAACGGAAATAGGTTGAACATAAAGGAAAACCCACATCTTGATTTTGTAACTACTATTTTTCCCCCCAATAATAAATGCCTGTTGAAGTATTTGTTTTGTCCATTAATAAATTTCTGTGGAAGATCTTTTTGGTCGACGTTGCATGTCAATTGTTGGATTTTACACAAAAGGAAAAGAAAAAAAAAAGGAAAGAAAAAAGCCATTCCGACGATTGCAGAGGTGCTCCACCGGCTAAGAATTCAAACACAGGACATAAATGACGAGAAAATTGAGAATGTTAAGGACAGTGACTTTGGTTGTTCAATACTCTCCACTCTATTATTTAAATACAATATTTAAAAAATATTTATTCTATTTTATTTTGAGTGTTTAAATAAGTATTTATTATATTTTATTCTTATTAATTCATTATTATTTATTTTCTTTTTATTAATCGAATGGAGAGTGTTATCAGTCAACTTATTTACGTACCCACGCTTTCACCAAGGGAGCATTTCCCTTAAAGAGCCATCTTTATGATTTCTATTTGAAACCCATATAAAGCTTGGTTAGCTGGGAGCTATACCACACCGCAACTGTAATCCAAGTTCTATGAAATTCAAAAGAAAATCTTGATTCCCAGAAACTAATACGTAATGGATGGACCAATCAATACCATCTTGCAAAGAAAATATCCCACAGTAACAATAAGCAGCTTTGAAATACAGTAGCAGCCTTGCAGCATTTTATAAAAATTTAAGATACCAGACCATTGGTTCAATTACTCATTTGTTAACCAAACAATACAAACCACTGGATTGTGTTTTCTCCTTCATCCAAAAATCCAATGTTCAATGTTAAATATCCACGGTGACCTGGATGTTGGAGTTAATTTGTCAACCCTCCAATATTCCCTTTTCACGTTCTTCATTTATTCATAAAATGACTGCTCTAAAATGAAACGGACATCTCGTGTATCCAACTCTTTTATTAATCATTTGGTTCCCAGCTGCAAACCCAACTTATTGATAATTAAGCCCTCGCCATTTCATTGTTTTGCAGAAATCAGGTTCCTAATGACATATTGCAAAATGCCTCCATGATCAAAATAAGCCAGTTCCACCTGCAAAAAAGTAAAAAGCAAACATGGGTGTGGGTAAAACAAAGGATGGAGGAGTTGAAGAATTTATGATTTTGAGGTCAGAGAATTTGGCATGATTGAATTAATCATACCTCTGTATCAAAACGTAAAGTACACGTGAATGACTTCCCATTGTCTGTCACAACTGTGATATCTTGGCCAGGTCTAATTTCGCTCACACTGCTTGGAAGTTCGATGCTGTAGCGTTCATGGCCAGTCAATCCAAGTGTCTCAGTATCCTCACCAGGCTTAAAACATAATGGAATAATACCCATGCCGACCAAATTACTGCGATGAATTCGCTCAAAGCTCTTTGCTATCACTGCTTTCACACCCTTGTCCGAGGAAAAAAAACAATTATTATAAAGATTTAAAGTTCAGGAAAATTGATGGATTATGATGCTGGCAGTTACTGTACCAATAGCATTGGACCCTTGGCAGCCCAATCTCGAGAACTCCCGCTCCCATACTCAGCACCAGCCAAGATAATTGTATCATGTCCCTCACTCTTGTATCTCTGTAATAAAAAGAAAAAAAAAATGCAACTGACATAGCTCACAAGTCTATGCAAGAAATGCAATGGCTAGTTTATTAATCCTTTCAAAAACCGGTTTCAATGTTAATGCCTAGTTTATTAATGCTATGAACCCAATGTTTTAAACAGGATAGAGAACTGTAATAATAGGGTCATCCGTCCGTTAGGTTAATTTCTAAAGGATAACTCATGTTTACCCTACATGGCATCATGAGTTGACCTAGATGTCAACAGACATACATTACATAGTTCCTAATTTGCAATTCTCTATCATATTTTTCTTCTCTTTTCAATACCCAACTTTTACTAAAATTGTATAAGCATAGACAATGTTTTTCTTCTAGTATCAACAAAGAGAATAGCTAGATTTGAAGAAATTACCATGGACACATCAAAAACAGAGAGTTTCTCTCCACTGGGGATATGTACTGTCTTAGGTCCAACTTCTCCTCCCAGCAGTTTGTTGACGATACGAATGTTGGCAAAGGTGCCCCTTGCCATCACCTCATCATTACCACGGCGACTTCCATAAGAGTTGAAGTCCCTTCTGTCAACACCATGTTCCATGAGGTATCTGGCAGCAGGACTGTCTTTGTGGATGCTACCAGCTGGTGAAATGTGATCAGTTGTAATACTATCCCCAAAATTGAGCAAGCAATAAGCATCTTTCACACCATGCGGTCCTGGAGGTGACATGGTCATGCTTTTGAAATAGGGTGGTTCATGTATGTATGTTGATGTTGGATCCCACGAGTAGAGAGTGCCAGAAGGTACAGATAAGTGGTTCCACATGGGATTTCCCTTAGTGATTGCCTCATAAGTAGCCTTGAACATATCAGGCAGCACATTTGATTGCACAACCTGTGGCCCATGTAAGAACAGAAAACATAAGCATAAGAAACCAAATGTGTTGTATAACCATCTGGAAATCATAAAATGGCATATAGCTCACTTTTGCCACTTCTTCATTGGATGGCCAAATATCCCTGAAAAATACTTCCTTTCCATCTTTTCCTACCCCAATTGGTTCTGTTTCAAAATCAATATCTACCTGCAGCATTGCCCACCTATGAGATAAATACTTCATTTCCAAAGTAAATTATCAACCAGAAAATAAGAGTGCAATACTAGTCAGACAACATCCGTTATGCATACTATAATGCATAAAATGGCTCAAGTAATACAAAAGTAAGGTGCGTTAAAATTATGAGCAGTATACCGTGCCAGCAAGTGCGTAGGCAACCACAAGTGGAGGTGACGCAAGATAATTAGCTCTTGTTAAAGGATGTACACGACCCTCAAAATTCCTATTCCCAGACAATACAGCTGCTGCCACTAAATCTGGAAAGACACATACAAAATCAACAAACTATCACGACAAAAGAAAATTTCTTAGAAGAAATATCTAAAATGGAAATATCATTTTCAGTTATCCAACCTAGGCAGAGGAAAGCATACTCATAAAAATTTTTACCATTTTCAGTAATAGCTGATGCCACTGCTTCATCAATATCACCTGAATTGCCAATGCAAGTGGTGCATCCATAACCAACTATATGAAACCCTAATTGATTCAAATACTTCTGCAGGCCACTGCAGAGGGCAGCACACAATTCACAAATATATTACAAATATTGCCCAAAGTCAATTAAGGAAATAATACCCAAAAAGTACCTCTTTTCCAAGTACTTGGTCACAACCCCAGAACCTGGAGCAAGACTTGTTTTAACCCATGGTTTTACCTGATAAAAAAATAATAAAATAAGAACAACATTCTTTTAGCCAATTCATCAATTTATGTAGTCATCAACTACCAAGGAAAGTTTCCACCTTCAGTAAAACAAATGCGTTGAATGCTCAATGACAAGTTCCAAAGATGGCAAATAATGAAGAAAACCATGATTTTGTAAATTCTAAAATTTTCCAGTAAAAGAAGCATTGGATGAGAATCCAGTCCTAGAACCTGCAAGCACAATCCCTACGCAAAATTTATCGAGAGAGAGAGGGAGTCAGAGAGGAATCTCATTCTGGAGTTGTTAAATAGTTCTCAGTAGTTCGCCAAGAGTTTCTCATATTCACGAGTTTGACCTCAAAACTAGAACAATGAAGCACAGAAATCAACCTTTAAACAAAAAATATTAGTTAGATTAGATGGGCATTTATCAGATACGTCTCCCTCAGAGTAGATTACAACTCAAACGACAGCAATACTAATGAAATGCATCAAAGTTACACCTACTGGAACCATTTTGCCCTTCCGATCTAGAAGTTATGTGCAGTCAATGTACCATGACGAAAAAAAAAGGGCATGAAAGAAGAGATATCTAACCTCCAATCCTAGTTCACAAGCCTTCTGTGCAACCAATGCAGCTCCAAGCATTACACTAGGGTTCGAAGTATTAGTGCAACTAGTAATAGCAGCTATAACCACATCACCATGCCTAAGTTGTGCTGGAGTGCCATGAAAACTGAATTCTGCAACTTTGCCCTGAGATTCCTTTGGTATAGAAAATCCCTATAAAGCCACACAGAAAAAATAATGAGTGAAGGATGATTGGTTGGGCTACATGGAGCCGTGGGTATCATGATAAGACAAGCATCAAGCAGTCATACAAGAATAATATAAATTACTGTGACAGGAATAAATGTTTTGATGTTTCTACCAATTGTGCTGGTGATTTGCATCTCAAAGAAAATATAAATGCCTTGGCGTTTACAATAATTCATAGATCCTAAAACTTATCCATCCATTTCATTACTTGCCTCACAAGATGCATAACAACCCAAGCGCTAAACTGTAAAACAACAACTACTATTATATCCCATGCGCTGCATTACAATCCGGTTAATGAGCCATATCATCACAAACAGTGTTTGAAAGAAAGCTAATTTTTCGGTTATTCTATTGGCACTCAAATTCAGGAATAGGACTCCTAAGGCAGAATCGTCCGTTGGAATGATAATTCTGTCCTTAAGCAGTATTGGGCAACATAAGAGATTATGAAATTAAATTGCAGAAGTATACAACCCAGTAGTCACTGTATGGTCCACCAATTTCTACGTAGTGTAAAGTTTCTCCCTATTTGGTAGATTGCAAAGTTCTGAGACAATTTTGGAAGACTGCAAAATAGTGGTAATTCCGTCTACCCTTGTCTACACGGACGAAATTTCTCACCTTAAATCCAACCTTACTGTCTAAGCATGAATGCCAATCTGCTTTCATTTCCTTCAAAGGAACTCGATCATGAGGCCTGCAAAAATAATTCCAGTTTAGAGGAGTGCACAACGTATTGGAATATAACAAACCTTAAGTTTGCTCAAGTATTTTTTTTTCCTCTTATGAAGGATATTTAATATAACTATAATTTTTGGTTCTCAAAAAAAAAACATATTTTTATAAAGCTTTACCTCTTCGGCCCTGAAACACAGGGTTCCACATCCTCAAGATTCAATTCTAGATTTGAGGAGTATACCCTCTCAATCTGGGGCTGAACTCAAGCAACAAAATTACAACGGAAAAAAAAAATGTTAAATAAACTGAATCAGCATGTGCAAAAGAAAGAATTACACATGAATTGTAGACGCTGAAGAAAGATTTTATGCATGGTATTTACCTCACTATAGTCGACAAACATCTTGTTGGCTCTTAAGTAGGATTCTATCATAGAGACCTGCATTATTTGTCTCTTCAATCAGCAAACGAAACATTCACATGAAATCGAATAATATTTGAAACTTTAACATGAAATCAAATAAAATTTCATTTAAGGACTCACAGTGTCATCACTTCTGCCTGTTAATTTGAGATAATGCAGTGTAACATGATCCACAGGAAAAAAGCCCATGGTTGCACCATACTCAGGAGACATGTTTGCAATGGTAGCACGATCTGCTAGTGACAGTTCACCCATGCCTTCTCCTGCATAGAAAAGCAAAAACCAGCCTCTAATGTGAAATAAGAAAAGAAAAGGCAGAAATGCAAAGAGCACAATAAACAATGACAACAAGATACAATGACTATGATGCCATCAAATTGATTTACCATAGAACTCCACAAACTTGCCAACAACCCCATGCTTCCTCAGCATTTGTGTAACTGTCAAAACCAAATCAGTGGCTGTAACACCATCCCTCAGTTTTCCTGACAACTTAAACCCAACCACTCCAGGCAAGACCATGCTCATGGGCTGCGTGCATAAAGAAATATTGTATAATCAATTACTAACTATAAATGGTAAGCACAGCATGACAAGGGTCAAAAACATTTTCAGTCAGAATTTTCCATCAAATAAAACAATAAAACAGATCAAGTAACAATGAATTAATTAGAAATTTCATTGAACTTTCAAAATGGTTGAGATCAGAGAAGATAGTTTTTACCTGGCCAAGCATTGCAGCTTCTGCTTCTATTCCACCAACTCCCCAACCGGCAACACCTAATCCATCTATCATAGTTGTGTGTGAATCTGTTCCAACTACACTGTCAGGGTAAAGAATCCCATTTGTGTTGAATACAACTCTACCAAGATATTCCAAATTGACCTGGAAATTATAATAGTAAGAGATCACACAGCTTTCACAGCTATGGATATATGGCATTATATGAGAAAAGAAAAGGCAAATTTAATTTCTGAAACTGAACATCTTTAGGCAACAAAACCAACATCCAAAAATAAATCTAGGATGCAAATTGCCTCACCTGGTGGACTATGCCAGATCCAGGAGGAACAACAAGCATGTTATGGAACGCATTTGAACCCCATTTGAGAAAGGCGAACCTTTCTTTGTTCCTTTGAAACTCAAGTTCCATATTAGCCTGCACTGCATTTTCTGATCTTGCCACATCAACCTGAACTGAGTGATCAATAACAAGATCAACAGGAACCTGAAGATAAAATTTTCATATGTTAACACCATGAACAAAAATACTGAAAAAAAGCTTCTTCTGAGAACAATAGAGATATGACATAAGAAAGAATTTCAGATGGCAATTAATTCATGGCTCACCAGCGGATTGATTTTATTAGAATCGCCTCCAAGGCTGTTCATGGCATCTCGCATGCAGGCAAGATCAACAACAGCAGGAACCCCAGTAAAATCCTGATAATAAGATGACAATATCATCAACAGAAGTTTCAATAATGACAATGACTATATCAGTGATCAATAAGAGCCATTTAACCATGATAATAATACTAATATGTGCACATCTGAAAGAAAAGGTTCACAGATTGGATAAGCAATCTAGTTGACCTGAAGGAGTACTCTGGCAGGCTTAAATGGGATCTCAACTTGTTTAGGAGAGGTATTCTCCCAGTCAATGATCTTCTCAACATCCTTACTTTTAACCTGAAACTCATCACAGTTTCGAATAGCAGACTCCAAAAGGATCCTGATTGAATATGGCAGCTTATCTGAAACACGTGTACAAATGAATATCCCAATCGAAAAACCAAATCAATTCTCTCTATAATGATAATAACAATAATATTAGGGAAAAAAAAAAAAAGGAACTACAGCAGCCAACCCAATGCTCTATTTCAGCTCATTAACTAGAAATTTATTTTAGAAAGAAAAAAAAAGTGAATCTCTGACGTATATAATCGATACAAGCAGGTAAGCTATTTTAAAATAAGATTCGAACAAGGTCAATGATAACGTAATAGAAGAAGGTTCGCACTTTCCACAACTAACACTTCCATTTCCTTTTTTTTTCTCTATTTAACGATCTCAAAAATAAAATACAAATTAAAAACATGAGTAAGAATACAATCCACTAACCGATTCTGGGGTCGTTGAGAGCAGGCAAACTATAGTACTTGCCGAATTCACCACCATCAGGTCTCTCGAGAGTTTTCAATATGCTCTTGAAAGGATTTTCATTCACTGAAAACAATCAACAAAGGCACATAAAATCAAAAACCAAAAGCAGATTTAGTTAGTTCATAGCAAATAAAAACGAAGTAAAACTGGAAAACATAGCTCAAATCTAGAAAGATTAGCCAGTAACTACCCATGGCTGCGATCTGATGCTTTGAATTGGTAAGATGAAGACGAATCGTAATCGATTGCTTAGAATGAGAGAGATCTAAAGAAAGCGAGAGAGAAAGGGGTAGGTGAGGTTGAAGACTCGAAAGAGAGTATGTTCAAGCACTCCAAATTGGGCCCAAGTTAAGGTAGAATCAGAGAAAGTATTTGATATTTTTAATGTTCTAAAACAAAAAAGATCCATTGAACGACGAGTCGTTTTGTCAGTATGTTCAAAGGAACTCGAATTATTCTGATCATTGATACTCATGTGACGTCTCTCTGTCCAGATTAGTTTTGTTTTTTTTTTTTGGCCCTTTTGAGAAAATCTGTCCAGATTAGTTTTCTTTTAAGGAAAGGAAATAAAATTATAAAAAGATTAGATCGAAGCTACTTAATAAAATAAAATTTTATAAAATATGAATTTAAACTCATAAATAATGATTATATAATACATTTTTATAATATAATTGAATTATCAGTATAAATTATTTATTTATTTTTATAATAACTAATTTGTTTTGAATAAAATCACCACAAAATCATCTGCATTAATAATTTCCCAAAGGTGGAGGCTGGCCGAGTGTGAAGTCCTAGGCTACCAGGAAAATGAAGCATGTTTGCTCCAAAGAGGCATGATGGGCTCAATTATGGGCCTCTCTTAACAATAGCACTGGCCTTACTCTCCCATCGATTTTTTAGCTTTTTTTAACCGAAAAGAAATGTGTTTTTTTTTTATAATTATATGGTTATTAATTATTATATGTCCACTCCAAAAAGTCCATTTTTATGTTTTTTTATTCATAATTGATAGAATTCATTTAAATTTTTCTAAAAAATAATTCTTAGATGGAAAAAATGATATCAGTTACGTTTAATTCAAAAATTCGAGAAATTCAATTGGTATATAATGTTTTTCAAACTAAATATAAATTGATTGAAAAGATGATAGCAAAAGAAATACTTTATGTTGTAGAGAGAATAATTTCAAAATGAATAGTTCAAAATTCCAGCTAAATCCCATGAATCCAAAGCAAAAGGTTTAAGCCCATAGAAATTAGAAATCACATCCTACAAGTTGCTGTTGATTGAAAACCAACCACTAAAAGTTATTTTAAAAAAAAAAAACAGGTGGGGAAAAGGAGATTTTTATATTGTCTCCATTCATGAATCTCACCAGAAAGGTGCATCCATATGCATTTGTGTTTATATGAAAAACAGTTGGAATCCATGACATAGACACAGACAATACAAATAGTTGGTCCTTATTTAGCTTACCCACCAATTAAAAAATAAATTATCATGTGAAAGAATCTATGACTTAGCACACCATTGCATAATTTAATGATTTGTCATTGTTTTTCCTCCTAAACATAGGATTATTTCCTATTATATAGTTATCCCATTTAAAAGATAAAACACTAAAATGGTAGAAAGCAATTAAAAAAAGAGGTAAAGGGACAATTAATGGAGTGATGTTATAGCAATCCTTGAATTCTAAGATATAATCTCTGAATAACTTTGAATACTCAAATAAATATCTTTCAAGTATTCTCTTCCTAACATTCTTTGCCCTAAATGTGTTGGGAAACAGTGACTAAGGACATAACATTTATGTTTAGAAAGTTACATTATTCGGTATTTATATTTAATATTAGTATTTAGAAAAAAATAGTGTTAATTTATTAAATTTAAATTCACTAAATTTTTATTTAGTTAAATAAATAAAAAATCAATTTTTTATTTTATAAAAATAAAAAGTTAAAAGTAATAATTAACCTATTTTTATTTAAAAATTATTATTTTAGTATTCACTTAAATTCTTAATTAAGGTGTAATCGAATCGAATCAAATCGGAATTTATAAAATTTAAATTTATTTATTAAAAAATTTTATAAGTTTGAGTTCGACTCAACCTCTAATATTAAGTTCGAATTCGACTAAAAAATTAAATATTATAATCAAATTCAATTTAAGTTTGACTCGTGAAAAATTCATTTAAACTAATAATGAATTTAATTAAAAATCGAACTTAAAAGTTCGACTAAAAAATTTGTTAATAAAATTTAATTAATTTAAATTTTTAAATATTAAAATTTTAAATTAAAAGGTTAAAAAAATTTTAATAAAATTAAATATAATTTAATTAAAATTTATTATAATTAAATTCTTAATTTAAAATATAATAAAAAATAAAAATTTTATTTACAGAAGAGTTTTATCTCCCCGTCTATAAATTTCTCATATGAAATAGAAGATATTATTTCAATAATCTTTACTACTTGACGCCTAAAACAATGTGCAGTAATTTTATGAAAAAACGTTTATTGCTGATTACAATAAACGATCAATTTTTTTATTTATATTTTAATATTTAAATATTTTATTTTTTTATTATTTAAATTTTAATATTTAAATATTTATCTATTTATAACATTAAATAATATTTATTATTTAAATATTAATTATAAATTTTTAATTAATTATATAAAATATATTTAATATAAAATTAACGATATAATATTAAATTTAATAATTATTTATTTAAATATTTACGCTACATAAAAAATTAATTGAAACATATATAAACGGTATATACAAGAGAATTTCTTTTTAAATTACATAATTTTTTTAAAATTATATAATTTTAATTAAATATATATAATTTTATTATTAATACTAATAGACATTTTTATATAAAATTTATTAATATATTATAATTTATATTAAATTATTTTATTATATAAAAAATACTATATATAATATAAATATAAAATATTACATAAAATAAATATATTAATATAAATATAATCAATTTAAATTATATAATTATATATATACATTATACTCAAATTTTACAAATAGAATCATATTGATTTATATTTAAATTATATAAAAATTTTAATTTATAAAATTAAATCAATAATATTAAATAAAAAACATAATCATATAAATGTATATATAAATATATGAAAATAATAATAATAATAATTTATTAAAAAATTTAATAGATTAAAACGAATGCCTATTTATATAGTGAAAAATAAATATATAAATTAATAATATAGTTATATAATTAAGAAATAAAAATATAAAAATTAATAATATATATAATAAATAAATTAAGTGGATTAAGAATGTAATCGAATCAAGTTGAGTCTTTTAATGAATCTGCTCGATAAGTATTTTAACGAGTCTTTTAATGAGTCCGTTTATGAGTTTTTTAATGAGTTACTTCACGAATTTTAACGAGCTGAATACTATGAAATTTAAATTTAATTCATTTAATAAATGAATCTAAAAATTAAATTTAAATTTAATTTATTTAAAAATCAAATTGAATTTAATCAAACTCAAATAACGTACTAATAATTTAATTGATTTGGGCGATATCGATTTGATACGCATAGAAAATGAACGGAAATAACATGGGGAGAGACCCTACGTAGCACTTATATTTTGGTCCAACAAATAATTTTTTAACTAGTTATTGTCAATAATTGAATAAAAATGAATAGAGAGTCAGTTCATAATGATGAATAATTTAATGCGTCGTAGAAGAAGAATTCAGAAATTACTCTCATTTTTAGCGAGTAGCAGCTCCCTTATAAAAATAATAAAGCTGCAGTCTTACTAATTTTATTAAAATGAATTTAATGCAATTAAGGACTATCAATTTTTTTTGTTTAATGAAAGATAAGGACATTGTATTTGAAAATCTAAGTTGAGGCCATTATAAAGGAAAATGATTGATAAATAAAATAAATTAATAAAGTTTAAATAAATTTTAAAAAACACTTAGCAATTAACACTAAATATCGATCACCTCTATTTTTTAGATTCAAATCTTAAAGGAAGCACATATAAATTCACAAACCCTATTTCCTATTTTATTCAAAAAATTGAATTATTATGTTTATTTATGTCCAAAATATAACTTATTTACTTAGTAGCTAGTTTTAATTGTTTTTTTTTAAGCCCTATATTTTTAATTTTATAATATCAAATGCCAATTAATTATAATTGTAATTTAAAAAATTATACAATGTCTGAGAGACAAACACTTCAAAAATTTATGAATTTTTAAAGCTATATAATTTTAATATTTTAAGTTGGTATTAATAAGTTTTTATTAATACATGGATAATGTTAAAAAATTGTAAAAAATTATAGATATAATGGTGCATAAAAACTGGGGTAAATGAAATTTTGTTCTATAAATGATTTTTTTTTTTTTGAAATAATGAATAGTTTTCTTATTATAAACCTTAAATTAAAATAATATTTTTTATTGACTAATTTTTTTTAAATATTTTAAATGTTAAAAAATAGAACAACCAACCTTAAAACAGAAAAACTAAATTTCAAAGGACAAATTTGTTAATTTATGACTTTATATTATAATTTTTCGAAATTCAAAAAATCTAAATGCAAATGGGTCTAAAGTCGTAAATCATTGTTGTAACCAAACCTTTCCTCTTCTCGTGGAAAACTAGTGAGAAAAAGTTGGAATCTTTCTTATTATCATTTTCCGCGGCAAATCAAAGCTTATGCCAAGTTGGAATCTCTCAATTTGTAGAAAATGAAGGTTCTCATCTTTTTCCATTTTTATTAAATCTAAAATCTAAAAATGATTATATATTGATTAAGATTCAAGATTTTCTTGGTCGAGAGATAAATAGAAAAAGGAAAAAGAAAAAGGGAGTCAGGGAGTTGATGTTTCAAAGAAAACAGGTAGATAGAGAAATTCGTCGTTGAAGAAAAAATATAAGAAGCTTTAAATGCTGGGTGGTTGATGAATGATGATGGGTTCTCTAAATTTTCATCTCTTTCTCTGAAGGCCGAAACATACCCAATTAACCCACCACCTCTCTCCTTTTGTTATATATATCTTTGTTTGAAACCCAATTTATTTTGATCAACAGTATCCTTTTTCATTCGATTGAGGCAAAAAATAATGGAGTATTATCCGTACCCATCTCGATTTTCTATGCCTTTATTGCCTTCCTTTGGAGATTTCGTTGGAAAGGTTAAAGAAGTTTGCAATTTTGCCGTTTCTGCAATCATTGGGAACATTTTCTCTGCAATATTCACCTTCTTCTTTGCTTTAGGTTTGTCTTATATCTTTATTCTTAGGTTTTCTCTTCCTTTGTCTGGATATCCTTTGGAATTCTTCTTGTTAATTAAATATGTTGATTGAATGGGATTTTGATGCTTGGATCTGTTTTATGTTTTCTGATATAAGTTTTGTTTTGGGTTTTTCTTCAATTATTGATATTTTCTGGGATTTGCTGTGTTACTATGTTCCATTGTCAGTTTTAATTCCAGGTATAAAATCTTGATATGTTTATTTAAAGAGAAACAGCGCTCTGTTTGTGAAAATGATATGAATATAATTATGTATGAAGAGGTCTCCGTATAATTGCTATTGAATAATACATTGCTGGGTTCCTACAATTAAAGATGTCAAAGCCTTGAACAGTAAATTCCTTTAAACAAAATCCTTTCTTTGTTTTGCTTTCATTTTCTCAAAGAACTCTGGAGCATTTGCTGTCCCTGAGAATATGTGCTAAAGGAATTGACATTATTGTCTGTAGTGGGCACCTTGTTAGGAGCCATGACCGGAGCTTTGATAGGCCAAGAAACTGAGAGTGGGTTTGTTCGAGGGGCTGCAGTTGGAGCCATATCAGGAGCTGTTTTCTCTATTGAAGTCTTTGAATCTTCTCTTCTTCTTTGGCAGTCAGATGAATCTGGGATTGGATGTCTCCTCTACTTGGTGAGCAATTTAGCATCTATTTCTTTGTTAATGTGCTTAGATGTTCACTGTAAGCTCATGGGAAGTGAAAATTAATTCTTGCAGTATCTCCGAATTTGTAATTTATGAATTTGATGCTAAACACTTGATTGAGTTGAGCTGATAGCAAATTTAGCAACTAAGTAATAGAACTCTACAATGTGGCAGATTGATGTTATTGCAAGCCTTCTTAGTGGGAGACTTGTTCGGGAGCGAATTGGTCCAGCCATGTTAAGTGCAGTACAAAGCCAGGTAATTTGCTAACCAAGCAATTAAATGTGTTGATGGATTGATATCCACAGAGAATGGTCCTTTGCTTACATGTTCAATGTGTCCAAATAGATGGGAGCTGTTGAAACAAGCTTTGATGAGGTCCAGAACATCTTTGACACTGGTGGTGCCAAAGGATTGCCTGGTGATTCTGTTGAAAAGATCCCCAAGATCAAAATCACAAGCAACAACAATGGAGATGCTTCAGGGGAGAGAGTTGCTTG
This sequence comes from Manihot esculenta, assembly GCF_001659605.2. Lineage (NCBI taxonomy): Eukaryota > Viridiplantae > Streptophyta > Magnoliopsida > Malpighiales > Euphorbiaceae > Manihot > Manihot esculenta. The sequence goes on along the minus strand of NC_035162.2, from coordinate 8,539,434 downwards.
TTCTGTTTGCCTTCAGGTACAGTCCCTCCTCCCTCAATTTTGCTGGAAATTAATCTTTATTTTCAAATTGGTGATCGGAATGTTGATTAGTCAATCGGAAAATGAAGTTGTTCATAATGCAAACATGCAGGATTTTCAGCTTGGAGAGACTGTGAGAAGCTTGCCTCATTGTCATCACATGTTCCACCTACCTTGCATAGATAAGTGGCTGCTTAGGCATGCTTCCTGCCCACTCTGCAGAAGGGATCTCTGATGTGTTATTTGTTGTTTCTTTCGCTGTAAATTACAAAATCAGAAATGGTTATATATATATATATATATAAGTGGGGCCTTGGCAATTTGGATATGCCATGATCTTTATACTAAGATTAATGATCTGTATAAAAATTTTGAGTTATGGCAGTTCTAATTTGCATTTATTGTCATGAATCCTGTTCTTCAGCAGTTTTTCAAGTACTATAATTGTTTCTGGTGCCTTTATTTATTTAGGGTCTGTATAGGTTAATTGAAAAGGAGAAAGTGAATAAAAGGGAAGTCATTCTATTTTTCTCCATATTCTATTTAGTGTTCTCAACTAAAAAATTTGAAAATATATAAATATATATACAATAAAAAAAAAAAACTAATGGATTTTAACATGCAACATATTTTTCAAAATTATTAACCCACTAAATATATTCTAGAATTAGAATTTCAGTCTAATGCTTAAATTGTTTTCTAAAAGTAACAAGAAACTGTCAAATTTTCAAAAATTGATAACATCATAGTTCCAGTTTTACCAATTTTTTAAATTTTATATAACAAAGTGAACTTTCAATTAGCCCCAATTTTAGTTGGAGATTAAATTACATTTGAAAAAATTAACAATAAATTATAATATAAATTTTGAGCTATTATTGGTCAATAAAATAACTAATTTTATTATTTTTTTGCAAAAATTTATTTTGACCCTTAAACTATACCCATAATTTTTTTTTAATTCACATAATTCATTCGACTATTAAAATGGATAGAAATAAAAATATTAAATATGCCATTTACAACATCTAAACCTTAAATTCTAAAAGAAATAAAATAAAACCTTCGTATGTTTAAAAATACATCAAATAAATACCTCATTCTAATGTAGATATTTTTTATATTCTATCTTTTTATGATTAATATTAATGTATGTCAACTTGTATTCTCCGCTGATCTCTTGATATAATAATTAAAATCATATTTCATTATATTACAATTAAAATAATGAAATATAAAAGCTTTTTCATCATTCAATAAAAATAAATTATCAATTTATTTGAATACACATTAAATATTTGAATACAAAAAATATTTTACGAGAGAAAAATTTTGTGCATAACTTTGTTTTTAATTGAATTTAAATTAAAAATAAATAAAATATAATCGCTCTTTTTATTTATTGTAAAAAAGTTAAGCACTTATTATAACAGTTTGAGATTTGAATGGCATGTATGTTACTGTGAAATATTTTAAATAAATGGTAAATTTAAAAATAAATTAGGATAATATTTGATGGGCCAAAATATGTGTTATTTACTTATTTAGGTAAATTTTTGAAAAAAATAGTTCCATTAAATAAAATGGTTGCGTCGGGCATTTATGGAGCCGCAAAGACGAGCATGATGCTTCTGGGGCATTATTACCATTACTGTTATTTTGGTCTGTCTAACCCTTGCATTAAATACATCAACGTGGAAACAGATGTCTGATGATGAGAGCTGTGTTCTTTTTTTTTTTTAATGTTTAATTTCCCAATTCAGAGTCGGATAAAATCCTTTATGCAATGGGCCATGTTGTTTTCAAATTCCCTTTTTTCTTGGAGGATCGTTTTCCTTTTGAAAATTTATAGATTTTAATATTGTTAAATAGTGCTCCAAGAATTCGTCAAAATGGTTGAAAAATCATAATGCTACGAGTCGGATTTGGGGAAAACTGCGAGCTACTTCCAGCGAAGGACAAGGAAAAAACTGACGAAAGATGTGTAGGCAGCAAAATAGTCGGTGAAAACATTGAAAAATGTCTTTTTTAGGCTATTTTTCTTCTTCTTATTATTATTTTTAACAATTTGAATTCTGCCAATAAAAAGTCAAAATTTTCCTCTTTAGAAAAACAATCGCAGCTAAGTTTACATCACAAATTGAACTAACAAGAAAAAATTAAATGAAAATTCTTATGAAAACAGAAAAGTTAATTTAAATTGGATGTCATATGAATATATACAAATTTAATTTTTTAAATAATGGTAAATAAGACATTTATATGAAAATTTGTAAAATTAAAATTGAATAGATGTGATGTGAAAGTGATTGTATACGGATTGGAGCTAATTTATAGTCTTACCTAAAAGAACAACTCCAATTCCGTGGCATCGCTATGACATTTAATAATGTTTCCCTATGTACATTAACTCCACAGCTAATGGCTTAAAGCACCTTGTACGTTTAGAGTGTGAAATGCTTCAAAATTATTTTGAATAATTATTTAGCAGTATAGGTGTAATCGATCTGAGTTAAGTCGAGTTTTGAAAAGTTTAAATTTGATTCGTTAAAATGTTTTTGAAATCGAGCCGAATTCGAGTTTTACTCATTTTAAATTTAAACCGAGTATTAAAAAATTTAAATTTGATTCGTTTAGCAAATAAACTTGAACGAGTTGAATTTTTATAGAGTTCAGTCTCGAATAATTTACGAATAATTCAATCTATTTATATGTATAATGAGTTTTAGTTTAAAATTAATAAATTTAAAATTAAAATAATATTAGATATATATCTATAAATTAGCTCGTAAATTTATAAAAATGAATTTTTAAATCTTAATGATCCAAATATATGCAAGTTTAAGACTGTAACTAAATTATATAAAATTAAATTTTAGAAAATTTAGATTTGACTTATGAAAGTATATGCAAAGTTTGATTTTATTTTTCTTATAATAATAATCTCAACTTATTTAACTAGACTGTTTATAAATTTATTTGCGAGTCTGCTCATAAATTTAAAAACGAGCCGAGTTCACGAATCTTAACAAATCGAATATTATGGAGCTCAAGTTTGGCTCGTTTACCAAACGAGTCTAAAAATTAAACTCTAACTTGGCTTGTTTAAAAATCGAGTCGAACTCGATCGAGTTTTTATTGAACCGAATCTCGAGTAATTCATGAACGATTTAATTCATTTACACCATTATAAAGTGATTTATTAATTATAATAAAATTTATTAAATTAATTACGGTATTATAATCATTCAACATATAATAATTACATTATAAAAATTCTCTTATAATATATAATATGTAAATTATTGCAAATTTTTATTGACACTATGTTTAAAAAAATAAATATATTTGCAGATTTAAAGTCTAAAAAAAACAATGATTTATATTGTATTTTTGCATTATTAAAAAAGCTTAAGTAATAGGTAAAATAAAAAAATTATTAATCTTTTATTTAGAGTAAAAAAATTTCATAATAATTTAATTTAATTTAATTATTTTTTATTAGATTTGTTTCTTGAAATATAAAAATTTATCTTTTATAGCTTATAAAATTTTTATTTTTAAATAAAATAAAATCATGCCTAATTTTATACAAATTCATTTATTATTTTTTTTTTAAAATTTTTGGTGAAATACTCACCGGTGGTGGATTAAAAGCAATTTTAATGATAGAAGTATGGAGAAAATAAAATAAAATAAAAAATACATTTATTTATATATGAAAAATACATTAATTCATAATAAACTAAATCTAAATAATTATTTTCGTTATATGAGCAACATCGTTCGGACCGATTGTTCAATAATGTTGTTTGTTGCGTCTTAAATTCCTAAACATGTGCTACTCCCTTTCACCATTATTCTATATTTAAAATGTCAGAAGTTTTTTATTTATATGTAGTTGATTTTATTTTATTTTATAAACTTTATAATATAATATTTTAAATTCACTTAACTCGATTAGATTTAACTATTTTATTGTTAAAAATTAAATATAAAATTTAATTAATCAAAATAAATGAGCTCAAAAAGAAAAAAAAAACAGTGTATAAATAATATATAATTAAAAATTAAATATTAATTGGATTCGCAAATTAATAGAATTATGTGTAATCATATTCAAAGTTATATGTGTTATTCAAATTATTTGAGTTAAATGAAATTTAATTCTTTTTTAAAATATTGAATAAAAATAATTTGTAAATAAATTTAAAAAATATTTTTTGAAAAAAATAAAATGTTTTCTGTATTAATATTATTTGAATGAAATATATCTTTTTAGCTAAAATGAAAATTAAATTATTTTATAGACTCTGGGAGCTTTATTAATATTACTAAACTTTCCATATACGGATCTTATTAACATTGTTTACTTTTTAATATTAAATAATACTAAATAGGTTCTTATCTCAAAAAATAATTTTTTTAAATATTTTTTATTCATAAATTATTTTTCATGAAATAAAAACAATCTTAGATATCTACTTTTCACATGATTGCTATTTCTTTTTGAAAGTGATTGCTATTTGTTTTTTTTTTTTTTTTTAAATGACAATATTGCATTAAAAGCCCATGAGAGCAAAGATAGAAAATAAAAGCCCATGCACAATTTAAGTCACCACTCTCTCAATTTCCACTTTAAAAAAATTAGATTAATTAAATAGAAAAATAGTCATAAAATTATTTGAAAAGCATTGAGGAAAAGAAAAAAAAGGTAAATAAAGCTTTTGATCTGTAGCTAGTGGATGGTAACCTTTTGAAGTAGAAATTAGAGATGGATGGTTGTTGATAATCTCAATTTGTGGATAGTTGCTAGTTTAAAAGTAGGGTTTCTATTAAAAATTGCTTTCTTTTTCTCCCAAAAGAATCATATTCACGTGATAAGATAATCACATCTTCAATCCAATTGGTTTAGGGCAACCGTTGGAATATGGTTAAGTTCAATTAAAATTGGAACTTGGCTCATCACAAGCACGCATATAAATTAAAAATTGATAATTATTGTTTAAAATATTGGTTGATGATCAATCAATACATCAAACCAACTGCTAATGGACATCAAAACGACAATTTGCAGTAAATGGCTAAGTATATAATTTTGTAGGCATATCTTAATTTCTCTAAATGAAAATAATTAATTCCAAGTTTTGGATTTTCATGAAGACTTGGTCCTCTGCATCGTTTCTATGATTAGGAAGTGTTCATAACAACACATTTAATAGGAATAATGTGTTTCGATGATAATAGAAAATATCAATTAATCCATGTATGAAGGTAATAAAATAGGTGAACTCATTTTTTTTAACTTATAAAATTTTTATTTTCTTTTAAAAAAATCATATATAATTTTAGAAAAATTCATTTGGAATTTTTTCGATCTTTCCGGCAAAATTAATAATATCAAACAAAGTTTAAATGACATTTAAACCTAGAAGAATATTTTTAATATTCACACTTTATTTTTTTATATATATTAAAAAATTAAAATTTTTTAATTTAAAAAATAAAAATTTTAATTATATTAATTTTAAAAATATTAAATTTTATTAAATATTAGAGATGTTTTGAAAAAATTTTAAAAAATAATATAAAATTAAATAGAGTTATAATATATTATAATATAAAAAATAAATAATAATTTTAAAATAATAAAAATTAAGAAATGAAGAGAGTATTTTTATAAACTGAGACAATAATTAATTAGTTTATCTATAAAGATTAAAATTATTTTTTTTAAAGGAAAATAACAAAACAATATTGCTAAGAAAGTAATTGAAGCAGACTTTGTAGAAATAGTCAATTATCCGAAAAGAATGATCTGGAAGCGTATAGACGATATGAATATCGATAAGGCCATGCTATAATTTTATTTTCTCATGTGTCGTTTGATATTTTAATATTGTACAGTTTGTCGAGTCATGTACTATTTTATAGATAATAATTCATTAAATTAAATTTATTACATTTTGATGACTCCCAAATTTATTATATTTGGTGGCGAGTAAAATTCAGAAAAAGAATATAAAATTAAAATTCATCGAGTCATTCTCAAATAGACTAATCCGATAACACAAGGCCTAATTTAATAACGTGAAGCAGGCCGAATCAATTATGAGTACGGGTCTAACAGAAAATAATCTAATCTTGTAATATGCCATGAGACATAATAGCCTCCAGTTATTTCGCAACTCTATTCGCATATGCGTCGGGAGAAATTAAATGGTTGTCTAGTATATAGAGGTGCTTTGATTTGTTTGTACGTACAACTTAAATGACACTGTAACAGAAAAATAATTATACGTCACTAGTAAATAAAAAAAAAAATCTTTCTTGATCAAAATTAAATAGGATAAAATTTTATTTTTTAAATATCAGAATATCAAAATAAAATCTTGAGAGGTGTGCTATTCCCACATATGAACAAAATAAAAGGTCAATTTAAAGAAGCATAAATTAATTCAATTCAATGTGCTAATAACATATTATGTAAAATTATGATTAATTTTGTTTAAAACTTTTAATAGATTTTGTAATCCAAGCTCTTATGTCGTTTATGCCGTCCGGAGAGAAGACAAAGTCAAATACACGACACGACGAAGAGCGACTCTTAGAAAATAGTTGACTATTTTCGGACAAAATGGTCTGCCGGCACCAAATCCTTCAATCTTTAGTGACTAAAAGCTATTTCATTTCCAATATTCCCCCATCTCTATCTCTCCTTTGGTTCCCATCTCTTATTGCCAACAAAATTTCATGCAAAAAGAGCTTAGCAAGAGTAAACAAAAAAGGCAAGTAATGGGAAAACATTAGCTTCAACAATTTTTATTACCGAGTAAAAGCAACTTCATTCTTGATCTGTTAAGATGACAAATGGGAATTTGGCGGCGGAGCCATATTCAGCATTACCACCTCAAGGGTCCAATTCTGCAAACCACAAGCATGCATTGGGAGCTCTCATCATTGGCATTGCAGTATCCATGGTGGCTGCTTCATTATGCTTATTTTTCAGGAGAAGGCTTTGTCCACTTTTTAGACAACGGTGGAAGCATAAAGGTCAGTTTCCATTTCTGTCTCTTGTTTCTGAGAAGCAAGAATTTGAATTCTTGACTGTCTGCGCAAATTATATATCACTTCGATTTTTCTTGATTATTCATGTCGATTTGCTGATGGATTATAACCTGTGGTCCTGAGAAAATTAATTAGGAAGTTTGAAAGATGAGGGACTATCATTAAGGTGTTTTCAATTGGAAGAACTGGAAAAGGCTACCAATAATTTCAGTGAAGAGTGCCTGGTGGGATCCGGTGCATTTGGCAATGTCTACAAAGGAACATTTGAAATAGAAGGTACTCTTGCAATTAAGAGAGCTCATGCTGATTCATTCCAAAGCGTTGAAGAATTTAGAAATGGTAATAATAAGCATCATTCTCTCTCTATATATACTCTAGTTTCTCTATTTCAAGTTTAAATATTCGTTGAATTGGAGAAGCACAAAGACACTCAAAAAAGATTATCACTTTTCAGTAATCCATCTTGAGCTTTTCTTGAAACAGAAGTGAGGCTACTTTCTCAAGTTAAACATAGGAACCTTGTAAGTTTGGTGGGATTTTGTGAAGAAACTGGTATGTGGATAATATCCATAAGACCTTTTTCTTATTCTCTATAGAGGATATGTTAAAATATGTTGAATGGTGCTTCAAACAGGAGGCAAAAGGGCGAAACTCTTGGTCTACGAGTATGTTCCAAATGGTTCTCTGCTAGAGTACATTATAGGTAAGCTCCTGTCTGTAACCTATATTGTTGTAGTAAAGAAAAATCCCAAGGATGGTTCTAAATATCTTTCTAAATTTGTAACCTTTAACTGGATGAAATGGAAGCAAAAGAAATCATACGGCCGGTTTCAGCTGGTTTAGGATTAGAACTAAGTTGAAATATGCTATATTTGATTCATTACAATGTAGGAAAATGCAGGAGAAGCTTAACTTGGAGGCAAAGAGTAAACATAGCAATTGGAGCAGCGAAAGGTATGTGTTTTCTCTGCAAATTTCTGGAAGTGATTTTATGCAAATAAACTACTGATTTTGTTGCTGCAAATTTTGCAGGAATAGCTCATTTGCATGACGGGGTCAAGCCCAGCATAATCCATCGCGATATAAAACCAAGTAACATTTTAGTAGGAGAGGATTTTGACGCCAAGGTTTCGGATTTTGGACTTGTAAAACTGGGGCCTATTGGAGATCAATCTCATGTCAGCAGCCAGATTAAAGGGACGCCAGGATACCTTGATCCTGCTTATTGCTCCAGCTTTCATTTGAGTCCCTTCAGTGATGTGTATAGCTTTGGAGTTATACTTCTGCAACTTGTTTCTGCTAGGCCTGCGGTTGATTCAAGCAGGAACCAATCCAATTATCATATAATTGAATGGGTAAGCAGAAATCCTGAACATTTATCGTTGGATGTCTCCTCAAGGACTTCTCAATTCTATATATAAAAGTTGTCTGAATGTCTGAGATATTCAACTTGTTTAAAATGCAGGCAAGGCCTAGCTTAGAGAGGGGAGACGTAGCAGAAATATTAGACGCAAATCTTCTGACAGAACCATGCAACATGGAAATAATGCTAAAAATGGGGCAACTTGGTCTGAGATGCGTAGAGCAAAATCCCAAAAAGCGTCCTAAAATGGCACAGGTGTGGCAGGAGCTAGAACAGGCTTTACATTCTACAGATAGCTTCAGAGAACCTTCAATGGGTTCTCGGGCATCTTGTTATCGATCCACAGATCATGGACCTCGAAGATCAACAGACTGTGAGTCTTCCCAGAGCTTTGTCAGCATCGATGGTGTTGGATTTCAACGGTTTCGTGTAGAGATGGATAGCCTCTCCTTTCAAAGTGCAAGCTTGAGGTGTTTTCAAGTCGATAGTGTCAGCATCGACATTGACAATTTGAGAGAAATTGATGAGGAAAAGGTAAAGAAGACATCGATTGGACATATGTGATTTACTGTATTTCTCTGTAAATTTTTCATGAGATTTTTTGTTGTAATCTCTCAGTAAAATTAAGAAAAAGAAATTTATTCGTCAATATCAACATGTCATAAATGAGAAAGACCTGTATTAATTTCAGCAATATTTTTTAGCAGCAGTTTTAATTTCTTCAATTCCATTTTATATTTTTGAGACATATTCACTGGCAAGCAAAAACTTGGCAATGCAACAAAGAAAACCTTTGCCATATATAAACAAAAGCGTGCTATACATACTTTGACAGATTCTCTATACATACTATTTTATCTTTGAGAAACCAAGGATTGGAGATTCTCCAACTCTTACATTTTCAATCATTCCTTTCAGAAAGGAACCTTAAGAGTACAATCCATCCATATAGGATAGGTCGCTATCATTTTTTTCTGCTGTCTTTGGATCTGCACTGTATGTTATAAGGTCAGCATACATTTTCATTGATGCTTCAGAAAACTCGGCCAATGACTCAAAAACTGAAGAAAACCCTGTCTGAAATGCACTTACAGCGATTTGCTGGGTCTCCTGCATGTTAGTCAGGTGTTTTTCCTTCTCTTCATCTAGACTTTTCCTGAACATATCCAAAAGATTTTTCCCTTCTGCCAAGTACTCGATGTGATTACGGATAATGACTTGTGATTCTTGCTCAGAAATCTTGCATCCGAGGATTCTCCTTTCTGCTCTTTGGAATGCCAAGGCCTTCCTCTCAAGTTCTGTGGCTAGGCCATCAACCTTTCTCTTTTGCTGTTGCTCTTTTCCTTGTTGATTCCACAGGGCATGAATATCCTTCACAAAGCTTTTCATGGCATATGTCACAGCCTTATCGGGCAGTTTTTCCAGCCAAGCTAACCAATTGTGACAGGTTACTAGCAAGGCTGGCCCATTAATTCTACATGGTGGGAATGAAGACTTCCCACTAGAATAGAATTCAACTTCAGGAGCAATGAACTTGGACAACCAACCACCAAGAGCTTCAATGTAGGCCTTCTGAGTAGTTACATATGCAGCAAAGCAAGCACGCCAATTATCAAGTTCTGCCTCAAGCTGAAGAGTGGCGAGACGGTGAGAGTCATTACAGAACTTTCCATAAGCTGGGCAGTTGAAGAATTTCACTTCAAGCATGACTCGGGTTTGAGTTTCATGCGATTCCAACATTATCTTCCAGTTTCTTATCAGGCTGCATAAGTGGAAGAATCAAAGTCATCAAACAGCTAAATCATAACTTCAGCTCCTTGCAATAATTTCTAACACCTTGTTTCTTACCCATGTAGCAGCTCAAGCAGTTGTGGCTGCAATTCTTCATCTCTCAATTTCTCTATTCTGTTGGAGATGGACTCCACACTTCTTATTGCAACTGAGATCTTGGAATGTAATTCTTTTACTTCAGTTGCAGATTTATCCCTGGAGCCGAAGTCATCTACCGTAGCATCCAGGTGCCTCAAACGAGAGCATTTTCGCTGATAAATTTTCCTGGTCTGGTCTCCAGCCTGCCCATCATTGTAACATTTTTAAGGATTTACGTAAACGCTAAGAAGAGATGTCAAGCAATTGGCAATCATAGCAATAAGACAGATATTGCTGCACAGAATCATCAAGTAAAAGAACACCGAGGCAGGAATATTGAGTTTCATGCCTTGACATCTAACGAACCGAATTCCATGAATGATAGGACAGTTGAATGTCAATGTTAAAATTTGTATCAGTGTCATTTATTTGAACATTTTAGAAGCAAACTTCAAATATTGAACGCAATGAACATCACAGATACAAAGAAAGAGCATCATCAAGACGCCATTACCTTCACCTCCATGTAAAGCTTCTTCTCCCAAGCATATAACCTCCCTAGAGTCAACGAATGGCTCCCTGCTTCCAATCCATAGTCATCATATAGATCAGTCTTGAACTCTGACCACATTGAAGAACTTGTAGAACTAGATGAAAGGAGACTTTTACAGGAGGAAGACCGAGATGAGGTGGAGCGACTCCTTGTAATTGATCTGATGAGCTTATTCGAGCTCTCTGCATCCAAACATCAAGGTTGAAGAAGGAAAAAGGAGGGGGGGATGGGGATTTCCATTTTCTCACAGTTTATGTAAGAACTTAAAAAAGGACAGAAAAAAAAAGTGAGGACAACAATTACCAAATGGAAAACTAGTAGCGGGCAGTGAAAGAAAATCAAATAGATTTCACCTAAAACAGCAGGATCAATAGACAACTTTTATTATCATTGTGCTTACATCACAAGAACAAGATAATTTGAGACAACTGTAAATTTACCCATTTTCTTTCTATTTTCACGTTTATGATACTACTTATCTCAGATTACACAAGTTATAGTTTTCTAAAAAATCAGTGACATAGCTTACAATGCTACACTTCATGGAGCCATAGACTTACTTTATCAGTCAATCGTTATAAGTTACCAAACTATATATGTATATAGATATACAGAGCAACAAATTACAAAGACAAAACAAAAATTGGAAGAAAAAAGAAAGAAAAATAAGAAGTCACCTTTGATTTCCTCTAAACCAGATTGCAATTGTACTCTGTTGGCCTCTAGCATCCTTGAAATATCCAGACCAGAATCATAAACCCTGAAAAAATGGTCCTCGATATCTTTCAATGCTTCCAGCAATTCCCTCCCGTTTGCGGGTTCATCGATCACTCTCAATCTCTTACTTTCCCCTTCGCCTACGACATTTCCGTTATCTTCGCTTCTCATATCTATAATTCCATTCTTCTTGTGACCCACATCACAGTTTTTCAAATTTACAGTTTCACACTCATTTATTACCCTCCCTCCATCCTCTTCCAGCTCTGGAATCCCTTCTTTCTCTCTTACAGCCCTCAAATCCTCCTCTGAGCTTTGACTAAACCCATTTAAAACTTCTGATCTCATTTCATCAAATGGGTAAAAAAAATCCCATCCAAATTCCCTCTGTGGTGATGGCACTGGTGGACCATCCTCGTCATAAAAGTGCTTACAAAGCTCTTCTCCTTCTTCACTTTCACTTTCATCTTCTCCTTCCCCGGATTCCATCTCCTCATGATCAGCATTATCATTATTATCTTCTTGGGTTTCTTGTACTTTCTTCTCTAACTTAAAGCCTAAAGAACCTTTAGAATCAGAAGGCTGACATGCAATGGTTTCATGGTTGGGTTCAGTTGGCCTCTGTTGAAGAAACATTGTGTTGGTGGCAAAGGTCTCGTTGGTGTCAACATTAGCAGAAGTAGTAGAAGGGAAAGTGATAAGAAAAGGAGAAGATGGAGAAGAATGTCTAGCCACAAACAACCTCAAAGCCATTGCTACTGCATAGAGAGACTGAGTATACCTAAACTGAGCGTCTGCAAATGCATATCTTCTCTCCATAGCCAACTTAAGTAGCCGTTTCCTTTCTCTACACAAGGACACAACATCATCTTCTTCATCTTGCTTTGACAGACCACACCCCATCTCTTTATGAAGTCCTCCTGGTGGAAAAAAGAAGAGGTTTTCGTCTTGCCCGTGAAACAATGGTGAGCTTTTGCTAAAACGGAGGGACTTTGAGATAAGCCGTGGCAGAAAGGCAGTACTGCAAATGTTGAAGAGAAGATAAGAGAATTATAACATCAGCAGATAGTAACTGATAGAAACAAGAAAGAGTGGTGGGTGATGAGAATGGAGGAGGTGATTAAGTTTGGAATTTAGCTTAGATTGAAGGGTCTATCAGGTAAAGCTGAAAAAGAACAGCTGGGCATTGTCAGAGGATGAGAGATGATAGACTGGTTATCGGCACCAAAAATCAGGGCTTGTGCATTGGGTGATTTTGGGTCACTCTCTTTAACAGTAAGAAAAGTGATTGCTGTCCGTAATAAGATATTCCATTTATTTCATTGCCATATTCAGATAGATTTTTGTAGATTTTCCTTCCTCCTTTTGCTGTAGAGTGTAGACGCTAGCTGGTGATTAGGAGAAGGCTACTGATAAGAGAAAGAAAATAAGGAAGAAAAGTCCAAGAAAATTACTTAAGAGCTCAAAAGATGGTAAAATAAAGAGGGAGAAAGTTGTGTCTTTATTTTCTTAGGATTTGATGTAAATATATTATTTTTTAAAAAAGTAATAATTATCATACTTCGTGAGAAAGCCCTATTAAGGTCTCTCCAATGGAGAGTTGATGACGAGGATTGAATTGCATAAAATTTTTATAATTGATAGTCAGTCTTTATTTGATTAGATTTACAACCCTGTATAGCTTTTAACTTATTATAATTTTGAAGACAATCGAATTTATCGATCATCTTCTTGCTCGTCAATTAATGGAGTAGTTGTCGATTGTTGTTTAAGCTAGGTTATAATCACCTGATTAAATTTGTGGTAATCCAATTTTTGTTGTTTTAGTTGTTTTCTGGGTATATAAATTGTGGGTGTGATAAAGGTTGGAGCCATGCTCATGTGCCATGTGTCACATACTCATTTATACTTCAAGTGCTTCTTCTTGTGTGGCACCGACTAACTTCCCAAATAAGTAGCCTAGTCAACCTTGAAAGCTTTGGTTGGCTTGCAAGAAATTGACTTATAAAATGTGGGTGCGAAGTGAGAGAGAAAAATGTGACTGAATTATAATAAAGAAAGTATATTAACTTTCAAAGAGAGTTTTATAAGTGTGTGATTGCTTTATAATTCTCATATAGTAAAAAATAAGGGTAGCTATAATATTTATAAATTTAAAAAATTTTAAAAAATTCTATATATAGTAATTGTCTAGAATGATTGAGAAATTTTCAGAAGATTTTTACAATTTGTGGTAGAGACTTGCTAAATTCTATAGCCTTTTTTGCTCGGTCTGAAAGCTTTTGGCGTGCGCTGGAGTTTTTTAGGACAATCTGGAGCCTTCTTGTGCTGGCTGGCCTGTGATAGGCCGCTAGCTCGAGGTTAGCCGCGCGCCTTCTAATAACTTCGAGAGAATTTCTACAATTGTTCTTCGTAGGCCTATGGGATTGGCCCGTTCGACCTCACTTGCAGCAGTGTTGTCCCTCATCCATCCGCCAGCTGCTTGTTGGGCTTGACAATCAATCTGGCTCGTAGACTTGCTAATGCATTCAACGGCCTGACGACTGGACAAAGTGTGAAAAATTGACTCATTCTGCAGAATGAATTTTTTGGTAGGCGATACGGCCTGACGGCTAGACAAAGTGTAAAAAATTAACCCATTCTGCAAGATGAATCTTTGAGTAAACGACACAGAATACTTGGACTAGTAGTGCTCGTAGACCTGCTAATGCATTCAACGGTCTGATGATTGGACAAAGTGTGAAAAAATGATTCATTCTGCAAGATGAATCTTTTGGTAAGCGATACATCCCAACGGCTAGACAAAGTGTAAAAAATTAATCCATTCTGCAAGATGTTCTTTAGGTAAACGACACATGGAATACTTGGACTAGTAGTGCAGTAGAGATAGGGAAATTTTGTGCATCAAATTCTTTTCCTTGACTAATAGAAAATATAACAGAAAAACTTAAAATAATATTTGTAGATAATGCGCAATATTTTAATTAAATTTAAAAATTAACTAATAAATTTTTTAAAAATCTAAATGTAATTCTCTTAATTTTTTTTATTTAGCCTTTTTGAAATTTTTACATAAATTACAACGGTAATATTTGTTATACAATATCAATTACTAAAATATAGATTTATAAATTATAAGACAACATTTATGTAGTTTATAATATTAAAAAATAAATGGAAGCAATATTAAATTTTTAAATATTATAAACTAAAATCATAGACTCTTGGGCTAAATTTTTTCTTAGCTGAGCATGTCTGTTTGAACTTTCCGACATCTCATCTAACATGAATAGGAAGATTTAGTGGTTTCTGGTATTTTATTAGACTTAAATGCATAATTCCGATTTGTTTTTTTTTTTTTTTTTGGGAGTCATAATTCCGATTGGAAAAGCTGAAAACATGAAGACCAGGCTACCCCACCAGTTGACAGTGAATAGTGTACCACATTGGCCCCTGACTTGACTAAAGGCTATGCCTATGCTAAAACCTGCTCAATTATGTGGACAATTACTACTAATCTCTTATTTAATTTTATTTAAAAAAAAACTTTAGTAAGTTGAATAATTTAATTAAAACAAAATTTTATGTATAATCAGAAATTTATTTTCAACAACCTTTGACCATATCAATAAAATTGGAAATATAGAAACACACTCATTAGTCAAGAAGTATTTCCATAATAATTTCTTTGTTGTTAATTTTTGATGCAATTTAACAATATATTTTTTTCTATTCCAAACTTTGAAGTTTAATATAATCATTCCTTTGATAAAAAATTATTGGTGTTATTATATCGAGAATTGTGCCTAAAGAGTGATAAGAAAAGGGATAACGAGTAAAGAAGTGGGGCCTCTACTCTAATGGGTTAACGTGAATATGCTCCCTCGACTTCTCTTGGAAATTTATAGAGATGAGAGAAGTCGGTTACAATTAAAGAAATTTGATTTCTCCTGCCTGCATATGATTTCAATACGTCGATTACCTTAAATGTTAATTTAGCATTTTATTCCTGATCCTGCTTGCAAATTTCACCCCCAGAAAAAACTTGCAACCACCAGGGAATAATTCAAGCCATTCCAAATCCTTTATGTTCCAATACTCACTTCTGCTTCATCCATTTTTTGGAGCATGAGGCGTTCTTCAATCTTCATATTAGGTACGAAGTGCTCAACTCTGCACTGCACAGGAAAAATACAAAAGAACAAAGGTTTCGCACTATTATTACTTTACCCCAAAACCAAAAAGTATCCCAACCGTTCAACAGAACCACTCCGTAACATGGAAGCACAAACAGGTACATAATATTCTGATCCTAAGGGCATCTGTTTCACATAATTTACAAAAAACTAAAAACTCCAAAGAGGGTGGGAAAAAGAGAGTTGAATGAATTACAGCTCCCTTTTTCCCTTGATGCTTTCTTTTTCTTTCATATCGTGTGCCCGAGTACATGTCTTCAGTTAAAATTTTACATTCTACATTTAAAATTTAATCAAAGTGCAACACCTTCTCCTCTCTTGCTAGTACCAAAGTAATTCTAAGGAGTCCTGCATATGGGAAATATTCTCAAGTGCCAGCTACTCGCTATTATGTTTCCACTGGCGTGCCACAGGGAGCTAGGGTTTTTGCAGGTAGGGTAACTCCACCCCCTCTAACAGATATGGAAGGCCCTTTCACTGAGCTGGCTCTGCTCACAAGATTTGAGTCCAGAAACACTACTATGACAGTGATGTCATCGTGGAAATGGCGGCGGACACCTCGATCTATTTTCTTCAAATCTGAATATCTCATTTCTCTCTTTTTAGCAGCTTCCTGCAAGGCAGCCTTCACAAGCCTCCTAGCAATTCCCTGCATTCAAATAAATATATGAAACAACTGGATGAAAGATTTCTTCCTCACTTATGCACACATGGGGCATACTGATAGAGATATTCCATAATGTCAGCAGTGTCAAGCATCTAATAGAGTTATTTATAAATTTATAGAACATGACAGAAGCCCTCCAAATTTAATGCCCATTCTACAACAGCACAGTACAGAAGGGCACATGGCCTACAACAGCAAGCACATGCTATTGTGATAAAATTCCTCATCAATCAATTTAATCAAGAATAAAAATAATGATTTTTTAAAACTCAGTAACTAACAGAAATTCAGATCTCAAGAAAACATAAATAAATAGTAAAAAATAAAAAATATAGAAAGTTCTTCCCCAAAAAGATAATAACAAAATAAAACTGGCTGCCAAAACTACAGGTTATAGTTTTCTTAAAATTACAGAGGAAAAGAATGTTGACAAATTCAGTAAAAAAACAAAGAACTGAACATAAAATGAGAAGATTGTAGAACCATGTACTCCACATTACAAATTGTGCTCAAAGTTCACAAAATAAAGACCCAATACATGTTGAAAGGTTTGCTAGTAACTGGCATTTCCTTATTCTCCAAACAAAAGGACAAAGTTTACCAAACAGGCAACAGTGCATTGTTAATCTTCACTCTTTTGAAATTCAGTGATGTAAATATAGTATCTAACTTTTTTCAAAAAGAAAAAAAAAAAAATCTGAGAGCTGAAATAGAGATTCTTACATTACGTGGGTGATTTTGAACTATATCAACAGCATCTTGATTGCTGAGGTGCTCCCAAAGACCATCAGAAGCGAAAATGAGGAATTGATCATGGGGTTGTAGTTCATGCACAGAAATCGAAGGTTCAGAGCTTAAAATTGGCCTCTTAAAAGGTTCGCGAAGGCGGAACTTCGCATACAAGGGCTCTCTGTTAAATTCAGCCTTCTTTAGATATACATCACCGATGGATCTAGAAACCTGCAATGCAAAAATATATATAAATATTAAAGCTCATTATACGTGTCCATGCACTCGTATATGCACCCAAACACATATTGCAAAAAATATATATAAAAAAGATTATGCAATCTTAGAGCCAACATTACATATTAACTCCTAAGTTATCCAAAAAGAAAAGCAAGAAACAACCAGTTCTCCGTGTGGTGTGTGCACACATATATAGCACAATATGATCTTCCACTTTCAATAGTTCAGTGATACTCATCTTTATGCAAATGGGAAAAAAAAATGATATTGCCAGTTCATCAACCTTTTAATCTTCACCTTAACCATTTCGATAAAATACTATTAGGCCCCTGTAGTTTGTCAAAATTAACTACTTATCCCGTATTGTTTAAAAATCCAATTAAAATGTTCTTGTACTTTGTAAATCAAGCTCTTTAATCTTTCTATTATATTTTAGAAGAAAAAATGTTAGCCAACTTATTTTAACATCGATTAAAGGGAATAAATAGCATTGATAATTAAAATTACAAAGATTAAAAGTAATGGATAGTTAAAATTATAGAGGCTAAATAATATAAATATTCAAGATTAAAACAAGTTGACTAATGTTTTATCTAATCAAAAAGACTAAAAATTTTGATTTCACAAAATACAGAGACATTCTAATTTGGTTGTAAAAAATTATGGATTATGCAGTTGATTTAGATAAACACAGGGATCTTTTAGTAATTTATCCCAACTACTATTGTGCAATCTTCAAGAAAACGCTACATGTTAGCTTGCAAATATGTCAAAATAGCCAAACTATGTAATAAACATGAAAACAGTTTTTCAGCTTTGATAATACCACAAGCAGCACCTTTCATCATTTCAATACTATGCATACTCTATTATAGTTTATAAAGGTCAAAACACTCCTAATACAGGAATCTTGCACTTGGAGACCATTGGAGAACTTGTTACACCAAGTATTCCTGTGTTGTTAACTCACATTTGCTAAAGCATTATCAGCCGTTAAAAGTTGTTCTTTATATAAAGCTTCCTGGCATGATAGCTGCACTAAACTTTAAAATTGCATTAATCTAGTCTCTCCCTGAATTTATCATTCCAGTATGCAGTACAAATTAAAATGTGTCAAATCTTCACCATCTTCGTACAGTATTCAATATCTCATTGCAGTCAAGAAAAAGTAATTAATCCAGCATATTGACAACTGCAAATATGAGCATAATGTGGCTGGATTTTCTCTTTTTAGTATCAGTTTAAGACTAGTTTGCTCCTTGATCATGCCAATAGATGATTTTGATATCCTTTAGTTTTCTGAAAAGCCGAATCACACTATTCATTAAATTATATTTTTTTTGCTTAAATATAAGATTAAAGGTTAAGATATGACAACTTTTTTCTTCTCTTCTAATTACTTGGTCATATCCATATCGATTACACTCAAGAATCATCCTATCCCCTTGTTAGAGATCATGACTTAAGCACATAGCAACTGAAGTCTCTCCCTACTTGTTTAGAATCTAAAAACCCACAATAAATATAGATTAATTCCTTCCCCTATCATGAGGTTTAATGGTAACTGGTGAGGGTACATCTCCATCGCACCCAAAGCTCCCACTATCACAGCAGGACACTAATCAATTTATGTTAAAGCATTGCAACTTCCCATAATATAAGAAAAGTGAACATGATATCCAGCATTATTAGTTAAAACAATTGATTATTTGAAGATCCTTAGAAGTATTCGGCACCTGGTGCCAGCCCTTGCTTCATCCATTAAATCATAACAGTGATTAGGCACCATGAACACTGAAACAAGAGAGCCCCAAATTCTCAAACCATATCCACTTCGCAAAATAAATAAATAAATAAAGTCACCAACAAAGGAATTTGATTATTTAAAATATATACTAAATCTTCTTCCAGCAGTTCGAAATATTTTCTCAGCATTCAAATAGAAAAGTTTTCCATTTGAATTTTTTGACACTAAAACTGGCAATAGGATATCAAGAGAAGATGAATTATAAAGGGTCAGTCATATAAAACTTCTACCACAATTATCCAAGCAGATATTACCTGTATCAGGCCTTTTACTCGCCATACATTATGTTTCAAAACCACTATCTGCGAATCATCTGGGTGCATAGAATGCATCTCCTGTCTGACAGACTCTATGGCCACATTATGCTCTGATGACAACTGGATGGCAAGAACCTCCCCAGTTGCTTTGACGAGCCTACCAAGGACAGTACGTGAATCACCAAGGTTGGCAGTATAGAGGGTACCCCCACAAATGACACCCACCAGACAACAAGATCCAACTGCTGCAATTTGAGGCTTCATAGGCCACTGTTTAGTGACAAGAGAAAGAAATCCCTCTTCCGTTGCCTGATATGCTTTTTTTATCACATCTACAGACATAGATTGATGTTCTGAGGTGAACCCTGCAAACTCCAACGTTAGGCGGGATTCTCAACAACGAATTGCAAGAGAAACAAAAGGCACTAGATTATGGACAAAAAGTAAAGAGCAGCTTTTATTATTCTTTTAATGTATCAATCCATATTCCAGAATAGCAAACGCAACTGAAGGTGCAGTTATGTGCAAAAAAACATTCTAATGTGAGAAGCACCACAAGGGTTTTGGTTTCTTACTCTTTAGATGCTGAAACAGATGATCATTAATGTAACGTGATGTCTCTGGCCCTCCATGACCATCATATATTCCAACGAAGGTGCCATATGGGCCAGACTCAAGAGTGCTCAAGGGACCAGACTCAAGCTGGCTCTGATCCTCAAGTAAATTATTTGCCTGCACAACAGCCATAGAGAATTCACCACTCAGGTGCTGCCCAGTGTCTTTGTACCAAAGGAGCCCATCTTGCCGGCCTGCTGCATCGGAACCTGCGTGGACATAACGTTCTGAGGACGGCTGCCAGCAGGCCCTCAAAAAGTTCATCAACCTTGATAACATCCCTCATCTCACCGAGGCCAACCTCCGATTTCGCCACATCCAAAATTGGATGCAATAGCTTTCCTTCTTCCAATAAATTCCACCAGTCTTCCCCCTACAATTCAAAGACACGCTATTAAATGAATAAAACTGAAGCTTCCATCCTAAATTTCATCAGCCATTACATTACTAAGAAAAATTGATGCCTGAAATAGAAACCCAACATCCATATCCACTTAAAACAGCAAAATGACCATTAACCCTATGCTAATACTGCTCAGAAAAATTTAACATGGGTTGGTTAAATGCAAACAAAAAAGAAAAAGAAGAAGATGAAGAAGAGGGTCAAATGTAAGTCCACATTCCCCACTTCAGAGTCATAAATCATACAGATAATCACTGCAGCACATACAAAATTCCTGAGTGATTTAGAGCCCAACAACGGAAAGGATTTGGAACTAAATAACCAGTAACATAAAGAGGCAGAAAAATAAAGAGAAACTCACAATAGAAAGTAAGCTTATCTGCGGCGCAGTCTCTGGTCAGCTACTGAATTACAGCAGATGAAAAGGATGGAGATCTAAAGGAAACAGAGAAATACATGTAGGTATAGAATAGAAGGTTAGATCTATAGATCCATCGGATCAAAACAGTAAATAGATTAAAAAAAAAAAGGACAAAGTTCACTTGGCTTCTTGAATTTTCTCGTGCTTTGTACTCTTTTTAACTTCTGGGTTATGTTCTTTTCTTGGTGGGTAAAGTAGAGAAAAAGGATTGAGATGATTGAGAAGGAGATGATTTGTCAATCAGTGCAATCGAAGGAACTGCAAAATAACTTTGAGTTTTGATCTTTCTGAGCAGACAAAAGTCCCCCCTCTCAAAGAAAACCAACAAGTAGACGACTTCAAGCCGGTAACCTGTGCTGCTATATAAGCCTAGTAAATCCAAAAATACAATATAAATTAAACAAAATTATTAATTATATTTAAGTCTATAAGATTATTTATAGGTCTATCTAATTAAATTTTAAAAAAAAATCATACTTTAAGCCTTAAGTATTTAGATGAGTAGTTGGGGACTTTTTCTTATTAAAAATGAAATTGAGAGTCCAAAATTTTTAGTTATATTAAAAAAAAAGATTTTTTTTTTTTACATTGTCATTGTCTTGTTGTAAAAATTACAATTGCTAACATTTAGACTTTCTTTTTTTAGACCACCGGAATTTGTTTGCATAATTTTGAAAACAAATTTAAAATTATTGATGATGGTTTGATTTGTTGGGTGTTGAATTGATTTTCTGAGTTATTTTTTTGAAAGGGCTTGATTAAATGTCTAGACGGGTCTTGTAGATTATTAATTTGTACATTTACCTTTTGAGCTTTAATGTAATTTTGCAGTTAAAAAAAAGATTAAACAAACAATAATAAATTTAGAAATTGTTTGATTTAATTGCAGAAGGCATTTACCCATAGTTGATAGCTAATATTATTTTATTTATATTTTATTCACTATTAAAATAAATATATCATTATTAATTTAATATAAAAAAGTTATTTATTTATTTAAATAAATAAAATAAAATAAATAAAATATCAGTTATATATATATATTTGAAAAAAAGAGTAAAAATTGTATTTTTTTTATACGCTCTAATTTACTGATTTTTATAATTAATAACAGCTTTTGATAATTTTACCAAATAAGTTAGAGATTATAAACCAACCAATCCCTCGAAGACAATACCGATTGACCTTAATAATGCCACGCTTTTTAAATTTGGAAATTTTGAATTTATGTTTCTTTTTTTTTTTATTTCCATTGATTTTCAGTTTTCAAATATTGATTTTATTATTGATTTTGTTCCGTTTTATGTTATTTAATGTAGCAAAGAGGAGCGAATAAAGAAAAAAACGGGGAGATGGTAAATAAAAGGGTAATTTTGATATTTAATTTTAAATTTAAATTTCAACATTTTCACCATTGAATAATCCAGATAATTTAATTAGTATACTAATAAAAATCACTCTCTCCATATATAATTTGATTTAATTAAATTAAATGGAAAAAATACTTTTTTATTTATAATTGACCATAAATAATTAATATATTGTGATGAACTACGGTGTGTATTTTCTTCAAATTTTAATTATATGCTTTACAAAATTTGCTTATGTCTGCATATTTTGCAATTCATGGAAATTGAAGAAACGTGTCAATAGATAATACGAGGCATGTGGTGTATATCTAAGAAATTTCCAGCAATCTATTAATTACTTTAATCATAATGCCACGTTGACAAACACTTATCCTTCTACTCGACTACCCATCATGTTGTAGCGCCTATTGCCCTTACAATAGATCTTCCCGTTCCAAATTATTGTCCCTTCCATTCATTTTCTGTTTTCTCTTGATTTGCATCACTTTTTTGTTTTCTCGTCAATAATATTTAATAATAATTAATTATAAAAATGAATTAATCACTGCTAAAATAAATAATATATTAAAATGTTAATTGAATTAATAAATTTTTTAAATTAGTTATTTATATATAAAATAATAGAGAATTGAGCGAAAAACTATTTAATCCAATTAAAAATACAGTATTAATTAATGGGATTCTCAAATTGACATATCACAACATCCAAATTTTTTCAACGATGTATTTCATCATCGTAAGAGTGAAATTGTCCCTTCTACAAGACAAAGTCAAAAGGGGAAGGGTCATAATAAATTCTACTAATTATATAAATAAATAAATAAATGATATGGTGGGATTTTGGGAGAAAAGGCAGAAAAAAAAACAAATGTTCGGTGAAGGTAACATTATATTCACTGATTCATTAATATCAAAATCGTTTTTAAAATTAAAATATTTAAAATTTAAATTAGACTAAAATCAATTAAAAAATAAATTCATATTCTACAGCTAATAAAATATAAGAACTCGAGACAGATTTTTTTCAATGGAATTGAATAATTTGTTATGTCAAATTAAATATATTTAAATATTTTTAAAATTAATGGAAAAAACCATTACTTTTGATTTTATTTTAATTATATTTTATATTTTATTTTATTTATTAAAATTTAACTTTTTAAAATTATTTTAATCAATATTAAAAATTAATAAAATTATTACATCACTATCACACTACGTCAATAAAAATTAAATTTATTATAGAAAATTTTATATTTTATTTGTGTTATAATTCTATTTTATATTTTTATTTTTTATTAATTAAATTTTATTTACTATACTATTACTTATATAATTAAAATTTTATAAAATTATCAAGTTACTCATTTCATTATTAAATATATTTAAAATTACTATTTATATTATTATTTAATTTTTTAATTTTTTATTAATAATTTTATAATAATAATAATTTATTTTAATCTTATTTTAACTAAAATTATTATTAACTAATTTTTCTTAAATCTATCTAATATACTTATTATTTATCATTACTTTTAAAATAATTGTTAAAAAAATAAATTTTTTAAATAAGTGAAGTATTAAAAATTAATTTAAAATAATATTTAAGTTTAAAAATATTAAAAATAAATAAAATACTTTTTAATTATTATTTCAACTCTTAAATATAATGTTAATTTACTATATTTTTTTAAATTATACTAAATAAGTGAATTTTAACAAAATTAATAATATATAAATTAAATATTTAATTATTTAATCTGATTTAGTTAAATAATTAAAAGAATCTATAATTTATTTAAAATTATAAAATTTATTGACATAATAATTTTTTAATTTTTAACTCTAGAAATAACGATAATATACAATTGAAATAATTTTAAAATATCAAATTTTAATTTTAACAATATAAAGTATAATTATAATAAAATAAAAAATAAATAGTTTTTTATTGTGATTAACTCATATTTTTATCGCTCTTAATGAATTAGCGTTGAATGATCATTTCACCTATTTATATTTAAAAATTATGAAAATTATTTAGAGTCAATGGCTGTAATTTATTTTTTAGCCCATAGATAATATTTTATTTCACTGCAAATGATAGAATATGAAGTTTAGAATATCAACCAAATAAAAGTCTAAAAATCATGTAGTTAAAAAAAAAAAAACAAACTAAAAGCCCTATCAATGATTCAATATAAGTTTGGCTCAATGTCCAAAGACAAAATCTGACCCTTCCTTTGAAATAAAATCATTCAAATAAATTATTGTAAAGTGATGTATTATTTTAAAACGAAATTAATAAAATTATTAAAAAATACATTAATTCAATTAATTTCTTATAAAACTCTTAAAGCAAAAGAGTCCCATTACACTTAAAAGAAGATGTAGCGTAGAATAAGATTTTTTAAAGTAAGTTTTTTATAATTTTTTTTATTTTAATTCATTTTGATTAAATCAATGGTGAATAATAAAAATAAATTATAAATTAATATTTTTTTTAAACATGGTTTTAAAGTAAATATTTAAATATATATTTAATTTGAAAGGAAAATTACAAATTTGAGTTTTAGAATAAGAGCCCAGAAAGATCCAATATCTTTTATTTGGGTTTGAGCTTAGGCCTTCAATCTATAGCAAAACAAACAAGGAAACGGAAAACACAGGCCTGCGGATTTAGGCTCTATTGGTTTCATTCAGGCAGGCAGCGTCAGCGGGAGCGAGAGCCAGCCAGCCACCACGACCGTGTCGGCTTCCTCTGTCTCCAAAGCACAAATAGAAAACAACAAGAAAACAAGAGGAGGAGAAGAAGAAAAAGAGAAATCCCCTCGTATCTTCCTTGCTTTTCTCTTCTCTTTTACTCTTTTCTTTTTCTTCTATATCCACCTCATGAAGGAAACCTTCCGATATTTCTTATAAACCCTAGATTACCTTTCCGATTTTCCTATGGACCCACCTCTCTTCATCTCCCCAGTCTCTCCAATGAACCGCTCTCTCCATCTCACCCCTTCTTCCTCCCCCTCCGGCGACTCTGACGATGATTTCCCCGGCGCTTGGTACGGCAACATCCAGTACCTTCTCAATATTTCCGCCATCGGTTTGTTCTTTTGTGTCTTTATTTTTATTTTCGTCAAGCTTCGCAGTGACCACCGTCGAATTCCTGGCCCCTCTGCTCTTGCTGCTAAGCTTCTCGCCGTATGGCATGCCACTGGGAGAGAGATTGCCCGTCACTGTGGAGCCGACGCCGCCCAATTCCTCATAATTGAAGGTGGAAGCTTTGTTGTGCTCTTAGCCATTGCGTTTTTATCAATTTGTGTTCTTCTTCCCTTGAATCTGTATGCTGGGACTGCAGTACTTGATGATCAATTCTCCAAGACGACGATAAATCATATCAAAAAAGGTTCGGGTTATCTGTGGATTCATTTTGCGTTTGTTGTTGTTGTTGTTGTATTAGTGCATTTTGGTATGTCTGTTGTTGAAGAGAGGCTGAAGATTACTAGATTTAGGGATGGGTATGGAAATTTGAGCGACCCAAATGCGAATTCTACTGCGATTTTTACTATCATGGTACAGGGGTTGCCTAAGAGTTTGGGGGATGATAGGGTTGTGTTGCGCGAGTATTTTCAACATAGATATCCTGGTAAGGTGTATAAGGTTATTGTTCCTATGGATTTGTGTACATTGGATGATTTAGCCACTGAGTTGGTTAGAGTGAGAGATGAAATTACTTGGTTAGTTGCTAGAATTGACTCTAGACTCTTGCCTGAAGAGAATGATAATGACACTGTGGGGGAGGGTTTCATGGGGAGATTAAGGAGCTGGCTGATTTATTTGTGCGGAAGAGTAACAATTTTGTGGGATCAGATGATGGCTGGATTGGGTTACACAGACGAAGAGAAGTTGAGGAAATTACAAGAAACAAGAGCAGAGTTAGAGAACGATTTGGCAGCATACAAAGAAGGCCGTGCACCAAGTGCAGGAGTTGCATTTGTGATTTTTAAGGATGTTTATACAGCTAATAAAGCTGTTCAGGACTTCCGCAATGAGAAGAAAAGGCGTTTTGGCAAGTTCTTCTCTGTTATGGAGTTGCGACTACAGAGGAACCAATGGAAAGTTGAACGAGCCCCATTGGCAACAGATATTTACTGGAACCATTTGGGTTCAACAAAGCTGTCACTGAACCTACGGAGATCATTTGTAAACACATGCTTACTTTTGATGCTCTTGTTCTTCAGTTCTCCTCTTGCAGTCATAACTGCCCTGACGAGTGCTGGTCGGATTATTAATGCAGAAGCAATGGATAATGCTCAATCGTGGCTGGCTTGGGTGCAAAGTTCCAGCTGGTTTGCATCTCTCATTTTCCAGTTCTTGCCCAATGTTATAATATTTGTGAGCATGTATATAATAGTTCCTTCAGCTCTTTCTTATCTTTCCAAGTTTGAACGGCATCTAACTGTGTCTGGGGAGCAAAGAGCTGCACTTCTAAAGATGGTTTGCTTCTTCCTTGTAAATCTTATTCTATTGAGAGCTCTGGTGGAGTCTTCTTTAGAAGGTGCAATCTTGAAGATGGGAAGGTGTTATTTAGATGGAGAAGATTGCAAGAGGATTGAGCAATATATGAGTGCATCATTCCTGTCAAGATCTTGCCTTTCTTCTCTTGCATTTCTAATCACAAGCACCTTCTTGGGAATTTCTTTTGATCTCTTGGCTCCAATCCCTTGGATAAAGAAAAAGATCAAGAAATTTCGGAAGAATGACATGCTTCAGTTAGTACCAGAGCGAAGTGAAGAGTACCCCCTGGAAAATCAGATGATAGACAATCTTCAGAGACCATTGATGCATGATAATGTGTTTGACTCTCCCAGATCAACTGGATTTTATCCAGATGGACAAGATCTTTCTGAATATCCAATCAGCAGAACCTCTCCCATTCCCAAGCAGAAATTTGATTTTGCACAATATTATGCATTTAATTTGACAATATTTGCCCTGACCATGATATATTCGTCATTTGCTCCACTTGTGGTCCCAGTTGGTGCGATTTATTTTGGGTATAGGTATGTGGTTGACAAGTACAACTTCCTTTTCATATATAGGGTCCGGGGGTTTCCTGCTGGCAATGATGGGAGGTTGATGGACACAGTACTGTGTATCATGCGGTTCTGTGTTGATTTGTTCCTTCTTTCAATGCTTTTATTCTTTTCAGTCCAAGGTGACTCCACGAAGTTGCAAGCCATTTTCACTCTTGGATTGTTGGTAATGTACAAACTATTGCCTTCTGATAGTGATGGCTTTCAATCAGCTCTTTTGGAAGGCATCCAGACCATTGACAGTATTGTAGATGGACCCATTGATTATGAGCTTTTCTCACAACCCAGGTTTGACTGGGATACGTATAATTCATGATATGAATATTAACACTGTTCAGTATTAGTTGAATATCCATTAACTTTTAGAGGCAAAAATCTTCTATGGTGTTCATGTGGGTTGTTTGTTTCGGTTTGCATATAATTTTGTTTCTTTTTCAATGCTTGACTAGCTTCTAATTTTGAAGATTTTGCTTCTCCATTCTGTTTCTACATAATTGTGTAGGGAAAGGGTCTTGACTTTATAATTTGGATTGTGCTGATGTGTGTCCACCAGTTGCCTATTTGTTTTTTCATATTGATGTTTTCCTCTGGACATAGGATTGTTGCCTGGCATCACAACAATGTTTCATTTAGATTGTTCTTGTGCCATGCTTTCTACTTGAGGCTTTATCTTAAAATAAGAAGAGGTCGTGGCGTTTTAGTCAGGCTAGAAACTTTTGAAACGTTTGCTGGTGGAAGATGCATGGATACTTTTATTATTATTATTATGATTATTGTTATTAGAATGTTCATCATGTAATTATTTTATTATTATTATTATTATCATCTCCATTTCTATATATTGAAAAATAAATAGTATAATTTGTATTTGTTAGCAAGTGAAGTCTAACAGAGATGATTAAGTTGATTTAATGAGTAACCTTGTAATTACCGTTTCTTCCAATTCTTTCTCTTTCTTCTCGTCCATATTTGTGTTGGGTTCTTCCTATCCTTGTTGACGACTGCCATCAATGCAATTTCAATATTGATTATGAAAATTCAATGTAATTGCAATTTCAATTTGAATATTTCTTTACAATTAAATTCTCTACATAGTTTTTTAACTTCAAAAATTTTAATTTAAAAAAAAAAATTAGAATCATGCATAATTCTAGAAAGAAAATACTTTAATTTTTTTGTAAAATAAATCATTTGAAATAAAGGAAAATAAATTTGAAATGAAAGAAAATAAAGAGGAGATTTCTAGTCCTGTGCTACGCAAAACAATGGGAAACAATTGTAGAACGAGATTGCACAGACCAGGAAGTCTGGTCCGCGTACAGGAAACTGGCTCACCAACACCAACCTGACAAACCCATCCAATTCGGTCACACTGGCTGAGTTTCAATGCAAAAATTCAGTCCGACTAGAAACTGAAGACGTGAAAAAAAGAAACTCTATTAACATCCATCAGAACTCCATACTTTGAATCAAAACCAAGTCCCTTCTGGTTGCAGACAACTTGAGCTTTAGTGAAAACGTTATTATTCTCGAGAAAATATAGAACCTGAGAAGAAGCTAGGAGCATCCCAAATTGCAATCCATCATAACCACCAGAAAAGGTTGCGAAAAATAAGCCATTTGCGAGTTGTGTTTTGGACATGCCACGGTCGGCTCGGCCCCAAATTCTTGTGTTGTGGCGAAACCAATTAACTATTAGCAGCTCTTGGAATAAAATATGTATGTGCTGTATGACTATTAACTGGAATGTCTGATTCTGCAAAACATATTTATAGCTGGTTGTTTCTGTCTAATAAAATATTAATTTAACTGGTCCTGGAATCGAGACAGCTAATATTTTCCACTTAGGACATCACGTAGGCTTTTTCTAATGCAATTTGCAGTTCAAAGTTCAATCATGGTATGCCAGCTTCGGGGGGGAAGGGGAACTGAGCTATCCATTGAATTAACAAATAGATAATTTATCAAGACACAGTCTTGTGCATGTTGCAAATGTAAAGGGTCATTTCATTAATTTCTCAGTAATCAACATGGCAGATGATAACCATTTAGATTACAAGAGAAAAAAAAAACCACGGACAGTATATAATAGATAAAGTCAAGAAAAAATTATATAAAAAATAATAATAATAAAGAAAAATGTTGAAAATGCGCATAATAAATTCCATGAAAAAAAGAAAAAGACAAACAGAAGCAAGATGAATGTTGCAGAATTAATACTTGGACCAAATGAATTGTAGGCCAGATAGCGAAATAGAGCAAAGTTAGGAGTCAAGCCCCCCCAATCCTTCTTTCACTCTTAGCCACCCAAATGCTTGTCTCTTTCACTTGGGAGTGATTTCTCACTTCAAACTCTCTATAATCATGTGGCTAATCTTTAAACTAAATGTCTAATTTTTATTTTCAATGAGGGCTAAAGAGATGATCATAAAACTGGGATTGCAACTCACCTCAAAGTTGCTACTTGTCTTTTGCTTATTGTGACTTTTGTTTTAGAGAGAAAAAGGAGACTATGTATCATCTTCCAGTCAAAAGTAACCTTGTTGATTCAAGTTCAGACACAACCAAGCTTGGCTTTCGAGGTAATAACCAACCCCTCTGCCCAAAGCCTCGCCGCCTCGGACCTACCATCCCTGAATTTCTCAAATGCACCAAACACAGGTTTAATATTCATATATTTTCATGCTTCTTTTCTTGTTTAATGCATGCATTATAAGGCCCTTATTTACGCATCCCTTTTGCTCTTCGCAATCAGCCAACCGATTTCTGATGGAAGGACTGGAATTCTGAACCTGATTACTGATAAGGTTGGTGACAATGTTGTTTATATTCATGCTTACTTTGTTATTCCAAATTGAGAAACATGCTAATGGTTTTGGCTTGTAATTTACAGGGAATTGATGGTAGAGAATCTATATGCAGTGGATGCTCACCATCTTGTTACTCAGGATCTCCGCCAGGAAGAACAGATAATCCATTAGTTCATGACGTGCATTTCATCCATCAAATGGAGCTTCTTTCGCCATTTACAAGAACCAAGCTTTCTGATAAGTTTGGATTCACCTCTGCATCTCCCATTTGAGTCTCACCACTCAAAATAGAGTGTTGAGAGAATTGAGTATCATCCATGAAATGGGATTTCCTAAACCAGAAAATGTCATTTCTTTTTTGAGAATTTTTTTGTAGTGTTAAGTAATTAGTATGAGTTTTTTTTTTGTTCTAACCCAAATCATGCATTGTCGGTTTTCTTTCTGTAAGTGCTATGAGACGGACAGACTCTTTTATATCTTTGTACATATTGTTGGATCCTAACAGTTAAAACGTCTTCTTTCTATGTTTTTGTTTTGTTTTTTTTTTTTTTCTATATTTTACTGAAACATATATATTAATCTGTATTTTTAGAAATCAACTATTTATTTATTGTAATTTTTTAAAAAATTAATAAATTACTTCACAAATAATATAATTTCTTTATTTTATTCACAATTTAATCCTATAATTTTATACATTCTAATAATTTAGTAGCTATACTTTAAATCATTAAGAATAATATGATAAATTAAGATGGAAGTAAAACTGTTTCAGTGAAAAAATAACTCCGGAGTTGCAGAGAAATTTCAAATTAAATGAATAAAAGCTCAAAGTTTTGGTATAGGCTTGTTTTACTGATAAATATATTTGAATAAATTTGAGAGATTTCAATTTTATTTTCTTAATTTTTTATTTTTAATTTAAAAAAAAATACTTAAAGTTTTGAAGGCTTTTAAATCCTAATCAGCCCAACTCCAAAATATTAAAGCAAATTTCATCCGATTTGTTTGAAGTACATATAAATTCTATTTATTTTGAAATAATTTTTTTTTCAAGTAAAAAAAGAATTCTTCCCTTTCATTTCAGAAACGAAAAACAATAAAAATAAATTAATTAAAATTTTAATTCTAAATATGAAAATTAAAAGAATACAAATATCCACGCATTCGTTGTATTCAAACTGGACTCTAAATACAAAGGAGTAATATTTTGATATGTTGTTGGTTGAGCTGTTGTAAAAGTTAAATTTTTTTTTGAATTTTTTAAGGATATGCAGATAATTTTTCTTAATTAAATTATAAATATATTTTATAAGATCAAACTTTTTAATCTATTTGTTAAAATTTTTTTTACTATTTAGTCCTTCATCTTCTCTATTATTTTTTAATTCAAAAATTTATCTTTCATTTTTAATATTTCAAGTTTAAGTCTCCATTAAAATATTTTTTAAGATTATTCATTTATTATTTAATTTAATTTTATATATTATTTTTATTATTAAGTGATAGTATTTTTTTTTATTTATGTCATTTAATTATTAATATATTTATATGATTGAAATTATACAAAAATAAATTTTAATCGATTAAAATATTTTTTAAAAAATAAATTTTAATAATAAATTATATATTAAAATATTATATTATTTTAATAGTATTATTTTTTTTTTATGAATTTATATATTATAATCATAACGAAAATAAATTTTTTTATAATAAATATTATTAAAAGTTTACTTTATAGTGATAAATCATAAATAATTGATTAATAATTTATATTAAAAAATATATTTATAAATACCGATAATGATATTATTAAGAATATATTTTAATTAATAAAAAATAAATAAAAATAATCGTAATTTAATTATAATAGTTTTTTTTATAAATTTTTTTAAATATATATTTATTTTATATCTTTTTATTTTATAATTTTTATTTATTTTAATTTTTATACATACTAAAATAAATTACTGTTCAATTATACTATTTTAAAATATTAAATTTTATTAAATATTAAAAAATATTTTAAATAATTATTTAAAAAAATAATAATTAATGATAAATTAATTTAAAAATAATATAAAATTGAATAAGATTATAATAGTTAATTATATGTTATTATAATAAAAAAAAATGAACAATAATTTTATGATAATAATAAAAAAATAAAAATAATAATAAAATGAGATATAATATATATATTTATTTATTTAAATTAATTCTTTAAATTGAATTTCTAGATCCATTGCTGCTGAACGACTCATCTTCCGTTGACTGTTGACATTTCATTTGCAAACATAAAAGTAGTTTTCTGTAAGGAAGCTAAAACTGGGTCGCCATTGATTGAGGAATCAAAACCATTGAATCTTGCTTTGTGTGGTGTAGCATTCAATTTCCATTCTCCGAGTTAAAACGTGTTGGCCAGTTGGGTCGTGACCTTAAATTATTTCTATGAGCCTCATGTCTTCGTTCGGCCATTAAGTTTGAAACCAAACAAATTTGGCCCATTTTAAGAACCTTCTTCTTGACTCTTTGAGTCTGCCCGTGAATTCCGCACCATGATTTTCTGTAAATATATTATTATTATTTTACCTTGATTTACTTTTGACTGATATTTAATTTAAAATCTTTTAATTTTGAAAATACTTTGGTATAATTTAATTAAAAAGTCATTACTGGTTACGCAAGTCAGTTTTCTCTAATATGTAAACAAGTTTAATTTCATAAGTTTTCAACATAAAAAATGGAATTTCGAGGAGGTAGTGGACCTATAATTGGAATTATTAGTTTCTTGTTGTAATTTTCCATGAAAAAAGGAAAAGAGGAAAAAAAAAAAAAAAGAAGAAAAGAACGGGTCCGTCACTCACCGCCAGATGTTTATTAAGCAAAATTTCTTTAAATACACTCTGTTTGAAAAAACACTAAAAATCTTAAAAGAGAATGATGATAAATGCAAGTTTCTTTCTTGACGTTCCCTTCTCCGCTTGGCGTCCCTTTTTTTGACTTTGATTTTCTTGTCCTCCTTATTAAATTTCATATTATAAAAATAATTTTATAATTTATTTAAATTAGTTGTAAAAATGAAGAATAAAAAATTTCATATAAGAAGATTATAAAATTTTTTAAATATTTATATTTAAAAAAAATTTAATTTAAATATAAAGTATTTTGGAGAAATTTTAAAAGAAATTTAAAATTAATATATTATATTATAAATCATAATTGAGATAGAAATTATATTATAATAAATATTATTTTTATTTTCAATCAATTGAAAGGTGTATTCAACAATTACGAACAATCACTTTAAAATTTTATATATTTTGTTATAATTTCTCTAAAATTTTAATTTGAATTTATTCTAAAAAATTATAAAATTATTTTGATTTTATTATATCTTGAAAAAATATTATTATAACTCTACAACGAAATGAGAATAACTAATTTTTTTTTAAAAAAGAATATTTATTTTTACATTTTAAAATCAATTTATACATATACTTATTAACATTTCTAATTATATTATATTTTATTTATATTTATATATATATTTTTTATTTTTCAATTTTAATTTGATTTCTTTGTTTGATCATTTCATCGTAAATCAAACATAAATATTGCCTTAATTAAATAGTTATAAAAATATCACCTTCTCCACCACATGCATCATAAATCTATTTATTATAATTATAAATTAAAAATAATATTGATTTAACATCCTACGCATATCCAACTTCTCTACCGCAGCACGTCTCCAAAGTCTTGTGGTCCTAAAATTGAAAGGTGGCCGTTAACGGTTCTTACAAGTTTATTAATCTAATTATTTTGAAATATTAATAATTTTGAAATAAAATTTATGTTTCAAATATTTATAATTTCTATGTAAAAATAGGAAAAATAAAATTATTGAAATTAAATATATGAATAATGCGGACTTAGATCGGAAATCATAGATTATTAGCAAAGCGTATAGGTGGCGGACTCAGCTTAGATACCCAGCAATTATTCACTCTCTCCCTCTGATGTCAACAGTTTACTTTCGCCAACTACTTCTATCTAACTCTCTTTTTTATTTTTTTGTCCTTTCATTTTACTCATTTTGCAAACTAGACCCTCAACTTTTTATTTTTTACGAATTTCCTCTACCTGTGCTTTTTATTGCCTTAAAAGTCCTTTTTTCTTTGCAGCTTTTAATAGGTTATCTGGCGAGTCAAAAAGTTTAAAAGCCAGATGCACTGTATTTGCTGACTTCCCCTCATCCGACATCGCATATATGTCCTCAATTAATGTGAATGACTGAATAAGGAGTAATAG
Organism: Manihot esculenta; assembly: GCF_001659605.2. Classification (NCBI taxonomy): domain Eukaryota; kingdom Viridiplantae; phylum Streptophyta; class Magnoliopsida; order Malpighiales; family Euphorbiaceae; genus Manihot; species Manihot esculenta. The sequence goes on along the minus strand of NC_035162.2, from coordinate 8,504,918 downwards.
ATTAACGGCATTTTATATTCTGTACTAAAAAATAATATTGTAATATAATATGAATTTTAATTAAGACCTTCAATATTATAAATTATTTATACAATCTATTAATATTTTAGAATTAAAATATAATTAAAGATAATATTTAAAATATATAATAATCTTAATACGATACACATTTTTTTTGTTTAATTTGGGATTCTCAAAACAATACACACACTATTTTATAATGTAAAATAAATATTAAAAATATCGAGTTTTCTTTTAACATATTTTAAAAAATTATTAACCAAAATGATTTGAGATTATTATAACATTGATCATAAAAATATTAATTTCATCAAAAGCCACTAAGATTTTTTTTTTCTTTTGGAGAGAAACCAAAGCCTTTATATTTAATGCATTTCAATGACAACAATCAACTAATCAAATTTGTATTCAAGTAAAAATAATAGTAAAACTCCACTTAAGACTTGGCTCGGTAGAAAAAAAAAAAAACAAAAGTAAAGGGCATGGGCAGGTGGGGCATAATTGCAAAATGCAGAAAATTCAAAGGGCCCCACTGCCATTAACGATATTTCAAAATTAAAGTAGGAGCCACCTCCCCAACCTTACATGGCACCAAACACCCGCGATTTCTTCTTCACACGGACAAGACACACACATACATTAAGTGAAAGCGAAAAACTTTTATAAATAAACTCCGAACAAAGCTCACCTCTCTCTCTCTCTCTCTCTCTGTCAAAACGGAGACGACTCTCCTTTCCTTCATCTAGAGAAGCCTCCTCCTCATCCTTCATCCATCTCTCTGATCTCTCAGATCCATTTGCTTCCCAATTCTAATGTCGTGGTCGTCTTATTTTTCTTACAATTCTATGCTTTTCTTGTTGCTGTTAATGTTGTCGAGGAGCTGTTACGGGTTTGGTACTTTCGGATTCGATATTCACCATCGGTATTCGGATCCGGTCAAGGGGATTTTAGCCCTTGATGACTTGCCAGACAAGGGTACTCTCCAGTATTATGCTTCTATGGCTCACCGTGACCGATTAATCCATGGCCGTCGACTTGCTACTGCTGATAATTCCACTCCTCTCACTTTCTTTGACGGGAACGAAACTATTCGGATCAGTTCTCTGGGATTGTAAGACTTCTTTGTTTTTAATAATCTTACTTCTTCAGTTCTTATCTAGATAGGACTGTTTTATTGTACATGATGCTTGGGAATTGGACGTTTGGTTGGTCTGAATTGTTTTTACTGTGTTTGGTCTCTGAGAAAAACTGGATGAAACTGGAAGGAAAAATAATGATAAGGCTAAATTATTTAAAAAGGAAAAATAATGATAAGGTTAAAATTTTTCAGTCTTATTGCTCAAAATCATTTAATTTTGTTAATTTAACCTTTAATTTTTAAATAATTTTAATTTCAATATTTAAATAATTTATTAATGACAATCATTAATGTTAATTAATTTTTTGAATTTTAGTAATTTTTTACTTTTATAATTATCCTCAAATGAATAAAAATATTTTTAAAATAATTCTATTCAAAATTAAGCCTATTTTTTTATTATAAATGTTTTCTTTTACAGTATGTTGAAAATAAATAACTTTAAGAAATGTTAATTATTAAATTAAATATTAGTCAATTAAATTTTCCTTTCTATATATAAAGTAAAAATAAATTATTTTTTACCAATTAATTAGTTTAATTTAATTTAATATAAAATTGAAAACAATATTACAAATTATGATCAATTGGGAAAACTAAAAATATATATTCTTTTTTCCTTTTATCATTTAGCCTCGGAATAATAATAATAATAATAATAAAGAAATAGAGCAGGCAATCAATAATCATTTTAGTGGCCAATATGCTGAAAGTTCTGTTTAGAAACTCGTCTTTCTCCTTTTTTTTTCCTCTTGTGCGTGCGCGCGCACTAATTGTTGCACTTAAATTTTCTGGGCAACCAAACATGGGATCAAGATAATTAATTCTTTTTCATTTTGCAGTTTACATTACGCAGAAGTTTTGGTTGGGACGCCAAGTTTATCATTTCTTGTAGCACTGGACACTGGCAGTGATCTCTTCTGGTTACCATGTGATTGTACGAGTTGCGTCCGTGGCTTGCAAACTTCATCTGGGAAGGTACTCCATTATGTTGTTTGTTTTTCTTGCTGTTTCTTAATTTTTGTCTGGCATCATTTTCTGGGTTCCTCCTCATGCTCTGGAGTCGGTCTTTTACAAATCTAAACTTGAAATTTTGTATTATTTGTTTTAGACAAATAGCCTAATGTGATATCGGATGGATTTTTCTTTTTAATCAAACAGCAAATACAGCTTAATATTTACAGCCCCAATAACTCATCAACAAGCAAAACGGTTGCCTGCAACAGCTTACTGTGTTCACAGCAAAGTCAATGCTCCTCCTCCTCTCCAAGTGCTTGTCCATATCAAGTTTTATATCTTTCTGAAAACACTTCTTCAAGTGGGTTCTTGGTAGAGGATTTATTGCATTTGACTACCGATGATACTCAACCGAAAGCTCATAATGCAACGATCACATTTGGGTGGGTAATTTTTATTGTTTCGAGAACTGATATGTAGTTTTTCCTAATAGCAAGAAACTAGGTTTTCTGGGGATTTTCATTGTGTAATATGAATACAGATGTTACCCTCTTGAATTTAATTGTGAACAATAGGATTAGAATTGCACTTTTTTTGACCTAAAGTGAAAATGGTTTTTCCATTGTGAGATTGTAAATCCTTGGAAGATCAATCGCATACCAAAGACTTCGAGAAAAGTCTGTTATTGTTCTGTTACAAACTCCCTTGAGTTTGTATAGATCAGGGAGTGTGTTGCTTGTGTTTTATTCTTCTTCTTCTTCTTCTTCTTCTTTTATGAGCTTACACCATTTGTATTTCAAAAATTATTACTTCTTTATGGAATTATTGTTCTTAATTTTCTGCTCTTTTTGCAGCTGTGGTCAAAGGCAAACTGGTTCCTTTTTGGATGGGGCAGCTCCCAATGGCTTATTTGGCCTTGGTATGAGAAACGTATCTGTTCCTAGTACTTTAGCAAGAGAAGGGTTAACTTCCAATTCCTTTTCTATGTGTTTTGGACCTGATGGAATTGGGAGAATCACTTTTGGAGATACAGGAAGCTCAGACCAAGGAGAAACACCTTTCAATCTGAGGCAATCACAGTAAGTGCACGCTTGCTGAATCTTCATTTGCAATGTCCTCTATTTATACCTGAATCCCATGACATTGACATGGTCCTGATTTTCATGTGGGAACTTGAATATCAGTCCAACCTATAACATCAGCATCAGCAAAATAAATGTGGGTGTGAATGATTCTAATCTTGCGTTCACTGCAATTTTTGACACTGGTACCTCATTTACATACCTAAATGATCCAGCCTATTCCTTTATATCTGAGAGTGTAAGTATCTTCAGTATTTTGGCTTGATACTTCCAAAGTTCAATTCTCTTTCATTCTGATACTAACCCTTTATGTTAATATTTGCAGTTCAATAACCAGGCAAAAAACAAACGCTATTTATCTAGTTCTGAGTTACCTTTTGATTATTGTTATGAGATAAGGTAAATTATATCTCAACGAACTCTCTCCTCACCTCCTCCCTTTCTTCCCCTTTTTCCTTTTTGTATTCATGCATATGTTATGACCCCTTTAGGATAACCACTGACTTTCACATAAATTCAGCTCTAATCAGACGGATCTGGAGATACCAACTGTGAACTTGGTTATGGAAGGTGGAAGTCAATTTAATGTCACTGATCCCATAGTAATAGTTAGCATTCCGGTAAAGTTTTACCTCCAGTGTTCTGATATCTTATTCATGCCTTCTGGCTTACAACTGAAGTTTTTTAATTTAATATATCTACAGGGAAATGCAAATTTATATTGTCTGGGAGTTGTTAAAAGCGGAGATGTGAATATCATCGGACGTGAGTTTCTTGTTACAGAATCTGTTATTTCTGAAGTTTGTTGCATAACTTTTGCTATTTAATTTGAATTTGATCTTAGACACTCTTCATTGATATTCTAGAAAAATATTTCATTGCTATAGCAAAACAAAACCCAAGAGTTATAGTTATATTCCTTTTCCAATATCAATGTGTTTTTCGGCTATCCTAAAAGAAAAGTTTAGTATGCTACATTGTGGAAAGGTGAAGTTTATGCTGAATAAATTTTTTTACCACTTATTTGATTATTTCTTTAAGAAGTGAAGACCAAAAAAGGAGCCCCTCTTCTTTAGCCTTTGGGTAGACATGGCCACGGTTTGATTCAAACCGTGAACTGGTCCATGGTTCTAGTTCTGGAATTGAACTGGGACCATTTATTAGGACTGCAGGTCTCCTTTGCTCGAACAAGGACTGAAACCAGCTACTCTGAACCATTTGTCTTGAGCCGAAACTGCCCCAACTTTGAAAATTTTTTTTCTTAAAAAGATTTGTATTAGTTGATTTGGTTCCCTTTATTATTATAATTTTATTTTCTAAAAAGCAAAATAAAAGATGCATTATAAATCAAAATCTTCCAAAACTATGTATTAAAAAAATCAATACTATTGTAGTTTTAGTTTTAAAAAAGTCTCAAACTAAGGCCGAATTGAAACAAGAACCAAAACTGTTTTGATCTGTAACCATTTTGGATGAAGTCAGTTCAAACCATAAAGCTCTATGAAGTATGTACTAGTGCTTCCGGTTCGAAACCGGACTGGAACTTGCCTGTGGCCCGTCACTTTGGGGTGTTTGGAGTGTAGAGAGGCCTTCAATTCTATGAAATGGTCAATTTTCTATTTTCTATTTTTTTATGTATTGGTTATGATGCTGTTTTTGGAGAAAACACTATGGTTTTGTGCTGTTTTTTGAGAAAACTACTATCTAAAATGTTTGTTAAAGCCTTACATTTTGATTTTATTTAAAATTTGATGTATTTTAGTCATGAAAGCTTAGCAAAGCACAACATGTTTTTCAAACTGCTTTTTTCAACATTTAAGATAGTGCTTTTTTTTCAACGTCTTTTAGTCAATTTAAAAGCAGTTTTAGCCCAGCTTTTTGTTCTCCCGGCCACATCCGAACTAGCCCTAAAAACTATACAGGGTTTTCTGAATTGGGCATTTCACTTGCGTAGAGATTAAAGAAAGAAACTTGTTCTTGCTTTATTTTCTTGCATGACTACATGTTTTTATTGACAACTGTGCTAAAATATTGAATTATTATGATAATGCAGAAAATTTCATGACGGGTTATCGTATAGTTTTTGATCGTGAAAAGAACGTATTGGGTTGGAAGCCATCAAACTGTGAGTACATTACACATGTACCAATTCCATTTTAGATTAGATAAAACATAAACACTTCCTTGTCCTTTCAAGCACTAATTTTTTATGATGTGATTTGTTTGCAGGTTATGATCTTCTAGACACCAACACACTTCCTGTCAATCCAATATCTCCTGGAGGGTCACCAACTACAACAGTCAATCCAGAAGCCACCGCCGGGAATGAGAAAAATCCTAATGCATTTGGGGATCCAGCACCTTCAGGGAATCATTCACCTCAGTTGAACCCATTCACTTTTGCATTTATGATGGTTCTTCTTTCACTTTTTTACCATTTGATTATTTTTTAGTTCGTTCCTGAGGCATTTATGTATTCTTGTATTATATACACAGTACGCAGACAGACAGTTCTTTCGAGTACAGGTACACAGCAAAATAGAAAGCGTCATTAGCTTGCTATTAAATTTTTGGTCTTAGCAAATCTGATTTCATCCTGTGGTTGTAAATGCATGTAGACCATGAGTAGGTAGAAATGATATAGTAGCGTTACATTTTGGTATACAATTCTTGGAGTTGATAGTACTTTTTGTAATTTGGTTGTTATACTATAATCTAGTTATTGACATAGATACTCTTGGTGTTAATGTTCTATTTCTTTTGTCTTTTAAAGTTGTTTCATTGCATTTGAAAGCTCAAGAATCACTATCATCTTAACTAGCTGTTGCAGGCGCCCCTTTTTCAGTGCAATATATATTTGTGTTGGAGCAAACATAAAATCTCTAATCAAAGATTTTTTAAAAATTCAATTCAATTTATTTTTTTTTATCAAATTTCTTGTTTGGAATGAAATAATTTTTCTTTTTTTTGAACTCATAAAATTTTTATTTCTAAAGAAAATAAATTCAATTTTATTAGAATTCATATTCATTTAAAGCGAGATGAATCATACCATCAAATGGAAAGAAACAGAAAAAGGACAGCTAAAAATTCTAGTTTATCAAAACACTCAAAGAGATCATCATTCACTTTCTTCTTGGAAAGATTAGGTGAGATTTTTTTGAACTACAATTTGTATCTTAATTTTTTTCTCAAAAGAAAAAGGGGGAGAAAATCATAATAAAAGATAAAATTCCCCTAAAAAAATTGTTGAAGGCAGCTGAAGTAGAATGAATAGGGTCATCATAATCAACAATGGGTATTTTGTTGCCAGCTGAAAAAGGTCGCTCTTGCCAAATTTTATTGTCGAGAATTGGGCAGATATTATCATTTGATGACCAACTATGTATATTAGGAAAACTTGGTTATCTTGCAAAAGATGCAGCTGAAACTTTCTAGCAAAATCTAGCAACAATGAGTTTTAAGCAGAAAATTAATGACAGCTTCGATGATTATGGTGAAATAAGCCCTTTTGGTGGCTGCAAACTTATTGGAGTAGATTCTAGAAACCTCAATTCATTTGTTGAAGGGTATCAATGTTTTAAAACTATTGTCCATAACAAAAATTAGAAATACTTCGCATGGTAAATGAAACATATACCTCCATTGAAAAACCAGGAGGTGGATGTTTAAATTCCAATCAGTCAGGAACTAATCTAAAGATCAAGCAGATCTTTCAACTCAATTCCACCACAAGCTTTGTACAGAATCACATTTGACTACAGCATTGTAGTGCCTGAAGAGGAACACAGATTCTTCTGTTCAAAAACAACAGTGAAAAAGTGAAGGTGGCAGATGATACAGAAGAATAGCCAACTAATTAGCTTTCTGCCCAAAATGAAAGTTCCAAAGAACCCACCAAAGACTTGTATTGGCATATAGATTTAGAGAAAACGTCTAAAAGCACAAAATTCTGAAAAAGATGGCATCTAAAGTATTGAGAAGCAATCAAGCGTCTGGACCAATGCTTTCTGAAATTTTAATTTTGAATATGCATTTATTTTTAACAGGAAAGAATTGACAACTTTTAGCACACACAGTCATAATTGACAACTTTTTGCAGGAAAGAATTACAGAAACAGTCAATCACCTCACCCTACTCTTTTCATTACTGATCTCCTCATCATCGTCACCATCCTTACTCTCATCACCAAATAAGCTAACAGGGGCTTTGAATTTTACCTTAATGCTCTGCTTTTCAACAGATTAATTTAATAATGTAAATGAAAGAAGAGAGATTTTTACTCTTACGAAAAGTTTTACTTTCTTAAAATATTCGTCTCCAACTAAGCAAGGCAGTGCCAGTTCATTTGGTTGTTGTTAAGGCAGCGGACGGTGGTGCGTCCAGCACGTCTCGAAGCTCCGGTGTGATCTCTTCTTGGGGTGAGCTTATTTGGTTGGGCCTTTTGTTTGGGTTGATTCTGTGTATTACCCAACTTCAGGCCTCTATTGTAATTATCCAATGAGCTCTAACGCATGTCAATACAGTTATAATAATAATAAGAGGAGAATTATTAGATGAGATTGAATTAAAATATTTTTTAGAAAATTAAATGTACATTAATTAAAATAAAAAATTAAAATTAAAAATTTTAATTATAAGATAACAATTTAACTTTTTTTATTCTTTTTAAATATATATTTTAATAAAGCAGAGACGTAAAACACAAATTTTGACTTGAAAAACAAATAACCAATTTGATTGCTTAACCTCAACTACCCTTCAACAATCAGTGATGGACGTTTTGAAATTAAACACCGACACCAGTTGCTTTTTCTTTTCATGCTAATTTGAATATTTAAATATAATAATCCATGAACGAAAATAATCACCAGGACAAACTCTTCCAAAATTAGTGTGGCCATGCAGTCTCCAAATTAAACGATGAAAATTAATTAGCAATTAATGAACTATTGAATCCGAGCATATGCACTCATGTCCATGAATTATTGGACATGAAGCAGCAGTAGGAACGTCAAGACAAAAAAAAAAAAAAAGAAATGAATATTGTTCATGTACCATAAGCTTTAGCTAGTGCTAATGTGTTATGATGAAGATGCTTAAAATATACTACTCCATTATTAAATTCTCGTATCAATTCCTTAACTAATTCATGTTTCTGAGGGGCCATGCAACAGGCAATAGCTACTACGTTTTCATAGTCTGTCTTCTATAAATAGATAATTATAACTTGTTTGGTTCCCATGAAAATTATAAATCTCAGTAATTTACATATTCTCTATGGCTTCTGTTCTTCTTGCCTTATTCTTCAGCTCAATTCTCATATTTTCGATTATTTCACCAGGCAATGCGCTGAGTTTGAATTACTACAAAGAAACATGTCCCGATGTTGACTCCATTGTTAGAGATGCAGTCAAGAAAGCTGCCATGAAAGATAAAACAGTCCCTGCAGCTCTGCTTCGCATGCATTTCCATGACTGTTTTATAAGGGTTAGTATCATAATTAATTAATCACCAAGCACTTAACTCATATTGCATTTCTTTCAAGGTAACGTTTTTGATATGTGTTCTTACATAATTGTTTCCTTTGAATTTGTTGTCTCAAGGGCTGTGATGGGTCTGTGCTGTTAAGTTCCAAAGGCAGCAACAAAGCAGAGAAGGATGGACCTCCAAATGTTTCTTTGCATGCTTTTTACGTCATTGACAATGCCAAGAAAGAAGTGGAAGCTTCGTGCCCTGGGGTGGTGTCTTGTGCTGATATTTTGGCATTAGCAGCAAGGGATGCAGTTGTACTAGTAAGATATTTTAATTATGGGACAGAAAACTGAAACGTCGAAGCAAAATCTCGAGTTTTGATTCTAATACGTGTAGCTTTTCTGCAGTCTGGAGGACCAACATGGGACGTCCCAAAAGGAAGAAAAGATGGAAGAACATCAAAAGCAAGCGAAACAATACAATTGCCAGCTCCAACTTTTAACATCTCTCAGCTCCAGCAAAGCTTCTCCCAAAGAGGCCTGTCCATGAGTGATCTAGTTGCTCTTTCAGGTAAAGAAACTAAAACCCAAAAACTATTCTTACTTCTATTTCATCATTACAAACAAGAAAATTCAGACAAGCTTACCAAGTTACTGATGTGCAGGTGGTCATACTCTAGGGTTTTCTCACTGTTCATCCTTCAAAAACAGAATATACAATTTCAATGCTACTCATGACATAGATCCCACCATGAATCCATCATTTGCTGCAATGTTAAGGAGTATTTGCCCAAAAAAGAATAACCCTAAGAACGCAGGTTCCACCATGGACCCTTCTTCAACGACCTTTGATAACACATATTTCAAGTTGATCCTACAAGGGAAGGTCCTGTTCTCTTCAGACCAAACTCTGCTCACGAGTACTAGGACTAAAGCTTTGGTCTCAAATTTTGCTAGTTCAAAGGAAACTTTCTACAAAGCGTTTGTGAAATCCATGATCAAAATGAGTAGCATCACAGGAGGCCAGGAGGTTAGGAAGGACTGCAGGGTGGTAAATTAATATAAGAATTTCTTGGCTAATCAATTATTTCTACACTATCCGATCATGGGAAATATATCTATCAACTTATGATAATTGTCATAATTTACGGTTTGCCTTCAAGAAAAGAAATATTTCGTGTTGCATTTTAACAAAATTCTCTTATTCTGTATGCATTTTATTTTTCTCCTTTCGTTTACTTGATTTCCTGAACATTCGAATTTAACATATATAACGGTATAAAAAAAAATTAAATTTGAGTATAACTGGTAAGTAAAAAATAAAATAAAAAAACTATTTATGATTTGACCCTTTTTTTTTATAAAAAAAAGTGCTTTGACACAATTGGAAGACATAATATTAAGGATGTTGCCTGTGGACTAAAAAAACACATGCAAGAAAATTTACCTGTGGACTAAAAATAGCTGTTGTTTTATAAAATATGCTTAGACTAGTAAGTTCGTAATTGTATTATAATCATTGAAGAGAAGACCCTGCATATTTTCAAAGGTGAAGTTGATTACTCGCCATGCTTGTTCGCCGGCTTTTTGCAAGACTAGGACACCTCAGTATATTTCTGCAAATTGCTGCTTCTCATGGACATGGAGCACCAGATATGATCTTGCTTCGGACGGCAAGGCTTGGGTTTTGGTGGAGAGTGAGAGAGAGGAGAGCATGTGAATCAAAATTAAATACTTTTTCCATGCGCAAAAAGATGGTTACTTTGTAATTTTAAAAGAATCTAGAAAATACATGATTGATACTTAGTTATATGGTTCATATTTTACTTTTACTTATATTTTATTTAAAAATAAAATTATTTTAATAATTTTAAATTTATTTGCTTTCAATTTTATATAGAATAAAAATAAATTATTTTTCTCATAAATTTTCCTGCCTTTTTAATTTTCTTCATCTAACTACAAAATTAGAAAAGATTAAATGGATGATTGTCTAAAATATTTTACTAATCGAATAATTAATTAAAAAATTACGCACCGTTCGATTACTTGTAATCTTCCGTTGCGGCCTATGCGTATATCAATATTCGTACACGTCGCACCATGCAATGATTTCTTCGCTTCACTGTCACTGCGCTTTCTCGAATCAGCCCCAATCCTTTTCTTCTCGCCCCTTCCCTTCTCGCTTTTGTCAAGCTCTTCTTCACTGTATAGCGTACCGCTTTTAGCCATGGCTTTTGCTCATTACTTGGTAGCTGTTCCTGTTGATACTTCAATTCACCTAAAAACTCCAATTGCCTGCACTTTTTCTTCTCCTTCTGCTGCTGCTGCTGCTGCTACGCCCCTGTCCTTACCTTTCTCTTCGCTTCCTGTTGGATCTAACACTGGAAAACTCTCTGTCATTCCCAGATTTCCAAAAATCGGACATAGAGGTAAGTTTGTTATTCTTTGTTTATGGTACTTCAATTTCTATTATTATGTAATTAATTTCGTTTCTTGTATTCCTTCATTTGTTAGTTTAATCTCTAGATAACTCATCTACTTGGATTTTTATTTTCTTTGCCTGGCAATAGAGAATAGCATTTTCATTAGAATTTCTATAAATTTATGATGAAATCTTGTGGGAAATCATCCAACTTTTGCAGTTTCTGTAATTTGGAAAGATTTCAACTTCCTTGTCGAAAACGGTTATTGTAATTGTTGTAGGAGATTCTTTCTGTAATATGCTTTTCTGCTTCATAGACTCTTAAATTGACTTGGTTCAATTTTTTGCTAAAAAAATTCTAAACTTTGGTTTAATAGTAAATTACTGCCAGGTCCAACCTTTTTGTCAAAATTAATTGCTTAGTTCCTCTTTCTGTGAAATCAAACTCTAGGAAATTTTAGTTCAAAACTACTAAATAGTATTTATAGTTAAACTTATAGGATTATAGAGGCGACATTAATCGATAGATTCTAACAAACTTTCTTCCAAGTCCTGTAACAATCCTACCGGTCTACCGGTTTATAAATAATTGACATAGTTATGTATATAATTGACAAAATTAAAGCATTGGTGAGAGTTCGGTTTTTTATATTAACCCAAAACAAAATTTTATTTTCACTGTCATTACTAGCTTAATCCCTCTCTCTCAATTCATGATTAGTGACTCCGTGTATTTATTATTGGGTTGTTACCAGCCAAGGCTAAGGCACAAGAATCTGAAGTCAGTTTAGCTGCAGATGCCTTTACTCATTTCAAACATCTGCTTCTTCCAATCACGGACAGGAACCCTTATCTTTCTGAGGGTACAAGACAGGTGTTTCTTTAAGCACCTTAATTTTTGGTGAAATCCCTTTTTCCCCTGCTATTTCATGGAGAATCATTTGCTTCATACATCTATTTAATAAATTCTTTCAACCTTCCATGATTGACCCTCGTTTCTTTATGATAGATTGTTAGGAGTATTAAATGCCAGCAGTGCCACTAGTGGAATATGTGGTTTCCTGTCTCCATAGCCTTGTTGACATTGTGCTGTCATGACTGTTATTCCTTTGTTGACACTTTGTTCAATCATTCATTCTGATTGATTGTTTAACAGGCTGCTGCTACTACTGCGGCATTGGCCAAGAAATATGGGGCTGACATCACTGTTGTAGGTAATTAATCAAACTATACATTGCTACTGTCTTTTTGCCTACAATTAATAAAGGTCTGGGAACCTTCCATGGAAATGTTGAACATTATGTTCTTTGCAGTTATTGATGAAAAACAGAAAGATTCATTGCCAGAGCATGAAACCCAAATGTCTAGCATTCGCTGGCATCTCTCTGAAGGTCTGTATGCAATCCCCATACTTTAGAAGGATTTGGCAAGGTTTTCTTCTAGTTTTGGAATAGTTATCTGCTTTTGTTAAGAAAGAGTTTGATTTATTAGAATATGAGCCCTCACATCCAGACAATTGATCAATATGACACATCAAGTTTTGTTTAAATCAGTGGAACTGGCATGGGATGCATGAAGAGAATATATAAGTAAACACATAAAGCAGTGAACAATTTGTTTGCATATGCACACTCATTTACAAAGGTGCATGTATGTGGGGCATTGAAAAAGTAAAATATAGCAGCTTGATGGATTTGCAACATATCAATTGCAAGTCATTATCATCTCATCTTCTTTTTCTTTGTATGTCTTTGTGCTTATCTAAAATAAGAAAAACCCATTAAAAAATTATGGGGAAAAAAAAAGTTATATTAGTTAGCTGCCAATCTTTTTATCCAGAATGATGACGACTATATTATTTAATTTGCTAATAAACGTTATTTACAAAAAATGATAGGTGGATTCCAAGAATTCAAGTTGTTGGAGCGGCTTGGTGAAGGCAACAAGCCCACGGCCATCATTGGCGAGGTTGCCGATGACCTAAACTTAGATTTGGTAGTAATAAGCATGGAGGCAATTCATTCCAAGCATGTGGATGCTAACTTACTGGCTGAGTTCATTCCTTGCCCCGTCTTACTTTTACCCTTGTAGATTCCAAACTTTTCCCTGGAGAAACAGTGACCTAACAATATTGTCATTCAAAGTGCGGGCCTTCTCCTGATGGCTTTTTAGTTTATCCAGCTTGTTTAGCTTTTTATTTTTGGTCAAGTTTGTTCAAGGGCTTTTGGGCGTCCTGCCCAAGTTGATTCAGAACTTGCGGGCGTGCATTGTTGAGTCAATCAACCTAGGAAAGGGATCAAGCATAATTGCGGTGGTGTTTTTATTGTTACTTGGTGTTTTTATTGTTATTTGACGAGAGCAAGTAGTAGCATGAATTGAAGAGAATGGTAAAAATAGTGTTGTTATGGTCCTCATTCCCAATGTCTCATGCTGTTTTCTCTCAATTTCGTAAACATGGCTTCTTTTTCTTCTCCTTCTTCCAATATAATTTTCCTTCTGCTAAGTTTGATCTTGGTCAGTGCTTCGTTGATCAGAGAAAATTGTCTTTCATGGAATCGATAAATGATCATTGCTTTGAGAGCCAAATATAAGCTTGGATTCATCAATGGCAAATACGAAATACTCGTTGTTGGTACTCCACAGTTCAAAAAATGGCAGAGGGTGGATAGCATGGTGGTGTCATGGATCTTGAATGCCATATTAAAGGAAATTGCTGAGGCGTCCTTATACACCACCTTTGCCAAAGATCTTTGGGAAGAACTCGAACAGCGTTTTGAAGAAACAAATGGTCCGTTGTTGTTCCAACTAAAAAGAGAGATCTTTGCTTTTTCACAAAGTAACAGATTTGTGATGTATTTCACCAAATTAAAGAAAATGTGGGATGAACTTTCTTGTTTGCATTCTTTCCCGCCTGCACTTGTAGTGCCTCTAAGGCAGTAGCAAATATTGAAAGTGATGACAAACTCATGCAATTTCTATTAGGACTCAATGAGATTTATGATCATGTAAAGAATTAGGTCTTACTTATGGATCCATTTCTTATCGTTAACAAAGCATACGCAATGATTCTTAGAGTTGAAAAACAAAAAGAGGTTCAGAATATGGTAATTGAATCTAGTGAATCACCTGCTGTTATAATGGCTAAATCTCAAAATAGTATCAAGGACAACAACACAGGCTTCAAGACACATGGTAGAAGAAATAGAAGAAAGGATGATAGGCATTACACATTTTGTAACACTACAGGCCACACAGAAGATGCATGTTTCAAGATCATTGGATACCCAGATTGGTACAAGGATCTCAAAGAGAAACGTGGAAGGCAACAGATACACACTGCAAATGCCATGTTAACAGAGACACCCTTGGAGATCAAAAATGCTACTAGCACATTAGCTTCACCAAACAAACCTGAGGATTGAAATGCAAATTTCTCAGCTGTATTTCAACAGGAGATGAAAAGAATGATGAAAGGCAAAGCTCTTGCGACACTAGCATTTGGATATGACATTGAATTTGAAAATGTTGCAGAATTTGCAGGTAAGTCCTCTAATTTTTGCTCGTTTAGTATGAATAATAAAAGCAAAGGGGTTTGGATCATAGATACAAGGTCTATAAACCATATGTGTGCATCACCCTCTCTACTCACCAATATTATTGCCCTCACTACACCAAAATTAGTAAAATTACCAGATGGAACTACATAGGTTGTTACTCATTCAGGAACCACAAAATTAACATCAAATGTGATTTTATATAATGTCTTACTTATACCTACCTTCAAATATAACCTCCTATATGTGAATAAGCTTGCTTAAAGCTGCAATATATCAGCCACCTTTTTCCATAACAAGTGTGTGATGCAGGATATGCAGAATAGTGAGATTGTTGTTGTTGGACAAGTTAACTAAAGACTATATCTACTCAACATCATTGTAACATCAGTACAATGAGTGCAAAAAATAAAGAGAATTCGATTGTTTATAGTGCTTCTCATGTTTGCTCAAATAATGGCAATCTTTAGCATTCTAGATTAGGTCATGCTTTCTACTCTAAATTAGATCATATACATGTACTCAAGATCAATAAAGATGTTGACCACTCTCGTACTGTTTGTCCCTTGTCAAAACAATAAAGATCACCTTTTTCTATTAGTACCTTGTCAATTAATACTATTTTTGAGCTTGTTCACATGGATCTATGGGGGCCATATAGAATTCAGTCTCTAACTGGAGCTCGATACATAGTTACTATTGTGGATGACTTTTGAAACAGTCCGGCCCAAACTGTTCCAAATAACTTTTAGATTCACTTTCCACTTAGCTCAAAATGGTTAACCCAAGTTATTTAGTAGTTTCGTGCTGGCTATTATATACAATTCGAAATTTTCGTAATCCGCCAATGTGGGACTCTTTCTCACAAGCAGGCAGCTGACTGTTACACTCGGTCCTGCTAAATTTGTGACGTCCTCGTCGCAACTGAATCGAATATAATTGCTAAATCAGGATCGGACCCTTGGGTATTGTGGTTCGCTAGTACCTCGGGCGGCTCCATCTCGTCTCACATGGGTAGCCCTTTCCTCGCAGGTCCATTAGCTCTGCACAATTTGTCTGACCCAAGGTGGCTCTGATATCAATTGAAACAGTCCGGTCCAAACTGCCCCAAATAACTTTTGGACCCACTTTCCACTTAGCCCAAAATGGCTAACTCAAATTATTTAGTAGTTTCGTGCTAGCTATTATATACAATTTGGAATTTCCGTAATCCGTCGATGTGGAACTCTTTCCCACAAGCAGGCAGCTGACCGTTACAACTTTAGTAGGTATAGTTGGACCTACATGATTGTTAATAAGTTTCAAGTCTTTATTGTAGTAAAGCACTTTGTCTTGATGGTTAAAAATCAGTTTGAAAAGACTGTTAAGAAGATTAGAACTGACAATGGGAATGAATTTATCAATAATGCATGTGATAGCTTTCTCAGTTCCAAGGGGATTATTCATAAGAAATCGTGTGTTTACACCCCCTCCATAAAATAGGATTGTAGAGAGGAAGCATAAGCACTTATTACAAGTAGCAAGGGCAATTATGTTTGAGGCTTGTCTTCCAAATTAGTTTTGATCGGAATCATTAATCGCTGCAACTCATATCATAAACCCGTTACCTACTAAGATTTTGGAGTGGAAAACACCTTACTCAGTTCTGCATGGAAACAACTTGATTACTCTTATCTAAAAGTGATAGGATGTCTTTGTTTTTCCACCAAGGTATCCCCTAACAAACTGAAGTTTGATCAAAGAGCTCACCCTTCTGTGTTATTAGGATATGCCCCACAAAGCAAAGCCTATAAATTATATAATCTAGAAACTCATAAATGTTTCACCTCAAGAGACATTGTTTTCTATGGATCATTGTTGCCCTTCCAGAAGACTACCAACCCCTCAAATTTTTCTCTACCTGTATCTATAGAACATTCACTCCTCCTAGTACTAACCAACAATCATTGCAAGACTTGTATAAAGTTCCTAGCAACTCTAGCCCTTATATGCCATCTAATCCTATTGTTTTAGACTTGGTACTTCCTCAGTCCACTTCTATACAAGATGCTCCAATTAGGAGAAGCACAAGGAAGATTACTAAACCTGCTTGGCTACAAGACTTTGTTGCCTCGACAACCCAAGAACCTTATCCTACTAATAGTAACAGTCCAAGAACAAATTCTGTTACATCAGGTATTTTTTCTTCCTTTATTTACCTTAAACCCTCTTATACAGCCTTTGTAGCCAATGTATCTAAGATTAAGGAACCTAGCTCAACATAACAAAAATTGGATGCTAGCCATGCAAAATGAATTGCAAGCTCTTAAACAAAACCAAACATGGGAAATAAATGATTTACTTGTAGGAAAGAAACCTATAGGATGCAAATGGGTGTTCAAAGTAAAATATCTTCCTAATGGGGCAATGAAAAGGTATAAGGCAAGTTTTGTTGCCAAGAACTTTAACCAATTGCTTGGCTTGGATTATACTGATAGTTTTTCTCCTGTTGCTAAACTTGTCACTATCAGAATTTTTTTAGCAATTGCAGCTACAAAATATTGGTCAATTTATCAACTGAATATCAATAATGTCTTCTTGCATGGCTTTATTGATGAATAACTTTATATGAATCCTCCTGAGGGCTATGAAAAAACACGATCAAGCCAAGTCTACAAACTTAAAAGGTCTCTATATGGGCTAAAGCAAGTTGGAAGGCAATGGAATAAGGAGTTTACCGCCAAAATTAAACAATTTAGCTTCTTTCAATCACCTTATGATCATTGCTTGCTTGTTAAAGGGTTTGATGATAGCTTTCTAGCCTTGTTGGTGTATGTAAATGACATACTACTCACTGGTGCTCAAGAAAAACTAATTATGCAAGTCAAAAAATTTCTCCAAGATCAGTTCACAATTAAAGATTTAGGATATAATTTTTTCTAGGATTACAGATTGCTAGATCTGCTAGTGGAATGCACTTGAGTCAATAGAAATATCTCGTGGATATTATACAGGATGCAGGACTTCAAAATGCTAAAACTGGTAGTTCTTTTATGGTGAAAAGCAGCAAACTGTTGCCTAATCAAGGTGCACCATTCCCTGACCTTGAAGTTCATAGAAGGCTAGTAGGCAAGCTGCTTTATCTTAGCCTCACTAGACCTGACATCACTTACTCAGTACAACAATTGAGTCAGTTCATATAGCTCCCTTGTTAATCTCACCTTGAAGAAGCATATCATGTAGTAAAGTATCTCAAAGGCAATTCATCCCAAGGCATTTTTTTTAAAGACCAACAGACTTCACTTGTTTGCATATTGTGATGTAGATTGGGCTTCACGCCCTGTATCCAGAAAATCCATCACAGACTATTGTGTTTTTCTAGGGTCTTCCCTTATTTCCTGGAAATCCAAGAAGCAAGCTACTGTTAGCAAATCCACTGCTGAAACAGAATATAGAAGCATGACAACAACAGTTTGTGAACTACAATGGATAGTGTATGTTCTTCAAGATCTCCAAGTTCCTATTTCCTTGCCCATTCCACTAAAAGGCAACAACCAAGCAGCCCTTCATATTGCTGCAAATCTAGTGTTTCATGAACGTACTAAGTATCTAGAAATTGATTGTCATGTTGTAAGGAACAAACTAACAGAAGGCTTCATCTCTATCGAGCACATAGGTTCGAAGCTTCAACTGGCAGACTTACTCACCAAACCATTGTGCAATCCTTCCTTCGCTCACTTATTGTCCAAGATGGGATTAGTGAAATCTTCACCATTTCCATCTTGAAAGGGAATGTAAGTGTAAAATAAATTTATAGAATGGAGGAAAAATTTATTATAATTCATTCTAGATAGTTCTAGTTCTGTTAAAGTAATTAAGAGGTGATTGAATCTTATTTCCAGCTCAGCATAAGCAGTTAGAACCTTCTCGATCTTTCTCTTGTATAAATACGGCTACTCTATATTTAACGAGACCATCTAGTTCATCCCCCTAAACTTCTTTTTGCTATTCACATAATCTTCACAACTTCACTTTAAACACGGCAAGGCAAAAGGTGATAGAAGTCATCCCTATCATTGCCAGCCTTAACCGCCATATAGGCTCCCTAACCACAATTTTGGGGAAGATCGTAGGACATACAAATGGCTCCTCCAAAGAACATTAACAAACCCTATAGACGAGACACTTTAAAAACTCCATAGAAAAAGACTAATACTAAAAAAAGGGAAACTACAGAAAAGAAAAAAACAAAAAATTATGCATGAAACTACAGAGGGAGGAGGTCACAGCCAAAACGACTGGATCTCTCCCTTACCAGGGAAACTTTATTTAGAGAGGAGGCGAAAAGCTGTTTAGAAAGAGAAGGCGCTTTACTAGTTTGGCTTCTCTCTTCTGCTTATCATTTTGAGTATGCGTTTTACTGCTGAAAATTTTATCATTGGCTTCTCAAATTTGGTACAAATTTCTCTCAGTTTCACAAAATTACCATTGGCTGCCTATAATTTACTTGCCCTGCCACAAGACTCCACGCCTTATCCGAGTCGGTCTATCTTTTCTTGAATTTATTAGAAATAGAGAAGCTAGAGAGAGAGGGAACATTGTTAAATTTTAAACTCCCCCCACCCACCCAAAAAAAAAAAAGGAAAAAACTAGCAATATAGCCAATGATTCCACGATTGTTGCCCGTTCTTCCTCTTCCTCATGAGAGTCATTTTGATTTCGGATATGCTCATTATTTAACTTTAAAACTTTATTTGATCAAACAAACAGTTAATTCAACTGGCTGCTAAATAATTTAAACTTCCTTGAGCTTTAAAAAGTATTACGTACAAAGAAAAGGAAATCTTTGAGATAATTCAGGTAGCTAGAATCCCATCTCAGAGCTAATTAAACCCTGACGATATGTCGACTTCTTTCAAAGAGCAATACTGGGCTTGGACGTGGTATAAATAGTAAAGCAGATAACTTCTTCTAGGAAATAGTTGCAGTATTCTGTTCTGAATACATTAATTAATAGCATTGGTGCGAGTGATTATTTTAAAAATCTACATAACTAGCAAGCAAACAGATAATTGTTGAGCCTCTCTTCGGAATTCAGATGGAGGGGTTGCTACGAAACGATCCCAAAGCTTTAGCGGCTCCTGCTCTCAGTATGTACTGGTGATATCCTGCTGCCGCCATTGCTCCCAGAAATGGCCCAGCCCAGAAAATCCACTGTTTTGTTTTGCCAATTAAAAAAAAAAAAAGATTATTTACTACGCAAAGCAAGCAGAGAAACAAATAAATTTATGATAATTTTAATTATTCTAATATAAAGGGGCACTTAATTATTATATGGTGGAGAAAGATTACTCGTAGGACAAATTGAAAAGCAAAGTTAAGAACAGAAAATAAGCGTACATGATCATCCCAAACGGTCTTATTGTTGTAAATCACAGCAGCGCCAAAGCTCCTGGCAGGGTTAATGCCAGTGCCAGTGATAGGAATTGTGGCCAAATGAACTACGAACACAGCAAATCCAATGGGCAAGGGAGCCAAAACCTGAACCACACCACATTGGTAACCTCACTGATATTGTCAAATCTCAGATTTATAGTCTATCATAATATATATAGTACTCACTGGAACAAAGGAATCGCGGGCTTTCCGTTTAGAATCGGTAGCGGAGAAGACGGTGTAGACAAGGACGAAAGTGCCGATGATCTCTGCTCCCAGTGCGGTGCCTTTTGAGTAACCAGAAGAAACTGAGTTGGCACCACCGCCTAGAGAACTGTAGGAATCCTCCATCACTGCCTTCACTAAGCCTACGCCGGCAATGGCTCCTAGGCATTGGAACACCATGTACGCCACTGCTCTTACTAGCGACAACTTCCTCGCAAGTAACAGCCCGAAGGTTACTGCTGGGTTAATGTGCCCTCCTGTAGTTTTGTCGAAATTGTGAAATTTATATGTCTACTCCATTTTTTATATAAATTAATAATATCAAATTAAACATTTATACGAAGATTTATATAAAATTAATAAATATATGTATATAATTTATCAATAAATTTAAATGTGAAATTTTGTAACGATTATATTTAAAATTTAGCTCATCTTCTCTTATATAGTGTGATAATATGTACGTACCAGAAATCCCAGCAATGCAGTAAACGAGGATAAAAATCATGCCACCAAAAGCCCAAGCAACGCCAAGAAAGCCAACACCATCGCAAGCATCAGCTTGGCTCTTATACCCAATAACAGTAGCCACAGATACGTAAAGGAAGAGAAGGGTGGCCATGAACTCTGCTATGAGAG
Source organism: Manihot esculenta (assembly GCF_001659605.2). NCBI lineage: Eukaryota > Viridiplantae > Streptophyta > Magnoliopsida > Malpighiales > Euphorbiaceae > Manihot > Manihot esculenta. The sequence goes on along the minus strand of NC_035162.2, from coordinate 8,483,987 downwards.
CTCTGTAAAAAGACCACCGCTTCAGCTCTTTCAAGTCCAGCAGTGGAGCTGGTGGCGGGTCTACGTAGTCCTTCGCATGCTGCTGGTGCTCCACTGGACCCTCTTCGCCCATTTCCTTAGCCATATCTGTTACTGCACAAAGCACTCTTTTATCTTCTGTTCAAGGAGAGACTTCAGATTTATGGACAAAGAGGCTGCATGGGTTCGAGCAATGCTTATAGATAATGCAGAATGGACGGTTAAAAAAAATTAAATTAATTTTCCATATGACATTCCCAATTCCCAATTTATTTTTTTGACAAATAACACCAAATTACTAATTCTATAGATTTATTTAAAAAAAAAGATTTATAAATACAAATTATGTGCTACTTGGAGGTTTTGGAATTTGGCCCGATTTGCTACAAATTGGATATTCCGATATTAGATTTTGTTTGGGTCTGAACCATCTTTTTCATAATTAAGAATTTGCATGCATTGCCAATTCTGGGTGTCAATTTCCAACACCACACGACATTAGAACTCGAATATTTTGTGCATAAAATTTTGAAATCTTAATTCACATGATTCAAATGTCTTTTATTTCAACATCGATCATATGTTGTCGTATTCCAATTACTTTCGCAAAATGATCATGTAAAGACTTTAAAAGGACACGCAATTCTTTGATTATTTTTATTTTAGTTTTTTCACTTGATTAATTTCCCTTTTTAAAATATAAAATTTATTTTTTTTCATTCTATCAACTTAATACAAAATTGTTAGAAAATAATAATAATAATAATAATAATAATAATAATAATAATAATAATAATTTTAATATATTAAAAATAATTTATTTTTTTAATTAAAAAAAATATCTTTAATTAACTAAATTTTTTAAATATTTTTTTTGAAATGAAAATTAAAGATTTTAAATTGGAGTAGTAGAATGTGAGAACTTTTAAATTTACTTAGATATCCTTATTATCTAATTAAATTTCTGTAAATTTTTTTAAAAGAAAATTTAAATATCTTAAACAATAAAATATGAAAATTTTCTTTTGTGTTAAACAAATAGAATATAAAGTAAGAAGAAGCGAATTGTCTGGGTCCAAATGAAATTATTCTAACGTAAACTATGTCCTCATAATTTTCCTATTTTTATTTTTTCTTTTTCCTGTTTATTTTCTATCAGTTTCTAAAATTGATTGTACTAATATAAACAAAAATGTTTATTATGATTATTACGACCTTCTTGTAAATTATGAAACAAAAATTTTAACGCTTATGTCAGTGAAATACAATTATAAATAATAAATAGAATTTATGGATTTTATAATGTTTTCCTTTAATTTTGTTAAAAGCTTAGTACATAAATTTCTTAATTTTATTAAGATAATATAAATATTAATAACACAAGACAATTTGTTATTTCTTTATTTAAAAACCAACTGATTACTGATTAGCTCTGGAAAAAGAGGCCAACAATTCATTTACTGTCAATTTGTCGCACATGATAGGAATACATTTAAAAAAAGAAAAAATAGCTACTAAAATCCAACTGTACTGTCGGTTAATAAATGATAGATTCGACCATTCGTCATATATATATATATATATATATATATAATATAAAAATATTTTTTTAATCAAAAATTAAAAATTAAAAAATAAAATCTAAATTTTTTATATTAATTTATTATTAAATTAAAACTGTAAAATTTTAAAATAAAATGACTCAATCCAATCCGATCACATGACTAAATAATAAGTTTAAAGGGAAATAAAACTATAAAATTAACTGAATTTTTAAAATCTGATTCAGATAAGCATATGAAACCTTGAGGTGCCGTTCATTAACCATAAGAGAAATAACCATAAGCCCGCTTAACTCAATAAAATTGCGGTGATATATTTATTTAATAGTATTTTAATGTTATTTAATAGTTTAAACTAACGTTTTATTATTTTTTTAATATATTATACTTTGTGTTTATATTTATTTTAAACATTAAAAAATATTTTTATTATTTAATTTTGATTTGGAACTCAAACTCAAGGACTTATAGCCTAGGAAATATGATGCGGCCAAAAGTTTATTGCTTGAAATTGCATTCTCAACTTACAATACTTCTTGGATCAATGTTATAGTCTGAATTTAAATTTTTTAATGATTTTTTTTTTGAAATCATGCAACCTAAATGCCATTTAATAAATTATTATGATTTAAAATATATTAAATTTAATGTGATCAAAATTTAATTTCCATTTCTTAAATATATTTAATTTTTTTATAATAATCTAAATAGCAATATGGAGGCCTTTAAATTTGGGCATTAAAATTTTGGAAGTGAACTAGATTGTAAAATATACAATTAATTGGAAGGATTTTTTTCCCCAAAATATACAATTTTCATCCTTAGTTTAGTCATAGCATAATTTTAACAAAGAATAGAACCAACCTAAATTAAATTTTGACCTCTGCTTTTTTTTGTTCCGAGTTAATCAAATTAATTTATTTATGTATAAGTGTGTAATTTTTAAACTTTAAATACTCAAATTTCAAGGTGATAGTGAAGTAAGATAAGTGAGGCGTGGAGCCCTGGTTGCGTGCCTTCAAGTAAGGATATGACTCGCAGGTTTTTGTCGGTTATCGCCGGATCAATAACAACAGGCTCATTCCCACATTCAAATGGGCCGATACAGTATAATAACACATTTGACATTCAACTTTTTTTTTTTTTGCAAATTAAAATAATTTGCCTTACATCTCCTGCGATAAGCTTCGTTGTTCTTAAGGCTTTTAGGAGCTTTTAGGGGGAGTGACTAGTTGACTACCAGCTAGGGCAGAGTCTAATTGGCTATCATAGGCCTACCGATATCCTGAATTGTGCCTTCACTCTTTATAGACCGTCCTCATGTCTACAAGGGAGGTGAGAATTATTACAATGATAGCGTTAATGATAATATATAATTACTATTTTACTCCTAAAATAAAATAAGTAACATGTTCATGAATTTGCATGTTCAGTTTTTATCTTTTGTGCCTACTGTGAGGCTTCTGATGGAATGCTGTATATTGGCTTCGTTGTTCCTTGTTCGTTTATATAACCTTGATTAATTAGAGTATTCATGTTCACAGGATATTGAGTGATTCTTAAGGTTAACTTGACTTAAAGGTGTTTAAGTCAAGTGCCGCACGGTTTCAAGCGATTGCTAAAACCTGAAACGTGACAATTGCTATTTATCAAGTATAATCATAATCAAAATCTTAATTTTCCACAAACTATAAAAAACATTATATATAATAATAAAATCAGTTTCATATATAATAAATTAAAAATCAGTACTATATGCCATAAATAGCATGTCTCCTCTACCATAAGTTTGATATGTCCTATAAGAGAGGACCCAAACAGCAACTGAATAAGAATTGTGCATTTGAAAAAGAGCAAAACCACAGTTGACCTTCCATTTCTTGCAACAATTTAACAGTAAAAATTTACATTTTAAAATTTTGAAAAATCAAATATTTAAATTATAATTGCACCATTTTTCATAAAAACTTTTAAAATAACATAAGTTTATAAAAATTTTAAAAATTTAAATAGATAATTACTATCGTGTTTTTATAGTTTAATTAACAAATTAAATTATTTATAGATATTTTAAATTAAATTAAAATATTCTTATAATTTAATTTCGTTAATCTTAAAGAACAATCATCTAATTTTAAATATTTTAACTATTAATATATAAAAAAAAATTTTTAAATTATCCTCTTTAGCTATATCAAAAAAATATAAATTCATATTCTCCAAATACAATAACAACAACCATCTCTTTAGTCTAATAATATGAGCGCGCTCTTTTCTTCTCTATCTTCTTTATTGGCTATATTCAACTTCAATAAGCTTATTATCATCTAAATATCATATAAATATCATCTTTATAAAATTTTTTAACGTTCTTATTTTATAGTTTTGCGATAACTCTCTCCTAATTTGTCTATATTGTTAGATTAATTACAAATATCTCAACTCATTAAATCGTCGTAATAAGTCAAATTTACAATATTATCATGAGATAGATGGGTGAGATTGGTACATTTTTAAGAGTTAGATTGCAACTATTAGAAAATTGAGTGATTTGTTATTGTCAAGATTAGGGTAATCTAGTATACAAGAAAGAAGAAAATTAGAGACAGTTTGTAAGAGATCCTGTGGGCAATAATCATATCATTTTGAAATAAGGGATTCAATTTAATCTCAAATTACCAATAAAGAATGGAAAAATTAAAACTCAAGCAATAAATAAATTGCATGCAGAGTAATACCTTATTGTCTTGATTTCTTGACTGTAGAATGAGGAAATTTGTAAGGATAATGGAGAGGCCCAATCGAGTTTGGATCTGAAGACCCTTGGAGAGAAGAAATTATGAACTTCTCTTTTAAATTTGGTGAGATTCCATAAAGGAGATGCGCAAATGGATTTATCAATCTAAGATTCCATAAAGGAGATGTGTAAATAGATTTATCAATGCCCTTAGATTCAACTTTCAATTTTCAGTGACGGATGCCAAGGACCCAATTTTATATTTTCAAACAAAATTTTCAATTTTACTCATTTTAGAAAAAAATTATTTATATAAATATTAAAGATAAGATTCTCATCTAAATCAAAAGTAACCGAAAAATGTTGTAAATGAAATTAATTTTTCCACTTTAGATTTTTTTTTATTTGAATAGCTTACTTATTAACCATACCAATACTATTTGATTTTACCTATATTTAAGATCTTTTAAAAAAATAAAAAATTTAGCATAAATTTATTAAACTCTTTTTTTTAGATTTAAAATTTTAAAAGTTATTTCTATTTATTTATATACTCTAACATAAAATAAACATAACTATAACTCCTTAATAAAAAATATTACATAAAATTAAATTAAATAGTATGTTAAAATTATATAATTAAATAATATAAATATTTAAAATAAGTTGATAGATTTTTTGATAAAATAATTAAATTTTTTGATTTTATAAAATAAAAAATATTTTAATTGCATAGATTTTAAATAGGAATGAAATAATGAATTTTTTTTTTTAAATTTAAGAATTTAATAATAATTTTTCTTAAAAAAATTATTCAAGTATTTCTAAATAATTTAAAATTTTTCAGGAGACTCGGGACTCTCATATAGCTGAAACGTGAGTCGAACAGTATTTTTTGTTGAATTCCATCACATGCTATAGCGATAATTGAAATAAAGGAGATATAAAGTTGAGTCCACAGGCAATAAATGGACAAATACTCATTTGACGCAAAAAAAAAAATCAAATAAAACAAATGAGAAACAAGTTGGTGATGAATTGAGATGCTCACAAAAAGAGAACAAGACAAGAGGTGAAATGGAGAAAGGAGAAGGCAGGCATTATCACTGAGAAACAGATAGTAAGCATGGTGAGGAAGGAGAATAAATATAAAATTAAAAATTTTTTATTTATGATTTAACGACTAAAATTAGATGATTATTCTTTAAAATTAATAGAATCAAATTACAAGTAAACCTCTAATTAACATTTTCTCATGCCTAACTTCTTATTATAATAATAATAATAAAATTTCAAATATATTTTATGAATTTTTTTAAAAAATAAAAATTAAAAATTAAAAATTAAAAAAATAAAATATGAGATGTCTCAAATCTAGCCAGATATATTTATTATCAGACTAAAGTTATGAATATAAATATATCTTATGATTTTTAATATTAAAATATTATATTATAAAATTACAACTATATTAATGAATTTAAATTTAATAATGTTAGATTGAATTTTAGAATAACGATATTGTGAATTTCCATTTTAATCGAAGTCAAATATTAAAAGAGGATGATGACGAGTCTATTTTTTTTAAATGAGATAATGATGATTATATTATATAATTTAAAGTAATTTCTTTTGATATTTTAAATAAATAATTAATTAATTTAATTATATTTAAATTAATATCAATGAATTTAAAAGTTTCAATACGTTATATTTTGATATGACCATTAATGAAAACGTCTTAATATCTAAATTATACTATAATAGTCTACTTTTAATTATTATTATTATTATTATATAGTTTTATTTTTTATTTCTTTATATGGAATCAAAGTATGATGTATTTGTTATTTCCATTTAGGGTTATTATTTTCAATAAATCAATTAGTTTTGTTTGTTGTTAATTTATTTTGCTAAACTTATCAAAATTACAATATAGAAAAAAATTGAAAAAAAATATTATACATAGTATTTTAAGATTTTTATCTTATTTTACAATGATAAAATATAAATTATTCAACACTAATATTGTTGGTTGTAAAAATTATGTTGATAAATTGGCTTGTGTGTTTTATTTTTTAAAACTTATAATATTAGTTATCATGAATTTAAGATTTAGGTTTGCCATTAATTATCAATTAAATGAATTAACTTTTTATTTTATTTTATTAATTTATATTCCTCACAGATAATTTGTAATTAACTATTTGAGATATGCCAAATTTTATAATTAAGTTTATCAATTTTTAAATGAAAAACAAATTTACTCTCGTTAATCAAATAATAATTCTTCTATTAAAATTTAGGATAGGTCAGTTCATTTAATTTATTTTTTTAATAATAATGGACTCCTATAATTATAATAATTTAAATTATAATTTGAAGCGATTCATTAAATTCACTGTTAATATAAAGATATATCATAAATTAATGTATTTTTCTTTAAAATAAAAGATTATATTAGACATTTCATCAAATTTGGAAGCATTTTCATTGGTTATTGGCATGATATACAGAATATTTAAAGATGTAATCGTAGGTGAAAAATACAAAATTACAATCCAATCAGATTGCAGGAAACCGCATACTTTTTTGGTCATGGGAGACATTTAAAACAGGGGTGTTTTCGTAAATCAATAGAATCCAAGCATCCTCAGAATTTCTCAAGAGCAAAGCAACCAAAACCAACTAGTATTGGGAAAGAGAGAGAGAGCAAAAGAGGAGGAGAGAAGCAGCAGCGCCATTGCTTGATCTCTCTGAAGGCGATCACATCAGACTCACCCCTCGACTTTTTTTTTTGGAAACTACCCTCACATTACCCAAATCAAAAACCCTAATTCGGTTGCTTCTATTTTTTTTTTTTGTTCCCATCTCTTCCCCTAAACTTCTTGATCATTTTTATTCCGGTTTTGCCCCTCTCCCTTTGATCATCAGCAGCAGCTTGTCAGACTCACCAGAAACCCTAATTATCTATGGCTACCACAGCTAATGCCCTTAGTTCCTCGATAACATCAACGCCGACTAATAGCTCACCTCGGCATCCTGCCCCTGTAGCTGCCGTTGAGAATCATAATAGCCCTCAATCACGGCACGGCGGCGGTGGTGGTGGTTCAAGAGTAGTGTCCTCGCCGTGGACACAAATTGTTCGGGGGGAATCGGAGACGATCACGGTGGCAGCCACTCATTTACCATCGACGAGGGAGCCGATGGTTGTGTCTGATCAACCTGTATTGGTTGCTGTGTCATCCTCTTCTTCGATGGTGGCGGAAGAAGAGATTTTGGATAATGGGAATGGTTCCAAAAACAATGCCGGTAAGAGGCCAGTCTGGAATAAACCGTCGAATGGCGCCACGGAGGTTGGACCCGTGATGGGAGCGGTTTCCTGGCCTGCTTTATCCGAGTCAGCTAGGGCTTCGGGGAAAACGACTCAAGATTTATCCAAAGGTTTATCTGATGTATCATCGTCTGTCCCAGTTCCGCAGGTTTTTCTTAACTCGAATCTAATTTTGGTTTAGTTTGCCCTTAACTAAGTGGTTGGCTGTGTTTTTTACTCTGATTTGGTCTGTTTTTGGCTGTGTTATTTACTCTGATTTGGTCTGTTTTTGGCTGCTTAGGAAAACATAGAATTAGGGACCTGTCAAAACATACATACCCGTATACCCCCACACCCACCCATCCCCACCTCCTCCTCTTTCATTAGAGTTATTGCTTAGATGTTGGGTATGTAGGATTGGCTTTTTAATTTCAACAGTAAAGCTAAAGGCAGATTTTTTTTTTCCTGCATGCTACCAATAAATTTGGTCAATATCGTCTAGTATTTTCTTTTGGTTTTTCTTATGTGCTACAGGGAACTGGAAGTGCATCATCTTCACATAAACAAGTTATTAATAATGCAACCCCTAATTCAACTCCAAATCATACAATGCAAGCACGCCAGAGGCCAACGAAGCGCAATGGTGCCAACACATCTTCCAATGGTGGCACCCCTCAATCACCAGGATCACAGCCCCACGTAGGGGATGTTCATTTAAATAACTCTTCCCCTAGGGATCATTCCCAAAGGAATTCACAATCCCGTAGTGCCAATGATCACCTGCAACAGCAGCGCAATTCATTCAGGCGCAATGGTGGTCCACATTCACGTGGAGATGGTTCTCATCATCACAACTATGGGGGCAGACGTGAGCAAGATCGTGCAAATCAAGATTGGAACCCCCACCGAAACTTCAATGGCAGAGATACTCATATGCAATCTCAGAGAGTTGTCCAAAGGTTTCTTAGGCATCCGCCGCCTCCACCACCACCCCCTACTACTGCCCCATTTATTGGACCACCAGTGCGGGCCTTTGGCAGTCCTATTGGATTCCCTGGTAAGCTGAATTATATTCAGCACTCATTTTGCTTATGTGGATCTGCTCTAATGGCCTTGTTCATTTGATAGAATTTTATTATGTTGCTGGCCCACCTCCAGACCCTCTCAGAGGCATGCCTTTTGTTGCAGCACCAATACCGCCTCCTGCAATGTATTTTACTGCTCCAGACCCTCAGTTACATTCTAAGATAGTGAATCAAATAGATTATTATTTCAGGTATTTTTCACTTTACTTTTGGACTGTAGTCCCCCATATTTATTTTCTATCAACACACCTTATTTCAATTTTTTGGAAACGCTAACAAAAGTCGCAACTCACATTCATTTATTGCAGTAATGAAAATTTAATTAAAGATACATTCTTGCGGCAGAACATGGATGACCAGGGCTGGGTACCTATTAAATTAATAGCAGGCTTCAATAAAGTGAGTTTTCTTTTTTGGGGTATTTAAGCAGTTTTTGTCATTTGATTAGGATGTAGTTTTATTTGTTCATGGCTTTTTTCCCCTGTTTTTTATTGTTGAAAATTTATGATCAACTATCGACAGTTGTGTTAACATATCCGGACAAAACAGTTCTTGTGTGTAATATATGTTAATTTCATGCTTTACTATCTGATTCAGTTACTTGTGCTTGAGTAATTTTCAAGTCTCATGCATTAGAATATCAGCATGCTTCTGCTATTATTGCCAGAAGAGCTCTTTAGGCTATTGTTTTGGAATCTCCAGCATTTTTACTTTTTTGCCTTCTGATGTTATTTATTGCATATGATCTTTTTCTCTACTGCAATTTTTCCCGCTGCATATACTTGAAGGGGAGAAAGCTAATAATTGGTTACCTTCCATATTTTGTTTTTGTTCATTATTCTGTGTTAGTATTTCCAATTTCCTGCAAAGAAGGTATAGTACTGAAGAGTAGTATTTCATCCTTTATGATTAGATGATTGGCCATATTTCTTTCACTCTGTTTATAAAATGCTCATTGGAATATTACATTTGTGGTGTGATTTATAATGTCCTTACCAAATTTGTGCAACTATATGATAGCTGACACAGTTGGAATCATCTTGTAGAGAAAAGCCAAATACATGTCAAATGAAAACCTCGATAGAATTCATGAACTGAAAATGCATGTGAATTGTTCATGCACTTGCTAGGCCATTTGGTTGATTGTTAACTTTTTCATTTTGATTTAATGTGTTGGGTTAATGTATTGAAGAAACCTATGGCAATAATTACATGCCTCCATTGTTTCATAGTTCATAATTACATGCCTCCCTGTTTTTCATTTTCTATATATTGATATATGCATATGCCACTCACAAGTTTTAATGTGGATCATTTGTTGTTAAGTAATTGTTTGTTTGCTCAGTAAAGGTTCTGATTTGAGTTGGTACCTGTAGAAAAACAGCTGAAAGGTTTCCTCAGTGGTACCTGTCTAATAATGAATGTGAGTTATTAGTTGATGTTGTTCACAAAGCCAATTTGTAACACTTGCCAAAAAAATAAACATTTTCTTTATTAACCAGTTGCCAGGTTAAAACATACTTCATGCTTCTAAATGGACAAACCACTGTCACCCAAATTTGTTGAATAGACTTATTTTCCAATGCTCTCGAGTGTTCCTGAAAATAGCGCTGAAGAGAGTTGGTCAGGACTGAGTCACTTGTTCTTGTGTGCTTGTATGTTTCCAAAATCCAAACATATTAATTTCCCAGAATTATATTACCAAGTTTGTTGTGCTGTGCTTGTGTCCCTTTGCATACTGATGGTTGGTTTTAGATCCATGCTTGTACATCTATACCATGGAACCCTAGGTAACATATAATTTATGCAATCATGCACCTCTATAGACTTTGGCAAGCCATAGTTATTTTCAATGAGTTTATTTATTTGGTTAGTAAGTCCTCTTATAATTGTATTTGCAAATATCAACAAAAATAGTTGCATACGAAACCAATAGCAATGATAGTAAAGGTATATAAAACTTATAATACTATTTTTTTTCTCAAAATTTGAAATGTGTAAAAAATTAATAAACTATGTATGAAAGAAGAATCAGTACTTTCTCTCTCTCTCTCTCACACACACACACACACACACACACACAGATATATATAAATCAAGAAGTTACTAATTGCATGCCATTTAAAGGATTGGCTATATGTGTAATATATATTGCTTAATTACATGTGATGATTATCTAACCTTTTTTTGTTCATATCTGCTATTGTAAAGATGCTGGGGAAGGTGAATACGATGTGGTCATACTTTGATTTTCAAGACACCAGTTAATTGGATACTTTATTTATTTTTGGGGGATGGGCACTGGTAATTTATTTGTCAGAAACTTCATATTAGATTTGAGTTTTGTTTTTTCAAAATTTTCCATCTCATCTCCTTATTGGAAAGGTTTGATGGAAGAGGTTGTGATGGTGTATATTTAGCTGTTGAGTTGCATAACTGGTGTCTGTTTAAATAGTTAAATTATTTTTTTTGGGAATGGTTACAGGACTGATGTGAATTCTTCTTATTTTTTTTATAAATTCTTTTTGTTATTAGTGTTTTGCTCTTTATATTTGCTGGATTCAGCTACTGTTCATTGCAAACTTAGTGAATCCATATCCACTGTTCCAGCACCAGCATGTGTATAATATAATTTGCTAAAAGTTTATTCTTTATGAATTTAATACTATTTGTGATATTGGAATCTTTATTCAAAATAAAATAGGTGTGCAATTTCCTCAGGTTTGAGGTCAGAATCTGAGCCACCTGTCAGCAGAATCTGTCTGCTTCTGATTGGTTAAAAGGCAGATGTCTGGGTGCTTAAGTAGTACAGTGCATACTTATGTTTTTCATCATTGATGTGTTTTGTCTGGCATTTGTGCAATCTGAGGTTTCTTGATTGGTCGCAACACAAGTTCACTTGCATTAGAGCAGTCATATTATTGAATTCCTAGCATACCTGGTATCTATTTCTTTCTCTTGAACACCCTGTTAATATAGGGTTGCCAATCTCAAACAAACCAATTCTGGTTCTCTGTGAAGTTCTGGCTTGTGAAGTCTGCTAATCCATTATTTTCTCAAGCAATTAGTGCCAAACACCTCTTGTGTTGTATGTTTCAGGTTTCTCATTTGACTGACAATATCCAGTTTATATTGGACGCTATAAGAAGTTCCACTGTTGTCGAAGTACAGGTATCCTTTTCTGCACTTCTTTGAGGTCTGTTGTTGTTGTCGATGATGTTCACTATATAGGAATAGTGGTTTTGTTGAAAAATTAACTACATAGAGATTAGAATAATAATCACGGAAGAAGAGGGACAAGTATTATACAAAGAATTTTGTGTGATTTGACAACATGGGTATGTTTGTGGAGAGCCATCTATAATCTCTCATGATGAAGTAAAGAATTAATTGCCTATGAATAGACATACTGAAGGTTCCTTCGGCAATTAGGAACGGGAAACGCTTGTTATTACAAAACTTCATTAATTAGAATTACTCTAGGCCAACCCCGTCACAGTCCCCTTCCCAATTATTAAACACAATGTAATAGGGGTAAAAGAATCCAATTACTTGTCCCAAGTAGTTAGGTGTTGAGCAGGCTTCAATTTTAATTCCTCCCCTTTTCATTTGACAAAAATCCCTGATAGATAATGAAATCTGCACACCATGCATTTATGTCATTTTATTATGCATTATTTCCTTCCTTTATCTTCTGTATTTTAAATTTGTTTCAACTGTTTTTAGGGTGACAAAGTCAGGAGGCGAAATGACTGGATGAGATGGATAATGCCACCTTCTGTTCAGTTTCCAAGCATTTCAAGTCCTTCCTCACTTGGGAGGTCCAGTCATGAGATACTGGCAGCCAATATCCAAAGTATTTCATTGGAGGATAATACTGCTAGTCACAGCAGTGGAAGGAGTCCGGCAGATGTCCATAGTGAGACATTTCTTGGTAGATCATCGTCTGGGGATCTGAATAGCCAGTCACCTGTATTCGCTACTGAAGGAACAGGTCAAGTTTTGAGCAAGTAAACGTGTGCTGATGCACATTCTACTGGAAATATTGGTGGAAGGTGGGGAGTGACCGCTTTATTACAGCGGTGGATGGCTCGTCTTTTCTTGATGGTGGTAGTCTTGCCTTGGCACGATGAAACAGGGTTTTTCGTTGGTCAATTAGAAAGACAATTAGAAGGAAAACAAAAGAAAACTTTTTAAAGACAGACAAAAAACTAAAAGGGAAAAAATATATATATAAAAAAAAAAAGAAAAAAGAAAACATTTATGACTAGTAGCATGAGTTTATTGGGATGTATGTATGTTTTTTGGGGGGTTGGGGGTGGGGAGATTGCGTTTTTTAATCCCTAAAATATTTATGGTGGCCTTTTTTGTGTTACTAATGGGGAATTTTGATTTGCTTCCCTTTGCTGCCCTCTACTGGTCTTTAAAGAATCTTTGATGCTAGATCATCTCCATTCTCTGAGAGATGGAACAAAGAATGTGGTTGGCAGGGAGTCTGCGTACTGCGAGGGATAGGAGGAGAAGTTGCTGCTGCTCATGCTATTGCTCTATTTTTTGGTCGCATAAATGATATGGTTGTTTAGGCTTTATCTAAACACACTATATCTGAAATTGCATTTGTTATATGTATACTCTCAACCTTTTTCATAAAATGGTCCTCTCAGAGTGAAACCATGGGAACGTCTTGTTTCAGGACAGGATGTGTTTGGCATTATACTTATATATATTATGTTAAAATTTAAGACTTGGGAAATTGTGGTATTTTGATTTGTTCAAATTACTTTATTATATTTATTTATTCAAATTGGCGGTCTAGATGATTTGCTATGCTTGATTGTACGTTATTGATGTTTACAACTTCCAGCTGTTGGACCTGAGCAGGAGTTATGAAGGATACGGTAATTGTCTTGGATCTTAGGTTACTGATGATTCAAATTGATATGCGGCGATTATATCTCTAAGTTATTGGCGAGTTTGGCATATGGAGAAAGCCATATTTATCATTTATTATTATTATTAATTTCATTCCAGAACAATGGTGTCTACATTTTTAATATTCTATCCATCCCTAAAAAGTATTTTTTTTTTTTCAGATGGATTGAGAAAATATAGTTGATATAGTTAACAATAATAAATTTTATGTCATTTTTATTAATATATCTTCTTTGAAACTAATAAATTTTACTTTTTTAATACATATTAAATGAAATAAGAAATTAATTAATAAACTACTATTTAAAAGAAATCGTCTAGAGTAATATTTTTCTAGTAGCAAATTAATTACTATTTTTTTATGTTTTAAATTATTTTTTTGTATTTAAATGCGTCAGTTATTATTGGACCAAGTTCTGCATATACGATACTCTTGTATATAAGAATTAATATTATAAAATAAATTTGATCACGTTAGTAACGTTCTAGTTCAAACATATAAAATTAAGATATATGATAAAAATCAATACTCTCTTTTTAATGGTAATTTATTGATAAGGGCTTAAGCCCAAAAAAAAACACATATAATAGGTGAACTCTAGCTCAATTAGCCAAAAAAATCCAAAAGCCCATTCACCAGAAAAGTCCAACCCATACAATAAAAAAAAATCTCTCCAAAAAACCCAAGCATTTAAGAAAATAGAGCTCCATTCTAGATCTGTAAAAAAACCAAATTGAATCAAATTTTTAAGAATTCAAATTTGGTTTGTCAATTTTATTTTGAGCTTGCTCATTTTGAATTTGAGTTAAGTATTAATGATATCAAGTTTGATTCGTTTGTCAAACAAGTTTAGATGAGTCGAACTTTTATCAAATTTAATCTCAAATAATTTACAAAACAATTCAATTTATTTATAAGTATATTAAGTTTTAGTTTAAAATTACTAAATTTAAAACTAAATAATTTTAATTAAATAAAATCAGCTCGTAAACCTATAAAAAATTATTTTTAAATCTTAAGAATATAAATATTTGCAAGTTCTAATAGTGTAATTAACCTATACGGAATTTAACTTTCTTTTAAATCTTAAAAATTTGAATATTTGCAAGTTCTAATAGTATAATTAATTTATACAGAATTTAACTTTATAAAACTTGGTTTTGATTCATGAAAAATTATGCAGGATTTGATCTTAATTATCTTATGATATTATTTTAATTTCATTATACTAGACTGTTCACGAATTTATTTGCGAGTTTACTCATAAATTTAAAAATAAATCGAGTTCAATAATTTTAACAGATTAAATATTATGAAGTTTAAATTTGACTTGTTTAACAAAAAAGACTAAAAATTAAGTTCGAGTTTAGTTTATTTAGAAATTTAGATCGAGTTCAATCAAATTTTTATTGAGAATCTCAAATGGCTCACAAACGAATAGTTTGATCATAAATCATGCAATAGCCCTATGGAACCAATCTTTATGGGGAAAACGCCGACCGGTGAAGTTCAGAGAACTACCAAAACGCCAATTTTAGAGTGTTTCTCTATGATAACGTTGCCAAGAAGATGGCCATCGGCGGAGAGCCAGAAAAAGAAAAGCATCGTGCACAAGCTAAAGGTTTGAGCCCGTGAAACTATAGGCAGTGAGCATAAAACTCTTTGACACCGTCGGTTTTTTAGATACTGGTGGCTGAAGAAGCAACACCGGAAACGTAGAGTTACATGCCCAAAAAAATGCTAACCCTAGCAACAAACGATAGAGAGGGAGCACCAAGAACTTTGTCCTACACCAAACTAACAATAAAACCAATCAAATAGCTGCATCACATGCAAGTGGCTCCTAGAGAACGAAATTAGACACTAAAGCCCATTCCTTTTTTTTATTAAGGAAAAATTTATTATATTGAAAACAAAAGAAGACTTAACATGGCAAGATAAACTATATTCTTCCCAAGCCAAAGGAAAGATCCCCCAACTTAAGCATGACCATGCTAAAACATTCATGGAATACAATAAAGCAAAACCCTAACAAACAGGTTCAAACCAATTCAATCCCTACCAACAACCAAACAAAGAAAAACAAGACCTACAAACCTGGAACCACCGAAACAAAAAGATAAAAAGGCAACCCAAATAAAACAATAAAAAATCTTACCACAAAATTATTTTCGCAAAAAAACCATGCTTATCTACTCTTAAAAGAGAGTAGCATCTCACCATGAGACCTCTCTCTGATGTCTTTTGTACAAAAAACCTTGAAAAAATTCCTTCTAATTCCTTAACCATTCACAAGAAATAGTTGCTCAAGCTAAGGCCTTCTGTAAATTCGTTCATTAGCTTATCTCCCAAGGTAGCTGTGCTTCCAAGGCTACATGAACCTTTAATCAAGCTTCCTTACGGCCTAACTACTCCATGCAAGATTCGCTATTAGTTAGAATAGGTTGGGACCAACTCCTTGTCGTCCTCCAAACTCAAAAAGAAATTTGGAAAGGGTGTTTTCTGATTAAAATCACCTATGAGCAGAACCACATTTGATACCATAGTAAGATCTTGGGTAATTACATTCCATAATAAGAGCTGATTCTAAATATTCCTCTGAGCATAAACAAAACTAAAAATCTAGGAAAAACTTGCTATGGAGAAACAAACTCGACAGCATTTACACCTCCTCATCCTAAAAACGCATTTTCAAAGAGTGATCAGTCTATCGCATCCTTTTACATAGTTACATATCCTTTGCAATACGATCAACAAGATTAGCTATTACAAGCCTGTCTTCTCCTTCAAAAACAATGCCCAGCATCTTTCCAAAGTTCAAAGTACATTCTGCTTCTTTAAGAGAAATTCAGAGTACATTCTGCTTTTTTAAGAGGAGATAAAAGGTGGGTTTTGATTCACTGAATCAGAATCCTTCTATTTGTATCGCTGCTTGTAGCCTCAAAATAATTAGGAGAAGCATTCTTAGCTTTGTGAGCCTTATGGACTTTTGTCTTCTCTGCGACCCTATTTTTGGATAAAAGTCACATAAGTCAGCTATGGGCCGGGACTTGTCTCTTTTCTTGATAAGTCTATTTGCTTTATATAATGAGAGGGAAACGTTGCTATCCAAGCTTCAAGTGGGGCCAAAATCATCTACCAAGGTCTCTTTTTCGTTACAAGAGTCTTCAGCTAGAGAAGCACATACAAATTAAAAAATTAAAATAAAAAGAATAAACAACAAACAAAGCAGTACATCTATATAAAAAAAAAACCTTCAAAAAAGTCACTTAGGGATGGGGAGAGAAATCCACTCTCTAATGCTCAAACAAGTTAGAGGGAGCCGATGAAACAGCAACAGTTTTTATAGACACATTCCCAGCCAAAAAATGAGATAAATCTCTCTTAGCAGAAAACTATAGAGAGATAGATGGAAGAAGAGAAGAAATGATGGAGTGCTCCAGTCTCGTTTAAGTTCTGGACAATAATCCGTTGTAGCATTAATCATAAATATATGTAGTCTGTTGAGAAAATTTAAGTAGGAAGGTTGAGTAATTTGGCTGCGAATATCCATGTACCATGTTGTCCAATGTCTAGTAGCTAGCAAGTCTCATGCCTTTATATATGTATATATAAAAGTAGCCATAGAATGCTATAAATTTCTAAATAAGGAGAGATATGAAAACACTGGCATCAACCTTGTAAAGGTCACACAATAATAATATCTAAGCATTCTTTCTTTGTTTCCCAATTTTGTGAAATGCACAAACACTATAAAGGAAAGAGTTGAAACGGTTAGCGTGAAATTGGTTGGTAGAACTTAACTTCAACTCTCTAAAAGTACTATACCAAGAAAAGAAATACACCTCATCGTATGTGTCAACTTTGTTTTGTTTGTTTCCTTGGATTTTTATTTCCTTCCTTTGCTGTCTTTTTCGTCCTCATCTCCCCTCTTTATAACAATAATAATACTAATTGACAAACCAACACAACTCACCGTCTTGGTCTTCGTGCTCCATTCTTATGTCCAATGGCTATTACCTTCTTTGCAACTCTTTACTATCCAACGTGTCATGGACTTGAAAGAAAATGAAAAGGAAAAACAACCAGCCTACATAGAAAGCTAGAATCTTTTGTCAATGTCTCATTCAATTTTAATGATAATAATAATAATAATAATAATATCAGTGTTATTCATAGTTTAGCAAAAGCAAACGATTCTCCCACCCTTCACCCATATGGAATGAGAATGTTTCCTTTAAATTGTGCCGTTTTTATGGAAAGTTCTATCTTTGGGCCATGAATCCAACTTTCCCTTTTGTTATGGGTCACGCATAAATGGGTTGGTATTTGAAGACGCAAATTTAGATCAAAGGGGTTAAATTTGATCAGTGGAAAGGACTAAAAGGGATACATCTTATGGTAGCAGCCAACAGTAGAGCATGTGGGTTCAACTTCTAAGGATAGGGCTAGGGTTCTTTGATTAGTCATTAAAAAGTTGTAGGTGTCAGTGCAGGGTTTCGTTTGAGGTACTTCAGGGTAGGACAAGAGACAGTGATGACGAGGACACAGTAAAGAGACAAAAAAGTAAAAAATGAAAAGCATATATGGTGGCGATGAGGTGGTGGTTGTGGGGGGTAGGGTTTTACAATGAGAGGTGGTGGAGGAGGAGGAGTAATAATGTGTACAGAACTGACACCTGTCTATTTAAAAAGAAAGAAGACTGAGACACTCTAATCAGCTCAGTTCTCTATTGGGATAAAGTTTCTTTTAGGGTTCCCTCTCAAGCATAAACGGTAATATTTGGAAACCTCCTTAAGTCCAATGGATCAATGGATATGCTCAGCAGTGAATTGAGATGAAATTTCCTCTTCTTTTTTTTTTTTTTTCTGCTTTATTTTCATTCTCTCCGTGATGGTCCGCCACTGAGCAACTATTCACTTGCCAACTTTTTACATGAACTCTATAGTACAATAATTTTGTAATCCATATATACAATTCAAACCCATGATTTAAAAAAAAAAAAAATTCTTTTAACTATAGGGATTGAATCAATTGATTATAAATTTTTTGGTTCTGGGTTGCCTTGATATAACTAATAGAGCTTTTAAAATTATTATTAGCTGATCATGGCATGTTAAAAAAAAAAACTATTATATATACGCGTAATCTTGGAATCCATGGTGTCCAGTGGAAAAACATGAAACAGCAGGGCAGGAGAGGATTTTAAGGTGGACAGGATAAGAGTCACTTGCCCACTAATATAGTTTCTAGTCAAGGGATAATGATGGAACTGGCTTGTTCTAAAAAGTTGGCCAACAAAGGAGAAAATAGTGCCTATAGCTTCAGAATAGATAGACTCACTTTAATCTTGCTTGGAAACTAGGAAAATTAGGAATAGAAAATAATTAACCAGTGAAAAATAGGAGAATAAAACAGAATTTTGTTTTTTTTTTTCCCCTAATGCAGGCTATTAATTAGATGAATAGTTTTGTACCAGTTACATACACACCCTGCCAACCTATATAGCAGGAGGACTGTCCAAAATTTCAAATATATATATATATATATTCCTCAAAATTTAGGGAATATATTTTGAAAATTACATAAAAGAACAAAGAAATAGGCATAATTGATGGAACATGTGAGGGAGAAATGATATTGAAGAAAATGATTGCAGAGACAAAAGAAGATGATGATTTCTGGGATGGAGAAAAGATTAAGGTAATGGTCCAAAAGAGAAGAAGATCCCTTTAGACATTATAGTAGCATATAATTATCCCACGAACAAAAACAAGTGTTCCATTTTCAATCACAGAATTCAAAGGAATCTCTCAGAGAAAAGAAAAAAGAAAAAAGAAAAAAAAACTGATCTTGATATGTTCTTCTGCCAAGGCATACCCTTGTGGTTATTCCAACACCAGCACAACCCTTCATGGTCTTTTTATCTTTTCTTTTGTATTATTGAAGATTTAATTAAACACACAAAATAAATAAATAAATAAATAGCAAGTTTATTAGAAGAGCAGCAGGTGATGAAGTTAATTAGACCGATTCTGTTTGCAGCTGATGAAGTATTCAGAGAGTTAATTAAATTTGTCCGATCTTCAAACAGGTGGACCATTGCCGTTTCACTTCATTGCACAAAAATCCATATTTTTGTTACAGTTTCCACAGGTGTGGGAACTGTAGGGAAGGAAACGCAAACACACTTTTGATCCATCCAAGTTTCAAGTTTGTTTTGCTTTCTCATTCCTTGTGGATTGCAAAGCTCAGATCCTTCCATTTTTTTTAACGATTGTTACACATTGCTCCTCATTCTTTCCTTAAAAAAAAAAAACCTAATTGATTCCATCGCCTAATTTAAGCTGGCCAAGAGCCTAGTTTGGATATCAGGTCATGAATCTTGAATAACTCATTAAAATATTTATATGTTTATTTCTATTAGACATTTTCATTTTTCCATTTATTTTTTTAAATATATTTCATCATATTCTGTTACTGAAATTTCAAATAAATTGCTAAATTTGGAAATCACTAACATTTCTATGCATCTATTTTTTAAAAATGGATTAGAACACCATATTGTATTATTTTTCTTTAAATATTAATATATACTTAAATGGATAGAGTGTTAATGTATGGGATAATTATTAAAATAGTATTTTTTTTTTAATTATTTATTAGAAGAATGTAAAATTAAAACAATCTACAAAATTAATGTTTTTGAAATTTTTAATAAATACTGAAAGCGATAATATCATTGGCGTTTTCAATAATCTCATTATTTATTATTTTAAAAATAAAAATTAATTATTACTTATGAAAACGCCAACGAAATTAGTGTTTTCAATTGACAAATTGTCCCATCAACCTTGGCAGCGGCGGTTGTTAAGGATTTTGAATACTTTTGATGAAAAATTATTATTAAGTTGTTTATATGTGATGAAAAATTATTATTAGATTCATATGTATTACTAAAATTTATTAGGTAGTTGTTATTTATTTAAATTTCAATTAAAATTTTTTATATTTTATATATTATTAAATATTTATTAATTTTTTATACCATTTTAATTTATTACAATTATATAATTATAATGATAAAAAATTGTATTATTAATTTTTTGATACGATTACATAATTATAATGATAAAAAATTATACGATTTCAGTTTAAATTGCGACAAAATTATTTTTTTTTTATAGATTATGATTTATTAATTTTGATATAATTATAACGATAATATATTAATTTTTGATATGATTTTAGTTTAGTACAATTATATAATTACAATAATAAAATATTAATTTTATATATAATTATATGTTTAGTAATTTTTTAATAGGATGTAATTATGTAATCGTAATAAATTGAAATTATATTAAAAGTTATTAAATATATAATAATATATAAAATATGAATAATTTTAATTGAGATTTAAATAAATAATGACTCCCTAATAAATTTTAGTTACACGAAAAGATTTAATAATAATTATTTATCAAAACTATTCAAAAATCCTTAACAACCGCTACCAATATTGATGGGACAATTTGTCCATTGAAAACGCTAATTTTATTGGTATTTTTCATGAGCACTAATTATTTTTTTATTTTTAAAAAATAGATAATAAGACATTGTTAGTGAAAACGCTAGTCGAATTGACGTTTTCAGTGTTTATTAAAAATGTGATTTGACATTTTTTAAATCAAACATTAATTTTATAAATTATTTTGATTTCATACTATTTTAATAAATAATTTTTTAAAAAATATTATTTTAATAATTATCCTTCAATGTATTCAATAAAATCACAATTTAAAAATATTTTAATAAATTTATGAAAATATAGAAAGTAATTTCTTAACAATAGCATTATTTAAAGAATTTTGTAATTCACTAATTTGTTTTTATTTGATAAAATTTTAAATTAGAGATATGTTATGTTTAAAGGTATTAATTTTCAATTTAAATAAACGACAAAAATATAAAAGAAAAAGAGAAATATTTGTGGTGTTACCTAAAAAATAAGAAATTATATATTACAAAAGTATACTACATTGGAGATTATCAAAAAATTCCAAAAATTCCAATAAATTTAAATATTACACACAGACTATAGTGAATCCTGTTATAGGATATAAAAACTGGTTAATATTGGAGATTATCAAAAAATTCCACTTGTAGAGGGTCCCTACTCTGACCCTGCGAAGAATTTGTGCATCAACCTCAATGTTTGATAATTAGAGGTTGTCCAACAAAACGTTCTTGTTAATTAAGACCGTCACCCACGGTGGCCCACCCATCCATTGTTTCCCGAAAGTTCGGAAACCTCGTTGAATTTGTTTTTTTTTTTTTTAAATAAATTTTACAAGTTAAAAATATTTAATTTGTTTAAATAAAAAATAAATTTGAAATGCTTATAATTTTTTTTATTTTAAAGGGAGGATAAATGTAGTTTTTTTTATATGAAAAATTGAGCAATTAGAGATTAGAAATATAGGTTTGTTTTTATTGGGACTTGACAAATAGGATAAAAAGTTAGGTATGTAGAAGAAAGATGCATAAATCATAATGGAGGCATGGTGTTTGATGGAATGTAGGAGTGAATTGTAACATTAAGAAAGTGCAAGAAAGTGGGAATTGGTTAGGATTACAAGTTTGACTGTTACCATTAGAGGTTTTATGTGGACCAAATCTCACCAAACTACATTATTTTTTCACCACTGCTTCTCACACATCACCTCCCATTGTCACGTGTTCTAATGCCAATAGATTGTTCCTTTTTAATTTTGTTTCCACTCAATCGAAAATGATTATCTTATTATGCTTATTCGATTAGGTCCAACATCTTCTTCTTTGATTCTCCTCCTAATGGCATTATTACACATTGTCTTCTTTGATTTTCCATTACAATAAATATATAGTATTATTATTTTTCTATTTAATTTAATAGAAAATAGTTAAAAAATAAATAAAATTATATTTTATCTCTGTAATTATTTATTTTAATAATAAATGATAAAGATAAAATGAATATTATACTGTTAAAAAATATATAATTTTCCTCTCCATTTTCTGACAAAGAAAAAAACATGTAGTCTATCACTTTTATATTTTTGCTTTTAATTTATTTCTCTTTCACCTTTAAATGTTTCCCAAACATGCAGCAAGTTTTAAAGCAGATCCAATTTATGATAAAACTAAATCAAGTGAAAAATCCAGCATGCCAGAAATGAGTTTTTGAAACTTAGGATCCCTAATTAGGGAAGTGAAGTGAGAAATTATTACGTAGTAGAAGTTGAGAGTTGGAGCTCCTTGGCTGATTCATGATACGTTGTGCAAAAGAGAGAGCAACGACTCCTCCCCCAATGTATAATTTCTTCTTCCCCATCAATCCTATGCCCCACTCTCTCTCCCTCTTTCAGGTACCTAGTCAAGAGTCACAGTCACATCAACCTCCCTCAATGCTTTAAACCCTTTCAAGACTTGAATCTTAGTCCAAAGATTGCACTTCTCTCTCTGTTACTTCTCTCCAAATGTTGTCATCCACAGCTGGTGAAGCCACTGCTCAAACTAAAACTCTTAATAGAGTTTCTTCTTCCTCCTCCACGTCTTCCTCTCCCTCGCCATTTTCGCCTTCCGACATTCACCACAAGGGTAAAACTATGGAAGAGGTCTGGAAAGACATCAATCTCGCTTCTCTTCATGATCACCCTTCTGGTGACCAAGACCTCTCTTTCACTCCCAGACTCCATAATCCTCATCATAACCCTAACTTTATTCTTCAAGACTTCTTTGCCAGACCATTTAGCAAGGATACTCCGACAAGAATAGTCTCTGCTCATGTTGAGTCTGGTCTATGTGGTTCTTCAGTGCCACCTCCTGCTACTATTCTTAGCTTAAACTCAGGTCCCGTGTTCGATTTTCTCGATAACTCTGATCCACTTAGGCCTGCCTCGCATTTGCCTAGCCGTCCTGTTTCAAACTTTTCCTCCTTTAATAGTTCTTTAGAGGCTTTGGATTCATCTTCGGGCATGCCTTCTTTTGGCAAGAAAAGGGTTCAAGAATCTGATAACAGTTCCGGTGATCGCCGGCATAAACGTATGATCAAGAACCGAGAATCAGCAGCTCGATCGAGAGCTAGAAAACAGGAAATTATCTGTCTTATTATTTGCACTTTTAATTAGGGTTATTGACTAACCAAATTTTCTCGTACAGTTTTCTTCAAGGGATGAGTTTGTTTCTTGTGACTTCTTTTCTTCTTGCAGGCTTATACTACTGAGTTAGAGCTCGAAGTACGACATCTAATGGAAGAAAATGCAAGGCTCAAGAGACAGCAAGGCGAGGTAAGTTAAGCCGACAATGAAAGAAAATTGGGACCCACAAATTCTTCTGTTTGCTCTAGATATTAATTCCCAGCTCTCTGATATTAATCAAGCCAAGAAAAAGATATCTACCAAAATTTGCACCCTCCTACAAGCTAATTGGTTATAACACAAGTTGATGTCGTTAATTTATTTTATTTTTTTGGGCAGTTATACTTGGCTGCAGCCGCTCAACTTCCCAAAAAGCACACACTCCATCGAACGTCAACGGCTCCATTTTGAGCAGTGCTACTGCTTTGATTTTACCCAATTTGTCTCTCTCGGCTTAGCACAGTTTCCTTCCTTTTGGGGTGAGAGAGAGAGATATGGATGTTTTTGTGATGAAGGGGATGGATGCAAGTGTAGCAAAAAAAATTCCTGTTTTAAAGAGAGAAGATGGCTGTGTAGGAAAAAGGAAATCGTTTCTTTGCATCATCCTTAACAGGCAGGAACATTTTTGGTTGGTTTTTGGTCCCCCTTTTGCATCTTTCTTTTATTGTCATGCCAACCGGCAACTTATAAGATAGAAAGGAAAATAGGGTTTTTTATTGGGGGGAGGGTAAAAATTTGGAAGAAAAATTGAAAAGAGAAGGATTCCAACTCCACGAAGATGCAGAGTAAAGTAAAGATGGCACATTTTGTTGCTTGTAAACTGACCATCACTTTCAATGAAGGACTTCCTTATCTCTTCTTTATCTTTTCCTTTGTATTATCAAAGGTCTCTTTCAGCTTTTCTACTCCTTTATTATTACACAAACACATACCCATTTCATGATGCCCTCATCTTCTTGTTGGGTTCCTCAGATTTCTAGCTTTCTTCCTTCCAAATGATTCAAAAGTTACAGACATAACGTCCTTGATTCAATCAATCTTACTACAATATTAATTGCTTCTTTATAGTACCCACATCACCATGCTCATTGCGGTGACTTGACTGATGATGCCAACCTCTAAATTAAAATAAAAATTCTTTTTTATATATAAACAAGTCTGATAATATCTTTGAAATAAATATTCATATTGGAAATTCATATAAAAATAATCAAAACGTGTGATTTGAAATTCTTGTGATTATTCATGACGGGCCTGAGGCCCGAAGTTGGCAATGAGAGTCTTGAGTCAATATCTACGACGACTAGCCAAGTTCCTCATGGCAGTCAAACAATGCCTTAAAACCTTATTTGGTCAGAAGTAAAAAAACTTGTTAAAAATAATAAAAATTTCTCTTCCTTTATTTGCACAATTACACAAACTTCTTCAAAGTAATCCATTCTATTGCAAATTAGATCATTCTAATTTCTTTGTATAAGAAAAATAATTTACTTAAATAGGACTTAATAAGCTGCACCTTTTTAATTAAATGCAATGCAATTTAACGCTTTGCCAATTTTTTTTTTAAAAAATTACTATTTAATTTTTATAATATAAAAAATATAATAATTAATTTTTTTATTTTAAAAAATATGTTAAAATATTTTTAATATTTTAAAAGTTTATTAGTTAATCACTCCATTAATTTTAACGGTTAAATATTATAAAAAAAATATAAAATACTTCTGATTCGAAGAGATGAGTTAATAAAATTTTTAAAAATTTAAGAGACTAATTCATAAGTTTTTCATAATTATGGGGAGTAAATATTAAAATATTTAATTATTAAAATTAATAAAAAATTAATTAATAAACTTTTTAAAATATCATAATATTTTAATATATATTTTAATAATTTTTTTTATCATCATTTAACTGACACTTCATATCCGTATTAATATCATTAATTAAATTACAATTAACCATAAAATAAAATATGTAAAAGGATAAGAATTTATACATGGTACGATATGGTTTATGTTTATTGGATGTGAATTTTATTGTTGATTAAATGAATTTATATTTAATTTTCTATTTCTCAAATTATGGATAAAATCTGCCATTTTAAAAGCAGGAAACGTAAGAAATATTTTTTGGAATGGTTGGTAACTTGGTATCGTGTACAAGATTTGGCCAAGAAGCTAATAGTGTTCTGGATGGAAGAGATGCCTCCTATCCTTGCACTTTAGGTCATGTCTTATTTGTATTTTTACAAAGATAACCTTTTTTTCTGAGAAATAAAAAATAAAAAAAGTTAATGTTAAATAATATGTTTTATTAAATATTTATATTATGATCTATATTTAAAAAATAATTTAATATAATTATTTAACAATAAAAAATCATACATATAAATCCTTAAAATTATAATTTTATAAATAGTGATTTCTTAATACTCTCAAGGACGTTCACTAAAATCTATTTTAGCTCGGTTTTATTGCATAAGAGTTTATTAGATATTGAAGTCACCTAGCATCATCAATCCGTTGTCGTCCAGCGGTTAGGATATCTGGCTTTCACCCAGGAGACCCGGGTTCGATTCCCGGCAACGGAAATATTTTTTGCCCCTATAAAAGCACCGGTGGAAGGTTTGAATGAAATGATCACAAAATTTTCGTTTCGATGAAGTAAATCAATCCACTTGAGCGTATTGTGACTATCTCTTTATCAATTCTTAATTGCAGATGAATCAATAGTAGCATTAGAATTTATATCAATCATCGATTTCAAGTATCTTGCTATATTATCTATGAGACTCTGACAAAAAATGCACGGAAGTGAATTTATTTCCTCGCAATACCTACCCAAGGAGGCCAAAGATCAAAGCTACTTCACTAAGAAATTATCAGACCAAGGTGAGACCAATCATTTTCTTCCACAGAACGTCCCACCGGCGCTTCCTTTCTTAAGTCTGTCCTACGACTGCGTTTCGTTTATTTTTTTATTTTCTTTTGAAGTCTTCATCACTTTCGCCTCCAACTGAGAGGTGCTCTTTCTCCGCTCATTTATAATTTTGCTCGAATCTGAATCCCAAAAGTAAGAGAGACAGAGAGCGAATGGCATGTGTTACTGGCTCATACCAAATCGCGCTCAAGAGTCTATCAAAACGAAGTACCAAGTAAATGGCAAGAATTTCAACGCGAGATCTCTTTCGAATCAGACTCATAAACAACACTTTCAGCAATCACCATCCTCCTGTTCGAGTCCTTCTCAAACAGAATTGCCTTTCTTCAGCTCCATACTCCTCTTCTTTTCCTTATATTAAAGATAGGCCCAACTCTATTTATCACCCAAGTGTTGAACTTCTCAAATTGTGTCAAAGCACAAGACATCTATTTCAAGTCCAAACTCAGTTGATCACTTGTGGGTTATTTCCCTTTTGGTCTGCTAGGCTTCTAAAACACTATTCAGATTTTGGTAATATTGAATACACCATTTTGGTCTTTAGATACATTGATTCGCCAGGTACTTTTTGTGTAAATAATGTTATTAAGGCATACTCATTCAGTTCTATTCCAGAGCAAGCTGTGATTTTCTATTTTGAGATGCTGCAAATTGGGTTCTCTCCAAATAGTTATACTTTTGTTTCACTCTTTGGTTCTTGTGCAAAGACAGGATGTGCCCAATCTGGGCAAAAGTGCCATGGGCAAGCTTTGATGAATGGGGTCGATTGTATTTTGCAAGTGCAGAACTCATTGCTTCATTTCTATGGTTGCTGCGGGGATGTAGAATCTGCTAGGAAGGTGTTCGATAAAATGCTTGAAAGGGATTTGGTGTCCTGGAATTCAATTATTAATTTGTATGCTAGCATTGGCGAGTTGGGTATTGCTCATGAAATTTTTGATGTAATGCCCGAGAGAAATGTCATTTCTTGGAATACCTTGATTAATGGATACCTGAAGGGTAATAACCCTGGGTGTGCATTGATGGTTTTTAGGAAAATGGTTAATAGTGGATTGCGAGGAAATGATACAACTATGGTAGGCGTGCTTAGCACTTGCGGTAAATCAGCTAGGCTAAAAGAAGGACGTTCTGTTCATGGGTTTCTTATCAGAACATCCCTGAGATTAAGTATAATTCTTGATACTTCTTTGATAGATATGTATAGTAAATGTCAGAAGGTAGAACTGGCACGGAGATTATTTGATAGCATGTCATATAGGAATTTGATTTGCTGGAATGCGATGATCTTGGGCCATTGCATTCATGGAAATCCAGAAGATGGACTTAATTTATTTGCAGAAATGAAGAATTGGTCAGGAGATGGAGAAGCCATTCCTGATGAAGTTACTTACATAGGGCTTTTATGTGCTTGTGCTAGATCAGGACTGTTGACAGAGGGCAAAAGGTTCTTTAGCCAAATGATGCACACGTATAGTCTAAAGCCAAATTTTGCACATCACTGGTGCATGGCTAATCTGTATGCAGGTGCTGGGCTAATTCAAGAGGCAGAGAATATACTAAGGGACATGCCAGAGGATGATGAGAATGCATCACCGGAATCTTTGGTTTGGGCTAATTTGCTCAGTTTATGCCGTTTCCAAGCAAATGCAAATTTTGGAGAAAGAATAGCCAAATCTCTGATAGATATGGAACCTTGGAATTTCTCACACTATCGGTTGCTAATCAATGTCTATGCTGTGGCAGGAAAATGGGATGATGTTGCCAGGGTAAAAGAGATGGTGAAAGGAAGAAGGATGAGAAGAATGCCTGGGTGTAATCTTATGGACTTGAAAGAAATTGTTCACAAGTATAGAGTGGGACATTTTTTGCAGGCAGGGATTTTGATGAAATAGGTATGATTGATAAGTGAAATGGCTCCAAGTACGTGAATTGCTGGTTTAGAATAGCAGCCACTGAACGTATCAGGGACTGGAACTTGAACTCAGAGTCTAAGCGAGTGAGGAAAGTATTGACATTCCTCAGCTAAGCATTTTCTGGAAGGCATACTTATTTCATAACTGAGAATGCTTTGACAATAAAAATTTTGTAGTTAATTGAGGAGGATAGTGGTAGGTCATTTTTCAACTTCATAAAGTGCTTGTCAAAAGAAAAGAAGTTTCCATTTACCGAATGGAATTGTAACCAACCAATTGATGAAATATTTAAACGCAAGGATTGAACACTTAGTGTGTATATCCTGTTTCAATTTCTAATACACAAGTGTAGTTGATTGACAAGGACAGTGTCAGTGGTAGCTCATTATACAAACTTGTGAATATCTTAAAATAAATAAATAGTTAAAAAGATTCAAATTCAATATTTTATCCCTTTTTTACACTCTAAAAATAAAATAAGGTCAATTAGACTATTCCAGATGAGCTTAGATGTGAAGGTTAATTTGATATATTTTTTTAATAAAAATTATTAATTTTAATGTTGATTATCAATGCACAGTATGCTTTTTTATTTATTTACTAATTATATGATTTTGGATAAATAATACATTAGTATGTATTATACACTCTCAATTCACTATGTTTCCATTTCTGGGTTTTTTTTTTTTTTCAATTTATTAGTTCGTTAGAATTTATTTTATTAAACTGAATCCATCATACTCGAAAAGTTTTTCATGGTGTTTTTATCAACTGTCCTCTTTGAGATTCTAGATTCGTTGGATTCTTTTTTCTCCTCTTCTGTTTAGAAACATACTGTTCTATAATTTTTTTTTAATTCTTAATTTTTTTTACAAGTCAATAATGATGAGAGATATGTAATTATTCTCTCCATTAATTTCAAATGTTTTGTTCATTTTATATTTTTACACATATTAAAAAAATATTTTTTATTAATTTGTTAATTATATTCATCTTAAAACATTAATTTTTATTAAATATTAATAGATATTTTAAATATTCACTAGAAAATAACATTTAATCTTTGTTTGGAAAGCCTAATTTTAAAAAAATTTAAAAGGAATATTTTTTTTATATTTTTATATTTGATAAAATTAATAGTGTAAAAATTTAACTCTCTTAAATTTTTATGAGAATAAATCTCGTTAAAATTATTAGAATTTTGCAAGAAATGATTTCACTTAAATTATGTACATTAAAATTACTTAATTAACTCTTGAATTTTTTTTTCTTTTCCTCTCATCCATTATTTATTTATTTATTTATTTATTTTAATTTTATTTCTTATTTTAATTAATAATTATTCTGTACAAAAATTATTTTAATTTAATATTGACTATTAATATTTGATACATTTATAATTAATATTAAAAAATTATTATATTATTTTGTTAATTAAAAAAACAATCTCTATATTTTTAATGATAAAATATTATGTAAAATTTAGGTTTTAAATGTTATAAAAATATTAATAATGATTTTTCAATCAATATGATAAAAATAATTGTTATCTAATTTAAAAATAATAGAGATAAATACATTAAATCAATTTAAATTTATTATTAATTTGTCTAGTATAAAAAAATTTGATTGAATTCTATTATATTTAAATTAATTTTAAACAAATAATTTTTTTATGAATAAAAATAAATTGAATTTCATTAATAGAATTCAATTCTTTTCTAATAATAAATGCATATTAAATAGGAACTTAATGAAATATTGTGTTGGAAATAACATAAAATAGTAAATTCATATATTACTATAATATAAAAAAAATAATTTTAAAATAATATAAATAAAAATTGCGGGCGAAAAAAGTATTATGTTTTTTTCAACTTTAGAAATTTGGAAACTAAATTTATAAAAGATTTAGGTTATCCAAAAAATTTAAATTATGAAATTCCATCAAAACTTGGTCAACTGATTAACTTAATCACAAGTAATAGTATAATTTTTTTTTGGTTAAATGTATATTTGTATAGTTAGTATTTTAATATTTTTATTTATTAAATTTATTAATTTTAAATTTTTTAAAAAATTTATTTTTAAATGAAGTTGATGGCTATTCTACCACTAGACCACTGGTGCTTCGTGTTAATGCATAATTTGACATATTTAACGCTTTTGGAGAAGACTTCACTGTGACAAACGTATCAAGTTGGACACTTCAAACGCGCGGTGGATAGATAATGTTCGTTTGTTTGTTTTTTTAAATTAAGGTTTTTTTTTTTGTCAGAAGATAAACTTTCATTAGAATAAAAGGTGAAAAGCCCATTACAACGGTTCAGACTAAAGAAACTATTGGAGATACAGAAAATATAGACAGAGCCCAAATACAATACAGGTCCAAAGTCCGTACACAAACAATCCCAAAGTCCAATCCACTGTAACCCTGGGAACAACTATAGCTCGAAGACAGAAACTCTTCAAGCGCCGCCGCCACCTCCGGCCATGCAAGATCACCGTTGGACAACAAGAACAATCTTGAGAGCCAGTCGCCTAAAATCTCCAAGTAGCCATTGCAGAGATTAGAGATCCAGAACAAAGACTCAAGGCAAAGAGAAAAACAACTCATACATGCATAGCCTTAAAAAACATGGATCAAAGTAAGGGGAAACTAGTTAAGCAGCACTGGAAAGGAAGAACCCCCTCGCCGGAGCCAAAAGTTGGCTAACAGCATACTGAGGAACAGGGAGACCAATCTAAAAATTGGAAAACTTTGTTTGATATTTGAAACATACCTAAAATAAGATTTGATGAGTTTCCTAGTTTAGTTTGAAACTTCAAAAATCGGGCATAACCTATGTGGCTTTAGACTAAATAGAAATTGATTTATTGAAAAACCAAGACAAATTGTTCTACTTCGATTTTAATTGGTTTTTTTTTTTTGGCTCAATTTGAGGTTAAATATTTAACTAATGAAATAAATGGGATAGTAATGTAATAACTATTATTTATTTTATATTTTAAATCTATATCATATTAATTTTAAATAATAGATTATTTTTCTTATTATCCTTTCATAATATAGTTATTTTAATTACCAGTCAAGATGGAATAACTGTTATGTTCTCATTCTATTTCAGAGTATTTCCCGAAACTTTAATGTTCAAATAGCAATTCGTCTTTACAGTTGCAAACACAGGTCAATCACATGTATAGGGATTTTTGCTTTTCCAAGTGAAAAAAAAAAAAAAATTCTCATATCCTGGTGCAGTAAAAAGTTTTTATCAAAGCAGGGTAAATTTTAACTATATTGCAATTTTGAAGTGCATAGAGCTTACCGCATTTTTTAAGTGCGGTAAGAGAATGATTAAAAAAATAAATATTTAAATATATTACTGCACGTTTAACGCGCGGTATTGCATGAGTGCGGCTCTCAATTTAAAAATATAAATTTAATTTTTATTTAATTAATTTTATTTATTTAATTATATATTAAATTTATAAAATATAATTATAAAAATTATATTAATATTATTATAAATATTAATTATTTTAATTAATTTATAATAAAATATTATATTTTTTATATTTATTTTTTTATTTTATTATTTTTAATACAGTTAATTTATAAATATTTATAAATTATAAAATTATAAAAAAATTAAAATTTATTTTATTTTATATTTTTTCATATCAAAATATTTTATAAATAAAAAATAATAGTCTATATAATACGAGAGAGTATGTTTGTTCATCTTTAATATTATTTTTTGACCTTATTATTTGTATATATATTAATTTATTTTTATTATATTACTGTTCCTAAATATTTAGATGTATTTTTTTATTTAATTTTGTATACTTTTTACGTTGATAAATATAATTAATAAAATAAATTATATATATATCATTGGCATTTAAATTGGAGAGTAAATATACATAATTAAATTTACTTAAATATACATACTATCAGATTAAGTATGTGAATACTATATTAATATATTTATATATATTCTTAACATTAATTAAATTATATAAATTAATAAAATAAAATAATAAATATAATAAATATAATATTATATTACAAATAATTTAAATTAATTAATATTAATATTAATATAATTTTTATAACTATATTTTTATAAATTTAATATAAAATTAATTAAATTAATAAAATATAATAATTAATTAAATAAAATTTTATTAATTAATATTAATATAATTATATTTTACAAATTTAATATATAATTAAATAAATAAAATTAATTAAATAAAAATTAAATTTATATTTTTACGTTGATTGAATGCTGCCACAGTCATGCATTACCGCACCTCAAAAGTGCGATAATGTATTTAAATAATTTTTTTTTTAATTATTCTCCCTTACCGCACTTTTGAAGTGTGGTAATCTCTACCGCACTTCAAAAGTACAGTAGAGTTAAAATTCATTCTGATTCGAGAAAAATTTTTTATCGGACCAGGATTTGAGAATATTTTTTTTTTTTCACTTGGAAAAGCAAAAAGCCCTCCATAAGATAGCTACTGGTTCACAAACTACTGAGCATACTTTAATGGTATGCTACACGCAAGCAGCTTGGCTCTCCAGCCACTGCGCTCATAGACCAAACTCTCTTGGCTTTCCTTAATGGTGGTCGCACCTAGCGGATGGTTCCCATGATATTCTGGAGGACATTTTATTGTATGCAGCCATTACTTGCGGGCAAATTGGGAAAGAGAGAAATAGTCATAATTGATCACTGCACCCCGTATCCCTTGGCTATATAGTTCACAGAGTGCCTCGGTCTATTCAGATTTCAGTTTGATTGCAGAAAATCAGACACCTAACCGAGGCAACTCGCGGCTGCCTGGCCCCAGCAGGAATTTCTAAACTACTGCTTGTAGAGGATCATTTTCATACTTCAGTACTTGTAGAGGTGAGAACACTTCAGCCAGATAGCGGATGGCGTTGCTAAAAATTATAGCCTAGCCTGCTCCTCCCTAGTGGCTGTGAAAGCCAAAACACTTCTTGAAGCTATGCTATTAGTGAACTGTAGAGGCTTTCCTGCCATTGTTCTTGAATCTTGACTCCTGATGCTTTGATCAATGCCCTCGGTCATACTTCCTCGGGATGTTGGGGCCACAGTTCACACTGTCAAGCTCTTTATTCCTCACTTTTGTCGGATAGAGTTTAATTATGTTTGGAGGAATCCAAATGCAGCAGCACACTATCCGGCTAAACTAACTTTTCTAGTCAATCACATTATAGTGGCTCCTCGCTTTACCTTACCAGCTAAGGTCAATTTGCTGGTTTGACTGCCTCGCAATTCAAAAACAAAAAAAAAAAAAGAAGAAAGCTTGCCAAGTAGCAAAGGAAATTGGCATCTGTAAAGACTGCTAAAACAGACCGTATTGATAACAGTAAGCGATCTATTGCAAGGATAGCCCATTCACTACCAATCCCTCCCCCAAGAGAACCCAACCACTATTTACGTTTATATGCGATCGCAAGTTCATAGAAGTAATCGAAACTAAAGGCTTAAAAGTCTATTACTATATCGGTGCTAAGATAACCCTACAAAGTTCATTTACTATTTACTATTAGAACAAATGTTCCATCAAAACATTCCATATTTGGTACTTTAACCTACCCTATAAGTACTTCATTCAAATGCCCACGGGTGCGCCCGACAAACCTCTTCCACTTCCTCAGGGGTCAAATCATTCATCATGTTAAACGTCTTCCGGATCTCCTCAGGGGTCAAATCATCCTTGATCATGTCTGCAACAGTCTGGCATGTCAGGTCCACCAGGCCCTTGATGTTCAAATAGTTGGCTGCCTGGAGACATAATCAAATGGCGAAATAAGAGTTTTAGCCAGGGCTACAACCCACAATAGTATCATTCCTATTGTTCAAATGCCATCTTGTCACATATACCCTAAGAACAAGAGTGTCTATAGGCTATGGCATTTTATAGGTTTCAACTGATTGTAATTAAGTCCACCAAGTAATAACATGACTACATTGTAAATAAGAATGAGAATCGAATTTCAAATTATGAGCATTTCAGATGGAGATTTAAAACAGCATAAGCAATGCACTATTCTAACCAGAAGTATGCCAGTTGAAAACCTAAAAGTAAAGTAACCAATCTGAAATGCCAATATTTGTAATGCAGCATTGACGATTTTTACATTTGTACTTTTATGTCTTGTAAATTTCCTTAATCTATGAATGCACGTAAACATCAGAAGTGATGTCTTAACTATGTGACAAATAAAGATTCAATAACATAATCCAGGTCAGCAGTTCTTTACGTGACATTTAAAGAAGTGCCAAATTAGTAAAAGAATATATATTTGAAAGCTCAGCACATATTCGCATTCATTTAAATAGTATATATAAAACAACTGTGAACTTTAATAAGGTCGGATAGTAAAGCATATCCCAGTTGTTAAAGCTAAGAAAAGCTAAAGGTTAAGGAAAATTACACTATCAAATCAACTCAAATACTATATAGAAACCAAGAGATTTACTAATTCTAATGCTGCATCAATGTGATTCAAAACCAAAGTCGATAACCAGAAGAAGGTTCATCAATCGTGAAATTTTTTTTAAAAAAAAAAAGACCAAAAACAATGTGATGTTAGCATATCCATTGTCCAGTACAAATAATGTCAATAGTACATAAACTCACAAGTTTCACAAGAAATGTGTCTAAAAGATGGACTATGTGAAAATGGACTGAATTGATTGGTAGATACATTAAAATTACTAATACTTCGAGTCCTTCACAATTTTAGCAAGCAACAAAAAAGCTAATTTGGTTTTTTGTGCTTCTTTCTTAACCGATAATAAGAAAATGAAAGAAAACATACTTTAATGACTGAACTGAAAACATACTGTAAGGACTGAACTGCGATTGCATGGATGAGAATAGAGCAGCTTATTCATGGAAGCTACTTGAGAAACGATTACAACTAAGCAGCTTAGCAAGTTACAAAATGTAGCGTGTAAATTGTTAATATTACAATTTTACCGGCAAACTTATGATGGACAGCTCTACCAACCTAGGCAATTTTAGGCAATTTTTGACAGCTCAATATTAATAATAGCTAGATGCTATTCACAATGTTTACCAAGAAGGATCAAAGTTGATAGCATTAGATTTCAGCTTGAAATCTTTAGATATCTTTTTCAACAGGTAATACAATGTCATAAACGATTACCATTTTTTTTTTAAATGCATAGCAGATTACAAACAATGATGTTGATTCATAATTAAAGCAATTTAATCAACACTTTACTCCAAATAAACTACAACTTTATCCTGTGTTACCTTTCTCTACTAATAGAAAGCATACTGATTAATAAATGCTCTAATTTCTTGTCAGTTACTAATATGTTGTTAAAAATCATAAATTAAACAATATTAATAGATCTGCATCAGGATAATAATTCATAAGGAGAGCTAAATAAAAACATCAAAATCTAAAAACGATAGCATTTATCAACATTATAATCCATAATTTCATTAAGATTATTATCTCTAGCATTTTGTTCTATTGAAACGTCCTCAAGTTACAGCAGAAACAAAAAACACACATATATATATATATATATACATATAGATTCTAAGCAACAAGAAACCAAAGTAAAAAATAAGAACAAAAAATCCATCTGTCTAAGCAGAAAATAGGCCTAAATAAAAACCATAATCCATATGCATCACATCAATAGACACATTATTTTCAACTGAAATTCCCACCTAAATAAAGAATCCAAATCACATTCATAGAAAATCCAAAAAAAAAAAAAAAGGAATTAACAAAGCAAAAAAGGAATCAAGGAACAGATCTAACAATAAAGGAAGAGAAGACTACCGATCTCTATGAGATCGA
Organism: Manihot esculenta; assembly: GCF_001659605.2. Lineage (NCBI taxonomy): Eukaryota > Viridiplantae > Streptophyta > Magnoliopsida > Malpighiales > Euphorbiaceae > Manihot > Manihot esculenta. The sequence continues at coordinate 8,447,414 of NC_035162.2, read as the reverse complement.
AGAGCGTGGCCTGATCAACTTTCACAAACTCGGCGTCCCAGGTCATCAGCTCATGATTGGCGTCAGGCTTGGGAGTACAAATAATGTCAATAGTACATAAACTCATAAGTTTCACAAGAAATGTGTCTAAAAGATGGACTATGTGAAAATGGACTGAATTGATTGGTAGATACATTAAAATTACTAATACTTCGAGTCCTTCACAATTTTAGCAAGCAACAAAAAAGCTAATTTGGTTTTTTGTGCTTCTTTCTTGACCGATAATAAGAAAATGAAAGAAAACATACTGTAATGACTGAACTGAAAACATACTGTAAGGACTGAACTGCGATTGCATGGATGAGAATAGATTACAACTAAGCAGCTTAACAGATCTGCTGACTAAGGATAAAAAAAAGGTTCTCTCCTTAACTAATGTAGACAACTTAATAAGGCCAAAATATGAATTTTGATCTACCTTTAGCAAGTTACCGAATGTAGCGCGTAAATTGTTAATATTACAATCTTACCGGCAAACTTATGATGGACCCCTCTACCAACCTAGGCAATTTTAGGCAATTTTTGACAGCTCAATATTAATAATAGCTAGATGCTATTCACAATGTTTACCAAGAAGGATCAAAGTTGATAGCATTAGATTTCAACTTGAAATCTTTAGATATCTTTTTCAACAGGTAATACAATGTCATAAACGATTACCATTTTTTTTTTATTACAAACAATGATGTTGATTCGTAATTAAAGCAATTTAATCAACACTTTACTCCAAATAAACTACAACTTTATCCTGTTACCTTTCTCTACTAATAGAAAGCTTACTGATTGATAAATGCTCTAATTTCTTGTCAGTAACTAATATGTTCTTAAAAATCATAAATTAAACAATATTAATAGATCTGCATCAGGATAATAATTTATAAGGATAGCTAAATAAAAACATCAAAATCTAAAAGCGATAGCATTTATCAACATTATAATCCATAATTTCATTAAGATTATTATCTCAAGCATTTTGTTATATTGAAACGTCCTCAAGTTACAGCAGAAACAAAACACACACACACACACACATATATATACATATAGATTCTAAGCAACAAGAAACAAGTAAAAAATGAGAACAAAAAATCCATCTGTCTAAGCAGAAAGTAGGCCTAAATGAAAACCATAATCCATATGCATCACATCAATAGACACATTATTTTCAACTAAAATTCCCACCTAAATAAAGAATCCAAATCACATTCATAGAAAATCCAAAAAAAAAAAAGGAATTGACAAAGCAAAAAAGGAATCAAGGAACAGATCTAACAATAAAGGAAGAGAAGACTACCGACCAGAATGAGATCGAAGAGCGTGGCCTGATCAACTTTCACAAACTCAGCGTCCCAGGTGTTCAGCTCATGATTGGCGTCGGGCTTGGGAGTCTCGACGTGCTTCTTGCAGTACTCGATCACTTTCGCCAGGATCTTGCTCGTCACATTTGGCAGCGGGATACTGTCATCAGCGCCAACGTCCTCGATCGCATGTTTGATTATGTGAGATTCGAGCGCCACCGCCTCGTCCACCTCGAAGAGCTCACCGTCGCTGCTCTTCAAGGTGATTTTCTTCGATGACGACATCGTTTCAATCGCAGACAGAAAAATAGATAACCGGACACTTGAGCTTTTCCGCCTGGCGTTTTTTCGCCGACTCTTCAAAAAGAAGCAAGCAAGCAAAAACACAAAGATAAAGTTTTTTTTTTTAGCGAGGATCGAAAAATTAAAACTTAAGAACTCTCGAGTTTAGTCAAATTTAATCAGATATATTTATTGTTAGATACATACACTTATAGTTTATGACTGTTTCAACGTACAGAGTTTGTCGGCAATAGTTTGCGTGAAATAAACGGAATTATTTCAGAAAATAATTATACCTTTTGAAAACAAGAATTATTTTCTTTAAATTTAGTATATTTTTTGAGAAATAAACGGAAGATCAATGACATTCAAAATTATTTTTTTTAAAATAAAATTTATTTACTCTTTATATTAAAAAATAATATTTTTTATTATATATAAAAAATTTACTATTTAATCTATATTTTAGAAAAATTAATTAGTTGGCTTATAAATTTTAAAAATTATATTAAAATTTTATTTATAATTTAAAAAGCTTATACATTCTTTTTTTCATTAATTTTAATTATTAAATATTATAAAAAAATTAAAATAATTTTAATATAAAAATTAATTAATAGAATTTATCAGTTTTTTAAATTATAAAATTAAATTATAAAATACTTAACATTAAAATTAATACAGTGATTAATTAATATATTTTTAAAAATATATAAAATATTTTAATTTTTAAATTAAAAAATTAATTAAAATTTGTGTTGTTGCTATGTCAAAAGAGAAAGGTCGTGGAAAGTGAAATTTTGAATATTCATGCAAATGGCACAGAGAATTAGCAAGGAAACATTCACAGTCCCTATCTTATTTTAATTCAAATTTAATTAATAACTTTAAAAGTAAAATATACTTTAAAAATAATTAAAATTCATTTTAAATCTATATTTATCTTAAATTTGATTATTATAGCTTTATAGTTGAGACGGCCATAAAGCATGGCAGTGGTTTAGAAAAATATTTAAACATGTTTGATAAAAAAGAAGAAGCTCTAAGCATATACATTACATAGTAAAATTTTAAAAATTACACAATAATTATATATTAAAATACTTAGTCAAATTACTTTATAAGGATGGTGTTTTAAGTATCAAAATAAAAAATTGAACCATTTTATTTTTTTTTTTTTACTTGCAAGTTAGCTTATATAAATAGATTAAATTATTTTTAAAATTTATAAACTCGCGATATTAGTTTATAAGCTAAAACAAATTATTTTTAAAGTTATATAGTTTTTATCTTGATACTACTATCACATCTAATATAAATATATTACTGCTGAAGGCTTTATCTAAAAAAAAAAATTACTATGACATTTTTTATTAATTTATTCTCTATATCTCTAAACAGAGGGCGAAAAATTCAAAATGAAAAATTAAATTTCAATCGATTAATTCAATTTGATATATTAAAAAGTTTAGTATAAATTAATGGAATATTGATGACGACGGGTATCCAGGGCCTTGGCTAAATTCGCTCTAAAAAAATTGGGCCTCAATCCTATTAGAGCACAATGTGTGAGTCTATTCTTTGTATTAACTAGAATTTGCCCAAGCGAACTAAATTGGGGGCAAACAAGCTTGACCACGAATATTCGGTAATTTCATGGAGCAACAATTGTAGTTGATTGACAAGGACAGTGGTACAAACTTGTGAATATCTTAAAATAAATAAATAGTTAAAAAGATTCAAATTCAATATTTTATCCTTTTTTACACTCTAAAAATAAAATAATGTCAATTAGACTATTCCAGATGAGCTTAGATGTGAGGGTTATTTTTTTAATAAAAATTTATTAATTTTAATGTTGATTATCAATGCACAGTATGCTTTTTTATTTATTTACTAATTATATGATTTTGGATAAATAATACATTAGTATGTATTATACACTCTCAATTCACTATGTTTCCATTTCTGTTTTTTTTTTCTTCAATTTATTAGTTCGTTAAAATTTATTTTATTAAAAAAATAAATAATTAAACTGAATCCATCATACTGGAGAAGTTTTTCATGGTGTATTTATCAACTGTCTTTGAGATTCTAGACTCGTTGGATTCTTTTTTCTCTTCTGTTTAGAAACATACTGTTCTACAATTTTTTCCTAATTCTTGATTTTTTTTACAAGTCGATAATGATGAGAGATATGTAATTATTCCCTCAATTTCAAATGTTTTGTTCATTTTATTTTTCTACACATATTAAAAAAATATTTTTTTATTAATTTTTTAATTATATTCATCTTAAATATTAATAGATATTTTAAATATTCACTAGAAAATAACACTTAATCTTTGTTTGGAAAGTCTAATTTTAAAAAAATTTAAAAGGAATATTTTTTTCTATATTTTTATATTTGATAAAATTAATAATGTAAAAATTTAATTCTCTTAAATTTTTATGAGAATAAATCTCGTTAAAATTATTAGAATTTTACAAGAAATGATTTCACTTAAATTACGTACATTAAAATTACTTAATTAACTCTTGAATTTTTTTTTTCTTTTCCTCTCATCCATTATTTAATTATTTATTTTAATTTTAATTTTATTTCTTATTTTTAATTGATAATTATTCTGTACAAAAATTATTTTAATTTAATATTGACTATTAATATTTGATACATTTATAATTAATATTAAAAAATTATTATATTATTTTGTTAATTAAAAAAACAATGTCTATATTTTTAATGATAAAATATTATGTAAAATTTAGGTTTAAATGTTATAAAAATATTAATAATGATTTTTCAATCAATATGATAAAAATAATTGTTATCTAATTTAAAAATAATAGAGATAAATACATTAAATCAATTTAAATTTATTATTAATTTATCTAGTGTAAAACATTTGATTGAATTCTGTTATATTTAAATTAATTCTAAACAAATAATTTTTTATGAATAAAAATAAATTGAATTTCATTAATAGAATTCAATTCTTTTCTAATAATAAATGGATATGAAATAAGAACTTAATGAAATATTGTGTTGGAAATAACATAAAATAGTGGCTTCATATATTACTATAATATAAAAAAATAATATAAATAAAAATTACGGGCGAAAAAAGTATTATATTATTTTCAACTTTAGAAATTTGAAAACTAAATTTATAAAAGATTTAGGTTATCCAAAAAATCTAAATTATGAAATTCCATCAAAACTTGGTCAACTGGTTAACTTAATCACAAGTAATAGTATAATTTTTTTGTTAAATGTATATTTGTATAGTTGTATTTTAATATTTTTATTTATTAAATTTATTAATTTTAAATTTTTTAAAAAATTTTATTTTTAAATATAATTTTATTAAATTCATGACTAAGTAATTTTCAAATTTATGATTAAATTTATAGTTTCAAAGTTGTATTGGAGAGATTTTTTAAATTTATAATTTTAAAATTGTGTTTAAAAATAAAATTTTAAATGTTTAAGTGTTTAAAATAATATTTTTTAAAATTTAAATATTTTTAAATTACCATTAAGTTGATTGATGTGTGTAATGGATAAAAATAATAAAATATAAATATACATTTTATTTTTTTTTCCTTCCATATTTATCACAATGACACAACTTGATACTTGTGACCGTAGGAGTTTGCTTGAAAATTGGAGCAGCACGATTTGACTCTTTAATTTTTATATATAAACGTATATAATAGGATGGGAAGAGCTAAATATAATTAAATTAAATTAAATTAAATTAAATGTGAAAAAGGGAAAAGGGTTTAAAGGTTAAGAACAATTACAGCTCTGTTGCGCTAGATTTCATCTTCCATCAAAAATCAGCACTGACTTCGTCATTGCTCTAAAACATTTTTGCACCAGCCGGAAATCGAACCCGGGTCTGTACCGTGGCAGGGTACTATTCTACCACTAGTGCTTCGTGTTAATGCATTATTTGATGTATTTAACACGTTTTTTGGAGAAGACTTCACTGTGCCAAACGTATCAAGTTGGACACTTCAAACGCGCCGTGGATAGATAATGTTCGTTTGTTTGTTTTTTTAAATTAAGGATTTTTTTTTTGTTGGAAGATAAACTTTCATTAGAATAAAGGGTGAAAAGCCCATTACAACGGTTCAGACTAAAGAAACAATTGGAGATACAGATAATATAGAAGAACCCAAATACAAAACAGGTCCAAAGTCCGTACACAAACAAGCCCAAAGTCCAATCCACTGTAACCCTGGGAACAACAATAGCTCGAAGACAGAAACTCTTCATGCGCCGCCGCCACCTCCGGCCATGCAAGCTCACCGTTGGACAACAAGAACAATCTTGAGAGCCAGTCGCCTAAAATCTCCAAGTAGCCATTGCAGAAATTAGAGATCCAGAACAAAGACTCAAGGCAAAGAGAAAAACAACTCATACAGGCATAGCCTTAAAAAACATGGATCAAAGCAAGGGGAAAACAAGTTAAGCAGCACTGGAAAGGAAGAACCCCCCTCGCCGGAGCCAAAAGTTGGCTAACAGCATACTGAGGAACAGGGAGACCAATCAAAAAATTGGAAAACTTTGTTTGATATTTGAAACGTACCTAAAATAAGATTTGATGAGTTTCCTAGTTTAGTTTGAAACTTCAAAAATCGGGCATAACCTCTGTGGCTTTAGACTAAATAGAAATTGATTTATTGAAAAACCAAGACAAATTGTTCTACTTCGATTTTAATTGATTTTTTTTTTTTGGCTCAATTTGAGGTTAAATATTTAACTAATAAAATAAATGGGATAGTAATGTAATAACTATTATTTATTTTATATTTTAAATCTATATCATATTAATTTTAAATAATAGATTATTTTTCTTATTATCCTTTCATAATATAGTTATTTTAATTACCAGTCAAGATGGAATAACTGTTATGTTCTCATTCTATTTCAAAGTATTTCCCGAAACTTTAATGTTCAAATAGCAATTCGTCTTTACAGTTGCAAACACAGGTCAATCACATGTCCATAAGATAGCTACTGGTTCAGAAACTACTAAGCATACTTTAATGGTATGCTACACGCAAGCAGCTTGGTTCTCCAGCCACTGCGCTCATAGACCAAACTCTCTTGGCTTTCCCTAATGGTGGTCGCACCTAGCGGATGGTTCCCATGATATTCTGGAGGACATTTTATTGTATGCAGCCATTACTTGCGGGCAAATTGGGAAAGAGAGAAATAGTCATAATTGATCACTGCACCCCGTATCCCTTGGCTATATAGTTCACAGAGTGCCTCGGTCTATTCAGATCTCAGTTTGATTGCAGAAAATCAGACACCTAACCGAGGCAACTCGTGGCTGCCTGGCCCCAGCAGGAATTTCTAAACTACTGCTTGTAGAGGATCATTTTCTTACTTCAGTACTTGTAGAGGTGAGAACACTTCAGCCAGATAGCGGATGGCGTTGCTAAAAATTATAGCCTAGCCTGCTCCTCCCTAGTGGCTGTGAAAGCCAAAACACTTCTTGAAGCTATGCTATTAGTGAACTGTAGAGGCTTTCCTGCCATTGTTCTTGAATCTTGACTCCTGATGCTTTGATCAATGCCCTCGGTCATACTTCCTCGGGATGTTGGGGCCACAGTTCACACTGTCAAGCTTTTTATTCCTCACTTTTGTCGGATAGAGTTAAATTATGTTTGGAGGAATCCAAATGCAGCAGCACAATATCCGGCTAAACTAACTTTTCTAGTCAATCACATTGTAGTGGCTCCTCGCTTTACCTTACCAGCTAAGATCAATTTGCTAGTTTGATTGCCTCGCAATTCAAAAAAAAAAAAAACAAGAAAAGAAGAAAGCTTGCCAAGTAGCAAAGGAAATTGGCATCTGTAAAGACTGCTAAAACAGACCATATTGATAACAGTAAGCGATCTATTGCAAGGATAGCCCATTCACTACCAATCCCTCCCCCAAGAGAACCCAACCACTATTTACGTTTATATGCGATCGCAAGTTCATAGAAGTACTTATAGGGTAGGTTAAAGTACCAAATATGGAATGTTTTGATGGAACATTTGTTCTAATAGTAAATAGTAAATGAACTTCGATATGGTAATAGACTTTTAAGCCTTTAGTTTCGATTACTTCATTCAAATGCCCACTGGTTCTCACGACGAACCTCTTCCTCTTCCTCAGGGGTGAAAACATTATTGATGTTAAACGTCATCCGGATCTCCTCAGGGGTCTTTCCCTTTATCATGTCTGCAACAGTCTGGCATGTCAGGTCCAGCAGGCCCTTGATGTTCAAATAGTTGGCCGCCTGGAGACATAATCAAATGGCGAAATAAGAGTTTTAGCCAGGGCTACAACCCACAATAGTATCATTCCTATTGTTCAAATGCCACCTTGTCACATATACCCTAAGAACAAGAGTGTCTATAGGCTATGGCATTTTATAGGTTTCAACTGATTGTAATTAAGTCCACCAAGTAATAACATGACTACATTGTAAATAAGAATGAGAATCGAATTTCAAATTATGAGCATTTCAGATGGAGATTTAAAACAGCATAAGCAATGCACTATTCTAACCAGAAGTATGCCAGTTGAAAACCTAAAAGTAAAGTAACCAATCCGAAATGCCAATATTTGTAATGCAGCATTGACGATTTTTACATTTGTACTTTTATGTCTTGTAAATTTCCTTAATCTATGAATGCACGTAAACATGAGAAGTGATGTCTTGACTATGTGACAAATAAAGATTCAATAACATAATCCAGGTCAGCAGTTCTTTACGTGACATTTAAAGAAGTGCCAAATTAGTAAAATAATATATATTTGAAAGCTCAGCACATATTCGCATTCATTTAAATAGTATATATAAAACAACTGTGAACTTCAATAAGGTCGGATAGTAAAGCATATCCCAGTTGTTAAAGCTAAGAAAAGCTAGAGGTTAAGGAAAATTACACTATCAAATCAACTCAAATACTATATAGAAACCAAGAGATTTACTAATTCTAATGCTGCATCAATGTGATTCATAACCAAAGTCGATAACCAGAAGAAGGTTCATCAATCATGAAATTTTTTTTAAAAAAAAAAGACCAAAAACAATGTGATGTTAGCATATCCATTGTCCAGTACAAATAATGTCAATAGTACATAAACTCATAAGTTTCACAAGAAATGTGTCTAAAAGATGGACTATGTGAAAATGGACTGAATTGATTGGTAGATTGTTACCAAACCACTGCAAGTCTATACCCGATTCAGTCATGGACCCAAGTCAAAGCAGCCACATATTGAGCCTCTAAATTAGTAAAAAATTTTAGTTATTTTTCAGCTATCTTTTAATTAAATTATTCCCTGTTTGTAGGAGGGTATTCCTCCACTTTCTATTTCATGTGTTAGTTGAGGAGGGTGTTCCTCCACTTTTGATATAGGAAGCACTTTCTATTTCATGTTATTAGTTGAGGAGGGTGTTCCTCCATGTTGAAGTAGTGCTCTTTTAATATAGGAAGCAGTTATACTTCCTTTCTGTATTTAAGCAATAACATTAATGAAGAGTACAAGCTTCCAAAATCAATTAAGTCTTGAGCGCTTTAAGTCTCAGAGGTTCCAGGCTCCCTCTTTTAGCGCCTGAATTGTTAATGACCAGAAGTCGTAAAAAGACTCTTAACCCAAACACTCAAACTCCTGCCATACCCTTAACCCACCGACCCATAACTAGATCCACAACTCGGGACCATAACAGTTTGGTATCAGCCAAGCTCTTTGAATTGTTGTTGGCTGAGCAGCAAGCAAACAAAGACCGAAATGAGAAAGTTGAGCAATTGCATGCCAAATTGGATGCAATGTCTCAAGAATTGGAATTGGCTAAGAAAGGGTTGCAATCTTGCAACACTGGCAGTCAAACAAAATCAAGGAGAGATAAGGGAATTTCGGGTGCTTCGGTTTCTGAAAGTTCAGGAGGAAGTTCGGTAGTACCGAAATTCACAAAGCTTGATTTTCCACGTTATGATGGGCTGGAAGACCCTTTGGGGTGGCTTGCCCGATGCCAGCATTTTTTTAGGCACCAACAAACACTCGAAGAGGAGAAGGTGAGTTTAGCTTCGTACCATTTGGAGGGGATTGCTCAGCTGTGGTATATGCAGCTGCCAGATCCCAATTGGGATGAGTTCACACATCAGTGTAATCTTCGTTTTGGGCCTCCAATCTGCAGTAACAAATTAGGCGAATTAGCGAAGCTAAAGCAAACTGGTTCTGTTGCAGAATATCAGAACCGTTTCGAAGCCTTGGTGTCACGCGCTGGCACCCTCACGCAGGATCAAAAGGTTCAATTGTACCTCAATGGATTGCAGGACTTTATTGCTGTTGAGGTCGAGCTACATCATCCAAAAGATTTGGTGAATGCAATGAGTATCTCCCGGCTGTATGAACGGAAACTTTTCCCAAGTTCTCCGGCTGTGAGAGACACTCATCGCGCTGCCTTCACATCTGCACCTTGTGCCAACAGATTGGTGAAGCGACTGAACCGTGAGGAGATGAAGAAAGACGGAAAAAAGGACTGTGTTTTAACTGTGATGAACAGTTTGTTCGCGGCCACCAATGTAAAAAGCTTTTCTGGATAGACTTGGAGACCGATGAAATAGAGGACACAATTTCTGATCCACCAGAGATTTCATTGAACGCCATCACTGGAATTCGAAATCCTCAGTCCATGCGACTACAGGGATATTGGAAGGGGAGACAAGTCTTAATTCTAATTGATTCTGGCAGCACTCACAGTTTTGTGTCTGCAGCAAAAGTCGAGGAACTTGGTGCTGAAGTAAACAGGCAGGATGGCTTGAAAGTTAATGTCGCCAATGGTGAGCAGCTTGACAGCCCAGGTATATGCAAGGGAATCCCAATTCTACTGGATTCCCACTCTTTTTCCGTGGACTTATTTGTTCTGCCACTAACCGGTTTTGATGTGGTTTTGGGAGTTAACTGGCTTCGGACTTTGGGACCCATTCTGTGGGATTTTGCTGTCATGAAAATGTCTTTTTTTCAACAGGGAACCTTGATCGAATTGCAGGGCATGACTTCAATTTCCTACACAAAGCAGTCTGATCTCCACAGTTTGCTGCTTTTCCCAGATTCCGAAATTCAACTACAGAAATTATTGGCAGAATTTGCCTCTTTATTCAGTGCGCCAACCGGATTACCTCCTAGCAGGGCCTGTGACCACCGTATTCCTTTGGAACCAGGAGCAAAACCGGTGGTTGTTCGACCATACCGCTATCCACATGAGCAGAAGGATGAAATCGAAAGAAAGGCCATGTTGCAACAAGGCATAATCCACCCAAGCCGATCACCATTCTCTTCTCCGGTGATCCTAGTACCATAGGCAGACGGTTCTTGGCGTTTATGTGTCGATTACAGAGAATTAAATGCCAAAACCATTAAAGACAAATTCCTAATTCCTGTGATAGATGAGTTATTAGAAGAACTAGGTGGTGCTAGATACTTCACAAAGCTGGATTTGCTTTTTGGTTATTTTCAAGTGGTCATGCATCCTTTGGATGTCGAGAAAACAACTTTTCGGACGCATCACGACCACTTTGAATTCCTATTAATGCCATTTGGTTTGATCAATGCACCTTCAACCTTCCAGGCCTTAATGAATGAGGTATTTCAATCATACTTGAGGAAATTTGTTCTCGTTTTTTTTATGACATCTTGGTTTTTAGCCAGTCTTGGGCAGAACACCTCCTCCACCTACGACTGGTTTTTCAATTGTTGGTGAAGAACAAATTATTCCTCAAACGCTCCAAGTGCGTTTTTGGCCAGACTCAAGTTTCATATTTAGGTTATATTATTTCTCACAATGGAGTCCAGGTGGATCAATAAAAAATATCATCAGTCCTAGATTGGCCCAAGCCCAACACAATCCGTGGTTTGAGAAGATTCTTAGGGCTTACAGGTTACTATCGCAAATTTGTCCAAAACTACGGAATCATTGTCGCTCCACTCACAGCTATGTTGCGGAAAAACAATTTTCGTTGGACTGAAGAGGCTGAGGCGGCATTCGACAAATTGAAAGAGGCAATGAAATCAACTCCAATCTTGGTTCTCCCTGATTTTAAACTGACCTTTGTCATAGAATGTGATGCCTCGGGTACAGGAATCAGAGCTGTTTTGTTACAGCAAAACAAATCAGTGGTATACTTTAGCCGTTCAATGGCAGTACGCCATCAGATAGGGGTGAGCATTCAGTCGGTTCGGTTCAAAACCGAACCGAACCGAATAAACCGAAAACCGAAATTTGAGTGTTTATGAAAACCGAACCGAAACGATTTTGGTCAGAAACCGAATCGAACCGAACTGGTCTGATTCAGTTCGGTTCGGTTCGGTTTGATCGGTTTCGATTTTTAATAATTTTTTTATTTTTTACACTTTATTTTTAATATTTTAAAATTTAATTAAAATATTTTAATTTTAATATGATTTAATTTCTATATATTATTGAAAAAACATATTATTATTACTAATCGGTTCGGTTCGGTTTTTTCGGTTTTTTTCTGATCAAAACCGAACCGAACCGAAATAACCGAAATTTTTGAAATTGAAAACCGAACCGAACCGAAATATATAAAAAACCGAACCAAATTTTCAAATCGGTTCGGTTCGGTCGGTTTTTTCGGTTTGAACCGAATACTGCTCACACCTACCATCAGAACCTTCCGGCGTATGAAAGAGAGCTGATCGGGTTGGTGAAGGCAGTCAAACATTGGCATCCTTATATCTGGGGTCGGGAATTTACTGTTCGAACGGACCACTACACACTCAAATATTTGTTATAGCAGCGCCATCTCTCTTCTTCTTAGCAACACTGGGTTAGTAAACTTATGGGCTTTTGTTTTACAGTTAAATACAAAGCTGGAAAATCCAATATAGTTGCTGACGCACTTTCTCGACGGGATGCTGATCAATCTGCCATCTTGGCAGCTTCTATGGCCCAACTAAGCCTGTTTGACGATATTCAGAAAGAGCAACATGATTCAGAAGAAGTGCAGAAACGAATCGCTGCAATTCATACTGGAGAAGCCATTTCCAAATGGAGTTTTAAGAATGGTTTGCTCTTTTACAACAACAGAGTTTACCTTCCCCATCTATTCAACTAGTGGTCAGTGCTCTCCATAACGAGGGCCATGAAGGATACCAAGTACAGAATTACAAGGGTTTTTTTTTGGTTTGGAATGAAACAATGTGTGAGAGATTTTGTACGTTCTTGTGATACATGTCAGAGGCATAAAACAGAGACTTTGCAACCGGCGGGACTCCTTCATCCTCTTCCCATTCCAACGCAAGTTTGGGCTGATATCTCTATTGACTTCATCGAGGGAAAAATGTACTGCTGGTAGTCGTCGACAGATTTTCAAAGTATGGGCATTTTCTGGCTTTGTCTCATCCATACACAGCTGTAAGTGTTGCTCGCTCTTTCTTTGACAACATTTTTAAATTACATGGCTTGCCAGAAACTATGGTCAGATGTGACATTCACAAGTTCCTTTTGGAAAGAACTTTTCCGTTTGCGTGGTACCAAGCTGTATTTCAGTTCCTCTTATCACCCACAGTTGGATGGCCAAATGGAGGTGGTAAACCGCACCATTGAAATGTATCTTCGCTGTTTCACAAGTTCTACTCCGAACAAATGGATTGACTGGTTGTCCTGGGCTGAGTTCTATTACAACACCAGCTACCATTCCTCTCTTAAAACCACTCCTTTCGAAACGGTTTATGGCCGTCCTCCTCCCAGATTATTGTCATATCTACCTGGTAGTTCCACCATTGATGCTGTCGATACTGTTTTAAGGACAAGAGATGAGATGTTGCTCTCACTTCGTGAAAACCTACTGCAGGCCCAGCAAAAAATGAAGCATACATATGATCAATCTCATCATCCTTTGGAGTTTAAAGTGGGGGATAAGGTTCTACTACGTTTACAGCCTTATCCCTACTGTTAGGGACTGAAGTTTGACGATAAGGCTGTAAACGTAGTAGAACCTTATCCCCCACCTTAAACTCCAAAGGACGATGAGATTGATCATATGTATGCTTCATTTTTTGCTGGGCCTGCAGTAGGTTTTCACGAAGTGAGAGCAACATCTCATCTCTTGTCCTTAAAACAGTATCGACAGCATCAATGGTGGAACTACCAGGTAGATATGACAATAATCTGGGAGGAGGACGGTCATAAACCGTTTTGAAAGGAGTGGTTTTAAGAGAGGAATGGTAGCTGGTGTTGTAACAGAACTCAGCCCAGGACAACCAGTCAATCCATTTGTTCGGAGTAGAACTTGTGAAACAGCGAAGATACATTTCAATTGTGCGGTTTACCACCTCCGTTTGGCCATCCGACTGTGGGTGATAAGAGGAACTGAAACACAGCTTGGTACCACGCAAACGAAAAAGTTCTTTCCAAAAGGAACTTGTGAAAGTCACATCTCTGTCACTGACCATAGTTTTTGGCAAGCCATGTAATTTAAAAATGTTGTCAAAGAAAGAGCGAGCAACACTTACAGCTGTATATGGATGAGACAAAGCCAGAAAATGCCCATACTTCGAAAATCTGTCGACGACTACCAGCAGTACATTTTTCCCATGTAAAGTTGGAATTCCCTCGATGAAGTCAATAGAGATACCAGCCCAAACTTGCGTTGGAATGGGAAGAGGATGAAGGAGTCCCGCCGGTTGCAAAGTCTCTGTTTTATGCCTCTGACATGTATCACAAGAACGCACAAAATCTCTCACACATTGCTTCATTCCAAACAAAAAAAAATCCCTTGTAATTCTGTACAGGGTTTTTTGGTACTAGTTGAATAGATGGGGAGTTTGTTAGACCCTTGAGTCGGTTGGCTTGAGTTGGGGTGAAGTTGGGCCTTGATTTCACCACAACTGGGAGTGTGCAGGGGTGCACTCGATTGGCAAGGCTGAGTGCTTGGGCAGGCTGGTGATCTGCTGGGTGCAAGGGCTGGACTCTTGGTGTCAGTTCGGTCCATTACATTGGGATGCTGCTACAGTAGGGATTGGAAGTTGCTGAATGCAAAGGAGTGGCCTACAAACATGGGGAAGTGATGCTGGAGTGGGGCATGTTCTCCCATGATGAGTAGTGGGCATGTTCTCCCATGATGACTAGTGGGTAGTTATAACTCCCATAATGGGAAGTGGGTAGTTATAACTCCCATAATGGGAAGTGGGTAGTTATATAACTTCCATGATGAGTAGTGGGTAGTTATATAACTCCCATAATGAGTAGTGGGCAGATTTTTCTCCTTAGTGGTTGGGGGTGTCAACCACAACTTCTTGTAGGATGTTGATGTATCCTATATATACTCATACATATGTAAATATGTGTAGTTGGCTAGGGGGAGAGCTAAAAAGAGAGCACTGCTAGAACATTTTGAGAGAAGTTCTGTGAGAGGTGTCTCTTGTATTGTTTCCTTTTAGTGAATGAAAGGTTGGGAAATTATTTCCTGTAAATACTGTTGTCTTGCACTTTGTTGGTTGAGATTTTGTGCCTTTCGAACCTCACTTTGTGAGAGAGTGTGGCTGAGCCAAGTGGGATTTCTTGGTTGCCTAGCAGGTTTCTAAGTAATTGTTTTGCTGCGTGTGTTTCGACTTAGACCCTTGTGACAATTTGGTATCAGAGCAAAGGTTTGCTTTGAACGATTGCACTGACTACTATGGCTGGAGGTGGAGCTATAGAAGTTGTTCGAGAAAAGGTGGCACGGTTAGAATCTATTATTGGCCCAGTTGATGCTGATGGGGTAGAGAGCATTTCTACTCGGATGGATGACCTTCATGAATCTGTCCAGCGTCTTGAGACCATGCTCAACGAGTTCTCTGCGGAGATGAGAGCAAGGGTGAGTTTGCTAGAGGCAGACGTGACGTTGGTGAAACGGATGGTTGCGGAGACCCCAGGTGAGACGGTTTCTAATGGAAAGATGAAGGTGCCGGAACCTAAGGCATTCAATGGTGCCCGAAGTGCCAAGGAATTAGAGAATTTCCTTTGGGACATGGAACAGTATTTTGCTGCTGCTAGGATCCCTGATGTGGAGCAAGTTACAATCACTAGCATGTACTTGTCAGGGGATGCCAAGTTGTGGTGGCGAACCCGTATGTCTGATGATGCCAGTGCTGACAGGCCGAGGATTGACTCGTGGGAGAGATTAAAGAAGGAAATGAAGGATCAGTTCCTACCTTGCAATGTCTCTTGGGTTGCAAGGGATTCTTTAAAGCGGCTGAAACAATCGGGTACGATAAGGGATTATGTCAAGGAATTTAGTTCTTTGATGCTGGATATTCAGAATATGTTCGAGGACAAACTATTCAATTTTATGTCTGGTCTTCAACCATAGGCACAAATGGAGTTGAGAAGGCAAAACGTGAAGGATTTGTCTAGTGCCTTTGCTGCTGCTGATGGCTTGGTGGATTTCAAGCTCAACAAAGATGCTGGCCCGAGGAAGGGAAAGGGCAAAGGGTTGGAGAAGAAAAGTGGCAAGAAGGATAGTGGTAACTACAAGAAAGACAATGAGAAAGGGAAGGCTGATGGTCAAAGTTCAAGGAGCAAGTTCTTGAAAGGGAGCTAGGGGTGTTTCCTATGCAATGGACCCCATCGTGCAAGGGATTGCCCGAAGAGGGAGAAGCTGACTGCTCTTGTGGCTGAAGATGACCATGCCCCTGTAGTTGCTGACTCTGGGAATTCTGCTGTCATGAATCCAATGCATTTGGTGAATGCTATTTCAGAGGTGAGTCCTGTGAAAGGATTGCTGTATGTGAATATAAGATTGAATAGTGCGGAAGTGCTAGCGATTGCTGATACTGGTGCTTTACATAACTTTTTGGCTGAGAGGATGGCCAAAACTTTGGGTTTGGAAGTGACCAAGAGCTCCAACCGCATGAAGGCAGTAAATTCAACAGCTAGAGATGTGATTGGCATGGCTGCTAATGTTGTGTGTTTCGACTTAGACACCTGTGACAATTTGGTATCGATACATTAAAATCACTAATACTTCGAGTCCTTCACAATTTTAGCAAGCAAAAAAAAAACTAATTTGGTTTTTTTGTGCTTCTTTCTTAACCGATAATAAGAAAATGAAAGAAAACATACTGTAAGGACTGAACTGCGATTGCATGGATGAGAATAGAGCAGCTTATTCATAGAAGATACTTGAGAAACAATTACAACTAAGCAGCTTAACAGATCTGCTGACTAAGCATAAAAAAAAGGTTCTCTCCTTAACTAATGTAGACAACTTAATAAGGCCAAAATATGAATTTTGATCTACCTTTAGCAAGTTACCAAATGTAGCGTGTAAATTGTTAATATTACAATCTTACCGGCAAACTTATGATGGACCCCTCTACCAACCTAGGCAATTTTAGGCAATGTTTGACAGCTCAATATTAATAATAGCTAGATGCTATTCACAATGTTTACCAATAAGGATCAAAGTTGATAGCATTAGATTTCAGCTTGAAATCCTTAGATATCTTTTTCAACAGGTAATACAATGTCATAAACGATTACCTTTTTTTTTAAATGCATAGCAGATTAGAAACAATTCTGTTGATTCATAATTAAAGCAATTTAATAAACACTTTACTCCAAATAAACTACAACTTTATCCTGTGTTGCCTTTCTCTACTAATAGAAAGCATACTGATTGATAAATGCTCTAATTTCTTGTCAGTTACTAATATGTTCTTAAAAATCATAAATTAAACAATATTAATAGATCTGCATCAGGATAATAATTTATAAGGATAGCTAAATAAAAACATCAAAATCTAAAAACGATAGCATTTATCAACATATAATCCATAATTTCATTAAGATTATTATCTCTAGCATTTTGTTATATTGAAACGTCCTCAAGTTACAGCAGAAACAAAATACACACACACACACATAGATATACATATAGATTCTATGCAACAAGAAACCAAAGTAAAAAATGAGAACAAAAAATCCCATCTGTCTAAGCAGAAAATAGGCCTAAATGAAAACCATAATCCATATGCATCACATCAATAGACACATTATTTTCAACTAAAATTCCCACCTAAATAAAGAATCCAAATCACATTCATAGAAAATCCAAAAAAAAAAAAAAGGAATTGCCAAAGCAAAAAAGGAATCAAGGAACAGATCTAACAATAAAGGAAGAGAAGACTACTGACCTGAATGAGATCGAACAGCGTGGCCTGATCAACTTTCACAAACTCGGCGTCCCAGGTCTCCAGCTCATGATTGGTGTCAGGCTTGGGAGTCTCGACGTGCTTCTTGCAGTACTCGATCACTTTCGCCAGGATCTTGCTCGTCACATTTGGCAGCGGGATACCATTATCAGTGCAATCGTCCTCGATCATATATTTGATTATTTGAGATTCGAGCGCCACCGCCTCGTCCACCTTGAAGGTCTCACTGTCGCTGCTCTTCAAGGTGATTTTCTTCACTGACAACATCGTTACAATCTCAAATAGCCACTGGTTCTCACGACGAATCTCTTCCACGTCCTCAGGGGTCTTTCCCTTTATCATGTCTGCAACAGTCTGGCATGTCAGGTCCAGCAGGCCGTTGATGTTCAAATAGTCGGCTGCCTGGAGACATAATCAAATGGTGAAATAGGAGTTTTAGTCAGGGCTACATATCACAATAGTATCATTCCTATTGTTCAAATGCCATCTTGTCACATATACCCTAAGAACAAGAGTGTCTATAGGCTATGGCATTTTATAGGTTTCAACTGATTGTAATTAAGTCCACCAAGTAATAACATGACTACATTGTAAATAAGAATGAGAATCAAATTTCAAATTATGAGCATTTCAGATGGAGATTTAAAACAGCATAAGCAATGCACTATTCTAACCAGAAGTATGCCAGTTGAAAACCTAAAAGTAAAGTAACCGATCCGAAATGCCAATATTTGTAATGCAGCATTGACGATTTTTACATTTGTACTTTTATGTCTTGTAAATTTCCTTAATCTATGAATGCGCGTAAACATCAGAAGTGATGTCTTAACTATGTGACAAATAAAGATTCAATAACATAATCCAGGTCAGCAGTTCTTTACGTGACATTTAAAGAAGTGCCAAATTAGTAAAAGAATATATATTTGAAAGCTCAGCACATAATCGCATTCATTTAAATAGTATATATAAAACAACTGTGAACTTTAATAAGGTCGGATAGTAAAGCATATCCCAGTTGTTAAAGCTAAGAAAAGCTAAAGGTTAAGGAAAATTACACTA
Source organism: Manihot esculenta (assembly GCF_001659605.2). Taxonomy (NCBI): domain Eukaryota; kingdom Viridiplantae; phylum Streptophyta; class Magnoliopsida; order Malpighiales; family Euphorbiaceae; genus Manihot; species Manihot esculenta. Next base: position 8,428,499 of record NC_035162.2, on the reverse strand, counting down.
TCAAATCAACTCAAATACTATATAGAAACCAAGAGATTTACTAATTCTAATGCTGCATCAATGTGATTCATAACCAAAGTCGATAACCAGAAGAAGGTTCATCAATCATGGAATTTTTTTTTTTAAAAAAAAAAAGACCAAAAACAATGTGATGTTAGCATATCCATTGTCCAGTACAAATAATGTCAATAGTACATAAACTCATAAGTTTCACAAGAAATGTGTCTAAAAGATGGACTATGTGAAAATGGACTGAATTGATTGGTAGATGCATTAAAATTACTAATACTTTACAATTTTAGCAAGCAACAAAAACACTAATTTGGTTTTTTGTGCTTCTTTCTTAACCGATAATAAGAAAATGAAAGAAAACATACTGTAATGACTGAACTGAAAACATACTGTAAGGACTGAACTGCGATTGCATGGATGAGAATAGAGCAGCTTATTCATAGAAGCTACTTGAGAGACGATTACGACTAAGCATAAAAAAAAAGGTTCTCTCCTTAACTAATGTAGACAACTTAATAAGGCCAAAATATGAATTTTGATCTACCTTTAGCAAGTTACCAAATGTAGCGTGTAAATTGTTAATATTACAATCTTACCGGCAAACTTATGATGGACCCCTCTACCAACCTAGGCAATTTTAGGCAGTTTTTGACAGCTCAATATTAATAATAGCTAGATGCTATTCACAATGTTTACCAAGAAGGATCAAAGTTGATAGCATTAGATTTCAGCTTGAAATCTTGAGATATCTTTTTCAACAGGTAATACAATGTCATAAACGATTACCTTTTTTTTTTTAAATGCATAGCAGATTAGAAACAATTACGTTGATTCGTAATTAAAGCAATTTAATAAACACTTTACTCCAAATAAACTACAACTTTATCCTGTTACCTTTCTCTACTAATAGAAAGCATACTGATTGATAAATGCTCTAATTTCTTGTCAGTTACTAATATGTTCTTAAAAATCATAAATTAAACAATATTAATAGATCTTCATCAGGATAATAATTTATAAGGATAGCTAAATAAAAACATCAAAATCTAAAAACGATAGCATTTATCAACATTATAATCCATAATTTCATTAAGATTATTATCTCAAGCATTTTGTTATATTGAAACGTCCTCAAGTTACAGCAGAAACAAAACACACACACACATATATATACATATAGATTCTAAGCAACAAGAAACCAAAGTAAAAAATGAGAACAAAAAATCCATCTGTCTAAGCAGAAAGTAGGCCTAAATGAAAACCATAATCCGTATGCATCACATCAATAGACACATTATTTTCAACTAAAATTCCCACCTAAATAAAGAATCCAAATCACATTCATAGAAAATCCAAAAAAAAAAAAAGGAATTGACAAAGCAAAAAAGGAATCAAGGAACAGATCTAACAATAAAGGAAGAGAAGACTACCGACCCAAATGAGATCGAGGAGCGTGGCCTGATCAACTTTCACAAACTCGGCGTCCCAGGTCTTCAGCTCATGATTGGCGTCAGGCTTGGGAGTCTCGACGTGCTTCTTGCAGTACTCGATCACTTTCGCCAGGATCTTGCTCGTCACATTTGGCAGCGGGATACCGTTATTAGGGCAATCGTCCTCGATCACATGTTTGATTGTTTGAGATTCGAGCGCCACCGCCTCGTCCACCTCGAAGAGCTCACCGTCGCTGCTCTTCAAGGTGATTTTCTTTGATGACGACATCGTTTCAATCGCAAACAGAAAAATAGATAACCGGACACTTGAGCTTTTTTAATAGAAGAGGCGGCTGTCTTCATTTCAACTTAATAAAGTTTTTTGTTTTAACGAGGATCGAAAAATTAAAACTTAAGCACTCTCGAGTTTAGTCTAATCAGATATATTTATCGTTAGATACATACACTTATAGTTTATTAGTGTTTCAACGTACAGAGTTTGTCGGCAATAGTTTGCGTGAAAATTATAAAATGTTTCTGGGAAAAATAACTTACATATATTGAAAATACAAAAAAGTATTACTGTTAAATTATTTTCATGAAAGATATTTTTTATTATTTAATTTTAATTTTAAAAAAATAAAAATATACTAATATATATATATATAATAGTCAGAAAATAATTATACCTTTTGAAAACAAGAATTATTTTCTTTAAATTTACTATATTTTTCGAGAAATAAATGGAGGATCAATGACATTCAAAATTATTTTCTTTTTAAATAAAATTTATTTACTCTTTATATTAAAAAATAATATTTTTTATTATATATAAAAAATTTACTATTTAATCTATATTTTAGAGAAATTAATTAGTTGGCTTATAAATTTTAAAAATTATATTAAAATTTTATTTATAATTTAAGATGCTTATACATTATTTTTTCATTAATTTTAATTATTAAATATTATACAAAAATTTAAAATAATTTAAAATAATTTTAATATAAAAAATTAATTAATAGAATTTATCAGTTTTTTAAATTATAAAATACTTAACATTAATTTAATTAATACAGTGATTAATTAATATATTTTTAAAAATATATAAAATATTTTAATTTTTAAATTAAAAAATTAATTAAAATTTGTATTGTTGCTATGTCAAAAGAGAAAGGTCGTGGAAAGTGAAAATTTGAATATTCATGCAAATGGGTATTTTAATTCAAATTTAATTAATAACTTTAAAAGTAAAATATACTTTAAATATAATTAAAATTCATTTTAAATCTATATTTTCCTTAAATTTGATTATTATAGCTTTATAGTTGAGACGGCCATAAAGCATGGTAGTGGTTTAGAAAAATATTTAAACATGTTTGATAAAAAAGAAGAAGCTCTAAGCATATACATTACATAGTAAAATTTTAAAAATTACACAATAATTATATATTAAAATACTTAGTCAAAAAATTGAACCATTTTATTTTATTTTTTTTTTACTTACAAGTTAGCTTATATAAATAAATTAAATTATTTTTAAAATTTATAAACTCGCGATATTAGTTTATTTTATATAGTTTTTATCTTGATAATACTATCACATCTAGTATAAATATATTACTGCTGTAGGCTTTTTCTAAAAAAAAAAAATTACTATGACATTTTTTATTAATTTATTCTCTATATCTCTAAACAGAGGGCGGAATACCCAAAATAAAAAATTAAATTTTAATCTATTAATTCAGTTTGATATGTTAAAAAATTTAGTATAAATTAATGGGACATTGATGACGACGGGTATCCAGGGCCTTGGCTAAATTCACTCTAGAAAAATTGGGCCTCAATCCTATTAGAGTAGGATGTATGAGTCTTCTCTTTGTATTAACTATAATTTGCACAAACGAACTGGATTTGGTGCAAACAGGCTTGACCACGAATATTCGTTAATTTCGAGGATCAACAATATCCTCCTTAAATCAAGGAACTCTCTTTTGAATGGAAATATAATCAAAGATTTCCTATTCTCAAAAGGATTCTATTAGGATTGAGTATCTATTTAAGTCTATCTTTGTGGATAGCTGCATCATTTTTTCTTTCTCTTCCAGCCGATTCTCTCTTCTCTTTTTATTTTCTTTTAAGTTATAAGTGGCTAAATTCTTTATTTCTAATTGGAGTTAGGTTAAAATTTCAGTTTATATATGAATTATGAGATATAAACATAATTGTTCATCTTTTATTCTTCCAATATTTTTACAATTTCAGTTCTTAATATTATTATTACTTTGTTATTTGATCAATAGCCCATTGTTCATATTTTCAAAATGATATATTATTAGTTAGGATGCTTTAAGTCCATAATTACTTAAATTATTCAACAACAAGTAACAATTAGTATAACCCACTAATAAATTGTATGATCTAGCTTCAACTCATCACATGGTTTGATTTTTATTTAACTAATTCTTAAGGAAGTTCATAAATAAAATCTCAAAAATGTTCTTTTAGGCGATTTGTTGACTATGATTTATTTGCGAACGTTTACTAATTAATTTACACCTAAAGAGAGATGGGTTATGAGGAGCGTTTTCCATAATTAGAATTAATTTATTGGAACAAATAAAGATATATATATTTTTTATTTCTATGATCAATTCTCAAAACAACTGAAATGGATTCTAATCTTCAACTAGAATTACTTGTATTGATTTTACTCTTTTGATTTTTATTTTAACTAATCATTAAAATCCCCTTTTTACTTTTATTATTTATTTTCTAGTCATTATTCGGAGATTCTTAGTGTCAATTCCCTGTGATTTAACCCTATTCGTATTTGTTAGTTTTTAATAAGTTATTTTTTGTGGTTTCAACACCCATCAGCAGCTAGAGTCGCCTTCATGCTCTCCCTAAACAGAGTGAAGTTCTTGGAAAGCTTGATAGAACCCATTGGCACGGTGGAAGCTGAAAAGGAAATATCAGTCCAGTTAGAGTTTAGAACAACAAAAAAAAAATATAAAAAGGAAAAAAAAATCAAAAAATATCAACTTCCCGACAGTCCTGCAGGTTAGATATAAACATGCACTTCTCGACGTCATATTTCTTTTTACAGAAGTCAGTTGGAGAATCCCGACAGTCCTGCAGGTTAGATATAAACATGCACTTCTCGACGTCATATTTCTTTTTACAGAAGTCAGTTGGAGAATACAAATTTGGTCTTCTAGGCCTAACTTAGAGAAGTCATTACAGCCCCGAGAAACTTCTCCCCATGAGAGGTCGATATCTCAATTAATCCCTGAGCTTTCTTTTAATTTGACAACCTAAAAATTTCCTGCCTAACTTTTAATCGAGTCCTTGTACCCACAAATATAGATAATTCAGCTCGGGGATCGAAATAATAAAACTCATGGGTAGATCTAATAAGGTGAAAGAAAGTACAAAAACAATTCGATAGAAGAGGCAAAATCCCAATACAGACAGATGAAGTCGAAATAGTATATGAACAGAATAGAGTTAGGAGACAACATTTGAGGAGTCACCATAAAATGATGGAAAATCAAGAAAGGTCAGCCTGAAATTGCACTGTTCGACAAAGAAAACCAAGTTACACCCCTGCTGAGCGTCTATCAGACCCGCCGGCAGTGGATATGGGAGAACAACTCATTTATTGGGCAAAGGAGCTCTAATCTTAAAGATAGTAGTGTCAGAATAATCACCGAAAAAATAATACGAGAAGGAGGAAGGAGTAACAGAGGACACTAGACCCATTATATTAAGAATCCTAATAGAAGCCATAAGAGGAGTAAGACGTACCTTGAATTGGAAGATCAGAGATTACAGAGAAAGAAAGAGCGAGATAGCAGAAGCAGCGCAAGAGGCAGAGTAACAAGTGAAAGCAAGAGCGCAAGTGTGAAATGAGTAAAGGCAAAGAAGGGTCGTTTTGACAGAACTCTCCTAGAGGCCCACTGAAGTAGGATCTTGAAATTTACCTTCTCATAAATCATGAAATAATTAATGAGCCGGTAAAGGAGCATTTGATGATGGTCGGACTCTGGACACTCATCTTGGCTAAGCCCGCTCTAGAAAAACTGGGCCTTAATTCTATTAGGACCTAATGCACGGACCTACTCCTTGTATTTAGGACTTGCCCTAACGAACCGGGCTGGGCGCGAACCTGCACGTGGGAACTTGATCACGAATATTCGTTATTCCCCTGAGGTAACAAATCCTGTGATGTCTGGGATCGTGTTCAAGTGGCGATGGATGTAATTAAATAGCCGCCTGACAATAGAAGAGGATGCAATATATCTGTAAGTATGGCCAGCATGATTATAACAGGAGAATACAAGCACAAGACGACAATTATACACTAGAAGACAAAAAAGAAAAAGAATAAAAGGATATGCAAAGGGAAAAAGAGACTTTAAGTCTATCAAAATATATTTGGTCTAACCTCTAATTGGATTTTAGTCGTCAGACATGATGTAATAATATTGAGATCATATTTATAATTATAAAGCTTAATTTGTTGAACTTTTACTCATGGCTAATTTAAAATCTCCGGTTGTTGAAGGAAGCATATCCTCCTCTTCCCACACTTAATTTCTTCAAGTAACGTATCCAGCTGACATTTGTCAAGCAACCTATAGATTGTTAGGCGTTAAACTTAATCACGTATAGTGTCTTTCTTGTTGTGTTGATCGCAACGTTACATGTATAATCCAATTTAAAAGTCCTCAGCATCCAAACCCATTATTCACATTTCAATCAACACCTTTTCTCTTTCAGGAGATTTTTCCAAGAATAAAGGGAACGGTACGGCAAGTTAAGTTTTGGCTGGTGAGGAGCTATACTTGGATACAACAGAAAAGACGAGTTATAAAGACTGAATTATTGCTCAGCACGTAAATGCTTGTCCAAATCAGGATATCTTTCCAGGCACGTAGATTTTCCCTGTCTTGGTCCTAAGACGATGAGCTATTCGAGCGGGAACTCTATATAAATCCCAGAGGCAATTATACCACTCAACCAATCCTAGCAGCCACCAATCCTCATGGCTTTAACAATCCAATACAGACGCATTTGCTTGGCATTGATCTTCATTTTTGGAGCTGTGGTTTCTCAAGCTGCAGCTCGTACTCTCCAAGACACATTAATGTATGAGAGGCATGAGGAATGGATGACTCGTTTTGGACGTGTATACAAGGATCTCAAGGAGAAGGAAATACGCAAGAAGATTTTCAAGGAAAATGTGGAACGTATAGATTCCTTTAACAGTGTTGCAGGAAAACCATACAAGCTAGGCATCAATCAATTTGCAGATCTCACGAATGAAGAGTTTAAAACCTCGCGGAACAGATTCAAGGGGCATATATGTTCTGCACAAGAAGGTCCATTCAGATATGAAAATGTTTCTGCAGTTCCATCTTCTATGGACTGGAGAAAGAAAGGAGCAGTTACAGCCATCAAGGACCAAGGCCAGTGTGGTAAGTGTGTAACTTTCTACCAGATAACCAGGTTATCAAGAATTACATCTCTTATAGCTTATTAATTAATCAAATTGTACTCAGGATCCTGCTGGGCTTTTTCGGCTGTGGCAGCTGTGGAAGGCATTACTCAACTGTCAACTGGAAAATTGATTTCACTTTCTGAGCAAGAACTTGTTGATTGTGACACTAAAGGAGAGGACCAAGGCTGCCAGGGGGGCCTAATGGATGATGCCTTCAAATTCATTGAACAAAATCAAGGTCTAACGACCGAGGCTAACTATCCTTATGAGGGATCTGATGGAACATGCAACACCAAGAAGGAAGCCAACCATGCAGCCAAGATAACAGATTACGAAGATGTCCCAGCCAACAACGAGGCAGCACTAATGAAGGCTGTCGCAAAGCAACCAGTTGCTGTTGCAATTGATGCCGGGGGATTTGAGTTTCAGTTCTATTCAAGTGGCATTTTTACAGGAACTTGTGGCACTGAACTAGATCATGGTGTTGCTGCTGTTGGGTATGGAGAGAGCAATGGAATGAAGTATTGGCTTGTGAAAAATTCATGGGGCACACAATGGGGTGAGGAAGGGTATATAAGGATGCAGAAAGATGTGGATGCAAAGGAAGGGCTCTGCGGCATTGCAATGCAAGCATCTTACCCCACTGCATGAAGGTCAAGATAAAGCAGAAAAGCAATTAATCATTAGTACATACATAATGTGTTGTGAATACTCTATTGGTTGTTCATAATCTCAGCTAGTAGGGGTGCAGTCCTCGCACTACATGCGAGTTTGCGTTGTATATGGAATTATCTGCCACTATCATATAATACGATATTTGGGTACCTTGTCATCTTCACATCACATGACCAGTTGCACTAATTTCTGGGTGGCAAACCCAATGATGAATCTAGGAAACGGGCCGACGTCATAATCAGGAGAAATCCTTTTTTTTTTTTAAATCATCAAATCCAATATGCATTAATCTATAAACTAAAAGGGAAAAAAAAAAATAAAGAGCATGGTCAAATCTGAAAATCGCGATGGCATTTTGTCCAGTGAGAGAGAGGGGAACATTGGACAGGCTTTACAATGGGATATCCAGTAAGGTGAATATAGGACCGGCCCTGCTTTCATCTGCTCAAGATTAAACGAGAAATCAAATACCGCCAAATGAACCTTAGGCAACTCAACATATTATGAATTCACTTTGTTTCCATGACCGAAAAGTCAGCCTGTGATCATACAAAACCAAGTAAATAACTCGAAAACACTATATATCAATTAAAGTTTAGCTTATAATACAACATCTGCTGAACATGGAAGTGATGGAGAAACTAATTTACACATGGTTAACTCAGGACAAGGGCAAGGGTAACTAATGGCTTAACACAGTTTCATACAAGGTTCATATAACATCGGCAATGAGCCATTACCTCTGTACTTGCTTTCAACATACATAAATGTTCAGGAAAAAGAATTCATTACATCACTTATGATTCCATGAATTGTGACGGTGGTGGGCTTGTTTTTGTTTTCTCAGGACCTGCAAAAGTTGGTTTTATATCAAACATCAGAAACATTATAATTGAAGTTCTCAAACCCACGCGAGATCCCAAGAACCATACCATACACACCACGAGTCTCCACTTCTCGCCATTCTTGTACGAGGGCACAGCAACAACACATCAAATGGGATAGAAAATCGTCAACAAATCCCCCCTGCCAAAAAGATACGGAGTAAAGTTAAAAGGCAAAACAATTTGAAGCCTAATCTAGTTACCCAAGAGCATGAATGATGGTAGTAGATTCTAAATTCAACATCCGGTAATTCGGGAATTCCCTCGTTATGAGCCCACACTACAGACATTCTCTTTGAATTTCCAAAAGTTGCACGGACTTTTTAAATGTAAAATTTCATATCATAAAAAGTTTCTTGGAAGGACTATTAAAGGTAGAGCCCAAGTCTTGGCATTGACGGCATCAATTCCAAGTATAGCAATTCCTTATGCACAAGGAAAGTTGTTCTCTTATTAACACGGATAGGTAGGGTTTAAGGAGAGAGCTGCTCCAATTATACAAATCCCAACTCGATAAACCTCCAATAAATCCCAAAAAAGGAAAAAGAAAATCCTTTTTCCCTCTTCTTTCATCTCACATCATAAATACTCTGCGTTTTCTTGTATATTTCCGAGACTTAGTCATCTACCCATCCAATATTTTATGTTTTGGAAGATCCACACTCGATAAGACCAGACAAGGAGTTAAGGATCTCACACTGGAACACCTTAAAGTCAACAGCTGATTAGCAAAAACACAGTTCAAGGGCTTTTTTCACTGGTTCTCATAAATACTTTAGATCATGAAATGAAATGCCAAACCCGCAAAATGAAGTTTCAAGTTTAAAATCATTTTAGTCTTAGCAATGACAATTACAGTTTTATGAGCACTTGGTTATCATTAATATGATCTAGCTTTGAGCCTGGAACAGAGGCATGATTCAACCATAATGTATTTCTTGTAGGATTTATATCCTCTTCTGTTTGTCTAAACATGACATACATGCTCATTACATGGCATGAACATATGATAGATCATGTTTGTAAAAACAATAGAGAATCTTAATCCACTTTTTATACAAAGTAGCTAGACATACAAAAGGAGATCAATTACTTTATTTCCCTAATCTAAAGAACATCCACAAAAAGAAAGAAAGAAGAAAGAGAGAGAGAAAAATCACACTCCTATAGTGAGAGGATTTACCGAGATATTCAATGTTTTGCGAAGCTTTCTTCTGATGCAGCAAGTATAGCAACAACATGACAGTATCAATGAATACGCCATCAATTCGTTACATGCTTCAGCTGGGGCTGAAAATCATGAAAACAAAATTTTCCAACATGAGCTTCAAAATATAGCAAAAGCATACATAAAATTTCAAGGATATAGTTGAACTTGAAATTTATGCAACTCAGATCTAAGTACTCCATGTTTTCCTCTGATTACAAATTAGGACAAGTTTTACTAAAATTACAGTCCATCCCAAGCATTTTTTTTTCTTCACCATGTTAGGCCCAAACTACCATAAAAAATTTATAGCATTCGCAAAATGCCCTTAAAATTTATGATACAATTAGATCATAGCAATTGGATTGTTTTTTCATTGCTTAAATAAAAATTATAACTAAGGTTAAACAAATTATGAAATCAATTACTCAATTTTCACAGCATAAAGTAATCCCTATTCTTAATCCAATTTCACATTTTTCCTTGGTCGCTTCCTCACTAATTCAGTGTATTCTTTTATGCAAATTTATGACTGAGATATACTTATTTTTACTAATAAATGTGATAATTTTAGAACAATAAAATCGGTGTTAATGCTCAATTGTCTTATACTTGTTTTTTTTTTTTTCTTTTTGGTATACTTGTATGCAAATAAAGACAAACTTCAAGGATTAAAATACAATGTACTCAATCAGCAAGCTACATTGTAATAATTCAAAAATCAAATAAATCAAGCCTTAATCTAATTGGAAGGAGCCAACTGATTGAAGCTACAATGTTTTACTGTAAAATCTCTGAACAATTTGGACCACGCTTACACATGTGCTTATTGGTTGCCACCGTAGCAATCTTTGAGAATGTCCCACAAGGATAGAAGAATGTCTTCAGACCTACAGTTTGAGAAGGATGCGTATGAGAGAAATCAGAAACAAACAGTTGGCAAATGTAACAAGGTCCTTTGTTAGCAGGCCTTGTCCATTCAACATTCAAAACAGAAAAGCGGAAAAGAAAGATAAAGCACAAAGATCCATGAGGCTAGACTACGCTAAAGAAAGGGAGAAGTAAACTGCAATGATAAAACGTGGTTTCACTATAGAGTACACACTCAAAATTTAGACCAAAATAACTCTGACTTCACAAAAAACTTAAAAGAGTTTAAACAAGATCTAGTAACAGGTACGTGATGCATGTGTGTGTAGAAAAAGGGGGGACATAATGAAAAGTGAAGACCCAAATCAAATTCAATTACACAGAGACATCAAATCAGATTTTTTTCCCCCCTTTTTGGCCAAAGCATCAAATCAGATTGGTTGTTTCATTAAATTCCTATTCTGGTCATTTCTTCAAATTTTCAAACTGGATCGTGTACAAGGTGTGGTCTATAGAATCCAAAGGCACACAAAATCAAAACAGAATTTCATGAGTGCACATGAGCTAATGATAGTCATTCAAAGTAGAAACAGATTCAGTTATCAACCACAAGTTGGTTATTTTCTTCACTTTTAATCAGCTATTCCCTGCATAGGAAGGGATGAAAAGAACGTTGAATTCTACGTTGGTTTGGGATAGGCGAAATGTGCCACTTATAAGAGCTCTTAGGCACTCCTCCCTTGGCTCGAGTTAGGTTGGTCTAAATATAAGATGGTATCAGTATCACAGCCTCCCACCAATATTGGGCCCCCGTAAATATGTCACGCTCCAGTGTAGGAGCATAGTCCTCAGCGTGAGGGGTGTGTTGAATTTCACATCAGTTTGAGATAGGGGTAATTTGCCGTATAAGGCTTTAGAGGCTCGCCGAGAGTGTGTTGAATCCCACGTCATTTTAGAATAGGGGTAATTTGTGTGTTGAATCCCACATCATTTTGGAATAGGGGTAATTTGTCCCTTATAAAGGCTTTAGGAACTCCTCCCTTGAACTAGCTTTTGATGTGAGTTAGAGCTAGCCCAAATTTAACAAAATGGGCATAATACAGATCTACTCCTAATGGCTTGGGATCCAAGACCAGATTGTAACAGGCAATTTCAACTAACTCAATAACTTTTAGATCATTTTTCAATCTGTTCCAAAATTGTTAATCTAAGTTATCGTTAGTAATTGGAGCTAGATAAACAATTTTTTAGTATAAATGCTAAGCTAGGACCACAACCTTGGAATTGTGGTTCACTAGTAGCTCATGCAGCTCTACCTCATCTCGCAGTACCCTTTTTCTTAGGGGGCCGACTAGCTCTACACAATTTATAACCCAAATAGTTTTGATAACAATGGTAACAGGCTAACAGCCAAGCTCCAAACAAATAACTTTTTGGACTAATTTTTCCACTTAGACCAAAATAATTAACAAGTAATTATTCTCTTTTTCCTTTTGCCACTGATGTGGGAAAACAGCAACGGTTGGTGCAATGGGATGTTACAGAGATAGAAACGTTACCCTCAGCTATGGTTTCAGTTTGCTTCTGATTTAGTTCTGGTTCGTTTCAATCCGGTTTGATCAAATTCAATGGTTATCTTTCTGGTTTTGAAACCAGAATTGGATCAAACGGGTCAAAATCAGCCTAGTCTGATTGTATTCCAGTTCAAAAAGATTTGTTCAAATACAGGTTTGAGTGGTTCTGGTCCAAATCTGTACTGGGTCCACCGCTAAATGAAACCGCTTAACAGGACACTGCTGTAATCAACAGACAGAGAGAAAAGACAACATCTGAGCTGTACCTCATGCCATACAGAATGAAAGAATAATAAATATTGTGATATTGCTAAGCAAGTTAATTTTGTTAGACATGCTAGCTAAGGTCAAACAGGAAGAAATCCTGTTTAAGTTCAAATGGACTATCAACACAACGACATCAACACTAGAAAAGCAAAGGCAAAACATTTATCGTTATTACTACTACAGTAAAACTGTCCAGAAATAATGACAATCAATGATCATCTGATAAGACTTACACAGAGAAGGTTCTGAACAGCAACCAAGTAAATCACTGTGCCATTCTTCGTGTTGATAAGAGTTTCTATGTGAGAGCAGATTATCTCCTGATGAAAATGAGGATGTGTTTCTGCACAGAAAAGCATGGGATTGAACTTATTCAATGGCATTTGCCTTACAACAGTGAATGTTGCAAATTGAATAAAGCATGCCAGTAATCATCTTGGAAATCCTATGCCAGGAAGAAATTGATGAAACTTCAAACTATTTTCCCTTTAAGTATCTTTAAATCAGCAGAGTTACTTTTTAAGGGTTTCAAAATCATACAATTGGCTTAGATACCACAATCGGTTATGGCATTAGCTGACCATATGCATTTCCAAGCAAAGCCATAAGAGGCAAGGGTACACTAGTTTGGAGTTGCAATTAGATGCCATGATATATCAATTTGAATCAATTTAGCAAGTGAACAGTCCAAATCCAGTGTTATGATGATGTTGGTCTACCAGGCAGGACCAAAAAAATGCATGAGTAGGAACACAACATATGCAAGGTACAGTACATACATCAGTCTATGTACTGTTTACATACTAGACTGAGCTCACACTAAAGACATCTAACCTTGAAGTTGTACGAGAATCACTTTTCTTAGGATAGTTTTCATCAGATGAATCATTTTTCTCACTAACATCTGAATTATTGGACTCCAGTTTCTTGGATGCTTTCATGGGTGAAGTCTTCTGTGGGAGAGAATTTGCAGCAGCAGCTTCTGTGACATCAATCAAATGTTGGATAACTTCACATTGTTTCACATCCAAATTAGCTTGTGACCGTTGTAGTTCAAGCTGAAGTTTCTGACTTTCCTTTTGAAGAGCTTCATTAAAACCCAAGTTTGGATATGAAGAAGAGAGAGTTTTTTTCAACACTATGGTCTGATCTTTCAAGGGTTCTGGTTTCAAAATCACATCTTGCACCTTTCTATCCTCTTCATCCAATGTATACTCATGTTGATCCTTCTGAATATCTTCCAGTCTCTCCTGAATATGGTGAACAAGAAGTTATTTGGAATAGATCAGGTTGTACACATATAAAATGCAGACAGGATAAAGCGCAGTGGAAACACTGAGTACACAAAGTATTTTGGTTTGAGTTCTTCATATCGACAGGAAAGAGAGGAGACCAACATGAGTTTTAAGAAAAGGCAAGAGTCTGTAGAGTTTCCTGGAGAATTGACTCACTGTTTTGATTAAAACATCCTTTCTTAATCAGTATAATTATTATCATGACATATCAACTCTGGAATGGACATAGCCAAAATCAACAATGTCATCCATCTAATAAATCTAGCTGAAGAATTTTTTTTACCTATCCCTTCAAAGGAAATCCCTCTACCTGTAACAGGCGCATCAAAGTATAAATACTTCAATACCAAACTGCTTGAACCCAACTGCAGATGCAGTTCTTCGCACTCAATTCACAAGATACATAACAAAAGCCTAACTGGAATCATGAGTTCTGTTATGAACTCTTTGGCATATACCTCCCAAATTTTGAAGCTCTTATGCAATATTCTATTGTAACAATTTAATACCACTTACTTCAATTGTTCAATGTAATTTGAAAGTAGAAACACAGAATGTAGCAGACAAAGTACATGAACCAAATGAAAGATATAAAACAAATCCAATGATCAGCAAGGTTGAAAAAGAAGTTGACAATTATGCAAAAGCAGCACCAACAAGGAAAAAGACGTCAACATTCCGTCACTTGTGGTTTTGCAAACAAGTAACTAAAAAGAACACATTGCCATGAGAAACTTCGTTTACACAAGTGACTTTCATTAATTGCAAAGCAAAGAGTAAAGAGAAGAAATTCAGTTAAAAGAACAAATACAAAGCATTCTTCGCATAAAAAAAGAGAATATCCTAATAAGGAATGAGAGCAAAATAATAAAAAGAATAAACATATATACCCTGACACGAGCATTATCCACGAGAGTAATGAGAGGAACTAGCCGCAAGTACCGGTCGATCTCATTCTGCGCCTTCCGAAACTGATAAACGATATTCCAACCCATGGCAAGCAAGTAGAGATAGCTCCTATCCTGACAACTATTGACCAAAATATAAGACCTCCTCAAGGCATCTTCAAGCTGCTCCAAAGGCTCCCGTGTTTCCGGATACTTCTTAAGCTCGGAGATCTTAAGCTGCTCTAATAAGTTCCCGATCAATTTGAGATGCTGTGCAAACTGCCTGCAATTCTTCTTGTGCATTCGCGCTGTACTCGCGGCCTTCACTATCATGCCTATCAGCCGCACTGCATCAACACCCGTAAGCTGGGCGACATTCGCAATCTCCCCGAAATGCTCCCACGATGACATCCTTACTCTCGATTAAATGCAACCCAAAACCCTGCCTTAACCAAAACTCACATTTATCACTTCAAACCTTCACTTGCTTTCTCAGTAGATATCATTTTCATGATCAAATTGAACTTGACATGGAAAAGAAATTGAACCCAATATTTTTAAATTCACTTTACCTCTTCTAATCTAAGCCAATTGGCGCAATATTTGCTGGAAGTTGGACGTTGCAGTCACTTGCATTGCCAAATGGAGTGACAGAGTTGCCACTCTTATCAGTTCAAAAGGAAATCAACGGTGCGGTACTAAAAATGAGTGCGAGAATTTTGATCCGAAAAGAAACTTCTGGTTTCAAGCCGCAAGATCAAATGCTGTTCCACTGGATCTATTGGGAAACCGCACGGCCATTCAGGTCAGGAGCTTTGCTTCTGGAGAAGCCGATAGCAGAATAACCAAGGAAGAGTCCGTTTCAACTTTCAAGTTCAGCTGCCAGCACACGAAGTAAAAACCCAAAAAAAAAAAAAAAGAAAAAAAAACAGATAAAAAAGCAGTAATGAGGATTATTCATTACGCCTCTTGACTCGCTTTTCAACGAAAAAACAAGTGCAGATAATGTAAATTAAGTAAAAAAGAAAAATAAGGAAACATGAAGTATAGTTCGTTAATGCATGAAAAATGCTCAAACCACCATTGAAGCTCACCTTCTTTTTCCAAGTTTTAGCTCAGCAGAGATAAAAAGAACAAAACCTGCAGAGAAGAATGAGAGAGTGAGAGGAGAACTTTTCCGTCGAAGAAATTCAGCAAAAATGCTCGTGAAACAAACAAACAAACACTCAACTCACCTTCACTATACTAATTTAACTTCCTTTTGTCTTTTTCACAATGCGTACTCAGGATTATAATAAGCATTTAAGGAAAAATAAAAGGCAAAATAAACAAGGAAGAAATATCAAAATCCGTGAGAATAAGAGCCTTGAATTCTGGGAATGACAGGCATATCTTTGCGCAAAAGCTAGAGCTGCTGCTTCTACTTATTTTCTTTTGTGAATGAATTTATATTCGGGGACACTGTGTCTCGCGGCGGGTGTATATTTTATCTCTCACAGTTCGGTGGCGTTTGTCCGTGCCTGTGCTCAGACTTATGCGCCAGAGAAACAGAGAGCCAGACAAACATGGATTTTGGTTAGTGGAGATAAATGGAAGGACGAAAGTAACCTGGTTGAGATGTAGTAATTACGGATTGGTTGACCGCTGAAATTTTTTATTGTGTATTGGATTCGACGTGTAAAAAAATAAAGCGTGCCAGCTGGCATGATCACGCATATAAAATATGTTTAATAGATAGTAGTTATTTTTTAATGTGTTAATTAAATTGTTTTTCAGTTTTTTGCGCGATTTGCGATTGTGTTTTGCGGCTAAAATCATTATATTCTAGACTCCCTTTTCAACCGATCATATTTAAATTTAAATAGAAAAAATTAATTAAATTGAATTAATTTATAAATTTAATTTAATGTTTTATTATTTTAATTTAGTTTAATTTTTAATTTTAAAAATTTTAATTCAATTTTATTTTAATAAAAAAATTAAAAAAATGAAATTGAAGTGATTAGTAATAATAATATATTATTTTTAATAATATAAAAATATTAAATTATAATTAAAATTAAAATAATTTATTTAAATTTTAAAATATTAAAAATAAAATATAAAAGATAAAAAATATTAAAAATTTAAATCTATTAAATTAAATTAATTAATTTAATTTAATTTTTATAAATATTAAAATTTTAATTTATTTAATTAAATTTAATTTTGAACAAAACCATGGAATTCTCCCCCACACTCTCTTCTATTCCCAAATAAACCTGTGCTTAATGGGCAGTCTGCCTGACGATTCAAATTTATACTAATTAAAAGAATTTGTAATAAAAGCTCAGGGTCCAGCCCATTGTTTTTAAAAACCACCTCCCAACCCCGAAACAAGGTAAATGGAAAGCAAAAATAGCAGTAGCTGCCAGCTGGGGAAACAAAAAGCTAAACTCAGAGGTTAAAAATGTCAGATCTCTGAAAGGAAGAAAGGAGTGTCGGGGCAGAAGCGTCAACCACGGGCATCCATAAAACAAGGCCTAAACTGAAAACAGGAAAACGCATATTCTAGCCATGTGGTCTAATTATGGTACAACACCATCACCAACCGCACATGCCTTTCCTTTCACACGTGTCCACCATGTCGTTCTTTCTATTAGTATTAGTCCCTGTCTTCCCTGTCTCGGCTCCATCCCCCAGCGACCGGTGATCAGGATCACCCCGTGACCCATTAATCATCAAATATCTTTATCAATTATTATAAGTCTGGTTTGTCTTATGTTGGTCTCTTGGCTTAATTATTTTTCGTCTAGTCGGAGGTTTGGAGATTTCAGCAAATATATTTATTAGAATTATGTTAATTAAGCTTAGTTTTTGTGATCCTATCATAACAGTATTGTCGTGTGATTGAATCTAGCTACGACACCGTTTAATAATGAGGCTGGTTTTTATGATAACCAACTCATCTGTTTTATTCATTTATGATTTCTCCATATATAATTTAATTTTAATATCAGTCAAAAGATATATTTTCAATTTGCAGAATTGAGTTAAAAAGCACTTTGCATATTCAGTTTATGCAGTGAGGAATTATAATTAAGAACTCTTAAGTGCCATATCTGAAAAATTAAACTGTCGATTTGCAATCATAGATAAAGAATTGGTAAAAGGGTCCCATGTGTTAAAAATGGATGTCTCATTTTGGAAATAGTGACATTGTGAGGTATGATATTTTCGTATGGTAGCAGTCCCAAAAGCAAAAGAAACTAAGCAGTGAGATCTTTAAAAAAATAAAATAAAAGTTCATCATCTACCTAAACGTCACGAGTAAAAAGGGAATGCAACAAACCAAGTTTGATATTGCTTTTCCTAAAAAACAGACTATAATCGCTCGAGTAAAATTTATATATAAATTAATAGTAGAATTTAGTTTTAAATATCTACTTTTGAGACTACCACAATATTACCCGAGAGACTAATGAGAGGTGAAATATAAAGTTATAAATTTTTAAAAAATATATATTTTATTTTTTTAATAATTTATTTAATATAAAATTAAATTAATTAAATCCGACATAAATAAATTAATATGTGGGTGTGAGAATTCTAATTTTATTTAGAATTAAAAATTTTATAAGAATATGATTTTTTTTTTAATTTCCTTATTTTTATTAAAACAATTTATTTTTTTATTTATTTATTTTAAATAAAATTAAAAATTAAAAAAATAGAATCTGTCATATTTATTCAGATATGAGCATAATTTAAAATATTTTTATCATTTACAATTTCTTTTTTTAAAAAACATTTATGTTAAAAAGGAGGATTTAAATTGTATTGTTCCAGCTGTGACACTTTTATTGAAATGGAAAAATTGCCATATTTTGCATTTGGACGGCAAGGTAATTAATCCTCCGATTTCTAACAAGCCAATATTGCAACTTCCAAAATAGCCCTTTGTGGATATTTGGATTTAGATTGCGTGCAAAGCATAATCACTATCACATAGCTTACTTACTAACAACCATTTCTTTCAAAAGAAAAAAGGAAGCAATATGATTATAAAATCTTCATCCATCTATAGGCTTCAAATGAAAATCATATTCCCAAATTAAGTTTAGAAGTCCTTTGCTTATCTGGCAGTGTATATTACCACTTTTACCATAAAACTAAATCTTATTTAAACTGAATTCATCTGTTCAAATTTTTCAAAAATTTCTAATTATTTCTAATGTGCAGATATCACATTGTAAAAAAATGACGAAAAGAAAATAAAAACATATTAATTTGGAAAACTCACTTTTTTCCCTTCAACCTCTTTAAAATACAAGTATTTAAAATTATATATGACTTTTCTAAAATTTTTAGTTTATTCTATTTACAGTTTGACATTGCCACGTACATGGCTTGCTGTAGAATTAACTGATTAATTGCAGTTTGAGGAATATTGCTGTAACGTTTTAAAAAATTAGAAATTTTATTATTAACAAAATAAGGATGAATGACAAAAAAACCCCTTAAATATGGGACTTGATAACCCGATTTCTTGAAAAGGAAAAAGATTAAACGAGTTTATTAAGTTTAAATATTGTTAGATTGTCTTAAGGCTCAGAACTGCATAGTTTTTTTTTTTTAAATAATTTATTTATTTTTTCTTTTTGAATAGGGATGGGAGAGTAAGTGTTCGAATCTAAATTTATTGTTTAAATTACATATATTCTTAGTCACTTAATTAAGTTAAACTAAAAAAATAATTTAAATTATTTTTTAGTTATTTTATATAATAATCTTTTATATCACAACCCACATACCTTTTTAAGTGGAATTAGATTCTTAAATTTTTTTAAATATACAAAATTCAATTCAGCTTCATTAAAAATAAATAAATAGATGAATGGTGCAGCTTTCCAAAAAATAAAATTATATTTATTTTTTTATTAAGAATGATGATCTGAGATCCAATAGAATAGGGTTTTTCAAGGGTTTTGTGTTACAGAATCAGGCTTAAAACTTTCTGAGGAGGGAACTCCTCTTTTATACATTGTTTTGCTTGCTGGTGACGTGTAAAGGTCTCTCCAGGATTGGGCCACGCGTCTCTGCCATACAGATTCGGGTGTACTAGGGTATCAGCTGCCTGTTACATGCGTAACGGCCTCTGATTCTCCTCATGCGTACGTTCGAGCGGATCTGCCAGGCTGTCTGGTGAGTACTGTTCTGGACCCCGGGCTGGGCCGAGAGTTGGGCTGGACGCTGGGCCTGAGAGGGGTCTGCTGGTCAGGGATCAGGTTGGACTGAGTGAGGAAGCTTGGTCGAGCCCGGCCCGGAAGCTGGAATGAGCCAGGCTTGTTGGGGGGTATCAAGTACGTGGGCCTCTGTGTCATGGGCCTTTGGCTGTGGTCAAGCCCTTGTTCTGGGGTGAAGAAATCCAGCGGTCATCAATTGCCCCTTCACCTTCTCGGGAGTTATTGCTCCAACTGCCGAGGGGGTGAATATCAAGAACCATCATGGCCGCGCCTGTTCGTGTCCAGGTGTCTTTATAATACTCTTTCATTTTTTTATCTTTGCGCAGTTTCTGAATCCTATCTGCTCTTTCCTCTTTCGGACTTTTCTTTATTCTCTGCGTTCTCGGTTATTTTTGCTTTCCTGTCATTGTTATCTGGACATGTCTTTTCTTTCCTTTCTCATGAATATCTTTGAAGGATTCTGACAGCATTAATTGAGAATTCGGCTCTACCTTGTCCTGCAAAACATAAACTTTTGGATATATATATTAACCTCACCTCTTTACCATTCCCAGGCACTTTGTTGGAACAGAGAGATTTTCTTGTTTTATCTGTGAAGGATCCATTTGGTGCCTTCTTCAAGCGGGCGAAGGCGAGCTTGATATTACATTGTTGTGTTGCCCCAGGAATTTGTTTTAATCTTACTTTTATCATCTCGACGGAAAATTGTGCTAACTTATCTCTGTTTTGGGACTCTTTCGTAGTACCTGAGACGAAGATGAGTCAATTCAAAATTTCAGAGGAGTGGATGTTACCTCTAAGGAGTTTGAATGTTGCTTTGGGGATCCGTCTGGTAGGGCGGTTGATGGGTGGGACCATTCGGCAAGTTGCTGAAATTATTTTGCCCAGATCTTCTGGCCGACCTCCCCCGTTGCTGCCTTCTTTGGATATAAATGGAAGGGGCTCAAGTGCTCGGCTTGTTGTTTTCTTTGATGTGAAGCACCAGTATTATTAGTCTCTTTGATGTGAAGTACCAGTATTACGCGAGACTGAGATCTGCTACACTCAGTCAAGCTTCTGCTGGTACCTTCACACGTTAGCCCGGCGATCCTCCTGAGGTCGTAATCTGAAGCCCGTGTTTTTTTATGCGTGATATACACACAGCATATGACATGTGAGTTTGTCACGCGTATCACACTTGGGCAACCGAATGCCGACCTACAGAGGATCCATGGGAAACGCTTATGAGGATTAACTTCTTGGCTTTCTGCAGCTCTTTCTGCCAAACTCACATATCGAGCTGCGAGAGTTTCTCCGAACCGAAGGCCGAAGTAGTAGGATAGGTGATAACGATGTAATTGTTGATGATGATGCATGTGGCTATGTAAATCCTTTAAGGATAGTCTTTCGTCCCGTAGTGTAGGCCTTTGTAACGTGCTGTAATGTGCTTTTCTTTTAATGAAGTTCTCGTTTTCGTTCATACTTGAGTTGTTCTTTCTCTACCATGGATGGAGTACTGAAACTGCTTTTCTTCGTAGCTTTAACTGAAATTTGTTTTTTCCGAGCTGAACTAACTGTACTCGTGAGCCGGACTTCGGACCCATTTAGCCAACTGGGCTTTCATATTTCCAAACTGGGTTGTCTGACCGATCTATGAGCTCGGTCTCTACTTAGATGAATTGAGCTTTGAGTCTCCTTCATCCGGGCTCTCAGGTGCGTTGTCCGAGCTAGACTAGCCGACCTGAGAGCTCTGTCTTTCGCTTAGTGAAATGAGCTCTGGGTTAGCTGGCCGGGCTCTCAGGTCATGTTGTCCGAGCTGGACTATTCCGACCTATGAGCTCGGCTTCTGATAAGTCGAACTCTAAGCTCTCAGCTCAGTATAGATCTGAGGTACCCTTGTTTTAACAAGTCAAATCTTATATATTCTATGTGATGAGTAGGTCTAACCTTTATCATGCTTTCATCTGCTTGCATCTTTGAGTTTTTCTTTCCATTTCCTTGATATTTGCCATGGATGTGGTGAAGTGATGAATCTTGTGGGTTACGTTGTCTTGGCTGGAGATCAGGTCTGAACAAGTTGGGCTTGCCTGGGCCTTTAAGTGATGGGCTATCATTGTGGACCTGGCCCTTGATAGATGTAGACAAGCCCAGCGATCATCCTTTTGCCCCTTTACCTTCTCTCCGGTTATTACTTAACCGTTGAGAGGGTAAACTTCGAGAGCAATTAATGATCGCGCCGCTCCAAGACAAAACTGTTCAGATCAACGTTCCGTCTCATCATTGCCTTTCATTTCGAATTCCTTCTGTCTTCTGAAGAAATTAGCTCTCTTCTGCTCTCTGGCTTCCTGCGACTCCTTTTGCGTTTTTCACCTTATTGTGTTCTCAGGTACGCTCCCTTGTTCTTCAATGGCAAGTTCAAAGCTTCCTGATGTTGTTAACCTTGAGTCACGTATTACGTCTTCCAATATAACTGATCACATCTCCCGGAGGCTTCTAGATACTCCGTTGTATTTTATTCGAGCACCTCGTCCAAATGAGAGGATAGTTCTTCCCTACCCTCCCCCTCCTGGTTTAGTGGATCCCCAAGAGGGTCGTAGCATAGTGTTTTTCCTAAAGCAGAGAGAATTTGGTCTACCATTTCCTTTTTCCCCTTTCTTTGTTGAGGTCTTTGAATACTTTGGGGTAACTCCTCGAATGTTATCCCCAAATTCCATTTTATTCATGTCCTGTTTCGAGTCTATCTGTCTGTGTTGGGGTTTCACACCTACGGCCTGTCTGTTTGTTACTTTTTTCCGCCTGGTTAGGGCGAAGCAAAACTTCTATTACTTTTCCCCCCGCAATGGGCTATCTCTTCTTACGGGCTATAAGGATTCTATAAAGGGGTGGATAGAGAATTTCCTTGTGGCGGAGCTGAAACTAGGGTCCTGCCGATCGTGGGATGTGGGCCTAAGTTGGGGGGAGATCTTTCCGGGCTGTAATGATCTGCCCGAATTGAGTCTTATTGAGCAGGTTGGGCTGCTTCGACTGACTTCCGTTGAGAGGAAGTATGATGTCGAGAAGTGTATGTTTGCGGCCAACCTTAGGGATATCCAGGACACGGGTATAGTGCTTTGTCCGGCTATTCTGTTTCTTCATTGTTAAGAATATCAGATAATATGCTGATTCTGTATAATTTCTTATTTTTTGCAGCTTCTGAGGTTAAAATGGACGGCATCAAATTCCCCAAGAACCTTGACCTGTCTCGGGAGAACATGCACGCAATTTTTGACGCCTTCGGGGATGGGCGCTCTGTAACTTAGATTGCTATAGAGCTAGCTCAGGTCGCTTCCTCCGAGAAGGTCAGCCGGCCTTCTGGTAAAGCTTCTTCTCAAGCTTCCAAGCCGAGCTCTCACAGCACTAAATCAGCTCAGCCATCTAGCCGTGGTGGGTTGAGCTCAAAGTCTACTGAACAAGTGGGACAGGGTGCTGCCCATTCTACTGAGGAGGTGTCAAGGGGAAAGTTTAAGTCCCCTGCTGAAGACAAGGAGACCTCTGGGACGGGGATGGAGATCATCCTCCTAGGGGGTCAAAGTCCAGAGGTTTCTGGTGAAAGTGCCCCTGCCCCTGTGAGGACTGAACCTGAGGGTTCTGAGGGCATTCCAGCAAAGATCGGAGGCAAGCGCCCAGCCTCTTCTGGAAAATCTGCCTCTTCTCCTGTCCGGAAGAAGTCCAGGGTTGCAACAGGATCTTCTCCAGCTCTTCCTCCCATTGGGAAAGGGAAAGGTGTTGCTGCTGACCCGTCATTGCCTTCTCCTGGCAATTCTCTAAAGACGTCGGGTATTACATCCGAGTCTCCGGCCAGTGCTGTTGCCGACCTTCTTAGGGAGCAAATGTTTGGTGGAGCCACAGAGGCCTCGGATCCACGCCTTCTTGCTCTGACCGGCCTTTTAGCCAGCTTTACCAAGGAGCAAGCATCCTTCCAGTCTCGCTCTCGTGAGGAGCTCGGATCGTCCATTAGGGAGATGCTTCTAATGGTAAGTCATTTTTCCCCCTCCTTTCAGTTTGCTTTGTTTCTTTTTCTTGATGTTTGCGTTTTTATGTTAGGTGACGGGCCTCTTTATGGAGGTGGATATCCGTGATCGCTCCCTCCGGGAGTCCGTAGATCGCCGAATTGAAGAGGCACGTCTGGAGGAGAATATATCTGCCACCAGTGATGCGAGGGGCAATTTGGTAGCTGCTCGGGAGCAGATCCAGTCCCTCCAGGTGGAATTGCATTCTGCGTTGGAGACCCTCAAAAAGGCTGAAGAGAAAACAGCCGAGACGGCAAAGCATACCTCGTCCTTAGAAGATGAGTTGTCTCGGACTCGCAATGTTCTCCAGGAGGCTGATGAGAGGGCAGCTACCTTGGAGGTTCGCTGTAGAGGAGTGCTAGGGCAGCTGTCCTCTATGACAGAGGCTCTCAAGGAGAGAGACGAGGCCGTTAGCCAGAAAGCTGAAGTCCAGCGCCAATTTGATGCCTTAAAGGCTGATCTCGAAGGACTTCAGACTCATCTGGAGGAAGTAAAGGCTCAGAGAGAGATGGCCTTAGCTCGGGTGCAGGTCCTTAAGCAGGAGTTGAGCACAAGCTCTGACCGTATCAGAGACTTGACTTCCTCGGCTGAAGAGTTCGACCTTCGCCAACAACAGCTGAAAAATGAAGTCAGAGTTTTGGAACGTAAATGTTTAGCCCTGCTTGAGGTGGTAAAGTATGCCGAAGGGAAGGCTCAGCTGAAGCGCGATCAGTACATAGCGGAGTATCAGGAGTCTGATGAGCTAAAGGGTAAAATTGAGCAGGCCTGTGAAGCTCATCTTCAGGACTACAAAGATTCTTCTGAGTTTGAGGAATTTGTAGCCGAGGCTTGTGAAGAACATCTTGATGAGTATAAAGCTTCTAGTGAAATGAAACAGGCTATCTTTGATAAGGCCTACCGCATGTATGTAACTGGCTACAATCGCGGTTTAAGAGAAGCTAGACAGGCTCCTGATCTTCCTTTGGCCAAGCTTCGTAGGCGCGAAGTGGACTCAGATGGCGAGTCAGTGCTATACGGGGAGGATGATTTCCCTTTGCCCCGAGGAGATTGCCGGAGGAACCGAGATCGGCCAGCTGAGTCTTCTTCAGAGGGATCCGAGCTAGGGTCGGAGGAGGACGATCCTGATTCTGTGAAAGAAGGCCTTCACCCTGGGTCAGAAATTGCCCCTACTATTGAGAGCTCTGGTCCGAAGGACACCGAGCTTCCTTTAGGGGTGGCTGTAAATAGAAATAGTGAGGGTGGGTTTATTGATGTAAGTCCTTTAAGGACTATTCATCCTCCTTCCTCACCGGAGAAATAAATTGTAATAGTTATTAATGGAATATTAGTTTCCTTTTTGTTTTTCATATTCTTTGACATGTATCTTTACTCTTCGTATGTGTAATGTAGACTTCATATGTTTATTCAGAAGCTCTAAATTAATCTTAAGTTGTGAGTTCAGCTCTTAACTGTCGTCTGAGAGATCAAATCTCGTACCCATTTGATGGCAACTGTCATGCTAGTTTTTGACTTCTAGTCCTTCTTTCTTCGTTGTGACTTTGTATATTTATTTTAAATAAACTGATTTAGGCTTTTGATTATAGCCTTAGTATCCTCCTAAGGATTTATGAGTTCGTCTATGGAGGGAGCTCGGCCTTTGTTTTTGGCTTTCGTATCTTGATCTTTTGAAGAAATGAATCTATCCGAGCTAGGAGCTCGGTCTTGGGTTTATCGGTCCGAGCTGGGAGCTCGACATCTTTTTTTTTTTTTTTGGTGGGCCCTGAAGTCCTTCACCAACTATTCTTACCTTCAGGAGGTCTTACGAGATCCTGGCTGTGCCGGGGTGACCTTGGGGCCTCACCGGCTATCCTTTATTTTGTTTTTCCGGGAGTTCTACGGGATCCCGGTCTTCTTCTTTACTGAGGTCTCTATGTCTGAGGGAGGTTTTCTTTTGCCAGGAGATCTTGGGGATCCTGGTCTTGTAATTCCGGGATGACCTATCCTGGTCTTGTAATTCCGGGACGACCTATCCTGGTCTTGTAATTCCGAGACGACCTTGGGGATCCCGGTCTTCTACCTCCAGGAGGTCTCTATGTCTCAAGGAGGTCTTCTTAGTGCCAGGAGATCTTGGGGATCCTGGTCTTGCATCCGGGAGATCTTGGGGATCCCGGTCTTCTACCTCCAGGAGGTCTCTATGTCTCAAGGAGGTTTTCTTTTGCCAGGAGATCTTGGGGATCCTGGTCTTGTGTCTGGGAGATCTTGGGGATCCCGGTCTTCTACCTCCAGGAGGTCTCTATGTCTCAAGGAGGTCTTCTTTCGCCAGGAGATCTTGGGGATCCTGGTCTTGCATCCGGGAGATCTTGGGGATCCCGGTCTTCTACCTCCAGGAGGTCTCTATGTCTCAAGGAGGTCTTCTTTTGCCAGGAGATCTTGGGGATCCTGGTCTTGCATCCGGGAGATCTTGGGGATCCCGGTCTTCTAGTTTTGTTCTTTCTTTTTCAAAGAGAAGTAACATTCTTAATGGAGATAACATCATTGCGTAAAGAATGGCGTTATTTTTATTTATTTGTGCCTTTCAGAGTACAATATTTTTCTTTACATATATTTCAAGGGAAGTACCTTTTTAAGTGCTGGATGTTCCAGGCGTGGGGCTCGGGGTTTCCTTGCATATCTTCAATTCGGTATACCCCGGGCTTAACCACTTTTGTCACCTTGAATGGACCTTCCCAGGTCGGTGCTAGCTTGCCTGCGGCTGCTCTTTTTCCTGTAGCTTCCAAGTTTCTTAAAGTCAGGTCTCCCACCTTTAAGCTTCTTTCTCTGACCTTTTGATTATAATATCTTGCCGCTCGTTGTTGATAAGCAGCAGTTCGGACTTGTGCTTCTTCCCTAACTTCTTCAAGAGCATCCAGGTTGCTTCTTAACTTGTCCCCATTAGTGTCTTCGCTGAGAAATTGAACTCGATGAGTGGGGATCTGTAATTCAACTGGAACTACGGCCTCTGTACCGTAAGCGAGTGCGAACGGTGTTTCCTTAGTGGGTGCTCTGGGAGTAGTTCGGAGTGCCCATAGGATACTATTGAGTTCTTCTGCCCAGTTTTCCTTTGCACCATCCAGCCGCTTTTTTAATCCTTGGAGGATTGCTCTGTTAGTGACTTCCGTTTGACCATTGGTCTGAGGATGGGCCACGGAGGAGAACTTATGCCATATGCCCACGTTCGTCGTGAAGGTTTTGAAAGTGTTGCAGTCAAATTGTCTGCCGTTGTCTGAGATAAGCACTCTGGGTATGCCAAATCTGCAGATGATATGCCCCCATACGAAATCTATCATCTTTCTGGCTGTGATTGTTGCTATTGCTTCTGCCTCTGGCCATTTCGAGAAGTATTCCACAGCTACCACTACAAATTTTCTTTGCCCCGTAGTCTTGGGGAAAGGGCCCAGGATGTCAATTCCCCATTGCGAGAAAGGCCATGGACTGGATATGCTTGCTTGAGGAGTGGCAGGGGTCCTGATGGCATTAGCAAATCTCTGACATACGTCGCACCTTCGGACAAACTCTTCTGCTTCTTTCTTAACAGTGGGCCAGTAGTATCCTTGCCTGAATATTTTGTTAGCTAATGTCTCTGCTCCCTCGTGAGCCCCACATAGGCCTCTATGTATTTCCTCCATTACCCTTGCAGCTTCTTCCGGACTTACACACCGGAGCCATGGGCTGGACTTCCCCTTTCTGTACAAAGGTCCCCATATTACTTGGTAATTGGCAGCTCGAGCTGCTATCTTTCTGGCTTCGTCTTTATCTTCAGGGAGTTCGCCCTTCTCCAAATATTTCAGATAGGGGCTCATCCAAGTTGGGCTCTGGTCCACCTGCAGTACCGTGTTTGTCTTCTTGAAAGCAGGTGTGCGGATATGCTGTATGTATACTTCGTCAGGGAGCTGCTCTAATTCTTCTTTGGTCAATTGACTAAGCAGGTCTGCCTCCTCATTTTCATCCCGAGGTATTCTTTGAAATCTGACAATAACTCCCCGTTCTGCGAGCTCGGCTTCTATGGCTTTTACTTTATCAAGATAGTTCTGCATGATGGGGTCTCTGGCTTGATATACCCCCGTTACCTGGTTGATCACCAGTTGAGAGTCACTATTTACTTCGAGGTCGGTTACCCCTACTTCCGAGGCTACCAACATCCCATTCACCAAGGCCTCGTACTCGGCCATATTGTTAGAAGCCTTGAATTCTAACCGTAAAGCATAACACACTTTGAAGCCCTCCGGCCCCTTAAGCATTATCCCTGCGCCGCTGCCCTCAGATCCTGATGCTCCGTCTACATATAGCTTGCAGCTAAATTCTTGGGAAAGCTCTCGCTCTCCTTCCTTTCTAGGCATCTCCGAGGATGATTCTTCCTTCTCCTCGTTGAATGAGCATTCTGCTATGAAGTCAGCCAGCGCTTGAGATTTTATTGCTGTCCGAGGTCGGTATTCCAGACAGTAGGGGCTGATTTCCACGGACCATGCTAACATCCGTCCTGAAGTTTCCGGCCTACGTAGGATCTTCTTTAAGGGTTGGTTCGTCATCACAACTCCTTGGTGGCCTTCCAGATAAACTTTGAATTTCCGGACTGCTAACAACAAGGCATAAGCCAATTTTTCAATGTTCGAGTACCTGACCTCAGTGTCTCTAAGTACCTTGCTGATGTAGAAAACAGGTTTCTGCTCTCCTCCTTCTACCCTTACTAGTACCGCGCTGATTGCCTGTTCTGAGGCTGCCAAATATATCAGAAGCTCTTCCCCTTTTATGGGACTGCTGAGCACGTGAGGCGAGCTAAGATATTTCTTAAGTTCCGCGAAAGCTTTTTGGCAGTCTTCCGTCCATTCGAAGTTTGGTACCTTTCTCAACTTTTTGAAGAATGGTAAACACTTTTCTGCTGACTTCGACATAAATCGGTTAAGCGCCACCACACTCCCGGTTAATCTCTGGACGTCCCTTACGCAGGTCGGCTCTGGCATATTCAATATGGCTTCTACTTTCTCCGGATTAGGCTCAATGCCTCTTCCACTCACCATGTATCCCAAGAACTTTCCTCCCCTGATGAAAAAAGCACATTTTGCTGGGTTTAACTTCATTCTGTATTGATCTAACACCCCAAATATCTCCCTTAGATCTGCTATGTGTTGTTGAAAAGTTGAACTTTTAACCACCATGTCATCCACATACACTTCTACATTCCTGCCAATCTGGTTCTTAAAGATTTTATTCATTAATCGTTGGTAAGTTGCCCCGGCGTTTCTTAATCCGAAAGGCATAGCTTTGTAGCAGTAAGTCCCGTCTTCAGTTATAAATGAGGTTTTCTCCTCATCCGACTTCTCCATTGGGATTTGGTGATAACCAGACATAGCATCCAAAGAAGACATATAATCAAATCCGGCCGTTGAATCGACCATTTTATTAATATCG
Organism: Manihot esculenta; assembly: GCF_001659605.2. Lineage (NCBI taxonomy): Eukaryota > Viridiplantae > Streptophyta > Magnoliopsida > Malpighiales > Euphorbiaceae > Manihot > Manihot esculenta. The sequence continues at coordinate 8,399,215 of NC_035162.2, read as the reverse complement.
GGGAGGGGGTAACAATCTTTGGGGCAGGCTTTATTTAGGTCTGTGAAATCTATGCACATCCTGTATTTGCCATTGGCTTTTTTGACTAACACAGGATTTGCCAACCATTGTGGGTACATTACTTCCCTAATAAAGCCTGCTTCTTCTAACTTCTGCACTTCCTCCCGGGTGGCTTGCTGTTTTTCTCTTCCTACTATTCTCTTCTTTTGCTTCACTGGTCTGGCCTCGGGGAGGACATTCAATCGGTGTGTCATCACTTTGGGGTCAATTCCTGGCATGTCTGAGGGCTTCCATGCGAAGGTCGACGCGTGACCTCGGATCAGAGTCATGACTTCACCTTTTTGTTCTTTGGTGAGGTTGGCATTAAGACTGAAAACCTTGCTTGCATCTGCTTCTGATAAGGGGAAGGTCTCCAATTCTCCGACTGGCTCTGTCCGGGCTTCTTTTGTTTCATCTCTGACCTCCAGAACTTCCGAGTCGAGTGCTTCTCCAGTTGAGCTCGGTTCTGTTACTGTGGCCAAGTATACCGCCCTTGCTTCTTCCTGGCTGCCCCGAACCATTCCCACTCCTTCTTCCGTTGGAAACTTGAGTGCCAAATACCTGATGCTGGTGACAGCTTCAAAGCTAAACAACGCCGGCCTCCCTAAAATCGCATTGTAACTCAGTGGGAGTTTAACCACCAAAAACACCTCATGATGGGTGCGAGCTCTGGGTGCTTCTCCCAAGGTAAGGGCCAGCTTCACCTTCCCTTCTACAAATACCGGTGCTCCCCCGATCCCTTTGATGGGTGACTGGTCCCGAACCAGCTGTTCCTCCGGGATTCCCATCTGCTGGAAAACCCGATATGGCAATAAATTGACCTTACTCCCATCATCCACCAGAACCTTCTTCACCCGAAAATTATGAATGACTGCTTCAATAACAAGCGCGTCATCATGGGGCATCTGAATGCCCTGTGCATCTTCTGGAGAGAAAACGATGGCCATGGGTGAGTGTTCAACGATCTGCATGACCTCGCCATTGCTGATCTCTCCTTCCCGGTTTCTCTTCTTTCCTCGACGGCTCATCCGTCCTCCAGTTCCTCCAACAATCATATTAATAGTCCCACTAGACCCATTATTCACTGGTCCAGCTCCGGTTCTCCTGGGCATCTGGGCTGCCGGACTGGGCGGAGGCCTCTGCCCCTCCGGTTTCTTCACAAAATTTTTGAGATGCCCCCTTTTTATCAATCTTTCAATCTCCGCGATTAACTGAAAACAGTTATTTGTATCGTGGCCATGTGTCCGGTGGTACTGACAATACTTGTCAGGATTCCTCTGATCTGCTTCCGACCGCATGGGTTTAGGCCACTGGAGGAACTCCTTATCTTGGACTGCCATGAGCACTTCGGCTCTGGAAGCGTTGAGGGGAGTAGGCTTCTCAGGAACCCAAGGGGGGAGCACTCGTGGTTCATGAGCCCTGGGAGGAGGGGGGCCTTTGATCCCTTCTTTCCCAGGCCTGCTTATATGGCTCAGGCCTCTTCCCACGCTTCTTCTCGTGTTTCTCCAGCCTTCCTTCCTCCGGGGCTTTCTCTTTTCCTGCCACCCCTTTGGCAAATCTACTCGTTACTAAGGCGTCATCCTGCCTTATGTACTTTTCCGCCCTCTTCATCAACTCGGCCAGTGAGGTCGGAGGTTTCCTGCTCAAAGAACCAAAGAACTCGGCAGAGGTTGTTCCCTTTTGCATGGCCTCTACCGCCCTTCCTACGTCGAGCTCGGGAATCTGCAGGGCCTCCGTATTGAAACGGGCGACATACTCTCTGAGAGATTCACCAGTTTTTTGCCTAACTGTTTCCAGATAGCTTGTCTTCCTATCTGCTGGCACCCCGGCTACGAACCGGCTGATGAAGCGGAGGGCAAGGTCTCCAAAACTTTTAATGCTTCCGGCCTCCAGGCTGTTGAACCATGCCCTCGCTGGTCCCGAGAGCGTTGTTGGGAACACCTTGCACATCAGAGCATCTGACAGAGTTTGCAACTCCATGAAGGTCTTATAGTTCATGACATGTTCTCTCGGGTTTCCAGCCCCATTATAGGCCGCCATCGGCGGCATCATAAACTTTTTGGGAACGGTCTCCTGCTGCATTACCTTTGAGAAGGGAGAAGAAGTAGGCAAGGAGGTTTGACTCTGATCTTTCTTACCTAGCTCGGCTAGGAGCTGCTCCTTCAACCTTTTCAGTTTTTGGTTCATGTTCTCGTCTTCTGGGTTGGATCTTTTGCCCAAACTACATTCTTCCTCCTCTGTTTCAGTTCCCGTTTCCCTGGTTGTTTCAGCAGAATAGTCGTCCACCTCTTCATTTTCTATCATCTCTCTTGCCCTTCTCCCATGGATTCGGGCCTCCGGTTCTTCCTCTTCTCCGGCATCGTGGTTGTTAGTTTGGAGGCGGATAGAGGTAGGTCGGGGTTCATCGGTTCTGGGTTCCTCCACTACTGGGAGTGCGTTTACTGGGGTGCTAAGTCCCCTTTGTTGCATTATCTGCCCCAACCAGTGAGCAGTGGTTTGTAGCTGGAGAGCCATGGTTTGAATGTCTTGGTTAGACAGGGTCATGGTGGGAGTATTCCCTGCCAAGCCTGGCGAGGGATTAAGAGAGATGGGTGTTTGGTTATTCAACGTCGTAGGGCTAGAAAAAGAGAACTGCTGCCCCTCTTAGGCGGAGCTTAAGTCATTTGGAATATTAAGGTTACTTTCTTGGTGGTTTGCCATTGTGGATCTCAGTGGGTTTTGAAAGTGAAAACTCCGGTGATGAAAAGATCTCCTTCGTTTTCCCACAGACGGCGCCAATTGATGATCTGAGATCCAATAGAATAGGGTTTTTCAAGGGTTTTGTGTTACAGAATCAGGCTTAAAACTTTCTGAGGAGGGAACTCCTCTTTTATACATTGTCTTGCTTGCTGGTGACGTGTAAAGGTCTCTCCAGGATTGGGCCACGCGTCTCTGCCATACAGATTCGGGTGTACTAGGGTATCAGCTGCCTGTTACATGCGTAACGGCCTCTGATTCTCCTCATGCGTACGTTCGAGCGGATCTGCCAGGCTGTCTGGTGAGTACTGTTCTGGACCCCGGGCTGGGCCGAGAGTTGGGCTGGACGCTGGGCCTGAGAGGGGTCTGCTGGTCAGGGATCAGGTTGGACTGAGTGAGGAAGCTTGGTCGAGCCCGGCCCGGAAGCTGGAATGAGCCAGGCTTGTTGGGGGGTATCAAGTACGTGGGCCTCTGTGTCATGGGCCTTTGGCTGTGGTCAAGCCCTTGTTCTGGGGTGAAGAAATCCAGCGGTCATCAAAGAAAATCCTCGAGAATGAGAATTTCCAATATTAAATAGTGAATATTAACGGAGAATCATCTGCAGTTTGAAAATGTATATGCTTGACCAACATTTCAAAACCCTAAGTTTATAAATAAAACCTACTAATCTCATAACTAGGCTTAATGCTATGCTTATGGGTCGGCAGCACCCATCTACCACTAATTATTATTATTATTATTAAATTAGCTAGTTAGTAGTTAATAGGTAGGGTGTGTATATGCAAAGTGGGTGACTTGGAATCCATTGATGTTAGTGAAGAGAATAGCCCATCACTAGAAAACAAACCAAAACCCATTATATTTAATCTGGAAAGCAAAACCCAATGTACCATTTTGATGCACAAAAAATTGAACTGCGTTTTGCGGTGAAGTGCTTTAAATTCAAGATATATCCAGGTTGGGGCAGAAACCCATTTCATTAATATTTTCTCTTCCTTTCTTTTTGAAATAGAAAATTTTATTTGGTGGCAAGAAAGTGCGGATCCTTTTCACTATTGTGATTTGTATGATTCCACTTTCACCCACTTGATATATCTGCTTCAATTATTTAATTATCATTCCTTTTGCACTCTTAAATCCTAGGATTAAATTATTTATCTATTATCCCACAATTTATTAAAAGTTTATAATTAATAGGGCTTTAACTGTTAGTTTAATAAAAAAATACTCATTTAATGTCCAAATTATTAAAATGTTTAGTTGAAAAGACTTATATTATATTAAAGAATAACAACTCCACTTATTCTGTGTTCTAATCCCTGTTCTTCTTTTATTTTTTTAGGTTTTTGTTCTGTTCTCATTTTTTTAACGTCGTTGAAATGATTGCTTTCTTTTATATTTTCTTTCCAATTTTCTGGAATCCCTTTAATCCATAAATCTCTGTTTATAAAAAAAAAATAAGAATGTTTTTTTCTTAGCCTTAATTTATAAACTAATCAGATACAAACTCTTAAAGAGAAAAAAAAAAATTAGCTGTAAAAAAAGAAGGTATTGCACAAAGATGGATGGACATTTATAATTGGGTCTTAGCAAGTTGATTAAAGCATCCTTGTCTTGTATTGCCCCACTACACAGTTAAGACTGGCTTTTCTGCTGGCCACAAACTTAATAGACAATGACATTTTTACCTCTTTAATATGATTTTCAAATATGTATTCAATGGAATTTAGAAGATCAGTGAAATTTACAGAATGTAATCTTTTAGGATATGACTTATTCTTGATGAATTTTTTTAATTATTTTAATTGAACTTTAATCCTTCGAGAATTTTTAAATATCGATCAATTTAGTGGGTGGTAGACGTATACTCGATGGATGTCAATCCACATCTTATGACAAGGGCAAATGTGGGCCTGAGGCGTAGAAAAGATAAGGCCAATTTCTTTGGCCAACCAACCGTGCTTGAAAGCTAGACCAGGTCTGTTTGCGTCCATGTGGTCCTTGAAACTGAAAAGTCCACATCTCGTGCTATCCTTTCTCTCATTGTCATTCTTAACAATTGTCTTCCACGTCTGCTCCTCCAACTCGATTACCTCTTCTGTTGGGGTGTCCTCAAAATTTCTTAGCCTTTATCTTCCAATGATTTACTCTATTTTTCCTTCTATTTGTAGGGTACCCTCCCAAGAAGTTCTGGGTAGAATCAAGTTGGTGTAAATTTTTTACCAAATTCAGCGACATGTGATGGGTTGAAATAAAAACGAAAGCTTCCGGAAACGTTTAGGCCCAGAAGATTGAAACTAAAGCTTCCGAAAACTGTTAACATAACAGGAAACTTGAGTTTGAATCAGCAGTGGTTATAAGAGATTTTTGAGTTGTCGCTACTTATTAAATGGCAACATGAAAAGCATACAATTAACATTGAGGAGCTGCATGGCCTAGTTTGGTGTCGACAATTTAGACAACTTTATTGGTCCATAAATATAAATAAAGAGCGTAAACTTATATGGTCAGAACAATTTGTCCAGATCCTTGTTGAGGATCTGAGAGGTAAGGATTTTGTAAGCTCTCTCGGAGGGATGATAACTATCCCAGAATATGTACTTGGAGGCATCTTTACACGTATGTGGATCATCCAATCCATTACACAGTATGCTCACCTCTATGTTTCCTGTGCCACAGCATCCTTTATTTGCCACTTCAAACCCTGTTTTGCACACCCAAATTGCCATTATCATCCAGCTGATATGCTTAAATCACATGTATAATGTTTTGTTTTTTTTTACTAGAAAAAAATAGTGTGATTGGTGATAAATTACCATATTGAGCAGGGTTTTGGATTAGAGAGAGCAGGGGATTGTAGGTGTCAAGGTACACAAGCGTTGAATTTGGAAGCTGTTTATTGAGGGCATGAATTGCTGAGGAGAGCTTGGAATTGAAGAGGCTTGCTGCTTCATTGGCGGACTTCGAACACTGTCTATCTATGCCTCCGCCTAGAGTTCTCTGTGATGGCACACACCCTATTGGCGGTAAACTCAGCACTCCAATTCTCCTTGCTCCCACTTCATACAGTTCCTGTCCACTCTTTCCCCATTAGACATGTTCAAATTTTTTACATTAATTGAAAGATTCTTTTTCAAAGGTCAATTATTTATTTAGCTCCAAATTATCACTCAATCTAATAAACTTTTTTTTTTTTCATTCTCAAACTTAACCAATAAAATTCTAAAATTAAATAAAAATGACATAACTAGTTTTTTTTTAAAAAAAATTAAAAAATAAAAAACATTTTGAAATGAAGATACCTTGTAAAAAGCAGTAGCTGAGGAGAGCAATAAATCAGTGTAGGAATTAATATCATATTGAGGTCTCCTAAAAGGTGTAGAAAAATAGGTATTTGCAATGTCATCACTTCCTGTGCACACAATTACTATGCTTTTCGATAGTATTGTTTCCACTGCTCCTTCTCCCACTGCTGACTTTATCTTTGATAAATATTCTCTGAACAGCTTCAGTTGATCAGATAATGACAGCACAGACTGCCATGCATTCACAAAATTAAATAATTACTGCCTTTTAAGAAATGGGAATTCATTAATTAACTTAAATATTAATAATGATTTAATTATTACCACTATTTTGGGTGTGAGAGGATCATAACCAGAGCCACCTGAGGCAAAGCTTACACCAGTAAGCAGATCTTCAGTCTTCAGATTTGGATCAAGATAAGCAGGCAACAGATCCTTCACACCTAATTCTTGAGCTGAGAATGTACGTAGAAGATCCTTTAATTTTCATGCACAAGTGTTCATTCAACCCCAGTGAATTTGCACAAATCATCCAATTTTATATATTGAGAGTTTTCTTTGAACTCAAGAATTTACTGTTTTAGAGACGACTTTCAAATTTACTAATTTAAATCTCAATAGTGAAGATATCTATAATTAATTATTGGCTAAAATTTACCAATGGGAAGTTCCTACAAGTTTCATTGTAGGTTAAAATATTTTTTTTTTCCTTCTAATAAGTTGATGAATTCATCTCAAATATCTTTCTTCTTTTTACTCTTTTTTTTTTATTATTATTAGCTGATGGATTTTATTAAGAAAGAAAGTGGATAGGGGAAAATCAAGTCAACATTCTCATCCTCATACGGATCCTAAGATCTAAATATCCAAGAGGATATATAGAAACCCCTAATCAACAGTGAAACTGAAGAAAAGAAAACAAAGTGATTCTCCAACAGCAATTCACATGAGCGAAACTAAAACAAAAACCACAGGAATATATATCAGACGCAATCTATACAAAACCTAGCGAGCAAGAAACTTGCTTTGCAAATAACGCTATTGGCTTCCTGAGAAAGAAAAGTTAAGGACATGCCAAGGGACCTTATCAGGATTCCTTACCCATGTATACACTTCTGTTCTCAAAAAATAAGATTCAATCAGCTTAAAAATGGGGAAAAAAAGAGAGTAAAATAATAATAAACGTAGTACCTATAATGTCAGAGGGAACCACTCCATTACAAAACCTTCCAGTTGGTTTTCGTCCAATGAAGTCTCTCCCATAAGGTGGGAAGTTGCACTTGACAATAGTTTTGACATGGTTGTTGTTGCCCGGATCCACTATAGAATCTCCAAACACAATAACTGCTGGAACCTTTTCGTGTTGCTTTGCTGCAGCAGTTAGAATAAATAAAGTTATCATAAATATTGAAGCCACCTTTTTATCACATAAATACTTCATTGTTTTCTGAAATATTTCTTCTTTGTTTGTCCTCTACACAGATTAATATAATAATGCTCATGCAGACCATCTTATAATAAGTATATATACATATTTAATTGTCCAAAAAGTTTATTAGTTGTTAGATGAACGGATGGTAGTTGGATCGCATAACTACATGTTCACATGCATAGTGCTATCACTATCTACATAAATATAATTTGTATAAACATATTTTGAGCTTATAAACTACAAAAAAAAAGAAGTTGTTGGAGGATCAACTTATCATTTTATAGACTTAATGCTTATAAATTGTTCAAAATTTTAAATGTTTAAAGTAGTTAATGAGTGAAGGCTTGCTAAAAGATAAGTCTGGCCAATTTCTTTGGCAGGCCAGCCAACCTTGCTAGAAAGCTTGTCCACGTTTCCATGGCCAGTGTTCTTGTGGTCCTTGAACTCAGTCGACGTCTCTCATTGCCATCCTTCACGATTGTCTTCCACCTGTATTTCTTGGGAAGTCCTCAAAGCTTCTTAGCCTTTGTATTGCAATGATTTACTCTATTTGTTTTCCTTCTATTTCTCTGGTATCCTCGCAAGAATTTCTGGGTTGAATTAACTTGGTGCCAATTTGGAGCAATTTCAATGAGACGTGACTGGCTGAGATACAAACGAAAGCTTCTGCAAATGGTTACACCAAGAAGATTGAAACCAAAGCTTCCGGAAACTGTTAAAATCATGGGCCTGTGAAAAATTTATGAAAAATTTATAATTTAGTTTCTGAGTATTGTCATTATTAATGAGTTAGTACCTGTATTTTTAGAAATCTGTTAAAACGTCATTATCTTTTCTCTCCATCAATGAAATAGTCCTTCCATCTATTTTTGCCGTTAAAAATATAATAAAAGATCAAATTATCCCTCTTCTTTCCTCCTCCTCCTCCTCCTTCCTTTTCCTCTTCATCAATTCTTCCTCCTTCTTCTGCTTTTTCTTCTGCTTCTGCTTCTGCTTCTTCTTCTTCTTCTTTTTCTTCTTCTTTTTCTCCTTCTTCTAGATAGAAAAAAAACCTTAATAGAGAAAAAAAACTGTTTTTAATATTTTTTCCACACACACCTCAATACAAATACAATGCTCTTTAAATAGAGATTGTTTTACAAATACAATCTACTGAATCCCTATAATAATGCAATTATTCAAAAAATAGTAACAGAAGCCAGATTATTTGGCTAAGAATATGAACTAATACCAAGTCAAGAACCTGCTGCACAAAGATATCAAATAACCAAATATATTCTTGTTGTGAAAAATAGGAAAATATTAGTCAACCTTATAACTTCTTTGACAACCTTATACCTATCATATTTTCCATGAACAGGTTGTACTTAATTTGCAGAATCACACTTATCACCTTATATCAGCTGTGATTGCTAACATCCCCCCTCAAACTTGGCCGAGGTTGGAGGCGAAGTTTGGTCCGAAATGGAACAAGGGCAGATTTATGGAGTGGTTTAGTGAAGATGTCAGCGACCTGTTGAGTGCTGGGAATGTACTTAGTTATAAGAAGTCCTTGTGCAACACGTTCTCGCACAAAGTGATAGTCCAATTCTATGTGTTTACTTCGTGCATGGAAAACGGGATTGATAGTGAGATAGAGAGCACTGAGATTATCACAAAACAAAAGCGGAGTAACCGTAAGAGGGACCAAGAATTCTTGGAGCAAATAGGTGAGCCAAGTAAGCTCTGCTGCCGCATGCGCCATAGCTCTATACTCTGCCTCCGTACTTGAGCGTGAGACCGTGTGCTGTTTTTTTGCACACCAGGAAATCAAATTGGAGCCGAGGAAAGTGCAGTAGCCTGTGGTGGATCGTCTTGTGACCGGACAGCCGGCCCAATCAGCATCAGCAAATCCTTGAAGCGTTAAGGTGGAGTTGGAAGTAAAATGTAAACCATGTTCAAGAGTGCCTTTCACATAGCGGAGAATGCGATGTACAAACTTCATATGAAGTACCGTCGGATCGTGCATAAACTGTGAAACAAAGTTAACACTGAAAGCAATGTCAGGTCGTGTTAGAGTTAGATATTGTAAGGCGCCGACCATGCTGCGATATATAGTGGCATCAACTGAAGCAGCAGCCTTGGTAACCGGCGGTCGAAGCTCCAAGGGTGTCGACATGGGCTTACTATCAAGCATTCCAAACCTGTCAAGTAATGTGAATGCATAGTGGAACTGATTCAAGAACAATCCTTCAGACGTATGGGTAACTTCAATGCCTAAAAAATGATGCAATTGTCCTAGATCTTTCATGGCAAATTCCTTACATAATAACTGAACAAACTCATCAAGTAAAACAGCAGAAGAACCTGTTAACAACATATCATCGACATAAATTAACAAAGCGAGCATGCCTTTGGAGGACTGAAATATGAACAGAGATGGATCAGCTAAGCTGCAAACAAACCCATACGAAATCAAAAACCTACTCAACCGATCAAACCAAGCTCGCGGAGCTTGTTTCAAACCATACAACGCTCGTTTCAGTTTACAGACATAATTTGGAAACTGAGAATCTATCATACCTGACGGTTGAGTCATGTACAAATCCTCTGTAATGTGTCCATGCAGGAACGCATTTTTCACATCTAATTGCCTAATCTGCCATTTTCGAACCAGTGCAATAGACAAAACAAGATGTATTGTACCTGGTTTGATTACTGGAGAGAACGTTTCCGTAAAATCTTTACCATCAATCTGATGAAAACCTTTCGCTACCAGCCGTGCTTTCAACCGATCTAAGGTACCATCTGATTTAAGCTTGGCTTTGAAGACCCATTTGGACCCGATGACATTCATATTTGGAAGCCTGGGAACCAAAGTCCAGGTTTCATTTTTGTGAAGAGCAACTATCTCCTCCTCCATAGCACGTTTCCAACCAGGATGGGCCAGAGCTTGTCGGACTGTGCGAGGTTCTTTTGGAATGGATGAATCAACAGTTGTTAGAAGAGCATACCTGGGGTTAGGTTTCACAATGCCAGATTTTGACCTCGTCATCATCGAATGTTGAGGAACAGGAGGATCAATGTGTAAGTGTTCTGCCACTATTATTGCTTGTCGATTTTCATCTTGATGGATGGTCGGAACAGATCCACCTGAGGTGGGTGACTGGGATTCAATTGACGGTCTAGGAATTGCAGGTAAATTGGGTGGTGTAGTTTCTGAAAACACCGACATATGGTGAGAGGAAATTGAATCCGCTTGGGATACTCTAGATTCCGATTGGGTTTGAGGTGTGAAATCGACATCAATTGGTGAACTGAGGAGCGGGGGTGGTGAATTGGATGACAACGTTGGAGCAGAATTCAAAGGTGTTACTTGTGGTGGGACGATTGCAGGTGTTAAAAGACCAGGTGCAGGTAGGGGTATTGTTGAGATTGGTTGCTCTGGGTGCGACTCAGTAGTTTTTAAAGTAGTGGTCCAGTTGTCAATAATTTGACCAGCTTGGTTAATGACATCTGTACCCATTTTAGATTTGTAAGGAAAACACACTTCATCAAAAGCAACATTCCTGGATATTATATATCGTCTATTATGAATATCAAAGCACCTGTATCCCTTATATTTTTCACTATAACCTGCAAAAACACAGATAATAGATTTAGGATCAAACTTATTTTTTTTTAGAGTCCCAAATATACGGAAAGCATTTACACCCAAAGACTCGCAGAATGGAATAATCAGGATGTTTTTTATGTAAAGCAAAGTATGGTGACTCAAAGGACAGAGATGACGATGGTAACCGATTGATAAGAAAAACAGCTGTTGCAAAAGCATCCATCCATAATGACAAAGGAACACGACTATGAAACAACATTGACATTCCTAATTCACGAATTATGCGATGACGGCGTTCTACTGCACCAGTTTGTTCAGGTGTATAAGGACAGGAGATTTGATGTTTTATTCCGGTTTCAAGAAAGTGTGAAGTTAAGGCATTATTGACAAATTCACCTCCACCATCAGAGTGAAAAATTTTAATAACAGCATCATATTGACGCTGAATAAATTTTTCGAAAGCAATAAAAGCAGAATAAAAATCTGATTTCATACGCAATGGAATTAGCCAAATATATTTAGTGCAGTCATCAACCAAACAAGCATAGTATCTAAATTTTTCAAATGATAAAACCGGAGCTGGTCCCCATAAATCACAATGAATTTTTTCAAACGGAACAGAAGTAGAGTTAGAACTATTTGAGAATGGAAATCGACTAAGTTTTCCAAGTTGACAACTATCACACAAATTTTTTATTTTTAATGGTCCATTGACAGAAATGAGGCCTTTATTATGTAAATTATTTAAAGCTGAAACTTGTGGATGTCCAAGTCGTTGGTGCCAGACATCTGCACTGCACGACTTAAAGCGAAATGAAAAATGTGCTTCTGGATTGCTTGAAATAGTGTATAAATCACCCTTCTTTGGTCCCTGCATTATCATTGCACCTGTTTTCCGTTCCTTCACAATAAAAGACTTGTCAGTAAATTCACAATTGACTGGAAATTGAGAGGTTAATTGACTTACCGATAACAAATTTTTCTTTAAGCTTGGAACATATAATACGTTAGACAAAGGCAACACTTTGTTATTTTTCTTAATTTGAGAATTACCAATACCAACAATAGGAATTGAAGATCCATCACCAATAATAACCTCATCACTACCTTTGTAATTTTGTAAATTTGTCACCATACCTCCATTTCCAGCCATATGATTTGTGGCACCGGTATCTGAGGTCCAATCATGATCAGCTACACTGTTATCCAATGTCAATGTTGCTAAGGCTTGTGGAAGATCATTTGACGGAGAGGTTGGTTGATACCACCAGCATATTTTGGCAATATGCTCTTTCCTGGAACAGATTTGGCATATCTCATTTTGGTACAGTTCCCGCTCTGCTGCAGTCATTCGTCGTTTACCAGGAGGTGCAGGACGACGTTGTTGTCCGCCATAGTTGTTTTGACTCTGCGCTTGGAAGCCGCGTCCTGCTGAAGAGAAAGATGAGCGTGGGGTTTTGTTTTCAAACACCATTTGAGATCCACTAGATTGAGGAGTTTTTTTCTGCTGCGTGTAAAATGCCAAATGTGGTGTGTGCACAGTAAATGAGGAATTTCCAGAATTGGCAAACCAATTTCGTCTTTGATCATGGTTTTGAAGGTGCGAGATCAACTCTGAGTATGTGGGTCTGGGAGGTTTTAGCATTGTGGTTGTGAAGGTCTCATATTGGGGACCTAAACTTGTTAATAAACTGTAAACTTTTTCTTTTTCTAAAACTGGGCGTCCAATGGCAGCCAAACTGTCACATATATTTTTGAATTTGCGGATATGAGTATTAATATCCATGTTGTCTTCTTTGCGCAGATACGTCAATTGTTGACGGAGGGTAAATTCACGTTCCTGCGAGTTTTGAGCATAAGATTCTTTTAGTGCTTCCCAAACAGCATATGCTGTGTCGTTGCCAATAACGAGTCCAAGGGACTCTTCAGATAATGTGCCAATAATCCATCCGCGAAGCAAGCGATCTGCTTTCTGCCAGACTATATAATTTTGTGTAGCATGATCTGTAGCTGAGTCGGAGTTGGCTGGATTGGTTTGTGGTGGATTTGTTAAGTGGTTTAAGAGTTCTTGACTTTCAGCTAGCCCAAGAACTTGCTCACGCCATAGGAGGTAGTTGTTTGGAGTTAATTTAAGGGTAACGAAGTTACCTACATTCAGTGATAGGGATGAAGAGGCTGTTAAGGCCATGAAGTTCCTGGATGTGATGCTTTGATACCAAGATAGAAAAAAAACCTTAATAGAGAAAAAAAACTGTTTTTAATATTTTTTCCACACACACCTCAATACAAATACAATGCTCTTTAAATAGAGATTGTTTTACAAATACAATCTACTGAATCCCTATAATAATGCAATTATTCAAAAAATAGTAACAGAAGCCAGATTATTTGGCTAAGAATATGAACTAATACCAAGTCAAGAACCTGCTGCACAAAGATATCAAATAACCAAATATATTCTTGTTGTGAAAAATAGGAAAATATTAGTCAACCTTATAACCCCTTTGACAACCTTATACCTATCATATTTTCCATGAACAGGTTGTACTTAATTTGCAGAATCACACTTATCACCTTATATCAGCTGTGATTGCTAACACTTCTTCATCATCTTCTTCTTCTTTTTTGAGGAGGAGGAGGAGGAGTTTTAATAGATATGAAAAAAGATAAGAACGTTTTAATAGATTTCTGAAAATATAAGGAGGGACGATTTTATTGACGGAAAGAAACGATGAAGAGGCACTATTTCATTGGCGGAAAGAAACGATAAGAACGTTTTAATAGATATGAATATTTACGGAAAGAAATGATAAGTACGTTTTAATAGATATAAAAGAAGATAAAAACGTTTTAGTAGATTTTTAAAAATATAGAGACTGATTTATTAATAATAGCAATATCCAATAACTAAATAAAAGGTTTTATTTGAGAGTAAAATTGGATTTTAAAAATTTCCTTCCTCTTTATTTGTCTAATTTTAATGGCAAAAAAAAAAAATGGAATTACTATTTCGTTGACGGAAAAAAACATAAGAACATTTTAATAAATTTTTAAAAATATAGGAACCGATTTGTTAATAATAGTAATACTCAAAAACTAAATTTTAAATCTCTCCAAATTTATCCAACATACGAGCACTAGATTGCAGTACACTATACAATTTCCTGTTATTCTCACATTTGAAATCAAAAGTTTTATACAAATTTAATTTAATTGATTTTTTTTTTCAATTCTCTTACATTTAATGAAATAATATAAATTCTTTAAAATTCCACAACCAAAATACCAAGTAAAATGATTTATTTCAGCTTTAGAAATGGGTATCTCTTCATAATGGATAATCATCTTCAAGATGAATTATATTTTTATCAAATTCATTGTCTAACAACAATAATGGAAACAGAAAGGAAAGAGGGAGCATCGATCATCGCAACAACTTCTGAACAGTACTGTTGAAGACAATTGTGATAAGGACATCATAAGCCTTCTCTGTAGGATGGTAACTATCCCAGAATACATATTTTGTGTCATTTTTGCACGTTAATGGATCATCGAAGCTATTACAAAGGTAAGTAACCTCAAGTTTTCCTGTGCCGCAGCATCCTTTTGTTGCAACTTCAAAGCCTGCATCCACACAAAAAATGAAAAAAATCCCATTAGCTTGTAAAAATGGCAGACTCTTGTATTTGCTTGGATTCATTGATGATGTAGTATACCATATTTGGCAGGATTTTGGATGAGAGAGAGCAAAGGATTGTAGACGTCGAGATATAAGAGAATGGAATCAGAAAGAGTTGAATTGAGAGAATTCATAGCAGAGATTAGCTTGGAATTGAAGAGGGTTGCAGCTTTATTAGCATAGTCTGCACACTTTCTTTGTATGCCTCCACGTGTAGTTCTCTGAGATGGCACACACCCAAGTGGTGGCATGCTCAGCACCCCAAATCTTCTTGCTCCAAGTCCATGGAGTTCCTGTCAAACCAATTCTGTTCCTCTTTACGTACGTACTTCAAAACTACTATTTTTTTTAAAAAAAAAAAAAGAAATTCCCCTTTCCGAATTCTGATAATATCCTATTCAAAAATAAAAACTACGTACAACATAGCTCACTACCTAGATTTTTAGCAGCAGAACTTGAACATTAACATTCCTTTTTGGTATAAAATCAAGTATTCCATCCTATTGAGTTGATCTTTAAAAAAAATTATCAACCACTCATTTCATAATCGCAAACGACTTCGTCATGAATGACACTTAACCAACTTCTTGACTTTATATGATTATAACTAATAACTAGTTTCCAATTTATCTCTAACAATCACATGTCACTTATTATTAATACACTATTTATTTTTAAAAAATATAAATATAAATTAGAAATTGAGTAATTATCAACGTATATATTGATTTAGTTAGGTTAAAATTGAAACTAATTTTATGATAAACTAAAACTGATTAAATATGAATATATTAAAATATTAACTGTTAAAATTTTTGGCTGCTTATAGTAGCAGCCAGTGAAAATCAGTTGACAAATACAAGCATTGATACTGCTTGTGGCCTACCAACCAAAAGCTATTCAATCCAATTTATAAATAGCAGTTAGAGGTTGAAAATTAATTGTATTACGATTTAAAGGACAAACCATAATCAATATTATATTTCCTATCAAACGTTTTAAATAAAGAAAAATGATTTAAAGAGTAGTCTCCACATGAATTCCTTATTTGGTATAAAAAAAATTTATAAAAATTTAATTTAATTTTTTTATTGATTTTATTATTTAAAATAAAAATTATTATTTTTAAATTTATAATGAATTGAATTTACTTATAAATTTCTCGCGTATCTATATATATATATATATATATATATATATATATTTAATATAACCTAATAATGTGCATCCGCTCATATATTTATTATTAATTATATATATATTTATTAAAATAATGATTAATAAATATTTATAAATTTAATTTGGTGATAAGTGTATCTCTCTAAATTTTAAAGATCTCATATTCTAATCGCTCGATCCCATTTTAAAAAAAATTGTTATAATTGATATTTTTATATAATTTTTTTTATTTTAAATAATATTTTGTAACTATAATTGAATTTATAGTGTTAAGCACCTGGATAAAACTTGAAGCTATGCCAACCAAGAAGTCCGCATAGGAATCAATAGTGTAGTGGGATTGCCTGAATGGAGTAGAATAATAAGTATTAAGAATATCATTGCTTCCTGTGCAGATTACGTATATGCTTTTGGATACTATTGTTGCACTTCTTTCTTCTCCAACACCTGACTTTATCTTATTTATGTATTGTTTGAACTGTTGTAATTGATCAGACAAGGAAAATGCAGGCTGCAGGAATCCATCAAAATGGGAAACAATTAATTACCTCATCAGAAAATTTAATGAATGTCTTGGCAAAGACAATAAGAAGAGAGAGAAGGGAAGATTACGGGTATGTTGGAAGTGATAGGATCATAACCACCTCCGCCGGAGGCAAAGCAGACTCCTGTTAGGAGGTCTTCAAGCTTCAGGTTTGGATCAAGATACGCCGGCAAGAACTTCTTTACACCAAATGCTTCAGCTGATAAAAATTCATGCACATATATTATTACGTAAATCATTTGATCAGTTCAGTCATCATTTTGGAAGAGTACCTATGAAGTCTGAGGGGACTCTGCCATTGCTGAACCTTCCAGTTGGTTTTCCACCAATGAAATCTCTCCCATAAGGAGGGAAGTTGCACTTGGCACTAGATATAATCTTGTTGTTGTTGCCTGTATCAACTATGGAGTCTCCGAACACAAGAACTGCTGGAACTGTTTCATTGTTGGGTAATTTTATGGTAGGGACTGCAGCATTCAGGTGAAGTAAGCTTGTCACAAGAACAAAGAAAATGAGATAAGGAAGTGTAAATCCAAGGCTTTCAAAGAAAAGCTTCATGCTTGAGAACGAGAAGTGTGCTCGTTCTTCTTCTGGGGGTTATGACAAGTACTGGTGATATAGGACACTCGTCGCAATGATACATCATAATCTTATTTATATATCATAATCTTATTTATTTATGTGTTGGTAAATATTTATTGGACACAAAGTTAGATATGAGGTAACGGTTGGGGTGCATAAATTTCAATTTTTTTTTTTTTAAATTTATTTTCTTGGATAGATGACAATATGATGAGATTGATTGTTTTGAAACTTGATTGATCTGATTTATTCAATCAAAAACTTCCAGAATCAAGTCTATGATCCATCTAATTATTTGCTCTTAAAATAGGATTTTTTAAAATTATTTTTATAATATATTTTATTATTTGTAATATATTAATATAATAATACTTGTAATTAAATAATATCAGTAATATAATATAATATCATATTTAAATTTAAAAATAATTATTAATTTAATTAATATTAATTATAAAAGTACTGTTTTTAATATATTATTATAATAATATTATAACTAAATAATAACGATTATAAATTTACTGATACGTAATTACTATATTTTATATATTTTATTATTTTTAATATATAATAATATTATAAAAATTAATAGTAAAAAAATGGTACACAAAATATTTAAAATTATGATATTATTTTATTATTAAATATGTATAACATTATTAAATTATTTATAATTTATTAAAAAAATTAATTAATTAATTTAATCACACAATAAATTAATTACTTTATTTATTTTTTCTCTTTAATTTACCTTTTCTTCTAACTATAAATAATTTAATAATTAAATATAATATTTAAAATTATAATATTATCCTCTCATTATAAAATTTGTTGCTATGAGCTGGAATTTATGGCTGTGAAGAAACTTCAACTACTTGAGCAGTTTTTTCATTGTATCCTATATCTCTCTCTCTCTTTTTTAATAATTTAATTTAATTATTTTTTCATAATTTTTTTGTTTGTAATTAAAATTTTATTTTTATTTAAATTTAAAATATTTGAATTAAAAAAATTGAAATAATGTATAATTAATATTGTGAGTTTTGTCTTATAAAATAAATTATTTTAAATGAAACCTATATATTTGTGCTATTAATATCGCAACTTATTTGTAACTCAAGGGTCCTTTTGAAATTTACGTGTGAATTTTTTCTATTTCCTACTAAAATTATCAATCAAAATATCCGAAGCCTCATTGGTGGGCTTGCATTTTCAATGTAATTTTAGAAAGACGACAAAATAGATATTTTCCAGATCCAGCAATTTCTGGTGCTGATGATGTTTTCTTTAAACAGAAGGAAAGAGTTGAACTGAACGCAAAAGCTGGCCCTCTTAACAACTCGTCTTAATTGTAGAGAAAGCAAGTGTCTTAAATTTTGGAGTTGGGAAATTAAGCGTCTGAAACTTAAGAGTTATTACGTTAATTTTTAGTCTCTTTAATAAAAAAAATATTTATTTAAATTTAGTCCAGTATAATTTAATTAATTATAAAATATAAATAAATAATTTTTTTATAAAATAAAAAAAATAGAATCCATATATTTATATTTTGAAATTTACTTCATCAGTGATAAATCAAATCATTTAAGAATTTCCTAGAATGAAAAGCCATGCATCAATTTTGCTTATCTCAATTATATTCATATCCAATTATCATTAAAGAGAGGGTTAGCAAGTACCCTTAATAACTTAATAAACTCGTTTTCAGAAAGCTACAAAAGCTTTTGTTTTATTGGTTTAATTAAAATTATAAAAAAATAATTTGTTTTAACTTTAAAATTTCTTTATGGTGTTGAGCTAAGCTAAACACATCAATTATATTCTTTTGTTTTTCTTTAAAACTTATTGGAGAAAACTGTTTTTGATAATTTTTTTTATAGTATAAAAATAAGTTTGCTTAATCTATAGGTTTCTCTCTTTTTTTTTTTTAAATTAATTAGAGTATAAATTGACTTTTACATTTAAATGTATACAAAAATTTTCCCGAGAAAATGACAAGACTGCAGAAATTTATGTTAGCGAGCGATGATAGAGCTATCCAACAAAAGCACTTAATGAAGTGTTTAATCAAGTAATTATATTAAATTTTTACTATAGCTTTGCTGAATTTTCACAGGGGGGGCATGTGATGTCTTTTCAGAAATAGCTAGCTAGACAAAGCTCACGTTCTCTCACAGCTTTTGTCAATTTGATAACTTTTGCAATTATTGTATATATTTTAATTTTCATATGTCAAGCTATTACATCTACAAAATCTAAAACCTTATTAGTCAACTTTACACAAAGACAGGAAGGCAATCAACTAGCTTTTTCTCTAAATAATTAAATTAACAGAAAAGATATTAAAATACAATACAACTGATCTGCCATTCTTTTTTGCTGTGGTAAAGGTAATAGTAAGGTAGTATTCTATCTGTTTAATGTCACAATATGTATTCTTTTCTTATTTTTTTAAAAGGAAAATTATAACATGAATCTATAGATTTTCACGTCACACGGTAACGGTGAATTATTAGTGAATAATAATATAATATATAACAAATTTTATATATTAAAAAAATAAAAATTGAACAAATTGAACTTAGGATAATGAAAGAACTTCAATTTTTAAAGAGAAAAAAGTAATGTGATAGATTAATAGTAACACTAACTTGAGAAGTTCTCGTGTTGCACCAATTCAATCAAGTTTAAGTAAATCTATTAGAAAAAATATTAGAATATAATTGTTAAAAGTAATAAATTTTATATTTTTTTCTCTAATGTAAAATAAATTCTAAAATTTATTATTTTCACAATTATATTCTAACATTTTTTTAATAGAATTACTTTAAATTATGTTCATTAATTATTACTTGCACTATCGTTAATTCCTTTTTTTAAACTTAACATCCCATTCCCATATCAGCTGCCTGATCACTACCCATCCCTAAATAAACCTCTAATTAGCTCTAATCCCAAAATTTTATTAATGGATTTTTGCTGTTTTAATCTAGGAATGAAAAATTTATTATTTCATTTTGATTTAAAATTTTGTTTTGATTTAATATTATATTATCATATTAGTTTGGATCAATCTTAGATACATAAAAAAATATTTAAAATTAAGAAAAATAATTTATATTATTGTAAATAAATTCAGTAATTTCTTACCATTAACTTTTTTTTTTTTATGTAATATTGGTAGGGGTTATTTCCCAAATGGATCAAACATAGATTTCCCTTTTGCTTTTTTTAATCATATCAGCGACACTGCCCAATTTTTAGCTCATTTTCTGTATATTTTCTATGCTTTTAGGATTTTTTTAAATAATTTTAAAACTCATAAAAATTATATTTGATCTCTCATTTAAATTTTTCTGTATAGGATAAAACTTATAAAATCGTAAAAATTAGCAATAAAATAACTGTTTCAAAAACTAAGTTTAGATAAATAGAATTAAACTAAACTATTATTTTAAAGAAATTAAACGTTTTAAACATTTTCAAACATCACGAATGTCATATGTATACGATCATATTATTTCACATTAAAATTTACGAATATTGATGAATTGCACAATTAATTATTATTATTATTATGGATGGATATTGGATGACACACTAGTCTCAAGTATGTTACTATATATTATGACAAATATAGAAGTTCAGGCTGAAACTCATTTTATACCTTTGGCACTGTGTGAAAAAAAAGACCAAGGCGTCCATTTTATACTCCTAGCATTATCGATATATTATGTTATGTTTAAAAAAACGTCCCGAAAAACACCCGTTATGGATCAGACACTATTAAAATTATGACAAGTTAATGGTGGCATTTTAATATAAATTGTTTATATTGTACCACATTCATCAATCATATATCTTATTAAACTAATTTATATTATGTTTTTACTCACAAAACTCTAGTAGCTTATCCTTTTACGTAACCCCAAATTTGTAAAGTCAGAATTAGCTATTTTATATTATGTTTCTATTTACAAAACTCTAATAACTTAGCCTTTCATGTGTAACCTTAGATTTGTAGAATCAGAATTAGCTCGAAAGATAAACAATATTTTATAGTATAGCTTTTTGTAATAATATAGTTATAACATATTGTGAATTAGAATTGTATTTTGCTCAAAAATTTCTTTTACAATCTCTTTATCAATGATCTTTTTATATAAAAATTTTAAATTTAATTTACATTTGAATCTAACATAAATATGTAATAATAACTATACTGAAACATTTGATGAGAATTTTAATATGAACTTAAGTTTTTAATTATGTTTGTATAGATATATTGAGTTTTGGTTCATGAGATGAAAATATTTTTAAATATTTTTAAAATCATATTTGAGATTATATCACATGTACATTAGGCTTGCAGGCTCCAGCGATTTTAAGTAAATTTGAATTCTAGCATCTACGGGCAGTTCAATTTTCAAGTCGGTAGCGGTACAATTTCCAGATCATGTACCAATAGCAGCACCCTACTGCCGGATATCTTTCATGGAAGTTTTATTTTGAGATTGGAGAAATAGTGTAATTAATTTGGGCAGCTGCTGGCTTCCTAAAGACTATAGCAATGCATTTACAACTAACAATAATAATAATAATAACAGAAACATGATGCAGCTTGGATAGATTCTTTAAAGAATGCAGTAATTACAGTTCTCTTCAGAAATTCCTCGCATGCGTTGATTGATGGATGCATAGCTAGCATTCTATCATCTCGCCTCCCCACCCCACCCCACCCCACCCCACCCCAAAAATTAAAAAGCAACTAAAAGTTAGGGATTGAAAACAAGCTGAAAGCAAGGTTTCATCATTCTGGACAAGAACCATATGACACCAAGAGCATCTTCAACCCAAAACACTATGATCAAGCTTCTTAAAAAATTGACAAATATGATGTTCAACTGGATTCACTTCACGAGGAATAAAAACAAAATAAGACGATTTGAGAGGATGATATTGGCATATAGTTGCTATAAAAGAGAAGTGATTATGTCTGTACTGGATTATCATTTAGAACCTCAAAGCAGAAAGATAAAACAGCAGTAGGACAACCAGAATGTGGCAGTAAAAGGCCCACGGCCAGTACCTAGTCGTCTTTGCTATGTATGCCTACGAGGCCTCCAATGTGTTGCAGATGACTCCTCTGCTAGCCATTAATGAATGATGATTGTTATAAAAAAAATAGAAATAAAAAAGGAAATAAAAAACCTGTTAATTATTTATGGTGCTTTCATCTTCCTCAGGCCTCACAAAGAACTCAATAAAAGCTATTCGGCTAGGTTGTTGATAGCCAGCAGCATCCACATGGGGATGTGCAATAGATGATCTTCCAACTGAAACCAGATGCTGAACTTTCAACATTCCACCTCTCCCAATGGTCAGTTTGCTTCCTCTGTTGTCTTTAATAACACTGCTGGGTATATTAGACGTTGTTGCTCGAAGGAACTTGTATTTATACCTACTCACACAAATAAGACAACCAGAAAGTTTTAGTGTGGTGTGGTGGCAGAGGACCGATGCCTTTGATTTAATGAACTAAAAACAACTGGAGATACCTGTAAGAGACTTCATGGTCACAATGAAATGCAATTAACAGATCGGTATTTACGTAATACATGAACTCTATCTGCAAAAGAGAAAATAGATTTAGGCTTGTGGAAATAGTCAAGTCTCATAACCAGCACTTGATTGATTGTATATGAAATTCACCTGCAAGTCTCCATGGCCTTCACCTCTGAAGGTTACAGACGGGGGTACTGGTTTTAGAATAATCTGGATGCTGGATCCTGGCCATTCAAGATCATCAATAGCTTCCTTCAATGCTGCAGACTGCATTGCAAGCGTAATGATTTCAGACATTTGTACAAATAGAAGATAGGCAAGATTGGCCAAATAAAAATAAAAAAGTAGACAACAAGAATCTCTCAATGTAGTGTAGTGATAGCACATTGATAAATCCACAAGTCTCATCATCAGAGGACAAAATAATTATAACCCATCATATCAGTTGCTTCAAGAGATTAAAGCACTCAATGGTAAAGTAGCTAGAGAAACTCTTTTCAGTCTGATTCCAAAAACATAAAGATATCCCTTGAAGGTTGAAGCTTAAAGACCCATTGGATTAAAAATTCATTGCTTATTACAAATCCTAAACTCATACATTCAAATGAAAGAAAGAATAGAATATTGGAAGGAAAACTGACAGAAGCATCTCAATGATTTTCAAAATGAAAAGAAATGAAAGAAAGGACGAGAAAACAAAAGTTACAATTACATTAGATTTCCAGATCACAGACAATGTGATCATTTACTCTAAAACTTCAATAAAGCATCAGTCCCAATTTCTTCGGAGTTGGCACCTGGGAGGCATTTGAACCATATCTCACCATTGACTATTTTCTTCAGGAAACATGCATGCTAAAATCTTGTGTTAACAAAATTAGAAGATTTTTCAATTAAAGCAAATATCAAAAGGCCTCCAGGAGACAATAATATCATATCTGCATTCTAGAATCAGATTGAATTGCTAAAGCAAGTTGGCTCTTGAAGACAAGTATACATCAAAATTTATCTTTAAACATTAATATCTGAAGGCATAGTATGTAAGAGGTACTAAATAAAATGATAAACTTAGGAAAATGACCAAGTTGCAAACAACTGAGAGTCTAGGACAAAAAAGAATAAATTGGTGCTCCACTTACATGTAAATGCATGTACCAGAATAATACCTTAACAGTAAAACTTAATGGTGTAGTTCCCGCAGGTTCAAAGTTGTAGTCCCATGAAAATGTATCTGGAATTCTTGTCCTGATTTCCGCATAAATACAGGCATCAAGTGAATCAACAGACCTAAAACATTTGACGGATGATATGGGTTATAGCAGAATTCATGGACTTCAAAACCAAATACAGGAAATTACTTGATTGTGAAGCTGTTGTAGCCCAAAAATGGACGTCTACTGACCAAACCAATGCCAATCTCTTAAATACTAACGAGTCTAACCCACAATGATAAACCATTATGTGTTTTTTTTCTTGGTCAAAGAATAAACCATTAGCTTAACCAAACAGATTTTCATGATTTTGATAAATGAAATTTTATTTCAATGAGGAAAATAAATACATAAGAAGAACAACATATGTTTCATCCATGACTATTTACAATTTTTAAAATTTTCATCTCTTCCATTTCAATGCATGATCATTTAAATATTTTGTATTACAATACGAGTCAACACAGGGAATTTGATATTCACATGAGGTCTAAGTGCAAAGAATCACATCCATCATAATCATCCTAAGCATCATGTGAGTTGCACATTAAAGTTAACATTCTGGCAGCAAACAACAAGCAGAAATGATTTGTTTGGTTGCTGAAAGTGCAAATGAAATGAAAACAAGAGAATTTTGAAACCTCTTTAACTTTTCTTGGTTTTCCACAAATGAACTGTGCAAAATAATTGCTGTACACTAAAGGGGTGCTTTATTTCCTTCAAGTCCAACATGAAGAAACTCCACATTCAATAAGTTAATACTCCTTATCCTAAATATTCTAAGAAACCAAACCCAACAATTAGATAGATTTTAGACCTAAAAATTTTTACTAATCAAGCAACTTAGGTCCAAACGTTCTGATTTAAGAAAGAGGAATAACTGAGAACATCACTGTACTTGAGAAGAAGCTGCATGTCCGGTCCAGGATATTGAATTTCAATTGCAGTTGAATGTCCAGGAACTGAAAATGTGTTCAAGCAATCAACAAAAAGCCCTAAGCTCACTCCAAATCTAGGCCGCCCTTGAGCATTATATTGGTATTGGACAAAAAGCTACAAAGAAACATCAAAATTTCCAGATTCATTAAACAATTATGTACAAGGGGAAAAGGAATAGAGGGAGAGAGACTTGTCCTAATTTTCTCAGCTGAAAAAATAAAACTTGAGAGGGTAACAAATAGAAAAAAAAATAAAATATAGATGAGGTATAAGAAACTAAAAATGAACTACCATACGTAGAAAATCTAGTGCCTATTAAACCTCCCAGCTTTCCTTCATTTTCTCAGCACTTAGAAAAAGTCAAGGAGTTAAAATCAAAAAAAGGAAATGGAAAGTTGAAAATCAATGGTTTGCTTTTGGTACCTCCTTTTGGAGATAAACTTTAGCTTGAAGACAACCAATCTCCTCAACTATCAAAACAATGCCATGCTCTGATAATTCCACCACAGCATCCTAATCGTAACAATAATAGATAGATAAAAAGTACGTATAGAACAGTGAAAAAGACCTACAGCCATTGCAACCAGAAATGTGAAGGGAAGAGAGAAGAGGAGGAAAAAAATAACTCCTGATACTCTTTGGTTTTTCTGTTGGGCCCAGACCTGTTGGCGTTTCCATCGAACTGCAGAGAAAGCATCAACCATCCCTTGGACATTGTCAAGCTGGCACACCAGGTCAGGTGCCTCTGGCTCTATTGCTGATGAGCTCATGTTCTTCTTGCCTTAATTCAAGTCCTTAAATATTGTATTTCCAAAGTCCAAACCTGCATACATGATTTGATGTGATAAAACCATTTCCTTTTGGCACATGACTTTAGATATAATTTGACATTCAAAGAAGTTGAATCTATTAGTAACATAATGAATACATAATTAACAACCTCATCCAGTTATCAAACATTTTTGAATAATCACAAACTATTTTCAATGAAAAATTTAAAATTATTTTTCTTTTCATTTTCTTTCAGGAAATAAAATAAAATAGGTCCACCAGTACAAGAATCTCAATTTAGATCTGCAACCCAACATTATCTCAACCTCCTTGCTAACTGTTAGCTCAAACTGCATATTTTCCAACCAATCACCCAGAAATCCCTTCTTCCACTCACCATGCTTCATCTCTCCATAATTTCCTCAAGAGCACAAAAGACCCTAGCAATCATATCTCAGATTCGACATAAGAACGAATAGTAAGAAGGAAGTCATAGAACTATCAAGATTGAAGATACCCCATTAACATAACAATACAGTAAAAAACACTACTACTCGCACATGCATAAAAATTATGTTGCATTGCAATAGGCTAAGCACTGATAGGGTTTAGGCAAAAATAACATGAAAAGATGTAGTTAACAAATAAAGAAATTTGGAGAGAAGGTTAAAAGTAATACCATCTCTAGCAATCTTGACAAAAAAATTTTGAGCAAAAATCCAATTATTTCTATCTATAAGTCTTACTTTTACTAAACACACACTCACCTGAGTAGAGGAATTTTGAACCTTAAAGAATCTAGGACATGTCATTTCTGAATCACAAAATTTTCTTCACTCCCTATTTCCCTATTTTACCTTATTATTTGCTTTAAACTCTTCTCTCCCTGTTTCCTCCACTGGACTAAGGACTTGAATTTCCTCTACGTCCCATGTAAAATCCACCCCTTTAGAACTTGAATTGTAATTGCCAACCCATAAAATGAGAGAAAGAGAGGCAAATTCAGAGAGAAAAAATAAAGGTCCATTAAAGGATAAGAGAGAAGAAGAAATGGAGAAATCAATTCTGTATTTACTCAACTTCTTATACAAGATTTTCTAGCTCATGCTGAACATTTAGTAAATAATCTGAGTCAGCGACTAATTAGTTACCTAGCAACTCTAACCAACTATAACTACAAAGAACTGCAAAATAAAATAAAAGAACAAACTCAAATCTTTTTTTTTTTTTTAAATTTCACTTTCAATCAATCTTAAGCAAACTCAAAAGCAGCATAATCGATTTAAACACAAGTGAACCAAGTCAATGGATTTAATTCCCCAGGTAACGTAATACGATTAAAGTATAACTCAGAAGCAACCAATTAAATGTGAATCAAAACCACATGAGAATAGAATTGAAACCCGTCGTGCAAAAAAAAAAAAAAAAAAAAAGAAGAGAGAGAGAGAGTCCTCTTCCGTTGAATCAAATCAGAAGTTGAACAAATTCAACATTGCACCTTAATTCTGTGGTTTCCAAAGTGCACGGAAATAAAACCAAAATCGGAGAAATAATTACCTGAATTACAAGATTGGGGGACTAGAGCAAATCACCGAGTTTAGGAATCGTCCCTCTGATGCAACATTTTCTCTCTTCTATGAATTTGGGCTAGTGACCATTATCTCAATCAAAAGCGTCGCTGCAAATGTAAGCCACAGCCACCAAGCTCCCAGTCTTTTTAAAAAAGTCCTCCCCTTTTTTTCATTTGGGAATTTTGATTCTCGCGCCAGTTCTCCTCCCTTTTCTTTCCCACCTTGCTCCTCCTTGCGATCAAAACTTTAAATTTCAAACATTTATGTAAATTTACATTTATAGTTAAAATTATAAATAATAAAATTTTTTTTTTCGATTAATTTATTATTATAATTAGAATACTAAATGGAATGTTAAAAATTTAAAGATAAATTATATAATGGAGTGCACTTACTTTTTTTTAATTTATTATTTAATACGAAACTCACTCATTAATGTTTTTATTTTGAAAAGTGATATTAAAAAATTTATTAATTAATTTTTTATTAATTTTTAATATTAAATATTCTATTATTTAATTTTTATAAAAAATTATATTAATTGATTTTTAAATTTTAAAAAATATAAATTAATTAATAATGTGGCTGAATTATCCCTTTTAATTAAAATTATTTAAAATTTTTTTATAATATTTAATAATTAAAATTAACAAAAATTTAATTAATATATCTCATTGTTAGAATTTTAAAATTTCAAAAATCAAAATTGTAATTTTTTAATAATAAAATTTGTTGAAAACAATATGGAGAAAAATTAATATAAATTAATCATATGAAAAGTATATTGACATTCTATTTTACCACAAATCATTTTATTCTAAAAGACTTTTTCATGGGTGTTAATATATTTTTAAAATTAAAAAATTAATCAATAATTTTTTTTTTTTGGAAAAAGGGCACTCTACTTAGGCATTTTTTTTGTTATAGATTATAATTTTACAAATTTTCATAATTATAATTAAAATTTTTAATATTAAATAAAAAATTTATTTTTAAATTTATTATAATTATAATAATTTTTAAAATTAATTCTAATCATATTTAAATTAATTCACATGAGACACTATTTATTATTATTTTATATAAATAACTTAATTAACTTAAATTAAATTTTAATTAAAAATTTAAACTCTTAATTACTTAAAATATTTAATTAAAATTTTTATTTATATAAATAAAAATTAAATATTTCAATTATATAATTTAAAAATTTTATATAATTAAGAATTTAAATTTTTAATTAATATTTAAATTTAATTAATTAATTTACTTATATTATAATAATAATAATAATAATAACAATAATATAGTATGATGTATTTAAAATTAATTTAAAAAAATTTTAAATTATAATAAATTAATAATTAAAAAATTTTTATTTAAAATTAAAAATTTTAACTATAGCCTCAAAAACCAGAAAGTAGTGGTTTTTTTAATCTAATATATATATTTTTTTTATTGCCGTTCAATATAATATTATTATAGCGTATAATTTACCCGAGAGACCGGCAAAGCACGGAATGCTTAGAACAATGCGTCCTCAACATTCAACGGGATGGGCGGCTTAGATTCGATGAGCTCAATTATTTGTAGCCGTGGATGAGCAAATGGTAGAGAGTCTAGAGATCAAGGCATTGCATAGACCTGAAGAGCGCGCGATCTCAGCGATCTAAGCAGCAAGTACCTTGACAGGCGGTCGAGGACCTTGAGGTTCGTAGAACACAAAAGTCAAAACGCAACCTCGATTACAATTAAGATCGTGTTAGAAAGAGAGAGAGGGAGAGAGAAAATATGATTGCGGACGGAGTGGAAGACGAAGAGAAGTGGCTAGCGGCGGGTATTGCCGGCCTTCAACAGAATGCGTTCTATATGCATCGAGCTCTGGTAACCATTTTTTCCTCTTTAATTGTTTGTTTCTCGAGAAAACAATGGAAGATTTGTTATAATTTCTCTGGAGTGAGTGAATTAACTTGTCTAAAACCCTAACTTTTTTCAGGACTCGAACAATCTCAGAGACGCTTTGAAGTATTCAGCACAAATGCTCTCGGAACTGCGGACTTCGAAGTTATCCCCTCACAAGTACTATGAACTCTGTAAGGCTGGTCCTTCAAGATCTAATTTATAGATCTAAATTTTCTTTCAATCTTATTGGATTGATACTTGACTTGAGGGAGGATAGTATATACGTTTTGTTTGTGATATGTGCTTTGATGACATAGACATGCGAGCATTTGATGAATTAAGGAAGCTGGAGATGTTCTTCAAGGAAGAGACACGGCGTGGTTGCTCCATTATTGATCTGTATGAACTTGTGCTGCATGCTGGCAACATATTGCCTAGATTGTAAGTCCATTCTCATTTTCAAGTTTTTTCTTCATTCGTTTTAATGTTGATAACGTATGGCTAACCTTCTTCGCGTATGTTAGAAGAAAATACGAAGATTGCACCTAAAGACCTACGGTCACAGAAAATCTAAGCAAGCAATCACCTCTAACCCTTTTGTTATTTAGATTATTGTTATCTAGACTCACCTGCTATGTTAGATCCTCATGAGTAGTCGCTCATGCTCTTGGGGCATGATTAGTGTTATTCTGTTGCAAACAAAGCAACGGACTTCTAGAACACGTTCACATGATATAATATTTTACGTTCTATGAGTCAAATGTTCTTTACTTTGATACTACCACTCTTCATTCTATCATGCTGTACCCGTGTGTACATGGAATATGTGTCCGATGCATATTCATGCATTCAGACACTTGAGGGACCTATTCATATATGGTTAGCATAGCATTATTTTCTCTCAAGATGGAGAGCATATAATTAAAATAATTATTTAGTTGTATTTTGGAAGATATATTTGGTTGTATTTGATCACCTATTTAAATTATAATCATTACTATGTAACTTTATATTTCTTTATTCTAATTTATTATATAACATATCTAGGCACCTGTGTCTAAATTTAGATCCACATTCCAGTATTTTCTATTTAGAAATTTAGAAAGTTGACAAGACATGGAGATATGCACCCATTTCTAACACCCGTATTCGAGTCCAAATAACATAGGTTCTTTATAAGGAGGTACACTGACCAAACATAGGGGCATGGAAATTTGGAAGATGGATATGGATTAATTTGGGATAGGTACCAAAAGTTCTTAGAGCCAACAATCTTGACAAATTTGTTCATTCTAAGGTGATCCCACATTAATTCAAATATAACAGATATATAATATGTTGATATTGATAGACAAAGACAATCTAGATGTTTGTATCATTCTTCTAGTTCGATATCATTTGGTTGGGATACAGCAAAAAATTTTGCAAGTTAGAAGACATGACATATGTATAGAATTAACTATTATTTTCCGTAGTCAAGAATCAATATCTAAATAATATAATTCGTGAAGAATATAAATACATGTATGCATGTGTATATACATACTTTTTGTAAGGAGAATCTTGCTTGCATGTTGGATTGCTTAGTCAAGAGATTTCATCAATATAATAAGTGTTATCTATTCTAAGTGATAGTGCTATGGTTATCTCACTCTGTGCCGTTCCATCTTTCAGATATCTCCTCTGTACTGTAGGGTCTGTATACATAAAATCTAAAGAAGCTCCTGCAAAGGACGTCCTTAAGGATCTTGTGGAAATGTGTCGTGGCATTCAGCATCCTGTACGTGGTCTCTTCTTAAGGAGTTACCTTTCTCAAGTCAGCAGGGATAAACTACCTGACATTGGTTCTGAGTATGAAGGGTAAGGATATTATGTGGTTGTTATTGGTTTCCTTAAAATTGAACTTTTGGGTAAAAGTTGTTTGTTTCTGTGGTTTTGGAGAGAATTTGAGATGTCATGTGACCAGTTATGTCGAGTGGTTCTTGTCAAGGTAGATCTTGTCAAATCGAGGTCCAAATAAATAGTTAAATCATAAGATTTAGTACAAAATTTATCAAAATTAATAAACAACAGTACACATGTCATTGTAAAAAAAAAAGATAAAAAATATATTTTGACATATGTGGAGTGATCATATGGCAAAATGTGATTAGAAAGCAAGAAATGTGGGTCCTTTTCCCACAAACCTGATAAGGAAAGAATTGGGTGAATCTACCAATTTATTTATTCAAGACTGCATCAATTCAGGCATACTTGTGATTTGACATATAGATTCAAATTGCTAGTCTGGGAAGGGGGAAATCGATTCAAATTGAGAATCATATGATTCTAACAACTATAGATAATTTATGGTTTTGTGTGGCAGAACAAGGCAACCCATCTATTTAGCTGTATTTAGAGAAGGCAAAGAGCTTTGAAGTGCTTTTGTTACCCATTAACCCATATTATAGGACCAAGCTGATAACATAATATTGGCATCATTTCATTATTTCATTTGTATCTCTGCTTTGCATTGTGATTAGAACTGACCTGTATTGATTCCTTGAATCCCTTCAGCGATGCTGACACAGTCATGGATGCTGTGGAGTTTGTGCTGCAAAATTTCACTGAGATGAACAAACTGTGGGTGCGGATGCAACATCAGGTTGGTTGAAATATCTATGATTACCTGCTCTCATGTTTGGCATGCATCTCAATGCTTTGCATGTCATAAAGGTAACATATATCTTGGGGGCATGATTTCTGGTCATGCAGGTCTCATACTGCTTGTGAATCATTCATACTCTTAGCTGATCCTGAGTTGAGGCTTGCTGTCGGGCTTTCTGGTCTGCAGGGACCTGCCCGGGAAAAGGAGAAGCGGGAGAAAGGAAGGAACGAGCTACGTGATCTTGTAATACCAATAGCCTTGTAAATGGTTATTTTCCACAATGCAACTGTGTAGTATATGTGCTGGACACATGGACAGCTAAGTGTTTTCTCCCTGACATTAATAGGTTGGGAAGAATCTGCATGTCCTCAGTCAGATAGAAGGTGTTGACCTTGATATGTACAAAGATACTGTACTTCCAAGAGTCCTTGAACAGGTTTCAACCCTTTTTTTTTTCTGTTGATGGTTTATGTTTCTAAAGTTTTTTTTTTTCTACATGAGACTGCGATATCTTGCACTAATTCTGGATCTCAATTATTTTGACAGGTTGTCAACTGTAAAGATGAACTTGCTCAATTCTATTTGATGGACTGCATTATTCAAGTCTTTCCAGATGAGTATCACTTGCAAACTCTTGAAGTCTTGTTGAGCGCCTGCCCCCAGCTTCAGGTATGAACTTCCTGTTAGTTTTACTTATTTACTTCAACTTTTTTATTTATAGATTCTTTGATGCATCAGTTGACATTTTTACATTGGCTATTCAAGGTTATCTTTTGCTATGTCCACTCCTCATTGTGTATTTTGTTTTACAGCCATCTGTTGACATCAAGACAGTGCTTTCTAGACTGATGGAGAGGCTCTCGAATTATGCAGCTTCAAGTGCAGAAGTCTTACCCGAGTTCTTGCAAGTAGAAGCTTTTTCCAAATTGAACAATGCAATAGGGAAGGTAAGATTAAAAAATGGTGATATTGAAATTTTGATTATCTTGGCCCCCTTTTTGTTTTCAGTTCTGTGGAGAAGGCATTTAATGACATCTGATGTAATAACAAATTTTTATTATTAAATTATGTGCATATACTTAAACCTGGAAATATAATACTTATTGATGCAGGTCATAGAAGCACAGGTTGATATGCCTATTTTCGGAGCTGTGGCCTTATATTCATCTCTGCTTACATTCACACTCCATGTCCATCCTGATCGGCTGGATTATGCAGATCAAGTGCTGGTATACCTCACTTGCTAAACTATTTTTGCATGTTCAAGTTTGTGTTCCTAAGAATTATGAAGTGAAAACAACTGCAAGAATTGGGAAGAAAATTCTGTTAAAAAAAAAAAGAGATTGCGAGTAGTTGTGCTTTTCCAAACATTTCATGGATGAGCACCCTTGTAACATCTGTCAATTTGGTTTAGAAAAATAGCTTTAAGAACTATTCTTCTTTTTGTAAGAAATGAGGAACTTGCATCACTGAGTATAATTTAGATTTTGAGTAATATTTAACTGTTATATTTAACTATTTGATTCTTTTTTTAAAAAAAAAAAAAAAAAATTATTCAATTTAAAGTTAGTTTGCAATTACATTGTTCCTGCCATTGCCTATGGTGTTCATAATCCTCCTTGAATTACCTGTTCACATGTTATTGCTTCAAAATTTTTGAGTTTCAAGTGGTTGGATGACATCCTGAGAGGGGAAGTGTGAAGCATGTTTAGTGTGGCACATTGTTTTTGGGGATGGAATTGGATCCAAGTGAAAAAAATCCTTGAAATAGCAAATATGTTTTTGGTGGTATATTTCATAGCAAATGTGTCTTACCCTATATCACTTCATATGTAATCTCAGTTTTATCAAGATCCTTGTAACTGTTACTGTGTGGGTTGCCTGATAATATTGTGGAAAGTGGAAACCACTTATATTTGCAATGTGGGTGTCTATTCCGTTTTATGTATTAAAGTGACTTCTTGTCTAAATTGATCAGGGAGCATGTGTTAAGAAATTATCAAGCAAAGGAAAGCTTGAGGACAGCAGAGCCACAAAACAAATTGTGGCACTTTTAAGTGCTCCTTTAGAGAAGTATAATGATGTTGTCACTGCCTTGAAGCTTTCGAACTACCCTCGAGTCATGGAATACCTTGACAATGAGACAAATAAAATCATGGCAACCGTCATAATCCAAAGTATAATAAAAAACAAAACACATATTTCTACATCAGACAAGGTATGTTTCTCTCCCTCTCTTCCTTGCCTTTATAATTCTCTTCATAATCAGACTTTGTTCATGTTATTTGTTAACCTTTATAATTCTCATCATAATCAGACTTTGCTCATGTTTTTTTTTATTTTTATTTTTTGTGTAGGTTGAGGCATTATTTGAATTAATCAGAGGGCTTATCAAGGATTTGGATGGAAATCATGAAGAGGTTTTTTGGAGTTTACTCCACTTTTGCTGTTACATAATATTTTGCATTATCTTGAGAAATAAACCTTCTATATGCCTTTTTGGATTTTCCACCAATGCATTTTGCGCTTTCTTTATATTGTTGGCACTTAATCACTATTTTTTCTTCTTTCTTCTAGTATGCTTATCAGCCATCACATGTATTTATGTTTTTCAATGTGTTATTTCTCCACCTCTAGGTTGATGAAGATGATTTCAAAGAGGAGCAGTATTCTGTTGCACGTCTTATTCAGATGCTGCATAATGATGATCCAGAGGAAATGTACAAGGTATATGATTTATTACAACATGAACACCATGTATCTTTCTAAAAGTTAAATTGGTACGTCAAGATTTGTTTGACTTCTAATACTGAAGGCCATTAGTGGGTTGATTTATAACTTTTCTTCAACATCTAGAATTATAACTTTTAATTTTGAACAGTTTATTTTGGTGTCATTGTTTTATCATTAGATGTCATGTAATTGGATTTGAATTTTTGCCTACTTTTTTCAGTTGCTTTATTGACTTCTGCTGCATGTTGCAGATCATATGTACAGTAAGAAGGCATGTCATGACTGGGGGACCTAAGCGTCTGCCCTCCACAGTTCCTCCTCTTGTCTTTTCTTCTCTTAAGGTTTGCTTCAGTGTATGCCAATGTGTTTTAAATGATATGCAGTTGCAAGTCCTAAAATATGGACAGTTGTTTATCTTCTGCACTGGCAATATGCATAATAGCCAATTATTTGTTGTGAATCGGGCTGTATTTCATGATAAAATAACTGAAAATATTTTCTCTAAAATCTGACAATAAAGGTTGTCTCCATTCTGCTCCCAAGGAAAGCAAGTTCCTCAAATTTTCCATCTGCATCAATGACTAGCATGCTTTTTCATCTTTTAGCACTGCAATTCTGTTTACAACATATCATTTATATATTGTTTGTGCGAGCAGTTGATTAGGCGACTGCAAGGCCAAGATGAAGGCCAAGATGAAAATCCTTTTGGGGACGAGTCATTGACTACACCAAAGAAAATTTTTCAGCTTCTGAATCAGGTATATTTTATTTTATATTGTCTTGTCTTTTATAAATTCATGTTAATATCTTGGCATATTTGGTGATGCAAATGTTTATTTTTCAGACAATTGAGGTGCTGTCAACTGTCCCAGCACCTGAACTAGCATTTCGGTTGTACTTACAATGTGCAGAGGTATAATGATACTCAGCCTATTAATATCGAGGGTCTGTTTGATGATCGTGCATCTTGTAACTTGATTATTTGTTTGTTTTGTTTCTTGGCTTGCTTATTAATCAGGCTGCCAATGACTCTGATTTAGAACCTGTTGCATATGAATTTTTCACCCAAGCATATATTCTGTATGAAGAGGAAATCTCTGTAAGTTGTCCCTTAACTATGTAAATAATTAACATTCATAGAGTCTGGATGCTCAAGTTTATCCATCTATGCTGGTCCATTTAACTAATTAATGCCCCCTTGCTGTAATAGGATTCTAAAGCACAGGTGACTGCGCTGCATTTAATAATAGGGACTTTACAGAGGATGCATGTCTTTGGTGTTGAGAATAGAGATACATTGACACACAAAGCGACAGGGGTAAGTGTTTCAGCATTTGGTAATTTTAAGTTAATTAACCCACTATAACTTTTAGTGCTATTTGTACTGATATGAGACCTTTGCTTGGAGCAGTATTCTGCTAAGCTTTTAAAGAAGCCTGACCAGTGCAGAGCTGTTTATGGGTGTGCCCATCTCTTTTGGGTTGATGATCAAGATAACATGAAAGATGGGGAGAGGTGGGTACCAAGCATTTAGCATTGATGAAGGCCATAAATTATCATTATGGTCATATCTTTGCAATTTGTTATGGATAGCAACTTGTAATCTAGTATTTTGCCCGCAATTTGATGTTCTATTTGGGCATTGTATCACAGTGGCGTTTTACCCGAGTGAAAGAGGCTAACAAGGGACCCATTATTTTGGCCCTCTTTCTACCCCCTTCCCCCTTCGTTTATTTGTTTATTTGTTTATTTGATGGGGATGGGTGGGATTTCGAAGCTATGACACACAGAATTTTGTTTCCTTTGTGTTATTAATTTGCTATTTATGTATGCAGGGTTCTAATTTGCCTAAAACGTGCTCTAAGAATTGCAAATGCTGCTCAACAAATGTCCAATGTGACGCGAGGTAGCACTGGATCAATCACCCTCTTTGTTGAGATTCTGAACAAGTAATTTTTCCTTATCTGAATCTACTGGACTATTGCTATTTCCATTTGTTTATTGTTGTGTTAAACTTTAATCTCTGAAGATAGAAATCCTAAGTTCTGCTGTATTTGAAGGTATCTATATTTTTTCGAGAAGGGGAACCCGCAGGTTACTGCTGCTTCTGTCCAGAGCCTGATTGAATTGATTACCACTGAGATGCAAAGTGACTCTAGTACACCAGACCCTGCTGCGGATGCTTTCTTTGCCAGCACACTGCGGTACATTCAGTTCCAGAAACAGAAAGGAGGAGCAATTGGTGAAAGGTACGAGGCCATCAAGGTGTGAAGGGGATGATTGGATATGACAATATGACTTCCATTTTAATGATTCAAATGTAATTGCTGCCATTGACTAGACCTATGGAACGCGGTTTATGTGCTTCTATAAGCCAATGTTGAAACCTGTCTGCTTATTGGATTAGTACCGAAGTCTTTCACCACATATTATTGATGGTTTAGGAATTGACCGAGTAAAGTTCGATGATGTCTATTATGATGAGGTTGTGGTAATATGATACCATGTTTAGCTGTGTTTTACATTTGATTTGAGTTGTAATGGAACTGTGTATTACGTAAATAATCTTTCAGAATATGGGTGACCTGTACTTAAATTGATGTGTTCTTTTGTCTGGTCGACTGATCACGAATCATATCAACTACAATAGTCTGGGTTGTCTGGTCTTGAATTGATCAACAATAAAATGAATGTGCCTTGACTAACTGTAAAACATAAAATTTTGAAAAGAAAAACCCCGTTAATTTATGTGTTGCGCCTTGCGCGTGCCGCCTGTCCCGGAGTGGGTGCTTCCGGGGGACGAATTTTGTGCGGTGACATGCCACATGGACATGGATTTTTTTTGTTTTGTTTTGCCAAAGTTTCATTGCAGGGGAGGAACAGATACAAGGCAGGTTTAACTAAACAAGAAAAAAAAAACGACCAAAAAGCCCATAAAGGTCCAGCAAACTCGGTCTATACAAATAAGGCTATTGGGGTCAAAAAGTAGTCCTAAACAAGATCGATCCACCAAGGGAAGACTTGTATTAGAGGCTCACTTATTTCTCCAAGTGTTTCTCCCATGCGGCACTAGCAAACTCTCAAGTGAGCAGGTTAGTCAACCTTCAGACCTTGCTAAGGTTGCAAGAAATTAGTAAAGAAAATACGAGTTTGTAAGTAGAAAAGCAAAAGGCGGTAGAAATTTGACTAACGATTTTATTAGCTCTCTAGGATGCTTTACGATAAGTGTGGGTAGCTTTATACGTTTTTACAGCAGTTATAGGCACTTCTACTTCCTTAACATGTGGTGGAGAAACTGTTTTGGAGGTTTTAGAAAATTCTATGTACAGTATCTGCCTAGAAGAGTTGGAAATCATCTAGAAAATTCTGGCTCTAGACTAGTCAATTCCAAAACCTTCTTGTGTACAAAGAACTTGCTCGTTGAACCTTGTCTCGCCTGGAAGCTTCTGACACGTGCTGGATCCGTCTGGGGCATTCTGTGGCATTCTCACGCAGACTAGCCCATACGATAAGCCGTGAGCTCCCTGTTAACCCCTAGAGAATTCTCGCAGTTGTCCCTCATAGGCCTATGAGTCACGCTCCTTGGAACCTCTCATCCGGCAAGAGCTCTTTCTGGCACAGACGCCATTTGCCTACTGGGCTGGGCTATCTGTCTGACCCATAGGCCTACCATCATGGTCAGCAGCCTATGGGCTGATCATGGTGCAAAAAATTGGTGGTGAGACTTTCAGTAGGCGACATTATCTCCCACCCATTCCAGTGGCATCCTCATCGCTTTGCTATTCTCATAGGCCACAATTTGCTCTTTGAACTGCTAAAGTTCGTCCAATGGTTCTCAACTGGCTTCACTATTGGGCATTCCCTTCCACTTGACAAGCAA
This sequence comes from Manihot esculenta, assembly GCF_001659605.2. Lineage (NCBI taxonomy): Eukaryota > Viridiplantae > Streptophyta > Magnoliopsida > Malpighiales > Euphorbiaceae > Manihot > Manihot esculenta. Next base: position 8,360,905 of record NC_035162.2, on the reverse strand, counting down.
CTCTCTTGTTGATGCCCGATTGATATGACGTATCGCCCGGTCTGAAATGATAGCTTCTACCTCCTTATTATGTTGAACACGAACACCCCCCTAATGCTCTTGTGAATATACTTCGAGCAGGATCCTCCTTATCCTCTAGGAAGAGCTTCAAGAAACTTACGTGGAAGACATGGTGGATTTGATAGTTGGCAGACAAACCCACCTTATGTGTTTGCTTCCAAGTCCTTTTGAGAATGGGATAAGGCCCTTCTTACCTTCTCAATAACCCCTGATGGTGGCCCCTTATTCCTTTTCCAAGCATATAAAGTTTGACTAGTACCATGTCTCTTTCTTTAAACTCTCGTGGCCTCCTTTTCTTGTCTGCTCATTTCTTCATGCACTTGGCTTCCTTAGTCAAGCGAGCACGGGCGGACTCTTGTTGCTCTTCCCAACCTTTGGCAAACTTGTAGGTCGCAGAGCTCTTGACTGTATAGCCCGTAGCAATACTGGTGGGAGTATTAGGCTGCTGCCCCACAAGGACTTCGAAAAGACTCCTCCCTATTGACTCACTTCGTAGCAGGTTGTAAGAGAATTGGGCAACATCAAGCAACTTAGTCCAAACCCACTGGTTGGCGCTCACATAATACCTTAGGTATAACTCCAGTAAGGCATTCATCCTTTCTGTTTGGCCATCTGTTTGGGGATGCATAGAAGTAGAGAAATTCAGCTCTGTCCCCATTAGTTTGAATAATTTTGTCCAAACCCTGCCAGTGAATCGTGGATCTCTATCATTCACAATTGTCTTTGGAAGTCCCCAATACTTAACTGCATGTTTGAGGAACAATTGGGCAGCTTATTCCGCCGTGCAGTCTTTCAGAGCTGGAATGAATATCCCATATTTTGAAAATTTGTCCATCACAATAAGGATCCATTTGCATCCCCTTGAAGGTGGCAGCCCACAATGAAGTCCATGGAGACATTCTCCCATGGCTTATCTAGTATGGATAGTGGCTCTAAAAGTCCCAAAGGTAGCTGGTTCTCTACCTTGTCTTGTTGGCAAACAAGGCAAGTCTTCACATAAGTTTCCACATCTTCCCTCATTCTTGGCCAGAAATAGCTCACCATAAGTAAGGCCAATGTGCATTGAATACCCGGATGTCCAGCCCATTTGCTATCATGACACTCTCTCAGCAACTCCCTTTGAGTGGCACATACAACTTGCGCCCAATGGTGTACAACAGGTCCCCTTCTTGCCAAAATCTTCTTAATTTCCCCTCTTTGGCTAGAGCAATGTAGCTTCGTGCTAAGGAGTCCTGCTGCAGTCCTTGCTTTATCCTTTCCTATAGATCACTAATGGGCTGACTAATATCTGCCAATTCACCCTTGCGGCTTAAGGCATCCGCAACCATATTTGCCTTGCCCGATTTATACTCCATGACATAATCAAACTCGGCATGGAAGTCTTGCCATTGAGCCAGTTTTCCGCTGCGTCTGAAAGTAGTTAGTGGCCACGTTATCAGTCTTGACCACAAACTTGCTCCTAAGCAAGTAATGACGTCAAGTGCGAAGACAATGCACAACGACGGCCATCTCTTTCTCTTGCACTGTGTACCTCTTCTCAGTGTCATTGAGCTTTCTACTTTCAAATGCAACAGGCCGACCCTCTTGCATAAGAACCCCACTGATGGCAAAATCTGAAGCATCAGTATGAACTTCTAAAGGCTTACAACAATCATGCAATGATAACACCGTTTGCTCCATAATTGCCTCTTTCAACCTTTCGAAAGCTTGCTGACACTTGCTAGACCAGTCCTAACCTTGTCCCTTCTTCAACAAATTAGTGAGAGGGGCTGCAATTGAAGAGTTTCCCTTGATAAATCTTCTATAGTAATTGCACAGCCCAAGGAAAGACCTTAATTCAGTGACTTTGGTGGATGGTTCCCATTCTTAAATAACTTGCACCCTGGAAGGGTCCATGTGTAGCTTACCATCACCGATGATATGCCCGAGGAAAGCCACTTCCTCTTAGGCAAAAGAACACTTCTCTCTTTTAACATAAAACTGGTCTCTCTTAAAGTTTGAAACACTTGTCTTAAGTGTTCCAAGTCCTACTCCAAAGAATTGCTATAAAAAACAATATTATTAAGGTACACTACAATAAGTTTATAAAGGAATGAAGCAAGTACCTTGTTTATTAGAGTGCAAAATGTTGCCAATGCGTTGGCGAGATTGGAAGGCATGACCAAGAACTCATACGCCCCATAGCGAGTGACACAAGTTGTCTTGCCTTCGTCTCCTTCGGCTATGCATACTTGATAGTGCCCCGATCTCAAATCCAACTTTGAAAATATCTTCGCTTTGCCCAGCTGGTCAAACAAGTCAGCTATAAGAGGAATAAGGTACTTGTCTTGATTATAATCTTGTTTAAAGCTCGATAGTATATGCATAGTCGAAACGAATCATCATGCTTTTTTTGAAACAGCACCGGTGCTCCATATGGTGCTTTGGAGAGCCTTATGTAATCAGCATCCAGCAACACCTTTAGTTGCCTCCTTAATTCTTCCAACTCAAGAGGTGACATGCAGTAAGGAGCAAAAGCTAGTGGTTTTGCCCCTGGTTCTAGTTCAATTGTGTAGTCAACCTCCCTCCTTGGTGGAAGTCTCTTAGGCAATTCTGTGGGCATGATATCCTTGATCTCTTTAAGCACCTTCTCAACAGGTTTAGGAACACAAGCTCCTCCACCAATGTGCCCATCATCCTCCTTAAGGGCAGCAACAAATGTAGACTCTTTTCTTTTGATGCCCTTAGACAATTGCAAGGCAAAAATAATATTTTTGCCCCCACTCTCCCTCTTAATTAGGACAACACATAGTTGCCCATTTTGCATGATGCACATAGTGTTTGTATAGGGGGCTAATAACGCTTGCACCTCAACAAGGAAATCTATTCCTAGATAGAACTTCTTATCATTAAGAGGAGCAATAGTTATATCAACCGTACCTTGCCATTGCCAAAGGCGGATTTTTGTTCCTCTTCACGTTCTACAAGAAATTGTCAATCTCCCCCTATACAAACAATAGTTCTATCTGCCAAGAAGAGTTGAAAAGTTTACAGAAAATTCTAGCGGACTTGGGCAACTAAACCTCACTTAGGCACTAGACTGGCCAATTCCAGAACCTTCTCATGCGCAGAGAACTTGCTCGTCGAACCTCATCTTGTTTGGAAGCTTCTAGTGCGCACTAGATCCGTCTGGGGCATTCTGGGGCCTTGTCGTGTAGACTGGCCCGTGCTCCCTGGCAGCTCCTAGAGAATTCTCACAGCTGTCCTTCGTAGGCCTGCAAGTCACGCCCGTTAGAACCTCTCATCCGATAGGAGCTCTTTCTAGCCCAAGCGCCATCTGCTTACTGGCTGGGCTATCTGTTTGGCTCGTAGGCCTACCATCATAGTCAGCAGCCTGTGGGCTAATCATGGTGTGAAAAATTGACTTGTTCTGCTGGGTGAGACTTTCGGTAGGCGACACTTGGAAGCTTCAAATTGCTGCAGCTATTGTTTCAGCCCTTCATCTCTATCCAGTCATCCATGGAAGAAAGGAAAACCACATCAAGCAAAGGGGAATCAGTAACAAGCAAGGAAGTCTTAACATAGTGATACTGAAACCAAAAGTTTAACAGTGAATTCAAACAAAAGAAGCTTTAAACAAAACAGAGTAAAGGAGAGAATGTCAAATGTGGAATCAAGGGAAACAAAAATAGGCAGTGAGGCATTGCTCCTTGGTACTATCAATCCTTAGGAGACTAGATGCTATAGAGACATCGGTGATATCCTTAGAAATTACCACACTACAAAAAGTCAAAACTTGGTTCTCTATCAATGTTAAGGAGGCACTGAATGGCTCTAAATCTGCAACACGCCTTCAACAGCTAGACTAAAAATCCATCTTGAAGGATGAACAAGGAAAAGTAAATCTAGTTGTAACAAACTTTACCTGTTACCCCACAATTACAGAGACACAGCATTCGAATCACCTTCAGGTTGAGGTTCGACATGCATGCAGCTCCCCTGAAAATAGATATTTTTTTGTGTAGCTCTATCTGCCGACAGAAAGAAAACTAAAACAAAACAATTAAAAATATTTAGAGTTAATGGCAAAAAAAAGTCTGTACTTTTGATTTTTATTACAATTATATCTTATACTTTTTTTTGTCAATTAAAATATGACCTTTTAAAGTTATTTCAATTCTAGCCTACCGTTACTTGTACCGTTAAAAATTAACGGAATCGTCACGTCACTCACTATGTCAATGCCTAAACAATTTTCAGAGTAAATTAATAATAATTTCAAGTTTAGGGTAAAATTGCAACAAAACTAAAAGTATAGGTTTTTCGGACAAATTATTTACTTTATTAATTTTTTTAAATTCACCTTAAATATTAGTATAATTAAAAAAATGATGGATTAGTATTATACTAGTTAAAAGAATAATTAAAAAAATATTCTAAAAAATTATTTTATTATTTTTAATATTTTCAAACTGTTAAATATTATTTTAAATTATTTTTTAATATTTTATAACCAATGTATTTAATAAGATTATTTTCTTAACGATAGTTTTAAAAGTAATGTTAAATGGTAAGTATATTAGACAGATTTAAGAAAAATCGATTGATAATAATTTTAGTTAAAATAAAATCAAGATAAATTATTATTGTTATAAAATTATCGATAAAAATTAAAAAAAAAATTGAATAATAGTAATAATAATTTTTAAATATATTTAATAGTGAAAAAGAGTAATTTTATAATTTTATAAGTTTTCAACTATACACGTAATGGTAGGATGCATTTGATCGGGTATTAAAAAAACAAGGTTTAATTAAAAAAATAAAAGTATCGCATAGAATAATAATAAAAATAAATTATAAATTTTTTTTGATAATTAATTTTAAATTTTGCTGATGTTACAAGATGATATGACGTAATAATTCTGTTAATTTTTTTAATTGGATATACTTAAAATAATTTTAAAAAGTTAAATTTTAATTAATAAAAAATATAGAGTATAATTATAATAAAATTAAGAATAAAACTTTTAAGTTATTAACTCAAATATTTACAAACTAGCCTCGTAGGCAGGGAAAAGAATAACCCACTCTCCAAGGTTAGAGATGAAGACTGCCCGAAAGGGGTAAGGGAAGGTCGGACGACGCACGGCAGAGGAAGACTCTGGATGCCTGGAGAAGAAAAACAGAGAAATTCTCTCTTTTCAAAAAGGTGAAAAGAGAGAGAGAAGAGTGATTAACCTTTTTGGAAAAATTGGTTCCATGGGAGTAGGGACCTTAAATTCTATGTGCCTCAAGGAAACTAAGAAGGCATGTGTCCACAGCAGCATGGTCGCTGTTTGCATTATCAGCAATCAAACCACTATTGAATTAGGCAGGACAGCCTTCTTAGAAAAACAGTTGGTATCACTTCAAGAAAGAACAGTTCTAGAAAGTGATGATACAGAGCACGTTCTCTTCTCAATCCCATTTAGCTGATGAGAATCAACTTTAATCTGGCATGAAGGTTAACAATTCCTAATTAATTTTATCATTAATATTTGTATAAAAAATATATTTACTTTATGTCATATTACATGTTTTATGTAATGTTAATAATTTTTTACTGCAAAATTAGTACTAAATAACTTTATTTAATACATATAATATTTCACACTACATTTTTGAATGAGGGTAAGAATTAAAAAAAAAAATCGGAAGGGATGCTTTCCACCGGAACAGACAGTCGAGATCAACAAAGATTCGCCGATCAACTTTGTACAAGTTGAAACGAAAAATGGTAATAGACTTTTAGAATACTTAAAGATAGTGCTTTCTCACTCATACTTCATGAAAAAGGGCAAAATACTCAAAAACTGAAACACATAAAAGAAGCATAAAGTAAACTATCTGACGAAACCCCAAATGGCAGTCCGGAGATAAGCGAAACATACCAAGGCAGCTCAACAACCGTAATCAGGCATGTTATGTCTCACAAGGCACAAAATTTACAATTTGATGAAATAACTAAAATTCCAACTAAAGGAACCATGTTGATAATTCAACCAAAATAGTTTTCAACTATTTATTTGCACCAAGCAAAAAAATTATGAATAGTGACAAAAATAAAAAGATTCTGAAGGAAGGATCCTACAATTTGTATCGGAAACTAGCAAGCTGCTGATAAACTGAGCATGAAATTGAGAGCACAACACTGCCAAGCCCTTGAAATGATACGCTAATAGATATAATCTATGCAAGGCAAGGTTGTTTTCCTAACTGGGATATTCCAGTCAATTAATGCATAAAACATATCAAAATCGGGAGATAAGAGAAGGAGGTGGGCCATTGCACAACTGAATTCAACAATTACACATCCGCAATAATCCAAGAAAGCAATAGCAAACCACCCGAGTCTTCACAGAGATCCTAATTTATCTGTTGGGACAATAATTGAGCTTCTTTTTAACAGCAATGAGAAGGAAAAATGGGGAATATGGTACGCAAAGAGGCAACTTCCTCATTTCAATCACAATATGGAACAGGCTCTTTGCGCTTTATTCTTCTTTTTTTTCGTCTTGGGTGGCTGAAGAACAACTCTGATAGCTGCATCAAAAACTCCCTTGATATTCTACAGGAAGAAGACCACAAATTTTACGTGGTTGAAAAGCCAACAACAAATAAAATGCAAAAAAATGACTGCAAGAAAATTTATATACCTCCTGTGTTTTCGAACTGCATTCAATGTAAGCAGGTGCATTAATCAGCTTCCTCAGTTCCTCTCCCTTTGAAGTAAAAGGTAAAAGGATGATTATGATTATGAATAAAAAAAGAGAATACATCAGGTTAATGATCGGTAGATATAAAATACAGCATGTCAGTACATGGGGCATAAACCTTACCTGAGCTGCAGTGATGGGTACAGCACCAGGGTGGTCTATGAAGAACTGCTTATCATCCCGGAGATCTGGCTTATTGGAAAAACACGTTAAAGTAAGGACCAACCCAAACAGGCAAGAGAAAAAAATGAAAAGTACCATATCAAAGGTAATCAGGTGAAACCTTAACAAACACAGGTTCATGCGAGATTATAATGAGAGAATTTTATACAAGTTAATTTCAGCAGCAAATCTGTCAACAAGGTGGACGGTCCAGGTGAAGGCACCATGAATTACTTAGTGATCAGGCCTTGTTTACACAAGGAAATAAGCCAAAATTAAGCTTATACAACATTTAACTTTTTAAAGGAGTGGTATGCCCATCAACGGCGGACTTAAAATATGTTAAAGTTGAGTAATCAAATATACAGTTCTCCTCAATATGTGTAATTATGATAATCAATATAATAATCCCCAACGTTTAAATAATCATAGCTAAGGTCTCTATACTAAACCAGTAATAATCATAATATCTCCCAATTAATCAGCTGTTAAAACCTTTTGTTGCTATGTCTGCCAAGCACCCTTTTCTCACTCTGTCAAATGGCAATCACAATAAAAAATTGTATCATGTTGTGCTAGGACGAGCAACTAAGAACTTGAACCCATAAACCTGGAAGTCCGCCAGCTGGACCCCAAAATATTGATAACAAAGTAAATTGCAGAAACATAGTTGTCAGAGTTTGTCTAATCAATGACGAGGAGGAGAAAACAGAAAGAATGGACATGTCCAATGTAAGTGCCTCAGCAAAAACATGCATGACGTGCATTCCTAGTCACATCTGCATCAAAATCGTTAGATATGGAATGCTAAACTGCCTGAATAGCATATACGGACAATATTACCAGCAAATTTTGCATAGCAGATTATTTAACCTTCAGATGATCATGCTAAAGCCAAATTAAAAAATTTTGACATTAGGGATAGTGAACAAAAGAAGTTGACAAGACCAAATTGTTATAAAAAGAAGAAAAACATAAACAAAGAAATAATAAATATGCGTAAAATATTTAGTTCTGAAACTCCAATAATAGATCAGCAAATCTAAGACAATAACATGTTTTATTTTGATAGACCAACACAGAAAAATTTACCAAGCTTGGTTCCAACAAGAACAATTGGAACCCCAGGTGCATAATGTTTCAACTCTGGAATCCACTGGAAATGAAGCCAAAGAAGGATTTCATCAGTGTGTGTGATAATTCTCATCATCTGTAAATACCGTGGTTGTGCTAAAAGAAAAATGATTAGACTTGTATAATATCAACCTTCTTAGATACATTTTCATAACTGGCCTTGCTAATGAGAGAGAAAGCCAGAATGAAAACATCAGCTCCACGGTAACTTAGAGGTCTTAATCTATTGTAATCCTCTTGCCCTGTTCAAGTATAACGTAATTCAGACCTAAAATGAAATAGAAATCTAGAACAAAATACCTAGCGGGAACTGAGGTTTAAAGAAAGAGCCCATGAATATTACCAGCAGTATCCCACAAACCCAGGTTAACAGTGCTCCCATTGACGACCACATTTGCGCTGAAATTGTCGAACACAGTTGGCACATAATCCTGTTTAACACAGAACGCAAAACCGAATTAAGCCAATCGCATTATATTTCAAATAATTCACTCCAAAAGTTTTATAGTTAAAAGATCGTCTGACGTTTTTGCATTACACACATCAGAAAAAATAAATGTCGTGTTCTCAATCTCATCCCAAGTATGAGGAAACAAAACAAAAAGCTCAAGCCGCAGAAAAAGAAGGGCGGGTGAAGAGTGGCTGGCGGGAATGCCTTACAAATAAGCCATTTCGTATTGAAATATAATAGTAATAAAATATAAACATATAGACAGATCAGCAAAATTCAACTTTCATCAATAAATTAACCTTTTTCTTTAAAGAAAAACCATAAAAGCCCATATTTTTAACTAGTATATGAAGCATTTCCATATCAAGCAACACGCTTTAACAACCAAAATGGGAATAGAAATTACTCAACTCGCACAACGACCATAAATACCATGTTCTAAGAGAGAGAGAGAGAGAGAGAGAGAGAGAGAGAGAGTTACCGTAGGGAAGGTGTTGCTGGTGTAAGATATCAAGAGGCAAGTTTTACCAACGGCACCATCACCGACAGTAACGCACTTGATAAACCTCGAAGCGCTCATTTCTTTTTATTTTTATTTTCTTTCGTTTTTTATGTGGAGATTGCTGATTTTTTTAATTAATAATATAAAATGAAGTTTAAAAAAAAAAAAAGCCTCAGATCTTTCACCTGAGGACCGTCCTTCTGATCAAAACACAACCCGTCCTCTAATGCCAATAATACTTCTTCTTGTGCTTCCTCTTAATTCTTTCTTGTTCTTCAATACGCCATCTGTTCATTGAAAAACCGAAAAAAAGAAAGAAAAAGAAAATGAAAAAAATTGAAGGAAACCCTAAAACGAGAGAAAATGGTGAAAATTGAAGGAAAAAGGAAAAAAAGAGAGAGGATCATAACTGAAAATGGAGAAAAAATAGGGAATCGAGAGAGAGATCGGAGGAGGCAAACAGATAGAAGCATTTTTTAGGTTTTGATGGCCGGCAAATTATGCCGTTGAAGCGTTCGTAGAGCAAAACCATTCTTCGCCAATAGACCCTCCGATTCTTTTGTTTTCTCTGATCCTCCCTTTAAATTTTTAAGGTTTCCTTTTTAAAAATTTTAAAATTCTTATTTTTACATCTAGCTAATTGCTTTTTGGTTTGTGAATTTTGATATTTCTTTTCCTTCGACCATTTATTTGTTTTATTGAAAATATTTTTCAAACAACTATTTAACTACAATTTTTAATATTTAAAGTATTAAAAAGAAAAACTAAATATTTTATTTAAAAACATAAATTTTTTAAAAATAATTATTTTTATACTTCACAAATTTTATTAGCACCAATATATAGATACATTTATTATTATTATTGATGATATGAGATCCAATAGAATAGAATAGGATTTTACAAGGGTTTGTGTATTGAATAATAAAACTTGGCCTATCTCTCTAGAGAGGTATCCCTTTTATCCTTTTCTCCCTACTTGCTGGTGACGTATAACGGCTCTCCTATGATTGGACCACGCGTCTCTGTCATACAGATATGGGCGTACGAGGATATCGGGCGCCTGCTCCATGCGTAACGGCCTCTGATTCTCCTCCGTGCGTACACTCGAGCGGATCTGCCAGGCTGTACGACGAATCTTGTTCTGGATTCTGGGCTGGGCCGAGAGCTAGGCTGGACGCTGAACTCAGGAGGAGAAGGAATCCGTGGGGAAGTTATACGGGCTGGGCCGATCTCGATGAGGAAGAATCTGGTGGAGTCCGGCCTCAGGGGTCTGATGATCCGGGCCTGTTTTACTTGAGAGGGTGTGCGAGCCTTTCTTTCATAGGCCATGGCCGTAATCTAGGCTCAGGATTGGGGTAGGAAAATCCAGCTGTCATCAATTATTATTATTATTATTATTGTAATTTTAAAACTTTTAATATTATAACTTCAGGTATTGTAAAACTATATACTCATATATTATTATCTTGAAACTCTACTATTTTAATTAAAGTTTAAGTTAAAATAGAAATTTGTGAATTTTTAAAATTATATTAATATATATTTAAATAATTATTAGCTAAAAAAATTCTTGTATTTAAATCTCAAAAATTTTAATAATGTTATTTTTATACTTTTTTATACTTTTATTAACATATGTCAAATAATTTAAAGCGATTAAGAAATTTATTATCAATGTATTTATTTATTTATTAAAAGTTGATTAATTAAAATTTTATATCATCAATAAAATCTTTTAATATAATTATGAAAATGTAAAATATAATCTAAAGTATATTATTAAAATAAAATAATAAATAATTTATGCAAGATAAAATGATTAATTATAATATACAGAAAGAATACTATAAAATAATAATTTTTTAAGACCTAAAGTTATTTATTTATAAAAAATGAGACTCATATAATTGGTCATTTAAACAAAGGGCATATTTAATTTAGTTATAGTAAATAATGGATTGTATCAGATATATTTCAAGGGTTTGATAAATTATATTTAACGATTATTATTAGTATGTAAAATGATAAATAAGAATATATATTAATTTATTATATTAATAAAATAAATATAAAAGTATTAATTTATTATTAATATATATAATAATTAAAAATAAATTTTAAAATATAATTCCTTTTTATGTATATATAATTTTTATAATAAAATAATAAATATTATAAATTTTAAAAAGATAAATATTATAATTGGTTCAATTATTATTTATTGTATTTTTACTTTATTTATTATATTTTATAATTTTAAATAATTTATTAATGTGAAAAATTAATTTAAAAATTATTATTAGATAATTTATTAATATAAAAATTAATTTAAAAAATTATAACTAATAAATTTTGAAAGGAAAATATAATTAAATAAAATAAAGTTAAAACAGCCATCTGCCATGGAAAAATAATTTTAATTGTAGAATTAATTTGAAATATATTTGGTAGATTTTATATAGCTGCCTATAACTATAATTTTTTTTAATATAAAATAATTAATTTAATTATTTAAATTTTTATAAGTCAATAGTTCGCTGCACCGTTAAACTAAATCTAGAAAAAAATTGTTAGCAGGGTGTAGAGAAGAGCAGCGAAAGGAAAATCGGTTTGTTCTCACTGATAGAAAGGAGACTTTTACTTTCGCATCTTTTTCTCGTTGAGTGATATATAGTTTATTCTATTTTATAAGGATTCAATCGGTTCTATTTTAAATTTTATTTATTTGGTTTTTATTTTGCTTTGTTTTAATTGGTGTTTAGTATTGATTTCGCATATTTTCTCTGGATGATAATTTTATTTTTACTTTTAAAAAGAGCTCTTACATATTGACGTTGACATAAAAATCATGTCGATACATTAAAATAGTGTCGATGCATCCTGCGACTACCGATTTTATGAGCTCTATCGCATTGTCTCCATTCGAATAGTGTTGCGATACTTCCGACTATATTTCAGTGATTTGAATGATTTCAAGCGGTAATAAGATGGATATAGTAGTGTGTGGGCTGAGTTTAGATTTAGACTGGACTCTACTTATTGAGTTTTGAGTTTGAGATTCTTCTATATTTACTCTTTAGTTCAATGGAATACATGCTTAAAAAATTTAAAAAAAAAAAACCTCGAAAAGAGCACATGCTCCAATAGCAGCGAAGCGACAAACTCTGGTGGCTGTATCTCTCGCGTTGGCGTTGCTTGTTCTTTGTGGCAAATTAATAAGAGATTCCCATCTCTGTCATCATCGCAAATCCCATTGGTTTCGAAAAGAAATTCTTTTTTTTTTTTAAATATGAGAAGAAAATTCAAATGCACCTAAATAGTATATAAAAATTAATGTATAATCATTGACGAGCATTCAAACCGGTGGATCAGTCCTTACCGAATCCAAATACTTTTACCAATAAAAAGTTTATGTATTTATTATAATAGCAATTTTTTATTACAAAAAAGAAATTCATTATTTATTTATCCACTTTCTCATTTATTGGGCTAAATTCAGAAACATATAAAATGCTTAAACAACACATTGAGTTGCCGAGAAACGTAAACATGAAATAAATTTTTATTAAGATTGGTGTAAAATTAATTAAAATACATATAAAGATTACATAATTTAAAATAATAATCATTAAATTTAGTATCATATGAAATAAAGTTGATAATCAACACCATTTAATTGGGTAATACTCCAAGAGCAGTCATTAGTAAGAGAGTTTATTGTTAATAAGAGCCAAGGCATTGCTAGTGACCATTGCAACATTCAGTATACTCTTCCTTATCTTTTGCTTCACTGAAGAGCTTACCTCATCATCATCAATCTCATCGACGCAGGTGTCTTCATCTGTAATAGCAGCACTAACCCAAGTTTTTACGTTGGAAATCTGGAATCTTACATAAGAACTGTTGAACTCAAGACTGCCCAAAGCATCCAATGACTGGTTCAGCTCGTCGATGCTGTCCCTCATTTCGTAAACGCAATCTTGAACGACTTCAGCCTCAATATGGCTCAGTCCCCGTTTCTTTGACAGAGCTGCTGCCAAGGAAGATGTTTTGCTTGCAGCTTGTAGGCTTACGTTTAATGCGGTGGTACAGAGGGTTTGGTCGTTGGTTTTGATAGTGGAGTAATAGCGAGAGAGCGAGCTATAGCAGAGTTTTGGATAGGTGGTGGAATTGCAGGCGGATTTCAGGTACTTCTTGTAGGTACTGCTAGAGATTTTGGTTGTGTTGGTGGTGGTGGGACTGGTGATGGCTGCAGAGGAATTTTCCAAGTTTGATATGAACAGAAGAAAGGTGATGAGAGCAGATGTGAGAAAATAGCTTGAAGTTGTGGGTTTAGCTTCCATCTCTCAAATCTCAAACTGTTGCACTGATGGGTTTATGGAGAATGTTATCCCAATTTATAGGGAAAAAATCTGAGTGGCTAGCTGTATGAAGGAAAATTAAAATAAATAATAAGTTTATTATTATTATTATTATTATTTTATTTTTAAATGACGAAATGGAATAAGATCTCATGCATGCAACTGGATAGATGACAGGGCACATGATGGATGCGTGCAAATGAGGAGCAGGCGACAGCAAAGGCAAGCGTGAAATTAAGAATGCGTGTAGTTGCGATGCAAGCCACAGCAGCCAGCCACATCCAGATATCGTTTAAGCAAAACATTTTTCTCCAAATCTTCCATGTAAAAGAATTCCATTTTCTGTTTATGCTCTCCATATAACAAATGGTAGCTGTTTTTCAAACTAGATCATTTCATCTTAAATTACAATCAATGTGTTTAAATATAAATTTGAGAGATTTAAAAAAAAAAAAGATGTAATAATATTTAAGATGATAAATTAAACATTGTAATAAATGACATATATTAGACTCGCTTAAATAATTGATCTTTATTTAGCTAATTAAATACGGATAACATTTCAATTTCAAGAGGTAATGCTGTTTGTTAGAGCCTCAATATGATGTTTTATGGCATAAGTTTGAGTTGAGACTTCAGTAAACAAAAACCAGTGCAAAGCTTCAAGTCTCGAAGGGAGAAAAAGGGCCCTGGAGCTTAGCCGATTCACACGAGGGAAGCGCTATTCTTGGCTGACTTTGACGTAGGAAGCATCTTTTGGCCATTTCATACCATTTGAAATCTGGATCAAAATCACTGGCAAGACCAGGTTTCAATCTTACAAACCTGAAGCCACACATGAGGCTATGGTACATGCCCATGGCTTAACAAACGGATGGCTCTCAATCGCTGATTTCTTTCCTTCAACACAGGTAAAAGTCTAAAAAATTTTGAGAATTCAATTTAATTAATTTTTTTAATAATTTTTTTATTTAAAATAAAAAAATTTAATTCTTTTTAACTTAAAAATATTATACATTTTATATAATTTTGTAAAAATTTATTTAAAATTTTTTTTTAATAAAGTGAATCATGCTAACGAGGAGTTTATAGTTGCAATAATGGAGAGTTAAAAAGCCTCTGTGAAGATCCTAACAAGAAAATGTGTTCAGAGATTTAAAGATGGCATTGAGATCGAGTGCGAAGAGATTTTGCATATCAAAAGAGGCTTAAAAGCCTTGGAGTAGGTACCATTGGTCACAAGGTACTTAAGACCGATTTGCACAAGGCATTAAGGATCTTGAAATGATCCAAAGAAAAAGAAGAGATTGAGGCAACCGAGATGCCAACAAACCACCAAAAACAACAAGGGGGCAAATAACAGTTTCAATGATTGCAAGGTAACTCTTTCATGGGCAACAGAGCACCCAAGAACGGGGAACGTTCATTGGCAAATGGCAATGCAATGGACAAACAATGTCATAGAAAGAAGAATAGAAACAACTTTATTGACTTTATATAATTCCTGAACTACAACTCAGCAATCATCTTTGCCAGCTTAAGTGACCAAATAAAGAATTCCGATAAGACCCTTAAAACACAAAATCACATAACAGATACAACAATTGCATAAAGCTAGGAACAAAAATATCCAGCACAGGGATCATGACTTGCAAAATGCACAAAGTGTATCATCAAGGGCCTTTCTATCATAATCACCAGTGAATACACAATTACCAAGAGGACCCTTCAGCAGGATAAGCCTTAGCAGCCCATCAGCAACCTTCTTATCAACCTGCCATAACAGAAGAATACAGATACTTTAATGATGAGAAATACAAAAAGCCATAACGAGCAGAAGCATTATCTTTCTTACAGCCATGACAGACTTGAACATTTCCACAGTCATGGTTTCTGGTGGGGCAGTGGGTAACTTAGCCTGTTCTAGAATGTTGTGGACTCTCTTCACAATAGAATCATCAATCCAACCAAGGCGGTATGACATGTCTACAGCCATGACCTTCATATCATCACATAAACATGATCACCATAAGAAGGATGGCACATAGTAAAAGGATTAACAAGCTATTCTATTTGTAGAAAATGTGATACCGTGCCAGCTGCAACAGCTTCTCCATGGAGCCACTGTCCATATCCAAAGCCAGTTTCTATTGCCTAGAAAAAACACACAAAAATAATAATCAATGAAATTGATTCTGTAACACGAGGCTCCCACTCCCATAAGGAGGCAAAGACAAAATTTAAGCTCAAGAAGAGAAGGATAACAAAGAGGAAAGGGAGAGAAAGGATTTGTATTTATAAACTCAAAAGAAAGTGTGCGAGCGAGAGAGAGGACGAGAACAGAGTTATGGAATTTATTAGCAAGGTTTAAGTTCTAACTGTCAATTCAAATTATACTGCCAAGCTACTGTCTAATACTGTACTTCCTCTATTCCTTACTGTTTAGATGATAATAAAGGAGCACACAACCAAGCCACTTGATGCATCAGCATAATACTGGCAAATATTACACAGGAAAAAGATTCTTCACTCTTTCTCTCTCTCTCTCTCTCTCTCTCTTAGTCCTTCTCCACACATGCGTGTACACACACAAACTCATACGAAAAAAACCCCAACTCCATGAGTACACAGCTTACATGGCCAAATGTGTGACCTAAGTTCAATGTTGCCCTCAATCCGCTTTCCTTCTCATCCAAGGATACAACCTCAGCCTTATTTTCACATGACCGCTTTATAGCATATGCCATTGCACTGGGATCCCTGAATTGTACACACAGAAACATTAAGAAAAATGCATCACTTACGAGTCGAGTCACATTAAAAAAGATTTTAATGTTAATTTTGTTTAAAATGGTAATGAAATTTTGTTAAGAGGAACTCACTAGATTAGAAAAGGGCCATCTTTATATACCACAAGGCAGAATAAGGAACAACAACATAAATTTCATTTCAAGTCGTTCTGTTGGTTTCATACCTAAAGTCTAAAGATTGTTTGATCTTATGCAACTGTAGATAGCAAAATAAGCCAAATTGCTTGATCTGAAAAAAAACTAAGGAAATTTCTTTTGATGAATTTCTAATACCTTGCCATTAATTTTGGCATATTCTTTTCCTGCCACTCAAAAAAGCCGGCATCTCGTATAAGCCCATACTTTATGACCTCTGCAAGGCCTGATGCCAATTCCCTATCTGGCAATGTGTTTAGTGTGTCAGTGTCTATAAGTACACACTGAGGCTGATAAAATGCTCCAATCAAGTTCTTCCCAAGGGGGTGATTTATCCCAGTTTTTCCTCCAACAGAAGAATCAACCTAGGGAAAACAATTGGCAAAAAGAAAGAACATGAAGACATTTGTCAAAACAGACAATTCAAAACAAAGGGAATTGAGGACACACCTGTGCCATAACAGTCGTAGGAATCTGAATGAAATTAACACCTCGAAGAAAAGCAGCAGCTGCAAATCCACACATGTCACCAATAACACCTCCTCCAAGTGCAACAAATGTACACCGTCTATCCAATCTTGATTCAATGGCTTTGTCAAAGACTTTCATAAGAGTTTCCTATCACCATGAGCAATAAAATATCATTTCTATATTCTTTGTGCCAGAAAAGGCAAAAAGGAAAGTGCTGAAATTGAATTTTCATGAGACCTACCATATTCTTGTACTTCTCACCATCAGGCAAAATCACACTATCCACCGAAACATTTGGGTTCCCTCTTGTTAATGCATCGACCACTTTATCCAAGTATAATGGTGCTACTGTGTTGTTAGTTACCACAAGTACTCTCTTTCCATGGACATGCCTAATCAAACAGAAATTTAAAAAAAAAAAAAAAAAAGACAGGAAAAATGAAAACCACAACAGCCTCAAAATCCATACCTTTGGAGCAGTTCGGGTTGATCAAGGAGTCCGGATCCGATGTAGATAGGGTAACTTCGGTTGCCCAAATCGACCTCAACAATGGTAGGCGCTTTAGAACTCGCTTCACCAACAGATTGATCCATAACCTGAGGAGAACTAGCAGATATCCTCGGCGACCTAATTCGGCTGAAACTCAGCACCGGCAGCCCCACACGTTTCGAACGCAAAGATAAAGCGTTAATGTTTCTGAACCGCAGATAGAAATCGGACAAAGCTTTAGGCTTGGAGACGGAAGAATTGGCGGCGGAGAACGAGGGAGAGCAGGCGTTTGCGGCGGAAGCCATGAGATTGGCTTCCGATTGGAATCGGGGATTTGTGGTGATGAAGGAAAAGAGGATTATGGTAATTCTGATGTGCGTAGTCTCTATCCTGTGGTTTGGTAAGCATTTTGAGACTCCTTTTTGTTGGAGAAGCAGGAAAGACAGGACGACTTGTGGGGGTAGGTAGAGCTAAGGCTGTTGGTGATGGTCGCTTACTTGATCCAACCGGTAGGTCCGGTTCAACCCAATTATGAATTTTTGGTACGCCGGCTCGATCAAATTTTATTTATTTATTACTTAAAAAACAAATTTCCACCATATTGTATTCATAAATGGACTAAATTTATTTATTTTAAAATTATAAGAATGTGAGCCAATAAATAAAATATCTAGAGAATGGGTTTGAAAGTTTGGCAATAACCAAAAATGTTGCTGATCCATTGTTTAAACCAAAACATGGAGTCACCAAAAATTCAACTTGTGGAGAAGTTACGACTCGAATACAAATGTTCCAGCTAAAAATCACAAGTAAATTTTTCAAGGAGAAATACAATATAACAAGTTGATTAATCAAATTGCTTTTCGGATTACTGAAACAACAAGACTGACATGCTCTGCTTCCCTAGTATCAGTTGCCATGATTTCAGTGAAGCTTTGAAATAAACAGTCCATAATTTCATCCCCAAAATGATTTCGAATCATTGACTCATTCACTGCTCTAATAGCGTTTCCCATGTTTCTTGCTGTTGTTGCTCTATCACACTTCACTCCTCCATTACAGCCATCCCAAGGAAGTACAATGGTTGCAAGGCGATCAAGAGCAAAGGATCCTTCTTTTTCTATCTCAGCTTTGATGTCTTCTGTATACGGTTCGTAGTATGGTGTATTATACGTGTCCAATTTCTGTTCTTCAATGATTCCCTAAAATGGGTTAACATTACAGCCTTGATCAACTTGATCTATGTAACTTAGCCTGGAAAATAAGGAGCAGAGAGGCAACAATACAACACACCTTTGAAACTAAATCTTGGAATGCCTGTCCTAAATAATCCCACAGCAAACAGCTTTCATAAGGTGATGGATCTGCAAGTCTTCTTCCCTTGAACATCAACACCATATGCCCTCCCGGAACTACTTCTTTCGATCGTGCCTCTAGAAATGAAGAGAAATCCCTCTGAAATTGTGCCTTATATGCGTTTATCACATCAGGAGGGCTTGTGTTTGAAATGTATATCTTTCCCTTGTTTATTAATGGATTTGTTTTGTCACTCAATTGTGGGGGCACCTTAGGAATCATCAGAGATTAAAAAAAGAAAAAAAGAATCAGCAGACATTATTAGATGCATTTAATACAGTGAATGGGCACATTAACAGTGAGTTTTCAATCTGATTAATTGCAGAAACCTTTCTTTTCAGTTACTGATATATATCAATTGATGCAATGTACATAACTTGAGGTTTTGCAATTAATGAAAAATTTCTCAAACGCAATATTCAGAGAAATTTAAAGGTTAGAAGCAAACCTGTGAAAGCCAATGAAGACTGGAAGCAGAGTGCACAAAATGCAGGCTACTTGATGGAAAAAGCCTCCCATAAAAAGAACCAGGAGTACCAGAAAAATAACAAGGTCCAAAATCTTGTCCATTTTCTGCCCTCATTTTCTCATGGAAAACTGGCAAGGACTTGAAAACAGTATTGAAATCATTTCCTGGGAGATCATTCAAAAACACACAAAATTCCGGCGAGGATCTACCCAGTTGAGAGAACCTTTTGTGGATGATGCTTGTGATCTCCGCAATGGCAAATAAACTGTTTGGCCCTGAAGAACATCCAAGGTCTGCTATAGTAACACACTCAGCCAAGTTGGTGTCACAGAAATCTAGCACTGCCTGCATTAGTACTGGCACTGTCTTGGATAGATATGCATTCTACCAGAACGAAAATTTACATAATAATCAAGAAAATATTCACTTAATGCACCAAAAAGACAGAATAATAATAGAACCTCATTTCACATCCCTTGTCATAACCATGTTAAACCATTTAAAAATTCTTAATTATCATTGGAGATATTAAAATCTCCTGGCCAGGCGCAAGTTTGAGTTTTTAGGTTCAGCAGTTTAGACACACAACCCAGAAGTCAAACTGCGGATTAATAGTAATAATATCATGCCTGATTTATTACACAAGTCTGTGCACCAAGAATTTTGTTCCGAACACAGAGTTGATTAATTTTTGAATGTGGGATTTGCAGATCCTAGTCCTATATACAAGCTTTAACCCCGGCAGCGGAAAACTGCAAGCTTTGGAAAACAAAGAACAACCATGTTGGGGTGGTTTCCAAAATAAGGGATATTGTTGAGGTTTCCTAGCTAGTTAGAGGCATCCAGGCAATAGAAACTGAACTGACCTGTGATTTTGAGTTATTGGCGTAGCTCTCCTCTCCTACGCCTCCTTTCATGCTGAGAATTTGCTGCATTTCCTTGCCCCCTTCGTCCATATCTGTGTCAACTATGGTTTCTGTTAGATTTATCCATTAGAAACTAGATAATTATATAATGATTAAACCCCATAAAAATGATAGATTTGTCCTTTCTAAAGTGGATAGCTGTTAAACAATTTTCTTTCTTTCTTTTTAATTAGAACATTGCTCTTGTCCAGTTGTCCTTATTCGATGATCCCGAGACAAGCCTTTGGCATCTCAACGTTTTCTTAATAATAGTAACATTTTCTTTAATATGTTAAAAGGCAACAGGCTACTGATTTAGCATATATCATTTAATCATCAAGCAGAATAGTTTTAATTAGAAACTTAACAGGGTCAGGCTCAGCCCGCAAAATGGGCCATGACAATGCCAGTGGACTAAATTTATGCATTGAATCTTCAAATATGCATAGTATTATTCAATGGTACAGTTAGGATGTCAATGGTTAAATCCAAATTCAATTTTGATTTATATTAATAATATTTAAATTTATTTCGAATACAATTAAAAAAATTATCTCAATTCGATTTTGATTTATATTAATAATATTTGAATTCATTTCAAATTTAATTAAAAATTAATTTAAATTATCAAATTCATTTCAAATTTAATTATTATTACAGAATAAAATTTAAATTCATTTAATTTTATATATTTTAATTAATAATTTATACAAAAAATATTTTTTACTAATAATTTTCATTTAAAAATCCAATATTTTTTAAAAATATTTAATTTTTAATTTTTAAATGAAAATATATAAAAAAATTATAAATATATTATAAAATATATTTTTTATATTAAATTAATGTATAAAATCCGAACCGCACTCAATTATAAATTCGCAAATCTGCATTCCCATTAAGATTCTGATCTGAATAAATTCTCAAATATGTTTTATTAAAATTCGGTGAGATCTGATATTCGACAATAATATTCGATCCATTGCAATTTGTAGATACGGGCATAGTCATAGTAAAGGGATGTGAAGATACGTAATGTGACGATACAACGAACTCACTTACAAGGCCTGCAAATTTTCTTCCCGAGTATTACCGGAGAAGCAAGCAAATAATTTATTTTCAGCAAGTTACTTTTGTCAATTAGTTATGTAGCTTTGTTTTTCAGTTACAACCAACAGCTGGCAACTAATTATCGCCTTTTCTCACTTTCTGCAACTGTAAACAGCATAATTAGCTGAACTATTATTTTCTGAAAGTAATGGGAAAGTTTCTTCATCTCTCAATCGGTTTTGTACGCTGAGAATCTCAAAACCATGAGCCTTCCTAGAACTACACCTCTTTAGCGTGCTTTGAGAAATGAAGAGAAATCCCTGAGTTTGATGTGAGTTTAGCAGGTCGACTATCCCAACAATACCTTCTCTAATGATCGAATATGAGTTTTCCACCTGAGAGCGTAGCGGACCTTACCATTGTACTGACACTTCATGATATGGGCACTATAATAGAGTATTGACATGTTTGAGATTCATGCAACGAAAATATGAAACCATTAACTGCATCTTCTGAAATTTTACATGTGATGTGGTGAAAGAAGGATGGGTTCCTCTCACCCTGGTAGAAAATATTGCATTGTATGAAATCTTCAGTTTTTGGAGAATCAACCGATGTATCTTTTGAAAGCATTAATCATCAAGAAGAAGATGAAAGATCTTTGCCACACCATTCTGCTTCAAGACTCCCCTTAAATTGATACTGACAGCAAATATTAAAAAGGTGTAATCATAACCTTGCAGCTTTCCTAAAATAAAATGAAGCAATATTACTTTTATACCTGCAATTCTGCTTCAGTAAGCCAACATGATATACTTCTCGCTGGCTCAACAGACATATAGTGATAATTCTCATTTAGGATCATTCGCCATCCAAGGCGCCACCTATGGACCACCTAAAAGACAAATTTTAAACAAAGTAAAGTTTTAGAATACAATATGTTGGAATTCAGGATCACTTCAGATCTTATTGTGATAACAAGAATGTTCAGCTATTAAGTTAAAATTGCATTTATATCATATGTTATTGCAATTGTGTCAGAAAGGATATTGCATCTCATGTCTATCTTTTGGTCTGCACAGGATAGAGTTATTTACAACTTAAGATTTTGAGCTTCATATTAAGTTTATAAACCCATCTTTACTTTTGAGATCTATATAAAGTTTATGATATGAACCTATCTTTAAGTACAAGAAAGGAGGGGTTGTACGCACCATCTCTTTTTCATTGAATGCTAGTGTGCAGACTTCAATTTTTCATAAAATTTACTCTGATGATTTGAATTATTATCCATAGCGTGCAGATCGGACAGCTCAGGTGAACAAAGAATTTGCAATATCCAACAGTCTGAACTGAAAGAAATAAAAAGTAAAGCACAGCAGATAAAGAAACCTAGAAATTAACCATTCTCACTTACCAATTGGAAGAAGTGTGGATTTCCAGTGATTATGCATGCCAATGTCAATAGACATCAAGAAAAATGAATCTCCCTTCGTTTTTATCATTTAGATATCATCTGTGCCAGAAAATCAAATTGTCTGAGAGAAAAAGCAGTCTATTTATTATACAAGTAGGACCTAATATTGATCATAATTGCAATCAGTGGAACCTTGAAAAATGAAGCTATTCAAAACAAACAACCCTTCCTTCCCTAGTTGCTTGTAGCAAAAAATATTTGCAAATATAATGGCAATCATTGGCTGAATTGGCTTGTCAGATTCAATGAATTGTATTACAGTGGCTGTTTAATGAAAAGTTCTATCATTGTGCCAGACATTCTTGCATACTACTCAGGATTGGGCTTTAACCTCTACATATAAAGCATAGCAAAAACAGAATATGAAACTTCATTGATCCATAAACAGTAGATAATTGCTCTGAGTTTATTCTCAAATTGATTTACCTGGCTCGAACGCAGATCTCCAATCTATCTGAACTCGAGGAATGTGGGCTATCTTGGACCACTCTTTCCCTTTATCCTTCTGACACCTCTGTTTTAGCAGAGGACAATCAAAGATGTATAACTGCATAAGTGAGAGAGGCAGACCCCTCTTGGGAAAGAAGACTAGCTTGGGGCAATTACGAAGACACAGAACTTGAAGCATGGCAAGGTTTTGAAACCCACTGGTGGAGAGATATTTCAGATTTGGTACGTCTTTAATGGCCAAATCAACAAGAGAGGAAGGCAGCACCATGCCTATCTCATCATTTGGGAATGACACCACATCAGGACAACCGCCTTCAATACAAAGTGATCTAAGAGAAGTTAGTCTGTGTAAACCCCATGCAAACAGTGAGTTTGATAATTTGAGGTTGGAAACTGAAAGTGAAATTAGTTTGGTAGGAAAGCCTTCTTCTGGAAAGGATACAATGCCTGGACAATCATGTATAACCAGTTCTTGAAGTGTTGTGAGGTTGTGCACATAATCAGGAAGGGACTGAAGTTTCTCACAGCCTTGGACCCAAAAATTTTTTAAATATGTTGTGGGCAACCCTCCCCATGGGAGGAAAACAAGACATGGTAAGTTGATTATACTAATCTCATGGAGATTGATGAGCTTGTGCAAGCCATCAGGTAAAGACACAAGATCATTGCAATGACTGATCTCAATATATTCAAGAAATGTGGTGTTGTCGAACCTCTCAGCTATTGACTCCAACTTTGAACAAAATGAAACCTTAAGGAACTTAAGACTGGCTGGTAAGTTGCCTCCTGATGATAAGGAAATGATCTCTGAACAATAACCAATGTCTAAGTGCTGAAGGGAATCAGGTAACTCCCCTAAGGAAGTAAGAGAGGGACAGTAGTCAACTGATAAAAACTCAAGAATAGATGTAATTTTTCCGCAGCCAACATTCTCCTCATCCTTTGGTCTCTTTGAAGAGGAAAGAGAAGACCCCTCACTCAGTAAATTCTGCAAACTCTTGCAAGATATGATCTGCAGTCTTTTTAGGGCTGGAGGTAGTTGGCCTCTTCCAAGGGACACCAAAGAATCACAGCTTTCAATTTCCAAGTGTTCAAGGAACTTGCTGAAACTCACTGCATCTGGTAAAGAAGTTAGAGCATTGCAGTTACTGATACCAATCACTCTCAGCATGGAAGGAAAACCAGCTTTCGGGAAAGAAACAAGTCTTGGGCAGTCTTCAATTATAAGCTCTCTAAGGGACATAATGTTATGAAGACATTGAGGGAAATTCTCACAATCAGTTAATGTCAAAAACTCAAGTTGACTATCAGCTGACCCTTGTTGCACCGATTGCTTTTGTTTCTCTGTTACATCAGAATTGACTGGAAGCAATGACACAAACACATCTCCACTAACCTTCAGATCTTTGACCCTTCTTAACACTTGCATGAAACATTCTGTTACAGATGTTAACCTAGAGATTTCAGAGAGAACCATGGACTTCAGCGAGCCAAAATCTACCATACAGCTACAATCCACTTCTTTGCATCTTTCAATTTCCAACTCAGAGGCCTTTGGAAGGCTTTGAAGTGAAACTACCAATTGTAGACATCCACGAATCACAAGCTTCTTTAATGAAGAAAGACATTTAGGTATTTCTCCTAACAACTTGGGACAATATTCAATGTAAAGCTCGTGCAAGGTTGGAAATTCAACACCAGACGGATTCCACTCTTCCCATTCATACATATTCCAGATGCGGAGAGTCTCAAGAACTGGAAAAGGAGTTGAGCAACTCTCCCCATAAAACTCTTGACCAACTCTTTTTATACTAGACATTCCAATAATGACCAAGTCCTTGAGAGAGGGTAACATCCCAAGCTGTGGCAAGGATGTGCATTTGTTGCAATTTTCTAACCTGAGGAGCACTAGATTATGAAAGGAAGGATCTCCTAACCATGATGGAAATCTGGTACCCCAATAGCCACTTATAGAGAGTTTTTTCAAATTTGTTTGAGGTTGCAACCCATCAAGCACATCTCTTTCTAGTTTTTCATCTCGTGCATTATCATTTTTGTAACCCCATTTTAGGGACAAAACATCTAAATTCTTATCTCTTAACTGGGAATCTCTGGCATCGTGAGCATTAGTCACATTCTCCAAGTCTAAAATGCGAAGCGACCCTTGAAGAAAGTTCAAGTTCATCAAGGCTGTTATGCCAGCTTCATTATCTTTGCTCACAGAAAAATCAAATAGTGTCCTAAGACTTTTCAACTCTTTTACTCCAGATGGCATCCCTTCTGCTAACTGTACTCCTACAATATCAAGATGTAAAAGATTGATAAGATTTTCCATCCTTGAAGGCAGTTTCCTGAGACGAGAACATTCTCTCAACATAAGGGTCTGCAGATTGTAGAGTGACGTTGTTGACTCGGGTAAAGTTCTGATTTTAGTATTTGAAAGGTCGAGATACCTCAATAGTTTCAAACCACCAATTGAATCTGGCAGCTCAGTTATGTTGTAGTCACTGAAAGATAGCACCCTTAAACTTCTTAATTTTGATAACAACTCAGAAGGAATATTATTTGCCACAAAGCTTTCTAGGCCCCTTCTTAGTGATAGAGGTAAGAAAGTTCGCAAACCTTTGACCTTGTAGAAGGGTTCAAATCTTTTATTGCCATCACAATAGCCCCGAATATAAGAACAATGACGGGCTCTCTCTATTTTGGATTGTTCCCTGACTATTGACTCATCCTCCAATCGAAAACATGATCCTTCTGCAACCTTCTGAGCTAAATCACTCACGAGGTTATGCATTACAAAACGGGATTCACTGGTATCTGATGCTTGGAACATTGATCTTGATACTAGATCCCGAAAATACTCACTACCAAATTCTTCCAAGTGCTTTTTATCGTCCTGCTCCTGAATTAAACCCTCTGCCATCCACAAGAGGACTAGTTCTTTCTCCTCAAATTCATAATCCTTGGGGATTATGGCACAATAAGCAAAACACCTCTTTAAATGTGAAGGAAGGTGATAATAACTTAATCTTAAGACAGGAAGGATGTCACCATTGTCCCCTTTTAAAGTCCATATTTTACTGTTTAAAACATCTTCCCACTCATCTTCTCTTTGTTTTGAGCGTAAAAGGCCACCTAGGGTCCTTGCAGCTAAAGGCAAGCCCCCACACCTATATTTGACAATTTTTCTACCAGTAACTTCAAAATTTGGATGTACACTAGTATTTCGATTTTCAAATGCATGCCTACAAAACACAAGCCAACAATCATCATCAGAAATTCGTCTCAAATTGTGACATTCAACCGTTCCCATCATTTGTGCTGTAGCTATATTTCGCGTTGTCACAATTATTTTACTTCCCCATGCTCCATCCATAAATGGGAAACGTAGAATGTTCCAGTCCACATAATTATCACTCCAAACATCATCTAAAATGATCAAAAACTTTTTGCCGGATAATTCTTTCTGCAGTTTGAGTTGAACCTCATTAAACTCATTTAGATCACAGGGCTGTGAAGTAATCGACTCAAGGATTCCCTTAGTTGTTCTCATAATGTCGAATTCATCAGACACGCAAACCCAAGCTTTCGGATGAAAATGTTGCAATGCTTCGTCATTATATAAAAGCCGGGCGAGTGTTGTTTTCCCAACCCCAGCCATTCCAACAATGGGGATCACCCCGAGTTTTGCATCGCTAGTGTCATCCCTTAAAAGCAACTCTAGTATCTTAATTTTGTCTTCATCTCTACCATACACTTGAGGCTCATCTTGCAAACACGTACTGGGAACTCGCTGCCGTACCTTACTAGACGTCCCCCCAACAATGTTCTCTTTCAAACCCAATTTGTTTCTCCTCATTTCAATGTCTTCTAATCTATTAGTGATCTCCTTTATCTTGGAGTTCATCTTAGAATTAAAGACGGCACATCTTGGATTTAAGCAAGCACATGCACAAGAAGTAGAAAAGAGTTTTTCTGGAAGCTTATCTGTGTTGGCTTCAGGATCTCCCGTCAACCTGCGTCTCAAAGATTCAGTGGCAAACTCATCCAAGACATCCTCCACATCATAAGCAAGGTCTTTGAGGTCGCTCAGCCAGATTCTTAGTGATTGATTTGTCATCTGCTTGTCTTCTGCGTCATCAAGCACAGCTCGAATCTCGAGTAGGATTTTCTCCCACTTCTTAATCTCAGAATGGACTGGCTTTTGACGTGCAAAGTTGAGTAAATCTGGGGATGCCAACTTCTGAAATAACACTTGCATGAAAGCAGATAAAGCAGCCTCTCCAATGACAGACATAATTTTCCTTGAAAAAGAAACAGAGTAAGTGTACTGTGACCAATGTATTGCCGGAACTGGGAGGAGACGAGACGCTTTGAGGATATCTTAGGAAGCTAAAAAAGTCAATGCCATACGCTACACGCGCTAAGGCTTTAAAATCAGGTAATTAGTGTCTTTAATATTTTAGTTTTTAATTTTATTAATTAGCCCTTTGCATTTTTTTTTAATAATAAACTATTAAAATTATACACTGAATCATCTTTATCCATTTTACCTTTTTACAATTTTATTTATTTTATATTTTTATATAATTAAAAATATAAAATTTTTATTAATTTTTTAATTATATTTATTTTATTTTAAAAATATAATATAATAAAATTATAATAATCCATTTATATATTATTGTAATATTAAAAAAAAATAGATAATAATTTTAAAAGAAATAAAAAAATATAAAATTAAAGAAGTAATAATTTTTTAAAATTTTAATCATATTTAATATATTTTTTAAAATTAAAAATTAACTAATAAATTTTTTTATACTCTTCAAACAAAATAATAATTTTTTTATTATGATTTTATGGAAATGAAATGCTAGGAACCTCTCTTTATCACCCATTTATGAATAAAACTAGTTTGAATTTCCGTGCATAACGGGGATGTTTACAAAAATAATATTAATAATTTAATTAATGAATATAAATATATTTATTAAATTAAAAATATAGTAATTTTATTAAGTATTTTAACTTTTTCTTTTCTTTTGAAATATTTAAAAAATAATTGACAATTTTTTAGTTATATTTAAAGTTTTATATTTAGTTTTTCTGATTTTATTATTTTTGTTAATACATACATTTTCATATAAATAAAATGGCAGCATTGTCTTTGTATGAAATTTTTTAAATTATTATGTATTATAGTAATTGATCCAAATTAAAAGTGTATCAAAATAAATTAAGAAATAGAGATTTTAAATTATTTTCAAATAATCTAGCATTTTTTTATAATTATTTATTTTAAATCACTCAATTAAATTTTTAATGGTAGTATGAATTTTTTTAATCACATTCTGACAAAATTTACTAATATGGTTAGACTTGCAAAAATTATGTTCTTTTCATTCATCATAAATTTATAATAATCTCATTAGTTAAATTTTTTTAAAGTAAAACAAAATAAATCAACATTTTAAATTTATATAATAATTTATTAATTATTACAACATAATATAATATTTTTTAGAATAAAGCTTAACTTTATCCTTAAATTATTTTTAGAAAGTTTAAATAAATTAATTTCTTTTTCTAAATCAATCTATAATTTTCTGATTGTAATTTTAATAATAAAATATTAATTTTATAATTTAAATATTAAAATAAAAATAACTTAAGAATAAATGCAATTTGCTTACCTGTAAATGACTTGTTCTTCTTCTTTGTAGCAATCGGAACTCTTAATGCTTTGAAGCTATCGATAAGCAATTACAAGCTGTTGTAAATGGAAATAATCTTGTTAGCTAGCAGCTTTATTATCTGTAAATACCCAGGCTGGTAAGGATCCGTTTGGGATTATTGTTGCAAAAATTATTTTTAAATATATTATTTTAAAATATTAAAAAATTATTTTAAATATAATTTAGCTATAAGAAAACTAAAATAATAAAACAGCTTTTTTCTAAATTTCTTTTTTCAACAATATCTAAAATAATTCTTTTTCTAAAAAGAATACTTTTTTTAATTTTTAAACTCAATGCTAAATATGTTCTAAGTGATTTACGAGATAATTAATATCTTAAATTAATATCGTGGTTATTCCTTAACTATTATAATTGATTTTATTAGTTTAATATTTTTTCATAAAATAATTAACTTCTACTTTGCATAAATTTATAAAATAAACTACATAAATTTAATAAAATTTAAAAAATATATAGAAATGTCATAACTTTTCTGATAATATAATAAATTTTAGTGATTGTTTTTAAAAAATTAAATATTATTTAAAAATTGACATAAAATATAAAAGTTTCATGAAATTTAATTTTTAAAATAAAATAATTCTTTCTTTAAATAAAATATATTAATACAATTGACCCGTTTGAAATTTAAACTTGAAATTTTTTAATTTTTTTTAAAAATTTTGTATTTTAATATAATATATATATTTATTTATTAAAATGATGTGTCAAAAAAATATACTCATGTTCGCTTTCCTTCTATTATGGTCCATCCCAATTGGACCATAACCCACGGTGCAATTGGAAAAGGAGATTAAAGTAACCAAACAATTGAACAGTAAAAAAAAAATCAATAACCAAATAATAAAAGTGAAACCTTCAAATAAGCAAAGTCACATCACGACACTGCCACAAATAGCACCAACGTTTCACTATAGTCGTCGTGGCTAAGCACCCCAACAAGCAAAGTTAGACCATCACACCACCGCAAACAGCACTAGACTTTCACCATAGTCATCAAGCCACACCTTCAGCTCTTAGCAAACGATTTAGCAAAAAGTTGGTAGAGAAGAAGTTGCTAACATAAACATGGTTTCGGATTATGATCCATTTGTTTTCTTTTAACAAAATTCTGAAGAACTGGCTAGCTAGGTAGCAAATTAGTAAAATATATACACCTTCAGCTTTTAGTGATAATGGAGATGAAGAAGTGGTAGTTGGTAGAGAAGGAAGGATGAAGGAAATTGCCTCTACTTTTGAAGTCCTCCGGCTACATGGAAAAATTACAGAATAACAAGCTTACATGATAGAGATATTTATATTAAAGTAATTATTTTTTTAACAAAAAAGTGCTAATTAATTAATATATTTTTAGAATTTATTCATTTACTTTTAAGTTATATTTATCTGGCTTTTATACAATGGTGGTCCTATATGATTCAATTAGTGAAGACATAATTTACTTGATAGGTTATAAACTCCACTCCTTTAATCCCTACTAAAAAAATAAATAAAAAACTAATCTCAAGCTAGACATGTTGCCACTAATAAGCAACCAATGAATGTATGGAAATTCTAGTCCAATAATAATAGAGGAGACTACCCTAGTTTGGTCTAGTGGAAAGTTTATTGGAAACTTATATTTAGTATTCATTTCGCTTCCCATTTAGTGTTAGCGTTTGCACCTGACCTAATTTAGGCCTATTAAGAATAGAGTTCAAGGAGGCATATGTTATTTTTGTTTTTGGTAAATAGATTGTATTGTTTTGTCCAAAAAAAAAGATTGTATTATGTAATGATGACTTTAGCCTTTGGCGTAGAAGATACAGATAAGGTTTAGAATAGTAAAATATAAAATAGAATTTATTTTATTTTATGATAAAGGTATGGTAAAGAATGGTTGCACAAATTGAGTGGAAGAGGAGAGATGATGATGTTGCTGGAGATCTTCTCCTCTCTAAAAGGGGGACAAGCGCTGGCGCATGATTTTGTTGCACTGCAATTGTAATGCTCATCCGGTATCACAGGTTAAAAACAGGAGTTATCATCTGTGCAGTCAGATAATGATAATAAACCAGTTTCTTTTTAAACTTGTGTATATCGTTAAGCTTTGTTTGGTTTTTAGTCAATTTGTTGATACGGATAACTCACGTCAGTTCGTGGAGCTAAAAATGCTAAACCTGCATACAGGCACCCATGAAATTCTTGAAAAGGTTAGTAATTTAACAACGGACCTACTAGATTTCATGTGTGCATAAATCGCCAAGACTTTCCTGGTTCTAAATCTAATTAATCCTCAACAGCAAGTCCAATCACCCAAGAACACAGGCAAGGGCCAGGGTGAGAAAGATGAGGAATAAAAGTGAGGACCAACACTAGTCACAAATATTGTCACCTCCGGCTGAATAGTTGGAAAATGTGCAATTGTTGCCACATGTAGCCTGCACCCGTATGGCAGTGGCATTAGGGTCTGAAGCATGCAGCTTCGAGTCATTGTAGTTAATAGAAATGCAGACATGCAGTTGGCTGTATAACCTTCTTTTTTTTTTGTGCCTTTAAGTTATATATTCCATTTGTTTAACGCCTGTACAGGGCCTTGACTAATGAAGCAATTCGTCGGTTTAAAAGAAAAAAAAAATTGTAGCCCTTCATTGATGTCAAATTGATAAACTTTACAGAATAGCAAATACTACTCATTGAGAAACTATGAATACATTTACAATGAAAGTTCTGTGTGATCCTTATGAAATTTGAGCAGGAGGAAAGCATTTAGAGAAAACACATCTGTAAGCAAACGGCTTGATGCAAACACTTCTTTTGATCTCTTTCTCCTGTGGATAATATTCCTATCCATTGCACTCAAAGGGCTGGGCAACCTTTAACTACGACTCCTGGGGCAGTTGGGCAAGAAGCTAGTGGGCATCCGTCTGAATCATTTCCCCACCAGTCAAGGCTAACATGCTGCATCCCTAAGCACAAGTACAGTAACACTGCCATAAAGGCTAGTCCCGAATCAAGTGCTCCGGACAGAATATAGTTGTGGCGGCTCCACCAGTCACGATAGTATCTGTAAGCAACAAAGCCCGAGGCAAATCCAATAAGAATCCAGGTAATGTAGTTGACTGAAGTAGCTGGCAGCATCTCGAGTGTAGAAGCTAAGATTACTGGTATAGAGATGAATCTAATCCAATGCTCGTTAGGGAAGGCCTTCTGTGCAATCCAAACTAAAAGGGGAGCAATTGCACCAGCCAAAAATGACCAGTTCATGGCAGAGTAATGACCAAGATCTCCAAAAATTCTGCGAGGGCCGATAAGTCCCCAGATGACAGACGCATCATAGAAGACATGGTCACCTGGACAGGTCCATGGGCTCCCGGCTGGAAGCAATGCACGGTCACATAAATTGGGGATGGTGTCCATGAGCCACCATGCTGTTACTAAATGAACAACTGCTGCTATTATAGTACCAACCACCTAATGAAAAAAAGAAACAAGAAAAAAAATTATCTTCCAAAAAGATTGAAGGAATGCAGATATGTTAATTCGTAGCGGTTGATTAATTTGCTACTGAAATAAAAAACAAGAGCTTTTTTCTTTGGCCAACTTAGAAGACTTGAGGATGAGCAAATAGAGAGTTAATTTACCTGTGCCATAAACATGGCCCTAGGAGGAATCTTCATATAATGACCGAGCTTGAAATCTTGCAAAAAGGAGATCCCTTGTTTCATACTGATGTACCCATAGACTTTAAAGCATATATTAGCAACCGGAAATCCAGGGTACAAATACCCAATGATATATTCTGTTATTACATTTAAGCCTGGTGTCTGTTTACCAAGGAAAAATTCATATTAGTAAATGCTAAAAGCTTCACTCGTCTTTTTTAATATATAATTTTTTGTAAGGAAAAAAATTATGGGAAGTTTTTAATAAAAGCTTCATTCGTATAAGAAACAACCACCAATCACAGTATCGAAACTTAAAATTTATGGGAAGTTTTTAAACTCCATTTTACTCTGTAATTTTAGGTAAAACTAATGACGGGAAAGGAACAAGGGAATGTAGGGGCATCCCAAGTCTACCAAATCCTACAAATTTCACATAAAGTATACATAAAATGCTTCATATGGAAAATGACATATATAAACCTGATTTGTCGTGGCTTTGATGACTCCAACGGGGAGGGTGAAAAAGAGGGCAAGGCCACACGCTAGAAAGACACCCCACCATGGTAATTGGAGTTGATCAATATAATATTCACAAGTACATATCGTTGCCACTATGTTCAAGACTAAGATGCACAAGAACCACCATTCAGGGACTCGCTTATATTTTCTCATGAGTTTTGTGTGCACATCCATTTTCTTCTCTTGGAAGGCAGACTTGCTTAGTTGCCATATGTCTCTGCACCATGAAAATTTGAATTAAAGAACATAACTTTGTGCAGTGTGAAAAACATGATTATTATTATTATTTTGCGTGGCTTACCTTCCATGAAAGAGGAAAACATGAACAACAGTGGCTGCGAGGCACGCAAAATTTAGACCATAAATCATCGCAAACAGGGTACTGAGATAGAGAGGGCCCTCGCGCTCATAGGCATCCATATCAATGTGGAAATTTTGGTCTATAATAGCTGAGATATTGTATTTTTCGCCAGCGGATGTGAACAGGCCATCTGAGGATATGGGAAACGTCTTAGCCTTGTAAACATTGAGCCAATACGCAATTGGGGTAACAACATACATAAAAAGGGCAAAACCAACAGCTAGATTCGCAGTTGCAAACCATGGACTAGCCAACGGGCTCCCTAGGTAAGAGGATACACTGGCCCAATCAAATCCAAAAGAGCCAACTCCAAGACCCCGGAGTCCTGAACCAAGCTGTTGGGCAAGAATGGAAGAAGGGAATACCCAACAGATCCAAGATATAGAACTCAACTTTGGGAAGAGGTAGCCTGGAAACACATAATAAGCAAAGCTGCAAATGAAGGCAACCAGGAAAAACTGATTCCGTGTTAATCCACCCTTGCGCCTCTCCTCTCTTTCATGTAACGCCCTGTAGTTCGATGATGTTATGTCAGCAAAGAATATCTATATAGATATATATACATATAGACACCGCAGATACAGATGGTTTAACTTGGTTAAATTATCCCTTTTCTCAGAAAAAATAATAATAATAATAATTCATTGTGGTGCATAATTTTTTCGATAGAGAAATAAAACGAGTATAGAAAATTAAAAACTATTATTAAGAACTCATGTGAGTGAATAAGGATAATTTATTATCTATCTGGTACATAGCAGAGTTTGTATACTAAATGTTAATAAAGTAATGGGTGATTACTTTAATTGAATACTATATATCTATTTTACAGTATCGCACACAATAATAATAATAATAATTACTATTTAATTTTTATAATTTAAGTTAATTAATTATCGATTCTCTTTATTTTTAAAAAGCATATAAAATAGTTGTTATTTTTTTTTTAAATGAGAATCGGAGATTGGAGGAATAAAATTGAGATTTATCAGATCTACTCAGATGCATTTATAACCAGACTAAATATGTGAGTGCAAAATAGTTGTTATTTTAAAATTGTGATGATTAAATGGTAATTATTTTGAAATTATAAAATTAAATAACTGTGATTTTGAAAGGATAAGGATTGATTAGTTATCCTTTAAAATTACAATGACTAATACAAGAAAATGACAGTTTTGGTAATTTCACATATTATTGGAGGCTTCAATAAATGAAGGTATTAAATTTATTATAGTTTGGAAAAATAAGAACTAAATAGTTAATATTAAAAAAATATCGATTATTTTAAAAATAGAAAAACTAGATAATTAATTTTATTTAATTATTAGGTCTAAATAATTAATTTCCTAAAAATAATAATATTTTTTTTATAATAATAATAATAATTATTATTATTTTATATTATAATAACACATAAATTAATTATTAAAATTTTATTTAAATTTATTTAATTTTAAAAATATTTTTTTATTAATTATTATTTTTAAAATAAATATTTAAGATATCTTTAAATAATTAATAAAATTTAATATATTTAAAATTAATATAATTAAAAATTAATAAAAAATAACTTTTTAATATGTATAAAAAGTAAAAAAATAAGATTATTGGAAGGATTAAATAATAATCTTTCAAAACTTGGTTTCCGTGGAGTAACCCTGCACGTGAATTTTCGGCACAATAACACTTAATACTGCGCCCTCTTTTTACGTTTTTCATAGCTAGCAGCATACTGATAAATAAAGATTCCCGTTATGATTATCAAGGCAAAACAAAGAATTAGCAGTTCATATATTATTATAATTTAAAAAATAATAATTTTAAAATAATTAAAAAAATAACTATTTAATTTCTATAATATAAAAAAATTCACTATTTAATCTTTGAATTTTTAAAAACACATTACAACATTCTTTGTATCTTAATTATTTAACTAGTTAAAATGTTCTTAATAATTTACACTAATAACTTAAATAGTCTAATGAATTAAAAAAAATCCTAATCTCTCAATTTTTCACTTTCCCCCTCTGTGCTCTTTTTTTTCTTTTTTCTCTTCTCTCTCTAGTATTTCTCCAACCACCAACATCCTTCTCCCTTTTGCCACACTCCACTCCTCTCCCCCTTATCGAATCCCTCTCTTTCCTCACATCTGATACCTATTTTCTTTTGTCAAGCCACAAGATATCTCTTCTTCTGCAGCATCAATCATGGGCGCTCAGAACTATTATTCATGTTATTGATAATTGGCTGTGCTATGATGAGCATTTTCAGTGGATTTTTTTTTTCATAATTTCTTAAGACATTATGAAGTTTAAACCTTTATTCTTAATGCGGTTTATGATTGTAACTTGTGAGTGTTTAGATGTATAATTCTAATCTGGTTGATAGTAGTTTTTAGTGATTTTGACATATATTCTTAAATATTTTCTTTGAATTCTTTATTTAATTTTATTTTTAAACATTTTAAAAAAATTATTTTTTGAATTTGAATTTTATCTTTGCGCTTTTCTCATCAAAACTAATAAAATCATATATATATATATATATATATATATATAAATTAAGATTAAGGACTAACTAATTGAATTCTTAAAATATAAGAGATGTTTCAACGTGATTTTAAAAATATAAAAATTAAGTAGTGAATTTTTTTACAATTATAAAAACTGAATAATAATTTTTTTAAAAAAATATAAAGAAAAATTATTAATTAGAAAATATCATTTTTCATCTAATTATTAAAGTGATACCTTCTGATAATAATAAACTTCTAAAAAAATTCGAATTATCACCTGAACAGAGAAACCTGAACCAGATTCTCGGGCCACCACATAGCAGCAGGTTCCACCAAGTACCGCCGGAACACTCCAGCCCAGCCAAAACCCAGCACCTGCGTCGTTATAACCACTAGCAAGGCCACCAAAAAGCTCAGCTCCTTCCTGTAGAAGAGCTTGATGACGCTAACGATGTGAATAGCATATACGTTGCCAGCGCCAGAATTAGAAAAGATAGTGATTAGCACGTGCTCCTTGACATTAAACGGGCCCGGATTGAAACTGAACTCCCACTTTGTTCCCTTGAAGAAGACCTTATTGGTGATTGTTGAAGCCATTAGATGGCCGAGAGGAACCACCGCGATCTGAGCTGAAATGGCAGTGATGGTCAGAGGTTCTCGGCGGTACCAGAAGAACTGGTTGAGGAAAGAAAGGAGGATGCAGGCGAGAGTCCCCAGAGTCCACGTCCGGAAAGTGACGGTTGGGAGATTAGGGTCGTCGGTGACGGGGACCGTGAGCGCGACTTGCTCAATCGGAGAATTCTCGTCCTCATCGGGGACATAGGAGGTTTGATCCTTCTGAACTGTGGTTGTTTGACAAGTGGAAAGTTAGAGAGAAGAGGAGGAGAAATTAGCGTGAGAAAAAGTAGTAGAATCTTACACAAAGGAGTTGTGATATGGTGAGTATCCGCCGTAATCTCGTCCCCCTCCTCCACCTCCATTAATTTCTGGCTCCTCTTCTCTGATGCGAAGATAAATTTTAAATTTTGGGTTTTTAGCTAGAGCGGCAGAGGACAATGGTGGTGAAAAAGTTGACCGACGCCAATGATTCGTGAATCCTGATTCAAATTCTGGTCAGGTACAAATATCGCCAAAAAAGTAAAGAAATTTCTCATGTGCAATCAGTCAATCCCAACCAATGAGACATGATTGTATGGGAAAAAACAAATAAAAATATGAAATTTGTTATAATTTTAATTTCTTTATTATTATTTAGTAATCAAGTGTACGTGGAGTCAAGTGCATATAAAATTTTTTTAAATATATATATATTATCAGTACTTTTCTCACGTGCGTCACCGCTGATATTGGCTTCAAACTTTGAATAAATTACCAGCATACTTCCAATGTTGCTGCATACTTTCAGAAATGCCGATTTTGTTATATGACTTTTATGAAAAAAAAAAAAACTTTATAAATCTAGACAAATTTTAGATTTAAGCCGAACTTTGTTTGTAAGACTTGCAGCAATAGTTGTTTAGAAAATTTTAATTGAAATAGTGTAAATTTTTTAAACCTCATTTTACGAATTAATGAGAATTTAAAATAAAAAAAAAAAAATCTATCCCCTACAACAAGACAAAAAAAAAAAAATCTTCACTTGATTTGAAATTCTTAAATTATTTGCGTATTATGTTGCCTTTTTTTTAACCATTAAGATTTTCCTAATTTTAATCATGAATTTTCAAAGCAATGTCCTAACCACTAAAAATGCAAAAAATAAAATAATTAAATATTTTATTAATAATTTCAAAATATAAATAGTAAAAAAAACATACCGCAACACCGCGAGGCCCTGCCCTTCAAATCTTTTCTTTTTTTTTTTTTTTTTTTTCAGAAGGTTAAAAATATTATTGAAAAGGCCCTTCAAAGTTTGTTGATCACTAAACATATGAGGTAGCCGATGATCAGTAAATATTATTGATCGGTGGGAAAAAAACTCGATTAGATGCTGACAATGCAGACTTTTTCTTTCTCTTTTTTTTTTTATAAATCATTTTAATTAAAAAAAACATATGTTATCTCATTTCACATTTTACAGTAATTATACAGATTTTTAAAATATAAAAGTATCAATAGCATGCAAAGCATATTATCTATACTCATTATTTAAATTTTTATATATAATATTTATATTATTATAATATAAAAAATAATAAATACATTTATACTATAATTCTTTTATTATCATAAATTCTAAAATTTTATCAATTTTTATCCCTTAGCAGGAATATTAATTAAAAAATATTACAATATATTAATTAATTAATAAAGTTTTTATTAGCAAATTAAAATAAATAGAATTAGTCTGCTATTATTATAGATATTTTTTAATCATACTATTGTCTTTTTTCGTTTTCTATAATAATATATATACTATAATTAGATTATATTGATTTATATAATATAATAAATAGTATATAATAATATATTATTAAATTGTTTTTGTCGCTTCTAATTTTATTTTAAGAAAGTGCTTCTTTTAAACAGAATAGTAAAAAATATTAAATAAAAGTTTTACTAAAATTATAAAATATTAGATATATTATCTACTTTATTTTAAAATTTCATTTATTTTATATAAAATATTTTTCATGGAGCCTAAGTGTAGTTAAAATCTGTATGCCTTATAATTTCAACTGAAAAGAAATTTTTTTTTTTGTTTTAAAAATATTAAAAGATAAAAAATTTAGTTTTAGTTTTATAATTTTTTATTTCATTTACGTTCGTTAATATTTATTTTAAATTAATATTTCAATT
Organism: Manihot esculenta; assembly: GCF_001659605.2. NCBI lineage: Eukaryota > Viridiplantae > Streptophyta > Magnoliopsida > Malpighiales > Euphorbiaceae > Manihot > Manihot esculenta. The sequence goes on along the minus strand of NC_035162.2, from coordinate 8,322,273 downwards.
ATATTTTATTGAAATTTATTTAAAATTATAATAAAAATCAATTTTAATATAAATGGGATTGAGAATTTTAATTTAAATAAACTATAATTAATTTAATATAAAAATTTAATTAAATTTATTTAAAATTATAGCAAAACTAAAATTTTAATATAAATGGGATTGAAAATTTCAAATTTAAAGAAACTCTATAATTAATTTAATATAAAATTTTAATTAAAACATAATTTTTTATTATAATAATCTAAATTGTTGTAGTTTTGACAACCTAATTATCTCCCTTCCCTTTCCAGATAATACGACGAGTTTTACATTTTAAAACAAAAAAAAAAATGATTTGTCTTAGAATCACCATCGGATTTAGACGACAATTGTCCCCGTTAATTATATTACGAATCACAGAGTCTACAACGTCCTTCGCAAAATCCCTGCCCTCTGCGAACTCACTCTTTCTATCCTTCTCTCTCCACTCCATCTGATCAATCAGCCAAAATGAACGATGCAGATGTCTCCAAGCAGATCCAGCAGATGGTCAGGTTCATCCGCCAGGAAGCCGAAGAGAAGGCCAACGAGATCTCAGTTTCTGCTGAAGAAGTAATCCAATTTCCATTACTGCATTTTCTAAAGAATTTTTATTTTTTATGGGTGGTGATCATCGTTTTTTTTAGCTGTAATTTTAATTTGATTTCGCTGATCTGTTTTCATCATATGGAGGGCGTGTAATTAATGCTAGTTTAAGGCATTTGATCTGATTTGATGTTTTTGTTGGAATTCAATATTGAGAATTTGATTAATGGTAGTTTAAGGTATTTGATTTGATTTCATTCGATGTTTTTGTAGGAATTCAATATTGAAAAGTTGCAGCTGGTAGAGGCAGAGAAGAAGAAGATCAGGCAAGAGTATGAGCGTAAAGAGAAGCAAGTCGACGTTCGAAAGAAGATGTAATATACATCTACTTTCTGTTTGCTCTTTTTATTTGGTATAGATTGATTAAGCTGGAAAAGGAGTTCTAAGTGATCAATTTTTGATCAGTCGGTCGTTATTTTGGTATCTATTTTTTGTTGCTTGTGTTCAATAATGCGAATAGATGAGTTTCTTAGTTTATTTTCGCCTTTCTACTCAATTTCTGATGTCTTTAGCTCGTAATTCTTGAGATCAGCCAGCCTATTGAATCATGATTTATAGAGAGGATCCCAACTTCAACCAGTGCATAACACGTACGTAATATTGCATATCAAAGTTGGTATAGTATTCAGATTGCTTTACATATTTATAAATTTACGAAAATAAGATAATCCTGTTTGCAGAGCGTATAGTCAACTAACTAGAAAGCAAGTAGTTGAGTATGATTGTGAATTTCATCGTCACTATTATTTGTTGAATTAGAGTTATCTTCTGCTCTTCTCTCCAGTCAATTAGTTTTGACAAATAATTGAGGCTACCTTTGTCTTCACCAGAAATGGCATTGATGAATTTTTGGTATTTGTTTTTGGCAGTGAATACTCCATGCAGCTTAATGCTTCTCGGATTAAAGTTCTTCAAGCCCAAGATGATGTGGTTAATGCCATGAAAGAGGCAGCAGGAAAGGACCTTCTGAATGCGAGCCATGATCATCATGTGTATAAAAAGCTTTTGCATGATCTGATAGTTCAGGTTGGCAAATACCAAGGCTGATTTTCTTCTTCATTTTAGTGGGTTAGATTCATATAAGATCATTCCAAAATAAGAAAATTATTTTTTCTGCATAGAAATTGAAGCAAATTCTTAAATATCATTAGCAATCTAGCATCATCATTATTAACTAATCATGTGGTGAACAGTCTAATTTTATCACTGGCATCATTCTTGAAAATGGATTTCAATGTAACCAATTTTGATGTTATTATCAGGTTATGAATTTATCATTAACAGGGATGCCATGATTTTCTGGATGATAAATTTTTAGCAACACATATATATATATATATATATTTTTATTATTATATGCAGAGTTTGCTTAGACTGAAGGAGCCTTCTGTCTTGCTGCGCTGCCGAAAAGATGACCTTCGCTTGGTGGAGTCTGTCCTGGATTCAGCAAAGAAGGAATATGCGGAGAAAGTAAATGTTCATGCACCAGAAATTATAGTTGATAATCATGTCTATCTTCCACCTGCTCCTAGCCACCATAATGCCCATGGTCCTTACTGGTAATTTTGCTGGTTCATCTTAAAGGCCTAAAGACTTTAGAGTGCATGTTTTTGTTAATGTACCATTTGCTATTTGCGTGGAATTTCTAGGAAATTAGCTATTGTTTTGGATGATTTTGTTTTAGATTTCTGGTGGCCAACATGGTAGTGCTTACAGGATTTCCAAACTCATATACTATCATAATTCATATGGTTAATTGTAGAATAGCTCACTGCGGAGGATAAGGCTTGAAATTATATCATTTTTTTTTTCTCAAATGGTTTCCTAAGTTATTTTAACTACCTGTGATGAAAAGCATGTTGAATATAATGTATATTATTCTTCAGCTCTGGAGGTGTAGTCCTGGCTTCTCGAGATGGGAAAATTGTATGTGAGAATACCCTTGATGCACGGCTGGATGTTGTGTTCCGTAAAAAGCTTCCTGAGGTATGCTTCATTAAGCTATTTTTATCATTGTTATTTGTTGTTTCTGTTGTTTTTCTCGATTCTTGTTAGATGCTCCATTTATTCTTGAAAATAAAAAAAGAGCAAATTCATATTGAGAAAGGGGAACAAACCAGATAAGAAAATGGTCATTATTTGATAATGGATTATCATGCTTTGGCAGTTCCCTGGTATCCATCTTGTTGAATATTTTCGTGATTGTGGTGCTATTCAAATCTAGAAAAGTAGGCCTTTTACTACTATGTCAGTCTAAACATCTTTCCTTTTGGTTAACACATGGATTACCATTTTGTTTGGTTTTCTGTAGTGTAATGCTAGATCCAAGAGTGAGTTGGTTTAGATGAGGCCCCCCCTTTCCTCCCTATATCTGGATATTCCTATGAAGAGAGAAAGCTTTGCATGATTATAGTAAAGAGTTGAATCCTAGTATTTAAATCTGTGTAGAGGTGTGAGTAAGTTGGCTCTCAATGAATAAGTCATGAAAAGACTTGATAAATCTTATTTATGCATGTTTAATGAGGTAAATGAACCTGTTTGAACAAGTGAGCTCAGTTAAGAATGAATGAACATGATTCACGAACATATGTGTTATTGGCTCATGTTCTTGAACTGATATGTTTGTTTATTTAATCATTTAAAAATTAACAGGAGCAATTCTAATCTATCAAAATTTAGCGTTTCAATAATAAATTTAGTAGAATGTTGCTTATATTAGTATGGGATTCTTACAATAATATTTCATATGAATAAAATAAATTATTACAGTGCTAGATATTTGTTTGGAATATGGATATATGAATGAGGAAAAATAAAATATGAGAAGATATGGAATTTTGCATCACATAGGCTAGAAAACAATATACTCTTCTATATAAAAGTGGATCCACCCTTAAGAAGAGTTTTGTGCAATTATTTTTGCATTAATTAAATGCAAAATATGTGTAAATACAATTTTTTTTTTTTAATATTTGGCTTGATGTTAGATTATTAACCTTGGTTCAAGATCCTGGTTGACAATAAAGTTAAAGTTCAATTTAAGCTTTGGTTCAAACTTAAGACTTCCTTGAAATTAAACAAACCAAGCTAGAATATCTTTGTCCTTGGCTTAGCCTGGTTTATTTAAAACCCTAATATGGCGGTGATCTCCAAATGATATTTTGGGGATGGCATCCAGTATTTAGACCTAATTTGTTCTTCCTAGTAGGGTTGGCTTTCTTATCTCCATCCTGGTATGAGTTTCAGGAAAGATGTTAAATTTTAGAATTTAAATTGTTCATGTTCTCAAAATGCTTCACCTGTTTCTCTTGTTTTTTAAGTTGTCACATTTGTAGTATTCGGAGCTTTTTCATCAAGGATCAAGCCCCATCTATCCACACATTAATGATTAATCTGAGTATAACAGCTCTTTCTTTGCTTTTGTTTTTCCTTCCCATCCCATGGCAGGGTTGGTTTTGGAATTTGGTTGGTTGGTTGGTTTTTAGTCATTTTGGTTTTGAATATCAAGTTTCTTTCCCTTTTCCATTTGTCTTTTCACTGGTTTTGAGCGCATAACAGTTATGTATAGGAACACAGAAGTCCACCATATTAATACTTTTCAGCTTTTTAGTTTCCTTGATTGTCAGCAAACAGTGAAATTTAGAAATTTTTGGAATGGCCAATCAAATGGCTTAAATCATGTAATTAACATCTTCAATAGCTGTGACAGCGTTATTATATAGTGACTTCGCATAAACCTACCAATTTGCATAACACATAAAATCCTTATCTGGTTTATAGCAATCACTATGACGATGTTTGGTTGTTATTGCAGATCCGCAAGAGGCTTTTTGGTCAGGTTGCCGCTTGATGAGTTGAGTTACATTGTTGTTTTACCACCCATAATTTATTTCTTGATAATTGCTTGGTTGTCCTCGTCTTTTTTCTTTTTTGGATATTCATGTTTGCAGAATACCGTGTTTATGAAATTAGAGAAGCTGGTACGTGTTTAGTACTGGTAATTTATTTGGGGCATGCCAGTGTACTCGTGTTTAATAATAAACAGAACTTTTTCGTCTTTTGCTCGAGATGTATGTTTTTGTTATCAGTGGTCACCATTGCCGCATAATTTCAGCTGATATCTGTTATTTGTTTTGATTACCATATGTGTAGTAAGGAATAGCAACGCTAGTAAATGTCAATTATGTCTTCTAGAGTTTTAGTGTTTGGAACTTGTCCACTTGATCATTCTTGCGAAGATAAAGATGGCCCATTAAGGGCCAGGCACCACATGGTTGTACAGGAGTTATGCCAGAGAACGAAGGTTGCCCATGGAACAACCAAGCATGAGTATGGAAACATAATAGCGAGTCTCATTCAGCGCTCAACAACATTCAGTATCAAAATGAGTGCTGGAGTAGAAAAAGAAGAGGATTCATTTTATGCTGGAGTTAGGGTTTATCAGAACGATCATTCTTTTTTGAATCATGAAAAGTTCGGTCATGATTGAATCTACCGGATCAATTAATTACAAGCAGAGGAAAAACAAAACTTCCCAGCAGCGTAGAGATCAAGCACATAATCTGCTGCCGAGACATTCATGCTAAAACCGAGACATTCATGCTAAAACAGCAGCCCCAGAAGCCGCATCAATTCCATATATCTGAATGACCAAAGAAACAAATATCATGAACATCGCCAGACACAATGGCTAGATAAAGATTCAATGGCATCCAGACTTAATAATTATGTTAAATGACACTCTAACATCTAATCCAATCGCCCTAAACCACCAGTTGAGGCTGAAACTGGCCTTGGCCACCCCTTACAGAAAGCTAAATGGCCAAATATATACTTAGAACTATTACATATTAACCTATTATCGACTGATATTACACCTCTAAATTTAAAGAATTATAACGATTAAATATAAATTACCTATATAAAAAATAATTCAACTCATTATATCATTATGGTTTATAAAAAAAAAAAAAAATTTAACCCATTAACTGCATTAATGATAGAATTATATTAATATAATTTTATCAATTTATAAAAATTCATAATATAATTAATAAAATTTAAAATATAGCAAATAATATTTAATCAATTTTTATTTTTATCAAATAAATTATTGATAAAAATAAAATACATTTTAATTCCAAAATTTTTACATAATTAACGGATCGATCCCATATTTCTAAAATTAAATATTTAAATCTCTATATAATCCGTTTGTCCAAATTAAAAGTTGTTCAATTCATAATTTTATTAGTCAATTAATTAAAAAAAATATTTTAAATACCTAAAATATCTTTATGAACACTTAAATCATTTTCAATATAGGTAAAAAATTTTATATTGTGTAAACTACACTTACATGCTCAAGTTTTATGGATCAGTTTTTATATTTTTAATACTAAATCCTCGAATCTCTCTAAATTTGATTCGCCTAAACTTACAGCTCTTCCATTCATTATATATACTAGTTAAAAATTAGTCGATAATCAAACTATTTCTAAAAGTACCATTTCTTTTTAAAATCTTATTTATAAAAGTTTAAGTATATTCTATATTACTTAAAAATAACTGAAATTGTAATTATTTTTAAAAAATTTTGAAATTATAAATATTGAAATATTTTAATAAATGGAAATTAAAAAATAAAAAGCGTTAAAAATTAGTTAAATGAAATATTATAAATAAAAATTAATAAAAATTTAAGTGTTTTTTTAAATAAAAAATAAAAAATAAAAATATTTAAATTATAATAAAAAAAAAATCGATTATGAAAAGGTTTAAGTATATGATTTTAAAAATATAAAATAGATTTATTAATTATATTAAAATTTAAAAATTTAAGTTTAATTTATTTATTTAAAAGTTATAATAAAGATATTTTTATATTCTAATAGTAAAAATGGAGAGATTTTTAATTTGAATGAACTAATTATAAAGATATTTAAGTGTTTGATTTTACAAATATATCCGTTAACTACATTAAAATTTAAAAACTAAAGAGTAGTTTATCTAATATTATTAATTTATGTTAATTATTATAATTTTTATAAATTTAAATGATGAATATATTATAATTTTATTTCGGTTACTCAATAAATTAATTCTAATTATTGCAAAATGTAAATGCATATCCAGCCGAGCTAAATGCTTTCTGATTCTTATAATGATCAACTATGGGTTCAAAACGATATACAGTTTTCTGAATTATGGAAGCACTTCTCAAACGGTGTGTCGTTTACCGAACAGGCCGAAATTCATTACTTGTATAAAGCGAGAAAAATTATTTCTTAAAACGCTCTTTGGCTGTCGGCTCTCGAGTCGATTCCGGCTTCCAACTTTCACTTCTGAACTACTCGTCTGAAATCCGATGTTCAAATCGAAACCAGTAAGAGCGAGAATTTGTTTCTCATTTTAGCGAAGAGAATCGATAGAAAAGATGAGAGAAGCCCTATTTCGATGTGTATTGTTATTTCTTTGTTCCGTTATTCAATTAACTTCGGCTACTGTTGTTCTGAAACCCTTCTTATTTTCCTTCCCAGACCTTCCCGCCAAATTTGGTAACTTTCTTTAAGCTCTTCAGCTATTTGGGTGCTCAGTAAATGTTGGAAAACACAAGAAAAATGAAAATTGGAACTGCAATTCTTGCTCTTTTTATTTTCTTAAAATGTATTTCTTTGTTCAGCTGTCAGAGTCAATAGGTCCGGTATATGTGGAGCTTTGCATGTGGCGAATCCTCTGGATGCTTGTTCTTCGCTACTCAATCGTTTTGGGTTCAACGAAACTGAGCAAGTAAGAATCGCTTTGATTATAAGAGGTGAATGCCCTTTTGAGAATAAAATTCGAAATGCTCAAAATGCGGGATTTCATGCTGCAATTGTCTATGATGATAGAGATAAGAGGAATTTGGTTTACAGTGAGTTTCCTATAGCTTCTTCAACTTCTTTTTAAAAAAAAAAAAAAAAAAAAAAAAATCAATTTCCCAATCTCTTTGAATGTTTGTGAAATAATGCTTATCTTTTATTTGTATCAAGATATTTCCCTTGAATAGATTTTTCATGATTTGTGTTTCTTTGGGCGTGTTAATATCAACGTTATTGAAGGGATATCATAAATTTTTGTCTCTGGAGTGGAGTATTTGCAAATACTGACTATTAATTAATGCTTTTTTTTTTGTGGGAAAAAAAAGTTCTGCCTTCCTCACTTATTATGGAATATGCTATCCCTTACTTGCAGTGATGATGAACCCTGATGGCATCAAGGTGCATGCTGTTTTTGTTTCTAAGCCAGCTGGTGAAATTTTAAAGGAGCATGCTCGAGGGGAAGAATCTGAATGTTGCATTTACCTGTCTCATAGTCATACAGCATGGACTGTTTTAGCAATATCGTTGCTTTCTCTTCTTGTTATATTAACTTTCCTCATAATAGCCTTTGTCGTGCCCAGACACTGGATACATTGGCAGCGAACACATTTTCGCAGCAAGAGTGTGGATGTGCGGGTGCTTGAAGGTCTTCCCTGCTTCACATTCTACTCCACTCATTTGAATTGTAATCAAAACAGAGAAACTTGTGCTATTTGCCTTGAGGATTACAAAGATGGGGAAATTCTTAAAGTTCTTCCTTGCCAACATGGTAGGGCTTCATTTATTTTGTTCATATTAATACTTTTAAACTTAATCAGAGGGTATAGTGTTAAAGCTATGGGTCACTCTCGTGTCCCCACATCAACTTCACCACTCATGTCTTCAACCGCCCATTCAAAAAAGCAGGTTACTTGCCGATGATATTGTTAATTTACTTTCAGAATTTCATTCAAGCTGTGTGGATTCATGGCTGACTAAGTGGGGGACTTTCTGCCCAGTGTGCAAGTTTGATATGAAAACCAAATTTGTATATTCTGAGGTGAGTACACAAAGTCCATTCTTAAATTGTAGTGTGCCATGGAGCATTTATGAATTTATCTGTGCTTTTGCTTGTCTTAGTGCGCATGAGTATGTTGGGGGATGTTTTGAATAGTTCTTGTAGAGGGATAGCAGCACTTGTTCTTTTTGCATGGATTGCATCGGCAACCTTAGCGATTTAAGAAGTCATGATTGTTGGTATGCACACATGAAAGCTCATCCTTTCTTAAACTTATCTACCATATCTAAATATAGACTAAAGTGGCTCTCTGCTGATTAAGTGATGCATATGTATTATTGGTTGAAGTGATAGAATTATATTTTCACTTGATTTGGTTTGGCACGAGCTGCATCAACTTTCTGATTCCTGACAGCTCTGATCACTTCTTCCTGGAACTAACTTGGGCTGTGAAGTTAATCTGGCCTACAGCCATTAAAGTGAATTCAGCGATAGTTGTATTTGCACAATCTTTTATGCAATGAATGGAAACATTCCATTGCCCAATCACTTTATACCATACCAAGTGTGTATAAGGGTAGTCATCCAACAAGAAAATGTTGTGTCTGTCTAAGTGGAGCTGCTATGATGAAATTTATTTGGTGTGAGTTAACCTGTAAACAATGAGGAAGATTCCTCTATCTCCAAGTCAAGTCCAGCTGTCCAACCACACCTATGTTTTAATAGTCTTAAGTCAGGCTTTATAAGCATTTCTGCATCCTAGCTGTTTCCTTGAAAATATCTGCTAAAATATGTGACAGACTCTGCATTGAAGCTACTTTCACATTTTGCTTTATTGCCATTAATGGAAATTTGGAATATGAACATGAGGAAATGAAGTGAAATTGATGCACCTATTTTGAGAAATCCAGGGCCCTATCACAGTTACTTCACTGATTATCTATCAAATAGTGTTGATTAGGAAGGCCATCACTTCGTTGTGTATATGTTCATGAAGGGACGGTTGATATATGTTTTTATGAGTGTACAAAAGGATAGAATTCTAACGGTCTCTTCCCAAAAACCTTCCTTCCCTCCAGGTGACTACTTTTTTTGGGAGAGATTTATCGTAGCGGTCTAGAGTGGGTCATGCTGAGCTCTTGATCAGTTACTGGCCGAATGAATAGACCTTCTATTTAATGTAAAGAGGACCATTAGTGGAAAGTCATTAGAAAGAATATATTTAATAATTCCTATGCTCAAATTATATGAGCATATATGTTGCTACAATCTTGTTTCTAGCAGCTATAATGATGTGCTTATACCAGTTACTGGGAAAATGAGTAGAGAGTTCAACGTTATTTGAATGTCAAAGAGATGGGTGAAATGAGATGCTGGCTAAACAGTAACTTGATATTACACCATGTTTCTCGGTATTTTTCTGGTGACAGACATGAGCAAGAATAACAGAACCAGAAATGAAGTAGCAGATGTTAGAAGGGAATTGATATAGACAATCAATTTGTGTAGTTCTTTTCACCAATACTGAAGCTAATTAAAATGCTTCGATTTCATGAAAGTGATTCCTGATGAATTGATTTTCCATTAAGCAAACTAATGTTTATTCTTAGTTAAGCCATGTCCAATGCTGCACCAAATCCTATTTTAGCGTTGGAAACTTTCCAATGTAACACCAAAATCTAGCGCCATTTTGGCGTTTTGTTACCGCCAACTTTGTAGCTGTGCCATTTATTTATTTATTTTTATTTTAACTTATATTTTTTTTCATAAAAGTCCTATTATTTGGGTATTTAAAATTTTTCAATTAGGTCTTTATTTTTTTCACTCTCTTAATATATTATATTTTTAATTTGTTTTATATTTTTATAATTATAACAATTTAATTTGAATTAATATATTCTCAATTATAATTAATATATTTTTATTTATCTATAATATAATTGAATATTTGAATATTGGATGAAAATGGAGAATATATAAATGTATGAGGTAGATATATAAAATGATATGAAATATTTGAGTGAAATGGATAAATAAATTAAAGTGAAATAAATAATATAATATTAAGGAAAGAAGAATATAAATAAAATATTTTTTTTAGTGTTAAAAATAGTGTAGAAAATTAGAGATGATACTGCGCCATTTTAGTATTTTGTGCTTAGAGTTGGAGATGACCTTAATGGCTTCATATTCAGTAAATTCTATTACTGATTTGACTGGCTTTTAATCAGTATGATTTTTCCTTGGGAAATTAATCTGTATCCATTTCCCACTGGATGTGGAAGTGGAACAGTTCATCTTTTTTACGGAATAGATGGAGCAGGGGAAAAATAATTGTACTTTCTTTCTGGAGAAAGAGAGAAGGATAGAGAGAGCTCGGACAAATTCTGCAAAGAAGTGGTTATGTTGAAAATTGCAACTGACTAATTTAGTATTGTAATTGATTTCTCTGTATACAATTGGAAGGCATCGATTTGGACCATCAATCCATATATCAATTCATGGCTGACTCCCCCATTTTCCTTGTTTATGTTGCAGATCTTCTGCCTATCTGGGATGGCCTTTTGAACTGCATATTTAGTGTGTCTATCTCATGTGTCTACCAAGGTTTAACTGGACATCTGATATGCTGTTGCTGCTGAATGTTTTGACATTTAATCTATACTGTGGAGCAATTCCATGAAAGCTTCTTTTCTGGTTCTAGCTCAGGCCCGGGAGGTTTTCATTTTTGTGTTCGATATTGGAAGGAAAAGCTGTAGATAGTGCTCAACCACAGTAACTGGCTTGTTCCAGAATTAACTGTTTGGAATTTCTGTTGTACATACTACACATTTATTACGTAATTTTATATGTTTTTATTCAATGGCTAAGCTACATGTCAAGTTCTCCCTCGTTCCATAACTTCTCCATTCCTATCTTGGCATTCAAATTAGCTGATATAAGCACTGTATCGTCTGAGAGACAAATGCACAAATACAAGTGGAAATTAAGATGGTTAAGAATATGGAAGTAGAGTTTTTTTATCTTCCAGTGTGTATATGTATATAATCTGTGGTTACACGATGTTGTTGTTCGCAAAGACGACTTCTACTGAAACTTCCTGCATGCATTTTGAGTGTATAAATACTTCACATAGTTTAAATTATATAACAAGTAAAATTTAAAGATTAAATTATTATATTTTAATATTAAATTCAACAGCGTTGAAGTGAAATTTTACAAATTAAATTATTTTTTATTAAAGAAATGTAAACTAAAATCATAAATTTTATCAAATTTCAGACATAATATTAATCATCATATAATTTATATTTAGAATTTTTTACACAATTAATAAACTGTATCGCATTGGCGTCGACACGAAGGCGACCTTCGGAATTGCCACTCCTACCATGTCCTTCTCTTTCTTCCCATAGAATAACAAATGGGTGGAACAAACAGCAGCGGTTGCTGCTTTTAATCATCACAACACTTGTATCAGCAGCTGGTTTTCTCAGGTAAACCCGGCAAACAGCCACCAGTTCTTGAAAAAAAAGCCGCCGGTCAAAATTCATCTAGCCTTGATATAAAACCCCAGGTTATCTTCTTGATCTCTCGGAATAAAAGGCTATTATCGTTTTTCTTTTGTGTTCTGTTGGGTTATGTCATATGGGCCTTTCTCTGGGTTTGATCTCCTGTGGGTTGTTTCTTCTCCTTTTGATAAATTATAGCTCAGAGGCTGAAGTCGTCACTGTCGATGTTAAGGCAGCCAAGGGTTTTCTCGAGTCTGGCTACATTTATCTAGATGTTAGGTGCATAATCTTTCCTTTTGTCACGATAGTTCTTGTCTTCTTCATTTCATCATTCGGGTTTGTTCAATTCAGTTTCTCAGAAATTAAGTTTATCATTTTTTAATGTCCCTTGTACCCACAGGACAGCGGTGGAGTTCAAGAAAGGGCATGTACATGCAGAGAAGGTATTCAACATTCCTTTTATGTTCAAAAGTCCAGAAGGTATTAATATACTTCTAACAGCAATTAGCTTCAAGTCAGTTTTCTTTTATTTCTTTGAGCTATATGTGTTTGTGAAATAAATGAAAAGAGATCATATGATTTTGGGTTTTAGGTTGGGTGAAAAATCCAAAATTCTTGAAGGAAATTTCAGCTGTTTGTAAAGAGGATGATCATCTTGTCGTGGTAATTATTCAGAGTCAAATTCTCATTTTCTTTCCCAGTTAATTACATGGGATTTTTTAATGATAAATTCCAAAATGCAACCTTTATGCTATCTAATTAGTTTCCTCTACAGGGCTGTCAAAGTGGAGGCAGATCCCTGCATGCAACTGCTGATCTTCTTGCCGCTGTAAGTTCATATAAATTGCAATAACCAGTTTCCTTATCCCTTGGTTAACCTGCTTTTATGCTCTGTTTTCGAGTTAATGTTCAAATCCTTTTGGCCCCTAACTAACCTCAAATTGAATTAGAATATCCCTTGTCTGGTCTTCAATTTTGCAATCCAATGCCATATTTAAAACCATCTTCATATTTATTACATGCTCGGATCTTTCTTGGGTGGGAAACTAATTTGTTGAGTTCTAAATGACAGGGTTTCAAGGATGTGAGCAACATGGGAGGAGGTTATCTTGCTTGGATGCAGAATGAGTTTCCCCTAAAGGTGGAAGAGGAGGAAGAAAGAACCGAGCTCTGATCTATATAAATAGTTACCATGATTGTCATTATTTTCTTTGGCCAAACATCATTTCAATATATGTAAGTAGATAGTTAGATTTAGGCGGCAGCTCTGCCTCCGTGTGATAAATGGCTCTTTCAACCCTGGTAGCGGCCTGGATGCCCTTCATATATTGGGCTTTTTGCAAAATTAGGGTCGGAATTATTTTTATTTCCGGATTTGGGGATTTGGGGTTGAGAAAATTTTATTTGCGATTTTGGGATTTGACTGTCACGTGGCAGCCGAAAAGGACGCCTGGCGCCTCTTTGACAGGCGCCAGAACCTGGCGCCACTTTAAGTGGCGCCAGGCTCTTTTGTTTTTTTTTTTTTTAAATGTCTGGCGCCACTTAAAGTGGCGCCAGACAATTGTTTTTTTTTTAAAATGTTATTATTATTATTTTTAATTATTAATATATTATAATAAAATATTTATATTATATTATTTTTTTATTTATATTATATTTTTATAATAATAAATATTTTTTATAATTTTAATATATTAATATTTAAAAAATTTTATTATTAATATTTAAATAAAAAATTACTGAAATTATATTTCAGAATTATAAAATTGATATTATATGCGATTAGATGGATAATTTTTTTATTATTTTAATATATTAATATAGTAATTCTATAATTAAATAGTATCAATACTTTTATATACGTTTAATGTTATTTCATAATTTTACAAAATACTAAGACTAGTTATAAATAATTATTATCTTTTAGAAAAATATTTTCAATATGTAATAATATTATAAAAATATTTAGAATTATAATATTATACTGCTATTAAATCTGTATAAAATAGCTTTATTGAATTAATTATTTAATTTAGTTATTTTTTATTTTTAATAAATTATAAACAATTCGTATAAAATATTTAAAATTATTATATTATTTTATTTAATAAATTATAAATAATCGTATATAATATTTAATTATTATTTTTTATTAATTATTTAAATTACATTATTGTTTATAATTATAAAAATAAATAAATAAATATTAATATTTAAAATTATAAAAATTAAATTTACTTTTTATTAACTGCTATTTAGAATTATAGAATATTATTATAGGCTACTTAAATGTTGCATGCGATTACCTGATTGTTTACAATTTATCAAATATAATAAATTTAATTAATTTACTTTGAATTAGATTAATTAATTATTTTTTTAATAAATTATAAATAACTCAATTCTCGTATAATATCTAATAATAAGATAATATAATAATTATTTATAACTACAATAATTATTTATAACTACGCTTAGTATTTTATAAAGTTATAAAATAACATTTTGTACTATTTAATTACAGAATTAATGTATTAATATATTAAAACAATAAAAAAATTTATCACTTTATACGATATAATTGAATTATTTTTATACATCTCACCGCAACATAATATCAATTTTATAATCCTGAAATATAATTCCAGTAATTTTTTATTTAAATATTAATAATAAAATTTTTTAAATATTAATATATTAAAATTATAAAAAAATATTTATTATTATAAAAATATAATATAAATAAAAAAAATTAATATAATATTAATAATTAAAAATAATAATAAAAACAATTAAAAAAAAAAAACAATTGTCTGGCGCCACTTTAAGTGGCGCCAGACATTTAAAAAAAAAAAAAAAACCGAGCCTGGCGCCACTTAAAGTGGCGCCAGGCTCTGGCGCCTGTCAAAGAGGCGCCAGGTGTCCTTTTCGGCTGCCACGTGGCAGTCAAACCTCAAAATCGCAAATAAAATTTTCTCAACCCCAAATCCAGAAATAAAAATAGCCCCGACCCTAATTTTGCAAAACGCCCTCATATATTGGTAAAAGAGGTTTCAAATGCAACTTCCATTGCACAGAAGAGGTTCGGGTAACAAGTAGCTGATAGATAACATGTAAAATGAAATTATATTATTATTTTTATTAATTATTTAAAATTTAGATATTTTACCATAATTTTTTTCAATATTTAATTTGGGTATCCAGACCATACATCTCAGATGCATTAAATTTTTAATAGAAATAAAAAAAAAATCTGAGTTTGGATAGTTTGGCGAACCTAATGCACAAATTAAATGAGACATGTTGCACAACCGAAAATGGAAAAAAAAAGTGAAAACTCCATATATTAGCATTAATTAAGGAATGAATAATTTAGTGCTGCCACAAAATTGTTTAATGGTTAATTACTCCCTTATCAGAAAAAACACATTATTAAAAAACGGGATTAGGTTGGCCACCAGATTAGTGGGCAATATTCAACCCATTTTTCATAAAGAATCAAAATCAAAATATAAAATTCTGCAACTTAGTCATGCCAAATGTTGTCATTTGCAAATCTTTCTTTGGTTGTTGTCGACTAAATCCATCATGCAAAGATCATAAAAGAACAAAACCTACGTGATCAGTAATTACAAACTAACTATATTATCTTAATCGACATGAAACTTAATTATTGGTTTATACTGTAATATTTTCGACCGTTTAATAAACAAATAATTTTATGTTAGAAGTTCCTAGTCAGGTGTCATATGAATATGATCTCCAATCAAACACCGCACAGGAAAGATCAAAATCAGAAGACAGAGGCACGTTGGTTCCTTCTTAACGTGCATGATTCGGTCTTGGAGGTGTTGTCAAAGTGGGACCCATCATGTTCATTAGGTTCATAACACCCTTGGCATGGTCTCTTAAATGCTCTGTGGATACAGTCCCCGATTCATGGTTGCAACTGGCAAAAAAACTCCCCACATGTTGCCATTAATGGCCCTGAAATGAGCTTTCAGTAAGAAACATTGAAAGAAATTGATGGGTTTGTGTTTTTGCTTTTGGAGCTGACGGTTCTATATATTGAATGCCTGGAAATTCAAGTGAATCAGATTTTACGAGTTTCTGTTTAGCAAATGGATGAAGTAGAGATTGATGAAGGCAAATCTTTGGCCATAACCCCTACATGGGCTTTGGCTACAGTTGTCACTGTTATGGTTTGTTTTGGTTTCTTCTTCCAAGTCCTTTTAGATCAGTTTGGAAAGGTGAAAAACAGAAAAGAAATTTCATTTCACTTGTATCTCTGTGGCTTTTGCTCTGATTCTAATTCCTTCTTTCAATAGTGGTTGGATAAGACTAAGAGGAAAGCGCTACTTTCAGCTCTGGAAAAGATCAAAGATGGTAAGCAACAATAATTCATTGGGAATCCTTATAATGGGTTTCTTAGTTAAATCTGTATGTTACCTGAAATTTTGTGTTATTGGTGAATCTGTGAGCAGAGCTAATGCTTTTTGGGCTTCTGTCGTTGTTGATGGGTCATTGGGTTGTAATGGTGGCCAAGATTTGTGTCAAAACATCTACGGTGAGCAGCAGATTTTTCCCATGTGCAGTATATGATAATCTAAAACCAGAAGAAGGCAGGTTTGATTCAGCTTCAGGTTATGCAAATCATTCCTCTGATAGACAGGAGACGTACACACTGGTGCATGGACATGATAATTGCCCTGAGGTAGCTCTTCCCTTACCACCTCTTAACATTATAAACGCACCACACTGTTTTCATGCATACCTTATACTCCAAGAAACGTGGGTGTTTCAAGCCATTTTCATGGATGGTTCCTGTTTTCTTGAAGGGGACCCATCAATGCATGTGCCTGAAGTTCTTTTAACATGTTCCAAGAAGAATTTTACCTTGCCATTAACTTCTATTGACATGTTATATGTTTTGCAGGGTCGCGAGTCTTTTGCTTCACAAGAAAGTCTAGAGCAGCTTCACCGTTTGATGTTTGTCCTAGGCGTTATCCATGTCTTGTATAGCTTTATTGCCATTGCCCTGGCAATGATTAAGGTTGTTGTTTACTCTTCCTAACATAATTCTGGCCTTGCACCTTTAAAATTTTACATTTCCGATGAGCATTGTAATTTCCCATTTTAATGCTTGCAGATTTATAGCTGGAAAATTTGGGAACAACAAGCTAGGAAAATGGCGATTCAGTGCGCTCCTGGTACAGATTTTTATAGTCCAAATTGATAGAGCTTTTTTTCTTTTCTTTGAGTCTACCATTTCTCGAATGCCTTCATAAAACTGCATAAATTTCTTGAATTTCAGGTTCTTCTCAAGCTGCATTGTTTAATAGAAGACTCTCTCGATTAACTACTTTCATTTCCAACCGTACATCCCATCCATGGAGCCGGCACAGCGTTCTTGTTTGGCTGGTATTTTCACTTGCTCAAACTCCTTTTTTATGGCTCTTGATAATAGATCAAATAGTCTAAAAATTTTACTTATAGCTACTCCTTTAGAAACAAAAGAGGGAAATTGGGGGCAGAAATGACTCTAACCTGAACAATTTCAACCTTATGAGCCAGGAGCCAAAAGAAAGACTGATTGCCTACAGATGCATGAATAACTGTGATATAAGTATCTATGATAAGCATATATTTTTTAAGGGATATTATGATGAAATGCTGATGGCTATCTGGACACTAAATTTAGGCGAATTGTCTCTGACCAGGATTGGTAACTAAATTCGCCTTAACATTTTGCTTTTTATTTTTAGATGCTTCAATCATATGATGGATAGTTTTGTTCAATCTTTACATTCTCTTTTCTTTCTTTTGGCAAATAACAGAATCCATATATCGGTGCCTAGTGTAAACATATATGTGATCTCTTCGTGTTTCTAACTCTTGACTGATTCATTTAATTGAATTTTCTAGTATTGATACTTTTTTGAAAGGTTTATGTGTTTTAGATCATATTCAGATTACAAATGCATATAGCATGACTGATACTTTTTAATCTCCCCTCCATTTCTTGGTTGCTGGAACTCTTTTGACTTGGAGCAATTCAGTTACTTGACTGATACCATGTAAATTTTCAGCTCTGCTTCAGCCGCCAATTCTGGAGCTCTATAAACTATGCTGATTACATGGCTTTGCGTTACGGATTTGTCAATGTATGTTCTTTCCAAACCCTCTAGAGTTTTTACATTCTTACATAAATTTATCGAGGAATTATGCTTTTGATATTATCCTTTCACAAATAATAGCTCTAGACTCTATTTGCACATCAATTCTAAGCAGATGGCTGGGCTGTTGTTGCTGGAGAATGATGTATATGACAAACTCAACATCTTGATGGGTGCAAAGAAATTGCTACATAGTAGCAGAAGAAAAGCTTGTTTTTCACTTCTGAGATCTTATGGACACATATTTCAGAAGAATAAAATCATGACATGTATATATATATATATATATATAGTAGCTGGAACATGTCTGAGCTTACTATTCTAGTACCTGACTCAAATTTGTATTCAATTTATCTTTTCCTATTTGTAGACACATGAACTTCCCTTGACTTATGATTTCCATAATTTTATGCTTCGAAGCATGGAGGAAGAATTTCGTGATGTTGTTGGCATTAGGTAATATTTCTAAGGCTCCCCTGTCTTTCAAAATAGCATGCCATTTAATTGATACACCTCAAAGTTTCACCGATTAATCCACTTGACAGTGCCAATTGTAACCTTTGCTTGCATCATGGTAATAACAAATAAATGCAAATAGAGCAATTAAAGTCATTTTAACTGTCATATAGCTGCAGTCAAGACCATGCAGCCCAAAAAAGTAGCTCTAAATATTCGCATAGATGGTAGTCACCGACTCACAATCTTTGTCATGAATGTTTTGAAATTATAGGCTAATTGAAGTCAGTCTGGTAGCTCCACTGTTGTCTGTTTCTAGACTGCCTTATAGAATTCATTTAGGCATTTAAGGGAAAATTCAATATATTTGCTATTGTTCTCCAACAAATTAATTGATTACTCTTGTTTGATTTCTCTTGCAGCTTGCCTCTCTGGATATATGCTATATGTTGCATTTTTCTGGATTTCCATGGTAATTTGCATTTTTCACGGAAATAGATCGAACTAACACATTTTCTTTTTGCTGTTTCAAGCTTCTGTTAAATAATTTGCTGCGAACTTTTAATATCTCAGGCATGAAATTTTGATAATTTCTATAATAGAACCATTTTTTTTGTCGGTTACATAAATTATAGCAAATTGCTCATAAAATACATTATATTTCCCTGGGACATTCAAGATTGTACTTCAAACTAATTTTCTTAACCTTATTATTATGGTAAGTTTTTTTTCATATTTCCTTCCTGAATGTATGAATTTCCTGGATTCTGTCAGAAACTAAAATTTACTTTTGGATCTCCTTTCTTCCGGCCATTGTAAGTCCTCAAACATGTCTCCTTTGATTTCTTCATGTACTTGATAATCTATATTGATATGCTTCTTTTTCCTGGAAATGAAAAAGTTAATACTGCTAATTGGTACAAAACTTCACCGGGTAGTGGTCAAGTTGGCTGTTGAAATTTTAGATGCAGCTCCAAGGATGGGAAATCATCAGTTAAACCTGAGGGATGAGCTTTTTTGGTTTGGGAAGCCTAAACTTCTTTTGTGGTTAATTCAATTAATATCATTTCAAGTGAGTGAAGCATATCATAGCATTCTATGTTGGCTTGAAACTTTATTATAATAAAGAAAGTTTATTCTTTATGATCATTTGTTGTTGCAGAATTCGTTCGAGATGGCAGCATTTGTATGGTCCCTGGTAAGGTTTTGATGCTTCTCGTAGCATAACAGCAAATTAAATATCAAGAAGTAAAATGCAACACAAGCATTAGGCAACATCCTTGAGGAATTGAACCTCAAATCTACACTATACTTCCACCAGGCTACATCAACCTTTGTCTATGAAAGAGAGGTTTCGGCCAGTCCATTGCATGTTAAATTGATCATTCCTACAATTTCCTTGTTGAATTCATAATCCTTATTTTCAGAAAGTCCTGATACTATATGAGCATGCAAGGTAACTACAATTACTTGGAAGACTATTATTTTGTGCTTGATAAGTTCATTCTTCCTTCTTTTACATAGCTATGTTCCCAGTTACAAATATGAGTAGAAGTTGGGGAGAAAATAGAGGGACGTGAAAAGAAGGGATTTTGATGTTAATGAGGAGATTGACCTTCTTAATGATGTAACCTTTTTTATGGTGCTGGCTGGAGAGAAGGAAGAGAATGATATTGTTGATGATGAAGAAGAGGAAGAGTTTGACATTGCTGGTGATGAAGAAGAGGAAGAAGTTGATTTTGTTGGTGATGGAGAAGAGAAAGAGGTTGATATTATTGTTGGTTATGCTTCTGAGATCAAAGACGTTGATGAACAGAAGTTTTGAAGAAAAAAGTTCAGAATCTATTGGGCATTTTAGTGTTGTAGAAAGACCGCAGTTTCTTTCAAGGCCTTCAGCATATAGCTAAGCAGGATGCAGTTTTTGTTGCTAGAGTTTAGGGAATAGAGTGAGTTGCTATTGAATTGTTTTTCCAGTGCATGGAAAAATATTGTTATCACAGGAAAACCTTGATGGACATTTGCAATTTCTTGGAACAATGGAGATAAATTGAGCTTACAAATTTAAGAGGACCATGATTACAAGCTCTATTCTCGTGCTTTTCTAATGTTTATGGAGGATAAATCGGAGAATTCAAGAAGGCTGAAGCAAAAGTTGGTCTTGAAGAGGGCTGCATCTGTAATTCTTCAATAAAATGAATTTGAAAAATGAAGGCGGCAAGGAAAGAGAGGCAAATAAATGCCAATTCCAGCATATAGGATATTAGTGTGAACATAAAATTCATTACAGCTCCTAGTAGTAGCATGTTGTATATAATTGCAATATGTTTTGCTGATTGTTGTTCATTTCTTCATTCTTGAGAACAAGAATAATTTCAAGGAGTGATGAATGTTCACTAAGGAGTAGATTAGTTAGTTAGTAAAGGGAAACACAAGTATCAATACAGAGGGAGGAAGTAGTTACAGAACTGTTATGGAAACTGTTATAATCAGTTGTGTGTTTGTGACAGTTAACAAGAGTGGACCGAGTGTAAAATGAACGAACCTGTATTTCTCGAGAATCAAATACTAGAATAGTCTCTTCTTCTCTATTTTTTCTCTAAGTCTTCTCTCCTTTTTGTTTCTTTTCTCAACCTAGTCTATTTCTCTCTCCTTTTCCCCCCCTATTTCTCTATTTCAAAGGGCTTTGCCATGTCTGATGCATAAACCTTCATATTTGATCCTGCATTTCAGATCTTGTGGTGCTAAATATAATTTCTTTTTGCAGTGGGAGATCAGAGATTCTTCTTGTTTCATGAGTAATGAACTGTTTGCTATAATCCGGTTGATATTCGGGTATACATCATCTCTCTCTGCATATTCTCTAATCTCACTGGATCCACTATTACTTACTCTGACAACGAATTGTTCTTATAATAATGCAGGGTAGTCACACAGTTCTGGTGCAGCTTCATTACACTCCCACTCTATATAATCATCACACAGGTGAGGCATTTTTTGTTCTTCCTATTTCAGGTTCTTGTTCTGCTCTTTCTGTCTGCCATTTACAGGTTTTATGGCATTATAGATGGATGCAAGGTTCAAGAAAGCTGTAGTATCTGAAAATGTAAGGCAATCTCTACATGGATGGAAAAGGAGAGTGAGGGCCAGGAATAGTTCCTCTTCTCTACACCACACTGGTGCATCATCTAAGTCCTCACTTAGTTCCACTTCTGCACACCTGAAAGGTTTATTATTCAGTTCCTCAAGTTCTGGCAAGCATAAGAACAAAAACAATGATTCTGCCTCGAGCAGCAGGCAAGGAAACAACACATCAGAAGTTCCAGATACACCAATCTCAAGTCAAGAGGCCTGTAATCCACAAGCTAATAAAAATTTTCCTGGGAATGAGCTTGATGATGGTAATGATAACGATCACAGACACAGAAATATCAGAAAGGGATAAAAAGAATCATTTGACAGCATTGAATTCCTTGTTTAAGTTCCCTTTTATCGTGCCCTCTTTTAAAGAAAATATGATATGCAGAAATGAGGTTTAATTGAAGATGTTCTCTAAAATTACTCAACCTGCTAGGCATGATGGTGCTTTTGTTTTTTGAAAAGTTTGAATGAAGTTGCAATTAAGCTGTCTTGTTTTGTTTTGTTGAATTTGCCTACAATCTTTTTTATTTTCTGCAAATCCAAATTTACTTGGTAAATTTCATCGAAGTTGATATTATAACCGGTATGCTACCATTAACATAAGAAGAATTAATTTCTTAAATAAAAAAGAATTAATTATTTAGCCTAGTGGTTGAATAGCTGTGGCCAGTTGTAGATTAAAACTCAGCTCTCCTCTTCTACTATCTTTCAAGCACCAAAAAGAATAGAGATTCCTTGAAAATATATTTGGTAGATTCAGACGCAGAATCCAATTTTAATCAATTTATGTAATTCATTTTTTTTATCAATAAGTTATTTAAATTCTATAATTTAATACAATTTCAATTTTTTGAAATTTTCACTGTATAAAAGCAAAATACACATCAGATTTTCATAATAATAATAATAGTAGTATCAGATTTTTTGAATTCCAAGTTTTTAACACTTTTGTCATACTTGTTGAAAAATTTACTCATTTATCATAATGTATGAAGAATTTGTTACATGATTCAAATAGTTTGCTGTCTATACAAAACCATCATTTTGGTAAATAGTTAGATAAGTTTACAGTTTCTTGTGGACACAACATGTATAGGTACATAAACACTAATTGCTAACTGTTATAAATAGATACTGGTATAATATGTAATAAACAAAGGATCAAAATTATTAAGGTTCAATCTCTGAATCCTCTGATTCTGCACAAGACTGATCTCTAATTTCAAGACTGGCAATTTCTCTTATGACTTCAGCTTTGTCTGCTTCAAATTGTTCATCCCCTGCATCAAGCGCAAACACAAAACTATTACTTGCTTTACACAAAACTTGAAACACTTCTTTCTTCCACTATTTTTTTTCGCTTTTTCATATCAATCTCCCAAATTTGCAAGGATTAAATCGAGAATATGCACTATTAACAACAGTGATGAAAACCCATATTTACAAAAAGAGAAAAACTTGATATTCAGTCACTGACCTTTATCAATGGTAAAATCACTTAAAAACCGAAGAAGTTTGCTTTTATTTGTAAAAAGTACACTAACGATTTCAGGAGGCTTACTTTGATTAGCAATAAATAACTATCAAGATCAAAGAAGAGAAGTTAGATTTGAATAAATAACAAAAGCTTAAATAAAATATCTCTTGTTCCACCTTGAAAACATGAAAGGCATCGACTTGTATGGTCTTCTTTGAGTCCTGTGAATGGATGAAGCACAACTTATAACAATAGTCAAAAAATGTAAAGGGCCTTTTAATATGAAACAGAGAGTACCCTGAAAAGGTTCATCAAGATTCTCATGTTATCCAGTGAGCTCACATAGCGAACCATCACAGCAGAATTTGATCGTTCAAGTAACATATCTCCCAGCAACTTAATTGGAAATTATTTTAACGTTAAAAACTATGAAAATATCACCAATTAAAACTATAAAAACTATAAATTATTTTCGAATAAAAATACCTTCACAGCGTGTCGTCTTGTTATATAATTGGTAGATTCCAATAACTGAGAATTGTATTCTTGAAAAAACTGAAACATCAACATTGAAGATATCTAACTTCAATTATCTCATACTTAAATAATGTTATAGTGATTTACAGAAGTAATTGGATATGCCATACATGTAACAGAAATATTTATCAAGAAAACTTACCCAGTCATAGTTTTTAGAAAGAAATTGAGCTACAGTAGATTTATGCCTAGTTAAAAGCTCCTGTCCAAATATGACAATCATTAAAAAAATAAACTTTAAGAGTGCATATGAAGCAAAAAGCCTAAAGAAAGAAGTGGGAACAAAGACATCCATCAATAAGAGAAATGGCATATTAATTAATTTATGTAGTTTTAGTTGCTATTAGCTAAAATACTTCACATATTCAGAGTGTTGTTATGAAAAAATAGAGCAAAAGAGGAGGAAGAAACTGGTTTCATTAAGCATACTCAACTTTAAAAGTTGCTTGAGCATCAGATGATATGTCAAAATTAGGAATCTGTATATAACTAAAAAATTTCTTCATGTGCTCTGATTCCAAGACATATCTGAGAAAAACAAACAATATAAATTATTACAGCATTTTATATGTATCTTGTTAAAATGGTTGAACCAATTTCAAAGTCAAGAAACTAATTAAGCCCCCAGTCATTAAGTTAAAAATAAATAAATGCATAGAGAAAATTATTTTTTTTCTATACTCGGTTCACCATTTATTCAAGATATAAACAAATAAATTTTCTTGAGAAGAATAGCAAACTGGATCTACAAGAATTGTCTGAATCGATAAAGGTTATAATGCTTAATTACCTAGCCACAGTTTGATGACGTATGCACTCCCTTGAAATTGCACCATAAGTTAGTGCAATGTCACCATTCGCATAACTTAAAAAAAAAAATAACAATGATTAGTTAAGCGTTTGAATTTGCATACCATGATTAAAAAAAAAATCATTTTGTGAAATAAAAGAAAGTCTTACCCAGGTAACAAAATATCCATAATATCCAAATTGTTTTCCATGAACTCAGAAGCAATAAAACGGCAATTAACACGTTGTCTTTGCAAATTTGCTATCACATGAGTGGCATTTTGACGTGTCTATAAGAAAGGATAATCACAACATTCAAATTAATTGTTAATGCAATCTAATCATACAATGAAGGGAAATCCTACAGAGAAGCCGATTGCATATGTTCATGAAATCTTTTGGAATTTGAATTTTTCATGTAATTTCTGGAAAAAGGTTCTCTATGTCCTTTCCCTAAAATAGATGCTGGTTGAAACATGAAACTTACCCCTAAATCAAGTTTCGGGAGACTAATAATAAGAAGGCGAAACACATCCTGTTTGAAGAATTCTTGTGTGAGTTGTGCGCAAGCATCAGAACTCGGCTCATTTTGACCATTTCCAAATAGAACTGTCCTCAGCTCTAAGATTAATTTACTCAGCTCTGAAATCTGCCAAACAATTTACATCAATTTAATCTTACCTATTTCCAGAGAAGAGACTTGATGAAGATTCTATTCTTTGCGATGATTGAAAGGGAATGAAGCAAAAATAAAGGAAAAAGAAGAACCTTCTCTTCGCGTTTACGCTCGCGAACTTCTGTATTCTTATCGACATAGATAAGAAGCTCTCGTGTTAGCTGCACCAGCTCCACCGGCGTCTTTGGTTTTGATTTGAATAACCCCTTCATCTTCCTTTTAAAAAAAATTTTGAATGTGTTTATATACAAAAATTTACCTATTCATTTTCATATAAGTTGTTCTCTGCATTTTGGGAATGTGATCATGAATACGGTTTTGGAAAAGGAGGAGGAGGAAGAAAAAAGAGAAGAAGATGAAGAAGAAATATTATATAATTTGGATGTGAAAGCTTTATTTTGGGGATTGAAGAGATTAATTGCTAAATTTAGAAAAGTTGATGAAAATGTTAACAACGTAATCTACATGCATTGCCTTTGTGTTGTGCTTAGGAACGTGCATCGTTTATGTGGTTGTCTTTTATTGCCTCTTTAGATTTTTATTTTTATTTTTTTTGAGATTTACGAATTAACATAACTTTTCTAAATCTAAAATTAATCAGATTTAAGTTTTTTTTAAGTTAATTCATATCAAATATCCACGAAATAATAATAAGCTTCAACAAACCCTCCCCACGGATGGACCTAATATATATGAACTTAATTTAGCAGAACTTTTTTTTTTTAAAAAAAGCATTTAGCAAAAACTTAAAACGTCAAAGGATAAAAATTTCATTTATTAAGTTAATAACATAAAATAAATATTACATATAAAAAGAGCAATGGCGATAAAATACCAACCGATGTACAAATAGGATAAAATAATTCATTACTCAACTTATTAAAATTCAAAATTAGACAGTTTTTCAAATATAAATTATGTTTTTAAATATTTATATAACATTTAAGTTATAATTATAATTCATTAACAATTTTTCATCAGCACAATTTTATGATATGATTTTTTTTTTTAAAAAAAAGACATAATAAAATAATAAAAAATTTGCATTAGACCACTGCTTAACACCCTGCTAGCCAATTTCAACTGCAACTTATTATACTAATAATTTCACTTTTAAAAAAATAGATTTT
Organism: Manihot esculenta; assembly: GCF_001659605.2. Classification (NCBI taxonomy): domain Eukaryota; kingdom Viridiplantae; phylum Streptophyta; class Magnoliopsida; order Malpighiales; family Euphorbiaceae; genus Manihot; species Manihot esculenta. Next base: position 8,295,901 of record NC_035162.2, on the reverse strand, counting down.
TTAAATAAAAATATAATATTTTTTTCATTTCATAATTTTTATCTTTTTTATTTTTTAAATATATTAATAAATATAATTTTTTAAAATAAAAGTTGAAAATTTTTATTTTTTAAAATATATTAATAAATATTTTTTTAAAAATGAAAATTCAACATGAAGAGAGAAGAGAGAGAGAGAGAGAGTAGAATATGAGATTTCTTATATTCATTCAGATATATTTACTATCAGACTATATGTGTGAATATATATTAATAAATACATTGTTTTTTTAATTTTTTAATTATATTTATTTAAAAGTAAATTTTATTAAATATTAAAAATATTTTAATAATTAATAAAATATTATTTTAAAAATAAAATAAAATTATAATAATTAATTTATATATTAATTATATATAAAAATAAATAATAATTTTAAAATAATTAAAAATAAAAAATAAATAAAAATTATGAGAAAAAGGTATAACAAATAAAGATAAAATTCACTTAAAAATTAAATTAATTACTTACAAATATATTTAGTTCGACTTAATAGTAAAAGCAAAGCACACTGAAACCAATAGTTACTAAAAGGTATATTTATGGTAAATGATTTTTTTTTTTCCGATGAGATAATCATTGCCCTTAAAACACTGAATTAGAAAACAAAGCGTGTAAACTCTTGTGTTCAATTATGCTAGATGCATATATCTCTCTCTGAAATTTAAGCCAACATTCTTAGTACAGTGATGTAATTATTGTAAATAGAATGCAAGTAAAATTTTTCTTTAATTATAGGAATTATATATATCTAATTTCCCTTAATTACTCTTAAATTATAAATATTTATTTATGTTTAATACTTGTTATTTTATATATTTAAATTGTAATTATTAATTGTTAATCATTTTAATTTTATTAACTAATACTCACTCTTTATTACTCTAAATACTAAATATCCCCTGCTCTATACGACGAAACACAACATCCTTCTCGTCCCATTTGCAGCAGCCAGTTGTCCACCAACTCCTTCCTTCCCCCCATCGACGCTGCACCACGCCGAGTCATCCTCGCCTGACGACGAGAGCCTCTCACCAACAGCTTCTTCCCTTGAGTCGCCCCTCTCTCCATTTTCGTTGCAACTGAAGAAATGGGTTAGGATTTGAATATATTGTTCTGTTGATGTTTATTTAGGGTTATTTGTTAAACATTTGTTGCGTTTAGGAGAAATAGGTTAAAATTTATAAATCTGTTTATGTTTACGTTACTTTATTTGATGAAGGAATGGGTTAATACACACACGCACAAACACACTCTAATGTAAAATTCTAATCGGCTTCGGGTATCCTTAGCTTCGCCGGTACTTTACTCGTTGCCATTTCTACACCCTGCTGCTGCCATCTCTATTGCCGGCTGCCATCTGTAGCTACAGTTTATATTCCAGAGATGCGCTGGCAGTAGCCTGAGGTTGGAGTACCAGAGTATGGAATTCATTCCTCACATGTTTTGATCAGTAGAGCCTGCAACGATTTCAGTACCTACCAGAATTCTTGTTGGGAAACCTTTGATATTTGGATGGCAATTCTAAAGATTTTCCTGGGGACAAATAGAGATGTGTCCTATGTTATTTTCTGCTCTTTTTTATTGTCCTCAATACCGAATTTTATGTGGGCTAAATGCATGTTGTTTATCTGAATATGATTTAGTTTTTATAGATTGCTTTTGTAATATGTTTTGAATTTATACAATAAGAAAATTGGATTCAATATCATGTACAGGGAATTGATATCTCTTGCGGTACAACTTACAAGCTTTTACATTACTGTATGCTTGTATAAAATGGAGGATCAATCATTTTTTGATAGAATGATCAAACATCTACGTGCCTCATGCAAGTAAGTGACCTCTTATTTTTCATTGCCTGCCCTGCCTACACAAATGGTATTCATTATATCCTTATTGGTACTAACACGGCATATCAAGAATGTTAGTGCCGCGAGGGGGTGGGTGGGTGGTGGGGGGGGGGGGGGACGGAGGAGGATGGGCGGGAATCCCCTTTCTTTCTCCTTTATAAAACTTAGTGAAATGATAAGGATTTGTTCTCTTTTTTTACAATTAAATTTCATTTTCCTCCTACCTATACAATCAAACTTCCTTCTCATCTTCTTATTTTATTTATAATTTCCTAAACAAGACAGAGCAATGATTATTTTATTTTTTCTATATATCTCCTCCCATCTCCTCCTCCCCCACCCACCTTTCCTCCAACAGCCATGATATTATGGTATCAATAGAGAATCATTTCATGATAAAACTGCATAAAAACATGTCCTAACTTTCTTGGTCTTCATGACACATTTTTATTGACCTGGGTTTGTACTGAAAATAAGCCCTTTTTTAATAAATTTCTTGGTGTGGCTAATGTGTATGTCAAGATATTATACCGGGTATCCTAAAGATTTGGACCCTTCACGGGTAGTTCATTTTACATCAGAGCGTGAATTTGTCCAGCTTCTTCATGAAGGACGCCCTGTAGTTGTTGCTTTTACCATCAGGTGACATGATTTGAATGCTTTTAAGTCTTAACCTTTATTGCTATAATCACAATAACTCTTATGATTCACCATTCATTTTGCGTAATGCAGGGGTAATTACACAAAACATCTTGACCGGGTACTTGAGGAAGCTGCTGCTGAGTTCTATCCACATGTAAAATTTGTGCGTGTAAGTTTTATCTTTTGAATCAATTATGCTTTATGATGGGATCTTGTTTGTATTTTTGGGAATTACCATGTCTGCAGTTGAGGTATAACTGTTTAAAGCCATTTATGTATTTGTCTATTATAGACATCTTTTTGCCAAAATTTCTCCTGGTGTTAATTTTATGATGCTTTTAGAAGAATTCTCGAAATACATGTGATTTAGCATCCTTGATCCTTTGTTAATCAAGGTTTTTTTCCCAGGTTGAATGCCCAAAATATCCAGGTTTCTGCATAACAAGGCAGAAGAAGGAATATCCATTCATTGAAATATTTCACAGTCCAGCACAAGTATGATGATCTTCTTTAGCGATTTAATCTTGTTCTCATCTTGATGTAATTGGTGACATGAATGGATGTCTTTGTGAGTGCACAAGTCAAGGACTCGGTGGAAGTTAGCCTTATTTCTTTTACTATTACAAACTTTGGCCCAATTATTGTTTTCTTTGGTTTTGCGAGAAACAGAGGTAATGTTGTTTTGATGTTTGATAGGTAGGAAAATGGGGTGGGAAAAGTGAAATTGAAAGCAAAGTCAATTATGTAGTTCTGAATTGTTTTTTGTTCTATTTTGTCTTTCAGTAATTAGATACCAAAGTGAGAACTAGATAGCATATATTTGTCTTGAATCTTTTCCTTACTATGTGATCCTTTGCAAAGAATCAAATTCTCTTTCCCCTATTCTATTACCGATTGTTACCAATGAGAATGAAGTGATGTTCAAATAGAAGAAATGTAATTATTAATGATGCAATGTTATTCGTTTTCTTCTCAAGTGTTACAAAATTTTCTGATTCAGGCTACCATTCAAGGAAGGGTTGTTGATCCAGGTGTCACAAGATACTCCGTAAAAGTTCTACCTGTGAGTTCTGGATCTTTTTATCCTTTATAAAGCTGGTTTGCGATTAAAGCTTAGTAATTGTTTATTTTGCTGCAAATTTGATGTTTAAGCATTATGTGCATTTAAGAGTTCAATTTGCGTTAGCTGAATCTGAAATAGTAACATTTGAAATTTCTGGAAGATGTTGTCATTTTCCTTTTTCTCATCCTCTGTGGGATTCAATTCTTATTTTGAATATTTGCAGTTCAACTATGACCTCAGTGCTTATGGATTTCGAGAATTTTTCAAGCGCCAAAATATACAATCATCAGAGGCAAAATAATGACTTTGTGGTGACAAGTGTTTGGAATATCTTTATATTCCTGTTGTAGAATTTCTACTGCTTGTAGTATTGTTTTTCCTGTCTTGTTTTAACGGGAAACATTATTATTACTTTGAGAAATTGATTTCCTAAAGGCTGCATATGATTTCCTTTTGCTGGATCGATCTTGGAGCAAGGGGTGAAGACGTGATAAGCTTCTCCATAAACTACACGGTACTTGAGAGCACAGCAAAAACTAGCCATTGTATTGAGATTGAAGAGTTCAAGTTCATATATGCCTATGCCAAAATCTCCTACTGTAGGGGAGTGCAAGTGGTGATCGATTTGAAATCAAACTGGAAAATTTAAAATCCTTTTAACTATACGGGCTGAATCGAATCCAATGAAATGAAAATCAAATTGAATATTATAAACGCCTTAAATAGAAAATCGGCTATTTCGATTTTTTTAAATAAAAAAAAAATCAAATCGATTTGCAAACCAACATTTAACGGCACTAAATACTCTGAAATAGCCAACAGCACATCAGAAGGAAACTTGAAAATTCAATTGTGAGAAGAATGAAAGAGAAGAAAGCTCATTGGCAAATTTTTCTTAAAGTTTAAGTGAATACTACGGGGAAACTTCGATATTTCAGAAAGGCTTCTAAAATTTAAAGATTAAATTATTATTTAAATTTAAAATATGGACGAGTATGATTAAAATTCAAGATTTTTATTGTAAATTACTCAAAATCACATTTCCTCTCTCGCTTATCAAAATTTAATTGACTAATGCTTATTAATAAAGTTATATTTATTTGATTCATTAATAAATGATTTATTAACTGTATTTCTTTTTATGAATTATTTTTTAATTGAAAGTTTATTAAATGAAAGGATGCAAATTAATATTAAATAAAAATTAATTTAATTTTTGGTTTAGGATGTGCTTTTATTATTGAAAAGTTATCACCTAATCTGATTAAATTCGATGGCTAAAAAAATGTCACTTACCTAGATCTATATTAAATCTCCAACACCCTCAAATTCTTAAAGGAAAAGAAAAATGGTTTATCAATAAAAAAAGATTTAAATATTTAAATAATCAAAATTATAATGTTTTAATAATAAAACTATGAAATATTTTTATACAAATGGAGATTAGTGGCTAAGTATTATTTTTAAAACATTTAAGTTTAATTAGTATTAAAATTTTATTTAAAAATAAAGAAATTTGCATTTAGATAGAAAGACAATTAGCAATAAATTGTAATTTAAAAAAGTAACATTATTTACAAAATCTATATATATATATATATATATATTAACATTGAACCTTTTCATTAATTTATTTTTCCATTAAAAAATTGTGGGGATCAGGGGAATCTCTTATGCTTTACATAGCGCGGGTGGGCGCGGGAATTTATTTATTTTTAATATATAAATTTCGGATCCCGCGTCCCTGTTTCCACGCGCAATACAGAACTCACTGCGCATTTATTCCAATCCCATCACAATCACCGTTACCATCTTCGTCTCCAATCAATTGAGCTTCAAGCCTTCAACTCCCGAACTGCCCTAACTGTTCCTTTAATACCAAGAAAAAGAAACAGAATCTATCCCCCCACCACCCCCCCCGCGTTCTCTCTCTTTCTCTCTCTCTCCCTTTCCCTTCAAGCAAAAACAATGGCTTCTCAAAACTCTACCCCCAGAAAATCTCTATATCCAGAAGTCATCCACTCAAACCCTGATCTTCAATCCTCATCTTCCAACCTCTACCCCACAATCGACATGCGCGACCTCGTTGAAAATCTCTTCCCTGACCCACAAGAATACTATCATCATGCCCCCTCAGCTCCACCGGAGGCCATCGAGGAAGTATTGATCAAAATCCCCGGTGCCATTCTCAATCTAATCGACAAAAACTATAGCGTCGAGCTCGCTTGTGGAGATCTATCCATTGTCCGCCTCCGCCAGGGGGATAATATTTTCGCCGTTCTCGCTCGAGTCGCTGACGAGATCCAATGGCCATTAGCCAAGGACGAGGCCGCAGTAAAACTTGACGATTCGCATTATTTTTTCTCCCTCAGGATGCCCAAGGAGCATCATGACTCGGATTCGAGCAGTGATGAGGACGACAAGAAGAGTAGAAACGAAAATGGCAGTGATTCGAATGATATTTTGAATTATGGTTTGACCATTGCATCCAAAGGGCAGGAAGCGTTGTTGAAGGAGTTCGATGGCATTTTACAGGCTTATAGCTGTTTTACGGTCCAGAAAGTTTCGGAGAGCGCGATAACTAAGGGAGAGGCTTTGTTGAGTGATTTGACAGTGAAGGAAACTTCACCAGCTGATTTGCAGTACAAGGAGAAGAAAGAAAAGATGGAGGGAAGGTGTGCGGCCTATTGGACCACATTGGCGCCCAATGTGGAGGACTACAGTAGCACTGCTGCGAAGGTGATTGCTGTGGGTTCGGGGCATCTGATTAAGGGCATTTTGTGGTGCGGTGATGTGACTGTCGATAGGATGAAATGGGGGAATGAGGTCATGAAGAGAAGGATGAGTCCCAAATCGAAGTCAGAGATTAGTCCTGACACTATGAAAAGGATCCGAAGGTGTGAAAATAGCAGTTTAGAGTTCATTTTGCATTTGCTCTGTTGTATATGTTGTTGTTTGTGGATTTGTTCGGTTTCTCTTTCTCCCTGTCTACACTTTTTCTGTTCTTTTGCAGCACTGCACACATTTTCCTTGATGCCAATGCTCGTTGCCTTCCTTATCGACCGGAAAGCAACAAAATGGCATCACCGATATATTTGCTTCATTTGAAACAACTGCATGGGGATATTTTTATTTGATTATCTTGCAGAGTTAAGAAGTTGACAAAAAGGACAGAGAAAGTCGCCAATGGAGTTCTCTCTGGGGTTCTGAAAGTATCTGGAATTTTCACTAGTAAAGTTGCCAATTCAAAAGTGGGCAAGAAATTCTTTGGCCTTCTGCCAGGGGAAATTGTGCTTGCCTCCCTGGATGGATTTAGTAAGTCACCATTTTAAACCTATCATTTAATATTGTACACTCCTCGATGGATAGTATTGCATTTGATTTATCACTCAATGCTTTAGTCTCTTCTTCTATTGTTTAATACTCCTCTATCATAGATTTGTTTTCTCTTTTTTATCCGTCTAAATTGTAGGCTTCTTTTTTTAGATGGTAATTTATTGGCTAGCTTCATAATATACCCATATTTTAATAGTTCCAACCTCCAAGAATAATTCAGTAATAAAGCAATATAAGTAGAGGGTCCAGCAGTAAATACAATATAAAATTTATTGTTTTAACTATATTAACTGTACCTTCTTAATTCATGTGAAAAAACAAGCCTATTTTTGTGGGATGGAGAAAGTAGTTAAAAAATTATGTTGGGATGTGGCTTTTTGTAATTTTTGTCCTTAATATTTGGTCGTCCAAGTTTTTTTGACCTTTTCGTTTGCCCCTTGTTTTATACGAAAGTATCATCTCAAACTTTGTTCAAAATTTTTAGTAATATATGAACCTTCTATAGGTAAAATTTCAAATAATTAATGCAGAGAAAGTTAGATAAGCATGAAAGTAATTGAATAGTCCTCTGGTGCAAAAATTATGTCCGTTTATATAATTGTAATCCTGGCCACTAAATCATTTATTTTCTCTTAAAAGAACTGAACTTAAATATTTACCTGGTTGAGCTGGTTATTGAATTTAACTCACGTTAAATGATTGCAAAAGTGGGAGATCTGATTAGTTAGAGTACATGAGCTGAGATGAGGTTGAAATCAGGAAGAGTGTTCATATTTAGACATGTTTTTGCATTAGATTTATTTCTGTTTGTATTACTTTATAATTGTAGAATAATTTCATATATGCATGTGTGCTGGTATATGTCGATGAGTGGATCCTTTATTAGTTGTCCAATGGCAGTCATCTGCATATTGTTTGAGTTCATGTTCTTTTTCTTTTCTTTTTCCTTTTCCTTCTTTTTCATTTTTGTCTTTTCAAATGAGTTTGCAATAGATGTGTTTGTTTGGCCATTATCTTCTTACTTTGTTAAAAAATTTTCAGATCATATATAATTATTTTTGCTTGCAACCTTCCTAGATTAGACTTCTTTGAATGTTCATTTAACTTTATTGAATCTTCCTATATTCTTCATTATATTTATCATTTTCCCGTAAACAGACAAGTTATGCGATGCTGTTGAAGTAGCTGGAAGGAACGTCATGTCAACATCATCCACTGTGACAACTGAACTCGTTAACCACAGGTAGAGTTACCTTGATACTGACCCAGTAGCTCATGGCGGCAATTGCCTTTACAAAGTGAAACAGTTAGAGTGTGTTAAAATGCTTCCCCTTACATTGCTTCAGGGGTTCAAATGTCAATAGCGACCTTTTCTTTTAAATTTCCTTTGATTTATTGTTATTAACGAAATATCTATTCTTTAATGAAGTTTTTAATTAACCTATTAGACCAACTAAATTTATTTCAAGGATCAGACCTAGCTAAATTGTACCTTTCATTTTTTTTTTTTTGCTTATGATATAGGAATTTTTTTGTTAAATTTAAAATGTTACATTAAATGGTTTTATGATAATTATCGTAGCAGTTTTTGGTTTAACATGCATCTTTAGATGGGTAAAAAGAAATTATATTTAAATGATTAAATTGTGAAACTCTTTCTATGTTCATGTCTAAAATTAATTAATATTGTCAATGAAATAGTTCTTACGCAACTAAAAAAGGCCAATTGGAATATCCTATAAGAAAATAGATAATGGAGAATTGAATTTCTGGATAAATATATATATATATATTCTATCTCTTCTATTTTACACTTGGAAAATAAAAACTAAAAAACTAAGAAATTTGGAAGAAAATTGGAAATAGAAAATGTTTTCCATGACTAAACAAGTACAAGGTCTAAGAGAACAAACTTAAGAGGAAAAAAACTAGTATCCATAAAATGTGAAAAAATGTGTTGCTGCAATGGATCACACCAACCAATACCTGAGAATGAATCAGTGTGCGTCATTGTGCATTTGAGCATTACAGGAGGTTGGGAACCCATTAACCCTGGCTGTTTATCTTTCAGAGGATGCTGACAGCCACTTGACCCTGGCCTTTTTACTTGACTTTCATAAGTTGGCTAGTACTAATTGATAGGTTCACATCCATTTCTTAACATCTGGACATGATATAGGAATAGTTTGCATAAATATCCTTGGACGCTTTATTCCTATAAGAGCTTAGTGCTGATATTTTTTTCATATTGATGTGCTTCCAAATGTGGGGTTGTGTGGTGCTTCACCCTTTTTTTGATGTTTATCCAAATATTAATAAACAAAGTTATTGTAGTTTGTCACGTGAATTCAGTTTGCATAACTGCAAAAGCTTTACAAAACTGCATTTAGCAGACTCTTGCCATCTTTTTAACTTGCCTTCTGAGTTGTTAGATTTTTTTCATAGGCATAATGGTGCAAATTACTTATTTGAATCTTAGGTGGATGAAGCACAGTGCAAATTATGTTTAAATTTCTATATGATCAAGTTGTAATCCCGTTTTATAATCTTCACATAGAATATTATGGTATGTTTGCTTATTCTTAGCAGTGATGTCCATCTGATTATTTTCCCTCTTCTCTTTACTGGTTTTGAACTTCATGATTTATTTGGCTACAACTTTTTTCTGCACTATAATTGCCGATTATATTACTGGCTCAGAGGAATCGTAATTGCTAGCTACAACAGAAAGTGATTGTCCAAGCCCTCCACCCTATTGGTTGAAGACTATTTATTAGTGATTAATTCAGGAAAGAGAAATGAGTAATTAATTATACAGAAGGAAAAAAGAGGTAATTATAATTTTGAGTTATATGTATGAATAATACTCATCAACCAATAAGATGAAGAATGTTAGTTACTTTCTCAATTGACTATAGCATTCCTCTAGTGGTTGAATACATCCAATTTTATTGTTGGGTAATTTGCAAAATATGTAGAAGGATTGTGATGTTAACATAGTTGTGACAAGCTGAACTATTACTTAGCGGATGAATTTCACTGGAATTAATTATAAGCAGCAAAAGGTGTGAGGTATATATGATTCACATGCCTATTTGCTAAAGAAAAAAAAAATTTACGGTAATTTACATTTATATTCAATATTTGAAATTTTGAATGTTAAAAGCTAAATCTTTTCAGTTTGTCACGATCATAACAAATAGAATTAAATTAAATCTGAAAAAGTTAATTATAAATTACAATATAATTTTTAATGTTTTATATTATTAATAAAATATGTAATCGTTTAATTTAAATTTTATATGAAATTAAGTATATTTTATATTTACTATATGCAATATTAAATATATTGAATAAATATTTATTATAAATAAATTTTTATTATATAAAATATCACATATAAATAATATATCTATATATAAATAATATATATGCATAAATGTTAAAATATTTCACCGAATGTTTATACTCAATATCATAAATTATAAATTATGTGTATATTTTCTATATTTGACAAATTTTACTTATTATTAATAATATTCTAATAAAATGAAATATTATACGTTTTAAATTATATAGTTTTATTTTTTTTCATATTTTAAGTTTTTATTAATATCTATGATATTACATGAAAGTGAGAATAGAGAGTGAATGATGAGATTAATAAAGAATGATATTATTATAATAAGAATATGTATTTAATTAAGGACTATTTTATTATTCAAATAGAACTTTAGGGATTATATTGTAATTTACTGTTAATTTGTATAAATTCAATTTAATTCTTTTAGTTATAATTATGTGAAATTGAAAAGGTTTGATTTTACTATCCAATATTTAAAATATTAAATGCAAATGTGAATTACAATGGCTCTTAAAAAATGTTTGTGTATTCTGCACTCTTCAATTTGAATGCTGAAGCTGAACTCTTCACATACTGGTTTGATGCCATGCTTTTTATGTTCGTGTATTCTGAACTCTTCAATTTGAATGCTCTTTCTTTCTCTTTTAGTCGGGGAATGGACATGTGATGTGTTTTTGGAGATGGAGGAAAACAATATTATAAATATTCAAGTGTGCAATTATCATTAGATGTTTTTCTCGCAGATACGGTGAACAAGCTGCTGAGGCTACTAGTGAGGGTCTTGATGCTGCTGGGCATGCCATAGGAACTGCATGGGCTGCATTTAAGCTTCGAAAAGCACTTAATCCAAAAAGTTCTTTAAAACCCAGCAGCCTGGCGAAGTCTGCTCTTAAAGCTGCTGCCGCAGAGATGAAGGATAAGAATTCAAAATAACTACGGACGGATCTTCTTAAAACATTGCAGAACTTCAGCTGTAACAAATTAGATTTATCCTTTGCTGCTTGTTGTAAATCTAGCCTTTGTATTTTTTTTGCCGTTAATTTGTAATTACTGTTGCATATATCTTACCGGGCCTATTAAAAATGATTATAGCTTTATTTTGTATAATTTTTTCTAGACTGTGTTTTCAGCTTCACTGGATTCCTTGTGATATTTGTAGTAAAAGTTTTTAGTCGAGTCGTCTACCGTGTGGCATTTCTGAAGTGGGAATTAATCCTTCGAGAATTTGGCATAATTGAGAGTTTTGGCCATTTTTGGGTCTTCATTGCTAATTTGAGTTTGTATAACAATTATTTCAGCATGTCAGGTGGCAACATCAACTTTAAATATCCACTTGTCATTTTTTTGTTTTTTCAAATCATACAATTGCTAAATTATGTACATTAAAAGCCCATTTTAGTGCTACCCCATGAACACCATTATGTCTTGTTTTCTTCTCTTTTTTACAAGTGAGGGTCAATAGAATTAGTTAACCGTCGTTTTCTTTCCAGAATTTCTCCCCTTACCTCTGTCATAGTTCGCGAAAATGTACATTAAAAAAAGGCATATGTTTGGTGACGTATAGAACGATATCATCTTCATTCTTTTTCTCTAACTTGCATCATATAAATTCATTTTCTTCATAAGATAAAGTTGGTAAAAGTAAGATCATTGTGCCTTTATTATTATTTTTAACTACAAAGTATTAGAGCCTAAATAGGCAAAGGGATATATTGTTACAATAACAGCCAGAGGCCCAGATTAAATACAAAAGCCAACTCCCAATTAGAGTCCATCCTTCGGAGAGAATTTGATAGAAAAAAAGAATATTATCTTTCTTTTTCTTTGATTCAATAATAATTAGAGAAAGAAAAAAAATAGAGAAAATAGTGTAAATTTAAATTTCCTAATTTTCAGCATATTTTCCATCGATTTGAAGTGAAAAGAGAGAAAATAAAAACTTATGAAAAGTAAAAGTTACAAGTATATATTATATATTTGACACCATAAAAATAACATTCCATCAATTTGAAATAAACATAAATAAAAAATTAAAAAAATAATGAAAGATGTCTAATTTGATTTATTTAATGGTGAAAGGCATATAACACTCATCATAAGATAGACTGAGTTTGAATTTCACACCCTAATATTCTATTAAAAGAAAAATCATCAAGGCTAAACTTATGTATATTTGACACCATATAAATAACAAATGTTATAGTGAATATATATATAGTATTTTTACATTAAATTTTCGATTTCTTTTTCTTATGGCCTCCAACTATCACCTTCTTCATGGTCATTGGGTTGGCAGCCACATATCTAAGTAGCTGAACCATTGCATTTTTATTTTATTTTGTGGCAGGCACTCATTGAATGGTGAGACCTAATCTATCACAGTCCATTTCAAAATAAAAAATAAGAATAGATAGAATCATTTACACATATTTTTCTGAGTAGCAAAGCAATTATTATAAAACTAGCAGTGGGTGGTGGACCCTAATAGTGTAGAAGCTTGCCATGCGTACGTCTATTCAATTTCAATTATGTTATTAATACATGCATTTAGAGCACCAACTTGGAAGTTATGGATGTAATTTGGTCTTTAATATTCTCACTTTTTTAATAATAATAATAATAATAATAATAAAAATCTTCACCACTATCATCTCCCAATATCCACCTCTTCCTTTTTCAATGTGGAGGCAACGAATCGAATGCTCTTCCTGTGTGCAAAAGAAGAAGACTATCATTTCTCAAATTGGTTTATGCTCTTTATCTTGTATGTTATCGCATTTCCTCTTTGATTCTTTGTCCGATTCTGATAATGATATATTTATTCACATGCCTCTTATCTCGTTGATTATGAGAAGTCCTTTTGATCAAATTTTACAATTTGTGATAGATAATTTGATTCTCATTTTTCTAATTATATTAAAAAATGATATAATTATCATTCAAGTTAAGATCCTCGATATTTGAGATTCGAGTAGGATAAAAATCACTTTAAACTTTTTCCACTTAATTATCGCTAGCCGTTGACATAGAATATATAAAATTTCTGTAAATATTGAATTCATTATTTACTTGTAATACCCGGCTAGACTCCGGTATCGGAATTCCTACCGTCCGGTGGAATCTCGGATGTCGGAGACCTCTAGAAGGGTAGAATCATGTTTTATAAAATGCTTTCATGAATTTTAATGGTTTTAAGTATGAAATTAAATGAGTTTTTGCATGAAAATAGCATTGGAGGAAAACCCAGGTTCGGCCGCCGAAAGTCAAGTTCGGCCGCCGAACATGCATGCGTTTTGGAGGCACGTTAGGCCCCCGAAAGCATGAGTGAGGGAAGTCAAGGTTCGGCCGCCGAACCTCATGTTCGGCCGCCGAACATTTGCATGGATGCGGAGGCACATTCGGCCCCCGAACGTGGTCTGGCCAGCCACTATAAAAGGGTCCCTTAGCCGAAAACGGGCGAGCTTTTCCCCATTTTCGGCCAAGGTGAGCTTTCCGCCGTCCCTCACCCATTTTTGATATTTTTCCTCTAAATCTTTCGAGATTTTCACTTGTTTTCACTTGGTTGTGAAGATTTAAGCTTTTGAAACAAGTTTTGGAGCTTTGGGAACTCAGGAGCTCATTTCCGTGGATCTCCAAGTTTAGGTCGTCTTCCTCTCGATCTTCAAGAGGTTCGGACCCGAGGAACCGAGGACCCCAGCAGTGAGTTCAGCTGCTTCGGTATTGTCAGAGTCAGCCAGAGGTGAGTGGAACTAAACTCAATCTTTTAAATTAAATGTTTTATCATGTTTCATGCATCATGATTATGCAATAGGATGATTGCATTAGTTTTCACGAATATGCCGCATTGCATAAATTGTTGTTGTTGTGGGTGAATGTTGGATGACCCAATTAGTCCAAGACAGGAAGACCAGGCCCCATGCTACAGGCCTGGCACAGAGTAAGCAAGTCCAGGCCCCAGTCTACAGGCCTGGCACAGAGTAAGGTACGGTTATGGGACTTGAAGACCAGGAGCCAGAGGAGGCCCTGGGAAAATGGTAAGTAATGTATGTTCTGACAGGAAAGACCAGGACCCCATTCTACAGGCCTGGCACAGAGTTAACTTGGACTAATTGGTGACGAGTTCACCCAACCCTTATGTGAATTGTCTGTGTTATGATGCATTCCATTTGAGCATAGTGTTAATGTGTTTTCACTAGCTCTACTCACTGGGCTTTTAGCTCACCCCTCTCCCTTTACCCCCAGGCTTGCAGGTACAGTATAGTGCGGGAGTCCGGATAGAGTAAAGAAGTCATGCTTATGTAATAGCTAGCAATGGACATGATCAAATTGTAATGTAAAAGTACAGTATAGTTATGTAATGAGTTTTATGGATGATTAGTGTGTGCTTGACCATAGAATGTTGTATCCCTTTTACACATGATCTTGGTTATTTTTATGTCACTTATGTAAACCAACTCAACAGATGTATGTTACCCATTGAGGGCACAGATGAGATCCCACAGAGGGATCAAGATTATGTTTATATTTATGCAGGTTGAGTTTGGTTGATGTTCCATGGAAAGAAAAGTTTTAATTTTTATGTATATTGTTGATCATGTATGGGATTAAGCAGGTTCACAGGATGCATGTTAGGCTTGCTACGGGTCCCGGCGGCCTTAAGTCGACCCGGATCCTAGCGCCGGTAGCGGTCCGATTTTCGGGTCGTTACAGAATGGTATCAGAGCCCTAGGTTCATATGGTCGGACCTAGAGTGTCAGGCTCATAGAGGTTATAGAAGGTCAAGCAGAATAGGAAAAGATCATGTCCGCTAGGATAGGATGTGGAGTCCTGTCTTGCATGATGATGTAAAATGCCATGATTTTATGCATGTGCATTAATGATATGCTATGATATGTGATATATGTGATGAGGGTTCATGCGTGCCCACATGAACCATATGATGCTAATGCTTGCTTGATGTGTACTGTTTTTCAGAAAACAGGATGAGAGGAACTCGTCGATCAGCAAAATTGACTGGAGTACCACCTGAGGATGAGGGCATGAGCGCCCGTCCTCCTACATTGCCTAGGGCAATGTCAAGCAGGTCCAACAGGGACAGAGCAGTAAGAGACCCTAGAAGGTCTTGGGATCTGGGTAGAAGCAGATCAGTCAGAGGAACAGTTCAGGGAGGAGCGTCAGAGGATATGGGGGATGATATGGACGTAGAACAGAGGAGGGATGGCAGTTTGGGAGTCAGTATGTCAGAAGAAGGAGTGGGAGAGTCCCAAGGAGGCACTCAGGCCTCGGGATTTGTGCAGCCACCTCACTACCCACGTTTCTCACCACATCCCGGGTATTCGATGGGAGATACATCGGATTACCCTAGTTTCACCCCTTATCCCACACAGATGCCATACCCACCATACTACCCACCATACTCACAGTATCCAATGTATCCACCTCCACCCTACTATCCAAATCCAGAAAATGTTGCACCACCTCCACCACCTGCAGAACCAGCAGCCCCAGTTGCTCAACCACCTAGACCTAGCTCAGCCAGTGGGAGCAAGGTTAAGATGACCGATTACATGAAATTAGGTGCTCCCCAGTTTGAAACCGGTGATGATCCGTTCGTGTACTTGGAGCGGGTCAAGGCAATTACAGATGAGATAGGGGCGGATGACAGTAGAGCCATTCAGATGGCTGGGTTCACGCTTAAGTGCAAGAAGGCACGAGAGTGGTTCAAAAATTATGTGAACCCGAGAGTGGACAGCATGACTTGGGAAGAGTTTGCAAACGAGTTTGCTGGATGGGCATTCCCTGATAGTTCAAGGGAATTGAAGATGATAGAATTCGAGCAGTTGAGGCAGACTGATGACATGAGTGTAGACGAATATACTGACAGGTTTATGGAGTTGCTGCCATTTGCAGGGCAAGACCTTAGCACAGACCAGAAGAAGTCAAGGAGGTATATCATGAAGCTCCATCCCAGGTATTCCTCCTTGGTACAGTCAGCAGATAGAGAGAGTTTTCACGCCATAGTAGACATGGCTAGGAGAATGGAGGCTAGTGCCATCATTCAGGGGACAGTTAAGCAGACAGTGGCACAAGCTTCTGGTTCTAAAACTCCGGGTGGGGGAAGGTTAGATCCCTCTACCTTGAGTGCAGCAGCTTCAGGCAGTAAGAGATGGAGTAAACCCAAGGGTAAGAAGAACAAGTTCTGGAGTAAAGTCAAGTCCAGTCTGGGATTTGGGAGTGGCTCAAGCTCTGGTGCGGATAATGCAATCTGTGCAAGGTGTGGTAGGCCACACAAGGGAATATGTCGGTTTGGGACGAACGCCTGCTTCAGATGTGGTCAGGAGGGGCATATAGCTCGAGACTGTCCAAGAGCGGCCCCAATAGCTCAGTCCCAGCAGACAGCTTCAGGCAGTGTAGCGCAGCCAGCAGCTCCAGCCATGACTCAGGCCAGTGGCAGAGGCAGAGGGAGAGGGGCAGCCTCTTCTTCAGCTGGTTTCAGAGGTGAAGGTCCATCAGCTCCGGCACGGATCTTCACAATGACACAGCAAGAGGCAGATGCATCTAACACTGTGGTGGCAGGTAACTTAATTATTGGTTGTTCAGATGTATATGCCTTGATGGACCCTGGTGCATCTCATTCATTTATTGCTCCGAGAGCCGTTCAGAGGTTGGGGTTGATGATCTCTGAGTTAGAGTGTCCTCTCTGGGTCAGTGGACCCAAGTGTGATCCATCAGTGGCAGAGTCAGTCTGTCAGTGTAGTCCAGTTTTTGTTGAGGGGAGATGCATGTCCGCCGACCTTGTGGTTCTAGATTTGACAGATTTTGACGTCATTCTAGGGATGGACTGGTTATCTACCCATGGTGCTACCTTGGACTGCAGGGACAAGGTAGCCAGGTTCAGAGGTCAGGATGGATCAGAGGTTGTCTTCAGAGGAGACAGGAGGGGTACACCTAGAGGTATGATCTCAGCTCTTCAGGCTCGTAGGTTGCTTAGGAGGGGATGTCAGGGGTATTTGGCTCATGTGAGAGAGCTTAATAGTCAGGTTAGAGAGCCCGCCTCGGTGCCAGTGGTTAGAGAGTTCTTAGATGTGTTCCCGGACGAACTGCCAGGTTTACCACCTGCTAGGGAGATAGAGTTCGAGATAGAACTGATGCCTGGAACCCGACCGATCTCTATCCCTCCCTACAGGATGGCGCCAGCAGAATTGAAAGAGTTGAAGGAGCAGTTGCAGGAGCTGGTAGACAAGGGCTTCATCCGACCGAGTACCTCACCTTGGGGCGCTCCAGTTTTGTTTGTGAGAAAGAAGGATGGATCCCTTAGACTTTGTATCGACTACAGGCAGTTGAACAAAGTCACTACCAAGAACAAGTACCCATTGCCAAGGATCGACGATCTATTTGACCAGCTAGCAGGAGCGGGTTGTTTCTCCAAAATAGATCTGAGATCGGGGTACCATCAGTTGAGGATCAGGGAAGAGGACGTACCAAAGACAGCTTTCAGGACCAGATATGGGCATTTTGAGTTCCTTGTGATGCCGTTCGGGTTAACTAACGCCCCTGCAGCATTCATGGATCTCATGAACAGAGTGTTTAGCCAGTACCTGGATCACTTTGTTATTGTCTTCATAGATGATATCTTAGTGTATTCCAGGAATGCAGAGGAGCATGCCCATCATCTGAGGTTGGTTCTACAGACCTTGAGGGAACATGGCTTGTATGCCAAGTTCTCCAAGTGTGAGTTCTGGCTAAGGAGCATTTCGTTCTTGGGGCATGTAGTGTCAGAGAATGGTATAGAGGTAGACCCCAAGAAGACAGAGACTGTGGCTAACTGGCCTAGACCCACTTCAGTGACAGAGATCAGGAGTTTCTTGGGTTTGGCAGGTTACTACAGGAGGTTCGTACAGGACTTCTCAAAGATAGCAGCTCCTCTGACCAGACTAACCAGGAAGAATCAGAAGTTTCTGTGGACCGACCAGTGCGAGGAGAGTTTTGAAGAGCTCAAGAAGAGGTTGACTTCAGCACCAGTTTTAGCTCTGCCATCTAGTGGTGAGGACTTTACAGGCTTTTGTGATGCGTCCCGAGTGGGACTGGGTTGTGTGCTTATGCAGAATGAGAGGGTGATTGCTTATGCTTCTAGGCAGCTAAAGAAGCATGAGTTGAATTACCCCACACATGACCTTGAGATGGCAGCAGTAATCTTTGCACTCAAGATGTGGAGGCATTACCTCTATGGGGTAAAATGTGAGATCTTCACAGATCATAAAAGCCTACAGTACATCCTGAGTCAAAGAGATTTGAATCTGAGGCAGAGGAGGTGGGTGGAGCTGCTGAGTGACTATGATTGCAAGATTCAGTATCATCCGGGTAAGGCGAATGTTGTGGCAGACGCTCTAAGCCGGAAGTCACTAGGCAGTCTATCCCACATCACGGCAGAGAGGAGACCAGTGGTGAAGGAGTTTTACAAGCTCATTGAGGAAGGTCTACAGTTGGAGTTGTCTGGTACAGGTGCCTTGGTCGCTCAGATGAAAGTGACACCCGTGTTTCTGGAGCAGGTGGCTCAGAAACAGCATGAGGACCTAGAGTTAGTGAAGATTGCCAGGACTGTTCAGTCAGGCAAAGACAGTGAGTTCAGATTTGACAATAGGGGGATCCTCCGCTATGGGAGTCGATTATGTGTACCAGATGACATTGGGCTAAAAGGAGACATTATGAGAGAGACTCATAATGCAAGATACAGCGTTCACCCCGGAGCCACCAAGATGTATCAGGATCTAAAGAAGGTTTATTGGTGGCCAGCTATGAAGAGAGAAGTGGCACAGTTTGTGTCAGCCTGCGAGATATGTCAGAGGGTGAAGCTGGAACATCAGAAGCCGGCTGGAATGCTTAACCCGCTACCTATTCCAGAGTGGAAATGGGAGAACATAGCTATGGACTTCGTAGTGGGGTTACCGGCGACGTCCAACAGATTGGACTCCATATGGGTGATTGTGGACAGACTCACCAAATCTGCTCACTTCATCCCTGTCAGGAGTGGCTATTCTGTGGACAAGTTGGCGCAGGTGTACGTGGATGAGATAGTCAGATTGCATGGGGTTCCTGTTTCGATAGTGTCAGATAGAGGGCCCCAGTTCACCTCCAGGTTTTGGCGGAGTCTGCAGAACGCCATGGGTACTAGATTGGATTTTAGCACTGCCTTCCATCCACAGACAGATGGACAGTCAGAAAGGACCATCCAGACTATTGAAGATATGTTGAGAATGTGTGTGCTAGACTTTGGCGGTTCTTGGAGGCAGCATCTACCTTTGGTGGAGTTTGCCTACAATAACAGCCATCATGCTAGCATCGGGATGGCTCCATATGAAGCTTTATATGGAAGGAAGTGCAGATCACCTGTTTGCTGGGAAGAGGTAGGAGAGAGGTCCTTAGCAGGACCCGAGCTAGTAGAGATCACCAGCAGGGTGGTACCTATAATCAGAGAAAGGATCAAGACTGCTGCTAGTCGGCAGAAGAGTTATGCAGATATCCGCAGAAGATTAGTAGAGTTTCAGGAGGGGGATCTGGTATTGCTTAAGGTGTCTCCAATGAAAGGAGTGGTTCGCTTTGGGAAGAAAGGTAAACTAGCCCCACGATACGTCGGACCCTTCGAAATCTTGCAAAAGATTGGGAATGTATCGTACAAGCTGGATTTACCTGCTTCAATGGAGAGAATCCATCCGGTTTTCCATGTTTCTATGTTGAGAAAGTTCGTGTCAGATCCGGGCAAGGTTCTTAGTGAGCCTGATGTAGAGATCCAAGAGGATCTCACCTATGTTGAGCAGCCAGTACGGATCCTAGACACCCAGATCAGGAAGCTGAGGAACAAGGAAATCCCGATGGTGAAAGTCCTTTGGAACCACCACAATATTGAGGAGTGTACCTGGGAGACACGGGAGTCCATGCTCCAACAGTATCCCCATCTCTTTTAAGGTTAGATCTTTATGTGTTTATGTATGTATGTTATGTTGATTGCTATGCATGTACTAGTTGAGGAACATTCGGGGACGAATGTTCTTAAGGGGGGGAGAATGTAATACCCGGCTAGACTCCGGTATCGGAATTCCTACCGTCCGGTGGAATCTCGGATGTCGGAGACCTCTAGAAGGGTAGAATCATGTTTTATAAAATGCTTTCATGAATTTTAATGGTTTTAAGTATGAAATTAAATGAGTTTTTGCATGAAAATAGCATTGGAGGAAAACCCAGGTTCGGCCGCCGAAAGTCAAGTTCGGCCGCCGAACATGCATGCGTTTTGGAGGCACGTTAGGCCCCCGAAAGCATGAGTGAGGGAAGTCAAGGTTCGGCCGCCGAACCTCATGTTCGGCCGCCGAACATTTGCATGGATGCGGAGGCACATTCGGCCCCCGAACGTGGTCTGGCCAGCCACTATAAAAGGGTCCCTTAGCCGAAAACGGGCGAGCTTTTCCCCATTTTCGGCCAAGGTGAGCTTTCCGCCGTCCCTCACCCATTTTTGATATTTTTCCTCTAAATCTTTCGAGATTTTCACTTGTTTTCACTTGGTTGTGAAGATTTAAGCTTTTGAAACAAGTTTTGGAGCTTTGGGAACTCAGGAGCTCATTTCCGTGGATCTCCAAGTTTAGGTCGTCTTCCTCTCGATCTTCAAGAGGTTCGGACCCGAGGAACCGAGGACCCCAGCAGTGAGTTCAGCTGCTTCGGTATTGTCAGAGTCAGCCAGAGGTGAGTGGAACTAAACTCAATCTTTTAAATTAAATGTTTTATCATGTTTCATGCATCATGATTATGCAATAGGATGATTGCATTAGTTTTCACGAATATGCCGCATTGCATAAATTGTTGTTGTTGTGGGTGAATGTTGGATGACCCAATTAGTCCAAGACAGGAAGACCAGGCCCCATGCTACAGGCCTGGCACAGAGTAAGCAAGTCCAGGCCCCAGTCTACAGGCCTGGCACAGAGTAAGGTACGGTTATGGGACTTGAAGACCAGGAGCCAGAGGAGGCCCTGGGAAAATGGTAAGTAATGTATGTTCTGACAGGAAAGACCAGGACCCCATTCTACAGGCCTGGCACAGAGTTAGTTCCAATAGGGAAATTTGGGCCAAATCCACTTGGGGTAAGATGGGCCGTAGGTGCTCTCCCGAGGGACAAATCCTGCCTGGAACCCGTGAGGGTGAAGGGATGTTAAGACAGTGCCGGTCACGGAGGATGGCCGGGCTGTTACAATGATGCATTCCATTTGAGCATAGTGTTAATGTGTTTTCACTAGCTCTACTCACTGGGCTTTTAGCTCACCCCTCTCCCTTTACCCCCAGGCTTACAGGTACAGTATAGTGCGGGAGTCCGGATAGAGTAAAGAAGTCATGCTTATGTAATAGCTAGCAATGGACATGATCAAATTGTAATGTAAAAGTACAGTATAGTTATGTAATGAGTTTT
This sequence comes from Manihot esculenta, assembly GCF_001659605.2. Lineage (NCBI taxonomy): Eukaryota > Viridiplantae > Streptophyta > Magnoliopsida > Malpighiales > Euphorbiaceae > Manihot > Manihot esculenta. The sequence continues at coordinate 8,274,155 of NC_035162.2, read as the reverse complement.
ATGGATGATTAGTGTGTGCTTGACCATAGAATGTTGTATCCCTTTTACACATGATCTTGGTTATTTTTATGTCACTTATGTAAACCAACTCAACAGATGTATGTTACCCATTGAGGGCACAGATGAGATCCCACAGAGGGATCAAGATTATGTTTATGTTTATGCAGGTTGAGTTTGGTTGATGTTCCATGGAAAAAAAAGTTTTAATTTTTATGTATATTGTTGATCATGTATGGGATTAAGCAGGTTCACAGGATGCATGTTAGGCTTGCTACGGGTCCCGGCGGCCTTAAGTCGACCCGGATCCTAGCGCCGGTAGCGGTCCGATTTTCGGGTCGTTACATTACTGATCAGATATAATTTCAAAATATGTAATTTTTAATTACTCTAATAACACTCTTAATTATATACGTAATTTCTAAGTGTTATCAATTATTTATATTTGTAATGTGGTGTTTTGAGAAGATTTATTAATCTAGATTGAAATTAATCATTTATGTTAAATTTCTTTTTATTTTATTTTATTAATAAAACATTTAATTTAAAAAAACTCAAATTTAAAACCTTAAAATTTTGGAGTACCACTACTTAAATCTCATTAATGAATGACTAGTGAATGTTGATATTTTTTAATGCTTTATTTTCAAGAGCTTACCTAAAAATTTCATCCTCTTTGCTTCAAAGTACCTTAATTAATGGGCTTAAGAATTGTTCTCTTATTCTGTATTAATGGGATTGACTAATCTTGCCTCTAAAACTTTATTGACACATGTATACACTTTAAGATTATTTATTTATTCTTTTTGCAATATCTTAGTTTACTCATATCACATCGGCCATATTCAATATAAATATAAAACAAATTTTATAATTATTAAATTATATGTTTATATAAAATTAATTAAAATATATAAATAATATGTAACAAAATATTTAAGTTTTAAACAGTATATACAACATACTGTAAAGATAAGAATTCTAGCATTATATTAAATTTATTTTCATATAATATGAAGTTTATAATAACCATACTTTAAATTTAATAAAATAAATATCTAATGTGAAAATTAGGAGATTAATTTACAGGGAATAAATTAACAAATTAACAAAGTAAAAGACAGACAGAAACCATTATGGGGAAAAAAATAAGAAGAGGTGGGTCTCCCACTATGTATAGATTAGAGTTGATTGTGTTGTGGTATTGGAGAGGCAAGAGAGGATGAAGGAGAGAGTGGAGATTTGTGGGCATGAAGCAATGTTGATGTAGTGGTAAAATATGACATCAGATCTTATGAAGTAGTGGTGGTTTATGAAATAGGCCATATGCACAGAGATGAATATGATGGATTGGTGAAGTGGACTCACTAAACCTTTGTTCTACAGGATGAACCAAACTCAAAAGTCAATCTACACTTCACACGTGTTAGTGCTTTCTAGTTTAATTAGCAAACCATCCATCAATTTACGCTCTCTTCGTCTTATGTAATTAGAGTAACTTAACTCGAAAAATAAGCCACCCCCTCGGACATTATTATTTATTACCTACCGTCCATTTTCTCTTTTGTTTATGCATAAACGGGAATAATTTATTCTGCAGTGTGATTTCCTATTTGTACAGTGTCTTGGATTTGCTTTGCTTTTGCTTTTCTTGCTTTATAGGAGCCTGCCTTTTTGGGTTCAAGTGAGAATTTCAACGAGGTCCGGCCATGAGCCTAAATCCACATCATTTCCACCCAGCCGACTAAACCAAGGAACACCATAACAAATGAAAAAAATACCACTTTTCAAAGTTGCCAGTTGAAAGCTACCGTCTCTTTCTCTGCAGCTTTCTTTTTCTTTTCTCTGCATTTCAAAGTCACCTCCTTCAAAGTGGTCACTCCACTCTACTCCAAATTCCTCTAAGATTGCACCCATTGATTTTTGATAGTGAGTACGAGGATCTACCTCTCTCTAGGTTTTCCCTTTTATTACATATGGCCAATAAATTTACGCCCACTTGGGACAAGTTGGGCAAAGTCCAGCCATGAATCTGCTTATAGTCTTTTTGGATTTATTCGATTGGAGAGTTGAACTCTGTCGTTACTGCAGTTGTACAGTGGTGCATTCAATTTAATGGAAGTTTCACCACCTCAATCATAGCATAAAGTTATTTGGCTCTCACTTCTCACTTCTCCGACTGCTTAAAAACAGAAAAAGGTGTGGGTCCAACCTGACCCACCTCCAAAGAGTCCCCAAGCACCCTTGGCCAAGGAGTTTTCAGGACGATAAAAATATGGCCTTGGCAGTTGGCACAGCTGAATTTCACCATTCCCCCACCACCCAAAAGATAAAAAAAAAAAAAATGATATTGCTGAATTTAGCTCGAGCAAATGAATAAAAGATAAGTCATTGTTGTGGATGAGGAACAAAACACCACTCTTCCCCACTTAGGAAATTGCAGGAACTTGTGCCTTGCCTTGAAAAAGTGGGAAATGACACATGAACCAGCATATTTATACACACCCCATTCAAGATCACACACTGATATAGCATCTCGCTTTGATCGACTGTTATACATAAACCAAAGCAGCCTAAGTTCTTCTTGAATGACGTACTTTTTCTGGTTTCAGAAATGGCAGGGAAAGCAGATAACAGCTATGCTACTAGTCCTGAAGGTTCTCCAACAATGAAGGCACCAATGGCTTGTCCTCTTTTGAGAAAGGTGTTTGATAAATTTCTGGGTTTCAGTTCCTGGAGAAGGAATAGGCCTGCAAGTGGTAGAAGAATTTTCCGTAGAGATGTCGAACAAGATGATTTCCAGTATGCAAGTACTCATTGTCTCTCATCATACTACAGTGTTTTCGTGGTTCGTCTAGCAATCATGGTTAGTGAACTCTTTGTACTGTTATACTAAGTAGAAATTCTGTTATTCAATTTGAAATTCAATCAACTCAAATGAGTGAAGGCAAAAACTTATTGGCTAATACAGATTTTAGATTAATAGATAAACGAATGTCAACTTGATCGATAAACCCTTTTCTTCCAAGTTACATTTCAATGTTACAGTTGCTATATATGCAATTTCTGTTTATTTTATGTGCTTATAGTGAGAAACTTCAACTCACTGAGTGAGAAAATTGAATTTATACAAGAATTGTACACTTTTGGTTAATGAACACATTATTCTTTATGCAGGTCATGCTAGCCATTTTGATTGGGCTCCTTACCATTCTAACATGGCATTTCACAAGGAGTTATACAAAAAGGTCCCTAGACACCTTAGCTTTTGGCCTTCGTTATGAACTTCTACAACGCCCCATATTACGAATGTGGAACATTTTGAATTCTACTTCTGAGATAACTACAGCTCAGGTTAAGCTCTCAGAGTATGTAATCAAACGGTATAGCAATCCAGCTACTCAGGCAGAACAAGTTGAGGTTAGTTATTATGTCCATTTGCTACTTATAATAGCATTTCTAAGGACAAAGGTAATGTTTGAGATCCCTTTGGAAGCACTATTTATGAGTTTTTGTTTTCTTCAGCTATACGAAGTGATGAAGGATGTAACATGGGCAATGTTTGCCAGTCGCAAAGCTCTCAATGCCATAACTATAACTTACAAAAACGGCTTTGTCCAGGCTTTCCACAGAGATCATCGCAGTAACAATACATTCTATATCTACTCTAATCTTGTGAATTATTCTATCAGTGGCAATGAGCCTTCTGATGTTAATAACTTGTCCTCACATAAAAAGTGGAATGAACAAGCCATTCATGGTAACGTTTCAGCAATTTGGTACCGTGAACCACTTGATCCAGTAACAGGTGAAAAGAAAGGAAAAGCAAGCCGAATTCCACCGGATGATCTTATCAACATTGCAGGCTTTTCAGAAGTACAAGATGGTGTAGCTTCCTGGCATGTGGCAGTAAGCAAGTATACAGATTCACCATTGCTTTCAGCAGCATTGCCTGTAAGAGATGCTTCCAATGAGAGCATAGTGGCTGTTGTAGGGGTTACCACTGCGCTCTACAGTGTAGGCCAGCTGATGAGAGAACTTGTTGAAGTCCATAGTGGACACATCTATTTGACTTCTCAGGAGGGTTATTTACTGGCTACTTCCACAAATGCTCCTCTCTTAAGAAATTCAACAACAGGGCCGAATCTTATGATGGCTGTTGATTCTGAGGATAAAATTATAAAAATGGGAGCTCAATGGTTAGAGAGAGTCTATGGGAACAAGTTTCCTCCAGGGCACATTGTGCATGAGAATGCAAAGCTCGGCCACCAACAATACTACATTGATTCATTTTTCCTAAATCTGAAAAGACTGCCTATAGTAAGTACAACCTATTTTTTCTTTGTACTGTTGTAGAGGCAGGCATATGTCTACTTCCCTGTTAAGCCTTAACAGTATAAAATGCATTCAGGAAAGGTTTTCATACACTTGCCATATTTCGTAGATTTAGCAAAAGTACTCTTTGTGCAGGTGGGGGTTATCATTATTCCAAGAAGATACATAATGGGGAAGGTAGATGAGAGAGCCTTCAAAACATTGGTTATACTGATTTCTGCATCTGTGTGCATATTAGTCATTGGATGTGTCTGCATATTAATTCTTACAAATGGAGTATCAAAGGAAATGAAGCTGAGAGCAGAGCTGATAAGCCATCTTGATGCAAGACGAAGAGCAGAGGCATCAAATAATTACAAAAGTCAATTTCTAGCAAACATGAGGTAAGTGGCTTCTACTTCTATGAAGTTGGCTTTTTTAAGTCTTAAAAATTCAATGCAAGTGTTTTAAATCTGTTAGAAGCCCAGAATATCTCAGATAGCACTTGATTAACTATGATATATTGTTTCCTTCTTTTTCTTTGAGAAAATAAAATCCCCTTCCCCCCTGGACTCCCATCATGTAAAGTAAATGTCGTTGAGGTATAAGAACTGACAAAAAGCAATAGTAGAACAACTTCTTACAGTAACTTAACTGATCTACACTGATTCAAAAAGGATGGGGCATAAGCTACAGTAGGCTTTTAGTGAAAATGCCATAAATGCATAACATATAGTTTTAGGCATCCAACTCATTTATATTCCACAGACTTCTTCAAAGATGTAGTATGTAGCATAGGAATTGGGTTCATCTGTGATGTCCTTGAAGAACTGTTGCCTGTGCCCTGTGTTGATCCTTCTTGGATTACTGATAGTGGATGGATTTTGGTGGTACTAAATGAAATTGAGCCTGTTTTGATGTAAAATTAACATGTATCATGGTTTCATGATAGTCACTTGTCCAAATCCACAATGGAAAATAAATATTTATTTACGTTTTGTATTACAGTCATGAATTGAGGACCCCTATGGCTGCAGTGATTGGGTTGCTGGATATTCTTATCTCTGATGATTGTCTGACAAATGAACAATATGCAACCGTTACTCAAATTAGGAAATGCTCAACAGCTCTACTTCGGCTTCTTAACAATATATTAGATTTGAGCAAGGTGAGATATTAGCAAGACTGAATTCTTTTGATTTGTGAGCAATTTTATCAATTATGGAACTAATCAAACCACTTTCCGAATATAAACACACCAGAACATTAGAAGGTGCAATAATGTTCATTATGCTCTGTTGAGGGCAGAAGTGTTAAATCTTACTTCCTGCTATTTTCCACATCAAAAGGAGAATACTAAACCATTTACAGTTTCATTCAGAATTGTGAGAATCCAAACTTAATAACTGGCATTTTTTTAAGCAACCCATTTCAATATTCGCTTATTTCATTTCACTGCTCTTATGAGTTCAGCAGCCAATTTTTAAATCATTAGCTTTCTTTGTAATACTACAAATATACATTAATACTTTTGCTTTTGAAATAATTTACAGGTTGAGTCTGGAAAGCTAGTGTTGGAAGATGCTGAGTTTGACCTGGGACGAGAACTTGAAGGACTCATCGATATGTTCTCTGTGCAGTGCATTAACCACAATGTGGAGGCTGTTTTAGATCTTTCTGGTAGAACCAATTTGAATATCAATAGATATATTATTAGCCTTTTCTTTCTGTTTCTCATGTGCATTTCTACCTATATCTTTTTATTTTATAGATGATATGCCGAAATTAGTTCGAGGAGACTCCGCCAGAGTTGTGCAAATATTTGCAAATCTCATTAGCAATTCTATCAAGTTTACTACATGTAAGAACAACATTTTGCATTTCCAACTTGCTGGCTCTTAATAGACATTTACCATAGTGATACAAGAGAAAAAGTTAACGAATTTTGCAGATAGAAAGTGTCATAGCACTTAACCATACTAAGAAATAACATTGGGATGATCTTATATTCCTTCCACCTGAATAAGACGACCATTTGCTGGCAAGCTTGAGGTTGAAGAAAATAATGAGTTCTGTTTCTTCAGTTGGGTTTCATTTAGAGTAATGGAGTGGGAGGCTGAAACTGATTTCAGATCCTCTGGTTGGCATCTATAGTACCAAGTGTTTTAGTAACTTATTAATGTATTTACGAAAAAAATCTCCATGGTTATCGGATAACTTAGTTCCCAATTTTTTGTCAAATGAAAATTGTAGGATGGACTTGAGCATCTTCTGTATTCAAAAGAAGTATGTTATTTATTTCTCTTACATAACCATTTCAAATAACGTGCAGCGGGTCACATTATTCTTCGTGGTTGGTGTGAAAATACTTTCAATGGTGCAACAAAGTTTCCTCTTGATCAGAAGAAAGCACGGTGTACACTTAAGACAAAATTGAGGCAGCAAGGGAACCACATTAAGAAGGCTACTAAGAAAGAAAACAAAGTGATTCTTTGGTTTGAAGTTGATGACACAGGCTGTGGTATAAACCTTGAAAATGTCAGAGATCTTGATGTGCATTTTGAAAGTGAACATTCTATTTGGAGAACTAATATTAGATTGTTTCCCATATTTTGCAGGAATTGACCCAAGCAAATGGGAAACAGTATTTGAAAGCTTTGAGCAAGCAGATCCCTCAACAACTAGATTGTAAGTAGCAAAACAGTGTATGACTCAACAATTGAAAGAATCAAACTGCTAACAACTACTATAGGTTCCTGGACTGGAACTTTTAACCAATGACATGGAGTCTTTATTGCATATTAATTCATCGCTTAACTGTCATAATAAAGATAGAGAAATCAATAATTGGAATTCCTAGAGATTCAAATATCATTTAACATTTCTCTATTTCAGGCATGGTGGCACTGGTCTTGGACTCTGCATTGTTCGAACCTTGGTAAGTAAACTCCCTGAATATGTAAGATCCTACACCATTATGGAGAAAATTAAACAACACCATTGATTTCTTTAATCTACAAGTCTATGACCTCTAAATTATCAGGTGAATTAACACCTAAAACTTTTTGAGATTATTTTAATGAATTTTTTTAAAATCTAGCTCTAAATTTGTTAGAAGAATGTTGTTTTTTCCTTTTGTTGTGATTTAATAATATTTTGCATTATCCAACTGTATCATGACGGCAGGTTCACAAGATGGGTGGAGAAATAAAAGTGGTGAAGAAGAATGGACCAGGAACTCTAATGCGTTTTTACTTGCTTCTTAATACAACTGGAGATGGTGCAGAACACCATTGTCAAGTAGATTTTGCAAGGCATAATGTTGTGGTAAGCCTACCCTCTTTGAAAATAAAGCTTTTTTTTCAATGTACCATCAAGTCATATGGTAGATATATCAATGAATGTATATATCACGAAAAGAATTGAGAAAATCCAAAACATATTGTAAATTTTGACCTAGTTTTTTTCGATATAATATTACTTTTAATTTCTCTTTGTCCACCATCAGTCTTAGGAAAAGAGATGGAGACTTAGTGAATACATGCCTGAGACATGCACAACACAATCAAGCCCTTCCGTTTTTTGGTCTAAATATAAGATATATATGTGGCCAAAGAATTGTGAATGGCTGTTGTCTATTCCACTTATCAAAGTAAATTTTAAATATCATGCATTGACATTTTATACTTGTGAATGTAGATTCTGCTAGCACTATATGGCTCTATGGGTAGAGGTATTATGTCCCAATGGCTGCATAAAATTGGACTGCCCTCTTTAGGAGTGTCCGAGTGGAATGAGCTAACACAAGTTCTTCAGGAGCTCTTTTACTCAAGAAGACACAATAATGCCTTTGAGGCTCGGTGTTCTCTGAATGAACCATTAAAAGCAGTTCTCAACATGCAAGATGTTAGGGATCCTTTATTTGTCATAGTTGTAGATATAGGATTGCTTGACTTGAGCACTGATATATGGATGGAACAACTTAACTTCCTTGATATGTTCTCTGGGAAAGCCACATTTGCCTGGATGCTAAATCATGATACTTCTAATGCAATAAAGATGGAGCTCCGGAGGAAGGGGCATATATTGATGGTTAATAAACCTCTATACAAGGCAAAAATGATCCAGATTTTGGAAACTGTCATAAAGGAACAACAAAAGAAATGTTTGAATGCTGTGAGAGCTATAACAAGAGATGATATGCATGAATGTCTGGAGATTGATTCCACTCAGTTTGACAATGCAAGTTCTGAAGATTCTGATATGCCTGAAATGGGTAATTCTAATGTTCTAAATGCCTTGCTTCATGGAGATAAACAAAAAGAAAGAGGACGGATTAAAGTTTCCTCACAGTATGAGACATTTAAGGAGAGTTTAGCTGAATTGTCTGATGTGCATCTAGAAGAAAATAATTTGAGGATGGAGGACGCGTGCCAAATCAAGCCCAACTTGCCTGACACCAAAGAGGAAACAGCTATATTGATGAAAAACGAACAAACATCGTTTTCAACAGTCTCTAGAAGTGAAATTGCAAAAGAAAGGGAGGAACATACAGAAAATAATTGTCCTAAAGGGAATGCTAATTCATACTCCAGCAAGACTGTGACGGAAAGGAAAGCACTGGAGGGACTAAGGATCCTTCTAGCAGAAGATACTCCAGTTCTGCAAAGAGTTGCAACTATCATGTTAGAAAAAATGGGAGCTACAGTTATTGCTGTCGGAGATGGACTGCAAGCAGTGGATGCTCTAAATTGTCTGCCTGATACAAAAGAGCGTGGCAGAGAATCTCCCATGCAAGATGGAACTAAAGGTTCACAAATTGAAACTCGATATTCCCTGCCATATGACTTGATCCTCATGGATTGTCAGGTGAGAAATCAGTCGCAACGCACATTCAATAAATTTTCTTGGATACGATATGAATCTTAAATCGATATAAGGTTAGCATTTGAACTCATGCTTCTAGCTTGTCAGAGCTATGTCTGACGCAGTTTGTTACAAATGCTATCATAAAATGATAAAAGGGACTTTACATGTTTGTTTATTGAATATATAAATTAATTTTACCATTCAAGCTTTTGTATATTAACTTTTGTTGTTTGAGGGTTCTAACTCATTGTATGCTTGAAAAACCAGATGCCAAAAATGGATGGATATGAAGCAACAAAAGCGATTAGAAAGTCAGAAGCTGGAACAGGATTTCACATTCCCATTGTTGCATTGACAGCCCATGCAATGTCATCCGATGAAGCAAAGTGCTTGGAGGTGGGCATGGATGCTTATCTAACAAAGCCAATTGACTACAAGCTGATGGTTTCCACCATTCTATCACTCGCTAAACGAACAACCTAACTTTTCTCTTCACTTGTTGCAAAAGCTAACAAAATATTCTCTCAAGTGGTTTTTGGAAGTAAAGTTTGATCTTTTCACTCAAAATATAACATAACATTAAGTTTTATGTGCTTAGAAAGTATCCCAATCTTCCATGCACTGTCACAGATAAAGGGATTTTTCCTTGGAAATTAATTTGCTTGCTTGGTTTCTCTATTGCTTGTATCTTTTGTGGAGCATAGTATGACCAGGTTGCTTTATCTAGGCAATGAGTGAGTTTCTGAAATTGTATTCAGATGCAAAGAAACATTCTATGCAAACAGCAGTTGTTTCCACAGCTTAGTCTTAGACCAAAAGCAACTTCCATTTAATAGTAATCTAGAACAATTAGCTAGGCCACCCCATCCCCAAAAATTTATGTTATCTTTTCCAGGAAACTCTGATTCCCACCATAGCACCAATTTGTTGAAACCATAGCACATTGAAGTCTGAAGTTGTTGTAAATGATATATTCACAGTCCACTCCTCTATTCTAATTGATCATTTAAGGCTAAATTTTTGGAGATTCTTTTCTTCTCCCTCTAAATAAAATCTTCTTATTAGTTTCTCTTTCATCATGAGCATGTTGGTGTTTTTTAAAAAGAAAGGGAAAAATGCGGAAGATAAAAGGAAAAAAAAAATCATTTTGGAGGTAGATCAGACTCAGCCTAGTTTCATTTTGGAGGTTATGGGATAGTGCATTTTTAGTTACTTTTCTTTCTTATGTAACATTCGAAAAAATAATTAAAAAAATTGTTAAATAAAAAAATAAAATGCAAATTGTTATTTTTTAAAATAGAAAATCAGTTTACAAATTAGAATTTTTTTTATTCTATTTCATGTGAAAAAAAAACTATAAAATTATCAATATATTAATTGTTGGTATATTTTCTCACAAATAAAATAATTTAAGGGAAAAATTTAAAGAAAGATAACAGTAATTATTATAAAATAGAAATTTATATCTTCAGGCTGGCCCATGCAGGTCTCGAACCTGCGACCTTCGCGTTATTAGCACGACGCTCTAACCAACTGAGCTAATAGGCCATTCGCTGAGATTTGTCTCCTGTAAGTTTAATGTAGCAATGAAAAAGTAGCCATTAGCACCGCATAACAGGGTGAGAATGGGTGGGGAGAGGTTCGGTAAAGGAAATCTTCAACGAGCTCTGGCCATGAAAGAAGACTACGAGGTAGGGATGCAAGTTCTTCGCTTTCAATATCCAACTATTTTATTTATTATCAAATTCTTCTCTGTTTGATTTCATTTGTTTAAGTTTCTCTCTAAATTTGCAAACGTCACAATGAAATCCATTCTGTGTGTAGCATTTTCTTTTTCTGTTTGATTTAATACGAATTGTACTGCGATGGGTTGAATTCGTTGGCTCGATAGATTATCTTCAAATCAATCGATGTTATCGCTCTCTTGATTGTGGAGATTTTAAAATCAATTGTCGGTATTTGGGAAACAATAAGTGCAACACCTTATAAGGTAGTAAATTTGAGCTAGGCTGTTTCGGATGCGCAATTTGAGTCTGAAACTTTGTGGACTAACTTGTTCTGAGATTTCTTTTTCTGTTCTTTACTTGAGAACAATACTGGGTTTGTGGCCATTCAAATGAAGATTAATGCAATCGATAGTGGGAGACTCTCCTACCAATTTTTGAAAACCATATCATGAACGTCCAGCAAGTTGAATTTGAATTTTCTTTTGGAGTAATTCCTTTTTCTTATTGTCAAATATAACTTATATCTGAGCAATCTCATATGGAACATTCATATGAACATCTTATGGATAAAATTCCATCTAGAATGCCAAATGTCGGGCAGCATAATGCATCAGCAGTGGGTAACTGTTGTTTAACTAGTGGCAGTTGCTCCTTCAGCAGTGGCTTCACTATAAAGGGAGAACTAAACTTTGTTGGCAGAAGAGCAGTAGCATATGGATCAACAAGACAACCACTGTTGGCATAAATGGAATATTATGGAATTGAATTGCCTTTGCTAATTTCACTGAGAGATGAGTGTATCCATCTATTTACTATTTGAACTTCATTAGTTGTGCCAACAAGTAATGCTGCTAAGATTTGATAACTTTGATAATTTTGCACCTTATCAAGTTCTGCAAACTGTCATGGTGAACTCTGGAGAGAGAATTTATACTTCTTAATTCAGCCTACCTGCATCTAGGCCTAGCCACTAGTCTGGTCCAATTTAGGGATTGGCCTGGGGAATTGGGATGGACCAGAAATTGGACTGATTAGCCACAGTTTCAGCCAGTTCTGATTCAGTTTAGTTCTAGTTCCTTGGAAACGAGTTTAGTCCGCGTGGCTCTCTCTAAAGCTGCCACTCATTTTTTGACAAAAGAATATGATCAGAACCGTGCTAGAACTAGCAATTTGAACTGCCAGTTTTGTTGGAGAGGGGGACTGAACCCAACGAGCCAATCCGGTTCTGGTTCAAGTTTAAGCCTCGAACTATTGACTCAAGCCAAGTCTGGGTTTGACCCAGGCTGTTCTCGGTCCAACTCAGGCCCCAAACCAGCTCTTGTCTGGGTCTACCTGCATCTCACTAATATTTTTTTTTCCTCTAGAATCTTTTTGCCTTTGTTTTCTTTTTTTATTCTCATCCTAATTGTCATGGGCATTTTTTTTTTTTTTTATCTTTTTGCAGGTTGAAGAGAAAAAACAAGCTGCTGCAGATGTGTTATTTCAACATTCAAAATTTGTGATGGCATGTATTGGCAATCAAGTTCGACCTTGTGACTTGAGGTTGCATTTAATGAAGGTAATCATGTTTCTTGTTAAGGTTTCTATAAGTATGAATGACAACTATAGTGCTTTTAGCTGTGTATGTTTATTAAGTGATATGAATAGAGACTACATGTGTTTTCCATTAACCACATAATGACACAAACAATCCACATTCTTCCGGTGGAGACTGGAGACTGGAGAGTGAATCGAAAGGGTGAAGATAAAAAAGACATGAACCAAAATTTAAACCTGCTAATGGATTTGTTCTTTTTCTATTTCTCAGGAGATTTCAGGACTGCCAACTTCTCTGAAGAGGGAATTGCCCCAGACAGCAGCTTCTCCTGATGCAATGGGTGAATCATCAAGCTCGGGCATGGCCAGACTTGATAAAGCAGACAGTTTTCGAGCGCTGTAATTTGAGTTAAGTTATGGAGAACTTGAAATTCAGAGTCATTGGCATATTGCTGAGGCTTGTAAATCCTTGTTTTCTTTCTACCATTAACCTTTTTTATTTCTAATTCCTCATGCTGTCTTGGGAAGATATTGTTTATGTGACGCGCCAAAAATTTGCTTACACTTTGAGGTAATGCAGGGATGTCTAAACAGTTGCATCTTATTTTTAGTTTCGTATGAGAAGTTTCTTTTTCTTTGTCCTCTCAACTTGCCATTTTGATACTTATTTAAGCTGCCTTCAGGCGTTAGCTGACTATTTTATTTTCACCTTTTTTTACTTGCCTGATGTTGACATTGATCCTTAAAGGACCTAAAAGCTAAAACGTTAAAAGTCAGAAGAGCATTGTTCTAGAATAACTTTCTATTGGATCAGTGTTTAGGTAAACATTCTTTTGATGATAATTTTATTCAGTGAGGTGAGACACTGTTGGGAAGGAAAAATAAGGTGGTTAGATACTTGTTAGAATCAGCATTGTCAATTGATAAGTAGACACTTTCCTCCTTGAATAAATAAGAAAAGGCGTGTAAAGCAAAATCGTGCATGTATGCACCATCTATGAAGATAGTTTGCTTAGATCTGGACAGTCTTAGTAGTTAGTGTCACTTATGTCAGGATCTGAGGTTACATTGCCAGCAAACATTGGTGAACACAAAAGCATATTTACTCTAATTCTCACGCAGTCTTGGTCTGAGTTAATATCTGGTTTTTTGTCTCATGGACCCTGAAGTAGTTCAGGCACGATCTGAGGTTACATTGCCTGCAAACATTGGTGAACACAAAAGCATATTTACTCTAATTCTCAACGCAGTCTTGGTCTGAGTTAATATCTGGTTTTTTGTCTCATGGACCCTGAAGTAGTTCAGGCACGATTATGATGTATGACTCTACTTAAAAGTTAAAACATAAAAGTTAAGCCTTTTGTAGGCTGGCATATGTAAATGTCAAACTTTAGCTAATGTCTAAAATGATGGTGCACTTTGAAGGATTAATGGAGCTAAATTCAACTTATACAGAATTGAGCTATATTGTTATCATCTTATTGAAAATGATGATCATAATAATGAGGAGGACTAGGAGGAGGAGAATGAGAGACAGAAAGAGAAAGCATGAGGCAAACATGTCATAGAATCTAATTTTCTTCACATAGAGTGTTGATTGGAGTATTTATATGTTTAGTTGGTTGACATTATGTAAGATGTTGAGCTATCAAACATCTCTCCCCCCCTCTCTCTCTATATATATATCCCACCTTGCAATGAAAATGTTTTTAGTAATATCATGAGCATGCATGAGCTTGTCGCCTTGCAATGTGAGTGAAAATTTTAGTTGGCCGGTGATTGGTACGAGCTTTTCTGAATAAAAGAGAAAGGAAAAAAAATCACAATCGCAATCTGTCTGTATAATAATTAATAACAACAATGGGAAAGAGGGAAATTAATTGCGATTCGACCTCTTACTTTGTGGAAACGTGACTATCAATAATCTCAATTCTTGAATTCAAAACAAGTGGTTGAGAATTTAGTAACTTTATTTTTTGAAAATCAGAAAATGTGCAATTATATGTTAGAGACTAAATATCTCCTTTGATTTTGAATTCAATGATCGAAATTGTGCAAATGTAACGGAATCATGTTTATATGTAATGAACCATGTTTATTCTAACTTGAGTGGTATCAATCCAATTGGGGGCATATTTTAAGCTCAAGATTTAGTTCTAGTCATTTCCTTCATATGGATTTTCTTGGTGTCTGCACCTTAATGTAGAAACTGTCCAAGAGATGTCAACAACTAGATCATTGGAAGGATCAATCCCTCTGCTCACAAGCTTTTCTCTTATATAAGTTACTTAGATCTTGTTTTAAGTTTTTTCTGATATCCTACCTACTTTAAGGGATTATCCTGCGCATTCATACAGAAAACCCTCGTTACTATTTCTTTTAAAATTAATTTTCTTTTAAATTTTAGAGCCTTGTTGTCAAGAAGACTGCAGTTTAATAATGATTGAGTTCATCTTGTTCAACTGTTTAATTTCTATGCTTGAGGTGAGGGCACAGATGGTTAATTCATCAAAGGCCAGCAACTTTAGGTTGGGTTCTCCGGCCATGATTATTATTATCCGAATAAAATTCATTTATATATTTTAATAAATAATTTATATAAAAATATTTTTTTATTTTTATTTAAAAAATTTAATATTTTAAATAAATATTTAAATTTTATTTTTTAAATAAAAATATATAAAAATTTTATAAAATTTATTTTTTATATTAAATATTAATTATTTATATAAATAAATTCGAGAATGAATACTCTACATATAAAATCTTAACCCGCCATAAATATTATTTTTAAAACTTAAATTCACCATAAATATTATTTTTTAAATTTGAATTCATTCTAAATCGTACTAATTTATTTAAATAAATAGCAAAAATAAATTTGGTTTGATATAATTTAAAATATAGAATTCAATTAAATTTCATATAATTTATCTTTAATTTAATTTTAAAATTAAAATTTATTTATTTCTAACTTTTAAATTGCCCTTAAGTGTAAAGTGTATGTATATATATATAAATTTTCTATTATAAAACATTTTTTATTCACATATGTGCATAATAATTAATCAATAATAATAATAATCTTAATTCATAAAATATAAATTCACTATAAAATCAAAATAAATTATTAGCATATACTGTAAGAAAATTTTCATTCGATTCAATCAAGAGATTCTCAAAAATAAAAATGGAATAGTAGTATTTATTATTTTTATTTAATATTTATAAAATAATATAAAAATTGAAAAATATAATTATATATTAAAATAATTTTTAATCATTTTGAAATCATTAATTTTTTAATTATTTATTAATTTTCAGTTATTTGATTAATTAATTAGTAAAATAAATTATAATTAAAAAAAAGTTTTATTATGAGTATTTTAGTCTATAAAATATTGTTAAATAAGTTTTGTGAAATTCAAATTCTATCAAAACTTAGGTAATATTAGAATTGAATTTTATTTTTTTAACTAAAAATATTAATCAATTAAATTTTATAAAATGTAAGGAATTGGAATTAAACTAAATATAATATAAATGAAAAAAATTGGATAGTATTGAGAAAAAAATACAATTTAATTGAATTATAGGGGTCAAAATGCAAATACATACTAATATCCCATCGAATGTAAATTAATGCGAGGTTGCAAAAGCTACTAACATAGAAGTAAAACGGTAAACTCAACGGTCATATATTTTCAAATTTCATTCCCGTTATTCAGCCTTTCTAAGTTCACATCTCTCCTTGGTATTTGTTTGGTCTTTTCTCCCTAAGCTGTCTGAGCCTTCCTTCATTTTCCCTCCGCCTTTCACCTCCTTCTTCACTGCTCCTTTTTTTTTTCTCTTTTCTCTCCAAAGGCAAAAAGAAAAGAAGAGGGAGAAGACTTAAATTTGTGCTTTAAAATATGCTGCAAGATATGTGGAATGCTCCTCCTGGTTTTAGACCCACGAAATCCGCTCCCACTTCACCAGCCAAGCCTCTTGGGGTTTCCAGAACACGCTCTGAGTCCTTTCACGCCATCCATAAAGTCCCTGTGGGTGACACTCCTTATGTGAGAGCAAAAAATGTTCAAGTGAGCCTTCTTCTGGTTTAGTTTGAAACTGGTTCAGATACGCGATAAGCTTTCTCTTGCTTTTAGTTCATTTTCTTGATAAGTTTCATTTGTTTTGTCCTGTTTAATTAGTTGGTAGATAAAGATCCAGAGAAGGCCATTCCTCTGTTTTGGGCAGCCATAAATGCTGGGGATAGAGTGGATAGTGCTTTGAAAGATATGGCCATTGTCATGAAGCAACAGAATCGGGCTGAGGAAGCCATTGAAGCCATCAAGTCATTGAGGAGCCGTTGTTCAGATCAAGCCCAAGAGTCCCTTGACAATATTCTTTTGGATCTTTACAAGGTTTCTGGTTAAATATCAATATGTAATGTTTAATTATTTTCTGCCCATTTGTTTCATTTTATGATTATTATGCTATAAATGATCTCGTAGAGATGTGGGAGATTGGATGACCAAATAGCATTGTTGAAGCACAAGCTATATTTGATTCAACAAGGGCTTGCTTTCAATGGCAAACGCACAAAGACTGCCAGGTCTCAAGGAAAGAAATTTCAGGTCTCTGTTGAACAAGAAGCAACTCGGTTACTGGTAAGAAATGTTATCTCTGCACTCCAATCTCTAAAGCACTCTATCTTGGGCACTAGTTGAAGTTGGGCATTATTCTTGTTTCAGGGGAACTTGGGATGGGCACTGATGCAGCAAAATAACTACGTCGAAGCAGAAGATGCTTATCGGCGGGCACTTTCTATTGCAACTGACAACAATAAGATGTGCAATCTTGGTATATGCTTAATGAAGCAGGGGAGGATTGCAGAGGCTAAAGAGACATTGCGCCTAGTGAAACCAGCTGTTGCAGATGGCCCAAGAGGTGTAGATTCCCATCTCAAAGCCTATGAAAGGGCACAGCAGATGCTTAAGGATCTTGAATCCGAGATGATGAACAAGGGAGGAGACCGGGTTGAACAGAGTAGGCTCTTTGATGCGTTTCTTGGTTCATCATCCATTTGGCAGCCTCAGCCTTGCAAGGATCATAGCAACTTATCAACAACAAATGCAAGCAAATTGCATGATGATTTTGCCGATGAGAACATAGATTCAAATATAGTAGCATACCAGACGGTGCTTTCACAGCAAAAAAGTATCAAACAGTTTGCTACTTTTGGGAATTCACTGAATGTGGATGCACCCCCATTCTATTCCTGGAAAATGGCAAAAGAGCCAACTGGGAATCAACTCCATGAGACCCTTAAGAGAACAAGGTCAGGAAATTCTGCAAATTCGAGCAGAGGGAATGAAATGGGAGTGCTCAATAAGCCACCAGTGGAGCCTGACAACTCAGAAAACAAGTCAAGAAGGCTATCTGATGAAACAGAGGGGCTATCTGATGAAACAGAGGGGAGATTGTCTGAGCTGTTACCAGGCAATGAAGACTTCGAGGAGGCTATTCTTGCAGCAGTTTTGGGACCAACAAATGAAGCAGGGAAGCCAGTTGAAACTGGTATCACCAGTATCTTTCAAGCGACAACCGAAAAGAGGCTCGAGGTTTTCCGGGACATAACACTGTCTCTCAGCCCAAGAGCCTAGCCTGACTAAAGTCAGCCTAATTCACTAAGTTAATCTTTTAAAATTCTCGGATGGAGATGAACTTGTTCTCCTGGACCCTAGTTCCTGTGAGCAGTGGGGTTTTCCCCATTGCTAAAGAATATTATTTCTATTTTTTTGAGTTTGGGAATAAATTCAGTATCTAATTTCACTATATATTTGCAAACCCCAATTCATCGTGGCTGGACTTGGATAAGAGAAACAGAAACATAATAGTAACTAAATATTACTACAGTTGCAGCTACTGCAACTCCAACAGCACTCTGTGCAAGAAGTGTACCCTTAGCAGCTCTGGAAGGTGGAGTAAAGCCCAGCTTCTGATAATTTCTTGTGCGCTTCCGCATAGTCTGTGAAGAATGCATCCTCGTCCTGCCACAGTAATTATGCAGATCACACACAGTGTATCAATTATCCACGCGAGGAAACGAATATAGTCTGCCTAATACCTCTGCACATCGCTCAACATAGGGGCGAAACTTAGGATCTTCCACCAGAGTCTTGTCCAAGAGGGAGCTTTAACAGCCCCTCTGAGTCTCGTTTCAGAAGCTTAGGATAATAAGTTTCTGACCTGAAGTGGGAGTTGTCAAACTTCAGCGGCTCCTTTGTCCAAGCACCTTCAAAACCTGATCTTTCCCTATGTGCCTTTCCCTATGACACGAAGCAAAAAATCAAGGTCAAGCACGTTAAAAACAATCATTTCCAATCTCTGAAAACATTACCAGGGTATGACCACCAGAGTGTGCCACAATTTCCTTGTCTGACAGACCATTCGAGAAAATACATCCCTTAAATGCGATGCACCTGCAACCACATTAGATTATAATGGTATGTGTTTCAATGAAATGAACACAATAGTGTTTTCTTCAGCAGATACTCAGATACAGACCCTTTTTGGCATCAGGAAGACGACCCTCCTCAGCAGATTCAGTTGAATCCTGACAAAGAAACAAAGAAGTTAGTAGATAAGAACTATTGGGTGACGGCCATTCTATCATAAGAATACCTTTCTGCCTGGGACGAAGTCAATATTTGGACCTCCAGTGACCTCTCCACTGCAACAACCCCAGCTAGCTAAATTTCCCGAGAAGAAAAAAAAAACAAGTTAAATTAAATCTATAATTTCTGCAACAGTATGAGAAATAATTCCTTCCATTGTTATTGAACAAAACTAGATCATATGATCTGAAAATAAGTAATCACCTGATAGAGGTCAGCATACGTAATTTTGGGGTGTTTGGCCTTGATTTCCTCTGAAAAACAGAATCCAGAAGCAATTTCAAGAAGGGGGAAAAACTAATCTCAAAACAAACGTCCAGATATAACTAGTAAAAAGAGCTCACCGCACAAATCGATAGCGAGTTTAAGACCTCTATTAGCTTCGTGATTGTACTCTTTCTCGTTCCTGATGGAACCATTAGGCCCTCCAGTCTTGGTTTTAGCATCGTAAGTTCCCGCATCATGCCACCTTCACAAAACATTTCCATTAGGGTAATTTACGATTTAATCCCTGTGTATTGCCATTATTAACAAGTCAGTCTCTGTATTTTTAGAAACCTATTAAAACGTCCTTATGTTTTATTTCCGTCAACGAAATAGTCCTTCCGTCCTATTTTCCGTTAAAATTAGATAAAGGAGGAGAGAGAAAATTTTTAAAATCCAATTTTACCCTCAAATAAAACCATTTATTTAGTCCTTGTATATTGTAATTATTAACAAGTTAGTCCTTACATTTTCAAAAATCTATTAAAATATTTTTATCTTTTTTCATATCTATTAAAACGTCCTTATTATTTTTTTCCATCAATGAAATAGTCCCTATCTTTTCTCACATCTATTAAAACATCCTTATCGTTTATTTAAGTCAACGAAATAGTCCCTCATCATCGTTTCTTTCTGTCAACGAAATCGTCTCTCCCTATATTTTTAGAAATATATTAAAACGTCCTTATTGTTTCTTTTTGTCAACGAAATAGTCCCTATCTTTTCTAAGATCTATTAAAACATCCTTTTTGTTTCTCTTTATCAACAAAATAATCCATATATTTTCTTTCCTCCTCCTCCTCCTCCTCCTCCTCCTCCTCCGAAAAAGAAGAAGAAGAAGAAGAAGAAGAGAAAGAAGAAAAAGAAGAAGAAGGAGAAGAAGAAGAAGAAGAAGGAGAAGAAGAAAAAGAAGGAGAGAAAGAAGAAAAAGAAGAAAAAGAAGAAGAAGAAGGAGAAGAATGAGAAGAAGAAGAAGAAGATAAAGAAGAAAAAGAAGAAAAAGAAGCAAAAGAAGAAAAAGGAGAAGAAGCAGAAAAAGAAGGAGAAAAAACAGAAGAAGAAGAAGAAAAAGGAGAAGAAGCAGAAGAAGAAGAAGCAAAAGGAAGAAGAATTGATGAAGAAGAAAAGGAAGGAGGAGGAGGAGAAAAATAATTAGGGGCAATTTAGTCTTTTACTATATTTTTAACGGCAAAAATAGACAGAAGGACTATTTCGTTGACGGAGAGAAAACATAAGGACGTTTTAATAGGTTTCTGAAAATACAGGGATTGACTTGTTAATAATGGCAATACCCAGGGACTAAATTGTAAATTACCCTTTCCATTATCAATTTTCGAAACTCCCAGCAATTGCAGTCCATGTGATCAAGCATAATTTAACCATGTTTTTAATATATTATTTACTGTTTATTTACACATTTTTCTAGCTTAAATTGTGTTTTTGTTATGCTTTTGTAGAAAAGGAAGAAATTGAAAAGTTGGAGAAAAAGTGGAGAAAATGACAGCAAAAGTGATTGGACCAGTGATTTGCCCAAATCACTCGCAGAAACTGCCCAGATCACTAGCAGAGATAGCACAGACTTGCAGAAAGTGATTGGACCAGTGATTTGCCCAAATCACTGCCCCGATCACAATGACAGCAGAAAATACAACAAAGCGGGAAATTGTTCAGGAAACCGAATTTTGAGTTTTCAGAAGTCCAAATCCAACTCAATCACTACCAAAACAATTCCAAGAGCCACGAAAGAGTTTCTCACTTAAGAAATTCCAGTTGCAATTAAATTCAACATCAAAAGAGGAATCACAAGCCAAATTAAAAGTGGATTTCAAAACCCTAGAAGGATGGAATTCTTCAGCTATAAAAGAGCAACCTCCAAACCAGCAAGGGGCATCTTCTGATCAGCTAGTCAGCATCTTCTCCCTCGCCAGAAACTCTGCAGCCTCTTTCCTTTTTCTTTTCTTTTCATCTTTTTGTGTATTTAGTCCACCATGAGTGGTTAAATTCCTCCTTTTCTAGTTGAAGTTGGTGAATTTCAGATTTTGTGATGAATTGGGAGATTTAAATCTCCATTGTTAAACTTCTATTTATTATCAATATTTATGCAATTTGAGCTTTCCATAATTATTACTTTGCTTTTAGAATCAATAAGGGCCCATTGTTTTTAAATTGCTTAAGTAATATTGTTTGAATGATTTAGGTCCGTAATTGCTTAGGTTGTTCAAATACACATTTAATCAAATTGCATAATCTAAACTTGACCACGCGGTTGGCAAGGATAGAATTGGGTTTCTCTAAGTCTTAATGCAGTCAACAGTTGTTCGATGCCAAAGGCCCCAAGGACGTTCCTTGGCAACTTGTTAACTAGTGTTTGATTAGCGAACGTTTCCTAATCAAACTAGAACTAAGGAGGAATTTGGATTGTGAGAAGCGTCTTCCACATCCTAAACTAATTTGTTGAGATAAATAGGAGTATTAAAGAATCAATGATCAATTCTAAACAATCTGAAAAAGATCCATACTTCAACTAGAAGCTTTTCTCTTATTGATTTACTCAAACTTTAAATTATTGCTTTCTTTTGCTATTTAATTTTAATCATCAAATCAAAACCCCCCTCTTTTAATTACTTGTTATTTACTTGACCTAGTCATTATTAGGAAAATCATTGGTGTCAATTCCCTGTGGTTCGACCCTATTGCCACTATCTACAAGTTTATTGTTGATTGTTTAATAGGTTTATTTTTGACGGCTTCGACAACCGCTTATCAAAAATTGGCACCGTTGCCGGGAAATTGATCTAACTAACGTATTTTCCCTTTATGACCAGGTCTGGCCGTAAAGACACTCTTCTTTACGATCCAGAGATTGAGAAAACCGCCAAGAGCTTAAGGAAGCAAGCAAATTTGAGGAACCAAGCCTCAAAACCATCTTCATCAACAACTCCACCTCACAGACCACCTACTGCCCCTACTGCAGAAATTTCTGCACCAGCAGAAACTTCCATCACCACACCTACTACTACTGAATTTGCACCAGAAACTGAACTTCTGGTTATGGCAGAAAATCCAGCAATGGCAGCACCACCTGCTGCACATGTAGAAGCTGAAATACAAGCTGGAAACGTGCCCATCCAAGCACCTCAGCCACGGGAAAGAACTCTCAGAGAGTTAGCAGAACCAGTAGGAGATCAAGCACCCTTATGCATTGAATATCCCCTATTGACAGCACCATTCGAGCTAAAGACAGGTCTAATTCATCTCCTTCCCAAATTCAGAGGCCTAGAAAATGAAGATCCTCACAAGCATTTGAAGGCATTCCACGTTGTGTGCTCAACCATGAGACCCCAAGGTATTCCAGAAGAAGATATCAAGCTTAGAGCCTTCCCTTTTTCCCTTGAAGACTATGCCAAAGAGTGGCTATTCTACTTGCCACCCGGATCCATCACATCATGGGCTGATATGGTAAGAGCATTCTTGAGAAAATTCTTCCCAACCTCAAAAGCCATAGGCATCCGTCGAGAAATAAGTGGCATAAAGCAAAAGCACTCTGAAGGCTTGTATGAGTACTGGGAGAGGTTCAAAAAGTTGTGCACAAGCTGCCCTCGGCATGATATTTCTGACCAATCTCTCATCGAGTACTTCTATGGAGGATTGCTACCCTCAGAAAGAAAGTTTATTAACACAGCCTGTGGAGGAACAATTGAAAAAAAATCACCTCGAGAGATGAGGGACTTAATTTCCTCCATGGCTGCAACTTCTCAACAATTTGGAGACCAAGAGCTGCCATCAAGGAATGTAAATGAGGTGAGTACATCCATTTTAGCATCCCAAATTTCTGAACTCACCAATGCTGTCCGTAGCCTTGTTGTGGGTCAAACCCAACAAGTCCAGCAGATTCAGCAGCCCAAGACATGTGGAATATGTGCCAACAACCACCCAACTGATCTATGTCCTTCCCTTTAAGAGGAGGACCAGCAAGTCAATGTTGTTGGAGGTTTCAATGGGCAAAGAAGGTATGATCCCTATGCAAATACTTATAATCCAGGTTGGAGGGACCATCCAAATTTCAATTATGCAAGGGGAAATCAATATCCAAGCTACCAGCAAAGGAATCAAGCTCAAGCTGCACCTCAGAACTCCAAAGCACCTCTTGAAGAGATTGTGCAGAATTTAGCAAATACTGTGCAAAGTCTTGAGAAACAAGTGAGTCAAATGGCCTCTTCAATGAGCAAATATGAGTCTCAAGGGAAGCTACCTTCCCAAACTGAGATAAATCCAAGACAAAATGTTAGTGCCATCACATTGAGGAGTGGAAAAGAGCTACAAGACAGCAAGGTTGAAAAATTGCAAAAACAGGCCATGGAGGAAAATCTGCCAGAAAGTGATCAGGGCAGTCGATTTGCCCAAATCACTGACCAAATCGCTAGGCAGACTGAGCTGCCCAGCAGTGATTTGCCCAAATCACCAGGCAATTTGCCCAAATCAACAGATCAGGCAGAATCCAGTCAAGGGCAGAAACAACAACCAGCAGAGAAATTCAAGGTACCTCCTCCCTTTCCAAAGAGATTTGCAAGGTCCTAAAAAGAAAAAGAGGAAAAAGAAATACTTGAGACACTTCGCAAGGTAGAAATCAACATTCCCCTACTTGATGCTATCAAGCAAATTCCAAGGTATGCCAAGTTTCTCAAAGAACTATGCACTAACCGGAGGAAACTTGCTGAACATGAAAAGGTAAGTGTGGGGGAGTGTGTCTCAGCTGTCATTCAAAGGAAACTTCCCACCAAATGCAAGGATAGAGGAATGTTCGCGATTTCATGCAAAATAGGCAATGTGGGAATAAAGAAGGCCATGTGTGACCTTGGAGCTTCAATTAATGTCATGCCCCTTTCTATTTTTAACTTGTTGAATGCAGGTACACTCAAGGGCACCAGCATTATGATCCAATTGGCTGACCGATCCATTGTCTACCCTAAAGGAGTGCTTGAAGATGTGTTAGTGCAAGTGGACCAACTAGTCTTCCCAGGTGATTTTTATATCATTGACATGGAGGAAGATAAGAGCAACACCACCTCTGATATCTTACTTGGGAGACCATTCTTGAGCACAGCAAGAACAAAAATTGATGTGCATGATGGCACATTGACCATGGAGTTTGAAGGGGAAATTATAAAATTTAATGTTTATGATGCCATGAAATTCCCCAATGATGTTTCTCCTGTTTATGGCCTTGATATAATTGATGATTTAAGTCAAGAAATTTTTGATTTTGATCAAGAAAACTTACTTTATGAAGGTCTTTGCAGGAGAGAAGAAGTGGACAGCAACACCAAGACAGACCAGATGGAGTACTGTTCACAGCTGGTTACAGGTGATTTGCCCAGCGATCTGCCCAAATCACCCAGACAATCTGCCCAAATCAGTGAGCAGACAGACTTAACAGGAAGTGATTTGACCAGTGATTTGCCCAAATCACTGGGCAAATCAGACAGCAAGCAGACAGAAAACCAGCAGACAGAGAAAGCACCAGATCTGAAACCCTTGCCTAGCCACCTCAAATATGCCTACTTGGGGGCTGGAAATACACTTCCAGTAATTATTTCCAACCAGCTCAGCCAAGAGGAAGAAGAAAAGCTCCTTGATGTGTTAAAGAAGCACAAAAAAGCAATTGGGTGGACCTTGGAGGACATAAAAGGCACCTCAAGACCATTCGGTGGAGGCTCATCTCACCAGAATCAGAGACAGGATGCAGCACATGGAGCACCTACTGGACCTGTTGGTAGACCATTTTCTGCCCAACACCGTGACAGACAGTGATTTGACCAGTGATTTGCCCAAATCACTGGCCAAATCACCCACAGGCCAGGAAGTCTTTTTCCCTTTTCTTCTTAATTTTTTATATATATGCTTACACATTGAGGACAATGTTTGTCATAGGTGTGGGGGTATTGTTAGGTTATTTTTGCATTGATTTGCGTTGATTCCATCATCTTTTTTTTTCTATTTGTTTCTTTTTGTTTCTTTTTTTTTCTATTTGTTTCTTTTTATTTCTTTTTTGCATTGTTCTTACCCCTTTTTCACACACCAGAATTTTTTTCACACTTCTTGCACACACACACAGAATTTTATCTTAGCTAATTGCTCTACTCAACATAGATAACAAGGTTAAAAGAGCTTCCTTATCTCATGACCCCATTGATTTGCCACCCCTTTAAGCCTAAATTGAATCATTCACAGTATGTTACCTTCACTTAGGGAGTTTTTTCTCTTGAACTGAATCCTTAAATTTGCTATGGTCAAGGGAAATAAAAATACAAATACATGCAAATAAAAAGTTAGTGTAACTCCCTATGAGCTGATTTGCCCAAACTATCATGAAAAACCAGCACAAAACACAAATCATAAACCTGTTCCAATGGTCTAAGACTATGAACTGAGCCTAATAGCCACTTGGAGAAGTGACTAACTGAGTAACCGGGGGTGTATCACCCATGTACACAATCGCGTAAAAAAGGCGGTGATTTTTTTCAAGCAAATAAGTTTCGATGGTCTAGACTATGAACAGAGCTAGTAGCCACTTGAACAAGTGACTAACTGAGTAACCGGGGGTGTATCACCCATGTACACAATCGCGTAAAAAGGTTAGTGACTTTTTCAGGCAAGGATAAGAATAAGTGCTGCTGAAAATAAAAATGAAAATAAAAAGAAAGAGAGAAAAAAGGGGCAAGTCACTCCTAGGGGTTGCATTAAAACTAACATAAAGGAATAAGCATGATTGAGCCATAAACCTTTCTCTTGACCATGGTAGGTGAAGGGAAACAAGGAAAAGAGAGGATGACCTTGGTGCATTTACTATATACTGTGATACTTCAGTTTAGGAGTCTAGGGGAGCTGATTAAGTGGTATTTAGGATCAAAAGAAAAGGGGGGCTTGATTAGCTAAGTTATTGTTTGCTTGAGGACAAGCAAAAAGTTAGGTGTGGGGGTATTTGATCAAGCATAATTTAACCATGTTTTTAATATATTATTTACTGTTTATTTACACATTTTTCTAGCTTAAATTGTGTTTTTGTTATGGTTTTGTAGAAAAGGAAGAAATTGAAAAGTTGGAGAAAAAGTACAGAAAATGACAGCAAAAGTGATTGGACCAGTGATTTGCCCAAATCACTCGCAGAAACTGCCCAGATCACTAGCAGAGATAGCACAGACTTGCAGAAAGTGATTGGACCAGTGATTTGCCCAAATCACTGCCCCGATCACAATGACAGCAGAAAATACAGCAGAGCGGGAAATTGTTCAGGAAACCGAATTTTGAGTTTTCAGAAGTCCAAATCCAACTCAATCACTACCAAAACAATTCCAAGAGCCACGAAAGAGTTTCTCACTTAAGGAATTCCAGTTGCAATTAAATTCAACATCAAAAGAGGAATCACAAGCCAAATTAAAAAGGGATTTCAAAACCCTAGAAGGATGGAATTCTTCAGCTATAAAAGAGCAATCTCCAAACCAGCAAGGGGCATCTTCTGATCAGCTAGTCAGCATCTTCTCCCTCGCCAGAAACTCTGCAGCCTCTTTCCTTTTTCTTTTCTTTTCATCTTTTTGTGTATTTAGTCCACCATGAGTGGTTAAATTCCTCCTTTTCTAGTTGAAGTTGGTGAATTTCAGATTTTGTGATGAATTGGGAGATTTAAATCTCCATTGTTAAACTTCTATTTATTATCAATATTTATGCAATTTGAGCTTTCCATAATTATTACTTTGCTTTTAGAATCAATAAGGGCCCATTGTTTTTAAATTGCTTAAGTAATATTGTTTGAATGATTTAGGTCCGTAATTGCTTAGGTTGTTCAAATACACATTTAATCAAATTGCATAATCTAAACTTGACCACGCGGTTGGCAAGGATAGAATTGGGTTTCTCTAAGTTTTAATGCAGTCAACAGTTGTTCGATGCCAAAGGCCCCAAGGACGTTCCTTGGAAACTTGTTAACTAGTGTTTGATTAGCGAACGTTTCCTAATGCAGGCAACTTGCATAATCTAGTTTGATTAGGAAACGTTCGCTAATCAAACAAGAACTAAGGAGAAATTTGGATTGTGAGAAGCGTCTTCCACATCCTAAACTAATTTGTTGAGATAAATAGGAGTATTAAAGAATCAATGATCAATTCTAAACAATCTAAAAAAGATCCATACTTCAACTATAAGCTTTTCTCTTATTGATTTACTCAAACTTTAAATTATTGCTTTCTTTTACTATTTAATTTTAATCATCAAATCAAAACCCCCCTCATTTAATTACTTGTTATTTACTTGACCTAGTCATTATTAGGAAAATAATTGGTGTCAATTCCCTGTGGTTCGATCCTATTGCCACTATCTACAAGTTTATTGTTGATTATTTAATAGGTTTATTTTTGACGGTTTCGACAACCGCTTATCACCGTGGATACAAAGAAACAGAGGATAATACAGAATTTACGCTAAGCGAAGCATAATAGGGGCGCAGTTTTTGGTGGACATGAGAGCGCGAAGGTCCCTTTGAGCCTTCACTATTTCCTTCAAGTAGTCTGCGTCCACTGTTGGTGCTACCATTTGTACAATTAGAAACAAAACCAAAAACAGAGCCTCAGTTGATGATCAAGAAGAATAACCCAGAAACAGAGATGGATTAAAGGTAGGGAGGGAACATAGGCTTTTCATGAGATTATTTAATAAATAAATGCGGATGTTTCCAGAAACTGCTGCTCCTTCACCTTGAGCGCGTGCGTGACACACGTTATAATATTGTCTTAAAATTTAATAAAATTGAAATTTACATGTAAATAAAATTAATAAAATGTTGATACTAAATTCTACTCTATGTTTTTAGTTATGTAAAGAAAATATAGAAAAATAAAAAAAGATTTTACATTTTTATGTTATTTAAATTTAATGTGATTTTATTGGAGGTTGGTTTGGGAGAAGATGCACGCGTGGGGACAGAATTCCTTATCCTATTGGACATTGGGCCTTCTGATCTCGTGGAGCGGAAAAGATGGCCCGGTTCATCACCCCCACTTCCTGCAACGACTTGTCGTTATTTTAGGGCCCCTCTATCTCATTTGGTACCAAAGCCCCATTCTATTCATTTATCATAATTTTTTAAAAATTCATTTCTATTGAAATTTCAGCCTAAGCCTTTTTATTAGTAATTTATAATTCTATGTAATTTTTAATTTTCTTTATCTTAATTTTTGTAGTAAATTATATTAGTCCGTAAAAAATTTAGTTCTAGAATTGTAATTTTGTTTAATAGTGTTACGATGATCAAGCTCAAAAAAATTATTCATGGTATAAAATATTTCTTTTTTAAAAAATTTCTAAGATATTTTATATCAAGGCCACGAGATAGGTAATAGTCAGACCACACACATGTCCGGGTATTACTCTCATTTTATAAAAAGTTTTTACATCATTTTATACCTAAGGCACAAGGCAAGTATTAACCAGGCCATACACATGCGACCTGGTGTTGGTCCAATTTTACAAAAAGTCCCAAAGGCATTTATCCTACTCTTACAATTACTCCCGAAATTTCAAAATTATTTGCGAAAGGAGGCCCATTGTAGGCGGGCAAAATTTTTGTACGATTGGCGAATGTGAGACAAACTGGTAAGAAGTTGGCGCTAGTGGGATGGATCGCTAAGCAAACGACTGAAGTCCGTAAGGAGGAAAATAACTGGAAGCTCGTCAGGACTGGTTAGGGTAAGAAAATGGCCGGAAACTCATCAGGGCTGCTGGAGTGAGAAAATACTCGAAAGCTCGTTAGGACTAATCGGGGCAAAAAAATAGTCAGAAGCTCACTAGGGCTAAAAATGCCCAAAAGCTCATCAGAGTTAAAAAATGTCCAGAAGCTCGCTAGGGCTAGTTGGGGTAAGAGAAAACCCGAAATGTAATACCCGGCTAGATTCCGGCATCGGAATCCCTACCTTCCGGCGGAATCTCCGTTGGAATATGGAATTTTGATGATGCCAGAGTCTTCTAGAGGGGTAAAATGTGATTTTTAAAATGATTTTTTACTGATTTCATGGTTTTAAATGAAAAAGATTTGAGTTTTGAAAAGAATAGACTAAGGAGGTTTTTGCCAGGTTCGGCCGCCGAAAGTGAAGTTCGGCCGCCGAACATGAGTTGGTTTTGGGAGCGCTTTTGGCCTCCGAAAGCTATGTTTGAACAAACCAGGTTCGGCCGCCGAACCTCAAGTTCGGCCGCCGAACATGGGGGTGTTTTGCAGGCATGTTAGGCCGCCGAAAGAGGTTTGGCTGGCCACCTATAAAAGCCCCTCAGACCGAAAATGGGCGAGTTTTCTCCCCATTCTCGAGCTCAGGTGTGTTCATGTCCTCCTCTAGTCGTTTTCTTGCTTTTTCTTCAAATCCTTCACGTTTTATAAGCTATATGGTTGTTTTGAAGAGTTTTAAAGCTTGGATCAAGGTTTGGAGAGCTTGGAGACTTTAAGAGTTTGGATTCTCCACATCTCAAGCTTTGGGTCGCACCAACCCTCGATTTTCAAGAGGTAAGTGTGGATCTATGCTTTCTTTTACGTTTCATGAAGTTTTAAGTGAGTTTTAAGAGGTTTTGATGGTTGAGTATGGGTAGATATGCATGTTAGGATTTATGTGGGTTTTATGCCCAATGTATGATAATGTATGTTCTTGTGATGTTTGTGTTGGGGTTTAAGTTAGTTTTCAAGCCCCTTGAGCATATGGGAGAGAGAATGCATGATTGGGAGAGAGTATGTGAGGTTTGGTTTGTTTTTGATGGTTTTGGCCTATGTGGGTCATAAACTATCTATGTGTGCTTAGATGTTGTTTTTGGGAGTTTAAGCTTGTTTAAGCTCCATTGTGCATGGTTAATGATGTATGCATGTGTTTGAGAAGTTGAGTGCTTGTTTTGGGGTGTATGGAAGGTTTGGGAGGCTTGAAATGCACAAAGGCTGAGTTCTGGATGAACTCAGGTTCGGCCGCCGAAGGTGGTTTCGGCCGCCGAACCTGCCTGAGGATGCGTGTATTGGCCGCCTAACCTTGCCCCCGAAAGTTGAGTTTTGGCTTGAAAGCAGACTTTCGGCCGCCGAAGGTAATGTTCGGCCGCCGAAAGTGCCTGACTTTCGTCTCTGGAGAGAGGATTCGGCCGCCGAATGTGCCCCCGAACCTGCCTGACTTTCGTCTCTGTCTGAGACTTTCGGCCGCCGAATGTGCCCCCGAACCTGCCCTGTCCAGACTTTTCATGAGTGTTTTCTATGCATGTTTAAGTGATGCTTTAGGGGGTTTTTGGGTAGTTGTTTATGAGTTGTTTAGAGTATGTTTGGCACCTCACTGGAGTCCACCTGTGTAGGATCGGACCCGAGGAACCGAGGTGTTTAGCAGTGTTAGCTGCTTCAGAGTTAGTCCAGAGCTAGCCAGAGGTGAGTGGAACTAACCCTTATGTTTTAAATCAAATGTTTTCAGCATGTTCAAACATGTTCATGCATCATGGATACCATGTTATGTAATAGGTTGTTTGCATTAGAACTCACGAATATGATGCATTGCATAATACGATGATGATGATGTGGATGGATACTGGATGATCCTCTAGCCCTCAGTATGTTATGACATGATATGAAATAATATGATATGGCATGTACATTATGATAGAGCATGAGAAGTCCAGGCGTGGCCGTATCGCCCCTGGCATAGAGCATGAGAAGTCCAGGCGTGGCCGTATCGCCCCTGGCATAGAGCATGAGAAGTCCAGGCGTGGCCGTATCGCCCCTGGCATAGAGTATGTGAAGTCCAGGCGTGGCCGTATCGCCCCTGGCATAGAGCATTGTTGATTTGTTATGGTACGATATTAATATGTAGAGGGCTATTGGTGACAGATTCATCCTTGATGTGACATGTTTGTGTTGTGATGCATTCCACGATAGCATACGTTAAAATGAACTGTTTTCTTTTATAGTTTCTGCTCACTGGGCTTTTTAGCTCACCCCTCTCCCCTAACCCCAGGTTTGCAGGGTCAGAGATAGTCAGGAGATCAGCAGGTTACGTCCATGGTCATGTTTATGTAATAGAATAGTAGTGGACATGATGTAATGTAAGGTTATGTATTGATGTAAAAAAAAAAGTTGTATTGCATAATGAAATTATGTTATATGTTCAGAGTTATAGTATTGTGCTTGGCCCGAGTTGGTTAATCCCTTTATACATGAGTTTTATTTCATGTCGATATATGTGTTGGACCGAGTTTGACATAGGGTATGCTGACCCTAGGGGTTCTATGAGTTCAGTCATAGTGCATACACAGGTCAAGCTGGGTAAAGGTAAAGTATTAAATGTTTTTATGGATATATTTGATCATGTTTGGGATTATACCAGCTGTACAGGATGCATAGTAGGCTTGCTACGGGTCCTGGCGGCCTTATGCCGATCTGGATCCTAGCGCCGGTAGCGGTCCGGATTTTCGGGTCGTTACACGAAAGCTCGCCAAGGTGTTACTATATCGCTCAGATCAATTTTGATCAAGAACTGGATAAAATCTTGGACCGGCCTGATCGGCAAGGAGAGTAAGAAGAAAGTAAGGACAGCGTACACTCAATCCGGATAGAAGCTGACTTAGTTCGATGGACTGAACTAATGCTGCATGATTTCATATCGATTTGGAACAATTAGTGTGATTTACACTCTACAACCATGGCACATTTCACGATCAGACTACTAGGAGAGTATCCGTCAGGCTAACGATAGGCCAACGATCGGGTGTCAATCATGACTAATAAAATTCTCAAATTATTATCCTGATCATGCACTAAGTTTTGTTTATTATTTTTAATTTATTTCATAGTCACAAAACAATTGTCATTTATAGATAGTAACAGGCAAAACGATATGAGTATGAAATGATAATCTAAACAAGCCATGTACCCTAATATTATGAAGATAAATAGCACTTTCGAATCTAAATAATCAAATATTAACGGAAGGATCTCTGATATAATACAATAATCGCTCAAAAGTAAATAATGAGTTGTTATCATAAAATAAGGTCACGTGGTAAGGGTTTGATAAGCCGATACGCAGTACGAATAATGAAAAGGAAGACCCAAACACCGTGGCACCCGGTTCTTCATCAAGACTCGCTCTCTACTAAATAGGTCGAGTTTTTTTATAAAATTACCGTTAATCTAGCAGATCACCTATAATCATGAGATCCCCTATTAATTAGTCGGTAATTCCATCAGATTTTCAAAAGATGCTATAAATAATTCAATTTTCTTATAATATAAAAAGTAATGATTATAAAAATTAAAATACACAATTCTTATACTACTTTTGAGTTCTAAACAATTCATTACATTCTCATTTTCTTCAGTTTAATGATTTAAATATCGGAGTGACTGCAGTAAACGTCAACCACCTCACATTTTTTCTTGCAGATTGATTAATCGCTATACAGTTTTATTTCGATTACATAAAAATATTTAATTTAGACATTATATTAATAAGTAAATATATTTTATATAATAAATATTTTTATTTATTACAGGTATATATCATTAAATATTTATCCTTAATAATATTAGAAATCATGTGATTCATTTCAAACCTTTTGTTCGAAATCTACATGTTTGGATACAAGAGTGAAAATATTAGAAAATAATTAAATGCATAAAATAAGTCATTTCTTCCCTTTATAAAGACATGGGAAAGATATATATATATTGTTTGAACTGCGACATAAGAAAGATATTTAAAAAGCATAGAGCATAAAATTTTTATAAAAATAATTTTATGTAAACCCGCGCTTAGGAGAAATTAGTTTTATCTTTAAAGATTTTTTGAAAACTTAATATGGACAAACAGAAATTCTGATGGGTTAATCTTTTAAGGAATGGAAAATCGACACAAGATCATAAACTCCCTCATATAATTTTTACATGAAAAATTTAAAGAGTATTAATTATTCTTTTTATCTTGTATATTAAATACAATATTGTCACGCCTATTTTGATTTAGTCTAGTAGATAATTGTGTATTACTCGTCTAGGAGATAACTTTTTTTATTAATTTACTTTAGAGAAAAAGAAAAATAAATAGTAAGATAGGTTTTTAAAAAATTATAAAAATAATTGTTGTATTTAGTGGATATAAGGGTAAATTTGAAAAATATAAATTTCTTAATTCTCACTAAATAAATAATTTTTTAAAAATGACAGATAAAAGTATATAAATAAAGCAATTACTTTTATAATTCTATATAGTTTTTTTTAATCTTTTTTTCTCTTTTTATTGATTATTCCAATCTTTCTTTTCATTATTAAAGTTTAGATAATTAGATTAGAGAAAGGATAACTTAATTAAAATAAGAGTTATTTTATTTTTATTTAGATGATTTAATAAGTTTTTTAAATATATATGACGGATAAAAATTGCACAGAGCGAGTAATTAAAAGAAAAAAGTTACGGATATTGTAGCAAATGAGGCAATTATTATAACGTTGTCCGGTGCGGTGATGAAAAACTTAGACCCAGCGGATGATGCTCAGACTTCAGAGCCTGCAATTATGATGGTTATCGAAGGTGTCGCAGCATTCTAATTTTGCAGTATTTTCCGTTCAGACAGCTAATATCCTGGACCTGGACTCACCAACCTCGGATGGACTTTGGTCTTGAGGAGTTGCACTTCCGCTTGTTACTGTCTTCCTGATTTCTGAACCACTTCCGTAAATTTTTGTAGGCCGTCAACCATTCAACCACTCTACCGTCTTGGCTTTTAAATTTTTTTCAGAGTTCGTGTAACATTCAACCATTTCCAGCAATTGCAATTTAATTTTTTTTTTAAATGAAAATTTTACTGAAAAATTGTGAGGCTTTTTTTTAAAAAAAGTGAATAATTAGATATTCATTTTGAAAAAGAAAATAAACAAATTAAGGATAACATTAACTTAGTTTAGTCTTAGCTTATTTACTGGAAAAAAATCTTAATTGGACTGTATTTATTCACTTATGTTTTAATTCAAGCACTATATTTCAATTTATTTTATGCAGAATTTTTCTAAAATATTTTTCACATTCTTTGATATTAAAAACATTAATCAGTAAAATGTTTTATTGATAAAATTTTAATTATTTTTTAAAGAAAATATGAAAAAGATATTTTCTAAAATTTAAAGATTTTATTAATATTATGAACTTCTATGTATAAACTTTATTAACATTTTTTACTTTATTATAGCTAAATATTGAAAAATATATTACACTTTAAAAGATAATTTCATATCTTCATTTAAAAAGAAAACAGAAAAAAAATATTTTCATATCTAAATTATTTTTTGTGCCGTTGAAGTGTCAAACTGTCAATTGCCAAAAAAACCCTTCACTCTCATTCTTTTCCCAGATTTGGCTTATAGTACGCCGAGTCTTGCCATCTTGGCTGGCAGTATCAACCTGGCCGCAAACATTTGGCTTCGTGTGATGCGCTGCATGTTGGAAGGTATTTTGCAGTAAATATAATAAGCTTCAGGCCATTCTTCACGAAAATTTAAATATAAAATTATTTTGGCTCTCTGCCCAATGCTCATTGTCTCTCTGCTATACCTCTCAACTCTGGTCCTCTCTTCCGCCATATCCTAAGCTTCTATCTCTCTCCATAGAGAGATAATAGGTTTCCACGACGAGCAAGTTTGTCATCTGAAGAATGCAGAAGCTTTTCTAGAGATATAGCTTGTGTTTTGGTTCAAGAGCTAGTTACAAAGTCCAGAACATAGACAGAGCAAGCATGGAAGACCCTCCAATAATCACAGCTCATTCTGAAACCAAAGCAACAGTCCTTTCACCATACTAAGATCTTTCACAGCAAAAACTTCTAAAGCACAAAAAGGAAAATAAAGTTTCTTTTGCTTTCTTAAAGCATTTACTTTTCCTTTCGTCTCCAAATCTCAACAGGAGATTGATCTATTGGAGAGGAAGAACTGAGATCAAGAAAATGGGTTGCTGGTATTCAAGATTAGAGAGGGAAGAAATGGTTTCCAGATGCAAAGCAAGAAAAAGGTACATGAAGCAGTTGGTGAATGCTAGGCAAGCTGTCTCTGCTTCCCACGCAATGTACCTTCGTTCCCTGCGTGCTACTGGTTCAGTGCTTCTTCAGTTCTCCAGTACAGAAGCCAATCTCCACCTCCATCATCACCGCCACCACCAGCACCATCTCCCACCTGTCTCACCCTCGCCACCTCCTTTACCACCCACGCCGCCACCTCCTCCTCCACCAATGAGCCCCAGCTCCGACACTTGGACTTCCATAACCACCTCCACAGCTCTCCCCCCGCCTCCTCCGCCACCGCCGCCTCAGTCTTCAAGCTGGGACTTCTGGGATCCTTTCGTCCCGTCGCCTCCTCAGACATCACGGTCAGTAACTGAGGAGGAGTGGGAAGAGGTGACAACCGCGACGGCGTCTGAAGTGGCGGTCACGCCTACAGGGACAGCAGCTAGCCTAACGGCGCCACCATCGGTAATGAGTGGGTTCTCGAAGGATACTGGTAGTGGGAGCGGGAGTAAGCTTGCCATGGTGGTTTCGAGGAATGGCAAGGATCTGGCGGAGATTGTGAAGGAAGTTGATGAATATTTTCTCAAGGCTGCTGATGCTGGTGCTCACCTTTCTTTGCTTTTAGAAGTTCCAACCCCAAACTTTTCCTGCCAAAGCAAAGGAGGCGAGTAGTTTCCTTGGAGTTCATCCTGTACATTTGTTTTATTAGGCTCTTATTTTACTGATTCCCTTCTGTTTATTTGACATTGCAGGTAAAGTTTATGACCATGGATGCAATTTGACAAATCCATCATTATGGACATGGGGTTCAAGTCCAAAAATGAATGGATTCGGAAAGATGGGGGAGGGAATGGCTGGAAATACTACAGGAATTAGCCACTGCTCCACTGTAGAGAGGCTGTATGCATGGGAGAAAAAATTATTTCAGGAGGTGAAGGTTAGATCTTCATTTCTTCCATAGAATTGACAATAATTAATCCGTAATTAGACTTTAAAAATCGGATTGACTGTTCAAAAAAGTCAAAACGTGGGCATTTGGCCTGTCTCTATCAATCCTGGAGATGGTGAATTTTATCTAATTTATTTATTCTTTTTTGCTGGGTGGTGTGGATTAGAATGCTGAAAGCATAAAGATTGAGCATGAGAAGAAGGTGGCATTGCTGAGGAAGCTAGAGGTAAAAAGGGCTGACTATGTAAAGACGGAGAAGACAAAGAAAGAAGTGGAAAAATTGGAGTCACTAATGATGGTTGCTACACAGGCCATTGAGACTACATCTGCTGAAATCATCAAACTAAGGGAGACAGAGCTCTACCCTCAACTTCTTGAGCTTGTAAAAGGGTTAGTCCTTGGTGTCCTTAATTTCTTGTGCTTGCTTTCCGTACTGATCATAAGGGTACTTGCTTTTGTGGGGGTAAATTGATTACCGGGCAAAAATTGAAATGGACCACAGTACGCCGCTGTTGCATTTATGTATAGTGCATTTTAGCCGTCGCAAGATTCAAAGGGATTTGGTAGTTGTAGTTTCAGTTGTGAGTATTGAGTAGTGATCATAGGTAAATATCTGGAGAGGGGAGAGAGAGAGAGAGAGAGAGAGAGAGAGAGAGAGAGAGAGAGAGAGAGAGAGAGAGAGAGAATCAAATATGGATTTTTTTTTTCCTGAGCTGAAGATTTGCCCTGGTATATATTTACTGTACAGAAGGTTGCTTTTGACTGCTTTTTGGCTTTTTACTGGCTTGTTTTTTTCACTGCCTTTATTTGCATTTTGTTCAAAGATTACAGTGATAAAACTGTTCAATAGGTACGCATGCTTGAACTTTCTTCGGTTCTTCCCCCATTGTCCTCCTCAAGGAGACAATCTCGTGGCTCTGTGTCCTATACTGTGATTGCAAGTAAAGTATATCAGGAAAATTCTGTTCCCATCATTTTAACTTGGGAAATTATAATGCAAATCTAATTCTAAATTGAGTAGCAAATTCAGGACTTCTAAGGGATATGCATGGTTGCTGTTTAATTATTTGCTGCTTCATCTTCCATTCTGCAGATTGATGTGCATGTGGAGAAGCATGTACGAGTCTCATCAGGTCCAAATGCACATAGTTCAGCAGCTCAAATACCTCAACACCATACCATCTACTGAACCCACGTCTGAGATTCACAGGCAATCCACTCTCCAGCTCGAACTTGAAGTTCAGCAATGGCACCAATCCTTCTGCAACCTAATGAAGGCACAGCGTGATTACATCCAGTCTCTATCGGGTTGGCTTCGGCTCAGTCTTTTCCAGTTCAACGCAAACCCACTTTCCAGAACCAATCAAGAATCTCAAATTTACTCCATTTGTGAGGAATGGCACCATGCAGTTGATCGAATTCCAGACAAAGTGGCGTCTGAAGGAATTAAGAGCTTTTTAACAGTTATTCATGCCATAGTTGTCCAACAAGCAGAAGAGCACAAGCAAAAGAAGAGGTCAGAATCAGCATCCAAGGAGTTTGAGAAGAGGACTGCTGAACTTAGATCACTGGAAAGGAAGTATGGTCCATATTCAGTGCCAGAAACATCTGGCAACACAAGAAGCAAGGATCCAGTAGTAGTGAAGCGGGCTAAGGTTGAGATTATGAGAGCAAAAGCAGAAGAGGAGAAAAGTAAGCATGAAAAATCAGTAAGCATAACGAGAGCAATGACACTGAATAATCTGCAAATGGGATTCCCACATGTCTTTCAGGCGATAGTTGGGTTTTCAAGTGTATGCATGCACGCATTCGAGTCCGTATACAACCAAGCAAAAAGTACCCAAACAGTAAATGATGTGAAGAGAATATTACCCTAAGAAGAGATCCAGATTTAATTGGTTTTCTGTATATATATAGATAGGGCTTCTAATTCTGTATCTGGATTGAATCTTGTATAAGTGTTTGAAAAATTCATGTTCGCATCGGGCAGCAAAGATGGGGCATATAGAAGAACTGGCAGCACTTTGTAAGTGTGCTGGTGTAGACCTTGGTGAGCCATAGAGCTAGAAGTTTTGAATTTGGGGTTTTCATTATAAAGTGTTCTGTCTCAGGGAACTTTGTGAATGGTTTTGAATTTTCTTTTCTGTATTGCTGTCTATTTTTCTGAATGTGGGTTATTTTGGCTGTTGATCAAGTGGAGGTATAAAAATCAAAATTAGGAACAAATAATGTTGGGGAAAAGATCAAGCGGAGAAAGTTGATTTTGGCACAAAGGAGTCTTGTTAGCGTCCAAACTTCAAAAAAATTATAATTAAATTAAAATATTTTAAAGCTAATAAGATTTTATTGATTCGTTTCCGATGCGAGGCTCCTAATTTTATAAACAAAATAAATACTGGCTGAAATAAATATTGGTTTAAAAGAAAAATCTGCAAACAAACCGTACAATAAACACTTCCTTTTCTGCTCACCAATCGGCTCACTGGGCTCCGTAGTTTCGCCCATCTGGAGGAGCTCGAAGAAAACTGAAAGGAAAATAGCAAATACCTATTTCTTAACTGGACAAAATATGGATAATCATAAAACGGAAGGCATAGCAAATGCAAAAGCAGCTTCTCTGAGATGGAGAATCCTTCGTCAAGCCCTCCTTCGTCGCTCTCCTGCCCCAATTTCAGGTTCTTACTTTCTTCTCTAAACCAACCAAATTGCTCAAGTCTAATTAGCTGCCTATAACTGTTAATGTATCTCGCAGATCACCAATCTGTAAATGCCATCAAGCGCATTTCCAGGAAGGCCAGTCATGGATTCAACTTGATTCCTAGCCAAGTAATTGATGAAGATCCAAACTCCAGAGAAGCGTGTATATGCTACACGTTGCCCATTAATGGATCGCCCAAACTTTTCCTAACGTGAGTTAATTTTGTTTCACTCTGAGTATTGTATTGGCTGTACTGCTTCTCTTGCTCTTTCAGGCATTTCTTTGAACACGTTCTAGACTTTAGATTGAAAGGCGGTTGCATACAAATACTATGGGACTGTGTATTCAGAAGAATAAACTATAGTATTTGAGTTTGGATGTTGCTAAAATGGAATTTCTATGCAGCCAAAGGATGGATGGGCGTGCTGATCTCAGTGATTTTGAGCTCTCTAATAGATACAATGTCGACAACACTGGGCTTGTCTGTAAGTTTTCTTTCGCATTTATTGTGGTTATTCCCAGAGCTATGATAAGAACTTTGAGCATAGAAAGCATGTTTTAGAATTACATGGTTCCTAATCATTGGCTGAAGCAGAAGAGATCTCTCTGGCCTATTGTAGGGAAGCTTCTAGTGCGAAGTTGACTCTTGCATCTGTTCTAGTGAGAATTAAGGTTCTATACCTATTTTTTTATATGAGGTTTCCTCCAGGAAATGACAAGTAACGATCTTGTTTTGTGATTTCCCTGCCATGTTTTCATTTCATGGAGTCTTTCTCACCATGAATTTGTCTCCTTGCTTACAAAATTAAATAAAACAAGAAAGGGCCAAGGGGGAAGAATATGATTAGTTGTAAAGGATCATCACACAGACATGACGTCACCCTTAACTAAATCCCCTTGGTTTTTTTTTCCCCCCACTTCTCATCATTCTACCTTGACAAAAAGTGTGAAGGAGGTAGTTCACTTAGTTTGCATAGCACAGAGGATTGAGGGAAGGGATAGTGATGTGCTATGGATGTTTCAGGCTGGAGCAGTTGGAGGAGATTCTGACTTTTGAGACCAAACCGATAGTTGCTGTTTTAAAACTGTCAAAACAAACTGGACATGTTTGCACATAAAAATCAAATTGAACCGAACCAAATCAAATACAATCAGAATATCATTCTTTTTATCCAACTTTTGAAATGCTTTGAGGAAAGAAAAAATCTTTTATTTTTCCGGTTCTAACTACTAGGTTTATTAGATAACCAGCTCAGGTTACTACTAGGTTTATTAGATAACCAGCTCAGGTTATCATAAATATTTACTTCCTTATGTAGAAATATTTAAATATTAAAAATAAATTATTATTACTATTATTCAATACAGATTTGAGTTGCTATTGATTTTGGTTTATGAAGTGGCAATTTTATTTCCTTCAAAGTTCACACCATATTGCAACTTTTTTTTTTCGAGTGGCAAACACAAACCAACTGCCAAATTGTGACTGGATTGGCAGATTGAATTTAATGATGCATACCCCTCAGAGTGAGAGTATTGGATGGGAGAGGCGGCTTGGCTATGGGGCCTGAATTTTGATGAAATTTGAAATATGTCAAGCATGGGGCCCTCTATGATTTTAAGATGTCTATCTATTTTATTTATGAAGATCTGCTCTAAGCTCCTGCTATTGTTTGAACTTCTGCAATAGTATTGTTTTTATTAGCTAATACGCTAATTTAAATACAACATGATAATAGCAGTTGGTATGTATCATCATCAGAAGTTTCTTAATATGGTGTTAGATATATGAACTGGAAGATTCAATTCAAATGTTAGCTGGAGAAAATCCAAATGGTTCATCTGCCTAATCAATTATTGTTGTTTTTTCCTGTTTATGCTTATGGTTCTAAAGTCATCTTGTTATACAGGTAATTGGCCATCAGAAGAAGTCCTTGCTTATTTTTGCTTATCACATGCTGACATGTTCAGGTGTGTAAAATAGCATTGCCCTGTGCTTTTCAAGTTTCCATGTATTTTGACTTGTTTTCTCGCTATTGTTTGTAGTTCTGCTCAATAAAACGTCTTCTATTATTTCCCAAAGAAAAAACAGAGGTTATCTGTGCTGTAGGAGATTCTGTTTACTTGGGAAGACTTATGCCGCTGTTCTGTATTTTTGTTTCTTGCTTTTCAACTTGTGTGCCTATCCACTCTACTTATTTGTCCTAATTCCTTGTCCAATTTCTAGGTTAAAAAGAGTTATTGAGGTTGGTTCTGGCTATGGTTTAGCTGGATTAGTTATTGCTGCAACTTCTGAGGCAGTGGAAGTTGTGATCTCTGATGGAAATCCTCAAGTGATTGATTGTATCCTTTTGATTTGCATATTCTCGTGGTTATTATGTAAGAGAACTTATCCATAAATTTTATGCTCCATTTTTTTATGGAATTTATTTCAGGTCCAAAGATGGTTTAAGGCAGTTGATAGATTAACAAGTGTGTGTAATGTGGTTCCCTTATAAATTTCTTCTTTTCTTTTAGTGACTATCAAAATTTAGAAAAACTTTTCCCTCTTGGAGAAGTCATTTTCCCTAAATATCATATGATTTTCTCTTTAGCTAGGAAAATATTTTCTATTGACTAATTTTCTAAATGTTCCAACTCTCAAAAGCAAATTGTTATAGAGATGTATTTGATGCAGAAGAACTGGAGCCTTCATATGAAAGAAGTTAAATATTAAGTTTTCAATCACTAATTGAGTAGGGAATTTAGCAGCAAATCTTATTCTCAAGTATATGTGAAGCAAAGAAATGTACGAGGCCTAAGAAATTGAATGGTGAGATGCTGTAAATTGGGTTTTGTATGATGGCAATTATGACATGAAACATTTTGCCAGTCTTTGACTATTTATTTCTGGAGACAGCTTTTTCATTGTCGTCAATGCCAACAGCATAATAATTGGTTGGATTAGCTGGTGAAACATGGCATGAGAAGTTTGGATGGCAAATTTGTTTCTCAAATGTAGGTACTGGCTTTCCATGTGAGGCAGTGTTGCTTGCTGATGTCTGATTCGTTTGTTTCATTGGAGGATAACCATGAGTATATATTAGAAATATTCGTAATGTGGCTCGACTTCAAAGCTGTATCATTGCATAATCTTATTGCAAAATATGCACTGGAAAAAAAGTATATAGTTTAATTGAGGAATTTTTCGTTGCTAATCCATTGGCACTAAACGTAATTATCAAATTTTTAATTGTTAATTTTGGATGGCAATATATTTACTTTTCTATTCCATGGAAAACATGTTAGTTATGTTGTTAATTAGAACGGATTATACTTTATTATAATTTCCATTTCTAATCTAGATACATCTCTTAGTGATCTACCTAGCTTTGTTGTCATCGATCCTTCTAATTCTATCTTTATTCCTTGAAAAATTTGCAGCCATTTTTCAATCTTAAATGGTAATTGCCCTCGATTCATTTATTGCCCGTAATCTCAATTTTTTTGGGGGGGCTTAGGATTGGGTTTTAGCGTGCTTTAGACTTGAGAATGAGCAAGATGTGGAGTGACTCCAACCTGGTCTTATTCTCGCTTGCTTTCAATCTGTTTTATGCTGCCTGCTTATTGTATCAAAATACTCTATATTTTGTTTTTTTTTTTTTTCTCTCTTGTTTGAGGACCATTAGTTTGATTATACATTATTTTAAATTAGAAGGGAAGATTTATTTTGACAATAATTATCATGATTTTAGGCTGTTAATTACTTATGATAGTTTTTGGTACATGTTCTTGGAGATGTAACTTCTTGATGTGCTAAGCAGTTAAACTGTTTAGTACTAAGGTTGTGCAGTGAGTTACTTTACTCGTGCAAGCGGAGCATCACTGTATTGCTAAAAAGTTTTCTGGTAACCTTGCCAAATGGTCACTCTGCTTTTTCGTTACTATCTTCTTGTTTAGTTGTTGCGTGCACTTGCATGCCTGGGTGTGCGGTGGTGACAAGCTCCATTCTCTTTTCTCAATTATTTCTTAGATTCACATGGGTTGTCCTTAACATCCAGATATTCAGCGTAGTATAGATTCTAACTCTGGGGCATTTGGCGGTACCAAAGTAAGGAGTATGACACTGCATTGGGATCAGGCAGAAGCTTCAAATATGTCTAACAATTTCGATATCATTGTTGCTAGTGACTGGTAAGTTTTGCCTCTTTTAACTTTCCTATCAATAAATTTGGACCGCATTTTACATTTTTGTTTGTGCTACAAAGGGGCAAAAATATCATATCAACTGGATCAATTGAATTTAAACCTTGAGAACTGTTAAAATTGTTTGAAGTGCCATATAGTCCCAAGTAACTTCTTATTTATACTATTGGATAAAGACAAGGTCTCATGCCACGGTGCTAGTCATAGTTAGGGTGCATCACTATTCAGTTCAAACCGAAAAAACCGGCCGAACTGAATTAATTTGAAAATTCGGTTCGATTTTTTATTTATTTAGTTTTTAGTTTTAAAAATTTTAGTTATTTCGGTTTGATTCGATTTTGATCAGAAAAAATTAAAAAAACCGAATCGATTAGTGATAATAGTATATTATTTTTGATACTATAGATAGATTAGACTATAATTAAGGTTGAAATATTTTAATGAAATTTTAGAATACTAAAAATAAGGTGTAAATAATAAAAAATCAATATAGAAAACCCAACTGATCAAATCAAACCGAATCGATTTGATTCGGTTTCTATCAAAATTAATTCGGTTTGGTTTTCATAAATACTAAAATTTTGATTTTGAACCGATCCGACTGAATGCTCACTCACAGCAGATCCAATCTTTGCATATTCAGCTGTAAATAACATGCCACATTCCCT
The DNA here is from genome assembly GCF_001659605.2 of Manihot esculenta. Taxonomy (NCBI): domain Eukaryota; kingdom Viridiplantae; phylum Streptophyta; class Magnoliopsida; order Malpighiales; family Euphorbiaceae; genus Manihot; species Manihot esculenta. The sequence goes on along the minus strand of NC_035162.2, from coordinate 8,230,242 downwards.
AACCTATCTAAGTGATGCCTTTTTCATTTCCACCAATGCATTTTTTTAATAATTTACCAATACAACTTTGCAAATGAGTTCTCAGTCTAATTGGGGAAAGGAAATTTATGTCACTCACAATTCCTCAGTGGACTGAAGACGTCAAATTCTCCAAGGTTCCAATGACATTAAACCAAAAGGCACTTGTGCCCTTATAAATTGTGAGAAAACCGGTTGACTCGCAAGCATGCAGTGATGTGTAGTTTTCTTTCTTATTATGTTCATCTTATCTTCTTCGTATTCATTTATTAACATGATATGCCATTTTTTAACAGCACCTTTTTTAAGGAGTTCCACAAAGGCCTTGCGTGTAGTGTCAAATTCTTGCTGAGAAATGCTGGGACCTCAGAAGCAATATTCTTCAGTCCTCAAAGAGGAAATTCACTGGATAAGTTTCTAGAGGAAATTGAAGAAAACGGCTTGCATTTCTGCGTAACAGAGAACTATGATACAGAAGTTTGGATGCGTCATCAGCGGTTCATGAATGGTGATAACTCATGGCCCAGCTATGAAAAAGACCACTGTTATCCTTTACTCGTCAGAGTTACATTATAGACCTCAAAAGCCTTCTATTCCGTTCATATGTGTGTATATTTTCTGCATGGATTGGATGACCCGAAATGGCAAAGCTTGGATGGCAACCAGTTGTTAGTGGTAGGCAACAGTTCGTTTGCCTATTGCACTATTTAGTCTAGTGTCTTGGTGGGTTCCATTATCACTGAAATTGTATTCCTCACCACTACATTTTGTAGGCCCCCCTGCTGGTTTGTGTTGAGAGTGGAAAGGAAAGCAATCGGATGCTGTTTCTGATCTTAATTGGTTATGATTTCTTTTTCAACTTATTAGTACAATATACAATAGGTCCATGAAGCTTTTGAAATGAGATTCCTTATCTTCATTTTAGCATCTAAGTTAAAAGCATTTAGATATGACCATCCATGAGTAAACAAAGACCTTCCAACTAAAGGACGATTGAAAACAAAGTCAAAAAGCTATCCGATGCGGTGAATCAACTAAACTAAAATTCATTGGAGGAGGAAAATTTCAGTATTTGCTTTTTAAAGTTGCAGCAATGCACGTGCCATGTCTGTGAAGAAGAAAGATGAACGTGCCTTGGCCTGAATTATTTGCTATTTCTGGAAGTGAAACTGTTTTTGCAGGTTTTCCAGTTGCTGTGCTTATCTTTGTTAGATGAAAGGGTTCATTATAGGTATTAGTCGTAAATTTGTGCTTTTTGAGCATAAAGTCGAATAAGGCAAAAGATTATGCTAGTGATCATCAATACTTCACTGTCTAATGCAATAAGATAAATGTGTCGGTTAAAGATCTGCTATCAGAATGTTAAATTGTTGTTTTATCCGCTAATGGCAAAGTCATTTTACGAAATATGATGTTCTTGTAGTGCTGTCTTTATTGGAAACTCCATGGATGATGCTTATTGGTTGCTTCAGAACTGTTAACTAGTATAGCCACCAAATCAAAGTGTCTTCAGCAGCCACATTGTTTGGCTACATGATCTGATCTGTCCACGGGATTGCTTTCTGTGTCCTTTCCTTTCTCTCATCTGTTTTAAGGTTATTGGCTGAGGGATAATTAGGCAAAGTAGCAACCTGTTCTCCTCTCTCTCTTTTAACTATTGTCACAAACTATGTCCTCCTTGTGAAAGCTATCAGAGAAAAAATGTGTATTGCATTCGTTGTATACATGATTTTATATATACAGCTCTGACCAATGGGAAAGTGCCAGCTCTTCTATTAATACTAACAGCCTAAAACAATTATTGTTATTAGTGCAACAGAATTACACCTATCTCTACATCCCCTCAAAGTTGGAGCAGGAGGAGATATATACGTCAACCAGTAACAACTTGGAGATAGCGTGGAGATGGGATGAAGGAGAAAGAAGCATAGTAAACATATCTGCTAATTGTAGAGAGGAGCTAACATGAGATGAAAAAATGAAACTCTTTTGAAACTGATCATGCACAAGGTTACAGTCGATATCGAGATATTTTGTACATTCGTGAAAAATCAGATTTGCAGAAATATAAAGAGCAGTCTTGTTATCATAGGAAATAAAAATGGACTGCTTAACAAGAATTTGAAAATCTTTCAAAAGATATGAGAGTCATAGTAATTCACAGATCACAGTAGCTATTGCATTGCTTAACAAGAATTTGAAAATCTTTCAAAAGATATGAGAGCCATAGTAATTCACAGATCACAGTAGCTATTGCATGATATTCTGCCTCAGCTAATGATTTGGAAATAGTAGCCTGCTTCTTTGTTTTCTATGAGATAAGAGCACCTCCCAGGAAAATGCAATATCGAGTTAAGGATTTGTGTGAAAAAGAACATAAGTCCAATCAACATCATAATAAGCTTGTAATTCTAAGCTACTGTTAGTAGGAAAATATAATCCTTTGGAAGGACAAGATTTTGTTAGTATATTTGTCCTAAGTCATTATCTTGAACTTTTTGTAGGTAATTTGTTTATTAATAAAAGAGGTTTTATTTTCATTATTATTTATTTGCATGTTGCATAATAATGATTAATATCTTTAATTACTTATTATTATAATGATAATAATAAAATATGACTAGTATGATTATTGATTGATAATTATGAAAATATTATGTGTATATTAATATAAATCAATAATTATAAATGTTTATTAGAGAACAAAGTATTAGATGAACTCACATTGAGATCACTACATGGGTTATTGTTATAAGTACTCGAATCTCAAGATAGTTATATTTTAATCATTTGATTTAAGATTGTCATAGTTTCCACAAGGACTGTTATGACATAACCAAACATTATCTTTAATCGGATAATCGTAAAGATTACGATCGAGTATAATAGATAGAATTTAATTTTATCTTTTAGAGAAATATCTTATGGACCCCTCGACAAGTGAGATTGAGAAATGCATGGCGGTGTTCAAATAAATTGATAATGTGATCAATATCATTTTGTTTTATCAGTCTATTTAGAGATCGAGAAATCATAAGTTTGAACATTATGAATTTGACATTGACCATTACTTATATATTCAAACTAGATATCGTGTAACAAAAAGATTAGTACATATTATGTTTATTAGACTTTATCAGACTATCAATTCTCATATTAATTGGGTAATTACAACGTCTTGTTAGAGGCCGCTTATAATTTCAAAGGCTTGTATTTATTTCATTTAAATATCGTGTGATAAATAGATTAATACATGTTCTATTAGCATCCATGTCTCATTTGTTTCAAGGACTTGTATTTCTTGTTGCATTGCTTCTATCCATCTGGGATCTTGGGATGCTTGGAATAGGTAACAGGTTCTGGTACAACAGCTACATTATGCACATAAGAATGTCTCATTTGTTTCAAGGGCTTGTATTTCTTGTTGCATTGCTTCTATCCATCTGGGATCTTGGGATGCTTGGAATAGGCAACAGGTTCTGGTACAACAGCTACATTATGCACATAAGAACAATAATTTGGATTAAAAGAGACAGGTTGCAATACATTTGTATTGAGAGTAGAAGAGTGTCTAACTGCCAAATGAACAAAATCACTGAGCATGATGGCTCGGCATGTTGTCGAACTGATCTTCGTACTGTAAGAGTAACAGTAGATGAATCTTCATGAGGTGAAGTTTGATCAACAGGTGCTAAAATTGCAGTTTCTGGAATGGTAGGAGCAACAGTTTCTGGACTGTGAGACATTGAATCCACGAAAGGGCATGGAATAGTAGGACCAATTTCTGTAGAAGAATGAGATTTAAATGGAAAAACCGATTCATAAAATATGACATCACGGCTAACAAAAAATGGAGTGTGTATGAATATCATAGAGCTTGTAAGCTTTATGATGCAAAGAATAACCAATGAAGATTGATGCTATGGCCCGAGCAGCAAACTTGTCTTTCTGAGGTGTAATATTTGCATCATAGCACAAGCAGCCTATCACTTTCAAATGTTCATATGAGGGTTGCCTGTTGTGTAACATTTCATAGGGGCTCTTCCAAGACAGTTTTTCTACAAGTAACCTGTTAATTATATAAGCTGCAGCCAAGACACATTCAGACCACAAATAATAAGGAATTGAAGCTTGAAATTTGAGAGCTCGTGCAATGTCCAATAGATGCCTGTGTTTTGGTTCAACGACTCCATTTTGCTGTGGAGTATACGGACATGTGAGCTGATGAGCAATCCCTTTTTCTGAAAAAAATTCTTTGCAGTGTGAATTGACAAACTCTCCACCATTATCAGTACATATAGTTTTGACAGAGGTGTTATATTGAGTTTCAACAAGTTGTACAAAGATTTTAATGTTCTGAAAGGCTTGACTCTTATACTGCATCATATATTTCCAGACAGCCCTGCTAAAGTCATCTACGATGGTTAAAAAAAAAAACTGTGCACCAGTGGCAGAGCGCACCCAATATGGTCCCCAGACATCTATATGGATCAGCTGAAATGGTTCTGACGAATGGGAAGTGCTATGTAAAAAAGGCAGGCGATGCATTTTTGCAATGGAACATATATGACAATCAGCTTTAGTGAAAGAAATGTGAAAAATATGTTTCATCTTTTTAATAGAAGCATGACCGAGTCTTGTATGTAATACAGAGAAATCCACAGCTGAATTACAAATTGAACTTCCTTTATTAATACTGTCAATAGGAAGTATGGTATTTACAGAATGAAAGTTGGAGAGATGTCTTTGTATAGTATCCACTTGAAAGCTGTGATCATCCAGAATGTAAAGACCCTGTACAAGAGGTGCTACAGCCACAACATTCTTAGTCCTCTAGTCCTGGAAAAAACAACAATCAGTGGTAAACGTGAGCGACAACTCAGTAGTTCGCAGCAGTTTTGACACAGACAATAAGTTGTAGCGATTAGCTACAAACAGAGTATCAAGCATTGACAGATGGATCTAGATGCACGCTTCCAGGAATACGAACTTGAGATATCGTGCCATTTGGTAGGTGCATGTTTATGGGAGATAGGAGACTGTTGTTTGAAGTAAGCAGGCTTTTGTTGCTGGTCACATGGTCAGTGGCTCCTGTGTCAATTATCCAAGAATCTCTTGTAAATTTCTTAGTACAGCATGATTCATGCTGTAGTGAGTATATTTACCAACACCATGATAGGGACTTGCAGTTGCTGAAGCTGCCATTGGTCCCTTTCCTTTGATCAGCATTTTTCACTTCTTGCTGCAGCGTTCCAAGTAAGCAACTGATTTCATTAATCTTGCTAGATCCATCAACTGGAAAATCTTCCATAGGAGTATTTGCCATGTAGGCTGTACGCCTGTTGGCTTCATTAGAAACACTGGATCTTGGCTGCTGTTGATTGCCTCTTGCGTACTTCTTGCCTTTATACCATTCAGGATATCCTACTAATCTAAAACTTACATGACCTTCAAGATTACAGTCAGTACAATAACCTTTCTTTTTCTCAAATTTCTTTGATTCTTTCTTGAAACCATGTGAATGTACCTACAGTCCCACAGACTCAACAACTTGTGAACAAGAATTCATTACTTGTTTATGAGCTTCTACTTTCATGATCATAGAATACGCCTTATTTATCGAAGGCAGGGGACCAAGAAGCAAGATTTGATTTCTTGCTTGATCAAATACATCAGTTAATCCAATCAAGAATTGCATGAGTTTTCCTCTGTTAGGTATTTCTGCAACTTCTTTGGCTCCACCACATGTACATGGTGGCAAAGGAGATTGAGTTTATATATACAGCTCTGACCTAACTAATATAAATAAATAATTAAAAAAACCTTAATGATATGCTGAGGGGTTGGGAAAAATTAAAGTTGAAAGCATAGAAATCTTCTGATATCTTCAAGTTAAAAGGTGGGTTTGTTTACTTTACAAGTTGAGTTGGTGAAGCATCACCTCTCACCTCAACTCCGCCAAAGACTGGAACCTGCAAATGGGACAACCTTACATTGGCTTCTTCAACTTTATTTCCTTCTCTTACTACAGTGTTTGCCCCAAAAGTTTCCAACATTGGCACATATGAAAATTGCCTCTGCATCACTTGTTTCCTTGATTGAATTTGATGCTATACTTCTAAGAAATCCCACTTGTCTTTTTTTCCCGACCAATCGTTGTTGAATATTCATAATAGAAGCATGTATCAGCAAGTAATTGAGATTTTTTGAATTGCAAAACTTATCTGCCACGACTTGAATTTCTATTGCCACTCTTGTCTTTTCTTCACCGTTATCTCTAAACCTATAATATAAATTTTCTATTTTTTATTTTTATTTTTTAAAATCCCAATCTTTTTCACTTTTCAAATGCCACTAACCGCCAATTGATCAAATCTTCAGAAGGAAAAAAATTTCCAAGAAAGTAATGATTGTTATTAATATCTCAAGATATTATTTCACTCGGGAAGAAAAAATTTTGAAAGTAAATGCAAATACTAATAAAATATTAAAATTTAATTTTGGCCTCTTAAAGCTTAACTTTAATAAAATAACGAATGAATATCTTAGATTTTGTTCCATGGTACTTGAAATAGACAGCTTCTTTACTTGTATTTTGACTCATAACCAATGGAAAGAGTTGAACAAAATTAAAACAAATAAAAGATTAAAATTATTTTATAAGTTTATTTTTACTAGGCTAAAATATAAAAGCAAATATTGAATGTTTCCTTATCTCTACTTTCTTAAATTATCCTATCCTTTCTTTTACTTTTAACTTTGAAGGCCACTGCAGGACCATAGAAAAGAGAGAAAAGAAAATACAAGCAAATGATCTAAGATAAAAGAGAAATACACTAATTTTTATTTCTAAACTAATTAATATAAATATATGCATCATTTTGGAAGTGGGTTTTGCTTACAAATATGATTTGATTGGTCCCCATACATATATGTTGATTATTGATTCCTTCTCTCCCCTTTCTTTTCGTCACAAAAAGTATTGATTGCCAATCTCAAAGGTGATGGATTAGGGAGAGAGACTAGCTACAATCCAATATTGTACCAAAGAATCAAAGATGTCACCAAAACAAGTGCAAATTGCACAACTGAAAGTGGGTAGCTTCTTGTTGAATCCCCAGTGGCCAAACTTGCTAGCCATGAGCTTGCCAACTCTGCCTCCTGTACTGCCGCTGGCACTGTCCCTGTTGCCTTTGGAGAAGAATCTCTCGCTGATTTTAGACTGCACAATTTTTTTCACCGTACGCTATTTATTTAGTAAAAAAGTAATTCAGCTGTTCATACCATTAAACAATCTCATATTGAAAAAATTATACAATAAAGTTATTGTACTATATAAAATAGACAATTAAATAAAAATAGTTATTTTTTTTTAAAAAATACTAACTTATTGTTATATTTATTATTAGATTATATTTATATAGTTATTAATTTTTTGTTAACTTATTATATTATATAGTCAATTTCACATGATATAACTGCTCCGATTTGCATGAATCAAGTGTTCTTACCTGGGCAAGTTGGGGCAAAATGTGACCCTGTAATCAGCGCCAGTACACGTAAAAGTACTGGAAGCATCGTCATAAGCGTAGCTGTATGATTTCGGACACGCACTCTTGAACATTTCCGAGTACGTCGAAGGTTTACAAGTTGAAGGTGTATTATACGCGCCACTGCAACAGTACTCTGGGTTCCCAAACGCATCACAAGCGCTCCGGCATGCTCCACCGCCTTCAACTTTCAGCTCATTCGGGCACTTCCTGTTAAGGTCTGTCACGCATCCCGTCGACGCACAAGCACCTGAGCCTCCATTTACATCGACTACCATTGGCAAGTTATAGCCATCGACGAGGCTGACGTCGTAGAAATCTTGTGTACCAGTACCGAGCGTGAATTCAGCTAAGGTGGCAGGTGGAGTAGCACTGTTGCCATTGCATTCGACTTGGGAAGAGCCACAGTCAGCGGTGGCGCAGGAGCCGTGGCCGGAATCGTCGAAATTGCAGCCAGTTCGTCCCCAGAAACGACCGGACCAACCTGTCGGTACCTGGAAAGTGCGAGAGCTGCCCTTGGGAAGCTCAAAGCCTGTCGTTTCTAGTTTAGGGCTGCCCAGAATTCCAGGCCATACACTGTAATCGCATTTGTTTACAAGTGTGAATGTAGCAGCTGAAGCACCTGAAAATTAATAAATCCCAGTATTAGTTATTGAATTTTCAGCCAATAATTCACTCAATATGCATCATTAGACTAATTCAAAAGAGAAAAAAAGAAAAAGGAAAAAGGAGATGCAATTCACCTCTGAAAATGAAAAGAACCAGGCAGAGAACTACAGTGCAAGAACAAGAAACAGAGGAGAATAAAGAAGCCATGTTTTTATTAATCAAGCGGTTGAAGCAAACAATTCTTTTTTGGTTAGTAAGGCAAGCATAAGAAGGAAAATAGCTGTGAGTAGACGGCGATTAATTAATGGGTAGACATTTGTGTTGATGATGTGATTGGTAATTAATGGAAAGGTAATGAAAAACAGAGGAAGAATAGTAACCGAAACAGGGTATTTCGCTACAATAGATGGCAGGAATAGAAGATGAATGAAAAATCTCTTGAAATGAATTACCACCCATAAAATTTTCACAAAGATTAAACTCCACTCTCTCTCTCTCTGGTGGAGGAGAATCTCAACCGGAGGCTAGAGAGGTCCGGTATTTATAAGAACAGAGGAGAGGTATCGAAGAACAGACCGCCACAATGAGAGGCGAAGAGGAAAGAAAAATCCACTTGGGAAAGATTTTTCGTCTGTTTCTGGTCTACTTAGAATCTGCTTTAAAGGGTCACGTGTCACCAATGTGTTAATTCACTTGGTCGGTTAACTGATAAAAATCTGCTCCAGTGCTTGTCGGCTGCACCAGATCTTTCCTTCTTATTGGATTAAACGACATCGTTCTTCTTTTGAACGGTTCAGGAATGAGAGAATAATTAATTGCACATTATTACTTTATGAAATTATTGTTTAGATTGGCTCATCAACTTGTAATCTTTTTGTATTTTCCGACTCAAATCCATGATTATGCGTGTGGGACAGTTTTCCTTTGTTTTTTTTTTTACAGATTTTTATGTGCCCATTAAAAAAATTACACATTTTTACAAAGTTAATTTTTTTACAAAATAAACTAAATTAACGCAATCTTTATTTGCGAAAAATAATTCGTGTATTAATATAAAAGTATTTTATAAAAAAAATTATTTTTTATTTATATTACTAAATTTATATATAATAATATTAATACAATTTTTAAAATGTAAAAATATTTTTTTTAGAAAGTTATTTTCTTTAAAAAAATTATTTTTTAAAATATTTTAAATATTAAAAAAATATATAAAAAATATTTTTCTCAAAATAAATAAAATTTTAGTTTTTTTATTTTAAAAAATACATTAATAATATTTTTTTTAAATAAAAATTAAAACTTGAGGTAATAAAATTCGAAAACTCTCATATTTACTCGGATATATTTTTTCAATAATTTAATTTTACTTATTTCAGTTATTTGTAATTTGCAGGTATAATACATTATTAAAAAATATTTTTATTTTTAATTAATATTTACAATTTTAAAATATAATTATTTAAATTTTATAATACTAAAATAATAACTATTTACATTCTATAATTAATGAAAGAGATTAAATAGTAATTAGATAACAACTATTTAATATAATTTTTCGTAAGTAAAATGAATAAACAATTAATTTTATTAAATTAGAAAGATTAAATAGTAATTTTTTTTTATCATAAAAATATTAAAAAATAATTATTTGCTCTATACTGGCAAGGAAGCAATTGGGAGGATATAAATGGAAGCACAAGGCCCAAATGTGCATACTTGATCCTACAACCATGTAAACAATTAATTGCTTATTCGGGTGGCAAAGTCCAACAACGAACCGGAAAGGAAAGCAAAATTGTACATATGGAGTGAATAATTTGATTTATATAAATAAAATTTATTATTTAATCGTATGGGAAAATTAATTAGTTAATTTTTAATTTTAAAAAATATATTAAAATTTTTTATATTAAAAATAATTTATAATTTTTTTTAATATTTAACAATTAAAATTAATGGAGTGAATAAAAATGATTATGCCTCAAGACAAAGAAATGAAAATGATGGTACATAGAATAAAGGATTTTGCGTGTGCACACATCATCATATGTAAGTTCTACTATTTTAAAAAATTAACGTTAAATTTTTTTCATAAGTGTTATATATATTCTATACTAATTGAAATAACTAAAATAAAAATTTTAAATTTGAGCCGTGTTGCTTTTATATATTTGAAATTTTAAAGTGAAAATACATATATTTTTTTAATATTAAATATTGTTTTTAATACTGAAAAAGTCATAAATTTAAATCTTAGTTGCATCCCATTATTATAAAAATGAATTTGAAGAAATTTTGATTTCCAAAGCAATGGGGACGTAATTTTTCCTATTCTTTTTTGGTCTGCTTCCATGTAATTGAAGAACAAGTTGTGCAAAAACTTTAAAGAAAGATAAAAATTTTGAGAGCAAAAAGCTTACATGACAAGAAAACATGCAGTTGTATGAATTCACTCACAGAAAAAGCTTTATACAAAAATTAAAGCTCACACTTCACTTGCCACTTCCATTGAAATTCGTTGGTTGTTTCATTTTTGAGTGGGACACTTCTGTATCAGCTTTGCCAAGTAATAAGAATGATTTTAATCTAAAAAACAATCCATTATAAAAGTTAGATTTGTTAAAAACTCTTTTAATGCTTATTCTTAATTTTCTCTGCTACTTTTAATTTTTTAAATTAATTAATCTCATTTTCCTATTAAAATCAAAATCTTAATTAATCCGCAATATTTTATTAATATTAAAGTTTAAAAAGTCATCGATTGATCATATAAAATTATATTTATTTATGTTAATTGTCAAAATTAATGATATTTTAAAGTAAACTAAAAAAAATGACACGAATAATTTAGTATGATAATTCGTAACTAATTAATTTAATAAAAATTAATTACATATCTAAATAAGATTCAACTCATACAAATTTAGTTTATTATTTTTAATTATAATTTTTTTTAATAATCAAGTGTTTATCTCATACAACAAGAATTAATTAATTAATTAACAATCCTCTTTATATACAAAGATGATAGATAAGAAATATGAATGAAATAGGTTTGGGGAAAGTGGGTGATAACTTGATGAAATTATCAAAAATTGGGCAATTAATAGCTTTCTTATCAATAAGGAGACTAATGGGTGCTTTTTTCCTTTTGAATTCCTATATATATACATACACACAGTTCCATCAACATCTATCTCAACTTAAGGTCTCCCATGGCTCCTCCATGTGCGTGTAAAGGATAAGATTTTTTTTTTTTTTAAAGTTCAGTGAATTTTGTAGCCATCTCCAATCTTCTTTAATAAAGTTCGTTTGACGGCATCGATCCCACTACTGACCATTTCCATATTAAAATAAATCATTCTTTGTGATGTAGCTCCTCAATAAATATATATTCCATCAAATTAGTATCATAACTTGAATAAAATTACAAAAATATTATAAATAAATATTAATTAACAAAATTAAGTAAACTTAAGAAAATCGCTGGAACTCTACCACTCAGACGGTGGTTGGATTTTTGTACTCAAAACCCATTAGAATTTAATGTGCAAGTTAGATCATCATCACACAATCCAAATTATATTTGGACAGATTGAGTAGACTAGTGGCCGATCTCATCATAAAAGAATCAAATCCCCTGACTTGATGGGTCAATGAGAAACAGATCTTGTTATACTACGACTCTACCAGCGTGAGCGTCGGATGTAAATTAAATGGCTGTCTGACGATGGCGAAAAGATAAGTACGTCTATACGTACAGTTCTATATAATAGCGACAGATGACACCGTAGAATATTTCAATTATACGTTATTAAAAAATAAAAAAATAAAATAAAAAAAAGTTATAAACCATTTAAACTAAATTTGCTCACACGTATTAAAATTTTATTTATTTTTAATATTAGATTCACATAAATATTTAAATTTTAATTATAACTAAGCCTAATAATAATTATATATCTTAAGGCACTAGCAAGTAAATCAACGATGCTTGAGAAAATGAATTGCCTTTTTGAATTGATTAATTGCACTACCTTATCCACTTATGGGTGAAGACAAGAATCTTTGAACGTGCTAACTGAGCATTTAGCTTTTCCTAGTCATGGAATTGAAGAAAATAAAGATTAAACATCACATTTCACACACTAAATTCGACATGACAACAAATCCATGCGTGTTTCTTAAGATCACATATTCATGTTTTCATACACTAATTGCTAAGGAGTAGCTTAATTTCCCATGTGAAAGCAACCAAATTGACAGTGATACATGGAGACAGAGATTTAAAATTTTTTTGGGTGATAATTATCAGCTTTTTAATTAATAAAGTATTATTTTAAATGAAGTGATAATATGTATGTGCACGTGTGGAAAAGGAAAATATAATTGAGAGAATTGACTGATCCCTTTACTTCTTTATCCCTTGGACCTCAAATCAATAAGAGGTCCAAGTATTATTTTATCTTTTCTTCCTTTTTTTTTTCAATTTAAATACTGTAAAGATAGAAAATATTATATTTTTCTTCTAAATTTTATATTCTACGTTTCCAAACAAGGGCTAAATTGACTAAAGGAATAAAATTGTGGGGATGGTGAAAGATTACATTTTGGAAGGTAGTATAGTATGACAAGGCCCAAAGTATAGTTTAATAGGCGTAGGGACAGATTCGGAGCCTGATTAGTGGCGGCGGTTCTGCAAAACCAAAGAGATTCGGTGCTCTGCATAAAGCCTACCCCCAGTGGGCAGTAGCCCACTCCTGCCTAATCTCCTGCTTAGTCAATCAAGGACTGGCACAACCCTCAATTTCAACCAAACACACAGATTCGTGGATGCCCAACAAAAATAAATTAACCCACCAAAATGATAAAATATTAAGAATATAATATCCCACTCACAAGAGGAGCATCTCCTCACATTAAACTACAATAATTCATTTTCATTTTAAAAAATTAAAATTTATGATTATAAAAAATGAGAGGGAGTTCACTTTTCTTTTATCACTACACATTTTTAAATTAAATCATATATTTTATTATTCAAACTAAAGAAAAAAAAATTGTAAATTTCAAAATGGATTATTTTATATTAAAATTTTTTAATATAATAATAAAAATTAAAAAGAATAGTTAGATAAGAGGTCGAAGGATTATGAAGTAATCAAAGTTGGCATTAATAGGCAGAGGTTTAGACTACACAATCCAACAACTTGAGAAAACATTAAACTATTACATCCTCAAAACAATTAGGGAAATAAAATCAAGTAAAAATTAAGGCACCCACTTGCTGTTATGCTCTCATTTAGCTGCAACAACTTGTTGTTTCAGTGTCTTTATCCAAGTCAGAAAGGTGACTGCTGATTCAGGCATACCCTTTTGCCCCACTCTCTTCCATCACATCTTTGCTCAAAAAATATCATTACTAAAACTCCCAAATTCTTTGTGGGAGTTGGGCACCAACACTGTGAAATATGAAGGCCAGGCCAATTCTTCAATTTCAGCATCTGGGCTTCAAACTTGAACTGATTGGAATATTGCGTTGGCATCTTTGCTACAATATTTACAGATGAGAAAAGAGTTGGCCTGTTGTTGAAAGTTGTGGATGGTCAATAGAGCAGCTGCCACAAACGCCAAATTGCCGCCATAATGGTGATGGCCCCGCTAAACAGATAGGGTGACGTCCTATGAGTGCCGCCTGAGACTTGCACCGCTTCTGGATACTGTCCATTTGCCGATTTCAGACTGCAACCACCGCCACCAAATTCACATTATCAAAAAATCAATTTCTTTTTTCATACAAAAAGACAACAAATGAGACGTGCTGCCCATTTCATTGCCAAAGGATCAGAATTGGAGAATGGTCCCATCATAAAACACTACCGACCTTCGTAACTTAAAAAAAAACCTAAAAATTTTTCAAGTTAAAAAAAAGTTAAAAGTATATTAGAAGATTACTATTTTGATTATATAATTAAATAGTTATTATGCAGTGGAAGTGCAATTTTTACCTGGTAGAAGGGGAAGGACAGAATGTAATGGCATAGTCGGCGCCGGCACAGGTGAAGGTGCTGGTTCCATCATCATAGGCATAGCTGTAAGCTCGAGGGCAAACATTCTTAAAGAACTCCGAGTAAGAGCTGGGCTTGCACGTATTCGGATTCGCGTACGCTCCACTACAGCAATATTGAGGCTCCCCAAACGCATCGCATGCGCTTTTACATGCCACGCTCTCCCCGTTTTCACTGTCCATTACCTTCAGCTCCGACGGGCATGCATTGTTCAACTCCACACCGCAGCCAGTCACCGTACAATTACCTCCGGTGCCGCCTTGTGGTGCTATTAGCATTGGCAGGTTGTATCCGTCGACAAGGCTGACATCGTAGAAGTCAAGCCCGTTAGCTCCATTAAGAGTGAATTCTGCGAGGGTGGCAGGAGGAGTAGCGCCATCACCGGAGCATTGGATAGTGGATGAGCCACAATCACCAGTCAGACAAGTAAATTTGCCAGTGGTGACATCTTGGGTGCAGAGAGTTCGACCCCATAAACGGCCAGACCAGGAGGCTGGCATGGAGACGGAGCTTGATTCACCGGGCTGAAGAGCGAAACCTGTGGTGGGAAGTTGTGGAGTTCCAGCGTTTGAAAGAATACCTGGCCAAACTTGATAGCTGCACTTGTTTGTGATTGTAAAAGTAGCCGAATATGCACCTGTAAATGCAACAGAGATTAAATGAGAAATTTTATAACTCTCCTAATTAAGTAGAACTAATAAAAAAAATACAAAATGAGATGGTTAAATATGGGAGGGAGTCACCTGATAACAAGAGAAGGAAAGTAAGGAAGAGCAGAGGAATGAGGAGGTGAGCTGAGGCCATTGGAGAATTTGGCATGGTATGAATGTTGGAAATGAGAAAGAGATTATATATGCAAGTGTAAAAAGGTTATGGGAAAGCAAGTGGAGTTCATGTGGTGAGAGTATGGAGCATGGGGACCTATTTATAGGCAAAGCACATGCAACCCAATCCCAGTCCATGGGATGAGTCGGTATGAGTCTGAATTAATTTATAATTTTAGAAGAGTGCGTGTGCGGTTTCTTAAGGCAAAGGGAAAAATGGTTGTTCCCTTCCTCCCCCTTGACCAATGACGATCTAAAGCCAGAGAGAAAAATGACAAAATAATATTAAAGAAAATTGAAAAGTGTACGCCAGGGCTTTGGAACTATTCGAAGAGTGCATTGAGATTCTGCGAAGTCTGAGGTAATAAGGAAAGGGCGGCGACTGCAAGGTCCTCAAGGGCAGGATACAGAGAACAAAACAGGCCATGTGAAATTTGATCACATGATTGGTGAAGTTAAATTATGTGTATATGGTACTAGACTTCAATTGAGGAGAAGTCATTGAAAGGCGAGAAAGAAAACTGCCGTCGTCAGAGGTCAAACCAATCAATTAGAAGGAAATTACATTTTAGCTATTCGTGCTTCCGGGTTAGGGTCCAGGACGCAACTGCTCCTCTCAGCCCCTCGGACTTAACGTATAGTGTCACGGTTCAAAGGCGATGGAACCAAAGGGCCCATAATTTGAAGGAAGATTGGCTTTACATATGGTTGGATCCAATTCTGCATTGGCCCGTGGATACTAGAGGAAACTGGCATAGTTGAAGAAAACAGGTAGAATTTGCGGGTCAAAAGGGCTAGCAAGCGAGGTTCATTAAGAGACTGGGCAGGCATGGAGTTCAGCAGGCCAGACGGGTTGGCCAAGGCAATGGAGGTGATCTGGTTAGTGGCAGGCCCAATGGAGTGCAATTGGGCCAGTCCAGCACAGGGGAAGGTGCTAGAAGCCAGGGGCGTCGCCAGATGGAAGGAGGTTCAATGGGACTGGAACATTCGAGAAGGTTCCAGGAGCATCTGGAGATGTCCAGGCGCAAATGAGGTTCACTGGGCACGCTAGCAGGCCGTGCGCACAAAAGGAGCGCGATGGTGGGCCGCACACACAGAGGGAGCGCGCTGGTAGGCCGCGCACTGGGACGGTCGTGCAGGCAAACGAGGTTCATGCGGGCTGGAGGACGCGTGAGAATTCCAGAAGCTTCAAGGATTCTCCAGACGCTGGTGGAAGTTGCTAGGCGCGGGCGGGCCAAGGACGGGCGAGGCGCGCGGGCCTGTGGCACGCCATAATGAGGTTCAATTCTGCCAGAATTTACCAAAAAATTTCAGAAGGTCCCAAACAGATCTCAAACCGCCCAAACAGAGGCAGACACGTGGAAAATTACCAACTACGTGATTAAATCGGCCAAGCACCCTCATTTGCCTATAAATACACCCATTGGTAGCATTTTAAGGGGAATGGAAGCCTCCTACACCTAAAGAGCCATTGGGACACTTTGTGAGCACTTTGTATAGCATTTGTGAGCTTTTCTGTATTCTTGCCTTTTACATTTTTTCCAAGTGTAATATAAGAGACATTTATCTAATTCTCTTCCATTCTAGCTAGTTTTAACTTGTTTTAACTGGTTTAACTCTTCACAACCCTTCAATTACTTCTTGCTGCGTGTTTGTAAGGTTAAGGCTGACTTAGCTCGACGAACTGAGCTGAGTGCAGCACTGCTGGAGTGATTCAGCACTGCTGGAGTGATTTTTGGATTGGGATCGCTCAGCACGTGACAATAGAAATCAAACTGAAATTATGTTGTGCCTTTTTTAGGTTCGGGTGACCCTTGGAGAAGAGGAAAAGGCTTGCCACTTGCAGTTGTTAAAGAGGAAGCAACTTGACCATTTGCTGGCATGCCATGAATCCCATCCTAATTTTTGCACTACAGTAAGGAAAAATGTCGCCTAGCCTCAGGTACTAGGCAGAATTTGTAAGCTCGTACGGGGATTGTGGGTTTTGTTGATACCCACACCAATTCCATCCAAATCCCAGGACGCCCATGCAAAGGTCAACCGTCAAGTCCTAAGAAAAAGCCTATTACATCATTATAACGCTGGCACGGAAGCCCAATCCTGGAATTTGAAAGCCATGTCCCCATCTAACATGTCCCAAAAGAGCAACTACGCAACCAAAACATAGGAAGAGACAGTAGGGAAATTAGAATCAATAGAAAACTAATAGACCTCCTGAGGAAAGATAGAATTCGTTGCTTTCTGATCCTCAGCGTAGAAATGCCGCGTACAGAGAGGAGGCCTATTTAATATTTTATTATGAAAATACAAGGCTTTGCTTCGTGGAAGCATGCCACGAAACTGCTGCATTGGAAAGCCACTTGATCTTCCCAATAATAATAATAATAATGAAACCTGGCAAGTTAAAATTAGAGAATTTTATCTCATTTTCCTTTCGTCTTATTTACCTTATAGTGGATCTCTCCTTTACCATCTCCATATTGTAGATATGTTTGACTTTTACTGTTTTTGCCAGAGCGATCTTTAAGTTGAGGGAATGTGGAGCCTAGGCATATGAGATCCAGCAACCGTTATCTTGTGCATTTGACCGATGGTGTATGCTTGTTTTGGCCATAGTGCAAATCTAAATTAGTGGGTCTTGTGCATTTACGGTACCACACGCTTTCGTGCTCGATCCCTCAGCCTATACAAGATTGAAATGGTTAGGATCTCTTTATCCCCCCCCCCCTCCCCCTCCCCCTCCAACGCCCAACGCAAGCTTTCTGGGGATCACCCCTTTTGTCCTGGGTTCAGTTGCTCCAAGTTATGGGCCGGTGATGCTGTGAATATGGTTCTTTTTGCCTCCTCTCTAAGGGTAACGAGCTTGAGGATGCTTCTCAGTGAACATCGTTGCCCTGGTACTGCTTTTCATGGTGGAAAACTCTCAAATCAATGCCTACTCTCTTAGTGGAAACATCTGGACGGCAGCTGCTTCTCTTGGCAACCGAATCCCCTCCACGAGTCGAGTCCTCTATCAACCTAGAGTTCTTTAGTACGGGCCTAGGTTTTGGGCTATAGATTCTGGCCATGTTTTAGTTTACATCTTTCATGAGGCCTTGGGTTATAATTCTGCCATTTTTAATGAAATTCTAATCCTAGTTTTATTTTTTGGGGGTTGATTTTGTCGCCGAAACTATCAAACAATTTTCACTACATATGCCAGCTTGCAAACTATAGCTAAAGCCATCCAAAACCACAAGACAGACTACCGGGCAGCTTTAACGATACATTGAGCAGAAAATACAGACACATGCAACAGCTTGTTACTCGGCTATAGGGCTCACTGCCATGCGAATCAACCATCAATTGTCTAAGTACCAATACCAATCCCAACCCAACACCCCTTCATGCCATTTCTAAAGATCTCACCACATCAAATTCTCATGTTATTTTTGCAATTAAGCAGTTCTAAGTAAATATTTCGACTTCAAGAGTTCACTCAGTGTCGTATTGAATTACAACAGATAAAAGATTTTAAGTTCAATGACCAATTGCCATTCCAAATCTGAAATTCCCATTACAACAACAAACCTATGACCAAGGATGATTATCACCATCCCAATGTTTAGATATTTACTAGATAAAAAAAATCACTTGATAAAAATGAGAAGCCTCCATTAGAACATTAACAAACGTTCATGAAAACAAAGCCTGATTTTTTATGATCCGAACCACCACATACAATTCGTCAAAACTGGGAAAGTTCCCTCCAACAAACAGAGGATTACCCACTCGCATCAACACATTTCTATGTATAAATTGAGGGGGACAATAAAAGCAGAATCCCAAAAAAGACCACCAGCGAAGATAATAAAAAAGGAGAGAGAAATATGTACTCTTTTTCTTTCCCTCAATCACGAGTTGTTAGGGCACTCCCTTGCAAAATGCCCTTCCTTCCCACAATTGAAGCATCCACCACCACTGCTGCCGCCAAGTCTGCCACCTCCCCTAGCACTTGTACAATCTCTAGCCAAGTGGCCATAACCCCCACAGTTATAGCAGGCCCCGGCATTACCATGACAATCTCTAGCCAAGTGACCGTAACCTCCGCAGCTAAAGCAAGCACCGTTGCCGCCGCCACTGCCACCCCCACCACCATTATTCGATCGTGGACAGTCCCTTGCAAAATGTCCCGAATTCCCACACTTAAAACAACCATTATTATTATCACTGCCTCGATTATTACAATCCCTAGCAATATGACCAGAGCTCCCACAGTTATAACAACCTGCACCACCGGAACCGGCTCCACCACCAGCACTATAACCGCCGTTGTTCCTCCTATTCCAAGAACCTCCGAATCCGCCACGTTTGGCTGAAGCATCCCCTCTCTTGGCAGCCGCTTGAATGGGACCACCACCAGGGGCAGTGACGTTAATCGCTTGGTACTTATCAGCAGAGAGAGAGACAGTGAATTCAACTATATCGTCCTCAGCAAGAGAGCGATAACCGCCGTCGGATTTAATAGCAGTGTGATGGACGAAGAGATCTTCGCCACCATCATCGGGCTTGATGAAGCCAAAACCCTTCCTATCACTGAACCTGACGACCCTGCCAGTAGATCTCACCGACGTCTGCTCCTCGGCCATTGATTGAGCCATTGATGGATGAAAGGAAGGAAGCCCTAAAGACAGAGAAAACAGTGACAAGAGGGCTTTTTTCTATGTGAGAAAGGAGATGTACAAACTTTAGGGTTTTATAGAGAGAGAGAATTAGATTTTACCCTAAGACAACCCTAATCGCTAATTAGCCACTGCCATCTTGCATGCTGATTGGGGCTTAACATTGATTAAACATACTTATCCTCGGGAATGTTGTGTTTTAATCTGGTGCTCTTCGGTCCATGCTAAGCAACCACGCCTTCGGCGGTTCTTCTGCGTCAAGTTTGCCAGGTTGGCCCAAGACGGAGGTAGAAAACAATAATAATTCATTAATGCATTTTTGAAATAGAACAATTAAATAATTAGTTGTAATAAAATATAAGAATTAAATAGCAATTTTAAAAATTATTTTAAAATTATTAAATAATTTTGATTATAAAAGCTATAAAGGTAAAATTATGTTTTTAATCCTTAAAAATCCATTATCAATGCCTTGATATTTTTTATTATTACACTTTTATTAAATTTATATATATGCACATTGAAGTTGAAAAATAAAAAATAAATATCAGGTATATTGCAAAAAAGAACTTTCTTTTAAGGAAAAGAGAACAATATTTAATAATAAGCAATTAGAAAATGAAAAATTGAATATTATATACTATTTAGAAGCAATAGAGATATAATTTTTATATAATTTATTTTTTGGAACACTAAATTAACCCTTTATGCGCATAGTAGATAAACTGATGTGTAGTGATCTTTAAGTTTGAACTTGGTTACACTTGGTCATCTATGTAAGAGAGTTAGGATTATGCGGTTTTGGTTGGAAATGAAATCAAAATTTTTACATGATTTTAGGTTAATGTCGATTTGATTTAATTTTCAATTATTTGGTTTTGATTCTTAAAATAGAGCATTTAAATCTAAAATTGATTATTAATACAAAATATATGATGTAATTCATTTTTCACTTATTTCTTAATTATATATAGTTTAATTAAGAAAACATAGAGTTACTGAAAAATAATATTAATTTATATATAGTCCACAATTATAAATGAAAAGTTAACATTCATATATATATATATATTGCTTAAATAAGGAATGCATGAGAAAACTTATCATTACAGGATGCCTCTGCTTCAAACACTCAAAAAAAGCAGTTTTTTTTTTGTACAAGTAATGGCTGCCTATGAATTAGTAGACTTCCACATTCCATTGTTCTGCTTTCTTCAATGACCTCTTGTACTCCAACCAATCAATGCCTGATTAACAAAGCAACCATCAGTTTAGAGGCAAAGTTCATCATATCATCATCTGATTTAGTCTCAAGAAATTATATGGTAACTAAAACGTACAATCTGCACGTATATCTTTCTTACCGTCTTTAGCTGCCAGTGACACCATTATGTCGTCAATTCCCTTTTCCATCCCTTTCAATCCGCACATATAGACGTAGGTGTTATCTTTCTTTAGTAACTCCCATAGCTCTTCTGCATATTGTGCCATGCGAGTTTGAATATACATCTTTTCTCCTTTCTCATTTGTTTGCTCTCTGCTCACCGCAAAGTCAAGCCTGAAGTTGTCAGGGGCCTTCTCCTTCATTTTCTCGAATTCCTGTCCATTCCCCATCACCAATTTTTACTTTCATTCTTCCATGAATATGAACCATTTCATTCAATGTATCAGGTGATTGTTTTTCTCACCTCCTTGTACAGTAAAGAGCTGCTTGTGGGCACCCCCAAGAAGAGCCATGCCAAACCAGTGAACTAAAAACCATCAAAAAGATTGAGTTCATCATTTTCGAAAATGGTTACTGTTATCTTAAAAGACCCATTGTCATAAGATCTGAATCATGGTCTTATTGGTATTAAAATTAAATAGTGCATGTTCTTTATTAACGTTTACGACGGTAAGATTTTGTGTGAAGAAAAAAGAACAAGGTGGGAATAGTTTTACCTTATAATCCTCATGCTTCTCAAAGAACATTTTCCACAAGAATGATCGGAATGGCGCAATACCAGTTCCAGTTGCAAGCTGCAGTGAAACATCCAATAAAATTGGAATCATAAACTTAGCAGTACTGTTAACCACAGTGGAGATCCATTGAAATGCTTGGTATTCAAGTTGCTTGGAAGTTTACCATAACGATTGTAGCATTGGGATCTTTTGGCATGAGCATTTCTTTTCCAACTGGTCCTGTAATCTTCACTTCAGATCCTGGTTTCAAGTCACCTGAAATATAATGAACCGCAAAGCAGGATAATTATTATCTGAGGCTCCTGATACAATGTCAGTCTGGTACTCTAAATTAAGTTGTTTCTGAAATATGACATTGATTTTTGAGATTAGTTATTTACATTCTAAAATCAGGACTTATAATTGAAATATTTCCACAGAAAGATGCATGAAATCTTACACAAAAAATTTGAGCAGACTCCTTTTACAGTTTCTCCATTTTCATTCACGTACACAAGCCTCTTCACGCATAGAGAAACCTGAACAAAGATGATCAGATCAGACCATCACTGAACTAAGAACAGCAGAAAAGGGTAGTAATTGAGCATGGAATACTTTCATGATCTTGGTTAACAATATCAATTTCACAAGAACTAAAAGATCCTTCCAATACTAATGTACACTGAAAACGATTGGGAATCAAATTGGGTAAGAAGCTCACAGTTTTGGAGTCCCCAAAGTCGCCAAGAGCACTGCTGGCAATTGAATACAATCTAAGCTTGTGAGGCTTCCCATTCTTGTCAATACCATCTGGAATAACGCCAATAGATTGCCCTTCTCTATAGGGAACCTCTCCTAAGCAACCCAATATACCACTCAGCTCAATAATATCAACTTATATATATATATATCAATGAATCAGCTCAAAAGCATAGAGAAGAAACTATTTTGTCAAATAAAGTTCCGATTGTAAGTGATCATTTGCATTGATTTATAAAGAATTCAGCAATCTAGTAGTCAGTTTGACAGAAATCAGAGGCACATCATTGAGAGATTTAATTAATTAGAGTCCAGACATTAAGCAAACAAAGAGAGGAGTATTAAAATACATACCCTCAGTGGAGAAGACCATGTGCCAAGTTTCTCCAGGAGCATCGTCACCAGTGATCTTAGTATTCAAAAGGCATCTACCAATATAAGGGTTTTTAGGCTTGAACTTGTTAACAACCACGCCTTCCTCCATTTTCTTGGATTCCTTCTTAACCTTAGCAGGAGCCTCAGTAGTGACCTGGGCTCTGATCGAAACCACTCTCCCACCAGAAGAAACATCTTTGTAATAAACAGACACCTGATCATAAAAAGCCCCATCAAACAAAAACAAAGCTAAAAAATAATCTTTTCATAATGCCCATAAAAGGGAATTACCTTACCTTGTTAAAGGCGATTCTATCTGGAGCTACGATAGAGGTTCTGGAAGAGAGAGAGGTGGACTTGGAGGAGGGAAAAGAGACTGCAGCAGTAACTGCAGCGGCCATGGCTGTGATGTTGAAGCAGAAAGGAAGGTCCTTGCTAGTAATGGAGAAGCAGGGAGAGGGTAGTAGGATATTTTGGTTGGAAATGGATTATAGAATGCGTGGATGAGATTTTGAAGGCAATGCAGTGGTTGATGTGAAGATAAGTTAGTAATCTGATGTATGACTCTCGCTCCTTCTAATTCTATACACCACTTATATCATACGGTCTTGCATTAACTTTTTAACATGTAAGAAATTTTCTATATTACAATTCAAAAAAAAAAAAAAAAAAAAACTACTCCCTTTGTATGATTTGTCTGCAATGAT
This sequence comes from Manihot esculenta, assembly GCF_001659605.2. NCBI lineage: Eukaryota > Viridiplantae > Streptophyta > Magnoliopsida > Malpighiales > Euphorbiaceae > Manihot > Manihot esculenta. The sequence goes on along the minus strand of NC_035162.2, from coordinate 8,206,727 downwards.
ATAGAAAATTATAAATAATTGTGTTTTTACTTTTCTTTTATGGTAAGATTTCAAGTAACATACTAGAATTAGATTTATAAGAGATTGTTACGCTTAAATTTCTTATATTTTTTTCTCTATTATTTTTCACAACAATATTAAACTCCTCAATTAGGCTTTGATAATAGCAGGTGCCAGACCATGGCAAGGCTGGAACAAAGCCCAAAAGGCCCACTTTCTTTTGTTTGGCGAAGAGAGAAGCCAAAGCCCACTTTGAGATGGGTTCGATTTGATTTCAACCCCGTGTCAATGTAGATACAGCCAAATTCATTTCGTTTTTAACATGAATAGCCTTATTAAAAGCTCTAGCATTCATCAATAAATAATTCTTACTTATATCAAATTTATATAAATTCATAATTTAAATATATGTAAAATTTTATATGAGTTATATTATAAAATAAATATTTTATTGTTCAATATTAAGAAAATTTTACATTAAAGGGTGTTGACGTTGCCTCAGCTCTATTGACCAAGAGGCACTTCACTTGCATTGCCATTTCTCCCTATTGACTCACTATTTAAGTTGACTCAATATTCCATCCCTCATATAAAAAATAAGCTATAATTATTTGTTAAATTAGTAAATTTTATTTTTTCAATATATATTAAATACAGGTATATTAGAAAATATAAATTTTCATTTTAGAAAGGAAGGAGAGAAATAATTTAAAATGAATGAAAAAATAAAATAAATAAATTTATCTTTCTGAAACAAATGTAGTAGTAGTAATAAAAAAATAAAAAATTATATTTTTGTTATTTCTAAACAATGTAATCGTAATACGTAAATAAATTAATTCCATGATTTTAAAACATGGATCCATGCCGCTGCGATGCTAAGGTAAGCTTTCATAATGAACAAACTTTCCTATAGGCACAATAAGCAACTAGACATTGGTGTTTTACGTATGAAAAAAAAACTTACCCAAATTTTACACTATAGGTCCACAACAAATTTAGGTAAGAAATTCCTTTATATGGGTATATATTTTTTGGCAAAAGGTATTTACATATTAGAGATTAATGAGAAAAAAAGCACCAAACGTAATCGTTTGAATCAAGAATAAATACCAAAGTTTCAAATCCCACCAATATGACTGGGGGCAAAGTCCTTGTCAAATAGTACATATTCCAGATTTCATATGCATACGATAAATTCCAGTTTCAAGTTGCAACTGCTTGTCCTGCACATTTCAGGATTGAATATTTGGACCATATGACGTTTGGTCTGATTTCATTTTCACCCATGTTAACATTGTGAAAATTATAGAAATTATCTTTCCCCTTTTCAACTAGATGCGTGCATAAATTCTCAATCTCTGGCACAACCAAATCCTTATGCCCACAAATTTATGATGATCTGGTTTAGCCCCATGAAGGAAATAAACAAGCATCATATGATTTTACAGCAGTTTTCGTATAAGTTCCAAGGTTTAGTATTTCTCCCATGTTGGCTGCAACCTCAGCCAATTCTGAGTTCACATTCTAATGTCTCAATCTGCATAAAACGATTCCACAGGTGCTGACCTAACACTTTCTTCTGCGAACATGTTTCCCCACCATATCGACTTTTTCTAACTTATCATCAACCATCCAATAATTCCAACAGGGTACTATTCCAGACGGGTTAAGGACTAAGGAGAGCGTTTGAATTAGAGGTTCAAGACAACTAATGGAGATTGCTTACCTCATAACTTCTCCACACCCGTCTGAACGCCACATCCTTTTGATAAATGTATCAAACAGCTCTGTTTATCATATAAATTTCCTGAATTACAACAATTCAAATGATTCATATGAGGGCTCCCAGTCCCAACAAAGAACATGAAAAACATAGCATGACGCTGCATTTATGCTAAAGACTCCAATGATTTGAAACATATTATAGAAAAGAAGAAAACTAATTGTATGTACACTCCATTAGAATGACACGGTTGAAAGAAATAAACAAGAAAAATTTATACGCAAGAACATACTAAAGACTCTATTGATTGATGGAATTTAATGGAATCCCCTTGAACCTCTGGACTGATAAAGCTCCAATTTGCTTTTGGCGTCGTCTACTAATGCTTCAATTGTTTCATCTTGAGTCACAAATGATTGCTTGGAAGCCCATTCTAGCACTGTGAGCACCTTAGCTTGTGCTAGCTGCTCGCTGTCTGGGACATGCATTGCAATGTAGCATAGAAGATATAATGCTGAAGGTTGAACTATTTGCTCCCCAAAGTAGACAAGCTGGATTAGGTGCTTTTCCCCTCCAGCTTGTATGATTGCCTTGGAATGATCAAGGTGGAGATAGTTTTCTGTGCAGGCAAATTTTGTGAGGGCAATTGAAGCCTCCCTAGAAACCTCAGCTTCTCTCTCGTCCAGAAGTTTAACCAATGGGGCAATCATTCTGGTCTCTGTTGCTCGAAATGTCCTTGCTAGATACCCTATAGCCTTGACACATGGTATAAGGAGGTCTGAATCAGCTTTTTCAACGATCTTCAGCAATTGATCAATGACAGCTTTGCAAGCAGGCGAATTAGGCTTGAATGCTGATCTTCTTAAATCAGCGTCTTCTTCTGCTACTGCTGTGATCTCCATCAAAGCCATGGCAGAATTGTATTGAACATCTTTAGCTCCCTTCTCTAATAGAACTGCAAAGCACAAGAGTGCTCTTGACTCGGTTATGCTGCGGCAAATTGGGGAATTTCCCTTGGCCAGACGCCAAAGTGCTCTGGCTGCCATTGCTTTCATATTAGCCTTCGTAGCAGGGTCTTCCAGTTCCCTGCCCTTAATGTTAACCCCAGAAAGCGAATGACTCTGTTGATGGTGGGGCTGATGATTCAGCTTCATACTGTTGTTTCCATTACCACTGAACTTGGCAACGTTGGTTTGGCTTGGTCCATTACTATTATAACCAGGTCGTTGCTGTGGCGTCTTGGATGCTGCATTCATAGCAATAGTATTGGTGACCACATTGTGTAACTGATTTACAGTCTGATTACCCATAGGATGAGGAATTCGACTCTGATCATCATCGTTTGTTGTTGGCTTTGCCACATTATGAGCAGTAGTCGAACTATTACTGGCCATCACAACCGCATGGATCGAAGTGGCTTTCTGGCTGGTAATGGCATACTTGCTATGCTCTTGAATTGTCTCAAATGCTAGATGACCAACCAGCAACCGAATTATATTATGCTGCGCAAAAAGATCTTGGCATTTGGGATAATTCGCCGCAAGCTCAGAAACAGCCCAAGCCACTACAGCTTGAACTTTCATGGGACCTTCTTTGAGTATTTTCGCAAACACAATACAAACACCGGCGTGGATCATGTATTCAACGCTTTCCGAATCACGACCCAATAGACCAATCGCTCTTGCGGCGTTCTCTTGGCCTTCCATTTTCCCTTCTTTGATCAATTTCAGCAGAGGTGGAACCCCTCCCTCTTCAATTATCAGCTTCCCATAGCGATCGTTGTCTCTCGCCAGCGAAACCAGCGAAGCCGCAGCATCAGATCTATCATCCAGTGATCCAGTGTAGAGAATCGCAATCTGTTCCCATATAAGACAGAGAATTGGCTCGTTAGCAGCAATCGGAGGCAATCCCAAGTACTCATCGTCTCGATCATCAGCCGACGCCGATACACGCAAAAGCCACGACACATCGCCGATCGAATTTTCCAACTGAGACGACATTTTGCGAAACGCAGCTGTCGGGATAATAGTGAAAACGCGTTTCACGAGGCCGTTAGCTCTGCATTTCTGTACCAGGGCCAGACCCTTATCAAGAACTTGCTCCGTGTCTTCAATGATCCGGCGCGTAGGGCGCTCGTACAGGTCGGAGCTGGCGCGAGCGGCTTGCCGTAGTAAAGCAGCGAGCTTTTCAGTCTTGGATTTGAGTTCAGCAGCTTCTTGTTTGAAAGCGCAAGCTTCATCAGCAGCTTTGATTACTTGGTCAGCTAGTTGGATAGGCTTTGTCAAGATTTGTTTCACCAAGTCCGCCATGGATTAAACACACGGCGGACCAACAAGGAAAAAAATGAAATCTTGGCGGATAAAAGAACTCTAAATCAAAAACCCAAAACACAAATCCAAAAGAAAAGTTCCAACAGAGAACAGATCAAGAAAAGGAGGTAAAGGGGGGGGGGGGGAATAAACCAGAAAAGAAACAGAAAAAATGAGGCGTCAATGGCTTAATTGACGGAGATGATAGAGGAAAAGGAGAGTGGGATGTGAGATGAGCTGGAGATGCGAGGATTGTTTGAAGCAATGGGAGTTTGGGTAACTATTATTATTATTTTCTGGGAGGATTTTGTGAGGTTCAGAGTTTGATTTTAATGAATTTTGTAAGTAGGGGAAGAGCCTGCAGCTGCAAATGGTGGTGGAGTGGACGGGTTTTACAAGGTCAAACGCGTTTTTTCTTACAATTTATTTATGATGTTGGTCTGGTTTTTGGGGAATTTTACTTGGGTTGGGTCTATGAGCAATTGGGAAATCATTTCTAAAGCAGAAATTTGCTGGCAGTTTTTTGCCCTTTTAACTACCTCTCCGTCTGAGCGCAGCAGTCTTTCAGGTCCACACACCAGAGGGATTCCTTGGCCCTCATTCCCACCTGCAATTTATTTATTTATTTATTTATTTTATGAATCATATATAATACGAATTCCATTAGTTTTATTAATCTAAATTCATATTAAATAAAATTATTAAAAATATAAAACATTCCCTTTAATTTGAATTACTAATTTAAAAGAAAATACATCCTTCCATCTCATCTTTCCATGTTAGTAAATATAATATAAATTATATGAATTATATTTTTAATTTATATAAAAATAATAAATTGAGATATGATAAAAAAACTAACAAATTAATATTTTAAAAATTATCTATAATTAACGATAAATAAAATAAAATAAAATAAATATATAATTATAAGACGAAAAATGCAATATATTTTGTATGTACAATTTTTATATTTTTAAATACTTATTTATCATTTTAAAAATATTAATTAAAAATTTTCTAATATTCCATAATTTTTGTCGAATACAATAGATATAGGTTATCCCAGCACGACAGCCTTGCAGGCCCACAATCTGAAGGGTTCCTTCTTTTCGGATATGGATCCCACGTATTCGTTATTTTTCAAAAATCTTAATAATATAACAAATCTCATTCCTTCAATTTTATTTTTCTAAATTTTATTTTTTCACATAAGGGGATGAAGCCGGACTAAATTTGTATATTTTTTCTCCTAATTATTTTTTTAAATATGATATTAATAGAGAGAAATTTATTAAATTTAGAGTAATTAAATAAGATAATAAATAGTTAAATTAAATATAATTTAATTACTTTCTTAATTACTGTAAAAAAAACTTTAATTGATAGAAAAAGGTAGATGTAGATTTATTTTGAATTATCTTTATACTTCTCAGTAATAAAGGAAATATATTTTTCAATTTTTTATTTAATTTCAAAAATAATTTTCCAATTTAAAAGTTCTATTTTTTTAATTCTCAGATATATTATAAGTTGGGTAATCCTAACTTAAAAGGAAAATTGCCATAAATGTGATGACATAAAACCATTAATATTGTAAATTTAATCTCTAAATATTAAAATTTATTAATAAATTCGTCAGATTTATCAACCATTCATCTGCTGGTATAATTTAATAGAAAATTTTATTTAATGTGGTTTAATAAAATTAACTTAATCTCTCTATTTAAAAAAAAATACATGAAATAATTTTTATTTTTTGAGTTGTTTAATTTTTTTACGTAATTATATAGATTAAATAGTTATTATTTTAAAATTATAATAATTAAATAATTAATAATTTTAAAAAATAAAAATTATTTATTATATTTTTGAAGAAAGACAAAATAATTCATTGCATTAAAAAAAACTAGTAAATAATAAAGTTTTATAATTTAATTTGTATCCCTATTCTATTCATTCTTATAATTTATAAAGATTAAAACGTTAATCACGCTAGGTCCACACTGTTCTGTTCTCTCTTTTTTCTTTTTCAGACTTTTGTTTGCCACTCTTTTTAATTTCTATTTCCAATTTATTCTATTAAATTTATAAAGTTTAAAACCTTAAGATCTGTTATTTTCACTTACAAAAAAGCAGAGCAGTTTTGAAAAGATATATATATATATAAAAAAAAAATTCATGTTTACATTACATGTGTCAGTTTTCTAAATTAAAACCTGAAAACTAATTTTACAGTTTTCCAGCTTTAAGTTGTGTTTTACTATTTTTCTTTATAATAATTATTATGTTTTTAACTGTTCTATCAAATGAAAATTCTTTTTTTTTCATCGAAACCCATATCTACAGATAAAGCCCTCTTCATCATAGTTAAGACTTACTCGTCAAATACAAGAAACATAAAAAACATAAAAAGTATTGAGGATGTTTTGAAGGTTCCGAAGCCTTAGAGGCTGGCTTGGCTAGCAGAGATGGTCACCTTTTTATCTAACCTTGTTTTGAAGGTTCCCAAGCCTTAAAAGCACTAAAATGCAATCTTTCTTTTCTTTTGACGTTTTCTTTTTCATTTATATTCCCTTCATTCCAAGAAGAAACCCTAAATCTATCACCAAAGAGCCAAGAACTTGGGAGTATTAACCTTACTCTTTTTTTTTTTTCAGGCACAAGAAATAGGATCGTGATTCATGAATGTGACTTCTCCGTAAATTTAAATACGTAGACAGCAACATGATGTATTATGTGCGACAGTGAAAGTACTCCTTTGTCAACATCTGCTGAGGGTCCGTCTTCGTCGAAGCACCCCTACTTATGGATCAATTGCAGATGTCTCCATCTGCTAAAGTAGGCAATGACTTGGGCTTGTTGAGCCCCTTCAGTTGATGTGAACTCTCCCTGTAACTATCTGTTGCCAGCCACATATATGTATCTATGTTTCTGCAATCTCTCTTATATATTATCGACCATAAAACCTCCAAAACAAAGAAAAAGAATTTCCACAAAGATCGACATATATGATCTTCGTCTAAGTGGTCCTTAAGCTCACAGTGTTATAATATGTCTATATTTAAGTGGTCCATGATCATTTCTTTCTTCGTCTCATGCATGCACCTGGAATTTTCCAGATGATCTTTTGAGGGTGTGTCTGCAGAAAGTATTCTGAAACAAATTATCTTGATAATTATAAAATTTATTTTCTTTTGTTCCACTAATAGTTTGGAAAACAACCATTGGAGTTTACGTTTTGTATATGAAACATGAAGAGCATCAATGGATTGTCTTGTTTCTTTGTTTGGGTTATCGTAAAGTTTATGTTGTCAGGGAAAAATGCTGATAAGCAAATCATTGAGAGAAAGCAACTGCTGGTTCCAGGAAGCTACTACGTAGGTCTGCAAGTGCTGCAGTCATTGGGATCATCTACAACTTCAACACATAATTTATTAATTAATAACAGATTAAGACAAAAAGAAACAAATAGAAATAAAGAACCAACAAAACCTGAAAGTGGTTCGGGCTCATTCTCGTTGAGTGCATGGGTTAATGATCATAGTTATATTGTGAAACCCGGAATCCCTTAACTGTTTCAACCAGAGAAATTATTGATCATTTCCTTAATTAACCAGTGCAATTTGAATGTGAGTTATCACTAACACCCTGAATTATAATCCCAACCACGTCACTATTATATAGTATATTAATGTGTGGGACAAGTTGAAATGGCTAGCTCATATGGGCCTGTCCCGTAGAGGTGACACTTCAAATATATTAGGGTAATCAATAATTGACTTCATTGTATTAAAAACATTACACTTTTTGCTTCAAGGGATATTGGGATATAAATTGGGCCTCCTCAGTAGTAATATAAATGGACCGCTATTTTATTCATTCACCCATCCGAATGCCTACCTCAATTGTTCTAGCCCACTTTCCTCAATCTTTTTCTTTCTTTTTTTTTGGGAAATTAGGTAAGTATAATATAATCATCAAGACGTCATGCTTGAAATCATTGTTTGTACAATATCATAAAACCATAAATTGAATAATCTTAACAATAATAATATATTTTCCAACAGGTATCATACACCTAGGCTAACAGGGAAATAATACAGCAGTTATGTTCTGGAAGCCATGGCTGCTAGTTGCTCTCTTGTAAATTTTATAAAATTACAAGATTAATATAATTATGCTTTTTTTATGATCAAATTAACTTATACTAATAGTAAAGAGAAAATTGGATGAAAAACATGAAAAATAAAAGTTGATAAGTACACGGTGAATTTGGCATTAGGCCGAATGAAAATAAAGGCTAAAGCATTAATACAGAGGTAGAGCCACGAGATTACAGGTGGAGAACTTCCATCTGTGGCTGTGGGGACGCACTCGCAGCCAAGTTAGCAGCAGTATATGTACAGATTTTATGTTCATATATGATATATCTACAAATTGGCCGTTTCATGCTGTAATCTCTAATTAGCCACCTAGGCTACCAGCACTGGTCCGTTTCCCAGTTCCGCCCATGATACCCGGGGAAACTTCCAGTCAACGGTGACTTCCTTCTGAAAAACTTGCGATCATAAACGGCGCGTTTCTCAGGGTCTGATAGAGTGGAGTACGCAGTATGAATCTTCATGAACTCGTCCGCTGACTTGTCCTTCCGATCCAAAGCGGCGACGTCTGGATGCCAAGTCCTCGCCAATCGCCGATAAGCAGACTTGATCTCCTGGCTCGTAGCTCCCACTGGAATCCCCAAAATCTCGTACAGCGATGCCATCCGTTGAGGAAGCTGCTGGTAGAGATTGGACCTTTCCTTGTAGGCGGTGGCGGTGTTAGCAATGAACGGTGGCCGAAATCTGGTCCGGCGAGGCGCAGGGTACGGAGATTTGATGGAAATTTTGGGATGGGGAGAGGGAGAGACAGAAGAGAACATGATACGTTGCAGTGCGGTGCTGTGGAGATTTTGAGAAGGGTTTGTGCGGGATATATATGGGTGAAACTATAATTATTTATAATTATAATTTTATTATTTTTTAAAATTTTATATAAATTTAACATTTAATTTTAGTATAAATATATTAGAAGATTTATATTAAACTTTAATTCAAAATAAAAGTTTTTAAACTATTTTTTTTAATAAAGTTAGATTCTATTTTTTTCAAGCTTTTCTTTTTAATTTTAATATTTATATATTTAAAGACTTTTTAGTTTTTTGTTTTAATTAGTTACTGAAAATTAATATATTATATATAAAAAGCTTATATAAAATTATATATAAATATTACACATGTTTAACAAAAGTTAGTTTATTTAAATGCATTATAATTATTCATCACTAATTTTTCTAAAAGAATATAATTTATCATTAATTATGAAATAAATCATTTAGTTTTTCTTTTATAATTTATCTCTCCTCTTTATATTTTGTGTCATGCTTCTTTTCTTTTATTTATTTTCATATTAAAATAAATTTATATTAAAAAAAAAAACCATAATAATTATGAACCAAAAGCTGATGAACTAAAATGATATTTTAGTAAATTGGAAGGACTGTTATTTTTTATTTTTTATTTTTACAAATTTAGTTTTGAAGCTGAGCAGCAAAATAAAAAGCGTAGTTGGCTTATCCAATTTTCAGCTTCATGTGCCGTATTAATGTAGCTAGCGTAGAGCGGTGTGAGGTGTCTCTGTGTCATTGTCTTCTAGTACCATAATTATAAGAGATTTTTCTACTCATGAAACTCATTTTTTATTATTTTTAATTACATTTAATAATATTTATGACCACGCTATCAGTTTAATTTAAAATTAAATCAGTTCAAAATCAAATTAAATTAAATAAATTAAAATTAAAATTTTAATATTTATAAAAATCAAATCAAATTGATTTTAGTTAAAAATTAAATTAAATCGAATCAGTCTGATTCGATTCGATTCGATCGATTTCAATTTTTAATCAATTTTTTATTTTTTACACTTAATTTTTAATATTTTAAAATTTAATTAAAATATTTTAATCTTAATATAATTTAATTTCTCTATGATAAATCTTTTCCTTTTCCTGGTTCATGATAGATCTGGTTTCCTTCTGGGTCCCTTCTTGCTGGACTCCCTGATGGGTCTCTCCATGTTTTACCTGGTGAAAGGACCTGTAAAATAAGAAAGAATGGTCAGGGGCCTACCGGGGGTGCCCGGTGGAGGCCCTTCGACGCTCAAGTCAGATTTTATGGCTCAGAGTAGTATATTTAGGCAAGGGTTGCAGAAAGAATAAAAATGGTGTCCAGGAAGGAGAAGGAAGAAGAAGAGAGAGCCCCCTTTTGCGTGGCCTTTACCGTGATATATATATCTGTCTCTCTGCCACAATGCTAGCTGTCTTCTGCCGCTCAGCTCCGTATGTACGGATGTGTCAGGCGCCTACTCCATACGTAACGGCCATTAATTCTCCATGCGGAAGGACCTACCAGCGGGGCATCTTGGTCATTTTCCCCTTTTCGGGCTGGGTTGAATGGTAGGGCTGAAGTTGAGCCTGGTGAGGGCCTGATTACTGGGCCGAGAGGTTTGGGCCGGCTTGATTGAGGGGTCTAGGTGGAGTCCGGCCCTGTGACTGAGCGGGCTGGACCTGACTCTCGAGGGGAATATTGAAGCCTTCGGATCATGGACTGTTTTCAGGGGCCTGGCCTTTAGGCCGGGGTGAAGAAATCCAGCAGTCATCAATTGCCCCTTTATCTCCTCAGCAGTTATTCCATGACTGGTGAGGGGATAAATCTTTAATTTCTATTCATGACCGTGTGGTCTGAGAACTGCTCTTGTCAAAAGTACCATTTCTTTGCCTTTTTATTATTTTTGTCTCTTTACTTTGATGTTTGAATGTATGGCGTTATGGAAATGTGTGTTCGATGACAAATGATATTTCACCTCGGCATGTACCTCATCATTATTTTCTACTCACACTGTCTTCTGGTTTTGTCATCTTTACTTATTTGTTGGATCAGGCCGGCTCTACTAGGTCTTTACTGGTTGAACCGATCCGGGCTAAGAGCTTGGAGTCTGGTTAAGCTTCTAACTTGCGAGTTTTTCTTATTCTCATGAGGGCATTTCTGTTTTTGGCTCGCGATCTCGTCATTGTCGCGAGCTCAGGAATATAATACCTTGTTCCTCTTGAGATATCCTTCCGGTAATCGGTGTGGTTTGAGCTGTAAGCTCCACTGGGATAGAGTACTCGTTCTTTTGTTGTTTTCCTGTTACGAGTTCATCCGAGCTGGGAGCTCGGTTCTTTGCTTTTCGTTTAGGCTTTTGTGCCTATAGCCTGTGACGGTGTCTATATCGCGAGTTTCGAAGTTTGGAATTTCACTTTCTTTACTTTGGTGCCCCGAGCTCTTTCGTGAAGTCGGACTTAATTTCTTACTTTCTTGTCGAGCCTTATTCGGGCTGTGTTTCAGTCTGACTGTTCATTTGTTTGGTTTTAACTTTTCTTTTATAGGCTTATAGCCTTGCCGGTCCAGATGTGAGGCCCCTTCAGGCTTCCGGGAAGGTCGACCTTGGATTGCAGGGGTCGGACTATCTGTTTTTGGATTTGACCGTCTTGCCTTCTTGATTCTTTATCTGAGCGTTTGGACTCTCGTGTATGTTTTTTGCCCCCGAGTGTTTATGGGCTGTCTGCTCTCGAGCCTTTTGCGGACTCTTTGTTGCCCGGACCTCTCTCTAGGTCAGCTGAATTGGTTTAGTGTGAGCGGTCAATTCTCGAGTTCAGTGCCTCTTATGATTGCCCCTGATTCTTTGTTTGGCTTTGTATTTTGGTATGCAGTGTGCTTAGAAATCGCTTTGCCTTAATTCGGTCTGTCTTATCGGGTTTACCAGTACTGCGCTCGTTTTCTTGAGATCGGCATGATGCTTTGGTACTTTTGGCTGTTGTGTGAGATCAAAGTCTCTCTACCTGATGACTCGAGATCCTTTGGGAGGTCGGAGTTTAGCTTTTCATTTATGGTCTCGTGCCCCAATCTTTTATGTGAGATCGGAACTATGTTCTTATGAGTTGTTTTTGCTTGTAGCACCGGATGATCTTGGGGATTCCGGCTATTTTTGCTCCGGGAGATCTTTGAGATCTTCGCCGGTCTTCTACCTCAGTGAGGTCTTCTACCTCTCAATGAAGTCTTCTGCCTCAGTGAGGTCTTCTGCCTCATTGAGGTCTTCTGCCTCTTTGAGGTCTTCTGCCTCTTTGAGGTCTTCTGCCTCAGTGAGGTCTTCTACCTCAGAGTGAGGTCTTCTGCCTTAGTGAGGTCTTCTGCCTCATTGAGGTCTTCTGCCTCTTTGAGGTCTTCTGCCTCAGTGAGGTCTTCTGCCTCATTGAGGTCTTCTGCCTCAGTGAGGTCTTCTGCCTCAGTGAGGTCTTCTACCTCAGAGTGAGGTCTTCTGCCTCTTTGAGGTCTTCTGCCTCAGTGAGGTCTTCTGCCTCAGTGAGGTCTTCTGCCTCATTGAGGTCTTCTGCCTCAGTGAGGTCTTCTGCCTCATTGAGGTCTTCTGCCTCAGTGAGGTCTTCTGCCTCATTGAGGTCTTCTTTTGCCAGGACCTCAGTGAGGTCTTCTTTTGCCAGGACCTCTTTGGGATCATGGTCTTTGTTGCTCCAGGAGATCTTGGAGATCTTCGCCGGCCGTTTTTATTTTGTTTTCCCTGGAGTTCTAGGGGATCCCGGTCTTCTTTGTTTTCTCGGGAGTTCTAGGGGATCCCGGTCTTCATGCTCCGGGAGGTCTTTTAAGATCCCCACCGACCGTTCTTATTTTGTTTTTTCGGGAGTTCTAGGGGATCCCGGTCTTCTTTGTTTTCCCGGGATGGCCTCGGGGCCTCGCCGGTTGTTTTTGCTCCAGGAGATCTTATGGGATCCTGGCCGTTTCTGTTCCGGGGTGACCTCGGGGCCCCACCGGCTATTTTTGCTTTGTTTTCCAGGGAGTTCTAGGGGATCCCGGTCTTCTTTGCTCCGGGGTGACCTCGGGGCCCCGCCGGTTGTTTTTTGTTTTGTTTTCCCGGGAGTTCTAGGGGATCCCAGTCTTCTTTGCTCCGAGGTGACCTCGGGGCCCCGCCGGCTGTTTTTTGTTTTGTTTTCCCGGGAGTTCTAAGGGATCCCGGTCTTCTTTGCTCCGGGGTGACCTCGGGGCCCCGCCGGCTGTTTTTTGTTTTGTTTTCCCGGGAGTTCTAGGGGATCCCGGTCTTCTTTGCTCCGGGGTGACCTCGGGGCCCCGCCGATTATTTTTTGTTTTGTTTTCCCAGGAGTTCTAGGGGATCCCGGTCTTCTTTGCTCCGGGGTGACCTCGGGGCCCCGCCGATTTGTTTTTTGTTTTGTTTTCCCGGGAGTTCTAGGGGATCCCGGTCTTCTTTGCTCCGGGGTGACCTCGGGGCCCCGCCGGCTGTTTTTTGTACCTCCTTGAGGTTTTGCACGGGATTCAGGCTCATTGGCCTTACTGTCGCTTCCAGGCTCTTTAGCCTTGCACGGGATTCAGGCTCATTGGCCTTACTGTCGCTTCGTCATCTCAATTGGTTTTGTGCCTAATTGAGGTCTTACGCAAGATTCAAGCTCATTCTGCAAAATAAAAGCTTGCACAGAGTGTATGTAACGAGGAAGTTCATTGTTAATTCAATAATATCCGTCAATTAATAATATGTCGCACATGTCACTTGGTTTCATTTTTCAGATACATGCAAGTATTAACTCATGCAATTTTTAGAGATGCAATGAACAATATTTTTGCATGTGTAAATTTCTCCAGAATTTTTCAATCTATATAATGTGAGCAATTATCAAGATATCTAAACTCATAAAGATATATACTTTAATTAAATTTAATCTTACTATTTACATACGAAGTACGCCCTTTAATAATCCATGAAATCATTTATATTCACTAATATTTAATTAAAATAATTGTCAATAACTAAAGGCATGCTTGAAATTCTGAAGCAAAATAATAAATATACACAACAAAGTGTGATTTGGGTAACTGGAGCATATATATATATATATCATGAGTATTTAAAATAAGCAATTAAGGGCTTATAAATTTATCCAACAGTAATTATGCTAATGACACGTGTCAAGTAATGTGTACCTTATTTCAATCATCAATCGGCATGATTGTCAAAAATGTGGCGAGCAGCATTTCAGATGAGTGCAGGCTCTCGAGGACCGAGTGAGTGCGGGTTCATAATTGAAAGTGCGGTTCGCACCGATCCACTCACATGATGCCTGATCAGTGCATTTCCAGTTATTCAAAAGATCAAGTTCATCATAGAGGGCATTCTTAAGATTTGGGAGGTATTGCGCCTCCGGATTCAACCCCTCAGAAGCACAAATCAATAGCAAAGTGTTACGACCTATGCTCGTTTCCCCTCCGTTTCTCTGACTGTGATTCTCTTTTTTCGTCCCCAATATATATGGTAGTCAGGTAATAATATACTGCTGTTTGCTCTTGCTTGCTCTCTCTCCCTGAGTAAAAGTTAGGGTTGTGGGCCCGGCTGGTGGCTGTTTTCTTCCATTTCTTTCTTTCTTTCTTTCATTTTTTTTTTGTCAAATGTATATGTATTATTGGCAAACAAAAAGGCAAACAGAGGACACTTGTCTTGCTGTTATAGGCCCTAGCCCATTGTAAGAAACCCATGTATATTTTCAAGAGCTGAGTGCATCTAAGGTAAAAAAGAAGCACCAGAAGGAAAGTAACAACAGTGACAACAGCCACAAACACAAGAGAGTTCAAAAGGGTACCTCCGAGCTTATCCCAGAAGGAGTCCGAGGTTGTCTCAGTGTAAGCCATGGTAGCTATGGTGTTTATTGTTGTTGATGCCGACGAGGAGTCCGTGTTGAGAATTGAGACCAGAATCACCACAATGAACATGCAGATTGATACTGGTGTTATGATTCTGATTATTTCTTCTCCTAGAAAATCAATAATGCTTTTGGGTCTTTGGATTTGAGCCATTTGGGTGTTCAATTTTTGGATCAATTTGAGATTGCGAGGAAGGGTATTCCCTCAGCTGATAGATTGGTGGCTTCAAGTTTACTCTGTTTTTGCATTGACTTTCAAGTGGTGGCCTCCTTCCCGTAGCGATAGTGGAGCCGAGCTCCCGGTACTAGACGATTATTTTTATCTAACCTGAAATGTGGGCCCGAATCCCGATCACAAACACGGCTCCGACCTCGATCACATCTCAGCTCGAGCACGGGTCCGACCTCAATGAGCGGTCTATCGCTGTGGCGGTCGGATTTGCCAATTTCTTTTCTGCTTTGCTAAACACGGCTCCGACCTCCGACATTACGCGATCCCCAGCAGAGAGCGGCAACTGGACGCGACAGATCATTTTTATCTGCCCTGAAATGTGAGCCCGATCTCCCCCGCGGCTCCGACCTCGATCACAGATCTAAACTCGAGCACGGATCCGACCTCAGCGAGTAATTTTGTGCGGTGGTCGTTGGATTTGCCGAGCTCCTTTCTGTTCTGCTACTCCGACCAGCGAAACCATTGACGGTCTTACTAGCGGTGCTTGATCAGTCGTTCTCTCGACAATCAAACGGACTAATGCCGACCATGCAGACCTGGGTATCTCATCTCACCTTGTCTTTGAGCTGGACGGCATACCACGTCCGAGCTTATCCACCTTGCCTGGATATTTGATTATTTCCTATTATCTCCAGGTTGCTCTGATACTTGAGGAGCGTTGCTCTGCAACAGAGTTGGATGGCTGTGAATAGTGTATCCTCTGACCTCATGTCCTATCCGACCTGAAATGTTAGTCCAACCTCGTCTATTTTTCATTTATTAATTTTCTCTCTAACTTGCTAACCTGGAATTTTACAGCCGACCTCACAACTTCAACAAATATATATATACTTTTCATTCTTTTTTTCCTTTTACAAAAAAGATTAAAATCTACATTCAGAGACAAGCATTTCGATCTGAAGTTTCACCTCGTCAGATCTCAAAGAAAAGTTAGTAGTAATAAAATTCAATAAATGTTAAAATAAACAACGAGGGTAGGAAAATGAAGATTAAAAGACTGTCAAGATATTCTTAAACCAGCTGGGTCTTTCTTTTCAGCTGGGTTACTGTAAATCTCCAGCTTTCTTTTTCGCATAAGCTTTCATACCTCCATGTGGATCTCAATGGGTGGATTTAGGAACTCCGGTGACAAAAAGGTCCCCTTCGTTTCCCACAGACGACGCCATTTGATAAATCTTTTCCTCTTCCTGGTCCATGATAGATCTGGTTTCCTTCTGGGTCTCTTCTTGCTGGGCTCCCTGATGGGTCTCTCCATGTTTTACCTGGTGAAAGGACCTGTAAAATAAGAAAGAATGGTCAGGGGCCTACCGGAGGTGCCCCGGTGGAGGCCCTCCAACGCTCAAGTCAGATTTTATGGCTCAGAGTAGTATATTTAGGCAAGGGTTGCAGAAAGAATAAAAATGGTGTCCAGGAAGGAGAAGGAAGAAGAAGAGAGAGCCCCCTTTTGCGTGGCCTTTACCGTGATATATATATTTGTCTCTCTGCCACAATGCTAGCTGTCTTCTGCCGCTCAGCTCCGTATGTACGGATGTGTCAGGCGCCTGCTCCATGCGTAACGGCCATTAATTCTCCTCTGATACGCATGCGGAAGGACCTACCAGCGGGGCATCTTGGTCATTTTCCCCTTTCCGGGCTGGGTTGAATGGTAGGGCTGAAGTTGAGCCTGGTGAGGGCCTGATTACTGGGCCGAGAGGTTTGGGCCGGCTTGATTGAGGGGTCTAGGTGAAGTCTGGTCCTGTGACTGAGCGGGCTGGACCTGACTCTCGAGGGGAATATTGAAGCCTTCGAATCATGGACTGTTTTCAGGGGCCTGGCCTTTAGGCCGGGATGAAGAAATCCAGCAGTCATCACTCTATATTATTGAAAATAACGTATTATTATTGTTAATCGATTCGATTCAATTTTTTTATTTTTTTTATTAAAACCTAACTGAAACGAAATAATTAAAATTTTTGAAATTAAAAAATCAAACCGAACTGAATTGAATAAAAAATCAAACTAATTTTAAAATTAATTTAATTCGATTAATTTTTTTTATTTGAACCGAATACTGATCACGTTGTTGCTCATTATAAGCTTATAGTATTTTTAAAGGTTAAAAAAAAAAATTTTTTGTTAATCCTCGTATAAAATACCACGAATTTATTATAAATAAAATTTATTAATTTCAACTGGTTGATTATCTAAAAGAATTATATTTTTATATAATTATTTAAACACGTTAATAGTAAATAAATAAAAAGTTAGGTTTATGTTTTCGTATTTTTTAACATTAGAGTTTGATTAAATATTAATTGAGAGAAAATTATTTAATATGTAAATTTAATTATAAAAAATATTGTTATGTAAAATTTGTGAAACTCATCAAATTTAATAGAAATTATTTGTAATTACAATTAATTTTATAGAATTACATATTTATTTTTTAAAATACAAACATAAAAAAAATAAATTAACAATATTATACATATATATATACACTCATAACGAACCTAACCCTAGGAATAACCGAAGAGTTACTTGGACAAACTCAACACCTGTAACGATGTGTCGTACATGATATATTTTAGGAAAAAACATGTTTTTACAGACAATAATTAGAAGTTTGTTTTTTTTATCTATGAACAAATAGTAATTTTTTTATATTAAAATAAATATTTAAAATTTTATTACTTTTTACTATAATTTTTATTTATTTTTTTAAAATTATTGTACATTTTTATATTATAATAATATATGAATTAATTATTACAATTCTATTTTATTTTATTTTATTTTTAAAGAAATTTTTAAAATATCCTTTTATATTTAATAAAATTTAATTTTTTTTAAATAAATATAATTAAAAAATTAATAAAAAATAAATTTTTTAATATAATATAAAAATATAAAATGAATGAAAATTGTGTTTTAGTTATACACTCTCTAATCAATTGACACGTTTCACGGAAATGTGAATAGTAAATTTTATCTTGATAACCGTCCTTGCATTATTATCCATTTATTCCTTATTGGCTGCTGGTGTCATGATTTTGTCTAAGGAAAATTATAATTCAATTGGATGAGATTTTGGTCTACTTGTTTTGTCCGTTTGTTTCTTATCTTAGTAATTAATGTTAATCTCAATTCCGACTTTATCATCTCTTTTGCCAGAACCTTCCATATTTTTTGTATATAATAATAATTGAATTATGATTACTAATTATAATAAATTTCAAATTAATTTTACCATAAGTAAAATAAATCTATGTATGTATAATGAAATAATCGCAGACAAGGACGGGTTTGAAAAATTGAGAGAGTGACTAAGCTTTCTACCATCTTAAAAGATTAAACAAGAACAACAACAGTGACATCCATGTGGGGAAACGGGCGATGCTGCTCTCGTTAGCCATGGAAAAAAGAACAAAATTACAAGTGTCATCCATCTTCCTTAATTAAAATGGATACACTCATCATCATACTCCTAATTTCTTATTGCTTTGATTGTGACACGTCCTTTTCTAAAATGTTAGGCAAATCCTTCCTTTTTTTTTTCTTTTTTGAAAAGATAAAATCTAAGCAAAGTTGTCGATAAGGTGAGTGGAAATCAGAATAGTAATTATTTAGGTAGCAAGTTACCCACTTGCTTTTCGCATATGATTCAATCATCTTTGTAAAAGCTTCTTCCCCAACAAGCCGAGATGATTAAGCGAATTCTCTGCAATTATTCCAGCATTAGTGGTCAGATTGTTAATATTCGCTCAGTACTATGTCTTGCTTTAAATTTCCTTCCATCTCTTTGCAATGGCATAAAAAATATTAACCCCTACTTTTGGTGAGGTTACACTCGAGATGAAAGAAAATTACACTTTGTGAGGTGGAATACCATGTGTGAGCCGCAAAACAAGGCTAGAACCCCTTTCTCAAGCTATCTGTCACCTTGAAGATTACTTAGCTGCACAAGAACCATCTCCATCATCTGCTAGTCAGACTGTGCTTTGGTCCCCTTGATTCTGGTTTCATAAATATAAATCTTGATGCAGGGGTGAATAAAATTTCCAAAACGGGAGCGGTGGCAGCTATAGCTCGAGATTTCGAGGTAACCCTTTAGCATGGAGCTATAGGAAAATTTCTGCTATTCCAGATCCATTAATTTTGGAGTCTGACGCTTGTCGCGAGACGATCATACTTGAAACGTCTCATGGTTTCTCCAAGGAAACTCTCAGTTGACGTTTCAAGTAGTCCAAGGAGCTAATACAGTATCATCCTTTGAAGGAATCATAAATGACATTCATTCTATCAACTTCAATTTTGTCCACAGATCAGGAAATGATGCAGCTCACTTTTTAGCATCTAAAACCTTACACGATCCTTCTTTCCTCTGTAACCAAGCAGCTCGATTGCCCATTGTAATATCAATGAACTTGTCTGAATTTCTAAGTGTGATTATATATAAATCTTACATTATTAAAATGAAAATTATAAATAAGAGAGTGTCAGTTTTTTCCAACAAGTTATTTACATAAATCTCAATAGCAACATTTATTATTTTTAATATTATAGCTAAACACTAGAAAGTAAATTACAATTAAGCAAATAGCCAGGAATGCAGCCAGAGAAGGCAGCACTATTAACATGCATAAATTTTCTAAAAACAAGGAATACGAAGTACAAATTCAAGGTTTTCTCGTCACAATAAACATTGATAGATATGTAAAACACCAATCATTTATTGGTATTCTATTCGCTGTTAGGCATCACCATTCATAAGGCACGACAGAGAATGTCTCCGACAGTCCAAAAGGATTTACAATAGTATGACCACCAGACGCAGAGCCATGCTCTCCTCCATAGACTACCACACGCAGAGCCATGCTCTCCTCCATAGACCACCAACACCTCTCCACTTTCTATCATTACAATCCTATGGGGGGAATGCTACCATTCATAACTTAAAAAAAGAGTTCAGCACAACTAAATGGATGGTAATGGAGCTGAGATACCCAAATCAACAACTTATGCACAAGGCAACTCTGCTTCTGCGATTCTCTCACTTCTCTCCGTCTTCAGAACTCTGTTTGTGCTCTAAATCATTCGAGAGTTTCGACGAGCAGATGGGCTTGGTGCAGTTCTTGAACTAATACTTGCTGTTCTTAGCAGTCTACGGAATTCTGATAGGCTTATTTTACCATCTTTATCAATATCGGCTTCCTCAAGAAGTGGGTCAATGGATCCTTTTAAGCCCGTGTGCTACAAGGCAATAAAGCAAAATCAGTTTGAAAGCAATTAGACCAAAGCAATAAAGATGAAATCACATCGAGTAACCTAGCCTTGCCCTTAGACAAAGTACAGACAACCTCCCCGGTACCAAACTCCCGTGTGATCTAGGTTTTGATTACAAAAACACTTGCACGATTGCCATGTTACTCAAACATGAGAAGGGGTCTTTCACATGGATATAAATGCATAGCAATAATTGTGATTCCACATGCCAAAACTAAATGAAGCAACTCCAACAATCCCTGGAAATTTTTTCTAATCTGATACATGTAAAAGATGCTTATCAATAATTTCTTCAATTACAGCTACCGTTGAGTTCAAAACCCATGTTAATTATTGAACCCTGAAAGAACTGCATAGCGACTGCTTCATGCCAACCAAGATCAGTTGCTTAAACCAAAAAAATGAAGTCCTAGAGCAATCAGTCAGACATCATCTGCCCAATATCCTTGTTCTTTCTCCATTCTTATTTCGAAGCTTTGAAAGGTGTAGAATTATGATAGCATAAGTACAGTGTAAGGAAATACTAACCATTCTTAGTTCTTCTGGTGTTATATAACCATCTTTATCAATATCAAATTTCTCAAAAGCAGTTTGTGAACGCAGATGCCACTTTTCTGAATTGTGTTCCTCTAGTTGATGCACATGTAGGGCAGCAGCAACAAACTCAGAGAAATCAACAAGTCCATCCGTGTTGCTGTCAATCTGCATTAAACAGATATAGACCCTTCATTAGGTTCCAGTTGCAACAAAGCAGTGTTCATAGGCAATGTAAAACAAGGCTGAGGTAATATTTATTTCACTGGAAATTCTATAGTAGCTAAACCCCTTCGTATGGAAGTGTCACAAAGTTTGGAGGGTTATACCCCAATCTGTTAAATTAATAGCAACCATTTTTCTTATTATAAGGAAGAAGAAGAAAAGAAGGAAAAAAGAAAGAAAGGAATAATCATATAAAGAATCATCATCATTATCTTTATCTGTACGACCCATGAATCTTACAGTACTTGTTTCAAGCAGAAAACATAAGAATGGCCAATGCATCGAAAGTAAGGATAGCATCTTGAACAAGTTGAAAGATAATATCCCCTCCATTATCTGTAGACAAAATGTTCTTCCTAGACAACAAAGCATAAATCATGCTCACCGCTTGAAGAATCTCCAGGACACGGGAGTCTTTCATCTTCCAAGGAAGGTCTTTAGCAAGTGCCTGCATTAAAATCATCCTAGTTAAAATTATTTAAAAAAAAACTGTATAAGAGGAAATACTCTTAATCAAACAATAGAATGCACGACATGAAATTCTGGATAAAGATATCACCCTAGAGATATCAAAGGACTAACAGGGAAAAGAAAAATACCTGTCTCATCTCTTCAAGACTAATAGAACCATTTTTATCAACGTCAATGGCATCAAACTGATCCCGAAGATCAGCCAGCTCTGCATCATCAAGTGTGCTAGCCAATGCCTGCAAGGCATCAATTATTCGTAAAAAATCATACATAAACAAGTAGTCACTTGACCTAGAATAATCCAACAGTAAATATATCTGTTTTACCCTTAAAGCAAACTGTTTTAAACGGCTGTACTTCACAAATTGTCGCATATTATTCAGAACAGATATGTCAATTGGAATTTCAGATGCATCTCCTCCTTCTCTGACCCATGGATGTGCTGCAAAAAGGAACAGCCTTTAGAGCCAAAAATATATTTGTAATACATCATAATTTATCAGCATTTATTTCTTTCCCTAGTAAGCGCTTTGAACACATACATAGGGCCTGAGCGGCGGTAAGTCTGACCCGAGGATCTTTGACCAGTAACTTCTTTACAAAATCTTTGGCACTATTACTTATGCTTGGCCATGGTTTGCGACGAAAATCAGGTTTATTCCTCAAGACCTGCAAACTTTAGACATCAGTATCTCAAGATATTAATTATTAATTACAAAAATAAAACATGGTACCATGCTTATCCAATCAAGTAGAAATTGGAAACGTCACAAGAAACATAAACAATTAAGTTCATATAAATATCACCAAACATATTATACTTAAGACATCAGTTTTCTGAATTTAAAATGACATTAACCCTAACCCATGAATATAATTATTCAGAGAACATATAAAGCTGCAAAAATAAAAAATTGAAACTGTCTAATCTTTTCTTCAAATACACAAACTGAGAACTGGAGCACAAATGATTACAGCATTTGCAGGACAAAGGTCTTATAAAAAGGTTGCTTAGGGCAACATAATCTGGAAATATCAATAAAACAAATCTAATTTTGTAATAAAAAACATCATAATGTAAGTTTGCAGAGACATGCCAGCAGGAAAGAAAAATGGCAAAAAAAAAAAAGAAGTAGAAACAAGTATCTTAAGATTGTACTACACCTCCTTAAATATACCATCCTCAGTTTTATCCCAAAAAGGGCGCCTCCCACATAGCAAAATGTATGTAATCACACCAATACTCCAGACATCTGATTCAGGTCCAGACCTGCGTTTTAACACTTCAGGGGCAACATAGTAGGCACTACCAACAATGTCCTGAAATTTCTTGCCTGCACCAATTTTGTCAGTGTGAGAATGGTTTCAGCAGTTCTTGAAGGAATGGTCTGAAATGTTAATCACAGTTGGCATGAGAGAGTTGTAAATGTCTATATGCATGTATCTGTATATGTGTATGTCTCAACTCTCAAGTATATAAATGAAAATATCTATACACTACCCATGTCTAAGAAAGAACAAACTGTTACTGGAGATATAAATAGTTAGTCAGCAGATCACACAAAGCCACAACTCACCTGGTTTAATGAAGTCGGACAGGCCAAAATCTGTGGCCTTCAGAGGTGAGTTCTCCTTGCTTGACTTCAGAAGAAAGTTCTACAAGCAAGAAAAATATGCCACCGTTATCAGTAAGCATGACTATAAATAATTATATACTCCATGAATGACATCCACATTAATAAACTCTTAATACCTCTGGTTTCATGTCACGGTGTACCAAACCATGTAAATGACACTCAGCTGCAACTTTGAGCATCTGTCGTACAATTACTGCTGCATCTTTCTCTGTATAACGACTATCCTTTCTGAATGAATAAAATCAAACATGAGTATATGAAATATTGTGCAGAACAAATTAATACGCCATTTTTTTAACACAAATTTAACACACCAAAATGGCACAAAGCCAGCAAAAAACAATAAATTTTCAGAAATGAAGACTCTTACTTCGCCAATATGCGGTCCAGCAATTCGCCACCCTCACATAACCTAATAAAAGGCAGAGTAAAGAAACCATAAAGTTAAAAAGTGATGGTAAAATACAAAAGATCATAATAAATGGAGACTAGTATTTCCTGTGCTGTGGACAAAGCACAAATGGAAGGATATGCATTTATGGAAAACTTCATTAAAAAAATTGATGCATAGTCGAAACAGAACTTATAACCGTAAGACTTACTCCATTACTATATATACATAAGAATCATCCTCAAATGCATCATAAAACTGAACAACATTCTCATGGCCAGCAAGTTCCTGCAATATCTTGACCTCCCTCTTAACATCCTCAACAGCAATAGGAAGAACCATCTAGCATCAAAGCCAAGGATTAGCTTTAAGATAGCACCAAAAAGCACCTTCCGAATGACACATACTTAGAAAGGTAACATTTCTTTAAAAACTAAAACCCATGACGATTTGACACTAATTCCCTCTATGCTTTCAAGCCTTAATTGGTGGCAAGATTAGTCTAGTCTCTCAGGCCATACTCAAAAATGGGTAGATAACTACTTATTGCCTAATTGGAGACGGAATAAAACATTCACTACAGTATTAAAAAGAGGTGCTAAAGAACATAACTAGAATTTTTCATGGACAAACTTGAAAAGGAAAACTTTAGTAAAGATGGGATATAGAAGAGTCAGGATATCCTTTCTCAACAAAAAGTTGTTCTTCTCTTTTGATGAGGGCAAAAGAAAATGAACACTAGCTCTGTTTCAGAAACTGATCATTACACAATATATACTGACAATTTAACCTCATTGAAAAATATATGACAAGGAAATTCTTGAAATTAAAGTCCATAGTTAAGAAGAAGAAGAAAGTTTTAACTGGTTAAAGCTCATATGCAGCAAAGCGAAGCTACTGATCAATCCAAACAAAATTCACAGTGATCATTTGATAATTCAAACATCGAATGAGTTAAGCCCACAGCCAACTCACTTAATTGGATAATATTAAAATACCGATTAGCTCAATGATAATGAAAACAGATGTTGTCAGAGATGCAACTGTTTGTAAAGCATTGAACGTAAGAATATATGGAAAAAAGTGGCATGGAAACCCGACAAGGAAACATCAATCTTCAGATCAATAGTAAAAGAAGACAGTAAAATCCACTTGATACAAGCTCAATTTTCAAGCAAAAAGGGGTCATATTATAATTGCAACTAAAGAAAATGGGAATATACCGACAAGCAAAGCAAATATCCTTCAATGACCTTATGCTCAATATCCATTATTCATAAATCAAATCCATAACCAGAATCGCTAGCATCCAAAACATCATTAACAATAGCAATCAAAAAAATAATTCCTTTAGATTTCACTTACTCCCCATTAACCAGAAAACAGCTACATTAAATTGAAATCCCAGTTCGTTTACAACAGAGACATAAACGAATCTAAAACGCCACAACTTACCGAGATTCATCAATAGCCACTTTAGGTCAAAAAAACCCCCCAAAAAAAAAAAGGATTGACAAACAAAAATAACCGATTGACCAAAATAATCACAAACACGAAAGAGAAGGAATACCTTATTTTTATCAATCCTTTTGACTGCGACACGATCTCCGTTAGCTTTATCAGTGGCAACATAGGTGTACCCAAATTGGCCATGGCCCAATAATTTTCCGATCACGTATCGCCTATCAAAATCCTTGGCATATCCAAAATCCGTTCGTTTACCACATGGGATCATCCCACTTTGTCGCCTGGAAGTCTGCTTTTCTTTAATCTTATGCTGCTGCTGCTGCTGCTGTGTTTGCAGTTGTCTACTCTTGCGAGTCTCATTGTTATTATTATCATTCTTTTGATTTGACGATTGTCTATTCGCGGTCGTTGATTGTGGGTTATTGGTGATTTCCTTGCGATGATAGTGGTGGCCAGCGGCGGCGGCACCGGTGCTATTGCTGTTAGAACCACTGATTTTGATGGTGGAGAAGCAGGCACCCATTTTGATTCTAACGATTATTAGCAAACCTTCATTAAATGATTTGGAGAAACATACATGAGAAATGTCAAAAGCAAGTCGCTCATAATATTTGTATGAATATCTGATTCACAAGAGGATGGATGAAAGGATCTTTGGAGGGGAAGAGAAGGAGAAGATGGGAGGAAGAAGAGAAGAAAGAGAGAGGTGGTGATAGGTGGTCAAAAATAAGACTTTCTTCTCCTTTTTCTTTTATTTTCTTTACGCCTGAATTTTTAACATTATTATTTCTGTATAATTTTAAGTTTATTTTTATTTATTATATAATCAAATGTTTTTTAATTTCAATCTTAGTGAAAATATTTTTTTAAAATATATTTTTCTATCATGTTCATTTATCTTTTTTAAATTGAGTTCATTATTTTTTAAATTTATATTAAAATTTCATGATTTTACTTAATTTTTATTATAGTATTTTCCATTTTAATATTTTTTTATAAATTTAAAACTTTCTCCGATTAATTTATCCCAGCTAAATATACTAAGACTAAAATTTTAGTTTTTAATTAGAAGTAAATTAAATATGGCCATATTTTTAACGTGTTTCTTATATTTAATCACTATAAAAGTTTATAAAAAGCTTCAAAATGTTTTTTATTTGCCCCTTTAAACAAAAAACATATTATTCATATTTTAGAAATTTAAAAATTTATTATTATTATTATTATTCCAATTAAAAATATTCAAATAGTGAGCTAACATAAATAAATGTTATGTCTATCATGGATACCTTAAATCTAGCTTGTGGCTACCAATCAAAAACATTTATATAAATTTATAATGTATTTTATTTTTTAAATTAAACTTAAATAATAAAAAATAACTTATTTTATTTAAAAAATATTTTCTATAGAACTTTAACGTGTTTTCAATAGAATAGAATATGAGTAAATTAAGTATTCATATAAAGTTACCGTTAGTGAATATAATTTAATAAATTCGCATTATACATATAAATACAGAATCTCCTATTCACTAATTGAATTTTTATAAAATTTAATAAACAACTCTATTTTTTTACAGTATAAAAGTAAATGTGCATTATAAATAAAAATATATATTATATTTTAATTTAAAATTCAAAATAATTTATTAAATTTATTTATTTTATCAATTTATTGATTTAACTATCGGAATGACTATTTTAGTATTAATTATTTTAATTTTTTTTAAATCGATTAATTATAATTTAATTTTATTTCTAGTCATATCAATATATTATTTATTTTATATATATATATATAAATAAATATATAAAAGCTATTTAAATTGAAGATATACATTTCTTAGTTTTTGAAATGAACGGTATTTTTTTTACATATATTTATTATAAATTTAAAATATATATGAATTCAAAATACAAAATTATAGTAGATCTATTGTATTCATATTATGTATTGAGTAAATATATTTAATTTAAATAAAAAATTTTTTAGTATATAATAAATAAGGCTAGAAATAAGTAATAAAAAAATAAATTTAAATATTAAATTTATTAAAAGATGGAATATTTTATATCACCTTTTTGTCTGATTAAAAAATAGCTATTGATATCAAATTAACAAATAAATTCACGAGACAATTCCCCTCTTTATTTCACACGTGACAAATATATATGTATATATTCAAAAAAAGTTTCTAAAAATCTATTTCTCAAAAGTAATTTTCAGCTTAGATAAGAAATTATGTATTTGTGTTGAATTAGGACACACTGGTACATTCCTCCAAGTCGTGCATGCTAAACGACAACGTCAAACTTACACAACAAAGACTTTGACTTTGACTTTGTCAATATATATATAATATAATAATTTTAAAAAGACTTAACAATTAAAGAAATCTTAAAAATTACATGTTTTATATCTTATAATTTTTATCTATTGAGCCTAGACTTTTTATTATCATTAAAAATAATTTCACACATATGAACATTCAAAATAAACATTTATATTAATTGGTAATTGATATAATTGTATAGATTTCATTTTCCCTTGTTAAATGGAATATAATTATTATTAGGACAGAGTCAACAAAATTAAAAATACAACGTCTATAATTTTTTAAAATACAACAAAATTAAAAATTTAAATTTATTTAAATACACTTACGATATATTTATATTTTAAATAATATTTCAGATTTTCATTGAAATTGCGAGTCATTTTCCTTATCTTTTTCCACCGAAGAGGGCCGCCACTACTTTGGACATGTATAGTTAAATATGGGAAATTATTAGGTATTCACGATTGAGGTAATATATTAATTCAATAATATTTAAATAAATAATTTAAATTTTAATAAATTTAAATTAAATTTTCATTTAAAAAAATAAATTTAAATTTAATTTAATTTCTTATATAAACATAATTTTTAATAATGTTATTAATTTAATAAGTAATTTTTACTTTTTTAATTTCATATTTTAATACTATTAATTTAATACATTATTTTACTACGGTTGAGAAAATACACCGACAAACACAGGATAATTTCCCATCATTAGGTCGAGTGGAATCGACATGCACACACGGCAATGTTTTATTTTCAAAATCGCACGAGGTTTTATCAAAATCACAGCGCCGATTTTGCTTGCAATTTATAGCCACTATAGCGAATGCGGCCATTGAAGTTAGAGCTTGCAAAGATTATCTTATTGATTTATTGGATAAAAATTGTCTCTACGTTTTTCTTAATTAATATTAATGTTAAAAAAATAAATATTAAATAACAAAACTAAATTTTATTTGTCATAATACTCGAAAAATTTTACAATAAATTATTTATAAATTTTAATTTAAACTTTATTATTTTTTTTTATATATGATATAGTAAATATTTATTGCAAATGAACTCAAGATAATATAATAAATATCTTTTATATTTATTATTTACAATATTTTTTATTAAATATTTATATTCAATTGGAAATTTTATAATTTATATCTTTATTAAAATTTAATATATTTATTTTATAAACTAATAATTGTATAGTTTATGACAATCGCCATTTTCAACGACCGAAACGTGCTTCTACCTAATCTTCACATTCCCTTTCATTGTATCAACATCCCTGGTTTTTTATTACTTTATTTTAATTAAAAAAACATAATTTATATATTTATTTATAAATTTCGTACAACTAATATTCTATTCTTTATAGAGTAATTATTTATTTAAATTAACGCAAGAATAATAATTTTCTTAAAAATAAGCATATACAAATTTAATTTTTAAAAATTAAAATAACAAATATTATTTAAACAAACAATAATGGTGTTATGTACATTCACTATAAAAAAAAATCATAATTTTACTTATTTTATTAATTTAAAAATATTACTCTTACTATATAAATTTGAAGTGCATTTTTCGTTAGTCCAATATGTACAATTTTTTTCTAAAAAGTAAATGTCATTTTATGTGCAAAAGATTGAATTAAAGTAAGAAATTAAGAATTATTTACTTTCAGAATAAAAGAAAGGAAAAGGTGTTGTATAACAAAACATAATCCCTTGGTTGGGATGATTCATTTTTGTAAAAAATAAATTTAAATAAATTATTACAAAATTATATAAAAATTCAATTTTTTTTGAAATAAAATAAAATTTTTTAAAAAATTATTAAAAAAAATAAATTATTATAAAATGAAGACTTATATGAAAAGTTAAAAAGATGATAAATATATACGATTTAATAAATCTAAAATTTCTATCCAATCATTTATATTTATTATTTTTATTTCATGTTTCTCGCTGAATTATATTTTTCGATTAAAATAATCAATAATCAACTCATATTTTCCTGATTCAATGAAAAAAGTTTTTCAAAATAATCACATATTAAATTGATAAGACCAAAATCCCAAAAATGCTAACTGCCAATATCATCTTTCAGTTGGTGAAAATTATTTTTCTTTTGATGAACCAAAACTATAATATGAAAATAGCGACAATTCTAGTCACCAAACTGAAGTCAATGCTGTTTAGCTCTCTAACGCCAATACATGTCCTATTGAAGAAGAATCGTCTGCTAAGCTACTAAAGCAGTTTGGTACAATTGAACAGAAGTTGCATCTGTCCGAAATTTATACCTAGCCATCTGATCTTTCCTAAGCTTTTCTCCTTAAATTCTGCTCTCTTCTTCTTCCCCAATCATGCAGTTGACCAGCACAAATAGAGATTTGTTCTGATATACCTTTACCGTGACCTTCCTGTTCCTGCCAGGATTGCAAGACTACTTCAGAAAGGGAATCTTCTTTGAGCCAAGCATTCTCAAGCGAAAGGGCCAAGCAATGTAACCCCCAAAGCTAACAACAAACCAGCATGATCACTATTAGTGGTTTCAATATTATGCATCCTTGCATTTTCAAAACTTTGAAATTATGTTCGATTTAAAAACAAATTGAATCGAATAAATTAAAAATTAAAATTTTGGTATTTATGAAAATCAAACCAAATCGATTTTAATTAAAAATCAAATTAATTTGATTTAATTCAGTTCAGTTCGATTTAAATTTTTAATTATTATTATTTTTTTATACTTTATTTTTAATATTTTAAAATTTAATTAAAATATTTAAATTTTAATATGATATTATTAAAAATAATATACTATTATCACTAATTAATTCGGTTCAGTTTTTTTAATTTTTTTATCAAAATCAAACCGAATTCAAATAATTAAAATTTTTAAAATTAAAAATTAAATCGAATCCAAAAGAATAAAAAATTAAACTGACCTGTTAAATTAATTTAATT
Organism: Manihot esculenta; assembly: GCF_001659605.2. Classification (NCBI taxonomy): domain Eukaryota; kingdom Viridiplantae; phylum Streptophyta; class Magnoliopsida; order Malpighiales; family Euphorbiaceae; genus Manihot; species Manihot esculenta. Next base: position 8,176,353 of record NC_035162.2, on the reverse strand, counting down.
CGATTAATTTTTTCAATTTAAATAGAAAAATGCTACCTAATTGAAACCACCAAAAGCCGGCCAAAGCCATTAACTCCAAACACTCACGAACCCATTTTTCTATATCTCCACCTCTTTCCCATGTAAAACGGTTTTCAGCATAATCCACATCCATCAATCCACAATCCTCCACAGTCTGCCGAAAACAATCAATCAAGTATTTTGGTCGAGCACTACAACCCTTTTTTTTCACTATAATATAATTTATCATTAAAATCTCTAGCTATTAACCACGATAAAATGATCAAACTAATTTGTTATTACAAATTTACCATTTTCAAATGTTTTCAATATGGAATATATTTTCAAAATCAAGAGGTTTATATTTTATTTATTTATGTTATTGAGTTATTATTAAAAAAATGGAAAGGCAATACCTAATAGCACCCAATATTAGGTGTGTGTCTATATATATTAACATTTTAAAATTTATTAATCGATTCCTATGATAAATTTTGGGGTGGCATCTATTAACATATATACTAAGCTATTCAGTAGGTACTTTTTGCTGAATTTATTTATCACTAAATCCTTGCGTTTGATATTTTCTTAATAGAGATTTCGACTGATTATATATTTAATTAAAGTAGACGGAAAGAGGAAACCCAACTGCCATCCATTTTCTGTCTATTTCAATTTCTCTAGTTTCAAATGTATGGGCCTGAAGAGCAGACATTAATAAAATCCAACACAACCCAATCCAAGTTATGGATTTCTACAATTTTTTTTTTATCGAAGGATCTTTTGTAGTTAATCATAATTATAATTTAAATTAAAAAATTTACAGTTTTAGATATGATTTTATTTTATGCTATTATTCTGGGGAGTGGAGAGTAACTCAATTTGATCCGTGGCTTTGGCCCTACTTGACTATTAACAATATTAATAATTTTACAGGAGTCTAAAATGACCTTTTGCTAATTTTATAATTTTTGAAACATATACAAAACACAGAACTTGTGAGGTAATGGCAAAATCTTATTATTCTATAAATAGATAGCATATTAAGGGTCGAAATGCAGAGGTAAGCCACATCGCCTCACCCAAATACAGTGTTCATCAAATAAAACATACCCCACAAGTAACAACAAACATAAAAATTAACAAACATGGTGCTATATATCATAATAGCTATTTCAAGCAAAGATATCCTCTATAGGTTTGCCCTCCAATTTGGATTTCTCAACGTCCTTTATTGCAGCTGCCTTCTCCTTAGCCAATTTCTTAAGCCTGGCTAGCTCTAGGTCCTTGCTCATCTTCCTCCTATACATCTCTGCAAATGTAATTGGCTCCTCCATCACTGGCTTTACTCCTTCTTCAATCTTCAGAGGATAAACAGTTGCTTCTGGTGCTGGGTTCTGGAATGTGGCTATGGATAACCTGCTGCTATTTGAGTTCACCACTGCTTGGTGGTCTGCATTTCTGAATCTCCCATTGCTTAGGTACTGCATCACAGTCCAATGGATCAAATTAGGCAATTGTGGACCAGAACATTACACGTAGCAATACCATGAAACGCTCATTTCTTTTTTGACTTCATCATGCAATTAGGGAGAGAGAGGAAAGTAAAATGGACATAATTGGTGGTACTTACATGACCATGGTCTCCAAGATTGACGACAAAGGCACCTTCCACAGGCTGAACAGTGATCCAAGTCTTTCCATCATCTCTGGTAGCCTGGAGACCACCCACCTGATCCTGGAGCAAGAGGGTGATGGTTCCTGGATCAGTGTGGCGTTTAAGTCCGAGAGTGAGGTCAGGTTGGGGACATTTTGGGTAGAAGTTGACTACAACTTTCTGATCCATGTCCACACATGCGTTAGTCAAGGCTTCTGTTTCTAACCCCATGGCTTCTGATAATACTCCAAGGAGCTTGCAAGCAAGTCCCATCAGCTTTTCACTGTACTCCTCGGTCACTGCTCTCCATCCCTCCGGCTTGTCAGGCCACCTTGAGTAGTCTCTGGTGCGAAGTGGGTATGAGAAATATGTCACTATTTCACGCCAATCTTGAACTGCCTCTCCCTGCATAAAACAAAATGCTTCATATTTGTCTTTTTTTTCCTCTTCTGAAAAGCATTTGGATAAATTGAAAATGTCCATATATTGTAATTTAAGCACAACACGTATTTAAAAAATGTTCATATTTCATTATTTTAAACACTGCAGTTGAAATGGCCCTTGCATTATTATTATTGTCATAGTGGTCCTGAAACATTTAAAATTGATGGAGCAACACAACTACTTACCTCTTTGTATTCATGTGGGGAGTGGGTCTCCATTCCAAATTTTTTTTTTCTGTCTAATGTTTATTGAGATTAAAATATGGTTCAAGGCCCCACAAGTAAGATTTTGATTTGTTTTTTTCATATAAAACATCAATAAAATATGGTTCAAGGCCCCACAAGTAAGATTTTGATTTGTTTTTTTCATATAAAACATCAATTTAACTAAATAATTACATTGTAAGAATAATATTTAAACTCTTAAAATTCGAAACTATGTTACTGTTTAAGAACAGAGGAATGAAAAAAATTTAAAAAGAACTCTTATGAGCAAATACTTAAAATTTTCTTTATAGGGAAATGCAAAATTTACCCATATTGTGAATTCACAATTTTTACTCGAAATATATATGTTTACTCAAGAAACAATATAAATGATACTGTTTTTTTTTTTCCAATATACTATAAATCAAGGTTTAAATAAAAATTGAAATCCATATATAATTAATTTGTCGTTGGAAAATTATCTATGCAGGCATCTTCCTGTCAAACTCAAAACCATAGCATGCACAACGCTTTTCCGGTAAAAACGACAAACGTTTAGGATCATGTATACGTGTTATTTAACCCATTTGGCAGGATACTTTACAGTAGCTACCTTCAATAGGAAAAAAATATATAAATAGTAATAAAATTTTCACTTCTCACAAACATTTAATTTTTTTATTTTTTATTCTTGGTTTTCGCTTTAACATTTTGTCACCGACATTTTTTGTCAGATAATAAATGAAAAGCTACAAAAAATTTAAAATAATGCTTTTAAAAATGCAAATTATAAGATAAGAAACTCAAAATTAAGGAATGATGTATAAATTAATAATTTTGCAGGCTAAAGGCTACGGGAGACCATAAACACAATAAAAGAAAATGTTTACCTGCAGATGGCTAGAGACGATGAAGCCGCCCTTCTTTCCGCCGGACATGTCAAAACGAAGCTTCTCCTCCGGCGGCAAGGCAAAAAATCCCTTAGCAAGACGAGTCATCTCAGATATAAGTTTAGCATCAACACCATGATCAATCACCTGAAAAATCCCCCAATCTTCACATGCATCAACAATTTTCTTGCATATCGCAGCTCTCTTCCCACCAACATCATCAATCCCAGCCAATGAAATCACAGGAATTTCGTTGCTGAATTGATTGTATGCAACTTTTGGACGCTCATCCTCGTCTCGGACGAAGCTTTCCTGCAGGATTTTCTCCTCTGCGAGGGCCGTAAGTGTGGAAGGAGCCATTGAATGAAGAGAATGTGTTTGTTTTTGGGTGTCTGAAGAATTATGAGTTTAGGTGGAAGGGAGGGTGTATATATATATATGGGGAGGAAATTGGATACAGCGTGTTAGCTGGGGAGAGTGGGGGAAAGTGTGGCAATTTGCCTAACTACCCCCTTGAGCTCGTGATATGAGTCCTTCCTTTTATCTACCACTCTATCTCTCTACAGGGCGTTGGCGTGTATAGCTAATAAACATAATTTTATTTTTATAATTTTTCATCTTTTAAAATATTTTAAGTAAAATAATAATATATTAATATTAAAAATTAACCAACAAGAGAATTCTTGTTAGCTTAATATTTAATTATTATAATTAAAAATATAAATAAATAAATAAAATATTCATAAAAATTAAAATATTTAAATCTAAACTTTATTCCTATTAAAAATATTTCAATTTATTTTAAATTCAATTAAAATTAATATAAATTACCTAAATCTAATTATTATTATTCGAATAAAATTTAATTCGATTTAGTCTCATATATATATATATTAATTAATAATTTATATAAAAAATATTTTTTATCAATAATTTTTATTTAAAATTTTAATATTTTTAAAAAATTTAAATTAAAACATATAAATTTTTTTTAAAATATTATTACAAAAATATATAAATTTATATTAAATTAATTATTTATAAAAATAACTATTCGAATCCGTCACGTTGTATTATAATTTAATTAGATTGAATATTTAAAAATATCTTATTTGATATCCTTTTTAATTATAATTAATTTAATGAATTTTTAGAGTATATATATGGACATAAGAAAAAAAAGGCATTTGTTGCAGAAATTAAAGTCTAAAATTAATGAGCTTGTGGGTCATAGTATCAGAGATTCTTATGAAAGCTACTAGTTTTATTCCAATTAATATCACTTCTCCTTAGTTCTCAGACAATTAGCCAAATAATATCTTCTCCCACCCATGAAAATATTTTTTTTATATATTTTTTTAAATTATAAATTATTTTCCTTCTTAAATAATATTTATTAATTAGCTTCTTAATGTGTTATAACTACTAATAAGTTATACTTTTTTATACTTATTAAATAAAATAAATTAATAATTAAATAATATGATTATAGAATACATTAAAAAATACAATATAAATTTATTATTTTTAATTTTTTTTATTTATTTTTGATAAATATGGAGTATAAAATTACTTTCTCTCCTCTCATAATTTCCATTTGGAAAAAATATTATTTTAAAAAATTTAAAATAATTTATTTTTATATATTTTTTTATTAATTTTTAAATTATTTAATATTAATATGTGAGAAAAATATGATTAATATTTTAAATAATTTATTATAAAATTAAAAATATTAATTACTTCCATAATTTTTAATAAATAAATATTAAATCATAAATATTATAAGATATAGATAGTATAAGTTGAATATGCAATTATGAGAGCAATGAATATGAGATGTACAAAATACAAATGTATGGCGGTGATAGTTTAGGGGTGTAAATTTTACACGTATAAGTGGCAGCAGCAATTAATAAAGGAAAAGTTATTATTTAATTTTTATAATATAATTAATTTTTTTATTTTAAAAAATATATTAAATATTTTTAAAAATTTACCAATTATTTTTTTATTAAATATTTTATTATTTAATTTTTATAATTTTTTAAAAAATTTAATACTAAGACAATTATTTAATGTTTAATTAAAATTTAAATTGTCATTATCACATGAATTAGATATATTATCACTTTACCATCATATTCTAATAATTTAATATTGTCAAAATTAAAATTTATTTTAATAATCTTATATCAAAATTTTTATTTATTTTTTACTATTAATGTATATCCTAGAATTTAAGACCTTCATTTACTAATTCTAAATTATTTTAAATAATAAAAATTAATTTTTACTTTAAAATTGAAATACAATTATTAATAATTAAAAAACCAACACATTACCTAATAATTTTCTATTATCAAACTTATTTTTTACATTGTTTTCCAAAATTATTTAACATCTAATTTAAAATTTAAATTTAATTGTTAATAATTAAAAAACAATTATTATCTATTAAATTTATAATATTTAATTTATTGTTTTATATTATTTTAAAAATTATTTACTATTTAGATGTGTTCTTTTAATAATCTTATCTCAAAATTTAATTGTGAAAAAATTTTACTACCTCCAATAGAATAATTTAAGGATTATGCAGAAGTATAATTATTATTTATAATAATTTAGTTTAAAAATTAGTATTGCGAAATTTCTCAATTCAGCAAATCGACAAAACCAGCACTAAAAGCCTCTGCATAATTTCTAGAAAGACATCAATAAAGACTGATAATGTTACTTATGCTTTGATTTTGACGACTCCACTGCTACTCGCCACAGATTAAACCAACCTTCGCTTTTTCTTCTAAAATATTTTAAATTATTTACCAATATCAAGGCAGCATCTTTCTTAAAAATTATTTTGGGAGTTAAGTGGAGTCACGTGACTTTAGTCACCTAATTAATGCGGTCCTCCGACCAGTCCTTCACGTGCCTATCCAACTGGTCCTCCGACCAGTTAAAAATCATTTGTTTTCTGAAAATATTTTTTAATAAGATATTTTTTATTTTGTCATATTTAAAATATTTTAAAAAATTAATTGATAAAAAGATATTTTTATCGTTAAATTGAATTTCATTTTAGGATGATTTATAATTTATTTTATTAGTATTATAATCAGTAATAACTCAATTTTTATATTTTTAAAAATTTATTAAAATATCTTTATATTTTTTTTAATACAATGAGAATTTCATCTATTTTTATTATTAAAAAAATAGTAAAAAATTAAACTACTCCATTTTTTTTTCTCTTTTTTATCCTCTCCTTCTTCATCGATTATTCCTCTTTCTTCTGCTTCTTTTTCTATTTCTGCTTCTGCTTCTACTTTTTCTTCTTCTATTTTTTCTTCTTCTTATCTTTTTTCTCCTTTATCATTATCATCTTCTTCTCTTTTTTTTTTTTTTATTTGAGAAGGAAGAGGAAGAGGAGAAGGAAAGACTATTTCATTGACGGAAAGAACGATAAAAACATTTTAATAGATGTGAGAAAAGATGAATACTGTTTCGTTGATGAAAAAAACGATAATGAAGTTTTAATAGATGTGAAAGAAAATAAAAAATTTTTAATAAATTTCTGAAAATATAAGGATGGACGATTTTATTGACAGAAATAAACGATGAGGATGGATTATTTTGTTGACGGGAAAACGATAACAACGTTTTAATATATATGAGAAAAGATAATAATATTTTAATAGATTTTTGAAAATACAGAATGGACGATTTCATTGACGGAAAGAAACGATGATCGTTGACGGAAAGAAACGATAAAGATGTTTTAATAGATATAAGAAAAGATAGAGACTATCTTATTGATAGAAAGAAACGATAAGAACTTTTTAATAAATATGAAAAAAAAATAAAAATATTTTAATAAATTTTAAAAAATATAAAAACTAACTCGTTAATAATAATAATATCCAATGATTAAATAAGAGATTTTATTTGAGAATAAAATTAAATTTTAAAATTTTTTTATCTCATTATTTATTTAATTTTAACGGAAAAAATAATAAAATAATTTTTTCTTTTAAAAATATTTTAATAAATTTTTAAAAATATAAAAAAAATATTTTAATAGATTTTTAAAAATACAGAAATTAATTTATTAATCATAGAATTACGTAAATTTTAAATTATAAAATTTCATATATTTTAAAATGGATATATTATTTTAAGAGATGAAGTAAAATTTTATAATCTTATTAATACTTTTATGATGGCATAAAAAGCCCAAATGAGCAAGGATACATGAACCAAACTTAGCCCATACCCTATTACAAACAAATCTTCTGACCCACGAAAGACAAGGTTCAAAGTCAAAACTAAGAAAATATTATCAAATCAAATTGATTATAATTATATTATATAGTTTATATTTGAGATCCTACTCTACTTTGCGCCACTGGATCTGAGCTGTACTTAGCTTCACTCGACTCCCAAATTAGAATAAAGACATGTGCCCTGTTTAATTTTCATGCCCACTAAACTATGAAAAATAATTTTTGGTCGAGCCATTAAAATTATGTTAAATATTGTTGTAGCTAATTAAATTTTTATATTATATCTTTTTATTATTCACTCTCCAAAATTTCATAGTTTATATATGATTTTCATTATAATTGAGCATTTTTGAAAAGATAAGATGAGATTAGCAGTCCACTCTGTAAGTAGCTAAAGCACACATGTCAATATGAGAGTTTCTTTTAGGCATGACGCGGTCTCCAGTCTGGCAGTGTTGCCCTTCCAGCTTCCATTATTGCCAATGCCAAGCAACCTTCTCTTCTCTGGCTACTATAAATTCTCTCTCATCTTCTTCATTTCGCATTCATGCTTGCTCTGTTATATCTCTAGTTTCTTTCTTCTCCTTTCTATACCTACATAGCATATATGGCATTTTCCAGATACGCAGTTAATGCTTCACTTCTTCTTGTCTCTCTTCTGTTTCTCCATCTCGCAGAAGCTCAAGAAACGGTAATTCTAATACATCTCCGCATCTTAATTAATTTTTACTTATGTTGCTTGGATAATAAGCAAGAACCGGAAGAGATAGAAATTAAAGTGTGTGTAATTTGCAGATTAGCATCAATGGAGCTATTGCGCCTGCACCGTCCCCTTCAACCCATTCCATAGGTATACAAATCTATCATTTTCAGATCTCTGTATATATGGCTCTTTCTGTTGAATCTTTATATTAATGAAGTAATGTATATAAGTAGATTGTGGAGTGGCATGCGAGGGAAGGTGTAAAATGTCAAAAAGGCCTCGACTGTGCAAAAGGGCTTGTGGGAGCTGCTGCGCCAAGTGCAACTGTGTGCCTCCAGGGACTTATGGCAACCTTGAGTTTTGTCCTTGCTATGCTAATCTTACCACTCGTCAACAACTTCGCAAATGTCCTTGAACTTCATCTTTATAATGCCCTTCTATTCATCTATGATCTTTACTTCTGTCTGTGTTTTGTCAAATAAATCAACATTATTGGTTGTACTGAGATTTTCTTGCCTTTTCTTTTCTTTTCTTTAATCTTAAATTAATAAGAAATTAAGGAGATGCACTATCTCACTTCACTTTTATTATAGCTTGCCTTTGATGTCATTTAGCTAAGGAAGTATCTATGTATATGACAAAATGATGCGGTCTCATTTGTGCCATGTCATAAAATTTTTCCTTATTAAATAAATTTTCTTCCATGTAGATCGGATCTTAGACTGAGAATGGAATCAAAGATGAGTAATCAAGTCTAACCTGAGTTGGTCCATTAGCCAAGGGATTTTATTCATATGGGAGACCCATATACAAGTTTAACCTTATTGAAATTTCCATCATCAAAATCATGGAACAAAATGCTTAATTCTCGAAGAAAAACCATATGGATTTCAGGCGTTCTTCATTCTCTACCTTCCATCTCTGCTCTTTCCTTCTTGCCATCCCCCGAATAACTGGCGGAGACATCATCGGCTGCTCTCTTTGCAAGTCATGTGGGCTTTTTTCTTCATGATATTTTGGAGGAATCCAGTTGCCAAAACAAAAATGGGCCTATGGCCCATGGCTAGATAGGCCATGCAAGTCGCACCATTTGGGCCATATGGTGGGTAAATACAAGATTAGATTAATGCACTTCTTAAATTATTTACACAATAATTTCACTTTAAAAATAATAAGTTATAATTATTAATTTTTTAAAATACAAATAATTAAGATTGCATTGACTTTTGTACTTTATAGTTCTTGGCTCACTGAGATTTTGATTTGTCAGAAATATAAGCTGTTCCTTTTGGCATTCTCATTAGGCAGCTGGCTTTAGAGCTTCTCAAATGGAAACTGATAGCTTGCATGGTTTAACAAAGGGTGCCGTTATTTCTCCCTATCATGCCTCATGTGTCTCGGATGTTTTACATCTCCCTGCTATAGTAACTGATGTGATTTCAATATATGTCCCTCGTGAGGTTAATAGTTTCGCCCATATTTTTGTCACATCCATAAATTTTAAAAATGTGTAATATTATGTTGAGAAAATATTATCATAAAAATTTGATAGGAGTACTTGAAAAAATTCTTGTGTGTGGGATCCACTACTCTCCTAATGCATTCAAAGTATGGGAAAATCAGTCAATGTGGCGAGCTCCTCAGTTGACTGAACTTGACAAATTAAAATTTTTTATGAGTCTAGTCAAGTGCCATGTATTTTCTTCTTCCAATTTAATTCTCTCATTCGAAATTAAAATTTTATAAAAATTTAATTTAATTTAATTAAATACAGTATTTTGTCTCTACACTATAAAAGATATAATTGAATATAATTTCTAAAATAAGATATAATAATTCAAGATACAATTCATTTTGACCTTTTTTTTTTCTTTTAAAAAATGCAGTCATTGCAGACATTAATTTTATTTTTTTTCAAAAATTAAATTAATTTCTTTACTGGCATTCATTATTTTTTAATTATTTTATAAAAAAGACACAAAAGACAACTGTATACTAAGTCTCCATACAAGTTATTCAATCTTTCTTTTGTATTTAATAAAAAACAATTTAAATTATAAATTGATTATATGCCATCTAGATATTAAATTTGTGATGGATCTAATTCTAAAAATGAGTTTAAATTAATATAAAATTCAATATTTTTTTTATTTAAAATTATAAAATTATATTAGAGTGTGAAATATTTATGAAAAATTTTAATATCATATATTAAATTTAAATTAAATTTAACTCATTCTAAAAATTAGTTTACAAATTAATTTTGAAAAAGCGGCATATTACACTGCAAAATTAATATGAGATTTAACACTTTAATATTCTAATAATTATTTCTTAAATACTGCTTTTTCATTATTATTGTTATTATTATTATTATTAAGAAACTGTACAAAATATAAGATCACAGACAATTAAAACCCTAACGGCTAGTTATTCTTTATTTCTATTTGGCTACTTATTCTATATTTCCTTTTGCTTGCGCTCCAACGGTAATGTGACCGTTTAAGCCTCCGCTGCCAAATTGCCCTTTTTATAAACCCCTCTGAACTTTGCCCCCCCCAAAAGAAAAAGACACGCTTTTCTTTTCGCTTTGAATTTGCTTTCTCGCATCTCTCACTTTCATTATCTTCTTGATTTAATTTCAATGGAGACTCCATCATCAACCAAAAGAGAGACAAGGTCGCAGACTCTGGCTGCTCTTAATAACAACGATAACAACATTCCTATTTCAAGTCAGTGAATTTGATTTCTTGTTCTACTCAAGAAAGATTCAAATCTTTCACTCTCTTTGAACCGATCATGTTTTGTTTGGTGCGATTGGGTTAACAAAGCTTAATTTGTTTCTGGTATTCTATTTCAGGTAGGATCGAAGATTCCGAGAAAGGTGTTTCAAAATCAACAAGAAGTGGAAAACAGCAACAAGATCGCTCTGCGCTTATTGATATAACAAACGATTCACCAATTGTTGGAGTTGCTATGGGTAGCTTAGAGACCCCGGCATCAGCCATAGCCAAGCAGAGAAGCAATAGAGTCAAGATCAACTATACACCCGGCTCTGGTGAGGCAAAGCTTAGGGGTCAAGTGAAGACCCTCTTGCAGAAAGTTGAAGAAGAGGCAGAGCTGTCAAAGGTCGCATTAGAGAACCGTCCCTTTCTTCGTATTCAAGGATTTGCTAATTCTCCAATGGGACTTCTTGCTCCGACTCCGGTTAATACGCCACAAGTCCCTAATCTCTCTGAAGCTGATGGAGGCATTGACTGCACTACTCCTTTGTCGGTAGTTGAAGAACCATTGCTTTTTTGTCAGGTTTGGTTATTTTACCTTGTTGGTGAATACGAAACTGAAAATTATCTGGGTTCTTGTTGGTGACGTATTCTTGATGGCTAATTTTGCAGGTGGTGAGTGATATCTTTGATGGGAAGAAGGAGGGTCTTGAATCTCAAAAGAGTCTAACAAGGTCTTTAATGCTGGACTTTTCTGAGAAATCTGAAATCACTGATGCATCGTCAGAATGCCCCTCTGTGGTGACCACTCGCGAAGTAGACAAGTCACTGACATCAGATGATGACAGCGCTTCTAACTGGTCCATTCTGGTTAATGCAAGCACCCATGAAGAAGAAGAAGAAGAAGAAGAGGAAGAATATTACGACCCTTATGATTATGAAGACGGTGATGATGGAGGTTTGGTTGATGCACTGTGTGAAGGTATTGGCAAGATAAGGTTTAGCGAGAATAATACAATGGCTGCTAAATTCAGAGGGAAGCATACAAGATTTAGATACAACAGTGATGATGAGGTAGTTGAAGAAGAAGAAGTGGTAGAAGACGCTGCCTTTCAACACCAAATGTTCTTCACTTGAAGGGTCTGCCAACTCCTAAAGGGAGGCACCTGCGTTTTCCTGAGGATGAAGACGACGGCGACGATTGAATTGAGTTGGTGGTGTTGTGTCTAACTCGACACATCTTTGGGATTTGTTATTTTTTGGTCTCTTTCTTTTATTGACACACCACAAATTGAAGTGGTTCCTGGAGAATAATACAATGTTTCTTTGAATGAATTGTGCTCCGGGAAATTTATTGAAAGAATATTTAAGTATTTACTATTATTTTTTCAAATAATTTTTTAACACCATTAATTTTATAAATAACTTCAATTTGCCGAAGATAAGAACTCCCAAAACATTACACAATCACGCATAATAATAATTCAAATGAATGATCAGTGTAGAATAAATCATTATATAAAAAAATAATTTAAATTTATTTTTTTAAAATGAAAATTTTCAATTAAAAAATAATTTTTTATTGCAACTATTTTATTTTTAAAAGAAAATCATTGAGAACCATGATTTTTATTTATTGTTCACATATTATTTTTTAAAGCTTATTTAGAATCGTGATTTTCGTTTACTGTTTAGAATAGAATTGAAAATAATAATAATAATATTTGGTATGGCTTAATTTTGTTATATATAAATTTATTTGATATTATTAATTAGAGATGTAAGAAATATTTTTTAATATATTATTATAAAAATGTTTTAATTTTAACATATTTAGATCATGATTAGAATAATTTTAATAACATACAAAACAATGATGTATAAAGGAGCCATAATTTTAAAAAAATTTTATTTTGTTTTTATTAAAAAACTCAATAAATGATTTATTTGATATTATTAATTAGAGATGTAAGAAATATTTTTTAATATATTATTATAAAAATGTTTTAATTTTAACATATTTAGATCATGATTAGAATAATTTTAATAACATACAAAACAATGATGTATAAAGGAGCCATAATTTTAAAAAAATTTTATTTTGTTTTTATTAAAAAACTCAATAAATGATTTTATTTTATAAAATTAATTTATTAATATTTTGATAAAAATCAACGAGGGGAAATATATCATATTTTTAAAAGCGGTGACCCTGAATAGCAAATAGTACGTCTCGATGTTTCACTGTCACTCTATCCATGAAATTGAAATGGCCGAAATCAAAATCTATATCGCCCCTCTATCTTCTAAGCCGACGCTTTACATCAACTCTACACTCCGCAGAATCAAATTCAACTATCCACTGCAAAATCAAAGATTTGATCTCAAGGGGACTCTATGGCCAAACACTTGTACTCTATACACAAGAGTTCCATCGCGCAGGTGTCCAAGCCAACGCCTTTATCCTCCCTTCACTACTCAAAGCCTGCTCTTCCTCTCACTACCATCATTATGGCCTTCAACTTCACTGTGTCGTTCTTAAATCAGGGTTTCTCTCTGATCCCGTTATTTCTAATGCTCTCATGCCCTTTTATGCTAAATCTTCAGACGTTGAACTCGCACTTAAAGCGTTCGATGCAATGCCTTCGAGAGATAGTATCTCTTGGAATTCTATCATAAATTGCTGTGTACAAAAGGGCCGTATCACCAAAGCGTTTGAATTGTTTAAGGAAATGTATAGACTTGGTTTTGTGCCAAAATCTGAGTTGCTTGCTAGTTTTATATCGCTCTCTGTACGTTTTGGAGATTTGAAACTTGGAAGAATCATTCATGCTCTCGTTATTGTTGATGAGAGGATCCAGGAAGAGGTTTTTGTTCTAACTTCTTTAGTTGACTGGTATTTTAAGTGTGGTTACTCTTCCATGGCTTTACGCGTGTTTGATCGAATGGAGGTGAAAAATGAGATTTCCTGGACTGCGATGGTATCAGGGTGCATTGCAAATTTCGACCATGGTATGGCCGTTGATTGTTTTCGAGCAATGCAAATTAATGGGGTTAAACCTAATAGAGTAACATTGATTGCGTCGTTACCAGCATGTGCTGAGTTGGGTTGTATTAAGCATGGAAAAGAAATTCATGGATATGCAATTCGTCAGGGGTTCGATTCGGATCGTCATTTTTTATCTTCTCTTATTCATATGTACTGCATAAGTGGAAAATCAATGCAGCCTGCCAAGCTTATTTTTGAGAGATCAGAAGTCAAAGATGTCGTGCTCTGGAGTTCAATTATTGGGAGCTATTCTCGAAGTGGACACAGTGTTGAAGCTATAAATCTCTTTAAGCGGATGAGAGAAGAAGGTATTGGACCAAATTCCGTGACTCTATTGGCAGTGATCACTGCCTGCACAACTAAAACAGCACTTGAGCTTGGAAATGCGACTCATGGATACATTGTGAAATGTGGCTTGAATTTTGATGTTTTTATTGGGAATGCACTTATAAACATGTATGCAAAGTGTGGCTGTCTGGTGGCTTCGCATCAAATTTTCAAGGAGATGCATATAAAAGATTCAGTGTCATGGAGTACGTTGATTGCGGGTTATGGCTTGCACGGTTATGGTAAGGAAGCTTTGTCTTTCTTCCATGAAATGCAAGACAGGCTTGTTGAACCAGATGCAATTACTTTAATTGCCATTTTATCAGCTTGCAACCATGCTGGCCTCGTCGAAGAGGGGAAACAGATATTTGATAATGTGAAAAAAGAAGGAAAAATTCTACTTACTATAGAACATTATGCTTGCCTAATTGATCTTCTTGGAAAGTCGGGGAAAATCGATGATGCTTTTGATATTGTGCGAACAATGCCCTTGAAACCTAGTGCATCAATATGGAGCTCTTTGGTTTCAGCTTGCAAAACTCATGGGAGATCAGAAATTGCTGAAATACTAGCACGCCAACTTATAGAATCAGAACCTGGAAATGCTGCCAACCATACTTCGCTGAGTGGGATTTTCGCGGAATCAAAAAACTGGCATGCTGTAGAAGAGGTAAGGAGATTCATGAAAGCAAAGGGACTAACTAAATGCTATGGATTTAGCCAGATTTCAATAGGCAACCCTTCTTCATTTCCAATTTAGTTTTATAGTCAGGTTGGTGACAGTTGAGTTGCCCCATTCCAGTAATCAAATCACTTGGGACAAATCAGTTTTTGAATGCAGTTCTATGAAGTTCCTTTTTTTTTTTTTTGGGAGGGCTCAATATTGGGCATAATCAAACAAAATCACATGCAGAAAACTAATTTTGGGTTCTCTAGGAACTAAGCATACTGCAATCTGACTTGCTAAATCCCTTTTTCTTGCCAAATTCTGGAGTGGGTATTGATTTGATGTCACTTTTTGTTCAAAGAAGAATGAAAATGAGCGAGAGAAATGTTTACTTGATCGCTGATCGTACAAAGGTTTTGCTCGTCTTGGGCCGTGAACTTGGAGGTTCGCTTTACGTAGCAGATGCCGAGATAGTGGTCGAAAAGCCCATCGACTGCCGCCCCACCGACTTCGACTTTTGCATCGTATTTGACACAACCGTTCCCGCCACCGACCATTTCCCCTGAGCCCTAAATTCCCATCCATGATTTCTGCGCTTTCAAGATCTCTGTGTTCCGGAGTGGTTCAACTAAAAAGCATCTTTTGAGAACTCAGCCGTATCCCCATGTTAACTGTTGAGAAATTTTCATTCAAATGGTAGATTCAAAATAAAATATGTGCGGCTAGATTTATATTTTGGATCATGAAAAAATGAACATAATTAAATAATTTCTTATCTGAATATCAATATATATATATATATTAAAGAAAAATAATTAATTTATTATTATTTTTTTCAGTTTAATCCTTTCATTCTGTTTAACCATTATATTTATTGAAAAGAAACTTCCTACTATTTTTGTTACATATATTTAGTATTTACTATTTGAACATTAATAAAAATTTATTAATTAACTTTTTTAGCTTTAATTTTTTTTGGAAGTAATGAATAAGCCTAAATTCAGTAGTGCTGGGTTTGAATCAAGCATTAATTGGAATCAAATGAAAAAAAAAATTTGTTAAATAAAAGATTTTTTAAAATTCGTATGTATTTTTACAAGAAGAATAAAAAGAAGTTTGGCTCAGCAATTAATGGCGATGAAATGAATTCACATAGATTGAGTTTCTTTTTATCTTTCTCCTTGAGAAGCACACATATAGAGAAAGCATCCTTTATTCTTTAAAAATAATTAATGATCAAATGTAAATTTTTGAATACACCCTTTGTTATTTTTAGTTACATTCACCTTCTGATAATGAAAAGCTTGGAAAATGGAAGATAGAAATAAAAGAGTCTAATCTTGTGATAATGACAGGGAGACCCCTTTTGAGTGGGTAAGGAGGAAAGTCCTAATCAAGGGATGGTGCTGAGCACTCAAGCTTATATACACAATATCATCAAAAGGACAAAGATATATATCAAACATGGATGTTCCAACTACCATCAGTTGATCCTCTTCAAATAACAACATTCCAGTGAAGTGGACGCGAAGAAACAGACTTCAAACCCCATGATTTTTTACGTAATTAAACTTCCTTTTAAGTAAGCACAATTCACCATCCCCATCACTAAACTAACGACTCTTTCCCCCTTCTCAGCTTGTTTTAAAAGGAACTCCATCTCTGTCACTAGCTACTACTCCTGCTAAGCATGGACAAAGAAGAGGGCAAATTGGTTGTCATGGGACGAGCTGAGATTGATACCCGACCACCCTTCCGGTCGGTTAAAGATGCCGTCATGTTGTTCGGAGAACGAGTTCTAGCTGGCGAGATTGCCAATAAACTCAAAAAGGTTTGTTTTCTTGTTGTTGATGAATTTTCTGGCCAATTAAAAGCTTGTATATATCTGATATGCAAATGCATGTTTTCTTGTTAGATTGAAGCAAGTGAAAGTGGGCACTCACATTCCAGAATGGGAGCTTTAACAGCTGAGCTAGAGGAAACGAAACTTGGCCTCCAGAAAGCAAGAGAAGAAGCTGAACTAATGGCAAACTGCATGAGATCACTTAGAGAAGAACTAGAACAAGCAAAGAAAGAGCTACGATGGCTAAAGGCAAAGGAAATGTTTAAGAAGCAACCTATTATTATTGATGATCCTGAGATTGAAGACCTCAAGTTCATTGAAAATGCAACCAAAATGGAGATGAAGAACCGAACTATTGATTATGATAATGATGACGACGACGACGATGCTGAGTTTGGAAAGAAGAGATATGTGAAATTTGCTAGTCCTCCTTCATTGGCTAGGATCATTGTTACGAAAGAGGAAACTCCCTCAACTAAAAAGACCATGAAGAAGTCACTAGTGCCTATTTTAGGATGGCTAAGAATTTCAAGTAAAAAGGGAAACCAAGAGGCTGAATCTCCCAGAAATTGAGATGCAAAAATATTTCATCAACAGAAAATTGGGTAGTTTCACATATTAAGTTCTGTTTTGCTTCAGATGATCTTAAAAGCATGCTCTCAAAGTATTAATAAGTGAGAGTTTTTATTTTTTGGTCCAAAGAGATTTTTTTTTTTTTTTTTTCTGTAAACAAGTATCAAGTGAGTTTTTCAATAAAATCTATTTGTAGCAGGTCGACAAAATTCTCTTGTCTGCTCTTTGCTTTGCTTTCCATAGTTTGTCTGTAATAAATAAAAACAGTTTTGTAAGCCCAAATTGTCAAATGATAAAATTCCTTTATATTGTGTCTGAAGACAATCTCAGCTTTCTTTCTTTTCTTTTTTTTTTTTTTTCACTCGGCAGTATTTAAAACTCGTATATGATAAATTATCTTAGAAAAGAAACTCAAAATTTATAAATACTAATTCTTAATACCACTCCTTAATTGTTTAATTATTTATATTTCATATATTTAAAATACATTTATTAATATTTGTAGTATTTACTTTTTTAATAATTACTAAAAAAATTTATTATTTAATCGCTATGAATAAATTTTTTAATTGACTTTTAATTTTAAAAATATCTTAAAATATTAATGATATTTTAATAAAATTATTAATTAATTTTTTTATTAATTTTTATTATTAAATATTTTATTATTTAGTTGATGTGGTAATGAAAAAATTTATTAATTAATTTTTTAATTTTATAATATTTATTAATTAATTCTTTTATTTAAAAGATATTTTAAATTTATTTATAATATATATATATTTAAATTAGGAATTGGAAATTAAAAGAGTAAAAGCTGTATTCAGATGCATTTATCAGTAAATTAAGTCCGTGCAGATTTATTTATAATATTTAATGATTAAAATTAATAAAAATATTAATTAATTAATATTTTTAAAATATTAAATATATTTTAATATATATTTTTTAAAATTTTAAAAATTAACTAATAAATTTTTTATATCAAATAAGTTAAATAATTATTTAATATTTTTAAAATTTTTAAAAATATTAACTACTAAATCACATAAATAATAATTTTTCCTAATTATCATTATATTAAATAAAGAAGACAGCTCCACTACTCAAATTTAGCAAACAATCAAACTGACAGTGATGATCTGAGATCCAATAGAATAGGATTTTACAAGAATTTTGTATTACTGAATAAGGCCTAAGCTTTCTGAGGAGGGGACTCTTCTTTTATACATTGTCTTGCTTGCTGGTGACGTGTAAAGGTCTCTCCAGGATTGGGCCACGCGTCTCTGCCATGCGGATTCGGAGGTACTAGGGTATCAGCCGCCTGCTCCATGCGTAACGGCCTCTGATTCTCCTCGTGCGTACGTTCGAACGGATCTGCCAGGCTGTCTGGTGAATATTTCTCTGGATCCTGGGCTGGGCCGAGAGTTGGGCCAGACGCTAAGCCTGAGTGGAGAGGGCCTGCTTCGTGTGGGCCAGGCCGGCTTGAGTGAAGAAGATGGGTCGAGCCCGGTCTTGAGGGTTGGATGAGCCAGGCTTGTTCTGTATATCAGATGTGTGGACCTCTACGTCATGGGCCTTGGGCTGTGGTCAAGCCCCTGGCCCGGGGTGAAGGAACCCAGCGGTCATCAATTGCCCCTTCACCTTCTCGGCAGTTATTGCTCCAACTGCCGAGGGGGTGAATACCAAGAACTAGTATGACCGCGTCTGTTCGGGTTCAGGTGCCTTAATAACATCCTTTCATCTTTCAGTCGTTGCGCAGCTTCTGAATTCTATCTGCTCTTTTCTCTTTCTGTCTTTTTTCTATTCTTCTTGTCCTCTGCCGCCTTTGCTTTTTTTGTCATCATTATCTGGACATCTCCTTTCTTTCCTTTCCCGTGAATAACTTTTAAGAATCTGACATCACTGGCTTAGAGTCTAGCGTAGCTCTGCCCCGTGCTAAGTCCTCAGGCTCCGAGTATATATCAGCGCCAGCTTTTCTTCATTCTTGAGCCTTCTGTTGAAATGAAAAATTCTTGTTTTATCTGTGGCAGGTCTATTCGACGCCTTCTTCAAGCAGATTGCCTTGTGCCCCAGAGGTTTGCTTTGATTTTGCTCTTATCATCTTAGGGGAGAACTGTTTCTGACTTGTCTCTGTTTTGAAACTTTTTGCAGTTCCTGAAATAAAAATGGGTCAGTTCAAAATTCTTGAAGATTTGATGTTACCTCTAAGGCGTCTGGGTGGTGCATTGAAGATCCTTCTGGTATGGCAGTCGAAGGATGGGGCCATTCGGCAAGCTGCTGAAACTGCTTTACCCAGGTCGTCTGGCCGGCCTCCTCCTCTGCTTGTTGCCCAGGCTCCAAAGAAGTTCTGGGCTATTGAGGGGTTCGCTCTAACTTCACCTTTTTCCGCAGAGAAAAAGGGAATTTCCTCGATGTCCCTGTTGTCCTCTTTTGATATAAATGGGAGTGGCGCCGGCGCTCAGCTTGTTGTTCTTTTTGATGTGAAGTACCAGTATTATTATTCCCTTTGGTGTGAAGTACCAGTATTACGTGAGACTGGGATCTGCTGCACTCAGTCAGGTCTCCAGCGATTTCTTCGAATGTGTACTTCGCGATCTCTTCGGGGCCATAGCCCGAAGACTTATGTTTTTCATGTGTGGTGCACGGCCGGCATACAATATCTGAGCTTGTTCGAATGTACCGTGCATCACATTTGGGTAACCGGACGTTTGCCCAGGGGGACAGTGAGAAATGCTTATGGGAATCAACTTGTTCAGTTCCCCTATAATAGCGGGACAGATCTTGGCCTTTTCTGAAAAACTCACATTCCGAGCTACGAGAAGTCCTCCGAGCTGAAGACTAGAATAGTAGGGTAGGTGATAATCGTAGATGATGAAGTATCTGGATATGTAAATCCTTTAAGGATAGTCTTTCATCCCGTAGTGTAGGCCTTTGTAACGTGCTGTAATGTACTTTTCTTTTAATGAAGTTCTTGTTCTGCTCTCATGCTTAAGCTGTTCTTCCTTTATCATGTGTGAAATACTTTAGATTGCTCGCCTTATAATTTTAACCAATTGAGCTCTGTCCTGCTTTTTTCCGAGCTGATCTAACCATATCTGCGAGCTCTGATGAGTTGAATTCCGGATCCACTTAGCCAACTGGACTTTCAAGTTTCCGAACCGGACTGCCCGACCGACCTATGAGCTCGGTCTTTATCTTGATGAATTGAGCTTTGAGTCTCCTTCATCCGGCCGGGCTCTCAGGTCATGTTGTCCGGGCTGGACTAACCGACCTGAGAGTTCTGTCTTTGCTTAGTGAAGTGGGCTCTGAGTTTCCTTTAGCTGACCGAGCTCTCAAGTCGTGTTGTCCGAGCTGGACTAATCCGACCTCTGAGCTCGGCTTCTGATGAGTTGAACTCTAAGCTCTCAGTTCTGTATGTTTCCGAGGTGCTCTTGGCGCCTCTTTCCGATCTCACATCCTTTGTTTAATAACGGTAAATCAAATCTTATAACTTTTTAAGTGAGGAGCAAGTCTGACCTTTATCATGCTCCCTTTTGCTTGTACTTTTGAGTCTTTTCATGACTTGCCCCTCTGTTTCCTCGGCATTTACCATAGGGATGGTAAAGTAGTAGGCTAAGTTGCTCTGACTGATGAGTTGGGCCTGTATTATGTGGATGGCGAATGGGCTTTTAAATGATGGGCTGTCATCGTGTACTTGGCCCTTGATAGACGTAGGTAAGCCCAGCGATCATCCTTTTGCCCCTTTACCGTCTCGCCAGTTATTACCTAACCGTTGAGAGGGTAAATTTCGAGAACAATTAATGATCGCGCCGCTCCAAGACAAAACTGTTCAGATCAACGCCCTGCCTCATAATTGCCTTTCTTTTCAAATTCCTTTTGTCTTTTGAAGAACTAGCTCTTGTCTGCTCTCTGTCTTTCTGCAACTCTTTCTACAGTTTTTCATCCCATCGCGTTCTCAGGTACGCTTCTTTGTTCTTCCATGGCAAGTTCAAAGCTTCCTGATGTTTTTGACCTTGAGTCGCATATTACACCTTCCAACATAACTAATCACATTTCCCGGAGGCTTTTAGATACTCCGTTGTATCTTATTCGAGCACCTCTTCCAAATGAGAGGATAGTTCTTCCTTACCCTCGTCCTCCTGGTTTGGTGGATCCCCAAGAGGTTCGTAGCATAGTGTTTTTCCTGAAGCAGAGAGAATTTGGTTTACCGTTTCCTTTTACCCCTTTCTTTGTCGAGGTCTTTGAATACTTTGGGGTAACTCCTCGAATGTTATCCCCAAATTCCATTTTATTCATGTCCTGTTTCGAGTCTATCTGTTTGGGTTGGGGTTTCGCACCTACGGCCTGTCTGTTTGTCACTTTTTTCCGCCTGGTTAGGGCGAAGCAAAACTTCTATTACTTTTCCCCCCGTAATGGGCTGTCTCTTCTTACGGGCTATAAGGATTCTATAAAGGGATGGGTAGAGAATTTCCTTGTGGCGGAGTTAAAACTAGGGTCCTGCCGATCGTGGGATGTGGACCTAAGGTGGGGGGAGATCTTTCCGGGCTGCAACGATCTGCCCGAATTGAGTCTTATTGAGCAGGTCGGGCTGCTTCGACTGACTTCCGTTGAGAGGAAGTATGATGTCGAGAAGTGTATGTTTGCGTCCAACCTTAGGGATATCCGGGACACGGGTATAGTGCTTTGTCCGGCTATTCTGTTTCTTCTTTGCTCATAATATCAGGAAGTATGCTGACTCTTTATAACTTCTTGTTTCTTGCAGCTTCTGAGGTTAGAATGGATGGCGTCAAATTCCCCAAGAATTTTGACCTGTCTCGGGAGAACATGCATGCAATTTTTGACGCCTTTGGGGATGGGCGTTCTGTAACTGAGATTGCTGCAGAGCTGGCTCAGGCCGCTTCCTCCAAGAAGGTCAGCCGACCTCCCGTCAAAGCTTCTTCTCGAACTTCCAAGCCGAGCTCTCGCAGCATCAAATCAGCTCGGCCATCTAGCCATGGTGGGTCGAGCTCAACCTCGACGCCTGCTGAAGGGTCTAGATCCATTCCAGCCTCTTCAGAGATCGTGAGGGAAATTTCCCTAGCTATTGTGGAGCAGACCCAAGCTACTGAACAAGTGGGGCAGGGTGCTGCCCATTCTACTGAGGGGGTGTCAGGGGGAAAATCTAAGTCCCCTGTTGAAGACAAGGAGACCTCTGGGACAGGGATGGAGATCATCCTCCTAGAGGATCAAAGCCCAGAGGTTTCTGGTGAAGGTGCCCCTGCCCCTGTGAGGACTGAGCCTGAGGGATCTAAGGGCGTCCCATCGAAGACCGGGGGCAAGCGTCCAACCCCTTCTGGAACGCCTACCCCATCTCCTGCGCGGAAGAAGTCCAGGACTGCTGCGGGTCCTTCCCCACCTCTTCCTCCCATTGGGAAGGGGAAGGGTGTGTCTGCTGTTCCTTCATCGTCCCCCACTGACAACATTCTGGACCTGTCAGGCATTTCCTCTGAGTCTCCGGCCTCTGCTGTAGCCGCACTTCTCCGGGAGCGGATGTTCGGCGGGATAACAGAGGCTTCGGATCCTCGTCTTCTGGCCCTGACTAGTCACTTGGCCAGTTCTACCAAGGAGCAGGTGTCCTTCCAATCTCGCTCGCGTGAGGAGCTCGGATCCACGATTGGAGAAATGCTTCTGATGGTAAGTTATTCTTTCTTTTCACCTCTCTTTGAGTTTACTTTGTTTCTTTTCTTGACAATTGTTTTTCCGTACTAGATGTTAGGCCTGGTTATGGAGGTGAATGCCCGTGACCTCTCTCTCCGGGAGTCCGTGGACCGCCGGATCGAAGAAGCGCGTCGCGATGAAAACCTGACTGCCACCAGCGACGCGAGGGGCCACCTGGCAGCCGCCCGGGAGCAGATTCAGTATCTCCAGGTGGAGTTACATTCTGCGCTGGAGGCCTCGAAAAGAGTTGAGGACAGAGCGGTTGAGGCAGCAGAGCATAGCAAATCCCTGGAATCAGAGCTGTCTCGTACTCGCAGGGTTCTCCAGGAGTCTGATGGGAGGGCAGCTGAAGTGGAAGCTCGTTGTGTAGAGGTTGTAAAACAGCTGTCCTCTATGACAACGGCCCTTCAGGAGAGGGATGAGGCTGTTGGCCAAAAAGCTGAGGTCCAGCGCCAACATGAGGCCTTAAAGGCTGATTTTGAGGGGCTTCAAGCTCACTTGAATGAGGTGAAGGCTCAGAGGGAAAGTGCCCTAGCCCGGGTGGAGGTCCTTGAGCAGAAATTGGGCACAAGTTCTGAACGTATCAAAGATCTGTCTTCATCGGCTGAAGAGTTCAACCTTCGCCAACAACAGCTGAAAAATGAAGTCAGGGCTTTGGAACGTAAATGTTTAGCCCTGCTTGAGGTGGTAAAGTATGCCGAAGGGAAGGCTCAGCTGAAGCGTGAACAATATATAGCGGAGTATCAGGAGTCTGATGAGCTGAAGGTTAAAATTGATCAGGCCTGTGAAGCTCATCTTCAGGACTACAAAGACTCTTCTGAGTTGTGAAGCTCATCTTCAGGACTACAAAGACTCTTCTGAGTTTAAGGAATTTGTAGCTGAGGCTTGTGAAGAACATCTTGATGAGTATAAAGCTTCTGGTGAAATGAAAAAGGCTATCCTTGATAAGGCCTACCGCATGTATGTAACTGGCTACAATCGCGGTTTAAGAGAAGCTAGGCAGGCTCCTGATATTCCTTTGGCCAAGCTTCGTAGGCGCGAAGTGGACTCAGATGGCGAGTCAGTGCTATACGGAGAGGATGATTTCCCTTTGCCCCGAGGAGATTCTCAGAGGAACATAGACCGGCCAGCTGAGTCTTCGTCAGGGGAATTCGAGATAGAGTCGGAGGAGGATGATCCTGATTCTGAGAAAGACGGTCTCCACCTTGGGTCAGAAGTTGCCCCTACTATTAATGTTGAGAGCTCTGGCCCAAGGGACACCGAGCTTCCTTCGGAGGTGGCTGTAAATAGAGATAATGCAGGCGAGGGTGTTCTTACTGATGTAAGTCCCTTAAGGACTATTTATCCTCCTTCCTCGCCGGAGAAATAAATTGTAATAGTCATTAATGAAGTATTAGTTTCCTGCTTGTTTTTCATATTTCTTGACATTTATATCTACTCTTCGTATTTGTGATATAAACTACATATTTTCATTCAAAAGCTCTGAATTAATCTTAAGTTGCGAGCTCAGCTCTTAGCTGATAGTCTGAGAGATCAAATCTCGTACCTTTTTAATGACAACTATCATGTCAGTTTTTGGCTTTTAGTCCTTCTTTCTTCGTTATGACTTCGTATATTTGTTTCAGATAAACTGGTTGAGGCTTTGATTATAGCCTTTTTATCCTCTTAAGGATATCGTCATTTATGAGTCCTTCTATGGAGGGAGCTCGACCTTTCTCTTTGGCCTTCGTATCTTGATCCTTTAAGGATATAAGTCTATCCGAGCTGAGAGCTCGGTCTTGGGCCTTTGTGAATATTGGTCCGAGCTGAGAGCTCGACCTTGAGTTTTTAAGAATATAAGTCTATCCGAGCTGGGAGCTCGGCCTTTGCTTCGAAAGCCAAAGTTTTGGCGTTAGCGTCTTTTTCGAGGTCGGGGCTTTTTTAGCTTATTGGGCCTTGTACCTTTTTCATAGGTCGGAACCTGACTATCCGAGCTGGAAACTCAGCCTTTTTCTTTCGTACCTTGAATTTTTGCGAAGGTAAGTCTATCCGAGCTGGGAGCTCGGTCTTTCTCTCTCTTTTTTTTTTTTTTTTTTTTTTAAACAGCTCTGGGCTCTTCTCTTTCCGAGGTCGGAATTGGATTTTATAAGTTGTCCCTGTGGTGTGGGGAAATTTTTCATTTTGGGAGGCTCTTAAGTCCTTCACCGACCTATTTTTGATTCTAGGAGATCTTACGGGATCCTGGTTTTCTTTGAATTTGCCGGACGACCTCGGGGCCTGGCCGGTTGTTTTTGATTCCAGGAGATCTTACGGGATCCTGTTTTTCTTTGAATTTCCGGGACGACCTCGGGGCCTCGCCGGTTGTTTTTGATTCCAGGAGATCTTACGGGATCCTGTTTTTCTTTGAATTTCCGGGACGACCTCGGGGCCTCGCCGGTTGTTTTTGATTCCAGGAGATCTTACGGGATCCTGTTTTTCTTTGAATTTCCGGGACGGCCTCGGGGCCTCGCCGGTTGTTTTTGATTCCAGGAGATCTTACGGGATCCTGTTTTTCTTTGAATTTCCGGGACGACCTCGGGGCCTCGCCGGTTGTTTTTGATTCCAGGAGATCTTACGGGATCCTGTTTTTCTTTGAATTTCCGGAACGACCTCGGGGCCTCGCCGGTTGTTTTTGATTCCAGGAGATCTTACGGGATCCTGTTTTTCTTTGAATTTCCGGGACGACCTCGGGGCCTCGCCGGTTGTTTTTGATTCCAGGAGATCTTACGGGATCCTGTTTTTCTTTGAATTTCCGGGACGACCTCGGGGCCTCGCCGGTTGTTTTTTGGTACCCGCTTTGGGGTTTTGTACAAGATTCAGGCTCATTGGCCTTACTGTCGCTTCGTCATCTCAGCTGATTTCGTGCCTAACTGAGGCCTTGTTTCATGTAGAACGTTATTCATAAAGATAATCACATTGTATAAACAATTTTTATTTACTCATGTCTGTCAAAATACAACGTTTTTCTTTACGAATATTTCAAGGAAAATACCTTTTTAGGTGCTGGATGTTCCAAGCGTGGGGCTCGGGGTTTCCTTGCATATCTTCGATTCGGTATACCCCGGGCTTAACCACTCTTGTCACTTTGAATGGACCTTCCCAGGTCGGTGCTAGCTTGCCTGCGGCTGCTCTTTTTCCTGTAGCTTCCAGGTTTCTTAAAGTCAGGTCTCCCACCTTCAAGCTTCTTTCTCTGACCTTTTGATTGTAATATCTTGCCGCTCGTTGTTGATAAGCAGCAGTTCGGATTTGGGCTTCTTCCCTAACTTCTTCAAGAGCATCTAGGTTGCTCCTTAATTTGTCCCCATTAGCGTTCTCACTAACGAATTGAACTCGATGAGTGGGGATCTGCAACTCAACTGGGACTACAGCCTCTGTGCCATAAGCAAGTGCAAACGGGGTTTCTTGAGTGGGCGCTCTGGGAGTGGTTCGGAGTGCCCATAGAGTGCTATTGAGTTCTTCTGCCCAATTCTCCTTTGCGCCATCCAGCCGTTTTTTTAATCCTTGAAGGATAGCTCTATTAGTGACTTCCGTTTGGCCATTAGTCTGAGGAAGAGCCACGGAGGAGAACTTATGCCATATGCCCATGTTCGTTGTGAAGGCTCTGAAAGTGCTGCAGTCGAATTGTTTGCCGTTGTCTGAGATAAGTACTCTTGGTATGCCAAACCTGCAGATGATATGTCCCCATATGAAATCTATCATCTTGCGAGCTGTGATTGTGGCTATTGCTTCTGCCTCTGGCCATTTCGAGAAATATTCCACAGCCACCACTACGAATTTCCTTTGCCCCGTAGTCTTGGGGAAAGGTCCCAGGATGTCAATTCCCCATTGTGAGAAAGGCCATGGACTGGATATGCTTGCTTGAGGAGTGGCAGGGGTCCTGATGGCATTAGCAAATCTCTGACATACGTCACACCTCCGGACAAACTCTTCTGCTTCTTTTTTAACAGTGGGCCAGTAGTATCCTTGCTTGAATATTTTGTTAGCTAATGTCCCTGCTCCCTCGTGAGCCCCACATAGGCCTCTATGTATTTCCTCCATTACCTTTGCAGCTTCCTCCGGACTCACACACCGGAGCCATGGGCTGGACTTCCCTTTTCTGTATAAAGTTCCCCTTATTACTTGGTAATTGGCAGCTCGCGCTGCTATCTTTTTGGCTTCAACTTTATCTTCGGGGAGTTCGCCATTTTCTAAGTATCTCAGGTATGGAGTCATCCAAGTTGGGCTCTGTTCCACCTGCAGTACTGTGTTTGTCTTCTTGAAAGCAGGTGTGCTGACATGCTGTATGTATACTTCATCAGGGAGCTGCTCTAACTCTTCTTTGGTCAGTCGACTAAGCAGGTCTGCCTCCTCATTTTCATCTCGAGGTATCCTCTGAAATCTGGTAATAACTCCTCGGCCCGTGAGGTCGGCTTCCACAGTTTTTACTTTATCGAGATAACTCTGCATGATGGGATCTCTGGCCTGGTATACTCCCGTCACCTGGTTGATCACCAGCTGAGAGTCACTATTCACCTCGAGGTCGGTTACCCCTATTTCCAAAGCTACCAACATTCCGTTCACCAAGGCTTCATATTCGGCCACATTATTAGAAGATTTGAATTCTAGCCGTAAGGCATAACATACTTTAAAGCCCTCCTGCCCCTTAAGTATTATCCCAGCGCCACTGCCCTCAGAGCCTGATGCTCCGTCTACATATAGCTTCCAGCTGGATTCTTGGGGAAGCTCTCCCTCTCCTTCTTTTCTTGGTATCTCCGAAGATGATCCTTCCTTCTCCTTGTTGAATGAGCATTCTGCTATGAAGTCAGCCAGCGCTTGAGATTTTATAGCTGTCCGAGGTCGGTACTCCAGACAGTAAGGGCTGATTTCCACGGACCATGCTAACATCCGTCCTGAAGTTTCCGGCCTTCGTAGGATCTTCCTTAAGGGTTGGTCCGTCACCACAACTCCTTGGTGGCCTTCCAGATAAACTTTGAGTTTCCGGACTGCTAACAACAAGGCATATGCCAATTTTTCAATGTTCGAGTATCTGACCTCAGTGTCTCTGAGTACCTTGCTGACGTAGAAAACGGGTTTCTGCTCCCCTTCTTCCACTCTTACTAGTACTGCGCTGACTGCTTGCTCTGAGGCTGTCAAGTATATCAGGAGTTCTTCCCCTTTTATAGGACTGCTGAGCACGCGAGGCGAGCTGAGGTATTCCTTAAGCTCTGTGAAGGCTTTTTGGCAGTCTTCTGTCCATTCAAAATTCGGAACCTTCCTCAATTTTTTGAAGAATGGCAAACACTTTTCTGCCGACCTCGACATAAATCGATGAAGCGCCACTACTCTCCCGGTTAATCTCTGGACGTCCCTTACACAGGTCGGCTCTGGCATATTCAATATGGCTTCTACCTTCTCCGGATTGGGCTCAATGCCTTTTCCACTCACCATGTATCCCAAGAACTTTCCTCCCCTGATGAAGAAAGCACACTTTGCTGGATTCAACTTCATCCTGTATTGATCTAACACCCCAAATATCTCCCTTAAATCCGTTATGTGTTGTTGAAAAGTTGAACTTTTAACCACCATGTCATCCACATACACTTCTACATTCCTGCCGATCTGGTTCTTAAAGATTTTATTCATTAATCGTTGGTAAGTTGCCCCGGCGTTTCTTAATCCGAAGGGCATAGCTCTGTAGCAGTAAGTCCCGTCTTCAGTTATAAATGAGGTCTTCTTCTCATCCGTTTTTTCCATTGGGATTTGGTGGTAACCAGACATAGCATCCAAAGAAGACATATAATCAAAACCGGCCGTTGAGTCGACCATCTTATTAATATCGGGGAGGGGGTAACAATCTTTAGGGCAGGCCTTATTCAGGTCGGTAAAATCTATACACATCCTGTATTTTCCATTGGCTTTTTTGACTAACACAGGATTTGCCAACCACTGTGGGTACATAACCTCCCTAATAAAGCCTGCCTCTTCTAGCTTCTGCACTTCTTCCTGGGTAGCCTGCTGCTTCTCTCTTCCCACTACTCTCTTCTTTTGCTTTACTGGTCTGGCCTCGGGGAGGACATTCAATCGGTGTGTCATCACTTTGGGGTCAATTCCCGGCATGTCTGAGGGCTTCCATGCGAAGGTCGGCGAGTGACTTCGGATCAGGGCCATGGCTTCACCTTTTTGTTCTTTGGTGAGGCCAGCATTGAGACTGAAGACCTTACTCGCTTCTTCTTCTGATAGGGAGAAGGTCTCCAGCTCTCCAACGGGCTCTGTTCGGGCTTCCTTTGTCTCATCCCTGACCTCCAAAACTTTTGAATCAAGCGCTTCTCCGGTTGAGTTCGGTTCCGTCACTGTGGCCAAGTATACTGCCCTTGCTTCTTCCTGGCTGCCCCGGACCATTCCCACTCCTTCTTTCGTTGGGAACTTGAGTGCCAGATACCTGATGCTAGTGACAGCTTCAAAGTTGAACAACGCCGGCCTCCCCAAAATCGCATTGTAGCTCAGTGGGAGTTTGACCACCAAAAACACCTCATGATGGGTGCGAGCTCTAGGTGCTTCTCCCAAGGTAAGGGCCAGCTTCACCTTCCCTTCTACAAGTACCGGTGCTCCTCCGATCCCTTTGATGGGTGACTGGTCCCGAACCAGCTGTTCCTCTGGGATTCCCATTCGCTGGAAAACCCGATATGGCAATAAATTGACCTTACTCCCATCATCCACCAGAACCTTCTTCACCCGAAAATTATGAATGACTGCTTCAATGACAAGCGCGTCATCATGGGGCATCTGAATGCCCTGTGCATCCTCCGAAGAGAAAGCGATGGTCATGGGAGAGTGTTCAACGATCTGCATAACCTCGCCATTGCTGGTCTCCCCTTCCCGGTTTCTCTTCTTTCCTCGACGGTTCATCCGTCCTCCAGTTCCTCCAACAATCATATTAATAGTCCCACTGGACCCATCATTCACTGGTCCAGCTCCAGTTCTCCTGGGCATCTGGGCTGCCGGACCGGGTTGAGGCCTCTGCCCCTCCGGTTTCTTCACAAAATTTTTGAGATGCCCCCTTTTTATCAATCTTTCAATTTTCGCGATTAACTGAAAACAATTATTTGTATCGTGGCCATGCGTCCGGTGGTACTGACAATACTTGTCAGGATTCCTCTGATCTGCTTCTAACTTCAAAGGTTTGGGCCACTGGAGAAACTCCTTATCCTGGACAGCCATGAGCACCTCGGCTCTGGACGCATTTAATGGAGTCGGTTTCTCCGGGACCCAAGGAGGGAGCACTCTTGGTTCATGAGCCCTGGGAGGAGGGGGAGGCCTTTGATCCTTTCTTTCCCAGGCCTGCTTGTATGGCTCAGGCCTCTTTCCATGCTTCTTCTCGTGTTTCTCCAGTCTCCCCTCCTCCGGGGCTTTCTCTTTTCCTGCCACCCCTTTGGCAAATCTACTCGTTACTAAGGCGTCATCCTGCCTTATATACTTTTCCGTCCTCTTCATTAACTCGGCCAGCGAGGTCGGAGGTTTCCTGCTCAGAGAACCAAAGAACTCGGCAGAGGTTGTTCCCTTTTGCATGGCCTCTACCGCCCTTCCTTCGTCAAGCTCG
Organism: Manihot esculenta; assembly: GCF_001659605.2. Taxonomy (NCBI): domain Eukaryota; kingdom Viridiplantae; phylum Streptophyta; class Magnoliopsida; order Malpighiales; family Euphorbiaceae; genus Manihot; species Manihot esculenta. Next base: position 8,145,691 of record NC_035162.2, on the reverse strand, counting down.
GGAATCTGCAGGGCCTCCGTATTGAAACGGGCGACATACTCTCTGAGGGATTCACCAGCCTTTTATCTCACTGTTTCCAGATAGCTCGTCTTCCTATCTGCTGGCACCCCGGCTACGAACCGGCTAATGAAGCGGGTGGCAAGATCTCCGAAACTTTTAATGCTTCCGGCCTCCAGGCTGTTGAACCATGCCCTCGCTGGTCCCGAGAGCGTTGTTGGGAACACCTTGCACATCAGAGCATCTGACATAGTTTGCAACTCCATGAAGGTCTTATAGTTCATGACATGCTCTCTCGGGTTACCAGCTCCATTATAGGCCGCCATCAGCGGCATCATAAACTTTTTGGGAACGGTCTCCTGCTGCATTAACTTTGAGAAGGGAGAAGAAGTAGGCAAGGAGGTTTGACTCTGATCTTTCTTACCTAGCTCGGCTAGGAGCTGCTCCTTCAACTTTTTCAGCTTTTGGTTCATTTTCTCGTCTTCCGGGTTGGATCTTTTGCCCAAACTACATTCTTCCTCCTCTGTTTCAGTTCCCGTTTCCCTGGTTGTTTCAGCAGAATAGTCGTTCACCTCTTCATTTTCTATCAACTCTCTTGCCATCCCATGGATTCGGGCCTCCGGTTCTTCCTCCTCTCCGGCATCGTGGTTGTTAGTTTGGAGGCGGGCAGAGGTAGGTTGGGGTTCATCGGTTCTGGGTTCCTCCACTACTGGGAGTGCGTTTACCGGGGTGCTAAGTCCCCTTTGTTGCATTATCTGCCCCAACCAGTGAGCAGTGGTTTGTAGCTGGAGAGCCATGGTTTGAATGTCTTGGTTAGACAGGGTCATGGTGGGAGTATTCCCTGCCAAGCTTGGCGAGGGATTAAGAGAAATAGGTGTTTGGTTATTCAACGTTGTAGGGCTAGAAAAGGAGAACTGCTGCCCCTCTTGGGCAGAGCTCAGGTCATTTGGAATATTAGGGTTACTTTCTTGGTGGTTTGCCATCGTGGATCTCAGTGGGTTTTGAAAGTGAAAACTCCGGTGATGAAAAGATCTCCTTCGTTTCCCACAGACGGCGCCAATTGATGATCTGAGATCCAATAGAATAGGGTTTTACAAGGATTTTGTATTACTGAATAAGGTCTAAGCTTTCTGAGGAGGGGACTCCTCTTTTATACATTGTCTTGCTTGCTGGTGACATGTAAAGGTTTCTCCAGGATTGGGCCACGCGTCTCTGCCATGCGGATTCAGAGGTACTAGGGTATCAGCCGCCTGCTCCATGCGTAACGGCCTCTGATTCTCCTCGTGCGTACGTTCGAACGGATCTGCCAGGCTGTCTGGTGAATATTTCTCTGGATCCTGGGCTGGACCGAGAGTTGGGCCAGACACTAAGCCTGAGTGGAGAGGGCCTGCTTCGTGTGGGCCAGGCCGGCTTGAGTGAAGAAGATGGGTCGAGCCCGGCCTTGAGGGTTGGATGAGCCAGGCTTGTTCTGTATATCAGGTGTGTGGGCCTCTACGTCATGGGCCTTGGGCTGTGGTCAAGCCCCTGGCCCGGGGTGAAGGAACCCAGCGGTCATCAGACAGCAAATTCAATGAAAAAAAAAGGGTAAAGGGACACGGTCGAGGATCCGTAGGTTTTTTGTTTTTTTTGTTTTTTGTTTTTAAATATCCATTTAATCCTAAGTAACAGTCAAACTCACAAATTTAAACATAATTTAGTTCTTATAATTTTTTCCCCCATATATTTATATAAATGTCTGAACATACTTTTATTTTGAGAAATTCCTAAATTATATTATCAACATTTCATTAATCTACACAAGCGGATCAAAATTCTATGATATAATTGACCCACATGAAAGCTAGTAAATTTTCAAATCATTTACTTTTAATTATTTTATTAGTAAGTCATCAATGTTAATAACATTTTCTCTGCTCAAATTTAGTCTGATTATTGTTTAACTCTTTTATATTATGTCTAATAAAACTGCATAATGAATAATTCCTTCACTTAATTTATTATTATGATTTAGTTAATCATTTTTTACTGTGATTGTAATTTTTTTTCTAAAAAATTTGAAGTAATTAAAATAAACTAACTTAGTATTTTTCTTAATAAAATTGAGGTGTAATTAAATTCATCAAAAGAATGTTATTAGAAATTAATATAAAAAATAAATCCCACTAATCTTTCAGCTAAGATAAAAAATAACTTTTGTATTTTACCATTATTTTGGGAAGAGTCGGCAAGTCGGTTGAATTGAATAATTAATTAAGAGAAGGGGTGAGGATTAAGCGAGTATATTAATTAAAAAATTTTTAAATATCCACATGTAAGCATGTGAACCCTATCAATCAACTTCTTCTTCTTCTTCACCCATATGAGCCGATAGCTTCCATTTTACACATGCACGTTGCTAGTTAATAAATAAATTAATATATATATATATATATATATATATAAAATCAAAATAAATTATTTATTACCAGTAAATTGATCTGCCATTTTTTTTGAAAATATTATTGTATTAACTAAAATAGAACCAATATACATTCTTAAAAAGTTCATTTCAATTTTCATGCAGAAGTAATAATTTTGAATTTTCACCTTAGCCACTAATTGAAAATCCTGTCGATATTCATTTTTTCCCAGTACAGAAAATTTAAGACAAAGGGGGCAGGGACTACGTAGAATATAGGAACATGTCTTTTATCATCAACATTAGACTGTCTGGCGTAGTTGAGCTGTCATTGGACATTACATCACTTAAATTAAAATTAATCCTCTTTCTTAAAATAAAAACAGTGTTGACTTAAGAACTAATTCCAGCGTTTAATGCAAAATTTCTGACACATTTTATGATTGACCATTGACACATATCATTGTTGCCAAAAATAATGCAAAAATGAAAAAGAAAAAGGAATAATTCTGAGTAAAACTAGGAAATTATTTTAATGGGAAGCTTAGTTGGAGGCTTACTAGCCACATGATGCAGATGCAGATGCAGATGCAGAGTTCAGACAAAAATAAGCAATACACAATTGTTGTCCTATATCATAGATTCTCCTACCAATCTCCTTCATATACTCACTGACAAACAACCAAGACTCATTTTAACTACCAAACTCTCATGGAGAAACAAAGCCCTGAAAGAATAATGAAGAGCAGCCATCTCTGCATCCCCAGGCTGAAAGCCACCACCATCAAGAACAACCACCGTTTGTCTCCGATGACTCTCCTTGAGCGCTTCCGGGAAGCTGTCTTTCGCTTGATGATGTTGTCGGCTCTATCCAAGGCCACTAATAGTAATGATGGATCACCCGTGATCAAGAGATCTTATTATCGCCCATCTAATGACTCTCACCACAGCGAAGCAGTGGCTGATTGCATCGAGTTTATCAAGAAGACGGCGGTGACCGATGAGGACAACGGCGGCCGGAAAGTCTCATTCTTATGATTTCTACAGTAATGATTAATTTGTGCACGCGTGTTGGTATTTTTCTATGTTTTTATATCTGTGTAAGGTTCTGTAGCTTTGAGGGTGAGAGACCAGTATATATATATATATATATATATTGCAGGCTTAATGTGGATGAAATTAATTCACAGAAAGATGTATAGATTATTTAATTTAGAATTATAATGTGATTGAATTCGAAATTTCTCCAGTTCTCTTCTTTCACCCGTTACAATATCATCTGTTCTGATTCTTTTCTTATTAATTTGTGTTAAGATGGTCTATTCTTTTATAATATCGAATATAAATACATTATTTAATTTTTTAGACATAAAATTTAAGGTAATTTTTAATTTATAGTATAAATATGTAGAGTATGATTGTGAATTCTACTAATAGTATAAAAATTTTATATTTTTTTATAAAATTTTTGTTTAAAATAAAAAAATTTAAAATTTTTTAACTAGAAAATTTAAAATTTTTTAGCTTGAAAATTTAATTCAAAATTAATTTAGTGATAGATGAAAAAAAAAAAGTCACTTAATTGTTAAAATTGGAAGCTCCTCCCGTATAAAATTGAAAAAACTCCTATAAATAGTTAAAGATTTTTCTTTTAATTAAACTAAAACCAAATGGATTTTGTGCTTGTCCATTGTCCATATAAAAATTAAATTATTATGTAATCTTTTTATAATATTAAAATTAATTAATTATTTTATATTTTAACAAACATATAATTAGCCTTTAATATTTAATTTTATTAATTATTTGGACTTTTCTCTCATTTTTTAAAATATAACTATTTAATTAAAGGGTGATGAATTCAGGGATATTAATAATAGTAAAAATTTATAGAAGAAAATATTTATAATAAAAACTTGTAAATATTATTAATAAAAAAATAAAAGAATATAAAATGAAAAAGTATATAAAATGAATTAAAGTTTAATGCTGATTTTTTTTTTACTGTCAAAATAACATGATTGAATTTATTTTTCCAAAAATTTATTTCAAAGAAAAGAAAGTTTTTTTCCCCAATCTCATTGTTACGCTTGGTTCATGGGCTAGACCTGTCTATTCAACTAAAAACTACCGACGAACTAACCGTCTCCGGCAATTATCCACGGCGGTTGAGGACGTTATACTCGTCGGGATTCTTTGGCTACCAGTACTTGAAAGTTTACAGAGGGATTTCACCTTCAGCTATCAGATAATCATCACTTGAAGATTCTGAAAGATGGTTGGTAAGTGTTAAATTTGTTCTGCATCCCTTAATTTAGCCCTAAACCTTTCATTTTTCGATTCGGTATTTGAATAATTTTGCATATGGAACAAAGGGACACAACTAGAAAGAGGAGAAGAGAAAGTATCGTTGGAGCTTACTGAAGAGATTCTTCAGAGCATGGAAATCGGCATGGTTTATAGGGATTATGTAATTTCTACTCTTTCCTCAAAACTCTTGATTTCAATTCATTCCCAAAGATGGAAACCCTAATTAGAATTATTTTGTATTATATCTTTTATTAGTTTTTTTAATCAAAGTTATCTGTTTTAATTACTGGATACAGAATGGTAGAATCAGTTCCATGGATTTTCACAAGACATCAAGTTATCTAGTAACTGCTAGTGATGATGAATCTATCCGCCTCTACGATGTTGCCAGTGCAACGTAAGCCTCATTCTTCCTTGCTTTGTTCATTGTAGTTAAAGTTCCAGGAAAATGTTGATTTCTTGTTGGTGCAATGGTAGAAGTCTATGGTCATAAACTTTCATATGTTTCTTCTATACTTTATCTTAATTTCTTAGTTATGTACTAATTTATTTCCATGAGTTCCTGAGACATCTTTTCTATTTTCAGGTGTTTAAAGACCATCAATAGCAAAAAGTATGGGGTTGATCTGGTTTGTTTTACTTCTGATCCTACAACTGTTATATACTCCTCAAAAAATGGATGGGATGGTATGTTTTTCAGAATGATTTTTGCATTATAAAATTTTTATTAGGATATTTTTTTTGTTGAAGTTAGATATTATTTTACGCATGCACGACCATACTGTGTTAGATTGTTTATTTATATGGATCATTGTTTCAGAATCCTTGCGACTTCTCTCGTTAAATGACAACAAGTACTTGCGATATTTTAAAGGTCATCATGACAGGTTTGGTTTCTGGTGCACTGACCCTTATTTCCACTTTGATGTAATTGCTCACGTTGTACTTGTTTGTGTTACTGTGTCATAAAACTGACATTTCATCGATTTGTATAAAGGGTTGTCTCACTGAGCCTATGCTCTCGTAAGGAATGCTTTATTTCTGGCTCCCTTGATCGAACTGTTCTGCTCTGGGATCAAAGGGCTGAAAAGTGTCAGGTTGATATTTTGAGATATAGACAGGCAAACTTTCCCTCTTCAACAACTCAGTGTTGATCTGTATCTGTGTTCTAGGGTCTTTTACGTGTGCAAGGAAGGCCTGCTACAGCATATGATGATCAAGGGCTTATATTTGCAATTTCCTTTGGTGGCTACATAAGAATGTTTGACTCTCGCAAGTATGAAAAGGTTAGAATTTAGATAATACGAATTATTTAGGTACTAAAGCAGTTGTTTCATCCCTTTACAACTATTTAGCATGTTACTTAAATGGTTTGAACTCATCCTTTTAGGGTCCTTTTGACATCTTTTCTGCTGGGGGAGATGTATCTGATGCAAATTCTGTAAAGTTTAGCAATGATGGGAGACTTATGCTATTGACAACTATGGATGGGCATATTCATGTACTTGATTCATTTCGTGGAACACTTGTGAGTCCAACACTTAAAGTGTACCTAAATCTTTTCTATTTTTAATTTATTGAAGATTTTAGCTTAGTTTTTTTTGTGTATGCTTCAGTGAGATCCTTTTGACATGCTTCTATGTTCGCTTTTGTATTAGCTATCCACATACAATGTGAAGCCAATTCCAATGAATTCTACATTAGAGGCATCATTCAGCCCTGAGGGAATGTTTGTAGTGTCAGGTACTGCATCTATCATTAGTTATCTTGGAGGTCAACAATTTGAATCCTTTGAGCTGATTTTCTTCCTTTTTAAGTTTTTTGGTGCCTTTAGATATGTTTATTGAAATAGTGATGCACTGAATTGGACCTAAAGTTCTTTATGTGCAAATGACTAATCCTCTCGGTTTTTTATTTTTTATTTTTTTTGGGGAGGTGGGAAGGGGGGGGATTGTAGTTTTGTGAATGGTGATGTGGTTACAGCAAAACCTATATGGTACAATCATGGGTTTCATTAATCATTTGTGTATGTAGTTAAGAGTATCACTTTGAGGATAGAGGCTGTGTTTCATACAATCACCTGGCATGAGTTTAGTATTCAATGGTACCAACCCAAACAAATGAAATGCCATTTCATGTGCTATTAAGCCTAAGTTTACTTTGGTTATACAAAATCTTAGCAACTGTGACTGCTAATAACTTTCTTGTTTCTGATATCTTCACAGGTTCAGGTGATGGTCATGTCCGTGCTTGGAGTGTAAGGAGTGGAAAAGAAGTATGTAAACCACTTTCTCATGCATCTTTGAAACCCCATCCTCATGTTTTGTGCATTGCAGATCATGTTTCCTAGTTAGTTGATGCATTGTATGCCTTGCATTTTTTTTTATAGTAGACAGGTCACATAATATTTGGTGGAATATGCTTTTGAATTGCCAATGCATTCCAAAGGCCCTTAACTTATCAAGTTCTGGCTATTGGGCACTTCAACTGAATTTGCATTTTATTAAGCCGCTGAATTACCATTGCGATATTATGGCAGACTAATTAATTGTAACATATGTATTATTGACTGAATACTATGACTCTTTTTGAGTTTTCAACTTCGCAATAGCAATTGTGGATGCCTGTGCATAAAAACAAATTTCTTAGGTAGATAATAGAATATTTTAAGCCTATGACTTAGTGTTCCAAGACTTTAATACATAAAGTTAGATCTTGACTCTTGATCCTTAAATTAAGATTGGATATTTGTGCCCTTTCATTATGCATGTATTTGGTCAATAATTTATTTGTGGGAAAATAACTATGTAGCCCCTCAAGTTTAGTGAAATTCACTAGTTAGTCTATTGGTTTAAAAAACTTATTAAAACCTCATTGAGTATTAAAAAATCTACTAATCAGTTTTTTGTTAACTTTAGACATTAAGTGATCTATTATTTAGTCTCTATAGTATAAACAAAATTCATTAGTTGATCCTTTAATTTTATAAAAATTAAACTAATTAGTCCTTCATTTTAGATTTTTCTCAGCACTTAATAGCTAAAATTAATGGAGGGACTAATTAGTAAATTTTTTAATACCTTGGGGACGTTTTAATATATTTTTCAAAACCAAGGGACTAACTAATGAGTTTCACTAAATCTGAGGGACTAAATAGTAATTCTCCCTTTATTTGTTGTCGTTAAATGTTTATTCCACATTACCAATTGGATTGTTAGGGGCTCAGTGAAACACATTTTTCATATGGGGAGTTAGTAGCAAATACTTTAAAAGAGTCTTTTTGCCCTCAATATTCTATTTTCAAGTATGGACAAACATAAAATGTGTGATTGAAAATGTTGATGACAGTAGAGGATTAAACAATGTAGTGCTTTTGCTTATGTGATTTATTTTGAATTTGAACTTGAAATTTCTTAAGGTGCCCATTGAAGTGAGGCTTTTGCTGTCCTGGAAGAAGCTGACCTAAATGAATTTAGTTGTGTCATCTTGTATCAAGCAGTTCAGGCATTTGAATTTTTAGAGGTTAGGGGGAAGAGCAAACTGCCATTGCCATCATTTCATGGCTGATGTGCAGAAATTTACTGTAAGTTTTGAGTCAAAACCTCCAGCAGATGTGTCTCTCAAGCCCTTCCAATACCACCACAATCCATTAGATGTAATTTCAGTTTACAAAGTATCTGCTCAATTCTGTTGATATTTTATATGAGAATGGTACAGATTTGATTTACACTGAAGATATCAAATGTGTACAACTGTCATTTTTTTAAAAAAATTATATGTATGATGCAGTCAAGAAAACTTAATTTAATGATTATTTTGATTTAATTTTCCAATGTAAAGTTAAGGTCTTTAGTTCAGATTTTCTGATACACTTTGCACTTGGAAGTTTAGATTTCTATTATTTAGGAATTATATTATTATTTATGAATATTTAAAAAATTCAGTATTGTTTTTTTTTTCTTTTTTTGGATTCCTAATCCTAATATTAGTAGAGCTAGTTATTAGACTATAAATACCTATGTAATTTAGTATGTTTGGAATGGCTTCTTATTATTGATATTGTCAATTGAGAACTAATAGACTTTGGACTTTTATGTTTATTTCTTTTTTCCTTTGATTGTTCTTTGTCGTCTACATAATTGTATCTTGGTGGTTAGTTGATGTAGTAACATGTTTTATACAATATCCAGGTTGCAAGTTGGATGACTTATGAAACTGAGCCTCATGTAATAAAATGGGCCCCTGGGAGTCTTATGTTTGCAACTGGGTCGTCTGAACTTTCATTTTGGATTCCAGACTTGTCTAAATTGGCAGCTTATGTTGGAAGGAAGTAGAATTCCTCTCTAATGCCCCAAAAATTTCAAGCATCAAGTGGTCATGAGGTTCCCTGCTATATTGATATACTTAGTGGTGGACTTCAGAGTTACTGCCAACTATTCTTGGTATGAGCCTCTTTTAAATTAGTTATTATCCATCCAACAGACAGGCAGCTATTTCCTATATAGGATTTTTCTATCAACCTAAGGATTTGTACATTGAAGTTGTAGAAGATCCAGTTCTGTGCTGTCCTATGTAGGGTGAACTTCACATCAGCAACGCGGTCATGAGGAATTATGTCAAAGTTCAGGTATTAAAAGAAAATGGTTTCTCCACTCTTTTTATCACACAGTTTTACAAGATTGTCCGTAACAGTTAGGCAGGCCATTAGTTTTCAATTGTATAATATCACATCTACATTAACTTTGGATTAGCATCTGGTGTATAGGCACACTTATCCTTATTGTGAAGGATTCACTCTGTCAATGACAGTCCTTAGTTGGAGAAACTGTAGTGTTTATTTTTGTTCTGAAGCTCACTTGCATGTTATTTGTAGCTATGTTCCAACGCTGTATTTGTTGGTACAAGTTGCTTCATAAATACTGGCTGTAACTCTTTATCTATCCATGGCCACTCTTCCATTGAGCAGCCTTGTGGTTATATCGCAGCTGCCATGGCCTTCTTCTTCTTTAATGATTATATTGAAATTCTCTTGATTTCCTGGTTTTTGAGTTGAGGCATTTGAACGTTTTGCTGCTTTTTGTTGGAACCTTGAAGTTGAGGCCATGGAAGAAAGAGCTGGAAACTTTTATCCCTTATTTGGAATCAAAATTCTTAAAGAACTCAATTTAATTTTTTTTTCTATCAATTTTCTTGTTTGGAATGGAAAAATTCATTTCTTTTTTAACTTACAAAATTTTTAATTTTAAAGGAAACAAAGTTTATTTGAATTTTTTTCTTGTGAAATGAATCATGCCAAAGAGAGGGTCAGTGTTTAAATTTGATCACCTAATATATGGGTTTGCTGAGACTGCATAATTTTCTTGAACTTTTTGCACATCATATATAACAATGGAAGTTCCTAGTTCTCATGGAACAAGTTAGGTGAACATTTTGGGGAATGATTTAGTAGCACAAGCAAGGACAGTGAATTAGGTTTCTTATCCACAAAAGCTGGTTACAAATGCAAAAGTTGAGACAAAACAGAGAGCTTCCATTTTTTTTTTCCAAAAAAAAATGGACATGAATTCTTATATTTTATTATATTTAATACTGAGATGGTATATTGGGTATTATATTTAATAACTATAATGCATTTTAAAATTTCAACTGAAGTTGAGAATTTCCAAGAAAAATGTCTAGAATGATATTTTAGGAGGAATAATTTATCGTCCTTACAATTTGGTAATCTACATGAAGCGCAAAGGTAATTTACTGAACATGCTTGAATTTCACCACCCATTTCTGAGAAGGCTCTCACTACTAATAGATGCTGAGTTAAATAGCCAAAACATTGAGAAGTATTTGGGGTAAAGATGAAAGGGGAAGTAGGGGGCATTCACTCATTGTCTTGTATATATAAAGCAATTATTGTACAACAAACATGCGTATACAATGGCAGAAGTTTGAAAATAGCCAAGTTAATGGTAAAAGAAACAAGAATAAAAAGTTCAAAAAACAAACTAGGATGAAGCCCTCAGAATCTTTTTTCCTGAAATTAGCTGAAAATCATGATCCCATGTCATGCCTCATATTACTGGTATAGGACATTACGTACTTGAAGCCACAAAAAGCTTTTGTAGATGTTGCTGGATCCACAGCTAAATCTCTATACACTCCACAACCAGGAATAGAAGCATTGTCTCTCCTTCGTATTTGAAAAAGCTAATTTCCTAAAAAGCATTAGGGCCACCCCTAGGCCCTCCTGGACTCCTGGCCATAGAATATATATTAATTCAATTAAAAAAAATATATTGTCTTTTTATCTTATAATTTTTATCTATTTTTTAAAATTATTTTAAAATTATTATTTATTTTTATTTTTTATATTATAATAATATATAAATTGACTATTATAATTTTATTTTATTTTATTTTTAAAAAAATTTTCAAAATTTTTTAGTATTTAATAAAATTTAGTATATTTAAGATGAATATAATTAAAAATTAAAAAAATAAAATGAATAAAAATAAATTTTAAAAAATATATTTAGAAATCACGATAATATTTTATTTTTTTATTCCTTAGATGTATGGATATAAGATTTTTTCCGAACTCTACCCATTGAATTGTGATTATTGATACTAGATAATTATTCAATTTAACGATAATCTTTATTAATTTCATTTCCACCTAATATACAAATTAATCATACTGATACAGTTGTAATTTATAGTGGAGAGAGTAATAGGTGGTGATTTTGGAGAGAATTCCACAATCGATCTTACCATAAAACAAGATCGACAATTGTTCTGGTTATCTTAAGTGGGGGAAAAAAATGTTCACTTTGCAAATGGTATAGGCAGCTGAATTCACCTGCAACTTGATCAAACATGCCAGGGAAACTAATTTATTTTTCTTTTCTCTCAACTTGCCCCAGATCGTAGCTACCTGATGATATGTGCTATCCATTCATGGTGCTACATGTATCAGTATGGGTATATACATATATATAATTAAATAAAAATTAATATTATGATAGAAATGATTATCTTTTAATGATTAATTACGTTAGTCAAAATCAAAAAATTTATTAATTTTATATATAGCTTAATTTTTTTTTTAAAAAAAATATTAATTAACAACTTTCAATAGCAAGCTACTATATTTATATATATGTAATAATATTATTATAAAAGTGGAAAAACACAAGGTTAAGGTAAGACAATCACCTACTATACTAAGTTGTTTGCCTGACACATGTCAAGCTCACAACAGCTTTCAAGTTCTGAACGAGTGTCAGGGCAAGAAGACACCACAGGACAGGCTCAATAACCGCATCAAAGTTCCATAATTAATTACTGATTCCTAAACTAAGCCAATAATAATTATAATGAGATTAATTAATTAGTATTTTCCCCTAGTAATAGGTTAGATGGAATCCGGTGCCTGCCCATTACCGTAGGAGTTGAGGCTAAGCTCGAGGAAAGTACGCGAAGTGTTGTTGCCATCATCGGAGCCATACCAGTAGTTGTGGGGGTAGCAGATGGGGTTGTGCTTGAGGTTGCAGAGAATACCATTGGTGTCTTCTCTCTGGGTAGGGAAGAGAGGGAGAGTTTCAATCTCTTGAGTAATTGCTTCCTCTTCTTGAACTTCTCGTTCTTCCCCTTCTAGGATTTCATTACTTGATTTTCGCTTGTCAAAGTGAGAATAAGCTGAACTGTAGGTATCAATCCCAACCCACCCATAGCTGGGGCTCATGGATCCAACAACACCGCTGTTTGCACCAGCTGGGATTAAGCAGTCCTGGTTCAAAAAAATATGCAAGTGGGTTCATTTTTACAGTTCAGAAAGTGGTTTCGATTTAAACCACAGCATGTTGTTTTGTCCCATGCATTTTGACATCAAAATTTTTGGTAAGGTAAACAAAAAGTTTCATCCCTCTTATGGATGATTCAAGACGAAAAATTTCTGTATTTCACTTCTTTTAGAACGTGGGGAAACAGTATATTCGCGTAGCAGTTAGATAAGTACACATAGAGACAACATTTTATGTTGTCTTTTAAAAACCAACAAAGAAGAGCACAGGTGCATCAACTTCATTAATAACCACAAAACTTTTGGTTATTATATGTTAACTATTTACTCACCCTGAAACTATTCTCAATTGTTACAGATCTATAGCCGTAGTTTCCCATCTGTCCAACGGTGCTCCCACCAGCTGAGGATGGAGATGAAGAAGAAAACCCTGAAAATAAGAGACACCAACATGAAAAAAGAAAGAAAAAAATATCAAGAAAAAAAAAAGAGAAGATAAATGGGAAAATTAAACCAACCGGAAGTAGTGTTGGGATACTTGTTGTGAAAGGGATAGTCTTCAGGTTTCCAATTAGAAGCATTTGAAACAGTTCTTTGTTGCATGGGGACATCTGTGGTGAACCTTTTCTTCTGCCTCTCTCGAGCTTTATGGTTCTGAAACCAATAAAACACATTCTTGCCTTCAATCTTACCGTACTGTCTAAGCCTAGCAGAGATCTTCTGAATCTGCTCTGCACTTGGGGACCTAACTCCACTGTTGTAGTAAAGGTCCTTGAGTATCCTTATCTGGTCAGTTGTGGGAGTCCACCTTGTACTGCTTTGCCTGCATAGAAAGCTTCCTTTGACACCGCTGTTACTATCCTCGTTTTGTAGTTGTTGGTTTTGCTGCTGCTGCTGTTGTTGAGGTTCCATGGTGGATTGCAAAACGAAGAAGAAAACAAAGAGAAGCCAAGAAAAAAAGCAAAGAGAGAGTACTGCATGAAATGGAGAAACAAAGAGAGGGGGAGATGGCTTATAATAGGGGAAGAGATAAAAGGCAAAGAAGCACATGAAGGAGATTAAGAGAGTATATCAGAGAAATATCTGAGAGAGAAGGACTGAAGTTGATAGAGAAGAGTTCATAAAAAGGTAAGAGACAAAATGGGGTTTAGAAAGGAAAGGCATCAGTGGAATTACTTGGCTCATAAGGCATGACAAGCTGTGAATAAGCATAGTTTTCAGCCTTGAAATTGAGAGAGAGAGAGAGAAGTGAAATGTATAGTAAGTGATAAATTGGAAGGAAAAAAATAAATTAAGAAAGAAAGAAAGAAAAGAGAGAGAGGCTCATGAGCGAAGGCTTACTCCTTTAATGGAGTTTTTAGTGCTTCCATTACCCTATCCTCTGCAAGAATTTTCCAGGGATTTTTAAGCTTATGCTATGGCCTTGGAAACTAGGGGGACCTCTGAATTCTATGATGTGCAGTGTAAAAGCAAAAACTCTGCATTGGCAAGTACAGGCTTAAATGTTATTATCACCATATATGTGAGCAGAGCAGTCCTTTAGATATGGCGTGAGCTCTCAGGCTCCCGAGAAGTAAAATTCAAAGAGCAATAAAGAAGCGAGGTGAGGGTTTCTGGAAGTCTTACATAGAAGAAGACCATCATCTATAGCTCCATCATTCTTTGTTGCGTTTTCTTTCCCCAAAACAACAGAATTATCCATTGAGGTTATGTCATCTCTATTTCTGTTTGAGAGAAGCAGCCACATTTTCACTACCCAACTTTCCTTCTTACACTTACTTAACAAGGAAAGACTCAAATCAATTTTCTGACCACAATAACTTTCACATGTACCTTCTTCTCCATGACCTGATACAACCTCTTTGTAGAACCTTTTCTTTTCTTTTCTTTTTAAATATCCAGTTTGCTTTAGCTTTTCCATTTTATATATTGAAAATTCTTGAAAAGGGCGTTACGAGATAGATATTCCATTAGTAATCTAAATATTTATTACCCTTATTTGGAATATTCAAATATTTATAAGAATTTAATTCGATGTTATTTATTTTCTTATTTGAAATAAAAAAAAATATAGTTTTTTAATTTATAAATTTTTCAGTTTTTTTTTTAAATTATGATTTGTAAAAATTTATTTAAATTTTGTATTATGCGGGGGTTAAAATAATTGGTTTAGAACTTCAAAAATTAAGGAACAAAATAATTTTTTCCTTTACACTTTTCCAATTCAATGTTTTTTTGGTACCATTAACATATATATATATATATATATAATTATATTGCCACAGGAAATGAAAGTAAATTACAAGTTGTAGGATACAAAAGATAAAATATTAGATTTTGAATTATAAAGTAAAATGTATTATAATATATTCAAATTGATAAAACAAAATTATTTTATTTTATTTACTCAAAGAAAAGAGTATATCATTAGTTCATTCCATTAATTTTGTATATTTTAACAAGTTATAAAAGGTTTATCCACTCATAATCCAAATTCACTACTAAGCTATATTTCCCTTTAAAAATATTTTCAATAATTCTTTTTTTTTTTACACTCATAAAATATATTCTGAGATAATTTTTTTTGAAAGATATTTTCTAAATCCCCAAGTGTATTTGAAGTCAAAATTATTAGACCTAACGTTTTATGTCTGTTATTAAAAGAACCAAGATAAATACAAAGCTATATCAACATGCATAAAAAGAATTATAATAGTACAATTTTCCATTTACCTAATAATATAAATGTTTATAGACACACAACA
Source organism: Manihot esculenta (assembly GCF_001659605.2). Lineage (NCBI taxonomy): Eukaryota > Viridiplantae > Streptophyta > Magnoliopsida > Malpighiales > Euphorbiaceae > Manihot > Manihot esculenta. Next base: position 8,130,426 of record NC_035162.2, on the reverse strand, counting down.
CAACAGAATCTAAAAGTTTAATAGTGTGATGATAAAATAATACACTCGCTCAACGGATTAAATTAGTTGGCATAGAAAAGCAAACTGATCACATACAAGCAGCCTCCAACTTGCAACTCCAATCATGGGCTTCAAACTAGCAGATCCAATCATACTGCATATATCAAGCAGAACCTAACCACAAACGCCGAACGGCTCCAGCCACACAAAACTGCACATATAGTCGTCCCAGCAACTTTATTGTAAAAGCATCTCTGAATCCCAGTCATAAATGTTCGTAGATAGCTCAAAAATCCAACAACAATCCATTTGACACACACTTACACATAGGTGGGTAGATTATTGATGTATAAATGCCAACATGCCATTTCTCATGGCCCTTCCACACAAAGAAACTCTATACCAAGCTTACCAATAAGACAAAAATGTGCCCACAAATAAATCTATGCTATTTCACATCTGCAAATTACACTTTAACCGACAGAATGGTTCCATCTCATCCATCACCTGACCCTCCACTTATTTGCAGAGCCTCGTCCACTTCGAGTTGAATAATGAGGTTCAGATTGGGAACCATTCTCTCTAAATCCTCTAGCACCAATTTTTCCATCCTTCCCAATTGGCTGTCTTCTCCTATAAGGCCCATACTTGGGAGATTTTAACCTCCTTGTTTTGTCTACATCATAAACTAATGGTTCAATCCCCTGCAGGTCAGGTTCTGGAACAAAGCCAATAGGCCGTTTCGCTTCATCCATTTTTCTAAATGTAATAGATATCCTATAAAAAATACAAAAGGGGGAAGAAAACTAAGTTTCACAGAAGTCATAAAAAAAGGTAATAATAACCAAAACAGGACAAAAAGTTTCATCCATACCTCTTTGATGGAACGGATGGCACACAGTGCTTAGACACATCAGCTGCATTTCCATTTAGTACAAGAACAGATCTGGGGGGGAAAATATATTGACCTTAAGATTTTGGTTCCATGGAAAGAAGCATAGAGTGAAAGTGGCATACCAGGCAAAAACTGAACAATGCAAAAGATTTAAAAGAGGAGAAAGGGCAAAATGCAATTTAAGGGCAATAGGATTCAAGAAAAGCATTGCATAGAGACTTACCCCACAGGTAGAGGAATTGCAATTGATTCAGTAAACTCGCCAGCACTCACAACCTCTAAGTTAGATCCAAATACTATATTGCACTCACTAACAAATGACACGGTGCAGAAAGGCCGATGGAAATCATGATTGTCAATATGTGGAGGTATACAGTCCCCTTCATCATAAATATTGACAATACAACTATCAGGTACACAAGTCGGAGGGAGAACATGCCACCCGATCAGCCTTCTAATGATCACTTTGAAGAGGTTAGGTATAGGATCTACAAGTTCATTCAGGAGGATGCCAGGTGGATTACCATTTTTGTCCTGCCAATAGAACATTGAAATTGCAAGACTGGTTGTCAAATTGAGATTTGAATCATGAATCGAGAATAAAATCAATTCATAAGAATTGGTACAAGTTTTCAAATCAGTTAGAAATGATAAATATACCTAACCAACAAAACTATGCATTAGACAATGAATTGTTTTAACGAATACTGAATGATTATGTGAACAAAAAAACGTGGTTGCTTTTAAGGTGGGTTGTATGAATCCTAGTCCTACTATGATTAACCACATATTACATGTCTCCTAAAAAAAGGCATATATTACACACCTAAATAAACAGTAAAGACATTATCGTCCTATTTTAATTGAAAAGTGTATTGGAAATTCAAATTACATATCATATACACATATTACAAGAAGAATTTAACATTACTATTTCAACTATGAATTTTGCAATTTCAAAAAACTTCCGCTTAAATTAGCTAGTGCACTTGCTACATACATCATATAGAAAACAGAGTAGAAAAGGTTTTAAGTCCACTAGAAAACTCTATTGTCACTACTTATTAATTCCTTGCCCCTTTTTCCAAAAGAAGGAAGAACAAAGTGAGGAATAAAGGAAAAAACGACACAAGGGAAAAAGAAAAAGAAAGGAGAGAGAAATGACAAAAAGAAAAGGGAAAAGAAGCAACAAACTAAAGAGAACAAATGGAATGGAATCTAGTTTACTTGAGAAGTCCTAAAAATCATAAAGTTGACTTTGTTCAATAGTTCAACTCAATTCACAAGCTCAATTAAAATACCTGGTTTTTAAATACCGGATCACAAATCATATTAAAATCACCTGATTTTTGAATATTGGATCATAAATCACAAAATACAGCAATTCTTGTAGCTACAATTGCAAGCCTTTTAGCTTCCATATAATACTTTGTAATTTCTATAAACATTGAAGTACCATAGGCAACTCATTGAATATATATATATAACAGGATCAGAACTTACAGTTGCATAATTGTAACAACAACCAAATTGGATGGTTACACGCCCTTTGCCCCTCATCCACTTCTTTGGGGCTGTATATGTTCTCTCTGCAAACAAATTTCAGAATACTCCACATTCAATTAGTAAGAAGTAAGAACATTATATATGAACTGATAGAATTTCTTATCCAAATAACTTCACAAAATAATGAAAAGGCAAACATTTTGAAAAAAAAAACAAAAGGGAAGTTAAGTATATTCCTCATCTATGAAAATCAGCACATATCTTTGAGAAAACATATGAAAAAGCTGAAAAATATAAATCTTAAAATATTCATTGCAAAACCATGTCATGATTATAGCTATTTATGTACGTAAATGAGAGAGAGAGAGGGATCACATTCATATTCATTTATCTCAAGCAAACCTGAAAGATAAGATGAGTGCAAAAAACTGTTTCAAGGAATCAGCACATCCCCTATCTGTTTCTTTTTGATAACCAGAATGGTCATTACAATATAAAAATCGAAAAAGAAAAGACATCAAGCTAAAATATAATACAAGGCAACCGACCTTTTAGTTTTCCTTTGCTCCCCAATTCATGAAGTTCATGCACATAATTCACTATCCTTCTCTGCTCTGCAGCACTGAAAACGAGAGAGTGGAGTTCAAGTCCCTCGAGAATATTAACAATCTTTCCTTTGACCCTCTCCAAACAAATAAAATCCTTCTTCCTTTTCACACTCATAAACCTGATGTACTCTCTTTGCTCTCTAGAAAGCTTAGGCTTTTCAACATCCTTTGATATCTTCATCTCCCCAGTCAAAGCATTAACACTAACTACCCGCTTTTTTAACTCCCTCTCTTCCTCTTCCTCTTCCTCTTCCTCTTCCTCTTCCTCTTCCTCTTCCTCCTCAACAAATTCATCTTCTTGTGCCATGTCAGCCCAAGACATCTGGTGTCTGGGGGCTTCGATCAAAGGCGAAGCACCAAGAATTACACTAGTTGATGCTTCTAAAACAGATTCTGAACACCCATTCGTTGCATCTTTCCAACTGCCCAAAGAATTAACACCATCTCCACCCTCATCTTTCCAACTTCCCGATGAATGATTGCCACAGTTATCAACGAAACCATTATCATGGGATTCACAGTTGCTTAGGGGTACAGGTGTTACTGCTATATCTGAATATGAAGATTCTGCTTCGGCCTCAACTTCTATAATAAAAGAAGAAAAAAAAAAAAAGAAGCAAAACCTTAGTTATAACTCCCAACAGAAATACATTGCACTCAACCCTAAAACCGACATCTAATTATGACCCCCCCGCACAAAAAAAAAAAGAAAAAGAAAAAAAAAACATAAAAATGGTAAAATGATCGCCTTCAATAAACAAAACAAAGAGACAATTAGGGTAATGAAAAAGGAAGTACCAGGGTCGAGAGAGCGGATGCGGTCAGAGAGGATTTGGGTACACTGGCGGCAAAGGTCTCTCGAGAGAAAAGGGATCCACGTGGTAAGGAACTCCGACGCGACTCGGAGCTCGGACGGCTGATACTGGAGGAGAAAAGGATCGTCCTTGCTGAGTCGATCGAGATCGGTCATGGCTGAATCTCGATTGCGAGAGCGACAAAAAGATCTATTGCAGAGGTTATCGAAAAAATCCGCGTAAAAAAGCTTCCTTCAAAGTCTGATTTGCGTTGAGTTGAAGCATGCGAAATTTGTGACTATAAAGGTAACTGATACCACTGTCATTCCGGGAATATTGAGGGGCAATTTAGGAATTTTGTGGTTTCCTTTTCCAAATTGGAAAGGGTTTTTCTTTTTTTCCGAGTTACAACTCTATATACAATAAATGATATGGGTGACAGGGACAAAGGATATATTTACAGTTGATGACATGGCAACAATGGATAGGCCGTCAGAGAAGAAAAAAACAAAAAAGACAAAGCTGATCATGGATAAAAGGAAGAACCATAGCCAAACAATTGCTTATTCACAGGAAAGAAGGAAATGGAGAGCAAAGTTCTTCAATTCCTCAATTCAAACCCACTTCCGTCAATCATCCCCGTCTATAAAAACCCTTCTTCAACAATAAAAACAACAGTACACACTCCGACCACTGTCCCTCGTCGGAGAAGATCTCTCTCGCTCAATTGCACCAACACCAAAGGAGGCAACGACGACACTCCACAGCCAGCTCCACCACTCATAACATCATCAGAAACTGTGGAGATACGGTTTAAACGGGGCTCAAGAAAGAGGAACAGAAATAGAAAGCAGAGTGCAGAACCAGTGAAGGCACAGGCTGTTCCTAATCCTCCAAAGAAGTGGGAGGACATGAGCCTTGCAGAGAAGGCACTTGAGGTTTACGTGGGAGAGAAGGGAATGCTATTTTGGCTCAACAAATTTGCTTATGCCTCCATTTTCATTGTAATCGGAGGTTGGATACTCTTCAGGTTTGTGGGTCCTTCTCTCAATCTTTACCAATTGGATACTCCTCCTCTATCCCCTAACAACATGTTCAAGGGCTCGTGAAGTGCCTGTAATCCCTCTGAACTTTAGTTGTGAAACAGATGATGGATGCTGTTTTCCTCTCTCTGAAGCTTTAGTTTCCAAGATTTTGCTGGCATTAAACCAATAATGCATTTCCTATTTACTTTATTCCCTGCATTCCAATTGTGGACTTTTTATTTACAGCTTCAAGCCACAATTGACTTCTTCACCCCCTTAAAGTTTTCAACATACATATTTTGCATCATCTTATAAGAATTATCAAAGGCAAGGATGAAAAGACAATGTCAAATACCATTCCCTGTTCTTTTACATTTTGCATCCCCTATTTGCATTATTTTTGTTGAGATTAGCAACGGAAATTGAAAATTGCGTAGACCACAACGGGATATGATTAAGATTTAACTACTTTGGTAAGCTCTAATAGATCCCTTTTTTCAAGCGAAAATTCAGTGTCATTTTCTATGACTTGAAGCAAACAGCGTAAATCAACTCAGACTTCTTGCAGGCTGAACTATAACATGTTTTCCGTACATGGTACCTTTCAATTTAATCTTCTCTGCTACCATTTGGAGGGTCTTTTTGTGCCTTCAATTGCTGTTTTCAATTTCATCTTCTCAAGCAAGCTTTAATATCTCTTGAGAAGGATGTGATGGAACTAAATTTCTTTGCAGTGTTACAATGGAAAAAAAAGGATCTGTTGCTTCCAAAGGACTGTTTTAAAAATACTCTATTTCAGTTATTTACATGAAGATCACCTCTTCAGTTCTAAATGTGCAACCAAATCCAAGTTTCACGTGATCTCTAGGCAGGCTTTAAACTACGAATCTAAGTCCCAAAGGCAAGCCTCAAAGAACTATAATCATCTGAGGCACTCCTACATTATTTACAAAGCATTGTACTATGTGAAAGACTGACCCACTGAAGAAGTGGAGACTAAGCCCGAGAGAAGGCCAACAATGAGAGCACTGTTATAGGTAGTTGGTTCAGCTTGCACTATATTTTCTCGCGAGTCATTATAGGTTTCATTGAAGAATGGCCCTCCAACTAGAGCTCCAACTGCCAAATTTGGATTAGGATTCGATGAGTGAAGCCATTGAAATCCATCTTCACACCCAGTTTTGGCATCAACTGGAATTGATGATCCCCTGTGGTGTACATATTGTGGGTAATCTCCTCCATACCCTACAACAAAACTCATCTCCATTGGATTCTTTCCCAAGACATAATCTGCCTGCAAGTATTTGGAGTCATCAGCTATTGTGTAAGGAAGTAATTTCTGTATTAATTCCTACATGGTTGCATACCTGTGAAATGGCAAAGTTGCGAAGATCAGCTGGAGTGAAGAATTTCCCACTACAATATAAAGTTGTAATATGGGAGGCAACCATGTAATCACTAAATAGAACAGCTAGGAATGCAGAGGCCACAGAGTATTGCAGAGCATTCCATCTCAAAACCCAAATCAGGGCGTCTATATATTTATAGCAAAGGAGTTCAATAAGCAAATAAATGAGCAGCTTGTCTATGCAGATGATGTAGGCAAGAAAATAGTAGATTTAGGAACTATTTTTATTTAAAAATTAAGACTTTTTATTCAGATTTTATATTATAATTAGGACATTTAGGTTTTTATAATCTAGAATATTTAGGAATTAGCATTTCCATTATTTATAATTTCCTAGTTAGTGTTGGCTTTTTCCTGATCAGATTGGTTTACTATTTTCTTATTTTATGATCTCTAATCATAGCAGTAGTGGGATTAGTATTATTCTGAAATTTCTTATGTCATTAGGTGTTTTATGAGAGAGCTTATTATTGTTGACATTGACAATAGAGAATTTGAGTTTGTTTCCTTTTTTTTCCGTCTAATGTTAGTTGTGGTTCCACATCAATGGAATAACATTAGTAGAAGGGGAGAGGAATTACTTTTTGTTCTGCTAGATGTAGCTGTAGGTGAATCTGGAAGAAGCCCACACATGAAGGCTTCAGCTGTTTCTCTGTACATCTGAAGCTCAAGATTCTCCTCAGTTGACATCCCTTCTAAACCAAACATGTTTATCCTGGATAACAGAACCTGCTCCAAAAACCGAAAAGCATCAAATTAGTTTTCAATCCACAAAACATTCCCACGCAATGTTTTTTTTCTTAACCCAAATCCCCATTATGTCAAAATAAAAAGAAGCTAGTGGAGAAGCACCAGATCAGTGCTTCACATGTGTTGAAAACTGTGATATGATACCTGACTTCCAACATGCTTGTCATCCCAGCTAAACCAAGTTGGACTTCCCCAGTCGGAGAATTCTTCTCCATTCATTTCAGTTACATATCTAAGGTATAATTCATCTCTAGTTGCATGGTAAAGCCAGGCAGCTGCCCACAAGAGTTCATCTCCATATCCTGTGGAGTTGTAGAATTTCTGCACTTGGGGGATGCTCACACTGTAGGAACCTCTGTAAGTATCGGCAAAATTGAAGAGCTGCTGAGCATGCGTGAGAAGCAAATTAGAATAAGTGGAGTTAATTTTCTTGAACACAAGAGATGCTGATGCCATTGCAGCTGCAGTTTCTGCTGCTACATCTGTCCCTGGGAAAGATGCATTAACTTGTAATAGCGGCCTTTCCTCTGTCATGGTTTCTGGTCTTTGCCAACAATTGTGATCTATATCAGGATCGCCCACCTTCAAAGAAATAAATAATTGAGTTCAAGATACTTCCAAATTAAAACATGAACTCTAAGTAAATAAGAGACTGGACCAGGCAGGCAACCTGGAAGTAGAGCACATCTGGAGAAGGATGTGCATTGATGAGATAATCAGTGATCCACTTCAGTGACTCCTGAGCATGCCCCAATTGCTTCACTGTATTCATATGGTCTCCATATTCAAGAATGGCCCAGGACAACATTGTTGCAGTGAAAGCCATGGGGAAACCAAACTTGATAAGATCACCAGCATCGTACATTCCTTTTGATAAATCCAATCCCTGTTGCCTTCCATCTTGCAACGCTGAATTCCCTCTCCAAGGAATCCTGTTGTTCTCTAGCTTCCCAGCTGCACATCGAAATCTTCGCTTAACTAAAAATGCCAAAAAAGGGAGAATATTTTTGCATAGAGTGAGTGAACTAATTACTCACATTTTTGTACATCAAAGAATTGCAAGGCGACTTCAAGAGCATCTGCATATTTCTGAGTAATGATTCCATGGTGAGCTGAACTTTTCTTGAAGTGATTTAAACTCTTCCAAACTGTGAGTCCAGCTGCTGCTGCAACCATTGCTCCGATCAACAACACCAGCAAACACCAACCCCATCTTTTGAATTTTGCACCCTCTGCCTGTCCCCCATCCTTGTATTTTATATCATCTACTTGTTTACCTTCCATTGGAGGTCACGAGATTTGCTACCCGCAAAAATGCCTTACTTGCTGAAGAAAGAAAAAGAGATATAAAGAGGACTTGAAATTTCCATGTTAAATTGAAACAATGCCGCTGAAACTATAATGGGCAAAGGAATGATTCAGTTCTCGTAGAAATGATAGTCGAATTGTAATGAATTACAACTTGTGGGAATTGAATTGGTAGGATTTCAATTCTCTGGATTCGTTCTTATGTATGCTGGAATTTGGAATACAGTGGAATGGAGCCATCACCCATCCGTGGAAGCAGCCGTTGGATTTTGTGGGGCAATGTGGACGTGGAGGGTCAGGATGTGGCCGACGAACGATGCCGTTAATGAACGAGGACGAGCTAAATAACGGATTAGGGCCAGAAGAGCGGGCGGCTTGTCGTATATCACAGGAGAAACTAGGGAAAAAAAATGCCAAAATGGGGAGATCGATTCGCTTTGTCGTTTCCAGTTGCAACATAGAAAGGAATTTTTAGGAGTCTAAATCAGCTAAATTTCCAATCAGTATGCTTCTAGAAATTCATGGTTTTGGAGTCTAATGATTTATTAGAACAAAGTTGTTAATGAAAATTGAAAGGTTATGTTTTTTCTTAAAAAAAAAAAAAGAAATGGGATTGAAAGAATAAAATATGATACTTCTTAAATTTATATATTTATTATTAGATTAAATATGGAAATATAATCAAAATGTTGTGTTTTAAAATTTTTTTAAAATTTCAGAGTTTAATTAATTTAATATTTTTTAACTTATTTTATATAAAATTAAATTTATTATAATAGTACTTATTGCAAATATCAATTGCATTAAACTCCTAAAAGAACTAATTTGACCTCTTTATAAAACAGAACAAAAAATAAATAAATAAATAGCAATATTTATAAAATCAAATTCTTTAAAAAGTCAATCAACTTATTTTAATTTCAATTTTTATATTATTTAGCTAAATTATGAATGTAATTTTAATTATCCATACTATAATTTATTGTAATTTTAAATTGTTTATAATATAAAAATTCTTTTTTTTAAAACACACTTTAGTTTTCTAATAATTTATTCAATTAAAGAGATTTGAGAAAAGGCTATCACAGAAAATTGTCAAATTTAAAGAATTAAGAAAAATATTTAAATATAGGATAGAATTTATGTAATAATTTCAAATATTTATATTTTTAGTCTTAAAACAATTGTCTCAAGAAAAACAATGCAAATCAAATTTTTGTTGCTTTTTTGTATTGAGAGAATATTTTATTGCATTTTTATTCATTAAGTAAAGTGAAGAACAGAAAAGCGAAGAAATAAAGGAAGAGAAGACAAGGACGAACCGACCAAGCTATTCAGCTAACTCTCTTCTTCCCTGTTTGTTTACGCTTTTAATCCCGCAGCATCCAGAAACTAGTTTTCAATCTCATCCAATCACAATCTCAGGTTTCGTTACTCGCTCAATCACTTCTTGCTTTTTTTTTTCTTTTGATTTTCTAGTATTACCATTCTAAAGTCTCTGCTTTGTCTTCAATTCCCCCTTTTATTTTTTGTCGTTTGATGCATGTAACCGTATTGTATTTTGTCGATTATTGTCTTTCTGTTTTAGATTCTACGGGTTTGATTTGGGAGTAATGCGTTTTCTTAGTCTTGAATTGGCGAGTTTTCACCTACAATTAGGGTTATTAATGTTTAGAAATTGGAAATTGTGGTGCTTGTTGGTTTGGATCGTCAAATTGACCTTTCAAATCTCTGATCAACTCACCTTTGTTGTTGTTCTTGTTTTCCCCCGCTCATTATGTCTCCCTCCAGAGGAAGGATGAAGCTTTGAACTAGAAATCGATTTTTTTCCCCCATCTATGATGTTCTATTGATTTTTCCCGCTAAACCCATCTTGGTATGTTTAATGCTTTGCTGTGTTTTGTGCATAAAGCTGGGGCATGAGGAACTCCTTGTTTCTCTTTTTTTTTTTCCGGTTTTTTTGGGTTTTTTGGTGCGTGCAAGTGTTTGTGTGCGTGTCTAGATACTACAAGAGAACATTTTTGGCTTTGCGAGACTTGTCTGAAGGCAATTCCTATTTTTTTTTTGAGATTAGATGTTTGTCTGAGCAATTTCAAGGATAATCAACGTCTCAAGTGTGTACTATGGATAAAGCTCAAGTGTTAGGATCTCGCCAAAATGTCTGTTTAAACTTGTGCCTAGAAAATATTATCCTCGTTTGCAAACATTTTGCTATTTCAAGCCGTAGGGACTTTTGTGGAGAGCGCTATTCTTGCTCCTTGTGATGTTTTATGAGTTGCAGAATCCACTATTCTGCACTAGCTTTGCTACTCGATATGTATATTCTTAATTTTTTGTTTTTATGATGCTTTATGCTTTTTTAAGGTGATAGGCTTTGTGTCCCCTGTGTTTGGGTTCTGATACTTGAATTGGTGTTGGTTTATGCTATTTTAAAGTTGAAGTTCTCACATGTTTTCCCTTACTTAGGAAGAGCATGGCTATGGGAGAAGACGTTGATTTGTCAAATTTGAAGTCTGAGCTAAATGAAAGTCATGAAATGTGGAAGTTGGAGATGGACCAACGCCAATCACAAGCGAATGCATTACAAGAAAAGCTCATGGAGGTTAAGGCTTGTATAAATGGGTCTGAGGAAGATATGAAGAAGGAGTTGGAGGTTCTCTGGCGAAGAGTGAAAACCACTGCAACATTGTTGACCTACTTAAAATCAAAAGCAAGAATAATGGCTATTCCTGATTTAGCTCATACATCATGTGGCATCAAAGAATTAGAAGGAGTGGGGCTTGTTGACAAGAATGGTACACCCCTTTCTAGTTGGTCTAGGACTGTTGATCTTTCTTCTTTTGACAGTCCTGATGATGAAACATGGATTAGACTAAGTGAGCAGCGGGGTAGCTGTGGTGAACAAGATGAAGCTTATATTGGTGAATTGCTCCAGTCTGTACAGATGGTAACAGATGTAATGGAAGCTCTTGTTAAAAGGGTTCTAATGGCAGAATCTGAAACTGCAATTGAGAAAGACAAGGTAACGTTAGGTAAGGAAGAAATTAGGAAGAAGGCAATCCAAATTGAGACCATGTCTTCAAAATTAGAGGAGATGGAGAGTTTTGCTCTGGGAACAAATAGTATTCTTAACGAGATGCGCCAGAGGGTGGAGGATTTGGTTGAAGAGACATCAAGGCAGAGGCAAAGGGCTGCTGAAAATGAAGAAGAGCTTTGCCGTGTTAAAAGGGATTTTGAGTCGTTGAAATCATATGTTAGCAGTCTCATTAGTGTGAGAGAAACACTTCTTTCATCAGAGAAGCAATTTCAAACTATTGAGAGGCTATTTGAACGGTTAGTTCAATAATAAAGGCTTTCAAGTACTTGTTTTCTTAATTTTCTGAGGGTTTACTCCGTATGGCTAAAAGTAATCATGATTAAGTTTTATCTGGCAGCCTTTTTTGCAAACAGTTAAAAAGAAGCAAGCTAGGTGAACTGCTCATAGGCATGACACAGATGAAAATTCTAACATTAATAATATTAACTCCATCTATCAGGATTTGATGTAACACATGTTGTCCTGCCTTGTGATGGCTTAGCTATTTGATACTAATGTTGAATACTGTGGTGTCGTGGGTCATGCATTTTTTCTTTAACCATTAGTATTATGGTATTTTTTTTTTCCATCCATGGATCAACCAAAAATGTATTAATGTAGTGAAGAGTCAAAATTTTTTTCTCCTTGGGATCATAGTGAAGTCAATATCTCATACCTGTTAAATTATTCACATCATTTATATCTGATTTTGTTTGGAAATCCAAAATTCATGCTGACTATTGATTACTTGTCAACCTAGAGCCAAATTGTGATATGAGTCTCTTAGGTTTTACCATGCGTCCTTGGTGGCAATGTCTGTGTTTTTGTATCTTGCTTTATAGCCTAAGGAATTTAAGTTCCTCTATCTCTCACTTTCTCTGGTCAAAGCTTGTACCCCTCTCTCCTCCACCTGTTGTTCTTAAAGCTTGATTACTTCAAGAGCTAATATTTTTATGGAGCAGGCTAGTTGCAAAGACAACCCAGTTAGAAGGTGAGACAATGCAGAAAGAGGCTGAAGTTCAGAAACTTATGCAAGAGAATGTGAGGTTGACTGCTCTTCTCGACAAGAAGGAGGCTCAACTTCTGGCCATGAATGAACAGTGCAAGGTAATGGCTCTGAGTGCATCGAATTTATGATTTGGTGGGCTCTCTTATTCGACCTTCTGGTGGCTTGTTTGGTGGATGGTGGTTTCATGCAAAGCGCAATTTCCAACCTACCAGAGAGGAGTCGGGAATTGAATAATGCTGAATTGAGCATCTCGGTTCCTTTTGGCAAATTGTAACATTGTGAAGAGCTCAGTGAACATGTTTTGTGGTACATTGTTGTGCTGTTGGAAAACGCAAGATAGAAAGCATTAATCAAAGCAGTTGTTCTGTGTGAATGGAATATTTGTGTTATTAATCAAAGAGTGGAGGATTTGTCCATCTTTGCTGTAATCGTTTGGGATCAATTTTGATTTGTGCATCTGTGTTAAATAATCTACCCTCGTTACAAAAATTAGATTTTTCACTGGTGGAATACATATTTACAGCATCTACTATTTCGAATTAATTTATTTAACATTGAATATTTAAATTTGTAAGAATTTTAATGATTAACTCAAGTTAGTTCTATTATTAATGTTTTTTAAAAAGGATAATTACACATTTATATCCGTGTAAAGTTGCCACATATTCGTAATTTTTTTTTCCTTACTCAATTTTGGGTAAAAGTCATAAAACTCCAATCACTTGCTCCGAATAAAATTGCAATTCCAAGTTTCAAAATGTAAGTTCCATATTTTGTCCTTTTTTTTATATTATATATAAATCGATTATTATAATACTATTTAAATTTAAATTATTTTTAAAATAATTTTTTATTAATTATTATTTTTCTAAAAAATATTTAAAAATTTCTTAATAAAAGTTAAAATATTTAAAATGAGTATAATTAAAATGTTAATAAAAAAATTATTTAGAATAAAAATTATGAAATAGAGAAAATAATTACCAAGCTCTCCTAAACATAATAATGGAATTAAGGTCCAGTTATATAGATGTTGTATGAAGGTTTTGTTGAATTCAATTGTGCTATGCACGCAAAATTTTTGCGAAAGACTATTTTGAAATGTATGATAACTGCACAGGCTTGAAATGAGATACAAAAATTAACTAGTAATAGTACGACAAGACTAAACCATCAAGCCATCTCGTGTCTAGGCGTTGAATGTAACATTTTAATCAACTAAAGGTTTCACTTGGGATTAATCCAAGGTAAAAACTACAACAGTTATACAATTCAATGTCTGCCAATCTCTTTCTCAGTCACGTTCAGCATCCTCTATGTCTTCATCCTCGGGGACACCACGAAGATACAGAACATTGTTGCATCTGCAAGTGAAATGCACCAAAAAAAAAAAGTGCCCGTCAGTCTTCTTTAAGATATTATCAGCTAATTACTCTTGCACATTAATGGAATACATGTGCATGTTTCAGATGATACAATCAAAGACATTCTCAACGTTGTTGTATTCTATGGTAGACGTGCAAGGCTAGAGGTCTAACAATCTTTTCACGATTAACTTCTTCACAAGTTTTTTGTGTGCACAGCAGAATAGACCACAAATACATACAACAAAACATATACATGCCATCAAGAAAACTAAATATAACAAACTACTTTCACTGTACCCAGGTACTGCTCATAGTGCATAACTGGCATCAGAATCAACCCCCAAGTTTCTCTTTCTTGTTTAATTGCACTTTTCAATCCCACCCTTTAACAAACCATAATTGTTCACCTAAATTTTTACTCATTCCATACTTTTAATTAATGAAAGAAATCTAGCCTACACAACCAACCTAGCAAGCTGTACTATATAAAGGATTTGGGCAGATAGAGGGCAAAGAGGTGAGATGAAACCCTATTGCAATATCTTGTTAGGAAGCCTTAAGAGACAGCAACTGCCTCTTTCTATTATTGTTGATAGATTAAAGCTTTTTATTTTGTCACTGTGAGTTGTTCTTGCATCACACATATCTTCCTATCTTGTACAAGTATTGCTTTTAAGGCATGGGAGTTAGAGTCCTAACTTTGATTTGTGCAAATGAGAGGAAATGAAAAGAAAAGAGAGAGGGAACTAATCAGTTACAATAACAAAAAAGTTAACTAACCAATAAATTCCCATAAGCAAATGAACCATTTTGGTCCTTTAATTTATGGATCATAGAAATTGATTCTTACTGGAATTACCACACAAACAAGCAACAGATTTTACTGGACTCATTGTCAGCCTCTCTAATTCTCCTAAAAAGTTATAGCTACAGAGTCTTCTCTTTTAATTCTTTGTGGAAGAATTTTGACTGTTTCACTGTATTTTTCTTAAAGACAAGAAGCCACTAGCCAGAGGCTGAATATGAAACAATAGTAGCATATTCTTGTCCAAGTGTTTTAGACACTTTAAATGACAAGTTTTTTCTTATAATTTAAACTCACAGTAAGACAAAAGTTTTTTCCTAACCAACCAAGGAGCTGCACTTTGATCACTTAGCCAAATTTCTATTAGGATGTGTGTGTGTGTGTTGGGGGTTGAGGAGGGGGGGTTGGGGAGGGGGGGAATCTATATATCTGAATTAACCATGAAGTCCTTTAAAAGAAGAAAATTGCCTTATAACTTTTCGTCCAACTGTTGAGCAGATGGAGAATTAAAATGGCTTAAACCTCAAAACTTCTATTTTCACCCTTTATCCCCAGCAACTGAACAAAATTTATGTTAACATCCATGCCTGGCACATAGTTCTCACACCAAGACAACACTTGTCTTAGTAAGACAAGGCAAATTAATACTAATGCATTTGGTTTAAGCTACCTGATCAAAATCTCTCCCAAATTTCCAGTGAATTGTCCATCAATATATTCTTCAGTGTTGCCTAGCTGAAACCAGATTTCATCAGTCAGAAAATGTCAGAAACAACACAAACCAACAAGGAAAACAGCTGAAATAACTTTATTCCACTAAATTGGTTACACAGGGTAAATACTAAAATACTAAATCAGAGTCAAATATGACTTAATCCCTATCTGGTTGATGGTTGGATATATGGATCCTTCTCCTCCAAGTCAATTCACTATTGCAACAAGAAAAGCTATCCTCTCTTCCTTTTCTTGTATTCACATGGTCTAAAATTGTTTAACATATCTTCTTCCTCTTTTTTTCTCTCTTTTGGGCACAATGGGTTGCGTTCTTAAAGCTATACACAGATGTAAATTTGGGTAACCATTTTCCCTGCTGATCTTAAAGCTCACAAGTCCCAAGCATTCACTTGCTAACCACACAAAGCCTCCGTTGTGCAAAGATTGTGAATATGAGCTCTAAAATATAGATTTAACGCAACTGGGCCAGTTGTTCAATAATCAGCTAAAGTTATACTTCTCCTACTACCCATAAGCCAAACAAAAATTGAAATACGTAACTAAGAAACTTAAAAATGAGATAGCACCTGTAGGTTCATGTAAGAATCAACGGAAGCAAGAAAACCTGAAAGAGAAAAAAAAATCCGAAATCAAGAGTGAAGAAAAAGAAAATTGAAACAGAAGTACAAAAATGAACAGAAAGAGAAAAACTTTACCTTTATATTCCATTCCCCATTTGAGTTTTACTATAACAGTCTTCCCCGTCAAGTTATTCAAGAAAGGCTTAGGATTAACTGGTATGGTCTGCCAAATTCAACATAAAAAATTATCAAACAACCACCCATATCATATTATTCCTCCATTATTTGAAAAGAAATCCAAACTTTTTATTTGGGAACTATAGAAACAAAAGAAAAGGGAGAAAACCAGAGAAACAATTACTCACAGCCATGGAGAGCGCGAGAAAGGCGAAAAGAGTCCAAGGGTGGAGGGCGCTGGAAATGTCTGTTTGAGCGGCCGGTACACCTTGCTCGAGCCCTCGAGCAAATTTAAGCGTTCGAAGGAGCAGGTGAGGGATTCAGATCTTTCAAGCACTTTTATAGTATATTAAACGACAGCGTATCTCAGTTAAAAAAACGACAGCGTATTCTGCCGCATGACTTCCAGAATTGAGTTCCTCTCTGGCTCTGTTAAGAACTTAAAATTGGATGGGCTTAGGGTAATTTTCCCTCATGTGATTAGACTTATATCACTGTTTTACAGTCACTGAATTTTAATTTATTTTAAAAAAATTATTTAAATAATTATTAAAAAAATCACTCAAACGAGTTTCTAATTAAATTTATGATGAAACTTATAAGTGATATATTTTATGTAGCTTAAAAATTTTGAAAATCAAATTATTTTGCTACAGAAACTTTAAATCTCTCTTAATATGAGATTCATAAGTTTTAAGTGGCTTATAACAGAAAAAAATTAATTATAAATGGAATATTTAGAATTTGTGAATTTCATACAACGAAAAGTTTAAAGTAAGAGAGAGTATATCTCAATTTAAAATTGAGAAATTAAATCAAATTGATTGATTTTAATTCAGCGGTTTGATTAGTTAGAACGTTCGATTTGATTTGATTAGTATTTTTCAGTTTAATTCGATTTAAACGCGTTAAATAATCGATTAACTGATTTTATTATATACTATTATACTAACTCTTACTTAATCCAATTAGCATTCTAAATCTAAACGTATTAAATTTATAAATTTTAGTTTTAATATAACCGAATCGAATCGATTTTTATCAATTTGATTCAGTTCAGTAATATCTTAATAATTTTTAAAATTTAGTTTTCAATTTTCTCAATTCAGAATCAAATCAATCGATTATATAGTCAGTTTAAAATTCTGGTAATATGGTAAAATATTTAAATTTTTAAGCCACGTAATATGTGTTTCATCAAAAATTTAATTAAAAATTAATTTGAGTGACAATTTTAAATAATTATTTAAGAGTTAATGATTTTTTTAAAATAAATTAAAATTTAGTGATACTGCTGCCGAGAGCTTAAAAATTCAGCTTCACCTTTATTTTTTTAACACAGCAAATTATACATGTCATCTATTAACTGGTAAATTTTTTCAAAGAGAAGAATTAAAAATAAAATTAAGAAAAGTAAATTTTTTATAAAAGAAAAAATATAGGTTTTTAATCTTTATTTATAGCATAACTTTTCTCTAATTTTAAATACATTTAAAATTACTTTAATTTTATTTATATTAAATTGACAAATTCTTTGAATTGAGAAGAGTTGTAAAATTGAGAAATATCGATATTTAATATAGTTTTAATTTTTAAATTTAGTCTCATCCTTATTTTTTTTTTCTCATGTTAAAAAATGGCAGAAGGCCTCTTTGGGTTATTGTGGAAATTTAAAAAGTCATTTAACTCCGTTAGTTTTTTAAGCCCATTTGTACGTCTGTAAAATTTTAAAAATATTATTATGTTTTTTATAAAAGAAAAAGATAATTTTTACGGGATAATTTTAATATTTATAGATCAAATAAGCAACCGTGAATCCCTAATTAAAAATAATTCAAAAGTCTCAAATATAATAAGAGTTTTTGTTATAAAAGAAAAATTTAATACGTTTAGTAATCTCACTTAACAAAATATTATTATTATTTATAATTATTACGAGAGAATAAATTATTTCAGATCACATCAATATTAAATTTTAAAATTTCAAAAAGAAAAAATTATTAGATATGTTATTTATACTTACAGTGATAACGATACGATAAAATTAAAATTTAAAATAATTAAAAATAATGCGAAATGAAGTAGCTGAGGAATTTAAAAAAATAAATTCAAGTACTTATTTATTACATGCCTTTCTATAGAGTAAGAAAAACAAGCTGTAAAACAGTCACACAGTTCAATTTTCGCTGAAATAATCTAAAGTGTTTTCTACCATACTGAAATCCTTAGAAAGCCAATAATGTCATCACTAATATTCATCTTGACACGTCTTTTTAAAACCTGCTGGCTGCTGCCAGTTAATTTATCTTGTAAAATCTAAAAACAACGGTTTCCAAGACGAGCATCCTAAATAAAAGAGGACGGAAAAATATTGAGCTCTAAAAGCGGAGCCCATAAAAGTGGATGAATTTGAAGAATGTGCCAATAAAAGTATATAACTTTAATTTTCTCATTAAAAAGTTAGTTTAAATTAAATTTTCTAATTATTTTAAATATTGTGTACGATTGTCGATGAGTTTTTAACTATTTTGAAGGTTTTGCAGTTTTGTAGCTTTAAAAATAGAAACTTCTGTAGTTTAATTAAAATATTTTTATAATTTTAACTTGACGGGGAAGACTGTTATAGTTACATTTTTAATTGATAGAATAAAAATATAAAATTATTTTAATATAATTTTAAAATTATAAAAATATTTTAATTAGTTAAATTATTCGAGTTGCAAGACACTAATTATTTCAAAATAGAACGTGTAAACTTTTGTTTGGAACTTTCTGAAAATATTAACCCCCAATTCGCAAAAGCTGATACCTGATAGTAGAACCCTGATTCCTGCAATTTGAAAGCAGGAACCCTAATCGAACATCCACCTACTATTGATGAACGGCTAGATGCTTAATACAGCGTCGTCATCGGCTAGACCAGCACCAGCCGACTTCCTCCCGGAAGATGATGGCTCTGCCGCCAAGTCCCACCGCATCAAAATTGGCAAAGCCTCTGAAGATAGCGATAAGAAAGTAATCTCCTTATCTCGCTTTCTCATATATACCCAAAACCTCATTTGCTTACTTCATTGTAACAAGTGTTGAAGATTTTGTGCCATTGTTTTCCTATTTTTGAGTAATATATTTATTGTCGCTTATCTTCGGCCTGTGTTTAGTAAAAATTAGCTGGGGAATGTCACTGTGCTTAGTTGGAACGTGAGATTTTTTTGTTTAAAACATTTCTTCTTTTGAGAATAGAGAGGATACTCGATGCCTCTTCCTGATGATATGTTTCTTTTTTCTCCCTCGTTTAGGT
Source organism: Manihot esculenta (assembly GCF_001659605.2). Lineage (NCBI taxonomy): Eukaryota > Viridiplantae > Streptophyta > Magnoliopsida > Malpighiales > Euphorbiaceae > Manihot > Manihot esculenta. The sequence continues at coordinate 8,111,105 of NC_035162.2, read as the reverse complement.
CGCAAACAGGAGAATTAAGGACATGGAGATAAGTGTTCCTCTGGTGCATGGAACAATTGCATTTTACCTTGGTCGAAAGGCCAGCGAGTAAGAGCTTTATCCTGACGTCACTGGAAATCCACTTCTGCAGCCCCTCACCCCTTCCCCCCAGCGGGTGACTTTTTGTTAAATTTCTGCAATATACTTTATATTGGTGTCACTAATTCCTTCTCTGTGTTTAGGTCTCAGTCACATAAGTGGACAGTCTATGTACGTGGGGCAACCAATGAAGATCTTGGAGTGGTGATAAAGCGAGTTGTATTTCAATTGCATCCCAGTTTCAATAACCCTACCAGAGTGGTAGATTCACCTCCTTTTGAGTTGTCAGAGTGTGGTTGGGGTGAATTCGAAATTGTCATTACTCTTGTCTTCCACAACGATGTCTGTGATAAGCAGTTGGACTTGTGAGTATTTGTCAGTGTTACTTCCTTGATTTACTTGATGCTGCAGCTTGATTACCAGTAGCAGCAATTTATGTAGGTATCATAATTTGAAGTTGTATCCTGAAGATGAAACTGGCCCTCAGTCAACTAAGAAGCCCGTTGTTGTGGAATCGTACAATGAGATTGTTTTTCCAGATCCTTCTGAAAATTTTTTGGCTCGTGTTAAGAATCATCCTGCTGTAATTGTGCCTCGGCTGCCTGCTGGATTTACCTTGCCTATTCCTGGTAAGATTCCTTTTGCATTATTTGTTATATGGGTGCATCATGCATGTCATTGTGGCGGTAGGATTTTCATGCTATAGCATGAAAACCTTCTTATGTCCAAAGCCCCCTACCTCCCCCAAACCAAAAAAAAAAAAGGAAAAAAAATGGGGGGGGCTTCTTGAACCGAACCAGATAGGTAATTGTAAAACTTATAATACGGATAGGTAATTGTATGTTATTTAGGATTTTGATAGTCATTGCGTAATTTCTCATCAAAGATGTCATTTAATCATTTGTTAGCACTTTCTCTAGTTATATACATTTTATGTGTATGTTGCTTGTGCTTATTTGCCATAGTGATTATGTTGTACGCATTTGCCATTTGTTTGTTTTCTAACTACATATTAAAGTTAGCTTTTTGGGAAAAAAGGAAAACCCCCACCCACCGAATAATTAAGAAAAAAAAAATCTGGATCTGACCTTGTGTCCAAGCATTGGACTTGTTAACAGTTAAGGGATGCTTCTTCATTTCTGAACGTTTGGGGCCCATAAGCTTATTTATGTAAAAATGTTGTACTCGGACTATTCAAGGTGAAGGATCCAAGTAGCATAGGCTGCAGTTTTCACAAACTTTCACTTGCTAAAATTTCTATGTGGTTATAGTTGCTGATTGGACATTGTGTAGCTCCGGTTGAAAACGTGAATGAAAAGGAGAGAGGAGATACCAAAGATCATCCACTGAGTCACTGGTTCTTAAATTTTTCAGAGGCAGATGAGCTTTTGAAACTTGCAGCAGCTCGTCAACAGGTTAGCATGTCTGGGTTCCAATTAACATGTTCAACAAATTTACAAGTGTTTATGATTATGCTCACAGTTATACCAGTAGTGAGAATTGTGATGTTGGTATCAAAGAATATAGTCCCTTGCCTCATATCGCAAATGGAGCAATGGCTATCTTCTCTCTCTATTCTGCTTTTGGTTTATCCATTCTCATGTTTGGAATTCTCAAGATGATGAAAAACCCTAAAATGCTGCCCAATCCATTCATGGTGATTTGTTCTTCTTATAAACGTCAATATTTGGCATGCCTAATTTTCTACCTTACTGCCTAATTCAATGCAGTCGTGGAAGGAATGATCTCACATTTTTTATATAAATCTTATCTTGGTTATGGGTGCACAGTATGAGCTGTAATAGTTGCATATACTATAAATGATAACGCCACTTGAGTGGCATTCATTCAATTTTGTGCTGCTTTTGTCTGTTTGTATTGCTCCCGGACAGGCCACTTCAATTTAGTCAAGTTGTATGTCTGATAAAGTACAAAACGTGATAGGTGCAAGCTCATATTGCTAAGCTAAGAAGACAAATGAATGTGATAGATGGGCTACCTCGAGGTCCTCAACTGTCTTTAACAGCCTCTGCTTATGACTTATGAATGTACATGATGATGCTGGATCAGTTTGGAGCTTCATCTTGAAATTCAAATCATGGAAGACAATTCCTCATGGTAATCAAATGTAAAGCATGTGGAATAGTCCACATCAATCTACTTTCTTTGTAGAGTTTGTTTTAGGTTTGCTAATTTCTACCTGTGTAAAGGGCCAAGTATTGAGGGAAAATTTTATGAACAATAGATTGTTGCATAGCGTTTTCTAAAGAAAGATTTAAGGCACTTTTCTATTATGTTCTCCTATGTTAGCGAAGAAAATTGTCAGAAGTTGATTCACGTGTTCATCTATCTTTAAGAGGATGCTCTAGAGGATTTTTGTCTTTTAAAATTATTTTCAAATTTCGAATTTATTTTTTGTATGAACAAGCATAATTTTTTTATAATGAAATTTGATTATATATATATATATATATATATATATATATATATATATATATATATATATGCTAAGGCAACCATCTTCGGATATTCAATTTTCTTTAAGTTCATTATTCAAGTAATTGGGATATGACCTTATACATTTTAGTGAGTTTTTGGGCAATAAATAGCTAGCTTTCAGTATATATAATGATTTTATGATGTGATTTAAATATAAATGTCATTGTTTGAACAAGTTAATCCAAAACTTTAAAATGTAACAAGAAGTGACATTCTTTGAAAGTCGGCCTAAATCTAATATTGTCCAATTTTGCATCTGATTTTGGCTCCTCTAAGGTGTAGTCGTGCATCAGCGCCGTTAAACTATTTTTTTTTTATTTTTTTTTAAGAATGGCCTTAGCGCCATTGTTATTTATTTTTTTTTCTAAGAATGGTCGGACGTACCAGACCATTATTTGTTTTATTTATTTATTTATTAAAATATTATAATTATATTAATTAATTAACATATTATTATATAAATATTTAAAGTTATAAAAATTAAATTTATTTTTATTGGAATGCTATTATGTAGTCGTATATAATTACATAATAATAATTATTTATTTTTTATTTATTTATTAAAATATTATAATTATATTAACTGGTTAATATATGAATGTATGAATATTTAAAATTATAAAAATTAAATTTATTTTTATTGAACTGAATCGTATATAATCACATAATAATGTTAATATTTTAATATTTTGGAGAGTTATAAAATATATATTATTATATGATTTGATAACCGTCAAACTTCTCTTACTCTAGGGGAGGCTAAATCCGAAAAAGTAAAATAGACCTAAGATCTTAGAAACCCACTTCATTTAGCCGGTCCAATATCTTCGATCCTGATCCAGACACAGAGCAGATCGAACCGCCCACGAGTTTGGGTCCAGCATGAGGAGTCCAGCCTAGTGATGTGACTTGAAAAAGGACAAATCAATTCACAACCCTGTCCGCATGTACGCCGGAAATTAAATAACCATCTGGCGTGAAGAGAGGTCCCGACGCTTTTGTGTATATGGATCTAGATGACAGGAAACTGTAATAGACAGACCGTTAGCCGTCACCAGCGAACAAAGAAAAAAAGAATAAAATGAAAGAAACACCTTCTTTCCATCTAAGCTTACATGACTTCTATAAACCCCTTATTCTGAATGTTTAGAATATCATGATTAAATATATAAAAACTTACTGGTACTATTTAATTACAATTTAATTACAGTATTATTATATTAATCTATTAAAATATAATATAAAAAATTTATTATAATAAAAAATATAATATAAATAAAATTATTAAATTAACATTATATAAAAATAATATATTAATTAATTAATATAATTATAATATTTTAATAATTAATATTGTCATAAAATTAATATTATTCTGTGGTCATGTATTACGGCACAAATCAGTCCAATAAAAATAAATTTAATTTTTATAATTTTAAATATTCATATTAATTAATTTATCTATTTTTTTATTAATTATTTAATTCAGTATTTTTTATATATATTTAATAACAGATAAACAAATTTATAATTAGTATTTAATTATAATATTATTATAAAAATATATTAAAATTAACAAAATATATTATAAAAAATTTATTAAAATAAAAAAATATAATATAAATATAATTACTAAATTAATATAATATAAAAATAATATATTAATTAATTAATATAATTATAATATTTTAATAATTAATAAAATTAAAAATATGGTCTCACGCCATTCAAAATGACCTTGTGCGGCGCCAAATTATTCTTAAAAATAAAAATAAATAAATAATGGTTTAGCGCCATTTATAATAGCGCCAGACCATTTTTAAAAATATAAATAAATAATGGCCTGCTACTAGTACCTTACAGCGCTAGATATTCTTTTCGGTTGCCAGTCCGATCCAAATCCATAAATAATTTTTCTCCAATTACAAATTCATAAATAAAAGATCTTGCATCCCTAATTTGGCAAAAAGCCCGAATGTAGGCTTGAGCCTTAAGAACATGAGAAATAATTTATGTCATCCCAGCAAAGGCCAAAGGCTGAAGATACTATAAGTGGTGCTCAGTTTTAGGAGGATTAGTTAACCAGAGATGGGATTGAAGCAGCATATGATTGATATTGACTTGAGCCATGTTAGAAAAAAAAATGGAGAAGCATCTATTGGCAGGAAATCTTTATTTCAGATGGATGTCTGGTTCATTTCACTGAAAGAAACTGATCCTGAAAGATAGTATTTTATTGGAATTGTAGAAGTTAGGATGATGTTGTAGCAGGAGTAAAAGCTAAGACTCCTACTCTGCTGGTTGTGGATGGAATTGAAAAGGCTGTATCAATAGAATTTGTCAGCTAAATTTATGTCCGGACAAGTTGATGAGCTGAATCATCGACAATAAGGTACAGGAGTAGCTTTAGATTTTTGTTCATCCCTCAGCTGTAATAATATCTCAGCGATAATTTGGTATATCTACTATAGGACCATTAACTAAAATATGTCCATGATTAATAAGAAAACGACAAAGAAGCTGAAGTTTAAACTTCAACCTCGAATGATATGCCAAATATGAAGAGACTACAAATTAGCAATAAGCAGAACGTGGTTGGGCTGCCTCTCTCTCACTCCTGTTCCTAATAGGTGGTCCATAAATTACCAGAAATCTGCCAGTTTCTTAAAATGAACGTGGCCCTAAAACAAAGGGGACCATAGATATTTTTGGAACATTCATTGCTCTCCCAATCTCTCATTTATGTACCTCTCAGGACTATAATGTCTGGACTCCACTGGTTTACTGGCTTCAATGGAATCCTCACCCAAAAAATAATAAAATTAGAAAAGAAATTGAGAGAGAAAATGGTCCCTTAGGATAAGTCCCAGTGGGGTTGGAGCCTGCTTGTATACAGTCAACTTCAAAACACCCTTGGTCTATTCTATGCCTCCGCACATCACACGTCTTTGTTTCAAACACAAACCCTCTCTTCTCCCCAATAAATACCCTCTCAAGTCTTGCAATCCTTCCCCACCACTTCCACTCTTCTCTTCAAGCTCTCTCTTTCCTCTCTCCTCTCTCCCCTACCACCATTATATGGCTATAAGAAAGTCCAACAAGCTACCCCAAACAGCAGCTCTCAAACAAATTCTCAAGAGATGCTCAAGTTTTGGAAAGAAACTATATGAGCAACAAGGCCTTCCTGACGATGTACCAAAAGGCCACTTCGCTGTGTATGTTGGCGAGAATAGAAGCAGATATATAATTCCAATATCATGGTTGGATCACCCTGAGATTCGGAGTTTGCTTCAAAGAGCTGAAGAAGAGTTTGGCTTTAAACATGAAATGGGTCTTACGATTCCTTGTGAAGAAATCGTCTTTCGCTCTCTTACAGCTATGATCAAATAATTATAAGGAGAGACAAGGGATGAAGAAAATTGATTGATATTAGGGTTGTTTGGAGATGGAGACATGTATATATTATTGGAAATCGGTAGAAAAAGATATAGAAAATAAATGAAAGATGAGTAGAATATTGCTTGAGGCGTGATAATAATCACTGTCTTTAAGGATAATTCGCCTTCGCCATACAACAAGCCTTCTGAATTACAAGTAACTCAGAGCAGCAGCAATTACTCAGAAATAGAGAAGAAGCAGTGGAGAGAAAATAGAAGTATTTGCTTTTGTGTGTACCCATAACACGTAAATGCACTTGTTTATCATTATTCAAATCCACAATATCAGATAAAAATATTATTCAGTTAAGATAAAGATTTAAGATATCCACAATATCAGCTAAAAAATCTGATTTAGTTAGAATAAATATTAAGATAATTTATAGTGAAAAAAATCTTTTTAACTTATTTTAAAATATTTTAAATTATTTATGATTCTTTTAAAATAATTTGTTAAATATCCAACAATCCCCCACTCATTTCAAAAGAATTGGAACATAAATTTAAAAAATATTTTATGGATATTGTACAATGTATTAATTTTGGTGTCTTTTGGATTATGAACCAAAATTTGATTAAGTAAAAGATAATTTACTGAATATTTGGTGAAGTTTAAACTTCTATGAACCAAACAATTCTTAGTGTAAATTAAACTTTTCACCAATCACAATATACTTTCACAATTCTGCTGTTTGACGCAGTGTTGCGCTAATAAGCCATGCGCGTGCCTGAAAGTTCATGAGAGCTAGAAATTTGCCTTCAATCTCATAGGAGCGGCTCCACTCCACTCTCATATAGGTCATTCCATCAAGTGTATACTGCAGCTTATACACCACCTATAAAGGATATGGAAATAATTAAGAGTTTTAACTCAACCTCACTTTCTTTGCAGTTTTAGCACTAACACCACAGGTAGAACTTTATAAAGTGCTGAAATCAACTAATGATTTGTTATTACCCATATGAACCTATTTCATGGGATCGCCAATCATATAGGTTGGGTTACCATCATTGTTGACTTCCTCCAACAGGTTGTAGTCCTATACCCCTCGATGTTTCGTTTATTAATTTCTTTCCCAAGAGTTTAGTCAGAGGATCGGCCAAATTCACTTCTGACTTCACATAATCAATAGATATAACTCCATCTTTTAGATGCTGCTTTACCATATTATGTCTCAACCGAATGTGCCTATTTTTACCATTAAAGGTTTTATTTTTTGCAATGGCTATTGCAGCATGGCAATCACAATGAATAAACACAGAAGGTGTTGGTTTCATTTCTAATGGAATGTCTGCCAAGAAGTTTTTCAACCACTCGGCCTCATTACCAGTCAAATCTAGAGCAATAAACTCTGATTCCATGGTTGATCTAGCAATAATAGTTTGTTTTGCTGATTTCAACGATATTGCTCCACCACCTAGGGTGAAAATATAACTTCAATAGCTTCTTTCTAAAATAATGTATTAGAAGAAAGAAATTACATTTGAAAAAGTTAAAGGATCATCTTCCAAAAGATAAGCATAAAAAACATTTCCGAATGATTTTTCTTTCCTTTATCTTTTTGATCTTCTTAAATCTTCAATTTCACTTTCATTTATATTTTCACTAACAGATACATTAGAAACAACTTTATTTCTCAGAGGAAAAATATTTTCAAAAACTCAGCATTTTTAGTTTCAATAATAGTGTTACGATCCAAAACATCACTTTTGAGTACAAGAAGTCTATATGCAGTACTACAATTAGCATAACCAATAAATAAACAATCAGAAGTTTTTGCACCAATTTTTCTTTTCTTTGATTTAGGAAGCATAACTTTGGCTAAACACCCCCACACTTTTAAATATTTTAAGAGGATATCCCTTCCATAATTCATAAGGTGTAATACCAGTTTTTTTTTTTATAAGAAATTCTATTTTGTAAATGACATGCTGATAAAATGGCTTCAACCCATAGATTATCTGGTGCATTAGAACTAACAAGTAAACAATTCATCATTTCCTTAAAGTTTTTTTTTCCTTTTTGCTACCCCATTTGATTCAGCACATACTTTACATTTATCTAAACATGAATAATTAATATTAGATATAAGTCCAATTGCATGCATCTTCTTAATATAAGGTAAACTTACATGACCCATCCTTTCATGCCATAATTTAAAAGAATCAATCAAGTAAGCAAAAGAATCAACATTTTCATCATTAACAATCTTGGAAACATTCAATACAAACAGTCCATTATTACAATATCCCTTACCTACAAACACATTATTTTTAGTAATAACTACTTGGTCAGATTCAAATGCAACTTTCACTCCATTTTTACCAAGCAGAGCAACAGAAATTAGATTAGTTCGAATTTTAAGGACATGTAGCATCTCATTCAGTTTTAAAAATTTGCCAGATGTGAGACGAAGAAGCACTTTGCCTTTTCCAAGAACTTGTGTAGTCCTTGAGTCACCAAGGAGCACAAAATCTTCTCCTGTACTAGCTTTAGTGTAGGATGAAAAAGCACTTCTATTTGCACAAATGTGCCTCGTAGCACCTGAGTCTATGACCCATTCATTCACATTAGCCACAAGATTGGCTTAAGAAATGACCGCAGCAATTAGGTCATCTGCTTCCACCAAATTTGCCTTTGGTTTAGCAGGATTATCATTTCTCCCCATTCTTTTCCTGCATTGAGGTGCATGATGGCCTGGCTTGCCACATACAAAACAACTACCTTTTTTTTCTTAAAAGTAGGATTACTAATTTTTGGTTTATAATCATATTTCTTTTCATACCTTTTGTTTTGGTAGTGTGGCTTGTCTTGGATTAAGTTGGCGTTGGCAACGATCTCTTTTCCTTTAGCTTTCTTGATCTCTTTCTTGTTTGTATCTTCTATGATGATATGAGTGATAAGCTCAGAAAGGGACAACTGCGTATGTTTATGCTTGAGTTGCTGCTTGTAGTCACTCCACGAAGTTGGTAATTTTTCAATTAGCAAACCAGCAACAAGCTCCTCTTGAAGTGTTATATTTTCTGATTTCAGGTCCTCAATCAATTTGTGGTATTCATTGATTTGTGCCTTTACATCTTTATCATCCACCATCTCCCATTTATAAAATTTGCTAATAGTAAATTTTTGTTTCCCAACATTCTCAGCAGTATATTTGGCAATTATGGACTATCATATTTGTTTTGCTTCTTTATAAGAGTAATAAACATCAAAGAGATAGTTAGATAATGTGCTAATAATAGTGTACCTACATACCTTATTAGCATGAACCTATAATTCCCATTGTTTGTTTAAAGTTTCTGCAGGTTTCGCATCAGTGAGAGCAAAAGCAACTCCATGCATATCAAGAACTGAAAATACACGTTCCTACCAGCGTTTGAAATTGTCACCATTGAACTGTTCAATTTTGGAGACATCTGGGAATGGCTTGGACATTATCATGGCAGGTTGCATCATAGCAGTAGGAACACCGCTTGGAATGCCAGTGGCAGAAGGATCAACAGGTCCAGTAATGGAAGTAATGGAAGTATTGTTAGGAGAAGTAATTTCAGCCATTATCCTTAAGATTGTTGGAAATTGGTAGAAAAAGATATAGAAAATAAATGAAAGATGAGCAGAATATTGCTTGAGGCGTCATAATAATCACTATCCTTAAGGATAATAATCACTGTCCTTAAGGATAATTCGCCTACGGTTGCATATCCTCCAGGATTCAACAAGCCTTCTGAATTACAAGTAACCAAGGAGCAAGAACAGCAGCAATTAATTAATTAATTGCTCTATCTCTAACAAAGTTTGATCAAGAACAGCAACAGCAGCAATTCCTCTATCTCTAACAAAGTTTGATCAAGATTAACACTATATTAAAATATACATAATTATTATTTTCAGAAAAAAAAAAAAGAATGCCATGAAAAATTTTGAATATCAAGCACATTTAAAATTTGGAAATGAACCCTTTATTTCATGATAGATATGTTGAATGCAAATTTACATAATCAAGTCTGTAATTTTGGATACTGAAGAGATTATAAATATATACATATAATTAATATTAAAAAAAAAAAAGGAAAAGAAGAACAAAACAATATTATTATTAAAAATTGTTCATTGATTTGATTGATGGGCATTTTTTGTGTCAAATCTTATTTAATTTTTATATAAATCAAAACATATTTTTTGTGGATTAATCCACCATAGACTGAATTTGAATTTTATTTTTATTATTGAGATTTAGAAATAACTTTATACTCTCATATCAACTCCTTTTAATATGTTTTCCTATTTAATCATTTATCTTAATTTCTTGCACATACGGTAAATAAAATTTTACTCTTTTTTGCTATAATTTTTATTTATTTTATTTTTTTATATACATTAAGAATTTTTTTTATTAATTTATCCATTTTAAATATATTAAATTTTATTAAATAGTAGAAATATTTTGAGAGATTTTTAAAATAAGATAAAATTAAATAGTTATAATAGTTGATTTATATGTTATTATAAAAAAAATAGTAAACATTAACTTCAAAATAATCGTAGGACTAATGCTCAAATTCTTTAAAAGAGTTCAAAATTTTTAGACAAAAACGGAGAGAGATTAGATAACCTATAGACGGCCTAACAAATGATCAAATCTATAACAATGTGTGACGATCTGTTGATGTTGATGGAGTGTTTCACTGAAGGACTAACTTACCTAATAGAAGCAGGACTAAGCAAAGCAAGCCTGATGAGAGAAGGGTTGGAGTGCTCGAAATGCTTATAGGGCTGGTAGAGTTTGGATGTTCGTCAAGGCAGGCAAGTTGTCCAGGAGAACTCGAATGCTTATAAGGTAAGAAAGGAAAGTCATGAGGCTCGAAAACTCGCTAAAACTTGAAAACTTGGAAGTCCGGAAGACTGGAGAGCGAAAGTAGTCCGAAAACCTTAAGGTTCATCAGGGAAAGAGTAGCCATAATGCGGAAGTTTACAATGCTCGAAAGTTCATAATACACGAATTTCTTGAAATGATTGAAATGTTTGATATGCTGATTTTTTAAAGAAATAAAAATTGATTAAAAGGAACGATGACGTTTTATTTTTTCTGCCTTCATTTAAAATAACAGATGAATTTTTCAATCTTTTATTTTGGTGAGCCAAAGTAGTTGAGATAAGGAGGAGACGTCACTCAATTTTAAATGTGAAAAAGTGTCAAAGGTGCATAAAGTGAAAAATGATTATTATTTTTCTCCGTTATTATTGATTTGTAATTGAAATTTTACTCGTATGTGTGATTGTTCTTTTTTTTAACTTTTATGTAATTGTTCCTTTTTCGTGATTCTTTGATTTTTTTTTTAACTTTTTATAAATAAATAATTAAAAAGAAGAATTCAAACTTATAAAATTCTCTATATTTTTTTAATTTTATATTATATGGCTCACTAAAAATTAAAATTATGATATTAAAGTAAACATAATAATTAAAAAAAATAAAAATTATAAAACGAATCAAATAATTTCTGTATATCAGTCGAAATCATTCAAAATAAATAGTCTTGAAAATGTTACTCAGCAGAATCAAACTGTGATTGGTTGAAACTATCATTTTTATCCATTAAACTAATTTCTATTAGTTAGAGTAATAAATGTCAATATTTATTATGTTTAGTACATTCTTTCTTCCATAAACATCTCTTTCAACGTTGTCGTTTCCCTCACCAAATTGTCGTCTTTGGTTTTTAGAAGTGGGTGGGATGTGCCCAGTTGTAGGCCGCGCTTGTTGGACTTCACTTCGGTATTATGGGGGCACCTTAATTATAATTTCAAATCATATTCTCTTGTTTCACATCATCTCAACAAATTTAATAATATTTTATATTTTTCTTTTATTTTTTTAAATGAAAATCAACAATCGAAGAGAATAATCTAAAATTTTTTAAATTTATTCAGACACATTTTATTATTGGACTAAAATCATACTTTAATCGTTAAAGTTTAAAAATTTTATTTACCAGAAATTCTAATTGTTTTAATAATTATTATAATTTTGTTAAGTAAGACTAAAAGGGATTCAATTTCATTGTCACAAAGCAAAAAAATATCAACAATGTCTCTCCCACAACGCGAACTCTAATGTGGACATGATTTGCTTATAGTCCTTCACTTGTCTGCTATTATTTATTTTATATATTAATTATTTATTGTTGGTGCCCAATTATTTTAATCAAATGTGATTGTATTTTAATGTCTTTTTTCAGTTTTTTTTTTTAAATGAGATCGGAGATTGAAGAATATAATATGATATTTTTTTGAGTGTATTTACTTTCAGACTAAATTTATAGAGTGTATTTTTTAAGTTAAATTTATTTAAATTTTTTTAAATTTAGCTTAATTAATTATAAATAATTTAAGTTAAATTTATTTAATTTTAATTTTAATTCTGATATTTTATCAATAATTATATCGAAACTGTATAGAAAAATTAATTATATATATATAATTTTAATAATTTTAATAATATTTTAATTTCATTATATAATTTCAATAATATATTTTATATATTATATAGATTCAATATAATTTTATAAATTATATTATTAAAACAATATACTTCTATTTAAAAAATTTAAATTTAAATTTTATAAATTATTAAATATATAGGAAATCATAAATATTACATTATCAATAAAATATTAATTTTAAATTATTTAAAAATTAACTTAATAAAAATTCAGTTGATTACATGTAAGTATATATATACTTTTCATTTAACTACTTTTATAAATTATATTATTTATGTAGTTTAAATATAATTTTTTATTAACTATTAAATAATTCTTAATAATATTATAAAATAGCCACAAATTTTAATTAAAGTTTGGGATTTAAAAAAAATATTTAACTTTTTAAATTTCTCTCAAATTTATATACTAAATAAAAGTTTAACCGCCACGTTCATCATCTGGTGCATTCGCAAAGCGCCCTAAAATCTGGCATACTTCACAAATGTGCCAAAATTTTTTTAAAAAAAAAAAAAAAAGCCTGTAGGCAGCACGTAGGTTTTTTTATAAAAATTATTTAATTTTTATATTCTTTAATTAATATATTATAATAATATAGTTATATTATATTAATTTAATAATATTATTTATAATATATTTTTTATAATAATAAATATTTTAATATATTAAAATATTATAGTATGAGTTATACATAATTATTATATTTAATAAATTTTATTACTTTTAACATATAAAAATATTATAAAAAATTAGTAAAAAAAATATTAAAAATATTTAAAGTTATAAAATAATATTATTCTGTAATCGCTAATAAAGAAAATTGCGTTGTAAATTTTTAAAATTATGAAATCACATTATCCTGGACTAAAATGTGTACCAGACCACCATTAGTACTATTTAATTATAGTATTAATATATTAAAAATAATAAAATATTTTATAATAAATAATTAAAAAATTTTTATCAATGAATAGATCTATTCGATATTATTAAGTTATTTTTATAAAATATATTATCTTATTATTAGATCTTTATGATATAATACTGAATGATTTATTATTTATAAATAAATATAAATATTTAAAATTATAAAAATTAAATTTGAAATATTTTAATATTATTTATTAATATAATTTTTATAATAATAAATATTTTAATATTATTTTAATATATTAATAAAGTAATACCATAATTAAAAATAATATTAATTATAAATTTATTAATATATAATTATTATATTAAATATATTTTATTATTTTTAATATAAAAAATACTATATAAATTAATAATACAGAAAACTGAATTGAAAATATTTAAAATTATGAAATAACATTATCTATATTAAATTACTGCTATTACCAATATTATCACACTAATAAATTAAAAATAATAAAATATATTAAATTTGTCATTATAAAAATTATATTATAAATAATACTATTAAATTAATATAATATAAATATATTATCATAATATATTAATTAAAAAATAAAATAAAATAAAATTTCTCTCAAATAAAGCCTGCGTAGCAGGCTTTGTACTTGCTTACTGCACAGCAGGCTTATTCTCAATTTAAAAAAAAATAAGTAACGGCTGCGCACCCGAATCTAGAAGCGTCAGACAATGACCTCTCTTTGATAAATAAATTTAGAAGAAATTTAAAAAGTTAAATATTTTTTTAATCCAAAAACTCTGAAAAGTTTTTCTATGAAGCAGTTGTAAAATTTGATTTTTATCTAATTTGATTTCCTCAATCAATAATAGAACTATGAAGCAGTTTAATAAGAAAACGACAAAGAAGCTGAAGTTTAAACTTCAAACTCGAATGATATGCCAAATATGAAGAGACTACAAATTAGCAATAAGCAGAACGTGGTTGGGCTGCCTCTCTCTCACTCCTGTTCCTAATAGGTGGTCCATAAATTACCAGAAATCTGCCAGTTTCTTAAAATGAACGTGGCCCTAAAACAAAGGGGACCATAGATATTTTTGGAACATTCATTGCTCTCCCAATCTCTCATTTATGTACCTCTCAGGACTATAATGTCTGGACTCCACTGGTTTACTGGCTTCAATGGAATCCTCACCCAAAAAATAATAAAATTAGAAAAGAAATTGAGAGAGAAAATGGTCCCTTAGGATAAGTCCCAGTGGGGTTGGAGCCTGCTTGTATACAGTCAACTTCAAAACACCCTTGGTCTATTCTATGCCTCCGCACATCACATGTCTTTGTTTCAAACACAAACCCTCTCTTCTCCCCAATAAATACCCTCTCAACTCTCACAATCCTTCCCCACCACTTCCACTCTTCTCTTCAAGCTCTCTCTTTCCTCTCTCCTCTCTCCCCTACCACCATTATATGGCTATAAGAAAGTCCAACAAGCTACCCCAAACAGCAGCTCTCAAACAAATTCTCAAGAGATGCTCAAGTTTTGGAAAGAAACTATATGAGCAACAAGGCCTTCCTGACGATGTACCAAAAGGCCACTTCGCTGTGTATGTTGGCGAGAATAGAAGCAGATATATAATTCCAATATCATGGTTGGATCACCCTGAGATTCGGAGTTTGCTTCAAAGAGCTGAAGAAGAGTTTGGCTTTAAACATGAAATGGGTCTTACGATTCCTTGTGAAGAAGTCGTCTTTCGCTCTCTTACGGCTATGATCAAATAATTATAAGGAGAGACAAGGGATGAAGAAAATTGATTGATATTAGGGTTGTTTGGAGATGGAGACATGTATATATTATTGGAAATTGGTAGAAAAAGATATAGAAAATAAATGAAAGATTAGCAGAATATTGTTTGAGGATAACGTATCCTCCAGAATTCAACAAGTCTTCTGAATTACAAGTAATCCAGGAGCAGCAGCAGAAATAGAAAAGAAACAAGAAAAGAGAAGTATGTGTTTTTGTGTATACCCCATAACACGTAAATGCTCTGCTATTTATTGTGTTTATCATTATTTAAATCCACAATATCAGATAAAAATATTATTCAGTTAAGATAAAGATTTAAGATATCCACAATATCAGCTAAAAATCTAGTTTAGTTAGGATAAAGATTAAGATAATTTAAAGCGAAAAATATCTTTTTAACTTATTTCAAAATATTTTAAATTATTTATGATTCTTTTAAAATAATTTGTTAAATATCCAACAATCCCCAACTCATTTCAAAAGAATTGGAACATAAATTTAAAAAAATATTTTTTGGGTATAGTACAATGTATTAATTTTGGTATCTTTTGGACTATGAACCAAAATTTGATTAAGTGAAAGATAATTTACTGAATATTTGGTGAAGTTTAAACTTCTATGAACCAAACAATTCTTAGTGTAAATTAAACTTTTCACCAATCACAATGTATTTTCACAATTCTGCTGTTTGACGCGGTGTTGCGCTAATAAGCCATGCGCGTGCCTGGAAGTTTATGAGAGCTCTAGAAATTTGCCTTCAATCTCATAGGAGTGGCTCCACTCCACTCTCATATAGGTCATTCCATCAAGTGTATACTGCAGCTTATACACCACCTATAAAGGATATGGAAATAATTAAGAGTTTTAACTCGACCTCACTTTCTTTGCAGTTTTAGCACTAATACCACAGGTAGGACTTTATAAAGTGCTGAAATCAACTAATAATTTGTTATTACCCATATGAACCTATTTCATGGGATCGCCAATCATATAGGTTGGGTTACCATTATTGTTGACTTCCTCCAACAGGCTGTAGTCCTATACCCCTCGATGTTTCGTTTATTAATTTCTTTCCCAAGGATTTAGTCAGAGGATCGGCCAAATTCACTTCTGACTTCACATAATCAATAAATATAACTCCATCTTTTAGATGCTACTTTACCATATTATGTTTCAACCGAATGTGCCTATTTTTACTATTAAATGTTTTATTTTTTACAATGGCTATTGCAGCATAGCAATCACAATAAATAAACACAGAAGGTGTTGGTTTCATTCCTAATGGAATGTCTGTCAAGAAGTTTTTCAACCACTCGGCCTCATTACCAGCCAAATCTAGAGCAATAAACTCTGATTCTATGGTTGATTTAGCAATAATAGTTTGTTTTGCTGATTTCCACAATATTGCTCCACCACCTAGGGTAAAAATATAACTTCAATAGCTTCTTTTTAAAATAATGTATTAGAAGAAGAAATTACATTTGAAAAAGTTAAAGGATCATCTTCCAAAAGATAAGCATAAAAAACATTTCCGAATGATTTTTCTTTCCTTTATCTTTTTTATCTTCTTAAATCTTCAACTTCACTTTCATTTATATTTTCACTAACAGATACATTAGAAACAACTTTATTTCTCAGAGGAAAAATATTTTCAAAAACTCAACATTTTTAGTTTCAATAATAGTGTTACGATCCAAAAATCACTTTTGAGCACAAGAAGTCTATATGCAGTACTACAATTAGCATAACCAATAAATAAACAATCAGAAGTTTTTACACCAATTTTTCTTTTCTTTGGTTTAGGAAGCATAACTTTGGCTAAACACCCCACACTTTTAAATATTTTAAGTTAGGAGGATATCCCTTCCATAATTCATAAGGTGTAATACCAGTTTTTTTTTTTTTATAAGGAATTCTATTTTGTAAATGACATGCAGATAAAATGGCTTCACCCCATAGATTATTTGGTGCATTAGAACTAACAAGTAAACAATTCATCATTTCCTTAAAGTTTTATTTTTTTTCCCTTTTTGCTACCCCATTTGATTCAGCACATACTTTACATTTATGTAAACATGAATAATTAATATTAGATATAAGTCCAATTGCATGCATCTTCTTAATATAAGGTAAACTTACATGACCCATCCTTTCATGCCATAATTTAAAAGAATCAATCAAGTAAGCAAAAGAATCAACATTTTCATCATTAACAATCTTGGAAACATTCAATACAAATAGTCCATTATTACAATATCCCTTACCTACAAACACATTATTTTTAGTAATAACTACTTGGTCAGATTCAAATGCAACTTTCACTCCATTTTTACCAAGCAGAGCAACAAAAATTAGATTAATTCGAATTTCAGGGACATGTAGCATCTCATTCAGTTTCAAAAATTTGCCAGATGTGAGACGAAGAAGCACTTTGCCTTTTCCAAGAACTTGTGTAGTCCTTGAGTCACCAAGGAACACAGAATCTTCTCCTGCACTAGCTTTAGTGTAGGATGAAAAAGCACTTTTATTTGCACAAATGTGTCTCGTAGCACCTGAGTCTATAACTCATTCATTCACATTAGCCACAAGATTGGCTTGAGAAATGACCGCAGCTGTAACGACCCGAAAATCCGGACCGCTACCGGCGCTAGGATCCAGATCGGCATAAGGCCGCCGGGACCCGTAGCAAGCCTACTATGCATCCTGTACAGCTGGTATAATCCCAAACATGATCAAACATATCCATAAAACATTTAAAACTTTACCTTTACCCAGCTTGACCTGTGTATGCACTATGACTGAACTCATAGAACCCCTAGGGTCAGCATACCCTATGTCAAACTCGGTCCAACACATATATCGACATGAAATAAAACTCATGTATAAAGGGATTAACCAACTCGGGCCAAGCACAATACTATAACTCTGAACATATAACATAATATCATATTTTACCCCTCTAGAAGACTCTGGCATCATCAAAATTCCATATTCCAATGGAGATTCCGCCGGAAGGTACGGATTCCGATGCCGGAATCTAGCCGGGTATTACATTCTTCCCCCCTTTAAGAACATTCATCCTCGAATGTTCAAACAAACAAACAGGCAACTCAAAGCATAGCATCTAACATACATAAGCAAGCAAGCAACAAGCAAGCAAAACCTAAAAACCTCTCTTCTAAAAGAGAGACACGGTCATTGCTGGAGTATAAACTCTCGGTCTCCCCGGTGAACTTTTCATCTTAAGGTGATTCTAAGGGGCTTTCACCATCGGGATTTCCTTGTTTCCACACTTTTTGACTTGTGTGTCTGCAGTCCGTACTAGCTGCTCAACATAGGTGAGATCCTCTACGGTCTCCACCTCTAGTTCCTTTAAGAACCTCACTCGAACCCGACACGAACTCATATATCGTGAAAACATGGAAAAACAAATGGATCTCTTCCATTGAAGTGGGTAAACCTAACTCGTGGGATACATTCCCAAATCCTTTGCAGGATTTCAAAGAGTCCAATGTATCTGAGAGCTAATTTACCTTTCCGCCCATAGCTGTAATACCCAGCTAGATTCCGGCATCGGAATCCCTACCTTCCGGCGGAATCTCCGTTGGAATATGGAATTTTGATGATGCCAAAGTCTTCTAGAGGGGTAAAATGTGATTTCTAAAATGATTTTTACTGATTTCATGGTTTTAAATGAAAAAGAAGTGAGTTTTGAAAAGAAAAGACCAAGGAGGTTTTTGCCAGGTTCGGCCGCCGAACATGAGTTGGTTTTAGGGGCGCTTTTGGCCTCCGAAAGCTATGTTTGAACAAACCAGGTTCGGCCGCCGAACCTCAAGTTCGGCCGCCGAACATGGGGGTGTTTTGCATGCATGTTAGGCCGCCGAAGGAGGTTTGGCTGGCCACCTATAAAAGCCCCTCAGACCGAAAATGGGCGAGATTTCTCCCCATTCTCGAGCTCAGGTGTGTTCATGTCCTCCTTTGGTCATTTTCATGTTTTCTCTTCATCTCCTTCATATTTTTATGAGTTCCATGGTTGTTTTGAAGAGTTTTCAAGCTTAGATCAAAGTTTTGGGAGCTTGGAGACCCAAGGAGTAGTTTCCTCCCATCTCCAAGTTAGAGCTCGCACAAACCCTCGATCTTCAAGAGGTAAGTGTGGATCTATGCTTTCTTTTACGTTTCATGAAGTTTTAAGTGAGTTTTAAGAGGTTTTGATGGTTTTGGCCTATGTGGGTCATAAACTATCTATGTATGCTTTAGATGTTGTTTTTGGGAGTTTAAGCTTGTTTGAGCTCCTTTGTGCATGGTTAAGGATGTATGCATGTGTTTGAGAAGTTGGGTGCTTGTTTTGGGGTGTATGGAAGGTTTGGAAGGCTTGAAATGCACAAAGGCTGAGTTCTGGATGAACTCAGGTTCGGCCGCCGAAGGTGGTTTCGGCCGCCGAACCTGCCTGAGGATGCAGGGATTGGCCGCCTAACCTTGCCCCCGAAAGTTGAGTTTTGGCTTGAAAGCAGACTTTCGGCCGCCGAAGGTAATGTTCGGCCGCCGAAAGTGCCTGACTTTCGTCTCTGGAGAGAGGGTTCGGCCGCCGAAGGTGCCGCCGAAAGTGCCCTGTCCAGCCTTTTCTTGAGTGTTTTCTATGCATGTTTAAGTGATGCTTTAGGGGGTTTTTGGGTAGTTGTTTATGAGTTTTTTAGAGTATGTTTGGCACCTCACTGGAGTCCACCTGTGTAGAATCGGACCCGAGGAACCGAGGTGTTCAGCAGTGTTAGCTGCTTCAGAGTTAGTCCAGAGCTAGCCAGAGGTGAGTGGAACTAACCCTTATGTTTTAAATCAAATGTTTTCAGCATGTTCAAGCATGTTCATGCATCATGAATACCATGTTATGCAATAGGTTGTTTGCATTAGGATTCACGAATATGATGCATTGCATAATACGATGATAATGATGTGGATGGATACTGGATGATCCTCTAGCCCTCAGTATGTTATGACATGATATGAAATGATATGATATGGCATGTACGATATGATATGAGATGAGAAGTCCAGGTGTGGCCGTATCGCCCCTGGCATAGAGCATGAGAAGTCCAGGTGTGGCCGTATCGGCCCTGGCATAGAGCATATGAAGTCCAGGCGTGGCCGCATCGCCCCTGGCATAGAGTATTATTGACTTGTTATGGTACGAGATTGATATGTAGAGGGCTATTGGTGACAGATTCATCCTTGAGGTGATATATTTGTGATGTGACGCATTCCATGATAGCATACATTAAAATGAACTGTTTTCTTTTATGGTTTCTGCTCACTGGGCTTTTTAGCTCACCCCTCTCCCCTAACCCCAGGTTTGCAGGGTCAGAGGTAGTTCAGGAAGACGACGAGATATGGTTATGGTCTTGATATGTAATAGAGTAGTAGTGGACATGATGTAATGTAAAGTTATGTAAGGATGTAAAAGAGTTATGTTGTAATATGACTTTATGTTATATGTTCAGAGTTATAGTATTGTGCTTGGCCCGAGTTGGATAATCCCTTTGTACATGAGTTTTATTTTATGTTGTTACATGTGATGGACCGAGTTTGACATAGGGTATGCTGACCCTAGGAGTTCTATGAGTTCAGTCATAGTGCATACACAGGTCAAACTGGTTAAAGGTAAAGTTTTAAATGTTTTATGAAAATGTTGGATCATGTTTGGGATTATACCAGCTGTACAGGATGCATAGTAGGCTTGCTACGGGTCCCGGCGGCCTTATGCCGATCTGGATCCTAGCGCCGGTAGCGGTCTGGATTTTCAGGTCGTTACAGAATGGTATCAGAGCCCTAGGTTCATATGGTCGGACCTATAGTGTGTCGGGCTCATAGAGGTTATAGTAGGGCAAGCACAATAGGAAGATCATGTCCACTAGGATAGGATATGGAGTCCTGTCCTGTATGATGATGTGAAATGCCATGATGATGAGCATGTGCATTAATGCTATGATATGTATGTTATGTGCGTGATACAGGTTCATGTGTTTCCACATGAACCATAAGATGCTAATGTTTATGTGCTATGTTATGCTTTCAGAAGTCAAGATGAGAGGAACTCGTCGATCTGCTAGATTGACTGGAGCTCCGCCAGAGAATGAGGGCATGGATGCCCATTCCCCTGCTCTGCAGAGGGCAAGATCTTGTAGGACAATCAGGGAAAGTACATCAAGGGACCCTAGAAGGTCTTTTGACGCAGGTCAGAGGAGATCAGTTCATGAAGGTATGTCAGCGGATGTGATGGAAACAGAGGAGGATAACCAGAGAAGAGATAGTAGTTTGGGCATGAGTATGTCAGTAGAGGATATGGGAGAGTCCCAAGGAGGCACTCAGGCCTCGGGCTTTGTTCCACCACAGTATCCACCCTACCCGCAAGGGCCAGGGTATCCGATGGGAGGTACATCGGATTTCTTTAGCCCTAACCCATATCCCACCTTTATGCCCTATCCTCCCTTTTACCCACAGTATCCCATGTTTCCATCCTCACCCTTTTTCCCAGGTCCAGCAAACCCTAACCCAGGGGATGCTGCACCTCCTCCTCCACCAGCAGAACCAATAGTCCCTGATGTCCGGATACCCAAACCTGGTTCATCAGTTGGGGGTAAAGTAAAGATGACAGATTACCTCAAGTTGGATGCCCCCAAGTTCGAAGCAGGCGATGACCCTTTTGAGTACCTCAGAACGGTAAAGATGATAACAGATGAGCTAGGAGCAAGTGACAGTAGAGCCATTCAGATGGCAGGGTTCACATTGAAATGCAAGAAGGCAAGGGAGTGGTTCAAAAACTATGTGGACCCAAGGTTGGAGAGCTTATCCTGGGAGCAGTTTGCTAATGAGTTTGCAGGATGGGCTTTTCCAGATAGTTCCAGAGAACTGAAGATGATTGAGTTTGAGCAGCTAAGGCAGACGGAAGAGATGAGCGTAGAGGAGTTTACGGACAGGTTCCTGGAGCTGTTGCCGTTTGCAGGACAAGGTCTTGACACAGACCTGAAGAAGTCTAGGAGATATGTTATGAAGCTTCACTCCAGGTATTCCTCGTTGATTCAAGCAGCAGAAAGGGAGAGTTTCCATGCTATAGTGGATATGGCACGAAAAATGGAGGCTAGTGCTATCATTCAAGGAACGGTTAAACAGTACGTGGCACAGTCTTCGGGTTCCAAACTCCCAGGGACAAGTGATGTTAATCTCTCCCCTCTGAGCGAGGCTGTCACAAAAAGTAAGAAGGGAGACAGAGGTCTCAGAAGATCAAAGAAGAACAAGTTCTGGAATCGGATAAAGTCTAGTCTGGGATTAGGAGGTGGCTCGAGCTCAGGCACAGAGGTTGCAGAGTGTGCAAGGTGCGGTAGGCCGCACAAGGGAGTCTGTCGGTTTGGGACTACAGCATGTTACAGATGCGGCCAGGAGGGGCACATAGCTCGAGAGTGCCCTAAGGCAGCTTTTATGACACCGTCCCATCAGACAACTCCAGGCAGTATGGTACAGCCATCAGCTCCGGTCATGTTTCAGGGCAGTGGTAGAGGCGGAGACAGGGGGATAGCCCCTTCTTCAGCAGGTTCCCGTGGGGAAGGTCCATCAGCTCCAGCGCGGATCTTCGCCATGACTCAGTAGGAGGCTAACACATCGAACCCGATGGGATCAGGTAATCTCACTCTGGTATGTTCTGGTGTGTCTGTTTCATGAACCCTGATGTTTCTCTTTTCTTTGTTTGCTTGTGAGCCCTTGTGAGGTTGGGTTGATAGCTTATGGGTTAGAGTATCCCCTTGGGGTCAGTGCACCCAAGTGTGATCCATCTGTGGCAGAGTCAGTCTGCCGGTATAGTCAGAGTATGTGTTGTGAGTAGATGCCTTCCAGCTGACCTAGCGGTTCTAGATTTGACTGTTTGACATCATTCTAGGGTTGGATTGGTTCTTCTACTAGTGGTACTGCCTAGTCTGCAGAGACAAGGTAGTCAGGTTCAGAGGTCAGGATGGATCAGAGGTAGTCCTTAGAGGGGACAGAATAGGGATACCTAGAGGTTCAGTATCAACCCTATAGGCTCGTAGGTTGTTCAGGAAAAGTTGTCAGGGGTTCTAGCTCTTCAGAGAGAGTATAGCAGTCAGGTCAGGGAGCCCGCCTCAGTGCCCATTGTTAGAAAGTTTTAGATGTTTCCCCAGGCGAGTTCCCAGGACTATCACCTGTCAGGGAGATAGAGTTCAAAATAGAAGTAATGCATGGAAGTGGACTAATCTCTATTCCTCCCCACAGGATGGTATCAACAAAGGTTAAAGAGTTGTAAAAGCAGTGGTAAAAGTTGGTAGTTAAGGGTTCCCACCTGACTAAGCACTTCACCTTGGGGTGTTCCAGTGTTGTTATGAGGATGAAGGATGGATCCCTAGGACTTTGTATCGACTACTAGTCGTTGAACAAAGTCACTACCCAGAACAAGTATTTGTTACCTTGGATCGACGATCTATTTTAAGCCAGCTAGCAGGAGCTGGTTGCCTTTCCAAGATAGATCTGAAATCTAGGTACCATCAGTTAAGATCAAGGAAGAAGATGTACAGAGAGCAGTGTTTAGAACCAGATATGGGCACTATGAGTTTCTAGGAGTGTCGTTCGGGTTAATGAACGCCCCTACGACATTCATGGACCTCATAAGCAGAGTTTTAGTCAGTTTCTGGATCACTCCGTTATTGTCTTCATTGACGGTATCTCGGCGAATTCCAGAAATGCAGAAGAGTATGCCCATCATCTGAAATCAGGATTGCAGATCCTGAGAGAACATGGCTTGGATGCCTAGTTCTCCAATGTGAGTTCTGGTCGAGGAGCATATCCTTCTTGGGTCATGTGTGTCGGAGAAAGAAAAGTGAAGTAGACTTGAGAAAGTTGAAATTGTAGCTAACTAGCCCAGGCCCCTTGTAGTGACTAAGATTAAGAACTTTTGGGTTGGGCAGGTTACCTAATGGAGGTTCATCTAGAACTTCTCTATAGTTGCCGCTCCTATGGCCAGATGGATCAAGAAGAACCAGAGGGTTGTGTGGTCTACTCAGATTGAAGAGGGCTTTGAAAAGCCAAAGGAAATGTTGATGTCAGCACCAGTGGTGGCTCTGTCCGCCAATAATGAAGATGTCACAGTGTCCTGTGATGCGTCCCGTGTGGGACTAGATTGTGTGTTATTGTAAAGTGATAGGATGATTGCTTATGCTTCTAGGTAGCTGAAGAAGCATGAGTTGAATCATCCTACACATGATCTAGAGATGGCGATGGTAATCTTTGCACTCAAGATGTGGAGGCGGTACCTGTATAAGGTATGAGGACAGATCCTTACAGATCGAAAGAGCTTGCAATACATCTTGAGTCAAGAGAGGAGAATCAGAGGCAGAGAAAAGGAGTAAGAGCTGCATAGTCAGAAAAAAGAGGAATCAAAACTGCTGTGAGTCAGCAGGAGAGTATGAAGTCGTCCGCAAGAGGCATGTAGAGTTTCAGAAGAGAAGAAGAGTTTTGTCAGAGTGCGCAGCGGAAGCGTGTTTAGGTTCTCGAGGAAGTCGAGGTTTGCTGGAGGTGTCTCCTAAAGAGAGGGTGATTCGCTATGGGCGGAAAGGTAAATTAGCTCTCAGATACATTGGACTCTTTGAAATCTTGCAAAGGATTTGGGAATGTATCCCACGAGTTAGATTTACCCACTTCAATGGAAGAGATCCATTCGTTTTTCCATGTTTCCACAATATATGAGTTCGTGTCGGGTCCGAGTGAGGTTCTTAAAGGAACCAGAGGCGGAGACCGTAGAGGATCTCACCTATGTTGAGCAGCTAGTACGGACTGCAGACACACAAGTCAGAAAGTGTGGAAATAAGGAAATCCCGATGGTGAAAGCCCCTTAGAATCACCTTAAGATGAAAAGTTCACCGGGGAGACCGAGAGTTTATACTCCAGCAATGACCGTGTCTCTCTTTTAGAAGAGAGGTTTTTAGGTTTTGCTTGCTTGTTGCTTGCTTGCTTATGTATGTTAGATGCTATGCTTTGAGTTGCCTGTTTGTTTGTTTGAACATTCGAGAACGAATGTTCTTAAAGGGGGGAAGAATGTAATACCCGGCTAGATTCCGGCATCGGAATCCCTACCTTCCGGCGGAATCTCCGTTGGAATATGGAATTTTGATGATGCCAGAGTCTTCTAGAGGGGTAAAATGTGATTTCTAAAATGATTTTTACTGATTTCATGGTTTTAAATGAAAAAGAAGTGAGTTTTGAAAAGAAAAGACCAAGGAGGTTTTTGCCAGGTTCGGCCGCCGAAAGTGAAGTTCGGCCGCCGAACATGAGTTGGTTTTAGGGGCGCTTTTGGCCTCCGAAAGCTATGTTTGAACAAACCAGGTTCGGCCGTCGAACCTCAAGTTCGGCCGCCGAACATGGGGGTGTTTTGCATGCATGTTAGGCCGCCGAAGGAGGTTTGGCTGGCCACCTATAAAAGCCCCTCAGACCGAAAATAGGCGAGATTTCTCCCCATTCTCGAGCTCAGGTGTGTTCATGTCCTCCTTTGGTCATTTTCATGTTTTCTCTTCATCTCCTTCATATTTTTATGAGTTCCATGGTTGTTTTGAAGAGTTTTCAAGCTTAGATCAAAGTTTTGGGAGCTTGGAGACCCAAGGAGTAGTTTCCTCCCATCTCCAAGTTAGAGCTCGCACAAACCCTCGATCTTCAAGAGGTAAGTGTGGATCTATGCTTTCTTTTACGTTTCATGAAGTTTTAAGTGAGTTTTAAGAGGTTTTGATGGTTTTGGCCTATGTGGGTCATAAACTATCTATGTATGCTTTAGATGTTGTTTTTGGGAGTTTAAGCTTGTTTGAGCTCCTTTGTGCATGGTTAAGGATGTATGCATGTGTTTGAGAAGTTGGGTGCTTGTTTTGGGGTGTATGGAAGGTTTGGAAGGCTTGAAATGCACAAAGGCTGAGTTCTGGATGAACTCAGGTTCGGCCGCCGAAGGTGGTTTCGGCCGCCGAACCTGCCTGAGGATGCAGGGATTGGCCGCCTAACCTTGCCCCCGAAAGTTGAGTTTTGGCTTGAAAGCAGACTTTCGGCCGCCGAAGGTAATGTTCGGCCGCCGAAAGTGCCTGACTTTCGTCTCTGGAGAGAGGGT
Organism: Manihot esculenta; assembly: GCF_001659605.2. NCBI lineage: Eukaryota > Viridiplantae > Streptophyta > Magnoliopsida > Malpighiales > Euphorbiaceae > Manihot > Manihot esculenta. The sequence continues at coordinate 8,084,754 of NC_035162.2, read as the reverse complement.
TCGGCCGCCGAAGGTGCCGCCGAACCTGCCTGACTTTCGTCTCTGTCTGGGACTTTCGGCCGCCGAAGGTGCCGCCGAAAGTGCCCTGTCCAGCCTTTTCTTGAGTGTTTTCTATGCATGTTTAAGTGATGCTTTAGGGGGTTTTTGGGTAGTTGTTTATGAGTTGTTTAGAGTATGTTTGGCACCTCACTGGAGTCCACCTGTGTAGGATCGGACCCGAGGAACCGAGGTGTTCAACAGTGTTAGCTGCTTCAGAGTTAGTCCAGAGCTAGCCAGAGGTGAGTGGAACTAACCCTTATGTTTTAAATCAAATGTTTTCAGCATGTTCAAGCATGTTCATGCATCATGAATACCATGTTATGCAATAGGTTGTTTGCATTAGGATTCACGAATATGATGCATTGCATAATACGATGATAATGATGTGGATGGATACTGGATGATCCTCTAGCCCTCAGTATGTTATGACATGATATGAAATGATATGATATGGCATGTACGATATGATATGAGATGAGAAGTCCAGGTGTGGCCGTATCGCCCCTGGCATAGAGCATGAGAAGTCCAGGTGTGGCCGTATCGGCCCTGGCATAGAGCATATGAAGTCCAGGCGTGGCCGCATCGCCCCTGGTATAGAGTATTGTTGACTTGTTATGGTACGAGATTGATATGTAGAGGGCTATTGGTGACAGATTCATCCTTGAGGTGATATATTTGTGATGTGACGCATTCCATGATAGCATACGTTAAAATGAACTGTTTTCTTTTATGGTTTCTGCTCACTGGGTTTTTTAGCTCACCCCTCTCCCCTAACCCCAGGTTTGCAGGGTCAGAGGTAGTTCAGGAAGACGACGAGATATGGTTATGGTCTTGATATGTAATAGAGTAGTAGTGGACATGATGTAATGTAAAGTTATGTAAGGATGTAAAAGAGTTATGTTGTAATATGACTTTATGTTATATGTTCAGAGTTATAGTATTGTGCTTGGCCCGAGTTGGATAATCCCTTTGTACATGAGTTTTATTTTATGTTGTTACATGTGATGGACCGAGTTTGACATAGGGTATGCTGACCCTAGGAGTTCTATGAGTTCAGTCATAGTGCATACACAGGTCAAACTGGTTAAAGGTAAAGTTTTAAATGTTTTATAAAAATGTTGGATCATGTTTGGGATTATACCAGCTGTACAGGATGCATAGTAGGCTTGCTACGGGTCCCGGCGGCCTTATGCCGATCTGGATCCTAGCGCCGGTAGCGGTCCGGATTTTCGGGTCGTTACAATAGCGAATCACCCTCTCTTTAGGAGACACCTCCAGTAAACCTCGACTTCCTCGAGAACCTAAACACGCTTCCGATGTGCACTCTGACAAAACTCTTCTTCTCTTCTGAAACTCTGCATGCCTCTTGCGGACGACTCCATACTCTCCTGCTGACTTACAGCAGTTCTGATTCTTCTCATCTCTGACTATTGGCTTTCTTCTTACTGTACTAAGGGATGGGGTAAGCTGCCAAGTGATTTCCGGTTGAGGGCATCTATCGAAATATCTGCCTCAGCCGAATATACCGAACCTTGAAGTCGCGAATACCACGCAGTTTTTACCCATCTCCTATACCTCATGTTCTTCTCCCTTGACTCAAGATGTGGAGGCGATACCTGTATAAGGTATGTGGACAGATCCTTACAGATCGAAAGAGATGTATTTAGATTCCGGCATCGGAATCCCTACCTTCCGGCGGAATCTCCGTTGGAATATGGAATTTTGATGATGCCAGAGTCTTCTAGAGGGGTAAAATATGATATTATGTTATATGTTCAGAGTTATAGTATTGTGCTTGGCCCGAGTTGGTTAATCCCTTTATACATGAGTTTTATTTCATGTCGATATATGTGTTGGACCGAGTTTGACATAGGGTATGCTGACCCTAGGGGTTCTATGAGTTCAGTCATAGTGCATACACAGGTCAAGCTGGGTAAAGGTAAAGTTTTAAATGTTTTATGGATATGTTTGATCATGTTTGGGATTATACCAGCTGTACAGGATGCATAGTAGGCTTGCTACGGGTCCCGGCGGCCTTATGCCGATCTGGATCCTAGCGCCGGTAGCGGTCCGGATTTTCGGGTCGTTACAGCAGCAATTATGTCATCTGCTTCCACCAAATTTGCCTTTGGTTTAGCAGGATTATCATTTCTCCCCATTCTTTTCCTGCATTGAGGTGCATGATGGCCTGGCTTCCCACATACAAAACAACTACCTTTTTTCTTAAAAGTAGGATTATTAATTTTTGGTTTATAATCATATTTCTTTTCATACCTTTTGTTTTGGTAGTGTGGCTTGTCTTGGATTAAGTTGGCGTTGGCAACGATCTCTTTTCGTTTAGCTTTCTTGATCTCTTTTTTGTTTGTATCTTCTATGATGATATGAGTGATAAGCTCAGAAAGGGACAGCTGCGTATGTTTATGTTTGAGTTGCTGCTTGTAGTCGCTCCACGAAGTTGGTAATTTTTCAATTAGCAAACCAGCAACAAGCTCCTCTTGAAGTGTTATATTTTCTGATTTCAGGTCCTCAATCAATTTGTGGTATTCAGTGATTTGTGCCTTTACATCTTTATCATCCACCATCTCCCATTTATAAAATTTGCTAATAGTAAATTTCTGTTTCCCAACATCCTCAGCATTATATTTGGCAATTATAGACTCTCATATTTGTTTTGCATCTTTATCAGTGCAATAAACATCAAAGAGATAGTTAGATAATGTGCTAATAATAGTGTACATACATACCTTATTAGCGTGAACCCACAATTTCCATTGTTTGTTGAAAGTTTCTGCAGGTTTCGCATCAATGAGAGCAAAAGCAACTCCATGCATATCAAGAACTGAAAATACACGTTCCTACTAGCGTTTGAAATTGTCACCATTGAACTGTTCAATTTTGGAGACATCTGGGAATGGCTTGGACATTATCATGGCAGGTTGCATCATAGCAGTAGGAACACCGCTTGGAATGCCAGTGGCAGAAGGATCAACAGGTCCAGTAATGGAAGTATTGTTAGGAGAAGTAATTTCAGCCATTATCCTTAAAATTATTGGAAATTGGTAGAAAAAGATATATAAAATAAATGAAAGATGAGCAGAATATTGCTTGAGGCGTGATAATAATTACTATTCTTTAGGATACTAATCACTGTCCTTAAGGATAATTCGCCTATGGTTGCATATCCTCCAGGATTCAACAAGCCTTCTGAATTACAAGTAACCCAGGAGTAAGAACAGTAGCAATTAATTAATTACCCAGAAATAGAGAAGAAGCAGTAGAGAGAAAAGAGAAGTATTTGTTTTTGTGTGTACCCCATAACACGTAAATGCACTGCTATTTATAGTGTTTATCATTATTCAAATCCACAATATCGGATAAAAATATTATTCAGTTAAGATAAAGATTTAAGATATCCACAATATCAGTTAAAAAATCTGATTTAGTTAGGATAAAAATTAAGATAATTTAAAGTGGAAAAAATATTTTTAACAAATTTAAAATTTATAATTTATTTCAAAATATTTTAAATTATTTATAATTTTTTAAAATAATTTATTAAACATCCAACATATATAACAAAGACGTGCATATGTACATATACATATAGTTCCTAGTAAATTTTGAGCTTCAAGGTTAAGTGGAAAAAGCCAGCAATGGTGCAGTATGCCATGGACATAGACACATGAACGTTGATTCCATATAATTTTTTTATGAAGCACGTTTATGTGTTTATGTGTTTTAAATTTATGTAAATCAAATTAATTTTTTTTTTTTTTGTAAATATACATATTAAAATAGGTTTAAGCCTTCAGTAATTATGCAAAAGCAATAATAATAACAAATAAAAAAATGATTGGATAAGATTCAAACGCTAAATCCCCATATCTTTCCTGGATCTGGGCATAGCAAAGTTTAAACTTAGTATCTGCAGCCAATGCATCATGAACCATGACAAAAAATGATAGGGGTGTTGTTGGAAAGTTTTATAATAAGGTTTAATTTTTTTTAAAAAAAATAAATACTAAATCATATAATAAAAATAACATAATAAATCATCCATGCAATGTCCAAGTAAAACGATTAATTTTAATATGAATTTGAATTTTGCATGTGTGAACGGAAAATGAGACCAAGGTTGCATGGGGAACAGGATGATGAACACCAAAATACGCAACAATATTATTATTATTATTATTAAAAATTGTTCATTGATTTGATTGATGGGCATTTTTTGTGTCAAATCTTATTTAATTTTTATATAAATCAAAACATATTTTTTGTGGATTAATCCACCATAGACTGAATTTGAATTTTATTTTTATTATTGAGATTTAGAAATAACTTTATACTCTCATATCAACTCCTTTTAATATGTTTTCCTATTTAATCATTTATCTTAATTTCTTGCACATACGGTAAATAAAATTTTACTCTTTTTTGCTATAATTTTTATTTATTTTATTTTTTTATATACATTAAGAATTTTTTTTATTAATTTATCCATTTTAAATATATTAAATTTTATTAAATAGTAGAAATATTTTGAGAGATTTTTAAAATAAGATAAAATTAAATAGTTATAATAGTTGATTTATATGTTATTATAAAAAAAATAGTAAACATTAACTTCAAAATAATTGTAGGACTAATGCTCAAATTCTTTAAAAGAGTTCAAAATTTTTAGACAAAAACGGAGAGAGATTAGATAACCTATAGACGGCCTGACAAATGATCAAATCTATAACAATGTGTGACGATATGTTAGTGGAGTGTTTCACTGAAGGGCTAACTTACCTAATAGAAGCAGGACTAAGCAAAGTAAGCATGATGAAAGCAAGACTAAGCAAAGCAGGCCTGATGAGAGAAGGGTTGGAGTGCTCGGAATGCTTATAGGGCTGGTAGAGTTTGGATGCTCGTCAAGGCAGGCAAGTTGTCCAGGAGAACTCGAATGCTTATAAGGTAACAAAGGAAAGTCATGAGGCTCGAAAACTCGCTAAAACTTGAAAACTTGGAAGTCCGGAAGGCTGGAGAGCCAAAGTAGTCCGAAAACCTCAAGGTTCATCAGGGAAAGAGTAGCCATGATGCGGAAGTTTAGAATGCACGAAAGTTCATAATACACGAATTTCTCAAAATGCTCGAAATGTTCGATATGCTGTTTTTTAAAGAAATAAAAATTGATTAAAAAGAACGATTACATTTTATATTTTCTGCCTTCATTTAAAAGAACAGATGAATTTTTCAGTCTTTTATTTTGGTGAGCCAAAGTCGTTGAGATTGTCGTTTAAGGAGGAGACGTCACTCAATTTTAAATGTGAAAAAGTGTCAAAGGTGCATAAAGTGAAAAATGATTATTATTTTTTTCCGTTATTATTGATTTGTAATTGAAATTTTACTTCTACGTATGATTGTTTTTTTTTTTAACTCTTATGTAGTTGTTCTTTTTTCGTGATATTTTGATTTTTTTTTAACTTTTTATAAATAAATAATTAAAAAGAAGAATTCAAACTTATAAAATTCTCTATATTTTTTTAATTTTATATTATATGGCTCACTAAAAATTAAAATTATGATATTAAAGTAAACATAATAATTAAAAAAATAAAAATTGTAAAACGAATCAAATAATTTCTGTATATCAGTCGAAATCATTCAAAATAAATAGCCTTGAAAATGTTACTCAGCAGAATAAAACTGTGATTGGTTGAAACTATCATTTTTATCCATTAAACTAATTTCTGTTAGTTAGAGTAATAAATGTCTATATTTATTATGTTTAGTACATTCTTTCTTCCATAAACATCTCTTTCAACGTTGTCGTTTCCCTCACCAAGTTGTCGTCTTTGGTTTTTACAAGTGGGTGGGGTGTGCCCAGTTGTAGGCCGCGCTTGTTGGACTTCACTTCGGTATTATGGGGGCACCTTAATTATAATTTCAAATCATATTCTCTTGTTTCACATCATCTCAACAAATTTAATAATATTTTATATTTTTTTCTTTTATTTTTTTTTAATGAAAATCAACAATCGAAGAATATAATCTAAAATATTTTAAATTTATTCAGATACATTTTATTATTGGACTAAAATCATACTTTAATCGTTAAACTTTATAAATTTTATTTACCAAAAATCCTAATGTGGACATGGTTTGCTTATGGTTGTCGTTTCCCTCACCAAGCAAAAAGATATCAAAAAAATATCAACAATGTCTCTCCCACAAAGCGAACTCTAATGTGGACATGGTTTGCTTATGATCCTTCACTTGTCTGCTATTATTTATTTTATATATTAATTATTTATTGTTGGTGCTCAATTATTTTAATCAAATGTGGATTGTATTTTAGTGTCTTTCTTTGACTTACTCATTTTTTAAGTTAATTTTTTTTAAAAATGAGATCGGAGATCGAAGAATAGAATATGATATTTCTTTGATTTATTCAAATGTATTTATTATCAGATTAAATTTATAGAGTGTATTTTTTAAGTTAAATTTATTTAAGCTTTTTTAAATTTAGCTTAATTAATTATAAATAATTTAGCTATTGATTTAATTGAATGCTATATACCTTTGAAAGCGCTTTTTTTTTATATGCTACACAAACAAGCTAGCTTTCTGCAAGGTTTTTGAATTTCGCAAGTCAAATTGAAAAATGGTTTCGAATCCTATTACAATTGAAAAAAAATTAATTTTATAAAAATTAAAATAAATTTATTTAATTATTTAGTTTTAATTTTAATTCTGATATTTTATCAATAATTATATCGAAACTGTATAGAAAAACTAATGATATATATATATAATTTTAATAATTTTAATAATATTTTAATTTCATTATATAATTTCAATAATATATTTTATATATTATATAGATTCAATATAGTTTTATAAATTATATTATTAAAACCATATACTTCTATTTAAAAAATTTAAATTTAAATTTTATAAATTATTAAATAACATATAATAGGAAATCATAAATATTACATTATCAATAAAATATTAATTTTAAATTATTTAAAAATTAACTTAATAAAAATTCAGTTGATTACATGTAAGTATATATATACTTTTCATTTAACTACTTTTATAAATTATATTATTTATGTAGTTTAAATATAATTTTTTTATTAACTATTAAATAATTCTTAATAATATTATAAAATAGCCACAAATTTTAATTAAAGTTTGGGATTTAAAAAAAATATTTAACTTTTTAAATTTCTCTCAAATTTATATACTAAATAAAAGTTTAACCGCCACGTTCATCATCTGGTGCATTCGCAAAGCGCCCTAAAATCTGGCATACTTCACAAATGTGCCAAATTTTTTTTTAAAAAAAAAAAAAAAAGCCTGTAGGCAGCACGTAGGTTTTTTTATAAAAATTATTTAATTTTTATATTCTTTAATTAATATATTATAATAATATAGTTATATTATATTAATTTAATAATATTATTTATAATATATTTTTTATAATAATAAATATTTTAATATATTAAAATATTATAGTATGAGTTATACATAATTATTATATTTAATAAATTTTATTACTTTTAACATATAAAAATATTATAAAAAATTAGTAAAAAAAATATTAAAAATATTTAAAGTTATAAAATAATATTATTCTGTAATCGCTAATAAAGAAAATTGCGTTGTAAATTTTTAAAATTATGAAATCACATTATCCTGGACTAAAATGTGTACCAGACCACCATTAGTACTATTTAATTATAGTATTAATATATTAAAAATAATAAAATATTTTATAATAAATAATTAAAATTTTTTTATCAATGAATAGATCTATTCGATATTATTAAGTTATTTTTATAAAATATATTATCTTATTATTAGATCTTTATGATATAATACTGAATGATTTATTATTTATAAATAAATATAAATATTTAAAATTATAAAAATTAAATTTGAAATATTTTAATATTATTTATTAATATAATTTTTATAATAATAAATATTTTAATATTATTTTAATATATTAATAAAGTAATACCATAATTAAAAATAATATTAATTATAAATTTATTAATATATAATTATTATATTAAATATATTTTATTATTTTTAATATAAAAAATACTATATAAATTAATAATACAGAAAACTGAATTGAAAATATTTAAAATTATGAAATAACATTATCTATATTAAATTACTGCTATTACCAATATTATCACACTAATAAATTAAAAATAATAAAATATATTAAATTTGTCATTATAAAAATTATATTATAAATAATACTATTAAATTAATATAATATAAATATATTATCATAATATATTAATTAAAAAATAAAATAAAATAAAATTTCTCTCAAATAAAGCCTGCGTAGCAGGCTTTGTACTTGCTTACTGCACAGCAGGCTTATTCTCAATTTAAAAAAAAATAAGTAACGGCTGCGCACCCGAATCTAGAAGCGTCAGACAATGACCTCTCTTTGATAAATAAATTTAGAAGAAATTTAAAAAGTTAAATATTTTTTTAATCCAAAAACTCTGAAAAGTTTTTCTAATTAATTATTAAAAATTTTTAATAAAAAAATTTAAATAATTTAATTTATTAATTATAATATTATATTTAAATAGATCATATGTATGTATGAATTTATATATATATATTTATTATTTCAATTATTAATCTATTAATTATTTTATAATTTTTAATTATATGAATACATCACATATTAATAATATTATATATTAATTACACTAATATATTTTAATTAAAATTATATAATTAATAACTAAATATAAAATACTATATATTTTTATCGAGAATTATATATGAAATATATTTATATCAATATCTATATTAATGGTATTTAAATGTTAATATTATTATTTTAATATTAATCATTTATTATTTTAAAATAAATGTAAGTATATTATAATCTTATTTGTAAAAATTAATATTTAAAATATAATTAAAATTAAAAAGAATCAAAATTAAAACTGAAACCAACCGGAATCGTATTAAAATCATTTATAACAGTACCAAAATTTAATTTCAAATATAATTTTTAAAAATAAAAAAATATAGTTCTTAAAAATAAAAAAATAAAAAAACTAAAAATTTAATTTCAATTTTAACTCTTAATAAAAACCATACCAAAATCAGAACAAACACCCCTAATAAAAGCATTTTGATTTGTTCATACCTACTCAACTAGGGTATAAAGAGGACGACTCCTTAAAATTTCCTCCGCCAAAACATGGGAGTTTGAATGATTTGTTTGTTTGCTCCAAGTTCCACACATTTGGAGATTTGGAAGAATGAATGGAAAAAAACAAAAGAATCAGATGATCAAAATCTAATATGTTATATCCATTCTACTGCATCAGATTATCAAATTCTTTCATCAAGACAGCACTGAATGAAGACATCTATTAATGGCACAATCCCAAGACAATATTCATTTGCACCAAAAAAATTTTCAGGTTCTTAATGTCCAAACAAAAATCTGCAATGTGAACAAGTAATGAAATAAATTCTATCACAACAACACAAGGGGTAAAAAAGTCGTTACAAAGATATGCTCAAGACTATTTGAGATTTGAGTAACAAAAGAATTCAGATCATGTTAAAGGGTACCCAAAATTTGTGTGCTTCTATCAGCTGTAACTTGCAATACCCGACAGCTTCACATAAACAACAGCATGCAAGGGCGCACTTAAGGGAGGATCTCTGTCAGTTTATTAGCTTCTCTTAAAAAAGCCACCTAAACGTCTTTCAAAACAGGCCAACCTTTCCTAACGATCTGATTGATCTTCGCATCAATCTGATTTCGAATCTTTGGAGGGCAGAGCTCCGCTGCGTAACCATTTAGTTTAGCTGCCAAACTTGACCTTTCAAGCTCGTCTTCAGGCAAGTTTCCCATCAGCTGAAGAAGAAATGGCCTTCGCTTGAGCTCAAATTTCTGCAGTTACCAAACATTTGAAATCCATTATTCAGTACGTTAACTTCATGGGGATGCATTCGTATTTCAGCATTTTCATATGTTCTCATTTCCATCCTATTGGTAGAATAAGCATTTTACTTCTTTTCTTTTTTTTTTTAGGAAATTTTTCTTTAGGAACAAATAGAAAAATGTTCGGTTATTAGATGGTTTGTTTCGATGTAGAATTTTATGAGATGAAAGCCTACAAACCTGTTAATCATTAATCATGGCTAGACCTATAATGGTTAAAATGTTTGGCTAAAAATGAAAAGGGTCAAACAATGTTGTTAAAGGTATGCTTGAGGCACAAGATGTACAAGGCTCTAGAGCCAGTACCAAATTTGTGCACAACAAAGCTTTAGGTGCATGGCTGCTGTAAGCCAGGTACAGTACAGAGCACACTTCACTAGCCTTATCATATCCAGATCTCTTACATGAAAACACAGCACCACCAGATACCCGACTTCCCAATCTGTCAGAATCCAATGTCAATGCACCAGAAATTCACTGAAACATCATTGCCATAAGTGGAATCTGACAAGACCACCTCCCCTAGAATTGCCCACCACCGATTCTCCTCTTCCCATAATTCACAATCCTGAATTGTTTCTCTAACTCATTTTAATTCCTCCTCTTTTTTCCTTTTATTTTGTTTATTAACGCACTTGCAGTTTGTTCCTTGAAAATATGATATGAGTGTGTGCACATAGACAGAAGCATTTGCCACTCAACAACACAACACCAACCAAGTCTTAGTCACAAATTAGTTGGACCACTTACATGGATTACTTTTCACCATGGAATAACTCTCTTACAAATTCTATTACACTCGTGATTTCTCAAGTCCCATGGAATAAGTCAGATACTATCATACTAGGACTAGGAATTATTATAGCCAATCAAAACTCAACTGAAAATAAGACAATTTTTATGCCCTTTTATATTCAATAATGTTCTGAGATTTGACTTTGTATAGTGTATGATATTTAACACTGAAAATTAAAGATTATAAGAAAAACAACCACAAAAACATGACACCCATCATGGACTTAACAGTTTCAGTTGAATATATCATCTATTTTCTGCTGCAGGCATTGCTTTAATAGTATGAAACAAATGTCTTTCAATGTCTGAATTGCAAAAATATTTAAAACTTGCTCATGTTAAATGTACAAGTTCTAAAAGGTGAGCAAATAGAACTTTCCATAAGGCTGTAATTTCTATTTCAAAACTTATTGGCAAGACGCATCATTTGTCACCCAACTTACTGCTCAAGTTTAGGTCACTCACTTAACTTTGATTTGCTCCAAATTGGTTGTCATTAACTTTTATTTATTGAAAAATGTAGCACTCATGTAAACAAGAGTGAACAGAAATCCAATATAGCAGATACTCATAGTTGCAAAATTGCTATTCTCTACATTCTGTCTTCAGATTTCACACAAATCAACGTAAATGGAAGTTGTTAATGAAGCTGAAAGAAATCAAAGTTAAGCAACTGAAATGAAATCGAGTAACCCAAAATATTCAACTCTCGTAATTTTGAAAGTCAGCTACAAAACTAAAAGAAACTTGCAGAATTTTAAGAATTAAAAGAGCGTCTTCCAGCAACAAACTCCAAACAAAAAATAGAAAGAGAAACATAAAAAAGAAAAACCATAAATACCTGATGTTCAGGTTCTGCAGGATAAAATGCAACAAGCTGTTGAATTTGAGTAGTAACGATGCTGATCCTTGACCTCAATTGCTCCTTTTCTTTGCTAACGGCAGCTAATCTAGCCTCCTCAGTACCATTAGTAAAGATAATAGACCTGTATATGTAACAAATGCCATAGGGAAAAAGGTTTATGACATTAAACAACAAACCACTGGTTTTAGTCATGATCTTATACCTGTATTGGTTACCTACGTCAGGACCTTGGCCAAACACTTGCCTTGAATCATGACTAGACCAAAACACCTCCAAAAGCCGCCTAAAACTTATCACCCTAGGATCATATTCTACCTGCAAAGAAAATTCAGGACTCGAGGTCAACATTGAATTCAAATGTCGCATTTTCTAGCACTGACAAAAAAATTCATTTGACACGATCAGGATTGACCCCAAAAATTGATCACAAAAGAAACGAGTACAAAAGTAAAAGAGAGGAGGACCTGTACGGACTCGGCATGATCGCCTAGGCTTCTGTATTCGGGGTTGGACTTGGATCCGCCGGAATAACCCGCGGTGGTCCGTATTACTCCATTAACGCACCCGAAGACAGCTTCGGATCTCCAGAAGCTACCGAGAGCGAAGACGGCGATTTTGAGGGCCTGATCCGAAGCGTCCCGGGAGGGATCAGATATCGGATCCGCTATTCTGATACCAAGCGCTTGATTGGCCACTGAAATTGCGAGTAGCGCAAGCGTCAGGAGCTGAATAATGGCATTTCTCCCTGAGACGGCCATTTCGGTCTCTGAAAGATAATGTTTCCGGGTCGATTCAAATAATTCGATAGGCCGCGAGCCGATTACAACTTTGGAAGTCGATGGTCTTGTGTGGATTTCAATCGACTACGTGCTTCCTCATATTTGCTTTTGTGCATCCTTACTTTCGGCTCCGCCGTTCAAATTATGATTCGAATTTTGTAAGGCTTTTTTTTTTTCCCGCATGGCAAGGCATAACATTAAATATTAAATAAATATTTTAAATATCTAAAATATTTTTATAATTATTTAAATTTTTTTAATATATTTAAATTATATTTTAATTTTTAAATTTTAGTATAATTAATAAATTAATTTTTATATTTTTAAAATTAAATTATAAATTTTTTATATATAATTCAGTTAAAATTATCATTATTTCATCTATTATATATATTATTTTAAAATTAATGAATAAAGTATATTTTTTTAAATATTTTTTATATAAATTTATAATTTATTTAAAAGTTATTTAATATTATTTAAACATAATTAAAGTTGTAAGTATTTTTTAAAAATTTTGAAATTATAAGTATTGAAATATTTTAACTAATGAAATTTGAAAAAAAGATATTAAAAATTAATTAAGTGAGATATTATAAATAAAAGTTAATGGAAGATTTAAGTATTATTTTAAATAAAAAATAAAAGTGAAAATATTTAAATTACAATAAATGAGTACGAACTGATTATATAAAAATTTAAGTGTATAATTTTAATCGATTTATTAATTATATAAAAATTTAATGATTTACGTATAGTTTATTTATTTAATGTAAATATTAATAAAAATAAAATAAATAAATATTTTAATTTAAATAAAATTATTATATAAAGATTTAAGTATTTAATTTTAAAAATATTAATTATATTAAAATTTATATTTTAAAATAAGTGATAAAATTAATTATTTAATTTAAAAAAATATATATCTTTCATTATGAAATCAGACTTATGGGATTTAAATTAATCCCTCTACTCTTTATCTTGTTCCTGTAATTTCTCGCTCCGCAGTCTTGACGGCATTCAGGATGCCCTTCTAAAGTCCTTGTGATTGTGACGTTTGTTAGAAAGGGAAATTATTGTTTGGTTTTTGTGGAACCGGAATGTTCACTAATTATTTTTTTAATTTTGAAAAATATTTTAAATTTTTTAAAAAAAATTAAAATTTTATTAATTGTAATTATTAAATAATGAGAAAATTTAAAATACATGTAATTAAATGAATTAATTTGTTTATATTTTTATAAAATTAAGTGATGAAATAATAATTTTTTATTATATAGATTAAATAGTAAAATATTTAAATTTAAAATTAATAAATAAATAATTAGTAAATTTTTAATATTTTAATATATTTTTTAAAAATAAAAAATTAATTAATAAATCTTTCTATATTCAGTATAAATAATAAATTAAGCAACAATTTTTTCTTGCTAATTATAATCATAGGTTGCGCTGCCTGTTGAGATTTGCAGTAGTTATTATTGTGGAGATGAGTGGTATCGGATTCTCCTTTGGATCTTTCGTCTGGGATATGGGCTGGATCTGAGTGGAAATTGTACTATTTCAAAAATTTTGTATAAATTTATTTTATTTTATTTTTTAAATAATTTTTTATTTAAAAGAAAATAATTTAATTTTTAGCTTAAAATTTATCAGTTTAAAAAATTTAAATTATTACAAGATTTTATAAAAAAATTTTCTTACGAAATAAATTATACTAAATGATAGAATTTTATTATCAATAATTTTGATTTCCTCTTTTTGGTAAAGAAAACTCTCTATTTTTTTAATTAAAAGGTTCTTAATTTATTTTAATTTTTATATTATTAAGTATTTATACATTTAATTATTAATATTATTTATTTCTTATAATTTTAATGATTTGCATTATTTAATCTGTTTAACTAAAAAGTTAATTAGTATTTTATTTGATAGGACATAAGTAGGTCGATTGATTCTATAAACTACAAAGATACGTTAACTGGATATTAAAAAAATAAAATTAGTGTAAATTTTGGCAAATCCAAAGGTTTATGTATTCTTTAAAGTAAACATTATTTAACAAATTTATATATATATATATAAAAAAAAAGTATTCCTTCCATGGTATGCACTAATCCATGCAACAGGTCAATCCCAAGCCCAACGACCCACTTCCAACTTCCAACTTCCAAATAGAAATGAGAAACAAAGCCCACGATAACATCTAATTTGATGGAAATGAGAAACTTTATACCCTAGTATTTTGAGAAAAATACATATTTAGGCTCTGTTCAATTTAATTACTTAATGAAATTGATATTGAAAATGGATAGCTAATATTTCATAATTATTTAGTGAACTATAATTAATTAATTAATTATTATGTCTAATTTGATGAATAAAAACATATATCATATTATTTATCTATTATTATAATATTGCTTGGTTATTAGAGAATAATTAAAAATTGTATATATTATTTTTTTCAAAAATTTTTTTTTATATATTATTATAAATAACGTAATGCATTAATTAAAATATTTTTTATTTAAAAGTAAAATAATAAAGGAGATGAATTAAAATGTAATGCTCAATGCTGGATCCAGTACCAAAAATATGTAATACAAGGTACAATGGACGAGCAAATACAGGAAAAGGAGGAATAAAATCCAAACATAATATGCCATGTGTCAATAGATTAATCATTCAGTGACGTGGCTTCTCCTGGTTGGAAGCATTAATTTGATAAGTATAAGGGAAGGCGCATACACGTCGTCATCCAAAGCTAGCTGCTGCTCCTTTGGGAAAGCGCACAAAGTTGGAGCCCTTTGGGAGCACAATACAAAGCACCAGTAAAAATAGATTCCGAAAGGAGGAGAAAGAAAGTTTCGATCTCGTCTGCAGATCGAACCAAAGAAAGAGAAAGGGAAAGGGAAAGAGAAAAGAGCAAGAAGAGGTCGAAAATGGCATCAGCCAATCAGGTCAGGGCATCTCACATACTTGTAAAGCACGAGGGCTCTCGAAGGAAGGCGTCCTGGAAGGATCCTGAAGGTCACATAATCAAGAACACCACCAGAGAAGCCGCCGTCACTCAGCTTAAAGTCTTTCGTGACGACATCATTTCTGGCAAGGCTAAATTTGAGGACATCGCCTCTCGCTTCTCCGATTGTAGCTCCGCCAAGCGCGGCGGCGATCTCGGTTAGTTAATTTTTCTTTTCTTCTGTTATTTGCGTATTTCGAGAAATGTTAGTTCGCACATCTCCAGATTTAGCTTCATTTTTGGATGGTATACTGTTCGCTGGGTGCTTTGTCTGCACGTTTAACAATACTGCAGGATGAAGCAATTAGGGTTTTATGGATGACAAGTAGCTGTGTAAGCTTTGATTTCTGCAATATGTACTTATTTCTGTGTAACTTTTGGCTTACAGGATGTTACAACTCAGAGTTATTTCCATGTAATTAGCAATGCTTTACTTTTATCTTACTTGTTTCTTGACTCTGAGCTGAAATGGCCTGTGGCCTAGGCTTAATGCCTCTTTTGTCGTGATGCAGTATAGGAAGTTGTTTTCTGATTTGAAGATGCATGTGGTAGTAAAGTTGGTTAGTACATAGAGCCAATTTTGCGTCTTATGTTATTTATTTTTACTCTATAAGTAGTTTAAGATGCAAAATGAGCTTCTGAGTTAACATTAAATAGCTTGTTCCTGTGCAAGTGCTGAATGATTAGTACTAGAAAAGATTGGAATTTGTAGAGTGCGTTGATGAACTTGCAATGAATGCAACTTATCTCATTAATTTAAATGATGGTAAATAGGATTTTACTTGGTGATACTCATCTACTCAGGGTGTGATACTCTCATCAGCTCATAAACCTCGAACTCTTTCTGTCTTGCACTTTTTCTCTTTCCTTTCTTTTGAACTAAAGGGTTATGCGTCCTTGTTACTTAGAAATCTCTGCTTACACATGCATTTTTTGTGTGGAATGATGTATACATTTTCTGAGTTTAATGACAACCTTAAGATAATTTGGCATGCTTCATGGTCCTAATACGTAAGGAAACATTCAAGAGCCTCTCTTACTCTTACCTTTTTTATCCTTTTCTTTCTGTTCTCACTTCTGATAAGAAGAGCCAGGTTTCGTCTTGTGGTGACTAATAAGTTGTTTTCAAAATATTACTCCCTCTTGTATTATAAAGCTAGGCTTATTTCTATTCACACATAATTTTTAACCATGCAGTTATTATAGTTAAAATAATATATTTTTCTTCTTTCCAAATATACCCACCATGCATATTGCTCCTTTAAAAATTAAATAAATAGCTCATGTTATTAATCATTTGTGAAACTAATAAATTTTACTTTTTTAATAAATATTAAATATGGTCATATTAGTAAGCTGCCAAATGAAGTACCATCTCAAGAATAAAAGTGGCCTACAATTTGGGATAGATAAAAAGGAAAGTAAACATATCTTCATGGTGATCTACAACTAGGGAAAAGGAAACTAGGAAAGTAAACATATCTTTGTAGATGGAGGAAATAACATTTTTCTTTCAAGTTTTAGTCTGCAGGTCAAGTTTAAGTTGCTAGTTTTACATTTAGATTATTTTATTCCTATCAATTGTACATTTATTTTCAATATATTTCTTATGTTCCCTCCTTTCTTCCTCTTTTTTTCTTTTTTTTTCTTTGTTAAGCCTTTTGAATAAATTAAAACTGGCGTACTTCGTTCTTCTGTAAAATTCTAGAAAGTGTAATTTCAGAAAATAAATTTTTTTATAATATTACAAATTTAGCCAAACTTGTAAATTTCTGGTTGGAGCAACTGCACCTCTGCCATTTTGATGGAGGAAGGTTCAGCAACCATCCTTCTCCAGTGCTTTTAGGGTTGGCAGATATCAATTATTTGATGAGTTCTAGAATTAGAATTAAAGGAGAAAGGAATTTAAGGTTAGGAAACTGAATTGGAACTGATTAGAGAGAGAAAGGGAAGAATTTGGTGGGTATTCTTGAAACTGATTAGAGAGAGAAAGGGAAGAATTTGGTGGGTATTCTTGAAACTGTGAACTCTGTGATACTGTAGAAGAAGGAGAGTGAGGAAATACAAAGGAGGATTCTGAGTCATATGTGCCTAAACCAAATCCAAATGCTGAACCTTCCATTTTCAAAACCCTAAAAAGTAAGAAGCTAACTAGTTACAGTTGTTATAAGGGATTTAATTACTAATCGCATAGCATTAGAAATTGTATCCACAACTCAGAAATTCTACACCAATGGTAATAGGAAGCAAGCAAGTAAACTTCTAAATAAGAAAACTCCTGAAAATTTGGGGAGAAGTCTTCATGTGATAGGAAGAATTAAATCAAAGTTATCAAAACTAAGAATTAAATCAAAATAACTTGGTTTCTTTTTAATGGACTGCCTCACTTTTCCCTCATCCTTAAATGAGAATCAGGGGAAAAATATATGAAGATTGCATTGGCAGGCTGTTAAATCTGAAGGAGTTGCACAGTGGGAGGGGCCCAGGAATGTTGAATCTGAAGATTAAATCCTGCTAGTGTTTTGAACTATGATGTGATTCAGATTATTTAATTTTACAATATGATAATTTTATTCTATGTTTCAGTCCAAATAAAGCGGTATGCAAACATTGTCACAGGTCCATTTGGTCGAGGCCAGATGCAGAAGCCTTTTGAAGATGCAACATATGCCCTTAAAGTTGGTGAGATAAGTGACATCGTGGATACTGACAGTGGGGTGCACATCATCATGAGAACTGGTTAATTCAGAAGTACCAAGTATATCGAATGATTTTTCAATGTACTTGGCAAACAGATGACAATATTACATTGTTGACTTGCACTGGTCTTATTATGTGAGATTTGACTCCTTGATGCATTGTTGACTTGCACTGGTCTGATTCGTGTGCTTGGGATTACATTGCCCTGAAAATTTCTGGTTGTGTTTTAGGATAATTTGACCGACTTAATAAGGGATTTTATTTAAGCTTTTGTTTATTTCTAGTTCTTATTTCATCAGGATTTTCGTTACTATATGACACAAATGCAGGATAATTCAACCAAAGAGAGCGAATTTTTGTAATTGAAAACCCTTAATAAGGCATATGCTATTCTGATAATCATATGCATGGACTCTCTCTCTAATAAGGGATTTTATTTAAGCTTTTGTTTATTTCTAGTGCTTATTTCATCAGGATTTTCGTTACTAGTGTATGACACAAATGCAGGATAATTCTCCCGAAGGGAGCGAGTTTTTGTAAATAAAAACCCAGGCATATGCAATGATTACAGGAGGTGATATAGGAAAATAAATTTCACATCTATCTATATATCTATATAAATTTTAGCTCTAAAATAAGTTAAATAAAAATTGAGAAGCGTCATATTCAAATTTATAATTGTGTCTAGTGATATACTTAAATTTATATATACATGTTAAGTGATACATATATTTTGTTTAGATTTTAAGGTATATTTTCATAATTAATAATATTATTAATATTTTCAAAATAAATACAATTTATTATCTTTACTATTGCTATTTGTATATAACTTTTTAATTCCGTAGCATTATTATCGATATATGATTTTTTAATTTTCTGTAATTTTTTAATATAACGTATCATAATTTATATCTACATATTTATGTAAAGCTGGTCTTCTAAAATAGGTTGGTAAGAAATGGACAAGTATTAACATTAAATTTAGAGAAAAATATAAAAAATGTCGTGATTATATTGATTCTTTACATCAGAATATATAATTTAATTTATATCAAAATAATACAAATAATATTTATTTAATTTATATCAAAATAATACCAATGGTATTTCACCATTAGCAAAACGTAATAATCTTTATGAGAAATATTGATATGAGAATTATTAATTTAATACAAATTAAACTATAAACTATTAAAATGAAAATGAGTGAAATCATCGTGTATTTTTTATAATTTCATTTTTTAATTAACAATTAATATTTTTTGAGAAATTGTCATTGTTTGTTAGTTATATCATATGTATTGATTTAACACAAATTGAACTACAAATTTTAAAATGAAAATAAGCGAAATCACAAGTTTTTTTATATATTTTTTTTTAAATTTATGTACGAAAAATACAATTAATACTACATATTTATATCATGTAGCATAAATATATTATAATATATTTTTATATATTTTTAGTTTTATTTTATATAAAATAATAATTAAGATATATAAAAAATATATTTTATTATTTATATTATTATTAATGTATGACATTTTAATTTTTTACTGTTTTTTAATATAATGAATATAATTATTATATTTATAGTCACTATTATATAATTTTTTAATATTCTATTTTTTAATATAATATATTATTAATATTACAATAAGTTTATTGTATTTTCATTATTAAAAAAATTTTATTGTATTTCTATTTTAATAATAAATAGAATGTTAAAAATATATTTATAAAAATAAATCATATAAAAAGATGTTTTGACAAAAAAAAAAAACTATCACTATAATATATATTTAACAATAATTTTATAATAAAAGATGATGTAAAAGATTTTTACAATTTCACAATAATTGATTTGATAATTTTTTAAAATCATAATTAATATAATCTAATTAAATAATTATATAGAATAAATATACATAATCAATTAAAAGTATTATAAAAAATATTAATTATGATAAAGTATAAAATAATTAAAGAATTTAATAAAACTAATTGTATAAAATATTATGAAATTAAAATTTTATTTAATTTAAATAATTATAATAATTAATAAATATAAATAATTAAAGTATAATAAAAAATAAAATAGTGAGTCTAATATATTAAATCAAGTGTTATAAATATTGAACGATTAAGTTATTATACCTAAATTACTAAATGTTATTATAGCAATGATTGTAATAATTTTAATTTTTTCACTCTCAATAAATATGTAATCTTCATAAATCTATTTTATATATGACCCATTAGTATAATCTCCGTTTCATATACTTCTTCATACAGCTGTTTCCTCTATTTTTAAATGATTCATATTTAAAAATTTTTTTATTATTATTCTTTTAATATTTCGCTTGAGATACATGATTATATAACTACTCGACAACTAATTCAATCCCTGAACCTGAACTCTGAACCCTGACCCTGAAATTAAAGTTGAAAGAAAAGTTATTCAAATATTGAAATTTTTTAATTCAAATTTAAATATATTTTAAAGAGATTATTATATTATTTATCAATAATAAAATATATTTAAATCATAATTATTATGAAGCTCATAAAAGATATTGACGTCAAATCAGGATGTTAAATACAGTTTTAGAGCATAGAAATAGATACATTTCAGCAAAAGCAAATAGGGGAACTATCCTTTTGACTCTGAATCTATTCATTTGCGAAACATCATATTATTATTATTTTTTTTTTTTGAATAAAAGAGACTCAATATATTTTGATTCTTGATAATGGTAAATCGAGTATAAATTAGTTTGGGTTCATAAATGCTGCTGTGTATAAAAATGATAGTACGTGCTAAGTGTTCTTCTTTTCTTTTTTTTCATCGTCCGATTTCTTCTTATTCTTCTCTCGTGCTATTCTCTGCCTCGGCTATTATCCTTCTTCAACATCACTTTTGATCGATGAATTTCTTATCTCCATCCTCTGTCTGTCATGCGTTATCAAAAAATTATCGTTTCTGCACGTGTAGTTAGTTACTATCACATGAGGAGTATCATGCCAAGTTCTCTCAATTCACGGAGCAATTATACATTAGGCGATCATATAATAATTAACTAGTAATTCTTTTATAAAAAAATTTATATAATTAACTATATAAACAATTTTACATGTATCACCGATTATATATTTTTTTCCAATTCATGACCCAGGTGATGCAAAAGGGGATTTAAGCCATGTTATTATAGGATGAGTTTTGTTTTGTCATTGATTCTTTTTTTTCTTTTTCAACCATTACTTAGTTTGACTTCAAAAATCTGTAACCTCTCAAATTAGATTCATTTGAACTTATAATATTATGAGAT
The DNA here is from genome assembly GCF_001659605.2 of Manihot esculenta. Classification (NCBI taxonomy): domain Eukaryota; kingdom Viridiplantae; phylum Streptophyta; class Magnoliopsida; order Malpighiales; family Euphorbiaceae; genus Manihot; species Manihot esculenta. Next base: position 8,063,225 of record NC_035162.2, on the reverse strand, counting down.
TAATTAGTTTCTTGGTAAACTATCTTTTTGTTTTCTTAGCTATGTAAAAATTAATACAAGGTTTCATGATTTTGGAATTTAATTGTTTATTTCTGACTCTGTCTATATTTAAAAACAGATTTTTTTTTAATTTGATAAAATTAAAAAATAAAGATGAAATCTTTAGTTTTTTTTTTTTTTTTTCATTAGAGGCTAGTGATTGATTTTTTCATTACTTTTAAAGTGCAAGAGTAGAGAGAAGAATTATCTACGCACTCATTATTACCTCCTCTATTCTATAATTTTTTTTTAAAAAAAATTATTGTTTACTTTTTTTAAATTATAATAATATATAAATTAATTATCATAATTTTTATTTAATTTTATCTTATTTTTAAAATAAACTTTTATTAATTATTATTTTTCTAAATGAGCATTTAAAATATATCTTAATATTTAATAAAATCTAATTTCTTTAAGAGTATAATTAAAAAATTAATAATAAAAAAAATAAAAAAATTAAAAAGAATACTTAATTTCAATGAGTTCCATTAAATAAAAAAGAAAAGTTATTGATTTTTTTTAGAGACGTGTATTTGACACATGAAAATGTTTGTAATCTCCAAAAATTTAAATATAAAGACTAAATTATTAAATTTAAAAATAGAAGAATTTAAATGCTTACTTCAGTACAAATCAGAAGCGTTGTTTTCTCGTTGGGTTAACATTTGGGTTACTGAAATTTGTAATCTGTTGCTTGAATTTGTAAAATTTGTTTATTGTTTAGATTGTGCAACATTTTTAAACAATTTCCACTACTTTTGTTGTTTGGTTTGTTCAAATGCTTTTTTATTGGTTTTTTTTTTTTTTTAGACGTTTAAATATATTATTTTCTACAAAGTTTATTTCTTAAGAAATAACTTAAATAAATTTATACTATAAAAATAAAAAATGATTTTGATTTTAAAAAATTAAGAAAAAATATCAATCAAATAACTACAAATTTAACATTTTCTAGAAATTTAAAATTATCTAATTGCGTTCTTTCAATCAAACAAGTTCACAGAATATATATATATATATATTATAATTGTTGAGAGAGAAACATAGAAAAATAAAGAAAACGGAAAAATTGAACCAAAATATCAATTTGATTTTACTCAATTTGAATAATACAATTTCCACTTTTTAATATTTTGATAATTCAATTAATTTATTTCAATCCAGTTTCCTAATTGAAAGGTAGGAATTAAATGAGAAAATAGGTGAGAAGTTAATTAGTTAATTCAATTTTTCTAATGATGAGATTTATCAATACAATCATTTGCTACTAATTTTATAAATATAAAAAGTAACTTTTTGCATTATATATTAGAATAAAACTATACTTCTTTCAAGATAATATTACATATTTTTTTTATAATTTTAGTAAATTTTGAATATAGAATTAATAAAATCAAAGACTTGTCTAATGCTTAATGGAATAAGCAAAGTCAATTTTTTGATTTAAAAAAACAAAGCAAAGTCAAATTCAAAAATCAGTTCATCAGCCATGCTCCATTTCTAAAATCCCTTTGGTAGTCCGTGGATCACTTCAATTATGATTATTATTATTACTTCTATTATTTAAATTAAATGCTTAAACTTTAAACCCTAACATCTTTTACAAAACTAATTCTTTCCGGCTGTTGACGCCGCATTAGAAAAATCAAATGCGGAAGCGTTTGGAGTTTGAAATTATATCCAAACCAGAGTTTTGCCTTACGTTCCCAAATTTGCGTCCTCGAGGGGTTCAAAATTAAAAGAATTTCATTTCAAAAATTAAAAAAAATCCCCCCTCTCAGCCCGTAGGTGCACAAAACCTATATTAATCGGCGTTCAAAAGTCCAAACTATTTACACCTCAGGCCAAGTCCAAGTGAACCGTTCTCCCACTGACCTCCGCACCCAATTTCATTCTCTTAGCAACTGGGGCCTCCATTGTGCCACCAGTTTGAAACTGACATGTTAAATCATGCTGGTATGGGCAATTAGAGCCATTCCGGCATCCCCTTGAGCTTCTATAGAATATGCAAGGCTTCTGAAACTTGGGTTTCGTTTCTCTCTGTTTCATATTTTGTGCAAATTCCAGGTTTTGAAAGTGCTCAGTATGAGGGCCATCATGTGACATGTTCCTGTCATGCATTTCCTTCTTTTCAGATCCATGTTCCCTAATAAGATTCTTAATGTAATTGAAATCCTTTACAGGATTGGTTTTCACGGCCGCTACGTTAGTTTGAGGTGCACCATTTGGCTGCATATTCATCATGCTTAACGGAGGAAGTACCACATTGGGTACTGGATTCTGTTTCATGGTACTTACCGTAGATTGCACCTGGTTAGTTGTGGAATATAAATTTCCTACCTTCAGTGTAGGTGCCGATTCACTGATGGATTCTGCCCTGGGTATATAGATAGGAGCAACCTGCTTTGTTATAGACGTAGGATCAGTGTCTGGTTGTGCTGGCATCCCAGTGAGCATTGGTAGAATCTCACCAAGAGTAGGGTGCAAACTTCCATTGGAAGGCATTGGCACTACAGGAGAGTTGGAATTCAGGCAGGACGGGGGAGGCTTTGATGTCGGTTGCAACCCTCCACCAAGTACATTATGCAAGTTCCCTTTGGCAGGTGTAGGGCATGATGGGGGTGTTGTTCTAGTTGCTGGCTTTGATGTTATCCTGGTTGCACTGGTCATATTGCTAGGTGCTTGACAATTATTGATCAATTTCTCAATCATATTCGGATCACTTAAGATTTTAACTAGCAAATTGGTGTCGATCAAGCTTCCTTTCTCCAGGCTTTTCATTAGAGCTGTTGCTGCAGCAGAGGCAGCTGTAACTACGTCAGCATCCATATCAGGTGCTATTCCAACTGTTGGTTTTTCACAGGCAGGTGGCTCCAAAGCCAGGTTGTTATGTTCTGTGGGATTTAGGTTTCCAGATAATAGCAAATCCTGAGGCAATACTGGTGGCTGTACAGAGGTGTTCAAATCAGATGGAACGTCTACAGCTCCCTCTTCTTCAATAGGAGTAAGAGGGATGATGGGAGTGTGGCTATCATCATAATATTCCTCTTCTACAGCCAATGAAATTGAGGGGCTATGTGGAAAAAAGGAGTTGTTAAAAGGAAGATACACATTATTAGCACATAAACTAATAAAGGGTAGGAAATTATACCTATGAGGAATAGCAGAAGGGCGCAGAAAAAATGCTTCAAGCACTTTCATTTCCCTTAGTTTTTGAGCCTCTGCCTCCTGGCTTTCTTCACCAGCTGCAACATGCCAGTTGCAACGCATGCTAAGCTGTTTCAGGGGGGCAGGGATGTAAGCCATTGATTTAAAAACTAGTTTTATTCCACAGTTATGAACACTTGAGGTTATAATTGGACGTTCACCCAAATGTAAAGTTTTTCCACCACGATCAATGCATAAAAATCCACAACCTGTTCAATTCAAGAAAGAGGGAGAAAAAGAATCATATGCTTACTTTTGGAGGGCACTCCCACTTAATCCTAGGGATGAGAGATGGTTCCTGTTTCAAATGCTTCCAAGAGTGACTGCCTTCAAACCCAGGGGGAAGGTCACTAAATTCATTACTATTTGAATTACGCAAAATCCCCGACGTTTTCTTCTGAAGATGATCTTGAGATTGTGTGCCAACTTTAGAAGGACAGTCCTCAGTTAGAAATAGTTTTACCTATATGCAAATCAGAAAAACCCACTAGTTAGCATCTAGTACAAGTAGAAAAATCAAATGACCAAATATCTGCACAGAATACTTTCCAGACATGATAAAAAAATCTGGAGAGATGTGGAACTCCCTCATAAATTAGTGATGGGACCGTAAATTAGAACTTCAATCAACAAACACAAAATTCACACTAAATATTTCACTAGAGACCTAGTCCACTCCTCACATCCATGCCCCAGAAACAATGAGAACAAAATGGCATGAAAAATATGAGTTCACACAATATTGCAGCCCTTTAGTAGTCTTAATACCCAAAAATGATTTTGCATCTTTGATGTTTGTAGAGAGCTCCCAGGCAATACCTCTTTGAAACCTCTAAATTTCAACATCCAGGCAATACTCACATATGACAGCACAAACAAAAGCAATTGCAACATTAAGTAAATACCTCAATCACAACTCAAGGGTTTCAAAAGAAGAAATAAATCCTAACAACCCCACATAACCAACAAAGAATGTCCCATATCTGTAGAACAACAAACCTTATCGTTAATATGATGTGCATTTGTAACTCCATAATAATGAACTACAATGCATTATGAATACACGTGGATACACACTATGCACTTTACCCAACCTAAAGGAAAGTTCACACGTTTATTTTCAGATCATTGTATAGATATCTAAGAGGAAGTCACCACATATATGCCTATATGCATAAAGCAAGATACCCTTAAATCTCAACCATTCACACTTCAATGACTTTCAAGTTTCTATGCTTGCCCCTCCATCAAGCTAATGTCATAAATCTCATATAAACTTCTTTCAGCTTGTTATAATAAGCAACAACTAAGTTGCTTATTTTCAGATGATTGTATATCTAAGATGAAGTCACCACATATATGCCAATATGCATAAAGCAAGATACCCTTAAATCTCAACCATTTACACTTCCTATTATGAACCAATGACTTTCAAGTTTCTATGCTTGCCCCTCCATCATGCTAATGTCATAAATCTCATATTAACTTCAGCTTGTTACAATAAGCAACAATCAAGTTGATACAAAAGATAATTCAAACTCAGACCAGAAAATGAGCTTAATAGTTCAATGACTAACAACAAACTTTAATTAGAAGACTATAAATAATGCCCAGAAAACTTTGCATTGGATGAGAAAATACATAAAAGAACCCTGATATTCTTCCACATGCAATAATTGTCTCTAAAGATCACTTGCTGTAGTTCACAACTTTCTATATTATATATAGAATTAGAAAAATGATTATATATAATGAGAAAATGTCATGGAAACCTGACTCCGTTTCTCCCTGCCTAAAAACCATTATAGTTATCTACAATAAAACTTTCCTGTTTTATTAATTTTGTTGAAGTCACAACTCTTTTTTCAGTTCAATTAGTATTCTCCAACCCCAGATATGACCAGACAAATGAAATTAATTCATTTGATGAGCTAAATCAAATTCATTTTAAATGCCAACCAAATCAACAGGTAAGGGAATAAATAAATCTTCAAAAACATGACAAGCTGGGACCCAGATAAATGCTAGAGAAGAGGTCAGTCACTAAACAAAGAATGAACACATTAGATATAGTTTCAACATCCTTACAAGCTGATGAACCATAGTATCAGGGAGGTTCACATAAATCTTGGTTGTTTAGATGCACAAATTTCCAAGAACCGCATTTAAACCAAGGAACACTAGCCTATGATTGGTAAAATAATTGCTGAAGATTAGGCTTTCCACAGCACACCTTATAATTTCATTATGTTTATATTGTCCTGCACAGAATATTCATCCAATTATTCTTCACACCATGTTTTCAATTGGACAAGATCTTTAACTTGTGCTCTTTACAGTAGAAATTACAAGATCTGCATTAAAATTTAAAAATCCTCTGTGATGATTTAAGATATTTATACAGCCATGACCTGTCCAATAATCACCTAAACCCATACTCTTCTTCAGCTCCGCCTCATTTAATTTATTATTGTCATTATTATTGTTTTGTTCATTTTCCCTTTCCCCTTTTGTCTTCAGAAGCTTGTGCATACTAGCCTACAATAGTTGGATACTTGCGAATCCATTCTACCTATGCCTCGAACGATGGTATCACATATGATGAAGCTAGTAAATTTTTAAAGTCACTATTTGACAAACAATTAAAGAAATAATTCTCATTTGAATTAATTGCACATTGATTTCCTGTTAAGAGGAGACAGACTGTTCTAAGGTTTCCTCAATCTTAACATTAAAGTAAAGAGGATGCTAGCAATACACTTCCTTTATTATTAGTTCAAATCTTGTCACATGTAGCTTTGAACCTATTTGACAGATTACATAAAGTTTTTTTTTAATTATCAATTCATTTATAACATTTAATAATTTAAATTCTTACTAAATTTTAAGGTTTACTATTTGATGCAACTTTTATTAATCAATCATTTTTATTTTATCAATCCTCACGATCTAATTAAGAAAAAGATTTTTTTAAAAAAAAACAAGTGGAATAACTTTCCAATTACATGGAATAATATTTACACCATAATAGAGAAATTCTTTCAGTGCAAGAGAAAGTATTGCTAGGATTTCTGGTATAGCAAAATTTAATTATTTTTAATGGATAAATGGAAGAAGAATGTTATTTCTTATCAATTAATGGCTTTCCATAAAGCTTTTAAGTTTTTTAGTTATCATACTTCATCCATATGCTCGATATTGTATCAGTAACAATCTTCTGATTTTTAAGACCAAAACTTTCATAGATTCTTCAGTGAAATTTTGGATTTGAGAGTTGGACAAACATTTGAGAAACTTGAAAGAAATTTCCCGCCGTGTGTCATGGTGCGAACTGCGAATGTGTCAAAAAGACACCACAACTCGCATATTGATTCACACAACTAAGCAGATAGAATTCTATAGCACCATTCTCGCCGTTCAATTCACTTGGATCTCTAAATTAAACGGTGGAAAATTGGTGCTGAGCTTTGAATCTTTTACCCAGTTTAACAAATCTGCATATAAGCTTATAATGATTTTCTCTGACAAATACTTAAAAAGGAGAAAAAAAAGGGAGGAATTCTAATGACGGTAACTATACCATCAATCTAGATTATCAATGCGCTCATCGACGAGTAATCAATTACCCTAATCTGCTAATATCGCGAAAAGAATCTAAAACCAGAGTCAGTATCTATCTGAGGAAAGCACGCAATAATCTCAATATTAGATTCTAATCAACTAATAATTAAGGCCCTCGTTTCATAGAAAAAAGTATATCGAATAAAAATCAAAAGCTTGAAGAGAAAAACAAGTAACCAACAACCAAACTTCGATCGAAGAATATCACAGCTATACCTGACAAAGATTAACACCTGGTGCCCACGTTACCCTGTTCGATTTCCTCGATCGCTTCATATCTTATAGATTGATCGCTTCAATCAAAACGTTTCACAAATAGGTTCCAGTAACAACAAAATTAATCAGATCTAGAGAAGAAAAAACTTAATCAGTGAAAACGCTTGAGGATTTACAACCCTATACAGATTTTAATTGATTTCTTATGCTTGCGTGCTCAAGGACTGTAGATAATAGAAGAGGGAAAAAGAGGAGGAGGTGGAGGAGGAAGAGGAAGAAGAGGAAGAGGAAGATGAATGAAAAACGCGTCTCGAGGAGGAGGTAATGGAAACCCTAGAACCCTCCTTTTGCTGACTGCCTCCGCCTTTTATTTATCCAGTGAAATTTCCTGAATGCGTAGCGCTCCGCTGGCAATATATGTAGCTCAGCTGGTATGTCCGTACGGGCTAAAAAAGTTGTGAATAATTATTAACTGTGGTTGTGTCCATTGGATACAAGAATTGTTAGCCATTGATGGGGCTATCGCAAATAATCAACCGCTGGTAAGTTACGCGCTAGCCTGCCCGATTAGAGTTGAATATTAAACAGTTTTAATTGAAAAACTTATATTGAATTAATTTGATTCAGTGTTTTAATGGACAAATTATTCTTTTTCATATCTAGATTATGTGAACTAATGCATGTATATTTTTATTTTTAAAAATTTAAAAATTTAACTTTTATATTTTATATCCGTCAAATGATCTCTTCATTAATCTAATTTTTTTTATCATTATCTTAATAAAATATGAAAATTTCCTTTAAGTATGTAAAATTTTTTCTTTAGATTATGTAAAACTTAAATTTTTATTTCTAGATTTTTTAAAAAATAAATAATTTAGTTATTATACTTTAATTTTATTGAACTAAAAAAATAATATTCATAAATAAACTTTCAATTTAATAAAATTAAAAATGATAAACACGTGTAATTTTAATATAATCAATGAAAGTGAAAAATACGTTATCTTCGGGGGGGAAAAAGTAAAAAAAATACGTTACCTTTTCAAATTTATTTTTTTATTAATCAATTAAGTTCAATTTAAATATTTAATGAATTTTAATTTTTTTTATCGTATTCTTACAATAATTAATGGATAGTAAAATTGAACAAGTTGAAACTGGGCTAAACCCAATTGCCCCACATCAAAAATTGTGATAAAAATATTTATTTTTTGTGACTATTAAACTGAAGAGATAAAGAAAAGCAGAAGAAAGGGAGAAAAGTCGCATGAAGAGAGAAAGGTTTAGAAATTCGTCGTTGCTGTTTCTTTTGGCGTATGATAACATATAAAAAGTAAGGATGATTGATATTGTGGCATATGTACGCATAATTTGAAAGTGATAAATTGATCTCTCCATTTAGTCTGATCGAATTGATCTCTCCATTTAGTCTGATCGAATAGTTGAAAGTCTAACCTCCATTAACACCCCTAATTACCTCAATACTCGAAATGAGTTGAACAATCTCTTCAGTGCTCGTACCATATACTAGAAATAAATATAAAAACTATCGATCCCAATGAAAATCGCACAGACCAGACATGACCTGACAAAATCAAAATGAGACAACTAACCTCCATGCAATAATCAGCCCCTCTAGCCCTCTCCAAGATATCAAATGCACTTGCGGAAAGACTGCTTAGCCGCCTGACATACCTGCCAAAAGCCCTCTCCAAAATATCAAATGCACTTGCAGAAAGACTGCTTAGCCGCCTGACATACCTGCCAAAGGATATGGGCAAACTGGCTCTACATTAATTAGTCAACTGTCAGCCACTTGATATACCTGCTGCAATACGATACCATCCAATCTAATGGGACGTAAGGCAAAGGTACATATATCCTTGAACCAACCTCACCAAGGTACAAATAATCTAGCGGTAATTCGACCGACTGCTTGATATAGGACATCGCCAATTATTTAGGTGGAAATTATGTGATCATAAGTAGAATGAGATATGCCATGCCGTATTTGATAATGGTAACTTCATGGAGAGATTCACTTTATTGAGGGAGGGGTGAGTCTTTTAATGATAATTCAGCCATTAAGGTGTTTGATTCTTCTTTACTTCGAGTTAAACTGCATCTTCGACTCACCAGACCATTGCCATGTAAACCTATCTCGTAATGACAACTCATGGTTCACTTTTAGCGGTTGTTATGTAACATCAGAGGTCCTCTGCTAGTCTTTATTTCTTCAGATTTGAATGTGATATCTTTTCTTGAAATCTAGAGCACCTAGCCTCTCAAGATTGGTTTCTTGCCACTCACACTGTTTTGCCTACCTAGCTTTTGATGACGGTTGCAATGTTTATCGTGCCATAACGATTCGAGCTTCCAAGTATTTTTCTAGCTCTTGCGAGCTCCTCAGCGTTATACAACCCTGACGGACTTCCTGACCTTTTACAGCCCTTACGAGCTTTTCGTACCAAATGCCTTTGTGAGCTTCTGGGCATTTTTCTAACTCTTACAAGCTCCTCGGCCTTATGCATCCTGGCCTTTTACAACCCTGATGAGCTTTTGACATCAAATGTCTTTGCGAGCTTTCGGGCATTTTTCTAACCCTTGCAAGCTCCTCGGCCTTATACAGTCTTGATGGGCTTCCTAGCCTTTTACAGCCCTGATAAGCTTTTGGCACCAAATGACTTTGCGAGCTTTCAGGCATTTTTAACCCTTGCGAGCTCCTAATCCTTATACAGCCCTGACGGGCTTCCTAGCCTTTTACAGTCCTGATGAGCTGTTAGCATCAAATGCCTTTACGAGCTTTCAGGCATTTTTCTATTCCTTACGAGCTCCTCGTCCTTATACAGCTCTGATGGGCTTCCTTGCCTTTTACAGCCCTAATGAGCTTTTGGCACCAAATGCCTTTGAATCTTCCAGTAAAGCGGAACTAACACCTGGAAGGTTGGTCTGGTATGTACCTGTCTTTAGGCTTGGTATTAAATGCCTTGTTATGCGTGTAATGACCCGGAAACTGGACCGCTACCGGCGCTAGGATCCAGATCGGCATAAGGCCGCCGGGACCCATAGCAAGCCTAACATACATTCTGTATACCTGTTAAATCCCATACATGATCAATCATATACATAAAACTTTAAACTTTTTCTTTCATTTACCAAGCTTAACCTGTGCATGCATATACTCATAAACATAAAACCCCACATTGGAGCCCTCATCAAATGCTCCAACGGGGTAACATATCATACATTAAGCTTGGTTTACATAAGTCATCAATAAAACATTTCATAGATCATGTGCAAAAAGGGATTTACTTTACATACTAGGGTCAAGCACAACTCTAAACCTCAATATATATCATTACATTACATTACATTACCATACTTTACATTACCATACTTTACATTATATTGTCTTTCTCATGTCCACAACTAGCTATTACATAAAACATGACTTTACTCTTGCTGATATCATGGTCTATCCCGTACCTGCAAACCTGGGGGGATTAAGGGAATGGGGTGAGCTACTAGAGCCCAGTGAGCAGAATAGTAAAACATTATATTAAAAATTCATGCTTTCATGAAATGCATCACATCACAAACAATTCACTTTAAAGATGAACTTGTCACCAATAGCCCTCTACATTTCCAATAGTGCCAGAACGTAGAATGGGTCATGGTCTTTCCCTTACATAACATGTCATAACATTCCAATGTGCCAGGGACATAGAATGGGTCTTCCTGGACTTCCGTACCGTATCATCATCATATCATATCATACCATACGAGGGCTAATGATCATTCAACGTTCATCCACATCAACAACATAATATGCAATGCAACATATTCGTGAATTCTAATGCAAACAACCTAATATATCTCATGGCGTTCATGATGCGTGAATCATGCTAAAACTTTCATTATTTGCTTTGAAACATAAAGAGTCATTCTACTCACCTCAGGCTAGCTCTGAAAAGACACTGAAGCAGCTGTCTCACTGCTAGGGTCCCTGGTTCCTCAGGTCCGAACCTACACAGGTGGACTCAAATGAGGAACCAAACATACATGAACATGACTCTAAAATACTCTCTAAAAAACCCCCTAAAACACCTTAAAACAATAATAGAAATCATGCAAAGGAAGGCTGAACAGGGCACTTTCGGCGACAGGTTCGGGGGCCGAAAGTCCCTCCAGGGCCGAAAGTCCCTCCAGAGCCGAAAGTCATGCACCTTCGGCGGCACTTTCGGCGGCCGAAGGTTCCTTCCAGATCCGAAACTCGTGCATGTTCGGCGGCACCTTCGGCGGCCGAAACTCCCTTCCAGAGCCGAAAGTCCACTTTCGGGAGCAGAGTTCGGCAGCCAAAAGTTTGCCTCCACAGGCAGGTTCGGCGGCCGAAAGTCCTTCGGCTGCCGAACCTGAGTTCTTCCAAAGGGCAGAACTCAGCCTCCTCATGCACATTTTTTACTCCCAAACCATTCAAACATGCATTTAGCTATTCTACAACATGCATACACATACCACCAAGCATATAGGGGTCTTAAACTATCCTAAACCCCAACACAAATACAAATATCAACTCAAACAACACACATTGTCCATAAACTCAATATTAACCTAAACATGCATTTCTATCCCTTAACCCCTCAAAACATGCTTAAAACATACAAGAAGGGTAGGATCTAAGCTTACCTCTTGAAGATCGAGAGGAGAGACGATCCTAACTTGGAGATGGGAGGAATCTAGCTCCTTGGGTCTCCAAGCTCCAAAACTCCATTTTTAACTCAAAAATCTTCAAAATAAGATGAAAGCTTGTCAAAACTTGAAAGATTTAAAGGAAATCACTGAAACTAACCATGGGAGGGCATGGACTCACCGTTGGTCGAAAATAGGGGAGAAAGCTCGCCCATTTTCGGCCATGGGGCCTTTTATAAGTGGCTGGCCAGGCCACCTTCGGAAGCCGAAAGTGACTCCAAAACTCATGCATGTTCGGCGGCCGAACCTGGATTTCCCTCTATGGTCTTTTTCATTCAAAACTCAATTTCTTTCTTACTTAAAACCATAAAATACATGAAAACATTTTATAAAAATATGTTTTTACCCTTCTAGAGGTTTTCGACATCCGAGATTCCACCGGACGGTAGGAATTCTGATACCAGAGTCTTGCCAGGTATTACAATGCGAGACCAACACCTGAGTAATCTGGCGAAAACTGCCTAGTAATCTGCCCTTGCGAAAACTGTCTTGCGGCCTTTATTAATGGGACCATTGCCCAAATGGTCTAACAAAAACTGCATGGTGACTAGCGTGGTGAAAACTACCTTGGAGCCTTGATTAGTGGGACCAACACCCAAGTGGTCTGGTAAAAACCACCTTGTGACCTGGCCTCGCGAAAACTGCCTTGTGGCTTTGATCAATGGGATTGGTGCCCGACTGGTCTAGCGGAAGCTGCCTTATGACCTAACCTGGTGAAAACTGCCTTGGGGCCTTGATTAGTGGGACTAGCGTCCAAGTGGTCTGATGAAAATCGCCTTCTGACTTTGCCTGTCAAAAACTACCTTGTGGCCTTCATTAATAGGACCAACGCCCAAATGGTCTAGCAAAAATTTCCTTGTGACCTAACCTGCCAAAAACTGCCTTATGGTCTTGATTAATGGGGCCAACACTCAAGTGGTCTAGTGAAAACCGCCTTGTGACCTTACCTAGCGAAAACTGTCTTATGGTCATGATTAATGGGACCAATGCCCAAGTAGTCTGTCCACTAATTTTTTTTTGGGGAGGCAATCCAAAGTTATCATCATATTGGAAATAACCTTGTCAACTCATAGTTGATGAAATTTTCTCAATTTATAAATATTCTATGCATGGGGAATAACTTGATCATTTAGCTTGGCTAGTTGTAAAATCCAAGGGGAATAACCTTTGAGATCCTGAATGGTCCTTTCCAATTTTTTCCTAGCTTAGCTTGGCCAGTTGTAGGACCCAAGGTGAATAACCTTTGAGATCCTGAATAGTCTTTTCCAGTTTTTCCCCAGCTTGTCGGGTCCGGTATTGCACCCTTTTACGTCTGTTCTTTTGAGGACCAAGTCTTCCACATTGAAGGCTCTCGGCCTAACTTTGCTGTTAAATATCATGGACATTTTATTCCTGTAAGTTGTCATTCTTATTGCAGCCTTTTCCCGCAAGAACTCGTTTGGTCCAAATTGAATTGTATTTCCTCGGATTGTCCCAAGATTTCAGGATGTTGTGTTCTGAAGCTACTTACTTGTGTTTCTACGTGGATGACTACTTCGCCCCATATACCAAGGAAAAGAGTGTTTCTTCAGTAGCTGTTTTGAGAGTAGTGTTGTATGCCTATAATATGTGAGGCAATTCCTCAGACCAATTACCCTTGACTTTATTGAGCCTTTTCTTCAACCTCTGTAATATAGTCTTGTTTGTGACTTCTGTCATACCATTGGATTGGGGGTGATAGGCTGAGCTAAACCTCAAATCAATCTCCCATTTTTTGCAAAAGTTTTTAAACCTGATGCTCGCAAATTGAGTTTCATTATCAGTGATCATTATTTTGAGTATTCCGAATCTGGTAAATATATTTTTACTAACAAAAGAGATTGTTTATTGGGTAGTGATAGATTGTACCGTCTCAGCTTCTGCCCATTTATTGAAGTAATCTACACCATGATAACAATCTTTCTTGACCCAGATGCCTTAGAGAAAGCGCCAAAGATGTCTATTCCCCACTAAAAGAAAGGTTAGAGACTTCCAATGGCTGCTTGCATTTCTCCTAGTGTCCTCGGAATGCTTGCGTGTACTTGATACCTGTAACACTTCTAGACAAGTTGCTTCACATCCTGCATTATTATTGGCCAGTATTATCATTGTCTGAATATTTTTCGGGTGATTGTCCGAGCTCCTTCATGACTCCTGCAATCACCTTTATAAATGTCTTTTAAGATTTCCTGACATTCCTTCTCTGTCACACATTGCAATCACGGCTGTGTGGAGGACCTCTTGTATAACCAAACACTAATTAGTGCATACTTAGAAGATTTTATTATTACTTGTTTAGCTGATAACTCATCAGCCGGAAGGTCATCTTGTGTCAAGAATTTGTATACAGGTGTCATCCATGATTCTCCTTTTTCTATAGGAAAAGATTCTTCCATTTCTACTGCCGGAGTGTGCAACTCCTCAAACTGGAAGGATTGGGTTAAATGTTGTTCACTTACTGCCTCTGTAATACCCGACTAGACCCCAGCATCAGAATTACTACCTTCCGGCGAAATCTTCGTTGGAATCCGGAATTTCTCGGATGTCGGAGCCTTCTAGAAGGGTAAAATAAAGGTTTTCTAAAATATTTTTATATGTTTTTATGGTTTTAATGAAAAAAGAAATTGAGTTTTGAAGGAAAAGACCAAGGAGGGAAAAGTCAGGTTCGGCTGCCGAACCTCATTGTAACGATTCGAAAACCGGACCGCTACTGGCACTAGGATCCAGATTGATTTAAGGTCGTCGGGACCCGTAGCAAGCCTACTATACATGCTGTACATCTGATAAAATCCCATACATGATTATACATTTTCATAAAAACTTTAAACTTTCACATATACCAAGCTTGACCTGTGCATGCACCATACTGTAAACATAAAACCCTATACTAGAGCATTCATCAAATACTCTAGTGGGTCAACATATCATACATCAAGCTTGGTTCAACATTTCTTATCATTAAAATATTTCATATAGATCATGTACAAAAAGGGATTAACCATAAATATTAGGGTCAAGCACAATACTAATCCTCAATACATTTCTTTACATTACATTACATCATTTTTACACACCATGTCCACTACTAATCTATTACATAGACTATACCATAAGCCTGCTGACTTTCCCATAGCTACCTGTGCTCCTGCAAACCTGGGGGGTTAGGAGAGAGGGGTGAGCTACAAAAGCCCAGTGAGCAGAATTATAAAAACATTACAATAAACATATGCTCTCATGAATGTGTCACAGCACAAACAATTCACATCACGGATGGACTGACCCAAAAATCCCTCTACTCTGTGCTCGGCCCTCGGTGGACCTTCTCAGGACTTCTGTTACATACATAAACTCTGTGCCCAGCCCTCGGTGGGGCTCCTCAGGACTTCTGTTACATAGCATAAAATCTAGAGGGCTAATGGGTCGTCCTGTTGTCCATCCACACCCACAATGAATAATGCAATGTGTCATATTCGTGAATTCTAATGCCAACAACCTATTATATATCATGATGCATGAACATGCTTAAAACATTTGATTTCTTGAAATAAAGGATTAGTTTAGTTCCACTCACCTCTGGCTGACTCTGAACTAATCTCTGAAGCAGCTATCTCACTACTGATCACCTCGGTTCCTCAGGTCTAATCCTACACAGGTGGACTCAAATGAGGGACCAAACATACTCTAACACGACTCTAAACATCTCCCCAAAAATCCCTTAAAACATCATAAAACATGCATGCAAAACAGACAAAGGAAGGCTAGATAGGGGACTTTCGGCGGTAGGTTCGGCGGTCGAAGGTCCTTCCAAAGTCGAAAGTCATGCACTTTCGGGGGTAGGGTTCGGCGGCCGGAAGTCCTTTCAGAGCTGAAACTCCTTCAAGAGCCGAAACTCAGGCATTTTCGGGGACAGGTTCGAAGGCCGAAACTCCCCTCCAGAGCCGAAAGTCCAAACTTTCGGGGCGAGTTTAGGCGGCCTAAAGTTGCCTCCAGACAGGTTCGGCGGCCGAAACTGGCTTCGGCGGCCGAACCTGGGCTCTTCCAAAGGGCAGAACCCAAGCCTCACAAGCACATCCAGCCACCCCAAAACCTCTCAACTCACACCAACACACACAAAAGCATGCATAAACATATTTTCAAGCATATAGGGGCATAAAACTAGCCTAAACCCCAACAAACATCAACATAGCATACATTTGAGCATAAAACTAACATAAACCCTAACATTTACATCTACTCTAAAGCATGCATCAAAACCCTTAACCCCTTTTTAAAACTTACTTAAAACATGAAAGAAGAGAAGGATCTACACTTACCTCTTGAAGATCGAGAGGAGATGTGATCCCAAACTTGGAGATGTGGAGGAACGAGCTCCGGGGGTCTCCAAGCTTCAAAACTTGATCTTGAGTTCAAAAATCTTCAAAACCAAGTAAAAACTCATTAAAACTTGAAGGGATTGAAGGAAAATAACAAATTGACCATAGAAGGGCGAAATCTCACCTATGCCCGAAAATAGAGAGAGAAAACTCGCCCATTTTCGGACAATGGGCCTTTTATAGGTGGCTGGCCAGACCACCTTCGGGGGCCAAAGGTGCTTCCACAAACTCCCCATGTTCGGCGGCCGAACCTGGGTTTTCTTCCTTGGTCTTTTTCTTTCAAAACTCAATTTCTTTCTTCGTAAAACATGTAAAAACATTTTAGAAAACTTTTATTTTACCCTTCTAGAAGGCTCCGACATCCGAGAAATTCCGGATTCCAACAGAAATTCTGCCGGAAGATAGGAATTTCGGTGCCGGTGTAATACCCGGCTAGACCTCGACATCGGAAATTCCTATTTTCCGGTGAAATCTTGGATGTCGAAAACCTCTAGAAGGGAAAAATCATGTTTTTATAAATGTTTTTACATGTTTTAAGGTTTGAAGTAAGAAAGAATTGAGTTTTGAAAGAAAAAAACCATGGAGGAAAATCCAGGTTCGGCCGCCGAACTTGGTGGAGTTTTGGAGTCACCTTTGGCTTCCGAAGGTGGTCTGGCCAGCCACCTATAAAAGGCCCCATGTCCGAAAATGGGCGAGTTTTCTCCTCCATTTTCGGGCAAAGGTGAATTCATGCCCTTCCATGGTTGATTTTGAGGTTTTCCTTTAATCCTTTCAAGTTTTTAACAAGTTTTATCTTGGTTTTGAAGTTTTTAAGCAAAGATCGAAGTTTGGAAGCTTGGAGACCTCCGAAACCCGTTTTCCCCAAATCTCCAAGTTTGGGTCATGCCTTCTCTCGATCTTCAAGAGGTAAGCGTCGATCCTCATCATCTTTGATGTTTTAAACAAGTTTTATGAAGGTTTATAGGGTAGAAATGCATGTTTAAACTAGTTGTAAAAAATATTAGGGTTTATGTAGATTTGAGGATAAATGTATGTAGTGTGATGTCATGTTGTTGTTTGTTGGGGTTTAGGCTAGTTTTATGCCCCTGTATGCTTGAGAATGAGTTTATGCATGTTGTAGAATAACTAAATGTATGTTTGGAAGGTTTAGGGAGGCATTTGTGCATGTGAGGGCTGAGTTCTGCCATTTCTGGAAGAACTCAGGCTCGACAGCCGAAGGCATGTTCGGCCGCCGAACCTGCCTGTGGTGGCATGTTTGGCCGCCTAAGCTTGCCCCCGAAAGTTTGGACTTTCGGCTCTGGAGGGCAGTTTCGGCCGCCGAAGGTGCCGCCGAACATGCATGAGTTTCGGATCTGGAAGAAACCTTCGGCCGCCGAAGGTGCCGCCGAAGGTGCCTGACTTTCGGCTCTGGAGGGACTTTCGGCCGCCGAACCTGCTGCCGAAAGTGCCCTGTTCAGCCTTCCTTTGCATGTTTTCTATGAATGTTTTGTGATGTTTTAGGGGGTTTTTGGGGAGATGTTTAGAGTCATGTTAGTGTATGTTTGGTCCCTCATTTGAGTCCACCTGTGTAGGTTCGAACCTGAGGAACCGAGAAGGCTAGCAGTGTTAGCTGTTTCGGAGTCAGCCAGAGGTGAGTAGAACAGAACTCTTGTATTTTTAAAGCAATCAAACTTTTAAGCATGTTCATGCATCACGATTGCCATGATTATAGGATGCTTGCATTAGAATTCACGAATATGATGCATTGCATAAATTGCTGTTGATGTGGATGGATATTGGATGACCCACTAGCTCTCGATATGATATGCTATGTTATGATGTGGAAGTCCAGGTGTGGCCTACACTACGCCCCTGGCAATATGTAAGAGAAAGTCCGGGTGTGGCCTGCACTATGCCCCCGACACGATTGGATATGTTATGAATGTATATGTAAGAGAAAGACCAGGTGTGGCCTGCACTACGCCCCTGGCACAATTGGACTATGTAGAGGGTTATTGGTGACAAGTCCATCCGTGATGTGAATTATTTGTGATGTGATGCATTTTATGATGGCATATGTTTATAAACTGTTTTTATGGTTCTGCTTACTGGGCTTTAGTAGCTCACCCCTTTTCCCCTAACCCCCAGGTTGCAGGGCCAGAGATAGCTCAGGAAGTCAGCAAGGGTAAAGGCTATGTTATGTAATAGTCTAGTAGTGAACATGATATGTAAAATGATGTAATGTAAAGTAATGTAATGAGGATTAGTATTGTGCTTGGCCCTAATGTATGGTTAATCCCTGTTGTACATGATCTTTATGTAAAAGTTTTAATGATAACATATGTTGAAACAAGCTTGATGTATGTAATGTTGACCCAACTAGAGCATTTGATGAGGGCTCTAGTATGGGGTTTGTATGTATAAAGTTATGGTGCATGCACAGGTCAAGCTTGGTATATGGAAAGTTTAAAGTTTTTATGAAAAATGTATGATCATGTATGAGATTTTATCATATGTACAGGATGTATAGTAGGCTTGCTACGGGTCCTGGCGACCTTAAGTCGATCTGGATCCTAGCGCCGGTAGTGGTCTGGTTTTCGGGTCGTTACAGCCTCCATCTTGACAAATAAATCTGCCTCTTTATTGTTACCTCTGGCTACTTGGTGAAGTTTGCATCTGCCTTGCTTTCCCTATATTTCCTTTATTATGATCTGAACCTTCTCCTCATATTTGACGAGGTTCGGTTCTCGGACCTTAAATTATCCCCGATACTGATTGGCAACCAATTGTGAGGCACTAAAAATAAAAGATTTTTTAATACCTAGCTCCTTGATGATTCTTAGGGCCATTATCACGGCCTAGTACTCCTCCACGTTGTTGGTGACTTTTAAGGCGAGTTTCGTCACATATTGAATCTTTATGCCAGTTTGGGATTGTAGAAGAATCTCGATTTCTATGCCCTCGGCTCCTCAAGCTCTATCTGCCCAAACCTTCCATTCTTCTATGGTTGACCCAGAGGACTTTAGGAGTTCCAACGTTGGAGTAATCTCTGCCACAAAATCGGCTAGGACCTGGGCCTTTATGGCCTTTCTGAGAACATATCTAATATCGTAGACTGATAATATTACTGTCTAGGTGGACAACCGTCCTAATAGCTCCGGTCTATATAAGATCTTTCGCAAAGGATAGTCGGTTCTTACTTCTATAGTGTATGACTCAAAGTATGGCTGTAATTTTGTGATTGACATGAGTACTACAAACGCTAATTTTTCAAGAGGAGGATAATTCAACTCTGCCCCTTTCAGAACTTGGCTGGCATAATATACCGAGTTTTGTTCCCTATTGCTCTCACAAACGAGTACCAAGCAAATTATTTCTTGTGTTACATACAAATATAAGTACAAAACTTTACCTTCAATAAGTGAGCTTAGCAATGGAGGAGAGAATAAAAAGGCTTTTAAATTTTCAAAGGCCTCTACGTACTCTTTTCCCATTCAAACTTACATTTGCCTTTTAAGGCCTTGAAGAACAGGAGCATCTTTTTGCTGAACAGGATATGAATCGACCCAAGGTGGTGATTCGCCCATTTAGATTTTGTATCTAATTGATGGTCTTGGATGCTTCTATGTCTTGGATAGTGCTAATATTTTATGGGTTCACCTCTATGTCTCTTTTCGAGATGATATATCCTATGAATTTTCTAGCATTTACTCCGAAGATGCACTTTTCTGAGTTCAACTTCATTCCCACTTTGTCCAGGACATCAAATACTCTCTAGATATCCTTTGGATGTTCTTCTAGTGTCCAAATTTTAACTACCATGTCATCAATATACATTTTGACGGTAGACCCCACTATATCCTTAAAGATTTATGATACCAACATTTGGTACGTAACTCCTGTGTTTTTCAACCAAAAAGTATTATTTTGTAGCAGAAAACTCCATCGTCTGTTATGAATGTAGTTTTATTCTGCATCCTCGGTATCCATTATGATTTGGTGATACTCCGAGATGGCATCAAGGAAAGAGACAACCATGTGGCCTGAGGTTGCATCTACCAATCTGTCGATGGACGGTAAAAGGTCATGATCTTTTGGACATACTTTATTCAGATCGGTGAAGTCCACATATATTCTCCACTTTCCATTAGCTTTCTTTTTCAAAACCGCATTAGTCAACCATGTGGGATACTATACTTTCTTTATCAATCCTGCATTCAAAAGTTTATCAACCTCCTCTTTAATCACCTGCTGCCTCTCTGGTGCAAACTTACTTTTTTTCCTGTTAGATTGGTTTGACATTCTTGTCGACAGATAGTTTGTGAGTGATAAGAGTCGAGTTTGCACCTGTTACATCTTTTGGAGACCAAGCGAAAATCGACACCCGATTTTTCAACAATTCCACTAGATGAGACCTTGCTTTATTGGTTAATGTTGTACTAAAGTATACCTTCTGCTCCTTTCTTATCTGGACCTCCTCTACGAGATTTGCCACTTCTAGTTTTACATGAGGTTTCGGTTCTTTCAGCAAGTAAATGGGCATGGTTGCTTTTCCGAGACTTTTTGTTGGGGGTCCATAATCTTATTTGACTAACCTCGGATGGCCTTGGACCACTGCTATGCCACTTGGAGCTGGAAGCTTAAGACACATAGCACCCATGTTAATAATAATATCGTGGCAGTTTAAGACTGGACGGCCAAATATCACGTTGAATGCAAATGGGATATCTACCACTAGAAACTCTGCATATAACTCTCACCTATATTTCTCATCACCCTACACTAAAGGGGGGTTGATAGTGCCCAACACTGCCACGATCTTGTCTCCTAATCCTACCAAAAGATATAAAACTCTAGTGAGATTATTTTTATCTAAGCCCAACTTGTTGAAAACATTTAAGATGAGAAGATTAACATAACAACCTATATCTACAAGCACCCGCCTTACCTTGTATCGTTGCGATTGGCTAAGACTTGCAAGGGGGACAATGTGAGGTGGTGGTGACAACCACTCTGATGCTTAAATCAGTAACTGAACGAGAGAAAGTGTAAAGAAATACTTAGAGTTTTAATATTCAAGAATAGTGTATATTTATCTTTATAGTTCTTCTCCCTTAATATTGTAGGAGATTAGGATGAGTATGATATTTTTCTAATAATTCCGCTGTAATTCGACCGTTTACTTGATATGAGATATCATCAACTATTTAGGTGGAAATACCGCGATTATAGGTATAATGGAGATATGTTAGGCCGTGTTTGATAACGGTAACTTTGCGTAAAAACTTGCGAGGAAATATTTTGGTGATAGTTTAGGTGTTAAAATTTTCGATTCTTCCTTACTTCAGATTGAATCGCGTTTTTGGCTCACTAGACTATTACCACGTGAACCTATCTCATGATGACAATTCGTAATTCATTTTTAGTGATTATTACGTAGCATCGCTTAGTCAGAAAAGATGATCGTCTGTCTTCGTGTTGCGAGGATACCAATCCCAATTGATGACAGAGAACTATTAATCTTTTTTTCCATGCCGATCACTCTACTTTTAGTTTAAAGTTTTTGTTGAAATGTGTAATGAGTTGAATTTGTATTCTTGTGAATATATTTTATTCATAATTGTTGAAACTCCTTTTATCCATGGATTACTTGCTGTATTTGTTGAAGAAGATAAAAAATTAAATAACTGAAAATAATAAAACTGATAAATTAAATCAGTAAAATTTCGATTTAATTCAATTTTCTCGTAATTTAATTTAATTTAGTTTTTATATTTATTAATTACAACCGACAGACTTTTAGAGTGCACCATCCAACTTCAGTTTATCCACATTATTTCATTAATTTAATTTATCATTATTGACTCACTAAAAATTTTTTCTTCCTCCTCTCGGTTTATTTATAAGTAAAACAATAGAATAGAATGACTTTAGTCATTTCATTAAGTTCAAAGTTCAAAACTTAAACACACGAGTTTAATACGCTAAAAATAAATAAAATTAAAGCCTAATATAAAAGAAAGAGGATTCAAATAAAACCAAACACTAAAACCCTAGGAATCAAACGGGTTAACAAGGAACTAAATCTAAAAAAATTAACTAGCAAGCCGCCTCCCAACTAGAAAACATCAGCGGCACAAGAAGGAACGCTTCATATACTTTTCAAGACTCCTCATCTTCGAAAAATAGTTTGCTTCCCTGGCTATTAAGACACATTGATATTGAATTACTAAAAAAATATTATATACAAACTCAAAATAAAAATTATTAAAACTTATTTTAAAGTGTAAAATTAAATTATATTAAAACTAATATAGACTTTATTTGATTCAAATCTTCAATTTTATGAAAAGTACTAATTTCTCAAGAAATAACTTAGTTATTCTTGAATAAGTAAGTTAATTCCCTTTACTTCAATAAAGTGACTTCCTAAAATTTTTGAAAATTGAAAAAAAATACCAACCAAACAAGCTGAATATGTTATTTTTCTGTAAAATTAAAATTTCTTATTTAACTTAACTTCAACCAAACAAGGCCATAGTCTAAACTTAGTCCAATAGTTTTCGACTTCAAATTTTTATTAAAAAAAGTAATAAAAATAAATTAATATATATACTTATTAATTTTTAATTAAATTAATTTTATTGTCAATCTTCTTCCTATAAAATTAATAACTGAAAAAAATAGTACTAATATTAACACATATTTTCATTACCTTGCCTTACACTACATATCACATAGTATAAAAGTTGCTGCTTTTTTCCAGTTAAAAAATATCACACAAAGGCACAAGAGAGTCTGCAAAATGCTAACGGAGCATAAGGTTAGAGAAGAAACTCGATTCATTGAGAGTTTGAGCTGCTTGACTTCTATATATTTTGACATACACATTAAAAAAGAAAAAAAAGAAGCTGGTTGGATATTAACAAGGCCAACCCCTAGTAATCTTAAGAGATAATATTCTTCAATTGTTCATAGACTCAAAACCAACTTCGTCCATCTCCATAATACATATCTTAAGCATGTTACTTTCTGTGGTGTTTTAATATCTATTACTAAAATAACAATACAACCCATTATTCAATTCCAGGTGAGAAGAGGCAACTCATAATCAGGCTGAAAAAATATGCATCCCTTGTCTGGAAGAGACAGAAATAACCATTGAACTCGACGAACCTTAAGATGAACCAAAGAAAAAGAAAGGGAGGAAACTCTTCATCTAGAAGATTAGAGCCTTTTTAATTTATTATTAAAATTAGTGAATTTAAAGGTTTTTAATGTAATCTTTTAGTATTATAGTCTAAAAAAATATCAGGAGTATGGTTGGATTTATAACCAAATAGACCGAAGTGCACATTCGTGACATCCAGTTTTCACTCTCCCTCCCGATCAACGAAAAACCGCGTGTTCTTTCCACTTTCTCATAATAAATTTCTTCGATTCGCCCATATCACAACTAACCATTTCCCACTTCTTCCTCCCAGATCGGACGGTCCAATTTTCAATGGCAACCGACAACGACAACACCAGATCCGGATCCGCCACTCCCACCGTCAATGGCGATGCCGAAGCTCTACAGAGGCCCAAAATAGCTCTGATCACCGGAATAACCGGCCAAGACGGCTCCTACTTGACAGAATTTCTCATCAAGAAAGGGTACGAGGTTCATGGCCTGATCCGCCGGTCGTCTAACTTCAACACCCAGCGCATCAACCACATCTACATCGATCCTCACAATACCCACAAGGCCCGGATGAAGCTACACTATGCTGATCTTACTGATGCATCCTCTCTTCGCCGCTGGCTCGATACCATTCTTCCAGACGAGGTTTACAACCTCGCTGCTCAATCCCATGTTGCTGTCTCTTTCGAAATTCCTGATTATACTGCTGATGTGGTGGCCACCGGCGCTCTCCGTCTACTAGAGGCCGTCAGATCTCATATCGCCGCCACAGGAAGAAGTCATATCCGTTATTATCAGGCTGGATCGTCGGAAATGTTTGGATCTACTCCGCCTCCCCAATCGGAAACAAGTCCATTCCATCCCAGATCTCCATACGCGGCGTCAAAATGTGCGGCGCATTGGTACACCGTTAATTACCGAGAGGCTTATGGGTTGTTTGCATGTAATGGGATCTTGTTCAATCACGAATCCCCGAGGCGTGGAGAGAATTTTGTGACCAGGAAGATTACAAGAGCTGTTGGAAGAATTAAGATAGGACTGCAGAGCAAACTATTTCTAGGAAATTTGCAGGCGTCAAGGGACTGGGGATTTGCTGGGGATTACGTGGAGGCTATGTGGATGATGCTGCAGCAAGAAAAGGCTGATGATTACGTGGTGGCCACAGAGGAGTCTCACACAGTGGAGGAGTTCTTGGAGGTGGCATTTGGGTATGTGGGTTTGAATTGGAAGGATCATGTGGTGATTGACAAGAGGTATTTTAGGCCAGCGGAGGTGGACAATTTGAAAGGGGATTCAAGCAAGGCGAGGAAAGTGCTTGGATGGAAACCAAAGGTGGGATTTGAGCAGCTGGTGAAGATGATGGTGGATGAAGACGTTGAGCTAGCTAAGAGGGAGAAGGTGCTGGTTGATGCTGGATACATGGATGCCCAGCAACAGCCTTGATGATATGGGAATTTCAGTTTATTGTGATAAAATTACCACTATAAAGCATTCAGGCTTCATTTAGGCTTAAGGCAGGATTATCTGCATTTTTAGTGTGTGTTTTTTTTTAATTTTATTAATGTTCGTCAGTTGTTTTTATCATCTTGAAATCTGGAATCAATTTTAGTAAAGAGAAAAGTTCTGGGATCAAATTCTTTTGATGTTAGATACCTTCAATACTATCCGCGTTTCTTGTTTTTTTTTTCCCCTCAAATTTGCTCTCCCATGCTCTCCTTCCCGGTTAAACTTTCCAGTTCTTAGTAATGCACACAAGCTTGAAATTGAAAACGTTGTCAAATGCGCTAATACTTGACCTGATTGTTAACAGTCTATATTTAATTATTGCCAATAATTCAGTTGGAATTACGCTTGAAAATATTTAAAAATGCATCTTCCATTTGAAATTGGTATTCTATTTCACAATATCATTTGTAAGTATATTTCTAATTCGTTTCAAATCTTTATCAAATTAATCTTAAATTCTATATTCTATTTCACAATATCATTTGTAAGTATATTTCTAATTCGTTTCAAATCTTTATCAAATTAATCTTAAATTCTATTGGATTTCAGAAAGCTGGGACGAGAAACCTACAAGCGTTTTACCAATCCAGTTTAGTTTGCGCAGTGGACGTGATTGGTGAGAGAGTAAACCAGGCGGGCGTTTCATCCGGTCACGTTGCTGTTTTCTGTTGGTTCCCCAATCAGGGTACTGCTAAGTACGTGCCAATGGAAGGGAAGATTTGGGCACGCTACCCGCGGATGATAGACCAGCTCTTATTAACGTACAGTGACGTTCCTTGTTTGCTTATCTACCAATTTACTAGTACAAGGTGGGGTTCCTCGTTCCTCTTATCAGTTTTCCCTTGATCTCTTTTCCGGGAGAGATTTGCGAAAGCCAGTAAGGTCCGAGTTCATGTCGGTGAGGGCAAGATGCTTCTCTCTCCAAGCAGTAAAGTGTTAACCTTTTACAAAAATAGGAAAACAACATTATATCTGAGCTCATATCGCGTGACCATAACGACCGTATCATGCATCGGCATAAAATTGAGCGTAACGACTTCATCAATAAGGACATGCTCGAGTCTGTTTCTGTGAAAATTAATAGCAATTGAAAAAAAAAAGATTGACAAAATCCAAAAATTGTAGCATTAGTAAAATTTTCTCAATGGTTTCATAAGTTTAAATGAATTCCCTATATTGAAATATGTATATATAAAGTGACAATTCTTCTATGTAAAAATCAGTTGAGATGAAAGGATTTTACTCCATTTCCAAACACAACGGACGCCCACAAGGTTAAGAAATGACTATAAACAAGCAATGAGTTAGTGTGTGAAAGTCAGTCTGGTTTGTTTTCGGTCAAAGGTGGTCTTCTTAGATCTTGCTGGGAAGCTGGTTTACGGATGATATCTGAGTCGGCAGTAGAAACTGCAAACGGCTTAACTGATGACCGAAGAGATTGTGGCCCCTCTGTAGCAATTCTTTTGCACAATGCATCACAATTGCTAATAACCTCAGTCAACCTCCCTTTCAGCTCTCCAATCTCCACTTGTAGTGCGTGAACTGCATGCATTTCCAAAGTGAGTTCAAACAAGGTTTTGACACAAGTTGTTAAATCAAGTGTCTTAATCAAAGTTAAGCGAGACAAATTCATAAGAAAGTTTTGTGATTTTGACGACATGATCAATTATTACCTGCAACTATTTGATACACAATATTACCTTCTGACGTTTTGAAGTAATCTTCATTGGTATAATATATATCATAATCATTAATTACCTTCTGAGAGATGTTGTGAAGTGGTCTTCATCGTCGACACTGAGTAATTAAATCGTTGAAGAAGTTTGGTTGCCAAAGCATCTGCAACTTCTATCTTATTTTCAATCTCTTCCTGCAGTGTTTTGAAGCAGGTTATATTGCATACACCCTAAGTTCCTAGTTCTTAAAATACTTAATAGCAAAAAAAGTTGGATTGATTGATGACTATTGCCCACTAAAAGAATTTCTAAACATAGAAGTTTCCAGTTTTCATGTGCTAACTGCAAAAATAGAATATGGTTTCAGTTTTTGAGTAGCTTCTTTCCAATAGATACTAACCCTGTCATTCCACTATAATCTATTAATCTACTCTCAGAGGAAAAAAAAAAGTTTAGGTGGTTTATGAGCTTCTCAAACTTATAGCACATGAATCAGGTACTCCATGGTATAGATCTTGATATATGTAAGAAGCAAGCTAATGAGGTCTGAATGCTGTTGAATCCAAACCAGAACATAGTTATTTGATAACTAGATATAAAGAGAATGACACTACACATCTTTATCCTGCTATCATGATATCTTATTACTTACCTTGGTCATCAATAAAACCTAAATGTAAGATTTGCAAAGTCAAGTTAAAAAGCTTTCAGATGTGATCTTGGTTCCTATCTGAGTTCATGTTCACAAGGCAAGTGTTTCCAAGTAATAAAAATCTTAAGTTCAACATGAGCTAATATGGAAACCCCCCAGATCCAATTTCTGATCCATCCCATGCCTTTAAAAGCCATAAAATATTACTACCAACAACAAATTATTCTTCAGCAAACATCATTTATGGTGAAAAAGGTAAACCTGTTTCTTGCTAATCTCTTGGGCTTTCTCGTCCTGCCACTCACGAAACAATGAGAATAGCTCCAGTAGCACCTTTGGATTCACCGTAGCTACATTGACCATTAAGAATAAAGCACATTGAAAATTTTAAAATAAAAAAAGTACAAAGAAAAGTAAATAACAGAGAAAATAATTAAAATTTTCCTTTTAGAAGGAGATGAAAAAGTACAGCAACAAACTTCAAATGAATAACTAACATTACAATGTAAACACTAGGACCATATAAAACAAATAAAACAACCATCATTCGACTTCATGAAACATTAATTTTACTCAAAGGAAAAATACTAGATGAAAAAATTATAGAGATCAGTGATTTCCTTCTGATTCACATGATACATTGTACTCCACCAAGATGAAATATACCTGGCCTTTAGACCAGAAGGTTTTATGAAGGGAGACAGAATTGAAACGAAAAGTTCTTGGTTAACCTCTGTGCAAAAGAGAATTCCCACTCCCACTGTTTCACACCAGTTATCCATATAATAAAAGGTTCGTGTTAGTATTTAAATTTTTGACATGATTTATTAATCGTATAGTGTTTGTGTCGACCTTTAATCGTGTTCATGTAGAATTCACATCGACATAAACATGACCGGTCAACCCGAACCCTAGTTGCCCCCTAGTTTTTAATCCTAGTAACAGCAGCAATCACAGTGCAACATTAATGGGTCATCAAGCATGTTATGTTACAGTCAGTAGTAGGATAATGTGATTAGTTATGAGTTTCCTTTGCAGTCTTAGCAAATTGAATGTAATGCACATAATCTAGAGGGAAAAAAGAGAGGGAGGAGGGCTGGGGAACAGGGATGATTAATATGGCTATACCTTTTTAATTAAGGTAATTTCAACTAAAATTTTATCCTTACATTTGTTTTGCCAATTTTGGAAGAAACAAACGTAATGATATTCAGTGAGTGCAGTGGGCTGTTAATACAGACAACCTTGGAGAAGGTAGGTTTATTGGTCCATACCAGTTTCAAGTAAACCTTATAAAGTTTAATCTAAGAATGATACAAATTTAACTCATCACATTCAATTACATTCCAAACAACATACCTAAGAACATTCAAAGACTTTCAGACTGATTATTGTCATCTTAAGATATATACTTGCCTATATAACTTTTGCTTACACGGGCAGTAAATAAATAACGAACAGGTTCAAAGACAAGCAGTTTCATTCCACAAAATGAAACCTCAAACAAATGACTTAATAATGAAAACTGTGTTCCAAAGATATATCCTAAGCATACTGGTGACAACAATAAAAGTTTGTTTGATATTTCTGTTGCAATTACTACATCTGGAACACGATTGGAAAGGGACAAAGTTAATCGAGATGAATAATAAGGGACGGCAGCAGGCCCAGGAAAAAAAATCACATTTCAAACCCTAAATTCAAACTCCGGAAAAGAGAGAGACGAGTTCTTGACTGGACTTACCATGAGCTGATGAAGATGAGGGCTTCCTGATCAAAATATCAGTTAAGCTGCCCTCTTCCGTCGGAGGCGACGTCAGAATTGGCCTTGACTAGAGTTGTAACCGATGAAACGAATTGAAATTAGCCAGGAAATTTTGAGCAAAAGATAGCAAAAATTGAAGGGCAAGAAAAATACAATTTGAAGGGATTTGAGCCTCTCCAAAATGGGATCGACGCCTTGCGATCGTTCGGATACGGTGGTGATCTCATCGGCCAGTGCCTTTAAACACCAGTAGTCGAGTAAAGAGCAGTGTTAATACAAGTAAATTTATCAGTAATGCAATGAATCTTCGATATGCAAGTGAAATCAGAAAGTGACCTGCTGCGAACTCGAGAGAGCGGATTCTGAGGCCCCCATGATGGCTAATCTGCAATTCAATGTTGAAATTGAACAGAACACTATGGACTCCGGAATTTTTCTTGTTGAGCCATAATGATAAGTGGTGAGCACCGGAAAATAAAAAAATAAAAAAATATATTGGCACTTCTTAACGCAACAGAAGTAGGTACAAAAATGGCGTAAAATTATTAAATTTGCCTAGGGATAAAAGCACTATTTTAATTTTTATTTAAATTTTTACTTTTAAATTATTATTAAAAAGTTAAATAGTTTAAACATATTAAATAATTCGTAATTTACACTTTAAAACTAAGATAAATTATGACATTATTTAGATTTTAATAATAATTTTAAGATAAATTATGACATTATTTAGATTTTGAATTGAGTTAATCGGGTGAAACTTAATAATCTCTCAATTAGTGGGCTTGATCTTGAATTGAGTTGCACTGATATTTTTCGTTTTCACTTGTGCTCGGCTGTTTAGTGTAGGGTGTGCCGTATTCGGTTCAAATTGAAAAAATTGATCGAATCGAATCGATTTAAAAATTTAGTTCGGTTTTTTATATATTTCGGTTCGGTTTGGTTTTTAATTTCAGAAATTTTAGTTATTTCGGTTCGGTTCGGTTTTGATCAGAAAAAAATCGAAAAAACCGAACCGAACCGATTAGTGATAATAATATATTTTTTCAATAATATAGAGAAATTAAATCATATTAAGATTAAAATATTTTAATTAAATTTTAAAATATTAAAAATAAAGTGTAAAAAATAAAAAAATTATTAAAAAATCGAAACCGATCAAACCGAACCGAATCGAACCGAATCAGACCGGTTCGGTTCGATTCGATTTCTGACCAAAATCGATTCGGTTTGGTTTTCATAAATACTAAAATTTCGATTTTCAGTTTATTCGGTTCGATTTGATTTTGAACCGAACCGACCGAATGCTCACCCTACTTTAGTGTGCTTCCTTTGTTGTTTGTTTGGATTGAAAAAAATTAGGGAGAAAGAAAAATAAAGAAAGTAAAACAATTTTGATGTGATATTTTTCTCCATTTGAATAGAGAAGAGAGAAAAATAAAATTTATTTTCCTTTGAGAGAGAAAATAAAAAATTATTTTTTTAATGAAATTATATTTTTATTCTTTTATGTCCATTATTATTTTTCTTTCTTTTATTTGTTCATTTTTCATCCATCCAAACGAAAAGAAAAAAAAAATCCTCATCTTATTTTCCTTTCCCTCTTCTAAAGTATCCAAACATAAACATAGGCTTAGACGAAGGAATCTATTTCACTCCCATTAAAAGTTTGTTAATTTTTTTTATATAAGTATAATCAAATCTCTAAATTTTTATTTAAATATGAAATAAGTCTAATTTAATTTTTTTTATCTGATTAAATTTTATATTTTTATTTATGGGTTAAATAAATTATTAAATAATATAATATTTTTTTTAATAATAAAATAATTTTTAATATAATAAAATTTTATATTTGTAATTTTAAAAATATCTATTATTTATTTATTTTATATGATAAAATATTAATTTTTTATATTTTAAATTAAAAATTAAAATTTTATTATTTAAAAAATAATATTATATTAACTTATAATTTATTTTATATTTAGTAAAAATATATGAGACTAATTGAACTTATTTTTATTTTTTGGCAACTAATAATGATAATAATAATAACAATAACTACTGAGCTTTCTCTGCCCTTTTTCAGAACCCTACCCCTTCATGCTGAAAGCTATACAGCAGTTACTGGCAGCCCCCTCCCTCCTGTCTTGAATCCTAACGGCCGGCCACTGCAACAAATCGAAAGCTAAAATAGGGATCTGGCAAAATCCAATTCCCTTGTCAACACTATTGAGATTCCTCAGTGACCTTTTCGCGCTTTCTACATTCGCTTCAAGTACAGTATGTCTTCATTTGCTGCTTCGCACCTCCGTCTGGTATCTTCAGCTTCAAGTCGTCTTCATCACCAACATGGTTTCCCTCCTCACCGACCAGCGAAATTCTTCTTCTCATCCTCTTCTACTTCTATGCCAGGTTACATGCTATTAGTATTATTTTCCATTTAAATTGTAGTTTTATTGTTTGAATTGTCAGTGTTCAACTTCAATTTGGAATTAAGGATTTGGGACTGGCGTTGCCCTTGAGAGGAAGAAGAAGCTTTCTTCGTTTGTGGAAGCGGCGGCGGTTAGGCATTTCGTCGGATCGCTCACCCGAGCTGAGGGACTTCGTTTCGCTGTGGTCAGTCATTCCGAACTGCAGAAGTACCCAGAATTCAATTTAATTGAAATTAGTATTTTGAAATGGATTTTGACAGTTTATCCTTGCATTATTATTTTGTGTTTTACATTTCTGTCTCATAGTTTGGGGAATTAGACGTATCAAGTAGGTCATTTTACACAAAGTCTCTAATTGTCTACAATTAAGATTTCTAGGCAACACAGAGAAGCACACAAAAGGACTAACCACAGAGAACTATTGTGAATAATATTCTACGGGTATCTGGTATCTATGTACAAAGGGACGGAGCCATCCCCTGAAATTTTTGAAATTTTTTAAGGGTATATGGGTAATTTTTCTTAAAACATGAAAATTTATCATTAGATCCCTACATGTTTAAAAAACTTACCAACTCATCATTGTTTCAAAATTATTTAATTAAATCATCATTATATTTTATAATTTCAAATTCTTTAATCCATTTATCAAAGAAATTTTTACTATTTAGTCCCTCATCTTCTATATTATTTTTCAATCCAAAAAATTTGCTTTTCATTTTCAAGATTTCAAGTTTAACTCTCCACTTAAATTTGTTCTTAGGTTATTCACTCATTATTTAATTTATTTTTATATACCATTTTTATTATTAAGTGATAGTTTTTTATTTATTTATCTCACTTAGTTACTAATCTATTTATATGATTGAAATTATACTAAAATGATTTTTAATGGATTATAATATTTTAAAAAAAAAATTAAATTCCAATAGTAAATCATCTATTAAAATATTATATTATTTTAATAATTTTTTTATTATAAATTTGCATGTTACAACCATAGTGAAAATAAAATTTTCTACCGTAAATATCATTAAAAGTCGACTCTACGTTGATAAATCATAAATAATTTATCGATAACTTATACTGAAAGATATATTTGCAAATGCTTATAATGATATCATTAAAAATATATTTTAATGAATGAAAAATAGATGAGAATGACTATGATTTAATTATAATAGTTTATTCATTTTTTATAAAAATTTATTTTCTGAATATATATTTATTTTATACTTTCTTTATTCTATATATTTTGTCCATTTTGATTTTTCACACATATTAAAAAAGACAATTTATTTTATTAACTTTTCAATTATACTATCTTAAAAATATTAAATTTTATTAAATATTAAGAAATACTTTGAATACTTATTTAGAAAAATAATAATTAATGATAGGTTAATTTGGAAATAACATAAAATTGAATAGGATTATAATAGTTAATTATATGTTACTATAATGAAAGGAAAAAAAGCGAACAATAATTTTGAGACAATAATAAAAAAATCAACAAAATAATAAAACAGGAGATATTTAAATTGGGCCCTTGAACTGAATTTCTGCATCCGTAACCTGTCACTGTATGTACAGAAAATTGTGAAACTTAGAAGGATACCACTTTTATGCGTGAGGAACCAAGGTTGTTGTAACACCATAAATGTTAAATAGAGAGTTTTTTACACTGGATTATCAATTATTACGCAAAAAGAAATTAATTTTTGCAAAATCAAACTTTTGAGTAATTCATATTTCTAACGAGATTCTCATTTCAGGCCCACTGCCAACAGGAACTGATTTAATTATTTTATAATGAAAAAATGTTTCCAGATGGAAAAATTAATCCAATTGTAGTAGACTAAGTAGAGTTCCTTAATTTTGGGGTTTGCTGATGTATTGATACTGTTATGTTGCTCATATGATGTTTTTAGCTGATGTATTGATACTGTTATGTTCTCATATGATGTTTTTACTTTTTAGGCTATTTATTTATTTATATCTTCTGCTGTCGTAACTACCACGATTTGCTTGTCATGACTGAAATTCAATGGGAATGACGTGAAAGGTTGTAGCACGGTTTAATGAGATTGTGACAAAGCCGCTTTTGGAAGGAGCTCTGGAAACTTTCAAGAGATATTCAGTTAAAGAAGAGGATATTGATGTATGCAACTGTTTTGAAATCCTTTCTTTCTTATAGGTTCTTTCATTGGAAAATCTGAAATATTCACAGTTATTTTCTTGATCGTCTCATAATAGGTAGTGTGGGTTCCTGGCAGTTTTGAAATAGGCATTGTTGCTGAAAAGCTTGGAAAATCAGGAAATTATCATGCAATTCTGTGTATTGGAGCTGTGGTATGATTTCTCCTTGTATTCATATTGATTTCAGCATTTGTTAGATCTAGATATGGCAATGAGGTTACCTCCTTGTCAAGTTTAAGCATGCTGGTTGTTCCTAATTTATGTGACTTTTGTGGTTAGTAGATAAGGGGTGATACTACCCACTATGATGCGGTTGCTAATTCAGCAGCATCGGGAGTACTTTCAGCTGGTATAAATTCAGGTTGGTAGTATTGGCCTGTGCTAATTGTATTATTATTTTTACTAATTTCATTTCTTTTTCCTTTACATGACATGTTAGCATTAACATACAATACAACCATTCCATGTCTCTCTACACACAAAATTTCAGCCATGTTTTGGCTTATGATTGTCAATTTGATTGTTAATCAATTTTACTCATACATTTAAGTGTAATTAATAACATTTATATTTCTTACAAGCATATTCTTGTTTATAAGAACTTTAAAGTTCAGAGTATGATGAAGAATGCCACATAAGAATGTGCAATTATTTGGTCAAAGCACTCCTTGGGCTGTATCGCTATGCATCTTCCAACAGGACTAGAATTTCTGAGCATTGTTAAAGATAGCTTCATAGTTACCAAGTATCTCTTAATTAATCTCTCTGAACTCTAAATCTAAGAGGGTAAATTTCTGCAATAAAGGTATTTAGTGTTTGTATTAGAAACTTTAAATATGAGAGTGAGACAGTCTTACAATTACAATACCTCAGACGTACAGGAACAATATCTCAAATGTAAACCGACAAGACCTAAGGATCCCCAACTCAGCACGCCCCCATCATTTCAAAATTGTCAAAATACCTCATGGTTCTGAATTGATTTAAACTCGGTAAACAAACAAACATAAAAATTAAATGTACTGGTAAGTCTTGCTCTTGGGGCACACAAATACCCCTAAACTAAAATTAAACAATATTTCTGAACGTACTTGTCCTCCAAGTTTGTGATTCTATGATATTCATGTAGATAGTGCACACTAACAAATGATCTTGAAAAATTAATTGTCACATCTCTTTGTCAGTAGGTCATTGATCATTTTATTCACAAATTTTACCCTGATGAAAAATTTTAATGTATTTATGATGTTGCAGGAGTTCCATGTGTATTTGGCGTTCTAACATGTGATGACATGGAGCAGGTAAGTTATTGTCAAAGCAATTATATATTGATGAATTATCTTCACACGTGATTGAGAATGTTGTATGCCATAACAACTGTAGGCTTTAAATCGAGCTGGTGGCAAATCTGGGAATAAGGGTTCTGAGGGTGCTCTAACAGCTGTAAGTTCATGTGAAATATTGTGTAATGATTTTAGCTAAGTAATTTGTTTATTTAATTCTGATTTCTCTATATTTTGTGAATTATTGGTTCTTTTAACTTTGCTTTCTATAAATTGTCTTGAGGGATGAGGTTGAGGTGGGGAAGGGGGGGGGGGGGGGGGGGGGAAGAGAATTCTCTCCAGTCTTTTGTCAATCAATGTGTTCTTGTGCATGCATTGGGGTGAAATTTGGCAAGCTGTGATACAAAGAAACTTTACCTTGTCATTAATTAAGGCCATTGTCCCTTCAATTCATGCTTCAATGCGCACGCTCAAGGCACATGTAGTAGGTTCCAGTTAGTCACATGTTTAGGAATTGGTTTGCTTGCTAATGTGATTAGTTCATGTGCATGTCTAATGCTAACAAACATGAATGCATGCAAATGAATATTGCAGTTCGCTTTGTTCTTGTGGACCCAGTTTGGTATTCATCGATATCATAACTGGACCGAAACACTGTCTTGAACATCCACTCTATGATATGTATCTATTCACGTTGTAAATTGCTATTAACAGAACTACCTAAGCTGTCACGAATTTGAAAGTAAAAAATAAAAAATAAAATTCCATTATCAACCTTTTCCATTGGATGATTTGCTTTTTGATTGGTTCTTTTGCTTATCTTGCAGATTGAGATGGCATCCCTGTTTCAGCACCATTTGAACTAGCAATAATTTAGCAAAAGAGTCTTGCAGCTTTTTATTTTTATTTTTCTTCCCTGAGACTAATTCATGCAAACATCTTTGAACTGTGGAAATAATGTTGGGTTGAGAGTTGGATGCAACATCGGAAAGGTAGCCTCAACATTCCAAATAATGTTTTGCTAGCAGTTGGTTTGCTTTTGCTAAATTGTACCGGCACTGCCCAGAGGCTGGAGAAACATGTTTCATGTTTTTGAACCATGGAACATGTGTAATTCACAAGTGCTCAACTGTAGCTCTATGCAACTACCTTTTCACGTCAAATAAAATTATGTTACCGTTAATCATTTAATTACATTTAAGTTCCAAGTGTATAGAAGAAGGGGACAAAATGGGTAGATTGCCCCATTTGAATTCCATTCCCCAGCATGCAGTGTTAGACGCCGACATTGTTTGTGCAATGGTAAGTAGGTACTCAAAGAAAATATGAAATGCCGGACTAAGTTCCTGTCGAACAATGCAAAAGGATAATTAAAAATAGCCAGGGCACTCTGGATGATTTCTAGATGATTCCCTTTATTACTGGGGAAGAATTCGGCTAATAGGCTTGAGATTTTATGATACAAATCAAATTTTGGATCTGCTTGCTTTATAATAACGCTCTTTTCGAGTAGTTCTGTTTAATTAATTTCACTAGTTGCCCATTGTCAAAGTCGTTTTCAGCTGAAAGATGATTTTTGCGATGCCCAGATCCAGATATCGATTGGCTTGATACAAATATAAATTAGGTATATTTGCAGTTTGATTTTAATAGAACAATTCGATATGCTTGTTCAAAATCAATTACAATCCGAAGAATCATCCACCCTGAATCACGTCGGAAGCAAGATGAGTGGATTATCTTGGAAAGATGCGTGGTGAGTTATCTTGGAAGCAAGACGATTGTACACTTTTTATAGATATAAATCAAATTTTTTATATATATAATTCGACCTAAATTTAAATTTCGAATTTGATACTTTCTTGGAAATCATCCACTGTGAACAAGCTGAAGCCCATCGGTTTACACATCCTTACAGGTAGGCTTGGCCTTCCATTCGAATAGTGAACTAGACTGAATAAAAGGCTGGTTATATGTCCTTTTAATTAGAATCAGAATGATTAGGTTTTTATTTGATTTTAAATTTTAAAAATAAATAATCTAATAAATTTATACCACTTAAAATATAGACAAATTAATTATTAAATAATTTAATTTAAAATTATTTCTTAGAAATAATATTATTATTTTTTTTTTTTTTAAAATAGGGGTTTGAGGTAGTCAAACCTTAGACCTTTTAAGGCTACAGGATGCACTTTCCACCAGGCTAAGCCTTGGAGTGCATTATTTTCATTTAAATATAATATTATTTTCATTTAAATATAATATTATTTTATTTTCATAATATGTAAATGTGTTCATTTTGTATTATTTATTTAATAATATTTAATATTTATATTTATTTTTTTACTTTTTATTTAATTTTATTTAAATTTTTTCTATTCAAAACCAAATTCATAATTTAAAATTTGTTTAGAATTAGACCAAAATTGAAACAAAACCGTCCAGAAAACGAAATAATTTTCAAACTATTACAAATCAAGGATATTTCAATTCGATCCCCAAATCAAATCAAACCGTAAATTTTAAACCGAAACTGGCCCTCGGCCAGCCCACCTACGAACAACTCAAGCGGCACCGTTTCTTTACCCCAATCCACTGTGCAATACGCATGTACCATCGACTCCCCTTATATAACCAGTCGCCTGCAATCAGAGTAAACTGGGGAAAATAAGTCTTAATCGACATACCAACATGAGGACTAGAAATGGAGACGCAACCAAATCGGTGACTCCTAAACGGACGCCGCCCGAGAGGAAATGTGCCGCCAAAACAGCACCTGATCCTGCGGCTGAATCAGCCACCCCAAAAACCGCCGAGACAAAGCGTGGTGCTGCAGCTAGAGCTAAGCAGGCAAAGAACAACGAATCCACACCCTCGCCGATCATCAGCTCGGATTCAAAGCCTGAACAATCTATAGGTATGATTGAATTGTGTGGGTTTAGGGCGTTACTAGGTTTAGATAAAATTCTGGTATTTTGCGCAGTGGTTTGAATTTCGTAATCCAATTTAAGCGTGCTTTGGGTTGGAAAAGAACCCTAATTTTATTGCTTGAGGTATATTATACTGCTTGTTGATCAATTCACATCCTTTTTATTGAGATTACCTAATATATTCTTTCGTGTAGTAGATGAAGAAACAAAAGCATCTAATGATGCAACTTTAGTGACCCCTGAAGCAAAAGTTGCCCCACGCAAGAAAAGAGTTGTGAGGAAGGTAGTGAAGGTTGTTAGGAAAACGTCTGGGAAGACCAAAGCTTCTACAGCAAAAGTTGTTTCTTGCCAAACATCAAAGACAAACGAATCTGTTAGGGATCAAGATGAAAAAAGTGCAAAGGAGGAAATATTGGACGCAAAGGATTCTGATGCAACGAAGAATCATGAATGTGCTACTGAAAATATTGGGGAATCCCCAAAGAAGGAAGAAAGTATTGATGAAGTGGGAGAACCTGTTGAGAACGTTGCAGAATCAATAGCAAAGGGAAAAGCTATAATGGAACTGGAAGAGTCTGTTACTGAAGCTGCAGAGGAGAATCAATCAATAGCACAAATGGTTGGAGAACCTGAAAATAAGGAGCAAACTGCAGTGGTTGTGGACTTTCCTTCTAATGGAATTGATGAGGTCCCTAAAAATGAGGAACCCAGTGGTACAGGTAAAGAAGAGGAAGTGAAGGAGGTTACAACACAAAAAATTAATGATAAGGAAGAAAATAAAATTGAGGCTATTGACACAGAAGAAAATATCAAAGGTGAGTTGCATGTAGAAGATACTCAGCCTGTTCAGGATGAGTATGGTGGCGATGAGGGATATGAGGAGTATGGTGATCGAGTAGACTTTGAAGATCATGGTGAGGATGACTTTGTAGAAGATGATCCTGAGGAGCCTGTTGAAGAAGCTGAAGCACTAGAAGAGGAACGCAAAGAATTAACAGCTGTTGCTAAGGAACGCAAGCTTAAGAAAGAGTATGAAATATTTGTTGGTGGCCTGGACAGAGAAGCTACGGAAGATGATGTGAGAAAGGTTTTCGAGAAGATTGGTGAGGTAGTTGAGGTTCGATTGCATGGGAATCTTTCGATGAATAAGAGCAAGGGATATGCGTTTGTGAAATTTGCAAACAAGGAGCATGCAAAACGTGCTTTGTCTGAAATGAAAAACCCTGTGGTATCTGTCTACTTCATAAATTTGTTTAGAAGTAATTTTAGGTTTTGGTCTAACTTCTTATGTCTGTAGATTTGTGGAAAGCGATGTGGGACGGCACCAAGCGAGGACAATGATACTTTGTTTTTGGGCAACATATGCAACACGTGGACAAAGGAAGCTGTAAGTATCTCATAGATGTGGTGCATGGTTATCTCCTGCATTTGTTCACTGATGCCGACAAAATATTGATTTGCAGATTAAACAAAAGTTAAAGGATTATGGTGTTGAAGGTGTTGAGAACATCACTCTTGTCCCAGATGTTCAACATGAAGGGAGGAGCCGTGGTTTTGCATTTCTTGAATTCTCTTGCCATGCAGATGCAATGCATGCATACAAGAGGCTTCAGAAGCCGGATGTTATATTTGGTCATCCTGAGAGAACTGCTAAAGTAGCATTTGCTGAACCTATACGTGAGCCAGATCCAGAAATTATGGCTCATGTGAAGACGGTATTTCTTGATGGGCTTCCTTTTTACTGGGATGAAGATCGTGTTAGAGAGCACTTGCAAGGATATGGGGAGATAGTGCGAATTGTCCTGGCTCGGAATATGTCAACTGCCAAGAGGAAGGATTTTGGATTTGTTGATTTCTCCTCGCATGAAGCTGCTGTTGCATGTATTGAGAGAATAAACAACAAAGAATTGGGTGATGGGAACTCAAAGGTACACTTGGTGGTTTGCTTTCAGCTATTCTGGTGTCAAATGCTTTTCAGGAGTTTCCTTTTTCACTTTCACCTGTGTTCTTTTCTTTTTCTTTGTCGCACAAATTATTTTACCCAGGAAATCTGTTATATGTATATATATATATATATATATTGTTGCATTTTCTTTGAAATTCTGGATATCTTAGAAAACATAGAAGTTCAGGGGTAGTAGACTGTCTCATTTTTTGCTCTTGGTAATTTCTTTCTTTCTTTCTTCTGGTACACTTAATAAAGCATGCTTGGCAACTGTGTGGATTACTTTTCAGTGTCAACTGAGTGCATCCTTCATATTTTTATTAAAAAGACCTCTAATGTCAAAGCACAATTTGTTATAAATTAAAGTAATTTGATTCCAATATAGATTTCTGTTGGTGTATGATAAATATTTCAATTATTGTCAAGTGGATGCTGTGTAAACTGAGGGCATGTTCTTGTCATGTACTGTCAGACGAAGGTAAAAGCAAGGCTGTCAAATCCTATGCCTAAAACTCAGGCCGTTAAGGGAGGAATGTGTGGGGGTTTTCTGATTGATCGTGCTGGCAATGGAACCTCTTCAAGATTTGGTATTCTTTATTTTTGAGGATTATGATCATTATTATCATTTGCAAGTTACTTCCACTTAATTTATTATCCATTCTTCAACAGGAAGGAATTTTGGGCTCGGTGTACACCACTTCAACTGGGCAAATTTCCAGCGTGATAGGGATTTCTATCAACGAGGACCTGGTTATTCTACTAGGATGGCTTCCAATGAATA
Organism: Manihot esculenta; assembly: GCF_001659605.2. Classification (NCBI taxonomy): domain Eukaryota; kingdom Viridiplantae; phylum Streptophyta; class Magnoliopsida; order Malpighiales; family Euphorbiaceae; genus Manihot; species Manihot esculenta. Next base: position 8,022,656 of record NC_035162.2, on the reverse strand, counting down.
TGATTTTAATAACCGGCATTCTGTGTTTCGTGGGAGACAATTCTTTGGACGAGGTTTTCTCAATCTCTCTCTCTCCTTGCATATAATTATGCTACACAGTACTCACACATTCACACAGAGGAACTTTAGGTTGTATTAGCAATCTAACATATGCTATCTTACAAAATTAGGAGGCAGAAGAGGTCCTCTTCGAGGTGGTTACCACCCTGCTGGAAGAGGTGTTGCTGCTGCTGGCCCATCAAGATATAATTTCAATAGATCTTGGTTTGATGCCTCTGAGAGAGCACATGGGGACCAGGCTTCCTCTAGGAGGCAACCATTTTCTCCAGAACAAGCCTTTGATAGACCTTATGTTGGAAGGCACTTTGATGATCCTTATTTCTATGATGACAGTGCACATGGGATGAAGCGGCCTTTTTTCATGACTGTAAGCTATTTTTAATTTATCTTCATTACCTTTTCTTTTGGTAGCTTAAATTTAAGAAGTGAGTAGGGTGTCTCCATCCTGTTCTCTACTTCCAATGTTGTTTCTATAGATTGTGTTCTTGCGTACCTCTCTTAATATTTCTGGGAGTTGTGAAATTTGTTTCTTGCTGTTAGGACCGTGATGATTATGCACAACCTAGTAGGCTCCGTCCTCGATTAGATTACAATGATCCAGCTGTTTCATTTCAGGGAACACATTATCATGGTAGGGATACCTCATGCTCAGTCTTGCTTTCTTTTGGCAGGGTTTTTATACTTGGTGTATTTTTTGTAATATTTATATTCTCTTTGATTTATCTTTTAGACACTTATGAGGGACGCAATGATCCGTACTCACATGGTTATTATGGTCCTGAAGTAAGTTATCAATCTCTTGCTTTTCTCATTCAGTTCCAACTATTGGCAGTTTTATCAAATTTTGTATTTGTTCATATTGCAGTATGGTGCATATCCACCTTATTACAGGAATGGTCGTCCATATGGAGGTGGTTACTACTATTAGGTGCTTTAAGATTTGGTAATGCTAATTTCCTTGCACCTTTTGGGCTTGTTTGGTAGCCTTTCTGTTTGTTGTTTTTGTTGTTCAATTGCCAAAAAAGAAAACTTAAGTTTGGGATAGAGATTGAAAATTTTTTTCTAGAAAAACACCCTTTTAGATGCGATTGAAATATCAGTTTTAAACAATTGATATGCTATTTTGAGTTCTTATGACCGATATATGTTAAATTTAAATTAAATAAAAATTTAATGGTTTCTAATTAATATTTTTGAGGCAATATTCTTTTTCAATGACACATCAAATATGAATGCCAAATGAAGCCTTGTATGAATAAAATAAAATTTGATTTCCAGTGTTCTAAAACAGAAAATGGGTTTCTTCAAAACTGGAAAAACTCAAATCATCAACTTGATTTCCATAAAGGAAAAAAGAAAAAAAAATCAAAATTGGACAAAGAAAACCGGAAACAGAATACAGAAGTAATACCAAACAGCCCTTAATGTTTTCTATTCCGCAAGTAAACTCTTAAAGACTGATGTTCTAATGATTTTAACTTTAATTGTTCCTAGGTTGACGTGAAAGCTGGATCGCTTCGATGGTCACAGGAAAATGGCTTGCTGTTGAAAAAAAAAACAGTTGAAGTCACATTTTTCTTTATCTTCTCGATGTTTTCTTTGTTCTTCTTCTTGAATTTCTGAGTCATTGCTCTCTCTCTCTCTCTCTCTCTCTCTCCCTCTCAAAATTTTATGGTGCAGTTTCTTGAGTTTTTAAATGTCTAGTTTAGGTTGTCTTAAGAGGACATAGATCAAGTGAAATAGTCTTTTGAATGTTGGAGGTTGGAATAGGCATTTGGCTTTTAGGTTTGAACTGCTTGAGGACTTTCAGAATGACTTTTGCTAAATTGCAGTGATCAGTTTCTATTTGTCTTTATGATGTACATAATGGATAATGTATTTTTGTGATCCTGAATCTTGAAGCTGAAATAAAACAGATTGGTGACTTTGTTTTATTGAAGGGAAAACCTTAAAGCCAAGGGGTTTCACAGTGAGAGGGGCAGAAGTTAAAATATGTAATGCACTGATGGAGGTGTTGAGGAGACTACATTGAAGTTTTTTTTGAGAAGATAAGGTGTAGAGCTTGTATGGCTAGCATGTAGGCACTGTAAATGCTGAGATATACCATCTTATCTGAGTTTCTTATGAATTAGTATGGAATTGTGTTCAACATATATCAATGGTTACTTGAGTTACGAGAGGGTCATTTGATGTTGATGTCATTTCTGTGGATATCTGATTAAAGTATTGCTTGCAATTTTTTGTTGTGCCCAGCATATTTTTGGTTCTTGGTTAACATTTGCACCTGTTATTAAAACTTTTAAAGGTGCATTGGCCCCTAGTAAATTAAGATTTTAAACACATTTTAAAGTTCCAGTAAGTGAGGAGCACAATTGATATGGTCCATTATGTCATTTGGTGTTTGAGCAAATCCTGTTTTATATATTTTGGAGATGCTTATGATACATTCTGAACAGAATCATTTGATTAGGGGACTGGAATTTATTGTGAGATAGAAGTGACATTTTTGGGGAATAGTTTTTAGTGGTAAATTGTCTTATTCTGATTGATATATAGGGAAATGACCTTGGTGTGCCAGCAAGGTAACTCAATCTGATTATTCTGATGGTAAAATGCTTATGCCTACTAAACATGTACGGTTGAAGTGCTTGTCAAAGCTTTCAAGCATTTTGGTGGTGGTATGGACCTGTAATTTTGCTTATTGGTGTTTGATAGGTCGGAAGGGTTTTAAAATTTAATAATTAACATGAAGTTAGTAATTTTTAATCAGTAAAACTTTGGCCTTTGTGATGTTGAGGAAAAATTGGTAGTTGTTTTCCTGGTTAGCTAACTGTCAAAATCAACCTCTTCGTGTAATCTTTTTGATCTCTCCTTCCACCATTTTGCTGGTGGCATGCACCTTGCTTTGCTTATCTTTGTGATACTGCAGAAGGAATCCTTTTTAATTCAGGAGAGGCAAGAAGTTAATGATTCTAATTAGGCAAACTTTGGCCTGTGTTATGTAGAGGGAAATTTGCCGAGTCATTTCCTGGTTGGGTAACCAGAATATCAACCTCTTTGGTTGATCTTCTTGATCTCTTTGTTTTATGATTCAATGTTCTCTTGTCCGCTCTACAACCTGATTAGGAGTTATAGTCAGCTAGGTATCAGTGTATCTCAATGTTTCATTCACAGCCAATGAATCTTGGGTTCAAACAAAGATTGAGCTCTTCATTTTTTTTTCTTGGCATTATGAATTTATTATACTCTGAATGTCATTACTGGGTGATAGTGAATGTTAATTACTATAAAAATGAGTAGCATTGACTTGCCTCTCTTCTGTTTCATTAGAAATAGAGGGCACGGTTGTGATAATTGAAAATGAGAAAAAGGCTGGGCATGCTGTGAAGAGTTTACTACTTTTTAGTTATTTGTTCTGCTTCGAGTTCTCTCCTCAAATGATCTGTTGTTGGTGGTGGCCAGTTTTTGTTTGAAAAATTAATCTTGCACAAGGGTCTCAAAGATCCAAAACTGAAAAATCAAACTGCAGAAGTGTTTAGATCCGAATCGTTGGCTTTCATTCTGAATCTTTTTATTTTTCAGTTTCTCAATTTTATTCAATCCTGTAAGAAACAGGGATTATGTTTGTGGTTGTGTGCATGTGCATGTCTTGCTAGTTTTGGTGCTAGTATACTTGTTATCTTGCCTTCTTTTGTGAACCTTAGATTGTGGGTTGAGGGCGTGCTGTTTGGTACTAATAGATTGTTTGGAGCCCTGTTGTATGATCGTGTGAACTTGTGTACGTGGATCAACACATATTAATCTCACTACAGAACTAGCGCTGGCGTTAGTAGAGATTGGTTGGCTCTTTCTTTTCTGCACGTTTTGTTGTAGGTTCCAGACAGTGCTTGAGATTAATAGATTGGTTGGACCCTTATGCTTGGCTTGGAGCACAGGTTAAGCTCTTCATTTCTTGGGCATATGATACCTTTGACCTCTATTTCATAGAGAAAGAAGCGTGGTTTATGCAATGAATAGTATCAACATGTTTGTCTTCTTTTTCTCAAGAAATTGAGAAAAATAGTTCTGATTCCTGAGCAAACATAGTATGGAATTTTAAAGAAAGGATTAACAGAATTTGAATTTGGTAATGTAATCAATTTTTTTGTTTTGTTTTAGCAATTAGCATTACGAAATCTTATTGTTATATGACTTCTATCGATCATGTTTGTGTTGGTGGTGCATGTGTTCTTATGCTCGTTATACTTTATGAAGATTGGTTAGTTTTCCTTTTTGAATCTTAGGTTGTGGGTTCACGGCAGACTGCCTTGTTACTTTTATCTAATTCAGAACTATGAAGATCAGTCTGAAAGCTAGCCCTTGCCCGCCTCTCTCTCTCGCCCACCACCTCTGCCCTTCTACTCTGTTTGCCCTTGCTCGATATAGACCTGATTCACTCTCTTTCTTAAAAAAATCCAGCTCAATTCTTTCACTGGTCTTTTAATTTGCGTCACTTAACCTACCTTTTAATTGCTTAAACTTTGTTTTTCCGCTCGATCCCACTCTTTACTCCTTTTAATCCATCCTGCACTCTGGCTAACCTCTTTAGCTTGTCGAGTTCACTTGCTTACGTTCCCGGTTTCGGTGTGTTACTTTGATTTCATAAAACGGGAATGTTTTTAAATATTTTCCCGCTGGGTTCACTACCCTCCAATGATGTCCCTCTGCCGCTTATCGTTGTTCCGCACTGCCATAATATGATGTTGCCACTTTTGCCATAGCACCGTAAACTCCACTTTTTGATGATGCCACCTTTACCCCAGCATTGCCCCACCACCACCATCTCTGTTACTACTGTGGGTTGTGACTGATTATCACCATTGGATATAATCATTAGAACTATTCATAAGCATCGTTACTGTCGCAATTTTTTTTTTCTTCACAGTTTCTTAGGGTTCAAAATCAATCCCAAAGGGTTTTTATATTTAACTCAAATTCACAAGTATAAACGTTCTCTTATGTCCTAGTTAAGAAAGATTGCCGTGATCCCAACCGGTTTTTTTGACTTGGTTACTCAAGTTTTAGGTTGCATAGATAATTCTTGAAGAAGTATTTTTATGTTAGTTCTTGACCAGCTGTATAGATAATGCCTTCAAACTTGCTTAGGAGTGGGTTAGAGTTTGTGTGATCTTTCTAGGATATTGAGTAGGGGCGGCTAGTCCATGTGAAAATGAAGTGTATATAATTGATATTACACGGTAGGCAGTTTGAGTGGGAGAGTTTGGATTTTAGTTTTTGTTGGTATTTTCTAATTTGTTGGAATTCTCTTGTAGAGGCAAGAGGGATTGGAGTTGTGGAGAGAGAGAGAGAGAAATAAGGGAGATGAGAGAAATAGATGATACAGAGGAGAAATGAAATTGTATATGAGAATAGTGGCAAAATAGTCAGATGTATTTTCTCTCCTTGTTTAATCCTTTGGACATAAATGGAAGAATTAAAATATTGAAATCATAAGTGGAGGTTTTCAATCCTTCGTAAAATGGAAAACATTTGTCCAAATTCGGCTTAATGAGTTTAAGAATATAATATTAATTTATGGTACAGCTTCTGAAATTTAATAAAATTCGTAACTTATAAAATTGTTGATTAAAAAAATCAATTTAAATGTAAAATATTAAACTCTTACAAGTTTTATAAGAATTAAAATATTATAAATTACTATAGGTAGACTTTTTTGGATCGATTCAGGTATTGAATTGGTAGGCATCCAATTTTTTCTATAATTTGTGGGTTTGAATTGATTTTAAAATTTATAAAGAGGACTGTTTTGATTTCACCTGACCGCCGGATCTCTTCACCTCGGTCTGGGGCTAGACCCATGGTACCAGCCTATTATCCGGAGGCCTTCAAGTCTCCTATATGAACCAGGTCCGGTCCGCTCAGCTTTAAGACCGGGCTCCAGTTACCTTCCTCAACTAGGTCGACCCAGTCTACACGGCCCGTCAAACAGATCCTACCTAGGTTCAACTTTAATCCAATCTTCGGGTCCAGCTCAGAATCAGGAAAGGGATTGACCCATCCACCTTGTGAGTCCATCCACGTGCGCGCCCGGGGGGAATCAGAGGCCATTACGCATGGGGTAGGAATCTGATATCCTCGTACAATTATATCAGTATGGCAGAGACAGGTGGCCCAATGGAAGTCAGGCAGTTACACGTCACTGACAGATAATGGAAACAGATAAAAGAAAGAAACATTCTCTTCTGGAGGGGGCTTAAGTTTTTTCTAAGTTCACAAAACCTCTGTAAAATTCTATTTTCTGGATCTCAGATCATCAATTGGCGCCGTCTGTGGGAAACGAAAGAGATCTTTTCATCACCGGAGTTCCACTCTAAACACACCCACTGAGATCCACGATGGCTAACCACAATGAAAACGACACCATTAACACTCCCAACGACTTGAACTCTGTCCAAGAGGGGCAGCAGTTCTCTTTCTCCAGTCCTACAACTCCAAACAACCAACCACTCATCCCTTTCAACCCCTCGTCGAACTCGGCAGGAAACATGTCTGGAGCTGTCTTATCCAACCAGGACCTCCAGGCCATGGCCCTCCAGTTACAAAACACCGCCCACTGGCTGGGGTAGATGCTGCAACGGAGGGGCCTTAGCACCCTTGTGAATGCGTTGCCAGTAGTAGAAGAACCCCAGACTAATGAACCTCAACCTACCTTCAATCACCCTCAAGTCGTCAGCCGAGAAACCGGAGAAAGGGAGCGGAGAACCGGGGGAGAGGAAGAACCGAAGGCCTGAGTTCATGGAAAGAGGGTGAGGGAAATGATTGAGAACGATGAGGCCGACAGTTATTCCGCCGGAACAACCAAGTGGACGAGAAGCGAGGCAGAGGAAGAGGAGTACCGCCAGGATAAAAAATCCAGGCAGGAGGAGGAGAATATAAACCAAAAGCTGCAAAAGATGAGAGAGCAACTCTTGGCCGAGTTGGGAACGAAAGATCAGAATCAAACTCTCCTGCCCACCTCTTCACTCTTTTCAAAGTGGGTGCAGTAGGAGATCGTCCCCAAAAAATTTATGATGCCACCTATGGCCGCATATGACGGAGCTGGGAACCCCCGAGAGCACATCTTGAACTACAAGACTTTCATGGAGCTGCAGACTTTGTCAGATGCCTTGATGTGCAAGGTATTCCCGACGACGCTCTCGGGGCCAGCGCGGGCGTGGTTTAACAGCCTGGAGACTGGAAGTATCAGAAGCTTTGGAGATTTGGCCACTCGCTTCATCAGCCGGTTCATCGCCGGAGTGCCGGCAGGCAGGAAGACGAGCTATCTGGAGACAGTCAGACAGAGAAGGGATGAATCACTCAGGGAATACGTGGCCCGCTTCAATACGGAGGCCTTGCAGATCCCTGAGCTAGATGAGGGCAGAGCAGTCGAAGCCATGCAAAAAGGGACGACCTCACCTGAGTTCTTCGGCTCGTTGAGCAGGAAGCCTCCCACCCAGGGATGAATCGCTCAGGGAATACGTGGCCCGCTTCAATACGGAGGCCTTGCAGATCCCTGAGCTAGATGAGGGCAGAGCAGTGGAAGCCATGCAGAAAGGGACGACCTCACTTGAGTTCTTCGGCTTGTTGAGCAGGAAGCCTCCCACCTCACTAGCAGAGCTGATGAAGAGGGCGGAGAAATATATAAGGCAAGATGACGCCTTAGTGACGAGTAGGTTCGCTAAAGAGTCAACAGACAGGAAAGCCTCAAAAGAAAGGAGGTTAGAAAGGCATGAGAAGAAGCAGAACAAAAGGCCTGAGACCTACAGACAGCCCTGGGATCGGAGACCTCAGTGAGGTAGGTGGCTGGGCTCTCAAAAGGCCCCCGGCACCACAAAACCGGCTGAGATGACGAAGCGACAGTAAGGCCAATGAGCCTGAATCTTGCGCAAGACCTCAGTGAGGTAGGTGGCCGGGCTCCCAAAAGGCCCCCGGCACCACAAAACCGGCTGAGATGACGAAGTGACAGTAAGGCCAATGAGCCTGAATCTTGTGCAAGACCTCAGTGAGGTAGGTGGCCGGGCTCCCAAAAGGCCCCCGGCACCACAAAACCGGCTGAGATGACGAAGCAACAGTAAGGCCAATGAGCCTGAATCTTGCGCAAGACCTCAGTGAGGTAGGTGGCTGGGCTCCCAAAAGGCCCCTGGCACCCAATGAGCCTGAATCTTGCGCAAGACCTCGGTGGCCGGACTCCCAAAAGGCCTCTGGCACCACAAAACCGGCTGAGATGACAAAGCAACAGTAAGGCCAAAGAGCCCGAACCCTGCGCAAGACCTCAGTGAGGTAGGTGACCGGGCTCCCAAAATGCCTACGGCACCCCAGAACTAAGCTGAAAAGACAAAAGCAACATAGCGCCAAAGGTGCAGACCTGAAACACGCAAATATAAGTCCAGAAAAACAAAGCAAAAAAAGAGCCGAGCTCAGAAAGGCCAAAAAGAAATCTAAAGCGCGAACAAACAAAGCCCTAGCTTTGATCCCTATTTAAACTGAGCTAAGAGCAACAAGTCAGCCCGGCACATTACTTAAAAGGTACATGATCCTCTTTATTCTGGTTATATGAAGGTTATACACCCAAGCTCATATTAAGGGAATAATGATAGAAAGATGAGGCTATCCTCATGAGAATCATTAAAACTCGTAAGTTGAGAGCTCAATTAACTGTTAAAAACCGAGCTCATGATGAAGGCCCGACATGATTAAATTCTGTGAGAGATTAAGTGAATACATAGCTTAAGGGTCTTCATCCTTAAGATAAATCCAGCTTGGAAAAAGCCTGTGGATAAGAATACCTTTGCAAGATTGAAGAAATTCATAAGTCAAGGGGCAAGTTTCTCACTGAATTGTCAGCCCTGATTAGCTCAAGGGCATTAGAGGGATCACTGGGCGTAAAGCTTAAGTGCTTATTCTTAATGCATTGGCTTAGTAGATTTGGACAGATTATCTGATGAAGCTAGAGAAATAAATAACGAGTAAAATAACTCAAAGTACCAACACAGTTAGAAAATTAAATTTCATTAAAGGAAAAAGAAGATTTACAGTCTAATCATCTAAGATTACTGGAGGAAAAACAGTCCTTAAAGTACTTATACTCCTAGGCAGTGGCGGAGCCAGGAGCTTCCCTTTGGTAGGGCACCGGCTGCGCCGCTGCGGCACCTTCATCCCCCTTCAAAGCATTTTCCGGTCGCCGGTACGGCACGTGCCCCCCTTGCCGTACCTTCCCTCCGCCCCTGCTCCTAGGTACATCATCACCTACACTATCTTTATCTACATTTGCACTATTTACATTATCATCTGGGAGAGATCTGGCACCTTCTGGCTCAGACCCCCCAGTACCCACAAAAGGCACGATCTCCTGCCCTTGAGGCCCAGCATCGTCGTTTCCCAGCTCGGGTTCTGCTTCAGAAGGCTCAGTTGCAGTGCGAGAAGCTCTTTTGGGTAGAGGTCTGTCATCCTCCCCGTAAAGCACCTCCTCGCCATCAGAGTCTTCCTCTACAGCTCGAAGTTCAGCCAACGGGGTAGAGGGAGCGTATCTGGCTGTCCTTAGGCCCCGGTTGTACCCAGAGACGAATATGCGGAAGCCCTTATTCCATATGGCAGTTTTCATTTCATCAGAGCATTGGAACTCCGCAAGTCGCTTTTCACAGGCCTCAGCTATCTTGGCTTTAAATTCAGAGGAACTTTTATAATCCTGAAGGCGAGCTTCACAAGCCTGCTCGATCTCTTTTTTCAGCTTGGGAGACTCTTTATACTCCATCAGACGCCTCTCACACTCCAGCTAGACCCTGTCTTCAGCGAGTCTGGCATCCTCGAGCAAGGCTGAACATCTATGCTCCAAAGTCTTGACCTCATGACAGAGTTTTTGATTGAGAAGTTTAGACTCCTCTGCCGCTGATGCCAGATCTCTAATGCGATCAGAACTCTTATTCAACTCCTGCTCGAGAACCTCCACTCGAGCTAGCGCCCCCTCCTTCTGGACCTCCACCTTGTTAAGACGAGCCTGGGCTCCTTCGAAATCAGCCTTCAAGGCCTCGTACTGACGTTGGGCCTCGTAGTTTATAGCCTCGTCCCTTTCACGAAGGGCATCTACCGTGGAGGACAGCTGCTTCAGGACTTCTTCACAGCGGACTTCAGCAGCAGCTGCCCTCTCGTCAGATTCTTTAAAAACCCTCCGGGCGTGAGACAATTCTGCCTCTAGGGACCTCGAATGCTCTTGAGCTGCCGCAAGGTTGCTCCTGGCATCACTGGTCGCAGACAGGTTCTCCTCCAGATGCGCCTCCTCGATCCGACGATCAACAGATTCTCGGAGAGAGAGGTCGCGAGCGTCCACCTCCATGAAGAGGCCCATCACCTAGTACAAAAAGAGAAAGCTGTCAGAACAAAGAAACAAAGAAAATTGGAATACGAGCAGAAATCGGAACGAACAACTTACCATCAGGAGCATCTCTCTGATCCTATCTCCGAGCTCCCCTCGAGGTAGAGACTGGAAGGCTACCTGCTCTCGTGTGAAGCCAGCCAAATGGCCGGTCAAAGCAAGCAGACGAGAGTCCGAAGCCTCCGTGATTCCCCCGAACATCCGCTCCCGCAAGATCTCCGCTACAACGCTAGCCGGAGTTTGATGAGTGATGTCCTCCGCGTTCAAAATGTCGTTGTCAGGAGCAGACAACAGGGGTATCACAGGAACATCCTTCTTTTCAAGAGGGGGAAGAGCTGGAGATAATCCCTTGGAAGCTTCCTTTTTCTTTCCAATAGGAGGGAGAGCTGGAGCTGATCCCTTGGAAGCCCTGGATTTCTTCCGAACAAGAGCTGGGGCGGACATCTCGGGGGAGGCAGGACGCTTGTCCCCAGCCTTCTCTGTGACACCCCCATCATTAACAGGGCCGGATCCAACATCTCCGGTAGGGGTCTCCTGGACATCTTCGTCTACAAGAATAACCTCCCTACTTTTCCCTAGAGCTTCCTCTTCAGTAATGGGCCTCGAGCCCCACCTTGGGGACCTCCTCCTCAGCAACAGCGGGGACTTCAAGCCCCACATCAGAAGCGTCCACAGGAGGAAGGGCAGGATCCGTCCTCGCCAGCCCGACGTCCTCAGCCACTTCGAAAATAGTTCTTGGAGTCTCTTCCAGCCTCTCAGTAGAGGAGCGTCGAGGCCGGGGGGCTTGAGAGGACTGGTGAGCCGAGCTCGATCTGCTGCGACTAGAGGGCCGAGACGACTTACTACGTCGGGAGCTTGGCCTAGGAGCTTGTGAGGAGACCGGAGGAGGAGGAGGTCGGGTAACCGATCTGGAAGAAATAACCTCGGCCACCCTTTGAGTAGCCTCCCTTACGGACTGCCCAGCCAGGAAGCCATCCAGAGCAGCGTCCATGCTCTCTCGGGACAGTATGAGATTCTTGGGAGGCTTGATCTGATCCATCTTCACCTCGGAAGCTGCAAAATTAAAAATCAGAACAAGTCAGTACAGTTCTCAGCAAAGATCACGTAAGCAAAAGCTAAAGCAAGTAAATAAGATAGGATACCCGCGTCCTTAATATCCCGAAGATTGGACGCAAACAAGCATTTTTCGACGTCATACTTCTTCTTCACAGAAGTCAGTCGAAGATATCCAACCTGATCGGTGAGGCTCAGCTGGGGCAGGTCGTTGCAACCCAGAGAGACATCCTCCCAGGGGAGATTGAGCTCTCAAGCCAATCCCGTCTCTTTCTTCAACTCTACTACCAAAAACCCCTCTACCCAGCCTTTGATGGAGTCCTTATAGCCCGTAAAAATAGATAACCCTCCGCGAGGGGCAAAGTAGTAAAATTTTTGGCTCGCTTTGACCAGCCTAAAGAAGCTGACGAATAGGTGAACCGTGGGTGTGAACCCCCAGCTCAGACACACAGATTCAAAGCAAGACATGAAAAGAACGGAGTTAGGGGTTAGCATTCGAGGGGTGATCTCAAAGTACCGGAAGACCTCGTTAAAAAACGGAGAAAAGGGAAAGGACAAGTCATACTCCCTCTGCTTGATAAAGAAGACTAGACTTACGTCTCTTTGAGGGTCGATTAGGCCAGGAGGAGAAGTATCAGGGAGGACGATCCTTTCATTTTGGTAAGGAGCCCGGATGTGAAAAAGAGGGGTATCCAGGTATTCCCTGGAGATGAAACTCCTAATGTTGGATGGGGTGATGCTAGACTCTAGGTTGACAACATCGGGGAGGCTAGAATTATCCATGGTAAAAGGAGAGGCGTACCTGAAAAACGATTAGGGCGGATGAGCAAAGGAAAGCAAAGAGAGCAGTAGAGCAGAGAAGAGCGAACGTTCTGAGGAAACTGACAGGAAATGAAATTTGAAACAATGAAGAGCCGAAAAGATGTTTTGAGCAATTTTGTCTTGGGGCGGCGCGGTCATTATTACTCTCGATATTTACCCCCTCATCAGTCGGACAATAACTGATGAGAAGGTAAAGGGGCAATTGATGACCGCTGGATCTCTTCACCCCGGTCTGGGGTCAGGCCCATGGTACCAGCCCATTATCTGGAGGCCTTCAAGTCTCCCACATGAACCACATGAACCAGGTCCGGTCCGCTCAGCTTTAAGACCGGGCTCCAGTTACCTTCCTCAACCAGGCCGACCCAGTCTACACGGCCCGTCAAACAGATCCTACCTGGGCTCAAATCTAATCCAATCTTCGGGTCCAGCTCAAAATCAGGAAAGGGACCGACCCATCCGCCTTGTGGGTCCATCTACGTGCGCGTCCGGGGAAATCAGAGGCCGTTACGCATGGGGCAGGAATCTGATATCCTCGTACGATTATATCAGTATGGCAGAGACAGATGGCCCCAGTGGAAGCCAGGCAGCCCAGTGGAAGCCAGGCAGTTATACGTCACTGACAGATAATGGAAACAGATAAAAGGACAAAACATTCTCTTCTGGAGGGGCGCCTAAGTTTTTTCTAAGTTTACAAAACCTCTGTAAAATCTTATTTTCTGGATTTCAGATCTTCAATATTAAATGGGAATAAGCTGAAGATTATTGTTAATGCAATTACTATTGCATGTTAGGGAAAAAAAATAAGAGAGTGGGAATAAGCTGAAATTGACAACTTGATTTGATAATTTAATCGTTTGAAAAAAAGTGATGAACAAAATTAAAAAAGAAAATATTATGCCAATTGAATTACTTAAAAATTAGAATTAAACTGCTTAAAATTAGAATTGAAACCGTAAAGTGCAGTAAATTTGATTTACAAAGATTGAAACTATTTTTGAATCGGAAGGTTATGACTTCTGAAAATCAAATATAAAACAAACCACTGTAACAAATAAACTACAATCAATAAAAAGATGAGCACAATAAAATAAGATCTATTTTCAGAGGGGTTGAACGACTCTTAAATCTTCTATAATCTTCTATGTGACAGAGCACAAAAGTTTCAAACTAGTAATTTTATTGGAGAGAAATGTTACATTACCCTGCTTCAATAAAATAATCATTTTAGAGATTATAAACTATTTAAAAACAAAATAAATATAAACACAAACACTTTAACCATCAACAATAACCAAAATGCCTCAAAACCAATTATCATTAAATTTTTAATAAATTTCATTAGAATATTATATCATTGGGAGAGTAAAGTAATTGTTATTTCAAATAAAAAAGTAATTATTAAAAAATAATAATTTCCCTTTCGGGAAAAAAAATCCCTAATATTAGTTCCAATAGATTTATCTAATATTTACTCGCACCTACGACGTCGCTTCACGCACTTTTCGGGCTTATAAAACCCAATCCCGCTTATCTCCCCTACTGTCGGCACATTCGAAATACGAATAAGGAAGGCTTTCTCTCTCCATATTAGGGGTAACTGTAAGCCCTAGAAATTTTGATTTTTTGCCCCTGTGGTAGAATGTTTGCCCAATTCTTCTCCAATTGTTTATAATTTGATTTGACCTCGCTCTCTTTGTGTAGATTTCAGGTGAAAATGGCACGTACCAAACAAACAGCTCGCAAATCCACTGGCGGGAAGGCTCCCCGGAAACAACTCGCTACTAAGGCATCTCTCTCTTTCTCTCTGTTGCTATCTTTTATGTGTTTTGAGTCTATGTTTTGGTATTAGGGTTTGCGTTCGGTTTCCTTCCTGAAGTTCCTTAACCTTTTCTTTTTCCTACTTATTCTGAAAAAAAAAGCAAATTTTTACGAAGCAAATTTTTAGGGTTCATCAAACCTTTTAATGATATTTTGCTTGTGCGATTAAGAGTAATCTAATTGATGGAGATATTGAACTGTCTGTTGTGTCTTATAAATTAATTTTGTAAGAGTATATGCGGATAATTTTTTTTGTGGCATATTCTGAATTATCTTAATAAACACCTGTACCCCTTTCTGTCTTTCTATGTGAGTTCCCCTTTTCGCATTAATGGGGAACAAAGTAAAGAAAAGAAAGCCCCTCAACTTTCACTCGTGATCAAACATGTGATTTTCTTTATCCTAGCGCCCCCCCCCCCCCCCCCCCAAACACACACAAAAAATATATATTAGAAGCTCCTTTATTCTTACATGAATTGTAGCGCCATCCACATTCGCTTACAGGCATATAGGTCACTCTCAAAAATGGAACGACAATGGTATCACCTACAAAAGCAAAATTAAGAAACCTAAAATACAAAAACTGCCCAAATCAATGCCACCATATTTTCCTACATTTCTGTTGACTACTCCTAGTCAAAATTTTGATAATTTTCTTGCATTTCTCATCTATTCCACTACTTGCAAGACAGTTTTTCCATTCCTGTTTATGTAGTTCCGAAACTTTTGTGCACAAACTCATTATATTTTTCCATTCCTGTGTATGTAGTTCCGTAACTTTTGTGCACAAACTCATTATATTTTTCCATTCCTGTGTATGTAGTTCCGTAACTTTTGTGCATAAACTCATTATTTGGAAGCACATCTAAGCAAATAGCAGTTCTGCTCTGGAGCACTACTAATTAACAATGATTTATTCCATTACTGGGGTTGGAGACACTGATCATGTTGTGGAGCAAGCTCCAGCAATTAATGTTATCTATTATAAGAGAGAGTATTTATATTTATCTTTGTTTGCATTTAGCTTTATAAGGGTAATTATGATTTTTATGGTGCTATCCCTCATTTGAAATCAGTAACCTTTAGTTTTATCCTTGTATTGGAACTGAAGGCTGCAAGAAAGTCTGCACCCACCACTGGTGGAGTCAAAAAGCCTCATCGTTATCGCCCTGGTACAGTGGCTCTTCGGTAAGGGTTCATTTTCAAGATGTACTTTCTATGCTCTGCCTCTGATATTCTTTTGAATTTTATATATTTTGAAATTAATGTGTATTCTAGTGAAACAGCATAAATAATATTATTGTGTATTGAATTTCTTTGATAGTGAGATTCGTAAGTACCAGAAAAGCACTGAACTCTTGATCCGCAAGTTGCCTTTCCAACGTCTTGTTCGTGAAATTGCACAAGACTTCAAGGTAATATTTATAGGAAAACCACCTTTTTTTTATCATTTGATTGTTTGTCTATGTAATTTGAGCATTAATTTTATTATGGATTTTGTTCAGACGGATTTAAGGTTTCAGAGCCATGCAGTTCTTGCACTTCAGGAGGCTGCAGAGGCCTATCTTGTTGGTTTGTTTGAGGACACGAATCTCTGTGCCATCCATGCCAAGAGGGTCACTATCATGCCTAAGGACATCCAACTTGCTAGGCGAATCCGTGGTGAAAGGGCCTAAATTTTATTTGTCGTTGGTTCGTTTAGGTCACTGTTCCTATGCTACATTGTTTCTACTTTCTACTTGTTCCATTCTAATATGGATTGCTCTGAACTTGTAGTCTACTTACTGAATGTTGGTAATTTGTATAATTCACTTCTTTGAGATTACGAATTGTGGTCGTTCCATTTTCTCCATTGTTTTGATCTTTGCTTGCCTACTATTTCATGCCCGTCTCATAGACCTCTAGCTGTGTGGTATAGGGCCTCTCTTTTCTTGTTTTACTTTTTCTGCATTTTGCGAGAATTCTTGACTGTGGCAGTTTGCTTCCGTTGGGTATATGTGGATTTCAAACGAATTATTCAAATTTGGATTTTCATATTGAAATGTACGTTGCATATGGACTAGCTATTACTCGGCAATGCCGAACGAATGCTGTCACCCGATATGGTTGCTTGAACCAGTCGTGTCAAATAAGAATTGGGTTCGTTTATCATGCGATGTTTCTTAAATAGTTTTCTAAACTTGCTAGAAGTCAACTTAGTTGTGCTATATTAAATAATAAATAAAAGCTCGAACTAAGTTACTTTTCTTTGAGAAGAAAAGTTCATTGGATGAGCTACGTATATTATTGGGTGCTTTAACTCTCCATAACCCATTTAGCTTCAGATTTTAACGTTCAAGCTTTCGAGATGTCTTAAACCTTTTTCTTTTTGAGATGAAAATTTTAAGCTTTTAATAATGATGAGACATTCTTTCAAAGTTTAAAAATAAAGGACGGGGAAGTATTAATCGAGTTACCTTGAAACCTTGGGATTCTTCCTTAGGGGGATTGCGCAGATGGGTTTGTAGGGCAATGTAGCAACAGGGCGGAGTTTTTGGGAGTCAAAAAAATGTTGAAGACTGACCCATATCCTTGGTTGTTCTGGATCAAACATCAGCCTGCTGTTGTCTGATTTTAGCATATTGAAGTTGTGGTATAGTATTAATCGTTTTAACTTATTTTTGAAAAGATAAAATAAAGGAACCTTTAATGCAGCACAATCTCTCAAACATATTTCTATTCTTTTGGGATTACAGAATGCAGGGCCTTTAAGCCGAAAAGTTGGTTATATTTTTCATTTGGGTTTCATATCTTGTTTACATATTTGCCCTTTTCCTTTCGTGTCATTGGCATTTTTAACTTATTATACCTATGCAATATTTGGTCCAACCCCTATAACAATATTTGGTCCAACCCCTATAAGAGTATAGCATGCCAAGTTCACTCTATTGAAGAGTTTTACCATGCTGACAGGATTTCATCCAGTCTTGGTCTCATAAGGGGAACTGACTCCAACTCCTTAGTAAATAAATAAAAAGTGATTATACCAAATTGTTTCGATTTTTAACTTCCTACTGCTTTATTTAATTTTTTTTTTTGAAACTCTAATATTGAAAAATTACAATTTTAATTCTTGAAAAACAACATTTAGGCTAGGAGATACCACAATCAATTTGAAGGAGTTCTTTGAATATGTATAATGCTCTCTCTATCTGGAAAAATAGAAATAGGGCTGTTTCTGAAGTTGTCAGCCTTGATCCGGTTAAAAGCTCGCGGATCATAACTCTTGTATTTCGAAGAATATGCTAGTGTCTCAGAGAATTCATGAAGGCAATCATAGCAGCAGTAATCAGCGGCAACGTCCTCTGCATGGGTATATCAAGTTTAATTGTGATGTTTCTTGGAAGTAATCTATGCCTTAAGCAGCTATTGCAGTCGTTGCTAGAAAGGCTGGTGCTTGTTTGATTGATGGGTTGCCAAAGAAAATTTACTCTTCATCTCAGGCCATCCCACTTCAACATTAACTTTCACATTTGTGATGCTTATCACAACCTTAAAAAAAGAAAGGGGCATTTCGCCATTTCCATGAGAAGAAGCAGTTAGTAATTCCAGGTGAGAGTAAATGGGTTCAATTTTGTTTGAAAAACCCAAACAAGAAAAAGAAACTGAATAAATTTAAATCATTTATTAATTAAATCAAATAACTATATGAAATATGTCAAAATTATTTACTTAATTTAATTTCATAAAAAAAGTAATAACATCTACAAACCTGTTAAATTGCAAAACAAAATAAAAATAAAAGTTTCTTCATTTCATTAAATTATAACTTAAATAATTAATTTTGTCAAGAATTTATTTCATTTGCATATTGTTAAGTTTTTATTTTATACTGTATTGCAACTATAAAAAATTTTCTCTATTCACTGTGCTACAAACATTTTAGTATGTTCACATTATATTTTATTAATACAAATAAAACCATCGTTATGGATATTTTACTTGATAATTCTTTTATTATAAGATATTATTAACTAAATTTAAAATTTTCTTAAAATTTTAAAATATTTATTGAAAAAATTATGTATCAAATTTATTTATTTTAATAATTATTTACAAAATAAAATAGATTAGTAATTATAATAATATATTGTTGCTTCTGAAAATTATTAATTTTATAATATATAATTACTTCATATTAATGGTATACCAATTAAGTTCAGTTTCGGTTATTTTAAGAAAATTGTTGATTTTTTTAAAGTTTATCCTTAATTATTCCTATAATTTTTTAATTATATTTTATTCAAATTTATATTTATCTCTTTTAATTATTTAATTTCTAATAGTAGATTAATAAAAATAAAATTATTGAAATTAGAGTAATTATGTGAGATAAATTTATTCAATAAACAAATTAATTTAATAAATATTATCATAATTTAAGTAATTTAATTATTATAAAAAAAACTTTAGCATAAAAATAAAAAAATAGAAATGATAAATAAATTATTCAGAGATATAATTAGGGCGTACGAATGGAATTTATAGTAGTTGGATTTTTTTTCCTAGCCCTTTCATGTACTTAACAACTCAAAACCCTAACATAAGACTTTACGTGGAGCCTCTTGGTTGGCCCATAAACTTTCCACGAGTACACTGCCCACCAGGCGCCTACCCCTTATACTGCATGTGCCAATTCCAATCGGTTGCTGTTTCAACTACGATTTCTTTTGTTCTAAATAACTTTGTTTGTCATTATTTATTTAAATTTCTTTTTTAACATTATTATGCAATGATATGGGTTTTGATTGAAAGGCAATTTTTGTTGTTACGGCAAAGAAAGCTGGTTAATTTTTGAAGAAGACAAAACAACATAGAAAAACATATGCAGTGGACCATATTTGAAAGTTAATCTGGACCGTTAGTGGTCCACCTAAATTCCTAGCGTGAAAAGGCCATCTCATAATCCTATCTCTTTCTCCAATCGCAGAATCTTTCATAAACACATCCACAGCTCTATTTTCATTTGTATTCTTTATTTCGATTTAATTTAAAAATAAAATATTCATGCTGAATTACTCAAGGAATATATAAAAAATGAGAAATTTTCTCTGGTGATCAGAGCTTATGATTTCAAGATTAATGAATTTAAGTAACCCTGGGGAAAGGTATTTGTTAATTTTGAGTTGATTAATTAAAGAAATAATAATAAGTTTGTAGTCTACAGTTGATTATGGATATGAAGCAAAGGGAAACTTAGAGGGATCAATAAAACAAAAAACAATGTTAATAGAGACAAAGCATGCCCAACAGGATAACGCATGCCAGACAACCCATGGGCCCACCAAGCCCACTCCTACTACTACTTCCCATGCTGCTGCTTCTTCTTCTTCTACCTTGTCAAATTTTATTCAAATTTAGGATAGTAGGAGCATTCCCAAGTTTCAATTTTTGAACATCACACCTTGTTATAATTTCCAAATTAACAGTCAATGAATTCTTCTAAGAAAGAATATTATGCTTAATTAGATATATATAGCAAATGTAAGATGAGGTTAATTTAAGAGGAACTATAGAGAATAATATTATCATCACCTAAAGAATTCAATTAAATAAAGTTGGAATTCGATGGATGGAAAAATCCAATTGTTTTGTATTTGAGGGAAAACCTAGAAGTTTTTTTCTTTCATTTCCCAAGGTTATGCATGTTCGGGAAAATAATCCACTACTTTTAAGGGCTCTTTTTCTGTATCTCGCTCTTCGGATCTTTTTAATTTCTGATAATTTATCAATTTTAACAAACAATTAATTATATTGATTCTCATCAGGGAGAGAAATAAGAGTATATACACACAATGCACAACCACATTTTTACAATAAATATATTATATAATATTTATATATGCTAGTACAAATAGAAGAAATCTGTTTTTTTTTTTTTTTTTTTTTTTTTTTTTTTTTTTTTTTTTTTTTTTTTTTTTTTTTTTTTTTTTTTTCTTTTGATCAACTCCCTTCTCCTCATGCATCATTTATCAAATATGCAAATTCCAATATCACAGTCAGAGCACGAACTTAAAAATCCATTAAACTTGTTCTCATCATCTCTACCACTCTGCAATAACAGCAATGACATGTCTGAACTATTCTCTTCCCCAAAGCTTGAAACTGCATTCTCACAATTATATCTGTCTTCTTGACTCAATTGAGAGGCTACAAACTTGTCAAAGGCTCTCCAGTCTGTTATTTTCTTCTTGTTATTGTTAAGGTTGTTGATGTTGCATCCTCTAGCTTGCTCCTCTTCTTCGTCATCCTTATTGTTATTATTATTGCTGTTGTTGTTCTGCGGTATCAGAGAGATCAAGCTTGGCCTCTTTATTAATGGCAGAGTTGAGCTTTCCAACTGAGGAAGCTGTACAAAATCATCGGACTGCATGAAACTCAAGTTATCTGTTTCTGTCTCTTGCTTACAGAAGAAGTTCTGTGGCATGAAATTCTGAGGCTGCCTCGATATATAATCAGTTGGATCAATTACTGAGCTAACCACACTTGACTCGTCATAGAAGTAGCTTGAGTCCCATCCTTCATTGTTCCTGGTTTGCCCAGTTGTTCGCTTCTTGAAAGCGCGGCAAACTACCCATCCTTCTTCCTGCAATAACTTAACCAAAAACTTTTTAATTAACATAATTAGAGGTATCAAAAGCTCTCTCTCTCTCTAATATGATTTCTAGTTTTTGACAAGCTCAGAAAGATTTTGCATGGAATTTCTTTGGGACTTTTGTAAGTTTCTTGTTGTTTGGTAAAGAGATGTTAATTAGTTAGATATGCAGTAGTAGTTGTCAAAGGCAATTGATAAACAAGGAGAGAGAAGGGAATTGGAATATTTCTTTTGACAAAATGAACAAAAAAGACATAGGCAATCCCATAAAAGAAAGGAACTTGGAACAGGAAAGCTAACTTTTGACTTAGAGAAGGTGGGAGGCATCCATCTTCACACATATCTACAGTGCTCATGGTCAAAGATATAAAAACTTTTGTGTTACTTATTTACAAGATTGAATGAATAATTTTTTAATATGGTACTAGGGTCTCTAAGATTAGAAGGTTCACAGCACCGACATAAATTATTCTTGTGGATTTCTTCAAAGTCGTTCATCAATTCATGAAGGCATATGTATACTCAATTTTTTTTTTTTATTATAAAAAAAGGAAATTCTCATAAATTAAAAAGAAGAAGAATCTAATCCATTGAGATGGATGTGGGTTGTGTTAGGTTTGTTTCCATGAAGAATTTTTCAAGAGCTAATCATCTTGTCCCTTAGATAAAGAAAGAGAGAGAGAGGCGGCAGGTTTTACTTTAGAACTTTTCATACGTGAACTGATAGTAATGGATTCCTAACAAACTTCTGTTATAGACTTTTAAAGGAGTGAAAAGAGGGAGTTCACAATATTTAGGTCAAAGAGAGCTAGAGAAAAAGAGAGAGAGACAGACAGAGAGAGAGAGAGATTAATGAATAATGATAAGAAATTAAGGATGATGTATGCTTGCCTGTGGAGGACCATTCTCGTCGGATTCAAGCCTGTACTCATGCATGATCCAGTCAGTTTTCTGACCATTTGGAGCTCTTCCTTTGTAGAAGACAAGGGTTTTCCTCATGCCAATCAGTTTTGCTTTGTCATAAATTGCCTTGTCTCTCCCGGTCGCCTTCCAAAACCCGGCCACGGTTGCTCTATTAGTCCTCGTCCCCGTCGGATACTTCTTGTCCTTGTGGCTGAAGAAATACCACTCGTTCTGCTCTTCATATCCGATTCTGCATCTGTCTGCACATAGCAATACATTCCACATCGATCACTGTAATACGTAAAGTTTGATACCAAACAAAACCTAGTTTCCTTATCAAAAAAAAAAAAAACAAAAAAAAAAACAAAAAACAAAACAAAACAAAACAAAACAAAACAAAACAAAACCTAGTAAACAAACTGAAATAGTGATGCAAGAAGCTACACGGTATCTGGGATTACAAGTACAAAATGCACAGTGCATTCATAATTAAACCCTAAAGCGATCGATCTGAGTTCAGTCACATTACGGGGGATTAATACAACCCTAAACAAGAAAAAAAAATTGCAAATATATACATAGATATACCTTGTAGATCCCATGGTTCAATCCTGTATAGATCAATATCTCTAATAACATCAAGATCGATCTTCTGAGAGGCTACTTTTTTCCTCAGATAATATCCCACAAGCTCCTCGTCAGTGGGATGAAACCGGAAGCCAGGTGGGACACACGATTCCATTGACTCCATCATAGCAGCTGGTGCTGCATAAAATTCACCACCATTATCATCACTATGCTATTTCATATATCATCTTTTAAATCATAACAAATGTGAAAGAAACTATAAGTATATTTAAAAAACATAACCCAGAAAAATGGGATGAGAAGAGAGAAACAAAATAGAAATCATCAACTGTAAAGGAGTAGAAGGAAGGAAAAAGAAAAGAAAATATCAAAACAAATAATCAAGTACCCTCCAAGTAGAAAGGTGGCAAGTGTTATCACGAATAATCATCGACTCATTTGGTGATGAGCGACAGTCACAGTATTTATCTATGCAAGGAAATTAGCGCGTGTTATAAAGGGAAAGCAAGAAGCAAATACAGTGGTTCTCGAGCAATGATGAATTTTTATAGGGATAAAAGAAGAAGAACAATAAGAAATAATTAAGGTGAGGATAAAGAGGAAAAAAAGAAGTTAATCATGAGAGTTTAGTATTGTATTTGTTTGATAAAAACCAAGAAGAAGTTGGAGGAACTTAGCCTTCTGTTGTTTGTGCAGGTCTCAAGGAACGGACAACTAGAGGTTTGTGCTAATGATGTTGTCTAGTGTTGGTGAATGGTAGGAATGATGCATCAAGAACGGGGTTTCCATTATGATGGTACAAACAATAAATAAAAAATATATAAACTAAATATACCAGCACAACTAATACACCCAGATTTTTTTTTTTTTTTCAAGAAAAAAATTGCTAAAGGAAAACATCAATTTTTTTTTTAAAATGGAAATTGGCTATATATTTATAATAATTATGCTGAATGGTAGAGAAGAATACTTGGGTTTTGGAAAGAGAGATGGAGATGAGAGGATGACGTCAGTCGTTAGCACAAAATTAGCATGCGTTTCTCGAAAGACAAAAGTTGAAGAAGAGAGGAAGGGAAAAAGAGGGACAGTAATTTGTATTGGATCAAGCCTGAAAAGAGAATGGGATAGATACTAAAAAGAAAAGCACTCTTGCAGAGTCTGTCTCGTCGCTGAAACGGGCTCTGTCTCTTGTCTTTTTGTCGAGAAATTCCATGGCAGAGACTGCCTCTCTCCCTCTTTCTTCTTTCTTCGATAGACTCACTCGGAGAGAAAGAGATCAAAAAAGAAAAAAGAAAAAGAAAAATACTTAATTATGGTAATGCCTCTTTGTGTTAATATTAACTTAAATCAAGAAATGATCAATTCTATATGACCTGCAGCACTCATCCAATATTAGTTAAGTTTTTTTGTCAAGGAGTTAGTGTTTCACATACACAGGGTGAGGTTTTCTTGTCAAGGAGTTAGTGAGCAGGAGCTTTTCTCTGTGACAAAGAGAATACAGAAGGAGATAGATCAACTGACTATACATATACTCTTTGAACGTACACAGTGTAGAATGATGATGAATTTGAGCGTTTACCCATATTCATCATAGTAAATAAACCATAACAATCTTTACCAAATTTAGTGTCTTCCTCTGATTATTATTCAGTACGTGTTCATCTTTTGACTTCTTTCCTCTTTATGCTTATGTTAAGGGATGTGCTTGTGCTACCTCTCCCCCTAATAGTCACATAGCTACTGAGAGGTGATCACAACAAACAAACAAAAGAAAAAGGAGTTTTGAGAGAAACCCATTAAGCAAAGGAAAAAACCCAGATGAGTATGGGGGAATTTTGCTGCAAAACTTTCCATTTCAAAGCTATAGAGGGGGAGAATGCAAATGGGCACTTTTTTATTAATGTAATTGAAGTTGAGATTTTCCATGCAAGTGCAAAGCTTACCTCAGAGAGTTGGAGAGGGTACGTCCAGGAGTGTTTTAATGGTGAGAATATATTAATGAAGAGAAAGACAAAAGAAATCAACGAGGATGATCAAATTAATAAGAAAGAAGAAGAGGGGAAGAAAAATTCCGTTAGAAGAGCAAAATGGAAGAGAATATAAAAGAAGAGGAAGGGAGGACCGCTCAATTGCGCATGGGTTGATGGTTGTCCCCATCCCCTTACGTCACCTGCTTTAATTTCTCCTCTCTATTTCTCTTTCTCTCAACTCGTATTCCTATGATTTGTATCTTTCGCATTATTCCCGACAATACAACACTTGTTTTCGTTTCTTTTTTCTATCATCAGAATTCACACTCTTGTTCAGAACATGTTTATTACATAACCTATTAATTTTGGCTGAAAGCTGTTTGAATTGTTTTTTAAATAAGAAAAAAATTCCGTGGCGTGCAGCAAACATTCAAAAATCCATAAATAATTCTCTAATTATATTTTTATGTGGAATTAATTATGATTTTAATTAAAATAAATCTTATTAATTGAGAATATATATACATCTGAATATAAATAAAAATTACTTCGTATGAATTTTGATTCTATTTCATTTTTTAAAAAGAAGGAAAATAATTTACAAACTAAATATTAAGCATGGGAAATTTAATCCTTCTTCAAAAGATTCTAATCCACCCGATTAACGTTCAATGCCATATGTTATTCAATTTCTTTTTCTTATTTTTATAATCTATAAAAATTAACCTTGCATTTCATTATCTCTCCTTCAAAATTTTAAAGTTTGAAATCTTTAAACCAAAATTCGCTAAATTTATTTACATTTACTAGCCATGCTATTTATTTTAGAGCTGTTTGTTCATAAATCAAAATTATCACTCGAAATCAAATTAAAATCGGCCTGTAATACTTGGACCAGCAAAGAGGACAAAGCAGTTTTGCATCGACTGTCAGGTGACACCCGCAAAGTTAAGAAATTCTTTTTACTTTTACCAGAAATGCTTATCAGAATTTGGTTGATAATTGATTAAGACACAAATATGTGATATTTTAAGAAAAAAAAAAACTCATTTAAATTTTATATATAAATTTAATTAAATCTCTATATTTTTATTTAAAAATTAAATAAATTTAATTTAAATTTTAAATCAAATAAATACTATACTGTTATTCAATAATTAAATTAACTCTCATTTAATATAATATTTTTTTAATAATAAAATATTATTTTATAATAATAAAAATATTTTTATATAATTAAATTTTATTTTTATAATTTTAATAATTATTTATTATATCTATATATTTTTTAAAATTTTTCTAATAACTAAAATACTAATTTTTTTAATTTTTAAAATTATAAAAAATAATATTATATTATATTAAAACTATTTGACCCTTAATAAAAATAAATAGATTTAATTGGTAGTAAGATAAGAGAGTCAGCCACAGTACTCTTAGAGGATATGATTTGTAACTCTCCTTGACTTTAATAACAAAAAAAAGAAATCTCCTTCAAAAATTGCTCGTTGGAAATTATTCCTCAAAGTAAAATTAATTTTCTCTTGTCATGACTTTTAAAATTTTTGAGTCAGTGATGTAAAAAGTCTTTTTATAATTTTAGTTAATAGATTATTCTTTATTATCACAAGATGGTATATAACCTTTATTTCTATTTGAATTCATTTTTTCATTAAAATTAAATTTTATAATTTTTCTAAAAACGGTTTTCAAATTAAAAGTTGAGAAGGAGATCGAAACTTGTGGACTGCCTCCTCTCGCAAGTTGGTCTTTGAGAACTCTAAAAGTACATTAGTTGAACTTATTTATTTTAAATTTTCATTGGGTTGCAGTAAATTAAATTCACCTAAGAATTTTTCTTTTGTTTCATATCATTTCGCGATATTATCTCGCAATAGAATAACTCGCCTTCACTTTTCGTTTTCAAATTTTCTGACTCACCTGCCACGCTGGTACGACGAGACAATCTCCAAATGCCCTCGACGCCCGTCTAAGCCGAGCTATTCTCCCCCGGCTAACATGGCTTATTAACCGGTTTTGCGTTTTCCTGAACGCCCTTCCATCTTCATAAACCCACCAATCTCATTGACAAAGGACTTTAACGTCCGCACATGGAGTTTGTCTCTGGAGTCGCTTTCAGGGGCGTTTTAGTAATCTGGAATTACATTTTACGGTATCTATCTGAATGATTTGTCGATGAAATTTGAGAGAATCGTAAAGACGCGGGGGAAAACGTACGTTAGAGGGGGAACTGTAGAATCCACGTGGCGGTCAGTGAGTGGAAGATGAGTTTTGTACTTTACGTAGAAGATAAACAAAGTGAGAGACAAAAATATACGCGATAGGGCAGAGCGTCGATCATGAGGCTTCTTCTTCCTGTTGAAATGACCTCACCATTTGATCACAAACTAATATATTATTGGGATTATCCAAGCATTCATTTTTTTTAAAAAATATTATTTGATTTTTATAATATAAAAAAAATAATTTTTAAATTTTTATAGCTATAGGCGGTCATATTGGAGTTATCAAGTTGTTTAGTTTCTATGGTTATGAACACTCGCTCCCACACTTAAAGAGTAATTTATTAGTGAGTACGAATATAAGTGGATTATTTAAATTTAAACGAGTGTATAAGAATATATATTTAAATTTTATATATATTTTGTTTTTATATTATAATATTATAAAATTAATTAATAAATTTTTAAAATTTGATTGATATTATTAATAAATAAATAAATATTACAAATATAAATGGAACAGAATTTTATACTATAATATTTTTTAATAATAATTTAAATATTAAAAAAATCAATCAAGTGAATAAATTTTTTATCATTTCGAATACTAATTATAATAATATTAAATCTCTTTTTTATGGGTGAGATTTCGCTAATTAGTGTCACGATTCATTAAAATTTATATACATAGTTTCGTTGAATAATAATAATAATAATACATATCTTACTTTTAATTAACATTATGCCATATTAATTATATTAATTGACAAACACTAGATAAATAAATCTACCATTTATCCTTTTCTTTTCTTTTTAATTTATCCGGTTACTATATTCATTACTATCTACCATTTTGTAGTCTGTAATTATTATTTTAATCTATTAAATTTCATTAAATCTAAAAAAAATTATTAATTTATTAATTTACACTTAAATTTATTAATTTAGTTTTCATTTATCTGCAGAAAATAATTTATATTTAAAAATTCATAAAAAATATTTTTTGTGAAAAATATTTTTTAATAAAATATTTTATTTTTTATTTTTTTAATTTTAATTTAAAAAATAAAATTTATTATAATACATATATATATATATATATATAAATTTTAATAAAAACGTTAAAATGTGAAAAATAATTTCTTTAATTTATTTTTTATTATAAAAACATATTTTATTAATTAAAATTTTAAAATATCTTGATAAAAAATATAAAAAAATATCTTCTTATAAAATATTTTTCCTAAAGCAAACTGAGCTTTAAATGCAATTGTGGACATCATATTTAAAAAGAGAATTAGTTGATGGTCGACTAAGCTAAATATCCTTGTCAAAATTGATAACACTAGATGGGAATCTTTTCGACGGTGATTCTTTATGGTCACGCCACGAGTAGATTTTTGAATCATATTTTTCATTTGTATACATGGTACCAGATGAAAAGGAATTAGATGATTGCTTAATTTCATCGCATCATTAATCATTGTACTATTTATTTTTTTTTATTAAATGTACTGTTTCACTTGTAACTTTTAGTTTAAAAAATCTTTTGCATCTTGTTCTGCTCTTATAATTTATAAAAATATAAATATAATTTATTTATAAAAATAAAATTATCGTATAATTTTGTAAGAATTTATATTTAAATTATTTTTTATAAAATTATTATGCAGGGATAAAGAATGCATCATGGAGAGTTACCACTAAATTTAACAAGCTTTGACTTAGAAGAGATTTTTGTAAGTTATATAATATCATCTATTAATCATGAGTTGGATTTCATCATTTTTAAGGTTTTTGCTTTTAGCATTGTTTGAAACCATAAAAAAATCAATGAAAAAGGAAATTAAATTGTGAAGTAATAATTAATAATCATATTTGGATTATTACAAGAAAATTAAGGAGGAAAAAGAAATAGATGATATAAAGAAACAAATAAATTGCACAATTGGAGAAAAGATGATAGGAAAAAAAATGATTTTTTTCTTGAAATCATAAATGAAATGTTGTTATTCATTTAATTAATCATTTTAATTATAAATAAAAAGATAAAAGTGTATTTTACTATTAGAAAAAACTTTATTTTTTTATATTTTCCTCTATGAAGAGGTGCATGATTTTTTTTTTATAACTTTTATTTTTGCAATTTTAAAATTTTGTTATTTGAAAATAAGAATTTTATATGAATTTAATTAATATTTTTAATTGAAATAAAAAATTAATTTTTTTAACTTGATAAATTTTTTCACTTCAGAAAAGGTAATTGGCGAAAAAAAATCATTTGAAATTCCTTGAAATAAAGCCAAAAAGTTTTCTTCCTTAAAAAAAAATAAACTTTCCTCTTTTTGTATTTTCCTCTATGAAGAGGAACATGATTTTTTTTTTCATAACATTTTATTTTCGTATTTTTTAAAACTCTTTGTTTAAAATTAAATTTTTATATAAATTTACTAATTTGTACTACTATTATAATCATAGTTTGTAAAAATTAGATTGAATATGAGTTAAGTAAAGTGGGGTTTATGTTTAATTGGCGTCCAGGTTAATACGCTGTCATTAGAAAAAGAGAACTTTAAAAAAAAAAACAAAAACATATTTCCTCTATATTACATTTAACTTTATTACAATGAATTTTTTTTAAAATTTTCAAAATTGATTTTCTTATTTCAAATAAAAAATAATTTAAAAAATCAATTAAAATAAATTTTTGCAAAATTCTTAAATTAGAATTCAAAAGAGATGGAAATTCAAACCCAAACACAATGAAATGGGACAATAAGTGGCCAAGAACAGAATGATATGACATGAGGGAACAGTGCACGCTATGGCCTGTAGGCGTTGGCCATGGAGTTGGAATTGGAATTGGAGACGCACAGGCACAGGCTTTCTCGCATGGTCTGTTGCTTTCTGCTATTTGTTGACTTATTTACATCCAAAATCATTATCATTTTTTTTGGGGGAATTCATAAGCTTTCTGGCACGTGCCGTTTAATTAAATGCAAAATTTCGCTGCAAATTATTTTATTTCCCTTGTTGGTAGCTTCGTGTTCTATAATGCCATAATAAGTTTTCTTCCTTTGCTTACACTTTGAATAATTTACACTTTTTTTTTTCTTTTTGATCTTTTGTAAACTAATTTACCTCTATCATCAAAGTATCATCATCTGTCTAACCAATGAAATTCAGTTTAGAATAACAAAACCATCTGAAATTTCAAATTTTAATTTTAATTCAGTGAATAAAAATATATTTAAAAAATTCTAAATTAATTTCAAATTTATTTATAAAAAATCGTAAATCAACTTTGATAAATTTAATGAACTCTGCTTCTTAATTTATAAAAATAGATAATTTATTTTTATTATTTACTAAAAAATAATAAATAATAAAAAAATTTACCGATAAAATCATAAAAAAATAATTAATATACAAATTATATAAAATTTGTTAGCCATTTTTTCTTTGTTTTTTCTTTATCAAAAGACAAGAAAAATTTTTTAAAGTAATTAAATTACATGTCCAGATAATTTTAGCATAGTAGATATTATTCGACTCTCTATTTGAAGAAAGAATTTGTGTATTGCATAAATGCCTATGGACATAGATGGGCAGTTGTGGAAATTGATCAGGCGAAGAGAAATTAAAGTAGCTGATGAAACAACATATACATGGATTCTCCAGGAGAGAAAATTACATACTCCATATAAATAGCTAAGAAGGATTGGACGCGTACTACACGTAGGACGGTGGTGGTGGTCGGCTTTGGCCACCAATCATGCAGCGGACCACATCATTGAACTCATTACCTTACCTCCACCTCTTCCCTCCCAGTGGTCCCCACCACCATCTCAAAGCTGGGGGGTGATGAGAGCTAAACATCAAGCTCTCTCTCTTCTCTGCATGATTATTCATAAAATATAAATAAAAAAAAATTGTGGAGACATATAGGCTGAAAGAGTTAGCGTAACCAGGAAAAGCAGATCCTTTGAGGGTCCTGTTAAGATCTTAACCCTTTTTGACACAGACTCTTCTCCAACATCTTTTTCTAAATCTTCAAAATCTTTACTATATCACCTTAATTAAAATTAATTTTAAACACCCTTTACGATTAATTTTATGGTTGATGAATGGAAATTAATAATCACCATGAATATATTTATGTATCTATAGAAAGAGAGAGAGTCTTAAGTAGCAAAACTAGTCTTCATCTGCACTCCTCTGTGATACTGAGGTGTGAATCACAAGTTTCTTTCAAAGGGGACATGAACTATGATTGCATCCTCTTGTAGCCACTGACTCTAACATTCCCATTGAAATGTAAATTAAATACAATATACTTTTCTAGACCTTCTAATATTTCACACTAAGAAGAACATGATTGAAAACAACCACCAAAAATATTTTTTAAAAAACAAAACATATTTTGACCAATTCTGATAGAATTAATATTATTTTCTACACTTTTTCTAGATTGATGAAATTAATGAAAAAAAAGGAAAATATTTATTTATTTTTTTTTATAAATTTTTATTCAATGAGATGATGATTGATCATCATGTAATTTTGGAGCGCATATATGCTGGTATATCATATTTTGAAAAGGCAAGTTATTGATTGAGAATTACAACGAATGTAAATCCTTTATCAAATAATAGTTTTTACTTTTAATATTAGCAGCTGTAACTAGGTTTGATGTTAAAACCATTATATTTTGAATTAAAAAGGATATAAATACACGAGGCTATATATCAAAAGAAAGAATATTGGAGGTAGAACTTCCATGCTCTCTTAGCTTCCTAGAGGAAAAGCTAGAGAAACACAAAAAGAAACAAGGAAGGATATAAAGCAATGAGAGGTTCAGAATTTTAATGATTTCCAAAAGATGAATCTGATCTTGCTTCCATGATGAACTAAAGACATTAACGTGAAGGGAAAAACATATTCATGTTACATACGAGTTATACACATGTCGGTCATAAAACCCTAATTTTCTTATAAATTATTTAACCTTGATGCATAAAGTAATTCATGACAAGAGGCAAACGGGTAAATGCCATGTGTTGAGAGTTGACTGGTCTCTAAGGAGAAGGAGAATATTGCATATTAAGAAAGTAAGATGATGATGATGATGTTGATGGAGATATAGGTAGTTGATTTGAACAAGAAGTGTACAGCATGAATGGGTTTAAGATGGACCATTGATTGAGAAAGAATGGGAAACATGGAGGTGCCAATGATGGTCACAGGCGAGCTAAGGGGTCGTGCACGGGCTAGCTCTAGGCCAGTGATGGGTGAAGCTGTGGGATTGGCTGGGTGGCACCAAATTTCACATCAATTATTAACACGTAGGAATTAACAAGTTGGATATGTATGATCTATTTTAATTGCTTGGGTTTCACTTGCCCAGTTTGTGTTCTCTTTTTCTTCTGGAAATAGACATTTTGCCTTCAGCCTGGTTTGTCAAAAAAGTGAATATTCTTCTACAGCTTTGCCGTCTTTTTTCTGTGTGATCTTTCAAGTCAAGGAACTTTCTTTCTATAATTGACAGAAGAATTTATACATTTTTAAATGGCAATAAATTAACGAGTCGCAATACCAAGATTTATTAATAAAAATCATTATCCATGTGAATTTCAAGCATCTGGTAAAAAAATAATCAAAGATCCGTAGATATTTTTTTTGAACTAACGATCTCAACGAAACCTCCGTTAAGGGAGATCATAAGAACCTGCAAATGGGATAAAAAAAATCTTGAAAAATAAATAAAGTAGAACTTTAATTTTAAAGAGAGAAATTACACTTACTTCTAATATATCTAATATTTATTTGAATGAAATATAGGAAAATTAAAAAAAAAAAATGAAAGACCGCCCCCCCACCCCCCCGGCCGGTGATAAGTTTGTCGCCGAGACTCACTGACAGTCACCCAATTCCACCTAATGGAAATTTTTTTAGGGGAAAGAAAAATAGAATTAAGTTGTTAATTCTTACTTAGTGTTGATTCAAATTACTAGAATTTTAAAATGTAAAAATGTTATTATATAAGAAAATATTGAAAATAATTAAAATACAAATTTACATATATTCACGTTAAATAAATATTATTCATTTTTATTTTTTAAAATGGAGATTAAAAATTGATTGAGATCTCTAAGATTTATTCAGATACACTTACTACCAAACTAAATTTGTGAGTGCACATTACTCATTTTTATAATTATAGAAAACAAATTCATTTATTAATTTATTCCATTCAAACAAATAGTAAATTTCAAATTAAATAAATTTTCAGAAAATGATATCATGTTTAGTTCATCAGAATTTAATTTACTGAAAGAAACTCACCAACTTTATATATAAATCATCGCATCGAATTCAAAGTGGAATTTTTTTTTCTCTTCTTTTGAAACTAATTAGATGATCCCATCGATCATTTTACAAATTAATGCTCGTCATAACAAAAAGTTACAGAAAGCAAAAAAAGAATAATTACACATCTAGAGGTGTCCACAAAGCTATTGTAATTATTTCTACATAAGTGAAGCTTCAATGGATCTCCTACACAGTTCTGGCATCTTCTTGTTTTCAGTGTATCAATTGGAAAATGTCTTAATAACTTTTGGGATTTGCAAACTATCCTATTTGCTCTCTTTCTGTTTTGACAAATTAATACAATGATGAAACTAACTAATAAATCATGTAATTCTCTTTTTATCCAAAACTTTGTCACACTGCATTGGATCTTAAGCATTCTCCCACTTTCATCTAATCCATCAACAGGTTGTTAACCTACTGCTCTGCTGATATGTGATGATAATCCAACGCTTTTGGTGTACTAAAATCCACCTGCTTTCTACATTAAACGATGTGTTTCAAATCCTCCTTTTCGGCTTACCTGCTTGTCAATAGGCTTCTTTAATAAACGAACCGATCCACAGCCAGAACCAGGTAGCCCAATGGTCTTTTCTTTTGGGTCTGGAATGGTCTGCGAACGGAAGCCCATTCCGCTACTTCTCCTGTCGTTTTAGTCACGTGGAGCTGCCTCGAAACTTCCTGCTCTCCCTGACCTATTGTCTATCTCTGTCCCATCTCAAACCGACGGTACATGTCTGTTAGAGTGTGAAAGCGAGGAAGGAAGAGCGTTCCCGGAGTCGAAACCCTTACCTCCTTCTCTCTTGTGAACGAATCTGTGATTAAATTCCCAGTTTCTGATGGCCTCTGGATTTAGTGGCGATGAAACAGCGCCTTTCTTCGGCTTCCTTGGCGCTGCTGCTGCTCTTGTTTTCTCTTGTAAGCTTACCGTAATTCCTTCATTTGCCGTGAAATTTTGATAATTTTCTCATGCAATGTCAATCCAATCGAATCTATTTACACTGTTATTATTTAATTTTACATTTCGTTTTTCTCAGGTATGGGAGCTGCCTATGGGACTGCCAAGAGCGGTGTTGGAGTAGCGTCAATGGGCGTGATGAGACCGGAACTCGTCATGAAATCAATAGTTCCAGTTGTTATGGCTGGAGTTCTCGGTATCTATGGTTTGATTATTGCCGTTATTATTAGCACTGGGATTAACCCTAAAGCCAAATCATATTACCTCTTTGATGGTTATGCTCACCTTTCATCGGGTCTGGCTTGTGGTCTCGCTGGCCTTTCTGCTGGTATGGCTATTGGTATTGTTGGCGATGCTGGTGTTAGGTGATTGTTCTTCAATCCGTTACCATATTGCATTTCTTGTTGATTTCATTTCTGTTGTATTCAATTAACTTATGGTTAATTCTAGGTGTAGGTTTAAAATTGTCCTCTTTTCTCTGTCCATTTTTGAATTGTTCCCGACCTTTTGTTGTTCTGTTTCGACATATGTTTTAGCTTTATTAGTGGCTTTTTAACTTTGAAATGTGCCTTTTTGGGCCTTCAGCCTGTACTGAAACAAGACGCTATGAAGGCAGGTTCAGGCGCAAGATCTTATGAGACACCAAAAGTTCTCAACTTTTCATGTTTATTTTACTTTTTTATTAAAAGGGGAAAAAAATTCTGGTGGTTTTTAATTCCTTGTACAGAAACATTATCAAATTTCTGTTACATTGCAAATTTTCTTGAGACGTTATTTGCACAAATATGCCTATTTTGTCGCATTCTGCATTATGGATAAAAAGAACTAGTTTCGATGCTTAACTAAACTTGCAATTTGATTTTCGCAAAAACATATATTTGTCTTAGCTAGTAACATGCAATCTGGAATGGCACTGTAATATGGTTCCATGTTATCATATATGAGAAATCCATTAGTTTGTTTATTTGTCCATTTCAATAATACATGTGTAATGCTTGTTGTCATCTGTTAGGTTCCATGACTTGTTACCATGCAATTTGGATCTCATTGTTTCTTAGACTTCATTTATTGAAGGACTAAATTTTTGAAATTTTGGTTCCAGCTACATCACATATCTAGCAAAATGAGGATGGCACAGGGTTGCCTTTTCTTTTTTTTTTTTTTTTTTTGGAGGGGGTGAGGTACATGGTTTTAAATAACGGCCGATACATAAAGTAACGGGTTTTGAGGGGGCCATTTCCTGTTACCCCGTGATACAACGCTCCCCCTGATTTGTAGGCATAACGGCCGTTACGTAATGGTAACCGCCGTTACTAGTAATTAAAATTCTTTAATATCATTCCTCTTCTGTCCCCTATTCTTATTTTCATTAGTTTCTACACTTTTCAGCAGTTTCAAAGGCTATATTTTTTAAGTTTTCTCTTCCCTTTCTCTTTCAAATTTCAATTTCCCTTTATATTTCGAATATAAGTTTAGATGCATCATAAACTATATTTCTAAGCTTATTTCTTCTAAAAAGTTAGTTAAATTTTATCTATTTTAGTTTTTAATTGTTGTTTTTTCTCCTTTTTTTTTAAAAAATTTTTTTTTGTGAATTAAAGTATTAGTTTTGAGTTAAAATTGTATTTTGAGCTATTAGTTTACTCGATCTATAAAGATTATGTTGGTTTTTTTTTATTTTAAACTATGTGATGTTTCACTTAAGTTAAATAATCTATATTTTATGTATTTATGTTTATTATGCATTTGTATACATTGTTCTGAATTAAATCTAATAAATATCATTTCATTTATGAACTTTGCAAATTTTTTTGAAAAATTTGTGTAGCCGAGCCCTTATCGTTATGTTAAAGCCGTTATAAGCCTATTTCTGTTACCCGCAAATTTAAAACCATGGTAAGGTCCCCATAAATCTGGCTGTTCCTTAAAATTCTTTTCAAAATGTAGAGGTACTGAATATAAGTGGTTCTAAAAAGTTACATCTTACTATCTCACCCAAGACCTTTTGTTAAATTTTGGAATGAGTGTACTCATTAAGCTCACGGGCTAAGGTCTAAGGATTGTCCTACAGGTTGATTGACTGGGAAATCCTCCTCTTCAAAAGAAGCTTTTCCCTTATTTTGGTTTTTGCATCTCCTGGACAAACCTATGGTGAGCAATTGAGGACACCTCAAGACTTGTTAGAGAAGCGAGTCTTAAATCTCAAGAAAAAACTGGAACAAATTTGCTGTCCTTCATTGATAGAATCCAACTTCATATAGCTGGTTATGTAATAGCATACCAATTGTAACTGAAACAAGTGTTCTGCAAGACTAGAAAAAGGAAACCTAATCTAATCTAATACTGTTGATGAATTTCTTCTGCAATTGAACTCCTTTTATCTTTGAACTGCATTATCCATGCTTCTCTAGCACTTCTTTCCTACAAAAGCATCAGCAATTGTACTGATGTCGAGGCAAAGGAAAATGCTTTTTATTGCGTCATTCTGACCACATATCCAAATATTGTTTCATGGTTCCTAATTGTGTCATGTTGTATTGATTTCATTATTATAATTGTGCATTTCTACGGTACTTGAAAACTCAAGCTTATCTCAACCATTGTTTAATTAGAAGGAGCTTCCTGTAACATTAGACATGATTAAATTTATTTTTATCATGGAACCAAGCCTGGCTGAAATTTATTGTGTCTTCTGTAGAGCTAATGCGCAGCAGCCAAAGCTTTTTGTTGGTATGATTCTCATTCTAATCTTTGCTGAGGCACTGGCTCTGTATGGACTCATTGTTGGCATCATCCTCTCTTCCCGAGCTGGCCAATCCAGAGCTGAATAGAATGCGTGGTTGTTGGCATCACTGGTTACTCCGAGGTTGGTGATGGTAGTAAAGAGTGTGCAGGTGTTTTATCAAGTTATTTGCCATGCATGTGATTTCCTCAAATATATTAGTTGACCCTGCAAATAAAGCTTGTTATGGTGATTAATATTTTTGTTGTGTTCTACGTGTAGTAGTTCAAGATTGGAAAACTACTGGGCACGGTATTTGGTAACCTACTCCGAAATTGTCTTCTTGGTTTATGGTCATCAGCTAGTATTTTTGGTTTTCAATATCATCGTGGCTTCATAAAAGCACATTGTCATTGATAAGAAATGCAAAGAGTCTCAATCCCAAATATTTAAGCGCTGCGAGTTGAATAATGATATCACTGCTGCTCGACAATAAGTATTTTGGAAGTGTCTTCCTAGATGGATGCTCTTTTTTAATTAAGCAATATTTGCTGTTTGTGGATATTATTTTTCTCTCATTATTTCCTGTATTTGGTACCTGTTTAAGTTGTAGTATTTCATATGATTTGGTTACACGATGCTAGAAAGTGAGAGCATATAGTCTCTCAAGTTCGGAGTAGTATGATTATGTTTATTTTACTGTCCAGAGCAACACATTACCGTGATCTATATGATGTATTGTGGAGCTATTGTCTGGCCATTAAACCATTGATATTCATTGTTTAAAGAAAATGACATTAGATGCAAAAGTTGAACCGTCCAATGCCACTTTTCATGCAAGTGAATTCTGTGCTGTCGAGTATGAGATGGGTGACTTATTTACTCGAGCTCATGGTGTAATCATGGGTTAACTATTTTTTTGTAGTCTGTCGGTGGAAACGGGGAGGTTTCGTACCCACAGCAGCCCATGTTCCACTTTTTCTCTGTTTTCCCTCCCACTTTCTTTAGAAAGTCACAGCTTTTTAAGTGAGAAAAACCAATAATTTTTTTCTTCTTGGGTAAACAGTCAGTTGGGTCAAGAATTAGGTGGTGAAAAGCTGTGAAGCTTACATCCATAGGTTAAATCGTGGAGTGGGGTTTTTAACTGTGTAGATCTTGCTTAAGCGAAAATCTTAGATCGATCTAGAGGTGATCCAATGTTTGTATTGTCCATCTTTCGGTTCTTACTGGGCAAGGACGTCTTACTGGTTGAGTTTGACATTGCGTGGCAATGTTCAATTAACCAATGGTACCGAATGGGTAAGGCTATGTGATATTTGAGTTCTTCTTTTTCCTAACAAACGATTGAAAATTTATATTTATTATTATATATTTTTTAATTAATTTGGTTGTACATATTTACTCTAATAGTTATTAAAAGTTAAAATTACATATCTATATTTAACGCAGTTCTTAAATAATTTGCGAGATGATTAAAAATGAAATGAAGATTTGGAAGGGTTGATGGACATTATTGGGCAAAGTTCAATTAAGACCGAGTAGTAACAATGAATGGACAAGATATCATTATGTCAACCATGCTCTTTTTTTAAGATGGGATTTTAGAATAGACATTCGTGATTTAGGCCTTTCAACAGTTCATCATCCTATATCTAAAGATGTGATGGTCTCGATGGGATTGCGGGTAAAATCCATCTACGTTGAAATTATTTATTAGTTTACTACATGAAACAGGTTTTGAGATGATGTCTAAATTGTAGGAGTGTTGAATTAAAATAGTAATTTTATTAACTCTAATTTTCGGATAGAGATTCTTGTTAATCGAAATAATTTAAATGAATTCATTCCGAATCGTGTCATGCAAGTCGTTGATGTAGTTGTCAATTGAATTCTAATTTTTTTCAGTTAATTTGAATTTCTGTTATTTATATTTCATATAATTATTTTTATGTAATTATACAAAACCTGATATGTATGAAATCCTTTTTTATCTTTTGTAAACAAGATAGAGATTCAGTGATAAAAATCCATTACGTGGGCATGGAGAAAAAACACTTGGGTTGCTAGGCTATAAAGGAGTCATCGATCCTGGCTTACGGTGCCGAACTATAGCGCAGAAAAATCATACGATGAAACAGTACTTTTATTACATTAGACGGTATATCTATAAAAATTTAAAGAGTAAATTACACTTTAAATCCTTTATTTATAACATAATTAATAAATTAATGCTTTTATTTTTAAAATTAAATATTTAAATATTTAAATTTTTAATTTGTGTAAATTAGAGGTGGTTCTGTCCATTAATATGTAAGTTCAATAAATTAAAACTTGATCAAAAGGATAAAAAATTGTTTTTTATTGTCAAAAATACTCTTTTAGCTTTTTTTTTTTTTTACCTTCAATCTCTCCTCCAATATAAACTTTAAAACTATATGTACTGATCATCAAATTAGAAATTAATATCATACAATTGAATTTAATTTTCAAATTGGTGGTCATATTTATTTTCTGCGACTGTGCTGATATCCAAATCAGAGGTGAAATAGTTGAAAAAGAAAGGGTCCGATAAAATTGAAACGATACAAAGAAGATTAGCATGGCCCCTGCATAAACTTGATATACATGTACTAAAAATTTTATTCTTTGAATTTCAGAACATCATTTATAATTTTATATCTTATATTTTTTTTAATATTAATGAGAGAAGAAAAAAAATTTAATTATAGATTTAGTTGTTATTTATTTGATAAAGGATAAGATAGTTATTTTATACGCTATTAATTTTATTTATTAATGAAAAATCTTTAATTTAAATGAATTAAAAATTTAAAAATTTAAATGTTTAATTTTAAAAATAGATATATTAATATGTTAATTACGCTCTAAATACTAAAATATAATTTATTAAATTTAAAATATAATTATCTTAAAATTATTCATTAATTCCTTTTTAGAGTTTATTTTTTATTTTTATGATATATTTTTATATAATTATTTATATCTTATTCTAATAATATAAGAATCATTGAGCAGCGACCGATAAAACTAAAACCAACTAGCGGTGCAGCTAGCGAAGAAGTGTAGGGATGCGAAAATGAGCCTTATCTATATCCAGCGGTGGGTGTGACACCTAGCGTCTCTTCATAATGCCAATTGCTATGACATCCTTGGCTGTGGTGCCAAGGTGATATAGGGATGATTTCTCACCGCCGTCAGAACACCAGCTCACGATATGTTGATTTCTTCAAGCCTTACAGCTAAAGATAATAGAACAATCACTAATAAGATGAAAAATTGTTGGCTAATGTGTGACAAGTTAGTGGTTTCGAGACCTGGAGAGAGAGAGCCTAAAAGGGTTAATACGATCAGAAAAACGACAAGAAAAACACAAAACCATATTTATTTATATAAAAACAGAGTTATTGATTAACCAAATAAGATGCCGATTGTGCTTCGGAATTAACATTTATGGTTCTTTTTTTCTATTATTTCGATTTCCTTTTGTGCTATTCAAAGAGAATCTGACCACTGAGTTTTGCTTAAGCCTGTGTCCTCCCCATGCCAAAACAAAGCTATAAAACAAAAAAACACGCAGGAGAAATAGAGCTTATCTTGCTTTAAAAAAAAAACAAAATACTCCTACGTGCTCTGTATTCTTTTTTTTTTTTTTTAAGGAAAAAAAAAATACAGACTAATGACAGAATCAGATTCAATTCAAATCAACAATAAAGCCGTTACCCCACCCAAAAAACAATTCAATTGAAATTTTAGTCATCATTTTCTCTCTTTCCATACTGTTCCAGTGGGACCTAAAATTTTGCGCCACTGTACTCCACACTTCTCTGTCTTCTACATTTTCAAAAAAAGGAGCTGAGGGCAACAGGTCATCCCACGTGGCTTCACCACATATTGAAAGGCTCATTGAAGCTGTGCCCCGCTACTTGGTCTCTATCAAAACCCCTTACAAAAAACTAAAGACTTCTTTTTTGTAAGTTTTTTGCCAGCTTGTACCTTGGACCCCACAACATTAACGGCTACTTTTTTCACTCCTCGTCATCCACTGCGAACGCCTTGCTCTGCCACGTGACTTTACGAGACTGTCCTCTCTCTTTCCTGTTCTTTTTAATTTGGCGGGATAGAATGGTGGGCTCCACTTTTGTCCTTTCCTAGACATCTTTAACTTCGCCTGTCCCCTATAGTTGACCAAATGTATTGAACTTTCCCTCCTCTCTCTGGTCCCACCCCTTCCCCCCGAGGCCGGCATTAATGAAGAAGAATGAGTAAAATCAGGGCAATTTTGTAAAAAAAAATTTAAAAAAAGAAATGTACCACTATTTAGAAAGAAAAAGAAAAAATCCCATGCCTACCGTTGCACTCGAAATTTATTTTTTAAAAAAAGGTCAAAGATCCGTGACCGTAAAGAGCCCCGGGTTTTCGGGTCTCAAAATGTTTCGGGCTGAAGCGCCGGTGAAGGCTGAGAGGTGGGATCGGCGGAGGATGGAATATCGGGACCGACACGGCAACCTTCGAGCATGAAAACAATGTCCGGCATGGTGGGTCGATCAAGAGGGTCCGGTGCTGTGCAAAGCAAGCCAACTTTCACTCCTAGCAAAAACTCTTCCCATTCTGATGATTCAGGATCAAGCTCAAGTAATCCTGGCTCTAACAGTTCTGTAATTTGACCCATCTGCAGTTGCTTCTTGACCCACTTCACTATATCTTCATCTTGGGTAAACATTACAGGTCTTTTTCCCGTCAGTAGCTCCAGCAAAACTATACCAAAGCTGTAGACATCTGATTCTTTTGTGAGCTCCCCTGTTAGTACTGCTTCTGGGGATACATAGCCCAACGTCCCAACTGTTGTTGAAGTGGAGGGTTCTGCTGGAGTTGGCAAGGTCAAGCGGTCTAGTCCAAAATCAGAGAGATGGGCTTCAAAATCTGCATCGAATAGAACACTTTGTGGCTTCACATCTCCATGAACAATGTTTGATGTGTGTAGAAAGGCTAGTCCACGGGCGATTCCAAGAGCTATAAGGTGACGCATTGGCCAATTGAG
This sequence comes from Manihot esculenta, assembly GCF_001659605.2. Lineage (NCBI taxonomy): Eukaryota > Viridiplantae > Streptophyta > Magnoliopsida > Malpighiales > Euphorbiaceae > Manihot > Manihot esculenta. The sequence goes on along the minus strand of NC_035162.2, from coordinate 7,981,046 downwards.
TACATGACCATCCTGGTGAGATGCTTCTTGAAGGAGAGTAGCAAGGTTTCCATTGGGCATGTAGTCATAGACAAGAAGCCTTAAATCTGGTGACCCAGCATAGTATCCACGAAGAACTGTAAGGTTTCGATGCTTCACTTTGCTTAGAAACTCGGCTTCTTTTCTAAACATGTTTTCATCCATTGATCCATCTGGGAGTCTTCTTATCGAAAGCACCATTCCATCGTTATAGCATGCCTTGAAAACTAATCCAAACCTGGTTCTACTAAGCACATTTTCTTCATCGAATTGCCTAGTTGCTTCAATCGTTTCTGCAAGTGTGATCTTGTTGTTAAACATAACAAGCTTTGGCCCCCCATTGTCTGAGCTGCCGCGGCCACCACTCGCTGCTGAGCTAGCTCTTGCTGGGCTCCTTTTCTTCTCCCCAGCTGCTCCTTGTTTTAGTCTCTTGCGCCACCTCAATAAGCTGAAAATGTAGAAGCAGCAACACAACGCCAGGAGACAAGCTACTGTTGCAGCCACAACAATCAAAAGAATCAGCCTTTTCCTTCTGTCCCTTTCAGCTATATCCACACATTTTCTTCTCAACGGCTTTCCACAAAGGTCTGCATTACCCGCAAATGCTGAAGGATTATTAAATCTAGAGCCCAACGACAGTGGAATCTCACCTTCAAGGTTATTGCTCGACACATTGAAGTATTCCAAGCTAGTGATTCGAGTAAGATTAGCAGGAATCTCCCCACTCAAGTTGTTAGTGGAGAGATCAAGAGATGTTAGGTTGGACAAATTGGACAATGAATCTGGAATGTTGCCTGAAAGATGATTAGTATCTAGTAACAACGAAGTTAAGGACGAACATTTGGAGATTTCCTCTGGAACTTCACCTGATAAATTGTTCCTACTTAGATCAAGCACTTTCAACTGTGAAAGGCGAGAGAGATCAGCAGGAATGTTGCCAGTTAAAAAATTTGATTGCAACTCAAGTATTTCAATATCAGAGCAGTCACCAAGCTCTGGAGGAATCAATCCAGAAATGTGATTATTGGAGAGTGAAAGAACGACCAAAGACCGAAGAAACCCATAAGTTGATGGAATCTGACCTGATAAGGCATTGGAACTGAGGTTCAAGTAGCGTAAACCCGTCAAACTACTGAATCCTTCATGAACATCCCCGGACAACACATTTTCCTGCAAAGCAATGACTTGTAAATTTGGCAAGCCATAAAGCTCTGGTGGCAACTGACCAGAGAGTTTCTGTTTGCTCAAATCAAGTGTAGTCAGCCTCAACAATTCTCCTAAGCTACCTGGAATCTTCCCTGAAAAGAAATTTCCACTCAAATTCAGTGACATTATCCGACTCAAGTTCCCAATGTTTACTGGAATTTCACCGGAGAAACTGTTTCCACTGACGTCCAATGTGGTCAAATTGCTCAACCCCATAAGCTCCTCTGGCAAGCTTCCATTCAAACCATTGTCACGTAAACTTAAGGTTTCAAGTTCTGTGAGATTCCGGAAAGTCTCAGGAACTGAACCAGAGAACTGATTTGCACCAAGAGATAACTCCTTCAAACCTCTTATATCACCCAAGAATACAGGAATTTCCCCTGAAAAGAGGTTCCCTTCAAGATCAAGAACACGCAATGACTTACATTGTTTTATCTCCGCTGGAACGACGCCACTGAAAGAATTGTCGGCCATCTTTAACTGTTCCAACCTCAACATATTTCCAATCTCCGGCGGAATCAAACCCGAAAATGAATTTCCTGAAAAATCCAACGATGTCAAAGTAGCCACCTTTGTTAACCATAAAGGAAACAAGCCGCGTATTTTGTTCCTTTGAAGATCCAAAACCTGCAAAACACTAAAACAATCCCCTGACTGAGGCCCAACAACTTCTGTAAATGCATTGAACCCGAGTTGCACGATCCGCAGCGACGGCGGATAAATCGATATATTGCAGAACATAGACGACGGAACTGAACCAGAGAGGTTATTTTGTGAAAGAGAAAGGACTTGTAGTTTAGGAAGCGCTCCTATGGCCGCCGGGATCACACCTCTAAGTGTATTACCAGTTGCGCTCAAATGCACAAGCGAAGAACAATTTGCAACGGCTGATGGTATAGTCCCTTGTAAAAGATTAAAATCCAGCCAGAGAAACTGGAGATACTGAAGCTCACCGAGACTCGCTGGAATCGAACCAGACAACTGATTATATGAAAGATTGATAACTTGAAGCTGGGAGAGTATAGCAACACTGGGAGGGATTGAACCAGAGAAAGAGTTAGATGAAAGATCAAGATACGCAAGGTTTGGAGGGAGATGGGGAGATATTTGACCGGAAAGATGGTTTTGAGCTACATTTAGGACTTGAAGTTGGGTGAGGTTACTGATCTCTGGCGGGAGATTACCGGAGAGTGAGTTGTACTGCAAGAAAACAGCAGTTAAGAGGGTGCATTTAGAGAGAGAAGAAGGGATAGTTCCATTGAAGGAGTTGGACCGGAGGCTCAACTTGCGGAGCATGCGTAAGTTAGCTAACTGATCACTAAGTGGACCAGCTAGTTGCAGACGAGGAAGACGAATCTCAGTGACACTGTTATTAGTACAAGCAACTCCACGCCAGTCGCAAGGAGCGGAGGGGGTGGAAGAATCCCAGCCATTGAGAGCTCCAAGTGGGTCGTGAAGATTAAGCTTGAAAGACATCAAGGCTTGAATCTCTACGAGATTCTCAGGGCTGCGCTGGGCAGAAGCGCACAGAAACAGAAAGAAAATGAAAATAAGACGAGAGAGAAGAGCCATGGGCAACGGACAAGTGTATAGCTGAAATGGGAGAGAGTATTTGTTGGGTGGAATAATAAAGATCAAAGAAGGAAGGGAAATGGGAAGAGAAGCAGAGAAGGCATGAGAAAGGTAGCAGAGGAAGAGAGTATGGTCTCCATGAGTGGTTGCAGAAAGGGTCGGTAGTTTGTTACAGAGAAGACCCACAAGCTGAGGGAAACAAAAACAATGCAGAGAGAAAATGCAGAGATTCTCACAAAGGAAAATAATAGTATGTTTTGTGCTTGTTTGGTGTTTGGTGTTTGGTCTTCCCCAAAAAGGTTTTTAAAAAAAGCACTCGCCAAACAGTTACACCAAAGACCAAGTGGACCTTTTAACCTCATATGATATGATATGGGTTGAATCATTGAACTTCTCTGTGATCTTATCCCTGCCCCCCTACCCTTGCCTTGTTTTCTTTTTTTAAAAAACTTTATTATATTTATAAACAAAAACCTAGTATTTGTAAGATTACACCTCCATTCGGACCATTCCTCTGTTCTTCCTTGGCTTGGGCATTTGTTTTAATTATTCTCAACAAATTAAATAAACGGAATTTATGCATTTATTCAAAACAGAAAATGAATTTATGCGCTAATACTAATAGAGCAATGTACCAAAAGTACTACATAATCTTCCTATATTAAGTGACAGCAAGTGCAACTTTTTGAAAAAAAAAAAGTACATGAATCTTTCTCGAATTAGCTAAAAATATAATTTAAAATTACTAAATGTTAATAGATTATCATTTTTGCTGAATTCTTGTGTTATGCTTTCTAAAAGTTGATAGACTGAAAATTTTAAATTTAATATATATATTTTTTAGAAAAAAAAACTATTATTAAACAAATTCTGAATTTTATCACAAACTTTAGAATAACATAAATGTTATTTTGTACACAAAATCAAATTAAGTTTAAATTTATATAACCATAACACTATAGCTTTTGATCAATTGATTATGAATTGGATTTATAATAATAATAATAATTAAATTAAAAATATTAAATCATATATTAGAATTTCTCACTTTCTTGTGGTTTGATAAGATCTTTTTATCTGTTTCTCTTTTATTTGTACTTTTCCTTATTTTTCTGACTTTTTAAATCACTTGTTTAACTTTTTCTTTTTGCTTTTTCATTTTTTTTTTGCTGGTTTCTCTGTCCCTATTTGATTCAATGGTCAATATGGCAAGTAAAAGGCTAAGTGGAAAAGCGTATCAAATCATTAAAGCAGTGCATTGTTTCAAGGGTTGATTATCTCTAGGTTTATGAAGGCAAAGTACATAACCTTCTTAAAAAAGAGGATTAACAAACCCAATTAGATGGGGATTATGGGATTTTTAAGCCACTTTATTTTTTAATTAACAAAAACTTTTATCATAATATTAAAAATCCAAGAAAATTACTCTCATTATGCAATGCATTGTGTGGGACTCACAGGCCTACTAGTTAAAAAGTTTAAATAAGTAGATGGGCCTGAAATTAGGTGGATGTCATGTAATGTAATAATGCAAATTAAAAGTTAACCAAACCATCGGGTCGGGTCTAGTTCTTTTTATTATTAAAGTGTTGCTGGGGCATCTATTTAATTATTAAAATATCGAAAAATTGAAAAGTTCAATTGGTTTTAGTGGTTAAATTGAAAATAAATGCCAAATGTGGCAATTAGTCGGCAATGAATTTGAATTTATTTTATGTTAGCGGGAGTAGATTCAGCTTTAAATTATTGGGACATTGTCCAAATTCCATTGCGCTAATAAAACCACCCATTAGACCTTTCTATGATGTAAAAATTAATAGATTTGTGTGGCTGCTGGGATTCGAGCCCAGGTCTCCACGGCCACAACGTGGAATTCTTACCACTAAACTACAGCCACCAATTGCTTTTTTCTCCTATAACTCCAATAAAACCTTTTAACAAAAAATTTCCCCTTTTCTTTTGTGTTATTGAGCCTTGTACTGATATTTTCCTTTTTACATTCACATTTTTTTTTTCTCTAATATTATTCAGTCCTCATTCCATTACCATCTTTAATTATATTCAATGAAGCCTGCTCTTGAAATGGGAAAGAATCCCACTAATCCAATTACATTTTAATTTGTTTCAAAAATATTAAATTAATAAATATTTTAAACGATTTATTACTATGAAAGTAAAAAAAAAAAAATTAATTAGAGAAGCTCTTAAATACATTAAATAAATGTGAAAATTGTTTTTGAGACAACCATTTTACTTGAGTTGATCAATTGATCTAATTTTTAACAAATTATTAATAATTGTTGATTTTTTTTATAGTCTAATTATTTTTTAAGATAAATTTGATGACAAGTTATATATTAGAGTAGTTGGTGTGAGAATTCGACCTCTATTTATAATGTTTTCAACTTGAAATTTCTTTAGATTTTTTAATTTAGCATTTTGGGTTTAAATTGAATGTGAAACAAAGTTTTAAGCGGTTTTGATTGGACCTAATATGTTAATTTTTTAAAAATAGTGATAAAAATTTATATTTAAAAAAATAAAACTGAATTACATGCAGATAAAAAGAATAAGTTAATAATATTATTTTTACTTCATTTACATTTCTATTAATATTATTATAGTTTTATATATATTAAATAAAATTATTAATATCTTTTTTACCACTAATTAATATTTGAGTTCTATTTACCTATTACTTAACAATAAAATATATTAATAATAATGAAGAAAAAAGGAAGATGCACGCTCTTTACATCTTTAGGCAATAGAAAAGGACTCTTAAGTTGGGCAATTATCGTCTAAAATAATTCCATGGTAAATTCAAGACATAAGAAAAGACTTCATATAAGTTTCATATCCCTTAGATGCATTTCTTCTGCAACAATAAAATTAGATTGATGCATTTTGATAACTGAATTTAAAGCAATTCAAAAATTGAAGTCTTGTGTAACAACAGGCTCAGCCCTTTTTGGAAGGGCCTTCACTGATCTTTCTTTTCTTTGGATAAATAAAATCCAAAACCAATTAATCATAACAAGAACGCTTGATACTTGTGTTTATTTATTTTGAAGTCCCCAACCAAATTCATTTCATGAATTTTCTCCATAAATTTTCCCCCAGTTTTTGCTTCTGCATGCAGGAGCAGCAACCCACTACTCACACTGCAGAATTGAAATTCTGCTACTGCAGGAGCTTCAACTACCATAATATAATTTATTCTCAGCAATTCTTATTGTGCCTTTGCTCATTAACACGTTACACATTACCAATCTCTATTTTACAGTTAAAAACCAACAGTGCGTACCTCTTTTTCACTATAATTTTACAGCAAAACTGAGTATGAGCATATAATAAACAGCCCTCAACTTAAATCTAAACAATCAAAAGAAAGGGAGAAAGAGATCAAAGGCTAAAGGAACTAGACCAAAGATTTAACATCCTGCCATCCTGGGGCATCAAAGCTGCAGTCTTGTTCTTGCTAGGCAAAGAAAGAAAAACATTAGATAGAGACTTGTTGGAAGAAACTTTGTGAAACACATTGAAGAAAGAAGCACCAGCAAAAAGGAAACAGAAGCAGGCAACAGGAATGGAAACAGCAGTGTTTATAGCTATGAAGGTGGTTCCTGGACTGTCTTCAGCATCTATGTACTTTATGTCCATGGTCACTGCCAAGACTATGAATCCCCCAGTGCCAGCAGCTTGAAGGCCCATCACTATCCAGAAAATAGTTGAAATAAGTAGCCTGTCTATGCAATTGCACTCCACAAACACATGAATGTTTTTGGGTTTTCTTTTTCTTTTCCTTTCTTGGCTAGAAAAATGAGAGAAGAAAAGTGAATAATAATCAAGCTGAGGGACTCCATTGATTCATACAGCTGCATTCGAACAAACGGGCAGTATTTTTTTTTTTTTTAATGTGGATTAAGAATTTACACCGAATGATTTATTTGCCTGATGAGACAAGTTGAGAAGACAAAAAAGAAATGGGAAAAAAGACAACAGTAAGTTCACAAGAGAGCAGCTAGTCATGGAGGATTGCTAAAGCCAAAACACTCTTTGAATCAAAATTAATGTGAAGCAAACTGAGTGCAACGCAAGCACCTAATCATATTATATTTGAGAAAAAAAAGGGTTATGTTTTTTTTTTTTTTTAAATCCAAGGATATGAGTTTGAATTCCTTACTTTTAAAATAAAAGAAATTATTTTCATTAATAAATGCTCATCAGCATTTATAATAAAAACCTATCTCTTAAAATTTAAAGTACAATAATAAAAATTTTCTTTCATACAACTAATAACTGCAATTTGGTTTGGCCTCAAAATTATGGTTTTTCTGTTGATTGAAAATTCACACTAACTATGGTTGTAGCTTTTGAGAATTTAACTTCAACATGAAGCTTAAGAACTTACGTTGACTTAAATAATTTAAATAAACATCACGATTAAAGGTGCTCATTTAGAGAAATAGAACTCTTATTTCAAAAAAAAAAAAAAAAAAAAAAAAAAAAGAAAAAATCTCAATAGGAGACGGTCAATAAATTAAAAAAATTTATAAAAATATATAAAAAAATCAATTAAACGTTAATTTAAAAAAAAATTACTACTGATAAAAATGGCCAACGATATTCCTAAAGATCGTCTTTTTTCCCAGAGGATGTAGTCATGATTATTAACATAAGTATCAACCTTTATCAATATCAACCTAATCAACCTAATCATTGAGTTTCGGAAACCACTGGGAGTGAGAAGAAGGCATAAAGACAATACAGACTTATAATTTCCTACATTTTCATCACTAAATCAAGAAACTTTCATACTAAGATCACATAGAACCATAAGAAACACGCTCGTTTATACATATTTTCCTTTTGATTACACTTGAAAAAGAATATGAAAATTCTAAGGAGGAAGTAGAAGAATTAGCCTGGCAATAACACGTTATTTCTATCATTAACAGATTTACAAGCTCTCTCACAACCAATTACAATGAGAATGAGAAAATGCAAATAAGAAAAATACCTTAAATTTAATACCTAACTATGTGTATTGTTGGTGCTGTCCGAATCATCAATTAGCCATGAAATTTTTACCCTACAGTACTCCACAAAAAGCTTACAAAATAGACAACACACTGCGCATCCAAATAGAAAATTTCCTCCTGCTTAGGTGCTGTGGTGTAAAATTGAGAAGTCCAAACATTTCCTTCAATGTTTGTTCTTGGCCTTCAATGCCAACCAGTTTCGCAACAAGAGTGGCACTCTGGGTAATATGGTCCATGTCTGTTGTCTCAGTCCACAGGCGGTGGACCACCTGCATCCTCCTATTGCTTGAACTCAATGAGATGCCCCATTTCAGGAAAATGTTCTCTCTTTCTTCTTTAGAGAGTCTCTTCTGCATTTGACTACATAGCATCTGCCTCTCTTGATTTAAAGCCCTCTTGCTGTTTGCAATAGAAAAACCACATCATCTCATTGCAGTTGAATATCGAAGTATCTATGTGTTTATGTACGTATTTAATGTTTAATATGTAACTAATATACCTTGAAGCGAGACTTAGACTTCTTCCATCAACCAGAGTTTCATGACCACGAGAAAATGTCTCCTTGAGGAAGGACAGCTTCCTAAGCTCAACCTCCATGTAGAAAGAATCTTTTGGATCACCCTTAAACAACAGGAAGAAGTATGTCCTATGAACCAGTGAGACACAGCAAGCATGCCAAAGTTCAATAATTTCCTGTTGAAGCCTCTTAAATTCTGAAGCCCACTTCACAGCACTCTCTAAGTCATCTTGAATTGGATCCAACCCAACACTTTTTACACTCTTTATTGAATCAATGGCTTCTGATTTTGTTTCTTGCTCCTAGCATTCATGACAATCAAGATAAGATGAGTGAGCAGGTAGTCTCATCAATCATTCTAATGTTGGTCCACCTCCAAATTGAAGGAAGGGGAAACTGGATGGACAGAGAAGAAGAAGAAAGGAGAGGATTGAGGAAAAGAGAGAGAGCACATGTATGATACATGCTGCTACACAGCTGAATAATTTAGGCATTCCTACGAGATCTAATAATGACAGCTAATCATTGATGCGTACACAAAATATAGGGCTTCAGTTGTTGCCACTATTATCCAAGAATAAGATCCAAAACTGAATGATAAAGTGCTAAAAAATTATGAAGAAAAAAGATATTGAGCTTTTAGAAGAAGAAATCAAGACAAAGAAACGAAAACTCACAGATTGATCAATCAAGTACTTCGTTCCTGCATCTGACTTACTGATACTGGTACTCTTCCAATCAATTGAAGTTTCAATACTATGCAATTGATAATCATCAACAGTGGCACTGCCCACAGAAGTCGATGAGTCATTTCTTGATAATTCAACATCATAAGAATTCTTTTGTGCAGAGAACTTTCTATGAGAACCATCATTTCTCCTGGTGAAATCTTTTTCAAACCCTATAAATGGTGTGTTTTCTTTCTTTTCTACCTTTTCAAACAAATATGTTGGCATACTCGTTAGTCTTGCTCTACAGCTTCTACTCCTGATCATCTTCAAGCTCCTAGACCTACATGCTTCTTCATCCAACGACCGTGGAGATGGTCTTTCGGGAGATGGTATTATAAAATCAAAATGCAAACAATTCAGCTCTTTCTCTTCCTTCCGTTGGGGTGACCCCAATTCTTGATTTTCTTTATCTTCTTTCTCATCCTCTGTCAATTCTGAGGTGCATGTACTTATATTAGGAGGTGAAGCATTAGATTCATCAAAATGCAAGCAATTCAGCTCTTTCTCTTCCTTCAAATGGGGGGACCCTAACGCTTGATCTTCTTTATCTTCTCTCTCAACCTCTGTCAATCCTGAGGTGCATGTATTTACATTAGGAGATGAAGCATTAGATTCATCAAAATGCAAGCAATTCAGCTCTTTCTCTTCCTTCAATTGGGGTGACCCTAATACTTGATTTTCTTTATTTTCTTTCTCAACCTCTGTCAATTCTAAGGCGCATCTATCCATATTAGGAGATGAAGTGTTAATCTCATTAAAATGTAAGCAATTCAGCTCTTTCTCTTCCTTCAATTGGGGTGACCCTAATTCTTGATTTTCTTTATCTTCTTTCTCAACCTCTGTCAATTCTGAGGTGTATGTATTTGTATTAGGAGATGAAGCATTAGATTCTACATATCTGTGCGGGCTATTCTCTGACAATCGTGAATTTGCATATTTGTCTTCACTTGACTCTTCCACCGTGATGCATTGTACTTCCTTGCAAGGATTGCTTGGATTCTCACAACTCAGTTCTTCACTATCCTTCACATGTATAACATCACCAACAAAATTAGAAGTACAGGTTGAAAGTTTAGGAAAGGAATTTGTTCGAACGCAACTGTCTTCAAATTCTACAAGTTGGATAAAATTCTCTTCAGAATTGGTACTATAGTCTCCAGCAGAGCACTGAGATGCATTAAAAGACCTGACACCAATATCTAGGAAGTGAGGATCCTCTGAGGCAGGTGAATATGATATTGAATTTTCAGATTTAAATGAATTTCGCACTCGCAATCTAGGGTAATGATGATCTTGATATGCCTGGACAAGGAATAAAACTTAAGAGAAGACAAATGGAGAAAAAATTGAATTCTTCAGCTAGATAAAATGTTCTGAGGGAGTGGGGGAAGATGCGCATACTGATATTGTGGAAGATCCATCATCTTCAGCCGCTCTTAATAGATTCTCAACCTGAGAATTAGCAAGTTCTAGTTGCTGATTCAGCTTTGCAACCTCACTCATTAGCTGCATGAGGGGAGAAAAATAAAAATTCAAGACCAAAAGAAAGAAGATGGGTATTGCATAAATGAATGACAATTATTCGGGCCCTAAAATCCTGATGGTTATGAATATAATTGTCTAGCATACAATTAAAGCGTGAACCAATACTGAAATGATCAAATGAATAATTAAAGCAAAGGGGGGAACCAATGCTTTTGCTAGTTACACGCAGAAATTAAATAAAATAAAATACAGTGGACTAATTAATAACTAATTCAATATATAGGTCAATGAAGTAGGATTGGGAAGTTCCACTATGTAATATGGGAGTGTGAGAGAGGGATGATGTCCGGTGGAATTAATTTAATAGCATGGTCCTTCTTATGTAAGCTACCTCTTCCTCTACTCTAGTTGAATTGTAACTAATGACAGGCTCACTAATTAAAAGAAGAAAATCCTTGAGTTTTGCAGCCATTCAACTGAAGCCACACATAATGAATATCAAAGTATGCATTGTGCAATATTATATTCTTCCAATATATTGTCAAGCCATGGCTTCCTAGTTGGTCAATGTTCTGAATCCTGGAATTGACCTCCTGCCAATTACCTGGGATAAGATGGGAACTGGTTGACAAAGTTACTGGAGTTGTTACTCAGGGCTTGGTCGAGACATATATTGTACATGGATATGCATGCATGGGTGTGGACATGTTCAATAAAAACATGTTCATGTTGCAGAGAGAATCATATCCAAAGGGAGGTTTCTAGTTCATGTCATTTCCAGAAGATTGACATATTGAAAGTACAAATGCACGGGAATAGAAAGTTTTGAAGCTTTAAGAATGTGTTCTCCTGGTAAGCATAGAGAGCACTTGATATTACTTATTAATTATGGCTTGGTTCTTTGAGACACATGTACCTCATGCATTTAAGTGTAATTTCATGATAGCAAGGTGTTTGTGGATGGTAACTTAGGAGGAATTAACAGTTCAACATGTACTCAATATGATGCAAGGAACCTATAACACCTATAGCATCACCTTTTCAATCTGAAGGTCTTTTTCTCTCAGTAATTCTGTGGAATCCGATGTAAGGGAATTGGACCCTGTACATCTTAACTGACACTCCAATCTAGCTAATTCCTTTTGCAGTTGCTTCACCAATGCTTTATCAGACACAACCAGATTGACACGTGCATTAGTTGTCACTTCTTTAGCACAACTTGCAAACAGGAGTGTGTTTCTAGATTGCTCAACATGGGTTCGTGCAGGGCTTATAGTACAAACGATGGCAGTCCTAGCATTGCCTCCTAAGGAAGACTGTAGTATGCGGGTCAGCTTTGAATCTCTGAAAGGAACATGTCCATTTCTTCCTTTGCTGCATCAAGCCGTAAATTTATAAAAATTAGCACCAATATTATATTCAGTTTAATTTGATTTGTGGAAACACCAAAGTGAAAAAAGAAAAAAAAGAGAGTATGAAAATCCAAAAAAGTGAAGAGAACTCCGTATGCAAAAAGGAGGAATTTTTTTAAAGAAAAGAAAAGGCAAAAGAGCTTCAGAATGACTGTGGCAGCTGCTGTCATAGTCAATCACAAGACAGTTATCTATTTGATAACAAAATATCCACATCTCAACTTTCATGTGAATAGTTGAATTACAGTCTATAAATTCACAAATAACAAAATACAAGGCAATGCAATCTATATTTTGCAAGTTAGCAAAGTGTGATCGAACCTTTAAGCACTAAATATTTCCAGTAAGTGACCTACGTATTTTCATTTTTCAACGAGTTTGTTTATTGTAAGCTTTGTCAACTAGTGCTGCAAGAGAAGGAAACAGGAAAAAGGGAAAGTCTTTGTAATGAATGAAAAGTAAGCAATAACTAGAGAATAAGATCGACTCATTTGGTCCATATTTCCATGCATCAATCAACACCTAACTATGTTATATTGTGGAAAATAGATCATGTACCAAAAACCTATCAGTATGTCTTGGTTGTATTATTATAATGTATGATGAACTCTTGTTCTGCCAGAGCAGTGGCACTTCATTGTTATTTATTTTCGTTTTCTTTATTCTTGACTCAGTTCTGGAATCCAAAACACTATTCAATGACAATGTAATTGTACAGATACAATAGTTTATGGATAGAAAAAATTTCATTCAGTTTCTTCAAAATGCCTATAATATTGTCCTCCTTTTTTTCTCCTTAAAAATCCCATAACTAAAGCGTAAATATATATTTTCATGGTGGATTGGTGGAATTAGTTATGCTTCCAGGTCTTCACTGTATGAAGTGATGAAGGAAACATAGATTATGTAATTTCTTCTTTCACTCCTGTCAACAACAATGATGTAAAATATTTGAAATTTGATAAGATTGGAAATACAGCAAATTTATCTGATGGGTTAAATATTTGAAATTTGATAAGATTGGAAATACAGCAAATTTATCTGATGGGTTAAATTTGAATTCTTACTTCCATACTTTAAAATTTACAAAATTATAGTAGTTACAGAAGATAGCTGCTTCCAACACTATTTCACAAAGAAGTTTAGGACAGGTTAGAAAAGCTCACCTTAGCTTACGGATAACCGTCCCCAGGGTCAGTAAACTGCGATTTATGTGGCACCCTTCTTTCAACCTCATGCCACCTGACAAAGACTGAGATGCACGCTCACTTCCCGCTAGATCAACAAAATTCTGTATGGAGAACAATGAATATTACATAAACTGCTGTCAGTTTTACCAGATTAACAAATGGCAAACTTTAGGAATCATACCACTCCAGCTGCAAGGGCGCTTGACTTGCCATTGCCTAAATATTCACGTGCAGAACTTTCAATCATCTGGCATGAAACCCATTGTCAGTACTACAATGCGGAAAATAAGTATTTCACTGCAAATTTAAATTTCATATTGAAATAACCATTTAGTTATACCAGTCTCAGAATCTGATGAGATCTGGAGCTTGTTTCATTCATAGAAGTCTCCCCTATTTGTCTTTGAGCTGCAGAAATGCACCAGAACATTACCCAAGTAATCATCAATCTTCTAGTGAAAGCAAAAAGTAGTCTAGGGATGACTTGCCTTCACAGATTGATAGAAGTTCTTTAAAATGATTCCAGTCCCTCAGAGTTTCCTCTATGAGTCTTTCAACAACTGTTCCTCTCTGTTAACATTGACAGACGTTATTGCAATGGAAAAATGCATATGGCAATTCTTCACCATACTGAAAAATGAGAATTACCTCAGGGTCATCTAGAAGTCGAAGAGGAGTTGTATCCAAACTAAGGAGGTCTCGGACAGATTCATTGTAAATCTCCATGGCAGAAAACTTCAGAATAAATTCTCTTTCCTTATGCTGCAAAGCACAAAATATGGAAGCTTTTCATCAAATCAAGGGAAAACCTAAAAAACATAGAAAAACACTAGATTAAAAGTAACAATTTTGCATTACCTTTTTTACATAATCATAAATATCTGCTACAGTGTACTCTGTAATTCCACTCATGGTGTATGTCTTTCCACTACTTGTTTGTCCATATGCAAATATACTTGCTGAAGTAATTATAAGGGAAATAAGATGAGTTAAAAACATAAAGATGAAGTTTGGAGTAAATTTCCGTCAAGAGAACAGTAAAATAATAATAATAATGATAATAATAATAAATAGGTTGTACTTACAGTTTATACCATTGACAACCGAAAGTGCAACTTCCTTGGCTCCTTCCTCATACACCTGCCTTGTGGAGGAATCCGGCCTAAATACTCTGTCTACAACCAACAAATTAACCAAAGAACAGGAAAAAGAAAAGCCAAAATAAGAGAATGAGATGGTGAAAACACCAGATGTCAGACAAAGTGCTAAAATAACTCTCTGCAAATACATTACAAAAAATAACTTAATGAACACATGAAGTCATGAACACAAATACAACCAACTTCACCAAATGGCAATGGAACAGAAGTATTGCTTAATGCCTGAAAGTGGGGATGCATTCAGCATTACTAGATCAATAGACAGAAAAAGGAAATGAGAGAAAAAAAAATGCGACATGATATCCAGGTTCCCAACATCATGAACGGATTCAGAACATTATTTGAACTGCAGAATAATCTTTGTATCAATTAGCTGAGGTGGCAACATTACTATTATCTATATCAACATATTTTGGGAGATCATAGGCACATAATTGCAGATTGCAAGCAAAAGACAAAATCAAAATTTATTAAACTGTGACATAAGCAAAATTCTTACCAAATGTATAGACAGTTGGGTACATGGACCTCTCAGAAACTGAAAGATTATTCCTATACATGACAGTATTGTCATTGATGCATTCCCAATCCGATACATCATTTCTTGCAGTTTCCTTATCATTTAAAGGCCTCAGCCGAACTGAAACCAGAATTTTCTCCTCACCATCACGCGACCCCTGTACCAGCTCCTCATCATCAGCGGCCCCCATCTCTCGCCTTTGGCATCAAAAAGACTGGAATCATACGATTAGTAGAGAAGTCAATGTACGGTCATACAGACCACACAAATACATCTCGCCTCTCCATCAGCTCCCTCTCCTTTTCTTATTCTTCTGTTAGTGCATTAAGGCTGGGATTTGTTTAATACAAGAAGTTTGCTGGACTCATTGAGAACATAAGGGCCACGCAACTTTAACTACCACAATCATATACATCAGCGAACTAATCATGGATTAATGCTAAATTCACCGACACTTTTGGTCAGTTCTTTGTCTCAAGCAAGAAAGCCAATTTTTCAGTCTAATTAAAATTAAATAAATAAATAAAGGCCTGACCAGCTACATATGCCCTGTGTAATCTATCATTCTTGGAGTCAAACAAATGGTGGTTGTCCAATTAAATTTTGACATATTTTGGATTTTTCTAAATGGTCCCCAGTAACAGACTGTCAAACACCTCGATCTTCTCTCATTACCTTTACACCATCTAGAATATGGAATATATATACACACACAAAAAAGCAAAAAATAAAATAAAATAAAATTTGCCTTTTTCACCTTGGCGAGTGAGAATTCAGAGTCTCTTTCCAGGAATGTTTGTGGCCTCTGGAAGAATCCTCACTGACTCCATGTGCAGATTATCTGTATTACAATCAGCCACACCTAACTATGACGATGGCGCTTGGATTTTTGTCCTCCAAGATTTAGAGTTTTCGGCTGTTTTGCGATGTTGTCTAAATGTAGCCCTGTAACCAACAGAAATCTCTTCGCAGGTTGCGCACAATCCAAAAAGCAAATAACACAGTAACTTATTTTAACAAATATTACCGAAAACAAGGCATTACAATCAAATTTCCCTGCATCCACCAGAAAAAAATAAGAACACGAAGAAGAAGAAGCAGTAAACTGAGATGCAAATTGGAATTCAACGAGTCATTTTTTCAAATCTTGAACCGGGAAAAAAAAAAAACAAAAAGTTAGAATTGAAACATGTAGGAGTAGAACTCCAAACAGAATCCGATGAAATGCAACCAAGCAATACCTTGGCAACAACAGCAAATGAATTTCGAAATTTTTCCACGAAATTCTCTGGTCCTCTGACCGCAAATTTAAGAACATAGTCAAAATTATTCAATCAAGCGAAAAAAGAAAATCTAAAAAATACAGATGATTATTCTCTGACCTCAAGCAGCTCTAATCTCGTCGGAGAAACCGTGAAAATTGAGAAAAGAGCGAATGGAGATGAAGAGAAAACGGATTATTATCTCTCCCTGGCCTGTGTGGTAGCTTCTGTGGACAGATTATAAAAGGAAAGGAAAAGAGTTGTGTTGGTTAGTTGCTTTCTTAGGCTCGTAGCTGCCGTTTGGATGTTATTAGCCTTTGATTTAAAACTACCGCGCAAAGGCTAAAGCTAGGCTAACACCTCCTCTCTCTCTCTCTCTTCCCTAATTAAGTCATTATTATGATTTTACCTAATTTGCTTCTTGTTCAAGCTTAATTGATTTCCTAATTGTATTCATTATTTATTAGTTACTTGGTTAGTTCAATGATAACTAATAATATGTTTATATTATTTGGTCAGTCATCTGTATACTCATTTAATCACTTTAATTACTTTGACTTCATTAAAATTTTGTTAATATTATATTATTTTTAAATGTTAAAAAACCAATCAATAAGTTTGAAGTAAATTGTTATATATATTATTTAAAAACTTAAAGTCAAAATCATTATTGGTTAATTTTTTTTATTTTAACTAATCCAAATAGTTAGTCAAGCTTTGTGGTTTGTGTATATTTTTTTTTATATTTTTCTAATGTTAAATTTGAGTGAATGTTTATGTGTCATAGTCAGTATGATAACATCAGTATGGTTTTCTATTTTTTATTTTTAATATATTAAATGGAAGGCTAAGCTCAAAAGGTATAAAGATTATATAATAGAAGAGCTATAAAAAAATATTTCCTATTGATTAAATTTTTTAATGTTTTAAATATTAAAAGTTACGAAAAATATATATCTAAAATTATTTTTTTTAAAGCAAAATCAAGAATTGAATAACTTAAAAGAATTAAACTCGTTTTCAAACTTAATGGGTTTTAGAATTAGGGTTATGAATTTTAAAATTACATATTTTTCATATTTTTCTTTTGAAGAGAAAAGGACTATAGTTCATTAATTAGCTCAGAAATGCGGCATTTCTGAAAGAAAGTGAAACTGAAGATTAATTCCAGCATATCCAAAAGTTAGGACAATAGAAATAGGTGAGGTTCCAATTTGTTTAGAAAAATGTAGGTTATATGTATATATAGTATGGTTTAGAGGCTGTTTTCTATTTTCTGTTATTGTCAAATACTTAAGGATTTAAACCAAGATCAAGTCAATAATAACACATATACATTTAGAAATTAATTAAGGATATATAAAATTAAATTGAAGTATTGTTTTTCTGATCTTGATTAAGCTTATAAAATTAGTGGACCATTGTCATTCAGAATAAAAGAGGCATTTAAAAGTTTAAATAAATAGTTTTTCTTTTAAATTTTAATTAAAATTCGAATTCTCATAAAAATATGTGAAATTACACGGAGTAAGTAGTAATTGCATGCAGGAGAACAAAAAGGGAAATTGCAGAATTATTCAGCTTACTCATCAATACACAGTGATTATTAATTGTAAAAAAGCTATCTCTACTCTATTTTTGCTTTTAGCAATATAAAAAGTGAGTTTCAAATGTTATGATCCTTTTTCAATTAATTTACAAAACTTAGCCTTGTAAAATTTCTCAGACCATGTGAAAAGCTGAAAAAATAATAATAATAAAAAAGATATGAATCCATGCCAGGCACATGGGAAGCAGAAAATTAACTAAGAATGGTTCAGATACATACATGAGCAGTGGCAGCAAGCAACAGGCGACCAAACCATCGCCGTCAGATGATGATAATTTCCCTGTTCCTTAAAATTTTAATACTAGTTTAATTTGTGATTAGCCCATTATTATATGATTTATTTTGATGCCCATGTGCATCGTATGTATGCAATTCTCTTAATTGAAAACCCAACTCATTTGAAATTTCTCCTACATCTGTAATGACTAATGCCTGCCTTCTCCAATAAAACTCATGTAGAAGTTACAGCTATTTTTATAATTATATAAATTAAATTAATATATTATCTTTTGTAAAATATATATATAATAGGAGATAAAGCAGAGACAAATAACAGAAAAAATTGCAGTGTGAGCGAATGATTGACCAGGAGGACCCACTGCTAAGTTAGGAACGCGGGAGCACAGATCCCAGCAGATCAAGGAGAGGCTAATAATTTAAAAAATATATATAAAATTATAATTTTCTTTTATTTTTGAGAATTAAGTACTAAAATTTAAAATTTTATTTATTTATTAAAACGTATTTATTATTAGACTAAATTTGTGAAGATTATAATTTATAAATCATTATGATTATTTATATTTTTATAGTTATTTTATATATCATGAAAAGGTGAATCTAAATATAAATAAAATTTAATTAATTGATATTAGAATCGTTTTTCAATATGAGATTTGAGTTTTAATTTCAGATGAAGTCGTGAAATACAAAATGTATCTAAAGAAAAAAAAAATATATGGAACAATTATTTCATGTCTGCAGATTTTATATAATGATGAATCAATAACTGTTTTTTAAAATATCAATTAGTTTTTTTAAGTAAAGTTTCACCAGGTAATTATGAGTTTTAAGGACATTACTTAGGCCTACTTAGATGAAAAATTTTAAAAATTTCACTATTTTATAATTAAATTTAAAAAATTATAAAATTAATAAAATTATCTAAAATTATAAATTTATTATAATTATATTTAAACTTAAAACTTTAATTAAAAAATATAGATTGATCATAAGATAATACGAGATGAATTATTTTATTATATTTATATATTAAATAAATAAATATTATTAATAAAAAATTTTAAAATTTTTAATTATTTCATAATTTAATTTAAAATTTTAAAAATTTTTATAATTTAATTTAAAATCTCTAAATTTATTTTTCTTGATCTGTTTAGTCTGGTGATTAAAATTAAAATTTTTGCCAAGGGAGTGGCTTCAGCTTTTCAAGGTTGGGCTTATATATCATATGTAATGTAACAAATGGGCCCTCTCATCATCGCCATGGCAGCACCAACTGCGAATCACAACGATCCGAGTGACCAGTAGGTATGCATGGTATGGACATCGGCAAAACAATAATGGTGGGACGAGACCAACATCCCCCTATTTTTTTTCAATAATTTGTAAATTATGAAAAATGCTTATTATATATTACCATTATATATTATAATATATGAACTATAAAAAAATAAAAATCTAACTACCGTTACGTTTTAAAAATTAATTATCTAACACTCTCTTAAAAAACATAATAAATAGTTGTCAATTAAATAAAGAGAAACAATAATTAATATAATAAATATTTTTTAATTAATTGAACATTGAATGTTTGATAATTACTTCTAAAAAATGATTGGAACTAGTATTATTTATACTTTTGATTATTAAAATATATAAAAATATTCTTCTAAAAAAATTGTTTTTCATTCAACAGATTTTTTTTTTGTCAACAACAAGTTAAACACAACTTTAATTTCATTTGAGATTCCTAGCATATGCACTTAAATATATAAGGGAAAAATTCAATAAACGAATAAAAAATATTAAATTTATTTGAATAGCATAATTAAATAATAAAAATATATGTCATTTTTCATATATTTTATTTTTTACAAAATAGAAGGATAGAAAATTTTATTCCTTTCTATACTTCGGCCAATAATCAATAATAATGATAATAATAATACAAGAAATGAACTTGAATATGGGCTTAAATGAGTTTTTTGACCTTTTATATTGGAATGTATTTTAAAAAAAAAAAAAACTGATACGGTTCTTGCATGGGGCCGCATGCAGCAACCAACACTTTTACGGGCAAGGCCGTAACGCGGATTTCCTACGCAATAATACTCGTAGCTCACATGTGTATGACGTAATTAATATCATAATTACTATATATAACGTTTTCATTTGAATGACAATGTTACGGGAAACATCCAAGAAATTTCGTAAGTTTTTTGGACCCTTTGTACTTTCAGCTCAAATAACCCTCCCAACTGCCAAGGGCTAAAATCCCCTCGTTGCTCATTCAGCATTTTTTCTGTTTTCGAGATTAGTTCTTCATTATTATATTTTTTAGACAATTGTGTTTGATTTTGTTGGCCAAGGAGTATTATAAATCAAGTCGAAGTAACACTGGAACACCATGATAGAATGTCAACTTCAAGTTTCAGCTTCCTACTTTTTTTTGAAGGGATTGCATATATGATTTGAAACGAACTGCACAAGTGTACAAGGCCTATTGCTTTCAAAGTTTCAATTAACATATGGCCCCTCAAAGTTTAAAAGTTTTATTATTTTTTTTTTCTTTTAATATAAAGAAGTCCTAAAAAATATAAATTGCCCCTTCAAAAAAAAGTAAAAAATTTCGTTTCCCTTATTAGTCTTCATCATTTTTTGGATATTTACTAATCTTTATTAGTCTTTTCGCATTAGGTAAAAGGCATGAGAAATATGAGCTCAATCTATTTTTATTTTTGTCCTGGATTTGATAAAAGAGAATTTGCTAGGAAAGTTCCTCACATGGCACAACGAAAGAGTGAATTTGAATTGAAAGTGGCAAGATAATTCCCACTTCATTCCCTGCTTTATAAAGGAGGGATTGCTAGCTATGTAGTTCATACAAACTAAGAAAGAAAGCAAGTAAAAAGATATAGCCAGCAGCTTATCAAAGAGCCAAGCCAGCTCCATACATATAGTCGTCTTAGAGAGAAGAAGCAGGAAACGATGGAGATTGAGGGATTGAGCAGCTATGAGGCACTCCCACTTCTCTCCTTGAATCATGTTTCTTTGTTGTGCAGATCTGTATGGGCTTCTGTCAGGTTTTACGAGGATGTTTTGGGCTTTGTTCTCATCAAACGACCCTCTTCTTTCAATTTCAATGGAGCTTGGTCAGTCTTTATTTCCTTTTTTCCTCTCTTTTTTGCTCACTGCTTTATAAATTTTAGCAATGCCAATGAGTTACATAGGAAACAAATGTTTTCATTTGAAAAAATATTTGACACAAATGTGATGTTGAAAACTTGCGAATCTTTACGAATCATATTGTATAATACTTCAATTAATAGAATTGAAAATTTATTTATTTTTAAAATAATTACCGTCTTGACTTCAAAAAAAAAAAAAAAATTACCGTCTTATTTTTATAATTTATTCCAATTAATTAAAATACTTTGAAATTATATTAAAATATTTATATACTTTTATTCCATAAATTAAAAAAATATCAATTAATTTTTATTTATTTTTACAGTGAAATTTATTCTAAATAATTAAAATATCCTTATAGTTTTAGGATTATATTAAAATGCTTTTATATTCTTATTATCTTTTTTATGAAGGATACTTATTATTTTTATTCATTTTAATCATTAGTTTATTAGTAAAAAATAAAACAAAAATTGAATATAAATTTAATTAAATCTTTGCAATTTTATTCAAAGGCCATATAAATACGATTTTCTTTTATTAAGCCTTTACAAAATAATAATATTTTTTAATAATAAAATATTATTTTTTAATATTAAAATATTATTTTTATTAATACAATTTTATTTTTAAAATTTTTAAAATTATTTACTATCTCTATATATTTTTTAACATTTTTATGTGAATTAAAATACTAATTTCAAATAAAAAAAATATTTTATTATTAAAAAAATATTATATTAAGTTAAATTTATTTGGCTCTTGAATAAAAGTACATGAGTGGAATTGATTAAAAAAAATAAATTGAGTTTAGTTGACCCTTAAACAAAAATACAGAGACTTAATTGAACTTTATTTTAACTCCTAATTGCCTTATCCATTAAATAAAATTTACCATCGCATATAATTACCGATTAATTAATAAAACTGACGAGTAGTAGATGAGTAATAAATTTTATTTAATAGGAGGCTAATTTGAATATTTTTTTTCAGTTTTGACCCACAAAATAATGATAAAAATAGATAGAAATTAAGAAATATATTTTTAATTAATAAAATAAAATATAAAAATATTTTAATATAATTTTAAAATTAAAAGATATTTTAGTTAGTTAAGACAAAATACAGAACACAATATTAAAATTATTTTTATTTTTAATTAATAGATTAATGATAAAATTAATTGATGTATTTTTAATTGATGAAATAAAAATATTAAAATATTTTAATGTAATTAAAAAATTATAAAAATATTTTAATTAGTTCCTTTTATTTTTTTTCATTTGTCATAAGAAAAAGAATATATTATTTCATTCTCACCATTAAATATTTTATTGAAAAACAACTGAAATATGAAGAATTCTCTGACATATTTGAATTTATGCAGGTTGTACAATTACGGAATTGGGATACATTTGATTGAGAATCCAGCCATTAATGAATTTGAACCCATTGTCGAACCTCGTCCAATCAATCCCAAGGATAATCACATCTCCTTTCAGGTGCGATCACTACAAACTAAGCTGTGCATATTAATTAGAAATTTTAAAATCACAATTCAAAACATAACTTTTTTTCATAAAATAATACTTTGTTTTTGAAAATTTTAAATTTCGACAGTGCACTGATGTTGGGCTTGTCAAGAGGAGGCTGCAAGAATTGGGTATGAGGTATGTGACAGCAGTGGTGGAAGATGATGGGAACCGGATAGATCAGGTTTTCTTCCATGACCCAGATGGTTACATGGTTGAAATATGCAACTGTGAGAACATCCCAATTATTCCACTCTCCTCCTGCTCATTCAGGCCCAGAAACATGGGAAGCTTCAAAAGAGCAGCACCCAACAATTGTGGGTTTATGGAGAATGTGATGATGGAGAACTTGAGCATGGACATGATGGACATTTCTTTCTGATCACTCATCTGCCCGAGATTTGGAGGAAACAAAAACAAAAAAAAATCCAATTCCATTTGTTGCTTTAACAAAAATCAAATTCCCTTTTACAGGGTCTTATATATATATATGGCAATTGGGTCATCAAGTAGTTTGTATTCAGTAATGTGGGTGCTTGATAATAAGATTGTAAGAAAGAAATATGAGTTGGGTTTGTGTCTGTTGGAAATGCCCTAAAGCCAAACATGTGGCTTTTCATTTTCTGTCAAAGTGAAGATATGTTTGTAACTTACACAGTTTATTCAATGAGACTCCCAGCAACTTGTTTTTGTGTTTATTGTGCTCTCTACTCTCCACCACTAAATCAGGTGGCCTGTTGTACTCTTCATGACAGGTAAGGTTAAAAAGAAATGAAAAACAAGAACAGCAAGAAAAAGGAAAATATAAGAAAATTTTTGTAGCTGATACGAGGGGTTAGGCAATTCTTAGCATGATAACCATTGTTCAGTTGAGGGGTAAAAATAGCATTTTCCTCTTCAAATGGAAGAGGAAATTGTCCAGGTGGCCTGGCAAGTTTCTTTCAAAAGACCCATTAAAATAAAAAAATTTTAAATTAAAAAAATTAAAAATTTCCATCATTATTTTTTTTTAAATTTATAATTTAATTCGTGAATATTGTGATTATTAACAAGTGAGTCCCTGTAATTTTAGAAACCTATTAAAACTTTCTTATTTTTTCTCTCCGTCAACAAAATAATTTTTCCATCTATTTTTATCATTAAAAATATAACAAAAGATCAAATTACTCTCTTCTTTCTCCTCCTCCTTCTCTTCTTCTTTGGTTTTTCTTCTTCTTCTTTTCTTCTTCTTTTTCTTCTTCATCATCGTCTTCTTCTTCTCCTTCGTCATTATCTTCTTTTTATTTTTTTTTTCTTTTTCAAAAAAGAAAATGAGGAAGAGATACTATATTATTGATAAAAATAAATGATAAAGATATTTTAATAAATATGAAAAAAATAAAGATACTTTAATAAATACGAAAAAAGATAAAAATATTTTAATAAATTTTTAAAAATATAGAAAGTAACTTGTTAATAATAGTAATATTTAAAGGTTAAATAAAAAATTTTATTTGAAGATAAATTTAGATTTTAAAAATTTTCTCACATAATAATAATAATAATAATAATAATAATAATAATAATAATAATAATAATAATAATAGCATCGAATAAATTATAATTTTTTTTAGATGGAATTGAGATTGTAGAAGTAATACTCTTACCACCACAGTACCGTTTGAACGTTATCTACATTAGTACCACTTCCAGAAGGAAAGAACGGAAGAAAACCAGAGTGGTTCAGTTCAGCTTCGTATGAAATGCAACTCCGCCTGAATCTGAAACCAATGGCACTATCTATTCTTGATTTTTGGACATATTTCTCTCTTAACTACTTGAAGAAGACACTGGCCTCCATACCCACTACCCAGGAACTCTTTTGAGTTTTGATGCTGATAAAGTAAAATTTATCACTAAAAAAAATTTTATTTTGTATTACGTAAGTCAGTGTCCTAGTTAAGAAATTCCGAAGCAAGGAAAAAAAGCAATAGAACAGAGCCCAGTTACCCAACAGCCATCAAGCCACCAATCTCAGCATTTCCTCGATTGGGAACAAGCATAGAACAAGCGCCGGAAAGGATGACAATGGTTTTCACAGTTTTTTCGCTCTCCTCCTTCTTGATTCTCTCGACCTTTTCCTATGGCTTTCCTGCACCTCGTTCGCTGCTTCGTCACTTGTCTGAAAGCAACGAATACTTGACCACCAATGAGCTCTGGTTCAATCAGATTCTCGATCACTATTCTCCATATGTACCATCTATGTCTCTCCCTTTTTTTAGGCTTTTTGGAAATTCGTGTATGCTAATCAATCTTGCTCAGGTTTTGGTTGATTCTGTACTTGTAGGATCACCGTCAGTTTAAACAGCGGTACTATGAATTTCTCGACAATTTCAGAATTCCAGATGGACCCATTTTTTTGAGAATTTGTGGTGAATCTTCATGCAATGGCATAGCCAATGACTACCTCAGTGTAAGTGTTTAAGCTGAAAATTTTTTCCTTAAAGCCCCATGCATGTTGGTTGTTAGTATCTGATCGAGTTTAGAGTTGATTTTTGAAGTTTCACTGAAATCCAGTGAAAGAGCAATATTGGTTATCTAGTCTTTCCGATGGTATTATGGGTATAAAGCTGCATCTAACCATGCAATATTATGGGAAATCAGTTTTTTTTTTTTGGTTCTTGACTTCTTGTGAATTGGGTGTGCTAGGGAAAAATTAATTTCAACCTTGTTATCTTGGGCAGGTTTTGGCTAAAAAGTTTGGAGCAGCCGTAGTTTCACTTGAGCATCGTTACTATGGTAAAAGCACACCATTCAAATCAACCAAGACTGAGAATTTGAGGTATCTTTCATCTAAACAGGCTCTATTTGACTTGGCTGTTTTCCGTCAGCACTATCAGGCAAGTTATATTGTAAATTCCTTGACAATTCTTTTCCCATTTTAAGATCATCATATAGGTACAGGCTATCCGTTGTGAGTCCTATTTGAACCTATTTGAATAGAAATCTAGATTGATTAAATGTTGTGAGGAAGTGAAAAATCAGATGCATTTTAGTTTCCGTCAGCACTATCAGGCAAGTTATATTGTAAATTCCTGGACATTTCTTTTCCCATTTTATGATCATCATATAGGTACAGGCAATCCGTTGTGTCCTATTTGAACCTATTTGAATAGAAATCTAGATTGATCCAATGTGGTGAGGAAGTGAAAAATCAGATTCATTTTAGTCATGCATTACACTTGCTTCATTCCTTGCATAATTTCAATACCTACATTTTGTTCTGGACTTTTTTGTTCATAGTTTTTATTTATCTCACAAACTACAAGTGCAGCTCAGACATGCTCACATATTCAAAACATATTTATCTGCAGCACACTGTGTGTCCCATATTGTTATGCATATGTATTTTGCAAGCACGTCTAACTGAGCAAGTACACCCTATTTGGAGCAAATCATATGCTAGAATTCAATTATATTCTATTCTATGTATAGAATTTATTTGATTTTTTGATAGAACTTTCATACACTCAGAATAAAGCAGCAAAATTCAATTGAATTTTAGTATTTGGAATGTTTGAACAGTGAACTGAATTTGTGCAGTTTCCTATATTACCCCTATCTATATGATAGCATACTTTCTTTCAAGGGGGTTTGTGGTTTTTCAATTATGCGCTCTATCACTACTACTTTACTAAATCAAAGAACTGGATCTTGCAAATGCCACTTTTTAACACCTCAGCACTCGAATTCTATCACTTAAAGATGTTTCCAAACATGAGACTGGAGCGAATAGAATTAAAATGAATTGAATTCATCAATATAAAGGTTTCCTGACAGATAGAACTGACAACTCCAGTTCTTCAAGAAGTGACTTTGCTGTATATAAATCAAGCATCACTTTATCATATTCCTAAATTTGTGCGACAGTTTTCATATTGGTTTTCAATACTAGGTTGGAGATGATTTCATTAATTTGTTTGTCATTGAGGAGCAAAGCTATTTGATGTCCATTTGAGCAGTCCAATATTTGATTTTTGTGCTAATTGGCTTTGTTTCCTTTTTTCTCTGTGTGTGTAGAAATCCTTAAATCTGAAGCTCAATAGAACAAATGTTCAAAATCCCTGGTTTGTTTTTGGCATATCATACCCTGGAGCTCTCAGTGCATGGTTCCGGCTTAAGTTTCCACATTTAACATGTGGAAGTCTTGCAAGTTCTGCAGTTGTTCTTGCTGTTTACAACTTCACTGCATTTGATCGGCAGGTGAACACAATGTCGATCACATAGCATAAACATCAAATACATCTTCTGAGGTGTCCTTGTGCAGGCTTGCCGTTTTGGTTTGATTCTCTATAATATGTTTAGCTTTCCCCCTTTCCTTAAGAGATGGTTCTACATCATGAAAATTTTTTGTCTGCATCTGCTTCTCTAAAACTTTTATGTCCCTGGCTACTTTTGCTAGATTGGTGAATCAGCTGGTGCTGACTGTAAAGCTGCATTACAAGAAACTACTCGACTTGTTGAAGAAAGGCTGGCGTCAAACAGAAATGCAGTAAAAACATTATTTGATGCAGCTGAGGTTTGCTTCACCTTATCCTCCTAATAATTCATTGTTTCAGAACCCGAACAATGAGGTGAACTACACTCTCGAGGAAGCCTTATTTCTGCTCCCTCACAGGCTTACTGTCTCTTTTGCAGCTTGAAATTGATGGTGATTTCCTATATTTCCTGGCAGATGCAGCTGTTACAGCAGTAGGTGTCATTTCCTTTTTGAGTTTGTTGCTTACTACCAAATCTTGTAATTTATTGTGTTAGCTTATTTTGCAGTTCCAATATGGGAATCCACATAAATTATGCTCCCCTCTTGTTGAAGCAAAGAAGGCTGGAGAGGATTTAGTGGTATACCTTACTTTCTTTTCTTGACATTATTCTTTTTAGGCTAAACTGTAAACTCTCTCAACCATTTGACAAAATGTGCACTTGAATTTTGTCTTTTTTAAATAGCGATTTTTTTGGTCCTTGACAGTTCAAATCCACTACCCATTTCATTTTCTCAATTATGCTTCAATTTCTCATTTTAAAATTGTTGAATCCCCACATCGGTTGTGGAAAGGGGTAATGTACCCCTTGTATGGGCAATAGGCAATCCTCCTCCTAGAGCTAGCTTTTGGGGTGAGTCAGGCCTGACCCAAATTTAACATGGTATCAGAGCCTCCCCATCCGATGTTGGACCTCCCATAAATATGTCCATGCACCAGTAAAATTCTGAGCGTGAGGGGTGTGTTGAATCCCACATCGGTTGTGGAAAGGGGCAATGTGCCCCTTATATGGGCAATAGGCAATCCTCCTCCTAGAGCTAGCTTTTGGGGTGAGTTAGGGCTGACCCAAATTTAATAAAAATGAAATAACGTTTTAATACTTGAGTTCTCATACATTATATATAAGTTTACATATGTCATTCACTTTAGTCTGAACTGAAGTGGATTATAAGAGTAACCTACATAAAACATAGGGATCAAAAGGTTGTTTCATTTAAATGTTCATGGGCTAGAAGGTTATTCCATCTAAGAAATCAGGGACAGATATTTACATTTTTAGCAGAAGAATTGAAGTGTAAGAAATTTGAACAATGGTGGAGTGCTTGCCTTATGATACAGCAGGAAAAGGGGTTCACACCTTCACAATTTCCTTTCCTTTTGAAAACTTGCTATGTACCAAAAAAAAATTGTGTAAAAGATTTGAAAAGTTGGAGCGTAGAATACACTCTCAGAAAAAAGACTACCTAAGTGTATAACTGAATATTTTGGCAAGTAACAGGGTTTTTTTTTTTATAAATCAACCTATTCTTTAAAAAGTGACTAAGAGCATTACTTTGGAGCACCTTCACCAATCAGCTTCCTATTTATTGCTCATCAGCAATGACCCATCAAGGGCTTGGTTCTAGTTTCTTGCATATTGTTTCTTAGGTAGAAGTTGAGCATTGTGCCACTCTTGGTGCTGGGGTTGGGTAAATTAATCTCCGAGTTGCAATGATAGTTTGCATATGGCATTATATCATATATTATTGGTGTGTGCCACTTGAGAAATAAATTACTGATTAGATCATCAGTATTGGGCAATTAATTGATCATGCAGTGAATTAAGTGATTCTTGCTATAGTCTGGTGCATTCGTTGCATCATTCTTTAAATGTGGTCTTTACACCTGTTTAGCTGCTGTAAAAAGTGATGATTTCCAACTTATTTCCATCTTGGCATCAAATATATCATGTATGTTCCAATGCTCAAAATGGATTAATCGATTCTATAATCTTCAGAATATTTAATCTACTAAAGATATTTTCTTGGATTAAATTATTTGATTGCCATGGCAATGGCTAAATAATAACTGCATGTTGATAGGATATAATCAATTAAAAACTTAAATAGAACAGTGGAATATTTTTTAGATTATATTACATTCATTTTCGTTATACCAAAAATGCACTAAAGGATGAGGTGGAAATTAGGGAATAGGATAGGTTTGTGAATTACTAGTTTCTATCTGCGCTGCTTGTAATTTCTAGTATAAATAGGATTATATCATCTTTCTCATTTCCTCTTTTAACATCACAATCTATTTATTGGTGAATAATGATGCCATCTTTCTTTAATTATTGAACATGTTTCTATTGTCAAATTGAATCAACAATTCTATTTGCAGGAAGCTTATGCCAAATATGTTAAAGAGTACTACATTGGAAGTTTTGGCGCCAGTGTTCAAACATATAATCAGAAAAATCTGAAAGACATTACTGTTACTGAAAGTAGTTCTGATCGGTTATGGTGGTTCCAAGTTTGCACTGAAGTTGCATTTTTTCAGGTGGCACCCTCAAATGACAGTATTCGCTCCTCAAAAGTTGATACAAGGCATGTTTTTAATCCAATATGTTCTATATGTCCTACACATGTTTAGATTCTATGTCTAGCACATTTATTGAGCGTCAGACACAATTTTACTATGCTCCTTCTCTGTCAACAAAATCGCCCCATGTTGCAGATACCATCTGGACCTATGTAAGAACCTTTTTGGAGAGGGCATCTATCCTAAGGTTGATGAAACAAATACATACTATGGGGGCACAAAAATTGCAGGTCTAGATGCTGACCAGTTTATGCTGCTTTATTATTTATTTTGATTATTTGTAAACGTATCACTCACCAAGTATGTTAGTCTTACATTTACCATGTTAGATTCTTTATGAGTTATGATGCAATCTCCAATCCCCTTTAGAAATTTCTCTCTTTTCTAAAAAATTAGTTAAGTATTGACGCCAAATTAATTAAATGCCTGGGTATTTGATCACGTTCTTATGTGCTGAAGAAATAATGCTATATATGCTGTATTAACTAGTAAAATACTGCAGAAAAGAAAGGATTCGAGAGTGGAGCATTAAAAACTTGAGAAGATAAAAATCATATAGCATTTAGAGGACAATTGATTAGTTATGCTGTTGACATTCTCTGCATCAAACTTTCATTTATGTATATCTTTTGTATATTTGCAGCCTCCAAAATTGTTTTTACAAATGGTTCCCAAGATCCTTGGCGTCATGCATCAAAACAGATTTCTTCTCCTGAAAGTAAGTTTCTCATAAAATCCCTAGGAAAGAAAGTGAGGGATGGGTGTGGAGTAGGCAATGTTTTGATAGGAAACTATTATTTCTCATTATTTTGCTCAACTCAACAGCAGCTAGTCAGCTATGTTGAAGTATCAAACATTAATGTTCTGTCTAAATGCCTTTATGTGGATCGATTTGTAGTCCACCTTGTCATCATATGAAATTTTCAGACACTGGGCCACTGCTTCTTAAGTTATTGAGTTGTGTAATTGTTGACTTATTTGTTGATTCTAGCTGATTCTAGGAATATGATTTAATTTGATTAAGATCCTTAATTATCTCTGTAATTATTATTTAATTTTTTGCTTCCTGTTTAAATATAATTCTTTGTATATAAATAGTCATGTAAACCAATTGTAAAGATTAAGAGTGAAGTACAAGAATACTCTAGACTTTTCCAAAATTTTTCATGGTATCATAACCTTTTCCTGATTTTAGGGTTTAAATTCAATTTTTTTTCTTTTTAGAGTTTCAAAACCTAGATCTACTTTTTTGGTACTAATCCATCTAGGAGACTTTCCACCTATCACTGCCGGCACCAGGGGAATTGCTGGACCGATCGCCAGCTCCGACACCGGAAAAGCCTGCGCGTATACATTGCCTGACACTGCTTCGCCGCTCTGATTACTCCGGCGATGATTCTGACCATCCTTTCGGCCTTCCTGTGCCGCTACCCGGTCTTTTGGTGATTCGGTTGGGCTATTTTGTGTGTACAACCTTGGATAACCCCTATTCTTTCACGATTCATTTGTCTTTACCATGGCAGAAGGTAAACGGGTCTCAATGGTAGAAGGGTTGAATAATAAATATGATCCAATTCGGGTCCAAGTGTTGAGAAGAAATCCTTTTCCTTCTCTAGAAGAGGCCCACGCCAATGTTCAATAAGAGGAAAGTCATCGACACGCTATGCTCTATACTACACCAGTTGAAAAGGCTGGGTTGACTACTAGTTTGAGCACACCGCAACCTCCTAATTCTGAGAAAGATCACCTACACTGTGACTATTGTGGGAAACTGAGGTATACCAAAGAGACTTGTTAGAAGTTACATGGTTCCCTCCACTAGAAACGAGATATCTCTAGAACTCACGCTAATTTAGCAGAAACTGTGGAGGAGCCCCTTAAGGAGACAATAGCGACTGAGTTCCTTTCCTCTGATGAAATTCAGAGTCTCAAGCGTCTCCTGTCTCATATTAATACCTCTTCATCTTCCGGTGTCACATCTAACTTTGTAAAGTTAGGTAATGCTTCCTCTCTTAATAATGTTCTATAGATTATTGATTCTGGTGCGAATAGACACATGACAGACTCTTTTAAAGGTTTTCTCAATTATTTTCCTTCTGTAACCAAAGATAGTGTCAGAATTGCTAATCGCTATTTTACTCCCATGTCCGGAACAGGTTCTGTTATTTGTATACCCAATATTAAAATATCATTTGTCCTTCATATTCCCTGTTTTTCTGTCAACCTTTTATCTGTCAGTGCTATCACAAATACTCTTAACTGTAAAATTGAATTCTTTTCTGATCATTGTATTATTCAAGAACTTCGCACAGGGAAGAGAATTGGCAATGGTAGGCTGCATGAAGGCTTATACATGTTGGAAAGTGATCCAGGTTCTCCGATATCTCAAGCCTGATTTGGAGAAAATAAGGATGTCAATCAGGAAATAATACAGTGGCACAGGCGGTTAGGGCATCCATCATTTTTTGTCTTAGAAAAACTTTTTTCTAATTTGTTTGTTAGAACTCAGTTTGGTTCTCTATTTTGTGATGCGTGTGAGTATGTTAAGCACACTAGAATCTCCTATCCTTTGAGTCATAATAAAAGCCAAATTCTTTTTGTGACTATTCATTATGATGTTTGGGGGTCTACTCAAACTGTCTCCTTATCTGGTAATCGATGGTTTGTCACCTTTATTGATTGTTGCACTCAAATGATTTGGGTCTATTTGATTAAGACTAAAAGTGATGTCTTTTCTTATTTTCAATCTTTTTATAAGATGATTTATACTCGATTTGATACTAAGGTGAAAATTTTAAGAACTGACAATGGAAGAGAATACATAGATAGTAGTTTTTTTGCTTATTTGCTTATTTGGAGAATAATGGGATAGTACACCAGACTAGTTGTCCTTATACTAGTGCTCAAAATAACATTGCTGAAAGGAAAAATAGGCATCTATTGGAGGTAGCTCGATCTCTTATGTTCATCATGAATCTATCCAAAACATATTGAGGAGATGCAGTCCTTGCATCTACTTATCTTATCGATAGAATGCCCCTCAAGGCCGTTGACTTTATGAGTCCTTTGGAGGTTCTACTAGAAAAGAATTCATACATTATTCCACCAAAAGTATTTGGGTGTGTTTACTTTGTCCATACTAGAACGACAGGGAAGTTGGACCCTAATACCTTTTAAATGTTTGTTTGTTGGGTATTCTCCGACACAGAAGGGATACGGGTATTATCACCCCTCCAATTAGGAAATACTTTGTCAATATGGATATTACCTTCCAAGAAACTAAATCCTACTTCAGTATCATCCACTCACCTCTTCAGAGGGAGAATAATGAGTAAGAAGAGGTGATCCCGAATTCTGTGATTTTGAATGATATGGTTTAGCTAAAGAGTTTGAGTTCTAATAGACAGGGGGAGATGTCCAATCAGGAGAGAGAATTGGACGTTTGGACAAGTTAGATTTGAAGAGGTATTCGAGGAGAGAAAAGACAGAAGAAGCCATTATGTAGTCTACTCAAAGGTCAAGAATCTTCTTCTGGTGAGTTACCCACAACTCTTGAATACTCAAATGACTTAGATAAACCTATTACATAAATAAAAGGGGTCAGATCTTGTACTAAACATCCTATTTCTAACTTTGTTTCTTATGAATCTATAGAGCCTTTGCTTTATCTATTTCTCTGTGTCTATTCCACAGAATTGAAAGAGTTTCACAGAATTGAAAGGAAACTCTTGTAGATCCTAAATGGAAAGAAGCAATGACTGAAGAGATGAAAGTATTGGCTAAAAATAAGATATGAGAGCTTGTCACTCTCCCACCTGGGAAGAAACTCGTTGGCTGTAAGTAGGTGTTCACAGTAAAACACAAAACTGATGGTACAATTGAACGGTTTAAGGTCAGATTGGTTGCTAAAGGATTCGCCCAAACCTATGGAGTGGATTATTAAGAGACATTTGCCCTAGTTGCAAAAATGAACTCAATCAGAGTCCTATTATCTTGCGCAGCCAACTTGGACAGGGACTTGCAACAGTTTGATATAAATAATGTTTTTCTCCATGGAGATTTAGAGGAAGAAGGGCGTTCATGGGAATCCCTCCTGAGTTTGCTGATGAGAAGACACAAGGAAAGATGCGCAGGTTAAAAAGGCTTTGTATGTTCTAAAACAATCTCCCAGAACTTGGTTTGACAGATTTAGCAGAGCCATAATATCCTTTGATTACCAACAAAGCAATGCTGATTGCACTTTATTTATCAAACATCACAAGAGTAAGATCACCTTCTTATTGTGTATGTTGATGATATAGTAGTGACAGGAGATGACAAAAAAGAAACAACTCAATTAAAAAGGTTATTGGCTCAAGAATTTGAAATCAAAGATCTAGAAAAACTGCAATATTTTCTAGGTATTGAGGTGACTGGATCAGAAAAAGGAATCTTCATACACTAAAGAAAGTATATTCTGAATCTTTTGGAAGAAACTGGTATGTTGGGGTGTAAACCAGCAGAATCTCTCATTAAAAGTAATCACAAGCTTGAAGCAGGAACTGGTAAGTCCGTGGATATTGGAAGATACCAGAGATTGGTAGGAAGATTTATTAATCTCTCACACACTCGACCGGAAATAATCTATGCTGTTAGTTTAGTTAGCCAATTCATGCATGACCCTCGCGAAACTCATATGCAGACTGTACTTTGCATCTTGAGATACTTAAAGTCTGCACCAGGGAAAGGGCTTCTTTAGTCCAAACATGGTCACCTCCGAGTTGAAACTTTTACAGATGCAGATTGGGCAGAATTTTTTGATGACAGGAGATCCACCTCTGGCTATGCACAGTTGTGGGAGAGAATCTTGTCACCTGGAGAGTAAAAAATAAAGTGTTGTTGCTTGATCAAGTGCGGAAGCAGAATACACAGCAATGGCCTAAGGTGTGTGTAAACTTTTATGGTTACAGAAGTTATTGGAGGAGTTGAGGTTGTTCGAGAGAGACAATATAATTTTGTATTGTGACAACAAAATTGTTATCAGTATAGCACAAAATCCAGTCCAATATGACTGGAAGAAGCACATTGAGATTGATCAGCATTCATTAAAAAAAAATTGATAAACGGTATTTTGAGCTTAATTCATGTGACTTCTACTGGGCAACTTGCGAATATATTTTCTAAAGGGCTCAACAATAAGTTGTGTTACATCTTTGCACCAACTTGAGGGAGAGTGTTAACTTATTCGCTGATTCTAGCTAATTCTAGGGATATGATTTGATTTGATTAGGATCCTTAATTATTTCTGTAATTATTATTTAATTATTTATTTTCTGTTTAATTATAATTCTTTGTGTATAAAAAGAGTGAAATACAAAAATACTCTAAACTTCTCCCAAATTCTTCAATAATCATACTTTTGCCACATACTTGAACTTGGATTAAATATAATTTTACTTTATTTGCTGCCTGAGCTATTCTAGAGAACCACTTATATGTTTTTTTTTTTTCTTTAAATTCTCTCTGCTAGTTCCTTATTATCTAATGCTCAGTATGAGTCGCTGCTATTATGACTTTTAGATACGTTATACATGAATTATCTAAGGATCATGATATGCAGAACCACAATGCAGCATCACAGGACATGCTAATATTTGGAAAAATCTGTTGATTTTCGTAAACGTTGATTGAGAATTTTTTTTTTAAAATTTACAGTGCCTTCATACATAATCACATGTCATAATTGCGGTCATGGTACTGATTTGCGAGGATGTCCCCAAGCTCCTTTGAACCTTGAAGGTATTATAGCTTTCCCCCTTATTTTCTTTTTAAGTAAAGGTATGTGTAATTTATGTTGAAAGTGTAGCGCAGGATCATAAATGGGCTTGTTGCCTTCTTAAGAAAAATTTCATACTTTTTAACTTTTTTGGCTGCTGGAAGCCATTTCTCTTTCAAAAGGCTCTTAGAAAGATTTGAACTATATCTCGGCTGTAAATTTTATCTGTAACACTGTCTTACTAGCATTCTTCAAGTATGCAAGAGTCTATGTCCTTGAAATTCTTTTGTTAACTCCCACGGTGATTATTTGCTCCAGTCTTCTCAAATTGTTATTGCATTTTAGGTGATGCTCAGAAGTGCAGTTCTCCAGAAGCAGTTCACAAAGTAAGGCAGCAGACCATTGAACACATAGACTTGTGGCTGTCTGAGTGCCATGCTAGTGGTAGGAATTACATATGACCCAATTTAGAGCAGAGACATGTGAATATGGTAATTGGTCAATTAACTAACCGTTGACTCGTGTGTTAACTTCTCTGCAGACTTTAAGTAGCTCATCTGAAGGAATTCAAGCAGACTTCTGTAGCATACTGCTTAATGTTGTTTATGGCACTTGTGTATCATTCCTCTACGAAGTAATTTGATTAGATTCCCAGAGTATCCTGTTTAGGTCTTGTTATGATGCAGAATGAATGCACTTCTGGGCAGACCTTTTACTTGTAAATAGAATCTTTATGCTCAAAATTGTTCTTCAAGCAATCATTTCTGGTGCATCCCAAGAACCAGAAATCGCCATTCTATTGATCCTTGAGGCGTTCCATCCATCGACTATATGTATAGAACTCAACTTCAGGAGTCGACCATATGTATAAAAGATTTATCGGAAGCATGGCTTGTACACTGCAGCAATCAGTCGAAGTAATGGGATGTTTGCAGTTAGATCAACTCCTGTATGGCTTTAACCTGCTACTTACGTGGGAGAAAAGGCAAAAAAAATTTCTCCTTTGAAAATGGGAATGAGCTTCTGAATCACATCGTATTGGGTATAGTTTAAAAAGTGTACTTCGTTGCATTAACTTTAATAGTGAAGGGGTTATCAGCTCTGAGCCTCTGGGAGGCCCCTGCGTCCTTTTCTTTTGTCATATAACTATATTGCCTTTCCAAGCTTCACTGGAAGTCCATTGTACCACGGAAACTTCTGTAAACATTTAGAGCTGCACATTTCAAGCATTTCTTTTGTAGGTGCCCAGATGAATTCCCAGGTAACAATTGCATTGCAAAGGTAATGTATACACGCATCCTGGAAAACATGAAAATCCTATAAACAAAAGCAGTCTCCAAGGGCTACAAGAACAGACATAATGGTTTTTCGTTCAAGATGATGAACTATCCTCATCAAACATGAGTTCTTTTATACCACTGGTTGTAATAACCTAGTAAACATAGCCCTTCACAAACATTCCTTTTTTGGC
The DNA here is from genome assembly GCF_001659605.2 of Manihot esculenta. Classification (NCBI taxonomy): domain Eukaryota; kingdom Viridiplantae; phylum Streptophyta; class Magnoliopsida; order Malpighiales; family Euphorbiaceae; genus Manihot; species Manihot esculenta. The sequence continues at coordinate 7,944,248 of NC_035162.2, read as the reverse complement.
TTCCTCAGACTCTCCCTCGCCGGTGTATTTTCCAAGCTGCGCAAGAGAGTTGGCTTTTGCTCGGATAAGCAGGGCCTCCTGAGCCGCCTTCACATTCTCAGGTGTGCCTCCCCATGTCTTCAGGCAAGTATTTTGAAGGGCTCTTGCATAGGAGAACGATACGTGCCATGGGTTGGGAGCTTGGTTCATTGCATTCAAGTTCAGGGTTGCCTCCACTTCGGATTGCCCGCCGGACAAGAACTGCCCAACCACAACCAAATAAACAATTTAGTCTATTTAAGCAAGTGTTCAAATCCACTTGTTTTTGAGAATGGTTTAGTCACTTGCCATAATTCCTGGGACAGATGGGGGAATTCTTCGGTGGAGGAGCTTGAGAGTGTAATCAGCAACCTGTTGAGGTGTGGCCCTATCCTTGCACTCTGCACCAGGAGTGACCATGCTGGGCTTGAGAAGGATACCTTCAAACATGACATTGTTCACAGCAAGATAATAGAACACCTCAGCCCAAACCTTCTGAGCTACTTCAAAGGTCCTGTCAATCCCATGCTCACCATCAAGCAAGATCTCAGGCTCCACAATTGGGACCAACCCATTGTCCTGCAGAAATCCAATATTAAATTTACATATTTAGAGAGAGAGAGAGAGAGAGAAAAAAAAAATATATCCTAAAGCCAAAGTTGAAAAATCATTACCTGAGAAATTGCAGCATAGCGTGCCAGACCCCAGGCTGCTTCCTTTACTGCAAGAGCAGATGGACCGTTGGGAATGCTCACCACAGTACGCCTTTTATATCCAAATAGAAAATCTAAGTTAGTGGAAATCATGATAATAACCACTCACTTCACTGAATCTTATAATAGAAATAAAAGAAATTCAAAAGAGCAGTTGAGAGAAGGATAAGGATGCATACCATTTGGCAAAACGAGCTCCCTGTTGATAGTAAGCAGCAGAGCGGGAGGCAAGACCATCAAGGCCTTGGCACCAAGATTCGTCATTGGAACCAGCCAAAGGAACCAGACCCTGTAGTATCCATCCATCCATCATCCAGCTCTCAGTTTCCTACCCAACTCTCAAACCACAATCATAGACAAAATTTTCTCAGCCAGAGAAAACTTACCTTGTCAACCTTGATGCCGGGAACAATGTTTTGCTCAACAAGCACATCAACCATCTTCTTTCCATCGACGGTAGATTGGTAGAGAGTCTCCTCAAAGAGAATGGCACCAGAAACATATTGGCCAAGGCCAGGGACAGTAACAAGCAGAGTCCTATACGCCTGGCGATTAGCCTCGGTGTTCTCTAGTCCAATTGAGGCCAAACGCTTTCCACAAGTGGCATTCGACTCGTCCATGGCCAGGATTCCACGGCCTGGAGATGCAATTGTTTTCTACAGACATTTCAACAGTTCCAATCTCGTTTCATTCACTTGGAATTTGGCACAGGCTAAGTAAATTTAACAAAACAAACCTTGCTACTAAATAAAAAAATATAAATTAAACTCGTTAATGGTTATTTTTTTTGAAAAATATATTTAAATATTTTAAATATTTTGAAAAGAAATTAAAAAAATCTGTTAATGAATCTAAACTCAAGTATTATAAAAAATTTTAAAATATTCTTTAGATAAAAAGACTAATTACTATTCTCTTTAAGAAACTAATTGATGAATTATTTAAAATTATATGAATTAAATAATAAAATATTTAATAATTAAAATTAATTGAGAAATTAATAGTTTAAATGTAGTGATTTTTTTAATATGTTTTTTAAAATTAAAAGAATAACGAGGAGTTACCCCATAAGCACGTAATTTTTCCATGTAAATAAACAGAGCAAGACGTACCGCAGTCTTGACAAGCTCATCAGCGTATGAGCTAGCACGCACAGCGAGCCCTGAGGGTGCAACCGGGTGGATCCTAACCGTAGAGGCAAAAGGTTCGCGGACGGCCTTACCCTTGACCCATTCTGACTTGTCTAGAACTGGTGAGGTCTTGAGGAGAGAAGCAGAGGCCATTTCTGTAATATTAAGCTTGTTGGGTATGGTCTCTTCTCTCCCAAGCTCTCTGTGGGCTGTCTTTAACGCAAACAGTTTGCTCTATTTCACAACATTTATAATTGTACCTCCTCGCTAATGATATCCGATTTGAGGCTGTAATGTAATGGCCAACCAGTGATTGCCAAGTAGGATGATAAGTGCTTACTTGTCACATATGAGAGTTAGCGGTTGGGTTCTCTCTCAATATTTGAAAAGAAAAAAAATTGGAATTCCTCCTTCCTAAGATCTTTTGGAGGTTGATGAAAGAATGGCAGGTCCGATTTCTCTTCATTTGGCCTTTCTGCTTTGGAATAAAATCTCCCATAAGGCAAGTTGTGGTCAATTTGTTTCATTTTAGGAGTTGCATTCATATGCACAACATACATGTACAAAAAGAACAGAAAAGAAATAATATTTTTTTAATAATTTTTATATTTGAAATGAAAATTTTCAATTTTTTTAGTTTAAAATTTTACTTAAAAAAATAAAAATTATGTAAAATTATATAAAAATTAATTGGATTTATTTTTTTAAATTAAGCCGCAGTAAATATGAATAAAATTTTAGCGGAGATGAGGCATTCATCAAACAATGGATGACGCCAGATGTTTGTGAACTTAGCTGCTAAGACCCAGCATTACCACCAAAACCACAAATCTAATTTCCAGCAGCTATCACGAAAATAAATTATTTTTAACATTATGTGTACTGTAAATTTTAAAGAAAAATTAAAATTGCAGGGAAAAAAAAATCATTTCTACTTCTACAGAATAATTATTCCATAATAAGATTTCACTAAAAATAATTATACACTCATCATTGAATAATTACTACATCATTATTCATTTAGCCTTTATTACAGAATGGGAATTAGGTCATTGATTAGTTCTGCTTCTGCCAACAAAAATTAAGCAATTGATGGGCTGAAAACAACTAGACACTGCCAAAGATGGTAATAAAAGGCTAGCATTCACAACCTACGATTGTGGTGCATGAAACACAGAGGGGAATCAGGCTAAAATATCTCACAATTCTGTGACTTTACGCGTAATAAATTGTGGTTCAAGTGAAGAGCAAATCACCCAATAAGACACTGAAGGCGCCCTCGTCGATGGGTCCAACATTGGCCCATAAAGATCTTCAGGGAGTTCAGAACAACAAAAAACAATATTAGGCCATCCTGAACCACCAATTACTGGGACTCCTGCAGCTCAAGTAAACCAGAAAGTAGACAAAAGCTCTTCTATAGTAAATCTTAGTCCACACAAACTGTCGGAAAAACGTGCAGGAGATGATTCCATCAAGCAAGCAAGTGGCTACATAACAAGCAAGAACGTCACTGCTTCAACAGGATACACAAATCTCAACGGATATGAGAACAAAATAACAACTATAATGAAAATGATACGTGTAGGAATGAGAAAGCCAGAAGCCATGAAATAAATGCATAAACTGATCTTTTACTTTCATCTAGTTTTACATCCTTTCTCTGAACAGCAAAACAGTCATTTCCACAAATATTTTCTTCTTAATTGGCAGGCTCAAGAAAATTTATACATTGATGCTAAAGTTGGGAAGATGATGAAATTTTAAGTGAAAATGCAAGATTGACAAACCACTGACCACTGACAACAAAATGGAGCTTTCGCAATGCAATCTTGTACTAGGAGAATACTGGCACTACTTCAGATAGCTAGATGGAAACCTAGAGTAGCAGTCATCAACAGAGAAGTTAATTAAAAAACAATGGTTGAATCACAGATACCATCAACAAGGTCCAAACAGCAATAAGGGAATAAAAACTCCATCACTGCGTCACAGTAAAAAAACTTGTGATTCAGAACATTTTATTGTTTCATGACTCAGGTTTGAACAACAAAGAAGATATAAAAATGCATTTTGAAATCTGCAAGTTTTCAAAATCTGGTTGCAGTGAAAAATAGAGGAAAATTATAAAAGATGCTAGGCATCACATTTTGAAGCGTAAAGCATTCCACCCATGGTTTGCATAGCATTGCACTTTAGAGATGAATTGCTTCATACAATTTAAAGTAGCATAACTGTTGAAATTTTTACTGATTGAACAACTGAATCATAAGCATGAGTACCTGCAGACTTACTGTAACCCCAAATCTTTTGAAACATAGGACGCCCAAAAATACTGCTACCCAAGAATTGGACTTCCAAAGAAGCTAGAAATATTAAAGCCTGTTTATTTGTGAGAACTGACACAGGGCACATGTCATCTCTCCCCCAATTATGCACACCCTGCAAAAGCGAAAAATAAAATAACAAAAAGCATAAAAAAAAAATCATCTACAGCTACGCCTGTCGTGGAGAGAGAGAAACCCGCACCAAGTTAAGGAAGGAAAAAATGTCCCTTGCCCTAAAGGGCAGAGATGACCACAGAAATGACAGAGGCAGAGACCTAGATTCTCAAAAGAAAAAAAAAGGGCCAAGCATAAGAGAGATTTTGTCTCTTTAGAAACTAGAGAGAGGCACACACCTAAATGATATTATTATATTAACAGGAGCATTATAAATCTTCTTATATTATTACGTTTTGATCTACTGCGGACTGAATTTATATCGCATAACAGTCAGGGAAATGAAACTCATTATAATTAATGGAGAGATTTATAATTTAGTGCAGAGATATTGCCCTTATTTTTTACAATCTCATTAAAATGTTTTTAATGTTTGCATTCATCAACAACTTATCCTTACATCCAATTAAAAAATCAATTTTACCATTAATGAATTACAAAAATACCGAAATGTCCTTGTCTTTTAATTTCAAGTTTTCAACTCATCCACAGATCTCATGCCTAAGACCATTCATCCACAATGTGCCATTCTTCCTTGGAGAGGCGTTATGCTAAGGTTGTATAATTTGTAGATTGAAACAAAATCCGTGAAAAACATGCAGAAATAATTCAAAGGACAGTGCACATTCCTCACATAGCAAGGAAAATAGAAATCTATCAAACGCAAGAAGTACCCTATGACAGGACATACGCTCCTTAAACCCCATCATGAAAGAAAAAAAGGATTTTCCCTAAGGAAGCAATTGTTGGAAATCCCCCAAGTTGCAAAGAAAGAAGCCAATTCAGGAAGCTAAATACCTGGATGCATTCTTTGCTCAAGTCTTTTCCAATTACTGTCGAAGCTCTCTGTCTCCTTCAAGGTTGCGGAGGCCCTTCGTCCTCTCACAACGCGTCATTCCAAGATAACCCACTCATCTTGCTTCTGATGTGATTTGGTGTGGATGGTTCTTTGGATTGTAATTGAATTTAAACACGCATACCAAATTGTTTCATTCACTCTATTAAAATCGAACAGGAAATATACCAAATTCATATTTGTGTCAAGCCCAAAAGTAATCAAGCCTATCTATATCTAGAACTGGGCACAGCAAAAATCATCTTTCAGCTAAAAAACAGTTTTGAAAATGGGCAACTAATGAAACTAATTAAACAGAACCACACGAAAAGAGCATTATTATAAAGCAAGCAGATCCAAATTTTGATTTGTACCATCACATCTCAAGCCTAGTAACCGATTTCTTCCCAAGTAATAAAGGAAATCATCTAGAAATCATCCAAAGTGCCTTGACTATACTTATGTATCCTTTCGCATTGTTCGATATGAACTTAGCCTTGCATTTCATATTTTTCTTTGAATGCCTACTCACCATTCCAAAAACAATGTCGGCATCTAGCATAGCATACTGGGCAATGGAATTCAAATGGGCAAATCTAACCATTTTGTAGGTAACATAATTTTATTTAATGCGAAAAGTAGTTCCATAGAACTACAGTTGAGCAGTTGGGAATTACATATGTTCCATGGTTCAAAAACATGAAACATGGTCTCCAGCCTCTAGGCAGTGTCGGTACCCTTTAGCAAAAACAGTCCAACTACTAGCAAAACATTATTTGGAATGTTGAGGCTACCTTTTCAATGTTGCATCCAACTCTCAACCCAATAATATTTCAACAGTTCAAAGGTGTTTGCATGAACAGTCCCAGGACAAAAAAACAAAGTAAGGTGCAACACTCTTTTGCTAAATTATTGCTAGTTCAAATGGTGCTGAAACAGGATGCCATCTCAATCTGCAAGATAAGCAAATGAACCAATAAAAAGCAAATGATCCAATGGGAAAGATTGATAATGGAATTTTAAAATTTTTCTGTCTTCCAAATTCGTGACAGCTTAGATATTGAACTCTAGGGAAATAAAAACTACAACGTAAATAGAAATATATCATAGAGTGGAAGTTCAAGACGGTGTTTAGGTCCAGATATGATATCATATGAACATCAAACTGGGTCAATAGAACAAAGTGAACTGCAATATTCACTTCCATGTATTCATGTATGTTAGCATTATATATGCACATAGAACTAAAATCACAATAGCAAGCAAGCCAATTCCTAAACCTGCGGCAAATTGGAACCTACTACATGTGCCTTAAGTGTACTCATTGAAGCATGAATCCAAGGGACAATGGCCTTAATTAATGACCAGGTAAAGTTTCTTTGCATCACAGCTTGCCGAATTTCATCCCAATGCATGCACAAGAACATATCGATCGACAAAAAGCTGCAGTGAGACTTCTCTCTCCCCACCCCCCACATCGCCCCTCAAGACAATTTATAGAAAACTAAGTAAAAAAGAAGCAATAATTCACAAAATGTAGAGAAATGAGCATTGAATAAAGAAATTAAATTGGCTAAAATCATTACACATTATTTGACATCAACTCACAGCTGTTAGAGCACCCTCAGAACCCTTATTCCCAGATTTGCCACCAGCTCGATTTAAAGCCTACAGTTGTTATGGCATACAACACTCTCAATCACATTTGTGAAGATAATTCATCAATATAGAGCTGAGATTCGCCTGCAAACTACCCTGGGCCATTTAAAGGCATCCAGAATCGACATCGTGAGGGACTACCAGTCAGTCCAAACACTGTCATCCCGACGCCGCTACGGAAAAGGAACACAAATAGATGCCAGCAATCAATTCATATTACAATTTGGAAGGGACGTTCGGTTGAGCTCCGACCTGGCGCAGCCACGGATCGGAGCGGAGAGGGCCGCTTAATTGGATTGCAAAATGGGTCCGACTCTGAGTTTGAACTTTTTTTCTTCGGTCGAAGATGAGATTAGCGGCTGAAATGTGATTGGGGCCCCCCAAAGTGATAGTATTCGGTATATGATACCAATCGTTTTTCGTTAACGGTGATAGATGCACCTCTGATCATAATCGCGTCTCACCGAATGAATTTCCAAGACCATTATGACGTCTAATAAAAAATTAATCTAATTTATTGCAGCTTGAGAAATCACTTGTCCTTTAAAATTAGAGAAAATTATAAAAAAAACTGGTTATATAATTTAATTATGATAAATATCTATTGTGATAATTATATATTGTCCTTGAAAAAAGAATAAATTGAGCTTTATAAAAACACAATTCTAAAGAACCCTAAGGTGCTTTTTGTTTATTAACCTATAGAGGCAAATTATCTTCCACACCATTGGAGAGTTGCTATCATTTTTCTATAAAAATATGGATCATGCAAATGCAATGCAGCATCTCCCTCATCATCAAATCCTTTTGCCATCTTCTTCCCAAAAAAATACCATTTTCCTTTATTCTTTCCCCTAATTAAGCTACTTCACCCTCCAAATAGCGGATCAATTTTTATCAACAACCTCTATTTATTCTATGTTTTCTGGTCTACTCTCTGTTCTGTCCAGAATTTTCTGTTCATTTCAGGTTTATATGACCTAAATAATCTCTAATACACTAATCAACCAAATACAACTTTTTAAAAAATGTAAAAAGGAAACTCACTACTCTTTTTAGAAGAGAAAAAAAAATCATATATCTCTACATAAATGATTTTATATAAAAAAAAATTATTCTAATGATAAGAAATTATTCATGATGAAAATTTTTTTAATTGAAAAAAAAATAATTTTTTTATTTAAAATAAAAAAATTGCAAGAAAAAAATCGGATAATATTTAATAGATGATGGATTTTGGTTAAAAAAATTTATTGGGTTATAATCTGATGATAAATGATTGCAGGTTTTCTTTCACTTTTTTACTCCAAAGCAACACATACTTGTGTATTAGTAGATGACAAGAGCTAGCAAACTAAATATCCCAACTCTTTCATTAATTTTAACCACTAGTTTTCCATTTCAAGACCAACTTTTTACTGGTTCCACAATAATTGGACCTAGTTTAGGAATATGGTTATAAATTATGACAGCTTTAATCATGCCTATTATATTAATGTCTTAGAATTAGAATATCACCATTAAGGACGAGCATGAATTTTTCTTTTTCCAAAAAGGAAAAGGAAAGGAAGAGCCAAAAAGAACAAATGTGGAAAACTGAAAACTAAAAACAAACCAATTGGGCCATCTTTCCCAGAATTTTTGTTCTTTTTCAAGTCTGTAATTTCTCTGGCTTTGAACACTTGCAAGCTGGTACTGCCTGCGCCTACTAGCCAAGTCAGCAGAGAATCAATACGTACAAAACCTCATCATGTGATGAACCAAGTGTGTGGAGTTGCAACATAAAGCGATTTATTACATGTAATAATTTGGGTATTTTAGTTTTCATTTCTTGACTTATCTGACAAATAAAAACAGACAAAAAGAGAAGCATAATGTAGTACCACTTCACTACAATTTAAAAATTCTCTGCTAGGTCTCATGCGTATGGTGAGAAGAGACAATGCACATAAAGCCATACTCTGTCTGATTCCTCTGTCTTTCTTTATTTCTACTTAGCCTTCAAAATCTCTCATTCTAGCATCCTATCTGCCTTATCTTCTTATAGTGGCAAAAGTTCAGTAACTAATAGAAAGCATTTCTTTTAACAACTTTTCTTCTCCTAGTCTCTCTCTTTCTATCTTTCTTGCAAAATCAGTGAAAATGAAGCTGTTGTTCATGTTATTTTTGCTTGCAAATAATGCAAACTCATTGTTAACTCCAAATGGGTCTAATTCTAATAGATTTGTCACATCTGAAGAAGCTTATCTGAAATGGCTAAAAGCAAAGCAATCGGGTTCCTTCAAGCATGCTCTCTTCCAGAAGGCCAAAAACAGGTTCAAGCCCTGTTTGACCATAAAAGTGAACAAGAAATTAAGCTCAGTAGATTTTAGAACAGTGCGAAAAGCTGTCAATTCTATACCAGTTGTCAATAACTGCAGGGTGGTTATCTCCATTGGCGCCGGAACTTACAGGTGACACTTTATTGCTCAGAGGTCTTACGTCTATTTGACATTTTCTTATATTTGAAATGTGTAGTTGAGTTGCATCTTAATATTCGAATGAATGAAAAATTCAGGGAGAAGGTTGAAATTCCTGCGAGCATGGCTTACATTACCCTGGAGGGTGCTGGAGCTGACAAGACGATCATTGAGTGGGATGATACAGCAGACAAAATGGGGCAGGGGGGACATCAATTGGGTACCTTTGGCTCTGCAACATTTGCCGTTAATTCTCCTTATTTCATTGCAAAGAATATTACCTTCAAGGTCAGCGTTACATATTTATAGTAGTTCCAATATCTCCTGACTTTATGTTATGAAAATTTCGTTACCTTCAGAACAATCCTTTCGTTCATTCAAGCTTATTTAGACATTTAGACTAGCTGCTTTTTGATACAATTTCAAGTGCTTCAACGCAGAACAAGGCCCCATCGCCACCCTCTGGAGCTCTGGGAAAGCAGGCAGTTGCGCTACGAATATCAGCAGACACCGCAGCATTCATAGGCTGCAAGTTCATTGGAGCACAAGACACCCTTTATGATCACATTGGTAGACATTACTTCAAGGAAAGCTACATTGAAGGTTCCGTCGATTTCATATTTGGAAATGGGCTCTCCCTCTATGAGAATTGCCATTTGCATGCCGTAACAAATAGATTTGGAGCCTTGACCGCACAAAAAAGGGGAAGCTTACTTCAAGAAACGGGCTTCTCCTTCGTCAACTGCAAGGTCACAGGGTCTGGTGCTCTCTACTTGGGCAGAGCATGGGGCACTTTCTCAAGGGTTGTCTTCGCATACACTTACATGGACAAGATCATCACTCCTAGAGGATGGTATAACTGGGGAGACAAAAACAGGGAAATGTATGTGCCTCCCTCTCACCTACAGTTCCAATAATCAACTCAGTCTAGCTCAGCTTGAATTGAAATGCTTATTAGACAAATTCTCGAAACATGTAGACTAGTAAACTATAAAACTATTGATCAGGCCAAATTTTAATTAATTTCTGCATTGTGAAGGATAAAACTTATTGTTCGCTGCAAACGAATGCAGGACCGTATTTTACGGACAGTACAAGTGTTCGGGGCCAGGAGCTGATTTTGGAGGAAGAGTGTCATGGTCCAGGGAGCTCACTGAGCAAGAGGCCAAACCGTTTATTTCAGTTAATTTTATTGATGGCCATGAATGGCTTCCTAGCTCCTGATATCTTCAATCTGTATTCAGAGCACATAAATGGCGAGCAATACTGTGAAATCAACATTCTTTCATAAGAGATGTTAAATGAGACCAAGATGCTTCGAATCCACATTGAAAAGGTTTTGTCAGTTATTCCTTAAAAACTATGGGTTTTTTTCTTGGTCAAGGGTTTTCAGGAAGTTCGCAAATCAACAATTTGAATAGCAATTTCAGCACCCAATAGAATCCATCTTGATGCCATTAGAGTTGAGTACAAGCTTGCATAAGTTATTAAGAATTACATCAGATAGGTACTAATCATATGTACAAATGAACCATATATATTTTTTTAAAAAGAAAGCAAGTACAGTTATTCACAATTCCAACACTGCTTCCCCACGTAATGCTGATGTGGCAACTGGCACCGATTTCCACTAAAATTAATTTTACAACATCCACCCAGTCCAAGCACGCGGCAGCACCACCTGAGTTTGTACAAATTATTGAAGTTCCAATCATTATATCATTTGGCTATAACAAACATAATGACATAGTATGGCAGAACTTATGAACAAAACACACACAAAGAACAAGATTTTAGTGACACTTGAGGAGAAAAGTCCAAAATAGTACGCAGGATTGGCAATCTAGATGGTTCTTAAAACATGAAATAATCTTGCACAAAGCATTGTAAACTAACTCCCCGCCCCAAATAGAACACATATTCGAAGTTGCTTTGATTCCACTTACAAATATGTTTGGATAGGTAAGGTTTGGAAGTATTGATGTTTTCGTTAGCTATAGCATTTATTACATTTCCTCTAATTGGACATATCCACTGAACCAAGGTCAGTTTCATGAATGAAGATGATGTGTTTGATGGTGAATTTGAAATGCACGCTATTATGGTGATAATTGTCAAACTCACCCTCTTAAATCATTATTTATACAATCTGCACTAAAGACCAAACTCAAATCCTCAGGAGTTCAGCTTTTGTATCCAAATGAAACCTTAGTAATCTGAACCAGTAAAGAAGCATAAAAATCAACCAAATTTTAGATGGTGTATTCATGAGTAAATTCAATTTCAAACAAATGCTCATCCACATTTATGAATCTGACCTCCATTTATAAGAACACTTACCCAACCACCACTCATGAATCTACCAAATCAAAGTAAATTTGTGCAAAGCTCATTCAAATTCTTTCTTGTCAAATCCAACTAACAAAATGAATTTTTAAGACTGCTATTCAAATGATTTTGTAATTCGATTCATATGTTCAACAATATGAATTTGTTACAACATATTCAATTAAATTTACAGATTGTAAAAGAAAATGAACAGGATAAATCTAATTTCTCATGGTATTGAAATTAATTTTACTTTGCAGGGCCTTCAAGATATCCTGTTAATTATTAATATGAATTGCTTAATACAGCCTCTTTTAACCAGATTCTCCACCCTATAGAATGTTCAATTTTTCTTTGTTTCTCCAGCAAAATTGAATTACATAAGCTTAAGGGACTTCTAATTTAATAAAAGAAAAATATTAGGGTTTAAGTACAGTTCAATTGAACTGAAATCCAATTTTGATATTATCCAACAAAATTTCTGGCAACCAAAGAAAATTGTTAACAAAAAGCACATAGAAAGAGAAGTGTATAGCAATGTGTACCAGAGGAAAATAATCATGACTGGAAGAGAGTTACAGTTGCAATATAACCATTTTTCATCACCTGTTAAGAGCAAAGAAATTATTCATTAGCAAGAGAAATGCAGGAAGAACTCCATAAATAGGTTGCATATTTTTTAATAATAGTTCAACTTTGATCAAAGATTCAACATTGATCATAAACCTATCAAACAGCTTACCTCGAAAGCAATGTTTTGGTAACCATATACAAATGTGGATCCAAAAGGATTACTTGCAGAACCCTGCGTTTGGATAGCTGCTCGGCCACAGTCCCCAAGAATTTCCTACAGTGAATATTCTTTAGTTATAATAATCCTCCACTAGTGAATAACAAAAGAAAAAAAATTAATGCCAACATTTTATGGGGTGAAAAAAAGAAAAGGAAAACAAGATAGCACCATGAATATATATACGTACATGACAATTAAAAATCTTAAAGAATATGTTGCTCTTTTCACTTGAGTAACCAAAGAAAATCTACATTAAAATATTCCCCAAAAAAAAAAAAAGAAACAAGCACAGCAATGGTTAAAAGTTATACCTTAACTTGGTCCCACTTTGTGCTTGGCGTAATATTCTTCGAGTTATTTACTGCAGCAAATCCCCAAATGCAAGCAAGAAATGAAAAATAGTTCATCAGTTTCTCCATTAACAGTGTTAACCAAAGTCTCTCAAAAACAAACAAAGAAATACAGTCCAAACCTTGAATAACAAAGTTGCACTTTATATATGAGTTAAAATCTGCATGACCAGGGTAGTTTGTGTGCAAAACAAACTTCTTGATCTTATGAGTCTGCAAAATCACAATAGTTAAAAGCATACTTTGTGGAAAAAGATCAGTACACACAGTATCAAGATAAACACTTCCAGAAGACATCTCCAGGTCCAAAACCACAAAGTGAAAGGGGGATGGAGAAAGACATTAATACCTGTCCATCAAATAAGATGTCCAAACCACGAGTGAAATAGTTATAGAAGTAATCTCCACAAAGGGTTGTCCGTGGACGAGGGTCTGAAGCAGAGTGAATGACCATTTGGTCTACCTGTACAGCTAACAAAATCAATATATACCAATGTGTATATTTTTGTGAATCTAATAATATTCTAGCACTAAGATAGTGATTATGCCAACAGTAGTAGGATAAACGCACTCATACAGAAAGGTGTTGGGCACTAGGCAGGAGTTCTCCAAAAATAAGTAAAAAGATGACTCAGTTTCGGTTTCTTTCAATTGAAACGGGTCATGCATCTATAGGGCTACATCACAACTATGATCCAATACCAAAAACAAAAGCTTTTGTATTCACTATTTGATTTCACCTTGAATGTGTTATCATAAAGTCAAGGTTAGGAGTCAATTGCAGTACTTATTGCTAGATTGAAATACTATACTCTATTCAGTTATTAGTCGTATAACTGAATCAATATTACATGTAGAAAGCATAGAACTCTACAATACCTGCTTTTGATGAATTCCACAGGGACGACCTAATTCAGTCCAAACATCCTGCATTCAAAACAAGAGGGTAAATATGAGGTAAGTTATACATTGATAACCATTGTATCATGCTATCACATATAGGTGCACACACAGCCCCATAAATGAAGCTTTCCTTGCAACAACTCAATTCTTCAACAATAAAGCCTCAACACCTAATGAGAAGAATGAAGCCATCAAATTCAATTTCCTCTGTTTCACAAATAGCATAGACACCATTTCGCAATGAGTTGCAGGGCCAAAAAAGCGCTTTTTAGAGAAAACAAAAAAAACAACCAGATATTAAAAAGCAAATCAATTTTAAAAAAGTTTTTTTGTTATTTGATCATCGTATGACTAAACTAGATCAATTTTGAATACTCTCTAACCGATATGTTTAAGAATATGTTTTTCTCAATAGTAGCTCTACCATTAATACCAAACAGACCATTATTCTCATTTGATATGCTAAGTTATCATTCCACCATCACAAGTGTTACAAGAAAAAAAAAACACAACTAACAGTCCTCCTCAAAATCCAGCCAAGCTTCTTCATGAAGAATGAGATTTCTCACTCATTACCTTTGCAGCCGTGTTTATCTACTGTTTGTGCATCTATAACATCTAGTGATCCTCCACATGACTAAGAAGAAAGATATATAAGCACACAACAATTTCACGGCATGATTTGCAGGGTTCAGAAATGTGGTTGAAATCATAATGGTAGATGCATCATCTAATGAGTGTAAATTTGCACGCGCACAGATTATAATATTGGAGATCAACCATGTACAACAAAAAACTTACCTGTGGTGATGCCCCGAAAGGAATATGCTGCCCACCTGTGGAAAAACATAACTCTTCACCAAGCTGCACAAATCAATATGGCATTAAAACAGATCCAATATAAAGAATATAAAGTTTTAGCCTTAAAAGAGACTACAGTACCACACTTTCATGATATTGTAAATCAATATTGAAACTAATAGCAGATGGACATCCACTAGAGAAATTGATTAACCAATTGTTGGACACCTTTTAAAAAAATGTCCAGGTTGATTAAGGAAGTGTCGCACCTTAACATGCACCTCTTCCATGTACAGGCTGCCTGAAGGAAGCGGAGGAGCAGAAGCCTTGTCCATTAATGATCCAACACCAACCTTTTTATCAGTAGAACTATCATATATTGACACACGACATGTTACTGGTGTAGTGCCATCTGGAAATTCCAGCGGCAGTTCCGCTGCAGGAATTTTTAAAAAAAAAAAATGATTAGAACATTAAAGTTGTTAAAGAAGTTTGCGTGTGAATGAAACAGACTACATTACCTTCCCCATCATGGCAGCAATCTGTGTATTGGCTAGGAATTGGAAAAGCAAAGGATAGGCCCTATATATTATATATATCAACATCAATACGGCAATATAAAAATATGCAAATTCTGATAAATAAAATTTTCTGGTTACAAAGTTTCCATGTACATACCGGGTAGAACAGAGTGTATACTCCTCTATCTTTGTCATAAATTCCAGGGAAAGTTGGCCCAAACAGTGCATATACAGCTACAAAAGTAGCTAGAGTGGACGGTCCCCTAAATGTTAAAACAGCCAAAAATCATATAACACATAAATAAAGCGGGAAGAAAAAGGTTTCAAAGAGAAACACAGTGTACCCAATAAGGGAAGTGGCATAGCGCATTTGCAGACGTTTAACGTCAAAAATTTCTATCAAGCGTAGTCTCTAACAGAATCCAGGACAAGAGTAAACAAACTAGATTAGATGTAGTCACCACTCACCAGTAAGGACAAATTTCAGAACCATAAAGTTAGAGCAAACAAAATGAAAACGACTCATAAAAAGGATAGAAACACAAGCAACAAATTTGTCTGAGAAGCAAATTAACTTGGTACCTGGGACCAAGGATCAAACCGAAGATGAAAACCATGATCCGGAAAGCTAATTACAATGTCGAGTTTAAGTGGCTCCTGCAAGTAACAGGCATAGTAATGAGCACTGTATTATTACATAAGAAAGAAGAAGTAGATTCCTGAAAGAGAGACGCAAAATAGCATACATACTTTTTAAAACTCAAGTAAATCAACTAACCAAAAGCATGACACTTCGAGGGTTAGCACAGGAAACACATTCAAATAACCAAAAATTTTAGCTCTAAGAGGCCAACCTCATCATAATACTTCACATGAACAACGTCGTAAATGTTTGGCTGCTGCTCAATTTGCGCAAACGCTTCGCAAATTGGCATCCCTGAAAACAAATCAAAATAAATTGAAATCCAATTGTGAGATAATTTCACTAGATATCTTTTCTCAGAAGCCAAACAGAACAACATAGGAACCGGAACGATCAGCGATGAAAGGAAGTAAACAGAGAAATTACCGAGAGAGAAGGGACCGATACCGAGACCAGGGCGGAGATCGAGAACTATGGCGCCCATGGCGGTGCCCTCGCACCGCCGTCGAGTTCTCTGAGCCGGAGGCTGGTGCTGGTGCTGCAACATATTGAATTGGATTAGGTGTTGCTTGCTGGCTCGTATTGTTTCGTTTTGGTCGGGATAATCTCCGTTACTTTCGCTATATAGACTCAAATTTAGGACTCAGGAGAACAGAACGGTTTCTTATTTTCATTTACCAGGCTTGGAGACAAAAGGAAGTTGAGAGGGCTGGGTTGCAAACCGGCGCACGAAACGTCAACTCTCTGAAAGGGTCCCACTTCTCCGAAGCTTTGGGCTTTTTTCCTCTGCTTCATATTCCTATAATACCCAGCCAGAATGCCAATGGGTTGGGCGGTTTAAGCTAGTTTTGCAATTCATGCTGCGAGCTTCTTCTTCTCTTTTTTTCTTTTTTTTTTCTTTTAATCTCGAGATGGATTTTGTTTTAGACTTTTAGTCATTGTTATTTACAGTACTCTTTTTACCAATAAAAATCCATTTACTTCTATTTATTCTAAACTATGTATTTTTCTAAACAAATAATGTATTTATTTATTTCTAATATATATTTATTTAATATGTTTTGAGAAATAACATTTACTAGTATGAATGACTATGAGTATTATATGTTATTTAATTTATAATGGAGTAATAAAATGGATGACATATTAAGAAAAATTAAATAAAATTATTATTTTAATTATATCGGTTACATCTTCTTAATCTATGTGAAAATAAAAATATTTATTTCTATAATATAGAGTGAATAAATTTATAAATTATTAAATAAATACGTATAAAACTTATCATTATTTTTTATTATTGGTTTAGATGTAATGTATAAATTAATAAACCTCTATAAATGTGAACCGATAAAAATAACTACAGTTATAATTAAAACTATTATATAATAAAATGAATTTTTCGTACTTTTGATAATTTTTTAATTTTTCAATTACATATTATAATTAGTTTTTAATTAAGTACATTTATTTATTGGATAAAAATATAGCATAAAAAATAAAGGCAAAACACCATATTAAATATGTAGAGACTCTTTTTAAAAGCACAAATTTAGATAGTAAAAATATCAAATAAAACTATACGTCCATTGTGATTATAGAAAAAATAACTAATAGTCGAAAAGAGAGAATTTTCGCTAAAAAATTGATACAGAAATTATGAATATGAAAGTATAGAGTTGAATGATCTGCAGTTCAAGATACTTTAATTTGAGGAAATAAATAGTTGAAGGTTTTGATTTATTTATTTTTTAAAAATTTGGATCACTTTATTTTGTTACATCGTTATTTAAACAATAACATTAATGAAAAGCAGATTTTTACATAATTATATGGAAAAAAAAACATAAATCTTAATTACTAACACTAAATAATAATAATAATAATAATGGCGTGGATATTAGGTTTTTTCTTTACCAATTGTGAAAAAGGAAAATTCGTTATACATTTATTACGCAATGCCAACGGCCCAACAGCCCATCTAGATATGGCCGGTACAAATTTGGGCCAGAATTGTCTGAAGATTAAATTAAATTGAGAGCATATTGAAACGTGTTTGATTTAATTGTTTAATTTACATTGATAACGGATAATTTATTGTAATTGGTAATAATTAATTCTAGTTGATATAATATAAGTATTTAGTAAATTATTTTTAAATGATTATTATTGACATGTAGGTGTGAAAATTTAATTTATTATACAATATATATAATTAAAATATAATTATTTTTTATTCACATATATAATTTTTATTATATAGCACTCCCGTGTTAACCGGTGTTAAATTACATCCGAATAAATTTGAGAAATTTCAATTTCTACTTTCACAATTTTCAACTTTTATTTTTAAAAAAATTATTATATAGTAATGAATATTATAATTAGTTTATATATTGTTTATAGTATTTTTAATTTATATATTATATATTGTAATTTTAAATAATTTATTAGTATAAAAATTTTAATTTTAAAAAATTAAAATTAATAATTATAAAAAAATAATATTATCTAAAAAATAAAATTAAATGATAGTGTGATACTAAATGTAGCTAAAAAGTTTCAAGTTTATCAAATGTTTGGTTTAACTGTTTGTATGACTATCAAATCAGTTGTACATAACTATTAAATCAAATAGTTTTTATTGATTTAATTTAATTTTAAATTTAAATTATTTTAAAAATACTTGAAATAAAATAATTTATTGTTTTCAAAGTTACAATAATTAAATAGTTTTAATATATTACCAACATAAATTAGATTGTATTTTTCTCATAAAAGTAATACGGTGTTGAATTTCTAAAGGAGAACAATTACATAAACACAGTGTTTTTTAGACAAAAGAAAATAAACAATAAGAAAACTATCTCAAATGAGAAACGCCAGCACTATCATGGAGCACCATGATTGGGCTGCCCGTTGGAGGATTTTACGGGAAGTGACACCCGAAATCTACAATAGGCTCTTCTTTATCGTCCTTGATCTTTTTCGGCTTTCACTTTCTGTCTCCCCCTTTTCACTTCCACGTCTTGCTTCTTTTTTTCCTTTCTTTCTTTTCTTTTTGCATACATGGACCAATAATTGTTTCTTTTTTTTTTTCTGTCCTAAAAATTTAATCTATTTATTATTTTAAATTACAAAAGATTTTATTCATGAAATAAACAACATTTTCAATTATTATGCTTTAAATTAAGCAAAATAAATGGATATTTCAAATATAAATCATTAAAGTTTTAGTTTAATTATTTTAATTTGTAATAATTTCATAGTAAAATTTTAAATTTACATTTTTTTATGTTGTTTTTTTTACACCACCCTACATAATGAAGCTACTAAATGTGTTAAAAGATATATTGATTGTTATGGGTTCGTCAAATCAATTTATAAATTTTTAAAATGAGTTAATTTAATTACTTATAATGATTTTTTAAATTTATAAGTTTAGTTTATAAATTAAAAAAAATAGAAGAAACTAATTTTTCATTTTAGTACTTATAGATACTAAATTTATAAATTGCTTTAACTAAACAAATCACTGTATTACTTTGATTTAATTTTAAAATTTTTTTATCTTATTTTATATAGTTTTAGTAATTTTAATAATAAATATTCTTATAAACAATTTATTAATAAATATGTCTATCTTTTTATTAGTTACTGACGACAGCTGGGCTTGTAAAGTCCATACTAAAAAGACTATATCCAAGTTCAAATAGGGTCCAAGGTGCGGCTCCACTCATTATGTTAGCTCGGAGTCAATTCAAGTAAGCCAAACTGGATTAGAATTTGTCCGCGAGGGCCCTAGTCTCATATATCTGTTAGCTTATGAGGAATAACAAACCCCGTAATGTTCAAAATCGTATTTAAATGGCGCCGAATGAAATTAAATGGTTGTCTAACGAAAGAGAAATATATGATACCTCCGTATGTATGGCCAACACGAATATGACAAAGAAGGTATAAGTGTAGGACGACGATTAGACGTCACTAAAAGACAAAAGATAAGGGAAATAAAAAGATATGCAAGGAAAATAGAAAACAAGCTTACTAAAATATATTATAAAACTTGACCTCTTGCTGGATCTATACATCAATTAGCATTGTCTGTGGGAACGAAAAAGATCTTATCATCACCAGAGTTCTCATCCTCATTCACCCACCAAGATCCACATGACCAATCACGGCGAAATAGGAATCACCTAAAATGATTTGAGCTCGACTCAGAAAGGCCCACAGTTCTTGTTCTCTAGCCCAACTGCCCCAGTAAATCAACCACCCATATTGCTTAACCCTTCACCAAGCTTAGCCGGGACTATATCTTTAACTTCTCTATCTGACCAAGAACTGCAAAGCATGGCTCTCTTGGTGGAGTTATTGTTGCTGAAGTCGATACTCTTCTGCTGCCGAGGTCATGCCCTTTGGGTCGTCGATGTACTTGTTAAGCTCCTGTTGGAGGACAGTAGCACAAGCTAAGGCCTCGTCACACTAGGCCCAGGCCTCATTGTGCTGACAGCGAGTCTCCTCCAAAATAAATAGTTACGAGAGGGTTTTATCTCACTGAGACTTTGCCGCAGAAGCCGGCTAGAAAGACCTGGAAACCTCCTCCCTCATCTCCCCCAATTGCTTAGTGAGGTCTTCAATCTACTCTTAAAATTCAATGATATGCACACGTGCCTCAAATATAGCAATAATGTTTCATCCCAGCGTGCCTCCTCAATACGCCGATCTATGGAGCTCTAGAGAGATCGATTTCGTGCATCGATCTCCATGAACATGCCGAAGGCCTACCACAGAAAATAAAAAATAAAGTTAGAAAAATCAAAAACTCAAAAATGCTATCAAGAATGACAAATAACTTACTACGAGGAACATCTCCCTTAGACCGTCCCCAAGGGCCTCCATGGAACACAAGATGAAGGTAGCCTATTATTTGGTGGCGCAGGTCAGATGGCTAACAAGTGTAACACCCCCTACCCGGTTATTTAATTAACCGAGCCGGAGACATTACATTTTGAAACAGTTTTCTTATTTTTCCTTTATTTTATATCATATAAATCATGGTATTTATTTATTTATTATTTTTTACCGAAAATCCGACAGAGTTTCCCCTAAAATATGGACTTAATTCCACCTGTGAATAGTAATATCACACTTCTATCAATTTCAACCTGAACCCCCAAACTTTTTTCAACATCAACACAGATTCAACTCAGATCAAACACTTCATAACATTTCATTAATCTTAACACAAAAACTTATACTAATCATCCATATTTACATCAAAAAGATAGAGACTATCCTTGCATGGAAGCCACCCAAGAACATTACTGAAGTCAGAAGCTTTTTGGGGTTAGCTGGTTATTACAGAAGGTTTGTAAAAGGATTCTCTCAAATAGCTGCTCCACTGACAAGGTTGTTGCAGAAAAATGTCAAGTTTGAATGGAATGACAAGTGTCAGGCCAGTTTTGATCGATTAAAGGCTATGCTCACAGAGGCACCTGTCCTTACACAACCAGTGTCAAGTAAGGACTTTGTGATTTATAGTGATGCTTCTCACAATGGACTTGTTTGCGTGTTGATGCAAGATGGAAAAGTTGTTGCCTATGCTTCCAGACAATTAAAGTCACATGAAATAAACTATCCCACTCATGATTTAGAATTAGCAGCCATAGTCTTTGCATTAAAGATCTGGAGGCATTACTTATATGGCGAAAAGTGTTACATTTATATGGATCATAAAAGCCTAAAGTACTTGCCAACTCAAAAAGAGTTAAATTTGAGGCAAAGGAGATGGATGGAGCTGTTAAAAGACTACGATTGTATTATTGACTACCACCCTGGCAAAGCAAATGTGGTGGCAGATGCTCTTAGCATAAAACATTTGCTTGCACTCAAAGCTATGAATGCTCACTTGACATTGGCTAGAGATGGAGCTGTTATTGCAGAACTGAAAGTTAGGCCCAATTTGCTTCAATAAGTCCAGGAAGCTCAGAAGGAAGATAAGGATATTGCAGCGAAGGTAAGACAAATACAGGAAGGGAAGGATAATGGGATTGAAATTAAAGCTGATGGTTGCTTATATTACCAAAACAGAATATGTGTGCCAGACATAGCTGAGTTAAGGAAGAGTATACTTGAAGAGGCTCATAGTAGTCCCTATGCAATGCATCCTGGTAGTACCAAAATGTACCAAGATCTGAAGAAAAATTATTGGTGGCCAGGAATAAAAAGAGACATAGCAGAGTTTGTTTCGAAATGCCTAACCTGTCAGCAAGTAAAAGCAGAGCACCAAGTTCCTTCTAGTTTGCTACAACCAATCTCTATACCAGAATGAAAATGGGATCGAGTTACTATGGATTTTGTCACTGGTCTGCCACTCACACCAAGAAAGAAAGATACTGTATGGGTGATTGTTGATAGATTGACGAAGTCTACACATTTTCCACCTGTCAGAACAGATTATTTCCTTGAAAAATTAGCAGAATTGTACATAAACGAGATAGTACGACTGCATGGCGTACCTATCTCTATCATATCTGACAGAGATCCGAGGTTTACATCAAGATTTTGGGAGAAATTGCATGAAGCCTTGGGTACCAGATTGAACTTCAGTACAGCTTTTCATCCCCAAACAGATGGACAGTCAGAGAGGGTAATTCAGATCTTAGAAGACATGTTAAGGAGCTGTGCTATTGAATTTGAAGGAAGCTGGAAAAAGTATCTTTCATTAATGGAATTCGCTTACAACAACAACTACCAGTCCAGTATTAAAATGGCACCTTATGAAGCATTGTATGGGAGGAAATGCAGGACTCCTCTATGCTGGACAGAGCTAAGGGAAGGAAAACTTGTGGGTCCTGACTTGATAAGACAAACAGAAGAAAATGTTAAGATCATCAAGGAGAGGTTAAAGGCAGGATCAGACAGACAAAAGTCATATGCAGATAAGAAAAGAAAGAATATAGAGTTTTCAGTGGGCGATAAAGTATTCCTTAAAGTTTCACCTTGGAAGAAAGTGCTGAGATTTGGCAAAAAGGGCAAACTGAGTCCTAGGTTTATCGGTCCTTATGAAATTATGGAACGTGTAGGACCGGTAGCCTACAAGCTAACCTTACCACCATAACTTGACAAGATACACAATGTCTTTCATGTTTCCAGGCTTAGAAGATACAGGTCAGATCCCTCTCATATCCTCCCAGCAGAATCTGTGGATGTACAGCCAAACTTGTCATATGAAGAAGAACCTGTGAAAATTCTAGCAAGAGAAATAAAAGAGTTGAGAAACAAAAGAATTCCTCTTCTTAAAGTTCTGTGGAGGAATCACAAAGTAGAAGAAGCAACTTGGGAGAGCGAAGATGTCATAAAAGCACAGTATCCTCATCTCTTTAATACAGGTAAAATTTCGAGGACGAAATTTTTATAAGAGGGGTAGAGTTGTAACATCCCAAAAATAAAAAAAATAAAAAAAGCAAAAATATAAATAAATAAATAAATAACTAAATAAATACATAAATAATTGAAATAACATAAAATAAATAATAAATAAAAGAATAAGAAAAAAGAAAAATAGGAGAAAAAGAGAAAGAAAAAAAAAAGATAAATAAAAATCTAATTTAAAGACAAGTGACAATGGTTAGCCACTTAACTAAAAACAAAAAGAAAAAGAAAAAAAGAAAGAATAAAAGTTTGGCAGAGAAGAAAAAACCTATTTTTCTCCCATTCTCCTTCTCCTTCCCGTCAACTAAGAGGAAGTACCCATTTCCCTATCTTTTTTTTTCCCCACCAAAATTTCTTCAAAATTCCACCTCCAATCAATTACCCATCTTATCCCAACACCTTTTCAAAGTAGAATGTGAAGAAAAGAAGAGAAATCAAGAGAAAATTCAAGGTTGAAAGAGAGTGAACAGTAACTAAGGGTTGGAAATTTAAAGGTATGTTAGGGGTTTTTGTTGTAGGGATATTTTTTATTATTTTATGTGAATATTTATGAGAAATATTGTATTAAGTTGATTTATTGGTTTTTTTTTTTTTCATGAAGAAGAAGTGGAAGGGAAAGGAAAAAAAAAGGAAAGTTAGGGAATTTTAAGCTTGTGGAAGGTCTTGGGAAGGTTTGTGCTCAACTCTATTTCAATAAATTCAAGAAATTGTTATTTATGTTCTATTTGAAATTTTACTACCCTAATAGAAAGACCAAGTGAATAATAATTTAATTATATTAGTATAATCAAAGTTTGAGAAATAATAGATTTAATAGATAGGAAATTTAAAATTTATATGTAATTTAACCAAAATTTAAGTTATGGATATAATGAAATGACTCTATTTTCTTTGATAGAAAAATAAGTTGGTTAGATATAGTGACAATAAAAAAATATATATATATATA
Source organism: Manihot esculenta (assembly GCF_001659605.2). Taxonomy (NCBI): domain Eukaryota; kingdom Viridiplantae; phylum Streptophyta; class Magnoliopsida; order Malpighiales; family Euphorbiaceae; genus Manihot; species Manihot esculenta. The sequence continues at coordinate 7,920,208 of NC_035162.2, read as the reverse complement.
TAGTAGACAAAAAAAAAAGAGATATTAGATTAGATGAAAAAAAAATAGAAATTAAAGGAATAAGAAAAATGAGACATAGTGTAAATATGATGTTGAAGAATAATAAGAATAATATAAGATAAAAATAGAAATTAAAAAAAAAAGAAAAATGAAATAAGGTATATTGTGATAAAAAAAAATAATAAAAGGAATAATAGTTAATTAATTAAGGATTAAATTATGAATTTGTAATTTATGTAGTTGAATTAAATTAATAAATTTACATGATATGACAATGTTTAAAAGCACAGTTGTAATATGATAAAGTATTATAGTGTAAATAATAGACAGTTACACTGTATTGATAGTTTTTGTCCCCCTGTTTACATGTATAAATTATTCAAAGTCTGGTCCTAGTGAATTTGGTGGGTATTGTGAGGTAGTTTAAGGGTATGACATGCCATATACAGATCTTGTAGTACTGCACTACAGTTACACTGATTCTTGGGATACAATGAGGTATCCTATCAAATAAAATAGAGTCATTTCATTATATCCATAACTTAAATTTTGGTTAAATTACATATAAATTTTAAATTTTCTATCTATTAAATCTATTATTTCTCAAACTTTGATTATACTAATATAATTAAATTATTATTCACTTGTGTTAGACCTAAATGTCCTAATCCTTGTTTTGATGATTAATAAACAATTGGTGTGTTACTAATTATCTTCAAAGGTGTTTTGTATTGAGCTTGCAGGTCCCTTATTAAAATAAATGGAATTGCTTCAGTCACAAAAGTGAAAAGTGCTAATTATAGAAGCATACTACAAGAAAGTGATTATAAAGTATTTTCTTTCTTATTATACGTTGCCAATTTATTTATTGTGAATTTCAAGTAATTAAGTGTGATGGCTCAAGGTTTCCTTCTTTTCTAAAAGTTTTTTAGATATGGCCATTTTTTTAAAGTACTTGACTTTTAGGGACTAAAATGAAATTTTTCAAAAGAAGTGATTTTGAAATTATTCTTTATCAAAATGAAAGATCTAAAAATATACGTTACAAAAATTCAAACGGATTGAAAAATGGAATTTTATAGCCTAAGTTATGATTTTTCAAAGATTTAAAGAAGGATTTTTGTGCCCCCTAAACACAACCTTCGGCTTCCGAAAGTCAGGGACAGAAACGAAAGTCCCATATGTTCGGCCGCCGAACATTGACTTTCGGCCGCCGAAAGTGGTTTTTCAACCAGTCCCCTAAAGTGCAACCTTCGGCTTCCGAAAGTGAGGGACAGAGACGAAAGTCCCGCACTTTCGGCCGCCGAACTTTTAACCTTCGGCCGCCGAAAGTATGTTTTAAGTCTGCCTCCGAAGCCAAAAGTTCGGCTTCCGAAAGAGAGGAATAGAGACGAAATTCACCCAAGTTCGGCCGCCGAACTCTGACTTTAGGCTGCCGAAAGTTTTTTTTTAAAGGAATAGTTTCTTCACCTCAAATGGTTCGGCCGCCGAACTCTAAGCTTAGGCCGCCGAACCTGAGTTTTTCTGGGCACGGTATAACGGTTATTTCTGAACATAAACGGCTCTATTTGCATTTAATGCTGTAACGACCCGGAAACCGGACCACTACCGGCGCTAGGATTCAGGTCGGCTTAAGGCCGCCAGAACCCGTAGCAAGCCAAACATCCATCCTGTGAACTTGTTTAATCCCATACATGGTCAACAACATACATAAAAAAATTAAAAACTTTTCTTTCATTCAAACATTTCCTTGCCAAGCCTAGCCTGTGCATGCACAAACATAACATAAACCTCTCATTGGAGTCCTCATCAAATACTCCAATGGGGTAACATAACATAACATAGGCTTGGGTTACATAGGCATCATAAAAACATTATATCTCATACAAGACCATGTGTACAGGGAATACAACAGACTCTAGTCAAGCACACTATTAAACTTTCATTACATTACATATCATACTTTTACATTACAAACAAACCATGTCCACAGCTAAGCTATTACATAAACTTCTCTTACTCTGCTGACTTCTCTATCTACTCTGCACCTGCAAGACTGGGGTTAGGGGAGAGGGGGTGAGCTATAAAGCCCAATGAGCAGAACTAAAAACATTGATTTTATTATTTCCTTTATTATTATTATTATTCATTATTTATTATTTATTTTATTTTATTTCAACATATTATTTAACTTTTTTTTTTTCTTCTTTTCATGCTTTCATGAAATGCAACACATCACAGCTAATCACATAAAGGATGGTATTGTCACCATTAGTCATCTTCCTTTCCAAAGTGCCGGGACGTAGAATGGGTACAACCGGGCTTTCTCTTACTTATCATAACATAACATTCCAATATGCCGGGACGTAGAATGGGTCAACCGGTCTTTCTCTTTCTTTGTGCCAGGGACGTAGAATGGGTACAACCTGGACTTTCTCTTTCTTTGTGCCAGGGACGTAGAATGGGTACAACCTGGACTTTCATACATAACATGCCATATCTCATCATACATATCGAGGACCATGGATCATCCAATCAACCATCCACATCAACATCAATTTATGCAATGCAGCATATTCGTGAATTCTAATGCAAACATCCTGAAATATTGCATGGCATTAGTGATGCATGGGCAATGCTTTATGATTCATTCATTTATTCATTTACTTTACTTTAAAACTTAAGGGGTTGTTCCACTCACCTGATGACTGAAACTTTAACAACTCAAAGGCAGCTATCTCACTGCCGGGGATCTCGGTTCCTCGGGTCCGAACCTACACAGGTGGACTTAGATGAGGTACCAAACAAACATAAATAAGACTCTAAACATACCCCCAAAAAACCTCCTAAAAACACCTCAAAACACCCCTAGAAAACATGCAAGAAAAGGCTGGATAGGGCACTTTCGGCGGCACCTTCGGCGGCCGGAAGTTCCTCCAGAGCCGAAAGTCAGGCAGGTTCGGCGGCACCTTCGGCGGCCGAAACTCCCAAACAGAGACGAAACTCATGCATGTTCGGCGGCACCTTCGGCGGCCGAAAGTCTCGGACAGAGCCGAAACTCCAACTTTCGGGGGCAAGCTTCGGCAGCCTAAAGCTGCCTCCCAAGCCATGTTCGGCGGCCGAAACTCCCTTCGGCTGCCGAACCTCCCTTCGGCTGCCGAACCTGGTTTCTGCCAAAGGGCAGAAACTTGGCTCCCTTATGCATTTTTGCCTCCAAACTCACCAATCATGCATAAACTTGTTCTAAAACATGCATAAACACCATACATCACACCTAGGGGTCTCAAACTATTAAATACCCCAACTACAACACTTCAAACACACACAAACAACATACATTGTTCATCAAAACATCAAAACCCATAAACTCATCAACAAGCCTAAACATGCATCTCTACCCATAAAACAACTTAAAACTTACTTAAAACATATAAGGAGCTTAAGATCAGCTCTTACCTCTTGAAGATCGAGAGGGAGACGACCTAAACTTGGAGATCCACGAAAATGAGCTCCTGAGTTCCCAAAGCTCCAAAACTTGTTTCAAAAGTTCAAAACCTTCAATGCAAGCTTAAAACTCAAGAAAAATGGTGGGGATTTGAAGGAAGAACACTAGATCTGGAAGAGGGCGGTCGGAAGCTAGCTGTGGCCGAAAATGGGAGAAAACTCGCCCATTTCGGCTAAGTGCCCCTTTTATAGTGGCTGGCCAGACCACGTTCGGGGGCCGAAAGTGCCTCCGCACGCATGCCATGTTCGGCGGCCGAACTTGACTTTCGGCGGCCGAACCTGAACTTCCCTCACTCATGCTTTCGGGGGCCTAACGTGCCTCCAAGACGCATGCATGTTCGGCGGCCGAACTTGGCTTTCGGCGGCCGAACCTTGGTTTTCCTCCAAAGACTTTTCATGCAAAAACTCAATTAATTTTCATACTTAAAACCATGAAATGCTTTAAAACATTTTATGAAAACATGTTTCTACCCTACTAGAGGCTTCCGACATCCGAGATTCCACCGGACGGTAGGAATTCTGATACCAGAGTCTAGCCGGGTATTACATTCTTCCCCCCTTAAGAACATTCGTCCCCGAATGTTCACCAAACAACACATAACATGGCAAACATATAACATACATATTAAACACATAAAATACTTCACACTGACCTTAAAAGAGATGAGGATATTGCTGGAGCATGGACTCCCGTGTCTCCCAAGTGCACTCTTCCAAGTTGTGGTGGTTCCACAGGACTTTCACCATCGGAATTTCCTTGTTTCTTAACTTTCTGATCTGGGTGTCTATGATCCGTACTGGCTGTTCAACATAGGTGAGATCCTCTTGGACCTCCACATCAGGCTCACTAAGAACCTGTAACAGCCCGGAAACCGGTACCCCTCTAGTAACGGCCCGACCTGCTCGGCGCTAGGATTCAGATCGGCTTAAGGCCGCCGGAACCCGTAGCAAGCCTGCTAAACATCCTGAACTCTAGGTATAATCCCATACATGATCAAACTTTGCCTGAAAACTTAAACTTTGATCTCATAAAACCTTTAAAACTTATTTTTCTTACATCAGCTTGACCTATGCATGGAAACATAGAACCCCCTACTAGATGGGTCATCAAGCTTGCTTTAAAACATATCCGCTTTGGGTCAAGGGATTGGAACCCTTTCTTCCCCCACGGGCCATTCAAAACTCATAACATTAAAACATTTTCTCAAGATCATGCATAACAAAAGGGATTTACCAACACTCTAGGCAAAGCACAATTCTATACATCTCATGCTACAACACATGGCATATCTATACTTTTCTTAACTTGGCTCTATCTCTTTATAACATTACTCTTTCTATTCTTTCATATCCCTTATATACATAAGGACCATACATCAAGTCCATCTATCATGTCCATATATCATCATGTCCATAACTAAGCTATACAAGCAAACAAACATACATAGCATTACATAACATAACATCTCTTTAGCAACTTCCTTACATAACTATCACTATCTCCATAAACATATACATACAGGCATCTCTTATACATAAACAAAACACAACTAAGCTATTACAACCAAACATGGCAACCCATGCTTGAACCTCTTCTTTCCCCATAGCTTACTCTGACTGAACTCTGGCTTACTTACTCTGGCCCTGCAAAACTGGGGTTAAGGGAATGGGGTGAGCTACAAGAGCCCAGTGAGTAGAAACAGAGAAAAACATTTGATTTAGTTCCTCCTTTTTTTTAGGTTTATTATAATCTATTTTATTGTTCCACCCTTTTTATGTATTTTATTATAAAGACATTTTATTCAATTCTTTCTTTTTCTTTTCATGCATTCATGAAATGCATCACATCACAGTTAAATCACATAACTTTCCTTTCTTCCCCGCTTGAGTTCACGCTAGCAATCTCTTCCTCTTGCGGGTGATTTTAGAGGGTTCACGAAACGTCCTTCCCCTCAAGGTTAGACATGACCCCAACATTCCCTCTGTCAAAACTTGGCCCCGAAGGAGCTCTCATGGGGCTTTCCTACATGTACTCGCCCGACTGACAAAGACTCAATGACAGACTTGCGGGCTATTGAGGTCGCCTTGGTCCACCCATCACATCATATACATAGCACATTATGCAATGCGTCACCTTCGTGAAACTAGTGCAAGCATCCTATCACATATAAACATGGTGCATGGGCATGGTGAAACTAGTGCAATCATCCTATTACATAACATGATGTATGAGTATGCTTTAGGCATTAGATTTTCTTAAAGTAAAAGATTAAGTTTAGTTCTACTCACCTGAAGCCACTGCTCAACAAACTCAGGGTCAACTAGCACTGAAGCTAGACACCTCTCCTCAGGTCCAATCCTACACAGATGGACTCACATGAGGTACTAAACACATTCTGACAACTCATAAGCAACTACCCAAAAACCCCTCTAAACATCATAGAAACATGCATAGAAAACAGCCATGAAAAGGCTGGACAGGCACTTTCGGCGGCACCTTCGGCGGCCGAACCCTCTCTCCAGAGACGAAACTCGGGTACCTTCGGCGGCCGAACCCTCTCTCCAGAGACGAAAGTCAGGCACTTTCGGCGGCCGAACATTGCCTTCGGCGGCCGAAAGTCTGCTTTCAAGCCAAAACTCACTTTCGGGGGCAAGGTTAGGCGGCCAAACCTATGCATCCATAGGCATGTTCGGCGGCCGAAACCACCTTCGGCGGCCGAACCTGAGTTCATCCAGAACTCAGCCTTCGTGCATAACAGCCTCCCAAACCTCACAAAACAACCCCAAACCTCACATACTCTCTCCCAAGCATGCATACACACTCCCACAAGCATAGGAAGCAAGGAAACTAACTCAAACTCCTCAACACATCATCACATAACATACATTGGGCATAAAACCCACATAAACCTAAACATGCATATCTACCCATACTCAACCATAAAACCTCCACAAAACTTACTTAAAACTTTATTAAAACTCAAGGAAAACAAGGATCTACACTTACCTCTTCAAGATTGAGGATTGGTGCGACCCAAAGCTTGAGGTGTGGAGAATCCAAGCTCCAAAAGCTCCACGCTCTCCAAACCTCCGATCTAAGCTTTAAAACTACAAACCAAGGGTAGAACCCATGAAAAACTTGAGGGATTTGAAGGAAAGACATACAAACAACCAAGGGAGGGCATACACTCACCTGAGCTCGGGAATGGGGAGAAAACTCGCCCATTTCCGATCTGAGGGCTCTTTATAGGTGGCCTGGTCAACAACCTTCGGCAGCCTAACGTGCCCCCTAAACTCATGCATGTTCGGCGGCCGAACTTGACTTTCGGCGGCCGAACCTTGGCTCGTTCAAACAAGACTTTCGGAGGCCAAAGGCGCTCCCGAAGCCTTTCCATGTTCGGCGGCCGAACTTCACTTTCGGCGGCCGAACCTGGCAATTGCCTCCTTGGTCTTTTCTTTTCAAAACTCAATTCATTTCATTTAAAACCATGAAATCATGTGAAAACATTTTAGAAAACACATTTTACCCCTCTAGAAGCCTTTGGCATCTTCAGAACTCCAGATTCCAACGGAGATTCCGCCGGAAGGTAGAGATTCCGATGCCGGAATCTAGCCGGGTATTACATTCTTCCCCCCTTACAGAACATTCGTCCCCGAATGTTCCTAAACTAAAACATACAATCAAACAAATAAACCACAAACTTGCGCTTGAACGCCACAAGCTTCTGCTGCGCTACTCTGATCCTTCTCTTCTTCTTCCTCTTTCACTGATCTTACTTTTCTCTTCTGCCTTCTTTTCTACTCTTACTCTTCTCTGCTATACTCTTACTCTCTGCAGGTACCATCCCGTAAGGAAAGAGAGAAATGGTTATGGGTACCAAGCACCACCTCTGAACCAAACTCTACCTCCCTGATTGATGGCCAACCTGACACTAGCCTGAAACCTCTGAACACTCGCTCTATCTATGGCACCAGGGCTGGTTCCTAGACCTGCCTGCTGCCCTCTCGAACTCAACGAGAATTCTCTACCAACCACTCTTACACACTCTCCGAGCCTGACAGCTGACATCAAACTTCTAGGCATCCTACTTGGTCCCCTCTGAAGTCTACCTCAGACCCATCCTGCATTTCGATCCCGACCACCTTGCGCTGCAGACGCAAGTATCACCAGCTCCACAAGTAGAAAACCAATCCATCCCCCGGCTGACATCCAGACAATCAAGTCTAGGACCTCATGCTCGGGTGGAAGGCATCTACCCTCATCGGACACTGGCCTGAGTCTCAGCCACAGATGGATCCTATCCGGTCTACTAACCCAAAGAGAACACTCTACACCCAGAAGCTATCAACTCAACCTCTCAAAGGCTCCTAGAGCAACAACAGAAAAGGGAAACACACTAGAGCACAAACACACACATCAGAACATGAACAAGTGAGCGTACCTGGCATCACTGCGTTCGATGTGTCTGCTCCCCTTCCTGGAACACTGGCTTGGGCCACAGCACCTGAAGCTCGCTGCTGGGACCACACCCTCCTGGGCGCAGTAGGACATTCACGTGCTATGTGCCCTTTCTGTCCGCACCTGAAGCATGCCGTTGTCCCAACTCGACAAACTCCTTTGTGTGGTCTCCCACACCTCAAACATCCTGTAGCTCCTCGGCCAGAACTCGAACCATCCTCAGCATCTAGCCTAAACCTCTTCCATAGCCTACCCTTTCTAGTTCTGCCCCATTGCTTAGGGGTTCTTCTCCCCCGTCTACCTCTCTTGGTAGCTGTACTCATCATGGAGGGATCAACTTCTCCTGAACTTGAACTCTTAGACTCTCCCATACTTTCTTCATCCATATTCACTTGCAGACCTACATCCCTTCTCTGCACCATAACTTCTCTGCTGACTTCAACAGACCTTTCAGGGTCTCTTGCTCTGTCATCTCCACCTGACCTCGCAAGGGGAAAAGGCTCACTTTCCCACTCAGATGGATCTGACTCCATAGAGCTCCTAGCACCTTGCATCTCAGCTTGTCTGAAACACAACGGGCACACAAGCACACATAAGCATCACATCATATCATGTGGTCCATGACAAACACATGAACTCACAACACATAGCATAGCATCATAACGTATAGCATGCATCATATCATATGGTCCATGTGACAAACACATGACCCCTCATGCAACATATATCATGGATGAACCTGTCACCTATAGCCTACAACATAGCAGAACATGCCTTGACCAACTGTGCCAAAGGCCATACTTGGTCTCTCAGCTCATCTCATATCAGTACATATCATGCCATCTCGTAGCTATGGGACTATCAACATCCATAATACGACATAAATGCACATGCATCACACATGGCATTACACATCAGCATGCAAGACAGGACTCCTCATCCTATCCTAGTGGACATGATCTTACTCTTAATCTCTCTTAATGTGCTTGCCCTCCTAACATCTAGCACAACCTCTTTCCGATGTCTGAGCACCTTCGCATCAAAACACCGTACTCTCGAGGAACCTATGCTCTGATACCATCTGTAACAGCCCGGAAACCGGTACCCCTCTAGTAACGGCCCGACCTGCTCGGCGCTAGGATTCAGATCGGCTTAAGGCCGCCGGAACCCGTAGCAAGCCTGCTAAACATCCTGAACTCTAGGTATAATCCCATACATGATCAAACTTTGCCTGAAAACTTAAACTTTGATCTCATAAAACCTTTAAAACTTATTTTTCTTACATCAGCTTGACCTATGCATGGAAACATAGAACCCCCTACTAGATGGGTCATCAAGCTTGCTTTAAAACATATCCGCTTTGGGTCAAGGGATTGGAACCCTTTCTTCCCCCACGGGCCATTCAAAACTCATAACATTAAAACATTTTCTCAAGATCATGCATAACAAAAGGGATTTACCAACACTCTAGGCAAAGCACAATTCTATACATCTCATGCTACAACACATGGCATATCTATACTTTTCTTAACTTGGCTCTATCTCTTTATAACATTACTCTTTCTATTCTTTCATATCCCTTATATACATAAGGACCATACATCAAGTCCATCTATCATGTCCATATATCATCATGTCCATAACTAAGCTATACAAGCAAACAAACATACATAGCATTACATAACATAACATCTCTTTAGCAACTTCCTTACATAACTATCACTATCTCCATAAACATATACATACAGGCATCTCTTATACATAAACAAAACACAACTAAGCTATTACAACCAAATATGGCAACTCATGCTTGAACCTCTTCTTTCCCCATAGCTTACTCTGACTGAACTCTGGCTTACTTACTCTGGCCCTGCAAAACTGGGGTTAAGGGAATGGGGTGAGCTACAAGAGCCCAGTGAGTAGAAACAGAGAAAAACATTTGATTTAGTTCCTCCTTTTTTTTAGGTTTATTATAATCTATTTTATTGTTCCACCCTTTTTATGTATTTTATTATAAAGACATTTTATTCAATTCTTTCTTTTTCTTTTCATGCATTCATGAAATGCATCACATCACAGTTAAATCACATAACTTTCCTTTCTTCCCCGCTTGAGTTCACGCTAGCAATCTCTTCCTCTTGCGGGTGATTTTAGAGGGTTCACGAAACGTCCTTCCCCTCAAGGTTAGACATGACCCCAACATTCCCTCTGTCAAAACTTGGCCCCGAAGGAGCTCTCATGGGGCTTTCCTACATGTACTCGCCCGACTGACAAAGACTCAATGACAGACTTGCGGGCTATTGAGGTCGCCTTGGTCCACCCATCACATCATATACATAGCACATTATGCAATGCGTCACCTTCGTGAAACTAGTGCAAGCATCCTATCACATATAAACATGGTGCATGGGCATGGTGAAACTAGTGCAATCATCCTATTACATAACATGATGTATGAGTATGCTTTAGGCATTAGATTTTCTTAAAGTAAAAGATTAAGTTTAGTTCTACTCACCTGAAGCCACTGCTCAACAAACTCAGGGTCAACTAGCACTGAAGCTAGACACCTCTCCTCAGGTCCAATCCTACACAGATGGACTCACATGAGGTACTAAACACATTCTGACAACTCATAAGCAACTACCCAAAAACCCCTCTAAACATCATAGAAACATGCATAGAAAACAGCCATGAAAAGGCTGGACAGGCACTTTCGGCGGCACCTTCGGCGGCCGAACCCTCTCTCCAGAGACGAAACTCGGGTACCTTCGGCGGCCGAACCCTCTCTCCAGAGACGAAAGTCAGGCACTTTCGGCGGCCGAACATTGCCTTCGGCGGCCGAAAGTCTGCTTTCAAGCCAAAACTCACTTTCGGGGGCAAGGTTAGGCGGCCAAACCTATGCATCCATAGGCATGTTCGGCGGCCGAAACCACCTTCGGCGGCCGAACCTGAGTTCATCCAGAACTCAGCCTTCGTGCATAACAGCCTCCCAAACCTCACAAAACAACCCCAAACCTCACATACTCTCTCCCAAGCATGCATACACACTCCCACAAGCATAGGAAGCAAGGAAACTAACTCAAACTCCTCAACACATCATCACATAACATACATTGGGCATAAAACCCACATAAACCTAAACATGCATATCTACCCATACTCAACCATAAAACCTCCACAAAACTTACTTAAAACTTTATTAAAACTCAAGGAAAACAAGGATCTACACTTACCTCTTCAAGATTGAGGATTGGTGCGACCCAAAGCTTGAGGTGTGGAGAATCCAAGCTCCAAAAGCTCCACGCTCTCCAAACCTCCGATCTAAGCTTTAAAACTACAAACCAAGGGTAGAACCCATGAAAAACTTGAGGGATTTGAAGGAAAGACATACAAACAACCAAGGGAGGGCATACACTCACCTGAGCTCGGGAATGGGGAGAAAACTCGCCCATTTCCGATCTGAGGGCTCTTTATAGGTGGCCTGGTCAACAACCTTCGGCAGCCTAACGTGCCCCCTAAACTCATGCATGTTCGGCGGCCGAACTTGACTTTCGGCGGCCGAACCTTGGCTCGTTCAAACAAGACTTTCGGAGGCCAAAGGCGCTCCCGAAGCCTTTCCATGTTCGGCGGCCGAACTTCACTTTCGGCGGCCGAACCTGGCAATTGCCTCCTTGGTCTTTTCTTTTCAAAACTCAATTCATTTCATTTAAAACCATGAAATCATGTGAAAACATTTTAGAAAACACATTTTACCCCTCTAGAAGCCTTTGGCATCTTCAGAACTCCAGATTCCAACGGAGATTCCGCTGGAAGGTAGAGATTCCGATGCCGGAATCTAGCCGGGTATTATAGAACCTTGCTCGGATCTGACATAAACTTCCTCAACATCGAAACATGGAAAACCGGATGGATTCTTGCCATTGAAGCAGGTAAATCCAGCTTGTACAACACACTCCCAATCTTTTGCAAGATTTCAAAGGGTCCAATGTATCGTGGGGCTAGTTTACCCTTCTTCCCGAAGCGAACCACTCCCTTCATTGGAGACACCTTGAGCAATACCAGATCCCCCTCCTGAAACTCTAACTGTCTCCTGCGGACGTCTGCATAGCTCTTCTGTCTGCTGGCAGCAGTCTTGATTCTCTCTCTGATTATGGGTACCACCCTGCTGGTGATCTCTACTAGCTCAGGCCCTGCTAAGGCCTTTTCTCCAACTTCCTCCCAGCAAACAGGTGATCTGCATTTCCTTCCGTACAAAGCTTCATATGGAGCCATCCCGATGCTAGCATGATGACTGTTATTGTAGGCAAACTCCACCAAAGGTAGATGCTGCCTCCAAGAACCGCCAAAGTCCAGCACACACATTCTAAGCATATCCTCGATAGTCTGGATGGTCCTTTCGGACTGTCCGTCCGTCTGGGGGTGGAAGGCAGTACTGAAATCCAACCTAGTACCCATAGCATTCTGCAGACTCCGCCAAAACCTGGAGGTGAACTGGGGCCCTCTATCTGACACTATCGAAACAGGAACCCCATGCAGTCTGACGATCTCATCCACATACACCTGCGCCAACTTGTCCACAGAGTAGCCACTCCTGACAGGGATGAAGTGAGCAGATTTGGTGAGTCTGTCCACAATCACCCATATGGAGTCCACTCTGTTGGACACCGCCGGTAACCCTACTACGAAGTCCATAGCTATATTTTCCCATTTCCATTCTGGAATCGGTAGCGGGTTAAGCATTCCAGCTAGCTTCTGATGTTCCAGCTTCACCCTCTGACACACTTCGCAGGCTGACACAAACTGTGCCACTTCTTTCTTCATCGCTGGCCACCAATAAACTTTCTTCAAATCTTGATACATCTTGGTGGCTCCGGGGTGAATGCTGTATCTTGCATTATGAGCTTCTCTCATAATGTCTCCTTTTAGCCCTATGTCATCTGGTACACATAGTCTGCTCCCATAGCGGAGGATCCCCTTGCTGTCGAATCTGAACTCACTATCATTGCCTGACTGAACAGTCCTGGCAATCTTTACTAACTCTGGGTCCTCATGCTGTTTCTGAGCCACCTGCTCCAGAAACACGGGTGCCACTCTCATCTGGGCCACCAAGGCACCTGTACCAGACAACTCCATCTGTAGACCTTCCTCAATAAGCTTGTAGAACTCCTTCACCACTGGCCTCCTCTCTGCCGATATGTGGGATAAACTGCCTAGTGACTTCCGGCTTAGGGCGTCTGCCACGACATTCGCCTTGCCCGGATGGTACTGAATCTTGCAATCATAGTCACTCAGCAGCTCCACCCACCTTCTCTGTCTCAAATTCAAATCTCTTTGACTCAGGATGTACTGCAGGCTCTTATGATCTGTAAAGATCTCACATTTTGCCCCATAGAGGTAGTGCCTCCACATCTTGAGTGCAAAGATTACTGCTGCCATCTCAAGGTCATGTGTGGGATAATTCAACTCATGCTTCTTTAGCTGCCTCGAAGCATAAGCAATCACCCTCTCATTCTGCATCAGTACACAACCCAGTCCCACACGGGACGCATCACAAAAGACTGTAAAGTCCTCATCACTAGATGGCAGAGCTAAAACTGGTGCTGAAGTCAACCTCTTCTTAAGCTCTTCAAAACTTTCTTCGCACTGGTCGGTCCACAGAAATTTCTGATTCTTCCTGGTTAGTCTGGTCAGAGGAGCTGCAACCTTTGAGAAGTCCTGAACGAACCTCCTGTAGTAACCTGCCAAACCCAAGAAACTTCTAACCTCTGTCACTGAAGTGGGTCTAGGCCAGTCAGCCACAGTTTATGTCTTCTTGGGGTCTACCTCTATCCCATTCTCTGACACTACATGCCCCAAGAACGAAATGCTCCTCAGCCAGAACTCACATTTAGAGAACTTGGCATACAAGCCATGTTCCCTCAAAGTCTGCAAGACCAACCGCAGATGATGGGCATGCTCCTCTGCATTCCTAGAATACACTAGGATATCATCTATGAAGACAATAACGAAGTGATCCAGGTACTGACTAAACACTCTGTTCATGAGATCCATGAATGCTGCAGGGGCGTTGGTCAACCCGAACGGCATTACAAGGAACTCAAAATGCCCATATCTGGTCCTGAAAGCTGTCTTCGGTACGTCTTCATCTCTGATCCTCAGCTGATGGTACCCAGATCTCAGATCTATTTTGGAGAAACAACCTGCTCCTGCTAACTGGTCAAATAGATCATCGATCCTTGGCAAAGGGTACCTATTCTTGGCAGTGACTTTGTTCAACTGTCTGTAGTTGATACAAAGCCTAAGGGATCCATCCTTCTTTCTGACAAACAAGACTGGTGCACCCCAAGGTGAGGTGCTCGGTCGGATGAAGCCCTTTTCTACCAACTCTTGCAACTGTTCCTTCAATTCTTTCAACTCGGCTGGAGCCATCCTGTAGGGAGGGATAGAGATCGGTCTAGTTCCTGGCATCAATTCTATCTCGAACTCTATCTCCCTAGGAGGCGGTAAACCTGGCAGCTCGTCTGGGAAAACATCTAAGAACTCTCTAACCACAGGCACCGAGGCGGGCTCTCTGACATCTCTGTCTAGCTCTCTCACATGAGCTAGATAACCCTGACAACCCCTCCTGAGCAGCCTACGAGCCTGTAGGGCTGATATCAAACCTCTAGGTGTACTCCCCCTGTCTCCTCTAAAGACAACCTCTGACCCATCCTGACATCTGAACTTAACTACCTTGTCTCTGCAATCCAAGGTAGCACCATGGGTAGATAGCCAATCCATCCCTAGAATGACGTCAAAATCTGTCAAGTCTAGAACCACTAGGTCGGCGGATAGGCATCTTCCCTCTATGAAAACTGGACTGTACTGGCAGACTGACTCTGCCACTGACGGGTCACACTTGGGTCCACTGACCCATAGGGGACACTCTAACCCAGAGACCATCAAACCCAACCTCTCGACCGCTCTCGGAGAAACAAAAGAATGGGATGCACCCGGGTCCATTAAGGCATAAACATCTGAACAACCAATGATGATATTACCTGACACCACGGTGTTGGATGCATTCGCCTCTTGCTGCGTCATCGTGAAGATCCGTGCTGGAGCTGACGGACCTTCCCCTCTGTAACCTGTTGAAGAAGAGGCTGACCCTCTCCCTCGGCCTCTGCCACTAGCCTGTGTCGCGGCTGAAGCTGCTGGCTGTGCCACACTACCCGAAGCTGTCTGCTGGGGCTGTGCCGTAGGAACTGCTCTCGGACACTCCCAAGACATGTGTCCCTCTTGCCCACACCTGTAGCAGGCTGTCGTCCCAAACCGGCATACCCCCCGGTGTAGCTTACCACACCTCGCACAAACTGCGTTATCAGCACCAGAGCTTGAGCCACCTCCTAATCCCAGACCTGATTTGATCTTGCTCCAGAACTTATTCTTCTTTGTCTTCCTGGTGGTATTATTCCACCTCTTACTGCCTGAACTCAAGGATGAAGGGTCAATCCTTCCCCCACCTGGGGTCTTGGAACCAGAAGGTTGTGCCACTGACTGCTTGACTTTTCTCGCTATTATGGCACTAGCCTCCATTCTCCTGGCCATGTCTATAATGGCATGGAAACTTTCTCTATCAGCTGACTGAATCAAAGAGGAATACCTGGAATTGAGCCTCATGATATACCTCCTCGACTTCTTCGGATCTGTGTCCAGATGTTGCCCAGCAAACGGCAACAACTCTAAGAATCTATCGGTGTACTCATCGACACCCATCTCATCTGTCTGCTTCAGCTGTTCAAACTCAATCATCTTCAGCTCCCTGGAACTGTCAGGGAAAGCCCATCCTGCGAACTCATTCGCAAACTCCTCCCATGACAGACTGTCCACCCTTGGTTTCACATAGTTCTTGAACCACTCTCGTGCCTTCTTGCATTTCAGAGTGAAACCAGCCATCTGAATGGCTCTACTTTCATCCGCCCCTATCTCATTTGTAATTGTTTTGACCTTCTCCAGGTACACAAACGGATCATCACCTGTATCAAACTGGGGAGCACCCAACTTTATGTAGTCAGTCATCTTGACTTTGCTCCCTCCAGATGAGCTAGGCTGAGGTATTAGGGTTTCTGGAACTGTGGGTTCTGCTGGTGGTGGTGGTGCAACATCCCCTGGGATAGGGTTTGCTGTGCCTGGATAGGAGGGTTGAGGTGGGTACATAGGGTATTGTGGATACTGTGGGTGGAAAGGTGGGTATGGCATGTGAGAAGGGTAAGGATTAAAACTGGGGTAATCCGATGTACTTCCCATCGAATACCCGAGGTATGGTGAAAAAGGTGGGTACTGGGGTGGTGGAACAAACCCCGAGGCCTGAGTGCCTCCCTGAGACTCACCCATGCCCTCTTCTGGCATGCTCACACCAAGACTACCATCCCTCCTCTGGTCCACATCCATCTCTTCTCCCACATCCACTGACCTGCCTCCTTGAACCGTTCCTCTTACTGATCTGTTTCTACCCAGATCCAGAGACCTTCTAGGGTCTCCCACTGCTCTGTCCCTGTTGGACCTACTTGACATTGCCCTTGGCAATGCTGGAGGACGGGCGCTCGTGCCCTCATCCTCCGGTGGTACTCTAGTCAATCTAGCCGATCGACGAGTTCCTCGCATTCTGTTTACTGAAAAACAGCACAGATAACAAACCATTAGCATCAAATGGTTCATGTGGAAACACATAAACCCACATCATATACACATCATATTCATAGCATATCTCATGGCATACATACTTTCATTCTAGACAGGACTCTACATCCTATCCTAGTGGACATGATTTCCTATTGTGCTTGACTTTCTGTAACATCTATGAGCCCGACACTCTAGGTCCGACCATATGAACCTAGGGCTCTGATACCACTCTGTAACGATCCGGAAACCGGACCGCTACCGGCGCTAGGATTCAGGTCGGCTTAAGGCCGCCAGAACCTGTAGCAAGCCAAACATCCATCCTGTGAACTTGTTTAATCCCATACATGGTCAACAACATACATAAAAAAATTAAAAACTTTTCTTTCATTCAAACATTTCCTTGCCAAGCCTAGCCTGTGCATGCACAAACATAACATAAACCTCTCATTGGAGTCCTCATCAAATACTCCAATGGGGTAACATAACATAACATAGGCTTGGGTTACATAGGCATCATAAAAACATTATATCTCATACAAGACCATGTGTACAGGGAATACAACAGACTCTAGTCAAGCACACTATTAAACTTTCATTACATTACATATCATACTTTTACATTACAAACAAACCATGTCCACAGCTAAGCTATTACATAAACTTCTCTTACTCTGCTGACTTCTCTATCTACTCTGCACCTGCAAGACTGGGGTTAGGGGAGAGGGGGTGAGCTATAAAGCCCAATGAGCAGAACTAAAAACATTGATTTTATTATTTCCTTTATTATTATTATTATTCATTATTTATTATTTATTTTATTTTATTTTATTTCAACATATTATTTAACTTTTTTTTTCTTCTTTTCATGCTTTCATGAAATGCAACACATCACAGCTAATCACATAAAGGATGGTATTGTCACCATTAGTCCTCTTCCTTTCCAAAGTGCCGGGACGTAGAATGGATACAACCGGGCTTTCTCTTACTTATCATAACATAACATTCCAATATGCCGGGACGTAGAATGGGTCAACCGGTCTTTCTCTTTCTTTGTGCCAGGGACGTAGAATGGGTACAACCTGGACTTTCTCTTTCTTTGTGCCAGGGACGTAGAATGGGTACAACCTGGACTTTCATACATAACATGCCATATCTCATCATACATATCGAGGACCATGGATCATCCAATCAACCATCCACATCAACATCAATTTATGCAATGCAGCATATTCGTGAATTCTAATGCAAACATCCTGAAATATTGCATGGCATTAGTGATGCATGGGCAATGCTTTATGATTCATTCATTTATTCATTTACTTTACTTTAAAACTTAAGGGGTTGTTCCACTCACCTGATGACTGAAGCTTTAACAACTCAAAGGCAGCTATCTCACTGCCGGGGGTCTCGGTTCCTCGGGTCCGAACCTACACAGGTGGACTTAGATGAGGTACCAAACAAACATAAACAAGACTCTAAACATACCCCCAAAAAACCTCCTAAAAACACCTCAAAACACCCCTAGAAAACATGCAAGAAAAGGCTGGACAGGGCACTTTCGGCGGCACCTTCGGCGGCCGGAAGTTCCTCCAGAGCCGAAAGTCAGGCAGGTTCGGCGGCACCTTCGGCGGCCGAAACTCCCAGACAGAGACGAAACTCATGCATGTTCGGCGGCACCTTCGGCGGCCGAAAGTCTCGGACAGAGCCGAAACTCCAACTTTCGGGGGCAAGCTTCGGCAGCCTAAAGCTGCCTCCCAAGCCATGTTCGGCGGCCGAAACTCCCTTCGGCTGCCGAACCTGGTTTCTGCCAAAGGGCAGAAACTTGGCTCCCTTATGCATTTTTGCCTCCAAACTCACCAATCATGCATAAACTTGTTCTAAAACATGCATAAACACCATACATCACACCTAGGGGTCTCAAACTATTAAATACCCCAACTACAACACTTCAAACACACACAAACAACATACATTGTTCATCAAAACATCAAAACCCATAAACTCATCAACAAGCCTAAACATGCATCTCTACCCATAAAACAACTTAAAACTTACTTAAAACATATAAGGAGCTTAAGATCGGCTCTTACCTCTTGAAGATCGAGAGGGAGACGACCTAAACTTGGAGATCCACGAAAATGAGCTCCTGAGTTCCCAAAGCTCCAAAACTTGTTTCAAAAGTTCAAAACCTTCAATGCAAGCTTAAAACTCAAGAAAAATGGTGGGGATTTGAAGGAAGAACACTAGATCTGGAAGAGGGCGGTCGGAAGCTAGCTGTGGCCGAAAATGGGAGAAAGCTCGCCCATTTCGGCTAAGTGCCCCTTTTATAGTGGCTGGCCAGACCACGTTCGGGGGCCGAAAGTGCCTCCGCACGCATGCCATGTTCGGCGGCCGAACTTGACTTTCGGCGGCCGAACCTGAATTTCCCTCACTCATGCTTTCGGGGGCCTAACGTGCCTCCAAGACGCATGCATGTTCGGCGGCCGAACTTGGCTTTCGGCGGCCGAACCTGGGTTTTCCTCCAAAGACTTTTCATGCAAAAACTCAATTAATTTTCATACTTAAAACCATGAAATGCTTTAAAATATTTTATGAAAACATGTTTCTACCCTACTAGAGGCTTCCGACATCCGAGATTCCACCGGACGGTAGGAATTCCGATACCAGAGTCTAGCCGGGTATTACAAATGCATCCCCAACGGCCATATTTATGACTGAACTATAAATACAATGAGTTTTTGATGTGAAGAGGTTACAACAACCATCTAAGCAAATATTTATTGAGATCACAACATTTTTCATTCTCTCTTTCTCAAAACCTTGAGCCTAAGCATTGATTTCTTGAAAGCTTATTTTGAGTTGTAATTGGTTGGCTTTTCAGAGTGAGTAAAGGTTGTTGAGAGATTCTGTTGTTGAGAGATTCTGTTGTTGTGAGTGTGGCATTGAGCAAAGAATTGCTCTTGAGTGAAAAAGAGATTTGTAAAGAGCAAAGGCTTGCTCTAAGATTGTAAGGGTTTTAATCTTCACCCAAAGAAGATTTGATAGTGGAGTTGAATTCTCAAAGTGGACCTTGAGGAGAGGACGTAGGCTTGAGATAGCTGAACCTTTATAAATTCTTGTGTTGATTATCTTCTTCCTCATTGCCTTCTAATTTGTGCTTTTCCCTTTAAATTTTTTATAAACCCAATTCACCCCCCTCTTGGGTTGCTTTAAGGGACAACAACTTGATTTTTCTATTAGGGTAGTAAAATTTCAAATAGAACATAAATAACAATTTCTTGAATTTATTGAAATAGAGTTGAGCACAAACCTTCCCAAGATCTTACACAAGCTTAAAATTCCCTAATTTTCCTTTTCTTTTCCTTTCCCTTCCACTTCTTCTTCATAAAAAAAAAACCAATAAATCAACTTAATACAATATTTCTCATAAATATTCACATAAAATTATAAGAAATATCCCTACAACAAAAACTCCTAACATACCTTTAAATTTCCAACCCCTTGGTTACTATTCACTCTCTTTCAACCTTGAATTTTCTCTTGATTTCTCTTCTTTTCTTCACATTCTACTTTGAAAAGGTGTTGGGATAAGATGGATAATTGATTGGAGGTGGAATTTTGAATAAATTTTGGTGAGAAAAAAAAAGATAGAGAAATGGGTACTTCCTCTTAGTTGACGGGAAGGAGAAGGAGAATGGGAGAAAAAGGGTTTTTTTTTTTTTTTAGTTAAGTGGCTAACCATTGCCGCTTGTCTTTAAATTAGATTTTTATTTCTCTTTTTTTTTTTTCTCTTTTTCTCCTCTTTTTCTTTTTTCTTATTCTTTTATTTATTATTTATTTTATGTTATTTCAATTATTTATGTATTTATTTAGTTATTTATTTATTTATTTATATTTTTACTTTATTTTATTTTATTTTTATTTTTTGGATGTTACAACTAGGGCCAGAAAGCAGGGGTCGGAAGCACCCCCAAACATCTTATCACATAGCATATTAGCCATGAAGGCAGGTGTCGACTCAACAATCACCTCGGCAGCGTTCAATAGCTCATTGTCTGGGACAAAAGACAAATTCTTCACCACCTTTTTTTCCTTATCAACGGGAGGAGAAGGGGTTGCCCTTGAGGGTTCTAAAGTCTTGGCGCGTTTAGCTGCCCTGCCCCCAATAATAATGGCATCCACAACTTTAAGGAGAGGGGTCCAAGGGAGCAGACTTAGTACCCTCCTTTGAGCTACTGTCAGCTGACTCGCTAACCACAGTGGGTTCTCTGAGGACCTCCTTTGAAGCGGGTGAAGCCTTAGAAGCGGCCGGTGCCTTGGGTGGGACCAGCGTTCTAGAGGCTACGGAACGAGAACCCCCCAACACCCACACCAAAGCCAGAGAGGGTGTGGAGGTAGGAGTAGAGTGACGAGCTAACGACACAGGAGCTGTAGCTTGAAAAACCTCCCTAGTCACATCAACAACAGACTTATTAGCCTTGAAAGCGGCTAGAGTCTCCTTCATACTCTCCCTAGTCAGAGTGAAGTTCTTAGGGAGTTTGATGGTACCCATTGGCATGTTAGAAGCTGAAAAAAAAATACTAGTTTAGTTAGAGCTCGAAATAACAAAAGAAGCATATAAAGAGGAAAAAATAAAAAAATATCAACTTCCTGGTTGTTCCGTAGGTTAGACATGAATATACACTTCTCGATGTCATACTTATTCTTTACAGAGATCAGTCGGAGAAGGTAAATTTAGTCTACTAAGGTTAACCTAGAAAAGTCATTACAGCCTTGAGGGATCTCCCCCTAAGAGAGGTCGATGTCCCAATTGATTCCTGAGCTCTCCTTAAGCTTAATGACAACGAACTGTTCTGCCCAATATTTATGAAATCCTTATATCCCGTGAATATTGACAACCCAGCTCGGAGACCAAAGTAATAGAACCCATGGTTAGATCTGACAAGATGGAAGAAGGTTCAGAATAACTCGAGAGAAGGGGCAAAACCCCAGCACAAGCAGATAGACTCAAATCAACATATAAATAAGATGGAGTTAGGAGATAACATTCAATGAGTCACTTTAAAGTGATGAAAGACTTCGATAAAATAAAAGGGTAAATGGAAAAGTAAGATCGAACTCGTGTTGCTTCACGAAAAAGACCAAGTTACGCCCGTGTTGAGTATCTACCAGGCCTTTCAGCGGTAGATTCGAAAGAATTATTCGTTCATTAGATAAGGAAGCCCTAATTTTAAAAATGGTGGTATCAAAGAAGTCAAGGGAGAAATAGTGAGAGAAAGAAGAATGGGTGACAGAAGACATCAGATCGACCACCTTAGAAATCCTAATAGAAGCCATGGGAGGAGCAAAAATATACCTTGGACTGAAAAATCGGGGATTACAGAGAAGAGAAAGAGCAAGATAGCAAAAACAGCGCAAGAGGCAGAGCAACGAGCGAAAGCAAGAGCGCAAATTTGAAATGGAAAAAGGCAAAGAAAGAACGTTTTGATAGAACTCTCCTAGAGCCATGCTGTAATAATTGAGATCTTGAAGTTTACCCCTCATAAATCACAAAATAATTAATGAGCTGGTAAATGGGTACTTGATGACAATTTGGCTCCAAACACCCGGACCTTAGTAAAACCCATGTTAGAAAGACTTGGCCCAACTTCAAATAGGGCCCAAGGTGCGACTCCATGCCTTATGTAAGCCTGAGGTCAATTCAGGTAAGTCGAACTGAGCTGGAATCTGTTCGTGAGGGCCCTAGTCCCATATATCCGTTAACTCACGCGGAATAATAAATCCCGTAATGCCTGGAATCGTGTTCAAAGCCAGCATGAATATGACAAGGAAGGTATAAGCGCAAGACAACAGTTATACATCACTAAAAAATAAAATATAAGAGGAATACAAGGATACACAAGGAAAATAGAAACCAAATTTACCATAACATAGTTTAACCTAATCCATTACAGATCTCAGACATCAGTCACTTATAAATATTTTAACTAAATATATATTTATTTAAAATTTTAAATAAAATTCAAATACACTTATGAGTTAATTTTTTATAATTTAAGCCGAGCGCAGTATTGATTTTATTTTCAATTAGTATATTTTCAAAAAATTTTCTATTTATATCTTATATGATTTTTCCTTTTACATTGAAAAATATTTGTATACATTCACAATATTTAATTTTTATATAAATTAACTTCAATTAAAGCTTCAACTTAAGATTTATGATTTTAAAAACGACTCTAATATTAATAAACTAAATTAAATATATTACTATCAAATTATTTTTTTTAATATTCAAATTAAATTATTTACCTTTATTGATTATTAGATTAAACATCAATTACATAAAAATAATTTTATGTTATGTTATGGGTTCTATTTTTCAATATGAAAATTTTTGGAAAAACATGAGTATAAGGTTTAGTTTATTTCGTTTGGGTGACTTTTGAAAATTAGTTATGAGAAAAAAAATATCTTACTCATTAAAAAACAATAATTTTTTTAAATGACATTATTTTTTTAAAGAGAATGTCATTCTTTAACTTAAAAACCTTATTATATTATTTGAACTTTTTATATATATAAATCTTATTAATGCGCCTTTGTTTCAATTGATATTTCAATTCAATAATTAATAAAAATGAATTATTTTATTAAGAATATTTTTATTGCAAAAAGTATTTTATACATATAAATTATTTTTCACAAATCCTAAATATCGAATTTAATTACGCGGTAGATGGATTATCACAATTTACTGACTTTCTAAATTAAATTGATGTTGTAATACTTGATTAATTAATGGGCAAGGTGATATAGCATATAATCAAGGTTTTATTTGTTAAAAAAATATTTTCCATATTTTTTCTAGCATTTTAATCATTTAAAAATTAATAAATGAAAAAAAAATTCCCTAATTACAAAGAAAATTAAATAATTATAAAAATCTGACTTTTTTAATATTGCTAATTCATTTCTTTTACAGTGCAATTGAATAACAATAATAATAATAAAAAATGTTTTAAATAATAATGATACCATAAAGTTGTGCTAAAATAATATTTAATAAAATTGATATTAAAATGTAGAATTTGCATTCTCACATAATTTTATTTTGAATGGTTTTTTTGAAACAATTTTATCTTAATTTAAATTACCATTCTCGAATTTTTTTAAGTAAAATTATAAATCACATTAAACATAGTTCCAATTTTGATTAAGTGATTCAGTTTGTAGTATTTAATATTTATATTAAATAAAAAGTTTATTTTGACTAAAAATAATAATTTAATTATTTAATTTTATTATTATAAAAAAATATGCACGTTTAATTTGATAATGTTAAATAGCATCACTTAATATTAAATAATTGTCCTTATTATTTAGGATTTTAGTGTGAATATTATGTTTAATGCAATGCAATGAAATTATACTTATAATTACTTCCCATTTAAGCAATGTCTATGTCTCGTCATTTTTATTCAAATACTTTTAACCTTTATAATTATTTTCACATTTTAATTGATAAAAAAAACTTTGTGTATTTTCCAACTTTTTGATAACTAATTAAAATTTGGACATGTACGTGAAAAACATTATATTTATTTAGTTCACATCGTACAATTGTAATTTAATATTTTGTAATTATCGAAGTTTCTTAATGTAGATTTTTTTCTTGCTAAATAGATACCATGTAGGGGTGAGCAGTATTCGGTTCAAATCGAAAAAATCGATCGAATCGAATTGATTTGAAAATTTAATTCGGTTTTTTATACATTTCGGTTCGGTTCGGTTTTTAATTTTAAAAATTTCAGTTATTTCGGTTCGGTTTAATTTTGATCAGAAAAAACCGAACCGAACCGATTAGTGATAATAATATATTTTTTCAATAATATAGAGAAATTAAATCATATTAAAATTAAAATATTTTAATTAAATTTTAAAATATTAAAAATAAAGTGTAAAAAATAAAAAAATTATTAAAAATCGAAACCGATCAAATCGAACCGAATCGAACCAAATCAGACCGGTTCGATTCGATTCGGTTTCTGATTAAAATCAGTTCGGTTCGATTTTCATAAACACTAAAATTTCGATTTTCAGTTTATTCAGTTCGATTCGATTTTGAACCGAACCGACCGAATGCTCACCCCTAATACCATGGGCTTGTTACATTTGTTAATTAAAAATATTTTACTTTAAATTCACCTTGTCTAATGTAATGATGTTTTTATTATTATTTTTTTTTAATTTTTGAAATAAAAAAATTTTCTTAAAACTTGGACCTTTGAATTTTGCAGCCAAGATTTACCTAAAAGAAAATAAGACAGAGTGGTAGACCTTGTTCTATTAAATTAACTTAATAGGAAGTATAGTATTTTATTTTCATCATATAAAGAAAGTAATTTAATTAAGTGAAATCAGTAAGTTGTATTTCTCTAGAATTTATTAATTTATTATACTTAAAGTTGTATTATAAATATTATTTTTTATAATACAAAAGAAAGAGGTAATTATGGATATTACAATCTTAATGATTTATTTCTTATTTTTTATTTAAAATAATTTTGGTTAAATTACTATGATATTCATATATTTTAACAAAATTAATCCTTCAATTTTTTATGCTTACATTTGTATACATTTTTATGAAATTAAACGTTTTTCTCATTCCTTTAAATAAAATGTTAATTAATATAAAAAGAATAATATGTATATTTAAAATTATATAAATAAAGTATTATAAAGATTAAAGTTGAAAGGTTAATTAACTTTTTTACATTAAAAAATTAATTTTATAAATATAAAAATATTTCAATTAAATTATTATAAAATAAAAAATTAAATAATTAATTTCAATAAAATACAGCAGTAAAAACAATTCATCAATTAATGATGGACCTATTATATTCTGCTACTTGTAAAAGAACACAAATCAGAGAAAGTATAAAAAGAAAGATAGAAAACAGATTTCAAAAGCGCGGGTCCTACACGCGGCTACACCCGTGTCCGATCTCTTCTCTTTCTGTGTACGTACTCCTAAATCCCACCAATAGCCACGTGGAGCTCACTCTATAAGATTGACAAGAATCAAAATCCCGCGCCCTCAAAATCTTTCTAATTATTCACTCATTGCCCTTCTCCTTCAAACTCCAAGTGGCCTCTCCTTTTGGAAGCTTTCGTTTCGACCTCCTCTTTCCTAACATCCCATCCTTTTTACTCTTATTAATTTTATTTATTTATTTATTTATTAATATATGAATTAAAATAATGAACATATTAATAAATAATTCATTAAATTTCACATGCACTTTAAATTTATTGCTCCTGGATTTGCTATTTATTATGATTATGAATATATAAAGTAATATTTGATAAATTGGTTAAATTTTTTAGATTTATTATTAATTCAGATAAAATGGTAATTTAATCACGACGCGGGTAAAAGCTGATCGCCGACCACTGATAATAAATTAGAGGAAAAAAATTTTCTCACACAAACGCTAAAAGGGAGAAATGCCCTGTCACATCCTTAACCAGTCCATTTCCATGTGGCCACTATAGTATTTTTCTTTCTTCAACGATGGCCACCTCCTCCAAAATCCCAAATTCAAGCCTAGGGTTTTCTGAACTTCAATTAACCCCTCCCGTTCTCTTATGGATTTCAATCTACTCAGACGGAGGTTACAGTAATTATCTCAAATTCAATTGAATTTTATTATGTTCTATTCTTTTCAAATACATGGAACCACAGCAACAGCAGCAGCAGCGGAAGCAGGAAGTAGAGGAGTGTAGACCTTCTATTCAAGAAGATAAAGAGCAGCGGGGTTTTGACAATTCTTTGCGTGGCGCAGACATTATGACCATCGATCAATGCGAGACGATTAGAGAAATGGATGATTCGCAGCTCGTTGGACCTTCGCCTGCCGTCGCGGTAGTGACCCGAGATGTTAATATGGTGGATGTCCAGGTTGCAACTGTAGAAAAAGTTGCGGTTGCTGCTACGAGTACGGCCAAGCGGAAGCGCGGCCGGCCTCCCAGAATTCAGGGGAAAACCGGGCCACAACCTCCGGCTTTGAAGAAGAATGAAGATGAGGAAGATGTTTGTTTTATTTGTTTTGATGGTGGTAGCCTTGTGCTTTGTGATCGCCGGTTAGTTGCCTTTTTTTTTTTGCCGCGAAATTTTGATAATGGAAGAGGAAATCTAGCTACAACCAGCCCCTAGTAGTAGAGCGTTTTTTTTTTTTGCTCGAGCACAGAATGGGCTTTTTACTGAAATGTTTTTTTTTCCCTTAAGCTGAGGTATAACAATTTAGATTTTATTTTTAAGAAGTTTTGGTACCAAATGGATGTTTAAGATTTTGTTGCTGCATTAGTTTGCTAGTTTTTAAGCGCTCCGATAATATTCACTTGCTTAATTGTTTTGGGTTCATACGTGGTAGGGGTTGCCCAAAGGCATATCATCCAGCTTGTATCAAGAGGGACGAAGCATTCTTTCGATCAAAAGCTAAATGGAATTGTGGTATGTGTCTAAATTTCACTTCATTGTTTTATGACATTTGTCAAATTGAGTTCCCAGCTACAGACCATCTAATGAAGATCTATTTTCAGGGTGGCATATATGCAGCAGTTGTCAGAAGGCTTCACATTATATGTGCTATACTTGTACATACTCCTTATGCAAAGGATGCACCAAAGATGCTGATTATGTGTGTGTAAGAGGGAATAAAGGTTTATGTGGAACATGCATGAGAATAATAATGCTGATAGAAAATATTTCGCCTGCAAATACTGAAATGGTATGTTAAGTTTTTTTTTTTTTTTAAGCTTGCTTAGTTAGCTTTAAGTTATTTAATTACGTGTGTGAAGGGTATGTGCAGCAGATTATATGAGAGAATTTCTTAATATCCTTTTAGCACCTTACTTTCTTGTGGGGTGTGGCTTGCCAACTTGCCATTGTTTTTCTTAGCTTGTCTTTATCATGGTTTTTTTAATCACTAGTACTATTTTACATGCTTCTGTGTTCTTCTTAAAATTCTTTTGCACGTGGTTTAAGTTGGTAGTTCTTTGGAGCTGGGACTCTGATCTACCTTCAGTTAGCTAATTGCCATTTGATCATGTCGTGTTTATCAGTTAGCTAATTGCCATCAGCTCATGTCATGTTTAAGTGTTTTCTCCTGCATACAAATTTTGCAGGTTCAAGTGGATTTTGACGACAAAACTAGCTGGGAGTATCTCTTTAAGGTGTACTGGGTTTACTTAAAAGCTAAGCTATCTTTAACTATAGATGAGCTAACTAAAGCTAAAAATCCTTGGAAGGGAGATGAGCTGCCTAAAACTAGAAATTCCTGGAAAGGAGCTTGCACTGGGTTTTCTAAGGAGGCATCTTCAGTTGAAATTTATCATGGCAATAATGATAAAGGCTCTTGTTTGGACAGCTGCTATGAAAATGTTGAGGCAAATCATTCCAAGAGAAGAAAAACTAAGGATGAAAATAAAGTTCTCAATGAGATCAACTCTCCATTGATGGAAAAATCAGATGTTGGAAAAATTGCAACTTTGCCTGAAGGAACAACATGGGCAACAAAGGAGCTCTTGGAGTTTGTAGCACACATGAAAAATGGGGACACATCTATTCTATCTCAGTTTGATGTCCAAGGTCTTTTACTTGAATACGTAAAAAGAAACAATCTTCGTGATCCTCATCAGAAATCTCAAATTGTTTGTGATTCAAGGCTCATAACTCTGTTTGGAAAGCCACTAGTGGGTCATTTTGAAATGCTGAAGCTTCTTGAATACCACTTTCTCATAAAAGAAAAATCTCCAGTTGATGATGCTGATGGTGGCCAGTTAGAGGCTGCTGGAAGCAATGATAGTCAACCGATTGTGAGTAATGACAGAAGGCGTAAAATACGTAAAAAGATGGATGAGAGGGGACCTCTGATTAATCCAAATCCAGATGAATACGCAGCAATAGATGTTCACAATATTAATTTGTTGTACTTAAAGCGTAATTTGGTAGAGAACCTAATGGATGACTTTGAAAAGTTTCATGAAAAGGTTGTTGGGTCATTTGTGCGAATTAGAATTTCAGGTGGTGATCAAAAGCAAGATATGTATAGACTTGTCCAAGTTGTAGGTATTATTCAAATGACCACTGCTGCTTGTTACCTTTAATAGAAGAAATGCTTAAATATTCACCTTTCATTGAAGAAAAAAGCCATGCTCTCTTTGAACCCTGAATTTTTGAAGCATAAGCTTGACAGTTTTATAAGTTTTTGATGATTTGTGTTTAGGTACTAGCAAGGCGGCTGAATCATATGAAGTTGGCACAAGAACAACTAATATCATGCTTGAGATATTAAATTTGGAAAAGAAAGAGGTTATATCGATTGATGGAATATCAAGTCAGGAGTTTTCAGAGGTGAGTAAACATAATATCTCTTTTTTAATAGAAGTGCGTAAAGGCATACCATAAATAGATGCGCTTCTCTTTGTAGTTTCAAAAGTTTGTAATTCTTTCTTTCAAACCTTAAGAGTTTGTAGAAACTTTTTCGTTTGTATTTTACAATGTCAGTGTTCTTTTAGGTCTAACATGAATAAATGAATTTGTAGCTTTTTTGAATTTTTTAGATTTAAAATTAAGATGATAGAATTTCCTGGCTCTTTGTTCTTTGTTTCTTTCCCTTTTGTCCCTATGAATTTCTTTTGCATAATCCCATCTACTAGGAGTTACATGTGTGGTCACATGATATTTGTGCAACTCGTGTTTTAGTGGATTAGCTATGGAAAGCAATTTCTTAGGGTTAACCAGGTCATAATTTTGGTTGTTTCAAACATAAATATATTTTTTTTAAAATTCACTTGAGCGATATTTTGATATGTAGCATATGAACTGCAAACATGCTTATGTTATAAAGTGGACATGCATGCCAGCTATGCATATTTTTGTCTTTTGCATTCCCGTCTACATGCTTCTGAGGAGGTTCTTGTGCAAGTAAGAAACTATTTCAAATATTTGTTGTCTTTCATCAATATCCTTATTTATTCTCTCATCCCTAATTGTTATGTGGAAGGATGCTTGTTTGGTGTATGATTTGATATTGAATATGCGTAGTTATGGATTTCAATCTTTTTGGTGCTCTACTAATTATTTTAGTCATTTTGGAAAGTTCCATTGACTTCATTTATATCTTGGAAAAATTGACTTTTTTCCCTTTTTGTACCTCATTAAAACTGATTGATACTCTTGCTGTTCGAACTATTCAAATGAAGGAAAGAAAAAGATTTATTGCTTTATTACAAAAGGTGTTAAGTGATGTGGATTATTGTCTGCATAAATAAGACTACAATATCTAAAAGCGTTGTGCATTTGGCTGGTATTGGTTACGCCTTTATACTATTTCTAAAGCATCACAAGTTTGATTTATTATATGCCTATACACTAGAAATTAGAAAAGGATTGCACTTCCGGGACATTGATTATAGTAGCATTAGCTTGTATGAGATGATTGTTTTTTTTTTTTTTTTTGTAGTTTTACTTTCATAGTTTCCTTCCTTTGGAAGATACATGGATAGAATTCTAACATTTAGCCTTATCATGAATTGGTCAAGTTAATTGTGATAGGTATAGCATTTGTATTCCTCTTTATATTTGAATATGTGATGATATAGACTGTAACTACACTAATATTACTATTTACACCTACATTCGGCAATCAGGTCAGGTAGTAAATTGGAGCCTTGTTAAATAAAATGTATGATTTTTCCTTTGGTATTGATGTGCCAGTTATGTCTACAGGATGAATGCAGACGTTTACGCCAGTGTGTAAAATGTGGGCTTATCAAACGGTTGAAAGTGGTTAGTGTTTCTCAATATTCTCTTCTATGTTCCGGCTTAAATGTGTCCCCTTGCCCAAATTAAATTGTTTTCTTGGTTATAGGGTGAGATTCAGGAAAAGACAATGGCACTTCAACATGTCAAAGTCAGTGATGTGAGTTCCAGCTTGGTAGCTTCCTTGCATTAATACGACCTGAAATTCCATTTTATAGTTTCATATTGATTTCATATAATTACTAAACTTACTCTCTTAAGCATGGCTCTCCAGTGGTTGGAAGCAGAGATATCGCGGCTTAACCATCTTCGTGATCGAGCTAGTGAGAAGGGACTTAGGAAAGAATATCCTTTGCTATATGATATTCTTATGATTAATTTTGTAATACAGCTTTCTCTCTGTATTTGTTGAACGATTCCCTTGCATTACTAGCATATTAGGCCCACTCGTACACTCATATTCACTTGAGGAAGATTTTTTTTTCTCTTATGGATCATATGCTATAAAAAAATTGCAGTTGAGGTATTAGGTAAGTAGCTACATTTTCTGAACTTTTACCAATTGAAAGTGCACAATGGAGAGCACAGGGCGAAAGTGCTCGTTTTTTAATTGTCTGATATCAAACTGCATAAATATTGAGATTAATTAGCATATTGTAAATGTAATGCTTTTGAGTAATATGATTATGCTCCTCTCACTATTTTCTTTTCGGATCCTACACTTCCAAAGTGGGGAATGGAAACAGTGGGTGGAATGGATTTCTAATGGGTGATTGAGTTCTCTTTTTTGTTTATATAATAATTATTTGTCACCATCCTATACATCCCAATTTCCTAATGTTGGCTTATCTTGTTTGTGAACTATGCTACTTTTTAGTTGGCCAGTATTGCATTTTGTAGCTGCATTTTGACTAGCATGTTTTGCTGAATAACTTGACTAGAGGTTTTATTGTAGGAAGAGGGCTTCGACTGTTATTGCAGCTAATGCAACAGCTGCCTCCATTTTTTGAACTTACCTTTTTCTTCTCTCCTTAGTATTCATATAAAGCCTGTGATAAAATATGCATTAATGGCTGAAAATGTGTGGAAAACCTAGTAGAAATTCATCAAGTAGTTCCTTGACCATGCTGCACGCTTAGAGAATGTGTGGAAAAATTAGAGCTTCTGAAGTCGCCCAAAGAACGCGAGCGCAGGCTACATGAGATTCCCAACATACACTTAGACCCAAATATGGATCCAAGTGTTGAATCTGAAGATGCTGGAGAATCAGATGAAAAGAAACAAGGTACTTACTGATGATTTGTGAAAATAAACCAATTTGTGGTTATAATCATGACTGGAATTTTTCCTTAAGGAAGTTGTGGGTCATAACTTTTTAACCTTGTGTACAGGTTACCATGTGAGATCAAGATTATCTAGCGATGGAAGAAAAGGTGTAGAGCTTAATTCTTCACCGAGAGAAGTTGATGAGATTGCTGTAGGAGACAGTGCGGAAAAGGATTTAGCTCCTGCTTGTGAACGAAATAAAAGAATATGCACATTTTTTGTGGATAGGGATGGTACCACTCGGGTTTGTAAGAGAGTTGGTGAAGGTGAATCCACATGGAGTCATGATGGAGGAGCATTCGGGCGAAATAATCATGATACATCAAGGAACCAGTTAGATGCTACTGGCTTAGCATCCAGTGATTGGAATGGTCGGGCACTCGTGCAATCTGAATCACTTCCCGGGGTTGTTATACCATCGCCTCTTTGTTCTGGGAGAGAGCATTCTGCTAGTGATATTGAGACGGAAAAACTGTGGCACTATGAGGATCCATTTGGAAAACATCAAGGGCCATTCTCCATGATCCAGCTGCGTAAATGGAATGCAAGTGGGCTTTTTCCTCCTGATTTCAGAGTATGGAGGATAGATGAAAAGCAAGATGACTCTATTCTTTTGACCGAGGCATTGGTTGGCCAGCTCCCTGAAGAGCCACCACAGCATTGCAATAGTACTTTACTGCCTCAGGAAGCAACAGTTGCTTCTAATGATGCAGTTAAAAAGTGGGAAGATGGGCTCAGTCAGAGTAGTCATGTGACTTGGATAGATGGCAAAGGAGTTGATCATGACAAGAAGCCAGTGCAAAATGGTGATAATGACCTTGTAAGGTGTAATGAGTTGGGCTCCCATTCTTCCACGTGGACTAAGGCTGTGGATGTTGCGATTACCAATGATGCACCGGCGAAAAATTCCTTACAAAGCTGGGATTTGCCCCAAGAGGGCAAGTCTTGGGTTGGCACTTCACCTTCATCTTCTGGGAAGCTTTTTGAATCTCTATCCCTTCAAGCAAGGGAAGGGCATGGGGATGAAAAACTGAGTTCCAATCCATGCCATGCAGATGAGAATTCATACAGAAGCTCTGTGCAAACTAGTACCAGAGGGAGAGATGAGAAATGTAAACTAGCTGACAATGAGGGTTACTCGAGCCAATCCTCTGGACATAACTGGGGACCTCAGCCCATAAGCAGTTCCTCAAGTGGACGGGATTCCAACTCTATTTTTGTGTCTGCAGCCAAGTCTCCTGAGAAATCTGAGCAGAATCAGAAAGTAGGTTTATCTGATCTACCTAGTCCAACAGCAAAGCATGGGGATGGAGAGTTGAAAGGTCAGGCTACTGATAACAAACTGTCTGTTGGTTCAGATGTTCCTGTCCAGGATTCAGGGCCTAGTTGGAGCACTGCTTCCAGTTTAGTGGTTGGCGGTGGACAGCTTTGTGAAGTTGCTGGTGACTGGGGTGGCTATTCTTGTAGTCTTGCCAAACCTTTTGTTGAATCAAATCTTGTAAATGCATCGTCACTGAAACCAACTGAAGGGGTCGGTGATCATGCTGCTACTCCGACTTCAGCGTCTGGCCAACTGATGCATTCTTCCCCACATCACCCCACAATTGATACATCTGCTTGGCAGCCGATTGTTCCTGAACCCAACGAGTTCTGCTCTTTGGTTGATGAATCTGTTTCAGATCTGTTGGCTGAAGTTGAAGCAATGGAATCCCTTGGTGGATTACCTTCTCCTACTTCAAAAATGAGCTGTGGTGGGGAACTGACACCTGGTTCTGATGATGATTGCTTTAGTCCTGTTGAGCCATTCAGCCCAGCACCTGATCAAGGGAGAAGTGACGCATTGAGCTCCACTAGTGATGTACAAATTCCTTCTCAGTTGACTGCATCCAATATGCCACCGCATTCTGTTGCACCAGATGAGCCTCTCAGGGCATCTCCAATGCCTTCTCAGTCTACTGTAACAGAGGAGCCACTTGGGTTGTGGCAGACTGATGTTCTTAATCCTCAAAATAGCTTTAGTGGGCATTCGTCGTCAAGTGCTGAAGTTGAGGGAGATGCAAAGCCTAGTGATGTTTCTGTTAACCAATGGGAAACACGTTCAGATTTAGAACCACTGGCATCTTCAGCAGTTAACCAAGGTGAAGCAGGTTCAAACATCTGGGCTCCTACTCCATCAGCAGTTAGACAATTGGAAGCTGGTTCTGACACACAGCATTCTGCATCTTCAACAGCAGATGCTAGCTCGGGAACTGTAAAAGGAAAGGGAAACTTGAATAGAGTAGAACCTCAAGGAAGTGCAGGCATGGCATGGGGAACTGGTCATGGGTCAGCTCAGCAACAAGCTAATTCAAATCCAGCCATTTCTACGAATAATGTAGGCAGTTGGGGAAGCCAACCAAGAAATGGTGGGGACAACAGGTATAGTGGTACAAGAGACCACCGTAATCACTATTCTCAAGGTAGAGATTCAGGTTATGTTAGGGATAGATCGTCATGGAACAGGCAGTCGACATATGGTTTTGGAGGAGGAGGAGGAGGAGGTTCATTCAAGCCTCAGGGTAAAGGGCAGCGAGTATGTAAATTTTACGAAAGTGGGTACTGCAAGAAGGGGGCATCATGTAGTTATTGGCACCCATCATAATTATTAAAATCCAGTTTCCACACAATTGTTGTGCAATGAGTTATGTAATCACCAACTGTATTAGGAAGTTTGGGCATGTCAACCTTCTAATTTAACATGTAAAAGTATTAAAGTGGCATAGCATTTGTTCTTTGGATAGTGCAGTTTAGAGCTGCGTGTTGCAGCATATATAAAATTCTTTTTTTCCTTTTACGGGCAATGCAGAAGCTACTTCAGCCATTTTCATTTGGACTAATGCGACTTCTAATTATGCGACTAATTTGCTTCTGAGAGACTAGTTCCCCTCTTTTGCCGAGATCTTTGTCTCTCGTCCGAGCAAAGAGGAGCCCTCACTGTTACTGGCTGGAGAGTGGATTTTCCTCTATCCACCTTCGGGTAGCTTCTTTATTCTTTTGGTTGCCTTTCCTTTTGTTTTTCTAACAAACAGATCTAGTATAAATGTTGGAGGTTTCTGTTGATATGCTCTTTGTCAGTGTGTTGTTTGTTTTTTCTTTGTGTTTTTCTGGATTTGCATGCAGATGATTTTCTCATCGAACGAGCTTCGTTTGGCCATCTCGGTGACGCTCAGGGCACCCTTCCGCTGGGTTGATTCGGTCCCAAAGCCCTTTAACTCCATCTTCGAAGAGACCTTCCAAGGTGGCCTCCTTCTCGGACGAACTCGGCTAGCTATCTCAGTGACATTCACGACCCTCAACTGGTGGGTTGCTCTGATCTTAAAGCTTTGCTTTCTGTCCTGCTGCCGTTGAGGCTTGCCAAGGTGCTGGGAACGGGATCTCGTCGGTTAGCTGTTCTAGATGTATAGATTTGGTTTCTCCCGTCGATGGTGACCTAATGTTTCTCGCCTCTCTATCACTGCTTCCTGGGGTTTTGTATTATAAGATTGCATGTGAGTGTTTTCTCTCTCTTGGAGTTTGTGGTGGTTTGAGTTTGTGCCGAATATTACTCCGGTAGGCGATGTTTTATCTAGACTTTATAGTGCTTCATTCTCTTGATGACAGTTCCAGATGAGGGGCACCCATGCTGCTTGCTCTCTCCAGATCCTCATCTGGATTCGGGTTGCCTGGCTCCTTAGACCTTAAGGTTTACGTGCTAGTATTTTTAGCGTTGATTCTGAACCATTGAACCCTTACCTAATGAAATTCCTATATCTTTTTTTCTTTTTTTTTTTAAGAAAAGAACTATCCTCTTGGATCATAATTTCTTGCATTTATGTATATCTTTATTACTGTGAATTTATAACAAAATTAAATAAATTTTTAAAAATAAAATTTAATTTGATAATATGAAGTTTTAAATTTTGTCGTATTTAATATGGTTAATTAATTTTACTATAAATCTCATAATATAAATATGAAAATATAGAATATAATTATGAAATTATACTACTAATATAAAAATTAATAGATAATTATTACAAAACTACTAATATTAAATGAAATGCTAGTGTATAACACAAAATATATCATATAACTACGCAAATGAACCTTAAAAAAGAATA
This sequence comes from Manihot esculenta, assembly GCF_001659605.2. Classification (NCBI taxonomy): domain Eukaryota; kingdom Viridiplantae; phylum Streptophyta; class Magnoliopsida; order Malpighiales; family Euphorbiaceae; genus Manihot; species Manihot esculenta. Next base: position 7,884,285 of record NC_035162.2, on the reverse strand, counting down.
ACTATTAAGCAATTATTTTTAAGTAAAAACAATGTATCCATTCCATTGGTTTGTCATATGACATTACACTTAAAAAATTGCTCCACTTGACTCGAGGGAGACAAGGTAAGCTTAGGTAGGGAGAAAGTGTTGAAACTAGTGTCATTTTAACTAAAAGAAATCCATTTATATACAGTACTCCTTATATATCTCAATGTCACATTTGGAGGAGTACAGTACTCCTTCCATCATATAAAAATAAACTTATAATTATTTTCACATAAGTTAAAAATATTTTTTCCAATCTACAAACATAAGTTATTGTTATTCACGAATATTAAAAAATGTAGCTAACACAATAAAATTTATGTCATTTTTTTTTTATAATATATCATGCATCCATATTATTCTATTATTAAATTATTATTGAAACTAATGATTTTTTACTACATACTAAATAAAAATATATTTAAAAAGCTTTAATATAATAATAATTTAAGACGGATAGAAAAAACTTACAAAATGTAACATAATTATTTTTTTATATTTTTTAATATATTCTATATTTATATTGTTATATTTGTAAATATTTTTATAAAATTAATATAGTTTTTATCTTATAATACATATAAAATAGTGATTTATTTGGAAGTTAATAAATAAAATATCGTCTAAAAAGAAAAGTTTTTCGATTTGATGGATGAGGAAAAAAAGTTTATATTTTGTGGCACCGAGTGATGGGGTATAGTTAGTAATATAAGCCATTAGCAGCATTGCAGGTGAAAACGACATCGTCTGGTACGACTTGGGACCCATTTCCCCGCCCCCTGGATTTTGAGCTCATAATAACGACCCTTCAACATTCAAATGAACTCGCCTCAACGAGAAACTACGCTGAAATTATGGCGTCCACGAGGACGTCGTTTCTCTCTCCTACTCAGAGATACGCTGCCGGATCTTTGTTCGCAATGGCTCTTCACCAAGCCCAAATCCATCAAACTCGACCTCTAAGCTTTTCTCTGGAAGAAGACCCAACTGAAGGGAAGCGAATCAGTAATGGTAGTAGCAGTAGGGCCTCAGTATCCGAGGATCCTGACCTCTGGGTCCACGAGAATTCGGCATTGCTCCGCCCCGTTTTCAGGTCCTAATTCCTTTTATCTTGAATTCTTTCTCTTGTTCCTTGAATTTTGTTTTGGTCGCTGAATATTTTTTTGCTGTTGATGGAGGAACTGAACCAAATTTGAAAAGAAACGATAACTAGATCGTCAATGGTTCTTTTCTGGACAGATTTCTAGAGGTTGACTCTAAAGCGTGGTCCGGGCTCGAGGGGACTGCTGGCGCTTCCCTAGCTAAGCATCATGTTGGAGCAGTATGTCAATTTTTAGTGTTTTAATCTTCTTTTCTAATCAATAAAATAGGGCTTTTAGAAATTTTCAATAGGGTGGTTCCCTTCCAATCAATGATATGTAGGTGCATTTCTGTATTGGTAAGATTACATAAGTTATTTCTGTTGAAAAAGAAAATAAAAAAGAGATTTTTTTTTTGGTTCAGTGTCCATGCTTGTATGATATTATTCCACTAGTCATTTCATTTTCTTAACTGCACAAATGTTTTACTTGTATCCTAGTACTTGAGGTTACTCTCTGAAGACGGTGATAATGCTTCTTCTCAAAGTTCAGATCAGGAACTTGCTTTGTCCAAAGCTGTTGATGCTATTGCTCAAAGCATGGAACCAGATGCTGCTTCTTTCAAGTACAAGAAGGAGAAGCATCAGGAGTATGAACATGAATGTCGTGAAAAATTATCTGCCGGTGAGGTGCAATCACATGCTGAAGCAGTGAAGGTGGCACTAGAAAATGCAGAGGAGAGGGATAGTAATTTGGTTAGTGTTAGTGATGCGATTCATGGCTCTGCCAGTGGGGTTGATGAGAAACCCATTGAAGAGGAAAAAATGCTTAGTTATCATCGGAAAATAACAGTTTTATATGAGCTTCTTTCAGCTTGTCTGGCAGATAAACGTGGAGATAACAAAAATTGCACCAGAAGAAGGAAGGGCTATGATGCTCGACATCGTGTGGCTTTGAGGTTGCTAGCAACTTGGCTTGATATCAAGTGGATAAAAATGGTTTGTAGACACCATCAAACATTACTTGTCATCCACATCCCATAGTCATGATTCTTCATCTTTCCTTAGTAACATCATATTGAAAATTGCTTTACAAATAAGAGTTTATTTCTGTCAGGTAATTATATAATCATATTAAAAGGTTTCAGCACTCTGGGTTATGATTTAGCTGTAAATATGATTTTCTTAAACTGTGCAGTTGGTGCAAAATAACCCTTTTGCTATGTTTGGTCATGAACATGAACTCAGCCACAGTCCCTGACCTTTTAATGTAGTGAAGTTGCAGTCTAATTGAAAGAAAAGAAAAAGCCTTCATCTATGTACTTTTACTTTTCTGAGTGGTAGAGAACTTAGAAATAATGTGTCAGACCCTCTAGTCTAAAACACAGCTTGTGTTGTTAGGCTAAAGAAAACGTTTCTTTGCAGGAAGCAATTGAGACAACAGTTGCTTGGTCTGCAATGGCTACAGCAAAGGAGGAAGCAGCAAAGGAAGAAGCAAGTCAATCAACTGAAAGCAAGTGGGCTAAATGGAGGCGTGGTGGTATCATTGGTGCAGCTGCAATAACTGGAGGAACATTGATGGCTATTACTGGAGGTGTGAAAACCAATAATTTTTCCCCTCGGATTATTTTTTCAATATCATCAAAAGATAATGCCATCCTTTTAAAGTGGTTTTGAATCTCCTTTTTCTAAAAAGTTCTAGAATTAAACAGGGTTAGCTGCCCCAGCAATTGCTGCTGGATTTAGTGCTCTGGCTCCCACATTGGGAACACTTATCCCCGTGATTGGGGCAAGTGGGTTTGCAGCTGCTGCTACTGCTGCAGGGACAGTTGCTGGTTCTGTTGCAGTTGCTGCATCATTTGGAGGTAGATACCAATTAAATTCTTTAGGCTTCTAAATAATTTCTCTGTATCTTCTTTCATTTTACTTCTAAATTTAAGGACAAGGCAGGCATCTTTCACCATTATTTTGTACTAGTTAAATGTGTGCCTAGAAAAATCCATATGATATTTTGAAAAATTTCAGGCACATTTTTTCTGAATGCATCCAACACTGTGCTTTAACATGGATCCTCCTTAAGAGCACTGTGTTATTTTTTCTGACAAAAGTGATTAACATACACATATTGATGATTTTATTTTTTTATTCATTTATTCCTTGTCCTAAATCCTAATTAAGAATTCCTCTTGTTGTTGCATTGCTAAATAAAATTAACTCCAGTGAGTCTTAATTTCAATCTATCTGGTATTGGCTGCATAGATCCTTTCCTTTTCCTGCTTTCCTTTAACTTTACTGCTTCATCAGGTAATGTCTCAACAGCATATTGCTTAGGATCATTTCATGAAAATGGCATAAAGTTTTACACTGGCTGCCATACCATGATTCTCCTTTTGTTGTATTTGAGATTGCTATTTGTGACCCAATTGAGATTTAACCATTTATAGATTGAATTGCATGCTAAACAAAATAGAGATGTATTGGGTGGTCTCACAAAATGACATGTCTAGTTATTAACATTGGCAATTAAGGTCTGTAGAAAAATTCTTCTTCTTATCTTCCGATATATCCAGTGGTTTATTCTGGAGAGAATTTGTGCACGTGTATTATCTCGACTGCAAAGATCAAGGATGATACCTGGATTTGTTAATTTACACGGTATGGTTAGAGATTTTGTCGTCAAAGTTTCTTACCCAATCACTATATCTCCTGTTATTATTTTCTAGTATCTGTATTCAAAGAACAACTGCATGATGCTTTAGCAGTTTGGTTCCAATGCTCTAATATGCATTCATGGTGGACAATTTAATATGCCTTTCTTTTGATACTTTTATCCAAGCCAGCTGCTGGAGCTGGACTTGCAGGGGCAAAAATGGCTAGGAGAACTGGAAGTGTTGATGAATTTGAATTCAAAGCTATTGGCGAAAACCAAAAATATGGTGTAAGTTTATAATGCTTCTACATTTCTCTGACTGAAACTCAGCCACTTTGGACAGTGTATCTGATGAAGGTACATTTAAATTCCATTGATATTTTCTGTCAGCGACTAGCTGTTGAAATCTTGATCTCAGGGTTTGTATTTAATGAGGAAGATTTTATAAGGCCTTGGGAAGGACAAAACGACAACTTAGAGAGGTATACATATCTACATGAACTTGCTTAGTGTTAGAAATTTCTCTTCATTAATTTTTTATTCTATCTGTCAATATAAGTTGATAACTTTACAATTACATAATAAATGTGATTTTTTTTTATTAACTGTTGCCTTTTTCCTTTTGCTTTAATTAAAATTTATACCTTTTTTAATTATTTTTTTTTAAATCTCATGCCATTTGAACAAGCAAATGTAAATGATAAAATAGTGTATTATTGTCAATTGTAACAAGTAATATGGTATTTTCTACCCATCTGATTTTTTTGTCTCGTGCATGTTCCTTGAGTTGCATTGCTTGTTATGTCCTATGATTTCTACAATATGTTATTCATGATTATCCGGTTAAAAGGTGAAATCAGAACAATATTGTTTATTTGGACAATGCAGACCTGAAGAAGTTGCTTATTGTTTTGACATTGTCTATTCTTTTGTTAGAAAATGGAAACTGACTTGCTAAATGTTTGTGGCATCAAAATGGATTTTACAAGGCATGTCTCTTATGACTAGCATATGTTTTAGGTATTCGCTGCAGTGGGAATCGAAGAATCTTATTGCAGTGAGTACATCGATTCAAGACTGGCTCACTTCAAGTAAGACCTGATGGCTGCTAGAATGTTTAACTTCTAGTTCAGTGGTTACACTTGTGCATATAATTAACATCACTAATACTTGCTTTAGGAATTGCATTGGAGATAATGAGGCAAGGTGCAATGATGACAGTGTTAAGCACTCTTTTGGCAGCATTGGCCTGGCCAGCAGCATTGCTTGCAGCTACTAATTTCATAGATAGCAAATGGACAATAGCTATTGACAGGTTAGCTTCTCGTTATGGACTGTGAGCAGAACACTTAAGATGGGAAGAGGTGAAGAAGTGCCTTATTTCATATAACTTGCTGCTTTGCACATGATGGGCTGCCTAAATTATTTTTGGTTATAATCATAGTAACAAATGCAGCTGTCCAGCAGAGCACTTGTGATTTTTTGACTGATTTTATTTTCTTACATTTTCTAGATCAGACAAAGCTGGGAAATTGCTAGCTGAAGTGTTGTTGAAAGGATTGCAAGGGAACAGGTATACTGATAATAATTTAGTTCAAGGTGCTGTCATTCTTCATTCTTGTGCCCTAAAATTTTCCAAAAAGTGGATTTTTTTTTTCTATATTTGGCTTTCTGCAAATTTTAGGCCTGTGACACTTGTGGGTTATTCGCTTGGAGCTCGAGTGGTTTTTAAGTGTCTTGAGACTTTGGCTGAAACTGAACATCATGGTAATGCTCATTATTTATTAGTCGTGTTCAGAGTTGGTTTTCAAATTCTAGTGCAATCTTTATGTGATTATGCTGAGCACTGGCAGCTGAAGTTATAGAAAGAGTTGTTCTTCTTGGAGCACCCATTGCCATTAAGGACGAGAAGTGGGAAGCTGCGAGAAAGGTGATTGGTGTTGTGTCACTGGAAGCATTAGTTGCTGTTTCTTTATATTTTTATTTGTCAAATACTTTACTTCCTGCTATTTTCTGTAAAAGCCTCAGTTAGCTTCCAGTGTTTTCCAGATGGTGGCTGGGAGATTTGTGAATGCATACTCCACAAATGATTGGATACTTGGACTTGCTTTTCGTGCAAGGTATGAATTATTCTCAAGGCTCTAGTGCATCATTTATCTGTGTGATTGATATGCTGTATCTGCTTATGGACCGCTAAAAATTCAATCAGTTGAGACACATCTAAGCTATCTGATGACATTGTCTATAAATTAGATCCAGATGCAACTTTACTGGGTCCAATTTGGCCTGACCCTATCTCCTGTCCCAAGCCAATCAATGTGCAAAGGCGAGGCTTCAGCCAACTATACTCAAGCCTTACTCAAGTTGCCTGAACTACAGGCCAAAATCTCTTTTGTTGGCGTCAAATGACTATTAGGATTTAGGATTATGGGATGATGTTTATGGCTGAAATATTCTCATTTTTGGCAGATGATTGATATTCCTGACTTATTTGTATTGGTATTAGCCATTCACAACTGCATATGTAGTTATATTGCTATATGTAGATAATTGTGTTTGATTTTCATAATCCTTGCATTGTTATCTCATCATGTTATTATCATTTAATCATCAGTCCCCTCCTTTTTTTTTTCCTTCTTTTTTGCTGAAGGATACTTGGTCTTTGCTAACAATGGGGATTTTGGAAGTTTTTTTCTGTCGCTCCAGCTGGCTGGGTCCAATTTTAGTTTTTGCACAATTGATTCTGTTGTTCCTTGTGGGGAAGAGAGAGAGAGAAATAATATTGTCTTCAAAGCTCCTTCTAACCTTTGGAAAATAATGTTTTATTCCTTCTTTTAAGACCAATTTTGAATTTGAATAATTATTTTTTCTTTCCATAAAAACTAATAGTTTCTTCTAATTAGCAGTCTACTTACTCAAGGATTAGCTGGAATTCAGCCAATTGCTGTTCCTGGGATCGAGAATGTAAGGGCATTCTTTCTTTCCTTCGAATCTTTGTTTCTGTCCCTCCTACATCAGTGTTCTTTGGTCGCAATTGTATTTTTACCAGAAATGGAGCTATGTATATGTTATACAATAATTTATGCTCTGCAGGTTGATGTTACTGATATCATTGAAGGCCACTCTTCCTATCTATGGGCCACACAGCAAATATTGGAGCAGCTTGAATTGGATGCATATTATCCTGTTTTCGGAAGCATCATTCACCATGAATAGATGTTCTTTTTTCGGGCAAATCTAGATTTTAACTAGACTTCGAAATTCCAACACTTGGTGGAACCCTTGGATTGAGAATGCTTTAAATGTTTGCATCTCATTGTGGAGAAAGTGGTGACTCCGGTTGATGAGCTAAAAAGGTAGCTTAGCAGTGCTTCGGATAAAGAGTGAAATTTTCTTTCACTTTACTGCTTTTGTTGTACATATTAGAAATGAACAGATGCCTGTTCTTTGGTTGATATAAATATTTGGATATAATATGTACATCTTTTTCTTATGTTTGCTTTCATTATTTATTTGCGAACTTTTATAATATTAGGTTTTTTTTTTTTTTTAAAGATTGTCATTAAGGCCTTAAAGGCTAAGAGAAATACAGACAAAGCCCATTACAGAAAACACCCCAACTAAAAGTCCAAACGACCAAGCCCAAATAAAGAAAAGGCCCACAGCCACAAGAGAACCCTAGGCTAATCGGGTACGGACCCGGCTACCACCGAGACAAGCAGCGAAACTCACTGATGGTAGGCACAACGGCATGGACGGTACCACCAAAACCATAGAGGTCTGAAAGCAGAGGGTCTCTTTGTTGGTAACCACAACAACTTAGACGACTGCCACCAAAAGCAACAAAGAATCTCTTCATCGGTAGCCATGAAGGACGTTACATTTAGACGGAGATCACCAAAACAAGTCGTCGAAACTAAAGCTGGAACTCGAAGATGGGGATCTTTGACGATCGAAGGCGAGGATTCATGAACGACAGGAAAACAGATGCATGCAAGGGAAACTAAGCAACCAAGAAACCCAGATCAAAGCACGACAGCAAAGAGCAGAGGTGGAGTACTCTTCAGCGATCTCATTCGCGCCTTCCGGACCGATCTCGGCCCCACGAGCCACCACCAGAAAACAGAATTTTCTATACTCTTCCATCTATTCAATAGAGGGCACCGTAGGATCTGAGATCATGAGTTCCCGCAAAACAAACCATCCAATGAGAAGAAAAGCCATTGCCAACAAAATAAAGAAGCAGCTCAACTAAAGACCCTCTCAGATTAAATCCAGCTACCAAAAACAACAAAATCAAAAGTATTTACACTCCAACCCAACAGCGGGGAGGGAGACCCACTGCCAGGTCAAGAGGAAGGAGGCCTTCCTCTGCCGGGAGGGACAAGGAAAAGCCGAGGGCACGGCAAAGAAAAGGGGGCTTTTTGCCTTTTCACCCTAAAAAATTAAAAACTCTGGTTGGAGAAGAGGGGATTTAAAAGCGCGGTAATAAACCCCTTGAACAACGGCTCTTTAAAGAATAGAGCCGTTGGTCACCACAACACCCCGCTTCTCTGACTCTCTAAAATATATACCTCATTACTTTTTCTTTTTTTTCTTTTTCCTTTTTCAATCTTCATATTTCTTTTGAAAAAAATACTCTCTCATATTTCTTATCAACTCTTTCATATTTCTTATTTTCAATTCAAAATTTTGTTTCTCGTTTAATCTTCTAAAGAGTGAAATAAAGTTTTCATCAAGATAAATATATATTTTTATAAATTTTATATTTGATTAAATCGATATAAATGAAAATAATAATAATTAAACAATATTTTTATTTTATATTTTTATATATTTAATCAGATGGGAGTCATTAAAAAATATTTATAAATTTATATCATATTATTTTATTATTTGCAATTAGTTAATAAATTTATGTTTATAGAAAAATTATAGTTTATATATAAAGAAGCAGAATGAATTAAATTTTAAATTTATAGTTAAAAAAAGTTATAGCTATTTTTATTTAAGAAATATAAAAGATTATTAATGTCTGTAATATATTTATATTATTTATAATAATATGATGAATAATAGAAAAATTTATATGTCAATGAGTTCAATTTAGAAACTTTGAAGAAGCTACAAATTTAAATAATAAAATTTTTTTAAAAAATTAAGATATTTAATTTAAAAACCTTAAACATTTTCTTAAATTTTTATATGTGTTGTATGGAAAATTTTTTATAGAAATAAATTGATAAAATTTAAATATTTAAATTTATATAAAATTTTTTGTTCTCTTTATTAAAAAAATATAATATATTATTAATTGTTATCATATATTTTTATTGTTTATCATTATATTTAAATATAATTGAAATTATAAATTTTTTATAAAAAAATATTATAAAAATTATTAAAAAAAATATAGGAATAAAAATGTGGTAAAACTAGAAATATTTAACAAATAAATGTCTTAAATTTGTATATAGATTATTGAAAAGAATTTTTATAAGGATATTTAATATGGTAAAAGTAGAAATATTTAACAAATAAATGTCTTAAATTTATATATAGGTTGTTAAAAAAAATTTTATAAGAATATTTAATGTGATAAAAATAAGAAAAAATTATAAATAAATGACTGAAATTTCTTTATATATGTTATTTAAAAAAATTTTGAGTTGAAATAAATTTATAAAATTTAAATATTTAAGTTTATATGAATTTTTTATCTTTATAAAAAAAATATAACATATTATTAATCGTTATCATATATTTTTATTATTTATAATTATGTTGAAATAATTAGAGTTGTAAATTTTTTTCTAAAAAAGTTATTATATATTTTGTTAGAAAATTTTTTTATATGGATAAAAATAGAAAATTTTAACAAATAAATATTTTAAATTTATATATATGGTGTTTGAAAAAAATATTGATAGGATATTTAATGTGATAAAAATAAAAAAAAATTACAAATAAATAGGTCAAATTTTTTTATGCACGTTGTTTGAAAAAAAATTTAAGTTGGAATAAATTTTTAAAATTTAAATATTTAAGTTTATATGATTTTTTTTGTTTTTATTAAAAAAATATATTATTAATTGTTATCATATATTTTATTATTTACAATTATGTTCAAATATAATTAGAATTGTAAATTTTTTTAAAAAAATTATTATATATATTATTAGAAAAAAATTTTATAAGGATAAAAATGTGGTAAAAATAGAAAAATTTAACAAATAAAGGCTTTAAATTTATATATGTATTATTGAAAAAAAAATTATAGAGATATTTAATAGGATAAAAGTAGAAAAAATTTATAAATAAGTTGCTCAAATTTATATATATATATATGTGTATATATTGTTTGAAAATTTTTTGAGTTGGGATAAATTTATAAAATTTAGATATTTAAATTTATATGAATTTTTTTATTAAAAAATATAACATATTATTAATTATTATCATATATTCTTATTATTTACAATTATCTTGACTTATAATTAGAATTATAATTTTTATAAAAAGAAATTATTATATATTTTATTGAAAAAAATTATTATAGAAATAATTTATAATGCGTGGTAAATTTTTGCCATTAATTTAGTAAGCCGATTAGTTGAAAATTTTATGAGTTACCAAATAATGTTGATTGGTTTAGAGACATGCCCATACTTATGTGTTAAGAACTATTGGAGGTTCTTTTTTCATTGATAAAAATTCTAGTGAGGTTAACCTGAACTTCTCTTCTCATGGATAGAACTTCTAGTAGATTTAATATAATATTTTTTTTTATTTTTTTTATTAATTTACATATAATCAACATGTATAATTGAGGTTCAACATGTCTTATTTAATTATATAGAAAATTTTATCGTGCCACAGATCCAAAAGTATCTCAATTGGGTGAAATCTTACGCATTCTCCAAATATGGATATGGAATGGATTCACTTTAGTAATACCATTTATAAATATTCGATATCCATACAATAATACTTCACTTAAAAGTCAATTAGTATTTTATTTTGATTATGATATTATTTTACATTGCATATGACGCATTCACATCAAAATCTTAAATTTTGTTTTATATCAATATCAGGTGAAGTAATGCATAACGTATCACTTAAGTCGTGATGTATACTTTGATAGAAATATGTTATAAATTTAACAAAATGGACGATCTAGAGATATAATATAAAATATTTTATATCCTTTGATTAATCTTATTTTTTATGCTATCATTATAAATACATTCTAAATTTGATAAAACGGCGATCTAGAGATATAATATAAAATATTTTATATACTTTGATTAATCTTCATTTCTTATGCTATTATGATAAATTTTTTTTTTCAAATGGTATGGAGCCATATTATAATAAAGTTTTTGCATAATTATCATTGTATTGTATTTGTATATAAGGCCGTGATATTTGGAGAGTAAGAGTTCCCTTAATATATTTCCACGTAGTAAAATGATATCAACCAGATAAAGTGTTGCACCAATTCGGCATGCAATAACTAATACCCCAACTAATTTTCATAATATATCTCTATTTGTCATCTGATAGTAATTAAATTACAGTTCATACACATTGGATTGCCATATAGGAAATAGATGACAGAGGTTGATTCAAGCAATATCATTATATATGCAAGTTCATTATCATTAGGTATGCAAGTTCATTATTATTAATACCTTAAATGGTACAGAAGAGTATATTGTCGATGGATATCATATCGTGGTGCAGCTATTCATACGGTGGTAATATTTTATTATTAAGTATATTTTCATATGTTTATATTCATTTAAAATATTATTGTTTAATTATATAATACAAACAGGAGGATGTTTTATGCCATAGAAAAAGAAATCACAGCCTGCTTTTCGGGCGCAACCTATGCCAGATGACCCTAACGAGCCTGTTGACCTGCCGAGGAGACCTAGACATAGATATAGCTCATGTCAAGAAGCCGATGTTGATGCACATATCACTATCCCATCAAATGTCACAATTCCCACACCATTTCATTCTATACTCATTGACCATTTGGTGAGATTAAAAGTTATCTGCAGGACTTAGTGTTTCACAAGACAGTGGAGCACAATATACTATGTGGACACCTTGTAGTTATATGTCACCATATAACCCCGATACAGTGGTCCTTCCAGCAGGTTAGTATTTAAGATCATCTATTTCAGATGTAGGCTCCAGTAGGTAGTATTTTAATACTTTTATCCTACATGTGATCTTCCTTAATGCATTTTCTATTAGACATTATGTGTATATTCTTTCATCTAGTTTATAAACACAATCATTATTTGACTATTTTATACAATACATGTCAGGCTAGTACTATTCTACTGTTGCATCTAATTATATTTTTTTACCATTATAATATACTGCAATACAATATCAAAGGTTGGTAGCCCCTAATCTTAATATTTTCATGCACTCCATAAATATTGATCCTACTTTTAAAAGTGAGAGTGCAGTGACCATCGGCCATATAGATAATGTTGATATAATACGGGAGGACATTTGTATCATTTTAATATTATTTTCTCACTTTATCATTTGTAAATATATTATTTTATTTTTATGATATTCTATAATTTATAAGTATTTACTATTTTTTTATTCTATTTTTATACGTTTTACTATTCACAAATATTTACATTAAATATAAAAAATTCAATGTTATAGGGTAAATAATGATATTTAAAAAATTAATATTTAATATTATTATAAATCAATTATAATATTTTAATAAAATATAATTTTAAATATGAAAAATATAATATTATATTGTAAATAAATTAATAAAATTAATAATAATAATAAAAAATTTTATAATTATATTTATATAAATTTAATATATAAATAAATAAATAAATATAATTAAAGTGCAATCATAAATATTGCAGGGTAAACACGTGCAGATTGCTTAAACAGTCTCCAAAGCATTTTTATAATTAGTATTAAACTTTAAAATTATAGTAATAATTATAACTTTTTTAATTAAATAACGATTAACTAAAAATTTAATATTTTACCATATTTTTTAAAGTGGATAAGTTTTATCGCATTTTTAAAATGCTATAAAATTAAATTTTACTCTAATATAGTATTTTAAGAAAAAAAAATTGAGAAGAAAAAGCTCTCCCTTCCCACAAAGAGAGAGGAGGTCATATATTTGTTAGTTAAACCGCTCAATATATATTGTATATATAAATGGCTAACTCTGCTGAGAGTAAACTTGGAAAAAATAAAGTTATATTAAGCATCGTTTTGTTTCGCACATGTGAAAAATGTTGCAGGAAAGGGAAAAAAGGGCTTATTTTAGATTGTTCCACCACCCCAGTTTGTGAAGGTCAACACCGATGAGGTTTCAACTCGACTTCGAGTAGGGAATTCAACCTTGGCTTTAGCATGATAACTACAATAGGCACTTGCAGCCCTCTTTTAGTTGGAGTGGCAGCACATATGGAGGATGTTGAACGAGGTTATGAATTCAACTCCCCATCCCTACTCCAATCCCTTTACCCGTAGAAAAAAAAAAACTTATAGTGTTTTAAAAAAATATTATTTTAATTTATTTAATATATAAAAATATATTAATTAGTATTTAAATTTTTAAAAATAAATAAATTAATTATTTTATTAATTTTAATTATTAAATATATTACTATTTAATTTATTTAGTATAAAAAATTTATTAATTTTTTTAATTTTATAAAAATTAATTAATTAATTTTTGATAGAGTATATTTTAAACTTTTTACAATACATAATATTTAAAATTAATGAATTAATAAATTAATAATTTTTTTAAAATTTTAAGTATATTTAATATAATTTTAAAAAATAAAAAATTAATTAATAAATTTACATATATTATAAAAATTAAATAGTAATTTTTTTCAAAATACACAGTAGTTGTGTAATTTTGTTAGCTTTGTTGCTTTTACCTTTTCCCCACGTGAAAATATTCTTTGACGTTAAGGATATTTAAAAATTTTGATGGACAGTTTTTTTTTATCAAAATGAAATTTTTTTTAAAAAATAACTTTTTTAAATTAATTTTAAATTTTATTAATACTATTATTATGTATAAATTTATTAGTAATTTTTATTTTTTTATTATTTAATTGTAAATAAAAAACAAAAATTGCTAATAAATTTACAAAATATATTTTTTCATATATCAATTATATTCTCCAGGCAAACCAGCTTTAATCGCAAATATTGCTGAATCTTTTAAAGAATAGGAGCCGGTTGAATATTAGGAGGGAAAAAACGACGTCATTTTTCCAAGTCGGTAGGTGTAAGGCTGCTGCTGCGTGCTCTTGCCCTATACAAGTAAAGGAGGGGGAGAGAGAGAGAGAGCGAGCTAGCTAGCATGGATGAGAATAATGAAGCAGGAGGAAGAGACGAGAAAGCGGAAAAAAACCAAAATCAAACGGAAGCTGGAGGAGGAGGAGCTTCCAAACGTAAATCATGCAAAGGATGTCTCTATTACTCTTCCATTCTCAAATCCAAGGGCATCAATCCTCGCTGCATCGGCATCCCTCGCACCCTCCATCAAGGTCTCTCTCTCTCTCTCATTTTCTTTTTCGTTTCTGAGAAACTATCAGAAGACGTACGACATCCGCAATTATGCTCGCTTAATTTTTACTAATTTCTTTATTATTGTTATCCGGGGGTTTGATTTTCTGTTTGGTGCGATTTTTATGTTGCTATGATGGCGATCCTTGTTTAATTGTATTTTTTCCGGTGCGTCTTGCTGCCTTTCATCTCGGATTTATATGCGTCTATTTGGTTCAGGAAAATGGAAAGCTTAGTAATGGATCTCTCTTCATTTTTATGCTATAGAACTGAACCATTTTTTAGTACTTAGCTTTTTCCACAGGCCTCCTCTTAACCTGAAAGTCTACTTGACGTTGCCGTTGTCTTTTCTGCTTACTCTACATTGGAGTAGCCTGGTTGAATTTGCCTGGGCGTGTGCCAGATAATTGTAATGAATTCCTTCTGCTGATGCCTTGTAATTGAGTGGTCAGTTATTTTTGGTAAAGACATTAATGGGCTGGGCGAAATGGCCAAGAGCAAAGTTGCGAATCTGCTTTTTGTATGTAGAAAACATCTCCACAACCTTGATGACCCAGAAGTCATTGCAGATGCATGAAATCTTGCAACCATGGTGGGAAACATGTCCAGAGCTTTTTTGGTTCTTATCATCTTGTGGCTAATGCATAACATTAGTGATATTAAAAAAAGAAAAAAAAATCAATTGGATCGGACCAGCTTAGGGAGGTGAATTTGACCAGATGGTCTGATCCCACTTGTGGTCAAGACTTCTTTGGTGATCTTACAAGGTCATAATAAATAGGTTATAAGGACTTCTGTCTTGTCTCTAGCATTTACTGAGTTGTGGAGGTTCTCTTTGCACTCCCACAAGTGAGTTGCTTTGTTAGATGCTGATGAGGGAAGACTATTTCTTTTGGCTTCATTAGTGGCCTTAAGGACATGATACCCTTTGAACTGCTCTTATGCAAGCCAAAATTATGGCTAGTTGACAAAAATTAGTCAAAATTGAAATAAAGTAATAATTTATTAGTTAGTTTAATTAAAAAAAGAAAAACACTTCAATACTTTTTATTTTCTTTCCCCTCTCTCCCTCATCCCATCCCATCCTCACTCCTTCCTCCCAACCCTCTCTCCCTTCTCTCTCTCCACTTATGATAATATGCTAGGTAACTTTAAAAGAATTGATAATTCAGTGTCAATTGATAGGCCTACAGATTTATGATTGAAAATGAAATCAATTCTCCTTGTATAGCTTGTGTACAATATGTTGCATTGCATGCTCTATTGTGCCATTGTTGTTGAGTTACTTGCCTCTGGCTTTTGAGTGTGCTACTCCCAGTGGGAATCTTGGTCAGGATTTAGTAGTAGCCTTTTTTTTCTTCTTTGTTTGTACGTTTCAATTAAGTATCTAGTAGGTAAATACTAATGTCTAAGTTTTGATGATCAGTTCCCAATTATATTGTCGGACAATCTGCAGTTGAAGCTTCTATAGAGGGTCGGACTCTTGCAGGTTTTTATTATGCTTGTGCTGGGTACTCGGTGTATATCAGCAAAGATCATTCTACTGATAACCAAAAGCAAGTGACAAAAACAGAACTGCCAGTCTGTGTGGGATTTGAGGTTTCTCTTTTCAACTCTCTGTGTATGTCCACAAGTGTGCATATGCTTTTTTTTCTTTTACTATGTACAGTATTTAGCTTTAACTAACATTGCTTGGTTCGATTGACATAGTGCTGCAGTAATAGCTTGTCACCTATGATGTAAATGAGTTGAGTTAAACCAGATATATTAGACTTGGTTAACTTAACTTTAGGTGAGCTCAAGCTTTAATTAAGCTCAAATTTCAAATGCTGAAGCTTGTTTAGTAAAAAAGGTACAAAGTGCAATGTTCCAATAGAGTCTAAACCTAAACAAAAGTCTTACATATTGCTAAATAATTGTAGTTATTAAGATGTTTGGACTAACTTTAGGCAAGCTCGAGCTTTTACCGAGTTCAAATTTTAATCTTAGCTTGTTTATTAAAAGGTTATCAAGTGCAATGTTCCAATATAATAGAGTCTAAACCTAAACAAAATCCTTATCTGTTGCTAAGTTTTTTTTTTTCCTCTCTCTCAACCTGTTGCTAAGGTTGTTATTTCTTTACTATTCTTGAATTAAATAAATGTGCAAGTAACAATTCCCTGTATGAGTGGGTGACTGGGGGTTCACTTTCAAAAGTCATATGGGCTCAATTTGCAAATAAAGAAGGGGCCTTCTTTCTCCGTGAAGAGGAAGGAACACTTATCTCATTGTCACTATGGTCAATGGATAATACAAAGTTCCATATTTTTTTTCCTTTATCATTTACTTGTATTTTTAAATTACATGTCATATTATAAAATTTTATTTTATTTGTATGACACTATTATTTCGAAAATTGAAATCTCATAACTTGATATAGCTCAAAGATAACTTCCTGCAAAATTTATTACATACTAACAATTTTTTATAGTTTAAACTTGATTACCATCAAGTTTTAGATGATTAGCTGAATAAACCCAAGTGAGCCTTTTCATGAACATAATCAAAGCTCATTTCAGCTATATCTGTGTCTGTTCATTTTGTGAGCTCTTGTTTAAAGTTGTTTATTTAAGTTAATACAAGAATGTAGATGAAGTTTTATCTAGCCTGTTTATGAACTCCACTAGGATACTTTGCTTGCTCTCCTATTATTATTCATAGCTTTATGTTTCTTTGGTGTTGCTATTATTCCTGTTGTTATCATTTATTAGGAACTTGTCATTCTTGACTTTGGTTTGATTGGGGTAAGGTGGCATTGATTGGGTTGTTTTATTTTAATTATTAACTGCATCTATATAAGGTTATATAGGAGTGCCTAAGGCTTAACCAATGTGGAATAACAATATTCTTCTAGTAGATGATGGTATGATTTGGACTTGAGAGTTTGTGATGTGCAATTTGAGGGTGAGGGTTATTTTGGATGTGACTTGCATTCTTAAGTCTACTCTGGCAAGTGCCCATGTGGTTATTGTCTTCTACTTTTTCCCTAGTTTCTTAAGTAGAAATTGCAACCTGACTTACATGAGTTTGTGCAGTTTCTAGCGTATAGAAGAGCTGCTACTTCTGATAATGCATCTGCTCCAGCTCATGCCCATGGTAGAGAAGGTGAGGAAATCCATGTGGTTTATACAGTAACTTATTTCATGATGACCTCTTGTAATCTGACCCCCTGATGAATGATAGATAGTGGTAAATGTAGTGTCTGTAAGCTTTCGTGCTTTATGAACATGTTATAGTGGAACAGTCTATCTCATTCATAACCATGGTAGTTCTGGGTGTACGTGTAAATATTCTTTTAGATATTATTTCAAGAAATTATGATGTGATCGCTGTTTCTGATTTTCTGAGTGGCATATTTCTTATGTTTTTATGGGTGGTTTAATTTTTGGCAATTGTTTTCTTGAAGATGGCCTTGAAATTCATCAGCCTCGAACGCCAAAGCCGACCCATTCTGCAGGAGATGACTTCCTGAGCAGGCAAGCATATTCTTTTAATGATTGACCAATGGACACATAGATGAATATATCTTTTATTTTTTGGGGCAAAACTGCAGGTATACAAGGAACGCAAACCTTGTTGCATCAGGGGTGGCCAGGAATATGCGAAAAGTAGGGAATTACATAAAAGAGAACGTGGATGATATTTTATACCCATATCGAAAGCGACCAAAGTAAGGGTGTAAGTTCTGGATACCTGAAGAGAATAGGTAGATGAAGTAGAATCAAGCTTCACCTGCTATTTGCATTTAATTATATAAGTTTCCCCGAACACCACTTTCATATTCAGTGGCTCTTATCAATGGAATGCGGGGCAAGTGGTACAGGGAGATGTTTTACTGTTCATTCACAAAAGCAAGATATTATGGTTAATTTGGGGGGGGGGACAAGTTTGGGACAAGTTTTGTATAAAATACATGATCATGCAAGCAAATTGTTCTTTGCCTGATGAGCAGTACTGCACCCTTACGTGCCTGGAATTTTAAAAAGGTTAATGACAAACTTTTTCATTAGTCGCAAATGTCCTCTAAAATTGTCAATTGCGCCTATAAAAAGTAAGTAATTTAGAAAGGGATGAATTAGAGAATGTATAAGTAGTAAATAGACTTCATAATTGTGATCATTGTTAAAACATTTTCATGACTACTAGTATATTAATACAAGTGGTTGCTCACCCGTGAACTAATCTGTAGTCTTTTCCCACAGAGGGAGCTCTTCTTTTTTTTTTTTTCTTTCTCTCGATTTTTAGCCGAGTTTTTGCTGCCCTCATCCCTTCTTGGTTTTGTGGGTTTCCTCTTTCCATCCGTGATGGGTCTGAAAATATTATGTTGTTTTGTTGTGTGTTTCGGCAGAACTTGAACTTATTTGCGAGAGATTTTTTTTCTTTATTTTATAAATCTGCATTTCGACTTCTACACTCACGCTAAGGTCAAGTCAGACAGACGGGTTCAAATCCATTAGAGCTTACACAAACCATCCAACTCGCGATTAAAGCAGGGCAGGTTGATCAAGGGTTCGGTTTCGCCAAAAAGGAATCTAGCTCATTTGATGTGACAGGAAGTAGGAGAGCAGGTTTAGCTATGTCGCAATCCTATCAGTACAAGCGTCGAAAAGAATTAAATGGCAGCTTGACGCAAAGTAAGGAATTAAATGGCAGCTTGACGATAGTGAGCAAGTAGGTATGTCCGTATATACGTACGTATGATTATATGACAACGATATATAATATTGTAGCAGAGTGACATTTATATATTATTAGAGGACAAAGAAATATTGTAGCAAAGTGGCAATTATATATAATTAGAGGATAAGAAAAAAAGGAATAAAAGAGCAATTATAAATCATTAGAGGACAAGGAAAAAAGAATAAAGGAATAAAGGGAAAATTACGATCCATTCAGGTTAAATTTTTTCAGACACAGAAATTTTATTTTTCTTTGAATTTAAGATCATTGGGTTGAATTTGTTTTTCTTTGGAAGAGTTTCAGTTGGTTTGAATGGGAGAGAGAGATACTTTGTAGAGAGATACTTTCTAGGTCTCTTACTATCCTTGCATGTTCCAGGCAGTCCACCTAAGAACTTTTGTTGGTCAAACTCATCTCTTCTTCTAACATAACCCGATGATTGGCTTTGGTTGGGGGTGACGGCAAAACCAAGCCTCTTTGTGGCTCCATCATTCTTGGTTCAAGAATCAAGACCTTGGGCTTTCCCCTTGGCCCAACTCCACTAGCTTAGGCAATGGCTTTCAGTCAGATTTGCTCAGATTTTGTGGATGCATGTGGTTTTCTATTGGAGCATGGGTTTCCTTATGACGGCATGCCGTATGGTGTTTTTGGTTTGGTATCCCTAGGCGTCAAGGAGAGTATTATGGCCTTTGGTTATTGTAATAGGAAATCTACCTCCGCCATTCTCATTTTCTCAGGCAGCTAAGCATTTAGAGGAAGGAAGCGTACTATCTCCATCTCCATCGGATCCTCTTTAACAGGTCAAGCGGGTTCGAATATTCAAAATTTCAGACTTTGGATCTTTGTTGTTTAATTGTCTTTAGGCATAAAAGGCTGATTCTCTAAAACCTTATATGCAATGGAAAATGTACTCTTCTGTGGTGGTTTCTATAGATTGATCTTTTAGGATACTATCTTGATTGTGAATGGAATGTGTGAATTTATATACCACTAAAAGATTATTATAATTTTAATTTATATTTAATAGTTGATGTCGTGTGTGTCAATCTTAGTTTTTTTTTTTTTTTTTTTTATTTTATTATCTCTGCTGAGTTTTAAAGAGGTTCTCACTCAGCGGAGGCAAGACGCTACCGGCAAAGGATGAGATTAAGGTCAGTGTCGCCAGTTTTGAGTTCTCTATTTTCTAAAGCAATTAGCACTGCCCCTTGGGGGAAAAAAACACAGGTTAGCAATGGACCACTGGCTTGTGAGCATAGTAGGTATTGTCTTTAACTTGGCTAGTAGCCCACTTTGCTGTTGCATCGAAAAAAAAAAAAAAAGGAAAAATCTTTTAGTACGGATCTCATCTATAATGGGTTCAATCATTTATCTCAGAGTTTTTGGGCGAAAAATATTTTTCCCAATAAAGTTGGAGGATGAAATTGGATTTGAGTCTGACGATTTCATGTGTACTTCTTTTAGAAATAATATATTATATAGTTTTATATTTGTGTAAATAAAATCATTTACTATTATTATTAAATGTATATATTTCTGTCTTATAATTTTTTGTCATTTTATTTTTCTTATTGAAAAATTTTTTATTAATTTTTTAATTATATTTATCTTAAATATATTAAATTTTATTAAATATTAATAAATATTTTAAGAAATTTCTTGAAAATAAAATAAAATTAAAAACAAATTACTACTAGGGTTTTAATCTAACTAATTAAAATATTTCTATAATTTTAAAAATATATTAAAATATTTTTATATTTTTATTCTATCCATCAATTTCAACTAATTTTTTTATTATATTATTCAAAATAAAAAAATATTTTTAAAATTAATAATACCTTTTTTATATCAAATAAAATTCACATTTTACAATTCACCTTTCTATTCTCTCTCATCTCTTTACCAACCATTTGTATTAGGATGCATAAAAAATAACCTCCTCAATTCAGAAAATGCAATGTTTTATCTTTTTTTCAATACACCATCCATTTCTCTAATGAGTAAGAAATAACTATAAAATTGAGTACTCAATCTAGAGAGAAAGAGAAAAATAAGTAAAATGACTTATGGGTATTGATAAAAGAAAGTCATTTAATAAAACCCTCTTGTATTAATAGATTCACACTCACCGTGTTTTATATTATTAAAATCATATTACATAAAATTTTGTCAAGTATAAGAATTTTAATTATATAAATTTTATAATAATTGATATAATTTGTATTTAATAAAATATATCAAAATGTATATAATTTATTTTTAAATTTTAAAGTAAGTTGATGGTTTTCTAACTTTTTCTTTCATACATGCTTTCAACAACACAATAAATAGGAAAATATTATATGAATTTTCCCTAACCATTTTAGCACCTTATTTTGGGAATTACTTGTACGAGTTAAACAAAACAAAATCTATTTTTGCGCCTCATGAATTTCAAGACCACATTCAAAGAATGTACATAATTAAACTCACAAAATAGACTCACTGCTTTTAATTGATTTATATAATCTTTTGTATAAGTTTGAATTTTAGTAAAAATTTAGTATACCAAGATATGATTTTGGGATATTTTAGAACAATATCTAGCTAAAATTTATAAAGATTATTTTTTTAGTAAGAAATGAAAGATTGAGATTTAAAAAAATTAAATACTTTTAATTATTAGATTAAATTAGACTGGATAACGATTTGCCAATAATTCAAAAAAAAATCTGCATGATATTTTAAAATTTATATCGATTTAAGTCATGTCACTTTATTTTTAATCGATACATATCATTCTTTTAAGATTCATAATAAATAAAAAGTTTTGAGCTTCTTAAAACTACATCAAACAACATTCACAATTTCACATCATCATATCTGCAAGAATTGACCAAATATGTCACAAAAGGATATTGATTTTGGATATGAACCCCCAGCTTTACATTAACTTTGAGGTAAACTATGCCAATTGCCAACCACTCTACGCTGACATGTATGGCTGATTAATAATTAAGTAAGATTCTGAAATTACTACATGATTAACTATTACATAGTAAATGATGTTTGCAGAAGTGGGCATCCATCCAAATTAATTGGGAAATAGACATGCTTGTCCAATCTTTCATGCAATAATTTCTGGTTAACTATCTCAGCTGTTATGATATTGACACTGGCCTTTGCCATTTATGTCTCTTAACATTGCAATTCAATACAGTGGTAGCTACCAAAGATGACATCTTATTGCAAACTTCTCCTCACCCTCATATGAACATCTAAAATTTATCTAATATTTTATTTATTATTTCTTTATTTTTTAATTTTCGGTTAAAATAATTATTTAAGTTTTTGTTACATATATATAATTAATATATGAATCGATTATCATCATCTTATTATATTTTATTTAATTATTAAAATATATTTTTTAAAAGAAAATATTTTTTAAACTTATATAAAATGAATGTACAATTTTGTATATCTCAAAATGAATGTGGCACAACATAAGTCTCAAATTTCGACGATAATCAAACATGCGAGGAAAAAAAGATTGCAACTTGCTGGCAACCAAACCAGCTTTTTGCCATTTACTTGCAGCTCAAACTGAAATATCAACTATTTAATGAAACCAATAAATTTTCTGCCTTTGCATTGAATGCTCAATGCAATCATTCAAGTGCTTATTTATTAGGAAATTAATTAGATATTTCGTGTATTTTTTTATATATATAAATAGAAATTATTTAATCAAAAATTAAATATTCTATAATATTCTTTCTATAAAATTATATTTTAGGTATTCCTCCTTTTAAGTAGTTAAGTGTATGTTTTATAAACTATTTAAGTATTTTATTAAAATATAAAATTTTTAGTATTATATGATATCAAAATATTTAATTAATTCTTAATAAAAAATAAAATTGTTTTTAATATATATTTGTATATTATTTTGTTCTCAAGTTAATTGGAAAATTTAATAGTGTTCCAACATATAGTACATTTTGAGGGACATATGTTTGTTCCGATATTTAATACATGGATTATAAATATTAATGATCACCGGATTTTTTTCAACATGGACGAGGTCAACTTATACAAAAATAAATCGGTTCAATATTGTACGATTCAGTTCTTTATAATATGAAGTGGATCGGACTGACCATGCATGCGAGTCTATTCAAGAAAAATTTTAGTCCGGTGATGTGACAGAAGATAAAGGAAAGCGAGCTCAGTCACCTCGCAGCCGTATCAACACGCACGTCGGAAGGAATTAAATGGTCACATAACATAGAGAAATACTCTGTCTCGTTCATACGTATGGATACGAATGATAGAAATATGTGATATTGTAATAGAATGACAGAAATACGTGACATTATAATAGAATGATAGTTACACATCACTAAAAAATAAAAAAAAAATAAATAAAATAGAGGAGATATGATCTTTCCATACTAAATTTATACAGAAGATAAACTGTATTTTCTTAGTTTCAAAATATCAAATATATTTAATATTTAAACTATTAACTCAAATACTTGTTTAATTTAACTTTTTAATTGATAAGAAAAAGACGCTTTAATTTGGACTTAATGTGCCCTTTTCAATTGTTCTATTCAGGATTTAATTTGCTCTTTTCAATTAAATTATATAGAATTTAATTATTTTTTTAAAAAAATACATACTAAATAAGACTTTAGTATAAAAGAATTATTTAAATTAAGTAAAGTCCATATTATGCGATATAAAAATTCGTGCAATCCGAGTTACATTATTATATTTGTTAAAATCGTGAATGGTAGTTTGGAGAAGCAAAACAACTTTTTTGAATTTTTGTAAAAAAATTAGTTAATAATTTTATAAATTTACTAATGCAATTTTTCTTTATTCAGTTAAAATCGTAGAATTTTATTTTTTTACTTAATAAATCTAATTTAAATAAGATTTTTCTCAATATTATTTGCTAATGATATGAAATATAGATTTATAGTATATGTTATGGAATTATATCACTCGATAACAAAAATAAATTTATTAAATATTCAATTAAATAAGTTTATTGAATAAAAAATTTTAAATGCTAATTTTTTTATATTTATATTTTAATTTTAAAATTTTAAATAATAAAATCATTCTTTTCATATTTCTCTCAATTTTAATTTTTTATTTTAATTAATTTTAATAAAAAAATTTATAATTCACGAGTTGTGTAAAACTATTTCTCAAAAAATTTATTGGATAAAAAAATTTTAAATATTTAAATTAATTTATATTTATATTTTTAATTTTAAATTTTAAATAATAAAATTAAAAATTTTTTAATTTATCACGATTATAATTAAAAACATTAAATTAAATCTAAAAAAATTAATGATAAATTATAATATAATTTTTAAAATTTTATATTAATAAATATATAATACTTTAATTTAAGTTTTATATTAAAAGTACGTTTATTTTATATTTATTATATATAATATTAAATAAATATTTATTGTAAATAAATTTTTATTATATAAAATATTATATATATATATATATATATATATATTATGTTTATTTATTATAGGTCTATAGTCATCATTATAAATTATTATATATGTATTTTTAATTTATGAAAAATTATATTTTATATTAATAAAATAAAATAAAATATATTTTAACATGTAAAAGTAATCTCTTTATGATTTTTATAAATTTTATAAAAATTTTAACTAGTTTTTTATAAGTTATTTAAGGTATTTAATATTTTTATTTTATTCATTTATATAATAAATAAATTTATAATATATATTAATTTATTGGTTCATCCGATAAAAAAATATATTTTATATTAATAATATTAAATAAAATAAAATATTATATATTTTATACTATATTTTTTATAATTTAAATTTTTATTAAACTATAATATAAATATATATAATGTGAAGTAAATAATAAAAGTAAAAAAATATTATTGAAATAACAATATAATGTATAATGAAAAGTAAATAATATATTTTAAGAATTATTTTATTAATTAAATAAAATTTTAGAGATTATATTATAATTTTTTGATATTTTTTAGATTTAATTTAATTTTTTTAATTATAATCATGATAAAATAAAAAAAGTTTAGTTTTATTATTTAAAATTTAAAGTTTTGAATATAAATATAAATTAATTTAAATTTTTTATTTTTTATATAATAAATCTCTAAAAAAATAATTTTACTCAACATCGTACATGAATTAAAAATACTTTAATTAAAATTAATGTAAATGTAAAACTACTAATTTTATTATCAAAAATTTTAAAAATAGAATATTAATATAAAAATGATAAAAATTTAAATTTATTTTATTCAAGAGCCCAATTAAATATTTATATTATCAATATATTTTAACTCTTTGATACATAAATTGTTTTCAAAATTACAAGATGTGGAATTTAAATAGCAATTCGAGTCTATTATACTAAACAAAATAAATTATTTTTTGTATTTAAAATATATATTTAATTAATTTTTAAAAATTTTAATTTAATGATTATTAAACTGATTTTCTTTTAGAAATTTATATAACAAGATTCAACAAAAAAAAAAACAAATATTACCAAAAATGAAATTGATGTGTTGCCATGTGCGTGAAAGTGTGTAGAGACAAGCGATGGACAAATTAAATGTCGAAATCAAATATTGTTGAAGATTGAAGATAAAGGCAAAGGACTGGGTTTTAAATAATGAAAATAAAATCCAAAAGATCAAACCAAGCTCACAAATTCTTTCATATATCTTCTTGTTTTATTTTCCCACCATTATTCCAACTTAATAAAATCAAAGAAAGGCCACAAGTCCCCTTCACTGTCCACCATAAGAATCCCAGTTTCTCACTCATCTCTTTCTCTCTCTCTCTGTCTTTCAAAAATTGTGTAGGTATGACAGGACAGCAATGTTAATTGTTCTGACAGCTGCTACTGTTAAAATGCATCTCTCTTTCGTTTGTAGAAACCAAGCTGTTAACCTACTACATCCGTTACAGTGGTCCTATTATACCTTTCTGAAATTAATGGATTTTTTTTTATTCAATTCCATTATAAGAGAGTTGAATCTTTTTTTTTTGTTTAAAAATAAAAAAATAAAAGATATGAAAGAGTGAAACTCGACCCTTTTTTCTGTTAAGCTAATAATTTTGTTTGGAAAAAGAGGGATGCGTTTGAATAAGATTGAGAATGTTGAGACATGCCATCTTACTTGCCTATCTTCTGAAGAAAAACTAATTGCCTTGTCTACACTCATTTAAACCAACTTTCTAAAAATCACCCATTAAATATCTAAGTTTATAAAATAGTAAATAATCTAATTAATTAATTCATACGATATAAAGATAAAACCACGAAAACTTCTCATTCAGAAGTGTTTGCTTTGATTCATGAAGAATTAAATTTCTATTACAAACTTTATTTGAGTATCATAACATATACGACAAAGAGAGGAACTTTATTTGAGTAATATAAAAATTAAAAGAGAGAGGTGGGAGGATAAAAATAAGACAAATCTCTACATAGAATCATCATGAAATGAAGGAGAAAGTCTTTAGAGATCCAAATTCCCATGCATGCTTACCTTTTCATTTATTATTCTCTCCTTTCCTTTTTCTTCTTTCCCATGGATTTATATATATAAACAAAAAATTCCATGCAAATTCACCTCTCTCGGCTTCACCTTCCATATGCATAAAATCCATTCACCCTTCCCACTTTTCCCCCTTTTTTTTCGTATTTATATAATATAGAATTCTGCTCTCTTTAGAGCGGGCACAACAAACGCGGGTTTGGAACCGCAATGAGCCGGGTCGCCCGAGGAGCCGTGAGCCCGAACATATCACTCATGTCAAGCTCACTCGGTTTCATCCCATCAGGCAACTGCCATGTAAAACAGTGAAGAAGATGGGCCACAGCCAAATCAAGAGCGTAGAGTCCCAGTTGCATGCCGGGGCAGGATCTCCGGCCCGATCCGAATGGAATGAACTCAAAGTTATTTCCTTTGAAGTCAGGGACTCCATC
This sequence comes from Manihot esculenta, assembly GCF_001659605.2. Taxonomy (NCBI): domain Eukaryota; kingdom Viridiplantae; phylum Streptophyta; class Magnoliopsida; order Malpighiales; family Euphorbiaceae; genus Manihot; species Manihot esculenta. The sequence goes on along the minus strand of NC_035162.2, from coordinate 7,857,175 downwards.
TTTCAAGAACCTGGATGGCCTGAAAGTATCAGGGTCCTCCCATGAGTTCTTGTCCCTTCCAATAGCATATGCATTGATGATGACCCGAGACTTCGCCGGAATGTAATATCCGGCGACCTCTGTATCCTCGGCCGTCTCATGCAAGAGGAGTGGGATAGGTGGATGAAGCCTTAAAGTTTCTTTCAGTGTGCATTTTAGGTAAGTCAGCTTGTCAAAATCAGACTCCTCCACGCGCCGCTCTAGACCCACCACGTCGGCAAGCTCTTGCTGGACCTTTTTCAATTCTTCTGGAGTTCTCATCAACTCCGCGAGGGCCCACTCTATTGCCGATGCCACCGTCTCGGTCCCACCAAACATTACGTCCTGCCGGATACACAAAAAAAACTTGACAAGTCATGAAAATTCCATTAATTAAACCTACCTACTTATTATACGGGACAATAAAAAAAAAGGGAAGAAGAAGAGAGATGACAGGCGTTTGTGCACTGATCGAGTATATACATAAATTTTAAAAAATAACAAATAAAATAAAAAGAATTTCAGGATATTAACTCTATAAATTTTCTGTGGAACAAGAAAAGAAAAAGGTCGAATATTGGAGAATTTGTTCTCAATGGCAAATGTTTTTTACAAGAAAGTGACTTAATTACTTACCATGATAATAGCTTTGATGTTCTCTCGAGTTAGTTTGAAGGAGTTCTGAAGATCGTCTGATTCGTTAACTTTAGGCTCATCGCTGTAGAAAGCTAGCAAATCATCCACCATATCAGTGATATTGTCATCGGAGACATTACCTTCCTTCTTTTTCTGCATGTGTTCGTCGATGATCAAGTCGATAAATCTGTCCAGTGATTTACGAGCCTTGGCAAGTCTAGAATTGAGTTTGAGGCCATTTGGGTCCATCCATCCAAGCCAAGGAATGAAATCAGCAATGTTGAATGCACCAAAAAGCCTGGAGAATTCCTGCAAAATCCGAATAAACTCGTCTTTTCCTTCATTCTTGGAACCGAAAGCAGCCCTATAAATAATATTCATGGTTAGCGTAAAAATCAACTCTCCAACATTCACTGGCTTCCCTTTTTCGGCCACAACGGTTTTAACCATACAATCAACCTCATCCCTTACAGACTCCCATGATTCAGCCCGTTTACGGCTGAAAAGCTTCATGACGCAGAGCTTGCGCATCTGGCGCCAGAAAGGGCCGTAGTGGGCGAAGGCCATATCTGCACGATCGTATGTAAGATAGCTGATGGCTATGGTGGCAGGTCTATTAGAGAAAATATTATCTTGGACTTGAAGAACTTGGCGAGCCATCTCAGGAGAAGAAACAACCATCTTGTGAATGTTTCCTATGCGAAGATGGAAGAGGCCACCATATTCTTTAGCTAGTTTAGCTAGACCCCGGTGGGTTAAGTGGTCCATCATGAGAAGGTTACCTATAATTGGCAAGCCTCTAGGCCCTGGAGGATATGGCTTTCGTCGACGAAGGCGAGAGATAAGACCTAGTACGATTAGTGAAGGAATAATAAGGAAAACAGTGAGGGGTAAAGGTTGCAGAGCTTGGAGAAGAGCTTCCATGGCTGGTTTCTGGTGATGTCTCTCTGTGTAATACTGCTAGCTTGTTGAAATATTGTTAGCAGCTAGGTTGGGCAAGATATTATGGGGTCTTTATATACAGATATCCCTAGCGTCTGCTGTGGACCCTCTTTTTCAAGTTGGCTACGCTAAATTATTTTATAAGTTTTCTTCTCCATTTTGTTTTTGAAAAAATTAATTTTCTAAGTCCTTTATACTGCTTATATATTTAAACTTAAAATATTTTTTTTGTTCATATTAAACCATATTAATACATAATTTATTTTTAAAAAATACATATATATGCTCAATGATTTCTTTAGCCGCTTAAGTAAAATTATTATAAACAGTGGTACACTAACAAAAGTGCTTTTTATGTAATTGACTGATAAATATAAATTTATATTTTTAAAAGAGAAATTATTAGATGAATTTAGTCCATCGTAGGTGTAATAGATATCAAAATAAATTTTATTTATTTTGATATGATGAAATTTACTTTTTATATTTTAAAAATATTTTAATTCATAATAGATAAATGAATACATAATTATTCATTTATTTTAATTAATTAATTTATATGTATTCATAAATTTAATTTAGTAAATTTGAGAGATTTCAAATTTTACTCATCTAATTTTCATTCTCTATTAAAAAAAAATTAACCGGCTTGTATTAATGGCAAAGTGCATATAAGTATTATCTTGTTTGAGCTATTACATTCTCATATTTGCGAACCGAGTATGGTCATGCACGGGTTGGCAGATGTCATGGGCTTGAATAGATCCATCATTGTAGGACCAGTTACAAATTTAATTACGGTAACCAAGTTGCTGCTCACATTTTGTATTTATAATAATAATATTATGCCAATCTCCATATTGATTGTAAATATCTTTTATGATGTGATGTGATTACCAATTTCTTGTTAATTTAATTTTGAAAATTTCAACTTAAAAATGTAAATTATTGTACTAATAAGTCGCTATTTTGAAGTGAGTTTAAACAAAATTTAAGGTCGGTGAAAATTTGATGGGTATAAGACAATTTTTGCATATAAGACTTTGGATTGTAAAATTTGTCTTTTAAGACTATTCAAATGTAAGCCTTTGATTGGTGTGTTTTGTTTGTGTCCAAAAAAGTAAGCCTTAAATTGACTGGTCAGTATTTGATGCATTCTTTTGCTGTCCAAGTCTGATTCAACCTGTCCTTACTCAATATGGCTTTATTGTTTTACTTCTCAAATAGTAAAAATCAAACATAGGGCTCTTTCCTCCTTGGATCCAGAAAAACCAAAGAGCTCCCATTCTACGTATAGCCCGAAATTCAATCGGCCACCAATGGTTGTAAAAAAAAATATATACATATATATATATACAAAATAGCAATAGTGCAATATGCATTATCTACAATTAATTAGCAACAAATATAGCTAAACGTTGTGTTGTTTGAATATTTAGGATGTAATTATGATTATTTTGGTGACAATAGAGGCATCCACCTACTTCAACCAATTATTAATTATTAATTTAATTAATAGTAATAATAATCATGACGATGATGATCAAAATAGAGACAAATAGTAACACAGAGTGATCCATATGCTTATACAAGAGGAAGAGGGACGGAAGCAAGAGTGGATTTAGTGATCTTTGATCAGAAGTGAGAAGCGGGAGATTACAATGCCTCACCTTATTTCTCACTCCCAGTCACTGTCTCTTCTTAGACATTGGAACCATTGACGGTTTCATTTCACCATTAACCATTATAATATTCTCATTAATCATATGCTAAATTACGTCCTAATATATATATATATACGCATAATATTATTTCAAATTAATCTATTAAATATTCAAATTATAATTATAATTTATTAAATACTTAAAATTATAATAATTAAATATTAATTTTTTAATAAATTATTTAAAATATAATTAAATTATATTTAATTTTTATAATTTTTATAAATTTAACGCTAAATAAATTATAATTATAATGTGATAATTTTTATTAGTATGAGGGTCTAAATATTTATTCTTCGCGTGATAAGTGTTTTCTTTGTTTTTTTTTTTTTTAATTGACAAAGAAAACAGTAATGGATTTTAAGTTTAAAGCATTTTTTAATTGGAACTCAACACACGTTGGATTTTTGTCGCGGATCGTGCCTTGGCGTCACTATAACGTCACTATTAGATTTTGTTTGTGATATTTTTCAGCAATTTGTCTGTTAATGGCTTTCAACAATTATGAATGGTGAAGGCCACCCTTATAAATGTTAATATTTTTTTAAATCTCTAGAAGATATTTATTGGGCTAAGATATATATATATATTCACACAAATAAAAATAATTAATATTTTTTTTTCTTTTTTAAAAATTGGCGATAACTCTCCAATTTATAGGAAGAGAAGTCATTGACGTGAAAAATTGACCACAGAGCTTGTTTGCATGCGAGGAAGTACTCAATTTTAATTGTTTGAAAAGCTAAGATTCATTTGCTTTATAGAATATGGTTAATGATTTTGATTATGATATAAAATTATATAAGTAAATATTTATTTTAATCCTTTAATTATTAGTTAATGATCAATTATGATAGAAATGGAGATGGAATGAAATTGGGGTGTGTATTTATTTATTTATTTATTTATATAAATTATTTATTTAGTTTTGTTTTAATTATTTAAAATATAAAATTAATATTTTATTTATTAAAAGCTTATTTTATTAATTTGTTTGACTATATTAATTAACATCGTTAAATTTAAAGTTATTATGTTAAAATTGAAAATGAAGGATATTAGATTAAAAAAAATTTTAAATACTTAATTAACTACTGATTAAATAGACGTTTTATATAATCTGTTTATCTGGTTAATTCTGCTGCTAATGATCTAAGTTTGAATTTCACTCTTTTAATTATATATATATATATATACTTTTGTTAAAAAAATAAAAATTGTCAAATGCATGTATATTGAAAAACTATTAGAATTGGAAGTATGGAAGTGGGTAGAGGGTGTGATCAAGAGCTAATAAATATGGCAGCAGTGGGATGGATGCTTGTCTGAGTTAGTCATTTAGGAGCGGTGCAGATACAACAGAATTCAGTTGAGAAAAATCTACCATACATTAGGGTATATACATGTGATTAATCTGTATGTAAACCGAGTATTTATGAGACTTGATGTACGTTAGAATTTTTCAACGAATGGTCCCGCATAGTAAAGTTAAGTATGCAATAATAAAAGGCTCCGGTCAAAATCTTCAACCCAAGTCCCCTCCTCCCTTTCAGCACTTCCTCGCTCAATCATTCTAACTTTTCCAAGAATGATACAATTGCTACCTTTTTTGTTGCTACTTAGAATATAGATTAAACAATAATAATTATTAGATTAATTTTAAAAAATTAAAATTAAAAAAAATGGAGGGTTGGTGCCTAAGGTGGACAAAGAGGGTAGGTTAAAATGATAAGAAGAGACTGCAATGGGACAAAGCCAATTGTCTCATCTATTATGAAGTGTACCGTTTTGGGTAGAAAGCAAATTACACCCCTTAATTAATTCAGTGTCCGACTTCTGCTGTGTTCATACATATACCAGTTGTCATTAATTGTTTGGATAATTATTGCGTAATTTGAGAAAATTAGAGCTAATTATTAATTGTAGGGTGTTGGTATGACTTAACTATCAGCTTAGCAAGTTTAAACACGAATACATTAGGAAACTAAAAACATCAAACTGAAGCAAGCCAAGTAATGCAATTCCAGTGTCTTGCTTATCTTCAGTATGGATTTTGCTATTTTTATTTCTACAACATGCCAATTGCTCCTTTTATATACAGAGATTCAACCGATTAATAAAAATATTTTATTATTATTAGAGTCGTTTTCAAAATCTTAAAACATTAAGTTTGAGTTTTAATCGAAACAATTTATATAAAAAAAATAATAATTAAAATTATTAGTAATCCAAGAAATTCCACTTAACAAAATCCCCCTCACAAAAATTCCTAATCGTGCCAAATCCCAATACATACTAAAAGATTTTTTTTTTTTTTTTTCCTTTTCTTTCATATTAGAAAGGACCACATAACAAAGAAAATTTGAGCAAGATGACCCAAATAATAATATCAACCAAAGAAGTGCCTAGCGAGGACGAGAAGCATTAGCAGATTTTTCATATAATTAATGGGTCAATTAACTCTCTTTTTTTTTTAATAAATCGCCCTTATATTTATACATATTTATTTCAACTGACTTCTCATGAATTTAATTATTAAATCTTTCTTTTTTACCACAGATGTGGTTTTATAAATAGAAGCTCACCTTATATTTTGACCACAAATCAATACTGCCCTCCTATTAAACTGACGCAATAGGTAAATTTATTTTTTAATATATATATTGGAAATACTAGCTGCATTATCTTGACTTTGAAATTATTTCTCAAATTTATTGCTAAATTGACTACATAATTTAATAAAAATCTTTGAAATTTTTAGATGAAAAAATCATTTTGACTTTGATGAGAAGAGTTTGGTGAGAGAAGGGAACATGTGTTCAAAATGAAGCTACTTTTACATTAAATGATGGAATTGCATTGACTATTGCAATTTCCCAACCACAGAAATGCTAAAAAATAATCATTATTTAAGTGATTGTTAACATTTTTTTATTAGTTAAAATATATTTATTATATCAATTATTTTTTAATTAATTATAAAATAAAATAAAAAATATTAAATAGTCACTTTGAAAAGTAACTAGCAAGCTCATTCTAATTATTTTTTTTATTTAAATATTTAATTTCTCATCATTTAATGAATTACAATATCCACATGTTTAATATGTCGGTAAAAATATGAAAACTATTCATATTAAAGAAAAATAAAGATTAAAATACAAAAATTAAATTGTGATGAGATTGGGAAGTGGGAAAGCCGAAAAGGTTGACAGTTGAAGAAGGATGAAGTGGAAGGAAAAGTGATGGTAATGAAGTTTTCTAGTGAAAGGTTCATTTTTAATAGCAACGGTAGTTTCTTTTCGTTCAGTTTAAACAGAATTTCTTTCATTTCACATCTCGATCTTTCTTGTTGTTTCAAATCAATTTACAAAAGTTGATCTTTTCGTTTCAGAAACTTCTACCACTTTTATTATTTGAATATTTCGATTATTCATGTCAGCCCTACCTATATTTATTGTCAGTTATATATTTCAAATATTATTTGAATTTTGGATGTTTTTTATTGACTATTTAATGTGCATTTTCTGATTCGTTTCTTTCCCCATACTATCTCAGATATGACTTTAATTTATTAGTTTATTAATATGCTCTTCTTTATAATTAAAAATAAAATTTATTACTTTTAAAAATAATTTAATTTATTTAAATAATATAAACAGATAAAATATTTAAAAAAATTAATTAAATACAATTTACTACTTTAACTATGTGATAGAAATTCCATGATAAGTATTAAACGAGATATATTAAATATAATATTGTATTAATTTTATTTTTGCACTGAAATTTTAGATTACTTCTTGGAAATAAATAGCAATTAATGTATTGAGGTTAAATTTAAATTTATTCAAATGAAAATTTTTAAGTGTTAGGAAGATTTATTATGAGTTCTATTGGGCTTAGGTATCAAATCCGCTAATGCTAATCCAATTTCAAAACACAGGCCGTTACAATTTTCTTATTTTCTCATTTATTTATTTTAGTTGCCATGAAAGTAGATAGGAGAAGTAGGTTTCATATTTTATATATATAATTTTGAAAATGTTCAATTTCTTCTCATTGATTACGACCATCACTGGACAATTAGCCTTTCTGACTTTTTGTTTTTTTAATTTTACTTTGGACGTAGTCTTCTTGATGTTAAAACTTTTAACCCTATCTTGCATAAGACATTTTTTTTCAACATTCAAAATTAAAAAATTATTAATTTTAATGAGTCAATACGTAGTTTTATTAGGGTGTAAGAAATTAAGAGCTCTCTCAATCTTATAAAATTAGACAATGATGCAAGAAGAGTTTCAATCGTGCGCAATTTTGGATGTTGGTGTTTTTTTTTTTCCTAATTTTATTTCTAATTGGATGGCAAACTTGATAAATAAACAATTTTATAAAACTTTTTACCAGATCAAAGATGTCGACCTTCATGTGAGTATTGATTAACCCATTTTGTGAATTATTTATTATTTTATTTTAATATCATGTTTTAAGTAATACTTTTAATTTTGAATACTAAAAATTTTAAAAATAATTATTTATATTTACATTAAAATATAATTATATATAAAAATTTGATCCGATGATATGTAATTTTATTTATAAGAATTTTTAATAAAATTCACATTTCCGATAATAAAACGAGATTTCACGAAAGTTAATAGTCTCATATTCACTAGTTAATACTAACTGAATTTTTAAAAAATTTAATAATTTAACTCTATTTTTTTATAATATAAAAATTAATAAATAGATCAAACTATATATTTTTACATAATTAATTTTAAATTATAAACAATTCATTACACTTACTATGTTTTCAATTTACTATTTTGAACATTAGAGTCTCACATTTATTTTTTATAAATTTATTAATTATAACATAATTTCATTTCAACCACATCAATTCTAATATTATTTTAAATATTAAATATAAATATTAAATTTTAAATTTTAAAATCAATTAATTAATAAATTATTTTACAATTATTTTTTAATAATAGTTATAAATATATGACAATTTTAAACTGTCATCAATAAAATTTTAAATATAAATTTTTTTAAAAAAATATAATGTTTAGTGAATAATCATTTAAATATTTAAATATTTTTTTTTGAAATGAGAATATTTTAGTATTATAATTTATTTTACTTATATATATGTATGCACATATGTGCACGTAATGAAACATTTAAAGATCTTAGAGTACTAACTCAGCAAAATAATAAAAAAATAATTCACTTTAGAGATATAGAATATAATGAGCATAGTTTTATAATCCGTGAAATTATAAACTTAAAACTTTCAAAATTTTTATTTGATGTAGTAAAAAAATTAGTTAATCAACATTTTGTATAAGATTGTAATAGGTTGAATTTGAAAACTTTTTCAATAAAAGTTAATCTTAATTTTATAAAATTATTTTTATATAAAAAAAATAAAAATATTACATCACCCGAGTGCCTCAAAATGGTTCTAAAAAGATTTTAAGAATAATTATGCTCATATCAAATTCGAGAAAATATTAAAAAAATATTTTAAAAAATATATATATATATATATATATATATTTTTGGATCAGTAACGTAAATTTAGTATCACATGTAATGATTAATTGATACTCTAAATCAATTAAAATAAGACATATCAACAAATAAAATGAATTATTAATTATTTTTTATTGACCGGGGATTATTATTAAATTTTTAATTTTTTTAAAAAATTATTAATTTATTTAAATTTTTAACATCATTTGATTAAAATAATATTATATTTTATAAAATTCAAGTAAAACAACATTATATGTTAAAAAATCGTTAGTGGTATTGAATATTTATATTATTTAATTTATATAATTTTAATTAATTATATATATTATTTAGTGATTGTAATTTTTAATATTTATATTATTTAATTGTTCTAATTCAAAATATAATAAATTGACAATTTTTTTGCAATTTAATTACTTAGCAAAATAAAATGAAAGAAATTTAGCAAATATAATAAATTTAGGGTTTGGTTTAAGCAAAGCATGCTTCAAAAGCACACAAAACAGCAACGCACTTTTCCAAATTGCTTCTTTGTCCCTTCCGCCGCCCCCACGTGCTAATACTAAGTCCCACCAAGCAATCCCCTCTTTAGCCCGTCAGCGTTGAATTTCAGAGCCAAAGAACGTTTTTATTTATGGAAAAAAAATTATATTTTCAAATAAATAAATTTCTAAAAATAATATATTTTTATTTAATTATCTATGTTACTAAAATATATAATATTTTATTTTCTAACTAAACATTTAACTTTTTATATTAATTGTCCATGAAAACTCGTAATTTAATTTGTACACTACAAAACCCTAAACCAATACAACCATGGGTTTCTTATTTTTATGATATTGTGTGGATTTTTACAATTTTTTTTTTTTGGTCTGACTTGGCAGCAGTTGAATAAGACTTTTTATCCACTTAAATACAATAAATTAAAAGGACACGCAATAAAATAGCAGTAATAAAGACCAAATTGTAATTATTATTGAAAGCAAAAGATCAAATAAAAATGATCACAAACCAAGCAAGAAATTATTTTAAATATATGAGAAAGATATGTAGTATGGTAATCCGTTAACATCAGTGTAATTATTATACAAATTACTTCTGATTTGTCTGATCTTATATCTGATGACATAGATGGGATCCAATAAGCAACTTGATGTTATCACAAAAAAAGAAAAAAAAATCTACATGGGTTTCTTGTTCTAGGGTTAACTTTTATTATAGCTAGAGATTCTTACTTCAATATAAAGTCATCCTGACCTCACGTACCAATCTTGATTAATATCTCCTAAATGGGTACATGTCAAATGGTTTTTTTTTTAAAAAATATATATATAAATTTACAAAGAAATCATTGTCATGGATTGATTAATATGGTGGCGGTGGTGGTGGAGGTGGAGGTGGAGAAAGGGTGTGGATGCATTTTGATATTTAAATTTGGATTGCCTTTTCAATAATGGAAGTCTTTGATGGATATGTGGGCAAGGAACTTAGTGGTGGTGCATGTCCCATTTCATATTAGACTATTTTTCCAATGGTTTGGCTATGCATGTAAAACAACAGGAGGTGAAGTACTTATCTGCCTTTTGGGTTTTAATTTCATTATCCTTAGCTTCATCAAACCACAATTATATTAATTGAAAATAAAGTAAGCTCCATTGAGTACCAATGGAGTTGTACATGTTAAAATATAAAATTAATTAAATGTTTAAATTAATATTAAAAGACTTGCTCAAACTTGACTGCTTATGGGACTTTTAGCCCATTAAAAAAAATTGTCATGCTTTTTGGGAGATGAAAGATCCTATGGTTGTTGATTAATTGTTTATTGTAGACTTTTTTCTGAATTTTGTACAATAATTTATAAGAATAGTCATCAATGAGGTAAGTTAATTTGTTTCCAATTACTAGAAATAAATCACATATATATATAAGAAATTTATATTATAAAATCATTTTTTTAAGTTAAAAAAAAAAATCTTTCACTTATTATATTTCTAAATATGAGAAATAATTTTTAAAAAAGAATTAATTGAGTTCCTTTAGATTTTCAGTAGTCAAATAGGAATATGGGAATTTACCTGTCAAAATTTATAAATTTTTCTAGTAAAATTTCTCCATCATTACTCAAGGAGATTATAGTATTCAAACCATTGGAGAGAGTCTCGCAATTGTTAAGAAGATCAATACTAAGGAAATTGCGAAATGACTTTTGATTCATTCTTTACTTTAAAGAACATTATTTACTTGAAAAAAAAAAAAAGTGTGAACGTTTGAATTACAAGTGGAAAGAAAATGCCAAAGAATAAACAAATATTTAGCATGGATTTGAGTTAACTAATGACGGTGTCATACGCTAGATAATAATAATAATAATTTCCAAGGTGATAGTGAAGAAACTTGAAGTCCATGTTTGAGCAGGCTGCGGTTTGATTATGCACCTGAGAAACCACACCTTTGCTTGTATGAGGATGATAAGTGCTGGAGCAAGCTGCAACTTAATTTTTATATTTTTTACTTATTTTCCAGTCAGTCCAATACTGGTTTACCATTTCTTTTTTATAATATTAAAATTAATCTTTTAATTCAAAATGTTGTTTAATTAATTATTCAGTACGTAGTTTGAGATTAGTGAAATTGAATTCAAAGTCCTCATTGGATATGGTCCTCTGACTTTGGGGTTTTTCTTTGCTTTGACCAATTTGGCTTCTGCATCTCTTTTCTGTAAATAAACTAAACATTTCTTGATTAAACATTTATTTCTATGAAGAAAACGAATGAAAGAAAATAAACAAATACATTGAAATCTTCTGATTTCATCACGCTGTTGACTTTCCCCCTCTTTCCCATATTATCATCCTTTGAATTATTCATTATTTTATTTTTAATAATATATTTTAATTTGAAATTCTTAATTATAATTTTATTTGAAATGTTATTTTTTTTATTAAATAAGTTAATTTTTTAGCTAATAAAATACAAAATTAGAAATGAAGAAATTATGCCACGTATAACTTTTCCAAATATTATTATTGGCACAAGTAGTAAAATCTTGTGAAGTCATTTATGATGTTATCGCTTTTATTTCCTTTTTAAAAAAAGATAAAATAATTATCCTACATGGATAATACTCAAATAATAAATGGGATGAGAAATAAAAATACTTCAATTGAATATGTCTATGGGCTTAAAGGGAACTCAGGCTCAAATCAAATCATTTTCAACTTCCAAACAAAAGAAGAAGCTCATTTTAGATGGACTAGGCTGGTGAGCCCAAATCTGAAAAATTGTCTTATGGAACCATTCCCATTTAAAAAGGCTAGTAAGCCCATTTACTTGTACATATTATTTAGATACATCAATGTCCCCATCATAAAAGATGTATGAACTTTAAAGCTGAAAAAGTAAAAAGCTGCACCAGCCGGGAATCGAACCCGGGTCTGTACCGTGGCAGGGTACTATTCTACCACTAGACCACTGGTGCTAGGATGTTGTTCTCTTGTAATTTTCAAACTATATTGGTTACATGTAAGTTCTGTTGTAATAAGGTTTTTAAGCAATTATAACTAATATTTATTTATGCTTGCGATTTGTAATTGTATTTTTGTTTTCAAATTATGATGTTAGACTAAATATATTTATATTTATCCATTCAATAAAAAAAGAAAAATAGATATTTTTATTATATATAGGGAATTACATTATTGCAACCTTCCTTACGGAAGAAAAACAGATTGAGGACAGATCACAGAAGGACTGAAGCATATTTTATTTTAATCAATTAAACTAAAAAATTCAGCATATGCAAGTACAACTAGAATTATAAAATTATCATAATTTCATTTTGATGTTTTCAAAGTTAAGGTGGTAAAAAATTATCGTAATACTTAAAATTTAAAAATGAAAAAATATATATAATATAGTACGTTTATTTCGTTTATTCCATGGTTGGGAAGTTGGAATCACGAAACGAGAGGCAAATTTTAAATTTTAATTGCTCGGTTGTTCTCGTTTTTAGCGTGAATGACAATGGCTGTGCAGTTCATTAGTGTTTTAAAGCACTTAATCGCTTCATCTTCCCGCAGAATCTCTTGCTATGAAGTATTTAAATTAACTTTAGAAAGAATTTTTCAGTCGTTCCCCTTTCATTTCTAGTAAGTATTGCTCCTTTTTTATTGTGACCGCCCATTGTTTTCTGCCTGTTTCAGATACGAGATTGTCCTCATTCGGATAATAGAATTTTCTCTCTGATTTCGCTTATTTTTTCTTTATTCGAATTTTTTGATTCTGATTTTGCTTATTTTTTCTCTCCGTGTCCGAGCTGACTCCTAGATAACTTGTTTACTTTTTTGTGTTTTTTGCTTGACATCTCCACGAACATCCATAGTGCGGTCAATTTTCGCGCTAGATTCTTGAAGGAGATAAAAAAATTTTTCTCGTAAAAATATATTACAAGGTCATAAATGCAGCAAACAAAATTTATAAAAACTTGATAAATTTAAAAAATTATAATAAAATCATTCTCCAAAGCAACAAGTATTGAAAGTAAACTTGTTTGTTTGTTTGTTTGTTTATGCTTTAATGATATTTTTTTATTTTTTGACAAAAAAATATATTTTTTATTAAGTTTAAATTTACATTTAAAATTATTTTATCCAAATACAAGGTTAATTCATATTATTAAATTAATTTTTTTTAAACATTATTAGATTATTTTTTAAAATTGATAAATTTTATTAAAAAAAAAAAGATAATGCAGAAAAAAAAGACCACGTGAATAGATTCGTATACATACTCGGCCCCAAAAACAAATCGAGTGCATAGTGGACCACAAGCACCCAGCACAGCAGCTACGCTCTACGAGACCACTTCTTGCGCGTCTACCCCACCTCCCATAAATTCACGTGGACACCAACATTGTTGTGTCAGAGGATGGCCGAAAAAATCTAGGGTTTGATCTTGATCATCACCTTTCTCTCTCGTACGTCTTCCTCCTCATTATTATTAAACTTGTTTTTAATTAATTAATCCACGTACATATTATTGACAAAAACTACAGTAATTACATGGATTTGTTTAGGGAATGAAAGGGCTAAAGCTTTTACACGCCATTAGCGATTTCTGATCACCACCCTGACAGAAAAATAACGTCACCGGACATCGGAACAAGCAGTTGTCGTTTAGTCTCACGTCCGCTGACCCTGCTTTCAGCTCCATTAACGCCACCGGGATCGGCCCAAACAAGTAGTTTCCTCCCAGCAATAGCCTCGCAAACGGCAAGAATTCGGTCCCCTGCTCGGCTGTTTTAATGCCGAATTGGGTTGGTATCATCCCTGTCAATTTGTTGTTCTCTAGTGACAATGCTGATAGCTTTGGCATCAAGGCCAGAAACGTGGGTAAAAGTCCTTGAAGTTGGTTGTTGCTTAAATCGATGGCTATCAGTTCACTCTGAATGGCCGTCGAAGTAGCAATAGGTGCTGGTGATTGTATGGCTGTGAAGTAATTGAATGAGAGAGTGAGCTGTTGAAGAGATGGGTGGTTAAAGAGAAGGGAAGGGGCGGAGCCGCTGAGTTTATTGCGACTCAGATCCAGTACTTGTAAATAACCCAAGTTTTTGAAACTTTCCGGGATGCTTCCTTCCAAGCTATTGTTTCTCATGGAGATTTGAACCAGAGATGGTGAAAGTGTAGCTGGGACTTTACCGGATATGGCATTGTCACTAGCATCTAAAAAGTAGAGGTTTTTCAGAGAACCCAACTCGGGAAACTCACCATTCAGCTTGTTCGACTGAATTTCCAGCCTTCTTAAGCTAATCAAACCATTGAAACTTGCAGGAATCGTGCCTTGAAGAATGTTGTTATCGAGGTATAGCTCCTCGAGGTTAGGGAGTGAGCCAAGCGACACAGGTATCTGGCCAGAAAACCAGTTTCTTGAAAGGCTGAGTCGACTCAAACGAGTGAGATTGGAGAAGGACTCGGGAATTTGGCCATAGAAATTATTACTAGACAGGTCCATAATCTGCAAATAAGGGAGGTTCCAAGAAAAGTTAACAAGCGAGCCGGAGTAACCAGCCTGATCAAGACTGAGTTCGGTGACTCGACTAGTGCCGGAGACAAGAAGGTCGCACCTGAACCCACAGGTGAACCGCTCACTGAACAAGTTATCGCAAGGGTCAACAGAGAAGTCCCAAGAGCTCAAGCAGGAGCCAGGGGTGACAGAAGTTGGGTCAAGCCCATTTTTAAGCTCTTTCAAAACCTCAACATCTTGCCAATAAGTCTTTGATTCTACACTTATCAAGCATAAACTCATCAATGTAAGCAGCATCAGAAGCAGAGAAGGCAGAGAAAAACCAACGAGATCACCCATTTGGTAAACTTCTCAAAAGAATTTGATGTGGACGGTGGATTGAAGATTAAAGAAACAAGATAAGGAGGATGGAAGTGAAGTGAAGAGAGAAGAAAGAAGAGGATGAAAAGACCGGAAACTTTGAGTAGGAGAATCAGAAATAGTCCGAAGCGGGACAAATGGAGACGACAGGAAAAAGAGAGAAATGGGCTTTTAAATTTGGGTAATTTACGATTTAGTCCCTGGATATTGCCATTATTAACAAGTCAGTTCCTGTATTTTCAGAAACCTATTAAAACGTCCTTATATAATCAAAACGTTAACAAATCAGTCCTTCCATCCACTATTACCCTCTTTTCCGTTAAAAATAAGATGAAAAGACCAAAATAACCTTAGTGTAACTTTTCCCCAAATCGATAATTTCTCTTCTCAAATCCCTATCCTCTCTCTCTCTTCTCCCGAAAATGAAAACCTCTGTTCCGAAATCCCTAATTTCTCTTTTCTTCCCAAATCGATAACCTCTCTCTTCCTAAATCCCTAACTTTCTGTCTTCTCCCAAGTCGATAACTTCTCTTCTCAAATCTCTAACTTCCATCTTCTTCCCTAAATCCTCTCTTCTCGATTTTGTTGGTTTTTATCGAAGAGAAGTTGGGTTCTGTCGAAGAGAAGTTGTGGTCTCGATTTTGTTGGTTTTTATCGAAGATAAGTTGGGTTCTGTCGAAGAGAAGTTGTGGTCCCGATTTTGTTGGTTTTTATCGAAGAGAAGTTGGGTTCTGTTGAAGAGAAGTTGTGGTCCCGATTTTGTTGGTTTCTGTCAAACAACTGGGGAAAGGTAACTTTTTGTGCTTTCTTTTATTTTTTTTTTCTTTGGATGTGTGATCATAATATTTGTATTATAGTAAAACATGTGGGTACCACTTACTGTTACTGATAGTTTTAGAGTATGTTTTTTTTTCAGGAGATTTTGACTAATTAAAGAATGTGTGATTCATGTGTGCAGGTCTGAAAACATGGCTGTGGAAGAGAGATTTACTGTGGTGTTGACATATGAAAACAAAACCGATTCTTTATATAATGTCCCTATTGCAAGGTATTCGTACATATCCTTGTTGTTTGATGTTTATAAGTTGTTTAACATAGCTGCATCATTTGTTTCGTTTGTTACTGGTAGTGGGATGAGTGTAGAAAATGATGATGATTTAATGTTGGCTTTTGAGTTGTACAAACATAGTCATAAATTGCCATGAATATTATACTGTGCAGTGCTATTCAAGAGTTTATGCAGGTGCCATACATCCTGTTCCTCAAACTGAGCTTAAACCTGATAATGAACACCCATCAATGTTGCCACCTCCTTTGAGGAGGCAACCAGGAAGGCCAAGGAAGGCTAGAAAGAGAGATGAGAGTGAACCACCAGCAAGAGGAAGGAGGACAACAACTGTCACTTGTGCTAGGTGCTTACAAACATGCCACAATAAGAGAAGTTGTCAATATGCTGCTGTTGGGGTAACTATACCTTTGTTTGCTTGCATATAATGAATCTATTTTAACCTTTTTAACCTTTTTATGTATTTCTCTAATTGTAGGCAAATATGGCTGCAAGTCAAAAGAAGAGAAAACACACTACTGCATCAAGTGCGGGGACTTCAAGAGGGGTTAATACTAATCAAGTGGGATCAAGTGGTGGACCAACTATCTAAAGGAGCCTTTGGAATATCCAATGATCTTTTTGAGAATGTTGTTAGTTGATGGGATATAATTTGTACATTTTGGAAAAACATGTATTTTGGGGCATTGGATTGAGCTTTTTGTCTATTTGTAAATATTGTAAATCTGTGCACAGATTCTTTTTTGAGAGTTTATCATAGATATTGGTACAGTGCTACAAATATTGGCCTTACTTGATCATTAAAATGGCAGTAATAGATGTATGACATTGTAATGATCAAGTCTGATTTTGTAAAGTCTCATTTTGTAATACATATTTGAACAAAAAGGACATATTAATGAAGTTATGCCTTTAATTTCATTTGCTCAGCTCCAATTTTATTCATTGTGCATTTATAAAATTTGTTTGTACTTGATATTAAGTTACAGTTGGATAAATGTAACATTATCATCACTCTTCTATTACTTTTAATTTTACAACTTCTAAGTCCATTTATTTAAGTATTTAAAATTTCTTCGTCCTTTAAGTTTTAACGTTTACAATTTTTTAGTCCTTATATATTAAATTTCGAAACTATTAGGTCCTCCAGTTTTGAATCAGTACAACTGTTTGGTCCTTCATTTTAACCATTCACTTACAAGAAACTAACATGCTAAAATTCCACTCATCTAACTTAGATAAATAGTACAGAATTCATTCATACATAAAGAATATACTACAATCTGGTTCAACATAACTTCTATCTTCTGCAGCTTTATATAATGCATCTAAACAACTTTTTATGGTGTTTTTACAGCAAACACTATCAAGAGTAACAATATAATTATCATACAATTCTTCATCTGGTTCAAAATAGCTTCAATTTTTTGCAGCTTTACATGTAATTTTTTGGTCTCTTCATTAATCTTCAGCAACTCTTCTTTAATCTCTGCAATCGTTCTTGATAAGTTGGCCTTGAATACCTCTAACCCTTTACCTATACTGTTTGATGTTGGAGAGTTCACATTTGTTGGAATGCACCACCCAAGAAATGACCCACATTTGTTATCTCGACAGTAATAATACAGCTTGTTTGGATTACTAGCAGATTCAGATATGCGAACCCCCGCTCTTTTTCCACAGCAGCAATTCACATTCATGTAACCACCATCCCAGCTTCCCATCGATCCGCTGATGCCAGACATTCTCGCAAAGATAGAATGAATCCTTTAGGTGCTTGATCGTCGGCTATTATGAACGAAACGGAGGTGGGATCCTTTCAGTGCTTGATCAATGTTGAAGATAGTCTGCCGAGAGATGATGGAGTATGCTTAAAAGGGTAAAATTGGAGGTGAGAGAGTAAAGGGAGGATTGTCTGCTGAGAGATGATGAGAGGTTGTTTCTAGGGTTGTAATCGGACTGTTATGGCAAACCCATCCATACATTTCTGCTTAATAGGGATTGAAAAGGGTAAAATTGAAATTTTAAAATATTCTCTCTCCTTTTCATCTTATTTTTAACGGAAAAGAGGGTAATAGTGGATGGAAGGACTGATTTGTTAACGTTTTAATTATATAAGGACGTTTTAATAGGTTTCTGAAAATACAGGGACTGACTTGTTAATAATGGCAATACCCAGGGACTAAATCGTAAATTACCCTTTAAATTTTGCAGTGTGACATTGGGTATTGGCTCGGCTTTGCAAAATGTGATAGTGGGTGGCTTTTAACTTTGACGGGGAGACTGTCAGAGTAGTTCTGTAAATGCTCATATTTAAAGATTGGTAAGCAAGAGCTTTTGTTGGAGGCTTCAACAGTGTAATATTATTGGCTATTTAAATTTTAGTTAAAAAAAAAAAAAGGATGAATCTTGGATTGAGAGAAAGGAGAGATTGCTTGAACGAGATAAAGACACTTATGGTGATTGATATAACGACGGGTGTTTAGCTAATTTACTTCTCTTCTGTGAGTTGTGTGCAGTTGCCGTCTACGTCTAACTCTACCATTGCTTCCATATTCAAAATAAAGAAAATTATTATTTAATAATAAAGATGAATTTATTAGTTAATTTTTTAATCGTAAAAAATATATTAAAATATTTTTAATATTTTAAAAAATTTATTAATTAATAAAATACTTAGTATTCCTAAACTTAGTAAAAGCCATCAATCTCTCGAATCAAAACTCAACATGAGCCATAAAAGAATTTAAAAGGAGCTTTTCTTTTCAAAACAGCTCTATAACTCTAAATTTTAGTAATGGGTAGTCGTATAGCCCTAAACAATAAATAACAAATTCAAATTAAATATTTACAAATAACGTATAAATAAAATTAATATATAATGATAATTATAAATAAACATATAATTAATTAATATTAAAATAGAATATAGAATATAATAAAATAGTATAAATTTCAAAAAAAAATTGGTAAGTATAAATATTTTAGTTTTAGGAAAATATTTTTAATATTTTATGATATTTAAAATATTTAAAAAATTTAATTAAGAAAAAATAATTTATTGATGAAAAAAAAAATTAAGCCCTTAAAAGATTAAGTCATTTTTCATATTTTAAATGTGTTATTATATATATAAATTTATTAATATATTTTATTTTTTAAATTAAAATTAAATAATAAAAAATAAATTATTTTATTAAAAAATATTTTTATGAAATTAATTCATTTTTCATAAAAATATTTTTTATGAAAAATATTTTCAATATTTTCTGTTAAAAATATTTTTAAATTTATTTTTATAATATTTTTTAAATATAATTTACTTTCTAGAACCATATGAATGCTTAATATAATTAGTTAAGTATATAAATTTTTTCTCAAGTCATCTCGAATCTTGTTATATTGAGAAGCACTCTGAAATTTACACATTTGACGTAAAAATATACATTTTCAAAACTTCTGTAAAGAAAATTCAGTCTCTAAGTTAGATTAAAAAAATGTTCCAATTATAATATAAAATATTAGAAGTTCCCAAATGTTAACTCTTTTTATTATAATAAAATAAATAAAAATAACATTTAAACTTTAAGTAAAGTTTAAACTTTAAAGTCCAAAGTGAAAAGTTTTGAGTGAATTATAAGAATCCCTTTGAAACTTTCTTTTTTTCCCTTTCTTTAATTTCTTCTATCCCCAAGTTTTACCATCAGAATAATCCAATGATAGGTTCTTTTGAGATTCTTTCGATAATTTATAGGTCTTCATAGTTAGCAGTTGGCACTTGGCACTCATATTTTAGTTTTTTTAATCAATAATTTTACTTTTTTAAAATATTAAGATTTTCACAAAAAATATAAAATAAATTCTAACAAAATCATATATAATTTAATTATTTATATAAATAATAATTTTATAAATTTTAAAAAATAAATCTTTTCATTTCAAACAAAAAATTAAATAAAATAAATTAAATAAATTAAAATTTTACTAATTTTTTTATTTCAAATAAAAAATATTTTTTTTATTACTAGTTGCCTTTAATAAATCAATAAAATCCAATTTAATAAAACAAAATAAAATAATCAGAAAATACCCCTCACATTGTAGCGGAAAAATACAATAAAACATTGAGAAAAGGGACAGATCTACTGAAGTGAAATACATTACCTTCAGATTCTCAACAAATTTTTTTCATTTTAATTTGGAAGAAAAAAAAAAGACGTCTAGTTTATTTAGGAGTGATTTAGAGCTTTATTGGTAAACTACACCAAATCAGCTTAAGTTCTACGAGACCATACCAATTCTTACGAAATTTCAATTCTTTATTATATGATTTAATTTCTTTTAAAATAAATTATTTGTTAGCTTAAAAAAATCAAACAATTAAAATATATTTTCCCATAAAAATTAATCAAATAAAATGATCCAAATAACATAAATTATTTGTTAAATTCATTGCACTCCGTAAAACATTTTTACCGGCAATTGAAAAAATCACTTGGACCATGCAGTTAACAACAAGAAATTAAACGACTGAAACCCCAAGAAATTTGAAATCTTCCAATATAAGCAAGCAGCTGGACGTGGTTTACTATCAAGTTTCTATACTCTGGACGTCAAAGAGTTTTCTGGATATCCAGACGGTAAATGTAAAAAATCTATACCTACCTATTGGCGTGCATACTGCATAAGGCTCCTTTCCGCTCGTCCATATCAGTATGGTGAAGTCGAATATCACCAAACTCTGGACCAAAGATGTGTAAAAAGCACACACTCCGAATAAATTGATCAGTTTTTTTTTAACACCTCACACATCATCTAACGCAACACGTGATCTGAAGTTCGTCTCCAGCCTGTAATTGAGTCTGCGTCATTTATAATCAAGAGGAGAGATGCTGCAGGGTTTATAGTAATGTTGCCAATTGTCACACAATCACAAAACAAGCACATTCATTATGGTCCATTCCTTTTTCTGTCCCCTTGATCCAGATGTTTCTAGCAGTGTACAGGAAGTTGTAGATATGAGATCATGGTGGGAGCAACAGAAAATGAAATGGATAATTATGGACATTCTATCCAAATAATAATAATAATAATAATAAACGTGGGAAAAAAATTACTGCACTAGACCATTTGTAGATAATATTATATATGATCAGCTATATCCTTCATTGTTTATTATTCTTCCATATTTTATGAAGTAGGATGAATTACCAACTATATTTCATATACATAGTATGTGTTGCCATAAACACAATTATTGTCCAAGATATGAAATTTTCTTCAACATATATATAGTTGGACAGTGTACGTCCAACGCAAGGGCACACTATTACAAGACTGGCTTTTGTACGCCTAATGAAGCTTGATATGGGACATAGAGGAAACAATTGATTGCTTTGTTTACTCATGAAATCCCTTCTGATCATTCATATTTGATATTGTTTTGCTGGTGGATTTTGGTGGCATTTGCCAGATGCTGACCCACACATTTGCTATCAAATTCAAACACAAATGCCATTCCCCCAATCTGTAGATCCAATACTAGCAATAAATTAATTCTCTCGTTACTGAACAACAGATCAGTGCAAGCAATATAATGATCGCAAAGGAAAAGCATAAATTGAATATAAGACGGCAAAACCACTCAAACAGCTTAAAGCTTATTAAACAGGAAGATAACGGGAAACCACATACCTCGATCAAACTATTTGAACGAAGACTCATACTCTGTCCAATAGCAATTTCTTTGCCATTCAAAAATACTAGGCTCTTACCAAGGTTCTTCAACAAGAAGGAACCATCTGCTTCCATTTTTATAAGTGCCTAGCAACAACCAGTCACAATTCCATACAATTAAAGGCCACAGGGTACATCAAGGAACTAAAGGGGGGTATTTGATTGACATGAATGGAATTGTGAAAAGTTACACAGTAACATCTGAACAGAACCATCTTCCATACACAGAACAGTTTGCTCTGAACTACAGGATTTCAAAGGTGAGGAAATAATGTCAGGGCCCTGGATTGAACTCAAAGAATCCTAAAATATTCAAATTCAATCATAAAGGCGAAAAAATTTTCCTGATAAGTACTATTCGCCTTTGATTGCTTCTTCTTTCTTAATTTCTTTATTTTTATTTCTAATTCCTTGTGTCTGCATCACTTTAACAAAATCATAGACAAAGATAATATGTCAGAAAGTGCAACACCATTTGAGTCTCCATCAATAAATTAAAGAGAAGATTATAACATTAAATAAAAGAACAAGGAAATTAATATGATCCACCCAACCAGCTTTAAATGCAAATATGAATTGCATCAGAAGACACTGAAACATATGCAACCTGACGTCTTGATATTTTGTTGGCAGGTCCTTCTCTTCCCAAGTCAATGTCAACTTCCATATCATTTGTTGCTCTGCCAAGTATGACCTATAAGGTAGGAGGAGGTCACATATAAAAAGGTAAAAAATATTGCACAAACTCTAACAATAAACAAAAGCTGAGAGATTAATCACAGTCATAAGCACAAACTAATAGATTAATCTTGATTCTTGAACAAAAATCAATTAAGAGTATAACTGCTACCACTTATGCTATTGGAAAAAGAAAGGTGAAACATTAGTTTAACATACCTCAGTTTCCCTTATATAATGCTTCAAATGACGCCCATACAAGACAGCAAATGCTCCTCGAGAAGCAATCACTCTTTGTACAGATGACTGGGCACATTGCTCCAATCTTATAATTGTCCGTCTGGTATCCTCATTTTGATAACTTGAGACTGGAATTTAGGAAGAGAAAAGCTAAAGCCCACTTATCTGGAGATAACTACACTTGATTTATTTTAACTTAGTGGCTACAAGAATCAAAATATTTCTCATATTAATTAATTAGCTCCCTTCACTAGGACAATTAATTGGTAACCACCAGGAGATATTCATAATATGGAAGGCAAATATCATCTGAACATATACAATTAATAGCATAGGTCATAACTACATTTGTGACTGTTAGAATAGCAGAATTTGCAACACATAGTTTCAAGGATAAACTTACATGTAGAATGGAAAATATACTAAAAGCGAAACATCCATAAGTTACCTTGCCTATCAATAGAAGAATCTGTATCATCAGGGCATAAGTCCATATCAAGTATCTGAAAGGAAGAACCATAATGTTAATCAGAGAAAGAACTTAAAAACAAGTTGAAAGAAGACAGAAGATCAAGCTGAATCCCCCAAAATAACACATTTAGTCAGATTTACCATGGCTTCGATGTCAGAATAGGATGGAATTTCTTCATCGTCAATATCAGATTCTTCCTGATTTAATGTTAAGGGTTTGGCTTCTGGTACTGAAGTTACTCGTTTAGGGGAGCATGGTTTTGCATATAATGGCAAACACGTAGCATTACATGCATGTAATGCCTCTGCCTTTACTGATCCAACTGGGCCAGAAATTAGAGTTTCCTGTGTTGTCCTGCATTGGTTGGTGTATCCCTCAGCATTGCCAGCCTGTCTGGACGCTACATCATCAGGAGATTCACATTTCATTCCACAGCCACCGAGTTGGTTGCCTGGGTTGGTTGCTGGCAATATGTCCAGTCTTGTCATCTGGGGAGCAATTCGAGATTGTGCAGGATTTGCTTCTTTGTTCATCAAGCTTTGCTGTTGTTTGTCATTCTTTAAATTAGCATGTGAATAAGATGAGTAACTAACCTCTTTAGATTGCGTTCTCATTATGGAAGAAGCATATTCTTTAGGAAAGAAAACATCATCATTGGATGGGATGTCAGGGTCTTCACTGTTTAAAGTACACTCCATCTCTCCATCACATTGCTCTGAAGAACATGGATGTGCTGCTGATGTGGATGATGGTAAACTGATTTCTGAGCACAAAAAACCATGCTGCTCAACATCACTAGAAAGTGACCTTTCAACAACAGGCTCTAACTCTGCACGGCATGCCTTGGCAAGAATTTGGTTTTTATCTGAAACTATTGTCTTCGATTCTTTAATATTTAGTGCTTTACCATGAATATCATTAGGAAAATTCACCAAAGCTCCGTCATAACAGAATTTATCTATTGTGTCTTTCCCATTCACATCCACTAAAAGCAGCTCATCCTCATTTGCAAAGTTCAAAAGCGACTGTGAAAGATCTGCATAATCACATTCTGGGATTGCATTTGAATTATTAAGTACATCAACATCATGTTTATCTTGCAACATTGCCCCCGAATGGACAACATCCATTCCTGATAAACTTATTTTATCACCATCTAGTTCCATACCATCACGATGCAACTGCGCTTCTTGTTTATCTTTATCTTCAATGCTTATACTAACTGGCATTGCAGGTGGAGAAATGTCCTTCATCGTTTCCCATAATGCTAGAGGAGAGGAAAGTCCCTCTGCATGAAACGAAGGAATACTTTCTGGCAACGGATGTTCCAATGCCATCTCCTGACCTCTCTCACAACTCGGAAAATCTACTGATCCATCTCTCACATTACATGGAATACTTTTGCATCCATTATCTTTCTCAAAAGAGGGAAAGTCCACAGGAAGTTCATTATCCTTTCCAACAAATCCAAGATGGTTTTGATTACGTTCTCCAAACATGCAACTTCCACCAAGTGGCTGACTGTCAAATGGCATATTGTCTCCAAAACTAGCCTCTGGTGCACCAATAAAACTGATACTAGGAGAGTCACCAGGTCGGACACAAGTTTTCTTCCTCCTGGCATAGTACATTCGTCTAACTGTTTCAAGCTTTCTTTTAGCAGAAATGTCCGCACTAACTTTGGAATTGGGGACAGGAAGTTCAAATTCCACCATGCGAGCTGAAGCTTCAGCTGAAATAACAGGGTCATATAGGAGAGAATACCACCTATCACGCAATTCACTGACTGTAAATTTTCTTGAGAATCTCACTGCTCCTTTAGCAAGTGCTTCCAAAGAAGCGCCTGCCTGAAATAACAAACACCGCCAAAATGAAAACAGGAAAAATTCGCATATTTTCCTTCACAAACTGATTCCAAAATTCCATTTCGGAAAATCACCTAGGGTTTCAAAATAGCAGGAAAACAAGAGCAGATAAAGTAAAATTTGAAGACTATGATGATTATAAGTTGGCAGTGTGAAGGAATAGAACGAAATGAAAAGGGAAATATACCTCAACGGCGTTCTTCAATAAGAGGTCATCTTCAGGGATCCATGGAGGAACTGAAGCAGCAAGGGCTGTCATTTCCGATATAATTGTATCTCTATATCTAAGAAAACAGTAAATTGTGGTCCAATTCAAGAAGAAATTGAGCTTTTAAATCTATGAATTTCCATGGAAATTAACAGAAAACCAAAAATTCCGAAAATTAATTCCTGGGAATTAGAGTACTTCGAGAGACTTGCTGCAGCTTGCTTCGGCGGATGGACATCGGCGGTTAAGTTAAGTATGAGATTTTTTAATTAATATAATTTAAATAACTTTATCAAGTTCTTTAATTTAGAGAAATTCTTCGTGTGAAACGTGTCATGCAAATTCTTGTAAGTAGCAAAATTTATAAAAGAATAAATTCCTTTATTAAAGGACAATTGTCATCCGTTCTCTCTAGCAAACTTTTCTCCCAGTCCTTCAACCGATTTCCTTCTGGAAAACTCGATCTGACACTCTTGGCGTCTCTTTCCCTCCTCATTTTTCAAATATATATATACGTCCTTAATTAGAGGTTTTTACATAGATTCATAGTATGAATAGTAAGTATATTCGGCTTTTGATTCCACCATACTCTAACGAGATAAATTTAAATAATATATAATCAAATTTTATTATGAGTTTGAATTTGATTTTAAAAATTAATACGTGCAGCAATCTACTATATTATATGTCAATCACGATATTCATTAATATAAATAATTAATTTAATTTAGAAAAATATATTTTATAATTTTATATGTTTTCTTCAAAATTAGAATTTAAATATTTTTTAAAAATATTATTTTTTCAATAAAAATTATTAATATAAATATATTTTATATAAATTATTAATTAATTTCATAATAATAATAATAATAAGTTTGAGATGAATTTTAATATTTTAGAGTAAACTATAATTGAATTTGAAATTGATTTAAATATTTATTATATTAATTAAGATTTAGATTTAGGTTTGAATATGTGAATTTTTACAGATATATTATTCATTTACATTCTGATTCATAATCTCTAATTAGTCGATTTAATATTTGATTTTGTAATTATGTTTATCTTTTTGGAGTTTTTAGTGGTCGGTTTAGCATGCTAGACTAAAAGAAATCAGAGGCTGCTTTCTCCCTAGCCCATTGGATATTAGGGCTCTTTGTTTCTGGAGTGGATTTAAGCTTGCTAGGCTCAATCATGCATGGATTTGATATAGGAGGTTGCAATCTATCATCAGAATGTTTCTGGTGGTTGGCTATAATTCAACGTGATTCATCTAAAGGCTTCTGCTTCACCATTTCGCTTTACACCTATTTGCAAAAATTTTAGGAAGGAGGAAAAAAAAAAAAGGAGGAAAATATTTATTTTTCTTTATTTGAAAAGTGATAAAGTGGAAGGAAAATAATTAATCGTTATAAAATTTACTATTGCACCTTTATTATTTATTTTGAGATATATACGTAATTTGAATAAAAAGTACATTTCTTTTTTATTTTCATTTCCTTCTTTATTTTCTCTACACTTCCAAACAAAAAAAAAAAATCTCATTATTTTACTTAATTACTTTTCACATACCTAAACATAGTATTATAGTTTGGCCCCACGAGTTTTGGATTTGATATTTTGAACCTATTGCTTAGTACGATTGAAGTTATCTTTATGACCATACATTTCATCTTTTTACATTTTATTTGAGTGGAGATAAAGTAAAGTATTTTAATATATAATTTTATAAGGTAAAATTTTTATAGTTTTTAAATTTTAATAATTTTTTATTATTTAAAAATAAAAATAAAATATTTAAAAAATTTTTAAGAAAAAATATTTTTAAATCCGCCAATTTAATGGGTTAAAATGAAAGATTTTTAAGAATTTCAAGAAATTTAACTTTAAAAATATTTACTCTCTTAAATACAAGTTCAATATTTTTAAATTTTAATTTTTTTATTATCTTTAAAAATATCGTTCCAAATAGAGTGTTAATTATTTGCATAGTGAGTAATAAAATTTTACAGTTTAGAATATATATATATATATATATATATATATAAATATATATAAATTGTTAAATAAAAAAATTAAATAAGAAAACTATGACATAAAACCATGTAAAATTTGTATTAGGATATTTACATTTATTTAATTTAAACTAGATATCTAAACAACAGGATCGAAATTGACCTCAACTGTGTTTTTTCAAAATTATTTTAATATTAAATTATGAAAAATTTATTATTTAATTTTCATATTATAAAAATATTAATTAATGGATTTTTTATAAATATAAAAAATCATTTAATAATTTTTTTTAAATTATAAGAATTAAATAATAAAATATTTAATATATTTAAAATTAACTGAATGATTTATTAATAAAATTTTAAAAATATTTTAATTTTTTTTAAAATCAAGCGATAATTAATAAATTCATTTATAACATATAGAGATTAAAGGTAAATTTTTTTGAATTATTTTCTCATACAGTACGGCAACGTTTTATTTCTAAAGTTTAGTAGTCACCCGTTACTCTCCGCCCTCTCAAGCCTCTGCTTAACGGACTCTCAGTCTCTTTCTACGTCTTTATCTTATCTTCCTAGGGCCCGGTACCGTTTAATTTCT
Source organism: Manihot esculenta (assembly GCF_001659605.2). Classification (NCBI taxonomy): domain Eukaryota; kingdom Viridiplantae; phylum Streptophyta; class Magnoliopsida; order Malpighiales; family Euphorbiaceae; genus Manihot; species Manihot esculenta. The sequence continues at coordinate 7,829,037 of NC_035162.2, read as the reverse complement.
CCCTCCGCTGTTCTCCGCTTCCGGCCGTTGAACTACAGCTGCGTTACCACCTCACCGGCGAAGAAGCCTCTACACCGACGTCCTTTATTTCCTTCAATACTCTCCATTGCAGAGGTTAACCCTTCCCTCACTTCTCTCTATTCCTATTTTCTCTTAGTGCAGTGTCTAACACACTCAGCTAGTGCTGGAGTATTGTAGCTTAAATGCTGCTTATTGCTTATTTAAATTTTTTCGAGTTCGAACGCGATTCTGATTGGTTTATCTTCACCTTGCTTGAATTGAGGTCGAGCTTGAGCTTTTTCATTTGATTAAGCTAGTCAAATTCAGAATTACTTCAAAATAGTAGAAAATTAATGCAGAAATTTCTACAAACTGAACAATTTTAGCAGACATTCGCTTATAAAGCAGTCCGTTAGTTATTTTTTCCTAATGACGTGTAATTTTAGAAACCATATTATAAATAATACTAGTTTAATTCAAAATAATGTGTTATTTTAATTGGAAGTAAAAAAGAAAAGCAAGTTAATCATCTGTAGTGTAAGTAATTTGTAAATTTATCTATTAATTTCTATAAAGAAATTTATAAAACAAAATTCAAAAAATGAAAAGATAGGTTTTGCTAAGTGTATGACTTCTGTATCTGTATATTTACAATGTACTAGCTTCCAATGGCTATAAAAGGGCTTATTGACAATCCAGAATCAATCTATAAATGAGCTGGTAAGATTAAACAAGGATTACCAACTAGCTTAAATTGCTCCTCTATAAGACTGTTAGAAATACAATTGAGCTTGGATCATTAACATACTGAACAAGTTCAAGTGGGCATTTACAAATAAGCTAAAACAAACAACTTCATTTCGGCTTATTAGCCTTAATAAACAACGTTAGCAAACTGTTATTGAGCTAAGCTCTAAGTGGCTAGCAAGCTGCTCAGCTTACTTGCAGGTTTAAGTGAACCTTGATTCCTTATGTTGTAATGAAGTCTTTGAGAAATGGGAGCAGGTAGTTGTATTTTCTTTCGACTTTATTTTTCTTAGTGTTTATATAATTTCATCACCTTCTCAGGTACAGAAAAGTGTTGATTTATTAGTATCATCTGTATTCAAAGAACAGTTCAGATGATGGTCTATCCAGTTTGTTCAGTTCTCTTACAAGATTGTTTGAAGGACTTCACTCGATTGGCATTCTGGTGAGTTAAAGCGCCAAAATAAATGTTTACATAAGCGTGCAATAAGGATAACAAATATGGATTCTTGCAATACACATTTTAAAAATAGTTATTCCAATTATGATTATAAAATCTGGATCTTTATGTTAAAAGTGTGAAGTTTCTGTCACCATCTATCAGGAGATTGTCTATTTATCCATCCAGCTACCATGTACCAAACCCTGTTTTATTGCCGACTTTGGGTTATGTGGTGGAGTACACAAACTTCGAAGCAAATATTGTTCGGTCAAATTGTCAAACATCAGTTATGAAGAGAGTATGTCCCTCATTTGATTCTTTCAATTCCTTATCAAGAGCTCACCATCCTGGAGCATTGGAAATCAGAGTTAATGTTGAAGAGGCATCAAATTATTTCCATTTTAAACTTAGTCAGGATTCAGCTGAGATTGAAACTTTGAATGAGGAGGTTCTGCTTGACAATTACCCTGACTGTTCCAAAAATCCCAGTGGCAATAAGGAGAGGCAAAAAAGCAGAAAGAGAACACATGGTAATAAGGGGAAGGTACCTTGGAACAGAGGCAGAAAACATACTGCAGGTAACTCCCTTTTGAATGTAAATTAATTAATCACTTGTGTTTGTTATACAGTAAGTTACTTCTGTTTGTAAATTCTATATTGTGCATTATATGGTTATGGTTTTCAATATTTTGTAGAGACACGTGCACTTATCAAGCAGAGAACAATAGGGGCCTTGAGAGATCCCCAGGTGAAGTCATGTAAGAAATAGTTAGTTTTGACTTAGTGTAGGTTCTACATAGGCATGTTTAGAATGATGATGAATTCTACCGTCTGGCATAACTGCATATCTTTTTCCAAATTTAACATATTCATTGATGTAACATGGTCACTGTTATGCCAGCTTTTGAAATAATAAGTGAAAATTTCATCCCATATGTATTAGTTTTTATTACTTATTAGAGAAAATACAAACCTTTCATGTCATTTTCCTGCTTTAATTAATCTTTACTTGCTATGGATTCATAAACACTGTCTTTAGATATCTCTACTCTTTTTATACTTCCTCCAATATCTTCTTAATTTCCTTACTGGACACTTTCAATTGCAGGTTAGAAAGAAAATGTCTGAGCATCCTCATTCCCATAGGTAATCTTTAGATGACCTTGTCACTATCTTCAAAGTTATGTCAAATAGTATTATGAAACACACAGCATTGTTTGTTGAGCATTCAAATTTCAAACCTATAATCATAGTTGGGATAATGGGATCATTCATGCAATAGTTTTACCACCAAGCATAAAATAATTATATTTCAAGTATATAAGCAGCTAGGCACATTATATCAACATGTGCTAGGAAGATACAAGGATATAGACCATGACATGAATATCAGAAAATTATTTCTATTTTTCATGCAAGATTCATTCAGTTGGGAGTTGGTTACAATACATTGGCTTGTTTGGAATTAACTCCAACAGATAATGATAATCAGCAAATAATTTCACATAACCTACTCTTATTATTATTAAGCAAACATTTTCTCGGGTCAATAGAGGATAAATGTTTAATATGAGCCATCTTAGCTATAAGTTTTAGATCTTCAGCCTGAATATTTGAGTTGCGACAGTCATACTAATGTGTCCCAATTTATTTTTGACTCTGAAAATTGCAATTCAAAACACTATTGCAGTGATGAGATCAAATTAAAAATAGGTTCTTCACTTAGACGGATTTGGGCCAAGCGTTTGAAATGGAAAAGGCTAAGAGAGAAGTTCTTCCTGTCATGGAGTAAAAGCATAGCAGAAGCAGCTCGGAAAGGAGGGATTGACCAACAAGAGCTAGATTGGGATAGCTATGACAAGATAAAAGAAGAAGTAACCCTAAAACAGCTTCAGCGTGCCAAAGACAAGGAAAAGGCAAAGGAGCTTGCAAAGATAACAGCTGAGAGAGCAGCACAGGCAAAAGCAGAAAAGATAGCAAAGTTTGCTCAGAAGAGAAAAGAGCGAGAAGAGAAAGCAAAAGCAAGAGAAGCAAAGAAAAAGGCTTCCAGAAGATCAAAGAAAAAAGCACGTAAGCTGTCATTTGTCCAGGAGTTGACACTTAAACAGAGATTAACAAAGGTAACTTAAAGAGTAACACAAATATAAACCCCATCAGTTTTACAAATACCGTGGGTCACTGATTTAAGTGTGTAAATGATTGGAAATGAGTATTGATTTTTAATAACTGTTGACAAAATCACATCTAGAAGTTAGCGTTTTGTTCAATTTAGAGGAGATGTTTCAAGGTCCTTTTTGCAATAGCATACTCTATTAGTGTAAGTATGGATTTAACTAGCATAAGGTTGTCTTCGTTGTATTATAGAAAAAAAAGAAAGAACAAAATTTAATCTGTTGGAGTGAAGAAAAGAAGTCAAAGACTTTTGAACTTCTTCTTTTCTTAAGCCAATCAGGCAATTTGCTTCTTAATATTCTCTTTTATCTGTCTGCAATTGCTTGGTTTAGAATAATTAATGGTGGAAGTCTGAGAAGATGGATTCTTATCTTGGAGCTAGTTCTTGTCAGATTTTTAATAAATCAAACTATCATCATTAGTGCCCTGTTAATTCCTTGTCTTAACCCTCTGTTGTTTCCTGGTGAAAGCAATGATCCAATTGCTAATTCTTGGTTGGTGCATTTGACATGAATGAAGCATTTCATGCATGACAAAGCTGTGCTTAATAAATTCGCAACATCTAGCTGGTTTTATATAAATTTCCTTCTTAGGTCCTTTTCCAATGTTGTTTTGTTGTGACAATGCCTTAAATCGTCTTTTATATAGATTCGCAAAAAGAAATCCATAAATAGTCAGGTGATTACCCAAGGGGAGCTATCAGTTTCTCATAGTCCAGCTTGGAAGAAATTGGATGTGGAACTTATGAAGAAAGGAAAAGTTCAAAAAGAAGTCTCACTTGCAGATCAGATCCAAGCTGCCAAAAACAAAAGAACTGAACCCATGGACAGGGAAGCATTGGAAGAATCATCTACTGATCATTTATTCACATGAAGTCCTGAGTTTCATTATCCATGGCAACATAAAAAATGACAAGTATTGAGGGAAAGGTACAAATTACTTGCTACCTTACTATGGCCGCTTATGCAATTGAACAAATTTTGGATCACAAGCAGTGAATTGAAATGGATGAAACCTTGGACTCTACAATTTTGATATTACCTGAATATATATACATTATCAATTTCTCTCTCGCTCTCTGATGATTTATTCAATTTTGCAATTTCTTAGATAGTCAAATGGACTTTTAGATTTTAAACTTTGCTGTTTGGGGTTCTGAGAAATGCTCAATTGATGAGCTTTTCAAATATATATATATATAGTGACTCAAATGGAGAACAGATAGTAACAAAAGTAGTTTCAGAATTCCAGAGGTAGTGAGGCAAAAAGGAAGAAGAAAAAGAAGAAGAGGAGACGGTTGTAGTTAGATGCATATTGACTTGCTGCCAACAGGCCCCAGGATAATTTTCCATCTACTCCTGTTAGAAATTTTGCAATTTTGAACGGCAGTGACTCAATTGTAGATGCAACTGATGTAGAATAAATTAATTTTAACAACTTGAAATTTCATTATCAACCTGGAAACTAGTGCAGATTTTAGCGAAACTTCAGCGGTCTGTTTATAAATTTTCATTTATTTTGTTATTCTTCTACTTGCTATTTTCTTAATTGTGGAACTGTTATATCTACTTGCAGGCAAAACCAGGCCAGTTGGGAAACATCCCTTTTATGAAATGTTTATATATATGTTCAATTAGTTTGTTATTCTTCCACTTGCTCTTGTCTTAATTGTGGAACTGTCACATCTAATTGCGGGTAAAACCAGGCCAGTTGGGCAACACCCCTATTTTGAAATCAGATTCGAAGTGCCAATAAAGTTCACTAACCATTTTAGAAAATATTTCAAGAAACAAATTTTCAGCAGTTTCATCTGATCTGATCACCAAATGCCTGCAGGGGTGAATTATTGAACAAGTGCGAGACATTGCAGGGAGAGTGGTGGTTTGGAGATGATTGAATTGTTGTATACAGTCAAGTTAGTACCATGCAACTTGGTCCCTGGTTAAAATTTTTTTTCTTTCAAGTTGTGTAATACCTTTGCTCTGCTTCGTCTTAGGCTCGATAGATGTTCTTCAAGCTGTTTAGTGTGCAACACCTTTTCCTGGAAATTTTTACATGTTCACTTGCTAGGCAAATGTTGAAGACCCTGAAAATGAATGTAAATTGGAGCGCTCTGAAGGCAAGGACAATAGAAGCTGTGGAATTTGGGAGATTATTATATGCTTTCAGTGCGGTAGAAATAATGCTCCTTCCATAAAAATGGACCTTTCCTAAATCATAGAAGATGAACTTAAATATGTGAATTCATCTATCCTGACATGGCTTCTTCTGCATGTACTTTTTTATTTACTTTGAAGAGCAACAGTAATAGTGTTTGGTGGGGAGGAAACTTTGATATAGGAAGGAAAGAGGAGTTGGAGACCAACAATGGATTTGCAAACTCTCATCTCGCAACTCATTGTTTTTCTTATTTTAATTAATAGTAGTTTTCATTTTAAGTTTAAAGAATAAGATAAGCTTTTGATTGCAGGTCTCGCGGTACTTAGAATAGCTTGTATTCATGATTGGACATAATTTTTTATTTTTGTTAAAGATAATTTAGCATAAGGAGAAAAATTTTGAGCTTGATTTGATGGTATCTACGGCAGAGACAGTACTGGAAAAACTGAAAGCTGATGGCAAAATGTTGGCATGCACAGTTCAATACATAAAACTCAAAACTCCTCACATGTACTGTTTAAAAGATTTGATCGGATCTCCGTAACCACAAAATTTCAGTTTGCTATCATCTCCAACTTGAGAGATGATATCTTGAATAGTGTGAGATATCTGAAGATGATTGACAAGCAACTAATTACTTGCACCAACATGCAAAGCAAAAGCTGTGGCTTGCTATAATGCTTGTCTAGCTATCTATCGACCATGGACTATTGGCAAGTCTTGTATTGGTAAATTGCTTGCCTAAAAAAAGTCTCCACTAGATGTAGATGTTGACGTTGATGTTGATGAGTGATGATAAAGCCTTGTTTTGTGCGTTCCACCTTCGGCCAATAGGTGTAGTTTTACATTTGATAGTGATGTACTGGGATACTCTTTTTATTTTTTATGTGTGCACGCTGGGCGTGTGTACGCTGGGCGTGTGTAATTAAACAGCTTCTTTCACCCATATGATAACTAAAGAAGAGATCAAAATTGATCACAAAAAATAGGGTAAATTCCAAATTTGAAAAAAGTTCAAAATGTTTGGGCGATTAAACCTTTAATAATACAAATATGATTGCAAAATTTGAGAAAATAAATTTCTCCTTTTGTTGTCAGCTATTTTTTCATTGATATATTTAGTTTTATTTGGAGTAATTCAATTAAAAAATTTTGAATTTTTTTAAAAAATATTAAAATTCTGTCTATTTAATTGATGTATTTTCTTAATTTTTTAGGTAGTGAAAGTTTTTTTTTAGTGTAGGGGAAATAATTTATTTTTTTAACATATTTAAGTTAAGTTGATTACTAAAAAGTGAACCGTCTAGAATATAATTTATTTGAACCAAATAAAATTTTAGCTCGTATATACAGTGAGATTTAGAAAAATTAATTTTTAGAGTATATATATTTATGTGTTCAACGGTTATTTATTTATAATTTCATGTATATGTATAATTTTCTATATAAAATCATGGTGATACAATGTAATTACTTGTTTATAACTTATAGTGAACAATGCTTTGTAAATTGCTAAAATCATGAATTCTCAACCTCATTATTGAATTTTTTATGAGATTAAGAGTTGATGTATATAAACAGTTTCATTACTATTGACATTACCATCGACAGCAAGAGTCAATTACGATAACGGACAATATTATATATTATTTTCAACGAACATAAAAATGATTAATTAAGCTTTTATTACCTTGGATTTTTTTTTCTGTCTGATTTGACTTAATTAGCATTATACTCAACATTTTTTCTATTTTATCATGTTATTTTTCTTCCATGAAATTTAGAGATTTTCTAAGGACACTGCATGGTTTGTAAGTACCATCAGCTACATTCTTTTAAGAAAATTTCCAATTTATATAAAGACTTAGTGTGAATATTTATGGTGAACTTCACTTCATTAATGCGGGAAAAAGCTTAAGACTTCTCGCACATAATGATATTTCCATGCATGTAGTAAAGTTTATACTATATCTTTAGCTCTTCATTAAGAATAGAACACATCCAAAAGAAAGATACATAAAATAGTAATAATAATACAAATGTCATTTCAAGCTTTTCACTAGTTGGATTCTTTTCTCTTTTTTCCCCCCTTAATCACATATGCGATGTTTTGCTCAAATTAAGGTTAAATCCGCAACAAAAACACACTAAAGACAGGTTTAAGGAAGGCCTTATCTATCAAAAACACAATAAAAATTTGTACTTATGTCCCGTCGTGTTCAGTGCACTTCCCAACATGACACGTTACCACCATTCGTTAGCCCATCTTTAAACTCTCATCTCACAAATATAGCAACCACTCTTAGTTACAAAACAATCCACTTTTCCTCTACCTCTACCGATATAGAAACCTCACTTTTTCTTCTTCATTTTCTTTCCATCTTCCATTCTCTTTCCCCTTCAACAAGGTCTATGCACTTCAGCCCTCGTCTCCGATCAGATCTCACCGTGGGTAACTGGAGTTTCGTATCGCTGGGAAGAAAGAAAACATGGGTCGTGGAAAGATCGAGATCAAGAGGATTGAGAACGCTACTAACAGGCAGGTCACCTACTCCAAGCGAAGAAATGGTATTTTCAAGAAAGCACAAGAACTCACTGTTCTTTGTGATGCTAAGGTTTCTCTTATCATGTTCTCTAACACTGGAAAATTCCATGAGTTCATTAGCCCCACCACAACGTACGTAAACAGATAAAGTTTCTTTCTTTTTCTTCTGTGTGTGTGTTGCTGTGCTTGAGAACGTAAGGTTTGAAATTTAAATACTAATGGGGTTGGTGGGTTTTGTTTGTTGATAACCTGCAGGACGAAGAAGGTGTTTGATCAATATCAGGAGACGTTAGGGATAGATCTGTGGAAGACGCATTATGAGGTTGAATCTCTCTTTTATTGCTTGAACTACGAGCTTTATAAAGCTGCTGAATATGGATTATGTGCTTAATGATGAGGAAAATTTGCAGAGAATGCAAGAGCACCTAAGAAAGCTGAGAGAGATCAACAATAAGCTGAGAAGAGACATCAGGTAATCAACTTCAAACAAAAAAAAAAATCAAGATCTTTGCTTCTTTTTGTTTTTCTTAGATTTTTTTTTTTTCAAAAAAAAATTGTTGCCTAGCAGGCAGAGGATGGGTGAGGATTTAGATGATCTGAGCATGGATGAGCTGTTCGTTCTTGAGCAAAGGATGGATTCTGCATTGGAGCTAATACGTGACAGGAAGGTTAGATTTTCTCTGTTTTTAATTGGATCTCCATGTTCTGGTATATCTATCAACATGAAAAACTTCACTTGTGGTATTTTGTAAAATGCTATCAGCATTGTCAACAAAAAAAAAAAAAAAATTAACGAACAAAATTTAAAATTTTTCTAAATTTTGAGTTTTATCTATAAATTGCACCCAATTTCAATATTTGAGATCTCTGATACAAAATTAGAGTTTTTGGTTAAAATTACAGATTACCACAAACATTATGTCAGTTATATTCAATAAGCCTCTGATAGTGAAGTGCTTTTATATTTCTATTTTTTTTAACAAAAAATTCGTATTTTTTAAAACCATTTAAATACTTGAAATTTATTTAATTCAATTTCATCTTAAAAAAAATATAAATTTTTTGAATAAAAGTCGATTCTACAATAAGTTATAACTAAAATAATTTCATATCAAATTTAACAAAGTTTTAAATGAATTTCAAAAAATTTACATTAACAATTTCTTTGGATTAATCAAAATAAATGGAGAGCACAAATTGAGTTGCTATTATTTAATATTTGTATATATGTATAGACAATTATATAATACATTCTATTTTTATTCTAACTTCATAATATTTAAACTTAATGCATTTATAATTAATACATTATATAAATCTGATTTTATTTTATATTTGTTAATAAATTATTAATAAGGTTATATATTTGGTAGTTGCTATAAATGAATTTTTATGCATGAGACTTTTTGAAAGAGTAGAATATTATTATTTAATTTTACTCTTGATAATTTTGAAGATCAGGAATGAATCGCAACATCAAACCAAATATAAAATAGATTCTATTTAATTTAATTCAACTACACAAAATTTTATGAAATGAAATTATCAGAGACTTTATTAAATTGCTTAAATGATATCTTTAAATAATTTTATTAACTCATTATTTTTAAGTTGATTTACAAGTTAAAAAATATATTTTAAATGAAAAAATTAAAAATATTTAGTTACCTCTGTATAATTATGCACTCTAAAAATAAATTTTATATATAGAGAGAGATTGTTTGAACAATATAAATTGTTAATATAAATTTGCATTTTTAATTGTTAATAATAATATTTTTTTTTTAATTATGCAGCATTTTACTTGTTTTTTACTGTTTTTTTTTTCTCAGACGGCTGATTGATTACTTTAATTATTTCAAATCACTAAATTAAAAGATCAAATCAAGAAATTAAAGAGATGCATATCTTCAATTTAAAAGCTCAGTAGTAGAAGCACACACATATTCTTTTAATTGAGCTCAAATTATTAAAAATAAATAAATACTTATTTAAATTGGGTTTACATATTTTTATTATCTGTAATTTTACTGACTATTGAGCATTTCCAGTACCATGTGATCAAAACACAGACAGAAACCTGCAAGAAGAAGGTAAAAAATTTGGAGGAAAGACATGGAGACCTCCTGCTAGAATATGTAAGAATCTACGTTTTTTTTTATTATTATTTATTTAATATCTGTAATTAATTGTGAAATAAAAAGGTAGGTTTATAACATTAATTAATTTTCTGTTTGAAATTTAAGGAGGCAAAATATGAGGATCCACAATATGGGTTAGTGGAGAATGAAGGAGATTATGAGTCTGCAATTGCACTTGCTAATGGGGCATCTAACCTCTATGCTTTCCGCCTGCACCACGGCCATCCGCCGACTAACTTCCACCATGGAGGAGGCTTTGGATCTCATGATCTCCGCCTCGCTTAAATGGTTGTAGGAGCCATTCAATTAATTTCTCGTCATAAACATCTGCTTAATCTAAATCTAAACATGTCCTAAGAAACGCAACCTCTGATTGAATAACATCTTAGCGTTCAAGATTACTTGGTGGAGCATTTTAAGCTAGCTAGATTGATATTGATTAAACTGCTAATTTTTTATAAAAATATTTTTCAATCAAATATATATATTTTTTTACTAATTTTAAATTTTTGTTTTATAAATTTCTATCAGTTCGTTGAATGCTAAACAATTTACAAATACATAGACTTGTTGTCATGGAGAGTCGACCTAGGTGAGCATTCAGTCGGTTCAGTTTAAAATTGAATCGAACCGAATAAATTGAAAATTAAAATTTTAGTATTTATAAAAATCAAACGGAATTGATTTTGGTTAGAAATTAAATCGAATCAAATCGAATTGAATCGGTCTGATTTAATTTGATTTGATTCAATTTGATCGATTTGAATTTTTAATAAATTTTTATTTTTACAATTTATTTTTAGTATTTTAAAATTTAATTAAAATATTTTAATATTAATATAATTTAATCTCTATATTATTAAAAATAATATATTATTATTACTAATCGGTTTGATTTGATTTTTTTAAATATTTTTTATTAAAATTAAATCAAGCCGAAATAAATAAAAACCAAACTGAATTTATAAATTAATTCAATTTAATCGATTTTTTCGATTTAAATCAAATATTGCCAACTCGCGTAATCAAATCAATATAGTGACAGGCGTGTATAATTTTTTAGAATACTAACTTATAAGGTTTAGTGATTATTATATTTACTATAAATATTTAATTTAATAAAAATTTGCATTGAGCTTATATTAGAATTATTTTATATTCAATAATATAATTAGAAAAAATATGTTTTATATTATTAATTAAAAAACACATTTTTCGTATATCCTAAACAATTGAAAACTTCAAAAAAAACATTGAAAACGTTTTTCTTTTTTAGCATCAAAATTAAATAATAAATAATTAAAATATCTAAAAAATGTTTTCTATATATAAAATTCACTCACGTATAAAATTTCTATGTGAAGTGATAGCATTTTTTCTAAAAAAGTAAAACTACTTATTATATTAATAAAATTTCATCAAATAGAGAGACGATAATGTCTAATAGAATTTTTAGTCAAAATATGAGCAGTTAGAGTGGCATGACGATAAACTCATTTAATAGAAATATCAGTTCTAGAGTCTAATAAAGATTTACAATCATTCAAAATCAAACGCAGTTCAGAAATGTCTAAATGTGTAGACTGAATAGCTTGAATTATCTGCAAACAGTCCATAAGCATGCAGCCATTAAAAGGTAAAAATTCCGTCGCAAAGAGCAAATAGTGACGGAGAGCTAAAGTTTCAACAATTACCGGCGCACCATTACCTTCTGAGAAACTAAAAACACCACGTTGAAATATACCCTCAGAGTTTTTCATAACAAAACTGTAGCCAATAAAATCTTAAGCTTGAAATAAAATCCCATCAACTTAACAAAACCAATTGAAATTGTCCATGCTTGAAGATGACACACGAATTGGGAGAGGAATGGCTTCAGGATCACGAGCAGTGTTAGAGGAATAAAACAAGTTTTTGCCTTTATATAAAGTAGCAGTGGTATTTTCATGCAAAGCACCAGCACGTTGAGCAGCTTTCCAATCCAAAATATGATGCATGATGTCTTCCACAAGGTGAGTTGCTAAATTTTGCACCTGGTTCCATAATAATGAGTTCCCTGCTAACTATAATCTCCATGCACAGACCATTATAAAAGTTTTTCGAGCCTTGTCTTGGGACTTCAAAATCTGCAATAAAAATTAAAAAAATTATCATTAGGCTGCAAATCTCTCACTCCCCCTAACCTCCAAACTTCTTTGGACACAGGACAATAAAACAAAATATGATTGACATTTTCAACTTCATGACACCAAGGACATCTAGCATCCACATCCACACCCTTCTGCCTTAAGTTATTATTTGTAGGCAATACATTTCTATAAGCTCTCCAACAGAAATCCTTCACTTTTGAAGGGACCAAAACATTCCACAAACTAGTCTACAACTCACCCCCACATTAAAAGATGATTTTCCTAGCAAGTCCATACATACAAAGTATGCTGACTTTAACGTATACACACCTCTTTTATCAAAGTGTCATAAGAAGGAAACTTCCTTATTGGTAATACTAATAGGAATACTAAAAATAGCCCTGATATCTCTTGAAGAAAAAAGTTCCATTAAAAGAGTAATATTTCAAACCCTCCCATTACTTCAAAAAGATCATAAACACGCAAATGTGGTTCAATAAAATCGGGGCCATCATCCGCAAAAAAGGTATCCTCCTTAGGAATTCAGTGAGCTGAAGCCACTAAAATCTTCTCTCCATTACCCAGCCTCCACCTTGTACCCCTTCAAATCAACTTCTTTGATGCTATCACACTTTTTCAAACAAAACTAGCACCATTACTTACATTGGCGGAAAATAAATCACAATTTGGGAAGTACTTTGCTTTAAACACTCTATAACAAAGAGTATTAGGATTTGTTAAGAATCTCTACAGTTGTTTGCCAAGTAAAGACAAATTAAAATTCCTAAAGTCCCGAAATCCCGTACTCCCTCCTTCTTTCTACTACACATCTTCTCCCACGCTAGCCAATTAATACCTCTCTGCCTTTCTCTTTTATCCCCTCACCAAAAACCATTGACCATTCTATGCATTTCATTCAAAATAATAATGAGAATCAAAAAAATATTCATGCAATATGCAGGTATAGCCTACAATACAGATTTTATGAGAACCTCCCTGCCTGCTCTAGATAGGAATCTGTTGCTCCATTAATTAATCCTCTTCCACATTCTTTCTTTCAGAAAATCAAAAATTGCTTTTTTGTTCCTCCCAATAAGAGAAGGTAACCTCAGATAGGCACTATGACTCAATGGTGAATGAACATATAGGATATTACTGATATTAGACCTTATAGAGGAGACCACATTGGGACTGAAGAAAATGCAAGATTTGTTAAAGTTCACCACTTGACCAGAAGTAGCCGCATAGGTATTGAGAATAGATTTAATACTATTTGCTTCCTCCAATCTAGCATTAAAAAATATCAGAGAATCATCTGCAAAAAATAAATGTGAGATCTTTGGGCATCTAGCACCTGCCCTACAGCCCTGCAACCAGCCCCTAGATTCAACATCTTTAAGTAGTAACGATAAGCCTTCCGCACACACTAAATAGAGATACAGAGAAATAGGATCCCCCTGTCGAAGACCTCTACCAGACACAATAGGACCAATCCAATCACCACTAAAATTGATATTGTAAGAAACTTCCGAAAAGCATATAGTCAACCACCTAATCCATTGAGTAGAAAAACCAAATCGTTCCAGCATGCCTTTTAGAAACTCCCACTTTACCATATCATAAGCCTTAGAAATATCAATTTTAAGTGCACAATTACCATCATTTCTACCCTTATTAATTTTTATATTGTGTATTATTTCAAAGGCAACCATAACATTATTGGTAATCAACCGATGAGGGATAAAGGCAGACTGATTCTCAGAGATAATCATAGGAATGACCCTTTTAAATCTGTTCGCCAAAGCTTTAGCCACAATCTTATATAACACATTACATAACGCAATTGGATGAAAGTTTTTAACAGTTTCAGGGCTATCCAATTTAGGGATCAAAACAATCAATATTTCAGTAAGAGAAGAAGGAAAAAAACTTATTGAAGCCATAGGCGACAACCATCGAAAACATCATTGCCAATCAAGTGCCAAAATCTCTAGTAAAATGCAGGATTTAACCCATCCGGCCCAGGTGCCTTGTCTGGATGCATCTGAAAAATTGCAGCTCTAAATTCCTCATTCGAAAAGGGAGTACAAAGATCAGCATTATCGGCATCACTAATCAAGGGCACACCAACTCAAAAACCCATTTACAATCCACAGAACTACCATAAAAAATAGACTGGAAATAATGCAGAATATGATTTTTAATTTCCTGCTCATCCTCAATCCAGGTACCCGACGACTCCTTTAATTTAGTAATACGGTTCATTCTTTGTCTACCATTAATTTGTGCATGAAAAAATTTTGTATTTCGGTCCCTATTTTTAAGCCAAAAGCACTTTGCCTTCTGTTTAAGTCTAGCTTCTTCCTGCTCAAGGAGACGATTCCAATATTCCTTTAAAGAGGCATGAGAAACAGTACTGTGCCCATTATCCAATAATCTCTGTATAGTCTTCTTCTTTTGCCAAAACTATCTATTTCTACTCCTACCCCCACAACGAAAGAGCAGAAACTAAATCATCACATTTCATCAAAAGGTTGCATGGTATAGAATTAACCCAAACGCCTTTAACAACCTCAGCCAGACCCTCATCACATAACCATGCATTATCAAATCGAAATCTCCTTCTATCTCCCCTATTATCCTTAGGAGCTGTATTAATCACCAACGGTTTGTGATCCGATCTAGGAACATAAACAATTGAGCAGACAATATTAGTGAATTTACGAGCCCAGTTTTCAGTAGCAAGGGCTCTATCAAGCTTCTCTCTAACCAGATTATTCGACTCCCTGCCCTTCTCCCATGTGAAGAAAGAGCCAACAGTGGGTATTTGAACAAGATTACTGTCCTCGAGTGCCTGTTTAAACCCCTACATAAGATAATTTGGCAAAATTGCTCCTCATTCTTTCTCATCTCTCAAGTATAAATCATTAAAGTCTCCCGAACAAAACTACAGAAGAGAGCTTCTACGAGATAAAGCTCGAATAAGGTTCCAAAACTGACGTCGTCGTTGCGATTCTGAAAATCCATAATAACCAGTAAACCTCCATTGGATATTACCTTGCGAAACAACCGAATCAATAAAATTTGAAAAAAAGCCACTCACAGAAACAGACACATGACTCTTCCACATTAACGAAATGTCTCTTCCCAATCATTGTTTATTGACCGAGAAGCAACCATCAAAATGTAAAAACTACGAAAAAATTCCATACGGGAATTAAGAGCTTTTGTTTCCATAAAAAATAAAATGTGTGACTTGTAACTAATAACCAAATCTTTTAATGCATTAACTATCCGAGGATTGCCGAATCCTCGGCAGTTCCATTATAGGACGATCATTGCTTTCGGTTATCATGATTTTTGACAGGATGAGCCACTTCGATAGTCAATTGAAACAGATCGTTTTCCATAGGAAAAAAAAAAAAAAAGAAGTTAAATTTAAGAAGGGGAAAATGAGAGAATATCGAGCCATGTAAGGAAACTTTATAATTTTAAATTACTAATTCTAACATTTATCTATAAATAGATTAAGCTCTTTAAAACCAAAAACACCATTCTTACGTGTGAATTTTTTCTATTTCTTACTAAAATTATCAATCCAAATATCTGAAGCCTCATTTGTGGGCTTGCATTTTCAATGTAATTTTAGAAAGACGACAAAATAGATATTTTCCAGATCCAGCAACTTCTGGTGCTGATGATGTTTTCTTTAAACAGAAGGAAAGAGTTGAACTGAACGCAAAAGCTGGCCCTCTAAACAACTTGTCTTAATTGTAGAGAAATGAAGTGTCTTAAATTTTGGAGTTGGGAAATTAAGCGTCTGAAACTTAGAGTTATTACGTTAATTTTAGTCTCTTTAATAAAAAAAAATTATTTAAATTCAGTTTATTGTAATTTAATTAATTATAAAATATAAATAAATGGAAATAGAATTTATATATTTATATTTTAAAATTAACCGTAATAAATCAAATCATTTAAGAATTTCCTAGAATGAAAAGCCATGCATTAATTTTGGTTTTTATATTTGTCTATCATGCACTTCTCATTTCATTTCAATTATATTCATATCCAATTATCATTAAAGAGAGAGTTGGCAAGTACACCTCACCCCTTAAAAATTTAATAAACTCGTTTTCAGAAAGCTACAAAAGCTTTTGTTTTAGTGGTTTAATTAAAATTATAAAAAATAATTTGTTTTAACTTTGAAATTTCTTTATGCTGTTGAGCTAACCACATCAATTATATTCTCTTTTTTTTTTTAACTTATTGGAGAAAACTGTTTTTGATAAATTTTTTATAGTATAAAAATAAGTTTGCCTAATCTATAGGTTACTCTTTTTTTTTTTAAATTAATTAGAGTATAACTTTTATGCATACAGAAATTTTCCTGAGAAAATGACAAGACTGCAGAAATTTATGTTAGCGAGCGATGATAGAGCTATCTAACAAAAGCACTTAAATGAAGTGTTGAATCAACTAATTATATTAAATTTTTACTATAGCTTTGCTGAATTTTCACAGGGGTGGCATGTGTGGCAGCATTGTTATATCTAAAATGTAGTAAAAGAAAAATTAGTGACATTAATAATTCGGTGAGAGTTTTTTCTATTTTTAATAGAGGATTGGGTATGAAAATTCAAATCGGTTCCATTTATAAAATTTTTAAGTGACGTCATTGTGTTATACCTGAAATGCACCAGATGTTATTAATGATATTACTATTTCACCTAATTTAGTACTTTAATGGATAATTAATTAATTAAAATATATTAATAGAGGTAAATTTATTTACCAATACAGTCAATAATTTTTTTTTAAAAAAAAAGCTTATTTTCAGATTTTTTATCTATTTTTTAAAATTTTATTCACTTTTTTTATAATATAATTAGTGTATAGATTAATTATTATAATCTTATTTAATATTATCTTAATTTCAATACAATCTCTCATTATTTATTATTTTTTTAAATAAAAATAAAAATTATCTTTTAATCTCTATTTATTTATAAAAAATAATTATTTTACATAAAAAAATATTCTTTATATAAAATATTTTAAAATAATTTATTTTTATTGTCTAACTTTTCATAAAATAATTTAATTTTTTATTTTAATAAAAAATATTAATTAATTTTTTGAGTGTTGAAAATATTAAAAATATATAAAAGATATTTTTCTGTAAAATAAACAGAGCCTAATATATTAATATTAATTTAAAAATTTTTTAGAAATTAAATAATAATGTTTTTAATAATGATTTTATTTTTTCAATAAAATTTAATATTTTTATTATATTTAAATATGAATATAATTTGAAGTTATAAGTAAAAATTTATTATTTAACTATAATAATAATTATTATTTTAATATATATAAAAAATAAAATAGAGAAATAATTAGGACCAATGAAATACTAAATTTATATAATGAATTATTTTATAAGAAAAAAAAATTAAATGAATTTTTATAAAATTATTTATGATTTTATTTTTTATATATTATGTTAATTTTTTAATTTAAAAAATTTGAATTTTTTAATTTAAAAAATTTGAATTTTTTAATTTAAAAAATTTGAATTTTTTAATTTAAAAAATTTGAATTTTTTATTTTAAATAAAATTTTTGTAAAACAAAATTTAATTAAATTAAATTTTTATAAAATTTTTTATTTCAAACATAGGATAACGATATTAATAAAAAATTTTAAAATTAAAAAAAAAGATTTTGTTTTATGAGAAAAGAAATATGAAAAATATAAAAATATTTTCAGTTAAATAAATGGATGCTACTGATTCAACATAAACTGCCAAGCTGTTGCTTTATTTGGTGATGGGCCAACTTTCACAAAGTCGACCGTAAAGGCATTTAATGATGCTACCCAACAGTATGGGATAGAGAAAGAAATTAATATAGGATACCAGAGCTATATCTTAACCACTTCCATTGCCTATTTTCATCAGCTACATAACTCAGCTAATTAGCCAGCAATGGATCTGAACATGGTAGACAAAAGTATAGCTGTGCTTAGAGAAACATTCTCAACTGGCAAAACCAGAAGCCTTGCGTGGAGGAAAACGCAGCTCAGGGCCTTGATCAAGCTTGTCCGTGACAACGAAGAGGAAATTTTTAAAGCACTTCATCAAGATCTGGGAAAGCACCCTGTGGAAGCTTACAGGGATGAGGTATGTGTGTTTTTTTTATAAGGAAAATTTTATTATATTGAAAACAAAAGAAGACTTTTAATATGGCAAGACAAACTATATCCCTCCCAAGCCAAAGGAAAGATCCCAACTTAAGCATTACCATGCTCAGACATACATGGAAAACAATAAAGCAAAATCCCAACAAACGGGTTCAAATCAATACAATCCCTATCAACAACCAAACAAGAACTACAGAACCTGGAACCACCAAAACCAAAAGATAAAAAAGGCAACACAAACAAAACAACAAAAAACCTTACCGTAAAATTCTTCGCAAAAAAATCCATGCTTAGCTACTATGTATTGAGAGAATAACTAAGGCCTTGAATTTCTTATGATTTGGTGTGTTTCTGTTGCAGGTTGGAGTGGTGCTAAAATCAGCTGACTATTCTTTGAACCGCGTGCAGAAATGGATGGCTCCTAGGAAGGTTGGCATCTTGTTTTTATAAATATGGGTCTTTATCATATTAAAAAATAAGCAAGAAACAAGAAAGAATCACGCTTTTTCTTTGATAGAACTGAGAAATTTAATATAAAGTTAGATGATTTTGCATAAGCTGTACAAGAACTGACCTGATAAGAGCATGCAAGAACATGAGGTCCTCTGTGTTAATTACTCGAAATCTGCTACGAACAGCTGCAAACCCTGAATCAACGTTTTGTTGTTTATGATATTTTTGGACTATGGCAGGGTGATATACCTCTTCTTTTCTTCCCTGCAAATGGAGAAGTGATGCCAGAGCCATTTGGCGTAGTTCTGATTTTCGTGTCTTGGAATTTCCCTATCTGTGAGTCCAATCTATTGCCTGCCACCACTGTTCTGATTTTTTTTTTTCTCGAAGTAGTTGATTCTTCAAAAAATGGATTCATTCTTATGGCCCCGTATATCCAATACAGGGTATTGTGTGAAAAAATAATCAGTATATTTTAAATATATAAGCTATAAGAACAAGCAGGTGGAAGACACTAAACTGATGCGAATGATCTTTTGATTGCAGCACTCGCATTGGATCCTTTAATAGGAGCAATATCTGCTGGGAACACTGTGATTGTGAAACCTTCAGAGATAGCACAAAACTGCTCTTCTTTTCTGGCTAATACCATCCCAAAATACTTGGATACTGAAGCCATTAAAGTTATTGAGGGTGGAGTAGATGTTTCCGAACAGCTTCTGCAGCAGAAGTGGGACAAGATTTTCTTTACTGGTATCTCTTCCTAATACCTGTAAAGGGATTTTTTTTTTTTTTTTCCGGTACCTTGGAAATTTCTTACATGGGATTTTTATTTAACTGCAATGCATTTTCAGGTAGTCAACGCGTAGGGCGCATTGTATTGACAGCAGCTGCAAAGCATTTAACACCAGTTACTCTGGAGTTGGGCGGGAAATGTCCTGCAATCCTGGACGCCAAGTCCATTTCTTCCGATATGAAGGTTACTTTGATTTACTAGACTCTAAATATTCTAAGGGCTTGTAATATTTGCGACTACATTGACTTGTCCTGATCAAATACATTTTGGATTCAAGGTGGTAGCTAAAAGAATTGCAGGAGGGAAGTGGGGGCCCTGCTGTGGACAGGCATGCATTAGCATAGATTATGTGCTTGTAGAAGACAACTACTCTGAATATTTGGTAACAAAGAAAAAGTTCCCTTGATAAATTTTTACCATATATTTATACAGGAACTATATTGGTCTGACAAAGAAGTCGGGTGACTTTCAGATAGACTCGTTGAGAAGGATTATCAGAAAATTTTATGGTGAAAAACCAGAAGAATCAATAAGCCTAAGCAGAATTGTGAACAGGAACAATTTTGACAGGTTATCCAGACTTATGAGCGATCCTCTTGTTGCAAATTCCATTGTTCATGGCGGTTCAACAAATGAAGAAAAACTGTGAGTTTCTTTCTGATAACCGAACAATAATACTCGAAGCAGTGCCTGATCCTCTCAACCGAAACCTTGCAGGTTCATCGAACCAACGCTCCTGTTAAATCCTCCACTGGATTCAGAGATCATGACAGAAGAAATCTTCGGCCCCTTGCTTCCAATTATCACAGTAATTAAGAATAACCTCCATTACTTTTCTGTCTGATTTCAGAATGAAATAAACTCTTTTACTCTAACCTGCAGTTGAAGAACATTCAAGAAAGCATCGGATTCATAAAATCCAGGCCAAAACCTCTAGTGATTTATGCCTTCACCCAGAATGAAACATTCAAGAAACAAATTTTAACAGAGACATCCTCAGGAGGGGTGGTTTTCAACGACACAATGATTCATGTAATGCACTAATTTCTGTTTATTTATTGTGTTTCCTGTTTAATTACTTGCAGATTCATGAACAGAAAAACAGAGTTTTTATTTCAAACATCTTCTGTGCATTGGCAGTTTATATGTGATGATCTGCCATTTGGAGGCGTTGGGCAAAGTGGATTGGGAAGGTACCATGGGAAGTATTCATTTGAGACTTTCAGCCATGAAAAAGCAGTTCTGCATAGAAGGTTCTTCCCTGAGATAGAGCCAAGGTATCCTCCATGGAATAGTTTTAAGCTTCAATTTCTCAAAGCGGCTTACAGCTTTAACTATTTTGGAATTTTGTTGATGCTGCTTGGACTTAAAAAGGAGAATTAGCGTCACATTCACGGTGCTTTTCTCTACTTTATTTATTACTCGAATGATGTTTCCAAGGAAAAGGAAACGGTGATATTAATGTTTTCATGGTGACAACACTCTTGTTTGGAAAACTCGTGAAGAACGAAATAATGAATATTTTCCTGCTTTATTTTATTTACTTCTTTTTTTAAAAAAAAATTAATTTATAATATATATATATATTTTATCATTCTAATAATAAATAATTCAAACTCTTAAAATTTTATTATAGTAATAAATCATTATTATATTAAAATAATAATTTAATCTTTCAAATTTATTTTTTTATAATAATTTAACTATTTTAATTTTAATAATTTATAATAATTCAATTTTTTTAATTTAATTAGTAGTTGATTATGGTAAAATTAAAGAAACATAAATTAGAAAATATTTTTAAAATTAAAAAAAATTACAAATTTTCGTATTATATATTCTATCAAATTATTTTTTTATAATTTTATTAGATTATTATTAACAATTTTAATATTTTATTTTATTAATTAAATTTATTTCTTTTAAAATACACATTCATTCAATTAATTTATAAAATATAATTTTATTTTATTTTATTATTATAAAAAATATTATTTAATTCTTATAATATTTGTTCAAAAAAAATTCTTATAATATAAAAACAATAATTAATTTTTTAATTTTAAAAAAATATATTAAAATATTTTTAAGATTTTAAACTATCTATTAATTAATCATTTTTATTAATTTTTTTATTATTTAATTTTTATAATATGTTAATCTATTAATTTTATAAATATATCTATTAATTATTCTTTCTATAACAAGTAAATTTAAAATCTTTTTTAAAAAAAATTACTTTTCATTTTTTATAATATTAAAAAATTTATTAATTAATTACTTGATTTTAAAAAATATATTAAAATATTTTTAAAATATTAAATAATATACTAATTAATTTTATTTAATTTATATAAAAAATTATTAATTAATTTTTAAATTTTAGAAAATATCTATTGATTATTTTATCATATTTAATAATTAAAATTAATAAAAAAAATTAATTATTATATTTTTTAAAATTAATTAATAAATAATTAATTTTTTATAGTACATAGATTAAATAATAATTTTTTATTTTAACAACATTTAAATCATTAAATTTAAAATAGAAATTAATTACTAAATTTTTTAAAAATTTAGAAATATATTAATATATTTTTTAAAATCGATAAATTAATCAATAAATTTTATTTATATTATAGGGCCAAATAATATTTTTTATTATAATATTATATATTTTATAAAAATAATTTATTATTCATTTTTATATATAATTATTAATAAAATTATTTATATTTTTATTTATTATTAAAAACGATATTAAAACATATGTTACTGTTTATTTTTATACAAATAATTTTAAGAAAATAATTTTTAAAAAGTAAATGAAAAAAATAAAAAAATATCAAACTCACTCTATATAATTTATGATATTAAAAATGTTTTTGTTTTAATAAACATTGATTTTACTATATTATTTTATCTTATTTTTCATCACTATTAAATTTAACTTTTTGGTTAAATTCAAAAAAGAAAAGAGTAAGAAAAATACTATTCCAAAAATACTAACTCCCATTTTCACTTTTATATATATTAATTATAAATTATAAATACTTATATGTATTGTAATATAGTATTACAAATCAATTATTTTGAATAATATTAATTAAATTAACTATAATATAATATAATTTTGCAGTTAATTTATTAATTTTATAAACAACAGATAGGATTATATTATTTTGTTTATTAATATTATAATAAACAACTTTAAAAATGTCTTTATTTTTTTTTAGTTAAATTTTGCGCACTTTTTCAATATATGGTTTCCTGTTTTCAATTTTTTTTAATATAAAGATTCTTTTTATTATTTTTAAAAAATTATTTATAATTTTCAAACTTATTATTTTATAGAATGAAAATTTTTTTTAACAATATTAAACTATAATTAACTGTCGTAATTACCAACATCGTTTTTCGATAGCCTAAACTCCAAGCTAACCTGACCCCTCTAAATTATGTTTCCTCGTTTTCTATGTTTTTTTAATATAAGGTTTTTTTTTTTATTTTTAGAAATAATTTGTAATTTTCAAACTTACTATTTATAGAATTATTATTTTTATTATAATAATACTAAACTATCAAAAATATCATTCAAAATTCTAATATTCTCCTATTTTAGGTTATAAATAATATTTTAAGCTTTTTATATTTTACCTTTTTATTTTAGATTAGATTAAACTGAAGTTTTAATTTAAATAAATAATTAAAATAAATTAAATGAAATATTTTTAATAAATACAATAATCAAATTAAGTCTTAAGCCTATGGAAATTAGGCCAAGAAGAATCAAACTCATGTCATCTCAGCTTAATTTGGTTCCTAAAGTTGAGTGATTAGGTGGTTAAAGTGTGTTTTTGAAATTTGACAGAAATAAATTGGAGCCTTCATTCTAAAATCCTGATGATCTTTGAAAATTAAGAGATGAAATTCAAGAAAATCTTGGGATCCTGCGTATATAGTGGAGAGTTTGTTCACATAAAATAATAAGGGTGGTGAATTATTTTAGATTATCCAATGATGAGGGCAGACAACACTTCTTTTGTTGGAGAAAGTGAAGACACGTGTGAAGCTTGCAAAAGCCTCAACATCAACATGGACGGACCCTCACCCTACTGCACGGAACCTTTTGCTTATCCCCATTTTTGAGCTTTGTTTTGTCGGAAAATTAGGGTTTATAATACCATAATACTGCATTTGGAATATGTTTTTGCTCTTTCAGACAACATTATTACATTCCCAATTGTCCGTCTTCTCCACTGAAGGCCATTACTTTATTTGGAGAAAGGAAAAAGACCATTTATTGTTTCTTATAAATAGAAAATTCATTTCCTTTGTACAAATTATCATATTATTTTTATAATAATAAAAATAATAATTAACAATATTGAAAAAAGAAAAAGAGACACAAATGCAGCGAAGAATATCACCATGATCCATGATTGAAGAAACAATTAATTAAGAGTCATGGAGAATGGAGCTTGCTTGCTGCTTTATTTATATGGCAATGTGAGAAAAAGCCAAACGTAGCCTGTACCAGGACAATTGCTTGCAGCTTGAAAAAACGAGACTTTATTACCAAAAGGTTGCAAATTTTAAGTTGTGCTTAAGAGAGAGTTATTATCTATACATGGTTAGCTTCTATGGTAGAATTGGACTTTGCACAAAAAGCCTAAAGGTTTGGTTACTGTCAGTATAGAATTATAAGTATCTAGTGTTAGATGTATTTTTTCTTTTCCCCTTTTATCTGTTTAGTGTTCGGATTGATTTAATAACTATCCCAAAAGCTCTTAAGTTAATTTTTGCAATTTTTATTTTTATCAATGAGATATAGCTCATTGGTTATAAAATTATTTCCAAGAATATAACTTCTAAGATCTAAGTTCTAGTCTGAGCAGTTTATTAAAAAAAAAAAAAAATTGGCGAATTCAATTAATGCCTCGACAAGGAGTTTATATTTGTTGATACTTGCCGTGAATCTGACTAGAACTCAATTATCCAAGAGACAGAGAGAGAGAGAACTTGCAGTCTTGCAGGCTTTAAATTTCTAAAATGTAGTTGTAGAGTGAAGGTCAATGCTTCCCAGTAGGCCATACAGTCTGTCTGCTGCTTTCTCACAAGTGGAATAGGGCTCTCTTAACGGTAAAGTTTGAGAAATGGAAAAAAAAAAAAAAAGAGCAATCTTTATCTTTGAGCAGAAGAAGATTTTTCACTAATTGGACTCTTTGTCGTTTGGGACCACACCAGTACTGTAATGCATTATAGTACTGTACACTCCACCTTCTCAAATTTGCCTTAACCATAAACCCTATATTCATTAACAAACCCTACTCTTATATATTCTGTTGCCTTGGTTTACACAAAATTAATCTCTTTTATCTCTCTCCCTCTCTCTCTCTCTCCTGTCTCTGACTGAGTAGCTAGATTGTGGATATCTAGTCCCATTTTTAGCATACTTCCAAATCAGAAACGGCCAAAAGTTATATACATTGCGGTAACCCAATCACTTTTCTCGCTTCTATTCTTGCCCATGTAAGGTCTATAAAGAGTAATGGCAGAACTCCGGTGAAGAAGCAAAACTTCTTGGGTTTCAAAAATGCCAGACCCTTTGTCTATTGCAAGGATGGTAATGTGGTCGTTCTCCCTCTACCCTCTAGTGAATTTTACTTTATTTTCAAGGCATGCTTCCAAAATTCTCTTCACTTCCTTGAATTTTGAGGCAAGCTGGTTTAAATTTCTGCCTTATACATGTTAGATGCATAAGAGATACGGTATATCTTTCATTTGTGTTGATAAAGAAAACATGAGAATCCGAGAAAAGTGGAAGTTCCAGAGGACGGACATTATTTGCATATCAGGTCATTCTCATAATCAACATCTGTGTGAAAGATGTGGGAATATTTTTGGCATTGGGAAAGGGATATGACACCCAAATTCTTAGAGTTTGATTGGTTAGCTTTAGTATATTGGATTTGATTTCTGGCTTTGTACAGCTACGCTGCTGCTATATAAGGGATCCAATAGACATACTTCCTATTCATTTTGAACCCATAAAAAAAAGGGGGAAAAATAAAAGCTATCTATCAATCAAGCATAACTCATCACCATCTCAACATTGTAATTCATTATTGCAATGTGTATCTTTCACACTTCCTGTGGAAAATGACTTGCACTGCAATATTGATTGAGACCTGATGATGGTTGAATTAGGTGAACCAACTTGTTAAATCGTACCTTTTTTTAGTACAATTGATTCCGACTAGACTAGAAGTTGAGACATTACAGTCTCAGATACAACTCTAACACCACTAAACTAAAGCTCATTAGTCAATCATAATCAAAATACAGTAAAAAATAATTTAAGCGATGGATTAATATTTGAATTGTAAGATTAAAAACATTATAAAGTGAACCGACAATTTTCTTGCAATCACTCACAAACCATATGAATTCCCAACCCCAAGAATTAGTCTCAGAACATCTAATCTTTACCAAAAAGACTTTAAGCTTCATGATCCTGTATGCACTTTAAAAATGCAAACTTAGGTTTATTAATAATTTGACCATGCTGCTTACTTTCAAGGATGCTGGCCTTCCATGCCGTGGATATATACCACAGAAAAACGCATCTACATTTTCTAGAAAGTTTTTCTCGAGAATATATGTTTGAGAGACTAAAATACGCTAACCAAGTGGAAGGCATATACTAGAAATAGATAGAGCAAGGAAAATTCTGCATGTGAAGACTATCAACTGAGGATATTATATAAGAAGAAGGGAAAAAAATCCCAATGTCTAAGTAATACAAGCTCCAGATGAAAGGGGGAAAAAAAGAAGAAGAGATTATTCATTGTCATTGTGGTTTTTGCATCAGTTCATCACCATGCTTTGTAGCACTTCGTTTTCTTGTATAAATGCCAAAAAATATAGATGCATATAAACAAATTTAAAAGCAAATTGCATCAAATGATTTTCTTAATGTTGTTATGTTGCATAACATTGATGTTATATGCTAAGACATGCTTCTTGTTTTGTTCTTTTCTAATTCAAACCTTTTTCCTTCCTATGTATCAGGGGGCAGATCAATAATATATTTACTTATTTAATTCAATGGGGCCATGCTGATGGGCTTTACTGAATTTCTACATACTTCTAAATCAAAAAGAGGAAAAAGAGAAAATGTAGAAGATGCCTATTAATGCAGATAAACAGTGCAACCAATAATTTCTCATACCTGACAATCATTATATGAACACTAAAGCTAAAAACACACACCCACACAGACACAAATACACTTGTCCATGAGTGTGTTTTTATTCCTACACAAAACTATGAGACAAACCTCTAAATAACTCAGAAAAAAAAAAAATCATAAGAGACAACACATCTTCACAATCCATCTATTTGTTTTGATAGCAACATTAGCCTTATAGTAGCATAAGTAAGCTCAATTCAGCTTTATGTAAAATTCCAAAACCCTGTCCATTACTTTCCCCCAACATTAATAAGAGAGAACATCTTCTATAGTAGCTATTTTACATTTATCACTAATTGTAATTGTACATGCATTCATTTTAGCAACATTAATCACGTACCATCAAAATTATTAATTTAAACTGAATATTTTCTTGTAAGACTAGATCATTAAGATATGTACGCAAACTTGTCATGCAATGCTTAATACTTTGTTTTTTCCCTAGCTAACTTCATCGTCAGTCTCTACACAAAAACCATCTTCTTTTCTAAAAGTTTTCAGCCCAAGTAAGAATGACAAAAACACTAAGTAGGCAATGTACCATGCTATTTACAGAAAAAACAACAACACTGCACTCTGAATACTTCACACAGCATGAACATTTAAGATAACAAATAGGTGCTTCCAGAAATTTTCCATCGAGAGTATGTTCCACTGAAATTCAAGCTTAGATTACAAATTTACATATAATATTAGAAATTTCATTTCCACTTACAACACCTAGCCAAAATAACTTTGTAATTTATCTTAACTTTCCAAAGGAGGGTAACAAAAAATTTCAAGAGAGCTTATTCTTTTAGTGCTTGTCCTTAAAGAACTTCCCTTGTAGACCCAAAATTACAAAAA
Source organism: Manihot esculenta (assembly GCF_001659605.2). Lineage (NCBI taxonomy): Eukaryota > Viridiplantae > Streptophyta > Magnoliopsida > Malpighiales > Euphorbiaceae > Manihot > Manihot esculenta. Next base: position 7,801,144 of record NC_035162.2, on the reverse strand, counting down.
CTGAACAAATATTTAGCAGATAATTCATAATCAACAGCTAATATCGAACGTATAACACCTCACTTTACATTTGGTATAAAATTGTCTTCCAAGGTTCTTGGAACCATTTCTATTTTATTACCCCAGTTCATCATAACTATTTTTATGCTGATGATTAACATTTAACATCACAAGCCCTTACCATGAGATTATGTGAAGATTTTAGTAAAGCAACTCCTTTCATTAAGAAAGCCTGTAGGATTACATGTGGAAAATGAACGTAGTACATGTATTTTAAATAAATAATTTATTCACTAAAAGTAACATGGCGGTTGCCTATCAAAAAAGGATCCAACTGTATCATTTCCTTATGTTCTTGAGGGAACCAGTTTACTAATTGTCTAGTCTACACAAAAACGAAGAGATCGTAGACTTCTGATTCTTAAATCAAAAGAAAATTTCCATCTAGGTTAGAGATAAAGCTTTTGGTTAATATTTGATCTTAGTTGATGCTGTAGACAAACACTGCAACGTGAAGTTAGATTTAATAGCAAAAGTACAGAACGGCTGCACATAGTCTCATTAGGTGTTGGCATTATTGAAAACAAAGTATTTTCGTCCAAAAACGATGTAGTAGAGGAAACAAGAAACCAATTTTCAGGAACAAATACCTTTTTTTGCTTATTGGGAAGAGAGAAATACTTTTAAGTGCAGAGGGCATATTATGTATGTAGTGATAAAAAGAAGAGGACATGATTTGGCTCAGAAGGTTTTGTACATTAAGGAAAGCTTCTCAATCTTTCAGTTTCTTTCACTTGATCCAAATCATTTGGAAATGATCCTATTTGTGTAAAATATGTAACAGTATGTGTATATATAAATATCTTGCTACAGGTGCATTAAACAATGGAAGCTGATAAGTAAAAATTTTAGGGATGGCAACGGATAGGGTATTTACGGGTACTCGATCCGACCGAACCCTAATAGGACAGGTTTGACCAAATTCTAATAGAATATGTTTGAGTAGTTATAATCAGATTTAGGACGGGTTCGGATTAAAAAAAAATACCCATTACAGGTTTGGATAAAGTTTAGATTTTATATATAGGTACCCACAATCGAACCGGTTTATATAAATAATTAATTTAATATAAAAAAATATATTTTATAATAATATTTATAATTTTTTTATATATATATTTTCATTTAAAAATTAAATTTAAATATTTTTTAGAAATATTAGATTTTTTAAATGAAAATTATTAATGAAAAACATTTTTTATATAAATTATTAATAAAAATATATAAAATTCAGATAATAATAATAATAATGAGGCTCGGAATAGGTTCGAATAGTTTAGATTAAAAATTAATTTTTCGGCGTATACCTTACCCATTTAGTTCCCATAATATATTTCCCATTTTATCTTCGAAGTCACATCTATGCATGTCTAATCTAATTAGAAACTCAGAGAGGAAAAAAAAAGTGATTAATATCACATGAAGATGTTATTATATATGTATGAATATTATATTCCCTTAGCTTTTGAACTTGAATGTTCTCATGCATGGCTGGACAAAGCCCATACCGCGTTAAGAAAAAATGATGTTGTCTTTGTAGTTTGTCCAACCATAGAAGAAACCATTTCAAACCGGCAAAGTTACGGGTAAACAGGGAAAAGGCAGCTTGCAAGTCCAAAGTCGCTAGTGCAATGCAAATTCAATCCCCCCAAGATGAAAATAATATAATAAATAATAACAAGAAACAGCCACATACTGCACTATATGCTACTTGCTGATGCTGAGCATCTTGTACTGACACAACTTTAGATTTCACTGAGAGATCTAAGAAAGGAAAATCTAGAGATCAATAAAAATAAAGAGAAAAAAGAGAGAAAAGAATTACTTAGGCATTTCAAATTTGCAATAAGGACAAGATGTTCCTGATAATTTGCTTTTAGGTCGATCTCTCTTTCTTTTTTTCCTTTTTTTTTTCTTTTCTTTACTCATTTGCTTTCTTTTCATTATTTTCTTCAGTTTAGGTAGTTATACTTCAATGAACTTGTCAAATGAACTTCTCTTCTACAGCATTTATCATCATCAATGTAAACTACTTGCCAATAGACAGTGAAAAAAGGTGGAAATATGGAAGAGACAGAAAGACAATGAAATGGGGTAGTTTCCATTTCATGATCTTGGGTTTGGGAAGAATGGCGTACCAGCAATGTAAGTGTTCAGTGGAGTTGGGTATAGAGAGGAAGGATCAATAAATGCTGCTGCTGCACTTGATGAGGCAGACGTTATGCCTCCACCACCACCGGTGGGAGAGATTACAGCGGAGGCAGTGGCAGCTGTGATTAAGTTGAGCTGTTGAACTCCACCACTAGCATCAGCGGAGGAGGTTTCAGTAGCAGGCATATAGGTGCTTTCAGGACCATGATCATAAAGAATACCCTTGAACAAATGGCCTCCAATGTTGACAGCCGTTTGATAGGCGTATTGATCATCATCTTTCTCCATGCCACTCACTCTTACGCAGCGAAATACAGCAGGAGAGCTAACTTCTGCAGGGAAATTTCCAAGTTCTAACCCTAAACCGTTAGAAGAAAGATCAGCTCAGATTAAACAAGCATTGAGAGAAGAAAAATAGGATTTTTATTAAATTATTTTATGTAATATGAAAGGCCAGACGAAAAGCATAAACACAGATATCCAAAAAAAACCACACTCGCACGCAAAGAGGAGAAAAAATTGTTTCTTCCCTGTCAATCCACTCGTCAGGAATACTAGAAAACAATATCAGGAAAAGTAAAAGGGAAGAAAAAGAAAAGAAAAGCTGATGTTTTTACTATGAAGGTCGATTTCGTTACACGCAATAGATATGGTCTCTAGATACTCTGTTGATGTGCCTCTACATTCTTATAGAGTCAATCACTGAACTTTGAGTTGTTGGAGAAGGAAAATATCTTTTTTAAAAAAAAAAAAAAAAAAAGAGGAAGAAATATATTAAGCAACTTTATGTTGTGTATATACCTGCATCTGAGGCGCTGTTGGGTAAGCGAATGCAGGCAAGTGAGGAAGAACATGGATTCTCACTTAGTCTTTTGGGATTCTCTCCGCGAAGTTGCTGTTGCTGCAAAGCATTGAGTTGCTGCTGCCTTTCTCGGCGTTTGGAAGCAGGAACCCATGTGCTTTTGACATGGGTTGGGCAGTCTAATCCTCGGCTCCTGCAACAAGTCCTACACCGCATGTGTATACAATCTTTCTTGGCTTGGTTGCCACAATCTTGGCAGCTCACGCCTACTCCACTGCTGGACCTCATCATCATGAAGGCTGATCTCGACGAAGACTCATCAGAGACGTTGATTGAGCTCCTGCTTGGGCCTACCCCTAACCCAGCAGCCGAAGAGTAAAGATGTTGCTGTGGATTTTGATGGCGTTGATAGAGAAATTCCTGTTGTTGCCATAGCTCAAAACCCTTGTAAGGAATATCTTCATTTTTGTACCAGTACCAGCTTTCTTGTGGGATTTCAGTTGGTGGGTGGTCATGTTGGTCGTCTTGGTTACTTCCTCTACCTCCTCCTCCTCCACCACCACTACCACCACCTAATGAGAACAGCCCAGCCATTGTTCCTCCTCTAAGCCTGACCCAAACCCCAATTTTGAGAGAAAATCCATATCAGAAGCTACCTCTCTGGTTTTTGGCTTGTGAAAAGAGCCCAGATATGAAATGGTTAGTCTCTTGAATTTTGGGTCTTGAGTGGGAGAGAATTTTTCTTACAATTTGTTTGTGCTTCGTATTTTGCGTCGTATACGTGTATTGCCTCCGTGATTGTCTCTCTCTCCTCACTTTATCTGGTCTGTAAACAGCCGCGTAGCTGGTGATTAGTTTTGTTCTTGTTCTTGTTGTTGAGTAGTTGTTGTTGGTGGCGGTGGAGTGGTGGTTTGGATGGTAATTTCGACAGCCTACGAATAGTAATTCGGCAACTTTTGGAGGATGGAGAGCTGAGGAGAGGAGCAGTGTTAATCGCGCCTTCAATTCCTCCTTTGTTTCCTTCGGTTTGGTTTCCTTTTACTTTTAGTTGACAGTGTTGGAATTGAGAAGACTCATTTAATTCCAAGACACAGAATTACAGCTGCCGCTGCTGCTTCTGCTGCTCTTCTCTCTCTGCAACGCCGCCATAGCCATTCTCTCTCCTCTGCTACTCCAATTTAATTCTCTCACACCATCTCCCTCTCTCTCTCTCTCTCTCTCTCTCTGATTCTTGCAGTGCTGAGCCTTTTAACTTCTCTGAGCAATGCCTCGTGTCTCTATAACAAAACTACTCTCTCTCTCTTCTTCTTCTTCTCTAAACTGTGTCCCTCTCTCCTCATTGGCCATGGACGTCATGATCTCATCTCTCTCTCAATGAGAACGATCTATCTCGTGCTAATCCAACGGTTGATTATGCTTACACGTGGCGCCACACCAGCTTTTGCTCTTCTTTTTCACCGGAAAACCCGCTGCTTTTTTTTCCTTGTGACCTTCCCTTTATATTTTCCCGTTTATTCTATTGTTTTTTCATGTGCACAATTTCCTTACAAATTTAAAAGAAAAGAATTTTGTTTTCATAATTATAATTAGTTTTTTCTTAACCTCATTTAATGACCTGAAAACGTCAAAATAATAATAACATTACTCGCAGGTGTAGCTGTAAAGCATAGTCTCGTCCATTATTTGATATCCATGTGTCTGCATTTAGGGTCACTTTTGTCATTGTGTGTTGCCATGCAAATTTATCCCACGCCAAATTCTTATATATTATATAATTGAGGCAAATAGATTTGGGCAGTGAAAAAGAGGCGTATTCTTATTGATTTTTAAAAATGTTTAAAAATAATAGTTATCACGCCTTGTATGGTCTTGTGCCTGTGCTGGGGGACACAGCGCCACCTCCTCGTACTTTTTAAATATTCTCTAATTTATTTTTTCTGCAAATATTCTTTAATTTAGTTCTATAACTAAGTGCAATAATTTTAAATTTTTTAATTAATTTGACAGACTATTTGTTTATTTGGAGACATTGTTTTTTTTAATTTATAAATTAATACATTGTATAACTGTTTAAAAAAATAAATTTTATATAAAAAATAATAATTTTAAAAGAGCAATTATTAAATAGTAAAATATTTATCAGATAAATAACAACTTTATTTAGGGACATTGTTAACAAATAATATATAATGGATTTGAAAAATTAATATTATAATGAGAGAAACGAAAAACAATAGCAAAAATTTTGTGAATACAATTTTGATAGCCGATGAAGAGTCGGTCTGTTTTCTTTGCTTGTGGATATATAATTCTAAAATATTTGAGGGTTTTTAAGTCTTAATCCTTTTGGAGAGGTTATTGCTTTTAAGATGTGGATATATATATAGAGAGAGAGAATGTTTTAATGACTTTGAGTTTCACTTTTCTTATGGTTGGGCATCAACAGTAAACTATAATAGACTGGAAATACTATAGGCCACGTTGGTGCGACCTTAGAAACTGGATGGTGCTTTTGAGTTTTGTGGTTTCTTTAGGCGTCACAGCTAGATTGTGGGTTATTTGATGGTTTAGGCAGTTTACATGTGGGGTTATAGGTGGTTTTTCTAGCGGTTGAGAGTTGTTGGATGGTTGGACGTGTTCCTTCTCTGGTCTGGCTGTTGTGGATGGTGCAGAGGCGGTGTTGATCGACCTTCCAATTTATTCTAGTGGATGGAGTTGTTGTGTCCTTGTTTGGGTAACCCTGTTCTTCATGCTTGATTATTTGCTCCTTATTAGGCTTGTAATTTTTCCCATTATTATTGGCATTTTAGTTGCAATCTCCTTTGCCTGATTTTTCCCCATACAAAACTCTTTTCACTCATTTTTATCTCTCACTTTTGAAAAGTTTATTTCTTGAAAATCATTTTAATAAGACTAAACAACTATTAACTAATTTCTTTTAATTTTATCTTTATAACTACTTTTACAATTTCCTAAAACATATATTATTATCATTTTTTTTTTTCATCTCATTTAACTATCCCAGTTTTTATTAATAGATCAATATAAAGAGAAATCATTGACATTAGAGTAATTATGTAATATAAAGGGTAATTTAGTCAAATAAATAATTATTTTGCTACGATTTTTTTTTATCACCAAGTAAAAATTTTAAATTACAAATAAAAGTGAATGGATGGAGTATGCATTACCAAAATAAATCTTAAAACTTAATGAAATAATATAAGTGGATGGTATATATTAGTAAAGATAATATAAAATTTATTATTTTTAATTGTATTAATTAATTTTTCTTAATTCAGTAAAAAATATGTAATTTTTTTAAATGATAAAGTATTTAAATTAATAAAATTTATTGTTTCAATATATATCAAAAAAGTAAATTTGATATTAAATAATTTTGATAGTGAACGATGTTTATTTTTCTAGTATTTTTATCTTTGATTGAGAATAAATTGATAAGTAAATTCAATTTAATTTATTTTTTAAATAGTTATATTATTTGAAATAAGAGAATTTAATTCCTTATAATTTAAGATATTTTCAACTTATTAGAAATTTTATATAGTTTTATAAAAATTTATTTGAATAAATCCTATCATATAAAGTATCAAACTTGAGGGAAAAGTGGAGGAATTTTTGAAAATTACAAAAATATAACCAATATTTTGTATGTTATTTTTGAAAATTTAAGGACACAATTATAATTTGTCATTAAAAAACTACTTTCCTTTGTAACATTTTCATTTTATTATACAGGGCTAAAATAAAATTACTTTTTTATCCAATCATAATGCCGTTTTGAGCATCGAGGATTCTTCGTTCTGATCCTAAGCCATTCAATCAAATTATAGAAACTAAAAAAACTCATATTCGATTGTACATGTAAATCCAATTATAATAGTTAATTAATTAGATTAATCTAAATTAAATGTTGCTGTCGGCTGTAGCCTACAGATAACTTGTTGTATGATAAGCTATCAGGTAGGGCCTACGCTCTCGTCCACTACCAAACCTTAGCCACTTTCTCAATCTTGTTAGTTAGTACTTAGTTGGGACCCACTATATTCTTCAGTTTCCTATTTTTATTGAAAATTTTTTACACTCAAGACAATAAATAAATATTAAATAAACTAAAATCACGATAATTTTTACATTTAATTATATCTCAGAAAGACAAGTATTATGATTTTCCTTTATGAAAATCTTACCTGTCATGATATAGATGGATGCTTCACATTTCATCCCATTAAGAAAATAAACTTAAAATATAATATTATTTACCATAATTAAAATGTTTTTTATTTATAAAATTTTTGATTCATTTAAGTCCGCTAATTTTTAGAAAAAAAAAAGCTACTATATTTATCTGGTAGCTTGCAAATAATGAACGGTTTTCTTTTGATATATAGATATATTTATTTATTTTTTTAATTTAATTATGATAGTATATTTGGAGAAAATAGTAAATATACCTGCTATTTGTATTTTTTAAAAAATTAAAATACTTTTAAATAAAAAAGATAATTAATTTCCGCCACACCATTAGAATAAAATATCAACAAATTTTCGTTTCTATCTAAAGACAACTAATTAGAGATTTGGAAGGGTCGTTGACCCCCTTTTAGAAATTTTCAATAATTTTATTTAGAAATTTTAATATTTTTATGATAAGAAATGTTAAACTATTTATGAACATGTATTAATTATTCACGAAAAAAATAAAAAAATAAATCAAAATATTAGAAATTATTTGAACTATTAAAAATACTGAAATATTATTCTTCAAAGTAAACATGTATTAATTATTTAAAAAACATAATTTTTTTATTTATTTCATTAATTGAAAAATTAATAAATGTCGAATTTTATTATGATTTTGGATTGTGATAATTCATTCTATTTAATTTCAAAAAATTAAAATGAAATATAGTTTTAATATTAATTCACATGAGTTTAAGACAACGTATATAAAAATATTATATGGCCACAAAAAACAAAAGTATATCATACTCATGCCAACTCACATCACAAATCAAACAGTAGGCTACGGTTCTGCTGCTTGCTGAATTTTAACTTATAATATTTTAAATTTTCAAAATTACTTATAATTATAATTTATATTATATTAAATTTAACTCATTTTAAAATTTAATTAAAAAAATATTTAAAATATTTATAAAAAAAATATATTTTTTACTTAAACTGATATAAAATTGAATATTATACGTTTAGATTACACTCCTTTACAGGTATTATTGTATTCATCCGTAAAATAAAACGTTTGCAACGAGCATCACAAGATCTGATCGTAATCCATATTTAAATTCAAAATATTATTATTTGAAAATTATTATTAAATTATTCTAAATTTCAAAAAGAATTATTTTCCATTGCAAGGATTTGAAATTTAAAAAAAAAAAAAAAATAGAGAGAGAAGTGAATGGTGCGTGTACGAGTCCCAATAATTGAGTATACTTATCTGTTACTTATGATCTCGAGCCCTGTGTTTGTTCCCATGGTCGACTCACCGCCACCTTTCTGCCTTACTTTATTTCAATTTCTCAATCCATTTTTTTTTCTACAGTGGGAATATTGATGCAAATTCTCTTTATTCATCTCTGCCAATCATAATTACTCATTAACAGTTACTGTTGGTTTCATTTGTTTATTTGAATTGAATTGAAATATGTATATATTTTTTTCATCAAAATTGAAATAGGGTTGTTTAATATTTTTATTTTATTAATTAAAAAACTAATAAATAATTAAATTATGGGAGCATATGATTGCTTTCCTAGAGAGCAGCTTTTAGAGGGAAACGATATTTCATGTAAAAAATATATATAAAACAGGCAGAGATATAAAAAAAAACTATAGAACAAAACCCATAAATGAGAAAGCCACAGATCCCAAAGCTAACGAACTATTTGGGTAGCAATAAGCTGCAGCAATTTCACGCTTTTATCAAACTTCCATTTTGGGCAAACCCACATATACAGCTTATATACAGGTATCCCATCTCAGTTGGTGAATACTGAAGAAAAAAAAAACTCTCTTGGGGATGACAGAAGGTGTTGGTGGTGACAAAAAATATTCTTGATTTGTTTGCATTGTGGCATTGGGAGTAGCCGAGTACGAGTCGAAAGAGAAAAAGGGGGATTTGGGATTGTGAAGTGTGATCTGAATTGAAGAGGCCTGAGGCTGAGAGAGCCTTAAAGTCGCTATCAAAACATTAAATGGGCAGCTGATGGAAACAAGGAAGCATGTGATATGGATATGGAAATGGAAGGCAAGTGAAAAAGCAAAAAGCTTTGGGTTTTGGCCATTGCCGATTCCAACTAAATATAAACAGTAGCTTAATAATTTTGAACCAGAAACGAAGGAGATCCAAAGAGCCATTACAACATTCTTTCAACAAGTAATAGGAGGACTTGGGGGACTCCAACTCCAAGAGAGAGTACCTCTCGCATGCATTCTTGTCTTTTTCTTGGCCCACCATTTCTCGTTTTATATTGAATTTTTTCCCCTAGGGTAGGACCCTTTCTATTTAGGGTTTTGGTCCCATTCATTCTCTATTTTTTTTTTATTTTTTTTATCACTTTCTCAATAAAACTTCATTCACAAACATTTCTCGTATTCAATTATCAAGAAAGGGATGGAAAAAAGGGCAACAGGTTTGATCATTGAAATTGTTTCTGTATGAAATTAGTAAGTTCAATGGTGAAAATATGTGTTTTTTTTAATGAATTATAGAAATAACAGAGCAAGAAATGAGTTCCTTATCTCCATCATCATCTTGTAAGAGAATCGGAAAAATGGAGGAGTTTCTGTTCTATAATTATAAACAAAATTAAAGAGACTGAGAATTTATCAAAAGAAAAAAAAAAGTCAAATTTGCTAATAAATATGAAAAATATAAAATCTGAAAATGACCTTTAATAAATAAATAAATAAAGAGAAAAAGAACGAAAATGACACAAGTAAAGTCCAGTTAAGATCTAATTGGAAATGAGTGACAGATTCCACGATTTGAATTGGGACTCAAACGACAAGACTGGAATATTACACTCTATGATCACTTCCCACAAACCATGCCAAAAGTTTAGCTACTTATTCAACGAATTCTTAAACTAATAATTTTCTATACTTTATGACATCACATTTTTACATTTATAAAACTAATATCTATTTAAAAATTTCAACATTAAATATTAAAAATTCAGCAAAAACTAATTTTTTTTTTTCAAACTTAAATGTGAGTTTGAAAAATGCAATGAGATGAAGGATTATATCTATAGTGACAAGTTTTCACATGAAAGTGTAAAGTTTGCTTTTAAGAAGTGGCTTCTCACTTTCTCTGCTGCCCCTACGTGCTACCACTTTGACATGGAGCTAAGCTAGCAAAGGGGAAGTGTTTTAGGACCACCATTTTTTAACCTAATTTTTCTCAAAAGAAAAAAAAAAAACTTTTAGGCCTAATTTTACTTAATGGGTTATGGTAGTCTACTCAATGCTAATGTCAATTTGCATTTAATTTCGTTGATCATTTAAAATATTATATATCTTTGAGGAAACAAAACAGAAGTCTCTAAGAAGGTAATTCAGTTAAGTTAAATATTTGCTAAATATATTAACGATATATTTACTTATCAATGAAAATATTTTAATATTATTTTTAAAATAAAAAAAATAATTATATTATAAAAAGTGAATAGTAATTTATCCTCGTTATTATCACCCTTTTCACTTGTCTAATTAATTGCTACCTCTCAACTCAATCACCAGTCTTTTCCATACTATAATTTCTCAACCTTTATTATTAAATAAATTTAATTTTAATTCTTCTAAGAAAGTAATTTTAACTAAATAACTCATTTTAAGGGTTCAAAAAACAGAGGAATATTTTTCTAATTTAATTTTAATTAAAATTACAAGAACTGAGATCTAATAAAACTAAACAGAAATTACAGATTATTTTAGCTACAACGTTCTGATTATGCAAATTAAATGCGATTATATTATATGTTGTGATATTATTTTTTTAAACAAATACATTAATTACTGATTTTCTTATCTATTCACCACAAATTCAATGCTTGCCCACTTGTTTCCATATATAATTTAGGAAATTTAATAATCAACTAATAAAATATAAAATTAGACGCGGTTTGTTTTCAAAAATAATTTATATATATAAAAAAATTATATTTTAATATTCGGATTGTAGTGTAAAGAATAAAGAATATTATAGAAAAATTGATAATATTAATAAAAATTTCAAAATTCAAAAAATCATTTTTAGTTAATCACTTTTATATAAAATTCCTCCAAAATAAAAAGATAAAAAAAATATTTTTTTGAAAATAAATGTTTTCCAGCCTCAATCATCTACTCCTTTTGATCTCTTTCAATGATTTCAATTTTTTTATAAAAAAAAAGGAGTATAATCAAAGTTGAGTAAATTTTAATATGCTCTGCTGTTTGAACTTTTAAATTTGTAAAAATAAAATTATATTTACTCTATATATATATATGTATCTGATTGTGAAGAGCTTAGTGCTTCTTGCCGGAAATTGAGAATAACAATCATGTCTACCTCTAATTACCTTAAAGTTAATAAAGTATCATGAAAAGCGACGGACTTAAATTTCATTACTAACAAAAATCCTTTTCTAATGTTCTAAATCTCAATTAAAAGTCATAATTTTGAAGATTGCCTCAATTAGAGAAGCACAACATAAATACCATCCAATTTTTATTTATACAATCTTTCTCGCAGTGGATGGTGAAACTGATGCACCGCCCAAAATGCTAGCATGTTCACATCCTGCTCTTTTTTTTTTTTTTTCTTATATTATATAAAATGCTGAAACAATGCCACCATCAATGTGTCTTCTCATAGCGGAGGGATCAATTATTTATAATGTTCACTAATACTCCATTCTCCATTGTCTATTTTCAATTCACATTTGGAGGACTAAAACTTCACATGAATTGCCGCCAAACTATAAACATATATCCCTCTCTAACCTTTTTGAGGGACAATTTCATCCCTTCTTTATTTATTTATTTTTTTTCTAGAACATTCAGTGTTATTGTTCTTTTCTGCCTTTCTAGAGTAGACAGCCAGATCTTTCTCCCTAATCCAATGTTGGTCTATTCTCTCCATAACCGAATTCAGTGTATAGTTGCATTCCTTTCTTTCTTTTTTTAAATGTTTTGTGGTAGCTGAAGTTTTCATACGATGGTTTTCTACAGCTGCCAACTCTTTGTTGTGGGGTTGATTTCTGCGTTTACTCGTTTAAGTTTTCTGTAAGTTAGCATCCTCTTGATCAAGTCTTCCATTTTTTTTTTGGCAAAATGAGATTGGTGGTAGCTCACGGAGCTGGATCTCCAAAAGTCACCGAAGAGCACATCTCCGCTCACTCTTGCTAACTCCTTTTGATATGGGGCGAGTTTCCTTTAAAGAGTTGATTCTACCATTTTTTCTGCGGACTTCAGTGGGCATTTTAACTCCAACCCTTGGCTGTTTACAGTGAGAGAGTTTTTATCGCCGTGATTGCCACCAATTGTGGTAGCTCGAGCTTCCACAGTTTGGGTACAACATTTCTCTTGCTTTCAAGCAGATCTAAACCATATTTCTGATTTTTAAGGATTTTTTTTTTTTTTTTATGGGCTTATTTTCATCTTATAGCCTAAAGACCCCTTGATGTAGAAACCGCTTCTCGAGGCTTGACCTCCTTTTTCGTGCTCTTGTCAATTAGGGCTTGTAATGTTTGTGGTGTTTAGTGAAATCAATATTATCTAATAAGAAAAAAAAGGACACATTTCTTTCGAATGCAATTAACGGGAAATGGTTCTGTCCGAATTTTGATTGCCTCGGATCACGATAACCCCTTTTGTTTATCTTATATTTTTGGATTCCGCCAAGGATGGTCCTGCCTATCCTTTCAGCTGACAGCCTACGACTCGTTAACAAGAAGTCATTTAGCTTAACAACACATCTTTTTTTGCATAAAAACAAGACGACGGTCCTTTTGAAGACATGGGTGTGTGAGACGCAAATATCCTTCGATAAAATATGAAATTAAAACTTGAGACAGTAAAACGATGAGAGCTCTAACCATGCTTCTCGTATTCCAGACTTTGCGCATTTTGAGAAAGGATCATGCCAAACAGGTGCTCATAAGGCTTCCAATTATGTCTCAAATTCTAATAAGATCTCTCCAAAGGCAACGTCAGAGGCCAACAGAATTTGTATAAGTTTAAATCTAAAAAATCCTAAAAACCATATGAAGCTCAACCCAGAGACTTTCACAATGTTAGTTCCAAAATTTACCATACTATAAAATCCTCTCTGATCTATACATGGTCTAGTAATTTTTTACTCCGATGATCTGAAGTCAACCTCTTCATGCCGCGACTTCCTTCGATGCCGGTTATCATTAATTTCAGAAAAACAGCGAGTATGAATTGCAGTTCTCACCGAGGACCAGATGAAGATCGCGGTTTTCCCTTCATGGAGTTCAAGTGTTGAGTTACAAAGATGACTCCCATCACAATCAGAAGGCAACCAACCAGTGTGCTGAAGAAGAGGGCACCCGGTGTCCTTGTCTGTACAAAGCCATAGACCCCATTGGATGTCACAACAATAAGGTCAGTAAGCCCATCATTTGAGAAGTCTTCACATATCAAGGCATGAGTGGGTGGCGCAGGAAGGTCAATTGATGTTTGGATGCTTCCTCCAGGAGATATCACTACTGCCTCTTGATCTCCTGCTGCAAGAACCATCTGCTGATTGTCATGCAATCGCAAAGAAAATGCCTTAAGCGTGGGGACCACCATGCCACCCTCCATCATCCCTGAAGGAGAAGGAAGATTTGACCATGTAGCGTCTGTCAATAGTTGCCACTGCCAGATAGCATCATGGCCATGTAAGCCAGGAGAGTATGAAGTGACCTGAAAGATGTGGTACCTCAATGAGTCGCTGCAAAGATTAACAGCTACATACAGACAAGGTTGAATCCAACTAACTGCCAATAGGGGCGTCAAATCTCACCCAGTTCAGTCTTTTGCTCTAATTACTGAGGCAGACATGAGAAAATTAGACCAACATTGATCCAATTGGATACCCCATATTAGGAGACAAATTTCCCTTCATGGGAATGACCAGTTTGAAGATCATATTGTTTCTCCAATGATGTAAAAAGAGGAAATTACTGGTTAGCATACGAGCATGCTCTCACTAGAAACAAATTGTTGCAAGAGCCACCCCCAGCACACTAAGTTTCTATGAGCATCACTCCCAACCTAACTAATACTTCCAAACTATAATAACAAACAAATAAAATAATTTTCTTATCAGATTGTAATTTAGCTATAATAAGAAACTAGGCACGGAGTACAGCATACCTCACCGCGATTTGTCAAGAAGACAACATCACCATGACTCCCCTTGCGATGCTTGTGACCGTCAGCTCTTGGGATGAGAATAGGTGTTGCTACCTCTAATGAAGATACATCAGATGTACGACCAAAATTTCTGGAGAACTCTCCATGTTGGAACAAGTTAAATGGGGAATGATGACATATAGATGCATTGAAGAGTTGCTCTCGTACTGGTACACCAGAAGTTGCAACCGCCCAACAAGGTCGCAGCACTTCCATTGATCCACTAACAACAGTCTGCTCAGCTCCATTTCCCCCAACAGCCTGAAGAGAATGATTAGGATTCTATTCCAGTTTAACACCCATTTATAATGTCCCACTAATTAATAACACTATACCCAACACAAATTTACCCGAGGATCAGATTTATCTGCAATAGCCAATTCAGTGTAACAAAACATTTACATGAACATAAAATGTTTAAAAATTAGAAGTGCACAAAAAAGTGAAACTTAAAACAGAAATTACCATGCTTATCAATCGAGGAAAACGAGCTCATGCACTTTGCTCATTCAAGTAAAGTTAGCAATGGACATATCTAAACACATCAACAACCAGCAACATCGACACATGGCAGACGGGCATTATTGCAACATTTCAACCAAAAAAAAGCTAAGATATGGATGCAACAAACATTAAATCAACACCTAGTATAAAGTTCTTGTTACTAGAAATAAGATAAGCATAAAAAAGGAGAGTTGCAAGACCAAACACACCTGGACATGGTCCAGGACACCATCCCCGTTAATGTCAGCATGAAGGCCACCTTCTTGGAGATGAAGCTGATGAAATTAATAATTTTCATTAAACTTGTTAGAAACTATATAACAAATGAAAAGTACATGCATAGCTATAACAATATTCATGAATACAACCCATCCAAATTTCATGTGTGCAAATATGTATCAGCGAGATAAACCCACTTAGAAATAAACATAGATTGAATATACAAAATGAAAAAGAGGCTTCATTCTTCCTGCAACTGAAAAATCTAATTATGGAAGTTAAGGTTGGCAGCTTGAAAAAGAACCACTAAGCAGTTGTACATTTGCCAATTAAACTTTCATAATATAATATACTCTACCTGAAACTTGAAAAAGAACCACTTAACAGCTGCACATTTCCCAATGAAAATTTCCTTTGATATAAAATACTCTACCTGAAACTATGTCATGAGTTCAACATTTACCTTACAAACGGTGCGACCAGATGGCAAGTGAACAGCTTCTATCCCTTCTTTTTGATGAGCAACAACAACATTCGGAACCCACCAAAGCTGAGTGTAGTTTGTTATGGTTGGAATATAAGGTAATGGCTGCATCCACGAAGTGTAATGGACTTGAGAAGAGGATGATGTTTATAAGGTAAACTACCCAGATGAAAAATTTGGTGATGGATACTCTCATGCATGCAAGTTATAAGATCACAAATGCAACAGAAGAAAATAGTACTCATTAGTACAATCCATAAGGGTCTACTCAACTTTTTTACTTTCCTAATGTTTCCTAGTAGGTAATTGATCTAATTGATCGAACAGGTATACATCTCACCAGTTTTATATTATAGGCAATATTCAGCATCCTGCTGTAATATTGGATGCTTAACAATATTCTAGTAAGAAGAGATAAAACAGATGAAGCTCCTCAATTCACAAACTTCAGCCACAAAAACCCAATTCCGCAATGGAAGAGTTAGATCCAGACTTAATATTTAAAAAATTCCACTTGCAATAATGCAACTAATTCAGAAGGATACAAGTAATCTGTCCAAAGAATTTACGACCGGACAGTAGAAAATTTGTAATAGAATACATTTCAAGAAAGTTCAAGTTGATATCCTGTTCACAAATATTTAGAAAAGAAGTCAAAGGTAGTTGAATGTGCAAAGGATTGTCTTATTATGTAAATAATTAAATAAAAAAATATAGAAGTTGGAATGTGCAAAGGGCATAAAGGCATACAATTCTACTTGATTGACATATGATGGAGAAATTGATTAAGTATAGAAGAACCTAGAAACAATAACTCTTCTATGACATCCTCCCTCTTTTGTAAGGTGTTATGGCACCACCATAGAACTTCCATAATATCCCAACTTCATAATATCCACAAACATGAAAATTTTTTTAATTTAGAGTAGGTTATCACTCGTACCTACGTAATTTGCTTTTAAAAGGGGTCAGTTTGCTGCTAGATGCAAAACAAGAATGAAATTGAAGTAAAAAATAAGGAATTCTCAGTTTGGCAAAGATTAGCAGTCACATACAACCATTGAATCAGCAACAGGCCTCACCTTCTTAGACTTTGCTGACCCAGCATAATCCGCTGCTTTTCCAATGATATTAGAAATTCTTTTTGTTGAGTCCTTCCCAGGAGGATGATTTTCCTCAGGCTTGTGAAAAGGATAGTTTGAAGTCTTTCCAGGAACCTTTTTCAAAGCTTTCCTTTTGTGACGCCTGAAATGCGATAACTTCAACCGGGTATCTTCCCTCCTATCCTGATACAAACATAAATATAATATGTGATTTGAGACCCTCCTAAAGAACATCATAAACAAACTATGCAAACAAAAAACATCTAATGAGCTCACCCAGTGATGTGGCATAACTCCAAGAATTGATTCTCGAAATTCCCTGCATTCATACTAAGACACAAGATATTCCTCAGCACGCCAATAGAAAGGGAGTAAAAATTATTTTGGAAATTAAGAAAAGTGAAAGGGAAGAAAATGGGATTTTTCTTTTAAAAAAACATTATTTTTTGGGTTTGTCTTGGTTTGAGGCTTCAAAATTTGTTAACAGAAGCATATTCAGGCTGATTTCAACTTGAAACAATAATGAAAAGTGAAAGGAAAAAAAGGATTTCTTTCAAAGAACATTATTTTGGTTGTGACTTGGTTTGAGGCTTCAGAATTTATTAACAGAAGCATGTTCAGGCCGATTTCAACTTGAAACAATAATGAAAAGTGAAAGGATTAAAGGAAAGAAAATGGGACTTCTCTTTATTTGGGCTTGTCTCGGTATGAGGCTTAAAAATTTGTTAAGAGAAGCATATTCAGGCTGATGTCAACTTGAAACAATAAGTCTGAAAAGCTTAAACTAATGCAATGTCAAAAACTTAACAAGCACAACTGTTCTAATTACTCATTAATTACTTCCCCTGGGAAGGATTATAAGAACAAAAATTAACTCAATGTGCTAGTGTCAAACATCGAATCATGGTTCATATAAGAATTCAGTGATTACAATTCAGAGCAATAAGTTATTCAGAATGGCTCCAGGGCATACCTCTCCAGGATGACGGCTATTCAGAGCATGAACGTCAAGCTTGTAGTTATGTTGGGGAATTAGTTGGGACGCATCTGAAGATTGTGGTTCTATATTCTAAACAAAAAAATGATGACATCATTAATTGAAAAGGGATAATGTACATTATACAAAAGAACCATAGCATAAATACCAATAAGATGTTGTATAAATGATAGTTTGCTAATTAAAATATAAAATTACTATTCAAATTGGTTGTAACTTTACATTTGCCATTTTATCATTACAAAGGAATGGCATAAATAACAAATATATATTTTTTACAAAAAAGGAAGAGAAATTTGATTGGCAGTACAATAAAAATTAAAAGTGCACTGCTCTTCCACTCTAGAAATCATTGCTACAGGAGAACAGAAAAACCCATATCAATGCTCATAGTCATAGGCATTTTCAAGTTTTGTCTTGAGCATTGTAATATAATGCACCATAATTTCTTTTTAAATTATAGTTGACAAAAAAATCCATTTTTCAAAAGTTTGTTGTCAAATAAATTCTCAATGCTTTTAAATCGGAAAGTCCCTGTGCTCAATACACAAAGGAATTAATGCACAAATCTTGAAAAATTTTAAATGTGTTTTCATTCTTAAATTAGAGTTACACATGGGAAGCACATGCATCTTAAAGAAAATTGGATTCTCAATGTGACAAAATCATAGTGCAAAACTTAAATTTAGTTAATTACCAAGGCATGAACTGCACATCTTCCAAAGAGAAGAAAACAAGGACTTAAGAGTCATCATGGCAGTTCGCTATGACAAAAAGACGCAAACTATGATACTAGAAATAACTAAGAAGACATCAATAATTGATAAATAGGTAACCTCATTCTTTCTACTCCATCGAAGCGCACCAGTTCGACCAGCAAATGCATAAAATGCAAAATGGCGCAAATTCATGGACCCAGAGTTCTCTGAAGCCTACAAAGGAAATAAGTCATCAAATATCATCACCCTTGGAATGTTGGCAAACCTTATATCCAAGTCTAATAATTATAGTAATAGTATGGTTGACAAATAATTAGTCTACTCACAAAATTGAGTAAATCCCATATACATAATAACCAATGAATAGAAAGAAAACGAGTATTTAATGTATGTCCATGCATACCTCCTTCTCACTAGCACTTCTTCTATGTTGCTCGGCATTTCTCTCGGCAATCCCAATTTCTTCAAAAGGATCCAAGTACATCTGGATATATGGTAATTAAAGATGCCACATGAGAACATTGAACATATAATATTATTTAGTTCAAACAAGGATCCATATAGCCGATCCCAACCACTTAGATCAAGGCTTAGTTTTTGTTGTTGCATTAATTCAAACAATAGTATAGCATCTCTGTGAAACTATGCAACGCTAGCTAGTTAACAAGTTTATAGGAAGTGTCTCCAACTTATATCTGGACAAATTATAAAGGTAAAGAATTATGATCTGAAAGCAAAGCTTGCATGAATGCATAGAAAATTGAAAATTGAAGCAGCAAGAATCACTGAAGAAAGTAAGCACAAACTCAGAGAAAATGGAAAAAAATGATAAAGCGACTCCAACAGTGGAACATATTTCAGACTTGTACAAGGGAACACAAGATTACATCAGAATTCCAGATCCAATTTCTTTATTATTTAAGGTTCTAACCTGTAAAAAAAGATATCAGTTTCGGTATACAACGGATAGCCCCAGTTGAAGTAATAAAAGTGAGCAGGCTACAAATGCCCATGTCTAAACTCTGAGTTTAATGCTTGAAGAACTACCCCTTGCCTCCCATCCAAAAAAGTTTGTTTTTAAAAAAAAAAAAAACTACCTACCTAACCAACCCCTGTAAACAAAGTCGCAATAAGGAAAAACACAAACAAAAAACTGTTGCCTAAAATTACAACATACATGTGGCTGCATTTCCATCCTTCCACCAACAATAACCAATCCTGTATCCCCATGCTTCACAGTATAATTACTTATCGAGATTGCTATCTCCCTGTGGTGAGCATTATGTGGAAAATCTTCCTGTGAAAAAAAAAAAAAGCAAAGTATTTGTAAACTAGAAAGTACGAATAACAAAAGCACAACAAAGTTGCAAACCTGCAGGTTCGTTTCCCATAGCTTTTTTAGGTTGTGATCAAAGCACATAACTGACCACCCGGAAGTAACCACCACCAACACCTGCTTCAGTGGTTGGCCCTGCTTGTAAGTTTTGTCAATAACACCAGAAGCCATAGCTACTGCCCTCCTACCAGATGCAACACGAATTTTGTCAGGCAATAGGGAGACCTCCGCAAGCACTCTGGCTTCACTGAACCCCTCGTCCACCCGCCTAGAATGGGGCTCCAATACCTAATACAAAATCACATCACACAATCAAATCTACCAAAATCCACAAATCCTCCACTGCCAAGGTCAGGGAAAATTAGAGAGCAGAGTCTTCAATACGGGAGCATAAGAACCTGAATTTTCGCATCATGAGTAGCGACAAGTACTTCCTTCTTGCCGTCACCGTTTAGATCGGCGACAACAGGCGGTGGAAGACGATCAGCTTCGTATTTAATAGGGTATTCATCGGAAAGATGAAACCATGCCTCTCTAAACGAGAAATCACCCTCATGCTACAAAACAATTATTAATTACAAAGATCACCATAAAAATCAACTGGAATGTACAAAAACCAAAAAAGATTAGAAAAGCAGCAGAAAGGAAAAGAAGTTTAGGGTTTTGCGATTACCTGAAGTGAGAAGAATATAGCGAAAGCAGAGAGCATCAGAATGGCCAAATCTCGCTTCCTCATGTTGCTTTCAGATCACCTTCCCAGCATTCAATATTTTCCAATAGCTCGCAATACCACTAGCTATTGCTCTCTCTCCCGCAACCTTATATTTCACTTGGGTCATTACAACGCTGTTACTCAACCCTGTACGATTCACCTCATGCCTTTAATCTATTTATTTTATTATTACTCTAATTACTCATTTAGTTTTTACTCTATTTATTCATATAATTTTTAGTTATAAATAATTTAATTTCATAATCATTATTTACTCGTATTATATAAATTAAATTATTTTACATGTTAAAAATTAAAAATGTATTATGCTATTTTGGTATTGTAGATATTATTTTATTTATATTTTAAAAATTAATTAAATCAATAAGATAAATTTTTTTAAAAAGGTTTTTTAATTTTTTTATAAAATGATTAAAAAGAAAACTATACATTCTAATTCAAATAAACTAATAAACTAATAAATTAAATTTAATAATTTTTTGAGAATTATATAATTTAATTCTATAAATATTTTTTAAATATATTTTCACTGTATTATTTTATTAGAAATGAAACAATTTATATCTTTAAAATATTTTTCAATTTATTAAATTTTATTAATTGATATATATTATTTTATAAGAGAGAACATCTGCAAATTAAGATAAATAAATAAAATGGAACAAAAGGAGTATCCATTACTATTAACTTTGACTTCAGATATATTTATAAGACCATCAAGAAAAAAATACACCCAGAGCAATGAATGGAGTACTTGTAGGTATATGATTGGACCAAATTTTAATAGAATGAATTGAAATAATTATAATTGAATTAGATTGATAGTTATAATCGAATTAGAATAAATTTAAATTTTTTAAAAAATAGTGTTATAAATTTGAATCAAATTCGAATTTTAAATAATTAATTTAATATAAAAATATATTTTATAATAATATTTATAATTTTTTTATATATTTTTACTTAAAAATTAAAATTTAAATATCTTTTAAAAATATTAAATTGTTTTAAATGAAAATTATTAATAAAAAAAAATTTTTTATATAAATTATTAATTAAAATATATAAAATTAAATGAATTCAAATTTTATTCAAATAATAACAAGATAAATTCGAATAGTTTAAATTAATTTTTAATTAAATTTAAAATAAATTTAAATATTATTGATATTAAATCGAATTTAAATAATTTAATTTTCACAATTAATCAGTCATTTAAAATTAGAAACAGTACTATATTTATGAAAATTATTCCATTAAAATTTTGAATCTTAAATAATAATTTAATATGAATTTTATTATTTTAAATATTAAAGTAACTATTTTTTTGTATTTTAACAAATAATTTACATAAACAAATATTTTTATTAGTACTTTAAATTTTAAAAATTAAATAATTTTATTAAATGTTTAAGTTTCATTTATTTAAAATTAATAATATAAAAAATTGTAGATATAATAGAAAACTACGTTTGATTATTTGTAATCAAATTTAGAATATAATTCAATGTAAATTTAATATGAATATCATTTTTAAAGTTTAATTCACTAAAAATTTAATTATTTTGATTTTAATCCACCTAATATATTTTTAAGCACATAAGAGGAACCATAAAGATTAAAAAAACAACGCAGAAGACAAAAAAAGTAATTTGTTTTGATTAACAATAAAATGCAAAGCAGACATTTTCAAAGCAAAAATTATCTTCATACCGGAAAGACACAAAAGCATAAAAAGCTATAAAAACGGTAGAGCGAAATTGTAATTAGCTAACTGAAGTATAGGATGAAAGTGCAACAATTATATAATTAAAGGGTAAGTCGATAAAAGCACACCAATTGCCATTGGAATTTCAATTTCACTGTTGAAGGCAACCTCCTTTTATTATATGGCTGTTAATTAGATAAGAGTATCAATCCTTTGCTAACCATACCCAATGTGAATATGTCCCCTGATGGGCCGTGCCACATGGAAACACGTTGAATGTTTTTATGTAATTAGGATTATGCTGTATTAATTTTTTTTTTTTGTATTGTCGTTTGTTGTTTACCGAGTACTTTTGTTGTTTCTATACATTGGAGCGGCCAAAACCACCGTCATATCTCTCTCACATACTAGAAAAGTAGGTACCAACTAACCAACTGAACTTGACCTATTTCCACAAAAGATTAACTGTTAAAAGTTTCTGATAACAGGAGTTGGAAGTTCTCTAATAATAATATAACTATTTCAAACTCGATTTTTTTAGTTAGTGATTCTTGTAAGATCATCAGTTCGGCGTTGTTTGTAGCTTGCCCACCTCAAGGCGTAAAGATTAGCATTATGAAACTTTCTCAGTTTGTCGTTTCGTCATCTTTTGCTTCCTTTTAGTCTCCAAGTGCGCAGCAAGTTGAGCGCGCTTCCTCTTTTCCTGCTCCAACTCCCTCTCTAATTCAGTTACCTAATTATTTGACCATCAATCACACAATCGTATCTCATCATTATCTTGAACATTTAGCAAATTTTGCTAAAGCTCATAGTTGTTAGCTTCAAGATACATACCATTTGTTTTAACTCCATCTCCTTCTGCCTGAATTCCTCACACCTGTAGAAGATAGTAATCAATACACTTCAGCAATAACAGCCTAATAACAAGCAAACCAACCTTCATAAAAAATAAAATAAAATAAATTCAGCCAGCAAAAAGAAATAATACAAAATCATAGGAGATGTCAGTACGGCATAAAGTGAAAAGAAAGGTTTAAACCTCTCAACCTGCCATTCTATATTTGTATCTAAAACATGAACAAGGAAAAATAATTTGATCAGCATCTACTGACAATAATACGAGGTAGGAGCATAAGCAAATTAGCCTGATGGCCACAATACGAATTAACATGTCCTTTCATTTCATTGAACCAAAAGCCAAACTTGAAGCCAAGGGGGTAGGGGGGAAAGAAAAAGAAAAAAAAAAATTCTTACTCTCAGGCTTCTCAGTAAATTTGTTGACACTCACAATTCAGATATTTTAGTTTCACAGAAAGAAAAAACAAATTGAAATGTTTTCTGCAATTTTGACTTTTGAAAAGCTCATTGGTCAATGATAAATATTTGCCTGCCCAAAGTAGCTTCCACTTCCCAAAACAAGAAAACATTTTTCCAAACTCAACACAATATTGATCCCCAAAATATTCCTGGTTATCCTTGGCTGTCATTGAATGACAGCTTGTTTCTCTCTTCTTTTCCCTTCACTCTGCTCCTAGTTCTCCTTTCCTTAGTTGCAAAGGTTACTGTTCAACAGAGCTACTGTAGCTTCCAAGTTCTTCTCTTTTCTAAAAAACCCTTAACCTATTTCAATCAATTTCTAATACTAAACTCCCTTGTTCCTTGAACTTATCAATTACATGAGCTGTGCCCACCATAAAAGAATTTGTAGGCTGGTGCATTAAACTGTCTTACTCAGATACCTAAAACTGTCTTACAACAATTCAATTTTTTTTCCATTCTCAACAAACTATTCCTCTTTCACAAAATTTAAAAAAATCCCAGATAGTCAATTAGTCCCAACTATCTGATACTGATCCTGCACTACACTCTGCCATTCCTTTGCCGCTGCTGCCTGAGTGCAAAAACGTTTCTCTTCCTTCTAAAACAGGCACATTAAACTTTTGAACTGGAACATTGCTAGAACAGAAGTTCCACAAACAAGCACACAAATTCTAGTAATTATAAAGAGAGAACAACAAATGGACAATAATTTAGAACCACAACATTGAAAATGAAAAATAGTATACCTCATAAAAAGTTGTATATTCTCTTCACAAATCTGATCAACAGATATTGCCTCTTGACCATCTTCGTTTACAACTTCATTATGTGCCTACAAAAAGAAAAGGCTTTCAGCCATGGTTTTTAATTAGTAATATCATTTACAGAATACAGATACAAAGGTGAAGCAGCAGTATTTCTCATCCATAAAAATATCAACATTGATGTTTGTAAAAAAAACAAAAAGAAGGCACCATCAAAATATTGAAATACAGAGAACAGGCATTTTGATTCCTATAGGCATAGCTCAAGTTGTAATTATGAGTTTGCCACCAAGCCTGTCTAAGAGAGATAAACTCACATCTATAGTTCTTTGTTTAGCTATTATGGTAATAGGAGATCGATCTAGTATGTAATTTTATTTTCCTGTAGTGTTGTTACTTGTTATGCAATTTTCTGTTCTCCTTTTCTTTATAAGGCCGTAACATCTGAACAGCCAAACTTGGTTTTTGACATTCTAGATGTGGGAAACCGGCTTCTACATCTCAGTTTCTGCCTATGAAGTATGAACCATAAATGCTTCAATTTATATTCTAGTCCCATTAACTTCTGGTTTAACTTTTAGCTAGTCTCACAACATAGTAGCTTGTCAATATACTCATTTTTCATAGAACTTCTGCTTCAACCTTATGCTAGTATCAGGTTGCTATCTAGGGTCTCCACACTCATCCAATATAGCTATGCCTCTGGCAGAGATTTTGAGGATTAGAATTAGACTCAATAACTGCAGCTGGCTCATGACTGAAGGATCAAATTGGCTCAAATGCAATAAGAAAGGAAAGCTTGTATCACTTACATCTGCAAAACCAGTAGTTGGAATTTCCACAGGCAAATTAAATCGGCCACCATTTCCAAGTAGTCCATTGTTCGTATGTGGTAAGCAAGTATGAGGATCATTAACATGTTGATCTAGATGCACTTCTTCTTCAGGCATCTGCTTCTGTGATTTAGCACTATCTTTCTTTTCTGTGTTTTGCGCTCTAAAACCAGGAGGTTGATAGCCAACTAAATGGCAGTGGTGGTTCCTGTCAAAAAGAGTAATATACTTTAGCTTCAAAAAGCTAGATATGCATTCATAACAGTTCATAAGAACTGCATTAAGCATCCTATATTTTATAATTGGCAATAAAATGAATAGTTATAATTAAAAAAACAAAAACAATATACTATGCTTAAACAGTACACTAACTGTAACAATGCAAAGTGTTGAATAAAGCTAAACAGAAAAATAACCATGACAACTTCCTATCATCCAAGAATGTCCACAATTTCCATCTATTTAGTTATTATCATGCTTGTATATTTGAATCAGTGGTAATAATAGCAAATGCTAAAATTGCATTGCACATCTGGTGTCACTTAAGGCATTCTGCTGAGAGATTTATGGTATTGAGTCACCAATTTAACATAGTAAACAATGTCAACTTTAGCTAAAGAGAAAAGCACAGTAAAGAAGGAAAAATAGCAGGTTGTTAAGCAAATTCCATAGAATTAAGCTTAAATGAAGAGTAGAAAAAAAAAAACTCTTATCACTAAGAAGAAAATACAGATTAGAGAATATGCACAAACATAAAACTCTACAAAAAAATAAAATAAAATAAAAAATCCAAATCAAAACTTGAAAAAAGCATGCCAAATAGTAACGGACCAGTAATCCACGAGTATTTGTTTCAGCTTAGCTTCCAGTCGGATAAAAAGTGAAGACCTCTCAAAATCTTGCTTATCATGTGCTGGTTCTATAAAATTTGCTTCAAGAACTCCTGCGAAATATCAGTGAAGTTCTAATCACTGAGATTCAAGGAATATTATACAGTATAACTATAGAGGAAAGTAGAAATACCAACAACACCATTCCCTTTAGAAGAACCTTCAGCAGTAACTTTCCAGAAGGGCTACAAAAATGCAAACCCAATAGTTAGTCATAGAACAATGTGCTATTCTCTGCAAAAAAGGTATATTTAACTTTCTAACTGACCATAGTGGTTTTAAATCAAATTTTAAACAAAATGCATTGGCTGTAACACACAAGTTAAATTCTATGCATGGATATCAAAAGGCATGAAAGGAAATATTAAATTTTACCATTGCATACCCTGATAAGCCGATTTTTATGATATACATTGAATCCACAAACTCCAAGAGCAGGTGACTCTTTTATGAAACCAATAGTTGTTTCAACAGCAGCAACCTAAAACCGACCAAATCCCCGTTAAAACATACAATAATAACTTTACAAGAGTGCCAAAGGCACATGCTGTTTAATCAAATAATCCAGTAAAGATCCGCCCTCCCAGAAAAAACCCTACTAAATGGTCATGATTTATCTAAAAGCTGCACTTTCAAACCTACAAACTAATCATCATCCAAAAAGAAATTCATGAGTTGGTAGCTTTAGATATAAATTACTACCCTTCTTTTCATTGCTTTCCACATGGATCTAAAGCTTCATCACTTTCTCACAGGCCTAATTTTGTCATTATTGGAGGTCACCAGTTTCAGATCCGCTAATCTTGTTAGACATGAGATCTAATACATATATATTTTTCCTTCTTTTCGATAAGGAAATCAATTTCAACCTGACAATTTGGCTTTTCATTTTTCTTTTCCTTTTTGGATCAGCATTAGGCAAGCAACTACAAATATCACAAACACTTTGTAAATTGACTTATCATGAATTTATTTAATGGCAACCATGCAAGTTTCGCCAAAAGGAAAAGCGCTATAGTTGGAACATGATTTGGAGAACTCTTGATGTAGAAGGGAGAGAGTAGTTATAATTGTTTGAAAGCACTCGTTACATAATGGTTGGGTTTGCTATAGTGACAACTGACAAGGATTAATGGTGATGAAGGAGATGAAAGAAACAGTATCATTTGGTAGTTGATACAGGTGAGATGTGAGAAAAAGAGAAATAGAAGGCAAAAGTTTTGACTCGTTTCTTAGACCTAAAAGCATAAACTATGAACTAGTTTTTGGTTTGTTGAACAGACCCTGAAGGATACATATTGCTTGACATTTGCTCTTATAATGTAGTCGTACATGATAGAATGTATGAATTTTAGGAACAAATTGTTAAGTGATCATTCACAATAACATTTATTTTCATAGGCAAGTTTCCACAAGAAAAATTTTGCACAAGTCTATAAACTAGCTGGCTTTAGGGTCCAAATAAGCTGAGATCACCCAGTTCAAGTTCACTTGTGTATTACTTGAACTTGCTTATTCAATGCCATAATAAGCATATGACAAGAAACCCAAGAAAAATAAAATTAGAAGACTCAAGGAAACTTAGAATTAGGGTCAAGACAAGAACTATAAATGTCAAATTGGGTTTATTTGCAATATTATATAACACTTTCTAGTCCTTCTATATTCTTATTTATATGTCTATTTGAATAAAGTAGCTGCTGGTCCAATACTTTAAATCTCAGATAATTTGCAAAATTCCAGATTTGCCAGAAAATCTGCCGAGATGTCTTTAGGCGTTTACATTGTCATTTTATAGAACTAATTTAAGTCCTTAAGATGATACCATTCCTTCTATTTTTCATTCTGAGTTACAAACCCTTGGATGCCTCAGGCTAGTTTTCCAGTCCTTTACCTTAAGGTTTACAATTATTTTGAGTTGATAAATAAGTATAATTTTAGATCTTAATATTCAATATTCAGTATATAAAAAAGTACTAGCAAAATGCATCCTCAAATTGTGTTACGCCCAAGTATAGTTGTGAAGCCTTGTATCCTATAATTTTACTGCTCATACAAACTAACTGGCACTGCAAATAGCCCCACATCATTTTTGTTTAATTCTGCTTCTCAAACCTATTCCTCTACAAGCCATATTATCCACCTGAATTCCAACTCATTCTGAGAAATAAATCCCAAGTCTACCATCAATAATAAGCCCAGCAAACTGTTATATGTCAACTAATCACTTAAAGGCTTTGAGGGAACTTCTAGTAGATTTAGTCTTACCTCAAGATATTCTTAGTTCAATACAACAAGCCTTTTTCTTTTAAATCCCATCATAACCAATAACAATTCCTATATTGTGTTTGAGAGTATAGCTAGTGCCATACGAAATGGTTTTTGTTTCATTGAACAGTTTCCAGCCATCAGGTTAGCAAATTAAGCTGCAAATGCATGTTGTTAGTCAAGCCATAAACAACTATTCTCTCAACAAAGGTGAAGACATGTTTGGACGTTAACCTTTTCTTTTCTTGTTGTTTTTAATCAGTTGATCCTTTTCAGGCACATTAGTCCCTCCCAACTGATTACTTTTCATCTATTATCTTTCAGCTATTCATTTCAAATAATTTCATTTATTTTTTATATTTTGTTTTTCTTGCAATTTGTCATTTTTTTATTTTCCATTTTAAAAGTAACTGCTTTGTGTCACTGAAATTATTTGGGCTTGACCCCAATTTTGCACTTCTAGTTTAATGTGAATTATGGCAAGTTTTGATCCTTCATTTTTCTAGCATGATTGGATCAAGTTAAAAATTGACACCACCATTGACAAGGGAACTTGAGTTCGCTAAACATGCATGAGGAATAGTTCAAGCTGGGACAAATGGCCATAATCACGTAAATCTTCCAAGGAACCCAAGATGTAATGCAGATTTTAAAGGAACCCAAGATGTAATGCAGATTTTAACATAAACAATGTGGCAAAGATGCTACAGGAAAAATAATGACAATGACAACGATTCTAACAATAAAATGTTCATGTGTTCCTTTTGACCAAACTATCATACATAATACCTCTTTTGATGCCATTATTCCCATCTGAGGCCTGTATGTCACTGTTTTCAAGTATTTCAACTCATCCGCAATATTGAACTGTTGTAAAGGCTTGCCCCTTAAAAGAATGCTGAAGTTTGTGAACTTTCTAAGGTATAAAATTGAAGCATAAGCCTATGAGGAAGAAAGAACAGTCAGCACATGTCAAAAATGTAATAATGAAAAATGGAAGCAAAATAGACAAATTTTTGGAAGCCCACCCTCAACGAATAGCGAATGCGATAAGAAATATGAGATTGAAGTTCCACAATTTTTTTTTGTAGTTTTGTTTGACCTCCACGATTAGCTTCATCCCTCAACCGTATATCCTTCATTAAAAATCAAAAGGGATAACAAATACTTCTGAAATAAACTTACACCTAATTTTCTAGAACATGAGTCATAAAATATAAGAGGGTAGTAACACCAGTGAAGTTTTAACTTGCAACAAAATTTGTATAAGAGCGCTTCAAGACTAATTTTTTGCAACCAAGTGCTTAAATGAATTAATATTTCTAATCGAGTGCATTAGTAGCATCCCTCACCAAAATTTTCATATAACATTATATATATGAATTTTATGAATAAAATGTTTGAAGGAGAATAATTGTATTTTTATTAGAAAAATAGATATGTCCTTGTGTAATACTGTTATAACTTTTTCTTCAAACTCCAGCCAAATGCACTTCAATATTCAGCTTGTTTAGACACTAAATTGCAAAAAGGTCAGTGTTCTTTGCGTCCCATCCTAAATAGAAAACACAAATAACTGGTTTTCATATTAATAAAGTCCCTTTACTAAGGATCTTCCATAATTGCCAGTCTTGCCAAGAGAAACAAATTGACATCACTAGCTAAACATTGATTGAGATCCACATCCAAATAGTTTGCAGTCATCAATCTACCATGTAGTTAAGATTACTACAATTATCTTTCAATCAAACAGTGCCACATGAAGGGCAGAACCTCATATTAAAAAGAAAAAGCATCTAAGAACATACGAAGAAATTCATTTCATCAACAAATTACAAAAATATGGAACAATTTCTTTTTTTTTTCAGCAAAATGAAAAATTCTTCCACAAGCCTTTTATGTCATCAATCTACTGGGAAATGTTTTAAGATCATGGAGAATAAAATTTATTCAAACAATTCAAAAGAAGGGCACAGCCTCATGTGCTTAAAGTGCATAGAAAAGAACCATTCATTAAACTTCATTTCAGAAATAAAATTACAAAATATTGGACAAAGTAACTATTTTAAATAAATTATGACAACTAAATTCACTTATGTCTCTCTCAAAATAATCCAAAAAGCCACAAGTAGTTTGGAATTTATTTGCTCAAATTGAAAGAAGTCAATTAATGGCCTCTCCTGCCCCTTTTTTGCACATTAAGGCTCCGTTTGGGATTGAGTTTGACGGAGCAAAAAAGCAGGTTTAGTTTAAAATGCAGTTATTGAATCAGTTTGGTTAATGTGAAAAGGGAGGTTTATGTCATTTCAAACCAAGGTTTTGAAAAAGCACCAAATAGATGCTTTTTTAAAACAGCTGAAACACAATGGCCAGACAGCAGTTTTTTCAATCTCCCGTGTACAAAAATATCCTTAATGATTTAAAATAACTACCAGAATGCCAATATAAAATATTTAACTTTTGTCCTTCATCTTGATTTCTTGTTTAAAATATATTAGCTCAAAAAATTGGTTTTCCTCTATTTATTATTTATTATTGACCACCTGTAGTAAGTAATAACTCTTTATACTTGGTAGCTCAAAAACAATTATATGAATAATCAGATTCATATCACGTAATAATTAATTTTCTTAAATGTTTACACCTTAATTAATATCATGTAATAATGAATTTTGTTATATATATTCAATATAATTATATAAAACTCTTAGAAAACAAATGGTTAATTATTCATAAAATTAAAATAGTCTATTTATAGTAATGCCCTTTTGGTCATTCTACCCTTAAGAGCAATATAAACAACAATTTTAACCAAACATATAATCAGCAACTTTTTTACTTAACAGCAGTTCGTATTTATTACCAAACAACTCAACTGCTTTTCAAAACAACAATTTTGTAATAAGCACTTTTCAAATCAGCAAGGCAGAATTCAACAGCAATGCCAAACAGGCCCTAAGAACCTTCTTCACAATATGAACACATAACAAGTAACTATGATTAAGTTTCGCACTTCAATATGTCAAGCAAATACACTTAGTTGCAAGACGTTGCATATTTGTCAAAGAATAAGTCATTAAGAAAACATATTTGTTTTCTGAAGTCCATCATAAGTTAGATCCTTACAATTCTAGAGGAGCAAGGGTTTCTTATCAAGCAAAGTCAGAATGCTTAGCAAAAAAAAGCCAACTAAATAGATGTTGCCAAAAATGGAAAATGACAACATGTTTGATACAAGGTTGACACTGCATTTAAATGCAATATGTTCTGTAAAATCAATATCATACCAGGCAGACTATTTTGCAAAAATACTGAAAACACATTAAAATGGGAAAAAAAACACAATTTACCTCATCATCATCATCAAAACTCAATTCGTATATGCCTTCATCATTCAGCCATAAGTTGTATATTATTATTTTTGTACCATGCCGCCCAATATCCTCAAACTAGAGAACAAGAACAAATTAGTGAGCAAATAAGCATGTAATGTAAAGATCAAAACAAGCAACTATCTAGTTGTTCTAAAGTGTTCTATTTTAAACTAGTTGTTGCATGCATGAAGCATTATGGTGGTATAAAGGCATGATTCTTTAGTCAAAGGTTCAACAAGTTATAAGATAAAACTGTCTGGCGAAAGGCAGTGATGCGACCAAGTCAGAGGCCTTTGCAATTATGTAAAGTCAAACACACCCAAAAAGTTACAAATAGGAAACTGAGAAGGATATTCTGACTCAATTCCAAGAGCAGTTATCCATCATATATTGATTTGCACCAAACTAGGAAATATCCAAGGAGTATGTATGTGTAAGTACTGTGGGAAACTGTTACGGGGTCAAATCAGCAACACAGGCCCAGCATCAGCCCCTCTAAGTGTCTACTATAGGAAAAATATCAGAGACAAGAAGAAGGATGCAGGGGAATAGAAGATTCCAAGGGGAGGACACCTGGCAGGGAATATGAGACCATTTTACTGTTGGAGAAATTCTTGCTGATAGGGAATCTCCAATGATTGAATGATCTTTTGTGTATAAATAATAGGTTGATAGGAGGAAAGAGATATGCTTGTTTTATTAATTCACTTGTCAGCCATAGCTGGGCTCTGTTTTGGAGTCGGGAGAAATTCCTGGAATTATTTCTGTGAGCAGTTGTAATAGTTTCTTTATCAGTAATCACAAAACTTTCCTTCCACTATCTTGTTATAGCCCTAACTCTATCAGAAACATGCCCACACTATTTTCTCCTTTAAGAATTTTTAATGATACTAGTAATAACAAAAAGAATGCAACATGATAGAATATCAAAAAGTAATTTAGTTAAGTTAATAAGGTTATTATTGTCACACCAAGGGAAGAATATAACATAACATAACATAACAGAATGGTAAAAATTGTAAACATTTGAAGTTAGAAAAGTTCTTATTGTCATGCCAAGTGTCTCACTAGTGTTTTTAATATATGGTATAAGTAAAAGCCACCAACAGGAAAATCCATTCCTAAGTAACAATTCTACTATTGCATCCAAAACAACATGTTCTAGCTTTTTCAAGAAAATGGGATGGTGGAATGACAAATTGACAATATTAATAATGATATGGTCAAAATAAAAAAATTACAGCAAGTATTTTATGAAAATAAAGGATAAAATGATTCAAATTGATATCAATCTAACTGGTTATGCAATAGGTTAGTAGTTATATTCAAAAAATAACTGTTCAATAAAACAAGGTACAAAATAATTATAAGGTAATTTGTAAAACATGAGATATAATTTGAATGGATTGACAACACTTCAGTTAAAGAAAAGAAAAAGAGCTGAAAGAACCAGCCTGGACAGGGCTTCAAAGAATGACCCAATATTATGATAGAAGGCACAATTAGAATAATTTTAATAGGAAAGTTGAAAGATGTCACTGCAAGATAGATTTTACAGCAGGTCTCAAGTTCTTGTTCACCATTTCAAGTGGCCATATCCAGTTATTACTATTGTCCACTTGTGGTTTTGGAGAAAGTATCATCCTTGCCTCCTTGGTGTTACTTCAAGAGTCACCAAACAATTTACTCGGGACTAGTTCAACAAACCTGTTCCAAAAGCCTGTCCTTCGATGTAAAAGGAGACCATTCAAGGATAGTTGTCAAGTTGGCAGACCAATCATCATGTGAGCTATAAATTATTGGTTCTGCCCAATGGCCAGAAATGTCAAAATCAATCTGAAATATAAGTAAACCAGAAATTGTAAGGTCAGAATTGATGCTATAACAACTTAAGACATGCTTTAAACAAAAGTTACACATTATGAATAGGAAGAATTACCATAGGAACAATAACATCATCCTGCGCAGTTTTCCGCAAAAAAGTATAGGATAAAAGGCCAACACTCTGAGTAGCCTTGCTAGAAGACACAAGTACAAAAGAAATTCAGCCTTTAAAAATCAAAACTTGGATTTCACTAGTAGCACACAGTGTGCTCTTTTTTCCTTAAATGTGATATTTAATCCATGATAATGAAACTGTGGGCAAGGTTTCTGAAACAAAGCATATTTTACAGCACATAAATGCTTGTCAAGAAAGGAAAAATGTGCATGGCCGTAAATTGGATGTGCTCAAATTCCCTTGAATTAATAAGAGTGTCCAAGAAACCAAATTTCCAATTACATTATGCTTTTCGCACAAAAATGCTGCTGAAAGAGGTCTGTCATGAAAGCTCATCTGCTTATCCATGTACACAAGTATTTGTATGGTTGTGTGTGTGTATGTAAGTGTGTGTAAAGCAACAGTAGTTAAGGCAGTAATATTTACAAGTCATTTTGATTAAATTCTTAATTGTAGTAATTTAAAATTTTCATCAAATTTTTCTATTTAGAAATATTAATACAACTTCCTATTTAGGAAATGTCGGGTTTATTATTATTTAGGAAAATATAATTTTCATTAGGAAATTTCTTAGTCAAGAATTAATTTGCTTCTTATTTTTTGAGTACAGAGATGGTATAAGAAGCCATAATCCTTGTAAAACAAGGGAAAAATGCATAAATGTCACCTTTTTCCTAGATAGAAGTAGGCATTTGACAATGGAATTATGAGTATTTTGATTTGGAAATCACAAATGCATGGCATGTTTCCCCTTTTCTCCTCTTCTTCTTTTGTTTCATTCATAATAACAAAGCTACAGTCCCACATGAGGGTACACTGTCAGCAACACTTCTTTCTCTAACTACAACAAGCTCTAACTAAACTTCCAACCTTAAATTCCCTTTTTTACATCTAAAAACCCAATCCCAGCAAATTAAATGATGTTTGTCCACCACAAAAGCATCAGTAAGAAGATTTCTCGACCTCCTATATCACAGATCCTATCAAAAGAAGAAGGCTTTAGGGCATAACGAAAAAAGATATTCCAGAAAAAAAGAGAAGCAAAGGAAAAACAAGCAATAAAACAGTAAAAAACATATAAATTCAGCTGAAATATGAAGCATATTCACAAGAAAAAGAGGGGTAAACAAAACAGTACCTTGCACGAGATGCACGACTGAAAACAATAACATCAGCACCTAATCGCATGGTACTTGTCTTGAATCCATTACCATCTGGAAGCATATAAGGCCTTCATAAATGCTAAGGAAAGGAAATGAATGCAAGCAAAATGGAATAGACGACCTTGTGAAATCACAGTAAACATCCCAAGAAAATACATCAGCAATTTTGCATCACTATCTTAACTGCCACCTTAATCTACATAATGGCTTTTTGCTTATAAAAAGATAAATAAAAGCCTATATTCATAAAGCCAAAATGATTTCTTTCATTTTCATATGTGCTCCTGAGGTGGGAATGATGTAATAAAATAACTAATTTAAAAGACCCTAATCAAGCTTTTCTCGTTCATCTGCTGAAGAAGTTAATTGGTTGGCACAGTATTATTTCACATTTCTGTAGCCTATCACTGTTCATACCACTGCAGCAGTTTTAAAATCAGGGTTATTAATTTCTTTTCTTTTCTTTTTTGTTATTTTATTTGGTCAGCTAAGATCAGACTTCATTTAGATGGACCAAGATCTAATTCAATTAGAATTCAAGTTCTAGAACTAATCCTACAAGATTATAGGTTATACACATTACACAAGACTAAATATCTAGTTTGGAAGCAGGTTTCCTAAGAAAGAAGCAGTTCACTTGTAGTTAATTTCCTAGTTGTGTAGCCAGAAAATTCAACCTCTTTTAATCTCTTTATTTGCTGCCTTCAGAATTTCTTGTCCACTAAGCAATATAGTCAGGGTTAGGGTTTGCTAGCTATACAACTAATGCTCATGGAGGAAACTAAAGGGTTTAGGAGCAAATCAAATAACCAAATGGTCTCCATGAGCACCCCAATATCCAAACTATCCCACAACATGTAGAAGTAAAATCAAATATAGTTTCATGAAGGCATACCGCTACTATCACAAGTCTCCAAATGCAACCATAAAGACTTCACAGTTCTTCAGTCCTTCCATTTCAACCCTAGCATCAACCCCATATGTTTCTCACACCACCTTCCTAAGATTACTACACAAAAGGCTGCCTCTGAAAAATATAGGTCCCAACTCCTTGCCTACATTAGATTTGAACTTCAGTATATCTGTGTATTGGAAGTTTGGCACATTAAAGACTTAAAACACACTCAAATAAGCTCAGATATTTTCAGATTCAACCTTAGATCTAAGACTGCCCAACTGAATTCAAGGCCGACCAGATACTGTGAGTTTCAGAGTTTTAAGCATCAATATTTCATTGGAAATTTACCATCAGTATATTTGGTCCAAGAAATCATGCCAAACATGTATGTATATACAAGAAGTCCTTCTCAAACATAATTGGGGGGACAAAGCCAAAATGCAAAAATACCACTAGAGAGAGAGAAAGCATAAGAGAGGATAATCACATAAGGTGGAAGAATCAAGCAAAATGCTAACTACATCCTCAAGGAACATTCAAGAACTAGATAAATACCAACTTCAGATTTTTAAGCGTCAGCCATAAATATCCTTATGGAAATTGATAATTGCACATTTGGTCCAAGAAACATGCTAAGTATTCATGAGGATGCAAGCAGTCCTATCTCAACCATACACGTGTATACATATATATAGTGGGGGTGGTCAAAAACATCACAAAAGAAAGAAAGAGAAAATAAATCATATATTGTGGAAGAATCATGCAGAACACAGTGAAAAAGATATACTATTTAGTATCAGTTACATTGTCCAATTGTCTTGTTAGATTTCTTTGAAGAGTAACCCAAGCTCATGCATTTCCGGATAGAATCAGGATCCATTCCACCACCATCATCTGTAAAGAACTTCAGAGATTATGGCTTCCATAATAATAAAAGCAACAGCATGGAAACACATCCAATAATCAAATAGTAGCAGTTGACAACACATATGGATACATGCCTTGGAAAAGTAAAGCAGGAGAGTTGTCCTTCATGATATCAATTTTATCAACCTTCACAAAGGTTGCACCATTATGAATCTGAAAGCACAGGCAGAGGCATGAATGCAGTTTACACAATTAAACTGTCAGAATAACTTGTAGGATTCGTTCATCTAATTCATAGCCGAAATACATTGTTCCCTAAAGAAAGTTGTCCAACACCCTCAGCTAGACAGCACAGAAAGACATAGGCCATCCATTCCAACAGAAACAAAACAGGAGTGGGGGACATGAAAAATTATATGATAATAAAAATTCTGCTGCCTCTTTCCTCCTACAAAGACTTACTAAAGATGCATCATCCTTCCCTTAACGATAATACATATGCTCTTTTCTTTCATGTGTTCAACTTTTTTCCCAAAAATTATTACTCCAATGGGAATTTGGCACAGTTGCAATCATGCCAATTATATAGCTTAACAATCTTTCAACTATTTCATCTTTTTTCCTTAAACATAAACCAAAAACCGAAACAACTAAGAAGCATCTAAGAAGACAATGAACAACAAACAACTGAAAACAAAAGCAACAAATAAAATAATGCAGCTCACAGGCAACTATGGCGAACATTACTAAAAAGCTAGATTGCAAAATGAAAACAATAGCTATCATATAAAGCATCTCAAGCTTGGATATATAAATCAAAAAGTCCACTTGTCCAAGACAGTGACGAAACTCAATCCCACTTGCAACAACTGTAAAAAGTTGAAACGTCTACACTATTAATAACCAAGAGAGAGAGCACCATTACAAAAGAGACGAAAGGAAAAAAGGAGCAAAGGTATAGAACCTTCAGTTATGCAAGATCTAAATCTTCATAGAAGGGACTAAATTGTGGCACAAGAATACCTTTAAAAGTCCTAGTGCTCTCCCTCAAAAACAGTCCCAAAATTGGGTTCCAATATTTGATTATTAGCTAACATATGTACAATTACTAAACTTTTTGCTCAGCAGTCCTATAGGCCTATACTCCTCCACAAAAGGCAAAAACTTAACCAACAACAAACTTAAGCTAGGTAGTTGCATTTCAACTTGGAAAACCGATTTGCAACAGATTTCCAAAAAATCAACAAAGAATCTTAACTGTATCATAACAATATTATTATTAACTAGTAAAACACTAATGAGACTTGACTTGAATGATACCTCGTCAACAGCATTATCCAGTAGCTCAGCAATTGCTGTAAAAATAATAATAATAATAAATAAGTACAGAAAAGGACAAACAATCACAGAAAATACATGATATCGATCAATATTTGTGTTATAGAGCAATTTATACATGCATATATATTGAGAAAAGCGAGTGTGTGCACCATAAGTGGGTCAAATAAATACTATAAAATCTTTCACATCTTCTACCCGATTTCTTTCATAGCAATAACTTCTCACTGGAAACGTTTTCCAGTAAAATGAATTATTTTCACTGTTAGGCTGTAAGACTAAAAGTCAACTAGACATCTTTTAATCTGTTTGGAACACATGAAGGTAAAAGCATGATGTCCAGCAACTAGCATTGGCCAACGGCAACTAGCAGTTATGGTGAACAATGGTACCATGGTAGTCAATGAATTAGTGGACAAGTGCCTAAATAGTTTTCTCAAAAGTTCTCTTCTTTGTGAGTTTGCAGAAGACTAAACATTGACTTGTAATTTCGACCTAGTTTTCTCTTTGATAACTAAATATTTTCTGTAAACTAAATTTCCTATGTGCTTCAAATGCCCCCAAAAGAAGGGGGAAAAGGAGAAAAATTTTCCAATCAAATATTTTCAGCAAGACAAATGAAGAATCAGACCTTGAAATTTATACAGGTCGAAATCAAAATCTAATTTTCATGTACTTCATTGTTGGTACTCTTTATGTCATCTTAATTCACAAACAAGTGTAGTTCACACTGTCATTGTTCTAGGAGATTTTTGCCTTCACAACCAAGGTAGCCCAAAGTAACCTAAATAGCACCTTCATACATGTCTCAAGCTAATAGTAATTGAAGCTAAGCCTAGCCAAGGAACGGTTCAACTGAGAACCGGAATTTGCCAGTTGATTCCAGGCTAACAGATCTGTTTTATTATTGCGTTTAAAAAATGCATATCATTAGATTTGATCCAAAAAGACCAGAACCATAGGGCCTGTGATTAGGGTTAACCTGAATCTTAAAATCGAAACTGCCAGTTCCAGACCAGTCGGCCATTGGCAGGCACACTTGAAACTCATTACAAACCTGTTTCTAAAGCATTTTCTTCCTAGGTTAAATTATATTCAATTGAATCAACGATGCATAATAAACAAATAAAATTAAGCTATGTTCTTCTATTTCATCAACTAAATAAGTAGTAATAACAATAGGAAGAAGAAGAAGAAGAAGAAGAAGAATTACCTCCAAACGCCCATTTATGCGAAGTTGCATTTGAATGGAGAAACTTCGGATGAACCCGTGCATGCTCTAACTCACCTGTAAATTAAGTGGAGAAAGAAAAACACTGATTCTACATAATCAATAAGCGAAGTAAAACAATATATATATTGAGGACAAAGCGTGTGACCTGGAGGAGGAGCGGTTCTGGCTGTGGGGCCCACAACACAAGCCCCAGCTTTCCAGAAACTGCGGCACTCAAGAGTTTGAAGGTTCGGCGTCGGTTGTGTTAGTCCGATTGCTTCAGGGCTCCGGTTCTGGTTCTGTTGTGGCTGTGCTTTTGGTTTTGGTTTTGTATCTGACGATGACGACCTTTTACTCGGGGCGACAACCGTTGCGCCTTCTTCCTCATCGTCACTACTGTCAATTTCGACCACATTGATCGGTTGCTGTCCTCTATTAGGGGGTTGCCGTCTAGACATTTTCTCTCACGACTGAAATTGTTTTTTTGTTTTTAGGGATTAGGGATATACCAATTCACTAAGTTGCGTGTCGCCGTCGGTAACAGCAAGACAGGTCGAGAAACTATACGGTACAGCGAAATAGTAAGTTTAATGAACAACAGAGGTGCACAGTATGCCTCGGTTTCAGTTTGTCGGTTTTGAGCAGAATGCTAAACTCTGTCGTTTCAACGCATATTAAAACAGTTTTTTTTTTTTCCAAATATTAAAAACAATTTAATCAATTATTTCATTAATTACTAATTACACTTTAAATTTTATTAATTTTATTTTAAATATTTTATAAAATGATAAAAATTATACTTAAAAATATAAATAATTTTATTATTTAAAAAAATAGACCACAATAGTACAGATTTAAAGTACATTTAATAATAGTGAAATTACATAATTTTTTAATAAATTATAAGTAACAAAGTTAATTTACATATAGAAATTTTATAAATTCATGCTCATAATTGAGTATTAGCTAACATGTTTAAATATATATAATGCCGATCTGTTACATATTGGTGCTTATGCCAAGTGACTCACTGTCAAGATTTGGAGTATGTCAGTTCAATATGA
The DNA here is from genome assembly GCF_001659605.2 of Manihot esculenta. NCBI lineage: Eukaryota > Viridiplantae > Streptophyta > Magnoliopsida > Malpighiales > Euphorbiaceae > Manihot > Manihot esculenta. The sequence continues at coordinate 7,760,883 of NC_035162.2, read as the reverse complement.
TTGATGTAAAAAGCTCTGCAAAGAAAAAATACAGAAACTTTTCCCGAAATGCAAAGTTGTTGCATGGTAATATATTTATCTATATATAAACTCTTTGACAAAAAAAATATATAAGCTTGGCAGTCAAGGGTGTTTATTTATAATCATAATATAGGAGGGGAAGGATTCGAATCCAAACACCATGTTACTAATTTATGATATAAAAATGATAATACAAGAAATAAGAACAGAATATAAAATTCGAACACTTGGTGGCTTTCTCTGACTCTCAAGGGGCAACCGCATATTTAATAGCTCATGCTTCGACTCTTTCTTTTAACATCTGAGTCTGCTTCAATGGCTGAACTGGGTTCAGCACCCGCCAACAGGATGTGTGTGGTGCCTGAGCGCACCAAACTGCAAATAGCCATGACGATCTTTCAGTTTGGTTATGCAGGGAACCATGTTATTTTGAGGGCTGCACTTAACATGGGTATAAGCAAGCTTGTTTTCCCTGTTTATAGGAATATCATTGCAGTGCTTCTGCTGGCTCCCGTTGCCTATTTCCTGGAGAAGTATGTGGTCAAGCAAAATTGTAAGTGTTTTCGTGAAATTTTCATTGCATTTTTATGTTGTTTTTTTTTTTTTATGCAGGAAAGACAGGCCAGCCCTGAATGCTACTTTTCTTATACAATTCTTCATTCTTGGATTTGTTGGGTACGATCTGTTAATTAAACGCAAATTGATTAGCATACGAGGAAGATAGATAACGTTTAGCTTTTCAAATTTCCTTTTCCTATTGTGTTTCTTGCAGAATAGCATCAAATCAAAGTTTCTACCTATTAGGTTTGGATAATACCTCACCCACATTCGCTTCTGCTACAGAGAATGCTGTGCCTGCTGTGACCTTTATCTTGGCTACCTTACTCAGGCAGACTAATATAGCTAAACATCCATCTTCTATTAGCTTAAGCCCTGAACTTGAAGTGAAATTGGTTTTATTTTGTCTTACAGATTAGAGCAAGTTCACTTGCGCAGGAAAGATGGTATAGCTAAGGTACTTGGCACTTTAACTTCCTTTGTTGGAGCTTCAGTCATAACCCTTTACAAGGGACCATCCATATACAGGCCAAATTCCTCTCCAGACCAAGCAAAGTTATTTTTCTCATTAGGAGATGCCAATGTAAAGAATTGGACTTTGGGTTGTATATCTTGCTTTGGCCATTGCTTGTGTTGGTCCAGCTGGATAGTGTTGCAAGCAATATTCTTGAAGAAATACCCTGCTCCATTCTCAGTTTATTCGTTTACTTGCTTCTTTGGTACCCTGCAATTATTGGCCATTGCAGCCTATATTGAGAGAGATCCTCAGACATGGCAGGTTCACTCTGGTGGTGAACTCTTCAGCATTCTCTATTCGGTTAGCAACCCAAACTGATAGAATAATTCATTTTGTTGAGAATTTGCTATCACTGTAAGACTAAGAGAGCATATTTGGGGCTCGATGCAGGGAATGATTGTTTCAGGTGTTGGATTTGCAATACAAATATGGGTCATACAGAGGGGTGGTCCAGTGTTTGTTTCAGGCTATCTGCCTCTGCAGACTATGCTCGTAGCTATAATGGCCTCCATTGCTTTAGGTGAAGAATTCTACTTGGGAGGGTGAGTTTCATGATCATTCTACCAACTAATTTGGTTGTCTCTTTCAATTTTGTCCTCTGCTGAATTGGCCAATCTTCTGTTAAGAGGGCAATATGAACCTAGTAAATGGGAACGTATTAGAGAAGAAAGAATCTTGCTAAGCTTGAAGCCAGTTAATCCTATACATTCTATACTATTATAACATTTCCTTCATGAAGGCAAGCAGGAAAGGTTGCCTGATAACTCAGTCTTGTACTCTTATTGTTATTGCTTGAATTCCCTTGCAGACTTATTGGAGCTACGCTAATTATTGCCGGGTTGTATCTGGTCGTTTGGGGGAAAAGTGAGGAGAGCAAGTTTGCTACCACTAAAGTTGCCACTTCCTTTATGTCCGAGAACAATCAGGCAGATGGTACAGGCAAATCCTCTCTGCTTCAAGCATTACTTCCTGGCTCCAGTGAATAATAAATTGAGAAGATGTATAAAAAGAATAAAACTTGTTAAGATAAGGAATTCTTGAGAGTATGAACAGAAGCTTGCAGCTCTACACTCAAATAGGTCAAATTTTAAGTGACCAGATTAAGAGCAGATTCTGCAAATGAAAGTAAGTTTGGATATTTCCCGGATAAAATGAGATAGAAGGAAAAAGTGGTACCAAAGCATATCTATCACTGTGAATGGCAGAAGTAGCTTCATCGTTAACAAGAAAAGCAAAGAGATCCTCACAGTTGGCAAGGATTTGACAACGTTGTAAGTTGTACTATACTTCAATACTCATCTCCTGTCTAACTTTCATGGACAAGCTACTGAAATTTCAATGATTTAGCCCTTTATTTTTTCGTATAGCATAATTTGAAATGAACTTGAGCTTTACGATTGGACTGTCCCTTGTGTACGCAATTAGTTTATCCATTTTTACATTACCCTCATGCGAGTCGAATTTGAGATTTTCTTTCTTAGCTAAAGCACAGAATGTTGCTGCAATGAGGTATAACCACTGTTTTAAGGTATTATCTGAAATTTTATGTTGCTTGATGCAAAAATCTGCCAATGGTCAACACCATAGAAGAGACAATTAGCCAAGTGAATCCGCCTAGTTCAATCAAAGAAGTTTGCAGATTCCATTCATTTTGGATTTTCCAATGGCCCCTTAAAGACAAAGGCTTTATATTGGGATTACAAGAAGCAAAATGAAAGCTCTTTTCTAGAACCTAAAAGACCAAGACTGACTATTCCTATCAAAACCAGAAGCTCTTAAACCATGTAGGAAGCAGAACTGTGCTCTTCTTCTGGATACCAATAACGGTTGTAAATCCAGAGTGAATCAGCTGCAACTGGCTCATTGTCATGGTTACGATGCCAAGTATAATAAGCATGAGTCCGATTCTTAATCTCAAGACTGGCATGTCCGAAACTTGCCTCCCTGAAGGCAGAGTAACTGGGTTGTGGTTCAGTAAACCTGCAGAAATAAATTATTAACATCAGTGCTAAACCATGTCTACAAAAATTGATGACTATTTGATAAGGAAATTAAAGATCCGTACCGATAAGCAGGGCCTTCAATGTTTCCACCATCTCCAATAGTTATATATATTGGTGCTGAAGGGTCCTTGATTGGGGTGCTCATTCCATTTGTTATGTTGTACCTCACATTTGATATTCGGTACTAACATACACAGAAAACAAAGCTTCTCATCTTAACCAATTTCCAGGAAATGCTATACATTTCTAACCATTCTTCTTTGCATAGTTGTTTTCAATTTACTATTTAGCATAGCAACTTAAAATGTAATGAAATATAAGTGTCTTACAACTTACTGTGCGTTCGTATGAATGGACATGACCAGCAAGGACAAGATCGACTTTGTTTTCGACAACCCATGATTCAAACATCACTCTCATGGTTTCTCCTTCCATGTAGTGGTAGTTGTTGCTATTATACCATGGAGAGTGAACCAGAACAATGAGCCATGGAGTCTCAGATCTATTAACCTTTGGGAATTCTTGTTTAAGCCAATCGTATTGTGGAGTATACTTGCCTACGCAAGCAACAAACATCAGTTAGCTCATTTTGTTCAAAGGCCACAAAATTTCAGTGCATAAAAGTATTTCACTTCCATACCATATGCTGAGTAAGAAGAAAGGACAATAATGTAAGCAGATGCACGCTTGACAGAATACCAAAGGGGAGATGTGCTATGTGATGCTCTGTAAGGTACATGGTATCTATGCATGTATGGTTTAAAAGGAGTGTGTTCGTCCTGAAATAACATGAACATAATATCATTAGCCATGTTTGGTAGGATGTGCAATGGAAAATATAAAACTGCAGAAAGGGTGTTACAATTTCAGGAGCATAATCAATTTCATGGTTGCCAGCAGCCCAAATCCAAGGCTGATACGCAGTACTCTTTTCCACGAAACGGCCCCATGTGTCCCACTTTACATTATCATGCAATGGATGATCATCCGCATAAGAAAGGTCTCCAACAAACAACATAGTTTGTGCTTTCTTATTGGATACGTAATGTGTCAATGTCACATTAGAATCATATGTTTGTCCCAAGTCACCTGTAGAAAATACAAAATAATAATTATAATAGAATGCTGTGATCTTAGTGCACCAAACTCCCAAAAACAAGATTATTCTTCTACTCTTACATACCCATAATGCCAAATGTGTAGGGCACGTCAGGTCCTACTTGTGGAGGAGTGGCAAAGGAAAACCTGCGAGTGGATCCGTGTCTCCCAAGTTCATAGATGTATCGAGTATTGTACTAGAGAAAAAAAATCATAAGTGTAAGAACGACGCCGACACAAATAGTAGTGCATAATGGAAAATTTTGAGTAATAACCTTTAATTTATTAAGGGTGGCATGGTGAATGTAGCCAGAAGTGTAATTATAGTATCTGTAAAATGTGGTTACTGCACGAGCTTGGCGCTTGTGATGGTGCTTTTTCCCTGTTGGCCAATATGTTACAGTATTTGGGAATCGATCCTTTGGTGTCACCCATGAAATTATAACACTTCTTCCTATAAGATCGCCTTGAGTTATATGAACCTGTATATCGTATATAAATTATTTTTCAATCATAAAAATGAATAGTTTAATGATCTGAGTACGAATTCAGTAACCCATTTGAATACCTGCTCAGGGGCATTATCACCCTCAGGTGGAGGAAAGGCCTCAACTGGCATGTCGATGGAGGCTTCAGTTTTTCTAACGTAAGGGCTAGTGATCCCTCCATGGCATGACCTAGCAATACTCAGCAATAGCAACAGAAAGCACACTATTGAAGCCATTGAAGAAGCAAGTGGCGTGATTGAAGAATGGTAGAGAAAGAGGAAGTCCTATATAAGGAGAGAGGGCGAGAGAGATTTGCTGCTAATTAAAGCTTTCAGTTTAGATACATGCTGATACGTGAAAGGAAGATTTCAAACTCTAGGAATATTCTTATTATACTGTTAGATATTCTATCTTATTCTATATATATCTTTTGTTTTAAAAAAAAAAAGTAATCTTTCTATATATAATTTATTTTTATTTTTAAAAACAAAAAGTATTTTTATAATATAATAGCTCAAGGTACAATAAAATTATCAAGATGTGAAAATTATGAAGTAAATATTTATATTATTTTAATAAAAAAGTTACATTTATTATTTTTATAAATAATAGAATATTATTATTATATTTTTTATTGATATTTAATTAATTAATAATATAACATATATTTTTAATTATTTTCATTTCGATTAAATTTAATTTTTCAGTTTGATTAATATTTAAAAATTGATAAAACTTTAATTAGTTAAAATTTAAATTCGATTCGGTCCAGGTAACGGAATGCTCACTTAGTCACTTTCAATGATGGGTTAGACGTGGAGATTGGCCTAGGGGTGAGCATTCGGTCGGTTCGGTTCAAAACCGAACCGAACCGAATAAACCGAAAACCGAAATTTTAGTTTTTATGAAAACCGAACCGAACCGATTTTGGTTAGAAATCGAATCGAACCGAACCGGTCTGATTCGGTTCGATTCGGTTCGGTTTGATCGGTTTCGATTTTTAATATTTTTTTAATTTTTTACACTTTATTTTTAGTATTTTAAAATTTAATTAAAATATTTTAATTTTAATATAATTTAATTTCTCTATATTATTGAAAAAATATATTATTATTCCTAATCGGTTCGGTTTGGTTTTTTCGGTTTTTTTCTGATCAAAATCGAACCAAACCGAAATAACCAAAATTTTTAAAATTTAAAACCGAACCGAACCGAAATATATAAAAAACCGAACCAAAATTTTAAATCGATTCGATTCGATCGATTTTTTCAATTTGAACCGAATTCTGCTCACCCCTAGAGATTGCTCCTCTCATTTGACACGAGTCCAAGACAATATAAATTATTATTTTATTAAAAAAATCTTAGGTTTTTTTTTTTTTTAAATGGTAAAAAAAATCTTAGGTTAAAAAAAGAATTTAACAATATTTTAATATTATATATATTTGTAATATTTATGTATTTGAATATATAAATTAATTAATTTTTTAAATAAAAATATAGCAATTATTATCGAAACCGCAAGACGTGCCCATTGTTCGGAGCTGGGGATAAATTGATCAAGAAGGGGTCATAACAAATTGTCATCACTATTCAAAATTGAAAATAATTAACATTATCATTAAATTATATATATATTGTTAAAACAATCAAACCTAATGGGTTGCTAAGAGTGAACATTCGATTAATTTTATTGAAATTTCAACAAACTAAAAATTTAATCAGTTCTTAAAATATTAATCAAATTGAAAGAAAATTAAACTTAACCAAAATCAAAATAATTAGTTTGATGTTAATTATAGCTTTTGGTATCTCATAGATTTTTCTGACATATATTTTTTTCTTTTGGTATCTATTTACTTTGTTCTTAATTAAGCATTTGTCGTTTATAAGGAGATGGGGACACAAGAACTTGGGTGATCGGCAAGAGGAGAAGATTTTTGGTTGCATCCAACCCCCCGTGTCGGCCCACGCCCTTCGTGCATTTTAAATACAAGACAATCCCCAATCGTACCTTCTTCAATACTGCCCTCTGGAGGTTGAACAAGTTTGCATTCCACCCTTAACCCAAATACTCCTTGTGTAGTTCTTGTGGTGGTTGATTTTAATGCTTCATGGAGCTGTACAAAATGTTACCATCCTGAAGGTGGACGTGCTTGAATTTAAGATTGTGTAGGATTAGATTTATTAGGCATAGATTGTTCACTGAAATCTTCAATAAATACTGATATTGTTGCTTGCAGACGGTTACTCAGAATTGGGCTCTTTTAAATTTCAGCAAGAATGATTCTGCACATAAAACAATGGGCATACTAGGATCCACTCGCAAAATGAACAAATTTGGGGTTTGATTTTAACCCCTTTATTACAAACATAATATCAATTCACCTCTTTTCTCAGTACCCACTTCCAGTTAAAAGGGCTGGGGCCTGGGGCATTAAATTCACCTGAGTCCCTAAATTGCAGAAACCCAGGGATTTTTCCAACTCCCCTATCTAACAACCACAAATTTACACCAGCACATTTACCCAATTAAATGAAGAGCTAATTGAGTACCACACACATCTACCCACAGCTTTTCTGACTTTTGAAAGCTATGGCATTACACTTATCTAATTAAAAAGCTTTTTTTCTATAGACTTTCCCCTAGTATGCAGCTTCCTTGCTTCTCTTGCAGGTAATGTGTAAAATTACTGGATCAATATAAATTAGCAGTTTCTCAATTTTATTTCTCTAATTAACCCCTCCAATTTGTTGGAGCACAGACAGCTTCAACTGACAGCCGCTTCAAAACATTTGGACATGGATCTTGGCCAAAGTTGCTGTTGGATATAGTGACTGTGCATCTCTGCTTCCCTATGCATTTCTGTGAAGAAGAAACAGAACATGGTGAAAAAGCTATGCTTGCTTACAGATTGTGCATGTAAGAGAGTAAGGTTAAAACTACCTTCTCAACGATATCATATGAAGTGGAAGCATGGCAAGGTCCTTGCTGGTAACTCCCACAAGTTCCCAAAGGAGTTCCAAAACTTGCAAATTTAATGGAAGAAATTGATTGGCCTGGACTACACCGAAGGTGAACCTTGGGTCTGGGTAACTCTTCTGCTCTTCCATAGCTCTCAATGTGCCAATTCTTAATAGTTGGATGAACTTCAGCAACCTCAGCGCACACACTTGTCATTGATCTTTTCACAAGAGAAATTCTAGAAGGATTCCCTCCAAGTTCCTCAAAAACTACCAAAAGATTTTGGGTTGGCTTCAACCACGAACGAGGCACGTGGTACCTGCAAATTGAATCATCATCACTCAATGAATCTTTTTTTTTTCTCTGGCAATGTTGCAGCATAGTACCATCTTTTGAGTAGTTACCATCGCTGAGTCGGTTGGCCACACCCGAGCTGACACTTCGGAGGATGGAATGTTCCTGCATAGCTGCATCTGTTGCAATTACCAGTAGCATATGCAGTCCAATATCTCCCTAAACTCTGGCCGTTAATCCATATTTGACCCTTTCCCATACCCTCCATGTCCAAAGCCAATGGCTCATCCCCATCGGGTGCATTGAAATAGGCCTACAAATTTAAAGAGATATAGTTGGAATCTTCTGCACACGTGGTGTTTTGCTACAACAACCTGAAATTATACTGTTTCTTAATTTCATACCTTATGCCATGTTAATGGTTGCTGTCTTTTTGCAACTAATGATGCTTCCATCCAACCAACAGATGAAACACTATTTGGAGAAACTAGGTTCATGGCTTCCCCTTTCAGCCCAACCTGTTTAAATACATAGCAATAATCAGGGAAAATTTTATTCAATGGAAAATAAATTAATGAGAGGAAGAGGGCTGAATCCGCAACCTGGTATGTCCATTTTTGCCAGGACAAATCCCATTTTCCCTGGTCAAGTCCATGCAGTGCAACTGGACCTACGATTCCTGTGTTCCAGGTCTCAAAGTGTCCGCCCACATTCTTCATATGAACAAGATACATTCATTAGGAATTCAACACGAAGTGGACATGACTATCAATTACCAAAATTAGAAGTAAATGGGTCACGCTATTGGAATTTAAACATCCTAAAATGAATCATACTCATTGGAATTTCAACATGGAACTAGTTTTCTCTTTTGTGTTTTCTTAGCTAGTTATTACTGAGAATCAAATCACAATTATATGTACATTTTTTTGGTAATCTGTATGGTATATTCTCATGCGAAAGCATATATCAATAAGAGCATCTGTCAATAGGTGCTTTGAGACTCCCTTACTGTTCACTTAGTATCCAAGTCAGTTGTACATACAGCTAAATCTTACAATAGGACATATTTCTAATATTACAAATAAAGCAGCTGCAAATAATAAAGGCAGGCAAGGAAACTAACCTGCAATCCAACAGTGACACTCAGCAATGCAATTTTGTTTTTTCCAGCACGCAAATTGACCTTTCCAGTATATGTGAACCTTCTATTCTTCCTTGTCCCAAAGGCAGAACCTAGAATGATAGACGCTTGATAAGCTTAAAAGGTGATCTGTAAACAATGCAAGTTAAATGCACGTTTATATACCTGAAAGCTCTCCATTAATGAAGATATGCACAGCATGGCCTGCTGATCGAACAATGAGAGTAGGAAGTTCCCCTCCATGTAAAAAGGACTCAGATGAACCAATATCAACACTGTAGACACATTAAGAAGCATGAGATAAAAGATAACCATTTATATCTTTCTGTGACTCTTAAGAGTTAGAAGACATGAGAAAAATTGGGACTTAATATTGTTTAATGCAAAAGAAAAGCACAGGAAACAATCAACAATTAGTACATGCTAAATTTCCAGGCGAGACTACATCAGATAATGGGAGAGATACTGAGGCAGTCAAGTCTCACCTAGTGATGTACCACAAGTAATCAGTAGCATCTCTTGTGACATTTATCTGCTCCAAGAGACCAAAAGCAGTGAATGTTGAACTGTCATCCGTAGAAGAAATATCTTCATCATAACTTTCCCATGGAAGCATCTCAGCATTTGCCGGCAACATTTCCATCTGAGATGTTTGAACTCCCACCTATACAGGAACAGAACCAAAACTGAGGTGAAGAAATAATTGTCCCCTTGAACTTGTTTTCTTTGTTGCATGCATGAGTCTTTACTTGAAGTAGCAATAGCAAATAATTGTGTCACTACACTTGGTGATAAAAGATTGCACACCTTTGCAGTATTAAAGACCACATTTCTGCAATCAGGAAGGATGCTAATGGACCAAGGAGGCAAGTTATAATGCATGTTATTGAACAACACCCTTGCAGCAGATTGCGTATCATAGTTTGCAAGAAAAGCTGCACAATCTCGTGATTCTGAAGAGTACAAATGTGCCTGGAAAGTAACAGAAATTTACTGAAATAAGTAACAGAACTGAATTACATAATATCCTGAACAAAATGCATGTCAAATGAGTAGGAAAAACCTGTTGAGAGCTTCCTAATTCTGTCACAATAGGATCAGTTGACACTAAAGCTCGCTCGCACATCTTAATAGATCTATGAAGCTCTTTTAAATGACCATACTTTGGTTGCCTGATCAAACCTGTCAAATACATGCAGTAGAAGCAATTAGCTAAATTCAATCAAGTAGGACTAATGTGATGAACAAATGGCAACATGCTCAAATTTCAAAAGTGAATCTCATAAAACTTTTAATTGTGCATGCCAGATTCTCATCAATGTCTTATGGAGGACATCTGAGACATCTCCCACACCTAGCGTTGTCTCTTTTAGGACAATAGTAAGTAACCAACTTATCAACTGGGATACCTATCTATCTATTTGGTTTGCTTCAGTGGATTAGAATGTAATCAAAATTATGAAGTAACAAATTCTTACCATATTCATCTATTGGAGCATCATAATCATAACTGGTAGTAATGAAAGGACCCCCAGCACTGCGACCAAAATTAGTCCCACCATGATACTGTTTACATGACACAGGAAATCAGTTCTACTAAAAAAGGAGTTAATAGCAACTTTTCTCCATTCTTAGAATGAAAAGGAACTGACCATGTAGTAATTAACAAAGGATCCTCCTTTCTGTACGAATCGAGCAACTGCAAATGCCAAATCCTGAACTGGACGCTGGTGAATTGGACCACCAAATTCCGTGAACCTTCACAAGTGAACATAAAACAAGAAAGATAAGGTAAAACTAAATTCATGGTAAATTATTTAATTTGAAATAACCAATCAAAAAGGTGCAAAAGCATACCATCCACTCCAAGCCTCAGTCCAAATTGTGGGCTTGTATGGTTTGTTGGGGGAGAATGAATCACAATAAAATCCATTGCATGTATTTATCTATCAATTAAAAGAAAATGTAAAGGACTCATGTTATTCAGTAGGATTAACTCTAAAAGAAACTGAATCTACATCATCAATAGTTGAAAATGTCAAATTGCTTACAATTGGATCTGGGGCATCTTCTTCTTTGCACATCACCCAGGGGACCCCAGTTCCCGTTTGAACAGCCATATTTGCCGCCCAAGTCATGTAATTATAACCAGCAGCACCAAGTAACTTACTTTGTGACCCATACTCATTCTCAATCTGCACATTCGCAGCAAAGGTTGAGATAAAAGAATTAATGGATTAGTAGTTGCAACATAATAAATCTAAAGTATTAATGGATTTCTTCAGTGTTAGTGTCTGAACTTGTGGAGACAGTTGAGTAAATCAGCAACGGAACATGCCCCAAAATTGGACATAAGAACCCATACCTGAGAGAGTATAATGGGGCCACCCTGGGACTCGAACAAGTTTTCACTCTTCATCAAGCTCACAATCTTCTCAGTGAACCCTTGCATTGCTCTCTATAACAGCATAATGAAGGTCTTTATTACAACTATATTACTTATTGGAAAATCCAAGATGTTGCTTAAACTGCACTCATTCTGCTCTGACTAATTGCGTAATTCAATTGAGAGGAAGCATAAATAAACTAATAAACAAATATAACGGGAAACAGAAAAACAAAACCTTGAAAGGCTCATTGTCTGTTCTAAAGCTGATGCCTGGGACATACTTTAACCAAACAGGAAACCCTCTGCAAATAAAAATAATCTATTAGCAACAATTTTACGCTGTTAAACAGAAATTAAGAAAGACGGAAAGCAAGGGAAAGAAAAACGGATACACAAACCCCACAAGTTGAAAACAGAAACCCAATTGCGAAGTAAGAAAGAGAGGCAGCTAGATTCAGAGAAAGGGGAAATGGTAGGTACCCAAAGTTCCACTCTGCACAAACGTAAGGTCCAATGCGAAGATGAGCATAGAGGCCTGCTTTGTGTATTGTCTTTATGAATCTCACCAGATCATATCTCCCTTCAAAATCGTACTATAATCCAACAAACAGGCACAAATTAGAAGAAAATAAACTAAGAAAAATAAACCCAAGAAAAGGAAAAACAGTGAATAAAAGTAAATAGAGAAACAGAGGAAGCAAATATAAGTACATTTCCCTGAGTAGGCTCATGCACATTCCAGAAGACATAGGTCTCAATCACATCCACTCCCCCATCTTTAGCCTTCTGTATCAGATCTTCCCACATCTGCAGAGTCCCCATTTGTCAAGATATAAGCACTGAAAATGAACATGTTAAGGAGAAGCTAAAAAAAGAAGAAATGGGAAAATTTTAGCGTACATCAGGTGTGCTTCTGGGATAATGAATGGAACCAGAGAAGAGGATTCTCCTTTGGCCATTAATCACAATTGCCTTCCTATCGTAGCTCACACTACAGTTTATCAGCTGAAACATCGCCAAGCATATCAAACTCAACAACTTGACAACTGAGCTAGTTCCCATTCTTGATTCCTCCCTTCACTTCCTCTCTTTAGCTGTGAAATGAAAGCAGAAAAAGAGAAGAGAATTCTTGGTTTTGGTTTAGTTGACCTATTGTTGATCAAGAATAGGTTCCATTGCCACTTTGGACTCCACAATTTCACAGGTTTCAGACTGTGAGGCTGGCAGAGCAACACACACACACACACATATAAAAGAAATGTGTATGCAGCTATTCACTCACAGTTCACAAGTGTCAAGAGTCATCATTGCGTGGCTGTGAACTACTAAAGCTACGATAATAAAACTAAAAATCTGACATTACAAGGGAAAAAGGGAATTGCAACAGTAAATGTAACAAGCTTTCCTTTTTCTCCTCCACCTTTATTCTTCAATCTTAAAAAACTGTCTTGTACATTATAATATGACGTTTGCATGATTAAAAATTTTATATAAAATCTTAGAAATATAAAATTAGTATTAATTTTTTAAGGTTTAGTACAATTCTTTTTAACGCTTAGCGGAAAGTTAAGTAATAAATCTGGTGAAGGAAAGAGCGAAGTGCGTTTACTCGATTTGGAGTGAGTGATTGGGGAGTGAACTGGCACTGACGATCCCCGCTGGTAAAGACAGGGCGGGGTTTGACCTGTTATTGTGAAGGTTGACCAGGGGTATGCTGGTAATTAAATTATTAAACCCTGATTGCCTAAATTTGCTGCTTTTGTCGGACTTTGATTTTTATTTTAGTAAATTCCTTAATAGTCCCTAACTTTTAGTACATGGACATTTTCATCACCCGTGGCCGTGTTCCAAAATTAACAATTTTTAATCCACAAAATTTATTAATGACTTCGGTTTTAAAAAAATAGATTCTAATTTATAAAATTTTAAAATCTAATTAATATATTATTACTTTATTATTTTGAGAAGGATAGACGGCCCACAATGAAGGAAGGTGTCCATGTGAACAAGGAAATCTCCCATAAACCAACCTCTTTGATATTTTATTTTATTTTATTTTAGGGAAAGCTTGTGGTTCCAACGTGATGCAATCCATTGGCTTGCCAACTTTCCTGTCTGAAATCTTTCTTTGGAGAAGATCTCTTATCTCTATTCAAAGAACTCAACCCATTGCCTGTCATTCAAGATCAAGTTGAAAAACATTATTCATTTTCCTTCATTTCTTTGTCCTTCTAACACGTACGAATCAAGTGCCGGTTCCACCGAATCTATCCACCAAATGGGTGCCTTAAAATCAGCATGGTCTCTCGATACTCTTTTTATTATTTTATTTTCCAAATATAAAAAAAAAAAAAGCGTTCATGGCATTTGCACTTAGATGCTAGCCAAATTTCTATTTAAAGGGCAAGAAATTAGAAAACTACTTATTGTGATGGTCACGATTCAACTTTGTCCTTCTAACCGTCACGATTCAACTCTCCCTAATTTGCACTTACGGATTAACACGAGGATAAATGTATTTAATTAACTTTAAAAGATTACAGGTTTTAATCATCGTTCCTTTGAAAAAAATTACAACGTGATCCAAAGTGGATATGGACCTAAATGCCTTCTTTTACATTATTAAAATGGAAGCCAGCAATTATTATGTTATCACCTTCTTGTGCTTTAATTACAGATTTTTTTTCAATATATTAATAATTTAAAAATCACTCAATACAGAAATTATCTAGAATAAATTAGGTGGGTTAATTAGAAAAAACTAAGGGTGATTAGATGAGATCCAAACACCACGTGTGATGGGCATATGCAATTCTAAATTATAATCAAATACAAGAAATTAACGTAGTTCAAAAGCTTTGTATGTTTGTTGGATTCTTGAATTTGGTGTTTATTCTTGAATACCTTTTAAGTTGAATCCTATTCAATGGCGAGAAGAACGGAGCACAGTGTGGGAAAACCCTAAAACACTGGGACCTTGCTCTCGTAATTAACGGAATATTTAGCCTTTTTTCCAAAAAAAAAAAAAAAAGCTAATTAGGTCAAATACACTGTATCCAAAAACCACAAAGGGTGCACACTTAATTTGCCAGGCTGACATGCTTTTTACCCCTTTTAGTTCATTACAAACTCAGAACCAATACTTGATTCTGCAATTAGAGATTATGCAATCATACCCTAACTTCCCCACATTTCATTTTTATCAGAAAATTAATTAATTACTATGCTAAATCAATTTGGCATCCACTATTTACATCATGGAATTATTATCTTTGGAAATATATAAATCTCACATAAATGGGAGAACTGTTAAGAGTCTCCTTATGCATATGTATGGTTTAGGTGAGTAGCCACGTATATATATTGACTTAAAATTAAGACAAATATGACCATGGTTACCAAATTAGCTTGACTATTGCTTCCAAGCCTTTTCTTTTTTTTTTTTTTTTGGAAAGAATGTTAAATGGTGAACTTAAATAATGTAAAATGAGATGTCGTTTTCAAATTTTCCGTTGCTAAAATATCAAAGATGGTAGTAAATTAGGGACCTAGAATAAAAAAGGACAAAAAATGCTAGTTAATGAAGAACCTCTCTATATATTAAACTTGTAGGCCCCTTTTATAGGTAAATGGGATGTGTAGGATTATTGTGATGTGTCCTACTACACCTAACATTAATGTCATCCAGTGACAACACATCAGAGATAAAAGGAAAAAAAATAAATTAAAAAGAAAGTATTGGTTCAATATGGCCACATTACCATACATAAGATTTTTTTTTTTTTTAACTCTTCTAAAATTTAAAACTATCACTATCAAATCTAAAATGCTAGCTTGTCCATTAGCTGAAGTGATGATATTTTCTAATCTATCAAAAAATGGATTACTGTTGAGCATTCTCTTTTAATTGGATTATGGATTGTAGTGAACAATGAAATATCCCATTGGGTCATTGATTAGTGCCTGCACCAGTCTTATCACTTTATAAAATTTTTACATTTAAAATTAAAAAATAAAAAATAAAAAATAAAAAAACCCCAACCTCATTCCTCCTCTATCTCATTTATTTTTAAATTTTAGTACTGATTTATTATAAAAACAACATTTTTTACAATGAAAATTTAATTGATTTACACAATTTTTACGTTTTTATAGAATTGTATTAAATAAAATTAACAATTACATCATTCTTTCAATTATATTAAAATTCACCGACTACAACGGTAAAAACATTTTTCATAACATTTTTCAATTATATTAAAATTCACCGACTACAACGGTAAAAACAAATTAGGGGAAAGAAAACAGAGAGAGAGACGTTGAGGAGTTGAAGAACAAGAAGAGAAAGCTGTCGATCAACGGAAGGATCATGAAAGGTACACGAGGCACGCGACCGTTTAATTTGCCGGCCGTGAGCCGACGTGGCAGCTGCTGTGGTCCACCATTAAAATGCGTCGGTGCTCGTGTTCTGCGTGATTGCAATCTGCCAATCTGGAACCAAAAGAACCCGAAAAGTAGTAATATTAACACGCCTAACCAAACCGTTATTCACCGTCAATAAACAAGGCTTGTGATCTGCCTGATTGGCTGAGAGCCGTCTAAGATTTTCCTAGATCATCCCTCCGTTAACGTCGGTGGTCCTATTTCCGTTACCTTACCATTCTTTCATTGGAGGGAATATTCCCACGAGGAATACGTGGCACGTGGAGAAGAATTTAGAAGAACCACTCAGGATCTTTGTTCGATAGTCAGGAGTACCCATTTATTTTTCTGCCACGTGGTGGCTTCTTGTGCCGTTGACTTTGTCAATGCTCTTATTTTTTTGTCCTTTTTAAATAAAAAATAATAAACATATTTACTACCTCGTAATCTGTTTAATTATACTGTTATTTTGTTTCTTTAATTACAATTTACAAGGACTGTATCTTATAGGCGACCCATCATACCAAGCAATTTTTAGAATTTCGAAATAAAATAAAAAATAAAAAAATTTATTTTTTATTTTCAATATTTAAAATGGATGTATTAGGAATTTTTAATACTAATAAAAATTACTATTATTTTGATTTGTATTTAATTACTATTTGTACTTGTGAATTTTATTTTTTTAAAAAATATTTTTCTTTTTAAAATCCAATTTAAACTGATAATAAGTCTCAAGCTTTGCGGCTAATTTCTCTACAGTAACTTCAATTTTTTTATAACTATTAAGTGAAGTATCAAATTTTTTTATTAATGATAAATGGCAAAATACATAAAAAAATTATTTTGTTATTCGAGGAAATCAAACTCAAATGAAGTGTTTTTTCTTTTATATGATTTACAAGAAATTTAAAGTATGAATATATAATGGGCAATAAATGAGCCCAATTAAGGAAAATAATATTTTATCCGAGTTGAGCATTTTTGCGAATTAAAACGTTCAATCCAATGAATCTATTACCTATCGAATAATTAATTAGAATATAAGTAAACTATTAATTACTCAAGAGCTGTTTTTTTGGATTGATGTGGATTGTATTATTTCCATCTTTGTGTTTAAAATCTTTTAGAATGATACTTAAAGTTGACACTATAAAAAAAATGAATTTTATACGATTAAAAATGAATATCGTATTATTTTTGCATTAAAATTGAATTAATTAAATATAGACACTTCTTCTTCTCCAATGTGAACAGTATTTGACAATTGTATAAATTTTCAATTACACTAAAAAATTTAAATATTTGCCTTCTGGGTATCTTATCCACTTGAGACTTTCTTCATCAGCATTCAGCTTTTGTTCCTCCTTGTTGCTTTCGATGTAATCAATCAGAGAGTTTTGTTCATTCATGCCGGGAGCATCTAACATTGTTCCTACTTGTTACTTTTGATGTGATCAATTAGAGAGTTTTGTTCATTCATGCCGAAATTGCTTAATGGTTAATAGGATCTGATTGACATGTGGATTGAATTGAGTTATCACGATCTCTGAAAATAGTTTCAAGGATTGATACATGGGTGTTCATGACTGTATTCAACGAATGAATTATGTCTAATAGTGCAAGTATGTTATCAATTCTGGTGCAATCAAAATGAACTTCTCTTTAATAAAAAAGAATGAAATCGGGCTACCATAAGTTGTCGTGCTAGGTCGCTGCATGCTGAATTTCACCACCTTCATTGAGTGGATATGGAAGCATATGTTGAGCCTCCAATACTTCCAATTGATAGGTGGGTCTCTCCTCATGAAGAGTTAGTAAAGATGAATGTGGACATGGAGGTTGTGGTGGGAACGGTTTGGTGGATTTTGGAGTGGTATTTCTAGATTTTCCGAAAAAAATCCTGGCATATGCTTTTACTGTGTTGATGGTATGTGGGAGTCTGCTTACTATTTGTGAGGGCGTTGCTTTAGAGTTATATTTCTTTCGTATAATTGTTGAATCGAATTTAAAAAATATTATAAATTATTTATTATTAGGCTTTTTTTTATAATAATGCTCTAGGATATGTCTTATAGGATTTTCTTCCTTGAACTTCGTAGTTTAGATGGTCCATTATTAAGCGAGCCGAAAATGATCTGCTCATGCATTAACTTATTTGCTTTCCGTTACTAATCAAAGTCTGTGTTTAGATTGAGGAGGCCTCTACTTGATTCATTTTCTTAATATACTCATTGATTATTAGAAAAAAAAAAAGTTATGTCAATTTTAAATACCACAAAAGGGAAAGAAAGAAAATGAATTGCTGGATATGCAGCACACTCAACGGCTCAAAATTCGGCAATAATGGGTTATTCAGCATAATCATCATCCTTATACAACGTGTATACGGAAGAAAAGCAAAAGCGAAAGCAAATTAAAAATAATGATGGATTAGCACATGCAGATCTCTAATTAATTAAAAAAAAAAACAAATGAAGAAAAACTAACCAGAAAGAGAAAGAGCTATTGTGTAGTGATAAGTGACACTGCACGCAATGCCCATTCCTTGGTTTGGAAGGGTTGCTCATATCGTTAGGGCACTTTTTGGAGGGGCATCCTTATCTGCAGGATCCTTCCCTTCACACTTTGGTGTTTCCTCTTTATTATATTCTACTCTTATTAGGGTTTCATTTTCTATGGGCAAAGCTTCTCTTTCAAAAGGAAGCATGGTAATGGCAAAGTCCACTTGGATTCCTTTTTACTTTTTTTCTTTTTTCCTTTTGGTTTGGCGGATTTACAACTGAAAAATCTTAAACACCATTGCTTAAAAAAGTTCTTGTCCCATTAGAGCACATTAGAAGAATATATTTCTTAAAAATCACATTAATTATTGATTTTCATAGTTTAAAATTTACATCCTAATGTCTTATGAAACATATATTCAATTATTACTAATCACAAGACATACATGATGTATAAAAATAATAAGAATAAATAAGTAAATCCCCTGCACACCCAATGAATAAGAAACCATTGATATAAATTGCAAAAAAAAAAAAAACACATTAATTAAAGCCTTGTGATGATGAACTTGGTTACATAGTATTAAGACAGTTAAGTGTAGCTATCATTATAAGCAAACATCAATTGGCAAAGTAATTAACAATAATTAAACTGGGTACTTGCTTATCTCATGTCATGCCTGTCTTCTTTCATGTCCCAATTTAGACATTAACAACATCCATAATTCTGCTCCAACTCCAACCAACCACTATTCCAATGATATCTATGGAGGCCCATATCTTCTATTCTATTCTTTTTTTTTAAAAAAAAAAAAAGGTTAGAAAACAATAAAAATAAAAAAATCTTCTCAACTATAGGTTATAAATTTGCTTCTTGTGTGTTGGGTACCGAGGGTCCTAAAGTTCTATTATATTTCAATAAATGTATCTTGGCCCAATCCATTATGATTATCCTAAAACTATATGAAAGGCTTTTTCTTATTTTAGGCCCAAATCTTCAGCCAATAATACAAAATGGCCCAAAAGAATCCCTTCCTAATTTCCAATCATTTAGGCGGTCTTTCTTTCTCACTCTTTTTTTTCCTTTACTTTTTTAATACATAAATCAAACAAAAATCAATTTCAAATTAGCAAAGGTAGAAATAAGGATGAAAACGGATTGAATATTTTTTATATCCAATCCGATTGAATTTTTATTTAGATGGTTATAATCAGTTTTGAGATAGATTCAAATTTTAAAAAATAATACCAATTACAGATTTTATATATAGATATTTACCACTTGAATTTATTTATATAAATAGTTAATTTAATATATAAAAATATTTTTTATAATAATATTTATAATTTTTTAATATATTTTTATTTAAAAATTAAAATTTAAATATTTTTTAAAAATATTTAATTTTTTAAATAAAAATTATTAATGAAAAATATTTTTTATATAAATTATTAATTAAAATATATAAATTTAAATAGATTTAGATTTTATTCTGATAATAATTAAATTTGAGAAAGATTTAAGTAATTTAAATTAATTTTTAATTGAATTTAAAATTAATTTAAATATTAGTAATATAAATTAGATTGAAGTTGGATAATTTAATTGTTACGGATATTTTACGACCCTAGAGACTAAAGTCACAAAACTCAGAGAGAAGATTCGTTTTGGCGGTTTGGGTATTTGAGTGGAAACTGTCCAATGGTCATTTTCTTCACAGCCACCACGTGATTTCCCTCCGCGTCACCATTGAACCACCTGATTCTGTCACATGCAATATGAGTCTGACGGCTCTGATATCTCTACAGAGATGTGGTGATCCTCGTGGATGTTCAGGATTGCTCACACCTCGTACGTCACTTGCTCCACTGGATTCTTAACAATGAAAAGTTAGTATCATGGGACTCCTCGTCATCCATCCACATCCACCCACATCCACGTATGCAACTAGATATCCTTTAAATTATCCATAATTTTATGGTAATTAAGATGGGATTTAAAAAATCCATGGGTTGTAAAATGAGATGAGATATATCAAAAGGACACTCAACAGACAGAATTAGTAACAGTTTTGAGGTGGTTGGGAATATTGAATGATATTTTGTTGAGCATTAAAGGTAAAACAGATCACATGGAATATTCAAACAAACAGAGCACTGTAACGTAAGAGGCCATCGACCAAAAAACACAAGCTATAAAGAAGAAAAAAAACAACTTCTTCAAACTGAAATTAATTATTACATTTTAAAAAAAAGTATTTAACCATCTCCTAACTTCAATTTTCTAATAAATTAAATTATTTGAATATTTTGTAAAAATTTGTGAGAGAAACCAAATTGATTGCAGTCTACATCAAGTAGGTATAAGTGTTACCCATGGCATTGCTAGGGATCATCATGGACACTGAACCACATGATTGACTTCAACAGTCATCAACTTTTAACAGTAATTTTCATTATCATCACCATTAAATTCTTTTTTCTTCTTTCAAGTATATTTTCATGTTAAGAACGAAAATAAATAAAATTTAGGAATTAACCTCACAATTGAATTTGTTTTAACTATATTAACCTAATTTTTTAATTTTTCGGATCAACAGTCAATGAAATTTCCACGTAATATTTAGTGTTGTTAAACAAGCGGTGGTTGAATTTGTGTTATTATCACAGGTCCCAACAATGGCAGCACCATTAGGCATCAACCAAGTGACCCATGCACTGGTTAGTCGACGTATGCATAAACCCTGATGGCCACATCCCTCACCATCCACCATGCAAAAGTTAAACTCAAGCTTTTAAAGCTCTGAAACAGCATATGGCTCTTCATGCTTACGCCATTTTATTTGTATTATTTTACTCTGCCAATTAAAGAAATAGTAACAATATTTTTCTTAATGGTCATTAGCAAAAGTGACTTCAAAAAAAAAAAAGGCTGCAATAGTTAAAGATGGCTTGCTTTGAGCATTGTACTAAGCGGAAGACAATGTAACTTTTCAAATCCCAACAGCCACGGCAGAGGGAAACTATTGAAAATTCAAACTTTTTTGGTCATCAAAATTTTTAATCTCCATTATGATATTTTATAAAGTATAACTCTATTTTTATTACAATACAAATAAAAAATAATTGTAAATATTTATAAATAAAAATAGTCTATTAATTACATTAATAACTCAATCACTCATGTTTCCTTTGAGAAACTTCCTAAAACGTACTTTCTCTATTTTCAATTTTACTTAAAATGGAATTTTTTTTTCCCATTAATGCAAAACTTTGTCGTCGGAAATTTCACAAGCTTCCGTACCTTCTGTTTCTTCCACCATTTCCTATTACTTCTGCCAAATGAATTCCGTATTTACTTTATTAAAATTGACTATTATTCCATCCACTTTTATATGCCATTTAATATTTTTCTATATTATTACAAATAATAAAATAACATTTAATTTTATTAAATTACACTTTATATCACATAATTATTTAAAAATTTTGACTTTTTCCTTTTCATTTATCTAATAATAGAAAAACGAAATAATTAAGAGAAAAATAAAAAAAGAAAATTATAATATAGATTTTAACCTATAGTAAGAAATAATTATTGTGTTTAAAGATAATAACGCAATTTTAAAAAATAATTACTACTTTTTATTATTTTCAAAAAACAAATAATTTCGAGCAAATCCACTTTTAAAAAATAATAAAAAGAAATTGACGGAAATAGTATATTACTCCAACTTACCAAATGTAGTTACTATTATATTATTATTATAAATTATTTAAGACATTCCTTATTTAAAAATAAAGCAACTTAGATTATTAATTTATTTTAATAACTAATCGATTTTATTTATAATACATTTTCAGTAAAAATACTTTAAATTAACAAAGAAATAATAATTAATTTTTATTTGGATAATTTATAAATTTGATTATTTTATTTTTAAGAATACATTAGTTAATTTATATTATTTCAAAATTTGAATCTTAGTTCTATTAACGAATCTATGTAATTTTAAAATATAATTATTTAGTAATATCCAACTATTCATTTGTTATAATTTTAAAATTATAACAATTTAATCCTTCATTAGTTAATAATAAAAATATATAAATATATGATTTTTTTTAAAGAATAGATATGAATTAATTATTTGTATTAAACTATATGAGCTAAATAATGTTTTTTTTATAAATAAATCACCTATAATTTAAGACAAATAAAAACTAATTATATTTATAGAAAAAAAAAGGAAAAATAAAAATGAATTTCTTCTTCGCCACATATTTTGAATCTCTTCAATTGATAGAGAAAACAAAAACAAATTGAGAAAAGTAAAAGAAATACACAATCCTCTTTTTTTTTTTTAATTTCATCCATATAAAATAAATATAAATAAATGATGAAATATATATATATAATTTTATACACACTCATATATTTTATTTATAATAAAATGAAAATAATAAATTTAAAAGTATTTAATTTTTTCATAACATGAATTGATAAAAAAAAGGTACTATTGTATTGTTTTTTTTTCCCAATGGGACCTTATAAATTTATTTACAATTGAATGCAATATTTATACTGTAAGAATAAAATGTGATTAATTATTTTTAATTAAGTAATAATAATAATTTATTTTTAAAATATAAAATTTTAAATTTAAATTTAAATTTGAACCCACGCGATAGACGATAAGAGCATTGAATTTTCAAGAGATGAGAGGAGGGAAAGGAGACATGATTAGTATTATGTGATTTCAAATTTTAAAAATTTTTAAAATTCTTTAAAAAAAAAAAACGGTGCACACTTGTGGATGAACGTCACTTGTCAGGGCCTGCTCCAATAGTTAGAAAACACGTAGTCAAACGACCAGGGGCGGCCGAAAACGACATGGAGCCAGCCGGCTCTTGTATGCGTTTTTCTTTCTTTACCTGGTAAAAAAACCGTCCACTTTGGGAATCTGCGATACGTATGCAACTTCCATCCACATCACCATCTAATATACTTCTATTAAAATACTCCCTTCATCTTCTGACCAAAATGCCCCTATTCTTTGGCGATTCTTACAACTATGCCCACAGGAAATCACGTGCTAGGCGACACGCATTTTAAATGCTAAGAGATTTGCTACCATATAAAGATATATAAATAACATTTTTTTACCAAATATTTATAAATTTAAAAAAACTTAATGATTAAGAATATAAATAAAAGAAATATAAAAATAATATCCATATATGGCAAAAAATTAACATGTAAGTTGGATAAAAAGTTGTCCAGATAATGAAAAGTTAATAGAGAGAAATGATTTGAGTAGGTGGGTGAATGGAGACAAAAAGCCAGAATGGGTCTCTGTAATTTACATCCTTTGCTTAGAAGGCATGTCTTGTCCCAACTCCCAAACGATGCTCTTATTCTCTCTATATTTGGAAATTTTTTGGATTGAATTAAATGGGATGAGAGTTGGCATTTCCAATTTCTACAATAAAATAAAATAAAAGTTTTTTAGTATGGTGAAAATAAAATAATATTTTATATAGAACTAACAAATTACCAAAAATAAATTTAATTGCCTTATATGGAAGAGGGTATATCCCCAGTGAGAATAATTTAAAAAAATGAAAAAGGAAAAAAAGCTGGAGCGAATGGCAACAAAAAGAAACAATAATAACAATAAAAAAAGCGAAAGTGGTTACTGAGATTTTATTGCACAGCTTTGGAAGGAAAGGAAAATAGAAAAGAAGAAGCGGGAAAGGAAGGAAGAAGAAAATAGCATAAAAAAAAAAGAGGATAATTAGTCAAAAGCAGTGGCCCCAAATTTCTTCCTACTCATCAACAAAAGTAAAAGCTGCACTGAAAAGTGGCAGTTTCCTAGGTCTTCACCAACACGGGTTTTAATAAGCCCGACAACACCGTATCATTATCAACCATCAATTAACTTCAAAATTTTCAATTAAATTTTTATATTACTTTTTTAATCAAATTTAATTGTGACAAAAAAATTTAACTATAACAAAAAAATAAATAACAAATAAATGTAATGAATTCATTCACAACATACTAATTGAGGCTTGCCCGTCTTTATTAAAACCCGAAACCATAATGAATTTTTATTGGTATTTATAATATTATAATTATAAATTTTAATGATTTCGCGTCTTACTTGCTATCAATAGCCAGAAATTAGAAGATCCTCATTAAAACCCTTAATGAAAATAAAATTACTTTCGATACTTATACTATTATTATAGTTTAATATCTTACTATGAATTTAAAGAGATTCAGAAATCATCATTAAAGATAATAGAACTACTCTCACTAATTTTAACATAATTCTTTTTTTCGCTGATGTGAGTAAAAAAGGAAAACGGCACTAGGTTATATGAGCACCGAGAATCCCAGCAACGTCTTGAGCAATCAACAAAATGAGAGCACTGGGAGGTGAATCTAACACCTACAAAGTTTTCTTGCTTCTCGAAGCTAATTTTGCTAATTGATTCGCGCACTGGTTTGCTTCATGATAGATCTAAAACAAGTTGAACCTTGAATTGGGGTGAGCATAAGATACGAATGTTATTGACAATAGGAAGGCATTATGTGGGAATGAGCAATGTGCTATTGATATACTCAACTACACTAAAATTGTTGCTTTCTGCTATAATGTGACTGAAGCCTAAGATTTATCGATCATTAACCCCACGAGATAGCCTCTAACTCGACTGCTACCACAAGGGTTTCACTAAAAGGTGGCAATAAAGCCCTTCATCCAACTACTCGACTGTTAAATTAACTATAATCAAGTTGCACATATTTGGCGCATAGAACCTTTACAATGTTATTTGTTTGCATTTGTGCACCCTATGATAATTTTAGAAGGAAATTCAAATATCCTTATTAAAACTCTTAACAATATTGTGGCTTCTCTCAATACTTATAATATTATTATGACATCAGTGATTTGATATCTCATTTATTATATATCGAGGGAAATTTAGACATGCTCTTTAAAGCCCATAATAGCAGTGAGGCTCCTCTTGATACTCGTACTATTATTATTTATAAAAAGAGATTCAAAAATCATCACTAAAACTCTTAACAGTAATAAGGCTACTATCAATAATCCCACCATGATCATTGA
Source organism: Manihot esculenta (assembly GCF_001659605.2). NCBI lineage: Eukaryota > Viridiplantae > Streptophyta > Magnoliopsida > Malpighiales > Euphorbiaceae > Manihot > Manihot esculenta. The sequence continues at coordinate 7,735,338 of NC_035162.2, read as the reverse complement.
CATTAAGAATTTAGTATCTCACTTGCTCTTTGTCAACTATTTGACAGGTAAAATAAATCTTTCCGTCTCTCTCTAAGTTTTATAGAATGACTTTTCTCTAGTTTTGGATTTTTTCTATGAGGCATAAGACCTCTTGTTTTCATAGGATCTGTAGTCGCCTTTACCGTTACCAACAAGGGGAGCTCTCTCTATCTTGATCGGAGTGGGTTTCTTGCACTAGCTACCACTTTGGTGATGGTGTAAATAGCTTTTGTAGATGTGTTTTTAGAGGTTGAGACTGAAGCTTCTTCTATGACAATCGATAACAATTGTGACTCGTGGGTTTTAGATAGTCGCTTCCTTTTCTATTTTGCTGGTTGTTGTTGTTGAGGTCCTCCTTCTTTATTCGAGCAATGGGAGTTATAGTTGATTAGAGAAGTTGTGCCTTCTATTTCGCTAATGTTTGACATTCATCGTCCCATTTTATTTCAGTGTTACATGTACTTTCTTATTGATTGTGTGAAGTTATGATGATCCTGAATGGCTTTGGCTATTTGTCGCTCGATTGGATCCATCTCCTTCATTCTTTCAGTTTGTTCTATATAGCTTAGGCTGTTATTGTTGGAGTTTTTTAGTAGTCTCAGTTGACAAAAGGCGACTAGAGTCACAAGGATGGATCAAGTTTAGTTAGCTAGATCTTTAAAGAGATTGAGAAATCATCATTAAAGCTAATAGAACTATTCTCACTAATCCCAACATAATTCTTTTTTTTTTTTTGTGAGCAAAAGAGGAAACATGACACTAGGTTATATGAGCACTAAGAATCCCAGCAACGTCTTGAGCAAGCAGCAGAGTGAGAGCACTAGGAGGTGAATCTAACACCTATAAAGTTTTCTTGCTTCTCAAAGCTAATTTTTCTAACTAATCCGCACACTAGTTCGCTTCATGATAGATCTAAAAAAAATTGAACCTTGAATTGGGGTGAGCATAAGATACGAATATCATTGACAAGAGGAAGGCATTATGTGGGAATGAGCCATGTGCCATTGATATACTCAACTACAGTGAGATTGTCGCTTTCTGCTATAATGTGACTGAAGCCTAAGACTTACCGATCATTAACCTTACGAGATAGCTTCTAACTCAATTGCTACCACAGAGGTCTCACCAAAGGTGGCAATAAAGCCCTTCATCCAACTATTAGACAGTTAAATTAACTATAATCAAGTCGCACATATTTGGTGCATATAACCTTTACAATGTTATTTGTTTGCATTTGTGCACCCCATGATAATTTTAGAAGGAAATTTAAATATTCTTATTAAAACTCTCTCAATACTTATAATTTTATTATGACATCAATGATTTGATATCTCATTTACTATATATCGAGGGAAATTTAGACATACTCTTTAAAGCTCATAATAGCAGTGAGGCTCCTCTCAATACTCGTACTATTATTATGATTTGGTATCTTGTTATTTATAAAAAGAGATTCAAAAATCATCACTAAAACTCTTAACAGTAATAACGCCACTATCAATAATCCCACCATGATCATTGACATTAAGAATTTAGTATCTCACTTGCTCTTTGTCAACTATTCGACAAGTAAAATAAATCTTTTCGTCTCTTTTTAAGTTTTAGAGAAATACTTTTATCTAGTTTTGGATTTTTTCTGCGAGGCACAAGACCTCTTGTTTTCATAGGATCTGTAGTCACCCTTACCCTTACCAACAAGGGGAGCTCTCTCCATCTTGATCGGAATGGGTTTCTTGCACTAGCTACCACTTTGGTGAGGGTGTAAATAGCTTTTGTAGTTGTGTTTTTGGAAGTTGAGACTGAAGCTTCTTCTCTGACAATCGACAACAATTGTGACTTATAGGTTTTCGATAGTCGTTTCCTTTTCTATTCTGCTAGTTGTTGTTGTTGAAGTCCTCCTTTATTCGAGTAATGGGAGTTGTAGTTGATTAGAGAAGTTGTGCCTTCTACTTCGCTAATGTTTGACATTCATCGTCCCATCTTATTTCAGTGTTGCATGTACTTTCTTATTGGTAGTGTTAAGTTATGATGATCCTGAATGGTTTTGGCTATTTGTCGTTCGATTGGATCCATCTCCTTCATTCTTTCAGTTTGTTTTATATAGCTTAGGCTATTATTGTTGGAGTTTTTTAGTAGTCTCAGTTGACAAAAGGCGACTAGAGTCACAAGAATGGATCAAATTTAGTTGGATCTTAAGGTTTTGCTAGATCACGGGTTTTTTTTGGGCCTTAAGACCTTTATTTCTTTGTGTAAAAAGCCTAGGTTTATTGGCATATATCTGTTGGGCCTCTAGAGCCCTTTTTAGTGGATATATCCTTTATCTTTGAGGGAAAAAAATTAACCTATTTGATAGTTAAATTTGCTATAATCAGTCGATGCATAGAACTTTCTATAATGTTAGTTATTTGCAGTTGTATATCCTATGATAAATTTAGAGGAAATCTAGAGATCCTTATTAAAACACTTAAATAAAATGAGATTTTTCTAATTGTAATCAAGGTGAATATTTGGTGCAAGGAACCTTTTATAATATTTTATATTTCTAGTTTTGTACCTCATGATAATTTTAGAAGAAAATTAAGAGATCGTTATTAAAACTTTTAGCCATAGTAAGACTCCTCCTAATACTTATAATATTATTGATGCTACATAACAATTGCAAAAAATGAGCCATGAACTGTCATCACAATATAAGTCCATGTGGCAAAGCGAGTAGGAGATGCAGTTCATCTTGAGAAAGGAAGATTTGGACACTTTATACATGGGTTATCACCAAAAGACTCGCTCTTCCTTCAACAAGGCAAGTTTCGACACAAAGTTACCGTTATCAAACACGACTTGGCATATCTCCATTATACCTGTGATCGTGGAATTTCCACCTAAATAGCTGGCAATACCCTGTATCAAGCAGACGGCCGAATTACCGCTAGATTATTAGAGAAATATCATACTCATCATAATCTCTTACAATATAAAGGGAGAAGAACTAGAGAGACAAATGTACACTCTTCTCAAATACTAAAACTCTAAATAATTCTTTATACTTTCTCTACTTATCTAGGTATTAACTTGAGCATCATAGTGGGTGTCCACCTCACATTGTCTCCTTTGCAAGTTTTAGCCAATAGCAGTGTAGTTCTATTCTGACCACATCATCAGTTTAATCTCAACAATATCAATTATTATTGATATCAACGATTTGGTATCTCACTTACTATTTATCGAGGGAAATTCAAAGATCCTCGTTAAAGCATTAACAACAGTGAGGCTCCACTTGATACTCATAATATTATTATGATTTAGTATCTTACTTGGTATCTATCAAAAGATTCAAAGGTTATCATTAGAGCTCTTAACAGTATAATAATGTCACTCTCAATAATCCCAACATAATTTTTGACATTGATAATTTGATATCTCACTTCCTTTTTGTCAACTATTCGATAGTTTAGTTAACTGTAATCGAGTTGCACCTCATTTATTACCTCATTTACTATCTATAGTGAGAGATTCAGAGATTATTATTAAAGTTCTTGATAGTAATAAGACCGCTCGCGATAATTCCAATGTAATAATTGACATTAAGAATTTTATCATCTCACTTACTATCTATCGGGAGATTCAGAGATCTTCATTAAATCTCTTAACGATAATAATGTTACTCTCAATAATCCCAACATAACATCTCACTTGCTTTTAGTCAATTACTGAACAATAACCGAGCTACAAATACTTGACACATAAAACTTTATAATGTTCTTTTATTTGTAGTTGTATATCTCATTAAAACTCTTAATGTTAGTAAGTCTCCTCAATAGTCGGTAATATTATTCTTGACATTAAGGATTTAGTATCTCGTTTGGTCTTTATCAGCTATTCCACAGTTAAATTAACTGTAATTGAACAACACATATTTAGCGCGTATGTAATACCCGGCTAGAGTCTGGCATCGAAATTCCTGTAGTCCAGTGGAATCTCGGATGTCGGCACCCTCTAGAAGGGTATAGACATGGGTTTTTAAGTGTTTTGCTATATTTTACTGTGTTAAGTATAAAGGAAATGAGTTTATTTGGAGGAGATCGTAAGGTTGCATGGAGTCCCAGTGTCTATAGTGTCAGACAGAGGACCTCAGTTCACCTCTAGATTTTGGCGGAGTATGCAGAGTGCTATGGGCACAAGGTTGGAGTTTAGCACTGCTTTCCATCCACAGACTGACGGACAGTCAGAGAGGACCATCCAGACCATAGAGGATATGCTCAGAATGTGTGTGTTAGATTTTGGCGGTTCTTGGAGGTAGCATCTACCTTTGGTGGAGTTTGCTTACAATAACAGTCATCATGCTAGCATCGGGATGGCCCCTTATGAAGTTTTGTATGGACGGAAGTGCAGATCACCTGTTTGCTGGGAAGAAGTAGGAGAGGCGGCTCTTGCAGGGCCGGAGTTAGTTGAGATCACCAGCAAAGTGGTGCCCATGATCAGAGAGAGGATCAAGACTGCTCAGAGCAGACAGAAAAGCTATGCAGATATCCGTAGAAAGCAGATAGAGTTTCAGGAAGGTGATATGGTATTGCTAAAGGTGTCTCCAATGAAAGGAGTGATTCGGTTTGGGAAGAAAGGTAAGCTAGCCTCACGGTACATTGGACCCTTTGAAATCTTGCAGAGGATCGGAAATGTGTCGTACAAGCTAGATTTACCTGCTTCTATGGAAAGAATTCACCCGGTGTTCCATGTTTCTATGCTACGGAAGTTCGTGTCAGATCCGAGTAAGGTTCTTAGTGAGCCTGAAGTAGAGATCCTGTATGCCTGGCCGGGCCAGGCATACTGACACAGGAGGGAGTTTTAGTGGTCATGTCCATCCGTGATATGAAATATTTTTGATGTGATGCATTTCATGAGAGCATGCAATTAATGAACTGTTTTCAGTGTTTCTACTCACTGGGCTTTATAGCTCACCCCTCTCCCCTACCCTAGTTTTGCAGGTTCAGTGTGCAGGGGAGTCTAGCAGGATACAGGAAGAGAAAGAGTAAGAGATGTTTAATAGCCTAGTGTGGACATGTAATGATGTAAAGAAGAGTAATGATGTAAAGAGATGTAATAGTATTGTGCTTGTCCCAAATGTAATGTGAATCCCTTTTTGTTTACATGGTCTGTTTTATGGATATGTCTAGTTGGTGAGAGTGGATGACCAAGTTTAACATATACTGTGTGGACTCAGCTAGGGCTTTAATGAGTGCTCTGGCAAGGGAGTCTGTGTACAGAGTTAGCGCATGTACAGGTTGAACCATGGGACAGGGTTGAGTTTTCAATGTTTACAGGTTATGTTTGATCATGTGTGGGATTTTACAGGTACCCAGAGAGTATAGCAGGCTTGCTACGGGTCTCGGCGGCCTTAAGCCGATCTGGATCCTAGCGCCGGTAGCAGTCCAGATTTCCGGGTCGTTACAGCGTAAAACTTTAATGTTGTTTTATTTGCAGTTGTGCACCTTATTAAAGCTTTTAACGGTAGTAAGACTCCTCTTGATAGTTGCAACATTATTCTTGAGATTAGGTATATGGTATTTCACTTGCTCTCTATCAATTATATGGTAATTAAATTAATTATGATCGAGCTCTATATATTTAGAGTGTAAAACTTTTTATAATATTATTTTATTTTATATTTGTGTACCTTATTAAAGCTTTTATTAGTAATAAGGCTCCTCTTGATTGTGAGTGTATTATTATTGACATAATGGATTTGTTATCTCACTTGCTTTCTACTAACTGATGTTGTAGAGATTAGATTGATGATGTGGCCGAAAAAGAGCTGTGCTGTGATTAGCTAAACCTGCAAGAAAGAGATTGTGAGATGGTGGTAAGTGCCCATGGTAGCTACTCCAACACTCAAGTTAGTATACTGAAAGAGAGAGAGAATGCAATGAGCTGCTTAGAGTTTTTGTGTAAGAGAATATCTTACCTTTGCTTTTGTGATTATAAGAAGGTTGGAGACGAATATAGCATTTTTCGATAATCCAGCGATGATGTGGCCGACTAATTGATAAGGGATATCGTCAACTAATAGGTTGGTGATCCTGCGATTACATCCATAACAAGGATATGTCGAACTGTTCCTGTTTAATAGTACTTTTGAGCTGAGTCTCATCCTCTCGAGCGGAGGGCGAGCTTTGATGATATATGCATAAAGAGAATATGCTGGACTCTCCCTATTTAATGGTCATGTCATGCCGAGTCTCATCCTCTCTAGGCGAGAGTGAGTATTGATGATGAAGCGAGTGTTAAGATATCTGGATTTTCTTTTCTTCGGTCTAGACCATGTTTCCCACTTATCATATCTTGCCACGTACCTCTGTCTTGTAGTGACAACTCATGACTTATTTTGAACGATTGTTATATAGTATCACTAACTATTCGATAGTTAAATTTTATTACGATCGAGTTACACATATTTTAACGCGTAAAAAATTTCATAATATTATTTATTTTATATGTAGTTATCCACTCCATAAAACTTTTAACAGTATGGCTCCTATCGCACTCACAGAGTTAATATGGTGGTAAGTGCATCTAAGTAGATCTGAGAGATCTCAGATTCTACTCTCCCAATCCCCAATTTCCAGTTCAAAAAAAAAATAGTATGCCTCCTATCGACATCTGCAAGCTTACTGTCTACTAACTATCTAATAGTTAAATTAATTATAATCGAGTTGCATATATTTGGCGCGTAAAACTTTAACTATTCGATAGTTAATATTCATTACAATCCAACTGCACATATTTTGGTACATAAAAAATTTCATAATATTATTTATTTTATATGTAATTATCCACTTCATGAAACTCTTAACCGTATAACTTATTTCGACATCTGTAAACAGTATAGCTCCTCTCGATATCTGTAAACTTACTCTCTATTGACTATATGACAGTTAAATTAATTATAATCGAGATGCTGTACATATTTGACGCGTAAAACTTTAATAGTTAAAATTTATTACAATCTAGTTGTTCATATTTTGACGCATAAAAAATTTCATAATATAGTTATCTACTTCATATAATATGATTTCTCTCGATATTTGTAAATATTATTATCAACATCAAGAATATGATCTCACTTGCTTTTTACAAATGTAGTTAAATATAATTGTAATTCAACTCTAAATATTTTATTCAAATTGAATTACACATATTTTCGTAATGCATTGTAACTAAGCTTTATATAGGGCATTTTGGCCATTTAAGCTTATTCCATACAAATTTAAAAGAAAAAAAAAGTTTTTTTTTAGTATAAATAAGTTCGATATGCACATTGTTTCTATAATATCAAAGAGGTAATGTTTTACAGTAAAAAGAGTAAAAATTAATTAAATTACACAAATTTAGAACCTTTTTGCATATCCTTGCAAAGAAAGTTTTTACAGTAATTTTATTAATAACCATTATTACATAAATTTTAAAAATATAAAAATACGCTACATATGTAGCATGCGTTATCAACATACTTGAAACCGTAAAAATTAATACTCCATGAATAATGCATATACACATTTTACACAATATAAAATAAGATAAATTTTTGAAAAACATAAAATAAAATAAAATCCAGAAAAATAAAGTAAAAAATTTATATATGGAGAGTGAGAAAGATATCGAAGAAAGAAACCTGTTATAAAATCCAAGGACGATATCGTCTCTCGGTTAATGCTTTACCAAACTCACCATCCTTTTATCCTCCCTGCAACCACCTCCTTTGTTTCTTCTTCCTCTTCTCATCTTCAGCTTCAGGTATATGCAATTCATTTCCTCACCTTTTAATATTTTTCTTTTCTCAATCCATTTCCATTTTTAAATTCTCTGTTTTCTTTTCAGACTCAAATGGATAGCGTTGAGGGTGCTCTGAAAACCAGTGTCAGGAAGGAGATGGCTTTCAAATTCAGCCCACAGCCCTTTTTCGATGATTTATGGGCACTCAATGCTCAAAACTGCGCGTCTTCTGATGATTCTATCGTGGACGAGCTTTTGGACTTCTCTAATGAAGCTGGGTTCGTCGAGGAAGAAGGCGGAGAAGGAAAAGCTTCCGCTGTCTCCGCTTCTCCTAAAGAAACGGCCTTTGAAGATGATAAAATCAGTGAGCAAAGCTCAATTTTATCTGTACAAGAAGATTTTGGGTCTGTTCCGGCCAGCGAGCTTGGTGTTCCGGTACGTGTCTTCTGTGTAACATAGTAAAGCCAATGGCTTTATTTGTTAATTTATTAGAAAAATTATTAACTAGAGCTGTCATCTTTGCAGCAGGAGGATTTGGCAAGTCTTGAATGGTTATCGCATTTCGTGGAGGATTCCAACTCAGAATACTCCACACCGTTCCCGGCCGGAATTTCATCTGAGAAGCCTACCAAAGACAGCGCTTCGGAACTCCAAAAGCCAGTTTTAACAGAGCCTTGTTTTAAGACTCCGGTGCCGGCCAAGGCCAGGAGTAAGCGGGCAAGAAACTGCATGAGAGTTTGGCCTCTTGGGTCACCTTCGTTGACAGAATCATCTTCAAGTAGTAGCTCTTCATCCTCTGTTTCTTACCCTTCAAGCACTTGCCTAGTCTTAACCACTACTGCTGTGAACCATGAACCGACAGAACCAGTTTGTTTCGAAGGACCGCCTGCTAAAAAGCAGAAGAAAAGAGCGGCCGGTGAGCTGCGCAGTAGAGTGAGCAGCGGGTCTCAGCCTCCTAGACGGTGCAGCCATTGCGGTGTTCAAAAGACTCCACAATGGCGAACCGGTCCACTGGGAGCTAAGACTCTTTGCAACGCCTGTGGAGTCCGATACAAGTCGGGCCGCCTCCTGCCTGAATATAGGCCGGCTTGTAGCCCGACATTCTCCGGCGAACTGCATTCCAACCACCACCGAAAAGTGCTGGAGATGCGGAAGAAAAAGGAGCTGTTGGGTCAATCGGAACCCGATTCGGCTCCTCCAATTGTACCCAGTTTTTGATAAATGAGTTTAATTACAGAGCCAAATCAGCGTGAGTAGGGGGAGGATAGGTCGAACCGTAGACATCAAACCGGTTCATTTAGGTTCAAAGCTTAATGTGCATTTCCCCCTCTTGGTGGGTGGGGTAGGTTTGCTTAGTCATGTAGTCTTTAAATTAGGAAGCCTTTAACATTGTGATTTTTTAGCATAATTTTTAGTCTTTTTTTTTTTTTTTTGTTAAAGATTGATTAAGCAAAATTTTAATGTTAGATTTAAGTCAGAGTTCTGGCCCCTTTAATTTTCTATTTAAAAATAAAATAAAATAAAATAATAAAGAGTCAAAATCTAATTTATTAATTTTCATATTGTGAACGTGGCTAATAATTAAATAATTAAATTACAAATTATGTAAGTAGTTTTGTGAGATTAAGAGCGTAACATTCCCAAACGGAGGGGCGGTTGAAAAGCAAGAAATTGATGAAGGGCAGGCGAGTATCCTGTAAGCAAGGGAAAGATGCAAATGTGGCGTGATATTTACGCGTTTTCTTAAATCCTGACCATTGAATTTTTGAATCTGACGGTCTACATTTGTTGGGGATGTCAGCTCTCCACGGGCACTTGCTTTTCCTTTTCCACTCATTTATGGATTTTATTATTCTATTTTATAAAACTTAAATTCATACTTTTTTAATGCAAGCCAAATAAATATAATGGGTTGTGACTCTAATATGAAAATATTTTTTATTAATTAATGATTTAATGAAAATTACAAAATTCAATTTCAAAATTTCTGAAATGAAAGGTGGTCCCATGTTTTGTCAAACTGGTGCATTTAAGTTTGAAATTAAGTCAAGGAGAGCAATTAGTTCAGATATTGTTCACTTCACAAATTGTGGACTGAAATGGATTTTCTCACTGAATAAAATGATAAATATTATTTGTAATTAATTGATTTAAATTTAAAATTCATAATAAAATTACTTGATGATTAATTTAAGTTTAAAATTATGATACTATTTTTTGCATCAGAATTAATATATTTTTTAATTAATTCGAATTTCAAAATTAAGTGGTCAAGTGCCAATCTTGAACCTAAATTAATAATTTAGAAACATTGAAATCGACCTTTTAGAATTGTCTTTAATGAAAATATCAACGGCCTCCTAAAAGAATTCTGATAAAAAGGATTTTATTTTTCTTATATAGAGAAGAGAGTGATGTGTAGGGTTAACAGAAAGGAAAATGCTAAAAATTGTTGACCTCATGTGAGCTTCTTGCTTTAAATGTGACATTCAACTTTTTATTATGTGTAATCTTTTCTTTTTGGAATAATCGTACGTGCGTATATATACATATATAATATTTAAAAATCACATTTCTTAATTATTCATATAGCCAATTCAAATATTTTTTTAAATAATAAATTAAATTAAAATAGATGCATGTATAGATTGAATTGATCGCCATTTATAAATGTATATTTTATTTTTTTATTTATTTTAAAATATAAATATTTATATTTTTGAAAAAATAAATTTTAAGAATAATACAATAATATAATAATGTGAATGGAAAAAATAATATAAAATTTGTTGTTTTTGCTATATTTTTCCTTTTAAATTTATAATATTACAAAATTGGGTGGGATTACACTTACCAAATGAGCTTCTAGCTACCCATTTGAGAGCATTTATTCTTTAATGTTATTATTGTCTACTATAAAATTTTTATTTATTTTTTAAAAATTTTTCATAAGAAAAGAAATAAATATATTCAAATTTAATAAAAATAAAAATAACAAACTATTACCCTTTAATTAAAATATTTTATATTGACAAATTTAATTACTCTCTCAATTATATAATTTTTATTTATTTTATTTTTTCATATATATTAAAAAATTATTTTTTTATTAATTTTCAAATCATACTAATTTTAAAAATAATAAAATTTATTAAATATTAAGAGATATTTAAATATTTTTTATTTTAAAAATAAAATAAAATAAAATAAAATTATAATAGTTAAAGCAATCGAATATAATAGGACGAATTTAAATAGTTATAATCGAATTTGAAATATTATTATTATTATTATTATTATAAGCAAAATTAGATGAAGCAACGAAGAAATTATAAAGGAAGGTGAAGTGTATTAAGTGGTTAAGGACTATGTTTTGGAGGACAAAGGCATGCTCGAGAGCATATCAAAATATTAAGTCAATGGATAGTTGTCAGATGAAAATTTTGTAGCGATAATTATAAGAAATCAAGTGAAGTGCCGGCTCTTCACTTTGTAGTTGTAAAGACTAGAAAGCAGAGAAAGTGATGTTTTGCACGCCACATTCACTCCTCAATTCCAAATGCCTCCCACTAGTGTTGCGTTGTGCCCACCTCTGATCTCACCCCTTCCAAAAACAACAAAAAATTACTCTTCCCTTAATTTTTTTTCTCATAATCAAGAATTTATCTCTTTTACTACGTCCATGAAAAATATCAGGTTTTTGATATTAAAAAATTTTATATAGCAGCAATAAAATTCAAATAATTAAGGATTATTATAGTGCAAATAATTTTTTAATAATCAGAGGCTTATTTATACATCATGGACGAACAAAACTCGTAAAACTTTTTGCTATATATTAGCATTAGTGTGATTTTCTGAAGTTATATGATTTGAATATCTTATGATTGAATTTTATGGGTCATCATTTATGATTTATAAATGAACATGATTTGAGCATTGTGCATTTAACCATTCAATCTGGAGACGAAGTTGGTCAGGTGAAGATGAAGTATTGAAGAACCCAACAAAACCTGTCTGCTGGTTCTGAACCAAATGTGGGCCATTATGGGCTAGGGCAGCGTTTTGATTTGCCTATCTTCTTTAGTGGGCTCCCACAAATTTCTGGTTAGGAGTTCAATTATGCAGTTCCTTAATTTTCAATTCCGCTTATTTATTTATTTATCCTTTATGAAACAGACCTTGCTAACAGACCTTGGGATTGCAAGTTCAAATGCAACGCAGAACTCAGGAGTTTCAATTCTATTATTCTCCTTTGTACGTGCTTGATTGAATGAAACTAGAGATTTTTCTGCCATTAATGTCATTCTAGTATCAACTTATTCATTGAAAAGAAAGATTATGGGCCAATCAATTACACGGGTAAATTCAGACCAGATAGACCAATATGGGCAACTTTGGAAAAGAAAATCCATCATCCAGTGCATTGAAAATTTCTCGGTGGAACAATGAGTCAGAGTCTGATGAATCAATCGAGCATATAGATTCGAGAGGCGATGTCCTGAACCAACCAATCAAATCCCTCAAGCAGTCCCTCCCCCGTGTATGCACTACAGCCCATGATTTTCCAATGTCGGGTTTTGTCCATATTCTCCAGGTTTAATACCTACAGAAGTGTCCCCAACGAACATTTTAGAATTTCAAAAGATGGAAGGCGAAGCTGTAGATCACCTAAGGGACACCACAATCTAAGAGAAGAGGAAAATCTAAGAAAAAAAGTTCCAGTATCGAATTGGAATGAAACAGTAGCCTAATATGATTATTTTGGAAGCCTAAGGTCAAGATACTGCAATCGCTTTAACCCTTTTGAACTCTTCGATTATTTCATCATCTAATTACCGAAGGATTACAAACATTTAACAAACAGTCAACACATGGACATCACATTGACTTCTGTAACCACTAACGGTGGAAAATCGGACCTTTCTCACCATGACATATTGAGAGTAGGATTCAAATTAAAATGAGAAGGGCCAACATAAATTTGTCTAAACATCATCAATAGCTGCTGAGGACAAGCATGCTTAACAACATAATTGAGAAAGCAAGATTCTGAAGTTGATGCCGATGCTCAAATATCAAATTCGAGTTCACAACTAAATCATCAGAGTGAATATGCATAAACACTAAGCAGAGAAACAATAAAATGAAAACAGGAAAAAAAATATCAAGTTTTCTAAGAAGGGAATTAAAAGGGAAAAAATGCTACCAATCACATATTACAAGATTTATCGGTCAGAATTCTCACCTTTGCAATTTCCTCTGGTGTAAGAGCACCTTTTAGATCTTGTTTATTTGCTAGTATTAGCAAAGATGCCCCAGACAGCCTCTGTCAGATGAAGAAATTACAATCCAACAAACAAAAGAAAGGGCAAACAAGTAATGGTGACCAACAAATAAATCACACTTTTCAACAATAAAAAGAGTAATTAGACAATTACAAAAAGAAACAATAAACTGGAAACTTACTTCTTCCTTCAAAAGATTATCAAGTTCCATTTTGCAGTCCTCTAACCTTCTAAGATCCGAACTGTCAACTACCCAAACTAAGCCATCAGTTTGCTCATAGTAATTCCTCCAATATGATCTTATAGTTCTTTGGCCCCCAACATCCCATATATTTAAGGTATATCTGCCAAATAACAAGTTAGAAATATTGCATCGCAATAAAAGCCACAGGAATTCAAAATGAAATTCTAATAAAAGACCTCTTTTAAATTCAGTTGACTCAACAACAAAGAAGAGAACTGTAGTGCCACACTAATAATAGGAAAAAACAAAAAGCATAGTTGATAAATCGAACAATTTGATATATCAATATAAAGTGAGGGCATTCTTAAAATTTATTACTCCATTCCTTAAATAAGATATGGCAAATTCCATAGCTATTGGAGTTCTCTAAAAATGCTAACACAATGTCTCCAAACTTTTGTAAATTGGAATAATGAATCAAAAGTTTGCACTCATCAGAATGTATACAACAGAAAGCCAAACTTACATCTGTAGATAATGTGAACATGATAAAATTACTCCCATGGCTCTAATTGGTAGAATAATAGCGCATCTGAAAAATACTAATCCAAGGTGCACCAAACATAATCTATTTGTGACAACAAGAAGCAAAATATATGTGAAAAAATAATCTTACTTTTGGTAAGAGATGGTTTTAATATTAAAACCAAGTGTGAGACTGATAATGCTAGTATCTTCCCCATTTATCTTCAAAACAATTGTCGTCTTTCCAGAATTATCAAGGCCCCTGCATGACACACAATCCACACAACTTGTATCTAAGAATATGGGCATGTGGGGAGAGGTTAAAAGCACAAAGTGTTGGATGGATACATACACCATCAGTATACGCATTTCCTTCTCTTTTCTCTTGATTTTTCGGATGATGCTGAGTAATCCCATTATTAGCCAAAATCTAGCTCATCAACAAGAAAGAAATGAGGGAATTTGTCCTTGTGTGAAGATATAGCACCACCAATTACACCCACCTCCAAAACATTACAGTTTCGAAAAACAAATGCCATTATTTGCTCACAACTTCAGCCAATTGTCATGACGTGCTAGTGAAAATTACAAATTCTACCATGATTTGTCTAGAATTAAATTGAACTCATATGATTGTTATAAATGTGGTTTTTACTTAATTGCAGATGAATTGAAGTCTACTTCACCTAAGGGTGCTGATTCTCTATATTGGTAATGAAAAATGGAATTTGTGATTCTGGTTGCAAACCTCTATAAATAGGACTAGGTTTTCTATTATTATTTATTATTGTTATAAAGTGATTTTGAGAATTTGTTTCTCTTGATCTTGATTTCTTCCTGGTTCAACAGTACATTGTTTTTAATTTTGCCATGAAGCAAAAGCAATAAAAAAAAAAGAAAACATGTTTAACAAATATGTGATCTTAAAAAAAAAAAAACCTTTTTATGACACCTTACCCACTTGTTGTGGTGGTGGTGGTGGTAGGGTCACCGGCAGCAAATGTTACAAATAACTATACGAGCAGCACAAATATAATTTCCTTCAAAAAAGAATTAAATTACACAGATGAATAATTGCATCATAGTTGGATTGCCCTTAATTACTAAAACTCTAGAACCAAATGGTCATATGTCAAATCCCTTATAAGGAATTGAAATTTTGGTGAAAGATTTTCTACATCTAGAATTTCCCCTAAAAAAAAAAGGATTAAGCATTGAGGGATGGATAGAAATAAACATTCAAAATAGTTGACGCTTATCGATCACAGCAACATTAAGCTTTGAGCAATTGCATGGATCTATAAGCACTTGTCTATGGCCAAAAGTGAAATCCATTTGACCCGGAAAAGTGGCATCTAGCAAGTTTTTGGTTGTCTTCTAGGAACTGCAACGGGCATATTTGCACCATGAAACTTGGCAAAACAACTAATAAATTATATAATGGAAGGAAGAAAGAAATGTGAGGCTTTATAGCAATGAGAAATTATCTAATGCAACATCATCAGATCCTTTCTACAGGTTCCAAAATGTTTCTCAATATTGAATCAAACAATAAAATTTTGAACCGTACATTAATCAAATCATCACATAACTGAACACGAGAAATTCCAAAATGAAACTCGACGCCAAAATTAAAAAGATTTGAGTACTAATTATGAGAACATGTAGAAAAAAATAGCCAATAGCCTTTGACATACTAGAAATCTTAAATTTTGGATTTTATTAAATCACATTTCATCTTATCAATTCATTGATGGGCCAATTTTTAGGATTTAAAGCTTTAAATATTGTATAATGCAAAATCCAACAAATAAAGAGCAAGAAGTAGTTACCGGTAGAAGAGATATATATTTGGAGAAGAAGAACACCAGATGAGGCTGGAGATGACTAAAGCGTAGCCCAACTTCGCCGGCTAGAGAAGGGTTCCAAAGCAGACCACTAAATTCTCACTCTGCCCCTTTCACTAGTTCGTTATTGCTTTCGTTTCGATCAATGAGTGAGGCATCAGGATTCAGAAGCAACTATGGTGCACGAGAGAGAATCGAGTTTCAATGTCCGACCATCAGAGTCGTCGGAGCTTCTTGGAGCTTAAGCATGGGACTGGGAAAGCAGGGAAGTGAAAATTAGGAGTTGAGATGGGAGGGGCAGGAACCCAAAAAATTAGTATTTTTATTTTTTAGTTTGCACAAAACGACGTAGTCTTGGGAAACCCGGTTCAATTGCTGCAACTTCCAAGTTCCAAAGTGCATGTGCACGCGTTTCACTTGGCAGTCTCCACCAGCTGCTTCTCACTTCACTTTTAACTTCCGTTTCGTGTTCTTTCTCTACTTCGATTGCCAGTGGCGTTGGAAATTTTTTGCATTTTCCATGAATGTCCTGTTAAAAAATCAACAGCTAACCATTCCAAAATCAATTCAATTCTACCTTATTCAATCCATTTTCCACCTAAATTCTCTTCGACAATTTCGAAGAACAGCGGTTCATCGTCGTGCTCGTAGAACGAACAGTGAAGATGACGAGAATAATAGAAATGCGGAGAGTGATTTGGAACGGAATTTGTATCTGCACAAAAGCAAAGGCCAACATCTCCTAACAAACCCACGAGTTCTTGATAAAATTGTTCGTATATCTCGAATACAGCCCGATGATACTGTCCTAGAGATCGGACCTGGCACGGGTAATCTTACTCTTAGGCTTCTCGAGGTCGCTAAGAAAGTTGTTGCAGTGGAAATTGACAAGCGAATGCTGGAGATTCTTCGCAAACGGGTTTCTGAGAGTGGCCGTCAAGATAAACTTGATGTAAGTTTAAATTGTAAGTGTTCGTTGAAATGACTGAGAGAAAATTTTTTTTCTTTCACTAGGGAATATTGTTATATTAGCTTATCGGGGCGTGAATTTTGCAGCTTTTGTGCGAGGATGCATTAAAGGCCAAGTTTCCACAGTTTGATCTTGTTGTGGCAAACATTCCGTATGGAATATCATCCCCTCTTGTGACTAAACTGGTGTATGGAGCTAACCCTTTTCGAAGTATCACATTTCTTCTTCAGAAAGAGTTTGCTAGGCGATTATTAGCTGATCCTGGTGACTCAGAGTACAACAGATTGGCTGTAAATGTGAAGTTGATGGCGGAAGTTGAGTTTGTGATGGATGTAAGCAAGCGAGATTTTCTTCCTTGTCCAAAGGTTGATTCTTCTGTGGTAATAATCCGTCCCAAAGCTGAAATCCCCACAGTGAACCTTCACGAATGGTGGGCTTTCACAAGGGCCTGCTTTAGCAATAAAAATAAGACAATGGCAGCAATTTTTAAGCAGAAGAAAAAGGTCATGGAACTATTTAGATTATCTAAGATGAGTGGCTCCAATGGTGAACATGGAATCACAAGCAGAAACTATGATTTTGCTGCTGCTGCTGCTGATGATGATGAGGCAGAAGAAGGAGAAACGAGCCATGAGCAAAGCTGCCGTGCGTGTTCTTGCTCTGAAATGGATATGTGTTCTTACATGGAGAGGATTAATGAAGTTCTAAAAGCTAATGGTTTTGAAGGCAAGAGACCTTCAAAACTGTCTAATGAGGAGTTACTGAATTTGCTTTCTTTGCTTAATCAGGCTGGAATACATTTTCATGGCCAAACAAGGCCACAGAATGCTGAAAATGAAGCACGTCCTGCTGCTGTAAGGAGATAATTTTGACGTTAGATTCTGTTATCCAAATTACTTTTTTTTTTTTGAAAAAAAGTTGAGATACTAATTTTAAACTTTGTCCTATTGTTTTGTGGAGATGCATATGGCTTGAGCATGATTTGGTTTGTTTCTTTGATTTGGGTTGGTTGTTAGGTTGTGGGCTGAATTCTCTCCTTTTCTATTTTGCCTTGGGCTCTTGTAAAATGCATCTCCACATCTCGTTTAAACTTAATGCACACGAATTAAAAAAAAACTAAATATATTAAATTTTAATAAAAATAAAGATAAAAATATTATATTAACCTTCAATTAGAATGCATATATAAATAATATAAAATTAATTAATATTTCACTTATTAGAGAATAAATGAGAAAAAATATTTAATAAATTATTAAAATCATAAAAATGACATTTATTTAAAAAAACTCTTAAAATAATATTTAATTAAAAAATAGAGGGAGTTTTTTTTTTATTTCATTATATTGTTATGTTTATTTAAAACTAATTAATTGTAAGATGGAGTCATGTCATTGTTGTTTGTATTATTTTCAGAATTAAAAAATTTCAAATTCGATTTCAGGAAATTATACCAAAACAAAGTATAAATATTATTAAGACATTTTATTAATAATTAGAGGTCCCTAAACAATTTAAATTCTATTTGTATTTCCCGACACACTTTTCTAATTAATATAAATTTCATTTACTCGACATGAAAATTTATTTTTTTTAAAGCTAATGATATAAACATTAGAGCGTTTAATCAAATATTTTTGTTAAAATTCTATATTATATATTTATTAATTATTTTAAAACTGATCCATTGATTGAATATTTATGTCTGCCTTAACCGGTTGGATGGTGGACCCGGTTTGAAAACCTCCGAAATGGGCCATGGAAAATACTCCGAGTAACCCGACTTGAACTCGGCTTAGCATTGCTAATTTGCCATTTTCAGTCAGCGATCGCAGGCATCCGGCAAAACCCTCCATTTGTATGTTTCAAAATGGGCTTTGGAGCTCTGAGAAGTGTAATTCGTCCGCTCTCAAGAACCGTAATATACCGTACCTCCACTCCCCCTACGGCATCGCTTTTTTCACCATCTCTGTCTCCAAAATTAGACTTTTGCCTCGCCCTCCGTCGACCTCCATTGCTCCAGATTTCGAGTCATTTCAGCATCTTCTCTGAGTCGAACCATTTCGATAGATTAACCGAATCCCGCTTTCCAAAGCGAAGGCCTCAGGATAAGCCTCGTCGAAAAAGGGCCAGCTTGAGACCTCCTGGTACTGTTTTTTTTACTTTAATCTGTCTATGGAATCCCAATTTGACTTGGGATTTCTTTTTAGTGAGTTTTGAAGTGAGATAGAGATTTTTTTTTTCTTTCTGTATGTTGGCATTTCTGGTTGCAATTTTGGAATTAGATAGAAATGCCTAAATTAATTAAGATGTGCAGGGCCGTATGCTTGGGTTAAGCATGTACCAGGTCAACCTATTCAACCCAGTAATCCGAATGAAGGAAGTGTCAAGAGAAGGAACGAGAAGAAGCGCATAAAGCAACACCGTGCCTTTATAAAGGTATGCATCTCTAGAATCATATACACTTAATTTGCTAGTCTTTGATTGAGTTTTTAGGATAGTTATATTGGTATTTTCTTATATACATAATTAATGAGTTTGTGTACCAATAATTGGATAAAGAAGCGAGATTTTTGTTTAAAAGAGAAAGAAAAAGGGTGATTCAGTTTATGTAGTTTTAGGATGCAGTCATGTTGTAGCGTATCACTTTTTTGAAACATTAAGGCATAATGATGCAGGAAGTTCTTTTTTCTGAAATGCTTATTAGAATACTTTAGTAAGGTCAATTCTCTTGGAGGGCTATACTGACAAGGCATATTTGGGGACCATAGTTCAATTATCCTCCCCTCCCTCCAAATGCCTATAGATAAAAAAATAATAATAATAATAAAAAGAATCTACTGGTTGAGATGGCAATTTCTGTTGTAGAGGATACGTATTGCTAACTTGGGCATTTATATGGACAATGCAAATATGAACGCTAAGCTTCTTACAATATGGTTTCCTTTATGAGGTATCATGCAAAAAGATTTTCGTAATGCATGATGCAAATGGACAACTTTGAATGCTAAAATCTTGTGATTTAGACTCTCAATACCACTTTCTTTCTAATTTCTAATATTGTTCATTGGTTATTAATATATACGCAATGATTGACGATGATTCTCCTGAGAAGAAATAGAATGACAGTATTTAAGCTTTGTCAAGTATCTCTTAAATATCCGTCTAAGTGACCATTGTATGCTCCAAAAGGGGAAATGGTTGTAGAAATCATGTTAATCTTCAGTTTGTATGACATATGACTACTTGTTTTTCAAATTTTGTTGCTGGATACCAAACAAATGACTTGCTGATTATTAATTACATATCATCAACATTGTCTGCACCATTTTTGATCCTTTGCTTTTAAACCTGACATGCCACACTGAAAAAACATTTTTGACCTGTGCATTGAAATGTTTAATTTTCCTTTTCTGGTTTTGGGGGGGGGGGGGGGAGGGGATTTTTCGAACTACGACAATGAGTTTGAATGTTCTTTGTGTTGAACATAAAACTGAAAGTGGGTACAATATTGTTTAGCTTTGTATAGATTGAGGTCAAGCCTTAGCTAAAGTTGATGTGAAGATTCTTCACCATTCTCTGACTTTCTGATTTTGCTTCAGTTTAACCTATGATTGCTCTCGTAAATCTTTTTTGTGTGATCAACATGCATTGTCATAATTACTGGCCACATCTTAACAGTGACTTCTACAGTTATTTGTAAGCATTGAGTAGCCCATTTAATTAGAATAAGGATGTCATCCCTACCAAATTTATGTGATCCCATTTTGTTTGATTAAAAGAAACTATGAATGGGGAGCTGATATATTGGTTTTGAATGTCACCGCTCACCAGGCGGAGGCTAAAAAGCGGAAAGCTCAGTTACAGGAGGCTAAAAGGAAGAAAATGATAAAGAGAGTAGAGCGTAAGATGGCTGCAGTGGCAAGGGAGAGAGCATGGGCCCAAAGGCTGGCAGAGCTGCAGCAGCTCGAGGAAGAGAAGAAAAAATCAACAGCTTAGTTATTTTTTTTGCTATTTCTCATCTGCATATGCTTTTGCCTCTTTTCCCATTTTTAGTTGAATGCTAAACATAGCTTTTATAAGTTTCTGGTGTTTCGCGACTGTTTGATTGGGTTAACCACTGCTGATCTAAATTGCATTTGGTCTTAAAGGAATTTCATTTTGCTTCTTTATGCCAAAAGTGTTGCACTGTATGGAGGAGTGCAGCTTAGGAAAAGACATTCTTCGTGGATGGGGGGTTAGTTTTAAATGGTTCCCTTCCCCATTCACCTCGCCTTCATTCGGTTTCTGTAGACGAGTTATATTGCTGTATTTTCTTGGCCAGCTAGTTTATTATTATTATTATTTTGGATAAGACGAATTTGTGTTATTCGGCTCAGAACATGCAAGGAAAAATAAATGAATCCTTCAAATAATTTTATGGGATGTTGTCTTGATCTGAGATGAAATGCCTTATATCTTTTAAGCTCATGTATTCGCCTTTGTGCTTCATTTGGTTCACGAAATGAAACAGTAAGGACTGGAAACTTATTCTGCTTCCTATCAGTAGGAATATATTTTATAGCTTAGATTACAGAAGTAATTTAAACTAAAGTCGTGAATGGTTCTGTTATTATATTATGTCATGCTATTTCTTGAAACAGATGAACTATACCTATGTTAGGGTTGCTGAATTATATAGTATTTTTCTTTAAAGATTGAAGAACACACAAGGAAAAAAGAAATTTCAGGTAATATTTAGACACTCCATATGGGAATTTGCTAATGGTTCTGTTATTATTTTAATTCAGTTGTTTCAGAGATTTTAGTATTATATTAAATTTTTAATATTCTCTCTAGAGATATTTTTCTTGGTTTGGAACTTTAGGGGAGACTCCAAGGAGTTTTGTTTTTAATTTTCAAAATTCCCCAAAATTTGCTTGGTTTTTCCATTTTTTAAAGATACTAGATCGAAGATACTTGTGCACCTTTTAGTAGAAATTTCCCATTATACCATGCTATTCACTGTTGGCAAATGTACAACTTTTATCATAGCCTACAAATACAAATGGCAATACCTCTATGGATTTTTAGTTTACAAGGAAAATGAAATTTCAACTATATTTGAAAAAGATGTTAAAAATTAATTTAATAAAATTTAGCAATCTCAAATTGATAAAAAGTTGACTCTAAATTATATTTTAATTTTTAAATTTTAATATAATAGATTTTTTTCCCTGTATATTCCATTAAATGCTCGAGTCTTTATATTTTTTATTTCGTCAATTTTTTTTTAAATTTTTGTTGTTAAATGAGAGAAATTTCTATTTTACTCCTGAATAATTGTAAGATGTTTTAACAAAGAAGAAAGAAAGAGTTCTGCCTCAACAAAGCTGCAGGAGCGTTAACTTAATCCACTCATGCAATGAATTGCGCAAAAACTCTTCAATTTAGGCTAGCCTTGGCTCGATGCACCTCCTGCCACGTTGCCGTTGGAATCCCTCATGTCGCCGATGGCACAGACCTTAATTCGGTCTCTTCTCTCTTGGGTCCAACTCGATCCATTGAAATTGTGATTTCACTAGGGAACTTGCAACTAGGTAAGGACTTGCGTGGAAATGTTTGTAAGAAATTGAGCAAGGAGGAGCCCTGCTGTCTTGCGACTAGTAGGAACTTGCAACCGTGATGTCTGGAAAAATGTGTGCGAGGATGAGCTGTTGAAGTGAGCTGGCAAATAAAAATGGGGCAAGAAGGCTATTTTCGTAACAAGGCTTGTGATTGCAGGCTCGAGAAGTGGCGACCAGCTGTTGTCGGTCCAAAATCGATTCTGTGAATTAGAACCAGAAATGGAGTTCCTAGATGGGCTTCTCATATGATCCTAAATTATCTTCCGAGTCTTTTGGATGGTCAGTTTCATGTTTTTCTAATTCAACAAGCTGCTGCATCTTTTCCTCTTTTGGCTCCTTATAGAAATCGCACAAAAATAAATGTCTATGTAGAATTTTGGAGAAACTAGCTGCTGTTGGATGGATGTCCGAGCTGTTGAAGGTAATGAGGAGAGAGGAGAAAGAATGAAAGGGTATTGTTGAAATTAAAATATATTCTTTTTTATGGTATTCAAATAGTTCACTTAAGAATATGTGGATGTATGAACCTTCATTAAAATTTCAGGGGTGAAGGGTTCAATCTAAAAGTAGAAGAAAAATATTTGTTGATTATATTAAAATTCAAGAATTAAAATATAATTTATTTAAAGATTTATTAACTACATATTTAAGCAACAAATCCTTTGTATAATTTCTTTTTTTTTAAAAAAAAGAAAAGATTGCAATTGTGCCCAGAGCTACAGTACAAGAGTTGGGAGGCTCCACCACCAAAGTCCAACCTATAATTGAAAGGGTTATTACATAAGAAAGCAAGAGCACGTTTCCTCCTCGTCTTCCTTCTGCATCTCCATATAGGACCAAAGTACACTGACCCTTCTTGCTCCTGAAAACCAACACAAATGTTACCATCAAATCAGACAACATATTTTATAGATTGAGACTTAGATATGAGAGTTAGATTCAAATCATCCCCACTTGCAATCAATTCTCAAGAAATGCTATTTATCAGACGGATAGTGACACCAGAACTAACACCTGCATATGCAGTGGCCTCCCACCTCATCATCTTGTGTCTGCACCCATGGTTTAATCACATCATCATCATCATCTATGGTGGTGGTTGAGTTTGTGTAGCTTTTACTCTCGTGGGTAGCTTCCTCCTCATCTTCACTGTTGGAAAGTAGACAATCTCGTCCTTTTCAGCTGTCCATCTGCATAATTCACATCCATATAATTCACATCCATATAATCCCCAAAAACTTTGTTCCCAACTTCACAAATAAAAGTAAATTCAAAGTGGAAAAAGAAACAATAAGAAATATATATTACTGGTACGTAGTGACCAGGTGGTGAAGGAATATTGATATTTCAAGCCTCGATAGATCTAGTCCAGGGCACAGCCTTTGTCCTCCTCCAAAAGGTGTAAAGGTGCAGTTGTTAACAGAAGCTCCTCCCGTTTTCTGCAATGGAGGGGGTGCGAAAATTAGGGAATATTATAGTAATGTCTAGTCACTTAAATCCAGATTTAACTTGGAGATATTTTAGTAGAACAATTTTTTAAGCTGATGCCAAAATATTAGCAGAAGTTTACCTCCCATCTCCAAGGATCAAACTGATAGGGGTTGTCATAATTTTCTTTGTCCATATGAACAGAAGTAAACGATGCCAAAACACACCATCCTTGTGGAATCAACTTGCCTGAAAAATTTCTCATTTAATCTTCTTCTAATTTCCCTATGTTTCTCCAACAGACTTAGTTAAAGAAGGAAATGGGTCTTAATGAGAGTGGCAGCCAAATAAACAAATTGACACTTACCTTTAATTTCCACATCCTTGATAGCTTTCCTCCAAACCGCATTAATGATGTTTGCCATTCTAAGAGTTTCACTGATCACCTAGTGTCTCACAAATAACAACATTAAAAAATTTAGCATGAGATTTTGCACTTTCGATAAATAGTAACCCTAATTTCCATCTTATAATTTCCATCTCACATTTGAAGACTTACATTTTGAGTAAATCGCAACGACATGTAGTCTGTCCAGTTATAATCCTCTCGAGACTCAGTCTTCTGCCTCTTCAGTTCCATGTTCTCCTCCTGCACATATTATCACTTTTTTTATAAAAAAAAATCCATGCAAGACCCTAATTTCTTACCCATAATAAAAAGTAGGTAAACAAGTTAAAAGTAGGGTACAAGTAAATTTATGGCAATAAATGAATTGCAACTCCAACCCCTTCATCAGTCATTTCTTGCATAAACATGGTAAGAGAACCTTCTTGTACAAAAGTACACAGATGTAGCAGAAAGGTAGCGTCTATGAAGAATGCTTGAGAATTATATTTTTGAGCTACCTGTTCCTCAATTTCGATTTTAATGTCTGTCCACCATACATAGCATATAGACTGTTAAGGCACAGCGTTTCCCGTCACTTTAACTACACCTTAAATGTGTATGCATTCTATGTCCCTTCCCAGTCCTTGTTTGTCTCCTTTACATACTTCTTTCGATATCACGTTCCACTGTCTTTATTTATTTATTTTTTAAAAAAATCTACTAATAATTGTACTCTACTTTAATCTGAAAATTTTTTATTTATTCATATAGAAATAAAGAAAAGATGGTAAATATAAAAAATAAACTGAGTTTACGTGAAAAACAAAAAGAAATGGACATAAGTACGGATAAATGTCACATAACTTTTAAGTTATTCGCCGGAGAAATAAATAATATGTTTAAATTCTCGAAGATAGTACTACTGATAGCGAGGACACACGATAGCTACAGTGGTCTCAACTCTCGGAGACACGGAGTTACTAGGTGGTCCTCTACCGACAGCCGTTCAATTCTTAAATCGTACGGCTAGGAAACGTCCACACGAGTATGTGGGTCCCTTTTCTTTTACACGTACTCACGTGTGCCTAACGAAAACGACTATTAGTAAAAGTCAAACACTTCACCATGCGTCATGAAGCGAACGTCCACAGTGTCATTTTTCAAAATGATCCTAGTCGTTGGATCAAAAGAAGCAAAAAAGCTATATCGTGTGATGTATGGACAACTTACCGTCATTTGCTTTAAAGCGACGGGGCAGTCGCTGAGGAATTTCACAGCTAGTGTCATTGCCGTCGGTACAGTCTCTTCTCCTGGGATCATCATCTCTATAATGTTGTCACTGATGAAATCCAACGGTAGAGATTGCATCTCATTTGCTTCACCATACTCACGTAAAAGCAAGTCCACTACATCTTCAATATTACCCTTTTCATCTGATCTTTCCATGGCGATTTTCCTCTCCTCTACTATCTTCTTCACCACCTTCAGTAGCTTTCCCTTGGCCTGCATCACCAAACAAGCAAATCACCACAACAGCCCAGCTAGAAATCCGTTTCAGGGTTATAAGTTATTGCACTACGAAAATGACATTGTTTAATTGTTGAATTACCTTTAAAGATTTATATAGCCTAGTTCCTGGGAATTTGATTGGTAAACAGATTAACCCTTTGATGAATTCTTCAAATTCCTTCTTTAGAAAGTCTAGATCTTGGCCAGGCCCAATGCTCATTAAAACTTTTACTAAAATTGGGAATGTAATCTGAAGAGAACCCAGAAAGCAAAAACTTGATTAGAGTTAATAATATAAATAATTTAAAGAGATAGAGAAGGAGAAGTACCTTTTTGGTTTCTTCTTGGACTAGAATAAGATCCATGTCCTGCCAAGTAGACAAGGTTGGTTTGACAGAGTTTTCAATATCTTTGGTAATCCTGGATTTGAACTGTGGTGATCTCAAGAAGCCGCCAACTAGTGCATGGAGTTTCTTCTGCAGATTTCCATTCATTTGAAGTATAGAAAACTCTCCAAGCAAAATCCTGATTGATTTAGGATAAGCAGGGATGAAGACATTGCCATGGTTTTGTAAAACAACTTTGTTCACCTCTGGATCTGTTGAAACAATGATGGGTGTTCCAAGAATATGAGTTTTGAACACCTCACCGTATCTGTAAAAAGGAAAATGTTTAATTCCATGATAGATCTCAGCCTTTTCATTGATCGGAAGAAGGAAGAACGAGAGAAAGAGGAAAAGGTAATTTCAGACTCGGTAGAAAGTTGATGAAAACTATGGGGACATATGTACTGTGGTTAATGACTGCATAAGCAATAGCTATAGAAGTTGCAGCAAGCAAGTAACCTAAGGACTAGTCAGGTCAGGTCAGGTCAGGTCAGGTCAGATCTGGCAGGCAGGCTTTACTTTCTTTCCTTTCACTGCTCGATCCTGCCTGCAAACTTTGGCTATGCATATATTGTCACATCCGTTTCTGATCAGCATGAGTAAATTAAAAATGAAAAAGTTCTGAAAAGTGATGAATTATGAGTTATGAGAAGAATGTGGATCTTTAATAAGGTAGGTTGGCTGCTGGCTAATTCACAGCTCTCAGCTGCGTTGGACGAAGATCAATTCATCACGCCAGTAATTTAGTTATCGTCTTCATATATAATCCCCCTTTCTTAATTTATATAAATTATATTTTTATTTATTTTAAATCAAAATTACTAATATTTCATTCAATATCTACTAACCTTTGGTGCAATGGCTAAACATGTTGACGTTACAAGCTTAGACCATAAAAACAATAAAAAAGAAATACATTCATATCTAAGCATGAGTCTAATAGCTAGGCAAGAAGATCTTATTCTCGCTTCTTAACCAGCAAAGGGAGACTCAGCAACCATTGACTCACCAAAAAAACAACAATGGAAAAAAAAGAAAAGAACATAATGATTAAGAGATTTTGCTAATGATCCTAATCAAGTTAATTAACTTGGAAAACTCAGAATCCAAGTTAATTAGTTATATCTATATATTAACTGTAATTTACTGAGCTATATTTGTGCCTTTTCTTTTTGTTTAATTTAGTTCATTTTTGTGCCATGCATGCAAATAGATCTATTACTCAGTAGAATTAGTTTTTCTCAGCAGATTATTGCAATAATTATAAAGATTTAATTTATCCTAATAATATGATGAACATTATCAGTTTTATCACCATCATTCATCTGTTAGAATAACTAACAAAAATGATGATCATATAAAAAGATTAATCAATGATGATGATCGAAACAGTATAGGTGATTGGTAATATATATATCCTATTTAGATAATGTGAAAGAACTACATGCAATCACTGTAGAAAAAAGCAACATTTCAATGGTAATCTTATCAAGAATAATTGATTTGTCAATGGAAAACCTGCATAATTTTAATCCAAGAGAAAGATTAAGAACCTCTTAAATCATTTTCAACACTTCAAATGAAATAAAAGAGATTAATAAAGAGAGAGATAACCAGGACAGAAAGAGATAAGAAAGAGGGAAAAAAGTTAGCAAGCAAGAGATGAAGAAGAAGAATAAGATCATGATCTTGAAAGCCCCAAAAGCAGAATAAATTATAAAAGATGAGAGAAAAAGGAAAAAAAAAAAAAAAAACTTACAGCGTTTTTCGTTTGTCCATGAAAGCAACAGGCTGAGAGGTGTAACCAGAGGCAATGAACTCCAGAGTTTCACCAAGCAAAGGCCAACCCAAGCTTCCCTTTGGAATAATACCATGAAATTTCTTTTCTACTTTCTTGTTATTGTTGAAGAAGAAGCAGCAACACCAGCATCCCAAAAGAAAAAGAAGACCCATGAAAACCCAAGAATCCATATCTTCAATATTGTCTGAAAACCCTAGCAAAAACATGTGGTGAAGCAGAAAGTTCATGCAGGGTAGAGAGAGAGATGAAGGGAAGGAAAGAGTAGTTATTAATGTCCTTGGAAGCTTGGGAAAAATTCAGAGGGGACATAGAAATCTAGAGTGGATCTGGAGCTACAAAGTATCATTTAATGAGGTGGCCATATCGGGTGCACCGAATGCTCCAAACCTCATTCATTTTGTCTCCACTCCATTTAGATAGCTTTAATCTTCACACTGTTTCATGCCTCAATCATTAACAATTACCAGTCATTGCCAACTCTAATCAGTTTTTTCAAGGTATAATTTCTATAAGTACTTCGTTTTTCTATTTTTAAACAAATTTTTAATTTTTTTTGTCTGTAAATTAATCCCTCCTCAACAAAAAAATCAGAAGTGTTACGATACTTGTTTTATAAAAATCATGAGTTAATTTATAGATTCAACAAGCTGCAGTAGTTGTTGATAGTTGCTCATCCACCTTCACCGAAGATGTATCTTAGTCTTGTTGTACACCATCCTCTTCTGGTCCTTATTGATAAGAGAGATGAGATGACCCACTCCCCTTCTCTGTCCATTACTTCATATTTGATGATTTCTTAAGGAGTGAATTTTTAATTTTAGGCTTCACAATGTGCTTCCCAAAAATCAGAGAGAAATTTAAATCTTAATTGAGATTGATATCATGCATATATGTCAAGAAAATATTGGTAGAAAAAGATTTTATCTTGACCACCAAATCTTTGAAACATGTCCAAATAATAATATATTATTAGTCTAACTTGATCAGAGACCTAAATTTGAGTTCATATTATCTTCAATCCAGTGCTAAAAGAATAAATTATATATTATTAATTTTATTAAAATTAAGTTAAATTATTTTTATGTGTTTAAATACTTAAAATATTATACTTGTAACAAAAGACATATGAATAAGAGTTATTTCTAAAAGTTTTCCTCTATAATTCCTTTGTGACTCGATACTTTCGTATTTTTCTCTTTTTTAAACTTAACTTTTTCTTTTAACTTAACTTTTTCTTTTCCCTTCTCATGAAAAACGATATGCGTCAATTGACTATCGATGAAAAAGATGTTGTTGGCCCTATTAAGCGCTCCAGAGATATTCCGAACGTTACTTATGATTTCTGTATGGTGGGAATGTTTCTCACATACAATCCAATCAATTTTCAGAATATGCAGACCTATTTGTCAGATTTATAGCGACAATATTCGGACAGTTATTGTATTGAAGGATTTGGTTCCTAATTACAAGTCGGACATTTTATTTTTTATGAAAAAAAAAACTTTTAGTTCTCGTATGAAATTTTTTCGTAATTTTTTGTATTGATTGCTTCTCAGTCAATAGACAAAGATTGGAAGGAGACTTTTTGTTAATGTTGAAGAGTTATGGGTCTGTTTCTGCAGTTAGTTTTTCTTTAAATTTTATTGATTCGGTTGTTTCGGAAGGTAATGTTCAATGGAAGTTTACTAATTATTATGGATTTCCGAAATCGCAACGACGTCTTGGAATCTTATTTGAGTTTTATCTCGTAGAAGTTCTCTTCCGTGACTTTGTTCGGAAAATTTTAATGATTTATGCTCGATAGATGAGAAAGAATGAGGATTATTTTTGCCAAATTATCTTATATAGGGGTTTATAGAGGCACTTGAAGAGTACTTTTGCCAAATTATAGATTTGATTTTGAATGATTGTGAATATTTATTAGATTCTAGAACTGATATTTCTGTTAGATGGGTTTGTCGTAGTGATACTCTAACTGCTCATACTTTGGCTAAATAATATATTAAGTATAATTATCTCTCTATTTCGGATGATATCACTCTTTGTTTGAATAAGACATCGACTTTTCAATAAGTCTTTTGATTACATGATGGAGTTTCGTAATATTTTCTGATTTTTTTATAGTCGTTAATTTAATACAATTAATAGTTTTATTTTAAAAAAAGATATATGTATATTATAAAAATTATAAATTTTATTAACTTATCCTTAATAAATAGATTTATATTAAATAGTAATAAATTATTTTTTTAAAAAAATACTCCTGCATAAATCTGCTGAACCCCTCCCGCTTCCCGTAAGAAAATTTTCATTCCAATCCTAAATTTTGTAGGGAATATGAATGAAAAGAGCAATTGCAGCCGGACCTAACTCATTTTCATCCCTACGCAATTCTCTTTCTCACCTTTTTTTTAGGTCAAATTAATGCTAGATACGGGCCAGGTCGAACTGTGAATACATCAAAATTAGTAATACATGAATTGGGACTGAAATTATTTATTCTTTTTCGTTTTGAACTAGAACTGAAATCAGCTTGTTGAAACCATATTCAACTTTACTCAAACGTTACATTGTTTTTTTAATAAATTATATTGATTATATTTAATTTTTTACTTTAGAAATACTTTTCAAAAATTTTGAATCAAAATTATAAAAAATTTTAAGTGAATCCATGGTATTATGAGAAATTTTTAGATAAATTCGGTATACCATAGACTCAATAGATAATAAAATAGGTTAAATTCACATATTTATATTTTTAAAATTTCTTAGTTCGTAATGAACCAAATTGATATAAGTATTTTTCCAATACCATTTTGACTCAAAATAATTTTAAAAAATAAAGACATTCAAACTACAAAGTGAACTGAGTCAACTGAACCCGTCTAGAGCAAATCACCATGTATTTTAGGTTTTTTAAAATCATATCCCAGCCAAGATAAGAGCTCCGAATTGAATATATAACAAAAATTGTTCAAACAATAAGAGAGGATACTAACCTTGCAGCTGTTCTCCGAGAGATCCCTGCACCTTAATTCTACTGCAGGTTGCCTAATTCAAAAACCTATTTCCTTGAATTTCTTTTTTATCCAATTATATAATGAGAGTTATAGGCATATATGGTAAGTAGAGGTGTAGCTAGGCTGGCATTTTACATATCAAAATAGAATTAAGTGCATAGCATGCATTGGCTGAATTTTATAAATAGGCATTATTTTTATGCAAAGTTTAGATATATATGGTTAGTTAAATCTAGCTAGAATTTTATAAATAGGTAATTCTCTTGGTTGGTAGATTATTTTTTATTTTTATTTAAAATTAAATAAATTTAATTTAAATTTTTAGATCAATTAATTTTTTATGTTATTATTTAAGGTTAAATAAATCATTATTTTTTAATAATAAAATATTATTTTTTATAATTTAAAATATTAAAAATTTAATATTTTAATTAACATAAAAAATATTCAATTTTTAATATTTTAAATTCAAAAAAATATTTTATTATTAAAAAAATATTATATGATCTTAGGACTCATTTGATCTTTGAAAAAAATATATGAATTGAACTTAGTTGATGTTTGACTAAAAACATAAAAATTTAATTGGATTTATATCTATTATTTTTTTATCCATATATAAATATAATTGTGTCTGTATTTCTATGTTCTCAATTTATATATTCTATATTAAATAATATTTTTATTTTATTAAATGTTAATATATTATTATATAGTGTATATTTTAAAATTTTATGTTTATTATTATTATTATTATTTACTTTATACATAAAATTTCGTGATCTTTTTGGAATTAATTACTAAGATAAATTTATAAATTTCACAAGTAAAAATTTTAAGTTTATCTTAATTTATTTATTAATATAAAATTAAATTTATGCATTTGGAACATGTATGAATTGAAATGTAAATATTCATTTTTAATTTTAATTTAATACATTATATATTCATTAGTCAAACTCTATAATATAAGTGTTGGTTAATATATTTGTATGAAATTACGGACAAAATTTTGTATTATTATTTACAAATAAAATTATTAGATGTAAAATTTTATGATTAAAATTTTAAATTTTAAATAATAAAAATTTAATTTTTAAATTTATTGTAATTATATATTCTAAAAATATTAACTCTCCTATTATTTTAATTTTTAATTTAAAAATTTAAAATCTCAATATCTAAGTTTAACTAATTTTAAATTATAAATTTCAAAGTTTAAATTAGTGATAAATTTAAAATCTCCATTTTAAATAAATATCTAAGTTTAACTGATTTTAAATTTTAAAGTTTAAATTAGTAATTAGCACAATAAAATTAAGTGTATTTAAAGTGTATTGTTAATCAAAGTCAAATGATCGCTAAATTTAACTACATATTTAAAAAAATAAAAAATTTAAAAAATATCTAAAATGTACATAATCAAAATTATTTTAGTGGTTAGTTATAATTATTAAATTATTAATTAAAATTTTATCATTCAAAATTAAAATTTTTAATTATAATCATAATTAAATGTTAAATTTTGCATTTTTACGTTCAACGGCCTTATAAATATTAAAATATATATTATTCGTTGAAATATAAAAATAGTTTATATAACTATTAATTCACTAAAGACTGTAAAAGTTTACCCGTTTCCGTAGTTGACTTGAGAAGAGCAAAATGGATAATCCCCTGACTTTTGGGCCAGTAGATCACTTTTCAATTTAAAACCAAAATTTGAATCAAATCAATTTGGTATTATTCGATTTATTTGAAAAACTGAATGAAGAAAATAGTTTTCTTTTTTCGTCTCCCTCATAAAACTCATGAAATCCCTAACCCTTCTCCCCTCCCTTGCAAATTGATAATCTCCCTTGTAACTCCTAATAATTTCAGTTTATGATTTTACGTGGACAAGGGACGCAGATATGCTACTCTTCTCCTTCATGCACCTAATATTGAGTCCTATCGCAACTCTACTCATGCATTTGATAATTATATTTGGAAAGATAAAATCTCAAATTTCTTGTACATGTGATTAAAAAAATTTTGAAAAAAAGAAAAAGGGGTTTCCGAGTATGAGTACTGGAATGAGTAAAGAGAATTAAATTATGCTTCTGGTAGCAAGGTCATCCCCTAACCTAGAGACCTATTCATTGTCACACATTCCTAGAAAACGTGCAGTAACCACGTGACTAGTACGTGAAGGAAGCCCATCACTACGCCCAGACTCGTCCAGAGATGAGAGATGGGAGGCGAGGAGGAAGGGAAGTCGAAAATTTGTCGGCCTCTTAATAAATATAAACATCATAAAACCATAACTATCGAATTGTCTTCATCATTTTCTCTCTCTCTCTCTATTCCATGCACTTCTCATTACAGCAGTCGGCAAATTTATTAGTTCCATCTTTTGAGGTCTCTGTTACGACTTCTCTTACTCAAGTTCTGCCATGGCTGCATCTAAAGGCATGTGGTCCTTTTTTCTTTTCTGCATGTGGACTTTGACCCCCTTTGCTTTGCTTTGCCTTTCAACTATTGTGAATTTGTTCATGAATCATGATCATGAACAAGAGGGCTTCCATGATAGAGACACATTGTATTAAATCCTAAATGATTGTCCTTGTCCTATTCTTATGTCAGTCAAACACAAGTCAAGAAATTATTTCTTTTTAATAAAATGAAAACTTTACTTGCCGACTAAACTATCTAAACCGTACCCCAGTCAGTCCTACCTAATCATTATTCGAAACTCCAAAGATTCAATCCGTTTGATACGTGAAAGATAAGGTAAATCTAGAGTCTGTTACTTCTCCTCACTCCGACGCTGTTGCATCTGCATCTTTATGCTGCTGCTCTGGTTTCTTAATGAAAGTTGTGCATTTCTGACAGAACAACAACAAAAATAAATAAATTAAAAGTCTGTCGTTTAAAAGAATGCCAAGATCAGCATCCACTCGATAATTCTGGTTCCATGATGATTAAGAAAAGCCAAAGTCTTTGCTTCTTTCGGACGCACATCGTCTTTAATCTATATATGGAAGATCTGAGCTATTTCAAATCATCAAACTGGATTTTACTTTTCTATGAATCAATAGCTACTGTTTGTTTTCTCCGACCTTGTTGCTTGTGTGTTTTCCCATCTCAAAATATTGAGATATGTCCAACGTATAAAGGTTCAACGTCATTTTGGACAGAAAGCTCTTTCCAAGTGATTACATCATCTTACCTTCTCCGCATATAAATCTTTCACCAAACTCTTCTATTCACTCACAATACTCGGGAGGAGGAGAAGAAAGAAATTCTGCTTTATTTAAAACTTCCCTAGAGGGAAGTAATGTATTATGCTTCAGGCAACAATATGGTAATTCCTTTGTGGAGCTCCTATTGAAACTATTACACACAACAATATTGATGACCGTCGAGCTTCCTTCATTAGGAGAGAGATCTGACCCTAAAAAAAAATATAGGTCCAAAACCCATCAAGTCATTCTCAAGAACACCGACCTACTACCAGAAGTCATAATCCGGACATATAGGGCAGGCCGGATGGCGTATGAGTACCACCCAACAAGAAAAGTTTACTCCAGTGATGTGACAGAAAGTAAAACAAGCGAGTTCAGTCACTTCGCAGCTATATCCGCATGCACGCCGGGAGGAATTAAATGGCTGTCTGGCGCGGAGAGAGGCTCTGAAGCATCCGGATCTGAGTGACAGAGACATGTATCATTGTAGCAGAGAAGCAGTTAGACGTCGCTAGCGGACAAAAGGAAAAATGATAAAGGGGAAGGGACGACTTCTTCCCTGTCCAAGCTTACACACTAAACCCTATTTTCTGGACATCAGAATATCAAATATAATACAGAAACTATAGAAAAGGATTATATTCTTGCAAGCATAGAATATTTTGCATATGACTGGACTTAGTCGCTAGCATCTTAAGCAAAAATACAAAAAACGTTTTGACTTTAAGCTATTCTGAAGATGCAGCCGACTCCATGGAACTTGTCTACAAACTTCATATGCATGCTCTCTCACTTGAATCATTTTCAGTGTCTGACCTAATATATATATCTATCTAATCACCTCTCTGTAAGAAACATAAAGACCAAGCAAGAAGCCATTTTCTGTAATTTTGTTGATGTTGACTTATTTGCTGATTTTAACTGATTCTAGAGATATGATTTAATCTGATTATGATTCTTAATTATCTCTGTAATTATTATTTGATTATTTACTTCCTGTTTAGATATGATTCTTTATATATAAATAGTCATGTAAACCAACTGTA
Source organism: Manihot esculenta (assembly GCF_001659605.2). Classification (NCBI taxonomy): domain Eukaryota; kingdom Viridiplantae; phylum Streptophyta; class Magnoliopsida; order Malpighiales; family Euphorbiaceae; genus Manihot; species Manihot esculenta. The sequence goes on along the minus strand of NC_035162.2, from coordinate 7,700,328 downwards.
AAGATTAAGAGTGAAATACAAGAATACTCAAAATTTTCTTAAAATTATTCATGGTATCAGAGCTTTTTTCCTGATTTTTAAGTCTAAATTCAATTTTTCCTCTTTAGGGTTTCAAAACCCTAGATCTACTTTTTTGGATCCAAATTCCGACCATCTTTCCGGCCTTCTCGTGCTGCTACCCGATCTTTTGGTGAATCGATTGGGCTCTCTTGTGTGTACAACCTTGGATACGTCATATTCTTTCACGGTTCATAAATCTTTACCATGGCAGAAGGAACTTGATTACTATCAAGACTTCCAGGCAGACTGCATTGGAGATACACTTAAATTTTGGAGAATGATTGAAAAGGAGTGGGTTTATGATTTTTTTGCAGGGTTGAATAACGAATATGATCCAATTCGGGTCCAAGTATTGGGAAGAAATCCTTCTCCTTCTCTAGAAGAGGCCCACACCCATGTTCAACAAGAGGAAAGTCGTCGACATGCTATACTCTATATTGCACAAGTTGAAAAGGTTGGGTTGACTACTAGTTTGAGTACACTACAGCCTCCTACTTCTGAGAAAGATCACTTACACTGTGACTATTGTGAAAAACCAAAACATACCAAATAGACTTGTTGGAAATTACATGGTCGTCCCACTAGAGGCCATGGAGGAAAACGAGGTATCTCCAGAAATCAAGCTAATTTAGCAAAAACTGTGGAGGAGCCCTTTAAGGAGATAACACCGACTGAGTTCTTTTCCCCTAATGAACTTCAGAGTTTCAAGCGCCTCCTGTCTCATATTGACACCTCTTCATCCTCCGGTGCCACATCTAACTTTGTAAAGTCAGGTAATGCTTCATCTTTTAATAATGTTCTATGGATTATCGATTCTGGTGCAAACAGACATATGACAGGCTATTCTAAAGGTTTTCTCAATTATTCTCCTTCTCTAACCAAAGATAGTATCAGAATTGCTGATAGCTCTTTTACTCCCATATCCGGAACAGGTTCTGTTATTTGCACATCAAACATTAAATTATCATCTGTCCTTCATGTTCCCCACTTTCCTGCCAACTTTTTATCTGTCAGTGCTATCACCAATACTCTTAACTGTAAAATTGAATTCTTTCCTGATCATTGTATTATTCAGGATCTTCGCACAGGGAAGAGGATTGACAATGGTAGATTGCATGATGGTTATACATGTTGGAGGGTAATCCAGGTTCTTCGATATCTCAAGCCTGTTTGGGAGAAAATAAAGATGTCAATCAGGAAATAATACAGATGTACAGGCGGTTAGGGCATCCATCATTTTTTGTCTTAGAAAAACTTTATCCTAATTTGTTTGCTAAAACTCAGTTTGGCTCTTTATTTTGTGATGCTTGTGAATATGCTAAACACACTAGAACATTCTATGCTTTGAGCCATAATAAAAGTCAAATTCTTTTTGCGACTATTCATTCTGATATTTGGGGGCTTACTCAAACTATCTCCTTATCTGGTAATCGATGGTTTGTCACATTTATTGATTGTTGTACTCGAATGATTTGGGTCTATCTGATTAAAGTTAAAAGTGATGTATTTTCTGTTTTCAATCCTTTCACAAGATGATTTATACTCAATTTGATACTGAGGTGAAAATTTTGAGAACTGACAATAGAAAAGAATATATAGATAGTAGCTTTTCTGCTTATTTAGAGAATAATAGGATAGTACACTAGATTAGTTGTCTTTATACTAATGCTCAAAATGGCGTTGCTGAGAGAAAAAATAGGCATCTATTGGAGGTTGCTTGATTTCTTATATTCACCATGAATCTACCCAAATCATATTGAGGAGATGCAATCCTTGTATCTACTTACCTTATAAATAGAATGTCTCTCAAGACCCTTACTTTATGAGTTCTTTGGCAATTCTACAAGGGAAGAATTCATACGTTGTTTCACCAAAAATATTTGGGTGTGCTTGTTTTGTCCATACTAGGATGACAGGGAAATTGGATCCCAAGGCCCTTAAATGTGTGTTTGTTAGGTATTCTTCGACACAGAAGGGATACAGGTATTATCACCCTCCATTTAGAAAATACTTAGTCAGTATGGATGTTACCTTCCGAGAAACTGAACCCTACTTCAGTACCACCCACTCACCTCATCAGGGAGAGAATAATGATCAAGAAGATGTGATCCCGAATTCTGTGATTCTGAATAATATGGTTCAACTAGAGAGTTTGAGTTCTAGTAGACAGGGAGAGGTGTCCAATCAGGGAGAAAGAATTGGGCGTTTGGACAAGCCATATTTGAGAAGGTATTCAAGGAGATACAAGGCAGAAGAAGCCATTATGCAGTCTACTCAGAGTCAATAATCTTCTTCTGGTGAGTTACCCAGTCAAGAATCTTCTTCTGGTGAGTTATCCACAACTCTTGAATGCTCTAATGACTTAGATAAACCTATTGCACAAAGAAAAGGGGTCAGATCTTGTACTAAACATCCTATTTCTAACTTTATTTCTTATGAATCCTTGAATCCTTCCTATAAAGCATTTCTCTTGTCTATTTCCTCTGTGTCTATTCCATAGGATTGGAAGAAAACTCTTGCAGATCTTAAATGGAAGGAAGCAACGATTGAAGAGATGAAAACATTGGCTAAAAACAAGACTTGGGAGCTTGTCACTTTCCCACCTAGGAAGAAACTAGTTGGTTGTAAGTGGGTGTTCACAGTGAAACACAAAGCTGATGGTACAATTGAACGGTTTAAGGCCAAATTGGTTACTAAAGGATTCACCTAAACCTATGGAGTGGATTATCAAGAGACATTTGCCCCAGTTGAGAAAATGAACTCAATCAGAGTTCTGTTATTTTACGCAGCTAACTTGGACTGGGACTTGCAAGAGTTTGATGTGAAGAATGCTTTCCTCCATTGAGATTTAGAGGAAGAAGTATTCATGAAAATTTCTCCTGGGTTCGCTGATGAGAAGACACAAAGAAAGGTGTGTAGGTTAAAAAAGACTTTGTATGGGCTAAAACAATCTCCTAGAGCTTGGTTTGGCAGGTTTAGCAGAGCCATGATATCCTTTGGTTACTAACAAAGTAATGCTGATCACATTCTGTTTATCAAATATCACAAGGGTAAGATCACCCTTCTTATTGTATATGTTGATGATATAGTGGTGACAGGCAATGACAAAGAAGAAATGACTCAACTAAAGAGGTTATTGGCTTAGGAATTTGAAATCAAAGATCTAGAAAAACTGCAATATTTTCTAGGTATCGAGGTGGCTAGATTAGAAAAAGGAATTTTCCAAAAAAAGTACATTCTAGATCTTTTGGAAGAAACTGGTATAATGGGGTGTAAACCAGCAGAATCTCCCATTGAAAGTAATCACAAGCTGGAAGCAGGAACTGGTGAGTCCATAGATATTGGAAGATATCAGAGATTGGTAGGAAGGTTGATTTATCTCTCACACACTGAATTGAATATAACCTATGTTGTTAGTTTAGTCAGCCAATTCATGCATGACCCTCGCAAGACTCATATGTAGGTTGTACTTCGCATCTTGAGATACCTAAAGTCTGCGCCGGGAAAATAGCTTCTTTACTCCAAATATGGTCACCTCCGAATTGAAACTTTTACAGATGCAGATTAGGCAGGATCTCTCGATGACAGGAGATCCATCTCTAGCTACTGTACAGTTGTGGGAAGAAATCTTGTCACCTGGAGGAGCAAAAAAAAAGTGTTGTTACTTGGTCAAGTGCTAAAGCAGAATACAGAGTAATGGCCCAAAGTGTGTGCGAACTCTTATGGTTGAAGAAGTTATTGGAAGAGTTGAGATTGCCCGAGAGAGACAAGATAATCTTATATTGTGACAATAAAACTGCTATAAGTATAGCACAAAATTTAGCCCAACATGACCAAATGAAACACATTGAAATTGATCGGCACTTTATTAAAGAAAAATTAACATACGATGTCTTAAGCCTAATTCATATGACTTCTATTAGACAACTTGCAGATGTGTTTACTAAAAGGTTCAACAACAAAATTTACCATAATCTGATTTGCAAATTGGACATGTGCGATATTTTTACACCAACTTGAGGGGAAGTGTTGACTTATTTGTTAATACTAGCTGATTTTAAGAATATAATTTGATCTTATTAGGATTATTAATTATCTCTATAATTATTATTTGATTATTTATTTTTGTTTAGATAAAATTTTTTGTATATAAAAAATCAAATAGAAATTGTAAAGATTAAAAGAAAATACAAGAATACTCAAAATTTTTCAAAAATTCTTCAATTGAAAAATGGAAAAATTGCAAGCTATGTTCATAAGCAGCTAGGTTTTCATCAACTTGCACAAGCAACAGCATCTTGTTCCACATTGTTGCAAAACACGCTCAATTTAGTAATAGCAAGTGCCTCTCCGAAAGTAATGCTCACGTAGATTTGAATATAAGAACTTCCACCATAATCTCCAATATCATCAACATAGTTCCTGCGGGCAGGGGTCTTTTCCTCATGCCATATGCAAACATATGCCCTAATGTAACCAACAGCCCTGATGACACTGGAACGCCGTTTTCTCCAGAGAAAGCAGTAAAAAGGAATCTGAGAATTAAGAAGGCAGTATGAGAAAGATCCAATCAGCATGAATTTAAAGCTCGTCTTAATATTGATTCCAAATGTGGGGGCAATTGGTCATCTAAACCAACAAAAATGAAACCATTTTTGGCATCTCTTCATTTCAAGCCAGTCTCTTCATCATCTCTCTCTATTAAAAGAAAAAAGAAAAAAGAAAAAAGAAAAAAGAAAAAAGAAAAAAGAAAGCACTCATTACTGGAAACCTGTTTCATCTCATGTTTATCATTAGTACTCCATTTCTAATCCAATACATGGACAAGTCAGGATAACCTAGGCACAAAAGAAGAGAAGATCACAAGATCTAGAAAGTAATTGGGTCAGTTGAGCTTGATTCCAACATCCACAAACTGAAAATGGTAACCAGATACTAGCCAAATACTAGATAATGTCAAGTGCATGATTACCAGCACTAGGGTTTGGGATTCAATTAAAATCAAACAGAAAGGGCTTCATGAACCAGAAAAACTATCCTTGAAATTCATGGCCCAGATGAAAGTGGAACTGGATAAGGTGTTTGAACTTTGAGGGTAAATAGTTCATAAGAAAATATGAAATCGGATCAGTACCAAAAAAGGAGTAAAAATGTTTGATGAAATTTTGTAGGCAGCAAATACAAGGCTATGTTGGTGAAGGAATGTCCCATTAGTAGATACCCAGATCATCAAACAAGAGAAAACTCAGGGACGGTAGATCAGAATAAGGAAGGCAGGCTAAATGATCAGATATCACAGTGTTAGGATAGAAATGCTATCACAGAAAGATCCTGAGAAGAACAAGAGAATTTAGAAAGAGAAGAGAGAGAATAGAAAAAGAACTGAGACATTAAAGTGTGGAGAGATTTGTAATTGATTATTGATTGTAGAATAGTGTAGTGAATACAAGGTCTGCACACTATTTATTGTACTTTTCCCTCCAGGAGACTAGTTGTAACTGTCTAACTAACTCTCAGCAATTTCCCTCCAAAATTGCGGTCAACCTTGGTTGACTTTTCCACATTACTTATTCACTGTTTATTCCTGTTAAATTTGGGCCAGACCTAACTCACCCCAAAAGCTAACTCAAGCGGGAGGAGTGCCTATGTCTCATATAAGGGGCACATTACCCTTTTTCACAACCGATGTGGGATTCAACACACCCCTCACGCCCAGAATTTTTACTGGTGCGTGACACATTTATAGGGCGCCCAACATCGAATGGGGAGGCTCTGATACCATGTTAAATTTGGGTCAGGCCTAACTCACCCCAAAAGCTAGCTCAAGGGGGAGGAGTGCCTATGGCCCATATAAGGAGCACATTACCCCTTTCCACAACCGATGTGGGATTCAACAATTCCAATATTTTCTCCTACAATATGTTAAATGAGCCTGGTGTAAGCAAGAAGAGACAAACTTAGAGAGTAATTAACCACTTCCTAAGAGTATCAGGGAGATGAGAGTTACCAATTCTCAAGGTAGATTTGATGAGTGTAAGGCAGATTTCTCTGAGAGCTCCAAAAGAGGTCAATCAGGTTACTGCTTGTTCTAGTAACTTCAAAAGGTGGAGAAGTCCAAAAGATTGCTGTTTTTTTGTTTGAGGGAATCAGTCAACCAGGTGGTATATATAATAGATCTTTTGTTGCAAAAATAAATCATACACTCAAAAAGTGAAAAAAGAACAATCAAACAAAGAACACATACATTTACGTGGTTTGGCGATGTGTCTACATTGACAAAGCCTGTATGAGAAGAAAATAATCGTAGGAAATCTTTTGATAACACGTCCACCTCCCATCATATTAAAGTTACACTCCACTCCACTTCCCCACCTCTTCATACACAACAAACCCTCCATTGCTGAGCCTTTAAGCATACAGCAATTCTCCTAAATGATTGTTACATATAGGAGAACCAGAAATAAAGCGCAAGTCAGATAGGTCTGGAAATATGTGAGAATTTAGGGTAGAAAAATTCAACTAGAAATTGGCCAGGAAGTGAATTAGTTTGTTGTAAGGTAGTTACTGGATCCCTAGTTGTACAAGTGGAGGGAAATGTAGTATAAAAGAGATGGAAAGCTTCTCTGCTATCATTTTGAAGAAATATCAATAAAATCTCGCTCTCTTTCCTATCTATTCTATCTACTTTCACCCAAAACCTCACTATTTCTCTCTTTTCCTTCGGGAATAACTGTCAGGGTTTCCACCATAACAATGAGCCACTCCACCTCCTTGTTTTTACCTGTGTTCAGTGTTGATTAACAACAGCGCATGCCCCTCAAATGTTGATTAAAAGCATTACCAATTGATAACAAGTTTTAAAAATGGTATAAATGAAAATTCACAAAAAAATCATGATTAAACAGGACATTAGGCCTTTTTTCTATAAATATCACACAAGTGATGAAAAACATGGATCCCTGGTCGTGAGCAAATAAAAATTTATATATGGAGAGAGAGAAAGAGGGACAGTCTCTCACCAGATATGCAATCACTGATAATCCCCAAATTGGCATGATTCTTCCTTATCATTTGCACCGGATCTAGGTACGCTTCTCTAGTATATCCCAGGTGATTCTCTCAAGAACTGTGCTACTCACTGTTCGTGCAGGTAAATGAATGCAGATATTATATCTGTCTCGCATGCTATACAATAAGTCATCAGGTAAGTCTTTTAGGGTGGGGTAATGTGTATCTGAACCACATCTCAGGAAATTCAGTGGAAAGCTGGTCCAAGAGATCTGAAAAATGCAATCCCACCTTTTTTACCTTGCACATGCTGGAAAAGCCTTCGCTTGATTTCGATTTGATCCTGGTTCATATTATTTTCAATCCTGGATGCATTGTTGTAGCTGTTCACATTCTGACCAAGAAGAGTTACTTCCTTCACTCCTTCCTTCCTAGTTCTGCCACTTCCTTCACTATTGAATCCACTAGATGTGACCGCTCTCTTCCCTCTAGTAAAAGGAACAATGCAAAGAAGCACATATTAGTGCAACTTCTCATCACTGGGACAAAAGCAATAATTGAATCCCTGCAAATTCAAACTGGACTAATATCAGCATAAGTTTCTTCCAGTGAAAGAAGAGTATCGGTCCCCATTTCGAATTAGTTTGCCTCTTCCAATAACTGCAGTAAATCTCTGTAAGCATCAGGTCCACAAACCACATCAACCATCTTATATGCCATCTAGTCCTTTAAACTTTAAGCCAGACATCCGAAAACAACCACCTTAGAAGGAACTGACTGTGACCTTCCAATAGCATCATTTCTCTTCCATTGTCCCTTGAGAACAAAAGTAATTACGTCTCTGCCACACTTTTGGTTCTGCTTTGTCCCTGATAGCACAAGTATTAATGAGAATGATCTCAGCATTTTCAGGATCATCAACAACTTCACTATATTCACATGCTTCATAATAGAAAGGAAAATCTCATACTGTTGATATTCATCTGACATCCATAAGTCTCATGATAAATATGGCCTCTTGGATGAATTTCAGAATCTGGAGAAAATTCTGATGCTGGTATAAGGCTAGACGGAAAAAAGGAAAAAGGAAAGAAAATTTAGGACATGAGTTTTAATTCACACAATACACGACGCCATTGTCACAAAATGAAATTTTGGTAAAAGAACATTAAAACCTCCGCATATAAACCCTTCAGAGCATTATTATCCACAGTAAACCACCATGGCATAGGAAAAATCTGAAAATGGAACCATTAATCTTGAAAAAGCTTGGTCCTTACCAAATGTACAAAGACAAAATTTGCAGTTCAGTGTTGATTGATTTCCCATACGAGAGCAAATTAAGCAAAGACTTTCCAATCTCCATGCTATACTCCTTAGATTTAGACCTGTATGTTGTTTAATGGTAGACCATTTGTTGTTTCTGCTGTAAATATATGCAGATACCAGTATGTATCACACTAGACAATTTTATATACACAATGAAACAACACAGACAATATATTCAGGCCTTATACCAACCCCCTCTTCCCCCCCCCCCCCCAACCCCCCCAAAAAAAAAGAAAAAAGAATCTCCAATTAAAGCTTAATCCAAAAGTGGTTGTAACCGACGCTACCTCCCTATCTCGGCACATTTGAACACTAATAAAGCTTTGGCTTGAGGCTTGCCCTGATATAAACAGAGATACGAAAAGCAGTACGTATTCAAACTAATGAATTCTATACTACAACACAAAATTGCACAAAGGGAATACCCATACTCACACATACATACACACAGGTAGCTCAAAACCCAGAAATCGATCTTTTGCTCCACCAACGAAATGCACACTAACATTAGCAGCAATAAATACAGCTACTGTATTCAATCCGTATTTGACAAGTGAAACCCCACTCATTTTGAAACAACCTATGTTAATTTAAGTTGCTCATTTCACCAAACACAAATACACAATCAAACCAATATACAAAAATAAAGTGAAAACTCACTGGGGTTGTGTTTGGCAGCAAAGAGAGCAGCCTATGCGACTAAGTGGTGAAGATTAGGAACGTCGCTCTTATTAGAGAAAGAATGGCGAGAGTGAAACAAGCTTCTGGTGAGATGAAGATAAGAGCTCTTTCTTTTGAGAGTATGGCGGACAAAATGGCCATGGCAACGGGAATTGTAAGCCTGAGGATGTTGGAAGAGAAATCTGATGCCGGACAAGGAGCATCGACTTCAAACGTTGAGGGAGCGGTGACAGCGAGGCTGCCTGAGGATCGCTGAGAGGGACGAATCGATGCAGGAAGAGAAGACAACATTAGAAGAAGAGACCCTCTGAATTACTTTTCGTATGTGTACTCACAGGTTACAGCCCGAGCCATACTTCAAGTCTGAACCTCTCAAAAGTCAAAACGCACCGTCCCCTAAACTTTCATTTATATATATATATATATATATAAGAAAATAGTATAAATATTAACTATACTTGCTTTTATTTAAATATATTTTCTTTAAAAAATTTAATTTTATTTCAATTATATCTCTATTTTTTATCAATTAAAATTTTAATTTTTTAAAATTATTATCATACTATTTATATTATTAAAAAATTAATAAAATTATCACTATCAATTTATATCACCACATCATATCAATAAAATTTAAAATTAATCATAAAAAACTTATACTTTATTTTTATTATAATTTTATCTTATATCTTTATTTTTTCTAGTTAAACTCTATTTTATTAATAAAATATTTAAAATAATCTTTTAACAGGATTATTTATCTTGATTAAAGATAATAATAATAATAATATTATTATTATTTAATTTTATTTTAATTTTTATCAATTATTTTATAATAATAATAATTTATTTTAATTTTTTTAATTAAAATCATTATTAATTAATTTTTCTTGAATTTATTTAATATCCTTATTATTTAGTATTATTTTTAAAATTATTGTTAAAAAATAATTTTATTAAATACATTATTTATAAAATATTAAAAAATAATTTAAAATAATATTTAATATGATTTAATTTAAAAATATTAAAAATAATAAAATAATTTTTATTTATTTTTAATTATTATTTTAACTATAAAATATAATATTAATCCACTATTTTTTAAATTATACTAATATTCAGAATAAATTTTAAAAAAATAAAAAAATAAATAGTTATTAAAAAATTTTATATTTTTAATCTCACTATAATTTTATTATAAATTTTAAATTATTATTAATTTTATCCTAAAAATTAGAGATATGGTATGTTAATATGATATTTATAGGTAGTGTCGTAATAATTTTATTAATTTTTAATAATAAAAATAATAATAAAATTCAATTTAAATAATTTTAAATCACTGAATTTCAATTGATAAAAAAATATAAAATATAATTATAATAAAATTAAAAGTATATTTTTTTTCATTAACTCTTTCTTTAAAACCGTTCCCGTAGTTCTTTACACAAATTCCAATAAGTTCCAACCAATAATTTAATGTTTGAAAAAATAGGAATAAATTATCAAGAATATGTTATGAAAAATATGTCAAAAAGCAATGTGTTTTGCCCTCATGTATTTAATTTAATAATGCATTTAGTTAAATTTTAAAATTTCTAAATTTAATATTTTAATCATCCATCCCTTATATCCAAAAAAAATAATCTATAATGATATAAAATAATAATAATAATATAAAATTACTATAGTAATTTATTCTTACAAAATAAATATTTTTTAAATAATTTACTTTAGATGAATTGTTAAATTTCATTTGTGATGGTGATATGTAGAAAAATATAAACATATTTAAGTAATGATAAGCTAATGTGAAAGTTTAGTTATTTGTATAGTGACAATATTAATCTATAAAAAGGCAGGGATTCATTAGATAATTCGATATAAATTTTAAATTATTTATTTTTGTTGAGAAGTATATATATTATTGAAATTAGTGAAACTTATTATAGAAAAATCCAATTTAAATGGGACAAAACAAATATTTGAAAACCATAATGGAAATTAAATGAGATAAAAAAAATTGAAAAAAAATTAAAAATCATCGCTAATTTTGTTTGATGTTCTTAAATAAAACATTTTTTCTAAAAAATATATTGATTTTCCTTTTATACATATCTCAAATTATAGTCACTTTATTTTTCTGAACTAATAAAATATTTATTAGCCTAGCACCTATGTGACTTAATTAATTATTAAAAAATAATATGAATTAAAAATATATTAAAAAATATCAAATAAATTTTATTATTTGTATATTTTTCCCACAAATTTATTATTTTTTATATCAACTTTAGTTTACATGAAAATTAAAATAAACTTTTTTTTGATTGAGAGCAATGTATAACTAAAATGTAAATTACACATTAATTATGAATAAGATGATTAATTGCATTTAATTTTTCAAATTATGCTAATTTAACTGAATAATATATAAAATAAGAATAATAATAAAAATATTTATAATTTACTAATTTATATGAGTATTATCATTATTAATGAATTTATCTTAGTATTTTTAACTGCTCATTAAAATATTTTTAATTTTAATTTCAGTTATGGTTCACTCTATTCGTCTATTTTCAATCGGATTTTTTTATTAAAATATTCTACATATTTCTGTTTCGACCTTAATTCGATTAACTAAAATTAAATTGATTAAATATCGTAATCAGAATGATTAATTAATTTTAATTTTTAAATCAAATTGAAATTAGACAGATTAAATCAGAAATCAGACCATAAATCAGTTTCTGTTCGTGAACTGGACTTATGCACTATAACAAAATTTGGGGGTTAAATTGTAAATTTTCCCAAAAAAATATGGGCATCGGGGTATGAAATGGGAAATCACAAAGGTCAGGGCCTAATAAACCGTTGCTGGTTCTCTTTTTCCCTTTCATCAACCACCTCTCTGCCTCTCTCTCATTGTTAGAGATTCAAAGCATGACCAGCTCCTCCGCCACCGCCCGCAAGGTTTTCCTAATTTTCCATTTTAACTCCTATCGATTTTCAACTTTTAATTCTGTTTGCTGATTTTGATGTCTTTAGGCTCTGAGTAAGATTGCTTGCAATCGCCTTCAGAAAGAACTCGTAGAGTGGCAGGTCAACCCTCCTGCTGGCTTCAAACACAAACCCACCGATAATCTCCAAAGGTTTGCTTCTTTTTGATTGAGGATTTAACTCTTCCTCCTTCTGTTTAATCCTTATTCAATTGCTTTTTTTTCTTCTTTTTTGGTCTTCGTTTGGTTGCTGAGAAAACCAAGGTAAACAGACACAGGAAAGGGAAAAAAAAAGAGGGTTTCTAGGCAGCCAAATAGTATTAGAGATGATATTTATGCTTCAATTAGTTTTTTTCTTCTTTACTCCCTAATTTTATGCTTCTTCCCCCCCCCCCCCCCTTCTCCTTATGCTGTTTGCCTGCGTGGGCGTGTTTGGATTCGAATTAAAGGTGGGTAATTGAAGTAAGTGGTGCTTCTGGAACCCTGTATGCGAATGAGACCTACCAACTTCAAGTTGACTTCCCAGAGCATTACCCTATGGAAGCACCTCAGGTTTGCATAATCAAATTAATGCTTTTATTGATGTATAATATGAATTACTTCTAATAACATGTTCTTTTTTAGTATAAGATTTTTTGATGGCTGTGTTCTGGGTTAAACAGGTTGTTTTTCTTCATCCGGCTCCACTGCACCCACATATTTATAGCAACGGCCATATTTGTTTAGGTAATATTAGGGGTTTTAATATTTTATTTCGTGGGGTACACCTACAATTTTGTTTCGCGTGCACAATTTGTTTTTGCTCACTGTATACGTCCCCAGTATCAATTAACATTGGCCCACTCTTTGTTGGAAGTTTTACAGTAAGATTTTTCACCGATCTCTGTCAAGTCATGACCATATTTTTTTGTTTGTTCTGAATTGATTGTATTCACTTCATAATTATTTCTTCGATATGAATTTGATTATGTTCACTCATTTGTTGAAAGTGATGGTCTTGTCTCTAAGTATTGCTCCATGTTGATCACTTGCTTAGATTCTTCTTCTTCTTCTTTTTTTTTTTTTTTTTTTTTTTTTTTTTTTTTTTCTTTTTACTTATTTAACAAGATTTTCCATTTCATAAATATTCTGTATTGTTTGTTTATATATAGATATTTTAGGTTCCTTGTGACTTCTTAACTTCTATGTATGACAGAAAGTCCCTGTTTTCCTTGTCTAATTCAATCTCTAAGACATTGCTTGTTTGTTATGAACCCACAACCACCACAAGATAGATCCATTATTGTGATTTCTTTGTTCAAAGAAAATTGATGTTCCATATTGCATATGCACTTAAATGCCAATGAATAATATCCAATTATTTTCTGGCCATGCAACCAAATGTCAGAAGTGATTTGTTTTCTCATTAAATTTTTTCCACATAGAAGTTATTTTTCATGAAACAAATGGAACCTAAACCTTTGTTTTGATGAATGTAGTGAAAACAAAAATGCCAATTAATTAGTGTTGTACTTATCTTAGTAAAATTTGGTAAATTTGATAGAAAGAAGTGGAGAGCTTTTACATGTCTGCCTTCACCTTATTGCATAATCATTCTTTTATTTTCCTTGATGCATGAAAAACGTAATGTTTTAGTTAAGTTTCCATGTTGTCCTTCGGTGGATGGAATTATTGGAACCTTAAGAACTTGTTTACTTGTGGAAAGCAATTCATTTTTTCCCCATTTTCTAAGAAAAAAATCCTGTTTTTATTTTCTGCTGAAAGCATGGAAAATATGTTCACCTATTAATAATAGAAAGCAGTTTGTAATTAAGAAATGACAGTTCACTTCTAAGTTTTATTCTGTAATTACTTTGTAGTAATATGATCATTTTTTTATCATTGTAATTAAATATTTTTCTAAATAATTATTAAATTTTAGTTATAGAAAAGTTTTGATATCACCTAGCTATGGAAAGTTATTATTTTCCATTTGGGGAACCATTGGAAAACAAGATTCTTTGTTATAAAAGAAAATAATGAAAAAATAACTTCAAACTGTTTTTCAAATCTTATTTAAAATTTGGAAAACTAGAATTTTCAATTAATCATTTGGAAAACTAGTATTGTGAATACAAAATTCTGTTTTCCTGTTCTATTAGAAAAATTTTCCCAAACTACGTTAGTTTTCTACAAGTAACAGCTCTAAATGCTTAGTTTTCTAGAGCTTAATTTTTTACCCCTATTTTCAGTTGCAATGTACATCTAGACTTGCCAACTTTTGTTTTCCTTTCTTACCTTAAATGCTTTGCCACTTTAGACGTCAATATTTGAATATCGAGCGAAGTTTAGAAAGATTGTCAAGACTAGAAACTTTGGTAATTGAGTCGGTTGTCCACTTACAATGAATGTGCTTGTTGTATGTATCAACTTTTGTCAATACAAGTGGTATGTGTTAAGGAAATCATAGGAAATTTCTCTACTAGGTGATTATTTTAACTGAGGATTTGGGTCAGGCCATTTTATGTGGAACTAGATATTATGGACATAATAGCTTGGGAAAACGTTAAGCTTACATTTCCATACACCTGCCTCCTATACTGGATGTATGAACATTGTTATTGTAAATTGATGTTGCCTCATGCAATGCTAGACCTGTTTCCTAAGGAAAATAACTTTGGATATTTTCAAGTGCTAACTCATTTATTTGAGGATTTGGTTGGTGCACTTCTTAATGGAATTAGATTATGAATTTTAGTTGGGGAAAGGGTAGAGGCTTATACTGCAGTACACCTGCCTGTTGGCATTTTTGAAAATTTTACTCTATTACTGATCTTTATGAAGCACACTATTGTCTTGATCCTGGAAATCATGAGCATTAATTTTATTTTATGATAACCATAGCCTTTCTCTTCTCTCTCTCTTTCTAAAATACCAAAAGACTAGGGTCACTTCAGATATAATGGGGTTATGTACATGCATTATGTTGTCCCTAGTTTGACAATAAAGGATGAACAAATGGTTTTGTTATGAGATTAAAGTTTGAAGTAACTTCATCTGTGGTTCTTAACTTGGTTATTTTGCATGATCCATCATATTATTTAATGTATTTGTGGTTGCTTCAGTTGATAACCTTAAGTAAATTGTTATGTAGCAGAACTGACATTTGATGCATCTCTGAGTGCAGATATATTATATGATTCATGGTCCCCTGCCATGACTGTTAGTTCTGTCTGTATCAGCATTCTCTCAATGCTTTCAAGCTCAACTGTGAAGGTTTGATCTCATTGTCAGTATGATATTTATATTCTTAGTTACCCCCATTTCCCAGTGAAAGTGGGGCATGTGTTGGTATGCTGCAATTACCATCCATCCTTTTCCAAATGTAAGCATGCTATTTCGTTTTTTTGGGAGGGGGGAGCATACAAATCAAGATGAAGATATGCATTTGGAGGCGACCACTCTCTCACTGATGTCATTTTTATTTTTATTTTTATGGGAGCATACAACACAAGATGAAGATTGGCATTTGGAAACAACTACTTTCTCACTAACATCATGTTTAAATTCGTTTGGCTTGCAGCAACGGCCTGAAGACAATGATCGCTATGTAAAGAACTGTAGAAATGGCAGATCTCCGAAGGAGACTAGGTGGTGGTTCCACGATGATAAAGTGTAATAATGGAGATGTCTCCGTGCACATTAGTTAAAATAATTATAGTAGATGGCCTTTTTTTCGAAAGGACACTGAAAGCATAAGGGGAAGCATTCTGAAACAAATTCATTCTGAATGTGCATTATTACCTTCTGTAAATGGCAGTGCCTGGTGTGTAAAGGAAGAGGGACGATGTTTTTTGTTTTAGTAAAATGAGGAACAAACTTGTAAGGCAGCACATGATTGAAACATTTAAATCCTCCTATAATCATTTCCTTTTTTTGTGTCCGCATTTTGAACAAATGGCTCTTCATTTACCTCTCATTAACGAAAGACAAAATAGATTTCTGTTGAGTTATTACTTGTTTGGCTATGTGAAAAATTCTTTGGATTTTTCTTTTAAGTTGTATCAATGTGTTTGTTCTTTACACCCTCCCTCTCATGGTGGTGTGTATCGTAAGTTTCCAGTTTCCACAGCCGTAGCATTTATAAGAGATTTGTTAAGTGAAACACTGCGTTTTAGTTTGTGAATCAAACTACCGTTGAGAGTGATGACATGAATTTCGGTTGAAACACGCTTCTTATATTCCTTTTTTCAATATTACATCATCTTTGATTTGATCTCAATAAGATGAAAAACGACTCTTCTTTGCTAAGAAAGAAATGCTTCTCTTTCATGGTCTTTACTATTCTTGGCATGACTAGATTAATTTCCTGGCCAACCATTGTTAATTAATATCTGATTAGAATGTAATTATGGTGGAGTCGTTGTAGATAGGTCATCAGGCCGAAGGTTCTTTTCAAAAAGTCGATTATTCAAAGTTTGATTTTTGACTTTTATTCCCAAACGGACCACACCCTTAAACTAATGACATATATTTCGATTAAACTATGTGGCAAGCTCATCGCATTCAGCATCCTTCTTTGTCTTTCTTCACTTTTCCGAGTTTCTCAATCTCTGATAAAGATTTCAATAGAATAAATACTGAAAGAAGGCCATGGAATTGGAAGATGTAAATCAACAAAGAATAAAAGCAAATGGAATATGGCTGCATGTCGCAGAGAAAGGCACTGGACCTTTAGTGCTTCTCCTTCATGGTTTCCCAGAATTTTGGTATTCTTGGCGTCATCAGATCACCTTCCTGGCCAACCATGGCTACCATGTTGTTGCTCCTGATTTGAGAGGTTACGGAGATTCGGATTCTCCACTTACCCACCATTCCTACACTCTTTTGCACCTTGTTGGTGATCTCGTGGGCATTCTTGACCATTTTGGTGAACAGCAGGTCCTTCTCTCTCTCTCTCCTTCCATATTCACATACACATGTTTTAATCCAGAACTGATTCAATTTTGATATTTGCCAAGGCTTTCGTGGTTGGACATGACTGGGGGGCTGTTCTTGCTTGGCATCTGAGCCTACACAGGCCAGATAGGGTCAAAGGAGTAATAGCCATGTCAGTTCCATACTACCAAAGAAATCCTGATGCCAAAGTTATTGAATCTTTTAGAAGAATATTTGGAGATGGGTTTTACATATGTCAATTCCAGGTATCTGCTCTTGTGTTAGCCCTCTTGCAGGTTTCGTGAAAGTCAACTGAAACTTTTGTTCTGGATGTGGTTTGAGTATAGGAGGCTGGAAGAGCAGAGAAAGCATTTGCCAGATACGATTATTTGACTGTTATGAAGAAGTTTCTGCTGATAACAAAGACAGATAATTTGGTAGCTCCATTGGGCATGGAAATAATTGACTATTTGCAGACACCAGCAGTGTTGCCTCCATGGATTACTGAAGAGGAATTACAGGTCTACGCAGACAAGTTTCAAGAAACTGGTTTCACTGGTCCTCTCAACTACTACCGTGCTATGGACATGTAATCATCTTCTTTGAACTTGGAATTTTTAGCTACTTCTGTCTCCTTCCATAGTCTGAATTTTTAATCCTTAAAATGGCAAACAGGAATTGGGAGCTTTATGCGGCATGGCAGGGATCAAAGATTACTGTTCCAGCTAAATTCATAATTGGTGACAAAGATATTGGCTTTGACATCAGTGGTACAAGGGAATATGTACTGGGAGATACCTTTAAGAGCTTTGTTCCAGATCTTCAAATTGCTATTTTGGATGGTCACCATTTTATACAACAAGAGAAAGCTCAACAAGTCTCGGAGGAAATTCTAGCCTTCATAAACTCTCTGTAGATTACTCGGTTTCCTTTAATATTTGATAATTATATCCTCATGCGTGCTCTGTCTATAATGGATTATATCATATGTAACTAATGTGTTCGGATACTTGGAAAATAAATGGTGAAATGCAATTCAATTATTTATCAATTCTTTTTTTTTTTTTTTTTTGAAAATGAAATAGGCAAATCCCCTGTTACTAGGAATATGAGCAACTTTTTATGTGACATAATTCTGCATATGATTAACCAGTTATCGTGTCCTTCGGAGGGTCCCACACTACGGAAGGTAAACTGCGTTCAAGAAACAATGGCCCTGCTGCAATTTTACCAAGGCCAAGGGTGCGCAGAAATCAATTTTAATTGGAAAATGAAATTAAACTGATTTAACTCAATTTTTTTATTGAGTGAAATTCATATTCTCTAGAAAAAGAATTTTGAGTTTTCGTTCGATTTAATTCAGAGAACATAATCAAATTGATTTTCCGAAAACTGCAGGTATGTATGTGTATATATATATATATACACTTACTCCCGTATTTTCACTCTTCCCTTCTCCTTTAAAACCAAAGCAGAGATCCACAACCAAGCAAAACATACGGCTTGCAAGAAGCCTAAATGAATTTATACATCTGGTCTTCCTCATTTAACTATAAGAATAATGGCTACCAAAGATTCGAAGTAGATAGCCCTTGAGTCTCCAATACTGATACAAACAAAATCACCATCAGGAACCAACTCTACAACGGGCATTCCCAACCACCAGAAAATTGAAGGCATCAGAATTGGGAAAACTACTGATAACAGCTCAGAGTATGCCTCTTCCATTTCAAAGAAAAAAAAAAGTTTCTAACCTAAACGTTTTGCATTCTGAAAATCAGCTTCAGTCTTTATTGTCTGCCAGGATGTCCAGCACGATGCAACAATATCAGCAACTCATAATTTCAACAAGACATGTCAGTGAAGCCGTTAACTTCTTTAATATTTTATCCTTGGAGGAAGTCTAAATAACAACAGGGCAAAATATTTAAAAGTAATTAAATTGTGAACAGAGTATTTCCTGATTCCAAAATAAAATGAAGTCACCGACATTATTTTGCTGATACATTAGAATTAATTGTAAAGGCTCACACTAGCGCTGCAAATGATTATTGCACTAGCACATGATCCAGTTACAGACCTGTTTTTGCAATAAATTTCATTGTATACTCGATTATTTGTAGCAAATAGAAAATGATAACACCCTCGATCTTCTCTCTCTTCTTCCCACTAGTATGAAAATATTCTTCCAGTCTTCCAAACATGCACTCAAAAAATAGAAACAGGGTAAAAAGCCTTTGAAGAGATTAAATTAATGAACCTTTGCATTTATGCCACATCTTTTTGTCTTGTTGAAACTGTCCTAAATGTCAGGTTCCCATTGTCGTCTAACAAGCAATCTCCATCTCACATAATGTTCAGTATCCAAATCATTTGGTTTATGGTTCTCCCAAACACCTCAAGCAATATTATATAAAATATCAGTTTATGAACTAAGACTGCAAAATCTTTAATAAATTTTCTACTTCTAATTGATTTTCTAGGTGAACTAAAACTCTCAAATAAAGGACAACAAAAAAATATCACAGAAACTTGAGCCTAGATCCCATCGTCATTCCTTTATTAATTTCCCACCATCAAGGATGATCATGTTTTGCTCTTTGCATAATATATTCACTATACTCTCCTATACATAAACAATGAGACTGAGATATTTAATTCAGTATGATGGCGTTCGCACATCCTGAACAATAAGACTGTTTCACACTATGTTTGGGAGGAAGCTTCCTATTAGTTAAGTACCACTTCAATTCTTACCTCTCCAAAAGCTGTATTCTTTATTTTGAAATATATGGCCTCCACAATCATTGAAGAAAACTGCAAAACCCAAAGAACTTCTAATTGTCCCCGTCATCTACTCTTGCTAAAGCTACTAGATAGATGAGAATTTGCTAAACCTCATCCCTTGATTTTGTAAGACTACTGCTTGAAAAAGACACATATCAGTCACCTCTATGTCCAAGTGAATCTCTCTCACAACTTGGAGAATTCCATACCACACTTCAGATCTCCATGTCGAAAACAGAAAGAGCAAGCTCACATCAGTTTTAGTGTCTAGGAAATGTAAAATCATATATCCTCTTCCACCATATCATATATGTATTATAATCCTAGATCCCAACTTAACAGAAAAGCACAAAGATCATAAAAATATATTCATGTTTCCTGCTCAATGCTATATATTCTTCTACTTCTTTAAAGGCAGAAATGCATATGTAAAACCAAATACAGGAAAGAAAGAAGACTCACTTCCTCATTCCATGGTAACTTTGGCGCCAACCCCCTTCATTTTCTCCATAATTTTCTCTGCCTCCTCTTTCGTCACTCCTTTCTTCAAGAGCGTAGGAGCCTTCTCCACCAAGTCCTTTGCCTCCTTCAATCCTAAATCCGTAAATCCTCTGACTTCCTTAATCACTTTGATTTTAGCCGCCGCATCAAACCCTTCTAGCTTCACATCAAACACCGTTTTCTCCACCTTCTCCTCTCCCTTGGCCGCCGCACCTGCTCCTCCCTTTGCGACGCCCTTGACGCCACTAAATCCCATCCCAGGCATCATTACCGCCATTACCGGCATTTCCTTGATATCCAACTTGTTGCGAAGTACCTCGGTGAGATCAGAGATCTCGAGAAGCGTTAGTTGGGAAATTTCATCGACGAGGGCGGCTACTTTATCAGATGTGGCAGGTGGGCTCGAATCCTGAGAAGCGGAAGTATACTGACAGGTGAAAACAGAGGACTTAGGTAGTGATTGCACAGTGTTTTGAAGGAGTGTTTTGTGGAATCTTGATAAATGTGGAGAAAGGAACCGCAAATTTCTCATTTGGAATTAAAAAGCAGATTTTGGTTTTGATTTTAGATTTGAGTATACCGTGAATTGCTATATGATCATTACGACAGGTAGAGGAAGAGGGTCACTGACTTCACATTGACAAACCCTACGAAGGAGGCTTTTTCCGGGAAAATATGGAGAGCATCAGTCATGAAAAAAAGGGTTTAGCTTTCCAAAATGGCAAATGGGACGGAAAATCGATTTTACTGAAAAATCACATCTATATCTAATATTTTATATTAATAAATTAAATTAAATTAAATTAAATTAGAAAAAAGCTAAATTATAATATGGCTTTAAAATTTTATTTTGTTAATCATATGTTATTTATCATATTAAATTTATATATTTTTCAATAATGAAATAAGTGTAAAATGAATTTATATATTTTGAATTTTTATTAATATGTATTAAAAGTAACATTTTTAATTTAATTTTAACAATATTTAAAACTTTTGTCTTACAACTTAATTATGATATTAAGCATCAATAATAATTACATTAAATTTAATTTCATTAAATATTTATGTTTATTATTTCATATTCAGTAATGTTGAAAATTATATATATAAGTTTCAAGAGTTAAAAAATTTTTAAATATTGTTAAAATTAATTTAAAATATTATTTTGCTATTTTAATATGCATTAATAAAAAAATAAAATATATTAAATTTAATTTATCATTAATTTTTATAATCCTTTAATTATTATAAAAGGAAAAAATAATATAATTGATAAATAAGGAAATGATTGATTTTTTTTTAAGTAAAGTTAATTATTGTATTAATAAAATTTATTAAACAAATAGGGATATTATCTCTATTAGAGAGATGATTATACCTAATAGATTCTCTTATCAAAGTTTATCCAAAATATAAGCAGTTAAAATAGTATTACGATGAAATCATATAATAACAATAACAGTTTTAGAGTTTAACAAATATTTACCATTATTCAAAATCAAATTCCTGTATAAAATAATATGGCAAAAATGTTTTTCAAGTGCCTGCCTGAGATAATTTGGCAAAGGTAATCATCTTTTTTTCTCATATCTCGACATAAATAAAAAAAATGATTGAATTTAATAGATATAGTTAAAATAAAAATAGTTATTTTATTAATTAAATAAACTTTGGAATTTTTAAATTCAGTTAAAATCTTAATTCATTTTGAAGTTTTAGCTATTTTATAAAAAGGAATATAAATAAATTTTGTCACAAACTTTTAGTTTTTCTTTTCCCTCACCGATTATGGAGTCAAAAGTGCACTTAGAGATGCATGTGAAAAGAAATAAAGATGAAATTTCTTTAGAAAGAAAAAAATACAGAATTCAGATACTGTAAGAACAGAGCTTGCTGCTTGGCAATAACAACAAAGAGGAGGACTAGAATTTCTCTTCAGAGAGAGGAAATGAAGATAAAAGAACTTAATAAGGAAATCATACGCGATCGCTTTAGCATCTGAGATACTTTTAGACAGTTAACTATTAATTTTCCTGCAATTCTTTCTGACCTCTCCCCTTGGACCTGTCAATGGAGAGATGTTTCCCATCTTAATCATCGACTTGGCAAACTGCTCAAAGAAGACTTTATTGTTCTCAGCATATTCCTTGACCAGTTCCATGGATGCTTCATTCTTTGTGAGAAGAACTTGATCAGAACTCAACAGGCCCTTTGAAGCCAATATGTTCTTGAAGTAGCTATTATCAAATTTTGTTGGAGTTACGAAGTCCAAGAAAAACAGGTTTTGGTCACCTCCAGATCTAGGACAGCGGCCACGCAATGTTGCAGCATATGCTTGATTTAAAGTGTAGTCAGGTTGCCCATTGCCTGACTGGTTGTACAGCCTCTGCCTGAAGCTGGTGCATCGTGCATTTCCGATTGTGTGGCTTCCTGCCAGAAATTCATGGAAACTTAAGCATTTAGCAAAGAAAATTTGAGGCACGCATAGTGCAGATTATTAGTGTTTTCAGAGATGATTTTCAAGCTAAATCAACGACGAAAGGAATCTATTTGTTACCTGATAGTGCTACAAGATCAACAACATTGAGGCCCTGAAGCTTGAACTTTGTAAGAATGGTCTGGAATGTGTTGTTTGGAGCAGGAATGTTGTTGTTAGAACCACTCAAGCTTGCACCTCTGGAGTCCTTTCTTCCCAATGGTACTTCCCAGCTAGGTCCTCCAGCCTGTGTAAATGAAAATGATGGTCAGCTCAGTACTTATCACTATCAGTGGTTTAATTTCAGTATATGGCTAAGAAAGTGACACCTACAAGAACTGTGGAATCTCTAGCTGCCAATGCCAAAATATCAGCACAGGATACTGTTTGAGGACACTCTTTCTCTAGTGCAGTTTTGATCTCATCAATAACTTCGAATCCTCGAGCTGAGTTTCGGTTTGGATTAGAATTCTTCTCACTGATTATTCTTCCACTGCTGTCTAACAATATGGATGCATCACAACCCTGCAATTGAAAAGCTTTCTGTAAGTTATCAGAAACACTGTCACATGAAGAAAAGCTATGTGCCTGTGGAGTGTGGACATTGCAAATACAAATAATGATAGGATTTGCAGGGTGCAGATCACAGACCTTGACAAAACAGTCATGAAAGTGAAGCCGAAGTAATGAGGCAGCCATACGAGCTTCTTTTGCAACTGCCTTGGCTACAATAGACTCGACTATCTGTTGAGCATTAGGGCAGGAATGGTCATAAAACTGTGGGTAGAGGTAACCCCCTGTGGTCTTCGCGCAAGAGATAAAAGGAGCAAAGGCAAGGACAGTAGTGAGTAAGAGAATGCTTATAGATTGAGCCATTATTGCTTCGAAAGTTGTTATGCTGCATTATTAGATGGCTTAGCGGTATATATAGAGGGGACTTTGCGGACACAACCTTTGAGATAAAGGAAGCAAAAGCTGGAGTTGGTAAGTAACTAGCTTTTGCAGCAATGTGGAGAAAGAATAGAGTTGTGGAGTTGTTAGCTGCTTAATTGTGTAGGTTGACTAGTTCACTCATGCTGGATATTCTTGTTAAAGAAATCTCATTATAATGATAAATTTTAATCTATAGAAATAGAGGAATTTGTTTAAAGAGAAAGATGAACTGTTGGCCCCCAGAAATCCTTTAAAAAAATTAGGGGTAATTTTGACTCTATATTCTAGCAAATAAATAAATAATAGAGTTTCCATGTGAATGCAAAGGAGCAGAAACATATTCACCTGCTTGGTTGACAAATGGATGAAATGAACATGGACTGAGGCTCAAGGTTCCTGAGCGCTGACAATGATAATGCCTGAAAGCTGTGAGTTTGCGAAAGCTGAGATGGAAGCTAGCTACCACTTAAGATCAGCACACGTTATAAGAGTGTTTAACTAATTTAAAAATGGGTTTAGCTTTCATCTTGTTGATTAAGGCCTTAAACTTGGACATATAACATAAGATGAATATTTGTATTGCCTTGTTAATTCCTTAACCTATCATTGTCTCCAACGAATTATGAAATATTACAAACAAAAATTTACAATGATAACACCTTACTGAAAGAGTTTTTTAAAAAATTTATTACTAAATTCCAGTACGCGGTCACCAAATTTTAATTTATATAAAAAATATTATGTGAAAAGCATGGCTAAGATTCTACTGAATAATCTAATCCTTAAACAAAATTATACAAGTTGAAATCGAATAAATAATGAATTGAATATTAAGACAATTTGATCATTACCCAATAAAATGACAAAACATACTGGTAAGAGTTGGTCAACTACTCCAAAGTTTATTGTCCTTCAAAACCAAGCTACCTTCCTCCCCTTATGCAACAACTACATCTTCTTGTTATGTCTAGCTTTTTTCACTCTTCCTCGCATCTATTTGTCAAAGTACGTAAAAGTTTATCTCCTCATCGTTGATTTCAGTACAAATATTACATATTTAATTTAATATATATAACACCAGCTCGGTGCTGTGGCAGAAGGTCGCTCCATAGAGGCTTCAGCTCGTGAGTAGCCACCGTAGAGGCTGTGCTCATGCATACCCGTGTCCATCACCACTTACCTAGTTTTACAAATTCAAGAAACTGCCATAAAGACTTTATATACAACAGCCCCAACACATCTCAAATTCAAGAAAGGAAAAAAAAAAAGAGACTGAAATTTAAGTAAAAGGCACTAGGAGAGAACCCAACAGCCCCAACACATCTCAAACTTTCCTTGAAATAATCTTTACTGTGTATACACAAAGAAAAGCCTAAGGATAGGAAGAAAGAGAAAAAAAAAAAGGAGAAAAGCCTCATATTAGAAAAGATAACAAACATTCTAACTGTTCGATTTATTTGCAAAAGTTATACAAAGAAAAAAAGCCTTTACACTGGTCTAGAGGAACAAAAAATATTTAGAATGAAGTAATGCTTTAACTTCTGAGTTTTGACACCATCAAATATTTTTTGAACAGTTCTTTTTCCCTATTATTTTTTCAAAGAAAGAAGAGATCACATCAATAAGATTTTGAACTCAGATATCTAGCATCCTATGAAACATCTCATTAAAATACACAGAAATTGGAATTGTATATTAAAAATAGCAGGAACTACTAAATAACATTTTGGAAAAATAAAAAATAAATTTAAAAATCATTTGGGTTGGTTTGGATCGGAATGTTGACCATATCAGATTTGACTTAACAATTGTACTCAATTTAATACGATAAGATTTTAAAAAAA
The DNA here is from genome assembly GCF_001659605.2 of Manihot esculenta. Classification (NCBI taxonomy): domain Eukaryota; kingdom Viridiplantae; phylum Streptophyta; class Magnoliopsida; order Malpighiales; family Euphorbiaceae; genus Manihot; species Manihot esculenta. Next base: position 7,674,784 of record NC_035162.2, on the reverse strand, counting down.
ATAAATTTGAACCGGACTGTTATAATTAGTATCAAAACCACCCTTAGTAAAAAAAACTAGCGAATCACATTATCCAATCTGGTTTAGCAATTGTACCCAATAAAAAAAATTAAGAAAACTAGCGAATTATAATAATCGATTTGAATTAACAATCGTATCCAATTCAGCATTTAGTACGACAAAATTTCAAAAAAATTAAGTTTGGGCCAAACTATTGTAATTAGTATCATAACCACCATAATCAGAAAACTAGCGAACCACGTAACCTGATACTTAGTATAGCAATTGTACTCAATTTAGCATAATAGGATTTCATAAAAATTAAGAAAATTAGCAAACCATAATACCCGATTTGTATTACTATACTCAATTTAGCACAATAGGATTTCATAAAAATTAAGAAAACTAGCAAACCATAATACCCGATTTGACTTAACAATTGTATTCAATTCAGTATGATAAGATTTAAAATAATTAAGTGAGAGAAAATAAAATATCTCACATCATTAAAATACGAAAATTGAAATTGTATATAATAGTCAGTACAAAACTATTAATGGCTGCTTAGAGGCAATATTGGAAGATTTCAGCTCCTTGATTTAAAATTTACAATAAAAGATCCCAATGATATATATATTAAGTTGATCAAAGAAAATTATTTGTGCCAATTTTCTAAGGAACCCAGTCAATAATTCCTTGTTCAGTATGTCCACTTATCGAAAGGTATTCACTGTGCGGAGCGAACTGATTTTACTTTAACCATGACTGATGACCACTCTAGCATTTCTGCTCATTATTCAGCATATAACAGTGTGACTAAGTGATATTGTTGACCTATGGAAATATAACGAACTTGCTTATGGCTAACTACAATTTGCCTTGCCTAGTAAAAGTTCACTCAAAGATCCTTCAACACAAATATTGCTATTATTGTGGCAATTCATCAAGTATATGATTAGCCGGAGACTTTTCCAGGATGCAATGGCATTATAATTTCAAATATTATTTATTTTAACAACTGATGATTACTTAACGGGCTATCAAACAAGGCGTTCATATTCATGTGAACTTTCCCAATCTACGTAAATTTTAAACACAGACTAATAATACTTCTGTCAGATTTTCTAACCTGGAGAGTGAGAACAATTGTCGGCAAGGTCCATCTATTGAGCTTGGGGCTGCCTCCACTGAAATAGTTTAAGCTAATTTAAATTAGCTTCTCATTGCTATATATTCTCTTGTTTTTCGTTGTCTATTATCGACATATTCCATCCCTGAAGGTGAAAAGTTAGGAAGATATAATCCATGAGACCTCATTGAGACATATGTTCCAGCACGTAAAGTTCATATTCTAGACATCTTTTATATATAAAGGTCAAATCTCATATAATGGTATCACATAGGTGGCAACCATAAAATTATAAACAAGAAAAAAAGCTCTATGCTATAGAGAAAGGTCAAGATAATTCAGTATAAAATGGAATTCAGGGCATGGAGCACAGACGTGCAATCTGAGTCATACATGATACTGCATATGCATCCAAGTCCACATAAGATATGACAAAGACAATGACACTGCTTGTTGATTACTCAGATAATATGTCTGAATCAAACGAGTTCTATTGGCAGTGATGTGGCAGATAATATTAGTTTTTTTTTTTTAAATAAATTTGTCTATGCCAACAACTTTGGTTATTGGAATTCACAGTTAGGATCATCATCCCCTCACAGAATACTTTTAGAATTCTTTCTTTCTTATTGATACTGGATCATTACCTATCATATTTGCAAGATTCTAAACAGCCCCTATGGAGGCCAAAAAATATAGAGATCGCTCTTTGCAAAGGCTTGCTCAAAGCAAGGATTGGCAATTTGGCATGACATATTTGTATTGCATTAACTTCATCCTTTGCTCTTTATGACTCAAAATCTATAGAATCTAACAAATTCTTGTGACTGGGCAAGCACTTGATAATCCTGTGTCTGCTTTCTACATGACTGCTCTATGGTCTTGAGTTACAAAAATAATGCTTACTTGAACAAAATGCCCTATACCAGTAACAAAGAGTTGAACTTGCATAGTAGCCAAAATCCACATATCCCTGCAAAGTAGTTCAGAACATATGAACCATGCCCATATCACAGAAAATATATAGGACACGTATGGTGGTATGATACTGTTATGGCTCGCACAGCTTAAAGTTGTGTAAGAATGGTCCTGGGTTAATCATCAATCTTAATGTCACTTCTACGTGATAGCAGCCATTAATTATTACAATAATTCATGCGAGTCAATAACAAATTTGCGAAGTAAAACACAATAATTCTCTGAAGTGAGAATATTTGTAACTCATGCGAGTTTTGCGAAGTAAAACACAATAATTCTCTCCGAGGGGGAAAAAAGTACAAAAAGAAAAAAGAAAAACTAGAACTTGCCTTAAATGTCAGTCAATAACAAATTTTCCCATTTGGTAAAGAATATCCGTATTTCTTTTCTTTTTTTTTTTAAATCTAAATTCCTATAATTAGGGAAAGAATATTTACGCTGAATACATGTCATTCATGCCAGAGAATGCCAAGCCAATTAAGTGTCAAAATTATGACTTTCTTAAGTTTCATGCTAAACTGTATTTCCACCCATCAAAGTTAATGACAATAAGCATAATTACAAAACTTACCACAATAGTTATTACAAGCAAGCATTATACAAAATTTAATCATCAAGTTACATGAGTGGTTTAGTTTTGCAAATGTGGCAATGTTTTGTCTAAATATAGTGGTTAAAAAATAATAAGTTGATAGATTCTTCCCTATATCTTTTGATTCCTCTTGAAAGGAAAAAAAGACAGAAGCATAGTAAGTACATGAGAGCATGGGGCTATGGACTACCATTTGTGATCTTTAACCATGTGGCGTAGCTGACTACTCAGAAAGACCTAAACAATACATAAGCAATATAAAGAGAGAACAGTGCCGAAACGGAGACTTTGCATTGCTTAAAAAATTCAAGCATGTCCCGAGTGTCTGTGCATCGAAACAAACAGTCTTGGGCAAATATTTATCCGAATATAAAGAGGGGGAATCAATACCTTGATGAGATGGAAAGAGATTCTTAGTGCTTGCTGAAGCCTGACGATAAGGAGCTAATGACGGAACTACCCGCACCCTGGGGCTTGAAAAACCATGTCAGCCTAAGGAAACGACCGACAATTTGACGATAGAGAGCAACTCCTTAAACATTCCAGGCGCAACTTCAAAGCACAGAGTGTTGCCCCTTTATAAATGACGTGTCGTCTCGTTTCTCACATACTTAACCCAAAAGAAACAAAACAAACAGATAAATATGCAAGTCTAACAATCAAAGCTTGAAATTCTCGGCCTGAGATTCACATACTGAAGTCTCTAATTTTGGAACTAGTCTGAAGCCTCGTCGACGAGACTCAATCACTTGATGACCTTTTTTTTTGACGTGTCGAAACAATCACTTGAGGACTTATTTGTTAAAACAAAAAGAAAAGAAAAAGTAAAATTAGTTAAGCAATTGCTAATTTGCTATTAGTGTTTGGTTTGGTTAGGGATTCATCAAATATTAAAATGTACTGAACAGAACACTGACGCAGGCAGGAAGGGAAAGCCCAAATCTACACACACAGTCACAGTCACGCGAACTGAAATTTACCAAATCCTAAAACAAACCCTTAAACCTGCGTACAAGTGTCCGCTTCAGTAAGCCAAATGTACACAAACCACAGCTCTTCCTCACTCCTCCAATCCCTAAAATGCCGATTCTGCTGATTCCATACCCGTCCACCCCGACTCCCACCCGACGAAGGAGACCCCGGAATGGCCAAACACCCCGTCGGTTGCCTTCCGTTTCAGAAGCGATGCCTCTTCGTTCTCCTTATTATGCTCTCCATCTCCACTGTCATCGCTTTTCTCATCAAAGCCGCTTTCGACTCCTGCGATCGCCGCTTGGAAGTTGCTCACAAGCCGCTTCATTCCTCTCTCAACGCTTTGTCAACCAAGACGCCTCCTAATCCTCTCACTTTCATGAAGTCTAAGCAAGTTCTCTTGGTCTCGCATGAGCTCTCTCTGTCAGGTATTCTTTTTATACTTTTGTTCATTTTTTGGGTATTTGAACTTTCCTTTTCAGTTAAATACTTTCAAATTGGGAATAATTTGAGATTGAACCCTTTGTGGTTGTTTGCAGATGAATGGATTGTAATCAGTGGTACAGTGTTTTTTTTTTAATGAGGAATTTCAGCTATGCAGGTTGTTCACTGTAGTGTTTAGTTTGATGCAAGGAAGACTTGAAAAGCAAGTTGCTTTATTGCGGCATAAGGAACGTCCATTGCCCTTATTGTTTGTATAATTTGGGAAGAAAATGATAACAGCTCATTAAATTAGAATTAATTTTAATCTATTGATGCAAAACAGTAGGAAATCAGAAAGATTAGGAAATGCTTTTGTGCGTTACTGTATTTTCACTTTGTGGACTTTGACGCTTAACACATTTTTTAGACACGGATTAAGGCCACCTTTCTTAGAGGAAACCAAGACATAAACCTAATTCACTAAAGAGAATTGTCTTTTGTGCACCTATTTGTTATAGGGATGGACCTGAGTTGGCTGAATTGTTCTTCTTCTTGAAGCTGTTGAAATAGAATATTGAATATTGGTGATTATGTGTATGATATATACTGTTATATGCGCTGGAATGAGCTTATCAGTTTTTGTCTAGTAATTGGTAGTGTGGCCTTTTAACGTTTCCAACTAACGCTTGCTATTTACACTGCCATGCTTATCCTTTTCTTTTTCTTTTTCTTAATAAAGAAAGTATTGTATGCTTAAACTGTAAGGTGCCCTTAATTTGTGATGGTGGTTAGGACTGAGAAAATTGCGGGAGATTTTTCATATCCATAATAATGAAATTCCTCGTTTAGAATTATAAAGAATTTAGGTTCAATGATATGCAGCTGAAATTGTATTGTGATTTGCATGGGTCCACCCATAGCACTTGTACTGCAGTAAATTTTGTCTTCCTTTTCATTATCTTTAAAAAATAAACTTATAATTTGCAAGTTTTAATATCTATCATTATTTTTACTTGCTTCCATGAATTTGGTATTTACAATGTTTGTTGTGTATATAAAGGTCAGTATGTGAAATTTCTTCTATCCAAAGAATAAACATGTACTAGCATGTATATATGTATTTTCCTCCATTACTGACTCTCTCTCTTTATTTGCCCCCTTCGGCCTCCTCCTTCCATCCTCAAATTCCCCCCCCCCCCCCCCACACACTTCTTCATTGTTAAATTTGGGTCAGGCCTAACTCCTCCACCCCATACAAGGGGCACATTACCCTTTTCCACAACCAATGTGGGATTCAACACTCATAATTGATTTCATAATAATCCATTTAACTTTTCCTTGATGTTATGTCAATTTCCTATGTGCTTCAGGTGGACCATTGTTGTTGATGGAATTAGCTTTTCTATTAAGAGGCGTTGGTGCTGAAGTTTTTTGGGTTACCATCCAGAAACCTTCAGAAACTGATGAGGTGATATACAATTTAGAGCAAAAGATGCTTGTCCGAGGAGTACAGGTATTGTCGTTCTAATTCATCAAAATTTTCAGTCTGTGTGCATGTTAATCAGAGAAGTTGTGCTTTTAGCTCTTAACAAATCTTATATAACTTTGCATTAATTATCTGTTACTTAAATATCTCAATTAAAAGTTCATTTTAAGTAATAAGCATGCTAATTATTTGTGGGCAAATATCAAGTTCATATATTATATGATATTAATCTGGCCTTCCTGCCTTGACTATGTTGCCTAGTTCGTATGTTATTACCTGCTAATGATAGTTTGAGAAGGCTCTTAACTTTTTTTTTTCAAAGATTTTGATGAAGCTGTGTTATGCATATATAGGTATTGTCTGCAAAAGGCCAAGAAGCTATAGGTACTGCTCTTAAAGCCGATATAGTTGTTTTGAATACTGCTGTTGCTGGGAAATGGCTAGATGCTATTCTGAAGGAAAACATTCCTCATGTTCTCTCAAAAGTGTTGTGGTGGATTCATGAAATGCGAGGGCATTATTTTAAATTGGACTATGTTAAGCACTTGCCTACAGTTGCTGGTGCTATGATTGATTCACATGTGACGGCACAATATTGGAAAAATAGGACTCAAGAACGGTTGAGGTAGAATTTTTTTTATCTACATTTAAACATCCTTTGTGTACTTAATGTGATTTCTATTCTTAGATGCTATATGATTTTCAGATGTTCTTTCCTGTATGGTTTAGAAATTAATTCCTTGATATACTTCTAAACTTTTAATGTTTATTTATTCAAGATACATATAAAGTAATGAGTATTAATGCTATTGAGGCACTATAAGTACCTTCCATATGTCTTTAATTTATCAACTTTTATTTGCGCTTCAATATGTGGTGTGGATGATGCTTAGAAAATAGAAGTATACTTGGTTTTATTGTCTAAAAAGATCTTTACTCCTTCCATAAAAATTATATATATATGTATATAATTCGCGTCACTTGAATAATCAAGTCTTAAGATTGAGCTCTACTACTTGCCTGTTTTATACAACAAAATATAAGGCTGTAGTGTTGCCATTTTTGTTTATTGTTTCTTAAAAACCAAAAAATGTATGTTTTTGTTGTTTATGGTTTCTTTCTTTTTTTTTTTCCCCTTTAAAGGGTGTCCAAAAGAATTCCAATTTCCTTCTATGCAGAACCATAGCAAAATACAAGCATTATCACCTTGATCTACTTCCATTGAGAGAGCAAGACATATCAAGTCATTGATTTTATTTAAATAATAATAATAATAATAATATAATAATAATAATGAAGAGGACCTCTGCCATGAAGAATGTGTTTAAAAAGCAGCCACCGAGGAAGTTTACTTCCATCAAGAGAATCATCACACAGATGCAGCACCAATTTCCTTTTTTAAAAGAAATTGAGGAACTAGTGTGAAGAAATGCTTCATTTCGGTTCGGAGAAAACAGTCGAGCTTTGAGGTTTGGGGTCCCTGTGAGCAATCTGAACACGTCTTATTATTGGTTATGTACCTTACCTTAATTTTCTCTGACTTTGGTGAGATTTGCCAATTGGCTAGAAGGATGATAGACTTGATGCCCACAACAAATAGGCCAAGGTAAGAAAAATAGGATAACGGAGAGGTGGGCAGTAGTAAACTGAAACCACTCAGAACACGTCTGTGAGCATAGCTTAGATTATTAATTATATCATAGTCTGCCTGTGCTTTGTGGTTGGGGTTGTTGAGGGAGAATGGAAGACGAGGATTGGACGAGGGGAGTATATACTTTGATTTTGCCATCTGCTGCAACTACTGTAATGAAGAAAAGTACTGATAGATTTCTCTTGGATGCTAGTGTACTTATGGATATCTGGTACTAGAGTGAACATATCTGTTGATGAGGAGGGGAATTTTTATAATGTTTTTTACACTTGAAGGTGGTTGTTTTTAACGCCAAGATTGATTCTTTGGAGCGTCCACGAAAAAAATGAATTAGAAAGAATTCAAAGGAGGTATCCAAAATTTCTCTTGTCGGCTGAGTATTGTAATGTAATGTTGTCATTTGAGTGTGATTTGCTTCGATATTTCTAATAGTCTTGGCCCTTGTGTTAATAAGGGATGAGGTTATCTTTTTTTATTCTCTTGGGTGATCTGTTTTACATTTTAGATTTCAAGAAGCAATCTTTTAGTTAAGGGTTGGACAAATTTCTTTGCCTTCTTGTGCATTGAAGACCCTTCACTTTCATTAATAGGTTTTGCTAGTTCGATTCCAGCTGGTTTGGTGGTTAATGTCAGTTTGTTTGGAAAATTACAAAGGTTGGACCATTTGTATTGCTTTTTCTAATTTTCCAATTTGGATCACAATTCAAATATGAAACTAAAGAACTCGTTACTTGGTTAACTTCTAGAGTACCATTTTTTTTCTTCACTTTTGGCAATTTTTATTTTATCTGCAGGATCAAAATGCCTGAGACCTATGTTGTTCACCTTGGGAATAGCAAGGAACTTATGGAGGTTGCTGAAGATGGTGTGGCGAAGAGGGTACTGCGTGAACATATTCGGGAGTCTCTTGGCGTTCGAGATGAAGATTTACTTTTCGCCATAATTAACAGTATGGTTTTTATGTTAATGAGATCATATGTTCTCCTTTCAACTCTATGTCTACTCTCCCATAGGTGAAGTCACTTCTGTTGTTAAAATGAGTAATCCAGTTGTGTTCCTGTCAAATGACAGAAGATGCTAAAAAATCATTGTCCAGTACCTTTCTAACCTTTTTACTCCATAAACTTGGATTTTTCTTTCTAACCTTTTTACTATGTAAAGTTGGATTGTTATCATCATCATCATTATTATTATTGTTATTATCACTTCCAGAAGCATAAGTACATTTTTTGTTACATCGGAAAGTAAAGAATAACTGCTTCTAAAATTTTAATTAGTTTTTCTTTTTTCACTATTCAGTTCTCACCTACCTATGTATTTCTTAAATACTAGAATCCCATATGATTTTAGGTGTTTCGCGTGGAAAAGGCCAGGATCTCTTTTTGCGTTCCTTTTTCGAGAGCTTGGAGTTGATCCAAGTAAAGAAGTTGAAGGTGCCATCAATGCATGCAGTAATTGTGGGCAGTGACATGACTGCTCAGACCAAGTTTGAGACAGAATTGCGGAACTTTGTGATGCAGAAAAAGATTCAGGATCGTGTTCACTTTGTAAATAAAACTCTTACTGTAGCTCCTTACCTAGCTGCCGTTGATGTTCTTGTTCAGAATTCACAGGTAGTTCTGGGTGCTTTTAGCATTCCTATTTTAATGTTTGTATGTTTTATCTAAATTCTGGTCATTGTTATGAAAGGAACAAAGTGAATATGTGTCTGAGGGAAGTGAAGCACAAAATAAAATAAGAAATTAATCCTGTATAAGACACTACCATGTTAAAAACACTAAATTTAGAATTATGGTGCCAATTACTTAAATTCACTGTAGACACATGTAATATATATATATATATATATATATATAATTGTATATATATACAGGTCATAGGAGTACCAATATACATAAAAGATATTAATATACATGCTGTTCTAGCTTCTTAGTTTTGTTCCCCTACTGTAGAACTGAACAGTTCTTTCCCTAATTGCATAATTGAAATAGCCCGCATTTTTCTCTAATTGCAATTCAACTGTCTAACTAACAACTAACAATGTGCATGAATTCATGCAAGCTAAAATATCAATCAACAACCAAAACATCTGATAACAAAAGGCAAACGCATGGAAAGATAAAAAAAAAAAAAAAAAAGCATAATGAAAAAGAAGGTATCTATATAAAGACAAAAATAAAGAAAGGATTGACACTTGACAGTAGTATGCAGCTGAGAATGAAGAAAACAGGTTGGAATAATATTAAAAGGAGGGGGGAAGGGTAAGGATAAAATTAGAAAAAAGGACAGTTAAAGAGAAAAAATTGTTGAAATGCATCTGTTATGCAACATGCACATGGCCTGAGGCACTTGTCTGAGTAATGTTGCCAATTAGTGAGTTGAGGCATGGAGGCTTGGGTCTCTCATGCCTTGCACCTAAGGTATGCCTTTAATAATTATGCTCCCAGTTTAGTCAGTTAATTTTCTATCACTTTTATTTCCTTATTTGTGCCGATGTCTTGTGCCTGATTGTGCCTTCATAACCCTTTTATGCCCCTTTTTATTGTTTGTAGATTTATATGCATGTTTGTTGGTCAGTTATCTACAGTAAGAATCTATAGTTGATAAATTTTATTTACCTACTTGAGAACATCAGGCTATGCTCAACTCAACCAAAATCATAACCCAAATTAGCTGGTCAGTTACATGCACCCTCTCTCAAAGTGTTACATGGCTAACCTTAATAATTTCTTTTTTTTTGCTGCTTTGTGGTCCATTTGCATGGTTTGGGCTCTCTGATGATGTCCATCAACCTAATCTCTTCCCTCCCCCTCTCAATCTCTTTTCCCCTTAGCTGATCTCAAAACGTGTGTGATTACAGCACACAAAATCAAAATCTGACCTAGGGGGAGATAACATCAGGAGGATATTATTACTTCTGTAGATTCATTAGCTAGCAAATTTGGAGCTTGGTGGGAGCAAGGGTGAGGATTTATGCAAAGTTACCTTCAGTGAGCAGTGCTTCGTGTTAATTTTGCACATATTTTGCTTGGAGGAAAATGGCCTCGTTGTGCAGCGTTCAGGGCCTTCAGGCATAAAGTAAAAAATATTAGGAATGTGAGGAAACCGCGGGTAGAATATTGGGCATCTTAGATTTTCCTCTGTCAATCTTGCAAAGAATAAACCTTTTCCCAAATCCATGGATCAATAAAGTACAGTAGTTCTTTAAGAAAGGGCTGAATGTATTGATGCCGTAAATGATCTAAGGCAATGTTTTGATGCAGTTAATTCATCTTATAGAAATCGAGTGTTCCATTTTGTTGAAGTTGAAGCAGTCTCATGTCCGTCATTTAGATTTATCGGATGATGCATATAACGCTTTAAACGTTTTTCAGGCTTGTTTTATATAGATCTTATGAATCAGCTTAGGCATAAAAGCTTTTTCTTTGTGTTTTGTCCTGCAAATTGCTTTTAGGCGGATTTTCTTCTTCATGTGCTTCTCGGAGAATTTATTGGAAGTGAAGACTTTTATGAATATTTGACTCTATATTTATTCATGCAGGCACGGGGAGAATGCTTTGGGAGGATAACCATAGAAGCCATGGCATTTCAGTTGCCTGTGTTGGTTAGGCTTTTAAAGTGATCCTGAGATTTTTTTTATAAATATTCACGGGCTTTATGTTATTGTGTTTTACACATGTTGTGGCTGGATTTTTATGTCTACTGCAACTGCTGATTGTAGAAACATTCTTCTCAGGGAACAGCAGCAGGTGGCACCACAGAGATTGTTGTGAATGGGACTACTGGTTTATTGCATCCTGTTGGAAAAGATGGGGTCACACCCCTCGCAAAAAATATAGTCAAACTTGCCACTCATGTTGAGAGGAGGCTTACAATGGGGAAGAGAGGATATGAGAGGGTAAAAGAAATGTTTTTAGAACATCACATGGCACACAGAATTGCTGCAGTGCTGAAGGAAGTGTTGCGGAAGTCCAAGGGCCATCCTCATCCGTGACATTTATAATACCACCATTTTGCCTCTTAATGCAGGAGTTGGGCGTAGTTTTCCATCAAGATGCATCGTGAGGCTACTCCGTCAAAGATCAACTAAACATGGTGAGCAACTAATAGTCTAAATGGTAGAAATCTGTAATTGTAGCAAAAATCTTCTTTCTGTTGTCGATTTTCCGTGTCTTTGAAAAGAGCTGTAAATCATGTACATGCTTGGACAAGTCATCTCAGACACCTGTTTTTATAGTTGGCGTTATCAACAAAGGTATGGGAAAATATTAGTTGCAACATCGAGTGACTCTGGCTGGTAAGTTATCAGATCTTGGTCATAACATCCTGTAACTGTCTTGGTAGATCCTTAGAATTGCTGCTGTTTGGGTTCAGAAATCATAAAACATTATATTCATGTTATCATGAGCACGTATCGTGGTCCATTGTATTGAATCCCAGGTTAGATTTCAGCAAGTTTACACTAGGGGCAAGTTAAAATTTGATAGATTTTGGGAGTTTGGTGTGGTTTACTTTTTTATTATTTTAAAATTTTGGGAGTTTACTTGAATTTGGGTGGGTTTATCTAGTACTTGAATTTTACCATCATCTTGACAAATACTCCAATATCAGAAATTGTTATATAACAGAGTTTGCTCGTTGTATTGATGGAGTTGTATTGATGGAGCTCTGTAACTATCATTCTTGTGGTGTCGTGCGTCTCTTCAATGAGGGTTCAGTTGGCAAGCCCAAGTTGGCACTCACTTAAGCTCAAATTTGAATCGTTCATTGGCTTTTGGGTTGCGCTATTCATGCTGCTCCTGTAAAAGAGAGGGAGAGAGAGGGAAAGAAAAGAAACCTATATATTTTACTAGATTGGATCTGGACACAAATGTCATGTATAGTAGGATTGATCATAAACATCTATACAAATATATAATTATTTTTTTAAAAAAACTATATATTAATATTATATTTTTTTTTGCAATTTATTATATTTATTTTCTAAACTTTAGTTGTCCATAAGAAAAAAAAAAACTTACAAAATTAATGGTAATTTTATCAAATTTAAAATAACTTTATCAGGTGCCTCAATACGTTTGCGAAAAAATGAACATTTTATTAAATTAACGTATAGAACTGCAGGTTTAATCACACGTCCTTTAAACTAAATTCTCTGATGTTCTTCTACTCGGATTACATCATTATAAAGAACCAACATATTGCTCACAGCTTCCATAGAGTAAGAGCAGAAAAAAAAAATGAAGCAAACTACACAAGCAAATCTGAGGACAGAAATATGTGCATCGGAGACTTAAATAGCATTCATAAATTCACAAAAGAGATGCATCTGTTCAAACTAGCTCTTCCACCACTTATCATACATCGACTAATAAGTCTTTTTATGGGAACCAAACATGAACTATAACTAGTACATCTATATTATCCAAGATACATCATTAGATAGGGCTACATGTTGATTAGGGAGCAGCCAGTCGCCTAGTAGTGGTGGCCCTGCTGGTGGGTGTGGTGGTGCGCCCCTGGAAGCTTCTCCTTAATCTTGTCAACTATTCCTCCGCTTTGATGGTGCTCCTCCGCTGCATGGTATCCACCTGGCGTAGTAGTAGAGGTGGCATGAGATTTTTCCTCCTTATGATGCCCTGGTAACTTCTCCTTTATCTTCTGCTTCAGCCCTTTCTTCCTCCTCCCACCATGTCCATCATCTTCAGACTGCAACATATACAACACCTTAAAATTAAGTTACTAAAATCTATACAATCAGCTTTGCTTGAATGAATAACACATAGTCCCCGATATCATAATTTTTTTTTTAAAAAAAAAAGCCTAAAATCCATTCTTGGATCTTGACTTATGAACTTACGGAGCTAGAGCTTGAGCTTCCAGAACGGTGAAGCATGCCAGAGACACCATGGCGATCTTTGTCATGTCCGACGCCAAAGTCGGTGCCACTCTCTGGTGCGCCAGCATAAGCGCCCCCTGTCCCATATGTACCAGTGCCAGGGGTCCCAGTTTGCTGGATTGGATAGCCATATTCGTCGGTTGGGCGAATTGGATTGCCATATTCATCCTTGTAGGAACCAGCCTGATATTGGTCTTGGTAGTGTGCCATTTTCAAGAAAAAGAAAAAACCGAGATGCTAGTTCCCGTATAGAAGGAAATTAATCAAGAAGGGCAGCATGCAAGTTGAAGTGGGATAACGACGTTAAACTCGGGATATTTACAAAGGCGAGGCAGGATAGGAGGCGACGAATATGGCTGCAAAGTGGCAGGCTTAGCATTGACACGTTACTACAGGAACTACGTGGAGATTGCATTAAAAGACAGGTTTCTTGCGGTGTCCGCTAGTGACAACCTCTGGAAGTTCACTCCAACATTTTAAAAACGAAAATTATTACTTAAAAAAAAATTAGCGCTTCACTTCAAAACGTTTATGATATTTTAAAACCGTTAAATATTTTAAAATTTAATTTTTATAATTTTAAAAAAATTATTAATTAATATTTATATTTTTGAATAAAAATTAAATATTTATTAATTAATATTTTATATTTTAAAAATTTATTAATTAATTTTTATATCAAAAGTATTTAAAAAATTTTTAAATACTTAATAATTAAAATTAATAAAAAATTAATTAATAAATTTTTTAAAAATATTTAATATATTTTTAAAAAATAATTAATAAATTTTTTTATAATATAAAAATTAAACAGTTAATTTTTTTCTAAAATTAGATAATTTTTGTTGATGCCTCTTAAAGTTTATCATATTTTTAATTTATCACTTAACTTTAATTTTATTTTTTTTTTTTTGAAATAGGGGTTGGGAGAGTCGAACCTTAGATCTTTCAAGACTACAGGATACACTTTTCACCAGACTAAGCCTTGGAATGCACTTTAATTCTGTTTTTAGATTTATTTATTTCTAATTTAAATATTATTAAATTTTTTTCTAATTTATTATTATAAACTTTTAAATGGATACAATTAAAAAATTATTTTTCCCTTCTTAAATTTCATATAGTTTCATTTCTTTAATTAAAATTTAATAAATTTTAGTTATTTGCAATCACAATCTCGTGTTTATATATATATATATATATATATATATATATATATATATATATATATATATATATATATATATAATTTTTTTTATTATTTCTAATTATTAAATATAAATTCTTTTAAATAAAAACTCTTATAATCCATTTATTTTTTTATAAATTAAATATTAAATAAATAAATATTGAATATTAATTAAAGTGAAATAATTCAGATATTTTTAAATGTTATTAATTATAAATATCATTAATTTTAATTTAATTGTATTCTGATTATTATTTTTATTCTAAGCTACCCCTTATTAAACATAATTTAAAAATTTTAACTTGTTAAAATAATATTATATTATTTTAAATATATTTTTTTGTCGAAATTATTTATTTTTCATATATTACAAATAATTATACTGTAAGAATCATTTATGGGTCATTGGTATCCAAATTTGGACATTTTTTAGATAAGTGTTAATAACCTTGACTGGAATTATGTCTGCATTCTATTCATTGATAAAACAAAAAACATAGAGTCTTTATCTTATGAAATTAATAGTGCCTGAGATTGGATTTACATACTTTTTCCGAGTGAAAGAAGTAAACGAGAAGGAAACCAGATACACATGGAAGAGGGATTAATTTCTGTGGTCCAAGTATTTCATGATTTCATGAGCTTCGCAAGATTCCACTTTTCTTCTTCTTTAGTAAAAAGGACAAAGTGAGGTGCACACCAAAACCGACTCACATGTCAAATTTCAAAAAGCCTTGCATTATTTCCACAATAATTCTTGACTAACTAGTACCTTATTCCATTTCTATAGTTGATTTGCATTTCAGCATCCCCAGCCGGTGGTTTGGTTTTCTAGTACCCACGCTCTGCCGAGTCTTAGCTTTCAGGGCTGAGACAGTTTTCAGGTCTGAGACCCACACTTACTAGAACTTTTTGTGATGATTTAGGCTTAATTTTTTTCAGTCGTTATAGATTGTGATTTTTCTTTTTATCCAGTCCTATATAATTTAAGTTTTCAGCCATGGATTTGTTGGTCTTGAAAGTGGTCAGATTCTTGAAAGTGGTCAGATTCGTCTTTATATTCTCCTGAAACAAGTGAAATTCTTAAAAAAGTTTGATGATGTCCGTTGATACAGCAAAAACCGAAAAAAAAAAATCAAACTAGTTAGACCTCAAAAACCTAAAATGAAAACATAAAGAAAACCAGAAAAAAATACTAGCTTTTCAAAAGTCCCGCAGATCAGAAATATACACTTTTCGATATCATATTACTTCTTTATAGAGGTCAGTTGGAGAAGGCAAATTTGGTCCGCTAGGCTTAACGTAGAGAGGTCGTTACAGACTTGAGGGACCTCTCCCCATAAGAGGTCTATATTCCAATTGATCATGAGCTCTCTTTTAGCTCGACAACTATAAAATTCTCTACCCAACCTTTTATCGAATCCTTATACCTAGCAAATATGGACAGTCCGGTCCGGAGACCAAAATAATAGTACTTGTGGATTGGCCTAATGAGGTAAAAGAAGTTGTAGAACAATTTAATAGAAGGGAAAAACCCCAGTACAAGCAAACAGACTCGAAACAACACATGAACAAGATAGAATTGGGAGATATCATCCATGGAAACACCCTAAAATGACGGAAGACCTTACTAAAGAAAGGGATAAAAAGAAAGGTCAGTCTGAAATCGCGATGCTTGATAAAAAAAAGATTAAGTTACGCCCTTGTTGGGCGTCTATCAGACTCGCCGGTGGTAGGTAAGGGAGAACGATACGCTCGTTAGGTAAGGAAGTCCTAATTCTATAGATGGTAGTATCAGAATAGTCATTGGAAAAGTGGTGAGAAAAGAGAGAAGATGTGATAGAGGACACCAGATGTAATACCCGGTTAGATTCCGGCATCGGAATCCCTACCTTCCGGCGGAATCTCCGTTGGAATCTGGAATTTCTAAAGATGCCAGAGGCTTTTAGAGGGGTAAAATGTGTTTTCTAAAATGTTTTTACTGATTTCTTGGTTTTAAATGGAAAGGAAATGAGTTTTGGAAAGAAAAGACCAAGGAGGCATTTGCCAGGTTCGGCCGCCGAAAGTGAAGTTCGGCCGCCGAACATGGAAAGGCTTCGGGAGCGCCTTTGGCCTCCGAAAGTCTTGTTTGAACGAGCCAAGGTTCGGCCGCCGAAAGTCAAGTTCGGCCGCCGAACATACATGAGTTTAGGGGGCAAGTTAGGCTGCCGAAGGTCTTTGACCAGGCCACCTATAAAGAGCCCTCAGATCGGAAATGGGCGAGTTTTCTCCCCATTCTCGAGCTCAGGTGAGTTCTTGTCCTCCTTTGGCCGTTTTCATGTTTTTCCTCATCTCCTTCATGTTTTCATGAGTTCCATGGTTATTTTGAAGAGTTTTAAAGCTTAGATCGAAGTTTTGGGAGCTTGGAGCTTTTGGAGCTTGGATTCTCCACACCTCCGAGTTAGAGATCACGCAACCCTCGATCTTCAAGAGGTAAGTGTAGATCTTTGCTTTCCTAGTGTCTTTTGAAGTTTTATGATGGTTTTAATGGTAGAGTATGGGTAGATATGCATGTTAGGATTTATGTGGGTTTTATGCCCAATGTATGTTATGTGATGCTCATGTATGTTTATATGATGCTATGTTGAATGTTTAGGCTAGGTTATGCATGTGGGAGAGTGTATGCATGAGTGGGAAAGAGCAAGTGAGATTTTGGGTTGTTTTGATGGTTTTGGCCTATGTGGGTCATAAGCTATCTATGTATGTTTTGATGTTGCTTTTGGAGTTTAATCAAGCTATTAAGCTCCTTTGTGCATGGTTAAGGGTTTATGCATGCTTTAGTGAAGTTGTGTGCTTGTTTTGGGGTGTTTGGAAGGTTTGGGAGGCTTGAGTGCATGAGAAGCTGAGTTCTGCCCTTCTGGGAAGAACTCAGGTTCGGCCGCCGAAGGTGGTTTCGGCCGCCGAACCTGCCTTTGGATGCATGGATTGGCCGCCTAACCTTGCCCCCGAAAGTTGAGTTTTGGCTTGAAAGCAAACTTTCGGTCGCCGAAGGAAGGTTCGGCCGCCGAAAGTGCCTGACTTTCGTCTCTGAAGTGGGACTTTCGATCGCCGAAGGTGCCGCCGAAAGTGCCCGAGTTTCGTCTCTGGAGGGAGGGTTCGGCCGCCGAAGGTGCCGCCGAAAGTGCCCTGTCCAGCCTTTTCATGGTTGTTTTCTATGCATGTTTAAGTGATGTTTTGAGGGGTTTTTGGGGAGTTGTTTATGAGTTGTTTAGAGTGTGTTTGGCACCTCATTCGAGTCCACCTGTGTAGGATCGGACCCGAGGGATCAAGGAGGCCATCAGTGTTAGCAGTTGCAGAGTCTGCCAGAAGTGAGTAGAACTAAACTTAATCTTTTATTTTACGAAATCAAATGCCTAAAGCATGTTCACGCATCATGTTTATATGTAATAGGTTGATTGCACTAGTTACACGAATATGACGCATTGCATTATTTATTGTGGATGTGGATGGACCAAGGCGACCCCAATAGCCCATGTTATGTATGAAAGACCTAGGTAAGTCCCCTCGTGGGCCAGACACTATGTTATGTATGAAAGACCTGGGTAAGTCCCTTCATGGGCCAGGCACTATGCAGAGGGAGTTTTGGTGGTCATGTCCGTCTGTTATGTGGAATGTTTGTGCTGTGACGCATTTCATGAAAGCATGTAATTAATGAACTGTTTTCTTTGTTTCTACTCACTGGGCTTTTTAGCTCACCCCTCTCCCCTAACCCCAGTTTTGCAGGTCAGAAGTAGTCCAGGACGACGTCAAGGGTAAAGGTTATGGTTATGTAATAGTATTAGCTTAGTACTTTTAGCGTGGACATGTATTATAAATTGATATATTGATTTGTAAGAGAATGTAATGTAAAGTAAGTGGAGTTATGTTTATGGATTAGTACTGTGCTTGGCCCTAAGACTTGGTTAGTCCCTGTTTAATGCATGATGTATGTTATGGTTTAGATGCTGAGTTGTGTTGAACTAAACCGGTGGCATGTGTTGTTTACCACGCTATGGTAATTGATGAGGACCCTAGTAGAGGTCTTATGTTTGTGGTCTGATGCATGCACAGGTTAGGTTCTAGTTCTTTGGATGTGATTCCGGCTTGATGTATGTTATGTTGACCCAGCTGGAGTTTTGAGGGCTCTAGTAAGGGGGTTTCTTTATGTTTTCAGTTATGTCGCATACAAGTCAAGCTCGGCATTTACACCAGATGTTTCAGTTTTTATGTTAAAGTTTTGATCATGTATGGGATTTGACCAGGTGATAGGATGTATGTTTGGCTTGCTACGGGTCCCGGCGGCCTTAAGCCGATCTGGATCCTAGCGCCGGTGGCGGTTCGGACCGTTACAGAGGGGTACCGGTTTCCGGGTCGTTACAGAGTGGTATCAGAGCTTTGGGCCTCGAGAGTACGGTGTGTTGCACATCGGAAAGAGGTTGGTTTAGATGTCATAGAAGGGCAAGCACAATAGGTAAAATCATGTCCACTAGGATAGGATGTTGGGTCCTGTCTTGATTGATGATGTGAAATGCCATGATTTTATGCATGTGCATTAATGTTATGTATGTATGATATGTATGTGGGTTCATGTGTTTTCATATGAACCGTATGATGCTAATGATTGTTTGTATGCTTGTGTGTTGTTCTTCAGAGGACCCAGAATGCGAGGTGCTCGTCGATCTGTGGAATCGATTGGAGTTCCATCTGAGAGGGAAGGTATGGACACCTTTCCCCCTGCTCTGCCAAGAGCGCAGTCGTGGGGAGTCAGCGGATGGGGAACATCGAGGGACCCTGGAAGGTCTTTTGATGCAAGCAGAGAAGGAATGGCTCCAAGAAGGATGTCAGCTAGTATGAGGGAAGTGGAGATGGATATGCAGAGAAGGCATGTCAGTTTGGGAATCAGAGTGCCAGAGGAAGGCATGGGAGATTCTCAGGAGGATGCTCAGACTCAGGATTCCAGGATCTCAGGTTCAGGAGGGATTGATCCCTCCACCTTGAGTACAGCCTCCACAAAAAGTAAGAAGTGGGGCAGAGGCCTCAGAAGGTCGAAGAAGAAGTTTTGGCAGAATTTGAAGGCTAGTCTGGGTTTTGGTGGCTCAAGCTCTGGCTCAGGCAGTTCAAGATGCATGAGGTGCGGAAGGCCGCACAAGGGAGTCTGTCTGATTGGGACTAATCTATGTTTCAGGTGCGGACAGGAGGGGCACATAACACGTGAGTGTCCCACTGTACCCAGGTTGGCACCGTCCCAGCAAGCAGCTCCAAGTAGAGCAACTCAGCCAGCAGTTTCAGCCATGCTTCAGGTTAGTGGTCGAGGCAGAGGGAGAGGGTCAGTCCCTCATTTCTCAGGTTCCCGTGGAGAAGGTCCGTCAGCTCCAGCACGGATCTTCACCCAAGCTCAACAAGAGGCAGACACATCGAACATGGTGGTGTCAGGTACGCCCACTTTTGAAAGTTCTGATGTGTATGTTTTGTGAACCCTGGTGTTTTTCTCTTTCTTTAGTTGCTCTAGGAACCGTTGAGAGGTTGAGTTGATAGCTTCTGGGCTAGAGTGTTCTCTTTGGGTTAGTGGACCCGAGCGTGATCCATCTGTGGTAGAGTCAGTCTGCCGGTCCAGTTCTGTGACAGTTGGGAGTAGATGCCTTCCACCCAACTTTGAGGTCCTAGACTTGACTGTCTGGACGTCAGTTTAGGGTTGGACTAGGTTCTTCTGCTCGTGGTGCTATCTTGGTCTGTAAAGACAAGGTAGTCAGGTTCAGAGGACATGATGGGTCAGAGGTAGTCTGTTGAGGGGACAGTAGGGATGCCTAGAGTGTAATACCCGGCTCGAGTCCGGCATCGGAATTTCTGTAGTCCGGTGGAATCTTGGGTGTCGGAACCCTCGAGAAGGGTAATACATATGTTTTCCAAGGTATTTTCACTTGTTTTCATGTTTTGAAGTGTTAAAAGACTTGAGTTTTTAAAGAAAAGCAACAAGGGAGAAATGCAAAGGTTCGGCCGCCGAAGGTCACTTTCGGCCGCCGAACATTGCATGGTTGCGGCTTCACGTTCGGCTGCCGAAGGTGGTCTGGCCAGCCACCTATAAAAGGGCCAAAGGTCGGTGAGAGGAGGGCATTTTCTCCTCCACTTGCAGCCAGAGGTGAGTTCCAGCCTCTCCTACGTTGACTTTCATGTTTTCCATGATTTTCATCAAATCTTTCAAGAAAGCGAGAGAATGGTTCAAGAACTATGTGGACCCGAGACTTGAGAGTATGACATGGGAAGAGTTCGCCAACGAATTTGCTGGATGGGCTTTTCCTGACAGTTCCAGGGAACTAAAGGTTGTGGAGTTTGAGCAGTTGCGACAGACGGAGGAGATGAGCGTTGATGCATATACAGATAAGTTCCTGGAATTGTTGCCATATGTCGGTCAGGCATATGATACAGATCAGAAGAAGGCAAAGCGATATGCCACAAGGCTTCATCCCAGGTATTTCTCTTTGATTCTTCATGCGGAGAAGGAAAGTTTCCACTCTATTGTGGATGCTGCTAGAAAGATGGAGGCTAGTGCCATAAGTCAAGGGGTAGTCAAGGCACAGTCTTCTGGTGTTAAACCAGGTTCCTCCTCACAGAGTACAGTAAGTGCAAGTAAGAAGAGATGGGAGAAATTCAGAGGAAAGAGAGGCAAGTTCTGGAACAGGCTTAAGTCGGGTCTGGGAATGAGTAGTGGCTCCAGTTCTGGCGCAGATTTTCCAGTGTGTAAGAGGTGTGGCAAACAGCATAGAGGAGCTTGTCAGTTGGGATCCACAGCCTGCTATAGATGTGGGCAGGAGGGACATTATGCACGAGAATGTCCTCAGGCGACTTTGGTTGCACCATCCCAGCAGATGAGTACGGGCAGTGTAGTCCAGCCCGTAGTTTCAGCCATACCACCAAGCAGTGGTAGAGGAAGAGGAAGAGGGGCAGCCTCTTCATCAGGGATGGGTTCCCGAGGTGCAGGTCCGTCAGCCCCAGCACGGATTTTCACCCTGACTCAGCAGGAGGCAGACACGTCGAACACGGTGGTGTCAGGTAATCTCATCATTGGGTGTTCCGAGGTGTATGCTTTAATGGACCCCGGTGCTTCTCACTCTTTCATTTCTTCTAGAGCTGCAGAGAGGTTGGGTCTGATAGTGTCTGAGTTAGAGTGTCCTCTTTGGGTCAGTGGACCCAAATGTGATCCATCTTTGGCAGAGTCAGTCTGTCGGTTCAGTCCAGTGTGCATAGAGGGTAGATACCTTCCAGCTGACCTGGTGGTTCTAGAGTTGACAGAGTTCGATGTCATTCTAGGGATGGACTGGTTATCTACGTATGATGCTACCCTGAACTGTAGAGACAAGGTAGTCAGTGTCAGAGACCAGGATGGGTCAGAGTATGTCTTCCGAGGAGACAGGAGAGGGACACCTAGGGGTTTGATATCAGCCCTCCAGGCTCGTAGGATGTTAAGGAAGGGGTGTCAGGGGTTCCTAGCTTATGTGAGAGAGCTAGACAGTCAGGTTAGGGAACCATCCTCAGTACCAGTTGTTAGAGACTTCCCAGATTTGTTTCCTGAAGAGCTTCCAGGACTACCACCGGATAGGGAAATAGAGTTCGAGATTGAGTTGATGCCCACTGCCAGACCGATCTCTATTCCTCCCTACAGGATGGCACCAGCAGAGTTGCGAGAGTTGAAAGAGCAGTTACAGGATTTGGTAGCTAAGGGTTTATCCGCCCGAGTACCTCACCCTGGGGTGCTCCAGTATTATTTGTCAGAAAGAAGGATGGACCTCTGAGACTTTGTGTCGACTACAGACAGTTGAACAAAGTCACTATCAAAAATAAGTATCCATTACCCAGGATCGATGATCTATTCGACCAGCTGGCAGGAGCAGGTTGTTTTTCAAAAATAGATCTGAGATCTGGATACCATCAGTTGAAGATCAGGGAAGGAGATGTATCTAAGACTGCTTTCAGAACCAGATATGGGCATTATGAGTTCCTTGTGATGCCGTTCGGGTTGACTAACGCCCCTGCAGCATTCATGGATCTCATGAACAGGGTTTTCAGGGAGTACTTGGAGCGTTTTGTGATCGTCTTTATTGATGATATCTTAGTGTACTCCAGGAATGCAGAGGACCATGCCCAGCATCTGCGGATAGTGCTGCAAACCTTGAGAGAGCATGGCTTGTATGCCAAGTTCTCCAAGTGCGAGTTCTGGCTAAGGAGCATTTCCTTTTTGGGACATGTTGTATCAGAGGACGGTATATCAGTAGATCCCAAAAAGGTAGAGGCAGTAGCCAACTGGCCTACACCCACTACAGTGACAGAGATCAAAAGTTTTCTGGGTTTGGCAGGCTACTATCGGAGGTTCGTTCAGGATTTCTCGAAGATAGCTGCTCCTATGACCAGACTGACCAGAAAGAATCAGAAATTTGTGTGGTCAGAGGAATGTGAGGAGAGTTTTACAGAGTTGAAGAGACGGTTAACTTCAGCACCGGTGTTAGCTCTGCCGATCAGTGATGAAGATTTCACAGTGTTCTGTGATGCATCCCGAGTGGGATTAGGTTGTGTGTTGATGCAAAATGACCGAGTGATAGCTTATGCTTCTAGACAGCTGAAGAAGCACGAGCTGAATTACCCGACACACGATCTTGAGATGGCAGCTGTTATCTTTGCACTTAAGATGTGGAGGCATTACCTCTATGGGGTCAAATGTGAGATCTATACGGATCATAAGAGCCTGCAGCACATCTTAAGTCAGAGAGAGTTAAACTTGAGGCAGAGACGGTGGGTAGAATTGCTCAGTGATTACGATTGTAAGATCCAGTATCATCCGGGCAAGGCTAATGTTGTAGCTGATGCTGTAACGACCCGGAAGCCGGACCGCTACCGGCGCTAGGATTCAGGTCGGCTTAAGGCCGCCAGAACCCGTAGCAAGCCAAACATACATCCTGTGAACCTGTTCAATCCCATACATGAACCAAAACATACATAAAAATTAAAACTTTTCTTTCATTCAAACATTTCTTTACCCAGCCTAGCCTGTGCATGCATAACCATAACATAAACCCCTCATTGGAGTTCTCAACAAATACTCCAATGGGGTACATAACATATATCAGGCTTGGGTTACATAAACATCATAAAACATTTATCTCATGTATTTAAGGGATTACAACAGACTCTAGTCAAGCACACTATAAAACTTACATTACATTACATAACATACTTTTACATTATGAATAAACCATGTCCACTTCTATGCTATTACAGAGACTTCTCTTACTCTTGCTGACTTCTCTATCTACTCTGCACCTGCAAGACTGGGGTTAGGGGAGAGGGGTGAGCTAAAAAGCCCAGTGAGCAAAAGTAAAAACATGATATTAATTCCTCCATTTTTAGGTATTTTATTCTTCATTTTATTATTTACGTTTGATTTAGTTCCACACTTTTTAGGTATATTATTATTCATTTTATTATTAACATTAAATAACATAACTTTTACTTTACATGCTTTCATGAAAATGCAACACATCACATTTAATCACATAAAGGATGGTATTGTCACCATTAGTCCTCACATCTCCAAGTGCCAGGGGCGTAGAATGGGCCTCGCTGGTCTTTCTCTTACATAACATACATAACATAACATTCCAAAGTGCCAGGGGCGTAGAATGGGCCTCGCTGGTCTTTCTCTTACATAATGCCAGGGGCGTAGAATGGGCCTCACTGGTCTTCCATAACATATCATCATAACATAACATTAGAGGACTATGGATCACCCAATAACCATCCACATCAACATCAAATTATGCAATGCAACATATTCGTGAATTTCTAATGCAAACATCCTGAAACATCACATGGCATTAATGATGCATGAGTATGCTATCAGATTCATTCATTTGTTCATTTATTCATTACTTAAAAACTTAGGGAATAATCCCACTCACCTGGTGACCGAAGCTTTAACGACGGACTCTGAAAGACTATCTCACAACCGGGGGTCTCGGGTCCTCGGGTCCGAACCTACACAGGTGGACTCAAATGAGGCACCAAACAACAAGAACATAACTCTAAACATACCCCCAAAAACCTCCTCAAAACACCTCAAAACATCCCTAGAAAACATGCAAGAAAAGGCTGGGAAGGGCACTTTCGGCGGCACCTTCGGCGGCCGGAAGTCCCTCCAGAGCCGAAAGTCAGGCAGGTTCGGCGGCACCTTCGGCGGCCGAAACTCCCAGACAGAGACGAAACTCATGCATGTTCGGCGGCACCTTCGGCGGCCGAAAGTCTCGGACAGAGCCGAAACTCAAACTTTCGGGGGCAGACTTCGGCAGCCTAAAGCTGCCTCCCAAGCTGGTTCGGCGGCCGAAAGTACCTTCGGCTGCCGAACCTGGTTTCTGCCAAAGGGCAGAAACTTGGTTTTCTTTGTCCAAAACAACCCCCTACACAACCAATCATGCATAAACCTATTCTACAACAAGCATACTCAAGCATACAAGCTCCTAGGGGTCTCCAACAAGCTTAAACCCCAACTACAACACACAAGCAAGCCACATTGCACATAAATACACATTAAAACCATGGATTTTTCATAAAAACCCATCAAGCCTACTCATGCATTTCTACCCCAAAAACTTGCATAAAACTTACTTAAAACACATATAGAACTAGAGATCAGCTCTTACCTCTTGAAGATCGAGAGAGAAACGATCCTAGCTCGAAGATGGGGAGATTCGAGTTCTTGAACCTCAAAGCTCCAAAACTTGCTTAAACTTTAAAACTCTTCAAAAACAAGATATAACTTGTTAAGATCTAAAGGATTTGAGGGAAAACACTTAAAATGACCATAGGAGGGCTAAAGCTTACCGTCAGCCGAAATGGGAGAGAAAACCTCGCCTGTTTCAGTCACGGGGTCTCTTATAGGGCTGGTTCTGCCACCTTTCGGCGGCCTAACGTGCCCCCACATCTCATGCATGTTCGGCGGCCGAACATGAGGTTCGGCGGCCGAACCTTGAGTCTTTCAAACAAGGCTTTCGGAGGCCTAAAGCGCTCCCAAAACCCCACCATGTTCGGCGGCCGAACTTAACTTTCGGCGGCCGAACCTGGCAAAGTTTCCTTGGTCTATTTCATTAAAAACTCAATTTCCTTTTTGCTTAAAAACATAAAATACATTAAAAACATTTCATAAAACATGGTTTTACCCTTCTAGAGGTTTCCGACATCCGAGATTCCACCGGACGGTAGGAATTCCGATACCGGAGTCTAGCCGGGTATTACATTCTCCCCCCCTTAAGAACATTCGTCCCCGAATGTTCACCAAACAACACATAACATGGCAAACATATAACATACATACAAGGCACAACAACACATAGGGATCTAACCTTAAAAGAGCTGAGGGTACTGCTGGAGCATAGACTCCCGTGTCTCCCAAGTGCACTCTTCCAAGTTGTGGTGGTTCCACAGGACTTTCACCATCGGGATTTCCTTGTTTCTTAACTTTCTGATCTGCGTGTCTATGATCCGTACTGGCTGTTCAACATAGGTGAGATCCTCTTGGACCTCCACATCAGGCTCACTAAGAACCTTGCTCGGATCTGACACAAACTTCCTCAACATCGAAACATGGAAAACCGGATGGATTCTTGCCATTGAAGCAGGTAAATCTAGCCTGTACGACACATTCCCAATCTTTTGCAAGATTTCAAAGGGTCCGATGTATCGTGGGGCTAGTTTACCTTTCTTCCCGAAGCGAACCACTCCCTTCATTGGAGACACCTTAAGCAATACCAGATCCCCCTCCTGAAACTCTAACTGCCTTCTGCGGATGTCTGCATAACTCTTCTGTCTGCTTGCAGCAGTCTTGATTCTTTCTCTGATTATGGGCACCACCCTGCTGGTAATCTCTACTAGCTCAGGCCCTGCCAAGGCCTTCTCTCCAACTTCCTCCCAGCAAACAGGTGACCTGCACTTCCTTCCGTACAAAGCTTCATATGGAGCCATCCCGATGCTAGCATGATGGCTGTTATTGTAGGCAAACTCCACCAAAGGTAGATGCTGCCTCCAAGAACCGCCAAAGCCCAGCACACACATTCTGAGCATATCCTCGATAGTCTGGATGGTCCTTTCTGACTGTCCATCAGTCTGGGGATGGAAGGCAGTGCTGAAATCCAACCTAGTACCCATGGCATTCTGCAGACTCCGCCAAAACCTGGAGGTGAACTGGGGCCCTCTATCTGACACTATCGAAACGGGAACCCCATGCAGCCTGACAATCTCGTCCACATACACCTGCGCCAACTTGTCCACAGAATAGCCACTCCTGACAGGAATGAAGTGAGCAGATTTGGTGAGTCTGTCCACAATCACCCATATGGAGTCCACTCTGTTGGACGCCGCTGGTAACCCTACTACGAAGTCCATAGCTATATTTTCCCATTTCCATTCTGGAATAGGTAGCGGGTTAAGCATTCCAGCTGGCTTCTGATGTTCCAGCTTCACCCTCTGACACACTTCGCAGGCTGACACGAACTGTGCCACTTCTTTCTTCATTGCTGGCCACCAATAAACCTTTTTCAAATCTTGATACATCTTGGTGGCTCCGGGGTGAATGCTGTATCTTGCATTATGAGCCTCTCTCATAATGTCTCCTTTTAGCCCTATGTCGTCTGGTACACATAATCGACTCCCATAGCGGAGGATCCCTTTACTGTCGAATCTGAACTCACTATCATTGCCTGACTGAACAGTCCTGGCAATCTTCACTAACTCGGGGTCCTCATGCTGTTTCTGAGCAACTTGCTCAAGGAACACGGGTGTCACTTTCATCTGAGCCAACAAGGCACCTGTACCCGACAACTCTAACTGTAGCCCTTCTTCGATGAGCTTGAAGAACTCCTTTACTACTGGTCTTCGTTCTGCTGTGATGTGGGATAGACTGCCGAGTGATTTCCGGCTTAAGGCATCAGCTACTACATTAGCCTTACCCGGATGATACTGAATTTTGCAATCGTAATCACTGAGCAGTTCTACCCATCTTCTCTGTCTCAAATTCAGATCTCTTTGACTCAGGATGTGCTGCAGGCTCTTATGATCTGTGAAGATCTCACATTTTACCCCATAGAGGTAGTGCCTCCACATCTTGAGTGCAAAGATTACTGCTGCCATCTCAAGGTCATGTGTGGGGTAATTCAACTCATGCTTCTTCAGCTGCCTAGAAGCATAAGCAATTACCTTCTCGTTCTGCATCAGTACACAACCCAGTCCCACACGGGACGCATCACAAAAGACTGTAAAGTCCTCATCACCAGATGGCAGAGCTAAAACTGGTGCTGAAGTCAACCTCTTCTTAAGTTCTTCAAAACTCTCTTCGCACTGGTCGGTCCACAGAAATTTCTGATTCTTCCTGGTTAACCTGGTCAGAGGAGCTGCTATCTTTGAGAAGTCCTGAACGAACCTCCTGTAGTAACCAGCCAAACCCAAGAAACTTCTAATCTCTGTCACTGAAGTGGGTCTAGGCCAGTTAGCCACAGTTTCTGTCTTCTTGGGGTCCACCTCAATACCATTTTCTGACACTACATGCCCCAAGAATGAAATGCTCCTCAGCCAGAACTCACATTTAGAGAACTTGGCATACAAGCCATGTTCCCTCAAAGTCTGCAAGACCAACCTCAGATGATGGGCATGCTCTTCTGCATTCCTGGAATACACTAAGATATCATCTATGAAGACAATAACGAAGTGATCCAGGTATTGGCTAAATACTCTGTTCATGAGATCCATGAATGCTGCAGGGGCGTTTGTTAACCCGAACGGCATCACTAGGAACTCATAGTGCCCATATCTGGTTCTGAAAGCTGTCTTCGGCACGTCTTCATCTCTGATCCTCAGCTGATGATACCCAGATCTCAGATCTATTTTGGAGAAACAACCTGCTCCTGCTAGCTGGTCGAATAGATCATCGATCCTAGGCAACGGGTACTTGTTCTTGGTAGTGACCTTGTTCAACTGTCTGTAGTCGATACAAAGTCTAAGGGATCCATCCTTCTTTTTCACGAACAACACTGGAGCACCCCAGGGTGAGGTACTCGGTCGGATGAAACCCTTATCTACCAGCTCTTGCAACTGTTCTTTAAGCTCCTTCAGCTCTGCTGGCGCCATCCTGTAGGGAGGGATAGAGATCGGTCTGGTTCCTGGCATCAATTCTATCTCGAACTCTATCTCCCTCGGAGGCGGTAAACCTGGCAGTTCGTCCGGGAAAACATCTAAGAACTCTCTAACCACAGGCACTGAGGCGGGCTCTCTGACACCTCTGTCTAGCTCTCTCACATGAGCTAGATAACCCTGACAACCCCTCCTGAGCAGCCTACGAGCCTGTAGGGCTGATATCAAACCTCTAGGTGTACTCCCCCTGTCTCCTCTAAAGACAACCTCTGACCCATCCTGACATCTGAACTTAACTACCTTGTCTCTGCAATCCAAGGTAGCACCATGGGTAGATAGCCAATCCATCCCTAGAATGACGTCAAAATCTGTCAAGTCTAGAACCACAAGGTCGGCGGATAGGCATCTTCCTTCTATGAAAACTGGACTGTACTGGCAGACTGACGCCGCCACTGACGGGTCACACTTGGGTCCACTAACCCATAGGGGACACTCTAACCCAGAGACCATCAAACCCAACCTCTCGACCGCTCTCGGAGAAACAAAAGAATGGGATGCACCCGAGTCCATTAAGGCATAAGCATCTGAACAACCAATGATGATATTACCTGACACCACGGTGTTGGATGCGTTTGCCTCCTGCTGAGTCATAGTGAAGATCCGTGCTGGAGCTGACGGACCTTCCCCTCTGTAAGCTGATGAAGAAGAGGCTGACCCTCTCCCTCGGCCTCTGCCACTGGCCTGTGTCGCGGCTGAAGCTGCTGGCTGTGCCACACTACCCGAAGTAGTCTGCTGGGGCCGTGCCATAGGAACTGCTCTAGGACACTCCATGGACATGTGTCCCTCCTGCCCACACCTGTAGCAGGCTGTTGTCCCAAAACGGCATACCCCTCTGTGTAGCTTACCACACCTTGCACACACTGCATTATCAGCACCAGAGCTTGAGCCACTTCCTAGTCCCAGACCTGACTTGATCTTGCTCCAGAACTTACTCTTCTTTGGTTTCTTAGTGGTACTGCTCCACTTCTTACTAGCTGTACTCAAGGATGAAGGGTCTATCCTCCCCCCCACCTGGGGTCTTAGAACCTGAAGGCTGTGTCACTGACTGTTTAACAGTCCCCTCGATGATTGCACTAGCCTCCATTCTCCTGGCCATGTCTACAATGGTATGGAAACTTTCTCTATCAGCTGACTGAACCAAGGAGGAATACCTGGAATTTAGCCTCATGATATACCTCCTCGACTTTTTCGAATCGGTGTCCAGATGTTGCCCAGCAAACGGCAACAACTCTAAGAATCTATCGGTGTACTCATCGACACCCATTTCATCTGTCTGCTTCAGCTGTTCAAACTCAATCATCTTCAGCTCCCTTGAACTGTCAGGGAAAGCCCATCCTGCGAACTCATTCGCAAACTCCTCCCATGAAAGACTGTCCACCCTTGGTTTCACATAGCCCTTGAACCATTCACGGGCCTTTTTGCATTTCAGGGTGAAACCAGCCATCTGAATGGCTCTGCTGTCATCAGCACCTATCTCATCTGTAATTGTTTTGACCTTCTCCAGGTACACAAACGGATCATCACCTGTATCAAACTGGGGAGCACCCAACTTCATGTAGTCGGTCATCTTGGCCTTGCTCCCTCCAGATGAGGTAGGTTGAGGTCTTTGGGTTTCTGGAACTGTGGGTTCTGCTGGTGGTGGAGGTGCGACATCCCCTGGAATAGGGTTTGCCGTGCCTGGATGGAAGGATGGAGGTGGGTACATAGGGTACTGTGGATACTGTGGGTAGAAAGGTGGATATGGCATGTGAGAAGGGTAAGGATTAAAACTGGGGTAATCCGATGTACTTCCCATCGAATACCCGGGGTATGGTGAAAAAGGTGGGTATTGGGGTGGTGGAACAAACCCCGAGGCCTGAGTGCCTCCCTGAGACTCACCCATGCCCTCTTCTGGCATGTTTACACCAAGGTTACTGTCCCTCCTCTGCTCCACATCCATCTCTTCTTCCCCATCAACTGACATTCTTTCTTGCACTGTACCCCTTACTGATCTGCTTCTACCCAGATCCAAGGACCTTCTAGGGTCCCTCACTGTTCTGTCCCTGTTGGACCTGCTTGACATTGCCCTCGGCAATGCTGGAGGACGGGCGCTCGTGCCCTCATCCTCCGGTGGTACTCTAGTCAATCTAGCTGATCGACGAGTTCCTCGCATTCTGTTTACTGAAAAACAGCACAGATAACAAAACATTAGCATCAAATGGTTCATGTGGAAACACATGAACCCACATCATATTCATAGCATATTTCATGGCATACATACTTTCATTCTAGACAGGACTCTACATCCTATCCTAGTGGACATGATTTCCTATTGTGCTTGACCTTTCTATAACATCTATGAGCCCGACACTCTAGGTCCGACCATATGAACCTAGGGCTCTGATACCATTCTGTAACGACCCGGAAGCCGGACCGCTACCGGCGCTAGGATTCAGGTCGGCTTAAGGCCGCCAGAACCCGTAGCAAGCCAAACATACATCCTGTGAACCTGTTCAATCCCATACATGAACCAAAACATACATAAAAATTAAAACTTTTCTTTCATTCAAACATTTCTTTACCCAGCCTAGCCTGTGCATGCATAACCATAACATAAACCCCTCATTGGAGTTCTCAACAAATACTCCAATGGGGTACATAACATATATCAGGCTTGGGTTACATAAACATCATAAAACATTTATCTCATGTATTTAAGGGATTACAACAGACTCTAGTCAAGCACACTATAAAACTTACATTACATTACATAACATACTTTTACATTATGAATAAACCATGTCCACTTCTATGCTATTACAGAGACTTCTCTTACTCTTGCTGACTTCTCTATCTACTCTGCACCTGCAAGACTGGGGTTAGGGGAGAGGGGTGAGCTAAAAAGCCCAGTGAGCAAAAGTAAAAACATGATATTAATTCCTCCATTTTTAGGTATTTTATTCTTCATTTTATTATTTACGTTTGATTTAGTTCCACACTTTTTAGGTATATTATTATTCATTTTATTATTAACATTAAATAACATAACTTTTACTTTACATGCTTTCATGAAAATGCAACACATCACATTTAATCACATAAAGGATGGTATTGTCACCATTAGTCCTCACATCTCCAAGTGCCAGGGGCGTAGAATGGGCCTCGCTGGTCTTTCTCTTACATAACATACATAACATAACATTCCAAAGTGCCAGGGGCGTAGAATGGGCCTCGCTGGTCTTTCTCTTACATAATGCCAGGGGCGTAGAATGGGCCTCACTGGTCTTCCATAACATATCATCATAACATAACATTAGAGGACTATGGATCACCCAATAACCATCCACATCAACATCAAATTATGCAATGCAACATATTCGTGAATTTCTAATGCAAACATCCTGAAACATCACATGGCATTAATGATGCATGAGTATGCTATCAGATTCATTCATTTGTTCATTTATTCATTACTTAAAAACTTAGGGAATAATCCCACTCACCTGGTGACCGAAGCTTTAACGACGGACTCTGAAAGACTATCTCACAACCGGGGGTCTCGGGTCCTCGGGTCCGAACCTACACAGGTGGACTCAAATGAGGCACCAAACAACAAGAACATAACTCTAAACATACCCCCAAAAACCTCCTCAAAACACCTCAAAACATCCCTAGAAAACATGCAAGAAAAGGCTGGGAAGGGCACTTTCGGCGGCACCTTCGGCGGCCGGAAGTCCCTCCAGAGCCGAAAGTCAGGCAGGTTCGGCGGCACCTTCGGCGGCCGAAACTCCCAGACAGAGACGAAACTCATGCATGTTCGGCGGCACCTTCGGCGGCCGAAAGTCTCGGACAGAGCCGAAACTCAAACTTTCGGGGGCAGACTTCGGCAGCCTAAAGCTGCCTCCCAAGCTGGTTCAGCGGCCGAAAGTACCTTCGGCTGCCGAACCTGGTTTCTGCCAAAGGGCAGAAACTTGGTTTTCTTTGTCCAAAACAACCCCCTACACAACCAATCATGCATAAACCTATTCTACAACAAGCATACTCAAGCATACAAGCTCCTAGGGGTCTCCAACAAGCTTAAACCCCAACTACAACACACAAGCAAGCCACATTGCACATAAATACACATTAAAACCATGGATTTTTCATAAAAACCCATCAAGCCTACTCATGCATTTCTACCCCAAAAACTTGCATAAAACTTACTTAAAACACATATAGAACTAGAGATCAGCTCTTACCTCTTGAAGATCGAGAGAGAAACGATCCTAGCTCGAAGATGGGGAGATTCGAGTTCTTGAACCTCAAAGCTCCAAAACTTGCTTAAACTTTAAAACTCTTCAAAAACAAGATATAACTTGTTAAGATCTAAAGGATTTGAGGGAAAACACTTAAAATGACCATAGGAGGGCTAAAGCTTACCGTCAGCCGAAATGGGAGAGAAAACCTCGCCTGTTTCGGTCACGGGGTCTCTTATAGGGCTGGTTCTGCCACCTTTCGGCGGCCTAACGTGCCCCCACATCTCATGCATGTTCGGCGGCCGAACATGAGGTTCGGCGGCCGAACCTTGAGTCTTTCAAACAAGGCTTTCGGAGGCCTAAAGCGCTCCCAAAACCCCACCATGTTCGGCGGCCGAACTTAACTTTCGGCGGCCGAACCTGGCAAAGTTTCCTTGGTCTATTTCATTAAAAACTCAATTTCCTTTTTGCTTAAAAACATAAAATACATTAAAAACATTTCATAAAACATGGTTTTACCCTTCTAGAGGTTTCCGACATCCGAGATTCCACCGGACGGTAGGAATTCCGATACCGGAGTCTAGCCGGGTATTACAGATGCCTTAAGCCGAAAGTCACTTGGCAGTTTATCCCACATTGCAGTAGAGAGAAGACCGGTGGTGAAGGATTTCTACAAGCTCGTGGAAGAAGGGTTACAGTTGCAGTTATCTGGTACAGGTGCGTTGATCGCACAGATGAGAGTGACACCAGTGTTTCTAGAGCAAGTGGCTCTGAAACAGCACGAAGACCCCGAGTTAGTAAAGATTGCCAGGACTGTTCAGTCGGGCAACAGTGCAGAGTTTAGATTTGACGGAGAGGGGATTCTTCGGCATGGTAAGAGGTTATGTGTACCAGATGATAGCAGTTTGAAGGCCGATATTATGAGGGAAGCTCATAATACGCGGTATAGTATTCACCCGGGAGCCACCAAGATGTATCAAGATCTGAGAAGGGTGTATTGGTGGCCAGCAATGAAGAGAGAAGTGGCACAGTTTGTGTCAGCCTGCGAGACATGTCAAAGGGTGAAGCTAGAGCACCAGAAGCCGGCTGGAATGCTTAACCCACTGCCGATTCCAGAATGGAAATGGGAGAACATAGCTATGGATTTTGTAGTGGGGTTACCGGCGACGTCTAACAGACTAGACTCCATATGGGTGATTGTGGATAGACTCACTAAATCTGCTCACTTCATTCCAGTCAGGAGTAACTACTCTGTAGACAAGTTGGCGCAGGTGTATGTCGATGAGATAGTAAAGTTGCATGGAGTTCCAGTGTCGATAGTATCAGATCGAGGACCTCAGTTCACCTCCAGGTTTTGGCGGAGTCTACAGAACGAAATGGGCACAAGGTTGGATTTCAGCACTGCTTTCCATCCACAGACAGACGGTCAGTCAGAGAGGACCATCCAGACCATTGAAGATATGCTGAGAATGTGTGTGTTAGACTTTGGCGGTTCTTGGAGGCAGCATCTACCTCTGGTGGAGTTTGCCTACAACAACAGCCATCATGCTAGCATAGGGATGGCTCCTTATGAAGCTTTGTATGGGAGGAAGTGCCGAACACCTGTTTGCTGGGAAGAGGTAGGAGAGAAAACGCTTGCAGGGCCAGAGTTAGTTGAAATAACCAGCAAGTTAGTGCCTATCATCAGAGAGAGGATCAGAACAGCTGTAAGCAGACAGAAAAGCTATGCAGACATCCGTAGGAAGCAGATAGAGTTCCAGGAGGGGGATATGGTATTGCTTAAGGTGTCTCCAATGAAAGGAGTGGTTCGGTTTGGAAAGAAGGTTAAGCTAGCCCCACGGTACATTGGTCCCTTTGAGATCTTGCAGAAGATCGGGCCTGTATCGTATAAGCTAGATTTACCGGCTTCTATGGAAAGAAGTCACCCGGTATTCCATGTTTCTATGTTGAGAAAAGTTGTGTCAGATCCAGAGAAGGTTCTTAGTGAACCTGAGGTGGAAATCTTAAGTGATCTCACCTATGTAGAGCAGCCAGTGCGGATCCTTGACACCCAGATCAGAAAGCTGAGAAACAAGGAGATACCAATGGTGAAAGTTCTGTGGAACCACCACAACCTAGAAGAGTGCACTTGGGAGACTCGGGAGTCCATGCTCCAGCAATACCCATATCTGTTTTAAGGTTAGTTTTTCCCCTTTTCTATGTGTTTATGTTGTGTTAGGGACATTCGGGGATGAATGTTCTTAAGGGGGGGAGAATGTACTCCCCGGCTCGAGTCCGGCATCGAAATTTTTGTAGTCCGGTGGAATCTTGGGTGTCGGAACCCTCGAGAAGGGTAATACATATGTTTTCCAAGGTATTTTCACTTGTTTTCATGTTTTGAAGTGTTAAAAGACTTGAGTTTTTAAAGAAAAGCAACAAGGGAGAAATGCAAAGGTTCGGCCGCCGAAGGTCACTTTCGGCCGCCGAACATTGCATGGTTGCGGCTTCACGTTCGGCTGCCGAAGGTGGTCTGGCCAGCCACCTATAAAAGGGCCAAAGGTCGGTGAGAGGAGGGCATTTTCTCCTCCACTTGCAGCCAGAGGTGAGTTCCAGCCTCTCCTACGTTGACTTTCATGTTTTCCATGATTTTCATCAAATCTTTTAAGAGTTTTAAGAGTTTTGGTGATTTATGAAGGTTTTGAGCAAAAGAACCAAGTTTTGAAGCTTGGAGCTTTGGAAGAGCTTTTCTTCATATCTCCACGTTAGGATCCTTCATCCTCAAGTTGTGTAAGAGGTAAGGGAAGATCCTGAGCTTCTTTGATGATTTTGAAAGGTGTTATGCAGTTTGTATGGGTAGTATGCATGTTTAGGTTTAGGTGAGGTTTTTGGTGATTTGTGGTGTTCCAGCATGTTTAAGTGTTATGTGCTATGTTTGTTTGGGGTTTTAGGGTAGTTTGAGACCCCTTTGGGCATATATATGTGTATATGCTAGTTGGGAGTAGTTGCTA
Source organism: Manihot esculenta (assembly GCF_001659605.2). Lineage (NCBI taxonomy): Eukaryota > Viridiplantae > Streptophyta > Magnoliopsida > Malpighiales > Euphorbiaceae > Manihot > Manihot esculenta. The sequence continues at coordinate 7,639,020 of NC_035162.2, read as the reverse complement.
TGCATGTTTGTAGGTTTTTGGGCACAGTTTGCATGAACCAGAGCAGGGTTCTGTCCTTCGGGCAAAACCAGGTTCGGCCGCCGAAGGAAGGTTCGGCCGCCGAAGGAAGGTTCGGCCGCCGAACCCCTTGTGGAGGCAGTTCGGCTGCCAAAGGTTGCCCCCGAAAGCTAGGCTTGCGGTTTAGAAAGAGACTTTCGGCCGCCGAAAGAGGGAGTTCGGCCGCCGAAAGTGTGTGAGTTTCGTCTCTGGACGAGACCTTCGGCCGCCGAAGGTGCCGCCGAACATGCATGAGTTTCGTCTCTGGAGTGGGGTTTCGGCCGCCGAACCTGCCGCCGAAAGTGCCCTGTCCAGCTTTCTTTTGCATGGTTTCTGTGAGGGTTGAGGTTTGTTTAGAGGGGTTTTTGGGGAGTTTCTTAGCGATGTTCTTGAGTGAGTTTGGTCCCTCATTTGAGTCCACCTGTGTAGGTACGGACCAGAGGAATCAGGGAAATCAGCAGTGAGTCCAGTGTCAGAACCTGCAGTGTCAGTGCAAAGATAACCAGAGGTGAGTGGAATTTAACTTAATGTTTTAAGATGATAACTGATATTTTCTCATGCTTCATGCATCATGACTATGCTATAGGGTGAGTGCATTAGTGGACACAAAGATGATGCATTGCATTTATCCTTGTACTTGGCATTGCTCCTTGTACATTGCTTATGTGAGACGGCACGGACTTCGTGAGGATTCATTAGCCCTCAGAGGAAGACCTGGAACAGCCCTACGGGGACCAGGCACAACACAAAGACCTGGAACAGCCCTACGGGGACCAGGCATATGGTACTTAGGTACCCCAGATGAGATAGAGGGATTTTTGATCCGTCCGGCCGAGGTGATGTGCTTATATGTTGCATTCCATGAGAGCATGTTTTATCACCTGTTATTTACTATTCTACTCACTGGGCTATCGTAGCTCATCCCTCTCCCCTAACTTTAGTTGTGCAGGTTCAGAGGTCAGAGAGAACTCAGCAGGGTACAGGAAGAGTACAGAGTTTTGTAATAGCTAGTGTGGACATGTAATTGTATAGAGATAGTGTATATGTATAGAATGGTGCTTGACTTATAAGACTTGTAATCCCTTTGTAGCGTCACATGATCAGTTTCTGTATGTTTCTTTCTTGTTGTATGAGCAAAACCAGCTTAACATGATGAGTTTGATCCGCCTAGGGCCATGAGGAGCTCTAGTAGGGATTAGTAGAGAATAGACAGAGTGCATGCACAGGTTAAGCCTTGGAATGAAGAAAAGTTTTATGTGTTTGACAGCACATGTATGATCATGTATGGGATTTTACAGGTATACACAGGATAGCAGGCTTACTACGGGTCCCGGCGACCTTAAGTCGATCTGGATCCTAGTGCCGGTGGCAGTTCGGTTTCCGGGCTGTTACATAGAGGTTTGATGTCAGCCTGTCAGGTTCGTAGGGTACGTAGGAGGGGTTGTAGAGGGTTCGAGTTCTTGTTGAGAGTTTAGCAGTCAGGTCAGGGAACTAGCCTCAGTGCCAGTTGTAGAGGGAGGTAGTAGTTAGAGTAGGGGCGAGACTTGGTAGACAAGGGGTTTTATCTGACCTAGTACCTCACCCTGGAGTGTTCCAGTGTGGTTGTGGGAAAAGAAAGATGGATCCTTGAGACTTTGTAACGACTGTAAGCAGTTAAGGTCACTACCAAGAGCAGGTGTTCCCATGCAGGATGGATGATCTATTGGGACAACTAGTAGGAGCTGTTTGTTTTCCAAGATAGGTCTGAAATCCGGGTACTACCTGTGAGAGTTAGAGTTAGTTTTGGGTGAGCAGTGAGAAGGAGCCACTTGGTAAAGGTGAAGGGGAGAAGAAGAGAGAGAAGAGTAAGGATCAGAGAAGCGCAGCGGAAGCCAGTGGAGTTCAGGAGTAGGTTGGGTATTGCTAAGGTGTCTCTTTGAGAAGGGTGATTCCTTATGGAGAAAAATCCATTCGGATTTCCATGTTCCTATGTTATGGAAGTTCGTGTCAGGTCCTAGTAGGGTTCTTAAAGAACCAGAGGTGGAGATCACAGGAGGTCTCGCCTATGTTGAGTAGCTAGTGCGGATCATTGACACATAAGTCAAGAAGCTGAGGAACCAGGAAATCCCGATGGTGAAAGGCTTTTGGAAATCACCACTGGTTTGTAGTGAGCGTTTGGGAGACCCGGGAGTTTATACTCCAGCAGTACCTGTGTCTCTCTTTTAGGAGAGAGGTTTTTGGTTTTGCTTGCTTGTTGCTAGCTTGTTTATGTATGATTGATGTTATGTTTGAGATGCTTATTTGTTGTGGAACATTCGGGGACGAATGTTCTTAAAGGGGGGAAGAATGTAATACCCGGCTAGATTCCGGCATCGGAATCCCTACCTTCCGGCGGAATCTCCGTTGGAATATGGAATTTCTAAAGATGCCAGAGGCTTTTAGAGGGGTAAAATGTGTTTTCTAAAATGTTTTTACTGATTTCTTGGTTTTAAATGGAAAGGAAATGAGTTTTGGAAAGAAAAGACCAAGGAGGCATTTGCCAGGTTCGGCCGCCGAAAGTGAAGTTCGGCCGCCGAACATGGAAAGGCTTCGGGAGCGCCTTTGGCCTCCGAAAGTCTTGTTTGAACGAGCCAAGGTTCGGCCGCCGAAAGTCAAGTTCGGCCGCCGAACATGCATGAGTTTAGGGGGCACGTTAGGCTGCCGAAGGTCTTTGACCAGGCCACCTATAAAGAGCCCTCATATCGAAAATGGGCGAGTTTTCTCCCCATTCTCGAGCTCAGGTGAGTTCTTGTCCTCCTTTGGCCGTTTTCATGTTTTTCCTCATCTCCTTCATGTTTTCATGAGTTCCATGGTTATTTTGAAGAGTTTTAAAGCTTAGATCGAAGTTTTGGGAGCTTGGAGCTTTTGGAGCTTGGATTCTCCACACCTCCGAGTTAGAGATCACGCAACCCTCGATCTTCAAGAGGTAAGTGTAGATCTTTGCTTTCCTAGTGTCTTTTGAAGTTTTATGATGGTTTTAATGGTAGAGTATGGGTAGATATGCATGTTAGGATTTATGTGGGTTTTATGCCCAATGTATGTTATGTGATGCTCATGTATGTTTATATGATGCTATGTTGAATGTTTAGGCTAGGTTATGCATGTGGGAGAGTGTATGCATGAGTGGGAAAGAGCAAGTGAGATTTTGGGTTGTTTTGATGGTTTTGGCCTATGTGGGTCATAAGTTATCTATGTATGTTTTGATGTTGCTTTTGGAGTTTAATCAAGCTATTAAGCTCCTTTGTGCATGGTTAAGGGTTTATGCATGCTTTAGTGAAGTTGTGTGCTTGTTTTGGGGTGTTTGGAAGGTTTGGGAGGCTTGAGTGCATGAGAAGCTGAGTTCTGCCCTTCTGGGAAGAACTCAGGTTCGGCCGCCGAAGGTGGTTTCGGCCGCCGAACCTGCCTTTGGATGCATGGATTGGCCGCCTAACCTTGCCCCCGAAAGTTGAGTTTTGGCTTGAAAGCAGACTTTCGGCCGCCGAAGGAAGGTTCGGCCGCCGAAAGTGCCTGACTTTCGTCTCTGAAGTGGGACTTTCGATCGCCGAAGGTGCCGCCGAAAGTGCCCGAGTTTCGTCTCTGGAGGGAGGGTTCGGCCGCCGAAGGTGCCGCCGAAAGTGCCCTGTCCAGCCTTTTCATGGTTGTTTTCTATGCATGTTTAAGTGATGTTTTGAGGGGTTTTTGGGGAGTTGTTTATGAGTTGTTTAGAGTGTGTTTGGCACCTCATTCGAGTCCACCTGTGTAGGATCGGACCCGAGGGATCAAGGAGGCCATCAGTGTTAGCAGTTGCAGAGTCTGCCAGAAGTGAGTAGAATTAAACTTAATCTTTTATTTTACGAAATCAAATGCCTAAAGCATGTTCACGCATCATGTTTATATGTAATAGGTTGATTGCACTAGTTACACGAATATGACGCATTGCATTATTTATTGTGGATGTGGATGGACCAAGGCGACCCCAATAGCCCATGTTATGTATGAAAGACCTGGGTAAGTCCCCTCGTGGGCCAGGCACTATGTTATGTATGAAAGACCTGGGTAAGTCCCTTCATGGGTCAGGCACTATGCAGAGGGAGTTTTGGTGGTCATGTCCGTCTGTTATGTGGAATGTTTGTGCTGTGACGCATTTCATGAAAGCATGTAATTAATGAACTGTTTTCTTTGTTTCTACTCACTGGGCTTTTTAGCTCACCCCTCTCCCCTAACCCCAGTTTTGCAGGTCAGAAGTAGTCCAGGACGACGTCAAGGGTAAAGGTTATGGTTATGTAATAGTATTAGCTTAGTACTTTTAGCGTGGACATGTATTATAAATTGATATATTGATTTGTAAGAGAATGTAATGTAAAGTAAGTGGAGTTATGTTTATGGATTAGTACTGTGCTTGGCCCTAAGACTTGGTTAGTCCCTGTTTAATGCATGATGTATGTTATGGTTTAGATGCTGAGTTGTGTTGAACTAAACCGGTGGCATGTGTTGTTTACCACGCTATGATAATTGATGAGGACCCTAGTAGAGGTCTTATGTTTGTGGTCTGATGCATGCACAGGTTAGGTTCTAGTTCTTTGGATGTGATTCCGGCTTGATGTATGTTATGTTGACCCAGCTGGAGTTTTGAGGGCTCTAGTAAGGGGGTTTCTTTATGTTTTCAGTTATGTCGCATACAGGTCAAGCTCGGCATTTACACCAGATGTTTCAGTTTTTATGTTAAAGTTTTGATCATGTATGAGATTTGACTAGGTGATAGGATGTATGTTTGGCTTGCTACGGGTCCCGGCGGCCTTAAGCCGATCTGGATCCTAGCGCCGGTGGCGGTTCGGACCGTTACAGAGGGGTACCGGTTTCCGGGTCGTTACACCAGACCCACTATATCATGAATCCTAACAGAAGTTATGAGAAGAGTAGGACATACCTCATATTGGAAAGACAGAAATTATAGAGAAGAGAAAGGGCAAATTCAAAAGCATTGCAAGAGGCAGACAGCAAGTGAAAGCAAAAGCGTAAATTTGAAATGGATAAAGGCGAAGATGAGATATTTTGATGAGAACTATCCAAGAGTCATGCAATAATAATTGGAATTTTGAGATTTATCCCCTGAAATAATTAATGAGCAAGTAAAGAGTATTTGATGATAACCGAACTCTGAACATCTCAACTCTAGTTGAGCCTATACTGGAAAGGTTAGACCTTAATTCTACTAAGACCCAATATATAGGTCTGATTTACATGCAAGCACAAGTTTTGCTTTAATGAGCCGGACTGAGCTCAAGCCTACGCATGAGAGGTTTGACCATATTTATCTCTCTAATCCTGTGAAACAATAAACCTATGGCGTCTGGGATCGTGTCCACATAGCGGTAGATGAAATTAAATGACTGTCTGACAATAAGAAAGAACACAATACGTCCGTAAGGTATGAACGCATAATGACAATTATATGTTATTGTAGGAAAAAAGAAAAAGGAATAAAGAAAATAAGGGAGAGATAAACTAGACAAAATTTATCAAAATGCATCTTGAGTCTACCTTTTATTGGATTTCAGAAAATCATATTTCATACTCATTTGAATGCATCTAATTTTATTTTTAATAAAAAAATAATGAGGGTTTACCGGAAGAGCGGAAGTTCCGCCATTATGGCCTTTTCGTCTGTTGATGTACAATTTATGTTAGTTTTTCTTTGATTTCTTTGATGAGGGTTTAATTATGGTGATTTCATTTTGGATTTTGGATTTTGTTTATTTGCTATATGGCGGTCTGGAAGATCTCTAATTGTTGAGGCTGATACCTTCACCTAGATAAATGAATACTTGATTCTGCAGATACTTTAAAAAAAAATTCTCTCTTTAAATAATATCGTCATTTTTTTTAATGGGAATAATATTGTTATTTGTTTTAGGTATGTTAAGCAATACCCTCATAACCATTTACATTTGGTTTGGCCACCTATAATACATTTTCAATCATATAAATGTCTAAATTTTTTAAAATAATAAAAAATTAAATTCTTATAAATATATTGATTTTAACAAATAAATATAATAATTAATTCTGATTTAGTTTAATAGATAACGATATAATATTCACATGACAGATTTAGGTTAGACAGATCTAGATTAGAGTCTGCATACTTCCAATTTTCTACTAAAAAATTAAAAAACAAAAGTTAGAAATATAATAGATTTATAACAAACAAAATCATTTCCCCATACGCTTTTAGTTTATTTTCTAACTTTGGTGTCATATAATAAATTATTTTATTAATTAAAAAAATAAATAAATCGGACTCATAAATTTAACTCGATGGTAAAATGTATTCGAGAGATTTTAAATTCTACTTTTTTAATTTTCAGATTCCATTTCAAAAAAAAAAAAGAAAAACAACCCAATCGTATAACGAAACAGAATCAATTGCATGCAATTAAGAAAACAAGTTGGAAAAGTATGAGCAAACAAACAAAAACAGAACAAATTGCATGCAATTAAGAAAACAAGTTGGAAAAGCCATCGGAGTAAAATAAAATCAACTATCCAAAACTGAATCATGAAAAGAGAGGATGAAGCAGAGTTTAGTTAAATATATAAATATGATAAATTATTGAATATTCTGATGTATTATTTTATCATGTTGGAGAAGTGAATCAAATTAATAGTGTTATAATACATGATAATTAAAAAAATAATAATGAATTTAAATTGAATCGTATGTAGAGAGTCGTCCAGTGTGTGGATAGGAAGAGAGGGAGGGAAACGAGTGTAGGTTTTGGGGGTGGAGCTGAGTCACCTCCTTTTTCGTCGGCTTCTAGGTTGGTGTGTTTTTCTTTTGCATATGTTTTTGTTGTCTGTTAGTTTCCTTGTACTTTCTTGAGGCCTTCTCCGTTTTTGTCCGCATCCATTTCCCCCCTTTAAACTTATCCTTCCTCCAGCGCTTCTCAAGTCTACACCTTCACAGTAGTCAACAACTAATCTTCCATGAACTTGCTTTTCTTACATTATAAAAATTTCTACAAATTTTTACTTTTTTATTTCAAAACCTTTTTATTAATATATCATATAAAAATACCTACATATATTTTATTTTTATTTGATTAACATTTAATATTTAAAATTTAAACATATTTAATTATTTAACAGTTATGATTAGTCATAACAAACATGCTCTTAAGTGAAGCATCAAGAGGTCATGCTAACCAAAATTTTCAAGTATTTTATAAAATTATTTAGACATGAAATACATGAGAAAGTGAGTGTCAAAGACGTAATGATGGATTCATTTTCGCATGCCTGCTGCCCTGCCTATATAATGGAGTCCCTTTTATTCCCTTCACCAGCCTAAAGCTCCAAGAAACAAAGCACAAGCGCTTCTCTTTTCTTCACCTTGCCCTCTCTCCGCTGCCGAAGCCAATGGCCTCTCTGTTCAAAGAAATTCCTTCCATGTCCACTCTCCTCTCCGCCTACGCCTCCATCTCCACCTTGTCCATGCTCATCCGTACCATCCTCAACGAAATGATCCCAAAGCGTATGCGGGATTTCATCAATTCCAAATTCTCTGATTTCTTCTCTTCCTATTTCTCCTCTGATTTCACCTTCATCATTGAAGATCGCTGGCAAGCTGTTCACAGCGAAACTTTTCGTGCTATTGAGGTCTATCTTCCTACCAAGATTGGTCCCTCCACCAGAAGCCTCCTCCTTGGCAATAATGACAGTAACAATATCACTGCTCCACCAAAACCAGGCATTCCTGTTGATACTAAAGTCATCGATGACTTCCAAGGTATGCGCCTCGAATGGACTCTTCGTGAGAAAGAAGCTAAGAAGTATTATTTCAGGAACAAGCGATTCTTCGAGTTGAATTGCAGAAAGAAAGACAGAGAAAGAGTTGTACAGAGCTACTTGCCTTATATTTCTAGCACTGCAGAATCGATCTTGAGCAAACGCGAGACTCTTAATCTCTACACTTACGATCATGAAGGTTCCATGTGGGAATCTACTGTTTTCAAGCACCCAGCTAGCTTTGAAACTCTGGCTATGGATCCTGACCTTAAGGACTCCATTATACGAGACCTTGACTTGTTTTTGCAACGCAAGAAGTACTTCCAGAGTGTGGGCAGGGCTTGGAAGAGAGGGTATCTTCTGTATGGTCCTCCTGGGACTGGGAAATCAACACTTGTTGCTGCCATTGCGAACTATCTTAGGTTCCATATCTATGATCTCCAGCTTCAAGGCGTACGCAATGATAGTGATCTCAGGCGTATACTCACATCCACCACCAATCGTTCCATCCTTCTCATTGAGGACATTGATTGCAGCACCAAATCTTCCCGTTCACGTACTCACACTCGGATTCCCAACGATGACGACAATGATGATGATGACCGCGATCAAGGCAACAATAAAATTTCTTTTGATCCTGGGGTGAGTTAACACTTAACAATCACTTTTACAATACAAAGTTCTTCTGCCATAATTTACAAATTCAATTTTGATGGTTCGTTTGATCTGGGTCTCCATTTGATTTTGATTTTGTTTTGTAGCCCTGTTTTAACACAAACTCTGCACTATTTTTTTTTTTTTTTTCTCTGGGAACAAATTCAAATTATGTTCCCAGGTAAGTTCTGGATTTGCTAAAACTTTTTCTGGTTCCTTTTGAAGTTTTCTCTTGAAAATTGAAAGCTGGGTGTCCGTTGGTATAACGTAAAGCCAAATGGCTCAAATTCAGTGGAGGAGAAGGGGCTTCCACAGTTGAAAGTCTCAATCATTCTGATATAATTATTTCGACCCACTAACTTTATACCATTAGTAAATCGGTGTTTATATTTACATAATTATCATATATTTTTTACATAAATTTTAATTTTATTGTAAATATTTAATTTAATATTTATTAGACTCGGTACCCGGCAGCGTCTCAAGTCCATGAAAAAGAATTTCCTTTCAATTCTTTTAAAATTATTTATTTTATTATGTTCATACATGTAAAATACAGCACTTTAACCTTTGATTGGATAGAATATCTGAACTAATTCTGAGAAAAAAAAAAGGGAAAGAATTGTTAGGCAGTGCAAAGTATTTTCCTTTTTTTTTTCTCCGAAAGTGCAAAGTATTTTAAGAAGAAATGGTAGCTGTACCTTTCATGCAAGCAATTTATAATGGTGTTGAAAAGTCTAGTGTACTTTCCACTTATCTTTATTGATAACAAATCAGAAATTAAATCCCTTGATTCACTCAAAGGAATTTTTGTGATTCAACTTGTTTTTTGTTTTATGCTTTATGTTGATGTGTTCACTTTGTGTTTCTTTTTCAATTAGTTGTTTTCTCTTAGATTATCTTATTTCCCTTCAGATTTTGTGTTCCATTTGTCTTAATTTATGTTGTTTCTTTTCTATTTTGAGTATTGCTTTCTTTTTTTCTCCCAAGGGTTTTGTTTAAGTGAAAAAAAGGGCATGGCCCACACGAGTTTTGTTTTTCATCTAACCGTACATAATAATTTTCCATTGGCAAATTTTAGGTAACAACCCAATTTGAATTTTTCTTCTTACCACCAAGGAGAACAAAAGTGTTGCCTTTTTGGACCAATTGGATGTATTTAAATAATTTGTCCAGTTATTCATTTTTTTTTTCTAAGAAAATCATTGAAGTTCTGATTTGGGATGCATTTAAACATTACCCAGCTAAGTTTTCTAAAACCCTTTTATTTATTTATTTATTTATTATGAAATAGGTAACGTTGTCAGGCTTACTGAATTTCATTGATGGGCTATGGTCAAGCTGCGGAGATGAGAGAATCATCATCTTTACCACAAATTACAAAGAAAAATTGGATCCTGCATTGCTACGCCCAGGACGCATGGATGTTCACATCTACATGGGCCACTGTACTCCAGCAGGCTTCAAGAAACTTGCGGACACTTACCTTGGGATTAAGGACCATCCTCTCTTCAAATGCACTGAAGAACTCATTCAAAGTGTAGCCATAACCCCAGCAGAGGTAGCTCAGCAACTTATGAAGTGTGAAGACGCTCAACTTGCCCTTGAAAGTCTCATGGAGTTCATCAATGCCAAGGAGAATCAGATTAAGGAAACCGAAGCTAAAAAAGATGAAGAAGAGGTCATCAAACAAGAAATTGTTGTGCTTAGAAAAGATGTGAAATTGGGGGAGAAGCAAGATGATGAGATTGAAAAGAGATGTGTTTACTTGACTTGATTGGCATTCGGCTTTATATGAATAATATTGTTTTAGTCATCTCCAGTCTCCCTCTCTCATGAATTATACCATTTCATCTCTTATCTCGCACACAATTTGTTCGAAGCAAATTAATTTCACAAAACTAGCTTGTTTGGAACCAAGAAAAAAAAATGAAACTTCTGCAAAATTCATTTTATAAATAGACATTTGAAGGTCAATCTCAAATTATATGAAAATTGTTATTTCAGTAAACCCTAAAAAGGGTACAAGTCTAAAAGAATTTTACATGACGGCTTTATAATTAAATTGAGTTCTACATATTACAGTACAAGACAAGCATTTGACTTCAGTTACCAATAAATTTTATATTCATATGAAAACGAAAGAAATTCAACCAAATTTAGCAGTAAAGAAAGAAATAGTCAACACATTAATTTTCCCTGTATTTATATAAAAATAATAATCACTTCAACTAATCTACAATATTATGTCCGATCCAAATAACTGGTAATTTTACATCTGCTAGCTAACTGTTCAAGAGCTACAACGCTTTCACAAATTATTCTGCATTAAAAAACTGAGGATGAAATTGTGCGTCATGACTCAAACAGCAAGTACAAGAAGGTGGAAATAAATCATTAACTTCTGTCAAAGTCTTCCAGTTAATATACCATAACTTCTGCAATGTGTACCATTCCAGTCTTCCATTCGGATCAAATAGAAGTTTGAAGCCATTAATAGCTAAACCTTACCTCAGCAAGAACGACAGTGATAGACCCTGGAAGAAAATACAAGAGGGTGGAAGTTGATCCTTCATGGATGCGATGTTTTCAGTCAATTCTTCTATTAGATGGGGCAACATGAAAACTTCTTCTGCTTGATTCTTGGCTATCCAATCTTCTAACACCCTGCACATGGTTCAACATTTTACGGAACAGAATAGGGAGAATGGTGGCGGGTGTGTGTAGGTGGGGGTGTTGAACTAGGTCATTATCCTCACCACATTTTTAAGCCTGTCAAGGCATATATAATATAGCAGCGCAATGGGGTAAAACATGACAAATACTTTCACTTGCAAGAAGAATTTTACTCTGCTTAACAACCTCCTATACATGTGCATAAATATGCAGACTGGGATTGACAACATTACTCCAACAACAAGAGATAAATGATTCACGCCCCCATTTCATATCAATAAACTCAGCATCAAAGAGATTTCTTCAGCTACTAGGAAAGAGTAATAAGCAAACAGAAGGCCCGGCTGAATAATGACTAACCTTAATTGGGATCCTTTATTGTTGCTACAGTCAGAAAACAGAAGCTTGATAATCGGATGCAAGTCCAACTTCAATGCTGATTTCTCACCACACTCTGCATCTAAACAGCTACCAGTGCAGTACCATGAATTTGGATTTAAAAGCACGATTTGCAGCATTGGAGATTTGGTTGTCAAATCCCTGATTACAGTCCGAAATGACAACTCATCTTTTGCACTTTCTATTAGTTGATTTGCAAACATTTTCTCCAAAGTATATTTCCTGTCCGCAAACATAGTTTTGTAAATAACAAAATTATAAATATTTATAGCTCAAGTATCAACACAAGACACTTCATTGTTTCCCCTTTTTTTTTAAAAAAATTTCAGCATCAAATCTGTGATGGAAATGAAAGTTACATCACTGGCACTGCCTGGAAGGAGAACCACTTCCACATATTATTAATACACGTAAAGAAAAATGAATTATTTAAAATAAAAAAAATGCTTTTATCACATCAATATGATAAAAAAAATTAATATTTCACAAAGAAAATCTAAATCATGCAAAAATTTATTGAAATCATATTTTGTATTAATAGCATTGCGAAGCAATTTCAAAAACAACATTTTATTTTGGGCCAACTGAGCCTGCTATGTAGGCTTCACAAGTTCGTTCCTGTAATCTCCACTAAATTGGCCACAATCGTTATAAATGTTAAAATTTATTGCCACATTGATAAAGTAAAACAACTTAACAAATTTGATAAAACAAAGTAGCACAAAAAGGTTAAGATTGTTTTGCAGGTCATTTGATCTATTCCATAAAAAATTTAAAAACTTGTTATGCACAACTATATTAAAGTTAAGTGCAAAACTCGAGGATCACTGTTGGCTAACCTGAATAAGTCATCTGATCTACCAACAGGCAACGAAGTGGAAAGGTAACATTTCAAAAGTCTAACTCCATTATCCACAGGGAGATCACCATCAGCACAAGGATAAGCTCCAAGAACAGTTGAACAGTTAGGGCAAACAAATTGCTTCCACTCAATATCCATAGAAAGATTATAGGATCTAGCCATGAAAACATTTCCAAGAAACCCATTAAGAAAAGATCTCCTATTGACCATGGCATTTACAGCTTCACTATTATTCTGATCCACTAATGAAAGTTTAGACACCTCATGTGTGCTCATTTCAACATATTCTTGTTCATAATGGGTTGAATTGCAACAACCAAGCTCTGATGCTACATTTTCAGAGAGATCTGATGCTGGTTTCGCATAAAATAATCCAATAGCATTAGGTTCTTCCTCCCTAACTTTACATTTGATGTCCTCACCATGATTATAAAAGTTGAGATGTGAAGACCTCAAAGTCCTATTAACATCCGCTTTCTCATTATGATTATCACAACTGGCATCACTTCTGAGATTAGATCCAAAATCTAGATTTGCTTCTTCACTTAAACTATTCCGACCAGCGAAATTCTCTCTGGGCTCAAACCTTTGAATTCCATTCCAGTCAGCAAAGTTACTTGCTACAAGATCATCCTTGCAAATAATAACAGATGTAGAATTTAACAAGCACAAGCCCCTTGCACATGTATAAGCATCTGCGAACCTATTCACCAGCTTCTCACTTATACCTCCAAATGAACAACAGCAGGCTCCAAACCAGTTGTCAGCCATCTCCCGCCAGTCAACTGATGGCATTTCCACAAACTGTCTACATATGAACTGAAATTTTAAGAATATGGGAAGGTAAAAGAAAATATTAAAGGGATGCCAAATACTTGTGCAAGTTAACTACCAAATGTTGCTAAACAGCCAACATAAAAGATCTATAAACAATCATGAAGAATTTCCATGGAGTTTCAGAACAGATGTCAACTATATAACAAAAATGTGAGAGAAGTATGCCCAAGGCCTTGGACAATTGAACATAAGATAGCCATAAACCAGAAATATGAATAATCAAGCAAAATAATAAGAGTTAGAGGTTGTTGATTTTAATTGGATTAACCTTGAAAAAGCATTTTACCTGATGCAACTTCTGGTCAACCTAGTTGAGCAACTTTGGCAGTAAAAATGCACTCCTTCCATTGTTGATAAATTCTTTAAATCTGAACCAAACAAGCAAGATAAGTAAGAAGTAAAGATGAAAAGTCCAAAACAGAAGGATGAAACAATAAGCATTAATAAAGTTACTTTTAGGTCCCAAAATTTTGTCAAAATTAACTATTCGGTGCCTATTATTTTAATACCCAATTGTAATTCTTTATATCTTATAAAATTAAGCTATTCAGTACTTCGTTCAAAGAAAATGTTAGTCATCTTGTGTTAGCTTTGGTTATAGTGACTAGATAGTATAAATAGTAAAAATTACAGGAACTAAATAATATGGATAATTAAAAATTATAAGAACTAAGCAGCAATGAGTCTATTAATAGATTGATTTTTCTAGAAAAAAAAAAATGGATGTTTCAATTGTGTTTTAAAAAATTGAGGACTAAATAATTAATTTTATCAAAACGAATGGACTTATAGTTGTTTATGTATAGCCAAATACATATTTTTAATCCTATACTAACCCATTGAACACCTGAAATAAAACCTATTGAACACCTAAATTCCTATAAATCATAACGACTAAAAAAACTTAGTGTGTGTCTATATATATATATGTAGAGAGCGAGACGAAGACAATTGCAATGGCATCAGCTCATAAAACATTAACGCGCTTGCAAACAATCGTAATCATGATAAGAACAAAACAACCAGAAAATATAACAAAAATGACCAGCAAAAAATTCACTTTCTTGTTCTTTTCATAAGCATTTTCATTAATTTAACTGAGCATAATCTCAGACATGCAAATAAACTAAATAAAAAGCAACCATAAATAAAAATGTCCAATAATGTAAGGTTACCAGAGTCCATTTTGAGTGGTTTTACTGAATCCAAAGCCTCATTATTCTCTCCATCATCGCTCAAACTCAAGTTGGAAAATATGGGGTGATCAACTGGAAGAAGCAACACAAGCTTAACTTCAATGTGATCATCGAGGGCTCTAAAACTCACAGGAGAATCGGGATCGATTAGAAGTTTAGGAATCGGAACCCTAATCGAGATTTTCTCGGTATCTTCTCCAATCCAGCTGACGAGAAGTTGAGATTGCGGAAGATGTAGCCGGACCTCGAGGCTTATGCAATGAATTGAAGATTTTGTACGGGAATCGAAGATGAATAACTTGAGATTTGGGGAGTGAGATTGGGTCTCCCATGTGAACCTCCATTTTCTAGGGTTTTCAGAGCACATATTTTCCGTTTGCCGAACAAGGTTAGGACCCTAGACGACGTCTAATATATCACGGACAACGTCAAGAAACAAAACTGAGGATGTTAAACGTCGTCTGGTAGACGTTAAGGAAATTATGACATATAATATAAGCCCAGCCGCATCCAGACGCTCTTATTAAGGGAGAGATTTGGCGGTTGGTTTCTTGGGTTTGTGTTGTTTGATTTGGGTTGCTGGGCTGAGCTTTGCTCATGGGTTTTGTGTGTAAATCCTTTGATATAAAAATTTATTGTTTGTCATTTGGGCTTTGTCAGATATCATTCTTCTTTCCTCTTTGAAAAAGTGATAAATAAATTATAAATAGAAAATCACTGAGATTTGAATAATGAGATGAAATAATTATAAAATACATTAAATTATTCTTTTTAAATTTTAAGTATAATACTAATTTAACATTTTTTTAAATTATATTAATATTTAGAGTGCATTTTAAAAAAATTAATAATATATAAATGAAATATTTAATTGTTTAATCTAACTTAATTAAGTGAATAAAAAAATATATAATTCATATGAAATTATAAATTCAATTTTTATTTCTCAGTATCTAAAAAAAATATTAATAAAATAAATAATTATTAAAAAAAATTTATACTTTTAATTTTGTTAAGACATTCTAATATGGTATTAGCTTAGCATGTAACATTACAATTTCATTAATTTTCAATAATAAAATACACTTAAAACAATTTTAAAAAAATTAAATTTTAATTGATAAAAAATATATGATATAATTGTAATAAAATTAAAAATATAAATTTTTTGAATATTAATTTATGTAAATATATAATAGGAAAGCGAGCTTACTTGAGAGACTAATGTATATAGAGATTTGCCTTATAAATAAAACTTGTTACAGGGAGCCTTTTGTAATATTATACACAAACAAATTAAAAAGGATATAATTCAAGAGCATAAGGCAAGTTGGGTTCCATCCCTTTCTAAATTGAATTTTTTAATATAAATATAGTGAAACTTTAATTGGAATTAGAGGTCCCACACAGTGATTTATTCTTTATTTGCTGTCCCACTTGACGTGTATATCCAACCTCAGAAACCACGTACATACATGCATGACCAATAATGTTGCTATAATATTCTCCATAACCTCCTTTTCCATCTCATCATTTAATTATCAATTCGCCCAATCCATAATTTACTCTTTCCTACCTTTTTCCTGGAAAAAAAAATTATTTTATTTTCTTAATTTTATATTTATTTTATTTATCCTTTACTTTTAAAATTATAAAATTATTTAATTTCTATACTTTTGAAATGTGATAGTCACCACTCTCTTGCTTTAATAATTTTATCATATCGTCTACTTTCCCAAACATGCGTCCACTAAACTCATTCAATATTGTACTAATCTCATTTTCAAAAATATTTTCTGCTAATAATTTCCAAGTTTCTGCAGCATTTACTGTTGAGACAATCTTGGACACCTTCAACAACCTTAAAATTTATTTAATAACACCACCCAACAAGCAGAGAATCCACACATTAATTAAAAAGAGAGAAGAATCAGAACAGGGCCATGTCCATGATGGGTTGATTCACATGGAAAGAGTTGATCCATGGATTCACGACATAATCGTCAATGATCATCTGATCGTCATATTCGTCTTTGATAATTAGGCCATTGCTGAAATTCACGTAATTGACGATCTCATTGAGAGACTCTAATCTGTGGCTGAGCTCATCCACCTGAGCTATGAGGATTGAATTCTTAGCTTCCACGTTCAACAAGAGTTGAGAGGTGATGCAGATATTATTAAAGATCTCATTGTTTTCTTTCTCGAGCTGATCCAGTTGAGACATGAGATCATCCAAGCGCTTCTGCTTCTTCATCCGGGATCTACGCGCTGCTTCCCTATTGGATAGCATTCTTTTACGTTTTCTTTGATCCATGATCTGCTGCAGATCCTCCTCAGAGCTTGGTTTTCTCTGTATGATGGATCCTGAAGATGCCCCACTAGAAGAGACCATAAAAATATAACAAAACTAATAATACTAAGCCTGAAAAGGAAATTGAAAATAGAAACAGTTTATTTGAATTGAAGTGGATTAAGAAGGGGGTTGAGGCTGAGAGTTCAGGAGAAGACGTAGAACCAGTAGAGGAAGACAACAGAGAACGATTGAACAAGATGGGTCCTGCGCCTGAGAGTGGAGTTTATCATAAACCCAGAAAGGAGGATTTCACAGAGTACAGGAGACATGGGTCTCAAAGATCATGAAAGATAAAGATGATGTAAAGCATCAAAATATAAACATTTGGAGCAAATAGAAGGAAGATGATGATCAAGGAAGGAGTTTCAAAGAGGAAGATAGATCTCGTTGAATGAGGAACTGGAATCTGAGGCTCTAATTATAAGGAGAGAGAAGGAAAGTGGAGAGTCTCAAAGTCTGACAGAGAGACGAGGATAAGATGGCAGAGGAGAAGACAATTCTGTGGGTACTAACCGCAGGATTTATAGACCAGAAAATGCCCATTGGAAAAGGAAAAATTGCATATGTAAGATAAACAAATTCTGTAGTCGGTGTACTCTCTAAGAGTATGAATTGTCTCTTGAATCTTGGACGATATCACATTGAGACGGAATGTTGAGTCCCATCTCAATAGAGCTAGGTTTCATAATTTTTTTCAAAAGGTTTTGAGTATAGTCTTTCAAGACCTTGATATTTTCAATTATGGTATTTGTTCTATGAACTTTTTTTATGCATTAATTTAAAATTTTAGATTTGTCATAAGTCAGAAATGATTCTGTAGATTTTAACAAACTTCAAAAACTTTTTTTAAGTTTTAGCAACAAATTAATATTTTTCTTAACAAAAAAAGAATGGTAATATTTTGATCTTAAAGTTGCCGGTCATATTTTAATATTGATAATAATCCATCAGAAGGCTAAAGAATCTAAACCGCAAATGGGCCGCGGGCAGTCGTAGACTCTGTTTGAGCCCAGGTCTTCTCGCCCATAGCATTGGCATCAAAATTGATTCTCGAGGCGCTCACCAGTAAATATATAATCTGAAAAAGTAAAATGAATGGGCAGCTTTTTCTGTAATTAGAAAAATAAAAAGTGATTCAAATTCAATGAAAAAAAAATGTATAAATTTCTGTATGATTAAAAAAAAAAAAAGGTCCCCAATTGATTGATGGGTAAGGCAAATAAAAATTAAAAGAAAAGGCATATATTCTTTAGGCTCCCACAACTTCCTTGTCTTCTTCTCAAACATCTTTTAACCAAATCAACTTTTTTTTTAAAAAAAACAAGAATTAATACCAATAAATTATTCACATAATTAACTTAATATAAATCTCTTTATGACTTTCTTTTACTTTATGGGCATGCCAACTTTGTACTGTCTACATACCTTCTGGTTTCTTAATTTAATAATTATTTTTTATTTTATTTAGTATTCTCAGATCATATATGGTTGACGGACAATACCAGAAAATATTTTATAATTATTTATATTAAATAAATTATTAGATTAATAAAAAAAATAGTTGTTAAATTAAATTATTATGAGTAAAAAAAAAGGCTGACTCAGTAAATTATTCAATTTGGCCGAATATAAAATAAAATAATAATAATAATAATAATGTGATTCTTTAATTATTTATTTTTCTTTTATATATTTTATTGTATACATAAGAGTATTGCTGATAGTATTATAAAGTAGGTATTATGAATAGTGTCCAAGCATAATGTATCCAACGTGGATCCCAATTGGTGTCCAAGAGAATTTAAAATTCCAGCTGACTTTGATAACATCATAAAATTTGTCACCCAGGAATCCCAATGTTTTCTTGCAATAATTGAGACACTATTTGCATATCATAATTATTTAGTATTTCTCTGAACTTCATAATAATTATAATCATGACCATACACGAGTAAATTTTATTAATTTTGTATAATAGTAAATGTATCTAAATAAATATAAAAAATTTCAGATTCTACTTTTTTAATTTTCAATTCTCATTAAAAAAAATCAAATCTAAAATGCAATGGTTGTAATTTTTTTTTCATTTAAAAAAAAATTAACTTGAAATTCAATTATTTTAAATTATAATTGACCAAAACTAATATCTAAGTTATTTAAAATCATATCATTAATTAATTAACTTAATGAATTTATTATTACATCTAATGAGATATGTTTTGAGACTAAAAAAAATTATATTTATCGAATTAAATTCAAATCTATATATATTAAGAAATTCTTTAACTATATGAAGGTGAATGTATAGACATTTGATAGATTTTATTAATTTAAATTCAGTTGATTTCTTATAAGAATTACACTATATATTGAATGCGATAAATTTGGAACAAAGGAATTAAGCTGCATAAAGTTTGCTGAAAAGAAAGAGTGAGAGACAGACAGACATGGCTACTTTAAGCTGAGACAGACGAGACCAAGATAAGTAGAAAGCAGCAAACCAGAGAAGAAAAGAGACAAGGCTCAATAGCACCAAGTATTCGTGGGTATTATCAAACAAAGTTATTAACACATATTGCACCCATCTTTGGGATTGTTAAAGTCTCAAATTAAAGAAAAACATTATGGAGCCTTCTAATAATCTCCATCCCCAGCACAAGCTCCAAGAACAGTATGGAGCATCTTATTCTTCTTTTTTATTTCAACCAGAGCATAAGGCTTCAAGTACCAATGCCATCTTTTTGTGAGTACATATACTATACTTCCTTTAGTTTCAGTGCTACCTTCATGCAATAGCATGGAGGATAAAATAGGAGGAGAGTTGGGTTTCTTGTAGAACATGAAATACTTTTTCCTTAAATTTTTTTTTATTTATGCAGTTAATTTGCTAGGGTTTGTTACAGGTTCAGGTAGGGTGGTGGTGGTGATGATGATTTACTGTTAGTTTTAATATATAATCATGCTTGAAATCTATCTGAACAAATATTTATGCGTATACTTCAAATTCCTGAAGGGAGTCTTGGCAACCAAATAGAGATTCCATGTATCCTGCAGGCTTCATGAGTTTCTACGAAGCTGCTGCACCCTACTGTTTCAGCCAACAATCTGCCGATGAGTTGCTACGTGCAGAGATCAAACAAGACTTTCCGGATTCCTTTCCCAAGCTGAGTGAAATCATGAACAGTCCTTGTAATGGTCATGTACATGAATCTCATTCTGTGTCAGCAAAATACAAGCAGCAGCAGTATTCTCATCATCATGATCATCTTGGTGAAAATCACCGGCTCAGAAACTTCTTTTCTTCTCGTCAACCTATCAAACAGCTACATCTTTCAGCTGGAGTAGATCAGTTACACTCTAATAATAATAACGATCCTCAGAACTTTTCAAGTACTTTGGAAAGATCATCATCATCTGCTTCTAGCGGATATAACTTCAGCCATATTCTACCAAGTATAAATATCTCAAACTCGGATTTGGACTTAAACTTGCAAGCCGTGGACCTTTTAACTCTTAAATATGATGCTTCCGCTGCCAGTTCTAGCCAGCAGGCTTCACAAAATGCTACTCTTGGTAATTTCATCGGGGAACTCTTTAAAGAAAGTCCTGCAAGTAGCTCAAACAAAGTGGGTACCTTTAATTCTTACTTCATTTTCTTAATAATATATCTCAACTTGGCCTCTATTTGCTTACCCATCTAATTAAGCCCTTGATGATTTTATCAGGTTTAGTCTTCAATTATATATTAATTTATTTCCCATATATAATTTCTAAACTGGAATTTTGGTTTGGATTTTGAAGGGCTCAGCCTTTGAAGATGCAATTCAGAGAAAAAAGAGACAAAAGAGTTGTGTCCAGTCTAAAAAGGAGCAACAGCCACCAGCACGATACTCATGCCCCCCATTGAAGGTGATATTCTTAAGAAATAATACTCATTATATTTTCCTCAAGTTGGCATTTGTATGTTTAAAATTTTTATACTAGCTATCTGGTTCGGAGTTGGGTTTTTAACTAGGTTATAAGAAAGGAAAAACTAAGAGAAAGGATTGCAACTCTTCAAAGGTTGGTGGCACCTTATGGGAAGGTACGATATTGATCTGCATACATTAAAGCTTGTTCGGTGAAGACATAGAGTTACAATATAAATATGTCCATGTACTAATGTTGCCTTGTTTTGGGTACTTCAATACTTGCAGACAGATACTGCATCTGTATTGACAGAAGCTATTGGGTACATCCAATTTCTTCATGACCAAGTGCAGGTGATCATCATGCATTTTCCCTCTCGATTCATATCTGTAGCAGGGCAAGCATGGTAGTTTAACGTTTCAGTAGGATCAGCTGATAATATAGAGATTGAAAAGCTATGCTTACCTTTTATTCTAACTTTTACATAGAATAATTATTATGTAATCGTACTTTTATGCACACATAATAAATGAAGACTATATAGTTACCTTACCTCTTGATGATGAAATAACTGTTCGATGATCTCATATTCTTTCCTCAAGTGCCCAATAATGATCGATTCAGTGGAGAAGAGGATAAGAGTATGGTTTAGGGTTTCTGTGGTTTCTCCCTAGTGATCCAGTGGGCTTTGTTGTCCCTAGTAATTTATGTGAGTCCTTGTTTGTTCCAGACATTGAGTGTGCCGTACATGAGGTCATCATACAGCAACACAACTAGATCAATGCAACTGGTAAGATATTCCTCCCATGTTTTGTTAGTCTCGTTTTAGGATGACTATAAATGGGTTTGGTTCAAGGATGTATAATGGTTTATTTGCAGAAAATAACTTAATAAAAAATATTTTTTATTTTCTCATTATAATTTAAAAAATAAAAAAATTTAAAATCTAAAAATGACTTTTTTTTTTTTGAAAAAAAAATTCTAAGCTAGAAAATATTTTTCGTTAATCAATTTTCATAAATGCTCCAGTTGTTTGGAAACATAAAAATATTGTCTATAAAACAGGTTAATTATGTGTTGCATTTTTTCCATTAATATGCTTTCAACCATCATCAACTTCTTACTATTACTAGTTTGCAGAATTCAAGCGAGGAAGATGGGAAGGGACAGCCGAAGAGAGATCTTTTAGATAGAGGTTTATGCCTTGTGCCCTTATCTTGTGCCTCATTCTTCATTAGTTACGGTGGTGGAATTTGAATACAAGTTGATGAACAACCAAATTTGTATATAAAGAAAGGTACTGCTGAAAATTATGAAAGTTCAAGACTTCATAATTAATAGCTAGGCTCAAGGTTGTATGAGAAGGAAGGTTCAAGATCTGTCAAACTTTAATTTTCTATATTTACCCATTTTCTAGGGAAAACAGTATTGCTTTCATCATTTTATTTCTGATATATACTGCTTGCTGATCTTCTGTGTCATGCTGCTAATAACTGAGCCGATGTTGAAAGGTTAGCGGTTGGTCATTACCAGAAGACTAGAGAAAAATAATATAAATCTACAATAGATGCTCAACAATTTGTATTGATAATTGGAATATATATGTAATGTGCCATAATTTAATGCAGACAAAAGTGGAAGATATCATACTTCCGGACAAAACCTTCGATTTCTACTTTGTACAAGAAAACTTAAACTAGATTGCTTCTTGGTGATCCTGGAAAACAGAAAATCAGCTCACCAATAGTTCTCTTTGCAATTCCTATAATCCATTGTTCTTCCTTCACCAGGTGAACTGCATTACAAGACAAAAGATGATTTTAAATGAATTAGCCCCTTAAATTCCAGTGCTAATGAACAAAATTTTTTTAGCAATGTTATGATATTTGCAGTGTCATACCAGCATCTTCTTCTTCTTCTTCTTTTTCTCAACATAAGCCACTAGATCTTCTTGTCGAGTAAGTGAGTCCTCCAAAGCCTGAACAAGGAAGAATAATTAAAAGAAATCTGACCTCCAGTTATCCTATTACAAAATTTTCAGTCTCCTAGTTCTGTTCAAGTATTGTCCTTATAACCATAGAGAGAAACAAAAGTTAACAAGGGTCAAGGGTAGTGCAATATCAGATAAAAGAAATGCGAATACATAGCCTTCACTTTCAAATTTGTGACGGCATTAAATCTATTTGGAAGGCATGAAAATAATTGAAAAGAATGTGCCAAAATAAGTCTTTCAGATGAGACTCATTTTCTCTCCATTATTCTTAATGAACTGAGGATTTAATTTTAGTGGCCTAGCAAAGGATTAAGTGGGTTCTTCTTCAAAATTATTTAGGTTAGTAATGGCAGCTAGAACTTATATGAATTTCCTTGTCAAAGTAGATCTGTTTCGGCTTTCAATCGTAAAAAAATAAAAACTCCTTTCCCAACAATAAGCACAAGAGCATTTATTGCTATCAGTTCAATATATTATCATGGAATTCATGGAAACAATGTGTACCTTCTTGGTTGCCATAAGCTCTTGCTCCAAGGTATCAACCTTGCTTATAGCAGAATTCAACATTTCCTCCTTCTCAACTGTCATGGCAGGTTTCATGCTCAGAACACTCACTCTCTCTTGCAATTCATCCATGCGTTTGATGACAGCCATGTAATCTGCAGCAGAGATGCCAGGTTCCATTGGCTGGTGAGCTCGGTTTCTAACCTTTGTCTCATCACAATATACAGAACCGGAATATATGTTGGCGTCGGTCATCTTCTTGGGCATGGTCCGTGTTACTTTGATCATGGTGACGATGCCCATAACAAAAGTCATGAAACCAGTAAAAATTGGAGAGCCTTCAGGAACCTTGCAAGCATCATAATTATTGGTGTAACATTGTGCCGCTGCAAGTTATAGAAACTAATAATATATTATTATGCATCTAGAAAGGAAAAAAATAATAATAAAAAGAAATAAAGGAAATAACTTTTAAAGATATCAGGGCAGGCCAACATTCTAGGCCTTAATAAACAGGAGCTCTTTGATTTTGGTGAACATGTATAAACTGGTTTATGCCATTTTAAAAGCCTGAAACTGAGGAAAACAACCATTTCAAGCTTCCTTAAAAAGAAAACAATTACTTTTTATCTAAAGTTGGGATTTCGTTTTTGGGTCCAAGAGTTTGGATAAACAGAGCAATATCTTTCCACACTTACATCATCAATTAATAAGCAATGGTCTCCAATGTACAAGAGACCCTGACATTTCTTCTGCATTCATGTGTTGTTTTTCTCAATATATGTCATAAACTAAAGTGTTTCCAAGATGCAGATTCCAGCGGGTCTGCATCATAGTTAATGATCAAAACTAAAGTAAAACCACGCTGAATATTCTTTGTTTCCTGGAAATCTTTGAAAAAAAAAAAAATTACCCCCTTGTTTGGAATCAAAATTTTCACAAGAATTCAATTCAATTCAATTCTTTTCTATCAAATTTTTTTGTTTGGAATTGAAGGATTGATTTCTTTTTTTGTTTATTTTTAAAGAAAATGAATTCATAGGTAATTTTGCAAGAATTTATTTGAATTCTTTTTTTGCAAAATGAATCATACAAAAGGGTATATGTAATCTCAGAAACATGACTATGTCTCTCTAGTTGCTCTTGCAACCACTTAAACAAAAATCTTTGAGGAACTCATTAGAAAGAAAAAGGTCAAACAAAAGCCAAAAAATGACTTAAAGAGTTGTGTGTGCGACTAAAAAAGTGGGCAATGTACCTTTGGTTAAAGCGTACTTATCATTCTCTGGCAAATTTTTCCAAGTCATATCCACAGTCTTCTCAATTATAGGGCCATACTCCTCAAACTTTGAAGAAACCTGTTGATGATCGAAGGGGAAAGGATATAAACATATTGAAGATTGATGAAAATCATATTTCATAATATATATATATACATATCATGCAACAATGTGGAATCATAGACAAAAGATTTCAAGAGAAAAACCAGAAAAGATATTGGTGCCTTGGTGATATAAATCCTCATATTTGTATTTTGTGAACCACAATATTTGTTGAACTCGGGTGATTTGTACCACCAAATCAATTTCAATTGCCTCACGCCACAAGATTGTTTAAAGCCGGCAGCCTTAGGCCAACTATCTAACTGAATCAGAATTAAGAAGTATGCATATTTTCAGGAAACTGCTAAACTTACTTGTGCAATCATAGGTGCGACTTGTGAAAACTCTAAACTTGGAATATTTGGAGCTGGAACCTCCATGGAAGAGTCATTTCCCTGGGTGCATTACATATGAAGTAAGCTATATGGGTAACAACAAGTGACAAAAGCCATCAAGGAAGTACAAAACAATTCAGAGAGTTAAGATAAGCTGCCTATCCGCTTGGAGAAACAGAGTGAGACCTTTGAGAGCACAGTCTCATCCTCAGCAGTTGTCTTCTCCTCAGGATTTTGAGATCCACTTCTCTTTGTACATTTATGATCACCAAGTTGAACCATCTGTAAGGTGATGAAACAAGTAAGATGGCTGATTCAAGAAAAGGGCAAACAAGATATCAATCAAAACATAGTGAAAAGACAAAAGGATATATTGCTGATCACTTTCAATATCTCTTGGTCTTTCCAGGGGCCTTTATCAGAAACCATACACCCTCCTTGATCAGCACAAGTGCAGGTGCCTCCCAAAAACTCTGGCAACTCACTAGTAAAAAGGCAAGCCAGCAAAAAAAAGGAGGGGGAGAACTATTAGACACAAATTTTTCAAACAGTCAAAGGAGTGAAAAAAACATGGGGCACATGTAGACATTAGATAAACAAGGCCCATAACTTGGAAAAAACGGGACAAACATGAGAAAGACAGCAGAGTAACATGACAAAGATATTGTCTAGCACCTGGCATCAATGATCTCGAGAAATTTGCTCTGATATTTATTGCCAAGAACCTGGTGAACAATATTCTTTTCCAGTTAGTCATTGTCCTAGATAAATTCCAGCGATACAGTATAAGAATATCTACACTTACATGAATCTTTGCTGTAGTTTTAGGGTCAAGGAAAGACTTAATAGTGTTCCAGAGCATTCTAAATCCAGAACCGGCATTGATGATGAACATGCGATTCAAGGTCTAAAGAAAGCAGCAATTGGCATTACATCACAATTAAGTAACAAATGCAAAAACAGTAATAGAAAGAGGCTGGCCAAAAATTTCTAGCCTGACAATTTAAGATGACTAGGAGAAATTAGTACCTCAGGATAGTTGTCACCGTCAATCTTCTGAAGGCTAGTGATAAGATCCCTTGCTGTTTTGTTTAGACTTTTGAGGCCCTACGGGCATTATTTAAGAATAAAAATTAATGAAAGAGTGATCCGACAGTGATGATATTGAGGCAAAAGGAAGAAAATGTCAAGGTCATGCAAACTAAAGAACTTTCTAGTATCATTTTGAAG
Organism: Manihot esculenta; assembly: GCF_001659605.2. Classification (NCBI taxonomy): domain Eukaryota; kingdom Viridiplantae; phylum Streptophyta; class Magnoliopsida; order Malpighiales; family Euphorbiaceae; genus Manihot; species Manihot esculenta. Next base: position 7,612,866 of record NC_035162.2, on the reverse strand, counting down.
TGTTGATACTTTAAATGGTCAATTGACAAATAAATCATAATCAATGCCTTTATTACATTACTGTATGAGATTGTAGTCATTATTTGAAAAACCAATATCAGATTAACAGTTCCACATACCACTCCTTGGACATCCAAGATGGTTGTACTTTGATCGATGTGCCTCCTTGCTGCAAGTGAACAAGCTGGAAACTTGACATTAAAAGTTCTCTCAAATTCCTGGACATGGTATTTGAGATAACGGTCCATGGTTGTAACTTGCAATAGCTTCGCAGAATCTACTTGGCCTAGTTTTTCAATGTACACAGGTCTTCCGTCCTTATCTACACCATGATGCCCTTGGGGATAATATTGCATGACTTCAGTGATTTCTTTGAATTCAAAATCCTTGAAGGAAAAACAATTAAGGAACATATGATAGAACTCCATTAGATGAATAAAAATTCATAAAATTGCATACAATAAATGTAAAATCAAATAAATGACAGAAATCCAAATTCATCAAAACCATGAATTTCAAAGGTCAGTACATCTGTGATAGTGTCAGCACCGAATTCCTTCCTCCATTGAAGCATGTCAGACCACATCTGCTTTGTTTTCTCAATATCGAATTTCCTTGCCTTCAAAAATCTATAGCATGCATTAATAAACTATACATATCAAATCATTAGAAAATTAAGCTTGATCAGAAAAGGATAGAAACCTGAGCAGCATATGATAATCATCATGAGCAGGGGGTAGGAGTTCCTCCGAAAGAATTACTTCGCGGAAAGCATCAACCACCTTCACCTCCTCTGCGTCGTGGACATCCTCAATTTCAATGGACATCACCTTGCTACTTCTCCTACCTTTTCTGGTCAAAGAATTCCTAAATTTATTGGAGGCATTGATGGCCTTTTGTTTCAAGGACTCAATCCTTGTTTTCTTGTCATCCCCAAGATTCTCCATCTCAGACGCTGCAAGGCAAAAAATAGATAAAATAAAAACTACCCATGCATCAAATGATAGACAAAAAGCAGATAGAAAAGGAAGAAAAGGAAAAGAAGACCTTGTGTGGGAGATAGAGGACCAGGGACATCCGCCATCTGGTGTTAAGCGTAAAATTGTTTATGTGTTTAATAGGTGACAGAAAAAAATGCAGCAAAATCAAGCACATATGCTTAGGTCAATGCCTGGAATAACACAATGCAGACGAAAAAATTGAGGACAGCCCACAAAATAAGAATGAAAGATAGAGAGAAGGAGACAGGGAGAGGGAGAGGGGGTGGGGAGTGGGAGAAAGAGTACCTCTGTAGGAAAAGAGAAAGTGGGTGAGTTGCATACAAATAATGAGGTGGGAACGAGAGAGTGAGGCGCGCAAGAATCGAAAGGTGTGGGCAATAATTTGATCTTCTTGACCAGGTCTCCATTTGATTTTTGCTGTTTTTAGACATAGCCATAGCCATAGCCATTTCTTACAGAGAGAAGGAATGCATTCACTCCAATTCCTGACCGCTATATTTTGACCGTACAATAATCTAACGATTTCATTTATTGCTCTTGCCATTTTTCCCGGGAAATAACTCAAAATTGACATATTCGTGAAAAAAAATAATTAACTCCAAAAAAAATCTCAAAAAATATATATTTACCAAAATTAACAATCTTTTTTTTTTTACATATCAAAATTAACAACCTTAATCTTTACTGTAATACGTGAAAAAATACAGAACTTTAATTTATAATTAGGGTTTTATCCTATAGTAATCAGATCTACATGCATTGAGATCCAGTTATAAAATAAGTTATTTAAATTGCATAGTCAGAGTTTATTTTAGTGAAATTAAATGTTTATTTTTAAAAATATGTTATTTAAATTTGTTTCTCTCGGCTTTAGTCCCAACCTCTAGCTTAACGGATACAACTTTTCCCTTTTACTCAAAATGATTAACGTATATACTTGTTAATTTTTATAGATGGTGGATATATGGGAATTCTTTCCCACATCTACTTTCACAATTTAAATGAGAATTGTGTTTTTAAAATTATAAAGACCAGTAAAATTTAAATTATTAAACTAAAGAATAATAGAATAAACACATAAAGACTGCATTAATATATTTTTAAATAGAAGTCTAAATAAGCAGTTTTATTAATATAAAGGAGCTCAATAACAAGTTTTCCTTATAATTTGATTGAGTGATTTTATGAATCCCATGTTTAGTGAACATAATGGTTTTTTTAATTTTATTTAATTTTTATATTCAATTTCAAAAAGTGTGTATATTTTCACAAATCAGTATCATTGACATTTTTTTATTTTGTTAAAATGAAAACAGGATTGGAAGGCTAAAAATTAAAATCTCCCAAATTTATTCAAATTGACTTGTCATCGTATAAGTTTTATATATGAATATAAATAAATTTATATATGATAATTTTCAAAATTTTAAAAAACTACTGGTAAAAGATATTTAATGGACAAGGATTGAGTAAAATAAATTTTGCAGAGGTAATAGATGAAGCAACAAGTAAAATATCGATACAATCACTCATTTGCGGAGAAGAAAAAGAAGACTCCAGATAAACAAGGCGTAAAACTGCAGCTTCTTTTACGGTTTTTCAATCGGAATCAGAGTCAGAGTTGAGGCCACAGATGATCTTACTGTCCTGCGTCTGCTTTCACCCTCTTCATCCTCTTTCTTCTCGCTAATTATACCTGTAACTATGAAGCTATTTAGTTGCACAGCAGACTGGACATTACCTTCTTTATCAGAAGAATCTCAAGCGATTTGTTGGTGAAATCATCTTTTCCTCCCAAATCTTGAAACCCAATCAGCCTATCAATTGAAGTCCCTCTTCTAAGCAAACACTGGAAATCCTTTCAAATAATACTGTTCATAAACAATGTAAATTTCTAATATCATTATTGATGTAAAATCTCAATATGAGGTCTTAACAACTTCACGCATATGCAGAGCGTAAGGCTAATTGCTCGAGACTCATAGCAGACAACTAGACTGGTGAATGTTATAATCATGAAGATTAGCAAGTGATTAGATTTCAACTTTCTATTCTTCTTCTGTACTTGAGCAAATCAAACAAAGAAAGCTCGCAGGTAGTTTAAAATATTATACTCTTTATGAGCTAAACAAAGTAATAAAGATTGCCAGAGCTGAATAGTATGACACAAGGCAAAGTTTTGACTCCAAGCTTGGTAACAAAGAAGGGTGCATTCTGCAGTTCAGTTACAATTGTTAGAACTCGAACAACATAGACAACTCATTTTCAAATCTTATTCATACATTTGCAATGACTAAAACCAAGTGACCTCAGCATCCGGCTTGATGAACTTGGTGTTAAGATACCTTAGTGCAAGCACTTTCAAATGCTTATCCATAATTCTAGAATAATCAATCAACATGACATAAAATTTGTGATATAGAAAATGTTCAAAAGTGCACGCCCAAGCGAGTGAAAGAGAGAATTAAAGCAATAGCTATACTTGCACCGATAGAACTCCCTATGGTAGAAGTGGCAAATAACTTTCTCACTGCCAGTGACTTCACCCAAGAAATCCCCCTCAGCTATCTCCCTGTACTCTCCATGTCCTTGTTTCTTTAGGGTTTCTCGCTTCTCAGCTTCTTTCTATTCAAATAAATCCTATGGTAAATATTTTAACAATTTCAGAAATCTTACGCCAGAAGTAAACATGCATGTTATATATGAAGGTGTACTGAACTTGATACCTTGAGAACTGCAATCCTGTCTGCATGCAGTTTTCTAGCTCAGGATCCTAGATATTAGATGATATACGCTTTAAACAAATAGCAATAATTGCATGATAACAAAGAAACAACTTATATGCATCATAACAACTTACATCCATCAATACATCGAGGTCAACCTCTTGGTTGATAGAACTTGACGTCTGCGATTTCTCTTGAGCAATCAATTCCTGTACCACCATAATGTGATTCTGAAGTCAAATGAGACCATAATGAACAATGAAATCAACTGACTGCTGCATTCTTATTTCTATCTATACAAGCAAATGTTCTGTTAAATTATAAGTGGATTGAAAAATCTTCCGTTCCTAAGGGTCAGCAAGATCATTTCTGCCTATCAATCCTTCTGAACCACAAAAAATTCAAGTAAGAAAATCACTTATGCCCGCCTTTCCTTAATTCAGAAGTGGTACTTTTAGTATCCTAATTCTCGAAAACCCATCAAATCGAGATTGTTTGTCATTTCATCTACACCCAATTACTCATGAGTACAAAAATAGAAAAGATGCCAAGCTACTAAAAGAACCGAGTGCTTAAAGTAGAAAAGCGATCTCCCAGGGAAAATTGAAGGCAACCAAAGCATCAAATTCACGTGGAAATGTTAACAGGTGAGGACCCAATTTCAAAAACAAAACCTTCTGATAATCGCGAGCAGCTGCTGCCATTACATTGCCAAAAGCTAGATTAGATAAAGTTGATTTAACTGAGTTTGGATCCATTCCCTCCCTGCACAATCAAATCCAATCAATTACTAGCCAAACGATATAACTAGAGATTCCAACAAAAGGAAGTAGATCAAGAAATAGGACCTTAAGATGAGTGTAATTCAAAATAGTGAAAGGAAGAAGAAGAGAAATGCAGCCTCCAAACTTCCAATGCGGTTTTTGCAGGAGTGAAGAGAAGCAGAAACCTAAGGAATAAGGAGAGGAAAAGGACGGAGGGAGCCTCTAGTTCCTTTGTCTCCCTTTAGACGATGCCGTTTGGAGTTAAATAAGGAGAGGAGGCGGGAAAAAGGCGAATTTTTAACTTTTAATTTAATTTAATTGATTAACTAATCATAAAATTTAAAATTTATTTTATACGAGTAATTACACGAATGAAAACGTCAAGAGACAGTAATAACGTATATTATTATAATTTATTAACAATTTATTTTATTAATTGAAAAAGTTAACTCCCCTGGGAAAAAAAAAATCATGGCTGCCAAATATTCATGCCTACTATAGTTGTCAAGAATTAAGTTGAAACATAATTGCAAGCTACCACTAACTTATTGCAAAAAGATTTTTTAAAAAAAACTTAGTTTATTACAACATAAGGATAGGGATAAGAATTTTCATATATATATATATAAAGTTGAATTTAAAATATGCTATAAAAACTTGACAATTTAAGTTTATATAATTATATTGTGTCAATATTGAATTTATATATTTGTGAAGTGCTACACTGGTGTTCAATACTTTAAAAAATCAATTCGTTATATGAGTTGATTTTTAACTTTTATCTCTTATTATAACATAAGTAATATTATTAATGTATGATTTTTTTTATTTTTTATTTTTTTAATATAATAAATATAATTTATTATATTGATAGTTATTAAACTTTTAATTTTCTTTATTAAATTTGTGATTTTCTACCGCTTTTTAATATAATATATTATTAATATTATAATAAAAAAATTTATTATATTTTACTATTAAAATTAAAATTTTATTCAATTTAAATAATTTATAAAAAAATAAATAAATATAAATAATTAAAATATAATAAAAAAATAAAATAGTATTTCTAATATAAATTTTGAATAACTAAATTATTAAATTTGAATTATTATAATTTATTATATTAATGATTAATTATTTCAATTTTTCAAAATTTTACTAATTTTTATATGTACATTCTATATAAAATTTATCCGTACAATCTTTATTTATTATTCTTTTAATATTTAATATTTAGTATGTGATATATGATTACACAATTTTTACCAATCTAACTCATCTCTCTTTAGCACTCCAAGGCTTAACCTGGTGGAAAGTGCATCCTGTAGTCTTGAAAGGTCTAAGGTTCGATTCCCCCGACCCCTATTTTAAAAAAAAAAAAAAAAACTCATCCCCCTTGAATAAATAGAAGTTTGGACGAAAGTCATTAATTTTTTATTCAAATGACTTTCCTACTTTACCGCGGCCACCACTTCTGTTAAAAAACTATTAAAATTTAGTAAATTTTATTTTTTTAAAAATATGATTTGTTGAATAGAATCTGTTGTTGGATTAATAATATATAATAGTAAGTAGTAAAATTTTTAATTTTTTTAATATAATTAAATTTATTGATGCATGACGTTGTACTTATAATCAATATTTGAGATTTTTAAATTTATTACTCTAAATATTAATAGAAAAAAAATAAAGATAACGATAAAGAAATTATATATTTCAAGTAAGTAACTTTTCAGAGATTTTACAAATATATATAGTGATATGTAAAGATAGTTGCTATAATTTGACTAATTAAATAACTTAAAATTATATAAATTGATTTCCTAATAAAAACAGTTTTCTATAATCAAGTTAACACCCCTCAAACTCAAGGCGGCAACAAAAATGACAGCTTGAATTTGCTAATAAAACCATGAAAACGAGACAAAAGATGTAATTTGGTGAAAATATCGACAATTTGATTTGCAGAGGAGACATGAATCAAGTATATTGTTCATTGAACAACATGATACAAATAAATGACAATCAATTTCGATATATTTAATGTGTTAATGAAAAATATCATTATGTGAAATTTATATGATACTTCTGTTATCATAATGAAGTATGGTGGCAGAAGAATGGATGAGGTCCATATCGGTTAACAACCATCGTAACCGAAGCAATTCAAATGTAGCATCAACAAAAGCAGGATATTTTGATTCTTTGCTGGAACGTGCAACTATTGTTTGCTTTTTGTTACGCCAAGGGACAAGAGAATTACCCAAAAAGAAAGTAACCAGAACGACGATCTGTTGGATCACCAGGCCAATCAACATTAGAGTAGCTAGATAACACTAAAGATGAGGTAGCTGAAAAATGTAAACCATGAAAAATAGTTTTTTTTATATAACGAAGGATACGAAGAACTGCAGAGAAATGAGTTGAGCAAAAAACAAACATAAATTGGTTGACCAAATGAACTACATAGGAAATATCATGTCAGACTCTCAATAAATTGGATATATAAAATAGGATCATCAAAAGAAATGCTATCAAGTGACATTAGTTTGCAATTAAACTCCAAAGGGATTAATACAGTTTTGCTATCAGTGAGACTTCCTATGTAGTTTTGCTATCAGTGAGACTTGCTTTAGATATTAAGTCCAAAGCATGCTTGACTTGAGAGAGATAATAGCCATCGAAATTGTGTGAAACTTCAAGCCTCAAAAAATAGCAGGGAGAACCCAAGTCCTTCATGTCAAATAATTGATTCAAAAAATTATATCTCTGAAATACTAGATGAGTCATACTAGATGAGTCATCTCTCGTCATTCTCATATCATTAATATAAAGTAATAGAAAAATAATACTATTGTCAGTTCGGCGAGTAAATAATGTAAAATCATGTAGACTAGAGATAAAACCAAATTAAATAAGAGTGAAACTAAATTTGGTAAATCAAGTCCTCTCTTGAACTACCAAATGAGTCATCTCCCGTTATTATCATATCATCAATATAAAGTAATAGAAAAATAATACCATTGTCAGTTCGGTGAGTAAATAATACAAAATAATGTGGACTAGAGATAAAACCAAATTGAATAAGAGTGGAACTAAATTTGGTAAACTAAGCCCTGGGAGCCTATTTTAAATCATATAATGCACGTTGAAGTTTGCAAACTTTGTGAGGGGAATGATAATTTGGAGGATGGTGCATATAAACTTCTTCTGTTAAATCACCGTGAAAAAAAACATTTTTGACATCCATTTGGAAAAGTTTCCATTTTTGAACAGTAACAATAGCCAAGAGGCTGCGAATAGGCTATTAGAGCAAAAACTTCTTCATAGTCAATTCCATAGTCTTGAATATACTCTTTGACTACTAAAGGAGCTTTATATCGTCCAATAGTTCCATCAAATTTGGTTTTAATTTTGTATATTTATTTGTAGCTAATAAGAGTTTTGTTTGGTAGAAGGTCAACTAAATCTCAAATATGAGTTTTCTCTAGAGCTTGAAATTTATTAGTCATAACTTGTGATCTATCAAGAAACTTTTCATTCTTTGAATCAACATATTATAATTAGAACCGATCAAAACTGTTACAATAAGTTTTGAGATATCAAATTTCTCTATTAGGTTTGTCACTAGCAAGAAAAACAGGAATAAACAGAGTATGAGGAGGAGAGCTGATTATTAAAGTTTTCAAAAATTAGAAATAAAAGCCAAAGAAATAATATATTTCAAGTAACTTTAGAGAGATTTTACAAATATATATAGTGATATGCAAGGATAATCAGTTGCTATAATTTGGCTAATTAAATAACCTAAAATCACGTAAAATGATTTCCTAATAACAACAGTTTTTATAATCAAATTAACACTAGAATTGAAAATCATACATATTAGTTGGGTTTTTAATTCTTTTTACAGTTATTTTATTTATTTTATAATAGTAAGTTGTATATTTAATCAATAATTTTTTCTTCTATTATTTTAAATTATAAGAAATAAAATAAAAAAATTTATGATCTATTTTTCATTGATCAATAGTTTCAAGTTCAAAATTTAAATATTAAAAAGAAAATATTTTACTTTTTTTGATAAGTTGAATGAATTCATAAAAAATATATATATATATATATTATTTTATAAAATAATTTTATATTATTTTATAAAATAACTTTTTATTATTTTGTATAATAATAATATAAAATATTTTAATACATGCATAACATGCAGGTAAACTACTAGTATCACATGAAGCATAATTCACATTGATACCTTATTAGCCTTGTGCTCCCCCTTTGTCCAAACACCCCCTCTAAATCCAATATCTTCAATCGGGAATGATGTTAATTCTGGACACCAACTAGCATTCACAATCCTCAGAGATGGCATCACTTGTTGTACCACTCGCCAGTCCATTTCCAACTCTGAGAGAGATTCCAGCAACATGGCCTCGATTTTCCAGACTGTGTTATTCTCCCCCCAAAAGCTTTGATGAATTTTTGCAACATTTCCACAAGAGATTGAAAGATATCTTAACATAGGAAGTGAGAAGGGATTGAGCCAAACAGGACTCATTTTGCCTGGAAAATATCTCAGGGAGAGGTCTTGGAGTGCAGGTGGAGGATAGAGTTTATCAAGTTTGTCAATGAGGTCAATCCCGTGGCTATCAAAGCAACTTATAGTAAGGAGCTGAAGCTCTTGGAGGTTTACCAATGCATTGACCTCATCATCTTCAATCTCATCACTCTGACTCAGATGTAAACTAAGTCTCCTGAGTCGGGTCAAATTTCTCAGTTCAGCAATTCGACAGCCGTTTAATTGGCTTGATCTAGCTGGTCTAAACCCCAACAAAACTTCAAGGTTTGAAAGCCTTCCCAGCCCTTTTGGCAAGTAATCAAGTGAGCCACAGTGGCTTACATCTAAGACTATGAGCTTCTTAAAGGTCATGAGATAAGGAGGCAGGATTGTCAGATTCTGACTATAGCTTACATCCAAAACCTGAAGGTTCTTAAGTTTCTCTAGCGAAGGAGGGAATTGTATCAACGGATGGGTATTGCTTAAGCTAAGATACGTTAAATGCTGAAGGCAACCAATCTGTCGTAGGAGAACTGCAAGAGGCATTTCAAAAATGGACTTGCAAAGATCTAAAACTCCAAGGTATCTACACTGATTAAGCTTGTTCGGAAAACTTGACACAATCTTGTTCACTTCACCAGTCCTGGTTGTGGACAACAATGCCCGTAACTTCCGATTGGCAGCCAGCTTCTTATGATCCATATTGCCATCAATACCCAGGTGACGGCAGCCTATGCCATCAAGTCTAAAGAATGCATCATCTTTAGCCATCTTGATCACCAAATCACGAACCATGTCATGAATCTTGCAAGTGGAGATAACTCCATTGTAAGTCTTGACAACTACTTCCACCAAACATCGATTTGTTAACCCTGAGAAACAATCCTCCCCAGCTTCAATTAATGACCTGCCCATTCTCACCGGGACAAATCCTTCTCCAATCCACCAATGAACTAACTGTTCCTTTGGTATGACACAATCCTCTGGGTAAAGAGCGAAACTAAGAAAACAGGACTTCAGGTGTGTAGGGAGCTCATCGTAGCTCAATTGTAATGTAGCCATCACAGAGTCATCATTTTCTGCCAATTCATCCCGAAAGTTTTCTGCGATTCGCCTCCACTCATTATAATGTGATTTATAAAGCAAGAGTCCCCCAATTGCCTTAATAGCCAAAGGGAGACCCTTACATTTAAATACAATCTCCATTCCGACCTGTTCCAGCTCAGGATATGTGCAGTCACCTCCAGACGCTGCAAAAGCAATTTTCCGAAATAGCAACCAACTGTCATCCTTGCTAAGGAACTTAGGCCTGTGGATACTCGCTTCACTCACTCCCATCATTCTTGCAACTTCATTAATCCTTGTGGTGATGATAATACTGCTTCCATTTCCCTTGGGCAGGCCTTCATAGATTCTACGCCACCAACTGACATCAGTGCTCCATACATCATCCATAACAATTAAGAATCTTTTACCTAGAAGGTATTTGTTTATTTTCCTCAACAATTCACTTCGGTCATCTCCTACACTTGCATCTCCCAAGTTCCTCAGCATGCTTCTCATGATTTGTGCTTCATCAAATGTCTGAGAGACAGACACCCACAATCTTCTTTCAAAATGGTCTTCTATCTCTCTGTCATTGAAGACCTTTTGAGCAATTGTGGTCTTTCCCAACCCACCCATACCAACAACACCAATTGATAATATGCCATGATCTGCTTCAAAAAGCCAACCCTTGAACTTTTTTGTGTCACCTTCTAATCCAACCACTAGAGTGTGATCATACACAGGAGAGCTCCATCTGGGGTCATTGCACATATCAATTCCAGCTATTCCATTGCTAGTTGACAGACCAAGATAAGAAAGGTCTTGCTTAATCTTAGTGATATTCTCATTTATCTCTCTAAGTCGCTTTGCAGTTCTATATTGAAACCCAAGTTTTGGAGGATGGATACAAGTTAGGCAGCCATTAGAAAACGAGTCATTTTCCCTTGATTGAAGTTGGCAGTCTGCCAGCATGTCTTCAGCTTCATAAATCAACTCTCGTAAATTGCCCATGATAATTTGCAGAGTTTGTTCCTTTCTTTTTCGTTTGTCTGCATCTTTGAGGACACTTCGCATTAATTCAAGCTCCTTTTGCAAGTTCTCAAATTGATCCCTGAATTCATTCACTATGCGGCCCCCCTCTATTAGAGTATTCAACAGCTTCTCCAAGAAGACACTGACTACGGCATCCACCATGTCTTTAACCTGAAATTTTAAAATAGAGAGATATTCTAGTAAACTGATTCCGGGGATGAAAAATTCAGAGAGCTTAGCTTCAACAAATGGATTAGGATGTGCAAAATAAAAAGTGGCTTGTACATAAACTATCTGCTAATTTCTTCGGTGAAGAACTTCTACTTAAACCATAATGCTTCTTAAGAAAAGTTGTTTCAATAAGGTCATTATGACAACATTTTTACAGAGATTTAAGCAAATCTCTATGCAGCTAGTTAAACAAGGCCTTAGAGACTATTTTTACCTGTATAGCTACATCAAACAAAAAAAAATCTTGTTTTCATGTCAAAATTTTCTTGCTGATTTTTTTTAATTGTAAAAGAAATCAGTGGTGTGATATTGATTCAAACGAGGAATTTTCATCTAATTTCTTCCATAAGTTGCTTTATGCAAGGAGAGTACATTGGAAAGGAGGAAGAAACAACAGCTAGAAAAATAACAATAGATCTGATGCAACACAAGCAAGAAACAGGAACAAAAACCAGCTAAAGCAACAAAGAAAGCTTAATCAAGCAAAACCAGCTAAAAGCTAAGGTCTCATGAAAGACTATCCACAACAAGTTGTCTACGGGAACTTACAATGTAATGATGGCTGGGTTCCTTTGAAACTGATAAAATTTCCTACAGAAATAACAGAGCATAAGCCTTGTTGATGAAATCTGAATGGCTATGAAAGCAGCTCTTTTTCTTCCATCTCTTGTCAGTAAGAGATGAGAAAGTCTCCCAAGTCTTCAATATTGCTCGTCAACGCCCCCATGGCCCGTAAACATAAGGCCTGTCTTCCTGCTCCCCGTGGACTAAATGAACGCGGTTTTGACAAAACGTCGCTGTGGAGCAGCACGCGGTCATAGCAACTCCAAGTGCAGCATCCTCAACAACACCACGAACTTCCATCGTTGAAGGCACAGAAAGTTCATTTCCAAGTCCTCCAACGACAACTTCCATTATGTGCTATTATTTCATTTTTAAAATAATATTTATAATAAAAATAACTGGTATTGTAGATTGTACAATTTTATCAGCAAAATGCATTTTCCAGTTCGACCTTTTTAAAATATTTAAAAAGATAATTTTTAAAATATAATTATTTTTCATGTAGTACAACCATCTCAATTATTATTTATAGTATATTTAATTTATTATTATAACTTTAAATATTTTATTGATGTAATAAAATTAATTTAAAATATTGTAACTAATAAATTTTAAAAATGATAATATAATCTCAATAAAAAATAATGTCAAAACAAGTCGCAGAAGACGGCTTTGATTATAGAGTTAATTTAGAATGCACCTAATACAAGGCATGCCTCCCAAGTATAAGTACTAACTCGCGTGGAAAGGCAAAGGAAAGTGTTGCTCTGTTCTTCTGCCTAAAACATCAAGGGCCGACCATGGAAGAGTATTTGAAGCTCATTCCTTCCAATGCCTCGTTACTCTCCGCCTACTCATCAATCTCAACATCGTGGGTGCTCTTCAAGACTGCTTATAATCAGGTCATACCCAGACAGCTTCAAGAGTATGCGGTCTCAAAATTCAGGTCCTATTTCCGTCGCAACCCATCTTATGCAACTTTCATCATCGAGGACCTGTGGTGTGGACTTGGCCGTAATCAGCTTTACGATGCTGCAAGAGCTTACTTATCTACCAAGATTGGACCCGACAATCGTAAAATCAAAATTGGCAAGTTAGAACAGCACAAGAATTTGTCTTCCGCCATTGTAGAAGGAGGAAAGATTGTTGATTTATTCCGTGACATAACCATTACCTGGTCAGTTATCCAAGAAGAGCAAGCCACCACCACGGCCAATACCAGGATCAGCAAAGACGGTCCTCCGGTGATGACTCACGCTCCTAGCAGAAGTGCTTATCAGATAACTTTCGACAACAAATATCGCGGAACTGTTGAGAATTATTATTTGAACCATGTTTTGGATACTTACAAGGACTTAATGCAAGGGGAAAAGGTCTTGAAGCTCTACACCCGGCTTGATAAATATGAAGGTGAAAGATGGAAGTGTGTTGATTTTCGGCATCCAGCCACTTTTGATACCATTGCAATGGATCTTGAATTGAAGAAAGCAATAAAGGATGATCTTGACAGGTTCTTGGCAAGAAAAGACTTCTACAAGAGAGTGGGAAAGGCTTGGAAACGTGGGTATCTTCTGTATGGTCCTCCTGGAACTGGGAAATCAAGCCTAATTGCGGCCATGGCTAATTACTTAAACTTTGATATTTATGATTTAGAGCTTTCCAGTATTTGTTCTGATGTTCAACTGAGAAAGGTGTTGCTAAGTACAACTAATCGATCAATTCTCGTAGTTGAAGACATAGATTGTAATTCAGAGGTGCAAGATCGATCCAAAATTATAAAAGAAGAACAACTTAACCCCAAGAAATATCCCAAGGTTAGTCGCACTCTCACTATTCAGGAACTTTTCTTCTGATGTTCTGCTCATTTTTACCGATTACGTACTGGTCCTTTTAATAATTCAGATGACAAAAATTCGATCTGCGAGCTAAATTTTTTATTTTCTTTAATTTATTTTGTTAATGAATATTCTTCTTGTGTCTTCCTTACCAATTTAGGCGTTCACACTGTCAACTCTGCTAAATTGCATTGATGGATTATGGTCGAGCTCTGGAGAAGCAAGAATCATCGTGTTCACAACGAATCACAAAGAAGTTTTGGACCCTGCATTACTTCGTCCAGGGCGGATGGATATGCACATTCACATGTCCTACTGCACTGCTCAAGGCTTCAGAGTGTTGGCATTCAACTATCTTGGAATTGACGACCATAAACTCTATCAAGAAATTGATGGATTACTAGAGCGTACAAAGGCTACCCCTGCTTCTTTAGCTGAGGAACTAATGAAGAGTGATGATGTTGATGTTGCTCTTGGAGAAGTAGTCAATTTCCTGAAGCGGAAAAGGGGGGAGGAAGATGAAATTGAAGAGGATACTAAAAGACAGAGGACTGCTTGAGAAGAAATATATTAGAACGTATTGGTTAGCTATATTAGAATCAGAATATCAGCTCGCTAATAGTCAGAACTTTGCATTTCAGGTTCAAAGTATGGCTTAGATATCTTATATCTACCTTTTGGTCATGATATGGAACGACGTGCAAAAACTTTGCCTTAATAAATTATATTGTTGTATCAACCAATGTTAGGTTAAGTGATTCTACAAATCAAAAGTTGGATCCACATGAAATAAATAATCCCTAAATCATTTTAACTTTAATTGTGTAGATTCGGGCGTAAATAAAATTTAATTTTAATTTAATAAATTAAAAATTCCTATACTTATAAAAGAAAATAATAAATTATATGGCTTTCTTGCAAAAGTTCCCCTGAGCAAATGCTTTAGACTGGGCAAGGGGCTTCAATCTAATACTATAATGCCCCAAAACTACGCTGTGAGTTCACCAGCAATAAATAAATAAATAAATAAATTCTCTTGAGCCACGATGCTACATCGCTTTTAGATTCTTGGACCAGACTGAGTTTCGTCCGACATTTGTCTCTTGACAGTCCAGCAGCCATAGTAAGAAAGGTACATTTATGAAATTATTGAAACTAAATATTATTTTAACTATAAATTTATGAAAAGTTGTCCATTTATTAGCAACATTAGCAACTGGTGCTCGTTCAGATTTAGAGTTTGATTGGATGTTACTCCTCTTTTATTGTTTCTGCAGGAATTTACTTTTATAATTTTTACTTTTTAAAAAAAAAAAAAAAAAAAAAGGAAACATCGCCAACCGCTACCCCTAGTAGATACATTGAATGGAGAGTTTCCACGTAGGACGAAGTAGACGAAACGAAACAAAGGTTTTGGTAGAATGGGCTTAGCCATGTGGGTCCAGCCATGTGGGTCCGATAGTAAAAGGTATCCCAGAGAATTGATGTGATCATGCGCTGTCATTTTTTTCTTTCATTGGCATTCGTAGTTCACATCATGAAATTACCCTTTTTTTTTTTTTTTTAAAAAAAATCTGTTGTTTCACAACCGTTCATTTCATTCCCACCTAAAGTTACAATTGCCAACTCTTCAGTTCTGAATTTTTTAAGCTATATTTAAATATTAGACGCATTATAATTTTAGCTAAAATATTATTTATTCATTAACTCAATATATATTTAAAAAATAGCCTTATTGAATATCAACATTTTCTTTATTTAAAAATGTAGTGGCTTTCTTCATGTGCTTCTTACAGCATATTTAGATAAATGGAAGGAAAAATAATAAAAAAATAATGATTAAGAGAAAATTTTGTAGTTGTATACAGATAGGGAGGAAAATATTAAAATAAACTTAATTATACATACAAGATAAAGATAAAGATAAATACGAGAATGCTTTCCAGGAAATTCTCAATTACAAGGAATATGCCTGAACCTGATCCCATGCGAATCTCTCTGCGATTCTGACGTTAACACTTTGAATTTAACTTTACAATTATGTATCTTTATTGATATGCAAGGGTTAAACAAATTGGAAAGTGGTATAATAAGGCCTTCGTTTCTTGTCTTTGTCATTAAGACACCATAGAGGAACTACCACCTTTCGGCGTGAGGAACTTTTCACTTTGGAACAATGAATCTCAAGTCATCTCTCCACTTTCTTCTTGTTTTATCACCCCTTGCTTTCAATTAATTAAAGATAAAAGGATATACCTAGCATTTTAAGTTTTCTCATTCTTTTGCATTGCAAATGATAGCCCCACACTTTATCTATCCTGTTTCTTAAATGTCAATAATTTAGAATTTCTACTTCAAATTGCATCCAAGTTGGAAGCTTCTACCCCATTTCCCATTTTCAAATATGAAATTATAGTTGGTATACAATAAACTAAAACGAGAAAATGGATGAAAAATAAAAATATTCAGACTGAAAGTTGTCAATTAGAACATCTACTTCAAAAGTATCCGACATTAAAATCAGACCTACTTTCAAATGTTAGGCAGGGGATACATATAGCCAATAAAAGGAGCAAATATTACAAGGACTAAAGAGAATCACTGAGCAGAGTTCTTCTTTTCCTTTTCAATTTTGTCTTTTTCTTTAGTTTTCTTTGCCACCTCATTTTTTTCTTTTTCCAATTTCTTTTGCTTTAAGAAATTGAGGACTTCCCCAAGAGCAACGTCGGCGTCATCACTCTTCAGTAGTTCTTCAGCCAGAGAAGCAGGGGTAACCTCTGTACTCTGGATCAGTTCATCAATTTCTTCAAAGAGATGATGTTCTTGAATCCCAAGGTAGTTGGAGACCAATACACTGAATCCTTGAGTTGTGCAATAAGACATGTGAATGTGCATATCCATCCTCCCAGGACGAAGCAACGCTGGGTCCAAAACTTCTTTGTGATTAGTCGTAAACACAATTATTCTCTCTTCTCCACAGCTCGACCACAATCCATCAATGCAGTTTAGCAGACCCGAGAGCGAAAATTGCTGTTCAACAGAAATTTAAAACTAAGGTTAATAAGAATTTTCAAATCCCATTACGATTCTGAGTTATTGTTTCAACTTACCAAACCAAATGAAAACAGAGTGGAAATAGCTAAGAAGTGTGAACAGAACAGAGCAGAATGCATAACTAACCTTAACAAGATTGCAATCATCATCAGAATCGTCTGATGATGTAGATCGTTTATGGACTCCCCCTTTACAATCTATGTCCTCGATCACTGTTATGGACTTTCTATCAATATCTAGCATCGCTTTCCTCAGATCAGCGTCAGAGAGAATATTTGCGAGCTCCAAATCAAACACATCATATTTCAAGTAATTAGCCATGGCTGCAATTAGGCTTGATTTCCCAGTTCCAGGAGGACCATACAGTAGATATCCACGCTTCCAGGCCTTGCCAATTCTCTTGTAGAATTCCTTCCTGGCCAAGAACCTCTCAAGATCATCTATAATAGATTGCTTCAACTGGTAATCCATGGCGAGTGCATCGAAAGTGGCTGGATGTCGAAAATCAATAGAATTCCAGCAGCCGCGAGACCTTGTGTGGAGCTTCAAAACTTTCTCTCCTTGTGTTAAGGCCTTGGAAGTATTTAGAATATGAGTCAAGTAATCATGAAAGATCTTTTCCCTGTATTGATCTTCAAATATTATCTCAAAATGACCCTTGTTAAGAAACCTGTCTTTCTTGGCTCGATCATCATTTTCTTGCTTGGCAAACTGCCATGTGATCTCTATCCCTTCAAACACATCAACAATCTTCTCACCTTCTACCATGGCAGCTGTGACATTCTTTTGCCCTCTAAACTTGCCAACTCTAATTACTTTGTTCTTGGGACCAATCTTGGAGGACAAGTAAAATCTGGAAGCATCTATGAGCTTGTTGCGGTCAAGGCCATCCCACGAATCATCGATGATGAAGGTATCAAAAGACTTGGACAGCTTTCTGTGATAGAAAAAGCTTAAGAATTTAGACACCAAAAAGGCCTCAATCTTCTTGGGGACCAGTTCATGGTAGACATTTCGTAGAAGCATCAAGGATGTAGAGAAGGAGGCATACAAGGACAGCAAAGAAGACGTTGAAGGGAACATCCTTGTATTTTCTGCAAAAGCATAGGCCATGGTGATGGTCTTAGTGTAGTGTTTTTGGACAAGAAGAAGTAAGAAGTAGCTAATTATAAAGTGAAGTGAAGTCTGTTTGAATGGAATTCGTTTCTTAGCTGTTGTAATATCGAATCGAAACTTGCCAGGCAAGTTGGAATTTATAAGGAAAAGACGTGGAGGTACTTCGAAGGCAAGGTTATGCGAATGCTGATGATCCACAACTGTATACGACATGGAGGTGACGTCCCCTAATTTGTTACTAAGAAAACCATAGCAAGAGTTACAGGCTAGACAATCAACACGTGCAATATCACGGTTGCGAAACTTCCTTTGAAATCCGAAAAGATCCTGTGAAATTACCCTAATGACCTGGAAAGCTGAGAAGGTTCAGGACTCGAATCCCTTCTCGCTCGATCTTGATAATGATGCCGCTCGTGGTTTTGGACAGTCATGCTAAAAATAATTGTCTGAATAGTTATGCTAAACAATTGTCTGAACTCGAATTATTACGAATCAAATTATAAATAAATAGATTTTTTTATTAAAAAAAATAGATAGAATGTCACTTAAAAAATTTTCTTTATTATTATTATTATTATTATTAGTATTATCCTTTGGTATGGATATTAAGTGTTGAGTTCTTATAAGCCAAAGGTATACTTCACTTTAATTACAAATAAAATCTGTTAAATACTCATTTGTAATTAATCAACCGCTATTAATTTTGCGTACCCAGACAGACTTGAAAGGCCTGTATGACTGTACGTACTGCATATTGGGATCTTAATCAGAATGACTTGGAACTTCCCAATAGGCTGTCGGCTTTTGATTCTAGTGGTTGAATATATGAACAAATGAAAGGACGAGTTTCTTCTCCTTTCTATGCCATATATCAAAAGTCCTTTTCTTTAATCCAGAAGATAATCTTTTTTTTATTGAAGTTGCTGATTAGTTTGGTGCCTAACTGCTTATACCATGTAATTACCTTTATACCAGTTTTGATCAACGTTTTACCAATTTAAGGTGGAAGATTTTAAATTTATAAATTAGATGGTAAAATAAAGATATTTATGAATTTAAAATTAGAGTGCTAGATGAAAACCAAAAAATATATTTAACGTCTGTTAATAGATGTTAAAGTTTTGCGTTAGGGTTTGGTATCACTTTGACTGGCGCCAAACATTTTTATTTTAAAAAAAATATTATAATTTAGCGCCAGTCAGCAGTGTCAAACCGTAATTTAATTTTTTAATTTTTAATTATTAATACATTATAATAAAATATTTATATTATATTAATATAACATATTATTATAATATATTTTATTAATTTTAATATATTATTATAATAATATTATAATTAAATAATACTAATTATAAATTTATTTATTTATTATTAAATATATGTATAAGGGTACTGAATTAAATAATTAATAAAAAATTGATAAATAAGTTAATTAATTAATATAAATATTTAAAATTATAAAAATTAAATTTATTTTTATTAAACTTTTATTTAGAATTATAGAATAAAATTATACTGTAATTTAAATAATTAATAATTAATTAATTAATTAATATGAATATTTAAAATTATAAAAATTAAATTTATTTTTTATTGAGCTCCTATTTAAAATTATAAAATAAAATTATAGTGTAATTTAAATAATTAATAAAAAATTAATTAATTAATTAATTAATATGAATATTTAAAATTATAAAAATTAAATTTACTTTTTATTGAACTACTATTTAGAATTATAGAATAAAATTATGTTGTGATTAAATGTTGTATGGATCACCTGATTGTTTATAATTTATCAAAAATAATAAATTTAATTAATTTATTCTGCAATTAGATTAATTATTTATTTTTTTTAATAAATTATAAATAATTCAGTTCTCATATAACATCTAATATTAAAATAATATAATAATTTTAAATATTTTATGCGAATCTTATATAAATTTAATAACAGCATAATATTATAATTTTAAATATTTTTGTGCTTTATAGTATTCTTGTATATTAAAAATATTTTTATAAAATATAATAATTATTTATAACTAGTCTTAGTATTTTATAAAGTTATGAAATAACATTAAACGTAATATTGATATTATTTAATTGTAAAATCACTGTATTAATATATTAAAATAATAAAAAAATTTGTCTAAACGTATATGATATGATTGAATTATTTTTATACATCTAATCGCAATATAATATCAATTTTATAATTCTGAAATATAATTTCAGTAATTTTTTATTTAAATATTAATAATAAAATTTATTAAATATTAATATATTAAAATTATAAAAAATTTTATTCTTATAAAAATATAATACAAATAATATTTTAAATTAATATAATATAAATATAATATTAATTTAATAATTTTATTTATATTATATTTTTTAATTATAAATTTTTTTACAATATATTTTATAAATTTTATTAGATTGTTATATATAATCATAGAATAATATTAATTTTACGATATTGTATATAATTACAAAATAATATTAATTTTATAAGACTGAAATTATATAAGGTCTATAATATTTTTAATTTAAATATTAATAATAAAACACATTAAATATTAATGTATTTTATTATTAATATTTATTAATATATAAAATATATTAATATTTAAAATTATAGAATAAAATTATACTGTAATTAAATATCGTATGCAATCATCCATTTGTTATTATTAATAAAATTTATTAAATATTATAATATTAAAATTATAAAAAATATTTATTATTATAAAAATATAATATAAATAATATTTTTAAATTAATATAATATAAATATTTTATTATAATATATTAATAATTAAAATCTAAACAAAAAAACCATGACGCCAGTGACACCAGACCACAAAAATGTATAGCGAATGCCCGACAGTCGGACCTAGTGGTTGTTTACCAAATATACTTTTCCACTGCTATAAATTCATAAATATATTTATTTCAATCTCTAATTCATAAATTTAAAATCCTCTGCGCCTGGACTTTTATTGGCAAAAAGCCCAGTTTTGATCTCAATAAAATAGCATTATGCACTTTGGGTCAGGACCAAGGACTTGCATGGGACATTGTTGGTTTTCCTGCACCCGCTACTGGTGGATACAAGTGAGGGGAGAGTTAGAAGTAATAATTTATCTTTATACCACGTTTGGCTTTTTCCATGCATTTACACAGGAGGACAATTCATGATCATGATCCCACCCTACACAAGAAGGCATGTTTTCTTGTGGTGCAGGTGATTAGCTGTTAAGACATTCAAATATAATATACATGAAAGAGATGGAGGCCTTACAATATAAGTTGTTAATGTAATCGATTGGCTCTTGATTATCAATCTGACCATAAGAACTGATCCTACCTTCCACATCCTAGAGGAGATCGATGCCTTCAGCCTGCTCTGCCAAGTGAATGGTTAGTACTCAGTATAGCCCAACCTAAGAGGGGATTAACAAGCTAATATTTAGATCGTATGATGAGAAGTGTGTTTTATGTTTTAATATATCCCTTCAATTTGTTGTGCTATAATTTCGCTATGCTGTACTGATATTCTCCAAAGTTTTGGTTTTACTATTACCTGGATTGTTAATTCTATTAGGTGTAGTGAAACTGAATCCAACCAAAACTCACTTTGTATCTATCATTCCTACCATTTAAGAGAACCGATAAACCTCAATATGAAATTGCCCTTTTAATTCTCTGATCTCACCCACTTCTCTATTATTTGGTGGATGCTCGGAGACTTCAGGCTTCCTATGCTAACGTTAAGCATACCAACCAAAATATTCACAATCAACAATAACAACAACTGGCTTTAATCCTAAACTAGTTGAGATAGACAACATTTTAGTTAACATTATTACAAAGATGACAAGATATTCTATGACTTTAGTTAAGATTAGTTCTGTCCAGATGTATAATCTATTCTTTACAGTTAGAAAGGATTCAAACACTTTCATCTTTATGTTTCTGACGCGAAATTAAGCCAGTAAGAAGAGGAGAATCATATGATGACAGGTCTCAGGTTTTGCTTATTATACATAATAATTAGCAAGTGATTAATCAAATGCAATGCAACATATTCTTTAGAGTTTAGCATATGCAACATTATCCTTTAGAGTTTAGCACATGCACACTTTTCTTGTAGACAGATAAAACTGGCATTTTATGGTTATTTGCGTCCTGACATCTTTATTTCTTTGCACTCTTAAAGTAAAGGAGCAAAAGATTAAAGAAATTGACCCCAAAAAAAAAAAGAAAAGGATAATCATACAGAACCATTTAGCTTGATGACATACAAAATATCAAACCTTATTTGATGGAGATTGATTTATACTGTTGCATTGTGCTTCTTATAGCTTGTTCAACAGGAAGTCTCTCCATGCTTGACGCACCATAAAATCCATGAACTCCCTTGGTTCTCTTCAGCACAAATTCTGCTTCTATAGGACCAGATATAGGACCTGCAAATGTGTTGGAGAATAACATGTAATCAGCTGTAATTCAGGTACCAACAACAATTGAATATCAGTAGATATTAACATTCAGAAAGACAATCATTCAACCAACAAAACATACATTATCAAAAGCAATTTTGAATGCTGAAGATTGTGAAAGCACATAATGAAGCAAAATTGGAAATCAAATTTGAGCAAGCTCAACCAATCATGAAAAGTAAGCCGAAACTTAGTCATATCAGTCTTTAATGTGAAAAAAAATAAAAAGTCTGATGTAAGATTACGATCAACATCAAAATAACTCACAAAAGCCAAAACTGTGAAGCACAACCATGCATACAAGAGAATATTAAAAAGTTCAAAACTCTAGTATGCAACAAGTGGCAGATAATTGGGATCACCTTGCATAATTAACAGATTATTGCAATAATATATGCACATATAGAGATATTTTTATGCATCAGATAAAAATAATCTGTTCCAATGAAACAATGGCAAACAATTTTCAAGTATACCTCCATGGCAAAGCACAATAATATTGGAATTGATATTATGTGCAGCATCTGCAATAGCTTGTACACGAAACACACTCTCTTCCAATGATACAGCTGTTTTTGCACCAATAGACCCAGATGTAGTAAGCCCCATATGGGCCACAATGATATCAGCACCAGCTTTTGCCATTTCCCTGGCTTCATTTTGGTTAAAAGCATAGGGGGTTGTGAGAAGACCCATTTTATGAGCTTTTTCTATCATTTGGACTTCCAAGCTGACAATGAAGAAGGGAAGGGAAAAATAAAAGCCATATGAGAAACAGATAATCAAATATAAGAAGAATCTCAGTAGAAAGAAAGAAATAGTACCCATATCCCATTCCTGTCTCTTCCAGATTCTGTCTAAAATTACCATCAAATAGCCCAACAGTAGGAAAATTTTGCACACCAGAGAACCCAATTGACTCCAGCTGCTTTAGGAAGTAATCCATTCGGCGAAAAGGATCAGTTCCACATACTCCAGCAAGAACTGGTACCCCCTTCACAATCTACATTTTTTAAACTAATTAGTATCAGATTTAGCAATAATTCAATGAAACTGATAAAAGTTTAAAATCTCAAAAATGGTTCACACGACACACAACCATTCTATTTTCAGAAATGACACATGCAGATCAAAGTGCAGCATATAGTGAGATCATGTAAGTGCATTCATTTATTCCAGAATTATTTTCTGTTTATTCAATCAATTAAATGTGATTGGATAACAAGTATACCATTTTCATATGCAAGGAATGCAATATCAATAATTGGTTGTTATTCATCCATATTTCTTCTTTTGGATAATTTTTAGCCATCATCCTTCAACTTTAGAGTTTGTTACACTTCTGCCCCTCATCTTTAATTTGTTACCACAAAGTGCCTCATGTATAAAAATGTTACATAATAATCGCTGAAGCCATTTTCTATTTATTTATTTGGTAAAACTGATATATAGCAGCATCACAGTGTAAAAATGTAAAATCAAAAAATTAAAAGTGCCACATAAAAAAAAATCTGTTAACAGCTTCTTCTTAAGAACACTTAGTGCTAGAAAACTTACTGGCAAAACTTCATTAGCCATTTCAATTACTATAGCATTTGCATCAGCAAATGGTAATAAGCCTGCTAAGGAACCCCTTCCTGCCATGCGAAAACGCCCCGAGTTGTATAGTACTATTAAATCCACTCCACCAGCTTCCTCAAATTTTGCAGATATTCCAGTCCCTGCACCAGCTCCTATTATGGGCAATCCTTTTTCTATCTGATCTTTCAGTTGCTGCAATATTGTCCAAGTTTTCTGCAAAGTTTCTGTTACAACAAAGCTGTTTGTTAGCTTGAATATTTGTTGGAAATTAAAATGGGTTATCTATGTGGATCAATCCAATTCCATTAAAAGACAGGTCCTTAATAAAGCACATTTCTTTAGGCTAAACATGAAGAGTTCCATCCTTTCATGTAATCCTTGGAGTCTATATATGTGTGCCTAAGTTGTTATTTGACTAACTTATTTGAAGACACTTAAGATAGTACACAAGGAAAAGTGAAAAAAGGCTTGAGGGTTTGATTTTTTGGAACTCTCATTGAACAAATGCATACATTTATTTTCTGCAAATAAAGCACAAATCTAGACCGTAAAATTCTTGATATAATTCATGTTAAATGCATGTGATTATATTAAAAACTAATGATACAAATGATGATTTTAGAGCATCATGCTTAAACATGGATTACAATCCATGCATTCAAATTCATGTGTTAAATAGTTTATTATTTTCTTCAATATTCATCTAGATTTCCACTACTAGTAATTTTTTGTTTTAACTTGCCATATGTTTGCATGTTCACATCTGATAGATGTTATACCTACACTTCTGGCTGTTCTCGAGTTAAGCATCAGTACAACCTTTGGAATCAATACTTTCCTAATAAGACAATAATACTTTATTATGATCAGAAATTCTTTGTCATGTGATCGACAAAGAACCAATATGCTAGGAAGTTATCATAATGAAGAAGTCCATCGTACCTGGTCTTGCATCTGGGCAGTTGCTTGGGCTGTAACAGATTGTCCCACTGCTTGATGGTTTCACAGTAGAAATGCTATGATCTTGGCTAGGTTCATCAACAGCAACGTGGGAAGGACTGGAATCTGTTGGGTTCTTCAAACTAATCTCTAAAAAGGAGTCCACTAATGCATCTGCAAATTCTGGGTCATTGACATGATAAGGATACACCTTTACCTACTACCAACAAATTTCAGTTTCATCACATGAAGCAATATAGAAAATCCAGAGAAGCTTAAGCATACAGTGAAGATTGAAACCGTGATATACAACATTGGATAAGCAATAATATTACCTGCCGGTCTTCATTTATCTGTATTAGCTTCTGTAGTTCACCTATTAGAGTAGCAGTAGCCTCAGGGTCATAAAATGGTTTCCCAGGTGCATCCAAAGCTGAAATACCCTCTTGTGGCAGGCAGACACGAACCTTTGATGATGACTGGTTAAGTTTATCTGCTATAAAGCCAGCAAACTTTTTATTCTCTTCTACAGTGGTTCGCATGAGTGAAACCTGACATTAACAAATAATGAAGAAAATACATCAGACCTAGTTAGAGAGTAAAATCCAGAATCAGTCCAAGGATGTCCGCGCAGCACACCTGCCAACCACATAAAATTCTTATGTTTGCTTTTCTATCCCTTTATTTTGTAATGAGCAAGTGTGAGTTTGTAGGTATTTTTCGTTAGCGCAACAGGGCTAATGAATTGGAGCCTTAAGAAATGATTTCATTTAAGATCATCATGTCTAAGAGCAATAATCTGCTGCCCCATTGTGGGGATACTCCATTGCCAAAAGTTATGCAGAGACAAAGGAGAAAACCAAGGTTCATATCCAATTATCACCTGCTCATTGTGGATATGAATCTTTCTTTGCTGAAAATTAGGAGGGATTGTGTCCACAGTTCCAAAGTTCACTATGTCCAAGGCTCCTACACTCAACACCAAAGGGATCTTCTTCTCTAAGATGGCATCAAAGCGGGAACTGTCACAAGCCATAACACCTCCAACTACATAATCTGCAACCTCTGTTGTAGTGATGTCCAAAACACCCTATGTGAAGCCAACAGGTAAAAAATGATAGGAAACACAATACAGAAACAAGTTAGCACAAAGTAAGAAAAGTAAAACTCTCTTTAAGTCATGAACGGAAATCTCGACCCACATCAAACTGGCCTATGCCAAAGGCAGGCAGGCAGGCACTACTTAGCGGAAGGAATCAGAAAAATAAAATTATAAAATTATAAAATTATGAATAAATTGAAAGAATATTTATATGTAATAAGTTGCCATGATAGGAAAGGAGTCAATTGGTATGTGAACAGTACCATCTAAGACTTTTGGGATAAAAATATAATGGTTTTAAGAACTTCCATAGAAAACCAGGAACAAATAGAAGTTTGGATGCTTAAAGACCAACAGAACCATATTTTTCCTTTTGATGATAAAGGCTTGATTGAATTCTATGATTATTTGCATACAGTCAATCGAAAGAGGCGGAATTATATATATATAACGAAAATTTTAGTGAATCCCTCTAGCTCAGAATATTATATTTATGTTCATCTCTTTATTTAGTTTTGAACCTTGCCAACTTACTCATGTTAAAAGAATCCTCTAGTAAATAAAAAAGTACTAGCTGATATCAGTTCCACTCAAAAGAATTCTATTTGGAATTTGATCATGCTAGCATAATTATTTTTTTTTTGGAAAAAAAAAAAGCAATGTTTTAAAATTACACTTCATGTAGGACTAAGACTTCACAATTAGAATGAATCGAGAAGAATATTACCTTTATGAATCCCTCTCTAACAAGAGATTCCATGGCCCTGCCCCCAACCCCAGTGGAGTGGAAAACCAAGGTCTCATAACCTTCTCTTGCCAATCTTTCTTTGACAGCATTTACACATGGAGTTGTAACTCCAAACATAGTTATACCAACAGTTAATTTCTCTCTCTCACCAAAAGAACCTCCATCCCTCTCAAGCCTTCCAATGACCATTCCAGCGAAAGCAGCTCCAGCATTTGATAACACAACTTTACTTACACTATTAACCCCACACACATCCACTACAGATGGAAACAGTATCAAATCTGAGGTGCCAACATAAGGTTCAGTTTGACCACTAGCTACAGTAGACACAATAACCTTAGGCATCCCAAATGGAAGCGATCTAAAGGCAGGTGATAATAAAGATGTTCCTCCACTACCACCAAGGCCAATGGCACCACCAACGACATTATTCTCCTGAACCTTCTTCATGAAATGCTCAAGTGCTTTACTCATTATAGCAACAGCTTGGCCTCTATCATCTGGAAGCACTTCAACTGAATCCTTTAAGCAAGCAAGAACATCATTTCTTGAAACAAAAGAAAAATCACCAATACCATTAACCTCTTTCTGACTCACAGAAACATCAACAGCCACAACCTCCACCTGCCATAGTCATTTGCATAATTGAGTTAAAAAAAAAATTGCATTGACTAGAACAAGAAATGAATCAACTTACCTTGGAAGAAGAGTTGCTAGACAAAGAGGTGAGACTGGATCGAACAGAGTCGGAGAGAAATCGGAGTTCGTCGAGCTTGGTATCGGCAGTGCCGACGCAGAAAACTCGGAGAGTTGTATCTAAGTAGGCCATGTTTGCTTATCTCCAGCTGCAGTTGAATAGGCCAAATGGTTTATAGTGTTCCCAACTCTTGCAAAGTTGGATCTGAGACTCGGATGCCGTAGTAAAGCAGCGAAAAGCAACCCCGGACCCACCCAACTTACTGCAAAATATCGGTGCACTAGCCGACTTGAGTTTATAAAGCTTCCCAATTCGGTTTCCTCCTATTTTAATGGGAATTTTTTTTTCTTTTTTTCTCTGGGAGAGGGGAAAATTATTGACTTCCGTGATATATTTATTCTGTCAAATTAAATATTTTTTATAAAAAATATTTTTAAATTTAATAAGATTAAAATATAAAAAATATTATTTATGATTAAAAATTAAAAATATTATATATTTAAGATTGTTTTAATTATTTCAAATATAATCAGTGAAAAAATTAAAGGAATCACAATTCCGTTTCCACATATTTTAGGACTTTTTACTTTTTCAAGTGAAAAAAAAAAAAAATCTCAAATCCTGATCCGGCAAAAAATTTTTTTCGAATTAAGGTGAATTTTAATTTTACCGCACTTCAAAAGTGCGGTAAGAGAAAATAATTAAAAAAAAAATTATTTAAATACATTACCGCACCTTTAGGTGCGGTAATGCATGATTGCGGCTCTGCCGCACTCGATCAATGTAAAATTATAAATTTAATTTTTATTTAATTAATTTTATTTATTTAATTATATATTAAATTTATAAAATATAATTATATTAATATTAATTAATAAAATTTTATTTAATTAATTATTATATTTTATTAATTTAATTAATTTTATATTAAATTATAAAATATAGTTATAAAAATTATATTAATATTAATATTAATTAATTTAAATTATTTATAATATAATATTATATTTATTATATTTACTATTTTATTTTATTAATTTATATAATTTAATTAATGTTAAGAATATATATAAATATATTAATATAGTATTTACATATTTAATCTGATAGTATATATATTTAAGTAAATTTAATTATATATATTTACTCTCCAATTTTCAATCTTCAATTTAAAAAAAATATATTAATTAATGCTAAGGATATATATATAATTTATTTTATTAATTATATTTATCAATGTAGAAAGTATAAAAAATTAAATAAAAAAATACATCTAAATATTTAGGAACAATAATGTAATAAAAATAAATTAATATATATACAAATAATAAGGTCAAAAAATAATATTAAAGATAAACAAACATCCTCTCCTATTATATAGACTATTTCTTTTTTTATTTATAAAATATTTTGATATGAAAAAATATAAAATAAAATAAAATTTAATTTTTTATAATTTTATAATTTATAAATATTTATAAATTAACTGTAATAAAAATAATAAAATAAAATAATAAATATAAAAAATATAATATTTTATTATAAATTAATTAAAATAATTAATATTTATAATAATATTAATATAATTTTTATAATTATATTTTATAAATTTAATATATAATTAAATAAATAAAATTAATTAAATAAAAATTAAATTTATATTTTTATATTGATTGAGTGCTGGACTTCAAAAGTGCGGTAATGTATTTAAATTATTTTTTTTTAATTATTCTCTTTTACCGCACTTTAAAAGTGCGGTAGCACTTTTGAAGTGCGGTAAACTCTACCGCACTTTTAAAGTGCGGTAGAGTTAAAATTCACTCTGATTTGAGAAAAAAATTTTACCGTATCAGGATTTGAGATTTTTTTTTTTTTCACTTGAAAAAGCAAAAAGCCCCATATTTTAATGGAAATTTACTGGCTGCTTTATATATGAATTCAAATAGTTTAATTAATTTTTTAAATATTTTTTTATTTAAAATAAATGAATTCAAATTTTTAACTTAAAAGAATTATTTTTAAAAATTGAAATTTTATATTATTTTTTAAAAATTTATTTAAATTCTTTTTTTATAAAATAAATCATAATGAAAAAAAATTATAAATTTTTGCTACTTTTTTTTCAAAAAATATGAAATTGAGAAAAAAAATTATAATAAGACTCTATTTATTTAAAAATATTTTTATGAAAATACTTTTCATATTTTTTAATATTTTAGATATTCAAAAATTTTAATTAATAGAAAATATTTTACTGGCTAAAAATAATTAAATCATTTTTTCAATTTTATAATTTATTAAAAGAAAAATTACTTTTTAGTCCCTGAAATTTAACATAATTAACACTTCTGTCCCTCTATTTTGGCGACCCAACACTTAAGTCCCTCACTTTTTTTTTTGTCTAAATTCATAGTCCTTCTATCTAAAATAGCCGTTTGGAACACGTAAATTGACAAAATTGACCCTCAGTAAAAGTCAATTTATTTCAACATCACGAAACTCAAACTTAATTCACTCTAGATTCTTCTTCTTCTTCTCCTTTCTCATACTATTTCTCCAACACTTCATCTATTCAAAATCACAAAACCAAAATCCAATACCTCTTCACTGTAGATTTTTCTTCTTCGCACTTCTTCTTTCTCATAATAGGATACTTTGATTCTTGATTGAATCAGCTGTTGAGTTTTGGGCTCATGATATTAATATTTTTAGGGATTCCAAATGCGGGAGAGGATAAGAAATTCCTGGGGAGGATCCTATGGTGGCTTTTGCTTATACTATTAAATATGTCCAAGGTTTTCAAGGTGGGAATTGGAAGATTGGTGGTGGTGGTGCTGATCAGAGAAGTGGTGGTGGGAAGATTGGTGGTGGTAGTGCTGATTGGGGAAGTATGTCAAGGGTTTTTAAGGGTTTTCAAGGTGGGAATTTTAATCCACTTTATAATTTTTAGGAAATTTATGAGAAAATTAATAAAATTAAAAGAAAATTGAGAAAATATGAGAGAAAAGAAAGATTGAAAAGAGAAAAAAAAAAAGAATCATATAAAAGGAAATAGAGAATATATGAAAGAGAAGGAAGATAGAGGGTTAAGGGCATTTTTGGAAAAAATTCACACCTTTCACATTTGACTCTTTGACTAAACGGCTATTTTGGACAGAAGGACTATGAATTTGGATGGAAGAGAAAGCGAGGGATTTAAGTGTTGGATCGCTAAAATAGAGGGACGGAATTATTAGTTATGTTAAATCTCAGGGACTAAAAAGTAATTTTTTTTTATTAAAATTTATTTATATAAATTTATTAATATATTTTTTTAAATTAAAATTAAATAATTAAAAATAAATTATCTGAAAAATAAAAATATTTTTTAATACAAATTATTTTTATAAATAAATGACGTATTTTTTTTTAAATAAAATTACTGTTGTATTTATAAAATTTCATAAAAAAAGGAGGGACGTCATCCAAAACAAAGAGACGATCATATCTAATAGATTCTCCAGCCAAAATATGAGAAGTTAGAGTAGTATGACGACGAACCATTCTATCAGAAATATCAGCTCTAAAATCTAACAAAAATTTACAAGTATTTAAAATTAAATACAGTTCAGAAATATCTAAATGTGGAGATTGAAGAGTTTGAATCACTTGCAAACAGTGTATAAGAATGCAGTCATTAAAAAGTAAAAATTCTATCGCAAAGAGCAAACAGTGACGGAGAGCTAAAATTTCAACAATTACCGACGTATTATTACCTTTCGAAAAATCAGAAACACCACATTGAAATATATTCTCAGAATTTTCCACAATAAAACTGTAACCAATGAAATCTTGAACTTGAAATAAAACCCTATCAATTTAATAAAATCAATTGAAATTGTCCAAACTTGATACAAATTTCAGCGGAGCAGAATTACTGAAATCACACAGTCATAGACTTGTCGGTCTCTGATTTCGACGAACAGGTGCTCTAAGAAAATCATTCCAACCAAACTTGATATCTTATTTCTTCAACTTTAGTCGTAAGTGATAAAAAGTCTCCACATGACCTAATTTTTCACGGCGGCTTTAAGAATGCAGCATTAAATGACACGGGTGCTCTAAGAATGCAGCTATTAAATGATGCATAAATATTTAGATTTAATTTTATACAAAATTAATTAAAATATTATAATTAATATATTAAAAAATGTAGTTAGATGATATCTAATTTAACTCTTTATATATAACTTTTGGCTGAAAATAAATTTTAAATTTATAAATCAGATAAAAAATAATCATGTTAATTATTCAGTGAAATTACTCAAAATACTTTATAAATTGTTTAAATATTTAGTAAAAAAATTGTTTAAATATATATATATATATATTTTTTGAAATAAGGGTGGGAGAGTCGAACCTTTGACCTCACAAGACTACAAGGATACACTTTCCATCAGGCTAAGTCTCAGAGTGCATATATATATATATATGTATATATAAAATAAAGTGTTATTAAAATCGTGGTTGTCATAGTTAGAAAATTTTTTTAAAAAAATTATGATAAAATAGTATTTTACTTTGTATTGTATTTAAAATAATTTAAAAAATCATAATTAAGAGGTACTTATTTTAAATAGTTTTTATTTTTAAAATTTAAATATTCAATAATATTAATTATTTTAATCATGATTTGTTGAACAGCTTAATATATATCATTTCAATTTTTTTATATTGAACAGCAAAAGGAAAAAAATATATATATCACAATGAGTATCATCGTAACAATAAATAAGTAAAATAAAAAGATTAATTTTCTAGAAGACAAGGAAAAAAATCACATGATAGAGCAAGATGGGTTGGGCTCGTGATAGCCCATTGGAACAACAACAATTCTCTGATAATGGGGGAAACTGAGGGGAAGATCATGGATTTGGGCCTTGTCATCCTTCTTCTTATCATCTGGCTTCTTTTGCTGATCACTTGCCTGCGGCTGTTTGGGCGGCGGAGGAGGAGCCCCAATACTCACCACCTCTGCATGTTTTCCTGCTTTTCTCGTGCGTACTATTATCTTATATGGATCTGCATTTCCTGTCACTGCCAGCGTCCCCTTCCCTTCATCCACTTCTATTTTATCTACGTCTGCATAACAAACCATAAATTTAATTAAATGAAAAGACAGAAATTTTAAATTTTATTTACAGAAGGAAAGGAACAATACTGACCATCAAGCTGAGAGACAGCTTTGAGAAGCTTCTTCTTGCATTTCTGGCATGAAACATCAACCTTCAAGACGGTCCTTTGCACCATGGAAGATCCAGCGTTGTGTTTCTTTGCCGATCGTCTAAAGCAATGAATATTAACCAAAAATATAAGGAGGAGAATTGAATTGATGGAAAGAGTCTTTGGGTTGTTCACTTTCCCTTGTGCTTTTACAACTTGTCTTTTACCAACTTAGGATATTTTTAAATTACTATAATATAAAATTATTTACTTGGCCTTGATTCTGCCGGCCGTCGGCATAACCGTCTTGTTGCAGTTACCATGTTAAATCACTAGTATCGGCAAAATTTGACTGGTTATTTTTTCTTTTAAAAAAATAATAATAAACAACCTATATTAAAACATTGGTTTATTCTCCTAAATACTTTGTCAATTTGATTTTTTTTTTTTTTATTTACAGAAGGAAATGAGTACTATGGGGACTCAGTCCTGTGACCCAGAATCAAAGGAGTGATGCTACATGCCATCCCAACTAGGAGGTAGTAGGCCTTTGTCAATTTGATTTAGCAATACATCTATAGAAAATATTTCTATTCAATTTTTTTTTTAATTTGAATTATAGTATCAAATTCTAATGAATGTATTTTATTTGAAAATTTTGTAATTTCAGATTTTTTAAACAAATACTAAAGGAGGAGTAATTCGAATTTAATTAACTAAATGAGTAATATTCCTTCATTTATTAAATCAAAACCGACTATGTTAATTAAAAAAATAAATGTGGAGCTACCAATACCATGATTCTTTTTCTCATACCATGGCATCATAAAGGGAAAAGGAAATAAACAAAACACCTATCCATTTGAATCAAATTAATTTAAAATTTTTATTTAATTTTTTATTTATTTTAATTTAATTTTTAATTTTAAAAATTTCGATTATTTTGATTCAATTCAATTTTAATCAGAAAAAAATTAAACTAAACCAATTAATGATAATAGTATATTATTAATATAGAAATTAGATCATATTAAAATTAAAATATTTTAACTAAAATATTAAAATATTAAAATATTAAAAATAAATTATAAAATATAAAAAAAATTATTAAAAATTCAAATTCATCAATTCAATTCGATTTCTGACTAAAATTGATTTGATTTGATTTTTATAATATTATTTTATTTTTATGTTATATGTAATATTATTTTATTTTTTATCACATAAATAAGTATATTTTATATAATTTATTTATTTAATAAAATATATATTCAATTATATTTAAAATTTATATTTATTTTTTTTACATTTTATTTCAAAAAATTTTTAAATTAAATCAATCATTTCTAATTTAAATTTAATTAAAATTAAAATTAAAATCGGAAACGTAACGGCTTCAAAACTGAATTAAAACTAGACAAAACTGTTAAAATATCAAAATCATTCCGAACTGCTTTAATTCAAACCGTATCTGGCTGTAAGTCACACCGTCTCTTTTTTTTAATTTTTATTGAAGATCGGAAGGATTCATTGATAAAAAAATATACATATAAAAATAAAACTTTACAACAAAGAATAAATGTAGCCCAAACCCACTAACAACATTAACAAGTCCAATAGGTCTCTAACCCCAAAAATGAAAAGCCTATAAAATAGAAAAACCTTAGAGACCCGATCGAGTCTTTCTATCCGGGTTAGATTCAACACAAAGATGAAGTAGCCGCCACAACTCTATTTTTGGAAGGTCCAATCACCCCTAGCGGTAGCAACAAAGGCAGTGTATAAAACTCCTACTACAGACAGTCAAAAGATGGCATGGAAACACTCGCTGAAGACTAGGGAAAAGACAAGCAACTATGAACAAGAAACTTTCAAATTGGAGCAGAGGAGGCCAAACAGATACATGCGAGCTAAATCGATCCAAAAAATATAGGAAAACTTTGAACTCCACACTACATAAGCATATCTAAATAGCATAGTAAAATGGAGGCAATTTGACTCTTTAGCATCTCTTTCACGTCTTTTCAGATCTCTATACACCATGGGAGTCACCATCTTCTAATCATCGCTGTGTGAGGATTGAGGGAGGAGTTAGATCTGAAAACTCCTAGTACACTGCACTAAGAGCCATAAGAAAACAACCATAACAATATCAAAGAAATAGAAAAAAACACAACTACAAATTCCTCTCTATGAAGCGCCACTACGAGAGCACCAAAAACTATATTTACAACCCCACCCAACTGCAGGGAGAAAGACCCACAGTCAGCAACAGGGAAAGGCAAACAACGAAAAAGAAAAGAAAATGCAGCTATAGATTCGTCTCCGTAAAACGTCGCTGCATGAACACCAAAAACAATATTTACAATCACACTCAATGGCAAAAAAAAAGAGCTAAGATCGGACAAGGAAAGTAGACATTTAACGAACAACAGAAAAAAGGTCTAAAGTCTAACAAAGTTCTTCAGAGGAAAGAACTCTCTCTACAATTTAGTGAGAGAAAATGTTAATAAGTAGCACCGTCAATCGTAAATGATTAACACATGAAAATTTATAATTTCATAATAAAAATATAATAGTTAAAGTTAGTCCATAAAAGTAAGTAATTCACAAATTGTAATTCAAAGTAGGTGATTAAGACATTATGTTGATCTCACACTCATATAATGTTATTTTATTTTATTTTAAAAAGTTAATCATTAAGAAAATTCTATCTTTTATATTTTTTTTATAATCCTACTTTATATTAATTTAATCATATAATTAAATATTATATTTTATTGTCTCAAATATATCATATAATTAAATATTATGTTTTATTGTCTCAAATATATCATATTATTATTTATGCAGTTAAAAATTAACAAAATTATGA
The DNA here is from genome assembly GCF_001659605.2 of Manihot esculenta. Classification (NCBI taxonomy): domain Eukaryota; kingdom Viridiplantae; phylum Streptophyta; class Magnoliopsida; order Malpighiales; family Euphorbiaceae; genus Manihot; species Manihot esculenta. The sequence continues at coordinate 7,577,274 of NC_035162.2, read as the reverse complement.
TTTTATTTATTATGTAGTAAATTTATGATATAATTGATAAAAATTTAAAAATTAAAAATTTAATTAATAAATTTTTTTTAAAAGTCCCGCACATTATTAATAATTATTGCTATTGCAAGAATTCTCTTTTATTTTTTAGGTTAAAATTATTGTACTTTTATGAGTACTAACAATAATGTCATGGCGATAGGTATTTTATTTATTATTATTTTATCTTTTAGGTTAAAATTATTGTACGTTTATGGGCACTAACAATAATGTCATTGCAGTAAATATTTTGGTTATTATAAGTATTAACAATAATATTATCGTGGTAGATATTTTGGTTATTATGAGTATTAATAATAATGTTATCATAAATATTAATTTGACATGTAACAGTGAAGCTGCTCATCTCATTAAAGATTGGAATACGTGAAATTAATAATCATCCTATGTTGGAACTGCCGAGGACTCGGTAATTTTCGAACAGTTAATATATCGAAGGATTTGGTTACTAATTACAAGTATGGCATTTTATTTTTGATGAAAACAAAAGTTTTTAGTTCTCGTATGAAATTTTTTCATAATTTTTTATATTTTGATAGTTGTTTCTCAGTCAATAGTCAATGATTGGGAGGAGACCTATCGTTAATGTGGAAAAATTATGTGTCTGTTTCTGTGATTGGCTTTTTTTTCAAATTTTATTGATTCGATTGTTTCGAAAGGTAATGTTTAATGGAATTTTACTGGTTATGATGGGTTTCTAGAATCGCAACGACAACGTCAGTCTTGGAATCTTATTCGGGAAACTCTCTTCCGTGGCTTTGTTTGAGAAACTTTATTGATTTATACTCGAGAGATGAGAAAGAAGGAGAGTATCTTTGCCAAATTATTTTATGTAGGAGTTTAGACAAAGAGCATCTGTGTCAAATTATCTTATATATGAGGTTTAATTTTAAATGATTATAAATTTTTGTTAGATTTTATAACTGATATGTCTGTTAGATGGGTTCGTCATAATACTATTCTAGCTGCTCATACTTTGACTAGAAAATCTATCAGGTATAATCGTCTCTTTATTTGGGATATATCCTTTTATATTTTATAGAATTTTATTAATATAATAAGTAGTTTTATTTTAAAAATTAATAATAATATTATTGCAATAGAGATTTAAATTATTCTTTTATCTTTTAGGTTAAAATTATTCTACATTTGTCGGCACTAATAATAATATCATTGCAGTACATATTTTGGTTATTATGAGTGTTAACGATATTGTTGTAGCGATAAAAATTTAAATTATTTTCAAATTTTATTTGATGAAAATTTAATTTTTATGTGTTTATGTTAGACAACCATAAAAAAAAATATTTTATTAAATGTATTAATTAGGCAGTATTAAATATTAATTTATAATTTTATTTGTTTTATAAAAAAATAATTTTTAATTATAACGTATGAAATATTTAGAAAAATTAGGTACAAAAATGATAATTTTTTAGTTAAAAAAATGATTTCATTTCTTAAATAGAAGAAATTACTTTCTGCATTTTAAAAATCTTTTTAAGATTTATATTTATAAATTTATAAATTTATTTTATTAATTAAATTAAATTAAAATAATAGAAAATAAATTATTATTTAAAAAATAGTTTTTAAATAAACAATTGGAGCTTAAATGTAAATTTGAAATGTTAGTTTTAAAGTTACGGGACGAGACTTGGAAAGTAACGTTTGCGTTTGCGGGAAATGCTGGGTCCATTTCAGTGGCAGAAATCGCACGCCATAACCACTAGGTCCGCCTCTGCACTGCACATGGATGGATATAGAAATCGTACGCGATAACATTATTGTTACTACACTTTGCTTTTGCAATAATCTTTTCTGAATAATGGATCTTAACATATCAAACTCTCTTGTAAAGTCTAGCAGAACTTTAAAAATAAAATAATTAAAAATAATTTAAAAAAAAAGTCAGTTCATTCATTCTTAACAAGAAAGAATCATAATAGCTGATGATGCAAAAATAAAACCTTTTGTTTTTGCTTCAAAGTAAGAACCAAACATAACATAGAAAAACAACCGAAAAAAGACAGAAAAATCAAACTCTTAGCACCTGTCTTAAATCTTGTTGTTTTGGTTTTTTTTTTCTTTTTTTTCTCACTTTTTTCTTTTTCACCGCTCATTTCAACTTTTATTAATATATTTTACCTTCATAATTGGTAAATAAAATTTATCTTTTATTTATTTTAAATTATAAACTATTTTTATTTTGAAATTATAATTTACTTATTTATTCATTGTTATAACTTTATTTAATGTGTTATAACAATAAATTTATTTTCAGAGAATAAATATATTTTTATTAAAAAAATCAGGATAAATAAATTATTTTAATTGATGCCAAGTACTCAGGTACAAGTGAAACGAAAATTATTGAAGGATTATAAAATATCAAATTATAAAGTTGAGATAATACATTTAATTAATATTTATATAATTAATCGTTATATGAAAAATACCAGTTGATTATCTAATATTTTCAGTCTATTGAATAAAAAAATAATTAATTATTAATTAAATAGAAAATTTAATAATTAATATAATAAATATTTTTTTCTTAAATAAAATTAGGAGTGACAGATAGACATTCAAACAAATATTTTATTGTTTAACATTATTTTTATTACATAATTTAAACTCAATCACTAGCCACAACATAAATGAATTACTGATGTTGATGATCTATATAGTAATTTGAAATAATTTTAAAATAAAATTATTAATTATTAATTTTGATGAATTAATTATAAAAAAGTTTAAATATTTAATTTTAAAAAATAAAAATCGATACATTAATTATCTTAAAATTTAAAAACTAAAATATAAATTTGATAAAGAGTACAACGGTCAACAAACATTGAATACAAGTTTCCATTAAGAAATTCACCCAACCTCAATATCTAATCAAGATAAGCCGAAACAAATCCACAAAGAACAAGCCTACTCACCCAGATTGTAAAGCTCCAACCCATGACAATCTAATCCACCACCCCAGATCTCAAAAACCCCAATTACAGCAAGTCTTGCCATTAGAGAAACCTGAAATGTTCGAATCCATCTCACTGTTGCTAGACGATTTGGAAATGACTGTATCACCCAATAATCAATGAAAACCGCTCAGAACCACCAAAACAAATACACAATATCTCTCCCCACAAAAAAAACGACATCTCATCGCGGTCTGAAAATCACTTGCCATTATTGCTACGGAAAAGCAAAACGACACATAAGCTACTGCGACATTAACGTCGTGCAACATGTGTTGGTGGTAAACGTTAATTACATGGTATGGGAAAAAAAAAAAAAAAAAAACAAGATAAGCCATTTGTTTATTCAATAATATCCAAATACCCACCCCAGAGATCAGATCTTGCAATTTCTTTAATAAAAGCTAAGTGATTAAAATAATAATACAAACTATATATTCCCCATGAATTATTAATTATTTATAATTGTGTCAATTTTTATGTGCCAGCCATTCACATTAGTATTAGTTTAATAACTACGTTATATTAATTCTTTTTTTTTAAAAAAAAAAAAGTCATTAAATAGGCACAATCAAAGGAGAGACATTTTCAATAGGAGAAAGATATACGTTAGAGATGTCAGCAACATGAAGTCATAGGGATCGCTATTGCTGACAAAATCAGCACAAAAATAATCTCAGACCTTATTAAATCGGGGCATGAAAACGATTAGGAAAATAACATTATTATGTGAAAATGATTTTATATCGATCATGTGAAGATGATTCATTCGTATTAGTATAATTAAGTAGAGAATAAGTAATCACAAACTTCTAAAAAATATCAAACAGGGCAATAAAATCAAACTACCATGCCGACAATTTGACAAAATCGTTCTTGGAGCTGCTACCTCTACATGCATGCAAGCAAGCTCCCATCGATATTCACCACCAAATCCTTAATAATGATGAGGTTTATATAAAAATCTACTCCTCAATTATTTCTTCTAAAATCTTGTAAGTTATATTATTTATATAATTATTGCATGTATAATAAATATATTTTTATTTTTTAACCATTAATACTGATATGAAATAAAATTAAATTATGAAAATAGAAATTAAGATCAAGTTTTATATTTAAAATTTTAAAGTGGAATTTGCCCTTTAATCTCACTCCTCGATATATTTTATAGGTTTAAACTCCGTCCAGCAATTATTTTTAAAATAGTAATTGTGAGGATGATTTATGAAAAAAATACTCATTATAACGTTTTTCATTGTTATAACATATAATAATTATTATAATCACTAATATTAAAGATTAATATATTCAATTCAAATAAAAAAGTTTACTGAATCGAATTAATTTAAAATTTTAATTTAATATTTTATTTATTTTAATTTGATTTAATTTTAATTTTAAAAATTTTAATTATTTTAATTCAATTTGATTTTGATGAAAAAAATTAAAAATTTAAATCGAACTAATTAATGGTAATAATATATTATTTTTTATAATATAAAAATATTAGATTATAATTAAAATTAAAATATTAAAAATAAAAAATAAAAAATAAAAAATTTATTAAAAATCTTGATCGATCAAATTGAATCAAATTAAATAGGTTGAATTTAATTTAATTTTTGTTTAAAATTAATTAAATTTAATTCATATAAAAATTAAAATTTAATTTTTAATTTATTTAATTTAATTCAATATTATCCAGCTGATTGAATAGCCACCTAACTAATATAGATGAATAGAACAAGAGAAGGGGTAAAAAATTTATTGTATTCAAGAGCCCTTTGGTCATTTTCATACAAAAATAATAATTTAAAAGTGTGGTAGGTAAGCTGATAGGTAAGCTGATGTTTCAATTGAAAATAAGTGAAGAACGAAAATCAGATAGGTAAATAAATTATTTTTAATTATTTTTTATTTAATTAAAAGGAAAATAGAGAAAAAAATTTTAAGCAGAAAATAATATTATATTCCACTCTCACTTCCTCTCTAAATTGTGAAAAAGTCAGAGAAAAATTTTTTAAAATTACAAATACTTTTTACATTTAGAGATAAACTTGTAATTGTATCATGCAGAAAATAATTTATTATTTGCTCCTTTTATCTTTATTTTATAAATTACGTAAGTTTATTTATTTTTATTAAATACAATCACCATATAATATTTTAATTAGATACAACATTTATATTATTTTTAATAATGGTATCTTATACTATTTGTAGTAATATTTTAAAATTATTATATTTTAGCTAATATTAAATATTATTTCCTTTTTTTTAATATTTAATTTCGCAAACATTAATGGATAAGAAGAGCAAAAAAGCTTAGGATTTTTTAAAAGAGATGAAATTTAGTTTCTGATAATTAAAAATAATAATAAAAAAATTATATGTAATATACTTAGCGTAAATATTTACAATTTATGAATTTACAAGAGAATTGTAAAAAGAGATAAATAATATTTTATTTATATTAACTAGAAATTTATTATAGTAGGTAAGGGTGAATTTAATAATATATAAATTAAAATTAAAAAAAAGAAGAAAAATACTCTTTTAATTGAGAGATGACGAATGAAAATTAACTAAATATATCACAACAACCTGCACACTTGAGACATTAAGGAATCGCAACCGCTGACGACAACAAGTGATGAAAGGTCCATGCGATTTTCTGATGACCGATCGCTTCAAGTGACCAAAATATCAATATAAGAGGTAATGACAGATTCAAAATAATAATAATAATAATAATAATTTAAATTGAATAATTTATTATCCACAAAAATAATTTTTGATTTATATTTTATTTTTTTAAATTTAAATAATTCATAAAACCTATTAAATAATATTGTTAGTAAATTACTGCACCAATGTTGTGTTGGCTTTGACTGTTTGGTTTCCTCCACTGCAGGGTTGGATTAAATTTAATATTGACGCCTCTTTAAACTCGCAACGAAGTTCGCTAGGTTTCGGCTGTGTAGTCCGAGATGCTAATGGTAGATTTATAGCAGCTAAAACAAGCTGTTTTTGCAGTTAGATGGAGGTTAAGTGTGCTGAGACAGTGGCTTTTTGAGAGGCATTGAGCTGGATTAAAGAGTGCAGATGGGATCGAGTTCTTTTCGAATCGGATGCTCAGGTTCTTATTGTGTCCATTAACAATGTTTCATTAGATGATTTATCACCTCTTGATCTTTTGGTTTAAGATTGTAAATTGCTTCTATACAGTTATGAGAAAGTAAGATGTGTTTTTATTCACAGATCTGCGAATAATGTCACTTATATTCTAACAACATCGACTCATTCTGAGTTAGGTCAAGGAGTTTGGGTTCATGTCCCAAACTCCTCATATAGTCGCTTTGAGTTAATAATATTTCTTTCATTTTAAAAAAAAAGTTTAAATTTTATTTTTTTTAAATTTACATAATTTAACATATAAATTAATTAGCAACTAAATGAGTTAAATAAAAAATTATTATTTTTTAAGAATAAAAATAATACATAAAATTAAATAAAAAAATATAAAATAATGTTAAGAATTTATTTGATAAAAGATTGAGAAGTTTAATTTTATAAAATAAAAAATATTTTAACCGAACAATTTTGAAATAATAACAAGATAATAAATTTTTTAAATATATAAAAATTTAATGGTAGTTTTTTATTTTTAGAAAATTACATAAATACCCTAAACAATTTTAAAATTCAGGATTCGTGACCCGTTGTCCCAGCCGAACTCTGTTCTCCTAAAGGGTATTGGAATAAATTTTTTTCAACCCGCCGACGCACAAAAAAAAAAAGCAATTGTGGTTCTAATAATTCGCAATATATTTATAAAATCAATTTGCATGTTATTTCAATTAAGATTGATTGCTTGATTATATATGTAATTGATCATGCATGTGTAACATGCAGGATTTTTTCCCTCTGCTAATTATTCTTATTTAACCCAATATAATTATATTATTAAATTATTTATAAGAACTTGTATTGCAATTAAAAATAATTACAAATTATTATTTTTATAAATACTTAATATTTTTTCTAGTTTTAAAAGCAAAATCCCACCTCTCCCGGCTATGAAACAAGTTGCTAAAAAGTTTCATTTATTAATATTAAATAACAGATAAGACGAAGAAAATTTTCCATTACTTTTTTATTGCAAAGGTTAAATTGATAACGTGACTGAAAGATAACTGTATTGTGATTAGTTAAAATCTGTAACAAATAAAATGTGAGATGGTGATGAGTACATATAATAGTCATTTCGAGAGTTTTAAGTTAATATCGACATATTAGAAAATGTAAAGAATTGCTTAGAATTTTAGTGTTAAAAAATATTATATTTTTATCTCTGTGATTATTCTTCTTTTATACTGTAAAAGATAAAGATGAATAAGATGTTTTCTGATAATCCAACGGTGATGTGGCCGTCTACTTGATAAGAGATATCGCCAGCTAATGGGTAAAAATTCTGTGATCATAGGTATAATGGGTATATGTTGGACTGTGTCTGTTAACCGTAACTTCGTGCCAAGACTCGCCTATTCAAGAGAGGAGCAAGTCTTGATAATGCACTAGGTATTATGATGTCTGGATCTTTCTTTCCTCGGGATAGACTGCATTTCCTACTCACTTGATCCTCGTCACGTTGACCTATCTTGTGATGATAGCTCGCGGTTTACCTTGGACGATTATTATATAGCATCAGAGGTCCATCTATTAGTTTTTTATTCTTCAGATTCGAAGAAAATATATCTCATCGAGGTCTGGGATACGTGTCCCCTTGAGATTGATTTCTTACTGCTTACGCTGTTTTGCCTAACTAGTCTTTCAATGATGATTACAATACTTATCGTATCGTATTTAAAGTCTGCTGTCAAAACTATCCTATAAAGGTCCTTTGTCTTCCCAATGTACTATTTTTGCTCCCTTCTGCAACCTTTTAGAAAAACTTGCTCTTATTTTTTCTTACGGTAATTTTATTTTCCTTTTTCTTCAATATGAACAGGAATACTTCTTCTTCCCTTTTCCCTAGCGGGGGTTCTTCCTCTAACTCCTCCTCTAGTGGCCCCCATCCGAGCACCAAACTCTATCGTTTCGTTGAGGGAGGCTCTAGAAAATGAGGGTGGCTTAATTAGTGATACCTTATCTATCTTCTCGGAGCGTGATGTAGACCGTTTATATGGTGCTTATCACATTCCTCGAGAGTCTTTCGGAGTCTTGGCCCCTTCTCCCCACGTCCGTGCTAATGACTTGATCCCTACTGAGGATATTATCATTGTCTTTGAAGAGCACTTGAAGGCCGGCCTCCGATTCTCCCTTGACCCTTTTTTCATGGAGGTCGTTCAGTTTCACAAACTTTTGGTTGCCCAAATTCATCCTAATAGCTAGAGAATCCTGGTGACTTTTCGATTCGTGTGCCTTAATAATCACATTGAACCAAGTGTAGCACTTTTCTCCCCGTTATACCAGCTGAGTACCCATAAAAATGAGTAGTTTTAGTACTTAAGATCCTCCTTAAAGTGGTAGAAGGATAAATTTTTTTATCCTCCATCATCGGACGCCGGAGAGTTTTGGGTGTCTTCAAACAAGTTAACATTATCGGGTGAAGTTGAAGAAGGATGGGGTCCGTCCGAGGAGAGAGAAGGACAAAGTTTTGGCCTTTCTCCTAATGATGGCTAAATCCGTAAAGAAAATTGACATCACTTAGGCGGTAAGGAACATCATTTTGTCTTGTTAGAGTCATCTGCAAGCAAACCAGACCCGGGGTCCTCACTCGCCCAACTTTTCCAGCCTTTGCGAAGGCACTTCCCTGGCTCGGGATCATGGTACTTCTCTTTCCATCTTTTTCATTTTTTGGACTACCTTTCTTACTTAATTTTTCTTTTGTTTGCAGATATGTGTCAAGCAAATTTGCTGAGGCGGCATGTGCTGTTTGCAAAGGTAAGGCAGTTGCCGGGATTACTAGCCCCCCTGCTAAGTGCGCTTGCCTCGTAAAAGAGGTGATCATGCTTCCTCCTCCTCCGCCCCTGCCTGTGGTAGAGGGTCGACCCCCCTTCAGCCTGAATCTTCAGCCATGGGTACTTCTAGGGGTGAGCAGTATTCGATTCAAACCGAAAAAACCGACTGAATCGAATTAATTTCAAAATTCGGTTCGGTTTTTTATTCAATTCGATTTTTAATTTCAAAAATTTCGGTTATTTCGATTCGATTCGGTTTTGATCAGAAAAAAATCGAAAAAACCGAACCGAACCGATTAATGATAATAATATGTTATTTTCAATAATATAGATAAATTAAATTATATTAAGATTAAAATATTTTAATTAAATTTTAAAATATTAAAAATAAAGTGTAAAAAATAAAAAATTTATTAAAAATCGAAACCGATCAAACCAAACCGAATCGAACTGAATCAGACCGGTTCGGTTCGATTCGATTTCTGATCAAAATTGGTTCGGTTCGATTTTTATAAATACTAAAATTTTGGTTTTCAATTTATTCGGTTCGGTTCGATTTTGAACCGAACTGACCAAATGCTCACCCCTAGGTGCTTTTGCTTCTGCCCCAGCTTCTGAGCTCCTTACTGATATCCCTTCCCCCTCTATATCCGCTCCTGCGAGAATGGCGGTTGAATCTTCCTGGCCTCTGAGTATCCAGTGCTTGGCCTTGGTGCTAAATCGGGCGCCCTCACTCCTTGATAATCCTTCTCTTGGTCTCCTGCTAATTAAAAGAGCCTTGGAACCCGCAGATTATCGCCACCTGAATGAGGTCGAGACGAATGAGCTGTTTGATAATGCTATTGATAAGCGGTTGTCGAAGCCGTCAAAAATAAACCTATTAAACAATCAACAATAAACTTGTAGATAGTGGCAATAGGGTCGAACCACAGGGAATTGACACTAAAGATCTTCCTAATAATAACCAAGATAAGTAAATAACAAATAATTAAAAGAGGGGGGTTTTGAGTTGATGGATTAACACTAAATAACAAAAGAAAGCAATAATTTAAAGATGAGTAAATCAATAAGAGAGAAACTTCTAGTTGAAGTATGGATCTATTTCAGATTGTTTAGAATTGATCATTGATTCTTTAACTCTCCTATTTATTCCAATAAATTAGTTTTGGATGTGGAAGACGCTTCTCACAATCCAAATTCCTCCTTAGTTCTAGTTTGATTAGGAAACGTTCGCTAATCAAACACTAATCAACAAGTTGCCAAGGAACGTCCTTGGGGCATTGTAGCATCGAACAACTGTTGACTGCATTAAGACTTAGAGAAACCCAATTCTATCCTTGCCAACCGCGTGGTCAAGTTTAGATTATGCAATTTGATTAAATGTGTATTTGAACAACCTAAGCAATTACGGACCTAAATCATTCAAACAATATTACTTAAGCAATTTAAAAGCAATGGGCCCTTATTGATTCTAAAAGCAAAGTAATATTTATGGAAAGCTCAAATTGCATAAATATTGAAATTAAATAGAAGTTTAACAATGGAGATTTAAATCTCCCAATTCATCACAAAATCTGAAATTCACCCACTTCAACTAGAAAAGAAGGAGTTTAGCCACTCATGGTGGACTAAATACACAAAAAGATGAAAAGAAAAGAAAAAGGAAGATGCTGGAGAGTTTCTGGCGAGTTCAATCCCTCAGCAGAAGATGCCTTTGCTGGTTTGGAGGCTGCCCTTTTATAGTTGAAGAGTTTCATCCTTCTAGGGTTTTGAAATCCCTCTTTAATTTGGCTTGTGATTCCTCTTTTGATGTTGAATTTAATTGCAACTGGAATTCCTTAGGTGAGAAACTCTTTCGTGGCTCTTGGAATTGTTTTGGTAGTGATTGAGTTGGATTTGGACTTCTGAAAGCTTGAAATTCGGTTTCCTGAACAATTTCCCGCTCTGCTGTATTTTCTGCTGTCGAAGTGATTTGCCCGGTGATTTGACCAGTTTCTTCAAGTGATTGGGCAAATCACTGACCAGATCGCTTCTCTGTGAGTCAGTCCTCTATGTCTCTGCGAGTGATTTGGCCAGTGATCTTCGAGTTTCTTGGGCAAATCACTGCCCATATCACTGCTGTCTGTTGCCTCCGGGTTTCTGCTTTAGCTTGATCTGGGCAGTGATTGGAGCAGTTTAGCTGGTGATCTTGGGCAAATCACTGGGCAAATCATCCTTCTGTACTTTTTCTGCACTTTTTCTCCCATTTTCTAATTTCTTCCTTTTCTGTAAAAACAAGATAAAAATCATAAATTAAACTAAAAAATGTGTAAATAAGCAACAATAATTATGATAAAAATGTGGCTAAATTATGCTTGATCAAATACCCCCACACCTAGCTTTTTGCTTGTCCTCAAGCAATAAATAACTTAGCCAATCAAGCCCCCTTTTTCTTTAGAGCCTAAGTTCCACTTAATCAGTTCCCCCTAGACTCCTAAACTGAAGTATCATAGTATAGAGTACATGCACTAAGGTCATCCTCTCCTTTCCTTGTTTCCTTTCACCTACCATGGTCAAGAGAAAGGTTTTTGATTCAATCATACTTATTCTTTTATGTTAGGTTTAATGTAACCCCTAGGAGTGACTTGCCACCTTCTCTCTTTCTCCTTTTTATTTAATTTATATTTTTATTTTCAGCAGCACTTATTCTTATCCTTGCCTGAAAAAGTCACTAACCTTTTTACGCGATTGTGTACATGGGTGATACACCCCCGGTTACTCAGTTAGTCACTTGTTCAAGTGGCTACTAGCTCTGTTCATAGTCTAGACCATCGAAACTTATTTGCTTGAAAAAGTTACTGACCTTTTTACGCGATTGTGTACATGGGTGATACACCCCCGGTTACTCAGTCAGTTACTTATCCAAGTGGCTATTAGGCTCAGTTCATAGTCTTAGACCATTGGAACAAGTTTGTGATTTGTGCTTTGTGCTGGTTTTTCATGATAGTTTGGGCAAATCAACTCATAGGGAGTTACACTAGCTTTGTGTTTGCATGTATTTGTATTTTTATTTTCCTTGACCTTAGCACATTTAAGGATTCAATTCAAGAGAAAAACTCCCTAAGTGAAGGTAACATACTGTGAATGATTCAATTTAGGCTTAAAGGGGTGGCAAATCAATGGGGTCATGAGATAAGGAGACTCTTTTAACCTTGTTATCTATGTTGAGTAGAGCAAAAACCAAGACAAAATTCTGTGTGTGTGTGCAAAAAGTGAAAAAAATTATGGTGTGTGCAAAAAGGGTAAGAATAATGCAAAAAGAAACAAAAAGAAACAAAAAGAATCAAAAAGAAACAAAAAGAAACAAATAGAAATCAAAAGATGGTGTGATCAATGAATAAATACTCTCCAGTACCCCCACACCTATCCCAAATATTGTCCTCAATGTTTGAATATATATATAGATAAATGAAGGAGAAAAGGGAAAGGGACTTCCTGGCCTGTGAGTGATTTGACCAGTGACTTGGGCAAGCACTGGGCAAATCACTGGGCAAATCGCTATCTGTCACGGTGCTGAGGCAGAAAATGTTGAACCAGCAGCTGCAACATGCTTTCCATGTGTTGCATCCTGTCTTGAGCCTCCACCGAATGGTCTTGAGGTGCCTTTTATGTCCTCCAAGGTCCACCCAATTACTTTTTTGTGCTTCCTTAACACATCAAGGAGCTTTTCTTCTTCTTCTTGGTTGAGCTGGTTGGAAATAATTACTGGAAGTGTATTTCCAGCTCCCAAGTAGTCATATTTGAGGTGGCTAGGCAATGGTTTCAGTTCTGGTGCAGTTGATGTCTGTGCTGATTTCTGCTGTTTGCTGTCTGATTTGGGCTGTGATTTGAGCAGATTTTCTGGTGTTCTGGGCAAATCACTGGGCAAATCGCCCACATCCAGCAAGTTACAGCAGTCTGCTGTTTTTTCTGTTTCAATGATGTTGCTGTCCACTTCTCCTCTCCTGCAAAGACCATCATAAAGTAAATTTTCTTGATCAAAATCAAAAATTTCTTGACTTAAATCATCAATAACATCAAGGCCATAAACAGGAGAAACATCATTGGGGAATTTCATGGCATCATAAACATTAAATTTTATAATTTCCCCTTCAAACTCCATGGTCAATGTGCCATCATGCACATCAATTTTTGTTCTTGCTGTGCTCAAGAATGGTCTCCCAAGTAAGATATCAGAGGTGATGTTGCCCTTATCCTCCTCCATGTCAATCACATAAAAATCAGCTGGGAAGACTAGTTGGTCCACTTGCACCAACACATCTTCAAGCACTCCCTTGGGGTGGACAATGGATCGGTCAGCCAATTGGATCACAATGCTGGTGCCCTTGAGTGTACCTGCATTTAACAAGTTAAAAATAGAAAGGGGCATAACATTAATTGAAGCTCCAAGGTCACACATGGCTTTCTTTATCACCACATTGCCTATCTTGCATGAAATGGCAAACATTCCTCTATCCTTGCATTTGGTGGGAAGTTTCCTTTGAATGACAGCTGAGACACACTCCCCCACACTTACCTTTTTATGTTCAGTAAGTTTTTTCCTATTGGTGCATAGCTCTTTGAGAAATTTAGCATACCTTGGTATTTGTTTGATAGCATCAAGTAGAGGTATGTTGATTTCTACCTTGCGAAGTGTCTCCAATATCTCTTTTTCCTCTTTCTCCTTTTGGGACCTTGCAAATCTCTTTGGGAAGGGAGGAAGTACCTTGAATTTCTCCATAGGTTGCTGTTTCTGCCTTTGGCTGGATTCTGCCTGGTCTGTTGATTTGGGCAGATCACTGCTGGACAGCTTAGTTTGCCCAGCGATCGGGTCAGAATTGGGCAAATCACTGCCCTGATCACTTTCTGGCAGAATTTCTTCCCTGGTCTGTTTTTGCAATTTTTCAACCCTATTGTCTTGCAACTCCTTTCCACTCCTCAATGTGATGGCACTAGCATTTTGCCTTGGATTTATCTCAGTTTGGGAGGGCAAACAACAATTTACCTGTGCTAGCAATCTGGTTGTGCTGGATTGTCCAGGGGGCTGGTTTGTTTCAGAAATTTCAGCAGATTTTGGTTCAGTTGGGGCACTTCCAGCAGTTGCTGGTTTATGGACAGCAGCAGGGGATGTACCAGGAACTTCGGCTGGTGCTGATTTGCGGGCAGCAGTGGTTGTGGCAGTTTGACAGCAGTTGCTGTCTCTATTTTCAGCAACTTGGACAGCAGCAAATTCTGTAATTTCTGGTGTAATTTTGGCAGTTTCAGCAAGTGTAGCAACTTCTGGTTCAGTTGGGGCAATTTCTGAGGTTGCTGATTTTTGGACAGCCGGTGCTGTTTTTGCAGCAGGAGCTTCGGTTGGTGCTGATTTTTGGACAGCAGCAGGTTCTGCAGTGGTGATTTGTGCCGCAGATTCAGCAGCTTGGTCTGTTTCTTCGTCATTGTCCCATAGATCTTGAAGCTCTTCCTCTCTTCTTAATATGTGCGCGTTCATTGAGTTGACCGCTTGATCCACTTGCTGTTGGAGAATTTTTCCAGAAATTTCCAATTTTCTCACCATCTCTTCAAGTTCCTTATGGGAGTTTTGAGGTATTGCTTGGGCTTGATAATTTTGGTAGTAGTCAGCCCTTGCATAGCCATAATTCGGATTGTCCCCCCAACATGGATTGTATTGCAGATCTCTTTGGTAGTCATGGTCTGTCCTTGTATAGCCATAGCTCATATTGTCTCCCCAACCTGAATTATATGTGTCAAGGTAGGGATTATGTCTTGGCTGTCCATAGAATCCTTCAAATGTATGTGCTTGTTGAAGTTGTTGAACTTGTCGAGCTTGACTATAATTTCTCACAATAGAGGTTAGTTCAGAAATTTGAGAAGAGAGAAAAGACATACTTACCGTAGCCATGCTTGTAAGGTCTTGGCAGTGCGTTCAATTTCAGGATCGTAAAGAAGAGCTTCTTTACGATCAGCCCTGATCATAAAAGGAAAATACGTTAGTTTAAATCAATTCCCCGGCAACGGCGCCAATTTTTGATAGGCGGTTGTCGAAGCCGTCAAAAATAAACCTATTAAACGATCAACAAATAAATTTGCAGATAGTGGCAATAGGGTCGAACCACAGGGAATTGACACTAAAGACCTTCCTAATAATGACCAAGGTAAAGTAAATAACAAGTAAATAAAAGAGGGGGGTTTTTGAGTTGATGGATTAACACTAAATAGTAAAAGAAAGCAGTAATTTAAAGATGAATAAATCAATAAGAGAAAGGCTTCTAGTTGAAGTATGAGTCTAATTCAGTTTGTTCAGAATTGATCATTGATTATTTGAAGACTCCTTTTTGATTTCAATAAATTAGTTTTGGTTGTGGAAGACGCTTCTCACAATCCAAATTCCTCCTTAGTTCTAGTTTGATTAGGAAACGTTCGCTAATCAAACACTAATCAACAAGTTGCCAAGGAACGTCCTTGGGGCATTGTAGCATCGAACAACTGTTGACTGCATTAAGACTTAGAGAAACCCAATTCTATCCTTGCCAACCGCGTGGTCAAGTTTAGATTATGCAATTTGATTAAATGTGTATTTGAACAACCTAAGCAATTACGGACCTAAATCATTCAAACAATATTACTTAAGCAATTTAAAAGCAATGGGCCCTTATTGATTCTAAAAGCAAAGTAATATTTATGGAAAGCTCAAATTGCATAAATATTGAAATTAAATAGAAGTTTAACAATGGAGATTTAAATCTCCCAATTCATCACAAAATCTGAAATTCACCCACTTCAACTAGAAAAGAAGGAGTTTAGCCACTCATGGTGGACTAAATACACAAAAAGATGAAAAGAAAAGAAAAAGGAAGATGCTGGAGAGTTTCTGGCGAGTTCAATCCCTCAGCAGAAGATGCCTTTGCTGGTTTGGAGGCTGCCCTTTTATAGTTGAAGAGTTTCATCCTTCTAGGGTTTTGAAATCCCTCTTTAATTTGGCTTGTGATTCCTCTTTTGATGTTGAATTTAATTGCAACTGGAATTCCTTAGGTGAGAAACTCTTTCGTGGCTCTTGGAATTGTTTTGGTAGTGATTGAGTTGGATTTGGACTTCTGAAAGCTTGAAATTCGGTTTCCTGAACAATTTCCCGCTCTGCTGTATTTTCTGCTGTCGAAGTGATTTGCCCGGTGATTTGACCAGTTTCTTCAAGTGATTGGGCAAATCACTGACCAGATCGCTTCTCTGTGAGTCAGTCCTCTATGTCTCTGCGAGTGATTTGGCCAGTGATCTTCGAGTTTCTTGGGCAAATCACTGCCCATATCACTGCTGTCTGTTGCCTCCGGGTTTCTG
Source organism: Manihot esculenta (assembly GCF_001659605.2). Lineage (NCBI taxonomy): Eukaryota > Viridiplantae > Streptophyta > Magnoliopsida > Malpighiales > Euphorbiaceae > Manihot > Manihot esculenta. The sequence continues at coordinate 7,560,923 of NC_035162.2, read as the reverse complement.
CTTTAGCTTGATCTGGGCAGTGATTAGAGCAGTTTAGCTGGTGATCTTGGGCAAATCACTGGGCAAATCATCCTTCTGTACTTTTTCTGCACTTTTTCTCCCATTTTCTAATTTCTTCCTTTTCTGTAAAAACAAGATAAAAATCATAAATTAAACTAAAAAATGTGTAAATAAGCAACAATAATTATGATAAAAATGTGGCTAAATTATGCTTGATATAATGCTATACACTCTGCACTAGAGGGTGCCCTTTGCACCTATGTGGCCAAGGAGCGATATAAAACCTTGAGGCGGGAGTTCGATGCAAACTAGACGAATAGGAAGCTCTCAGCCGAGTAATATTCAAGGTTGAAGGCTCGGGTCACTGAAGTTGAGGGTACCATGAAGGAGACCCTGGAGTCAGTGGACAAGCTTCAGGCTGATCTTAACGAGGCCCTCGCTTCCAACCTGTGCCTTAATAATCAGGCTAAATCTGCTGAGGATCAGGTGGCCCAAATACAACGCCAGGTCTTGGAGTTGCAGGCGCAAGCTGAGGGAGCTTGGGCTGCTTCTATCAGAGTTGCTAAGCTCGAGGCGGAGCTTAAGGAGATAGTGGCCTAGGGTGGAGAGATGTTTGTTCAAGGTCAGGATTCAGTGAAAAAGGAGCTGGCAAAGCATTTTTCTCATGAGAATTTTTCCTGGATAGATGCCATCCTCCCCGAAGAGGAAGATGAGGTTGAAGGGGAGTGTGCTGAAGACACTTCTGGCGATTGGGTCTCTACTGATAATGTAATAGATGTAGAAAATATCAATGTAATGGAGACTCAAGCACATAACCTGAAAATCCTTCTCCTGTGTAATCTTTCATGATTTTAATGAGAATATCTTGCCATTATTTCCTCTAAGTATTTATATGCTCTACAAATAATCTCTTTAAAAAATTGCTTAGGAGGTTAACACTAGATCGTCATGCTTAGTTATTGGCCTGACTAGTAGTCATAAAATAAATAACTTAGTAAATTTGCAGAATGGGACTAACACCCGAACATGTGGTATGGCGGATGCCCACCCTATGGCCTGAGCATGAACTGCCTTATAATATTTCTTTATTAATCAAGACTAACACCCGACCATGAACTTGGCAGGTTTCCACCTTGTGACCTGAGCATCGAATGTCTTGTTTAGCGAGGTTAATGCCCGGATTAGGTGACCTGGTCGAACTTGCCTGGTGCAATCCGCCTTTTAGTGGGACCAATACTCAGATGGTTTGGCGGAACCCGCCTTATCACTTGAACTTCTAGAATCCGCCTTATAGCTTATTTAGTGGGACCAACGCCCAGATGGCCTGGCGGAACCCGTCTTGTGACCTAACTTGGCAAAATCTGCCTTATAGTCTTGTTTAGTGTGGTAAATGCCCGGATGGTCTGGTGGAATCCACCTTATGAGCTGGCCTATTGGAATCTACCTTGTAGCCTTGTTTAGTGGGACCAATGCTCGGATGGTCTGGCAAAACTTTCTTTTGCAGAGTACCAGCGGCTAGACGCACCGCTTATTAGGCGCTTTGCCTCATTCGGCGAAGCAATCTGCTTTGCCTACCGGGAATGTCATTCTTCCATCAATGTATTTCTTGGCATGGGGAAGAAAGGCTTATAAAACGCTTGCTTGAGACCTTTATCATTCGTTACTAGTATCCTACTCTTTCAGAGCCTACGCCTTCGGCTTCAGCTTGAAGAGAAGCATAAGAAGAAGAAAGTAAGCTAAGGAGAAGGAGCGGGGATGGCACAAGTGAATCCGATGTGGGGGACTTCTTCCTTTCTTTTTCTCTTCTTGGCCTGGTGGAATGTGCCTTGTGGCCTTGTTTAGTGTGGCCAATGCCTGGATGGTCTGGTGAAATTTGCCTTGTGCCTTAGCCTGACGGAATCCACCATGTGACCTTGTTTAGTAGGACCAACACCCGGATGATTTAGAGAAACCCACCTTGTGATCTGGCCTGGTGGAATCCGCTTTGTAGCCTTATTTAGTATGGCCAATGCCCGGGTGGTCTGGTGAAACCTACCTTGTGCCTGTACCTGACAGAATCCGCCTTGTGGCCTTATTTAGTGGGACCAACTCCCGGATAGTCTAGCAGAATCTGCCTTGCAACTTGGCTTAGCAGAATTCGCCTTGTGGCATTGTTTATTGGGACCAACTCCCAGGTAATATGGCGAAACTCATCTTGTGATCTAGCATAGCAGAATCTGCCTTGTAGTTTTGTTTAGTGGGACCAACGCCCGGATGGTCTAGTGAAACTCGCCTTGTGATCTGATTTGGCAAAATCTGCCTTGTAGCCTTGTTTAGTGGGACTGATGCTCGGATGGTTTGGCAGAACCCGCCTTATGACCTGACCTGGCAGAGTCCACCCATTGGCCACTTTTTGTCTCCCTAATCTTTTTCCTTTTTTAGGAGGAAGGTAATCCCATCGTCCCTTATCACTAAAAAATATAACATGTGAAAATACCTTGTTAGCTTTGTTATTTAAAAAAAATATCTTTCTATTACAAATAACACGCTTAAAGGGGGAACCACTCAATTCCCTTAGATGGCTAGCTCATGAGATTTCTAGGCGGATGACTCCTGGGGTTTTTAAAAGTTTTCTACCTACCCAGTAATTATGTTTGCAATGTGCTCACTATCCCTGATTGAGAACTCGTAGGGGTCATACATGTGATAACATTCTGTTATCATTGCAGGGCTCGTACTACTTTCCAATCAATGCTTTTCGGAGCCTCATCTGATTCATTTTTGGATCCAGCCCTCTCTTGGGTCGCATTTTAACCGCTTTTGTTTGTACCTTTGATTTGCCTACAGATGCTTTCTTCCTTCTTCCGAGATCCATTTTTGATGCCTCTCCTTGAGCCTTATACTGCCAAAGGTAACTTACAGCCTTTGAATGTACTGGAGTATTTGTTCATTGTTTAAGTTATCAAAGTCTGCTTCGTTGACCACTGGAGACATGTTTTCTCTATTGTCAGGGGCATAAAAAACGATGACTCCCTCATTGGTAGCAATATTAGCAACAGCTCGTGAACTACCGGCTATCTTAAAAGTGAAAAGAGAGATATTTATTTTTGAGAAAATGAGTATGAGACCGATTGTAATCCAAATGAATAGTATTCAAAGGATTCCTGACAATGAAACCAAATGATATTGCTGAGATTAGATTGATGATATAGCCAAAAGGGAGCTGCACTGTGATTAGTTAGATCCTATAAGTAAGAAAACGCGAGGTGGTGGTGGATGTCTATGACAGCCACTCCGATGCTAAAGTCAGTATCGACAAGACTAGAGAATATAAGAAATTATTTAGAGTTTTAGTGTTAGAGAATAACATACTTTTGTCTCTGTGAGTCTTTTCTTTTTATAGTATGAGAGGTAGAGATGAATAAGGTATTTTTCGATAATTTAGCGGTGATGTGGCCATCTGCTTGATAAGAGACATCGCCAGTTAACAGATGGAAATCCTGCGATCATAGTATAAGTTGGATTATGCCTATTAACAGTAATTTTATGCCAAGACTAGCCCATTCAAAGGAGGAACAAGTTTTGATGATGCACTGGGAGTTATAGTGTTCGAATTAAGGCTTCCCTCGGAATAGATTGTATTTTCTACTCATTTGATCCTTGGCACATGGACCTATCTTGTGATGACAGCTCACAATTACTTTAGACTGTTATTATATAGCATCATTTTTCAGTAAATAAATTAATTTATAACACAGTTTATATGTAATGTTCTGAGATCCAAAATAAAGGGGTTTATGGTGAGGGTGTAAACTTGGCCAGAGAGGAGGGTATTTATAATACCCGGCTAGACTCCGGTATCGGAATTCCTACCGTCCGGTGGAATCTCGGATATCGAAAACCTCTAGGAGGGTAAAACCATGTTTTTATAAAATGTTTTCATGTATTTTGTGGTTTTAAGTAAGAAGAAAATTGAGTTTTGAATGAAAAAGACCATGGAGGGAAATCCAGGTTTGGCCGCCGAACCTCATGTTTGGCCGCCGAACTTGCATGAGTTTTGGAGGCACTTTAGGCTTCCGAAGGTGGCCTGGCCAGCCCCTATAAGAAGCCCTATGGCCGAAAATGGGCGAGTTTGTTCCCCATTTCCGGCCAGAGGTGAGTCCATGTCCTCCCATGGGAGATGCCTTTCAGCCGACCTTGTGGTTCCAGATTTGACAGATTTTGACGTCATTCTAGGGATGGATTGGCTATCTATCCATGGTGCTACCTTGGACTGCAGAGACAAGATAGTCAGGTTCAGAGGTCAGGATGGGTCAGAAGTTGTCTTCAGGGGAGACAGGAGGGGTACACCTAGAGGTTTGATATCAGCTCTACAGGCTCGTAGGTTTCTCAGGAGGGATTGTCAGGATTTTCTAGCTCATGTGAGAGAGCTGGATAGTCATGTTAGAGAGCCCGCCTCAGTGCCCGTGGTCAGAGAGTTTTTAGATGTTTTCCTAGACGAGCTGCCAGATTTACCACTTGCTAGGGAGATAGAGTTTGAAATCGAATTGATGCCTGGAATCAGACCGATCTCTATCCCTCCCTACAGGATGGCACCAGCTGAATTAAAAGAGCTTAAGGAGCAGTTGCAAGAGCTGGTAGATAAGGGTTTCATCCGACCGAGTACCTCGCATTGGGGTGCTCCAGTGCTGTTTGTGAAAAAGAAGGATGGATCCCTTAGACTTTGTATCGACTACAGGCAGTTGAACAAGGTCATTACCAAGAATAAGTACCCGTTGCCTCGGATCGACGATCTATTCGACCAGCTAGCAGGAGCAGGTTGTTTCTTCAAGATAGATCTAAGATCCGGGTACCATCAGCTGAGAATAAGAGAAGAGGATGTGCCGAAGACGGCGTTCAGAACCAGATATGGGCACTATGAGTTCCTTGTGATACCGTTCGGGTTAACCAATGCCCCTGCAGCATTCATGGACCTCATGAACAGAGTTTTCAGTCAGTATCTGGATCACTTCGTTATTGTTTCTCCAATTTTATAATTATTTATTTTTTGTTTTCATTTTTTAAAATACATAGATAATAAAATTAAAAATTATAATTTTTTTACTCCATTAAAAAATATTATACCTTATAAGTTGTATCAATTGATAAACTTATAAATAAATATTAACATGCATTAATAAAATATAGCAAGTCAAAGGATATATGAAAAAACAATAAGAATGTGAAACAAATAGAAAGTAGTTGTTTGAGGGAATTTATTATTTTTTATGTGGGTATTTTTAATTAAAAATAGTTGTTTATTTTAATTTTTAAAAATTGGTTTCAAATTTCATAAAATATAAAAATGGACTTTAGTTCTAACTTTTATATAAATAATTCATGGAATTAAATTTTATTTGTTTTCAAATCAAACTTATAAAACATAACTTTTAATTAAATTCAACAAAATTACAAAATTGAATTTAACATAATCAAATTAGCGTGCATTTCAAAAAAAAAAAAAATTCAAAATATATACAAATTTACCTGTGTGTAACCACCATGTCGAGCGGTGAAAAGCAAGAGGAACACGAAGGAATCGAAGAAAGGGACAGAAACCAAAAAGGTGACGTAAGCAGAGGTGACATGTGTGAACGGTGTCATTGCTACGTTAATGTCAGTTTCATTTATGATACAATAGACGAAGTCTACCCAAAATAGATATATATATTTTTGATATATAAATAAATAATTTGTATCTCAATAATTGAAGCTACCAATCTCAACGTATTCACGCCAACGCCTATAAATAGAGGCAGATTCATCTCATCGCAAACCACGAGCTCACCCAATAATCAAGCTTAATTAAAGAGACACATATATATAGATATGGAAGTTGCTCAAGTTCTTCGCATGAATGGAGGAATGGGAGACACAAGCTACGCTCTGAACTCATCGGTTCAGGTAATTAATTTCTGCTTATACTTGTGGCTTACTTTTATTGGTAATAATTCAATCCATATAATTAATATTTGGTTTTATTTTTGTTTTTTGTTTTTCTTCAAAAAATTTATTCTCTAAATATATATATATTCTCATATAACTGTATACTAGTGAAACCAGCCAATCGAAATACTGAAAATTGTTGGTTAACCGATAGAAAATTGTCATCCACAAGTTGAGTCAATGGTAAAACGACTTAAATTCAAGATATCGATAAATTCAAAAGTTGTCATAAATATTTGACTGCATAATTCAAGATATTAATCAGCTCAAATTAACTGCAGCAAAAGGTGATATCCATGACCAAGCCTATAATACAGGAAGCAATGATCAATCTCTACTGTAGCATCCAGCCGAAACATCTAGCTATTGCAGATCTGGGATGTTCATCAGGACCAAACACTCTATTTGCAGTGTCTGAACTCATCAAAGTAGTGGATGAGCTTTGTGGAAATTTGGGCTGTCAATCACCAGAATATCAGGTGTTATTGAATGACCTTCCAGGGAATGATTTCAACACCATATTCAAGTCCTTGCCAGAGTTCCAAAACAGAATGAAGAAACAATTAAAAGCTGAAAGCGGACCATTGTTTTTCACTGGTGTTCCTGGTTCTTTCTATGGCAGGCTTTTCCCAACCAATAGCTTGCATTTTGTTCATTCATCTTATAGTCTCCAGTGGTTGTCTAAGGTGGAACATTAATTAATTAAATTCTTTTTCTCCTCTAATATCAATACTGTAATTTCATCATGTACTGATATATATTGCTTTTTCTCTAGGTTCCTGACGGTCTGGAGGGTAACGAAGGAAATATTTACATGGCTAGTAACAGCCCACTAAGCGTTCTCAAGGCATATTATGACCAATTTCAAAAAGATTTTTCATTTTTTTTGAATTGTCGCTCGAAGGAATTGGTAACAGGAGGTCGCATGGTTTTGACATTTTTGGGTAGGAGAAGTGAAGATCCTTCTAGCAAAGAGTGCTGCTACATTTGGGAGCTTTTGGCTATGGCTCTCAAAGAAATGGTCCTTGAGGTAATCTTGCTAACTTCAACAATGTAAAGTTATACACTAATATGTAATCAAGGGTCAGTCATACCAAAAGAATCTAAAATTATATATTCTCAGTAAAATCATCTTACTGTGATTGAAATTATATGTTAACGATGCAGGGAATCATTGAGGAGGAGAAATTTAATTCCTTCAACATCCCTCAGTATACACCATCCCCATTTGAAGTACAATCCGAGATTGAAAAGAAAGGGTCTTTTAGCATTGATCGGTTGGAGGTCTCTGAAGTCAACTGGGATGCTTATCACAATGAATTTAACCTCTCTGATGCATTTAAGGATGGAGGTTATAATGTTGCTAGGTGCATGAGAGCTGTGTCTGAGCCTTTGCTTATTGGACATTTCAGCTTTCGGAAAGAAATCATTGACGATATTTTTCGCCGATACAAAGCAATCCTAGCTGATCGCATGGCGAAAGAGAAAACTGAATTTGTCAATGTAGTTGTGGCCATGACTAAAAGAGGATAAATTCTTGTCTAAATTAACTTGGTCATGTGCAATATATTTAGCTTCTCTTTTGTTTTTTTTTTTTTTTTCTTGATCTAGCCGCAAACTTCCTATGTGATGGTTTGCAAAAATAATTGTTCCGGAATTTGGATTATTTCCAAAAATTTGATAGTAATAAATAAATAATTTTATTTTATTTCGAAAAGAGTTGGTATATTAATTTTGTAAAATTTATTTCAAATTCTATTAAATATAACAATGGAGTTTATTTCCAAATTTTAATTAATTTCATGAAATCAAAATTTATTTTATTTTTTTCAAATCAAACTTATAAAACATTAATATTTAATTAAATTGAAAAAAATTGAAAAATTGAAAATTTAACATAATCAAATTACACCAATTCCAAAAAATATATATATTTTTATATAAATAAATAGTCCTTATCTCAATAATTGAAGCCAGACCTCGTACAATTGCAGTAAACACGGACCAAACTCTACGTGTTCACGCCTACGCCTGTAAATAGAGGCAGATCGATGTCATTGCAAACCACCTAAGCCACTTGTTTATTAATTTTTTTGAAATGGAATTGTGTTAGTAGAATTTGAAATTTTTTTAATTTATTTAAATGTATTTATTATTAAATTAAATTTATGAGTGTAATTATTTATTTATTAATTAATTTTAATATTATCTAAATGCCGCCCAATGACTCAGCAATTTCTTTAATTATTTATAATTCTATTAATTTGTTTACCAGCCATTCACATTAGTATCAGTTTAATAACTACATTATATTAAATTTTGTTTAATCTTATCATTATGTAGACGTTTTCATTAGGACAAAAACATATAATTTTAGTGATGTCAGCAACATGAAGTAAGAGAATACGCTATTGCTGACAAAATCAGAAGAAAAATAATCAGGACCTTATTAAATCGGGGCACGAAAACTGTTGTAAGAAAAATATCATATGGTGTGAAAATGATTTTTTTATTTAATTGCGTCAATGTCTATTCACTAAATTAATATATGGTCAATAATCCAGTGCTTTTGGATTTTGTTCATACGATATTTCCTCAACAACTAGATGCTTTTTTTTTTTCTGGAATATGATATTCTGTGTACACACTCGATCTTTATATATATATAAAATTTGAATATTACTGATGATGATATTTATATAAAAAATTTTAATTGAATAATTTTAAAATAGTAATAAATTAAAAATTTCTAAACACACAGATCTAATGTCGGTTTATGTTATTGTAGAAAATATTATTTAAATATATATACCTAAATAATTTAAAAACTAAATTACTTCTTCCCAAGCTCCTGATACAAAACAAAAGAAAGCAATTGTGGTCCTAATAATTCACAATATAGTTATAATATCAATTTGCATGTAATTCATGATGCAATATTAATGAATTATTTTAATTAAAATTAATTTATAATGAATATTTTTTGAAATATATTATTAATTTACTTGTAAAGAAGCAGACAATGACATGTTACTGTATATTAGTGACAGCAGACAAAGTACTGAAGTTATTGGTTAACAGCCTGTTATCTTTAAGGTTTTTGTTTTTGGTTAGAAAATTGTCATCCACAACTTAAGTCAATGGTAACCGACTTAAATTCAAGAATTTCGACCAGTTCAAAATTTGCCATAAATTTATATTTTTCAGAAAATTCTCGTGTGTAAATCACTTAATCACAGGTTTAAAATAAAAAATTTTGCAAATTTAATTTATTTTTTTATTTAAAATTTAAAAAATTAAAAATTTTGAATTTATAAAAATTATTAATTTAACAAATTAAAATAATAAATAATTTTATTCGTATTGTCTGAACTCATTAAACTAATGGACAAGCTTTACGGGTAAGTTGGATTGTCAATCACCAGAAATATCATGTGCTATTAAATGACCTCCCAAAGAATGAATACAATACCATTTTCAAGTCTTGCCAGGGTTTTAAGAAAAAATGAAGGAATAACTAGAAGCTCGAAGTGGGTTATTTTTCACTGGGTTCCTGGTTCATTCTATGGCAGATTTTTCCCAAGCAATGATCCAATTAAGTAATACTATTGCGTATTGATGTCTGCTTTAGTAATTAATCATTTATTTATAATTTTTTTTATAAATTTGGGAATAATAATGTTACCAAATTTAGTTTTAAACATTAATTGTACTCCCAATTATGAAATAGGTTAAATATTGAAGGAGAAATATAGTATTTTAGCATACAAATTTATTTAATCTTTGTTTATTTTATCACTATAAAATCAAAATTTTAATAAGTTTTTATTATAAATAATTATTAATGCTCTGGAATCCAAAAAAAATAGAGTTTACAATAGTTGGGTAAGTTTAGTCTGAGAGGAAGATCCCCTCTCCTTTTATTCTTTTCCTTTATCTACTAGTGACGTCCAACGGTCTTACTACTATTGGGCCACTTGTCTCTGTCATACGGATACAGACGTACAAAAATATCAAACGTCTACTCCATGCGTAACGACAATTTAATTTCCCCTGGCACGCGTGTAAGCAGATCTGCTGGACAGATGGGCCGGTTATCCCATCTCCTGATAAGTCTCAGAACTGATCTGAGCTTGAGAAGACTGAGATCCAATGGAGGCCCGACCTCAAGGTCGGATAGTCTAGGCCGGCTCATTGAGGGGGTTTTTAATCCATAGATAGAGTTGTCATCATGGGTCTGGTCTTGTATCGGTGTAGTGAAATCCAGCGGTCAATCAATTACAAATTATTATTTTAAACATTAGTTAATTAAAAATATATCTCCACACACTTATACTCTTAAAACTTACATTTAACTTTTGCACACAATTTAACCCTTAACTCTAAAATCTTAAATTAAATTATCTAAAAATTAATTTCTTATTTCTTTATTAATTTTTTCTTGATATTTAAAATTAATTAAAATATATAGTTTATAAAATAATAGCAATTTTAATTATTGCTAAATATAATATAATCTTTATAAATTTATATATTTAGATATATATATATAATATATCCATTTTTTTCAATAAGTCAACATACAGTATTAGAGAGGTTCACCTGTGATATTTTATTTTTTAAGAAAATGACATATTTAAAGGGTGTAACTTAATATTTTGATAATTGAAAGTCTTTAATTATGATTTATTATTTTTTATGTATAATTTATTAATTTTAATTAGTGTTAAATTAAATTAATGTTACATAAAATTTTTTTAAAATAAGTCATGAGCTATTACTATAAAATAGGGCTACATAGCAAAGTTATATAAGTTGATAAGCAGTCCCACCTGTAATACCCGGTTAGATTCCGGCATCGGGATTCCTGCCTTCCGGCGGAATCTAGGGTGTTGGATCTCTCTAGAAGGGTAAAATGTGTTTTCTAAAAATATTTTCAAATGATTTTAAGGGTTTTAATTGAAAGAAAATTGAGTTTTTAAGAGAAAAGACCAAGGAGGCGTTTGCCAGGTTCGGCCGCCGAAAGTGAAGTTCGGCCGCCGAACATGGAAAGGCTTCGGGAGCGCCTTTGGCCTCCGAAAGTCTTGTTTGAACAAACCAGGTTCGGCCGCTGAAAGTCAAGTTCGGCCGCCGAACTTGCATGAGTTTAGGGGGCACGTTAGGCCGCCGAAGGAGGTTTAGCTGGCTGCCTATAAAAGGCTCTCAGACCGAAAATGGGCGAGTTTTCTCCCCATTCTCGTGCTCAGGTGTGTTCATGCCCTCCTTAAGTCGTTTTCATGCTTTTTCTTCAATCCTTCAAGTTTTCATGAGTTTTATTCTTGGTTTTGAAGAGTTTTCAAGCTTAGATCGAAGTTTTGGGAGCTTGGAGCTTTTGGAGCTTGGATTCTCCACACCTCCGAGTTAGAGATCACGCAACCCTCGATCTTCAAGAGGTAAGTGTAGATCTTTGCTTCCCTAGTGTTTTTATAAAGTTTTATGAAGGTTTTAATGGTAGAATATGGGTAGATATGCATGTTAGGCTTTATGTGGGTTTTATGCCCAATGTATGATTATATGTGTTTATGTGATGATATGTTGTTAGTTTATGCTCCTTTATACTTGTGGGAGTGAGTATGCATGATGGGGAGAGAGTATGTGAGATTATGGGTTGTTTTGATGGTTTTGGCCTATGTGGGTCATAAGCTATCCATGTATGTTTTGATGTTGTTTTTGGAGTTTAATCAAGCTATTAAGCTCCTTTGTGCATGGTTAGGGTTTATGCATGTTTTGGTAAGGTTGGGTGTTTGTTTTGGGGTGTTGGAAGGTTTGGGAGGCTTCAATGCATGCGAAGCTGAGTTCTGCCCTTCTGAGAAGAACTCAGGTTCGGCCGCCGAAGGTGGTTTCGGCCGCCGAACCTGCCTTTGGATGCATGGATTGGCCGCCTAACCTTGCCCCCGAAAGTTGAGTTTTGGCTTGAAAGCAGACTTTCGGCCGCCGAAGGAAGGATTCGGCCACCGAAGGTGCCTGACTTTCGTCTCTGGAGTGGGACTTTCGGCCGCCGAAAGTGCCCGAGTTTCGTCTCTGGAGGGAGGGTTCGGCCGCCGAAGGTGCCGCCGAAAGTGCCCTGTCCAGCCTTTTCAAGGTTGTTTTCTATGCATGTTTAAGTGATGTTCTAGGGGGTTTTTGGGGAGTTGTTTATGAGTTGTTTAGAGTGTGTTGGCACCTCATTCGAGTCCACCTGTGTAGGATCGGACCCGGGGGACCGAGGAGGCCATCAGTGGTAGCTGTTGCCGAGTCAGTCAGCGTCGGCTACAGAGGTGAGTAGAACTAAACTTAATCTTTTATTTTAAAGAAATCAAATGCCTAAAGCATGTTCATGCATCATGTTTATATGTAATAGGGTTGATTGCACTAGTTTCACGAATATGGCGCATTGCATTATTTGATGTTGATTCAGGAGGTTTGGACCAAGGCGACTTCAATAGCCCACTTCTGTCATTGAGTCTTGGGTAAGTCCTTTGAGAGCCGGACAAGTACATATAGGAAAGTCCCTGTGCGCTCTCTGTGGACTAGGTACCCTGTCATGTATGTGAAAGTCCTGTGTGACCTCCTTTGGGGGAGCCGGGCACCGACAGAGGGAATTTTGAGGTCATGTCCGATCCTTGAGAGTAAAGGATGCTAGCAAAAAGGAACTCTCAAAAACAATCCGTGGGGAATATTTATTTGCATGAACCCCGAGACGGACAAGATGCAGTTATGTGATTTCTTTGTGTTATGACGCATTTCATGAGAGCATGTAATTAATGAACTGTTTTCCTTGTTTCTACTCACTGGGCTTTTTAGCTCACCCCTCTCCCCTAACCCCAGTGTTGCAGGTTTGAGGTTGATCGGGAAGTCTCAGAGCAAAGGTTAAGTTTATGTAATAGTATTAGATTAGTGTTTTAGTGTGGACATGTAATGTATTATATTGGTATAATGATTTGTAAGAGAATGTAATGTAAAGTTAAGTAGAGTTATGTTTATGGATTAGAACTGTGCTTGGCCCTAAGACTTGGTTAGTCCCTGTTCAATACATGATGTATGTAATGTTTTCGATGTTGAGTTGTGTTGAACTAATCTTGTGGCATGTGTTGTTTACCACGTTATGTTATGGATGAGGACCCTAGTAGAGGTCTTATGTTTTTGGTTTGATGCATGCACAGGTTAGGTTCTAGTTCTTTGGATGTATCCCAGCTTGATGTATGTTATGTTGACCCGGCTAGAGTTTTGAGGGCTCTAGAAAAGGGGGTTTCTTTATGTTTTCAGTTATGTTGCATACAGGTCAAGTTCGGTATTTACATCAGATGTTTCAGTTTTTATGTTAAAGTTTTGATCATGTATGGGATTTGACCAGGTGATAGGAGGTATGTTTGGCTTGCTACGGGTCCCGGCGGCCTTAAGCCGATCTGGATCCTAGCGCCGGTGGCGGTTCGGGCCATTACGGTAGGGTATCGGTTTTCGGGTCGTTACAGAGTGGTATCAAAGCTTTGGGCCTCGAGAGTACGGTGTGTTACACATCGGAAAGAGGTTGGCTTAGAGGTCATAGAAGGGCAAGCACAATAAGAAAGATCAAGAGTAGAATCATGTCCACTAGGATAGGATTTTGAGTCCTGTCTTGTATGATGATGTGAAATGCCATGATTTTATGCATGTGCATTAATGTTATGTATGTATGATATGTATGTGGGTTCATGTGTTTTCATATGAACCGTATGATGCTAATGATTGTTTGTATGCTTGTGTGTTGTTCTTCAGAGGAGCCAGAATGCGAGGTGCTCGTCGATCTGTGGAATCGACTGGAGTTCCATCTGAGAGGGAAGGTATGGACACCTTTCCCCCTGCTCTGCCAAGAGCGCAGTCGTGGGGAGTTAGCAGATGGGGAATATCAAGGGACCCTGGAAGGTCTTTTGATGTAAGCAGAGAAGGAATGGCTCCAAGAAGGATGTCAGCTAGTATGAGGGAAGTAGAGTCGGATGTTCAGAGAAGGGATGTCAGTTTGGGAATGAGAGTGCCAGAGGAAGGCATGGGAGATTCTCAGGAGGAAGCTCAGACTCAGGATTCCAGGATCTCAGGTTCAGGAGGGATTGATCCCTCCACTATGAGTACAGCTGCCTCAAGAGATAAAAGGTGGGGAAACACCACTAAAAAGGGGAACAGAGGCCTGAGAAGGTCAAAGAAGAGTAAGTTGTGGAATCGTTTGAAGGCTAGTTTGGGTTTTGGTGGTTCGAGCTCTGGCTCAGGCAGTTCGAAATGCATGAGGTGCGGAAGGCCGCACAAGGGAGTCTGCCGTTATGGGACTAATCTATGTTACAGGTGCGGTCAGGAGGGGCACATAGCACGTGAGTGTCCCACTGCGCCCAGGTTGGCTCCGTCCCAGCAAGCAGCTCCAAGTAGAGCAGCTCAGCCAGTGGCTCCAGCCGTGTTTCAGGTCAGTGGTCGATGCAGAGGAAGAGGGTCAGCCTTTTCTTCTGAAGGTTCCCGTGGAGAAGGTCCGTCAGCTCCAGCTCGGATCTTCACCCAAGCTCAGCAGGAGGCAGACACATCGAACACAGTGGTGCCAGGTATGCTCACTTTGGAAAGTTCTGATGTGTATGTTTTTGTGAACCCTAGTGTTTTTCTCTTTCTTTAGTTGCTCTAGGAGCCGTCGAGAGGTTGAGTTGATAGCTTTTGGGCTAGAGTGTTCTCTTTGGGTCAGTGGACTCGAGTGTGATCCATCTGTGGCAGAGTCAGTCTGCCGGTTCAGTTCTGTGACAGTTGAGGGTAGATGCCTTCCACCTTACTTTGAGGTCCTAGACTTGACTATCTGGACGTCAGTTTAGGGTTGGACTGGATTGGTTTCTGCTCGTGATGCTATCTTGGTCTGTAGAGACAAGGTAGTCAAGTTCAGAGGACAGGATGGGTCAGAGGTAGTCTTCTGAGGGAACACAGTAGGGATGCCTAGAGGTTTGATGTCGGCTTGTCAGGTTCGTAGGGTGCGTAGGAGGGGTTGTCAGAGGGTTCTAGCTCTTGTTTGAGAGTTTAGCAGTCAGGTCAGGGAACCAGCCTCGGTGGTTATAGTTAGTGAGTTCTTAGATGTCTTCCCAGGCTAGTTGTTTAGAGAGAGGTAGTAGTCAGAGTAGGGGCGAGTCTTGGTAGGCAAGGGGTTTCATCCGACCTAGTACCTCACCCTGGATTACCCCAGCGTGGTGGTGGGAAAAGAAGGACGAATCCTTGAGACTTTGTAATAACTGTAAGCAGTTGACCAAGGTCACTACCAAGGGCAGGTATTCCCATGCAGGATGGATGATCTATTGGGACAGCTAGTAGGAGCTGTTTGTTTTCCAAGATAGGTCTGAAATCCGGGTACTACCTGTGAGAGTTAGAGTTAGTTTTGGGTTAGCAGTGAGAAGAAGCCAGTTGGTTAAGATGAAGAGAAGAGTAAGGATCAGAGTAGCGCAGTGGAAGCGTGTCGAGTTTCAGGAGAAGGTTGGGTATTGCTAAGGTATGTTTGGAGGACCCGGGAGTTTTACTCCAGCAGTGCCCGTGTGTCTCTCTTTCTAGGAGAGAGGTTTTAGGTTTTGCTTGCTTGTTTGCTTGCATGTTTATGTATGATTGATGTTATGTTTTATGCTATGCCTGTTTGTTTGTGGAACATTCGGGGACGAATGTTCTTAAAGGGGGGAAGAATGTAATACCCGGCTAGATTCCGGCATCGGGATTCCTGCCTTCCGGCGGAATCTAGGGTGTTGGATCTCTCTAGAAGGGTAAAATGTGTTTTCTAAAAATATTTTCAAATGATTTTAAGGGTTTTAATTGAAAGAAAATTGAGTTTTTAAGAGAAAAGACCAAGGAGGCGTTTGCCAGGTTCGGCCGCCGAAAGTGAAGTTCGGCCGCCGAACATGGAAAGGCTTCGGGAGCGCCTTTGGCCTCCGAAAGTCTTGTTTGAACAAACCAGGTTCGGCCGCCGAAATTCAAGTTCGGCCGCCGAACTTGCATGAGTTTAGGGGGCACGTTAGGCCGCCGAAGGAGGTTTAGCTGGCCGCCTATAAAAGGCTCTCAGACCGAAAATGGGCGAGTTTTCTCCCCATTCTCGTGCTCAGGTGTGTTCATGCCCTCCTTAAGTCGTTTTCATGCTTTTTCTTCAATCCTTCACGTTTTCATGAGTTTTATTCTTGGTTTTGAAGAGTTTTCAAGCTTAGATCGAAGTTTTGGGAGCTTGGAGCTTTTGGAGCTTGGATTCTCCACACCTCCGAGTTAGAGATCACGCAACCCTCGATCTTCAAGAGGTAAGTGTAGATCTTTGCTTCCCTAGTGTTTTTATAAAGTTTTATGAAGGTTTTAATGGTAGAATATGGGTAGATATGCATGTTAGGCTTTATGTGAGTTTTATGCCCAATGTATGATTATATGTGTTTATGTGATGATATGTTGTTAGTTTATGCTCCTTTATACTTGTGGGAGTGAGTATGCATGATGGGGAGAGAGTATGTGAGATTATGGGTTGTTTTGATGGTTTTGGCCTATGTGGGTCATAAGCTATCCATGTATGTTTTGATGTTGTTTTTGGAGTTTAATCAAGCTATTAAGCTCCTTTGTGCATGGTTAGGGTTTATGCATGTTTTGGTAAGGTTGGGTGTTTGTTTTGGGGTGTTGGAAGGTTTGGGAGGCTTCAATGCATGCGAAGCTGAGTTCTGCCCTTCTGGGAAGAACTCAGGTTCGGCCGCCGAAGGTGGTTTCGGCCGCCGAACCTGCCTTTGGATGCATGGATTGGCCGCCTAACCTTGCCCCCGAAAGTTGAGTTTTGGCTTGAAAGCAGACTTTCGGCCGCCGAAGGAAGGATTCGGCCGCCGAAAGTGCCTGACTTTCGTCTCTGGAGTGGGACTTTCGACCGCCGAAGGTGCCGCCGAAAGTGCCCGAGTTTCGTCTCTGGAGGGAGGGTTCGGCCGCCGAAGGTGCCGCCGAAAGTGCCCTGTCCAGCCTTTTCAAGGTTGTTTTCTATGCATGTTTAAGTGATGTTCTAGGGGGTTTTTGGGAAGTTGTTTATGAGTTGTTTAGAGTGTGTTGGCACCTCATTCGAGTCCACCTGTGTAGGATCGGACCCGGGGGACCGAGGAGGCCATCAGTGGTAGTTGTTGCCGAGTCAGTCAGCGTCGGCTACAGAGGTGAGTAGAACTAAACTTAATCTTTTATTTTAAAGAAATCAAATGCCTAAAGCATGTTCATGCATCATGTTTATATGTAATAGGGTTGATTGCACTAGTTTCACGAATATGGCGCATTGCATTATTTGATGTTGATTCAGGAGGTTTGGACCAAGGCGACTTCAATAGCCCACTTCTGTCATTGAGTCTTGGGTAAGTCCTTTGAGAGCCGGACAAGTACATATAGGAAAGTCCCTGTGCGCTCTCTGTGGACTAGGTACCCTGTCATGTATGTGAAAGTCCTGTGTGAGCTCCTTTGGGGGAGCTGGGCACCGACAGAGGGAATTTTGAGGTCATGTCCGATCCTTGAGAGTAAAGGATGCTAGCAAAAAGGAACTCTCAAAAACAATCCGTGGGGAATATTTATTTGCATGAACCCCGAGACGGACAAGATGCAGTTATGTGATTTCTTTGCGTTATGACGCATTTCATGAGAGCATGTAATTAATGAACTGTTTTCCTTGTTTCTACTCACTGGGCTTTTTAGCTCACCCCTCTCCCCTAACCCCAGTGTTGCAGGTTTGAGGTTGATCGGGAAGTCTCAGAGCAAAGGTTAAGTTTATGTAATAGTATTAGATTAGTGTTTTAGTGTGGACATGTAATGTATTATATTGGTATAATGATTTGTAAGAGAATGTAATGTAAAGTTAAGTAGAGTTATGTTTATGGATTAGAACTGTGCTTGGCCCTAAGACTTGGTTAGTCCCTGTTCAATACATGATGTATGTAATGTTTTAGATGTTGAGTTGTGTTGAACTAATCTTGTGGCATGTGTTGTTTACCACGTTATGTTATGGATGAGGACCCTAGTAGAGGTCTTATGTTTGTGGTTTGATGCATGCACAGGTTAGGTTCTAGTTCTTTGGATGTATCCCAGCTTGATGTATGTTATGTTGACCCGGCTAGAGTTTTGAGGGCTCTAGAAAAGGGGGTTTCTTTATGTTTTCAGTTATGTTGCATACAGGTCAAGTTCGGTATTTACATCAGATGTTTCAGTTTTTATGTTAAAGTTTTGATCATGTATGGGATTTGACCAGGTGATAGGAGGTATGTTTGGCTTGCTACGGGTCCCGGCGGCCTTAAGCCGATCTGGATCCTAGCGCCGATGGCGGTTCGGGCCGTTACGGTAGGGTATCGGTTTCCGGGTCGTTACACCACCCGTGAAAAAGAAGATTCGGACGACCATTATGCTCGGAACCAAGAGAAAAGACTCAATCTCAGGACAAGTCGGCTTCTGTAATACCCAGCTAGACTCTGGTATCGGAATTCCTACCGTCCGGTGGAATCTCGGATGCCGGAAGTCTCTAGAAGGGGAAAACCATGTTTTATGAAATGTTTTTAATGTATTTTATGCTTTTAAGTGAAAAGGAATTGAGTTTTTAATGAAAAAGACCAAAAGGGGCTTTGCCAGGTTCGGCCGCCGAAAGTTAAGTTCGGCCGCCGAACTTGGTGGGGTTTTGGGAGCGCTTTAGGCCTCCGAAAGCCTTGTTTGAAAGACTCAAGGTTCGGCCGCCGAACCTCATGTTCGGCCGCCGAACATGCATGAGATGTGGGGGCACGTTAGGCCGCCGAAAGGTGGCAGAACCAGCCCTATAAAGGACCCCGTGACCGAAACAGGCGAGGTTTTCTCTCCCATTTCGACCGACGGTAAGCTTTAGCCCTCCTATGGTCATTTTAAGTGTTTTCCCTCAAATCCTTTAGATCTTAACAAGTTACATCTTGTTTTTGAAGAGTTTTAAAGTTTAAGCAAGTTTTGGAGCTTTGAGGTTCAAGAACTCGAATCTCCCCACCTTCGAGCTACGATCGTTTCTCTCTCGATCTTCAAGAGGTAAGAGCCGATCTCTAGTTTTATATGTGTTTTAAGTAAGTTTTATGCAAGGTTTTGGGGTAGAAATGCATGAGTAGGCTTGATGGGTTTTTATGAAAAATCCATGGTTTTAATGTGTGTTTATATGCAATGTGGCTTGCTTGTGTGTTGTAGTTGGGGTTTAAGCTTGTTGGAGACCCCTAGGAGCTTGCATGCTTGTGTATGAGTGTTGTAGAAGAGTTTTATGCATGACTAGGAAGTTTGGGGAATTTGGAGGCAAGAGGAGCCAAGTTTCTGCCCTTGGCAGAAACCAGGTTCGGCAGCCGAAGGGAGTTTCGGCCGCCGAACATGGCTTGTGAGGCAGCTTTAGGCTGCCGAAGCTTGCCCCCGAAAGTTGGAGTTTCGGCTCTGTCCGAGACTTTCGGCCGCCGAAGGTGCCGCCGAACATGCATGAGTTTCGTCTCTCTCTGGGAGTTTCGGCCGCCGAAGGTGCCGCCGAACCTGCCTGACTTTCGGCTCTGGAGGGACTTTCGGCCGCCGAAGGTGCCGCCGAAGGTGCCGCCGAAAGTGCCCTTCCCAGCCTTTTCTTGCATGTTCTCTAGGATTGTTTTGAGGTGTTTCTAGGAGATTTTTGGGGGTATGTTTAGAGTTATGTTCTTGTGTTTTGGTGCCTCATTTGTGTCCACCTGTGTAGGTTCGGACCCGAGGACCCGAGACCCCCGGTTGTGAGATAGTTGTTCAGAGTCCGTTGTTGAAGCTTCGGTCACCAGGTGAGTGGGATTATTCCCTAAGTTTTTAAGTAATGAATAAATGAACAAATGAATGAATCTGATAGCATACTCATGCATCATTAATGCCATGCGATGTTTCAGGATGTTTGCATTAGAAATTCACGAATACGTTGCATTGCATAATTTGATGTTGATGTGGATGGTTGTTGGATGATCCATAGTCCTCTGATGTTATGTTATGATGATATGTTATGGATGACCAGCGAGGCCCATTCTACGCCCCTGGTACTATGTAAGAGAAAGTCCAGTGAGGCCCATTCTACGCCCCTGGCACTTTGGAATGTTATGTTATGTTATGTAAGAGAAAGTTCAGTGAGGCCCATTCTACGCCCCTGGAATTTGGAGATGTTGAGGACTAATGGTGACAATACCATCCTTTATGTGATTAAATGTGATGTGTTGCATTTCATGAAAGCATGTAAAGTAAAAGTTATGTTATTTAATGTTAATAATAAAATGAATAATAATATACCTAAAAAGTGTGGAATTAAAGCAAATGTTAATAATAAAATGGAGAATAAAATACCTAAAAATGGAGGAATTAATATCATGTTTTTACTTTTTGCTCGCTGGGCTTTTTAGCTCACCCCTCTCCCCTAACCCCAGTCTTGCAGGTACAGAGTAGATAGAGAAGTCAAGAAGAGTAAGAGAAGTTTATGTAATAGCCTAGTGGTGGACATGGTTTATTGGTAATGTAAAAGTATTTTATGTAATGTAATGAAAGTTTAGAATGTGCTTGACTGGAGTTTGTTTTAATCCCTTGTGTATATGATCAAAAAAATGTTTTTATAATGTTTATGTTATCTAAGCCTAACATATGTTATGTTACCCATTGGGGTATTTGATGAGGACTCCAATGAGGGGTTTATGATATGTTGTGTATGCACAGGTTAGGCTTGGAAAGAAAAGTTTTAATTTTTATGTATGATGTTGATCATGTATGGGATTAAACAGGTTCACAGGATGTATGTTTGGCTTGCTACGGGTTCCGGCGGCCTTAAGCCGACCTGGATCCTAGCGCCGGTAGCGGTCCGGTTTCCGGGGCGTTACAGCTTCAAGTCGAACAGACTTGCCATCTCAAATGTCAAGACGAGTCTCCATGAGAAAGTTACCGTTAAACAATAACAATCCAGCAGATCTCCTTTATGCCTGTGAATATGGAATTTCCGATCAATTAGCCGGTGAAAATCCTTACCAACAAGCTAACCACATCATCGTCGGAATATTAGGAAATGCTATATATATTTCCACCTTTTTACAGTATAAAAGGGGAACTATCACAGAAGCAAAGATACGTGATTCTCTCACACCAATACTCTGAATTCTAAACAATTTCTTACTCCCGTCTTATTCTTCAGTTTACTGACTTGAGCGTCGGAGTGCCTGCCATAGACACCAATCACCTCTTCTTGCAGGTCTAGCCAATCACAGCACAGGTCTGGTCCGGACACGACATGTCATAATTCTAGTTCCAGCAATATCATTGGTTCCGTTGCCGAAAAATTCATTGAATTTTCTCTATTCACTTGGATTAAAACTGGTCTCTGATCCCTTTTCTCTTAAAAAGAAATCTCACCTTTCTCTCTTGACATGGCTAAAATTTCGCAGGCTACTGCTAAGAGTGTTACCAATGAGGACGCCATCATTTCTTTCACCCCTGACAGTGGATAAAATACCCCCTCAATGGTCAATGACGTAGAGCTCAATAATCTGAATATTGAGCAGATTCTCCAGTGCATCAGAAGATTGCAAGTTACTTTCAAGCAATGTAAAGCTTAGGAGGAGGCGTATCTTATGGCTGCCAAAGGAAGGGAGGACGTCTCCATTGATATCCCAAGGCCTCGTAGGGGCAATTCACACGTGGTCCAAAGCGAAGGACAAGATCGAGTAAGAGGAGTCATCAGACGATGCTTCGAATGATGTCGGCTGGAAGCTAATACAGGTTGCTCCAAAGTACCTGGAAGGACAGGAAGAGGACAAAAGAACAAGCCAAAAGCAAGACAAAAAATCGGAGAAGTAAGAATATGTGGGAAATACAAAAGTTATCCAATCTTTCGAGGAAGGAATGACCAAGATAAGTATAAGAATTATACTCTACTGAATGACTCACGGACAAATATTTTAGTGTAGATTAGGAAAAATGACAAGGAAGTTAAATGACCTCCTAAACTCAATCCTAAGAAAGTTAGAAGGCGTGATAAGATCAAGTATTGTCATTTTCATGAAAACCACAAACATGCAATGGAGGAGTGCTGGCATCCGAAAGACGAGATCGAAAGGTTAATAAGGACTGACACACTTTGAAAGTTCATTAGAAAGAGTAGAAGAGATAGGAGGTTCAAGCATGAGCTCGTAAAGTCTAGAAAAATGCCCAGAAGCTTGTGAAGGCTAGAAAAAGCTAAGGAAATTATAAGAGTTAGAAAATGCCTGAAAGCTCATCAAGGCATTTGATGCCAGAAAGCTTGGAGGCACGTCAGAGCTAGAAAAATGCCCATAAAGTCTAGAAAAGGCTAAGGAACTCGTAAGGGTGTGAAAAATACATGGAAACTCGCAAAGGCATTTGATGCCAGAAAACACGTTAGGGCTAGAGAAAGCCACGCCAGAGCTGAAAAATGTCCGGCAGCATGATAAGGCTGCAAAAGGCCCGGGAGCTCGCAAGAGCTAAAAAATGCCCGAAAACTTATCAAGACATTATTATATCACTCGGATCAATTTTTACCGGATAAGGAATTGGACCTGACTGATCGGCAGGCCAAGTAAAAAGCAAGCAAGGATATCGTGCTCTCAGCCCGGATAAATGAGCCATATGACCTAGATTATGAAGACAACTGTCACTTTCGAATTTAAAGAATCGAAAACCAGTGGGGGGGACCTCTGATACTACATAAAAATTTTTCAAAATAAGTCGTGAACTATCACCATAAGATAGAACCATATGACAAGGTTAGATAAACTGATAAGCGATACCACCCATAAATAGAAAGACTCGGACGACCAGCTTCTAATCAAGACTCAGACGATCATTATGCTTGGACAAACTCGCCCTCTCAAACGTCAGAGCGAGTCTCAATAAGAAAGTTATGTTAAACAGTTACAATCTAGTAGATCCTCTTTACGCCTGCGATCACGAGATTCTCAATCAATTAGTCGATGAAGATCGCTTGCCAACAGACCGGCCACATCATCTCTGGATTATTAGAAAATATTATATTTATCTTTTACCTTTTTACAGTATAAAAAGAGAACAATCACATAAATAAAGGTATGCGATTCTCTCACACCAATACTCTGAATTCTAAGTAATTCCTTACTCCTGTCTTATTCTTTAGTTTATTGACTTTAGATTTAGAGTGATTGCTATAGGTATAGTCAATTACAGCACAGTTCCAATTTGGCCATATCATAATTCTAATTGTAGCAACATCACAAATTATTAGTACTACTAGTTAATTTTAGATGATTAATTAGAAAAGGTATATTTATAAAATTATTATGCTTTCATAATTACTTCTTAGTGACATAAAAATAATGACAATAAATTTAAAAATTTAAAAATTTATAATTTTATAATTCTTTTTAATAGATAATTTTAAAAAATGATTTATTAATATGTTAATGATTTTTTTCTAGAAAATTAGAAAGAGTGAACATATTTCTAAAATTACTCAATTTTTAATTTATATTTATACACTACTATATTTAATAAAAATTTTAAATTATTTAGTATAAAAATTAAAATTATTTACAAAATGAATTAAATAATTACATTAGCAGTAATTTTAAATAATTAAGAAAGTTCAAAAAAATAATTGTTATTTAAATTTAAAATAATTATGAAATATATTCTAAAAATATAAAAAATGAGAAAGTTTTGAATAATTATTATAATAAATAAAAATTAATTATTAGATTTGAATGATAATATACGCCACTTGAATACCTTTTGATGGTTGCAACCATTATGTTAGGCTAACGATGCCTTCTTAACCTATAAAAAACTGAAAATTAAAGAAATTTAAAAAATTTCATTTATTTAAAAAAAATTATATTTGAAGAATATTTTTTTAAGCAAAAATATTTTTTAAAATATAATTTTATTATTATTTGATTTTAATTTAAAAAATAAAATATATTAATAAATTTATATATAAATATACAAATAAAATTATAAAAGCGTAAAAAATTATTTACGCTTTTTAAAAGAAAAGAAATTATTTTTTAAAAATAATTTAAGTTTTTTATTAAAAAATATTTGCTCTTCTTTTTATAAATTAATAATATAATAGATTATTTCATTACTCATTATTCTAAAGTAGAAGATGTTCATAGTTGAATTTAAGAAATGAGGTTCTTCTCTTTTTAATATACCTAATTTAATATAATGGAAAATAAAAATAAATTAATTTAACATTTTAAAATGCAAAGAGATGAATTAATTATCCTCCGACAGGTTTATGCATTTATTCTGAGTTTTGATTTTGTTTACACATGTGACTCCAATAATTACATTCGCCGTGGAGTTGATTTTGGACACTTATTAATCTCTAAGTATTTGAATTAAGAAAACTTAACTAAATAATTATGGTCCAACACAAAATTACAGATCTAATTTAGAAACACATACGCAAATTTAGACATTGTTAAGATTGTCTTTTGATCTATTTCATGACAATTGTCTACATGATATCTTCATAGAAATACCTTTGAAAAGCTTTGATATGAGCTACCTGCAAACATATAGCCAGAACCAAGGATCCATCTGAATCATGACTCTGCATAAGGTACGCATCCCCATCACAATCAAGACTTCCTGGCCCCATATAAATTTCCTTTCCGCACCCAAAATCAACACCGTAAATGGGCAAGGTTAACCAGCTAACCAGAGATAGATTAGGGTTTCCATAAGAAGGCCCTTCATCAGTACCTCGAAGAGTATATATGTCTTGAAACTTAGTCAGATCTTGCTGATTCTTGCAGAAGTCGATTGCAGAGTTCATGTAATCACTGGTCGAATTCTGAATTGCATCTCTTATTTTGCCACAAGCGAACCCCAAGGGTTTTGATACAAGCTCACCGGAGGTGCTCACTGCAATTACCTCATGAATAGCATTGCCAAAGTAACTATCAGGCAACTGTGGTTCCATGCGTTTTCTTGCATCGATCAAAATACCCATTGCTGTTGGTTGTTCAGGTTTGTGCTCTCGAGCTTTGCAGGCTGATCTCCATACATGTGCAGCCAAGGTCTCATATCTGGTGTAACCTCCACCATTGTCCATGCTTTTCCTCTCATTGGCCTTGTTTTTTAGCATCTCAACTTGGGCTTTGGTTAGCTTCAGACTCAAAGCAGTTGTTTTCTTTCTTCTTTCCTCATAATTATTTGATTGACCAAGCAAGAGTGGTAGTTCATCGAACTCCTTATGATGAAATAGCTTTTGAGAAATTGGAGGATCCCCAGCTCGCAAGAGCTTTCGATCAAAAACTGGTCGTACGCCTAATGGCTCACCACGTGCAATTCGAGCCCACTCAGCGATGAAATGAAGTGCACTTTGGCCATCAATAACAACATGAGACACATGGAAGCAAATGCTAAAACCACCACATTGGAACTTAGTAACTTGCACAAACAATAAAGGTATTTCATGCATTGGAATAGTGTAGTCTACATGTGGGATGAGATTTTTGAACTTTGAAAATTCTGAAAAATCACCAAAATCCTCTAGTTTTGATTGAGATTCGGCTTCAAGAAACTGGATACCCATGGCATTGCAATGAAGCTCAAGGCGGCCATGGCCAATCCAGTGTACACGACCAGCAAGTGGATAAAACGGCACCAGCACTCGGCTCAAGGAGTCTTTGAGGGTAGTGATAATGGAAGTGAAAGCCTCCTGATGCCCATTTGAGAGAGATGGTTTATAGAAGAAAATAGCAGGCGCATGAGTTATGATTCCAATTTGGTCCAATTCGGAAAGGGAAAGACGGCCGGTCTTAGTTTGAGCATTTGGTTTAAGGTTGCAGGAGCTCTTGATGATCACCCACGACATTAAGATGTTTGAATCAAAATAAAAAAGAGAATGAAACAGCGATATTTCATATGTTTATAATAAGGCCATTTTATAGTTGAAATATAAAACTACTTTATTCATAAGAAATGAAATTATATGTATTTTTCGAAACTTGGTAATAATTGCTTATCAATATAAATCCAAATACCCATTTTGTACGTAATTAATGGCAGCTGTAGCACATGCGTTTCTCTATATGTTCGTTTTAGACTCCTGAAATTTCCGAGTCTATAAATTATATAAAATAAAAATTTTACTATCAAATTATGAATATAATAGTAATTCAAAGTAGTAGAGTTTCTCCTTTGCAGTATATTTCTCTTAACCTCCCATAAAATATTTGTATTCCAAAAATAAAATTACATCATTTTCTTTCCAGAAACTCTCCACTCTCATTCATAAAATTGATCAGCTTATTTAAGAGTTTTTTTTTTTTTTTAATTATATAGAAACGAACGCCAGAATTCAAATATCAGTAATAAGTCAGTCTACAGGAAGAGGAAAAAAAAGATAAATTATTATTGAAATACAGTAGACGGCGGTCCAATCTTGGTTTCTTGAGTATGCTAAGTAAATCTTATCCCAGCCGTGTACAATTTAAATTCAAATACCCATTTTGTCTGTAATCAATAGTTAGATTGTCTTGTTCGATATATTCTCATTTGGATTTGCTTAGTTGTAGCTCATACCTTCAATTAAACAGCTTTTGCGTTTTGTTTATATGTTTGTTTTAAATTCGGTGAGATTCCTCAGTCTTAGGCTGTATAAATAAATATTTACGGAATATTGTAGTAATTTTTATGCTGTAATATTAATGAATTTAAGGCAAATTTTTACTTTATATGCTAAATATAAAGTAATCAATACAATTACTATTATTAATTGATTATAAAATTATTATTTTAATATTATTAATCAATATAATTTCACAATAATTTAAAATTATTTACAAGAAATTAATTTTTTTATTATATATAATAATATATTTTAATAAATAATTTATTTTATAATTAATAAAATTATAATTTTAAACATATTTTTTATTTATTATAAAAAAATAGACTGTCACCCTATCATACAACTGCGGAAGCAAATACAATTATTTAGGAATCATTACTATTAATTTGTAACTTCAATTTATGCATATAAAGTAACAATTTATTTAAATTTATTTATATTATAGCATAAACATTACTACAATATTCCTAATTTGATGGTAAATTGTTATTTATATAGCTTATAGACTCAAGAATCTCACCGAGTCTAAAACAAACATATAGAGAAATGCAAAAGCTGCCTATGAGTTTTTCGACCTGATTTTTTATTTGTAATGACTTCAAACAAAATGTTTCCATTGGATGTTCCCAAGATGGAGCAATTTGCTCTTACTACAAGTGAAATTGATGAATCAACGCTTTGAGATACGGCCATCTCAACATAAACTGCATGAAATTGCTCAGTGATAAAGGTATGGGTTCTAGACTACCAAAAACTGATTCAATTAAATTATGCGAGAGTTGTATTTATGGGAAGCAAACTAGGATGATCTTGATGAAGTGCAAGCTCTTGCTCTTCCGCAACAACATTCTCTGCCTATTCCGCCTCAGGATGTGGATCATTTTCACCTTTGGAGGCCGGGTCTTATAAGATTAATGTGGATGCTTCTTTTGATTTTCAGTCTTCCCGTTTTGGAGCTGCCTTCTGGGGCTTTGCTTTATGTCAGGCCATTCTTTTTGCTATAAGTAGAAATTCCTTCCAGTCATGGTGGAGTCTTAACTCCTTCCAATTGATTGTGGCTGTGGATGGTTCGTCGTTTGCTATTCCTTGAAAAATCCAAGCTGTTAGCCTTGATATTAAATCCTTGTTAGCTCTATTTCCTTCAATTTTTGTGTCTAATGTTAACAGATCGGCCAACTCTTGTGCTAATTGGCTTGCTAAGCATGTCAGGTTGAGTCTGTGGAGCGGTGTTCTAAGCCCTGATCTTTGGTTGGCTTTGTTGTACAATGATAGTTCCGTCACGAGCTAATAAAATATTCGGTTTGTTAAAAAAAAAAACTATGTAGAAATCTTCTACTTTAGAATAATGGGTAAAAAAATAATCTATTATATGAAAGCTACAAAACTAGAGCGAAAATAGTGGTATTAAATTTATCATCTCAAGCACAAGGGCTCAAATCAAAGCTATGGCAAGGTGGGCTCAGAGTCCGAGTCAGAAGTTGACAACCCCATCAGTAGATTTGGCATAGGAAGTAGGAGAAGCTACAGGTTCGAATGCATTAATATCTATTAGATTTAGACCTACTGGGCCTAAGAATAAGAGAGACATGTACTATATTTCAATTTTAGCACCCGATTATTTTCAACTTACAAGTCTGTGGGTTTTCTTTTTGAAGTTTTGGAAAAATTATTATTTACAACTTACGATAGATGAAAATTCTCTTATTTGAAAAAAAATATATTCATTTTATTAAAGTATTTATGATAATTTCTACATTAAAATATTTCACAAGGTATAGATTCAGTGTGTGTGGATAACTATCAACCTATTTTCATCTAAAACAGATTTATTGTAATTTATGGTTGAAAAGAAAAGCAGATTTATAATTGTTTTGAATTCCAAGTAATTGCGTATTATGATGAGTCTCTAAGGAATCAGTTCCCTCTTTGTATTCTCGCCAATATCACAACAAACTCTGAGTTTCCTTTATAATATTTTGTTATCTTATTGGAATAATTTCTCAACTCTTCAATTTTTTTTTCTTAATCTTCATAAGCTCCGAAATGATTAAATCTTCTCAAATTAGCATGGCTTTTGCCCTACGTTTTTAACTTTAATTTTATTTTAGATTAAACTTAATTATAAAATATCTTTTTTCTTACCAAATTAAGTAATTTGTTTTTTTTTTATTTTTATACTGTAAAAAGCGAATGAAAATTTTTTTCTAACTTCCAATTATCTTTTATTTTTAAATGAAATGAAAAGTAGGCTAACTATTTTGCATTATCAATAAAGAATATTACTCACATCACCTAAGATACTTTTACTATACTTGGCCAAAATTTAGAAATACTTCTATATATGGGTAGAGTAGAACAAGATTTACGTAACCTATAATTTCAAATTATGACAATTTTTTTTTTTTTGAAATAGCAAATTATGACAATTAAAATTCAATTTTTAGAGTTTTTTATTTATTTTTTATTCAAATTTTAAAAAAAAAAACTTAATATATTATTTGTTACATAAGTGGGACCTCAATAATTTGCATAAAAATGCTATTCTGCCGCAGAAGGGAAAATACCACCTGCGCTGAAACATTAATTAATTTTGACTGCGTAGTGGCCAAAAGGCTATATTTCAGATTATCATCTTTATCAATTAATATAAATAATAATATTAAACTTTAATTTAATAATATTATAATATTTTTAGATAGAAAATGCTATGTGTTGATCAATATAGGCCACCATTAGAGTTTGATAGAATGATTGATAGGTTTATCCAACAAATATCTTCTTTTGTGAAAAAAAAAAAAATCAAAAAGCCCAAACCAATGGGTAACAGCAAGCAGCTAGATTAGAAAGCTTGTACATATAAAATTACAAAATACACAATTCTCCACTAATAACATTTAACAATGGGAAGAGGGAGATGTCCTCATGGAGGGCATTAAACATTAGTGAAAGCAAAAGTTATTGGGTAATTAATTTAAAATTAAATATATTTTATAATAATAATAATCTGATTTAAGAAGATTACTAATTCAACCACTCCAAAAGAGAATTGCAGCGCAGGTGGAAGTAATCATGACTGTCCTAACAAAAAACCACACCAAAATAAATATTAATTTATTAAAAAAAATACTTCTGCAAATCATGCTAGCTGTTTAGGTATTTAAAATTTTCAGACAAAAAAAAAGGAGAGATTTTATTTTTTGATTGAGAGATTACGATAGTGAAAGTATAGGGGGGGAGATGATTATCATATAATTAAATGATGATTGGGGATAAAACCCAGTAGAAATTAATTGTCTCCCTTTTAACAGAAAGCAGAGAAGTATTATTACAGTGAGTGGGGACAGAAAATATTTAAGATAAAAAGGTAATTTAATAAAGGCTAGTTTTTGAACTTGTAAAGCCATTTTGTCTTCCTTCTAACTTTGTCATTTCTTGATGATTGAATTATGGTGGAATTGGCTGTTTAACAACCTATGCCCTATATACCCTATATAAATGCATGCTCTCCTCTTTTTAGACTCTATCATTGCAATCCTCCTTCAATAATAGATTTAAGCACCTCTTCTCAAATTTTAATTTTTAATAAAATTTTAAAAAATTATTTATGTAACTAATGTTATAATTATATTTTTATTAAAATGTAAATTTAAATTTATTAAAGATATGTATATTTTAATTCTCTAAATATAAATACTTCATTTATCATTATAATCACTCGTCCGCCCCATTTTTCCCTTGCATGCCCTCTTAGAAGTGTTCTTGTGATTGGATGCATCATTGAATCAAGCTACATTTGATAATATTATTTAGATTATTCTCTAAAATATATATTATCTTGAAAATATTTTATAAACCTTTTAATTTTAAGTATAAAACTGTCAAAGCATTAATATTAAAAAATTCCAAATAAAATAATTTTAAACTGCAATTTAAACCTCCACCTACCAATTCATTCGTTAATTCTACTATATTTCTGAATTAAAGCAAAACCCCAGTGTCACCTTTTACAGTCGTCAATATCGTCTTGCAAGTGTGATGTCTATTCTCCAAGATATTATTGTGTTTGAAACATGTTTTCAAAAAAGCAAATTCTTAACAAATTTATTAATTTTGGACCTAATACTTTGGCTGATAGTGGTGGAATTCATTATCCGCCGAATTACTCTGTTTTAATTTGTTGGAGCTGTAATACGAAAGAAAATTGTTTTTGGAGTAAATTATTTCGTTCCTTCATCCCTACTATAAGATTATTTTTTTCTTAGAAAAACAAAAAAAGATAGGATTATTGGAGCTATCAGAAATTCCAATCCTAGATTGCCATTTCTTTTTTTTGTTTTTTGTCGAAATCCTAGATTATCAATTTCCACCATGTCACAGCCAACCAGAGAAGCATTGCTCCCGGAATTTCAGAATCTTTTTATCTCTTCACTAAAAGTAAATCACAAGCAAAGCTAGCACATGATTTATCACAAAAACACACGGCTCAGATCTTCCACGTTTAATATGACATGGGTCCCACTTCATTTTCATCAGAACAGGAATAAACAGAAGCACAGTTTCAACAATACACCCCCCTCACCCCCTGTTCTCCGATTGAGAAATTACCTGTACAAAAAGATGAAAAGAAAAAAAGAAAAATAAATCGCGGGTTTTAATTTTAATTTTTCAAATTTTTCTCAGTTTCGGGGATTGAGCTATGGTTCTGAAGAACAACGGCCAAAGACTCTTGGCGACGAAACCGCAAATGCTTGGCAATGAACTCGTCTATGGCCCGCTGAAACTCCTCATCACTCAATTCATCCTCTGGACATAAACCCTCGCCGCCGGTGGACTTCACAGCATTCATGCACTTCTCTGTCTCCGATCGCCGCAGCTTCTTCGCTTTCACCTTCTCCGCTGGCTTCCTCTCTAACTTCTCCGACTTCGACCTCCGGTAAACTCTCGGATTGTGAGAATCTGTGTCGGAGTCTGAATCCGAAGATGAGTACAACTCCATGTCAACAGCACCATCACCATTTTTGTCTGTTTGAGTGGTATTATTAACTTGGGAGATTATTTCTTTGTCCTGGTACTCCATCTCCTTGGTTGCGTGAGATGGAAGACGCGGAGGAGAGGAAGGATTCTCTGACAATGGCTTGGAACAACGATTTTCGTTGTTTTTTAACAACTCCTCGTAAAATTCAGTCTCAGCATTGTCCGTGGCGGGATTCTCGCCAGAGAATCTGCCAGATTTGGCGATGAGAGTAGCGATGATAGCATTGCAGAGGAAGAAAACGAAGATTGGACTGGCGATTACTCCAGCTGTTCTCATAAAGAACTCGCCAGAGATTCTAATAGCAAATGGAAGGCGATTGAAAATCCAAAAGAGAAACACAAGAGCAAGGCAAAACTCAATTAATCGAAACAGCTTTCTTAAGTTCGGAAGGTGATTGTACCATATTATAGCGCCTGTTTTCTCAGCTTTGACGTGATCAAAATTAAACAAATCCATGGCAGAGAATGGGAAAGCGATTTGAAAGAGGAAGAGAACAGAATAGTATATATTCAGGAAGATGCGCCCGTTTAAGTACCCGCTTTCATGTGAAGAAAACAGAAAGAAAAGGAAAGAAAATCCAGCAAAAATTTTCTCGGAAGAGTGAAAGCTGAGGAAGGGGGGTGCCTTTGCTTCGCCTTGCTCTTTTCTCCTACTAATGAAAATGAGCGTTTGGACTAGGAACTGAAGAGAAGTGAACCCTCTCTGCAGACGCGGCTTTGCCTTTTATAGCCACCTCGAAAACACAGAGAGTGATTAGCCTTGGGAAATTACTTAAAAATCTTTAATAAAATCGAGATTTAAAGAGTCCTAATGAGGCGGGACCACTGTTCAGAGTTGAGACAGGCGTGGATTATTGCCGATTAAGTGGGGTCAAAAATTGACCTGCCACGTGGAATAGTGTATAATTATTGATTTATTTATTTAAAAAATGTTTAGGTTTGGTTGGGAAGGAGAGGGGGCACCTGAGTAAGTTAAATAGAATAGCGTGTGCGTGATTCGATGAGATGCGTGAAGGGTTTTCACGTGAGGTGGGTGGCGTCCGTGGGTCTGCTTAGCGCATTCTGGTCCGTTCCTTTGTCCTTGTATTTCTATTTTATTTTTGAATTTTGATTCCCACACACACCGGCTGTGTGTTGCCATTACACTACACCTTTTCCTTCAGTTTTGCAAGGAACACCAAATTCATAATAAATTAGTGCTTTTTCTTTTTTACCTCAACTGCTTTTTACCTCTGAAATTAAAATATTTTTACCTCTACCGATATAAGACATTTTCAAAAAGAAACAAGTTCAGCCTTTTGTCAGCTTAATTAATACGCCTTATTATCATTATTGATTATTTATTTATTTATTTCTGAAAATATTTTATCAATATGTTATTCTATTTATTTAATTAAAATTTAAACATCTAAAGTAAAAGTAATTGGTTGAAAGGGTTGTCTGTTTTGACATTTAAATAAATATAACTTAGTCATTCCCTTAATTTCCAAGATCTTAAATAATTATTTATAAGCATAAGGATTTAATAGTTCAAGAAAACAATTATTATTATTATTGTTATTATTATTATGGCAAAATTTTAGAGGGGAATATTATTCCTCTTTTTCTTTGTAGTGGAGCACATACTAAGTAATTATTTAGTCTAATAAAAAAGACAAATTATTATAAATTTCTTCTTCAATACTATTTTAAATGTATCAAATGTTAAATACAAATTAATAGATAATACTATAATTTAGCTTAATTACCATGATAAACTGGAAAAAGGATTGCTTGTACAAGTTTAAAAATTTACAAAACTAATTGAAGATGATGAATTTAGAAAGATGAAAGGGTTGAATTCATAGACGGAAGCAGCAGAAGGTTTTTGGCAAATGTGTAATCACGTGGCTCTGAAACTCACTGTACGACCAAGTTTTGAGGAGGCAGTCTGGTTTAAGCAATCCCAGAAAACTAGAATTGCAGTTTTATTTTCCATGCATGGTTCTGGGATTGGATGGGATGGCAGGCCTCAGTATAGCCAATTTAACACCTCCCTTCCTATTTTGGTAGGACAGTATCTACTAATATTAATACTTTTAATTAAATTAAATATATATAAACACAATTTTAGTAAAATTTTAGTTGTTGGTTGAAGTTAATGTAATTAATACATGTTTGGGTAGGTAAATATGTCTGTCTACCAGATGAATTTCAAAAAAAAAAAAAAAAAAATTATGAATGAAGTTGCTAAAATAGAAGTAGGTGATTGTAGCATTTGTACTATTGACAGTGTGTTTGATGGACAATTCTTTTTAGCGTTTCTTTCTCCCAGTTCCCAAATACCCAACACTGTTTCTTTTCTTTGCTGAATCTCTACTCCTCCATACTCCCTGTTCCCTCACTTGTCTTTCTCTCTTCTACATGGATTTTTTCTTTCAGATAAATAGATTTCATTGGAAAAAAAATATATCGATAATAGTTGGACTTTCTGCATTTAAATTGAGGCCGAGTTCTAAAAAAAAATATAAGTCTAAAATCCATCGAGTCATACTGGATATATAGGGCAGACCGAACGGTTCATGAGCACGAGTTAACAGAAAATAACACAATCCGATAATATGACATAAGGAAAAATAGTTAGTCCCGTCACTTCGCAGTCTTAATAGCACGCGCGCCGGATGAATTAAAAGGTCTCCTAGCATGGAGGGGTGTTATGACACATCCATACAGATTTAAGTGATAAAAACAAATGATACTATAGCAAAAAGGAGGTTAGATGTCACTGACAAACAAAAGAAAAAGAAATAAAAAAAAAAAGAAAAATGTAATCTTTTTCGGCCAAGCATACATACATACTCTGAACACTATTTTCTAAATATTAGAATATCAGATATCAAATGTCTAAATGGATAAGAGAGCTAATATAAGTTTCAAAGGTACAAATACAATATATATTAATAATGCCAAAAAAATTCAAAAAATATTTGGAATTTTAAAAATCTAACTAAGACCCAAAAATATGTAGGATGAAATTATTGAGTACTCATATTCATTGATTTTTTTATTTTTAATTTTTGTAAAATAAAAGAAAAATCTCTAACCCGACTTAAAGGATGCCTCACCCACCCGTAGTTTGAGCAGATCAAATGCAAGAGTCTATAGTTAATTTGTCTCCACTAAGGTCTTAATTTCAAGCACAAAAGCTAAATGGGCTCCATATTATTCCACATATTCGGCTTTATTCTCTTTGCCCTTTCTTGGTATTTTTTAATTTCAATTATCCCTAATTAAAGCATGAAAGAAAATATTAAAAGAAAAAAAAAAGGATACTCCAGTGGTGGAAAATTGCTTCCACGGAATCTGCAGGAAGTTAAAGTTTGAATGGAAAAAAAATGAAATTTTGATTCTGAGCAAACATAATGAGACTTTTTCTTGGCTGTAAAGGTGTTGGAGAATATGTGTAAAGGTTGTTAGAGATATGGTTTAAAACTTGGATTTTGCCTCGCAGAACATGAATTATATTTAAAAAAGATAACATTGATTTGACCTCTTTTCATGGAAGATGATACAGTTTAGAATAATTAAATGAATTATACATATTTTTTAGAAAATAATTTTTTTAAAAAAATTAAAATTTTTAAGTAAATTCGCAGTCTAATCTTAATGGCATATTCCAGCTCTGTCAATATTGTCCTTGGTTGATCACGTGTACACGATAACTTGTTGATTCAATTAGATTTTTATTAAAATTTAATATATTTATTATTATTCTTTTTAATTTCGTATAAAAATCTGAAAAGAAAAAAAAAAAAAATTGGAGGGAGCAATTTATTTGTAATTGTGATAAGGAGGCCACGAATTTGCATTTTCTTCCACTAACCAGCATCCAATAATCGCTTAAAAGAAAAAGCACAGCACACACACGCCAATCAAAAACCATTCGCCTCTTTTGCCACGCCGATTTGAAAAAAAAAAATGTTTCTTTCTTTTTCTTCTAACACGCTTGGCTTGACCCAATACCAAGACTCCTCCACAAAATGGTAGCAGCTACGGCTCTTCTCCACAAACCTACCTTCACACCCTCCCTCTCTTATCCTTCTAACCCCCGCACCTTCACCCCCACTTTGCTTCTCCGGCTTCCTGCTTCAAGCTTTGGTTTCTTTGGTGGGGTTGTTTCCAAGAAACGCGTTTCAAAGACCTCCATGACTGAGCTGGTCAAGACTTACGCGTTTAGGGATGGTGATGGTGAGAAAAGTGTCAAAATGCTTCAACAAGAAGCTTTAGTGAAGGAACCCTCCGGTTTTCCTTCTCAATTCACGCCTGAGGGATTGGAACGCACTCTCAATCGTCTGGTTCGTTATTTTTTCCCCCTTTCTTTTTTTTTTAATCACTCTGAACTTTGTAGTGAAACTTTTTTGTTTTTGCATTTGTTCATTAATTTCAGGTACTAGTTGTGTTCTCTTGGTTTATTTATGTCAGCTTCAATTGTAGAAAGTTATTTAGTATTTCAATAACTTTGGGACCAAATTTTGATCCCAATTTTCCAATTTGATTTGGTACAATTATGTTCTTAAATTTCTCTCAGCATTAAACTAAGAATTCTCTCTCAACATTCACACCAAATAATTTTCGCATGAAATTATATCTTTTTTGATGTTGGTGCAGAGCAAGTGGTTTGTATCTTTCTTGTTTGGTGCTGTGATTCTTTGGAGGCATGATGCTGAGTCGATGTGGATTGCTATGGGGTCTGTATTAAATGCTCTCCTTTCAGTAACTCTCAAACGGATATTCAACCAAGAGAGGCCTTTTCCGTCAGCAAATTCTGAACCTGGAATGCCATCTTCACATGCACAATCCATCTTCTACACTGTTGTGTTTTCCATTCTTTCAGGTAATTCTGCTTCCCGTTTCGTTTGACATTGCCATGAACTGAGATTATATGTATTCTATTATATTTTACCCTGTGGCTGCTTTAGCTTGGTAGTTGTTTAATTTTAATCAAGAAACTATTAGGAATTATATTGTTATTGTCATTGCTATAGAGGAAGATAAAAGATCACCACTCTTGTTATAACTAATTAAGTTAGTACTCTTGTTTAATAGGTTGGCCATATGAATAGAGGCAGTAGAATTGTGTAGGATCTACAAAATTAAAGAATTTCTCTTTCTAGAGTCTTTTATCTCTCTACCCATTTGTTTTCTCTCTTCTCTGCCTTAACCCTGCTCTTAGCTTTCTCTTCTTTCTTAGCTAATCTTATTTTCTTCAAACCAAACAATAATGTTTGGCCTGAATTTTTCAGTTCATAACAGAAATTCCATGAGAACTTGAGTAGTCAATGCAGCCTTGCAGACTTGCAGTATCTTCTTCTTCTTCTTCTTCTTCTTCTTCTTCTTTGTCTTTTCTTTTTTTCCCCCTCTTTTTGGGAACAAGCATCAATCTAAATTGATAATTTGACAGAATGGATTAGCAGACAGTGTTCACCTTGTGATTGCATAAGAATCAAGGTTGATAAACGGGTAATAGACAGATAGATTCTGTCATATTGCACTAGAATAATTAAGTCAGATAGTATGGTTTGCTAGAGTGATGTCTCATTTCGTCAATATCATATGTGCTAATAGTGGCATTTAAAATCTTGGAAGAATACATGTTTTTTCATATAGTTCGTGAAAAGAAAATGGAAAAGGCATTTAGTTTTAACATTTGAACACAACAAGGGTTAATAGACAAGGTAATCTTTGTTTCTTCTTGTTCAGTAACTGCTTGCTGGTACACATATTTCCGCTTGTCTGTATTCAGTTAGATTTAGGAAAGAACCAGATTTACTTCTTCATCAATAAATAGTAAATAGTTTAACTGTAATGATTCTATTACTGATACATACTTCTTGCTGCTATTTATGCTGTTGCAGTTACAGAATGGTTTGGAGTAAATGAGTATACATTAATCATAAATTCTTTCACCTTAGCATTGGGCTCATATTTTGTAAGTATCACATTGTCACTCATACTATAGCATACCTTATAGCTTGTGGGCATAACTAATTTTTTGTTCTTTGTAAGAGGAATAATGTTGAATCTCACATCGGTTTGAGATAGGGTAACTCTTATAGGGGTAACTCTTATAAGGGACTTAGACACTCTTTCTCTTGAGCTAACTTTTGGGCTGAGTTAGACCTAATCCAAATTTAATATGGTATCAGAGTCTCCCATTGATATTGGGTCTTTCGTAAATATGTCACGCTCGAGTATAATTCTTCATTCTGAGCGTGAAGGAGTGTGTTGAATTCCACATCGGTTTGAGATAGGTGTAATGTGCTTAACTTAGGCACTCCTTCCTCTTGATTTACTCTTGATTTAGATTTTGAGATGAATTAGATCTGGTTCAAATTTAACAAATAATTATAACCGAATATAATAATGGCTTACAAGTTACTGAAACAGAAGAAAATTTTGTGTATCCTGAGCCTGTGAACTAGTCTTAAGAGATTCTACATTCTTCAGAACAGTAAAGACAATTGGTTAACTAACTGAGCTTATGACAATATAAGACTCCTGAATTGATTTTCCTTGTAGTTGATGTTGGTTTACAAAATGTATCCTTCGTGTGCTAAGTGAGAATGGACAGGTTGCTGATGTTCATTTCTATTATCTGTTTCTTGTAGTCATGGCTACGGGTATCACAACGATATCATACAGCCAGCCAAGTGGCAGTTGGTGCTATTGTTGGGTCCCTATTCTCGTTCTTATGGTATTGGTCATGGCATTCCATTGTGCTGGAAGCATTTGTTTCCTCCTTTACAGTTCGAGTAATCATCATTCTGGCAGCTTCAGCATTCTGTCTAGGCTTTGCCTTATATGTGCTCCGCCATTGGCTTAAAGATGACGAATGAAATTATTTTACAGTGACAAACGTAGCAAGCTGATTGAATGCCTTTTTGGAGTTATTTTACATTTATAGTTTTACCTGGAATAGGGCTTCAGTAAAATGTTCCTTTCTCTAGTTGTTGACTTGAGAGTAAAGAGTTTACTAAGGATGATATAGAAGAGAATGATTCAGTATGTATACAAATATGATGGAAATGGAAGCTTTGATTTTCTTACGAGACTAACTCACAACACATGTATTTAGAATTACAGATTAAGAGAAATTTGCATCATATGATGACCAAACTTTTACCTCCTGGAAGAAAAACAATCATCTCCAAAAGAGGAACCATATTTCAAGATATTCATAAGTCGCCTGGTGTCTTTTGCCCTTCACCTCTTCACATTTCTAATTCTAGTAAATACCATGAATTTGACAAAGCTTGTGGCTGTTGAGCAGTAACATTCACAGTTGAGGATCGCTCACTCAAGATTATCTCATCATCATCTCAAAATTATCTATTATCCTAGTTAGGAGTTGCCAAAACACGACTGCAGCAACTGCACCGCATCTTTTAGCGGGGGAATATATCTTGTAGTGAACTGTGTTAAACACGAGGTCTCTCTGGTATGTGCTGAAACCAGGTTCTTCCAAGATTTTCCAAAAACGCTTAACGAGGGTTGGCTATACTATAATGTTAGGGCTTTTTGTCAATTTAGGGGAGGAGGATTTTAAATTTGTGAATTAGGAGTTGTGAAAAAGATATTTGTTAAGTGCCGCCATGATTAATAGGGCCAGTCTTGGCACTAGGTATTTAGATATTTTTTTTTTACTAGGTATTTTTTTTTTAAATTGTGGTCAGGCACTACTTAAAACGGCATCAGACTATAATTTAATTTTTTATTTTTAATTATTAATATATTATAATAAAATATTTATATTATATTAATATAATATATTTTATTAATTTTAATATTTTATTATAATAATAATATTATAATAAAATAATACTAATTATAAATTTATTTACTATTATTAAATATATGTATAAGAGTACTGAATTAAATAATTAATAAAAAAATTAATAAATAAGTTAATTAATTAATATAAATATTTAGAATTATAAAATAAAATTATGTTGTGATTAAATGTTATATGCAATCACCTGATTGTTTATAATTTATCAAAAATAATAGATTTAATTAATTAATTTTATAATTAGATTAATTAATTAATTTATTTTTTCTTGATAAATTATAAATAACTCAGATTTCATATAATATCTAATAGTAAAATAATATAATAATTTTAAATATTTTATGGGAATTATTTATAATTTATTAAAAATAAAAAATAATTAAAGTAATTAATTCAGTGAAGTGATTTTATATAAGTTTAATAGCAGTATAATATTATAATTCTAAATATTTTTATGTGGAGTCTTTTTACTATTAATTTTTATAGTATTTTTATATATTAAAAATATTTTTATAATAATTATTTTTACGTAAAATAACATTAAACGTGTACAAAAATATTGATATTATTTAATTATAGAATTACTGTATTAATTTATTAAAATAATAAAAAAATTTATCACTGGACATATGTATACAATATGATTGAATTATTTTATTTTATACATCTAATCACATTATAATATCAATTTTATAATTCGAAATATAATTTCAGTAATTTTTTATTTAAATATTAATAATAAAATTTATTAAATATTAATATATTAAAATTATAAAAAAATATTTATTATTATAAAAATATAATAAAAATAATATTTTAAATTAATATAATATAAATATATTATTAATTTAATACTTTTATTTATATTATATTTTTTTAATTATAAATTTTTTATAATATATTTTATTAATTTTATTAGACTATAATTATGCAGTCGTATATAATTATAGAATAATATTAATTTTATGATACTATACATAATTACAGAATAATATGAATTTTATTATTATTAATAACTAAAAAATAATATTAAAAATAAAAAATACTTTTATTTTTAAATTAATATAATATAAATATTTTATTATAATATATTAATAATTAAAAAATAAAAAAAAACCACTACTGTAACAACATCAAACACATTTTTCCGTTGCCACAGAATATTCCAATTCTAAATTCACAAATATCTATTTTTTCAAACTCTAATTCACAAATTTACCACAACATATTCCAATTCTAAATTCACAAATATCTTTTTTCCAAACTCTAATTCACAAACTTAAAATCCTCAGCCCTTAAATCGTCAAAAAGCCCATAATATTATGACTTTTAATTTTTATTTTTATTTTATTTGTGTCAATTGATAAAGAAAAAGTTTATATTGATTGTTATAGCTAAAAACCTTCTTAAGCAACAGAAAAAGATTATAATCATATATTAATTAAAGAAAGATTTATAATTTAGTATCTGAATATTGTCATTATATCAGTTTCTACATTTTCAGAAATCTATTAAAATGTGTTTATCTTTTCTTTTTATCAACGAAATAATTTTTTCATTTATTTCTACCGTTTAAAATATAACAAAATCGTAATTATCCTCTTTTTTTTCTTATTTATTAATTCTTTTTCTTCTTTCATTCTGTTTTTTTTCT
Organism: Manihot esculenta; assembly: GCF_001659605.2. Classification (NCBI taxonomy): domain Eukaryota; kingdom Viridiplantae; phylum Streptophyta; class Magnoliopsida; order Malpighiales; family Euphorbiaceae; genus Manihot; species Manihot esculenta. Next base: position 7,519,847 of record NC_035162.2, on the reverse strand, counting down.
TCTTTAATTCTTCATCAATTCTTCTTTTTATTTTTCTTTAATTTTTCATCAATTCTTTTTTTAGTCTTCTTTTTTAAGGAGGATATTTTTCTTCTTATCCTTCGTCATCTTCTTATTCTTCTTTTTTTTTTCGTTTTTCTTCTTTTTCTCCTTCGTCATCATTTTTTTATTTTTTTAGGAGAGGAGGAGAAGGAAGAAAAGAAAAGAAAAATTATTTCGTTGACTGAAAGAAATAACAAAGACATTTTAATAAATATAAAAAATAATTGAGACGTTTTAATATAATTTTTAAAAAATAGAGATTAACTTGTCAATAATAGTAATATTTAATTACTAAATAAGAGATTTTATTTGAAAGTAAAATTAAATTTAAAATTTTTTTTTTATTATTTATTTATTTTTAATGAAAAAGAGAATGAAATTATTTTCTCGTTGATGGAGAGAAAAGATAAAAAATATTTTAATAGATTTTTGAGAAATAAAAGATTCATTTGTTAATAATGATAATCGTTAGAAATTAAATTATAGATTTTCCATAATTAAATTGTAAGCTGCGTAACGGCGCTTGCATTGCGCTACAGCTGCATAATGGGCCTCAACTTTAAGCTGGTAAACCCACTTAGGTACAATCATGCTACCCATTTAAACTTTAAGCCCACGTCCACAGTGGGTGTGATTTTTCATTTGTGGACTAGAAATCGCTTGTACAATTGAAAATAATTAAATTCTATTCATGTCATATAAAAATTATATATTCCGGTATGTTAAAAATTTTCACAATGAAACTTACAAACTTGCAAAGACGGAAAAAATCTGCATTTGATTCCATTTGTTTATCTATGCAAATCTAATGAAGGTGCACCTTGAAGATCGGCTGAAAAATGGGACTCGTTCAAAGGTGAGCAACCCACTATGATCCAATCATATGGCCATGTTTCACAACTAGAACATTCAAGGCTACATCGACTTGGGCTCCTCAATCAACCCTAGAAGACGTGATGTAGTGGTGTCACCGGAGGCCAAAGTGGTTCATGCTTCTAAGCCCTAGCTAGCAAGACCAAGATACCTGACGGAAGGCTTCCACACTAACTGGAAAAGCAAAAAGACAGTTTTATGGATATATTGATAGCGCAAATTCACTTGCATCCACCAGTGGAACGCTTCTGAATTTGATATAACTCACATTATAATGCTCGAATTTTCCCTCCATAGCCATAGTAGTTCAGAAGTCCTTCGTCTTGCCGCCAATTTTCTTTCACTTTCACTTCAATCTATTTGAACAGTGAGTTGCAGCAAGGTGAATCGTCCATTTCACATCCAAAAGAAAGACTATACTGCTTGAAAATGCAAATTCAACTGAAAATACAAGATAATCATTGTAACATATCTTCTCAAATATTAGTGAAAAATCTTGCACCTCGAGATAAACTTTCTTTTGCAAGAAATCTTCAATGTCAAGCCGAGCAGCTGTTGCAAGTAATTTCAGAGCCCTTCCTTCCTGCAGAGATCAAGGGTACATTGATCGAGACGAACCACACTAAAGACAGTGCACATGAGCACATATAGACACATGAACCTAGCATTTACACTCAAAGCAGAACGAAATATTGACTTTAATATCTTATTTTAAATTCGAAACTGAATTGGCATTTTTAAAATGTGAAAACTCCAACCTGCAATTGCAAATATTTCATTAAATTAAGGGCCTTACTTTTCCAATGATGATGATCTTCTGGGAATTTTTCTCAACAACTATCTCCACTTGTATGAAATCTTTTGCTGTGGGCCTACTTTTGTAACTCACCACATTGACCTATAGGATTCATGAAGGAAAAAAGTAAGGTTTCCAGTTTAGACACCAAATAAAAGCAGTATTTGGCGTGTGCTGATGTGGAAAGAAACCATTACATACCTGACATGCATAAGGAACTTCATTGCGAAATTGCATAAAGACCTTTTCTCTTATAATTTCAGCTATAAAAAATCTCTCTGGGTGTTCGCTAACGATGTCCTGGGAGTAAAACCATCAGAGTGAAAAGTTAATATACAAAAAGCACTTCAGTTCCTTAAATCAGAACACTGAAAGAAACTGATGCATCATATCAATATGAAATACTTGTTGGCATTTGGATATAAGTTACGTCAGAAAATTAGTTGGTAAAAATAAAATGGCCTGGATGAAGTTAAACCACTCCCCAAAGTCAGCATAAACTTTAACCTTCTATTGATCATGAGATGTTCCTCGATAATAACAAGAAACTGGGTGGAAATCAAGTCAGATATATAACAAAACAATTCCCTAGCTATGATTTCCATTTTCCCCTTTTCTTTCCAAATTCTGCTTGCAGAGTCAAATTTTAAATAAAAAAGAACAAACTTTTAATGTCTTGCTCACAATGTTATAGCTACATCTTGAGTTGCCAATTCCATAAAGCAAAAATGAAAGGAAAACATGCCCAACAGTTTTACGATGTCAATATTCAAGGCAGGCAAATTTTACAACACTGTTTTTAGTTGTCTTTGGCGTAGTTGGATTCATGTCACGATGAGTTGATTAGCTCATAACATGAAAAACATATCACTAAAATGTGTTGATACACATAAGCTGAATTGGCTTGCAATGACCAATTTAAGGAAGAAGTTTGCAGGGAAAGCATATGAAATATCATTCAAAGGATTCTTTTTAACCCATAAAACAAAAAGAATATATTTACAGATGTTTCTTGTGGAGTGATTTTTTTTTAAGTTGGGTTGAGTGCTTTTTGAACAGCAGTTGCTAACATTTGACATTTATAATGTGAGGAAGCAGTAATTGTGAAAAATATAATTATACAATTGCTATGTGCTTATTTCATTTGTCTTAAACAGACTAGGTGAATCAGTATAATGTGTCGGTGTATATTTTCTAAAAGCAAATTTATTTGTTGTCATTGCATTTTGCCAAAATCCGATAAAATATGCATATGAAATGGGTACTTATGTCTTTTGGGTAACCTGCTCAATTAACAAGTCACGTTAGAGGGACAGGAGTGCTTTATGTTCACTGTTCAGGTTAGCTGCTAGCATAATTTTTTAACATCCATTTATGACATGACAATGAAAATTGCCACCCAAAGGACCCCATAACTCATGGAAAGTAGTATTACCAAGTTTTCAGAATTTCTAATAAATTAACTGGTATAGTCTTGTTTCAAGGGGAGAAAACCAAAAAAATATAATATTCATACAGTCTCAAAGTTAAAAGGAAAAAAAGAAAGAGCTTAAAATTCAATTTAAATCCACTTGATGGACTCCAGTTTAGCTTAATTATCAATATTAAAATTTTGTAACGGCACATCTGATGCAAACCCCTTTGAGATTCAGATATCCATTAGCTGAAAAGAACTTTTCTTTAATGCATAACATCATCAACATTCAATAGACAGCTTGCTTAAGAATATTGATCTCCGTATATAGCCTTATCATAGAAAGTCAAACAAAAGTCTAGGGACATATATATCCCCAGTACAGATAAGCATGTTAAGATGAATGTGTAAAAATATGTAAAAGGACCTAACTTTGAAAGGAATGATTACATTTGTTTTAAAAAAGGAAGGTGGAACCAATTGGGTAACAAGTTCAAGAGAGTTCCCAAGATGGCTTTTAATAGTGTGAATTGGAGGGATAAAAATGATTTCCATGAGCAGAATAGGATCCAAATAATTTCCATGAGTTTGTAATTAAGATTGGGTCAAATAGAGTGACAACCCCACTGCAGAGACAAGTTTCAACACAATATTATGTGTTGTTCACATAGGTTTTGTCCTTGTCCTTGTTTTTTTTTTTTTTTGGAGAGAGAGAGAGAGGAGTAGAATATCCAATACTAGACTGTAAGAAGGAACTTGACCAGGTTCAGATGGTGTGTAATATCAATAATGATGGACGGTTACTACTACAAATTATGAATGTAAGTTCTTGCAAAATTACTGAGAAAATAGAAACAGGAATAGCCTCTTTCCTAAATACCTTTGGATAATAAGCTGGTCCAGTTGGAAGTTTTGACAGTATCCAATCCTTGACGTCTTCCACTCCATGTCCATATTTTGCACTCACAGGAATGACCTCATCAACATCAGTGAATTTCTCATACCACTGCAGTAAGTGTGATCTTGTTTAGATCTTGAAGTCGTTGAAAGAAACAGAAAATCTGAGGCACAATCCATAACTTCAAAATATTGATCTCTAAATCAAATATTCTCATTTAACAGCACAAAAGTAACCTCAAGAAATGACCATAACATTCTCAAACAGATGGCTTAGGTTGCATTATTAAATATTATAGTAATTTTGACAACATGGATATTGAGATAGAATGCATACCAACAATTATGTTTTTCCTACACAAAATTCAACCAATGACCAGTCCGTAATGCTGGACACTGTTTGCATTTAGCAAAAGCATTCCAGTTATTTTGTCAAAGGAACAACTGAAATAAGATAGGAAGTTCTGATTCATAATTCCACCCAAATCAGGGGCTCGAATTTAATGGATGGGATACTTCAATCAGTGTCATGTGAACCCAAGTACAGTTCAGTGAAATGTTGGAAAAGGGAGAAGAGTTGATCATGTAGCAGCTTGCAGACAAGTGTGTTTTACTTTTTGTTTAACTTTAAAAAAAAAAATCTCTAACCACCCAAGTTATGAGCAACAATATTATTTACAGTAATCAATACAAGGGTAAAAGGCATCAAAAATCAACCATGGATGAGTTCTGACCTGAAGTTTCTTTGCAATTTCACCAGGTTTAATCAAGTCTTTCTTATTCAATACTAGCAATGTAGGTGGCTTATGTTTAAGGCTTCCAGCACCTTCTTCCCACACTTCATCAATCTAGCACAAGAAACAGGATTTAATGAAAAATTGGAGAGAAGCAAACAATTCCGCAAACAATAAAGCATACCTTTTCAGGAGCTTTACTTGCATCAACGATCACTAGTACACAGTCTGCATTGATGGCAGCACTGCGGACATTCTTCATCATCATAGAATCCAACTTATGCATTTGCTTTTGAATAACACCAGGTGTATCATAAAGTATCATCTACAAGCAAACATGTAAGTCAGATGAATGGAGTTAAGCCACGTATTGAAGAAACGTTATCACACTTATCCTACTTGCATATTGCATTCCATAGTTAAAAAAGAACCGATAGAATCATGATCATGAGCTAAATCTCTTATCTGCAAGTTGCTGCTTTGAGGAGCCACGCTGGACTTTGGATATAACATAACCAGCTTTTGATGCTATAAACACTTGTTAGTGGAAAAATTATCTATGAGCGCATTTGGATATGCGTGCATTTAAATGCAGGTGCAACTGGAATTTTAAAATTGTGTTTCAAGTAAAATATCATAAAAGACCAACATATGTGAATCAAATAACCTCCCATTTCAAAACCTCTTTTATCCAAATGGATTGAAATGTAAAGATTTGGATTTTTTTTTTTTCTTTTCCAGTGGTAGGAATCCTCAAAAAATATATCAAATAAGAAATAATCTCTCAGTCTTCCTTCATTTCCTGCTTTCATAATTGAGCCCTGAAAGGGAATTCAATTTTTTTTTCCCCCGATATGAGAATTGAATCATAGTAAACAAAGCATATCAATATAGAAGAGAAGAAAAAGAAGGAAAATTAATAAATAAAAAGACATACCTGGTACTGAGGACCAGAACATATACCAAGAATCCGATGCCTGGTAGTCTGAGGTTTATCAGTAACAATTGACAACTTTTGGCCTATCATTTGGTTGGAAAGCGTACTCTTTCCAACATTTGGCTTGCCAAGTACAGCCACATACCCTGCAATTCTATTCTATTTTAAATTGAGGATCAAAATCTTCCAAAATCACAAAAACGAAGACAACAAAGCTCACCGCTTCGATGATTAGGGTCAGAAGCGTAGTCAAGCTCTTCCAACTCGTAGTCGTCAAGCAGCGTCATGTTCCTCTCTGGCTTTTCACTCAGTGATAAAATATTCGACTCTTCTTCCTCCTCCTCCTCCCCGTCGTAGTAATCGTCCTCATCGTCGCTAATCCATAGCTGCTGCTGCTTCTTTGAGAAGGAGAAGATAAGGTGGGCATCCCTGTTACTATTACTAGTGTTGGCTTGAAATAGAAATTGACCACTTGTTATGAACTGGTATCTAGAATAACAATGGCGGAAGGGTGAAATTGTATAAGATTGCATGGAGTATCGGGGAAGAACCGGAGAGAAGTGGAAAGCTAGCTCCATTATAGTAGCTTGCTTCTTCAGTGTTGTTGCCTATGGCTCCATTCCAATTCCTTTCTGTCATATCTTTCAAATATACTAGCTTGCACTGGCTAGCGACAGGCTACTGGATAATCTTCCCCCAACTTCATCCAACGATGTCGTTTTAATTTGTTGGAACGCAACTTCTTTCTACTTTCTCTTTACATCATTAAAACGATGTCGTAGACCATTATATATATACATATAAAAACCCCCTGCCTTGCTCTATTTTATCCTCTGCCACCTTCCTCTACAGCATTTCTCATATCTACACTGCCGTCCGACGTCCATAAAAGAGAAGTTAAGAGGGAAAATTGCTTGACCTTCACTCACCTCCCCATTCATCTCCAAATCAAAGTAATTTTTCTTGTACTAATTGATACCTTCTCCTTCTTGCTCTACTTTCTCCCATATGCTCGTTTAATTATTGTTAACTATTTCAGAATTGATTTTCTATTTGTTTGATATACATATTGTCTATATTCATATTTCGGTCTCTGCCCATACCTATGTTTCTTAAATTTGGTGCCATTTTTCAGTCAATACAGTCCTCACAGCTAAAAACCCTAAACCCATATCCCAGATTGTTTAGATACTGTCACTTCGACTCAAAACTGGTTTTTAATTCCATAAACCAGACATCAAATCCAGCACCAATAAAACCCCAAACCAATGTTGCAATTTTCTGGGATTTGGATAACAAGCCACCAAATTCATTCCCTCCATTTGAGGCTGCCTTTAGGCTCAAAATGGCAGCATCTTCATTTGGGGTAGTTAGATACATGGTGGCATATGCCAATCGGCATGCTTTTAGTTATGTGCCGCAAGCTGTCAAAGAGAAAAGAAAAGAAAGAGCATTATTGAATCAGTTAGAAAACAAGGGTGTGATTAAACCGATTGAGCCATATCTATGTCGAGTTTGTGGACGAAAGTTTTATAACAATGAGAAATTAACGAATCACTTTAAGCAAATTCACGAGCGTGAACATCAGAAGAGGTTGAATCAGATAGAATCAGCAAGAGGGAAGAGGAGAGTGAAGTTAGTAGCTAGGTATGCCATGAAGCTGCAGAAGTACAAGAATGCAGTGAGGGGCGTTTTGAACCCAAAGGTAGGGTATGGTCTGGCGGATGAATTGAAAAGAGCAGGGTTTTGGGTTAGGAGGGTGTCAGATAGGCCGCAGGCTGCAGATGTGGCATTGAGAGATCACATGGTGGATCTGATGGATAAGAGGAGAGCTGAGTGTTTAGTGCTTGTATCAGATGATTCAGATTTTGTTGGTGTTCTGAAGGAGGCTAAATTGAGATGTTTGAAGACAGTTGTGGTTGGGGATGTTAATGATGGGGCACTGAAAAGAGCTGCCGATGCAGGGTTTTCTTGGCAAGAGATTTTGATGGGGAAGGCTAAGAAGGAGGCAGTGTCAGTTGTTGGGCGTTGGAAGGACCAAGACATTTTGAAGAAACTAGAATGGACATACAATCCAGAGGAAGAGAAAACATTGTGTGGCAGAGTTGCTGGATTTGATAATTATGAGAGTGACAGTAATTCTGATGATGATGAAAATGAGGGTGGAGACTTTGAAGGTATCAGTGATGATGATGAGGCTGATTGTGTGGAAAAGGATACTGCATGTGCTTGGTGGGAGTTGAACTCGGATCCTGGGGCTAGTTTCTAATGAAGCTAATGATAGTTTGGCTAAAGCATCAGTCATACAACTTGGTGAAAATCACCATTATTTTTATGAAGTTCTACAAGCAGAATATCTGAGAACATAACCATGTTAGAGCTGTTAATATTTTTATCAGGGTGGTATACTAATGTTATTTTTGCATCTTGCTTCTTAAACTGATCAACCATTAAGTCATTTGATTAGATATCTACTCTTGATTTTTGAGGTTTTCTTAAGTTACTTTTTGTAATTCTGAGCAATGAACACTACTACTCTGAACTGGCGTGTGAATGCTGATTGTTTGGTCTCTTCACGTTGCCAATCTCAGGAGACTGGTCGGTAAGCTTCTGGGACCGAATACGAAACCTTTCATCTAAAATTTTAAGCCAGAATCTTGACAAATTACAATATTGAGGGTGGTGTCCTGTCCCGCACTAACCTTTCACGCCAGTTTGGAGTATAAAATTTGTAGGCATAAAATTCTGCGGTGACTCAATATTGAGATAGTGAGAGGCTCTGATATTGTATCAAAGTAAATGGATTGAATCTAATTTTACTCCAAAAAAGTTTGCAGCTTTTATATTTAATATGAAACTAATGTGAGAAGTTTGTTGAGTTCAGCAGTGTATATGTTGTTCCCAATGCTGACAGGAAATCAGGAATTCATAGTTCAGCTTCTATACTTGTATCTAATTTTGTGTTGGCATTGCACTCAAAATCGGGGTTTGTGTGACAATTTCACAATATGTTAAATCTCCACGACCATCAACATTGAGCTACTGGTGCATTTTCTTCAGAGGAAATGGATGTTTTTGTAGAGACCCAGAAGATAAAAACATGGGTACGAACAACGAAAAGACGTGTCAAACCAACAATCTCACCGATGCCTCTGGAAATCCAAGCTCACATAGTTCAAAACCATCGCTACCGTTCACTTCTCTCCTTAAAATTCATCTTAAGGCAGAGCTGAGTAGGAAAGATGGAGGCGGAAAAGACCTATTGTGATTATTCAATCAATCCCCACAGCTGAAGGCTTCGGTAATCCCACATTCAATTCAAAATGAGAAGGTGAAATATAAATAATTGAGTTGTAATATTAAATTAATTAATTATTTTAATATATGAAGTAGCTCAATTACTTATATAAGTGTATATAAAATAAATTAATATTTAATATAATTTGCATTTTCTTTAAATTTAAAATAATATTAAACTCTAATTTAAAAGTTTCAAATGGATATCTCATTTTTATTTTATAAATCAAATATTAATTAAATAATTAGTGCTATTATTATTTCAGTCCAGGAGAAATTTTTGTAGAGATGCAGTTATATAAACATAAGTAGTAGAAAATTAATATATTACAATGTTAAAGTGATCAATTACGATTCTAAGCAGATAAAATAATATGACTTCGTTGAATATATATACCCCAGGTACTGATAAAATTTATCCATCTAGTGGCAGTACTGCTCACCAGATGAGTACATTTGGAGATTATTCTTCTGGGGGCATTCATTTTCGCTTAAAAGAACGCGATCACTAGAAGAAAGGCACAGACCTGCGCTCAGGAATGCCTTCTAACAATCATGTCCACAAGTTACTAACAAGCACAAGCCAAATAAACAGGAAGTTGAAATATTGGGCAATGAATCCCAAACAATACATCATACAAAGATCACAATTGTCGATTGCAATCACATGGAATTACAAGATGCTATCACTATTCTGCAAAATATCATTGCAAGTACTTCCCAAGTTGAAATCACCCTTAAAATGGGCATAAACATGTTCCAATCTGCGACTGTCAATTCCATTATCCTGGTTTTAGTTATTGATAATAAAACTACTTCAACAGAACCTAAAGCTCTCATGCATTACATATGCACATCTATAGCCTTTAACCCGCAAAAGGGTTGGGAAATAATTTCAAATTATGATTGGTCAAAATCAAAATTCAGTGCCTCCAAGATTGCTAGCAATCAGTATGTTATATCATAATTATTTTAAACCATGCTCTTCAGACAGGAAACATGCAATTTGCTATCAACATGGTGGCATATACAACCCTTTATTCTTTTCTTCTACGACATCAGTCTTCTAGTTAACTGAATACCCATCACTTGGTTGCATCATCATGTCTGGGCACAATAGAATCATTACTGGAAGATGATCCTACATCTGGTGGAAGGTACGACCATGCCAAAGCTGCGGTGCCAAGGGTAACTACTGCAGCAATTGATCCCCAAACCCATCGCCACCTTCTTTTCCTGACCTGCCTATTACGCCGAGCCATCTCTGCAAAACCAATAAGCTAAATATTAAAAGAGCAAACCGCCAGCAGTAATACAAATCATTCTAAATTTTTGCCACCTGCCAGATATTAAATAATTTTAGCAAATGTAAAAACTGAACAATCGAAGACAATAAATCTTCCCCTTCATTCGCTACTAACAAAGTTTAGTTCTGATGTAAGATATCATTCATGACATGAGCAAAATATTTGGCAGATATCTATTCATTCATTTTGGACTGTTGATTGCATTCATGCAAATATGTATACCATCTCTAAGGGATATTAGGTTGAAAGATCAACAAAGAGATGGGGGGGGGGGGGGGGGGACAATATTACCAGAAACCACAGATCAAAATGGATAAGCAAATTAACCAAACAATAAGATATTCAAGTTACAGAAATCTCACCTACAGCTTCTTGGTTCCTCTGAGACATTTCTCGATTCACAGCCTCATAGTAATGAAGCCGATCCCACAAACGAGCAATCTCAAAGTTCTTGGCTTCAATCTGAGCTTCTTTTTCCATCTCCACCTCAGCTTTTGCAATGCCCCTCCCAATGGAATATGAGACAAACCGAGCAACATGCAGCTGCTGGCACAGCTCCTCTGCAGGATCAGTTCCTGCAGACAGCTCATCCTCTGGAACAAAAGTGGGAAATGCAGGGAGAGTCAATCCTACAAGGGCTAATTGCTCCCTGATTCTCTGCCACTGATTTTGCATATTATACAGAGTTTCCTCTATTTGCTTTTGCTTCTCTAATTCCATCAATAAACTTAATCTCATTTTACGCAATTCTGCTTCATTGTCATGGATAGAAGTCTGATTCCCACTCTCAGAGGAAAGCTCTACAGAGACAGCAAATAACACAAGTAAGCTTACTAATGCTGCTTCAAAGTCAACAATGAGGTTGTTACACTGCTCACAATGCTTAAATATACTACATGGCTAATGGAGATAACAACTTTGTCCTGTATCTCAACAGAAGGTGTGCACACATGCAAAAAATCAGCAGTTCAGTATATATAGAAAATAAGGTTTACGTATCTTCTCAATAAAAGTGAGATACATATAGAAGATATATAGCATTAAAAGCAAGAAAGCAATACAAAACATGGAACAAACAATTAAGAAAAAGAAAAGGCATTCTGCACTACTTGTCCAACAGCTATATACTCCAGTAACTACAGAAGGGCAAAATAAACTAAAAATAACACAATAATTTATGGCAATAAAACTCAATTACCTTCCCAAGCATCATAGAATTCTCCTGTTGATGGAGTTGCAGCAAATTTTACAGAACTTTCCACCACAGAATTGTCCTCACCATCAGTGTTACTACTGTAACTCATTGATTCCTGAGGATCAAAGAAATCCTCAGAACCACCATCTCTTTCTGAATCTAATGCAACAAGCTTCAGCACATCCTTTTCCATGGCCAACCCGTTCCTAGCATTTCTGCTTTTAAGATCTCCATCAATGCTTCCTCTTTCACCATCATGAACACCATTCATATGTTCCCCTACACTAGGGATCTCATGGTCACCATTTGCAATATCTCCCTTAATGGGACTATCCTGGACACAATTTACATCCTTTTCTTCAACAGAATCAGAAACAGAAGAAGTAGAAGTATGATCTTTAGTTGAATCAACAACACTATTCTCTGAATTCTTTACATTCCCATTAACCTCATCCTCATCCAAAGTTTTCCTGCGAGAAGCAACATCATCCTCAGAAAAGCTCTTTAAAAGGCGAGGCCCACGCCGCTTATGGTTAATGATATATGGTGAAGGAGGGAATGAAGATGGTGAATCAGGGAGTGGGGTTGCTTCAGGAGTGGCATAGAGTGCTGGTGATATCTGAGGACGACCAACTTTCCTTTCTGTCACTGATGTACTATTTCTTCTCTCCAGGGCTGAATTGGGCACTCGTCTTGGTTTCGGAGGAAACTTTGGTTTCGGAACAGGGTTTGAACTAGGAACAGTCTTGTCAACAGTTTTAGAAGCTCCAGGTTCTAACAACCTATCAAGAGCAATTGCAGTAAAGGTAGGCATGGTTCTGCATTATCCACCAGCAAAACCATATTAATCAAAATAGCAGAGCCACAAAAGAGAATGCGCAAATCTAACCATATAAATTAAAACATGCACGGGCTGAACCAATTTCAGAAAGCTACTTTCCGCTTGGGAATTAGACAAGCACCGAACCTTCTATATCATTATCCGATCCACACATAAGACCCGAGATTGAGCACCAATATAGTGAATGCAAAATAACCAATAATTTTCAGAATGTAAAATAAATCAAGTTAAATGAAAATAAGAAACAAAAGACCACCACTCAGTCTACCACTGTACTATACACCTAGGGATGTAAACGGATAGGGTACCCGCGAAATTAAGGGTACTAAAATCCGAACCCGATTACATGTAAAATTTCCAAACCCGTAACAAATCCATTTAGTATTTTAATTTTACTACCTGTACCCATTCCAAATCTGTTTAACAATTCTCGCATAATACCCGAACCCGACGAATAAGTGGAACTACTAGCGGGCAAAGTGGTTGAAGAAGGTTGAGAAATAGTAGTAGCTTTACAACTCGCTACAGATTCGAAACTATTAAACGTTGACATTTTAAATATGCTAAATATGAAGAACAATAACATATATTAGCAAACAATATATAACCACAAGAACAAATAACATATAGTAACTTAATCGATAAATAAATTTATTTAAGTCAATACATAACCACAAAGTAAAATAATCACACAAGTTCACCTAGTTAATTCTAAACATGCTAAAAATTATAATTCAACCAGCATTAAAAGAAAAGGATAAAAGTTTTATCAAAGAACTAATAAATATGAACTAGAGCACGTGGAAAGACATAAAAAAAATTTTTCAATGCAGCCTAATCTATAGCAGCATTTCCTAACTAGAGGGTGCATGGCACTATTCTTTTCTGTTCTTGTAAGGTTGTGCTATTAAACAATATAATTGGTGCCTAATCTTGGTTATTGGTAAAACAGATGAAATCATTGATCCACCCATGGAAGAGATGCCTCCATCTATGAATAAGGCATCAGATACAAAATTTGATGATTCAGATGAATATTCTGGTGCTTCTAGTGAGGTGATAGAGACAGAACCCGATGGGACTGAAGTCTGGTCACCAAAATTTATCACAGAAGGTAATAGAAATTCTATGATAAATGGCAAATTTACAATGAAAATATTTCATTCGACAAAACAAAAAAATCTTGATGATTAATTAAAAAATCTTTAATAGCAACTAAAAATTTTTTAACAGTAACTAAATAATCAGATTAATAGTCCATAAATCCTAAAGACCTTTAATAGCAACTAAAAAATCTATAAAAACATGCGCTTAAAAAATCTTGATTAACAAATCTGATTACAAACTTCAGAGTTCCAGTCAAATCTTGATTAGTAGAATAACCGATTCAATGAAAGAAAGAAACGCCGACTGGGGAGAGAGGGAAAGGACTTGTCGGCGACTGGAGAGAGGCAAAGGAGTTGTCGCCGACTGGAGAGAGGAAAAGAGATGTCGCCGACTGGGGAGAGAAAAGGAGATGTCGCTGAATGGGAGAGGGAAGAGTTGTCGTCGACTGAGGAGAGAAAAGGAGATGTCGCCGACGCCGACTGGGGAGAGGGAAGCGTTGCCTCCGACTGGGCTGCCGGCAGGCTCGGCACTCAGCAGTGAAGTGGGGGAGAGAGGCGTCGACTGGGAAGTGGGAAGGGAGCTAAAATAAATTTAAAATTAAATAAAAAAAAAACTTCACAAATGTTATCTAAAATTAAAAGAAACAAAGAAGAAGCTAAACTAAACCTATGAAAGCAAAGAAACCCTGGATTACCTAATTGAATGAAACTGTACTCTTAAGATAGCTGGCAAAACAGGTTGTAAAATATACAACCATCCACAGCAACCTATAATTCTAAAGCTCCCAACTCCTCGTAGCTATATAACCGCCACGAAGGTTTTTCTTTTCTCAGAAACCAAACAGAAAGGCCAAAATAATAATAATAAAATTTTGGACAAATTTTTAAAGAAAGAAGTAATAAGGTGAAGCAATAAGATGGAATATAGATAAAGGTATAGTCACCTGGAGCAGATGATGGATGAGAGAAACCCTAACTGAAAGAGAGAATCAGCGAAGAAGAGTTGATGCGAACATGAACAAAGTGAAAGAAGAGCGAATCATAACATGTGATAATTGATTTTGATTTTGGATTGGAGTTCACGACTCTTCCTATTTCTGACCCGACGACCTTGAGCTTGAAGAACAAGGCAAAGGAAAAAATTAACAATAAAAAGAATAAGGTTATTTACAGGAAGAGAAAGAGCGCCAAGCTTTTATCGCAACGACCGACTCTGGCTGGCTAGTCGTGTACACTCACATTCGCCTCGCCTCGCCTCGCCTCCCTCCGCAAATATTTGATGACCTTTTTCCCACTATTGTTAGAAATATCCCCACCATTTTTTTTCTTTTTCTTATTTTTTGAAAGAAAAATGAATATTTCTAGGGCACACGTATGCGCACACGCTTCTGTTTCCCAGTGCTAAGTTTGTTCAAGCCACGTTAGCAAATAACGGAAGGCATTTTCGTCTTTTCAATTTCGAAAGTGATATCTCCATGTCTTGATGTTTCTCCTAATTCCAAACTCCCAGGTTTTTGGAGATTTTGTACTCAAAAGGCAGCGGTGTCGTTTCAAAAGCAAGGTTAATATTTTTAATTTAAGGCTATTAATTTTAAATTATTTAAAAATATTATATCTATCGCTGTTTACTTAAAATATAAAAAAATATATAAAAATAAAAATAAAAATAAAAATAAAAATATATTATTTTTTAATATTACTCAAATTTTTAGCAATTTTTCACTATTGTCTCGTATCTTTTCTTTATATTACTCAAATAAAAATAAAAATAAAAATATTAATTTATATTAATTTAAATTTATATTGGTTTAAAATATTAATTTATATTGGTTTAAAAATTAATATTAATTTATATTAATTTAAATAGTAAATAAAAATATATTACTCAAATAAAAATAAAAATAAAAATAAAAATAAAAATAAAAATAAAAATAAAAATATTAATTAATGTACTCTCTGCAACATCAATTTTTTTATAAAATAATAATAAAAATAAATTTATTAAAAAATAAAAAAATAAATTTATTAAAAAATAAAAAAATAAATTTATTAAAAAATAAAAATAATTTTTTATTTTATTGATTTAAAATTTGCAATAATAGATGAAAATAAATTTTAAAATAATAAAATTGAAATTGAGCGAATTTAAAAAAAAATGAAGTAACCAAATTAAAAATATAATAAAAATTGAATAATTTTAAATGAAAATTTAGTAATAATTGAATATTTTTTAATATTTGATCTGATTGAGTTTTAATAGAATAAATTTATATAGTTATAATTTGAGTTTAAAATGGTTTGAATTTAAAAAATAATAATAGTTTTTAATTCAAATTAAATTTGAATTTTATTTATATGTATCAATTATCTAAATTTATTTATATAAATAATTAAATTAATATAAAAAATACTTTAGAATAATATTTATATATATTTTCATTTAAAAATTAAATTTTAAATATTTTTAAAAAATATTAAAATTTTTAAATAAGATTTTTTAATGAAAAATATTTTTATATAAATTATTAATTAAAATACATAAAACTAAACAAATTCATATTTTATTTAAATAATAATAATTAAATTTAAATAATTTAAATTAATTTTTAATTAAATTTAAAATGAATTCAAATATTTCTAATATAAATGAGATTCAAATTTTTAATTTTTATAAGTATTCAATCGATTTCCATTCCTATGTATATCTATAAAACATGACTCATAAGGAAACGGTTTCAACAGAATGGTCCGCACCCAATCCTTCTCATTGAAATGCGCGCCATAAAGAATTTTATTTTTCATAAACAAATTATTTATTTTACTACATATGTATAAAAATATTAAATTTTTTTTATTTTTTATTTAAATTTATCTTTAATTTGTTATTAAAAGTCAATTAAGACTCACTTAAAAGTGGAAATCAGGTTGTATAAATTTTTTTGATTTGATTTAATATTTTAATAATAATTGAGGATAAATTTATATGAAAAGATAAAATTTTATTTTTAAATTTTTATTATATAATTTTAAGATAAATTTAATTTTTTTATGTCTTTATTTTTTTTAAGTAAAGAGGTACATTTATCTTAATAACAATTTATCAATATATATATATATATATAATTTTTCTTTTTTTTTCAGATATTTTCCATTTATATTCAGTACTAAACTATTTAAGTAAATAAAATAAAAATACGATTATATATAAATTTAAGAGGGTAAAATTTAATAATATAATTTGTAGTATGATATTTTGTGGAGAGCACGTTTGTATTCTCCACCGTTGGATTCATTTCATCAAATTTAGAAAGATTAAAAAGGCCAAAAACAACATAATCTATAGGAGGAAAAACCCGTTGACAGTATTTTTGTATTTTCCACAAATGATTTATTTTACCAAATTTAGGATTGAAAGCCTTTTTGAGACAAAGTGATTTTTTTTTTTTTTAATGCAGTAGCTTTTGTTTGTAATTAGATTCTTAGCTTTACAAAATGTTTTCATATTTATATCTTATATTCTTTTAGTAAAAAAATAAATATTTTTCTATACATTTTTTAGATTTTTAAAATT
This sequence comes from Manihot esculenta, assembly GCF_001659605.2. Classification (NCBI taxonomy): domain Eukaryota; kingdom Viridiplantae; phylum Streptophyta; class Magnoliopsida; order Malpighiales; family Euphorbiaceae; genus Manihot; species Manihot esculenta. The sequence goes on along the minus strand of NC_035162.2, from coordinate 7,502,837 downwards.
CTAAGTACTGAATTTTAATTGTTTTCATTAGTAGCATTTTTATCATTATTATTATTTATAAAAATAAGTTTATTGTTTTAAAATATTTGAAATTTCAATAGATGATATATATATCAACTTTGCAGATTTTTTAATATAAATTACCTAAAGAAGCAAACTTGCAATAAATTTGATAAGGTTTCCTTTTCTGATTTTTTCCTTTTAAATTTTTCCTAATATGTTTATATATATTCAGCTGAGTTGGATTTTCCCAATATTTTTAATATTTAAAAATTATAAAGATATTAACCATTTATTAACATAAGGAAAAGATTTAAAATTTTCAATTAATCGAAATTCAATATTTAGAATTATAAAAATAAAAAATATTCTAAATATAAATATAAACACATCTTATAAAACTAATAGTTTAATTAAGAAACAAAATTTGATGATGAATACAATTGTAGATATGCAAACATACTCTCTATAGTCATACACTATTAATTAATAACAAAATTTCACCCATTAATAATTATGAAAATTAAAATCTAAATATGTCACAGACCTAACTTCAGATATCCACTTTCCTAATATTCTACCTGTGTCTTTTTTTTTTTTTTCTCTGTTTGAGCCTGCTGTAAGGGATTGTCTAAATTATTTTTTTTTATGGCAATTGGGGTTTGGTTGTGGGATTGTCTAAATTATACAGCTGACACGAACGAGAAAAAATAAAGGCCGTAGAAGTATTTAGAAGCTGGTAGAAAGGTTGAGCTGGCATAAGGCGACTTGTACACAGGAGATTTTGGTAGAAGGACAGATCGAGAAGCAATGCAATGCTTCTGTGAGATTGTAAAATCATAATAAAGAGAACATGAGAGCCAAGTCCTCTTTCGAAAAGCTGAAGAGATTTTTCAAAGGCAACACCAATCTTGTGAGTATTAGAGGAGAAGTGCTGAGAAATCAAGGGTATAATATAAATGGTTGAATTATAATGAATACTCAATTAATACGGGGGGCATTCAATCAGTGAATGCTACGTTCAAAGGTATTGTAATTTACCATTCATTATTTTAATCTACGTGAGATATGTTTATTTTTTTTTTTTATGTGGCATATATAGTGTATGAAATGCAAGCAAGGTTTCTAAAAACAATTGGTTAAATTTTTTATTTAAGAATGAGTTATGGTTTTCAAATCAAATCAAATAATTTTAGTGAAATAATGGATTAATTTTATGTCATCTCATGTACCTGCCACATTTCCTATACATCAACCAGAATTAGAATATAAGATTAGAAATCTTCAAAGTCCAATCTATCCACCAATACTAAATTAATATTCATCGCAGCAAATCGATAACAATTCAACTCTGGGCCGCAAGGCAATAAATTTTTGTAAAGTGATATAAAAATTCAACTTCTTTTGTTTTTTTAAATGAAAATTTATAAATTAAAAAAAAATTTTATTTCAAAAAAATTATTAAAAAATAAATTAATTAAACTGAATTCTGGCAAAATTTTTTATTTCAAATGGTAGAAAAAGGAAAATGACTGGGAAGGGAACATGGAATGCTTATTAACTGGTTTTTTTAATATGATTTTCCACAAATTTGTTAATATTAGAGCTGGAATTCATATAACTGATCCCGAAGCGAAGTTAATTAAGTTCTAAATAGCAAATACACAAGCTTCTCATTTGTAATAAATGACAGGCGTATTTGAATCGACATCCCAAATTCCTCCCTCTTTCACATACTCTAAATACCTTGTAAATTCCGGATTGGCCGTAGTTTTCTTCTTCCGGCGAGCATCAAGGAGACTAAGTGGATGAGTCTTGATAGCCTTCGTAGCAGCAGGCTTCATAACTTGATGAGATTGAGAATCATTTGGAGATGGAAGTTTAGTTATTGAGGAACGGAGTGCTGGAGCTGCAGGCAAGGTTTTAGACCTCTTCAAGATTGCAAGCTCCGAAGCATAAATGGACTCGTCGGCGAGTAACCTTTCGTAGTCGCCGTGCCGGCTTCTCCTCGTGCTGAATGCTCTTAACATGGTTTTTTCGAGGGTAGGAAATTTTCGGAAACTTGACTAGTAAGAGAGAGAGATTTGTTGGTATGCATGTGTTTAATAGTGTGTTGTTTGATGAGTCTTTTTATTTGAAAATCTCAGACTTTCTATTGACTTTTTATCCACCCTCCACCCACCACAAACACCCATTTGTTTTTAGGCCCAGGCATGGCCGGTTCAAATTGTGGTTCATAAACTGGCTTTGAAATCAAAATATAAAGAGATGCTTACCATAATTAAAACGTTATTAAAAGCAAACAATGAGAGCAAAAATCAATCTCAAAATTTCAAGTTCGACAAACATATACCGTATTATCACAAGCTTTGGCTTCAATTTTTTTTTTCTTCAATACTTAAATAAGATATAACTTTAAATTATCTATTTCAAACTGAAAGAAGCACGATTTAAAAAATTAATTTTTCTTTTTTGAAAAACTAGTAACAAGTAACACATGTTTAGATTATGGCCTAGATTAGAAATTTGGGGGAGGGCACCTACCTTGGGCTCATGCAATACAGGCGTCCACAACCAACCATTTTCCTCTTGGCGAATATGTGACCTTGAGTCTCTAATACAGGGGTCCCACATATTCCTTTTCTTATTTAGAAGAGGAAAAAAAAAACCCGACGTTAACAAAGAATTACTTGTCAGTATAATATATTTTTTTCCCAAAAGAGAGACGAGAACTGCCAATAGCATGTAGAAGCAAAACTGGCAAATTTCCTTGAATAATATTTGTTCGACTTTTTTTTTTTACATACAATGATTCAAAAATTACAAGAAAAGGAATTACATACACAAGATATTTACAGGGGTTTACATAATGGTGATCTACCTGTAAACATCAATCACCATGATTTTCACCGCTCTTCTGAATTGAATTTATTCCAAGCTTCCTGCAAATCAACCACCAAACAAATAATATGTGAAGCCAACTCATAAGTGTAAACTCTGCAGGCTCGTAATCTAAAAGGATGGCTATTTAACAGTATAACATCTTCGGCCAAAAGTGAGAGATAATTCGTTGCCTCTAAATAAAGGTGAGAACAATGATGTAGAGGACTCCTTAATCCTTATAGCTGCATGAGACGGAATGAATATGCATAAAATTTATTAAAATGCACCAAAACCTATCTAAGGCGAGCACAAATAATTGCCACTTTTACGATTTCTAAAACCAAACATTCTAAAACCAAACACATACAAAAGGTTTTTTGCCAGCAATTTTCATGCAAGAGTAATTTGTCTTGATTGAGGAAATTATATTTATATGAAAAAATTTCTCAAAACTAAAGTTGTAAGGAACTGGTATGCCACAAACACACCTTCAAAAGATCGAAGACCTTCTCGCAGATGTACTTCTGCTGAATATTTGCACCACGTTGTTGTAATTTGTCAGGATGAACACAAAGAGTGGCTTTCCTGTAAGCTTTCTTTACTGCAGCTGAAGTTATAACTTCTGTTAGTGGAATTGGCTGCCAACCGCTACCAGAACCAAGTATCTGCCAAAAGAAAACCAAAAAGAATGTGTTAAAGTAATATTGCATTCACAACTACGAAAAACAAAGACATAAGATGCAGATATTTAGCCATTTATATTTCTAACCCGATCTAAATAATGGTACTATCTACTAGATGATCAGGAAAATTGTGTAAACTAGCCAACAGCAAATCAGCAAACAAGGCGGAAATTAAATTTTTAAGAAAATCTAAATCCATGAATTGAACAACTCCACAGTAAAAACTCAGCGAACAGACATATGCATCAGATATCACAGCTATCTTTGCACCTTCACAAGCCATTCCCTATCCATAGACCTTCACATCACAAGAAGCACACATAATTTAAATTTTAAATTACATGTCCATATTTCATCCAAGTGCAGGACAAATTTAATTGTTTTGACATGCATTTACATCATAGTTTCAACATGCACTTGAAGAAAGACCAGCAACATTCATGACAGAATCACAAATCATGGAGGGAAAACTGTAACCTACATATTGCAAGGTTGAAAGCAATGCGCGCAAGTTTCCTTCTTTCCCACTTGACCACCTCTTGACATCAGCATCCAGAGTTTCTGCTAATCTCTACAAACAAAAATTAACTCAAGACATTAAGTGAAAAATGTTATTTAAAATGTACTTTGAGAAATTTCTTTGTAAATTAATTACATTTCTCTCTGCTTGCTCTCTTTGAACAAGAAGATCACGCATGTTTTTCTCTGCCAGGGCTTTTGCCTGCAATAATGCCAAAAAGTTAGGGTTACTTCCCCTGATATTAGAAAAAGATGTTGACCATTCTGTTAAGGCAGAAAAAATCATACCGCACGTTCAGCTGTTCTTCGATGTCTCTCTAATCTAGCTTTATACCTCTGAGCCGACTCACCTTCAACTCCTTCAAATCCTTCTATATGATAGAAAACTTCTTCATCAGGGATACATGTTATACCGGCAGCAATGGAAAAAAGCTACCAGTATTTGTAGAAGTTACAGAAAAAAAATAACTCGGGGATTGAGTCCATAAAAGCAAGGATGGTTCCTATGAAATCATGTACCACTATAAACGGAGGAAGATTGATATCTTGAACTGCTAAATGAGCCTGAGCCTCGGGATTGAAGATCATGCAGATCCTGCCATTTGACATCCATTTAAATTCTGTTGCAGATTGTGCATCTGATAATAACAGCATTTAAGAATATACTCACAGAGGATGAGGTGCTTGCTCTCATTCCATTATTCCTGGAAGAAGCAGAAAATTTATCTGACACAGATATATCTACTCTTTCTCCTGCCTCAAAAGCAGCCCTGTCAGCCATTGCTTTTTCAAAAGCACGCTCTCGTGCCTCTGCAGTTGCTCTCTCTATTGCAGCACCTTCTGCCTGGAATCTGGCCTCCATAGATGCCTTATTGGATAAGGATTTTTCCCTAGCCTCCGCACATGCCTTCTCTAATCTTTCACGGGCCTCATTCAGTGCTCTTTGTCGAGCTTCAGCAGTTGCTCTTTCCATAGCAGCCCGGTCTGCCCTCTCATGGGCTTCAGCATTTGCCCCTTCACGAGTATCAAGTGTTGCTCTGTCAACAGCCATCCTATCCTTCTCTCTTTCCCTTTCCCTCTCTTCTTCCATCTTTCTAAGATGCTCCTTTTCCAGCTCTCTTTCTCTCTTCATTCTTTCAGCATCTTTATCTTCCGATAAAATAGTCTCATGAGAATTATTTACTTTTCTTTCATTGCTCCGAGTTGCATGAACCTGTTGAGCTGTTCTGCAAGTGCTTCGTTTTACTTCCAGTATAGCTGGCTGAGATCCTTCCGTTTTCCTTCCAGTATCAACTGATTCTTGCACAGCTCTAGCTGACTTGATATTGACCTTGTTGATTTCTGGATTTAAGGAAGCTTGGTATTGCTCAATGTTCTTTCTTCCCTCGTTCTTATCACAAGGAAAATTCTTTCCTTGATTTCCAATATCTGGGTCCACTCCAAAGTTTTTCCAGTGGTCTTCCTCACTCCTAATTTTTCCAATGGTCTTCCATTCAATGTCAGTTGCATCTTCCATTAGAAAGTGGCTCTTTTCATGTTCTAAGTTGGGTTGGGCTATGCCAGATGCTACTTCCTGCTCACCATTTCTCAGTTCATTCATTGTCTTGCTAGTTTCTTCATTAGCAATCTCCTTAGTTACTTCCAGTTTTTTGCTGTTCCCCTCATTTTCGCCAGCTAATTGAGTAGATGCAACACTCAGAATATCATCCAGCTTACATGCCTGATTCAATATACTGTGATCCTCCACCATTTTTAATGCTTTTTGCTTTTCACTCTCTCCAAGACTTGTATGTTTTGCCTCTGTCTCGTCCCACTTGTGTGCAGATTGAGATGAGGTCCCAATCTCTTCTGCCCAACAGACCTCTTTTAATGCTGCTTCACTTCCTTCTGCTTTGTGGGCACATCTTGAAGTTGTGCATTCTTGTTTCTCACATACCTCTTCTAGTCTCTTTCCATCTTCTCTTTCAGAAGCCTCTTGTTCAATTTCTTCTTTTTCAGAAGTCTCCTTGCATCTCTTCTCATTTTCCTCTTTTTCTTGAGCCTCTCTCTTCTTAGTTTCTTTTCTTTCATGAGCCTTTCTTTGTCTCCTCTCACTCTCTTCACATTCAACAGCTGCTTTTACTCTCCCCTCATTCTCTTCCTCAAGAATCTCTTTCAGTCTCTTCTCATTTTCTTCTCTTTCCCTCTTCACATTCTCTTCCCATTCAACAGCCTCTCTCAGCCTTCTCTGCCTCTCTTCCTTCTCAACATTCTCTTTCAGTTTCCTCTCACTCTTTTCCTTTTCCTGAGCCTCTCTTAATCTCTTCTCATTTTCTTCTCTTTCATGAACCTCTCTTTGTCTTTTCTCATTCTCTTCCCATTCAACAGCCTTTCTTTGTCTTCTCAGTCTCTCCTTCTCATGAGTTTCTTTCCATTTCCTCTCCTTCTCTTCCAGATCAAGGCCCTCTTTCAGTCTCCTCCCTTTTTCTTCCTGCCTAAGAGTGTCTCTTAGTCTCTTCTCCTTTTCTTCTCTTTCATAAGGCTCCCCCTGTATCTTCTCATTTTCTTCCAGCTCATGAACTGCTTCTATCATATTCTCTTTTTCTTCCTCAAGTTCCTTATTTAGCCTTCTCCCATTATCTGCTTGTTCAACGGGTGCATTAAGCTTTTTCTCATTTTCTTCAAGCTTAAAAGCCTTTCTTTCTCTCCTTTCACTGCCATCCTTTTCGCAAGTGAATTTTTTCACATTCTCCATACTTTTAGTATCCTCTTTTAGCTTTGATCCTTTCTCCTTGTGCTTCATAGTCTGCCTAACTGCAATCTTACTTTCTATCCGTTGAACCTGTACATAGTTCTCATGTTCCTGTAAGTCATCAGCTCTAGGTTGTTGCTTTTCAGTTTCTACAGGATTCAAGTCCATGTTAAATTTCTTCTCATTCCCTTCCTGTTTAAAAGCCTCTTGAGCCCCTTGTACCTTCTTATGAAGTCCTTTCTGCCCGTTAACCACTTCTGATCTCCCACGGCTTTTGTCCCATTCAAAAGCTTCCTTTGATTCTTCAAGTTTCTTCTTATAATCCACCAGTCCATGATCTGTTCTAACTGCTTTCACTTTCTTGTCATTTCTCTGGGGCTGCTGCAATGCTTCCATAGCTCCCTCTTTTTCATTCTTTCCATGCTCATGAAAAGTAGAATTATTCACCAGAACATTTTCATCGTTTTCCTGGTCAAAGGCCTTTCTAGAGTTATTGGTTAACAATTCAAAACATTGAGTAGCTTCATTCCATTCACCATCACCATCACCATCAGATCCCTGAGATGATGAGGATTCTGCTCCATGATTATCCTCTGCAGATTTTTTGGCCATATTATATTTTTTCCCTCCTAGTGAATCTGAGATCGGCTGCATTGTCTTTTTAACCTTTTGCATGTCCTCCAAGATAGAAAATTCCATTCCACTTTGTTCTTTTTTAATAATGCCCTGTCCTTTCTCATCCTTTCTGCTACAAGAGCCATTAAAAATATTAGTCAACTTTTCTTCCTTGTCTTTTCTGTCAGTCTTTGAACCTGATTTCACACGGTTTTGAAAACCATCCCTCTTCCTCTCCATTGTTTCTTTTGCACTTTTGAGCTTTGCTTGAGCTTTATCCATTGCCTCTTTCATAGCAGCAGCAGAGGCTGCAGCAGGTGAACTTGCATCTACCTCTACATCAAAGTAAGGAGGTGAACTATCACCAGCAGTCCCTTCAGAGGCAACACTTCTATAGTTAGTTGTTGTTTTTCCAGAACCTGTCCTGAAAACATCTAGTGCAGGTGGTGGTCTAGATGGTGGCGGCAAATGAGAGGGGTGAGTTCTAAGGCTGACATCAGAAATGGTTACAAACATCTCATTAGGAAGAGAGCCGTTCCTGACAAACTCCCTGTGAGGTCTAACATCATTTCCAAAGAACAGTACATCAGTATTAGTACCATTAGCCGGGTGAGACATGACTTTCCTGAGATGCCTTCTACTCAACATTTCCCCACTATAGTGAATATTGAGATGGTCATCATTGCTTGCCTGCATATGGTGGTATTCATAGTCTGTATTTGGCAAGGAAGAGGTTTTATCAACCACAAAAGTATATCCAGAAACAGAATGAAGCTCAGTCATATGTGTAATCCCGTTTGACAAATTTCCGTTGCTACTTTGACTAACTTTATTACAAGATAAGTTGAACCCCATGTTGCCATCAGGTGAGTCGTATGAATCTCCATTCAATAAGCATTGGTCTTTTGCAGAATTATTTGACTCATCTGATAGATTTTCAGCTTCTGCTGGAGCCCTATGAGTGAGGAAACAGAAAAACCATATGCTACCATCAATTCTCTACATCCTTGGAGGAGACAGATTAAATGCTTACTTTTACTACTCGATGAAGGCAAAGACAAAAAGAAACCATAAAAGAAGAACCAAAAGATGTACTAAAATAGACTGCCTGCAATTCCCCATAAACCAGCTGACGGCAGCATATAGCAATATATAAGTATCAATATTTTACGGGCAAAATAAATCATTTCTAAAACTACAGATAAGCCCTTCATAGGGGCACAAGTAATTTATCAATGGACAGAGCTAACAACAGATAACCCCTTAAAATTCAAAGAAAAAAAATTCATAATCAATCAATTCAATGAAGAACAAAAAAGAACATCAATTTTTGCAAGAATTGCACAAATTTGCCAACAGAACACTTATCAACTAAGCTTAAACTTCACAAACCACACTTGGACGCAAGATCACTTAATTTTCGTGACCAGTGAAGTTACATTTTCGGTCAAAATTCGATACCTTACAATAAACAGCTCCTTTGGCAATCTCTCTCTTCCGCACCCGTAAAGCTCCCAATATAATCCTAATAATATCTACAGTATTCCGATGTTTTAGAAAAAGCTAAAAGAGTAGTGTAAACTTGAAACAAAAACAAGACAACTAAAGACAAAGAGCATAAACTGCATTGCAAAAAAATGCATATCGCTAACACCAGTGATCATACCAGGCCTCGTCAGATGAGGAATCATCACCAAGACCGTTGGATTGCTCCTTCATCGCCAGCTCATTGTAAGAAACTGCAAAATCATGGTCATTGAACCCTCCAAAGACCTCCCCGTAGTCAAAGCCGGAGCTACGCACGTCGAAGAAAACCTCGGCCGCCTCATCGACCAATGGGAGATCGAGCACGGGAATCGAGGATGCGCGTGAAGCGTGGAATCCGCCGAATATCTCGCGATAATCCTCGACCCGAGGCGACAGTGTCGGAGTTCCAAACCTGGGCGGCCCGCCGAACACATCGTCGTAAATGGACTTAGTGGTGCTGCCATTGCAGCTCTTTTTGGAAAGCATGTTTGGTTGCCGAGAATGCGGAAATTTTTCCATGAAAGCGAAGGAAATAGGCAGAACAGTGAAGTGAGTGGCTTTACCTGCTTTTGTTACTTTGCTCTGTGCTGTGTGCTTTTTTCTCTCATCCTCTACAGTCCACTCATCTGCTGAGTCTCTGCAGAGTCTGGCACAGAGCAACCACAAAGATAAAAAAAGAAAAGGCAAAAAAATGACATTAGCCAAAGGATTCCCACCAAAAATAAAAAGGTAGAATTATAAAATGACAGAAAAGGACTAGACTTATTGCGTACCGTTTTTTTTTTTTAATCCACATTTCCAATATTTCAAAATAAAGCAACCTAAACTCCTATTCGAAAACTGCTTGTAATGACTTTTGTAACCTGTTAGAATAATTTATTGTAATAACTTTGCTTTATTCAAATTAAAAATTCCATTTATTGGTATTTCAAATTTGAATTATGAAAGCATTAATAAAAGGAATTTTTTTTTATATAAAAAAAAAAGGTGTCGCAGGTTAGGGGAATAGACGAACACAAAGGGTGATGATCTAGTTGGGCAAGGAGATTGGGATCGGGGAGCATTGAAAATAGCGAAGAGAAGAGAGAGAGACTGTCCTACAGGAGTAGAACCTGAAAGAGACTGCTCACAGAGTTAAGAACAAAGTGACCTCATTCTCCATTGCGGTTGTTTTCTTTTTCAACTTCCATTTCTAACCCAATTTTCAAACGGTGACATTCTTTTTTTTCTAACTTGGTTAACCTAATTCAATAAAATTGATTGAACGCTGACGAGTTCTTATTATTATTTTATCATAATATTTTAAAAAATTAATATAAATATAATCTTAAGAATCCAATTTAGTTAATTATTTAACTCGTATGGTTGGCACAGAAATTTATATAGTAATTTATTTTTTCTGTTAAATCATTAAGAAAATCCAATTGAATTATAAAGTATTGTCATGCATCCCATCTGACAACTATTAAATTCAATCTCTTCATTTTCTTAAATATGATTATATTTTAGTTATAACAACTCCAAATATAAGAATCCCTAGCAAATCCAGACTAGCAATAAATGAAATTTCACAATTACATAATGTTTGACCAATCAATACATTTTCATATCAACTGATTTTTGATATATATATTTTTTTCATTCTATAATTTTTATTCATTTTATTTTTTATGCATATTAAAAATATAATTTTTTTTATTAACTTTTTAATTATATTTATTTTAAATTTTTATTAAATATTAAGAGATATTTTAAGGAATTTTTTAAATAAATTGGTTTGATTTAATGTATAATATGTGTTATCATTTTGATAAATCTTCGTTTGAATTTTGTATTCTTCCATCATTATTCACATGCCTAAGCATTACACATACCAAATCCAATAATAATCCAAGGCTGTTAGGAGGAAGGAGGGAGAAACGGACTCTACAAATTATTATTTAATTTTTATGATAAAAATAAATTTATTAATTAATTTTTTTATTTTAAAAAACATATTAAAATATTTATAACATTTATATAATTTATTATTTAATTTATTCGTTAAAATTAACGGTTAAATATTTTATTATTTAATTTATATTATTTATAAAAATTTAATAATTAATCTCTTAAATTTATAAAAAATTTACTAAATTAAGCATATTTTTTTTAATAATATTATTATGCAAATGTTTATTTATCGTTGGTTGCTGTTCCTAGGATACCTGTCTTTCTCTCTTAAAGTGACAAATTGAGACAAGACAATGGAAAGTGTGAAGATAAGCATTTTGGAATCAGAATTTAATTTAATTTTTTTTTTAATGACAGTATCTTATTTTGATTACTTTTGGAACGTTGTAACCTGTCCGATCTACAACACATTACCAATTGCAATAAAGTATTGACTTCTCAGTGTGGGAATTTTATTTCTCTTTTTATAAGTTTGATTCCTTCTCTGATTCAAAGATTCCAATAAAATCGTACAATTTTTGCGTAACATTTTAAAATTGAAATTCAAACCCAAAGTCCCATCTTCATATTAAATCTTTAAACCAATAATTCATTTTGGCATTTATTCAATTAATTTGCGTGTTTTCAGAGTTTAATAAAAAATTAAAACTCAAAAACAAAAATTCAAATGTGATGATGGGCCCTTAAACTTTGCAGGAAATGGTACCAATTAGCAATGTTTTTTTTTTTTTTAAACAAAGACGACCTCAGCAGAAAACAGGTCCTTCTGTGGGGCCCTTGTGTTTGCCACTTTGTCTCTGTCTCGTTTGCCATTCCCACAGCTCAGATAATATGTTAGGATTTCAACCCTTATCACTTGTATTACATTCATTGAATACTCTTTTTAAGAACAGTCATCACAAACCTCATATGTTCCACACTGATTTGCATCTTCAATCACTAATGCTACCTCAAAGTTTGAAGACAACAAAGCATAATTGATCAAGCACAATTTAGCCACATTTTTATTATCCCTTTTATTGCTTATTTACACATTTTCTAGCTTAATTTATGGTTTTTATCTTGTTTTTACAGAAAAGGAAGAATCTGGAAAATGGGAGAAAAAGTACAGAAAATTTGCAAAAGGATGATTTGCCCAGTGATTTGCTCAAAAAATCTACTCCAATCACTGCCCAGATCAAGCTAAAACAGATACCCAGAGGCAACAGACAGCAGTGACATGGGCAAGCGATTTGACCAAGACAATCGAGGATCACTGGCCAAATCACTCGCAGAGGCATAGAGGACTGACTCACAGAGAAGCGATTTGCCCAGTGATTTGCCCAAGAAACTGGTCAAATCGCCGGGCAAATCACTTTGACAGCAGAAAATTACAGCAGAGCGGGAAAATGGACAGCAAACAGAAATCCGAATTTTCAGAAGTCCAAATCCAATCCAATCACTTCCAGCACTTGTCCAAGAGCCACGAAAGAGCTTCTCATCCAAGGAAATCCAATTGCAATTAAATTCAACATCAAAAGAGGAGTCCAACACCAAATCAAAGAGGGATTTCAAAACCCTAGATGGATAAAATTCTGCAACTATAAAAGGAGAGCCTCCAAGCCAGCAATCTTATCTTCTGATCAGCCTCATCCAGCATCTCTCCCTCGCCAGAAACTCTGCAGTTGTTCTTCTTTATTTTCTTTTCATCTTTTTGTGTATTTAGTCCACCATGAGTGGCTAAGTTCCTTGTTTCTAGTTGAAGTTGTGAATATTCAGAATTGTGATGAATTGGGAGGTTTAATACTCCATTGTTGAACTCTTGTTTGTTTCAATATTTATGCAATCTGATCTCTTCTATAAATATTACTTGCTTTTAGAATCAATAAGGGCCCATTGCTTCTAATTTGCTAAGTGATATTGTTTGAATGGTTTAGGTCCGTAATTGCTTAGGTTGTTCAAATACACATTTAATCAGGTTGCATAATCTAAACTTGACCACGCGGTTGGCAAGGATAGAATTAGGTTTCTCTAAGTCTTAATGCAATCAACAGTTGTTCGATGCTACAATGCCCCAAGGACGTTCCTTGGCAACTTGTTGATTAGTGTTTGATTAGCGATCGTTTCCTAATCAAACTAGAACTAAGGAGGAATTTGGATTGTGAGAAGCGTTTTCCACAACCAAAACTAATTTATTGAAGTCAAATAGGAGTCTTTAAGAACTCAATGATCAATTCTGAACAAACTGAATAACACTCACACTTCAGCTAGAATCTTTCTCTTATTGATTTATTCATCTTTAAATTACTGCTTTCTTTTACTATTTAGTGTTAATCCATCAACTCAAAAACCCCCCCTCTTTTATTTACTTGTTATTTACTTTACCTTGGTCATTATTAGGAAGGTCTTTAGTGTCAATTCCCTGTGGTTCGACCCTATTGCCACTATCTGCAAATTTATTTGTTGATCGTTTAATAGGTTTATTTTTGACGGCTTCGACAACCGCCTATCAAAAATTGGCGCCGTTGCCGGGGAATTGATTTAAACTAACGTATTTTCCCTTTATGACCAGGTCTGGCCGTAAAGACACTCTTCTTTACGATCCGGAGATTGAAAAAACTGCCAAGAGCTTAAGGAAGCAAGCAAACTTGAGGAACCAAGCCTCAAGACCATCTTCATCAACAACTCCACCTCACAGACCACCTACTGCCCCTGCTGAAGAAATTTCTGCACCAGCAGAAACTTCCACCACCGCACCTGCTACAGCAGAATTTTTACCAGAAACTGAATTTCTGGTCATGGCAGAAAATCCAGCAATGGCAGCACCACCTGCTGCACATGTAGAAGCTAAAATTCAAGCTGGAAACGTGCCCATCCAAGCACCTCAGCCACGGGAAAGAACTCTCGGAGAGTTGGCTGAACCAGCAGGAGATCAAGCACCCTTATGCATTGAATATCCCCTATTGACAGCACCATTCGAGCTAAGGACAGGTCTGATTCATCTCCTTCCTAAATTCAGAGGCCTAGAAAATGAAGATCCTCACAAGCATTTGAAGGCATTCCACGTTGTGTGCTCAACCATGAGACCTCAAGGCATTCCAGAAGATGATATCAAGCTTAGAGCCTTCCCTTTTTCCCTTGAAGACTATGCCAAAGAATGGCTATTCTACTTGCCACCCGGATCCATCACATCATGGGCTGATATGGTAAGAGCATTCTTGAGAAAATTCTTTCCAACCTCAAAAGCCATAGGCATCCGTCGAGAAATAAGTGGCATAAAGCAAAAGCACTCTGAAGGCTTGTATGAGTATTGGGAGAGGTTCAAAAAGTTGTGCACAAGCTGCCCTCGGCATGATATTTCTGACCAATCTCTCATTGAGTACTTCTATGGAGGTTTGCTACCCTCGGAGAGAAAATTTATTGACGCAGCCTGTGGAGGAACGATTGAAAAAAAATCACCTCGAGAGATGAGGGACTTGATTTCCTCCATGGCTGCAGCTTCTCAACAATTTGGAGACCAAGAGCTACCAACAAGGAATGTAAACGAGGTGAGTAATTCCACTTTATCATCCCAACTTTCTGAACTCACCAATGCTGTCCGTAGCCTTGTTGTAAGTCAAGCCCAACAAGTCCAGCAGATTCAGCAGCCCAAGACATGTGGAATATGTGCCAACAACCACCCAACTGATCTATGTCCTTCCCTTCAAGAGGAGGACCAGCAAGTCAATGCGGTTGGAGGTTTTAATGGGCAAAGAAGGTATGATCCCTATGCAAATACTTATAATCCAGGTTGGAGGGACCATCCAAATTTCAGTTATGCAAGGGGACAGCAATATCCAAGCTACCAGCAAAGGAACCAAGCTCAAGCTGCACCTCAGAATTCCAATGCATCTCTTGAAGAGATTGTGAAAAATTTGGCAAATACTGTGCAGAATCTTGAGAAACAAATGGGGCAAATGGCTTCATCCTTGAACAAAATTGAATCACAAGGAAAGCTACCTTCCCAAACGGAGATAAATCCAAGACAAAATGCTAGTGCCATCACATTGAGGAGTGGAAAGGAGTTGCAAGACAGTAGGGCTGAAAAATTGCAAAAACAGGGCATGGAAGAAATTCTGCCAGAAAGTGATCAGGGCAGTGATTTGCCCAGTTTACTCGTAGAAACTGATCCGATCGCTGGGCAAACTAAGCTGTCCAGCAGTGATTTGCCCAATTCTCCAGAGAAGGCAGAAAGTGATTTGCCCAAATCAACAGACCAGGCAGAATCAAGTCAAAGGCAGAAACAGCAACCTATGGAGAAATTCAAGGTACCTCCTCCCTTCCCAAAGAGATTTGCAAGGTCCCAAAAGGAGAAAGAGGAAAAAGAGATATTGGAGACACTTCGCAAGGTGGAAATCAACATTCCCCTACTTGATGCTGTAAAGCAAATTCCAAGGTATGCCAAATTTCTCAAAGAGCTATGCACCAACCGAAGGAAACTTGCTGAACGTGAAAAGGTAAGTGTGGGGGAGTGTGTTTCAGCTGTAATCCAAAGGAAACTTCCAACCAAATGCAAGGATAGAGGGATGTTCGCGGTTTCATGCAAGATAGGCAATGTGGGAATAAAGAAGGCCATGTGTGACCTTGGAGCTTCAATCAATGTCATGCCTTTGTCTATTTTTAACTTGTTGAATGCAGGTACACTCAAGGGCACCAGCATTGTGATCCAATTAGCTGACCGATCCATTGTCTATCCCAAAGGAGTGCTAGAAGATGTGTTGGTGCAAGTGGACCAATTAGTCTTTCCAGCAGATTTTTATGTTATTGACATGGAGGAAGACAAGAGCAATACCACCTCTGATATCTTACTTGGGAGACCATTCTTGAGCACAGCAAGAACAAAAATTGATGTGCATGATGGCACATTGACTATGGAGTTTGAAGGGGAAGTTATCAAATTTAATGTTTATGATGCCATGAAATTCCCCAATGATGTTTCTCATGTTTATGGCCTTGATATTATTGATAATTTAAGTCAAGAAGTTTTTGATTTTGATCAGGAAAACTTACTTTATGAAGGTCTTTGCAGGAGAGAAGAAGTGGACAGCAACATCTTTGAAACAGACAAAACAGCAGACTGCTGTAACTTGCTGGGTATGGGTGATTTGCCCAGTGATTTGCCCAGTACATCAGAAAATCTGCTCAAATCACAGCTCAAATCAGACAGCAGGCAGACAGAAAACCAGCAGACAGAAAATGCACCAGAACTGAAACCCTTGCCTAACCACCTCAAATATGCCTACTTGGGAGCTGAAAATACACTTCCAGTAATCATCTCCAACCAGCTCAGCCAAGAAGAAGAGGAAAAGCTCCTGGATGTGTTGAGGAGACACAAGAAGGCAATTGGGTGGACATTGGAGGACATAAAGGGTATCTCACCCTCAACATGCATGCATCGGATACTTATGGAGGATGAGTGCAAACCTGTTCGTGAGGCACAAAGAAGGCTGAATCCACCTATGATGGAGGTTGTAAAGAAGGAGATTGTGAAGCTCCTAGACATTGGGGTAATCTACCCCATTTCTGACAGTAAATGGGTGAGTCCCATCCATGTGGTACCAAAGAAGACCGGGATTACCATTGTCCCTAATTCTGAAGGAGAGTTAGTACCCACTCGTGTGCAAAATGGGTGGAGAGTTTGCATGGACTACAGGAAGCTCAACACAGCCACAAGGAAGGACCATTTTCCCTTGCCCTTCATGGACCAAATGCTTGAGAGACTTGCTGGAAAAAGCCACTACTGCCTCCTTGATGGATATTCTGGATTTTATCAAATCCCAGTTGCACCAGAAGATCAAGAGAAGACCACTTTCACATGCCCATTTGGCACATTCGCATTTAGGAGGATGCCCTTCGGTCTTTGCAATGCACCAGCCACTTTCCAAAGGTGCATGATGAGCATTTTTTCTGACTATGTGGAGAGGATCATTGAAGTCTTCATGGATGACTTTACGGTGTATGGCAACTCATTCCATGAATGCCTAGCCAACTTGGAGAAGATACTTCAAAGGTGTTTGGAGACAAACTTGGTTCTCAACTATGAGAAATGCCACTTCATGGTCAGCCATGGCTTAATCTTAGGCCATATTGTTTCAGCAAAAGGGATTGAGGTGGACAAAGCCAAAGTTGACACCATCAAAAATCTGCCCTACCCAACCAACATTAGGGAGATTCGATCATTCCTTGGACATGCTGGTTTTTACAGGAGGTTTATCAAAGATTTTTCTAAAATAACTCAGCCTCTTTGCAGATTGTTACAGCAGGATGTACCCTTCAACTTTGATGACAGCTGCAAATCAGCCTTTGATCTGATCAAATCACTCCTAATTTCTGCCCCAGTCATCCAGCCACCTGATTGGAACCTTCCATTTGAGATAATGTGTGATGCCAGCAACTTTGCTGTAGGTGCAGTATTGGGACAGCGTATAGGTAACTCTCCTCATGTTATTCACTATGCCTCACGCACCCTAGATGCTGCACAATGCAACTATTCCACCACAGAAAAAGAATTGCTGGCTGTTGTGTTTGCATTGGAGAAGTTTAGACCCTACCTACTTGGGACAAAGGTGATTATATACTCAGATCATGCTGCACTAAGGTACTTAATCAAGAAAAAGGAGTCCAAACCTAGGCTGGTGAGATGGATACTGCTGTTACAAGAGTTTGATTTGGAAATCCGTGACAAGAAAGGCAAGGAGAACCTTGTAGCTGATCACCTCAGCAGAATTCTGACTAAGATGGAGACATGCCCCATCAATGAGACCTTCCCTGATGAGCACCTCTTTGCTGTCCAAGAAGAGGAACCATGGTATGCTGATATTGTCAATTTCCTTGCTATAGGTGATTTGCCTACTGATTTGCCCAAACACATAAGAGACAAGATCAAGAAAGAGGCAAGGTATTATGTGTGGGATGAGCCCTACCTATGGAAGCATTGTGCAGACCAAGTCATAAGGAGATGCATCCCAAACCATGAGATCACTTCTGTCCTAACTTTCTGCCACTCCTACAGCTGTGGAGGTCACTTTGGGCCACGAAAGACAGCCTTGAAAGTCCTTGAAAGTGGATTATTTTGGCCTAACATATTTAGAGATGCTTATTTATTTTGTAGGTCATGTGCAAGATGCCAACAAACAGGAAACCTTGGCAAAAGAAGTGAAATGCCTCAAGCACCCATCATGGTATGTGAAATCTTTGACATATGGGGCATTGACTTCATGGGACCATTCCCACCTTCCTTTGGCAATACCTATATACTTCTTGCTGTGGATTATGTGTCCAAGTGGATTGAGGCCAAAGCAACAAGAGCTGATGATGCCAAAACAGTGTGTGATTTTGTAAAGTCCCACATTTTCTCAAGATTTGGACTGCCCAAGGCAATAATCAGTGACCGAGGCACCCATTTTTGCAACAAGGTGGTAGAAACTCTCCTAAAGAAGCACCATGTCATCCATAGAACCTCTACCACCTATCATCCTCAAACAAATGGGCTGGCTGAAGTATCAAACAGGGAGATCAAGTCAATCTTAGAGAAAACAGTCTGCCCAAATCGCAAGGACTGGAGTATACGCCTCAATGATGCCTTATGGGCATATAGAACAGCATATAAAACTCCAATTGGGATGTCTCCATATAGGCTGATTTATGGGAAAGCATGCCACCTACCTGTGGAACTTGAACACAAAGCCTATTGGGCTGTGAAGAGCTGCAATCTTGATGTAAAAGAGGCTGGAGTTCACAGAAAACTGCAGATTCAAGAGCTTGAAGAGATCAGGCGTGATGCATATGAAGCTTCATGGGATTATAAAGCAAGGACCAAAGCCTTCCATGACAAGAACATCTCCAGAAAACACTTCCAGGTTGGTGATAAGGTTTTGCTTTTTGATTCAAGGTTCAAACTATTCCCTGGAAAGCTTCGGTCAAGGTGGATTGGACCATTCTTGGTTGAACATGTCTATCCACATGGAGCTGTTGACATTCGGAGCCCACAAACAAGCAAAGTTTTCAAAGTTAATGGGCATCGTTTGAAGAGATTCTATGAAGGTTTTACTGTCCATGTTGTGGAGGAGGTCCCCTTGGATCCCCCTTCCCCAGATTGCTGAACAAGACACTGAAGTCCAGCCCAAGACAGAAAACAGGGCGCTACTGGGAGGCAGCCCAGAGGCAGTGATTTGCCCAGTGATTTGCCCACGTTTTGCTCAAATCGCCGGGCAAATCGACTGAAGGTACCATAATCACAAGTGATAGGGGCAGTGATTTGCCCAATTGCCCAGATAAACTGACCAGATCACCGGTCCAATCGCAAGATCAAGCACGCCATCAGCAAAAGGCGTGAACAGTACCAGTACAGCAATTGCAAAAGAAGAATGATTTGGCCCAGTGATTTGCCCACTGCTTGCCCAAATCACTGGGCAAACCACCATGTCAATAATCAAGAGGGCCAGCATTAAATGATCAGGGCAGATTCACATACCCAAATCACTTTAAGTAGTCTTTTCTTTTATATTTTATTCTTTTACTTTTTACGCTAACTACTGTTTCCTCTTCCTCTTCTTCGAGTTTTCTCTTCTCCGACCACCACTCAGCCACCGGCAAACTCAAGACCACAATGGTAAGAATCAAGATGAGGGCCACCGGCGGACCATTCATGTGGAAGAAATTAGGGCTACCCAAACCACCCACTCCCTCTGACAGTGACGATGAAGCGTGGGACGCACCTCCACCGGCCACCATCAACACCGAGACACCACCGGCCACAAGCACAGGAACAGGACGCACCGATTCACCGGCCGTCCAGATATATCGCCGGCAAAAGAAACGGCAAAGAACGCCGCCACCACCATCCACAACAGCCTCGACGGCAAACCCTGCCGGCGAAATACTGCCTGAATCCACCACTTCCTCCAGCCACGGCCAGAAACGGCCAAGAACTCAGTCGCCACCTCCACCGCCGAGATCAGCGCCAGAACCACAAACCGCCATTGCCACACATCCCACAGTTCACGAGGAAGGCGGAGCGCCCAGTGATGCGCCCAGTAATTTGCCCACTGATTCCACCAGCGCTTTGCCCAATAATTTGCCCACTGATACGTCCACAGACTTGCCAAGCGCTATGCCCAGTGATGTGCCCAGTAATTTGCCCACTGATTCCACCAGCGCTTTGCCCAATGATACGCCCACTGATGCGCCCACGGACTTACCAAGTGATGAGCCTAGCGATGTGCCCAGCGACACACTCAGTGATGAGCCCAGCGATTTGCCCAGGCCAGCACACCCAGATCACATCGTCAAAGCACTGACATTCAATAAACTTTCTGAGAGCACCAGGCTACTTAAAATCTCATCCCTACCATATCACCCAGGTAAGCATATCCATCATACCACCCTTGGAGCACTGAGACTCCATTCCCAGGTACGTTCTCTAATTTCTGCTATTGGCTGGGACTCCTTCTTTTTCCTGCGCATGCCCTCTTTCCTGGAACTCACACAGGAGTTCTTCACTACATTTTATTTTGATAAACCTGCCATGCACAACATACACACACCAGGAACTATCGGATTTAGGTTACTGGGAAAGCGATTTCGCTTATCCCTGCAGGAATTCGGCATAGCCATGGGCTGTGAATGCCCACAGTCCACCTGGGACTTCCCTGCTGAGTTTGATCCAAGCTCTGTGTACTTGGAATTGAGTGATAATCCACCAGAACCATACTCACCCACTAGGTCCAAGGACCTATACCTCAGCAACCCCAGCCTGAAATACCTTCACAGATACCTGGCCTACACGTTCTCTGGGAGGAAGGATGCCTCCAACATCCTGACCAGAACTGAGTTGTATTTCCTTTGGTGCATGCACAGGGGCAGGAAAATACATCTTGGATATTGGGTTGCCACCCAACTATCCAGCATTATACAATATAATAGGCCCTTGATTTTTGGTCCTTTGATCACTGCCATTGCAGTGAATCTCAAGCTATTGCACCCCGCATTTACTGACCTCTCCCCCACCCCCAAAACAACCCCCTTGGACTTACGCACATTGGATGATATGGGGTTGCTTTGTAAGGTGGGGGACGTTTTTTCTATTGCACCTGCAGGTCCAGTAACGCCACGCCATGAGCGTGTTTTCAGAAGGAAGCAAGTCACCATAAGCACCAGCACACAACAGCCAGCCTCCACAGCAGAACCAGTAAATGGGGCAACCCAGGCAATAGGCCAGGGACTAGCAAATGAGCCACCACCAGCAGCCCCTCAGCAGGATGCTCCTCAGCCACGCGAAGACGAAGCCCCCAACCAGACAGTCGAGGCTCGTCTCAGTAGGATTGAGGACCAAATGCAGAGGATGGAGCACTTGTTGAACCTGCTGGTGGACCACTTTCTGCCCCAGCACCGTCACTGATAGCGATCTGCCCAGTAATTTGCCCAGTACTTGCTCAAGTCACTGGTCAAATCACCCCCAGGCCAGGAAATATCTTTCCCTTTCCTTCTTCATTCTTTTATATACTTACACATTGAGGACAATATGTGGGATAGGTGTGGGGGTACTGGAGAGTCTTTATTCCATTCTTTTGATCTGTCAATCCTTTTGATTTCTTTTTGTTTCTTTTTGCATTATTTTTACCCTTTTTTTTGCACACACCAGAAATTTTTTTTTTTTCACACTCCTAGCACACACACACAGAATTTTGTAGCTAATTGCTTTACTCAACATAGATAACAAGGTTGAAAGAGTGCCCTTATCTCATGACCCCATTGATTTGCCACCCCTTTAAGCCTAAATTGAATCATTCACAGTATGTTACCTTCACTTAGGGAGTTTTTCTCTTGAATTGAATCCTTAAATATGCTAAGGTCAAGGGAAATAAAAATACAAATACATGCAAACACAAAGCTAGTGTAACTCCCTATGAGCTGATTTGCCCAAATTATCATGAAAAACCAGCACAAAGCACAAATCACAAACTTGTTCCAATGGTCTAAGACTATGAACTGAGCCTAATAGCCACTTGGAGAAGTAACTGACTGAGTAACCGGGGGTGTATCACCCATGTACACAATCGCGTAAAAAGGTCAGTAACTTTTTCAAGCAAATAAGTTTCGATGGTCTAGACTATGAACAGAGCTAGTAGCCACTTGAACAAGTGACTAACTGAGTAACCGGGGGTGTATCACCCATGTACACAATCGTGTAAAAAGGTTAGTGACTTTTTCAGGCAAGGATAAGAATAAGTGCTGCTGAAAATAAAAATATAAATAAAAAGAGAAAGAGAGAAGGTGGCAAGTCACTCCTAGGGGTTACATTAAACCTAACATAAAAGAATAAGCATGATTGAATCAAAAACCTTTCCCTTGACCATGGTAGGTGAAAGGAAACAAGGAAAGGAGAGGATGACCTTAGTGCATGTACTCTATACTGTGATAGTTCAGATTAGGAGTCTAGGGGGGCTGATTAAGTGGTGCTTAGGTTCTAAGGAAAAAGGGACTTGATTGGCTAAGTTATTTGTTGCTTGAGGACAAGCAAAAAGCTAGGTGTGGGGGTATTTGATCAAGCACAATTTAGCCACATTTTTATTATCCCTTTTATTGCTTATTTACACATTTTCTAGCTTAATTTATGGTTTTTATCTTGTTTTTACAGAAAAGGAAGAATCTGGAAAATGGGAGAAAAAGTGCAGAAAATTTGCAAAAGGATGATTTGCCCAGTGATTTGCCCAAAAAATCTGCTCCAATCACTGCCCAGATCAAGCTAAAACAGATACCCAGAGGCAACAGACAGCAGTGACATGGGCAAGCGATTTGACCAAGACAATCGAGGATCACTGGCCAAATCACTCGCAGAGGCATAGAGGACTGACTCACAGAGAAGCGATTTGCCCAGTGATTTGCCCAAGAAACTGGTCAAATCGCCGGGCAAATCACTTTGACAGCAGAAAATTACAGCAGAGCGGGAAAATGGACAGCAAACAGAAATCCGAATTTTCAGAAGTCCAAATCCAATCCAATCACTTCCAGCACTTGTCCAAGAGCCACGAAAGAGCTTCTCATCCAAGGAAATCCAATTGCAATTAAATTCAACATCAAAAGAGGAGTCCAACACCAAATCAAAGAGGGATTTCAAAACCCTAGATGGATAAAATTCTGCAACTATAAAAGGAGAGCCTCCAAGCCAGCAATCTTATCTTCTGATCAGCCTCATCCAGCATCTCTCCCTCGCCAGAAACTCTGCAGTTGTTCTTCTTTATTTTCTTTTCATCTTTTTGTGTATTTAGTCCACCATGAGTGGCTAAGTTCCTTGTTTCTAGTTGAAGTTGTGAATATTCAGAATTGTGATGAATTGGGAGGTTTAATACTCCATTGTTGAACTCTTGTTTGTTTCAATATTTATGCAATCTGATCTCTTCTATAAATATTACTTGCTTTTAGAATCAATAAGGGCCCATTGCTTCTAATTTGCTAAGTGATATTGTTTGAATGGTTTAGGTCCGTAATTGCTTAGGTTGTTCAAATACACATTTAATCAGGTTGCATAATCTAAACTTGACCACGCGGTTGGCAAGGATAGAATTAGGTTTCTCTAAGTCTTAATGCAATCAACAGTTGTTCGATGCTACAATGCCCCAAGGACGTTCCTTGGCAACTTGTTGATTAGTGTTTGATTAGCGATCGTTTCCTAATCAAACTAGAACTAAGGAGGAATTTGGATTGTGAGAAGCGTTTTCCACAACCAAAACTAATTTATTGAAGTCAAATAGGAGTCTTTAAGAACTCAATGATCAATTCTGAACAAACTGAATAACACTCACACTTCAGCTAGAATCTTTCTCTTATTGATTTATTCATCTTTAAATTACTGCTTTCTTTTACTATTTAGTGTTAATCCATCAACTCAAAAACCCCCCCTCTTTTATTTACTTGTTATTTACTTTACCTTGGTCATTATTAGGAAGGTCTTTAGTGTCAATTCCCTGTGGTTCGACCCTATTGCCACTATCTGCAAATTTATTTGTTGATCGTTTAATAGGTTTATTTTTGACGGCTTCGACAACCGCCTATCAATAATCCATGTTTCCAGTTGAAATGAAGTTTCTTCAAAGAAATTGGAACAAGCATATGAAAGTATATGTTGAACATGAGCATGGCTAAAGCACATGCTTATTGGACATGCAAGTATTAGTATTAGAAGTTCTGCAAATGGGCATGTAGCAAGAAATCGAGCCTCAGCACTATAACATTAAATGGTCAAAGCCATCAAATATTTCACCAACTTAAATCCAAATGGAGTCATCGCCTCAAGCTTTCAACGATGTAAGATGCATACAGATCCCTGCAAAAGCAACAGTAAATGATTATTGATCTAGCAATATGCATTAATCTAGATCATGATTCTAAAAGTTCAGAAGAACTCACATGGAATACTTGATGGCATCTATGGCAGCCTCAGAAGGCAAGAAGTCTTCCACATCGACTTTCTTGTTCTCGTTCTTTTTATCTATTATTCATGGTAAAGGATCTACAGTACATATAGTTTAGATAGTAAATGGATAATCAGATTCTTACCTATTATAAAAGTAAACAGGTCAGTCGATTAATTTGATGTATGGAAATAATTATTCATGAGAAATACAATGACCAAAAACAACGCAAACTACAGAGTGCCTCTGATGGATACAGTCCTCAAAAAAGCGGCGGATCTCAGCCAGACGATGCGGAGGAAGATCTTTGATGTCTGTGATATGGCGGAACTCTGGATCATCAGCACATACTGCTATAATCTTGTCATCCTTTTCACCCTGCAAAGAAATTTTTGTCACTGATTGGTGAGTTCTCTTCCAGATTTGAGTCACACTAGGCAATAGTAGGAAATATATAGGTAAACTGAAGATTTGAGACCTTATGGAGGAATGAGGATGACATGGAGAAAATAACGGATGGTCCCAGGGTTTATTTTGTACTGACTGCTACAATTTACTAAAAATATATCTAACAGTATGCCAGGATCCATAATTCAGAATTATGACCCAATACATTTAGACAGAAGAATTCATGAAATGATCTAGATTTACAATAACCTAATGCAAAATTTTTCCTTCATTTGATTGCAGCCCAGGCGGCCATTCTCTGCTTCGAAAATTAACATAACTATCTAATCAAATAAGAATATGGGTTTTAAAAATACGAACTCAGCATGAAAATTAACTAGTTACCTGGTCAATCATGGGCATTAAACCAATGGCACGAGCGCGAAGGAAAGTACCAGGTAGCACAGGCTCCTAATTTTGGAGAAACTCAAGAACTCAATAAAATTGTACAGCTTAAATGAAAAATTAATTTTCCTCATTTTAAAAGTTTTTAAGCCATATGTGTTACCTGCATCAGTACCAGGACATCCATAGGATCACTGTCCTCACAGATAGTTCGGGGGATGAAACCATAGTTGTGTGGGTAAACAACAGATGAGTAGAGAACACGATCAACCTAATCATAGAAAATGTTAATCATTGTCTTGTTCATTGTAACATAACACAACAAATTAACATGCATGGCAACACCCCCAGCCACATGGTGATCTGGAAATTGTTATTCAGAACACACATTGACATTCAAGGGGCATAAGAACTCAAGTTACAGCTTCACTCGGTATACTACAAGGATCAGAAATTCATCATGGTCTGATCTCTATGCATGGGTATAGGGTTTTATACCCTAATTAAATAACTCAATGTAATTTGTTTGTAAATATGAATATCAGATGATACAAACTTAAAAAGAAGAAAAAGAAGAAGAGGAGAAAGCATCACAATCATCTGAGCCCACAACATAACAAGCATAATTATCAGTTTATGAATGCATCCAACTCACCGTTGTTAGAATCTTTCGATTCTCGATTCAAATCTTACGATCTGAAATTATTTTCCAATAAATCGATTCAAAAATCTATAAGGTGAATTTTAAATGTACTTGAATTTTATGATTCTTGATTCGAGTCTTATGATTCTCGATTTCATTCCACATCCTAGCGACTCAAATTTACATGTACATGAATTACGACTAAATAACAAAAAATGATAGTGAATCAAAAATCGACCAAATTTTTATAAAGAATTTGTTAGATCTTATATTTTCAAAATTTAAGATTTTATTTATTTTTGCTATAAAAAAGTGTATATAAAACCTTTCATTAACTATTTTTCTTCCGCCAACCATTCTTTTCCCTCTCCCTCTTCTTTTTTTTTTTTCTTTTTAGCTAATTTACTTAATTAATTATAGTTTTCAAGTTATGACACTTTATATTAATAATATTCTAATATTCTATCTTTTTTTACTATTTAATTATTTGATCAAATTTAAATGAGAACTTCAGTATATAGATAATGATAATTGTTATCTACAATTCCAAAGTTCATAATTTATAACATAATACATATATATTATTCTATTTTGAAAAATATTTCTAATTAGATAAATGATAATTTTATATTTATCAAAATATGTCATCATGATATATTTTTTACTTATTTTTTAGAACATATATCATTTTTAATTGATTTTTGGAATTTTTATTGAATCTTATAATTCGATTCGATTCTCCATTCTTGATTCACGAAATGAAGGTTTCGATTCTCCATTTGACAATTATGATCCAACTCATTATTGTAAACCAAGAGATTAAAAAAAAAACTGTTATAAAAAAACAAAAGGCATTTGAGTGGTAATGTAACCTATCAGCAAAGGAAAGTGAAATGCAGTAGGAATTATGGGAAAGGAAGAAAAAGTCCATACCTTTATAAGACCGCTTATCTTGTCAAGCTCATACTTAACCTTGCCACCTTTGCTAATTTCAACCACCTGCCATTACAGACCCACATTAAAATAAAATAAACCTGTGAGCACCTTTTAAAACGGAACTTGCATTGCAATCTACCAAAAGCAACAATGATATATAATTTCAGACTTTAACTTATAGGATCCATTTTAGGACAGAATTGAGGAACAACAATCAAAATTCAAACTTGCAACACCATTTATAAATTGCCATGATAGTTTGTAATGCCTAGGCTCCAAGCTCACCAGTCCAAAGTCACACATCTCTAGCAGCATCAGTCTCCAGGCTCCATCCCTAAGGCACATGCATTTAAGAATGGGGAGGGGGAGTGAGGGGGTGCCACAGGACCCAAGTGATTTATTTTGTTATTTAGTTTGATATACAGCCATAGATTTATACCACCATCAAATTCACCCATAAGGTTCACAATAACGCTCAAATCTGACCAGTTCAGCTAGTTTAGATGACAAGAGAATTATTTGACGCTGGGCAATTGGATAATATATACCAGAGCAAGAGGTCACAAAATACTAGGGCAAAAAAAACTTACACAGTTGAAAACAGCTGGAGCACCTGGTCCTGTTGTAACATTTGAATGTAATTAGTAGAGAATTTAACAAATTCAGACAAAGATTTGCAAGCATTGGAACACAGAAAAAAGAATCACATGTACACACACATGAATGAGCACTAGGAAAAGTTTACCAATCTCCAAGTCATGCCAGGGATGAGCAGCAACAGATCTCCGTGACATTGAAGAAAGAATCCTTTTATTGAGGGCTACGCGAGGAAACCCAGAGTTGTTTCCGCTTGCTTCTCCACCATTGTCAGCCATGTTAACTTTTCACTATAACTTAATCACATAAAAACAATATCAATCGTCCCGAGTAAAACAGAATACTTCCAATAAGATTATACATCACTCAAACTCAAGCTACAGTGAGGAGCTAACAAGCATATACAAGTGCCAAAAAGAAAAAGAAAAAAAAAAAAAACGAGAGCAATATTCAATATTCCTGTAAAAAGAAAGGTATACACACACATATGTACATATAGCTGATTCTAAAACAAATCTAAAATCAAATTAAAAATTAACATAGATAAGCATACAAGAATAAGGCGAAAAAGAAAGATATACTGCAGAGGCTCACGGAGATTATGCAATTCAAACTAGTCCACTAGGGAAAACCGACAAGAAGCAAAACGAATACAATCAATTACATAAATCAAATCCATTTGAAAATTTAACAAACACCCACAAGTTTTTTTCCCCTTTCTTTTGAGGGTAACTTCAAGACCAGATGCAGAATCCAAAAAAAATCGGCATCTAGAAAGTAAATTTGGTCTTTTAAGCAAGCAACAAGAAGAATAATAAAACAAAAACAACTACCATCAGAGACCAAAAAAAAAAAGAAAATAAAACCGAATCCAAAAGCTCAGAGCCACTGAAAGAAGATAAAAAAAGAACTTACAGAGAATCGCTGGACTTGAAATGAAAGCTTACAATTGCTTCTATGTGCTAAAGCATCCGCGTGTGTGTGCATATATGTATTTATATATGTGTGTGTGTGTGTGTAGAGTGGACACAAAAAAGAGAAAGAGCTATTGCCTGTCATTGTTGGAAAGTAAACGAAGATGTTACTGTATCTAATTGGGCCAAGTTTCAATGGTGAGTCTACGGTGATTCGGTGAATATGGACCGTTGGATGGAAATGTTGAATCATACGGATGTGGATATCCGATGTCGCTATCAATCAGGGCCTGATTTTCTCTCGGAAGTAGGAACCTTTTCAGGAGAAGCTGTAGGAGATGAGCAGCAATTTGGTGCGGATGGGCTTACTGAACACACAAATACTTGACCAATAAATTAAAAATAAATTAACAATATTAATTTTTTATTTAAATAATAAAAATTTGTATTGTATTTATTTATAGTAAATGTCACGTTCATTTTTTTAAGGATTTGCTGATTTCTTCATTAATTTTTTAATCATATGATAAAGTTAAAGTGTTAATTTAATAATATATTTTAAAATAATATTAATTTAAAAATAAATGAAATAAAAAGTTTAAACTATTAAAATAGAAAAATAAATCAACTTAACAAATTAAGATTTGGTTGAAAAATATAAAAACATGTTCATTTTGTCTGAATCTTTAAATAAATATCTATTTTAAAATTATTAAATTTAATTATATGCATTGAATAATTTAAAAAAAATAATAGATCAATTATTTTAAGGATCCATGGATGATGGTGAAGATGACGAGAAGAGATGAAGGAGATCTGCTGAGGAAGGAGCCGGCAAGGGAGAGCTGCTGAGGAAATTTGAAGAAGAAAATGATGAGAAGATTTGAGAGAGAAGATGGAGAAGGAGAAGAAGGAAAATGGGACGATGGAGGAGAAAGGAGACTTTAAGTGTTATTTTTCTGTGCATGCAGGTCTGTGGGGTTGTGCATGCACAGCACCACGCGGATGCATGTTTTTCCTGCATGCATATCATAAACGTTTTTGGCACTTAAGGTACCGAACATGCGACACCAGCCATGAGAGCAGCTCAAAGCTGCTCCGTGGCGAGAGTGAGATCGTTGTTCGATACTATTAGTATTGAACAACGAGACTTCATGGTAGTTCGATATTATGAATGTCGAACTACTCTTTGTTCGACAATTATGGTGCCGAACACGCTTGTTCGACAGTATAACTGATGAACACATTCATTTTACATACAGAATCCGAAAATATGTATAATATGAAAAAATATTCAAAATATGCATACTACCTTTATTTTATTTTATTTTATTTTTAAAATATAATGTGATATCTAAATTATATACTTATTTCACTCATAATTTATTCCAGTAAAATACAAATTATTATTAAGATAATTCTAATAGTCGTTATCATTTTGAAGCAAAATACATAAAAATATTTTTGAACTTCTCAAATTAAATGTTATAATGCTAAATTAGTTATATTGGATTTCATTATAATCAAAATAAAATTTAAATAATGAAATTCACGATTAATCTAAATGAAATTGTGTAATTTAAAAATCTATATGAATAAATAAGCAGACAAAATAGGCAATGTTACGGTAACGCTAGTGTTGCTGGAAATACCACAAAAAAGCACGCTTTGTCACTCCAATGAATTAGCGCAAGAAACGACGACGTTCTGCCAAATTTTTTAGCCCCTTGTTAAAACGTCTCCCCCCCACCCCTCTCTCTCTTTTTTTCTTCTTTTTTCTTTTTTTTGACAAATTCAGTGCATCAAATGAATCGTAAATTCACTTTCTTCATCGTCTGACTTGCTGTAGAAAACCCTAGACCGTTCGACCATTTTCTGGTACATTTTCTTACAATCGTTCACTTAGATTCTACAACCCTAATTAGCTCGCAATGCAATCGCCTGTCACTTGAATAACCATGGGAAATAATTATTGTTCAACTCTCTTTTTGGTTCGCGAGAATTTGTAGCATAACGTGTTTTTACATAATGCCTAATTTCATTTTTATACTTGCCTTGTTCTTTGAAGTTTCTGAATAGGGTTGGTAATGTAAGAATCTGAACAGAAATTCTTTAGTTTCATGGAGGGAGTGGGAGATGACAGTGGGGCACCTCTTGCTAAATGGAGGAGTGATTTCTCGAGGGCATTTCAGTATTACCTTGATAGATCAACCCCTCATACACTGCGGAGATGGCTTGGAACATTGGTCGTGGCAATGATATATGTTTTACGAGTTTACTACCTTGAAGGATTTTATGTTGTTTCTTATGGGCTGGGGATCTATATTTTGAATCTCTTGATTGGTTTTCTGTCTCCCAAGGATGATCCTGAGCTTGAAGCTTTGGATGGGGCTTCCTTGCCAACCAAAGATTCTGATGAATTCAAGCCTTTTATTCGCCGCCTACCCGAGTTTAAATTCTGGTAATTTCTTACTTTTTGCCTACCAATTCGTGCTATCATCTCCTCAAAGTGATGGAGCTTTTCCTTTTTCCTTTTTATAAAATAAGCTTCTAAATGCGTATATCTGTGCAACCTAGCATGTTATAGTTTTCACGTTTCAGGGGTGGCATCACCCAAGCTTTTCGGCATTTGCATAATTTAGCTATTGATAGGCCGACTTATCTCAAATGGCCCTTTGGCATATGTTACTGTTCTGTAGCAAGCTTCTGAACTTTGTTTTTCATCATGGTTTCAGGTATGCCCTCACAAAAGCTTTTCTTGTGGCTTTTCTTTTGACCTTCTTCTCTGTCTTGGATGTACCCGTTTTCTGGCCAATATTGTTATGTTACTGGATTGTTCTATTTTTCCTTACAATGAAACGCCAAATCCTACATATGATCAAGTATAAATATGTTCCTTTCAGTACTGGAAAGCAGGTGAGTTGGTTAAAGATATGGTTGGAATTGCAGTATTTTACTTGTTCATTTGTCTATGTTATTTGGCTCTTGTAATGTTGTTCCTATAGTTTCATTGATTTGTCTCTTATATAAGCTTGGAAGAAGTAATTATACCTTTGATTTTAACAGAAGTATGCTGGTAAGAAATCATCTGCGACTAGCAGTACAGCCACAGACTGAAAGCTGTTAAACTTCTAAAGAAGACCGAAGGCAGTTGCAGATCCAACCGTGAGACATTTCAAAAAGATGAGATAATGCGAATCTGCAACGTCAACACTTGCCACTTTAGAAACTTTATGCTAGTAGACACAACCTTGACAGTGTTATCAAATTTGTGGAACTTTTGGGACGAGTGACTCACGTTGGGCCGAGACTTCTATTGTATACAGCTAACAAAATAACCTTGACAGTGTAATCGAATTTGTGGAACTTTTGGGACAAGTGACTCACTTTTGGCCGAGACTTCTATTGTGTACAGCTAGCAAAATATAACCCTTGTAGATGTTAATGTTCACTGTGCATGGTTGTTGGACGAACATTCTGTATTTGATATATCACAGTTATATAGTGAACAATGTGTCTTCCGTTAGATGTGATCTTGCACAAATTGTCTACTCTTTTCCTAGGAAGTTTAACGTTAATGTACAAGTTGCAAAGTATTGCTTTGAAGAAATGAAATCTGAACCTCATCAAACATTATATCTGCTTGGTTTCACTCGTAGGAGCAAATCCATGGCTGAATAGCGTTGAATCGGAAGGCCTAGCATGTCGACATGACTTTCGGAGTGAGCAGAATGCGAACGAAATGTGATCTGTATCATTAGTGAATAAGATTGCATAAGATGGGAAATCCTAATGATGGTACCAAAGCTCATTCCACATATGTGCTTTCTTGTATTAAATTATTCCAATGTCAATTTGTCAATATGAGAGAATATAAGACAAAGTTTAACATCGTACTATATTATTAGAGTTAAGAAATTCAATTACTAGATTGATAGAATCAAAGGAAAGAAAATGAACTTATTAATAGGAATTCAGATAAAGTTGACGATCTGGTAAAAAAAGGTAAAGTTGATGACTCCCGGTGCAGCTTCCCCAAGGTGAACTGATCTTTGACAATACAAATGCATTTCAAGATAAGTCCAAACAATCATTCACAACAGAGATACAATACAGAAGAGGTGTGGTCTGTCATTTGTGTGATTAGCCAAAAGTCTAATGTTCCTAGATTTTGTAGTCCCCTTTGTAAAATGTTCCTGCAGGCTACAGCACTTGAGCATAATTTGAAATATCAAATTTTGCTAGAAGCATATATTTCTAATGTAATACAAAAGAATACACAAAGCAACTTTAAATTAGTTGCTCATTCAAGCGATATATCATATTGACAAGGCGTAGCTGCAATCGCCGTGAAACAATGCCCGACTCTCTTAAACTTTATCTTCTGCCTCAAGAGATCCATGACGACCACATCTTACAGCTATACTTGCAAAAAGCTTCATATTTTATCAATAAACATAGAATTAATTTGCAAGCAATACCTCAAAGCAGAGGTTTGTTGGCAGTAATGCTGTAAAATTTGAGTATTTCTACAGTGTCTGGCTAGAGGATTCTGGTGTTAGAGACGACAACCAATCCATTAACGCTTTATTAACAAGGTCTGGAACTTCATCATGTGGGCAGTGACCAGCCTGTAAGTTCACAAGAGTTGTCCTTGGATAAAACTCCTTGATTCTATTAGCCTTGGCTGGACCAACCCATGGATCTAAGTCGCCCCACAGCAATAACAATGGGCATGTCAGTTGGCTTAAGGCACTGTCTAAAGTGTATTTGCTCTGATTCAACATAAACCGAGTCATTAATCTGCAGGAAAAGACGAAATGGGCATCATTAGCAAGATTGCCTGAACAGTGACTGTATTACTAATTTTTGGATTTTGACCCACCAATTTCAGCATTCCCCTTATACAAACTACTCATAATGAACCGGAAAATGGGACATGTAGCCCCTTAAAAAGTTTAAATGCATAAACTAGATGAGTAGAGAAGTCAATGTGAATCTCTTTTCTGAATGAGATGATTGTAGTCGCGCATATACCTGTAATAAACTTCTCCAGCATTGGGGTCAGCTGCTGGCCTTGTAATTGATTCTACAAGATAGTCATCCACATTGGAAGTATTTATATACACCTGCAAATCAAAGTAAGATTTGTTTTTAGATATAAAATTAGTTCAGGATCCAGGAAAAAAAATTCTAGAGTCTATATGATAAACAATTGAAAATATTATAAGAAAAAATTAAAAAAAACATGATGTTAGTATATGACAATTGGATTTGATGCTGGTTTAGTATCCTGAAAATTATCAAGAATTACATTATTATTAATACTAATAAATATATTTCAACATATAAATTAACTGAAGTCATTCATTTATCTATCAATTTTGAGACATAAATAATATCAGTTGAAGAATACTATTCCTTATTTTCACATGGCAAACGAATGAACGCCAATCTTTGGATATAAAACAAACTCCTTGCTCAGATAAATAATTCATGCTTAAAAGGAGCCCTAGTTAAATTCAGGATCAAATGACTCACACTCTTTAATACAGATTCAATGCGAGCTGGTTGCTTTGCTTGCCAAAACAAAAATCCAAGAACTACTCTCTGGAAAATTTCCTTCAGCGGCTTCAGGACTAATTTCTGTAAGATTGATTCTTCAGACTTGTTGGTTTCTGCATTTGGATTTCCAAACTGTCCAGCAGAATTTAGCAATGCAACTCCAACAACTTGTTCACGCAACCCCACCGCAGCAACCAAAGCCGTAAAGCCTCCAAGGCTGAAATTATTATGAGTTAATATAGTGGAAATACGGAAAGGATTATCTGTCACATGTTCTTTCATCATTATAACATACATTCATGGTTTCATGTCGATGGGTTCTTTTCTTGCCAATGGAATATTACAAGGCAAACAAAATTTTATAAGCAAATTTTCATACTTTAGAATTTAAAGCAAACTAGAACATATTGGATGAAGTTTATACTCTTAAGTACACAATGCAAATTCTCAATGTACAAATATTCTTTTTTTATATTTGCATAGACTGCCTGTTTAGGATCCTTCCTTTGAGCATTTCAAACAATGCATTAACAAACCATGAGGAGAAAGCCTCATGAACCGTACTGCAAGAATTGATGAAACAACGGTGTGACCACAGAAGAACATGGAACTAACATATGGCATGATTTGAATGCCTGCCTCTGAATAGGGGGAAAGAACTGTAATGCTTATATCTTACTAAAGTAAAAGAAGCACAAGCTTCATACTTTAATAAAGTAAAATAAGCAGAAGACAATTTCAGAAAGCCTTAAATTGACTTAGAGGAGAGTGCAAAACTGAGTAATAAGACAATCTCAGAAAGCCTTAAATTGACTTAGAGGAGAGTGCAAAATTGAGTAATCTTAATAATTTTCTTGGTTACTGTTACAGGGTTAAAGTTATCAGCACCCAAAATGAAAACATGAATTCTAGAGCAGAAAAAAAAAATAAAAATCACTAGAATTTCATCATAGTAAAACAAATGAGAGATCAGATTAAATACTAAAATTACAAGGATCTCAATTGCATTTCTCTTTATCGGCATGTCAAATTAGATTCCTAATACACCAGGCGTAGTGCAGGATTATTGAATTATCACAAATAACCAAACAAAAATGCAACAAATTACCACAGTTTATTCTTGAATGTGTACCTGTTTCCCACTATAACTGCTGGCTCTTTCACAATTTCCTTCAAGAAATCCACCACTTGATCCCTCCATACCATGGCATCATACTCAATAATTGCTTTCTCACTCCATCCAAAACCTAGCAAGTCCAAGGCATAAACCTTGTATCTTTTGGCCAACTCAGGTATGTTGTATCTGTGAAGAGCAAAAAAGTTCACCAAAGTTTAAGACTACAAAGGACATTTCGTTTCAACCTACAAAAATTTCTCAGGAACTCTTGTCAGAACTTTTATTTTATTGTTTCTTTTCTCTGGATCTCAGATTCTTAATTACTTGCACTTGAACATGCTCAATCATTAAATACATTGTTCTACTGCAATTTATTTCAAGCATATATATAATTCACCATGCTTAAGAGTTTATATTCAGTACAGCATTGATATTTCCTAAGCTTCATCAAATGACCTGGCTAAAGATTCAAAAAAGTATGGACACACTTGCAGTCACTAAACCAAACTTGAGAGAAAATCAAATTACCTCCAATGAAATGCAGAAGCACCAAAACCATGAATGAGAACAATAGGAAGACCTTCTCCTTGCACTACATAATGTATTTTGTGACCCCGCCATGTCCAATAATTGTAGCCTTCTGGCTTGTAAGGCAACCTCTCAAGCCCTAAAAAAAATCCAGCTTAATCAAATTGCACTTAAGTAAGCACATGATATGCAGAGATGCAGGAGTTAAAACCATTAGTGACAATGACAGAGCTAAATATAATGGTATCAAAATTTCTGTATTTGACCCAAAAGAAAAGGGTAAAAAAAGAGTAGCTAATGGCAAAAAACTGACCTTCAACAGGTTCAGTGATCACAGAAGAACCCATGACCGAAACCCCAGACGCCACAATTCCTTTGAAAGCAAAACCTCTCCTGTTCATTAAGCATTTGCTTCCTTCAAGCCAAAAAAAAAAAGGGCAAAGCGAACGGAAATAAATGAGAAAACCTTCCCAATTCAATTCAAAGATTGGTTAGGAACCAAAAAAGAAAAAAAAAAAAAGGAACTTAAGGCTTACTGTACTGAGCTAGTCTGGTAGGAGCAATAAACCTGGTATCGGTTGAACTGAAGGGATGCGACTTAGGCGAAGGCGACAATGCACAATAAGGAGACATTGAATCCACCTAAAAACCTAAACTAACCCTTGAAGCCAAAGACTGTAGACGAGAAATATGAATTGCAGCAAAAGCAAAGAGGATTCCTGCTTTTTGTATAAAACTTGAAGGATTTCTGAGCTTATGTGGTCGGCGTGCGTTTGGAGTTGTGGCTCCCTCCAAGCCAGAAACCCACTCGAGATGATATTTTTATTCCATTTGCCGCCAAATTTTCGATATTATTATTTTTAATAGCAAATTATTATTATTTAATTAAAGCACTGATTAAAACAGTTGAATTAGAAGAAACCCAAAAGCTGTTGCTTCCAAAAACCAGAGAAAGACTCCTGCTTTTTTCCATTTGAATCAAAAGATTGTGTTTTTATCCCCTACAGTGATTCGCCATCAATCTACAAAATAAAATATAAGTTTGAAGCAATGATATGAATATTTCTCATAAAAATATCTTTTATAAATTTTGAAGAAATAGTGTACGGATAGATAGATAGATGTTGTGATATTTAAAAAAGTTTTACGGTGATTGTATAGATTTTCGTTTATATCTTTTTTCTGTCTGTTTTTATTCATGTCAGGCCGCGATTATTTTGGACAAGTTATTTTTATTTTAGACCGGTTATTTTCTTATAGAATTACTTTCGATTGGATTTAAATTTACGTCGTTCCGGGTGTTCGAATTAAAAATTAAAATATCAAATCGATCAGTTTAAGAAGAATTTGATGGATTTCGAATCAATATTTTTTTTTAGTCCGACCTCACTTAGAATAGAGAAAATTCAGCAATTATCACTAATAAATCGAAATAGAAAAAATTATTACTCATTCACATCAAGATGATAAACATAAGATCTCATTGTTAAATGCAGCTTTAGAATTTAATTTCAATGGATTAAAAGGCTTTTGATTTATTGGTCTAAACATAAAGGTTAATCCACACTGTATTTATAAAAACGAACAATGAGCTAAATCAGTTATTTCATATGTCTCATCAATTTTATCTTTTGTTTTTTTAAATTTTTTTTGAATCAATTGTTTTTTTAATTTTTAACTGTTTTAAAATATTATTTATTTTATTTTTTTACTTAACATATAAATTAAATATTATAATCTATTTAACTTTATATTATTTTTTATATAATTTTTCATTAATTAATTATTTTTTAAAATAAAAATTCAAACCATTTTTTAGCATTTAATTTAAACTATATTTTATTTATTTATTTTATAATTTTTATTTATTTTATTTTTATATATATTAAAAATATAATTTTTTATTATTATTTTTAATTATATTCATATTAAATATATTAAATTTTATAAACATTAAGGGATATTTTAAAATATTTTTTAAAATAAAACAAAATAAAATTATAATAATTAATTTATATATTAATAAATAATAATTTTAAAGTAAAAAGAAGCATTTGCTATATAATTTTATTTATATTTTTTTTGAAGGCAAAACTATTGGTTGTATTAATAAAAATTCATTAAATAAAAAGGATGTCATTCAAAATAGAGAGACGATCATAATTAATAAATTCTCTAACCAAAGTATGAGCAGTTAGAGTGGTATGATGACAAATTTACAAATCCATCTAATAATTGTCAGTTCTAGAGTTTAACAAAAATTTACAATTATTTAAAATCAAATCCAATTCAGAAATGTTTAAACATGGACACTGAAAAACTTGAACTACTTACAAATAATTCGTAAAAATGCAATCATTAAAAGGCAAAAATTTCATCGTAAAGAGAAAAAAGTGACGAAGAGTTAAAGTTTAAGTAATTACCGGCATACCATTACTTTTCGAGAAACCAAAAGCACCACGTTAAAATACACTACGTTAAAATATACTTTCAGAGTTTTTCACAAGTAGCTAATAAAATCTTAAATTTGAAACAAACCCCATTAACTTGACAAAACCAACTGAAATTGTTAAAACTTAATACAAATTCCAGCGGAGCAAAATTGCCGAAATCATGCAGTCACAGACTTGTCGATCTCTAGTTCCGACGAATAGGTGCTATGAGGAAATCACCCAACTAAACTTGATATATTCTTTCTTCGACCTCAGCCGCATGTCACAGAAAGTCTCTACATAACCTAATTTTTTACATAAATAGCAAAAATAGTCAATTTTTCGAATTGAAAATTCACGGTAAACACAATACTATCATCTCCAACAAACTTTTTTCGCCGTTTCAAATGTTGCCGAACGTCCAAATAAGTTTTAACTCTCATAGGATCCAATCAAGAGTTCCTTTCCATGTATGTTCAAAATCAACATTATTAAAAAACTAAAACAAATATTTTTTTTTACTTCTAATTCTATAATAAATACTCTCTCTAAATGCTATAAATTTATAAAAAAAACTTATATATTTTGAAAATTAATTAAATTATATATAAAAATTATAAGCGACGATCGAAATATAATTAAAACTTTCAATAGAGATAATAATATTTTTTTTATTATTATAATCAGATGCTTTTGTGAGAAAAAAATAAAATAAATTTTAAAAAGAAGGTGAGAGTATCTAAGTCATAAAAGAATAGGATACGAAGCTATAATTATATAATTTTATTTATATAATTCATGTAAAAATATCATACAAATGTAATTTATGAAAAAGTTTAATTTTATTTGAACGTAAAAAGGCAGTAGTGTACTGTCGGCTTTGGAGTTTGCGTTCTCATTATCTCACAATGTGCTGTCTGTGTTAAGAAAATGAAAAGACAGTAGTTCATTTTATTTTTCTGATAAACTCGGTCTCATTCTGAGCAGTTAGGAAGGCTCCATCAGAGGATGTCCAGGTTCGTTGTACCTAATCATCTGTGATATCATAGTTCCATATGAGTAAACCAAATATTTCAATTCTAGCAAAAAAGAACGACACTTTTTTTAAAACAACTTTTTTGTGGCTTTTTTGTTCTTCGAATCCAAAGAAGTTTCTTTCTATTGCCGTTTGCTTCTGCTACTAATCGCAGCTTCTACATCTAATTAAATGGCGTCGCTAGACGATTGCATGGTCAATCCCAAGATATCACCTTCAAATACATATGGGGCGGTAGTTCTCGGCGGCACCTTCGATCGGTT
Source organism: Manihot esculenta (assembly GCF_001659605.2). Lineage (NCBI taxonomy): Eukaryota > Viridiplantae > Streptophyta > Magnoliopsida > Malpighiales > Euphorbiaceae > Manihot > Manihot esculenta. The sequence goes on along the minus strand of NC_035162.2, from coordinate 7,463,673 downwards.
ACACGATGGGCATCGCCTTTTCCTCAAGGTACCTCTCTTTCTCTCCCTCTCTTCCTAAGTTTCCAGACTCGCTTGTGGAATTGAAATTCAACTGTAAAATGTTTATTTTATTTGGAATATTTTGTTTTGACGATGAGGGAAACTGTAGGCGTCGGCGGAGCTGGCAAGGGATCGGATTGTTATTGGAGTTTGTGACGGCCCTATGTTAACTAACAAGCAGGTTACTTGAAGTTGATATTTCAATTTCTTCTGTGTTATTGATGATCAGTTTTTTTCTTTTTCTTTTTATTCTTCCTCTTCGTTTTTAGCTACTGATATTTTATGGTGCTGCAGAACATTTTAGCAATCTTTTTATTTATCTTTGTCATGTGGAAGAGATTTAGTGATTAGAAATTCATGCTTCTCTGCAGTTTGTTTGCTTGATACGGCCAATCAAGGAAAGGATGGGAAATGTTGAAAACTACATCAAGGTATTTAGTGAGATGAAGGCTGTTCTCTTCCCTTTTAAAATTATCAATTAGAAAACTGTGCTTTGTTCTCCTTTTTTTTTTGGAATTTGGGGCTAGGTTTTCTAAACTAGACAAAACTTGATTGCCAAAGTTTCACATTTCTCACCTGAAACTGGCTCCAAACCAGGAGGCAAATTTGCAAAAGATGTTAGCATTCGACCATGGAATGTAAAATAATATAATCCAGAAAACAAACTGAATTCTAGGATTCTTCCTTGGGGCAAAGACTTTTATACATACTTCTTCTAGTTGATCTATAACATAAAGATACTGCCAATGGTCAAGGTGGATCCTTTGACATTGTTGTATATCCTAAAAGCCTTTTAGCCCCCTTCCTATGATTGGCGAATGATAATTTGTTTTCTTTGTGCAGTCTATTAAGCCAGAACTTGTAGTGCAAGTTGAACCTATTATTGACCCTTATGGACCCTCAATTGTTGATGAAAGTTTGGAGGCTATAGTTGTAAGGTGAGTTTTCTTGCATGTGTTATGTTTCTTAGTTTTCATCATCTTCCTCAACTTCATTTCCTTTTTCTGTGTGCTATTGAGTATTGAGTCCTTATTAACTTGCTTTTATTGACTCCTGTTTTAAGAGCAGAGAACTGATATTGTGAAAATGTTCTTTCAATGAAAAAAATACTAACAGCGAAAAACATGAATTTTAGATGAAGAAAATAACAAAAAGAATAACAACAATTAGGGAGAAAATGAGAAGGTGAGAACAAGAATCAAGGAGGGACGTGAGTAACTGAGATCTATTTGCTGGCTTTTCTGTAGCTGGCCTAGAACCACTTTTGACGAGGTTATGACATGGCTGGGAATGCTCCTGAAGTTTGTTGATTTCTTTGGTTAGTTTTGGGGATTTAGCAGCTCAAAATATATATAAAATTGTGCTGCTTAGGCGTTGATATAGGTCATGCCTGCTTAGTTGCTTGAAATTTCATCTGTTGGGCTTTGGGACCATTTAACTTAGTACTGTAAAATAAAGGAAAGAAAGCAATAACAGTGCTAACTTTCTCTTCCACGCATGTTGTATTCTTTATAGTCCACCTTTAAAATATGGTTAAATTATTTTTGGATTGCTATTTTGATGTTCTTTATGCTCTCGACCTTTATAGCAGGGGACAATTATTTTTGAAATTTGACTAATCATTGATTTTGGGGCAGCAAGGAGACAGTACCAGGTGGGCTGTCAGTCAATAAGAGGAGGGCTGACAAGGGCCTTCCACTTCTAAAGGTTTGAGTTTCCAGTTCATGTATGTTGGCATATAGCTAAGTCTTTGGATAATATTGGAGGGTTAGATTCGTAATCTTACAATACTGATGTCGTGCAGATTGAAGTTGTAGATCTACTTTCTGAAGAATCTAGTGGAGATAAGATTAGTTCTACTACATTAAGGAGCCTTGAGGCTGAGAAGGCAAAAGAACAGCCAGTGGCTTTAAAATGAAACGCAAATCTCTATCAATTATTTAGGAAATTTTATCCCAAGGTGATCCGGAAACAGCAATTGAATCACAAGATAAAACACGGAACAGGATAATGAAGATGTTGTCTTTGTAACATTGTTGTAATTGATTAATGTCTTTACCGGAATATTAAGAAATGAGTGTCATGGTTGTGTAAATCTTTCGCATGTTAAAACATACTCCCATCGTTTGCGACTAAGACAAGAAGAACGCAAACCTGCAATAGTAATCTATTTACGTTATCTCAAGTGTGATATAGAAATTGCCATAGCATGTCAAGAAGCTGGTTATTGCATTTGGACTAAATCAAGACAACACGAAGAATAGCATTATGGATTGTTTAGAATCCATGAGTTTTGAGGACTGCCACATGGTAATGGCACTCATTTCCCAAATTTATCATAGGGATTAGGAAAATTATCATGTGGGGTAGAATTTGTTTCTGCTACAGTGACAGGAAATCTTCCAGTGGACAGAGAGAGATTACTGGAGAAGAGAGCAAGAGGCAGCACGACAATAGTAACAACATTATGTAAACTGTAAAATCAATGTATAGAATTGTCATTTGAAATTAACATAAACTTGAAATGACATTACAAAGGAGATTGAACCATCCTGATTTATTGCTAATAATGGAAAGCTTTAGCAAAACTGGAAGGGGAATCAAATGAAAAATAAAGAGATGGTACTGTTCTATAAACAACGTACATAGCAGCTACCCTTCAACCAACACTAACATGCTGCTGGCCTGTCCAGGACTGCTCAGGTTCTAGCTTGACATTTCCAATCTGCAGAGGTCATACAAAAAATATGATTATCTTGTTAAAAAGAAAAAAGAGAAAAAAAAAACAAAAAAGCATAAACATACTAGAATCACACAAAGCATCAGGAATTGTGAGTTGGCTAAGCTGCCCGCCCCATATCCAGTCAATAAGAAGAACATTTCGCAAAAACAATTTTTCATAGAATTACTTTGCTGAGCAGTTCACTGATTGAACTATTATTAGCAAGCCCAGTACAAGAACTCAAGAAATAATCTCAGCTTCATAAAGCTATGAAGGTACTTTAGAATAAAGTGAATATCTAGTTATTACCTTGGCATTTTCAACGCAAACAAAATCTTTGTAACATGCTTCCATCTGTAGATGTGGATTCCATAGTACAGTATCTGACCAACTGCAATGGTGAAAAAACCATGGGAGGGACAGAAATGAGAATATTGATAGAAATCTGAATACAGCAAAACAAAGTATTAAATGGTCCCAACTCTAACATACTTTGTATTCTTGATGGTTATTACATCACCCAAGCCATTATCAAGGTACAGCTCATCAGAGGCATCAAGGTAAATGCAGTCTACAAATCCAGGGAAAGTGACCACATCCCTGATTAATTGGCACAACAGCTAGTAAGTGAATAAATATCTTTAATAAATGAACACAAACTATTTTGAACTCATGCTACTTCCTACTTGATAATACCTTTGCATAACATTAATTGCTATTCCTTCTTTTTTAATTTCCAAAGAATTGGATAAAATGTCATTAGCCTAAAGGAAAACATCTGCGACATGGAGCAGTTGTGATGATAGATTAACACTGAAAAATTTTGATCTGTTCTTACTAAGAAAATCAATAAGACGATAAAGGAATAGTAATATTTTCAAGTTAACTTGCAACCATTAACATGCTGGAAAAAGGGTTTCGGCTGAGAACTAATAAACCTACTTTGATGCACAATAGAACAGAGAAACAAAAAATAGTTTCTTTTACCATTTTCAGTATAAGATGTCCATATAAAATGATGCTGACCTTTCCTCTTTGCCTTCTATTGGATTGGTGGGATCTGGATCTTTATTGAGTGTTTTGCAACCTTTCAAACCTCTCACAGATGCCCCAGTCACAGAAGCCTGCATAGTGTTGTCTTCAATCATTTTTGACAATGCATCATGTATTCCTTAAGCCATTTAAATTTTCAAGGAAAATAATTCAAGTCCCATATTTGTCATTCTGACCAAATTAAAAACATGTATCTATGATTAAGTCTGGGAAATCTTAGTTTGATCAGATCTCAAAATAATCCATTTTGTGAGCATGGAACAACAATACTTACACTGAAATATGTATGTAGAGCAGTAGTAAATGAAAAAGGCTTGGTATCCGTATTTGTAATCTTTAGTTCTGTGGAAATACTCTTTGCATTAAGAATGACCTGCAAAAAGATTGAAAAAACTATAAACTCGAAGAGTGATGAGAGAATATGAAAAAGAATTTTACTCAAATAACTGGGTGGTACATCAAAGATACAAGCCCACTTATACTGAATAGAAGATAAAAGTTATTTCTGCAGTAAAGATCAAGGCCATTGCAATTTATAGCCAAGTTGAATAGTGTTTCCCTGAAGAGAAGTAACTGACTACCTTGTACAAAGCCTGGAATCCAAAGTCCCACATAGCACGACTGTAAGGACCATCCTTAAGTATGAGAGTCACAACAGGATTACCCTCTACATTTTCAGAATCAACAATGGACCAATCCATATTCCTTGCAAATCCATGCTGTTACGTACAAATACAGTCCCCAAGTTTAACAAAATGACAAATAGAATATAGAAATAAAGATGGATGAAAAAATTAGTAACTCTGACATGAGATATAATTACAAGCTTGCACTATTTTAGAAAAAGAAAACGTAATTGATCCCCATTTACTCCTACCAAGAAAACTAGAAATCTACCAATTGCATAACAAAATAGCAGCAAAGAACTCACGCTGGCGTAGAACAGATTAGGTTGGACAAGAAGAAGAAATAGGGATGCTAGAAATAAGAATTAGACCAGTGAAAAAGGGGAACACCTGCTGAATAGTACCAGGTCCAAACTGCGGGAAACAATGTGGAATGCCTCCACTAATTCCAATAAAGACATAGTCAGTATTTCATCAGTATGTGAAATGGGAAGAAAAATGAATTTTACAGATAAACGAAAAAAAAGGAAAGAATTTAGAAGTTGAAGAACCTGATTGGTTTTTTCTTGTTAAATACAGCATCTGGTCTAACAAAAAGGAGATCCCTGCCACTGGGAACTTTCCAAGAGGTGATGCAACCTCCAAATAAATATATCTCTGCCTCACTGTTTTGAAGAAAAAGTACATTATAACAAAAAAAAAATGCAGCCATTAAAGCAAAATGGCTGGAGCTATGTACTTACCTACCATGAGGGGAAGTGAGGACAACCTTTGGTAGGCTACCTTCACCTTCAGTGACTCTTACTCCTACAGTCCCAGTTTCTTTGTTTGCACTTGCAAATGCCATGCCGGAGGATCTACATCACATAAATCCAACAAAATTAGCAAATTGGATTTGCAAAACCCATTACCTAAAAATTGCTGAAAATTTATAGCAATAAATCATACAGAATCAAGAAATCTAAAATCAAACTACCACTTAAACCCGAAAATGGACAAGAAAAGGCAAAAATACGCATCAATTTCCAGGAATCTGAAGGAGATTGGAGAAAAAAAAGACATTGAAGAAACTCACCGGTTGACTCGGCGGAGATTGAGAGTAGGAAGAGAAGAAAAAGGCACAGAAAGCATCGCCATAGCCAGTGACGAAAAGAAAAGGTCAGAGGTGGAGCTGAATACAATGCTGCCCCTTCAAAGAGCAATGGGATTAGACCGAAGACGAGCCATTTAATGATTTGTGTCCGTTATATTAGTTATCCTCCATGCCATTGCATAGCCTTGCTCCTCTCTATATTCGGATATTCGTTTCGAGACCTGTTCTCGCTGGGGAAAATAAAATCTTATGGAAAATTACTTTTTTCTTTTAAATAAATTTTGATTCCCTAAGAATAGAAAAATTACTAAATAATGACAAAAATATAAAAAAATTTTAAAAAATGTTTACGGATTTAAGAAAATATATTTTTTTTCATGTAACGGGATGGATCCAATATCTTGTTTTTGTAAGAATTGTTTGATTTTTTTTTTAATAAGCTAAGAATTGTTTAATTTGATAAACCTATTGGTATTCTTATATGATTAACTTCGTTATTCTGATGGATAAAAATTGAATTTGAATTAAAAATTTGAAGACTAATTTGGATTTAAAAAAAGGCTAAATTAAGCAAATCCAGGGTTGAAATTCAACAAGCACCACAATCAAATCAACAAACATATGCATTAATCATTATATCACATTTGCTGTAGCTTATTACAGTTGTGGGTCTCAAACGATGAACAATCATCCAATCTGTTAAGAAACCTCCTACAACTTTTGCAGGAAGCACGAATTAGTAATATTCTTAAAATGTACAATTACAGTGATGAACAAGCCTCAAAATGTCTAACAAGCTGGAAGATCCTTAGGTGGAGGAAGAATAGATTGATCGGGCCCAGCTCCATCTTCCACCACAAATGCTGTTTTCAATCCCCAGCCAGTATGGAGTTCCAAATGACAATGCATAAACCAAACACCTACACAATCAAACACGGAACCATAAAAAATTACAATAATATGATAATTAATCTCTACTGATTGGTATTTATTGGTAAATCACCTGGATTGTCAGCTCTAAAACGAATGGCAGTCCATCCCCCAGTTGGAACTCCAACTGTGTTTCTCTCAATGGGATCAACCAGGTCATATTTAGCAGGGTCTTTGACAGGATCGAAGTTTCCAATTCCCGTGCCAACAACAAAGAAATTATAGCCATGAAGATGGAATGGATGAGACTCAACTGTTAGCAAGTTGGTGTCCTGTAGAACCAGCTCAACCGTAGAATTAAATGCAAGCTTGCTGAGGCTGGGCTTGGTTCCATGGACAGTTCCAAGGCTAGCTGTGAGTGGTGCACCAGTGTAGTTGAAAGGAGTAGGAGGTTTGTCAGGGAAATCAGTCCTGAAAACTCCTGTGAGGTTCAAGTAATGAGCTTGAAGAAGAGCAGTTTGAGGCATAACAAAGGAGATATTGTTCAAAGAAGCTAGGAGTCGTGTTCCATTAATGCAAGTTGGGCAAGAATCTTTTCCAAAACCAATAGTGTAGAAGAGTTTTCGATCGATTTTGATGGGTAAATTCGCTGGAAACTGTGGAGAGTTCAAGCTTCTAAGTTTTCTATTGTAGCTTAAAGCAAATTCTGTGTCGTTTGGAGCAGGCAATTGAGGAAGAGATGGGAGGACAGTGTTTGGAATGCCTTTGTATTGGAGAATCGCTGTGGCTGTTTTGTTGTCAACAGGAATAGGAACATCCATGAAAGGCCTAGTAGCCATGAAATATCTGCCTGGAGGTTGGTTGGCCTGCACTAGAACATTTGTGGTCTGTCCAGGTGCAATTAGTATAGTTTCAGTGATGAATGGCTTTGTATAAACTGCATCAACTTCCACCACTGTCATCTTATGGCCAGAAACGCCAAAGAAAAGCTCATCATTGAGGGCTGCATTCACAATTCTGAGGAGGTACGTCTTCCCTGGTTCAACCTCCATTGCAAAAGTATCTAAAACAAGCAATTAACATCTTAGATAGGGAGACTCGAGCTTGAAACCTTCGTTTTCCATTTAAATTAATTAATCGACCTGATTTGCCCCGATTATTTTAGTATTACAGAAATTAATGGAACTACTATTGGATTCCAATGCTTGAAGCATTCTCTAGGAGGTAGGAAATTTCGCTTACGTTTCTCAGAACAAGGAAAAAGAGGCCCTGGCTTCCCGTTGATTGTGTGTGCATCAGACATGTTCGGAGGCAACCCCATTTTCGTTCCTTGCCTTACAACCTCCTCCACATCAGTGTTCCACCATTCTCCTACAGCACCAAATTAAGGTGTGAATTCTGGATTTTGAGTTCAACATAGGTAGTCAGCCTTACCAGAATTAATTAAATAATTAAATTTATCTATTTAGAAAGCAGGCACCCACCTAAGAGAATATTGACTTCCATATTTGGGCGTGGGAAAGGATATGGAGTTCCTTGTTTAGGCATAATGACAATTGCACCATAAACTGTAGCCCTTAGCCAAAAAATATGAGCATGCCACCATAAGGTCCCTCTCTGCCCTGTCACATTGAAGTCATAAGTGTAGCTACTTCCTTTCTGAATTGGACACTGCGTTATATAAGCTGGTCCATCTGCCCACCCATTGCGATATTGCTTCAGTCCATGCCTGCCACACAATACATCATAACAAAGTCCCATTTCATTCACAACAATCCACGGCTTAGCTTGAGAAATATGAGATTTCAGTCATTTTTACACTGATCAGAAGATCTTTAAATTTGAAAGATAGTTTAACGGATAGAGTACCAGTGAATTGACATGTTGTACTGGGCATAATTGGTGACATTGACAAGAACTCGATCTCCTTCTCTTACATAAATTGTTGGCCCTGGAAATCTCCCATTTACAGTGACAATTGGTTTTGCATGGCATAATCTACTCACATTCTTCACTTGAATCTATGGAGAAGCCAAAAAGAGAAAGAAAAATCATCATCCAATGAATCCTGTCAATTTTCATGCAATAATAGCTAAGCTAACAGATGCACTCACATCAAACTGATATTTCTTTATGGCAGCTTCTGCTGGGAAAGAAATGAATCCCAGCTCCAGGATTCCAATGAAAATAAAGGTTAGACTTGAATAGAAAATACCGTTACTAGCCATATAGGATTTTCCTTTTTCTTTCTGGTGAATGGTGATATGCTCTTTTGATCTTATCTATTTATGTGTGTGTGTGCAAAGAAGAGGAATATGTTATTATATGAGTAGGAGTAGGTAGAAACTGAGGAATGGATTCTTGCAAGCAAAATGCTGAAGGAGACTTGAAATGCCATCATTGACTGACGTAGAGGCTGGGATTCTTATGCCATGGAAGAGAATTTTAATTTTACTGTAAGCATCATTGCATTAGATTGATTAATACTACTCTTGAGCTGATAAATTTTTCAGTTTTGTCTGTACTTGGGAAAATGAAAATTTCAGCGTGAGAGATTCACAATGCCAACCCGAAAAATGCACTTAAGCTTTATCGTTAAGGGAAAGGAACAGCTTTAGGAGAAATGGAAAGGATCTGATCGATGGGATGATGTTCTTGAGATGTATATCAAAGATTATTTTCTGTAAATGAAAGTGCTCTATTCTATGTAATTACGAGGAATATTCAGTTCAAACTGAAATCATTCCTTGAGTTGAATTAATTTAAAAATTTAGTTCGATTTTATATTTTTTTTAATTTAGTTTGATTTTAATTTTCATAAATTTTAGTTAGTTTAATTCGGTTTTAACATAAAAAAATTTAATAAAGTCTAACCAAACCGACTAATTATAAATATTCATGAGATTAAATTCTAATTAATTGAAATATTTTAATTAAATTAGAGAATACTTAAAATAAAATATAAAAAATAAATAAAAAATTTAAGAAAAAACTCGATTGAATTGAATTAGATCAGTTTAATTTAAATTAATTTTACTTCTAATTTAATTTGATTTGATTTAATAAATATTTAAGTTTTAATTTTCTATTTATTTCATTAAAATCGAAACTTACACTATATCCTAACATTATCCCTTAAGCTGATAGATTTGTTATACTGATTATATCAAGAATAAATCCAGTGCTTAATTTACTTAATTAGTCTGATTCCATTTTAAATATTCAATTTTAAAACCATAATAAATATGGTTGATTTCTTTTTAAAGCGTTTACTCTACTTCTATTAGACATGATTTCCAGAGCTAATAATTGATTGCTTATTAATAGGCTCGAAAGATGCTTAATTTAGTCCAACACTTGCCTTTCCTTTTGCTTTAGGCCAACCCATAAAAACAACTAGTGGTGGACTGGAGAATATCAACCTTCAAGTAAAGAAATGAAGGGACCATGCAAATTTGCAAATGCCTAATTACGTTAGCTTTTGCCTTTCCCTCCGGGAAAAGACTCCTTGTACATTGGATTATTCTATGCCCAGAAAATTTTGTTTACATCGTGGTGAATTGAAATTCGACGGTTCACTAGAATAAGACATTTGAATTAGGATTTGATGTCTCAGGAAAATTAATGAGCTGGATGATTGTTAATTCAGATAAATTAAAATTTTGAAGGAGTTTAATTGTGAGATTTTCAAGATAAGTTAAGTTATGTTGAATTTGGATAGATTCAAGAGTATATATATCATGATGGTCCGAATACTCTTTGATTTACATTTTATTAGATTAAATAGGAATATTTTTTGGTAAGTCCAGTGGATAATCGATTAACAAATACAGAATCGGTTAATTCAGGTCTTGTTCTTTTACTTGCGGCACATCAATCTGTCCGTGCATTATGACTTTGATAAGTATTGGAGAATGAAGGTTTGTTTTTATTTCCTAATTACTAAGTTCATTCTCTTATATTACTAAAGACATATTGAATTTTGGACAAATGTTCTGATGATAAAGAGTTTTATATTTCATATATTATCATATTGAAATTATATAAATTAAAGATATAAAATGATAGTGAGAATTATATAAAAATTATAAAATTCTATATTTTCGTTTGATATTATTTTTTAATAAAAGCAATTTAAATAAATTTTTATAAAATCATGTAAATTTTCACTTTTTTAAATTAAAATTCTTTAAATTGAAAAAAATTAAATTTATTTCATTTTAAATAAGAAATTGTTAGAAAATAAATTGATTGAATTTAATTTTTATGAAATTTTTTTATTCCAAATTAAGGGTATATATTTAGGCTTTTAATTTTATGTATATCTAGTTTAGAGTAGAATTTTATATCTATAAAGAAGTCAGTGGCACTTTTGAGGTTTTTTGGGTCCTCAGGGCAGACCAAGCCAGCCTTCATACTTCTTTTTATTATGAACCTCAATTGCATCCATAAACTCCTTTCCCTAAAGACTTCTCCCTTTTAAAGCATGTACGATGTGTTAACTGATATTTTATATTTCTTTTCTCATAAAATATATAATGTCTTCTTTTAAAGTTTTAATTTTTTTTAACAAAAAGCAGACCTTTTACTATTTAATACATTTAAAATTTTTCTGAGATAACTCCTCCATTGTTAATGTACAAAATTTATTAGATGATTAGTTATCAACGTTGGGATGGTCAAGGATGTGGCATATGGCATGTGGCCAAGGATGTGGCATATATTTCTGTCCTGAACGCTATAGAAGGGAATTAAGATCTCCTCCACATCTCTCTCCAAATTTAGAACCTCTTCCACATTGAGGTTATAAGTTAGAAAAATATTTTATAGAAAAGCATCATTTCAAATTATTTTTTAATATTTTAAATAATATATATATAAAAGTTTTTATCAACAATAATTTTAATAATAATATCAAATAATTAATTAGTAAGAGAAAATATTCTCTAGGTTTTCCTTCATTTGCTTGGTTTTTTAGTATGGACAATATTTCTTGCTATCAAAAAATTTCTTTTGCTTCGCGAGTGAGACAGGTCTCTTTGTTTTGTATTTCTTTTTGAGCTTGAAAAGGAAAGGAATTTATGGCTTTGTTGAAAGATTGGCACTTTCCATTGTGAATATGTTATTTGTTATACTCTCTTTATCTAGTATTAGTCTTTTATTAATGAGTTTATTTGAGGTTTTAAAAATTGTATTTTTAAGGGAAAATTATTATAAAATATCTGAATTTTAGTGAAATCAACTATTTAATTTTTATAATTATAAATTCCAATTAAAATACCTCTTATATTTTTAAAATACGATAATTTGATTCTTCTGTTAAATATTTTATTAGTCTATTGGTAAAATTATTAATCAAAACAAAGAGTATTAGGAAATAATAAAATTAACCCAAGTCAAATTCATTTACTAAAAACCCTTTCCTCTCCCCATCTTTCCTCTTTTATTTTTCTCGGTTGCTCTCTCTTCAAGCTCACCCACCTCTGCTGCCCTGCCCGACCCGTCCCATTTTCCTTCTGAGTTCTCTACCTCTTTGTTTGGTACAACCGCGTGCATCCCTCCTCTCTCCTCCCGCTGATCGTCCCTCTGTTTTTCACGGTATCCATATTGTTGCTGCGTCCGCTGGTCCTAGTTACTTCTTTGCTCTTCTCTGCCGGTTCCTTTGATTCTCATTGCTGCTACTGCTAGTTCAGTCCTTTTGCCGTCCAATGCTACCCACCTCCTCAACTAAAGGCCTCCACCATGCCATCCACCACCTTGAATCCTAACATATTATTAAAGTTTTATCTTGCCATCAAACTCCGCAACCAATTATCATTTCTTTGGCCATACTTTCTACTATTGATATGCCATTTCCTCTCTTCTGTCCTCTATGAATCGTCTCTTTCCTTATTATCCTGGGTTTCTTCTCACTTCTCACTCTCAGTCGATAAATTATCTTCCTCATTTCTCATTCTCAGTCAATAAATGGTCTCCCTCCCTTCTCATTCTTGATCGGCAATCACTGTTTTTACTGGTCTTCATCGATCATCACAAAATTGCTTCCATCAATTCTCAATTCAATTGGTAGCTATAAGCCCTCACCAATCACACACCTAACACCTTTGTAACCATCAGTAAATCTTGGTAGCATAAGAGTCAGTTGGTCGATATTTATTATCGCATCACAGTGAACAACAGTCGGTGATGTGTGAGGTTCCAAATAAATGCAGTGATTGTTTTTTTATTTTAAATTAGTTTTCTGTATTTGTATTGAGAAACAAATACGAGCAAATAGATTTTTTAATTTTAAATTATGTTGATGATTGTATTTTGCAAATTAGAATATCACTGATTATTTGTAAGTTTTATTGGTTTTAAAAAAATTTTATTAGATGGGATGTTGTGTTTAATTGCCTATAAAACTTGAAAAAAAAATGATTATGAGATGATGAAATAAAAATTCATAGAAAGGAATAGAGAAATTGAATAAGGCTGAAGTTAATTGAAGATTGTATCATTTTAGACATTTCATAAAAAACTTAAGGGAAGCACTTAACGGTTTTTAACAGAAAGATCTAGTAGTTATATTTTAAAATTATAAGAAATATTTTAATTGATTTCTATAATTATAAATATTAAATAATTAATTTCATTAAAATTCAAAAATTACATAATAATTTTCTCTATCTTTAATGATAGACGCTTTTTAAAAATACTCATAATATCGGGACGTATCCAATTCCTCAAATTGGATGCAATAAAACTCACTAAACAGATAAAATAAGACTCACAAACAAAAGAAACGAAGAAAGCGTGACCTTTTGAAGAGAACTAAATTTTATTCCTAACATATTTGCTGTTATTTGAACAATAAATTAACAAAAGTTGCAAGAAAATAGAAAAAAAAAGGGTAATTGTGTATTAGTTTGAATATCTAAAATAACCATTTTGTTAAATTGAGAAAAGCGAATTCCAGATATGAATAAGAGATTTACTTACCCCTTTTTTGAAATCACTAATGTTAAAATAATTTAAAAGATTTTTTTTTTTATTTTTGTGTTTGAAAAAATTTAATAATATAAAAATTCAATTTTTAAAATAAAAATAAATATTTTTAAAATTATCAAAATTTTTAAGAAATAATTGTCACTTAAAATTATTTATATCAAAAATTAGTTAATTAGTTCTTGAAAATTCTTTTTTTATTATATTTATTTTTATGTTTATTTTAATTTCAAATTTACTTTTACTTTTAATTAATATCTGTCTTTTTAGAACTTAATATTAAATATTAATATTTAAGGCATTTATAACTAATATTAAGGAATGTATTAAATTATTTTGTTAATTAAAAAAAAAAAAAGAGAGTCCATCTTATTTATATTTTTTATGGGAAAAAATATGCCAAGTTTAAATTTTGTGAAAAACATTAATAATAGTTTTAAAAAATATTTTCAACAGGATAAAAATAATTATTTATAAGAATAAATGTTTATATTTACTCTACAAATAATAAAAATAATGAAGGAATAAATTTAATTTAAATTTATTATTAATTTATTTCAAATAATTTTTTTTATTGTATGAAATGCAAATCAAATGTTTTCAAAATGTATAGGCTCTTCCTTATGATTTATATGAAATTAAATTTCTAAAAGAAATGAACAGAGCTTTTTATATATTTTAAGGGCGTTATACATTTTTTCCTAACAAAACTATGAATATCGCCGACTAAATTAACATTAAATTAATCATAGAATACACTCTCTCAGTGACTCTCTAATGATATTAGAACTACTGGATTATTAAATTAGTTTTTAATATTTAATGATATATATAAAATTTATTTTATTTTATAAAAAAATAAAATAAAATAAAATAAAATAAAATAAAATAAAATATGCGACGCGAGTAAGCGTGAGAATCGGACAGTAGATGCAGTAGCAATCCATGCACCGCAAATAGAATATTTTATAAGGTATTCCATATAACAATAATAATTATAATTATTATTATTTGAAACATTCGATTAGAGCTTTTCTTTAATTAATTGTAGTATTTAATAAGTGAATTTTATATTATCAGAAAAAATAGAAACTCCCACTTTTTTAACGGCCTTAAATTAATAATAGAAAATAAATAAATAGAAAGCGCACGGAGAAGAAGGGGTGGATCCGTTTTAAGGGAGCGAATTTCGGGATCTAATTGAAACAGCGGTCTCTAAGCTGCTGTTCCTACTCTTCGCTCGGCGGTGGCCGTGGTGGCATTGGGGTTGGCCATGCGGTGCATCAACGGCGGTTCACATGGCGAAGTGAAAACCATGGCCGTCATTCCCCGATCTGATCTCCTTTTGTCTCCTCTCTCTGATCTCCTTTTCCGTGGTTTTTCTCGTTGATTGATTTCGGAGATTGGAAGATTTTGCATTTCAGCTGGTTGGGTTTGCTATCTGGTCCATCATCTGGTTCAGGTGGTTTTTTTTTCAAAAACATTTATTTTTTTATTATTGTTTGAATCAGAGTTTTAATCCAATGGGATGCATTATTTAGGAAATCGTGATATTCTGTTGGATCTAATAATGGCTTTTGTTTAATGGTGATATGGGGAGGATATGGTTCTCTATTTTACGTTGGTATATGTGTATCTGTGTGTTTTGTTGCAAATGGGGAAGTTTTTGGTTGGGGTTGATGACAGAACTGTGAAAGGTATGATTTTTTTGGGGTGTTTATTTAAAATTAGGTTGGGTCGTTTTTTTGTCATATTGTTCCCTGTTAGCATCTTCCCTGATTTTACAGGTGTTAATGGCTTTTCTTGGCTTTTATGTATTTTCGTTTGATTCTTGTCCTTTGAACTGGATTTCAAATCATGACATTTAAACCGTGAAACTGTAGTAGAGTCCCAATTTACTTACCCATCAAGCAGAAAAAGGTGTAATGAAGGAAATTTAATGAGTTTGGTCCGATTTTATTCAAAGTAATGAGCTGAATCCTATTTTTATTTTTTAAAACTGATTTTATCTATGTTTCTCTCTGTGTGTTGGCTATTGAAGGGAAGGATTGAAATCCTTCTTTGAATTAGGATGTCCCTCAAAAGCATTGTGCGTGAGCTGAGGGAAATGAAAGGTGGAATTGGAAGTATATCCAGGAGAGGGGTTGAAGGGAAGCATTGGCATGGCCGGGCAAGGTCACATATTGCACCCGATGAAACACCACCTGAATCTGAACCAATTCAACAGGGCCAGTGGGCAAATCTGCCACCAGAATTGCTCTTGGATATCATTAGGAGAGTAGAAGAGAGTGAGACCTCTTGGCCTGCTCGTGCTGTTGTTGTTTCTTGTGCTTTGGTTTGTAGGTCGTGGAGGGAAATCACAAAGGAAATTGTTAAAACACCTGAGCAAAGTGGGAGGCTGACATTTCCAATCTCATTGAAGCAGGTAATTCTCTTCATTTCCCGTTCCCATTGTTTATCTTGGTTTATTATCTTGACTTATGGCTGTTTGTTGTAACTTTTCTATGGTGCTTGAATTTTAGCCGGGTCCTCGTGAATCTCCCATACAATGCTTTATTAGGAGAGATGCTGCAACTCCTACATATCGATTGTACTGTGGTCTGGTGCCTTGTAAGTCATGCTATCCTCTCTGTCCTTTTTATTGATGGCAATTTAGACTATTAGTGCTAATTTTTTTTTTAAAGAAGTTAAATCTGTATCCCAATAAGAAATGCTAAAGAATGTTTTTCTGCAATTATTTGTCTGTCTTAGAACTTTCAGATATCTATAGCTGCTGTGATTTACATGTGATTTTTCAGATACCTCATGCCATATTCACCTCGTGTATTGTTTGACATTTCAATAATTCATTTGGGTTGGAAATTTGTGGAACTCAATTTACCATTTTTTTCAATAGAAGCATTGAAGTTTCCAAAGATATAAGAAAATGGTCGATATATTGGAGTTTAACTACTTATTTCACATCTTCTTGTTATAGAAGTTTCAGTTGGTGAGAAAGATATGCAAGATAACGGGAATATTTATATGTTAATTAATTTTTCATCATTTTTAATGGATTGACAGCTGAGAATGAGAGTGACAAATTGCTATTAGCTGCCAAAAAGGTCAGGAGAGCAACATGCACAGACTTCATTATATCTTTGGTTGCAAATGATTTTTCTCGAGCTAACAACACATATGTTGGTAAATTGAGGCAAGTCTTAAACACAGTAAATGTTAATTAACCTTTTCAATTTTCTTTTTGTGTCCCAAACAACTTATTTTCATTTTTTTTTTCAGGTCTAATTTTATAGGAACCAAGTTCACCATGTTTGATAGCCAATCTTCGTGTGAATTGCCAACACAACCAGCTAGCCGGACACATCGCAGATTCCATTGTAGGCAGGTGTCTCCAAAATTACCTGCATGTAATTACAGTATAGGCACTATCACCTATGAGCTCAATGTTCTCCGTACGAGAGGGCCAAGGAGAATGCAGTGCGTCATGCACTCAATTCCCATCTCTTCCATCGAGGAGGGGGGCTCTGCCCCAACCCCAACATCCTTCCCAGAGACTTATGATGATCGATGCTCTCTCTCAGCAGGTCCAAAGGGAAAGGAACAAATTTTGGATATAAGTTCTGGAAGCCCCTCAGAGTCTCCAGTAATAGTCCAGGGCTCTGGAGAGCCCCTAGTTCTTAAAAACAAGTCCCCTAGATGGCATGAACAGCTGCAATGCTGGTGCCTGAATTTCCGAGGGCGTGTTACTGTTGCCTCTGTTAAGAATTTCCAACTTGTGTCTGCGACTGAGCCATCCCACAATATTCCAGCTGAAGAGCAGGAGAAGGTGATTTTACAGTTTGGAAAAATTGGAAAAGACATCTTCACCATGGATTATAGCTACCCGCTTTCTGCCTTCCAAGCCTTTGCCATCTGCCTGAGCAGCTTTGACACCAAACCAGCATGTGAATGATAAGTGTAATGCTTGAACATAGCTACCATAGTTTGCTGAATTGCTTCGTCCGGTTTTGAAATGCAAGCGCAGTCTATGTGCAGCTCTTCATGCATGAGCATTCGCAGCTGATCTTATCTGCACAATCTGCCGCTTTTCTTATCATGAAATTTGACTTGTATTTTGTTGCGTGGCTTGGTGCTAAACGTAAGTTAAAAAGTTCAGTGTATGGTTATCTTGTATAGTTGAGCAGTACTTCCTAGTTGACGAATTGTTAAATTGGCTGGAGCCATATTTAATTCTAACTGTTTACAGGCACTGATTTTAACACTACCTGATGTCAGGATTTGAGTATACGCTCTTTATGGCACTCTGATTCAAGTGGCAATAAACTTCAGGCATGCACATAGAGTTAATGCTTTTGATGTATTAATTTAGGATAAATTACTATTAAATTTCTAAAAAATTTATTAATTTATTTTTATTTCAAAATTACTTAATTAAAATGTCTTATATTTTATAAAATAAAACTGTTTGTTAGTCGCTTGTTTAGTTTTCATAATTTTAATTATACGTACTCATAACTTTAATTATACATATTATTTTATTTAGTCTATAATTTTAAATATTTATAATATTTAATTCTTCTAATTAAAGTTAAAATAAAGATAAATTAATATAAGAATATAAGAGTTCATTTTTATAAGATATAGAAACATTTTAGTAGAGTGATTTTAAAATAAAGATAAACTAATGAATTTTTAAAAAAAACATAGACTTGATAGTAAATCCTTCATCAACTTATGCTGGTAAATACCTGTCAATTTGAAGGTGCGCTGTATGTTACCTAATTGATGAACTAAATGCCTTGAATGCATTTTCTGGAAGTGTTTGCTTTCGCTCTTGCATGAAACTAGTTGTAATCATCTCGCTGGCTTATGGTTGTCATTGTTGTGCCCTCACTTTAACAAGCTTGTTATATTTATTAGATTGACCAGCTTGCTTCGTTGTGTGCTTTAGGCATTATGCCCATTTTGATCAGTTTGGATGTCATTTGCCTATTTTGAAACCTGGAAATGGGTCTACCTTGTGGTCAAGAGTTATGCTGGTGAGAGAATTTCAGCGAAGGAAGCTGCTTGTGCTTGCTTCAAGTAAAATGCTCATTCATCTCTCAAGAATTTTAACAATGAGATTAAAAGACCGCCATTGCATGCATTTGCTCGATAAACTGTTTTTTTTTTATTTTTTAAATTGAGTGTCTAATAGGATTAGACGACACAAAAGACTCGGCAATTTGATTCTAATTCTAACCCCTTCGGCTGGTTTAGCATCTAATCTCCGTCATATTGTTTTGGCAGAAGGTTGGTCTCTTGAGAGGCCACGGTGATGGAACATCGGGCTCAAATTGCTGAGTGGTTTATGCATATGCTTTCGCTTTATTTTCTGTTGTATGCAGTTAAGTACTGCATCTTAGGGTAAACGGATTGGGTATCCAATATACTGGGGGTCCAAGACCAACCGAGTGGCACATCATGTCAAGGATTATTCTTTATCCAATTCTTTTTTTTTTAAGGAATAAATTAATGCATCCTCACACTCCTTTGTTCTGAATCCTAATTACTTTTATTATTATAAATTTTTTCTCTATTTGATGAAATTAGCAATAAAGAAATAATTCTATATCATTTTTAACCAATTAAAAAAAAAAGTAAACAACTACGGTAAATATTAGAAAAGAAATGAACAAGTTATATGAGGATTTTTTTTTCTTTTTTGAATTAAAATAATTTGATGGCCTACTGATGTAACAACAAAACCATATTCTTTCAAATGCACTTGCATTTTTTCCAAAGAAAACATAACAATTGTAAAAGAGGGGGAAAAAGGATACTGGAGTAGAGAAAACACTAAAGTTGTACACAATTAGAATGTATCTGATATAAAAGCCATTAAAACTAGAGAAAGGTACCATACAATAA
Source organism: Manihot esculenta (assembly GCF_001659605.2). Lineage (NCBI taxonomy): Eukaryota > Viridiplantae > Streptophyta > Magnoliopsida > Malpighiales > Euphorbiaceae > Manihot > Manihot esculenta. Next base: position 7,444,373 of record NC_035162.2, on the reverse strand, counting down.
TAAGTAGCATCAACTCAATCCGAGTATCTTTTTTCATTGGTAATTGCAGAACGTAATAGATTCCAGATGTCCAAAACGCATGCTTTCTGGATGGTAGGTTACTTTCAGCTCCATTTGTCACACAGTTCACCGATAGTTCCGCTTCTCTGTTTTCCTGCTATCACATTTCTCATCTCACAGATGAGTACGTAATAAACTCTCTCGAAGTGAACTGAAAAGGCTGATGGGGTATAGGATTCCTGCAACAGAGCATTTAAAAGAAAGCTTCAACACAAATAGTAATTAGTGACCAGTTTCTGATCAGCAAAATTAGCACGTGTGCAGAAGATGACTCACGGTCGAGGCCCATAAACTTTGATCTGACGTATATGAGTATCCCTTCCATTAAGATGATTTGACAGAACAGCTATTTGCAGCATAAATGTACTGACAAAAGTTTCCCTGCCAAACAAATTAGTAAAAGGATACTTAAATCTTATTGGTCATTTTGTCGCCTGACAAGTTCAACACCATTAGTCTCAGTTTCCTTAAGCCACGTATTTCCTTCATATACAGTGAACTAGAGATCAGAAAATCTCATGGTTTAATAACATGGAGGTACATTCTCTACTAATCATATCTCAAAGAAATCGAGAGGGGGGGGGAAATGTAGAAGTTCCAGTGTTCTTATTTCAAGTTGCCTACTACAATTCTCAAGCTTTCATAAATTGCAGATGCTTAAATTGGTCAAGTGTGTAACTTCTTTTACATAACTATATATCAATGTATGGAAAAGTAATGTCCAAATTCAACCATCCACAATAAATAAGTTCCCTATACCAAGTCCAAAAGGCATTTTGATCCTTTTTGCAGTTTATATATTTATCCAGACTCAAAGTAAGCCCAGGTTCACAAACCAAGTTGGGACTTAGATGCCATTCTGAAAGAGAAATGAACAGAATCTTTAAGCGATTAAAGCAAGGAATACTACAATTTCCTAAATAAACATTCTATTATAGTTTTACCCCAAGCTCTGGCGAAATGGAATAGGAGGCAGTTAAGCACTTAAATAGGAAATTACGAGACAAAATTGGACTAGAAAAAACTCTCTTATATTAGAACAATATTCCTCAAGCACTTGCTGCCTTGATATACCAGCACCTATGAACTCAAAAGCAAATGGAAACAACAGACATACTCTTGAATGTTCAAATTTCATCTCTAGTAACCCTATAAAAGCATATCAAGAGAACTGACTAGTATTAAACTTGAGCATGCAGGAAATACCCACTACCAACTTATACCTTAAACAAAAGATAAAGCATGAGAAGAAAATTGTGCAAAGGGGGCATGAGAAGGGGAGCATCAGCACATGGAGACACTAGTCGTTACCTAGGATCAGTTCCAGATAAGGATAGATATACCCAGCCAGTAGGCTTGACAAGTTCCACAGTCTTGATCTCCTAAAGCCAGTTTAGAACAGGCAACATCAAACCAAATTGAAACCATAAAAATATTCAATATGAGACATACACATTCACATGTACAGACATGAATGCCATAAAACTTAATAAGGCACCTTCAAGTTGTGAAATCCATCGCCAGCACAAATTGATATCTTACTGGGGGTATAGCTCTCATCAAGCTTGAAATCCACATAAAGTACAACCAACTTCAATTCAAAAGAAAATAAAGATATTCTCAAAGTTAGTTCTAGCCTCCAAAGCCCAATGAACGAATAACTTATCTTGTTTTTCCTCAAACACAAAAACACAACACGTCAAGTATCAGAAAACTGGATTCATACTTGCAACTTTACTTTCTTCTGAAATTGAATGTTCACCAAATGAGGCTGCGCACCATCAGATCTAACACATGAACAGACAAAAACAGACACAAAAGAAAAGTAAATAAATAAAATTCAGAGGTCAGGGAGAAATATAAAAGAGAAATGGAGATGGCATCTGCATTGGGTTAGTTACTGCCAAAAGGAATCAAGGTTGTCATCTCGCAGAGAGGAGACACCATTGCCAGGTTTGCAAGAGCTGACACTCCAAGCAGCCTTTTTGCCCATTTCTCTGAGGTCATCATCTACAATCAAGTGCTGATTCCCTCCTGTAATCTTCCCTTCTTCTTCTCCCTCTGATGACTCTGTTGCCATTTTCTATTACACTCTGCAAATGCAACTCTCAAATTGTTTCAACTTGCACAGAATGCTAACTAGAGGAACAACTACGGCATCTTTCTGAAATTTGGATTTTGTGAACGGGACCAGCAATGGAATCCTAGTAGTGGAAGACCATCCACACCGGTTAGAGACTATACAACACACAGTCACACACCACCAAAAAAAAAATGCTCTAACCCAATTCTGAAGATATAGATATGAAGCCTTCAATCTTCATCAGATCATGCGAACTATCATCCCAGTAACAATCAAAAGCATCAAAAGATTAAATTAGTCAACTTTCATAAAAGAAAACCATTAATTTGGTGCAGGTTACAGAAGAATTTTAGAAACAATGCAGTATCTCTTTGAAGCATTTGATCGAACAACTGGATCACACAACAGAACTAATACTACCATCCACCGAACTTATTTTCAATGGCTTCTTAAAAATGAAGAATTATTTAAAACAGCCAGTTTCTCGAAGGCATGAATTTTCAAACGAACTTCTACTGCAGAAATAGGTAATTACTTCAATTCCTTTTCAAACAAAAGCTTGATAGCGATGCTACTTCAAATGTTACATGAATTACTCTCCCCAGTGCTGTTGCGTAAATAAATCGTCGGACAGGGACAACACAAATGCATTCCAAAATCAAGTAGATGGAAAACAATTCGATCAATACAATCACAGATCACGTAAAAGGCTAATCAATTGGAGGAGAAAGGTCAAGTTTTCGTACCCACCAGCAGTTGGGAATGGATGAACGTGTTCCGCTGAGTTTAAGCGATTTGGTGAGAGAAGCGTCTCGCCTTGGACCTCTCAAGCGAAGGCACGAACCTAGTGCCGCTGGCAAAACAAAAAATACACATAAAGATATGAAGTGAGCAAGTGACAGGAGAAAAGAGAAACAACAGAGCACAAGATGGTATGGGAAGCCGTACTGCCGTTACATGTAGATATCGTGGGAGGTTTTTGTCGAAAAGAGTTGGAAATGTGGCGGCAATGGTGGTTGATTTCTCGGTAGGTATGGACGTGGTAGTTTCGTGGAGCCTGGAGGAAAAGACTGAGGATGTTTGTTATGTAAGAGAATCTTTGAGGATCATGGTTACAGGCACCTAAACAGTGGGCGTGAGCGGCGTCGGGGGGTAGGGTGGTCTTTCGCCGGCGACCGAAGATGAGATTCGCCTGGGAAAGGGAGGGAAATTGTGTTTTAATTTAAGATTTTGGAAGGAGGAGGAGCGTCATGACACATTAGAACGTTGTCGTTTGATACCTTTTTTGTCTTTATGAAATTTGATACCAAACGTTTTTTTAGTTTTTTAATGATGGAATGCTCCTTGCCTGTGCAGTTCTTTTATTATTAAAATTTTATGAATAACATACTAATAAGCACCATATTTTAATTTTATAATAAGTGTATTTAAGTAAATTTTATAAGTTTCAGATTATATTTTTAATCAAAAATTACATCAATTTTATTACATGAATTTTCGGTTATTACTATATTGTTGCTTTGATTTTAAGACGGATAAGCATAAATAATCAATTTTATTCGGTTTCACTTGCAAAACATAGGAACAAAATTCAATTTTGATAAAGTTAAGCTCCAATTTGAACAACTGAAGCTAGCATGAATATTTGATTTATTTATATTATATGTAAATATTAACTTTGCGTTATTTCTCATTTTACTAACAAGTACAAATTTGAATTCTATTCAAGTTTTAATCAGAGATTAATTAAAAATAATTTAAAATTCTTATTGATAATCAAACTAAATATGAGTATATTGAGCGCCACATGAAGACAAGTTTGTAGAAAAAAATACAGCTTGATTGAGCTGGGAATTGGAAATGAATTTCGAGCCTTGAGCTCTTTTAGCTAGTTGAGTTCTAAATACATTTCACTCCTAAACATGATGAGATATCTGAATTATATATAAGAAAAAATACAAAAATTATCTTTTAATTTTATCGATTTTTCACTTTGATTTAACATATCCGAAGTAAATATGTATTTTCTCCATATATATATAATCAATGACAGGGTAGCTGTAAAATGCTGGAGAAGAAAAGCAGTTGATCAACCTTTGTGAAATCCCATATTATGCAGGTCTTGGGAGTCGGGTTTCCAGAAAGGTTGAACTTGCTGCAATGCAATTTTGACAACTTTTAGAATCAATAGCGAGATATAAAGCTCAAAAAGAAGTAAACGAAATTTGAAAAAAGAAAAAAAGAGCAGTAAAATGGCAGAGTCCGGTGGGTGCAGGAGAAATTACAGAGAAGCAAGATGAGTCGAGGCATAGTTCATGGATGAATCCTGAGGAGCTTGCAGTTCTTTCAGGCGCAGCTTCTGTAGGATTATTTGCTCCTGCTTCTTCTTGTACTAAATTATGTTCAGGCTGTGACATATTGATAACTCCTGGTGATATTGTGGCTGTCGGAAAACTTGCGAGGTACTTCAGTGCATAATTATTCAGAGAACAGGTTAGTTGTTGAAGAAACTAAGATAATTTTTCCTGTTCAGAAGATTCTAAGTAGCTACAGTCTAACCTCTTTTCCAGAGAAGTTGTCAGCATTCAGTTCTTGCCTTGGAGCAAAAGCTGCAAGTTTCATTGATAAGAACTGCAAGAAAATCAGAACCTAATTACACGAGTTCTCAAAAGCAACAATCAGCGACAGAAGAAAAAAAAGAAAAGAGTTTATCTTTACCTCAACTTGTCTTTGAAGAGATTGAATATAATTGATGATTTCATCAAGCAACCCAGCCCTGCCTGTAATTTTGTTGCACCCGGGAACCAGTTCTTGCAAACATTTCATTTTCTTACTTATTTTTTCCCTCCTGGCCTAAATTTCATTGACATATATAACCAGAATCAATCAAGAGACAAGGCCAACACAAAGTGCGTTATTCTATTTCTAATAACGAAAAGATTAACATGAATTGTGAGGATTGGAAATTATCCAGCTTACTCTTTCTGCTAAGCTGTGACTGTCGGTTGCCTGGCCACGACGCGCCCGTACATGAATGTAATCTGGCTTTCGAACTTCTGAAGTCTTGTGGTTTTTCTTACAAGAATCTGCTGAAATTTCTGTACTGGTTTTCTCCTTCACTTTGGACTGCACTTCCACTTGTCCTTTAAATTCTTCTGCTGCAAAATACTAAAAGACATGAATGACGATTAGAACTTGCAGAGAATTGAAGAATTATAAGAGGAAACAAAACGAATTAGTTTCCCAATTTTTTCAGAGATTCCTGCAGCAAATTTGAGAATCCCCACTGAATGAACTTGGAGTAAGCACAAAGATAATACACACCTCTGCTTTTCTCTTATTTGAACTATCTCTTTGATTGTCAGATTGCGTCCCCTCCATCAAGGCTACATCTTCCTCCATCCTTGCTGCCTCTCCAAGTTCAATACCAACTTGGCAACTAGAAGTCCTTGAGAGACAGTAATAAATCTCAGTAGAATGCGCTGCCACATCTGTTCGCACAAGACCCATCTTATCATTAGCAACAAGCCCTGAGCCACCTATTGAAAAATCACTACTACCCAGAAACGTTTCAGGCTGTCTTTCCAAATGAACGTTATCTCCATTATCAAAGAAACCATGTAAGTGAGGCATAGAATCAGATTGCAGAGAATAGTCGTTTGGGTTCGTCATCATACAGCTGTGCTGCAGCCATTTGAGCCTTGCTTGCTGTTTCTCAAGCACAGTAGACATATCCATGCAAAAGGCGCGTGCAGAAGGTAGGTGATGCTACCAAATGGTCCTAAAACACATATATATATATACAAAGAGAGAGATTGAATAGATTATAGATAAGAGAAAGATAGAGATGGAAGCAGAAAGAAGAGAGCAAATGAAGGAAATGATAGGAATTTAGACCATAAACAGAGAAGCAATGGGCAATGGTCCCCAGAAACATAATCGCCATGTGAGAATGTTCACTGAACAGAAAAATGGAGAGCCTTCAACGGGGTTTTTAAGAGTTTCGGCCTTTCATATCCAAATCCAAGCCTTGCTCCGGATATCTGTTGCTTTTGAGCACTTCTCCATGGGAAGAAATCCTTCGATCGTTTTTAGCATGGTAGAAAAATCTAATTTAAATTAAGATTGAATTGGTTAAAGAAAAAAAACAAGTGAATTATCCATCTTATTGGAGGTTATATAATTTTATTATTATTATTATTAATTCTAAAGCTGTTATTTAATTTCAAAGATTATATTTTTATGGGATATACCAGTTTGAGAAATTTTCTTTCTGATTTTTTTTTTCAATTGTATACTATTGAATCCACAACCCTTCTATTTACACATGCTACAAATTTATTTAACAGAAGAAAAATTACATATGTTAAAAACTTATTCACAGAAGGGAAAAAAATCGTTTAGAAAAAATTGAAAATATTTTTAAAAAACTACGTCACTTTCAAGGATATAAATAATAAAAAGATTAAATTATACTTAGCCTCCGAATTTGGACATAACTAACAGATGTATTTTTCTATATTAAAAATCAAATTCTTTAATTTCCTGTGTTTTATAATCACTTAAATTAGAGGTATGTTTAAAATGTTCATCATTGTGAATATTCCTTAAAAATAGGAACAAAGTAACATATTCAACATCTTAATAAAAAAGGATAAGAATAAATGAAGAAGCATGGATCACAAGCAGGATCATGCATTGATAGATTGATGAAGATTACAGGGCAACCCACCGACAATGTGTGCCAAACTAGGGTAGCAGGAAACAATCACACCAGCTGAACTACTTGTTAATAATCTCATCTCAGCAACTCCATCAGTCACTCCATATGGCTTGCCTCCTCCATGGTACCATTCTTTCTTTTCATATTGGAGAATTTTCAAATAGAAGATGTTATGGAGTTCACATCCCTTTATTTTTCAGACAAGTGTTGACTTATAAGACATAGGCTTTATTTCTTCGGAGCAAATCAACTTAAGAACTTCAAATTTCCAAAAATTGCTAAAAATTCTTTTCATTTTTTTTTATATTATAGATGAAGCAAGTTAATTCTCTTAACTCAGTCAAGTTACTCAAGAAGTAGGCCGGAGAGTACAGGCATAAGCTAGACTTGAGGCGCCTTTAAAATGATGGGTGTGAGGATATGTGATGGGAAGGTGGGAGACAAAAGGTTGGAGGAGTTTTTGGAGCATTAGAGGAAACCCACCCACTTCATATGAGCATGTCCCCAAGGCCAAAGGTTTTGATCATGGAAATCCTCCTTATTGTCATTTGCTCAAGCCAAATATAAGCCCAAGGTTCAACCCTACAAATGACTGGTGTCCATTGCCATTTGCCAACCCATTGATGATTCATCTACTCACCAAACAATTTTAAATTCTTGGATAGTTTGCAAAACAAATCAATATCTGCAAATTCAGAACCTAGACTACAACTGATTTATGCTTTTTGTGCAAATCCTGTCATCTGTATTTGGAGCCAGTAAAATTCTGCAGAATATTTTCCAATTGAATACCAATCAACTAATAGATTGAATTTAGAGGTCATCTTAGAATGAAATAATATTGTATGAAAGACGAGAGGAAACCAGAAAAGCAAAATATATACAAAAAATAAAATGATGAAAAGGCAAAGTACACCAACACTAGCAATTTGGCAGTGCTTGCATGAAAAATAGAATCACACCCCATTGGCAAGATGATTAAGGTAGTACAAAAACTGTGGGAAGGGTAGCATTTTTCAGAACTAAGGGAAATAAATAAGTATAGCACGGTCCATATATATTTGTAATCCCATCAAAGAACAGTTAAATAAATCTACTCTTAGTTTCTCTGAATAGAACATCAGTCTACAGTTTCCTAAAAATCAAAGGCTACCCAAGTAATAGCAAAAACCGAGTGGGATTCAACTTGACCTACACTTGATAATTTGGACGCAAGTTCATTTGTTAGTTGAACTTGAAAGAGAACTCCAAAAATATAGAATTGAAAGAGAAGAATGTATATGCCAATGGCAGATGTAAGTGTAATAATGTGTTTTGACAAATAGCAAAAATTTAAGTGGTCATGCACATTGATAAATGCCCAAATTTCAGGCCATCAACTTAGGATGCCAATAACAAATCAAACCAGTGGATACAATGTTATTAAATACAGAGCTGGAACATGGCAGCACATAAATCACCAGAAAAATAATAATGAAAGCTACCAAAATTCTACTTGTCATGTAATTAGTGTTGGGGGAAAAAAAGATCACTTACAACCAATCTTCATTTAGGTATAATATGATGATGTTGCTGCTCCATTCCAGGTAAGAAGTAACCCAACAAAAAGGGAGAAACAGAATTCCACCAGGCCGATTCAGTTTTTTTTTTTTGTTCTGGTGCTTTTTTTAATTTATTTTACCATGAGAAGAGATTTTGAGTCGCCACAAAGTCAACTAATAAAATGAAGATCCGAGTGTCAGCTCTTCTTCTTTGATGCAAGAGAACTATGTTTCGAAAATACATTCATCTTGAAAAGTCCAGATGTCTTAGACAATTTTTTAGTGGGTTGGCTTCCATCTCTACTGGTATCAAGATCAGATTGAGAGCATTCTTATTCATGGCCATACTCAATATCTCTCAATTGCCGAAGCAATTCCAAAGCAGTTGCTTTTGCTCTATCATTTCCGTTGAGGGATATATCAACAAGGGACGGAATAACCCCTTCATCCATGACCAACTGACAATATTGGACACGCTGAGAACATAAAGAAAGAAGAACAGCCACCGCATGCTCCTGTTCTTCAGGACTGCCTCTCTCAAGTAGTTCAGCAATGGAAGAAATGCATCCATTTGTTTCAGCAACAGCAACCCTAGCCTCTTCAGTATCACATAATCTTTTCAACAGAACCATACAATGTCTTGCAATTCTGCCTTCACTTATGAATGGAACTAGCTTTGGGATGCACTCCAACCGTATAATTTGGGAACAAATGTCGCTATCTGAGGACAGGTTATGCAGAATTTTAATGGCTTGTTCCTGGAATTCTTTGCTCTGTGACTCAAGGATCTTCAATAAGGGAAAAAGAGCACCAGCTGCCGAGATTTTAGTTCTACAATGTGGATGGCCGGACAACACTTCAAGTATTGCAAGAGTCTCTTCAGATACTTCAGAGTCGAGGAAAGACACCAGCAGACTAAATGTATCTTCATGTAAGTACGATAATCCACTTCTGCATGGAGCAGCACAATTATTTGAAATATTAGATACAGATCCATGCAGAATATAAGCTCGAGTGGAACTTAAAGTCAATTCAGAGAATTCACCTCCCATTATATACTATGAACTCCCAAATGCCATACAATTTCTATGGCAAAAAAAATAGACTTCTTGAGCATAAGCAGAGGAAAAAAGACAATATTAGATCACCATGTACTAGCAAGTTGAATTGTTCAAACTGCATGTCAAGAATTATAACCTTGGCCTGATCCCAGCCTGCCCCATATATTCAACCAAGCCCTAACAAGATAAAGACTATATAAATATCCAAATATTATTCTTTCATTAATCATGCAGGCTAACCCTTAATAAACAGAAATCCCAAGCCTGGCCCACATTCAACTGGTCTGAGAGGGGCAAAAAGCTTTTAGCAGGTCAAAGTGGGTCGTTACCTGGTCTTATTCATAAGTCTATTAGCAAGTCATTTACAATAACATAGAGCAGAAAAACAAAGTTCAGCAACAATGTGCGTTATTTACTAGTTCTACAGTAGCAACTTATCTTTATCATAGGTCTTCTATATTAAGACCATCGACTGCCAGTATAGGATTCATAACAATTAAATAAGTGAAACAAACAATAATAGTAATGATAAGAACTTGTGATCCCGAATCACTATCACTAAAGCATCTAAAGTATTCCAGTATGACTACTATCATGTAAAAAGAATATATTACCTGTTTTTGCTCACAAATACAAGTAACAATTGACATCCAGCTCTCTGAGCTCTTGCATCACATTGCCCACATGCATCTTTCAGAAATTGAATGAGAGGATCAACAAAATTCTCAGATGACATAGACTGATAAGATTGAAGATTAGATTGCAAATGGTTTTTGACATCTTCAACCATTTTGCACTGGAAGTCCCAATTAAGCTCAGAAAGTCTCATTAAAAACTCTGAATCTGTCTCATGTATGCATGCATGAGATTGAAATCGATGGCAATCATCAGTTTTCTGAGTCAACGTAAAACTAGATCCATCTGCAAACCTAGTGCGTGAAGAGTCTGAACTGTAACTAGCATCTAAAGACCCAAGTGATATATTGCTGACATCCAGTGGAAGGTGTAGATCATTCATAGAGCTGCCTAAGCTAGCAATGGATGTAGAAGATATGTCCAACGAGTGAAACGCTTGCAATTGTGTACTTGGATCAGGAATGGTGATCCCATACTTTTCACACCATTTCGATATCAGGTCTTTCATGGCTGTGTTTGGAGTTAGTGAACAGCGGGGCAGTTTCACTTTTGTTTTTGGACATGTGTCGTTACCATCATCAAACCACTTTTGTATCCACATCCTTTCAAATGATTGTCCAGAAGCAATAACAACAGGATCATACATCAATCTCATGGATATGGGGCACTTAAATTCCTCAGGGGGTGTACCTCCACTTGGAACATCAGTTTGCACCTCATACTGTGGAATTCCGATGTCCGAGTCTACTTCAACAGATTGGCTATGTACAGAAGTATTGATGGAATTTGTCGGTGCAACTGATCCTTCAAATTCAGCGCTGGGATTCTCTATTTGCTCATCCATAATCAAGTTTCCATACTTCCTCAGCAGATACAAAAAATATTTTAAGATCTTCTTTTTGGTAGGGTCATTATCACCAATTTTATCTAACAGCTTCTTAATGGATCTTTTCTCTATTAATATAGCCTTTGGAGATGTAATATGAAGCCTTGAAGCAGCAATTTGAAGAGCTCCCAGTTCAGAATATTCCACTGAATCAGATATAAAAGTGCCCTGCTGAATTAGTTTACGCACAGCCTTACCAGCCTCCTCATCAGAAGAGTCCAGCATAAATGTGGCTGCATTTAGATCATCAATAATTTGAGAGATCTGCAAAGGGAAGTTGCCTATCAATATTACTGACAATCAATAAAAGAAAGTATCATAGAGAAATTACAAAGTGGAGCCGAGCTGATCTAAAAAGAATAAGACAGATATTGCTTTCTGTAAACTAGATACCCCTATAACAATTAATCTAAAGTTAACAAAGACAAAGGAACAATGCAAAATGGAATATGGATAAGCAGGATTCATGGTAAGCTTATGATTAACATCAAGATTGAACACAGATGAAGTCTGGAACAAGGAATAAAATTCTTTTTTGTACACTTTCAGTCCAGGAATTTGAGCAGTCACTAGATCATTCCATATAACTGTCAAGGTCTATGGACACCCATTTCAGGAGAAAAAAGTAACAAATAGAGAGCAAGCGATAGAGACAGAAATCATAATTAGCATTGCATTGCCATAGAACACTGCATTGAACAAGTTTAATGTAAATATTAGCATGAAGGAACAAAAATAAATTATGTGTTGAACCAAGAAAGATAAGCAATTGCTACATACATGAACTCACAAGTTTCACAACTTCTCATTGAAAAAGATCCACTGTTGCATCCAGTGGAGAAACAGAAAAGGGAAAAAGAGAACAAAAGAAAACTCAAGAAACCATGTTATTTGACATACCTCAGCAGCCAACATAGCTGGAACCATAGTTTGAATTTGGCCTAAACTTTGTTCAAAATTGTTCCTTGATCCTTGACATCTTGAGACTAGTACATCCCCAGTTAATACCTGAAAGTAATGCAAGAACAAGTATCAACCAAAGATTAATGTCTTTCATACTACCATTACTGGAGAGTGAAAGGCAGAAAATAAATATCCCAGTAACACTAAAATGCAGGAAATCTGTCTCAAAACATATATTTTGTGACATTTAGGTAGAGATTACAACTCTTAAGGATAGAAGAAAACAAGGAGAGGACCAATCAAAAAGTGTATGTATCATCTCCCACTGATAAGATTAAAAATGTACATCTATATATCAGTGATGAGTTTCTTATTCCATCCGTTTTCCTTATCACAAATTAATGAAGGATACCTACCAAATATAGCTTGCTAGAATCGCAGCAGTATCGGAGAATTTTCCTTGCTTTCTCAATTGTGCCATTTAACAAGCATAGTGCCTGTATTCCTGATGAGCATCGTGGCCGAGCTGCTTCTATTTCTGGAAATATACGTGCAATTCTATCAACTAATTTCATTAACTCTGAGCACATTGAACGATGGGCCTAAAAAAAGAATTACATATAAGTTATCTTGAAAACAATAATATTGAATCAGATAAAAGCTCAAAAATACCTAAGTACAAAAATATGCTGTAGATGAACTTTATTAGACAAACGGCAATTAAACTTTGCAGGGAATATTTCAATTTTTTTCATTCTACAAATTATATCCTTTCCTATGTACCTATTTATTTAACTGGAAGGCACTCTAACCTACTCAAGTGCCAGTGAAGGGGGCATGTGAAACAGCAAAAAGCCATGACATAGCTTGAGTTTTTCCATACTCCTAAGTTCACATTAAAGAGTAAGATATCCACAGCACAATAAGAGAAACATGTTACATGGAATATGAATATCAAATGCATGTGTAATTTCATCTCTGTAACAAATGCACACATTTTATTCTAAAACTATTCCAATTCATTCATGCAAGTAGTTAAACTAGATGCCAATAGGAAAACAAAAAAAGTTGTAGCTGAACATACTCCATCAAGATTATACTAATGCACACAATTCAATTGAACACAGATTGACTTGAGACAATACCTTAAAGGAATAAGGATAGAGCAGTGTCCCCATTCAAAGGGAAGAACAGCGCAGGGTCTGCATATTAATTAGTAATACAAATGTCAGTAATACCTACTTAAAAGTCGTAGACCTAACAAATAAGATATTTACTAGAAGAAAGGAAAAAACACATAATATAACATCAAAATGTAATGGCTTTAGAAGTGGTGACAACCAAGACTGATCAATTATCTAAACAGACCTGTAGAATAGCAAGGATTAGGATAACCCAATTGCCACTTGATACATCAACTACACTGTGAAGAGTTCAGATCAGTTGATTCAGAATCTCTGACATGAAGTGGATAAGAACTGTTTATGTTAACTTCTAGGGAATGAAATCATGATAAGACAGATGGCCAAAGATCTGCAGAAAACAAAGCGGCAGGACGCTATCTCAAGATAGTTCCCAAGCTTTTATTCTACCAACTTTCAAGGAACCACCATTACATTCCAAACTATGTCTGGGTGTCAGATTCAAGTACACGCAACAGAACTGCATGCTCTAATAAAATTCTAACTGTAACAGTACCATCCAACCAGGTTCATCATCTTCATACACTTCTCAATTCTATGCCCTTTCGAAGTTAGATTGAGTCAAGGAAATGGTTAGTTAAGGCGGCGGGTTTGCTTCTCGATAGCCAGTCCGGGGAATCCCCAAGCATTTGAATAACCAATATACACACACAGTGTTAAATTCAATCTTCATGAGGTATTGGGCATACTTTAAGATCCTTTTCAGCATTATAATAATAATAATAATGAAAAGAAAACACCAATTAGCCAACTAGCGTACTCAGAAATAAAAAGGTGAGGATCTTTGGATTTTGCTGGGAGCAAACCTTTGTGATTTTGTCCTAGGCATAACATTCGGCAGAAAATGAAGTCTTCTTCGAGTCTTACCGACTAGTAGCTACCATAAGTTCAGACTAAAAAAGCACAAGAAACAGAGGAGAGAAGAAGAAGAAGAAGAAGAAGAAGAATGAAAAGGGCTCACCTACTAACGTGGAAACAACAACAATAAGCAGAAGCTCCTTTCACTGCAGATAAGGAATCACAAAAATACAAACTCTTCCTTTCTTAAAGTAGTTGGCGCTTGAACCTCCAAGCTAACCAAAACCCAGTTCTTGGATCACAATTTTTTTTTCTCCTACTGCGTGTCAACCAATGCAAAATTCTTACAATTTCGTTATCGTTGAAGCTAGCAGACAGCTTAGCTCTAAAACAAAAAGAACACCAGACAAAGCCAACTCAACTACGAGCAAAATTCCAGTTGCCAAAACAATAAATTAGGAAAATCTTTGTAGATGATGATGATGAGAACAAAACTCTGACTCTGTGCCCATAAATCTTCCTTATCATCAAAAGCCAACCTCCAAAAAACCCGCCAATAAAACTAACATCCCATAGATATCTTCCCGTACATAACACAAACCAAAAACCCAGAAATAATTTTCTGTCGTAAGAACAAGAAGTAGTAGAATTCAACGAGCACAAAAGTCAACAGCCTGAAAACGAAAAGGAAAGAGTCTTCGCAGAAGGAAAAGTAAAGCCAACAGAGAAAGTTCATCTAAATAATTAAGCAAAGACAGAAATCATATTTGGAGCGTTGAAAAAAATTAAATAGTTTATTTGAAAATTATTAAGTGAATTTTTAATATGGCAATAGTAATATACGGAGATAATACTTTAATTAAATTTTAATAATATATGGAGATAATATTTTAATTAAATTTTAAAATATAAAAAATAAAAATTTCATTAAAAATTTAAATTGTAATTGAATCAATTAAATCAATCTGATTAACTCAATTTTTTTTTATTCAATTTGATTTTTATATATTTTTAAATTTTTATTTTTATTTTATTTAATTCAGTTTGAATTTAATTCAAAATGAAAAATGTTAATCTAATGAAAAGGAATTTATATATAATTTTTAAATTTTTATTTAATTTTTTTAAATGAATATAACGAATGGGTTAACAAATACTTTATACGAAATAAACTGAACATGAAGTTCTAAATCAATAATGATTTATAAGAGGTTTTAAGAGAAGAATTAAACAAGTGTTATAGAAAGGCCAATGGAATTTTTTTTTTTTTTTTTTTAAATGAAGCTCTCTTTTATCAATTTAATGAAGCTCTGGTGGAAGAATTATTGTTATGTGCGGTCTCCGACGGCTTCTGTGGCCGTGTTGAATGAGGACCGTTAATGAAATAGGAAAAGGGGTTGAATCAAGAATGGGGTCTTGTGGTTGAGAAGAAGCTCCTGACGCTGACGGGATTGACGAACAAAGGTTTGACTTACGCATTTCCACGCGCACACACTTACTATTTATTTATTTATTTTTAAATTATTATTAAAGTTAACATACCTACACTATTCAGTTTAAACAGGTATACCGATTGAATTGATTTAATTTAATAATTTTATTTTATTTATATAATAAATTTATTTAATTTAATTTTTTAAAAATTTTAATTGAATCAATTTAATTTAATTTTAAATAAAAAAATTTATAAAATGAAATAGAATCGTATAAATATATTTAAATTTTTTATTAAACATCATTTTCATTATATCTTGTCAGCTAACTAATTAAGTTAAAATATAAGCATCCTCAAATATCGTTTTTTTTTTTTCTATCTTTAAATTTACCTATTCATTCTTAATAAATCTCAATAGTTGATTCTACATATATATTTATTATTTTTAAAAAAAAATCCTAAAGATCATCCCCTTTTTCTTTATATCTTCCTTCTTCAATTTTCCATCTGCTCTATACCTCTCTCATCCAAAGATCAACAATCAGTACATCTCCAATATTGCAATAACAACGTAGCTCCAAATCTCCTTTCAGAGGCCTCTAGCTTTATTAGCATTATAGCTGGCAAGTTGGCTTTTTTTAAAAAAAAAATATTTATTTTGTTGATAGAATGAAATTTTATCATTTTAAATTCGAATCTCAAACGGTTGTATAAGTTATTTATCAGAATGAGAAAATTATTTTAAATTTAATGAAATATCTAAAATAATATTTTTTTTCTTCATCTGTATATTCGTTTTAAACTATATTTTTCTATATTCTTTTAAAATTCAATTTTCAGAGTCCCCAGCTTTATTAGCATTACAGCTCCAGCCTCCAATGTTGTGGCTCTAGTGTAACATCACAAGAGCGACATAGCTCTAGACTGCTTCCCAGCATCGTAGCGAGCGACCTCCATCTTCGTCGGCATTGCAGCTCTAGCGTCGTCAGCATGCAGTCTCCACCGTCGTCAGCATCGTGCCTCCACCGTCGTCAGCATCGTGCCTCCACGTTTCTCCAGCATCACATAAGCAGCATTAATCTTTGGGTTGTTGTTTATGTTTCTTGTATTATTCTTTATTTATTTCTAAAATGAATTTATAATATAAGTATTATATTGATGTGTATGTTTACGGTATAAATCTTTTTTATTTTTATTTAAATTGGTGTTTGACATAAAAATGTAAGAAAATAAAGAAAAAGAAATCCATCTTGTTTGGCTGAAGTGAAATTTATTTGGTTTAAGAGAAACCCAAAGAATTCTTGGAGAAGTTGGAAATCAAAAAAATTAATTCAATTTAATTTTTTTAATTATATTATATCAATTTTTATACTTTTAAAATTTTAATTTTTAATTTAATTTAATTTTTAATTGAACGGACCGATTACCCGCTGCTTCTCTCCAATTTTTTTTGTTCCCGTTGAAGTAATGAAATGCAGACTGTACTACTAGTAGCATTTAATACTTCATTGAACTTTTTAAATAAAAATATTTTATATAAATTTAAAAGTTATACCTGTGCTTGTGCGTGCATTTCTTCAGTTATTAAAAAAATTATCATGATTTACAATAATCAAACATTATTTCACCGGATTAATCGGATTACTGTAATAAAATACTACTTAACTTAATTAAATTATCTTTTTAAATTTTATTTATTTATTTTAATATTAAGTATCGTCTCTCCATTAATTAATCTAGAAATATACAAACAAAATAACAATATTTTTCAATAAGAAATATTATTTTGTTGTTTGATGCTATAAAATTATTTAACAACAAATATTCTTTTTTATTTGTTTTAATTATAATAATAACTAAAATTTTAATATTGTGAATATAAAATTAATATTTTACATCACAATTTTGAGATTGATTATTATTTTTTGCAAAAATGACTTATTCGATCACAGATCAATAATTTAATAAGAAATTTAATTCTTAAAAATAAATTAAAAATGCCTAAAATTTATAGGAAAAAATGAGATTTATTCTAAAGCTATAATATTTAATAAAATACTTGTTTATTAAAAAGTTTAAGGAAAAGGGAAATACCGTAGGGTTTTCACTGATTCAAGGAAATGGCAGGGTACACTCACAGCCTTGACGGCCCCGGTGCTTGAAATTTTTTTTTTTTTTTTTAGAAAAAAAAAAATACAAAAGTTCCTATCAGAATTTCAGGGCTTTGGTCAATCTTGCCGGTGAATTAATTATTAAAAAAATTTATAATTTAGATTCTGAATATTGTCATTATTAATAAATCAATCTTTATATTTTTAAAAATCTATTAAAATATCATTATCTTTTCTCTCCGTAAATGAAATAGTCTTTCCATCTATTTTTACTGTTAAAAATACAGTAAAAAACTAAATTATTCAATTCTTTTCCTCCTCCTCCTTCATCAATTCTTCCTCCTTCTTTTACTTCTGCTTCTTTTTCTTTTGTTTCTTCTTCTTCTTCTTCTTCTTCTTCTTCTTCTTCTTTGGAGGAGGAGGAAATAAAATATAGAGACTATTTCGTTGATAAAAAGAAATGCTAATGGCGTTTTAATAGATGTGATAAAATATAGGAATTATTTCGTTGACAAAAATAAACGATAAGAACGTTTTAATATATTTCTAAAAATTAGGGAGGGACAATTTTGTTGACAGAAAAAAATGATAAGGAGGGACTATTTCGTTAATGAAAATAAATGATAAGGACGTTTTAATAGATATGAAAAAAGATAGTGACTATTTTATTAACAAAAAGAAACGATAAATACGTTTTAATAAATATGGAAAAAGATAAAAATATTTTAATAAATTTTTGAAAATGTAAGGACTAACTTGTTAATAATAGTAATATTCAAATACTAAATAAAGAGTTTTATTTCAGGGTAAAATTAGATTTTAAAATTTTTCTCTCCCCTCCTTTATTTAATTTTAACGGAAAAAATAATAAAATAACTATTTCGTTTACGAAAAAAAAAACTTTTTAATAAATTTTTTAAAATACATGGATTGACTTGTTAATAATGATAATACTTATGAATTAAATTATAAATCTCCCTAATGAAAGTTATCATGATCAGTGTGATTTGTGTTGGGTTGGATTATCCGAGTGGCTTTTTATGCTATAATTTTGGATTGTTTGAATATGTAAAATTAATTTTTATTTACTATTAGAAATATAATATAATTGATAAATATTTTACCTTCAAAAATTCATTAATTTAAAATATATAACATATATGAAAAGGAAACAACTAAAATTCAATAAAATATAATATTTTATGGTTAAAAATAATAAAACTAACTAAAAATAATGTATTTTTTTTATTTCATATCAATTTAATTTACAAATCGCGACTGTTTAATTTATATTTTTTTATTAATAGAAATTTTTAGCTTCATGATCAAAGACAAAATAGAAATTGCTATCTCTAGTCACATTTAATTCCACCAATTGAATCTTATAAAAAGAAAAAAAGTATAACGATATAAAACATATAGACTGGATTGTGCGGATTTTATCTTGTTCAGTGGACATTCCTCAATTGGATATGACCCCAACAAAAATTTCATATTGACTACTCGATTATGATAATATAAATTATCAGTATGATTATAAAGAAGAGAAAAAAAAATAAAGTATTACTATATGCATTTTTTTTTAAATAATACTCTCTTTTTATCATAATTTTTATTTATATTTTTTTATTATATTAAATTATTATTATTTTTATGTTATAATAATATATAAATTAATTATTATAATTATATTTAATTTCGTATTATTTTTAATTTTTTTAAATATCTTTTAATATTCAATAAAATTTAATGTTTTAAAATAAATATTATTAAAAAATTAATAAAAATTTATATTTTTTAATATATATATATAAAAAAATAAAATTAATAAAAATTAATAATTGCAGTCGCGACCGCCAAAAGAGAAAAATATTGCAAATGGAGTTCAGGACCCACCCACTTGCTTTTTGTTTTTATTCAACTTGCATGAATTAGGATCACTGTAGATTACAATTGATAGAATATTCTCGAGTAAGTTTACAAGAAACTCGGCCATTGCAATTTTATTTGGTTTTTCTGTTTTAAATTTGAATCTCCTCAAATATTTATTGTATATAAAAAAATTACTTTTCATTAAGTAATCCATTATATATACTCAATTTTTATATATATTTCATATAAAAAAATTATTACTATAATTTTTTAGAGTATTAATTTATTAATCGAGTTACTAATAGTTTTGAGGTAAAAAAATATTATAATATATTCAAATTTAAATTTGTAGAAGTTGATCTTCATTATCAACGTGCTCATATAAATTAATTTGTAAAAATAAAAAAAATATTTTTATGATAATATTTATAAATTTTAAGTATTCTAATTTTAAATTAAAGTAACAAGTGTATTAAACTTTAGTATAAAAATTATGAATGAAAATACATTATATATATTATACACTATGAATTAAAAATATAAAATTAAACGGATATAGTAATGATAAACTGATTTATGATAAATTTTCATTAAATTTAAAATAATTTAAATATTGAAAATATAATTTGATATGATGAAATTAAGGAAATTAGGATTTACGATTTATATGTAAGTTTAGCTAGGAAAGATCACCCATCTTTCTTTTTATTTATTTATTTTTTATCTGTTAGTGATACGTAACCGCTTTTATCACTCAAATTCGTACATATAAAAATGTCAATGTTGATAAAATTATAAAGTGATTGGATTTGCTTTTCTATACCGTATCATGTTACTGGATTAAACTATTTTCTATTAGATCCGTGAATATAATTAATTCAATTTGTTTCACGTTATTAGACTAAAGTCTGCGATGTTAGACTGATCTGTTAAAAAATAACTTAATGAGTTTTGAGTCTGTATTTTTCTCTAAAAGTCAGTCGCACTCAATATTTAAGAAGTCTCCATCATAATTAAACTTTTAAAGGTGTTGTTCACCCTCAGCCATCCTTAAAGACCCATCACTTTAATGTGGAATTTAAGGACCCATCACTTTAATGTGGAATTTAAGGTCAAATCTTACGGAACGAGAGTTTAAATTGGTTTGTAGTTTTCATCCGAATGAAATAATTTTATTTTATTTTTATTGCAAAATTAATAATTTTTATTTAAATGTAAACCAATTATAATGAAAATATTTTAACAATATAATATTATTTTAATTATGAAATACTAAAATTATTTATATTCATAATAAATAATAAACAACAATAACATTCATCACAAACTCGTTCTCATATATACACTCCATAATTTTCACAAATAAAAAATCTAAGCTTTTTTCCTTTCACTCGTATTCTTTCCTTTTCTCGCCTCTTTTCTCTAAGGCATAGATTCATTTTTTTTTTTTAAATCTCACACCTCTCTCGTATAAATTGGAATATATTAGAAGAAGATTGAGATGGTATAATTAATTTAACATGCTGGTATTAGTGAAAGGGAATAAAGAGTTTTTTACTTGATTTGGACCTATAACAACCTAACACTACAAGAATTCACAATTTCACTAATGGATTTCACTAACGGATGGTAAATCCGTTAGTATCACTAACGGATTCACCAACGGTTTGCAATCCGTTAATGATAGTAACGGATTCACCAACGGCTTGAAATCCGTCAGTGATTCTAACGGATTCACGGAATCACTCTAACGGACTACTTACGGATGAAGCCATCCGTCAGTAATCCGTGGGTGAAAATTTTGGAGCCAAAATCCCAGTCTTAAATGAAAGACCTAATTCCTTAAAATCAAAATCACTGAAATCTGAAGTTGTCTCCAACCTTGCCGTCGTTCACTGCCAAGTGCATCGTCCGCCGCCATCAACGGTTCGCCGCCATCAACGGTTCGCCGCCATCAACGGTTCGCCGCCATCAACGGTTCGCCGCCATCAACCGTCGACAACGAAGCTTATTCTCAACATCAATATCCACGGGCTCACTGAAATCGGAACTTGGTTCCAACCTATCGGCTGTTCACTGCCCTGTTCATCCAACGTCCACCGCCATCAAAAGGTTCGCCGCCATCAACGGTTCGCCGCCATCGACAGTCGACAACGGAGCTTATTCTCAGCATCAATATCCACGGGCTCACTGAAATCGGAACTTGGGTCCAACCTCTCGGCCGTTCACTGCCCTGTTCATCCAACGTCCACCGCCATCAAAAGGTTCGCCGCCATTTATGCTTGTTTAATTTTTTGTATTTTTTTGCTTGTTTAATTTTTTGCTTGTTTAATTTTTTGCTTGTTAATTTTTTGCTTGTTAATTTTATGATACATTTATGCTTGTTTTATTTCTTTGCTCAACCCGTTCCCATCATAGATTTTTTTTTCAAGACCGTCACAGTTTCCTTGCATTTTGACATTGCACCTGCTGGTGCACTTGGCAAGTGCACCAGCAGGTGCATTTTCACATTGCACCTGCTGGTGCACTTGCCAAGTGCACCAGCAGGTGCACAATTGGAAATGCACCTGCTGGTGCACTTCCAAGTGCACCAGCAGGTGCACAATTTAAATTGCACCTGCTGGTGCACTTGCCAAGTGCACCAGCAGGTGCACAATTGGAAATGCACCTGCTGGTGCACTTCGCAAGTGCACCAGCAGGTGCATTTTCACATTGCACCAGCACATTTGGCCTAGCTACTAGCTAGGTCACTTTATGTTTATATATTCTTTGCATAGAGAGACTAATCTAAGGCCATTTGATCAATGCTTTGCAAAGATGAAAGAAATTATTTAATTTGGATCTAGATTATATTCTCCATCCTTAATTTTTGGCTTTTGTACATAGAAAAATGAGTGGAGAATGAAGTTTATAATCATTTCCTTAAGAAAATGCTGCATTTTTCTTGTATAAAATATGAGCATGATAGTCATGTGAAAGGGAGTTTTTCTTTGATTCATCACTATTGAGTAGTGATATAGAATGCACATGCTGGTGCACTTCAAATGTGCACCGGCAGGTGCATTTTCACATTGCACCTGCTGGTGCACTTGCCAAGTGCACTAGCAGGTGCATTTACAATTGTGCACCAGCTGGTGCACTTGGCAAGTGCACCAGCAGGTGCAATGGGAAAATGCACCTGCTGGTGCACTTGCCAAGTGCACTAGCAGGTGCACATTTCAAGTGCACCAGCAGGTGCACTTGGACAAGTGCACTTGCTGGTGCACTTGTGCACCAGCACAAGTGCACCAGCTGGTGCACAAGTGCACTTGCTGGTGCACTTGTGCACCAGCTGGTGCACTTGTGCACCTGCTGGTGCACTTGTGCACCTGCTGGTGCACTTGCCTTGTGCACCTGCTGGTGCACTTGCCAAGTGCACCAGCAGGTGCACATTTCAAGTGCACCAGCAGGTGCACTTGGACAAGTGCACTTGCTGGTGCACTTGTGCACCAGCTGGTGCACTTGGACAAGTGCACATTTACATTTACATTTCATAACTAATTATTTTTGATTTTTGGTTTCTGCTTCGTCTTTAATCAGATGATAATGATCAAAATAATTATCAAGGCGATTATACTGTATAGTAATCTACCTGATAATAATTGGTTAATTACAATTTGAACGAAAAGCTTTAATTTTGTGCTTTATGGGTTTTGGAAGAAATTATTGTCATAATCATTCTTTTCCAATGACTAGGAAATCTCACACTCAATGCATACGAGGAGGATTGTGAATTTGCCGATCCAGCTGGTTCATTTAGAGGACTTGCACGTTTCAAGAGAAACTGTACAAATTTCGGATTACTTATTGAGAAGTCGAATATGAATCTTACAAAGTGGGAAGATTTTGAGGTGAGATCATTGTGTTTTAGGCATTATGTTCAACAGAGCTGAGGAAGTTTCATTCATGGATTTTGCCAACACTAGTGGTTAGCTCCTCAACATCTAAGTATCAGTCAAAACGCTGAACTAACTTAACAGTCATAGAGTGTCTTATTTTTGCTTTGGTTAATGATTTTCCTTAGAGAACTCTTGACACCAAAAACTTTGTTTGGTTACAGGACAAGGGAATTGGGCATTGGCGTTTTAGCTGTATCATGTCATTTTCTTGGAGGCCTATTCTCTCTGGTATGCTCCAGGATCTCACATTAAACTCATCATAAAAGACATGTTATTGCTGTAGATAACTGGTATTTCCTTAGAATTTTCACTGTATTCTGTCCATTTGGAATAAGACTTTCGTAAAAATTCAATTCAATTGATTTATTTTCTAATGATTCTCTTGTTTGGAATGAAAGAATTCAATTCTTTTTAGCTCAAAAGCCTTTTATTTGAAAAGGAGAAAATCTTGTATGATTTTGCAATAATTCTTTTGAATTCTTTTATTGCAAAATGAATTATGCTAAACAAGCGATTCAGCTCAAGAATCTGTGAGTTGAAAGTGTGGTAGCATCAAAACAAAAGCAAAATTCTGTAGAAAAATATATCACAAGAGAAATGGTGTTTACTATGGATGGATTTCTTCTAAAACTTCTACTGTCTATAGAACCACAGCTTCAAGGCTTTTGTATACAATTTGATAATATAGCTCCAGATGCTTAGCTGATTAGATCTGACTCTGTGAAGCTATATTGCAGCTACTGGGTATACAGAGTACTATTTTGACGCACAATCTGGAAGAGTATGCAGGTAATGATAGTGGGATTATGAGAAGACTTCATTCTATCTTTTCAATATTATTGTTTCAGTCTTAATTCATTTAGCTATGCAAACATTTCAGGCATGTAGAACACTGGAAGCCAAATACAAATTCCTAAATGAAATCCCTAAATCGTTTGCTTGTAAAATCAAAATCACTCTGAAATCTGAACTTGCCTCCAAAATGCACAGTTGTATCCACATGAAACCTTGTATTCAATTTGTTTCAAGTGAAATTTTTATGTTCTGCTAAGTTAGCATCTTTTGGTTTTGTGAATATAGGATCTTTTTCTTTTCTTTCTGATATTAAAAAGAATGGACAGGAATTTCTATAAATTGGTCATTCTAAAATTTTTATATCCAAAGTGCAGGCAGTCCTTTATAAGTTTGAGATTGGAGTTACATTGTTCATTTTTCACTCTTAACTACACATCTTCAATTATACTGCTTTGAAAATGACATCTCCATGAAATTAACTTTTTTAGTTGATTTTACATATTTAATACATATATATTTATGTATTTTGATTTTGTGTCCAGGGTCCTGGCAGCTGTGAAGGTGCAAAACATGACAAAAATTCAACTACAAAGTGCGAGAGAAAATCCATGAACAACGTTCGAATGGCAAAGACAAGGTTAAATGAACGTGTAAAGAATGATTGCTTTCCTAAAGTGAACAAGGAGAATCTCCAAGAGCCCTAATATAGTTTCCAATAGAACTTTGAAGAGAGGACCTTATGGTTATAAACAAGCTGAAGCACATAATGGTGCTGCCCATAATTTTTATTTCAAATTAAAATTGTAGTACAAATTCTTTAAGTTTCACATATATTTGAATGAGTAATTTGGTTTTTTACGTAGTATTATTAATGTACATGATGATGGATGGATATGAATGGATGATGATGGATGAATGCACAGGAGAACAAGTATGAAAATATTTATGATTTACCAAGGGAATTGGATGAACAGGGGTACAGATCACCAACGGAATTTCCGTTGGTGACACCTAATGGTGATCAGTTGGTGTCACCAACGGAATTTCCGTTGGTGATCCGTTGGTGTCACCAACGGAATTTCCGTTGGTGATCCGTTGGTGTCACCAACGGCAATTTCCGTTGGTGATCCGTTGGTGACACCAACGGACACCAATTCCGTTAGTGATTAAAATTACCAACGAGGATTTTCCCGACGGACTTAGTCCGTCACAGATCCGTTGGTGATCCGTTTCACCAACGGAATCTCTGTATTTACCAACGGAAATGTCCGTTGGTAATTTAAGATTTTCTTGTAGTGTAAAAGGCTGTATTTTTTATTTATATTCTTAAAAGTTTAAGATATTAAATATAAAATTATTTTATTATTTAAATATTTTTTATCAAAATAGTATACTTAGATTTAAAGATAAAGATATTCATTTACTTGAATAAAAAATCCACATGCTCTATTTTATATAACTTTGTATGTTCTATTTGTCGATCTTGTAATTATATATGGTAGAATACATTATTGATAAAATTTCAGTTGGACAAGGAGGGTATTAAATGGATCACTTTAATTATATTTACTTTATAGTATATTTGAAAGGAAAGTAACATGAGAGTTTTTGAGCTTATACCGTTGATAAAGTCGCTTCATCATGTCGTATTTCAACATAATAATATTTTTGTTGATCCTCTCTCTCATCCATCTAAACCTTGTTCACATGCGGTTTGGTGTCTTTTGACCGTGAAATATATTAAATGTAATTATAATGTAGCATGAAATGATCAATTTTTATTGTAGTAATTTTAAATAATTTAGATAAGACTATGTATAGTATTGCTATGAGAATTTATCATTCTTTAGTTTTAGTGGGAAAGCACATACTATATTGACAGCGATTCGCTTAGTTTACGATATGAACTTTCAGTGTATATAATATGAAATGAATTCAATTAGTATATATATAATGTTTTTTATACTTTGTTATGGATGGAAAAATTTTAACTTCAATTACATATATTTTTAATATTTATTTTCACATCCTATATATTTTATTCAAGTGAATTCCTATCAAATAAATACTATTATTTAGGGAAGACATTTATTAGTGTGAATTGCAGTCATGCAATACAATTGCAAACAAAAAAAAAATATTTATTCTCAATAAAAACATACGCGCCTTATTATCGGTTATTGTGGAATCAGACGCTTAACTTCTAAATCGAACTATACCTGATTCTAATTACTAGGATTTGTCATTATTTGATAGTCATATTTTTTATTATAAATCTCTTATTTTGGAGATAATTTTTATTTCTATTAACTTTATTAGTAAGTCTGCTAATGGTGTAATTCATGTGCTTACTTGAGCTAGTTATAATATTTTGAATTTGGTTGAATTTTTTTTTTTTACTTTCTGATTATATTTTTGAGTTAATCGTTGTTAAATTTTAATAAAATTTATATTTTTATAAAAAAAAATGCTATTGCTTGTTTAAATTATTTTATAGACTATTACATTACAGAAGCCCAAACACAGAGGACAATTCAGTATTAAATAAATATTTAATTTGTTTAAAATTTAATATTAAGTTGCAAGTTCAATAGTTTGGATAATTATAATTATTTATATTTGATGGAACGTTCAAATATAAAAAAGATTTTTATTTTTTTAATAACAAAGCAAAAAAAAGAAAAAGAAAAAATCAAGCATCTAATTTTCTACAACTCATCATATCGGGAATGCCAAATTATTGATTGTTTTATTTGATATAATTTTTCTGAGACGAAGTTTGCAGCCAATTGTCTATGCTGGTCTGGTGGGGCATTATTTAAAATTTATGTTGATGGATGAGTTTTTTTTTTTTTTTTTTTTTTTTATACATATAATTATTTTCTTTATATGAAAGAAAGTCATATTTTAAATTTAGGTTTAAATGATGAATATTATATACCTGACTTTTTTCTTTTACAAAATGAATAAACTAAATTAAAAACTAAACCAAATCATATAATTTAATGCGTAATATAAATACTCTATTAAATTAATTTTTATTTTATATAACTCTCTCTATTAATTTATCATTAAAAAATAATAAATTAAATTTTAGAAAATTATAGAAATAATTGTTATATTTTTATAATTAGAATAGTTAATTAATATATAATTTAATTATTTTCAGATGTTTAAAGTTTAATACACGGAGAAGAATGCATAAACAAAAAGCTGAAATATCTGTGATCAATAGAAATATTGAAATGGGCAATGGCCTAAGACCGCACAAAGAATGAATGGAGACCCAAAGGTCCAACTAGATCCATTGGATTGAACCCATACGTGGTCGAAACTTGAAAGTCCACGTCCGTCATCTCCCACCAAATAATTGCACCATATCTTATATACACTCACCAGATTGTTCCTATAAATATTTCATTTATCCTGTAATTTTTATTAATCTTTTTTTATTATCTGAAAGTTATTATTCATTTTCTTTTACACTTTATTAATATATAAATTGATAATTTTATTTTATTTTAAAAATTTTTAAAAATATTTCTTAATATTTTTAAGATATGTATAATTGAAAAATTAATAAAAAAATCATTTTATTAATATATATAAAAAAATAAAGTAGATAAAAATAATGAGAGTGAGGGAGTAAATTTTTAGATATTATCTATTTTTGAAAAATTTTAACTTATTGGTATGATAGTTGTTCCTCAAATTTGAACCTTGTTGGAGTGAATTGTAAATAAAAAAAATTATGATTTTGTCCATTTGAAGCGAAAAGAAGCCTCAAACTTCTCTTATCAGGTAGATCTATAATAATTGTAAAAAAAAATATTAATTAATTCAAAATAAAAACAATAAATTAATAAGTGCGATGAAATAATATAATGTATATTATTTTGATTCATTTATTTTGATTAAAAATAAATAATAAAATTATTTAAAATTTATTTATTTTTTATTTAAATGAAGATGAGAGATTGTGAGGTAAAATATGAGATCTTTCATATCTATTCAGATTCATTTTTTATTAGATTTAATCCGTGAGTGTAATTATTTAAAGTTTATAATTAAATTAAATTGAATTAAAAAAAAAATTGTGAAACCAATTCATTGATTTGATTTGACAAATCATTTGAAACCAAATAATTCATGGCCTACTAGTTTCATTTATGGGCGTCTAGCTTTGATGGCTTGGGTTTCTGGTCGTAAAAACACTGGGGTATATCCGATCATCTCACTTAAATCAGCGGTCCATAATGAGACCGGTAACCTTGAACAACTTAATTATCATGGGAATTAGCTATCATATAAAATTAAAGAGCATGGAGAAGTAGAAATATCACTTTCTCTGTGTAGCTGATTTGATTTGGTCCCAAAAAGCAGCTTCTAGATATTGCAGTGGAATAAGAAATATGATTGAAGCCACTTGCGAAAGGCCAGTCCATGCAGATGCAGCCAATTTGCTCTGCAGACAAATGAGGTTTCTCAGGATCTGCCTAGATATTATCTTCAAAGGTGAACGCACCTCACAAATTACAAGCAGCTTTTTTTTTTTAAATTATTTTCTTTAACAGGACAAAAAGATAAAAAAAAACCGACAGGTTGAACCGTAAACGTACCAAAGCTACCCGCTGCAGCTCCGATACATTCTGCAAAAGATTATGAAGTTATATAACAGATAAAGACGACAAATCTTTTGAATTAAGATCGTAACTTGTGTTGCCAAATTAAGAAATGGAGCAAGAGGCTGGTGTTGTCTCCACAACATTGCCACATGGTGTAGGTTTCCTCCAGCTAATGCCGTACTTCATCATTTCATATTATTATCCTCTGACCTGTAACCATCCGAAGCGAAATCAAATCCTACTTGCGACTAATTTTTTTTTTTTTTTTTTTAAATCAAAGATGGTTTTCGTTCAGAAATTAAAAAGAGGGTGTCCTTTCGGTACAGATTCTTCCCTTTCACTTGCGGTTGTTTGTCGTCCACCATCATGTGGTTCTCGAAGGGACGAGTCACTCTTTGTTCTACCCTTTTGGTGGATATATTCCCACAACTGGCCCTTAACCCTAGCACCACCCTTTTTCTTCCTGCTTATAAGGAGCTCCCCGTGGCAATCTCTTGCTCCCATATCCACCCATTCAATCACATTTCTTTAATGGCATCCAATTCCCTTTCTTCCTCGAGAAACTCTGCCTCTTCTTGGACGCCTAAGCAGAACAAACAGTTCGAAAAGGCTCTGGCGTTGTACGATAAGGACACACCTGATCGCTGGCAGAATGTAGCAAAAGCTGTAGGTGGGAAATCTCCGGAGGAAGTCAAGAGACACTACGAAATTCTCATCAATGATGTCAGGGAAATTGAGTCCGGCCGAGTTCCGTTTCCTAATTACAGGTCCGGTGAAAACACCAACTAATCGCATTGGCTTTCGAGCGCAGAGGCAACGCTGTGCATACATACAACAGCAAAGCCTCTTAGCTTCATTGTATTTCAGGTCTTTCATGAGAACTACTTCGTTCCTGTAACCAATATTGCAAGTATATATGTATTCCTCATTTCCTTTTAATGTCATCGTGTTTTGTTAGTTGAAGAGCGTGGACTGGCTTTAACTCTGAAGTTAATATTTAATTACGGAATTAAGTTGAAATTTAAATTTGATTGAAGATGAAATGTTTGTGTCAATGACTAAATGATTATCATTTCATGTACGTAGATAGACAATTACGGATTAAAATTGAGCAATAAGTGATGACCTGACCATACACACCTGATTTGAGAAAATTATTGAGATGGGGACCATGGAAAAATCCAAGAAAGTAGGGATGGAGAACTCTAAAACTGGCAGTTTTATCATTTATGTGGGTCATCGATTTGCCTACTGATAATAAAGCAAACAAAAAAAGAAAAAGCAACTCAACATATATATTTAAAGGAAAAAACTATCCCTGAAATACGTTTCAAGCTATTGATCAAATATTCTACTTGTTATTCTGTCTCTATCTGCCAGCCAAGCTTACTCATTTTTGGATAACATGCCTACTTAATGATGCCCGGAGACAATTAATTGACCATTCTTTTTCCTAAAAAGCCGTCAATGTTGATCAATAGCTTGACTTGAAATATGCAAAGTTAATGGTTCCATGCAGGCTCAACTTGTGTCAACAGCTACACTTAAAAAAAAAAGAACCAATTTTTTTTATTAACTAAAATTTTTGAGTTTAAAATTTAAGAGATCGAATGTAAATCTTAATTAATCGAATGATATATATTTAATAAAAATAATTCAAACTTGGAAAGGATAGCTAACATCTGCAGCCGCAAATCCCAATCCAAAGAGGGCCCGTAACAAGATATCCATTCAACTGTTTGGGCCCAATAGAATTTAGATTATTTTCCAAGCAAAGCCCTTACCTCCTCTTGGACAAAAAGTTCCGTTTAAACCCTAGGAAGTAGGAACCAGGGTTTATGCTCTCGCGCCAGAGGCTTCCATTCCCCGATTAACCCATGACTTCAATTTCCATCATCTGAATTCATTTCAAATCCATTCAGACATCTTATACATGGCTGCATCTAAATTATCTTCCACCGTAGCAGTTGCTGCGGCTGCGGCTGCGGCTGTTGCTTCCTTGTCCTCGTTTTCCGACCGGACCTACGCAGACGGGTCTTTTCGTTTCAATCCCTTCTCTTCCTCATCTTCGTCTTCAAGTTCTTCTCATTCTTCTTCGCAGAGGCAAGCGGACCACTCATCAAATGAGAAAGCCGAAGCCGACGAGCCTAGGGGGGCGGGTTTCGATCCCGAAGCGTTGGAAAGAGGCGCTAAAGCTCTTCGCGAAATCAACAGCTCTCCTTATGCCAAACAGGTTTTGCTTTTAATTCTGGTTTTTCTTTCTGCAATTTTTAATTGCTCAGAAAATCGCAGAAACGGGAATAATCCTGAATTTTTTTTATTAGATTTTTTGTTATTTCATGTCAAGCATATGCATACTTCACTTGGATTGACCATGTTGAACAAAATGTCTCCGACTCGAGAAACCCGTGCGTGTAATTTAATTTTGTTTATTGTGTGCTTATGGAGTAATGGAAATGTTTTCAATTTTTTTTATGGGAAATGCTGTTTTCAGGTTTTTGATGTAATGAGGAAGCAGGAACAAACTCGCCTAGCAGAATTGGATGCTGAGAAAGCTCATCACGAAGCTATTCAAGCTCAAATTGATATCGTGAGTGATAACCTATGGCTGTTCATAGTGCTTTTTCATATTTATTCCAATTTTTCATGTGGTTGTGTGTGTAAATTTGTGGCTACACTGCAAATTATGAGTTAATCAAAGTATTTCTTAGTATTACTGTTCTTTCCAAGTCAAATGATTTTTTCCCCTCATAGTTTTCATCTTTAACTTTTCAGCATCTGCTTTGCATTATTACTCTAAGATGCTTCTCTATTTCCTTTCGATCTTCTATCTATTTTAACATACTCTTTCAACATGTATTGACAGGACAGGCAACGTAAATTGGCTGAAGAACAACGAAACCTAGTGCAACAACAAGCACAGGCAAAGGCTCAAATGCTGCGGTATGAAGACGAACTGGCTAGAAAAAGGATGCAGGTTTGAAACCTCACGTTCCAACCATGCTAAAAGAATAATTGGGATGCAGTTCACAAAGTGCTTCTTTACATTATCCTCTTTATATACAAATAGTTTCCCACTGTTGAAGAAAAGATTGCTGAATTTCTGCGATAGGGCCTGCAAATGTTTTTTTAGCATATTTCTAAGCATGTTGAAGCGACTGGTTTCACAGTTCGATCAGTGTATGTGTTGCATTGTTTGTTATTAGCATTAGGTGACACAAACAAATCGACTAGTTAGCCCTTAGGTTAAATTCCATCTATTTTCTTCCATAAAATTTATAATGCAAACTAAGTAGATATCTTTTGCCTTCAAAAGTTATATTTTGTTGTCTCATATTTATTTTCAGACAGATCATGAAGCTCAGAGGCGACATAATGTTGAATTGGTTAAGATGCAAGAGGAGTCTTCCATACGAAAGGAGCAGGCAAGACGGGCTACTGAGGAGCAGATCCAAGCTCAACAGCGCCAGACTGAGAAAGAGAGAGCTGAAATAGAAAGGGAAACAATAAGAGTTAAAGCCATGGCTGAGGCTGAAGGCCGGGCCCATGAGGCAAAATTGACCGAGGATCATAAAAGGAGAATGTTAGTTGAACGGATAAATGGTGAAAGAGAAAAATGGCTTGCAGCTATTAATACTACTTTTAGTCACATTGAAGGTAAAGAACTACTTGTTACTCAATTCATAGTTGTCTCACTGACAGGGCTTATCTGCTGGTACAACTAAGTGATATGTTGGATGAAAATGGTTGCATAGCAGAGTCAAAACCTGCTAAGTCAATCCACTCCTCAGATTAACATGGCGCCTTTCACAATGTGTGCAGTTCAATATACCATGATACCTTACACAGGACATAATTCTAATTATCCACATGTATTGTATTTTGATTTTATCATGTAACTAAGTTGTGTGCTATTCTATGGAAGCGATGGACACTTAACTTGATTTGTCAATTCTCCTCCTGAGCAAAGCAACAAAAAGAAGCCTCATGAGTTTATAAAATGTGCTGTTTTCTTGACAATTGTTGAAATGAATGTCATATCTCATAACACTCTCACCCTAAACTTCTTACATTTCCAGCAATTTTATGACTCATAACATGCTTTGTACAATGTGTATTGTCTTCGTTGTAAATTGCTTTACAGGTGGGTTTAGGACTTTACTAACTGATAGAAATAAGTTGATTATGACTGTTGGAGGAGCTACTGCACTAGCTGCTGGAGTTTACACAACCAGGTCTGCACAATGCCTTCTTCATCGATTTTACTCCGTTTTAGTCTGACTTATACACCATGTATTTGTTTGGTTTGGTAATCATATTTGTAGATTCTGTTCATCTATTCCATTGGTCCTCCTTTTTTTTTTTCATGTGAAGGCTGTGGTACTACTACTTGTTATGCACAAACTTTTTATGCAAATATTGAAGTACTTTAGGAAGTAGTCTTTGTGTTTTGAGAATGGGCTGTTGCTAACTTATTGTAATTCATCATCAAGCTGTAGGCTTGGTTGGAAAAAAATACAATTTGAAGTTTCAAAAGTGAGAGACTGGCATTGTCACCAAAATAATCTTCCAGCCAACCATGGATACTGATTAACAGCACAACTGTTAGGCACAGGCACATACCTGAGAGAGGTGTGGTGCACGCTTGATAAAATAAGACACTTAATGTTTATATAAGACAGATTTTCAAATTAATGAACATAAATATTTAAATTCTACCTCCCATTTTTTGCACTCCATATAAAATAGAGCTGACAATGTGAAAAAGTCTTAAACCATAATCCTGTATTTTCACTGAAAGGCAATATTCCTTGAAGCAACCTATTGTTGCCTTCATCATCATTATCAAATTCAAATTCATGACTTCCAACTTTCAAAAGTAATCTTTCCTTCTCTTTTCATCTCTAAGTATTTTAGGAGTAACAGGCAGCAGATTCTTCTACAAACAATTAAGCAAAGAAGTAATAGAAGCGTTTTTTTTTGGGGGGGGGGAGGGGAGAAGAGAGATAAAAAAGGAGGGGGGATGGGGTTCAAGCAGCCGAGGTAGAATAAAGGTAAGGAGTCCTGGGAATTATATTTTTGATTAATGTGGAGTAGAATGGATGAAAGGAGAAAAATGGAATAGAAAAGGGAAAAAGAAAAGAATAAAAAACATGGAGTTAAAAGAATAGAGATGAAGGATGATAGATAAAGGGGGATAACACCTGGTTTATTTCTGCAGAAACCCTTAAACTCACTTCTTCTACTTTGGTAATGGCTGTTTTCTGACTGTAAGTAAAGCAGCGTTCTTGTTTCGTTTTCTTTGCTGTTTTAATTTGATAGCGTGCGAAGAATCTCATGGTAAAGTTGCTTAAAAACTGGGATCATTCTTGAGATTTTAAATTAACATAAAGAATTAAAAAAAAAAGCAGCAGATTTGAATATCATTGAGGCCTGCCTAGACGTGCACCGTGTGCCTCATGATTGTCACCTGCCTCTATTAGGCTTTGAGGCACTAGAGGCTGCACACCTCTTGCACCTTGCATTGCATCTCAGGTGTGCCTTTTACAACTATGCGACCAACACCACCATGCCCTGGCTCCCTTTTTCAACACTACTCTGCCATCATTACTACCATACTGACCGCTATTACTGCTCTGCAACACGTCTATATAACTTTTCAGTTTTTGCTTTGTTTTAGGCAGTCAGATATTGTCCTTTAAGGAGTTCTTCAATAACACATGCATACTTTATATACAAACCTTCTATATCTTGTTACATATGTCTGCTGAGTGCACAATTAGATTGATATTAAGCTCTTGAATTTGTTGCCCCTTCAAAACATAGTTAATGATATGGCCATTGCTAATTGGATTGTTTTGTCTCCCTCCCTCTCTCTCTCTCTCTCTCTCTCTCTCTCTCTCTCTCTCTCTCTCTCTCTCTCTCTCTCTCTCTCTCTCTCTCTGTGGTATAATTTGTCATGTTCACAGAGAAGGTGCCAGAGTTACATGGGGTTATATCAACCGTATACTGGGGCAACCATCACTGATCCGAGAATCATCAATTGCTAGATTTCCATTTTCTGGGGTCTTATCGTTTGCAAGGAACAGTGCTTCCAAATATAGCACAACAGCAGGGACAGCAGTGCCTTCGGAAAGTAAGGGTGGTTTCAAAAATATTGTTCTTCATCCTTCCTTGCAAAGGAGAATAGAGCACCTTGCTAGGGCTACAGCCAACACTAAAACTCACCAGGCTCCATTTCGCAACATGATGTTTTATGGACCTCCTGGTACCGGTAAAACCATGGTTGCAAGGGAGATAGCTCGAAAATCGGTATGCCATTTTAAATCGTCGATTCTTTTTCTTTTTTCATTTTATTCGTTTTTAATATGGTCTGCTGACTGTCGGTTCTTGCACTTGTTTGTGTCAAGGGAGCAGAAGCAAAATTTCCGAAGAGTTTTTTTCTTTTTTTTTTTTTCTTTCTTTTGTCTCTTTAACCCTTGGATATTCCCTTGCAGGGTTTAGATTATGCTATGATGACAGGAGGTGATGTTGCCCCATTAGGTGCACAGGCTGTAACAAAGATACATGAAATTTTTGATTGGGCTAAGAAGTCTCGGAAGGGCCTGCTGCTTTTTATTGATGAGGCCGATGCATTCCTGAGCGAGTAAGTTCATTACAGCCTTGTATGTCATCAGTCATCTTCCTTCTTGGTATTAAAAAGATATTACTGTTTATGATAATTGATAATTTTTCACATATGAAATTGTAAGTTCATCATGGTCCCAATTTTGACTTCGAAATGTGGTCCATTTTTTTCCTATTTGAACCGAACCTAAAGATATGGCAAGTTCTGTTGGAATATATGGCATTTCTGGAACAGTTTGGAAAAACATGTGTTCTTTTGTAGGCTGTGAAAATCCCAAATTTTTGGCTTAGGATCATTGCTAGGAGTATAGGCAACTGTGATGACAGTTCTGTTGTTGATTCAATGCAGGCGGAATAGTACACATATGAGTGAAGCTCAACGAAGTGCTTTAAATGCTTTGCTCTTTCGAACTGGGGATCAATCAAGAGACATAGTTCTTGTCCTTGCCACAAACAGACCAGGTGACCTGGACAGTGCCGTCACCGACCGTATTGATGAAGTGATTGAGTTCCCACTCCCTGGAGAGGAGGAACGCTTCAAATTGTTGAATCTTTACTTGAGCAAGTACCTCTCTCATGAAGGTGAAAATGAGTCGAGTTGGGGCTCTTTTTTCAAGAAGCAGCCACAAAAGATAACCATTAAAGATATAACTGAAGATGTGGTTCGAGAGGCTGCTAGGAAGACGGAAGGATTCTCTGGCCGTGAGATAGCAAAACTCATGGCCAGCGTCCAAGCCGCTGTCTATGGGCGGCCTGACTGTGTATTAGATTCTCAGCTATTCAGGGAGATTGTAGATTTTAAGGTTGCAGAGCACCATCAGCGAATAAAACTGGCGGCAGAAGGAAGTCAAACTGCTTAGCTGGGGGATATGTTCTTGAGGATTTACATACAAGATCTGTTCCTAATCAAAGTTGGAATTTTGTTCTTCCATATTTTTGAATATTGGACGTGTTTATTTCTATTCATGAAAGAGATAAGAGGCCACCTTAGTTCCCTGGTTATCTCAACACCTTTCCTTCGACCCTCTCACTCCTCAGTAGCCAAGAACATTTTATTCCCATGCTCTGGGAGCAATGTTCTCACAGGAAAAGTCCTTTTCCGCAATCTTGCTTGTGAATGGTGCTAATAAGATTTTTGAATGTTGAAAATAATTATCTTTTTATAAAAGGAGTTATTTTTCTAAAAAAAAGTTTAATTTTCTTTTTATTAAAAAAATATTTTTTATTGTTTAAATTTTTGGAGTACCGACAAAATGTTTGTCATGAAAATGCTATTATGGAATTACAAACGAATACTTAGTTGCAATAGGTTTTTTTTTCTCTAGATTGGATAGAGGAAACATTAGTTTTGACGAACTCAACCTAAAAATTACTGTGAAAACCTTTAATTCTTAGTCAATTTTGTTGCACTTTTTTAATTTTCATTTGATGATTGGACGTGAAAATGTTCTTATATTTACTATTTAACGCGTATGCAATATTTCCATTATACTAACCTTTACTTAATTCTTTTGCAGTTGTGTACAGTTTTAGATGAGAGTTTTTGGATGTCAGGTTCTTGAAACAAGTTGTATTGGAGTTATGAAGGCGGTTGAAGAAATATCATAGTGACTCCCTCTTCCGCAAACATGAATAAATTATTTCTTAAAAATCACTCAATTTGTAAAATTTAACTTTATAATTTTATTTTTCAACTAATATTAATCCTTATAATTTTAATTATATATATTATTTAATTTTTATAATTTTAAATATTTATACTATCTTTAATAAATATTAAAATAAATTGATTACTAATATTTTAATAAATAAAAGGATTAAAAGAACTTTTCCAACGTAATTTTAAAATAATGATGACCTATAAGCATCCTCAAATTCCATCACACTGGTCACAAAACTGTTTCTGGTTGCAGCCGATGGCACATTGATGTAGAGATGTTAAAATGATTGCAATTTGCCGATCGAGTAGCAGTTAAACAATTAAAGTATCATAGCAGTTCAAATAGCTCCTTAAACTTTTGATCAAAAGATTTAAATAAGCTAAATTTTAACCTTTTTTTTTCTAATTTAACCCATAAAATTTTCATACAAGTCCAAATTATAAGAAAAAATTGGATTGAGATATTGAAACTTTTAATCTTCCAAGAAATTCTGTAAAGAATGGGTCACTTAATCTCACAAGGCGACAATGGGAAGTTTTAGGTTTCAACCATGTTCAATAATTCATCCTATCATACGAAGGGCAAATTGCATATATGTATATATATATATTCTTATTAATTTAGCCATTTTACGTCATATTTCTCTGGAAGACGACAGTTAAATATAAGAACAAATAGCTGACTAGGAAGAATTCTTCTCTTAATCTGACAAATAAAATGTTGATGCAGCAAGTACAAATAAATTCAGACCTGTAAGATTGTGCAGTTGAATTTATTGGGTTTTAACATCCTGGAGAACTACATGTGCAGCATTACGTCCAGGCGCACCCATCACACCGCCACCCGGATGGCTTCCACTTCCGCACAGGTACAGTCCTCGAAGGGGTGTTCTATAGTTTGACCTGTATACAATTTTTTAATTATAAATAAATTTGTTTTATGCACGATGGAAATTTACAAAAAGCTGGAAGCTATGCATTTTTTCACATTACCATCCTTTAACAGGTCGCATAAGGAAGAGGGAATCCAATCCCATGGCACCGTGAAATATGTTACCACCTGCGATATATCATTCAAGCTCAAGATTCAGGAACTTGTTCAAATTTAATAATTTAAACATGAGAAGCAAAAGTGCATGAGCAACAAGAACAAAGCTTTCAAATTTAGGGTTATTTGTTTTGAATGAAGTAGAATTACTCTACATCAAAAAAGTGGAAAGTCTCAAATTTTACAAGTTGTATCCAATTTTTATAAAACAATAATTTTACAGGGAATATTTTGGAATAACCAAAAAAAAAAAAGAAAGTCAAGGTTTACTTCATAACTATTCGCAAGTATAATATCTTTTTGTAAATTGATATAGTAAGACGTAATATTATGAACTGAAGTATTTACTTTTAATAATAAAAAATATAATACCATTGTCACTGATTTAAAATAATATTCTGTTAAATTATTTATAAGAAATGCATACGTTTTTATGAAGAGTCACTGTTTTTTGTTAATCTAATAAATCTTTTATTACTTCACCAAAAAATGTATCAATGACATAAAATTTACATGATTAAATACATAAATTTTGTATGTTTTAAAGCTTTTTTCATAAAACGAAGTAAAAATACTTCGTTTTAGACATATTAACTATAGAAACTATCTATTCAATTGTTGTGATTACATATCCAGAATCCTTATCTTATTCATTGTTAATTTTAATTCCCGATTAATCTTTGTGCCTAAATTACCAAAACAGATATTTGTAGTTATCAAGTACCTGTCAGACCAATTTCCCTTTCAAGGTCTGGTGGGGTCAACATGTCGTAACCAATGATTGATGAGCTGAAGCCAGGGGCATATTCCTCGATCAAATTAAAACATCTTTTTGAAAACGATTCCTGCAAATCGGATCATTTGCTATGGTTCATGAGCATAGAATGACATTAGCACACACAATTCCGTGAAAGTGAAACTCTGTGTGTTAGCCCTATTGATTACAAAGTACAAGGTCCTTGTATATGACCTGTGAAAGGGACAAAAGGATAAATAGCTGTCGATCAACAAAGAAGCAAAGAGCGGAGAGTGAGAGGGGTGTTTGGCTGCGGCAGAGAACAGTTAAGACATAAAAAGACGACAGAGGAAGAACCAATAGTCAAAATTCTCAGCGTTCACCAAAATATCCAAGCTTTAAAATAGAAGATAAAATTCCTATAATTGAACTTACTCTATAGGAAGGATCTCCCCAGCTTCCATCTGACGGACTGTAGGGTGTGTACTGAACAAACAGATTTATCACATGCTTACCTACAATTAGACAAGAAGATTCCATGAAGTGTTATATGAAACTAAATCTCATCTATGCAATGGTCAGTCAACTTATAATAATGCTAAACAAAAGATATTGGCTAATTCAATGAAAAAATGTTTAAAAGAAAAAAACCTCGGATCAACTTCCAATTATGGGTTATGGCCAATTTTTTTTAATCATAACTAAATTTTTTAGTTCCCCTTTCCCTTAGGATCAACATCAACAAGTAACAAACAGCAAAAAGGTTAGAGATGAAACAGCGATCATAGATAAAACGCAAATTTTTATGTACCAGGTGGAGAAATAGTCTTGTCCAATACAGAAGGAATTGTCATTTCGATAACAGGTCGTCTTGATGGTAACCCATTGATGGCATCTTCACAGGCCAAGTGAATCTCCTCCATACTAGTTAAAACAGAGGCAGAAGAGATGTAAGGCTGTACAAGATTGTCTCAATTGTTTCATTGGTAATAAAACCAAATATAATAAATGTCATAATGCAGGAACATAATATTTAAGAAGCATTTTACAATTCAAGTTTCTGTTCCAGTGATTACCATGTAAATTTTAATACAACTGCCTATCACAAATACCACCACCACTTCTACATCATAGCTAAGACTGATTTTGTGAGTATTTCATTCTAACTTGGTTTTATCATTCTGGAAAGTATGAGGATATGAGACAATATCAAAGTTACTAGATTAATATTTTTAACTTATTTTTAAAAAACAAAATTTTATAGTGTAATTTTTCTGCATAACATGCTGGTGTTTGACTAGTAAGAACAAAAAGCTAACAATTTTTCACCCATAACAAATTATGATTCCTCTGTTCAGGCTTGTGGTTAGAAGCCTAGAGGTCATCAACTGATTGGTTCATCCACTTAAGAAAATAATTTTAGGACACGAGTAACATTGAAATGAAAGGATACTTCTCTGAACCAATATGAATGGTGCCCATATGCTGAGGGCCTGCATCTGGGTGACTCATCTTGCAACACTGAAATTGAGGCAGCTTATCAACAGCTATGTTTATCTTTGTAGTAGCCTGTTTCAGCGAGTGAAACCACATAGTAATGAGGTAACTCTGATTAAAAATCAAAACACACAAGTGTGGCAAATATCTCAACTCTAAGGCAATGAAGCATACAGAGCTATAGTCAGAGTATTTCACAGCACGAATAAAATCTTCAGGAAGAACATTGTTGGGCACTAATTCCTGTATCAGAAACGCATAACATATAATCAGAATTAAGATCTGTTTATGACAGTATGTTTCACAACACTAATCATCTATGCCTCTTAGGAAATTATCAATGACTTTGACATTTAGTAAAACCTTACCATGAAAGTTCTGTAAGGAGTGGCATTTGACAGCACCACTGAAGAAAGCACCTCTGTATCATCAGCCAGTAATACCTAAAACCATGATATCCCTTGTTAGTTTGTTTTGAGCACATAAATCAACTTGTTTGAGGGAATTAAAACTGAAACTAACCCCGTTCACTTCCCCAGAACCATTAATTATCACTTCTGAAACCTAAACAAACCAAAGCAATTGTCAAAGATCGTGCAGGAGAAAAAAAATGGAAGGCAACGTACAAGACAGTCAACAATAAAACATGAAAGAAAAAAACAAAAGCTTGACAGCACTTAGCTTATTGAAGATGACACAAACCAAAGACAACTTGAACAGCAGTGCATACCAAGTTCACCATTCATGCTATTATGGCATCCTGGGAATGGTATTATGACAAAGAACTCAAATTCAGCTTTCAAGCAAACATACCTCGGCACTTGTTATAATATGAGCCCCAGCTTCCCTAGCAGCATTACCAATGGCACAAGATACTGAGCCCATCCCACCTTCAACATACCTACAGATTGTACAAACTTTGAAGCATCAGGGCCGCCAATGAAAGAGGTTAACCACTGCATTGAAGAGCAATAACTATAGTTGTAACAGCAAATGAATATAGATTAAAATAATTAATTTGGAAGTTTGTTGAAAACGAAAATGTTGATTAGTTGAGAAAGAATCTTCTAGAAGTTACTTATAAGCTATAAAACATCTATAAGTTATTTATTATCTATAAAACAAATTCCGTGCTGCAGAGGCAAAAATGAAACTGTATTGGAGGCACCAGCAGCCTCATACTAGAAAAGTTTGTACTGTTACTAGTTAAAATGATGGAATGAAGCAGACCAGCAGAAGCTTTCTCAGTTTGAAGAGACTATTCTGTTAACTAATTCTACCTTGAAATTTGTTTTCAATTGATATTCTAGCCCAGTTTGGCAAAAATAGAATCACCAAATCTAACTATTCTACCTTCTTCCAAAAGATCCCAGCCACGCAAAATAATAGGTGACTGCACTATTGGTACATGACATAGTTGAGCAATAGAAAAAGAAACAAATCTTAGAAAAGTTTACAGATTACTATTTCCCAGATGCATAATCATACATCAAGCCAATAGAATACATACGACCAAATTCCACGATCCCCATCAGTTTCTCCCATGACATGATGTAACAGAACATATCCACTCCCTGGTGTGTGGACACTACCCTGAAATATATTGTTGAAGAGACCAAATGATCCATCAATGCTTTTGAACAGGCAAAGAGAGAGTAATTTCAATATATTCTTCTGAACCTCAATGTAAAACCATCTGTATTCATATCATCATCAATCAAAAACCACACACGGAACAATATGATGCAACTTGTTGGCATCCATGGTATATTTGTTGTCTGAGCTTCAAACAGAAGGAAATAACCAAAACTAGTACACCTCCACTTCAAGTCTTACCGTGGTGCCTATTACAGCATCTGTTGCAAGGGTTGCCTTCAGAACGTCTGTCTGAAAATTCAGCAGCAGAGAAGCACTCGTTAGTAACATTTTTAAAAGATTTGAAGTCAGTGCATTTCTAAAACACTATTATAGCCTTTAAGAAAATTTAGCAAACAAAAACTTCAATAAAATGTACTGAATAAACTTCCTACTGTCCAAGAAAATTTAGCAAACAAAAACTTCAGAAAAAGTACTGAATAAGCTTCCTACAGCCTAAGATAGTGTTGCCATACAACAATAACTTAAAGAATATTGTCTTCCTCCCTCACTTACAGAATATAGAACATTCCAAATCACTAGGACCATAAAGTTTAAATTTGACTCGTAGCCTATGTGCAATGTTGCCCGAATTGAACTATTTCACCAAATTAGCACACAACTATTCCAATAAGCTCATTTAAACCATATTGGTAAATACATCACTGTGTGACAAGCACAAACAGAAGAAAAAGTTTTTTTTTTTTCCAAAAAAAAAAGTTTGCTCGCCTCAGCTTTCCCCCTTCTCTGTCTGCCTCAATCTTCCATTAATTCCATCTCTATCGCTTTACTACTCCCTTTCTTAAACCTTCCTTTTACTCCCAATCCTAGCTAGTATTTTGATGTATTCAAAATCTATCATATGCCCTACAAGGGAGAAGAAATTTTGGAGGCCAGCTAGTTTAATACTGAACTGGGACAAGATGACCATCAAGCAAAAGATATTCAAGTTGAGTGTATTCTTTTAGCAAATAAGGCAGAGACTTAAAATTCTAGGGATGCATCTTTTTTGTTAAACCAAAATATTCAGCAAATGTCAAATTACTCCATAAAAAAGGCCATCAAATATTTGCTAATATTTTAATTCTAGGAAATTAAAGCAAAATCATAGTACAATCACCAAGAATCAGAGAACAACAATAGCTATTCAAACAACCACCAGCAACCAAAGAAAACTTCAAAAATTGAAGCAGCTAATAAAATCAATTAATCATATGACATATTTGCCATACAGCCAGAAGAGAGGTAAAAAGGCAAAAACACATGTGCCTCCAAATTGGGAGTAGCAATGAGGGAATTCAAGAGCCATTGGATGTAGCAATGCTGGTTAACTGGCAGTTTGTATCACAGTTAGGAAGCGATATAAAACAACGGGTGGAGGCGATTGAAACGTGTAGTAGCATGGACGTGGAGTCTCCACCAACTCATAATGATGAGAACAGCTTCTGCATGTCCAATTTTTTACATAACCCTTAAGTGTGTGGCTATCTTAGTTTGAAGGTAAAGAGGCTATTGAACTTGTATCTCTGACTGGTATGGTTGGTAGAAGCGGTAAGGATTATTCTGGGGGAGAAATGGAGTTGCATTTGTGGGTTTTTCCTTCCTGTTAGTGCATGAGACATGTAACACAGAGGAACTTGGGCTTAAAAGAGCTGATACGGATAGTTGTGCGCTAATTTGGCCACGAAGTTTAATGCAACAGTGGACATGAATTATAAGTCCAGAGGCCAAATTGAACTTTATGCCAATCACTAGGAGATAACTGCAGTTCCGAGTTGTACTCAGAATACAATAATCTAATAAGGGGCAATCATTTTTGTTATTACAGAAAATAGAGTGACATTCAACAAATATTGTAATATAATGATTTTTTAAGCAAATGCTTCACAGTAAAGTTCAATGAATTCCAATGATATAAGAATCAAGATAGCAAACTATCTGTTGGAAAAGACAAAGTAAAATTTCCTCAAGCATTCCTTCAAATTGTAAAATACTATGACAAGAAGTTAAATGATGACCTCAAACCAGTTATTCAAAACCTTTGAAGCTGGAGATAATAAAAGGTTCATGAAGTCCCTGTCAAAATCAAAACACATATCATGAGAAAATACTCTTATTTAGGACATTTACTTAACTTGAGCTAAGAAATTAGTAAGAGTTTGGCTAACTCAAAGACCCTGTCACATGTTTCCTTCCTTAGTATAGCAACAAACCTGTACACTTGATATTAATGAAAAGAGCTCTTACACCATATCTGTCTGACCAATGGAAAGAGCCCGCCGCAAGCAACGTGCCCAAAATGCTGATTTCTGTATATTGTCCTTGAACCGATCCTTAAGAGATGAGACACCTTGCAAAGATTCTGGAGGAGGTGAATCCAAAAGTGGATCCATAAATTTCGAAAAGTTCTCAAGTTGATTTTCATACCTGCATATGAGAATTTAT
Source organism: Manihot esculenta (assembly GCF_001659605.2). Classification (NCBI taxonomy): domain Eukaryota; kingdom Viridiplantae; phylum Streptophyta; class Magnoliopsida; order Malpighiales; family Euphorbiaceae; genus Manihot; species Manihot esculenta. Next base: position 7,400,056 of record NC_035162.2, on the reverse strand, counting down.
TCAGTCCATAAATCAGAATACAAAGAGTTATGAATTTATATAGATAATTACAGTACACCAACTACTATAAAGGCCAAAGCTAAGGATACTAGCCACAGAAGAAATACTTTACGAAGAATCAAGAAATCAGCAAATTAGAGACTATCATCCATGTCAAACTAGTAGGACAGAACCAAGAGTAAAAACATTACAAGTTTGCTATATCACTATCACCCTCAAATTTTCAGAAAAAATAAAGCCTATAAAATACAGGCCAGTTTTTGCCCTCAGAAATAGTTCATGATTTTTATTTGCGTGTCCCCTACTCTTTTAAGCTAAGCTCCGCATCATTCCACTAGTCCTTCAAATTATAGCTACTATTATATCTATCTTAAAAGTATAACTAATTGCATCTAATCACACTTGCGTATATTACAAAATATTAATCAATCCCAAAAATAATCTCCAATAGCTCAAACCAGACTGTCGCTTCAATAGGATCACAAGCATAACAATCAAGATCAAAATCGTTTATGATCTGAATAAGGAAATAGCGGAAAACCTGGGATAAGCATCAGCATCTCGAATGGAGAACTTGGAAATCTCAGAATGATTAAGGTTCTTATCAGGTCCTAATAGAAGGTAGCGTCCGTCTAAACAGGGTGTAAATGAGGACGGATTTCTCTTCAACAACTTAAGTCCATGTCTCTTCAACTCCAACTCTCTTCGCCATTCCAGAACAAGACGAAAGAGCATAATGATCAAAATAAATAAATAAATAAATAACCAATGCTGTTCTTGGAAGAATGGAGAAGAATTTGGCATTTACTTGATTACTGAGGGGCGGAGGAGACTTTGGAGGTAGCTACAGCGAGAGAACTTGAAGCCTGGAATAAGCTCCTCCGTTACGGCTGCGCCACCGATGACATGACGGCGCTCGAGCACAGCAACAGAGAGTCCAGCTTTAGCAAGGTAGGCGGCGGCCGTCAAGCCATTATGGCCGGCGCCGATAACAAGCGCGTCCCATTTCTTCTCCTTGAGTGCGCGAGTAGCGGTTGCTGTGGTGAAATTCCTTCGCCACATTTCTCTGCCAGTTGACAGTGTATCCCAGAGTGTATAGTGTCGGCCCTCTAAAACGCGAATAATGTAGACGGTGACGTTTATTGTTAAATTAGATGAACCGCAGTGGTGAGAGTGAGACACCAGGAGAATCTCGACAGTGGAGTCCACGGCGGATACTTGTCTGTCTCTGCTCTTAATGTGAATTATGGAAATCGTCGTTTGTCATTTGGGAAACTCGGTTTTTGAAAAATATGTATTAAAAAGTTTAGTAATTAATTTTTCAGTTAATTTTAATATTATAAAAATTTTAAAATAATTAATTAATAAATAATTTTATAAAATTAAAATATTAATTAATAAAATTTTCATATTATAGCACTCTCAGGCTTAGTCTGATGGTAAGTGCATCCGGTTAAACCTAATAGATATCAGATTCGAATCCCTCATTCCCCACTTCAAAAAAAAAATTCATATTATAATAATTAAATATTATTAAAATACATAATGATTAAAATTAATAATATAATTAATTATTAAATTTTTTACCTATTATAAAAATAAACTTTTCATGAATCAATTATACGAATCAATAAATTTTAAAAATTAATTGCATAACTCAATAATAAAACTAGATTTTTTTTCCCCTCTTTTCCTTAGGTAAGAGGATGGAGGTTTCTGATTCAGAACTAAGCGCAAGAATTTCTCCTCACCTTTTGAACTAAGTAGCAAGAATTTCTCCTTGATTAGAAAACTTTACAGCTCACTGTTTACTAGAAAAAATTTGCAGGATAATTCCTTACTTTTCAAGCTTTTGGTGTAATGTAATTTTATTTGTTCTCCCTCTTGGATGAGAACTACTTGTACTTCGGTTAAAAAGAAAACAACCAAGCAGCGGTAGGCTTATAATTTTTAATTTAAATAATTAAATTTTGACGAAAACCATCTTTTAAAGATAGCTTAACCTTTTTTTTCTATAAAATATCTTTCACAAAATTTTGATCAACTTTAATAAAATATCTTTTACAATTTTTAATAAAATGTAGATCAAGATGCGAAAGATACAAGCACATTCTATTTAATGAGTTCCTTACACAGTCTCCACAGAACCCGTCTGAAGAGATTTGACCACCACATCCATCAAAGTGAGTCTGTTACCGCGGTATCAAAGAAAAGAACTCTCATTAATGATCGCTCTAACAAAAAAAATAAAATGAAACATATGAATTCCTTATTTGCATGTCTTCATAAAAAAAATCAGTATTTTCCAAGCCGTAGGTCCTCTAAAATTGGGAATTTTTCAGGGAAAAATCGTTTTGCATTGCCCAAGGATCTGCTATGATGAAGAAGCTTCATATATAAATGACACCATGAAACTTCTCGGGTCTTCTTTTCCTCTCCCACAAATGCCCAAGAAAAAATAGTGCAAGAGAATCACATTATCATACATTATTCTATTGATGAAGTCCAATCATCTGTAACATCGAAGATCCTTCTGGGTTCATGGAGAAGCCTTTGTTAAAGCAGCTTCACCTTCCTGCCTCTCGTGTTCTCTCTGAAGCAAATCCAGGACAATGAATAACAAGAAGATCTATTAAATAGTCTACCATATGGAGACATATTTGTCAATTGTTCATCTGATATCAACCTCAACAAGCTACAGATATCAACACTACTTGGTGCACATAGGTATTCAGTTAAATAAGGCGTACGAACATATCTCTCCACATTCCTTCGATATTCAAAACCTCAGCAAGATGCAATCCATGTCTGCTTAGTCTATATGTAGAGCTAGTTCCTTTCTAGTTCATGATCAATTTTGCGTGTCACTTGCCTAATAAATGGGTCCTGCTATATCTTTTACTGCATAATAACAAGTAAAATGCATCTATTCCATTGAAAAATAATATCCAAGAGGAGAAGTCGTGTATCGGAATCAAGTGTGATAACCGTCAGGGTTCGCTCCCCTCTGGGCCGGGTAGAGGCCCACAGAGACAGAACGGACCTCGAAACAGGCCTCAAGCCCGGAGCGCCCCTCGGCAGGTCTGACCAACTACTTCAGCCCGGATTCCAGTACAAGCAACAGGCCGAGTTGTCAAAAAACCCAAATCAGGAAAGCCGAAATTTGGCTATGTGATTTGACAAGAGAAAAACAGTAGGCCCAGTCACTTCGCAGCCCCAGTCACTTCGCAGCCCCACCCACTTGCGCCGAGGGAAATTAAATGACCTCCTGACATGGATAGAGTCTCTGTGGTATCCGTAAGTACGGACCAGTGCAACAGAAAAAGTGGTCCTATAGCAGAGAGGCCGTTACACGTCACTAGCGGATAAGGGGGAAAGGGCATAAAGGAGGAGGCACGCCTTCCTCCAGGGACAAGCTTACTCGACCATTGTAAAACCCTATTTTTCTGGATCTCATGGCATCAAAGTGGTTGCATGATGCATGTACAATCAATTACTAGAATGGAGCACAATCCATGCAAGCACAAAACTAGAGCTATGACTTTTTGTAGGGTGGAGGACCCATGTTCTTTAATATTGGCAATTGCCAGCGCAGTGCAGCGTTTAAAAGGCAATGCTTCTTTTATGAGAAACTTATATCCATCTTTTCCACAATTCTCGCTCTTTCAACCCAGGTCATAATTAAACCCTTCAACTGATCAGAGCAATTATGTATATCAACTTGATCACATAACCTATTTTCCAGGAAAAACCAACTCAACATATAAAATTCCCTGATTAGATATGTTACACAGTAAAATGAAAATTTTAACCTTCAGGGAGTATCGATCTTATCATGACTTGTGAGTAATCTTACTTATTTCTATCCAATAACAATGGCAGTTCCAAGAAATACACATCGACAAAAGTAATGTTTGAAAAGAACATTTAACTAATGTTATTTTCATCAACTTAATACTTCAAGTAGATAAATAGTTAAACTAAACATACTCGTAATGATTACAAAACCAAAGATATATGATATGCCTTCTTCCACTATACAAGCTACCAAGAAATATGAATTGCACAAAGCAGTCACTCTGAATTCTGAAAAGATGCCACAGACTGACCGAAAGGAAATTAATCCCCTGTTTATGAATGCTGTATTGAATTATATGTACTGATGCATAATCAGCATTTTTTTTTAATTAAATCATATAGTTATTAAGCATTTTCCTGGCATGCCTTCATTTCAACTTGACCTAAAAATGATTGATTTAACATGAATAACTTTCTGATTTGTGGTGGAGAAAAGTTCTTCTTGCTAGACCAGGTTAAAAAAAGAGAGCATACCCTTCTTTCCCAGTAAGGATGGAAGCACACAAAATCATAGACTGGAGTGATACTCGACACCAAGGCGACATTAAGTCCAGTAAACGACAAGAGAGCTGTCATAGGCCGTGTTCTGTGTGGCATCTTTCTTTTAACTGCAAACAGGAGATAACCGGTTGAATCTCCAAACTATAAAACTGGAGTAGAATAAATAAATAAATTAATCTGCGCAATTCAATCTGTCCGTCGTTAATTACAAGAGCAGAACTGTAGAAGATTGATAACATAAAAAGAAATAAGAAAACATAAATAGCTGAGAGACATTACAAAGAGGTAAACAATTATGGAAATAACATAATTGAGTCGAACTTTCTCTTTCATTTGTTGCCCTTTCACATTCTTAAGAGTTATAAAATACCCAAATCCTCTATCACATAAAATCCCTTATTTGCATGCATCATGGTAGCCAGCCAGCAGCACTATTCATCTATTCCAACCAACAACAATGTCTATCTAATCCGATCATGCGTCATGGTAACTAATATGTCATTTGATAATGTTTAAAGTTAAGTATTTGATTTGTAAATAAAAGGAAATGATGAGTAGAATATTTCTCGGCTACAGCATTAACTGGTCCTTTAGGTAATTAACAAATGGACTTTTGGCTGGCTTCTTTTAAAACCTTTTAACACTCAACACCTATAGCTTATGATTAAGAATATTAAATCTTTAGCTTAAATTCATTTCGTAATCTATTCAAAATAGCATATGCACATTGCAACAAATAGCACCTGAAATATCTTTTGGAAAAGCAACACACGCTACCAAAACTAGATTTTAAACACCTAGTTTCTACCAAGATTTGCAGTTGCTTCACTTGGACCAAAATGATAAGAACGTAGAAAGAAAGAGGAGAGAGGAATAAGCAGAACCAAACTAAACCACAGAGAGGAATCTACCTTTTAAAATATGTGCAAAAGGAACCCACAAGCGTGCCCAGTGAAGCAGCAACAACAATAACAACCTACCATTTAACAAACCTTATGGGTATTCCATTTTCTTCCGCTCCAAATAAACCTTTTTCTCGTTTGTGAAAAGAGAAAGAGATACCGAGAGAGAGAGAGAGATAGGAGTACCGGTGGTGGAGTGTGGACGGAGGCGTTAATGATCAGCTGAATGAAGCGCCGTGATGGTGGCGGATGACAACGCGAACGGTAGTAAAAGCGCCTGACAGGAAGGAGAGTCGAGAGAAAGGAAATGAAAAACGGCAACAAAGAATGAAAAATAAGTAAATAAATAACGACGGCACAAATTTAGGCTGCCTACATTTTTGCATGAATACAGTTTTCATATTTTCTAATAAAAGGCATTTATAATCATTTTAGTAATAAAAAAATAATTTGTATAGAAAAATTAAATTATTACTAATTTTTTTAAAAATTTAAATGATATGATTTATTAATATTATTAAATTTTCATAATATTTAAATTTTAATATGACGATTAAATAATAAAAATAAATGACTTTTATAATAATATTAAATAATTTGCATGACATATTGGAAAAATAAATAGATGTTTATTCAATAAATTTTTAACCAAATTTATTTAAAATTAATATTTGAAATAATTTAATATTATCACTTAATTTCCAGGCAATTCAGATTATTATCTTACTAAATACCGATGATAAAATGAGTTAAGACTAGGTTTAAAATTACAAGACTAAGCTACATACGCAGTACAAAAAGTTGGTTACCAGGAAAATCATATAGTTTTCGAAAAATCTGTTGAGTGCTTATTCTGAAACAAGTTTTACTCGATGAATACAATCATAACAAAATCTCACTTAACTTCAATTATCAAGTCTTCCATAATCCTCACTCATTTATCAAATAAAGAAGTTAAATACACTTCCATAATCTTCTATACAATTGGCACATCAAAATTGCCTACTTCCTCTCTTCTGTTCTACACTCCATAGATCAAAACCTAAATACAGAATGTGCTAAGATTTTGACTATATTTCTTCAAAACTGTGGGTGGGAGTTACATTAATGGACAAGTTGTTGCCAGATAAGATTTTGCCTTCTCTAATAAAGTAGCAAACCATCTGGAATTTCTGATCAACCAAATAATAGGCCTTGTGGAATGAGACTCATTTTATGAGCCTTGGAGCCTTCAGAAAATATACACTCCTTACAAATCCTTTCCCAACTTCACCTACAGCCCTTAACACATCAACTGGATCTTCTCCTTCACCTGCTTCTTCTCGTCCTCGTTTCTGGAACAATTTGATAAATTATCAATCATGGGATTCCATTTGAAAAGACTTATAAACTACTGCACAATAAATGATTAGCACGATAGATATTTGGATAACATTCAATTATACCTTTGTCTCCCAAGTCAGGCCAATAGCATCACCTCCCAGTGAATCATACCACAACTTCAATGTGTTGAACTTTCCCTGCAGACATTACAAGATAAATTAAGAAGAAAAAGGAGCAAGATTGCCAAGAACAATCCCAACATCAAAGCATTCTTCAATTCTTGCCTGTAAATCTGCAATGTAGCTCCTCAAAGGATCAAAGTTCACCATCAGCTTATGTTTGAGATCCTCCGGACTACCCCTCAAATCTCCAGGCAACATGAATGGCCGAAAAGCTTTGCTTGCGTTTCCATGAACCACAAGTGTCCCTACCCGAACTATTTAACATTAGAGACTGGGTAAAAAAATTTTAGTGAAAAATGCAACACATTTATTGCACAGTAGCTATTCAATCTTTGGCAACATTCTAGATATACACCTTGGTTTGAATTGGATGGGAAGAGAAGACGCTGAGGATAAGGTAATCTGTCTGCATGGAGAAGAATTACAGCATCATAGTTGTTCAGAGGAGTTCGGAAAAGGCACTACAAAACCAAGAATTATGCCATTACTATTTGCAGGAATTAAAGCATATGCGATTCAGGAATAAAAAATGCTAACTCCTGAAACTGATAAGCATGATACTCACCTCCCATCTGCAAGAATCAGTCTGATCCTCCAATACAAGTCTTGTCAGCAGGCTTGCACTGCTACGAGCATAAGCCACCAGCCTTTTAAGCTCCTTTTTCATCCACAAATCCACGTCAAATAAAAATATCAACAAGGGCACTATTGAAGGTAATATAACATTTATTCGTCACTGATTATTACTTATTGAAGAGACGTGAGCAAGAATAGTAAGCACATACAGTTTGGGTATCTTTCAGTGAATCTGTGCAATATTTATATATAAGTTCATTATCCTCATAAGACATTTATCTATCACAGCTGAAACAAAAGAATTTCCTCTGTGATGATGCTGACTTTTTCAATAGACCCCCAACACTATCAAGATTCGTATTTTTTTAGCATACCAGAGAAAGATCCAATAACACAAGATAACAGAGAAGGGATAGAGATTAAGAAGCAGACAAAAATAATCAAAATAGTCAAGCACAGCTCAGGAGAAGTGGAAAATAAAAGCAAAAACCTTTGGAAAACTTGAAATCCTGAACAAATGAGTATGTTTACCCAACCAAATTTATTGGGAAGAACCACTAACCAGCGAGTTTGGTGCAAATCTGGTCCAAGCTTCAGAAGCCTTGTCATAGGATGTTGCCAGGAACATTGACGGGCTTATGTTCTGTGTGTTTACTTCATGACCTTTTCTACTTAATGTAAAGTTATCCTGAAAAATCATATCCAGTAGATGGCCATCAAAAAGAGGGTATAATGAAATTTTATAGAATAAAGAGACCCAACAAAACAAATGATTTCTATCAACAACAGAACTTACATATATCTCTTTCTTATCATTTGGCGTCAAATCATTATTTATGTCAACAATCAAAGGAGAAAAGGTCCAATCATAGTCGGCTAGTAGTCTCAAGAACCTATCAAGAAAATTTTTATCAAAAGACAATATGGACAAACCAAGAATATTCCAGTTAAAAATGATATCCCATGCAAATAATAATGAGAAAAGCTCGTTTGATCTCCCATGTTTCCAAATAATTACCATTATTTAATGGTTTTTCAAGGATCCATTACCTTTACTGCCTAAAAAACCACTCTTTTTTTGGCATCAGTAAAGATTATTCATGTAGGAAGGCCAGAATTTTTTACTCCAAGTTCCGGGTTGTGTTTCCCCCAATCCCCCAACTTCTTTAGCTACCATTTTACAATTTCTCCAACTTAAAATCTTCTAAACTCTTATTACACGATTTTTCAAATTGACTGAACTTAGTTATAAGACAATAAGTCAAAGGTAAGCTAGTATTGGCTTTTCTTCTTGCTTTTGCAAATTTATTGGAAATGCCTGGTTTAATTTATATCTATAATGGATTTACTAATGTCACACATCAGTTAGTACAATTTTTCTTGAAAGTTTTTAACCCATGTTCTTAATTACTTCTATTCAGTTACATATGAAACTGAACCTTAACAATGATCAAAACTTGAGCTTGACTAATATTCACAATCCAGAAATGTATAATTTAATGCACAGCTAAGCTAAAGCATGGATTGATACTAATGAATTCCAATCATGAATTCAACACAGTATTTGACGTATCATGCCAATTAATTTTTGCAGCTCCTTGATATATATTCATTTGATGCATTTTACAATCTTGACAAAAAATTGTAGTCATATAATGTCTGCAACAACCCACTCCCACTCCACAAAACAGCAAATGGAATACAGCCACAAAGGCAATTTAAATCTATGACATGAAGTTTAGAAAATTTTGATATTTAAGCAAAAATCATGACTGTTTATTCATTCCTGACCAAGTCAACAACTCAGAAGACTATTCAAGTACTGCAAGGATTTCTATCAAACAATCCATCATGGTTATATTGGCATCTCTCTCAGTATGGCAATCTTATCATATTAATAAACTGAACATGGTAAGCATGAATAAAATGTATTTCTCAGCTAAAGAAAAGTTAACAAATTTGTCATGCCACATAAAACGAGTGAAGATTTCAACCTTAAAAATCCAGTAATGCGAGAACAAGGAGCAGTAAATGGCAAAGGCTTCACAAAGAGATGTGCAACCAATAATTCAACTGCCTCCTCAACCAAGCAAGCGGAAAACAGATGGGAAGTGACCCATCGATTTGCAAGCCTAGACAAAAGCCAAGTAAGATAATTGAGGTAATATCCTTGTAAACTTGAATGAGTAGAGAACCAAATGAGGTCTGGCACTCACCTAACAACCGGCCCATACATTTGGTAAATTCCCTGTAAACCATTAATCATGCTGGAATGTTGACCACGAATAAAAAGTTTCTTGTCTGCAGAAGGAACCCTCTTCACTATATCACTTCCAACTACAAGTTAAATTAAGTTAGCACCTGAAGACAAGTCTGAATAACATAAAAATAATGATAAATCAATGTCAAGTTTCTTACTTTCCCTTTTCACCAAGCTTAGGCCTCTCTCATGCAAAATTATAAGACGAAAGGCAAATCCAGAAAGAAAAACATCCACATCATCCTCAGTAACAGTACAAGTCATCCCCCAACTATTTTGAAGACTGCCATAACACTATCATCAGATGAAACAGTAAAAGGAAATAAGTAAATTTTGTGCAAAGAGTTTTCTCAGCTCACTCACCTCTCTCCAATTTTAAGCAGGAAAGCAGATTTAGTTTTCTCAATTGCCACCTCATCCATTGGCCAGTTCCCAGAACCTTCCAACTGAAAACAAGGAAACCACCATTAAGACATTACTTCCATATCTAATATAAACTATTTCTAGTTGATGGTGCCCCATGCCTGAATCATAACTTCCAATGGCTGGATGCAAGAAGAAATGTGCTTCTGTAACTTTGGAAGGTGACCCTTTTCAGTTGCTAGTGGATGCGGTCTTGGAGGGAAGACGGATGTGAACCTGAAAGCTGGAAACACCAAAATCAGACAGCACTTTCTCAGCAAATAAGTATGAGGGGTGAAGGGAAAAAAACTAGAAATAATGCAAAAGAAAATCTGCTTTACCTAGAAATATAAATGACAACTACTCGAATCCAGAACCATATAATTATCTTATCTGCTTGTTAAGGAACAAAATCAAGCATGCAATGCCACAATCCCCATATAGAGAGAAAAGATGTTAAAGTAAGACTAAGCACCAAACTTGTGATGCTAAAACATTTCAGAGCAGAAAATGGTCCAAACAACTTAATGGTTCATATTTGAAAGGAAAATGAAGGATGCGAACTTTGCCTAAAAATCACTTGACACCTCTTGGCAAATTAAGATTGATATCTGGTGATCCAATATATACCTGGGTCTAAAGGCTGCACACTAGACACCTTCAATGGAATGTCTTCAATTTGACGTAAGCGCTTTGACAGAACTTCAAACACCGCAAGCAAATTTGCAGAACATGACATAGGATCTGAAAAAATGGTATTAATTTTGCAATAGATCGTAGACTTCCAAGAAAGAAAAAGAGCAAATATCAGGGGAAAAACCAGTCAATGGTTAATTGCTATACCTTCAACACCATGAAGAAGGGAGAAATCAAGTTGATCCACAACTGGAAGAATGTCTGCTTTTGATAGAGAAAAATGACGAAGAAGTACGAATTCAATTATTCTTTTCAGAATGAGATGTTTTGCCCACTGCTCACATTCCCATACTAGACATTAGCGAAACAAAGCCATGTTAATCCACTTGATACAACTAATTTATTTTAGAAAACTAAGACAAACAGAGTCTCACCTGTGCTTTCAGCAATTTTACCATCTCTAAATCTCCGGAGCTCTGCCTTTTCTCCCCAAAACTTCCGAAACTTGAGAGCCTAGTGCAAAAAATAAGAAAATTAACTGATGATGGAAACACGTGAACCATAATTTCAAATAAATAACACAAATACCTCCTCTTTATTTTCAGCATCTGGACCAATATCAACAACCCTAAATGCTTTCTCTAAAGAGCTCACTGAAATTCCAATGAGCATTGGTTCCGTATCCAGTGTTGACAAACCCTGAAAAAAAAAAAGGAACAATTAGAACCAATCTAATAGCCTAGTCTTAAATCTTGAGAAGGCTCAGAAGTCATGGAAATGGGACCATCATGAAAATCAGGTAAAAGCTGCACCATTGAGCTAGAAATTTGTTTCAAGAATTATATATAGCATCAAACACATAGGACATGCAATCTTTTACTGAAATTTGATAAATACAACTAATTTGTGCATAGGAAGTTCACAATATAAAACTATCCTAGGCATAATTTGCATTCTCTATTATCTCTAATCTCAATTAAGTTCAAAGCAAACGCCTAGTAAAAAGGGGGGGGGGGGGGGGGGTTGGGTTGGGGGGGCACAAAAATAGAAGGGCTTGAATGTGGTCCTCTGAGCTAGGTTTTATCACTTGGTAGTTGGCAGACACAATCAATTTGAATATTTGGTATTGTAAGATATATATAAGTTTTTTTATAAAAAAGAAGCAAGAAAAATGGGGAATTACAGTTCAGTTTTTATCATCCCAGTCGGATGGGGTATCTGTAACAGCTGTCCACATGAACCAAAACATGAATATAAATGACATGGTATATTAAAGCTTACATTTTCTATGTCACAATCTGACTGGAAGTTTCTCCAAATGACACGAATGAACTTCGCCCTGTCACTCAGTCCTTGAGACAGAATACTGAGTACCTTCTGCTCATACAATCTCCAACATTCATCATCCAAACAAAACCCTGATGCACAGACCTCTCTATTTCCTTTCAAGTTCAATCTAGAAAACCAAAACATATATGACATTAAAGGAAATAAAGAACAGCTATTTTGAAGTGGTCAATAAGACAATACAGCGGGTGCAATCACTTGACTTGGCTGGTTGCTGGTAGCTGGTGCAATACACAATAAATACTTGTCATGGTAACCAATAACCATAAAATTTTGTCAAACTTCATCTTTTCAAATCATACCCTTGTATTTCCTATATTTTCCATCAACTGTTTTATTTCTTCCTTACTACCAGAGACACTAACTGCTACACTCCCAAATTTACACCACCATAAATCAATTGGAAACTTCTAAAGCGAATTCTAAGACAAATTGCTAAATTGATTATCTCAGAGACAGTGATAATAAAAATCAAATCTATCATCAATATTCAACCCACAGCAATACCAAAAACTAACAATGGTCAGCAGATTTTGTAAGCTTGTCTCAAGAAGATGATGCTAGCTTGAATCTCTATAAGAAAAAGTAATCCACAAGTTATAAATTAGAAACTTGAACCTTATGTAATAATCAAATTTAGAAGAGAAGTCAATCTTGGTCATAAAGATATCCTCAAAAGCAACATCTCCAGACTTCTCTAAGCATTTAAGCGCCAAAGCAGCTTCATCTTGGAGCTGAAAGTTGGAGAAAACAATAAAATTATTCAACAGGGATTATTGCAGTACCTAAGAAAATGCAAAAAAGATATGAACTCTCCTGAACATGAAACATCAGTAAAATGCCAGTAAATGGTACCTCTAAGAAACCATTACTGTTCATCCGGAAAGCCAAATTGACATGTCCGCATGAATCACAAATCACTACTGGAAATGCTTCTTTATATAGCATCCTTTCCTGTAACTCCATAATAGGGTTGTAATGAGAGACGAGGCAACACATTTCACAGTGAAATCAAGACCTCAAGACAAAAGACCAACAGATGAACTCAGAAGAGTCCAAGAAATTATAAAACAATATGATAGTTTTTGACACATTTTTGAGTCATTCATATACCATCTCTCTAACGACAGCCTATTTTTATGACAATATCATAGGAGTAAATTTATAAATCTATGTTCCCATGCTACCTACCTTACCTGCAAAACATAGGCCCTTCCAATGTAACTTTTAAGTTGAAAGTAAAATACATAGGCAAACCTACAAGATCTTTGATCACCTATTCTGCTCTGAATGTGCAGCCTATCTCCTTTTTTTTAATAAAAAAGCAAACAATATGTAATTAAAACAGCTGACCTCCTTGGAGACCTTGACTTCGCGTTGCTGACCAAAGTAAAGCCCTTGGCTCCATGATTTTGAACTGGCTGCAAAACAATGAAGATAGCAGCATTAATGTGGTTATGTCAAGTGTTGTTTACATCAACATTATCAGTTTCTGAAAGCTCATATAGCCAAATTTCACTTCAAATGGTATCTAGTAAGAATTTCTCTCTCAAATATCTTCATATCTTTTATCTATGCCATTTTCTTCCATTAAGCCCATTAGATTACTCTTGAACATTGTACCAGGAAGCTAATAATGTTAACAACCTAAGCCCATAAACCAATATCATTTGATAACCTCATCTCAATTTGCAAACAGGATCTTAGATCTACATGTGATGTACTGTACCCTCACATTTCAACTGCTGAACATTACCAATTGTAATCAAAGAATAGAATATAATGAAATTTACATAATCATGAAGAATAGAATTTAAGGGAAATACAGTAATTTAGACTTCGGAAATCCCAGAAATTCAATAGTAAAAATTGATTCAGTTCTTCTATGATCCTGACGACAACTACACATGCACATATGGCAAAAAGAAGAATTGAACATACCTATAAAATCCATTGCAACACGAAATATTTGCAATGGCTTCATAGAATTATTAATCTTCCCATACGTTGCCAGGTATGACAGTATGAAAGCTATTATAAACCCATTTAAGCAATCATGGGCATATATAGAACTTCTCTGTCGAGCCCACACCTACAGTAATAAGAAAATAAATAAGAATCTTATATCCGCAACCATAATACTTACAGCACTTACTCCATCATAAACATAACATCACATTTATAACTAGAGCAGCAAAACTATGCAATACTTACCTTAAGCAAAATTAGAGCCTCTCTCAATTCCCTCCAGCCAAGAAAAGTTTTCTTAATAAATTCTGTGTTATCCTCTAAAAACATGTCTTCCAAAATACTGCTATTATATCTTGGTGTAGGCAGCAGAAGATTCCCTTCTAATTGATTCCAAAGGAGAACAACAGTTCGGTAAAGACATTGCAACATATCTCAATAACAATGACACTCCTGAATTAAAGACTTTATGCTACCTTGGTTTAAGGCACGGATATTGTTCCGCTTCAAGTCCAACTTTGCAGCATTAAATAAGAATTTTGCTGTCGGAATTACCCTCACAAAGAACCCAGGGACCTCATCAAGCTTCCTGGCTATCCCCCCCAATCCACCACAAAATAGAGAGTTAGAATTCAGATGTTCATGCGAAAGTTAAGTATTGAAATAGACATCACAAATTCAATACAATTTGACAAAATCATCATTCAAAACGATTTCAGAGAAGAGATAATGAACCTGGATAAACAAGCAATGCAGGTTTTCGAGCCTCATTGTGAAAGGAGGACCATTCAACCTTGCGAACTGATGTAGAAGACTTCAAATACTTCTTGATTATGCAGAGATAAAGGCACCTTTTAGCATGATACCGGTAATTTAAATAATCCTTCTCATGGAAACACTCCTGACAGAAAGATGAAATAATTAGAGAAAGTGAATATTTGAAATTCAAAGTCAGAAATTATATAATATAAGAAGTATCCAATTGTTTACATAACTTTTAGATCTATGTCAAGCAGCTTTTAGCATATGAAAAAACCTGGATCAACCCAACTATTATGGTGGTTACAATACAATGCCCTTTTAAACACCATATTCACCTAGAATAATCAATTGCTTATAGACTAAGAACATATTCAAATTTATCTGAAAGAAGGAAAGACAACATATTCAAATTTATCTGAAAGAAGGAAAGACATTTACAAAGTTCTTCACACTCCTTCCCATTAGCAATTACTCTGCTTTTAAAGTCATAATTCCTTCCCAATAAATCGCTCAGGCATTTAATTCATAAATATGTAACCCATAATTTATCAATACCCCTCGACCAATCATGTATCTAGACCGACAGAGGGCCATGAATTCTCATTTATAGTTCCAAGCACCTAATTATTCTCAAATTTCTAGCATTTGTATCCATTCCTAGTGCTTTATGCCAGAAGCTTGTATAGCATAATTAAGTTGATGTCAAGAAGAACCACTGATAGCACGTTTATCAATATAGATGGGTATAAGGGACAGAAAAACTTAGTTAACAATAGCCTATAGCTTGAAAAGAAAATAGGCTCAGCTACTCTTCAAACTTCCTAAGTATCTTCAAAGCATTCCAATTCCCCTCACAATCCAATACTGGAAGTCTGGAACTAGACACAAAAATTATCTAAGAGCACTTTAAAATAAAAATATGAATAGCACTTTACTATGCTGTTAGAGTCATTATTCCTTCCCAATAAATCACTCGGGCATTTACTTGATAAATATGTAACCCATAATATATCAATACCACTCTACCAATCATGTATCTAGATAGACAAAGGGCCATTAATTCTCATATATATTTCCTAGCACCCAATTATTCTCAAATTTCTAGTATTTGTATTCATTCCTAGTGCTTTATGCCAGAAGCTTATATAGCATAATTATGTTGATATTAAGAAGAACCACTGATAGCATGTTTATCAATATACACGGGTAAAAGGCACAGAAAAACTTAGTTGACAATACCCTATAGCTTGAAAAGAAAATAGGCTCGGCTACTTTTCAAACATTCTAAGCATCTCAAAACATTCCAATTCCCTTCACAATCCAATCCTAGAAGTCCGGAACTAGAGCTCCAAAGAATAAGTTGATATAAAAATATCTAAGAGCACTTTAAAATGAAAAATATGAACTCTCGGGGATATTAACAAATGTTCACACCCAAGAAAAGACGGACAGTAAGTTCAACAAGTACCTTCGGCAACTGAATAAAGAGGTCCACATTGATATCAGGCTTGACAATGCATTTTATAGAATAACTGCCTCCAATTTCAATGGATTTTGGCCTCTTAAACTTAAAATCCACTTTATCTGCACCAATATCCTTAACAAAACCGGGAGCTTCTTCAATTGTAACCTGCTCAAATTCCATCATCAAAATACAAAAACAAATGTCGTATTATCAATTTTCATAGACAAATAAAATAACTAAGCATGCCTTCTGTTTATACAACGACTTCAGTATCAAACTGGAAACCGACTGAGCAAAAGAAACAAATAAAAAAAAATTGAAGTAAAAAAGGAAAGAACCTCAAGGCCATCAGGAATTCGGTTGATGGCTTCTTTAATGGCTGAAACGGTGCCGTCAACGAGCTCAGTGAAAGCAGGTGTGTAGTCGACCTGGACTTCCTTTAACAGCTCTGAGACTTTTAAGTCCATTGGTTCCATCAATGTATCAACGTCCATCGTGTCGCTTCTTTTTTAACGATGCTGATGCTGAAACAGAAAGGGGAAGGTTTGGTTCAGCCGGCGAATGAATCCGTTGCTAGGGTTTAACAGCACAAAGGTGGCGGGAGAGAAACCGATGAAGAAAGAAAAATTAAGAAGCGGGGTTTTTCAGATGAACAAGGCCCATAAATTTTCTGGCTCTTAAGGCCCAAAACAAGACTATAATAGAAAGCCCACGTCAAAAATAAACGGGCAGCGCCGTCTTTTCACTCTGATTCTCTTAAACTTAAAAATGTCTTTGTAATGGGTTCCTCAGCTTTTTCTATTTTTAAAGTATTATAAACGAAAAATATTTTGTTAATTGAAAGAAAATTCATTTTCTGTATTTTAAAAGTCTTATTTAGACTATTATATATAAATATATTAATTTTTTATATTTTAAATTATAATTAAATAATGAAAAGTAAGTTATTTAATTAGAAAATATTTTTTAAATATAAATTATTTTTTACAATTCAAAAAATAAAAATCTTGAAATATTGTCCTCTTTTTATTCTTATTTTTTCATGTAAAATCTACTTATCATAATAAATATTAATTTTTTATCTAAATATCAGCAAATTTCATTTACTAAAATTTTACCTCGTATAAAAAAAAATAGTTATTTAAAAGCATATGTAATGCATGAATTAAGAATTTAAAATCTGTAAATTTATAATTTTAAGACATTTTGTCATTATTTTCGGTTAAATTAAAAAGTTAAATTACTCTAAGATTTTTTAATTTTCTATTATTCATTATAAATGTAACATATATTTATAAATATCTTTCTTGAAAAACGTTATTTATGAAATTTACAAATTTATGTTTAAAAATTGTTTCTTACATTTAACATTTAAAATTTTAAAAATAATAATTCAAAATCGCCACCTGATATGTGCACTTCTTAGTTAGATTATTATAAAAATAATAGAAAAATTAATCCACTAATCAACTTATTTTGAAAAATATAATTAACCATGATATTTATCAAATGATTTTGAAAATATAAAAAAGAATATCACATAAAATAAAATTACTATCTTTCGAATTTTAATTTTTTTATCTATTCACTTTATTTAATTCTTTTGAAATATTATTTTGATTTTATGGTGAGAATGGATAATATTTGGTGAGTTGTGTACTAAAATTTACCAAGTGTAGAGTTTGAACCTCAATTAAAAAATTTATATTTATATAGAGAGGCATATCCTGGCAAAATCCAATCCGAATCTGCAAAATTGGCAGTTGGAAACGAAAGGTAAGCTAAATAGAGAGAGATATTATGAGATTTAAGAAAGGGGTGATGATTCTATACATATGATTTTGAGATGCCAAATCTTACACGACAAGGCAGAGGCAGTGCTTGGGTTTAAATTTACGATGCTTTCTGCCACCTGATCAAGGTTCGTCCAAACTCTACTGCTTTTGTTATTCTACTGTTCCTCATCAGTAGTAATGGTTTCGTGATGTAAGGCTCAGAATTCAGATTCCAAAATATCAATATTATATAAGAATTTTAGAGAGCTTTTGCCATTACTCACTGTACATTCTCCTCCTGCAAAAGTTCAGAATGAAAGAGATTCAAAGTATAAAGAATAAATATATGATTTTTTTTTTATAAAAAAAAAAAAAGAGAATGGTTTACGTAAAGGGTGAGGCTATGACTGATCAAACATTTGATACCTCTCCCAAATTTGAGGCATTCTTAATATTAATCAACAAGTGTCGAGTGAATCGTATGATGCACTGTTTTTTATAAAAAAATGATTATTAAAAATGTAATTTTATATATATGATAACAAAATTAAAAAATTAATTTTATATTTTCTTTTTTTGACTATAGTAATGAATTTAAATTATGTTAATCAATCTATAAAAAAAGGGTATTATTTGAAATCCACCGTAGGTCTCAAACAAATTGAGAAATTAAATACTCATTCACAATAATAAAATAATTACTAAAATTAAATTCAAGTAACTAAATGACTTTTTATTTCTTTTCCCTTTTTAGTTGGAAAGAAACTGATTGCGGCTAATTGATTGGTTCCTAAGAGCTTACAAGATATAGTTGTTGTCTTTTTGACTGAATTGTAATGCTTAGTTGCTTATAAAGAATTGTAAATTAGATGCTCAGGAATCCAATACTATTACAAGGTAAGTTTCACACAATTAAATTAAATATAATATTTAGTTAAATATAAACCCATTTTAAATTATTAAAAAAATCATTTAAATTTACACAATTATATAATTAAAAATCGAATATAATATTTAAAATTTTTATTTGAATGAGGAAAAAAAAGCGGAAAGTTAAAAGTGTGTTTAGTCTGTAGTGGATTAGACCTCCTTAGGGGAGACAATTAGAGGTTACGAATGACCCTCAGGATGCGATGATACTGACAAGAAGTTTTTTTTTTTTTTTTTTTTTTAATTTAAATTTAGGACGGGTTATTAGGGTTTCTCATCCAGCTTCAAACTCTGCTTTTATTGAACCTTGGTCTAATGGGTTTTGTTACTTTCTTTTTCTTTTCTGAAACTCACTTAAATATTACTTCTTTACCCTTCTCCTGTCAAACAAGATATCGTCAACAACAAGATCACTAGACCAATCCTAAATCCCTTTTCCCACACCCACAAAAAAAATAAAAATAAAAACCCTAATTAAGATCAGAGAAAGAGAGACATTCCAGTTGTATCTTGCTTCTTTTGAGGAATAGCTGTGTTATTTTTATGTGCTCAAAAAGCACTGTTCCTTCCAAAGTTCATCTCTTCCATAACCACATACCATATTACTATTACATGCATGCAAATCACACGTGGCACCTTGATTACTGATAATGGGTATTAATTTATTATAATTAATTATTATTATTGCTATGGTTTATTGGTTTATAATCAGATACGATCGATCACCTGCTTGCTTAATGCTTAATGCACCTAGTGGTCTTGCCTTGGAAAAGGAAGAAAAAGCAAGGGGGACCCACCAAATCCAACGAGCCACAAAACATCATGATTAATCAGCATGTAACACTGTGTACGTAAATAATTTTTGATGTGTGTGTGTGTGAATCCTTAATTATTTGCTTTGGGTTGGATGATTAGGCAAATCCCAGAGTTTCATTAAAAAGGGTATAAGCATAGATCTTCATTAATTACTGCAATTTAATTATACCCATTGGGCCATACCAAGCATCACTCTCTTCCACCCCTCGTGTCAACCACACACCAAACTTTTTTTTTTAATCTTAAAACAAGAAAATATATGTATATAAAAAAAAGATTTTGCAAATTTTTGCATTGTAGATTTGAAAGCACAGGCCGAGTTGGGTGGAAAAAGGAAGAAGAAGTAAATAAAAGAATAAATGGATTAGGCATAATAAGAGTAAAATTAAAGCCTTGAAGTAATCGCAGATTTTGGTGGTTTCGTGGGTTACAAAGCGAATAGAGAGTAGAGAGAAGAGCATCTTTTGGAAAGCGGTGGTCGTCTTCTTTGTCCAAACTTGCTTCTCTAAGTCACCAATTTCTAGACGATCTGATTCTCTCTCTCTTTCTTTGATGTTTTAATTTTTGAATCTTTTGGGGTCGATGTTTATGAGGAATTTGTTCGCCTTTGTCCATCATACTTACCCTTGTGGGGTCTCTCTTTTTTCCACTGTTTCCTCTCCTCATTTTTATTATTATTATTATTTTTCTCTTTGTTTTTTTTTTTACCTTCTTCTTTTTTGAGTTTCCATCTTTGACTCCAGATCTGTCCATCTCTCTCTTGCTTTCTTGTACTATGCCAATGAGAAGAGTTGTTGGTTGCTTTGATCATTGCAGAGTATCTAATGGAATGACCTTTTTTCTCCTCTCTTTAACCCCTTCTTTATCTCCCATCAAAATCTCTTCTAGTCTTCTTCTTATTATTATTATTATTATACTACCACTACCACTGCTACTGGTATCTACTAGTATATATTGGCAGACACTCTTTTAGAGATTCAGTCAAAACACTGCTTTATTTTCATATATAATAAAAAAATTTGAAGAATGAAACATACGAGTAATTAACAAAGCATGTATATGTATAGAGTGGTAAGCAAGATTAGCTTTTTGGGTTGGTGTGATTGTGAAGTGGAAGCTAGCTGCTTTTGCATGAGGGTGATATAATTATGAAGATGAATATATACGTGTTCACGTGATTCCACTGCTTGGGTACGGGCTACTGAAAATTTTCATTTGGTGGCATGCAGCTATAGCTCAAGTCTTCGAAGCTTGGTTGTATATCTACATCCATAATTTTGGACTCTAAATGAGAATGGACGCCTTGGAAGACTACCTTGTAGACCACGAATATTATGATTGTCTTGTTGAATAACATCATCAAAAAAAACAAAGAGAAAAATGAGAGAACTCACTCCTATCGGATCACTTTGAGTTCTAGTGACATGAGGATTAGACCTCTTTATTTTTGTAGGCTGAGGCCAGATCGGGCTTAAGATTCATGCACTTCCTTTCACGGTCCAATCTGACTTAGAAAGTGGAGTAAAAAATTTACCTAAATCTGATTCATTTTAAATTCAATAAAATTGTGTAAAATTCATATAATTTTTATATAAAAAAATCCATATATTTATATATTAAATTCAAAATATAGATTAATTATATTTTAAAAAAATTGTATTGATAATTTACCACAGTATCCCTATAGTGCTAAAAAAAATGTAGAAATTATTCCATGTTTGTTTAAAGTGACTAGGATATGCAGGATTTATTTATGATGCGTCTTCTATACTATTTTATTATTACAACAATGCCCTCCAAGTTTACTTTTTGCACCTACCCAATGATTTGATATTCACATGTACCATGTGCACCAATCTATCAAAATTTCTTTTACATTTATGTATAAAACCATGCAGTAGGTTGAATTAATTTTAATTGTAACATTTTTAATTAATCATAAAATTAAATTTGCTTGTCTCTAGCGCATGATTTTATCAAAATGCATTTTTTCCCTTTGAATTTTAGCGTACTCGTTGTAAACGACACAGTTTGAAACGAAATAACCCCATAATATAGAAAGTGATTAGGAAGAGAGAAGAGAATGGATCGTGAAATCAGAAGTATTTTGTCATGTCAGGTTGATCATGTAATAGTGAAAGGAGCGTCGACAGAAGAGCAGTGAAAAGGCGCGTATGAGAGAAAATTAAATGGGGACTATTCCATTTTCCTTGGGAGGCTGGCAGTGGCAGAGGCAGAAGCAGAGGCCGGGCAGAGAGAGGGGCAGAGATACGGATACGGACAGAGGTTTTTCATGTATTGGTTTTCTCTCTCTCTCTCTCTCTCTAATGCCAATAGGGGAGGTGTGTGTGTCCTCGTGATCGGAGAAGGCAGATCCATGGAAGACTGTTCCCGCTAGTCACGTGGGTTCTTTTGACTACCCAATGACCAACCCATCTGCCCCCCCCTTTCCTCTAATCCTTGTTTGGAGCGCCCATAACAATAACCAAAACCAACATTTTCTTCTCTCTTGAAAAATGCTATAAATTGAACTGCGAGAATTAAGTTTTTCACTACAAGTTACAAACAGTAAGTACTTATTACTAGACCCCATTGCTCGTATCACCGCCTCAACTGACTTTGGCTGACTCGATATTGTCTTTCTATTTTTCATCTTGGGCTTTTTTTTTTTTTTTTAATTTCTCTCTCTTGACATGCAAACTGGGTCCATCTCTGTCGTCTCTTAGTTGCAATGTACGTGTGTGTATATATATAAATCTCTCACCATCTGTATTTCACGACAAGTTGTGACTGCAGCCTGCAGGTGCTGACTGGTATTTCGCCATTTTATTAGCCTATAAAACTAACAGACAACACTTCTTCTCAACCCCTCTCGTACCGTTCATCAGCTCTCTCTTTTTCTCAGTGATCTCTTGTTCAAAAACTATATTATTGCAAACTATCTCTTCTTTACTAATTGAGTTCGTACTCTTATCTATCTCTGCTACTCACTTTTTAACTACAAATTCACCGTCCCCACTTACATCTCCAACCAAATTTACCCTCATTCGTCTTCATATATAGTTTGTCATCCGATCTGTGGCGTTATAGAGGCAATCCCAATTAACAGAAAACTGAGTGAAGGAGAAGAAGAAGAAGAAGTTGAGAAATGATGCATAGGTGCTGTAGCTCTCAAGGGAATATGATGGGTCAATGTACATGTGGTCTGTTTCATAGCCAAAGCAACTCTTTCACCATGCTCTTTTCCATGCCAAACCACAACAATTCTTTCGATGAAGCAGACATGTATCCTTTTGCCTCTTCTTCATCTTCAGTTGATTGTACTCTCTCTTTAGGAACCCCATCCACTCGTTTAAGTGAAGATGATGACAAAAGAAGCCGCCATGAACGCCGCCCTAGTTCTTGCATGTCAAACTTCTGCTGGGATATTCTGCAAACCAATAAAACTGCTCCTTATGCTTCCCATGCCCATAAAGGTAGCCGTGGAAGCAATTCTAGTGCAAACAGTAACTCCACCAATAATGATCCTCTACTCGCTCGCCGCTGCGCCAATTGTGACACCACTTCAACTCCGCTTTGGAGAAACGGCCCAAGAGGCCCCAAGGTATGCTAACTGAGCTCAATTTGTAGAATTTCATTTGGTTCACCTTGTAAGAATAATATATACCAGTTCTAATATTAATTAGTGAAGTTGGCATTGACAAGTTTCTGCATTTTCACTAAAAAATAGAGCTGTTATTAACTGGTTTTATTTCTTTGTTGATCTGCAATCTTTTTTTAATAAAATCTAAGTTCAAATCACATATTAATTGATGTCACTTGCAGTCACTGTGCAATGCATGTGGAATTCGGTTCAAGAAAGAAGAGAGAAGAGCCACAGCTGCAAATGCAATCAGCAACAACAATATGCAAGTGCATCATCACCAGGAACAATGGACCAGCACTACGCTTATCAAAACAATTCATGGGTTCAAACCCAGAAAATGCCATGCTACTCTCCGGCCAATGAATTCAGGTTCATAGAAGACAGCGATCGAGATTCTGATACGAGCATTCCTTTCGTTTCTTGGAGACTCAACGTCGCAGACAGGCCAAGCCTTGTCCATGACTTTACGAGATAAAAAAAGAATTGAAAGGAAAAAAAACAAAAAAAAAAAAAGTGAAAGGAAATCAAAAGAAAAGCAAGAACAAAAACGAGAAAAGAACGGTCAAGATCATGAAAAATGTAGTGACGACTAAAACTTGAAACGATGATGATGTTGAAGCTGTTCCTGATGGTGATGGACCTGATGTTTATGGTCTAGTCTCGTAAAATTCAATTTTCTTTTTATCTTTATTGCTTGTTGAAATTTTCTTCTTTGTTTGGTTTGTTTCCTTACTTTTATTTTTCTCCATCGTTCATGGATGGAGTGAAAACGGGATAATTCTATGTTGTTAGTTTGTTTTTTATTTAATCAGGTTTCTTAAACTTTATTATTATTATTTAAATATATAAACATATATTCTGTTTCCGTTGAAGGAGAAAGCTTTTCTTCTGCTACTTGAGTTTCTTTCTTGAGCTTACAGTTTGAACCGTTGAATCGGTTAATGGGATGGTAAGGATCAGAAAATTTTACCTGAATGTGAAGGTTTTTCATGGATTTCACAACTGAGAGATGTTGAACTGATCGTCCAATGACCAAGTTGATGATGATGAGAGATCAGTGTCGCCTTCTGAATCATTTACTGTGGTGTTCGGACCACGGAAATGGGTTTTGTCCTGCTACTCCTGCAGCTGTCTCTTCATTTTTTGACCGTCAATTTGGCCTCTAATGCATTACCTGGCATTTTCTCATTGGTTTTTCTTGCTCGTCTTTTTCTTTTTTAAGAATTCTCCTTTTTCTCCCACCACCATTGGCAATAACACAACGGTCAACCCATTTTGAAAATTATAATTTAATATTTGAAATCATAAATTTGTAATAATAATAAAATTAAAAATAAATATTCGTAAATTTATTCTTAATTGAATTTAATGAAATTTTTAGGAATAAATTAATATATTTTGCAATATAAATTAGCGAGTATGGATTAGAATAATTGAAATGATTGTGAAAGTATAATTATTCACGTGATGAAGCAGTGAAAGTATTAATGTGTATGGTAAAAAACATAAGATTTGAACATTTACCAAGGAGCAGGAGAATGAATTGTTGTCGTGCATGTGATGTGCTTCACACTGCCAAAAACCTCATTAGATCGAGGCTTGCTTCCACTTTTCTATTACTATACCATTATTAAGACAAAACTCCCCCTCCGCCCTCATTCTATTTAAATCTTGTTTGTCAAGATTAACATCAAACACTATGGAGATTCTCAAAAAATACTTATATTAAATCCAACCTGCTTTATATAAATATAAACTATGGAATGCTTCTGATACATATATTCTCTTATTAATAAATATTAAATTCCACTTTCTAAAATTTAAATAGACAAGTTTTATTTAAATTAAATCTATAAATTCATAGTATCTACTTAATACAATAAAATAAAAAAAAGGGAGTTTGCATAATTATAACAACTATATAAAACAAATAAAGTAATTAAGTGTGATAAAATTATAAACATCCCGTTTTTTATCTTTTTTTTTTTTTTTTGAAAAAAAAAGGAAGACAAAAGTTCTTTGCGTGATTTAGATTTGTTATTATTTTAACAAAATAAAGTTATTGATAAGCAATGATTGACAAGTCGTGAGGCCCAAAAGTGATATAGTCCAACAACGCTCGGCCTACGCAAAAAGAAACAACATAACAGGCTGAAGCCCAGGACTAGAGAAAGCATAGGCTAAGTGCGTGATCGTAATAAAGCTATTAGTCACTTCCTCGTCATCCCAAAAGCCGACGGAAAAAATGCGGAAAACACAAACTGGAAACACTTCTCTTGTTGATTTCTTTTCACATTTACATAAACGTTTTTGGATAGTTGCTATTATTAATAAATCCATCCATATACTTTGAAAATTTATTAAAATATTGTTATATATTTTATTCATTTTATCAATTTTTAAAGTATACTGCAATGCTTTTTATTAGTCAAATTTTAAATAAATTAAATTTTACTATCATCTTTTATAAGGTTTTTTAATTATTAATAATTAATTATATAAAGCCGAAAAATTTTAACGTTCACGTATGTAGTCTAATAACCCGTGCATTTAAATAAATTTGAGAGATATCATATTTTATTCTTCAATTTTCAATTTTTATTTAAAAAAGAAATTTAATGAAATAAAAATTTAATAACGATTTAATGAATTTTTTAAAATAAATATCATTTTTCATCTTTATATTTTATTTCTCTCAAATTCAACATTATCCATTTCATATAATCTATTAAATCAATAATTAAAATTGAAAAGCAATTAAATTCCTAAAAAATACCATCATCAACGCTCTGAACCTCGCCACTACAATCGTCCTCCATTCTTTCACTCCTCTCCCCATGAAAGAACCACCAATGCTCCCATGCATCTCCAAAAGAAACCAAACACCAGCACCGCAACTTTTGCCAGCCACCAAGCTGAATTGCAGCTGCAATGGCATTTTAAGATTGATGGAAGAGAGTGTGAGAAAATACTTTCTAATCCCTGAATTATTCTCCTTTACTCTTCATCTAACAATCTCTGCAAAACCTATTAATCAAATAGGTGTTACCAAACTTGATTTCTAAATTAAATCACAAAAAAATGCCCTTAATTTGTTCTTCTTTCATTTATTTTTTCCCCAGCTTGATATTTATTTGTTTCTGCTTTTAAAATGAATCATATACGTTTCAATTTTATTAATATAAAATGCTCTTGACTTTGCTCCATTTACAAATTAAAAAGTAATTTACTCTAAAAAATTTTAGAATATTATGTTGAATAGAATACTTATAATGGTGATAATAGAAATGTCAGACATGTAGTACAAAGCCATTGACGTTGAATAGGACAGCAAACATTGAACGTCAACAGGCGACATGAGATGTAGGGGACGGGTAGGCAGTGCCGTTGATCAAAATCAAACAACCTTTTTGCACAAATGAATGTTTAATGGAAACATATACCAACATTACGTGCAAGAAAACTCTGCTTAAACTCTTCATTTGGCATCAATTAAATATTTCAGCAATTAAGGAAGGACCCATCATTATCAAAACAGACTTTAATGGCAACAGATAACAACCCAACACCAAATGTCTCTTATTATTATTTCTCAGTTTCTGCATACCCCCGTGAACCAAACACAGTGCTAAGAGATGGTGAACCTCGTAGCAGCTCAGAAGCCCATGTTGAATTGGCTAATGAAAATGGCAGGAGTGGAACCTCACGCGGTGGACATCGAGCCAGGCACAGTCATGAACTTCTGGGTTCCAGTTGAGGCCGTTAAGAAACAGAAACCCAGGAAAGGTGAGAAAACCATTAACACTCAAACCTCCTTGCATTTGCATAAACCAACCAAACCTGTAGTGGTTCTAGTCCATGGCTTTGCTGCAGAGGGTATAGTCACTTGGCAGTTCCAAGTTGGTGCCTTAACCAAAAAATACTCGGTTTATATCCCTGACCTTCTCTTCTTCGGTGGCTCCATCACCAATAAAACCGACCGTTCACCAACTTTTCAAGCAGAAACATTGGTGAAGGGTCTGAAGAAGTTGGGAGTGGACAAGTGTACAGCGGTGGGGTTTAGCTATGGTGGTATGGTGGCATTTAAGATGGCTGAGTTGTACCCTGAGTTGGTTCAAGCCATGGTTGTGTCTGGCTCGATCTTGGCCATGACCGACTCAATCAGCAATGCTACATTGAGTAGTCTTGGGTTCAAATCTTCATCAGAGCTTTTGTTGCCAACTTCTGTTAAGGGTCTTAAAGCTCTTCTTTCGGTTGCTACTTACAAGAAGCTTTGGTTCCCAAATCGGCTTCACAAGGACTTCCTCGAGGTTACTTTTCTTTCCTTTTCTTTTAAGAAAACTATTTCCAAAGGTTAATCAATTAATTAAATCGTTTTAATTGCTTTATTATAATTTTTCTTAACATAATCTTATAATCTAAGCATTAATAATTGAGTTAATAATATGAGTACAAAATTTAATATTTTAAAACGAAACAAAATTGTTATTATGATTTTCCTTCTCACATTGGATTTTTTTTTTAAGGCAAAATTGAAATTAATTAAATTTAATTATTAGCACTAAATAAGAAAAATACTTCCAAATTATCCAATGTAGTTGAACAATAAGTCAAGCATCCCAAACAGAAATTCTGATTCCTCTTACGTAAGGCGGTTGAACAGTCACAAAGAAAATAAATACTGTGCATGCTAGGTGGCTACAACACTTCCCTTTTTTCTATAAATATAATTTTATTCATATCCATCAAAATTATTAATAATTTTTTTATATTTACACTTTTTTTAATGTGTTAAAATCATTACCCATAAGCTACAATTTATTTTCTTTTCTTTTTTTAAATGATTCTATTAAAATAAAGATCACAGGCAACGAGCCACTTGACAAGCTGGGTATTTGCCCACTGGTGAGCTCAGTCTGGGGAAACAGCATTAAATAAGCACGTGGTATTAAATTGTGGATCCAATTGAAACCCACAAATCTTTTATGTCATATCTTCAGAAATAAAGTAATTGGAAAATTACAGGTGATGTTCGCCAACAGGGAAGAGAGAGCTGAACTCCTCGAGGGATTAATAATCAGCAACAAAGACCCCACCATCCCCAGATTTTCTCAAGTAATGCAGAATTTTTCATTGCTCTTCCAGTTCATCTCTATCTCTGTGGCTTTTAATCATTCATTTGGTGTATAATCTTACAGAAGATACATCTCCTATGGGGTGAGGATGACCAAATCTTCAAGCTCCAACTCGCACACAACATGAAAGAGTATGCTTCTCTTTTAACTCCTCATTTCCTATATTCACCCACAAATATAGATCATTAACTGAAACTGGATTATCATTTGAGATAAATTATATAACACTGAGTTTTTCAGATTATCCTTTACAAATTTTTGCAATTCACTTTCTATTTTAAATATTTTCTATTAAGCCATATAGTTTTAAACTATTACTAACATTAACAAAACCATTAATTTACTAATGGTGATGCCAAGTTATGGCCTTGTAAAAATGCCACATAAGCCAAGATAACTGCCAACAGAATTTAATATTTTTTTAAAAAAAATTCAATTATATCCCATATAATAATTATTTTAGGGTTCATGATTACACTCTTTAGTTCATTTGACAAGTAATATTAGGTGTTCTCTTAAAAGTGATTAAAAAATTATTTTAGAGAATGACGGTTAAGAAATAAGTTTCAAGGTTGATTGGGATAGGATTGATGTTATTTTCGTTATGAAATAATAGTTTTTCCATGATGAATTAGAATTAATAATTATTTAAAACTTTAATTAGTATTTTTATAATATGTAGTAGAATTATAAAAAAATTTAAAATATATATATATATATATATATATATATATATTTACAATTATCATGGCTTACGTGATATTATTTAATAGCATCTCCTCCGTAGACGAACAGCTTTATTGAAATGAGATTGATTACAGGCAACTGGGAGAAAATGCAACATTTCAGGGAATAAAGAAGGCAGGTCACCTGGTTCACCTAGAGCGACCATGTGTCTACAATCGTCGTCTTAAACAATTCCTTGCTTCCCTGCAAGGCGTTGAAGTACATAATTGAAAACTCGGCCTTCATCTTTCAACCTATCCTTCTTGTATTTGCAGTCTGCACCTTATTATGTTACTATTTCATTCATAATTTTTATTACTTCCCATCTCCGTGGGGAGAAACAATACCATTAAATGTATTGAATACCTCTATTTCTGTTTCTCCGTTTTTGAGTATTACAAATCAAGAGTTGAAGAATGGAACAACATACCATACAATGCAAGTTGGTAAACATAAATCCAATTAATTTGCATCAATAAATGATTTAGTTGAAAGCAGACAACGCAATCTTGCACAAACATTTTATCTGAAGGATGATTGTATTTCTTCCAGGGTTCTTCCTTTGGTTTCAGGTACCCATAGAGTCACAAAAACAACAGTGAAAGCAGTCACCACCGCATATATGGTAAAAGTGCCTGTGTCAGTGAAGCAGTTCTGTTAGTTAGCATTATAAACACTCCTTACATGTGAAACATATGTACAAACACAGTAAATGTGCTCTGGTGTGCATTGGTTGTTGTGGTGGCCAGAGAGAGAGAGAGGCAGAGAGAGAGACCTCCACTATTCCAACTCAACAGCAAGTTTGCAGTCATTGTAACCACCCAGGATGTCAGCCAATTTGCCAATGTTGCCACGCTGCCAGCAAGGCCCTTAATATTCACCGGGAGTATCTGAAATGCATGATTAAGAAAATTTGAGGTCTTAGCAACTAGTATATCACAATATTAGTAGAATTTTGTCGGCAAACACCATCAGATGAAATTTTGATAATGTATGCATTATTTGCATGCATAATTTATCCTCCTACTACATCCATAATAAATTAATCATTTTACCAACCACAATTCAAAACAAGTTTTTAAAGACATTTGTAGTTGTCTCTTTAACACAAAAAAAGTCAACAGGATACCAAGAAAGAAAAAACACTCTCTTATGTGTTAAAGAAAAGATTTTATGCACCTCAGGAGTATTCTGCATGTTATGAAATTATGATTGGGAAAGAGCAAAATTTTGATACCTCGGACATTATAAGCCAAGGAATAGCTCCAAGTCCAAGGGAGAAGAAAATTACCATGGCCTACATAATAAGCAGTAGTTCATCAGATAGATAAGAGCATAAACACGGGCACATGCATGTGCATGCAAAGCATATAAACCATACCACAAGCCCCACAAGTGACATCATTCCCATAATGCTATACAAATGGGAATTTTTTGAGACAATGCCCTGTTAAGATGTAGAAAAAGAAAACGGATAAGAAGGCATCCAAAGTTGCTCCATATACATCAGCATGGTTGACAATCAATAAATGTTTACAAACATAATGTTAGGAAATAACAGCCTTTGTGGCTTTACGAACCTCTAAATAAAAGGCAACTGCAACAAGAAGCAAGCTAATAGTCATTCCAGAAGTAGATATCTGCACTTATTAAGTGATTCAATTAAACATCATATATATATATACACACACGTGCACGTGCGCGCACACACACACATACCCAAAGGTCCTGTTTTCATTTCATTGAATCACCAAATCAATTGACGGGTACTTACAATAAGAAGAATCCTGCGTCCAGCTTTATCCACCAACCATGTAGTGATTCCAGTGGCAAGAACCTAGACAAAATAATCACATCTTATTTGATGGCTTAGGCAGGCTCCATAATTTTTCCTTTTCACTCTCTCTATCTAACAATTCTTTGCTTGGTATTATCAGACCACGAGGCTACACCAACTCTTAAGCTGAGCTTTTGGCAAAGAACCATAACATTGAGTATATCACCTGAATTCTTACCTGAATAATCCCAACTCCAACTGTAGCCAGATTACTTGAGGTAACCCCTGCCAATTTACAGCCACTTATCAACTATCATTATTTATTGTGAACAACGCAAGGGAAATATAGAAACTACAATATTCATTAAAGTGTTCAGGATATTTTCTTATATTTACATTTTAACAATAATTTCACTTGGGATGAGAATATTGAATAGCGAAGCATATTGGGAACTTTCCCTGTCGCAATATTGTGTGATGTAGTTAACCTAAAATAAACAATCCAATCTTTTCATAGTATCATAGGTTATATGGAATATCAAAAGAAGTATTAAACTACATGTAGATTTTGAAACAGCTTCGACACAAAGATCATAACTGAGAGCAACAAGAAGAAAATCTTAAAACTAAAAGATTTATATCATGTACAATTAGACCTAAGATGACATGGAGGGAAGTAATATAAAAGGATATACAAGTGAATATTAATGTAGAGATGGTGCTAACAGAGTTGAATAGTGATGGCAGGCAAAGGATCCATATGGCCAACCCCAACTAGTTTGGGATTAAGACTTAGTTGTTGTGTTGTGTAATTACACTTATTTCCTAGGTAATCTCTAACAGCAGATTAGTCCCATATTTATTGACTCATTTCAAAAACCTTTTTCTTTTACATAGTCAAATATGGGTGGCTTAAAAATTTTAATACACAGCTAATAAGCCAGCCTAGCAAGCAGCCACAGAGAAAATTAAAAGGCAAGATTAGAGAGAGAGAGTGTGTGTGTGTAAAGGTCATACCAGCACTTTCAAAGATATTACTGGAATAGAATAAAACCCCATTGATGCCGCTGAGCTGTTGGAGCATGAGTAATCCAATTCCTACCTACAGCATAAATTACTATCAACCTTTGGAGTCTTAAAGCTCCAAAAATAACATCAGAAAACCAATCAGAATTCCAAAACAAACCAGTCTACCATCAAAGGGAACCAATATCTTCTTCGCCTGAGATCTGAAAAATGTATTGTTGTTCTTTTGCTTGATGATGCTACAGACATCTGCACAAAATACACCATGAAGCAGTAATGATGAACATAAGCACATCCTTCTTCATAATTTGAAATCTTTTTCAATGACTTTGATTGCAAAGATGAGCTATATGTCTAAGTGGATCTAAGCACGCTCACACAACCAAGAAAATAGGGCCCGGGGGGATGGGGGGGTGGGGGTGGGTGTAACAGAAGTTTGGTTCCATACCTTAATTTCACTCACTTCAGCAGAGATATCTGTATCAAATCCCCGTAAGACTTGCAAAGAGGCTTCAAAATCTTCTGTCATCCCCATTTTGGCCTGGCACCCATATTCCCAGATCAAGAAACAAGGAAAATAAAGAGAAAAGTGAACAAAATTACTAGATATCAAAATTGCAATAACATTACATGAACCATACCAGCCATCGAGGAGACTCGGGTATGAAAAACAAGCCAGGTATTAATATTATGCAAGGCAAAGTTCCTGCAAATTAAAAGGGATGCAGAAATCAAAGCATTCACTCATAAAATTATCAACTCATAACTAACATTTAGCTAAGTAAATAAAGGTAAAAGAAACTGGATTAGTAAAATGTACTGCATCAAAAAATTGAAAGCAACTTGTCTCTTTTATAAATGATAATGGTTTGTTAATTATTCCTTTTCAACAATGTACTCCAAGTCTCCAATTGTTGCCCTAATACCTCCTGACTTGACGCACTGGTACAAGCCCAAAGAGGGATTTTTTAGGGACTCACCTAAAACTGCAAGCAGCCTCCAATTAACAAAAAGTCCTAATAGGTAAGCCAGCATGATTCCAAGAGTAACTGAGAGCTGTTAGATAAAGCAATTTATTATCATCAACAAAATTATCAAGAAGAACCCAGATATTATGAATCAGAAATCACAACCAACCTGGTTAACAGCTCCAAGGCTTCCTCTCAAGTTCTGAGGTGATATCTCAGCAATATACACTGGCACCTAGACAAGGGCAGAGCTATCAGTGGAGTGGACCATAGTGGGATACTGATCCAAAGGAAAAAAATGACGAAAGTATCTAGGCTTACTGTGTATGAGATTATACCAACACCAAATCCTTCCAACAACCTTCCCATGAATAAAAATGATGAATCCTGCAAAAGCAGCGAAAAAAAATCTAAGCTCAAACGGGAAACAGATAAATCACCAAGAAGTTTCAAAGAATCTAATGATCACTTACTTTTGCAAATGATATGCATAACCATCCAATTACATTAGGGATTGCGGCAATCATGAGCGACTGCAATTTAACATAACAATGCAGCAATTATCATCCATTGGTTAAACAACTGCCGTTGTTGACAAATATGCAAGAATTTCCTTGTGTTAACGAATTGTTATATCATTACTTCAAATATGAAAAGGACTAATATTTCTAGCACTATTAGTAGAATCTTTCCATAATGTCTTAAAATGGAAACTATCCAGATATGATATTTTACCCCTTTGCGGCCAATGTACTCTGCAATCTGACCACTAGCAATAGCTCCAACCATAGCGCCAACATTCGATAAAGATCCAAACACAGAGAACTGCACACAATCAAGTCAAACTTAAACTAGGAATAGAAAAGAAAAAAACTGAAAGATAAGAAATGAGATTCAAAACCCAGAAAGTCAAACCTCCGAAATTGAGAGTTTAAGATCGCTGATGATTTCCGCTTGCGTAGGCGAAGAATATCCACACTATATTACGAGATGCAACAAACAAATCAAATGTACTTGACTGGCACTGTTACATATACAGATTAAAAAAAAAGTGAAATAGAAAGAAAAAAAAAAGTAAGGATATTTTACAGTGAATCCGAATTGGACAGGACCCAAAGCCACTATGAGGACGCATAGGACGACGGAGACAGCGCCATCGCGGATAAACTGAGTGGAGGAGCCCATCATGCTGGACTGTCTGGAGCTCATTTTATACCAACTACCAGTATGAAGAAAAGGTTTCCTAAGTCCATCATCGATCTCCTCCCTGGAACTCATGGTGCAGTTTTACTCTCTCAGGCAAATTATCAAACAGTAATGATGTAAGGACAAGGCAATCAACTTCGAAGTTTTTGACACAGAGGCATTTCTCGGAGACTGGTCTCCTTCTGGATTTCAAACGGTGGGTGCTGATGATGAGTTGGCATTTTACCAAATGTAGAAGAAACATCTGTGTTCAGTTGACGGTCGACGTGTGAGTTGTGCTCTGTTTGGGTTTTTGCATATAATTATCCGAATACAAACAGTAAAGTTTTGTCACTTTATGCATGTTTTCATAAAAGGCGGCCATTCCAAGCCCTCTCCGTTTAAACTCTTACTATTATTTAATTTTTATATATATAAAGAAATCTCCGAGTGGAGATTTATATGCAGATTAGTACTATAGAAAATGTTATTTCCATCACAATGCATGTGAATTTTTTTTTAAAAAAAATCCATATTTAATTATGTAGACAAATGAATTAAAAATAAATAAAAGTACAATGTTCACGGTAATATTTGTCTACAGTTAATTTTATATGAACAAATAAATTATTCATTTATAATTTAAAATGAATCAAAAGAAAATAAAGCTATATACAGTAGTATTTTTTTATTTTTATTTATATCAAAATTAAAATAAATTTGTTTAAAAAAACATAACCAAACGATGCCTTAACTAACTGTGTGTCCAACAACGGTCAACGACGAACCCAGCTGAAAAGCCGTTTTTGAAAGGGTCGATCGATCACTTTTACAATTTGTCCATCACCTCAACAGTACCATCACATTCTCTGATGGGTAAGCCCAGAACTCGATCCCACTCTCGTTCTCTAGTAGAACCTTCCTCCACTCCAGAATCCGCTGCCGCCGCCGCCGCCGCAAAGGTTTCTTTAATCCCCTGTTCTTCTTCCTCCAAAATCCCATACCGGCAACGGAAAATCCGAAAGCTTTCAACCACCACAACTACTGGTGCCAGCTCCTTTCCCCTGTATACTGTTAAATCATTATCGGTCAAAGGTGAGATCGACCTCGCCCTTGAACATTTGCGCAACTCAGATCCTCTCCTCTCAACTCTAATAGACACCAATAAGCCACCCACATTTGACTCCCAAAGTCCACCATTTTTATCTCTAGCAAGAAGCATCCTTTATCAACAACTCGCCCCTAATGCCGCCAAATCAATCTACACTAGATTCCTCACCCTATGTGGTGGCGAAACTGGGGTCCTGCCAGAGAACGTTTTATCGCTATCTGCCCTTCAGCTCCGAGAAATTGGAATTTCGGGTCGAAAAGCGAGCTACCTCCATGACCTAGCAGACAATTTCAGAAATGGGTCTTTATCAGATTCATCAATTCTTGAAATGAATGATGATACGCTTTTAACTAGCCTGACTGCGGTTAAGGGAATTGGGGTCTGGTCTGTGCACATGTTTATGATATTTTCGCTGCATAGGCCTGATGTTTTGCCGGTGGGTGATCTTGGTGTGAGGAAAGGAGTGCAGAATTTGTATGGGCTTAAGGAGTTGCCGCAGCCATTGCAAATGGAGCAAGTTTGTGAGAAATGGAGGCCTTACAGGTCTGTTGGGTCTTGGTATATGTGGAGGCTAATGGAAGCCAAGTCATTGGCTAATAAAGTGGCGAAAAAGTCCTAATGCCTTAAAAAAGTGAAGCTGTAAAAATCAGGTATTCATGCGAGCTTTAAATTAGGCCTGATTCTTGCAACTGATTAGTAATGACCATCTGTATAATGTAAAATTTAATATTTCAAGCTTCACTTTCTCCTTGGATACATGTGGAATTACTTCACTGTTCTATGTCTGTTTAAATGGAATGGCAAATCCTTCTACTTACAATTGTTACTTGTTCTCAACTTGGATTATGAAATTTACAGCTATTTGTAGTGCAAACTGTCTTTAGGCTAAACAAATGAATTCTGTTTCTGGGTATCACACTACGTTGCAACCGTACCCACTGAAGCAATGCCTTAAGCATAATACTTGACATTGTGAGTTTTGAAACACTGCTTATAAGGAAGATGTTTGTAACCTTGTAGGTGGTGTCTTTCCTATGGCATGTAAGATCAAATTTGAGTTTAATGGTGTCAAAAATTTCGGTTCAATCTATGTGTGCAAACCAGTTATTGGCTGCTGGTGGCATCTGCTTTTCCAACTATATGGTATGCTTTAGTCCAGTTTTGAATTCATATTTTCCATCTGAATTTCATTTGTACAAGACTGTTGGAATTATATTACATTAGTCATTGGATTATATAAGGTGTGTGTAGGTATTGATGGAACTCAGAAAGTAAGAGCTTTGGAGCTGAGAAATCCTTAAGAAATGCTAGGATCAGTAGTGATATATTAATTGTTTTACAGGAATATGCAAGTAAATTTACCAGCGTGGATTTATCTTCTTCTTTGAGGCCAAAACTCTGTTATCAAAGTTAGCATGTATTCAAGAATTCAGTTGTTCTAGTGTGAAATGTTCTTTGATGATTGTTGGGTAATAAGGTCATAAATTACTTGGAAAGTAGAATTGCTTACTGTTCACCACTTCCATTTATGCAGTGGAATCACGTTAAGAAGTTGATATTTACTGATAACGATCCGTTTAGGCAATGCTGATGTATCAGTGCCTTGTTTGTGCAGAAACAGAAGAGAGAGAGGAAGAAAATGAGAACTTTTATTTAAAATCAGAAAAATGACGTTATGTCCAGTTCTGGAAGCATCGCTTCCTGTTTATACCAAACTGAGTCACACGCATAGCATGTGCATACAAACAACTCAATCTAAACAAAACGACACAGTTTAGATAAACAATATAAAATAACAACTACAATCAATAAAACGACATAGCTTTTAACACCCCTTCCTCAAGTTGAAGCTGGGAGAGGCAGAAGATTCAACTTGCTGGTTAATGTGCTATGGCGGGAGGCTGGTAGGGCCTTGGTGAATAAGTCAGCCAATTGTTCTTCAGTAGTGACATGGTGAGGTAATATAAATCCCCGTTGAAGTTGATCTCTCACCAGGTGGCAATTTATCTCGATATGCTTCGTGCGCTCATGGAAAACCGGATTGGCAGCAATGTGGATGGCAGCTTTGTTATCACAGTGCAGTGGAATGGGCAATTGGATGTGAACCTGCAAATCCTGCAAAATATAGCTAATCCAGAGGAGTTCACACACAGTGTTAGCCATTGCACGATACTCAGCCTCAGCTGAGGACTTAGAAACAGTAGGCTGTTTCTTTGTTTTCCAAGAGACAAGGCAAGGGCCCAAGTATATGCAATATCCAGATAGTGACTTTCTGGAATAAGTGCAAGCTGCCCAATCAGAGTCACAGTAGGCATTTAGAGATAAATCAGTACTTACAGGAAAATAAAGCCCCTGATGTAAAGAGCCCTTAAGATAGCGAAGCACATGTAAAGCAGCCTCCCAATGAGGCTTTCGGGGCATGCTCATAAATTGACTCAAGTGTTGCACAGCATAACATATATCAAGCCTTGTGAGATTAACATAAAGGAGCCTCCCAATCAGTCTCCTATATAAATCAGGTTTATCAAAAACCTCTCCTGAATCAGGAGATAAATGCAATCCTTGAGGTAAAGGACAAGAGGCAGGTTTACAATGAAACATGCCTGCATCTTTCAATATGTCCGAAATATACTTAGTTTGACTGAGTAAAGTTGCTTGAGAGGATCTAGCAACCTCCAGTCCCAAAAAATATTTCAGGGGTCCCAAATCTTTGATAGTAAATTTTGAATCTAAAGCAAGTTTGCATTCAGTAATGGCATCAATGGAGTTTCCAGTCAAAATAACATCATCAACATATATAAGCAATATCAAAGTTAAAACATCAGTGTGCTGTGTAAAGAGACAATGATCATGGGGGGACTGCACAAAGCCTAAACCCTTCAGAAAAGTGGTAAATTCAATGTTCCACTGTCTGGAGGCTTGTTTAAGCCCATATAAGGACCGTTTAAGCAAGCAAACTTGCCCTGGCTGAGCTTTGTGATAGCCTTGGGGAGGTGTCATGTACACCTCTTCATCAAGATTACCATGTAAAAAAGCATTGTTTATATCCAATTGAAAAATAGGCCACTGTTTGGAGGTAGCAAGAGCAATCAAAACTCTTACAGTTGTAAGTTTGGCCACGGGGGAAAATCTATCCTTATAATCCAACCCCTCAATCTGGTTGTAGCCCTTGGCCACCAGCCGGGCCTTATATCTTTCTATATCCCCATTTGACTTAAATTTCACTTTATAGACCCATTTACAGCCTATTGCTTTCTTTCCCTTAGGTAAATTAGTGAGCACCCAAGTGCTGTTATTTTCCAGGGCCTGAAGCTCTTGCTTCATGGCTTCAACCCAATGTGCATCCTTAGATGCTTGAGTGTAAGTACAAGGTTCAGAAGCCTTGTTGACATTGCAAATGTAAAATTGATGTAGAGGATGGAAGGTCATAAAGGATATTTGCTGGGAATCAACATAGTCTTGCATCCAGATAGGGGCTTGTCTATGCCTTTGTGTCCTTCTAACTGAAGGATGTTTCTGTAGGTCATCACTGGTGTGACCAGATGGACAGGTTTCAACAACAGGACAATCATTCTCAATCACAGGAATAGGAAGCACATGATTTTCAATCCGATTGCTATCTTGGAAGGGAAAAATATTTTCATGAAAGATAACATCCCTACTAATAAAGAAGGTTTTATCATTGATGTTATAAAGCTTATAGGCTTTGTGTGTGCTGCCATACCCTATCATCACAGCCTTAATGGCTCTTTCTTGAAATTTATCCTTCTGAATTCCCACAGAAGTAGCAAAACACAAGCAACCAAACTTTCTCAAGTGAGAATAGTCAGGTGGGGTCCCATAGAGCCTCTCATAAGGCGTGGACCAACCAAAATGCTCCATAGGCATTCTGTTAATGAGGTAGGTGGCAGTTAAAATGCATTCTGACCAAAAATGAATTGGGGCTTGTGATTGTATTTTCAAGGCTCTAGCAGTGTCAAGTATGTGTCTGCGTTTCCTCTCTACAACTCCATTCTGTTGTGGAGTGTAGGGGCAGGATCTTTGGTGCTTAATTCCCTTGCTCATAAGCAGAGAACTATAATTATGGCTTAGAAACTCCCCTCCATTGTCACTTCTAATGACTTTAATGGTAGTATTAAACTGATTTTCTACCATGTGTATAAAGTTTCTAGTCAAGCTAAAGGCCTGACTTTTTAAGTGCATCATGAAGGTCCATACAGCCCTACTATAGTCATCAACAATGGTGAGGAAGAACTTAGCTCCAGTGATAGAGCTAGTCTTATATAGCCCCATATGTCAATATGGACCAATTCAAAAGGTTTTGAGGCTAAGGTGTGGCTTCTGGGAAAAGGTAATCTGGCTTGTTTAGCTAAGGGGCAAACAGGACAGCATCTCATAGCCTCATTACTGATGTTCATGCCTTTAACATGTTTGAGCTTACCTACTGATGCATGCCCTAGTCTATCATGCATGTCATTCATGGTCACTACATGCTTATGTGTCTGCTCAAGTTGCATGGAATGTTCTTTATTCAAATCCATTTGGGAGAAAGTGCTATTTACAAAGCTGTGAAGATCAGCATTAGAGTTCATGATTTCAAACAAACAATTCCTTACATCAGAATGAGAAAAGCTCATTTGGTTCAGCCTGAAGAGGCCTCTTTGTTTCTTGCCTATGGCCACCACCTTCTTATTCAGTGGGTCCTGTATAAGGAAATAATCTTTCCACATTACTATACAGTAGCCATGGCTATTCATTAATTGACCAACAGAAATCAAGTTATATTGAAAGTGTGGAATGTAAAGAACATCATCTAAAATCAATTTTCCAAAGAGATTTAGCTTTCCAGATATGTGCTTGTGTAGTGGATGTAAGGTGGTGAACAGATTGTTGTCTGAACACATGTGATTTGTGGCTCCAGTGTCTAGGATCCAATTAGATACATTTTGCATATGTGCATTGCAAGTGTTATAGACAGTAGACTTACCTGCAAAGTCCATGAAATGTGCCTCAGATCCATGAGATGTGCTTGGGGCAAGAGTTCCTTTCCCTTTTACAAGCTGGGAGACTTCTTGTTTTAAAGAGCTCAGCATGGATGTCAATTCATGTATTTTACCTGATGTGTCCAGGTATTCCAGAGGATTATCCTCTTCTGACTTGTTGCCCTCAAAAGCAGCCATAATTCTGGTGCTTCTATTTCCTTTGAAAGATTGGGTTCCTGCCTTGTTCTTACCCTTGAACCAATCAGGGTACCCAATCAGCTTAAAACACCCTTCTCGAGTGTGACCATCCATGTTGCAGAAGGTGCAGTGGCCCTTCTTGACCTCAGGCCTCCTTGGTCTGGACAAATTCTGAGCTTGAGCCTTATTTAATTAGGCAAGAGATTCTGAGTTGTCATTCATTGCCCCCAGAATCTCCCTTTGAGACTCAAATTTTACAACCATGGAGTATGCCTTGTTTACTGTAGGTAAAGGGTCCATCCCCAATACCTGATCTCTCACAGACCCAAAGGCCTCATTCAAGCCCATTAGGAATTGCATGAGCCTATTCCTGTTTGTTATTTCAGCTATGTCCCTAGAGGCTCCACAGGTGCAGGTTGGAAGAGGTTCGACTGACCCAAGCTCATCCCACAGCCTCTTCAGCTTAGTGAAGTAGACAGATACAGACTGGTTTTCTTGGGAGATGAGAGACATTTTCCTGTGTAACTCATAGATCATAGGACCATTGCACTCTCCAAATCTCTCACAGATCTCTTGCCAGAGATCTCTGGCAGAGGCGGTGTATATGAAACCATCGACTAACTCCTTAGATATGGAGTTGAGAATCCAAGATGTGACCATGAAGTCACATCTTTTCCATTGTTCATAACCTTCACTGTCTTTGCTAGGTGCCGAAGTAGTGCCTTCGACAAAACCTAATTTCATCTTGGCTCCTAAGGCTATTCTAATGGCCCTACTCCAAGATCTGAAATTAGTTCCTACAAGAGGTGCGGAAACGAGACTCATACCTGGATGGTCGGATGTTTGAAGGCTCAGTGGGTCTCCCATCCCCGCATTCGCGATCTGCAATTTTTCTGGAGCTCCAGTCCCTTTCTGTTCCTTGCTATTGCTCGCCATGACCAGATCTATCGAAAGAACCAAGGATCTCTCCTATGCAACCGGCGACGCGCCGGCGTGAGTTAGGAACCGCGCTCTGATACCATGTGTAGAAACAGAAGAGAGAGAGGAAGAAAATGAGAACTTTTATTTAAAATCAGAAAAATGACGTTATGTCCAGTTCTGGAAGCATCGCTTCCTGTTTATACCAAACTGAGTCACACGCATAGCATGTGCATACAAACAACTCAATCTAAACAAAACGACACAGTTTAGATAAACAATATAAAATAACAACTACAATCAATAAAACGAAATAGCTTTTAACATTGTTTGCTGCCATGCCCAAGGAAGGGTAACTATCTGAAGAGAGCGAGTTTGTGTTATAATTTATTGCCTGCATATCTTATTTCTTGAATCAAGTTAGGAGGAAGAGGATATGTATGAATTAGAAGAATTTGGGACATTTTACTTTGGGATTGAAGGTGAAGTTTCAACTATCTGCCTCCTCTTCTCCTTCTTCGTCTTCTTGTTTTGGATTTATCTTTTCTGTCTATTTAAGAAAATATTTAATAAATTGCCAAATTTAACATAATCAAGTTAAAAGACGAAAAAAGAAAATGGCAACAGAGTAGTATGACTCAAGAGCATAGCATGGTTGAAAAACAAGCATCAGAATTTGTACCCTATCTATACTTCCAAAGCTAAGAACAAGATTACATGCCTCATTCTCTTAGATGCTTATTTAACACAAGACAACACA
Organism: Manihot esculenta; assembly: GCF_001659605.2. Classification (NCBI taxonomy): domain Eukaryota; kingdom Viridiplantae; phylum Streptophyta; class Magnoliopsida; order Malpighiales; family Euphorbiaceae; genus Manihot; species Manihot esculenta. Next base: position 7,357,921 of record NC_035162.2, on the reverse strand, counting down.
CAGCTTAGCTACCCTGTGGAATTAAATTAAATATGTACAAACATCAATTCTTATTAGTAGCTGGATTTTTCTTTATAATTTAAGTTGGTAACTTTTTATCTTGAAAGGGATCAGAATCGAATAAAATGAATTTTTTTTTATAAAGAAAAAGTAATAGTGATTGAGATATATGATTTTAATATTAAACAAAGTAAATTTAGTGAAATGTATAATAAAAAGTTTGAAATCAGTGGAAGATGCATGATTCATAAAGGATTATTCAGAAAAGCAAATGGAATGAGCTTTGAGGGATTTGAAGTGTATTTCGTCTGCACATATGATTTGAAAGCAATCATAAAATTATTACACTTTTCTTCATCATCTCTCTTTAAGTCTTACCATTAAAGTGTGACATATTGGAGTCTGCATCATCTTTTATATCTGACACCAATGGAATAAGGTGAAATTATTTTACTTAGAATCATTGTTAAGAAATTGATAGATGTTTAACAAACTAAATTTATCCAATACAGTGAAGTACCATGCTGGAAATTTAGCCTACCTATAAAAGGTTGAATAGTTTTTATTATTATTATTATTATTATTATTGTAAATTACATGACACTTCTATCCTTTTAAAAAAATAATAAGATAATTATTTAGTTTACGTGCTATGAATAAATTTATTAATTAATTTTTTAAATTTCAAAAAAATATTAAAATGTTTAAAATAATTTAAAAAATTTATTAATTTTTTTCATTAATTTTAATCATTAAAAATTAAAAAAATTTAAAATGTCTTTAATTATTTTAGTTATTCGCTTATAAAAAATAAGAGTAATCTTTGAAAATGATTTTTTTTCTCTCCTTTTTGAAGTATTAAAGATCACGGTGTTACTTTAAAAATCTATCAACATGAACTAACTTTTAATTCTTTTAAAATTTTAAAAATATTTTAATATATTTTTTAAAATCGATAAAATAAATTTTTACATAATTAAATTGTAATTTTTTGAAGAAAATGTATTGAAATTTAGTTATTATATATTTTCTATATTTTTAAAACCACCAATTTAATTTTTTATAATTTTAAAAATAAATAAAACTCAAAAACATTGTGATTCGAAGAGTGTGTCAAATATGGAAATCTAGATAAGAGTTTAATAGTTTGGAGAGTAGTGGTTGGAGAGTTAATAGATAGTTTTTAGTTTAAGTTAAAATTTCTAAAATAGAATAAGTGTGAAATTTTAGAGGAAAGTCAAGAATGTCTAATTAGGGTTGGTTTAAGAATATATGTATCTGATCTTGTTAGTCCTTGCGTCACATCCATCAGATTGAATATGAAAGTTTTTTAGTAGATGTATCGGACTGTTCATAAACATAGAATCGATTAATCTATATCATGTTTATTCATTCGCGTCATATTGATCCGATTTACAAGAATCAATCAAGTCGATTATCGTATTAAAAATTTGTATTTATTTCTTGGTCGAATCAAGTTGTGCTAAACTTACTCGGTTCTTATCAAGATTAATCTAATTAGATCATGAATACGTATCTGATAGTTGAGAGTCTTATATTTGATATGTTATCAGCTTTTGTTATAAAAAATATAATTAAAGAGTTTATTTATATAAGTTTTCTTTATTCCATTTAATTCCTATATTATTAATTTAGATATTATACATAAATAAATCCTAATTCTGCGTTTCTCCCGGCATAAATTAATTTATTGATTTTTTTTTTTAAGAATTATAAGAATTAAATAGGTGGGTTTTGAAAAATATAAAGGCTAATATATAAGTCTCACTAAATTATTAAGACCAAATTGAAATTTATCCAAAAAAATCCCTCTAAGGGTATAGCAAGAACAGACAAAAACACACATGCATTCACCCAAAGGAGTCCTGAATCCTAGTGTACAACCAAAGGCATCCTTTTTGAGTGAAGCCAACTATCAAGTGATGAGAAGTGTTGGAGGGAATAGGGATTGGTTCTAACCTCATGAGTGCATTAGAAACTGAGCTATTTCCCATTACTGTCTAATAGCGCACCAGACATAGAATGGACGCATCACAACTGTTTGCTTTCATGCCTCACTGAACAATGGACAGCTCGTGTAATGTTAAAGCTATGATGGATGGTAGTGCTCTTAATCCTTTTGTATAATTGAGAGGCAAGTTGACTGACTCATACCCATTTCATTGTCGACGTCGCACACATTCTTGGGCGGAGATTGGAGACTTGCTTTTGTAGTGTTTGATTATATGCTCCCTCTCGTACGCTTGCATACGTATTCTTCTTTTGTTTTCTTCAAACCCAAGCACTTTAACTAATCACGTCATTAGATCTATTCATAAAACTTATGTAAGATTAAGCTCTTCAATACAAAAAGATTCAAAGTTAAAATTCTCACTGTTTTCTTTCTTTATTTTTATATTTACAAGTGTATTTTAGTTTTACCCAACTTTAATCGATTATATTTAACTTAATTAAAATTAGGAGCCACTAATTTTCAGTTATAATTGAAAAAAAAAAAATCTGAAATTTTCAGGAAGGTGCAATGAAATACATAAATTTCATATTTTAATTATTTTCATTACATAAAATTATTTTATTATAGATAAAATAATCATAAAATACTATCGTTAATTAACCATTAAAGTGATAAATAAAAAAGCAATACTCAAAATCTGCGTTGATGCATCCAAAAAACAAAAATCTTGATTGATGCAATTGTGGAACAAATTGTGACCTCTTTTTTCTTTTTTTTTTTTTTAAAAAAAAAGGAGAAAAAAAATATTTTTTTAACTGATTAAATATATATTTAAATATATATCAATTTCCCTGAAGGTGTATTGTGTTTCTCAAATTCAATTTGTTTATAATATATTTAATTTTTAAGAGATTAGTAAAATTAATCAAATAATAATTGACCAAAAGAGGAAAGAAAACAGAGACTGATCACTAAACTGGCAATTTGGACAGGTACTGTCCATTAGATTAATAACATTTTTTTTTCCTATTTGTTTGATAAGTCATCTAATTTAATAATTAATTAATTAATCGGAAACCAAAATATATTCCCACCAAATTCCAATTAGCTAAGTAGATAATTTAAATTATTAATTTTTTAAAGGATTTTAATATTATTGTATACAATAATTCCATATAAAAAAAAATCAAACATTGTTGCTTTTCCTAATTTGTGTTACTGAGCAACCTAATGCCAGAAGAGACAGCAATCAGATTGAATTAGATAATATTTTCTTTTGTTAGATGATAATTTTAAATAAGATTAAACTATACTGCATGCTTCTTCTGTCACCTTAAGAATAAAAAATAAAAAATAAAAAATAAAAAGAGTCCCTGCTTATTCTAAATCAAGGCAAGATTGCAACCAGCAAAACCAAAACCCTCAACAAGATTGCTTTTATTAGTTATATAAAATTTTTTTAATAATTATTTATTTTATTAATTTAATATTTAAATTTATTTTAAATATTAAAATAAATTTTAAAAAATTGTGGATAGTATTATACTTAAAAATTAAAAAAATAATTAATTTATTATTTTTAATAATTTCAAATTGAATCATGTTAAATATTATTTTAAATTATTTTTTTAATATATAATTAATGTATTTAATAAGATTATTTTTTTAATGATAGTTTTAAAAGTAATGGTAAATATTAAGTATATTAAATCTATTTAAAAAAAATTCATTGATAATGATTTTATTTAAAATAAGATCAAGGTAAGTTATTATTATTATAAAATTATTGATAAAAATTAAAATAATTAAATAATAATAATATTAATTTTTAAATATAATTAATAATGAAAAATAATAATTTTATAATTTTATAAATTTTAAATTATACAACTATGTATGTAATGCATTTGGTAAGATATCAAAAGAATAGAATTTAATTGATAAAAAATAAAAGTATAAAATGAAATTATAATAAAATTTTTTATAATTAATTTTAAATTTTACTTACTGATGACATGAATTAGGTGTGATAATTGACATAGCAATTTTGTTATTTTTTAATGATATAATTAATGATAAAATATAATTAAAATAATTTTAAAAGGTGAAATTTTAATTAATAAAATAAATATTGAGTATAATTATATATTATCATGAATCCCGTTTTATAAAAAAAATCCCACAAATGAAAGTGGAACCCAACAATTAGTTAAATAAATAGTAAAGAGAAAGATCTATTTTGCCTCCGCCTAATATGTGAGTTGTAACTTTTCCTTTCTTTTCCATTTATCTATCATGGAATTATTTACTTTTATGATGAAAAAAAATATTTATCTTTACATAATTTACTTGGCTAATTATGACTCCGTTATATTTTTTTTTTAAAAAAAAATCATATACGTGAAAATAACACACTTTTAGAAAACAATAATGTTCATTTTTTTTTAAATTTCGTTAAACTTTAGACTTATGTTAACTGTCATTTATTTTAGTTTTACAATTTTATTTTGACTAAAGATTTTCATCTTTTGAGTTCTCATTTGAAAACAAATTTTCATCCCCCAAATTAAAAATATGATAATGAAAAATTAAATTTGTTTATTTTATTTTAAAAATGACTACATAATACAAATGTAAAAGAAAAATTTTGATAATAATTCCTAATTAAAACGAAAAATAAAGCAAGGTATTACTTCTAAGATTTTAAGTTATGTAATCAAAATTTCTGTTAAAAATTTAACAGAAAATTTAATTGCATTTGTAACATTAAAATATGTCAACCGGTTCTTAATCGCTGTTATCTTTGAAAATTTAGAAAGTTGAAAAAAGATTTTCTCGGTTCTACTGAGATATCAAAATTATAATAAATAAATAAGGTAAATTGATCAGAAATAAAGATTTTGAACGCTTTAAATGTATGAAACCTAACATTTTGAAAAGTAATAAATAAGTGAGGGGCTTTGCGCTTGACATCACCTGAGACCTGCACAAAGCTCAGGTCAAGTCAAGCAAGAAAATTTTCTTTTTCTATTTCTTTCACAGATATTAAATTCAAAATCTCTTATATTTTAGAAATACAGTAAAATCGGTCATTATAAGCCTGAGAGATGGTGAAATTAGACCTAGCTTGAATAAATATCACAAGTTGAAGGAGAAAGGCAAAAGGGGAAAAAATACAGTTTAAAAGCGTGTAGATATTGGGTGAGGAACTTTGGAAGGAAGATGAAGCTGTAAATATACCAAAATACAAAGCAAAGCACACAAGAAATAATAGTGAAAATGAAAGAAGATGCCAACAATGTGAAAAAGATGAGAGCCAAAGTCATTGGTTAATAGAGAAAGAGAGAGTAGTGGGAGTTGCAGAAACTGCAGAAGACGCACAAACTCACAGCCACTGAGAGAGAAGAGAGAGAGAGAGAGAGAAGGCTGACACACATAAACGACAAAAACTGGGGCTGTGGACCAGACTCTTCTCGCTTTACTTCTATTCATCCCCCCCAAGACCACCACCCAACAAAACAAAAAAAAAAGGTCCTTTTGTTCTCTCTCTCTCTCTTTCTCTCGTTGTTTTAGGTTAAACACTTGCTTAAGAGCTTCTGTAATTGCGTTTTAACTCTGATAACCCAAAACTGAGACTGGTTTAGGCTGTGAATTTAGGTTTGCAGGAAGATTCCAGGCAACCAAACCAAAGGTCACAGACTCACAGAACACGTTCATTTGGCAGGTTTAGGGTTGCAGCCTTGCAGAAAGAAGATAAAAACAAAAGGAAATACAGAAGGTGGGAGAGGTAATAATTGGGAGCTGGACCAGTGTGCAGGCTGTGGGAGAGAACTAACATGACCTTGTCGGTTGTTCTGCAAGACTACTTCTCTTCTTCTGTGTTTCATCATCCGTCTCTTGTACTCATCACTGTTTTTTAGTACAAAAGCCACAAACCCCAACCCAGCTGTTCCTTTGGTGGATGGATTTTATGGGGTTGGATGGGATTTTGGGAAACAACCCTCTTATGCATCTCTCTCCTATAATTTTTCATCTCTCTTTTTCTTATAATTTAAGGTTCCTTAATCGCCTTCTACAACTATCAGCTTCATGGTGCAATTACAGCTTTATGACTTCAAATCTACAGTTTAATTGATTAAGGTAAGTATTATTTTATTCTAGATAGTAGGGGCCACACTATTGTCTCATTTTTCCCGTTTAATTTATTTTTTAATAAAATTTTCTCCTCCTTTTTCCGTTTCCCTGTGTGTCTTTTTAGATTGGGTTTCGCAGAAATTAATCTCTTCCTAGGCATCTAATCATAAGTCCATATCTGCTCAATCACTTGCTTACGTCTTTAGAAAATAGGGTTCAAATCAGTGAAATGAGTCGGTGAATTTCTATTCACAGAGTTCAAAATCAGAATAAGGAAGAAAGGAGAATAATCTTCAGAGTTATCTAGTGATTACTTCTTTGATGATCAGCTCAATTTGTTCTGGGATTTGATGGGCTAAACTAGGGTTGAAAGGATCACCGGAAGACGCCATAGCTTTGACAGAAATATTCAGGCAGATAATGATGATGATGATTATGTTGATTTGAGAAGTGGAGTTTACCAGAGATCAAGACTTGGATTCGAAGTTTTATCTTGCAGATCAGTTCGATGGAACTGAAAGGCCAGGATAAGGAAACAGGGATGCCAAGCTCTCTGGGTTACAATCTACCTCATATAGATTCCTCCCATAAAGTTCCTCCTGCTTCTGTAATTTCAGCCCTCGGAGAAAGAAAAAGAGATCATCTTCATCAAACTGCTGCACCTCAAACCCTGGAACACCATCCTCTTCCACTGAATCTACAACATCAAAGTCTCGAGCCCACTAGAGAATCTGACGTAATCCCAGATCCAGCTCCAATTGCTGCCACAGGTGCAACCAGCTCAACACCAACTCCCAGTACATCCATTTCCCGATCACCACCACCACCACCACCAGCAGCAGCATCAACCATTATCACTACCGAATCAATATCATCAGTTAGATATCGAGAATGTCTGAGGAATCACGCAGCAAGCATGGGAGGATTAGTTGTCGATGGATGTGGAGAATTCATGCCAAGCGGCGAGGAGGGAACCCCAGAAGCCTTGAAATGCGCAGCTTGCGAATGCCATAGGAATTTCCATAGGAAAGAGATTGATGGAGAACCACCACAATGTACACCCAATTGTTTCTACAAAAACAATAACCAAAGAAATACATTAGCTCTTCCTCAACAACTCCCCACTTCACTTCCTCCACCCCAAGCTTCTCTTCATCATAGATACCCTCATGGGTTTTCTATAACCGCCCCCACTATCCCAACTGCACCCATAATGATGACCTTTGGTGGCGGAGGTGGCAGTGTTGGAGCGGAGTCATCAAGTGAAGATCTTAATATTTTCCAGTCAAATTTACAAGCCGCAAGATCTATGCGGCCATCTTCGTTGAAGAATAAGAGATTTAGAACAAAGTTTACCCAAGAACAGAAGGACAAGATGATGGAATTTGCAGAAAGATTGGGATGGAAGATCCAGAAACAAGATGAGCAAGAAGTGCAGCAATTTTGCTCGCGGGTAGGTGTAAAGAGAAAAGTTTTCAAGGTTTGGATGCACAACAATAAACAATCCATGAAGAAAAAGCAAATGTAAGAGCAATTCAAACCCTTGTAGAACATATATTATCGTGACTGAAAGATGATATATTTGTGTCTACCATTATAGATCAAATGTGCATAACTGATCAAATAAAAGTGATGATCAATCAAAGGTTGCCAGTCACTCTTAATCTTTTTCCCCCTTCATATACTAAGAAATGTTTATTGACATGAAACTTCATTCATTAGATGAAAGCTAACAGTGATCACAATTACTGTCAACTTTTAGAGTGATATGTAATGGGATTTCTCAGAATTTCTTTTCTCATCACCTGCCCAATATTTTTCTTCTTTGTAAAGAGAAAAAATATATATATACATGTGTTTTTGTTTTTTTGAAAAGAAAGGAGTGAGATCGTCTTTTAGATAATGAAACTGCTTTGGTCAGGCCATATGAACATGGAAGTTATGTTCACACTTCCATGTATGTGTGTGTGTTTTGTTTTTTTCTCCTTTCCCTTTTTCTTTTCCTTTCTAATTGAAAATATCATGCGTGGAAATTTCACAATCCCCCAAGATGGCCCCCTCTAGGCTCTACCATAATGGAAGCTTGGATACCTTGAACCTTACCTCATTAACTTTGGTCATCTACTCATCTTCAAAGATTTAAAGCCGGATCAAACGGGATATTTTACAACTCAATAATAAAATTGATTAATCCTAATAATGCATGCCCAATTTATTACCTGGATTTGTGTTCCAGGTAATTAAGAGCACCCAAAATTTCCTTCTACTTTGGGTCATAACTATTCACTGTTTGAAAGTGATTGTTGTCGCTATGACTATGATCTTGATCAAATTGCATATAGAGATTTCAGATGGACACATTTCTTTGCATGCACTTGATCTGTTTGAATTTTGACCTTTCCCGAGTTTATTAGATTACAACCATGCAGTAAATGCAATGGTTATCGAAGAAAGACGCATTCCCCAGAGACGACAAGAACAAGCTGAAGCAATAAACTCTGTACTAATGCATTCATAAGAATGATAAAAATGAGAATCGTCTTAAGTTTCAATTGAGTCATATTTACTGCCTTCATGGAAATGGTACTTTTAGGGGAGAGAATCTCACTATCCTTCACTTCAAACAGGATCCATGGAAATTAATTTACAAAAGGAAAAAAAAAAAAGAATATCAGCATCGATTTTTCGTGTGTTTGGTGAGAGGGGAGGGCTGGAAGATGTCACACTGTTAACTACTATAAATACTGACAAAAAATTTGCACTATACAGCATGCAAAAGAAAACGAGTAATAGAAGGGCCTTTGTGGAAGAAAAATGAAAAGGGCAAGCTGTGAGCAAATGCAAGCAATCCGGAAACTGCCCTTTTTATAAAAAAAGAAAAGAAAAGAGTATCAATTATTTACCAACAAAATATTTATCCTAACTGAGAGTTCATTCAAATACTTTTCCATTTCTATTACCCAGTGTTTGCAACATTATTTTGGAAAAAGAAAATTCACAAATTAATTATCATACAATCATATTATTTTAGCACGACATCTATTTTTTTAAAACAAAATTTAAAAACAATTGATCTTTTAATGTATAACCTATTAGGTTTCCAAACATGAGCTTTGAAAAAAAACATAAATTAAATTGAATTCTTATAAAAATCTAGTTTCCAAAAGGGTGGTAAATGTAGTTTCCTTCACCGCATGCATATTTGTACTCAATGCCTAAACTCTAATGTGCACTGAAATAAACACCGAGACAGAACTACTTTCATATCCCCATAGTGATAAAAACAAAATCATAAAACCAAATCATCTTGAATTTGAACCTGATTTTCACAAGATAAAAGTAATTGGACAAGATTCTTTTTTAGAGAAAATGTTACGAGAATTAAATTAGAAGGAAACTTTAAAATATTTTCTTCCGATGACTCACAGTTTAAGATAGCATGAACAATCTGCAGTATATTCTCGCATCTTGGCTCCAATATCACTAGTGGCCTTTGACATACTCAACCTGGCAGCTTCACACTTAAGACTTCCCTTGAAAAGTTGCGTCCACAATGGCTGACCTGCTGTATGCCTCACCTGCATTATTTACAGCTTCAGGCATCCATCTCTTTCCATACAATACCTCATAGCTCCTTGCATTGCCTCCTTCGCCTTACTAGCCTCATGCTATGCCTGAAGCCAGGTAATTTTCTGCTTAGCTTCGTCATGGATGTAAGTGGCTTTCTCATTTGATCACCATTTGCCATTGACATCCTCTCCTTGGCAGCTTCATACATGGGCTTTCCCAGAAAACAAATTGTTTCTTGGCGTCCTTTTACCTCACTGAACTTGTCTAAATTAAAGCTTCATCAAACACATCCACCCATCTTTCTTACCCTATTGCTTCCTGAGCCTTGCTAGTCTTAATTATTTAAGGCCATGTCTGAATCCGTATTAAATTGCGGCTTAGCTTCATCATGAACATGATCAACTTTCTCTTTTCCGTCCTCCATGTCATTGCCTCTTCGGCATCACCTCCTTCTTTGTAGCCATATTTAATTTGAAGCCATATCTCATTTTTGTAAGGCTGAATCACAAGCATTACAAAGTCGATCATTACAATTTTTCAAGCTGTTTTTGGAGAGCATTTAAAATGGTGCTTTCCTAAAAAGAAGGATAGAACCACAAACTCAAACATCAGCTTAATGTCTTGAAATTAAATGATTTTTTTTTCTCAGATTTCCTCTCATTGGTGTTTAACAACACTTTCCCTTGTTTTTAGAGAAACAATAGAAAACATAGACTTCAACCTAAATGATACAAGCAACAGCATCCGAAAAGTTGAACTTCATCCCTTTCTTTGCAAAATGAGAGGGAACTTTCTGCTTGCACAAGATGAACACTCAATTCACCTGGCAAAATTGATTTCACACAAACTTATTTTCTCATGGAAAAATAGGTTTGAGACCAAGCTTTTGTAGGAGCGGCATTCATATATAATATATTGATTGGGAGTATAGATCTAACTGTAAGTATCAGATAAATAATAAAACATAGGAAAAATTAACATACACTTATCCAAACCTGTGTCTATAAACCTTGGTGCAAGCAATAATTTTCCTATAACATAAATGTAAAATAGCAAATTTTGAAGGAGAGGATGATTACTCTGAGAGCTTTCCAGAAGCTCAGTCAAATCAGGATTCGGCTTTTTCCTTGGCATCCTGCATGGCCTCGCTGCGCTCTGCTTCGTCTCTTACGCCGAACCTCCACGTTTCCTGCCGCCACATTCACTCTGTCTTTCGCATTTTCCATCGCATCCTCACTACACCAGCACGGCACCACCTGTCCGCTGCAGCCATCCTCTTGAATTTGATCTCCACAATCTCTAATGAATTAATAAGCGTGCAAGTGTTGTTGATCCTAACTTGGAATCTTGCAACAGAAAGAGAAAGAAATGATATGGATTGGAGGGAAGATTGGGAAAGAGTTGCCTGGTTTTTTAAAGAGAAGATGTGGAGGGAGTGCAAAGAGAGAAGGAGAAAGGTGATGGCAGAGGAATGGTACGTGGCGATGGTAGGGGATGATTCTCACCAGTTTAACGCCACGTGCGCACTCGCAAGCGAGAAAATGTATAGAGAAGCGATTATTTTGTATTAGGCCTCTTAAGTAACAAAATTAGTTGATTGAGTGCTTAAAAATATATTGCTATAAATTAAAATTAAAATTTTATATTCTCTATTTTTCATTAAGAAAATAATAAGACAATTACAAAATTTAGATATAAATATTATTTTTTCTAAAAAAAGTATTTCATAATTTAATATTAAAATTATTAATTGTAACTATTAATTTATTAATTTTATAAAATTTATTTTTAATAAGTAAATAAGAAATAAATATGTATTCTATTAAAACTAATAGAAATTATATATATAAGTTAATTTAATAAAAATGTATTTTAAAATTAATATGTTTGAAAATCATTGAGTGTATTTATAATTACTTATATATGAACCATTTCTTAGGCTGGCTAGGACTTCAATCGCTAACCAAGCGAAAAGCCGCGGCCGTTGACTCTGCATGGCACCTCCTTGGGAGCAAGAATACATAGAAACATCACCATCATTTTTATACCAGATTATCGGCTTCATTCCGGCTATCAATACAGATTCAATATGCTGCCAGATGCCGCAGCCAAACAACTTCTGCTGCAGCATTGTATCTATTCAATCGACTCGCCGTACTTATTAGGTTAATTATTCCGCTATCTTATCATCCAATGCTCAATGTTTTCAAGCTCAGGTTTGGCACTGGCCTTGTCGCAATCACAGCAGGCGCCATGATTTACTATGATGATTTTTATGAACCTCTGCTTTCTGCGCTGCGTATGCTGATGGGCATGAGCAAGGAGGATAAGAAGAAGAAGATAGTGTTTTGTTATGGGTCATTTGAGGAGGTTGGAGAAGGAATTGTTTGTTCTTCGAGAGGGCAAAGAAAATAAGAAATGGTTCGATGTTGAGGATTATTCACGTGGAAGTCCGTGCGAGGGGTCCAATTGGAATAGCATGCAGTTTTGGGTGCAAAGGTCAAAAATTTCAGGCCGGGCAGTTAGAAAAGCTGAAGCATCAATGCGGTGATGTGAAAGTCTTTAACTATTGAATGAAGTAACGTTGCCCTTGAAATTTGAATCATTAGTGTAAGAGCAATTTCAGAATGTCATCATTCTCAAGGAATTTTTTTTTCACAATGATGCAATGGGCACTCAACTAGAAATCAAACTGTTTTTACAACAGAAGCCATGTTCATCTGACCATGGAACCTTAGAACACCCTCATTATATTAGACACAAAATGAATCCCCAGCCTCTTCAGAATTCAAGCCACACATCTTAAAGCTATCTACAAATTAATAGAAAGGTCTTCTGAATGAGAAGTCACTGATCTGCATTCACACATTACAGTTTTTTACTAGCAGCACTTTCCGTGCACAGGAGAAGCATCTTGCAGTTTATACCCTGTTAAAAGAAAAATTGCCAATCTCAACTGTATGTGAATGCACAATCTCATCGCTTCCTTAGTGGTGTGCCTTTAGCCACAGCTTTCATGCTCTGCGAGTCCCTGAAGCATACAAAGTGCACAAGTGTTTTCCCATTGGGATAGACTGCAAAAACACTTGTTCCAATTTTCTTGTTGCAAAGGGAACACATACTGTCACTAGTGATCTTTACTACTGTTTTCCTTTGGTTGTAGAGTTCATTTTTCACCTGTTTCGCATAATCATTTTTAGGAAGGCAGAAATTATAGAATGTTGCACGTATGCAATAGTAGAAACATGATACAAGTGACAGCCTTGCATGAAACAAAATTATTTGTACGAGCAACAATCTTGTTAAATAAGCAAATGCATACGTGTCATGGACAATGGAAATGCAAAACGTTTAGAATACACAACCAAGCTTTTGAATGTAAAGACTACCATATGACTTGAGATTGGATTGTTTCCTGTACATTTTGCTTTGATTTGAATATAATACAGCTCTTGTATTGAACAGTCATTAAGCAAAGCTTAAGAGAAGGGACTTTGCAAGTAATGGAACGCATGGAAGCACACACACAACTATACAACAATGTCAATCATAGATGTGGTTGAAGTAATAAATATCTTAGACAGAAAAATGTGGATTGAGAATCTAAGAATTAGTGCAATTGGGCTAAATTATGCTTAGTATCCAGGCTGCATATTAACCAACATGCTCAGCAAACAGATATTAACAGGCTTGATAAAAACTCATCTGCATTTGTTTACTAATAAGAATAAACATGTTCAAACACAAATATTAAGTTCATTTAGTAAATTAATGAACATAAAAATAGATGAGCACAGCTTCATTTTCTCCATAAACAGGCTAGTCTTTTAAGGTTGTTTGATGTTGATTTACTTAATCTTGTAAAGTTCTATGAAGAGTTTTTTCCCCTTATCAAGCCAAGCTCAAGCTTCATCTGAATAAACCCAACCAACCCAAGTTCAAACAAGGTAGGCTAGACTCTAAAGCTTGTTCAATATTTTGCAGAGTTCAAGCTGACATCAATACAGCATGCTGAGCTCGAATAAAGCAAAATTCAGCTCATCTTCAATCAGCTTGATTTATACATCTATATGCTTTTCTGGTCCAGGCAATTCTAGTGTCTCCATTTCAAATTATTCTGGTAATTAAGGTACCTTCATGAATCATTGTATGATGTCTTAGGATGCTCTGTAAACATTTTTGTATAATGTATTTCAATCAAATTTAAATACATTATGAACAGGATACCTGTAAGTTCTCACTCTGCCTCAAACTCTTGATAACCGAGAGATTCCGGTATGCTTCGCTGGATTTTCTCATAAGCGGTCCAAGGAAAGGAAGCAAATTCTACATAGGAAAGATGAAACAGACCATCAGCATGGAGCATATAGCTAATATTCTGATGCCAGAAAAAAAGTTTATTTAAAACATATACTGCATTGCACAACTGGGGAGGGGAGGCATGAATAGGAGCTTTTTACCATCAACTTGAAAAAATACAAAGCAGAAGTAATAAGAGTTTGACTTCAAACATCAGAAAATGATTGGTATAGAAGGAAAGTCATGACAACCATGATATAACTTTGCCCCAAAAGGTTCCTCATTGGATCTGATTAAAATAGAGGCATGAATAGGAGCTTTTTACCATCAACTTGAAAAAATACAAAGCAGAAGTAATAAGAGTTTGACTTCAAACATCAGAAAATGATTGGTATAGAAGGAAAGGCATGACAACCATGATATAACTTTGCCCCAAAAGGTTCCTCATTGGATCTGATTAAAATAGATGGCAGATGTAAAATAATATCTAATTACCTGCAATTTCGTTTCCTTTGGTAAAAGTTTAAGTGCCTGAGCTCCATTGATTCTGTCCCACCTTCTGCTCAAAAGGTCAAGGACCTCATCAAGCATGATCGTTGAACCTCCTTCCTCAGTAAAGTCATCTGCATCACCATCACTTCTACTACTGTCAGTGCTACTAAGACTGAAACGCATGTCCTCTGCACCCTCTATTGCTGCAATTTTCTTAGCCCCACGACCTCCCTTTGCTTTAACTGAAGAACCAGAACCAACCTTTGGAATACTTGTATTCTGAGACGATACTATATTGGTAATTCGTTTCTCAAAGTTATTAATTGTCTTTCGCGGATTCAGATAAATTTGCAGAAGAGTAAGGTATATATTGCCAGAAGATTTTGCAGATGGTTGATGAGATGCAGACTCATAAACCCGATCACAATACGATAGCGCAAGTTCAGGAACAAGAAGCTGTAAGGGTCAAACAAGCTTTTCTCAACTCACAGATATTTAAAAAGGAACACAAAGATAATGAAGACAAGATTAATTGCAATATAGAATAAACCTACTGATGAAAACACTTGAACAAACACTTAAACTAAGCTGAAACTTAAGGCCTTTCTATCTCCACCTTGCCATTCTTGGTGGCCACAGGAGATCCCAAATTTCCATATTGAAGGCAAACCTTACATGATGTTCCCTTGTGAGTAATATCCCTTGTTAATTATTTCATTAAAACAGATTAATTTACACCAGAAAGTACCTTATGAACATAAAGAGATAAGGCAAGCTCATGTTGGTTCATTTTCCCCAATAAAATTGCACGTTCTTCATATAATGCATCTGCTGGTAGCCGTTTCAGCAAAGCGTCTGGGTTATACCCTGAGATACTCTCCAAAGCAGACAATAATTTTTTCCTTGTTGGGGAATAAACCTTCTCATCCCATTTCTGCTGTGCACTCAGTTCAGTGTGCCATTCAAGTACTTCAGAGAGATAAATTTGTACCTGCCACACGGAATAAATAATTAATCTT
The DNA here is from genome assembly GCF_001659605.2 of Manihot esculenta. Lineage (NCBI taxonomy): Eukaryota > Viridiplantae > Streptophyta > Magnoliopsida > Malpighiales > Euphorbiaceae > Manihot > Manihot esculenta. The sequence continues at coordinate 7,342,432 of NC_035162.2, read as the reverse complement.
ATCATGTACGGAAATTGGCAGCAGCAGCAGCAGCAACAGTAGTAGTACCAGTCTAGCAGCACCATCTGTTCTGCAAAGCTAACTAAAATAATGAAAAAAAATGCCAATGGAACTGCTGAAAGAAAGAGTTATTTACCATTTCATTCTGCAGGTTTCCAGAGATACCATTTTCATTCATTGCGAGCATAAGTTCTAAATATCTGCCCTGCATGCTCGGAGCATGCTGCTTCAGATAAGAGTTGACCAAGTCTGCAGGAATATTTCCAGACAAGAAGAGTTCAATAGTTTGTGTTGGACAGCTTTCAAGCACAAGCATTGAGAACTCCAGGACAAGCATGGGTTCTGTTCCACAGAGAGGCTGCACAGGAAAAACCATAAATATGGATGCTGTACATTCTAACCCATTAGTAAAGACAAAATCCATTAAGCCAAGAAGCCTTGTTAAAATAAATTGCATGCTCAATTATCATAATAAATTGGAAATCAAATAAAAGACACCAAATTAATTGACAACCTACCTTAAGATATTCAATAATTGATTCAGGCTTGAACTTTGAGGCAAGGTCAGGTTGTGCTTGGCTCGATTTTGACTCTTCAACCAATTGATGCAAGAGGTTAAGAGCTTCTCTGTGCATGGAGTTGCACTTATAAAGTTCCAACAAAGCAGTATAATGATTCTGTTTTTGAAGGATCTCCTCACATATCTTTATGTCACAGTAGTTAAGACCTTTAAGTAATTCTAAAGCTGCTGAAGATTGTCCAGTGAGAAGAAGAGCTTGGAGCAGTGCTGTGTCAAGTAGTGCTGCCATTTCCCTGGCACCTGAGTTAATAGAAACTGTACCACGAGCCTAAGTGCGAAAGACAGCATAATGCAATTAAGCAAAGTCAGTAAATAGCCACAGAACAGGTTTCTTTTTTTTTTCTCCATAAGCATATTGGTCAAAACAGTAATCATCAGCTGGTTAATTGCAAAATATTTAACATGCTTTAATCTGGATAAAGAAAATGTTTAGACAGTGGGCACGGGGTACAACAACAATAATGTAACACATAAGATAAATATCATGCATATGATTGCAGGATGCTTCTTAGAACTCCTAAAACCACAAAAATTTGTCATATGGACAATTGAGCAGTCTAAAACTTTAATTAGCAAACTTTAAGCTATGGTTCTCTCTCCTACATGGTAATATTACCTCCCCACCCCCCCCCCCCCCTCTCTCTCTATTTCTCATCAAATATACACTAAAAGGTACATACACAGGCAAAGGATGCCAATAACATTATTTCTTGTACGAAGCTTAATTAGTGTGTTTTGCTGAACAAGGCAGATTGTATACTAAAGTTTATTAAGGAAAAGTTATGATTCCGTAAGTTGCAAACTTCCAACATCTATAAAATAGCACCAAATCCAAAATCTTTTAGCACCTGAAACAGAGGGAAAAGAAAAGGAGTTTTCTACCTTGTTGGATTTCTTAAACCTACTAGTCTCATATGTTCCAAAATTCCCTCCAACAGCATCAAAAACAACTTCTTCTGTTCCCTCAGCAGTGGCCTTTTCAATTATACTATATCTCTTTTTCTGCAAGAACTTAATGAGAGCCATGAGAGTATTATGGCTCATTTTCTTAGATTCAAGCGCTGCATGCTCATCAAATTCAGTTAACTGCGGCAGAGGGGAGGAATCCATATCATCTGACATTCCAGACAAACCTCTTGAGAGATATGGAGCCTCTGAAGACGCGTCCATCGGCTTTTCTGGTTCGGGAAGCATAGATGTCTTAGGAAGAACAATAGATGGATACATAGAAAGGACATAGGTGATATCCACTTGGGCTGCTAAAAAGTGTTCCATAGCTTCCTCATAGCTTCCATTCTCAAAAAGATAATGGGCATATCTGCAATGGGATTGGCATAAATCCATTTAATAGAAGAGTATTATTAAGAAATGTAAAGGTGACTGCCAAAAGAAAACCCAAAAAGATTAAGCAATGCCATGTTAAATAGTCAATAGAACACCCCAAATGCTCTGATGTTCAACAAAAATATCCCCTCTTTCCCAGAACTCATAAGCTATACTTCTATAATCTTTCTAGTGTTCACGTTATCAGGTTAGTACTTATGATCAGACAAAACATGCCACTTTAAATAGTCAATAATCTAACATGATCCTCAGGCCAGCATGTTGTTCCACTATCACCACTATATTCAAATATCTTTAAAATTTCATAAATCCACTACTGTCATCTGAGGGATTAAGAACCCACATCCAGTTAGGCAACTAATTTCTATAGGAAAAATAATTAATCCATGATATAATGGAGATCATTTATAATAAACTTGAACTGACTATCCTTCATATTTAGATGGAATGTACAAACCTCAATAATATAAACTAGCAAGGCAAAAGATAAATAAATAAATAACAGTTATATAACCATCATCTCAGAAGAAAACATGAAACATCTTACCTTATATGAATTGACCCCTCCTTTGCAGCTCGAAGGCTTGAATCTTCTGGTGGAAGCAGCTTGCATAAGGCCAAGGCTTCCTCAAAATTCCCAGATGCTGTTAACTGTACAATCTGCAGTGCAATAACAAGCATTAATTTATATCTAAAGTAAATTATCATTTTCCTCTTCTAAAGACAAAATATGATGGTTAAGTTAAAAAGTATAACTGATTTACAATGAAGAACATAGTACAAAAGATAATATAGAATAGTTTGAGAAAGTTTAATCCGAGGTTTGTTTGAAATTGAACAGTACTTGAACAATCATTAGTCCACTTTAAGTAGAAGATCTGCACCTATACTACAAGCAACCAGTAGATAGAATAAATATCAACTCATATATAGCATAAGATAGAACAAATATCAACTTATATATAGCATAAGCACTACCTGTGCACCAAGAGGAACAGGGAAAAGCCCATATACAGAATGGTCTAACGCAACAATTACTGCATTATTGCTTTGAATTAGACGCCGGACATTTTGAAGAACAATGGTCTGAATCAATGGATATGGAACTCGGAGAGACCGAATCTGCAAAAACAAATAGTGATAGTGAACAATACACAACCTTTCACCGAGGAAAACACACACATGCACAGACAACTTTATAAAGTAAATGACTAAGCTACCTCAACACGTCTTGGAAGCAGAGCTACTGCATAAGGTTTCTGAATGACAACAATAGAAGGGGCCTCCGACCAACAAATCCTCTCTGCTTGAAGAAGCTTGCCATTTTGGTCCACAAAGACCCCAATGTTTTCCTAAGGCAGCACAATCATAATATTCATTCTACTCATGAATATCAAGAAACAAATTAGGGACTGTCCATTTGTAGATGCAAATGGTTATCATTAATAGTTTATCACTGAACAATACTAACAGTGCTTTATGCAACAGCATCCAGTTCATTTGAAACACTGCAATGGAAGCAACATAGAAGTTCTGCAACTTAAAATGCACACCAAGATTCAAATTGGCATTTGCAAGATACAATACTCACACTGGCAGGAAAACTCTATCATACTAGTGTACAAGGTATTTTAAAAAATTAAAGAAGGAAAAAAGACACAATGTAATTCCTTTTCTAGGTAATACATAAAGGCTATTGCTGATGCTAGGTAGCTCCTCACAGTCTGTATACAAGGGATATCAAAAAATTGCACAGCTGAACTGAAAAAACTGTGTGTGTGAACTCTAAAATAATTCCTTTGTTATTTATAATTGAACATTTAATTTTTACACATCATTAACAAATTCTATAAGATGGAATTCACATATGAATGTTTCTATCAATGACATTATATAGTGCAATCTCTCTCTCTCTCTCAATCTCTCTCCCTCTCTCTCTCCATATAAAATACAAATTACTGCATTCTAGAAACCAGTGTATGGACCAATCATAAAATTTCACAACTGAACTCCTTATAGAATTCATTGGTATTCTGTAGAATTCATAAGGGTATATTAATGAATTTTTTAAAAGAATTATTTTGGAGATGAAATAGATTACTTGTTTTGATTCGAAACATAATGTGATGTGTAACTTGATTGCATTGTAAGACAAGGAACCAAACAGCAAGAAAAAAGAAAAGACAAAAAAAAAGGCCTCATTTCAGATTTAAAGTGGAACAACCAATTCCAAATGAATATGCCTTACCAACACAGAAAAGGACATCTTAGCAATGGAGTAAGTTACTAGTTTGTTATCAGCAAAAGTACTTAATTAGAACAACATAACTAAAAGGCAGAAATGACTTGAACTAATGCTCAATAGGAAACCATGGAAAAATAAATTCCAAAAAATGGGAAAAAATACCTTTCCGAGAAGAAGCTCCCCAGAAGGCAGAGAGACCACTAGAGGAGGGGCCATTCTACCAGAAGGAAATACTTCAGTCAATGCACCATTAGAAGCATTCAGTATCACGTATTCCTTTCTAATCCCTAAACAAATATTTTCACCACACCAAGACATGGACTTTACAGTATCTGGAACACCAAATTCCTTCACCTCCACAAATCCCCGTCCCCCTAAACAAAGTCAAAATTTTAGTTCCAGTTAAAATTACTAACTCGAGATCAAGCTTGCAAAAAAACTTCTAGGAATACAATAGATACCGAAACTTATCCATAATGGAAGCAAATAAATAAATAAATAAAAAGCTTCAAGGACGATAATGTGATTGAATTAACCACCAAGTTTTGTACAACATTATTATTCTAACTTTAATTTTCTTTTCCACACATACTGGTAATAATTCAACAATAGTTTCAATCTCAACGATCATTTAACACCCACATTAGCAAAAATTTTCATCAAGATTATTACCATCGTGCCTGAAGATGCTGACTCGCTTTTGCCTAGCGAAGCACAAAAATCCTCTTCTGTCATCCCATGAATACACATTGGCGCCTTTTGCCTTGGTGATCACTGCTAAAGTCTCCAAATTGGGTAATCTATGAAAGGCAATTGATTCAGAAAGCGACAAGAGTAGCTCTCTCGATGCCAATACCTCCATTGATAAGAGAGGCTTCTTTGAAAACCCAGTAACAGTTCTCTCCAGTGCATAAGTTTCCCTTCGCAGCTCGTGAGCTTGGCCATGGTAATCTGACTGAGAAGATCGGTCAGCGGAGGGTTGCGGTACGTATATTCGAAGGGCCCCATCGGAGCAGCCAACAAGGAGCTTTGAGCCGCAGGATTCGATGGCATCAATTTTCATGGGGCAGCCTCTGAGGAGCTCAAAGGAATCATAGGCACTGTGCACCATTGTCGTTGTTTCGATTTCGAGCTTGGAAGCAAAAACAAACTCGGAAAGAGGCTCAAATGGCAACTGCTTGGATGCTGATTCTGAATCTAATCCTCATTTCCAAATGGGCGATCCTTGTTGTCCTTGGAATTTTCTCTCAAATTCCAATAGACGATACAATATGTTATTTGAGAAAAATCATTCAACTGTAAATAAATCTAAGATGGAAGAATTGTAGGATCAAATTCTCAATCATTCATAAAACCCACTTTCTTCTTTATAAAAAGGAAAAAAATCATCATCCTGTATTTACTGAAACGACCTGTCGTCAAACTCAAACATCCATCTAATGCCATAGGGTAAAAGCAAAACTTTGCCGTTTTGAGTTTTGATCAAACAATACTAAAAAATTTCACGTAGATTACCTAAATTGTTTTCTAAGAGCTGCATGTTTACCGAATTCACCACAGCATTTTGTTCGAAATTTGGTGGTGGGCTCTGATTCTCTACTGGTGGTGGGCTCTGGTTCTTTGGTGGTGGTGTCCCTAGAGATGAAACCAGCATAGTCCTCTTCGACTTGTGGGTTGAGTGACCAGTTTTCTTTATCCGTTTTTCTGCTGGATTGTTAGCTTTGTTGCGGACCTAGGCCTATTTTATTTCCTAGCTAAGGGCTTCCTAAGCTCATGAATCTATTTGTAGATCCTGGTTATATGTAATTTCATTCATTTCTAGCGTTTAGTATTATATCCATGTAGAAAAAGACTTCAGAGCCAGCAACATATAAGCTAAATAAAATAAAATACAACTTACGTCCAAACACTATATTTGGAAAGTCGACACTAGTGCCACATGCCATTGGATGAGAAGCCAAGAGGTCACTCAAAAGCTAAAAGAAAACTAATGAAGCTCAAGCAACCACACAAAAAAAAAAAAAAAAGAAAAGAAAACACCGAAACAACATCAAATCAAGCAAAACGACTCAATTAATGATGCTATATTTTTTTTAATATTGTTTTTTAAAAATTATATTATTAAAAAAATTATATTTTACCAAACCTCAAAATTCGCAAGAAAGAAAATACATAAGAGATAAGCCCGTAAAATCCTCTCACTCAAAGAGCTCTTCCAATAGAAAATAGAAAACAAACCTTCTGTCATTTCCACGATTTTACCAATAAAAACACAATAAAAAACAAAGAAATGAAAAATCAAAATGCAAAATACCACTCGAAGATATAAAGAAAATCCATCATGTGAACATAAAAGAATGAACGAGGCATGAAAAAAACCAATGATGTGACAAAATTTGCTCCCAAACAGACGCAAAACTAAAAATCAAAGATTCTCCCTCTGAAAACCATAGAGAAATCACCCCTAACAAAGTCTTTTTCTTCTTTTTTTTTTTTAATTTTAAAGTCGAGCGAAATACTAATTAAAAGTTATCCTGTCATATGATTAATTTTCCTTACCATTGCAATTTTATAAAGTTAAGATTGAGGGAGGTTTTAATCCAGCACTTAGAAACACGGACAAAGTAATCTGTGTAACAAATTTACCCAAATTACAAATGATTGGATGACACTTGGCAACGTGCATGTGCTAGAGGTCCCTGCAGTGCGACACGTAGAAAAGAAGAATCAGCTGCGACTGCGGGTTTCAGCCCAAGTCTCCTAATTACTCCCATGGCCTTCTATTTCCACAAAGGAAAAAAGAAAAGCTATTCTTCTTTCCTTTGTGCCCGTGACTCGTGGCAGGAAAAGAAAAGGAAAGAAAAGAAAAGAAAAGGAAAGAAAATAACAGAGGAAGACAGGGAAACCGAGAAAAACTACTGAAGCGAGAGATATGACTCTGGGTCTCATCAATGCCAACCCTGTGGTTCACGCTAAGAAGGAAAGGATCGCCCGCACCGAAGATCTTCACTGCGATGATGCTGTAGATCCCCTCGAAATCTATGATATCCTTTATCTACGCTACTGTTTTTCTTTTGTGGATTTTAATTATAGTCGACCCAGTTCAGTGATCAATATTTTTTCCGATTTTTATTTTTGTTGGTTTTTTTTTTATTCTGAATCTAAAGGGGGGAAAAAGTGATCTTTGACTGTAACTGCAAATTTTGTGAGGGATATAAGAGATCCAGAGCATCCATATTCACTGGAACAGCTCAGTGTTCTCTCAGAGGAATCGATCACCGTTGATGACAAGCTCGGCCGTATTCTGTGAGTAGTTATTGTATTTTTTTTATTGTCTTTTAGTATTGATACACAGTACATCTCAAATGAAGTTTATCAGTTCCATTTCTGAAAATTTGAATCAGAAGCTCTTTTTTTCTAAATAATAATAATAATAAAGGGAATTCAGGGTGCGGTAGGCTGAAACCCACTAATTTTGTTGTTGGTTTATGTATGTTTTAGGATTACTTTTACTCCAACAATCCAACATTGCAGCATGGCAACAGTTATTGGTCTTTGCCTTAGAGTAAAATTACAAGAATGTTTCCCTCCCCATTATAAGGTCAGGTTAGGTGTTGATTATTAAATTTCATTTATCTATCGATCTTTCTGTGTGTATATATATGTTTGTACTTCGCAGCTTAACTAAACTGGCTATCATCTGTGCTCCAATTTTTATTATGATAAATTGGTACTAAATCTTTAAAATGACTAACTTAAGTTTATAGCTTTTTCCCTTTCTTATTCAAGAGATACTCCTTAGATCCATAATTTTTGTCTATCTTTCCATTTTTAACCCCAAAATATTGTCCACTTTTATAACCCTATTTAATTTTATCTTATTTTCAACATAATCTCTCATTAATTGTTTATTTTTTCAAATGAGAATTCAAACCGTCACTTAGCATTTAATTCAAATCATATATTATTAATAATAATTTTATTGTTTCAATAAAGCTTAATATGGAAAGTTAGTAGAAAACATTTGTCATTTAACTGTAATAACTATCATTTGAAAAAAAAAAAAAAAGTAAAGTGGACAAAAATTATGGTCTGCAGTATTATAATATTCTTTCGGTTTTCTGAAGTGAATCTTAGAATGAGGTTGAGTTGGCCATCTTTTACATTGATGATAAATGACATTGCCTCTGTCAACTTCAGCTGTGAGTACTTCACCTGCTGACATATTTCTTTTTAAGTTGCTGAATGATTTCTCCATTCACTTCATAGATCATTTAGATGCACTTGCTTTCAAAATTTATGGCAACCAATAAATTGGATCAAGATAGATGTGTACTTTACAAGTAGAGGTAGGGACCTTTGTTTTTTTTCACAGGGTATTGCGGGATAGTTGCAGCAAACAAGTGGCGTCATCCAATAGGCCCAAACAGCTTGGCACAGGAGAAAAAGTTAAAAGATTGCATGCCAAGGAAATAATAAGCCCATGTGGTCAATAATTGATCTGAGATTAGGCAGAATGTTCATGTGTTTCAATGTCAAAATCGATCCAGTTATTGCAACTTTTCCACTTGCTTACAGTGTGGTTAGTTATGTGCCATTTATGGCCAATGACACCGGAACACAGAGGATAATTTGAGCTGATGCTTATTTTTCGTCTAGGCAATTATTCGATCTTTTTCTCAAATTTTTTGGGTTCATTTTTGGCCCCACGAATTTGTTTTCTGCTTGTTAACCATATGCATTCCGCATATTTGGCGGAAAACTTGGTAATAATTGTGTATTCTGATAAGAAAATAGTATTTGTCCTATCCCAAATAATTCATAATTATAACATGTTTTCTGATACATAAGTTTGATGGACTTTTTCACAGGTTGATATTAAAGTTTCTCCTGGATCTCATGCTGATGAAGAATCAGGTAGTTGAACTGGCCATTAATTTTGGTGATTTTTGCTTTACTACCTTGTCCATTTATGTAGCATTCATGATAGAAGGCACACATGTAACGTGTTAATTTGTTCAACTTGACTAGTCCAGTTATCTCTCTTGAGCCATACGCGCTCATACCCATTTGCTGAACGTTGATATACATGTGAGAAGTATGAAAAGAGTGTTCCTTGTGGTCTTTTCATCTGTGTTCTTTGAGCTTTATTATGCAAAATCTAATTGTCAATTTCCTATGTATCTAGTTGACCTCTGCTTTTCTCTCGAGGACCTCCTGGCTAATACTGTTTCTGCCATTTGTCCTTTTGCAGTGAATAAGCAGTTAAATGATAAAGAAAGAGTTGCTGCTGCCCTAGAGAATCCGAATCTACGCCAGCTTGTAGATGAGTGCCTTTACTCCAATGAACTTTGATCAAGTTGCTCTACCTTCAGCAGAGCTGTACATGGATTTTCTTTTTCTGTTTTTTTTGTTGTTATTGTATGCTAAAAAATGACAGGTGCTACATAAAATTGATTTGCTGATGTAATTTCTCCTTTGTTGGTATGAGTATTTGCTTATTCTCACAAATGCTTTTGGAAGCTTAGAGTTAATTGCAATGTGGGATACGAGTGATTCATCATATAGTTTTAGAGCTGTGGACTTTTGAGTAATATGTGGCTTGTATCAACTCATTAGAACTTGGACTCTCATGCAATAGATTAAGCCTACGTATCAGATATTCAATATTAATCTGCCATTTTTCACTCTTAAGAAACTGTTTTTCCTTCAGAGGCCGTTTTCCAGTAAAAATAAGGATTTGACACCACAGGCACAGGCTTACTGCGTGAGACTTTCTCCTACAACTGTGTTTCACGTACTTGGATTATGTCCTTGATTGTGAAATATGTTGTTTGTATTTATTGTAAATGTGTGAGATTCCAAGAACAGAACAGTTTTGGATGTGAAAATTATAATGAAGATGTGGTAGCCAGTACTTGTAAGATCATGCAATTCGATTTTGATGTTATACGCGTTTTATTTGAGTGGCCAATAAAGAATAAAAACTAAGAAATTATCTCTGGCAGCTCTTCTCTTTATATGTATACATCTTTCTGCCAAGTTAGAAACTGGATTTTATTAAACATAAAAGTTTGGGTTCGATTCCCTTTACAAAGAACACTGCAAACCTGTAAATAAAACATATATATATAAATTTTAAAAAAAGAAAGCTATTAAAGACCATGTACAATTTTATCCAAGGTTCATGACCTGAAACAAGGAAACCTGGATCAAGAAGATGGAAAAATGAACTTGAACCAGAAAATTTCCGCCTCCCGCCGCTTGAGTTCATTAGAAAGAGAGCCATAGTAACGAGTGGATCTACCCTAAAACAAAGACCAAATGCAAACTTCACACGCACAAACCAAAAAGCCATGACCGGAAGAAGAATGGATCCTTTTACCTATTAGTGCCAAGAATGGCTAAAAGCATTCCAAAGAAGACATAGATCCATTACTGAATCGTCATTTCCAAGTTGCTAAATGTGCGACAGAAGTCAAAGAACAGAGTAATAACCGAACCATCATCATCAAAGCTACGAGAAGAAAATCCAAGCGAAGACTCGCCTCTTGAGAGATTGGTCATTCAAGCATGTATATCGACTTAAAGACCCGAGAGATAATCAGGGTTTTAAACTCAAGATGAATCTCTTAAAAATCAGAAAATTGATGAAGCACATCTAGACGACAAGGAGGAACATGTTTAAGAAACAAATAGAAATAGATCTTCCATTAGCGATACTCTCTCCAAGCAAAGGTCAAATCTGTTACCAAAAGACAACAATGGAAAAAAACTACCTGCACCATTTCCAATGGTGGAGAGGTAAGATTTCTCAGCCTCCCTCTTTCTGGAAGGACAGGTAAAGGCTACAGATAAATAGCAAATTGCAGGATATAGCCTATTGCTAGAGGGTGATATCACACTGAGAACAAAAAATTATGCAGGCATTAACGGTACAAGCTCACTTAGAGAAGAGCTCTAAAGCCCAAACAACCATACCATAGCCTATCTGGCATTGATCCTGATCTCCAACAGAACAAAGGAGAGAAAAATCCTCTATCGCCAGAGAGCCACCAAAGCTGGAAACTCAAATAGAGGACAAAGAACACATGAAGCACAAGGAAGACAGTTTCTCCCGTTAAAAAACCAGACCATGCATGCCAAAGAAACTATTAACAAGCCTCAAAAATAAAGCACAAGTAAATCACGGTCACACTGAAGAGATGCAGTGTTTGACAAAGCTTTTATTTTCACATTAGCCTTTGAGGACCAAAGCAACTCAAAAACAGTCCTCGTTAAATTTTTCTCAAGATAGCCCAAACTCTATGTTGGACAGCTGAATAGAACCATCTGGGCACTAGAGAAGCACCCAAACTGTAGGAATTCAAAACGCTAGAGCCGTTGAAGCACTACAAGAACAACGGCCTTCCTGCATGCAACTCAAATGCAATCCCAAACAAAATCAGCAGATCAATAACCCAGCCTCTCTACCAAGTCTCCTCAGCTTTCTAGACCATAATTACAAACACCAGATGTACAACTCGAAAAATGAATAAAGGAAAAATCCACTTCTCGAACAAGGGAGGAAGTTATCCTGATCAATGTACGACAACAAAGAAAAGGCCAACCTTCTAGAGCAAAAAAAAAACCAAGAGAGTAGTGGGAAAATCTCTCTCTTCACTTTCACTTACTTGCCACAGTTTCATAAGTTAAAAGACCTTTTGCATTGGGAAATGCATTGCAGAGCAATCAAACAATAAGACTAATAATCAATTAGATCTGAGTGGAGTCGAACCACCAACTTCTCAAAACCCCGACAAGGGAATCGAGCGCTCAACCATTTTGAGCTCACAGATCTTCCCGTTAGTTTAAGAAAATGAATCTAAAGCAATAACCTTAAATTTTTTTGCCATAAACCTTTCATTTTCTCCATTAAACTTTTTTTTTCCCTCCATTGAACATCTATTTCATTTCCTCCATTAAACCTCAATACTTTTTTAAATTTATTATAAGATTCAAATGCAGGAAGATCAAAGGATATATATTTTGCCCAAAGGCATTAAACTTTAATCTTTACTTCGGTGGACGATGATGAAGAGCAATAGGTCAATAATCATTTTCTTATTCTCTAAATTAATATTCGATGTTATGGAGAATTCTCTTTTGATATGGTGGTGTACATTCATACAAGATTGAAGTTAATTTCATGTGTATCAGCTTTTATTCCTACATAATTATCTACATTAGAAACTATTTATAATGATTAAGAATTTTTATTTTTCTTATACAATTGCAATAAAAAAATTTTACTACTTTCTTTTTTACGTTACTAACAAAAAGTAAAAAAAATTACTATAATTTATTTATATATCAAAATCATTATATTTTATAAAACTAAATTAACAAAATCTTAATCAAATTTATTAAAAAATCCAAATGTTCACTCGTGTAATTTAATTATATATATTATTTAATTTTTATAATTTAAATATAAAGATTATTTAATCTATTAGATAATAAAATAAATTAACAGATTTTTTAATAATAAAATTAAATATTTTAATTTTAATTCTAAAATAAAAACGAAGAAATCTTTTTTTTTTAAATCTCAATAAATATAATAATTCTCCCAAAAATTATTTCTTCTAAGTTTAATAAAAATACATATTTACACATGTTAGTGGGACTCAAAAACTTTGAAAATACACCTACCTAGAAAACACAGCCTAGATATTTTCACGAACCATGTTCAAATTAGGAATCGGAAGCCCTGCCAAGCCAATCCCACTTCTATCCATTCACAATCATTTTATATTTTGCGTCATGAACGTTATATTAAATATCATCATATTCAACTCAACCCTTTTATGGCAAGTATAAAAGCTACAGATGAGGCATTTTAGCATGATAATTAACCATCCAAGGGAAATCAAGATTTTAAAATGCCGCGAGGGTTCGACCACATCAAAAGACAAACATCAGATTATACATATTAACTTTGATTCATCACCTCAAAGGCTTGTGGTTGAGCTGGAGTCCTCCACTGATCCTCGAAGCAAATCATTGTGAAGCCAACCAGCAACTTCCTCGGGATCAAGCAAACCGCCTCTGAAGCAGCACTCCAAATGCCAAAAACCAGAGACCCACCACGTTTGCAATACATAACGATGTTCCTTTTCTCATTACAAAGTATCAATACATTTGCTAAATATGTTATTAACAGAATAATTTCCAATCGTAAAACTAGTTCCCAACACCATCGATAACGTAAAATACAATAAAGAGAAACGGTACAACGCACAGCACCTTCATTCCATGTTCTACTCTAAATAGCACTGCTGCTGCAATGGTACAATAATAATTTCCACAAAAATTTAATTAAATTTATTTTTTTTATATAATTTTTTTATTTAAAATAAAAAAAATCATATTCAATTTATTTTTTTATAATTTTTTATTTAAAATAAAAAAATCATTTTTTTATTTTACAAAATTTTTATTTTTAAATAAAATAAAACTATGTAGGATTTCATTAGAATTTTTTCATCAGAAATAAATCATGCCAAATGTATAAAATAAAAAATCCCTCCAACAGATATAAATCCAATTTAAAGGAACATATCACTACCTGAATCAGCAAGACCATCGAAGGATAAATCTTGATTATTGCCGGCTAAAAATAATTTTATACTCAAGACATCAAAGATATAGTTCAAAGAATTGCAAGCTGAGGACACTTGGATAGTTTGCATTGCCCCGCAGGAAAGTTAAAAGATAATAACAACAGCACACATCATTAACTTCCAGGATCAATATATAATTTCTATTTATTCATTTGCACAATCAGAAGAATTCAAGAATCATTTGTATTTGTTAATTTGCGGAATCAGGAATTATTCTTGAATTATATGCAATTTCTTTTACCTTGCAAATTGGTAACTCGATTTCCATGAACTCCTACGTGAAAACTGCCAATTTCAAACATCCAACATAGCTTTAGTTCTAATCTCAATAATGAAGCTAAGCAAGGACAACCATTGCCCCATATGGCTAGCTAGCATGCACATGCAAATGTAAATTTGAGAGATTCAATCCAGGAAGGCCTTGTATTAAACTAATTGAGATAAATTAGAACGTCAATCAGTTGGAGATTACCTTGAAAGAGTTGTTGATGCGCCTCGAGAAAGCTCTGGTATCAGTTACGGATTGGATTATTGAAGGCGAGTAAAAATAAGAAAGCAGGAGAAGCAACACACGAGAGAGGGGAGAACCCGGGCAATCCCCGTGCGATCTCCCCTCAGAACACAAAAACAATAATTTTATTAAGAATTTCGGGGACCTGCCATGCAAGCGCACCTGTCATGGCAAAGGTCGGATGACAAAGATATCAACCAAGGACTTGCAGCCCCATAAAATAAACAACATTGGGGCTTCCGTCCTGATATATCTTATACATCCCACATATCACACAACCCATCTCCATCCTTCCACATCAATCAGCCGATTACATTCTCTTAGAGTCGTAAAATCGCACCATACCGCATGCTACACCCGGCAAAAATCATCCACAGGGGTCGAAATTAATCCCAAACAAAGAAATCGACACCCGCTATGAGAAGATATACTGCTGGCAGAAAGGATCCCACGGTCAACAGTGTTCTTCGACAAACACCACACAACCTACAGCAAGCACCAAAGATAAATGATAGGAGTAAATTAGTGTCAAGCTTTTTGATAAAGAATCAAAGCAAGAAAATATTACCTTGAAGTGAAGGATCCTTGCAGAGAAAAACTAAGGACGGAAGCAACAGATCCATGACAGATATATAAAAATAGTGTACATATATGATAAATAACTCAAACTGTAGGTAAAACGAGGCCAAGGAATTAGATAAAAAGAGATGGAAACGGAATACAACAAACCTGCTACTTGTCAATCCATAGGAGCACGATGGAATTCGAATCGCCTCGTGAAATTACCATCAGCACGTAGGTCAAAAAGCGATCTGAGGGGCAGAAGAAGCCATGAACCTCGAAGAGAAGCCATGAAGAGAGATCTGGATCGAAGAAATGAGCAGAATACGGAACAAGAAACACAGAAGGCGCCAACTGTTCTTATATAGGGGGGTTAGTGTAGAATGGACGCACACGATTAACTAGGCGGAAAGATCGATGGCCAAGAAGTGCTATACGTGGTTAAGCTGGTGCCGTGCTTAAGAATTAGGTAATTACAACGAAATGAACGGGATAGCATGAGCTGGCAGAAACAGATCACTATCCTTTTCGCTGCTTTCGCCCGTATTGGATATCTGTTGACCTTGTCAAGTAGAGAAAATATTATAAATAAGAAAATTTATAATATTGTTTTCGGTACATTAACCATGTAGAATAATTAAAATGTCTCCCTTAATTTTTTATTTATTTAGAATAAGAGGAAAAATTAAATATAATAAGATAGTATCATGTTTTTCTCATTGAATAGAAAGAAAGTAGAGGGAGAGAATGGAGAGAAGCATTTTTTTGGTGGAGGATGTGGTTTACTTCTGTGACTGATTTTTTAATTGTATAGTTTTTTTATCTTTATTGTTTTGAGAGGTTGTGTCTTTGCGAATCTGTTTGATAGTTTTATAGTGGTTTGTTTGCGGTTTTTTTTTTTTTTTGTTTATTTGTGATTATTATTGTTATGATTTTATAGTGGTTTATTTTGATTCATTTGTTTTGGTTTGTAATTATCAATATTGAGATTTATTGCATATCTCTTTTAATGGATTATTTGGCGTTGAAATGTAAGATGTCTCCTTTAAACTGTTCCACTTCTATCCAATACTGAAATTATCATGACAATTTTTTTAATACCTTTCGGTGAAGTTATTTTTGTTGAGGCGGATACAGATTAAGTATTTTTTCTTCCTTTTCTTTCTCATGTTCTGCCTTTCTAGCCTTTGGAGAGTGCAGCTCTTTTTATTTGGTTTTTTTTTTCTTTGAAATAGGGGGTTGGGTGAGTCGAACCTTAGACCTTTCAAGGCTACAGGATGTACTTTTCACCAGGTTAAGCCTTGGAGTGCTTTTATTTGGCTTTTAGCGGTGTATCATTATGCGTGTTATGCAGTTTTTTTGTCTTCATATGCATGATGGCTGGCTGTTAGAGTCGTTTGTCAGTTTAAATTAAAATTGAATAAAATTTAAAAAATTAAATTTAAATTATTTTAAAAATTAAATCAAATCAAAATATAAAATCAATCCAGTCGAATCAAATTAAAATAAATTATTTCATTTATAATCTATCAGTTCACAAACAAATTGAACAAAAAACCTATAACACAAATTCAATATACTTAAATTCATTTAAAATTTTCAAACTTACTACAAATATTTCAATTAATATTTAACAGATTCTCAAAACTATATATAAATTACAACAGAAACTGCAAAATTAAAACACTAAATCTAATTCAAATTAAACACACAAATAAATAGATGTCAAGTCAGAAGAGCGACGACAGCGAGGGAGGTGATTTGTGGAGGAATGGCAACCAACTCAATCTTCTAAAGTTTGAAGAGAAAAAAATGAAGGCAACTATGGTTAGAAATTAAAGATGAATATATATTATAGATTTTGATGGTTGAGATCTTACAGTATAAATGAATGGCTCAGATAAAAAGTTAATGCTATATTACAAGAAAAAAAAAAAAAAAAAGCAGAAGACCACAGAATTCGAGCCTTGGTCAGATTTTAAGGATGCCCACTAATAAGAGTAATAAAAAGTCTCGTGAATTTTATATATAAATTCAATTAATTTAATTTCGAATCGAATTTTATTATTTAATTAAATTAAATAAAGTAATAAAAAGTCTTGTGAATTTAATATATTAATTTAATTTTGAATTGAGTTATTTAATAAATTAAATTACTTTTTTATTTAATTAATTTAAATAATACAGGATTGATTATTACTTGCATGATAAAAAATAGAGAAAATAAAATATATAAAATTATTATTAACTTCCAAATTTAAATGTAAATATTTTCTTTCTATTACTTCTTTATATCATCCAAATAAATACAACGATTCATAAAATAAATAAAGCGAACGTTATTAAAAAAAATAAATTATATTCTCTCTCTTTTACAATTAAGATAAACAATTATATTTCATTCCTATACTCTCTTTTTGGGTCTATTATATTACATTTCAAATGAGAAAAAAATTATTGCTTACATTTAAAATTTGCAAATAATTAGTTTTATAGATTAAAATTATTATTATTATATATGTATATATATACCCAATATCTCTTATTTTCAATTAGATAAATACAGAATTATTTTTGTAATTTATATTAGAGTATTACGTTCTCACAAAAAGTCCTGGTTATTTAAAAAGCCTAAAGCATATTAGTCTTTTTTTTTTGTGAAGGCATATTAGTTCCATTCATTATTCATATGTTAAAACAATTTACTAATTAAAAAAAATTAATTTTAAATTAGAACTATATTATCAATTAATTTAACCCTTAATTTTTTTTTTTTGAAAAACTAAAAATTAGAGTCTGCACCCATATAGGTTAGATTTCTCGACCTAAATTACGGGAAAAAAAAAAGAAAAAGAAAAGAAACAGCAGTGAGTTAAGAGTGTGCACTGGTCTGGTGCCTGGCGCCTGGCTTTCTCCTCCTCCACTTCACTTCCCTGCTTCTTGTCATAAGCTTCGTGCAATCCCACATGGCCGAAAACAAAAACACAACTCAATCAGATCAATTACAAATAGTATTATTATAATATTTGGACTCCACGTCCAAATTAAAATCAATTTATATGCATAAAATACAACTACAAATTAAGACATTCAATTCATTATTATAAGAATCTAATCCAATTTTCTCGTTTTGACTCTTAGTCTTGTCCATATTGTGTGGATTCTCTGGTGCGCTCGTCTCAACAGTAGTGGCTTGCCTCGAACTGATCATTGAGGCGGCAGTCCTACAACCTAGTTGGTTTGAATTAGGATAAATGAAAATGGCAGGCGGATAATGATAACTTCTTATTGATCTGATCGAAGGATTCATATTTTTGAATTTTTGGCATTTTCCTGGGGGATAGGTTCTTATATGAATATAAAGGTTGTCCAAACCGGGAAGCACCTAGGCAAGGGCTTTGGGAAGAGTTTGATAGTCAGCAAATTTGTCTGATTCAGGAGAACCGAACACAGTCTAGTGGCCTGACCATAACCACAAATCACTTATTTCATGTTACGGCACATAGCATTTATCAGAGAAACGTAATGAGGAATAACTGTATAAAGCCCTAGTATTCGACACTTGCTGCCTACGTATTCGAATTAATGGATTTTTTGTGACCTAACAATTCATGTTTTTTTTTAATAAATCACAATTTTTTTAGAAAGTGATAAATATTTATATTATATCTGAATATTTGATTTTATAGTTTACTAATTTTTTTCAAACGTGCCTTTTAACGTTATAAATTATTAATATAATAAAATAAAAATCTATATATATAATATTTTAATATTTAATGTCTTTTGTATAAATTAAATAAATTAAATTTATTATTAAAATTATTTAATATTTTATAAACATCTTTTAATGAATTTAATGATATTCTTAATTATCTTTAATAAATATAATCATCCTTTTAAATTTTATTTAAAATTTTTAAAATTAATTAAAAATACAATAAATCACGTGATCAAATATAATAAAATTTATTTTTTTCTACACAAAGTTTATTTTATTTTTTTAAATAAAAATTATTATTTAATAATTTAATATTATTAAAATTAAAATTTATTTTAATAAATTATCTAAAATTTTAATTCTTTACTATTTATATAAATGAAAATACAAATATTTATCTACTAACTTTAAATTCTAGATAAATAGTTATATAATTATAAAAATTATATATATAATATATTATCTAATAGTTTTATAATATTTTTATAATATTTCTTAAATATTTAATTTAAAATATAATTCTTATTATCTCGTAATTTATATTATCAAAATTATTTTTTTAATATTTAAATATATTATTTTATTACCATCATGTTAAAAAATTATTTTTTAGTATATATATATATATATCAAAATTTAAATAATTTTTATTTTAAATTAATTTAAATAATAAAATTATCATCTATTTTAAAATTTAAAATAAAAAATATATTAAATAATCTCTATATTCTCCTAAATGATGTAAAAATATATTAGAAAATTCTATTATTATATATATATAGATTATGAATCTATAATTAAATTTTATTTTTAAAGCAAAACTATTGATTGTATTAATAAAATTTATTAAATAAAAAAAGATATTATCCTAAATAAAGACTATCATATTTAATAAATTCTCTAGTCAAAGTATAAGCAGTTAAAATAGTATTATGATGAACCCATCTAATAAAAATATCAGTTTTAAATTCTAACAAAAATTTATACTCATTCAAAATTAAATCCCTACATAAGATAATTTGGCAAAAATACTCTTCAAGTGCTTGTCTAAACCCCTGCATAAGATAATTTGACAAATATACTCCTTTTTTTTTTCATATTTCGAGCATAAAACATTAAAATCATCCGAACAAATCTACGGAAGAGAGTTTATACGAGATAAAACTCGAATAAGGTTTCAAAATTAACGTCGTCGTTAATCTTCCAGAAACCCAAGTTATTGAACATTAAATTTCGAAACAACTAAATCAATAAAATTTAAAAAAAAACCAACCACAGAAATAGACCCATAACTCTTCCCCATTAACGAAAGACCTTCTCCCAATACTTGTCTATTGATTGATAAACAACTATCAAAATGTAAAAAATTACGAAAAAATTTCATACTAGAATTAAGAGCTTTTATTTCTATCAAAAATAAAATGTCGGGCTTGTAATTAGAAACTAAATCCTTCAATATATTAACTGTCCGAGGATTGCTGCCGTAAATCTGTCAAAGAGATCTATATATTCTGAAAATTTATTGAATTTTATGTGAAAAATATCCCCATTATACAGAAATCATAAGTGACTATCGGAATATCTTTGGAACTCTTAATAGGGACAATAACATCTTTTTGTTCATCGATAATTAATTGACGTAAATCGTTTACATAGAGAAGGAAAAAAAAATTAAATTTAAAAAAGAGGAAAAAGTCAGAGTATTGAGTTACAAAAAGATTAGTAAAGAATTTTTTCATAAATAAACTTTTCAAACGTTAAAATTTATAAATTTAATAAATTATTATTATAATAACAAATAATTAAAATCTTTTAATTTTAAAATTAATAACATTAAATATTTATCTCATTTTTATAATATTATATATGTGTATATATTCAATAAATTATTATTATAATAATAAATAATTAAAATATGTTAAATTTAAAATTAATAACATTAGATATTTATCTCTCCTTTATATATATATATATACTTAAATAATTACTATAAATATTTACTGAATTAATTTTAAAGTAGTCCTTGGATGCAAGAAGGCATAATAAATTATTTTATTATTTTCAAACAGCATACATTTTCATTAATGTATTGTTTAGTTATTTTATCTTCCCTAGATTGCTTTGCAATTTGAGAATTTTTCTTTTTTGAAATGAGAAGTAAATCCATTAATATGATGTTTATATGAGTACAAAATTATATTTCTGATATTTTCGGTGCTACATAAATTTTATTATTATTATTATCATTATTATTTATTATCAGTATATATTTATTTATAGGATAAAAAAATAATATTGAATATATATATTAAAAGTTCAAAAGCTCAGAATAAGACTCTGAGCTACGGAATAGATTAGTTAAAAAAAAACAGTATTAAAACTTCTGTAAGCAAATCAATAAATACTTGCTGTGATTTGTGAGTTGCAAATTGAGCCCAAGAAGCCCAGCTCTACTCGTTTGTGTACTGCTGTCCATACGACGTCACATGGTTGGTTGGGCCCAACCCATCCTTGCAGTTATCGTAGTATTTTTTTTAAAAAAAAGTCTTTTTTTTTTCCTCATTCTCACCGAGTGATAATTCTTCAGTTTAATAATTCTTATTTTATAATAATAAATAACTATCAGTAGATAAAATATTGTTGAAACCTAAATATAATTTTCTACACTCATTTAAAAAGTTCAAAATTAATTAAATTACTATATCAAAATTATAAAATATATTAGTAGGTTGAGAAATAAATCCACTTATGAAAAATACAATTTATGTTTGAATTGTCAAAAATAAAATATATATAATATTATTTCAATGAAACTGCACATTTACATGCTAAATACTCAATTATATTTTAACGTGCATACCAAACACTTCCAATATTTTTACCCAATAATTTTATTATAGTGTATATTAAATTATGAATTTTTACTATATTTAAAATTAAATCATATTGTAGTTTTTAAGCTTTAAATTTATTTTCATACTTAAAATTAATAATCAAACATTAAAATAAGAATAAATTTATTCTCAAAATAAAAAGAATAAATTTATATATTTTTAATAATCAAAATTGAGTCAATTTCTGGATTAAAATGTTTGTGTATTTTTTTATATCAGCAAAAAAAAAAAAAAAAAACCATACCCATCAAGTCACTTTCATAATTTTATATTAATTAAATAAATAAATTATCATCATAAGACTCGTCAAACCTGCTTAAAATAACCGTATTCAATTTTTATGTTGTGTAGAATTTCTTTTTTTTTTTTTAACTATCTCTTTGAAAATTTGATTAAAGCAGTAATTTTATAAAAATAAATGATTAATAATAATTTTCAGGGAGAAAAAAGAGGCCGATATACAAACACATCAAATATAAAATCTCATAATCCATGACTTTGATTTTTATTTTTATTTCTAAACATAAATACAAAATAACCCAAATAAAAAACATGTGTAATAAAAGACAAGACCAATAGACTTTAATTCATAGATACCAGAAGTTATTTTAAAAGTGATTTCAATTTCAATTTCAATTTCGAACCTGTCAAAATCAATTGTTTGAAAAAAAAAAAATAAAAAGAACCAAGGCCTACTGGTCCACTTCTCCCTCATCATCTCACATTACATGGTTGATGTCCAAGGACTTAGGAGTGCAAAGCCCTTTAACAACTTGTTTACTTATGACATATGCAACACTACAAAACTCATTTGGATCGCAGATTTTTATGAAAGGGAAACAAAGTCCTTTCCCTTTCTTTCTTCCACCTCCTCCTATATTCGCCACACTGATCAAACACATTAACACCAATTCAATATCAAATCTCAACAATAAAAATTTATATTACAAATTGAAAAAAAAAAACAATGTTTCAAATTCAAATAACAAAATAAAACGCTACGGGAAGGAATCGTTGAGATATGGTGCTGCGAGACAGAGCTGCTACGTGATGGCGCGAGGATGCTGTTGTTCAACGGTGCGACAATGCGGTTGTGCGACGGCGCGACGATGCTGTTGTGCGACAACGTGAGGGTGCTGCGCGATGGTGGTGCTGTGTAACGGCGTGATGGTGGTGTTGTGCAACGGCACCATATTTGCCTTGCTGCTGTGTTAGGCGCGATGAAAGAAGAGGAGGAAAGAAGAGAGGCGGCTGAATGAAATGAGTACAACGGCACCATGTTTGCCTTGCTGTGTTAGGCGCGATAAAGAGAGGAGGAGGGAAGAAGAGAGGCGGCGAAGTAAAGGTGTGGCTAGGTTTGTAATTAGAAAGAATGAATATATAGTTTAGAAATTAACGATTGAGATTTATTATAGATGGATGGTTAATATTAAAAAACAAAAAAAAAAGGAGAGAAAAGGTAAAATGAGATGTGGAAAGCTCGGTGAATTTGAAGTTAGAATAGAATTATTTGTAAATTTAGGATTTAACTGTTAGGTGGAAGTTAAAAAGATGACTTGACGCCTATTTGAAAAGGGCTAGGTTCTGGCTCCACATTATTATCCTTGAAAAAAAATAAAAAAATTGAGGTCTGGCACTATTTACGTGGCACCAAGCGATGAATTTTTTTATTTTTTAATTATTAATATATTATAATAAAATATTTATATTATAATAATTTAATATATTATTATAATATATTTTATTAATTTTAATTAATAATTAATTAATTAATATGAATATTTAAAATTATAAAAATTAAATTTATTTTTTATTGTGCTGTAATTTAAATAATTAATAATAAATAAATTAATTAATTAATTAATATAAATATTTAAAATTATAAAAATTAAATTTATATTTTATTGAATTGCTATTTATTACATAATAAAATTATGTTGTAATTAAATATTATATGCGATCACCTTATTGTTTATAATTTATTAAAGACTAAATTTAATTAATTAATTAATTTATTTTTTTTAATAAATTATAAATAACTCAGTGTTTTCATATAATATCTAATAGTATTTTTGTATGCGGCCCTTTTACTATTAATTTTTATAATATATCTTATATATTAAAAATATTTTTATAAAATATAATAATTATTTATAATAATTGATTTTAGTACTTTGTAGAGTGATGAAATAATATTAACGTGTACAAAATTATTGGTACTATTTAATTGTAAAATTACTATATTAGAATGGCATGAAATTATTATTGTTTTTTTAAGAATAACATGGCATTATTCACTAGCGTCAGCCTATAATTTACTTTTTTTATTTTTTAATTATTAAAATGTTATAATAATATAAATTAATTAATATATTAATTTTATATTATATTAATTTAATAATTTTATTTATATTATATTTTTTAATAATAATTTTTTTATAATTTATTTTATTAATTTTATTAAATTATTATTGTATCATCGTATATAATCGTAAAATAATATTAATTTTATAACACTGAAATTATATAGAGTGAGTAATATTTTTAATTTAAATATTAATAACAAAATATATTAAATATTAATATATTTTATTATTAATAAATATTAATATATAAATATATAAATATTTAAAATTGTAAAATAAAATTATCCCACAATTAAATATTATTCACAATCACTTAATTGTTATTATTAATAAAATTTATTAAATATTATCATATTAAAATTATAAAATATATTTATTATTATAAAAATATATTATAATAATATATTAAATTAATATAATATAAATATTTTATTATAATATATTAATAATTAAAAAATAAAAAAAAATCATGGCTTGGCGCCACTTAAATAGCGCAAGACCACAATTTATTTTATTTTTTTAAAAAAAGAGCAATGTCTGGCGCCACTTTAAGTGGCGCGAGGTCCGACTGCCACTTTACAGTTAAATTTTAAATTCACAAATAATTTTATCTCAACCTCAAATTTACAAATAAAAAATCTCTAACCCCTAATTTTCAAATCCACAAATAAAAAATCTTTAACCCCTAATTTTATAAAAAGTCCGGAAAGCTCAAACCGAGAACCTAATATTCTATGTTCAATGTGGTTACCACTAAACCAAGTAAAAAACCTATTAATAAGTTCTTTGAACCGTTACATTTCACCGATATTTATTTTTTAAAATTAAATCGAATCAATATAATTAAAAGTTATAAAAATTAAATTAAATTAAAATTTTAAAAAATTAAATTAAAGTGCTAAATTATCTCGATTCCATTAATTTTTTGACTTTAAACCAAATACTGTGATAATCATGCCCATCTTTGTCTTGTCTGGCCCATGCATTGATTGAAGGAAAGCTGGAAAGAGTCTGATTTTCCCTCCTTTGTTTCCTCCAATTATGTCACCAGATAACATATTAATCTCTACTACTGGTAGTGTAAAAAGAAGAGTGAGTGAGAGTCTAATTGGTGGATGAAAGGGACAAGCATTAGAAGACCTGTCTCAGATCATGCAATTGGCAGAGAGGCCAGCAGAAGGGTGACATGTAAGAATTCCAGTCTCTTTCAAATTTATTCACAACTATCTCTGAGGAAAGCAATTAGCAGCTACCAGAGATAAAGAGGAAGTTGGACAAATAGATAAAAGGACCCATCTACTGGAGCATTTACTCATAGAGTCAGCTTTTGTGTAGAGGTCTGCATCAGAAACTGTATTTGGTCTTCATCAAATACTGATTTACAGTAACCACAGACTTCTATAGACTATAGCTTATAGAGATAGGTCTCTATTATAAAACACCAATTACAGAACCTGGCGGATTCTGGTACCTTATGACACCCTTTACTGCTGCCACTGTTCTTGTTTCACCATTTCTCCAGGCAAGTCACAGAAAGACCACAAATAGAAAAGAAAAGAAAGAAAAATCTTATGTCATTAGTACAGTTGCTGAACCATGAATCAGTTGTCTCTTTCTATTGCAGTCTAATACTGTGTAGTGTGGACAGAGCATGGAAAACTAAAAGATCGTATCAGAGATTAAAATATGTACAGAGTTACAAACATTTAAGGGAGAGGAAATCTTTCTTGTCTCCTTCAATTCTCATTTCCCTTTTTCTATTTTTACAATTTGTTGACTCCCATGTTTCAAAAAAATAACCCAATAAAAGCAAAGAACACCTTATATCTAAAGAACAAACTCAAAAACCAAGTGATTAATTTGTCCCAGAAAGCTTGAAAGAGTTTCTAAATGCATAATCGCAATTAAAAATAAACAAAGTGACAAACTGTAACTAAGCAAGACTGGTTTCAAATCTGGTAATGAAGCAACCATCAATGGCGTATAGACACTAATTTGTTCCGCACCTGAGAAAAAATACCAGGTGCAAACTAATACCAAAGCAAAGCAAATCCATGATCCATCAACGCCATGAAGAAACAGTGAGCAGTGGCACCTCTTTCCAGGCTAGAGACAAAAACCCAGGTTGAGATTCTATCAAAGAATACAAAGAACTGTAATTGTAGTTCCATAAAAGTATCTTAGCCTGACTCATGGCATAATTGCTAAGTGCAACTGATTCAAAACCACAACTTTCCATCAAAATCCTCCACTGCTCTTTATCTTCGATACATTCTCTTCTAGTTCCCGCTTCCTCTGGCCCAATAATACCAGCAATTCTGCGACCCAGTAAGAATTTCTCAACTTGAAGTCTCTGTGGAGAGTCTCTGCTCAAGTTCGGCTCAAGAGATTCAAACACAGCCGAGTAGTATCTCAGAGCGTTTTTGAATCGGTTTACGAATCCAATCCGATTCAAACTCGCTTCATACTCGCCCAAAGTAACAATCGTTGCGTTCAACGATTTGGCCATCCTTAGAGCAGTCTCTACAGCAACTGGAGTCTCGTCCAGTAGATTATACAGCTGAAGCATGAAATTTACAGCTAAAACCTCATCAGGATCAATCCGGAAACAGGATTCGTTCAACTCGTTAATTGGAGTCAGAATCGGCTCGAATTCGAAGTTCAAATCAAGAAGCTTTGAAAAATCACGAAGCCTATTACCAGTAGCAAACAGAGAAGCCGCCGGAGATTTCCCCAAAACTGTAGCAGGTATACCCGAGATCCGAATTCTTGCAGGTTTTCCAGCGGAGCGAGTAGCCAGAGCTTGTAAAAGAGCAGCCCACTGAACCCCTTGAACGATCCCGAAATCGACTATGTGAATCTTGGTCGCTCTCTCCGTGGCCTCGAGTATTGCCTGGTTGGCTGTTAAATGAGCGAACTTGGAATAAGGACAAGCATCGTTTAACGCTTTGTAAGAGAGAGTGAAGTCCTCGCTGGTAGTCTCATACATAGTCAAGCTTCTCTCTGTTTGTTGAGAAACTCTGGAATATAAAGCTTCGGTGAAGTAGAAGGCCACTCTTTCAGTGGGATCTCCTTGTTCAGACACCGATTCCCTCACCTTAACCAGCGATTTCACTGCTTTATCTGGTTCTGATTCAGCGAGTCGAGCACACTCGAGTAGTGCTTTCAAGAGCGCTGGTGCTGATTCGATATCTGGTGAACTGGAAGAGGTGCCGACTACTTCGTTTTTGAGTGTCGATGGTGGAGGAGGATTGGCTGGTTTAGCGTCTTTCACCACCGCTTGCGGAGGAGGTGGTGGTGGAGAGGGACCCCAGGCTGGGACTTGAAGTGCATTAGGGCTTTTCTGGGTTTCCGTGAAGATGACTCTGTTAAGATCGGACGGCGAAGGGCAAGCCACGCTGAGACGAGTTGGGCAGGTGGCAAATGGATCAGGACCGTATAGACCAAAATCGGCATTGTTTTGCCAGGCGTCGCAACTAGAGGGTAGATTGGAACTATCCGTTGAGTCTCCACCACCCATCAAACTATCCATCCACTCGTCCGAGTCGAACTCAGCAGCTGCTCCAGCGCTGAAATCCGAAAACCGAAATCCAGTAGAGGGGTGCTCCATCTGGGGGAACTGAAAACCGGGTTCTCCGGTATCTCCGCCGGAGGGAACCTGAAAGGGGTCAGTGAAACCGGAAGCGGCCATCCCAGAATAACCGATATTAGGATTAGCAGACATTGTAGGAGGCCAGGGATTTAGAGGGAACGAATTAAGGCCTAGTTGCTGTTGCTGTTGGTGGTGATCCTGGTGCTGTTGCTCTTGCTGCTGTTTTTGCTTGATAACTTGTTGGGCAATTGCCATTAGATTTCCACTGTCAGCGCACATATATGCCATCCTCCAGCCAAATCTCGCCGGAAATTAGCTGCAGTCACATCAGGGCCAAAAGAAAAACAACATTGGTGACTAACAGAGTGAGGAATTGAAGTACTGAAATGGTACAGGAATTTAAAGAGATGAAGGAGAGTACATACACTGCTGTAGACCCAGAAACAACGGGATCACGGGTCACGATTTTGGTTAGCTTAGCTTTGAGCCTGAAGTAGCAGGCGGCAAGTAGCAGTAGGTAGGGGAGAGAGAGAGTGAGCAAGTATAGATCTTTAAAGAACAAAGGTCGAGACCATGCGAGAACGAATGCTCGATTGAAATACATCTAAATGAATAGTGGGCCCCACCTGCTTCGTCATTTACCAAATTAAAAATATAAATAATAAGAAGAAGAGAGAGAGAAATTAGCGAAAACAACAAATGATGGGAACTTGTGTCATACAGCAGTTATTTTTTAAGCTTAAAAAATTATAGATTTTAATAAATGATTTTTATTCCCAAATGATTTTCATTTATTGTTAAAAAATATCATTTATCTACATTTCATTAATTGTTAAGTAAATAATACAATGTCTTGTTTTTTCTAAACAATACGGAGTTTATTGCACTTATCAATGTCCAGTTAACAGATTATCACAGCGGTAAAAGAGAACCACCGTAAAATCTAACTAAAATAAGATTTAAATCAATCCAAGTCAAAATAGGTTAAATCAGTGAAAGAAATTAAATTACAACCCATCTAACTAACCCAGCACAATTAACCGATTGGAGCTCTACTGAAATTGTGCACTAACCGTCGGATTAGACAAAAGCCTCTTGGAAGCTATAAATCACCAAACATCCATTGATGTCCATATATCAAAGTCGAGCAAAGCATAGAAAAAATATCACCAAGAGAAAATGAGAAGAGCATGCAACCAACACCGGTCTAGGAGAGTTGAATTATCAAAAGTGGCGGCAACTCTCTAAAATTTTATCGTCAACAATATGTAGAGTCCCCAACAAAATAGAAAGATGATTCTAATAACTCCATTAAATCCATCATTGCTAGATCGAAAAAGAAATCCTCTCTTTCACAAACAGCAATTTAAAAATAAAATTAAATAAAAAAATAAATGCACTGAAATCGACAACGAGAAATAATAAAAAAAGACATCCTCGAGAAAACGATCAAAACTATATATTCAAAACTCCCTTCCCATGTCCAGCAGAGAAAAGCATCAACAAAATTATAAAACCACAAATTTCAAAACTTTTCCTTTAATCTCCTTTTACAACCTTTCTTTCTTCCCGTGATCGCTCGTTTTCTTTTTTTTTTTTTTTTCTTGATAAATATATATGTTTATATTTACATGCCAAGAGATGCATTTTATAGCCCACATAAAACATGGGCAAGACTATTAAAACCAAAATCCAAACCATTTGAGAACAAACCGACCAAATTCACAGAATCAAACCAGGCACTTGAAAAGTCAAATCAAACCAATGAAGCAGCCATACACTGCCAAGATCAAGCACACCAGCACCGCCAAAGCACAACAAATGCTTTTATGTTTTTTCATGAAATGAAATTTTATTTTTTTAACATAAATTAAAAAAATATAATTAACATAATTAAAATAATAAAGTTTACTTTATATTTTTATATTATAACGCGCAATTAAAAATAAATAATTTAAATTATCAAATTACATATTTACATTTAAAAATAAATAAATTTATGATATATATTAAGAATATATAAATAAATCAATAAAAATTCAGTAGTAAAAGAAGTATTAATTTAGCATGAATGGATAATAAAATTAAAATTTCCTTTGTAAAATAAATTGAGTATTTATCTTGTATTGTAAAGTTATATAATTAATTTGTGATGACTAATGGTCTTGGATACCAAAATTATGATTAAGCAGACGTTGGAAAGTCATACTGTAACTCTATTAAAATTTAATACACAGGTCTATCCTCCAATACGCAGTCCAGACTTTGTTTAGATAGACTGGACGGGCAAGTCTCAGGTTCAAGTGAAGAAAGTCCAACCCAATCGACTTGATGGATTCGCAGGGCAACAGGCCCCTAGATATTTAAAATCGTGTTCACATGGCGCTGGAGGGAATTAAATGGCTGTCTGACGATGGAAAGGATACAGCACGTTTATACGAACGATCCCGCGTGACAATGATAGGATGTACAGGTATAAGACGACGGTTACACGTCATTAGAGGACAAGAAGAAAAAGAATAAAAGAAGGAAGGCATGAACCAACCAGACCAAACTTACCAAAATACACCTTGAGTCTACCCTCTATTGGATTTCAGGACATCAATTGGCGCAGCCTGTGGGAACAGATAAGATGTTTTCGTCACTAGATTTATCATCCTCATCACACCTACTGAGATCCACATGGCCAATTACGGCAATAAACATATCAGAAACACCCCAATTGACCTGAGCTCATCTTAAGAGGGACTACAGTTCTCATTTTCTAACCCTAACGCCACATTGAATCAACCATCCGTGTTGCTTAACCCTTCACTGAACTCGGCAAGGACCATACTCCGAACAACCCTATTTGACCAGGAGCTACAGAACATGTTAGGAAATCCAGAGATTACTGCAACCCAAAATGCGCAGCAAAAAATAAAAATCTCTAATTTCCTTCACAGGATCCAAGTGTTTCGTTTATTTCAAAAAAAGGATACGAGACTAACCTATTAGACTCGACGATAAGATATGGTTCCAGACTGATGGTGCTGCTTTTGAAACGAACACCCTTAATGGTATCCACACGAACGTCTTTTATCCTTCTAGAGTGCTAACTCTCTCAAATATGGATAAGATATGTACTCCCGATCTGCAACTCTAAATGATTTTTCTAAAAATGTTACTCCCACAATCGCAGAAGGAGTTTTATACATTTTAAGTCTTTTTGTTTTTCCACACCTCTTTTCACAAAAGAGTTGTGTTCATAACCAACTATCACAATATCGCAGATACTCAAATATCTTACGTGATAGTTTGTTTTGATAAGGAAACCGAACAATCTTTTATTTGTAATAGTTGCAGATAAACTGCAGATCTTTTAAATATTATTGTCTTATAACAATAATTAATATTAATAATAGTAACATTTTTATTATTATTAATTATACTAATGGGCTTTTAGCCCATTAATATGACATAACACATCAACAACGTTCTTTTGTGTGTGACCCAATAGGCTCATATTAATTGGCAATAGGCCCAGTCCCACAAAACTTATAAATCATAAGCGGCTTCTAGCAATATATTATGACTATCTAACTAATATGAGAATCGATAGTCCGATAAAACCTAATAAATAGAACATGTATTAATCCCTTTGTCACACGATATCTAGTTTGAACATAAGTCATGGTCAATGTCAAACTTATAATGTTCAAACTTGTGATTTCCCGATCTCTAAGTAGACTGATAAAATCAAATGACATTGATCACACTATCAATTCATTTGAGCACGGCCATGCATTTTTCAGTCTCCCTTATCGAGGGGTCCAGAAGATATCTCTCTCAAAGAGGGACAAATTCTATCTTGATTGTTTAATATCCTCTACATAATTTTTATCATGCCCAATCATAACCTTTATGATTGTCCGATTAAAGACAATGTTTGATTATGTCAAAACATAACAGTCCTTATGTTGAAAACTATGACAATCTCAAGTCAAAGGATTAAGACATAACTACTTTGATTTTCACTTATGACGATAACCCATGTAGTGATCTCAATGCAGGTCCATCCAATATTTTATTCTCTAACAATTATCTATGATTATTGAATTATATCAACATATACATAATCATCTCATGATTATCAATCAATAATCATACTAATTATATTTTATTATTATCAATATAATAATAAGTAATCAGGGATATTAATCATTATTATATAACATGCAAACAAATAATAATAATAATAATAAAACCTCTTTTAATTAATAACCAAAATGACATACAAAAAGTTCTAAGATAATGGCATAGGGCAAATAAACTAACAGAACATGACTTTTCAGCTGCAAAATACTGCTCACCGGCTAGGCTAGATGTTGTAGCTGAGGGGACTCAGCACTCCATTGGATGTACTATCCGTAACCAAAGAGTTCAACGTCAATGAACCCCAACCCACCTTAAACCATCAAACCCCTCAACAGAGCAGCAGGAGGACGGGTGATGGAGTTGAAGAAGCCAACAGAAGGAACGAGCCCCTGGCCAAAGAAAGAGATTGGGTAGTAAGGGAGCTTATTAAGAATGACAAGGCTGAAAGCTATTTTTCCAAACCAGCAGAGAGGTCAGAGAATGCGGAGCTAGAAAGAAACTATCAGCTAGAGAAGAGGCCCAGGAGAGAGGAGACAAATGTAGATAAAAAGCTAGAAAGACTGAAAGAGTAACTATTGGCAGATTAGGGGTATGAGACAACAGCAGTCCCCTGCTACCAACCTCATTCCCATTTGTGAGATGGGTACAGTAGAAGACCATCTCTAAGAAGTTCATGATGCGGACAATGACCACCTATGATGGGACGAAAAACCCCCAGGAGCACATCTTGAACTATAAGACGTTCATAGAGCTACAAACCTATTCAGATGCCTTGATGTGCAAGGTTTTTTTCACCACCTTAACTGGATCAGTCGGGGCATGGTTCAATAGCTTAGAGGCGAGGAGTATTAAGAGCTTCATAAACCTGGCCAGTGTGTTCATCAGTAGTTTCATTGTTGGAGTCCTAGCTGAAAGAAAAATAAGATACTTGGAGACGGTTTGGCAGAGGAGGAATGAGTCTTTAAGGGAGTATGTGGGCAGGTTGAACTCAAAAGCTTTGCAAATACCCGAGCTTAATGAAGCAAGAGCCTTGAAAGCCATGCAGAAGGGCACCACCTCCCTAAAGTTCTTCACATCACTGTGCAGAAAACCACCTACCACCTTGGCATAGCTAATGAAAAGAGAGAAAAAGTATATAAGGCAGGATGACGCCTTAAACACGAGCAAATTCGCTAAGGAGGCAGGAGATAGAGGAAGCACTGGGGAGGATAAGAGACCAGATAGGCTGGAGAGGATGCAGGATTAGGGACCTAAAGCACTAAACAAACATCGATGGGAGAGGAAGGAGCAGAGACCTTACCAATCCCAAATCCCCGCGGAAATCACTCATCTGAATGTGTCCAGAGCTGAAGTGCTCATGGTGGTTCAAGACAAGAATTTCATACAGCAGTCCAAGTCGATGAAAGCAGAAGCAAACAAGAAGGATCCAGATAAGTACTACCAGTACCACCAGACTCATGGTCATGATATGAATGATTATTACCAGTTAATAAATGAGATAAAGAGGCTCATCAAGAGAGGACACCTCAAGAACTTTGTGAAAAAGCCGAAAAGCTAAAGACCACAGCCGAACACAGTAGGGAAAAGGCCTAAGAGACAGACTAGGGCACCATTGAATGACGGCTCCAGTAGAACTATCAATATAATTGTAAGAGGGACTAGAGGCCGTATGAGTCTGTGGGGGAAGAAGAGAAGCAGAAACGGGGAGGGGAGCAACACTGAAGTAATACAGATCGTGGAACATTCCCCAATGATCATCTCTTTTTCTCCAAATGAT
The DNA here is from genome assembly GCF_001659605.2 of Manihot esculenta. Classification (NCBI taxonomy): domain Eukaryota; kingdom Viridiplantae; phylum Streptophyta; class Magnoliopsida; order Malpighiales; family Euphorbiaceae; genus Manihot; species Manihot esculenta. Next base: position 7,309,039 of record NC_035162.2, on the reverse strand, counting down.
GCATAGGGAGTGCAAATGCCTCATGACGATGCTTTGGTCATAAAGGTCGTCATTCATAACTTTCGAATTCGAAAGGTTCTGGTAGACAACGGTAGCAAGGTGAACCTACTGCCCTACCAAGTCTTCTAGTAGATGAGTATACCCTATGAATAACTGGTTAGAGACCAGGCTCCAGTCAAGGGAATAGAGAGAACCCTGTGGCAGTGGAAAGAAAAGTAAAAGCGGCTCTTATCTTAGGGGAGCCACCCTTCTCCTGAACTCACTATGCAGTGTTCCTCATGGTGAAGCTACCCCTGAACTACAATGTCATTTTGTGAAGACCAATACTATATGACTTTGAAGTGGTGACTAGCATCCGATATCTGACCATGAAATTTTCAATTGAGGCAATGGTAGGTGTAGTCCGGGCAAGACAGTAGGAGGCCAGAGCTGTGTATTTGGGCACAGTGGAGGAAACAAGTGCCTAACCAGAGGAAGTAAACCCCTAGGTTATGGAGGCCGGGATGAAAATAAGGAGAGCAAGATAATAGATGCAGCACAAAATGCAAAGCAGTAAGTGAAATCAAAAGCGTAACTTTGAAATGGGTGAAGGTGAAGAGAAGACGTTTTGACAAAAGTATTTATAGAGTCACCCAATAATAATTAGAGTTTCAGGATTTACCCTTCATTAATCATGAAATAATTAATGAATGGGTAAATGGGAACTTGATGACTATTGGAACTCATATATCTAGGCTATGACTGAGCCCAAATTGGAAGGTCAGGCCGTAACCCATCAAAGGTCAATACATAGGTCCATTCTCTAGTGTGCAGTCCAGGTCTCACTCGAATAGGCCAGACGGGGTAAGGCTCAGATCCAAGTGAAGAAGGTTCAATCTAATCGACTTGATAGATCTACAGGACAACAGACCCCTATACATCTGGAATCGTGTTTATATAGTGTCGGAGAAAATTAAATAGCCGCCGGATAATGGAAAAGTACACAGCACGTCTGTACGTACAACCCCGTATGACAATGATAAGATGTACATATATAAAATGGCGGTTATACGTCACTAGAGAATAAAAGAGAAAAAAAATAAAAAAAAATGATATAAGCTAATCAGACCAAACTTACCGGAATACATCTTAAGTCTATTCTATTGGATTTCAGAACATCGGTTTAAAATGTTTAAATTTTAATTCAATATTATGAGTTTATTTTAAAAGTAAGAAATGTTTTTTTTTTTCTGAAAAAACAATTATATAACTACAAAATTCCATCTATTGCAAAAGCACTTGAAAATTTCCTCAACCCATATCATAATTCACATTATCAACACAAGTCACATATGAATGATTGAGAGCACATATTAGATTCCTTTCCATCACCAATCAAAATAGCGTAACACGTCAATAGAATGATGGAATTTTAAAGTTCTTTTTTTTCGGCCGCATAGTTTTATTTTTGATAAAAAGTCGAAAAGTTAATAATTTCAAATTTCATATTTTTATTTGGAGTTATTCTTAAATTATTATTAAAATATTAAATATTTTATTTCTTGAACCCAAAATATGAAGGAAATATTGAAAAATAAAAATAAATGTATATATAATAAAAACCATTATTAAAAATATAAATCAAAATAAATTGTTGAAGAAAATATACTAAAAAGATAAAGTGTTACTTTTAGTATTTGCTTCATATTATAGGATGGAGCCCTCGATTTCATTACTCGTAATTTTTTATTATGCCTATACCATTTAGAGAATAGCTAAAGAAGTAATAAAACATTATGTGGAATAATTTAATAAATTTTGAATGACTCCCAAATTCCACATTTATTGATATATAATAATTAATTTTAGTCATGTTTTAATTTCAAAATAATTTGTAAATAAATTATAAAGCTTTTAAAAAAATAAAGCAATAAAAATGAGGCTACTTAGGACAAATGCAGGTTCTGTCAGTGAGTGTCACTGGATAGGATTATATTGTCCAGGAGTGCATGACGTGCCATCCACAGTACAAAGGGAAGTAATCTTCTCGAAATGACAACACCAGACCACTTTTAGAATTTTTAATCTTATTTATTTTTTTATTTTAAAAAAAAACTACTTAATTTATATCAAAAATTAAAATTTTAAATTAATATATAATTCTATTATATTTCATATATATATATATTTTAATTTTAAAATATATGTATATAACTTGGTTAAAAAAAAAATACATGTACATAACCGGTAGAAATTTCCTTTTTTAAACCGTCCCTCCTCCCGCTGTGTTCGGGACCTTGGTATTCTAAGGAGTAGGGTCCACTCTCCACCTTCCTTCTGAAACGTCCATGTAATACGGTGTCGCCGTCTTTGTCTTTATGACGTCATATAGTTGTGATCTTCTTGGGAAGGGTTAAGCAAATCCTCACCGCCCATTTTGGAGATCAGGCGTCCTTATTATCCAAAACGGACATGCTGCGACTGATAGTGACTCTGCCTAGTGCCCACTCTTTTTTTTTTTTTTTTTTTTTTTTAATAAAAAAATAGTAGTTAGCAATAAAATTGAAACCTGATCTTTTATTTTGTACAATAAGGGAAAAATCTTCTGCAATGGTATATATATATATATATGTAACGATAGAAATTAAATGAGGTATGATTTGGGTTGAGATAATTATTTAGCCAAGGTTTTTTATTTGAAATATTATTTAAAAACTATATAATAAACTTTTGGTTGAACATAGTAAAGTGAGTGGAAAAGGAATATGTGAAATAAAGAAGAGATAAAAAGAGGATTGAAAGGTGAAAAATAAAGTGGATGAGGTTTTAGGAAAAGGTGGTTTGTTCTTTTAGGGCGGTTCATTAGCCCAAACGTAAAAATCATGCAGTAGAATCATTATACTACGTAAAATATAAAATTAATAAACTCGAGACATTTAAATAGTTTTTTTTTATTTTATTAATATTTTGAATATAGCATAGGTTCAGCTATGCTAGGGTTGTAGTTGATCGAAGGTTATGTATGAAAACAAAAAAAAGCCAAAAGGGATAATATTAATAGGAGCTGTGAAATAATAGGAGCTGGGAATTTTAATAAAATAATTTATTTTATATTATTAAATTTTAATTTAAAAAATAAAACATTTATGAGATTTGACAGCTTTCGTTTTAGTCCGTTACAGTATGTTGACTGACTTGTAATTTGAACCACTCTCATCTTGTCTTTATAACTGCTAAAATTGGTGAGCAGTTAGAACCTACTCTGCTTTTTTACTAATTGCTTCTATGCCTTTTTAAATTTTAATCAAATTAATTATTTAATTTTTATAATTATAAATTTTAATTAAAATATTTTTATATTTTAAAAGTTATTAATTTTTTTATTAAATTTTATTAATCTATTGATAAAATCATTACTCAAAGGAGAATTAGAAAATGTCAAAATTACTTTCAGTTAAATTCATTTATTAAATTTTAGTCTTTCTCCTTTTCTTTCTTTTTTTTTTTTTTTTGTTTTTCTCCTCCTTTAGGTGTAAACAAACCGAGTCGAGCCAAATTTTGAAAAGCTCAAATTTAGCTTGTTAAAATTTTTTCAAGCTCGAGCCGATTCGAGCTTTACTCATATCGAACTCGAGCCGAGTATTAAGAAACTCAAACTTGACTCGTTTAGCAAATGAACTTAAACGAGTCGAATTTTTATCGAGTTGAGTCGAAAATAGTTCACGAGTAATTTAATTTATTTACATGTATAATAAATTTTAATTTAAAACTAAAATATTAAAACTAAAATAATTTTAGTTAAATAAGTATATCTATAAATTAGCATGTAAACTTATAAAGATTAGTTTTTAAATCTTAATGATCTAAATATATGCAAGTTTAAGAGTTTAACTAAACTATATAGAGCTGAATTTTAAAAAATTCAGATTTGACTAATGAAAATATATGCAGGGTTTGACCTTATTTCTCTTATGATAGTAATTTCAGTTTACTTAACGAGACTGTTCACGAGTCTATTCGCAAGCCTGCTCATGAATTCAGAAACGAGCCGAGCTCACGAGCCTTAACGAGCCGAATACTATGGAGTTCAAGCTTGACTCATTTATCAAACGAGCCTAAAAATTAAGCTCGAACTTGGCTCGTTTAGAAATCGAGTCGAGCTCGGTCGAGCTTTTATTGAATCGAAGCTCAAATAGCTCACGAACGGTTTGGTTCATTTACGCCCTACCTCGCTTCAACCTCACCCACTTTTGCCCTTTCCAGCTCTCTCTTCAGGCTCACCCATCTCTGCCGTCCGATCTGGCCCTGTCCCGTCTCATTTCTCGCCGAATTCTCTATCTCTCCATTTGATACAGCCGCACGCATCTCTCCTCCCTTTCTTCGTCAATCGTTCCTATGCTCTTTACGGTGTTCACATCGTTACTGCGTTCACTGGTCCTGGTTGCTTCTTCACTCTTCTCCACTGCTTGCTCTGGTCCTCATTGCTGGTATTATAAATTAGTCAGCAATTTCCCTCACTTTTTACTCTCCGTCAATAAATCGTCTCCCTCCCTTCTCACTCTTGGTCGACAATTGCTCCCTTCTCACTCTTGGTCGGCAATTGCTATTTTTTGCTGGTCAGCGATGTGTGAGATTTCAAATGCAAATAGTGATTATTTTTTAGTTTAAATTATTTTTCTGTATTTATATTGAGAAATAAATATGAATAAATATATTTTTTAAATTGATGGGTTGTATTTTGCAAATTAGAATTTCATTGATTGTTTGTAAGTTTTATTAATTTTAAGGATTTTTTGTTAGATGGGATGTTGCATGAAATAAAAATTGACGGAATAGAGAAATTGGATAAGATTGAAGTGAGGATTACAAGTGTTCTAATACTGGGTTGAATTAGAGAATAAGGATCATTATAAGTATTTTATAAAAAATTAACAGAAGCGCTTAATAGTTTTTAACAGAAGGAATTAATAGTTGTGCTTTAAATTTCTGAGAGACATTTTAATTGCAACTTATAATTATAAGGATTAAGTAGTTAATTTTGCTAATCCAGAATCTCAGGAGTAATTTTTCCTTAAAGATATTATTATTATTATTTGAATTAATTGTTTTTTTTTAATTTTTGTAATTTTATCGAGTAAATTTATTTTTTTTAACAAAGACTGTTTCAGAGTGATGTGATTAGAGTAAATATTAAATCATATGTAATGGTGGTGATAATGGTAATGAAATTATAGATTTATAGTGGTGGGTCTGTGATAATTTTATTTATTTTATTAAATAATGGAAACGATGATGGTTTAATGAGAAATGAGTTTTTATTGTTTTTTAATACTTGTTCTCCGCCGTTTTTGTATTGAAAAAATTAAAACTCAATTTTATTAAGACTCGATAATTAAGTTTGTCTTATGTATAAGTTCAGAATTTACTTTGATAAATCGAATTAAATTCGAGTCTATGTATGAAAGAATTGATCCTATTTATTTTTTTGACTCGTGAGATAATAAATTTTATAAAATTCAAAATCATATTCACATGGTGTTGAATGTAATTAAATAGCTTATTTATAATAAAAAAAATACAATGAGTTCATAAGTATGATAAGAGTGGTTGTGGCAAAGAATACCAATACAAAATAATGATAAAAATAAAATAAAATAAATAAAATATAAATTAAATTAAATTTATCAAAATACACATTAATTTATTTTTTATTAAATTTTAGAATATTACTTTTCAAAATTATTATAATTTGAAATGAAAAATTGAAAATGGAGATCATAAATTTATCTTTTTTTATTCTCATTTATTTTTTTTAAAATGTATAATTTATTATGTGAATCAATGTTTCTTTTCAAATGTTAACTAACATATCTCGATTCTAATGGGTGTTAAAGAGAATAGTCAAATTCCATTCCATTTGAATTTCTAACAAATAGAAAGACATCGTATTTAAAATTTTATTTATAATATATATAATCTTTATTGGTTTTGGAGAAAACGGAAAAGCGAAAACGACAAATTTGTAATTGGAAGGGGCCCCAACTTCTAGCCTAACAAAACAATGAGAGCTTTTTTCACATTGAAATTATTAAAGATGAGAAATGGGTAGAATATTCAGTCAAATTGGCGATGAATTGATGTATTGATATAAAGAGTTGCTTTTGTGGAATTAGGAGTCCTTTGGGTTTGAATGTGGAAGATGAATAAAGACGTTAAATACTCCTAGTAGTGGAAGGCACTGCTCTTTTGACTTACCAAGTGGCCTACTCATTAGATGGTTTCCCCTTTCATCAATTTCTATATTTTCTGAAAACTAAATATCACTGTCCATTAGTCGTTTTAGAAGACAGCAATCACAACTATTAAACAATGAAATCATGACTTGTGTTATATACACCCACCCACTTGTGTTATAATATTAGATACTCGACTAGATTAGATTAGGGAAAACAACATAAAATTTAATAGTGATTGATGTAGAGACCATTCTCTCTTGATAGTGAATATTTTGATTCAGAGAGATTAAGCTTAATTTTTAGTTTTGTTATCAATTTTGTAAGGAGTGGAACTCAATGAAGTAGTTAGGATCCAAATAAGAGGAAAGCTCACCCTTTCCCTACAGCCAGTAATTTATTAGCAGTTGTAAATACAAGTTCGACATGATTTGCAGATGCTTAATATCGACATTGATGAAAACAACAATTATCACAAAAAATGCCTACTCTTACAACAATTTTATTGCATCCACATGTTTAATTGTTGTCTCCTCGTTAACCATGGCCACTTCTTCAATGAGCAAATGCATCAATAAACACGAGCTTTAGGCGGGAATGACTCAATTTCATCATCTAATGTATTCATGTGTACTGGCCTGTAATCGAGTCGTACCTTCACATTCTCCCAGTATCTGCAAATCAAATAGAACAATGCGGGTTGAATGCAAGGATCATAATCATCTGAAAAGTTTACTGCCCATATCAAAAAATTTCACTGCCCTCTCTAGCACTAAAGCTAAATACTAAAATATTCATAAGCCCTTTTCAGATTCCTAAGCTTGTTGGCCAGATATAACCACCTCTTCCCACTCCCCAATACTAGAGGGTACACGGCAATAGATTTAATCCACAAAATAAAACGCAGGAGCTCATAATACAGGTTTAAACATTGTGGGAAATGGAACTAATCAATTTTCCAACAAAACAACATAATTATGCATTCTAACATAATATATTACATCTTAAACATATTAATTGGAAAGCTGATTTATTTTTCTATCTCACAGCATCATTCCTATTTTGCTTGACCTGCTATTTATAATTTGAGAAAACTTCCAATATCAAATTTATATCGACGTGATGGAGACCCTACTTTACTCTCCAAGGCTTCACCCTATAATACAGATAAATTTAGATCTTAAAGACACATATAACTTTGCTCGCAATAGATGCATGTCACCAAGCATGAGAGCTACCACTTACCCCAAAGTATGCTTCATCCAATTTTCATCATCTCTTTTCTGCAGAATCAGAAAAAATTAATTTATTTCAAGAAAACTGGCAATAAATAGAATATTAGTATCTCATAAATAGAACCAAACTCACAGTGAAGTCTTCACGGGCATGTGCCCCTCTGCTCTCCTTCCGAGCCTCAGCAGAGTGCATTGTGATACAGGCATTTATCAAAAGGTTTTCTAATTCAATGGTTTCTATCAAGTCAGAGTTCCTGTCAAAACAAACCAGGAAGTAAGCTTATCTGATAGGCCAATCAAGAAAATAGTTAGAACATTGGCATCTTCAATAACAACGAACCATATTAGACTGCGATCTTTCAACTTCACATCATGAAAGCTCTCCCATGCTTTGTCAATCAGCTGACAACCTGCAGTAGCAACAAATTAGGAAGAAGCTGCCTTATAAGATAAATACGCTACAATAACCAACAACTGATTAAAGATTGTAACGGTAGTCAATGTAAATAGAAAAGCATAGAAAGAAGAGGGTAAGAGGGGATGGAGAGAGGGGGAGTAAAATAATGGTACAAACAGCACCGATGGAACTCCAGGGTCAAAACAAACTTTCAGTTGTTGTAAAGTAGCATACCTTCTTCCAATGTGTCTTGTGTACGGAAAACAGCTGCATTATTTTGCATTATCCTCTGCATATTTAATCGGATTTGTGAAGTTGGCAATGATCCATTTGAATTCCTCAGTTTGTCTAGCCACACAATGGTCCTCTCTCCAGCATCCTTTTCCAAAGGCTTCTGTTTTTCCCCTATAAGTTAGAGAAAGTCAAATTCCAAGCCTTTTTTCTTCTGATAATTTTTTTTTCATAAAAAAAAAAAGATTCTTTTAGTTCATCAGCTGAAACCTGGTCTATGGATCTCTGCTACTCGATTTGCACAAGCTCGACCAAAAACAACAATGTCAAGCAGAGAATTTGCACCAAGCCGATTGGCACCATGAACAGATGCACAGGCTGCCTCCCCAGCAGCCATTAAACCAGGAACTACAGCATCGGGATCATTGCCTTTAACAGTAACCACCTAAAGAATGAATAAGCACAAATTTTCCAGGGCTTGAAAAGCAGGTGAATGGTGAGTTCCTTATACACATTTGTCTCAATTGATCAATGGAACGTCAAACCCAATGCTAACCATAAAAGTACTGCTGGTGGTAAGAGATTCTGACATATGTGACTCACTACTCACCTCTCCATGGTAATTTGTGGGAATTCCACCCATATTGTAATGCACAGTAGGCAAGACAGGGATGGGTTCCTTTGTAACATCCACACCAGCAAAAATGGCAGCAGTTTCAGAAATACCAGGAAGCCTCTCTTTTAGTACATCTGGGGGCAAGTGGTTTAAATGCAAATAGATATGGTCCTTCAAAGGTCCTGCCAAAAATTGAGATCAAACTTGGTTTTAAATGCTAGAACCACTATCGGTACAAAGCATGGGTAACCATGAGCATGAATATTTACTGCTACATTATTACTAAACAAATAAATTTTCAGTTATGGAAACCATAGATATGAGCAATTAAAGAAAGGCCCACCATCAAATCAATGCTTTAGGCAAGCTTACACAATAAGTAAAACAGTTAATAACTACATATCTCATTGCTAACAAAAAGATAGCACAAAATTGCCTGCATGCAAGATGAAAATATCTAATTATGGGAGACAGTCGTACCTACACCGCGGCCCTCCCGAATCTCCATGGTCATAGATCTTGAAACAACATCCCTTGATGCAAGATCCTTGGCTGTAGGAGCATATCTTTCCATAAATCGTTCACCTTCACTGTTCCTAAGGATACCACCTTCACCACGAGATCCTACAAGGTGCAGAAAAGACTAGTAAGGATGTTTTTCAACTTGTGTTTGAATTGTCATCAGAATTAATTATTGAAGCTGGAATCCAGATGGTAGTGTTCCTGTGAATTAAAAAATAATAATAATAACCTTCAGTGATTAGGCAGCCAGCCCCATATATGCCTGTAGGATGAAACTGAACAAACTCCAAATCCTGCAGAAGGAATATCAAGAATTAAAAAAAAAGGTCTAGAAAAGAAGATATCTATATAAACTCTCTTCAAGATTAAGTAGCACAACAAACCTGGAGAGGAAGCCCAGCCCGTGCAACCATAGAATTGCCATCTCCAGTGCATGTATGAGCTGAGGTTGCCGAAAAGTATGCTCTACCATAGCCCTAAAGACCCAGAATAAAATACAGATTGAAATAGAATAACCTCACTTCAAGCACTACAGTAATCTGAAAAACATTGGGCTACAAATATAGTACCCCTGTGGCCAAGATAGTTGAAGCAGCAAGGAATCTATGCAACGTCCCATCCTCCATATTCAATGCAATTACTCCTTGACAGCTACCTGAATATCAGGAATCAATTATCTGTTAATTTTCCATACACAAAGCCTCCAGGTTTTGACTGCAATAATGCCTTGGACATCAAGCATTATCCAACAGGTTTTTTAAAAGTCCTGTATCATTCTCTAATTAGATCATACTACAAATAAGCTGATCCTAAAATTAAATCATACTACAAATAAGCTGATTGCAAGTCATATCAGTATACATACCATCAGTATTCATTAGTAGATCCAAAGCAAAATATTCCACAAAAAATTGTGTATTGTGTTTCATAGCTTGGCCATAGAGAGTGTGCAAAAGAGCATGCCCAGTTCGATCAGCAGCACAAGCACAACGATATGCCTGTCCACCTATACCAATTACAGCATTGAGAACCCCATGTTAGAAAGCTACTGAAAAATCATCTGATTCAATTATTGGCATTCCAAATTTCAAGTTCCTTTCACCTTTTCCAAAATTTAGACTCTGACCACCAAATGCACGCTGATAAATTCGTCCATCTTCTGTTCTGGAAAATGGCAGCCCATAGTTCTCAAGTTCAATTACTGCCTTTGGTGCCTCCCTACACATGTATTGAATAGCATCCTGATCACCTGTAGATGTATCTTTGGCCATCAATGCACAACCAACAAAATGGGGAAAGAATTCAAACAAAAAGTAACTCATCTATGCAGCAGCATATGAACTGAATGGAGTCAATATTCGAGTTAGCACAAGCTATGTTGCTTGAAAATACAAAGAAACTTCAAATTGGGAAGTAAAGATGGCAGCATCCTGTTCCAGAGAGTAACATTTCAATAATAAGAAACCTCAGTAAGTCCATAGGTTCACTGTGCTTACATACCACTTTACCTCCTAACTTACAAAGAAGATAAGTTCAAAGGAAGAAATTTTCAGTAAACCATCTAATCCAACAAAGCAAACTAATTGATGTATGGCCACATCTCAATTTCCCACTTTCAATCTGTAAATGCCCATCAAAATATTTGAGTTCCAAGCATGAACAACCAACTTACCTAACCAATCACTTCCCTTGACAGTGTCATACATGTGCCACCTCCAATCATCTTCTGTCATATTTCCCAGAGCTGCATTGATTTCTCCCTACAAAATTTTCCCCACGCTTTTAGCAAGATATATTAAACCCAAATATCACAGGATTTATAAAGGGTCACTTAATGGTTTGGCACCAATGATGGTTAGATATGCAGTTACGATGCCCAATCCAACAGATACATAGTTACATCTCACAAAATCATAGCAAACACAGAGAAAATATGCCCTTATGATCCCTGATACGATATAATAACTCCACTTCATAAGATGTTCACACGTCTCCTAAGACCTTATCCAAATCCGCTTGGCAGGGTCAAGGAAGAGTCAAATAGACAGAGCTAATAAGTTGACCGAGTTAGTAGGTCAGCAAGCAATCAGATATCCCTTATACAAGTCAACCCCATAATAAAAGACATGTCATCTTATATCATTTATTGGTCTTACACTGTAAACACTCTTTAGCTGAAATACAATGTCAATGCTGACGACTGTCTTACTAAACAACTTATCTAGCTAGCTAATTATTAAATAGCTAACTGTCCACCAAAAATGATTCGTATGGATATGGCGTGCCATACTGACAACAATTGAGAAATGCCAACCCTAGCAATGATCATCGAGGATATTCAAGGAGGAGAGTTCTTGATCCTATACTTTTAGGGATAATCATAGGGCCTCCATATGAGATCCTCATAGTTTGGTGCAAAAAGATTATTTATACTTCATGTACTAGGTAAGAAGACATTCTTAACATTCCCCTGTTCCATAATTCTATTCCTTGAGCATTCATTTTCTTCTTCCTCCTCATTTACTATCCTTGAACTTACTCAGCCATCGGAGTGCCTAGTGCCATAGGCCCACCGGGCCCTCTAACCCTTGTTATTTTGCAGGACTAATAAAGGACCTTGCAATATCAAACAGCATCAACTACTATTAATCAGATTAAACACCACAAATGCACATGCTCTTGTAAATTGCTATGTCTCACTATGTCAAAGAGCACCCAATTCAAATGATATCACGGGGCATAAAACGATGAATAAATTTTTCAATCAAAACCATCCACGTAGACATGCAATATGCATAATGATGGATTATCCAAATTTCTACCTGAGCTGCAACGGTGTGTGAACGAGTTGGAAAAAGCTTGGTAATGCAAGCAGTGTTAAATCCATGTTCTGAGAGTCCTATGGCAGCTCTCAACCCAGCACCACCTGCTCCTACCACAACTGCATCATATGTATGATCAACAATTGTGTATGAGGATCGTCCACCAGTCTGCTATATCATATCACGAAAATCAAAACCAAATATAGCTTCGTAACAAAACTAAAGCAGACAATAGTGTCAACTCCATAGGAAAGACACGGACATCTACAACAAAACAAGGGAGTAAGGACGGCAGAATTATTCGATACTAAGCAGTAATCTCGGTTTCCTTCAATTGCCAAAAGCTCAACTCTACAGAACCAACAAACATAATAGAGTAAGTTGATTTGCGTTCACATTCGCAATTGCGATCAAATAGAAAGTTGACATTCCTATCTTTTCCAACGTCTTCTCAGCCTTCAAACATAAAAACAAGCAGAAAGGGAAAAAATCTATATTTGATGTTTTTTTTTTCAAGGCAGACCATTAAAACCCTAAATACGAGCTCAAATCAGAAGTCAAGTCGAATCACAAAAGAGGAGAAGCTGAAAATGAATGAGACGACATACGGATTCAGTAGAGAAAAATCTGGAAATGTGAGATCCAAGAGAGTCATTAGAGAGCGGTTTCTTAGAAGAAAAAGAGGAAGGAACGCGAAGACCACGAGCAACGAACCGCCACATCTCTGGACAATTTCTCTACGCTGTGTTTGCTAATGGAAGTAAGCAGTTGGGTTAATGAATAGTGTAGTATGTAGGGTATTGGTTTTAGCAGAGAGAGTTGAATGGAAGAGCTAAAGAGCAAGAGGCCTAGTGAGCCAAGCGGAGGCTCCCTGACCGATGCGCGCGACTCGGCTATCAGTTAAGACTGCCCCTGTGCTTGAGACGATACTACGGAAATGCCACACCACCTTTTTATTTATTATATTTAAGTCAAATAAATCTTTAATTTCTAAAACGCTTATTGGTTTAAAAGACTGCAATTTTACAAATTTTAATATTTATAATTTAAAATTTTAATTTAAAATTAAAAAATATTAATTTTTAAATTTATTATAATCATAATAATTTTTTAAATTGATTTTGATTAGATTTAAATTAGTTAATGTGATACATATATATTATTTTTATAATATAAATAATTTAATTAATTTGAATTAAATTTTAATTAAAATTTTCCACTTTTAATTATTTAAAATTTTTATTTAATTATGAAAAAATTAAGTATTTTAATTATATAATTTAAAATTTTTATATAATTAAGAGTTTAATGTCTCAATTAAGATATAATTCTAATTAATTAAGATTTTTATTTAATTATAAAAAAATTAAATATTTTAATTATATAATTTAAAATTTTTATATAATTAAGAGTTTAATGTCTTAATTTTAATTAATTAAGTTGTTTATATAATAAAAATATCGTGTAAGTTAATTAAAATTAATTATAATTATAATAAATTTAAAATTAGAAATTAAGACTATAAATATAAAAGTTCATAAAATTATAATTTTGTTACCTAATAAATCTTTCTAAAAACATATAAAAAGACACATCATTATTTCAAATTTTAAAATAAAAAATTACACTATTCAACTTTTAGAAATAAATAAAAAAGGTTGTATTATAACTTTAAAAAGATAATATGTGGGGATATATTCTTTAAATTTTAAAATACTTGTTTATTTTATTTTAATAATAATAATAATAATAGTAAAAATTTTAAAAAAACTTTATATACTACTTTAAAGACCAAAATAAACTCTTTGCGTGGGATAAATTATTTTGTAATAAAAAAGTAATTATTTTTTTAAAAAATAAAACTTCTAAAAATTTAAAAACAATTACTTTTATTACGAACATGATGACTAAAGGGAAAGAATCAATGTAATTGAAAATTTTGCATTTTTAATTTCTAACGTTGGGTATAAGTTATGAAATTTAGTTCATGTGTAGTCTAAAAATAACCTTTTCAAAATTAGTAAAGCTTTTCAGTCGTTACCCTTTCTACCCAAACAACCTTTTCTTTCCATCAACCTTTCTTCATTCTCACACATACTCGATTTTATTTTATTTTATTTTTTTCCCTGTTTGAACAAGAAGAAGACAATTGGCCCATAAGGTTTGTGGTAAAGTCTATGGGCTAGTTGATGGGCCAAACCCAAACGGATTGACGGATAACATGTTGTTGATGGCCCATTGATTTTTTATAAATCTAAAGCAAAAATTAGGTTATGAAGATAGCGAAGGTAAAGCTTATAATAGCCACTCTTTATTAGAATTGTTATATTTGTTATTATTGATTATTTATAATTTTTTAAAGAAACTAGAATAGTAACGTTGCCAAAAAAGAAATGAGAATAAACTTTGATAAAATGCATAAATGGGAAGGGACAATGAATTGACTATTCATAGAAGGAAAAAGGAAATTAAAAAACAAACAAACACACACTCTTTAGTCTCCACAGTATGAATCATAAATACAAATAGACTATTCAAAATTTTGTTGCAATTGCTCTTTATTTTTCAATCCTCTATCTCATCTTTTCCTCTCTTTTTCTTCCCCACAAAGTGGTCACCAAATTGAATTTCATTATATTACTCAACAAGTATTTGCTCTATTTATGAGGTCGAGAATTTTGAGAGAAATACAATTTAGAAAATTATTAGTAAACGCGTATCATAATTGTGTGATACACATGTATAGTATCCTAGCAATAAATTCCTAACTAAATTCATAGTTTCTAGATAGAAAATACCAAGGACGTGCATCATACTACAAAACATGAAAAGAAAGGGCGAGGGAGGCAAATGGGTAGCCCCATGAAAAGCCTAATTGCCTAACTAAAACTGGGCCTACTGTACCCCTTGCTCATTTGGGTGAGAGGGGCGAGTCAGAAGAAGACAGCCCCAGTTGAGCTCCCAGAAAACGAAATAATTGCCATTTGCTCAAACATTTGTCTCTCATTGTCGGTAATCCATACAACAAATAATTTAGAGCAATATTTAATATACGATAATGAAGGGCGTGGCATTAGGTAATATGAGAAGAAAAATGACAAAAAGAAGGAAACAGTTAATTTAGGTTGAGTTGCAGTGTGTGTGTGTTTAAGAGTTTGATAAGAGAGCCCACATTTAAAGCCACAACGTGCAGCTTCCCAGACCATAGGGTGAGACCATCCTTGACAGATACTTGTTGCCATAAAAATCCATGAAATCATTGAGAAACAACAAAATAAAACCACCTTGGAAAACGAAAGCAAACCTAACAAGGAGGTGTTGGTTGGCTTGGCTCATACACCTCCCCCCGAGCTAGCTCTCTCTTATCTCCTCTCCACCTTAATTCTCATATTTTATCAAAAATCATGGTCTCACATACACAAGCTTTTCTTCTTATTACGTATCTATATTATTATTATTAAATTGGGTTGTTGTTGGCCTTATCCTCCACCATTTTCTTGGTCTAAGTTGCTGGCTTTAAATGTTTGAAAACATAATTTATGAAATTTCCAAAAAAAATATTAATAAAAAAAATAAAGTTTAACCATATATTTCTGAATTAAAGTTGTAATTTATTATTATTTTTTAAAGAATCCAATCATTCACTGCAGACTGTTGATGGGAAACACCTGACCAAAAACAGTAAACTAAACCAACCTTAGTTAATACATAAGCTTTCCTATACATGAGGCTAAAGAGAGAGAGGGAAAAAAAAAAAAGTAACATTTATTATCACATTTAAAATTATATTTACCATAAGCTTAAGGATGCACATTTCTAAATAACATGGGCACGTGATTTTAGTTACTCGTATGGAGATAATTATGCATGGCCACGTGATTTATTTCATGCAAACTATAAATAACATTAAGTAGGCGATTGTTAGTTGAGTTTCTAAATGATTGGCTTAATTATCTATGGCAATTATGGAATATAGAATTGCATATGTTTTTCATAATTTAGTAATTATTTTTTCTTAATACCTTGATCGATGTCGAATGTGAATTATTGAGCTAATACGTCACATTTTCATAAATGAATATATATTTTTTAAAATCAATGGAGCATCTAGGTTGAAGAAGATTGGAAATTTGGAACTTTGCTAAGTACTCGATGTCGGCTTATAGCCGAATAGTTTGAACAAAAAGGACATGAGATAGATCACATATTCAAATTAATTGATTGCTTTTTAAGTCATTAGGGTTTCTACTTTGCTTTTAGCAATAGGACGTGTCAATAGAATACAGATATTATGGAGTTGGGAAAAAGGCAGAACAAAAAGAAGACAAGTACCCAATTATTAATCGAGCCAACCAGACAAATTGAATCATCATAAGTAATTAAGGCTCCAGGGAGGAATAATGTTACGTTCTCTATGCTACTAATTAGTTATTAGTTTAGTAGTTGGTATGGCAATAAGACAAAGATTCTCAGTTCATATATATATATTTCTTTTGTGAGTTTATGTAATGAAAAAAGAATTAAAATATATAAACTAGATGTTACTTCTATAATTTTTATTTTGTAGGTAATTAAGAATTTAATAATAATATTTTTCTTATTGCTTAAAATGAAAAGACAGTAAATACTTTTTCGTTTGTGGAATTTTTATTAGGAAATAAGAAAGCAAGTCCTGAAGAGGAAAGGAAAAGATGAATAATGAAATAATAAGTTGGGGATGACCCACGAAAACAATCTAAAGATATGCAATGCATGGGTCCATTCTCACCCCCACAAAATTAAGAAACCAAAAATCCTTGTTTTTTTTTTTTTAAAGAAAAAAATTTCAACGGGGGAGTACGAAATTTCGAAACGGGAACGACAAAACAGCCTTTATTTTGGCCCACAGTTTCGTTTCCATATTGTGCACTGCCTAGATCCAAAAGCATCACTTTCCTACAAAGTGGCATTCACCCAAAGAGACATGAGACCCTCTGGGGCTGGGGCTGGGGCTGGACAATGGTTAGGGACTCACCATCACCATACTCATCCTTCTTTCTAATTAATTCATTCTCTTATTTATTTATTATTAAACACCATAATCTAGTCTGTTTGAAGATGTTAATATAACATGTGAATAGTTGCAGAGAGGCAAGGAACTCTATAAATATTTAGAGAAGCATAAAGCAAATAATATTGTATATAAATGAAGAATTGCTCTCTAGTTCCACGTTAACCATGGAGGATCCAAAGGGAGAGTAAGATTTACAGTGCAGATAGAGAGAGAGATCGACCTGGATTCTAGTATTTGTGTACTTTGAATTTGTTCACGTGAGCTGCTATATATAAAAACATCAAATGAAAAAAAGAACTTATACACTAAACCTTTGGATACTCCCAAGCCCACGGGACTCAAAATCTTCACATAAATATTTCGAGATAACCAATCTTCTTCTGTAATATGCATCTAGCTATATATATATATATTATGCAACGTCGTCCATGCATGACAGGCTTCGGCGAAGACGAGAGATTTTTCTGTAATAACAAGTGGGCGGTTTAATTTCTTTTCTTTACTTTATATTGAGTCGTGGAGCTTGACCACCCTGATAGGCAATCCTTTAGGAAAATCGACAAATGGATACGCATAAGCTTGATCATCATTGGCTAACTCCCATTGGTAGTTCAGCACCAAATGGTGAATGAACACAGCCATTTCGAGTTTTGCCAACTCAGACCCAGCGCATAGTCTTGGTCCTCCCCCAAACGGCATGAAGTAATTACTACTACTGCTGCCAATGCTCGGACAACTAGAAGATCCACGAGCAGTGCTACCCTGTCAGAACACATATATTATATATATCAGAAAAAATGGAGCTTGGAAAGAAACAAGCTCACACTTGAACTCACAACAATAAAGCAAAGGCAAATAAAGAAGAATCCTGTTAGTTAAACTCCAGGGATCGATGTGTTTTCTTTCACTTGTTTTTAGATTTAAGCATCTTGTACGTATATGTTTAGCCTATGAAGCTGACAGATACCACCTTCTTTATCATTTAGCTGCGAGAGATAAAATCAAAAGAAAACAAATAGTACGTTGTCGGCCTGATTTGGATATATATATATATAGAAGTTTTGTAAAAAAGAACAGAAAGAAGGTTTTTGTCAATCTTGTGAATGGAAAATTGGACGCTAGTGTGTAGGGAAATTCATATGAGACGCAGGGGGATGTCCATCCGTCCATCCATCCATCGCCATGATGGGATGGGTGGTCAACTTCTAGACCCTTTTCAATGTCTCTTTTTATTTACTGATTCAATTTTTAAAAAAAATTAGGATCACAGTTAAATATTTAAAAAGAAACAAATAAGTAAAAGCAGTGATGTACGTGCACGTGAGAACCCCACATGCACATGGGGCTTTAATCATCTAAAAAGACCCCACTTCCACAGTTCCCCACTCGCCGAGGCAGAAAGAGAAAAAATAGAGTGGGACCAAGGTCATAATATGGAAAACATCCTGTTGAATGATCACGACAGTTCATCATTTGATCTGGTGGGGATAGCCGTAAGATCGTGGTACGTCATTAGCTTATCTTCTGGGTCAGTCTCAATCAACGGCTTTGATCAAATTTTACAAGGATCTACATGATCTCGCTGTCCCCTTTTATCGACCTATTCTGAATTCTGATAAGGAAAATCATAAACTAATGACCCTAATTCTAAAAACAAAATTAAATTTGATTATTGAATGGGTTTTAAATAAAGTAATCCAATAAAACTCGTGATTATTCTCCTTTTAAAAGATTTAAAATAGAGTATTCACTGTCATAATTCAATTTAAATTTGAGTATTCACGGTGATGGTAAATATATCTCTAAATTTTAGAAATTTTAGATAATTTTATTTAAAAAAAATTTAAAATAAAAAAATAAAAAGAAATAATTTAGTGTTAGTATACAAACGCGCATGACGCCAAAGAATTATAGCTCCAACCATGGAAATGTTTTAGAAAGGAGAATAATATATATTATAAATTCCTAATTAATCATGCATGTGGTCCCCTCACTCCCACTTAAAATAATAATAATAATAATTAAACTAATAATAAATAATGAGTTAAGGAAGGCATGTCTGTCCTAACTCCGAAAGCTTACCGACCTGCAGCCATCTCCATGGATTGAAGAGTTGAGGATGGTCAAAAAGAGTAGAATCCAAGTGCACTGCTGAGATCACTGGAAGCACTTTCCATCCACGTGGAATATCAAATCCTTTCAGAATTAATACACAAAAATTAATTAAACCCGCAAACCAAACTTCTTCATTTGTTTCACTGCATTAACAATAATTAATCACTGTATTCTCTTCCTTTACCTTTATATCGAACGTCTTTTAAAGCTTTTCTGTGCAGGAACCTCACCACGTTTCCCAGTCTAAGTGTCTCACTGATAACCTTCACAAAGAAAACCATTGGTTTATTTTTTCTGTCAGCAGAAGTTTTTAGCATATATAATAATAAAGAAGAAGAAGATAATCAAGAATGCTTTGATTAATTACACATTGGGTGAATTCCATTTTCTTGTAATCATCCCAGTTCAAGCCTTTCTCTCCTGATTGCTTCTTGGTTTTTGCAATTTCCAGGTGTTCTTCCTGTTTACAGTCAGAGAAACAGAACAAATGCAATGATAATTCATGGCTGGTTATATATATTGGTAAAAAAACTTCTAGTGGTTGAGAATATAAGATGCTTACTCGTAATTGTTGTATAGTTCTTGGACAAGATTCCAAGAAGTAGATAGCTAAAGCTATGGCGACTGAGGAAGTTTCATGGCCAGCGAAGAGCAAGCTCAGTATTAAGTCGAGGATTTGTTCAGTAGAAAGATTGGAATGCTTCAAAACCCATCCAAGAAGATCATCTTCCTCCAAATTTTCTACTCCTTCCTTCATTTTCTCAATTCTTTCCTCCATCTTTTGCTCTATGAACTTCAGGATGATTGATCGAGACTGCCAGACAGAATTTTTGTCCTGGTTAGGAAATGGGTCCTTGCATCAACTCATGATTTGTTTTACATGAAATTTCTAGCTTATAGTTACCTGTAAGGCCTTCCTATATGCGGTTCCAGGCAAATTTAAAGGAGCAGATACCACTCCTTTCATGAAAGTAACATACTCTTTCTTCAGCTGCTCAGTCTCTGGCTTTCCAGGATCCATGCTCATGATATGTTTGGCCATCAAATTGAAGGTGAACTACAATATTTGTTTTTTTTTCTCCTTGATAAGCTAAGCATTTTCTCTTGAAAAGAGTGCAATAATGAAATTTCATCTGTTTTGTTACTGTAAGTTTGAAGAATTACCTTCTTTGCCTCATCTTGAGCTGAAAATACAGAATTCTCTCTCCATGAGTTGAGAACAAGCAAAGTATGGTTCTCTACCTCTCTCAACAGATGAGTCCTGAGCCTGGCATGGCTGAGAAAATTGAGAGATATGATCCTCATATCTCTATGCATATCTCCAACTAGAACCAACATAGACCACTTCCCAAGAATTCCACCTATACTTCTCGGGTAGCTGCATTCAAATAACCTCCCTTCATTCTGCAGTATAAATCTGTTTAATCCAGCATCTGCAGAGACTATTGTTGGCTCCCCAAACAAATTGGACTTGTATATCTTCCCATATCTGCAGATCAAAATTGAAGCTTGAGTAGCCATAATTTTTCACAATCTACTTCTTGTGATTTGTGGGAATTAAGCATTTAGTTTACCTTGTGATGTGTTGTTCCATGAATTCTCCAATTGAAGTAGCATAGTAGTGCTTCAAGTAACCAAAAGTTTCTCCAATAAAAGGCCAACCCATGTTGCCTGGAGGGAGATTGAATCTGGCTTGCTTTCTTCGAATGAGAACAAGGAAGAGAAGTAGAGATAAAACTGAAGGAAGAAGAAAGATAGGAAGCTGTAAGTCAGTCATGGAGCCTGACTAGTGACTGACTGAGTCTCTCTCCGCGTGTGTGTGTGTGTGTGTGCAGAAATTGCTTAGCTGTTTTAAGCAAAGTAAAATCAGACAGAATCTGCTTTTTTGAAGTTCTCCATCTGAATTGAAAAGGTCGTTAGGAGTTTTTTAAAGGTGGGTTTTGTTTAGACGAGCGGTTTTGAATTTGATGAACCCAAACTCTATGAACCCCATAGGCTGCTTTTATAAGCTTCTCTTTTGTCTCCTAACAATAACAGCGGAAAGTAGCGACGGCCGGTGGTTTGGGCTTTTTCCTTTTCATCTCTCCTTTACCCCCCCCAAAAAAAAATATACCATTTTTATTATACAACTCATCTCTTTTTTTTTTGCTATATGTTTACAAATTATCATATGATCATTGAAAATAAGTGTACTTGTAATAATCTAAGTATCAGTTGGGAGTTGATAGTTAATATTTAATTTGCAAGCTTAACAATGCTAAAATAGGACTAGAAAAGCTAGGCGAGTGGCTACGGGGATATGAACCCCACTGCGTGGAGACAGGGCCTCGTTTTGTCCTGTTTTCTCTCGTAGCGTGGAAATTTTGAGCACTTCTCTTCTCCGTTTTGATTTTCAAGTGCATTGTGTCTCGGAAAAACACACTTCTCCGTTTTTATCGTTGCCTCCCTATACACGTTTTACAAATTATAGTTTATTTATTTTAATTCAGTGATATTAAGTTATTTTTGAGGCTTTAATTTTATTTGAAATTAATTAATTAATTAAATAAATAATATATTTAGCGAAAGTTGAAGATATAACGCATAAACAAAAAAGATGATAGTGGTTTTCATGTAAATGATTGATAATTATGGGCATTAGCTAGTGATAACCTCCATTATTGATGGACATTTTCATTTTGAGCTGTTCTAATCATGAAGAAAATCTATTACATCCCTTGTTCAAGGGTCCTACTATAGTTAAAAGTCCTATTGGGCAGTGCACTTTCATAATTTTTTTTTTTATAATTTAAAAAATCACAAAAATACTTCACATATACTATTCAAAATATTTGAATTCAATTTTTTTTAAATAATATTTTTTTAAAATTAGATTGCATTCTACAAATTTATTATTGTCGTGTAAAATATAAATTATTCTATTACAGTCTCATAGTATTTTTTAATAAATTGAGTGAATTTACTGAAAATTAGGTTTAAGCAATTTATATTAATTAAAGAAAAAGGCTAAAATAATTTTTATTATTTATTTAATTTTGAGGTTTTTTGAAAAGAAAAAAAAAATTGTGAAGTGGTGGTCAAGTCAGCCTTGATTGAAGGGTCATGTTTTGATGTTTTCATTCCAACGCACGTGTGAACATTATTGTACTTCACGTGAATACTTCTTCTTCTCCCTTTTACTTTACCTGTTCCATCTGCTTTAGCCAATGCCTTTGTTTTTCTCTCTCTCTATATATATTTTTTTATTTTAAATTTATTTATTAGTTTATTTATATTTGCTTTACAGTATGGATCTTGATATCTTCACCGACTATAATCACACCGTAAATAACATTATGTTATTTTATATTATTTTTTTTTCAATTAATAGGTTGAAAATTAAAATTAATGTATTAATTTATTTTTAATGCTGAATAAGAACTAAATTAATAATAAATTTAGTAAAATAAAAAAATTTATTAAACAAAATAATCCTAAAATTTATTTTTTTACAATTTTATTTAACTTTAAAATTTTAAACAATAAAATTTTTTTTTAATTTATTACAATTATAATTAAAACTATTAAATTAAATTTGAAAATTTATTAAAAAATTATAATATAATCTTTAAAATTTTATTTAATTAATAAATAGTACTTAAAATATATTTTTTTTATTTTAATAAATTTTTTTAATTATATTATTTACTACTCCAATTAATATATATAATAATTTTTTATACATTAAAAATATGTGATGAGCATAAATTTTTAATGAAATATTTTAATATATAATATCTATATGTGATATTTTATATAATAAAAAATTTATTTATAATAAATATTTATTTAATATTATGTATAATAAATATAAAATAGATGTGTTTTTAATATAAAATTTAAATTAAAAAATTATATATTTATCAATATAAAATGATTATATTATAATTTATTATTACCTTTTTTATATTTAATTTAATATTTTTAATTATAACTATGATAAATTAAAAAAATTTAATTTAATTATTTAAAATTTAAAATTTAAAATATAAATTTAAATTAATATAAAAATTTAAATTTTTTATTGAATAGATATTTTACAAAATAATTTTACGTGTCATATTATGTGAATTATAAAATTTTTATTAAAATGAATTAAAATAAATAATTAAAATTAAGATAAATATAAAATAATTAATTTTTTATTAAAATATAAATATAAAAAGTATTAAATATTTATATTTTTTTATTCAATGACTTAATAGAAAAAATGAAAAAAAGAATAGCAAAGCCAAAGCTAGCCACTCGTGCGGGTGGCCAGCGCCAACAAAGCCAATGATTGCTACCGTAAGACGATAACGGTCTTAGATATCTTACACGTGGGGAAGAAATACACGTGTGGGCGACAAGGCGTAAGCTGATGCACAACTACCGTTTGCTCTTAAACGACACACAACTCTCAAGGGCAGTGGGCCTTTCTTATTTGACCATCCCACTTTTTTCCATATTTTACCGTTATCCTCTCCCTTTCATTTATAAAAAAAATCTTAACTTCAATCTCTTTAATTAATTATATTTAATTCTCTTCATATATATATATATATATATATATATATACTCTTATAGTTTTTCTTAGACTAAATTTTTATAAAATTATTATCCTATTTTTTTACATTATAATAATATATAAATTAATTATTATAATTCTATTTAATTTTATTTTATTTTTAAAATATCTCAAAATATTTTTTAATAAAATTTAATATTTTTAAAATGAGTATAATTAGAAAATTGATAAAAAAAATTATATAAAATGAAGAAAAATTATGAGTATTTTTTTAATCAATGCTAAATATATATAGTATTTCTCTAAAATCCATATTAAAATACCAATTTAAATTAAATTGAATAAGGACATGTTTTTGAAAAAATTTTATCATATATTTTTTTTTCTTTATTTTCCCAGGGGAAAATGTTTTTATTTTTTAATCCTGAGTTTCTTTGAACTCTTATTTTCATTCTCCCCAAACATAAGAGAGAGAAGGGGTTTTTTTTTTTTGTTATTTTTTAAGATGTTAAAGAAATTGGGAAATGGAAGCATGGAGTGGAGGAGCTCCATATTAAGAGTATTGAGTCTGGAAAAGAGAAATCTAAAAGCTTGCCCACGCATGGGTTACATTTCAATGAACGCGGCCGCTGCATGCTTTGCTCTTTATTATTTCTCATTCAAATGATTGCATTTTGGTTCCATTCAACTATATGTTTTTTTATATATATAAATTTAGCAATGCATATATTACTTTTAAGCATTCCTTTTACAAAAATTTAGGATTTAAAATAGTCATTGTATATTAAAATCTCCAAATAAATAATCACATAAAAAATAATTTATTATGTAGTAGTATTTCAAAAATAAAAAATAATAAGAATCAATTCGTTCACTCTTAAATTTAAAATAAAATGTATGTTTTTAATTATCAAGTACGAATGTTTTTTTTCCCAATATGTCCTTTTAGCTTTGGGCTTCCTTCATACCAAAAATTGAAAAGAAAAAAACAAAGAGCAAGATCTTTGACCAGTTTGAAGGCAGCGGCTTAGATATCTCTGAATTAGTAATTTTTAATTTGGGGAGAAATGGATTTTGGAGGGCCTCAATAAATGATGATGTTTCTTTAAATAATACGTATTTGTCTTTCTCTTGGCATCATGATCGAGAAAATTGCTGTCTTCAGGGCCCATTTTGACAAGACAAAGCAATACATTTTTAACTTTTCAACAATTTACTTCTCTAATGGATTGGATGCCTTGCTTAGCACTTCAAATTATGGACTGTTAGCAGTGCAAATATTATATAAGAAAACATGACAAAATATGACATTACATATACACATTTGAAATTCTAATATTTCTTTCATATTTACAAATTTTTTGAAGAACATGGTCAATGAAGGCAATAGAAGGCCTAAAACCTTAAACCTATGTTTGGATGTGCAGAAAATAGAGGGAGAAGAAAATAACTCTTAATATTTCACAAGTAAAGATTACAAAACTATCTTTAAAGTGATTTCATCTTGAAAAATATATAGGAAAATAAAACTTTGTTTTCCTTCCGACCTTTTTTTTCCCCTTTTTATCTAAACAAGCATAAGAAAACTAACAAAAGAAAAATATTATTTATTTTATTTTATATTCTTTATTTCCCTTTTCCTCTAAAAAAATTCCTAAACAGGGTATGCGAAAACAAGTGATAATGTAGAGGGGTTTTAGGACTTGGACAAATTTATAACAATTTCCAGTAACTTAACCATAGGTTAGGAAGCAATAATTCAGGGGAAGAGCATTGATTGATTTGGGTAATGTGATCTTAAACAAATACTTAAACTCACAATTATTTAGACTTAGTGGAAGAGCATTGATTGATTGGCCGAGAATATTGGCCTTTTGTGCATGTGTAACCCAACAACATACTTGCTATTGCTTGTCTTATCAAGTAATAACAAAATTAAAGATAAAAACACTTGTACTTATCCAATCACAATTTAACATAATGCCTAATCTGGCCTTTATTTGTTTTTTTCTTAATAAAACATCTCTTTCAAATGTCTAGATAATGAAAGCTTCCAAGCTCAAGTCTTCCCATCCATCAATACGAATATGTAAAAAAGAAAGGCTACGCAACTGATGATTGCACAACCCATATCGGATAGATCTTCAATCACCATCTTAATCCTGCTAAAGAAGGATTAAAGAAACCCAGGTGCTATATGAAATTGTCACCTTTAGTACATCAATCTTTTCTTTGTGCCTTTGCTTTTGGATAAACTTTTGCAATATCTTCTCCAAGCAAATGCCAAATGGCAATATCCACTTTGTTTTGTACAAGTCGTTGCCACGATTTTATTGAAGACATTTCCTAGCAAAATTCAATCCAGACTTGTCCTCTTCTAACACATCCATTCAAATCAAACTACAACATAATTAATATCTGCACTTCATTTTCTTCACTATCAATTCTAACACAGCACATCTGCCTCCAATTTGATCTTCACGTTCAATTGCTCTTTTACCTTTCAAATATAACCTCATCCCAGCAGTTATTGTGATATACTTGAAAGTATAAAAATTAAAAAATATAAAAAAAAGGATTTTCAATACTTTGAAAAAATTGCATCACATGCAGGCAGCATGTTCTACAAAGGTACTTTTCTAGTACCACTAACATTACCTTTTTCACAAACAGAACACATTCCATTCCCATGCGCCATTAGCATTTAGCAATCACAGCTTACAAATCATATCATAATGAGCCACTACTATCCACATTCCACAGTATAATTAATTCATTTGACTGGCTCATTTATTTTTTTTATATCCAGCCTATAAAGCTGACCATCTCTCATAACTATATAAACAAACCTGTATACTCCAATCAAAATACCTGTAACATATTGACACTTGGGACGAAGAAATAGTTAAAAAGGGGAAATAAAGCTAGAAACTAGAGAGATGAGAATAGATATTATCTGTACTGCACATTAACAAAAGTATAGTTTGAAAAAATGAATAATACTCTCAGAATAATAATCAGTATACATTACCATGGTTTCACTTGCATCACACGAGAAAATATCAACTTCAAATGAGAGTAAATGAAACATCACTTATGAGCATTATTCACGCTCAAGTACAAGGCAAAAGAGGAGGCACCCTGCATTCCTTTTGAAGACATATGGGGGCCATATTAATTATTATTTAAGAAAAATTATGTCACCTGTCGCAATCAGCTTTTCATTTTATTCTCCTACTTTCGTCTTCCCTAGCTTATGACAACTGGTGTCTTAGACCCATGTTTGAGGAAATTAAACAAAATGGTCCCATAGGGGACCACGAGAGAACCATAAACAAGCACAAATACAACTACTTTGCACTTGTGAAATCAGCCAATTAGCCTTCTTATAGTCGATATAGTTTTCTTTAACATATTCAATGGAGATTAAGCATACATGAGAACTCGATGTTATGTCATGGGTCGTCTAGTTGAAGCAAGGAAATTGAAATGTATAATAGCCTCGGCAAGAAAGATGTGTAGACAAATTTCAAAGAGCAAAAACAGCTTTGCTCTGAAAGCCTGATGCGATTCAATGCCTAATCCTAATAAATAAAAGTGCTGATAGAAATCTATGTACAACTCAATGTTACATATTCTAAAATGGTATCATTTTCCATTTCAAAATACCACTTTTCTTCTCCTCAAATAAAAATGCTTTTGTGGTGACAGGTTTTATATTCAGAGAGGATATGTTTATGACCCCTAGGTAGTATGATTATATATTTATAATTATATAACAGTTACTCTAACACACACCTTCAGCTGGTTACTTTAACAATGCACCAGGTGTTTGCCAATTAACATATTAAGTTCATTTGGTTTGATGTCCCACCCAAAGCAGGGGACAGGGGGAGGGTGAGTGGAGAAGCCTTAGGAAAAGCCTAAACAACATAAAGGCCTATGAAGACCTAAAATATAAGCATGGTGAAAGTCACTTGAAATGGAAAATTCTACCAATTAAGTTTTGTTAATAAGATCTGCCTTCCTTGCTGGGTAACTCTCGAGTCAGGTCTGGTCAATACTCAGTAGCCCAGTTGATGATATTATGTGACAGCAGATCAAGGTTCTCTTGCCTAATGCCACAATCTCTTCCTTATGAAATACCTTCCCCAATAAAAGAAGTAAACAACGCAATGAAGTTCTGGCTCCCATCAACCACAAATTCAAATAACAAAATTGTCAAATAATCATACTTTATGGTTTTCATTCTAAAGCCACAAGAGAGGGGAAGCAAACACGATAGATATTAGAGGAGAATAATCAATGGTGGTCCTTGTTGGTTGTTGACAAATAAATCTGCCAAATATATTTGTAGATAGACACAGAGAGATAGAAGAGATAGAGAAAGAGAGCAATGATGACATTGAACAACTCATATGAGTTATGGTCTTGGACATTTACAACAGGACGATTAAGTGCTGCAAACTCATTATAGTACGCACCTCGTATGAAGTAAAATAATTCTTTTAACATATGGGCATATAGCTAATTTCACAAATGGTTGTTTAAAGTCATGATGCCAAATTGAGATATAGCCAGATTTTCAATTTGACAACCAAGTAAGAACTCTTGTGGTTCACCTCTTACCGTCCAATTATATTATAAAAAGAACTTGATTACCGCATACTGAATATCTCTTTAACATGACAACAGTAACCTTATTGAAAACACAAAGGTGTATTAGTGATAAAAAGAAGACTTCAGAAATATAATGAAAGTGAAAATTGCGTGAATTAAGTAGATAATGGGTAATGCAAGGTTAGTTCAAGTAAGGTTAACCAAGTTACCTACTCAGGAGCCAATCTAAAGTTAGAAGACATGAAGATCTAAACTGACATGTCACTAAACCAAATTGACCTTACCAATTCAAATCATATTAACTCAAGTCTCCAGTTACCTAGTGTCTCGTTGCATAGAGTAACGGATTCCCGCACCCTTTTCAGCTATTTAGCCATTGAACTCGGCTGAAGTTAAATTCATAGCTTTGGATCTAAGTTCAGATCTTACTCAAGAAGAGAGAGAGAGAGAGAGAATATACTAATCGTCATAACTTTTGGGGATTAATTTTCTTGGACAATAATGGATTACAAGATTAGTAATGTCCCTTAATGTTGCTCGAGGGTATGGTGGTTGTATGTGAAAAAAGTAGTGGATAAATTCTCAAGGCTTTCACGTATTTGCTATATAGAGAGATAAAAGAGAATCATACCATCTATCCCAGGGAATAGGGACTAGGACCGCTTATGGTTGACCAAAGCAGTGCTCCTCCATGCTTTACAATTGCTCTATAATAAGCCACAACACTGAAATGTAAGTTAAAAATATCATCACTGAGTTATGCCAGAAAAACTATCCTGCTATAGCAAGTTCACGTTGACAAAGGTAACAACAATCTTCTATCCCTCTTCCGGGGCCAGCAACTGCCTAGAACCCCTCAAGCGTATGGGAAGACAAACCCAAGGCAAATTATGACCCAACAAAGCCAAAAAAATTTCTCTGAAACCCCCTTTGCAGGAAACTCAGACTACTTTACTGTAACAGTTTCACTTTATGAAGATACTGACACTTGAAGTAGGTTTACTCCTTCATGTGAAGACCCAACGTTGCAAAAATGAAACTACTCCTGGTTATAGATGTATAAAAGCAACTTGTTCGAGGAAAACAATTTTCTAACTCAAGAGAGAAGCGTTGTATCAGACCCAAAATAGTTAAAGCATTGATGCTTGATATCCTTGTTGGCTTGTGTCCCATCAATTTATACTTGTGGGACTACTGGTAATCCAGCAAAATGATATCATAGTTCATAGAGTAGATAAGTTGGAAATGATATGGATGTACATATAACTCCTAAGATTTTAGTCCACAAATCTTGGAGGTACTATTTCACATAACTTGCCGTATTTAAGGTATCTAAGTCCCATTTTGAGCCTTAGGGTAGGAATATGAAGTTATCAGCCTTCCAACTTTTTAATGAACCCTCAATAGAATGAAAATGGAAATTCAATATTTTAAGGCACAATTCCCTATACCACTATCCCCTAAAGTAGGACAGCATGTGACACACTAAACCAGACATCACTGTTCACGTAACTGGAGTTGCTTGTAAAACTAAACATGACATTCATAGACATTCATAGAACCTCTGTGCTTCAAATTTCGATAGTAGGTAAACAAAAATGGATACATGGTGCTCACACCAGTACCCAAGCCAATCCTGGTGTCTACTCAATATTCTAAAATCTTAAAAGCAGCGAAAAATCCTCGGTTTGATGCATGATCAATTACACAACAATGAGACTACTGAGTATAGAGCATGGAAATTTCCCATTATAACAGATTAAAAGATAAAAATCAAATAATAAAAGAGAAATAGAAAGAATTACCAAGAAGTGATGTGGGGCTTCCGAGAGAAGACAATGCGAGCAGAACATCTGTGCTTGGATCGAATCTGGTAATCTCTGAGTTTCTCAACGAGCTTAGACCGAGTTATCATATGAAGTTCTCGTTTTCGCCTTTCCTTTTTCATAAAAAATTAGTAGCAGCTGCAAGATTTTGAGGCTGGAATTCGGCTGCTCGATCTCAGCGTAATCATTGATAAAAGTAAAAATTTAGCTTTACTGTTTTTATTTGAGTTGAGATCAAAAAATTTTCTTTTTCTTTCAATTTTAAAGGAGAGGAAGAGGGAAAATGAATCATTGAAGCAACCAGCCAGTGGAATTGGCTCTCTTTTGCTCTAGCCTATGATTTTTTGCTGAGGTGCCTGGACGATCCTCGACCCGTATACCATTTTTGGGTCGGTTGGATAATCCGTTTTCACATATATATAAAATTTAATATAAAAAATATTATTAAGGGCCAACACAACGTTCTTTTGAGAAGAACGACAATAGACATAAACGGTGGCGTTTTTCCCAAACGAAAGCCAACAAAAGCGTTTTTACACTTTTATTTCACTTTATTTTTTATTGTTATTTTTTACAAGAAAGTCGTGCGAATTTATATTTCAATTTAATTAAATGTTTGAAATATCTCCTTTACATTTCTTTTTCAAAAAATAATTTACATGTAAAAATAAATTTTGTGGAAAATAGTTTTTTTTTTTTATGAAAAGTAACTATTATTTTATTATTTAATTATAATGTTGAAGAAAAATAATAGAATAGTATCAATGGAATTTTCAAAGTTGAGAAAATATTTTTTTTTATTTTTTCAAAAAGTATTTTTAATTAAGAAATATTTTATATTAATCATCCTAAATGTCAAAATGCCAAAAAAAAAAAATCCATAAAACAAATATAATCTTAACTAATAAAACTTTAATTTAATAATATTAGAGTATTTTTAAAACGATTAAAAAATTGTAACATTCCCAGTTAAGCTAATTTTCTATATAAAAAAAATTATATATTAAAATAAAGGGAGAGTATTTTATTGAAATCGAAAAAATTCATTTAACAAAATTAATTTAAAAATTTGATTAAAATCAACCTCGATTTGATTTTTATAAATAATAAAATTTTAATATTTTAATTTATTCAATTTAGTTTAATTATAAATAAAATTTTAATCTTTTAATTTATTCGATTTAGTTTAATTATAAATTTAATGGACCGAATGCTCTATTAAAATCCATAGAGAGAGTGAAATTAAAAGGAGATATCATTAGTTAATCTTACGGACCATAAACTCCAAAAATAAAGAAGAAAATAAGAAATGGAGACGAGAGAAAGGGATATAGAGCGTTTAATGCCCATTCAAGCAATAAAAAATAGAGATAATAATAACACTGGATTCTCTAATTCATCTTCTGAAACTGTTTCTCCTCTTGTTTCTTCTTCTCATCACTCAGCTGGCAGAGAGGTTTGTTCCTTAATTTCTCTATTTTTTTTTCCATTTATTTATTTTTCTTCTTTTTTGTATCTCATGATATTCTGTGAGACATGCATTTGAAGGTTTTATGATTTAGATTGTTTCTCAATTTGAATCTCTTAGTTAAAATTACTCGCTCGAGTCCTCGACCGTGTGGAAATTTGTAATCATTAGTGCTAACTTAATTCTAATATTCAATGATTCAACATTTAATCATTTGGATGATCGAAGTTATCAAGTACTCTTGAAGTGTAATTGAAGTTGATTTTAGGTTTGTTATTGTTTATGCAGGCATTTTGCAAAGTGATTCGTAGCTGGGCTTCAAAAAAGTTTATGACAGGATGGTTAGCTCTTCTCTACTTGATGACATATAACATTGGTTTTTCCCTTCCTATTCAATTCTAATTCAAATTTTTGATGTCATGTTTATGCTATACACAAACAGAATGGGTTTCTTAAACTTGAAATTTGCATTTACTTTTCTCAAGAAGTTTCACAATTCTTATGAATTACATGTATTTCATTTATCGCACAAAAATATATTTATTTTCCTTAATAT
The DNA here is from genome assembly GCF_001659605.2 of Manihot esculenta. NCBI lineage: Eukaryota > Viridiplantae > Streptophyta > Magnoliopsida > Malpighiales > Euphorbiaceae > Manihot > Manihot esculenta. The sequence continues at coordinate 7,276,820 of NC_035162.2, read as the reverse complement.
TCGTTCCAAGTTACATGTTTCTTTTTAATCCATCCCAATTATATAATTTAGGGTTTGGTGTGTTAAGTGACTAGCATCTGGTGTTGTTTCGCAGTGTAATTTTACTTCCTATAGCCATCACATTCTGTGTGACCTGGTGGTTTATTAGCTTTGTGGATGGATTCTTCTCTCCAATCTATGCTCATCTAGGAATCAATGTATTTGGTTGGTGCATTGTCTTCTCTTATCTGTTACATACATTTGTCATCCTCCATATTTTCCAAAAAAAGAAAAAAAAAGAAAAAAAATTGTACGATGAACTCATTAGCAGGTCTTGGATTTGTGATTTCTATCACTTTTATATTCCTGATTGGTGTGTTCATGTAGCCGTGGTTGGGAGCTTCTGTTCTTAACTTTGGAGAATGGTTCATCAAGAAAATGCCTTTTATTGGCTATCTCTACTCTGCCTCTAAACAAATCAGTGCAGCGATAGATCAGAACTCCAATGCCTTCAAGGACGTGGCCATCATAAGGCATCCGCGTAATGGAGAATACGCATTTGGTTTCATCACATCAAGTGTTATTCTTAGTGGAGGATTGGGAACAGAGGAACTTTGCTCCATTTATGTCTTTACAAATCACCTTTATCTTGGAGACGTCTTCCTCATCAGCTCAACGGATATCCTAAGGCCTAATCTCTCTGTTCGAGAAGGAATTGATGAGAGTTTTTCAACTAAGCAAAACAAGCATATTTATTAGCAGTTTAATTCAATATAATTACCAGTTAGCTAGTAGCAAAGACACTTTCGCAGAATTTTTAATGTTCCAAAGCAAAATATAAAATAGTAATGGAGTTCATGGGTTATCATGTGAGGCAGAAATTGTCATCTCGGGAGGATTGTCGATACCTAAGATACTGACTACATTGGATGCACATTCCATTCGAGCATCAGGAGTTGGCAATGTCATGATCCCACCAGTATAGTTGCAGACTTGCAGCCCTTGTGCAAGTTATGCCTCTTACAGGTTTATTCTTTTTGACATGAAGAGACGGGGGGCGTTCCAAATGAGGTCCACAAACTAGTTGATTTCCGTAGATATGATCTTTCAGGTGGTTTGTCTGACAAGAGTTCATCCTTAAATTCTGGTTTTTTGTAATTAAGCAATATTAGATTTGGCAAGTCGTATTTTACCAATACAAGCGGCCCAGACAAATGTTGACGGCAGTTAAAACGGTCAAAGAACTTTCAAGATTCTCAAATTGTATATCATGATGAAGATACATTAGATTAATTTAAGATCAGCTCTCCTACTAAATAATTACAACCCTTTACAAAATGGAAGGCTTTCCTAGAGCAATATGCCGTCCCACCAATTGTACCTCCAGCGGAAGCCCAAATTGGCTGCTAAGGGAGGTTATAATTGGTGGCAACACTTGAGGACCACTGTGCCCGTGACAAATAGCTCCCAAAAATTAGAAGGAAAGCAAACCTCCTTCCGAGATCAAAAGCAAAATGGCAAAACATCCGAAACCTACATAGCCATTTCAATTCCAATCCACTAAATGTCTAAAGCAACTCATTAACTGCTAAGGGTGGAGAGCATGCCCCCAGTTGCAGTTGGTATTACCACCTCCCAACCAGGTCCTTTGAGGGGGAAAGAGCCAACTGGAGCATCATTTTCTTTGTCATCCACTGGGCATCCAATCAGGTCACTGCGATCCAGTACCCGTTCTAAATCCTCATCACTGATATCTGTCTGTATCAACTTGTCTTCAGCAGTTTCTTCATCTCGAAGCAGCCCTAGTATGTCCTCTTCCTGAAATTTTAATTAGAAAATCCACTAATGACTTGAACAAAACAAGTGAAGCCTGTCATTGTAGTATGCATTTTCTAATGGACAAGGGAAAAAAAAAAAACTCCCAATTTCGAGCTGCTGCACAACATCTCCACTAATAACCAATAGGAAAAGAGGAACAAGGAAGACATAACGAACCTCCACATCAACCATGGCATTAGACTTCATTCTTTCTTGATGAAACTGCCCCTTACCTATGACCACATGCTCAAGCTTCAGCTTACTAAATGCTCTTTTCAAAATGCGACCCTGTACACATATAATATATCACTCTCCCAACCAATTAATGTTGCCTCACATAATTAAGACCAATGAAATACCTCAACGGACTGAGCTGTTGCAAGTCTGTAAACATGAACAGGCTTGGTCTGGCCAATTCTGTGGCATCTATCCATGGCCTGCAGATCCATTTGAGGGTTCTGAAACACAGGTACAACTGAATTAGCTCAACATCATGATTGGTGGAAGGAAAAGTGAATGACATCAAGAAATACCCAGTCACTGTCGTATAGTATGCAGGTATCGGCTGCAGTGAGGTTGATACCCAATCCGCCAGCTCTAGTGCTGAGAAGAAATATTCTATAGTTGCTATTCACATCATTGAATTCCTGAATCTGATGCAGGAAAAGAAATAATTGATAAACTATGATTATTCACTCATGTTGAACGAAACCGCAATTATATCATCACAAAGTAGTAGATAGTAATTAGAGATTAACGGCAGAACAACAATTACTCCACAAGCAATTGATTTTTACAAAATACTTGCTTCCAAAACATTATATCACCTATAAATCTGACTAAAGAAGAGTGGAGGCCTAACCAAGACATACATTGAAATGGACTCTTAAGATTGCATTCATGAAGCAACAGGAAATGGTCGACTACAACCAAAGTTACCTGGAAGGAATAATTGCTGGCTCAATGCTAAAAGAAATATTAAGAAAAAAAAATCATATTCCATAATTATATAAAATAAAACACCAACCTGTCTTTTCCTTTCATCCAACTTCACACTGCCATCAATTCTACAAACTTCATAACCTCTTTCACTAAAATAATAGTCCATTATGTCCAAAATCTTAGTCCATTGAGAAAATATCAGGACCTGTTTATGAGGGCAGTTGAATATGAGTAGGAAACTTTTGAGAAAATTTGAAAATGTTAACTTCTATATCTTACTTTATGCTCAAGTTCAAATAGCCTATTCAACAATTTGTCCAGCAACCTGAACTTGCCACACTGCTCAACTATCTGTTCCACAGGAGGGTAGAACCCTGTCAAGAATGCAGAAAGTCTCGAGTGAATCTGAAAAGCATGAAATCACAATAAAAGTACAAAATGAACTAAAAAAGAAGTACATGAGCCATCAAAAGCCGACTCTAGTAGGTCAGGATGGTTGCAGTTCTTCCGCAGCTGAATCATCAAATTGTTGAGCTTCCCTTTCATACCACGTCCTAAAATTTCATTAATCGGAAGTTGATAAGTCAATTGGAAAACATAATGCAGGAAACAGTATTTAAGGGGGGAAAATAATCTACCAACAGCTACTATAAATTCAATAAAGCAAATGAATCGATCATGCAGCACATTAACTCCACTTCCACCATAATCAGATAATGAAAACAATTGAAAAAAAAAATAACAATCATTAGGACTCAGAATCAAATAACCAATTCTATGCAGAAGTTTTTTTTTTTTCTGAAACAATTCTATCCAGAATTTAATCACTCGAACAGGTAAGTTGTAGTATCTTCCAATGAATGGTAACCATTAATAATAATTCTCACAAAATTGAATTTACAGCTCATGCATTGAAGCACTGGGAAGCCATCATACCTTCCTGATAACAGATTCCACATGCATGTTTTTAAGCATGCATGAGATGCCAACCATTGGCTCTATTCACCAGATCCAAAGGCTAACATCTCCATATGCAATAAATGAATTTCATAATGTAAGTGCCAGCAGTTCTGATACCCAAAATACAACATCAATCCTAAATTACATTCAAAGAAAAATAAAAGTTAATTAAGCAGACTTTCTTCCTTATAAATGAAAGATTATATAGTGGCATTTCCAACAATTGAAAGTAATACAGTACCTGTATCCACCTTCTCTCGTAAATAACCCTCCAAAGTCTTATTAATTAAATGATCCTGAAAGTTCTTTTGATGCTCAGTCAAGGTAGCATATAAAATTATCTCTTTTTTCCGAGGGAGCATCTGCTCAACATCAGCCTTCATTCTCCGGAGAAGAAATGGACGCAATATGGCATGAAGTTTAGCTACCACCTGAAAGTGACAACCCAGGCGTTCAAATCAAGCTGAATGGATACAAGCGAAATTGCTTGTTAGCAAGGACACTTACCTGCGCCCTTCTCTTCTCTTCCAGCTCCTCCTTCAATGCTTCACCATTAGTCTTTCCTGACAGATCAAACCTGAACAAAAAACCATGTCACAAGTTACAGAAAGAGTCGAGCATTCTGTAAGGAATCAGTGCTAGTATGTAATACTATTGACTCTTTCATCGCTAATTAAATCGTTAAGGTTTCACCAATTTCAGCATATTCTTCAACCCGTCCAGGAATTTTACATCCTCAACCTAACCTTTTGGAGAGAGATGCACTATCTAACATATATGGGAAAGCAAAGTTGGGCTTACAGATGAAAGAAAACAACTTTTCTGAAAATGTAACATTCCCACACAACTCAAGCAAAAGAATGTAACATTCCTGGCTCATTCTCAGTGATGGTTCCAGCAACCAAATGCAGACAAATAAAATTGTGACTAAAACATAAATGCAGAAAAATAAAAGGGTGAAATGGAACAGACAGAAAGATTCTCATGGAGACATCAATCACAAACAGAGACTGTTCTAGCTAATGGATGCACACTAAGGTTCCGCCAACTGTTCCTTTAACATACAGTTTGATGAACGAAATAGTCAACATGAGTTTATCAATAGAAAAGTTTACACATTTAATCAGCTACAAAGGAAGCCACTAAAAGCACTTCCATGATGTCCAGAGTCGGGCAAACCAAGAATAATTACATACAAAAAAAATTGCAGGAAAATGCAAGTTTCTCTTAAGAACAAATGATTTCAAGGTTAACAAGATCTTCTGGGGAAAAAAATTACAGAAGACAGAAGACTGAATTAGCTTACCATGACTCAAATTCATCATGGGATTGGAAAATATCAGGCAAAATGAAATTTAACAGTGTCCAAAGCTCAGCCAAATTGTTCTGCAGAGGTGTCCCAGTTAGTAGAAGCTTATTTTCTATAGGCAAGCGTTTCAATTCCTTAAGCAATTTGCACTTTGAGTTCTTCAACCGGTGCCCCTTCAGGAAGAAATTTAGCCAGAATAACCAAAAAAAGAAAAGATGGAGGAATCAGGATTCTTAAAAATAACAAAGCATCACTAGGCCTTAAGGCCTCTAAGAGACTGGGTTCAAAAGACATATTTCAAAATAAATAAATCAATAAAATAGCAAAGACTACATGCATTTATTTCAAATTATTTGCCTTTTTGCAACAAGGTCTAGTGTTATTCCTGCATCTAAATAAATTTCATATTTCAAAACATAATTGAATGATTTTCAGAACACAAATTAGTAATAATTAGAAAAATATCAAGATTGCAAGACTGTTGAACACAATGTGTATAATGTGGTGCCAAAACGTAAGAATGCAAGTAACTGAGCAATTAGTGCTAAATCAGATTTAATTTTGATCAATGACCCAAAATGATTTACTTCCATTTTACTTAAACAGAAAACAATAGAAAGGTACTCTTAGCCCCTTCTGCTTCGACCAATTTGTTTTTGCTACACTGGGTCACCAGTCACAGGAACTCATCATAAAGGAGAACAAAAAGTTCTCTTTGCTTCGGACATTACAGTTTAAACAGAAAAAACAAAATTATGCACCAAGAGAATTAGTAAAATCTACAACCTTGTTAGAGCACTAACCTCATCAACCACAAGATATTTCCAATTGTAATGTCTCAAATACTTTTTCGAGTCTGACAATGCAATCTCATAAGAAGTAACAATAATGGGAAACTTGGGCCCAATAGATCTAGGCATGTATTTACTCCTTATCTCATTCCTTTGTTTCATGTCACCATGGTAGATAATTGCATTTACAGAAGGTGCAAACCTAATTGAACAAATTCATAGGGCATATTAAATTGGATACTAAAAGATAAAAGTTTTAATGTGTGCGAGTTCATATGAAAAAGCTTACCTTGAAAACTCATTTACCCAATTTGAGAGAGTAGAAAGAGGAGCAACTACTAAATATGGACCATGCAACCCATTCCCTTTTAGATGTGCAAGGAAACCAATTGTTTGTATAGTTTTTCCAAGTCCCATTTGATCAGCAAGGATCCCATTGAGCCCATTTTGCCACAAGGAAATCAACCATTTCACACCTTTGATTTGATAGGACTTCAACTTCCCACCAGTCAACAAAGGTACCAGCTCACTCTGCTCTTTCTCAAGGCTTTCTTCCTCGGACAGACTTGTATCTTCATGGTTTTCAGTTTCTTTAGATCTTGTCAGCATTGCAGCAACAGCCCTCTTGGCTTTCCTCTGAGAACATGTTGCAGCAGCAGCATCATGATATTTCAATTATCAAGGACCTTAAAATGCATCCAGACACTAGCGAAGCACATATAAAAACAAAAGTATACACAAAAGATTAAAAAGTCAGGTTTACAGAAAATTCAGATTGTCAATTGTTCTAATAGTGCAGATGAAATCTACATCACCTTGATCAGAAGGAGAAAAACCAAGTTAATTATCCACTATTTTCATCTTTACTTGGCTTTACCTGGCTCAGAAGCTTATTAAGCATATGCAACACCCCTAATCTAATAAATACCTGAATTTCTTACACCCTCGGGCTGCTTTGGTTCCATAACCTTACAAGATGCCAACATAATTATGCTTGGAACCCCTAAAAACTAAGGAGTCTAATGATGTTGATCACTTAAGAATAACACTCAACAGGCAGTACATATAGTCTCTAAAGAAAAAATTGTAAGTCAATTGTTAACTTCCTCATGAGTAATTCATGAACAAAGTAAAGAAGCAGAGGAAGTGTTACAGAATTATATTGTGCAGCAGCTTTTCTTTTTGGGCCACGACCTCTCTTTCTCACAGCTGGTTCGCTCTCCTGCTGCACTCCATTCTATCAAATGAAAAAATATAGATCGAATTTAAACAGGAAAACATGAATAAGAAGTAAAAAAACTTGCTAACCAAAAAAGAAGCTATCTGAAAACATGAGTTTGAGAGGATACACAAGTGATTTCATCCATTTTTTCCAGCAAGAACTCTGAGTAGAGTTGCGTTTGAGTTAGAAGCTCATCTAATTTGGTGAACTGGGTGCTATTCAAATGAGGTGCTACTTCTGGCTGTCCCTCTTCCTTTGCTTCTTGTTTCAGCCGAGCTTCCAACAATTTTTCTTCCTCCTCTGTCATGGCTCTTGAAATAAGAGAAACATCCCCATTTTTTGCATCTAGTAGGATATCATTTTCCAAGGTGTCTCCAGTTTTGTCCTTGCATTTCTCCTTCAGATTAAAAAACATAAATAAATAAATGAAACAAATGAAAAACCTTGTGAGAAAGACCACAACTCTCTAAATTTTAAGGGGAAAAGTTTTAACAGCAAGCATATTAATGAAATGTTAGGTTTGAGCACAAACTTAACAGGACAGACTCCAAAAGTTTAATCTTGATTTCAGATCAAAAGAATGTTAAAGTAATGAAGTAATGAACTAACAAATGCATGCCCATGGATTGGTGTGACGTTAAATCTCAATAAGTTCACAAATGTTGTCTCTTTTGCATCAAATATTCAGGAACAGGTAATACAACTTATCAAAATAAGGGCACAGGAAGAATGCAGAACTGTCAATCAATATTAAGTACCACAACAGAAAATAGTGCGCTAATATCACAGTATAACTTCACTTGATTTGTTCTCTTTTTTCTATTCTAAAAGAAAAAAAAAATCAGAATCCTTAGGCATCAAAAAAGTTATTTTATTTTTTTTAAAAAACCTAATTCTTATGAAAAGTACAAGTGTTTCTTTACTTTTTTCCCGTGAAGCATAATTGATGTCCATTATTAGAAAGCATGCAGTTGAACTAAATGATGCTAACAATACTATTAAGCTCACAAACATAGTCATTAAAGGCAAGCCCAGAGTCGAGGATCAACAAGCTCCAACCTCAGGCCTCTACAAAATGAAAGGCAAGGCACTAGGAGCAAGGCCCCAAATGTGCCTTATTTCCATCTTTGTCAAGCACTTCTATCGGCATACAACACTACCAGTTAACCCATTTATCGATCTATCATTATTTTATAATGTAAGATTAACAAGTTATTTAGGTCCTCTCCTTTTAGGTTATCTAAAATTGCTTTTCTTCTCTTTTTTAATAAGGCTATTTGGATTTATTTGTAAATATTAAAATCCAAGGTGTTTTTTTTGAATTTTTCTTTCTAACAAGTTTTTAAAACAAGAAGGCAACGTTAAAGTCTTTACCTTATGCTATTTTCGTCTTACAGAGAAATTTTTATCCCATGTTATCTATCACTTGAAATTTGAGAATTTCAAGGTAACACTAATTTTTATTTTTCATATATACCCATGCTAGTCTTTAAGTCATATGTGAAAAAAAAATAGGACTATCTACAGAATAATTTAGATAAATTATCATAAACTTTTCTAAAACTAAGCTTATTAATTACTCTTATTGGTTTGGGTGAATAAACCTTAAAAACATATACTATAGGATGGAGGTAGTAGTTTTGTACTTATTAATGCTTTGTAAATTGATAATTTTTTATATGTTTAGTTAAATAGGACTACATCTATTTTTCTTTTACTTTATTTTTTAATTTTTTACAAATTACTCATCTCATTCAGCCATGCCCTAGGCCCCAAGATCCCTTTGAGACTTGGTGGGCATTGAGACTTTAATAACTATGCTAACAAATACAATGAGACATCGCATTTGTGCATCAAACCCCAAACAGATTCAAAACTTAGAACACTTCAAAATAACTAAAATGCTTATAAATCCTAGAAAACGAAGCCATTTTCCAGCACCTTTCTCCCAAAACCAAACAAAGGATCTTCGTTTCCCCGCAGAAAATAGAGTTCTGAACCATTTATTAAAAGAAATGAAAAGGGTATGGGGAGGGCCAAAAAATACCTCTTCTTCAAGAACCGAAGTGGGTGAATCAGCGGAGACGTTCTTCATCTCGCTCTTGGCCACCATTTGAAGCCCTAAAAATATCAAAATTAAAAACAAAAATTACAACTCCAAACAGTAACAAAAAATGGGGAAAAATTTGAGGTTTTCACAGAACAAAAAGATCGTGAAATCAAAAGCGAGAAGGAGACGACAAAAGATAGACAGAGAATTACAGTGAGCTTAGTTTTTCCTCAGTAAGAGAAATAAAAATGGAGATGTGAAGAAGATGAAGAGACCAGATGGAGGAGGGAAATAAACAAACGGGTATTTATTTGTTTTAATTTAATAAATTGGGTCAGAAGGCACTATGGACTACGCGCGGGAAATCGAGGGTTTGAAAGTTTGCCCTCGGAATATGCAGTAAATTACCCACTTGCCCAATGGTACTCTCGCTGGCTGCTGCAGCCGCCGTCTTCAGCGCCTATTAAGGGACACGATGCATGTTTCTTTTTTATCCTTCGGCTTTCCTTTAATACATTAAAAAAACATTTTATAATGGATTAAGTTTTTTACTTAATAAAATTTTTAAAAATATATTTAAAAAAATTATTATTTAATCCATTTAATGTGTAAAATCTAGTTAATTGATTGGTTATTTGATTTTGAAAAACAATATATTAATAAGATTTTAAAAATAATATATTAAATTATTTATAATCCATAAATTATATCAAATTAATATATTCATTCTGTTTTTTTTTTAATTGTTCCAATCCCATTGAAAATTTATAAAAATTTAAAATAGTATATAATAGTGGATAAAAAAGCAAACTACAATATTTGAAAGATTCTATCTTAACTCAATAATTATACTTGATTTAAAATTGTAATAGAAATTAAATAAAAATTGAGTATAAAAATTATATACATAAAAAAATTAAATGTATAAAAATTATGGAATAAAAGTTTTTTTTAATGTGCGAAAAGGAAAAGTGAATAAAAATTATAGAATAATGAAATAAACACGGTTGGATTCAAACTGATTCAAATAATTTTTAAATTCACTTAATTAATTTAAATTAATTAATAATTTTAATATCTAACTATTATATAGAATTTAGATTTTTTGTAATCCGTGTGGGATGGTGAACTGTGTATAAGCAATAATAAACTATGTATAAATATTTTCATTGAGAATCGTGACAGTATTATATTTAAATTTAAATTAAAAAATCTATTGGGTAGATATAAAGCCACTCCCCGTATATAAGAATTTTCATTGAATATTGATTGTAGTTATAAATAAATAATAAATTCATACAATATTTTTGTATTTTATGCCAGAAAGCCTGGAGGCATGAAAAGTGCAAAAAGTATTGTAGAATAAACATTACTAATAGGATGCAAGAGAAGAACATGAAGAATAGCTCAGCTAGAAATGTTCAATCTTTACTTGAAAAAATAAATGGAAAAATTGAAGACTATGGAATCAATTCTTCTTCTCAGAAACTTGCTCTGCTATTCTGACACAATTGAACCTCATTAATGGTAACAAAGATTCTGAAATCCCATGTACTCTTTATTCTCCAGCTTCTCAACCATGTCTGCTATCCCCACTCCACCTGCACCATCACAACAGAAGCAAAGCTTAGCTACCACATGCGTAATAGCTCACTGATCGAGCCCTCTTGCTCTGAAGATTAACAGGCTAAGCCATCTGCTGAAGCTGTGGGATGTAAAAATGCATCAATATATTCTCTTCAAAAATGGAAAAATAAGACTTATACCTAAGCTGATTGCGCTCACAAAAATTGTCAGAGCCAATATGAAGATGATGATTGATGTTCTTCCAAGAAGAGCAATAATCTTCCTGACTACGTGCTGACCGGCAAAGGCAGCAATTGTTGCAACCAAAACAAAATAAGAAGCTGCAGCAACAAGGTCAGTTTGAGTTTGTTTTCAGAATAAGTAATGTAATCCTCTTATCACTTTCACTTACCATATGGGACTGGAAACCGGTTGAGAAGGTAGTATTGTACAACTGACATTGAAGATGAGAATACCATTGCAAAGGTTGACGTTGCACTTGCCACCTGACAACGAGGAACCAGAACTGGTAATGTTTCTGTGACATGTTTAATTTTTTAAGAAGTTAATGTACCTGAGGAGGAATTCCTAGTTCAAGGAAAAGAGGTCCTAAGATGAAGCCACCTCCAAGTCCAAGTAGTCCACCCACCATTCCTGCCACTATCCCACATGAACAGTAAAGCAATATCTGAAGAAATTTCCAGTTTGTAGCTTCTTTTCCTTTGGATGCTATCACCCTGGTTCCTTTGCGCAAGCATATGGCTTCAAAAATTGTAACTGAGGCAGCAATTGGTACCTGTTCAGTATTAAACTGTTATGTTGAACTCTTGCAGTTACACTAGAATCTTCTGTCTCAGTTTATGATCTTAAGAACTGAAAGTGATAAGAGAAGTCTGCTGCTATACGGTTTCAGAAAACATCATCATTGAACTATGTCTAATTTTGGTTTCTTGACAAGAAATGTTGGTATGAGGTTTCAGAATTTACCTGCAAGGCATTCAGAATCCAGTACGTGGTGGAGCACGTTTTAACGTAGGACTGCAAAGAGATGCACATAAAAACAACATGATCAGTAAGCTTGTATGCTTCTTGCTTCAGGTTCTGTAAGTCTTAATTCAGACAAATGAAGAAAAATTTAAACAGCTGAGGGGGAAAAAAAAACGGAATGTCGAGTAATATATAGCTTACTTTAACAATTTGAACAGCAAGAAAGCCCAGCCATACATACGCCAGAAGTGCTGCCTCTTTCCAGTAAATATTTTGCAATATGTGGACCTGGATAAAGCAATGAGAAACAACTGTGATTATGACTTGCTGAAACAAAGTATACAAGCAATTTTCTTGGACTCACGTTATCGTCATCTGGGATTGCAGCTGGACCGCTTGGCAGGGGTTTGTAATCTTCTCCCTCACCATCTGCAAATTGTTGATTGAGTTAACAAAAACTTATATTCAGGATAATGAAAGCAAGTCCTTGATATTTTATGAACTTTTTGATTAGGAGGATTTTTTGGTTAATAACAGATCAGTCAATCTCACAAAATTTCCCAGATATGAAATGTTGAATTCTGATTCAAATATATCTATTGACGGATTTTTGAACTGGGTTCTGCAGCAGGCCAAAAGATGCTGCTTAAAAGGCTTGTATACTAGATTTTTGAATCATGTCCGTTAATTTCTCATTGTAAATTTAAAGAAAGCTATTCTGAGAGGAAGTATCATGGACACTCACCACCTGGTTTGGACTCTGATTCCAATTGCTTGGCTGCTTCCTGAATGTCAACCGGAATCTCCAGCCAATAAGCAAGCAAATATAGAACAGATCACCAAAAACTCAGGAATGAGCAAGTGGAGAACTTTTACCTTTTTCATCATTGTCTCTTTTTTCCATGTATCTATGCCTTTGAATAAAGCTTTAGCTGATGTACCTGCCATGAGTTCAGAGAGATTGATCATGATGTATTCTTCATTTTGTCCTAATTCACAAGTCTCTTTTGTTCAGTAAGAAAACAGATTGTTCAGGAAATGTCTTGACTGATATGATTCTACCTATGAAGAGAATAATAAGCAGAACAGTAACCATCCAATCAGCAAACATGACATTGAAAGCTACTCCAATGCTGATTCCAAGCATAAGCATAGGTTGAAAAAGCAAAGCCAGATCATAGTCTATGAGGGGCATGTCCAGTGTTGGGTGCCTGAGTCTCAGATTGTAATACACTGTTGATCCTGCAGCACCCATTATCATACCTGCAATCGAGAAATCACCACTCTTTACACAAGTGAAAATTCAATAGCTAAATAATTCAAGTAAGTTTGATTTGATAGAAGTTGATACACTTTGAAATGGCAGTGGAAGACTTGGGATCAAAACCAATGATCAAGGCAAGCATTGGCACAAAAATTCCACCACCTCCAACTCCACCAACGCTACCCAATGCTGCACCGAAGAATCCAACTATTGTTCCTACCACGATCTTCCAACCAAACTCCATCTCCTGTTCAGGCAACCAACAAATTTAAAAAAACATTAGACGACAATAACAACTTGTTTCAGATAATCAATACAAGATAATAATGAACTCACAGGCCAAACAGGCTCATAAGAAGTCTTGTCACTCTGCCAGAGAAAATGAGACATTCGCACTAGAAAACCAGGCTTGCTTATTTCTTTGTCAAGCAAATCTTGTGATTTTCGCTCTTTTAGTAGCCTTTCTGCACTAGTGAAACTGCTCATCATGACTATACCAAGGAATAACACTAATGCTGCTATTGTTGAAGCTCTCTGAAGCTTACTGAGCTCCATCTTGGGCCTCTGAGAGCGTTGAAAGAATTAGGAAACGAAGTGGTTTTATGACTTGCAATGATGGCTTTCACTGTAATTGTTTGCTCTTGGGATTAGCTTGCCTCTCTCTCTCTCTCTCTCGCTGTGTGTGTGGTCTGAACAATAGCAAAAGCTAGCTGAAGAGCTGAGAAAAACATGCAAAAAATAAAGAGCGTACTCAACTGAAGAGTACCTCCCCAGCCAGGGTCTACATATATATAATTCTCTTTCTTGTTTTCTCTCTTCCACTGGTTGTGCAACGTCACACATCGTGGGCGTATGAGAATCCTGAAGCATATATATTAGCTAACTTTGAAAATTATTAAATAATTTAAATTAATTATTTTGAGGTAATTAAAAAATTATACGAATATATCTCTAAAAGTCTGATTTTAAATTAACAATTTTACTCTATTAAGTGACAGAGCAATTGAATAATTAGTAAGATAATGATATTTTTGAAAATTATTTAACTATTTTAGAGTTTTTATATATATTAGTGTGAAATTGAATTTTAAACTAATTGTTAATATCTATTATCTTCTTATTAGACTGATTCTCAGGATTTTAATGGTGCATGTCTAATACCACTGTTGTTATTTCTATGATTTTATGCATCACAAAATCTACAATAAAATTATTAAATGATTTATAGATGTTACGCCACAATAATTGATTCCTTGTTCAATTTTGTATTGAAAACTAGAATTATAAAACAGACTGTTGATCTTATTTATGTAAAAAATAAAATAAAATAAAATTGAATCTTCACTGGAACTCCAATGTTGATAAATGATTTTAGCCCAACAACAGCTAACTACTTCCTGTTCTCTATTGATGTTATGGTGGAAGCTTCATGGCTTATATCACTACAAATTCACTTTAACAACCCTTATTAATTTGAAATTAAGTGTTAAAATCTGAAGACTGTGAATGCCATTCATCAAGAGGCAAATCGCCAAATGCAAGGAGATTCCAAAATTAACTTTAATAAATAAAGAGATGTTTTAGATTTAGTCCCCTAGTTTAAATAAATATAATAAGTCAGTCTTCAAATAATAGAATAGCGATGATTTAATTGTATTTTTCATTGTAATTGCTAATAATATAATTTATTTGCTTGTTATGATTAAATAACTCACTTTTAATTTCATTAAAATATATGTTAAATCTAATTCTTGGTTAAACTTTGTTATAAGAAATTGAGGGAGTAAAGACTCAAAAAATAAATTATATGTCTTTAAGTACTCGATTAAATTAGGTTAAATTAATTCTTAATCAAATTTGGATGGAATGAAAGGCCAAGATAAACATGAAAAAAAAAGAGTAGGAAATTTCCAAGAAGCAGCAAAAAAGTTATAGAAGAGTGTCAGAGACTGAACGGTATGAGTAGCAAGAAAAAGCCAAAAGTGTAAACGGAACGCGGCTAAGAAACTTCATAGCTCTTGAATGTTTACTGGCCGCTTCTTTCACTTGCATACGGGATCACCGGAGCATCCATTCCTCCTTTTCTTGATGCTTTCCGACTTCTGCCGTAGATTTGTTGCCTGTTAGATTCGATTAGTGGTTCAGATTGATTGTGGGTCCTTGCTTCTGGTTTTGAATGTAGATCAAACCAATCAATCAGTTTACATGGACCACTTGGATCTGTGAAAGTGAAATGACCATTCTGAGAATTTCCCATGCTTCAGTAGTTAGATTAGGATTTGTGGTGTCCAACCTTTTTTTTTGTTGCTCTTTACAAAATTCCAATATAGACAGTCAGTCCCAATAAACAGTGTTGAAAGGTGAAATGTGCGCAGATGAGAGTTAAAATTTTGCAACTGCGCATGTGTACATAATATACCTCATCAGAAACAAAGGGGAGATTCTTGGTTCATCGGTTGCATTGCGATATCGCCATAACTCATGGGCTCTTTCTTCATCATTCCACTCTCATGTCCAACACCGGTGAATGTTTTGGATTTATTGATGAAGATTTTTGTTTCTCTAAAAAGGGTCTTCACCTCTAATTACATGTCACATATGGGAAATTTTATTTTTTATTTTTTTTAATGAAGTGAAGGATGCTTCAGTTGCGGCTTATTACTAGATTGGTCTCTAAGAACGTCAAGTGGGATTGTTTCATTTATTATCTCTTTCTTTTCTTTGGTCCGGAAAAGAAAAATGTTGCTCATAATAAATCGACTCAATTAGGTGAAGACGAGATGGCAGCTTAACATTCCCATTTACTGGCATTGAGGATGAAACATGGGTGGCCACATAGATTGTAGTTTCTACACTATTTGGACAAAAGGGAAAGCGGAGGTTGGGTCTCTGTAACATGCACGGTGCAAGATGATATCTTTGTCAACAATTGCTTTAGGAACCTGCGTTTACAGAAGACCTCGTATCCCGATTGCGTTAACCATATATACACGACATTGTAAAAAGCTAGTTGTAAACTAAAATCAACCAGAGTCTACGGCCAATCATTGGGATGTTGCACAAAATATATTCTTGCATTTATGTTACCACGATGACCAATAAATAGACTAAATCATAATACAGCACAAGATGATACTGCAATCTGGGAACAGGAAGCTAAGCAATGCAAGCAGCAAGGCAAATGTCCAGTGTCGTTTCAGATTTAGGAAAAAATCCACCAAAAAAATTAAAATACCCTTGAATCCTATTAACTTGAACATAAAATGGAAGTCCAGTAGCAATATTTAAAGCTGAAACCACAAACCACTTTGGCTTCTGAACAAACACGCAGCTAAACTCATTCATATAATTCAAACCACATCACGCAGAAAAAGGCAAAGAGCAATAAAGCAAAGAGGGCTTCTACTATCCTTGGCGACCTTACAGGTAAAGCACAACAGCAGGTTACAGCAAACTTGCACTTTCAGTTATCGTAGTCCCTGGAAAGTGACCTCTCTGAGCGCCGATATTCATGCTCTCTTTCATGTGATTCAGATGCTTCACGATTATAATCATCATCATCCATTCGATCATAACGATCATGACCACGGTCAGGATATTGATCATAGTGGTCATGGTCACCTTGAACTTCCACATGATCATATTGCCCCCTACTTCGGTGATCTTCATAATGACCATAGCGCCGATCATGCTCCGCATCTGGCCTCCTATACCCCTGCTCGGGTTTTTCATACCAACCAATGTTATCCTCTAGCTCAGCATGATCATAGTCCCCGTCAACATGGCGACCCCTCTCATGTTTTGAGTCAACACGGTCATAATCAGAGTCTCTATCACGGGAATGCCCACGATCAATGTCACCAACTTCATAATCCCTCTCACGATGGCGATCACGATCATGATCCCTACTACGGTCTTTGTCACGGTCACGATCATAATCACGACCACGGTCCCGGCCTCGATCACGATCACGTGCACGGTCTCGGTCACGATCCTTGTCTCGTCCACGTTCTCTCTCCCTCTCCCGGTCCTTCTCCCTGTCACGATCTTTGTGATGTCTATCTTCTCTATGGTCTCGATCCCTAGACTTTTCATGGGAGCGCTCATGAGATCTCTCCCGTTCCCTTTCTCTCTCTCTTCCTCCTCTTTCACGAGATTTTTCCCTATCCCTAAGATACATACAGCAACATATCAATAACATATGCGACGTGACATATAACAATAAAATATACAACACACATACTGATGAAAATACCAAAAAATAAAGACTTAGCAAATTTATTTTTCTAAGTAGAAACACAATGATGCGAGCAGGTGAAGACAGAATGCTAATCTAACTGCTAGAACAAACTACAGGAAAAACTTGTGCTGAAATATGAGTCTCATAGCATAGACTTCTGTAAGCTATTCACCATTCAAATAAATGAGTAATAAGTATAGCAAACAGAGGGATATCACCTCGGGAATGTGGCTGTAAGGGGGGGGTGTAGGGGGCAGATGAAAAACTTACCGTTCACCATGACGATCTTCTCGCACCCTTGGCTCCTCAGATAGGGATGATCTTCCTGATTGTTGTAGCTCTCTGATGAAAGTTAAAAGAGTGTTAGATTTTCACAGGGTTACTATGCATCAAATTCCAAGCCAAACGTGCATTGTCATTTCATATTATGTATTTCAATCTTAACATTTATACAATTGAATAACTTGTGATCAGTAGCTAGCCACTGTTGAGCTCATTAAAAGTGGTCAAACAGCATTAAAACAAAAGAATAAATAATGTATATATGTATCCATCTCATACACATGTATAGATCAAACACCCTTTGCAGTCAAAAACTTTTTATGATAGTTACCGCTTTCAGGTAAGAACGATACCAGCAGAAAAAAAAAATGATTATGTAGCAGTTATTTTTCAAATGATATTTAACGTGTCCAGGTAAGAAAGGCACCAGCAGAAAAAAAAAATGATTGTCCACAACTCATTGGAGTTTAAGCATGCAACCATATGTGAAAAGTGCTGTGGATAAGAGTAATTACCTCCCAGAGTGCCTCTGATTAACTTCTTCACCCCCCACCCGTGTAGTTCCAAGTCCACCACCTAGTCTGCGAGGCCGCCAATTTGGAACAGTTCTACCACGCTCAACATCCACAAGTACCCTTCTGCCATCAATCTTCCTCCCATCAGCTTGCTTATATGCAGCTGGAAATGCATAAAATTACTGGTTAAGGAAACACGACAAAGTATATCAACACACACAAAGCGCCCTGTTTATAGAATCCAACCTTTCATGTCTCGAGTATGCACATATTCAATGAAAGCATAGCCTTTAGGTTTATTCGTCACTGTATCAGTTATCAGTCGGACCTGCAAAGCTCAAACCAGAAGAATTAATAAAGTGCATTTATGGGTGAGCTATTTTATGAATGATACCACAATATTTGCTAATCATTTTTATAGAAATGAGTGATAACTCTCACGTATAAAATAGTAAAACCCAAATGGCACGGCAGACAGGCAATATGCCTCATTAGCCGTGCTCACCTTTTAATCACAGGGCTTCCAATTGCGAGATGCATCGCCACCAGTGCTAGAGTTGCAGAAAACACTGATATTTCATGGCAAATATACCAATTCTTGAACAGACTAACATCCCCTTACCAGGGAACAAATGTTTCAATGAATAAAATATACTTATACATAAAAAAATCAAATACCAGGACATCTTCTCAACTGCTGATATGTTTTGATAGCCTTTGAAGCCAAAAAATAAAATTTTTAGTACCAAGGAAATGCATTACAAAAAACTTCAATAAAGAGAAAGAGATGCTAATACTCCCAACGTGTTTTACCCATTGCAGGGAAAAGAACAGATGCCCATCTCCTTTGGTCGCTCGAAAATAAGGCCAAATGGCACAGTACATCACAGTTCTGCTCAACTTAATTTATTAGCTTTGCTGGCAGGATGAAGAACATCATTGGAATTGGAAGATAAGGGAAAGGATAAGAAAATTGTCTATTCATGGAACAGAACAAAGTGAACAGCCCCCCTTACCAGGATCTCTTAACATGAAGAATCTTAATACTAAAAACAGTACCTAGAAACGTAACAACCCCCCACATCTGATGATGATTTCTAAACCAAACTACATATAAGCAGAGTAATCAAAGGATAAGCAGAACAAACCAATGCCTGTACTGGTATATAGGCAGTGATATCTGTGCTATTATTTGCATATTCCAATAGTTCAATGACACTACATGATAGGTAGATGCTCGACGTTCTCCCTTACATATAGATGCTGAAGAAGCACTGTGAACGACTAATTATACTTACCAAAAACACAGAACTGTTGCAACTGTGATACTCTACTGAATTTAGGTTTGGCTAAAAGGGCTTTTTAAAAGCAGCAAAGCTTTATTGCTGAATTATCTTAGGCACAACAAAGGAATATTAGCAAAATACAGCTAGATGATTGGGAGAAACTTTGATGTCCTGAAAATCTTTTATTAAGTTCAAATAAATGAGAACATAATGCATGAACTTTCAGATTTTCAAAAAGCCATAGTTTGGAAAAAGAAAAAAAAAAGGTTAATTTCTGAAAAGTATCACTGCATGACCTCTTACCAAATCTGCTTGGGCATACTTGAAAAAACCTACCCGTTTTATTGGTCCATAAGACTCAAACTCCCTTTTAATTCTACTCTCAGTTGTCTCATAACTCTGCAAGAAGATAATACATATAAATATTAAATGTCATTCCAACATAATATTTTTTCTACACCTGAAAATTGATTGAGATGGGGACAATAGCACTTACAAGCCTAGCGACAAACAATGTCTTGTATGGATCTCCTGAAATATTCGGGTCGCTAATTGGATCATCTGCATGACCAACAAGGATAAAAGAATATTACACTCTGGCATAAATCAAATAACTATTTCTAATTTTCTATAAATAATAAGAATTAAGGCAATCTTACATTTCTGAAGCTCCTCAGCAGCCTTCTCTGCACCTTTCTCAAGTCGTAATTTGTGAATTCTAGCCCTTTTCTGTGCCTGGATCCATTAAAAAATAAATAAATTTGATGAAACAAAAAGCTGGGCTATCCTAAATGAATTAGAGAGAGAGAAAGAGAAAGAGAAGTGCCAAATTGGAAAAGGCAAATACAGCAGGTGTCAAAATACACTCCCTAACTTGAAGATATGATCTGCAAAGTAGAATATATTCTGAGTGAAGCTCAACTCCTTTTTTATATGATCAAATATATACTGACTGATATCTATAGTGTATATGTGTGCTTGAGAATAATATAGAAATGCACTATCAGAATGACTTTTAAGTGTTATGTGCATAGTGAAATTAACAGGTGGGGTCTGGCTATTCATTATTTCCCTCTTCCCACCACCATGCCATAACTGTCAAGTTTATGCCCCAAAAAATTACAAACATACATTTTGCTTCGGCAAAACAAAAAGAATTGAAAGTAAAACAAACATTAAAAAAATAATAAAGGTTAAGATTCACAAACCACAGGTTACATTCACCAACTGAAAGAAAAACTGAGGAATATATATTGGAATAAGCATTAAAGAAGTGAAATCCTCTGGCAAATGAAAACCTACAGGAGTTTCAGCTTTCTGGACAGGTGGAGCATACTCAGGATCCCCAGGCTCAGCAAACTGACTCACAAACTGCCCCATGCCTAAATGAACAACATAAATGAATTAGAATTTGATAAACATCAGTGAAAAGGAAAAGCTTCCAGTTATATACGAAACAAAATAAAAGTTATACCAGTATACGGTGGACATTTTCTCTTCTCTGGAGGGGGTTTATACTCCAGGGGAGGTCGAGGCTCAAATAGCTTCAACAGATTAGCTGTTAAACCAGTTGGATGGCTTTGGCCAATCTGCAAAACAAAGAAAATTGAATTCAATTCCATACGATTTTCCCGATCATCAGTCGCAAACAGGCGCCATCCACATTAAATTTAAGAACCGCAAACAAATCGATATATAGGCAGTATACACCTTCGCTGAAATCTAGGGTTCCACAAACAAATCGATATATAGAAAGATAAAACATTAAGGCACATACCAGTTTGAGCTGGAGAACATTGGCGCGGTTCTGGCCCTTGGTGGTGCCACGAACGGCGGCGTTTTGGTTGCGCATGAAGGCATCGTTGTAGTCACCCATGGCGATGAGATCGGAAGTGCGCTAGGGTTTGTGTTATTTAGCGATAATGGATTAGCTGGGAAGATCAGCTCCAGGAGATGAGATGCATCGATTTGGGTTTGTACTTGGATCGAAGCTTTTGTGCTCCAGTATTAGCCGCGAACCTTTGTAATAGCCAAGCCAATCAGATACTTCCAAAATTACTTAACGCTTTTATTTAATTTGATGTTTATAAATATATAATTTAGGTCATTTTCGATTTAGTAAAATATACTATTTTATTTTATTTTTTTAATAATAATAATTTAGGTGAACTTCTATTTTATTAAGTTTATCATTAGTTAATTAAAAAAATTAATTTAAGAAATTAATTATTATAAATTAAAAAATTAAATTATTATAAAAATAAAAATAAAAATAAAAATTATTATAATTTAACAGTAAATTAAAAAAATTATTTTATTAATAAAATAAAATTTTAAAAATTAAATTATTTTTATTAAAATAGTAGAAATTAAACGGTAAATTTCATTAAATTTAAAATTATATTATAAATTATTTTTTTAATTTAATTAATATTTAAAAAAAACAGAAATTTTAAAATAGGTTGAATAATTAAAGAAAAATGATGTTTTGCTTAATTATTGCAATCAATAGTAATAATGGTTTTATTTAAAATGTTATTAACTATTAATATTCTTTCCTCTCATAATTTTTATTTATTTTTTTATCATTTTAAAATAATTATTTAATTTTTTTAAATTATAACATATTAAATTTACTATTATAATTCTATTTAATTTTATCTATTTTTAAGAAATTTCTCAAAATATATTTATTTAATATATTTAAAATATATATAATTAAAAAATTAATAAAAAATTATTTTTTTAATATATGTAAAAAAATAAAGTAGACAAAAATTATAGTAGGGATAGATATAGTTGTAAAATTATATATAATTAGATAACTAAAAACTTAAAAATCGAAATCGAATTATGTTTTAAGAAAGTGAATTATTGTTCTTAGGGTTGAATATTAGTTTTCTTAATTATTAAAAATTGAAAAAAAAAGACCTACATTATCCTGAAATTAGTGGAAAAAGGATAAACAGAATATGTTAATCAATGATCACATATGGTAAATGTACATAAGATAAGTATTATATCTCAAATTCGAAATCCTAGAATAGAAAAACAAATATTGTTAGTGTGAATTTTAATCCGATATAATAAGTGTACATATTGAAAATATTAATTAAATTTAAATTTAAATTCCATTTATTTAAAAAAAATATTTTTCAAAAAAATATTTTCTATATTTTCTGACATTTGAAATATTTAAAACATTATAAAAAATAAATTAAAAAATATTTTTTATGAAAAAAAAGTTTTACAAGAAAATATTTTTTATAAAAAATATAAATTATTTTCTAGATTTAATATAGACAGCCATAGACGGCCCATAGTGCCCAAGATATTCCATTTCCTTCCATGGCAATAGCTAGATTAGCAAGCATGTTGTTGGCTAAAACACCTCAAGAATGAAGTTAGTATTTCATCATAGTAAGACCAGAGGATGAAGATGAAAAAGGTTTCATTGAAAAAGTTTCTACAAGAAGAAACAGTTTTACAATGAAATAGAAAGAGGGAGAAAAGCAAAATAATCCCAAAGGATTTAACAACTTAATATTCATTGCGTAGCAGTGATGGACTCACATTTTACATAATTATAACACAAACAATACTCATGCTCACAGTAGAAGCTAAATTTGCTCCTCAACTTTGAATCCATGCTATTATGAATGCTACAATTCATCAGACCATGAACGAAGAAACATGTCGATTCCATTACTGCAGAAAGATCCAGAAAGCTTGCGATCTTGGTTTCCATATTTTTCAATCCCCACTTTTTATGTTGAACACTTTGAGCAAAAACAAGTTCCAAATCAACAATGAATTTAAATCAATGGTGATGTAATATTTGTTGTTCTTGACCTCCAAACAGGCCAATACTTGGGCGTTTCAAGCTTTGTGTAAACCTTCGATATATGCTCTCATAGGTTGTTGCCTGCTGCTTATAAATTGTTCATCCGTCCTGCAGGGGACATCTCTCTGGAGTCGGTGCTTGAAGTTGCAAGTTCAGTGCTCTCAAATTCTTGACTTGATAATGCCACTTGTCTAAACTTCTTCATATCTGCATTATATGACTCTGCACCGTATTCTGAGCCAGGCGAACTACTGAACACAGTACTCTGACCAGGCTTCGCTCCTTCACTTAAGTCATCCAGTGAAACATCTCCTTCCAGGCAACGTACAATCTGTTTAATAGTATTCAATCTCATCAGGATGGTTAAAACGTAGTATAAATTCACATTCCTGAATACAAGACTAAGGCATTGAACTACTGAATTACCTGACTCATTTTGGGGCGCTTTCTACCAGAATGGCGAATGCTGGCAGCAGCACAGGCAACCATGCGCTGCATCTCTTCAGGGTTGAAGTTATTCTCCAACCGCAAATCGACCAACTCTCGGCAGTTGCCATCCTCCAAGAACCGAGTTAGAAGTGGTCGAGCCTGTTACAATGCATGTGCAAACAATGCATGTATATATATACACATTTTTTAACTTAGTTCTGCTGAATAGAGCAAAAACATTAAGGATATTTAAAGTGCAAACCCAGTCCACTAAGCTATCTTCCATTGCATTTGTAGGATCCACAGGTCTATTTCCAGTTATGAGTTCCAAAAGCATGACCCCAAATGAGAAAACATCTGATTTCTCCGTCAACTTCCCACTTGATGCGTACTCTGGAGCCAAATACCTGCATATAAATTCATGTCAGCTTCCTTCTTCTGGGCAGTGTTTTAAAGCAACATCACTTACGTCCAACTGGATGGAGTTCTTACACTACAATATGAATTAGAAACCGTGGAAATTAACTTATTTTTATGATATTCACAAACATATATTAATAGAAAATAAATGTTTCATTGTGGTTTTACCCAAATGTACCCATGACACGAGTAGAGACATGAGTATGTGTATCAGAAGACAGCTTAGCCAATCCAAAATCAGCCACCTGAAAAGCAAAAGGAACGCCATAAATTTCCACTACAAGAAATTTTAGAAAACCATACAATCGTTTATAGACGACAGTTTTGTTATAGTACTAATTACCATGGCTTCAAAGTTACAATCAAGAAGAATATTAGAAGCTTTGATATCGCGATGAATAATCCGAGGATGGCCTGCACGTTATTTTTAACAACCGAACATAATTACATAAAACGTGTCCTCGCTCTCCCTCGGAAAGAAAAAGAAAAGAAGCAAGGGCAGGCAATTTCTTACAATCTTCATGAAGATAAGCAAGCCCTTTGGCAGAGCCTAACGCAATACGCAACCTTCTTGACCAGCCCATGACTGGAAGGCCTTTCCCTGCAACCAAGAGATTTGACACCATTAAAAAATATATATAGATAATATGGAAGACTTGGAGAGCTTACCATAGAGGTGATGTTCCAAGTTGTTATTGGGAACAAATTCATAGACCAACATCCGTTGTCCTCCGGCAATACAATATCCGACCAGGGATACAAGATGGCGGTGATGTACGCGGCTAATGATCTCAACTTCAGCCTGGAATTCTCGCTCTCCTTGTCCACTACCTGACTTGAGGCTCTTAACTGCAATTTCCTTTCCACTAGGCAAGACACCCTTGTGCACATAACCAAATCCACCCTGACCCAACAAATTGGCCTGAGAAAAACCTCCTGTAGCTGCTGCAAGCTCATCGTATGTGAAGGTACTTTTGTTGAACCCAAGAGCAATATCTGGCGACGGAGGTGGCAAGGGAGGATGGTGCGGACCCGAGTAATTGCTACTCATCATGTCCTCGGTCATCATCATCTGGTGAGGAGGAGGAGGAGGAGGTCCATGCCAGCCAGCGCCTGGTGATTGAGATAGCTTCATGATGTGCTCTGATCTAGGGGGATCACTCTGCCAGTTTTGGTGAACTGGGCTTTGGTAATATTTAGCACTGCCTGTGCATGAATCAAGGACGCATCCAATTTAATTCCATAACTAAAGCAGAAAATTTTCCAATTGAAATCCCAAAACTAATAAAAAAATGAATATAATTTTAAAAAAATGTTTTTTCAAACGAGTTAAATGAAAAATTGAAAGAAAAGATGCATGTGTTTGTGTTTTAGAGTCGAGCATATGATCCAGCACCTATTACCTCCCTTATAGTTTCCGTAATAATGCATAGGCTCATCCTTTCTCTTCTTCCTCCTGCACAAAGTTGCTGCACAGATGATCAGAAGAGCAATCAATAACCCAATCCCTACGGATACTCCAACTACAATTTTTAGCTGATTTTGACTTATGCTGCTGTCATCTGAAGAAGATGAAGACGAAGAAGAAGAAGATGATGATGATTTGTGTGATGGTGATAATGATTTATGTGGTGGTGGAGATGGCGAAGCTTTGCTGTGCGTTCTATTATGAGATGGTGGTGGAGGGGATCGGTGTGAAGACGAACTTTTTGGTGAAAGCGCTGGTGCGTCAGACGGTGGAGGAGGTGGCGAAGGAGAATCTGATTTGGATGATTTCGGAGGTGGTGCTGGCGGCGACGAAGACGATGAGTTTGATGTTGAAGGTGGAGAGGCAGAATCTGGTGACGCAGCAGCAGCAGTATCAGAGGATGAAGACATTTTTTCTTTATCTCATGAAGAACTTCCGGCTAGTCAAAAAAGTTATTTGCATGGAAACACACAATTTAAGAACCAGCCGGAAAACTCCACCTCTCCCCTAACTGCTGGTCTCTAGATTTGGGTGCCTCTGGAAATAATCACAATATATTATCAGAATCAAACTAGTTATAGCAAGGAACATCAAAAGAAAATTCTAAATTCTTATATATTTTTATCGCTTTGTCCCTGAAAAGGCACCATCATTAGTTTATGCTACCATTTTCCATTAAAGGATCCTATTGCCTATGAGCTGAAAGTCGATAGAGAATGCTAGATAATATCGAGGAAGGGATTGATACCTGAAAGAATGGTGACTTTCCTGATGTATTTCCAGTGCCGGGTTTTCTTAGCATGATTTATCTTAGGCTGAGTGCATGGGTCTAATGTTTGAGTTTAGTTTGGATCTATGCTAATATTTCGGTTTTTTTAATAAAATTTCTCTTTTTCAAAAAGATAACAGAAAGAAGAAGATGTGTGGGATCTCAAAGAAATTAGAAGGAAAAAAGTGTTGCATGGCAAATTACCATTCTAGAAATTGGAAGTTGGTGCTGTTGTCATTCCCTTCAGCTTCCTACGAAGGAGGGATGGAATGGAAGCAATTCTCTCTCTCTTTCTTTTTTCTTTTTCTCTCTCTTCTTCTCAACCTCTTGTCTTAGCTTCCCTTGAATAGTTTTTGAGTCAGTTACTCCTTTTTACCATTTCTTGTGCTTTTTCACCTATTGAAAATGAATGGCCAGAATCTGTTGATGGGTTGAGGCTTCTTTTCACTTTTTCACACTTGTAGCAAAACTTGTATATCCAGCTCAAACCTAAGTATTTCATGACCTATCACACACATCCAAAATAGGGATTGTTGTTTATATATATAAATAAATATAAACTCAATTCACTAAAGATTATAAAATTAAAAACTTATTTATGTACACTGCCTTTTTTAATCACTGAATAGAATAAAGAAAAGGATAGCAGATCAATACAAAACCAATTCATATCATTTGATTGTTGCTTCAGAATCACAAGTAATAAAGAGATTACAAGTTCAATGAATTTTGAATTTGAACAGCCAAAAACTTTATATCAAGAAATCAGCAATTTTCTCAAAGAGAGTAAATTGAAAAAATGTCTTATGGTACCAAAAAGAAAAGTTATACACACGTGGCAGATATGAGGCTCTTCTCAAATGCTAGGCACAGGGTGGGAAACAGTTACAAGGCTGTTCACATATGGTAGATACTTTGCAAATCCTTTATAATCGCTTGCATTTCTCAGGCATTCCACCTTATGTGATGTTGCATTGTAAGCAATAATCTTCCTCTCTAGCTCAAGGATAAATGTGTCATCATTCACAAAAGACAAAGCCCTGCACAACCCATCCATATTCCCCATATCTTTAGGATCAAGTGGAATCACATGCTTCAGGCTCATGTTTATATCCCCATATACTTCAATTGAGCATGCATCTTGTTTGCGAGGCATAAGGTAGTACAAATTCCCTCGCATCTCTGTCAAAGCACCATTTGGTCCACTGCCAGGTGGGAGACTTAACATCCCATAACTTTCATACTTAACATCAAATGCCAAAATTGCATCACATTGTGTTTCCCAATAGGCATATCCCTTCATGTAGAATCCATCACCATTCAATGCCAAAGCATCCAATTCAAAGCATACTGTTTCACTGATTCTCCAAGAGTCTGTTCTTGAGGAGTATATCTCAAAATACAGAACACAAGTATCAGGCATTTTGATCACACAGATGAGCTCATAATTTGCATTAAAGTTGAATATGGCAGGTTCGAAGGCTAATGCTATGGCTGTTTGGCGTCCGTGATACAACTTTGGCTTGGGAAGCATCCACCATCCTTTGTTTACAGGATTGCAAACGTAATAGGCTTGATTTTCACCACGGCCTTGGCAGCAAATCAAACCATTGCAAGTGGTTCTGATGTCGACAGGTTCAGGCAAGAAACTGAGGCCTGCATTAGGAACACCAAAAGCAGTTGTATCAAGTGAGATGAAGGAAGGACTTTCACCAGGGAGCTGACAAAATAGACCAGAAACGCTCTTGAATTGAGTAGTTTGAATGTGGACAAAAAATGGATTGTTTATCCACTGATCCCACTCTTTTGAAACGGTCTTGAACCTGCACAGTGACTTGGCTGGGAGGAAAGCAAGAGCTTGCTCCCTTACAACATCTCCAATCCCAGTGTTCTCCATCAGCTTTATGTGCTTAGGAAATGTAGCATAGTCTTCCGGAATTCGGTCAGCAATCTGATTAGCAACATATTTTAATCGTCTTTGCAAAATACCAATTATCAATCCTTACTCATTATCATCGATATAGCATCTCAGTTTGCAAAATTTATAGAATTTATAGTGATAAAAATTCCAGAACATACATATCTTTCCTTGGCATCGAAGTTGGACAATGGCATACTCATCAGCTGTTTCATGCTAGGTGAAGATACATCTTCTTCAAGGTCATCATCGATTTCTTCCAGATCTTCATACTCAGCAACGGCCATTGTCCTACAATGAAGATGAACTAATCAGTTTCAGGGAAAGAAAAAATACGTATGCATATGATTCAAATGTGTAATAACATTAGAAAGGGAACGAAGCAAAGAAATGGGTTATAACACTAGCTGCAGTTTTTTTTTTCTTTTTTGAAGCTCCAGGTGCAAAAGAACCTCATGAACATTTTGTTGTTGTCAAAAAAACCATTATTCAAAAAAAAGTATCCGATTTTTCTTACAAATCCTACAAATTACAATGGTTCTACGAAAACTCTCATAGTAAACAAGGTCAGGGCTCTGATAGGCGATCCATAATTGTGGGAAAATAAACCCCACAATCTGAACCCACAAAAGGGAAAATAAAGCTCAAGTCTTGTTAAAACAATCACCCCCTTTCTTCTGGGTAAAGAACGTGTTCTACAAGAAAGTAATTTTAGATTTAATTCAAGAAACTATAGATAATAATTAAAGAAAGAAAACTAATAAATTAAGATAAGCAAATAAAATCAGACAAAAACGAAAAATCAGAGATTCTTGATTTTGTGTTACATAATTATAAAAGCATAAACGCAATTACTTTTCTCATCCTTTGATCAAGCCAAGAAAAACCTCTAAAAAAAATGGAAACAAATAAAGGGGCGATAACAAGTTCAAATTTGCAAGCATAGGACAATGTTTATGCTTTATTATTTATCAGTAGACAGTAAAACACTTTTCAGTGTTCACAACAAAATCGCTATACTTGTTCTCATTTCATTCCTTCCTCTGGTGGGTCAAAATAGGAAAAAAAATTCCATCGAAACATTAACGCAAACACAAACAAAGCGATAAAAGATTTCACATTCAACTCCTAAAGAATGGAAGAGGATAAAAAAGAAAAGAAAAGAAAACTCAAGATTCAGGGGAGAAAAAGAAAGAAAGTGGATTCAAAGAACGATAATGCAGGCATAAGAGAAAGAAGAGAACCTTTGGACTTGAAACAAAGCTAGGCGAAGCAATGATTGAACACTACAAAGACTTGGAGAGAAAGAGAGAGGAGTCGACGGTTGCAGAGTGCGGAAGAAGAACCATATAAGTACGAGGTGGATTGTGGTGCAAGAAACGCCTATTTATAAACAAAAAACACGTGCGTGGGATTGTAACAATAACAAAAATTTATTATATTGTATTTTGTAGTAATTTTTTATGCATAGTAATATATTAAAAAGTTAACAAAATAAATTATAATATTAAAAAATTATCTATTATATGAAACAGATGATTTGTAGGGGTGAGCATTCGGTCGGTTCGGTTCAAAACCGAACCGAACCGAATAAACCGAAAACCGAAATTTTAGTTTTTATGAAAACCGAACCGAACCGATTTTGGTCAGAAACCGAATCGAACCGAACCGGTCTGATTCGGTTCGGTTCAGTTCGGTTTGATCGGTTTCGATTTTTAATATTTTTTTAATTTTTTACTCTTTATTTTTAGTATTTTAAAATTTAATTAAAATATTTTAATTTTAATATAATTTAATTTCTCTATATTATTGAAAAAATATATTATTATCCCAAATCGGTTCGGTTCGGTTTTTTCGGTTTTTTTCTGATCAAAACCGAACCGAACCGAAATAACCGAAATTTTTGAAATTTAAAACCGAACCGAACCGAAATGTATAAAAAACCGAACCAAATTTTCAAATCGATTCGGTTCGGTCGGTTTTTTCGGTTTGAACCGGATTCTGCTCAGCCCTAATGATTTGGGAGATAAGAGTATTTTCATAGTGTTTTATCGGATAAAGGTTTTTTTTTTTTTAAAAAAAATAATAGTAATTAAATGACTGTTATTAACATTTTTTTCAAATATTAAATATAGCGTGAACTAAGTTTGGCACGCGTAGAATAAGGCGTAAATTGGCAACTGTTAAAGCACCTCAATGTGTATTATCTCAAATTCAATTAATATTTACATATTCAAATTTAAATTTATTTAATTTTATATACTTTAATAAAGTTTTTGAAATATATATTTAATTATTATTTGATTGAGATAATTCAATTAAAAAATTTAAAATTTTTAAAAAATATTAAAGTTTTATTTATTTAATTATCAATATTTCTTCACTAGAAAGTCAGGTGTTCTTTTGATTATGAGGAAGTAAATTATTTGATTCAATTAAATTGCTTTCTGAAAAATTCACTTTCTAATAAATAACCTTTTTGAACTAAACGAGGTCTAACTTTTTTAATTTATATAAAATATATTTTCTATTAATAATTCATATTTTAAAATTAGAAATTTTATTAAAAAATTTAAATTCTAACTCATTTAATTATAATACATAAAAAATTAAAAAAAATGTAAATATATATTTATTTATCTGTCTAATTAATATATTTCTGTTCGAATTTTTCTATCTATATGACGCAATGACTCATAGCTGATATAAAATGTTTTAACTAACTTATAAAAATAAATATTATCAATCTTTTTTTTTTTTTCCTTATCACAAACGAAACAGAAACACACAACAAAGATATCAATGTCTACTTTCCTAGCGCCGTACCCAATTGAACAAAACAAACTTTCCATTCAATTACAACTGAAAGGATCAAAATATTCAGTGTGCTTTCCTATCAGAATTGGAACTAAAAGGATGAACCCTAAAAGCAGATATCAAATTAGAAAATCACAGACATCTCAGTTGCCAATTGTTTGATATCTTTAGTTTTCATGTTTTAGGAAATGAGAGGATATTCCCCCGAAATATATCCATTTGTCAAGGAACTGCAATGAAAATGGCAAGCAAAAGTATGGTAATTCTTTTACAGCTCCTCGGCCTAGCTAGCAACCCAAATGGACCATTACCATCGGGCAGAATAAATCCAGTTTTAGCCTTGTTGGATAATGTACTATCAGGTAACTCACCCTTGTAATGGCCCTCTAGGCCCTGGTGGAAGCATACACCTTTTCGTCTTCAGAGACCACCAAAATCGCTAGAGTCGCGATTAATCCACCGGTAATCGCAGCTATCTCCATTGCGCTACTGGTCACCTTTGCGGTGCTCGTGACCGTGCGCAGTCGCTGATGTAATCTTCCACTTGTTTTGGTCACTGAACGCCAATGTTGAACCCACACTTGAGATTTACAGAGGCTGCTGCTGGTAGTAATCAAGTAGCAGCAACATATTTCAGATGCTCTTTTTTGGCAGATACAAAATTTCACTAACCGAATATATAACTTGTATAGCGTTAGTAA
This sequence comes from Manihot esculenta, assembly GCF_001659605.2. NCBI lineage: Eukaryota > Viridiplantae > Streptophyta > Magnoliopsida > Malpighiales > Euphorbiaceae > Manihot > Manihot esculenta. Next base: position 7,245,243 of record NC_035162.2, on the reverse strand, counting down.
TGATAATTTTATTATTTTTAACATTTGCTTTATTTACCTGAAATATTTTAAACTTTATACTTTGATAGCAAAGCATAATAATATGCATTTAAGGATGTGTAGGTACGATTAATTTTCATATATCTTTTCATTTAGAATGTGTAACAAAAATAAAACCAGTTAATTTATAAGTTTTTTTTAGTATCTTCGTTAAAATTAGTGATAATTTTGACAATATTATGAGAAAATTGCACCTTTTAGTAGTTGCAATTTAAAAAAAAAAAACATGTTTATTTTTTTTAAAGAACAGGGCATGTATAAAAACATATTATAAGAGTTGTTAAAAAAAATAAAAAATAAAACAGTTTAATAAGTGAATTGAAATTCTTTATCTTTTACCTTAATCTTAATGCAGGATATTGTCTTCTTTTTTCAAATAAATAAAAAGAATCTTAAACATTTCTATTCGAAAAGGTTATATGAAAAATTGATATTCCAAAACACATTTTTAGTCCATAACTTGTAAGATGATCTAATTGTAACAGAACTTTTAATAGTGAAAAATATTTTTAATATATAATTCTATAAATGCGAAGGAACACTGGGACAGCGGTCGAAGCCGCAGGAACCCACTTCCTATAAAATTTCACAATTATTAGTTTATTGATGGAAAAAAAAAAAAAAAAAAAAACCAACAAATGAAGCACAATCACGTGGCTCGGGGCTTTAGTGAATAATTTCTCCAGGTTCGCGAAACAAGTAGAACACGCTATCTGACCCTCGAGTGCGAGCACGCTCCAACTAATGAATTAACAGAACCCCTAAGCAAAAGCAACTCTCCACCCGCACTCGAGAACAACGAGGCCAAAATTCCCAAAGCCCAATTCAATTATTCGCTTGGTACAGAAAAGCCTTGCTAGTTTTCCCTCTCGGCCATTTTCAAAACAGCTACCGCCAAATCGAAGGCAAAGTTCTTTTCCCCGCCCTCTTGTCCCTCCAAGTCTCCAATTATTCTACTTCAGAAACAGACCCCGGGGGGTGCACAAAATGGGCGGTGAACTCGTAACTACCTTTTGAATTAACCATCACTAACGGCTATATAAGAAAAGGCTAGCGGGACAATGATACTAACAACTTCTTGAACTAACATCATTCCACCCAACACATACAATTCCTTTCCATCAACATTGCCAAAATCACTACCGTTTGGCATTCTACCAAACAATCTATCTAACAAGTTTCTCTGTTTCCAAGCCAAAGCAGAGGCTTTTAACAAAAACACTTTTCACTCAGCAGATCAACAGTAGCTAGTGGTGCTTCTTCGATGATTTGCTGTACTCAACAACATCATCATCTTCCTCATCTTCATCATCATCCTCGTCCAAATCCAAATCTTCATCTCTCTTCCTTTTATGGTGTGATAATGATGATGATGGCAGTACCTGAACTTCATCATCGTCTTCAACTTCTTCCTCCCCTTCATGATCATCTTCTTCATTTCCTAGCTCCATGTCACTACCTCCAGCATCATGCACTTCAGCCTGCCCCACTGGTTGAACCAAATATCCTGCACCAGAATCTTCTTCATCCTGCCATTGCAGAGAGAAATCCATATCAGTTAGGCGTCTCACAAAAATATATTATCAGCAGTATGTGAATCACAGAAAATAAAATAGACACCCATGCACAAAAGTTTTAACAAATCTCACAAAAGCCAAACATTTTCATTAAAAAGGGGAGGGAAACAACAAAAAGGAGATTAACCAAGAAGCAAAGTACCCATCAAGTAATAAATTATTACTAAACAGTCAAGTCATGTTAATTGATCAAAATGCAGAAAACATGGCTAACATCAACAAGGCATATCTGAACAGGCAATAGATACACTGTTAAAATATATACCAATAAATAAAAACAACTCCATTAAACAAGAAATTACATACAGAAATTGCACTTCAACACATAAATATGGACATATGAAACATTTAACAACAAAACAAAAGAGATGCAGAGGCCACTCAGCTAAAAACATGCATTTTTTTTTAAGAAAAAAGGCCTCTCATAAAAAAGCAGGGGACGAGAAACAAATATAGGCATGAACAGTACCCTGCCAAGCTATCCACTAGCTATTGAAACGGAAACTAAAACAACTTCAAATGTAATTAAGTTCTTGAAATAGTTCAAAGACTAACTTGCTACACTTGTTATGCACAGTAAAGGTAAATTGCACAATATGTTGCATAAAAAGGGCAACTGTACTGCAACCAAACAGCACATTCATTGTCTAGCATATCTTTTCTATAACAGCATATTAGAAAACCACAAGATATAAGAAAGTTGATAAATTACAGCAGATTACAAGCCAGCTCCCAATATTTTACTTACTACATCATGGTTACTAATGAAATATGAAATTTTCCTCTCCTCTTCCCCCCTCCTCCCACCCCCCATTTCCACATCATTCTCAACAGTACAGAAATGCTTTGGTGGGGGGAAGGAAATCATTGAATCCAAAAGGTAATATTTAATTCTCCAGTCTCCTACACATGCTATATGGTCGCGCCTGTTTTTGCATTAAAAACTGCAGGTTACAATTTTTTATAGTGGCCACTTAACAAATTGACCATGACAGCAATCCCAGTAAAAGGAAAAACAATCTCTGTTTACTAACAAAATGGCACAAAGAATGTCTACATCATGTAAACACAATATTAAAAAACGAGTAAAATTTCATATAGAAGAAAATGCAAGAAACCAGCTGGCAATATCAGTCAAAATTCAGACCAAAATGCAAGAAATCAAGTAAGCAGTGAATAAGATGAGAATGGAACAGTAACAGTAGCTATGCACCCCCCACCCCTCCTTCCATAATTCTGAGGAAGAATAGCTATCGAACAGTTAATTCAACTAAACCACACATTTATAGCAAAAGAAACTAAAATGAAGGATCAAATTACATCCTAGAGTATCTTACCTCTTCCTCACCCTCTTCTTCATCGTCAAATTCCCCATCATCGTCAACACCCTGTTCCTCTTCTCCAGTCTCCCCGTTATCATCCTCTTCTACCTCATCCTCTCCTTGATCATGGCCATCAATCTCCCCTTCTGTGCTTGTTAACCTTCCTGTACTCTCTGGCTCTGCAAATTCTGCCTCATCATTGTCCACCTCCTCTTCCTCATCCTCCTCGTCGTCATCATCATCTTCATCATCATCATCCTCATCTTCAACTCCATCCTCCTCATCCTCACTATCGTCAATCTCATGGACCTCCACCACATCATCATCTTCATCTCCCTCCTCATCAATTTCCTCACCAGATTCATTTTCCTCCTCATCGCCCTCCTCCTCCTCATCTCCACCATCTCTTTCCTCCACAGCTGCTACTCTAAAACCATTCTGGTTGGGCCCATTAATCCGCCTTGAAGTCTCCGTCTCCTCCTCATCTGCATCGCTTTCCTCATCCTCATCCACATCAACGATCCCTTCAGCCCCTTCATTGTGCCCATTATTCAACCTATAGGGCCTCTCCTCTCCATCAATCTCGCCACTCCCAGGATCATCCTCCTCGTCCTCTTCTTCATCCTCCTCCTCATCAGATTCAGGCCTCTCATTCTCCTCTGCGTCCATTTTATCCAAATACTTCAAAGATTTGATCAATCCAAAAACCCTAGATCGATAATCCTTCACTCTGGTGACCGGACACTCATAGAGATCAAGAGAAATGAGCTTTAACTGAGCCAATGGTGCAAGATCTTCGATATATTGGATGCGATTATTCGACAAGTCAAGGTCCCGAAGAGAGTCGAGGCCAGCCTCGACAAGGAACTCAAGCCCGCCAGCGATGCGATTGTCAGAGAGTATGAGCTTCTGAAGGTTCCTAAGGCGAGGGAACTGCTCGAGCGTCGAGACTCCTATATTAGCGACGGAGAGGTGCTGAAGGTTCTCGAACTTCTCCAAAAGGCTGGGTGGAGGAAGCCGACCGTGCACACACTTCACCGCGCCGTCTAGGGTTAGGGTTCGAGCCGCCGCGTTGTCCGTTTGGCCGTCTAAAGCTGTATCCACTGCCCTCTCCCAGATCTCATCCATCAAATGCGAAACCCTCTCCTTTATATCAATTAAATTTCTCTGCACCTATAAAATGAAAATTCTCTATCCAATATATCGCTCTCAGTAGAAAGATTCAAAGCATAAATAAGAATTAATCTGCACCATATGACACTAAACAGAGGGAACTTTTCAAAGCCAAACTGAAGAAGAAATTCGTGAAAGAACCAATAACCCTAACCCTAAATTTAAGGATCAAAACAAGAATTGATAATTATCTGTTTGAACCGTTTAAAACCCTAATTCCTTTTCAGATGTACGGTCTCTCTCTCCCTATCCCTCTTTCTTGTAATAAGTAGCAAATTTGCTTCCAAGAGAAAATACGACTGATTTCTATTTTCTCTCTCTTGTTTATAGTCCAAGTTTCTATTGGGTACGAGCGGGCAACTCGAGGATAAAAGTTTGGGCCGGTTTGATTCGCGGTTCGGGAGACTGGCTGGGGCTGGGCTAAGGTTAGCGGGGGCTGGTGCGGGGTTAGGGATTAAGCATGGTCTAGTTAATTATTGGAGGAATATGGACTGTTCGATTGAGTGGGATGGGGATCGGTGACGTGGACAAAATAGACGGTGGTGATCTGAAGTTGGTGTGTTTGTTTTCCAGATGAATGTAGGTAGAGGTAGAGAGAGGGATTTGAGGGAGAGAAACGAGAGAGTGGCTCTTCCGTGCCTTTGCCTCGCCATGTTTGACACGTCACATTTGGTGTAAGTATCAAGGCATGTAAACAAATAGCCACTTATTTATGGACAAATCACAGAAATGCCACGCTAAACGTCGTTTCAGGATGATAATGATCATTCTCTGACTATGATTTTTTTTTTCAAAAAATATAGATAAAAATAGAAATCATTATAAATTAATTTACTTATAATTTTTTATTATTTTTAATTATACTCATTTTATATATATTAAATATTAAAAAGATTTTTTAAAAATTAAATTAAATAAAATTATAATAATTAATTTAAATATTATTATAATGTAAAAAATAAAAAAAATCTATAAAAATTATACAACGAAAGAAACAAAAAAAAATTAAAATCACACATTTTTACATTAACTCTCTTCATAATATTACGTATTATTTAATATTACATTTAATTTAATGAAAGAACTTTTTATGCGTTTGTAATTATACAAAATTTTTAGAAACATATATTAGACAGTAATTTTTGAGCTCTAATTGTCTAGATTGGATTATTAAATTTAAAAAATCATAATTTTAGGTATTTCCATTTAATTTTTCTTTACATAATAATTAAAAATTCCACACTTATAAATACCGCATCCTTTCATAAAAATTAGCTGATCTATACTTTTACATGAATTAAAAATATATAATTAATAAATCTTTGATAATTAAAATAATAATTTTCGTTTAAATTTTTTAATATATTCTGCCCTCATATTATGATTAAAATTAAATAATTCAGATTATTTAAATTAGTATTGATATTAATAAATTTTATTTTCTTGGACATAATAAATAAAAAATATGCCATGAAATTAATAAATAAAATACTATTTAAACAAAGAAAAATGGCTTACAATCCACAATCTCTCATATATTAATTGCAGATGACATAGATTCTTTTTTGGGAAGCTTAGCCTCGAGGAAGCCTTGTAATTTTAATCCAACTTCGGAATTGGAATTGGAATTGGAATCTATCTTTGCCTACACCGCATAACAAAGAAAGAGTCCTTGGCAATTGGCAAATCTACAACACAACAAAGCAGTGTAGAAAATTCAAAGAGTGCTAATTGATAGTGAAATGACAATTCTGAAAAAGATGATGTTACCATTACAACTGTGTTAAATTTGAATATAAACGAGAAACCGGGGGGGGAATTTAGAGGTATCGGTTGGAACAACTTCAAATCAAGGCCAAGCAACAGAATAAGAATCCATGCGGAAGCTCCAATCCCACCAAAAGATAAAGATCGTCCCTGTGGAGGACAGCATGCAAGAATTTCTGTGTGGATTAGACATATCAACACGTCAAAAGGAAAGTGAGATATACAGCTCTCGGCGATGAGTAATGTTTTTCATGAGTTAATCTCGGTAAGAACTGAAAATTTCCTCCAAGAGTGGGATAGGAATCTTTGGAAGATGAGAAAGTAAATTATACTTCCGGTCAATACATCCAAATCCAATAAGAAAGAGCTGATATAGCCAGAATGGCAGCTCATGAATGGTTCGAGATCAACCTCCCCCTTCCAGTCACAACGATCATTCATGCGCCAACGGGCAACAGATACTAATCCTATTCTTGATACTTGGTCCACCACCAGTGGGAACTATCAGTTGTGATGCATTACGTAATGCAAATGACCAAAAATTATAAAAGGTAGATTTGCAGAAATAGTGTCGTTAGCTTCAAAATAGCAGAGTTTTTGCAAATGCAATTCAGGCTTGCCAGTAGAAGCATTATTAGCAATTCCACGGGGCTGCGTGCACGGTAATTAGCTGGAATACCAGAGGAACAATAGTCCGACCCGGCTCTTCAGTGATCATAGAAGCAACACACCCAGAATGAGCTGTTCCATGGTAGAGTGGATTTTGGAGCAACTGGTAGGTAATTCATATGCTAGAAACTTACAAGACTGCTAAGTTAGTTGATGGAGACTAGGAAAAGATAATCCCGGCACAAACAGATCTTAAAATTCTAACCCATCAAATGCCTTGTATCTGCCCATCTAATTTCCAAATCCTATAGGCAATAGCCACCTCTCGCTGTCGTTTATGATGCCCTTACGGGCCACACATGTTTGTTTCTCATATAGAACCAACAAGAGAGAAATTCCTGTCCCAACAAGTGCACAAAGGAAGAAGATGCATGCTTGCTGAATTTTGAAATATTCAACAAAAGTCGCAGATCAGTAAATGCAGAAAGTCATGACCATAGCTTATCACATAACCTAAAATATACAACAGAACAGCATGACCAAAATCACCCCTGCTACTTGTTTTCCCCACTCACATTTGCATTTTTACCACCATTTTGATAGCCAACACCTTTTAGCTCAGCATAACCTGGTGCTAATTTAGGTGGGGGCTGAACAATTGGAGAAGACCCTGATGAAGGTGTGGCACGAAATGGCCAGGTGATTGTACTCACACATGAAGCTGGGGAGCTAGAAATCTGGTTTGGCCTAGCCACAGCTGTTGAGTCTTTATCCATTTTTAGCTTATCTATTTTCTCTTCCAGTTCTTGACAGTCAGACTGCAACTCATTGACATCCCCTCGATTTGTATTTTGAATTTTCTCTCCTGAAGTCCTAGCTCCAGAACTTCCAAATTGAAGCCAGGGCTGTCTGAAAATCGGCCATGCAGGGGCGCGAGCCCCACGAGAATTACTGTTGCTTTCAGCATCCTCCTTGCCCCTGAGCAATACATCATTTGTTTTATTTGGTTTGTTCTCTGGTTGTTTGTCTTTGTCTGAAGATGATGATGTTAATTCAACTGGGTCAACTCTAGGAGTAGATGCACGGCCTGAAGAAATTGTTGTAGTAGGAAATGCTTTTTCTGGAGGGACAGCAGGAGTATAATTGGATGGGAGTAGATCATCCCAATTCTCCAATAGTTCCTTGTAGACTTTTCTGAGTGTGACCTCAGTGAGACCTGTCACCTTACAAATCTCAGCTTGTGTCTTTCGCTTGTCTTCTAATTGGCATGCCAGATATATAGCCGCTGCCGATATGCTAATGGGATTCCTGCGAGTGCAGAAGCATTTGTTGATAACAACTTCTCCGATATGGGTCGCCAATTCCTAGCAAAGTTAATTATTGGCCAATTTCATCAAGTGAAACCAAACGTTTGAAAAAAAAAATTAAAAAAACGTGCACAATCATTCATGTTAAAAGGACAGACAGTTCCAATTCTCTTTCTTTTTTTTTCCATCATCAATATTATGCATAACATTTTTAGTTTAATGAAAGTTTAAGTATCACCAGGTTATAGTTTGCAAATATGTTACTGTAGATTTTTTTTTTCTTTTTATTCTTTCATTTCTTCTTACCAAGTCAAGGTAAAGGTAGGATTTTCTCCTCTCTTTTTTTTCCCTTTCATTTGGTTTACAACTTCCAGGCACTTTCAATCCTTCAAATATGATTGGCCTTTCAGCTAGAATCTAGAAACCTAGCTTTTCTAACTCGGTAAGTAAATTCCATAAAACAAAGTACCTGAGCAGATTTGTTTAATTGGAGGAGCGTGCAGAATCTAGGCATATGCACTGAAATGGAATTACTATTTATAGGCTGACTCAGTTGCAAAGCTTCACCTAGTATCTTGATGTACTTCCCAATCTCCTTTTGAGGAACATTGGCTGCTATTGAGATTTCCTGTTATATCAATTACAGGTTAATTTTAGAGGATACTCGTGACCGAAAACATTTTGAGACCACCTTGACTACTTAATTACACTCAAGTATGACATAAGTAAGCAAACTATCAAACATAAATGAGAAGAATCCAAGATACAGTGCAAAGAAAAAGTTTTACTTTAAGCTGAAATTAAATTCCATCAACACTGAAACAATTAATGATGCTCATTAAATACGTGCTTATCTATTGAACAGCAAAGCAATTTTCTTATTGTCATTAAGACTTGTTATTGTACTGTGATAATTTCCTAGATGACGTTTTTGGACCATTTCTCGGTTTGTGCGTGTCATCCTTGTGCAGGGGCCATTCCAATTTTATTGGATGACATGCACAAATCAAAATTCAGCAGTTGCTAAAAATAGTAATAGGTTTGGAGAATTACCAGCACAAATTGAAAAAGAACGAGAAGCACAAGAGTTGGCACATAAAATAAATTCTTAACCACAAGAAAGTATGCAAGAACAGCCAAGCCCCATCATGTTCCTCAAAGTCTTCAAAGAAGATATAGTCTGTAGTCAGACAACTTCACTGTGATTTCAAACAAGGCAATGAAACAGGATATGTATCAAATAAGATTCAGTACGAGGGAAATTCAGAAGATGGAGAAAAAGGAATCCCGAGAAGCCTACTGAACGGTAATAAAACTGACAAAGATCCTCTGCTTAACAACATATCCACACCACACATCATCAGTTTATTCTTTCAGCGAGAGAACAGAACAGCAATAACTCAATGATGAAACTTGTAATTCTCAATGACTTCGACAACAATATAATGATGCTCATCTATAAAGTACCCTCTACATGGCAGGTAACAAATAAGTGTATGGTATATGACCCCTTTCCTGCTCCTTCGCACCTTTGAATTTCGATCACAGGCTTGCATTAAAAAGACAAGTGCAACATACATACATATATATATATATATTCAGATATGGAATCAAAATGCAGGCTAATTTAATGCATATGAGCATTGAGCAAATATAGGTACTTAAGTCGAGAGCCAAAAGCACCCTGAGAACAATTTGTTTCCCCATGGAAACACTTATTATCACAAAATTTGGTTCAACTCCGACACTAGGGAAGCTGACACGAAACCCATTAACAGGTAATGGGAAAATTCAAGAAAATATTCTATATAACTCCCCAAAAATCCAAGGCATGAACTGGATTATTAACAAAGCAGAAAATTCATTATACCTGAAGGGTTCTGGGCTCCTGAGCCTCCCTAATGGCCTGAACAAGAGCAGCAGTGGCAAGAGCTTCAACGCTGCGGTTCCTCAAGCAAGTAGCCGAACAACAATCCCTAAACAATTGAAACGCATGATCTGAAATATCACAATCCAACCCCAAAATTGAAGCCACATCAATAATCTGCATATAGGCCCTCAGATTATCGACAACCACCGTGGATGAAGTCGGATTCGATGATGAGTTGGTTAATTCAAGAGTGCGCTCCAGCTCAGCGAGGTGACCCGAGAATGAGAGGGAAGAACGGAGGGAGAGTGGGCTCGGCTCAAGAGACCAAGTGGAGAATGCGGTGATGAACCCCGTGGGCTCGAATGGGTCCTCCTCGTCTCCTTGACGAGCATGGAGAGCCTGGTGGTGGAGGCTTGCAAGATCGGATGTAACCAGACAGAGAGGGTTGTCTTGGGCTCGAATGTGAAATAGATGATAAGGTTGGAATTGACGTTCCTCGACGACTCGGCCGCATGATGTGCACTCCGTGATTGAGCGGCCTGAGCTTGTGGTGGCGCACCGCGACTGCGCCGACGAGCAATAAGGGCACTTCATTTTTCTGGTGCTATTGCCGGCAAGAGGCACTTCTACAAGATAAAACAGAGGTTTATGGAGGTTTAAAAGCAACTAATATTCTCTTATAAGAAAAAGTAAATTATTATGAGTTTACAAGCTTTATTAAAATTAGGCGCAAAAGTTTTTTTTTTTTTAAGTTCTAAATATGCATTAGATAAATTAAATAAATTTTTAAATTTTTAAAATAAATAAAATATATATTTCTCATGGGACAAATAAACTCTAGAACTTTTAAAACTAACTAAAAAAAATACTAAATTATAACTTGATTTCAATTAAAGTCTAGCCAAATCACACTTAAAATTTTTTAATGCATGAGATTTTTATTATTTATTTGCATTTATTTACAAAATAACAATAAATATTTAGTGTGTTGTGAAATGAATTAATAAGTTTTTTTTAAATGATTCCTAATAAGACAAGACCACATGGTAAAAATCTATTAAGTAGATAATACAGTCTAGTCTGAAGAAAGAAAATTTGAATATTTTAACACTCGGTTCATCATTAAAGATCCGTTCTTTTCGAAACTCTAATAAGGCGAGTATTGACACAAAATTATTATTATCAAACATAATCCAGCGTATCTCCATTACGCATCTAATCGCAAGATTACCAATCTATTGGCTAGCAATATCTCATATCAAGCAACTGGCCACATCACCTTCAGATTATCGTAAAATGCAAAATTTGTTTCCACCTTCTTACAGTATAAAACGAGAAAAATCACAGAGGCAAAAGTATGTTATTTTCTACTACAAATATTCTAATTAATTCATTACATTCTCTCTATTCTTCGATATACTGACTTGAACATCGGAGTAACTGCCATAGGCAACCACCACCACCTCACTTTCTCTTCCTTGCAGGTTCTAGCCAATCACAGCGTAGCTCCATTCCAGCCACGTAATTGATCAAATATCCGCAATATCATTTGGTTTCGTAGTTGGAAATCCATCGAATTCTCTATATTCATTTGAATGAACACCGAACTCTTGTCCTTCCCTTCTATCTCTTAGAATAGCCGGAATCGTGCATGTCATTACAGGAGGACCTGATAAGGCTAAAGGAAAGAATAAGCGTGTAGCAGAGGACGTTCTGTCAGTTAAACAAGAACTATGGGCCAAGCAAGAGGTAAGGTTCGGCCTTGCAAATAAAGTAATTGGATTCTTTCAGAATGACCCGCTGGTCGTTAAGATCATCTTGAACAGATACGAGGTAAGGCAAGTATTGATAGATATATATGGTTCTATTAACCTTCTCATATTAAATATTTTTAACAAGTTAGGCTTTGACAAAAATAGTCTTGCCAAAGTCTCTTATCTGTTAGTAGGATTAGGTGATGAAAAATATAGGGGAGAGTTGTATGCAAAATTTGCGTTGGTAAACATCCCATTTACATACAATGAAATACTCGGCCGCCCAGTCCTAAACTACCACGGTATTGTTATTAACATGGGTGCCATGTGTCTTAAGCTACCAGCTCCAGGAGGAATAGCCGTAGTTCGAGGATATATGAGGTTGGCCAAACAAGGTTATGAACACCCGCTAACAAGTCTCGGGAAAGCAATGATGCTCATCGATTTGCTGGAAAAGTCAGAATCTCACGTAAAGCCGAAACCGGCAAACTCAGTAGAGGAGGTCTAGATAGGTGAGAAATAAAAAGTACAATTCGGTATTGCATTAACCGGTAATACAAAGACTGTCTAATAGAATTGCTAAAGAGCCGAATAACCACCTTTGCTTGGTCTTCAAAAGATGTAACAGGTGTAGACCTAGCTCTCATCACTTACAAGCTATCTATTGATAAGACTATTAAATTAGTTCAACAAAAGAAAAAAGTTTGCACCAGAGAGGCAACAGGTGATCAAAGAAGAGGTTGGTAAGCTTTTGAGTGCATGGTTGATAAAAGAAGTTCAGTATCCCATAGGGACCGCCAATGCAGTCCAAATGAAGAAAGCTAACGGGAAATAGAGAATGTGTATAGATTTCACTGACCTGAATAAAGCTTGTCCGAAAGATCATTACTTGTTGCCATCCATCAATATTGCCAGGGACAATTCAAAGTCCAAGAAATGAATCTTGTCAAATATGAGAAAAAGTTTCAATTCTTATGGAGTGAATCAAAGAAGGACAGAGCAGCTGCAAACTTTGCCAAGTAGCTAGAGGCAACAATAAAGAGGAGAATCTTCTGGCTAAAATGGCAGCGGCGGGTGAATAACACTTGACTTAATTGTTTCAGCTCGAGAAATTACACACTCCAGCAATAGAAGGGGAGGAGTCTTTTTCCATAGAAAAGGGGGAATCATGGATGACGCTCGTATATAAATTTTTGGCGCAAGATAACCTTCCAACCGATGAGTTATCAGCCAAACAGGTAATAAGGAAGTCTTCTAAATATGCAGGAAGGCAAGAAAATCCTAAAGGATATCCATTGTAACGACCCGAAAATCGGACCGCTACCGGCGCTAGGATCCAGATCGGCTTAAGGCCGCCGGGACCCGTAGCAAGCCTGACATATAACCTGTAAACCTGTATAATCCCATACATGATCCACAACATACATAAAAATTAAAAACTTTTCTTTCCATAAACACCAACCAAACTCAACCTGTGCATAAACATTAACATAACATTGATCCCTCTGTGGGATCTCATCAGTGTCCCCAATGGGTGACATAACATATGCTGAGTTGGTTACATAAACATCATAAAAATCTCTACGATCATGTAATAAAAGGGATAACAACAATCTATGGTCAAGCACACCTCTAACATCCATAAACATCCTTACATAACTATACTGTACTTTTACATTACAATTTGATCATGTCCATTGCTAGCTATTACATAAGCATGACTTCTTTACTCTATCCGGACTCCCGCACTATACTGCACCTGCAAGCCTGGGGGTAAAGGGAGAGGGGTGAGCTAAAAGCCCAGTGAGCAGAACTATAAAACATAATAACACTATGCTCCAATGAAATGCGTCATAACACAGACAATTCACATAAGGGTTGGGTGAACTTGTCACCAATTAGTCCAAGCTAACATTGTGCCAGGCCGTAGCATGGGGTCCTGGTCTTTCCTTACATAGTGCCAGGCCGTAGAATGGGGTCCTGGTCTTCCTGTCATGGACTAATTGGGTCATCCAACATTCACCCACATCAACAACAATCGATGCAATGCGGCATATTCGTGAAACTAATGCAATCATCCTATTGCATAATCATGATGCATGAAACATGATAAAACATTTAATTTAAAAGATTAAGTTTAGTTCCACTCACCTCTGGCTGACTCTGACAACACCGAAGCAGCTGACCTCACTGCTGGGGTTCTCGGTTCCTCGGGTCCGAACCTACACAGGTGGACTCAAATGAGGGACCAAACATACTTGAACATAACTCTAAAATACTCCCCAAAAACCCCCTAAAACATCCTGAAAACATCACATAAAAACATGCAAGAAATGGCTGAACAGGGCACTTTCGGCGGCAGGTTCGGCGGCCGAAAGTCCCTCCAGAGCCGAAAGTCAGGCAGGTTCGGCGGCACCTTCGGCGGCCGAACCTCCCAGACAGATCTGAAAGTCTTCTTTCGGGGGCAAGCTTCGGCAGCCGAATGCTGCCTCCACAAGGGGGTTCGGCGGCCGAAACTCCCTTCGGCGGCCGAACCTGGTTTCTGCCAGAAGGGCAGAAACTTGGTTCACATGAACCCCTTGCCTCCCAAAACCTCAAATCATGCATAAATCTCAACCAAAACATGCATACAAGTTTCTAGGGGTCTCAAACAGTCATATACCCCAACTACAACACTTCAAACACACACAATCAACACACATTGTTCAAAACATCAATATTAACCTAACATGCATTTCTACCCATAGATCTTGCATAAAACTTATTTAAAAACACATAAGGAGCTTAAGATCGGCTCTTACCTCTTGAAGATCGAGAGGGAGACGACCTAAACTTGGAGATCCACGAAAATGAGCTCCTGAGTTCCCAAAGCTCCAAAACTTGGTTTAAATGCTCAAAACTTGCAATGTGAGTTTAAAACTCAAGAAAAATGGAAGAGATTTGGAGGAAGAACACAAGAGTTGCAAAAGGGAAGGTCGGAAGCTTGCTGTGGCCGAAGATGGGAGAAAACTCGCCCATTTCGGCTAAGTGCCCCTTTTATAGGTGGCTGGCCAGGCCACGTTCGGGGGCCGAATGTGCCTCCGCATCCATGCAATGTTCGGCGGCCGAACTTGACTTTCGGCGGCCGAAACTGGACTTCCCTAACTCATGCTTTCGGGGGCCTAACGTGCCTCCAAAACGCATGCATGTTCGGCGGCCGAACTTGACTTTCGGCGGCAAACCTGGGTTTTCCTCCAAGGAATTTTCATGCAAAAACTCATTTAATTTCATACTTAAAATCATAAAACACATTAAAACATTTTTATAAAACATGATTCTACCCTCCTAGAGGTCTCCGGCATCCGAGATTCCACCGGACGGTAGGAATTCCGATACCGGAGTCTAGCCGGGTATTACATTCTCCCCCCCTTAAGAACATTCGTCCCGAATGTTCCTCAACTAGTACATACGTAGCAAACAACATAGCATACATACATGAAATACATAGAGACTAACCTTAAAAGAGATGAGGATATTGCCGGAGCATAGACTCCCGTGTCTCCCAAGTACATTCTTCCAAATTGTGGTGGTTCCAAAGGACTTTCACAATCGGGATTTCCTTGTTCCTTAGCTTTCTGATCTGGGTGTCTATGATCCGTACTGGCTGCTCAACATAGGTGAGATCCTCTTGGATCTCCACATCAGGCTCACTAAGAACCTTGCCCGGATCTGACACGAACTTTCTCAACATAGAAACGTGGAAAACCGGATGGATTCTCTCCATTGAAGCAGGCAAATCTAGCTTGTACGATACATTCCCAATCTTTTGCAAGACTTCAAAGGGTCCGATGTACCGCGGAGCCAGCTTACCCTTCCTCCCGAACCGAACCACTCCTTTCATTGGAGACACCTTGAGCAATACCAGATCCCCCTCCTGAAACTCTACTAGTCTTCTGCGGATGTCTGCATAACTCTTCTGTTTGCTTGCAGCAGTCTTGATTCTTTCTCTGATTAAGGGTACCACCCTGCTGGTGATCTCTACTAGCTCAGGCCCTGCCAAGGCCTTTTCTCCAACTTCTTCCCAGCAAACAGGTGACCTGCACTTCCTCCCGTACAAAGCTTCATATGGAGCCATCCCGATGCTAGCATGATGGCTGTTGTTGTAGGCAAACTCCACCAAAGGTAGATGCTGCCTCCAAGAACCGCCAAAGTCCAGCACACACATTCTAAGCATATCCTCGATAGTCTGGATGGTCCTCTCCGACTGTCCGTCCGTCTGGGGGTGGAAGGCAGTGCTGAAATCCAACCTAGTACCCATGGCATTCTGCAGACTCCGCCAAAACCTGGAGGTGAACTGGGGCCCTCTATCTGACACTATAGAAACAGGAACCCCATGCAGTCTGACTATCTCATCTACATACACCTGCGCCAACTTGTCCACAGAGTAGCCACTCCTGACAGGGATGAAGTGAGCAGATTTGGTGAGTTTGTCCACAATCACCCATATGGAGTCCAATCTGTTGGACGCTGTCGGTAACCCCACTACGAAGTCCATAGCTATATTCTCCCATTTCCACTCTGGAATAGGTAGCGGGTTAAGCATTCCAGCCGGCTTCTGATGTTCCAGCTTCACCCTCTGACACACTTCGCAGGCTGACACAAACTGTGTCACTTCTCTCTTCATAGCTAGCCACCAATAAACCTTTTTCAGATCATGATACATCTTGGTGGCCCCGGGGTGAATGCTGTATCTTGCATTATGAGCCTCTCTCATAATGTCTCCTTTTAGCCCTATGTCATCTGGTACACACAATCGACTCCCATAGCGGAGGATCCCCTTATGGTCGAATCTGAACTCACTGTCCTTGCCTGACTGAACAGTCCTGGCAATCTTCACTAATTCTGGGTCCTCATGCTGTTTCTGAGCCACCTGCTCCAGAAACACGGGTGTCACTTTCATCTGAGCAACCAAGGCGCCTGTACCAAACAACTCCAACTGTAGACCTTCATCAATGATCTTGTAAAACTCCTTCACCACTGGTCTCCTCTCTGCCGTGATGTGGGATAGACTGCCTAGTGACTTCCGGCTTAGGGCGTCTGCCACGACATTCGCCTTACCCGGATGATACTGTGTAACAGCCCGGAAACCGGTACACCTCTTGTAACGGCCCCAAACTGCTCGGCACTAGGATCCAGATCGGCTTAAGGCCGCCGGGACCCATAGCAAGCCTCTAGACATCCTGAACTCTAGGTATAATCCCATACATGATCAGCATTCTCATAAAAACTTAAGCTTTTTCAGAAAGCCTTTAAACTTTTTCTTTATTTCAGCTTGACCTATGTATAGAAACATAGAACTTCATACTAGATGAGTCATTAAGCTAGCTGTAAAAAAACATATCCGCTTTGGGTCAAGGGATTGAGACCCTTTCTTCCCTCACGGCCATACATACTTCAAACCATTAAAACATTTCATATAACTTGAAAACATTCTTAAAACATTTCTTTAACTTTCATATTGATCATGCAAAACCAAGGGATTTACCAACACTAGGCAAAACACAACTCTATACTATACATCTCACATACTTTTCTTAGCTTGGCTCTATCTCTTATAACATACTCATTACTCTTTCCATTCATCATATTCTTTATATACATAAGGACCATACATCAAGTCCATCTATCATGCCCATATATCATCATTATCATCATTATCATCATTATCATCATTATCATCATGTCCACTACTAAGCTAAACAAGCATACAAAACATACATAGCATTGCATAACATATCATCTCTTTAACAACTTCCTTACATAACATCCACTATAACCATAAACATACACATCAAGCCTTACTCAAACATAAACAAAACACAGCTAAGCTATTACAACCAAACATGGCAACCCATGCTTGAACCTCTTCTTTCCCATAGCTCTATCTGACTTACTCTGGCTTACTTACTCTGGCCCTGCAAAACTGGGGTTAAGGGAATGGGGTGAGCTACAAGAGCCCAGTGAGTAGAAACAGAGAAAACAGTTCATTAATTATGATTTCATATTATTATTCATTATTTATTTTTATTTTATTTCATTCTTTCTTTTATTTCATGCTTTCATGAAATGCGTCATATCACAACGAATACACATCAAACATTTCTTCCCCGCTTGAGTTCACGCTAGCAATCTCTTCCTCTTGCGGGTGATTTTTGAGGGTTCTCGAAACGTCCTTCCCCTCAGGGTTAGACATGACCCCAACATTCCCTCTGTCAAAACTTGGTCCCGAAGGAGCTCTCATAGGGCTTTCCTACATGTACTTGCCCGATTGACAAAGACTCATTGACAGACTTGTGGGCTATTGAGGTCGCCTTGGTCCACCCATCACATCATATACACAGCAATTTATGCAATGCGTCATATTCGTGAAACTAGTGCAATCATCCTATTACATATAAACATGATGCATGCATATGCTTTAGGCATTTGAATTCCTTAAAATAAAAGATGCATTAGACATTTGATTTCTTAAAATAAAAGATTTAGTTAGTTCTACTCACCTGAAGCCACTGCTCAGCTAACTCTACTGGCCAACTAGCACTGAAGCTAGACACCTCGATGTCTCAGGTCCGATCCTACATAGATGGATTCACATGAGGTGCCAAACACACTCTAACAACTCATAAGCATACCCCCTAAAACCCCTCTAAACATCACTTAAACATACATAGAAAACAACCATGAAAAGGCTGGACAGGGCACTTTCGGCGGCACCTTCGGCGGCCGAAAGTCCCTTCCAGAGACGAAACTCGGGTAAGTTCGGGGGCAGGTTCGGCGGCCGAAACCCCTGGACAGAAACGAAAGTCCCTCCTTCGGGGGCACGTTCGGCAGCCTAAAGACTGCCTCCCATGCAGGTTCGGCGGCCGAAACTCCTTTCGGCGGCCGAACCTGGTCCCCTCTGGACGACAGGTCCGATTCTGCCAAGCCAAAAACCAAACTCAAATATACCCAAATCCTCACATACTCTCTCCCAATCATGCATACTCACTCCCACAAGCATAAAGGAGCATAAACTAACATAAACTCCTCAACACAAACATCACATAACATACATTGGGTATAAAACCCACATAAACCTTAAACATGCATTTCTACCCAAACTCAACCATCAAACTCTATAAAATTTACTTAAAACTTCATTAAACATAAGGAAAAGCAAGGATCTACACTAACCTCTTGGAGATCGAGGGTTGGTGTGACCCGAACCTTGGAGATGTGGAGGAAACTAGCTCCGGGGTCTCCAAGCTCCAAATCCTTGATCCAAGCTTAAAACTCTTCAAAACCAAGAATGAAACTCATAAAAACCATAGAAGATTGAAGGAAAACGTGAAATCGACCAAGGGAGGACATGAACTCACCTGGGCACGAGAATGGGGAGAAAACTCGCCCATTTTCGGTCTGAGGCCTTTTATAGGCGACCGGCTGAGCCACATTCGGCGGCCAAACCAGCACCCTAAAGTCCCTCATGTTCGGCGGCCGAACTTGAGGTTCGGCAGCCGAACCTGGTTTCTGCCCAACTCAACTTTCGGAAGCCAAAAGTCCATCCGAAACCATCTCATGTTCGGCGGCCGAACATCACCTTCGGCGGCCGAACCTGGGTTTTTCCTCCTTGGCCTTTTTCTCTTCAAAACTCAATTCATTTTCATTTAAAACCATGAAATCATGTGAGAACATTTTAGAAAACACATTCTACCCTTCTAGAGAGATCCAACACCTTAGATTCCGCCGGGAGGCAGGAATCCCGATGCCGGATTCTAGCCGGGTATTACATTCTTCCCCCCTTCAAGAACATTCGTCCCCGAATGTTCCACAAACAAACAGGCAACTGAAACATAGCATCAATCATACATAAACAAGCAAGCGATCAAGCAAGCAAAACCTAAAAACCTCTCTCCTAAAAGAGAGACACGGCACTGCCGGAGTCAAAACTCCCGGTTCTCCTAAGAACACTCTTCCAATAGGAGACACCTCTAGCAATACCCAACTTCCTCTGAAACTCAACGCTTCTACTGCGCTACTCTGATCCTTACTCTTCTCTTCTCTTCTCATCTTTACTAACTGGCTTCTTCTCACTGCTAACCCAAACTAACTCTAACTCTCACAGGTAGTACCCGAATTTCAGATCTATCTTGGAAAAACAAACAGCTCCTACTAGCTGTCCCAATAGATCATCCATCCTGCATGGGAATACCTGCTCTTGGTAGTGACCTTGTTTAACTGCTTACAGTCGTTACAAAATCTCAAGGATCCATCCTTCTTTTCCCACAACCACACTGGAACACTCCAGAGTGAGGTACTAGGTCGGATAAAACCCTTATCTACCAAGCCTCACCTCTATTCTGACAACTCTCAACTACAGGTTTCCCCGACCTGACTGCTAAACTCTTAAACAAGAGCTAGAACCCTCTGACAATCCTTCCTATGCACCCTATGATACCTGATAGGCTGACATCAAACCTCTAGGCATCCCTACTGTGTTCCCTCAACAAACTACCTCTGACCCATCCTGTCCTCTGAACTTGACTACCTCGTCTCTGCAGACCAAGATAGCACCACGAGTAGAAAAACCCAGTCCAACCCTAAACTGACGTCCAGACAGTCAAGTCTAGGACCTCAAAATCGAGTGGAAGGCATCTACCCTCAACTAACACAAAACTGGACCGGCAGACTGACTCTGCCACAGATGGATCACACTCGGGTCTACTGACCCAAAGAGAACACTCTAGCCCAGAAGCTATCAACTCAACCTCTCGACGGCTCCTAGAGTGACTAAAGAAAGAGAAACTCCAGGGTTCACAAAAACACACACATCAGAACATTCAAAAGTGAGCGTACCTGGCGTCACCGTGTTCGATGTGTCTGCTCCCCTTCCTTGCCCACTGGTCTGAGCCACATTACTTGGAGTTAACCGCTGGGACCGTACCATCTTGGGTGCAGTAGGACACTCACGTGCTATGTGTCCCTCCTGTCCGCACCTATAACAAGCTGTTGTCCCATAACGGCAGGCTCCCTTGTGCGGCCCTCCGCACCTCATACATCTTGTCGTGTCTCGACCAGAACTCGAACCATCTTCAGCATCTAGCCTAAACCTCTTCCACACCCTACCCTTCCTAGTTCTGCCCCATTGCTTAGGGGTTCTTCTCCCCCTTCTACCTCTCTTGGCGGCTGTACTCAGCATGGAGGGATCAATTTCCCTTGAACTTGAACTCTCAGAATCTTTAGACTCTCCCATGCAGTCCTCATCCATATTCACTTGCACACCTATGTCCCTCCTCTGCACCACTCCTTCTCTGCTGACATCAACAGACCTTCCAGGGTCTCTTGATGTTTCCCCACTGTCAACCATATCTGACTGTACTCCTGGCAGAACGGGAGGAAAGGTCTCCGTACCTTCACACTCAGACGGATCTGACTCCACAGATCGACTAGCACCTTGCATCTTCAGCTCTTCTGAAAACACAACAAGCGCACTGGTACACATAAGCATCACATCACATAGCATGGCATCATAACACATAGCATGCATCATATCATATGGTCCATGTGACAAACACATGACCCCTCATGCAATATATATATCATGGATGAACCTGTCACCTATAGCTTACAACATAGCAGAACATGCCTCGACCAACTGTGCCAAAGGCCATACCTGGTCTCTCAGCCCATCTCATATCAATACATATTATGCCATTTCGTAGCTAGGGGACTATCAACATCCATAATACAAACATAATTGCACATGCACCACACATGGCATTACACATCATCAAACAAGACGGGACTCCCCATCCGATCCTAGTGGACATGATCTTACTCTGAATCTTTCTTATTGTGCTTGCCCTTCTATGACATCTAAACCAACCTCTTTCCGATGTGGGATATCTCTAATCCTTGAGCATCTTTGCTCAACACACCGTACTTATGAGGCCCAAAGCTCTGATACCAACTGTAACAGCCCGAAAACCGGTACACCTCTTGTAACGGCCCCAAACTGCTCGGCACTAGGATCCAGATCGGCTTAAGGCCGCCGGGACCCGTAGCAAGCCTCTAGACATCCTAAACTCTAGGTATAATCCCATACATGATCAGCATTCTCATAAAAACTTAAGCTTTTTCAGAAAGCCTTTAAACTTTTTCTTTATTTCAGCTTGACCTATGTATAGAAACATAGAACTTCATACTAGATGAGTCATTAAGCTAGCTGTAAAAAAACATATCCGCTTTGGGTCAAGGGATTGAGACCCTTTCTTCCCTCACGGCCATACATACTTCAAACCATTAAAACATTTCATATAACTTGAAAACATTCTTAAAACATTTCTTTAACTTTCATATTGATCATGCAAAACCAAGGGATTTACCAACACTAGGTGATCAAGCATAATTTAGCCACATTTTTATCATAATTATTGTTGCTTATTTACACATTTTTTAGTTTAATTTATGATTTTTATCTTGTTTTTACAGAAAAGGAAGAAATTAGAAAATGGGAGAAAAAGTGCAGAAAAAGTACAGAAGGATGATTTGCCCAGTGATTTGCCCAAGATCACCAGCTAAACTGCTCCAATCATTGCCCAGATCAAGCTAAAGCAGAAACCCGGAGGCAACAGACAGCAGTGATATGGGCAGTGATTTGCCCAAGAAACTCGAAGATCACTGGCCAAATCACTCGCAGAGACATAGAGGACTGACTCACAGAGAAGCGATCTGGTCAGTGATTTGCCCAATCACTTGAAGAAACTGGTCAAATCACCGGGCAAATCACTTCGACAGCAGAAAATACAGCAGAGCGGGAAATTGTTCAGGAAACCGAATTTCAAGTTTTCAGAAGTCCAAATCCAACTCAATCACTACCAAAACAATTCCAAGAGCCACGAAAGAGTTTCTCACCTAAGGAATTCCAGTTGCAATTAAATTCAACATCAAAAGAGGAATCACAAGCCAAATTAAAGAGGGATTTCAAAACCCTAGAAGGATGGAACTCTTCAACTATAAAAGGGCAGCCTCCAAACCAGCAAAGGCATCTTCTGCTGAGGAATTGAACTCGCCAGAAACTCTCCAGCATCTTCCTTTTTCTTTTCCTTTCATCTTTTTGTGTATTTAGTCCACCATGAGTGGCTAAACTCTTTCTTTTCTAGTTGAAGTTGGTGAATTTCAGATTTTGTGATGAATTGGGAGATTTAAATCTCCATTGTTAAACTTCTATTTATTTTCAATATTTATGCAATTTGAGTTTTCCATAATTATTACTTTGCTTTTAGAATCAATAAGGGCCCATTGCTTTTAAATTGCTTAAGTAATATTGTTTGAATGATTTAGGTCCGTAATTGCTTAGGTTGTTCAAATACACATTCAATCAAATTGCATAATCTAAACTTGACCACGCGGTTGGCAAGGATAGAATTGGGTTTCTCTAAGTCTTAATGCAATCAACAGTTGTTCGATGCTATAATGCCCCAAGGACGTTCCTTGGCAACTTGTTGATTAGTGTTTGATTAGCGAACGTTTCCTAATCAAACTAGAACTAAGGAGGAATTTGGATTGTGAGAAGCGTCTTCCACATCCTAAACTAATTTATTGAGATAAATAAGAGTATTAAAGAATCAATGATCAATTCTAAACAATCTGAAATAAGATCCATACTTCAACTAGAAGCTTTTCTCTTATTGATTTACTCATCTTTAAATTATTGCTTTCTTTTGCTATTTAGTTTTAATTCATCAACTCAAACCCCCCTCTTTTAATTATTTGTTATTTACTTATCTTGGTTATTATTAGGAAGATCTTTAGTGTCAATTCCCTGTGGTTCGACCCTGTTGCCACTATCTACAAGTTTATTGTTGATTGTTTAATAGGTTTATTTTTGACGGCTTCGACAACCGCTTATCACTAGGCAAAACACAACTCTATACTATACATCTCACATACTTTTCTTTGCTTGGCTCTATCTCTTATAACATACTCATTACTCTTTCCATTCATCATATTCTTTATATACATAAGGACCATACATCAAGTCCATCTATCATGCCCATATATCATCATTATCATCATTATCATCATTATCATCATTATCATCATTATCATCATGTCCACTACTAAGCTAAACAAGCATACAAAACATACATAGCATTGCATAACATATCATCTCTTTAACAACTTCCTTACATAACATCCACTATAACCATAAACATACACATCAAGCCTTACTCAAACATAAACAAAACACAGCTAAGCTATTACAACCAAACATGGCAACCCATGCTTGAACCTCTTCTTTCCCATAGCTCTATCTGACTTACTCTGGCTTACTTACTCTGGCCCTGCAAAACTGGGGTTAAGGGAATGGGGTGAGCTACAAGAGCCCAGTGAGTAGAAACAGAGAAAACAGTTCATTAATTATGATTTCATATTATTATTCATTATTTATTTTTATTTTATTTCATTCTTTCTTTTATTTCATGCTTTCATGAAATGCGTCATATCACAACGAATACACATCAAACATTTCTTCCCCGCTTGAGTTCACGCTAGCAATCTCTTCCTCTTGCGGGTGATTTTTGAGGGTTCTCGAAACGTCCTTCCCCTCAGGGTTAGACATGACCCCAACATTCCCTCTGTCAAAACTTGGTCCCGAAGGAGCTCTCATAGGGCTTTCCTACATGTACTTGCCCGATTGACAAAGACTCATTGACAGACTTGTGGGCTATTGAGGTCGCCTTGGTCCACCCATCACATCATATACACAGCAATTTATGCAATGCGTCATATTCGTGAAACTAGTGCAATCATCCTATTACATATAAACATGATGCATGCATATGCTTTAGGCATTTGAATTCCTTAAAATAAAAGATGCATTAGACATTTGATTTCTTAAAATAAAAGATTTAGTTAGTTCTACTCACCTGAAGCCACTGCTCAGCTAACTCTACTGGCCAACTAGCACTGAAGCTAGACACCTCGATGTCTCAGGTCCGATCCTACATAGATGGATTCACATGAGGTGCCAAACACACTCTAACAACTCATAAGCATACCCCCTAAAACCCCTCTAAACATCACTTAAACATACATAGAAAACAACCATGAAAAGGCTGGACAGGGCACTTTCGGCGGCACCTTCGGCGGCCGAAAGTCCCTTCCAGAGACGAAACTCGGGTAAGTTCGGGGGCAGGTTCGGCGGCCGAAACCCCTGGACAGAAACGAAAGTCCCTCCTTCGGGGGCACGTTCGGCAGCCTAAAGACTGCCTCCCATGCAGGTTCGGAGGCCGAAACTCCTTTCGGCGGCCGAACCTGGTCCCCTCTGGACGACAGGTCCGATTCTGCCAAGCCAAAAACCAAACTCAAATATACCCAAATCCTCACATACTCTCTCCCAATCATGCATACTCACTCCCACAAGCATAAAGGAGCATAAACTAACATAAACTCCTCAACACAAACATCACA
Source organism: Manihot esculenta (assembly GCF_001659605.2). Lineage (NCBI taxonomy): Eukaryota > Viridiplantae > Streptophyta > Magnoliopsida > Malpighiales > Euphorbiaceae > Manihot > Manihot esculenta. Next base: position 7,220,331 of record NC_035162.2, on the reverse strand, counting down.
TAACATACATTGGGTATAAAACCCACATAAACCTTAAACATGCATTTCTACCCAAACTCAACCATCAAACTCTATAAAATTTACTTAAAACTTCATTAAACATAAGGAAAAGCAAGGATCTACACTAACCTCTTGGAGATCGAGGGTTGGTGTGACCCGAACCTTGGAGATGTGGAGGAAACTAGCTCCGGGGTCTCCAAGCTCCAAATCCTTGATCCAAGCTTAAAACTCTTCAAAACCAAGAATGAAACTCATAAAAACCATAGAAGATTGAAGGAAAACGTGAAATCGACCAAGGGAGGACATGAACTCACCTGGGCACGAGAATGGGGAGAAAACTCGCCCATTTTCGGTCTGAGGCCTTTTATAGGCGACCGGCTGAGCCACATTCGGCGGCCAAACCAGCACCCTAAAGTCCCCCATGTTCGGCGGCCGAACTTGAGGTTCGGCAGCCGAACCTGGTTTCTGCCCAACTCAACTTTCGGAAGCCAAAAGTCCATCCGAAACCATCTCATGTTCGGCGGCCGAACATCACCTTCGGCGGCCGAACCTGGGTTCTTCCTCCTTGGCCTTTTTCTCTTCAAAACTCAATTCATTTTCATTTAAAACCATGAAATCATGTGAGAACATTTTAGAAAACACATTCTACCCTTCTAGAGAGATCCAACACCCTAGATTCCGCCGGGAGGCAGGAATCCCGATGCCGGATTCTAGCCGGGTATTACATACTGAATCTTGCAATCATAGTCACTCAGCAGCTCTACCCATCTCCTCTGTCTCAAGTTCAAATCTCTTTGACTCAGGATGTACTGTAGGCTTTTATGATCTGTAAAGATCTCACATTTTACCCCATAGAGGTAGTGCCTCCACATCTTGAGTGCAAAGATTACTGCTGCCATCTCAAGGTCATGTGTGGGGTAATTGAACTCATGCTTCTTTAGCTGCCTCGAAGCATAAGCAATCACCCTCTCCTTTTGCATCAGTACACAACCCAGTCCCACACGGGACGCATCACAAAAGACTGTAAAGTCCTCATCACTAGATGGCAGAGCTAAAACTGGTGCTGAAGTCAACCTCTTCTTAAGCTCTTCAAAACTCTCTTCGCACTGGTCGGTCCACACAAACTTCTGATTCTTCCTGGTTAGTCTGGTCAGAGGAGTTGCTATTTTCGAGAAGTCCTGAACGAACCTCCTGTAGTAACCTGCCAAACCCAAGAAACTCCTGATCTCCGTCACTGAAGTGGGTCTAGGCCAGTTAGCCACAGCTTCTACCTTCTTGGGGTCTACCTCTATACCATTTTCTGACACCACATGCCCCAAGAAGGAAATGCTCCTCAGCCAGAACTCACACTTGGAGAACTTGGCATATAAGCCATGCTCCCTCAAGGTCTGTAGAACCATCCTCAGATGATGGGCATGCTCCTCTGCATTCCTGGAATACACTAGGATATCATCTATGAAGACAATAACGAAGTGATCCAGGTACTGGCTAAACACTCTATTCATGAGATCCATGAATGCTGCAGGGGTGTTAGTTAACCCGAACGGCATCACAAGGAACTCAAAATGCCCATATCTGGTCCTGAAAGCTGTCTTTGGCACATCCTCTTCCCTGATCCTCAGCTGATGATACCCGGACCTCAGATCTATTTTGGAGAAACAACCCGCTCCTGCTAGCTGGTCGAATAGATCGTCGATCCTTGGCAATGGGTACTTGTTCTTGGTAGTGACTTTGTTCAACTGTCTATAGTCGATACAAAGCCTAAGGGATCCATCCTTCTTTCTCACAAACAAAACTGGAGCACCCCAGGGTGAGGTACTCGGTCGGATGAAGCCCTTGTCTACCAGCTCTTGCAATTGCTCCTTCAACTCTTTCAATTCTGCTGGCGCCATCCTGTAGGGAGGGATAGAGATCGGTCAGGTTCCAGGCATCAGTTCTATCTCGAACTCTATCTCCCTAGCAGGTGGTAAACCTGGCAGCTCGTCTGGGAACACATCTAAGAACTCTCTAACCACTGGCACTGAGGCGGGCTCTCTAACCTGACTGCTAAGCTCTCTCACATGAGCCAAATACCCCTGACATCCCTTCCTAAGCAACCTACGAGCCTGAAGAGCTGATATCAGACCTCTAGGTGTACCCCTCCTGTCTCCTCTGAAGACAACCTCAGACCCATCCTGACCTCTGAACCTGACTACCTTGTCCCTGCAGTCCAAGGTAGCACCATGGGTAGATAACCAGTCCATCCCTAGAATGACGTCAAAATCTGTCAAATCTAGAACCACTAGGTCGGCGGACAAGCATCTTCCCTCAACAAACACATGACTACACTGGCAGACTGACTCTGCCACTGATGGATCACACTTGGGTCCACTGACCCAGAGAGGACACTCTAACCCAGAAGTCATCAGACCTAACCTCCCCACGGCTCTCGGAGCAATAAAAGAATGAGATGCACCACGGGCCATCAAGGCATACACATCTGAACAACCAATGATTAAGTTACCTGCCACCACGGTGTTAGATGCATCTGCCTCCTGCTGAGTCATTGTGAAGATCCGTGCTGGAGCTGATGGACCTTCACCTCTGAAACCCGCTGAAGAAGAGGCTGCTCCTCTCCCTCTGCCTCTGCCACTGGCCTGAGTCATGACTGGAGCTGCTGGTTGCGCTACACTGCCTGAAGCTGTCTGCTGGGACTGAGCCATCGGGACTGCTCTTGGACAATCTCGAGCCATATGCCCCTCTTGACCACATCTGAAACAGGTGTTCGTCCCAAACCGACATACTCCCCTGTGTGGCTTACCACACCTCGCACAAACTGCATTATCCGCACCAGAGCTTGAGCCACTCCCAAATCCCAGACTAGACTTGACTTTATTCCAGAACTTATTCTTCTTACCCTTGGGCTTACCCCATCTCTTACTGCCTCAAGCTGCTGCACTCAAGGTAGAGGGATCTAATCTTCCCCCACCCGGAGTTTTAGAACCGGAAGACTGTGCCACTGACTGCTTAACTGTCCCCTGAACAATGGCACTGGCCTCCATTTTCCTGGCCATATCTACTATGGCATGGAAGCTCTCCCTGTCCACTGACTGAATCAAGGAGGAATACCTGGAATGGAGTTTCATGACATACCTCCTTGACCTCTTTGAATCTATGTCCAGACTCTGTCCAGAAAAAGGCAACAGCTCCATAAATCTGTCGGTGTACTCCTCTACACTCATTTCCTCCGTCTGCCTCAACTGCTCAAACTCTATCATCTTCAGCTCCCTTGAACTATCGGGAAAAGCGCATCCTGCAAACTCGTTTGCAAACTCTTCCCAAGTCATGCTGTCCACTCTCGGGTTCACATAATTCTTGAACCACTCTCGTGCCTTCTTGCACTTAAGCGTGAACCCAGCCATCTGAATGGCTCTACTATCATCAGCCCCAATCTCATCTGTGATTACTTTAACCCTTTCAACATACACAAATGGGTCATCCCCTTTTTCATACTGAGGAGCACCCAGTTTCATGTAGTCAGTCATCTTGACCTTGCTCCCACTGGCTGAGCTAGGTCTAGAAGGTTGAGTAACTGGGGCTGCTGGTTCTGCTGGTGGTGGAGATGGTGCAACATTTTCTGAGGTAGGGTTTGCTGGATTTGGATAGTAGGGCGGAGGTGGATACATTGGGTACTGAGAATATGGTGGGTAGTAAGGTGGGTACGGCATCTGTGTGGGATAAGGAGTGAAGCTAGAGTAATCCGATGTACCTCCCATCGAATACCCGGGGTGTTGTGAGAAGTGTGGGTAGTGAGGTGGCTGTACAAATCCCGAGGCCTGAGTGCCTCCTTGGGATTCTCCCATACCTTCCTCCGACATGCTAACTCCCAGACTGCCATCCCTCCTCTGCTCTACATCCATATCATCCCCCACGTCCTCTGATGCTCCTCCCTGAACTGTTCCTCTGACTAATCTGCTTCTACCCAGATCCAGAGACCTTCTAGGGTCTCTTACTGCTCTGTCCCGGTTGGACCTGCTTGACATTGCCCTAGGCAATGTAGGAGGACGGGCGCTCATGCCCTCATCCTCAGGTGGCACTCCAGTTAATCTCGCTGATCGACGAGTTCCCCTCATCCTGTTTTCTGAAAAACCGTACACATCACAAGCAAACATTAGCATCATATGGTTCATGTGGGCACACATGAACCCGCATCACATACGTATCATATCATAGCATATCATTAATGCACATGCATAAAATCATGGCATTTCACTTCATCATGCAAGATAGGACTCCACATCCTATCCTAGTGGACATGATCTTTCCTATTGTGCTTGACCTTCTATAACACCTATGAGCCCGACACTCTAGGTCCGACCATATGAACCTAGGGCTCTGATACCATTCTGTAACGACCCGAAAATCGGACCGCTACCGGCGTTAGGATCCAGATCGGCTTAAAGCCGCCGGGACCCGTAGCAAGCCTGACATATAACCTGTAAACCTGTATAATCCCATACATGATCCACAACATACATAAAAATTAAAAACTTTTCTTTCCATGAACACCAACCAAACTCAACCTGTGCATAAACATTAACATAACATTGATCCCTCTGTGGGATCTCATCAGTGTCCCCAATGGGTGACATAACATATGCTGAGTTGGTTACATAAACATCATAAAAATCTCTACGATCATGTAATAAAAGGGATAACAACAATCTATGGTCAAGCACACCTCTAACATCCATAAACATCCTTACATAACTATACTGTACTTTTACATTATAATTTGATCATGTCCATTGCTAGCTATTACATAAGCATGACTTCTTTACTCTATCCGGACTCCCGCACTATACTGCACCTGCAAGCCTGGGGGTAAAGGGAGAGGGGTGAGCTAAAAGCCCAGTGAGCAGAACTATAAAACATAATAACACTATGCTCCAATGAAATGCGTCATAACACAGACAATTCACATAAGGGTTGGGTGAACTTGTCACCAATTAGTCCAAGCTAACATTGTGCCAGGCCGTAGCATGGGGTCCTGGTCTTCCTGTCATAACATACATTACTTACCATTTGCCCCAGGGCCTCCTCTGGGCTCCTGGTCTTCGAGTCCCATAACCGTGCCAGGCCGTAGCATGGGGTCCTGGTCTTTCCTTACATAGTGCCAGGCCGTAGAATGGGGTCCTGGTCTTCCTGTCATGGACTAATTGGGTCATCCAACATTCACCCACATCAACAACAATCGATGCAATGCGGCATATTCGTGAAACTAATGCAATCATCCTATTGCATAATCATGATGCATGAAACATGATAAAACATTTAATTTAAAAGATTAAGTTTAGTTCCACTCACCTCTGGCTGACTCTGACAACACCGAAGCAGCTGACCTCACTGCTGGGGTCCTCGGTTCCTCGGGTCCGAACCTACACAGGTGGACTCAAATGAGGGACCAAACATACTTGAACATAACTCTAAAATACTCCCCAAAAACCTCCTAAAACATCCTGAAAACATCACATAAAAACATGCAAGAAATGGCTGAACAGGGCACTTTCGGCGGCAGGTTCGGCGGCCGAAAGTCCCTCCAGAGCCGAAAGTCAGGCAGGTTCGGCGGCACCTTCGGCGGCCGAACCTCCCAGACAGATCCGAAAGTCTTCTTTCGGGGGCAAGCTTCGGCAGCCGAATGCTGCCTCCACAAGGGGGTTCGGCAGCCGAAACTCCCTTCGGCGGCCGAACCTGGTTTCTGCCAGAAGGGCAGAAACTTGGTTCACATGAACCCCTTGCCTCCCAAAACCTCAAATCATGCATAAATCTCAACCAAAACATGCATACAAGTTCCTAGGGGTCTCAAACAGTCATATACCCCAACTACAACACTTCAAACACACACAATCAACACACATTGTTCAAAACATCAATATTAACCTAACATGCATTTCTACCCATAGATCTTGCATAAAACTTATTTAAAAACACATAAGGAGCTTAAGATCGGCTCTTACCTCTTGAAGATCGAGAGGGAGACGACCTAAACTTGGAGATCCACGAAAATGAGCTCCTGAGTTCCCAAAGCTCCAAAACTTGGTTTAAATGCTCAAAACTTGCAATGTGAGTTTAAAACTCAAGAAAAATGGAAGAGATTTGGAGGAAGAACACAAGAGTTGCAAAAGGGAAGGTCGGAAGCTTGCTGTGGCCGAAGATGGGAGAAAACTCGCCCATTTCGGCTAAGTGCCCCTTTTATAGGTGGCTGGCCAGGCCACGTTCAGGGGCCGAATGTGCCTCCGCATCCATGCAATGTTCGGCGGCCGAACTTGACTTTCGGCGGCCGAAACTGGACTTCCCTAACTCATGCTTTCGGGAGCCTAATGTGCCTCCAAAACGCATGCATGTTCGGCGGCCGAACTTGACTTTCGGCGGCCGAACCTGGGTTTTCCTCCAAGGACTTTTCATGCAAAAACTCATTTAATTTCATACTTAAAATCATAAAACACATTAAAACATTTTTATAAAACATGATTCTACCCTTCTAGAGGTCTCCGGCATCCGAGATTCCACCGGACGGTAGGAATTCCGATACCGGAGTCTAACCGGGTATTACATCCATGAAAGTGATTGCAGGAGCTATAAAAGAGCTCATACAATCACTTAAAAAGCATTCAGGCAAGGGTACTACTGGCCGATGATAATGCAAGATACGAAGCAACTTGTCCGAAAGTGTCGAAGATGCCAAATACACACAAACATCCCTAGGACCCCCAGAGAAATGCAAGCAGCTATCAGAATCCCCTGACCTTTCTTTCTGTAAGAGATAGACATTCTTGGTCTATTCTCTAAAGCATCCGGATAAAAAAAGTTCATAATTGTAGTAGTAGATCATTTTAGTAAATGAGCAGAAGCTGAGGCAGTACAATCTATCACTACCAACAAGCAATCTCTTTCATCAGCAAAAACATATCCATTTGATTCAGAATATCAAAAATAGTAATCACCAATAATAGAACTCATTTTGCAAGCTCCAAGTTTAAAGACTTCTCCAATAAATGGGAAATAGACTTAAGGTTCAGTTCAGCTTATCACCCCAGACTAATGGTATGACAGAGGTGACAAACAAGACCATCCTACAGGGGCTAAAGAAAATACTCGACCAAGTCAAAGGCAATTGGTCCGAGGAGTTACCTTACATACTGTGAGCATATGGGACCACTCCCAGAATAGCTACAGGAGAAACGCCATTTTCTCTTGTATATGAGGCCGAGGCAATCATCCCCATAGAAATCCTAGCAAGCATCTTCAAGATACAATACCCGAAAAATTCAGGAGATTCCGAAGAGATGCAATTCAATTTTGGACCAAGCCAAATTTCTAAAAGAAAAGGTCACAATCAGAATGGTAATTTACAGAAATAGAATATCCAGAATATTCAACAGTAAGGTTAGACTATGAGCTTTTAATGTGGGGGACCTAGTCCTTAAAAGAGCATATATAACAAGTGGCAATGTCAGACCTAGTAAGTTGGGCGAGATTAGAAAGGATTGTTTAAGATCTCGAAGGTTATTCAGATGATCAAGTCATGTCCCATGCCTGGAATATCTATAATATGAAAAAGTTTTATCAATAACAAGTTAACAAGATATTTCTTTCCTATGTTGTGTTTTTCAGTGGTAAGGGACGATGAGATTGCCTTTCTCAAAAGGAAAAGATTAAGAAGATAATAAGAGGCTGCAAGACGGGTTTACCAAGTCAGGTCACAAGGCAGTTTCTACTAAACCATATGGGCATTAGTCTCACTAAACAAGACCAGAGATGGGTTCTACCAAGTCAGGTCACAAGATGATTTCCGTCAGACCATCCGGACGTTGATCCTACTTAGGCTTGAGCATTCGGTAGGTTCGATTTTGAATCGAACTAAAATCAAAAAACTGAAAAATAGATTTTATAAAAAATCACAATCAAAATTGAACTGAAATTAAAAAATAACCAAATCAAATTGATCCAAATCGGTCGATTTGGTTCAAAAAGCACAAAACCAACGTTGAAAAAACCACAAACCCATTATTGGCCACTGTCTCATTTCTCGACCCCATGTTCTCCCAAATCTTCCTCACTTTCATTTTCGGTCTAAGCAAACCATAACAAAGCTATCAAATAAGATCACAAACAAAAATAATGAAATTTCCAAATTATACACAAACATATTATCAAATTTAACAGAAACATCAAATTTCAAAAATATCAAATTTCCATTATTTAAAACCGCCAAAACCCTTTGATTGCTTTGCAATAAACAATTGAGTGAACAAAAATTTACACAATACAACTAAAATTTCCACCAAACTCTCAATAAATCTTTTCAAATCTAAAGGCGACAATAATATATCTAAAGACGCTTCAAGCTCACTCTCCTCGCAGAAGAAGCAACTAAACAATGACTAAAAAAAAAGCTCAATCCTCCAAGAAGAAGAAACCAATGACACAATAAGCTCGCTCAATTTTATTTCGATCTCATCTCATATGTCAGTTCGAGAAAGAGCAGTCGTGGAAAGGAAGAGGTGCCATAATCATGTAGAAAGAAGAAGCTTGGGTGAGGGAGGAGGGTCTTCTTGTGTCGTTCAAAGAGAGAAGAAGGAATGGGAGAGGTGGCTGAACAAAATGAATGAGGGGGATTAGGGTCTTTTTGAGATATATCTACACACATGGTCGGTTTGATTTTTCTTTGATTTCGATTAATAAACCAAACCGAATTAAAAATTGAATATTTTTAAATTTAATAACTGAACCAAACTGAAAAAACTAAATAATCGAATCGAATGGTTTGATTTAGTTTGATTCAGTTCAGTTTTCGATTTAGACTGAAAAATGCTCACACCACAAGGCAGGTTCCGCCAGGTCAGGTCACAAGGTAGTTTTTGCTAGACCATTCGGGCGTTGGTCCCACTAAACAAAGCCACAAGGTGGGTTTAGCCAGGCTAAGTCACATGGTGGATTTCGCCAGGCCATCCGGGCATTAGTCTCAGCAAATAAGACCACAAGACGGGTTTTGTCAGGCCATAATCTAAGCGTTGGTCCCTACAAATAGGTCATCTATGCCAGGCAGTCACAAGGCGAGTATACCAATCCCCAAAAGGCGAATGTGTCAATTAAAAATTAATGTTGATGAGACGAGTCTTATGACCAAGAGTCAAGACGAGTGACTGGGTGAAAATCCCTTATTACAAAAGTGCCCAAGGCGTTTTATGGTACAAAGGCGGGAGTCTGCCAAGCCATGAGTTCAAGTATTAATCATATTTGGCATAAATTCTATAAATTATATTTGTTAGACCGAGCATTAAGCCCCGCAAAATGAATATGTTTTAGCATCCTCTTTCGGAGGCAAAAAAAGAGGGGTCACCGAATTCGTAGTTTGAGATATAACTTCTTGTTTAAATTATTGATAGCAAAAACTAAGAAATAGATATGCAAAATATGCATTTTCATTACAAAAGATCACAAGAAGACTTGGACAAGTCTTTATTAATAAAAAATCTTCTAAAAATCTATTAGCAGAGACACAATTGGCAGAGTTCTCCTTAGACTCTCGCTTTATATTATCCTCTGGGAAGACGTCGTCTGTCCAAGAAAAGCCACATGAATGACTGCTTCTCCAACTACCTTACTATGCTGGCCTTCAAAATCAATCTTGCACAATTCAACCCTTCTCCTTGGGGTCGTAACGCTGAAAAGACATTATAGTTGGGCTAGTTACAGTCTTCAGAACTAAGCAGTATGCTTGCACTTTCATAAAGACCTGCCTTCAGCTGTTTTTCGTAGACCATGATGATATACTCCATACAGATATAGTTATTCTCAAGAAAAAAAAAGAGAGTATCCCCATTCATGTCTCCCGCAGATGATAGTCGTAAACAAAAAGAAGAGAAATGATGATTCTTATATAGTGACATAGTTGATAAGACTTTAATTATGGCTCAAAAAATAAGGCAATCATTGTGACCAAGTGTAGATGAGATAACGCAAGCAGTAAAGGCTTGTCAAAACATGCTACATAACCAAAAAAGACAAACTGTCACCTTCAAACCTAAAAAATCGAAGACCAATAGAGGGATCTCTAATACTACATAACAATCGCCCAAAGTAAGCTATGAGCTATCACCACAAGACAAAGTCATGTAACAAGGATGTGATAAGTAGAAAATGCAGTATAGCCTAAGGAAAGAAAGACTTGGACGCCTTAACACCTGGTTCATCCTCAAAGACCCATCCTTCTCTCGACAGGGCGAGTCTCGGCACAAAGTTATAATTATCAAACATAACCCAGCGTATCCCCATTAAGCCTGTAATTGCGGGATTACCAACCTATTGGCTGGCGATATTTCATATCAAGCAACCGGCCACATTACTATCAGATTATCAGAACATACCAAATTTATCTCTACTCTATTATAGTATAAAATGAGAAGGATCACATATGCAAATGTACGTTATTCTTTACTACAAAAGTTTTAAGCAATTCATTGCATTTTCTCTATTGTTCGATATACTGACTTGAGCGTTGAAATAGCTGCCATGAGCATCCACCTCCACTTCTCTTTCTCTTCCTTGTAGGTTCTAGTCTATCGTAGTATAGTTTCATTCTGACCACATCATCAATCTAATATCTACAATATCAATTCTAAAGATTTTCCTTTGTTACAATCAATACAACTAAGTTATTATAATATAATGAGATATGATATTGATAATTTTATTAATTAATAAATAGATAATATAAACTCATAAATATTATTAAATTCAATGATTATTAAATTTTCTATTATATAGGAAAATTTGTATAAAATCGGAATTAACTAATATTAAGAACATTTTTGAAAGTATCTATAATTTTAATGTTACTTACAAAATATATAGTTAAATTTTGTAGAGACTGACAATACAATTGTTTTTTTTGGTGGAAGACTGGCAAGACAATTGTCTATTAGATTATCGGAAAATCCATCACTAGCATAGAGAGGATTCCGTGGCTTAATCAGGCTTATCTATCATACTGCTATGTATGCAGTCTCAAGGATTAATCTACGTTTGTATGTTTAAGAAATACACAATACTAAAATCGTAATATGGTTTAACCATAAAATAAACATAAAAGTTTAATATGATTTGATTAAAATTTATATTTATAAATAAAATAAAGATAAAATTATACAATTATAAAAAAAATAATACAACTCTAACTCTAATTTCTATGGCTCTCAAATAATCTCAAATACAACTCAGATTAAAAAACACAAATTGTAGCAACACAAATCTCCAACCATTCAATTAAGGAAAGCTCGACAAAAAAAAAAAAAAGAAGGGAGCATGTCGCAGCCAGGTCGTGTGAACTCGCAAAGTAGATCAGTGTACAAAATATTGTTTAAATATGGTGGCCCACAAAATATGTAAAACCGGCCCCTCCTTCCTCGAAACAGGAAATCCATTGCAACCGGATCCAAAATTCCAAACTAAGTTTTCCTTGCGCGTGCAGAAAAGGAAAAGAAAACTAGAAGAAAAAAAAAGTAAAATCTCAATCCTCACTATTTTCCAGTTCTCCACGGCACTCTACGTAAAAGCCACACGATAAGATAAATAACAAATTTGAGAAATTGAGTTGATCTGACGTCGAAATGAAGGATGTAGATTCTCTCCCAACATCCACGACGGCAGCGACGGTAACGGTAACGGCAACGGCGACGGCGACTAGTGCAAAGAAGGAAACCTCTGATTCTAATCTATTTGGTAAGGGCCGCTATAAATTCTGGGCTTTAGCTGCCATTTTGCTTTTGGCATTTTGGTCAATGTTCACTGGAACTGTCACTCTTCGTTGGTCCGCCGGCAACCTCAACAGTCTATCCGATGACCTTGACGCTCCTATCCACGACGATCTCGACGTCCTTGTCAGTCTCTCTTACTGTATCCGTTTACATGTATTTGTGTATTTATAGGTGGTTGCCTGGATCTTGGCTGATTTTAGGTTGGAAACTGTAGGAAATGGAGGAAAGGGAGAAGGTGGTAAAGCATATGTGGGATGTATACACCAATAGCCGTCGGATCAGATTACCTCGATTTTGGCAGGAGGCTTTTGAGGCTGCATACGAGGAGTTGACTAGCGATGTCCCTGAGATTAGAGATGCTGCCATTTGTGAGATCGCCAAGATGTCTGTCCGCTCCATTGTTCTCGATCCGCCGCCCTTTCAATCAACGGTGAGCATTTCTTTTCAGGGCTTTGTTAACATGCATCTAGTTTTCAGTTGCTGAGTTAGAAGCTTTTTGCATATGGATTGTGAATGGATTGGTTTATTTACTTCATTTTGCTCTAGTTGTTTTGGCAAATACTCATTACCATTAACCATCACCTGATTAGTGGCTAGGAGTTGGTTTTGCTTCTGAGTCGTTACTTGCCAGTTAAAGTTTAGATAATTTATGGCCCAGCCAATGGATATTCTCAATATGTTCAGAGCTGAAGTTAGCAATTAAATTAGTGTATAAGTTGCTAAGGATACTGGAAGAAGCTTTGTATATATATTTGAAGGTTATTTACTTTTTCAGAATGCTTGGCTTTTGGTAATGTCAGCATGGATTTGTTAGATTTCTAGCTGATTCTGTACTGTATCTAAAACTATTAATCTACTGTTATTCGTATTTGAGTGCTGTACCCTATGGTGCAGCAGGTTAGTTGAAGTCCCTCTCATAAGAATGTGGGCATATGTGAATTATTGTAGGTAAATTCATGAACTATCCTCCCTCCCTCTTTCTAGTCTACTAGATTTGAAATAAGTGAACTGTTATTGTATAGGACAACTGCAGATTTAATGAGGCAACTAGTTTGCACAGCTGTAAATATGTTTAGTTCATTTTAGTTCTAATGCCCATACTGATAATGATTGATTGATGATGGATTTCTAAGTTGCATGAGATAAGATCGAATGAAAGCAAGTGTAGAATTGGGGTAGGTTATGCTGGAGACTTAACAGGGTCTGGTTACTCCTTGTCACGATCTTTCACCTATCACATAATCAAAGCTGTAGGATAGGAAATTTTCTTTGCCTATCTGGTTGCCATTTTTATGAGTTTAACTTCAGTTGGGTGATTCTCTTAGAAAACCATTATTTAGCATTATGTTTATAGAGCAGGGCATGATAAATTGATGAAAAATTATAGAGTTTAGACTGCTTTCTTCAGCAATTTTGATCCTTTTAATCCCATGGCCAAAACTAGATAAACTAGAAGTGTAGGTTTAGCATCCTCAACCACTTAAGCAGTGTAGCACACTTGCATTGATTAAAGTCACAAATTTAGATTAGGTTCATAAGTTTGGGGAGAACCTTATTTCAGTATGGAAATGTGGATTCAAAAATATTTGTGATAAGGTTTCTTTTTAAATATACTTCGAATGAGTTTTTAACCACATTGATTTATAAAATATTTGTGAGCAAACAATAAGTTAAACTTTTATTTGAATGATTTACTCTAAAATCAATCCAAATGCCTTATTTCAAATCATCACATCCAAACATGGATTCCACTCTATAAATATGTCAGGATATCTGCTTTTAGATTGCTCTTAGGTAATTCAAGTTTATCAAGTTCCTTTCTAGTTCCATTGCTATTCTTAGATGAATAAATTTTTGTTCCTTTCACTCAATGTTCACAATTCTAACTTAGTATTAATCCTTGACCTAGTACATGATTCTAAGAACCCTAGTGAATTCATGCCTTCTAATGCAACAGAACTTTCCATAGAAGTCATATTAATTTATCCCCAAGATCTATGCAACCCATGTGAAGATTTTCCTCTTTTTTATTTTTATTTTTTAATTTGTACATTCATCTAAAAGAACATTGTTTATACTTATGTTATACTTATATCTCCAGGGCTATAAAATGTAATGACCTTAGGTATCACCATACGAAGCACAAGTTTTGCCGGCACATTCTAATGTCCACTATTTTAATATTTATGGCATCACTTTTTAGGTTTTGTTCACAATTATACTTTTTTTTTTTTTAAATATACATCTATCTTATAAGATACATATGCATCTATCTTATACTTGAGTTTTATACTGCATTGTCCCATTTTTCTAACCCTCCTTTCTTAAAGTGCCAACTAGCATCTCCCTCCCTGTTGATAAATATCTATTCAAGTGGCTCGAGACTTCCTAACCTGATCATTTGGACTAAGTATTTAACCTTTAACCAAACCTGCCCCTCACTACCTAAAGATCGGATGTAGCATATCACTCCTAGCAAAAACTTGGTTAACTTGACCTAGTTTTCACTCTACTTGTGTAGTGAATTCTTTTCAGGATTTATGCTCATAGTTATTATCTTTTGACTAGTCATCTGCTTTCCACAAACCTTCATCTTTGTTTGGGACCAATTATTGACATATAGGCATAGCGTGCTGGCAGAGTTACCTGTGGGCCTCATAATTTAATTTGATAGTTATTTTTCCAAATCAGGTGCAAGGTTGAATCAGGGCATTTGATTGTTGTATTCTATTTTTTATGCCTTTCAGTTTTGCAAGCAAATAATAAAGACTATGAAGTCGCAAAATAATTAATGCTTACAACAGATTCAAATGTAATGATATTTAAATATATACTCTGCATTGTCATATTTTGAGAGTGAATTTCACTGGCCGTCCTTGAATTTAGAGTGTTATAAACATAAAATCCCTTTAATATCAATTTGATTAACAATATAATCCTTTTGACCAATTCTCCAATTTTCCAGTTATAGAATTAGTCCGACATTCTTTCTTTTATGAAATTATTTAAATGCCCTTAATAAAATAACCCATTTTCTCCTACCCTCTCTTTCCCTCTTTCATCCCCACCCACCAGACCGTCTTTTTATTTTTTTCTCAATCCTTTTTTCATCATCTCTTCCATTCCTCACCTGATGACACCATCTTTAGCCATCTTCAACGGCTACCCAAAACAAGTAGCCACAAAGAATAATGCCAAATATTAGATGCTACTGATGGTGTTGAAGCTGAAGCCAAAAGAGAACATGGATGGCCTTTGTATTTAATTTTATATTTGATTCAAAAGTAACTCATTAAACCATACTCATAAAATAAATTAATTGATTGTTATAATATGGCCGTTGTTGAAAGAAATTGAAAAGTCAAAAAAAGGAAGCTATATTCCTGATTTGAGCTATATTATTATAATGGGGTCAAGGATGTTCTTCAAACCAACAAATTGTGATTTGATTTGATTTGTGATTTTGCAACTTGTAAATTGTTGTCTTTTTTAACTGCATTGATTAAGTTTCCAATTTGCAAATTTGTTTTGCAATTGTAATTTTAACTTGTGATTGAAGGTTACATCACCCACACTTTTCTTCTCGGTTGTCTTGGTCTATTTCTCCACCATTTTATTTCTCTTCTTAAATGTCCTTCATTTCTTTGTTTTAAGTCCCTTATACTGTATCTAGTGTTGTAGAGACAAATGGGTGAGAGAGGGGATATAGAAGAGAGGGTTATTGGAGTAAAATGGATGAGATGGACAAAGATAGGAGAGATGTGGTGAAAGAGGATGAATTATGAGGGTATTTTAGTAAAGTAGTGTTGTAAACAGGAAACTGGTAATAACAAATTAGAAGGGCTTCATTTCTACTCAAATCAATGTTAAGTGGGTTTTATATTACAAATTAAAGTTCTAGGATGATATTGCTATAGCATGTGAAAATTATCTCATATTTTGGGTTTGAAATCTATTTCATTCAGATTTTTATGATAGATAACAAAAAGCTTGTTATACCTGTATAGTTTTGCTTGATGATGGAGACTTAACTATATCTTGGCCCTGTATTTTTCTGATCTATAATCAGAGTGCACAAGAATTAAACAAGAGCCTGAAGTTAGCAGGGAAAGGTGCGGCTATTGCAACTTCAAGGAGGAGCGATGAATGATGGTTGAGAAAATCAAGAACCTTAGGCGTCCATCTACGTTATTATTATGTAATGGCAATTGTACTTAATTAGGTTCTTGTTCTTCCAAGATTTTGCTGTCACAATCTTGTCTTGTGGGTGGACCTTGTAAAACCTTTTTCAGTAGATAAATTCAGTGAGAAATTTTGATATTTCTTTCATATAAATTAATTAAAGTGAAATAATTACTTTTTAATTCGACAACGTTGTTCCTGAATGAATATTAACGGCAGCTGCAAATGTATTCTAGGATTTACATCTACGTAATAAATTAAAATATATATATATACAAGGCAAAACAATGGAATAGCTGGTTTAATGTATTGGAAAGATCCAGATGGATAAATGAGCAACTTCCATTAAATTAATATTGAGCTGGTTTAATGTATTGGAAAGATCCAGATGGATAAATGAGCAACTTCCATTAAATTAATATTGAACTTTTTCAAGCATTTCGCGCATGGCCACCCTACCTAGGGGGCAAGGGATGGCAACGGAGTATTACGGATTTGAATATTTGAATAGTTATGATTAAGTTTGAGATAAGTTTGGATTTTAAAAATAATATCCGTTGCGGGTTCAGATCGGATTTGGATTTTATATACTGAGTATCTACTATCCGAACCCATTTATATCCAAACTCATTTATATAAATAATTAATTTAATATAAAAAATATATTTTATAATAATATTTATAATTTTTTTATATATTTTTATTTAAAAATTTAAATTTAAATATTTTTTAAAAATATTAAATTTTTTAAATAAAAATTATTAATAAAAAATATTTTTTATATAAATTATTAATTAAAATATATAAGATTAAATGAATTCAGATTTTATTCGGATAATAATAAGGTTTGAGACGGATTCAGATAGTTTAAATTAATTTTTAATCGGATTCAAAATGAATTCGGATATTATTAATATAAATTGAGATCGAATTCGGATAATTTAATTTTTACGGATACCTTACTTACATCTCTAACCCTACCCATTAAGATGGAGCTGATTCTTGGCTATCCTTCTAACTAACAACTTGAATTCTACGCAGAGGTTACTTTTACTTGTAGTAGTTTGGAGTTGCTTTAATTTTGAGATTCAACTTTTTTCATTTTAATCCATTAAAGGATATAATAGGATAAAAAAATTCATTAGAGATTCAATTGAAATTTAACCTCCATTTGCTTTGTAAAAAATATTTTTTCAGGAAAATTTTTTAGCATCTTTTGTTATTTGGAGAATTTAAGAAAACTGGTGTGGAAAAATATTCTTTTAGTCAATGAAAAAGTTGATGAAAGGGGATTTTTTAAAAAAAAGATTTTGAGCATTTTATAATGCCATTGAATTTTCTATCAATTACTTTTTTAATACTCTTTATTTTAATATTGAAATAAATACTAATAGAAACTAGATTCTTATGTTTTTGGTATAAATTATTTCTTTTTATAAAAATTTAGAAATTAATAATTATTTTTATCAATTCTTATGCTTAAAATTAATAAATAAAACAAGTCAATTATTTTAACTTAAAAAATTTAATATAAAAAATGGGACCACTGCTTAAAAATATACCATTGGGATCTTAAATGAAGCTTAATTTGTTTTAAGTGGAAAAAATATTGATGGAGACCATATATATATATATATATATATTGTATTAAAAGAGAGAGAGTTTTAGTTTAATATTTATTATTTTCAAAATTGTAACATTGATTTTTCACTGTAAAATAACTTACTTGAACATAAGAAAATATTGTTGCTGAAAAACTAACCTTTGTAATTTAAAGTTAAAACACTATACGTATGTATATCACATAAATTACAAAAAATTATTTAATTGATATTTTTATTTCAAAAATATATTAAATAATTCTATAATTTTATATAATTAATTAAATAGCCCTTCACGTTAAATTAAATATTTTTTTTCTTTTTTCTTTTGGATATATATATATATATATATATAAGCAAAAAAAGCAAGAAACGAAACCGCCACGAGAGTTAACGCGTCTGTTTTACGCAGTCCAAACGCGTCTCTATCTATGTATAGGTAGGTACACACCGTCTATTGGGATTACATCGATTCATTGGTTATTGAAGCTTTTTCTCTGTTGCCGCCTCAACAAAGGATCGGAAAAACTTTGGTGGCCTGTATCGCTGATCTGAAGAGCTTTCGCTTTGTCGGTATTTGAAAATTAGATCGTAGTATCAAACTCTCTTGTGGAAAACTTGGCGGGGGCGGTAATTGAAGATTAGATCGTAGTGTCCTACTCTATTGGAAGGAAACTTGATGGCGGAAATTCAAGATTAGCACTGCCTATAATTTAAGACTGGCGTTTTACACATCGGAATATCGTCAAAATCGTCGATTCTGAAGAAAGCGAACCACAATTTTTCGCTCCGAGTTTTTTGATATCACAGATTCTTTAAATTCACTTCGCAATTCGATTATATTTTCATAATATATATTAATCCTCGTTTATGCGAGTTAAATATAATAAATCTCGTAATATTCAAATTCAATGCCTATATATTTTAAATTTTTCAGTGCCAAAGAATATGATTTCATCCCGGTGGATGGCTCTGTTATTTCTGTTGATGCTCTGAAACGGAAATTTTTTGAATCCAAGTATAAACAAAAGTCTAAAGGCTCGTGTTTGGGAACTGATTTGGACCTTGTGGTCGTTAATGCCCAGACCAATGATTGTTACGTTGATGATATGTTGATCCCTAACAATACTAGGGTTTTGATTCGCCGTGTTCCCGGAACGCGGTTTCGCAAGCCCATTAGCACTGCAACTATTGTCGTTATTGGAACGCAACAGCCACTTAGTTCTCATTTTACTGGTTCTAGTTCTTCCAGGACTGGCTCTGAAGCTGCTGTTACTGCTGCATGTAGAAGTGACGCAGTAAATGCTAGTGTTAGTTCTGTTCATGGAAGTACTGTTACTAGTTTGTCCTCAACAAAATATAGTGAAGATATTACATTTGAAGATGACGATGGGTTTGGAGATGATGATGTGCTTGTGATTCCAAGAATGCAGCCAGTTCAGTCTAGCAAATCAACTGTAGATGAAGAATTTGATGAGGACAGCAAGATTAAGGCTTTAGTCAATACTCCAGCCTTGGACTGGCAGCCTAAAGGGTCTAATGGTGTGGGTTTTGGGAGCCGAGGTGTGATTGGCGGATTGAGGAAGAAAATACCTCCGCAGGGTTACATATGTCACAGGTGTAAGGTACCAGGTCACTTTATTCAGCATTGCCCAACAAATGGAGATCCAAAGTACGATTTCAAAAGAGTGAAGCCTCCTACTGGTATTCCTAAGTCGATGCTGATGCCAAACCCAGATGGCTCTTATAAGTTGTCAAGTGGTGCAACTGCTGTTTTGCAGCCAAATAATGATGCTTTTGAGAAGGAAATTTTGGGCTGCTTTCCATCAAAGATATCTGTTGATAACCTTCCACCAGAACTTCTCTGTCCCTTGTGCAAGCAAGTAATGAGAGATGCTGTCTTGACTAGCAAATGCTGTTTCAAGAGCTTTTGTGATACATGTATTAGGGTCCATCTAATCACCTCTAAGTTGACATGTGCTTGTGGAGCGACAAATGTCCTTACTGATTATCTGATTCCTAACATGACGCTTAGGGATACAATTAATTGCTTCGTGCAATCTGGTTCTAGTTATAGCAGCACTGTTGAAAATGCCAAAAGCAACTCCTTTCCAGTTAAGGATATGGAATCTTCTCACTGCTCACAGGCTCAGATCTCTACAACAAAACTATCTGCAGAATCGTTTGAGGAAGAGCAGAAGCCCTCTCCTAGTAATGTAGAAGATAAGGCAAATGAAAGGAAACCTCTTGACGCTCCACGCCAGATGGCTAAGAAAGCTAGAACTGAAGGGGCAGCTGATGTATCTGAAGCAACTATTGGGTCAATAAGAACGAAAGATACAGCATCACAGGGAAGTATTCTGGTGGTTGGGGAAGAAGTGCAGCAAAAGGATGTCTCTGTTGAGGGAGAGAAGAAAAGGAAAGAGAGGAAAGTGATCAAGTATGAAGTTCAGCAAAAGGAGGGTTCTGGTGAGAGAAGAAAGAAAAAGAGAGGAAGAAATTCCCAAGATGTTGAGGCAGAGAGCTATATGATGCCTGTTGGTTCTTATGCATATAATCCACACTGGATAGGCATGCAGGCAGGTTTGCAAGGATATATGGCACCTTATTATGCTGCTGGTGCGATGAGCTACGGGTGGAGCCCCTTTGGAACAACATTCAATGGTGCATAAATCAGGACATTTTCAGTATGCAGTGAACGGGTGCCAGGAGATGAAGCTGTTGTTGCAAAGCTCGGATGCTTCTTTCAGGGCTAGTTTAACCCAACACTGTTAGTTTCTTTCAGGGCTACATGTTTAGTAGGAGAATATGGGTCATATAGTCAGTCTTGTAATTGCTCTTTGATATTTTAATAAAATTCCAATATTTTTTTCGATAATTTTGTTGGTTATTTTATTTCCTCTATTCTCTAAATGAAACAAGGCATTTGCGAATAGACACACAAGGGCCGTAATGAAGCCAAGGGACCTGAACAAACAGTAGATCAAACTGCGGTATGATGAATCTTTTGGACGGTTATTGATAGTGATGATCTGAGATCCAATAGAATAGGGTTTTACAATGGTTTTGGTATTGAAAAATAAAACTTAAACTTTCTGGGGGGTTCCCCCCCTTTTATCCATTTCGCTATGCTTGCTGATAACGTGTAAAGGCCTTTCCATGATTGGGACACGTGTCTCTGACATACAGATTCGGGTGTACGAGGGTATCAGCAGCCTGCTTCATGCGTAACGGCCTCTGATTCTCCTCGTGCGTACGTTCGAGCGGATCTGCTAGGTTGTCCTAGTATGGCTCTGGATATTGGGCTGGGCCGAGAGTCGGGCCGGACGCTGAGTCTGAGAGGAGAGGGCCTACTAGTCACGGACTGGGCCGTTCTAAGTGAAGAAGCTGGGTTGAGCCCGGCCTTGAAGGTGGCACGAACCAGACTTGTTTCGTGTAGCAGGTGTGTTGGCCTTTGCAAGATGGGCTTTTGGCTATGATCCAGGCCCTGGGCCAGGATGGAGAAATCCAGCGGTCATCAATTGCCCCTTCACCTTCTCGGTAGTTATCGCCCCTACTGCCGAGGGGGTGAATATCAAGAACCATTATGACCGCGCCCGTTCGTGGTGAGGTGCCTTAATAACATCCTTTCATCTTTCTGTCGTTGTGCAGTTTCCGAGTCCTATCTACTCTTTCCCTTTTCTGGCTTTTCTTCATTCTTCGTGTTCTTTGCTGTCTTTGTTTTCCTGTCATCATTATCTGGACATGTCCTTTCTTTCCTTTTCCATGACTATCTTTTAAAATTCTGACACCGTTAGTTTAGAGCATAGCTCTGCTCCGTGCTAAGGCCTCAGGCTCCGAGTACATATCAACGCTAACTTTTCTTCATTCTCAAATCTTCTGCTGGAACAAGAGGTTCTTCCTTTCCGTTTCTCTGCAAAGGATCCATTTGATGCCTTCTTCAAACGGAATGAGGTGAGCTTGAGTTTGCATTGCTTTGTTGCCCCAAAGGTTAATCTTGCTTTTATCATCTTTATGGAGAATTGTTTCTGACTTGTCTCTGTTTTGAAACTTTTTGCAGTACCTGAGATAAGAATGGGTCAGTTCAAAATTCTTGAAAATTTGATGTTACCTCTAAGGAGTCTGGACAGTGCTTTGGAGATCCTGCTGGTAGGACGGCCGATGTATGGGATTATTCGGCAAGCTATGGAAACTGTTTTACCCAGGTTGTCTGGCCGGCCTCCTCTTCAGTTTGTTGTCCGAGCTCCAAAGAGGTTCTGGGCCGATGAAAGGTCTGCTCCTTCTTCCGAGAAGAAAAAGGAAATTTCCTTAATGCCCCCGTCGCCTTCTTTTGATATAAATGGAAGTGGAGAGAATGATCAACTTATTGTTCCCTTTGATGTGAAGTACCAGTATTATGCAAGACTTTGGTGTGAAGCACCAGTATTATGCGGGACTGAGATCTGCTGCGCTCAGTCAAGCTTCTGGCGATAACTTCGAATGTATGCTCAGCGATCTCCTTGGAGCCGTAACTTGAAAGCTCGTGTTTTCATGGTTCATACGGACAAGCTCAGATATTATATCCTGTCCGTCTGTATCGTGAATCACATCTGGGCAATCAGGGTGTCGACCTATTATAGGGGAACAGTGAGAAATACTTATGGGAATCAACTTGTTCAATTCCCCTATGATAGCGAGACAGATCTTGGCCTTTTCTGCCAAACTCACATTCTGAGCTGCGAGAGTTCTTCCGAGCTGAAGATTAGAGTAGTGAGGTAGGTGATGACGATATAATTGTAGATGGTGAAGTATCCGGATATGTAAATCCTTTAAGGATAGTCTTCCATTCTGTAGGCCCGGATATGTAAATCCTTTAAGGATAGTCTTCCATTCTGTAGGCCCAGATATGTAAATCCTTTAAGGATAGTCTTCCATTCTGTAATGTACTTTTCTTTTAATGAAATTCTTGTTTTTCGTTCATACTTGAGCTTGTTCTTTTCTTTGTTGTGGATGGAGTACTGATACTGCTTTCTTTATAGCCTTAGCCAACTAAACTTTGTTTCGTTTCTTCCGAGCTGAACTGACCGTACTTATGAACTCTCGCTTTTAATCAATGAGCCGAGCTTTGGACCTACTTAGCCAACTGGGAGGTCAGTTTGCTTTTCCGAGCTGAACCAACCGACCTGTAAGCTCGGCCGTTATTTGATGGATTGAGCTCTGAACCTCCTTAGCCGGCTGAGCTCTCAAGTTTCATTTTCCGAACTGGACTGGCCGACCTGTGAGCTCTATTTCGGTTTGCTTTTTCCGAGCTAGAATACCGACTTGTGAGCTCTATAAGTTGAACTCAGAGCCCTTAGCTCTGTATGATTTCGAGGTGCCCTTATTGCCTCCGATCTCGCAGTATTTGTTCAATAACAATCGAGTCAGAACTTATAACTTTTTAAATAGTAAGCAGGTCTGACCTTTATCATGCTTCCATCTGTGGGCTAAGTTGCTCTGATTGCCGAGTTGGGCTTGTGGACAGCAAATGGGCTCTTGAGTGATGGGCTGTTATCACGAATTTGGCCCTTAACGGATGTGGAGAAGTCTAGCGATTATCTCTTTGCCCCTTTACCTTCTCACCAGTTATTTATCTAACTGTTGAGAGGGTAAACTTCGAGAGTAATTAATGATCGCGCCGCTCCAAGACAAAACCGTTCAGATCAACGTTCCGTCTCATTATTGCCTTTCATTTCGAATTCCTTCTGTCTTCTGAAGAAACAAGTTCTTTTCTGCTCTCTGTCTCCCTGCAACTCCTTCTGCTTTTTTCACCTTATTGCATTTTCAGGTACGCTTCCTTGTTCTTCTATGGCCCTTTCAGAGCTTCCTGATGTTGTTAACATTGAATCACATATTACTCCTTCCAACATAACTAAGTACATTTCTCGAAGGCTCTTAGATACTCCTCTGTATCTGATTCGAGCCCCCCTTTCAAACGAAAGGATAGTCCTTCCTTATCCTCCCCCTCCGGGTTTGGTGGATCCCCAAGAGAATCGTAGTATAGTGTTTTTCTTGAAGCAGAGTGTAATACCCGGCTAGACTCCGATATCGGAATCCCTACCGTCCGGTGGGACCTCGGATGTCGGAAACCTCTAGAAGGGTAAAACTATGATTTTATGAAATGTTTTCATGTATTTCATGTTTTTAAGTAAGAATTAAATGAGTTTTTGCATGAAAAATCTTTGGAGGAAAACCCAGGTTCGGCCGCCGAACTTTGAGGTTCGGCCGCCGAACATACATGCTTTCGGAGGGACTTTAGGCGCCCGAAAATTTGGAGTGAGGGAAATGCAGGTTCGGCCGCCGAACTCCAAGTTCGGCCGCCGAACCTTGCATGCATGCGGAGGCACCTTCGGCCCCCGAACGTGGCCTGGCCAGCCACCTATAAAAGGGGCACTTAGCCGAAATGGGAGAGTTTTCTCCCATTTTCGACCTCAGCGAGCTTCCGACCTCCCTCTCCCAAATCTTGTGTTTTTCCTTCAATCCCCACCATTTTCTTTGAGTTTTAAGGTTCCACAAAGGTTTTTGAGTGTTTTTAAGCAAGTTTGGAGCTTGGAAGTCTTGGAGCTAAATCCCTCCATTTTCCGAGCTAGGGTTGTTCTTCCTCTCGATCTTCAAGAGGTAAGCTTCGATCTATGCTTCTTTTATGTTTTATGAAAGTTTTATGCAAGATCTATGGGTAGAAATGCATGTTAGGTTACATGTTGAGTTTATGGGTTATTTTGATGATTTGAACAATGTATGTTGGAAATGTGATGTTTGAAGTGTTGTAGTTGGGGTATATTATAGTTTGAAGACCCCTAGGTGTGATGTATGAGGTGTATGCATGTGTAGAAACAAGTTTATGCATGTTTTGAGGTGTTTTGGAGGCTGTGGACACAAGGGAGCCAAGTTTCTGCCCTTCGGCAGAAACTCAGGTTCGGCCGCCGAAGTGACTTTCGGCCGCCGAACCCCCTTGTGGAGGCAGTTTCGGCTGCCGAAGCCTGCCCCCGAAACTCAAGTTTCGTCTCTGTCTGGGAGGTTCGGCCGCCGAAAGTGCCGCCGAACCTGCATGACTTTCGGCTGCACAGGGACTTTCGGCCGCCGAACCTGCCGCCGAAAGTGCCCTGTTCTGCCATTTCTTGCATGTTTTCATGTGATGTTTTCAGGATGTTTTAGGGGGTTTTTGGGGAGCATTTTAGAGTCAGATTTATGTATGTTTGGTCCCTCATTTGAGTCCACCTGTGTAGGTTCGGACCCGAGGAACCGAGACCCCCAGCAGTGAGCCAGCTGCTTCAGAGCTTCTTCAGAGCTAGCCAGAGGTGAGTGGAACAACCCCTTAAGCTTTAAAGTAAAGGAATAAATGAATGAATCATAAAGCATTGCCCATGCATCATTATGCTATGCAATATTAGGTTGTATGCATTAGAATTCACGAATATGTTGCATTGCATACTTTGTTGTTGATGTGGATGAATGTTGAATGATCCATTAGCCCTTGTATGTCATGATAGCCTATGTGAGTCCAGGTGTGCCCGCTACGGCTCTACGCCCCTGGCACTATGACTGATTATGAAAGTCCGGGTGTGCCTGCTACGGCTCTACGCCCCCGGCATGTATAAGTAAGAAAGATAGGGGCTAGATGGTGACAAGTTCATCCTTGTTGTGAAATGTTTGTGTTATGGCGCATACATGAAAGCATGAATAAGAAAAAGTTAAATGATAATAATAATAATAAAATGAATAATAATATACCTAAAAATGGAGGAATTAAAACAAATGTTTTTAGTTTCTGCTCACTGGGCTCTAGTAGCTCACCCCACTCCCTTTATCCCCAAAGTTGCAGGTACAGGATAGATCAAGAAGTCGGCTAGAGTGAAGTCAAGCCTTGCATGTTGTAATAGATAGTAGTGGACATGAATATGAAGTAATGAGTAATTATGACTATGTACTGTAATGAATGTTTTGATGATGTATTGAGGATTATAGTAGTGCTTGACCTAGAGGTGTGTGAATCCCCATTATGTACAGAGTGTTTAATGAGTAATGATGTTAATGACCATGATTATCCAAGCTGATATGTATGATGATGATACCCCATTGGAGTATTTGATGAGGACTCCAGTGTGGGGTTTATGTATGATTTTGTGCATGCACAGGTTTTGCTTGGATAAGAGAAAAGAAAATTTTTTACAGATCATGTATATGTTGTTATGTATGGGATTCCACAGGTTTACAGAAGGTATGTAGGCTTGCTACGGGTCCCGGCGGCCTTAAGCCGATCTGGATCCTAGCGCCGGTAACGGGTCGGATTTCCG
This sequence comes from Manihot esculenta, assembly GCF_001659605.2. Classification (NCBI taxonomy): domain Eukaryota; kingdom Viridiplantae; phylum Streptophyta; class Magnoliopsida; order Malpighiales; family Euphorbiaceae; genus Manihot; species Manihot esculenta. Next base: position 7,194,438 of record NC_035162.2, on the reverse strand, counting down.
GGTCGTTACAGAGTGGTATCAGAGCCCTAGGTTCATATGATCGGACCTAGAGTGTCGGGCTCATAGATGTTCTAGAAGGTCAAGCACACTAGGAAAATCATGTCCACTAGGATAGGATGTAGAGTCCTGTCTATATGATGATATGATATGCCATGATGATATGCATGTGCATAAATGCTATGATGTGATGCTATGTATGTGATGAGGGTTCATGTGTTTCCACATGAACCATATGATGCTAATGATTGTTTATGCTATGTGCTGTTTTTCAGAAGATAGAATGAGAGGAACTCGTCGATCTGCACGATTGACTGGAGTGCCACCTCAGGACGAAGGCGCTGATGCCCGTCCTCCAGCATTGCCTAGGGCAATGTCCAGTAGGTCCAACAGAGACAGAGTAGCTAGAGACCCTAGAAGGTCTTTGGATCTGGGTAGAAGCAGATCAGTAAGGGGAACAGTGCAGGGAGGAATGTCTGAGGATATGGAGTAGATTAGAGGCGGGATGGCAGTCTCGGTGTGAGCATGCCGGAAGAGGGCATGGGAGAATCAGAAGGAGGCGCTCAGGCCTCGAGTTATGTCCAGCCACATCACTACCCACCCTATTCACACCATCCAGGGTATTCGATGGGAGGTACATCGGATTACCCCAGTTTTAGCCCTTATCCTCCACACATGCCATACCCACCTTACTACCCACCATACTCTCAGTACCCCACGTACCCACCTCCACCTCCCTATACCAGTACAGCAAACCCTACCCCAGGGGATGTTGCACCTCCACCACCACCAGTACCTACTGTCCCGGAAACACAAGTACCCAAACCTACCTCATCTGGAGGGAGCAAGGTCAAGATGACCGATTACATGAAGTTGGGTGCTCCTCAGTACAGAACAGGCGATGACCCATTTGAGTATCTGAGCAGGGTCAAGACTATTACAGATGAGATAGGGGCTGATGACAGTAGAGCCATTCAGATGGCTGGGTTCACACTCGAGTGCAAGAAGGCACGTGGTTGGTTCAAGAACTATGTGAACCCAAGAGCAGACAGTATGTCCTGGGAGGAGTTCGCAAATGAGTTTGCAGGATGGGCTTTCCCTGAGAGCTCTAGAGAGCAGAAGATAATAGAATTTGAACAGTTGAGGCAGACTGAACAGATGAGTGTGGAGGAGTACACAGACAGGTTCCTGGAGTTGTTGCCATATGCTGGGCAGAATTTGGACACAGATCAAAAGAAGTCAAGTAGATATATTATGAGACTGCACTCCAGGTATTCCTCTTTGATACAATCAGCAGAGAGGGAGAGTTTCCATACCATAGTGGATATGGCTAGGAGAATGGAGGCTTGTGCTATCGTTGAGGGGAAGGTAAAACAGTCAGTGGCACAGTCTTCTGGTTCCAAGACCCCAGGTGGGGAAAGGTTAGACTCTTCTTCTCTGAGTGCAGCAGTTGCAGGCAGTAAGAAGTGGGACAGAGGCCACAGAAAATCTAAGAAGAATAAGTTCTGGAACAAGATCAAGTCAGGTCTGGGATTAGGCAGTGGCTCAAGCTCTGGCGCAGAGGTTACAGCATGTATGAGATGTGGGAGACCACACAAGGGAGTATGTCTGGCAGGGACAAACACATGTTTCAGGTGCGGACAGGCGGGTCATTTGGCTCGAGATTGTCCTAGAGCAGTCTTTGCAGCACCGTCTCAGCAGACAGCCTCCGGCAGTGTAGTGCAGCCAGTAGCTCCAGCCGCAACACAGGCCAGTGGCAGAGGCAGAGGGAGAGGGTCAGCCTCTTCATCAGCAGGATACAGAGGTGAAGGTCCATCAGCTCCGGCACGGATCTTCACTATGACTCAGCAGGAGGCCAACACATCCAACACCGTGGTGGCAGGTAATCTCATCATTGGATGTTCTGATGTGTATGCCTTAATGGACCCAGGTGCATCTCATTCTTTTATTGCTCCGAGAGTCTTGGAGAGGGTAGGATTGATGGTCTCTGGGTTAGAGTGTCCCCTATGGGTCAGTGGACCCAAGTGTGACCCGTCGGTGGCAGAGGCAGTCTGCCAATGTAGTCCAGTTTTCATAGAGGGAAGATGCCTTTCCGCCGACCTTGTGGTTCTAGATTTGACAGATTTTGACGTCATTCTAGGGATGGATTGGTTATCGACCCATGGTGCTACCTTGGACTGTAGAGACAAGGTAGTCAGATTCAGAGATCAGGATGGGTCAGAGGTCGTCTTCAGAGGAGACAAGAGGGGTACACCTAGAGGTCTGATCTCAGCTCTTCAGGCTCGTAGGTTGCTTAGGAAGGGATGTCAGGGGTTTCTAGCTCATGTGAGGGAGTTAGATAGTCATGTCAGAGAGCCCGCCTCAGTGCCTGTGGTGAGTGAATTCTTAGATGTTTTCCCAGACGAGCTGCCAGGGTTACCACCTGCTAGGGAGATAGAGTTCGAGATTGAGTTAATGCCTGGTACCAGACCGATCTCTATCCCTCCCTACAGGATGGCACCAGCTGAATTGAAAGAACTGAAGGAACAGTTGCAAGAGCTGGTAGATAAGGGTTTCATCCGACCGAGTACTTCACCTTGGGGTGCTCCGGTTTTGTTTGTGAGGAAGAAGGATGGATCCCTCAGACTTTGTATCGACTACAGACAGTTGAACAAGGTCACTACCAAGAACAAGTACCCTTTGCCGAGGATCGACGATCTATTCGACCAGCTAGCAGGAGCAGGTTGTTTCTCCAAAATAGATCTGAGATCAGGGTACCATCAGTTGAGGATAAGGAATGAAGATGTACCGAAGACAGCTTTCAGGACCAGGTATGGGCACTATGAGTTCCTTGTGATGCCGTTTGGGTTGACCAACGCCCCTGCAGCATTCATGGACCTCATGAACAGAGTATTCAGTCAGTATCTGGATCACTTCGTTATTGTCTTCATAGATGACATCTTAGTGTATTCCAGAAATGCAGAGGAGCATGCCCATCACCTGAGGACAGTTTTGCAGACCTTGAGAGAGCATGGCTTGTATGCCAAGTTCTCCAAGTGTGAGTTTTGGCTTAGGAGCATATCATTCTTGGGGCACATTGTGTCAGAACAGGGTATTGAAGTAGACCCCAAGAAGGTAGAGGCTGTAGCTAACTGGCCTAGACCCACCACAGTGACCGAGATCAAGGGTTTTCTGGGTTTAGCAGGTTACTACAGGAGGTTCGTTCAGGACTTCTCAAAGATTGCTGCTCCTATGACCAAATTGACAAAGAAGAATCAGAAGTTCATATGGACCGATCAGTGTGAGGAAAGCTTTGAGGAGCTTAAGAGGAGGTTGACTTCAGCACCAGTGTTAGCTCTGCCAAAAAGTGATGATGACTTCTCAGTATATTGTGATGCGTCCCGTGTGGGACTGGGTTGTGTGCTAATGCAAAATGAGAGGGTGATCGCTTATGCTTCTAGGCAGCTGAAGAAGCATGAGTTGAATTACCCCACACACGATCTTGAGATGGCAGCAGTCATCTTTGCACTCAAGATGTGGAGGCATTACCTCTATGGGGTAAAATGTGAGATCTTCACAGATCATAAGAGCCTGCAGCACATCTTGAGTCAGAGAGATTTGAATTTGAGGCAGAGGAGATGGGTAGAGCTGTTGAGTGACTATGATTGCAAGATTCAGTACCATCCGGGTAGGGCGAATGTTGTGGCAGACGCCCTAAGCCGGAAATCACTCGGCAGTCTATCCCACATTTCAGCAGAGAGGAGGCCGGTGGTGAAGGAGTTCCACAGACTTATGAGTGAGGGATTACAGTTGGAGTTGTCTGGCACAGGTGCCTTAGTGGCTCAGATGAGAGTGACACCCGTGTTTCTAGAGCAGGTAGCTCAGAAACAGCATGAGGACCCAGAGTTGGTCAGGATAGCCCGAACGGTTCAGTCAGGCCAGAGTAATGAGTACAGGTTTGATGATAAGGGGATCCTCCGCTACGGGAACAGATTATGTGTGCCAGATGACATTGGTCTGAAGGGGGATATTATGGGGGAAGCCCATAATACCAGGTATAGTGTTCACCCTGGAGCCACCAAGATGTATCAGGATCTGAAGAGAGTGTATTGGTGGCCAGCTATGAAGAAGGACGTGGCACTGTTCGTGTCAGCCTGCGATGTGTGTCAGAGGGTGAAACTAGAGCATCAGAAGCCGGCTGGAATGTTGAATCCACTACCGATTCCAGAATGGAAATGGGAGAATATAGCTATGGACTTCGTAGTGGGGTTACCGGCGACGTCCAACAGATTGGACTCCATATGGGTGATTGTGGACAGACTCACCAAATCTGCTCACTTCATCCCTGTCAGGAGTGGTTACTCTGTGGACAAGTTGGCGCAGGTGTACGTAGATGAGATTGTCAGACTGCATGGGGTCCCGGTATCTATAGTGTCAGATAGAGGGCCCCAGTTCACCTCCAGGTTTTGGCGGAGTCTGCAGAACGCTATGGGTACCAGATTAGACTTCAGTACTGCCTTCCACCCACAGACAGACGGACAGTCAGAGAGGACCATCCAGACAATAGAGGATATGCTCAGAATGTGTGTGCTAGATTTTGGCGGTTCTTGGAGGCAGCATCTACCTTTGGTGGAGTTTGCCTACAATAACAGTTATCATGCTAGCATAGGGATGGCTCCATATGAAGCTTTGTATGGGAGGAAGTGCAGATCACCTATCTGCTGGGAGGAAGTAGGAGAGAGGACTCTTGCGGGTCCGGAATTAGTAGAGCTTACCAGCAGGGTGGTACCCATAATCAGAGAGAGAATCAGGACTGCTGCTAGTCGGCAGAAGAGTTATGCAGATATCCGCAGAAGACAGCTAGAGTTTCAGGAGGGGGATTTGGTTTTGCTCAAGGTGTCTCCTATGAAAGGAGTGGTTCGGTTCGGGAAGAAGGGTAAGTTAGCTCCACGGTACATCGGCCCTTTCGAGGTGCTTCAGAGGGTCGGTAACGTGTCGTACAAGCTAGACTTGCCTGCTTCGATGGAGAGAATCCATCCGGTTTTCCATGTTTCTCTGTTACGGAAGTTCGTGTCGGATCCTGGAAAGGTTCTTAGTGAGCCTGATATGGAGATCCATGAGGATCTCACCTATGTAGAACAGCCAGTGCGGATCCTAGACACTCAGATCAGAAAGCTGAGGAACAAGGAAATCCCGATGGTGAAAGTGCTTTGGAACCACCACAATATTGAAGAATGCACCTGGGAGACACGGGAGTCCATGCTCCAGCAATACCCCCATCTGTTTTGAGGTGAGTGTTAGTTGTTCTATGTGTTGCATGTATGATATGTTGTATGTTATGATTGATGCCATGCTTTGTATGTTAGTTGAGGAACATTCGGGGACGAATGTTCTTAAGGGGGGGAGAATGTAATACCCGGCTAGACTCCGATATCGGAATCCCTACCGTCCGGTGGGACCTCGGATGTCGGAAACCTCTAGAAGGGTAAAACTATGATTTTATGAAATGTTTTCATGTATTTCATGTTTTTAAGTAAGAATTAAATGAGTTTTTGCATGAAAAATCTTTGGAGGAAAACCCAGGTTCGGCCGCCGAACTTTGAGGTTCGGCCGCCGAACATACATGCTTTCGGAGGGACTTTAGGCGCCCGAAAATTTGGAGTGAGGGAAATGCAGGTTCGGCCGCCGAACTCCAAGTTCGGCCGCCGAACCTTGCATGCATGCGGAGGCACCTTCGGCCCCCGAACGTGGCCTGGCCAGCCACCTATAAAAGGGGCACTTAGCCGAAATGGGAGAGTTTTCTCCCATTTTCGACCTCAGCGAGCTTCCGACCTCCCTCTCCCAAATCTTGTGTTTTTCCTTCAATCCCCACCATTTTCTTTGAGTTTTAAGGTTCCACAAAGGTTTTTGAGTGTTTTTAAGCAAGTTTGGAGCTTGGAAGTCTTGGAGCTAAATCCCTCCATTTTCCGAGCTAGGGTTGTTCTTCCTCTCGATCTTCAAGAGGTAAGCTTCGATCTATGCTTCTTTTATGTTTTATGAAAGTTTTATGCAAGATCTATGGGTAGAAATGCATGTTAGGTTACATGTTGAGTTTATGGGTTATTTTGATGATTTGAACAATGTATGTTGGAAATGTGATGTTTGAAGTGTTGTAGTTGGGGTATATTATAGTTTGAAGACCCCTAGGTGTGATGTATGAGGTGTATGCATGTGTAGAAACAAGTTTATGCATGTTTTGAGGTGTTTTGGAGGCTGTGGACACAAGGGAGCCAAGTTTCTGCCCTTCGGCAGAAACTCAGGTTCGGCCGCCGAAGTGACTTTCGGCCGCCGAACCCCCTTGTGGAGGCAGTTTCGGCTGCCGAAGCCTGCCCCCGAAACTCAAGTTTCGTCTCTGTCTGGGAGGTTCGGCCGCCGAAAGTGCCGCCGAACCTGCATGACTTTCGGCTGCACAGGGACTTTCGGCCGCCGAACCTGCCGCCGAAAGTGCCCTGTTCTGCCATTTCTTGCATGTTTTCATGTGATGTTTTCAGGATGTTTTAGGGGGTTTTTTGGGGAGCATTTTAGAGTCAGATTTATGTATGTTTGGTCCCTCATTTGAGTCCACCTGTGTAGGTTCGGACCCGAGGAACCGAGACCCCCAGCAGTGAGCCAGCTGCTTCAGAGCTTCTTCAGAGCTAGCCAGAGGTGAGTGGAACAACCCCTTAAGCTTTAAAGTAAAGGAATAAATGAATGAATCATAAAGCATTGCCCATGCATCATTATGCTATGCAATATTAGGTTGTATGCATTAGAATTCACGAATATGTTGCATTGCATACTTTGTTGTTGATGTGGATGAATGTTGAATGATCCATTAGCCCTTGTATGTCATGATAGCCTATGTGAGTCCAGGTGTGCCCGCTACGGCTCTACGCCCCTGGCACTATGACTGATTATGAAAGTCCGGGTGTGCCTGCTACGGCTCTACGCCCCCGGCATGTATAAGTAAGAAAGATAGGGGCTAGATGGTGACAAGTTCATCCTTGTTGTGAAATGTTTGTGTTATGGCGCATACATGAAAGCATGAATAAGAAAAAGTTAAATGATAATAATAATAATAAAATGAATAATAATATACCTAAAAATGGAGGAATTAAAACAAATGTTTTTAGTTTCTGCTCACTGGGCTCTAGTAGCTCACCCCACTCCCTTTATCCCCAAAGTTGCAGGTACAGGATAGATCAAGAAGTCGGCTAGAGTGAAGTCAAGCCTTGCATGTTGTAATAGATAGTAGTGGACATGAATATGAAGTAATGAGTAATTATGACTATGTACTGTAATGAATGTTTTGATGATGTATTGAGGATTATAGTAGTGCTTGACCTAGAGGTGTGTGAATCCCCATTATGTACAGAGTGTTTAATGAGTAATGATGTTAATGACCATGATTATCCAAGCTGATATGTATGATGATGATACCCCATTGGAGTATTTGATGAGGACTCCAGTGTGGGGTTTATGTATGATTTTGTGCATGCACAGGTTTTGCTTGGATAAGAGAAAAGAAAATTTTTTACAGATCATGTATATGTTGTTATGTATGGGATTCCACAGGTTTACAGAAGGTATGTAGGCTTGCTACGGGTCCCGGCGGCCTTAAGCCGATCTGGATCCTAGCGCCGGTAACGGGTCGGATTTCCGGGTCGTTATGGAACAACTGGTACTCACTCTCACCAGACTATTCCCTTAAAGTGGGAGGTCAAGGGTTCGAGCAGTGGGGGAGGCGACCTAATTTCCTAAGGGAAATTTGGGCCAAATCCACTTGGGGAAGGATGCGTTTGACGAGAACCCAAGGGGACAAATCCTGCCTGGAACCCGTGAGGGTGAAGGGATGTTAAGAGCTGCTCACGACGCCAGTGGAAAGCCCGAGGTGGCAAGAGGCCAGGCGAGGGATAGCCCTGGGCCGTGAGTGGTAACAGTGCCGTGCGTACGGGCCGGGCTGTTACACAGAGAGAATTCGGTTTATCGCTTCCTTTTACCCCTTTCTTTGTTGAGGTTTTTGAATACTTCGGGGTGACTCCTCGGATGTTATCCCCAAACTCTATTTTGTTCATGTCCTGTTTCGAGTCCATCTGCCTGAGTTGGGGTTTTACACCCACAGCATGTCTGTTTGTTACTTTTTTCCGCTTGGTTAAGGCGGTTCAAAACTTCTATTACTTTTCCCCCCGTAGGGGGTTATCTCTTCTCACGGGCTACAAGGATTCTATAAAGGGATGGGTAGAGAATTTCCTTGTGGCGGAGCTGAAATTAGGGTCCGCTCGGACGTGGGAGGTGGATCTAAGTTGGGGAGAGATTTATCCGGGTTGCAACGACCTGCCCCAATTGAGTCTTATTGAGCAAGTGGGGTTGCTTCGACTGACGTCCGTTGAAAGGAAGTATGATGTCGAGAAGTGTTTGTTCGTGTCCAATCGTAGGGACGTCCGGGCCATGGGTATAGCACTTTGTCCAGTTATTCTGTTTTCTCTTTGCCCGTAATATCAGAAAGTATGCTGACTCTTCATAATTTTGTATTTTTGCAGCTTCCGAAGTAAAAATGGACGACATAAAGTTTTCCAAGAACTTTGTCCTCTCTCGGGACAATATGCATGCAATTTTTGATGCCTTTGGGGATGGGCGTTCGGTAACTGAGATTGCTGCGGAGTTGGTTCAGGCTGCTTCCTCCAAGGAGGTTAGCCGACCTCCCGCCAAAGCTTCTTCTCAAGCTTCAAAGCCGAACTCCCGCAGCACCAAGTCGTCTCGGCCATCTAGCCGTGGTGGGTCGAGCTCAGCTCTTAGGCCTGTTGAAGGGTCTAGGTCTGCTCCAGCCTCCTCAGAGGGCGTGAGGGAAGCTTCCCTGGCTATTGCGGAGCAGACCTCCGTTGTTGAACAAGTGGAGCGGGGTACTGCCCATTCTTCTGGAGAGGTATCGGGGGGAAAATCTAAGTCCCCTATTGAAGACAAAGAGGCCTCAGGGACAGGGCTGGAGATCGTCCTTATAGAGGACTCAGCTCCAGAGGTTCCTACCCAAGATGCCCCTGCCCCTGTGAGGACTGAACCTGAGGGTTCTGAGGGCGTTCCGTCAAAGACCGGGGACAAGCGCCCAACCCCTTCTGGAACAGCTGCCCCATCTCCTGCTCGGAAGAAGTCCAGGGCTGCTGCAGGGTCTTCTCCGGCTCTTCCTTCCATTGGGAAAGGAAAAAGTGTGGTTGTCGAGCCTCCGTTGTTTTCTTCTGACAACTCTCTGAAAGCATCGGACATTACTTCCGGGTCTCCAGCCAGTGCTGTTGCCGAACTTCTTAAAGAGCGAATGTTCGGCGGAACCACAGAGGCTTCGAATCCTCGTCTTCTGGCCCTGACTGGTCTTTTAGCCAGTTCCACCAAGGAGCAAGTGTCTTTCCGATCTCGTTCTCGTGAGGAGCTCGGATCTTCAATTAGGGAAATGCTTCTGATGGTAAGTTACTTTTTCACCTCTCTTTTGCTTCGTTTCTTTTTCTTGACAGTTGTTCTTCCTTTTTAGGTGCTGGGCCTCTTTATGGAGGTGGATGCTCGTGATCGCTTCCTCCAGGAGTCCGTAGACCGCCGGATCGAAGAGGCGCGTCTGGAGGAGAACTTGTCTGCAATCAGCGATGCGAGGGGTAATCTGGCAGCTGCTCGGGAGCAGATCCAGTCCCTCCAGGTGAAGCTGCATTCTGCGCTGGAGGCCCTTAAGAAGGCTGATGAGAAGGCTGAGACAGCAAAGCATACCGAGTCTTTAGAAGCAGAGCTGTCTCAGACTCGTAAAGTTCTCAAAGTGGCTGATGAGAGGGCAGCTGCCTTGGAAGTTCGCTGTGAAGGAGTTTTGGAGCAGCTGTCCTCTATGACAGAGGCTCTTCAAGAGAGGAATGAGGCTTTGAGCCAAAAAGCTGAGGTCCAGCGCCAATATGATGCCTTAAAGGCTGATTTTGAAGGACTGCAGGCTCATCTGAATGAGGTGAAAGCTCAGAAGGACACGACCCTAGCGCGGGTGGAGGTCCTTGAGCAGGAGTTGAGCACGAGCTCTGATTGTATCAGAGACCTGGCTTCATCGGCTGAAGAGTTCAACCTTCGCCACCAGCAGCTCAATCACGAAGTCAGGACCTTGGAGCGCAAGTGCTCAGCCCTGCTTGAGGTAGTAAAGCACTCTGAAGATAAGGCTCGGCTAGTGCGCGAGCAATGCACAGCGGAGTATCAGGAGTCTGATGAGCTGAAAAGGAAGATCGAGCAGGCCTGTGAGGCTCATCTGCAGGACTACAAAGACTCTTCTGAGTTTAAAGAATTTGTGGCTGAGGCCTGCGAAGCACATCTTAATGAGTATAAAGCCTCTGGTGAAATGGGAGCGGCTATTCTTAAGAAAGCCTTCCGCATGTATGTGACCGGCTATAATCGTGGTTTAAGAGAAGCCAGACACGCTCCTGATACTCCTTTGGCCGAGCTTCGCAAGTACGAAGCGGACTCAGATGGCGAGCCAGTGTTGTATGGGGAGGATGATTTCCCTATGCCTCGAGGAGATTGCCGGAGGAACATATGCCGGCCAGCTGAGTCTTCTTCGGAAGAGTCCGAGCTAGAGGGGGAGGATAAGGAAGGACTTGAGTCAGGGAAGGATGACCCTAACTCTGTGAAGGAGGATCTCCACCTTGAGTTAGAGATAGCTCCTGTTGTAAACGTTGAGGGCTTTGATCCAAGGGATTCCGAGCTTCCTTCAGATGTGACTGCAAGTAGAAATAATGTAGGCGAGGGTGTTCTTACTGATGTAAGTCCTTTAAGGACTATTTATCCCCCCACTTCGTCAGAAGGATAATTTGTAATAGTTAATTGTAATAAAATATCAGTTTTCTTTTTCCTCAAAGTACTCTAATATCTTTTTTCTCATATTTATACACTATGTATTCTTATTCATAAGCTCTGGATTGCTCCTGAGTTGTAAGCTCAGCTAATAGTCTGAGAGATCAAATCTCATACCTTTTAATGGTGACTAGCATGTCTGCTTTTTGCTTTTAGCCCCTTCTTCTTGGTTGTAAATTTGGATGTTTTGTTCTCTTTGGCCTTCATATCTTTGAGCTTTTGAGGATATAAGTCTATCCGAGCTGGGAGCCCGACTTTGAGCTTTTGAGAATATAGGTCCGTCCGAGCTAGGAGTTCGGCTTTTTGTTCTATAGCCATACTTTTAGCGTTAGCATCTGTTTTTGAGGTCGGCGCCTCTTTAACTATTGTGCCCCGAACCTCTTCATGAGGTCGGAACCTGCTTTTGCCTCGATGGCTCTGGGCTCCTTTTTTTTTTTTTTTTTTTTTTTTTTTGAGGTCGGAACTGTGTTTTTATGAGTTTGTCCCTGCATGGAAAATTTTCATTTTCGAGAGGCTTTTAAGCCCTTCACCGACCATTTTTGTTTTCAGGGGATCTTATGAGATCCTGGCTGTTGTTGTTCCGGGGTGACCTCAGGGCCCTTCCCGCAATTTTTTGTTTTTCCGGGAGTTCTGGGGGATCCCGGTCTTCTTTGTTTACCCGGAAGTTCTAGGGGATCCCGGTCTTCATGCTCCGGGAGGCATCTTTATGATCCTCACCGGCCGTTCCGGGGTGACCTCGGGGCCCCGCCGGCTGTTTTTTGTTTTGTTTTGTTTTCCCGGGAGTTCTGGGGGATCCCGGTCTTCTTTGTTTACCCGGGAGTTCTAGGGGATCCCGGTCTTCATGCTCCGGGAGGCATCTTTATGATCCTCACCGGCCGTTCCGGGGTGACCTCGGGGCCCCGCCGGCTGTTTTTTGTTTTGTTTTGTTTTCCCGGGAGTTCTGGGGGATCCCGGTCTTCTTTGTTTACCCGGGAGTTCTAGGAGATCCCGATCTTCATGCTCCGGGAGGCATCTTTATGATCCTCACCGGCCGTTCCGGGGTGACCTCGGGGCCCCGCCGGCTGTTTTTTGTACCTCTTTGAGGTTTTACGCAAGATTCAGGCTCATTGGCCTTACTGTCGCTTCGTCATCTCAGCTGGTTTTGGACCTAACTGAGGTCTTGTTTTTTCAAGGGATCTCTCTGAGCCCTGTTCTTTTCTTTTTTATGGAAGAATATTATTCATAGAGACAATCATGTTGAATAAACAATTTTATTTACTCATATTCATCAAAATACAATGTTTTTCTTTACAATTACTTCAAGGAAAATACCTCTTTAGGTGCTGGATGTTCCAAGCGTGGGGCTCGGGGTTTCCTTGCATATCTTCGATTCGGTATACCCCTGGCTTGATCACTTTTGTCACCTTGAAAGGACCTTCCCAGGTCGGCGCTAACTTGCCCGCGGCCACTCTTTTTCCTGTAGCTTCCAGGTTTCTTAGGGTCAGGTCTCCCACTTTTAAGCTTCTTTCTCTGACTTTTTGGTTGTAATATCTTGCTGCGCGTTGTTGATAAGCGGCAGTTCGGACTTGGGCTTCTTCCCTGACTTCCTCAAGAGCATCCAGGTTGCTTCTTAACTTATCCTCATTGGTATTCTCATCAGCAAATTGGACTCGATGAGTGGGGATCTGTAGTTCAACTGGGACTACGGCTTCTGTGCCATAAGCAAGTGCAAACGGTGTTTCTTTAGTGGGCGCTCTGGGAGTGGTTCGGAGTGCCCATAGTATGCTATTGAGTTCTTCTGCCCAATTCTCCTTTGCACCATCCAGCCGTTTCTTTAATCCTTGAAGGATAGCTCTGTTGGTGACTTCTGTTTGACCATTAGTCTGAGGATGAGCCACGGAGGAGAACTTATGCTAGATGCCTATGTTCGTCGTGAAGGCTCTGAAAATACTGCAGTCAAATTGTCTGCCGTTGTCTGAGATAAGTACTCTAGGTATGCCAAATCTGCAGATGATATGCCCCCATACGAAATCTATCATCTTGCGAGCTGTGATTGTGGCTATTGCTTCTGCCTCTGGCCATTTCGAGAAGTATTCCACAGCCACCACGATAAATTTTCTTTGCCCCGTAGTCTTGGGGAAAGGTCCCAGAATGTCGATTCCCCATTGTGAGAAAGGCCATGGACTGGATATGCTTGCTTGAGGAGTGGCGGGGGTTCTGATGGCATTAGCAAATCGCTGACATACGTCGCACCTCCGGACAAACTCTTCTGCTTCTTTTTTGACAGTAGGCCAGTAGTACCCTTGCCTGAATATTTTGTTGGCTAATGTCCCTACTCCCTCGTGAGCCCCACATAGGCCTCTATGTATTTCCTCCATTACCTTTGCAGCTTCTTCCGGACTCACACACCGGAGCCATGGGCTGGACTTCCCTTTTCTGTATAATGTTCCCCTTATTGTTTGGTAGTTGGCAGCACGAGCTGCTATCTTTCTGGCTTCATCTTTATCGTCGGGGAGCTCACCCTCCTCCAAGTATCTCAGGTATGGGGTCATCCAAGTTGGGCTCTGTTCTACCTGTAGTACCGTGTTTGTCTTTTTAAAAGCAGGTGTGCGGACATGCTGTATATATACTTCATCAGGAAGCTGTTCTAACTCTTCTTTGGTCAATCGACTAAGCAGGTCTGCTTCCTCATTTTCATCCCGGGGTATTCTTTGAAATTTGACGATAACTCCCCGACCCGTGAGCTCAGCTTCTATAGTTTTTACTTTATCGAGATAATTCTGCATGATGGGGTCCCTAGCCTGATATACTCCCTTCACCTGGTTGATCACCAACTGAGAGTCGCTATTCACCTCGAGGTCTGTTACCCCGACCTCCGAAGCTACCAACATTCCATTTACCAGGGCTTCATATTCGGCCATATTGTTAGAAGCTGTGAATTCTAGACGCAAGGCATAACATACTTTAAAACCTTCTGGCCCTTTAAGCATTATCCCAGCGCCACTACCCTCAGCACCTGATGCTCCGTCTACATACAGCTTCCAGCTAAATTCTTGGGGGGGCTCTCTCTCTTCCTCCGTTCTTGATAACTTTGAGGATGATCCTCCTTTCTCCTCATTGAATGTGCATTCTGCTATGAAGTCGGCCAGAGCTTGGGATTTTATAGCTGTTCGAGGTCGGTACTCTAGACAGTAAGGGCTAATCTCTACAGACCATGCCAACATCCGTCCTGAGGTTTCCGGCCTATGTAGAATTTTCTTTAAGGGTTGGTCTGTCATCACGACTCCTTGGTGGCCTTCTAGATAAACTCTGAATTTCCGGACTGCTAACAATAAGGCGTAAGCCAATTTTTCAATGTTTGAATATCTGACCTCAGTGTCTCTGAGTACCTTGCTAACGTAGAAAACAGGCTTCTGTTCTTCTTCTTCCACCCTTACTAGCACTGCGCTGATCGCTTGTTCTGAGGCCGCCAGGTATATCAGAAGTTCTTCTCCTTTTATGGGACTGCTGAGTACGTGAGGCGAGCTGAGATATTTTTTAAGCTCTACGAAGGCCTTTTGGCAATCTTCTGTCCATTCGAAATTCGGTACTTTTCTCAACTTTTTGAAGAATGGCAAGCATTTCTCTGCCGACCTCGACATGAATCGGTTAAGCGCTACTACTCTCCCGGTTAGTCTCTGAACATCTCTTACACAGGTCGGTTCTGGCATATTCAGTATGGCTTCCACTTTCTCCGGATTAGGCTCGATGCCTTTACCGCTCACCATGTACCCCAAAAATTTTCCTCCCCTAATGAAAAAGGCACATTTTGTCGGGTTCAACTTCATTCTGTACTGATCTAACACCCCGAATACCTCCCTCAGATCTGCTATGTGTTGTTGGAAAGTGGAACTTTTGACCACCATATCGTCTACATACACTTCCAGATTTCTACCGATCTGGTTTTTGAAGATTTTATTCATCAACCTCTGATACGTTGCCCCAGCATTTCTCAATCCAAAGGGCATAGCCCTATAACAATAAGTTCCATCTTCAGTTATAAATGAGGTCTTTTCCTCATCCGACCTTTCCATTGGGATTTGATGATAACCCGACATAGCATCCAAAGAAGACATATAATCAAAACCGGCCGTTGAGTCGACCATTTTATTAATATCGGGTAAGGGATAACAATCTTTAGGGCAGGCCTTATTTAGGTCGGTAAAATCTATACACATCCTGTATTTGCCATTGGCTTTCTTGACTAACACAGGATTTGCCAACCACTGTGGGTACATGATTTCCCTAATAAAGCCTGCCTCTTCTAGCTTCTGCACTTCTTCCCGGGTGGCTTGCTGCTTCTCTTTTCCCACTACTCTCTTCTTTTGCTTTACTGGTCTGGCCTCGGGGAGGACATTCAATTGGTGTGTCATCACTTTGGGGTCAATTCCCGGCATGTCTGAAGGCTTCCATGCGAAGGTCTGCGCGTGACTTCGAATCAGGGCCATAACTTCACCTTTTTGTTCTTTGGTGAGGCTGGCATTAAGACTGAAAACCTTGTTTGCATCTGCTCCTGATAAGGAGAAGGTTTCCAACTCTTCAACTGGCTCTGTCCGGGCTTCTTTTGTTTCATCCCTGACCTCCAGAACTTCTGAGTCGAGTCCTTCTCCAGCTGAGCTCGGCTCTGTTACTTCGGCCAAGTATACCGCCCTTGCTTCTTCCTGGCTGCCCCAGACCATTCCCACTCCTTCTTCCGTTGGGAATTTGAGTGCCAAATACCTGATGCTAGTGACAACTTCAAAGTCAAACAACGCCGGTCTCCCCAAAATCGCATTGTAGCTCAGTGGGAGTTTGACCACCAAAAATACCTCATGATGGGTGCGATCTCTGGGTGCTTCTCCCAAGGTAAGAGCCAGCTTTACCTTTCCCTCTACAAGAACCGGTGCTCCTCCGATCCCCTTGATTGGTGACTGGTCCCGAACCAGCTGTTCCTCTGGAATTCCCATCTGCTGAAACACTCGGTATGGTAGCAAGTTGACTTTACTCCCATCATCCACTAAGACCTTCTTTACCCGATAATTATGAATGACAACTTCAATGACAAGCGCATCATCATGGGGCATCTGAATACCCTGAGCATCTTCTGGGGAGAAAGTGATGATCATGGGAGAGTGGTTAACGATTTGCATGACTTCACTACTGCTAGTCTCTCCTTCCCGGTTTCTCTTCTTTCCTCGGCGGCTCATCCGTCCTCCCGTTCCTCCAACAATCATGTGGATGGTCCCACTGGACCCATCATTCACTGGTCCAGGTCCTATTCTTCTAGGCGTCTGAGTTGTCGGACCAGACTGAGGCCTCTGTCCCTCTGGTTTTTTCACAAAATTTTTGAGGTGTCCCCTTTTTATTAGCCTCTCAATCTCCGCGATTAACTGAAAACAGTTATTCGTATCGTGCCCATGGCTCCGGTGGTACTGACAATACTTGTCAGGATTTCTTTGATCTGCTTCCGACTTCATGGGTTTGGGCCACTGGAGGAACTCCTCATCCTGGACTGCCATGAGCACTTCGGCTCTGGAAGCGTTGAGGGGGGTTGGTTTCTCGGGAACCCAAGGAGGGAGCACTCTTGGTTCAAGAGCCCGAGGAGGAGGTGGAGGCCTTTGATCCCTTTTCTCCCAAGCCTGTTTGTACGGCTCAGGCCTCTTTCCATGTTTCTTCTCATGTCTCTCCGGCCTTCTCTCCTCCGGGGCTTTTTCTTTTCCGGCCATCCCTTTAGCAAATCTACTCGTCACCAAGGCGTCATCCTGCCTTATATACTTCTCCGCCCTCTTCATCAACTCAGCCAGTGAGGTCGGAGGTCTTCTGCTCAAAGAACCAAAGAACTCGGCAGAGATTGTTCCCTTTTGCATGGCCTCCACCGCTCTTCCTTCATCCAGCTCGGGAATCTGCAGGGCCTCCGTATTGAAGCGGGCAACATACTCTCTGAGTGATTCACCTTCTTTCTGTTTCACTGTTTCTAGATAGCTCGTCTTCCTATCAGCTGACACCCCGGCTATGAACCGGCTGATGAAGCGGGTGGCAAGATCTCCAAAACTTCTAATGCTTTCGGCCTCCAGGCTGTTGAACCACGCCCGCGCCGGTCCCGAGAGTGTTGTTGGGAACACCTTACACATTAAGGCATCTGACAGGGTTTGCAACTCCATAAAGGTATTATAGTTCATGACATGCTCTCTCGGGTTACCAGCTCCATTATAGGCCGCCATTGGCGGCATCATAAACTTCTTGGGAACGGTCTCCTGCTGCACTATCTTTGAGAAAGGAGACGAGGTGGGCAAAGAGGTTTGGCTCTGATCTTTCTTACCTAGCTCGGCTAAGAGTTGCTCTTTCAACCTTTTCAGCTTTTGGTTCATTTTCTCGTCTTCCGGGCCGGATCCTTTGCCCCAGCTATATTCTTCCTCCTCTGTTTCAGTTCTTGTTTCTCTGGTTGTTCCGGCAGAATAGTTGTCCGCCTCCTCATTTTCTATCAACTCTCTTGCCCTTCTCCCATGGATTCGGGCCTCCGGTTCTTCCTCTTCCCCGGTATCGTGGCTGTTAGGTTGAAGGCGGTCAGAGGTAGGTCGGGGTTCATTGGTTCTGGGTTCCTCCACTACTGGGAGTGCACTTACTGGGGTGCTAAGGCCCCTCTGTTGCATTATCTGCCCCAACCAGTGAGCAGTAGTCTGTAGCTGGAGAGCCATAGTTTGAATGTCCTGGTTAGACAGAGTCATGGTGGGAGTATTCCCTACCAAGCTTGGCGAGGGATTAAGAGGAATAGGCGTTTGGTTATTCAACGTTGTAGGGCTAGAGAAGGAGAACTGCTGCCCATCTTGGGCGGAGCTCAGGTCATTTGGAATGTTAAGGTTACTTTCTTGGTGGTTTGCCATCGTGGATCTCAGTGGGTTTTGAAAGTGAAAACTCTGGTGATGAAAAGATCTCCTTCGTTTCCCACAGACGGCGTCAATTGATGATCTGAGATCCAATAGAATAGGGTTTTACAAGGGTTTTGGTATTGAAAAATAAAACTTAAACTTTCTGGGGGGGTTCCCCCCCTTTTATCCATTTCACTATGCTTGCTGATGACGTGTAAAGGCCTTTCCATGATTGGGACACGTGTCTCTGACATACAGATTCGGGTGTACGAGGGTATCAGCAGCCTGCTTCATGCGTAACGGTCTCTGATTCTCCTCGTGCGTACGTTCGAGCGGATCTGCTAGGTTGTCCTAGTATGGCTCTGGATATTGGGCTGGGCCGAGAGTCGGGCCGGACGCTGAGTCTGAGAGGAGAGGGCCTACTAGTCACGGACTGGGCCGTTCTAAGTGAAGAAGCTGAGTTGAGCCCGGCCTTGAAGGTGGCACGAACCAGACTTGTTTCGTGTAGCAGGTGTGTTGGCTTTTGCAAGATGGGCTTTTGGCTATGATCCAGGCCCTGGGCCAGGATGGAGAAATCCAGCGGTCATTAGATAGTTTTTTAATTAAAAAAATACTGTTATTATTTCATAATCTAATGTTTTGAAATTGAAATTAAAATCAAGTAATTGTGGTTCTTAATTAAAGAGGAGGAGAAACCTAAAGAATAAAGAACAAAAAAGATTTTTTTTTTTTTTTTTTTAAAGAAACATCAGGGCTTAGACCAAGTTGGTAATCAGATGATTCCTGATTTAATTATTTGACGGGTAAAAAATCGTCCAGTTTTTAGAAACACATAATTGCATGAAAAGGTATACGGAAAAAAAAAAAAAACTGTTGTTTGGTCCTCCAATTTTGCTATTATTTACACAACAAAATTTTATCCAAAACCCACAAAATGAATGCTATAGCATATGCTATTTCTTATAATTTTTAATGCCAGAAGGAGGAAGAAAATGCTCTGAACTCAAACCCCAAATATTGAAATCCACATCTTCAATCTTCCATTTCTCTTCCATCTCCCTCTTGTGATTTGCAGACCGTTCTCCATATCTAAAAACTGTGACACGAGTCTTACCACTATGTGCAATATTAACTCCATCTATGTACCGATAATCTTGCATTACAGATTCTGTGCTTGTCTCCCAGAACACATCATCGTCATCTTTGTTTCTCATTCCTAGGAGCCTCGAATCTTCAAATTGAATCAAAAGTCCTGATCTTTGGCTAAAGTATCCCCATATTGTATGGTGAATTATCTCATAGTTTGGTCCACTTTGTGCCTCACGAATTGCTGGGCTCGTCTCCAGCTTTAGTATAAAGCAGTCTTCATTGTTTATAATTTTCTCTCCAATGCACGTTGCATCTATGAATAAGTTTGCTGTGGATCTTGGGTCCAAACCCTGTCATCATTTCATGTTACACCATAGTTTTTTATGATCTATTAAAATATTCATAATATAAATTTACCTGCAAAAATCTGCGGAGGGGTCTTGCGGGACCCGTAGAAATGGGAGCTTGTTGATTGGAAGAGAGCCTCCAAGAAATCTTGCCATTGCTTCCACAAATGACTTTGCAACCTGAAACAACAAGCTCCAGGATCCATAAATCAGGATCTTTCTGCCAGAGGACGAATCCACCAGCTTCTTCAGTGCGCTTTACGTTTTTGGATTGATCAACTTGATGAAATTCTGATGCATTAATTTTCACTTCCCCTGTTACGCACATGCTGTGCACTGCGTTTAATGCTGCTGGTCCTCCTGTTGCTGCTATGTACTGTTGAACAATATACTTGGCTGTCGAAGCTTGCTGGAATCAAATTTAACTTCTCTTTTATAATCTAAAATTAAATTACAAATGATATGAAGTTTGAATATTTGTTTGCTTGCTTACAATGGAACAATCTTTGACAGGCCTGTGAACAGAATGGCCTACTTGAACCTGGAGAGGGATAAGAGGAGATCCCACCATGTAAAGTAGGAATCGAAGCTCGTTGATGCGCCCTGCAATTACTGGCTGTGACCACTTATCTGATGTTTGAGCCTTCATCCATGTAAGCATGTTCTGCCAACGCAAGTTGGCATTGCTGCCCATGCTTGTGAACATTTCTTCTGGTATTGGGACCTCAAGAACCGTCTCAAGCCCATCATCATCGTCAATATTTGGACAAAGTTTCCTCATCTAAATCACATAAAACAACTTATTCTCCAAAGGGTTTGTGAAAATTTTGACAAAAAAGAAAATGCGGAAAAAGGAAAGATTGAGAGAGTAAAGAATTAAAGAAGTTGGGCATGAGAGAGAGAGAGAGAGAGAGAGAGAGAAGAGGAGAAAGGGAGGTTTAGAGTCAAAAGGCTAATTGCATGGTTTTGTCTTTCCTCGAGCCTACGGCTATGGATGGTATGGTTGGGAGAATTAGGAATGAGAGATTTTGTAAAGGTCGTCCTTGCTTGTAGCTGTGTTGTGGGCAGTTTTTTGAGTTTCTATTTTTGGTGTTGCAGCATTTCTTTAGAGGACTACGTCTAATCCATCAGCGTTTATCGATCTTCTCTAACCTTGTTCAATATTGATTCTTCTGAGCCCGGCCTGAGTCCAAACTTGATAATAACCAAATTTGGGCTGACTAAGGATAGGCCTCTAACTCAACTAAGTGTTTTTTAAAGTTAATTTTTTCAAATGAGCTAAATTTAGATTTTATTTTTAAATTTATTTATTAACTTAAATCTCTTTAAAACTCGCAATTTTATTTATTTATAGATTTATATACTTAATTTTAAAATTAAGTTTTACTTAATTTTAAAATTAAGTTTTTTAAATTAAATTTTATTAAAATTATAAATAAAAAACTTACTTAAAAATTATTTGATATTTAACTCAGTTTCACTCTTTTTATAAAATAAATTAAAATTAATTCTAATTATTTCGAGTTGAATTTTTTTTTTTAAAAAAAAAAGAGATGCAGGTTTAACCCATAAATCAAACTAGCTAACATATAATTTCTTTACTGGATAAAGTTTTTTATTCAAATTTTATTGCATGTTTTTTTTCTGGAAGGATTTTATTGCATGTTTAAACCCAATGTATTTTATCTATGTACTTTTCCATATCTCTTTAATTTTAATTATAAGTACTTTTTAAATCTTATGCTATTATGTTATCTGGCCTAGCTATTTATATTTATTTTATAATTTTTGGATCTGTGGATTTTATTTAAAAAATATATATAGTAGAATATTTTAGCAGAAGCTAAATTTTATTTTTTATATGATATTTATAAATTAATTGGGTGTATGTTGTGGGGAATCGGAGAAATTTTTGTAACCATGACTGACTTATTAGGCTAAAAAGGCAGGCATACCATGCAAAACATTGTCGTTTTGTTCAAGGATAATTTTCCTATGGGGATTGGGGAAGCATTTGAAAAAATTGATTTGGTCTTACCAATTTGGATAACCACATATGAAAACTAAAATTAGTTGCTTTATTCTTAAAACCAATCAATTATGAAAAAATTTTCATTCTTAGAATATAGTACTAATTAATTTCATTAAACTCCAGAGCAACACAAGCAAATTAGATAATCCACTGCCAAATTCTCCTATTACAACAGTACAGTTCTTTGCAAAATCATAGTCTATGTCTAATAATGATGCATATTGCCACATCTAGCATTTACTACACGCTGTTATTTCTGGGCTGGATTTCCACACTCTCATTTTTAGCCCAAACACCCTTGCTAAACAACGACTCCATCTCTTCCAAGGACCTTCCCTTGGTCTCTGGGAAAAGAAAATAGAAGAAAAGCCACCCAATCACAGCTACCCCACCAAACAAGAAGAAGGCTCCACCTATGGTAATTGCTTTATACAGTGAAATAAAACTCATAGAGATTATAGCATTCATAAGCCTGTTAACAGCTACGCCAATGCTATACCCTTGTGCTCTCAACTTCAAAGGGAATATCTCTGAGCTGTAGACCCATGTCACAGGTGCGAGACCAATGTTGAAGAAAGCTACAAACACATACGTAGAAATGATACTCATGCTTAGAGCCCACAGCAGTTTCCCTCCATTGTGGTACTCTACTATTGTCAAGCAAGATCCTAATACTGTTAGCGATGCTATGATTCCTGTTGTGCTTGTGAGCAATAGGCGTCTTCTCCCAACTCTGTCGATTAAAAATGTGGATATGAATATAAATGTAAACTTTGTCAGCCCTACCCCAACTGTTGCAAGCAAGAGTTTTTCCTTCCCTGTGATACCAGCTTTTTTGAAGATTCTTGGAGAATATAGCACAACTGCTTCGATCCCAACTGCGTGCTCGAAGAAATGGATTCCAATGGCAGCGATTAGTATCCATCGGACTGCTGGTGTTGGCCTTAACAACAGCTCTTTCCAGACACCTTCTCCATGAGTTTCCTTTGGAAGCTTGATATGATCATCTTTGCAATTCACATCTATTCCTGCTGCAACTTTTATGTCGCGGAAACGAGCTTCTGCTTCTTCCTTTGAGTTGGATACTAAGAGCAGGATTTTCTTGGCTTCCCCTAAACGTCCTTGCATGACTAGCCACCTTGGAGACTCTGGCATACGTGCGATGCCAATGCCTAAAATAACTGAAGGTACGGCTGCAAGTCCAAGCATCAATCTCCAGCCAATTTTCAGAGTTAACTTCCCGAAAGTTACGTTTGAAATATATCCGAGTAAGATTCCAATACTTATACCAAGCTCAGGCAGGGAGGTCAAGAAACCTCTTGATGATGGTGATGAAACCTCTGCAGAGTAAACAGGAGCAATCATAAGAGCAAAGCCTACACCGACTCCAGCGGTGCATCTTCCAGCCATTAGGACTGCATAATTTGGACCGTAACCCATTAGAATTGAGCCTATCATGAAAATAGCACAGGCTACAGCAATTGTGTATCGCCTTCCGATGTAATCGGAAGTTCTTCCGGCAAGGAGAGAACCCACGAGGGCACATATATTCAAGATTCCGGCAAGGATTTCCACTTGAGTATCATGGATTTTCAGGTCGTCTTTTATGAATATCATGGCTCCACTCATTACACCAGTGTCTACAAAAGAGAGACTAACACATAACAAATCCAAAAAGGACAATAACCAGCCAACATATCAAAAGATTGGGAACAAAAAGAACGTACCATAACCAAATATGATGGATATCATTGAAGCAACTATAGCACAAGCAACTGCATACTTGTTAAATTTTGGTTGGTTTTCTCCACCACATCCTTCAGTCGACGCCATGATAATTGTTTGTGCCTGTGGAAGTTATCGTTCGAAACTATTGAACTCCTTTATTTATGGATGAGATAACAGAAACACAGAGCTCACAACAGATAATCTAAAAAATCTACCACTCTTTTGGTACTCTCGACAAATGTTTCTTGCTCTCGAGTCCTATAATTTCTAACAGTTCAACCCACTCAATAATAATTACTTAACCCACCATATTTATAGTGATTTCTACTTAGGACTCTGCACAAATTTCTAAAACAAGACGGCTCGTGCCTATCACAATCCCAAAGCATCCAAAAAAAGAATTGCCAACTACAGCTCTTCCCTAGATGAAAATTGCTTATCTATACACGGTCGTTTATGTTCATATTGTCAAATTATAATACAAAACTTACTCTAATTAGGCAAGATTATACCTTCTTTAATATTCACTTTTTTGTTATTTTAATCAATAGCTTAATTTAAAACAATTTTGAAAGGTATTTGAAGTATTGATCAGTCAATGGGGAAAATATTTTATTAAAATGAAGATTGAAAATAACAGTGAAAAGGTAAAACAAAAAAGTACGATCTATATCTAGTGGGATTTATCCGTTTCTACTTTTTTTTAACCATTATTTAAAAATTAAATATTATTTGGAAAGGAAATTTCCTAACAAATATTCCTTCATAGGAAAAAAGAAAAGGAAATTGCATACCAAGTAGGGCAATCAATGTATCCCGTGTCTGTTGAAATTCTTACGGTCACCGACTCTTATGGATCTGCACACTTTGCAACCTAATCCAAATTACCAGTTGGGATTAGTTTCGATAGAATTGCCAAGTAATCCACCCATAGTCAAGCAAAGATTTCGCCTTCTAACGAGCTGATGACTCGTCATCTGTTTAATTTATGAGATTTTATTTCTTAATTCGTCTCTTAATTAACAATTAGCTATGTTGGTCTTTTTTGCTATATTACCTTTGTTTCCACTAATCATTATCATCATCCAATCATAAATGACCGATAAAATTAGTAATCCCGCCTACAAATGAAAAATATGTAAAACTCTAATTAATAAAATATATTTTAATTTATTTCATTATTTTCAATTTAAATTTTTAGTTGGGAAATTTATCAAAAAGTTGCGTAATAAATAAATAAAAAAAAAGAAATGAAACGTGCGATAAAAATGAAGGAAATAAGGAGCTAGCTAGCAATTTACACACAGAAAATGTGAAAGTCTTGCATGACTATGAGATGATGCAAAGGATGAGCAAACGCACTGAAGAAGAGAAGGATGGAGGAGGAGAGGCACTTTTTGCAGTGAGCAGTGGGATAGTGGAGTGTCCCCTCGATTTTTTATTATCATCCAATATTGACCTAAAAAGTTCGAGGCAAAAAGTGAAGATTAAAAATATATGCGAGGGATTGGTCAAGCACGTCTTCTCAGGAATTTATAAAAACAAAAAAAACCAATTCTGACGAACACCCCTAAACCTACAGGCCCATACTTCACATGGATGCCATATCTGAGGTAGGCACTACCAACGATTTGACAAGGGGAACGCGCGCGCCCATTCAAAACTTATTGAAATAACACTTTTCTAATTACATTAAATTAAATAAACTTTTTAAAAAATAATCTATAATTAAAAATTTAATAAATTTTAATTATAAGAACAATAATAAAATTTAGCCCCTTTCTTCAATAATATTTAATAACTTTCTGTTTGGCCTTCTTATTAATACTATACTCTTAATCAATAAAATTAAAAAATATTATATTATTAATTAATTATTAAAACACATTGAAATTGAGTCAAATAAAAAAATAACTATTAATTCACTTACTCATTTTATTGACATATTTTGATATATTTCAATTTAAATATTAAAAAAATAAAGTAACTTTATCACATAATACTCAATTTATCGTAGAATTTTCCTCTAAGCAGAATTCAAAATGGACACTCAATGTGTGAGAATCGAAGGTGATAACTGACAACAAAAATGATCGTGGATATCTAAACTACCAGATTTAATTCGATCCAAAGAGGAAAGACGGTGTTAATTGATTCAAATTCATCATTTTTGACCAATTATTTTCGGGTCTAAACCAAACTTTAATCGAGTCTGCCTACAATCAATATTAAACTAATAAAACACAATATTGAAAACATTATAAATATTTAGTATTCATATGTTCAATATATATAAAGTTTAAGACATTGATTAAAAATGCATAATTATAAAAACAAAATATAAAATATTAATTCAAGCTTCTCAACCACAATTGGATGCAAAAGTAAGAATTCACTACGATTTACGATAATTTAAGCTTCATCATTGGATATATTACTACTAAAGAAGCGGTTACAAATTTCAAAAAAAAAAAAAAATTTTTTTATGGGCTGTAAAATAAATTCGGTAGGATATCTAATAAAAAAAAATTAAAAAATATGAGCCGCGACCTACCGATTTTTTTTCTTATTTTTTATTATTTTAAAATTATTATTATTTTTTATTTAAATTTCAATAATATAAATAAACTATTATAATTCTATTTAATTATATATTTTTTAAGAAATCTTTTTAAATATTTTTAAATATTTAATAAATTTTAATATATTTAAATAAATAAAATTAATAAATTTTTTTAATATATTTAAATAAATATAATAAAAAAATATATTTTTAATATATATAAAAAATTAAAATAGATAAAAATTATAAAATGAAAAAAATACAATGTATCCAAATAGTCTGCAAGCATATGATTGCCACCGCACAACACCAAATCAAAGTCCAAACCAAACTCCAACCCAAACTCAATTTTCCTTCTTCCTCTGTGGCCCCACCAATTTTAAATTGCATTCTTTTTTTTTTTGTTTTAACCATATTTTTTAGCAATTAAAGATTTTTAAGAAGGTATTACACGGAAAAGAAGGGACAATGGACTCGTTTCTAAAATCTCTGGATCGAGTAGTATATCTCTTGACTAACCAAGTTAGGAAACTTAGACGTTAGCTTCTTTTTTTTTCTTTTTTTTTTTCTCTTAACCTATATATATATATAGGTTATGGATATAATGGATAACAATTTTGTTATCTGATTAAAAATTTAATAATATTTTATTATGCAATTAGCCTACAATTTTTTAAAGAATTATATAATTTCACTGTTAATTTATAACTTGTGCAAGATTACTGTTATGCATATATAGAAAAAGTTATTATTATTATAATTAATTAAATATCTCTCTCTTTTGTCTAAAAGTACTCTATCAATATTTGATTTTCAACGTTAAGTTATCGGAATATGAAAACTATTTATCAGCTTTCACAAACCTTTCACCGAAATACTTATACGGCAGACAATTGATCAGCTAAAATGTTCATTTTGACAAATAAAATAAAATAAAGGTCAAATTGAGCATTAAAGTTTAGAAAATGAAAATAACGTGCAAAATTCAAACTAAAAACTATAGCAAATCGTATATTTTATAATTATAAATACAAATAAATAAATATAAAATGTGAATAAAGTATATTTGATTAGATTCATCTTGCCTGATTCAAGATAAATACAAGAATTTACCATTGAATTCTTACAAAATTAATTTATACATTTTAGAAGTAATAATATGATCAAATTTTGAAGAAAAATAAACGCAAAATTCTAAATTTGTGAGAAATTATACCTAATTCAACAATTAAAAAAAAATTGCATTCAAAATGAAAGATTAATTAAGGACTTTTATTTCTCAAATAATTCACCATGTGCACAAGATTTGAAATGCATGATCAAGCAAAAGTAAATTTTTTTTAAAAAATGTCAACATAGCTTTCGTAATCTTTTAGTCCTGAAGTGAATGATATACGTTCGATTAAATTAGAAAAAACAAATGCGCATGCAAAAGTTAAAAATATCTCATCGAAGAAGAAGAAGAAAGAAAGAATTACCTTCCCAGCTCGAATGCGTATTAAAACTCCGAGTGTACTGAAGAAGCAGAGCGTCTCTCTCCAGATTTCTGCTGTAGTGCGTGGCGATGGATAGCGTGGAAGAAAAATCCAGGTTCCACCGCCATTAGAGAAGTTTCCTGCTTGGTGCTCGCATCGCAGATTTTAGAGATTAGTGTTTTTGGCGTTTGGCCATGTGGTTGTGAGGAAGTGCACAGGTGTAGACTGCCTGTACATAGAGTTT
This sequence comes from Manihot esculenta, assembly GCF_001659605.2. Taxonomy (NCBI): domain Eukaryota; kingdom Viridiplantae; phylum Streptophyta; class Magnoliopsida; order Malpighiales; family Euphorbiaceae; genus Manihot; species Manihot esculenta. The sequence continues at coordinate 7,167,243 of NC_035162.2, read as the reverse complement.
GCATGTTGAAGCAAAATGTTCAAGTGTTATGCAGACTATTGACTTCATTTAGAAGCATAACGTACTATTACCGGACGTTAGCAATCACAGCTCGCATGCATCATAAGATGTATGATCATTGATCAGCAAGATGCTTCTCTAAATTTTATCCATATCAACTAAAAACACGTGATTTTATTTGTATTAGCTCTTTTCAGTTCTTTTTCATTTAAAATAAACAAATATTATCAAAACTAATTTTAAAAATATGTTTTTTCATAATATTTTCATGTATAAACAATATAATTTTCTGTTTCAAGATAAAATAAAATGATAATTTTATGTCCAATGCTTTTTTTTTTTTTTTAAATCAATGGGCAGAGTGCTCATTGATCTTTGGCAAAATCTTAAACTTAATTTTGAAGAACAATATATGGTTGCTGATTTTTACGTGCGATCTGAAATAAACTTCGATAAAAAAAACAAATCTCAAATAAACTTTAACAAAATCACTTGAAAGACGGTAGACGAAATAAAGAAAACAACAAACAAACAAGACATCATGCCAGTACAAAAGACGACACCAAATACTGCACAAACAAAGATAAATATGAAGATACAAGGAAAGAGAGGATGAAAATCAGTTGGGGTTTGTGGCTGATATGACCAAAGAACGCAGTGGCCAAAGGTACCATAGTCATTCTGAAAATTTATAAATTATGTTCGTCTATTTAGATAATTTTTTTTAAATATAAAAAATTAATAATTTGATCTTATTTTAAAATTATTGAATTAAAATATTTAATATTTTATAAATTTATTTTTTTTATTTTTAAAATTTTTATTTATTAAATAATATATTAAATTTTTTTATTATAATTTATTCGATATTTAAAATTTACTGATTCGATTAATTTAAATTTACGCCGATCAGCATCATTAAACTGAACTCTTCAGTATTTAAATTAAAAATTCTAATTAAAATATAAAATAAATAAAAAATAAAAATAATTTGTCACTTTAAATATTTACTTTATTTAATTTATATAATTTAAATAATATTTATTATTCTATTTAGTTCCTTTCCTTCTTTACTATTTTTTAATCCAAAAATTTTGATTTTAATTTTTTAAATTCTAAACTCTCAGTTCAATTAAAAATAAGTTAATTCACTCATTATTTATCTTAATTTTATATATTATTTTTATTGTTAAGAACTAATATTTTTTTAGTATATCTCACTTAGTTATTAATTTATTTATATAATTGAAATTATATGTTTGATTATTTAAATTTAGAGAAAATAAATTTTAAATTTTTTAAAAAATATTTTATGAGTAATATTATATTATTTAAATTTATTAAAGACAAAATTTAAATCTAAAAAATATGAGTTTATTAGGTAATAAATTATATTATTAAAGCTAAAATATTAAATTTTCTCCTAAATTATAACATATAGGTAAAAAATATCAGATCTAAATTTATCTCTGAATTATCATTAAAATATAAATAAATTTATCCTTCATTTAAATTTAAAAAAGTTACACTATTTATGTTAATTGGCTTTTGATATTCGATAGTAAACTTAAATAAAAAAATTAATATTTTTTTTTATCTCCATTGTATAATCAAGATGAATTTGAATTTTTTAACTTAAATTTATGTATTCAACACTGATAAAATTATATATAGAATCCACTCTAATTAATATTTATAATAAAATTATTATAAATATAATGAGTATGTATAATAAATTTTCATGGACAATGGGTTAGAGAGGTGACAAAGAAAGAAACTAATTTCTAACGTTATTGAATTAGAATCTACCACAGTATAAATAAACTAATTGCAAGTCTTAAACTCTGTACTACTGACTAAACCTCCCTCATGATATGCTGACGATTGAGGTTAAATTGAGAACTGAAATTTGAAAATGGGCATGGCTTCTGTAATAACAGTAATTTGTTTGGCGCCTTTAACGGAGGAAAACGATAGTGAATGCAGGGCAGGCAGGGGATTGGGATTTGGGACAGAGTGTGTGATGGATGCGAGTGTCTACTGGCTAAAACAGACACGATCAAACAGTGGAAGAATCAGCAAGCCAAGAGATCCTCATGAACACATCTAAATCTAATCCCATCAACTGACAAAAGCTGTCCAATTCTTGGAAATAAATAACCCCAGTTTCAGTTTTTTTTTAAGCTGGCCCAAAAGAATCTCTGAATTATTACTACCTGCACTCTATTTCCTTTCTTTCGTCTTTTCTAAACTTCGAGGAGAGCAACCCAGAGTCTGGGACTTTTGGCGTGGCGTTTACGGTACCTGACCCACCCCATTAATTCTTTGTTTTAAATTTCTTCTTACATACATGTTAATTAAATTATACTTATAACATGGAAAGTACAAAATTGAAGTTAAGACATTATATTACATAATATTTTCAAATAGAATTAAAAAGTTATGAATTCCTTGGACAAAAGACAGAAGCATGTAGGCAATTAATAGGGGAATGTTGTGAGAAGAGGAGGCAGTGCTAGAAATGAGAATGATTATTATCATTGTGAAGCAAAAGGATCATATTTGGATAAGTAAATCCATGTGCCTCCACAGCCACACCTCCATATTTCGACATCTTTTATTTCTTTTTTCTTCTTTCTTGGTCAATATATTCATTCTTATATGTCCTCCTCAATCACCATCAGGGGCGGAGGGACGGTACGGCAAGGGGGGCACGTGCCGTACCGGCGACCGGAAAATGCTTTGAAGGGGGATGAAGGTGCCGCAGCGGCGCAGCCGGTGGTGCCGCAGCAGTGCAGTTGCAGCGTCCCCCAGTGGTGCCGCGCAGTAATCCGACAACACATGTAAACAGATGAACAGAGGAGCTCAATTTTGGGAATAGCATAGCAACGACAATATTTACCAGAAGGGGACATTAAGATAAGCTGTTGAGGCTTAGGGATGGAATCATCGTGGACCTTGATGGTGATGCTTCCACCTGTCCCAGAGACCCATCCAAGGTTGTAGAACTGGCGGCAGAGATCAGCGATTAACACCCTCGTGTCCTTCACAGCAATACTCTCCAAATAAGCTTGAGAAGTCACCTTGCCTCCTCCGTTCACCGCTGCTGGAGCTGCCGCAGTCGCCATTGCCTGCTTTTTCGAGGGAGAGCAAATTGAGAATTTCTTTTAGCTGGAAAAGTGAAATCTTTTTTCTATTGCTGTTGTAACAGAAGACGGTGGCAGCGCATTTCATTCTGTCAAAAGAGAGAAATAATAAGGTCACTGCACGTTCACCGAATTTTGGGTTTTAATTGGGCCACGTCATGTCTCACGTGATTATGTGGTTCATTATTGACTCTGTTTAGGGATTTAATTAGTGTAATAATTAATACAAAAAATAAAGTTGTGTAAAATCAGCCTTATTAAATGGACTCCAATTTGTACGTTACAAAGATTAGGACAATATTATACATATGAATTTACTTGAAGTTATTTATATAAATAATTAATTTCATATAAAATATATATTTTATAATAATATTTATCAATTATTTTATATTTTTATTTAAAAAATAAATTTTAAATTTTTTAAAAACTAAAAATTATTAATGAAAAATGTATTTTTATGTAAATTATTAATTAAAATATATAAAATTAAATAAATTTAGTATATTCAGTTTATAATAATTGAATTTTTGACGGGTTGAATAATTTGTAATAAATTTCAATTAAATTTATAATAAATTTCAATTAAATTTAAAATGAATTCTGAGTATGGATTATATTAATCAAATTCAAATAGAGTGATTTTTCTGATACTTCATGAATGTACTTATTCATATTTTAGTACTGAAAATATTCACTATTTCAATTTTTTATATATTAGGCAGGGACGGAGGGAGGGTACGGTAAGGGCACGTGACGTACCTGCGACCGAAAAATATTTTGAAGGGGGATGAAGGTGCCGCAGCGGCGCAGCCGGTGGTGCCCTACCAAAGGGAAGTTCCTGGCTCCGCCACTGATCACCATGTCCTGTAAAGTGCCTACTTCTTCATTAAATTCTCCATTCCTTCCTGCTCATGCTCATTCGAAAAATGGCGCTTCTCTCTTTTGAATGATTTTGGGATTTTATAAAATTAAGGAAAGAGTTTGTTTAAGTTTAATTTCACTTGTAAACCCTAAAATAAATGTCAAATTTTTGAAGTAATTAATAAGGAGGAAGGACATGCATGAATGGTCTAATATCTCTTTATTATAATTTGATTTGCTACATATTAGAATTAGCTAATTCAAAGAGCTCTCGAAACTCCATTGCTAATAGAACTTTTACAGATCAGATCCACCCAAATCTCGGAGAAAGCCTCAACAATAATCCCATGATATTGCCTAGAGTTTAAAGACAAGAAACACTGCAAGAGTTGCTCCAAATCATTCACTTCGAACATCTGCTTCTCCACTATCATCTCCATCATTGATCTCTTGAAGTCCTCGTGTGGATTCTCTGATTTCTTCACTACTGCAAAGCTCTCCCTCACCTTCCCCTCTAGTGTGCACGGTATTAGCCACTGAAACCTCGACAACCTGGCTGGAGATGATTGTGACTCATCGCAACTCTTTCTCCCACTCTTGTTAACATATCGTTTTGCTTTCTTAATAACCTTCTTCTTGCGATGATTGATCCTGTTAAAGGGTGATTCACGTATGCTTTTCAAATGGAAATTTAACTCCGGAAAAGGATAATCAATGGAGAAGCTTCTGGTTGATGAAACTAATGTTTCTATTTCCCCTTTGTCCATGTCATCCTCTTCATTGTCATCATCGTTGTCTAAACCTTCACTGCCGGGCAGTCCGTTATCAGCCGAGGAACTGCTGGTGCGGAATCTTGGTGTTGTTTTCTTCTTCTTTCTAATCCGTCTTCTTTTTCTTTCGGTGTTGAGAGGAGGAGGTGGAGGAAGAAAAATGTTATCGGTTTTAAAGTCATCAGAAACCAAAGAGTTATAAATCTTGCGACGAGGAGTTTCGCCGTACATTTTAGCAACAACATGCCACTTCTCTTCTCTTTCCCAGTGAAACTCAGGCGGAGGAGGAGAAGGTGGTGGTGGTGATTTCTTGTGTTTGGTCTCAGAGAGATAATATTTAGTCGTGGTTCTTGACCTGAAGCCGCAGGTGATTGAAGCCAAGGCAGATGACATGTGACGCTTGATGGAGGAAGAAGGATGAGGCTTGGACGGAGGAGGAACAGATGGTGGGAGATGGAGTTTGACCGGAGAGAATCTAAGAAATGAAGGAACAGGATTGGACGGGAAAGTAGAAGGGTCCTTGAGGCGGCAAGAGCTGAAGGATGTGAGCACTCGAGAGAATTTGAGCTTGAGACGTTTCGCCATTTTTGCTACCTTGGATTTGTCTGCAATAGCTATGCATAAAACTGTTCTGAGCAAGGCAGGACATTTTTATATGTAGTGCATGTGATTAACTCTTTAAATTTTTCCTTACTGTAGGAGAATTCTAGCCAATTCTAATATTCTATATAGTTTAATTTGAAAAATAAATTTAAAAATATTTTAATAGTGATTTATAATTAATTATAAAGTAAATAAATAGACACAAATGGCTGAGACCAGACCGTAATGAACTGTAAAATCACTGAATCTATTTAGACTCTAGCAGTAAGCTAGAAAAGGCACCATGTATTAAAATTAAAAATAGTAAAAAAGGAAACCAAAGGCAGCTCTTGTCATCTCGATTTTCTGCCATTGTATCGATAATAGAGAAAGAAGAGAAGAGAGAAAAAGGTCAATCCGAAGAAGCTCTCTGCTGGGGATCCAAGGCAACAAAATGATCTTTGCTTGCAGTAGGAGCCTATCTTTCCTTTTTATAGATTACTTGATCATTGATCAACAACGTCAAGAAAAGCTTCTTTCTTTTACACGCCTCATGGGGCAATTGGCAATCGGTGCTTGACGTGCGTCCCTAGCGAGCTTTAATGAATGTACACACACTACTACAAAAGTTATATTGTATACTTTAATTATATTTATTGATAATAACAACCGTTTTGAGAACTGCACATTTATTTCTATTCTTAATTATAAGATAATGATTTATTTTTTTTATAATTTTTGTTTAATTATAAATTTTTTATTAATTTTTTAATTATATCTATTTTAAATATATTAAAATTTATTAAATATTAAAATAGTTTATTAAAAATAAGACAATTAAATAAAATTATAATAATTAATTCATATATTATTATAATTTTAAAATAACTAAAAAATAAAAAATAAATAAAATTTAGGTGATGGAAGGGTATTTATTATAGCGCAATAAATAAAAAATATTTAAAATTATAATTTTATTAAATATAAAATAATATTTTTATTAAAGTATATTGTTATATATAATAAAAAAATTATTTTTTATAATAATTTTAAATTTCTGTGATATTGTTATTTTAATAATATTAAAACAATAATTTTATAACTGTTACTAAAATATTATTTTCTAAATTTTAGAATATAGTATTAGTATCTATTCAATTCATAATAAATTACATATTATTTAAAATTATTATAAGACCTATTTGATATTATAATATAGTCATTTTTATAGTAATTGAATATATACCTAAATGGATATAAGAATTTTTCTTCAATCAGGTTCTTACCTTAACCTACAGTAAGTTTTTAATTTTAAAGGTTAATCAACATCCTAATGATCTATGTTGTGTTTTTTCCATATAAAAAAGCTGTCATTTTTATTGCAATTACAATAAAATTGTCCTTAAAATTTTAATAAATTTTGATTCAGTTACCATTTTGCAGCTATTTAATTTTTCTTTAATTTTTTAAAATACAATCTCTATTATTTTAGATTTTACTCATAAATTTAATTATTCTAAAAAATTAGATTCTGATTAAACTCAATTTTTTTAAAGCAGTATGTTATAAGCCTTTATTATATTTGGCCCAGAAATATTCAATATGAGCTGATGTGACCAGGGGTGGAGGGAAGTTACGGCAAGGGTACGTGCTGTACCGACAACTGGAATGAAGGGATGAAGGTGCCGCAGCGGTGCAGTCAATATTCTACCAAAAGGAAAGCTCCTGGCTCCGCCACTGGATGTGACAATATTAGTCCGGAGCCCTCTGTTATCAAATGTTTAAGCTTCTTAACTAAACATACTATTACATTTTATTTAATTAATATGTCTGACTTTTTAAACATATTAAAGTTTAAAACAAGTATTATTTTAAGTTCACAATTTAATGTACCAACCAACACAATTTTTAAAAAAAAATTAACGCAATAAACTAATGTAACAACGTTAAGATAGTGCTTTAACCTAAAAATTGAACTTTAATAATTTCAAGTTTTTACATATGAAAATGGTTCAGATGAAATTCAATACAATTGAATTTTTCTAACATATCCTTTATAAAAAGAAATCTTTCATTTTAACTATTTTTAATAATACAATTCATTCTAATTTTATTATAATAAATTTGCTTAAAATATTTAAATTAGATTATTTTGATAAATTGATTCGGGCTGTTTACTCGTTTTCTTAGTCCATTTCCGCATGGGTTTATCTTCGATGTGAAAGTTGTGAATTGAGCTTTCTGAACAGAACAGTGAATTATAAGAAGCCCAGCCCGTCATCAAAACGTCACCGTTTCAATCACCGTTACTCCGGCCGCCTAACCATGGCCGTTGCCTTTGACGTACGTCTTGGTTATAGATTTCCTTATCTTGATTCTTGAATGCTATTCTGAGAAATAAACTCTCTTCCTCCATACTGCTCTTCTCATTCTTCAGTCTGATCATGGCGAATGTTGTTGGAGGGACACCATTGATGAGAATCAGAGGAATACCAGATCTTGCCCCCCCAATCTGGCGCCCATCTGCTTTTATTTATAAGCATAATCATCATCATTTCCACAAGCGTCGACTTCTTCTCTGTTCTTCTGCTCCAAGGAGGTGGAGGCATTTCTGTGTCTCGTCGAAGGCAGATGCTACTCCCCAAGAACAAGTTCGAGTTCGTTTTGCTCCTTCTCCCACTGGCAATCTCCATGTTGGTGGTGCCAGAACTGCTCTTTTCAATTACCTTTTTGCTAGGTCAGCTATTGTTTATTTCTTTTACTTTAATTTTTGTAGTTATTTTCTCTGCTTAATATGGATCAACTGGCGAATTTCAGGTCCAAAGGAGGCAAATTTGTGTTGAGGATTGAAGATACTGACTTGGAGAGGTCAACTAAGCAATCCGAAGAGGCAATGCTCCGGGACCTTTTTTGGCTTGGTCTTGATTGGGATGAAGGTAAACACTTCAATTTTTGTGATCGGACTTACAACTGTCACAGCTATGTGGTGTTTGAGTTCATCCTTGTTGGATCTGGTTGCTCATGTCTCATATGTGATGATTTTGAAACCTCTGTTATAGGCCCTGATGTTGGTGGAGACTACGGTCCATACCGACAATCTGAAAGGAATTCTTTGTATAAGCAATATGCTGAGAAACTCTTGGAATCTGGTCATGTTTATCGCTGCTTCTGTTCTAATGAGGTAAATTTCTTTGTATAAGCAGTATACATCTTCAGCAACTAAGAATGATCGTCTAATAAACTTCAGTTCAGATGATAGGGCGCAGAGGTGGGATGCAATTATCAATTGTCTCGTTCTTTGTGAAAATGGAACATTAATTCTTATTTTCTATTGTCCTCATTAGCTTAAGTTTGCATCTACTGTCGCTCATTTTTTGTTTTCAATTTGTGTAAGATATATTCCCCCCCCCCCCCCCCCCCGGCTTTTTGCTCTCACCGGTACCAAAAAAAAAAAAAAGAAGAAGAAGAAGAAGCAGGAGGCTCAACTCATTGTTTTTTTGTCATAGTTTCTCCCAGGAACTAGAAAAAATGAAGGAGATCGCAAAGCTAAAGCAATTGCCTCCAGTGTACACTGGGAAGTGGGCCACTGCAACTGATGAAGAAGTTGAGGAAGAGCTTGCGAAGGGAACTCCTTACACATATCGGTTTCGTGTACCAAAGGAGGGGAGTTTGAAAATTAATGACCTTATTCGGGGTGAAGTAAGTTATATTCTTTGGACATGCATTGTTATGATGGTTTTGTTACTTATTACTATCAAAATTTGGTTATGGGTGTTTTACGCATTAATGTTTTTTTTTTTAATTGACCTCACTTGACTTGTGCCCATGCAGTAGTTTTCTTTTTCCCTTTTCTCCCCAAAGAAGTAGATATGATTTATCAGGGAAGAAATAAATGGGTTACTGTGTGATTTCCATTCATTATTACCATCTTGAGCTTTACTTCTTTAGGTTCTAGGTTAAGGGCCTACAAGTTATACTAGTGTAAACTCCATTTTGGATTGCCAATCCCCCTTAAAATACATTTTATAAATGACAGATTATGTATGACCATTATAATTTTCTGAACTTCTAACCTTATATGAATGTCATGAAGGTTAGCTGGAACTTGGACACACTTGGAGATTTTGTAATCATGAGGAGCAATGGTCAACCTGTGTACAACTTTTGTGTTACGGTTGATGATTCTACAATGGCCATCTCACATGTGATAAGGTAATTTTATAGTCCCTCTAAATATTCATGTGGTATAAGATGATAATGTACTAGAGGCTTTCCTCCTTTTCACTGCCTTTGAAGTCCTTTTATCGCTCTGTGATATGTGGTTTTCCATCTTACGCTCAACCACTCTTTTCAGAGCGGAAGAGCATTTGCCAAATACTTTGAGGCAAGCATTAATATATAAGGTATTATCAAGTAAACTTCTGAATACATTTATTTAAGTATGCATTTTGCCTTTCTATCCTTTAAGGATAAGATAATCTAATTGGCTACATACAATTTTGCCAGGCTCTTGGATTTCCCATGCCTTACTTTGCACATGTTTCTTTAATTCTTGCTCCGGATAGGAGTAAGTTGTCAAAACGGCATGGTGCAACTTCAGTGGGTCAGGTATTTGTCAGTTCTGATACTTATCTTTGTCTTATGCCATCTCCGGGTTATGATGTTTTAGCATTCTGGTTCCCTTTGCATATAAGAATTTTCTTTTCAATAGCAATAATCACTGTTTAACAGTTCAGGGAGATGGGGTATCTTCCCCAAGCAATGGTGAATTACCTGGCGCTTTTAGGTTGGGGGGATGGCACAGAAAATGAGTTTTTCACCCTTGAGCAACTAAGTTAGTGCTTTACTTGACGATTGACATATCAATATATAGAGTTTCCTATAGCTCTGTGCGGAACTACTCTTGGTTGTACTTACCTGAACTTTTTAATGCAATTCACAGTTGAAAAATTCTCAATCAGTCGCGTTAACAAAAGTGGTGCCATTTTTGACTCTACAAAGTTGAGGTAATGTTATGTATTTGCATAAATGTTCTTGTGTTTCTGTGTTCTGGAATTTCAGGTTTCAACTTATTTCTTTTTTTTTTTTTAAATTCATATTGATGCACTTTTTTTCTTAATTTGTAAATGTTTGATATATTGCAAAGTTGCAAGAAAATTTTCCCTTTCTTGGCCTGCAAAGTATAGGCATATCAAACTAGCATCCTAACGCTTTCTCGTGTTTAAAAAAAAAAATTCTACAAATTGAAGGTGGATGAATGGTCAGCATTTAAGAGCACTTTCATCAGAGCAATTGCTCAACCTTATTGGTGAACATTGGAAGAAGACTGGTATCCTTGAGGAGTTGGAAGGATCATTTATAGAAGTAAGGATTGTCTTTGTATTTATTTCAGCCGCTTTATACTGCCATATTTAAGTTACCAGAAGCAGATTTTTTTTCTTTTTTTCTTCTTATTTTATTTTGCATGAGCTGCAAGATAGATTTTTTATGATGATGATGATGCATACACTTTACAAATCTAAAAATGACATATAGAAGTTGGTTTTAGTAAAAAGTTGAATTGCCTGCACTAAAGGAAAGATGCTCTCAGGAATAAGAATCAGTTCTTTGTTAGACATATCGAAGCAGCTATAGGGGATGCTTAATACAGAACATGACATCATTTGAATTTACCATTCCTCTTATGCATTTGCTTATTTGATGTTCCTGCATCTGAATCAAGCATAAAGCCCTCAAAATATAATTATGTCCAAACAGGAAGCAGTTCAGCTACTAAAGGATGGGATTGACTTGGTAACTGATTCAGACAAAGCACTCTCAAATTTGCTATCTTATCCCTTACATGCTACTTTGTTGAGGTGATTTTCGAAGTTCACAACCTCTGATTGTTGAGTTCTATAAATCCCTTATCAAGTTTATTATTTGATTATTGCCTAGTTAAACTTATATCATTGGCAATTGTGGTTTTATCTGCAGTCCAGAAGGTAAGACTGTTGTAGAAGATAAGCTTGATGAAGTTTCATCCAGGCTTTTAGCTGCATATGACAGTGGTGAACTCCTAAGTGCCCTAGAAGAAGGTCCATCTGGTTGGCAGAAGTGGGTGAAGAACTTTGGCAAATCTCTAAAGCGCAAGGTAGACTGATCGAAAAGATTGATGCAATAATTTTACTGGATTTTGATCTCTCTCTTTCTCTCTCGAATGAGGCTTCCTATGCATGCCATTTGACTCAACGTTTTGGGTATTTTCCATTTTTTTTTTCTTTTCTATTTCAGGGGAAATCGCTTTTCATGCCACTTAGGTTATTGCTAACTGGGAAGGTCCACGGCCCCGATATGGGTTCTAGTGTGATTCTGCTCCACAAGGCTGGAAGTTCTGGTGTTGTTTCTCCAAACGCTGGATTTGTCCCATTGAATGAGAGGTTCGAAATATTGAGGCAAGTTGACTGGGAAGCTCTGAAAGAGCAACCTCCTTTGGAGTCTGCTGCTACTGTATCAAATTAAGCTTCTTTTTTTTCTTTTTCCTTTTTTTTTTTTGGTGGGGGGGGGGGGGGAGGGATGCCCTGTTTTGATCTTTTTGAATTTTTTTTTCCCGGAAAGCACTTGTTTTAAATACAATGAGATGAATTTTAGTGTTTCTATTAGGAGAAATACCTCAAGGTTTGGAATGATGATTGCAAGAAAGTAATTTATCCAAAAGTTTAGACACTAAATAAAAAATAATTTGCCTATAATTTATCTACAAAATAAAAGTTTGACATCTCACAAATAAAAAGCTCGGAAGCAAGTGTATTACATGCTTAAATTTACTCGCGAAATCAATCAACTTTTGCATTTAGACTTGCATGTCAAGTGAGTTATGCATGGTCTGTGAGATTTCAAACTGAATTGAAGAATAGTACCATACTATTTCTTTAACTTGAAAATAAAAATTATAAGTATAATATATAAAAGTTGGATTAAATTTTTTTCTTACGAATGATTCATTCCAAAATAGAGCATTAGGAAAACAACTTGCAAGTCCTCATGACTGTCTACTGCTGTCTGGCTTTTTTGTCTTGAATTGAAATTCAGACTCAATCGATTTTTAAAAAGCAAGCGAAAAACCACTGAATTAAATTTTTTGATTTAATAAAATAATATAAAAAAATTATAAAATTTTAGGCAAAATATAACTTGCTAATTTATGAGTGAGCTCCTCTTAAGCTCTGAAAGCCTACAGGCGAAAGTTCTTTTCTTTTCTTTTCTTTTCTTTTCTTTCAGGAGGTACGGGGAAATCATGGTACCCGGAATCAATATATATGCAGTTGCCAACCGCTCTAAGCCGGCTTTTTGTACATTAGTAGATCTACATCTCAATTTCCAAATGAAAGGGAAAAAAAAAAATCAACAAATGCTTAAGGAGAAATCTCATCTCTTAATTATTCCAAAAATAACGGTAATAATAATCATTTTCCATCTCCATTAACAAGCCTCCTGGACAAAATGAGGTTCTACAAATCTATGGCAATCTAAGGGTTTTCAGAGTCATAATATTATGCAACAATCATGTAGTTGATTACTTTATATCACAGGTAAAAAAACTGGTAATTGCTTGTATGAATCACTGAGCAAAGAGAAACATCGGTTCTTCCCAGATGAATGAATTAAAAATGAAGTAAGAGCAAACATTGACAGATCATCAAACAATTATAGACTGTAACTCCTCACCGAATCCTCTAAGAACTGATGGCTCGGACGGATTATCTCCTTCACCTTTTCTCCATTCTTATATATCTTAAACGTCGGAACGGTTTTTATGCTCTCAGCTTTTGCTACTGCTAAGCTCTCTTCCACATCCACCTTCAATCAATAATGCATAAAGAGAACAAGCATATTTCATAACAAGAGAAATTCATGGCGAAAACTTTCTAAGGATTAACTTGATTTTGCACATAATGTGTGCAATGCAATGGAATGATCTGGTTACCTTAAATAGAAACTGAAACATAAATACTTACCTTAAAAAAATGAACCGATGGATACCGAACGCATAGCATATTTATGAATGGAGATATATCTTCAGATTGTTCATCAGATGCTGCTTTAAAATGAACTACCTTAACACCTGGAAAATACAAAATCTAGCTCAGTCATAATGTAGAAAGAGTAGAAGATCATTGATGGGTAAGTAATCACTAGGCGGAGTAATATTAAGGCACCAAGTGGTCACCATGTGATGATATTGCAGCTTTAAATTTGTCAATACTGGAAATATCTTCTACTTCACCACCAGTTTCTGTATAATTAACTTCTCCAAGAGATTTCTTCAACGTGATCTGCGCCCGGTGTAGCGATTCCAGAACCTCCTTATCCCCTGGTAATTCCTTTCTCAAGACCTCGTAGTCTCTCACAGCTTCTGCCCATCGTCCAAGCTACAACATAATTGAAAGAGAAACCAAAAAAAAGATGATGCGGATGAACAATCTTGACAACAAATGCACGTACAACAATGCGAAAACAGAAGATTCACCTTTCCATTTGAGGCGGCCCTTCTAAATAAGGCCTTTGTGTAGTTTGGTTGTATCCTAAGAGCTTGATTGCAGTCCTCTACAGATTTTTCCCACAGCCCAAGTTTAGACCAACAAACTGCTCGATTGCAGTAAAGAACAGGGTTGGAAGCATCATATTTGAGGCCTTCTCCATAAGCTGAGCTGGCTTCAGAATATTTTCCAGAACTGAAAAGATCATTACCACGATTACGAGCTCTTGCTGCCATTTTCACATTCGACAACAGCATAGCAACATCTGCATTACTATAATCAATCAGAGCAGCCTTCTCAGCTACTGAAACTGCATTCTCAAATCTGCAACATATCAATTATCCACTCTCATCATCCCAAAAGTAAAAACCATTTACCATTGAACTTCAACTTCATACAAAATCTCACCTTCCTAGTGCCATCTCAATCTGGGCTTGAACGTAAAGCACATAAGCGTCAGCAACCATACCAAAGAACTTTGTTTGCGGAGAACAATAGTCAAACTTAGGAATGTTTGCTATGGTTGAATCTGCATCTTCAAGTTGGTGAAGTTTCAAGAAGGCTTCTGCTTTACAAGCAATAAGCTGTAAATTACATCCTAACAAATTCAGGAATCCAAAATTGCGTTCCTCATCAAACATAAAAGTGAGCATATTACGGCTTATACCTGAGGACACGAGTCCGCTCCAATTGTTAAGGCTGCATCAGTTTCCCTAAGTGCACCCTTCCAGTCACCAATCTTCCTTGCATCTGCACAACGCTTTATATGCTTCTCCAGTGACTGCAACTTCTGCAACTCTGTTGGACCTGGTTGTTGCCCATGAAAACACAGGTGCTGCCGAGCATTTTCAGCTTGTCCTAACCTGATGAACTACCCACGTTTAAGGATTGTAGATCCACTGTGATAACAAATTAATAATTGACGCAAACAGGAGCAAAAACAACAAGAGAAGCAATCCATAACCACTGATCGATGGAACTACAATGGAGAACTGAAAAGATCATGGCCAGAGAACCCAAGACATTTTGAGCTCAAGTCCAAAAGAGAGTCACATTAGCAGAATTTGGTATTCAGAAAAGATTGCACATAACTCCAGAATCAAATAAGCAGGGCAAAAAAAAAACATCGAACCTGAATCTACGATGCGGCACATTGAACACAATCAAAGAATCTACACAAGACCCCAAATCCCGGAACTAAATAGAGGATCTCCCATAATTTAGCTAGTTCCTCAAATAGGGGAACTCCAAACAATGGCAACAACACAGATTACCCTATGATGAACTTCCTAGATCACCGAGTAAAAAGAACAGAAAACTTCAACAACAAGAAGAAAGCATGCAGAGAAGAAACGGACCATAAAATAAAAGATCCGATCTTCACCAAAACCAACGCGAACATGAGCAAACGAGAGAAACATAGACCAATCACAATCATCCAAGACAAACAAAAACTCAACACACAAAAAAATATTAAATAATTAAAGTTAGAAACGAATAATCTTGTACAGACAAGGCGACTTACCTAAGATAAAGAGAGGCCAACCTCTGATGAGCCCTGGCATAACCAGGGTCCAGTCTCACAGCCTCCTTACATTCCCTCACTGCCTCGCCCAACCTCCCTAGTGCCGTCAGAGCCGCCGCCCTATTACTCCGGTAAGGCGCATTCTCCGGTGCCAACGATATTGCTTTATCATACAAACCCAAAGCTTCCACAAAATTCCCTCTTCTATACATCTCATTACCTGCCTTCTTCAACTCCTCTGGATCACCGCAAGCACCATTAACTCCTCCACTTCCCAATTTAGTAGCACCACCGCCACCACTTCCGCCACGCACAATGCTGCCGTGTCCGTAGTTTGCTGTTCCCGTTCCGAGAGTGTCTGTCTTGTTTGCGACGCGACCCGTCAAGCCAGCCTTCAAAATTTTGCCCGATGGACAAATATTGCCACTGGGAAGCAAATTTGAGGCCGAGCTTGTAGAAACCGAGGTTGCTCCATTGTTGTTAGTAGAGCCAAAACTTGAACCAGAATAGATCAATGGGACTCCAGCCGAAACAGATCTTCGATGACCCGGATGCGAATTTCTGGAACGCAGATTGTTATGTCGAGCTGGGCTAGTATCCGACAAGCCGGAAAGCTCGCCGGAGTGATTGGGTGAGCCATTTTCTGGCTTTTTAGGCAATTTGGTAGAGGTATTAATAGTTTTGGTGCTGGAGACAGAACCAGAGGAGCTTGAAGTGCTGGTTGAAGGGGTGGTGGTGGTAGCATTATTGAGAGAAGCAGGAACTGTTAACGGTGAAACCGGAGAACCCAGATCGAGTTCTTTGGAATCAAGCTTCTTGGTGGGGTTGGTGAAAGTGAGAGAGTCACGGAATCGGGTGGCTAAGGAATCAGCAATGGATTCTTGAGAGGGCAATTTAGAGTATGGTGACATTGCTGTGGTGAGAAAAGTTAGTAGTTGTTAAAGAATAATTGTAGCAATGTGCAGTAGAATTGAAACAGGAAACGAGAAAAGCAGAAGAAGAGGAAGAAAACAGAAGATGTTCTAAAAAGACAATGGAGTTTTTATGTGAGAGGAGATGGGGATCTCGTGACATCAAGGGAGGAAGCAATGCCTGAATATGACTGCTAACTACAGCTTGTTTAGGGAGAGAAAACTCTCTCTCCTTTCATTACAACAGGTTTTTTATTTTTATTTCTCCTTTTCCGTTCTCTCTTTTTAATACTCACATCACTATTCACATTTATTTGGCGTCAAATAGAATAAAATATGAGTTTTTCATAACATTTTTATAATTTTTATTATTTTGAAAAGGGTAAATGATATTTTAATTTTTTAAATTTTAATATAATTTTTATTCAAACGGACTGGACTGTCCTTCCATTCTAATTTATTAAAAAAAAGAAATAAATATTTTAAATTTTAAAAATATTTCTAAAATAAATCAAAAGACTTGTAAATGATAATGGTATTGTTGATAAGCCTTACAGGCTCGAGATAAAAATTGGTCAACAGCAAAATCATAAACATAATCACAAAATATCATACATCATTACATCTTAAAACTAAAAAAATTCATTAATTAAGATCTTCCATAAGTAACAAATTTATAGTAAAAACATAGAAATCACTCAGAATTCATTATGTAGATGTAGGACAAAATTAAGACTTTTTTTAAATGTTATAATAAGCAAGAGTCCTTCCATCTTCCAATTGCTTCCCAAAAGATAAGCCTATGCTTATTTAGAGGAATACCCTCCTTATCTTGAATCTTCGCCTTCACATTATGATTGTATCACTGCCTCCAAAGTGATGATCTTCTCAGTCAAGCTCTTCACAAAGATCTGCATTCCTCTATGAAGCCTGAGCACTAAGTGGAGAGTGGACTGTTTTCTGGTGAAGATCAACCTTTATTGGTCTAGTGGGATGCCTTACTTGTTCTGAATTTTTGCCTTGACATTATCAATGGTGTCGTTACTCTCTACTTCCAAGATAATAATTTTCTTCAATCAAGGTCTTAACAAAAATTTGCATCGCTCCACGCAGATGAAGCACGAGGTGAAGGATAGATTCCTTCTGAATGTTATAATCAGCCAATGTGCGGCCGTCCTCCAATCATTTTTCGGCAAAGATAAGCCTTTGCTTATATGGAGAAATTACTTCCTTATCTTGAATCTTAACCTGGACAATGGTGTCGTTCTTTTCTACCTCAAAGATAATAGTCTTTTGGGTCAAGGGTTTTTTAGAAAGATCTCCATGTCACCACGGGGAGGGAAGACGAGGTGGAGGGTCGATTCCTTTTGGATGTTGTAATCGGCCAAGGTACGACCGTTCTTAAGTTGTTTTTTGGCGAATATGAGACACTGTTGGTCTAGTGGAATTCCTTCCTTGTCTTAGATCTTGACTTTGATGTTGTGGATGGTTTCAGTGCTCTCGAAGCAGAGAGTAATAGTTTTTCTTGTGAGGGTTTTGATGAAGATTTATATATGTATCGTAACATAACAGAATCTTATTTAGCAAATAAAATTAAAAAAATTAAAAATTCATTATGAAATATATAAGCTTTTTATCCATAATAAGGATATTTATGAAATTTAAGTTATTTTTTTATTTTTTAAATAAATTTTAATAAAAATTTTCAATTTAAATGAAATAAAAATATAAGAGTTTAAATATTTAATTTTACAAATAAATAAATCGATTTATTAATTATACTAAAATTTAAAAATTAAAATTTAATTTAATTTTTAAAAAATAAAAATTTTTATTAAAAAATTAATATTTAATTTCTATTTTATAAAAAAAATTATTAATTAATTTCTTAATTTAAAAAATATATATTAAAACATCATTAAAATTTTAAATTTCACTAATTAATTCATCATTAATTTTAATAGATGAATAGCAGAAAAAAATTAAAATATTTTTATTAAAATAATTAATTAATTTATATTTTTATAAAACAAATATATCAATTAATAAATATTTTAAATTTTAATACTAAATAATAGAATATTTATCTTTGAAAATTAATGATAAATAGAGTTTTAAATATTTTATGAATATTTTTATATTTTTTAAAATTAATAGTAAACTACCTTTTTTTTAACTCGGAACGCTCTTTCTTTGTAATTATTTTTTACATTAATTCGCCAATTATTTATCTATTTACCAAATGATAAAATACAAATAAAACGTATATATTTTTTAATTATATGAAAATTTTACAGTTATGTCACTGTAAAAAAAAAGTTACAGAATATTTGAATAAATAGTTAGTTAGTTGCCAATTTTATGAGTTATGATATAGATGTATTTTTGGATGGTGGATTGAGTTTTTGGTATTTACATTTTTGGCAGATTGAACCAAACGGTAACTTTAGAGGAAATTCATCATCCATATTCACTTCACTGTGGTGATGTCCATGGATCGGTTTGGATGGAATTTGTTCTCAATCCCAGTTCATCTCGGTTCACAAAAATTTTCATGGTAGCCCATCCCACCCGACAGCAGTTTGATATTAATTTTTAATTTTATTTTATAATAAATATTACGTACAAAAATGGGAAATTCACGTATATATAATTAAAAAAAAAACAAAATGCTTATAAAAACAAAAGATAAGTGGTAGTGCAGCATCAATGCAAATGGAAGGAAAATATTGGTTACGAATGGAAACTTCCTTCAAATATCTTTCTTTTATTGCGTTGCTAAAGAGAGAAAAAACCTCTGGTTTTTTTCCTTTTCCTTTTGTTTCCGATTTCAAACAGCTGCTTTATTTGTCATTTTCTGGGTAAAAAAGGAAAGGATCCGCTGCTTTTTCCTTCTCTCCATCTCTAGGCTGAATTGTGGATAAATAAATATTTTTTATTAGTGTTTACCACAAATCGTTGCTTCAAAAGAAAATTTTCTTTTTAGATCTGTATTTTTTCGTTTGTTTTTTATGTACTTTCTGTGGCTATCTTCATGTATGTAGGTGAAAACATTTCCAGACTCTGTGTTTTTAAGTTGTATGGCAGTTAAGATGAAAGTAATCAATCTTTGTTGGCCTTCTTCTTATTGGAGGTTGCTTTCTAGCCCAATTGGTGGAATCGGTTCGCGATTGAGGAAGTCACAAAACTTCCCTTTCTTAAACCGTCTGGTTTTCATAGTGGATCCGATGATGCATATGCACATTGTGTTTTTATTTTCCAGTTATAATCGCGCACTGTTTTTTTCTTTTTTCTTTTTTTTTTTTTTCTGAAATTTTAAATCTAATGAAGAAATTATGATGAATTGATAAAACTATATTAAATTAAATTAAAATAATTAAAATTTTATTCTTTGAATCGAGAGGCAAGTGATTGTGAGTGAGTAATAAACATATTTTTACCTGCCCCATCTCTGACGCTCCACTTTGAGAGACATAACCATCTCAATCTGAAAGACGTAGAGACTTCAACCATCTCAATTGCCAAAATCGCTGCTTCTAAACTCCTCCAAACACATTTTTTCTTCAAATCTTCTGGAACCGACCGCTTTTGTTTATTTATTTATTTTTTGTGATGGGTGTTGGGTCTATTGGTCAGGAAAAATTAAGTCTTTTTTTTATATAAATTTTAGGGATTTCTTTTAATTCATTAATTAAGGTTAAATATACAGAATCAATAGCACTAAAAAAGTGCTTTAGAAGTAGCTTACAATTGAATTTTTTTTTTTAAATCACTGTTGCCTATTCTGTTAATTTTATTTTAAAATTACAATTAATCCTGAAAACTTAATTTATATTTTAAAATTAATATATAGGGTAGGTGCTAGATGTCAAAAAATCTCACGTTTATTTTTTTCAAATGATTCTCTACTATTTTTTTATGCTAAATTGGAGAAAACAGATAGTATTAAATCTATTTTGATTCTCTGCTATTTTTTAATGCTAAATTGGAGAAAGCAAATAGTATTAAATCTATTTTTAATACCTATGCGATTGCTTCTGAACAAGTGGTGAACTTCAATAAATCTGACATTTTCTTTAGTCTCAATGTGGTCTCCTCTGTAAGGTCTAATATCAATAATATTCTGGATGTTCATTTACCATTGAGTTATAGTGCCTATTTGGAGTTACCTTCTCTTATTGGGAGGAATAAAAAAATAATTTTTGGTTTTTTAAAAGAAAGAATATGGAAGATGATTAATTCATGGAGCAACACATGTCCTATCTAGAGCAGATAGGAAGGTTCTCATAAAATTTATATTGCAGGCTATACCTGCATATTGCATGAATATGTTTTTTATTCCAATTAATATTTTGAATGAATTGCATAGAATGGTCAATTGCTTTTGGTGGAGGGTAAAAGAGAAGGGCGGAGGAGTATTAATTGGCTAGCGTGGGAGAAAATATATAGTATAAAGAGGGGGTATGGAGTTTCAGGACTTTAGGAGTTTTAATTTGTCTTTACATGGCAAACAATTGTAGAGGTTCTTAACAAATTATAATACTCTTTGTTATAGAGTTTTTAAAGCAAAGTACTTCCCAAATGGTGATTTATTTTCCGCCAATGTAAGTAATGGTGCTAGTTTTGTTTGGAAAAGTGTGATAGCATCAAGAGAATTGATTCGAAGGGGTACAAGGTGGAGGGTGGGTAATAGAGAGAAAATTTTAGTGGCTTCAGCTCCTTGGATTCCTAAGGAGAATACCTTTGGCCCCGATTTTATTGAACTACATTTGTGTGTTTGTGATCTTTTTGAAGGTAATAGAGGGTTTGGAACATTGTTCTTTTAATGAAACTTTTTTCTTCAAGAGATATCAGGGTTATTATTAGTATTCCTATTAGTATTACTAATAAGGAAAATTTCTTCTTGTGGCACTTTGATAAAAGAGGTGTGTATACGGTGAAGTCCGCATACTTTGTGTATATGGACTTGCTAAGAAGATCATCTTTTAATGTGGGGGTAAGTTGTGGACTAGATTGTGGAATGTTTCTGTCTCTCCAAAAGTGAAGGATTTCTGTTGGAGAGCTTGTAAAAATAGCCTACAAAGGATAACTTAAGGCAAAAGGGTGTGGATGTGGATGCTAGATGTCTTTGGTGCTATTAAGATGAAAGTGTCAATCATATTTTGTTGCATTGTCATGTGTCCAAAGAAGTTTGGAGGTTAGAGGGAGTGGGAAATTTACCGTCTAATGATAATTTTTTTAATTTTTTACTATAGATTTTGAAGTCCCAGTAAGGTTCGAAAAACCTTTGTAATGGTCTGTGCATGGAGATTATGGTCGGTAAGGAACCCATCATTATGGAACCAGGTGCAAAATTCAGCAGCTCACCTTGTGGAAGACGTCACGCATCATATCTTGGGTTGGAAGCTGCTCAACATGTTGGTGTTTTGCATGGAAATATCACAGCTACTTTATATCAGGGCAGAAATTTGTTTTATTCCTCTAACCCTGCTCGTGATCCTAAAACTATTTTTCTCAAAATTCGTGCGTCATCTTCAAGTTTCGACAATTTCAGTTGGTTTTGTCAAGTTGATAGGGTTTTGTTTCAAGTTCAAGATTTTATTGGCTATGGTTATGTTGTGAAAAACTCCGAGAGTATATTTCAACGTGGTGTTTTTAGTTTCTCGGAAGGTAATAGTACGCCGGTAATTATTGAAGTTTTAGCTCTCCATTGCTGTTTGCTCTTTGCGACGGAATTTTTGCCTTTTAATGGCTACATTCTTATAGACTGTTTACAGGTAATTCAAGTTTTCCAGTTTACACATTTAGACATTTCTGAATTGAGTTTGATTTTGAATAATTATAAATTTTTGTTAGACTCCAGAACTAATATTTCTATTAAATGAGTTTGTCGTCATAATCGTTTCTCTATTTGAAATGATATCTCTCTTATTTGATAAAATTTTATTAATACAACCAGTAGTTTTATTTTTAATTTTTTTTAAAATTAATATATATAAGTATTCATATATTTAATTTGGTAATAAGTGCATTTGAATACATATGAGAATTTTCATGTTCAATTCTCTAATCTCCGTTTAAAAGAATATATATATATAATTTTTTTTTATATTATTTATCAAAACGAAAAATAGCATACGAAATGGAAAACATATTTTCCAATTAAAAATATATTATTAATGAGTAGATTCTATTTCCAATTTATGCTTTTAATTACATTTTTATTTCATCGTCTTAATGACATTTTTTTAAAAAAAAATTTGCCATTTGTTTTAAAAAAAAAAAACTTTTTTACATCTTTTGACTTTTAAATTATTTTGAAACACTAACGAAAAAAAATATTTTTTCAATTAAAAAAACATGTAAAATATTTCTTTGAAAAAAGAGTGTTAGATTAAAAAGATTTTCTGAATTTAGAATTCTTTTAACATTAAGCTTATGTTTGAATGAAAAGGTTTTTATTTTATCCATCCAAATTAAATAGATAGAATTTTTTTAATTAAAAAAAATATTTTTAAAGTTAAAATATAAATATTTTATTTTAAATTATTGCACACGAACATAAATGGCTTCTCAGATATTTATATATTTTTCATTATTATTAAATAAATTATATGATAAAGTATGTTTTTATACCGAAAATATAAAGATGACTATTCATTTATTCATCTATTTTTTTATAATTATTATTTAAAGAAAAATATTTATTATTTATTTATTTTAATTATTGTTATTATTATTTTTGGCCTGTATAGTATAACTTGTGAACATCAAGTCTTCACCGTCTCTCCCGTGAGCGGTGATCCCACGTCGCAACTTGGAAACTTTTATAGGTGTCCCAAAGTGGTGGTGAAAGGGCATCCAGTTCTCCACAAAACTACGTCATCTTCTTCTCTTCCTCTTATTCTTCTCGTGTGGTTCACGAGATTCACTTCCACTCTCTACTGCTCTTGCTTTCTTTTCCATTGCTATATTTTCTTTCCCACCTTCACTTCTGCTCGTATAGCAAAGTAACAGGGCTGCGCAACACAATCCTATGGCTGCTAGGAATCTGGAGAAGATGGCATCAATTGATGCTCAGCTCAGGCTACTGGCCCCTCGGAAAGTTTCCGAGGATGACAAGTTGGTGGAGTATGATGCTCTGTTATTGGACCGATTTCTTGATATCTTGCAGGATTTGCATGGAGAGGAGATCAGAGAGACGGTATACATTTTTCTTTTTTATCTTTCTAGATATGCTCTTTGTGTGGTTTGAAGTGATTGTTTTAGCTTTGGCTGTTTCTGTCTATGAAGCCAATTTTTCATGGACAAAAATGTTGTTTTTTTTTCTGTTTCAATGGAATTTGCGGAGGCAATTATCAGTTTATTCGACAATATGTCTAACCTTTTAGGTAGCCAGTTCAATTTTCTACCCTTAAATGCTTAAATGAGGTTAAATTCAGTCGTTTTTCAGGTTTTAAGAAAGGTTCGTGCTTTGATTTAATTGTCTTCACCTGCATCTCGCTGTACATGTAAATTGTTATTATTTTTAACATATATTTGTATGTCTTTAGCGAAATATCAAGCTCTTGGCAATGTATTAGAGGGTGTGCTAAAGCTGCTCTAGTACATGCTGGACTGAAGGAATCTCTTTTATCGTAATGTGCAAACTTAATATTCTGCTTTTACAAGTAACTGATTGATGCTTCAATTTTAAATGTTCTAGGTTCAAGATTGTTATGAGCTTTCTGCTGAGTATGAAGGGAAGCATGACCCTCAAAAGTTGGAGGAACTTGGGAAAGTGCTTACGAGTTTGGATCCTGGGGATTCAATTGTTGTTGCAAAATCATTTTCCCACATGCTTAACTTGGCCAACTTGGCTGAAGAAGTTCAAATAGCTTATAGGCGGAGGATTAAATTAAAGAAGGGAGATTTTGCTGATGAGAACTCTGCAACAACTGAATCAGACATTGAAGAGACCCTCAAGAGGCTTGTGGTGCAATTGAAGAAGTCCCCAGAAGAAGTTTTTGATGCTCTGAAGAACCAGACTGTGGATTTAGTGTTAACCGCACATCCCACTCAATCTGTTCGTAGATCTTTGCTTCAAAAGCATGCGAGGTTTGTATTCCACATGCCTGAATGATTAACACTCTGGAAGAGGATCATTGTGGAACTGACATTCTTAGACAATTTTTAGTGATATGTTTCTTGTTCTGATCCATCATGCGATTGTTCACTGCCTGATGTATGCTATATCTACTGGTCGTTAGCTGAATCCTGAAGATTCCACTATGGTAAATGATTTCTTTCCTTGGATACTTGGTGATACGTTTTGTTTGCCACATTTTCAGGATTCGGAACTGTTTGACTCAATTGTATGCTAAGGACATTACTCCAGATGATAAGCAGGAACTTGATGAGGCCTTACAAAGGGAGGTATGGAGATGTCAATGCTATGTTTTCTTAATTTTTTGTTTCTAATAAAGTTCTTAACAGAAATTATGAGGCGTTAATTATGTTTAAAGAGCTTTGCTTGAGAAAATACCATTTCACATATTGGCACAAAAATTATTTTAGTTCCACCAACAATGCACATGGGTAATTATTTCATTTTTTGTCTTGAGTTAGCCACAAGGATAACGCAGTCAATCTCATGCTTTTTGTTCTGATGCTAGTACCCTTTTGCAAAATAAGTTCCATTTCTGGTAACAGTATCACAGGTGGTCTCATTTTCTTTTATTTAGTTAGCCACACAAAACAATGTAAAGCAATGGGATTATTTTTGCATGACACTGATTTTTCACTTGATCCTTGTAGCCTGAAGATGAATAAAAAAATATTATTTCTTGTTCTACGACAGAGTGCTGAACTTCTCTTCTTTTTGATTAATGGAATGAACATTGTCAATGTGTGGAAATGCATATCTTCTTCCCACATGTGACTCAGGCTTCTGAAAAACTTTTCTTCTTCTTTCATTTGTTGATGATCTGCATATTAATATATTATTGATAATATAGTTTCCATAATGGTTTCCATTGCAAATGCATCTCTTTCTCTTATGCAGATCCAAGCTGCATTCCGCACAGATGAGATCCGAAGGACTCCTCCAACTCCACAAGATGAGATGAGAGCTGGAATGAGCTACTTCCATGAGACAATTTGGAAGGGTGTCCCAAAGTTCTTGCGCCGAGTTGACACAGCTTTGAAGAATATTGGGATAAATGAACGAATCCCTTATAATGCTCCTCTCATCCAATTCTCTTCTTGGATGGGTGGTGATCGTGATGGTGTGTCTCTTTGTTGCATTAAGCTGTTGCTTTCCTGACTTATTTCTTGTATGCTCAATTGATAGTTGACATTCAAACTAAAAATATTGTTGACTTCATTTCTGAAAATAGTTTTCACATTCCTACTATGATTTAGGATTTTATTTTTAAGACCAACTGACTTGCTATAACAAGAAGGCAAAAAGACATCATTGGATTCCTGATACACATAAAAACATTGCACATTAACTCGCAGACATGTTTGATTCATCCATGATTAGCTTGTCACCTCGACAAGCTCAAGAGGAAGGTTCACTTAATAATTTCTCCAAGATGTGGAGATGTCAGCTATCTACAATTATGTTGTTGGTCTTGTTCTATATTGCTTGCCTGCAAAATATCAAATCTAGGTGGAAGTTATTGAATGCATGAATTTTCTTGCATTTCCTTCTCTCATCCCCTGTTCACTGAGCTGCATGTTCTTTTTCACTGTGGTACTTTTCTTTTAAATACAGTGTGTCTGATGGTGAATTGCAGGAAATCCTCGAGTAACTCCTGAAGTTACAAGGGATGTTTGTTTACTGGCTAGAATGATGGCTGCCAACTTATATTTCTCACAAATAGAGGATCTTATGTTTGAGGTATAAAAATGAACATTTCAGAAGTTTTTAGATTATAATTATGCCATTCTTCTTATTATTAATCACCTCCTTTTTCATATGATTTTATTTGCAGTTGTCAATGTGGCGATGCAATGATGAACTTCGTGTTCATGCAGATGAACTGCATAGGTCTTCAAGGAGAGATGCAAAACACTATATAGGTAAGTAATTGTGATTTCAATTTCTAGATTGGAATATGGATTTTAGAAATGTCTTAAAACATCATTAAATCACAAGTTTATTTTGCATTCCTCTGATTTTATGTTGTAAGTTTTGTTTAATTTGTGATGTCGAGATGCCAAATACCAAAGTTACTATCACTTCTGAAAGATTGTATGCCTTATTTAATAAATTATGTGGGAATGTATTTTTTCTTTAATATGTCTAAAGCTGCTTGCACTATAGGATTTTTCTTTGTGGGGTTTTATTAACATTTAAAATCTATTTATTTATTTGGGCATTTTTGAATGCATGTTGTACACAGAATTTTGGAAACAGATTCCTGCAAGTGAACCTTATCGAGTTATTCTTGGTGATGTGAGGGACAAACTTTATAATACACGTGAACGCTCTCGTCATTTACTAGTCAATGGTATTTCTGACATTCCTGAGGAAGCGACTTTTACTAATGTTGAGCAGGTTTCAACTCTATTTACTTTCCATTTATCCCACTAAATTGATATTTATTTTAATTTATATGCATGTTGAAACTAAAACTAATTGATATCAGGAATGTGCGGATAATATAAAAATCTCCTTTTCTTTATATGAGAAAAAGAACAGATAACATATCGTAAACAATAGTTCATTCATGAAATAAGCCAGCTTTAATTTGGCATAAGTTGTAAGTCATAAATAAATATTGTATATGATGCTTTTGTTTTGTCAAATGCAAAAGTACAATGTGAGGCCAAATCAAGGTACCAAATGGAAGAACAGAAATGTGGAATAGCAAGTAAAGAATTTATATCCTAATGTTTTAGGTGATAAATGTAACTTGAATTGATCAAGCGTCACTCCAAAGCTGAGAATTTGATCAGCAGCAGGTTGCTGAGGTTTTGGAGCAATGCCTGGAGATTTGGTTAGTAGTCGATGGTCATTGAAAATATTCTTGAAGTTCGTAATAATGAATTTCTAAGACTTAAAATGTTTGCAGTAGCATTCAGAAGTTCTCCTGGCATAAAATCTTTAATTTATTAATTGCCAGTGATAAAATATGTCCAAGTTGCTTGTTATTATTGCAATTCAATCAAATCTATGGTCCACTGCTATTGTTTTATGCATTTATTGTTATATGATGCACCTCCACCTGTTTATTTTTCCAAGGTAGGTCTGGTTCTATGAAGTAGGTGCAGGAAGGAAACTCCTGAATTGTTCTTATCTTAGCATGAGAGGGCCCTCAGACTTCCATTTGCAATTAATTGTTCATGATTTTTCAGTTATCCACAGGATAATGAAGCTAGTACTGACGAATGTTCTTTTGTTCTTATAGTTCTTGCAGCCTCTTGAACTCTGTTACAGATCACTCTGTGCTTGTGGTGATCGACCTATTGCAGATGGAAGCCTTCTTGATTTCCTACGGCAAGTTTCTACCTTTGGGCTTTCCCTTGTAAGACTTGATATCCGACAGGAATCTGACAGGCACACTGATGTTCTTGATGCTATTACAAAGTATTTGGGGATTGGATCTTATCGAGAATGGTCTGAGGAACGCAGGCAGGAATGGCTCTTGTCTGAGCTCAGAGGCAAGCGACCTCTTTTTGGTCCTGATCTTCCTAAAACAGAAGAAATTGCTGATGTATTAGACACATTTCATGTCATTGCGGAACTTCCTCCAGATAACTTTGGTGCCTATATAATTTCAATGGCTACAGCACCATCTGATGTACTTGCTGTTGAGCTTTTACAGCGTGAATGTCATGTCAAGCAGCCATTGAGGGTTGTTCCATTGTTTGAAAAGCTTGCTGATCTTGAAGCTGCTCCAGCTGCTGTTGCTCGTCTTTTCTCAGTTGATTGGTATAGAAACCGGATCAACGGGAAGCAAGAAGTCATGATAGGGTACTCTGATTCTGGAAAGGATGCTGGGCGTCTCTCTGCTGCTTGGCAGCTATATAAAGCTCAGGAAGAGCTTGTGAAAGTGGCAAAGCAGTATGGAGTGAAGCTAACGATGTTCCATGGCCGAGGTGGGACAGTTGGAAGGGGAGGAGGACCCACTCATCTTGCTATCTTATCTCAACCACCTGATACCATTCATGGATCACTTCGTGTGACAGTTCAAGGTGAAGTTATTGAACAGTCTTTTGGGGAGGAGCATTTGTGTTTCAGAACACTTCAGCGTTTTACAGCAGCCACACTTGAGCACGGAATGCATCCTCCTATCTCACCAAAGCCAGAATGGCGTGCCCTTATGGATGAGATGGCAATTATTGCCACTAAGGAATATCGTTCCATAGTCTTTCAAGAACCCCGTTTTGTTGAATACTTTCGCCTTGTAAGTATTCTGCTCAATCACTGTCTATTTGTTCATCTGTTCTGTTTAGTCTTTATCGTGGCAGCGGAACTCTTCATGTCTGCTGCTATTAATACATTGTATGTTCTTGTAGGAAGTAAGAACCAATGGTACTTAAACATATTAACGCTGCCTACTTAAGAAAGGGATATATCTTATTAATTCTTGAATGGCATCAAATGTATACTTATAAAATAATGTACTGCAAATGTTGCAAGTCTAAATTGTTTGAACCAAGTCTTAGATTTCTTTGTTGACAGTTAGTATGCTAATTGATGTATCTCAAATGTTTGGGATTCAAATGCTGCTGCAGGCAACACCAGAGTTGGAGTATGGTCGGATGAATATTGGAAGTAGACCATCTAAAAGAAAGCCAAGTGGTGGGATTGAATCACTCCGAGCAATCCCTTGGATCTTTGCTTGGACTCAAACAAGGTTCCATCTACCTGTCTGGCTTGGCTTCGGGGCAGCATTTAGACATGTCGTTGAGAAGGATATAAAGAATCTTCAGATGCTCCAGGAAATGTACAATCAATGGCCTTTCTTCAGGGTCACAATTGACTTGGTTGAGATGGTGTTTGCCAAGGGTGATCCAGGAATTGCTGCGTTATATGACAAGCTTCTGGTATCTAAAGAATTATGGCCTTTTGGAGAGCGCTTGAGAGCGAACTATGAAGAAACCAAGAGCTTTCTCCTAAAGGTAATTAGGAGAGTTAAAATCTATCAGATTTCACCCTTTTCACATTTCTAAGCTCACAATTGTTGGGGCTTGAAGCATTTATGACAGCACCTCTTTCCTGATGAAGGAAAGAACCAACACAGAATCAAACGTTAACAGAATTGAACTAATACCACAGAATCACATATAACAAAATCTTCAGACTTCTTTAAATATTTTGTATTTACATGAATAAATTACTTGTGTTTTCTGCTGTAGATTGCTGGTCACAAAGATCTTCTTGAAGGAGACCCATACTTGAAGCAAAGGCTTCGACTTCGTGATGCCTATATCACAACTCTTAATGTCTGCCAAGTTTACACTCTGAAGCGTATTCGTGATCCTGACTACTATGTAACGGTGAGACCCCACCTATCAAAAGAATACATGGAATCGACCAAACCAGCTGCAGAGCTTGTCAAGCTTAATCCTACAAGCGAGTATGCTCCTGGTCTGGAAGATACCCTCATCTTGACCATGAAGGGTATTGCTGCTGGCATGCAAAACACTGGTTAAGACAGTGATGTGTGTTATTCCCGTTGGTTATATTTATCATATATAATAGACTCGACATGAAAAATATGAGCTGTGTATTTATGGAAGGCTTTGAGCAGCATCTAATTAAATCCCTAAATTAGTAAGCTAGTATGTCTTCCCAAGTAGATTCTTTGTTTGGGTGGCTAAATGAATCTTATAAAATTATATATTAAATTTTTTATTAAAATGTAAATTAAATTGAATTTTTGTGAAAATTTTAATCGATTTTCTTATTGCATTGTCAGAACAAATGATGTCTGATAAAACAACATTTTCAAGTTAAGCTCGATTTTTAATTATAGTTCTCCAACCTACTTTAGAATGTAAAATAATATATTTTTCTCTATACAAATCATATATATAACACAAGATAATTCTAATTCTATCTGTTCCCCAGTGCCAATCATTTTCCACTGCATCGCCAAAATCAAGCAACGCCAAAGAAATGGTCCAGAAATCAGTAGCCAAACGCCAATGTGTATGTAGCAGCAACTGAAACACAATACCTCTGCAATCATGTCAGAATTGCTACACCCTGCATATTAAAATTCTTCTAAACTTGTCTTTTCAACAGTTACATTAAATGCATCCCCCATAGCTTGAACCAAAGTTGCAATCTTGTACGTGAAAAATCCTACTAGCATTGGTATCAATTCCAAGTGCATTAATCCATAGTCTGGAACAAGGATTCTGCAGCAGCCAAACAATATACAGTCACTATAACCCAGTCATAAAAATGTGAGGAACCACGCCTTCAATGTTCAATTTTTTATTAGAAAACAAACCTTATGGAAGAATAAAAGATCCATGCCAGAAAAGAAATGGTCCATAAAAACAATCTATCAGAAAATCATATAACATGATATCTGAAGTATTACAACTTCAAAAATCCATCACACGATGCTAGGACTACATGAATAACAATTTTCTAGATTAAATATAAGGCTCGTAAATCTTATCGCTCGGTAAAGATACTGTTCTTGATCTTAAATCCAAGATTCTGTCCAACTAAACTCACATCATATAGCAGTTTAACTCAGCAGTAATTATAAAGTTTATGCTGCAAACTAAAGCTTCTCAAGGAAGTTTATTTCTTAGCTTTATAAGGAAGCTGTCGTTTTAGAGTCTTGGTTTTTGTGCACAGTCGGGCCCTCATGCAGGGAAACTCACTCATTCACAGCATAGATCAAAGTTTGATATTACAATTGCAATTTATAAAGACAAACTATCCAGAATCATGAATTGATTTCAGAAAGGAGTCCTTAAATGGTAACAAATACCAACAATAACATGATACAATAAGCACTTACTCATTCCACCGGTTATATATCATGACCAAGATAACCGGAACTAGCAGCCTTGGCTGACTAACTGCCCCCCTGCAAGGAAGTCATTATTAAGCTAAAATAAGAAATTCATTCGTGTATTCTCAAAATTTAGTAGAGGAAACAATGTGATTTCCATCACGCCCAAAATAAATAATAGCTTTCCTATGGCAGCTATTGTCAACAAAACCCGCTGAAGCTTGTTAGCCAGAGCCTTCAATAACATCCATTAGTGGAGACTGGAGAGAGGAAAATGGGAAGTAAATAAAAGGATTCCTTTTCCTTTTTTTCTTCTCCCTCTTGCTTGGGAAAAAGTGAGGATGAAGAAAAATGCTAAGGTTTATGATAGCCATATGACTGTTTTTTGATCAACAATTCCCAAATCCACACATGTAATTTCTTTTTTAAGCAACTCTTTGAGCAAGTCAAACTTTCACATTTCTTTCAGATAATAATAATAGCATGAATGCCGTTGAGTATGTATAAAACGTAGCATGTCAGTACAATTCATTTTCCATGCAGTGTCGAGTCATTTACGATAACTAACATCTACAAGTAAAGGAGATATACATACTTGATGAGGCCCTTGGCTCCATCTGCCATGGAATCAACACTACTCCCAAGCATGTGTATATACACTAAAGATCCAATCAATCCAGCACCAAAACTGGAAGCATAAAATAAAATATGAACCGTAACTATCAGAACTAGGAAGTGAATAAGCTATGAGCAAGAAATTCAACTTTTGTCCAAGTTAAAAAGTATTCTCTGCAGCAACCATTGGAGTAACACTTAAAAATAGAATCAAGATTGAAACAGCACAGACCAACTTAGGAGATTATAAATCCATATTTATGCATGGACCATTCAACAAGTATGATATGGGTTAAACCACTATTTAAAACATGTGGCGGACTAAAAACCTTTTGAAGCCTAGTATTTGAGTTGTGGACATAATTTAGATGCTTAAGCATGATCTATTATTATAATGATAATGGCAATTCCTAGAGTAGTTCATGCACTTGGGTCATCATAGGGCGTATCTATTTAATTAGAATAAACTTTGTTAGGGAAGTATATAGTTTGAAATGTTTATGAGTATGGGTTCAAAGGAATAAAAGCATGAAATTGAGTTTTCCAAGTCATAACCATTTTGGTAAAGGTGTCTACCTAGTTGTGTAGAGGTTTGAACTTTTGCAAGCATATGGTTTACCTAGCAGCAATTTCTGGAGAATAAGAGATATAAGCCGAGACCAATCCAACACCACCTATACCCAAGGTAAGAATCTGCAACATCTTCTTCAACTGCCCAACAAAGTGGAAAAAATATCATGTCGGAAGCATCAAAAAAGATTAATTTTGATAATTTGATACTTGGGTATAATAAAAAGACCATTGAAAACACATGCTGTTGTGGGACCATAAGCTAAAATAAAGTACCTTAAAATACTGCTCCCTTGATTGAGCAGCCAATAATACAGGATCACCTTCAGGCCTCTTTGTTTCCCGCAATATCACATCCTACAAGCTATGTGCAAATGAGACCCCAAAATCTAAAAAGCATCCTTCAAAGTGATACTGAATTCAGTAAAACTATGAAGACCTCCAAGAGTCTACTCAAAGTTGAGTTTACAATCAAAGATTGTGAAGAAGTTTAACAAGTTACCTAGGAAAGCTTAACTAGCATGATAAGAGATTGCAAAGTAACAAATGCACCAATAGAAGTATAATACAGAAGAGTAAGTATGGAACATACACTGCCGCCAGTTGCAGCCTTCGTTGCTTTATCCCACTTCTCCTGCTCACGGCGTGTTGGTACCAATCTCCATTTTTTAGAGTTGCCAATTCTTCCCTGAGATTCATTACATTCCCAAAAAAGGTAAAAGAAAAGAGCCAATGCAAAACTCCGCTAACATCTTGAAGTCTTTGATTAAGAATTCAAAAGCACTGAACTTACCTTGATTGCGGCCTCAACTGGCAGTCCTGACATTGGCTTTGGAATGTGTGTAAGCTCTTTGCTCAAATCAACTTCCAAGCTGTGATTATGTGCAAAATAGAAAGTATGAACAATTTATAAATAAATAAAGAAAAAGCACGTTCTTGTAAGTAAGCAAATTCTTAACTAAGCTTTATGAGCAAGTGAGGACATACTTATCCAAACTCATGACTCTGTTTAAACTAAGATAACCAGAAGATTCTTCCTGTTCACACAAAAGATATCAAATATCACAATCAAATTGAATAAATAAAACCAAGTAAATCTATAAAGAAATAAAGACTTGTTCATATTTTCACCATAATGCTCTGTTTTAGTCAAAGAAGAAGAGTTGGAAGATGAAGTCTGTCTTCATCTGATTTTGAGTTCTTACGAAAGCAATGTAAAAAGCAAATACAATATCTAATGGTAGAACAGTAACTAGAAAAGACCTTGAACGAATGAGCGAACAATGTATTACACTGATTAATTTTTTTCCCTTTTCCGCTGCATTTGGACCATGAACAACCATATAGAATACAGTATAAGTTTTTTTTTTTTTGAAAGTAAAGGGAGCCTAGGCAAAGCCACAATGCTATTACACTGAGCTGATAAGAGACATAAAAACCTATAAGAGAAACGAGTTAAAGAAAGGGGGAAAAAGAAAGAAACAGAACCTTAACCGGAGTGGGTTCAAGAGAGGACACATCAGGGTCCTGAACCAATTTCGCCATACGGCCCATGAAGTCTTTGTTCCAAATAAACTCATCAGAGGTTAAAGGGTCTTCTTCTTCACCTCCCCAATACTTGCGGAGGCCAGATGTGGTAGGTGGACCTGCATACTCCACAGGTGCCGCCCCAGTCCCAGTGGACCCTTCCAAAGGCTTCTTTTTGGGCAGTATCAGTTTGGTCGGTCTTGGGATTGGAATTTGTGGCGGTGGTGTTGGTGAGGAGTTTTGGGAGATGGGTGTTGTCGCTGAAGTCACTGAAATGTAGCTCAGAGTAGCCATTGGAGCTGATGTTGGAGATGGGGTGGGAGGTGAAATTGCTAAATTTTGTTGGATTCTATATGATGGGAGTGTATTTTTATATTATCTACACGCATCATTTTCTTTTTTATTTTTTTAAAAAAAGAGAGAAATATATAAAATTGTCATCCTATGATCAATAAAGAATATACGGATTTTAGTATAAGTTAAAAATTATAATTTGTCAAATTAATTAAAAAAATAGATTTTTAATTTTATTTATTATATTTTAATTTGGTTCAGAATTTTGAAATAAATTTAACAGATAAGAAAGGACTTAAATTAAATTAAATTAAATTAGAAGAATTTCTCATATAGCTTCTGTATTTTAATATTGATATTTTTTTTACTTAAAAAATATTATGTATCATGTTTTTGAAGTTTTTTTTAATGTTTTTAATCAAAGTTAAATTATGTCTATTTTTAATCAAAATAAGGATAAAAATAATAAATCATTTTTAATATTTAAAAAATATTTTGTTAGATAAAACTTATTTTAAACATAAAATTTTATTTAACTAAACAAATTAGATTTGACTTATTTAAATTTTAATAAAAAAATTTAAAGGAAAACGAAAATTAGAGAAGTTTCTCTTGCTAAGCAACTTAGAAGGAGGAACTTTTCTTCACTCAATAGCTTATTTGAATGTCTTTTTCCACAAGGGTGATTGTGTCTAATATATTAATATATTCCTAAACTTTAG
This sequence comes from Manihot esculenta, assembly GCF_001659605.2. Taxonomy (NCBI): domain Eukaryota; kingdom Viridiplantae; phylum Streptophyta; class Magnoliopsida; order Malpighiales; family Euphorbiaceae; genus Manihot; species Manihot esculenta. The sequence goes on along the minus strand of NC_035162.2, from coordinate 7,132,223 downwards.
CATTGAAAGATTTATATGAATGAAAATATTATTCGATGAATTAATATTTTTTAATTGATTTTCAATATTACAATCAAAATATATCCTTAATTTCATTCTCGATGTTACAGCCAAATAAATAAAATAATAATTATTTTACACAGAAATTATTCTCCACAACAACTACTCAACTTTAACGTAGAAGAAAAAGTAGGATTTTCTAAGAAGCTTTTGGGCCGGCAAGTAATAAAAAACTTGAAACAGTATTAGAGAATTAACAGGGCGAATATTTATGTTTTATTTACTGCTAAATGGAGTAATTTATTATATAATAATAAGAGTTAATGGCTAAAAAAATATATTTTTTATTTATTATAATTTTATTATTATTTAAATCGTTAAAAAATTAATAAAATTACCACACGTTACATCAGGCTCAATAAAATTTAAAATTAATTGCAAAAGAATTTTATGTTTTATACTTATTGTAATTTATATTTATATTTTTCAAATTAAATTATGTCCTATAAATTATTAAAATACTTTTTTTATTATTAAATATATTTAAAAATTATTATTTATATTATTATTCAATTTTTTTTTTTAATTTCTATCAATAGTTTTATAGTAATAATAATTTGTATTGATGATTGAAATTATTATCAACCAATTTTTTTTCCATCTGTTTAATATACTTACTATATAAGATTACTTTTAAAATTATCGTTAAGAAAATAATTTTATTAAATATACAATTATGAAGTATTAAAAAATAATTTAAAATAATTCAATTTAAAAATATTAAAAATAATAAAATAATTTTTTAGAATATTTTTTAACTCTAAAATATAATAATAATCTATCATTCTAAATTACACTAATATATTTAGAGTGGATTTTAAAAAGAAAATTAATAATATGTGAATTAAATATTTAATTGTCTAGTTTAACTTGCTTAAAGTTAAGCAAAAGAATATGTAAGTCATCTAAAATTATAAATTTAGTTTTCATTTTTTCATCTTTTAAAAAAATAGTAATAAAATAAATAATTATCAAAAAAATTGTATACTTTTATTTTTTTATAATTTTACTCTAAACTTTTAAATTATTATTAATTTTATCTAAAATAAAAATGACATAATAATTTTATTAATTTTTAATAATATAAATAATAATAAAATACGAGTAATTTAAAAGGTTAAATTTTAATGAGTAAAAAAATATATAAAATATAATTATAATAAAATTAAAAGTAAAGAATTTTATAGACATTAACTCTAATAATAATAGGAAATTCTATTGCACTAAATCAAAGCCTTCAAAAAGAACATGTTGATTGAGCTTTGATACCATTGAGAAACGTCCTTTTACTTGGTATACTTTGCAATAAAAACAAAAAAATAGTCCATCCGTTCAACTAAAATAAATTTATTTTTATTTTTCTTCTGTTTTGGATCTTAGAGTATTTTTCTTTTAAAATAATAATTTATGTATTATTTTTTAACCTGTCTTTATTTATTATATATTATTAAAAGTAAAATTCATTCTAAAAATAATTTAATAATAATACAAACGAAGATATATCAACTATATTATTTTAATATATGTAAAGGAACAAACTTAGGAGATAGAACAACGGTCAAATTTATCAAAACTATCTAGAAATACGTAAACCCTACTTGTGTAAACTTGGTGTCAGCAATTAAAGTCCTTTGGAACATCCTCTTTCTTCTCAAATGATCAGTTAAAGACAGTTGAAAGATTGAAATAAAGCTCCTAGATGTCTCAATGCAGCATCTTTCGTTTGCTAAATCAATTCTTGATTCAGCTCAGCTCAGTTCATCAAACATTTCTTTGCATCAAAGCTTTTAAGGCTTTGTAGCAACATATCATCCCTGGTTGCAGAATCTCAGTTGACATACCATACAACTAAAAGATAAACTTATCAGCTTGATCTCAAAACCAAACACATTGCATGAGATGCACCAACAGCAACGGACAACACCTTGTGGGCTCCCAAGTCGTCATCCTCTACAAGAAACTTGACTTCAACAGGATATAGTTGTACCTCTGGCAGACCAAGAATGCCCAATTGAGAATCTTTGGCATTTCCCCACATGTACAACTTCCCTTCATCTAATCAAATGTAACCAAATTTACGTTAGGACACTAGCACTTCCAATGAAAAGCAAAACAATTCCTTGGCTAATAATGGCATGTGCACACATAATGCATTCAAATATTCGTCATATAGCAAAGCATATCGACTTAATAGAATGTACAAGAGAAGTACACCCAATTCAGATTTACGAAGAAATATTTATGGAAACTGGCAAACGTTTTTAATATGAAGTGCAAGGTATTTACATACTAATGTAGAATAAGTCAATGAACAGAGGACCTGAGAGAATAAAACCACTTTGAATCACGCAACTCAAATTACCAGTTATAGCTGCAGAAGAAGAACCTCCACAGGCAATATAAACAAAACGTTGATCAGCTAAAGCATCAATCACCATTGGTATTTTCTGGTTTTGTTTTGAAGAATGGCCCAGCTGACCATGTCCCCCAAAGCCCCATGAAAGAACTTTACCTTCATCTGATATAATGAGCCAGAATAAATCACATAATTATTAAGCATGTTAGACAAAAATTAAAAATTGAGAAAAAGGAAAAAGAAGAGATATATATAGAGAAAGAGAGGTAGAGAGCATTTGAAAAAAATTGCACACATCATGCTTTACAATGAGATTTCAGTCATTTACCAGTTAAAGCAAGAGAGTGATAACCACCACTTGCTATCTGAATGATACGAACATCTTCAAGACTAGGAATTAGTTTTGGTTTCCAACCGCCGACCTTGTCACCTCTTCCAAGCTCATAGTTTGAGTTTGCTGTGCGATAGACCAAGAAAACAAAAAGTATTATTATGTTGTTTATTTAGTTCCACAATTTGGTCACTTTCTTAATTCTTATAATTGAAAAAATATGCCAACAACACACCACAACAATTTCTCCTAGAAAAGTGAAATTTACTATATAGTTCTTGTGGTTTACTAAAACTAACTATTTGGTTCCTCTATTTTAAAAAACACATCAGTTAGTCCTTGATCCTTCAAACCATTAACTATTTAGACTTCCTGCGAATTACAAGAATTAAATAATTGTTATTTAGAAAATGCAATGACTAATTGGTTATGATTTTGAAATTTCAGGAACTAAAAAATTGTGATTTTAAAACTACAAGCATTGAATAGTTATATTTTAAAATTACAAAAACTAATTAGAGACAAAGAGCATGTTAGTCATTTCACATTACTGACTGCTTAGATAAACAGAGGGAGTAAAAAGTTAATGGTTTGAAAAGACAGGAATTAAATAGTTAATGGTCTACACAACAGGGACTATCTAGTGTTCCTTTGAAAATACAATGACTAAGTAGTTAGTTTTATTAAACAATAGGAACTAAAAGTTAATTTTCCTTTGTAAAAAAATAATTTAATTTGGTTTAAGGTACCATGGTACTAGTACATAGAAGCACGAACAAAAACAAGCAGGAAGAAAGGCATCATTCCTTGCCGAGATTGACTTTTATGTTTAAAAAGAATCCATGTGAGGCAAGGCAGTAGCTACAGTGGAACACTTGATGGATATTGACACAAATTCAGAATAAACAAAATGATTCCTTTAGAAATTCAATTGGCGCTTAGCTTTCAATTTTGCCAAGTATGGCTCATAAGACTTTTTTTTTTTTAAAAAGAAAAATCAATGGTTAAATCTTATTGGAATAGAGAAAAGAAAAGAAAAAGCCAAATTTACACAAAGGAATTTACATCCTTACCTCCCCAATTCCAAATTTGCCCATCCTCTGTTAACACCGTTGTGAAGAAACCACCACAGGAAACAGCAGCAACAGGAATGGGCAGTGCGTTTACTTTGGAAGGTATACTAAGTCCACCTCCTTCATTTGGGCCCCGCCCAGGGCCAAGGCCCAATCTGCCATCCCCTTCATCTCGTCCCCATGTATAAAGTTCACCTACATGTCACCACAAAAGCCAATGTCATTTCTTGACTTAAAATAAGTGCCCAGTAGAAACCATACCCGTCTAGAAAAATAGAAACTTAATAATTGGGTACTAGAGAAGGAAATGATCAACAAACCAGATTCAGTGACTGCAGCAGTATGTGCGCCGCTGGTGGCAATATGCTGTATTTTCCCGTTCCAATTGCCTTTGACCAATCTAGGAAGCAGTTCTCTGTGATAAACAGAATGTCCCAATGCACCAAAACCACCATAACCCCTGGCTTCAATTATAATGTTGCAGCATCAGGTTATGTGAGCCAAACTCTTGGTCAAGTCGATATAGTAAAATGGATATTATCAGCTCGTGCAGGACCAACAATGTCATTATCATAATGTCAAACATGTTCATAAGAATTAGACCAGACCATAAGTTCATGGTACCATGGATCTTTCTCATGGCCAATTGCAAATAGTAATAAAACAAAAGTTTGATCCATAATCAATAGCAACAATTTCTCACCATGTAAAGACTTGGCCGAGGGAAGTGAGTGCAATGGAATGGACACCACCCAAAGCAATGCACCGAACATTATCCAGATTAGGGTTCAGTGTGGGCATAAATACAGGATTCTCATGTCCAAAGCCCAGACGGCCCCCATCCCCTTTTCCCCAAATCCAAAAATTACCATCTACAAGCAATGCAGAATGAAATAACCCACAAGAAATTCCCACTTCAAGCACCTGTTTGTTAATGCTATAGTGATCCTTGTTAACCAGTTGGCCTGGTGTTGGAGACAATACAAAAGAAGAGGGCAACACTTGGAGGTTCACTACTGGGGCTGGGTACAGTTGAGTTTGTTCAGTGCCAACACCAAGCTGGCCAGATGTGCCTCTTCCCCAGGAGAAGATCTGGAGCATTACCACATCTTTTTTGTTCTGGTCGTTGATTTCTGAGCTTTTGTAGAGAATGGGCACCTTGTTTCTGGCGGCAGATGATGAGGCAATATGGCGGGTGACCTTCATCTAGTCATTGGCAAAGTAGATGTGTCATTTATAAATTACAAAAATCATATTGCCAAGTCACACTTTTTGGGCTTAAGAATGGGTTCCAGAGGTAGCCACACATCTGTACATATTGCAAAAATAGCAAAATACCAAAGGCTTACTGGTTTTAAAACAAATCCAACTAATGGCAAAAAAAAAAAGAAAAAGGAAAAAGAAACCAAACTTAAAATTTTGTTCATTCATATCAACTTTAGTAAATTTCTCCAGTTACAAAAGTTAATTGCAATTTTCTCCAATGCTTGAAATCTGGAGGTGATGGTCCCTATGAGACAGCTGATTGGAAGAAAACATTTTTCTTATTTATGAACCCATAATTTAAAAATTAATGTTGTTTATTAAAGTTATGTAGGCCGCTAAATAACATTATCATCTCAATTATCTGCCATGTAGGCAACTCCACCTTCAATTTTTTCACCCCAAGACAAAATTGCAACTAATTTCTAAAATTAGCAATAAGAACTAAAACTAGATGGAGTTGATAAAATTGCAAAAAAGAAGAAAATGTTTGGATTCTCTTGACCATTAGGCCAACACAAAGAGAAAAACAAACACTCATATGCAAATACATTGAAATATATGCAACTAATAAGTAAATAATATTTGCAACACATGTTTTCATGTTAATAAATTAGTCTATTAAATTTTTTTCTTAAAAACTTATTCTATTGATAATCTTATTATTGTTTATCAAGTGACAACAAGTAAGATCTTTCCATGAAGGTTTTTTTTTTAAATAAATAGTATAGATCATTTATAAAGTTTATGATAATTTGCCTAATGATCTAAAAGGTATAATATAAGTGAGATTTGAGGTCATATAAATATTAAATAATGCATATGAAAAGGGGGAAAAGAACTCTTTGCTATCACAATCTTCATTATAATGCAATCAATATCTAGTCATATGTAACACTTAGTTTCTTCTCCCAAAAAAAAATCTAAAAGATATATTTTCTTTTTATTAATCACTCTGTCCCATAATTTTTATCTTTTTCACAAATATTAAAAGATATTTTTTTTTATTGACTTTCCAATTATGCCCATCTTAAAGATATTGAATTTTATTAAATACTAAAAGATGTTTTAAATACTCATTTAGAAATAGCTAATGAGAGGTTGTTTTAAAAATAAAATAAAATTAAATAGGATTATAATAGTCAAATTAACCATGTGTAGAAAAAAAAGTAACCAATAATTTTGAGACAATCGAAAAAGGAAAGGCGGACAAAAAATATTAAGGGAGAGAGTATTATTATTTTACTTGAAATAAAAATCCAAATCCATATTTATTTCAAATGCACATTATCCAAATGACACGCTAATAAAATTTTCTTTTGTAATGATATTAGTAATAATATCAATCCTCAATTTTTCAAAGGCCATATGACAAACCATCTAATTCTCTATCCGTAGTTTCAATTTTATAAATTTGTACTATATATATATATATATATATTGAAGTCAACATAATTGGTATAAGTAAACAACCTAATTTACAAAACTAAACTAAACCATGGCCATTATCAATTTTAGCCGATCTCTCTCTCTCTCTCTCTCTCTCTCTCTTAAGTTCATCTGTGCTTGATTTAGCAATGAAAAATAGACTATTGAAAAAAGACATCATTCAAATGACAACTTTAACAGAAAAAAATTGCAGAAAACAATTTTATTATTAAACAAGAAATCAAATTTTAGATGGCAATTTAGACTTACCCAGGGCAGAAGGCATATCATGGACTGCATTTGGTTTCTAACCGAAGAGTGTCGAACTAAGGCCATACCTCAAACAATTTCCAGGAACTGAGCTGGGTCGAAAACAGGTAGCTCACACGTCAATCCAACTGGTTTCTATCCCATTTCATGAACTCAGAGTCGGGTCTGCCATATTCCATGCAATTTTGATGCTACTATGAGGGATCTTCAGAGAATAAATCGCATTTCTTAGCTAACAGGGTCAACTTCAGAACCATGTGCAGAGGGTGACTTGGAAAAATTTTTGTAATAAATTTAAAAGTTACTCGATTGGAAATTGAACCATGAACAACAAAAAGGTAGAAAATCCAAAAAACTTACTCGATTTGTGTATGCATGTCAGGTGAGTGAAGTGGGTATTCCCTTGTTTTCTCCCGGTTATTCTTTTCTATAAAGGGCTAGAAGATTACAAGGAAATGATGAGTGGGAGGCGAAGACCAATGTGGAGGCGGAACGATTGCGGCGGCGGTGAAGATGGGGTTAGGGCTTTAATAGAGTTTTTAGCGAACGAGAGTAGCTGTCAGACGAAAGGAGAGCGGGAGAGCCTCTGTAGAGGGCGGGAGAGACACAAAAATAATTCCACGAGGGTACAATATGGCGTCGTTTCTAGCGCAGAGGAGCCATCTGGAATACGGCGTCGTTTAATGTTTGGACAGTCCGGAAAGGCATAATTTTATATTAACCCAATCATCAATTTCTTCTCTGTTATTTCCGAGACCAAAAGGCACAAGTCCCAGGCTGTCAAAACCCTAAACTACTCTCTCTCTCTCTGGCTCTTAGATCGATACTATCGGCTATGGCTGAACGCGACAAGTTCGTTTACGTTGCCAAGCTAGCCGAGCAGGCGGAGCGCTATGATGGTTAGAGTCTTTCTTTTTCTCTTCCTCTGTGAATTTCATTTTGAAAAAAATGGATTTCAATATGGCAAAATCTGTGTGCTAAGCTTGATTCCCCTCCGATTCCGTGATAATTAAGAAAGGAAAGATGGTTTTAGTTGAATTTTTTGTGGTAATTGAGCTTGGTGGTGTTATTTCTTTTGATCAGGACTGGATAATTCAAATTGACTTCGTGGACTAGTTAAATACCGCTTTATCCAGTCAGATTTTTAGCATGACGAAATTGATAATCCTTTCTTCATATTTTAATGTTTTTCTCTGTAGTTTTTATAAGTGTGTGTTATATATCGTCATTTCTGAGGCTCGAGTGTTGTTTGCTTGATTAAATAATCTAAGTTTTAAACTTGAATTTTGGCAGAGATGGTGGATGCCATGAAAAATGTGGCAAAACTTGATGTGGAATTGACAGTTGAAGAGCGGAATTTGCTCTCAGTTGGGTACAAGAATGTGATTGGTGCTAGGAGAGCATCATGGAGAATTCTGTCATCCATAGAACAAAAGGAAGAAGCCAAAGGGAATGAAGTTAACGCGAAACGGATCAAGGAGTATAGACAGAAGGTTGAATTAGAGATTACGAACATCTGCAATGATATCATGGCCATAATAGATGAGCATCTAATACCATCTGCTTCTGCTGGTGAGTCAACAGTATTCTTCTATAAGATGTGAGTAAAGTTTTTTTTTTTTTTTTTTTTTTTGAGCAATGTCTTGTTGTTTAGACATCAGGATTTCAAGGTTTTTGAAATTTTGGTATTGCAGGAAGGGAGATTATTATCGTTATCTTGCAGAATTCAAAACGGGTAATGAGAAGAAGGAAGCTGCTGATCATTCAATGGAAGCATATGAGGTGTCGATACTTTTCTTTTTTTCTTCTTTGGTCTTTATCACTGGTAGCATTAGCATTACTATGGTCTCACTTTGCATAATGAGGATAATACAAAAGCTTTTGTTAACACCATCTATCTGTGAACCCCGAATATAAATTATAATGCCATCAAGAAATTTTTTGGTTAAGATTTCTCTTAACAGAGAGATCATGGGCTGGGATGCACCATATACTTTCATTTTATTGATAAACATGGTTACCATATTCTTTGAGTTGCCAGTTGGTTGATTGAAAGCTAAAAGTGTCTTCTCTACTTGTTTGAATATTTTAGACAATTGCAGACTTTGAAGTTTGACTATCAATTTGGTTTACTTGATTTTGTTGTATATTGCTCCTTATGTTTCATTATTGTAGCTTCCTTCCTACTGTTCATAGTTCCATGGCTCCTTTAAATAAAATTTTGATGTTAGAATGCAAGCTTCGAGATAGATTTAATGATTGGAGGAGTGTGAAGATTAGAAAGTGATTGTTGTAGCTGTGGCTTTTTCAATTATCTAATCTGATGGAATTCAGAAAGCTTACTAATTTTGTCTTATGGAATCATATTGTGATTAAATGTAATCAATCTGATGGAATTAAGTGATTGTTATGCTCTGATACCAACTGTAGAGAAGGGGAGTGAAAGAGAGAGAATGAAGAGAGAGTAATTGTGGTTTTGTTAAATTCTGAATTGAATTCCATCAGTTACAGTACCATTCCTGTTAGACAACATATTCCTCTATGCACTTCTATTCTCCTTATTATCATAGCAACTTGTTATAGAGCAAATGGTTTAAGCAACTCTTTCCCCCTTGGTTTGCAGACAGCTACTACTGCTGCAGAGTCTGATTTGCCCCCTACAAATCCTATACGATTGGGGTTGGCATTGAATTTCTCAGTATTCTATTATGAGATCTTGAATTCACCTGAAAGGTGTGTTGGAAAATAGCTAGCTTATATTAGAGTAACTTGCAATAAATAATTTTTTGTGAACTCGTATGATATCAAATTCATTTATCCCCTTAGGGCCTGCCACCTTGCAAAGCAAGCTTTTGATGAAGCAATCTCAGAGCTCGACAATCTAAATGAGGAATCGTACAAGGATAGCACCTTAATAATGCAGCTTCTCAGGGACAACCTGACCTTGTGGACTTCTGAGATCCCAGAGGATGCAGGTAATTGCCATAATCACTACATGTTAATCAAGCTATTAACACCTGGTTGCATAGTTATAATTTTTTGTGTCTAACCGTGTTTTCCTCTCCTTTACTTTCTACTTGATGATTATTCATGCTATTTAGATGTTTCTTTAGTCATTAGTTCTATGCTATTTTGCATGTATGTGGCTAATGTTATTTGCATCATCTTTTCATCAGAATGAGGTGAAATGTTCTATTCACACTTTGCATTGAGAGTATGTGTTTAAGGCACATGATGTTTGCCTTGGTTCCATTGATAAATAGATAAACCATGATATGTGGCATCTGGAGGAAGAGAATTGCTGGCTATGTATATATCACTTCAGTTTATTATGAAATGAAGCTTTGAATTATTGTGGAGCATTAAATGTTGCATTGCGACATTGGGAGCTTGTAGGTTTTATATCTATGTCCGTGTTTGAGTTGATTTAAAAGCTAGGAATGTGTGGAAACTCAAATAGGCAACTGAGGGTAACTTTGAGGACTGAAATATGAAATTATTTACCGGTTTTCAGTTCTCCTTGGAGAAGCAAACTTAGAAATAAATTTTATTAATTTACCTATGCATGAGTAATCAAATTCATAGAACTTTCACATTCTGTTGGATCATTGTTTTCCCAATCACCTTTGCATTTAGTTTTCATCTCAATTATCATCTGCTTGATCTTTAATTTCCCTCAACTCTTTCTGCAACAGAAGATGCTCAGAAAATCAATGGCACTGCCAAAGTAGGTGGGGCAGAGAATGTAGAGGTAGTTTTCTGTAACTCATTATTGTTATTGATGTTATGATGCTTATATGCTTGCTCATTGTACAAATTTTTTTTCCCTTTTTCTGCAGTGATGCAGATTATGCCTTGCTACACATCAGGGGAAAGGATGAGACCTGATTATCTACGTGGTGTTTGTTAAAAATGGAATTTCATTGCTTTTTCTTTGTTTGCATTTCCAACTCCCCATGTTGTGATCTATAGTGATGTCTGGACGTGGTTGGTCTGACTTCCAGTACCTAAAGCTTTCCCTGACAGTTGTGGTGGACAGAATGTAGATCATTGGCATGCTTGCCTAAGGTGGGTTTCCTTGCTTTGTTGTAAATCCCAGAGTCATGTTTGAGGAATTATGTTGGTTTCCTCACAAGTCCAGAAGTTTCAAGTCTGAATCCTATTTAATTTACTTGCATCTCAATATATATGTTTTCAACTATTGTCGCTGTCACTATTTATGACCGATAATAGCTTAAAGTTGTGGCATTGTGAAGCGTCTTGTTGTAGAATATTTACTTGGGAGAATAAGGAAAAACAATGAAATACCATTTTCAGGTCTCAACACTGTTAAACAAACTTGCATTGTGGATCCTCTTCTTGTAGAATAGTTTACTTGGGAGTATAACGAAAAATAAAGAAATTCCATTTTCACTTTTCCGGGTCTCAATGCTTTACGGTGTCTCTGAAACCAGCATGTGAACACGAATGAAATGGTCGAGTGCAGAATCCTTTATGGCTGCATGCAACTTGCTGCATTTTGGGTGTTCAAGGACAGGATTAAACAGAAAGTTATTGTACCATCCTAATGGATATTGGATATGATATTTCTTTGTTCCAGGGAGTGTTCGGATTGCTGCTATGTGTATCAAAGACAAAGGGATGGTAGAGTACGGGCACTCAAAGATCGGGTATTCAGGATGATCACTTTCGAGTTGTTGAATGTATGGTCCAACTCTCTGCAAGGAAAGGAAAAAAAAATTTCTATGAAAAATTTTTTTTCTATTAACTCATCAAATATGTTTCAGCTGAATATTTTCTTGAAAGGGGGTGAAATTTCGACTTCCTCCTTTCATATTTTAGCTGGGGAGGATGTCAAAAAAATTTCAAATTTGGCCTTGTTTTCTCTTCCACAAATATATCATGAATTATAAACTTTATTATAATTAATCCTTGTCATCCCTATTCCCACTACATGCTAATGGAGTTTGCCATATCGCGCTCTTTGCATAAACTCATTCAATCTAACCCAATCCAACGCTTCTCATCATGTACACGAGGACTTCTCAACACTTTTCATGGTTGTGATCCTCGGAATCCATGAGAACTTCTCAACAGTTCTCGGTACTTCTTAGCACTCCGCATTCGTGATAGTTCTCCCTCAGATTTTTTTTTCTTTTATTCAAGAAATGAAATTCATTAATGATAAAAGAAAATAAGACTTGGTCTATATTCAGCTTCTGCACTAAGAACTAAGGTTTGAAAAATAATACATAATACAAAAAAATGGTCTAAACTTAAGTTCTATTATAAATCACAGGTCTTATAGGCAGAAAAAACAAGCCCAAAGAACAGCAAACTCTAAGACTCAAAAAAGTATTTAACCCATATTTTTTATTTGGTAGCAAGAGAGCAAGAACTGCCGCTCTCTCTTTTGCGAAAGCTCCCATAGCATGGCCGACTGTATCCATCGTAAAAATAAAAAATTATAACCAAAGGTTAAAAGTCATGTACACTGGTCGAAGCACAGGGAACGAAAACAACTATCAAACTTTCAAACCTTCAAAAAAAAAATAGTCATCCATATAATATATATGCAATACAGAGGCAGCACTGAATAGTACCAAAAGAGAAAAAAAATTTCTCCAATTAACTTTGAAAAATTATTGCGCCCAAGCTAAGACCTGCAACGAAAATCCCTCGATGAAGAGAAAAAAAAAACTTTTATATAAACTCATAACTATGAGTTGCTGCATCATTTATCGTTGATGAGAGGTCTCGTTTAATGCGAATCATGGAAACCTCCAGATTTTCAAAGCACCACAAATAAAAGACCAAAAAAGAAAAAAAACAAAAGGAAAGAGAACTACAGCCAACCAAAATATTGATTACCAATGCAATATTCACACCTATATTCTCCTTTTGCTCCACCTCCACCCCACCTCTTCGAAATTCCAAAAATTATGATTTTTTATTTTTATAGGTTTCAATTTATTCATCAAACAGAACTAATAAACTTTCCATAATACAGGCATAATGATCAATTTTTCAAAAAAAAAAAAAAAAAAAAAAGCTATATGCAACAAAATTGCCGCGAATGAATCTTCCATGGAATTGAAATAAATAGCTAACTTTTTCGTCCCTAATGCGCTCAAATAAAAAAACCCCTAACATTTTTGTCATTGCAGCCGGCAGCCCTTCGCAACCCCACCCCCCTTTGAAATTTCAGTCCCCGCCCCAGCCGAACTAGGTCTTCCTTCGACTGCCGGAATCAACCGCCGTTCCTCCAGGCCAGCAGTGACGAGGACGACGACGCGCGACTACCAGCAGCCCTCCTCCTTCCAGCCACCAGCCACCAGCCACATCTTTCTCCCTTGTTGTGCGACCATCGCCAACCGCCGCACCAGCCGCACCGATTAGCCACCACCGGCGGGTGGTAATCATTACTCTCCACTCTTGTACTCTCGATCTTGACCTGTTCATCTTTATTTGCTTCAAAAATTTTTTTGTCAGTTTGATACAATTCTTTCTCCATTTTTCCAAATTAGGATTCCATTTAATTGTTATGTTGTTCAGACGGTCGTCCTCGATTTAGATTCATTTTTCGGTTTAAGCTCGTGTCCAATTTTTTTTTTGTCATTTGGATATAGCATTTGATTGACTGCTGAAGATAAATTGATTTCTTTTGCAGATAATTTAAGAGAAAATAAGCACACATAGAAGATGAACAGCTCATCTGCTGGACCTTCATTGAAATCTAAAGTTGGATCCTCACAACCTAATGAAACTTCATTTAAGCGAAAGCGAGGAGTCTTTCAGAAAGACTGTAAGTGCCGAGTAACTTTTGCTGTGCGACTTTCATCATGGTTTTTATATTAATTTTTCTTCATGTTTGTCATGCTACAGTGCAGCACATGATGTATGGTTTTGGAGACGATCCTAATGTAAGTAGCACCATTTACATAACATATTTTACTATAACAGGTTTTGTTCCCGTTACACTTGGAGTTGTTTGACATTTCTATTAGAGTTGCTACTAAGAGAAGCAAATATGTTGAACTGAGAGCAATAAAAATTGTTTTTTCAGTAATATTTAGTCTTTTAAACCCTAAAGCAGATAACAACACTTTGAAAATGTTTGTCTGCTTTTAAAGTGGGGATTTTTTTAAACAACAGATGATCTCTAACCTTGACAAAAGGAAAGGAATAAGAAAAGGAAGGTTGCTATTTTCTAAGATGTTATTCTAATTGGTTAACTGGATACACGCACAACATTTCATGTATGGCTAAAATTACCAATCTTCTGCTGTCGTTGTATTCAACTCTTTCTTTTAGTTATGCAATTTTTTTTTTGTTGTATTGTCATAATCAAACAACCATTTCGTTTATTATCTACATTAGATATCTCAGTATAAGTGTTGCCAAGTTTCTGCATGTTAGATTGTTTTGTTTTACTTTCAATACAATTGTGAATTGCTTTTACTGCCTAATCAGCCTCTTCCTGAAACCGTGGCACTTGTGGAGGATATCGTCGTGGAGTATGTAACAGATTTGGTAAGCATTCTTCTATGTTGGTATGAATCATAAGCAAGAGGATATGGTGGGTGTTAAAACTGTTTACTAACTTTCTGCAGGCACATAAAGCCCAAGATATAGGATCAAAGAGGGGAAAGCTTGCAGTTGAAGATTTTCTCTACTTAATTCGCAAGGTATTATGACCACTGAAATTTCATCATTTGTAATTTCACCTTGTGGGAAATTTTGCTCTGCATTTTAATTTATTCTTTTCCTGTTATGCCCCTAAATACCATATACTACCATGCAAGTTTTGACTGTACGTGCTAACAGTTGGTCTATTAGTATACTATCACTCAGTTGCATTGCCTTTTTCATTTGTGTCAAAGGAGATGGAGAGTGGGAATGGGGTGTTTGCAAGTTGCAGCCATGCTTTAACTGTAACGTGCAGAATCTGTGAATGCTAGCTAAATTGTAACACTTCCATGGATCATAATGCTAGCTACAGTTACATATCTGATAAAGCCTGTGCTGTGGATGGAAACGGATTTAAGCCTATTCTTTCAATTAATGCATTTGAACTGCTTAGACATTTAGCAGCTTTTGTCTCATATATCTTGCCCAGTCCATGTTTTTTGTTGGTTTAGATATGTGTATTAGCAATTGTAGTCCGAACTTCCATTCTTTGTACTTAAGAATGGTTGATATGTTGAACATTGCAGGACCTACCAAAACTTAACCGATGTTCGGAACTTCTATCTATGCAAGAGGAGCTGAAACAAGCAAGGAAGGCTTTTGAAGTGGATGAGGACAAGCTAGCCTCTATCGAGTGAGACATGAGAAAGCATGAATCAACTTGCATCTTGTCTTGTATTTGATTTTTGTTTGTTTGTTTTGTTGATAAACATGTAAATAATGAAAGCTGGTTGGATAACTGATTATCTCATTTTCCATACTTTTGATCACTATAATTCTTTTTATAGAAATTTTCCAGTTAACTTTAGGTGAAAAATGCATAGGAGGGACAGATTTTAAGTTTCAAGGCCATAAGAATGCTATGCTCGCAGATAACAGGGCAAAATGTATCTTTGTTCCATGCTCCTGGGAAGATATGTTCACCATTGTGCCAATGCCTTAACACGCTAATGTTCTGGAATGCTTTTTAGAGTTGAGTGGTATTCTCAAAACCAAGCACTTGGATCTGGATTTTCCAACTCATATGCATTCAGATTCTAAAAATTTATTTCATATCGACTTATAGTCTTATCAATTTATTTATTAAAAAAACTGGTGAAAATTTTTCAGTAATTTGAACAAAGTGATTTATTTCTTTGTTTGTCTTTTTAAATCGATTACAGAAAATATTGTGCGTCCTTGCCACTGCTCACCTTTTTTATTTACACTTGTCGTCGTCATACGAAACATAATTCTTTCTTTAGTTTTTTTTTTTGTTTTTCGTCGAAAAGTCTTTCTTTAGTTAACTCCAAATTCTTCTGAGGAAAAAGAAAAACTGCAAGTTTCAACTATTGAGAGTGCCACGCGCGCCTCTATCACGGTCTAATGCATGTATAGTTGGACCCTTATGGTCGAATGGTTAGGATAGGACAACTACATGGGATGATGGAATGAAGATAACAAATTTTGTGGGACCATTATTGTCATTTTACGTTATTCCAGTGTTATAAATAAATTCTGCCATTCAAGTGATTTCGACTTATTTTGTACCATTCACTTTGACCTTTCTCTAGTTTCTAGTGGGGCATACTTTGCTCGCTCGCTCCCTCACCGCAGTCCTTGGAGGACTGCCTCGGCGTTGTGATTCCTCTACTTACGTTGATGGTCGATCTCCGCTACTATGCACATTATGCTGCAATTGGCAATTTGAGGCCCGTCTAGTGGCATCAATGGCCGTAGTCACCTCATACGGTAGCAGATTTTGCTCCGTTATTCTGACTTACTCCTCTCAAATTTCTTATGCCGGGTCGTCCCCCATATCTCAACGCTATTTGGAGTTGACATTCAATCGGATTTAAATCAAATTGAATAAATTAAAAATTAAAATTTTAATATTTATAAAAATTAAATCAAATTGATTTTGATAAAAATCAAATCGAACTGAATCAATTTCGGTTTAATCGATTTAAATTTTTAATAAATTTTTTACTTTTTACATTTTAATATTTTAAAATTTAATTAAAATATTTTAATTTTAATATAATCTATATTATTGAAAATGATATAATGTTATCATTAATAAATTTGGTTTGATTTTTTAAATTTTTTTCTGATTACATTGAATCAAACTAAAAGTAATCAAAATTTTTAAAATTAAAAATCGAACCAAATCAATATGAATAAAAAATTAAATCAAAATTTTAAATTAATTCAGTTACATTAATGTTTTTGATTTCAACCAAACACTCTCGCCCATGCTTATCTTGATATTTCCATGTCCTTCACAAGTTTGGTTCATAAATTGATAGATTCAAGGCATACGAGATTCAAGCAATTACTGACTGCCTGTGCAAATCTCACGAACTTTTAGTTGGATTCATTGAAGACAAGAAATTGCTCCAGATTGCTCAATTGTCCCAAATTATCAATTCTTCATCTGGTTGATAATGTCGTCGTTGGGAACACGAGGAATGATCTTGAGGATGAAGAGTATGCTGTGGAGAATGCAAGAGTTCAGCGGATTCTTTTTTTCCTCAGGCTTCCATTCTTGAAGAGCTGATTCTTCGTGTTTGTAAGAGTTGGAAGTCCAAAGGGGGCAGTACTGAGGTTAGAATAATTCCATGATATTTGCATGGCCGTCGCAGCTTGATGGGGTTGCGTTGTGTGCAGGGCTTTAGTTATTGTCGATCAAGAAGTCTGCAGATTTGACGGACTTGGGTTTGATAGAAAAAGAAAAGGATGTTGTAGATGGGAAAAAAGTTTGAAGTTGAAGGTTGTAAGAAGATTACAATGAGGGGGATGATGACAATGACGTGCTTGCTTTAGGTATCGTTGAGAAATATCTGCTTGCAATGATCGTGATGCTGTACCAACTCTGCGAGCTCTGAAACCCACTCGGTATCGGAAAAGGAGACTTAGTCCTAATTGAGAGGAGATTTGGGTACGGTTGAACACAAACCATCATAGCCTGCATTTGGGTTGAGCTACCTTGTTCAATATCCCAGCTGTCAAAGATGGATTGCAACGACACCGTAGGCTTGGCATTAATTTCCCCTTCTGGACAAATGGATTTGAGCTTGTGGGAGAGGCTTTTATTAAGCCTCGGTGAGCTTAGTTATTGGCCTCCACAAGACGCAGAAGTCGGCGGAAGCAATCTGTCCCTTCCCGGTCCTGGGTTGCTCGCAGAATGTCTCACATTTTATCCATGAAACAGGTCATATGCATGTGCGTTTTATACGGATCCTTGTCCGAATCCTAAACCTGCGGGACGTCCAGCTCGGAGAAGACTAATATCCAGTATCCAGCATCTGAGAATGATGAGCAAAGAAATACAAGTAGATTCATGCAGCCGGGGTTTGAAGATGCTGTAATAGGAGTCATATTCTCGATTAAAGAATGTAAATGGTCAAATACAAGCTCACCATCAAAAGCAAAACGGAAAGCTTTCAAATTTGTTGGGAGCTGAACTTTGAGAAAGACCGAACTCATGCTTAGCTATTTATTCTTTTTTCGAGTTTCATGCAAATAGAAAGAAACCAAACAAAAAAATGCAAGTTCCACCAGTTAAAATTGACAAAAAGCATTTCCTTCCTTTTCATTTGCACAGAAAGATTCAGTGGTTCCATTGAAATTCGAAAATTGAAGCGTTTGATGTTTTCACAATTACAGAAAATCAAGCAGTATACAATTTAGCCGAAACACATTGCAAACCCTCTACCATGTTTTTTCTATACATAAAGAAAAAGACTATCAGCAGAGCGTGTACTCGCAGTCGAGCAAACGGGAAAGTATCTCTTCACAGCTTGGCCGTTCATGTGGTTCTGCCCAACAATCTCCAAATCAAGATGACAACAAAAGTCAGCAGTTACAAATAGAAAATTGTAGAAATAATTTATAGCCGACTAAAATGAGCTTTTATTAATAATGCATGTAGTTTAAAGGACAGAAAAATGAAGGGAAAATGAGAACATGGGAAAGAGGGACCAATCCACATGCCGTGATGCAAGACAATGAAAGAGGCATCCAGTTCTAACAATCATTCTTAATCTCAGTTGTCATGAATACCTGAAATTAACCTGCCCAGTGGCCCTTCAGGAATCTCCAAACGGGATCCCTCATTTGCAACAGCATAAACTACCTGAACGGCAAAGAACCAAATGAGTTTGAAACTTCATGCATTTCAAAAGATGTCTCAAATAACTAACGCATGAACAACATATGATTACAAAATGGAAAAAATCATGTGTACCCTTTCTGGCGGCACTCCTTCCCATGGTCTATTCAGGGTGCAGAGCTCCCACATTATCACCCCGAGACTGAAAATATCACATTTTTCAGTAAAGGGCTCATTTCGTATAAGTTCAGGGGCCATCCATTCTGGAGTTCCTGCGGATGAGGAGTCTCTCATAGGTGTCTCGGTCATTATTCTGGAGAGCCCGAAATCACATATCTTAACGGTCGAATGTTTGTTCACAAGACAATTTGCACTTTTAAGGTCACGATGAACTATCTTCATCCGATGTATGCACATCAATCCCCTGGTTGTTAGCAGAAAATACAAGTCAGTAAACAGCATAACCCTGACTTTTAAATAAACCTCCCAAATTATCATAATTTGATCTACTGGTCATTTGCATTTGCACATGCGCTTCACATGATAGCTAGGAATACTGCTGAATAGATGATCAGTTTGGATTTTACAACTTAGAATTAATATGCCAGGAGATATCCCATTACGAATGCGTATGAAATCTATGAAGCACATTATCTCAAGACAATGTTTCACTTACTTCACGATACAGAAAAAAGACCAGAAGTGTTCATGATGCATGTTTGATTTCCCTCACCTTGCCTACTTGTATTCCAAGGCGATGTCACCCACTTATATTCTAAGGCAATGTTCCAATATCTTGCACATTAACGGTAATATTAAATCTCTATTGTACATCAAAATTTCAGAGTTCTTTCTCGCTACCCATGAAGCTCAAGATTCAGGAGTAGAGAGCTAGACAACACATAAAACCAGCATCAAATTCTCCTTATCAGTCGAGCATTAACACAAAATCTGGAAATTATTACAGGACACTTCAAATATTGAAAAATAGATTATCAGATCTTAAAATGAGGGTGGATATAAGTTAGTAACTGAAAATGAAACAATCAAATATACTCCCTCCAAGATGGGATCACAAATGGATTTCAGGTGTAAATACCACAAGCATTCTAAAAGTACAGAGGAGAAAGTGCTCAACCTTTAAACAATTCGACAAGTTAGGATAGGCTAATATACCTGCATATATCACACAACATTTTTAGCCTCCTCCGCCAACTAAGCCTCTTCTTCTGACCACTCAAATGTATCATATAATACAGAGATCCCATCTCCATATATTCAGTAACCATTGACAAATGCGGGGGCTTCACGCAAGCACCCAAGAATAAGATAACTGCAAGAACCAGAACCTCTCATTTCAGCAACAGTCAATAGTAAAGGAGCAATAAATAGTAAATGAAGCTCTTGAGTTTCATTTGACTATTTGTTCAGAAGAAAATTTCTACAAGTGGCCTCATATACTAAGAACCCACCAATTTAGACAAAAATAAACTGACCCCTTTACTTTGATGGGTTAGATCTTGCTAATTTTACAATTACAGGCCACATTTATTGAATGTCAATAGCAGTAAGCTCAAATGAATGAATATAAAGTGTATTCTACAATAGTAGGTGAAGGGGAATACCGTTGGGATGTCGAAGTCGGCTGGAAGACAAACATGCATAAACCCACAGGGGATCAAGTCAGAAAGGTACAAGGATACATAAAACTAAAATCAACAAATATGACAAGAATTGACCTAAGAATGGATATCTCATTGCAAAAGTCCTCCATGTTTTCAGCAGTTAGATCTTGCTCTAGAAAAACTTTGATTGCAACATCTGTTCCATTCCATACACCACGAAAAACTTCCCCGAAAAACCCTATAGATGCCGCAAAAGAAACTCAATCAACAGGACAGTTTTTAGAAAGTGGAGTAAAAAAATGAACTGTCTACACTCCAAGAGGACAAAATTAAAGCTCCATGACTATTCGTTAACCACAAATACAGTTTTAATTACGTTTGGTCACACAAGTATTATCATTCCATTTTTTCAGCCCATTCATTCTCATAAGTAGGCAATGATAATTTTCATTTCCCACTGCGTGAAGCATCTGCATACAGTTTGAGGTCCTTAAAGACAAAACTTGCATAAAATGCATTTTGCAGCAGAGCACCGACAGTAGTATGTTTGGACTGCAACTGTAGCAGTACAATAAGAGCACTTTCAAACTGAAAAATTCAGCTACGAATATTAAAAGAAAAATTATAAACAATTTTTTTTAATCAAAAAAAGAAGAGAACTTACCAATGCCAACACGAGTCCCAACAGTTAATTCTGAGAAATTAATGTTCCATTCTTGGAATGGTAATAGAGCCTTATTATTGAACATGGGAGATTCAAGAACTTTGTTCCATGTTGAAACAAATTCATCAGTCACATAACCTGAAGGTCCTCTTCTTTGCGATGTTTGGCTCCTATATTGATGTGGAGATGATGGCAATGATATAGCCTTTTGGGAATTCATGTGGTCCCTTTGAACAGCATATAAAGCAGACCTTCTACCAGATATTTCATCATGACAATCAAGATCAAAATTAGATACCTGAAATGGTACACAACATAGTTAACTACAACCAGGAGCTAGAAAGATTATTCAAACCACAGGTTAGAGAACTTTCATGTAATGTAACTTGTATAACAAATATTGGAACCTAGAGGTAACAATCATTAAGAAACAGCCAAAAAGAAAAGTGATTCCTTTGGAACCTATCTTTACCACACTCTCAGAATACAAGCACAGAAAACAATCTATATTAAGCATTTTCTTTTCAAATTCAACACTCAAGGAACTCTGGAAAACAAACTGGAAATATAGAATCTGTTAGAATGAAAGGACTCCCGTCCCCAATCTTTAATAAATATTTGCTATCAATACTCTTTTTCCATAAGGAAAAAAAATTGTTAAAAGCAAAAAGAAAAAGAAGCAAATGTCAAACACAGTAAAGATGTGGAAATAACTGTTCTGTAAAGAGAAGTGTTTTCTCATTGATGAAAATGATTATATGTATACAGAGGGACAAGCGGGAACTACAGTTTGTTATAACTAACTCCTAACAAACAGAGACTTCTAGAACAATCTTGAACTTTCCTACTTCACATAAATAAATTCTGAAATGCAACATTTTCTGCTTTCCCAATCCGCACCGTTTCTTTAACTTTTTATCCGCACCATTTCACTCTATGGAACACAAGCTCTCATTCTGCCCTTTGTCATTGCGGTGCTGTATCGTTGTTTCCTTTATTCCCACAAAAGACACCATGAATCTATTGCATACAAAAGTAACTGGGCCAACAATCAAAGATACTCCTTTAAAATTCCTGTAATTCAGTCCAACCAAGCATTCCAAAACATGGTCATAAAGGATTCAGCATTTCTATCTATCAAAACATCCCAAGAGCATCATAAGCACCTCACTGTAACTCTTCCCATCTTTCTGCCTCCTAAAGTTCTTTCAAATGCATTACAAAAAAATGGCAACTAATTTGATGGGATGCCATTGACTAATTTATTAACAATGAAGCAATGAAGAAAAAAAAAGAACTGCCCATGCACCTCAGAAGTCACAAAAATCCTCCCCTCTCCCCTTCTCTTCCTCCTCATTTTCCCAGCTGTCAAAGACATTCGTTGCAATGAGAAAAAGATGTTATGTCCCAATTTACCGATTCAACTATGTTTTGATGTTACCACAAAAAAGTATCACAATCATATAGAAAATATTTATTAGATATGCCAACTCATATCATATCCTATGTTTCAAAAAATATCCCCTGGTCTCATGACCATATATCCATAATTGCCTTGCAGGGAGTTTCCACGAGAAGATTTCCATATATCATCTTACTGTCGCAGCGGATAGCCCAGGCCATAACATATAGATGATAAAAAGTCGTGTGCATATGCTACCTCATTTGGGCATCCATGTACTTATCTTAGATTCCATATCAAGCACAAATTTAACAATGTAGTCTTGCTAAAAAGTGTAATGATAACCAAACCAAATTGCAGTGTACTTAGTGGATGCAGAATGCAGAGACTTTGTCTGCATAAATATAAGATCCACATGAACTATGCTGCATAGAACAAGCTTTATGCAATGCCGAAGATAACACCCAGTATTGTAATGTAGTTTTGTAATTACAAGAGAAACATACATTTTTCTGGAGATCCGGGCCATTGTCCTTGTCATCTGGAGAGTTTGCAAAAGACCCATCATCACCTCGCTGCCTTAAAATTCGATTTTGCTTCAAAGATTCATTCATTGCACGCACAGCCCTGAAATAATTCATGATATCCTGAATAATCTTCACACATAAGAAGAAATCTGAATTTTTTTCAGAACTAAGCAAATCCACACTTGAGCAGGTTCTGTCAAGAAATAAAGGAGAAACACCAAGCAGCAGGATTACATTATCATTGTACAGGACTCAAAACCAATTTATGGGCCCATAGATACATATGCACACACTTTCTGTCCTAAGTATCTTAGCATTTAGAAAGTGGAAAGAACTGGTTTACAAACTGCTTCAAATTGACTATAACAAAAACATAAACAAGGAAAAAGATCCTCTGGATGGATCTTTTAGGGAAAATCTCATAGAAAAGGTTTAAAAGGAGAGAAGATGGTTGATGAACAATGCTTCTTGTCCAAATTGAGATATAATTAATACAGACAGCACATGTTTTTGCATTCTGGTTGGACCCAAAAAGAATTGGGAACTCACCTATTCAGCAAGTGACAACTGATGCATGCTTAGGCACCAGCAAATGGAGTGATTGATAAGTAGTAGACTAGGAATCTAAATATGAACAAAATTCAAAATTTTCAACACTCCAACTCCCAAGACCAACTAGTCGGGGCCAGCAAGTGGAACCTTTTCAATCATTTAGCTAGGACCAAACTTTCTGTTAATTGTTACACTAAAATTTTTACCTCTTCAATGTACTGATTCATTTTTCTTTCTTTCTTTTCCTCGAATCTCGAGGTGAACCTTAGTGCAACAATAAGATTGTTTCATTATGACTTGAGGTCACAGGTTAAAATAACAGAAAGAACCTCCTTGCAAAGCACAGGGAAGGCTGCCCACGTCTGATCTGATCCTCACTAAAATCTCGATGAGAAGTATCACCAGCACTGCAAGTCTGCAACAACCACTTTCTTGTTTTTTGCCTAACTCACCCCAAAAGTTAGCTCAAGGTTAGGGAAGGAGTGCGCAGGACCCTTACAAGGGCTACATGACCCCTATCCAAAACCGGATTCAACATTCCACTCACGCTCAGGAATAAACTGCAGCAAGAAATACTTTGAGGAGGCCTAAGATTTGGGTCAACCCTAACTCACCCAAAAGGAGTGCCCAAGGCTCTTGTAAAGGGCACATGACTACTATTCCAAACTGATGTGAGATTTAACAATTCCAATAGATGCCAACCCCTTTACCCATTATCTAGTCCATTATTATACTTCAACATCATTCTTAAATATTCTCATCTCAGTTACGTATGAAAATTTCTATGCATAGCCTGATTATTATCCGGCTAAACTCACCTTTCTAGCTAAACAAGGATTTTATGAGCACATCATCATAGTCATGCTCATGCTGCATTTCAAGCATGCTGCTTCAGTTCTTTTCTATGAGCAATATCCCCTTCAATTCAGTCCTAGGCTTTTCCCCTTCCCTTTAAAAGCATCCCTCAACCAATATATATGTATGTATATATATTCCTATCAATTTTGTATGACACGGTAAGAAAATTATCACAACAAAGACCTCTGCTAAATCTATTCTTACACCTCCTTCATCCCACGTTCTGTTAAATTTGCAATTGGATATATTTTATTTTCATTTCCAAATAGCAAGAAAAATAAAGAAAAAGGAGGAGGTGGAGGGGGCTAAAATGCTGAACAGATGTTGAAGAAAAATAGAGTCTACTACAGCAATAATTTGGAGAGAAGCCTTCAGTGGTGCCTTGTACCATAACGATAACTTAAAATTTTAATGAAGGTAAATAGATGCCAAAACATTTCCTATCCCATCTATAATGAAAAGTTGGCATATATTTTGAGCGGAAATATGCATCCCAATTGCCCAATTGAACACCCCCCCCCCTCCCCGGCAAAAAAAAAAAAAAGAGGATGGTGGGGGGGAGGAATTTCAAAAATAAATTTAAGGTTAACACGAAATGAAACATGCACCAACCTTACAATGTCATCACCAACCTCTGGGGTCATGCTAATGCTTCTTCTCCTTATTCTACGAGCTTCTGATGTCGATGCACCCTCTGATTTGTAGCTACAAATATATATTAAAGAAGTTCTTAGATTTAAGATAAATTGTCGGAAAACAAAAAAGAGCCAGCCATGAAACTAGACAGGAGCAACTACCAACTATTATAGTCCAGAACAATTTAGCGAATTCAACACAGGCACATCTTGCAATAACAAATAAATGATAAGACAAAGCCCCTAAAATAATTTATCCCACATAACCATAAATTGTGAAATAATATAGTGTTCCTTGCATTTAAGTAATAGGATCAAACAGGCAAGCACCTTGATGCAACTTCATCATCAGCATAATCTCTAATTGAGTGCCTGTCACCACTTAACATGGACCGTCCACGTGCTCGAAATGAAGGATGCTCTGGACTACAAAACCAGCTTATAATAGTTCATTTCAAACTTAAGTATTCCATTCCAGGACAAATACTAGATGCTTTTAGAAGTAAATTTAAGATTAAATCACTTAAATCATTGAACTTATCAAATTCATTATGGCCAATAAATTCAACTTGTATCATCAAAATCACTCTGATAGTGTTTCGGTTTCGTTAAAAACTCAGAAAACATTTATGTGACAATAAAATATTACAGCTCTATAGTCAATAAAACTGCACGCCAGCATGTGAAACAGAAGTGGATATATGCCCCAGCAAGAATAAGAAGATAACTATCACAATATATCACACTTTAAACACCACACAAATGTCAATCCATATGCAATACAAAAAGGGTTTTTAAAAAAAAAACCTTGAACTAGCAGTCCGCTGTTCAGCAATAACCTTTTTCCGGCTACGTCTCCAAAAGTTATTTGCAATATTGGGCTCACTGTGTGATAAGCTGGGTGAGGAAGGAAGAACAGAAACAGTATATTATGATCGAAATCAAATTAAAAAATTAAACGAAAGAAAAGAAGGAAAAATATCATCCAAAAGCCATAATAGAAACAAGGAAATCTCAAAAAATGAATTCCAATATTACTTCAATTTTCTGTCAATACAGGTAGTAGATCGCAACATCATATTTCGCAACGCAGGACCTGAAACATTTGCAGCTGCCTCTAACTTCCGATGGAACTGAAGGCTCTCATCCTTTTCAGCACTGTGGGAGAAAAAAAAAAGAGTTAGAGAAAGAGAGAAAGACATATTAACATTAGCAGCTTCAGAATGCATACTAACAAAGAAAATAATTTGATATAGGTTTAAAATATGATTCAACACCATCTGCTAACCTGTCATGATCCACTCTCTCTGAAAACCCACAGAGAGGACTGTTTGGTTCTAGTGGTGAATCACAAGAATCATTTTCGGCAGAATCACTCTCCCCAGCAGCTGAAATATGGGTCAGAAAAATTGCCCTGGTTGACCGAGGTATTAACTGACCAGGAAATCGCATAAGATCAACCAGTAGTTCCACAGAATTTAACACAACTATCACAGAAATGTGCTTGTATGAGTCCGTGCACTCAGCAGTTCCATCATTTGGTAATCCCTAATTTTCAAAATGTAAAAGAAAAGAAGATACTGTAACATCGATTTTTGGATATCATATATGATTTACAAGTCACAAATTGTATAGATTGCAGATTCTTTCTATATATGGAATTTCATGGGAGAGAGAGAGGGAGAGGGAGAGAGAGAGAGAGAGAGAGAACTTAATAATAATAAAGAACAAAAGAAGAATAATGCACAATTTAACCCACCAAGTGAAGTTAAAACTTACCACCATAAGCCTACTTTCAAGACCTACACTATCAGCTAAAACTTTAAACAAGATTGCTCGAGGACGGCAAGAGCCATGCTTTATTTGTCCAAGTAACTGAACACCTCGATTGTCAAACATGTGGGAGGTTTCTTCCAGTGCAGCTTTTGCTGGACTTTCCACATTTGCTCTTTTATAAAAATCAGACACCTGTAAATAAGATAATAGGGGGAGAAAAGGAAGAAAAATACAACTTTAAAATAATTGAAATTTCGCAAACGGGAATTTAAAAAATGGATAGTAGTATTTAATCCCTAAATTGGCTTTAAAATAAAGATTCTCAAGTTCATCTTATAACTTAATTGCTTGCCAAAAGGGGTTACTTAGTACTAACATTTTTTGAGATAAGTGCAAAACAAGTCCTAAAGCGTGTTAGTTTCAATATAGGTTCCATTGTTTTTACCATTAGGAAAAAAAATATATTCTATTATCAACAGGTTCTTTTCTTAAGTTTTCACTAATTATAAGTGAAAATTAAAGAAGAAAGTTGAGATCTATTATGATCAAAGCAGACACACACTTAGGCAATTGCAGACATTAACATAAAGGAATTCCTTACCGTGATCAATTTTTTATTGTAGTAAAATTGCACAACAGTAAAAACACAAGTATATTTAAATAAGCAGCTACATGAACTTCAATTTACATAATCTTAGAACACAAAGTTATAAAAGTTCTCACCAATCCAGCAATCTTTTTTATCATTGCAGCTGGATTCGAGTTCAATCCTTTGACTAATGCCCCAATCAACTGCTTCAGCATAGATAATTTTTTATCTTTCTTTGCATCCACAAAAATGATATCAGCCTTGATACCCTCACCATCCAAAGCACGAAGCTCATCTAAAGTTGGAATACTATCAAAGAGCTCTTTTAGCCTTTTATCCTGTCCACAATCACAAAACATTAGAAAACAATCAAGTGAAATCAATTCTTCAGATCAAGTAGATATCCAATTAAAATAGGTTAAGGTGGGAAGAGAAATATAACTTAGAACAAGCCACGCATCCATAATGTCTGTTCTCTTTCAGAATGTGAACATAGAGGAATGAATAAATGACGGCACACCATTACATCCATTATAGTTTTCAACAATGCAAGGGAAGGAAATCCTACAAGAGGACAAACACTGATAGACTATCAATCTCATTGTGAATGCAAAAATTTTGTTCTAGAGCCACACCACCACCAACTGGAACACTAAGAGGAGCTCCCATGTCAACCACTTTGAAATGATAATTACTAGAATGAAAGTACAAGTTATCAAAAACTCCCTTCTTTCTCATAATGAGAATCTACAAGTGTCCAATTACACTTAGTAATTCTTAATTCCTCTACTATAAGTAATGGCGCCAACTAAAGTCACATACCAGAGGAGAAAGTGGCATAAGAAGAAGGGTCCAGAAGTTACAGCAGCAGTAATAGTAAATAAGTAGGGTAAGGGATGTTGGTTAGAATGTGAGGGTATGAGCTGGATTAGTTATACAGTCGTACCAGTTGTTAGATATAACAACCATAGCTCTATATTGAGAGAGAATTAGTCTGTAAGGCATGTTAAAAGTGAATAGAAAAATACAATCTCACCTTTCTCTCAGATTCTTCTCTCTTTTCTTCTTCCTTCTTTCACTGGAATCCCTACCCTTCTCATCTCATTTCTTGTTAAGGGCTTCTCCCTTATCACAAAGCAAGCTATCCAAGGAGTCCAGGATGAAGAGATTGAATCATAGCCTATCCCACCCTATCCCTTTCCAAAGAAATATAAAGCCTTGACCATCCACATATGACCTAGCAGTTATTTAACATCCAACTTACAATTAACCTCCACACAATCCTCAATATCTAATCCAAAGCCAGTATTTAACACCTTTTGACATTGTCTAGATTTCAAGTCAGTAAAGCAGATCCATATATAAAAAAAAAAAAACCCTCACTGCTAACTAACTTTCAATTTGACCCCAAACAAAACCTTGGCCTTCCACAATTCTGTAATTTTTGTACTTGTCCACAGTTTGACTAACCAGCAAGTCTATTGCCAATTCAGAACTTTAAGCCTTCACTTTCTTTATTGGCATAATGGTTAAAAGAAAAATTCAACCTTAGCTCATATCTGCAATTTTGTTCTGAATTCAAAACTCAGTAGCAATCCTATCCAATTGGTCAAACTTGAAAAATAATATAACATTTTATTACCAAAAACTAAGAGCAAGTCCTTTCCCATGATATAATCATTCACTTCTATAGATTGATTGTACTTCAAGTTTGACTGATCGGAAATAACTGCAACTAAATCTTGAGATCAAGACAAATCGTCAAAATTAAAAGGTTCAAAAAAATTGCAAGAACACATAACATGAGACCTTTTTACTTTATAAATGGGAAGATATAAATTATTTGGAGAACTGGATTATGTGTCTGAAATGAATAAGGTCAACTTCATCCTGCAAGTTATTTATTCACAAAAAACAAGACTATCTATGAATTTTGTGCCAGTATTTCTAGTTGGTCCTGTCATGAAAGCAAAAATAAAGATGTGAATCTTGACCTTCCACAATTTTTATAGTCATCCACAAAGTAACTGAACCACAACTCCCTTGCCAAATCAGAACTTTATTTATTCTTTAAATGAGAAAATAGAACATATTTGTAAAGCTAGATTGAGCATCTGAGCTGAAACTTTTAAGAAGATCTATCCTGGGAAAACCCACCAGTCCAATTTTTGTGCTGCTTCTTAACGAAAAGCAAGAATTATCCATAAATTCATGCCAGTGTTTCTACATGATTCAATCAAGAAGACAAATCAAAATGTTTGGAATTAGGTCATACTATCAGCTAACTCAATGATAAAATATGAGTGAGTGAGAGAGAAAGAGAGAGAGAAGTAAAATCATTATACATGTCCGCATGCAAAGTGAAAAAGAAGATAAAAAATTTGGAATCATTCTAAACAATAATCATTAATTATCAGTGTACATAAACCGATTTAACAGAGAGAACACAACTCAATTATTTTCTTCACACCAATGTCACTTAAGAATAACTCAGATAACTCATAATCCTGCAAAAGTTCATATGCACGATCAATGAGATAAAATTGGTATTATGAGTCCTCACCGGCATGACAGAGTAGAAACCATTTGGAATTCGTTCAGAAAGCATCCCAGTGCTCCAAAGAATTTGTGATGCAGTCTGTGAAGACAAACCATCTTCCTCATAATTTCTAGGTGATTCCTTATGATTCAAACTCTCTTCTTGTGAAAGCAAAGAAACAGATTCAAATTTCTCCATAAAATCAGAACCCCACCACATAGAATTAGAAGGCCCTTGTTCTGTTGGCCCCGAGTCATCTTGCATTTCTTCCATGTTCTTAAATATGTTGGATGTAAAACCATTTCGGCCTCCAATCCTCACGCCATAAAGATCTTCTCAATAAAGAAATAATTCTTAGAGAACTAAGAACCTTACAAGAAACCTCTTCTGCTCCAACTTGTATAAGCTGGAGGCCATCTAACCTACAAAACCAAGACTGAAATCAAATTAGAGATATCTTTATGCACGGGGACATCAACCTTTCCAGAAATGAATACAAATACAGAGTAGACTACACATCAAGAGAGTTAAATTTATAGCCAACCAGACGCTTACTGCCACTAAACACATATCAGAAAGGATTTCAAGAAGCAAAAGACATTAGTTCTCTCAACAAGTGCAATAAAACAAATAAATGGAGTAAGACCGTGCTCTCTATTTTATGATCTAACTAAGATTAAATAGGGATTTCATCACTCAAATTATAAAAAAACTTAAAAGGGCCACACACATGTTATTATCATTTTAATTACACTTAATCATGCACATTGACATTGCCAAAGTTCAGATTAAAAACCCTCAAAATTTATTTCAGTTTCATCTTTAATGACCAACATAAGCAACTGTCCACGAGTACCAATTTTTGTGCATTTTTCTTTAATTGAAAGGAAAAGTACAAAGCCCTTGATTTACTATGAGACGGACACTCTACTAGTGAGCTACTATCCAATTAGTGCATAAGCACTTCAACCACAATGCAAGAAAAAGTACTGAAGAAAAATAGCAACACTTAAGTTGTTTTCATGTTATGTATTTGATAAATAACCAGTAGTTGAAACTACATCTACAAGTACCTGTGTGAGTACTTAATCGAACCTATGTAAAAAGGCTGCATTAAAAGAAATTGCTAAGATCAACCCTTATCCTCCAATGCATTATGAAATTATTATTTGCATTTTGAGTCCGAATATAAAATCCTCAACAAGCTTCCCTTGGCACACTTGACAATGAAGCTAGCGTCAACTCCATTATCCACAGATATATGATTTGTCTTCAAAATAACCAACCTATGCAATCATTTCCAACTAAATATAGACCATCTCCTCCATCCATCAAAGTGAAATGTTAACCAAACTCTCTCAAAAAACAGATCAATATAGCCTTACAATTCGATCCAAGACAACTGTGTACAACACCATAAACCCTGAGCATTTATTTAATCTAAGAGACACATCCTTATTCTCTTACAAGGATATCTAATTAGCAAGCCTAATCAAATGCCACTAGAGCTAGTAAATTAGTATAATTCAAATAAAGTAATAAAATATTAAAATAGATCCAACTCTTCATTACAAAAGAACGCAGCTGCACAACACTTCACCTAAGCCACTTCAAATGAGCTAAAACTATTCCTATATTATACGTACACAGCCCAACCATTTCTCTGGATTGTAAATGAAAAAGAAACAAAATCAGTTCACAGAAATTTCCAAAGAATCAAATCACAAACGAACCCTAATTGCCAGCATGATTTGGTGCAATAATAAAAAAAAAAGACAAAATTTGAACCTAAAAGAATCTAGGAAAAACGAAGAAGGATCAAGCAGGAGAGAAAAGAAGAGTTACCACCAGCAGATCCAAGAATTAGAATCCCAAGCTCGTCCTCCAGCCAATACCATTTGAATCTCAAATACGACTCATCCCTACATCACTCTTCCATCTCTTCCGATTAAAAAAGTATAATAAATACGTTCCCTACGTAAAATATAGAGATAGACAGAAAAGAGAGAGAAAGAGAGAGAGAGAGAGAATGGCAGGGGATAGTACCAAGGAATTGAGAAAGAGAGGGAGATGGATTCGATTTATTAATTAATATTTTTCTTTTTCTTGTGCGTTACTATTTATTATTGTATTTTAATAAGACGTGAGAATTGTTGCAGAATATTTAATTTAAGTCCTAATTTGAAGTTTTATAAAATAGTTAGAGATTTTTGAGGATTTTTAAAATTTTAAATTCATATTTATATTTTTAAGAATACGCGATTTTGAGAAAATTTTAGATAGTTTTTTAACTTAAAATTTATTTTGAAATACTAAAAATATTATTTTTAAATTCTTGTTTGATTTCTATATTATTGTAATATAGAACATTTAATTTTAACATAATAAAATATTTATACAATTATTTTTCAGAATAAAAAATTTAACTATATAAATTCAAACATAATTTATTATACTAAAAATTAAAATATTAATTTATTCATTAAATTTTTATTTTAGTAGAACAAAAGTGCCAAATGCTTAAGAATCAATGTACTTCGGAAGGAAAAAATTGAAGGATGTCTATATTTTATTTTCGCTGTTTATTTATCAATTTTCATTCTTAGTTCTAAAAATTTATATATATGCTTATAATTAATTAAGTAAAAGAAGAAATGAGTTTTTTTTAGAAAAAAAAAAAATGAGGAAAGCAAAAGGGTTTTATTTGGTGAGAGGGCGGAGAGTCACGTGCATGAAAGCGGGGTATCTGGGAACTCTCTCCGACAGCCAGCTGGCGTTAGGGGTTGGCTCACCAACATCCACACCTTCGTCCGCGTGAAACAACCCCTGCCCTTTTTTTTCTTTCACTCTTTTTAGTTTTTTATTTATTTCTTATTTTTTGTTTTGTTGACTAATTATAAAATACCCACTTGAAAAAAAAACACATGCTGATTTTTTTTTTTTTTTGCATTTCAAATGATTATTAAACTTATTTTAATCAATATTAAAAAATTTTGAATTTTCATTAGTAGCGTTAATAAATAACACATAAATTAATAAAACTATTATCTGACTTTTTAATCGAAATTTAATTGTTATGTTTTACATAAATAATTGATTCTATATTATTGTTCTTATTATATATTTGTTATAAAATCATAAATACACTTATGAACGATTAAGATTGTAAATTGTAATCTATGGTATTATTTTTCTATTTTTGATTTTCTCAAATAATAAAAATAATAATAATAATAATTCAATAGTTATTTATTTTAAAATAAAAACAACAATTTAAAACACACGAATCAATTAAAAAAATTAATTGAATTGTACATATAAAATTCTATTTTGCAAGCAAGCTCTTAGTATTAAATCAATTAATCTTTCTACAGGTGGTCGAATTGTGATGGCCCAAAATAGAACATCTTGATCCCAATTTTCGGGGATCAAGTTCTCTCATGGAGTATCTTCATAGGGCTTTCAAATGCTAAGTGCTTGGTAAAAAACGACAGCGCTTTGCCTATTATTTATATACAAAATATACATATATAGATAGATATATAAGGATGTAGTGTGCTAAAATCCAAGATAGCTACACCAAGTACAAGACATGCAGGTGACTAACTTGGTTTCATCAGTTTCAAGCACTTGTTCTGCCAGAGTCTTGTGATGAAGGGAACCTGGCCCCTGGCTGCATAGATAGAAGCTAAGAGTAGCTTCCCATCTTCTACGTTGCCCGTTGAGTCTCTACCAGTGGGCTAGTGACTGCATAGCATCTGCCATTACTAGGCTATAATCAGCCTCTGGCTGTGCACAACTTGCATCAATTGTACCCCACCTGAATAACCTCTTTCATTGAGTATTGACCCTCCCAGTGCTGGATCCATAATTTGCACCACCTTTCTCTCTATCTGTCAACTGGGCCAGCACCTATTTCACAAACAAATAAATGAAGGAAATGTGAACATCAAACGCAATTATAAAGCTCATATAAAGTAGATCAAGTCCTAACCGTAAAGATAATTAAATGTTGCACCAACAAATGAACTAGTTACAGTTGTTTCATTTACTGAGAACAGACAAGGTTCCCACACAAGACACGAGACACCTTCTCCAAAAGTCTATGCAAATCTACAAGAACTCTGCCCGTGAGCAACCCCATAACTGTAGGCATCTGATTTTGTCGCTAAATTCCCAGTTCTTGCACACTTGTGCAGCAGAATAATAATTAAAAAAAAAAGTTAAATATAGAAATGACACACGAGTGTGATTGGCATCAAAATAACAAAATGACATTTTCTTTGGACTGGAGGAATTTAATTGAGATATTCGAATTTGACAATGCATAAATTATTTGATTAATTTGATTCACAATCCTGATTCAATGTGGGTTTGAAATGCCAATAAAAGTTGTAATTTCAAATCCAGCTCAAATGTTTTCAATCACATAATTGACCTAAGCATATGAAAATTGGGTTTCATGCTCAAATCATTCATTTGAAATCCTTGCCTCCAAATGCAGTGATGTACTATATCTATGGCAGAACACGTAAAAGCCTCTGAAAACTTCAGTGGATCATACTCAGGGGCAACGTATCCCTTGGCCCAACACTCGAGTTGAGACATGTCCACCAGCTGTCAGGTCCAAGCTTGGCCAGTCCAAAATAAGAAACCTTGGCGTGGAAATTTTTGTCCAAGTGGATGTCGCTGCTCTTGAAATCTCTATAAACCACTGGAGGACTGACATGTTCATGCAAATATTCTAAGCCCTTGGCGGCTTCAAGGGCAATTCGCAAACGTACGTGTTTCCCTGTCAATATCAAGTGCAAGGCATTTTGATCTGCATTTCCAATCTCAAGTGCAAGGCATTAGTTTGAGCTTGATCCGTTTTTTGATGATGAGCCAAGCTTGAGCTTGCAAGATGAAATTTGACTTGAGCTTGAGTCCTGATCTCAAGGCTGGTAAAATATGGAGCATCCGAAAATTAGAAATGTTCATTAGCATTTCAATGCACAAAATTGCGCCATAAAATTCAGTTATATCTAAAATTTTTCTGCTCTTGTTTTAATCTTAGGGATTCAGCAAAAATTCATGGCTGTCTGCATTATGTAGAAGTCATGAAAACATCAGCAAGTTTCTAGCAGAATACACACATTTCATATGTTTTTACATGGAATAGGAAAAACTGGCAGGATTCGTACAATGAACAAAGGAATGTAAAATAGATTTCAGTTGACATCTCATATAACAATAACAGCTTGTTTGGGAATGAAGGGGAAAATGAGGAAACAA
The DNA here is from genome assembly GCF_001659605.2 of Manihot esculenta. Lineage (NCBI taxonomy): Eukaryota > Viridiplantae > Streptophyta > Magnoliopsida > Malpighiales > Euphorbiaceae > Manihot > Manihot esculenta. The sequence continues at coordinate 7,097,219 of NC_035162.2, read as the reverse complement.
AGAGAAGCGGTGAAAGGGGGAGGGGAATTGATTTTTCATTGTCTAGAAAGCCTAGAGAAAGGCAAGGGATTGGATATGTAATGGCGAAATATTCTCATGGGGCCCAAAATATTTTCTCTCCAATTTGAGGAGAAAAGGAAAGCACAAATTTTCTTCTTTCTTGTACTTTTACGCAAATTCTGATTTCTTCTTTCGCTTTTTAGTGGATGAAGGATTTTATAGTAATTTTGATTTTTCCACCTCTTACATCCCTATGTTTCACTACTTTTGAGAAAAAAAAAATTGCAGCATAACAAGTATTAATAATAAGTAGCATAATCTTTATATTTCATTTAAATGTCTCAACTCTTGCAAATTTCTACTAATGTCAAAACAGGAAGAGAAAAAGAGAAAAGGAAATAACTCACCCCTTATAGGTCAGTGAACAAAGATGAGAGTTGGAGAAAGAACAGGCAGAAATTTGAGAACCTCGCACTCACAAAAACATGCATATTTGCTTATGCACAAGTGCTGACAGTGACACGTACAAATTGTCATCTTTACTTAATTTCAAGGGAATTAAAAGGATGAGCTAACACCAACCTGAAAAGGGTATTTGCTGAATCAAATTTTCTATTATTTAATAATACATAATTTCATCATTAATATTTTAAATAATCAATAAATAGAAAATAATTTATTTTAATAATCACTTTATCTATAATTTAATTAATAAATTTTATTGTCGAATATATAGATATCAAACCTAAATTCCTCTTCTCCTTGATCTTGAATTTCACTGCAAGTTAGAGGTTTGGTACTAAAAAGCTGAAAAACAAGGTAATTATATATATATATATAAGGCAATGACATATTAAGAAATTGTGGAATGGAAAGAATTTTTTTTTCTTTTCACTTTTGAAGGAAGAAAGTCATATATTTAAAAATACTTATTTTTTTACTTTTCTGACTAACTTTCTTGAGAGTCACAAATATTGAAGAAAAATACAGAAAATTTTTCCAAAAGTGCCGAAGCGAAGCGTCACTTTCCAGATGTTCAAGTAGCTTGCGGAATCCATAATTACAAATAAGAATACAGAAAGGTGGAATGGGGAGTTAGTAATCATAAAGTTCAAAATATATATCATTCTTCTCTTTCCACTTCCACACATTCTTGGCAGCCAAACAATTAATCTCTTTCTTTTTCGCACTCATTTTCCGCAATCAAATAATTAATTCCCTCCCATTTTCAGCAGCCGCATACAAATCAGCACATAGCAACAACAAGGGTAAAAATCCAACTTACTCGTGTGGTTGTCAGGGCGTTTGGAGAGCTTGTCAAGCATATAGCAGTAATAGCTAAAAGCCACAAGCAAACAAGCTACGGCGAGTGAAGCAACCACGACAATGGCCATCAATGCTACGCGCTCCTTCCTTCTATACCCAACATTCTCCGTTTCCGTGCTCTGTTGTTTGCGTCAGATTGAATGCAAAGAAGGAAACCAGCAAGAAGGAAGAGAAGAGAATGGTAATGGTTCAAGGTTCTTTGAGTTAAGAGATCCGTGCCCACCCTCTCTCTCTCTCCAAAGCATTGCTCTTACTCTTTGTCTCGTTTGGGAAAAATTATTCCAAGTAGATGTTGCATTTAGGACAGTCATATGCTAACAATTTATGCGATCATTACTCAATGATTAACGGATTGTGGCTGTGGCTGCCAGCCATTGATGATGCACTAAATGCCAATACAAGGGCTTCCTTATTTTCCTTATTGTTTATTCTTAAATAAAAGGCAGATATAAGAAATTAGAAAATCCAATATTATAAATTTACAGAAGTTTTGTTTATATTATCTTATTAACTTATCTTTTGAGATTATGACTGCGCATATGATTAGATGGATGCTTTGTAGACAAAATCTTGAACATTATGAATTAAAACTTTATTCCAAAGTCCAACCAAAATAATTAATATTCCCAAAATTATTTAGCCTTAATTCTACAAATCAGATATACAATATATATAAATAAAAAACAAAAAGCATATATAGATGAACGATCTGGTTTGTTTTTATATATGGATGCTTACGATATAGAATTTCCAGCAGGGCATAAATGTTTCAGTGATATGTGCAGGCATTATTTCTCTGATGACATATATATAGAGCGAGATCTCCTGCTGGCTCTCACCTGATTGTATATTTGTATTATTCATATATTCCCTGCCCAGATAGTAAGGCCTACACAAGTCATGACAATCTATGATTCCTTCAATCTCTATTCTATGATTTACTAGATATTTGCTATCAACTTTATAAAGCAATATTTACATATTTCTGAAAGTTTAAGGAAAAAAAAAAAAAAGAACAAATTTATTGAGTTGATTTATCAAATACTCGATGGGTTAATATAAAATAATACGTAAATGTATTTTTAACAAGAAGTGATAAAAATATAATATATGCATTTTAATCATATTATTTTACAGTTGAGAAAACTTCAGTGGCACATAATTAATGCACAACGTAAAGATAGATCTGCTAATTTAAAAGCAAGCTTACAAATTCAGGAAACAAAGGGAGAGACTGATATCGATCACTGGAACAGCTCGAGAGAGAAGAGCTAGTAGTTCTTGAAATTATCAGCTCAAGTTATAACCTCCCTTCATCATCTTAGACAATTGGGTAGCAAAGAAAATAACTCCCTTTAACTTCTTTCAGTACTTTGATTCTCCAACAACAAGCTCGATCCTGCAAGAATGAAACATGAGTAGAAACCCTATATATTAGCTTACTTGTCTCTGGTTTTGATCAAGTATATAAAAATAAAAAAGACAAAATTTAACTAAACCATCGAGTGTTTGAGCTTGTTCAAGCAAGAGGGTATACTGTAATAAGAAACCCTAGTGTGATTTTGCTGCTTGCTCATGAGTTTTGGTCCAGAAATATAAGAAACATGGGAGATAGAAGCAGAAGCATTTTGTTAATATCTCCTTTATGCAGGTCCATGTAGAGACCTTTAGAAATTGATTCTCTCTCTCTCCATAGAGACAAGAAGATTTGAGGTTGTAGCTACCAACAGAAGATGTATTCTTTTGAGGAGCACATATATATATATGAAAATCATCCAATCTGAGATGACCCAGCAAAAGTTCACTAGCAACAAATGCAAAGATGCAAAGGGGAAGCATTATTAGCATTAGTTAAATAGAATAAAACCTATTGTCCCACAAAATCTGGTATTGGACAACATGCAAATCTTACAAGGTACAAAGAATAATATAATAAATTTCATATCTGCCCTTGCCAACGAGATCTTCTTCACTATACTCATTTTCAGAAAAAGCAATTGGTGGGGCATTAGTTGAAAATGGACTTATCTTCAATTAATTAACTTATAGTTGGAGACTTTCACATAGCTAATATGGGATTTGTGGAGATATTTGACATCAGAAATGGCATACAGAAATCCATATAAATAAGAAAACCTTAACTTTTGTTATTGTGGGGGTGTCAATCATTGATTCCTTTGCATATTTTATTTCTATAAAAATAAAGTAAATGATATCTATCAATTGACCTCTCATGGGAAGGAAAATCCTCAAAATCTTCAAAGAGCTAATTAAATAGAGAAAATTTAGCATGCAATTTAATAATATTATATAAAATTTATGAAAACTCCTCAAATATATATATATAACTAGATCATGAATGCTTTTGCATGATATGCAAGCGAGCTAGCTTCTCCATGAATAAGAGATCAAGAAGTCTGTTCATCTAAAAAGGATGCATGTTATTTGAAATATATTTAAACATCCTTGTCACCATTGCTAGCCTTTGATATATCTTTGAGACTACAGTAATGGGTACTAATTAATTAATCAAAATTTTTTTTTTCAAGTAACTTAATTTATCTCTAATATATATGAAGAGCATATATGAAACTAGGGTTCCTAATGCTGTTTTCTAAATTGGCAGTAAACAAAATAAGATCTTGCAAGAAATTGAAGATTCAGTCTGCACATATGTATGATGCTTGTATATAAGTGATTTGAGGGTTTGATTAATGCAGATCAAAAGAAATACATATTAAAATCAATTATTTTATCAAATGTCTTGGAGTCTTTCACAGCTTAAGCAATAAGGCACAAAGAAAAATGAGAGAAAAGCATTAGTAATTTAACGAGAAAAGGGCAAAGGATGAACATGTAAGATACTAGAAATGCATGGCAGAGCTGGATTCATCAATCCCTTTGCTTGAACTAGGCTTCTTCTTCTTCTTTTTGTAAGGAATACCTCTTGCCTTAGCTTGACAGTCCCTAACCTCCCTTAGATACACACGAATAGCGCCACTGGCAAAAGGGTTACTCTCAGGAGGACCTCCATTTTCTTCATAAGCAGCTCGGAGCCTACCAATAAGGGCATCGAGGCTGCCCCAAGCTTGCCTGAGAGGGCAAGTACAAGGAGCCGGTGGCTCAGGCTGCCCATAAAACATGCAGCCTTGAAGATGGACCTTAGTCTTCCCAAACTGATCTAGGTACCTGAGGAAGTCAAGAACATGGTTGCAATTGCACTGAGAAAGAGCCACCGGAGGCCTCTGATTCTTCAAGTACTGACCAAAAGTATTCCAATCCCTTCTTTTCTGAGATTCATAACGGCTTGGAGTTGCAGCAGCAGAAGAGTGTTGATGGTCTTCATTGGATCCTTGTGCCAAATCTTTTCCTCTTTCACTAGACATGAGCTGCTGCGAGCGATCAAGTTGATTAATGGAGAGATTGGCTTGTATGGTTTTTGGTGAGTAAGGCAGAAAGGATGAATTAATTGAGCGAAAAAAGATAGAAAGCAAGAGGTGAAAAGAATAGGGTAGGAGAGACTCAGTGGAGAGGAAGATGGAGTTCACATCATGGGACTAGTGATGAGTAGACATTCAATGGGGCCATCTGCTGTTGCTTTCTGTATCCTCTCTTTCTTCTTCATCTTTGATTTTTTTTTTTAAATTAGTTTAGTTATAAATTTTTATATAATTTCTATTAGTCCTTTGGCATTAACTCTAAGTTTTCCCTCTAAACATACAATTATTGTATGTCATTTTGTCAACACAAGCTTTTATTATTCAAGCAATATTATACTTTAATTCACATTCTTACCCTTAATTAATATCATTATGACATCGAATCTCATCGCACAGAAAAAAAATATTTTTTATGTCTATTTAAATTTTAATTGACATTATTACCCTCAATTAATTAAAATCAATATGATTCACTCATCAAATTTCGTGTCAAATAATAAAAATAAAATCTACTATTATTTAACATAAAAAATAAAAAATGTTTATTAGAATTAAGCAAGAAAAATCTTGAATTCTATTTTGAAAATAGATACAACACTTTGCTTATCTTTATCAGATCTGTCATGACAACTTCAGACACATAGATACATGCATTAATGTTTATGCTTGTAGTCAATTGAGATGTTTATTAAATTTTATGCAGATTAATGTGAATGATGAGATCCAAGCCAATTAGTTCAGACAAAATGTTGCTGTTCTTGATGTCTTTAATTTGTCTAGAAAGAGAGAGAGTGGATGATAATATTTTTGTACACAAACCCTAAAAGACAAGTGATACAAGGTATATGCTTTATGTCAGGTTTTTAGAAGAATCATGACATGCCTATCAAAGCAGAATGGTCCCTCTCCAACCCTTTTTTTTTTTTCTTTTTGGGATGCATGAATTTATATATACACACATGCAATGCAAAGCCAAAAATCATGAACATAGATTTTTATTTTTTTACATTTTTTGAACTTAGTGGGAAATTAACTGTGCATATAATCTTTTACTGAAAACAAAGATTAGGTTAAGCATGTGATGGTGTTTTGGCATTAAACCTAATTTGGTTGATTTTGAACTTAACAAAATAAATTCTTACTTGCCATGATTTTGAGAGTGAGAGGAAACCTGAGGTACACGTCAATTTGATGGGGATGACAGCTGACCAATCTTATTGGGTCCCATTTATAAGATACCCCCTATATATCCCTATAGGGCTTGATGTTGATATTTATTTGTGACCGTCTGATTGATTTCTTGTTAATTAATTAATTATTAATCAATCAACTTTATTTCAAAATTAATTTCCCATCAACCTTGCTAATTAAAACAAAATTGCTAGTTTAACGGGTGCTCTCATGGGGAATGAACGAATCGTATATATATACCAAGAATATAATTATCAAGGTTAAATTATATTATTAAATCATATAAACCCTAATTTAAATGGATCACCCAAATCCGATTCGAGGAGAAAACTCGATATAGATCAGAGAGGCTCCCAGCTAAGTTAGGTGATCAAGATATCATGGGTTGGATACATTTCATGTAACTACTTAATTATTTTTAGATACAATATCATTGAAATTATTAAATTTTAATTTATTTATTTATTTATTTTTATATGTAGTAAAATCATTGAAAATTTTGAATGAAGTCAATTTAAGTATGAAATTGCAACTTTATTGAAATTAATATATTTTGTGTGTTAAACTGTTATATATTTTCCTGAACTTTAGAATTATTATATCCCAAAACCTTAAACAATTGGTTCAACAGCAAGTGACAGTTATAGCATATATAGAGTAAAATTTAAATTAGAAATTAACTTCATAATTTTAAATAATTAAATTTTAATTTTTATAAATAATTAAATTATTATAATTTTAATCAATATATAACACCGTATGGATGTCTTATATATTTAAATTATAATCACAAATCAATCCTAATCGTTTAAAAATTGCATATTTATAATATAAAACAGTAATTTATTTTTTTATAATAAATAAAAAAAATTAATTTATATATTAAAAAATTACTTTTTTAAAATTACTTGTAAAATAATATTCATAATGGTTATTAAAATATTACTATTGAAACCCTAAAATATAAGATCGGTGGTTGTAGTAATGCAAGGAATGCCAGAAAATGATTTGTCACCCTATTAATTAAATAATATTTATTATTATTTATACAGTGCTAAAACTATTAATCCAATATGATAAATAGTGTTGAATAGACGTTTTAATTATTTTTTAAAATTAAAATTTTTTTATATAATATAAAAATTAAATAGTAATTTTTTAATTAAAATTGTTTAAATTTACATTAATAACGTTATATTAATTGTTAGATATACGTAAACCCAAAACGTGCAAAAAAATTTCCAGGTGGAGGAGCATGGCGAGGGAATAGGAAAGATTCCGAAAGCTAAAACGTGTAGGTAGGGTTTGACGATGATTGATCGCCTTTTATGACATCTGCTGGTTTAACTTACAATTATACACCAAAATTTACGAAGGACATGCACCCTGTCGGCATTCTTTAATTTGCTTTGCTATCTGCCTTGCCATTTTTTAACTGCATGGTGAATTTCACTTCTTTTTTATTTTTTTTATTTTTTTTTTTAAAGCAGTGAATTTCACTTCTTTATATGTTATGACTGACAGCACACCAATATCTTTCTGTGTCTGTTTTTGCAGGCATGTCGGTAGAAACTTGTGCATTTCTTTTTCTTCATTTTTTTTTCTCTCTCATTTGATTTTCTTTTATAATAGTTAATAAAACAATTAAAATTACTTAAATTATACGCACACCATTCAATAAAAATATATTCACTTTTTTTATTTATATTTAATTATGGGCGACTTTTGTATAAAATTTAATTATATTAATTATTTTTTTATTATGTAAATTAATTCTATGTTTATTTTTTATGAAATAATATGAATAATAAAATACTTCTTAATTTAACTATATTACTATATATTTTGAATTACTTATTGAAAAGTGAATTTTATTTTACCTATAATAAAAAGTCGCATCCCTTTCAAAAGACTAAAAAACAAAAATCAATCATACATTGTTTTAACACTTTTTAAAAATTTAAGTATTAGATTATTCAAATCTACTAATATTGATAAGTGAAAATGAGATAATTAAAAAAAAGGGAAAAATATAATAAAATCAGACTAGATCTAGTGCGGCAGAGATTGAAAACCTCGAAACTCTCTCTTCACGAGGAAAGAGGGAAATGAGATATCCATTTATAACGGTAAAGAGAAGAAATAATATAATTTGGTATTATTTCGAAGAGCTTGTGAAGAAGTTTGTTCAGTAAAAGCCGTAGATACAAGCAGATCCAATAATGGATTAATTTCAAATCGGCCTCGGATTTGTAAAATCCCGATTGGAACTATTGACCAGTCCACATTTTGAACTCCTAAACCGAATTTCTGAAGCCCCCTTCTCCATCTTTTTACAATTGCAAATCTAGTATCTTATTTCATTCGCAAATTACGTCTCTGTGTAAATAAAACATAAATATATAATAATTTCCATACTTTGTGACAAAATTTTCTAATAGATAATATAAATTCTTCTTTTTTGTTTCCTTGGCAATGAAAAAAAAAAATCTATAATGGAAGAGTTTCAATCGATTTTAAATGAATTAAATTAAAATCTAACGCCCCCGAGCCCAGACCGGAACCAGCCCACCAGATACACCCAAGTCCTGTCGAGATGGGAAACAAAAAGAAAAAAGAAAAGAAAAAAAAAGGACCCGGACAAAAAATCACTTTCAATATAATATTGGATGCTGACAAATTGGCAATACAAGTTACAGTTGCAGCATACCATGCAATGCAGCACAAACTGAGACTTCCAACTTTTTTTCCTTCTTTTTCTTTTCAAATCGTTTAAATGCAAGTACATCTACAAAATAAGCCAATTTGGGGAGTAATTTAGGGGAAAAAAAAAATCAACCTAAGCTAATAGAGTCCTCTTATAACATACCAAGAAAAATATGCTTGAACGGCCAATTTATGCACTTGATTCTGTACAACTCAACCCACCTTCGTCATCTTTTGTAATCTTCCTTGCAAGTCTCTTTCATGAAGAAATTCCAGCCCAACAATGCTGCCCCTACTGCAGGCTCCACCTGATGGTGATGCAAGAAATAAAACACATATTATATATAGTAATTGAAATAAGGTAATACATTAATCGATAAGAAGCATAGGAAATTTTCTGTCACGTTTCGAAATAAAAAATGTGCAATTAAAAGCCTGTTTAGGATTACAGTTTAAACTTGCTGTTTAGAAAAGTATCATTATAAATAATATTGGAAAAAATTGTTTAATTGTATCAGAAATTTACTGATTAAATATATCAACATTAATTTATGGCAGCCTCTAAATAACATATTTAAGGAGGTGTTTTCCAAACAACTACTCTAGGAACGATGCCAAATACACTCTAATCATAAGATGCATAGTCATAGCTCGTTACATGATTTGTTCCGCTTCACCTGATCTCCAGTGCATTTAATTGGGCAAGGAATGCCACAACATTCTTTTAATTTGGAGATACATGTATCATAGGATATTTTTTTTAATCTGTCACATACTGCATCTTTCCTCTTTTATTCAAGCTTGATCCGAATTATAATTAATCTCAGCAAGGTCATATTCAAACCTAGTCAGAGTTGAGTCTAGAGCAAAAAGAAGAAAGAAGCAAAACAAATATGGAGATCCAAATCATACTTGCACATAACAAAAAAAAAAGTCGGGGGGCAGGGATCAAATCACACGTCTTCAACCATACTTCCTTTAGCATAATAATAAGAAGATCACATGTATGGCATGCGTTAGAATGGGTGGGATAACTATGATCCTGTTAAGAGTCCTCAAGTAACTTTAACCATAATATATGCTCTAGGAAATTTACCTAAAATGCCCCCTTAATTTTTTTCATTTCCATATTCGATAGCCATTCACAATTTTTTGTTAATTATCAAAATATTAATGGCACTCCAATTTCTAGTTTTGCAAGTCAAATGTTTCTTAGAACTCTAGAAATCTCAATCAGACCTAACCTAAAACAACTAATGTTCTCTCTTCCCAATAGGTTGACCCTACTATTTCTCAAGAAAAATAAAACAAAAGAATTTAACTTGAATTGCAGATTAGTCTTTTCATGCAGATCGAAATTTCTACCGTCTTATGTATCCTCCTAATTTGCATCCCACTAGGTAAATTGCATTTGGAAAGCTAAGCTGCACTAAAAACTTCTATCTTCTTCCCTGGGCAAATTATAAGCCAACCCACCCATGAGGTTAAGACATGTAATTGGCAAGTGATTCATGGAAGAATTACAAAGATGGTTTGTCGCAAGAACAGAGTCTAAACAAGGATCCCTATGTGAACTGCTATAAAAAAATGAGACACTCTTGGTGTATCACAGGCACAGATTAAGTAATCTTCCAACTGACACTTTTATGGAGAGAAAATTAACAAGTTATTGACGAGTGTTAGGGCCAAGATTTGAAGAAGGGAGATCCGGGTTGAGATGAGTTCAGATTAGGGTTGATTAGAGAGAATATAGGTGAAATCGATGGCCTTTTGAAGCCAACATTACTACTGATTCAGTAGCAGTAAGATTGCGGAAGGAAAAAAAAAAGACAGTGGAAATAGAGAAGGGGAGTCTTAAGCACACCGGCGTCACACAAAATCAAAATACTCGATTTCCATTACCAAAGCCCAATAAAATCTATATTACACATATTTGTAGAGGATTATTGTACTCGTTCAACAAGAAAAATACCTCAATAATACAGATCCCCATACTTCCAAATAAGAAGCAAATAAATTCCTAAATAAGAAAAAAAATGTCTTAATAAAATCCAGAAGCTTTGGTACCTTGGAAATCTGTATTTTCCTAAATAGAAATGTAACAAAAATTTATAGTTGAAAACTAAATGTTGAAACTAAGAATTAATATTAATTTCAAAATCTTTTTTCTAGGCATGCATCACGATATTTCTTTTTGTCTAATATGCTTGTTTTAGGCCAATAATTTTTGAGCAATACACTTAAAATATTTACAGGATTTTGTAACCATATATATACATGTTTAGCTTCTTGAGCACAAACACCAATGTATTTAATATATAAAACAGGATATCCAACAGATGATCACTTGTCCTTATTGGATTCCAATTGGACATTTAGCTTAATTGTCTCTAAGGATTTTGGTTTACACATTGGTTTGGATTAAGAGAGTGCACCCCTTATGAAGCCTTAGACACTCCTCCTTTGAGCTAGCTTTTAGGGTAAGTCTCATTTTCTTAAGCTGATATTAGAGCCTCTTCATTCCATGTTTATCTCCATTTCACGCTCCAATTGTTTGGTTTGTTTGGTTCTTAGTGAAGGGGGTGTGTTAAATTTTCACAATTGTTTTAAATAAGGTAACGTGCCCCCAATAAAGCCTTAGACACTCCTTCCTCTTTAAGCTAACTTTTAGGGTGAGTTAAACTTAGTTCATTTTTGAAAAAAACAATGATTAGAAAACAAGATCTGCAGCCATAATGACTTATTACAGGCCAACCGACTTTTGTACTCCTTTCCCTTTCATTTTCTGAATTTTTTGGGGTTATACGAAATTTATTCCCATAATCACAAGTCTTTTTCTTTTAAAAGATCAACGATTAACTATTATAGATTAGAAACATCTTGAACAAAGAACATCAGTAATGAATGAGGAAAACACACAACCAAACATATTTTCAACTCCTAATTATTATATTTGTAGGAATTCTTTCAATCTTCATTCATAAAGTGCATTTAGTTCATTTTCTTTTTGGGCTAGTGTCCACAGCCAAGTTTTGTTCAAATACTGTCATTGAAGAAATTTAACAGAAGATTTGCTGGAAACTGAGCAGTCATTCAAAGAATAAAAAAATAAAAATTAAAAAACTTATGGTGGGAAGAAATTGAATAGTGGTTACCTTTGGCCGAATTGGAAGAGCCCCAGGGTAGTCTTCGGAAATGCAGTTTACAACCTCTTTTCCTATATCCCACCTCTTATTTGCTTCAAGAACACCACCAACCATAACAAGGGGAAAAGAAGCATTTCCATCTATCACAAAAGCATAATAAGATACAAAAACTTCAAGGGAGGTAGAACAACACTAAAAGGCTATCTAGTTACCCATAATTCTTTTAAGTACATATTAACTGTATTCCTAAAATTTAACCGCCTCATATTTGGTGTTCACTGTCCAGAAACATGTAAAAGCCATTCTGAAGGAACTGCTATATCATAATAACTTATGCACTATATGCTCAATATGGATCTGATTGTCAAGGACAAAAATGCAATCCGAAGAAAAATAAACTTAATCACCATGTTCATCCACATTTTGTAATTTGCAACATGTACAATATAAACAGATATCATTGAATTAATTACCCAGCTCATGAGCTTTTTTTTTTCACCAAATACCAGCATAATTATACCATATTTTACTTTAACCAGAATAACCATAAGCGTTTTGAGGTCAACAGGCCTAGTGAACCTTCTATCCCTATTTCATAGTGATCGGAACCAAACCAAAGAATTAACTGAACCACACCTTCACCACATAAGTCAAGTTTTTGAACAACAGCTTTCACACTTAAAGCCAACTCTTCAACTGAATCTTGCAAGATTTTATTTGCTACTTCATCACCTGCCTCTGCACAAGATACAACGACTGGAACTAGAGCTGCAATACGAGCCCAAGATGGATCTGCGTACGTCCACCTATATACCAAAAGATAAAACACAATATGTTATTCCATAACTGGTATTCATTTTATCAAGCACCACATGCACTCCAACCAAAGTAAGAATACTGAAACATAATTTTCTTTTTTCAGTAATTCTTAAAGATTACATAAGAGAAACAATTATTGTATATTTAAAAATATAAACAGGTCCACAAAATTCATTCACTTGAAAGAACCAAGTGATAAAAATTTTAGAAAAGTATTTATGTGAAATTTCTTCAATTTCCTATTTTTTCACTACATCAATCAAAGAAATACTGTACTTGCAAGTTCAAATTATTTTGATGTAAAGAACTAAATTTTCATTTTCAATATTTTCCATCTTCAAGTTATTAGTGTAAATAATTCACCTATCTTATGCTAATAAGACCCTACTTGTAAATATTTCGAATTGTAATTGTCAAGCTGAAACCTAATGAATCACAAGTCTAATTGAGTATTTAAGTTTATAGAATTTAACATATATTTATTTTTATACAATATCTGCATAATAATTTGTGAAATTCAAATGCATTTGAGTTCATGTGGTATCTTAATTCAGAAACTGGTTATGGTGATTTATTTCAGTACTTCAAGTATCACATCATGAAGAGCTCATGCATGAAAATTACAACTTGATTCAGTTCAAGTCAAGTTTCCTGCCTCAAATTTCTCAATCAAGTCCAGTTCAAGTAGTACATCGATGCGGTTTCATTATAATCCTATTAACAATATAAGGAATCACTTAAAGAAAAAAAAAAAAAAAAACCGTTAGATTGAAAAAAAAATCACAATTTACAACAATTTTTCTCTCAATGTATTGAAGATCATCAGAGATCCTAACAACTACTAACTGTGAAAAACAAGAATGAAATGGCACTGATAAGTCTTGGAATGCATACCCAATAAGTTCATCTGGAGAACAAAGATCAAGCTCCTGTAAAATACTATTTGTCAGAATTGTTTCAGGACCACGACCATCATGGGCCCTTACTACTGCTGTTAATGCTTGTGCAGCTATTCCATATCCACTGCAGCAAAACAAAAAATCAGTTAGATGAAACTTCTCTGAAGATACATACTCTCATACTCACATTTAAGGATAAATAAAAATATTATTCATACTAACAAAAGGGATGAGAATAACTTTCTTCAAAATGGTCTTTGAAGATACAAATGGGCAGCTTGATTATTCCATAAGGAAAATAATTTAAAAAGTAAAAATTAGCAAGCACCCAGTACTAGTAATAAGTGAAGCTAGTAGAATTTAGTTTAATGAGAGGAAGAGAAGGTTGAAAATGCAGTTATTTTACCAGCCAAGCTCTTCAACTACATGCTGGCTTTTAGAACCTTAACAAGAGCTTTCCAATAAGTCAAGGATTTAATGCAAGCACCTTACTAAAGCTTATTTCTTTTCTTCATTGCCATGCATAAAATTATACTGGGGCATCACTATGAGAGGGAGAACAGGAGAGAGAATAGAGAAAGAGAAGAAAAAGAAATGGGGAAATCAAATATATACCTTCCCCAATCACCTAAGATGGGTCCAGCACCTGCAGCCCGAGCTTCTCTACCATCTTCTGTGAATCCATAAGCAATAGTGCCAGTACCAGCAATTAAAACGCAGCCATGAAGCTTTCCCATTGTCCCACTTGCCAATGCTGCCACAGCATCATTTTGGACATATAGCTTAACATGAATTGGGAATATATCCCTGCACAAATCAAGTTATAGCAGATTTAAGAAATGACTATGTTGAAGTTAAAAAGAAAATGACGGGGACAATAAAAATGTAAATATGTAAAGAGCAGAATTACAATAATTCAGAGGCAAAATTTTTCATGCATCTTGCTTAGTCTTTCTTATCATGGTTCTAGCTATAATTCTAACTTTTTTTTTATGTATATTTTTTAAAGCCTATATGGAAAGCAAACATATTTCAAGTGCTTAGATCATATAATCCCAATGTCACCTGGCAAGTATTTTATGCATACTCCCAATCATAGAAATTATTTTACTTCTGCATTGATTTCATGGTCGTTTTCTTAGAGGTCTCATTATTAACCTTTCTTGTTCAAGGACTTAACTCCAAACTTTATTATGGGAATAACCGAGCTGGTTAAATCAATAAAGTGCACTAAACAAACTTGACTTAAGCTCAATCAAGCTTTGCTTTCACGCTTGATGCTTGTAACACTCAAATTAGTTTTCATTAAAAGTTTAGGTGAACTAACTTATTTAGTAATATATATTGGATTAGCACTTTAGTCTTCATAAGTTATCATTTAAATATATATGAAATAAAACAAGAAAACTTCAACACTCAAGAGACACCCATTGAGCATTGAAATAATGGAAGGAAGCTCCACTAACTACTCAAACTACTCGAGTTCAAACTCCAATCAATCAAAACAAAGTCAAATTCAGGTATTTGGCATCTCAAGCATGAGCATCCTGACTCATTTACTCCCCAACATTCACTATGGTCTGTAAAAATTTTGGACATTTAAAGGGGTTGCAAACAGGAGTTTAAGAAACCAAAATAAAACATATTTTGGAATTGGAGAGGATGTCATGTAGTCAAACAAAATCAGCCACAAACTCTATAATGTTTTCAAATAATTAGCAAAATGACTAAAATAAAAAGAAAATCAATAATTGAATTACATGTAAAAGCTATTAATTCAGTAACACCAAAATGAATGTATTATCAAACAACAGAACATGACTTACTTGAAAGAGTTGGCAAAGAGGGGGGGCCAATTGTTAGCAGTTGAGGTTGTAAAGTCACGATGGAAATATCAAATTGGGAGACTAATTTTCAACATGTAATACCTAAGTTGCTGAAGCAATATCAAAAAATTGAAACTTAAAAGGCCTACCATTTTCTAGAGGATGTATAGCAAAAGGCAGAGTCACGTATAGAATTATAGATCAAACATTTCTAAAGCTTAAAACTCCATAATTTGACAGGAAACAATTATTTGCCTATTATTTCAGATATTGTTAATGTGTGCGCGTGCAGGGAAAATGATGTAAACTGTCAGTATTAGAAAGCAAACCTAAGCCAATTTAAAATTCTTTGTTCATCTGTTGGATGATTAACACCTGAAACTGCTAGACAAACAGCTTGAACTGCGGAGCGATTGGAGCCTGATTTTGAAAGGGCATCTGCCATAACTTGCTCCAATGTCTCTCTAGCAGCAGTTTCTGTAGCATGTAAAATACAAAAGGACTAAGAATCAAAATTGTTAGAGTAATGATAATGCTCTTCAGCTCAGATAGCACCCATCCATTTCACTACTTAACAACCTACGTATAAACAACACCTACACACATTACATACATCTCTGGCCCGAAATTCCATTGTGTTCGTACAAAACAACTCATTGCTGCCACTTATAGATACATAAATTATTTAAACAAATTACAGAGAGCAGTCCTGCATGCAAGCAATGCAAAAGGAAACATTATATAGCATGTAATGTAGCCAATTTACCATTAATGATAATAAATTAAGCTTTTACTCCATCTTATTAGTCTAGAAAAGCAACAGCGGCAGCCAGCAGAGAAAGTAAATAAAACCCTTGAACAAAATGCCAGAGCAATTGAAATTTGAAACTGAATATAGAAAAGTCACAGAAGAAACGTACTGACCACCAACACTGTTGTGGTTGGAGCAACCGGCGACTGCACGCGCAAGGACGGGAAGTGGGTCCGGGAGAGGATTGGAGAAAGGTAGGACTGGCATGCATATACAGACGGTGGATGTTGTCCCGCCGTCCAATCCTAAAATCACCGGCCGGTCCTCGGACACCGGAGTTTCGTGTTCGAAGTCCCAGATTTCGCCATTTCTATAGCGCTTCATCACTGCTCTCTCCAATCAAATCAATCTTATGAAAGTCCCAATAGAACACAGAAGTGACAAATTGACACATAAGATCCAAGGCCATAAGGATTCTGGCGTTAATAAAGAGGGCGATGTTTTCGCTTTTCTCTTTTTTTTTGGTAAAAAAAAAAGATTAAATATTTGGTTTGGAATTTGATTCGGACGGCCAGATCAGCCAAACGCTAGAGGTTTAGTTGGATACTTCCAATTTCACTGTATCACTTATTTTTTTAAGGAAAAAAAAAATCATGAGTCTGTATTTAATTATATTAACAAAATACTTGTGTTTCTTAAAATAAAATTTTGAGAGTAATCTCTGAAATTTTCATTTTTTATTCAATGAAATTTATGAAGAACAATTATTAGTTATCTAAATTAAGGAAAAAATTTAATAATTTATCTCTATTTTAAAATTATTCAATTATAATATTTATGTATTTTATAAAATTAAATTATTAAGTTTTTATTAATAAATTATTAATCAATTTATTTTATTTTTTAAATAAAGTGATTAAATAGTATAAATATTAATATTATAAAACTAAATATATATAAGCAAAATTATATCAATATAATAATATAAAAATTCAAGGTGATTAATAATTTTTTTAATAAAATAATTAAAAATTTTGATTTTATAAAATATTGAAACTTTTAATTAAGTGATTTTAAAATATAAATAAACTAATAAAATTTGAAAAAAAAAATCTCAATTTAATAATATTATTTATGTGTACATAACTTCCAAACAAAATATTAAGCGGAGTATGTTTGGATATTACTGGTTGGTTGGTGTAGTGGGGTCCACCTTCCTAGTCACAACATATTGCGACTGCACTGCAGCAGTGTCTACGTCTCTTCCATTCTGCATTGCATTGTCGTTGCAGTTCAGCCATTTACAAGACCACCTTGTTGATCAGTGAGTTAATCTTCTCCCTCTCTTTTTCTTTTCTTAAAATTCAAGTAATTTGCTTTTCGTTGTTCTGTTCATTTAATCCTTTTTCCATGATGAGGAAAGAGGAGGAAGAGAGCACAAATGGTGGGGAGCCAATCGGCAGTTCTGTGAGAATGAAGAACAAAAAGAAGTTGGAGATCTACATGCAAATGGGGTTTTTATGAAAACGACTGAAGTTGAAGTAAAGCTCGATGAGGGAAATATCTTCATTAAGAGAGGGGTTACATCTTAATTCTGAGGTTTAAGTCCTTGTATGTTTTGTTGTAATTTATGTTCATCTATACTTAGCTGTTCCATGCTTGAAGAATCTGATCCCGTCGAAAGCTTCAGCTCAATTCATTGACTGGCTGCAGTTCATTGGATTTATATATCAAACACCTTCTGATCATTCATTTATTTACTGGTCTACTTTATTCTCCCCTCATTTTGCAGCCAACTTTACCCGGCTATTTAGCTTTCACCATGATCTGCTTCCAAAGGCCTAATAGTTCAGAGGACCATCTCTTCTTTTGGATGCTTTTCCTACTTGTACTTCCAGGCTGGGCTATCCATGATATTAAAAGAAGAGCAGAGGCAGAAAGGAGTAGTTTCAGGAAAATATGAGAGAAATTTTAGCATCATTTCATTATACAATAGATATATTACAGGCGGATTTATATTTATGATGGTTTTTTGCTTTTTTTGAAATTCATATGTGTTGTCATTTTTTTTTAAATGAGTTCGAGTTAAATGAAATTAAGTATTCGATTTTTATGAAAAGAATAAATACTAATTGAAAGCACTTTACTTTTTAATGAGATCGAGTTAAATAAGATTACGTGTTCGATTCTTATGAATAGAGTAAATATTAATTGAAAGCACTTTACTCCTTAATTGATCAACTAATGCAAATAAAATTTAATTTCAATTTTGTCAGTTTAAAATAGCTGTTGTTCTAGGGAAAAGTGAAAAAGTAAAAAAAATAAAGCTTTATGGTTTTGAGTTTTGATAAATCAAAGATCAAAACTCAAATTATACTATTCTACTTAAATTTTTTTTTTTTCCTTTATACTTAGTAATATAAAATTTGATCGATATGTAATTGTTGCTCAGCCACATTATTGTTTGAGTGACTAAGCATCACAAATTGTTCAGAAAAGACAAGTAATTGTGAAATGCATTAAGGCTTAAGCTTCTTTTTATCTTATTAATGAGATTTGTTACTTCTATTTTTAGCCTAATAAATTTCTGAAATTAATATTCAAAAAATCCTCCAATATCTATTTAAGGAATCTCTATTTCCACAACTACAATTGTTAATCATATAGACTAACGATTGTTGAAGGGTTAATTAATAATCCATATAATTTTTATTAATTAAGATCAATTTTGTAACAGAAAATCTGGTTTTAATGGGTAAGAGAAATTTTTATATTATTTCAAATTAAAAGTTAAGTGACTCTTAGCCTAAATTAGATATCATGGCTGAAATCAACAAAGGTTAAACAAAAGGGCAATAAGAAAGGGAATAGAATAATAGCATAATAATTAAAATTCAATTTTAAGGAGACAAAGTCTATCAACTAGCTTTAGAATAAGTCACAAAGCTGACACAATATACTGTTTTGTCTGTCCAAATAATAATTGCTAAGTATGCTAAACAGGGGGGAGACTTCACATGAACCAATGTGACTAGTTTTAGTCTCAAGGAAACAATAATTTCCCAGACTGCCCCCATCAAAATGGCAATAATGTGTCAGCCCTCATCCCATGTTCAACATTTATCTGCTACATGCTTTTACATATTATTACCTTCGTACTATAGAATAGAGCCACCCTGACCAGGCAAGTTACATACGAGAGATCAAGAGCGGAACAGATACTGATGCCTCCTCACCCATGACTGGCTGGAATAAGTCTAACTCGCCATATCGCTCCAGAACTCGCATCCGGCAATCTTCCGCAGCCATCAGTCCTGTTGAGAATGCACCGTGCACTGACCCTGGGTAGTTCGTACTTGTTGCCTCTCCTGCAAAGAATAGGTTATCTACAGGGATCCTTAGCCTTTCATACAGATCATGGGAATTGCCTACTGTATCGTAGCTATAGGAACCGAGTGAGTTGATATCTGAGCCCCAGTGAGAAACAAGATACTGAATCTGCATTATAAACCAATTGAAATAAAAAAAAATAAAAAAAAATAAAGGAAAGGGTTATGACTTCTATATTTTTGAGACAGGACCAGAAAAGATGCTCAAGAATTTGAACTCTTTTAAGTTGCAAAACCATATTAGAACTGAAATTACCGGTGCAGATGCTTCAGGTAGGATCTTCTTGAGTTGCAAGAAAGCAAAATTGGCAGCTGCTTCATCAGACATTTTCTCGATGTCTTTGGCCAGCTGTCCAGCAGGCATATAAACAAGAACAGAATGACCGGTAGCTTTGTGTAGATTTAGGAAGTAGCTGCAGCTGTAAGATGTCTCTGCAACCACTCCCAAGAACTCTACATTTGGCCAGAACACCTTGTCAAAGTGCAATGCAATCTTATTCTCAATTCCCACCCCGAGATCGTTAATGGCTTTTTCTTTCCAATCTGGAAGCTTAGGTTCAAAAGTTATGGCCCTGGATTTCAGCACTCCAAGAGGAGCAGCAACAATAGCAGCATCTGCCACAAATGTCCTCCCGTTTTCAGTTGATACCTTTACACCATTATAATGCCTAACAATTCTTGTTACTCTAGAAAACAAAAAATGAGAGAAGGGATTAAAATCGATATTAATTAGAAATATACTTGCACAAAATGTGCATGCATCACATGCATGTACGTGCACACACAAGCTTCAAGTATATTTTTACAAGTGTCAATCAGACCAGAATAAAAAATGTCAGTGATGAACATAATTGACTTGTACCTGTGTCCTAGGCGGATATCAAGTCCTTTGGCAAGTGTGTTTACAACAGGAAGGTAGCCCCTCACCATAAGCCCATGCCCACCTGGAAGCAGTTCTTCCTGAAATAAGGTGAAATGATGCCAGTGTCAACAAATAATATCAGAAGTCTACTAAAAGCTAGCAGTGACTCGGAAAGCCAACAGATAATCAACTAAGAGGGAGTTTGAAGACACAACTAGATATAAAGTTATTCATATCAAGATACGAAGTGCTACAAAATGATGTCTAGCACCTGTGCAAGCATCTCTCATAACCCATTCAATTAAGCAACAGAGAACTAATATTTCAGAGTGTGGATCAATTTGTAAAATACAGTAGATAATGTATTTGCATTTCCATTGTACACATCATTACTTCACTTTTGCCGTGGGATCCAGCATTCTTAGCTGTCCCTACCTGTAAACATTATAGCAAGATTGCTAACCAACAAACAATATTTCAGGGAATCCAAATGTCATTATTAATATAAAAAATACCTACCAGTTACTTCTAAATTTCTGTGAAATAATTGCAATTAGCACGTATAAGATCCAATTCTAACACATGCCTGGGGCCCACCTCCAACACAATTTCTTGTTTGTTTTCATTCTATTTGTGATGATACAGCACATGGCCAGGATTCACAATAATTTAAATTGCTGATACGAAACAATTTACCTGATCCCAACTCTTGAGTGAGATGGTATCAGCATCAGCAGCAAACCAGCCTTCCATTCTACACAAGTACCATTGAAGCACCTTATGGGCAAGCCCCTCCAACCTGCACCGTAGAAACATTTCATTGAATTATGTTCCGAGTTCAACAACCATATGAATTAGAAGAATAAGCTACTTCAACAAGTTATTATTCTCATCAAACCTTAATTCTGGTATTCTTTCAAAAACAATTGAGAAAGCGCTGATTATGGACATGTCTTCACTGTATTCCAGTCTTACTTTCTCTGTCTGCATTTTGAAACATGAAGGAAAGTAAGGAAATGCTAATAACACAAATAGAAGGCCATTATTCTCTTGTGGCCTAAGGGTGAAACTTAGAAAGTGACATGGGGAATTATCCACAAGCATAAATAGCAAATCAAATCTCTTTGTACATGCAAGAAATACACCACCAAAAAAGAAACAAGAAGAGTATGATTATGGGATACAAAATTCAAAGAGGTTCTAGTGACAAACTGAAGCAGTAGTAAAGAAAATAGAGCATTATAGAATTAGAAAGCAGAAAAATCGAAGGAATGGAAGAAGAAAATACCTCTTGTAAGATTCTCTCAAAAGTTTCGCCAACCTTAGATACCAGTTCTTGAGGAACCTGATTCCCATCCATATCAAATAGAGCATAGCTGCAGAAACATTAAAACATTATCAAGCAATAGCAGTGCCACAGGCTTTGAAATAGGAGAATTAAGTTTGTTAAAGAAAATCAAGGACTAATGACTAAAGAAATATGATAAACATTGTTTGCTTCCCTCAATTTTAAAGATGATTAGGTATAGCAATTGTAGCAAACTACCACTTACTTTGAGGCCATTGGCAGACCTGTAGGCAGGTTTGTTTCCTAAGCTAGTGCCATGACAGTTTTGGCATGGATGGTTGAGTTAATGGTGCCAAGATGATACTCAAGAAATTACACACTACATCATGGAGAAATTTGGACAAAAGGAATACACCAAAGAAGATGGAAATGAAGGTAGAATCCAAAGATAAAGCAACTTTCAACCCCTTGCCCCCATGGCCCACGCCCCTACGGTTTGAATGGCAAGAAAATCTAATTGATGAAAGTTTGTTTGATATTATTCACATTTATATTTTTGACATTTGAGTAAGTTAACAAATAGGGGTATAACGTTACTTTAGGCATTTTCCTCATATCCCTCCTCCAAAAGAATATGGACTGAAAGGATCCTACTATCACCTCAGTTTTCCCTCTCCCACCTATTTTTTTCCTGCCTCCCAAACAATGGACAAGGAATCTTTTTACAAAATTCTGTTCCTTCTTTACCCTCCACATTCTCATGCCTTCTGTACACACCATTAGAATCTTCAACAAGAAACCCATTAGAGAAAGGCAACATGAAAAGCCAAGATCATCAAATGCATCATGCTCAAAATAAGACCATTTTTTACCACAAGATAATAAAGTACTAGTTGCATTACTAGGAAAACCAAGAAAGTGGATAGAAATGTAGATCCTCCATTGCTTTCTGAAATTCCACCGAAGCATACTTCAGATGACACGACAAATGACCACAGCGTTAGATTTGTTAAGATGAAACTTATCACATTAGCAAAAACAAGATGCTTTTGGCATTGAGTGTGGCGCTTGAAGATTTGGATCACAAATTATTAAAGCTTAATTACAAGATAAGCAATGACCAAAATTATATTTCATGAGTGGAAGGTCTGTACTTTAAGAAAAGGACAAAATAACTGAGCGTAAGCATCAATTTAAAGATCTAAAGATTAAAGCCAACTAATAAAGATGCTATGCACATGCTAACTTGAACTGAGGCAGGTCAGAGAGCTGATTAAATAAAGAAATTTCAATAGCCTTTTAATAGTGTGGAGCAGAGGAGATAGAACTACAAATCCTGCAACTGCTTCTGTATATCCAGTAAAAAAAAAATAGAACAAGAAAAACCCACAAAACCAATATCACCTTGGTGAAAACAATTAAACCTTTAAATGAAAAGGAAAAGCAAATTCAATATACTATTGCAGCAAAAAAAGTTGAGCTTGTAACGGATCAGCCCAACATACAGCTCCAAACTGGAAAACTTTTCCAAATTCTGAGAATGTCAAAGATACATTAACAAGTTAAAATCTAACCAACAATAGTAAAGACGGAAAAAGCAGCAAACCCCAATGCTAGGACTCAACAAATCAAATATTATACTATTCGGGCATTATAAACCTCAGCCAACTTTTAACCAAACAGGCGAGAATGACAAACAATACAAATTCAGAAAACTAAAACAAAAGGCAAGTTTGATAATTTATATTTAAAAAATGCAAAATTTTCAGGGCAAATTTCATAGAAGCAAGTTAATCAGGAATTTAAAATTAAATACCGGTAATATTGATTTACCTTTCAAGATCATGGTCATACAACACAGAATTGTCACCACTAGTTCGATACAAAGGTAGTCCCAACCTCCCAATTAGAGGGGCCAAGGGATTTTCTTTGCAGACACCATGCAACCTGGAATATGATCATTTAGCTACCCCTTTTAAAAACCTACATATACATATATAAGGAGAAATAATATTAATACACCTCAGGAGAAAAAAGAAGTTTTACCATGATGCACCCAGGTCAACAGGAAAACCAAATGAGAAATCAGTGTGGACTCGACCACCTAGTCTGTCACGAGATTCCAACAACACAACCTGACAGAAAAATCATCACATGAGAAATGCATATCCATATTGTCGCACCTCAAAGAACAGTACTATGAATAATTCATGAATGCATGCCCCAAGAATAATGCTTTACATGTAAACATGTCCCCACAGTAATTGACGCAGATGCAGTAGTGATATGTAATATGGTGGAATTCTAGGCACATGTTTGGTGATTCATGCGGAAAACTAGCATTTGACATCCAAACAGTGACAAAACTAACACATTCCTATATTGCTTGCTGCAATAACAAATTAGCCCACTTCCGGTATGAATTTGGAGCCTACATCAATGTTAGAGGTGCCAGGCAGCTACAAGATCCACCAACAAACCAAAATACAAGTGGAAACGTGCGTTACATGTCAGTGAGCAGACACATGACATGAGCAAGTTTATCATGCGGCTTATGCTGGTAGGAGAATCTCAGTCGCATCTTTTATTTAACTAGTTCATCGGTATGGGAAAGGCTGTAAAATATTGCATTGCCATGCATACCTGAAACGAAGCATCATGAAGAGCACGAGCAGCCGCTACTCCAGCAACACCACCACCTATCACTATCACAGATGGCGAGGCCGCTTGCCTCCTCCCATCATTCGAATAACAAAGAGCTGCACCATAAATTCGCAACTAAAATTTCAATCATCAGACGACAAACTATTGCTATCTAATAAATCAAATTTTAAACAATAGTTTATTTCATTTATAATCGATATTTGCAAAGTCGCATATCCATAATAAATTGGCACTATCAACCGTCAACTTATTCTCTTTGCTGAGTATGCATCACGACATCATTCACTTATAAGATTCTCTTTATCTTAGTTTCATCCATGACTCAAACCAAATAACATAATTTTCTTTTAGAAAAAAAAAAATAAGACAAATAAAGAGTACCCAGGGGGAAAAAGAATAAGGCAAATAATCCCACTTAGCTCTAACATTTGAAAAGTTTACCAACATGTTCACAGTGATCCATCAGCACGCATTAGGATAAAAAGCTCGCTAATCCTGTATACAGCTCAAGCACACTAGCTAATACATATATAAAAAGAGTAAACAAAAACAATAATGACCCACCGACAAATAAAATTAATTAACCAATAATAGTAATCAATTTCGAAAAGAATAAAACGAAATCGACAAACCTCTACGCAATTGCTGGCGATTACTCCTGAATCCAGACTCCATGATTCAATAATAACGGACGATCAAAGTTAGAATTAGGAATTGGATTACTGCTAATTGACGATGACGATGAAGACGACGATGAAAAATCTATATTTATATTACACAATTGAGAATGGGATGATGGAGAAAATTGAGGAGAATAATGAAGAAAAAATATCAACAATCGCGTTAAGCAATGGTTCGAATTCGACGACAGGAAATAGTAACCCAGCTTTCCCAACCAGTTCATGCAGATTTCTTTCTTTTACCAATTTCTTCCCCTCGAATCTGATCCAATTTCCAAAAAACCGGACAACTAGAGGAATAGAAAGGTGAAATCTTTGAAGCAGGAGAACTGATCAGCAAAGGAAACGTAAATCGGAGAAGGGAAATCGAAATTTCTAGAGAATCAGATTTTCAAGCTGTGTATTGTTGAAATCTGCTTTTCCTTAGGTAGGGCGTTTTTATAGAGTTGTTTGGGCCAGCCCATCCTATTGTCGGTACTCGCTCGCGTGTATAATCTTCCTTTACTCGCCAATTTAGAAGTCAGGCGTGTTACCGATTAAGTTATTTTTTATTTCCTAATTGGATACGCGCTTACTTTAATGGTGGGAACTGTGGAGTTGGACACTAAGACTGCGTTTGGTTGGAGAAGAAAATAGGAAATGAAAAAGAATGGATGAGAAAAAGACAGAAGGGAAAGCAAAGAAGGCTTTTACCTTTGTTTAGTTGAATAGAAAAGGAAATATAACTTTATTTTTTAAATAAATTTAATATTATGGGGATCCGTTTGGATACTCCCTTAAATCCTTAATTAAATATAAGGGTAAAGTATAATTTAGTCCCTCTGGTTTAGTGAAATATAACCTTTCGTCCCTCTGTTTTAAAAAACCTTCAATTTAGTCCCTGTGATTTTTAAAAACTATAACATTAGTCCCTCCCGTTAGATTTTCAGTTAAATCACCGTTAATTTTAATTAAAAAGACTAAAATACCCATTCTCTCTCCTTCCTCTTCCTCTTCCTCTTCCTCTTCCTCTTCTTCTCCTTCTTCTTCTCCTTCCCCATCTCCTTCTTCTTCTTTTTCTTCTTCTTCTTCTTCTTCTTCTTCTCTTTTCCGATCTCTCTCCTTCCTCTTCTTCTTCTGCAACCCAGTACTCTACCAAGAATCTATTCAAATAAACAAAGACCAAAAAGATGAAGCAAGAACAGAACCCCGAGGTGAAGATGGTGGAGTGGTTGAAAATCTTTAATCTTTCTTGTTTTTGTTGGTTTCTCTCTTGTTCTTGCTTATTTGCAAAGGAAGCTGTGCTGGGTTGAGTTTTAAGATAAGAATCATTTTAGAGAGAGAGAAAGAGAGGTTTGGGGATTTAAAGCGTTAGATTTGTCACAAAATTCACTTACTGGTAGCTTACCTCCAAGCCTGTTTCAGCTTCAGAACCTGACAAAGCTTCTCTTAATTGCTAACGACATTTTCGGTTCGATTCCTCCTGAGGTGGGAAACTGTGTCTCTCTTATTCGTCTTCGGCTTGTTAATAACAGAATCAGTGGAGAAATTCCAAAAGAAATCGGGCTCCTGAAAAACCTCAGTTTCCTCGACTTGTCTGAAAACCATATTGGTGGAACGCTGCCAGCAGAAATTGGCAATTGCAATGAGCTGCAGATGCTGAACTTAAGCAACAATACCCTTCGAGGCACTCTGCCTAGCTCTTTATCTTCTTTGACAAGGCTTGAGGTATTGGATCTTTCTGTAAATCAATTTGTGGGTGAAATTCCAAGTGGTTTTGGCAAACTTAGTTCACTCAACAGACTCATCCTCAACAAGAACTCTCTGTTTAGAGCAATCCCTTCCTCTCTTGGCCATTGTTTGAGCCTTCAACTTCTTGATCTTAGTAGCAATGCACTATCTGGCATGATCCCAGTGGAACTTTTTGATATTGAAGGTCTTGATATTGCTTTGAATTTGAGTTGTAATGCACTCACTGGGACGATTCCACCCCAGATTTCTGCTCTGAACAAATTATCCATTCTTGATCTCTCACACAATGATTCTTGTTTTATCTACGCTGGCAGGGATAGAGCACTTTGTTTCCTAGAATTTTTGGTCATGAGGCTGGAGGGTATGTAAACCTCTGCCATGAGTATTTCATGTGTCTGATCCGAGCACATGTTCACATTTTTATCTTTTTTTTTCTGGGGGGTTTTAAGGATTGTGGAGAGTGTTGGTGAGGGTGTGACAGAACTTGAACCAGACGATCACGTCCTGCCTATATTCACAGGCGAATGCAAGGAATGTGCACAGTGCAAATCGAAACAGAGCAATATGTGTGAGCTCCTCAAGGTTAATATAGACAGAGGTGTGATGATTGAAGATGGAAAATCAAGATTTTCGATCGAAAAAGAAGAAGAAGAAGGAGATCGGAAAAGAGAAGAAAAAGAAAAAGAAGAAGAAGAAAGGAGATCGGGAAGGAGAAGAGAAGAAGAAGAAGAGGAAGAGCAAGGAGAGAGGATGGGTATTTTAGTCTTTTTAACTAAAATTAACGGTGATTTAACTGAAAATCTAACGGGAGGGACTAATTGCATAGTTTTTAAAAATTACAGTGACTAAATTAAAGGTTTTTTAAAAAAGAGGGACGAAAGGTTACATTTCACTAAACCAGAGGGACTAAATTACACTTTACCCTAAATATAAATATCGCTTGCAACTTAAACTCTATTTAATAATTTATATTTAAAAAATAGTTTTATAAAAAAATATTAAAAATATTTTTTAATAAAATAATTGATTTTTTATTATTTAATTTTAATTTAAAAATAAAATGATGAACAAATTTATATATATATATATTAATAAAATTTTTAAAATATAAAATATAATTTTTTTAAATGAGAATATTATTTTCTTTGCAATGATTTTTTATTAATTAATTTTTATAAGTATTTTAAATGTCAAAAATATAAAAAATATTTTTAATCAAACAAACACATCCTTCATTTAAATTATTTTTTAAACAAATATGTGATATTTTCAAATAAAATCATAAAAAATAAAAATCAAATTAGATTGGAGTCAAACTAAAATCTATTGAAACTACGGACAATTGATATTATTTCAATTTATTCGGCATCAATTTTGCCTAAAAATCAATTCACATTGAATACATGATATGGAGATACTCAAATCAAAATTATTTTTTCAATTGTAAATTTTACAAGTATTTCATGAGGTAAAATCTTTTTAAAAAATCATTATTTTAATATAATGTAAAGAAGCTAAATACTATATGGTATAAATTTTAATGAAAATTCTAATTAATTATAAATTCAAATCTGATATTATCAGTTTTGAAATTGGCTTTTCTTCTAAAAAATATATATAATTAAAATATAAAATAATAATAAAACTTATATAAAATTTATATATTTACTTTATTATTTATATAAATTCAATTTAAATAAGAATCATACATATCTATTGAGAGGTTTGCCATACTCCCATTTTCTCCTTGGTCGGTACTTGTAGGGCAATTTTTCCCCTATACACCACATGCCAAACACGTGGAGAATTATTGTGGATCAAATTACTTTCAACGTGGAAAAGTTATTTGTCTAATGCCTACTACAGAGCAAGTGCATAATTTACTCTCCAGGTCTGTAATGGAATGGTGCATCTTTTTTTTTTTCATTAGAGATTTTAAGTTTAATTAAATATATTCGATAAAAATTAATTAAATTAATAAATTTTAAATATTAAATAATTTAATAAAAAAAATCAAATACATAATTTGACTTTTTATCGATTATTTATCTTATTAATTTTATTTTATTTTATTTACATTTTAAATTTAAAATAATTTAGTTTTTATAAAGTAAAACACTTTAATTTTTATAATGCGATAACGCGAAAATATCACATATTACTTATGGAATTATAAATTGTAATTCATTTAAAAGTGGAATTGCTAAATAGGATAAAATTAAAAATGATAAAATAAAATAATTTTTTATGAATTGGGGTAAATAAACCAAATTGAATTGAAATTTTGAGAGTTTAAGTTTGAATGGTTAAAATTTTTTTAAAGTCGAATTTAACTCGAATTTTATTTATTTTAAATTTGAGTCAAGTATTCATAAATTTAAATTTAATTCTTTTAATAAATAAATTTAGATAAATCGAGTTTTTATTAAATTTGATTTTATATAATTATTGGTCTAAATTTGAACTTTAATCAAGTTTAATTTTAAATAATTATTAATAATTTAATTTATTTATATGTATAATAAGTGTTATTTTAAAATCAATATATTTAAAATTAAATAATTTTAGTTAAATAAGTATATATATAAATTAGTTTATAAACTTTTAACAATTTAAATATATAAGTTTTGAGAGTGTAATTAAATTATATAGAGTTAAATTTTAAAAAATTTATATTTATCCCATTAAAATATATGTATCGTTTGAATTTATTTCTCTTATAATATTAATTTCTATCTGTTTAATAAAAATACTTATAAATTTATTCGCGACCTTACTCATAGATTCAGAAATGAGTCAAACTTATGAGTATTAACGAGTCGAATATTATAAAATTTAAATTTAATTCTTTTACCAAACGAGTATAAAAATTAAATTCAAACTTAAATTATTTAAAAATTCAATTAAATTTTTATCAAAATAAATTTCAAGTATTTCAGAATGGATTTGATTTATTTACAATATTCATAAAAAGTTGCTAATATTAACAAATATATAAACTAAATTATCATGCTCGGCACACCAATTGCCATGAAAACTTTTGAAAATTAATAATACTGCTTAAATTAATTCATGTGGAAAAAATTTGCTTATTAAAAACTTAAATAGTAGATATATTTAACCACACGTTTATATTGATAAATTATTATTTTAGATTTTTTTTAAAAAAATCAATGAGTTATACTAAAATTAATTTATATAAACTTTTTTGAACTATATATATTAACTTTTAAAATTTAATAATGATAATTTAGTTTATATATTTTAATTTTATTAGATTGATATAGTCAAATAATATATATTTTCAATCCAATAAAACTAATATTTAAAAAAAAAAATTAAGAAACGTGTTATTCGGGTTCAAAGAAAAAAGTTTTACTTTTAAGATATTTTAATATTTTTTAAATAATTAAAAGAAGAAATTGCATTAAAATTTTAATTTGATAAAATTAAAATACAATAATTAAATTATTGATATACAAATTATATTAATTTTAATACAATGAAAAAAACGTTTTGATTTTAAATAATTTTTTATATAATCTCAAAACATTACTTGAAGAAGTGTTAGTCCTCATTTAAAATAAAAAAATTCATAAAAATTGAATTCGATTTAATTATTTTTTATTAATTTTATTATTTAAAACGTATAAAATTAATTTTTTAATTTAATTTTTTTAAAAAAATAAAATTAATATGATTTTATAAGATATAATTTAAAACTTTTTAAAATAAATCATATGAAATTTTTATATTTTTTATTAAATACATATTTAAATATCTAATTTAAATATTTTTATCTATTAAATATCTACACCTTAATCGTAATTTAATAAATATTTAAATTTTAAAAAATAATTTTATAGATTTAAATTTATATTTAAAAATAATTTTTAAAAAACATGATTACTGTTATATTTAAAAGTAATTATTTTATAATATGGAGAACTCTCCAAAGTATTTTGCTTAGGAGTCCTAACTTTCATTGAAACGGAAGAAGGGATCCAAATAGAGATCGAAGAACCCGAACCCACTCTTTTGCAAGCGCCACTTTTAATCAAGCTTTTGATACTGCGAAATACTCCGCCACACGTAACTTGAGGAAAGAAGTACGAGGAAAATATTTGGCTTTCAATAGAGGAGCCACCAATGATTCTGGTGTTGTCATTATTTTCCACGCCATTTTACCATCATAGCCACATTAAACGCATGAAGCTTCTTGAACCCAAGACCTCCAAAATACCTTGGCTTGCTCATTCTCTCCCAACTTATCCAATTGATACCACCCTTCTCATGATTGCTTCACTTGCCCCACCAGTAATTACACATTAGACGTTGTAATTCCTGGCAAAATGTCTTAGGAAGAAACAAATTCCATCACATATATAGGCAAAGCTTGCAAAATAGTCTTAAGCAATACCTCTTTCCCCTTTTTGATAAGGTGCAATACTTTCATGAATTGAGTTTCTTCCTTTAGATCAAATCAAACTTCTTACCAACATTAAAAACATCACAAATTATCAATAAAATTTTGAGACTGTCGATCATTTCTACTCCACTGTTATCAACTAAATTTTGAAGGAGAATTCAAAACTCACTTTGTCTATATCTGTTCGTTTTTTATAAATTCAATCATATATCATATACCAATATTATCGATCGAAATAATCACATCAATACACTGTTGAAATAGTAATATCAGACCCAACTATACCCAATACAATCTATAAAATATAATCATCATAACTCAACCTATTCTTTATTCGATTAACTTTATTTGAAATACAAATGATTTAAATAAGAAAAATAAAAACAGACTTCTTTTCTAAAACAATAAATTTGAGTGTGTTGCCCAACCGACTGCAATTCCAGTTAAGGGTGCTCATTTCTGGCGGTGGATTCGGGTCAAACTGGTCGAACCGGCCGATGAAGTTTTTTTCGGATCATAGGACATGCCTTGATTAGAGACAAAACCCTGGGCTTTTTCTTGGAGTTGATCCAGGCCCACACGTTTTCGTTTAGTATCCCCAGTAGCTAGGTCTTCTTGAGAATCTCCTTCCACGTCACCCACGACCACATTACCATAATTTGCGTTAACATTAACTGCGAGAGGATTGGATCCCTTCTTCCGTTTCAATGAAATTTCTTAGGGTCAGATTCCATGAACTTACCAATTTTATTACTCCATATTTTATTTTTATTACTATTTATGTATACTAAATTTTTTTATCTCAATTATTTTAATGAAATTTTCATTAAATTATAAAATAAAAGAAAGTGTTAATAATAAAAATAATTTAAAAAAATATATAATTATATGAAATATGGATTAAAGATACATAATAATTTGAAGTTGATTATGATGATATTTTTATCATTTTGAAATATCAATTATGCACTCTTAATATATTAAAAAAATTAAACATTATTATTATTATTATTATTGCAATATAATTACAATACAATTGCAAATGTAAAAAGATACAAAATACGAGTAAAAAAAAATTCATGGGCAAAAAAGATATACATCGTTATAATTTGCATCAATTTCTTTGCTTTTTTATATAAAAAAAATAAATTATTTTAATTAATTAAATTATTTTTTTTAACTGAAAATTAATTAGAGATTAAAAATAAAACCTAAAATCTCTCATATTCATTTAAATGCACTTAATACCGGATTAAAAGTGTAATTAATTAAATTATTAAATAATTATATAAATATATATTCATAAAGAGATATAGCAATAACAACATCAGAACTTTGCTCCTGAAAAATTAATATAACAACTTCATAAGCTAATTAATTTAATTTATTTTAATTTTTACAAAATCATAACGTACATTCTTACAAAATCATTATATAAAATTTTAATTTATTTGAAAATAAAAAGTTTTGACTAAATATATATTCATATCTTTATATTAATTAGAATTAACTGGTTGAACATCTAAATTTAAAATAAAAAAACTTTAAATTAAAAAAAAAATTAAATTTTTTAATTTCAAATAAGAGAAGAGAAATCAATTAAATTAAATTAATTCTTATAAAATTCTTAATTTTAAATAGAGAATTAGTGTACAAAATATTTGATGAATTAAAATAAAAAAGAAGAAACATTTTTTCTAATGAACGTCTAACATGTTTTATAATAAAACTATTCATTATAGTAATAAATCAATCATCAATAATATTTATCTGGAGAAATCAATGATGTAATAAATAAATTAGCGAGTCTAGCAGTAGTCTTACCCTACTGATATTGAAGTCCATCTTCAAAACAAAATACTATAGTAAATAAGTATGATTAATATTTGACCAAGAGACAACAGCTCTTACATTGACCTGCTTAACTCCAATATTCATGCAACACCATGCATGTATGGAAAAACAACATCGATCAGTACGATGTTGATTTCCCTTCAGGATTCATGCAGCACCATATATATATATATATATAGAAAAACAAGATCACTATGATGTTGATTTCACTACAGCAGTCATCTCTCTCTAAATATATATATATATATTATGCAGCAGGCGCTACGTCTGCGCCATCGTCATCATCATCGTCATCTCCATCATTCTTCTTGCAAACGTAAGAGCAGGTTATAAAAACCTGTTCTCTGGGGACAAGAAGATTTAAAAAACAAATTTCTTTGCTGTCAACTATCACCATTTCAATAATATATTTAGAGGAAGGAAAGGAACTAGTTGAAAGCTAAAATCGAAGGTTTGGTTCTCAATAATATGCAAAACCATAGTTTCTTTCACAGCTTTATATAATATCTAGCTATGTATCTTTGCCTTTTCCACTTAATTTTCCTGACCATTAGTATTTATTAAAGTTGAATGGCTAAGCTAGCTAATCACCATTCGTTTTTGCTTTGTGGGATCGTGGGCCCACCCCCTATGCTGAACTCATGTCTGGTCTCTGCAAGGCACATTCCACTCGTGGAAGCAACAGCCATTGCACACTCTTAAGCCTCTACGTCTCGTGCTGGTCATCAGCTGAGTTGGCTCTTAAAACACTAGCATTCGACCTACAGCCCACTACACTCTCTAAGAGAAAATGCTATGTTGTTTAAGCACAGTAAATTTCATATCGTTCCGTCCTTGCTCGCTTTGACCTTTTTTTGGTAGAGAACCAAAGTCTCAAAACCAAATCTCACCCTTGGTTCCTGATGCCAGTAAGTGAGGTTCTTTATTAACCTCTTCATCCACCAGTCCACCTTCTTTTATCTCCCTTGCCTTACAAGATCTTTGTCTTACAGCGTCATCTCCTCCAAATGCCTAAAGAGCCTATCAAATTCTATGATGCCTCCTTGTTTTGCCGTCACCATGACTTCACCTCTCTTGTGGTCTCCTTTAAGTTCTCATAGGTTGAATTTCATAGATAGTGTGTGTATTGATTGTATTTCATTTCAAATTTCTCATTCCATAATTTTAATTTAGTTGTGTCGTTTTTCATTATCTGCCTTTCAATTGGCTTTTTAAAGATTATATTTATACAATTGATATGAGTTCCAGCTTATGAATTGGGGATTGGAGGGAAATTTTACTACGATTTTGGACATAACTTTATAAAAGTTCCATCGGTCTGTCATTAAGGTTGGAAAAAAAAAAGTGGTTGAATTCCAAATTTTAGTTTGTTTGATTTTTATAGTTTCATCTTATTGCACGGTCCTCTAGGATAAAAGCATACTTAATTGAGATTCGGTCGGCTGGATATACGTTTAATTCGCTTAAATCGGGATTAGTTTTTTGGAGAATAAATAAGAGTTAAGGAATAAGTGTTTTGCTGAGAGAAATTAAAATTTATTAAGAGAATAAAGATAATGAATTTAATAAGTTATGAGGTTAAAAATGTTTTACTTTTTGAATTAGGCCAAACTCTCTTTTTGAATTAGACCAATATTCAAACCAAACTATATATTGTTTTAACGGTCTATCTTACGATTCATCAGATTGAGCACGACGTAAACTAATTCATATCTTGTACGTCACATCAGTCTAGCTTATGACATATTCATTTATAACCTCGCTAATAAAATCGATATTTCACCTTAATCGAATCAAGTCATGTTCGATCTGTCTAATCATGTTCGGTCTACCTAGTCTCTATCAAAGTTGGTTCTCTTCGATTAGCAAGGATGGTCGGACCAAAAACACGTCTTTGATAAAAAAAAAAAAAAAGATTACATCATCAGCATGCATATATTTTCCCGTTTGAAATAAAAATTTAATTTAATTAATTTTTTAAATAATTTTCTTATTCCAAATGAAAGAAATTTAATTCTTATTAACTAAAAAAATTAATTAAAAAAAAATTGAAGTTTTGCATAATTTTATAAAATAAATCAAAATGCAAAATGAGGAGATTGAGTTTTTAGACACAAAATCTAAAATTGGTATGGGAATATACAAAACATTGGTGGAGATTTTCTATTACACGTGTTCATATCACCATTCATATGGAGTAAAGAGGTGAATTCCACTTTATAACCACTATATACAAACGTGGAGCGTGTTCATTAAATCCTGAAAAGTCTCAATCATATATGGCAGACAATAATGTCAGTATGAAAAGGGCACCGTTAGAATTGCCTGAAATTCTTATTGAACCTCGGAGGATTACCTATGCTTGTAAAAGAAGATACATTTGATCCCAATGACGGCGAGCTGGTAGTCATAACAATTAACTACATAACCACATAGCTCTATTCATGCTTCTTCCCCTTGAGTTTTCCTTTGGGGATCTTACTCAGGAGACCAGCATCCAGCTTTCGGTAGTGACCTTGAAGCTGTTCAAGTACCTTGTACACAAAGCCATCCACTTGATCTTCATACCTCTCATACAGGACTGGCAAAGTGTGAGCAGCAACAAAACCTTATTCACAACAAGAGAGCTTCCCAAATCAGTATACATACCAAAATATCATTAATGGACTCTACGTTCACAATCGATGTAAATCATTGTTGCCTATCTTTCTTATTGTTTTGTGTTCTAACATATTCCTGTAACTTAATATTCAGAATTAAATTTCAAATTGAACACATGGTCTAGTAGGATGATTATGCATGGTCATCTATCATCTGTCATATTAAAAAAAGGGTGATCAAGCACACGAAGCATTCTGCGCTTGCGGGTTTTTAGGGAGGTTAACATACCCAGCCCTGCTCGTACTTTGCAAAGAGGTTGTTTCGGCGATTAAATGGCAAAAGGATAAATAATTATTAGCACATAAAAGCAAAAGGCCATATATCGAATCAGCAATACTTGAACTTATAATAGTTGGCACACTCACCAATGTACAAAACAGTCAGAAAATTGCACCAGCTCCCAATGATAGCAGCAGCCCACAAGCTCACTACAACCTGAGAGAATTCCTCGTTGGAATCAATTTCTCATCATCAAGAGTCTAACTAGCAAAATCCATCCATTATACATGTAAAAGCTCAAGCAATTAATGTGAATTTGAAGCTGGACTTCTGAAGTGGATAACAAACACTCAAAGAGCAACAAGTGATTATCACTTGTACTAATCAGGAAATTCTATGTTTTTACATTTACTATATGTTTAAGGTTAAAAAATTATTATGTTGCATTTTAGAATCTTGTAAATGTATGCATGACATTGGAAAATAGAAATACTAAGAGCAATCAGAATATATTCTTTTTCTGAGGTTGTAGCAAAGTAAAAGCTTCTAACTTTTAGCAGAGGTTATTCTACAACTTGAGTCCATGACCTCACTGTCATGAAGGAGCAATTTTGATGTTGTACCATGGCTATAATCCTTGTAAATGATAAAATGGGCTACCGAAGGAAAACTAAATTTCAAATACAAAAAAAAGCAAACATACCACCAGAAATTGTTTCAAACTTCCTCCACATGATACATCCTGAAGAAACTGCAAAGCATGGTTAACCTCAATGCCAATTGATCTCCCAACATTGACAAATGCCTCATCAGGTATCACAAGGCGGGGGACCTCAGATGAGGACCTGTTGCTATGAAAAATTTCTCATTTCAAGCAGGACTTGGGCAAAAATTAGAATGCTTAACTCAAATGCAACAAACAGCACAAACGAGAACTCAATTTCCTCACCTGCTAAATAATCCTGAAGCATTTGTCCAAACAAACTGAGCAAGCATACCAAGAACCACAGCAAGGCAGATGAGAGTCAGAAGATGATAATTAAGCCACTCAAAAAGCACCCAGATCGCTGTTGCACCAGATAGTACACTAGCTGAGATTTTCTTATTCCTCCATAGGAGAACATCAGCAGCTACAACATTTTCATAGAAGGACAAGTGAGACAACATGAAAGTGTAGAAATTTATGGGAAGTTTTGAGAAAGCATTAGAGAAGTAGATAATCCTACATTTTCCACCTCCTAGAAGATGATGGACTGGCTTCTCACGTCCAAACAGCCGGTTGAATTGAGAAGTTACTGAGCTTGTCCCTTCCTCAAAGAAGGATGCAGATTTCTGATTCGGAACACTGTCAGCAAGGGCTTCTACCAGGTTGTTTAAAAGGTTCTCTGCTGTTGTTTTCTCAGACATAGTTGTAGTCTCTAAAAAGAACTGAATATTATTGTCATAAGTAGAACTTAGAACTGATTTTGCTGCATCTCATCCAAAAAAAAAAAAATCATTTCCACCAGGAATGATGTTTTTACTTCTAAAATCAGATATCATTATTGAACTATATTTCCTTGTGTACACGTTTTCTACTCTAATTCATTACTTTGGCATCTCCTTCGAACTCAAAAGTCAACTTCAAAGCTTCATTAATAGCAGAATACAGTCTTAAGTGGTTTATTATTTCGGCTTCCATCTAAGAACGAAAGAAGAATATCCCTACTATACCAAAATCTTCTTCAGATTTTAATTAAAAAAACCTATTTTGGAACCTTAAAAACCATTGCTTTTAGCTGAAGCAGAAGTTCCCCCAAATAAGCAATTCATCAAGAGACCAAGCTAAGCCAAAAAAAAAACAAAACAAAACTATAAAGCCCTAAATCGTTCTCTAAAGACTTCTACTTCCTATATAATAAAATCATCAGAGAGTAACCAAGATCAACAAGCAACAAATCAAGTAAAGAAACATAAAATTCATGGAGATAGAAGCACGAATTATGCAAGTAAACACCCACCAAAAAGAAAAGGTACAGAGCCATACCCAAAATGGAGAGGAAACGAAAGAAGAAGGCAGAGCAAGTGAGCAGATTAATAGCAGCGGGGAAAACAGAGAAGAAGCAGTTAATAAAGAATTTAAACAAGAGCAAGAACTAAAAATTGGCAAAAATTAGCATGATTCTTATCTGGAAGAGGAATTTACTTGTCACAAATCAGAATTTCCAATTTTTAACATTTTATATTTGTATAAATATATGAAAGACCAAGGTTTTGTCTGTTTGCGTTGTTTCTTGGTTTTAATTTGTTCTGACGGAAGGGAGAAATTCTCGTCATTCTCGTCGTTCGTCAACCGCCAGCTGTTGATTTTTATAGGTTGTCCGGACGAAAACCCACTTCTCTTAGGATTAATTTAATAATAATAAGTCTCAATTCTTTAAAAAAAAATAATAAACATTCCTTTTCCTTTGTATGATTTTGTAGTTTCCTTTCCCTTTCATTTAGAGTAAGCCAAACAAAGCGGTAGGAAACCATGGAGTTTGCATTTTGATGGAGTGACGCGTTAAGCGTACGCGTCCCAAATATTTTATTAGGAAATTTTGGGGGAGGAGAGTAGTTGGGATTGAAGGTTCAATCTTTTCACATGCCTAACGCCCCAAACATTGCCTACCACGCAACCCCAGCAATAGTTGCTGATGTCAAAACGGCGGCGTTTGGAGTCGTTTGGCAAAACAAATAGTATGTTAGTGGAGTTGTTTCTATATTAAAATTTGGATGAATTACTATTAAACTTCTAAATTTTTTCTACAATTAATATTTGGGCCTATTAATAATAAATTATTATTTCATATTCAAATACTGCAATTACTTAAAACTTTATTTTTAAAGATGATTATTTATTTATTTTATTAAATATTAAGAGATATTTTAAATATTTATTTAAAAAATAATAATTAATAAGAGATTATTTTAAAATAAAATAAAATAAAATAGAATTACAATAATTAATCTATATATTATTATAATATAATTTTAAAAAAATAAAAATAATTATAAAACGGAAAAATATAATTTTATTTTCCATGTTTAAGGAGATAAATACATGCATTTAAAATTGTTAATTTACAATTAAATTAGTAAAAGATTTAATTTTTTTCTAAAATTAATAAATAATGAGTAAAGTAATTTTTTTAAAAATTTTAATATGTACTATTTTAACAAATTTTCAGTGATCTTAAGTCTTAATCACCAATGGACTGAAACCAAAATGGACTGAACTGGATGTTGCAAGAAGCCAAAAATGGAGTGTAAATGCCACGTGGCACCAGTCAGCGCCTCTACAACCTTATCCCACATCCAAAAATCTGATCCATCTCATCATCCAATATCCAAAAATCAGCCATTTCCCATCACATACCCCAAAAGCAAATCACCTAAAGCAATTTGCAGCTCGAATTTCTACATCCATTATTTTCATCCTACTCCTGCAGGC
Source organism: Manihot esculenta (assembly GCF_001659605.2). Lineage (NCBI taxonomy): Eukaryota > Viridiplantae > Streptophyta > Magnoliopsida > Malpighiales > Euphorbiaceae > Manihot > Manihot esculenta. Next base: position 7,057,866 of record NC_035162.2, on the reverse strand, counting down.
ATCTCTGCAACTCACCTGATAAAAAATGGCCTCCACTGCCTGCTTCTTGCACCACCATGCACTCACCACCCCTAATAGGTTGTCTTCCCAGCAGCGTCAAGTCTCTAGCAACACCAAGACCTTCATCTGCCGTGCCACCCACAAGCAGCCTCCACAGGAGGACGATGTTGCCCTTGTCTCCAGAAGATTGGCTCTCACTGTACTCATTGGTGCTGCAGCCATTGGCTCCAAAGTTGCTCCTGCAGATGCTGCCTATGGTGAAGCTGGTAATAATAATCAGCATCTCCCTCATTTAAATTTATTTATTTTTATTGATTTGCTTCTGATCATGTTGGAACACTGAGTTGAAGAACTTAAGACTTGACGTTTAACTTGAGTAATGTTTGATGCAGCCAATGTTTTTGGAAAGCCTAAACAAAACACAGACTTCTTGCCATACAATGGAGATGGATTCAAATTGTCAATTCCATCAAAATGGAATCCAAGCAGGGAGAGAGAGTTCCCAGGACAGGTTCTTAGATACGAGGACAACTTTGATTCCAACAGCAATGTTTCTGTCATGGTGAACCCAACTGATAAGAAAAGCATCACTGACTATGGCTCCCCTGAGGAATTTCTTGCCAAGGCAAACCCTTCTCCTATTCTTTTTATTACCTTCCAATTTTGCCTAAAAATCCAATAAAATCTGTTTCAAGATTCCTCTATTATAGTTTCCTAAGAAATTACTCATATCTGGATTGTGTGGGTCATTGCAGGTGGATTTTTTACTAGGAAAACAGGCTTACTTTGGCAAAACTGATTCTGAGGTACTAAACAGTTCTATGTGGGATTTTTAAATGATTCCTCTGAGGGCATGCATTGCTACTCTGAAAAAATATTAAATGCTGAAGGTAACAAAAGCTAGTTAACACTTGTATATAAGGAGATCTTTTCCCTGTATGATCATAAGAGAGGAAGTTGCTGTGAATGGGCAAATTATTCTAACGTTCACTGAATATGCAATTTTCATTGTGACTGCTGATACCCATTTTTGTATTGAAGAATGTTTCCACTTTTCACTGTAAAGTTAGTCCAGATCCAAATGGGGAACATGTATGCTTATTGCAACAAATCAAAATTTCATAAGGAGCATATAAGGAAAATTCAGTAACTTTCACAGTTAATGTCCTGTGTCTGCAATTGAAATTGTAGGTGCATTCTCATTTGCTTATGAACATGAAATTGATGATTTGCAGGGAGGTTTTGATCCGAATGCTGTGGCAACAGCCAACATATTGGAGGCTTCAAGCCCAACAATCAATGGGACTCAATATTACTTTTTGTCTGTGTTAACAAGGACTGCCGACGGAGACGAAGGCGGCAAGCATCAACTCATCACTGCAGCAGTGAAAGATGGGAAGCTTTACATATGCAAGGCACAAGCAGGAGATAAGAGGTGGTTCAAAGGAGCAAGAAGGTTTGTAGAGAGCACAGCTAGTTCCTTCAGTGTTGCTTAAGGATATAACCAACGAATTTGTATGTAAATCAACTTCTAATAATCTATGATGTTTGTTTTGAGTTGTCTATCTAGCCCTTCTCTTTCTTTTTTTGGCAAAGTTTCAAAGGTAGGGAGTTGGATGGAGGATGATTGTGGATATTATAATATTTCCTTGAGTTAGCTGTAATGAGTTGAAATATTCCTTGTCTCTCAGTTTATCTTCTTCTTGTTCCAAGGTTACCCATATTAGTTCTTTAAACTAACATTCAAATGACAGAGATATAGTACTAGGGAGAGTTTGATTCTTGGACTTGGACACCAAACAAGAGTAGACATCAACAGCTACCCCTTTGTTTACACTTGAAAAAGAAAGAACTATAAAATGATGCTTAATTACCAAAAAGAAATTCAAGTATAGCCATGTCTCTTTGATGTGCCTTATGAACTAACCAATCTAACGGTACTGGTTCAAATGTTGGCTGTGGAAGCAGTGATGCACATACTCATAATGGAGAAGTGGTCCTGATTATGAGCTCTTTAGATTTTCTTCACCTCAAATGGATTCCTACCGTTAATGTCTTCCCCAAGTGTTGGCACTAGAATTCTGTGTGAATCGCTCTGTACGCTTGAGTTTTAGAAGACTCGATATGGCACAATACTCAGGGAAAGCTCATCTACTCCTTTTTCCTTTCTTCCCCCCCGCCCCCAAAATTGGGGTGTTAATAATCGTCGATTCAGAACGAAACCAACCAGGCACCAATAAACATAGTGTGCGAGCTTTAGACAGTAAGACCAGAGATCCTGCTACTGCTAATGAATGGAATGAGCACTGCTGCTGCTAATGGACGTCGCGGCTGTTTTGTTCCCATTCTTCAATTTGAAACCTCCTTAATCGATCGTTTTACTATAAATATTCTGATGGTCGACCTAATTTAGCTGATAATAGATTCAGTTTGATTTGATTTTCAGGACTTCTAATCCGGTTTTTTGACGCGAGGTATTATTAATATTTTGTTTCAAATTTATAATGAGAAGATCAGAAGATGAAAATTTGTCAAAGCAACTCCACCATATGAAACCGCAACAGTTGTGAATGGAATCAAAACCACATTGGTTTATAGGAACAGGGCAACTGGGTGAATTATCATGTAGCACATTCAAGGAAGGGCCCAGCAAATTAGGTGTATTGTTTTTGCTGCAAGACCCTTCACCAATTAACAAGGAAAGAATTAAATAGATGTTAAAGTGATAGTAAATTTATTATCAGAAAGTTTGCTGCATAATTCACATTGTCGTTTGGTATGAATGTCTTCTGGAAAAGAAAACAGAGTCTATACACAAAAGCAATGGCAAGGAAACTAGAATTTTATCTCTAGATTTCATGCATTGAGTTTGGTTTCAAGTTCTCCCATTGCAGTAGTGGTTGCCATTGCTGTAAGTATGAGCACTCTTGTGTTTCATTTGAAGGCAATTCAAGCCCCATATTCGAATTGTACGATCGTCACTAGCTGATGCCAAGATGTGTGGATTTTTTGGATTCCAGCTCACACAATTTACTGCCCCAGAATGACCAGGCAATGCCTCTATGAGCTCTCTGGACCCTCTGTGCCATATATATACCTACGGAAGCAATTGAATTTACCACAATAATGGAACAAAATTAGCAATCCTAATCAGATAACCTATCTACTTAGAATATCAACGTTCTTATCGCCTGCATAAATTGGACTTGATTGAAAAAGAAAATATCTGTAGTAACTTACAACTCCAGATAAATTGATGAATTCAGAAAATTCATCAGTGACAATATGAACGAACAGAAGCCAAAGTTGAGAGATTAAACGACACGCTGTGACTTCAAAATATATAAATTATGATATCCTTTATATTTCAGCCAATTCAGTTGTGCAAAGGTGGAAAACATCTATGGCACAGTGACTCGGGAACTACACATTTCTGAGACTTCATAACAATTCATATACAAATAAATTATTAATGCCTAATATACAACACCCAGCATATGTAAGCAAATAAATGGAGTCCTGATTAGGTGCTCTATCATCCAAATAAAAAAGTTCAGGAAAGACCATATACAACAAGATTAAGAAAAAAAACAATATATATAACAATAATCAACAATCGCATGCATGCATGCACTGACATAAATATGCTAACGCATCTATTTCCGAGCTTTTTGGCTACTGTTAAACGTAATAACTTTTCCTCTTTTATTCAGTATTGAAAATAACAGATAAAGTATCACATTATTATTGCCTAAACGTTGATCAAATAACGTAGCTGCATTCATATAAAAGAAACTGAAATGTTATTGATGCACCAGCACAGTATGCGCAATGCAAAAGCAGGTTGGGGCATGAAAGAAAATTGACTTTAGATTAGTATGAAGTCCAAATACTCTGTACGTGTGTTTTATACGCAAGGTTACATGAAAGTATGTGAATGTTCACACAAACATACATTGATACACATGTGAGTCGTCCCACATTCTTTTGGAATGACCCCATGAGAGGATCCAACTATACAAGAGAACCATCTAGCATCCTTTCCATTATCAAGCAATGTTGGGCAAACTCTGGCACATGAACTGAGATTAGTTCAAATTTTTAGCTAATCATTTTGAACCCCAAATGAATTCTGAAATTGTTCTTCAGTAGCAAACTGTATAAATTCAGAGTTTTATATGTTATTCATTCTGGCTGCTATGGGCATACTGAAATACTGTATCCTCCAATACCATTATTGCTACCAACGCCACTTTCATCACCCATCACTATGGCAAATTAACAGTCCCCTAATTTCTATACACAACAAAAAACACAAAACAAATAAATCTTTGCATGCTCATATTTAGATTTAAAATGTTCCTCCTTTAATGTCGAGCCTTCTGTTAAACTCATATGAAGTGAAATGTCAAATGCTACTCCTTTTGACACATGATAAGAGATCAGGTGTTTTTCTCCCTTCTAATTTTAATGTTGCACCATGCATTGTGAAGACAATTGCAACTTGCATAACCCTATGACAGTGAGTTATCAATATTAGAAAATGTCACATGGTGAAGCAATTATTCAAGTGACTGGGAGAGAAGCCAAATGATTTCTTGAAAGAGTCTCAATCTCAAGCATAAAAGCACAACATCTCTTTTAGCAATAACACAACATTTAATCCATGTTATGCCTTTCCCTTGAATGACCTGCCCAGATGATTACCCCAGGGAAGGATCAGCATTAATAGAAGATTATCCACAAAGAGCCGCTTTTTATGTTATTTTTTTTACAAATGTGAAGAGCTTTCGATCATGATCCAAACTGAAATTTCTCATAAAATTTTACAATAGAATATATATATATATATATATATATATATATATATGAAAACAAACCATATAATAACTAATTTAAGGAGAAAATGAAATCCATACCTGTGAGTCTTCACTGCCACTGGCAATAAAAGCCTGTTCAAGTCCCCCAAAACAAGATCTAATAACGAACCGGGCACGTTTGTGACCTTTATATTTGGCTACAAGCTTGATGCCACCTTCTATGTTCCAAAGGTGGATTTCTTGGTTCAAAAGATTAACCAGCAAAAACCTATCGTCCCTTGATAATGAGAATGAAGTTATTGTTTGATCCTCCTCAATCACTCTCTCAATTTTTGCTTCCCTATCATGTAATAGGATGGCAGTTTCTCTGCACAAGCTTATGATCTGCTTCCCATCGCTTGTTATTTCCAAATCAGATATTTTCATAGTCCGTTGCCCTTTCCAACACTCCACCTCTTTTCCATTCAAATCCCACATGCAGATACTCTTATCATTAACACCAGAGAATATCCATTTCCCATCTGGAAACCATCCACAGGAAATGAGGCCAAGACCAGCTTTCTCATAGACATGGAGGCATTCACCCGAAGAAACATCCCAGCGCCTGATGGCCTCCTCCATCCCACAAGTGAGGAGCTGTTGGTCATCTGGGCTCCAGGAAACAGAGGATACAGGTTTTTGATGACCAGATAATCGATGCTTCAAAGTAACTCCATCATTTATATCAACCTAACAAGTATTTAATAATTTATTTATTAAAACTAATGAAATATCAAGATACTAGAACAAAATGAAGAAAAAATTACTTGCATGTTGACCTTTAAATAGAAGACATCACACATAAAAACTAAAAAAGGAAAAAGGGAAAAAAATCAAGAGAAAAGAAAGAAAAAAGAGACCAATTGCGCTAGCTTGGTGTTGGAGATTGCACCTCATAATCAAGTATATAATCGCATAGTGGAATCCATTGCACCTAGTTGAGTGCAACCCCAAGAATATATTTGATTATAAACTATTTCTAGTTAGCATATACTTGCAGTAAACCATTGGATTGTTGGCCGTTTGCACCAAATAACCACTAACAGCTCTTTTTTCATAACATTTCTCCTTTTTTATTTTCATCCATATTATAACAAGTAAACTTTAGCAGTCAGTATTAATGAGCCATCCTTCTTGTTCCACGTAATGTTGTTAAGGCTCAATAGAAGCTTTGTTTTTGCTTATGCAGACATTAGTTTCATTTTCCCACTCATCCTCTCTAATCCTAATTTCAGTTCTAATTTACTATTTAATACAGTTCATGCAAACTCTAAATTTCCCGACCTTTTCCCAATCCAGTTGCTAAATTATCCTTTAAAACTTCTCTTCTAGACCCTAACTTTGTTGCTCTTCATAAAGCAATGAATTCCTTTTTATTTTCTGAACTGGTTTATTTTATATGAACTCTTTATTCTCTCTTTATTTTCTTTTTCCTATGCCAACTTTGTCCTACATGAATTCCAATACATATTCAAAGTCAATCCTTAGTAGTTAGGAAGTAAAGAGTTAGGAACCAACTAATAACTACAGAAAAAGTACCTTCAAATTGTAATATGGATTGAAAATTTGAATAGTATTCTCATTGAAGAAAAGTTGAGCCCTCCCCTATGAAGTTTGCAGTTTAGATAGCAACACAACTTTGAAATCCAATGATCAATTAATAATTTTAGATAAACCTTTTTCTCAGTGGTGGGAGGCATGACAAAACTTATCAACCATGAGTGACTAGAGCATGCAGACCTTAATATCACTTAATTACTCTCTTTGAATTAAACTCATAACAAGATGTGTATCAAATGTCTCACAAATTGCAAAGTCTGCATGTGCCCCTAACCTAATGGTCCTTGTAGCACTGAACAAAAATAATTTTTTCTATTTTAGGGTGATATGGTCCTCAAGTTGCTCTTTCAGGATTTCATGAGTTGCAAATGATCACCAACCATATAAAAAAGGAAACAGGTATTGCCCATAGTCACCCGCTGAGAGCTGCACTGAAATGTACTATATAAAGTACATACCTGAAACAAATCCTTGCCTTTCATTAAATTAAGTATGATATGCTGGACCCCTATATAATTTGCAATATAAGTTCAATCTAATTACTTCAATATGTCTTTTTATATATTTGCCCAGATCAAAATTTATCCTTGTGAATTATATAATGTGTCAAAGCTAGCAGTTCCTCGCATGTGTTTTGAACATTAAATTCTGTTCCAACATAATGAAAATTGTTATATAAGCTTCAACTACATGGAGAATAAAGAACCAAGTTCAAAGAGAGAGAAATAAGAAAAGATAAAATCAATAATGATCTTAAAATGGCAACATAAATAGATAATCTCATCGCGACATCATAACAGACAATCTACTATTGCATGCAAAATTATGCACTCAAAACATGGTCTCAGCAGAAAATGCAGATCTCATAGAATATACTGAAGAAGATACAATGGAGACAGAACAGCACAAAAACACAAGTGAACAACATATAGGTTCTCTCAGTAATGAACTATACCTCCCATATAATTGCTGATTGGTCACTGGACGATGAAGCTAAGTACTTCCCATTGTGTGAAAATTGTAAGAACCACACTTCGTCAGTATGTGCCTCTAATATCTGTTTCAGAGTTTATTTAAAAGAAAAAAAAATAAATCTAGGGTATCAGCAAAACGTTGAAAAAGGAAAGCACAAAATTGCAACTGAAACATATGCTCCACTTTGATGAAATAGAATTCAAAACTAAGCAAGTCTGGAGAAAAATAGAAGTTTTAAATAATAAACATTGTAATAAGTCATAGGCGTCACCTACAAAGGACATCTATGACTTAAGAAATATGCATCTTCCTAAAGAAGTAGCCATTAACCTAATGGGTTACTGCAATCAAAGTTAGCCGAGGAAGTTTTTTTGATATTACTTATGAACCACAAATCCACCAACCTTTAGATAAAAGGATAATTAATTTATATATACATATATATCTCTCTATATCTAGCCCTTTTTCTTTAGAGAGAGGAGTGAGGAGGAAGGGGGTGTTTGATGTCTATGGATCATGGACAATGGGCAAAGAAAAATCAGAGAGGTGAAATCATACATTGTAGTTTAGACTGTTGTGGGGACACCCATTCCAGTTGATGCTCCTTGAAGGGTAAATCCAGACACAAGCACAAATAGCATACCAATTATAACTCAAATTCCTGTAAAATATAAAGTTCTTAAACTTCATGTGGGACTCTTATAAGGACATGGACAGAGTGGACTTTCTCATTGAAGTTCATCCAAATAATTTTCTTTTAACAAGAATTGCCCACAAATAACCATTTATATATAAGCACAACATTATCCACTTTTGTAAAATACCTGCAGTCAGACCATCATTTACATTTTCTTTTAGCTTTGGTACCCTAATGTTATGTCCCATGCATCCTATTTGTCTAAGGACAATGTTAAAAAAAAAAAAAATGGTGACAAAATCTTAGTTTCCTAAAATATCCAAGCTCACTGAATAACCACAATATCTGGAATAATGGTATTACCACTACGAACAAGATACCAGTTCAGCATAAAACCTTTCAAGAAAGGTTGTTCTTCAATGTTCAATATTGCACTTATAGAGTCAAACTATATAAGTGAAGCCAAACTATAAATGAATACGATTTCCAGGAAAAAGTAAACAGAGATACACTGGAAGCAAAAATTCATAGTTCAAGCCTAATCATGCAAACATTTCACGACTCAATCTCACCAATTCCCTTTCAGAAAGGCTCCAAAATTTAAAATTGCTGGCCTAAAAAAAAAACTATAACAACCTGGTCCTGCAACTCCAGAACCAAAATAGTAACACTTTGCCCTAAAATTTTAGATGAGTCAAACTAAATGTTTAAAAAATAATATTAAAAAAAAGAGAGTTTGCAGCAAACCAAATTCAAATATATACACAGTATCATGCAGTAGTTGTAATCAGTTGAGAAGAGTATAACTTGAATGATAGTTATCCACATAAATAGTAAAGCTCTTATCCTCACAGAAAAACCTCAAGGCTCAAGCATAATGTAAAGTGCTCTAAGCATCCAAGTACCAAGAAGAAAATAATTCTGCAAGACTATAATTTGGTAACCTTCAAAAACATTCCCAACAAAGAAAACCTTCCAACACACAGTATAATATTGAACCAAAGAAATGAAACAAGTAATATATCTATATAAAGCTTGATTTCCAATCAAAATATTATGTACTAACCTGCAAAGTTTGAGATGGAATCTGATCTCTTCCACAGTGATGATCTGCATACAATGACATCTCTCTGTCCATGGAGTTGTGAAAGATGCAGGCATCTCGTTGCAAGGTAAGTGCCTGTTCGACTAAATGTTCCAACCTCCTTTCAGGAATTATAACCGTTGGTGGGAGCAATTTTTGCAATTCCTCCAGCAGCTTTGACCGAGACTTCATCCTTGCATTATCTTGCTTAGAAGACCCAATGGAAGCACGTAGTGAAGGAGAAACAATACAGGAAGAAAGCTCACGGATTCTACCATTATTGACACGAAGAGGAGCAATCTCAGTCCTCAGTGTCTTTAAAGCATCCATGATTCTCTCCCCATCCAAAAGTTCAAAAAACTTCTGTTCCAATATCAGAAAAGAGGCCGACTTAACAATGTTTTCATCTTTTAGACCAATGCTATGCAAAGTAGCTACACTTTCATCCCAACTGCCATCAAGAATTTGCTGCATAAATAAATTTACTGTGGATGAGTGTAAAGGGATGCCTGACTCTTCTTCTAGACGAGCACTGCTCTTCTTATATCCCAGGGAATATAGTGCCTTGGCTATTATTCTGACAAATTCAACTCTTTTAATAACTCCTCTTGAGCCAACAACATCTTCATCCCCTTCAAATTGCAGGGGCCGGGCCATCAAGTCCCTTGAAGACCCAACTATTGTCTCTGATAAAGAACCGTTGGAAAGACCCCTTAACTCTCCAGAAGCTAATTTCATGCGTTTTGAGGCTGGTTCATCCTCCACACCTCCCATGAAATGTGCACCTCAGTCCATATAGTATAGCAATGATGGACAAACTATAAATGAATATATATTTGAAAATCCTCCAATGGATCAGAAGAAATATCTTCCTGCATAACATAGCTAAATGAAGATCTGTAGATCCTAAAGTTGAAAGGATAAAGCAAAGCAAAGAACCATAAAGTGTATTCCAATTTCCCATGATCATTTGAGAATTGAGATTACAGACATTAATAGTCCAAATCATAAGTATGAATATATAATAAAAAAAATAATATATAAACATTGATTGTGAGTTTCTATCACGGATAAATATAGAAAACGAGTTATTTCATCCCAACCAATCTGTCACGCTTCCTCAAATGCTGTATGTCTATTCAAGTTTTCTGTTTTTCACCCCTCTGCGATTAGGCCCCAGAATGATTGCAATAACTGTTAACTCAAAAAGGTAAACTAACATATCATGATTCAGTTTGCAAGAAAAGTGAATGACCAATTACCATTGTAAGTCCACAACTTTCTACGAAAGAGATAACATGGTAATTTCAGTAGTTACACTCATATCCATAACCGATCCAGCATTGGAAAAATGAGAAAGCCCAGTCTTGGGTTTATTGATAGAATTGAACCTAGTACATATACCAAATTCAGCCAAATATAAATCCTATTGAGTGCAGAACCATTCTGAAGCTAAGGTCTGAACTAGGCCTACCTTCAAGATAAATGACACCTCTGCAAAGTGAAACTGTCAACTCCTGAAAAGGATATAACAGCTCAGACAAACCCCATTATCAGTGCTTCCATTTACACTGTATCAAGCGAATGGTACAGGAATAAGAATCTCCCATTCAACATTCATAATTTCCTCAAACAGCACCAGAAAAGGTCATACTTGTTTGCAGTTCCATGTTTCAATGTTATTGTTCATGTTTCCTAGCATCAGAGGAAGGCCATGTTCAATGAATCACAAGTTAATTTCCAGGACATAAACTTGAGTTTTTTACAGAAATAGAATTACCTTATCCTTTCTGGAAATCTGTCTTCCCCAATGCAAAATTAAATATATGCAATTTCCAACTTCTGATAAGCAAGAACCATTTTAAATGACATGCATAAACAATACAAATTGTCCAAGATAATTACAATTACTTTCTCATGGATTTTAAAGTATCATCCAATGGTCATATGTCCTATTATTACCCATTTCAATTAATTTTAAAGCCTAGCTGAACTCTAATATTCGGTTTCTTCTGTCTCGCTTCAATTACATGATAATCCAGAAGTTCAAAGTAGTTCCATTTAGATTTAAATTCTTGAGATGTCATCATTTTTGGTAAATAAGCAACCACCATGCTACAGAAGCTCTATAGAAATGCATAAGCTCAAACTACCATCAAATACAAACAATCCACTGCGTATAAGCTTAATTAAAGCAGTATGACCATGATCGCTCAAAAACTCACCTACCCCCAAATGGAAGTGCGATCTAGATCGCAAGTTTCCAATTTTGAGATCCAACACTCAAACTGGTCGATCACAGTTTTGAAAAAGCACATCCATGTAGCAGTATAAATCTCAAAGAATAATGAAAAAACCCACGCAAATCATCGATTTAAGGGGAAAAAAAAATCATAGATTTGTGATGGAAAAAGTAGATGAAAATATACCAATTTTTGCTAGAAATTTTGAGGAACCCTTGATTTATGAGAGATAGAGAGAGAGAGAGAGAGAGAGCTTTCCCGGAGATAGAAGAAACCGTATCTTAAGGAAATGAAAGAGGCGCATAGAGTTTATTAAAAGCTGATGCGTCTAATGTTGAAGATAGAATACAGTGAACCAAACGATACATCGTTGCTTCTACCTGGATAATGCCAAACTACTTTTTTTTTTTTTTTTTCAAGTAATTTTATTAGTGTTTTTTTATTTTTACTTTATTAAAATATAAATTAATTATATTAACTTTTATTGATTATACTGTATTTTTAAGAGCCGAAAATAGGTAAAATTTCGAATTTAAAACTTTCTGTGTAATTCTTTTGATATATTTATTTTCCCTAATAACCCTATATTATTACTCCCAATTAAAAGAAAATAAATCCAACAAAATAAAATAAAATAATTATTTTTAATCAAGCATCCTTTTTTTTCCTCGTTGTATTCGTTCTGTTCATTGGTAATGTCTGCTCACAGAAGAAAGGCTCTCAAATACTTTTTTAAACAGTCTAAAACTGGATTATTATTAATTAAAAAATGGAATTTAGTTTTATAGTTTTTAATTTAATAATTTATATAAAAATATAATTAAATAAATCATTTGTATTTTAAAATCTCAATAATTAAATAAAATATTTAAATTATATTTGTGAAAGTAAAAAATATAAATTATTATTGTTATCAAATTTTAAAAAAATAAATTCAATATTTATTTACATAAACACATTTAAGTAACAAATGCAATAATATATAAAATAAAATCTCAATTCAAATTTAATATATAAAAAATTAAGCTACAAATAATTAAATATCTAATAAATTAGTAGATGCATAATTTTACTTATTAATAAAGTAATTATATACTTATAAATTTAATTTAATTATAAATATATCTAAATAAATTTAAGAAATTTTAAATTTTATTTTCTCGTAAATTTTAAATTTATAATATTTATTTTATTTTATTTTATTTTATTTTAAGGAAACAAGCAAAGTATTTGTTGTGGAATCAAATAAGCAACTTCATTTGGGCAAGCAATTAATTGAAGCAATCAATGCTTCTGAGATATGCGGGTTAAACGACACAATAATTGAACGACACCTAGTAGTATATTAGAAGGATTTTTTTTTAAATAATAGTTTTTTTCTGATATTTCTAAAGTTGGAGGCATTTTTAGCACTTTTTATTCAATTTATTTGATAATATCACTTAAAATTAAATTGATATTAATAAAAATGTTAAGCCCTTAAAAATGAAAATCTTATAACTCTATTTTCGGTACATACTAATATCACATAAAAAAAAATCCATTAAATGGTGACACATATATAAAAGAAGTAGAAAATTTTCAAGAGTCATACCATTTTATCTCATTCAGCTTTGGAAAGGGTCGATCAATAAAATATAAATATCAGACATTCAGCTCCTCAAATTTCATTAATATTCAAAACGACTTGACTGATTATTTTAAGACTCGTACTATAAATGAGATAATTAAATATAAATATAGTCAATATCAATAAACAAAAAAAACATATTTTTGTATAAATCAAATAAGTACCATCTAATCAAATCAGAGTAAGACGCCAACCTCCAACACAACGGTTTATTTCTTTAACCCTCTTCAAAATATTAAATATACATGTAGAAAAATTATTTAGCTACTTAATTTATTAAACGGTATGAATAAATTAATTATAGATTAATTAGACAACTGTCAGTTGTCTGATCTACTTACTACAACACGACAACATTCAATATAATTGGACGTGGAACATAATATCAAAATATGAATATTTATGAATTAACTTCTCTCAAAATTTTCCCTCTCGCACTTCTTTTCTCTCTGATAACCAATTTCTTAATAAATTACTTTCTCTTATATATTCATACAAAAATAAAAAAATACAGGCTCTCTGAATATCCATTTAAATACTTTATGCATTTTAAATAATACTTATTTAATTTAAAAGTTCAAAATTTTTCATAATATTTTTTGTGGATCTGATTATTTTTTTTATTTTACAGATATTTTTTTTAATGTGAGGAAGTAAAAAAGACATAATAAAATTAATTATAAATCAATAATTTATCCACTGAATCAAACTGTTGATCAGATATTCAGATACATTTCGCTTTATCAAGCACTAAACTAAAATTTAAAATTTTATTTTTTTATTACATAATTTTTAATTATAAAATTCTGATACTTAGTTTTACTATACACATATTATTAAAATTTTTTAAAATAAAAAAATTGGTATATAATATAATAATAAATTTAAAATATTAATTATAAATTTGTTAAATTAAAAAAATTTTCAACAATAATTTTATAATTTTAAATTTTAAATATATATCTTATTATGCATTTATTTTTTAATTGTTAACTTTATCGTACATCACCTGTATGCATAATAATAATCCTCTCATGAATGAGCGAGTCAAAATTAAACACGACTTTCATACAATAATAATCCTAATAATAATGAAATTTATAAAAGGGCCAAAAACATCTATAGCAATAATAAATAAATAAGAAAATAAAAAATAATAAAAAAAATCTGGTGAGCAGTGAGCGGAGCAAAGAGAAGGAGAAAAACCGCAAGTAAAACCGGGACGAGTCAGCCGCTACAAAAGCGCCACGTATAGAATTCTCAATCCACATCTGCTCTCTTCAACAACACAATAACTTCGCTTCGCTGCTCTTCATCAGACCATATTCTGTGCGCGCGAGAAAGTTTACAGCTTCGATTCTTCTTCTATTTTCTGTCTATAGGTACGTAGCTCTACTGAGAACTTCACGTTTGCAATCTTTTGTTTGTTCGATTCAGACTGTTGCTCTATCTGCTTTTCTTTTATTTAATCCTTGAATTTTATGTCTAATTTGTAGTTCTTGAACTTGAACTCAGTTTTAAGAAGTTGAAATGAGAAGTGAAGCTTTTTTGTTTTTGTGTCAGTTTTATGGTCTGTTCATCTGTTGTATCGGTCATTACGTGGTAAAAATTTCTGCAAGTAATTTAGAACATGAAATTGGATGTGAAGATGAGAATCGATGGACCTGAAGATTGCTTTCATAACAATTGAATCCAACTATTGGTTTGATTATAGTAGATTTACATTGGGCAAAAAAATTAGATTATGTATTTCATTGATGGTTTTAGATGGTTTTTGGTATCGCCCGATTGACGTGCCATTTTGAAAATGACAAGTAACCATATTATGGAACTTTATAATTGAAATCACAACTAGGTTTTTTCTCTTGAAAGGAATTATATTTAGGTTTGATGTACAAACTCATGCAGTTACTTCTTCTATGTTACTTGAAAGCCACACAATAATAGATGGACAAAAAGAGGGGGAAAAAAGAAGAGAAAGTCTGTGTAGTGTAGACTGTATGTGATACTTGTACACTACTAACTAGTTACTTTGAAAGTGACATGACATCTTGTCAGTCTCAACCATGCACTGCGATGCAACACTATTTTTATTCTTCTAGTGGCATTCTTGTTACCATTTAGTAAACGGGTTGTTCCTGTATAAAAATTATGTAATAATTGCATTTTTTGCATAGAATGCCCCTACAAAAAACTTAAAAGCCATGGCAGCTCGCTTTTTGTGCGTTGCATTATCAAAATACTGCTCTCTACATTTTTCCTTTCAAATTCTCATTGGCGTGCCGTGTGCGTTTTGCTTCTACCAGATGGCAGCATCATCAGCTTGCATTGTAGGGAATAATGGTTTATCAACCCATACTACCAAAAACAAGTTGAGCAAAGATGTCTATGGCAAACATCTTTTTGTTCCTTCAAGATTTCAGTTATTAGGAAAGGAATCAAAAACAATTGTCATAAAAGCTTCTCTAGACCAGAGGCATCAGGAGGGAGGAAGAGGTATTCTAAAGAATGTAGGAAGAAGAGGCTTTCTAAAGCATTTGCTTGGAAACGCAGGACTTGTTGCCCCCACTTTACTGGGAAGTGGGAAGGCTTATGCTGATGATCAAGGAGTTTCTTCCTCCAGGATGTCCTATTCCAGATTTTTAGAGTACTTGGATAAGGACAGAGTAAAAAAGGTTGATTTATTTGAGAATGGAACCATTGCTATTGTTGAGGCTGTTTCTCCTGAATTAGGAAACCGGGTGCAGCGAGTTCGTGTACAACTGCCAGGACTCAGCCAAGAGCTTCTCCAGAAGTTCAGAGAGAAGAGCATTGACTTTGCTGCACACAATGCTCAAGAAGACTCAGGTTCCCTGTTATTCAATTTGATTGGAAATCTGGCTTTCCCGTTAATCTTAATAGGGGGTCTGTTCCTTCTCTCTCGACGTTCATCTGGAGGCATGGGTGGTCCTGGCGGGCCTGGTTTCCCCCTGGCTTTTGGTCAATCAAAGGCAAAGTTCCAAATGGAACCAAACACTGGTGTCACATTTGATGATGTTGCCGGAGTTGATGAAGCAAAGCAGGATTTCATGGAGGTTGTTGAGTTTCTCAAGAAGCCAGAGAGATTCACTGCAGTTGGGGCTCGCATTCCAAAAGGTGTCCTTCTTGTTGGTCCTCCAGGAACCGGAAAGACTCTTCTAGCCAAGGCCATTGCCGGTGAAGCTGGTGTTCCATTTTTCTCCATATCTGGTTCTGAGTTTGTTGAGATGTTTGTTGGTGTTGGTGCCTCTAGAGTCCGTGATCTCTTCAAAAAGGCCAAAGAAAATGCTCCTTGCATTGTATTTGTAGATGAAATTGATGCTGTTGGAAGGCAAAGAGGCACTGGCATTGGTGGAGGAAATGATGAAAGAGAACAGACCCTTAACCAGCTTTTGACAGAAATGGATGGTTTTGAGGGTAACACTGGTATCATTGTCATTGCAGCAACTAATAGGGCAGACATCCTAGATTCTGCCTTGTTGAGGCCTGGAAGGTTTGACAGACAGGTAAGAATATACAACACATTTCTCTTTATCATTTCTCTTCTATGAAAGAGTTCTCATCATAAATTGTCAGTGCAGGTGACTGTTGATGTTCCAGATATACGGGGAAGAACAGAGATATTAAAAGTTCATGCTAGCAATAAGAAATTTGATTCAGATGTCTCTCTTGATGTGATAGCCATGAGAACACCTGGTTTCAGTGGGGCTGATCTTGCAAACCTTTTGAATGAGGCAGCTATTTTGGCTGGTCGACGTGGAAAGACTGCTATATCGTCCAAAGAGATTGATGATTCAATTGATAGGATTGTTGCTGGAATGGAAGGAACAGTTATGACTGATGGAAAGAGTAAAAGTCTTGTTGCATATCATGAAGTCGGCCATGCTATTTGTGGGTAAGTGAATAACCCATGAATATATATACATCTTTTTGAGAAAGTTCTACTGATATGAATTAAAAGAAAAGAAAACCCTGACAGCTCATGGAAAATTGAAGGCAGATAACAAGTCACATTAGCCTTACAAGGAATACTTAATAGCTGATGTTTACTTGGTTCTGGATTTTCAACCTTTGATTTTTCTTAGCTTTTCAAATGGATGTCTGAAATTTTCTTGGGGTTTGCAAATTGACTAGGAAATGCATGAGTTGTTTATGTTTTTTTAGTTTTAGTTATATGTGGTTTTTCTGGTGAGTTATATGTTGTATTGAAATGGAACTTAATACTGCTTTCTTTCTTCTTTTTTCTCAGAACTTTGACTCCAGGGCATGATGCAGTCCAGAAAGTCACATTAATTCCACGTGGTCAGGCACGAGGTCTTACCTGGTTTATTCCAGCAGATGATCCTACCCTGATCTCCAAGCAGCAACTTTTTGCAAGAATAGTTGGTGGTCTCGGTGGCAGAGCTGCTGAGGAAGTTATCTTTGGTGAGCCTGAGGTGACCACTGGGGCAGCTGGTGATTTACAGCAGATAACTGGCTTGGCAAAGCAGGTAATATAGCATTTCTGTTATCTGCTTTCAGTGAGGTTTTTGTGGAACTTCCTCATACTTTCAGTGTTTGCTGAATAAATAAAAATCTATCTGCAAAGCTCCAAGGCCAGTGTTCAAAACTTGTTATAACACCAAGCGCAGAGAGAGTCACAAAAATGCAAGGAAAATAGCAAAATGAGATACTCCTGAAAAAGAGAAGAGAGAGAGAGAAGCGTACTAATAATGAGTACAATCTGGATAAGGCATAGGCTTAAACTAGAAAGTCTGACAAGGAAACTATGCAAGGAAGGTAGCTGAGAAGGTTTTAGAAAACCAAAGAGCAAAATGACAGTTTTTAGTTGCTAAGATGTCTAATTTTGAAGGAGAGGTCTATGCATTGCACATTTCTAGCTTTTGGTCACAACGTTTTTCTAGAGGTTCGTTTTACAAATTGCATCAACTACAATTAGATTAACAATGCAGTTAATGGATGCGCTACTGTTTTTGAACTAATATTAAGGAACCTATTTATGTAATCCTTTTCTTCATTCTATCAGATTATTTTTGGGTCGATCTGGAGCGAAAATTATATCAAAAGGTGATTGCATTAGTTTTTAACATATAGGATTTCCTTTGCTTTTAACATTTTTTAAGCTGCTCATAATTTTGACTTGCCTTGAATCTAGTAGTAGTAGTCTTGAGATTTCAGCTTGGTTAAATGTTTTATTGCAGCGTTATCCTTATCCTTTTACCTGTATTTAGGTGGTTCATTTAGCGTTTCCTACTTTTATGCATAGCTTCAAATTTCCTTTTGTTGTTGTTTTGCCCAAACAATTGAATGAAATTGGGGACTATTTGTTGTATCACAGATGGTGACCACATTTGGAATGTCTGAAATTGGGCCATGGTCACTTATGGACTCCTCAGCACAAAGTGCTGATGTGATCATGAGAATGATGGCAAGAAACTCCATGTCTGAAAAGCTCGCAGAAGACATTGATGCTGCTGTGAAGAGGCTATCAGATAGTGCATACGAGATTGCATTAGGCCACATAAGGAATAACCGTGAAGCCATAGACAAGATTGTGGAAGTCCTACTTGAGAAAGAGACGATGACCGGTGACGAGTTCCGAGCAATTCTCTCAGAATTTGTCGAGATTCCTGCTGAAAATCGGGTTCCTCCTTCAGTACCATCGCCAGTGAGTGTGTAATGGGCATATACTTCTCTTATTGACATTTTGATCATACGTCTTCAAGCTTAAATGTATAATTGGCAGCTAAATTATTATGTATATTAATTTGAAACCAACGAGTCATCATACGGCTATAATTAGTTTTCCATTTTCTCTTGCCATCACACTTTAACACTCAAAAGGGCTGTACTAAGGCTAAAATATAAAATATTAGTATTTACATAATTAAGATGTTTATGTTTTTATAATATAAATATAGTCACATTTTTTTTCATAAAGTTCTGTATTTTTAACTTTTAATATAGTATATAGTTAATCTAAAAAAATTATAATGAGAATAAAATAAATATACTCGTATTTATTTTGTAATACCGTCTGTAAATAGAACTTTTTGTTGGATAATAATATTTTATCAGGGATTTTCTTTTAAAACAATTGAGTTTAAAAAATTATAAAAATTAATAAAATAGCTAATATATCAATTTAGCGACCTGATGTTTATTGATCCAAGTAGTTTGGGTAAGGTTTGGACATGGGGTGTAGTGTTCTTGTGCATGTTTTCTCTCCCATCTGCAACTTGACCCTTCACCTTATTAACATTCTCTTAGGGAAGGGGTAAGGTTAACTAAGGTTTTAAAAAAATATGGTTTCATAAGATATTATTTTTCATGATTTTTAAATTTTATTAATTTTTATTATTTAAGAAGAAGGATAAAATCTTCTCAAACAATTAATTTAGTAGGTTGAAATCGGAAATCTCCAATTAAACAAAAGATAAATGTGTGTTTGTTCAATATTTAATAATGGATAGTTTAAACATAAGTGATACTTCATACTGTAGTAATTTAAAAGTTGGCAAAATTATGCATACTTGTTAAATTTTGGAAAACATTTTGAATTTAATAACCACTTATTTATTTATTCTATTATTTATTATTTATTATGATAGTCATAAATGTTAATAAAATTAAACAAAAAAAAATTATTTTTCTCCCTCTTTGATTCATCTGTAACTCAGGGAAATAGTAGAAGAGATTAATCGCTTGAAAACAAAATTAAATTATAATTTAATCTTTAAAATGTGAGAGTATGAGCTATTTCCTTTTTTTTTTTTTAAGAAATCCAATGAATTGGCTGTTAAAATTTTATTTCATTTGTAATATTGACCTCCATTTAGGCTTTGTATTTTTCTATTAATCAAATAATTGAAAAGGCAGTTAAATATCTATTTTATTTGTGGAAATTAATAAAAAAAATAAGAAAATTTTTTGTTTCAAATATGTATACATGTAATTTTCATATTTTTTTTTTTTAAAAAAATTGATTGAAATTCCTGAAGTTGGGTGAACATCCACTAGCTATAGATTGTGTGGAAAAGAAGGAACTTCCACGGCCATTATAAAAGCCAGCCTCCTTTATTGTACATTGAAAGAAAAGGCTATTCATTCGGTAGTGATGGATATCTAATTATTGCAAAATCAAATAAATAAATAAATAAGCAGACAGTACCAATTTCAATTTACAAGTATTGCTATAATTTGATGGCACATTCAAACTTGAAAAAGCTTCAAGCACACGAAAATAATAATAACAATAAAATTTATACACGTAAAAGTTGACCATTTCCTTGTCTGCATACAGCACTTGGGTGGCGCACCTAACAGTTGACTCTCTCTTTCATTACACATATAACAATTAATGTTAGGAAAACAACCAGGATTTTATTCTAATTCTATGCAGCCACAATTATCTGAAACACATTCTATCTTTAAATCCTTCCATAATCATAATCATAGCTCTGAAAACTAGTTAATTTCTAAAAATACCCAGATGAGTGATCAATACAGGAGGAAGAATGAGTAACAATCAATCACCAATCAGATGACACAACAAGATTCATCACTGGAAGATTATGTGATAAGACATTCAGTGTATGGAAATGGAAACATTAACTGTAATGATATACTTTTGTGAGTATAATTATGTAAAAATTAAGAAGAAAAAAAAAATGAATCTAACTTTCTGTAAAACGAGGCCTATTTTGAAAGAAAAAAACCAAAAATTGCCCACCAGAATCTTCAATGACTGTGTATCTCTTCTCCTCCTACCGCTTCAGTCCTAGAAAATTGTTATACATCTGCACAGTTCATTGGTGCAAATCCCAGCCTAGACTTGTTTGTATCATATAAGATGTGGAAATTCTGCTGCTGATAATTTCCAATTATGGAAAGAGCAGATTGAGGAGTCCCCAGAATTGCCAAGCAAACAACTTCCTCTGGTTCGAACCGGATGAAGTAGTTTTCAACTGGGAAGTTCCACATTGCTCCATCTGCAAACAGGATTCCAAATTCAGGCAGCTCCATCTTCTCAACTCCAGAGACATTATAACAAGGATCCAGAATTGGGAAATCTTTTAATACTGGGTAGCCTTTAACCTTCTTCACAAATGCATCCTTTATAATCTGATAAGCTGGTTCTGCAAAATAACTGAGTGTAGTACCGGAATCCACAATCGTGCCGCCGGCGCCATCAGAGGAGACATTCCAAGTTTTTTCAGGTATGTTCAGCACCTCTCCTCCGACCATGATCGATTTTATTTGAACATAATAAAATGTATCAACTGGGTTTTCTTTCCCAGCAACCAATGAAGTGAAATTCAACTCAGGATGACTCAAGAGATCCTTATCTTCTCCAAAGATCAATTTGCTGCTAACATTGGAGTCACTGTTTCTATCAACAAGGCAATATGAAAATGAATGGCCATATAGAGATTGAAGCTGAGAGGCAAATGAAAGAGGTCCTCTTCCAAGTCCTAGCAACCCTGCAGCTCCATGAAACAAGCCTCTGTTCCAATGGCCGCAACCGAACATCACATTCTCTACTCGCTTAAATGCTGAATTCCCAGCAGCCGATGTGAGGTTAACAGTGAAGGTTTCTACTGCAAAATCACCTGTTGTGTTTGAACTATCACCGTACCAATAGAAATAAGGACAAGTTTGGTTCACAGCCTTGCAAGGCTGGGGAGGATCAGGGGAAGAAACCAAATGGCAACGAGGATCTTTGCAGCTTATATTTTTAAAAGAAGTTGACTCCTTAGGATCATAGTAAGGCCCATTTTGCTCAAAACAGTCATGGCATGGAACACATTGAATCCAATTAAGATCACTACCAGTATCAAGAATCAAAGGGAAGTGTTTAGGTGGGGTACCAATGAAAACATCCATAAAGTATTCTCCAGAGCCAAGGCTCACCCCTGACTCCAAGGTCGCCATGAGCTGCCCTGAAATCCCAGTTGAATAAGATTCCGGTGATGCTGCTGGGGCAACCACAGGTTGCTTCAAAAGTTCCCTTTGCTCCTTCATACCTTTGGTTAATCTTGAAATGGCATTTTGATTCTTTTTTTCTGTGATCCTCTTGTGTAGAGTCTGAATTCTGGTCAAATCCCGAGTGGTTGAAGCTATGAAAGATTCCTCTGCTTTAGATTCTTGATTCATCGACCTGTGCCTGCGTTTTAACTCGAGTTTCACCGTTTTTGAATCTTTTCCTTCATCGCCATGAACATAAACATCAAGATCATCATCATCGTCGTCGTTGTCATCTTCCTCTTCTTGGGCAGCTATTGATTGTGTTGGTTGGTCTTTCCTTGACCTGGAGAGCTTGCAGTCTGTTTTCATTGGTGAAGAAGAAACTGCATTGAAGGTCATATGTTCAGGCAATTCGATTCCGGCAACAGTTGAGATATTGGAATTTAAATTCTTCTTATGCTCATGAACTCCTTCAATCGCTTCAAAAGCACCAGAAAAGAGCAATAGAAGGACAAGAAGGAGAGAGAACTTGGACAACATGGCAACCACAACTTCTTGTTTGGACGACGAGAAAATCCTACATCAAGAAAAGAAAGTACCCTTTGAAGGAAACTAAAAAACAACTGGGTTTTCAGCCAAGAAAATGAAAAAAAAAATCCCAGAAGGATGAAATGACAGGAAAAGCTATTGGTATTTAAGGAAACCAAAAATGAAGGAAGAAAAGAGAATAGAAAGCTGAAGTCTTTATGAGTTAAAGTATGTTAAAATGTAATAATCAAAATAAAAAACTAAGACTTTGAATTGAATATTACCGTTTCAAAGATGGCACTGTTGAAACGCGGTTTCACATTACCATGAAATGAGGGAAAAGAAAAGAAAAGAAAAGAAAGAACAGTCTGCAATTAATGGTGGGATTCATATATTTACCTGGTCGTCTGCTTCTTCTTCTTCTTCTGGCTCTTGTGCTTGTTGGGTTTCTTCCCCCTGGTTTCCTGTTTCATTAGCTTTCAATCACAAGAACCAACCCAACAAGCCCTTTTTTAAAAAAAAAAAAAATTGAAGTAAAAGTCTCTTGGGATAGAGAGAGAAAGAGAGAGATTGAACAGTGATGGGAGATTGGAGAGTGGTCTTTTAGGTGTGAGTTTTGACCTTGTTTTGAATGCAAAGCCAAACCAAGAAACCCATTTCCTTTGACTAGCCATTGAAGAAAGTGACACACAAAAGCAGAAACTGGAATGCGTTGAATTATTAATTTAAATAAATACCCACAATAAATTAAGTAAAATATATTATTAGTACTATTTATTATTATAAAAATTCGTTAAGCACCAGTTTTTCTATGATCTCCTCTTAATAATTGAAATTTAAATTTTCTTTCAGAGACTTGATACCAAAGTGGGTTTATAAGGCTTTAGAGAAAATTTTATATTTGATGAATATATTCACAAAATTTTAATTAAAATTTCTACTAATTAACTCATTAAATTGATATTTAATTAATTTAAATTGATTGAATCACAAATGATGTTGTATCTAAAAAAAAACTAAATTTTATATTTAAAAAAAAAACAAAATTAAAAAGGAAAGAAGGGTCTAAATCTAATAAGAGAAATACAAATTGTGGAGTGGTTTTTGAGCAATAAATGCGCTAATGATGAAAGCGAGAGCTGTGTTAGGAAATCCAGTCCAATGCCCTAAGCTGACCAGAAATTTTATCATACGGACGATTGTATTATAATAATAATCAATGCATCTCATGTAAAATTTATTATAATTAATAATTAATATGAGGATTGTAAAATGAATATATAAATAGTAATTGATAATAAATAAATAAATAGTATAATATTAGATGTGAATAAGGAGGATGGAATTAAGTTGAAGAATAGTTGTTTGGTGCAGAGAAGTGGGAATTCCAACACGCAATCAAACCGTTGGTTTGCCACATCAAATATTGAAATAAGAAGTGTTTAGTTTCTTGGAGACACCAAAAGATTTTGAGAATTTCCATTCCAAATCTGTCTTCTTGCATTTGGATGTTAACAAATTTTTCTATGTTGAATTTCAAAACCACAACCCATATGCTTAGACTTTGGAATTCCTTTGATTACTTGTTTTAAACTCTTAACTCTCCCCATCAAATTTCAAATCTTCTTATCCTCCATTCCACTCATTTTAATTGACCTTAATCTTTTTCAATTTACATTAAACTCAGTTTTGAACAAAATTATTTTAATATGTGATGAGCTGAGATCCAGAAAATAGGGTTTTATAATGGGTTCTGTAAGACTGGAAAAAACTTAGACCTAGAGGAGAGTATTTCTCCTTTTATATGTTTACTTTTGGCAGCTAGTGACGTGTAGCAGAACGTGTATCATTGGACCACCTGTCCCTGCTACGTTGATACAGACGTACAAGGGAATCAGATCTCTGTCCCATGCATAACGGCCCCTGATTCTCCCCAGATACGCATGTGGATGGTCCCACAAAGCGAATGGGCTGAACTCCTTCTGGGTTCCGAGCTGGGCCAGAAGATAAGGATAAGGCTAGGTCCAGAGGGGATCTGTTCATTGGGCCGAATGAGCTGGGCCGGCCTGATTGGAGAATCTGACTGGAGTCCGGTCTTTGAGCTGAGCGGGCTGGACCTGGCTCTTAAAAGAGATTTAGAAGCCTTCGGATTATGGGCTGTCCTAATGGGCCTGGCCTCAGTCCGGGGTGAAGAAACCCAGCGGTCATCAATTACCCCTTTACCTTCTCGTCAGTTATTGCTTCGACTGATGAGGGGGTAAATCCCAAGAATCATTATGACCGCGTCTGTTTATGTACTGCTTCCTTCGTAATGCCTTTTCATCTTTTTGTCCTTTTGACTTTCGAGTCCCCTCTGTCTTTTTCCATTTCTGGCTTTCCTCTGTTCTTTGTGCGTACTATCGTCTTCACTTTCTTGCTTTTATTTTCCAGATACGCCTTCCTTCCTTTTCTATGCATATCCTTTAAGGATCCTGACGCCGCTAGCCTAGAGTCTAGCATCACATCGTTCAGCATAAGAACCTCCTTCTCGGGGTATCTCACGATATCGCCCCCTTCTTCCCTTTCAGGACCTTCGCCAGGATGGAGGGGTCTTTCCTTCTGATCCATATACCTCTGGTATAATCGATCTTCATGCAGGTGTGAACTCCTTTCTCTTATTTCTTTTCTTCCATGGGATTTTTATAGCATTTCGAGATTGCTTCTCAAGTGTCAGCCACTAATTTTATTCTCTTCATAGTTTCTTTTGAACCTATCTGTCCGAGCGGGGGTTTCACGTTCTTGAGGCATCCGTTTGGTACCTTATTCGGGCTGGTCAAGGCGAGCCGAAAGTTTTATTACCTTGTCCCTTATAGATGTCCATTTTGATCTTCTTTTGTGATTCTTGTTGAGAGCCGTTCTGACTTGCTCCGGTTTTGGATTTTTTGCAGTTTCTTTGGTGAAGATGAATCAGATTGAACCCCCTAAAATTCTTACGTTGTCCAGGGAGAGCCTGAATGTAGCCCTGAATGCCCTCCTGGTTGGACAATCGGCGGGGGGGGGGGGTTTACCCAGCTAGTGGCCGAAGTTATATCGTTCGGGTCGTCCAGCCGGCCTCCTTCTCTTGTTCCTGCCCAAGCTCCGGAGCCGAGCTTTCGCGGTGCCGAATCTTTAAGGCAGCCAAGTATTGACAAGTCCGTCTCAGCCGTGCTGGTTGTTCAAGCTCTCAAGTTCTCTCGGGCTTCAAGGCCGAGCGAGGACTCTGGTTTGACGACAGCGAAGCCTGCCCTGTCTTTTGGCGATGCTTCTGAAGAGAGGCATGAGGCCTTCATAGCTGAGATGGGGACCCTTGCTAGTAGGGCTGAGGTCGCCTCTATGAGGAATGTCTATGGGGTCCCTTCCGAGGTCGGTCCGACTGCCGAGGATAGGGAACTCAGCTTTGTGGATAATGGGGGTGTAGCGGAGTAGGTCGGAGGCAAGTGTCCCATTCTCCTCAAAGTGCTTGCCTTGGTTCGCGCTCCAAAGAAGTCTTGGGCTTCCAGAAGATCGGCTCCTGTCTTTCTTTCTCCCGGGGAGGAGGAGAGGATTCTCGTGGTGCCCCTGATGTCTGCTCCTGACTCAAACTCATGGAATAACATGGTTTCTGAGGCTTACTGTGAGATACAAGATGCTGTTCACACACGTAATATTAGCAAGGGTAATCTGCTAAAATTAGTCCAACATAGTATGTGTGTAGATTTGCAACATTCACTTGTTCCATTGCTCTTCAGAATGCCTCGTCAATTTTTCTCGGCTTGCTCGAGTGTATCGTGCATCACACTTGGGCGACAGGAAGCCTGCTTATGATGGAACAGTGAGAGATGCTTATGGGGATCAACTTGTTCAGCTCTCCTATAATAACGAGATAGAGTTCGGTTGGAGAGTAGGGGACCTCTAAGGGAGTATAAGGAGTTCGCCGAGCTAAAAAGGGAACAGGGTAGATAATAGCGCCTCTGGTCGTGTAAGTCCTTTGAGGACAGTTTTTCCTTCAGTGGAGTAGGCACTTGTAACATGCTATAAATGTACTTTTCTTTTAATGAAACTTTATTTTTACTTATTTTGCTTGTTTTCTTCTTTTTGCTTTCAAACTCATCAAAACTAGAATTCTACTAATTGACTGAACTTTTGGCTTATAGACTCATTTATTTTGCTAAGGCATTCTTATCTGTAAGCTCTTTCCGGGCTGGACTATCCTTACCTATGAGCTCTGTTTTTAACATGGGGCTGGACTCTCGTCCTGCAAGTTCTTATGATTCTTGCAAGGACAACCTCATTTTTCTCTTATTACTTCGTTATTATGAGTTCGGTCATACAACCCTTGTTTAATAGTAGTGTGTCAGATTGCGTACCTTTGAAGGTGATAAGCAGGGCTGGCCTTTTTGTTCTTAGTTCCAATTTGATAAGAGCTGAAACTAGGGTTTCATCTACTCATGCCTTTGGATTTTTCCTCGAATTGCCCTTTTACCTCCTTAGCATTTATGACGTGAGTGGTGAGGGGGTAAATCCCTAAACTTCATTTGGAATGGCGCTGCTTCATTTTAGACGATTTTGCCTCTCTGTCTGGTGATGAGTTCGGGTATCTGCTCTCCTTTGAGGTTATCCTTTGTCAGTTGGTGCGGTGTGGGCTGTATGCCCCACTGGGAGGGGGAGTTCGGCTGTGTTATCGTTGTCCTCTCCCAGGGTTGTTTTTGTTAAGCGTTTGTTTATTGCGAGTTGATCCGAGCTGTGGGTGGGATCATTTGCCTTTGTCGTGAGTTCGCCCATTCAGCTGACCAGGGAGCTCGGACTTTTGTTATTTACTTGGATTTTCGTGCTACAGCTTTTGCGCTGTTTGTGTGACGAGCTCATGAGTTCGGAAATTCTCCTTCTTTTTTGTGAAGTCAGCGCTTAATTTCTTGCTTTCTTGACGAGCCTCAAACGGGCTGTATTTCAGGGCTCCAGGTCATTTTTGTTCTGAGGAAATCTTGTTGATCCCGTCGACCATTTTTGCTCCAGGAGATCTTACGGGATCGTGGCCGTTTTTGCTCCAGGGAGATCTCGTTGATCCCGTCGGCCGTTTTTGCTCCAGGAGATCTTATGGGATCCCGGCCGTTTTTGCTCCGGGGAGATCTTGTTGATCCTGCCGGCCGTTTTTGCTCCAGGAGATCTTACGGGATCCCAGCCGTTTTTGCTCCGGGGAGATCTTGTTGATCCCGCCGGCCGTTTTTGCTCCGGGAGATCTTTGAGATCCGCCGGCCTTGTACCTTCTTTGAGGTCTTTTGTAAGATTCGGGCTCTGTGGCCTTACTGTCGCTTCGTCATCTCAGCTGGTTTTGTGCCTAACTGAGGTCTTGAGCAAGATTCAGGCTCATTGGCCTTACTGTCGCTTCGTCATCTCAGCTGGTTTTGTGCCTAACTGAGGTCTTGAGCAAGATTCAGGCTCATTGGCCTTACTGTCGCTTCGCCATCTCAGCTGGTTTTGTGCCTAACTGAGGTCTTGGGCACTTGTGCCTGTTTCATTTTTCCCTTTTGTTTCTTTTATGAGTGCCAAGTGAGCAGAGATAAATAATGAATCGAGACGATAAGCATCGCCTGTTTTATTACCATGCTTTTAAAATACAATAAGTCTTTTGCATTTATCGATACCTCAAGGGAAGTATCTTTTCAAGTGTTGGATATTCCAGGCATGGGGCTCAGGGTTTCCCTGCATATTTTCAATTCGGTATACTCCTGCCCTGATCACTTTTGTTATTCTAAAGCGGCCCTCCTAGGTCGGTGCTAATTTGCCTACTGCCGCTCTCTTTCCCGTAGCCTCCAGGTTTCTCAGGGCTAGGTCTCCCACCTTTAGGCTTCTTTCTCTGACCCTTTGGTTGTAGTAGCAAGCTGTTCGTTGTTGATAAGCGGCAGTTCGGACTTGGGCTTCCTCTCTAATCTCTTCGAGGGCATCAAGGTTACTTCTCAATTTGTCACTGTTGGTGCTTTTGTTAGCAAATTGAACTCGATGAGTGGGAACTTGTAACTCGATGGAGACTACGGCCTCTGTGCCAAAAGCAAGTGCAAAGGGCGTTTCCTTAGTGGACGTTCTGGGAGTAGTTCGGAGTGCCCATAGAATGCTGTTGAGCTCTTCCGCCCAGTTCACCTTTGCCCCATCCAGCCGTTTCTTCAATCCTTAGAGGATAGCTCGGTTGGTGACCTCCGTTTGGCCGTTGGTCTGAGGATGGGCCACTGAGGAGAACTTGTGCCATATGTCCATGTTGGCCGTAAATGCTTTGAAGGTGTTGCAGTCAAACTGCCTGCCGTTGTCTGAAACGAGCACCATCGGTATGCCGAATCTGCAGATGATGTGCACCCATACGAAATCTATCATCTGGCGGGCTGTGATTGTAGGGATTGCCTCTGCCTCTAGCCATTTTGAGAAGTACTCCACAGCCACCACTACGAATTTTCTCTGTCCTGTGGTCTTGGGAAAGGGTCCCAGGATGTCTATTCCCCATTGTGAGAAGGGCTAGGGGCTGGATATGTTGGATTGAGGAGTGGCTGGGATATTGATGGCGTTGGCGAACCTCTGGCATATATCGCATTTCCGGACGAACTCTTCCGCCTCTCTTTTGACAGTGGGCCAATAATACCCTTGCCTGAATATTTTATTAGCCAGCGTTCCTGCCCCTTCGTGAGCTCCGCATATTCCTCTGGGTATCTCTTCCATCACTTTTATCGCCTCCCCCGGGCTCACACACCGGAGCCATGGGCTGGACTTCCCCCTTCAGTACAAGGTCCCCCTTACTGCTTGGTAATTAGCAGCACAAGCTGCTATCTTTCTTGCTTCATCCTTGTCTTCAGGGAGCTTTCCTTTTTCCAGATATTCCAGGTATGGGGTCATCCAGGTCTGGCTTTGTTCTATCTGCAATACAGTGATTGTTTTATTAAAAGTAGGCGTGTTGATGTGTTGTATGTATACCTCGTCAGGGAGCTGTTCTAATTCTTTCTTCGACAACCGACTAAGCAGGTCTGCTTCCTCATTTTCTTCTCGAGGTATTCTTTGAAATTTGATGGCAACACCCCTGCTCATGAGCTCGGCTTCTATAGCTTTTACTTCTGTTAGGTAATTTCGCATGGTCGGGTCTCTGGCCTGATATGCCCCAGTTACCTGATTGATCACCAGCTGGGAGTCACTATTCACCTCGAGATCGGTTGCCCCTACTTCCATTGCCACCAGCATCTCGTTTATTAGGGCCTCATACTCCTCCACATTATTGGAGGCCTTGAATTCTAGGCGCAAGGCGTAGCAGACCTTGAATTCTCCAGGCCCCTTGAGCATTATTCTGGCACCACTGCCCCCCGCGCCTGATGCCCCATCTACATATAACTTCCATTTGAACTCTTGCAAAGGCTCTCCCTCACTTCCCTTCTCCAACACTTCTGAAGAAGACTCTTCCCGCTCTTCTTTGAATGTACATTCTGCTATGAAGTCGGCAAGGGCTTGAGATTTTATAGCTGTCCGAGGTCGATATTCTAAGCAGTAAGGGCTAATCTCTACGGACCAAGCCAGCATCCGGCCTGAGGTTTCCGGCCTGTGTAGAATCTTCTTCAGAGGTTGGTCCATCATCACTATACCTTGATGGCTTTCCAGGTAGACCCTAAACTTTCGAACTGCTAGCAACAGAGCATACGCCACCTTTTCAATGTTCAGGTATCTAATCTCGGCACCCTTAAGTACCTTACTGACGTAAAATACCGGCTTTTGTTCTCCTTCATCTACCCTTACCAATACTGCACTAATCGCTTGTTCAGAGGCTACCAAGTATATCAGGAGTTCCTCTCCTTCCAAGGCGCTACTGAGCACATGAGGGGAGCTGAGGTAGCTTTTGAGCTCTTTGAAAGCTTCTCGGCAGTCTTCTGTCCATTCGAAGTTTGGCACTTTCCTCAACTTTTTGAAGAATGGTAAGCATTTTTCTGTCGACCTTGACATGAATCGATTAAGCGCTACTACTTTCCCGGTTAGTCTCTGGACGTCCCTTACACAGGTCGGTTCTGACATATTCAGTATGGCCTCTACCTTCTCCGGATTAGGCTCAATGCCTCTTCCACTCACCATGTACCCCAAGAATTTTCCTCCCTGATGAAAAAGGCACATTTTGCTGGATTCAGCTTCATTCTGTACTGATCTAATACCCCGAATACTTCCCTCAAATCTGCCATGTGCTGTTGGAAAGTTGGGCTCTTGACCACCATATCATCCACGTAAACTTCTACGTTTCTGCCGATCTGATATTTGAAGACCTTGTTCATCAGTCTTTGATAGGTTGCTCCGGCGTTTTTCAACCCGAAAGGCATAGCTCTATAGCAGTAAGTCCCATCTTCTGTTATGAACGAGGTCTTTTCTTCATCCGACCTATCCATTGGGATTTGATGATAACCAGACATAGCATCCAAAGAAGACATATAATCGAAACCGGCCGTAGAGTCGACCATTTTATTAATATCAGGGAGGGGATAACAATCTTTAGGGCAGGCCTTATTCAAGTCAGTAAAATCTATGCACATCCTATATTTGCCATTGGCTTTTTTGACTAATACAGGATTTGCTAACCACTGCGGGTACATGACTTCCCTAATAAAGCCTGCCTCTTCTAACTTCTGTACTTCCTCCCTGGTGGCTTGTTGCTTCTCCCTTCCTACCACCCTTTTTTCCTGCTTTACTGGCCTAGCCTCGGGGAGGACATTTAACTTGTGCGTCATCACCCCTGGGTCAATCCCGGGCATGTCAGAAGACTTCTAGGCGAAGCTCGATGCATGACCTTGGATCAGAGCCATGACCTCGGTTTTCTGTTCCTTGGTGAGGCCGGCGTTGAGACTGAAGACTTTACCTGTTTCTTCTTCTGATAAGGGAAAAATCTCCAGTTCCCCCACCGGTTCTGTCCTGGCCTCTGTTTTTTGAATCCAGCCTTTTCTCTGTTGAGCTCGGCTCTGCTACCGTAGCTAGGTACACTGCTCTTGCTTCCTCCTGGCTTCCCCGAACTACTCCCACCCCTACTTCTGTGGGGAACTTCATCGCCAGATATCTGATACTAGTGACGGCCTCAAAGTCATATAGCGCAGGTCTTCCCAGGATTGCGTTGTAGCTCAGAGGGAGTTTAGCCACCAAAAACACCGCATAGTGGGTGCGAGTTCTTGGTGTTTCTCCCAAGGTGAGGGCCAGTTTCACCTTCCCCTCCACGGGCACCGGTACTCCTCCGATCCCTTTGACCGGTGCTTGGTCCCGGACCAGCTGTTCTCCGGGAATTCCCATCTACTGAAAAACCCAGTAAGGCAACAGGTTCATCTTGCTCCCGTCATCCACTAGGATCTTCTTCACCCGATAGTTGTGTATGACGGCCTCAATGACAAGGGCATCGTCATGGGGCATCTGAATACCCTGAGCATCCTCCGGAGAGAAAGTGATGGCCATGGGAGTGTGCTCGATGACCTGCATGACCTCAGTGCTGTTGCCTTCCCCTTCTCAACTTCTCTTCTTTCCCCTACGGCTCATCCGACCCCCTGTTCCCCCAACAATCATGTTGATGGTCCCGCTGGATCCATCATTCACTGGCCCAGCTCCCGTTCTCCTCAGCACTGGGACTGCCGGATTAGGCTGAGGTCTCTGTCCCTCCGGTCTTTTCACGAAGTTTTTCAGATGCCCTCTCTTTATCAGCCTTTCTATTTCTGTTATCAATTGGAAGTAGTTGTTGGTGTCGTGGCCGTGTGCGCGATGGTACTGGCAATACTTGTCAGGATCTCTCTGGTTTGCTTCTGCTTTCATGGGCCGAGGACATTGGAGGAACTCCTTGTCCTGGACGGCCATGAGCACTTCGGCTCTAGAAACGTTGAGGGGAGTCGGTGTTTCCGGGACCCACGGGGGGAGTGACCTTTGTTCTAAGGCCCGAGGGGAAGGTCTTTAGTCCCTGCGCTCTCAGGGTTGTCTGTACGGTTCAGGTCTCTTGCCATGCTTTTTCTTGCGCCTCTCCGGCCTTCCCTCCTCCGGTGCTTTCCCTTTATCTGTCGCTCCCCTGGCGAACCTGCTTGTCTCCAAAGCATCGTCCTGCCTTATATATTTTTCGGCCCGTTTCATCAGCTCGGCCAGTGAGGTCGAAGGCTTCCTGCTCAGTGAACCAAAGAACTCGGCTGAGGTCGTCCCCTTCTGCATGGATTCTACAGCCCTTCCTTCATCGAGCTCGGAGATCTGCAGGGCCTCTATATTGAAACGAGCGACATACTCCCTGAGTGATTTGTCTTTCCTCTGCCTGATTGTCTCCAGGTAGCTCGTCTTCCTATCCGCAGGCACCCCGGCAATAAATTTGCTGATGAAGCGGGTGGCTAGATCTTCAAAACTGCCAATACTTCCGGCCCCAAGGTTATTGAACCATGTTCTTGCCGGACCTGAGAGCGTCGTTGGGAATACCTTGCACATCAAGGCATCTGACAGAGTCTGCAGCTCCATGAAAGTCTTGTAGTTCAAGACATGCTCCCTAGGGTTCCCAGCCCCGTCATAGGCTGCCATTGGTGGCATCATAAACTTCTTAGGCATAGTCTCCTGCTGCACCCATTTTGAGAAGGGTGAAGCAGTGGGTAGGAGAGTTTGGTTCTGACCCTTCGCTCCCAGCTCGGCCAAGAGCTGCTCCCTCAACTTCTGCAGCTTTTGGTCTACGCTCTCCCCTTCCCGCCTGGGCTTCCTCTCCTGGTAGGCCTCCTCTTCCCATGTTTCACTCCCCATTCTTCCGGTGGTTTCGGCGGAGTAGCTATCGACTTCATCATTTTCTATCATCTCCCTCGCCCTTCTCCCATGAACTCGAGCTGCCGGCTCTTCCTCTTCTTCGGCTCTCCTCCTCCCGTCTCCGGTTTCTTGGCTGACAGTTCTGGGGTGGTTGAAGGTAGGCTGAGGTTCGTTGGTCTAGGGTTCTTCTACCACCGGTGGTACGTTGGTGGGGGTGCTAAGGCCCCGTTGTTGCATTATTTGCCCCAACCAGTGGGCGGTGCTCTGTAGTTGAAGGACCATGGTTTGGAGGTCTTGGTTGGACAAGGTGGCGGCGGAAGCATTCCCCGCCAGGCTTGGCGAGGGGTTGAAAGGGATTGGTGTTTGGCTATTTGGTGTTGTAGGACTGAAAAAAGAGAACTGCTGCCCCTCTTAGGCAGAGCTCAGGTCATTTGGAGTGACAAGATTGTTTTCGTTGTGGTTAGCCATTGTGGATCTCAGTGGGTATGTGTGAGAGTGGAACTCCGGCGAAGAAAAGATCTCCTTCGTTTCCCACAGACGGCGCCAATTGATGAGCTGAGATCCAGAAAATAGGGTTTTACAATGGGTTCTGTAAGACTGAAAAAAACTTAGAACTAGAGGAGAGTATTTCTCCTTTTATATGTTTCCTTTTGGCAGCTAGTGACGTGTAGCAGAACGTGTATCATTGGACCACCTGTCCCTGCTACGTTGATACGGATGTACAAGGGAATCAGATCTCTGTCCCATGCATAACGACCCCTGATTCTCCCCAGGTACGCATGCGGATGGTCCCACAAAGCGAATGGGCTGAATTCCTTCTGGGTTCCGAACTGGGCCAGAAGATAAGGATAAGGTTAGGCCCAGAGGGGATCTGTTCATTGGGCCGAATGAGCTGGGCCGGCCTGATTGGAGAATCTGATTGGAGTCCGGTCTTTGAGCTGAGCGGGCTGGACCTGGCTCTTAAAAGAGATTTAGAAGCCTTCGAATTATGGGCTATCCTAATGGGCCTGGCCTCAGTCCGGGGTGAAGAAATCCAGAGGTCATCAATATGTATACATATTTCCTTCTTTAAAAAATGAAGAAAATTCATAAATAAAATCAGGCTTCAATTGGCCTAACGAGAGAGCACAACTCAATGTTCAAAACCCTAGAAAGAATGGGCCTAACCCCAAGTTCACAAGCTGGAGAGAAGATTGGATACATTTCTAAATCTTTATAGAGAAAGAGGGATATAAATAAACTCTTATACTCCAAAATTAATATCTGAACAATTAATCCCTAACCTATTTGTTTAATCTAGTATAACGATAAAACTTGGGCAAAACTAATTAAAACATACTCAAAATTAAGATAACAAATGCATAAATCTTTCATTTACAGCAACACTTGGGAGGGCTCAAATTCATAGGACGATGAATTTGATAACCATTAGAGTAAATGTTTTTATTTAAATTCATGATTTCATTTAATAAACAATTAATATGAAGGTTGTTAAATTGTTCTCAAATGATATCCAACTTGTATAAAATGCACTCTTTATTTAAAGACAATTAGACCGGTTTTTACAAATGGAGTGGTTTTCCATAATTTATTACACAAAGAAGCTGGGGGAACAAGGTAACACGGCCAAGATATTAGCTATGTGTGCTACACCGCAATGCAAATCCTTAATCAAAGGAAGTATTGTACTGAGTTGAAGAACCTGCATTTTGGCAAATATCGGTGTGATGCTGATGCAGAAGACTTTATCTTGAACTTCTTTATTAAGTGGAGTTCATTGTGACAGGGATTTGCCTCCATAATAACTGACCGTGTGATAAACAACAGGCTTTGACAAAGACTCTTCATATCTGCTAGCCAAAAACTGTAGCCATCAGAAGACACGGATTGCTCAAGCTTGGACCTTAACAAAATAGAAATGATTATATATTGCTATTCATCACCAAGGGTATGGGTTGAAAGTTGAAACATGAACAATGAGAAACAGAATGGTAAACTAAAAGTCCAAAACAACTCCCAGACACCAGATGAATAAGAAAAAAAGAACTAAGAATTGGAAAAGGGTTTTAACTTTTAACTCAATTGAACTACACTTCAAACTAAGTAGAATAACTGAATCGTTCATCAAGGAAAACTAGACCAAGAAGTAAAAACATAAAACAGCTGCATGCACCAAAAAACAGTGTTATAGAATAAGGGTAATTTTAGTCCCTACACATAAAAAAAGAAGTGCTAATCGAGTCATGAAGCTTGACATTATTGTGCCTTAAAGTACTCAATATCAGTGATTGTCCAAATTCTTCCATATCCTACATCCACATGGCTAGAAAAATGACATATTTAAAGTTTTTAACACATCTACTGGAGAAATTAGGCTCTGCTTAGTAACGTTATTGGTTTTTTTTTTTTATCTACCATTTTGATTGTTAAAGTTTGGGAAACTGATTACTAATTTGATTTGCTTTTTCCCTACCGCTGTGAACATAACACACTTATTTATACAACTAAAAATAACCACCATAAACATAAGAGACCCATCATCCATCAATTTCTCATGACAAGGAAATATTAAACCAAGCACTAGACTTTAAATTACCTATAATTATTGGTCATCAAAGCCAAGCTGCAGAATGTTTTAATCTTGGTAATTACTTATAAATCCATAATTTCCATAAGTTTTTGAAATTAATAGGAGAAAGGGAAACTAAGAGGGAAAACTAAAAAAGAAATTGTATAAATAGTTGCAAGCATGTGTATAGGTGTCTGCGCAATATAGGAGGTAGATAGAGAATCCCACTTCAAAACCATAACCACAAATGAAAGACATAAATTATGGTTTCCAAAATCTTGTTTTGGAAAGAGTTACGATTTTAGAAACAGTTATGGGAAAGGAGTGAAAAACGAAAAAACCAAACAAAAACTCAACCAGACTTCACGTTTTGTCCTTCAAAATAAAATAAAAAAACCATAAACAACAACATCAGTGAATACAGCCTTGTATTTCAATTTTTCATCAATAAAGAGGAAACAGGAAAAAAAATTTTCTTACGCACAATTTAGAAAGAATTCAAATAAAGAATTGACTTTTAACATCCTCATTTTCAACATGACGGTGACTTGAATTTAACTTTATTAGCAAGAAGTAAAAAAAAAAAAATAAACATCAGTTATTTGAAGATATGATCCCGAAACAAAATCTCCCACCTATCTTCTTTTCCTCGCCATTTTCCATCAACTGCTGTTGGTTCCTATATTTTGCTTTTGATCCAGTTTTAAAATATCCCTTGTTTGTGTTATTTTTGTAAGAAATTTGGGAAGAGTATCGTGATCACCCTTGAATCCAAAGCAATAGGAGAGAGGCATTTAACGTGTTTATTTCACTCTTCCAGAATTATAGGTTTCTTTTATGCTAATATTTTTGTGAAAAATATACTCATAATGACAAAATAATTGGAACACAATGTTTAAGTGGTTAGCAATTAGCCTACTCCCCAAGTCTGTTCATTGTTGCGAGAAAATAATAAAACCTCTAATCAACCTCATCCACAAACCCTTTGACTCAAGACACACAGTGATGTTTACTCTCAAACTAGTGCTCTCTCTAGCACTCTCACAGACACTCAACTCAAGCTTAGAGAAGCTTATCTCAGCTTCACTTGCACAAGTTAACTTATCTTTCCGTGAGACTTGCACAAGCAATGTGAAGTGAGCACCAAGTATACTGTAGAATACTTGGTCCCAACTCAAAGTAAGCTTCCTAAGATGCTTCATGTTTCCCACTGCACTTTTATTCTCTCTCTCTCTCTCTCTCTCTAATTCCTTTTTTTTTTAACTTTTAGGATTGTGGGCTGGATCATAAAGAATACCTTCATTCTGTAATCTCAGTTAACTGGACAAAAGATGGGTAAGATGTTTCATAGATTTTACATTTTAGATGGAAAGTCAAAATAGAAGCGATTCACAGATTTTAAATTTAAATGGCTATTCATGTCTTAGTCAAATAGTATCTACTCTGAGTACAAGAAAATCATCTTCTCTTTAAGACAAAGAAAATCATTTTTTGCCTTAACTAAGAAATTTCTATGAGCCCTTTAGAAACATATCATTAAGAAATTCTCTACTTTGCAGATTCTAGCCCGCTACGCATTCCCCAGAAAGTTGAGGCTTAAGTTCTCAAATCAAGATTTGTACCATAAAAATTTGATGTTTACAAAATCTCTTCATTGGCTCAACAGTTTAGGTTCCTCAAGCCAAGTGCTTGAGTGCAACGGATTTATGCCTTGTTGCTTTGGATGGGATAAGAATTAGAAAGGGGGGGCTTCCTCTTGATGTGCAGCCCCCGATTCCAAGGGATCAAACAGAAAATAATGGGTATTTACGCACTACCAGTAATTCTGCAGTCATATGTGGTCTCTTTTGAGCAATGTCAAAATCTTATTGCAAAGTCAACATTCACTATAACACTCAATTAGTAGATAATTAATGGATGCTGTAGAATGAAAGTTAATATCTAAACTACCTGATGTGAATCATATTTGGATAGCCAGAATTTCAGCATTAAAAAAAAAAAAAATCTCAAGGTGTTCTCCTGTTCCCAAATTCTTAAATACTTGTGCATTGGTAAAAAATTTCAGCACAAAGAAACTTGTTTCCAAGCTAGAAAAACTTAGCCTCATTTCCAGCAATACTGTAGAAGGAACACACCTGACTATTCCTAGTTTGACTAGGCCTCAACAGGCTTCGCAGGTGGATCTTGCAACCCACAGACCATGTTTGCAGGAACAGCTATGTCGATCATCTTTGGATACGGAAGGTTTAGATCTGCAAATTGATAATGCATAAAATTCACCTTTGAGTAGCTGTAAAATGAGCAGCAGAGTTAAATAGATACAGAGTACAGCTGTCACTTACTTTCCATAATACTCTTAAACTTTTCCTGAAAAATATATCAAAATTCACACCAATTAGAGACAATTGTGAAAAGTACAACACAGACCGAAATATGGATAATCAAATTTCACTTGGTTTCTACCACATTGTCAAACTACTGCTGTGCCTATTCTACCTAAATGTTAATAATCAATCAACAGGCAAACAAACTAGTGAATCACACAAATTTTTACTACATGTGAGTTTGTCATGGTAACAAAAGTACAAATTGCACTGATACACTCATAATAAATTTGATAACAATCATGTCAAGTGAAATTTTGTTAGAGAAAATAAAATAAAAAAGATATAGCAAGAAACCAGAGGCCTTGAGGATCACCTCATCTTTGGTAAGCCTTGGGTTATACAGCATTTCCTCCTCAACAGTGCTAACCTGCAACTCACACAAAAGTTTAGCATTATCATGAATGAGTTAAATAATATCATAATAATCTACTAAGAGATAAGGAGAGACCCCATACAGTGGATCCCTTGTAATCATGAGCAGGATAGACCAATGTTTCCTTTGGCAAGGTGAATATCTGAATCCATAAAAACATAAATAAATAAACCCAGAGTCAAGTCTAATATTAACAGTTTATTTATCTTCAAACTGACAAACTAATGTTCTTTTCATGTCCTTGCCTGTGAATGCACTGACTGATAGAGTTGTTGTGAACTTCCCCCCTGTGTAAATTAATGAGGTTAGACACACAGCTTGATGTCTTCTCTAAGACGTTTGCTTTCATGAAAAAAAAATAGTAACAATAATGAATAAAATTTAAGATACCAAACCTGAAAATCAGTTCTTCCACATCCCCGTATTAGCAAAGTGTCCCCAGTGAAAGCCATCCTTGGTTGGGGTTGATCAGGCCCATCTCCAGTAACATAAGTAACACAACCTACTGTATGGCCAGGAGTAGCTCGAACCTATCAAAATAACAATACAGAATAATTTATTCAGTGATGAATGGACATAAAAATAGACAGAACAGATAAATGACAAACGGCAATAAACCAGGAACAAGATAATATAGCTGTTGTGCTTAATTCTGCCCAATCTGCATGGCATAGAAGCAGCTGCAGTTGTGAACTGAAAACCTCTAGAGTTAAAGCATTTGCAATGAAGTGAGCAGTATTTACCAGTCTTGCACAACTGCAAAACAGCTAGTATGCACCTTTTCTTGACAAAAAGCAACCAGAACAACTACAAAAGTTTGGCACAAATTTTGAAGGAACCTTACTCTAATTACAAATTGTTGCAACAAAATAAACAGCATAACTATAATTTCTTGAATAAATTGAATGTATCCCTTAGTTTAAACTCCAGGATCAGTTATTAAAGTAGGGGGCAAAATTTTCACCTTTATCTTTACAGTTGAGATCCTGATAAGAATGAATTATTCAGAAGTCGCACAACAGTAACAAGAAAGAGCACATTAAATACTTAATGAATAGTGAACAACTTTTATTTTGTGACTGAGTAGTGACTAATAATTACTATAGCACAGACACGATCCTTCATCATATTTCATTTTACTACCCAAGAAGGCACATATATACCTAAAGTAACAGCAGCCTACCTCCAGAAACAAATCACCAAAATGTATCTTATCCCCAGCTTCAATTAGAACATCAGCTTTTGATTTGCTTGCCTTTGAAATGACAGATTTGACACCAGGAACCTTAGTCTGCAAATGAGAGGAAAGAAAAAAAGAACCGAAAAATAATCATTTGCAGTATTGTAATTTTGATTAAAAATAACAATATTAATAATAACAATATTAATAATAAAATAAGCAAAAGCATAGGTGTGTTAAAGCAAATGGAAGTAGCTGAAACCTTTATCAACCCGGTTCCTGTTACATGATCAGCATGTACATGAGTGTTTATGGCATAAATTAACTTCAACCCTAGTTCTTCGACAAGGGTGAGGTCTCTGTCCACTGTCTTGTCAACCGGGTCAATCAACTGCAGAGAACAGATAATTAATTGCCTAGCAAGCAATTGATCTTATACAAATATTTGACATATTCGCATTTAATTTAATGCTTAAACACACTAAAATCCTAACAGCTTAAGATGTGCGTTATCTAGTTACGAATTAAGTGTTTTTGTATTGGAATAAAGATTTACAACAATTTTCCCAGCAACGAACAGAAGACTAACCAAAGCAGGCTTATCAGGGTGAGCGACGTCGGCGAGCAAATAAGTATAGGTAGAGGACTCCTTCTCGAAAAGCTGGCGAAACAAGAGCTTGCTAGAGTACCCAGAAGGAGGAGCAGAAGAAAACGACGCCGTATATGTCATAACGTAAGATGCTCTGCGGGGCTTCTGTGGTAGGGAGAGAAACGAGCGAGAGAAGGAGAGGGTGGAAAGAGAGAGTCGAAGCATTGTCGGTGTTCTTGCTGTTGGTTATAATGATAAATTTGGCGATGAAATCGATTAGCTAATAGCCCACGGGTTGCCAGTGTGGTGTTGTCCGTTGCGTTTATCGCCCATGGCTTGGCTGAATCGACATAAGCGTACATGCTACCGCACTATGCGTTTATTATTATTATTTTTATAAGATATTTTTTCTTTTCATTATTTAGAAAAATGTACCTAATATAATTAAATTAATAAATTTTATAATTTTTTACTAACATATTTCCAGTCTTACTATTTTATTATTAAATTATTTACAAAATTAATAAGAACAAGTTATTACACTATTTAAAAGTAAATTGAATAATTAGAATAAATATAAAGTTAATGGCAAATTGTTTAATTGATTAATTATAAAATTTATGTTATATGAAAAATATAATACAGTTTAACAATAAATTTTATAAAATATAGAAAAGATGTTTATTGTAAAATATATAAAACATTGATATTATTGATTTTACATAAAATATTTTTTTTAAAAGAATTTTACATAAAATATTTAAAAAAACTCACAAGGATAGTCAATTAAAGAATATTTTAATGAAGGAAATTTAACTTTCAAAAAATTTTATTAATCCTTTTACGTTTTATTCACAAATCTTATTAAAATTATAATGAAATTATTAAAAATAAATTAATTAGAGAGTGTTTTGTATGCATAATAATTTTTTGGAAAGTAAACGGTTTTTGACCAATTTTTTCTTTTTCCGTCTCAAAAAGATTAATCAAACCTTTTTGGATTAGGATAAAACGTCAGAACAAATTTAGCTCTTGGTTGGCTTTCTCGAAAGCTATGCCGTAACATATAAAGCTGAGAATTTTAGCTTTTCGATAAAAACATAAAAGACCATTGATTTTATTATGGAAAATATCAACCTTTCTTCATCATCCAAAACTTGTGGAAGCCCGACACGTGTCTCGATCACACTGCTTGCATTATAACAATAAATTTAATTATCATTAAATTAAATATTTTTATTAAAAATTTTAATATAGCTAATAAATTCATGAATAAATATTTAATTTAATTAATAAAATAATTTATATGTAAGTTCGTACCCTCCGTAAGGCTTAAAGAAGATCTTTCCCTCGTTTAGTTGGTTCAAATTTCAAAAACGACCCAACAACTCTCTCCCTCCCTGATTAATCCCACTGATAAAATAGAAAAGAACAAAATAGAAGGCGGACTGATATGGTATGCGCATTGTTGAAGCGAGAAATTGGACTGATTCTCAAGTCGGTGTTGAGATTTATTGACAGATCGGTGTCGAGAGCCATGGGCTTTTTATTTGGTTGTTTTCGTGCCAGAGATGATCGCCGGGGACCTCACCTCGTCTCCCATTCATCTCGACCTAAGCTAAATGTACTTTGCTTCTTGATCTTGTATTTTGTTTTCCTTTTTGTCCCATTCCTTGAAAATAGAGCGTTGCCTGGTGTAGATTTTTAGGAAAAAGGAACTCTAATGCTTTATTTATTTGCAATTTTATTTACCTCAGTTTGAACTGCAATTGAAAGGGTTTTTTAACACTTGAAGATAAAAATGGAGGGATTTCAGTTAATGATAGGTTTTAGTTAACATTTCAAATTTTAGTGGGAGATTTTTGGTTATGTGCAATTATAATTTCTGTTTGGTTGAGTGGAAAATTATTCAGAAAAAGCAATTACTCAATTATTGTACTAACTGGTTATCATCTGTTTTATGAATGCCAATCAGGAGCCTGTGGTGTCTAAAAATCGTTTGTCTTCTCTATTTCTGGCTGAAGGTAAATAATGTTCAACTATCTTTCTTATATAATTATTTTCATTCAAAGTGGACTGATAATTGTTTTCCCCTTTTCTTTTGAATTGTACTTTACTATATTTTCTCGCATCTAAAAGAGAGAGAAGATTCTCTATACTATGACAGGAAAAACCGTTTTGCCGGATCTCCGCAAATCAACAAGGAACTGATGGATGAGGTATCCATTAATTATTTGGTTTGCTTGGAATGGAATATTGATATTCTGATCTATACTACGTTTTTCAATGTTGAAACCATAAATGTATTATATAGTTGCTCTCAATCTAAAAATCTGCTAAATTCAGGGTGGCCCTCTTTAGCATAAATTAATTTTCAGTACGCTGAAGGTTTAATTTACAATGGAATTTGCATTCCTTAAATTTCTTCCTGGACATTTTAGTTCTACCTTAATCTTTATAGTTTAGTTGGTTATTCGAACTTCGAAAAGTAAATTGCTATAAGGTTAAGGTTTCTGCATTTCGTGAAAACTCAATTAAAATATTTTTATATTTTATAAAAATTAAAATCTTTAACTCTTCTGTCAATTAATGCTAATTAATTTATTTCAACTTTAATCAAAGAAATTAAATAGTTAAATTTATAAAAATTAAATAATATAAATATTTAAGGTGAAAATAAGTTGATTAATAAAAATGACTAAAATTTAATTTTAAAAATATATTATTTTAATTGAATGATTAAAAAAAAGATCATAAGTATTTTTTTTGATAGAACACAGTAAATCCCAGAATAATTACCCTTTTTCTTATTATCTTGATGACTACGAGAATTCAGGTGATGTTTAATATTATATCGTTTTTGGTTGTTTACTTTTCCCTGTAGACCAAATTTCTAAAGGCCAGTGGCACTTCACCTGAGACGCCTTCTGAAATTCGGAAAGCGTCTGAGAAGTTAAAGGCTGCAGCTCCTCTTGCTAAAGATTCAGAGTCTTCAGATTATCACTCGTGGCTTCCCAGCTCATCGATCAAGAACCTTCAGTTGGATAGGCAAATTGATCAGCTCTCTACTCCCGTCAAACTTGGTAAAGAGTCGGGAAACTCTTCGGGCTCTTCAGAGC
Source organism: Manihot esculenta (assembly GCF_001659605.2). Classification (NCBI taxonomy): domain Eukaryota; kingdom Viridiplantae; phylum Streptophyta; class Magnoliopsida; order Malpighiales; family Euphorbiaceae; genus Manihot; species Manihot esculenta. The sequence goes on along the minus strand of NC_035162.2, from coordinate 7,014,405 downwards.
ACACACCTGTCAGGTTGAACCTCTAATCCTAATGAATTGTCATCAGACAGTTGATGCACAAACACAAGCAACCTCTTCTTAAGCAAATGTCACATGGACTTTTTTCTTTTTTGAAAAAAAAAAGGGTTTTACAACGTTAAGGGTTGGCTCCAATCAGCTTGGTAATAGCTTGTGCAATCCTATTCACTTTACTTCTTTCAATGAGATGACTCATTCAACGGGTTTTTATAGTTTTTTCTCAGTTGGAATTCGTCCAATAGAATTTAGAAACATGTGTGTTTTTATCCCTTTGGTTTTATCCATAAGAAGTTATTATGCTGATATTGCCAAATTTCATTCATTTCATGTAGCCGCATATCCAGCGTACAGAACGCTGGAAGGATATCTTTCAGCTACGTTGAAGGTGGTGAAGTGGGAAGTCCTAGAACAGCAACAGATGTTCTACCCAAGAAAAAGTATGTTCGCTTCGAATGCAACCTTGATACATCCTCGTCTAAAGGGTCTTCATTTGAAAATGGGGGCCAAAATTTAAGCAAGTTTGAATCCCAAGGCGATTTCAGTGTAACAAAGCCTTCTCCAAAACTAACTCCATTAAAACTTTCTGATGAGATGCAAACACCAGGAACAGTTTTCCCTACAAATGTAGAACTAGCAAATGGGAAGACTAGGATTAGGTCTCAGTATGTGTATCCAGTCCGGAATCCAGTTGAGAATGCCTCCCAATGGAAGGTCCGCCTGGAAGATGATTCTAGTTCTTTTCAAGTGACGAGTCAGCTGATGGAATCTTCTGAGCAGCTGGAAAATTCAACACCTAAATCAGCTGGAGGTAAAGAAGCTTCGTCTGTGCCGGAATTGAAGGTGGAAGCAAGCTTGTCTTCTTGGTTTAAACCGCGACAGTCCACCTGTGATAATGATGATCCAAATGATAGAACTGCATCTAGAAAAAATTTCCGTTTTGGTAAAACTCCTATGGACAGGCCTATCATTGGGATGGTTGCTGCTCATTGGAATGAGAACGAACCTTCTCACATCTCCCCGAAGTCATGGGATGGGAATGGAATTCCAAATTCAACTAATAAGTACAAGGAAGTATGTTCTGCAGCTAAATTTCTCTTATCCTTGCTTGCAACATCAGCAGCTGGATTTAAGGAATGCTTCCTTTGTTTTCAGGATCAAAAAGTGAGTTGGCATGCAACATCATTTGAGGAGAGGCTAGAGAAGGCACTGTCTGAAGAGAGTTCTATCTCACAAAAGTATGCTTGCTTCCTTTTCTTCTTGCATTGTAGTACTAATCTAAGCTTTGGGTGGAAAAATTGGAGGCATCGAGTCAGGAGGCAAAATTGCCTTTCCTCTCAAACCTCAACCCCTTTTGTGGTGGTAAGGTAACTCTAAAACGGAACAAATAGTGCCTTTCCTCCCAAAACCACTTACATATTCTTGCCCAACAGCAAGTTATAAACTCTGATTCTGCTGGTCCAACAATGGGACAGTGTGGGCTACAATTTTAGCACACTTTTATTGACATTGCAAACAAACATACTATGTGCCAATCTGGAATCACTTTTCGGAGCAGCAGGAGCTCTTTATATAAAATGATAATCAAAGTCACTGAATCAGATTATCTGTTAGTTTTTTCGTTCTTTGCCTGCCCTCATTAAGAAAAAGATGTAATTAAAGCACTAGTTTTTCTTTGAGGATCATAAACCTATTCCATGTTTATAAAATATAATTGTGTCTGTCTGATATGCACAGGAAGAATATCAATGGGAGACCCATAGTTTTTAATGAGCACGATGAAAGTGATACTGCTCTTTCTAAGTTACAGACTTCAACGCATTCCATGTCAGTTCTTTCATTCTGATGAGCAACGGTATCATTTTGATGTTCCAATGAATTGTGATTTTATTTAACAGTTGACGTGTCGATAATGCGCTCCTGTGCTTTTAAATCTGAATTGAAGCACCAAATATGATGTTTTTGCTTTTTTCGAGCTTTGAAGCTGATTATGCAAATACAGCTGTTATTATAGCTTTGTCAAACGGTCAACAGCATTAGGAGCTGCTTGCATTGTAAATTCCAATCGGTGATGCAAAAATTGACTTGTGAGTGGGATTGCTCATGTTTGTATATGGAATCCAAAATGTCTTTGCCTGGCCGTCTAGTTTGATCGGACAAGCCCATTGTTGCCGTAGCAGATATTTCTTCTTCTTTTTTAAAAAAAAAAAATATATAAATGCTGATATCATTCTGATTGGTTGTTCCATTTATAAAAATTGAACATTTAATTTCATTTAAAAAAATAAAATATTAAATTATTTATCTCAATATTTATTGATGATTTTTTTTTCTTTCTTTATAAAATCAGAAAAATGATGATAAGATTATTTAGATTTTGTCATTTTTGTTTTAAAGGAATGGGCTCCATTAGTCATTATGAATGTAGTACTTTTTTATTTTAAAATTTTGTTGTTTGTTTGAGATGATGGAAGGAAATGTATTTTGCTTTTATATATTCAAAGATGCATTTCCTCTGCCCCTTTAATGTACCTTGAGTGTATTATTGATTAGATTCATTTTCCTTTTCGTCTTCTTTTAACTAACATATTATTCTAAACTGAAATAAAATTTAAAATTGAATTTGGTAGCTTTGGTGATTTTTGGATTGATGTTTATAAGTTATTTCAAAGTTCCATTCATTATTGTTATAGTCAAAATGATTGTTATCATATTCTTAACAATGAACTAATTTCTTTTTCTAGCTAAAATCCGATTATTGGCTTTTAATTTGTTTTGTTATTGTAATTTTTATGGAAAATTGAAATGCAAATGAAAGTTTTTTTTTTTTTATGTAGTAAAACATCTTAACTTTGTCTTTCATACATCACCACTATAATTATGGTTGAAAGTTTAAAAAGATGTCAGAAAATTTTATTTTATAAAAAAAAAAAGCAGGACAGAAATAAAAAATTTCTCCCTGATTTCAACAACTCGGTGGAATTTTAAATAAAGTATTAATTATTGAACGGACCAAATGAAAGCAGCCAAGAGGTGAGCAAAGTCATGACATAACCCATCCTTACAGCTATAATCCAATTTAATATAAGTTGCTTTTAAAAAAAAGTGAATTTATTAATGGAATTATCTCAGATTAATTGTATATGTTAGAATTAAATTTTTTGAAAATTAATTTTAATAGCAAATTTCCAATCATCTGATGCATGGAAAATAGTTTTAGCTATTTTCTATAAATTTTAATTAATTAAAATAAAATTATTAATTAGAGAATATATTTTATTTAAAAATTTTTAAAAAAATTCTCCTACCAACTCCAGCTAAGATAAATACACGTGCCCATACAAAATTCCCCACCCACCCATCCACTAGCTTTCTTCTTCATAAATCACAAGCAAACCCTCCTTTCAAATACTAACACAGTCCTACTCCTCACAGACCCACTCCTTGTTGCCTTATCTCTCATCGGAAAAAAATGGTTGTGAAGGTATACGGTACTGCCTATGCTTCTCCCAAGCGAGTTCTCGTTTGCCTTATTGAAAAGGGCATCGAATTTGAAGCGATTCCTGTGGATCTCATCAAAGGGGAGCATCGAAGCCCTGAATATCTCAAATTACAGGTTCGGTATTTTTTTTTTTTTCCTGTTTGTTTTTGTTTATGTATATGTATTTTCTTTTTCGAGTTGATTCGCGCTGAATTCGCTTCTTTTTCTTGCCAATTCAAGCCTTTCGGAGCGCTTCCTGTAATTGAAGATGGAGATTACACCTTATACGGTAATTAATCATTCATAATCCTCTGTCAATTAGAGTATAAGTTATTTGGGATAATTTGGAAAAATTATGCTGTAGGTTAGCATATTGCAAACTTTACACTGTTTGTGCTTGGATTGTTGAAATTCCATGGGGATGAATGAAATTTGGAGAGGAAAACGTTTTTATTTTTTGTTTATTTTATATTTGATTGAGAAGAAAATAAGGATAAAAAATTTCTAACTTCATTATTTTTTATTGAGGAAAGATGGGTGTTAAATGTTAAAAATTAGACAAAATTACTTTTTAATCTTTAAAATCCTATGATTTAGGTTGATTGATAATATCGTAGGATTTCTCTTTTTTTGTTTTTTTTTTTTATTTTTTAACTATAAACAACTTTTTTTATTTTTTATTTTTTACCTCTTAAAAACCGTTTTCTAAAATTTTTAGTATAAAAATAAATAGTAAAAATATTTTTCAATATGATATTTAATAATAAAATAGAAATATAAATGATTATATATAATAAATTATTTTTATATAATATATAATATTATTATAATAAAAATTATTATTTAATTTTTATAATATATAAAAATTTATTGAATAATCTCTAGCTTTTAAAAAATATATTAAAATATTTTTAAAATTAATTTTTTTTTAAAATAGGGATTAGGGATTGTTAAGTAGAATCTAAAATCTAACAGATTTATTGAGATGCAGTTATTACTTTAAATTTTAAAATTTAAAAATTTTATTAATTAATCTTTATATTAATTTTAACGATTAAATTTTTAAAATTTAAAAATTTTATTAATTAATTTTTATATTAATTTTAATAATTAATTTTAATCGTTGAATTAAATAAAATAAAAAATTATTATTTAATTTTTATAGTATAAAAAAATTTATAATTTATTAATTAATTATTAATTTTTAACTATTAAGTTATTAAATATTAAAAAAATTTAAAATATTTTTAATATGAATAATTAATAACTATTTTTTTTAGGATGGATATTTTAATTGAATAAATTAAAAATTAAAATTTTAATATTTATTAAAATTGAATAAAATCGATTTTTATCAGAAATTAAATTGATCGAATCAGTTCGATTCAGTTCGGTTTGATCGATTTGAATTTTTAATAAATTTTTTATTTTTTACATTATTTTTTATTTTAAAATTTATTTAAAATATTTTAATTTTAATTATAATTTAATCTCTATATTATTAAAAATAATATAATATTATCAGTAACTGGTTTAGTGTGATTTTTTTATAATTTTTTTTATCTGAATCAAAATAATCAATATTTTTAAAATTAAAATTGAATCAAATGAAAATAAATAAAAAATCGAATTAAAATTTTAAATTAATTCTATTTGATCGATTTCTTTTTAATCGAATACGAATTGATTTTTATAAAATTAAAAAATTAACTAATAAATTTATATTATTATTTAATACAAGAAAACGAACGGACAATTAATATTTCAAATTCACGTACATAATTGCAATTTAATTGTTTTCTCCCAATCATTTATATATATATATATATATATATATAATTTTTAATTTTAACTTTTTTAAAATTTTAATAATGAATTTAAAGATAATGTTAAATTATAAATGTTAACTTTTGAATTGCATTTGATTTTAATGGGTCCTGATCGGGTGGATAGAATCGAGAGCAATCATAAGGTATTATGCGGAAAAGTACAAGTCCCAAGGAACTGATTTGCTTGGCAAGGACATTGAAGAGAGGGGATTAGTGGAGCAATGGCTGGAGGTGGAGGCCCACAACTACCACCCTCATATTTACAACTTGACCCTTCACATCCTTTTTGCCTCGGCTCTGGGATTTCCTGCTGATGAGAAGATCATCAAAGAGAGTGAAGAAAAGCTAGCAAAAGTGTTGGATGTGTATGAGGAGAGGCTCTCAAAGAGCAAGTACTTAGCTGGAGATTTCTTTAGCCTGGCTGATCTTAGCCACTTACCTTTTACCCAGTACTTGGTGGGTCCCATGAATAGGGAGCATATGATTAGTAGTAGAAAGCACGTGAGTAGGTGGTGGACTGAAATTAGCAACAGGCCATCTTGGAAGAAGGTCCTCCAACTCTAAGACAGTATATGTTTATGCATGATCATGGATGTCTATGATAAATAAATGTTGAGGACTGCTCTTTGTATGTTTCGTGTTTTGTCCTTTGGGGGAGGGAGGGAGAGAGATATAAAGAAGAGAAAGGGGGAGAAGGTGTGTGCTGTATTCTGGCCGTGTCCAATTTGCCATGTTGTGTTTCTTTTGCTATGATGATATGTATTGGATTTCAATACTATAAAATATTTGCACTTATATTTTGATTCTAAAATTATTGATATTGAGATCAGTTTCAAGTTACATATGGCTTCTAGTAAAACAGTGGTTTATCCAAGTCTCCAAGCTTAAATCTCAGTGATGCCGATTTCTTTTTCCTCTTTATTTAAATGCAACTTGGATTATTGAGCCTTTTTTGTTTTTGTGATATATATAGGATTCATCAATGTCAATGGATTTGTTTTTGAACATTGAGTTTGATCCAAAATTTTATGGATTTTATAGTTTGCCATGATTGTGTTGATTGGTAAGTGGATCATTTTTAAAGGCAATTTCTGGAAAGAGATTGTGAAGCACCTCTAGTCCTTGCATATGAGCAGTGATAATGGTAGAAAATCTAAGCTTTTTACAGGGTGTTGCTCAAATCTGTTTATGAAAGTTTTTAAAATTTAAATCATCTGTTTCTTTGTAGTAATGTGATAAATTTATAAGTATATGAAAAAAAAAAGGGCTGATTTTCAGCTTTTTTATTTTAATGTTTATAAATGAATTTGATTAATTAAATTATTATAGTATTTTTATTAAAAAATTAAAATTATAGTATGTAATCATTTAATAAAAAAATAATTTATATTTTTTAAGTCATAGATGTACTTATAAGTTATTTTTAATTAAACACATTAACTTTTAACTTGTAACTATAAAATTGCTTATAAGCTTAACTTGTAACTATCACTTATTAATATTAAATATGTAATAATTTAAAATTTAAAATTATTTATAAGCTTAACTTGTAACTATTATTTATTAATATTTATATTAAATATGTAACAATTTAAAATTTAAAATTATATATAAACTCAAATTAATTTATAAGTCTGACATTTCATAGCATAAGCTAAACAGCGTTTTGGTGGGAGAAAATATAATCGAAAGGGCTAAAAGTACCTTAGATGAGTTAATTTGGGCCGCAACCATAAAATGGGGCAGATGAAAAAATTCATGGGAAGGACTCTAAATTGTGGTGGTGGTTTCATATGAAAAGTAAGTGGATTCTTTTTTTTAACTGCAAATGGATTCATTTAAACTAAGATATCTTTATCCCTAATTAATTTTTGCAATTTCAAAACGAAAGTACCAATATTTATAATTTCAAAATCAAACTAAATAGATAAAAATTAATTTTTCTAATAATTGACCAATTGAAAACATAAAAATTAATTTATGTTTTTTTAAGAATAGGGAAATAATTTCACTGATTTAAATAATAATTTCTTTTTTTTCTGATTTTTTTATTGATTATGCAGAAAGAATTAAAAGAAAAAACACATGCACATAAATCTAAAGTCTTTAAGTTGTCTATAAGATAGAGGAGGCTTTTAGTTTAACAGTTCAATTGCGCATGGAGAAGTAAATTCAATAGGCAATGATATTAATTCAAGAAAATATAAATTCTATACACATCATTTGACTCTTTTTGTTGTATAAAAAATCAATTAGTATTTTAACTTTTTTTATTGAATTAATATAATTTAATAATTATATTTTTATAAAAATTAATTATTTAAATACTAATAATGAAAAAGTCAAGATTCCAATTCAGCTTTTATGAAAATATGAGGCCATTGATGTATTTGATTTAAATGAAATGATAATGAGTTTGTGTGCTTTGGAAATCATTGATAGGTAATTATGATATTAGGGTATGTGTTGTTCATTTATACGCAACTCAATTTATAATTTAACTAATAAAAAGTTAAAAATTTTATATAATATTTTAAACTCTCAATATTTTAAATTATATATTAAAATTATATTGGACCAACGTATATCCCAAATATTTAAAAAAAATCCCTATTTTCAAAATTGTCATCTCACGTCACTTTCTTATGTGAAGATATTTCTTTTTAAGGACAATTATCATTTTTTAGTAATTTTCTTTAAAATAAAAAATAAAAAAATAAAAAGAAGAAAGAAAGTTGATTTTTCTTTGCTCATGTATAAACACTTTGCTTAATTACCAAACACTAATCATTGTCTCATATTGACTGACCAAAAATTAATTTTTGATATTATATTATATATATTATAATTTTATATTATTGAAATTTATTTTTATTATTTAAATAAAATAAACACATATTATAATTCTATCTGAGAATAATCATAAAACACTAATATTTATATATTAAGAAAATAAATTATAAAAAATTATTTTTATTTATAATATTTAATTAATAATTATCTAAATAATTATTAACTATTAAAACAATAAAAATGATTAATTAGAGAATATATTTTATTTTAAATTTTTTTAAAAAAATCTCCTACCAAGTCCAGCTAAGATAAATGCACGTGCCCGTACAAAATTATTCCCACCCATGCACCCAGCAACTTTCTTCTTCATAAATCGCAAGAAAACCCTCGTCTAGAATACTAACACAGCCCTTCTCCTCACAGACCCACACCTTGTTGCCTAATCTCTCATTGGAAAAAATGGTGGTGAAGGTGTACGGTCCTGCCTATGCTTGTCCAAAGCGAGTTCTTGCTTGCCTTATTGAAAAGGGCATCCAATTTGAAGCTGTTCCTGTGGATCTCATCAAAGGGGAGCATCGAAGCCCTGAATATCTCAAGTTACAGGTTTGGGATTCTTTTTTCTGTTTGTTTTCGTTTACATATCTGTGTTTATTCTTTTGGAGTTGATTCGCGCTGAATTCGCTTCTTTTTCTTGACAATTCAAGCCTTTCGGAGTGCTTCCTGTAATTCAAGATGGAGATTACATCTTATACGGTAAGTAATCATCGATAATCCTCTGTCAATTAGAGAATAACTTATTTGGGATAATTTAGAAAACTTGTGCTGTGGATTAGCATATTGCAAACTTCACATTGTTTGTGCTTGGATTGATGGAATTCCATGGGATGAATGAAATTTGGAGAGGAAAACGTTTTTGCTTTCGTTTATTTTATATTTGATTGAGAAGAAAATAAGGATAAAAAATTTTGTAACTCCATTAAATTTTATTGAGGAAAGGGTTTTTTAAAATGAGAATTGAGAATTGGGGTGTTGAATTTAGATCTCTTAGATTTAGTTAAAATTTATTTAGAATTTATTATGACGTAAATCATGTGAGTGCGGAAAGATAGAAGTTTAATCGTTAAAAACTATAGAATTTTTTTTTAATCTATCAATTATATTAAAATTTAATATGTATATATATTTTTAAGTTTTCATTTAGTTCAAATTAGGCCTTATTTAATTTAAATTACTTATTTTTTAGAAGTTTATTTTTTTAAAAATATATTTACGGTAAAGTTATTTTTCAATTTAAAAAAAATAAAATTGTTGTTAATAAAAATAAAATTAAAAAGACATTCCTTATTTTAATGGCAATAATTCATTAATTCAATAACATATTCTATAATGTAAATCACATGATAATAAATCTATAAATTTTTTAACGCTGTATTTTGATAAAAATATTATTATAATTAAAAATTTTATATGTACTAAAAATACTTATAAATTGAAATGAAATTAAAAAAAAAAAGAAAAATCTAACTAAAATGAAATTGCAAAATAGAAAAAGTCAAGTTTAATTTTAATAATTCAAAATAATAATAAAGAAATACTAATAGTGATAGATGTTAAGAGGAAAAAAAAACTTGTAAGCTATTGAACTGACCAATGAGTGTGGAGAAAAAAAAAAAGAAGAAGAAGAAAACGCATGACGATAGTGAGAAGCAAAAGAAATTTTTATTCAGAAATTGTAATTAAGTCTTATTTAGTTGAGGATAATTTAAATAGATAATTTAAAAATTTTAAATATTAAAATTGTATCTGTTTAGTTGATATTTTTTTAAAATTTTTTGAAATGTCAAATTTTTTTATAGATGAAAAGTAGTTTATTTTTCTTAATTTAATTAAGTTATTTTTGAGAAGTAAATTTTTTAAAAAGTGACTACCTTAAATCAAATAAGGGCTTAAGTGTGTGATATTAATTAATTTACTTCTTTCACTATAAAGTAGAATTAAAAATTTCAAAAATAAAAAGATTAATCTGCACTCACGAATTTAGTTTGGTGGTAAGAATATCTGAATAAATCTGAGAAATCTCAAATTCTATTTTCTAATTTTCAATTCTCAATTACAAAAAAAATACTAATCTAATAAGTCTCTTTTGATACTTTTAAAAAACTTTAACTTTCTTGCCTAAATTTCTCCGAATCAAATAAGATTTGATATTTTAAAATTTAATAATTTAATTGTCTCTATATATGAATTGAAATACTGTATATTTTCATAGTTAGATAAAGATTAAAATATAGGAATCAATTTTAAAAGTTAAGAGATATGTGCGTTAATTTTAAGGTCAGATAAAAAAGTAATTTATTTTTCAATAATACTTTTATTATGTCTCAAATAATTAATCAAAAGTTGAATGGAGAAAGATTTTCTTTCCGTTTGACAGCTTAAAATGTAGAAATTTAATTATTAGGGTTGATTTTATATGTATATATATAAGATTTAGAGTGAAAAATTAGTTTATCATAAAAGTTATAAATATATCTTTCTATTTTTGGAAAATTTACGTACACAATTGCAATTTAAAAAAAATTGTCTTCTCCCTTCGTATATGTATTTTCTATATATATAATTCTTAATATTTACATTTTGTTTAACATTAATCATGAATTTAAAGATAATGTTAAGTTTTAAATTGGATTTGATTTTAATGGGTTCTGATCGGATGGATAGAATCAAGAGCAATCATGAGGTATTATGCGGAAAAGTACAAATCCCAAGGAACTGATTTGCTTGGAAAGAACGTTGAAGAGAGGGGATTAGTGGAGCAATGGCTGGAGGTGGAGGCCCAAAACTACCACCCTCCTATTTACGATTTGACCATTCACATCCTATTTGCTTCGGCTCTGGGATTTCCTGCTGACGAGAAGATAATAAAAGAGAGTGAAGAAAAGATAGCAAAGGTTTTGGATGTTTATGAGGAGAGGCTCTCAAAGAGCAAGTACTTAGCTGGAGATTTCTTTAGCCTGGCTGATCTTAGCCACTTACCTTTTACCCAGTACTTGGTGGGTCCCATGAATAGGGAGCATATGATTAGCAGTAGAAAGCACGTGAGTAGGTGGTGGAATGAAATTAGCAACAGGCCATCTTGGAAGAAGGTCCTCCAACTTTGAGACACTGCATGTCTATGTATGGTGATGGATGTGTATGATAAATAAATGTTGAAGACTGCTCTTTTCTTTCAATATTTGTTTTGTGTTTTGGGGTAGGGAGAGAGAGATAAAGAGGGGGTGGGCATGGACAATCTGCCTGGTTGGTGTTTCTTATGATATGTAATGGAGATTCAAAGAAATAATTAATTAAATAAATAAAATTTTTTGTATTTTAAAAAAATTTAAAGTTTTTTAATTAAGATGATCCAATCAAACAGAACCTTAAATAATTGAACGATATTTGTTTTTGTAATATAGGATTGATTAATATCAATGAGTTTGTTTAATTAAGATGATCCAAATTTTCTCAATTTTATTATTTTGTGATGATTGGTTGAGTGGTAGGTGGATGGGCAATATCTGGGAAGAGAAGAAGAAGGTAGGGATGATTGTGAAGCCCTTCTAGACTAGTCCTGCAGATGAACAGTGATAGATAATAGTAGAAAGTGTAAGATTTTTAGTGGGAGAAAATATAGTGAATGGGGTAAGAGCACATGTGATGAGATGAGATGGGTTAATCTGAATATTAATATATATAATTATAATTTAAATATTACATATAGCTACATTTTTATAAAAATTAATTATTGAAATATTAATAATAAAAAAAGTCAACAACCCAATTCACCTTTCATGGAAAAATGAGGTCATTGATGTATGTGATTTAAATGTAATAATGGAAAAATATTGAGTTGGTGTAGATTTAGTCAAAGCGTATGCCCTCTTTCTATGACTTGTTTGGCTCTATGATGCCATCCACACGCCCTATTGTCAAAAATTCCCATCTCACGTGTCTTTTACTTTCCCACATTTTTTGGAGAAAGAGATTTCTTTTCAAGGACAATTTTATTTTTTAGTAATTTTTTAAAAAAAGCAAAAAGAAGAAAGAAAATTGAAACCAGTCATTATACTTAGCATTTTCTTCAAAAACACAATTATTAATATAATATGAACAATTATGTTGTAAATTGTAATTTAGGTGTAGAAATTAATTTAAAAAAGATGATGATATATTTTAGAAAAATACGAGAAAGTGTATAGAAAAAACATGTCCTCTAACGTACAAACTACAAGTCAAATAATAATAATAACAGAAAACAGAAAAGTCAAGAGCTGGGGAATTTTTCCAGGATTATACTAATCAAAGTCTTCAGTGTGTTGACCTGAGACCACCATTATAATCAGAAGCTTCTTCTCTGAAAACATGCTCTGATGCACCAGAAACTGGGAGGGAGGGAGGGAGGGAGAGAGATGGGGACTATTTGTGCTGAAAGGAATAAGGATGAGGAAGAAGAGATGGCTCCACTTCCAGGGTTCCGGTTCCATCCCACAGATGAAGAGCTTGTCGGATTCTATCTTCGCCGGAAGGTTGAAAACAAACCCATCACTCTTCAACTTATCAAACAGATTGATATCTACAAATATGATCCCTGGGAACTTCCAAGTAATTTACTTCTCCTTCAGTCTCTTGTCTTTTAATATTACTGTCTGAATCTTTCTAACAGAAAACATATAGACTGTTCAGCTTTAATCTGATATTTAGTATTTTGATCAAACTGCTAACAACAGAACAGCTAACAGCTACTAAAAAAGCTAGTATTGTTGATTGATCGATATTATTGCGTGGTGGATGCAGAAGTTAGTAGTGCAGTGGCAGACAGTAATAAAGAACGGTACTTTTTCTGCATTAGAGGAAGAAAGTACAGGAACAGCATAAGACCAAATAGAGTTACAGGATCTGGATTCTGGAAAGCTACTGGAATTGACAAGCCAATTTACTCATCATCATCATCAGCAGCAGCAATAAAAGAATCAACAGAATGCATTGGCCTCAAGAAATCTCTTGTATACTATCGTGGAACTGCTGGAAAAGGAACTAAAACTGATTGGATGATGCATGAGTTTCGCCTTCCTCTCAACACCAAAACTGCTGCTACTATTACTCAACAAGCTGTAAGATCAGAAATTTTCTTCTCATTTTAATTTCATCTCCAAAAATATCAACAAATTTTCACGTTGATGCGTGCAGGAAGTCTGGACACTCTGTCGAATTTTCAAGCGAATACCTTCAGGCAAAAGGTACACGCCTGTAGATTCGAAGCAGACGACGAAGAAGCCAAACCCATCTGGTTCAAATTCAAAAACATGCAGCAGTGATCAGAAGCAAGTGAGTTTTGGAGATTCTTTATCCCTGGTTCAAACAAATCAAAGGACAAACTTGTTTTTGGGTCAGCTTAACTCCATAAATCATCAAGCTTCCTTCACAGCAACTCACTCAAGCTTCTGCAATCCAAATGTGGATGATATCCTTGCAAATGGAAACTGGGATGAGCTAAGAACAGTGGTTGAGCTAGCCCTTGATCCGAGATCTTCTGACTGTAAATAATAGATGCATATGTAGCGAATTCATAGACGTACTTTTTCTTTTTTTCTGCCTTTCTCTTTTAAGGTGATTTAAGGTAATAAGAATATTTATTTGACTTGATTAGGAAGTACAATTTGGCTGGTGTATGTAACTTCTTCAATTTTGTGCCAACAAATTTTGAATCACTCCTGCATCAGTATTATTCATGCTATACGAAATTTGTTTGAGTCTGGTGATAGCTTATGATTTATTCATAATATTTGAGAATTTAATCAGTGTGTTGATAAATCCGCTAAGTTAGCTGCTGGTTCAGGAAGTGGGTTTCATCTTTTTGAGGAACCACCAGTTGAACTGCTTTATCTAATAGATAAAAACTGTTTCAGCCTTTTAATAGTCCTTAATTCTATATAGTTTCTTTAATTTGTTTTATATAAAAAAAATACTATGTTACACTATAGCCTTATTTGATTAGGATTAACTCAGTTAAAAAACATAAAATTTTTAAAACATTTACAGAAAGTGTGAAAATTGTTTTTGTTGAATTGGTATACTTATCCCAATTTGATTAATTAAGTTAGATATTGAGGAATGACTTTTAAAAAAATATATATATCTGAATCAAACAAAACTCATATCTGGATGATAAGAAAATAAAAGAAGAAGAAAAAATAAAAATATATTTCCTCCTATTTTGTTTAGCTAGAAGAAAATAGGGAGAAATAAAAATAAAAGTGGAAAATAATAAATTAAAATTAATTGATGAGCAAGTGGGTGGAAAATAACATGTAAATTATTATAAAAGAGTATAATTTGTTATTCCATTAAAAAGTGATATGTAATATATTTTTATCACAAAGTATTGTTTTCTATACTTGCTAAATTTGATAGTCATTAATATATAAAATAATATATCCATATAGAATTATAAATTATAAATTTGTATTGCAGTAACAGTTGAAAATATTTATATTCATATATAAAAATAATTTTTAAAAAATCTCATATAAAACAATTTCCAATAATTTAAAAAATGAAAGCAGATTTTTTTTAAAAAAAATCAGAAATATATTTAAATAATGATTAAAATATATTTAAATAATGATTATAAAAAGTGTCATTAATTAATTCTAAAATAATGTATTAAATTAATAAATTAAAATTAAAACAATTTCAATTTTATATATTTTTAATTAGAAAGTATTATAATATAATCTAATTAACCTAATTGTAAAAATAAAATTAAAATGTTAAATAAAAAATATAAATATAAAAAAAAACACCACATCATAGTAATACTAATAGTAATATATCAAATTAATTATATTACAATATATTAATAAAAAAATTATTTATTAAACCCACAATATTATTAGTTAAAAAAATTAATTTATTTTTTTTAACAATATATTATAATGGTGTTGGATTGAATTGGAGTAGATATGCAACTAAACAATTTATCAAATATAAGGGAAGGTTATTCGATTCAAATTATTTTTAATTTATTGAATTAAATTAATTTAAAATTTTAATTTAATTTTTTATTTATTTTGATTCGATTTAATTTTTAATTTTAAAAATTTTAATTATTTTAAATCGATTTAATTTTAATTAAAAAAATAAAATTAAATCCATCAGTAATAATAATATATTATTTTTAATAATATAAAAAAATTAAATTATATTAAAATTAAAATATTTTAATTAAATTTTAAAATATTAAATATAAAATATAAAAAATAAAAAATTTATTAAAAATTAAAATTAAATAAATTAAATTGAATCAAATCATACCATTTGAATATAATTTTTAATAAAATTAATTTAAATTTTATAAACTTACTCACTCCAATAAATTAGTACGTGCGTGGCACGTGTATTTTTTAATTAAAATAATTATTACAGAGAGTTATCTACAAGCCACATGGATGGAACAGATAATATATACAGCTCAGCCACACGACCCAGTGCAGCGCATCCAGAAATGTTTCATATTTTTTGCGTGCAGTCAAAAAAAACCTTGTAATATTTTCCCACCTCAGCATTTCAGCAACCCACTGTCTGTTCTCTTGACTTTACTTCCCTTCCCTTGCCAACCAGTTTCAGAGAGACAACAAAACCATGGGCAAGCAAAACGACAGCGTTCCGTCATCGGCTCAAGGGTTCAAGCTCGTTGGATTCTCTAACTTCGTCAGAACCAACCCTCGCTCCGACCTTTTCAACGTCAAGCGCTTTCACCACGTCGAGTTCTGGTGCAGCGATGCTTCCAATACGGCTCGTCGTTTCTCCTGGGGACTTGGAATGCCCATCGTTGCCAAATCTGATCTCTCCACCGGCAACGTCACCCACGCTTCCTATCTCCTTCGCTCCGGCGACCTGAACTTCCTCTTCACTGCTCCTTACTCTCCTTCTATTGCTTCCATGGAGGGGTTTTCTCACACTGCGACCGCATCTATCCCCACCTTCAATCACGAAGCTTGCCGGAATTTCTCCGCCAAGCACGGTCTCGGTGTCCGAGCTGTCGCCATACAAGTTGAAGACGCAGAAATTGCGTTCAATACTAGTGTTGCGCACGGCGCCATACCCTTGGGCGGACCAATTACTCTAGATAATCGTGCTGTTGTGGCAGAAGTTCATTTGTACGGGGATGTCGTTTTGCGATACATTAGTTACAAGAACTCAAACCAAAACCGTGATGATTCTAGTCCCGATAGTTGGTTTCTGCCAAAATTTGAATCAGTAGACGCGGCGTCATCGTTTCCGTTGGACTACGGGATTCGGCGATTGGACCATGCTGTTGGAAACGTACCGGAATTAGCTCCGGCAGTCTCTTACATCAAAGGGTTCACCGGCTTTCACGAGTTCGCTGAGTTCACGGCGGAGGATGTGGGGACTAGTGAGAGCGGATTGAACTCGGTGGTTTTGGCGAATAACGAAGAGACAGTGTTGCTGCCACTGAATGAGCCAGTGTTTGGCACGAAGAGGAAAAGTCAGATACAAACTTACTTGGAGCACAACGAAGGAGCTGGACTGCAACATTTGGCGTTGGTGAGTGAAGATATATTCAAGACATTGCGGGAAATGCGGCGGAGGAGCAGTATTGGAGGATTTGAGTTTATGCCGTCTCCGCCGCCAACATATTACCGGAATTTGAAGAACAGGACTGGGGATGTTTTGAGTGATGAGCAGATAAAGGAGTGCGAGGAGCTGGGAATTTTAGTGGATAGGGATGATCAGGGGACCTTGCTCCAGATTTTCACCAAGCCTGTAGGCGATAGGTACGTATGGATTATTAATTTCTAAAAGTTCATCATTTAATTAGAGTCATATGATGAGTTTGGATTCTGATCCGAATTGTATCTGATTGTATCTGCATGAGAGTTTGATTTTTCATATATTTGGATGAGTGGAAAAGAGAATGTTTGGGGGGTTGGTGTCTCTATTTGGATATTGAAATTCCCCATTAGGGTCATTTTAATTGAAAATAGTTAACCCTAGAAAATGCTTATATTTTCTGCTTATGCATTCATAATACTCCGTCCAAAAGCTCACTTTATTTATTTTTTTTAAATTTTAGGTAAATTTGATTTTTTTTTATAAATTTGGATGAAAGGTTAAAATGAGCTAAATTGAACATCTCAATGGGTGAAATGTGCCAAAGAATAAACTCTATCAAACTATTATTTTCTGCAAATGAGTGAGCTACTCTGTAAAATTATTGTATTTTCTGCAAGCGGGTGAAGGGAATTTAGCATTGTTGCTCTTGTTGAATGAAATGGGGGCTTTACTAATTCTATAATTTTGGCAGGCCAACCATCTTTATAGAGATAATTCAAAGAGTAGGCTGCATGCTCAAGGATGAGACGGGGAAAGAATACCAGAAGGGCGGATGCGGAGGATTTGGCAAGGGAAACTTTTCAGAGCTGTTCAAGTCAATCGAGGAATACGAGAAGACACTTGAAGCCAAACGAACTGCAGAAGCAACTTCTGCATGAATATCAACTTGCTACACCATCTACCATTGTAACCTTATTGAAACAATGTAGCTGTGTTATTTCAGTAATTAGCGAAACTAATACCAAAGAATAAGATGATAAGAAGCTTTATGGGTGTTGGCTGTGAACAACTACTCAATAAGATGAAGAAACTTCTTGGTTGTTTCCTGTAACAAACTCACTGAGTGCCTCACTCTTGTCAAAATTTTATGATTCAAATCTATTTTTCAATGAATTTTAAATATATTTTAATCTTATAATTTTTTATTCAAATTTTAAGATTTTCAATTTGATTTAACATTTAAATCAAAAAAATTGATAATTAATAAGGTGAATCAAAAAAATTTGTCCTATACAATTGATAGTTTAAAAGAGTTTGTTATTATTTTTGTTATAAAATAATGTATATAAAATTTTCTCTTAATTATTTTTCTTCCACTAACCATTTTTTTTGTCTTTTCTTTTCTTGTTTTTTTTTTTTTCTTTTTCACTCAAGTTAATTAATTATAACTCTTAAGTTATAGTAGTTTATATTTATTTTATTTTAATATGTTATTTTTTTATTATTTAATTAAATTTAAACGAAAATGTATAGATTTCTAAATTCATAATTTATAACAAAAAAAACTATATAATATAATTTATATATATTATTCTATTACAAAGAATATTTTAAATTATAAATAATAACTCTATATTTATCAAAATATCATTATGATATTTTTTTAACTTATTTTTATAATATATTACTTTTAATTAATTTTTTAAAAATCTTAGCAAACCTTACATTTGGATTATCGATTCTAAGATTTCAATTCCATTTGACAATTGTGGTTGTCATAGAATCCAACTATTAATGCGGTTAGAGGAAAGTTCCGGTGTGCCAAAGGTGTGCTCCCGATTCCGGAGGAGTAGAGAATTGCTGCAGTGTCAGACCTTCAACTCTGTAGAGTGATCCTGGTTGGGTACGTTAGATTGGGCCAACAGCGAGAGGAACTCGTGCAAGTCAAAGGTATGGCGCCCAGAGGGAAGGAAAGGAGTTTGCGGGACGTGGCGAATGCAATTTTGGGTTTATAGAGTTGGATTTGGTGCGTTCCCTTTAAGTTGGGAGCGATTGAATTGGCAAGAGAGAGAGTGACACTTGGTAGATAGAGCATAAAGAGAGAAAGAGAATTGAATTTTGAGAGCGAGCGAGAGAGTGTTAGTATGGCTAAGGGATTGAACGCTGGCAAAGGAAATGGCATGCGTTGGAGTTGACAAGCATTCACCGCATTAGGGTTGGGTTGGCAGTGGAAGATACAGGCTTACAGCAAGACAAAAGAAAGAGTTGGAGACGGTGCTAAAGGGAACCAGTAAAATCCACGCAACTTCCCACCAAATGTTTTCGTTGTCTGATATCGGGAAACCAAAATGCCCCAAGCTACGCCTTGAAATTATAATTAAGACAGGTGACATATATGGTTGGCTCCCAAACAAGCCTTTAAAATTATAAGGTTTAAAATGCATAAATTTGAAATTTGGAAGTTGGAACAAAGAGAAGACAATGCGCTCTCAAAATCAGACATTGCAATTTAATGACTGTTTTTCCAATGGAAGAATCTGGAAAACTACACGTTTCTCCATTCTAAACATGCACAAATTACCATTAATCACCGTGAATAATAAAATTTATATTCAATGTTACAAGTAGGAAACGATCCAAAGTAAAATATCTGAACAGAATAAAAGGCCATGAAAGTTGATTTACAGACGTAGAAGTGCACATGCACTAGAGAGAGTACCTGAGTAAGGCACTAATCGAGATATTCCTCAGTTTCTGCTTTGCTAATGCCTCTTTGCTAGTGTCTTTTTCAGTCCCTTGATAATCTTCCAAAACCACATTATATTCATCACAGACAGCACCAATGGCACCGTCAGAATCAAAACTTTCCCAAAGTTGTCTAGTTGCTTCACCTGTTGGATAAAAATAAAGTACCATGCCAAAACTAGTTATCAAAACATTGATTCTTCTTTAACCAGAAAAAAAAAATTCTAATTCCATCAGTAACTTTTTTCTCAAAACTTCCATCAGAACTTGTTCTTAAACAGAGAAAACTTCCAATAAAACATTACCCTAACAATATTCGGAATATATTATCCACTATTTTTTATGTAAACTCAGTGTTTAACAGAGAATGGGATGCAATATTTATACACAGGACTCCAACTAGTTTAGGATGAAAGTTTAATCGTTGTTGTTGTAGTATTAGACATTTAGTTGTTCCATTAGCATCACTTGTCTTCTAGAAGTAATAGATAGTGCACAGTATTTCTACTTGCAAAAGATTATTAACATGGAAGTACTTTGAGCTTCTTTTTTTTTCTGTATTCCTTTTTTTTTTATCCTAGCATATCTCCCTTGAATCTATGGAATATGGAAGTACTTTGAGCTTCTTCTTTTTTTCTGTATTCCTTCTTTTTTTCTTTTTTATCCTAGCATATCTCTCTTGCATCTATGGAACCACCTGGCAATTTCAGACCCCATGGCATAAAAGAGACTAAAATATTCCCAGAAAGATGCTCCTTTCAGAACACACAACAGGAGGCTGATCACTTGCTTGGAAGAACATCAGATTTAAAATTTTGGATCGTTATTATTTCTATTTCCCATTTCACAGCACACTATAAAGCACAAATGCTGATGAGATGACAGTGTTACCTGATCGTAGTGCAAGTAGACATGATAAAAGAAGTACATAAATAGGAGTATCCTGGCAACCTGCAAACAATTTTAAACCACCGTAAGGTGAATATTGGTAAATATCAAATGCACACCATCAATATAATGGCTAGCATACAGCATATTCATGGCATTCACAACATGAATATCATGAAAGATTAAGCAAAATTTACACAACGAAGTTCTAATTGTAATAAAATTACTCTTCACCTACCAGCCAAGCAAAGAATATTACTACTCCATTTATGAGATATGCTCTAGACCTCTTCATTCCGGCTGTATCGAGATACCTTCATAAAACCACTTTAACAATTAGAAATCAGAGAAAAAACCTTGAAAAGAAAAATGTTCATTATACTAACATATTACCATCTCAGATTGACCCCAGGGGTTGTTGTCTCTGAGATCAGAACCATGTAGATGTAAAGCTGTCCCTCTCCAATCAACATAGCATATGCCACAGCAACCATGGAAATGAAATGATGAATCACCTGACATATTAATGAGACAATCAAGTCAAGACCAACTTCAGGTTAAACAACCCACCTTCATCCCGCAAGGAAAAAGAAAATGACACAGGAAAAATGTGGGAGAAAATCTCTAAAAGTAGGTGATACTTTACCCTCTAGTTTGTTCAAAGTAATTTCTTTATGTCAAAACTTGCTGTTTCGTCATGAATCTACTCAAGTTCACAAAATTAAGAGGACAAAAGTATTTATTCCCCAACTCCATAGGCCCCTGCAGGCGTTTTAGGTTTTTGTTTTGTTGTTTTCTCTCTCTCTTTTGGAGGGGGGAGAGTGGAGAGATGGGCAGGTGGGATGGGAGTGTTGTAATTTTGTGTAAATTGTAAAATTTTATAGCTGATATGTCCCTAGTTTGTGTTTTCAAAAAATAAACTTCGCAAAGAGGTTGGAGATAAATTACTGGGCTTAATAAGCTTGAACAGAAAAGAGAGGGAAAAGAAAGGCAACTGAGATAAAACTTACATATTCCATCCCACCAAGAGAGGGATAAAACCAGATAATCATTCCAAGGTCAACAATGAAGTAACCAACAGAAACCTATCAAAGTTAAATCAAGGAAAGATGAATAGATCTTCAATAAGTAAAGGCAACATTAAAGTAACAAAGATTACAAGACCCAAGTACAAAATCCATACAGTAGAAAACTCAGCTTCTAAAACAAGAACAAGAAAGGACATATATTTTATTTAAATAATGTTGTGTGTTTCAGCATTTTGGTCCTCATTCCCTCTTCGAACAATCATAAGAAACTCTTCACATTGCCTTACCCCATAAAAAACTCCATGTGACAAAATTCAAAATTACTGAGAGAGAGACTGAGATAAGGAGAGCAAGAAAAAGGAAGCTTGACATGTTTGAGCTACACTGGCCCCATGCATCTCATTCTTTTAGTAAAATCACACTTCTTTGATAAAATAGGGCCAAAAGAAAAAGGACAAAGAAACTCAATTGACCAGAATAAGATCTTATAAAATCGTCCAATCCACAATTAACACTGGACTAGGATAGAATGGGGTCCCTCACATTCACGAATATTGGACAGCTGGAGAAAAGATATCCAATTCAGAAACCTATCAGGACTTCCCTTAGCAGTTAGAAGTGTCTTTTGTATTTGAACATTCTAATAATTGTACTGCAATCTTCCTATTCGAAAACTCCAAGTTTATTAGATATGAATTAGAATTGCTAATTCTAAAAGCAGAAGAGTCATTCAATCTATCAGGACTTGACATAGCAATTTTCTTAGACTTTGACTAACAAAATTATAAGAATTTCCATAAATTGGAGTTGTTAGATTTTTCAGGATTTTTTTTCTTCTCCTTCCACTTTTTTTTTTTTTCCTTCTGCCTGATTACTACTGCTACAGTGTGTTGGATGCTCTTCCCACACTGACGACAATCACAATTTCCTGTCATCTCTCTATTCCTCTAAAAAATTAGCCCAAAAATCATCCTGTTTAAAGAACATAGCTTAATTTCCAGCTGCTTTTCTTTTATTGCTAAAAAAAATCCTCGATTATCCTAAATGACAATTCAAAATAATGCACAGAAATGTCTATAGCCTGATCCTGCGATTCTAGACCCAGAACTATCAAATTTTTATTAAACAGTCTTTCAATCCAATCTTAATTCAGTATATAATATATGAATCCCTAAAAATTTTATTATTCCCAACACTAAATCCCCTCAAATGCATATGAAGATACATCTCAACCTATTCTACTTCAAAGGTATTGTAAATTACAGCATTATGTAAGTATGATATTTTCAAGGTTAAAATCTCAAACCCTCAACCCCCCTCCCCCCCCAAAAAAAAATTAACAGAAGTATAACAATAAAGTAAACCTAAATAGTGTAAACCTATAACAATGCATTTTATCATTCTTATTTAACCATAGGTCCATGTTTCAGTCCAACAATCTCAAGCAACATTTCTGTTGGTCTTTCATTACGTTTTGAAACACCTTCATCCTAATTTACATCACTTTTCACCGATGCATACAATTTGGCTTGACAGAGAATAGGCAGATCCACGCAGTAATCCCACCAGCAAACTTATTGACACTCCTAGCAATCTTTTCTATTTTCTGTAAATATGCAACCAATTAGATATGACAATGAAAAAGAGTACAATCAACCTTGCAGGCAATTAGTCAATTCCGTATCTTATCATTTGCAACTTGGGCCCCAAAAGCTAGAAGGTCCTGTTTTAATAGGCACTGAAGCTAAGCAAAGAATAGGAAAATAAGAAGAATTAAATGTAGTAAAGTATAATTTCCTTAATTTTTTTGTGTCGCTCTAAGAAGAAGTACTATAAAAAAGAAATCACTGATTTGTGATTCATTGTCTGCCTAAGCCCTGTAAAAATTTAACCTAAATAGTAAGTATAGATACCAATTGAAAAGTAAAGGATCCATGATAGGAAACTCATCCATAGTAAATGTTTGCACAAAGTCAATCATGACAATCAGAATAGAGATCCCAATTCCTTAGTCAGATCTTACCGGAGAAACAAAGATAAGTAAACAAGCGAGAAGAAGAGAAAATATATAGAGAGAGCATCTTACCCCTAATGCAAATGTAGACAGTGAAGAAGCTTGAAATATCATAAGCTCAGCACGATGATCAGAATAGAGATCTGAGCAGAACACTAAGTACAATGATATAACTGTAATGAAAATGGCATGAACTGTAGATATGGCCCTGCATTCAACAATTAGAACAATAATTTTAAAAAACAATATGACAAGGAAAAGAATTCATAGCAGAAAAGGGAACAGGATGTTGGACTAGTTTAAAATATTTATTACCGGTTATTCCACTCAACACGTTGCATTTTTGTAAGGTTGGAATAGCTCTTGAAGTAAACAAGACTGAACAACTGGGTAAGATCATAGACCTGACAGAAGAAGAACAAGAATGGAAGGATATGCGTAAGGAATTAAAAGAGGTATGAACACATGCAAACTTATACAAAAAGTACATTTACTTTACAGCAGAGAAAGGATAAAAAACATGACAACATACCATCTTGCAAGCACTAATGCCAACAATTATAGAGGTGTACGGAATAAAAGAATCAGCTAGCAAATATTCCTTCAGCAGCAGCTCCGCCTGATCTTGGTAAGATTTTATTGCCATGACAGTTTATCACAAGCCACAACTAAAGCATAATCCTCTGCGAATGGTTCTAATTAGAGGCTCTCTCTGCCACCTGATTTTTGTATCTGTTGTCCTGGACGTCCCTCTTTCGTACCTTCTGCTAATAGGCTCCTTAAACCAAATAACAGAAGTCATCAATTCTTTATGCAAATTAGTAAATATGCAACTTAGCATATGGTGAATTTTTACTTCAGAATAACCCTGTTCACATACTAGATACAGCCCTGAGATCAAATTGAAGAGCACATTTGGAAATTCATATAAGGCTATTTAAAGTCAAAGAACCTATTAAAGAAAAGTACAATCAACTCAGGAAGTAGCATAATCGACTGTAAACATAAAGTGTGGTCGCTAATTAATATTATACCTGATGGGACATGGACAAGATAAACTAATAAACAGAGGGCAGACGATTATTCCAGTATCATTAAACAACAAAATCCACAATTAGCACAAGTGACCAAAGAGAAAGAATGGAATCAATAAGATGGCTTGTTTATTCTTCTAATAACTTCTGCGTTTTAATAAACCAGTAAGTAGTTAAAATATATGCTAAAACACCAACACATTCTTGATATCATGCTTACAAGAATATGTAAAGTTAGAGTACCAACATCTTACATAAAATGCTTGTCAATGCAAATGCCGTAAACTGCTATACAATATTTACTCAAAAGTAGATTTCCATACTTCTAGATTACACAATCCCAAAATTATATTGGATGCAGCTCAGAAAAGAATGAAGTCATACCCTCAACTCACCCCTGGAGACAGAGAGACAGAGAGTGGTCTGACAAATATTTCTGTACCCTGTCCACTTAACTTTGCAGCAATTCTAATTAAGAAAACTAGCATTGTTGAGCAGTATACAATGAAAATATTATTTTAGTCCCAATTTCATTCATGACCACTTTCAAGAGGATAGGAAAATGAAGTAACCGTGGATGCGCACCAGCGATTTTTGTAATTTAATCTATTTTTGAAGGTCTAGACCCAATACAAGTATAATGCAGGCCGTTATTAGCAAAAAATTTAAGCCAACCTCAACCGAGACTCTTACCTCTACTATTGTTAAATTCACTTCCCTATCTCTCATTCATATCAAAAGTTAGGACCACTTCAGATAATTCCCCAGGCTTCAGACACATAAAAATGACATGTTCCCAATCCACCTATCCATTATTCCATTTTGTTAAATTACATTGACTGCACCAATTTGTGCAAGTTATTGGAAGATTTTACAGTCACTTATACAAGGAGTGTAAACGGAAATAAAAATGAGATAAATTAGCTAAAGGAATGTAGAGTGCATTGGCCTGTGGGAAAAACAGCAAAGACCTTTTCCTTCTCTTCCTACTTCAACCAATACGGACCTCAAAAGAAAGACAGGATATAGCTATTGTGCATAGGCTAGTGGGAATCTTTGTTATCAAGAAAAAACAACTGCAAGCCATACCTGTAGAGATTGAACAATGTAACCATAATTTGGCATTAATTATATTAAGAGTTGCCAACCCAAAAAATGGTGCTCCTGCTAAATTTAGAACAGATGAATCGTTTAGAGGGCTCCATCCAATTCAAAATCAAGCAACTTCCTGTCTGATTACGCAAGACCGATATAGGGAAACGTATAAAGCAAATAAAAATTAATTAATCTTTTTTATTTTAACTTCCAATCAGCTGATTTTTTTTTTCAAATAAACATTCAGGTTCAATAACTTGAACGAAAATTCGTCCCTTTCAAACACAAATAACACATAAGCAATCAAATTCAAAACAAAGGAAAAAAGAAAAAACAGAACAAACAGAGCATGCACACACATGAAAACAACACCAATATGTCTAAAAAAAAAAATCAAAATCATATGATTTTTATTGCGTGTTCAAAAACAAAAGACGAGGCAGAAAGAAGAAAAAGGTGTGGGGAATAATATATAAGCGAAAGAGACGGATACAGAGGTGATTCTGCTCATCTCCTGAAGTATTAAGAGAAGATAATCGAGAAATTCTGAGATGAAGAAAGATGAGAGAAACGAGAGAAGGAATAGTTTCGGCTCGGAAAATTTACCTGAGCCGGAAAACGTCGCCGGAAGATGCGGGAAAATCTGACACGGCGATTTTGTATGTTATGTTGTGTACGCTGGGCAATGAATTTACAGAAGTTGTTCTCTTTCTAAGTATTTTGGTGGAATTTAATGTTATGTGCTTCTCTTGAAGAGCGTGGATATCAAACTATTTAATGCAAGGGATGCGTTTGGTTGGGAGAAGCTATTGCCCAAGGAAAATACCAATACCATGTCCGATGCCTACTTTGACCTCTTACGAAACACACGATTCCTCCACGCGACTTCTGGTACGTTCCTCATCAATCGAACTTTTCGTTATTTGTTAAATATTTAATTTCTCTCCTTCTCTTTATATTACTTTTATCCCACAATAATTATCAACAAAATTTTTATCACTTTAATAATTTTTAAATAAAATTATTTTTTATTTTCTATATATTATTACTAATTTTGAAATTATTTAATATTAATATATAAAAAATATAACTATTTAAAAGATATTATGGTTATAAAATGAAAAAATATTGAAGTGGCTTTTAGAGTGAAAAGGTTTTAAATTTAAATTCAATTGGAGTGTATTGCATACAAAATTATAATTATTTAATTCAAGAATTGTATAAAATAAATAAAGTGTATAGTGTCATTATTATTGAAATAAAATAAAAATAAAAATTAACTCTTAAAAAACAATTCTTATTATTTTTTTAATGTGTTATAAAAAGATTAGGGAAAAAATTAGTATAATTTAATTGATTACTTAATCATTACAGGGATAAATCTTATGATACACATGACATGCTAATGTTAAACTTAATTTATGTGAAATAAATATTATAAGTTAAATTCAGAATCCACTATGATTTTGAATAAATATTATTTAAAATATATTTTCATATACATTAAATTTATAAATAATGTAAACTCTCTTCACATTTCTGATTTGAAATAAAGTCCGTATTTTAAAAGCATTCTAAAGAGATATTAATTTTGAATATAATTGATTTTTTTATCACCGTAAAAGTTAATATGTATTATTTAATTTAAAATCAAATCGAATCAAATAAATTAAAAATTAAAATTGTAGTATTTATAAAAATCAAATCGAATTGATTTTAATTAAAAATCGAATCAAATCGAACTGATTCGATTTAATTCAATTCAATTTGATCGGTTTAAATTTTTAATAAATTTTTTATTTTTTATACTTTATTTTTATTATTTTAAAATTTAATTGAAATATTTTAATTTTAATATAATCTAATTTTTCTATATTATTAAAAATAATATACTATTATCATTACTCAATTTAGTTTAATTTTTTTTATTAAATTTGAATTAAATAAAAATAATTAAAATTTTTAAAATTAAAATTTAAGTTGAAACGAAATAAATAATTAAATTAAAATTTTAAATTAATTCAATTTAATTAATTTTTTTAATTTGAATCGAATACTAATTACTTTTAATACCAGCATTTTTGTTTTTGCTGTAACATACGATAAGCATGCATTCATGGATGTAAATATTTATAAAATTAAGAAAAATGTTAAAAGCAATATTCGATGTTGGCCTTTAACATTTGATATTATGAGACATATTTTTAGCGTTTTATTGTCAATGTGACATTGATTCACAATTAATTTTAATTATGAATAATTATTTGAATGATGTAGTTGACTGTTTCACCAATTAAATAACGCAAAATTCGAATTTTAATTAAATGATAATAAAACAAAAAAACAATATTATTGAAAAGAAACGCATATTTTAAAAATTCAGTATGGTCATTTGTAATTTTTTTTTTCTTTTTAAACATGTAGCAATTGCATTAACAAGATTCAAAAAGCCATTTTATTAAATAAAAAAAACTAAAAAATAAATTATTAAAAAAAACTAAAAATAAATTACTAACGGATAATAATACAACTATGTATCAGAGAAAATTCAGATCAAATTTATAATCTAAATTAAAAAAAACTCAAACCATAAAATTAATCTATTTCCACCCTAAAAAATTTATGAGCATCCCAAAATGCTATAATAATGCAGCTTTATAGCCACAAAGTGGTTTCAGAATCATCATTACTGGCTTTCTCGCCTAGTACCAACTCTTAGATATGGACTAAAAACATACAAAAGATAAGCATGGTTGAATCGTGACATGTGTAAACATGCTTTGAAAGAAACGATCTAATTTTTTCATATGACTTGATTAGCCGGTAAAAAGCTCATTCTACAGGAGTCTGAAGGTCGGACTATTAGCATTTCTTACCTCTCCAATATCCAAAACGAGCAGAATAAACTCTTCAACGCTCGTACCACACATTATAAATAAATATAGGAGAGATTTATTATTTAATTTCTAAATATTGCTATTATTAATAAGTCAGTCCCTACATTTTCAAATATATATTAAAACGTCTTTATTTTTTATCTTCATTAACAAAATAATCATTCCGTTCTCTTTTTTATTAAAAATAGATGAAAGACGAAAGAGAAAATTTTTAAAACTCAATTGTGTCCTCAAATAAAACCCTTTATTTAGTCCTTGAATATTGTTATTATTAACAAGTCAGTCTCTATATTTTCAGAAATCTATTAAAATATTCTTATTTTTTTTTAGATTTAATTAAACGTCCTTATTTTTTCTCATATTTATTAAAACGTTCTTATCGTTTTTCTCCGTCAACGAAATAGTCCCTCCTCCCCTTAAAAAAAAAGAAGAAGATGATGAAGAAAAAAGAAGAAAAAAAAAAAGAAAAAGAGAAAGAAGAAGAAGGAGCTGAAGATGATAATGAAGAAGAAGAAGAAGAATCACCTTTTCTCCTCCTCCTTAAAGAAGAAAAAAAAAAAAGGGAAAAACCAAAAAAGAAGAAGAGGAAGAATCCAATAAGGAAAAGGAGAAGGAGGAGGAGAAGAGGGAGAGTAATTTGGTATTTTGTTATATTTTTAATGGCATAAATAAATGGAAGGACTATTTCGTTGACGAAAAAAAAGATAAGGACGTTTTAATAGATTTTAAAAAATGTAAGGACTGACTTGTTAATAATAGCAATACTCAGGGACTAAATTATAAATCTCCCTAAATATAAAGACTATCGATTCCAAAGAAGGTCGTACAGAACTTGGCACAACCTGATAAAATCAGTGTAAGAGAATCGATTTCCATGCAATAGTCGGTCCCTCTAACCCTCTCTGAAGTATTAAATGTACGTGCAAAAAGATTGTCCAACCACCTAATACGCCTGCTAAAGGGTACGGGTTCAACGGCTCTGTTTGTTTGATTACTCATCTGCTAGCCGCCTAACATACTGTATCACGCTACCATTTAATCTGAGAAGGAAATTAGAATACAAATATCCCAGACTCATCTTTCCTAAGAAAATGAATTACTCTCTCCTCCCTAAGGCTCTCATCAAAGATTCCCACACACCCTCTTTCGGCTCTCTCTCTATTTCAAGAACTAAGGTTCAAAAAAGTTAATATCTCCCGTATATACTCACAAAAAACCCTTTCAAATAGAAATCCTTTAGAGATTTTTTGAAGATGTCTTATTATTTTATCTTTTATTTATATTAATAAATCTCAGATAATATTTAATTTAACTTGAGTATCGAAAAGTCTCCACCGAGATATTATCAGCAGACCCTTATCGTCTTTTCTATTTCACAAATTCCTTTTAATATAAAAAAACATAGTGAAATCAATCATAGATCAATAGTCAATCCATTAAATCTAACCGTTATCTAAGTGCCAGAATATCTTGTTGGATCTCGCTTTTTCATAAACAATCTAAAAAATCACGGCTCCCTTATAAAACTAATTTGAACTCTCTAAGAAGACCACCAGAGAACCACATATAGGATCAAAAATTGCTTCTCAAAAAACCGCATGCACAAAATAAAATCAAACCTTAAAAGAAAATTAAAATATAAAAAATTGAAAAGAAATTAAAAGAAAAATAATCCTAATCCGGAGGTGGAAAGAAAAAAATCCACACAAAGAGTCGAGAAAGACAAGGAGAACGGACAAACTCAACAAAGGAGGCTCAGCCTTAAAAAACCAAAAAATAGAAATCTCTCACTAAAAAGAAACTAGAGTTATTAGATCTTAAAAAAATTTACAGTTCATTTTAAATACCATAAAAAAAAAAAGTTTCATACCACCATTATTTTCTTTTTGAAAAAAAAAAATACCATAGAAAATATCTCATTATATTACTTTACTAAAATTGTAAAAGTCATTTTAATTAATTTTTTAATAATTTAAATGTATTATATGATATTTATAAAATTTAGAATATTATGAAATTTTTTTAAACAAAATTCAGCGGCTAAATATTTATTTATTCTTTAATTTATTATTATATTTGTTGTCATACCATTACTCTTGATTATTGAAATTAAGAATGATTAGTTTTTAGAAATATATGCCAATTATGAATATATTAAGAATTTAATAAAACATTTACAAACTAAAAAATTGATTTATAATTAAAAAAAAATAAATATATTTATTTTTTACAGGATTGAGAGAGTAAAGTTTTTTCTAATTATTCAATGTATTTATAATTGTTAATAGTCCATACATATTTCAATAGCATACATTTACATTTTTCAATTTAAGCATCATTTTGTTTAAATTATTCTATTTACAAAAAAGTTAATTTCTTAGAAATACACTTTTAAAAAAATTAATTTTTTAAAAATATAATTAAAATATATTTAATTAGTATATTAAAGTGACTATAAAAATAATATAAATATTCTACTTCAAATATATGTATGATATTTAAAATATAATATTTACTTTAATATAAAAAATATATATATTAGTCAAAACTCACATAATAATTAATATATAATTTTTTATAATAATAATAAAAATTGCTATGAAATATAAAAAATATTTATGTTTAATTTAATTTTTTTTCTTTATTTAAATGTATATATAACATATGTAAAATTATCTTATGAAATTTTTTATTCATTATTATTTATCAATAATATGATCTCCAATATTCTATTGATCTTTATCTAAATACTTAACTATAAAAAAATAAAAAGAGTAAAATTAGAAGTAAAAAAAGTAATTTGAAATTATTTAAGTTAGGCAGAGAAATTTACTTTTCTTATAAAGGGAGTAAAACACATCAATTTCATGAAAAATTATAAAATCATGATAATAAAATAAATTAATGTTTTATAAATTAATGTTTTATAATTATAAATTAATATTTTATATTTCTATTTAATTTCAATACTTATTTAGTCATTTTATTTATATTTTTAATAAAATTTTAAATATTTAATGAAGAATAAAGTTTTGGTAATTGTTTTTTTAAACAAAAATTTTTGGTAATTGTTAAAATAAAAAATATATTATTATTAGGTAAACATATGTTAAAATTAAATTATAAAAGTTTATTAATATATGATTTAATTTAATTATAAATTATTTAAATAAATATTAAAAATTTCAAATTTTACTTTTTTTATCTCTAATTTTCAGTTTAAGAAAAAAAAAACATTAATATGTTTTAAATAAAAAAATCACGTGCACAATACAAACATAAAATAGTTATATTTTGTGAAATATACCCGATTTTATTTGGATGGACTGTGCAGGCGCTGGGCGGAGGAGCAATTCGCGATTGTAACTTTCCTGAGTGACCTGGATAATGGAAGCTTTGGGGGGTGGCAATGGCGGCTTTTGGGGGTGGAACTGGGAACTGAAACGTCAAAAGCCGTATAATTGTCGAAGTAATGTATCCAAATCCTCTAATACGGGGGTCGGAGGCGGTTACCACTTCCCTCTCAAGCAAGCCGTTACGGCTGGTTCACTCGCTCTTGCCGGAGACGGAATCGCCCAAGTGAGAGACCGATGGGGAAACAGCGAACGCTCAAAACAACGCAGTATCCTCCCTTCTCATGATTGCACCGATGAAGAGGTCAGTGTTTAATTAGTTCAGTCTTGTTTTTTTAATTTTCAATATTTAAATTGGTACTTTTTTTCTTAAAGTATCTAGTGGCATACAGTTCATATTTTTGAAGTTTTTGAACAAGGATATGAAAATAAATTCATGTAATTGGTTGATAGTCCATTAAACCTTGCCCCTGAAATTCTTGATGCATTCTGGAAATGGCAATTTTCTCATTTTTCAATGTTGTTGATCTACCTACATAATGTGTACCGTCTCCATGTCTGGATTTTGACCAAATTGTTTCTCTTAGCATCCTGTATGGGCCATCTTTAAGGAACATGATTGGCTCCGTGCCTTGCGGATGACTTCTTATGGGTTTCTTCTTTATGGACCTGGTTCCTATGCATGGTATCAATATCTTGATTATTGTTTGCCTAAGCAGACAGCCAAGAATCTGATGTTAAAGGTACCACCACTTTTGGATATTTCATATTCAAATTATTATAACTACAATAGCTTGAGAGGTAAAGGAGTAGCTTCTTTGGGGAAAAATTATACATTTCATTTTCTTTCAGGTTTTGTTGAATCAAATAGTACTTGGTCCATCTGTTATTGCTGTTGTCTTTGCATGGAACAATTTATGGCAAGGGAAGCTTTCACAGCTTCCAGGGAAGTACCAAAAGGATGCTCTTCCCACATTGCTTTATGGTAAAGAAGTCCTTCAGTCAAACTTTTGTTGGCTTGTGTTTTTATTTGTTTTAATGTTCATCTGGTACCAATGCAGGATTTAGGTTCTGGATCCCTGTCAGTGCATTGAACTTTTGGTACTTCTGCTCAACTTCCTATCTCTTTACTTTCTAAAACACGCAATGAATCCCTCACACCTCATGTTTAGTGCCTTCTTGAATCACTAGGAAATGTGGGGCTGTGAAAAAACGTGTCTTACTCTACCTCAGAAGCACGTGAATTTAGAAAATCATGCAGATAATCATTTAATTTAAATCTCAATATGAAACAAAAAGGTTATGACACCTTAGAAGGTGATTTTATATCACGTGCCAGGTTATCTAAATCCATGCATCTGTATACTATTGTTGCTTAAGAGCACAAAAAAAAATTCCTGTAATTTGCTTGGAAGTTCCCAAATTATTGACGTAGTTTTCCACTGACCACAGCATATACTTCATCTCCTAATTTCCTCTTTGCATCAGATGCAGGAAAACATAGATATGGTTTTTCATGCAAAAACATTACATTTCTTACCCGTGAATTTTTGCACTGTACACAAGATTCAATACTTTGCTTTTATGCAAGTGAGAAAGCTATTACTCAAATTATGATTATGAATTTTCTGTTTTAGGGCTTAAAACCTTGAGCATGTGAAAGAACCTTGACATATTTGACATTCAGTAGATTTGAAATCTCCCGGTTAAATATTATGGTTAAGACAGTATATTCAGTATTAAGTTAGACAATGAGGATGATTACTGGGTAATTTGGTCTTCTTTCTTATGATGAATCAGAATGATATGCAATTAGATATGAAACATTGCAGTTATCATCATTTTTATTCCTCTTACTTACGCCTCAATAAACATTGTGATCTAACATTTTGGCTTCTGCGAGATCCCAAGGTATTCTTTTGAAACAATATTTTCAGTACAAGCTGTGAAAACTAACTAATTTTGACTTGCGTAGTTGGTTGCTTAATATTGTGCCCCAGGCTTCATAAACCTTATTTGAAGCTTATCAATTAAATGATCAAGGATTATGATGCAATGTTGGTTTTTTGGAAAACTTTAGAATATACACCATGTGTGATAAGATAACATATTCTGTCAGTTTCAGAATTGAACTCTGGAACGTTCACTGATTATGTAAATCCCAGTTACTTACAAGACCTTTGTTCGTAGTCTGGTTTGGTAAAGATAATTGAGTGCACAAGTAGCAACATTACATCCTTGTAGGTTCACTTAACTACCTTGTACTTGGGATATGCTCTGTAGCCTAAACTTTCATCAGTTCATTCTTAATTATTAGTAGAAGTACATGATTATATTTAATATATGCTTAGGCCCTGTATTTTGGCATTTCTGCAGGGTGGTCCCACTTCAAGCTCGCGTAGCTTTCATGTCCACGGGTTCTATTTTTTGGAACTTCTGCTTATCATCAACAATGAACAAGTAGATTCATCTGATTAGTTATTCATAAATTTGGTATTAGAATTTAGCAATGTCTACTTTTTAACAATGAAGTATATTTCTCATGCCCATTTCATTTTACTGGCTCTGAGCTTAATCAGTTTTGGTGAACTTCTAGAAAAATATAGCATTCGTTATCGTTATACTTACCATCATTTGTAGATCTCCCTCTCTTAATTGATTTTGGTGGTTCCACGAGTTGCCATCTACTGATCTACATATATGGATGATTAGTTTCATTCGTCGAAAACAGTGCTGCACTCATGAACTTCGGGATTTATCTGCTGGAATACTTTGGCTGATGGTATTCATAAAATCTAAACCACTAATTTTTAATCGAAATAGTGAGTGTTTGATTTGCGAAAAAATATGCTCACAGGAATTGGAATGACTATGAATCAAGTCTGAGGTGGATTTTTGGTATTATCCACGTACAGTTCTAACTTCCAAAATAAAAAAGCACAAGTACCATGCCACTCGAATGTTAGGAAGAAACTATCGTGCTCAATGATAATATAATTTATTTGTGGCATGCATAGACATTTATAGTGGATGGGTTTATGGGGGCTTGTGAAGGATGGGGATTCAGCAAGCATCCGCTAAGAGCAGACAAAAAATTGCCATCCCCCCTTTTTGGGAAGAAATTGTCACGGCCAGTAAGTTGATACAATAGTGGATAACAATCTTAAAACTTAGCTAAACCACGTACACCCTGATGCAACTAGTAAGAGTAGGAATAGTAAACTAGAATATTTATCATGTAATTATTTCTCGTTTTATGAAAAAATCACTAGAATTTCGTTTAATCATATATACACTGTCGAAGTTTCAGCATGAACTTTACAAGGTTACATGAGGTAGACTTATGAATTTTTCTGTTACTTGTAGGAATAGGGGATTAGTAGCTCGTGAGAATATTTAGTAGACTGATCATTTCTCGTTATTGGACATTGTCTCTGGAAGTTTAAAAGTAGGAGGCTTATCAACGCCCCTCCGTGAGTACTCCCTCCATTTTCTTGCTGCAGCTGCTGCTCTTTTCGCTCTCTCTTTCACTTCCTCCTCTGCAGTAAATATCATATCAGCTTGAATTAGTTTGAGGAATACACTCACATTTGGGCAAATGCAACATTACAACACTAACATTTGAGTCGATCATAATTTTAGAGACACCCAAAGGAAAAAAAAGCAAACTTCTTAGACCATTAATCATCGTCATTATTATGATGAAGAAAAGGATAAGAATTCATATTTGAGAACTCAAAGATTTGATTTAATAGATTTTTTGCATGTGATTTATTCCAAATGAAGCCTCATTACCCTTATTGTGAACTTCCAAAATCTAAAAAACTAAAAATGAAAGTGATATTATTGATATCATCCACAACTAATTTCATTTGAA
Source organism: Manihot esculenta (assembly GCF_001659605.2). Classification (NCBI taxonomy): domain Eukaryota; kingdom Viridiplantae; phylum Streptophyta; class Magnoliopsida; order Malpighiales; family Euphorbiaceae; genus Manihot; species Manihot esculenta. Next base: position 6,978,737 of record NC_035162.2, on the reverse strand, counting down.
AATTGAAAGTCAATAGTATCTTAATGGCTGTGATTTAGACGATCCCAAAATTCAAACATGACATTGAATTGCTATGATACAAAATTATTTAACTTGAATAAAACACAAATATATTTATTTTATAGATAAATCAATCACTCTCTTAATCAAGTCAAATGTGTTTGGATGCAAAATCGATTATTGAACTGAATTTTCAACTCAAATAATCATCATTGCATTTACCTGATTTTTGGTAGTCTTTCGGCTTGCCCCAAAGATCACTCCAGTATGAATCAGTTTTATCAGAACTTTTTTGCCTCATCATCCTTATTTTAGCTTGCTCCTGTAAGAATTAGGAATCCTCATTTATCATACCAAGTAAAATGGTTAGTATTGGGAACCTTACGCCGTAATCGTAACATTTTACTAACATGTTGATTATGCATGTCTACGTGTGGAACATCATAGACTTGGAGCCTAAAGTCTAAATACGCCCGAGTATCGTGACTATATTTCAATCAGATTCATTAGCCCCCAAACTGTCCACATTTTAATAAATTGCTGAACTCAGTCCAAGGGCTTGAGTTGTTCTATTTCAGTCAGTCACAAGTTTTTTAATTTTTTTTTTCCTCTCCAATTTCATCATCCAACTTTAGTTACCTCCACAATTTGGTCAATATTGCTGCCATTTGGTGATGAGATTGATGGAATTTCAGCAACAAAGTAAGGAGTAAGTGAATCAAAATTGGGTGATGAGATTGCAGCAAACTTGAAGTTAAGAAAACAGTCTGAAGTCAAGCCTTCTGTTAACCGACTAAAATATAACCTAATTATGGAGCAAGAGTTCCTACCAAGACTTTTGCTTGCCTTTTCTCCCATCGAGAATTTGCCTGACCACACAAGTAATTTAATATTAGTACGATAGGCATGTGAATAATGATAAATAAAATTGAACAAAATAGCAGGGTCAGATAGATTATTTTATTCCATGATGGTCGGCCTTTTATTCCATTCATAGGGCTGTTTCTCTTTGCAAGTAATGAGAATGACACTCTTAGTAATGCAAAATTGTTAAAGAAAAATGAAAATATAGTTTATGTCAGTTTCTTACCATTCTGAAAACATCTATTGATGCTGACCCCATGCCTGAAAGCATTAGTGCAACCTGATCATCATTCAGAGCAGCCAGCATGTCAATGCTAAAATCCAGGAACTCCAAAATTAACATTATCTCATCATATAAATCAGAAATGTATTGTTTCAATCCCAACTATATGCCACTATCTCATTATCATAAAAATTATGTATAGATTTTGATATAGATTATAGGAAGTAAATATGTCAATATAGGAAGTAAATATTGATAGATAAATCAGTTGCTTAATCTTAGGATTGTATAATTATATACTTGATTTTCCTTATTATTTAGATATCGCCTCTCATGTATAAATAGATTGTAATTTCTATTGTGAAATACAATAACAAAATATTAGTTTTCTACATGGTATCAAAGCCTCACCCATAGAGATTTAAATTTTTTAGAGACTTAAAGCTCTGTTCATTTTGGGTTACCCATAAAGGATAATATGTGGAGACTTAGTACTCCGTTCATTTTGAGTTATCCATAAAGGGTACATTTGGAGACTTAGGGCTCGGGCTCTGTTCATCGGGATTACCCATAAAGGGTAACATTTGGAGACTTAGGCTCTGTTCATTTTAGGTTACGGGTAACTTTTAGAGACTTAAGTCTCAGTTCATCAAGTTACCCATAAAGGGTAACATTTAGAGACTTAGAGCTCTGTTCATCGGGATTACCCATAAAGGATAACATTTGAAAATTTAGAGATCTGTTAATTTGGATTACTCATCAAAGGTAATATTTGGAGACATTGGGCACTGTTCATCGGATATTGTCCATTTGGATACATTGGGCACTGTTAATTGAGTATTGTTCATTTGGAGACATCGGGCACTGTTCATCGAGTATCGTTCACGGGAACTATTCACGACTGCTGTTCATCGGTTACTGTTTACTAGTTACTGTTCACGGGTTTTGTTCTTCTGATCCTTTGTTTATTTTGATTGTTTTGGGTTGCTTGTCCTTATGGCTGAAACTGATTATATATGTAACAAGTTGGGTATGATTAATATTTATGCTCCAACTTAGAGGGGAGTGTTATAGGTTATAGGAAGTAAATATGTTAATATAGGATCTAAATATTGATAGATGGATTAGTTGCTTAATCTTAGAATTGTATAATTATAGACTTGATTTTTCTTCTTATTTAGATACCGTCTTTCATGTATAAATAGGTTGTAATTTCTATTGTGAAATAGGACAACAAAATATTATTTTTCTACAGATTCCAATTCTAACAATTGGAATTTCACTATCCTTGTAACTTAAAACAGTTAAACATGATTGTATTTGTTCAAAAAGTTGTGCCTTACATTTACTCTTTCCACTCTGCGCATTTCATCCTCTAGCAAAGATAGTTGTGCTGCAGAAGTCCAATGGATACAATCAACTGGACTGAAGAGAGCAAATCATGGATTAGTTCACTTGAAACCTCAAGAATGAAAATAGCAAATTTCTTCAAACAGTATGCTGCAGGCTACTTTAATAGATTTTAAATGCTATACTGGCAAGCATGAAAACTGAAAATTGGTGTGATAAATTTGCTAGTTGCTTCAAACAAATATATGGTCAATTGATTCGGCAGTAAAGTGGACCCAAATAAAGATGGGAATGCTCATTTCCATTTTCAATATTTGGAAAAGGACAATTCACTATAGGAAATGGTTACCTTACATGGGATTATCTCTATTCCCTCATTGCCCTTAATCTTCCTATCTTATAGGGAACAGACTTTGACTAGTGGGATCCTCCACAAGGCAATTAAATTTGAAAAATAAAATGGCAATTACAAAAGCCCCTAAGGTTTTGCATGACAAATAGTTTTTGTTCAAAATTTGAACCCTGTATGAAGCGAACCAAAATAGCAAAAAGCGAAACACTATTCATCAAACTAAATTCAGATATTGTTAATTGGGTCATCAAACTATTTATCTATCTTGCTTCAGTGATTGAATTAAATGAACCAGTAACAATGTAATCGAAATATGTACAAAGAGTTTGTATTGCCACATCTTCCGCACAAACTAAATTATGTTAACATGTTTAGCAACATCCATTGATGCGGAACCGATGAAGAAGAATGGAAGAAAATTACCAACTCTCAATTGCTTGTTGCACTAATTCAGGGTTTCCACATTGACCGTACACTCTTGCTCTTCCAAAGTCTTCCTCAATTCCAAATACATCAGGGGCCACATTGACACAATTTTTGCAGCCTGCAAAATATTAGAATATTGTTTTTCAACTTTATTGAAGGCATCTTCCAGCTGTAAGTTATCCAAATAAATGAAATCCAATGGTAGCAATAGAATGAAATCTTTTTATCAACAATCAACTGATTTAAAGTTGCCTCCCTTGAGGCTAGAATTATAGCATCATATGCTTCTACAAGATGGATTCCGTGAAATTAGGCAGACATCAACATCATATTATCAATGCCTTCGAAATATAAACGTTAATAAAGTGTGAAGAAGCCTTTCATAGGAGGCAAATACAGCATTTGCAATCCATTGGTAGGTTCATATATTAACTTGGGAAAGAACCAAATTCCAGTCCACTTCCTCTTCTCTAAACAGAAAAAAAAAAAAGCATATTCAACTAGAAGTGCAAGTTCATTCATACCTATGCAACTAAATTCATCGACAAATGCGTGATCCTTAGGGCTAGAATCATCCAAGAAAGGATTGATTGCCGTCAATGCATAGCCATGAATTTCATCATAAATCATGCGCTGCACAGGGTCACTGAGCACCTGCAATATATCAATTGTTTATAGACACGAAAATGACCAAAATATACCCAGAAAAAAGAAAAAGAAAGAGAAACCCACCGCATAGACTTCATTAATGAACTTGCAGAAATTTGTAGTTTCTGGGTCGTTCCCACTCAAGTCTGGATGACATTCTCTCATGCAATTATAATAGGCTTTCTTAATCTGTTGTGGTGTGGCATCTGGAAGCTATTCAAATAAGCAAATTAAAAGCTATATCACCACCAGGCAGAAAGATCCTGCAATTCAGAGTTGAGAACCAATATGAATTTTTACATAATTACCAGACCCAGAACAGCGTAGTAGTCATCAGCCACCGGCGGCGAATCATCAGTTGCAACTCTCAGTCTGCCAAAGCCAGATGATGATCTTCGCTTCCAGTTCCAACTCCAAGGAGTAGTGTTGTTGGTCTTAGGAAGCGATCTTGAAGCTGTTTTCATCAATGGGTTTTGAATCTTAAGAACATCTGTGCACACAGGAGACAGCAATTGAGCCATTTTGCATTTAATTTATTTTAATTTTTTTTATTAGTGTCTGCTAAATCGATGCATGCAAATGCAATTGCTTTTGTTTATGGATTGCTCAACCCTGAGAGCTTGGAGTTTTATTTTTGTTTAATTTTATTAAAATTGGTGGGATATTTTAAATTTTTGAGGAAGGAGAAATTTTGGCGTGAAAGGCATTAATGCTGACATGGCAAATCCACAGCCATATGTAAATCGCTAGTATCTGGACGGACCTATGATGAATCATGAATCTTCTCGGTTCGGTTCGGGTCAACCCATTGAAAAAGTCCGACCCAAAACCTTTGTTGCTCCGCTTTTGAATATAAACTAAGAAATAACTGAATTTCTAAAAATTAAGTCCGTGCATATGGTTTAATATGAAAATAATTTATTAAATATATTGACTCTAAAAATAAATAAATATAATAGTAAAAAAAAAATCTAAATCATCTCTTCCTTTCTCTTTCTCTCTTATAAATATAAATCTCAATGAAAATTTTTCCTTCATTTGTATTTAAATAATTTTTTATAAAATTATACATATTTTCATTTGTATTTAAATAAAAATATTTCAATTTAAAAAAACTGGATCTAGTAATTTCAAAAAAAGAAATTGTTAGTAAATTTTTGTTTTCAAAATGAAGGGTTTATGAAAATGTCAGTAAGACAAAATATGTACTAGGGTAGATTCTTATAAAAAAAAATAAATTAAATATACACATAAAACAAGGTATTTAAATATAATAATTAAATAATATTATAAACATATTATTGTTGTTGCTCTGAAAAGGTGTTAGATCATAATTTTTTAAGCATATATTAAAATGAACCTAAATTAAATATTTTATATAATTATTTATAATTTTTAAAAAATCTTTAAATTAAAGGGACAACTTATTGTTAATATTAATATAAAATATAATTACATTTAATCACTTATCTATATAAATGAATCATTTAATTCTAATACTTGTATAATATTTTGAATCAATTTTAAGTTCATTTTTTTATCTAATAATATATTGTTTAATCTATTTTAATAAAATATGATCGATTAAATATCTAAAATTAATTATGACTTTTCTCCTAAAATTTATAATTAATATTATAAATGATGTCAAATAATAATAGATTAAAATAGTTAATGAACTGTTATTATAAAATAGAGTCACATGTTATAATATTACACATGGTCCCATCTATTGAAGAAAAACTCAGATATCGTAGCGCTTGTTTTTTTATCAAAATTCATTCCTCCAAAACAGTACGAGATTTTATAAAAAATTACCATTAACGAATATAATCTGATAGATTTTCATTTTATCTATAATTGCGGAATCTCCTATCCATTAATTAATCGATGCAAGCTGTATTTTCAAAGAATTTGATAACAAACTCTATTTTGTAATATGAAAGTTGGTGTGCACATAGATTAAGGTACGTATTTTTATACAATCATTCTAAATTCAAAATAATTCATTACATTCACTGATTTTATTAGTTTATTAATTTGGATATCGGAGTGGCGATGCATACGCACCAACTATCTTACACAAATTGACTAACCAGCCCTATTTTCAACCATATCAACAATATCTAATAATTTATCTCTAGTTATATTGAACCAATTTTATTAAATTTTTCATAATTTTTTATAATGTTATATTTTCAAAAAAATAAAAAGCCTAACTCTGATTCTTCAATATAGATGTATTGGCTTGACAACTTTTCTAATACTTCAGTATGAGTATTGAATAAGTAATCAAATTGACTATTTAGAAAATAACATACCTAATTATAGAGATTGTGAACGTATTGAATAGAGTTTAAATATTGTTAGAAGTATATAAGATGATATAATTATATTTAGTTTTGACGTGATTTGAATCACTGATACTCAAATTTAATGTATTTTAATTAATATTTTTAAAAATTATTGAAAAAAAAAATCTTAATAAGAAAATTATCCTAAATCATCAGCTAATATGAGATAAACAAAGGGGTAAATTGATTATTATGGTTTTTTTTTTTCAATATAAACTCCCACATTGTATAGTCCTCTATATGTAGGACTCAAACACTAGATTTTTTATCAATAAAAGATCATTCATTCATAAAAATAAAGAGGTACAATCATTTTCTATCAGAACATATAATTTAGAAGGATAGTTGGAAAGCCAGCTCGAGAATAACCTTCCACTGCATACAAACTTAGCTATCCAGTCAGCACAAAGATTTGCCGACATGGGAACAAAAGAAACCAAGATTAAAGAATTGTTAAACAACAATAGTCTAAGATCATGCATTAGAGCTTTCAATATTCATAAGGAGGAGGATCCTGAGAAGAATAAAGTTGAACAACCACTTGAATCAGATTCAATCACACAAGGCAGAAAGTTTCTTTTAATAGCAGACTGAATAGCAAGACCCATGCCTAGAATGGAACCACACCACTTCTGGATCTCTAACATTCATAGCTAATAGAACACTAAGAATTACTTTACCTTCATCATGGAAAAAGGAATATGCCAACAAAATCAGGTCCCATTGATTAGTTGCAGGGTTAATTAGATTAGCTACATAGATTATTGGACTCCCTTCATATTGCTGGCTTTGAATGCGAAAATCTGGTAAAGTAGGGACCCAAGCATCATTCTACACATTAAGAAAACAGGGGCCTGATATATTCCAGCGATACCCCCAATGGATTGCCTCTCTACCAACTAACAGACTTCTTCATCCCCAAAATGCTTGTCTATCCACAGGAGCATCCATAAAATCAGAAAAGAAAAAATAAATACCTTTCATGATAGGAGCCCACAAAGAATGGGGATACTTATAACTCTCCAGGCTTGTTTTGCAAATATAGCATCCTGAATAAGTGCAAGTCTTTAAAACCCATGCCTCCCTCTTGCTTTATCAAAACAACTTCCTCACCAAAACCAGGCTACTGCTTAATGGATTTCCTGAATGAAAGTTGTAGGAAATCTGAAATAAGTCATGATAAAAAAAGGAATTACCTCCACAACTGCTTTGATAAGAACTTCATTGCCCGCTTGTAAGAGGAGTTTAATTTTTCATAGCACTCCTATTTTTTTTCTCTAATTTATTTTATAAAAAATATTCTTCAATTTTGTTGTGTTTTGAAACATTAAAAAAAATTAATAAAAAAATAATTTTGTTAATATATTTTATTTTTAAATTAAAATTAAATAATAAAAAATAAATTATTTAATTAAAAAATATAAATTATTTTTCGTCAATGGAGCCTAAATTTTGATTTATATTGTATTAATTAATATAAATAAAAGAGAGTTACTTAAAGATGATTTTGTCTTGAGTGCAAATGCTTTGCTATAAAAGCGTGATAGTTAAGAAAATAATTAATTGATATATTTAATTTTAAAAATAATAATAATTTAATTATTAAATATATAATATATAATTTTAATGATGAATTTTATTTTAGAATAATAACTATAAAAATTTTATAACATATATATTATTATGAATTATTTTATATACGCTGTTATTTAGATTAAATAATATATTTATTATAAAATATTTATAAATATTATTATAGAATAAAATTCTTAAAATATAAAAAATATATTTAATGATTAGATTGCTATTTTAATTTTAATTTTAAAAATTACTTAAATGTAAGTTTTAAGCTAATTCCTATAAAATTTAAACTTTAAATTAAAATATAAATTGACTTGAACATTTAACCTTTCTTCGGCCATTGGCCTATGTAAAATGATTATCTATAATGATTTTAATGTGGAATTCGTCTTTTTAATTTTTAGTTAAAATACTACATTAATATTATCAATATTTATGTCTTTAATTTTTAAAAAAATAAATTTAAGAATTTACTTTTTCATACTCACCGATTTAATTTAATAATAAAATATATTATGAATAATTTAATAATAAAATTTATTGAATGAGAGATTTTAATTTTTTTTTTAATTTTCAGTTTTCATTTAAGAAAAAACTTATTTTTAAATAAGACAAATAGTAAAAAAGCTAATTAAGCAATGCTAAATTGAGTTACAGCAAGTAAGAAAAAAATGAAAAGAAAATGCAAAAAATGATGTGTGTTTGTGTGCGTGTGAAGTGAGAGTGAGCGAAAGGAGAGGAAAGGCAAAGGGAATTTGCAGAGAGCAGTGCCCTCTCTCCATGCCTTTGGCTTTTGGGAGCTAATCAATCATCTTCAACATCATCATCAAGCCCAGCAATCACACTTAGCTCCATCGTACGATGACCCACTGAAGCTCCACCCTCTCCGCTGATATATGGATTCCGATAAGGTTATTTATAGCTATTTTCATCTACCCACCTTTTCTCATTTTACTCTTTTTCTGAATTTGGGTTACATTCAGTACGAGTTTCTCTTTCTATATACTTGATTAGTGAATGGATCTTGTTTGATCTAGCTTTTCTTTCTTCATTTTCTAGTCTAATTCTAGTTTGTTTGTTTTTTTTTTTTACATCCTTTTGCTTGTTTTGGGTTGGTACAGATCCTCATCTTAAGATTGGTTGTTTTCTTTCTTTCTTTTTGGCTAAGACTAAAAAGATTTTGAAGTTGTTTTCTTCTTAGAAGCGTACAGAGAAAAGAGTTTAGTCTTGAATAATTAAATAGAAAATACAAAATAAAGGGAATTAAATATTGGGATAACCCCAGAGTGTAAAGTTTAAAATTTTAGTTCACTTGAGATTCAGCTGATGATTTATTTTTCTGGGTTTTTCAGTGTATCCAAAGAATTATATATTTGTGTTCTTTACTAGCCAAACAGTTCTAGTTTAGGTGTTCTTTTAATCAACCTCTTACATTATTTATAGCTCAGTTTTTGTTCTCTCTCTTCCTTGTATGTTTAATCTTTGTTATTTTGTTTGAGTGGTGATGCTTAATGCAGGCACTTCTTAGATCTTTGGTTCCTTGCTAAGTCTCCCCCCCCCCCCCCCCTCCCTCTCCCTCTCTCTCTCTCTCTCTCTCTCTCTCTCTCCAGGATAAGAGGGTGTGAACTTTCTTTATACTTTTCTTGTACTTCAAGTGGATTGTCTTTGAACCAATGTAGTTTGCTTCTGGCAGTGAATGTCCTAGGATTCTATGTCCAACAATTTATAAGTCTCTTGCTTGATATGCTAAGCTTTTTATGGAATTTTGTGCTTTCTTGTAACTTCTGCTTTTTTTTTTCCCTAATTTGCTTTCTCCATGACAAGTAACCTTTGTTATCTTCCTTTCTTCAATCTCTTGCCAGACACTTCTTTATTCTTCTGGTAGTTTCTTTTTTTTCAAATATTAACTGTCATCAGAAATATCCACTATTGCTTTTATTGATCAGCTGCTCTAAATATTGTTTCCTGTATAATCCTACCTGCCAAATATTTGTTTTACCCAAAGAATATAGTTTTTTCTTCAGTGGTCTCTGAAATTGGCAAGCCATGTGAGTAGAGAATAGAGACATGCATTTTATAGGTTTTTCATTGCATGTGCTGGTTCAGACTGCAGAATAAGCTAATGAAGACATATGCATTAGAAAAGCATTATGCACATTATCTAGGCAATCAAGTGAGGTGGAATCTTGTATAGGTTCCTGATTATTGTCCGTTGCAGGTTGTTGCACTTGATGTGTGCAAAACTCTTGGATCATGTTTCTCATGTTGGACCAAAGTGTCCCAATCATCAGATTGAACCACTTTGTGCTTTTAGTAATTTGATATATTGCTATCAACTGCAGGAAATGACATCTGCTGAAGTTGAGGGGAATGGTGCAATTACAGGTCATATCATATCCACTACCATTGGAGGCAAGAATGGGGAGCCCAAACAGGTGAGGCTTGTTACTTCCTCCTGTTTTTGTGACTTTTGATTTGACTGAAACTGTTAGCTTTTCTTGCTGATTTATTGCATTGGATTAAGCACTATGTTCTTAGTGACTTACAAAGCAACCAATGCTTTTCTCTAAATGGTAGTTTTGCTATTCTACCACTTGCATTTTGGCTTGTAGAAGTGCTACGATCTAAGCATTGATGCACCTCAATTATCAATTTTCATCTTCGATTCTCCATAATGTTGTTTCTTATGTTTATCCTCTTTCACTGTTGCTTGCAGACCATCAGTTACATGGCTGAGCGAGTTGTAGGTACTGGATCATTTGGAATAGTTTTTCAGGTTTGGATATTAGCTCTGACAACTAATCTCTATTTGTTTAGTTGGAAATATTTTACCAAAAACATTTTCTAGTGTCTGGCACACACAAGGAAACCACCAATTTAACAATGAAACTCTGGTAATTACTATTTAGTCCTTATATTTTACCTTACAAACACTTACATCCATCTATTTTAAAAAATGTTTATTTGTCATTGTCTTGTTTGACTAGCGGAATATGCTAGAATGTACTTCAAAAAGTAAATAGAAGGACTAAAGTGTTTGAAGAAAGCAAAAATGAGGGACTTTTTAATCTATTTTTTCAAACTAGAAAGATGAATGTATATTGGCAAAGAAAAAGCACTAAACAATAGTTTACTCGTGAAACTTGTGAAAATGGAAAGAACCTGCATGGAAATGACACTAGTCCACCGACCATGGCCAGCTCCAGCCTTCATAGTTGTTGTTGGCCACCAAAGCTGTGTAATTTTCTTTTCTAGACAACTGTAAATGGAACAACATGATTTTTTAAAAAAGAAAAAAGAGATTCCAAAGTCTTCAACGCTAGAGGAAAAGATTTCCCCCCCAATATATTCCGAACATAAAAATTAACTTGCAGTTGATTTTCAGTGTTACAACCAAATGATGAAAAATTGTTCACTTCCTCATGAACTGTTATCCACAAATTTTTTTTCCGGGAACAAGTCATTTCCATGATAGAGAAGAATCTGAAATATTTTTGTTTCTCTTTTATCCATCTCTGAGATAATCCTTTTGTAGGCAAAATGCTTGGAAACTGGAGAGCCGGTGGCTATAAAGAAAGTCTTGCAGGACAAACGATACAAAAATCGTGAGCTGCAGCTGATGCGGTTGATGGATCACCCAAATGTGGTTCCCCTGAGGCATTGTTTCTTCTCCACGACAAGTAAAGATGAGCTTTTCCTGAATTTGGTTATGGAATATGTTCCTGAAACAATGTACAGGGTTTTGAAGCACTATACCAGTATAAACCAACGGATGCCGCTCATCTATGTGAAACTTTATACATACCAAGTATAAACAATAGTTTCATTTGACTTTATTTCTTTATTTTTACTTGAAGCGTGATTATATCTTGGAAATTGCATCTCAGATATTCAGGGGATTGGCATATATCCATACTGTTCCTGGAGTTTGTCACAGAGATGTAAAGCCTCAAAATCTTCTGGTATGTAATTTTTAGACGTTATTCTAACTTGAAGGTTGTCTACATGTGTCTTATATGCATGTTTTGCAGGTTGATCCCCTCACTCACCAGGTTAAGCTTTGTGACTTTGGAAGTGCTAAAGTCTTGGTATGTTCATCCCCTACTTGCAGTTTATTTTTGCTATCTAAGCGTGTCACTATGGAAACAATTGATCTTTCAAAGTGCCATACTGTATGTGACTTGGAGCTGTAAATTAAGTTGAAAATACTGATGAATGTCCATGTTTTACAAATGAAGACCAACGCTCCAAATGCATCTTGGGTGGACATACATGCTTTGGAGGGAAGTCATGGCATAATGTTGCCGTGGTTTTCTAGCATTTTGTCATACTGCAGAATTAAAATGAATTGTTAGTCAGTTATACTTTAATTTTATTTATTTATTAATTTTTTTGCTTTCTAGGATTAGCAGTAGTTCTGGGTATAACTCTTTATGTTATGTGTCATACTACTTATTTACACTGGATCACCATTAATAGTTATATCTAATTTTTGTTAGGTTTTACACATGGTTATAGTCATGTATGCATGCAACTAAGTGTATTATGTATATGTATAATCTAATCAGACAAATCTTATATAAATGTTACTTGAGTGATCATCTATGTTCATTAATACTGACATGCAAACTTATTTAATAGAATGATCCAAACCCTCTTTATTGGAAGTCCATAAGGCACTTTGCCTTCCTGTCATTCTTGATACAACACCTTTCCCTTGAGATTTGCTTCATCTTTTCTCAATCAAAATTAATGGATTTTTGCAGTCATTTCTCTCTCTCTCTCTCTCTCTCTTTTGTGTTAAATTATTTAAATTAAGCAAAAATTTACAGTTCATTTGTACCTTCAAAAGGGATATATAATTTTTCTTAGGGAAATCGAAACTTGTTTTTTAAGATCTTAATTCTCCAGTTTATCTTTGCTTTCGCTGAAACCATAAGGCAAAGTAATGCAGGAAACCACAGGATGGCGTCATGGCAAGTTAAAATAGGCCTAACCTTATGGGGTTGGCATGTTATTATTTGCAGTATAAGTTGTTTATTTATTTTACCATTAGGTCCAGGGTGAAGCAAACATATCATATATATGCTCTCGCTATTATCGGGCTCCAGAGCTCATATTTGGTGCAACAGAATATACAACTTCAATTGATATTTGGTCAGCTGGTTGTGTATTGGCTGAGCTTCTTCTGGGTCAGGTTGTTGTTGTCTTGTTGACTTCAATTGCATTTTATAAGCTGCAGTTATCAATAACATTCTTTTCTGGTAACCTATTCCTTCCACCATTTTGTTTACTTAATGTTTCTAAATCTTTTCATAGCCATTGTTTCCTGGGGAAAATGCAGTAGATCAACTTGTTGAGATCATCAAGGTGAAGTTTTATTACCTCAGTTGATGTTACTGATATTCATGGAATTCTTCAAGTTCCATAATCATGTCTTAACTGATCCATCATAGGTTCTGGGTACTCCAACGCGAGAAGAAATTCGATGCATGAATCCAAATTACACGGATTTTAGATTCCCACAGATTAAAGCACACCCTTGGCACAAGGTTTATACTTAACTGTACCTTATTGAACATGGATCTTGGGCAATAGTGCTTAGACTTTGATTCCTGGAATAGAAAAGCACAAAAAATATTGTGCTTAAAATTGGATACAACATACAAGTGCTTGCTAGTAGCAGGACATACTCGTATTTAGTCCTCAACATGACTTTAAATTGAGTGCAATTGGTAAAATTGCAAGTGCTCAACATGTATCAGCAAAAAATTGTCTGTTTTATGAATGTAGGAGAAACAATGCTACTAAGTGGCTTAGTAGGGGTTTTTTCTCAACTGATATGGTTCAATATTTTATTAAAGGTTGACTTGAACCTGTAAAGGTAGAGAAAAAAACATTCTCATAAATTATAAGTGAATGCTATTAGCAGGCATACTAGTAATTCCTTTTATGCAACTTTAAATACGGCAGTAAGTGACTTATCAGGGCTTCTCTCAGCGGATATGGTGATAGTTTGGTTTGTAACATTACATTTAAATGTGCCATACTCCTTGCATCCCTTTTGGGATGCATAGCCTATAGCTAGAAACTTGGGTCAAACCTTCTTTGGTGAATATGTTACTGTATTTATATTATAATGGTCCAAGCTGTATAGTGATTGTAATTTGTAAGGGTTTTCCCTATCGTGTATAAACCTCTATTATTGTAGATTGTGAAATATCATGTCAAAATTTATACTGTTGTTTAACTTGTTGTGATTTTATGTTCAGATTTTCCACAAACGAATGCCTCCTGAAGCAATTGACCTTGCTTCACGGCTTCTTCAATATTCACCTAGTCTTCGTTGCACTGCAGTAAGTCAAACTTAATTCTTTTTTCATGGAGTTTTAGTTTGGTCCCAAGATAGAGTTGTTTGTTTTCACAAAAAATCAGTGCATATCACTTGTTGATAAAGACTTGACAAGTGCCGGGTCAACATCACATTTGATGTTCTCATCAGAGATGCAACTTATCATGTGCTGTTGCAATTGGAATTCCTCCATCAGTCTACTTCCCCAGTTTCATTTAAGCATATGGATGCAAGTCTATCACTTGGCTGACCTCACTTTCTGATACCTCAGCTTGAAGCTTGTTCACATCCTTTCTTTGATGAGCTACGTGAGCCTAATGCCCGTCTTCCAAATGGTCGGCCACTGCCACCTCTTTTCAACTTTAAACAGGAAGTATGTTTCCAATTTTATTTTTTCGTTGTACCATGCACATCAGTAGAAATATCCTGGCATATGCAAAACATCCATCATGCATTCTTCGACCATGGCATGTGTGATATATCCTTATGATGCTTTATAAATAGATGGAAGCAATTCTACAATAATGCATCTTTAGTTTGACCCAAGATAAATGCAGATCAGAGTAGCAAGTAACCTTCTGGCCATGATGATGACTTTATGCAGATCACATTTCTTTAAGTGAACAATGGAGAAAACCTGCACATTTCTATGAAATTTACCTGGCAATGGTTGAACTGCTCAACTGCCTGGCTTTATTTCTTTTTTAACCATCCGAGTATTTATGCCCCCACACTCACTAGCCTGGCTCCCAAGCTATCTGTCCGCTAATTGGATAGTTTGGGTTTAAAAATGGTTGTTGTCTTCTTGTTGTTGCCATGCTTGGAAGAATCCTTTTTTAAAATAATTTTTGCTACAATAGTTCTTATTCCTTCAAGTACCCATAATTCTTTCCACTTTCTTTCATTCTTGTTTCAGCTGTCAGAAGCTTCACCTGAATTGATCAACAGGCTCATACCTGAACATGTGAGACGGCAGGGTGGTCTTAGCTTCCTGCATCCAGCTGGTTCTTAAATGTGAAGCAACTGAACAAGGAAGCTCCTTTTCTGCTAGTGGACATATGACGAAAATGGTGTTTTTCTGGTTATATATAACAAGTACTCCAGCCCTGCCTCGACTGTTGATTTCCTCTGCTTGCCAAGACTGCAAACTGGTTTTTCTGCCATAACCTGGAATATGGTGATTCTGTCGACTTTCACTTGAGCTTAAACACACTATTCTCGTGCCGTTGTACTTTGCTCCTCTGATAATTACCGACAAATATCAAGAAAGCTAGGAGCATAAAGAGACGATGCAATTTGTGTCTGGCTAGTTAGGGATACCCAGCAGGAGTGCAAGGTTAAATTGTAGTAGTATGGCATGTTTCACTGAAAACATGAGCTTGTTTTTATGACACTGATTGATGCAAATATGTTACATATTACAGTTCAAGGTTAATACTTCTTTCCTTCCAAGTCTATAGGTACTTCTGATTGATGTTCGGTTTAGTTTAGCTTCACCTTAAGCAGCTTTGAGATTGAGAGAAACAATACCCATGCAGTGGAATGGGGAAAAAAAAACATTCATGAATCCTTTCTCCATGCAAGGTTCAACAAAATTCCTTTCTTTACACTAACCACGCGCATAACCAACGTATCCCCAATCATAAAAGGCTGAATTCATAATTCCCACAACACATTCTTATAAAAATCGGATTTATCCTTTCTCAACTTTTTATAAAAATCTTGACAAGGAATAACAAAAAGCTATCCACTATTAAGAGTCATATCTGAATCTGGTACTATCCTTTTTTTTTTTCTTATTTTGTAGCTAGTGGTTTTCCTTTGCAGAAAAGTGATTTTTTCCCCTTATTGAAAATCTCTGAGGACCACCAAGTCGGAAGCACCACGCAATTACAAGGGCCAACTCACTACGGCCTATTTATATCAATTTCTTGGCACTCAGACATTTTCTTTTTAAAGAAGAAACGAACATTTATTTTTTTTTCTTTTTAAAAAAAGAGTCCATAAAAATGTAAGCAATCCTTATATTAGATATTATGAACACAATCAATATCCAACCGTTTAATTTGATTCAAACCCAACACTTTATAGTAATGTCCATGTAAAACAAAAATAAGTGTGTAAATTAAGGTCTCTGTTAGTATAAGCAAAATCACTTGCTTTCTGAGTTTCTCAACAAGACTCATTGGTGGATTCCTTCTGCTTATCTTGTGTAGTGGCCACTAGATGAATGAGCCTTACAGGTTCACCGCCCAAAATCACTCCCTGTTTTTGCATATAAACCCACTTGTCTTGCAACAGGTAAAACAAGGCAATCAAAGATACCTCAATGATGAAAAGTGCAGTCCAAGGTCTTGTGCTTTTGTATGTCTTTTGATGGTAAGCTTGTAATCCTGTGTAGATATTGATAATTCCAAGGAGAGATACAGCAGTTCCAAGCATCCAGTGCCAAAAAAACCATATACTTCTTGCTTTTGATCCTCTGCAAACAAAATATAGCATACTATATATCAGAGCCACAGAGCCTAGACCACAAAAATGAATATTAAGCTGGTTTCACGCTGCAGAGTGAGTGCATGAACTCCTACAGTGTAAAATAATGGTGGAGTCTCCATAAAATCCTATATATCCGGTTGCACATGAAATTCTATATATTTATATTATGAAATCCTATGCATCTAAGTTTAAACGAGCTACAACTGTGATTGACACAATTGAAAATAAAAAATTTGAACTCAAACTAAAATTTTTGGGAGTTCGTGCATCTCATGCCGCCTGCCATGCCAAGTGGGCCTTAGTGTCTCGTTACCTTTGTGGACGTAGCAACCCAATAAGGACTTGCAACCAAACAATGCCATAGAGTGCTACCCCTATTCTTTGATGATGATTATTGAAGGCATTGTTGAAGTTTTTTACAGACATCACTGCTCCTGCTGTAGCCAAAAGTACGGAAAGCATCTGCTAATCAAGAACTTAATTACGTTAAAAATCATTGTAGTAATACGTAAATAATCATATCTGCTGATCAAGAATATTATCTTGGCTTTTTCACATGTGGGTTAGATATATAGCCTTTACTGCAGTTGTGATTAGCGCCAGTGCAAACACCTAACTTCATAATTGTGCTTAATTATATTATTTAAGCTCGTAAAGCTAAATATGGACTGCCCATCAACTATAAATCTGTCATGATCCTCGTCTTTGCTTACTTTTGAAGAAATCACGAGATTAACAGCAAATTGGGCTATCATCATTATGAGACAAAGTAGGGGCATTAGCCTCTAATAAACAAATAGCTATTATTGAATTCTTTCTGCGACTCTGTGGATTGAGAATCTTTGAGTGTGAAAAATTAACTAGCTAGAAGCTGGTCTGATGATATGGAATGTTAGAGAATGCCAATAACTTTTCTTTTCTTAAAAAAAAAAAAGCAGAAAGAAATAAATAAAGAAAGAAGAAAAGGAAGGAAAAAGAAAAAGAAAAAGAAACCTGCCTGTGAAATAGAATGAAGATAGAAAAGAATCTTGAGCCTTTTCCGGCATTTTTCTCTGTTTGACATTCTGATGCTGAGTATTCCGACAGGCATCAAGAACCCCATTGATGCCCAGAGGAGAACTCCATGAAGTGTAATCTCAAACACCAGTTTAGAACTAATCTGTTAAGTAATAGTTACCAAGTACCACTCAGCTTCAAATTAAACATCTTTAACAATCATTAAACTTAAAGAAACAAAAATTTGATAGACAGACAACAGGAAAAAGAAAAAAAAAAAAAAAAACTAACTTGAATACCTGGGGAATGCCATTCTCGCTGCTTGTGTCATTGCCTGTGATTTTAACCTGCTCTGAAGAAGAGGAGACAAGGTGGAGGAGGCTTGCATAGATGATGAAAGAAACTGGTTTCTGCAGAGCTTGCATCTTTTTTGCAGAGACCTTCTGCAGATCTTCTTCTCTTATGCTATATTGACACTACTGAATCGGATTTGCATCCTTGAAGTGGTTCAAGATTTCCTGCTCTCAAAGAATATGACAATAGTGCTTCCCTGTCTGCCAGATGCAAAAGCACCAACACTTCAACAATCTCTATTCCAACAACAAGAAGGGTTTTTAAAGGAGTAAAATTTTCAAAAGATAAAGTTTACTTTCTTGTTTTTTAATGAATAAATTACAGTGGGTGTGGCATGGAGGTTGATAACTTTCGGTTAGAGGATATGAGCAAGTGAAGAGTGGGGATGTGTGATATTTCAACCAAGTGGGGTTCACAAATCAGGAAATTGATAGATTTTGAAAGGTGGGATTTGAGAGGCAAAGGAATCCCAGATTTCACAAGCAAGCAGTGGAAAGTGGAAACCAGTAACTGGGCTTTTGGCAGATTGCACTGCAAACATTATCCTCTGCTACCCACTACTATACCACATGCTACTAGTACTCTGCTTCCATTACCCAACACACGCAAACAAAAAAAAGAAAAGAAAAAGAAAGAAGAAGAAAAAGAAGAGAGAGTAAAAGGAAGCTTCTGTAGTCTATGGAGAGATTATACTACTAGCATTTTGACAACTATCAACTTCAAGGGAAAAATGCTTGGTTTTCTAGCGGTTTTTTCTAAAATGCTACAGAATTGGATAAATAAAACGTGAAATATTTTAAATTTATTGACATATATTTATTATTAAATTAAGTATATAAATATAAAAATTTTAAATTTTTAAATATTAATAAATTTAGTTTGTTAATTAGTATTTTGTCTCAACTTTTCCTAAATTTAAAAGAGTTACCTCATTCACATGAAGTAATTTTCTTAATCTTTATGAAAATACTTACAAAATTAAAAAAAAAAAAAATTGAACCAAACAATCACTAACCCAGCCCATCTGTTAGAACAATTTGCATGATGAATTTGGGCAGGTTGAAAGGGTGGTTGAACTTGGAAAATTGAAATGAGGGAGATAGGACCATAACCTTTTGCTTTTTTCATCTAGGCTTGTGGGCTCCACAATCTATAATTATTACTTTTTCCCTTTTTGTCCTTTGCCTTAATAACTTCAATCCTAACCATTTAATTATTACACAAATGGGTTTTCATGAAAAATAACAACTTGAAGGAAGCTTCATCAAAATTAACTTGTAGTTGTTTTGATGTCAAATCATTTTCAGCCAAATCAGGCACAGGGTCAGCTTATAATGTTTATTATAATAAATTAATTTAAAAATTAATACTCTCCAAAATCATGATTAATAAAATAATGATGAGATGGTGAAATTTTTCAAAAAAATCATATGGTCCTTTATCTTATCAAAGGTGTTTTCTTTTTCCAGATCATCACGATGAATTTTGGAACTTCCACCCGCCAATACCATAATCTCAATTGACTGCTTTTTGAAATATCGTCTAAGATCTCTATATTGCTTTATAATCAACTTCGTAAAATGCTCAATTAAAAAAAAAATTATCACCTGATGTTTTGGCTTTATTTATTTATTTTTTTGCCAAATTCTGACTTTATCACCTTACCCTCGTTCTGCTTGATATATCATGACACATGATTCCATTTACAGGTCACGTGGAGACAGTCCTAGCTGGAAAGTAAAAGAAGGCATATTAGAAATAGTTTACCCAATAGGCAGTAGTTTAGGGAGAGAATGGTAATTCTATCAAACAAATTGGGAGAGAATGGTAAATAAATTTAAAAGTTGTGTTCAGAAAGAAAATCTCCGTTGATTAAGCCATAGACTGTGAGTGGTTCCATTTCAGATAGTTATAACACTTCAGCTCCTTTGGTTTTACGAAAATATTTTCGTCTATTTTTAATATTTGAAAGGCTAACAAAAATTAATTTATTTTAAAATATTTTTATAATTAGTAGAAAATCAAACTATTTTAAAGAAATTAAGCTAATTTTGGAAACGTGGTCGGAGGCAATGGATGAACCACAAAGGAATGTTGTTGGGCCCTCGATGGTTTAAGAAAACTGAATTATTGAGGAAATTGTAGCGGCTTCTCATTTCCTCTATCTATGCTTTTCCAACTCAGCTTCGCCATTTGGATGGCTTCAAATAAAATTGTTTAGGCTATTTTTGATAACGTTGATTAAATAATGATCATATTGTAAAATTATAATTTTACATTAATAATTATATTTTTATGATATCTAACACATATAATCTTATAAAAATAATATAAAAATTATCATATTTTAATTTATATTTAATTTATATTATAATTTTTTTAAATAAAAATTAAAAATTAATGAAATAAAATTTAAAATTTCTAAGATTTATTAAGATATACATGTTATCTTATTAAAGCAATTCGTGCACGTTTCTATGGTTAAAAAAAAAAAAATTACTGCAAAATATTTTTCTGAAAAAACCGTGCTTTCTTTCCAAATAACAAACTACTTGATGATTTTTATTTTTTATTTCCTGTAGTGAAATAACACTTTCCCAATTCTGAATCGTAGATAGAACTTTTGGTTGATCAGGTAAATTCGTCTCTCTCTGTAGCTACAATGGCGAACGTCTCCGTTGCGGCGGAGTGGCAGCTTCTCAGCAACCGTTTCTATCGGAAACTGGAGATATACCAAATGCGGTGGAAACATGTGGACTTGAGCCGCAACAAGGTGGCCTGCGCCCCATTCGGTGGCCCGATCGCCATCATCCGCGACGACTCCAAGATCGTCCAGCTCTACTCCGAATCTGCGCTCCGTAAACTCCGCATATTCAACTCCGCTGGTGTCCTCATCTCCGAAACCGTCTGGAAGCACCCTGGCGGCCGACTAATCGGAATTTCATGGTCCGATGATCAAACACTAATTTGCATAGTCCAAGATGGTACGATTTATCGTTATAATATTAATGGTGAGTGTCTCGAGCCCAATTATTCTATGGGGAAAGAATGCTTTGAGCAGAATGTGGTGGACTGCGTGTTTTGGGGGAACGGTGTGGTGTGTTTGACGGAGGCCGGGAAGTTGTTTTGCGTGTCGGATTTTAAGGATATAAAACCGTATAGGCTGGCGGATCCCGTAATTGGGATGGAGGAGGAGCTACCGCATTGCATGGCGGTGATTGAACCGCAGTACACAGTGTCGGGGAACGTTGTGGTGCTGCTGGGAGTGGGAGATGGGATTGTGACTGTTGATGACGATGATGCGAGGCAGGTGGAAAGCGATGATTTGCGGGGGCCAGTGCAGAAACTTGCAGTTTCACATAATGGGAGGATTTTGGCTCGTTTTACACATGATGGGTATCTTGTTATGTCAAATATACAGTTTGAAACCATCTTTGAGTATCAATGTGAGGTAAATATACAATTTGTGTTTTAGTGTTGGGCTTAACTTATTGTGCATCATGTGATGTGGAATTGGACTGGTGAATGCTTCGTGACTTAGGATTTCAGGAGGATAAATTGGTATTTATAATCTACTTAAATTCAATTTTCTTACTAAATATTGTATGTTCAAACCCAAGTCGGCGCATTCCATTTGCTATTTGTGAAAGCAACAAGTTCTGGGTTTAAGTTGATGTGAATACAATAATGGGTTCCTTAGTTACGAATTATCATAAAGAGCTTGAGACCATGTTAAATGCTATCGACAATATATGAGAGTTATCTTATCATGCATGCTTATAAGGTCTAATAAACTCTCAAAATCATGGGACATTCATGTGGCCTGAGATTTGAACTTCAGTTTTCAAGCGTTTTCTGTTTGTCCTTTTTTATTTTCCTTACATCTTGATGAGTAATCCTTTAAATGTATGCAGTCAGCCCTTCCTCCGGAGCAGATGGCTTGGTGTGGATTGGATAGTGTGCTGCTTTACCTAGATGATATGCTTTGGGTGGTGGGACCTTCTGAATATAGCATATCATAC
The DNA here is from genome assembly GCF_001659605.2 of Manihot esculenta. Classification (NCBI taxonomy): domain Eukaryota; kingdom Viridiplantae; phylum Streptophyta; class Magnoliopsida; order Malpighiales; family Euphorbiaceae; genus Manihot; species Manihot esculenta. The sequence goes on along the minus strand of NC_035162.2, from coordinate 6,956,719 downwards.
ATTTATGATGAACCTTTGATTCTTATCCCTGAGTGTGATGGGGTGAGGGTTTTATCTAATACAACTATGGAGTTTCTACAACGGGTACCTGATTCCACCGAATCTATCTTTAAGATAGGCAGCACATCACCTGCATCATTACTAGTTGATGCATTAGATCATTTTGACAGGCGAAGTGCTAAGGTATGCTACTATTGATGTGCAACTGAGATGATTTATATCATCTTGTTTTAATTTCTGCTATTTGAACTGCAAAAAATTAATTATACTCCCTTAAAATGTGTTCTTATATCAAGTTCTCAAATAATTACCAACATGTGCTGTCAATTTATTAACTACTGTTTGCAGGACTTTTGATTTGCTTAAGACTAAAGTGTGTTTAGGCTGGCATGTGAATATGAGTTAGTGTAATTTTTCATGAATCTCCTTTGTCTACCAGGCAGATGAAAATTTGAGATTGATTCGTACGTACTTGCAAGAGGCTGTTGAAGCATGTGTTGATGCTGCAGGTCATGAATTTGATGTTTCCCGTCAAAGGACACTACTAAGAGCTGCAAGCTATGGCCAAGCCTTTTGTAGGTGACTTTGGTTTGTTTATGCAGTTGACACCTTCAGAAGTTGTCAGTTACCATATATGGAATCGTTTTGAGGTTATTACATGATAAGATGCCTTTTGTTCGATGTGAAATTCAATTGTTGCTTCTCTACATGCTATTAAAATCAAAATATAATGGAATGGAATTTGGAATAGAGATTTGTTGCATTTGTGTTTCAAGAAATACATTTTTGCAGTTTTAGATCAGTAGATTAAGCTATATAATTGCCTAGAAAAGATATGGTCCAAGTAATTTGACCAGTAGTGAATCTTGGCATGCTTATTTGATACTTGAGCACCACAGTGGTTTTATGGATTCAATTTTTGGCTGGACAATCCAAGTGCCAAGAGGAGTTGGGACTTTGAGGAGGATTTGATCTTGGTTTTGATGGCAATTTTTACATACGTGATGTACTTTGTGCAGAATTTGTTTCATTTTCTTGCTACATATACTTTTCATTTGTCTTTTGTGTACTTGCAAAGATCAAGGATTTCAGGCTTTGTCATTCATTTCGTCTTTCAATTTTGCTACTAAAAATTATTTTTAAGGTGCTAAAATGAATTTTTTGGCTGGTAAGCTCTTTGCTACTTTACCATTTAAGCTTGTTTAGGAGTCTGCCAGTTACGGCATTCGCTAGAAAACTTTCCATACGCTGCTACTGATGTTGCTACTTGAGATTAATATACTGGAAATTCCCATTTACTGTTTTGCCTTTGATATCACTAGATGTAATCATATAGATAATTTGCATCCCTACTCCTAGTCTGTAAAATGTCCGTAGACTCTGATCTCTGTTGTTTTTAGTGGATAACAATATTCCATCTATGGCCTTAAAAGAGCTTGCCTTTTCTTCTATTCTGATTTCTGTTCTTGCTATTGATATCCAGTTGGCTTTGGCAGCAATTTCCAACGTGACTGTATTCAAGAGATGTGCAAAACTTTGCGGGTCTTAAATGCTGTGCGTGATCCTGTGATTGGTATCCCTCTAAGTATTCAGCAGTATAAGGTCTCAAATGTTTCCTGACTTATTTTGCCAATTTCGAAGTTCATCTTGTATGTATTTCCTGGACCTATGCTGAGTAAATTCTTTTCTTCAGTCACTTACAGCACCTGTTCTGATTGGTCGTTTGATTAATGCTAACCAACACCTTCTTGCACTACGACTATCAGAGTACCTTGGGATGAATCAAGTAAGTTTTGATCGACCATCATTATTGTTTTTAGCATCATAGGTGTTATTCTCCTTGGCCAATTATTATTAATTTTAAGAATTTCAATAGTTTATCAAATGGCCTAACTTGATCTGTATATTGATCAGATCTCAGCCTTAAACTGTACCCATGATTGGATCCAACTTTTGATTTCTCTTAAAGCAACCACATCACACATACGCACGCACACACACTTGCACACTTTTTGAATTGTTATTAATTTCTTCAAACTTGTACCTAATATTTGTTATTAAAATGTTAGTGCAGAACTCTTCACTTTGGCCTTTTCACTTAGACATGTTAACCCACTTTCAATGCTTAGAGCAAATTAATCAAATGTTGAAGTCAAGAAGGGGAGAAAAAGGAGAGTCAAATAGGTTGCATTATTATTGAAGAAGCCACTAGTAATTTGATCTTCAAACATGTATCTTGCGGATTTGTGAAATTAATTATAGTAATCAAGTGGTTGTAGATATTTCATTAGACAAATAGAAATTTGATGGTGATTGTTAAGCACAAGTTGGATTGAAGTCTTAAAACCCGGAACTTGCGAGATATACATTAGTTACCGCGTATAACTAGCAGGATTAAGCTCCCACTTAACTGTTAGCTTCCCTTTACCAATATAAACTACAGTGAATTTGAAGAAGAAGTGGTGTCAACCACTGCAAGTCTGCACCAGATGAAGAAACAGGAGTCATTAAAATCTCAATACATTATAATTTTGGAACTTAGCTTGAATTAGGGAAAAGGCTTCAAACACTGATTGTTGTTGCTGGAATTGTTGAAATATAAAGGATATGATGCATATTATGGCAGTATGGGAATGTTGTGCACAAAAGTGTCTGCCTAAATGCATGTCTTGACATGGTATTCTTACCCCAAGTTATTCAAGTGGAAATTAGCATATATCATAGATGACCCAGCATGATAATTGATAAATTGGTGTGAGTGGTAGATGGAATTAATTTATGTTGTGGAAGTAGTCAACTATAAATATATTTGGAAAAAGAGGATGATGAAGAGGTGAAAGAGCTTCTGGAGGTAAAAAGTAGTAGTCAGCACATGATGGTTGCGCAAGGGTGGTGATTTTGAAACTGGTGTTGTTTAGTGTCTAGTAAATGTGTTGTAACATAAAATACAATTGTGTCCTAGGTTCTCTTGTTAGTAACATCAAAGATAATGTAAAATGTCTAATGGGCCTTTTATATTCAGCTTATGATATCTTAGAAGCTCGTAAGCCTAAATTCTCATTTAATGTTATCAAAGGGGGATGGTGAGATTATGAATAATGGGCACTGTTGTAGGATATAGTGTCAATTCACAATATGAGGTTCTTTATGTTTATTGTTTGTGCACATATCCCCATGTGTTTTTATTTTTATTTTTTAATTTTATTTTGATAGCTTATGTGTTATGGGATTGAAGATTAAAATAACTATTCCTAAATTGTTTTATCCTCTTGTTTTCCTCATTACTTTGTATAGGAGGTGGTGATAATGCATTGGGCTTGTTCAAAGATAACAGCTTCATTAGCCATTCCTGATGCAGCTCTCCTTGAAATCTTGCTTGATAAGGTTTGCACTTACTCTGATAGTTGTTTGGAAACATGAAAACCCTTGGCTTGTTCAATAATGTTAGTGTGTTTTACCTTTTTCTCCATATCATGCAATGTCTGATGCAATTCCATTTGAGTTGCAGCTGAAAATATGCAAGGGCATATCTTATGCAGCAGTTGCTGCCCATGCTGATAAGAGTGGCTGGCGGAAGCTGGCTGCTATGCTTGTTGAATATGAATCGCGCTCCTCCAAACAGGTTTATTTATATTATATAGCAAATTTGTTATTTCTACCATTTTGAAGTGAAAGTTACAACATTTTCAGAAAAGTTCAATGCATGCATAACATAGTTGATTGGTTGATTGATTGATTATGATTCCACTTCAGATTCCTCTCTTGTTAAGCATTGGAGAAGAAGATACAGCCTTGACAAAGGCAACTGAAAGTGGTGATGCTGACCTTGTTTACCTTGTCCTATTTCACATATGGCTAAAGGTATTGCTTTCAAATTATCACAGTAAGGTTTTTGTCTTTCTTGTTGATCAAGGTAATACTTGGGGCATCATGATGTGGAACAGCTTCAAAGACGTTTTTTAGGCTTTGTTAAACAATTTTTCTAATTTTAGGTCGTAACCAAGAGTACCTACATGGCAAAATGTAAGGAAAAACATATTGTAGGGACTGTTTGCAGTGTAGCTAAGGTGCAGTGAACAGTATCCATGAACAGCAAATAGCTTCAATGATTTAACTCCAAAGAGAACTAAAAGGAAAAATATTTTCCTTAACCAATAATCACTCATATCAAGACTCAAAAATAAAAATAAATACTCCTAAAGGGCATCCAGCCTGTTGTTTCTCTAAAGCTGGAAATTACTGAAATACCTCAACTTAAAATACTATAAAGCAAGATAACTTTTATTTGGAGAGACAGAAATAAAACTATCAAAAGACTGTAAAGTGTTCTATAACATCTCATATTCTATTATTATGCCTGGAGCATAATTCTAAATGTATTTCAGGCATTCTTTTTTCCTTCGAGCTTCTTGATGCCTGCATTGTGTGGGTAAAATGTTCTTATTGATTAATAACTTTTTTTTTCTAACATATGCTTATACATGATGCAGAGGCCTGCCTTGGAGTTCTTTGGAACAATACAAGCCAGACCCATTGCACGCGATTTGTTTGTAACCTATGCACGGTAAGTGCAACACTGAAGTAGTTTATTTTTCCTTCTTGTTTTCCTAAGTTATTTTTTTCCTTCTCCTTTGTGCTAAGTACTCTAACTGGAAAATGAATGAAAAAAATGTAGCAATCAATTGTTTCTAGTGCATTTGAGGCATTTGGGATTCTTCTAGCTTTAGTGCAGGTGCAAGTGAGGCAAAGGCAAAGGAAGCTGGTAATGGATGTTTTGACCGAATAAATATTATTTTGGGAGTGAAGTTGATAGGTAGATGTGAATTATGGAGGGAGGATGGTTTTTATTTTTTCACGAAGAAGAGATTTTAGAGCTGTAGAATTTGGGTCATGATGCACCTTGTGCTTTAATAACTATGGTTGAGAACAGTCAAATGTATATTCAGTAAAAAATTTGTTAAACTATAGTTTTTACTGCTTTTTGAGAAATATTGGGTATTGGAATGGCATGATCTGTAACAGTTACAATTTTGATTCTGGCATCCTGAAACAGTCAAAACTATGACCTTGATTTAGAACCTTTTGTCTTGCTGATGAATAAAAGAGGGGTTGATATAGTGTATCAAAACCTACAGGAATTTAGGGAGTTTTCCCTGATGCATACTTTTCTTTTCTATTAAAACCTATGTTCATCATGGAAGCTTTGCTATCTAGTATCTCCCCCCTCTTCTTCTTCTTCTTCTTATTTTTTTAATGTATATACATAATTTTTCAGATATTTATTTAAATGCATCTTACCCTTTGGTGTGATTTTGTCTCAGGAGTTACAAACATGAATTCTTGAAGGACTTCTTCCTATCAACTGGGCAGCTTCAAGTAAGTGTAAATTGTTCAATGATAGCTAATAATATGTTTTTATTTTTGATATCTTGTAAGAAAGTAAGGATTAACAGGTTGGTTTCAAATGTTGCTTTATGTGATAAAGGGATTTCTGGTGGTGGTTAGATATTCCCCATATAAGATGCTCAAGCAAGGGAATAATTAAAATATATAATTTATTTTAGCATGGTAATTTGTTTTAATGCACTTTGTCATATTTGATACTGAAATGTGGAAGTATTCACAACATTCCCATTTTTTAGGATCTAAGTCCAGGGATTGTTCTTTCAAACAAAAAAAGTCAAGGGATTGTTGATGGAATATGAAACCTTAATATACCTCAGTTTCTAGTGTAAAATGGTCCTACAGTTTGGCATGTGCGCTGGACACTGGATAGGTTCTGAGCATTTGCAGAATTTGCGACATTTATCTTGTGGGGGAGAAGGGGAGATTGTTGCTAATTCTAAGCTAAAAGTAGCTAACGCAAATGGCATGTATTTTTGTCGTTAATGCTTAATTTTACATATTATTACCAAATTAATTCAGTTACTTTGCAGAATGATTGAATATCTTATGAATTTTCAGTTCATTGCTCTGTTTCTGTGACATTTTGTCCTAATGTGCAATTATTATGGTTTTCTAGGACGTAGCTTTTCTTTTGTGGAAAGAATCATGGGAACTTGGAAAAAATCCAATGGCAAGTAAAGGATCTCCTCTTCATGGTCCGCGCATAAAGCTTATTGAGAAGGCCCAAAGCCTTTTCTCAGAGACTAAGGAACATATATTTGAGTCAAAAGCTGCTGAGGAGCACGCAAAATTGTTAAGGTAGGAGATGCCAACAATTTTTGGATTTCACCAGTTGTTGTGATAAACCAATTATTTCTTTTAGACTCTTTCTATTCTGTAAAGTTAAATGAACTTAGTGTTGCAAAAATTTGTGCATTTTTATACATCAGGTAGGTGAATGTGAAATGTGAAGTATTGATTATCTATTCTTATCAGAAAGTAGGAAAAAGTAATAAAAAAGGGAAGAAGTTAAAAACCTCCCATTGTTGGCACTTTTTCACTTCAGGATTGTGGTTTTTTTATTTTTATTTCAAAAGTATATATATATCATTTTAATACCTCATCTTTTGTTTGTTATGTTTTCACTTAAATGCTGTTTGGCTGATTCCAAAATGATGTGTATATGGTACCTATATGTCGCACTGTGAGTCATAATGTAAAACAAAATGTTCTATTATCAATATTTTCATTTGATCCCAAAAAAATAACTTTCCTTTTTTTCTTTGCCTAACAACTTTAATTTCAGAACAAAAGAGGACTTTAACATGTGACATTAGTGAGATACTATTTGATGGTGCCACATGTATAATACTCGAACTTAAGTATTATTTATGCCAATGATGGAGCTATATGAGTGATATTCCAATGGTATTATCTAAATGTGGTAAGAAAGGGATGATGTTTGAAAATCACAAGTTCTTAAATGGTAAAAATGAAAAGGATTCCAAAGCTACTAAAATACAAATGCGTTAAGCTAAGGTTATGTTTCTTCCTTACCAATTGCATATTTATTTTTCAGTGCACTTAATTATGGGAGGTAATAAGCAGAACGTGTTATTCTTATGCATGCATAATGGTTTTGTTCCCTCTACACTAAATGTTTTCCACTGTTACTATGAATTTTTATATGGTGATGGTGATTTCAAGATAAATGGATCTCATAAACTTTCAGATCACCATGTCAGTGGAAACTGTATTGCTAGACAGCTAGAGTATACTGCTTTCATTTGTTCTGACTTCATCTATATTTCACCTCATTACCTTCATTCATTAATATATATATATATATATATATATTGCCCTTTGTTCATGAATTTGCTTGCTATTTCTTTTCAGCTTTTTTCTTTTATAATTGCATTGCTGATTACTTGCAACTTTTGCAGAATTCAACACGAGTTAGAAGTCTCTACAAAGCAGGCTATTTTTGTTGATTCAAGTATCAGTGACACTATTAGGACATGCATTGTATTAGGAAATCATCGAGCTGCAATGAAAGTGAAAACAGAGTTTAAGGTCTGCGAAGCTCTTTTACATTGCCTTAACAGGAGATGAACAAAGAAATTGGTCCATTCATATTTATTCTATTCATTTCAGTTGCAATCTCATCTTCATTTTCTTGATATAAACTCCTTCAGGTTTCTGAGAAGCGATGGTATTGGCTTAAAGTTTTCGCTTTGGCAACAATTAGAGATTGGGATGCCCTGGAAAAGTTTTCTAAGGAGAAGAGGCCACCAATTGGTAAAATCTATCATATAATCTTCCCAAGGATACTGTAGAGAAGCAAATACGGCTAGTACATCACTGTGTCAATTGATATCTGCTGCCTTTTTATTTAGTATTTTTATATTGAATAAACAGCCTGAATAACTTAAAACCTCAATCACTAAAATTCAACGTCGCCTGCAAATTTAGTCATCATAGCCAAAATTGCTAAGACTCCAGTGGACCACTTCACCTGAAAAATCAACAAGGCAGCCATGCTTAGGGAGCCTACTCCGCCATTTCAGGCAAGTTTACTCGTTAGAGCGAGCATCAAGTGTTGTGGTTCACCGCCTCTTAGCAAATTTGCGCATGATGATTACATCTAAAGTTAGAGTTGCATTGAAGAAATTTGATGTCTACTCTGTTCAGCAACCCAATTACTCTGCTTGCATTCATAACATTAGCATGTATCAAATATATATTTCCTATTTTGTAATGATGTATTTATGATTTATTTTTGGCATCAAATAGGTTATAGACCATTTGTGGAGGCATGCATTGATGCTGATGAAAAAAGTGAAGCTCTGAAATATATTCCAAAACTTGCAGATCCTAGAGAAAGAGCTGAGGTAATAATCTTCTCTTTCATATTTATTTATTTATTTATTTTTAGTCTATACTCTGTACTGCTTTATTTGAAACATCTCAATTTTCTCAGGCTTTTGCACGGATTGGCATGGCTAAGGAAGCAGCGGATGCTGCTTCTCAAGCAAAAGACGGGGAACTGCTTGGGCGATTGAAATTGAGTTTTGCACAGAACACGGCAGCATCATCAATTTTTGATACTCTCCGAGATCGGTTGTCCTTCCAAGGCGTTTCATAGTCTAATATGCATCTTTTCTTCATATTGGTACTTTCTTTTATGTGTGCATAATATATGATGAGCTTATTATTAGGTTAATTTCCAAGATGAGCTTCCCTGCGGGTGCTTGGTTTGTGCAGTCATACCTTTAGCTTCAATCTGAATCTCTGCTTTCTGATGCTTTCATGTTTGATGAAACGCTCCCATTCCTCAAGTCGTGAATCTTGGTGTTTATACTTAGTTTTTCTACCCCCAATACTTGATTACAGTTTTTAAAGGGTGAATTATGCTCAATTATTATTTTTTTAGAAAATATAATTAATAATCGTAGACGTTAGCACCTATTGATAATACTAAACAATGAAACTGCGATCATTTTTATTTTAAGAATTAGATGGAAGGGAATTAAGAATTCGAGATGAATCATCCCCATATTGCGGTGTCTCGTTTTGCTTGTTCAATTCATTTGGCTGTGAAGCTTTCTGAGAGTCAGCAAGAGGAGAGCTCATTTAAGTGTGAAAGAGTGTAGTCCGTCTCGTAAGATATCAAGATTGTTATACCAAAGTTGTACATTCCGTTGAGTCTGAATAAATATTATATTACAATAAGAGATGCAAAAATATATTACTTGAAATGAAATGCAAATGCACATCAGTGGTGCCTGCCATTATTATTTTTGTCGCCTTTTGAAGCTGCATGGGGTGAATTCCCATATTTGCTACCCCATCCAACTGTAATTTAGGTAAGATCAAAATGCTCATAATTACTCGGCCGTAGAAGTTGCGAATGGAATTTTGAACTATAACTTTGAAACTTAATGACCTGCAGTCTTCTTCTTCCAGGGACTTGGAGCTGCGAATCCGCTTTGAATGTCTGAAATCTGGTGTTGATAATCCGCTTCGTCCCAAGTTGGTGGATCCCATTATACTATTAGACTTGATCATTTAGAAGACATTCCATAATATTATTTATTATTATTATTATTGTTTTTTCAAGAAAAGCATTAAGGATGAAGAATAAAGAATAATCGAGAAACATAGACGAGGCAAGGGAACATTTATTGAGTAGAAGAACAAGGCTTCTCCCCAATCTTACAGGCAATAAGATATGAATTACCCTCTCCAAATCGGTAGCAGATACAAAATCCAAACACCATAACGGTAGTACGAATATTTCAGTATTGAAATGAGTTATTTAGCAAAAACAATGAACCACCACCAGCTAGTGTCATTCCGGCACTTGCGTTGGTTGAGAAGCTGGGAGGTTGTACAAGGATTTCAGCTGCCTGCTTATAAGCTTGCTGTCATGGAGAGCCATCTGAAGTTGCATATCATCAGACCACCATTGTTCTAAGCCATGAGCCTCCAGAAACTTTTGTTTTCCTTTAGACATGACAAACAACTTGGCTGCAACCTGTCCATTTGTAATATTTGTATGACCTATATTCTCCATATTAGCATTTTTATCTTTAGATCCATCAGGGTCAGTGTAACAGCAAGAAATGTAATCGCTATCATTCACGTATAGATGCGGTACCCATTTTTCCAATGCTACAGAAGTTTTGTCCCCCAAATCGTCGGTGGCCTGAGATTCACTATTTGAAGGAAGCATTACTTTAAATTTCTTCCAAGCAAATTCGGCTTTTTCCCCAATATTCCTCAAGCTTATGGCTATAGAAATTGAGGGAGGATTGAACAAATGGGCTTCCACATATATGCCTTCTTTAGCTAATGATTTTCCCACTTGGAGAGCAAAGCCAGCACCCAAGGAATGGCCTGCAATGCAGACATTGCACCTTCCATGGCTTTCAGCAACTGATTTTAATGCTTCCAGTGCTACTTTGAATCTAACAGAACCCTTCAAGCTTTCACAAGCAAGGAAACGAAGGTCATCCTCTATATCCCTTCGGATTGTCGAGCTTTTGAGTAGTGTTCCTCGGAGTGCTAAAACAGCCTTGGGTGCTCCACTAGGTCTGATGAGTATCATATCTGCAAATGCTGCAGATCTGTCCCATTCTAACACTGCACCAAATATTGATCCATCTCTTTCATCAATTAACTTTTGGGTCAGTTTGTACTTGAAGCGCAGCCACCACATTGGAGCAAGGGCATTCTCTTGTGTTCTGTTCTCTTGTCTGTCAAGCTCAAGCAAGTAGACTGCTTGAACAAAGCAGGCAATTACAGTTCTCTTGTAGTTCTCATTCTTCCTGTATGTAGGAATAATTCACAGACTTGTCATCTGCATAGATATGCATGGGTACGGATACATTTTCACATCAATGTAAGCAAATCTTTGTAGGAGTGAAAGAATATTCTCATTGAAAAATACCAAAAAGATCTAACATTTCATCCTAATTCAAAATTAGCGGAACTAGCTAGACTGCTAGAGGTTTTGCTCTTTTCTAATTCCGCTGGCTGACTGGCACCTAAAAATCCAGTGGCACCAAAACAAGACTCAAGGTCACGGAGAACAAAATCAAGTTACAAGATCTTTTGAAACATATGATCATGGGTGTTAGTAAAAGAAAACTATGAAAGATTATATAAACTTCAGAAATCAGAATGTTCATCCATAGTTCATTAACTGTAGAATATTAATGTAAAAGATGAAACCCCAGACAAATTTCAATCCAGATCGATGGCAAGGCGTGATCTATCACATGCGATTATTGACTTCATAACATTTAGAAAGATAATTCTAGTAATAACACTGATGATTGCGTTATTTAATCGCAGAAGGAAAATTCTAAATGTGCCTATATAATGAACTGAAAAAGAGCAAAGGAAACACAGCATAATTTAGAATGGAACTCGAGACTAGTGCAAGCTTAGACAAAAATTGGAAAAAGAGGACATGTTAAATGCTGACGTTTCACTTATCTTGTTTATATCATTGTTTGAAGAAATTCAAACGTTAAATCAAACAAAATAAAAAGCACCCAGATCTTAGTTAGAATGTGCAAGCCCTGATCAGCCAGATCTATTGAATTCAACGTACCGGCTTCCTTATCTAGGACCCAAAGCTTCTTTTATAGTGTTCTGATTTCGAACCCCAAATAAACCCATATACTGATTTTAAATAGATCGTCTGTTCCTATACATATCTCGAAACCCAAAAACTGGCTTTTTTTGTTCCTACTTGAAATCGTTTATTTCTGAGTAGCTAATGGATCAAATAATTGGGAAATTTGAAACAAAGATAAGATGGGAAAGCGTATGCTAACCAATTGGAATTGATAAGGTCTCTCCAATTGAGAGAAGCCACATTTCGAGGCCCAGAAACGTGAAAAGCATATGGGTGTGCTTCCTCTTCTGCCATAGCCACCTATGCTCCTTGATTTTCCAGTCTTGAAATCTTCTCTTCCTCCCTTCTTCTTACCATTTGATTTCTTTGCATTTGCTAAGCTTATCATCGAGAAAAGGGAGTGGCTTTTTAACACTTTGATTCTTTCTTCTTTATTAAGAATAAAGTGGCTTCTAAGACAACGGACCTATTTACAAGTTGTCGCATTTTGTTCATGATGAAAGACAGCTGAGTTTCCCACCAAAAAAAAATAAAAAAAATCAATTATTCATATTTTTATGAATAAAAAATAAAAAATAGATAATTGTCCATCACTAATTTAAAGACAGACCTCTTCTAAACTGCTAAAATCTGATAGTTTTTCTTTTTATCCATAAATATTGTAGCCCATATCCACCTGGGTTGGAATTCAATATCAATTTAAGGGTCTAATTAGGATTTTATTTTTATTTTTTCACAATTGAACTTAAATGAAGTAGAAGATTACTATCTATAATTTTGATGAAGAAAATCAAAGTGCATAAATAAATTAATTAAAAAACTTTAGCCTTCTTAATGATGAAAAAGATATTCTTCACTTCTTTATTTTTTATTTTCTTCATTTATTTTCTTCTCCTTCCGGTAGTGATTACTAGAACTTTTGCATCTCTTCAGAATTATTCCTTGGTCCAGGTATTGTTTTGCTGGGTTGATGGTGACAGAAATGTGCAACAATGTATTGTAGAACACTCGGTAAAAGAAAATTTAACCAATTAAATGAGATCAACTCTATTTTTTGAGGGAGACAAGCTGAAGAAACACTTCAGTTATTAAAAAAAAATGAAGACAAAACTGAAACCCAAAGAAAACGTATACCTTAAATGGAAAATTTGCTCAACTCTCTATGTGGCTTCATCATGACTGTCCTGTACACTTACGATGCAGGCAAAAATCATCAGGCAGGGGGATTTTAACTTTCTGGCGTTAAAAGAGACGTACAAGAATTTAAGGCTTTTGGGACACAGGAGCATTCTCCGTCAAAGAGGATCCTAACTGAAGCATAAGAGGGTACACAGGGCTAAATTCCTTGTCTCCCCTGGATCTAACTTTCACAGCATAATCATCAAGTGTGGCTTTAATACCTTTCCAAATCTGATTCTCAACTTGAGAATCTAGCCACAATGAATACTGCAAAGGTGTAAGTTTGTTTCTTTGCAAAGGAGACTGTAATTCATCAGGGCCTCGGGAGTAAAGGTGATGCAGTATGACACTTGGCGGCAGATCTTGAAGAAGAGGGGATGCTTCCAGTTGAGACGTCTCCAAGAAAATAAGAGGCCGAAATGCTCGGAGAGCTCTGTAGGGTGGACCGAGTTGTTCAACTGGGAACAAGTTTTGGCCTACAGCTAACTCCAGCTCAGCCATGTCTCTAGCCATTCTGAGTTTACCTGATTCTGAAAGAGGTCTTACAAGAGAAGCATGCCTAATAAAGAATACTAAAACCCGTGATGCCATGCTTCGTACAAGCTGGGTGCACATAGTTTCTGCTCCCGCAGCTGTGCTATTTGCAGAAGGTGGTAACAGCCGCGACAAGAACTCACTACGAAAGTGAAGAATGCACTTCTGTAACTCCTCCATGTAAGGGGAAGCATTATTGTCCATTGCAGCATCCATGCCAGGACAACTGAAGTTTTGTTCATGCATTTGCAAGATGCATGACTCTAGACAGTCAACCATTGCTTTGAACAAAGGTGTGACTGAATCACGAGCAACCCCATAAATTGCACCCAGTGAGAGAGATAATACATCTGCAGCTATAGTGGGCAGTCCAACAATCATAGATGATACGCGTGTGTGAACTTCTTGTAGATGCTGACATAATGCAAAGTTCTTGACTTGTACTGGAGTTGCTGGATCCATAATTTGGCGAGCCTCATGACCAGCAGAGATCTGCCATTCAGGTGCAATTTATAGAAATAAATGTACAGTGAATGCTATAAGAATACTACAGAGAAAAGTTTAAAATCATATTAGTGCATTGTGCAAGGATTGTGACTAAGAGAATAAATAAGAGTTCCTTGACTCTGGACTTTCAAGCATCAATCCATATTGCATCATAAGTTGGCCATCCTATGGACTCTAGTAACAAATGAAGGTAAGTACGTAACAATATCAATAGAACATCCAATGGCAAGAATAACAGGATAATAATTTTGAAGGAAAGTGCTATGCAGCAATATCAACAAAAAAGAAATGTCAAAAAAGAAAAGGGTAGAACAGAGCATGGAAATGTGGTAAATTGTATCCTACTATCATTCTGACTTTTGAGTAGTATATACCAGTAGATTATTTTTGTGTCATATAAGGAAATACTCCACACATGCAAGCCCAAAATATCGCCATAAATAAGAAGGGGCAAGAAAAGAAAGGGAAAAAGGAAGAAAAGAAAAACTGAAAAGGAGTAACATATTTTTCTGCCAGAATACCTGGTATTCAGCTCGTTCTGCAAGCAGAAGCAAAGCCTTGCCAATTACACGCAAAACAAGAAGAGTCAAACGCCCATCCAACTGAACAGCTTCAATTTCTTCCTGAATGCGTGATATAATTCGAGAGATTTGTTCTTTGGAGGGAACACTTCCTCGGCTAGACACTGGGAAAACAGTATTTACAAGATCTGAAAGGCCACTTAAACACAAAGCCAAGAAAGATGTCTGGAAAATCTCAATAGCTTGAACCATCTGTTCTTTCCCTTCCAAGCTGATGGCTGGCAAAACCCCTTTGACATCTGTATCTCGTGAGATCCTTTCTAACAGATTCTCTATCAGTGAGAAGAGCTTTGGATATCCCACAGTAAATATCTCCTTAACAAAACTTGATGCGGTGAAAGCAGACTTCAGTTGGCTTCCAAAAGCTTTCACAAGTGCCTCCCAAACTCGATCGGTCAACATGGAATCACCTTCCTAAGTGAATAAATGCTGAATTAAGCATAAAGAGAAATTGAGGCTGAAAATTACTGAGCATAGAGCAAAATAATAATTTTATGCAGGGAACCTAGTTTGAGTTCAATCAAGACAATTAAAAAGGAAATAAGAGAGCATTGAAGATGAAAGAGCAGAGATAGTGGAAGATACGCCTTCAAAGCCAGGAATTTAAAAATTTCATGTTCCCATATATCAGCTTCAAAGAAAATGAAATCAAAATCTTAGTCTAATTAAAATACAATCTAATGTGCTTTCAGGCAGCTACCTGATTTTGCAATCTGCTTTTGCACCCCAAAGCAAGTTTAAACACTACGATAACGATGCATTTGTTTGATAGTTTTAGTAACTAAATCATGTGAAATGGAAGGACTAGAATGCTACCACGCAGCAGCCTAAGATAGCAATGTTACAAGTGTTTGATTTCTTGGAACCCAATAAAGCAAGCTAATATTTCAGTTGCTTCAGTTTAAAAGTGTGTATGTGCGTATATAATATTCTCTGGTCTTTCCCAATTTATTTAGAATAACCTATACAAGTGTATCATTCTTAGTTGAAAGCAGTCTCATTTTCTCAAGCTTCAACTTTTAAATTGAGTCCCTCAAATTTCCAAGCTTTTCTCAGGAAAGAAAAAGGATGAAAATTAGTTTAAAGCGAAACAAGAAAAAAAAAAAAAAAAAGCCCCTCTCACCTTGATAACTTCATCAAGCAACAAGACATACGTAAACGGATCTCTTTTTTTGGACAAGACCCTCTGCAAATGCCAGACAGCAACCACTACGGAGTGCAATTTATCCATACACGTTCCCATCCTCTGCCAGAGCTCTTCTCTGGCCCTCGCCCCTCCTCCAATTTGCGGTGTTCCGCTCCCTCTTATCCCTCCTGGCCCATATCCACCACCGCCACCTCCAGCAGAGATGGCTTTCATATCCAACGCCACACTCACACTCTTCACCCCAATTCCCTTGTACTTATTCACCAGCTGTTCCACAGTAACCTTTAGCTCTCCCAAATTATAGAACACTTGCAATCCTGTACCAACTTCAGCTTGATTCAGTCCCTCCATTCCTCTCTCCAGAACTTTCATTGCCTCGTCTCGCAATCTTTCGCCAATTTCTTTAACCCGATTGAGCTCTTCGTCTATGCAATCAATCCCCATCAAGTCATATTCATTGCACATATTCAAAATCTCACAATGGAGCTGCGCTGCCTTGGCCAGATCCAGCTTCTCGGGCCCTGACTCCGATGCCGATATCAGATCACGGAGCTTCTTAGAGAGTCGGAAAGCACGGATCATGTGTTGCAAAAACTCCGCGGTAGAATGGAGATTGGAGAGTTGAATGGTTTTGGACAGTATGGACGTGTGGGGTTTGGAAAGCTCCGATCGTACACGGCGGACAGATGACTGAAGGGAGGATACAGCAGATCGAACGGTGGAGAGAGCATGTTCAGCATGCTTGAGAGATGATAATTGGTTGAGGAGTTCGGTGTGACGAGATAGGACTTCAGTGCGGAGTTGAGATTCGAGGAGACGGATGGCATGGTGGAGATGTTCGGCAGTGGAGGCGGGGGAGCCAGAAGAAAGGGCGGCAGAGGAGAAGGAAGTGGATGAGAAGGAAGGAGAGAGAAAAGGGGAGAGAATAGGGTCCTTGGCAAAGGAATCTAAGGGGGAAGCAGCGGTGGCGGTGAGTAGAAGAGGGGAGGAAGAGGAGGGATTTTTTAAGGTAGAGAGGCGTTGGAAAGGGGATGCCGTAGACGAGGGAGTGGTGGAAGAAGGAAGTGGAGACCTTTGCAGTGCTGCCGGTGAAGCCATCTTTTATTAACGACTTTTTATCTCTGCTTCGTTTTATAATTTAATATAACTAAAGTAAAAAATTTCAGTTAATTTTTGAATATATCATATATTTATAGTACTCCATTAAAATTATTCTTATCGTTGGTGAGTTTTTTAGTATATATTAGATATTAATAAATAAATTTATAATCATTAAAATCAATTAATCTATAATTTTAAAAAATATTTTTCTGAAATTACGAGAGTATATTTTGTTTGTTATCCTAATCTTTTACTTTTCTAATTAATAGATATAGTTTAATAGGAATTATAAAAAAAACAACTTATTAATCTTAAAATAAAAATCAAATGGTCTAATAAATTATATATAATATCATCTATTTCTGTTAATTTTTAATATATATATATATATATATATATATATATATATATATATATTATATGTTGAGAATGGTTGAAAAATGAGAATTACATTATATTATATTTTTCACATTAAAAAGATAAAAGTGAGAGAGAAGTCGAGAACCACAGAAAATGGTGCCCTTGTGTTGTTCCCTTGCTCCATTACCAACTGCCATTTCCAAGTTCATCTCCCACCAAACTTACCTCTCCATGCTAGACCAAAATTGCAATACCATGAAAGACCTCCAAAAACTTCATGCCCAGCTCATTAAAACTGGTCTAGCCAAACACCCTATTGCCGCTAGCCGGCTGTTAGCCTTTTGCGCCTCTTCGGCCGGCGACATCAACTATGCTTACTTAGTCTTTACCCAAATTCAAAACCCAAATCTCTTCATATGGAATACCATCATTAGAGGCTTCTCTCAGAGCTCTACTCCTCAAATTGCTATCTTTTTGTTCATGGACATGTTGCTCACTTCGCCAATTCAACCTCAAAGACTGACCTTTCCTTCAGTTTTTAAGGCTTATGCTCAACTTAATCTTGCTTCTGAAGGAGCTCAGCTTCATGGTAGGGTGATCAAAATGAAACTTGATAATGATCCCTTTATTCGAAACACTATCTTGAATATGTATGCCAATAGTGGATTCCTGAGTGAGGCACGAAAGGTGTTTGCTGGAGGTATAGATTTTGATGTTGTTGCTTGGAATATAATGATTATGGCACTCGCTAAATGGGGATTGATTGATGAATCAAGAAGATTATTTGATAACATGTTATCGAGGAATACGATTTCTTGGAATTCAATGATTAGTGGGTACGTGAGAAATGGTAGATTCATTGAGGCATTGGAGATGTTTCGTAAAATGCAAGAAGAAAGTATTAAGCCTAGTGAGTTTACAATGGTGAGCTTGTTAAATGCTTGTGCTTGCTTAGGAGCAATTAGGCAAGGAGAATGGATCCATGATTATATGGTAAAGAACAAGTTTGAATTGAATGCTATTGTTGTTACAGCAATTATAGACATGTACTCCAAGTGTGGAAGCATTAATGACGCTCTTCAAGTGTTCAAGAGTGCACCCAAGAAAGGATTATCATGTTGGAACGCAACTATTTTAGGTCTAGCAATGAATGGTCAAGACAATGAAGCAATCCAATTATTTTCAGTGCTTGAGTCTACAAATTTGAAACCAGATCATGTCAGTTTTATAGGTGTCTTGACAGCTTGTAATCATTCTGGCTTGGTGGACAAAGCCAAGGATTATTTCCTCTTAATGAAAGAGAAATATAAGGTCAAACCATCAATAAAACATTACAGTTGTATGGTCGATGTGTTAGGCCGAGTAGGACTCCTAGAAGAGGCTGAAGAGCTCATAAGAAATATGCCTATGGATCCAGATGCCATCATATGGGGATCTTTACTCTGGTCTTGTTGCAAGCATGGAAATATAGAGATGGCAAATCGAGTAGCAAAGCATTTGATAGAGTTAGATTCAAGTGAAAGTTCAAGTTTTGTACTAATGGCTAATGTCTATGCTGCCTCTAGTCATTTTGAGGAAGCAATAGAGCAAAGGCTTTCAATGAAAGAAAAGCAGATAGAGAAGGAACCTGGATGTAGTTTAATTGAAGTAAATGGAGAAGTTCATGAATTTGTAGCAGGTGGAAGGCTGCATCCAAAAGCCAAAGAAATCTACCATGTATTGGATGCTCTGAAACTGATAATAAAGGAAACAGAATAGATTCTGAAACTGATAATTGTTGGAGAGACATAATACAAGTACTTTCTGCAGAACAACAATTTTGATTAAATGGTTATAAATATTAAATATGTTTGCATGGGTTTCTATGCTAAAGGCCATAACAATGCTTAACGACAGTGAGACCCATTTTGAAGTGCTTATACTATGATTTGCAGCTAAACAAGTTAGGATTTCGTCATTGTTCGTCCTGGTGCCCACGAGTATATTTCTGGTGGCAACGTACCATTGGTGAGCAAATTTTGTGGTACGCCATAGAGATCTGAAATATCCAGGTGATGGTGGTGGTGATGACGACCATTTTGATAATGTTGATTCTGCACGATTGTAGCACTTTCATCCTCATCCAATGGCAAACGATCGAAAGTAGCATTCATGAAAGATGTCGCCATGATCACAACAGGGCCAGATGCAATGAGTGCGCCAACTACTCCCCCACCAACTACCTGTCCTTGAGCCCCTGCCAAATAAATAGTTAGCCCTGCAATTCCTGGTGGAGCAGGCGGTGGCAATATTGATCCAAGCAATGAGAGTATCTCGAATCGGCCATGAAGTGTCACAATGGCACCAGATGAAGTTGGCTGTCGTAAGGTGACATTGGCTACACAACCACTTCCACTAAGTACACAGATTCCACGTTGTTTCCTCCTTGCAAAGTTAACTAAACTCTCACTCACATCACAGCCTGAGGTGACCTCCATTGCATGAGCCCTTAATGCATTTGCACTATCTCGAGTCACAATAATTGGTGGCTTTGGCTTATTTTTTGAGCCTGCAGGCCTCCCACGAGGTCGCTTGATGGTCTGCCCTGCAGGTGCCTGCGAAACAAATGACTCTGCCTTTGGCAACTTAGGAGCGGTGAGGATTGCCTCTATGCTCGATTGATGGTAATTACCCTTGTCTGATTCCTGGTTGGGATCCATGATGCTTTTGGATCCAACAGAAGGGACTGTTAAATCTGCACCTCCAGCCATTTAATAATGACCAAGTTCACATGAACTGCGTTCTGACATCAGAGCTTAAGTACTAGATATTCTGCTAATAATTATATTGCAAGAAACCAAAAGAATGAACGGGATTAGGAGAAGGTTAAGTAGAAACAACCTTGTTAATTACTGTAGTTTATGCATCATTCCCACTGCCTACTTTCCAACTGATATTTCCCTCATGTTAATTCCTCGTTTAAATATATTCTGCTAAGGTAAAATTGTAATTCAAATTAGATTCAGCTACTTCTCTAAAAAATATAATAAAACAACTATAAGTAATCAAAACGTATCCCGGGACAGCCAAAAAAATGGATGATCCGTGTTGCTACATTAAAAGACCAAGATGATTGTGTGTAGTCTTTTTTAATTTTTTTTTTTTTAAATCAAAATGCTTTTTGAAAATGAAGGAATTCACATTGGCAAGCTACTCATCTAAACCGTGCCCCAATACGAAAAAAAGATATAATACAATATTGAGGCATGGGACAGAGCCACACTCATCTCTTTTAGGTGTGTACAATTAGAGCCAGACTCATGACTACCATAACATTCTAATTAAACAGTGAACCGACCTAATTTGCCTCTTTCAAACTCAGCTACTGAAAAGGACCAAAAAGAGACTCAGGAGCCGTGCAACCGAAGTTGAAGAAATGGATTTGATGACCTGCGACCATTACCAGATATGCCGCCAGAATGGTTGAAATTGCTCGGATGGACCTTGAGAACTTCTAAAAGCTGAATCACCAAGGCTTTTCAGCTGTTCATCTTGTGATATTGTTTGTTGAGAATGATAAACATTTATGCAACCTAGAGCACCATAATTCTGTGAGCGCTGTTGATCTTGATGAGTAGATCGCAGCTGGCTTTGTCTTTGTAAGCAGTAATATCCATTTTCTGTAACAGTCGAAGATGTTCTAGAACCACGTCCATAATCCTACAAAGAAAAGTTTTTTTCGTAAAGGACTGGCATGCAACAGTATAAAATGAACGTTAATGCAAAACCAGAGAGAATCCTACTTCCTTTACCTGTTGAAGCATAGTAAAATTATTTTCCTCCTCGCACTGACCGCGTAGAAAATCATTATAGTCAACTGCATACCCACCAAGGGTAGTGGGTAAATCATTCAGAGATCTCTCAGAAAAATTGGCAGGATTCCCCAAAACTACGTTAGGGATAGTTGATAAATCATTTAGAAACCTCCCAGACAAGTTGATGGGATTCCCCAAACCTTCATAACTGCAAATATTTGCACTAGACAGAGGCAAGCTACTCCTAGGTAAAACCTCTTTTGATGGTTGAAGGTTATACTTCATTCTTGCCCGGGGATCACGAAATACACTGCTATGTTGATATGCTTGCTGCAAAGCAGATGGAGTGCAGGGATATGTTTGACAAACAGCAGAGTAGCCAGAGGAAGACCGAGGGTAAGAATGTGCCACCAGATGCCGGGGAAGCACCAGACCTGCACCGAAACCCACACCGGGCATAGTAGATGAGTATGAGTCCGGTAAAGAAAAGGCACCAGAATTTAGAATCTGCAAAATTACAAACAAAGAAAAAGAAAATCAAAATTTTTAATACTTAAAAAGAACAGGATCAGTAATCTATCATTTAGGCAGTAAAATATTATCACATGACTCAACATTAAATTTTGCTGTTTTAGCGATAGGAGTTTATAGAAATCAAAAAGCATTATGATAAACATATTCAGTTTGGGTTATGCATAAAAACAATTTCAAACATTTAAAAGGAAGAATCTTTGTAATGTCTACTTTTTGTTTCACCTACTTTCTCTCTCATAATAAGCAACACCTTTAAAATGCATGTTCATCTATCCCTGGAACACGGTCATTGACCCCAAAGTACAGCGATATTGTATCATCTACTGGCAATTCAACCATTCCCATGACAAAGGTATGTAATAAATGAGTCATTGACCCCGAAGTACAGTGATATTGTATCATCTACTGGCAATTCAACCATTCCCATGACAAAGGTATGTAATAAATGATCTATTGAACTTTGGTGACTTGTAACATGCACGATGAATCTCTCACAGATTGGACAGCTGATGCCAACAAATCAACAGGTACAGACATTGAACTTGCTTGCTGCAACAGAAAGTGCACCATATTAAATGATGCAACATCCCTTAATTGATAAGGCGTTGAACCCTGACTAAATCAAGTTCCACTTTCTATATTGGACCTATATCCTAAAATCTGTAAGTATTATGCACAAAGAATCTTGCAAGCACTCACAATCAGACATCTGAATCTGCACTATTCTTATTCATATGACATCCATAATCAACGAAAGAACCTATTCTCAGAAAATTCATTCTTTTTGAAACTAGTTCACCAGCATAGCTAATATTATTACCAGTTCACAATGAAGAGGAGGGATATCTGAGGCATGAGGGCTTATCATAACAGGCCATGGAGTAGTGGGCTCTTGGATATTTTTGAAACAAGAGTCTGGTACAGATTTCTCAGATGTAAAATCATGCCCATTATTGAACTCATGAATATTTTCCCTTGTCAACTCTGGCTGTAATGATGTAGACAAGTTATGATCCCTAACATGTGCAGTTAATTGATGTGCATCAGAAATGAGTCCAACCTGCTTACTGCATAGGGACTCACCAAAGTACCCTGAATTTCTGCACACAAGAAATAAAAATACTATGAACAACAATACAATCTGTAACGTAAGACAGGAACTGTGCTGAAGTATTCATGCCTAGTGTCCAAGCAAACAGAAGATGACCCATCAATTACTGCAGGCACCTCCTTCAAGTTACTTTTTGAGGGTTTTGAGGCCAATGGCCCAGAAATTTTAGCATGCACACCAGAATTAAATGTACCAAAACTCAAATGTGGGCAGTCAGCAGCTGAGGCTCGCATATCATTTGGAAACACCACTGGATGGTCATCCTCTGGTAGCAGCACTAATTTGGACTCTTTCTCCAGACTCAGCTGCTGCAAACCAGAATTAAATGTACCAAAACTCAAATGTTGGCAGTCAGCAGCTGAGGCTCGCATATCATTTGGAAACACCAATGGATGATCATCCTCTGGTAGCAGCACTAATTTGGACTCTTTCTCCAGACTTAGCTGCTTCAAGTTTGCAGCAGTTGATGATACTTTTCCATTCAGAAGTACAGAGCCATTTGCAAAAGATGAACGAGAGCAGCTTTCTCTACCTAAAATTGGGGGATAAGAAAATAAGAACGAATGGTAAGGACCATGCTGTAAACAGAACATAAATTAGTTCATGTAAAATAACAACATATTTTCAGAGATGAAACCATGATAAGGTGAAAGTTAACCATCACAGAAGCAAAACTGTATAATGTTTGATATGGCATTGCACACATTCATATTGCAGCTGTCAATTCTATAGTTCTTCTAAGAATAAACAACCACTCTTAGCATAAAACAAATAAGATTGAAGTTACCTTCATCATTCATGCAGATGGAGAATCAAATTAAACAAAATTCGAATCTAGATTTTAGCTTACATTCCTCTCTGATAATTTGACCACCTCAGATTGGCAATTTTTTTAGGCAATTTAATACCAATATTAAACAAAGTGAGATTGATCAGGACCTCGTCCAACACCAGAAGTAATTGAACTATTTATGATAGATGATCCACTCACCAGATTCCTGCTGCTCAATCACAGGCCATTTGTCATCAAAATTGTGCTGGCTGGTAGTGGTGGTGCCAGATTGATAAGCAGACTTTGACAGATTAGCAGGATGTGAACATTGCAGATCTTGGTGTAGTTCTAGTGGAGCGGGAGATGGTGAAGAATCATGGGAAGGTTTAAGAAAACTATCCAATGAGTCTCTTGCATCCATATCTTCAAGTGTATTAGATGTCTCCGCTGCCACAGATGAACCCTGGACATGTGGCCTACCCATCTTAACAATGTCAGCCATAGAAACATGCCCACGAGGACCACTATCCAAAGCAGCCAGCGATCTGCCAGAAGTTTGTTCAGATGACAAGATGGAACCACCAGTTCCAAAAGTTTGTCTTCCATTATCAACATTGAAAGACCTGCCAAAGCAAAAATTCCAGGTCAATCAAAATGAATACAACGGATTCAATAATAAATAAATAAATAAACCCAAAGGCGGTAATAAGATTGAACACTTTTATGTCATCAATTACTTGCACAGGTTGAATGTTAACTAAACAAACAAACAAGCACGGAGAGAAAATTCTATCCTTCTCAGAAGTTGAAGAAGTTTCATCATATCAACTAAGGTGGCAGAAAGCTACTTGCCCCAGCACATAACTTTGAGCCAAATAAATTCCCAGGCAAATTAACTTTTCACTTCATGGTAAAAGAAGGAATTCTTACTCCTCTGTTGATAATCTCAAAATGCTGGTTTAAAATGGCAATTCTGAACCATGCACAACTTAAAGAGCGATGAAAAGAAACATTAGACTAGAGAGAGGGAGGACCTAGGCACTTAAAACATGATCAAAGTAGATTACAAGCTTATTTCCTTCTCAGCTTATGTGATCAAATTTGTTCTTTTCCCCCATTCTCTTCAAATGCTTGCATCACTTATACATACACTGACATCTAAATAACATGATCAAAGCAGAGACCTAGACATTTAAATACCTAATTTACTAGTCAGATTTTTTCTGACCTCAAATGAGCAAGAAAACAGGGCTAGAAACATTTGTAAATTTATTGTCTTTCACTACCATTGAGAAAAGCACCCTCTCAAATGCATTAATTAGAGGCCATTGAAAAATTGTTTGCAAGTTAAAATTGAAATACCTTAATTATAAGAATTCCAAAAAAAGCTAAACAACAGCTACAAATCGCTTTTTCTAACATCTTAAGAAGCTTTTTTTCCCAAAAGTAGGTCTCAGCCTTAATCCCAAGTGGGCCCATAAAATTATTTGAAAAATGTAATAATTAGTTAAAAAAACAACGAAAATATCTAGAATACATCCATTTGCATGTTCACATGCATGCATGTAATACCATGTTACTCTTCAGATTGGAGTAATGCACTAAATTGGAAAGATCCCTAGCTATATAAAAAGCTGAAAATCTAGACCAATGGGCATCTTTGGACCACAAACGACAAAAGAAAGGCAGGTGGGGAGAGTTTACCTTTGGAAATGTCCACCAGCAAGGAAAAAAAAACAACAAATAAACAAATTTAACAACAGAGGCACTTCATTCTTTAGAAATGTTGTATTATAGATGAGACAACTAATGTTCTGATGCTTATGCTAGAGTACAAAATTTTTTTTTACCTACTAAATTAAAATGCAACATTTTAAATTACAGATGATTTCGTAGTTGTTTTACTTCATTGTTTAGCATACCATTTTATTATCAGACAATTTCCTTTCTAAAGAAATTTAAATGACCTATGTAGGATTTGCACCGAATTTGTTCAATAGCAAAGAGGCTAAGTAAAATTAAAAACGATTGAAAGCATGCAGAAATTATAACCAAGTGAATTATCTGTATTTCTCCTTAGGTTTATTCTAGAATTTTAAAATAGAGATATTATGTTAGAGACATAGAGATGAAAAGCAACATGGTTTTCATATTAGAACTGACATGTGAATGGAAGGCTGCTTGTTTGTAGTTTTCACATGATAAGTAAGGTGATGAGTTATAGAAGAAGCAACAGACAGATTCCCTCTCATAGATGCGGAGTTCTCCTTAGGTTTATTCTAGAAGTTTCAAAAATAGATTCATGTTAACAAGTACAGATGAAAATCAACATGGTTTTCTTATTAGAACTAACCTATAAAGTGAAGGCGGCTCTTTTGTAGTTTTCACATGATAAGTCAAAGGTGATGAAGAAGTTATAGAAGAAGCAACGGACAGATTCCCTCTCATAGATTCAACTTTACCAACGTCGTCTGCCAGGAGGATAAAAGTTCATGTAGTAAGAATATGCAACAACGAAGTCCAACTCAAAATCACAACTCCATTGACCAAAAAAGTGTTTCACATTTACTGTAAGAACACACCATTGTAGCTGATTTGAGATGATGCATGATCGACATTATATTCGGCATCAGCTTTAACTCCATGATAACCATTATTACTACCCCAAGCCCTTGATTCTTGCGTCTCTTTCATCTGTAGGAAACAAATTTATATTATTTAATTAAGAAAGTATAAAAGAATGAAATGGACAGAAACCTTATCTATCGTACAGGAGATATAGTAAGAATAGCATGACCGTCACTCATCTAGATTCTAGAACAATTAATCCCCTTCCAAAATCGGGTTCAGATATATCAAAAGGCACTTACTTGAAAATGGAAAGAAAAACAAAAAAAAAAAAAAGGAGGAAAAATATAACTAAGCGGTTGTTCTTAAAGAGTGTACCTCTTTTCTTCTTTCACGTTTGCTCTTCACTTCATGAAAAATATCTACACGATTTAAAAATACTACTTAAATTGCTACGATAATTAAGGCGAAATTGGCAAAGCTTCAGCGTGGGGACAGAACTGACACAACCAACTAAAGAAAAAGTGGCAAAATATTTCAACTACAAAAGAAATACATCTAAAATAATTGAATTAGCAAAGAACTAGACGCCTTTGGCCGTAAGAAAAACTACTAGTCCAGAGTTGGATGCACAAATGTGGAATAATAAACCGTAAAAGTTTTTCTTTATTTGTTTATGACTTTCTGCAATCTTTCCTCGCTATCAGACAGAAAATTGTTTTATTAATAACAAGAGGAATTACAAAATCAAAATCTTCTAAAAGGCCAAACAATCCTTACAAAAAATGCTACATTACGTTGTTCCGCAGTTTTCTTGGAAAACAAACAACACGTATGTACAAAGAAGAGCAATTTTTTTCTCTCAGAAAATTAATACCGAAAGGCAAATGAAATCTCCGAAACGAAAAAAGAAAACAAAATTCCTCGTTTGTCTAACAAAAATAAATACAAGAAGAAGAAGAAAAAGAAGGAGGAGAAGGAACCTTGAGAAAGGAGTCTCTGAACGGTGTCATAAGGGTCCATGTGACAGTTACGAAGGGCAGAGTAGATTTCATCGTTCGTATATTTATGGTTAAGAATTTCTCTCAAACTCTGGACAATCTTCTTCATCCCAGGAGGTATCTGCGATCGATTCGCGTTACTCTCGCTTTGGCTGCCCATCGCGGGTAACTTCAAAACAAAAGAATAGATTTTGTGCTCCCTCCTTTCGGATGATTTTCTTTCTTTCCAGCATTTTATACGGCGGGATCAGTACGTGCCAAGTCTTTGGGTCCTGCTTTTATTACACAACTGTAACTTTCAGTTTCCTACTACGTAGGTCCCACGCTAAATTCTTTTAGATTTTATCCAATCCGATACGAAGCCCAAATTTTATAGGCCCACTGCTTTGCCTTTTACCAATCTGATGCCTTGTGGGAACAAGTAGTACATATTTTTTTTTTGGAATTAAGGAGTTAATGTTTGACGGTTTTTTCAAGTTTTAAAACTTCAGATTTGATGGGTTGAATAGACGCATGTGTCTATGGAGAGAAGAGCTAAGGCACAGTCAAGTGAACTTACATCGAAAAAATTATATGAGAGACTCATCTGTTTATATCTTGGGCGTCTAAAAGTTTCCTAGAATAGGGAGTTTGATCTCTCTCTCTCTCTTTACAACCCAAATTACCAAATCAATAAATTTTGCAACGCCTAAGTCCAGTTAAATGCAAAATCACTAAAGAGCCGCTACAGAAACTTATTACATTATCTTAAAACTTACATATGGACATGTTAAATTATAGCTATATCAATTTAGACTAAAAAATCGGCATGCCCTCGAACTAAAAAGGAGGGTAACGTTCTGCTCATGCCTGATACAAGCAGCACAAATTCTTCTCCATACAGTAATAACACAAGAATGAAAACCTGGCATACTGGATAGTTTAACGAATACCGTCAACAGGTTTACGATTTTGTACCCAAAATTGCTTGCAAGTTCACCTGAATATGGCTGTATGAGTGTTCCATATTCCAAGATAAGCTCTCTCTTGGAAATATCAGACTCCTCCTTTGTCTTGGCAATTCTTCAAAGGCAAATCCATCATCCAGATTCCTTCTGAGCTTTTGTATTCTTGTCTACAGCTTTCTTTCTTTCTTTTTTTTTTTTTTCAATTTGTCTAAAGCTTTCACCTACTCCGGGCACTGCAAGTCCCCATAAACATTAAAAATTGTTACTCTATTGCACCAAGATTCTTACAAATAAAACAACTACAAAGAAAGAAAAAAATACACACACATGCATGCAAAATTGACAGATTCAAAGCACCGAGGTAAATTTCACCTACTATCCTTGAATTTAGGGCGCTGTACTAACACTGGTAAAGTCTTTACCTCGCTTGAACATAACAGAATAAGGTAGGTGATACTTACAAGCTTCCTTGAAATTGACAAGCATTTCATCTGAGTAGAAAATCGTTTTTTAAAAGTTAGCTCCAGAAGTGTTCAACAAGATATAATGCACTGAAGTCAGGCACCAAATCTAATGAAAAGAATTGCCTAACATGGAAAGCTAATTTAACTTGAAAGGGAACAATAGTGGTAGGATAGCATAGTCTAATTAAGTGTAGTTTGAGATGATCTTTTAGCATAAAAAAGGCAACAGATAATGTGTTTCATCTCCATATAATAACTTACTAAATTTAGTACACAATAACAATAATAACAATATAACAACCATAGTGATATGGTCCAAATATAGAAGATTAATTGTGATACACCAAAAACAGAAAACAAAAATAGCATAAATATAAACCATAATTCCTCAAGTAACAAACTAGACAATTCCAAACAAGTGGAGAGAGACAGCAAAAGAAAAGGAGGGAAAGACAAGACATAATCTTCAACTTGATCTCTACCATTCAGCGAGATTTCCACCTCAAGTGGACTGAACTTCAACAATGTTTAATCAATATATCATAAAACTTAAGTGACCACACTGAAATCAGGTGATAATTATTGTTACTGTCATTGAAATTTATGATACAAATTGAACTTGAATGTGCTGAAAAAAATAATATATATATATATATATATAGCAACCAGCAATGAGATTAAGCCCCCTCGCAAATGGCAGAGCTATTTCTTATAAAAAAAAAATAAATACACAAAAAAGACAATCTCCCCTGTGCTAGGCGACATTTTTCTCTGTAGGTATATCATACTTTCTCCTCCACCACCCTCACAATAGGGTGAGGAGGATTCATAAGAATCAGCAGGGGAAGTCCTAGTCACCTACTTGAAATATAGCATTAAAGTGAGATTCACGCATTGATGAATATTCCTCAGAACTTTTTTCTTCATTTTTCAAAATAAAGGCATTACTTTAGCTCTCTTAGCTATGAGTTTCCCACAAATATCAGAACGAATTATCAGTTTTACCCATGCTTGCGCACCATTAATTGAATGACTATTGGCACAAATACTTTAAAGTAATTTTGTGCTCACCATGACTAGGAGTTTAATTTTGCTAACTCACACAGAGAAAATGATAGAGTTGAATTTGAAACATGATATCAACCTCACACCAACACACCATCACAAACTTGAGGCAAGGCCCAAGCACAAGAAATTTGAATAACTGATGTTAAGGCCAAGCATTTGATACAGGTGTCATAAGTGACATGAATATACTACCCTCACTAGAATAAAATGGATTCTTAACAGGGTTCAAGTGCAATAGCAGAAATACAGACACCCAGTTCAAAATTGAAATGCAGTAAATCTACTCCAAGTATTAGTAATGTGAAGCAATAGACCACATAGGCCTTTACCTAATGCATTTCACCAAAGCATGTTCCTTGAAGCATGTACATCTAGTATTTTTACTGTTGATTTCAAATGATCTATTGAATTACAGATAACAAAGATACATGTATTGAATATATCACAGAGTTGCAAGAGACTTAGAACTTCAAAGATCAAAACATAAGCATATAGGATGATTATTGACATTTTCATCATAAATTTCTACATAGTTTAAGAGATTGGATTCCAGATGACCTCCCAAATGGATGTGTTATAAGATGCTTTCAGTTGAAAGTTGAAACCTTTGCGAATATAAATGATGGAAGATTTAAAAGAAGTAGAGAAACATACCAATTCCACAGTTCAGATAGACTTTTCCAGCTCACATGGAATTACTCAATGCAGTAGTCAGTAGCCACCCTGCTAGTATTGGTAGAAGACATAAACTGGCAATTTAATCTCCATAATATTATTTTACAGGTTGACAAAGGAACAAATAAAAATACACATACGCAGAGAAACGCAAAATTACCAAAGGGACTAACATCAAGTTATACCTGAGAATAATTTTTGGTCTAGTTCACATATTTTGGATTCATCCAGCCACCATCATTTACAGAAGTAGTTACTTTTGAAACTGTACCTTCCTGGCTTTTAGAATACCGCGCTCTAAAGCAGACATTGTGCGAGTATCAGGCAGTATCCCCTTTAGTGACATTTGATCAAGAAGGTTTACAGCCTTATCCACATCTCCCCTGTTACAAAGTCCGGAGAGAAGAGCTGTGTAAGTTACTGTATCAGGCTCTAATCCTCTCTCAATCATTTCATCAAAGAGGCATACAGCATCCTGAAGGTTATCTGCCTTGCAATGTCCATCAATCAGGACAGTATAACAAATGACATCAGGTCTGATCCCCGTATTCTTCATTTCTGTCCAAACAGATGAAGCATCAAACATGTCTTTATTGCTTCCCTTAGGACTGGCTTGGGAACGCACCTTCCTTATATATGCTTTCTGATGAGCATCGAGCAAAACTGTAAAAGTAACCAGATCAGGTTTAATTCCTCTTCGTTTCATATCATGAAAAAGATCACGGGCTTCCTGCAAGCAATTCATCCTGCAGTAACCATTCATCATAATTGTGTAGGTGAAGATGTCAGGAGTCAACCCTTTTGCAGACATGATGTCAAAAACTGACTCTGCATTTTTCACATCCCCAATCCGACACAGAGTAGCAATGATTCTACTGTACATAACTTTGCTAGGTACGACATTTAAATCCAACATTTTCTTTAGCAGCATGAGAATTCTATCATTATCACCTTCCACACACAGGTTTTTGATAAGATTGTAGCAGCAACTTTTCTTCACTATATGTCCCTGTCCTGAAAGTTTAATGAAAAGCTTGTAAGCCTCTCTAGTATGGCTGGCTTTACAGTATCCATTAATCATGGCAGCATAATTATCTAAACTCTTATCCTTTATACAATTAAAAAATGCTTCAGCTTCTTTCACTCTCCCTCCTTCACATAAACTTTCAATTACTACATTATGTGTAATAGTACTAGGTTTCAGATCCTGCGTTTCCATATGATCCAAAAGGTTAAGTGCCTCAGTTGCAAGGCCTTGTCTACAAAATCCACTAGCAAGTACATTGTAAGTGATAATATCTGGCTTCAAACCCTTCTCTATCATTTCCTCAAATACCTTGCATGCATCAACCAGATTTCCGTGGCAACAATACCCATTAATTAGAGTCGTATAATGCATAATATCCATATCCATTTGCTTGACCTTCATTTCATCTAGCAATGCTACAGCTTCTTCTAGTTTTCCCAGTTTGCACAAAGCATCAACTGCAATGTTGTAGGAAACCTCATCTAGAAATATACCTAAGTTCTTAAATTCATTAAATTGATCCAACACTTCAGAATGCATGCCCATTTCACACAAGCATTGAAGAATTGAACCAACAGCCACACAAAATATTTCGACACCCTTAGACATCATGTCATTGAGGAGAGCATATGCTTTTAGCAATCTCCCACCCTTGCACAACCCACAAATCAGTGCATTGTAGCAATACATATTTGGAACTAACCCTTCTTTTTCCATGTCAAGTAAGACTCCTTCTGCTTTGTCCAATTTCATCTCATTGCAAAAGCCACGAATTGCAACTGCATAAACATATATATCAAAGGGGATGTTGGCTGCTTTCCATGCTTGAAGCACCTGATAGCCCAAGTCCGACTTCTGATTCACACAAAGTCCTTCTATATAAGCTGTGTAAGCAAAATAAATGGTGGTAGCACCATCTTCCTCAATATCCGTAAAGACATCCGCAGCCTCTTCTAAACTACCCTTAATGCAAAATGCCTTTATCACAGTGGCATAGGTGTAATCATTAGGGCTCAAACCCATCCTCTTCAACTGTTTGTAAATGGCCAAAGCCATATCGATTTTACCATTCTGAATCAATTTGTTCATAAGAACGTTACAGGTGAATATATGGGGCACGAATCCACGCCTACCCATTTGGAACAAAGCATCAATAGCCTCATTAAACATACCAGCACTAACATAGGACTTAATCAAGGCATCATATACTTTAAAAAGAAATGATGAGTGTTGTTTAGCGTCATCAGCAACCCCTTCACTGAGCGTATCAAGCAAACGTGAAACATCAAAAGAAGCACCATTACCATTGCGAGAATCCAGAATAAGATCAGAGAAAATTAAATGGAGGTTCCTGTCGAGACCCCCATAACAGAGAATTCTAATAACGGCAGCATATGAAGAGACGTCATGTTGGAAGCCCAAGTCCTTCAATTTGCAAAAGAAGGAGAAAGCACGATCCGGCTGTTCCTTAAGGCTGTATAAGATATCAACAGCCTCGAATGAATCCAGATGTTGTAGCTGGTCGCCGTCGATGTCGCTATCGGCGGTGGTTGAATTACCGATCAAGGGAGCAATTGAGAAAGATTTGGAATTGAAGGGAAGAACTGGAATAGAGATGGGTTTAGGGGTCAGGAGTTTTCTGTTAAGATTAAACACTGACCTGAAAGACGAAACCCACATGGAAGTTGAGAGCTTTTCATAGAAGCAGATGAAGATGAGGAGAGCTTTTCATGCATAACTAGAGAGAAGGAGAGCTAGGGTTTTTTAAAGGTTTTGACTTTTGACCAAAGAGAGTATTTGTCATTGTTTATGAACTCATCCCTGTATTTTTAATAATAACATTAAAGTCCCTACAAATCAAACTTTTAACGCGTTTGGCTATTAAGTTATCATAAAAATATTAACTTACCCTCTTTCAAAATCACTTTTCTTCCTCTCAGCCATCCAATAGCGGTGGCTCTTTCCATTTTTCATACGTATTAATAAAAATATTTTTTTTATTAATTTTTTAATTATATTTTTTATAAATACATTAAATTTTATTAAATATTAATTTAGAAAAATAATTTAAAATTATTTTAAAAATAAAATAAAACTAAATACGAGTATAATAACCAATTTATGCCATTTTCTCTTATGTTTGCTCTTATGCCATTTTCTTTTTCTGCAACTATGCCCTAACTGAATTTGATAAATTTTTCTTATTGTTATTGCGTTCAAATTTGTCAATTTCTATCTGAACAAATTATGCTTAATTAATTATAATTTAATTAAAAGATAATTATAAATTTAAATATACAATTATGCTTAATTAATTATAATTTAATTAAAGGATAATTATAAAAAATTATCATCTGATTTAACATTTTTTTAAATACAATTCTATAATTTAATTCGTTAATAAAATAAACTTTTTTTCTAACACCATTAATAAATCTTTATATAACTTTAAAAATTAAATAAAAATAATTTATAATTAAAGTAAATTACATTTCAATCATTAAAATTTTTTATAAAAAAATATAATTTAATCCACAAATCTCTAAATTTTATTTTATAATAAAATAATTTCTTTAATTATAATTCATCCTTATATTTTTATAAATTAATTCTAAATAATATAATTACTTACAAATAAGTAATCTTTCATTTTTATTAAATTTAATATCTTATATATTTAACAATAAATTAACAAAATAAAAATTAAAACAAGAATTTTAGCATGCATCTAAATTTCAAACCTAATAAATTTTATTCTTATTTAACTTTTCTCTTATCAATGATTTTTTTATTTAATTAGAAAAAAAGATAAATTTTTTATTTAATTTTATTTTTTCATATATAAAATATTAAAATTTAATAAATAGAAAAATTAATTTGCAAATATAATAGATAAAAATATTGAAATTAATTTTAATTAAAATATAAATTTTAAATTAAAGAACTATTTTATTAATAAATAAAATCAGAAAGACTAAATTTTAAAAAAATAAGGTCTAAAATATATCTTTTACTTAATATTAAGAAGTAAATTATAATTTATGAGTAATATTTAATGGTGATAGAGTAATATTTACCATAGATCTTAAAATCATCCATATTATCCGTGGTGGCAATAGCATTCCTCCTTCACAATTACTGAGAATTCCCCTTAGTTTGGTTTCATGGGTTTGTGCTTACTCCTTGGAGTTCTGTGTTCTTGGGATTTTGGAAGTAGGAAGAAGATGGAGGAGCAAATCTCTGTATTTCATCTATGAATCTTCCTTTAAATTAAAATAGATACAACATTGAAATTCTATCAAATGAATAACTAAGAAAAATTTGAGTTTGATATGGGAAATTCAAATAGACTTCACTTATTCTATCATTAGAAAGAAAAGACTAGAAGAGAACATTCCATTATTCCATCAACTGGAATGACTAATTTCACATGTGTAGTTCTCTTCCATACAAGCTCAAACAGCAGAAAGCACAACTGAACAAAATTAACAATGAACACTCACCTTGGCCCAGATAGAAGAAAGGGCAACAACTCAGTAACTTGTGTTGAGGATGTTGAGATTGATGAATTAGAAATGTTATAGTCTACATTAGGTTCAACTTCTCTAACACCTTCCAAAACTTTCACCACCATTGACATGGAAGGCCTCATTGCATGATCCTTTTGCAAACACCAAGCAGCAACTTTCATCATCTTCAATATTTCTGCTTTGTGCAACTGCATCTCTTCACTGCAATTATAAACTAGATCAAACAATAGATCCTCTTCTGCTTTCTTCTCAAAAAGGCTTATTAGGTACATTTGTTCTTCTGGCTGCGAGTGATCGACGTTTCTTCTTCCACATACGAGTTCTAGGACAACCACCCCAAAGCTATAGACGTCTGCCTTTTCTGTGATTACTGAGCTCAGCCATTCTGGAGCCAAATATCCTGGAGTGCCTCTCATGGTTGTCACAACTTTGCTTTGGTCTCTATCAATCAGTTTAGACAATCCGAAATCTGAGATTTTCGCGTTGAACTTATTGTCTAAGAGAATGTTTTGGGGTTTAATGTCTAAATGGATTATCTTTTGTGTGCAATCTTCATGAAGATAGGTGAGTCCCTTCGCTATGTCGAGGATGATCTTCTTTCTCTGTTGCCAGGAAAGAGCAGATTCATGGGTTTGATGGAAGATCCATTTCTCCAAGGACCCATTAGACATGAACTCGTAAACAAGAAGCCTGTGGGATTTATCAGCACAAAAACCAAGCAGCCTTACCAAGTTCACATGGTGGATGCTGCCAATTGACTCAACCTCAGCCAAGAATGATTTTTTGATTTGGCCTACACCATTGAGACGCTTCACTGCAATTTTGGTGCCATCAATTAGAGTCCCTTCAAAAACTGAACCAAATCCCCCCTCACCTAGAATCTTGGAGAAGTTATCTGTCAAAGCTTTTAAATTTTCGTAGGAAAATCGAGTGGGCATGCCTGGTACTTGATCCAAGTAATCTTCCTCATCTATATCTGCATTTCTTTTCTTCCAAACTAATAACACTATGATTCCAATCACAAGAAACAAACCAGAAACTGTTCCAAGGCTGGACCATAATATAACTGTCGACCGGCTTTTTCTTTTCTGCTGAGGAGCTATAGCTTCTGCAGGTGGGGATGGGGCATTTTGCACCTTCAAGAATACAGTAGAATTATAATGAGTTCTTTCCTTGTCATTGTTTATCAATGAAAATACCTGATTTGGCAAGTAGCAAGAACCTTTGGCAGAATCAGAACCATATCGAAAAATAGCTGCTTTGCAGGAGCAATTCTTAGAACAAGCCTCCTTGCATTTTTCCAAATCCACATTTTGGAGGTCACTGGAAACTGAGAAATATGTTGTATCCCTAAACTCTATAAGACTGTGATTTGGAGAAGCTTGACAAGACAAGGGAGTAATTTCAGAACACCCAATATCAGGACGCCTATCATTTATTTGCTTGAAATAAGTTGTTGTAGGACAACTGCACTGCCCATTGGAGCAAATTCCATAGTTCCCACAAACTGTAGGATAGAAACATTCATACCCTGGAGATGAAAGCAGATCGTCAACTTGTGTCCACCCATCTGTTGTCCACTCGTAAAGTCTCAAATGCCCGTCAGGACCAAACCTCGCATACTGTACTGATGAGGCTTTTGGAATGGGCTTGAAGGTATCTGGCTCACTTGCCTTAGATGAATTGCTGAACAAAGCAAAGCTTCCATTCTGAAGAGTGACATAGGTTGGCTCTCTATTCGTTGTTCTGTCATTAACTCTGGATTCATAGTAGAGCTGAGGTGGACTAGACTCAACCGAAGCAAAAGATCCTTCATCAGTGACAGAAAATGAAAGCAAATTAAGTTGAGTCCAATTTGTCAGAGAAATACTAGGAACAAGTTTCTTCCCTGCCACCAACTTTTGCCCCGGAACCAAAGAATCAGTTGGGTGATCAAAAGATTGCCACACTGTAGCATTATTATGATCAAAAAGCACAAGATTGCCCATATCAGTCAAGTTTAAGCCAGCAACAGATTTGCCACTAGTATTCGTGGACCAAGCCACAGTTCCATCAGCATCTTTTAAGATAAAATCTCCATCTGATGTGAGCTGCAATGTCGAATTGATTCCGACAGGATTGTTTCTGTTGGCAGACCAAACTACTTGAGGGAAACCAATAGCAGGGGACGTTATATATGATACACTATTGGTCTGAACAATGAAAATGGCAAAGAGGTAAGAGTCGCAGGTTCCATTGCAGAAGAAACCGCAAGCAAACCTTGGACCAAAGGTTCCCCTGAGAAGGATGGCTCTAACCATCGATCTATCGGTGAAATTTACAGAATGGGGAAGAGAGGGGCTGTTTGTCCATGAAGTAGAGAGATTTGCAGTTGGGTAATCGAAAGTTTCAGCATTTGGGAAGTAAACATAATGGAGAAGCACAAGAAAGCAAAGGAGAAAGGACCTTGTCCAGGAAAAGCCCATCGAAGAAGACAGGAGAATAGAAGGCGAGGCAGGTTCAAATTAATTAGAAAACTAATGATGTGGGATATACGTTGAGAAGTTTCAATGCTGTTGCCTGTTGTTTTGTTCCTTCCAATTGGCTCCAAGTTGGCTCCAAGTTGGTTCCAAGTAAACGGTCAACCATCATCTACCTTTTTTATCTTCCTCCCCTTCGATCAATAATTCCAATAGTGTGGATCCCGCTTTGTTTTATCCTTACCAAATCCAAGCAAGTAGGACCTCCTTTGCAATAGAAAAACTAATACGAAAAATTTTGATTTTATTTTCCTTTTTCTTTTTTATTATCTCTATTTCACCATGAATTATATTTTTCTTATAAATCATCCACCAATAAGTACTAATAAAATAAGATTAACTTCATAGAAATAAAAGTACTATAAAAATTTCCTATTAATCAAACTTTTAAAGACAAAGAATATTGTCATCTCTCTCCTAATAGTCAAGGTTTAAAAATATATTTCTTTTTAATAATCTCCAAATTTTGGTACAGACTTGACCATATAAGAAATAAATAAAATTTTAGAAAAATATAAATAAAAATAATAATAGCGCGGCCTACTGGCTGAATTAATAAAGCCGCGTATCCGACAAGTACAATGGATATGAATGACTCAACCAGACAGCTATACAGTTGACGAAATCATTATGTTCAAAGAAAGGCCGCCCTCTGTTACTCGATCAAGGGTAGGAAAAAATGATGCACAATCCGCATGCCCCAAATCCAGCAAATCTTTGCATATGCTATTTATCGCGGCTTTTTCATTTTTAAGCCAAAGACCCTTTTTTAGATACTTTTCATACTGTATCCCATAAAGTTATATGTATATATGAAACAAATTTGAATTTTAATTCTTTTCTATTATACTCTACACATTAAAATTTTAATTAACTCATTATTGATCATTCTTAAAACTAATGTATTTTTTTAAAAATATATATTTAAATAGAAGTATATTAATAAACTAAAAAGTAAATAACAATCTCAAAAAAACAACTTGATTTTGAGACGGATAAAAAAGTGCAGTACGCTGAGGGGGTGGCATTTCAATCTTTATTTTTTTTCAAAAACTTGGTTATACAAGGGATGGAGCAGACTAAAAGGAAAAGCAGAACAGGAAAACAGCCTAAGCTGACGATTACGATGATTCAGGAATACTGCATTTACAAAAGTTAAACAACACAGCATAAAAACTGTTCCTCCCGAGAACAGCAAAATCCAAATAAAGATACATCCTATGTGTAAACAACATAGGTAAGATTGGTGGGGACCGCAGCACCCTCAATTGAATCAACCAAGTATTACAGAAGTGTAACTTTGGAAGTAAAAAATATCCTCTACTACTCAAATTTTGAGAAAACTTTGGATAAAAATAAACATGCTCTTCTACAATCATGCCTAAGGAAAAAGTCTTGAGTAATAAATCTGGACTGTTATTACGTCCCAAAATTTCATAATCCACAATCATTTGATAAAAGTACAAGTAAAAGAGCAATTGACTGAAGAAATCTGCAAATACATAATTAGTTGCCCCTTGACAGCAGCACTCATCACACGCTTCTCCAACAACCAACGACCTAAATTTCAACAGCATCTTTTAGGTCTTCAAATATCAAAACAACGCAAACAGCATGCAAGTAATAAAAGCTAACGCAGATGAGAAGTTTTAATAAGCTTGAAGAAGCAAAATGCAGAGTCACAATATCCATCAAAGAACTGCAAGAGGCTTACTCAATAATACAAAAGCTCTAACTCACGTCATTTTCATCACCCATTTCCTCCAGTATGACATATTTTGCAGCAAAATTTGTTGTAGGTGACCCAACCAAGTCATCTTCACTCATTTGATGCTTTTGTAGCTTATCATACCTGAATAAGCATGAAACTAGTATTACGAGTAGTCCGGTCAGGTACTGTAATATAGTTAACCAGTCTAAATTTGCACTGCTTGAATAGAAACTGAAGGTTGCTAATCTGAAGTATGACTATTGGTTAATACAATCTCCAAAGACCAAGTCAAATTTAGGAGTCAAATCTGCAGCATATAGTTTATCTGTTGCTTCAATGTTCCACAACATTAAATGAGATTTGGTTGTTTAATAATGATCAGGAGCCACCTTCCACACCTTTTTCATGCAAGGTTAAAATGGGTTCCATCAGTCAGAATCAAACTTCAAATAGATCAAGGTTTTCCACTCAACTGATTTAATCATTGTATAAGAGATAATGTATGGTCAGTTTACTTTTGCGAAGTAAAAAAAAGCATCTCATGAACAAATTGTCTATGCAAATAATTGGCTTCACTAGGGATGTAAACGGGTAGGGTACCCGCAAAATTGAGAGTATCCAAACCCGAATCCGATTATATATACAATTTCCAAACCCGTCCCAAACCCGTTTAATATTTTAATTTTATTATCCGAACCCGTCCCAAATCCGTTTAACAATACCCGCACAATACCCGAACCCGATATTTTAAATTCAATAAACTAGCAAATAAACTTCTTTAACATTTGCACAACCCAGCAGATAAAGAAGAAATGTTCAATGACAAGAACCAGCAACTCAGCAGCAACCCAGCAAATAATGATTTATAACCATTAATTGTTCATAAATTCTAAAAATCAACAGTATTACATTAATCAAATACAATCAATTCAATGACAAGAAACAGCAAACCTAGCAAACCTAGCAAACCTAGCAAACCCAGCAAACCCAGCAAACCCAACAAACCCAGCAACCCATCAACCCAGCAAACCCAGCAAACCAGCAAACCAGCAAACCAGCAAACCCAGCAAACCCAGCAAACCCAGCAGTAGAAGGAGTAGAAGGAGAAATGTTCAATGACAAGAAATAGCAGTAGAAGGAGAGGGAAGAGTTGTCTCCCACTTACTAGCCGGAGATGCCGCCGCTGGAGAGAGAGAAGAGATATCGCTGACCGGGGAGAGAGAAGATTTATTGTCGACTGGGGAGAGAAAGGAGACGTCGCCGGTGCCGATTGCCGGCACTCGTCAGTGAAGTGGGGGAGAGAGGCCTTGACTGGGAAGTGGGAGATGTCACCGACGGGAGAGAGAGAAGGAGATATCGCACTGTGGAGAGAGAAGATTTATCGGGGAGAGAAAGGAGACGTAGCCGGTGGCGTCGACGAAGAGAGGAAAGGGACGCGAGGGAGAGAGGCGCGAGAGGAAAGGAACGCGAGAGGCATCGACGAGCAAGGGAGAGAGGCGCCGACGGAGAGAGAAAAGAGTAAAATGAAAAAGAAAATTAGGGTTAGTTTGTTAATATAGGTAATCGGGTTTGGGTAACGGGTATCCGATTATCTAACCCTACTCGAATTCGAAACGGGTAAAATTTTTTAAATCCGAATCCGCCCAAATCCGTTTTGTAAAAACCCAAATCCGTCCTAATAGGGTTTGGACGGATCGGGTACCCGTAAAAACCCGCCCGCCTGACATCCCTAGGCTTCACCAGTTTGTATGGAAACCAGTACTAAGGGCACTCAAAAAATGTCAAATGGCCCAACGAACCTAAATTGACCTGACCTAGAAAATTCAGATTTCGCACTTAGTTCAAATTGCATGTTTAACATTAATGCAACTGTTTAACTTTTAAGTTAATTTCAAAAAGTCAAGTGCATATTAAAGAACCAAGAAAACCACTTAACTTGAAGAATGCAAAAAAAAGGGTCAGGAACAAAATCAACTGCCGAAGACCAAGAAATGCAAATATAGAAACAACTTAACTTGACTATGGGAGAAATTGGCAATTTATAAGATATACCAGATCATTTCAGACTACACTGATTGATGACTTACTTGTACCAGTTGAATAAACTCACGCCCACCATTATGATTAAAAGGCCAAGACCTTTAAGCCATGTAAATTCGTCATGGAAGTAAAAGACAGCAACCTGATATGCACAATAAACATGTGAATGACTATTAGCAAGTGTTAGGCATTAGCAGCCACCTAATAAGCAGTTATTAACAAAACTGACAAACATTAAGGATTTCTTAAAACATGGCAGAGTAATGAGCATAAAGTATTAAAAGAGTTTAAGCAGAAAAAGAACGCAATTAACATCTAAGTCCAAGGTTACACTGCAGGATTAAGAAACAAATTCTAATGGGAAATAACAAGAAGAAAGGACCACACTTATGTTTTTTGGTAGGCAAACATTTTTTGCATGAATCAAGGAAGAGACCAGTAATGTAGTAAAGAGCTTATACCAATATGGTGACTGCCTCCTTGACAACACCAGCAATAGTAACAGTGACAGCACTAGTTACTGAAACAAGGACAAATTCTGTTAAAACCTGCAACGTCAAAGAAATATTTTAATTTCTTCAATGACATAATCTTAGAACAAGAAAAAACACAACTTACTGATATCAACTCAACTAAATCCAACCTCAAAATATTTGGAGTAAGCCTGTATGGATTTTTTTTTCCTCCACCACAGTCAGTTTAAGGATACATCTTCAGAAGTTAGGATTACTAAATAATTTTCCACTGCTCCTAGCATCATCTGAAGTCTGCCTTTTCTTTTCCAATACAACTTCAATATCCCATCTTTTCTCACTAGCACAATTGCTAGTCAACAATGACCAGTGACCTCAATATCCTCTCCTCAAATTTCCTCACTACTTCTATGTTCCTATGAATGCATTTGTCGCTTATATATTTCCACTCATCCATCTTAGCACTCCCGTTTTTGGAGCATGCCAACATGAAATGAATATCAAAAGAAAATCTAATCTTCATTCTTCAACAACTTCATAAAATTCAAACTACCGAGTCCACACTCATAAAAAAAATAATAAAGATAAAAAGGAAAGATAGATGGACAGAGAAAATTTTTTTGACCTAGATTCATACCATGAAAAAGGCCAGTGCTCCACCAAAAAACATCAACAAGCAGCTCCGAGCAATATGCCAAGAATTATCAAAGTAACTACTCTTTTTAAATTCATACCACGGATCAAATATAAGAGATAGAAGAGCAGTTGCAATTGCCATCACTGGAGTCACATAGCTCATCAATGTAAGTGGATTTTTCAAACCTGAAAGGGAACCAAAAAGAAGCACCTTAATGTTGCATTACAAATTACAATATAAAACTCAATCGACACCCCAAGCAACAATATTTTTTAGTTCACTCAAAAAAGAATGGAAATTGTAAATATCAAAAACATTATTTTGAATATCAATTTATGGAATAATTGTCCCCAATACTATCCCTAACTAAAAAGTTTCATCGGTGTTGAAATTCTGAATGTCCCTAACGCTGACTAAATGATCAACATGGCTTTAACTAGAGCTGTCACTATTACTCCAACCATGAGTGTTTTCTGTATCATTTAGAACTGGATCTTCACTTATACCGGTATTTTCAAAAGATTTGAAACTATCCATTGATTTACTTAGCCTACACCTGTATCCTAGTTCCACTTTAGATAAGAATAATGTTGATCAAGGGTAGAAGTTAACAAATAAATTGGATTGACACCATGAATCAAATCCCTTCGACCCACCCTATCAATCATCCTACTCGACATCAACGACAAGGGCAATTAAGAAATGAGAAAACCAAAAAGTTGTATTATTTAGATTGTGAAGATAGATTAATCCTTTCTTG
Organism: Manihot esculenta; assembly: GCF_001659605.2. Classification (NCBI taxonomy): domain Eukaryota; kingdom Viridiplantae; phylum Streptophyta; class Magnoliopsida; order Malpighiales; family Euphorbiaceae; genus Manihot; species Manihot esculenta. The sequence continues at coordinate 6,914,146 of NC_035162.2, read as the reverse complement.
GCACATATTAACCAAGTATATTGCCCTGCTCGCATAACTTACCTTTTCACGGCAAATTAATGGCATCACAAATATCAGTCTTTGCAACCTCATCTTTAAAACCAACAAATATGGAATCATTTCTTGTAAACACATTTCAAAAGCATATAAATAATAGCTAACAGCATGGGAAATTGCTGAACTGAAAATAAGAGGAACAAAAAAAATGCCTACCATATTCTTCTTTCTTTATGTCAGTTTGGATTGCCATGCATCACCAAATTGGGAAATCAAATTCCAAGAGGAAGAAGAAACAAAAACAAAATCAGAGAGTGTGAGAGAGTTAAAAAAAAACTCTATTGTCTATTAAAGGTTACCAATTATGTATCACTAATTATACTTAAGGTTCCATAATATTATAAAAATAGTAACCAGATCATACCTGCAGAAGAATTTGAGTCATACACCAGCGAAACCCAGACATAACAGCAGAAAGCATAACAAAAATAAATCCCCAAAATTCAAATTCTGCCTCCTTTGCCACTGGATAAACAATTAATTAAGTCAAATGTAAAAACATACAAGCATGCCCGAAAAATTTTAAACGACAAATACTAGAGAAAATGAATGCTTGAGATCTGGAACAGACAAAATTTAGTCATATAAATTTTAGTGATGGAAACTGGCATCCTTAAATATAGGAGGCAAGGAAACAATATTGTTGTTACTATTTTTTTTTTTTTTGTCGTTGTTATAGTATACGCTTATATAGGAGTATTGGATAAAACAGTGTCCAGGTGTTAAACATGATCTGAATTTAAATTCTAGGATATGGGAATATACATCTGCAGAGTATAAGAGTTGCATTATCAGAACAGAAAATTTTAATTTCCTTCTTTCAGTTGATGCCTATACAAATTGACTTGCATCAAAATTCAGTTGTTAACTTGATGCCTAATAGAATGTGGATACTGTCATACAAATGAATTACTTTATCAATAAATGTTGCAAAAAATACGTCTCCCCACGCGATAATACATCCTCCAAAATTATGTGCCCCATTACTATAAAATTATTGATAAGATATTCCTAACTATTGGAAGTTTACATCTGGTCATTATGAGATACACATACTAAGAGGTGGGATATGTCATAAATTTACAGGGCAAGACATGTGTGCCAATGTATAAGTTGTACAACAGTTTAGCATAACTTCTTAGCAAAAAGGACTTTCACATATGATATAGAATGCACGCCATCACTAATGCAAACAATGCAATAGCTTTGATCAGAGCAAATCCCAAAATGGCACAACCAAACAATAGTTTGTTAATGACAATGCACCGAAGGGACTAAACAAGCAAACCAAGAAGGACACAAAATGCAGAGAAATACAAGTTATAATGAATAAATGAATTTTAAGTTATATGAATATATGAATATAAGTTATATTAGATCCAAGTCCAACTAACAGTTATGCATAAATAACAAAAAACATCTAATGTTATATGAACGTTTTCTCAACATTAAAGCTGAGTGATTATTCTAAGTTCTAAACTTCTAATCTGAAATGATAAGTGGGAAGTAAAAGCAATGCATAATCAAATAATCAATTAATTTTTAGAATGAAAAACGATGAAGATGCTTACCTGTCAATAAAATTCCAACACAGATTATTATGATGATACCTAAAAGTTTAATGCTTGGAGACTCCAACCTTCAAAAGCAAAGTTCGAAACTAAGTGGCAGACGTGTTAAATTGAATTAAATAATTAATTCTGATTAAAAGACAAAAAAATGGGGGGCATACAGCAAACTAGACACCTGGATTAAAACAGTTTAATATTTCCATGCCCCACAATACATGCACGTTAAAGACAAAAAAGAGCAAGAAAACACAAGTTGAGTGCTAAAAGCACAAAACCCAAAATTATAAAACACAAGCAACCTGAAATGCAATGGTGCAAAACCACATGATGATTTACCCAAAAGGTCTTATAGAAAAGAAGTCTTAATTTACTGCAAAAGCAAGGATAAGAGGGTAGGAGAGCTTGAAAATCCCAAATAATTTAGCACTACAAAAATACCCAGGGTTACTTTTCAAAGTAAAGTTTCGGTCCTTACAGCATATGTAATGTATCATCCATCATGGTTTCATTAACCTTGAAATAAATAAGCTTCATAATCAGTAAGAAACAATATAGTTAAACTTTATAAAGCTACTAAAAGAACATCGTAAGATGGCACATGCATTACAAGGGTTGAAAAAGCACAAATGCAGGATAGAACACATGCATCTCAACAATACAGAAGTTACAAAATTGAAGAAGAAGATCAGTCAGCAAGATATTCACCTGAATGCAAAAGCAAATAGGAGAAGAAATATAGGAGATGCAGATTTACACTGTAGAAAAAAAAATAATTGAAGTCTTAAAAGATAATACTGTATAAGCAAAAACAGCTGCACCATTTATGAATAAAGAAATTCCAGATGGCCCGGTATATCCAGCAAGATATGGGGAACAGAACAAACCATTGTTGCAAATGTGACAGAGACCAAAACAAGGGATGCATTGCTCAGGTTAACGTCAAATGCTGTTCCAAGAGCTGTTGGTACAACTGTGAAAGGGAAAGTCCATCTGTAGCATTAGTTGATAGAAAAGTTAATTAAAGAAGTTATATAGAATTCCACCGAAAAAGATATGGAAGTGAAAAATCATTAGTTTAAAATACTTAAAATTAGTACCAATGAAGAATAAGAACCAAGAATAATCATTAGATTTTACAAGCTCTTAGACTATCTCACACATGTTCAACCAAGAAACCAGTCACGTGAAAGAAATTCACATGCCCATTTTACTAGATTCCCTTCTAGTACAGGCTGTTATATAATGGAAGTTCAAGGACCAAAGACAGACAATGATACTGGGGATGGGACCTTGCAAAGCCCAGACGTTAGGATGTATCTAAGGACATCTATAAAAAATGAGGAAAAATATTTTTAGCAAGCCTTATATCCAAGTTTCCTGATAATGTTTAAGTTAAAGTTCCCTAATAATGTTTTCACAAGACAGAAGAATAATCTACAATGCTTACTGTGCCATTATAATTTTTCTCTAGACCTTGAAAGTTATGTAGCATTTATTCATTGATGTAACTTGTTTATGTTACAAAGAAAAACCAAAAGGATTCCCATTTCTGTTATCACCTTGTTCCATAAGGTATGATCACAACAAAAAGTTAAGGCACTACACTTCCTTTTACATCTAACTTTTCTTATTTAAGGACAACTTTAAGACCAAAAATATGGAATCCCTATAAGAGTAATGTGCCACAATAATTATTTTTTCTCAATAGAGATGAAAAGGGAGCATACATATCCTTAGCATTTTCAAACTACAATACTAGACAGAAAACTTGTTACTTGAGGTTCAACCCCATCTCCTAGATTACAGAAGCTGAAGCCCGTGTTCTTCATTTTCAAAGCTTGCACACAAATTTTTTTTTTAAAAATGCAATTAAAGAAAAAGCATTGCCTTTTGTTTGGAATGTGGAAAAACAATCAATGAGTTACAAAAATAAAACAAAAAAGAATATTAACGTACTATCTTACCTCTCATAAAATAATCCCTCCATGTCATAGAAACAGTGAGATGAAATCTATGAGACCAAAACCATGTGATGCAGTTTGATAGAACAGCTTGCATGGAAAAATGGACAGTATTCATCAGCAATGGACCAGGGAATTTTCCCAAGTCATCCCCTAAGAGAGTTTTATTGTATCTACAAAAACCAAAGAATACCAAGAAGGGGAAAATGGAAATAAATATATGTGACTTGAAACATGGAGGAATCATCAAGCATCTCATGCTTATTTAAGTGAAATATGAACTTACAAGGTCAAAAATGTGCTGAAAGTGTACCAAACAAGTATAAAAAACAAAGTCTTCAACACATCGGCACAAGATACAGGGCCCTTGGACTTCAGTGACGACTTCCCATGATTGGCAAAAGAATCAGCTGCATCATCACTGCTATTTGATGAACGCATCTCCATGGGAGATCTATCTTCAATATCAAATGGCACATAATTATCTTTTTCTTTCCCTCTGCTATGTATGTTGGTTTCATGATCCATTGTGTGTATACTGACTTCATGATCCATGGTATGCACATTGATTTCCTGATCCATGGTATTATTACCACTCAAGTGCACAATTTTGTTATGGAACTTATTTTTATATTGATAAATATCGATACCTACACTCCCATCTTCTACCCTCTCCTGTGGAAGCAAAGGCAACTCAAAATCAGAATCTTCAACGCTTGCACCAGAATTTTCTAATTGACGTTCAAAATGAAGATTCCTATCTTCATCGCACCAGCGTGAAAATGAAGGGTCTCTGTGAATATGAGAACCCCGAATTTCACTGGAATTGTGATTAACGGCTGTGCAGTCAACCTCTCGTTTATTATCGGAACAACTCTCTACCATTTCCCTTCGTACTCTATCTAAAAGCCATCTACGTACCCCAAATCAAGCCACCACACATACCTAATGGCGAAACATCACCCTCCAATTTCAATCGTTAAAACAGCTATTTCACAATGGCATATCATTCGAAGCCAGCAGATGCACAAAATTTGGAAAAAAATGATTTCCGAATCAAAATCTCCAAACTCAACAAACTGTTTGACCAAGGAACTAAGAGAGAAATTCGATTGAAATGCGACCTGTTTCAAAAATAAGCAGCCAAATTTCTCAGAATTCAAGGTCAAGTGCGGAGACAAGAAATGTATAATTACCACACAACATGTATACAAATGAAAACACAAATAGGGTTTTTTCAGACACCAAACGGATAGAATTAAATCAACAGCTAAAAATCGAAAGAATAGGAAAGAAATTATAGGCATTAAACTGACCTGAAGAATGGCGTGGATAAAATTCAAAAGAGTGAGATAGAGATCGAAAGATCCAAGAAAAAGTGTCCTACAATATAATTTCTAGCAAGAGACTTGCGTTGCGAGATCTGATGTTGAAAACAAAAAACAATAAGATATGGAGTGTTGGTAGTTGATTTTTGTTGGGGGGTTTATGGCAATGGCACTGTTAAAAGCGTAGATTTAAAGAAAGCTATTTCTCCTTCTTTGATTTATTACTACTCCACCCAATTTTTAATATTGACTGATTTTTTGTTTTTCTTTTCCTCTTGGTAAGAAAATCTCCCACGCCTACATTGTAATATGGGAGAAATTATTCATTTGCTGCTTCTTAAAAAAAATTAAGAATTTTATGAACGAAAAATTACTAAGTTTTAGTCCCGTTTATTATGGAAATAATTTCTATTTAAAATTATTTTTTAATAAAATAACTTATTTTTTATATTTATTTTTATTTAAAAATAAAAAATATTAACAAGTAAAAGTTTTTAATCATTTCGTTTGAAATTAATAATTTTATAAAATTTAATTAAATTAATTTTTTTTGAAAAAGAAATTCATTATTTTTAATGAAAAATTTTTTATTTTAAAAAAATAGATGATATGAAAAAATAAAAATTTTTTTATACATAGAATTTAAATAAGTCTGAGAGGTATTAAATTTTATTTTTTATTTTTTATTTCAAAGAAAAATTAATAATTTCAAGATTAAATGACAGAGGTATCGGGGTAATGAGAGAGAATTTATAAATTACAAAATTAACTTTATTACCAACTAAAGAAATATCGCCTCTCCTTGTTTTAGCTTCATCCGGGCATATGGAGAGCTCCATAATCCATCTTTATATTCTCAACGATCTTCCTCACTTCCATTAACGGATCCTACCTGAAAATATTTTATTAATTTTCATAATTTAGGATGTAATTATACATTCTTCAAAAAAAAGATTTTTTTATAAAGAAAAAGTTAATAAAAAATAATAACACTATAATATAAACCCTAACTTTCAAAATTCATTATATAATAAAATTATTATAGTGTCAATTTTAGAATATTTTTAATTTGTTAACTCTAATTATAATTTATAATTTTAAATTCACACGGCAACGATTATTTTATTATTTTTTACTAACGGTGAAATATTATAAAATATTATTTTAATATGAATTAAGATTCAAATACTTAAAATGAAAATGAGTTAAGGCTACATTTTTTTTTTATTTTCCTTTTAAATTACCAACTTCTAAAATTTGTTTCAATCTCATATTTACCAAAAACTTAACATCAGAACTAATCGGAATCTATCAATATGCAGTAAACTTGTCTATCTGTAATCTACAATCAGTAGAAGAATTCTACATCTTTAACTTAGTATACAAGAAACATGAAGAATAGCAGCAGAGTTGCAAGAATCAACCCCCAATGAGCTCATACTCTTTCAGCCGGTGCAAGGTGCTTCATGTGTTGGGTAAGATCGTTCATGGTGTTAAAACTCCACCGAAGTCTCTCCTCACTTGTTCTTCGCTCGAACCCAGGTTCAAAATCTTGTGTGCTTGAAGAACCAGGAGCCTCAGTAAGGAAATATTCCCAGAAATTATCATTTGCCCCTGTGGGAGTAGATGAATCTTTTGTCTCTAATTCTGATTCTTTTACAGCTTTAAACACAGGAAATTCAGGATGAATTTTTGGGCTGTTCACATGATTGATGCATTGAGGTAGCTCAGGAGATGAAGGAATATCCTCCATAGAATGCAGTGAAGAGCAAGCTTCTCCATCTATGGAAGACGTGCTTAGCTCTCTAACGACAATAGCTGAAGGCTGTGATGCTAAGGCGAAATCATGCATATCTTGAGTAAAAGCTTCTCCTGCTCCATAAAACAAATCTTCAATGCACTTTATGGATGAATCCAACTTCTTAACTAACTCAAAATTCATCGTTGAATCTTTTGAAGAACGCGAACTGTGCTTCTCTTCCGAGTAGTAGTCGCCATTTAAGTGATCAAGTTCAAGCAATCTCCTCTTCTTGTTATTGTATTCTGGTTGCCGCATGAGAATAGAGGCAAATCCTGGTTTCTTTGCAAGTTGAGCCAAGAAAGAAACTAATTGATTCTGTCTGCTCTCCAAACGCTTCAATCTTTCACCTAATGGCATAATTTGACACTCAAAGGCCTGCTTCTCTGTTTCATGTCTCTGTAGCTGCAGCTGAAGCAAGTTCTTATCTTTTGTCAATTGCTTAATTTTCTCCTCGTATTCAATTTTCTCTGTTTTTGTCAGCGGAGAGTTAACTTGATTCTGCATCGAATGGCTATGAATTGGCTTTCGTCGGCGAATATTGCTTAGCAGATGTCTCTGCCCTCTTTTAAATTCTTCATTAGCAAACTCCCATTGATCAGGATCAATCTTCCTGAATCCCTGCTCAAGCAGAAACAAACAAGAAACAATCGTCAATTTTCAGCAAGGAAAATTCAATATAACCTTGTAAATTCTACAAAACATATTTGCAGAAAGATTGAAACTTACATAAGTATTAAGCTGCCTGACAAAACTTGAGAAATTGTTGTGCTTGAAGTAACTGGGAAGCAAATCTTGGGCGAATTCAGGTGGATTCCACACAACAAAACTGCAGCCACTGCTGCTCCAAGACACCACTGAGTTAGTCGACGGATCATCTACCATTTCATATGTTTTGATCAGAAAAGGAGCCGGTGCATTTGAAGTACTACTACCTTGTGAACCATCCATGGCCTTCTTTTTTCCGGTCGATACCTTAGCACCCCAAATCTTGTGTATGCCTAAGAAACTCTGTTTTTGTACAGAGGTAAAGCTAAAGCTCCCTCTAATGGAAGATCGAACAAAGTTTGAGAAAGATCATATACTATGGATACTACCCAAACAAAAACCAGGATTGATAAAGAGATCAGAATCTAAAGGCAACTGGGTTCTGTCAAATCCAGTCAGAAATGATTCTGGGTTTTAGATTACAAAAGTAAAGGATTTGAAATTGCAGGTAAAAATCAAGAACTGGAGAGTGAAGAAATTATTCTGATGGAAGATGTGACCAACGAAATTGCAAAACTTGGAGAAAAAGCTAGGAAAATAAAATGAAAATCAAGGCTTTTGACCAATAATAATAAAATATTTCTTAACAGAACTAGAACTATTGAAACCTGCTAAGAGAAGAGAATACTATATTTCTCGTTTCTATCCATTATATATGAATGGAGACACAGAGAGAGTAAGATGCTGTGTTGATGCGAAGTGGCAATGCTTTGACTGCAGCCATAGCCCTTTTCAACTTTCAAAGATTGAACAAAGAGAGATAGGAATGGTCAGCATTTTATTTTTTTAATCTGGTAAAAAGTCAACAAGTCTAAATACATCATCCACTCGTAATGGGATTGGAATCTTTCTCCTTTCTTTTTTCCCTTCTTCAAAAGATGGCGGACCTAATAATGGATTTCACAATAAAATAAATTTCTTTTGATTTTTTTTTTTTCACATCTCACGTGCAATAATATCCATGTAAAGACTACTTCAATTTTTTTACCATGTAATTGGGATTAGGCTATAGTAATACTGTGTTTCTTGACATATCAATAAATATAGTTATTATTATTATTTTTTAGATATAAGGTAGTTATTAATTTTTTACCACCTTTTATATATTTTTTGTATTTACTTTATAATTTAGAGTAAATTTAACATTTTAATTTTAAACAAATTTAAAACGGATAACAAAGGTTGAATGATTTACTTAATACTTCACTTTGTAAAATATATAAAATGATGCGCTTGATATCTAGACAATTATTGTGAAAATCCAAGTCAAAAATGATGATTTAAGAGGTTTAGACATAAAAGGAAGTGTTTTAAATTTTTATAATTTTATATTTTGAATGATGATTTATATCTATTTATATTGTTTAATAATATAAAGCTAATTGTCTGATTTATATGCTGATAGCATATAATGCACAAGTTTTACTGTATCTTAAAAATGTTTGATCCGAACTCTATTAATCACATTAAATCAAGAATCCATAATCTGATTGAGATTAATTGAATGTCCTCAAATAGAGTATGATCTATTATTCATTCGGCCTTTTTTTAGAATTTATGAAATATAATTTTCAATTTATAAAATTTTAAATATGCGTGTTATAATAATCTTAATATAAAATATGTGTAAGAAAGTGTGGTCTTAATTAACTAAATATTAAATGAGTATATGTCTGTCATAAATAAATGATCTGAAAAATCTATAAAAAATGTAATCAATAAATATTTTACATGCTTATAATATATGTATGAAAATATATATACCCTATTAACCCTTAAAAAAATATCATCTTCTTTATCTTTTAAGAATACCCTTTACTTATTTGTAATCTAAAAACTTTAATCTCTATGATATATATCACCCAGCTCCCATCTCCATTATTCTCCCATTTATGACCCTCGTAACTGGACCAAATTCATTTACTCCTTAAAATCTTTAGAACATGAGTCTAAGTATCACAGTCCTATCACCCATTATGTGCAATTTAGATTTATTGACTAATGAATTTGGCTGTGTAGGGATATTCTTAATTATGCATTGATTAACAACGATTAAGGAAAAAACCTCATACTTGGTGGGGGAAGACCAAAGGAGCCACACTGGCGCAGTCCATCTCAGGAATAAAGGATATTCAGGTCAGGCGATATATAAAAGACATGGAAGGAGCATGGCAAGCTATCAGAACTAGCATCCAATCCAATAACCTTTTAGTAAAAAATTCAACCATCAGAGCAAGGTTATCGAGATTTATATATATATAATAAAAGTAAAATTATACACCTATAATTTCGTAGATGCCTTAAGTATAGTCATCCATCTATAAAATTTTGTTTTTGATTTTATTGCTTTGTGTTTTTGAATTTATGATTTTTATATGTAATAAATTCTGAAATTGTGTTCCTGAGTTCTGAATTTCTGTTCTTATTCTTCCCTTTTTGGGGATTTTTTTTTAAAAAAATTATACTTTGATCATTGATTTAAATATATAAATTAATATTTTACTATTAAAAATGGAAGAAAATATTATTTTATTTAAGTTTTTTTTTCCCCAAAAAATTAGTCGATTTGAGCTTAAAATGAAAAACAGAAGGTGTTATTGAAGACGAAGTCTCCTTGGTTCCATGTCGCTGGCACAAAACCAGTAGATGAGAAATGAGCAACGAAACCCTCCCACCAAACTCACCTGGATTGGCTGTATTGCCCACTGAATCCATTCGCTCCTTTCTTCTCTCAGCCTCCAAAGAGCCACGCCTTTCTCATCAACTACGAGACCTTGCTTCCAATCTTATCTCTCAAAATCATATACACTATGGTTCTCTTCGGAGCATATGGATCGCATCCGACCCTTCTACCCGACCTCAATTGATCAGCCTCTTCTCTGGATCCGAATTCATCTTCACCAGTCCTAAACCTAGAGAAAAGGTAAGCCTGGTTACTCTCTCTCTCTCTCTCTCTCTCTCTCAATTTTCTGTTGGTTCCTGGGAAATAGGAAAATCGAGAAGTTATGTGTATTCCGCGTTCAGCTGTGTTTATTTTATTCATTACTAAGCAGAGCGTGATTACTCCTTTGAACGTATTTGTATGGAGAGCTATAATATATGTATGCGTTTAAAACAGCAAATGAAATTGAAAAAAAAATCATGTAATTTTAGTTAAATCGATGAAATTTTATCGACAATAACAACTGAAATGTGTTCTGTTGTTTGGGGATTGGCATAGAGTGAAGAATTAAAGGCAAGACTGAGGAAACTCCAAGAATTGGCTGAGAAGAATGCATATCTAGAGCTTGTTAAGGATATAACGCCTAGGAAGGTTGAGAATGAGCCTTTCTCCTCTTACAAGGATCAGCTTGGTTTTGGTAACTATCAGTCTACTTGCAAACTTATATCTGAAATTCCTTTTACAATATGATATTGCTCTACTCAGCATGGATTGCTCGTTACTAACAACATTTGGAATTCATTAGAACATAGAATATGTTTTATTTTTTTTTTAAAAAAAAATAAAATTGAACATGCGGTCGTTGCCCATACATATGTACTGGATATCATTATTTTTTGCATTGTCTCACATAGATTCTTAGGTTATGGTGGTATATATTACAATAGTCATAATTCATTAGTTGGATAGCTGCGTGATGCACAATTGTTGGATATTAGAGAGGGTATTTCAAGAACGTGACTGAATAGAGTCTGGAAAAAGTTTTAGAATGCAAAAAATGTTAAATCCAGTTGAAATTTATGGTTGGCTTCATACTTCAAATCCCAAGTTATGAGTGTAATTATTGAATCTATCTTCCAAAGCATCAGTAAAAAAGACAAAAACAGCAAGTGTAAAATTGAGCAAGGAACCATGTGGAATGAACTTTTTTCCGATCACAACTCCAGTTTCAGCAGTCTCTCCTGTGCTTCAACTCCTGCTTCACCTATGCAACTACTTTGTTTTCCTTCGGCATTGCATGTCTCCTTGAAAAAAGACTAGAGTCTTCTTTACATTATTTTAATAGTTTTCCTTTTTTACTTGTTAGTGATAAGATTAGATCTTTAGTCTTATTTTGTTTCATGTTAGGTACTTGAGTTAAAATTGTTCAATCAAAGATTTAAAATCTTTCTTTACTTAATTATGCTCTTTAATTATTTTATTTTTTTAGCTTAGATGGTTAAATTCGTTTACTGTATTTTACAAAATTTAAAGATTTGATATCGATAGTGCCATTACAATTATGTTATGGTTGTGACTTGAGATAGCTCTTTTTCTATACATGTGATCATAACCATTAATACATTCCCAACTTTGATTTAAATCCATGATCAAATTGAATAGCTATTCAAAGGTCTGGATTCTGTTAGTTATTAAAGCTTATTCCATTAATGAAATTATATTTGATCGATTATGTCATTGTGACAAACTGGACAATTAACATGCCTTAAAAGGATAGGCTAAAACTTTTAGTTCAGATTTTTTTTTAATCGTTTGGCCTGACATTTCCATTTTATGTATTGTCGCGACTCAGGGGGCATTCTTAACCCCTATGTGGAAATTTTGCATATTACATCTGTCTTCTTGTTCTGAAAGTTATGGCCTTCTGTAACTTCCACAGGTTTACATGTTGCACTTACCATGTTTACTGGCTATCTTGTGGGATATGCAGCATTCAGGGCATTGTTTGGCCACAGTCCTGCAATGGTAAGAGGACGCCGCATTTGTGCTTAGAGAGAGAGGGAGATTTTCCATCTGAATAATTTGGCTTTCTTTAGTCATCCATTTGCTTGTGAGCATACATAAAGTTATCTATCCTGATTCCTCTTCTGTTTTCTGGTTGAGCTGATATTGACGTCAGTGTTTCCATGTAATTCAGAGTGCTGCTGGAGGGATTCTTGGTATAGTGTGTGGAATGCTCGTAGAAACTCTCCTTTTCATCATTAGAACTTCTAATCGAGACCTTAAGTCATCAACTGCTACTTCTACGCTGAAGAAGAATCAATAGACTTGGTACAAAGAGGTCGATTTTCTGAATCTGTGTTGTTGGATTCTGAATTGTAAAAGTTAGTTTATGATCAATATTTGTTGTCACCAGTAACCTGAATACAGGGTCACTGTGTATGCGGAACTTGGTTGCCAATGATGCTAAATTTGGTTCATGTTTTTAAGTGAAGTGCAATAAAAACTCGAACAGTCTTCTTATTCTTTCATTTCCTTCTTTTAAATACTCAGAAGATCCAAATTTTAAATGTTTCAGTTCTAATCCCATATATTAGAAATGCTGATTATAGATAATTATATCATTCATTTGTTTTTTAATGTCAATTACAGCCATGCGTGGCTTTCCCTAGGCCACATCCTGAGGCACTTTCTCCGCCCAAAAATAATCAAAGAGAAAAGCTATTTTTTTATAACCAAAGATCAATGTTGAATATCTTGACTATATAGCATGAACTGCCTTAATATTAATTTATATTTAGTTAGCAAATTCCAATATTAATACATATACTTCGAAGAGGATGGGCCAGAGTCTCGACCCAAGAACAACCACAATATTTGATTTGAGATAATGGTAGTGCGTCCCAACTGAGAAATACCTAACATTTATACAAACGGCCCAAACCGATACGAAACACTTGGATTAGAGATTAGTAGGGGCCGCGCGAACGCAGGCCCCCTCTATCACAAATTATGACGTAGGCTCTCCCAACTTGGGGAGACCTTAGAGCAGCACCCCTCCTAAGTGCAATGGAGGTCACTACTCTAGGCCATGGGCCTTTCTGATCACCCATTGACCCCGTCCAGGTAAGTATGTTGGTGAGGCCTTCGTGCTTGTTATTTATTACTAATGTCTAATGCCTCTTCTTCGCGTTACTTCGATGTGGGATTCTATGTTTTCTGTCTGACATGAGTTAGCCTTGGCTTCTAAGGAATACTTTGCTAGCTCAATTTGTTTACAGCCACCCAACATATAAGAAAAAAAAAAGAGTAGGATCCATTATGTTTTTAGCTCGTAAATCTTCAATTAATAATAGAAAGTTTTAATGAAATAAACATACATTTTTTGTGCTAACCCAAAATCACCAACATGACCTATCATTTCATTGTCTACAGGACTATCGCTTGGTTTGAGATCATAATGACCTACTATTGTTTCACAATAATGATGAAGATACTCTAGTGCAGAAGCTACATGGATGGCAATATTTAGTCTTTCAAGAAGTTATTAGACTCTTTGTTACCTCATCTAATCCAAGGGTTGGATGCAACCAGTCGTCCAACTCCCACTGAACATGAACTTTTAAATCAAAGCGACGACATTATTGCTAAAGTAATCAATCAACACGGGAGCATACCGTTATGAACTTCGCAAGATTTTTTATGTCTAATGTTCTTTAAGGCCTCGCATTCAACCATGAAACTCCTGGAAGCTCCTTGATGTGTAAGGTTAAGCACCTTCACAGCAATCAAATTTGCTAAATAGAATCCATTATCTGAGACTCTGATAAGACGTCATTTTTAATTCTTTTCATTTGGTACTGCCCCCTCAATATAATAGTAAGATAAATGTAAAATCTCCAGTGACCTCAAACCTGCCAAAGCCTTTGGAATCTCCCCTTTTTATAAGACGTTGGAACAAACCCAAAGATGAAATCGCCCTTGGAAAGTGTTACATTCCATGAGTAACTCTTCAAAACTTCTACGGCTTCCAAGGCTACTAGGAAGCTCACCAGACGACGTGCTCCTAGAAACATCCAAATTTTGCAGGTTTTTAGTCAAGCAGAATAGTTTGTGGAGGTATAATGTCACTTAAATTGTTCCCAGAAAGTTCCAGTACACTTAACCTTTGGCAATTCCCAAGCCAACAGGGACCTTGCTATGAAGATTATTTTGATCCAAACCTAGTAAGTCTATATTGCTTAAGTTTCCTAAAGGATGGAACAGAATCGAAACTGTTTCTCGTAAAATACAAGATTCGTGGTTTAACGTTTCAAGTTGTCGAGATTCTCCATCCCCTAGAGGAATGTTACCAAATATTGGGCTCTCTCTAGGACTAGTACCGAGAAGCTTTCTGAAGTTGCCAATTTGATTAGGCAGGGATGGCAACGAGGATACCCGCAAAATTGAGAGTATCCAAATCCGAATTTGATTATATATAAAATTTTCGAACCCGTCTCAAATTCTTTTAGTATTTTAATTTTAATATTCGTAACTGTTTCAAATCCGTTTAATAATATCCGCACAGTACCCGAACCCGACCGAACCAATTTTTTTACTTCAATTCAAAGACAAAATTTTGGATATTATAATCAAATAACAAACCTCAATTAGAAAATTTAAATATACTAAAATATAAAAAAAAAAACATATTACAAATTCATCGAACACAACTATTAATTAATTATCTATTCAATATAAAATTTTAAACAAAGCAAATATTTCAAAAGTTCATTAAACTACATTGATTAACATAAAATATATTCAATTGGCCATTTGAATCTCTAATATTAAATTGTGCTTGAAAACCTTCAAAAAAACAAACATAAAACATAGATTGTAAATAAGTCCGAGAACTTAGCAATAATTTTTATAAAAACTATCTGTAGAATATGCACAACCCAGTAGAAATATTGGAGAAATACTAAATGACGGGAATCAGGTGGATTACACAAAGGGTACTTAGGATTTTTTTCTTAAAGGGCATGAAATCTAATAGTATTAACATATTTTAAAAAATGAATTAGGGATTAGGGTTTTGTTAGTATAGCTAACCGGATACCTAATTTCAAACCCTACCCAAACCCGAGATGGGTAAAATTTTTCAAACCCGAATCCGCCTAATCCGTTTTGTAAAAATTCAAATCCGTCCTAATAGGGTTTGGACGGATCCGATACCCGTAAAAACTGCCCGCCTCCGCCCTAATCTTCCTCCAAAGTTGTTGAAGCCTAAAACCAAGTACTCTAAATTGGTGGCGTTGGCCAAAGATGACAACAACTCATGTCATCATCAGCATCCCTGTACCCAGATTGTTTTTCATAGTTAACCATTTGTCACGTTTAGCTTTTCAAAAGAAGGAACTTTACCAACAATCTCATTCAATAAGGAAGCAGGAAGGAACCCAGTGAATTGGTAAAGTGAAATGGAAAAGAATTGCAGATATGAAAGAAAAATTCCTAGCTCTGATGGAAGACCATGAGCAAGATTTGTTTCTATATATACAGTCATCAGTTGAAAAGGCATGGTGGGATGTTACCAGAAAGGCGATTATCAGAGAGTACCCAGGGCGTCAGCTTACAGAGGCATAGAATTTCATTTTTAAGAAAATCGTCTTGAGATGAGGTGGAATTTGTTATGCAAACATTTCACTGTGGTAATATTAAATAGCCAATAGGTCTAGTAAGTGTAGGCGAGCATGTATACTAAAAATTTGAGGAATTCAAAATTAAATAATCAAAGACCAAACTTTATCCACCGAGGAATTTGCTCAAGGCGGACATTTCTTGACTTCAAGTTTGTTGAGAAGTCTGCAATGCCATGGAGCAATTAGTTGGTAGCCCCTTCTTCTGAACATAGGTAAAATTATTCAGTCCCAATTGCCAATTGATATACAAAGGATATGCAAGTAGAGCCTTGAAAAATATGAAATCTTTCACAGAAATCGGGAGAGATCTTCCTGGTTCTCCAGATCCCAAATAACCACTCTCCCATCCAATCCTGCAAGGTAGTGTGTTTTATTGATGAATGCACATATTTAAATATCATTTGGAACGATTAATTGAAAATTTCAATTCCTCACCTGAAGTGCTGAAGCGCAGTGTTCTAGAACTCCCCGCTTTCCCAAGAGACGCAACACAACTGTAGTTCCAAGAAACATAGTATTATGCAATAATCTCCATAAAATCTAACTGGTAAGACACAGATCATGGCTAACTAATCACACTCCTCTAGCTTACGAACCTCTTATGTTGTGCAGACATGATACAACATGTTTTTACAATTATCAAACTCTTCATCTCAAATTGAAAGGCAAATATTTCATAATTAGTATATAACCTCACACTGTGGAAATTAAAATTCAATCCTTAATGAAGTTTCACATCTCGGCAAACATGAGAGTGTTCAAATCCCATTAGTTTCCTCCATACATTATGAAGATGCAAATGGGCAAAAGCAAACCAGAGAAGTTTAAGCAACCAATAGAAGTTTCTCCTGATCCAAGCATAATGTTTCTGCCTTCTTAACACATTGGAGGGACCATTAATGTCAGAGGACAGAAATTTATGCCCAAACCAGAAATAACTTCTCAGCAAACCAATTAAAATAACAAATAATAGGAAGAGAAGCAAAAGAGCAGTTAAAGTGACCAAGTACTTTATGCAGTTCTCATGAATGACTCCCTGCGATGTTGAAGAATCAATGCCATCATTGCTCACACCAATCTCTGATTGGCCATTAAATTTTCCGAACGCCTCAGATAACTGGTAGTGTACCAATAAGGAAAATCTAATGTTAAAAACATTGGCCCCACAAAGCCTTCAAAAAATCTGGGAAGGAAACAAAATGAAAAGAAAGCAAAATTGAAATTTAATGATGTTTGCATACTTGTCTAGAGGTTAGAGCAGTGATTGCATAAGATAGCAAGTCCTCCCAAGCATTGTGCATTATGAATGCCCTTTATGGATTTGATTGTATAAAAAAAGTAAAATTGGAGCCTAATGCTCAAGCCCTTTTGGTGTCTATCACTATATCTCATGTTCGTTGAAATCAGCACCAAGCTTATGACATCTTCTGTCTAGGGGTCAAATTTGTCTATATCCTATGTTTCACACATTTTCCTAGTAGTTTGAAGTGCCAGAGTACCATTATGATATTCAGTTCCTGAGTATCCTTAATTTCTTGCCAGAACATAGGTATTTCAGAACAAAGAGAAAAGTCAAATTACGTCTCATTATGTCCGAGTCTCTCTCTCTCTATATATATATATACCACTTCAAGTTCCAAATAAGGGAAAAAAAAGTCTCAGATCTTTAGCCTTTCACAAAATCAAACTGATCACCTTCTGATACAGATTAATCCAATTTTTCAACTTGCTAGTTTATAAATGAAAAAGGCTGAAATATTTATATCTATCTAAAAGGGAGTGCTTTTACAAATTTCAGAAATGGCACAAATTTTTATCTTTTCCAAACCTTTTTCCATATAGCAATCCATTTCACGGCGACAAACATGAGCTATTCAAACTGAAATATTCCATGTGAGAAACAAATTTGCATCAACTCTTAATCCAATATACCTGTGAACCATACTTTGAACCTGAAAATGACGATATCTTTTCATTGAGGCACCGGACAAAGCTCCTAAAACAAATTAAGGGGGAAAAAACAAAAACATCACTTCATTAGTCTCTCACTCAAAAACACTAAGCCATCTTCTGCACTGTCCCTAGAGACATTATAAAAATTTTCTTCAAAATCCTTAGATTTATGGATATGGGAAAGCTATCCAAGCTGGCAAATAATTATCATCTTGACAACCCTTCAATGGTTTCCAAAACCAACCATCTCCCTATCCAACATGCAAAACACATAAGGACTATATGAAAACTGTTCTTTACACTAACAGCTCCAATCCTACATCAACATTACATGAAATAGAATGCAAATCTATCAGTGAGAGATTCTGGTTTTCAAGATGAGGACAAATTACCACTTAAGAAGCTACACATACACGGGACCATAAAACATGACGCTTGATATATCTACAGAAACAATCAAGTTTAACACCAAAAGTTTGTTACTTGAGCAGGCAAACAAGTCTAACATGCAGAAAAATAAAAATAAATGGATACAAATCTAAGTCCAACCTCAAGTAACCTCCCTTGCCCAACCCAAAGTACTTGGACATCAATAATTTTTTTGTAAGTTTTACATACCATATTCCTTTTTCATCAGCTCCAAAAACCATTGGGTTACAATCAAATCCCACACCTATGACCATTTTCTCAGAAAAAAATAGGACCTGGAAACAAGCAATAAATTATACACAGTTCATTTATTAACACAAAATTAGTCAGAAATGGCTGAGAAAACAACAAAAACTCAAAAGATTAACAAGAGTGGATGCTGACCCACATCACGGAGAGGTAAATCGCGAAATGCCACATTTTGGGACAGTGGAGAAGGACCAACATCATCAACAAAGTAAATCATAGAATTATGACCTGTAAAATAGTGCAAATGGCAGATATAGATGAATAAGCACATAAAAATCAGGTAAAGGTGAGGTTCTTATTAATTTCAGGCAATGAAAGCTATGTAAAAGCCTTGAAAGCATAAAGCATAAAATTTAAATAAAATTTTCTGCCAAATAAAATTTAATCAAATATAAGAAAAAGCTTATAAGACTACTAACAATGCATAGCACTTTAACTTTGCCAGTGACATACAACAGAGAGATATTTCTGACCTACATAAGCTAATGTTTTGCCACTTGGTGACCACTTAACACCAAATGCCCAGGAAAATGACAGATCAAGCTGGACAATTTGCTGTTTCAACAAAAAATTAACAGCGGATAATAAGGTTATGCAGCATCAACAAAATGACAAAAGGATGACACACAGACACAGATACATGCACATAAGATATTACAATGGGATCAAACAATTAGGATGAAGGAAAAATGTCGGAAAGATCAAAAAGCTTGCTACATAACTAAATAAAAGACTCCCACTATTGGAAAGACGTTCAATTAATTTTACAGTTAAATTGCCTCAAAACTAAGACCAGAAAAGGAAAACAAGGTTTCCACACAAACGCCCTTCCATTTAGACCAATCCTCATTCCTCAAATCACAAGAATAACAACCAGAACCTTTTTTTATGAGGTAAATTTTGTGTATAATGTACTTCCTTGGGGGTTCAGGATAACACATCAGATCAGTGAATGGCTTAAATTTGCCTGAAACTCCAATGCACCAAAAGATGCAGAAGAAAAAAAGCATAACATATCAACTTAAACAGTTACCTCCAAATGAACCATACTATCCACACGCACAATTTCACTTGAACAACTGTTGCACATGCCATGGGCTGGACATGTATGTACACTATCCCAACTTATAAGCTTTTTACTCAATATTTTGATGCACATAATAACTGGTAAGATACCAGAATGATTATTCTTGATCTCACTTTTAAGTCGATGGATGCTCATTCTAACCTCTGTATTATGTTATCCACTCGTTCTTGGACACAGTGCACTGCATCTTTACATGCTCCATCTCAGACTGATTTCAACCTCAATCAGAATAATGGGTTTAATTGGTGTTATTCAAGTTGTTATTGATAAAAGATCATACTGAATATGTTAATTGATCTTCAAGTTATATTTGACATGTTCTAGTTATAAAGACCCCAAAATAACTAACAGCAAATTTCAAACTGTTTTTTCCACATCTAAAAGGGTGCTCTTCCACAAAGCAAGATTTAAGTCAATTCCAAATAGGATCAAATGAGTACAAGAGGAAGAAAGTGAAGATGCATTTCCTCCATCTTGTATCTTCTTAGAAAAGAATGTCAAGTTTCTCTTGTTGCCATCACAATTTAGTAATGCCCAAAAACTTAGTAGTGAAGGCTAATTGACCTTGAGACTTTAATAGACCAACACTAATTTAATGAAACTCTAAAATAACTAGCAGTTACTCTATAGATTCTCCAATCAACTCAAAATTGAAATCGAACCATAACCTAAGGTTCTCGAATATTTGACTGTGAATTCTCTTGATTTCTTGGCTGCATCACTAGTTCCCAAAGACAATCACAGAAACCAATAAGAAACCATATGGAGCCTACTGCCCAAACTGCACCTGTAAATGTAATACCATAAACTGATCCCAACCTTTAGAGTATAAATTGTTTTACATTATAGTTAAATCTCAAATTTAAAATAATAGATAAACCAATTTCCAAAGCTTTTCCATGACAAATGCTTCCAATGTAATTTTGTTTATAAAGATAGTTTCTCCAGCACACAAAATCTTTTTTAGAAAAAAAAAAAAAACCTCTCCAAATTTGGAGTCTGAAGAAGAGCTTGCTTTTGAGTCCCTGGCCATGGGGAAAAAAAGCAATCAAGAATAGAAAATAACTTAGATAATGGGAACTTTAAAAAGAAAAAGAATAAAACAATAATAATCCAAAACTATGACATACTTTGTATCAACACCTTTTATAAAGGTGGAAAAAACTCGACATTTTCCATCAGTAGATGTTGTTGCAAGAAGAATCTGTAGTTACAAGGACATAGTAAACAATGTCAAAGGTTCATATATATAAGGGAAAATAACTACTTACAACTTCATTATGTTGCTAAATTGCTTCATCATAGGAACACCTCTTCTTTAGATTTTATACCCCTACAACCATTTTATTTTAAGATGACAAAGTCCTGAAGAAATTGGATTATTACTGCAGTACATGGGGATCAGGAAATCCAAAGGGGAAAAAGCCCATATCCAGCAGCTCTGCTTCACTTCTGCTTATTACTTATCTCTATTCCTTTTTCCTTTAAAAGAATTCAGACGCTTTCAAGATGTAAGCAGTTTTTTGAAAATTCATCCTATCATGTTGGATCATCAATTTAAGGGACAATCTAATATTTAACCAGGTAAAACACACACAACAGATTTTGCAATTAAGAAGAATTGGTAGTGGCTATGTTAAGTTTGGATAAAAATCTAAGGGTGCACGAACCTATTTGCAGCTTTGCAACAATGAAATAATGCAGAAAAAAAAACTAACATTATTGGGGTGCCAAGCAACACTTGTCACAGAGGAATCATGTCTCTTCCTTAAAACTTTACTGACCCACCTGTAGAAATGTAAAATCAAGCAAACAAATATCAACCAAATGAGAAGTTTTTTTCCCAATAAATGATCTTCGGGATATAAGAATCATGAAAGAATGCAAATTAAGAAGAGCTCATGTCAAACAATTTAAGTAGGTAAAACCAAAATGATAAAAGCGAAAAAAAACTTCTCTCAATAATTAAAGCAGAGACATAGAAATAAAGGACATGAGAATTTCTTGAGCATTTAATGCAACTCTTGATGCCACTGACATAAATATTTTCAGGTATGTTCATATAATGAAAATTTAGGCCCAGACACAAACTGCATAACGTTAATAACCCTTGCTTCAAGTTACACAAGACAAGAGTATATACAGGCTAAAGTACAAGAATTTCTTCCCTAACAAAATTCAAGCAAATATATCAGTTATCATAATAAAAAATAAAAATGTAGAAACCCAAAATTAGGAAGTAGATATGCAAATCATATAGTAATTACCAGTTATTGTCTTGCTCATAGTAGCATATACATACAGTTTTAGCCCCACTTCCAACAGCAAACTTATTCTCTGGGAATGGAGCAAGAAAATAATAAATCCTTTTGCAGTCACAATAATAACATGAAGAAACCTAGATATGTTCTATAAGTGGGAGGCCGGTTAGATATATGCAAACCTATACACAAATCCTATCAACAATTGATCTACAAATAAATTCACAATTTAAGTGGCCAGCTCTAGCAAATTTGGCTTTGTGTCTAAAGCAATTGAGCAACATCATATAGTGACATGAGGCCACAATGCTTCAACAAATGTTATTAACTAGTTACATGTGGAAACTTTGGTCCCCATCACGTGCTAAGCTATTCAGGCAAGGAAAAAAATGAAAGCCTTATATCAGAAAAGAATTGTGTTTGAGTACCTCTTGGACTCCACTGCACACAAAGTGCAGCACGGTTAAGCCTGAGAATAACAAGGGTTGGTACCCATTCTGGTCCTTCTTTGTTCCATACATATCTTGAAAGGAAAAAATGATTCATTCAACAAGAAAACAACAACAAAAAAAAGGAATAAGTTGAGAAATAGTAGTCTTATGTCAGTGGACATGCATACAAGTGAGAAATAGGGGAAGAGAGAAATAGATAAATGAAATTAATGCTAAAACTGCTAAAGAAGCACTCACGAATTTCGATCATGAGATGCAGTAACAATTCTGTTTGATCTCACACTCCAATCTATCCCAGAGACAATTTGATCATGCTGAGAAACAATTTGAATTGCAAAAAGTTAGTAGACAAAGGTAGCTAAAATAGATAATACACACTCACACACAGCTGGATCAGAAAAGGAACAGCCAGATATGAATCAGCCACACACCACAAAAGTGCAAGTGTTAAAACTTGGCAGTAAAGAAGAAGAGTTACATGGCTATCAGGAAAAGTTAACACAATACTGAAGCAAAATACTTATCCAAATGAATAGTAAATAGATAAGAAAGCTACTTGACTGAATCGTATGTTGCAAAAAAGAGGATCATACAACACCCGGTACTATTCTAATTATCCAGATTTTACAACACAGAAAAACTGAAAATAAGGTTCACATAAGGGTTTTCCAGTGAACAATGCATGAGACCTTGCACGTTGTGTGTTTGAGGGAGATTAGGTACCTGTAGCCTTGCCCTTATCCATGAGAAGTTAACACAACACTCGGCAGTAAAGAAGAAAAGTTACATGGCTATCAGGAAAAGTTAAAACAATACTGAAGCAAAATACTTATCCAAATGAATAGTAAATAGATAAGAAAGCTACTTGACTAAATCGTATGTTGCAATAAAGAGAATCATACAACACCTGGTACTATTCTAATTATCCAGATTTTACAACACAGAAAAACTGAAAATAAGGTTCACATAAGGGTTTTCCAGTGAACAATGCATGAGACCTTGCACGTTGTGTGTTTGAGGGAGATTAGGTACCTGTAGCCTTCCCCTTATCCATGAGAAAGAAAAGTTACCTTTTGGAGGACATGTACCCTGTCCCATTTGTCTTGGGAGGATTTATAAATGTGAACTTCATTATTATTGGGACAAAGTGCAATCACTGGGAGATAATAATAAAAAAAAAAAGTTTCATTAACAGGGGGGAAATTTCAAGAAATTAGAATTAGAAAAGAATGAGTATTTGAATGACATTTTGAAATACAGATCCAAATTCAGCATCATTTCTTTCAAACGCATCATATCCAAAGACAAAATGGACCCGTAAAGAGGCAATCAATGAGACAGAATGTATAAAAATCATTATACGAACAACATGAAAGAGGTCCAATATCAGCGCTTGATCAAAAACAAGATTCGAAAACAAAGAAATTATTATTTTTTCTACATTTTCCAAGAATCCAAACAGAAAACATATAAAGTACTTATATAACACTTCAAGAAATAAGAAAGTTAGTTACTAGTGTGATCGGGACTCCAAGCGTGGCAAGTTATGCACTGGGCCAACTGGTGAACCGCGACGACCGCCATTTCTTGCACTTTTGCGCTCGATAGTCTGGGAAGAATGTAAAAGCTGGTGATCACTTTTCACCATAAATTTATATCGGACCTTAAGCTTAATTTTCCAAGGAAGATAACCACAATGCCATTTTCAGATCAAATTCTGTTCATCTGTTGCCGTCTGGCTCAAGCAACGCCCTTGCACTTCATTCATATATATATATATCTTGGGATGGGCTAGTCATTTTACCCAAATTTTTTCTATAATGAGAAATAATTTAATATTAATCCTAAAAAAAAGTAATTTAATATTAAAATTCAAGTTAAATACACACAATTATAATTTTAAAATAAGCGAGTGAAATTCATTAAAAATTCTACCTTAAAAAATTAAATAACTTTTTATTAAAAGATTGAAAGCAAAATACGTGTTTTGCTTATATTTTAGTATTAGTGTTATTTTTCTTTTAATAAATAAAACATCTTTAGAATTTGATTTCAATCAACCTGTTTTCTTATTTATTTTTAACTGAAATAACGGTTTAATACTTCAAAGGATAAAAATAATATCATGAAAATAAAAAAATTTTAAAGATATTTAAATATTTTTTACATTTGTAATCTGATAATAAGTATATTTAAGTAAATTTAAGATATCTTATATTCTATATCCAAATCTCTCCGTTCTCATTTAAAAATATATATTTTTAAAAAAATAAATACATATAAAAATAATAATAATAAATTTAAAATAGAATAACAATCTATGTGAAACAAAAACTCATTTCAAGAATTGCATCAAAGAATTATTTTCTAATTTAAATTCCTAAATATATTCATCAACAAAGTAATTGTAAAGTGAATTTGAATTGAGTTTAAATATTATTAAGAGTAAATAAGATAATAGAATTATATTTAGTATAGGATATAAAATTTTAAATAAAATAAAATAAAATATAAAATTTTATTAAATTATACTGATATATTTATATAAATATTATCTTATTATGATTTAATATAAAATATTTAAATAATTAACATTTATTTAAATTATTATCTAAATTTAATATTTTTTTCATTATTTAATATATTTTAATATTGATTTTTATCTATTAGAAATCAGTCTCAGAAAATAATAAAATTATCAAATTTATTTTAATTGTTATATTATGATCAGCCTTTATTATTTATATGATATTAAAGATATATATATATATATAATTTTAGCCTCCCTAATTTTCTACTTTTCATTCTAATTTTTTTTAAGAAGAGTGAAATTACTTTATTATTATTTTTAATTACTGTATAAATGAAAACAACGAGCCCAAACTACAAGTGTGTCCAGCAATGCCCAAATCCCAACTGATGTCCTTTGACCCGCTTCGAAACGGTACACGTTAGCAAAAGGCGCGCACATTAGAAAGAAAGGAGAGGAAGAAAGAAGACTTCCGATCGCTTTCAGAAACAGGACCGTCTCTTCTCCATCTCCGATCTACCGCTCCGTAAGCTCCGATCTATTATTTAATCATTCATGTCTGGTCATGTCAAATAATCGATTTGATTATTGAGGCTTTTAGAGATTTATTGATTTTTTTTCTTTTTTCTCTTGCGCAATCTCATATGCATGCAAGTACAATGGTGTGAATAGAAAAATAATTTGAGAACTTTTTTAATTTGTATGAATGTGCATACTGAATAGTGTATTGGGCTGCTGAGAGAACTGAAGAAAATGATTCTAACCTTGCAGTGTTTATTCTTTCATTTAATTAAAAAATTGAAAATTCCCAGCTTGTGTAGATCTAGTTTATACCCAGAAATTCGTTCTTTTATTTATATGATAAAAATTTTAGTTGGATTGATCCTTTTCCCTCCATGTGGCTGTGATTCATTTCAATTCAAATGAATTCTTATGAAATCTTAGATTCTAAACAAGGCGTTTATGATTCAATTCCTTGCAAATCATCAACACTTGTTAATTGGATTTAGTTATAGTTGATCTTGGTTTATGCTGGTCTGTATTTGTTATTGACTGGACTACACCTTTTTTCTACTTAGCCTTAACAAAGGCATATTTCCAGGAGAGAGATCAAGCAATATGCCTGAAAGCAAGAGAAAAGCTCCTATATGGGTTGATAGGAAACCTCCTACATTGGTTGATCTTTGTGTTAATGTAGCAATAAGTAACGTGAGGTATCTAGGAGATGTTGGGGAAACAGATTTACATCTCCTTGATCGCATTTTACCGCACTGTACATTGGACCAGTTGATGCATGTAGAGAAGAGCACGGTGGTAAGATGTCTTATGTCACTTTTTGAATATTCTTTTTTGGCTTTTTGTTTAGACGTATTTAAATTTTTTGGTTAATTGATATAGGGGCGAGATCTTAGCCCAGTAACTGATAAACTATGGAAGAGATTCTATGAGCGGCAGTTTGGTGAGACAAATACTAATCTTGCAATTGAGAGGATGAGGTGGTGCAAAGCTTCCTTTCGATGGAAAGACCTATATGATGTACCTCTTCTTTATCCCTTGGTTACTATTATTCTGAATGTTTGTCCATTCATAGACAAATGCACAAATATAATATTTTTAAAATTTCCTTTAAGTGGACTACTTTTATGGTTCTTATCGTGGAATTTTTGTTGAAACATATCTAATGAACACAATTTCCTTACAAAACATTTGTTCTAATGTGTGAATTTTTGCAGGCAAAACTGAAGGTTATTGCTAAGGAGGAGGATGAAGCTGTTGCTCGACTTCGGCAATCGTACAAAAAAGAAGATGCTAGTATGTTCTTAATAATTTGAAATATGTGCTATTCTTCTTTGCTTTACATATATATATGTTTCCTTGTACATTGTTAAATGTGCATGGAATATTTCTTGATTTTTCAATGTTAAAATATGCAAGGTATATTTCCTAATATTTTACTTGTGTTCCTCCTCGTCACTCTATGATACTATTACGTTGAGGTTTTATACTGTGGGGCCACTGATGGCCACCAAGTGTCAGAGATAATGAGTGTTTAGCAGCCACTTGATTTAAAGGTCTTTGGTCATGGAGTGTTAGATTCATGTGCATTTTTATTTTTCTTGTCCTTCTGTTTTCTCTCTCCCTCTCTTTTTTTATTTATTTTACTAATGACACTTTGTAGTCCAAGTGCAATTTCAATCATACTTCAACTAAATACTAGCATGTTTAAGATTTAATATAGCTTCTTTCTTTGTTTGATACTTGTGTACCTTTAAATACTCATGTATTGTTGATTATTTTCTTCTTTCTGGAATGTTAGAGGGAGAGTAGGGGGATTAAATCTTTTATTGGTGATTTTCTCATGAAAATACTCACTTTGTATCTTTGATAGAGTTTCAATTACTTAAGGAATACATCAATTACAATAATTACAGATTATATAAACATGTGCCTTCCTGCCTATATTAGGCACAAAGTTAATGTGAGTGTTGTCATCGGAATTCTAATTACATAAATAGATAAGGTGATCTCTGGTGCAATATTAGCTGCTGTGCCTTTGTGCATTCTCAAAATTCTTAACCAGTATTCGATATTTTGTAGAAAAGCAAAGTAAGCAAATTCGCCTTTGCACAAAGGTTCCACCTTCAAGCAGTAGAAAGAACTTTTATGGTAATCTTTTCCTCTTCTCTTGTAATAACTTGCAGCCTTTTGCAGTAGCTTTGAAACTGTAGAGGATGTATTCCAGATTTGTATGTTTTATATTTTGTTGTTTACTTAAAAATATTTGTTTCTAGGAAGTGGACCTGGATACAATCTTTCCCATGTGAAGAGCAACTTGATGAAGAAATCAAAAGTGGAATTTCTTAAGAGGTAACTTCTTATGCATGCTTATTTTTAGGAAATCATGAAATTCTTTGGAATTTTATGATGATGATATCAGATGCTGCTAATTCATCCATCGATAGCAATATTAGTAAGTTATAAACTAAACATGGTTAGCGCATTCAAATTTCAAAAAAAAGACTAAGCAATCATTTATGCTTAGTATTACTAGGGAATAAAATGGTTCACCATTTCTTTTCTAAAGCAGCTTTTAATCCTGCTTTGTAGAATTGCTTTTTTTTTTAATTATTCTTTTATTTTTTACTTTTCTGCTTTTGAGCAGCCGAGAAGTGAAAAATATTGCGGCCATGAAGAAAATTTCGGTGCAAAGAAACAATAGGTAATATTTTCAGTTGGCGTCATACCAATTTGTTCATAAAATGCTCTACTTATCCATGTGTGCTTGTTGCTCTACAGTGCCTCTTCTGTGACAAAGACTGGGGGATTTCCTGGAAATAATTCTGCATCATCTTCTAGAGAAACAAAGTCGTTTGAGCGGAGATTCTAGAAGTATGTGATCTGAGTGAGAGAGCAATATAAAATTATTTGCTTGCTTGAGCTTTGTAACATTTGAAGTTTCAATTTGAATAAACTTGTTCAACGTAAATGTACAAGCTCCCTTCATCCCCATCTCATCTGTATCCACATTGTGCATTTCTACGGAGGAACATTTGAAATAGTACTATATTCCTTTTGATTTTAGTATTTCTCGGGGAGTTTTTGCCGATTTAGGTTTTTGTCAATTTAGGATTAGAGAAAAAAAAATATATCTGCAGGAAAAAAATTTGCTGATTTGAGATTGTCCGCGGTGGTCAAATTCAAAGTGCGCCAGGCCTGTCGCGCATTGCTACGTTCATTTTGGTCTGCGCCATTCATTTTATTATAATAATAAATTTATATTATATTAATTTAATAATATTATTTATATTATATTATTTTTAATATATTATTATAATAACACTATAATTAAAAATAGTACCAGTTATAAATTTATTGATACATAATTATTATATTTAATATAATTTATCATTCTTAATATATAGAGGTATTATAAAGTTAGTAATAAAATATTAAAATTATGAAATAGTATTATTCTGTAATTAAATAAATATCACATCATTCATACTATTTAATTATATATATTATAAAAAATAATTAAAATTTTTTGTTGTTAGATAGATTGATACGATATCACTGTTTTAATTTTATAAGTAATAAATTTTTATTTAAATATTAATAAAAAATATTAAAATTTGATATATTAAAAATTATGAAAAATTTTCATTATTATAAAAAATAAAATATAAATAATACTATTAAATTAATATAATATAAATATATCATTATATATATTAAAAATTAAAATTAAAAAAAAAAAAAACAACAACAACTTGGCATGGCAACCGTCTAAATGGCGCTAGGGCCAAAATCACACTATCGACTGCAACTCCGGCCAATATATTTATAAATAAATAAAAACTGATACTTTTGTAAAATTTTAAATAAACATTTTTTTTCTCTTAATCCGAAATCAATAAATTTTTTTCTTTTCAATTTCAAATTGACAAAAAAATCATATTTCTCACTGTTATAATATATTCGTGGTTATAATTGTTCTATTTTGATGCTCTCATTAACAATATGTATAGTTCACTTCCATCGCTTTTTATCAGTTTAATTTAAACAAAAATTAAAATTCAATTTCAGAAATTGAATTCTTTGAAATGTGTGATAATTAAAATAAATTCCTCAATTATCATTTATTATATTTATTAGAATTAATTATTTTGTATTGGTATAATTTGATCTAATTAATTAGAATATCCATTTATTTTATTTTATAAATTAAATTAAAATATCATTGTATTATAATTCTGTTAATGGCGGTGG
Source organism: Manihot esculenta (assembly GCF_001659605.2). Taxonomy (NCBI): domain Eukaryota; kingdom Viridiplantae; phylum Streptophyta; class Magnoliopsida; order Malpighiales; family Euphorbiaceae; genus Manihot; species Manihot esculenta. The sequence continues at coordinate 6,884,586 of NC_035162.2, read as the reverse complement.
ACAACAGTTAATTTTTTCAATTTTTTACCTTTAGTCTATATTTTTTCTTGAGTAGTTATTTCAATGAAAAAATTACTTTTCTTTAATCTACAAATTACACTCCATTACTTTTCATATGCTCATTCATGGAAGTCCAAATTACCATCCTCCCTGCTCAATATTTAGCTGCCCACTCATCCATGGAAGTCTAAATATCATATTAGAACTATGTCACCGCGGGCAATGAATTCAATGAAATTACTTGCTGCTTGGCTCATTTTGAAGGAAAATCGCACACACCATTTGTAAAATTGCAGCAATGGTCACTGTAGCTGCAATTGATGCTAAATTGCAGCAATGGCCACTGTAGCTGTTTTTTTGTCTAGATAACACTATTAGACTTTTCAAGGTTAAGTTGCGTTTCTTCACAATGATTTTCTGTAATCCCACCATTAAAGGTTTTTCAGGACAGGAATAGACCCCACTCACAATGTAAGCTTCTTTTTCAAAGTGGTCTCCACTCAGCAACTGTTGATAATGTATATGAATGTTTCACATGCACAAGCTTTTAGTTTATCTTTGATAAATTAAAATTTTTATACAATTTTCCAGAATAAAAATCAAATCACACACCCAGTTTTTCACATATAGAAACCCAGCTCAAATATTCAACAAGGGTATAATGTTCATAAATACAAGAATGATTAACCATTTCTCGCCAAATCACAAAAAGATTTTTTTCAAAGCTGCATTATCTGATATTCTGAAGAGGTTAATGGCAGAAAATATACAGAGAAGGGGAGAAGAAGAAGAATGATAATAAGAAGAAGAATAATAGAAGAATTGACAGAGAAGAAGAATTTGAATTAGGACTGATACAAATAAAAATGGGAAGGTTTGCCATGATTGTTGTTGTGAGAGGTAATTGTGAAATTCTAAGTTAAATGATAGGGAGGAGGAAGGAAGAGATGAACAGAGAGGGAACGAAGGAGAAGTGAGATTGTCATTAGCTGGGGTATAAGTTATTTGGACTCGGTGTTTCCAATGGAGGATAATTTAAATATTTTCTAGTGATTTAACAGTAAAATTGCTTAAAAATTAACAGTTATAGAATTAAATTATAAGAATATTTTAATTTAATTTATAAAATTGAGAAGCATTTTAATTAATTAGACTTAACTATAAAATAAAAAATAATTAACTTTTTTTTAACTGTGAGACAATAAAATTCAAAAATTCTAAATTTATTCAAATGTATTTATCAGTTAAATTTTATGAGTGCGATAAAAAATAATTAAAGATTAATAAATAATTTAAAATATTAATACTTGAAAAAAATAATAAACAATATTTTTGCATTTTTTTAATTTTATATTATCTTGTAAATATTAAATAAAAGTCATAAAAGCTACTCTTTATCTTACCTTAAACAATAAGATACTCATACTTAGTCTTTTGATTTGTTGAATAGAATCAGAAATGGAAAGAGAACTGTGGGTGCGGTGCCAGAGGGAACAATAACTATTTGACAATCAATATGTACGAGTAGCTTTACATGTTTGTTATTATTATTAAGTTATTGCGAGTAAGATTTTTTTTTTTCTTTTTATAATAGAAAATGATATATTAAGAGTAGTTTAGGAATAGAGAATAAATGAATTTTAATTTTAGAATTAAGTTAAATAAAAATTATATAGAATTGAATTAAAATTTAAATTAAATTGAATTTTATAGGATCCTAATTTAATTCTTTGAACCAACCATTGTAATTACAACTTCAACATCCTGCTGTCTTGACCTAGGGATTTATAAGTTATAACCCATCCTTAGACTAATTAATCAGAATTAGGTAAAAATGGCTTTGTTCATCTAATCGAAATTTAAGGGTTTATGTTGCAAGGGAATATTGAATGGCAGTTCATTAATTGGATGTACATTTGGGGACGCTTTAATGGAAGTGACGCCGAATATCACCTCGGAAAACTTAAATTGGAATTTGATGCTCCATAGGAGTTGAAAATTAAAAGGAGATGACATCACAAACAAGATCAAATCAAATAAAATGCATTAAATTCAAACATTACACGGTTCAAGCTAAGAATTACAAAAATATAAAAATGAAATTTGTTTCTGAATACAAAGACACAGCAAATCGTTGACAGTTGTGCTTCCAACAAAAGCCTAATTATTTTCAGGCGAAAAAAATTTAGGAAAGTTGCATTTATTCATCCTTATGTTTTTCACTGTTATTTATTATTATAGTTATTATTATTATCCACCTCCCTTTCACAGATTGAAATATTAAATGCATTGACGGAGAGCCTAAATCCCAGATCCAGCAAGTCGTCGCCTGGAGGCATTTGAAACAGAAACCTGACCTAGCCTATCTGCTTCGCTCTTGTCCATCCGTTCTTTGAGCGGCATATAATGTCGCAGCCATGCCCCAATGTACACCTAAATAGCCAAATAGATTAGTAAGTAAAAAACCACCATACAAAATTCTGAAACATATCGAAATGCTGCAATGTTTCTTTCCAAACTATAATTCCTCCCCACAGAGGCGAGCCTGAAATTCTTTCGGAGTATAAACTGTATCAGTATTCGATCATCCTTTGGAGTCAGACAGAAAGTTTTTTACCCTGTTAATTGATACATCATTCTTTCCCCATGGGAAGTAAACAGAAATGTATATATACATATAAACTCAGATGTGGAAACAGCAGCAACAATAACAGTAATAGTGTGATAGTTGATGCCAAAAAGCAATCATCGACTGTCCCCAACTAAGTACTTGCATAGGCATATACTCGTCATGCTTCAAGTCATTACTTCCAATGTTTCTTATCCCCTGATTTAGTGTGTATGCCTAATGCCTCTTAGGTCTGTGCACCGAGCAATCCATCCTGCAATTACTATGACCCTAGCCCCGACTCTTACCCTTTGTGAATAAACAAAACCCAAATATACCTCTTCCAGACTTCCACTCAGATCCTCCAGACTTTGTTTTCATTTTCATGAATCCTACTAAGAGTACAGTGAACCTCATAGTAAAACACTACCTCTCTTGGGACACTAGATAAAATCAAATATATGCAATCAACATTGAGATGAATTGCTGACAAAAGATTGTCCGACTGAACAAAATTAACAAGCCCCCCCAAGACAATGAGGTGAGGTTCCAAGAAATGATTTGAGCTTCTTACCTAAGTTAACAGCACGCACAATTACTAAATTCTTATCTATCAAAAGCACACATAAACCAAACTGTGGTTTATTGCTAGGCAGCTTTCATCTCAAGCATTGACAAGAATTTTTCAAGAGTAGAAAATTCAACACTGAAAAAAACAATCCCACTTTAACTGTGGCATGTCTTTTACACCCTAAAACAATTCCTTGGTTGGGGTATTGCTTCTCCAACATGTGCTATAAGCTTATCTATGGAAACTCAAAAGGCTTATAGAATCAGAATGATGCAATTCCAACCTCTCTTAAAGAAACCATGGACCCAGAACAGAACTTGGTTTAGAATTTTCACTTGAACACACAACCATCATCAACTATAAGAGTATAGTTATTAAATTCGTGTACTTGTCAAGATGAACCACAGAGGTTTTTGCTCATAGACAAAACCAATTGATCTGTGCATGTGGGGTACCATCAATTTCAGATTTTAGAGAAAGGAGCATTCATGTATATTACAAATCTGAGATATAATCACTTCGATTAAGACAATAACTAAAAAAGATTTTTTAAAACATACATCAAGAAGAAAATGCAAAACAAATTCAAGTTATAGTTAGACTGTAACCTGTTGTGGTCTCATTATCTTTGTATCAGGATCATCCAGTGACTCTCGCCAGTGTGCTAAGTACCCAGCCATTCGAGGAATTGCAAATAAAACAGGAAAGAACTCCGTTGGAAATCCCATTGCTCTGTTAACAAGAATTTATTACTATCACCAGTTTTACACTTCAGGAAAAATTAGCAAAATATATTGGGTATTTCCAGTTAGACCAAGCACCCTAAAATATTGACAGTATCTTATCTTTACCTATATATTAATCCAGAGTAGAAATCCACATTTGGATATAGCTTCCTCTTAACAAAATACTCATCAGATAGTGCAGCCTTCTCCAAAGCAACTGCCACCTGCAAATACCACAATCAATGCTTAGGAGATTGGAAATGACATAAAAGTCTTATAGTTTACTGAATATCTTCCGTTCTTGTAACCACATACAATCTCACATATTGAGACAATTGCATATCAATGAACAAAATAGGATGGGAACATGAAAGCATGAAATAACATAAAGGTGTTAACAATAATTTGGAACAGATGTTCATAACTTGTTTCTCCTATATTCATGTTTTAGGAAAATAAAATGTCCATTACAAACTTGGATTTTATTAGATTCCTGGCAAGCACAAAAACTTGTTACAATAGCCTAGGCAGTGTCCAATTTCATGTCAGACAACCTATATTTTACACACTTCCAACACCTATCACATACCAGAACGTGTCCAAGAAAGCAAAAAGATTCTTTTGGAACTGGACATGTATTTCAATCAATTTTAATGTAAGAAATGTTGCAGAGCCATTCACCAACATAAGACAAGAAGAATTATATAAAGTATGATAGAGAATAGGAACTCACCTCAATAAGAGGATCTCGACCGACAATAGAAAATACTTCCTCTGCTAGCTTCTTAATGACTTTTGCTCTAGGATCATAGTTTTTGTATACCCGATGTCCAAAACCCGACATCTTTCGCTTTCTGAATATATTGAAAGTTGCCATAAAAATCAAACTTCAATGAAGTAAAAAGTATCTTGCCTGAAAAGATACTTGCCAACAGGTTTGAGAAATAAAATTAAACATAAAACTAAAAGCAAAACTTGACATCTTTCGCATTCTAAATATATGGAAAGCAGCAAGAGAAAATCAAAACTTTGATGAAATAAAAAGCATATTGCCTGAAAAGATAAGTACTTGCCAACAGGGTCGGGAAACAAAATCAAGCATAAATACAAAAGCAACAATCACCTGTTTTTCACCCCCTCGATGAAATCTGGAATGTTCTCAACAGTTCCAATCTCATTCAGCATCTTAAGCACAGCCTAAAACGAGACAGTAACAGAAAATGGCTTACTGACTGCCAGCTGAAACAAAATAGAAGTGCAGGGCTAACTTACTGTTGGCATAAAATAAAATTTCAGAATATCAAAATCAAATGTAGAATAACTGGGACAGTGATAGAGAAAGCTAGGTACTAATTTAAGCAGGGAATTCAATAACAAAAGCATCTCAAAATGCTTACCTCATTTGCTCCACCATGAAGAGGACCATACAATGCTCCAACAGCCCCAGCAAGAGCAGTGTATACATCAACACCACTGCCAATAGAGAGTTCAAAATTGAGAAAAGACAGGCATCTCAGTTTCAGTTGAAAATTAGGATGTGTAGTTTCAGTCTAGGATGTGTACCTTGATGCAAGATGCCGAGCAGCTGCAGTGGAGCAATTCATCTCATGCTCTGCATGCAGTATAAAAAGTATATCTAGCACTCGAGCAAGTCGAGTGTTAGGTTTATATGATCGATTACCTCTGTGCAAGTTCATATAAATGAAGTTTTAATTAGGAAGAACCAAATCATTTCACAAGGACTGGCCATTATGGTATGTCATTCATTAACTGTGCAAATGAAACCTCACATAACTTTTTAAAAGAGAATGACATCCAACAATGACCATGCAGCGAGAAAAATGGACTATGAAAAAAATTAAATAGAAGATTTCAAAAAATAAAAATAAAAATAGATTATCGTTTATTGCAATAAATGAGACATATATGTTATATCAATAAGACGATGCCACACCACATACAGTGAATCTAGCATGTACAAGAAGTTCTCTGCATAAGAAAGGTTGTTGGAAGGCAGAACTGGAGGCCTGCCAGCCAACCTTAAATATGCTGCTGCCGCAATAGTTGGTGCCTACAAAATATTACATGAATTATAAAATTAGGTTTAAATAAGAGTGTTACAGCATAACAATGTGAACTGTTTATCTTGAATCAAGGAGAGGAGAAAAATTTAAACAAAATAATTGTGGACCTTCCCAAGAATGCGTGCAATTTGTTTGTCTCTCACTTGTTTGGACTTATAAAGATCTTGCCCCTGTTCCAATAAAAAATGATGTGATCAGAAATGTCTGGAATCCATATAAAATCAATAGATCGTGATTGGATCGGGATATGTTTGGTAAAAAAAAATCTTCTCCTTTCAAAGAAAAAAAAGGCTACTTGTCCTAAGGTATTACCATTATTAACACTAGAATCCTCATATTTTTTAAATTAAACTATTTAGTCCCTCCATTTTGCTTCTGACATATACTTGGTCCTTTCTGCTCATTTTGCCATTAGTATTTTTAATTAATTACTATTTAATCCCTAGATATTGTAGTTATTTACATTTCATCCCTCAATTTTGCAATTAATTACAATATCATTCCTAAGCTTCATCTTTTCGTCTATCCACTCTCTACACTCAGGAGTCGGTCTAAAACTATTAATCAACCATAACCTTCAAGCATTTGCAATTACAGTGAAAAACTTGTGCAGTAGAACGCCCAAAAAAAATCAGCATATATGATATATGCAACACGCCTATATGTCATGTTACCATTCTTAAAAGATAATATATGAACTTACTCTAAGAGCAGGATTAGCATCAGGATGAAAGATCGAAAGAGCACTCATTGCACTAACTAGCACGCCCATTGGATGTGCATCATGAGGCATTGCCTGTATAATATCCTACAAAACAAATTTATGCCTCCGTCAAATAAAAGTTTAATCAACTTATAAACAAGAATACATATTATTGTTATAGCAAACATCTGTTTCATGTACTAGAGACACTTTTCAAGCTCATTAATAAAAAATAAAGATGCCTCCAGCTAAAAAACAGAACCTCTTTGCATGGAGTAATATAAAGCTTCATGATAATAAAAATTCTATTAACACAACATAAAAATTTCGCTTCCATCAGGGGAATATGAGAAACCGAGAGAAAAAACATCAGTTGATACAATGTGTTTGACTCATGCTCATATCCCAAAAAGGCTCATAAACATATAATAGAACTAGCGGCCTGCATTTACAAATAAAAGTACCAACTTCCCCACAATCCACTCAGTGACAGAGGTTAAGGTGGACTGCGGAGCCATAGTGCCCCTAAGATTTTTCTTCTTAAAATTTTTCATAAGTTTTGTAAATAAAAAATGTCAATAATGTAAATCTCTCCTAAGGAAATTTCAATTAATCATTAAATTTGAATTTCATTCATTCAATTTCACCCCAAATTAAAATTTATATATATTCCTCAAAAAAATAAAATAGTAACTTCCATCTGGTAATTGCAATCTCATTTTCAATTTTTTTTTAATAGATCTTCATATAATAATAATAATTTATAAAAATTAAATTGAGAAAGAGAGAATAGAAATATTTAAATACCAATTTTATCCTAAATTAAGTATTCTAACTACTACAAAAGGAAAATGTACGAATATGAATACGTTAAATTTAAATATTTACTCTATCCGTTTTACTTAATTAATTTACATATTTAATGTTATATGAATATGTTAAATTTAAATATTTACTCTATCCGTTTTTACTTAATTAATTTACATATTTAATGTTATATGAATATGTTAAATTTAAAAAGAAAATTACGATGATAATATACTGCAATTATATTTTTAATAAATTGGTAGTTAAATTAAAAATATATTATCCAGCAGTTAAAACAATTTTGAGAATGAGAATAATTTAATACATACATATATATATATGCAGACTATTGCGTGTCATGAAATGGTGTTTCGGTTATTAAGAGATAGATGGCCATACCAAAATGCCCTGTGGTACAGCTGAATGCTGAGAAATAGCAAATTCCCAATCTGCTAACTGATTTTCAGATGGCAAGTTCCCATACACTGAGAAAAGGAAACATATTTAGATAAGATTTCAACTGTTAACCAAATAAACCATACCCAGAATGTGATGGAATCAAGGATGAGCAAAAGCTTCTATTTCTTTAAGTGTTAATGCTCTAAGTTACTAAGAATGCATATTGCTATGATTCCCTGATATTCAAGTGGAATGATGCAGGCAACCAAACCTCAAACACAAAAGTTGCTTTTTGAGACATCTCAAAGTTGCAAGTGGTTTAACTCGCAAGGCCATGCCTCAAACTAAGGCCCACTCATTAGCTCTTAAATAGAGATTTGAATTCCTGAAAATCTATGAGCAACAAGTTCCAAAATTTACCATTATGAGTAATTACAAAGGGTACTCACTTATGAGATAGGAGACTTCCAAAAAGGTACTACTCTCAGCCAACTCCTCTATTGGATAGCCTCTATATCTGAGGATACCCTCATCACCATCGATGTAAGAAATCGATGACTGAACAGGAGCCGTGTTGAGATAGCCTGGATCATAAAGCTTGAGACCTTTGTCATCCTTTCCAGCTGATATCTGAAATTTCACAGATATCATATCAATTACATATAAATATAAACAGAATATAAAAATCGATTGTTAATCCATGATCATGAGTTGGATCAAAAGTCACCAAATTAACCTCCAATATCTTCAAAATCATACAAGGAACAAGAATAGTCAAGTGTCACAATAACATTAATACCTTTTTGAAATCAGAGGCTTTGACGGTGCCATGTTTAGAGACCTGAATTTGATACTTCTTACCAGTCCTCTCATCAATAACAGTGAGAGTGCCCTGTAAGTTTCCCGGCGGAGAGACATGAGCGGAGACACACTGGGGCTCCAAAACGGCAGGAGAAATCGAGACCGCAGCAGCAAGGTGAGCAGCGAGAACGGCCAACCGGCCACGAGCAGCCACGGAGGATGATGATGAATCAGAGTTTGACATTGCTAGCTGGTTGGTTGGATTAGAAGCGAAGCCAACAGTGGATTGATTGATTGCTCGGCTGCGTATTATGATGCAGTTACATAAAGAAATGGGGACAATAAAAGAGATGTTGCTTTTTGTTCTGGAGGTCTTGATTGATGTGAACGGGCAGAGGATAGAAGAGGCAGCGTCTGCGTGTGGGTCTTTTCTTTTTCCACAAATATTAAATTATAATAAAGTCCTGAATTTTAAATAAATAAATTAATAAATTATAATAATTTTTATAGCAATTAAAACATTTCTTGTTATTTTAAAATATAACAATTTAGTATTACAATAAAAAATCAATTTTACTCTTTATAATTTGAAAATTTCATAGAAAATAGGTTTTTACCTTTCATTTTCTTTTATTTTCTTGTAGATTTTCTCAACAATCAAACAGTGTATTAAAAAGTTACCATTTGATGCATTTAAAAATTAAAATAAAATCACAAAAAATATCGTTTAAAAATATTGTTGTTTTACAATAATTCTATCTAATTAGATGAAATTATAGAAAATTGTATACAATATGATTAAAATTCGATTTATTTCATGAATTTAAAGAAAATTATTTTCTTAAAAGTTATTTTTTTATTTTGATAATGGTATTAACATTTTTATATATATAGATATTTTTTGATATATTTTATTTTTTAAATTAAAATATAATAGTGAAATTAAAGAAAGTGGCCAAAGAATTTGAGTAGTATTAGATTGATTAAATAATCAATTTATGCGGAGATGGCAAAGAGCGAGAGAGTGGGTTTTGCGTGCGCGAATTGGGATAGCCTAGGATTGCTAAATGCTAATTGGCGCCAAATAAGATCTGCTAGAATGAGCACTTCGGAGATGAAACCGTTATCATCTCAAAATTATGAGCTCTTCTTGCTAGCCGTTAGATCAAATGCGTTAAGTAACCATATATTTATTTATTTATATATTAAGTGATTAAAATTAGACACGTGGAATGAGTTTCCAAACCTTGAATTTAGGGAAATATTATTGTTAAAAACAATTAAGGGAAATAGTATAATAATTAAAAATTTAATATTTTATCACTTTCAAATTTAATTTGATAATAAATAAATTTGAATAAATTTAAAAAATTTTAAATTCTACTATTTTCATTTTTAATTTTTATTTAATATCATATGAGGGAAAATATTGACACCCAATTGTTTTAATTAGATTTGTTTGTAAAAATATGAAATATTGAATTTAATTAATTTACATATTGAATGAAATTCTTGTTTTAGACTGTAATTATTATAAGTTAAACTTATAGCTGCCATATAACACAGTCCAATTGATTTAACAAACTTGTTTTTAATGTAAATATCTTTGCATGGTTAAAAAAATCTAGAATAGTGACTTGATTAAAAGATTTTCTAATCAAACTAGACATTTCAGAGTTTTTACAGTTAAAAAAAAAAACAAGAAAATGAGAATCTCTTAGAAGAATACTAAATAAAAAAAGATATATTGCATGTGTTCTATTTGAATTTCATAGGTAAAACTATTTGAATTAGTATTATCTGAATAATAATTAAATATGTTTTAATTAAATTATTAAGTTACATTCAAATGAATTCTAACGGAATAGAGTCAAGTAAAAAAAAATACTGAACCGGTGGCAATCCAACATGAGTCCAGAATTCAGTGTGGGTCTTTCTCTCAAAATGGAATAAAAGTAAAGGGAAACAAAACTGTGCATTAATGCTTGTGGTCGCCACTGGTACTGCGTTCCCACGTGAGGTTCTGACTCTCTTTTCCTATATTTTGGAAATCACAGAAAGCGATGGCTTTTCTATTTATTTTATTTTTAAATGATTCGTTGGAAAAATATTAATATATATATTTTTTAAAATTACTCATGGACCCAGAAATGATGACCATGTTGGTCCAATGCGTGCAAAGGACCCATGAGGGATCGGCGAGGCTTTGATGAAGAGGCTGAGGGTTGCCAAAACTTGGCATGTTGACAAAGTGTGGAGACACCCTTTGATGAGAATTGCAGAGAAGGAAGCATGAGAAATGGGAGCTTGGTGTGACAACTGAGTCTGCCAAAACATTTATTTCCTGGCTTCTCTCTATTTTTTTTTTTTTGTTTCTCTAATGGGTTCCCTCGTGGGCTTTATGGGTTCTATTTGGTTGTTGTTTTCCTTGAAAGAGGTAGTTTCTTTTGATTCTTTTCAATTGGGTTGCCCTCCTTATGAGGGGGACTGATAATGATAGTACTAATTTTTAAGTGGATATATCATATATAATAACCATTTTGAATTTCTTGAATTTAATGCATATTGCAATTTTTACTCTCTACCATATATTTTTCATTTGAATTTTATAACAATTCTTTGCGTGTCACCTATTATTCATTCAAGGAGGTAGATTGGTAGAAATGTGTGTAAAACTGGTCCACATAACTTTTTTTTAAAAATGAAAATTTAATGTAGGAGAGACTTTTCATTTAGGAGCACGCTGCCAACCTCATTGAAATACTATAGTGTTGTTTGATGATATTCATTTATTTTTTAATGTTTAAATATTATTCTTAAAATTATTATCAAATAATAATAGTAGAGGAATAATAATAGTAGAGGATAGACGAAAATAAAGTAAGATTAGGAGACAGAAAATGCAAAATTGAAAACTGAGGAGGCAACAAATGCTAGAAAAATAAATGAAAGAGAATGCAAAGGGACCAGTTCAAATATTTACTGGAACACTGTTTGCAAAGGTTAAAAGCAATTTCAAATGGAAGGGAAAAGAGCAGTGAGACATTGATTCCATCTCTCTCTTTCTCCAAGTGTCCTTTTAAGTCAGTTCCCCTGTGGATTCTCATTTCATCAAACTCTGTGTCCTTGCTTTGCTTGTCCTCATAATCCCCACTTTTCGTTTCTTTTTTCTTTTTCTTTTTCTTTTTTTCTACTTGAACTCAGAGCAAATTGTTATTTGCTACAATTCTTCGTTAATATTAGAATTTACCCTTTCATTTTCCAAAAATTTAATATCTTAATCATAATATTAAGATTCCAAATCATTCAATATTACACAATTATAACAACAGGGTTTTTTTCTTCTCATAAAAATTTCAAATGTTTGCTCAACCCTGAACCGACTCCCTCCAGGACTATGGACCACAGCAACCAGTTAGGCCAGCTTATGTTTAATTGGAGTAACTATGATTATTGAACACTGGGGGGTTGCAGAGGCTCACATCTTCATCAGAAGACAGTGTCAGATGTTTTTTTTCCTAGCATTCTCTTATTGAAGTTCTTAAAAGTGCCAATACATGAAGCATCTGAAGCATGTGTAATTGATCTTTATCAGTCATGAATTAGTCTGTAATTTCTACAGTAGCTAAAGTAGGCATAAAATTTGGTAGAGATTTTAGGAGAAGAATTTAGTCAAACTGAAATGCTCAGTATGTTCATGATTAGAGCCATTTATAGAGGCTTCTCTGCTAAATCTTGGCATATAGCAGAAACTTAATTTTCTGCTAAAGTTAGCAGAACCTGAATTTACCTAATGCAAACAAATCTTTGAGAGCCTTTATCAAGTTCTATCATATCAGATGCCATTACTGATTTTTTTACAAGAACTACCATAACAATAAAAATAAAAATAAGAGATACAGGATACCAGCAAAGTTAATTAATATCTTACTAGAATTAATACTGGGTTCAATCCAAGAACAAGCAGGCCACCAAATAGAAAGAATGATTTGGAGAACCCATGAGAAGCTTGAGATTTCATCATCAAAGAGCCATTCTTGCTGGTGCCACAGACACCAACTTCAGTTGCAATCTTGACATTGTATGCTTGAGTTGGACTCAAACATAGGCCTGGATTACCACTTAGATCTAAATTCCTTCCTAGCCTCTTGAAGAAACTTCCATTGAAAGGCACAACTCCTCCCAGCAAGTTTCTGCTAAGATTCAAGTGGTAAATGTGAGAGAGACTGCCAAAACCTTCTGGAATTCCACCAATCAATCTGTTGTTCTGAAGCGACAGGGTGCTTAGATTCATCAGCAGGGAAAAGCTGGGTGGAATAGTGCCAGAATACCCTGAATTTGCAAGCCTTAGCTCTTGTAGTTTCACGAGCTTACCAAACTCTACTGGCAAAGGAATATTTATTGGATTGTCATCCATGATAAAGTACTGCAAGCTCTGTAAATTTGGCAATCCAGCTGGAAAATTTCCACTGAATCTGTTGTCACTCAAAGCCATGAAAGCCAGCGAACTCAGTTGCTCTATGCTGTCTGGAATACTACCATTAAGTGAATTTGAACTCAAATCAAGTTTTTGAAGCAAACCTAGTTGGCCAATCGTGTCTGGAATTGTGCCAGTAAGCGAGTTATAGCTTAGATCAAGACCCACTAGATTTGTAAGATTACCCAATTCAATCGGTATGGCACCGGTGAGAATATTATAGCTCAAATCAAGGTGTACCAAAGAGCTCAACCTGAAAATCTCAGCAGGAATAGACCCAGAAAGGCGATTTTGTGACAACGTAAGAATTTGCAAGGACATCAGGGAGGAAATCTGAGACGGGATTGGACCAACAAGCGCTAGATTTGATCTAAGACTAAGCTGTTGAAGCGAAGAATTTGTAAGTATATTTGGTGGAATAGAGAGAAGGGTCTTGGTTTGAGTAAAACAGTTCAAGAAGAAAACAGATAGAAGATAAGGAAGAGCAAATATTTGGTTGGGAAATGTAGCTGTGCTCTTGCATGTTGGGTTGGGACTAGTACCAAAATCAAGCCTGGAGACATGGAGGAGATCATCTGGTCCAAGCCGGCACTCAATTCCGGGCCAAGTTGAACCAGGCTTACAAGGGTTGGGGTAAGAAGTGCTCCAGGAATGATCAGAGGACAAAGAGTCCATGATCTTGAAAAGGGTCTGAGCCTCCGAGGGAAGCATGTCGTCAGTTGACAGGAGACTCTGGTTTGCTGTTGGCGGTGGCTGTTTGCTTGCATTGGTGACGGGAACAGAAGAAAATGAAGGGAGAGAGAAGAGAAGCAGAATGGGCAGTGAGAAGAAACTGGAAAACATAATGGAGAGGAATGGTGGTGAGGCTGTAGAAGTGAGTAGTTTCATTTGATGTGCGAGGGAGACCCAACCATGAGATGAGACAGAGAGAGGGAGAGAGATGTGATTGATATGATGGGTGGGTAGTGATTTAAATCGTGGGGTCATGAGTCATGACATTTGAGTGAGAATTTGAAACCAAGGTAGGGTCAAGGATCGACGTGAATATGATGCTTGAGAGAGAGGGGGAGAGAGAGAGAGAGAGAGATGCGTAGGGTAATAAGAGAGAGGATGTTTCACTTTCTTAGACATGTGGCGATGCTGTTAAATTCCTGAGAAATTTTTAGTTCGTGAATGGCAGGTGTCTTCTTTACTTGATAAAAGGACTTATTTAATTAAATCACGGAAATGGAAAATGGAAGCCCAATGGACTGCTCTCGTGTAGAGTTAAAAATGAGAAATTTTTTTTGGTAAATTCTGAATTAAAAAATTATTAAAATGAAATTTATCTTTTTTTTATAAGAGGTCTATTTATTTTGGCCTATAATAAATTGAATCTAATAAATATTTTCAAAAAAATGTGATTTTTTAAGTCATTTATAAGTTAATTTAAATTTATAAATATTTAAAATTTTAAAATAATTATATTATTATTTTCAGAAAAAAAAATATTATTATGTATTTTCGTTGGATGCGTCTTCCTATCCATTTATAATTCACACAAAGCTAATTTCTGGAAACTCTTTTATTAATTTCTCCTTCAAAAATTAAATTTGAATTCTCTTATTAACGGTTTATACCAAAGTAAATAATTATATATTTGATTACAGCATATTTTATAAAAAGGAAAAACAAAATTTTATATATTTTTTAAAAATTTACTGAAAAAGTTTTAAAAAATATATTAAAATATTTTTAAAATATTTTAAAAATTTATTAATTAATTATGTCATTAATTTTATTTATTAAATATTTTATTATTTAAATTTTATAATATAAAAAATTTTGTTAACTGATTTATAGAGTCTATAGAAATATATATTAATTAATTTATATTAAAAATATTTTAAAATTTTTATAATATTTAATTTTAACTGAAATAATTAATTAATATTTTTTAAAAAATATTTAAATTGTATTTTTTTTAATTGAGTATTTTTTTATACAATATGAACTAAATATTTTTTTATGAAAAGCAATTTCGCTTTATAGGTTTTTTTTGAAAGAATCTCACTTTATAGATAACTATTATTGAACGAATCAATAACAGTTTAATTAATGATAAAAATAATAAATATAAATAAAGTGAATAAAAACAGAATAATAATGGAAGGCACCATACATTCAGCAGTCAGCTAGAAATGGGCTCTTTACACTTTGCGTTTTCTTATAGTCTTGTATTTGTTATTTTAATTTAAAAAATTTTAATTATTTTAATTTAATTTTAATAAAAAAATTTAAAAAAATAAATTAAACTAATTAATAATAATAATATATTATATATTTTTTAAATAAAATAATATATTATATTTTATAATATAGAAATTAAATTATTATATTAAAATTAAATTATTTTAATTAAAATTTAAAATATTAAAAATAAAATAAAAAATAAAAAATTTATTAGATCACTTCAATTCAATTTAATTTATTTTTAAAATGAATTCACTTTGATTTAATTTTTATAAATATTAAAATTTTATTTTTTAATTAATTTTAAATTAAGTCTATTAAATACTCGTTCGCTGTTAAAAAAAATTAAGAATTTATATATTATCAGCCATGTAAAGTAAGGGTGAACATTCGGTCGATTTGATTTAAAATTGAATCGAATTGAATAAATCGAAAATTAAAATTTTAGTGTTTATAAAAATCGAACCGAAATGATTTTAATCAGAAACCGAACCGAACCGAACCGGTTTTATTCGGTTTGATTCAATTTGGTTTCGATTTTTAATAATTTTTTTATTTTTTATACTTTATTTTTAGTATTTTAAAATTTAATTAAAATATTTTAATTTTAATATAATTTAATTTCTCTATATTATTAAAAATATATATTATTATTACTAATCGATTCGATTCGGTTTTTTTGATTTTTTTCTGATCAAAATCGAACCAAATCGAAATAATCAAAATTTTTAAAATTAAAAACTGAATCGAACCGAAAAATATAAAAAATCAAACTAAATTTTCAAATCGATTCGATTCAATCGATTTTTTCGATTTAAATCGAATATTGCTCACTCCTAATGCAAAGACAGCAATATACTTAAACTTTCATTTCACGAATTAATTATTCTTTTCATTTAGAAGGGTGCACTATCGATGTTATTGTGATGAGCCTAGAATTGTTACGAAGACAATATTTCTTTTCTGCAACTTCATCTAGTGTTTGCACTTTTTTATTTTTCTTTTTTCAATTTTCAAGTTTAAACAGTTATTATTAGGCTCCACCTCTAATTAGGTTGGTCAAATATTGGGTTTTGCTATCCTTTTTACAGATAAAATAATTTTGATATATATATTTTTTTAATGGCTTTGCCGCTTTACATTTTCATATGAATTAATGGCTTTAAGAATGAAAGATAAATCTCATTCTTGTATTTTATCATTGACAGACCTTTCAACAAACAATAGGGAGGATGTTTTGGGTCCTTCATGGAGTCTTATGTATATGTTAAATCATTTAGAAGCAGTAGTTGCTCTCTCCCACTTAAAGTTAACGTAGTTACCATGGAGAGAGAAAGCTTGTATGATATTTGAGAAAAAGAGCAAAATTTAAAACTTCTTTTTTGGTTAAAAATTCAACTCTAATTGATTTTATGCTTTGAATATTTCTATAAATTTATCCAAGTCTCTTTTTTTCTTTTATTAATAGAAAAAGTTTCATACTCCATCGCTTTACATAATTTATTTAAAAAAAATTAAATAAATTATTATACAATCATATATGAGTTTAATTTTTTCTAAAATGAAAATTTTTTAAATTAAAAAAATTGATTACTTCGTTGCAAATTAGTGAACAGTAAGAAAATATAACGAATGAATTGAATTTTTGTGAGATTGAATAGATGAGAAACCTGAGATCATAATCAAACAAAGAAAAACTCATTAAGCTTTGCGTGTAGAGCTTCTAGTTTTTTCTGCACTTATAGGAGAGAAATTTTAGGCAATGCAATCTAGACAAGTAATACCAATTTGTGTAGAAAAGTTTCAACAGATGATCCTATCACTGCCTCTCCTGCAATTTTAGCTGCTTGTGGCAGACTCGATCACCTGCAACAGGAGAAAAATTTCAAGTCATTGATATATGAGCTACCTCACTACTCTTTGGGTCAACAACCTTATTCGCTGCATGACAGGCCTCTGCGGCTTTACCTTCACCAGCTGCACGGGAAGTCTCTGATTGCACGCCTTCAACTTCAGGGACCTTTCCCAGAAACTTTTGGTGCAGGTTCTCCATGGACATCTTCAAGGGCTATAGTCATCTTCTCAAAACGGAAGGTGTTTGTTTCTTTTCTCAATCTCTCAACAAGAGCAGAAATGAGTGGATTGTCAAGGCTAATAGAAGGAAGCCTTTGTAAATATACAAACCCAGCCTTGCTCAATTTCACCAATTGTGGTTCTTACAGTCTTGCATATCACATTATACCAATTCAGTACCGTTGCTGTCAAAGTTAATCAACAGTTGTCCTTTCAAACAAAAAACTCCATTCCATTTTATCCATAATCTCGGCCGTTCTGATTTTTCCAGCCAAAACATCTTTGCCAGATCCAGCTATGTTGATTTATTTTTTTCTCTTAAACTTAAAAGTAGGCTGTAATTTAGCAAATAATTGAACAATATATTTACTTCACTATGTTTCCAGTGAGAAAAACTTTCAGGTTAAGGAAGAGAGAGAGAAACTCTCAAAGAAGGTTCTGGTTCTCTTGGATCACTAAGCAAGGAGTCTCCGAGCAAGGTGAGTGTTTTTCTTTTCTTTTTTTTGACCCCATCTGATGGTGGCTTCTTCCTCACCCTGTCGATTTGGTAGTGTAGACTTCTAGTAGATCTTTGGTTTTTAGATCGTAATGCTTCAAAGATGAGGAAATACTACTGACATCTGTTGTCGGAGCTCTTTATATAGACGTTACGTCTCTGCTTTGAGTATCTAATCTTTGCTCGAAGGGAGGCTTTGAAGGTATCGATAATGGCAACTCAGGGGATTATTACTGCCATATTGGTGATCTGAGCATCCAAGAAGTTAGAGAGACCAAGAGTTCTAATGCGTTATCTACTGGGCCGAGCATTTTTTGGTGATTCTAGCCTCGAGTTTCTGAGGCTAGCGAGAATCTTTCTACTTCTCAAGTGTTTGATATTAGCTCTTTGAGTGCAAAATTAAAGGTTTTTGCGTTGATCTTCACCTGTTCCTCATATTTGATGATTGTAGATGGAAGCCCTTGGTCGTGTAGTACAACTATGTCTGCTAAATCTCACGTCTTCGGGTTTCTCAGGATGGTTAATAAGTTTTATTTGTTGGATTTTGCTCTGATTTCCTTTAGGTTGATTTATGAGAAGGGTTTGATGGTATATTCTAGGTTGGTTTCTTTAGATCCTTGCCTTTCGAGCCTTATGCTGAATCGGGTCCAAGGCCTTCATGTACAACCTCGCTTCTTTTTGGCTTTAATGCAATATTGCAGTGAAAAAAAAAAAGTAATAAAATATTGTGTGCACCTACCAATAAGAAATGCAGAAAAGAATCCAATTCAGCTTTAATTTGTAACTTGACGTTGAGCTTCGCCGATTCAGGACAAATTTCAACAAATTTAAAATTCTCCTGGAAAGTGCTTCCATAAGGATTTCCAGGAAAAAAAAAGCGTTATTTTTCCAACAATAGAAAATTAGTTCAGAGACCCAGGACCAGGAGCAAGACGATTCTATAAACCCAAAAATCTGTCTGTTTATATATATAAACTCGCAACAATCTGAAAGCGCCAGCTTTTCTTTTGTTAGACAATAGAAAATGGAAGAAACTATAAATATTTTTATAATTTCCTTTCGTTGTTTTCAATCCAGATCAATTTTCCAGTAGGTATCTGAGAAATCAAACACAGGCATGATATTAAACAAACAATAAAATAAACAAGACAATTTGATTGCAAAAAGCAAGAAATGAGAGAGAGAAGATAAGCTCAACTATGAACTAAAACGAGATAGGAATTTAAATGAGTAAATATAATAAATATAAAATTGAACAAATAAAATGACTTTTAACGAAAAATATGAGACTGAATATGGTTACCATGCCATGCTGAGATGTCTATGAATATAACGACTACTGGAGACAGCATTGTATAAATATACAAAAAGTACAAAACAGGGAAAATATATCGAGAAAAATGATGTAAACATGAATCATATAAAGTATGAGGATTGCATGTGAAATGAATCCAAACACCAATAATTCATTTTGCTCTCAGAATACAAGTGTTAAAATATCAACTAAGTCTTACTTTATATAAATTTTTTTTAAAAATATGATTTAGATATCTGAAAAGTTCCCTGTTACGTACTATATGAAGAAGTACAGAAATAAGAAAGGAACTGAGAGTTAGGGAATTGGCGGAAAAAGTTGTTATTCTGTTTGGCAAATAAACTCCAGCTACAGTTGTTATAAGAGCCACGGAGAGCCTCTGTAAAGGGTATTCAAGATCAAAGAGATAATATCTCCTCTTTTCTCTCTATTCCATTCTTCTCTCGATCCCTAATTCTCTCTCTCTCTCTCATCTCACCTCATCTTTTCTATTATTCTTATTCTCTCATCTCCTAAAATCTTGTAAGGGATCTAGATCCCTAACAATTTGTATCAGAGCAGTTGTGGCTAGGGACGGTGGTTGACAGAAGGTGGAAGGATGACCAGATCAGCTGTGGTAAGTGCCGAGATGGTTCGGATAGTGGAGTTAAAAGAACAGTTCCGGGAACTCCGAGAAAGTGTCGAGCGGAGTAACAAGGAAGTCAAAGGAAAGTTCAAATCACTGGAGGATAGTGTCAATAAATCCTCCAAAGAAAGTGAGGCGTTACGGGAAGATATGAAGGCCTTTATGAAGATCATATTGAAGGATAAAGGCAAGGAGAAGGAAGGAGAAAGTTCCAGAAAGGAAGAAAATTCTCGAGATGTTTCTACAGCGAGAGTCGGGGAAAGCAAGGGAATACTACCTACTCCGGCTGTATGTCTGAAGGATCAAGGTAATTCTAAAGATCCATTGAATACCGATACGCTGCCTAAAATTGAATTGTTGACATTCGAAGGGAAGGAACCTAGGGTTTGGTTGAGAAAATGCACCAAATACTTTGATGTATATAAGGTCCCTATGGATCAGAGGATCGGAATTGCCAGCCTGTTTCTTGTTGATAAGGCTGATGCGTGGTTTCATAACTGGAATAGGGGAAAGATCCACTGTTGGGAGGAATTTGAAAGGGATCTATGCCATAGATTTGGGGATAATGGTATAGAGGACATCGTAGAAGAATTTATGAGGCCAAGGCAGGAAGGGTCTGTAGGAGAATACCAGAGTCGATTTGAAGATTTAAGAATCAGAATGGAGAGACTTATGCCTGAATTACATGCCTCGTACTTCTTATCTGGATGCTTGGGGAGTTTGAAGGATGAAATAA
Source organism: Manihot esculenta (assembly GCF_001659605.2). Lineage (NCBI taxonomy): Eukaryota > Viridiplantae > Streptophyta > Magnoliopsida > Malpighiales > Euphorbiaceae > Manihot > Manihot esculenta. The sequence goes on along the minus strand of NC_035162.2, from coordinate 6,863,934 downwards.
GACTCATGGTTAGAATGTTTAAACCAAATACTATGGCCCAGGCTGTTGAAATTGCCAGATTACAAGAAAGAATATTGGAGCACACGAAAAGATCCAAATTCCCTATCAAACCCTACACCACCAGTTACAATTCCAAATCCAATAACCAAAGCAATAATCCTCATAGCTACAACAAACCTTTCCAACCTTATTCATACCTCCCAAACCCCCAATACAAGACTCATCTACCAAAATAAACAATACAGTGACAAAACCAGTGTCTACTACCACCCAAAACACCACTTCCTCAGTCAATAAGCCAAACACTGCAAACCCTGCCACATCAAAAAATACCCTAAACCTTGTTTTAAATGTGGGGAAAGATACTTCCCAGGCTATAGGTGTAGGAATAAGACCCTATTGGCTATTCACACTATCGAGGAAGAGAAGGAAGAACCAGGGGAAGATTTGTATGCTGTTGGTGGAGACGAATTAGTGGAGGAAGAACAAGAGCAGCTCATGCTATCAGTTAATGCAGTAGAGGGCAGCCAAGAGGCAGAAGCAATTAAGCTGCTAGGGGTTCAAAGGAACAGACAATTGGTCATTTTAATTGATAGTGGCAGTACCAGCAGCTTCTTGGACAAAAGAATAGCCACTGAATTGAAGCTACCACTGGTAGATACACCAATAACCTCTGTCACAGTGGCAGATGGACGGAAGATCATTTGCAGTTACAAGTGTGAGAAGTTTGTTTGGAAGATGCAAACTCACCAGTTTACCTTTGATGCGAGGGTACTGGAACTAGGAGGATTCGACATGATCTTGGGAGTAGATTGGCTCCGATCCCATAACCCAGTCCTATTTGATTTCATGGAATCTGAAATATTCTTTGAGAAAGACGGGAAGATAATTTCTCTGGAAGGAATCAAGGATGTGGCTGCCTATATATCCCTATGCTGCACTGAAGAGTTAATGGCCAAGAAAGGGATGGACTTCCAAACACCAGTTTTCTGCATCAGTATTTCAAACCCACAACAGTATGAGCAGATAACCAGTACTCAGTTTCCTGCTCAGCTCCAACATTTGTTAAAAGCATTCAGTGCCATATTTGCTGAGCCCACCAGTCTGCCCCCATTTAGGAGTCACAATCATGCCATTCCACTGCTGCCATCCACCAAGTCCGTTAACGTTAGGCCTTACAGATATCCTCACTTTCAGAAAAAGGAAATTGAGAAGCTGGTGTCGAAAATGCTGGAGTCTTCAGTAATACAGCCCAGCAATAGCCCATATGCATCTCCTGTATTGTTAGTGAAGAAAAAGGATGACTCTTGGAGATTCTGCATTGATTACAAAAAGCTGAATGAAAGTACTGTAAAAGATAAGTTCCCTATCCCTAAGTATAGAGGACCTTTTAGACAAACTTCATGGGGCAAGAGTTTTCTCCAAAATTGATTTGAGAGCTGGCTACCATCATATCAAGATGAATTCCTCATATATTCCTAAGACTGCATTATGATGAGTTTAGAACTCATCATGAGCATTTCCAGTTCACCTCACCAATGGCCCGACAACATTTCAGGCCTTGATGAATCACATTTTTAAGCCATTTTTGAGAAAATTTGTCTTGGTATTTTGATGATATCCTTATTTATAGCCCGGATATGCAGACTCACCTACAACACTTGAAAACTGTGTTTCGAGTATTACAGGTGAACTAGCTTTATGCAAAACAATGGTGACATGGCCAACTCCAAAATCAGTAAAAGACTTGAAGTGCTTTTTGGGCCTAATTGGTTACTATAGAAAATTTGTTAAGAATTACGGTGTGATTGCAAAACCCCTCACCGACCTGCTAAAAAAAATTCATTTCACTGGTCAATGACGGCGTAGACATGATATGCAATACAAACCCTTGTCAACTCAACATGGATGACAAATGTCCTTGAAAGTTATCAAAAAGATGTGGCAGCCACTGAAATCGTGAGAAAATTGTCCCTGGATAAGGATGCTCAGTCTGGATATCAGTTACAGAAGGGATTGTTATGGTTCAAAGGCAGGATCTATGTGGGAGAAAATACAGATTTAAGAAAGCAACTGTTAGAGTTGTACCATAATTAAACCCTAGGGGGCCATTCTAGAGTGAATGCTACCTTTCAAAGACTGAGGAGACATTTTTCTGGCCTGCTATGCTAACCACAGTTCTTCAATGGGTTAAAAAATGTGATACCTGTGCAAGATGTAGATCAGAACACTGTAATCCTCATGGATTGTTGCAACCGCTATCCATTCCTGCTCAGGCTTGGCAGGACATTACTATGGACTTTGTGGAGGGCCTCCCTAAATCCTGTGGTAAGAATGTTGTGCTAGTAGTAGTGTGTAAACTTACTAAATATGGGCATTTTATTGCTTTAAAGCACCCATACTCGGCTGCAACATTTGCAAGGTTGTTCATCGATAATGTGGCCCGATTACACGAACTTTCTTAGTCCATTATCACAGACAGGGACAAGATTTTTACCGGCCTATTTTGGAAAGAGTTGTTCCAGTGTTTGGGCACTAAGCTATCGCTCTCAAACGGATGGGCAGATCGAGAGATTGAATCAGTGTCTGAAAATGTATTTGAGGTGCATGTCTCACTCTTATCCTACAGTATGGCCAATTGGTTGACTTTTGCAGAATGGTGGTACAATACTTCCTTCCATAGTGCTCTCAAAATGTCTCCTTTTGAGGCACTCTATGGATATAGTCCTCCTCCTTTACCTCCCCTATTAACACTACAACCCCTAGCGGTAGGCGTTGTGGAAGAATTCTTGTAGCAGAGACAACAGGTGACCACACAAGTGAAAGAAAACTTACAGCTTGCTCAAGATACAATGAAGTTGTATGCTGATAAGAAGAGAATAGAAAGAGAATTTGAAGTAGGAGACTGGATATATCTAAAGTTGCAGTCGTATAGACAAACAACCTTGGCTTTGAAACAGTCCCTTAAGTTAGCAGCCAAATATTATGGGCCCTTTCAAGTGCCGAAAAGGATTGGAAAGGTAGCTTATAAACTGCAACTACCCCTGGCAGCTCTACCCACTCAATTTTTCATGTTTCCTTACTTAAATCAAAACTAGCACAACAGGAGGTACCACTAAGTGAACTACCTCTAGAAGTAGATGAAAGTTTCCTGGTAGCTCCGGAAAAGGTATTGCAGACTAAAACTGTGACCCGAAGAGAGCGAAGGGTTTTGATGGTTGATTAAATGGGTTAACTGTCCCACAAAAGATTTCACCTGGGAAGATCAGACCTTCATTCTCTCACAGTTTTCAACTTTTGCACATTCTTAGGTACAAGAAAGTGCTTATGGGGAGGGTATTGTTACACATTATAGGAAGAAGAAGAAGTACAGAAATAAAAAAGAAGGAACTGAGAGTTAGGAAATTGGCGGGAAAAGTTGTTCTGTTTGGCAAATAAACTCCAACCCCAGTTGTTATAAGAGCCACGGAGAGCCTTTACACAGGGACATTTAAGATCAAAGAAATAATATCTCCTCTTTTCTCTCTATTCCATTCTTCTCTTGATCCCTAGTTCTCTCTCTCTCTGTCTCTCATCTCATCTCTTCTATTCTTCTTATTCTCTCATCTCCTAAAATCTTGTCAGGGATCTAGATCCCTAACATTCCCCAACACAAGTAAATACTAGTTTTAAAGTACCACATGGTTGGGAATGAACTAAATAATAAAAGAAAAAAGTGATACATTTTACAAAGGCACCAAAATTCATGCCAAGTATGTTTTACACCTACAACTGAACAGGATTCAAATGAAAATTGGAAAAGGAAAACGTATCCTCTAAATTCTTACAAGCGCTGAATGTCAAACAAAAGGATTTCCCCAAGAATATCACAAAACGCTCACGCTCCACCTCCTCCCTGGTTGCCTTCTAAAACAGCTTGCAATTTAGCACCAGAGCTTATCTTATTGCAGAAAATAATACAAGAATGGCCATTCCAGGTGTATAAGACTATGAGAACATTCGGAGGAAGTTGTTGGCATATGCCATTGGCTTGACGTCAGGGTGAGGCTGCAAATTGAACAGAAATAGAGGGTGAGAAAGAAAAATGGATCATTTTCACATTCCACCAACATGTGTTGAATAGAAAAAAAATGCTCAAAGTACTCTCTTATCTCAAAAAGAGAAGAGGGAAAAGAACAAATGAATTTATTAAAAGAAAAGGCTACTGACCACTGCTGAGAATGTAACAATATTTGGCTTCAACTCAGGGGCTTCAAATCGAATAAAAGCACCCTTATTACCCATCTGAAAAGTGCAACATACAAGAAACATTTAAGACAAGCAATATCACTATAACCATACATCCAGAAATGTCTGGAATAAAACGATATCATGCAGTTAATGTTGGGATTTTAACTCCCCCAAAAGAAAAAGCAATAAGGGGTACAATGCATGGATACTCGAGACAGAATCCTACAAATTCTAGCAAAGCAGAATGATCAACACGAGTATTGTCCCCAAAACCATAGTCATTTTACTATCTGCACATTTAGCACTATGGGTGCTCCCCTTTTCGTTCTTTTTACCTTTTCTGCTCCTCCAACCCCTGGTTATTAGCTCATTTACAGAAGCAGGTTGCTCCTAATCCACCAATAAAAACAGAGATCTCTCAAAAGTGCTGTCTTTTCCTTCAAACTACCCAAAAAGCACTGAACAAAGTAACCACAAGCCGCAAGAAGGGGCCAAAGTAAGAAATTTTCTACCACCCTAATTGTATACAATCCCCTCCAACCCCACAGCATACTCACAGTTGAATTCACCAATAACATATTTTTCAATGTTCAAAAAACATACTTTTCAACTTCCAAGGCAATCATAAAGCAGAGGCAAATGACGAACTATATCACCAGTGAGCATCTATCAACCAACAATTTCCCATTTGCTTGAAATTGTTGGTAGAAAAACTCATCTTGCAAGTTGCTTCTGAAATCCTGAGGAAGAAAGGAAGGGGAGAAAGAAGCAACTTCTATAGATGCCACGTGTGCTACATAGACCCAAGGAAAGTCTCTTCTAGAACCCCGCAAGATTTCTTTAGCATAAAACAGAAATGGGATTTCAGCCCGAAACTGGGACCCCTTTCTTCCTCAGGCTCAAAATAAAAATCTCAGTGTTCCCATTAACAACATGGAATACACGTGTATCTTTTGTTATACATTTGACAAGCTCAAATAATTGCTATAATGAAAACAAGATTCAAATTCCAACAGTAAACTTCATGCAATCTATTCCTAGCTTTTGTAGCAAAGAGTCAAACTTTTGTTACCTGATCACAATAATTTGGAGCAGAGAAAACAGTAATAAGTTTACCATCATGCTCGATCTCATAACCTTCATCCTTTACTTCATGAGATCGCACAACCAAATCTGTCCGTTGTATAAAAGTGTAATTCATTAGAAGAGACCAACATAAAAAAAAAAATTTTAAAAAAATAATTGATGCTTGACAATGATTACCTAGATTATTTTCCTGCAAAAATTTTTTGGTCACATCAGCACCAAAAGAAAGGCCTACACCCCGCTTGCTAGGACCTCTTCCAGGGAAAGGTTGTGGATCACTCCATAGCAATTCACACATCAACCCTGTTGAACACCAAAGAAGTATATGAATAAAATATAAGAGTTGTTGACTAAATATTTCAAAAACCTTATAAAGTCATTAAGCACACACAAAAAGAGAGAGAGAGAGAGCTGTGTGTCCCCAACCCACAAACAAGCATGCATCAGTAAGCCATTTAAATTATAATTAAGATTTTGTCCAACTTATTGGCATAACATGTTTGGGATTGAATTATTAAAAAAATAAAAATAAACAGAATGTTGAAAATAAACTAGCAGTCAACTCACTCATTATAACACTTTCTGTTATGGCAATGATTCTGTTGCGATACTTTCTATAAATAGCCTAAATTTGTAGTGATTGTGTACATAATTAGGGAGATGATTGGGATATAATTAGACTACCTAATATATATTCTTGTAATTAATATATATACCCCAATCGACTTGAGAGGAATCATCAAGCATTTTTCTCTCAAAACTTTTGCTTCCCTGTTCTTTTTTCATCACCATTTTCATTGGTATCAGAGCCAAAAAAAACTTAGTTCAGTTGTGAGTGGCAAATCTGCCACCTCCTTTTGGAGACTTTTTGAAAATCAATTGGTCTCACCACCTACCCCACCATTCTCATCGGCTTCCGATCGGCAACCCGTTGAAGCGCCGCCACCAGAATTGGCTCCACGTGCCGCTCAAGCTGTCTATCTCTGGTCTATGCACCGGCGCATGAACCGTTCTCCGGCAATCTTTTCATGCCGGTGACCCTTTCTCCAGCATTGCCCGACGCCGACAACTCCAACCCACTAGGTCCAGTCACCTGCACAACTTGTCCTCACACGTCCCTTGTGAACAGTAGCTTTGGATTTATTGTTCACAGGCACAGATGCTCTTTTTTTGGCAAATTCAGATCCCTACTTGTTGCTCCAAAATCTCTCTCAACATGTCTGAGAAGCAAAATACCTTCAATACAGGTTCTGAGTCCCTTAAACCTTTCTTTTTAATTGCTAATGTGAAGTTGCAAGGAAGTAATAATTATGTGTCTTGGGCTGCCAACTGACAAGTCTACTGTTGATTGTCAATGGTTTACACAGTTAAGGTGAAGCTTGATGGCAAAATTGATCGCTTTAAAGCTCTCCTTGTAACTAAAGGTTACACATAGATTTTTAGGCTTGATTACAGTGATAACTTTCTCTCCAGCAGCCAAAATAGCTTCTGTTCATCTCCTTATCTCATTGGCTGCAATTAATCACTTATGAACTAGACATTAAAAATGCCTTTCCACATGGTGAGCTCATCGAAGAAATCTATATGGAGCAACCTCCAGGGTTTGTTGCTCAGGGAAAGTCAGGCTTAGTATGTCGTCTTCGACGCCCCTTGTATAGTCTAAAACAGTCTCCAAGAGCATAGTTTGGACGATTCAGCACTGTAGTTCAACAGTTTGGAATGTCTCGAAGTAATTTTAATCATTCTGTATTTTTTCATCATAATGGCGATAGATGCATCTACTTAGTGGTCTATGTTGATATTGTCATTACAGGAAACGATCATGATGGAATCTCTTAGTTTAAGCAATATTTGTTCATTCATTTCCAAACTAAAAACCTGAGGTATTTTTTGAGGATTCAAGTGGCACAGTCTAAAACAGATATTGCGATTTCTAAATGGAAATATGTTTTAGACATATTGAAAGAAATAGGCATGTTAGACTATAGACATGTGGACACTTCCATGGATCTAAATGTTAAATGGGCGCCACTTAAAGATTCTGCTAGATACAGAAGATTAGTTGGCAAACTCAATTATCTCACTATCACAAGACCAGATATTTCTTTTGCTATAAGTGTGGTTAGTCAATTTCTTCAAACCCCATACCTCATACAGTAGTCACTGGGATGCAGTCATTCGCATTCTTAGATATATCAAACGAGCTTCAGGACAAGGTCTACTCAACGAGAACAAGAGTCACTTACAAATTGTTGGCTATTCTGATGTAGATTATTATAGACGATCTACTTCAGGATATTGTATTATAATTGGAGGAAATCTTATATCCTGGAAAAGTAAAAAACAGGGTGTATCGAGCTATGGCTTTGGCAACATGCGAACTCATTTGGTTGAAGCCACTCCTTCAGGAATTAAAATATAGCGATATTGGCCAAATGAAGCTAATATGTGATAATCAAGCTGCCCTTCATATTGCATCAAATCCAATTTTCATGAGAGAATGAAGCATATAGAGGTTGATTGCCATTTTATTAGGCAAAAGATTGAGTCGAGCTACATTTCTACTAGCTTTGTCATCTCAAATGATCAACTAGGTAATGTTTTCACAAAATCTCTTTGGGGTTCACAAATCGAATATATTGTAACAAACTTGGAGCATATGACATGTACGCTCGAGCTTGAGGGAAAGTGTTGAGATACTTTCTGTAAATAGCCTAAATTTGTAATGATTGTGTACATAATTAGAGATATGATTATGTGATATGATTGGAATATGATTAGACTATAATTAGGGAATTAATTTGTTTTCTTACCTAGTATGTATTCTTGTAAGTAGTATATATACCCCAATTGACTTGAAGGGAATCATCAAGCATTTTTCTCTCAAAGCTTCTGCTTCCCTCTTCTTTTTTCATCACCATTTTCAGATTCCATGAAAAATTGATAAAACTAAATCAAATTCCCTTAACAAAGATAATATAATGGAGACTGGAAAGAAGAAATGTAGTTGGTAATTGAAAATGTTAACTTTACCACAATGAATGTGGAAAAGATGGGAAATACTAGAAAATCCTCATTATTTACTTTTTCCCTTCAGATATAAATGCTGCTATATAACTAGTGTCTTGAAGAAGGTCCAGCTATTTACACGAGGAGTGCTGAGATACAACACAAAGACCCCTTATAGTCAACTGATCATGGTTTATCTTTCTTGCTTCATGTAACATAAATGAAGCTAAAGTATTTAAAACAGCAAAATAGTAAAAATAGGTCAGAGTAAAGCTTTCATGATGCTGATAAATTCTGCTCAGCAACATAGCTACCAAAAGGTCTTAAAAGGATAGAAGTGACTGAAACCACTATAATTTGAATTCATACAGCCACATTCCAGAAAAAATATTTGTGGGGATGACTTTAAAAAAAAGGCCTAAAGTATCACATAAATGACAAGGGGAAAATATTCTCAAAACAACAATAAAACAGTGCCCCACAATGCAGTCAATGATAAAACTTTAATTGCCACAATATATTGCATATCACTAATCAGATTTAAAACTTGAGGTGGACTAATCAGCATCAATAGATGCCAAGATAAATTAAAACGTGACAGTAATGTCAAGAGGAACCAAAGAACTCAAAAACATTAAAAGGAAAAAAAATTAACAAATGAATGCAACATACCTTCCTCAGGGGGCTCACAAAAGCGATCAATGGCTCTAATGTCAGACAGCTTCACCCCATCAACACTAAAAAGACCCCCATGAACTACAAATACCTTATCATTTATGACATGAGCCAAAGGTAGACAACAAAAGACTTCAGCAAAGAGTTCCACAAATGTCTCATTCAATTTGGATCGGACCTCACCCTCAAAACCATATATCTTGTTCATACTTTTGCTTTCATGATTTCCTCTAGAAAGATACATCGCTGAAAATTTTAGAAATGGGTAAGTAAACTGAACATGACTATGAAATTACTCTAATACCAATTAAAAGCATAATAAGCCCAGAAGTATACATGACTATTTAATGTTGAAACAAGATACAATAATATTAAGAATAATAACAAAGCAACAACTGGAACAATAACAAAATCAAGCTTTATGATAACAAAGGATCGACTGGAAAAAAGACAGTGTTAAAGAACCAAAAAGGGTAAACCTGATGGACACATGCACTTAAACGCAAATAATGTGAGGATGACCTCCACAGAAAATGATCCCCTATCCACAAAATCGCCATTAAACAGATATGGATTCTCTTCAGAGGGAAGACCATTCAACTCAAATATGTTTAGCAGATCATAAAACTGCAAGCAACATAAAACAAGAGTAAATCTCATAGAATGAAGTGAAAAACAAGAAAAAATAATGAATAAGAATTGCTTGGATGAAGAAGACTTTTTCAAGTAAGAAGCAACAAATGTAGCAATATACCTATCAAGGCAGTATCACATTAATTTCCTTAGGTTTTGTCTAGGAAGAGAGCTATTTAGATGAATACATTGGCAAAGCCATACACAATGCAAAATGAGAAAGCAGGATACTAATATGAATTGGAATAAAATGAACAAAAGCATTCATCGTTCTAAGGAATTGAAAGTTATGATAAATGCAAAGATCCAATGCACAGAGAATAATAGCAATAAAAATATATAAAAAGTTATATTCAGATACTGATAATCCATATTATACATCCTCTCCTCATAAGTTCAAAATATAATGATGAACTTACAAACATCAAATCTAGACTTATCAATGTTTTAATGTATTTACATGTCCCTGTCCAATTCACAAGCCATCAATCTCTTTAAGAGTCTCTTCCATTTTTCTTGTTGCTAAGTGAAAAAAAAAATACCAATTTTAGGTCATCAAATACATATTATATAGACATTACATATTAGGTAAATTAATAATCGATTTGAAAAAACCCAAAGTTCCATTTAGAAAAGTCCCTAAATGTTTTACATAGTATTTTTCTTTCTTTGGATTTTCCACCATGTAGAGCTAGAAAACTGCCTTTGAACAATCCCATGTTGCCTCGCATATTAGCCTGAAGATTTTATTGAATCCCAGAAAGTTGTCTTAACAAGTTCTTTTATGGGATTTTAGCTTGTTTTGTGTGTGTGTGTGTGTGTATATAGTGATACTGCCAGATTTTAATTCTTCAAAATGACAGATATCTAAAGCATAGAGACATGCATCCAATCTCCCATCTTTTGATTAGGCATGCCAAGAACACATCTTTAAGATCATAACAAGCGTCTGTTTGGTGTTGTGGTTTGAGGTTAAAATTGTTTTGCAATGTTAATAGCAATGCCAAACAGGCCTTAAAAGAAGTTTATATTTCATCTGCATCAATTAAAAGAAAAACTTGCTATCTTTTGGCTTTAATATAAAAAATTCAAAATGTAAAATGCAGAAGACGATCAAAGAAGGAAAAAGCCTCAAACTAAAAAAGGCACCACTGCAGCGTAAAGTTTTATTCAACAATGTTCTTCAGGGCCTTTAGGATAAGACGTTATCATTTAAGCATTCAAGGGTATTCTTGGAATTTATAAAAATAATGACAAAAGCAAGATTTAAGCTTTTTTAGTTTCAAAGTTATGCTATGCCATGAAGAATATCCAACAAAATGTTTTATCTCTCTCTCTCTCCTCTCATCTACTACACTATGGGTAATTGGAAGTTATATTCTCACAAGTAATCTAGCTCCTATATTTTACGATTATCTTAAAATTTTAATAAAATTTGGATTAACCTTCTCCTTACAGTAGTGCATTTCATGCAGAGTAATAGTGTAAAATGTAGGCGCAAAGCCACGAAATTGATAAATGCCATCAGCATCCAAAGAAGGATCATACTGAGTTTGAAGGTCCAATTCTGCAAGTGCATGTAAACCTAATAACTTCTCTAATATTTTGAAAATACAGTTGCAATGTGATTACCTGACCATGTACATCTCCACAAACAGTGAAACGCTTCCCATCAGGGATATTTATATCAACCAGAGAAGGCAGAGCTCGTAGCATGTCTCTTGTTTGTAACACTATCTGGAATGCATATCTAAAACATTGCCGAAAGGCATACAGCATAGCATTAGATAGACAATACATCACAAACCAAGTCCATATGATCTTTGCTAATCATACCGTTTGTGCAAACACTTTTGGTTCTTGAAGTCATCTAACATGTTCTTGACAAAATCCAAAGTAACATTATCTCCCTCTATCCTTGCACCTGAATACTGTTGCTCCACATCTATGACAGCAACAAAAAATGAGGTTACTAATTTAGAGGAGTAAGTTTCTTCTAGTGCCCATAAAAATAAACTATAGAAAATAAAAAATTAATATGCAATGAAAGAGCATGGCTAGGAGAGAAATATGCAGGCACAATGAAGTCATCCCTAAATAAAAAGGCATGGGACTATGGGTACTGGCCTAAAATTGCAATGCCTTCCAGCGTTATTATCAGAACATGTACCAATCAATATGAGATCTCCGAAATTCTCTAAAATAACCAATTTACATTCATTCTTTCTTCATCCATTTGGAAAAAAGTTTACCACAGCCCACAGAGAAAAAAAACAGAAGAAATACTAAAGAAACACAAGTAGAAGTCAGCTAGCTCATAAAATCAGCACCTATCGAGCGAAAATCAATAGCATCAGCTACTGAGCGCCTTTCAGACTCGGGTGTAGCAATTGCTTCTTCAAACTTAAGTTTCATTACTGCCTTCTCACATTCCTTTAATTTCTTAGCAGCATCAGGATCATTTGGACAGAGTTTCTTGACCTAAGTTAAGCATAAAACATAAAAGTGTCAAGCACTGGACACGACAGTATAGTGTTTTTATAAAATACACTAAGTCCCTTCGCACACTCCTAAGACAAGGAAAATGCTGCTCCTAACACAACAAAATAATTTTTTTGGAAGAATAGATATGCAATAAAAACCCGTAATAATTCAAACAATAAGTTTTCCTATCACATTAATTCACAAATTTCCAAGCGCCCAACATCTTCTCTCCTCTTAACCAAAACTCATACAAAATCAAACAAATTACATGGTGAATCGAAGAAGAAAGAGAATGAAGCAAGCATCTCTCTCCTCTTAACAAGCAAAAACAAAAGCCAAGAAATCACAATACCTGTTGGAAGTCCTTTAGGGCTTCTTTGAATTTCCCCATAGCAAGAAATGCAGCACCTCGCCTATAATAACCCTGAGATGCATAAAACTGTCAGGGAAAAAGAACAGCTATGCACAAGCATAATCAGAAAAAAAAAAATTGCACGAATCAATGCATGCCTTTGAATATTTAGGATCAATTTCAATAGCCTTTGAAGCATCCTGTATTGCACTGCCATACTCCTCCAATTTAGTATGAGCAAATGCACGATTAGCCCAGTAAACAGCATTCTGACTATTTAATTCAATAGCTTGCGTGTATAGATCAATAGCCTGAGCATATTTACGGGCTGGAAAGCAACAAATTGGCAGGAATTAGCACACGACTCAAAGAAACGGCATGGAGAAAGACAGGGAACTGTTTCTATGCACAGAACTACATAAAATAGCTAGCAAGATTGCTGAAAAAATTAATCTTCAAATCAAATGAGCAAAGAAACAAAAAAACGAACCTTTAAAAGCTTCATTAGCTAGGACTTTGATTTCTTCACCTCGATAAACAGTTGAATTTTGAGATTCCATATCGGGCATATCCGCTATTGTTCACTCTCCAAAAATGATTGAATATTAGCAAACGATGGTTTCCATAAATACTCTAGGGCCGTCCTACTATAGTTGTAGCGATCTAGCACACAATTATTACGCACTGCTATGAGAAGGAATTTAAAAAATAAATAAAACAAATAGCTGTAGATAACTGATGAGAAAATGGCATTGCAGATACCTAAGAAAATGGAAGAATCAGGCATGCAATAATCAAACGAGTCGCTCAACCCTGGGCTGATGGAATGGAGTCTTGCCTGCGGCTAGGGCTACTGTTTGTTGAACCAGAGAGTTCACTGAGAGAAGAGTGGAAGTCGGTGCCAATATTAGTACATGGAACTGGCTGGGCAGAGAATTTGAGTAGGGTTTTCTTCTAGGCAGGCAAGGAAACGGTACCGTATTATCCAAATTAACGGCAAAGGCTTGCTTTATAGCTCAGGAAGGCAGAATTTCTAGAAGTGAAGATATTTGTCTAAAATGTGTCTATACGAATCCCCGTTTAGTATAGATGAACCGATAAAAATTTGGTTCAATTGTTTTGTTTTTTTTTTTTTTGAAAATGCAATTGTTTTGTTTTTTAAATAGTAGAATTTAATTTATTTTAACTTGAAAATTTTTATTATAAAATAAATTAAAATTTTACATAATTTTATAAAAATTTATTTAATTTTTCATTATAAAAATTATAATTACGAAAATAAAATAAAAATAATAATAAAATTCACATAAAACTTTATATATTTAAACTATAAATTTATTTTTTTAAACTATCTAGACTATAAATTTATATCAATCCAATATAGGTAAAGCTACTCAGAGAACAAAGGTGAAAATCCATAAATTTTAGTCTTAAAAAATAATATATATTAAAAAATATATTAGAAAAAAATTAAATAATTAAAAAATAATATACATTAAAAAAATACATTATAAAAAGTTTATAAGCAATTACAATAAAATTACAATATTTTTCATCTATTTTTCATGACTTAAAATCTATTCATAATATTTTCATTATCAACATTTATAAATACAATTCTTTCGATATACGTCGTTAAATAATCATTCAATAAATCATTTCTCATTTTATTATAAAGTCGATTTTTGATGATATGCATTATAGAAATGCCCTTTCAACTGTGGTTGTATCAAATGATAAGAGTAATGATAATTTAACCAACATATACACCAAAAGAACAATATGTTTTATTGTAGCTACTATATTTTCAGTAAGAGTTTCAATTCCTTTCACATCAGAAAATTTATTGTCATACGCATATCAAAAATAAAGTTCTCAAGTTGAGATTCAAGTACAAGCAGAGCAATCGGAGAAAATTCACATGGATAAAATTTTGCAAGTTCAATCAATTTGCTCACATTAAATGCAAATAATAAGTATCTAGAATCAAGACATACAATATATAAAAACAAATTTGTAACGACCCGAAAATCCGGACCGCTACCGGCGCTAGAATCCAGATCGGCATAAGGCCGCCGGGACCCATAGCAAGCCTACTATGCATCCTGTACAGCTGGTATAATCCCAAACATGATCCAACATTTTCTTAAAACATTTAAAAAAACTTTACCTTTAACCAGTTTGACATGTGTACGCACTATGACTGAACTCATAGAACCCCTAGGGTCAGCATACCCTACGCCAAACTCGGTCCATCACATGTAACAGTATAAAATAAAACTCATGTACAAGGGGATTATCCAAACTCGGGCCAAGCACAATACTATAACTCTGAACATATAACATAAGGTCATATTACAATACGACTCTTTTTACAACAATACATAATCTTATATTACATCATGTCCACTACTATTCTATTACATAAACACGACCATGGACGTAACCTGCTGATCTCCTGACTATCTCTGACCCTGCAAACCTGGGGTTAGGGGAGAGGGGTGAGCTAAAAAGCCCAGTGAGCAGAAACCATAAAGAAAACAATTCATTTTTAACATATGCTTTCATGAAATGCGCCACAGCACAAACATATCACATCAAGGATGAATTTGTCACCACTAGCCCTCTACATATCATAACATGTCCAACTACACCAGGGGCGATTAGGCCTCACCTAGTGTTCGCTTACATAACTCATATCATAACATGTCCGACTACACCAGGGGCGATTAGGCCTCACCTAGTGTTCGCTTGCATAAACATAGTACCAGGGGCGACCTGGTCTTTTCATCTTATATCATATCATCATCATCATTATCATATACTATCATGGTGAGGGCTAGAGGATCATTCAACATTCATCCACATCAACAACATAATATGCAATGCATCATATTCGTGAATACTAGTGCAGCACAACCTAATATATATTTCATGGCATTTCATGATGCATGGATCATGCTAAAACATTCGTTTAACTTTTAAAACATAAGGGTTAGTTCCACTCACCTGTGACTAGCTCAGGGCCGACTCTGAAATGGCTGACACTGCTAAACACCTCGGTTCCTCGGGTCCGATCCTACACAGGTGGACTCCAGTGAGGTGCTAAACATACTCTAAACAACTCATAAAAGACTACCCAAAAACCCCCCTAAAACATCATAGAAGCATGCATAGAAAACACCCAAGAAAAGGCTGGACAGGGCACTTTCGGCGGCACTTTCGGCGGCCGAAAGTCCCAGACAGAGACGAAAGTCAGGCAAGTTCGGCGGCACCTTCGGCGGCCGAACCCTCACTCCAGAGACGAAAGTCAGGCACTTTCGGCGGCCGAACATTACCTTCGGCGGCCGAAAGTCTGCTTTCAAGCCAAAACTCAACTTTCGGGGGCAAGGTTAGGCGGCCAATCCCTGCATTCAAAGGCAGGTTCGGCGGCCGAAACTGTAACGACCCGAAAATCGGACCGCTACCGGCGCTAGGATCCGGGTCGACTTAAGGCCGCCGGGACCCGTAGCAAGCCAAACATACATCCTGGAAACCTGTTTAATCCCACACATGATCAAGAAAAAAACATAAAAATTTAAAACCTTTCTTTCAAACATCCAACTCAACCTGAACATATACTGTACATAGTCATAATCATAATTATGATCCCTCTGTGGGATCTCATCAATGCCCCAATGGGCAAATACATCATGAGATGAGTTGGCTTTCATAACATTATAAAACATATTTGATCATGTAATAAAAGGGATTCCTCATACACAATGTCAAGCACAATGTAATACCCGGCTAGTTCAGGCATCAGAATTCTTACCATCCGGTGGAATTCTGGAATGTCAGAGGTTCTAGACGGGTAAGAGTGAAAGTTTTCTAAAAGGTTTTGAAGTGTTTCAAAGGTTTGATTCAGAAAGAGTTAAGTTGTGAGGAGAATTGGCCTAAGGAGTTTCTGCCAGGTTCGGCCCCTGAATGTAAGTTCGGCCGCCGAAAGTGCCCAATGTTCGGCCCCCGAAGTTTATGTTCGGCCCCCGAAAGTTGCATGGTTTTGCATGCAGTTTCGGCAGCCGAAGCTGAGGAGGTCGGTTCGTTGTGCACACTCCTCAGTCCGTGGTTTGGCCAGGTGTTTACCTCCAGATCATGATCTGAGGTTAAGCCACGTCTCCCTTTGACTCATCTGCAAGCTTTAATCAGCTTATGCAGAGGGTTGGTCTTTTGCCAAGGAGTTGAACGTTTTTGAGAGAAAAGAAGAGTTGTGAGGGTTTGAAGCTTTGGAGGAGGAGTTGCTGAGTTGGCTGTTCCTCTTCTGTTTTCAAGAGGTAAGGGAAGTCTTTAAACTTGTTTTAATGATTTATCAAGAGGTTAAGGGTAGAGGTATGTATCTAGGTTTAGTTTTGATGTTTTCATGGTGTAAGTATGATTATGTGTTATGTGTGTTGTTTGTTGGGGTTGATAGGTAGTTTTGGACCCCTTGGAGCATATACTTGAGTATATGTGAGTGAAGGAGGAGTTATGCATGTATGGAGTGGGGTTGGTGCTTGGCAGGCTTGTCCATGCACGAAGCTGAGTTCTGGATGAACTCAGGTTCGGCCGCCGAAGGGAGGATTCGGCCGCCGAACCCTTGTGGAGGCAGTATAGGCTGCCTAAGGTTGCGTCCGAAAGAATGGACTTTCGGCTCTGTCATGCACATTCGGCCGCCGAAGGTGCCGCCGAAGGTGCTCTGTCCAGCCTTCTTTTGCATGCTTTGAGTGATTGTTTTCTGAGCTTTTAGAGGGGTTTTGGGAAATTGTTTAAGAGTTACTAAGAGTATGTTTGACACCTCAATCGAGTCCATTTGTGTAGGATTGGACCCGACAGTGCAGGGAGGTCGTCAGGATTAGCAGTTGCAGCGTCAGTCAGGTTTCTGCTTGAGGAGCAGAGGTGAGTAGACCTAAACTTAATCTTTATTTTGAGAAAATGGACTGTATGAAGCATAGTTCATGCATCATGACTGGTATGATTTATATTAGGGTGCGTTGCATTAGAATCACGAAGTTGTTGCATTGCCTTATTCAGTGATAGTGGGAATTGGACCAAGGCGACATCAATAGCCCTTAGAGGGAGTTTTGAGGTCATGTCTAATTCCAGATGATTGGACCCAGGCGACAACAATAGCCCGTCGAGGGAGTTTTGCTGTCATGTCCAATCAATAATGTGGAATGTATGAGTTGTGTTGCATTGTCATAAAAGATGTGTATGAACGAACTATTTTCAGTGTTTCTACTCACTGGGCTTTATAGCTCATCCCTTTCCCTTAATCCCAGTGTTGCAGGTTCTGGTTAGCTGGGAAGGTGAGAAGCAGCAGAGTGTATCAGCTATGGTACTGCTTGTGTAATAGTGTAGTGTGGACATGATGTAATTAAAGAGATATATGTAAAAGTGATGTAATAGTTAGTCAGTGAATGTATAAATGAGTTAGCATGTGCTTTTGCCTATTGTCTAGTGTTTGGTAATCCCTTGTATATGCATGTATCCAGTTTTACAGTTCTTGATGAGAAATGAGTCAGACCAGATTTAATATATGTTGTGTTTCGAAAACCCAGTAAATGATAACTGTGAGGGAAGATAGGGTTTAAGTCCCTTGACCCAAGACCAGTGCAAAGGAAAGACCAGGTTTGATTCCTGTGATCCACAGAGTAGACCACGAGAGAAGACCAGGTTTGATTCCTGTGACTCTATGGTAGCCAAGTTAACTTATGATATACTGACCCTTACAGAGTGGGTTCTATGCTGCAGAGCGCATAGGGTATGGAGGTTACTTGGTAAAGCATCACTGGTGTATGATAGATAGCCCGTGGGCTAGTTCAGATTAGTATATCTGAGCATTTTGGTTCATATGATTGGACCTACAGAGAGTGTTTTAAAGGTTAAGTCTGGTTGCTTTAAAGAAAAGGTTTAACAGTTAATAGTCCAGTCGGATCATGTATGGGATTTTCACAGGTACACAGAGTTCATAGCAGGCTTACTACGGGTCTAGGCGGCCTTAAGCTGATCTGGATCCTAGTGCCGAGCAGTTTGGGCCGTTACAGAGAGGGTACCGGTTTCCGGGCTGTTACAGATGGTATCAGAGCATAGGGCCTCAAGAGTACGGTGTGTTGGGCATTTTTGTGCCAGGATTAGAGAGATCCCACATCGGAAAGAGGTTGTGTGAGACGTCATAGAAAGGCAAAAGCACAGTAAGTTAAATCATGTCCACTCAGATAGGAAGTTTGTTTTGCATGCTGATGTGAACTGCTATGATATATGCTATGCATGTCGATGTTGTAAGTTCATGTGTTTTCATATGACCCCTATGTTTGCTAATATTTGTTTTTGTGTGTTGTTCTCCAGGAGAGCTAGAGGAAAGTTAAGATGAGTGGTGTTAGTCAATCTATGGAGTCAGATCCGTATTTTGATGATAGTATGAATCTAGAATCAGAAAACAGGAGAGAGCTAGAAGTGGATGTGCAAAGAAGGGATATAGGTGTACAGGTGAATTTGGATGAAGAGACTTTCGAGGACACTCAGACCAAGGATTCTAGGATAGGAGAGAATGATCCCTCCACCTGGAGTACAGCTACCTGGAAAGGAGCAAAGTGGGGGAAAGCTACAAAGAAAAAGGTTAGGGGCCTTAAAGGGTCAAAGAAGAATACACTAGGGACTAGTGGTGCTGGTCCAAGTTCTGGTATCGGCAAGCCACAATGTTTGAGGTGTGGTAGATTGCATGAGGGAATCTGTCTGGCAGGAACAATAGGATGTTATAGGTGTGGACAGAAGGGGCATGTGATTCGTGAGTGTCGTATGATGCCTTGGATGGTTCGGTCCCAGCGGACTTTTTCAGGTAGAACGGTTCAGCAGGGAATAGCACCCTCAGATCCAGTGGTGCCAGGTATGCTCTTTTTGAGAGTTTTGATGTATATGTGTGTTTTTGTGGATCCTAGTAGGATTGAAAGTATTACATGTTCAGAGTAAAAGGTAATGAGATGGAGAGTTAGAGAAAAGGTAATAGTTACGAGTTAAAGAAATAGAGTATCAGAAAAGAGTTAAAGAGAGAGAGTTGGTATAAGATGCTATGTTTCAGGTTTCTCTACTCCCAGGCCTAGTGAGAATAGTGTTCTCAAGTAAGAAGGAAAGGTAAGTAAGATCAAAGCAGAAAGAAAAGTGGGATAGATCAGAAAAAGAGAAAAAAAAACAAAAAGGTAAGAGTAAGCGTAGAACAAAAAGGTTTAGAGTTAGTCTGGGAATAAGTGGTAGTTGAGGCAGAGGAAAAGGTCAGTCTTTTCTTCAGTGGATTCCCGAGAGAAGTTCCATTTGCTTTAGCTTGGATCTTCACCCTGACTCAGTAAGAGATTGCGACATCAAATACGGTAACGTCAGGTACGTTCCCTTGAAAGTATTTCGATGTGTATGCAAGTTGGTTTTGAACCCCAGTGGCTTTGCTTTTCTTGTTGCTTAGTGAGCCGTTGATAGCATGGGTTTGGTGACTTCTGGGCTTAGAGTGTTTCTTGGGTCAATGGACCTGAGTGTGATCCATCTGTCAGTCAGTTCAGTTCAGAGTTTGTGGTGAGTAGATGCAATCCAGCTGACCTTCTGGTTCTAGAGGTGACTGTATGATGTCATTCTAGGGCGGATTGAGGCATTACTCATGGTACTACCTGTGTCCATAGAGACAAGGTAGGGAAATTGGATGGGTCAGACAGTCCTTTAGGGGGACAGAGTATAGGTGCCTAGCAGTTGAAGGAGATGAAGAGAAAACATGAAAATGACCAAAGGAGAACATGAACACACCTGAGCTCGAGAATGGGGAGAAAACTCGCCTATTTTCGGTCTGAGGGGCTTTTATAGGTGGCCAGCCAAACCTCCTTCGGCGGCCTAACGTGCAAGCAAAACACTCCCATGTTCGACGGCCGAACTTGAGGTTCGACGGCCGAACCTGGTTTGTTCAAACATAGCTTTCGGAGGCCAAAAGCACTCCCGAAACCTACTCATGTTCGGCGGCCGAACTTCACTTTCGGCGGCCGAACCTGGCAAAACCTCCTTGGTCTTTTCTTTTCCAAAACTCAAATCTTTTTCATTTAAAACTATGAAATCAGTAAAAATCATTTTAGAAATCACATTTTACCCCTCTAGAAGACTCTGGCATCATCAAAATTCCATATTCCAACGGAGATTCCGCCGGAAGGTAGGGATTCCGATGCCTGAATCTAGCCGGGTATTACATTCTTCCCCCCTTTAAGAACATTCGTCCTCGAATGTTCAAACAAACAAACAAGCAACTCAAGACATAGCATCTAACATACATTAACAAGCAAGCAAAACCTAAAAACCTCTCTTCTAAAAGAGAGACACGGTCATTGCTGGAGTATAAACTCTCGGCCTCCCTGGTGCACTTTTCATCTTAAGGTGATTCTAAGGGGCTTTCACCATCGGGATTTCCTTGTTTCCACACTTTCTGACTTGTGTGTCTGCGGTCCGTACTAGCTGCTCAACATAGGTGAGATCCTCTACGGTCTCCACCTCTGGTTCCTTTAAGAACCTCACTCGGACCCGACACGAACTCATATATCGTGGAAACATGGAAAAACGAATGGATCTCTTCCATTGAAGTGGGTAAACCTAACTCGTGGGATGCATTCCCAAATCCTTTGCAGGATTTCAAAGAGTCCAATGTATCTGAGAGCTAATTTACCTTTCCGCCCATAGCGAATCACCCTCTCTTTAGGAGACACCTCCAGCAAACCTCGACTTCCTCGAGAACCTCAACACGCTTCCGCCGTGCACTCTGACAAAACTCTTCTTCTCTTCTGAAACTCTACATGCCTCTTGCGGACGACTTCATAACTCTTCTGCTGACTCACAGTAGTTCTGATTCTTCTCATCTTCTGACTATGCAGCTCTTACTCCTTTTCTCTGCCTCTGATTCTCCTCTCTTGACTCAAGATGTATTGCAAACTCTTTCGATCTGTAAGGATCTGTCCTCATACCTTATACAGGTACCGCCTCCACATCTTGAGTGCAAAGATTACCATCGCCATCTATAGATCATGTGTAGGATGATTCAACTCATGCTTCTTCAGCTACCTAGAAGCATAAGCAATCATCCTATCACTCGCATTAACACACAACCTAGTCCCACACGGGACGCATCACAGGACACTGTGAAATCTCCATCACTGGCGGACAGAGCCACCACTGGTGCTGACATCAACATTTCCTTTGGCTTTTCAAAGCCCTCATCACTCTGAGTAGACCACACACCCTCTGGTTCTTCTTGATCCATCTGGCCATAGGAGCGGCAACTCTAGAGAAGTTCTAGATGAACCTCCATTAGGTAACCTGCCCAACCCGAAAGGCTCTTGATCTATATCACTATAATGGGCCTGGGCTAGTCAGCTACAACTTCAACTTTCTCAGGTCTACTTCACTTTTCTTTTCTCCGACACACATGACCCAAGAAGGATATACTCCTCGACCAGAACTCACATTGGAGAACTAGGCATCCAAGCCATGTTCTCTCAGGATCTGCAATCCTGATTTCAGATGATGGGCATACTCTTCTGCATTTCTGAAACTCGCCGAGATACCGTCAATGAAGACAATAACGGAGTGATCCAGAAACCGATTAAAACTCTGCTTATGAGATCCATGAATGCCGTAGGGGCGTTCATTGACCCGAACGACACTCCTAGAAACTCATAGTGCCCATATCTGGTTCTAAACACTGTTCTCAGTACATCTTCTTCCTTGATCTTAACTGATGGTACCTAGACTTCAGATCTATCTTGGAAAGGCAACCAGCTCCTGCTAGCTGATTTCAACTAGATCGTCGATCCACGGTAACAACTACCTGATCTGGGTAGTGACTTTGTTCAACGACTTGTAGTCGATACAAAGTCCTAGGGATCCATCCTTCATCCTCATGACAACACTGGAACACCCCAAGGCGAAGTGCTCAGTCAGATGGGAACCCTTGTCTACCAACTCTTACAACTGATCCTTATAACTCCTTTAACTCTGTTGATACCATACTGTGGGGAGGGATAGAGATTGGCCCAATTCCATGAATTACTTCTATTTTAAGCTCTATCTCCCTGAAAGGTGGTAGTCCTGGAAACTCATCTGGGGAAACATCTAAA
The DNA here is from genome assembly GCF_001659605.2 of Manihot esculenta. Taxonomy (NCBI): domain Eukaryota; kingdom Viridiplantae; phylum Streptophyta; class Magnoliopsida; order Malpighiales; family Euphorbiaceae; genus Manihot; species Manihot esculenta. Next base: position 6,841,317 of record NC_035162.2, on the reverse strand, counting down.
CTCTCTAACAATGGGCACTGAGGCGGGCTCCCTGACCCGACTGCTATACTCTCTCTGAAGAGCTAGAATCCCTGACAACTTTTTCTTGAACAACCTACGAGCCTATAGGGTTGATACTGAACCTCTAGGTATCCCTATTCTGTCCCCTCTAAGGACTACCTCTGATCCATCCTGACCTCTGAACCTGACTACCTTGTCTCTGCAGACTAAGTAGTACCACTAGTAGAAGAACCAATCCAACCCTAGAATGACGTCAAACAGTCAAATCTAGAATCGCTAGGTCAGCTGGAAGGCATCTACTCACAACACATACTCTGACTATACCGGCAGACTGACTCTGCCACAGATGGATCACACTTGGGTGCACTGACCCCAAGGGACTACTCTAACCCATAAGCTATCAACCCAACCTCACAAGGGCTCACAAGCAAACAAAGAAAAGAGAAACATCAGGGTTCATGAAACAGACACACCAGAACATACCAGAGTGAGATTACCTGATCCCATCGGGTTTGATGTGTTAGCCTCCTGCTGAGTCATGGCGAAGATCCGCGCTGGAGCTGATGGACCTTCCCCACGGGAACCTGCTGGAGAAGGGGCTGTCCCCCTGTCTCCGCCTCTACCACTGCCCTGCGCCATGGCTGGAGCTCCTGGCTGAGCCACACTGCCTGAAACTGTCTGCTGGGACCGTGGCAACAAGGTCGCAGTGGGACACTCACGTGCCATGTGCCCCTCCTGTCCGCACCTGAAGCATGCTGTTGTCCCAATCAAACATACTCCCTTGTGCTGCCTACCGCACCGTATACATCTGGAGTTACCCGAACCAGAGCTCGAACCATCACCTAAACCCAGACCAGACTTTATCTGTTCCCAAAGCTTGCTCTTCTTCGATCTTCTGAGGCCTCTGCCTCCCTTCTTACTCTTTGTGACAGCCTCGCTTAGAGGGGAGAGATCAACATCACTTGTCCCCGGGATTTTGGAACCCGAAGACTGTGCCACGTACTATTTAACTGTCCCCTGGACAATGGCACTAGCCTCCATTCTACGCGCCATATCCACTATTGTAATACCCGGCTAGACTCCGGTATCGGAATTCCTACCGTCCGGTGGAATTTCGGATGTCGGGAACTTCTAGAAGGGTAAAGACATGTTTTATAAAATGTTTTCATGAATCTTAATGATTTTAAGTATTAAATTAAATGAGTTTTTGCATGAAAATAGCATTGGAGGAAAACCCAGGTTCGGCCGCCGAAAGTCAAGTTCGGCCGCCGAACATGCATGCGTTTTGGAGGCACGTTAGGCCCCCGAAAGCATGAGTGAGGGCAGTCCAGGTTCGGCCGCCGAAAGCCAAGTTCGGCCGCCGAACATTGCATGGATGCGGAGGCACATTCGGCCCCCGAACGTGGCCTGGCCAGCCACCTATAAATGGGGCACTTAGCCGAAATGGGCGAGCTTTCTCCCATTTTCGGCCACAGCAAGCTTCCGACCTTCCTTTTTCAACTCTTGTGTTCTTCCTCCAAATCTCTACCATTTTTCTTGAGTTTTAAGCTTGCATTGAAGGTTTTGAGCTTTTAAACCAAGTTTTGGAGCTTTGAGAACTCAGGAGCTCATTTTCGTGGATCTCCAAGTTTAGGTCGTCTCCCTCTCGATCTTCAAGAGGTAAGAGCCGATCTTAAGCTCCTTATGTGTTTTAAGTAAGTTTTATGCAAGATCTATGGGTAGAAATGCATGTTAGGGTATATGTTGAGTTATGGGTATATATTGATGTTTTGAACAATGTGTGTTGTTTAAGTATGTTTGAAGTGTTGTAGTTGGGGTAATTGATGTTTTGAGGCCCCTAGGAACTGGTATGCATGATTTGGTTGAGATATATGCTTGATTTGAGGTTTTGGGAGGCAAGGGGTTCATGTGAACCAAGTTTCTGCCCTTCTGGCAGAAACCAGGTTCGGCCGCCGAAGGGAGTTTCGGCCGCCGAACCCCCTTTGTGGAGGCAGCATTCGGCTGCCGAAGTTGCCCCCGAAAAGAGACTTTCGTCTCTGTCTGGGACTTTCGGCCGCCGAAGGTGCCGCCGAACCTACCTGAGTTTCGTCTCTGTCCAGGACTTTCGGCCGCCGAAGGTGCCGCCGAAAGTGCCCTGTTCAGCCACTTCATGCATATCTCTATGTGATATTTTCAGGATGTTTTAGGGGGTTTTTGGGGAATGTATTAGAGTTATGTTTATGTATGTTTGGTCCCTCATTGGAGTCCGCCTGTGTAGGTTCGGACCCGAGGAACCAAGGACCCCAGCAGTGAGCCAGCTGCTACAGAGTTTGTCAGAGTCAGCCAGAGGTGAGTGGAACCAAGCTTAACCTTTTAAATTAAGAAATGAAATGCTTTTATCATGCTTCATGCATCATGATCATATTATAGGTTGTTGCATTAGAATTCACGACTATGCCGCATTGTATTGTTGTGATAGATGATAGTGGATGGACATTAGGATGATTCATTAGCCTTCTATATACGAAGTCCTGTGGTGCCCATAATAGGGCCGGGCAATATGAAGACCTGTGGTGCCCATAATAGGGCCGGGCAATAACTCCGAGTACGAAGTCCTGTGGTGCCCATAATAGGGCCGGGCAATACGAAGTCCTGTGGTGCCCATAATAGGGCCGGGCATGGAGTTGAGGGATTTTTGAATCAGTCCATCCGTGGTGTGATTTATTTGTGCAGTGACGCATTTCATGATAGCATGTTTTAAATATTCTTTTTACAGTTCTATTCACTGGGCATCTAGCTCACCCCTTTCCCCTAACCCCCAGGTTTGCAGGTACGGGATAGATAGAGAAGACAAGAAGAAAAAGTCATATGTATGTAATAGTTAGTTTGTGGACATGACAATGGTATTATGATGAAATGTAAAAATATTCAGGATATTATGTAATGAGGTCATTGAGGATAGAGTTGTGCTTGACCATAATATATTGTTAATCCCTTTTGTATATACATGATCTTATGTTATGATGTTTATGTAAACTAACTCAACACAGGTTGTTTTGCCTATAAGGCTTGATGAGATCCCACAGAGGGACTATGTTATGTATATGTTCAGAGTATGCACAGGTTGAGTTAGTTGATGACAGTATGTATGAAGTAAAGTTTAAAGTTTTATGCATGTTGTTGATCATGTATGGGATTATACAGGTTTACAGGTTTTATGTCAGGCTTGCTACGGGTCCCGGCGGCCTTAAGTCGACCCGGATCCTAGCGCCGGTAGCGGTCCGCTCTCCGGGTCGTTACAGAATGGTATCAGAGCCCTAGGTTCATATGGTCGGACCTAGAGTGTCGGGCTCATAGATGTTATAGAAGGTCAAGCACAATAGGAAAGTCATGTCCACTAGGATAGGATGATGAGTCCTGTCTTGTATGATGATGTGAAATGCCATGATTTTGTACATGTGCATTGATGATATGCTATGCTATGTGATGTATGTGATGAGGGTTCATGTGTGCCCACATGAACCATATGATGCTAATGTTTGCTTGTTATGAGCTGTTTTTCAGAAAATAGGATGAGAGGAACTCGTCGATCGGCAAGATTGACTGGAGTGCCACCTGAGGATGAGGGCACGAGCGCCCGTCCTCCTACATTGCCTAGGGCAATGTCTTGTAGAGCCAACAGAGAAAGAGTGTCAAGGGACCCTAGAAGGTCTTTTGATGCTAGCAGAAGGGGGACTGATAGAGGAGCAAGTTCTTCAGATGTGAGGGAGGTTATGGAAGAGGATCAGAGGAGGGACACATAGCTCGAGATTGTCCTAGAGCGCCTTTTATGGGCCAGCCCCAGCAGACAGCTTCTGGTAGTGTGGCACAGCCAGCAGTTCCAGCCACAACTCAGGGCAGTGGCAGAGGTAGAGGGAGAGGGGTAGCCTCTTCTTCTGGTTCCCGAGGTGAAGGTCCATCAGCTCCAGCCAGGATCTTCACCATGACACAGCAGGAGGCTAACACATCCAACACCGTGGTGTCAGGTAATCTCATCATTGGGTGTTCTGATGTGTATGCATTAATGGACCCGGGTGCATCTCATTCATTTATTGCTCCGAGAGCCGTTGAGAGGTTAGGTCTGATAGTCTCTAGGTTAGAGTGTCCCCTATGGGTCAGTGGACCCAAGTGTGACCCGTCAGTGGCAGTGTCAGTCTGCCAGTACAGTCCAGTTTTTATTGAGGGAAGATGCCTCTCCGCCGACCTTGTGGTTCTAGATTTGACAGACTTTGACGTCATTCTAGGGATGGATTGGCTATCTACCCATGGTGCTACCTTGGACTGCAGGGACAAGGTAGTCAGGTTCAGAGATCAGAACGGGTCAGAGGTAGTCTTCAGAGGAGACAAGAGGGGCACACCTAGAGGTCTGATATCAGCTCTTCAGGCTCGTAGGTTGCTTAGGAAGGGATGTCAGGGGTACTTAGCTCATGTGAGAGAGCTAGACAGTCAGGTCAGGGAGCCGGCCTCGGTGCCAGTTGTCAGAGAGTTTCAGGATGTCTTTCCTGATGAGCTTCCAGGATTACCACCTGCTAGGGAGATAGAGTTCGAGATAGAGTTGGTGCCTGGAACTAGACCGATCTCTATCCCTCCCTACAGGATGGCCCCAGCCGAGTTAAAGGAGTTGAAAGAGCAGTTGCAAGAGCTGGTAGAAAAGGGTTTCATCCGACAGAGTACCTCACCTTGGGGTGCTCCGGTCTTGTTTGTGAGAAAGAAGGATGGATCCCTTAGACTTTGTATCGACTACAGGCAGTTGAACAAAGTCACTACCAAGAATAGGTACCCATTGCCTAGGATCGATGATCTATTCGACCAGCTAGCCGGAGCGGGTTGTTTCTCCAAAATAGATCTAAGATCGGGGTACCATCAGCTAAGGATAAGGGATGAGGATGTGCCAAAGACGGCTTTCAGGACCAGATATGGGCATTTTGAGTTCCTTGTGATGCCGTTCGGGTTAACTAACGCCCCTGCAACATTCATGGATCTCATGAACAGAGTGTTTAGCCAGTACCTGGATCACTTTGTTATTGTCTTCATAGATGATATCTTAGTGTATTCCAGGAATACAGAGGAGCATGCCCATCATCTGCGGTTGGTCTTACAGACTTTGAGGGAACATGGCTTGTATGCCAAGTTCTCTAAATGTGAGTTCTGGCTGAGGAGCATTTCGTTCTTGGGGCATGTAGTGTCAGAGAATGGTATTGAGGTAGATCCCAAGAAGACAGAAACTGTGGCTAACTGGCCTAGACCCACTTCAGTGGCAGAGATTAGAAGTTTCTTGGGTTTGGCAGGTTACTACAGGAGGTTCGTTCAGGATTTCTCAAAGATAGCAGCTCCTCTGACCAGACTGACCAGGAAGAATCAGAAGTTTCTGTGGACCGACCAGTGCGAAGAGAGTTTTGAAGAGCTTAAGAAGAGGTTGACTTCAACACCAGTGTTAGCTCTGCCATCTAGTGGAGAGGACTTTACAGTCTTTTGTGATGCGTCCCGTGTGGGACTGGGTTGCGTACTAATGCAGAAGGAGAGGGTGATCGCTTATGCTTCTAGGCAGCTAAAGAAGCATGAGTTGAATTACCCCACTCATGACCTAGAGATGGCAGCAGTAATCTTTTCACTCAAGATGTGGAGGCATTTTCTCTATGGGGTGAAATGTGAGATCTTTACAGATCATAAGAGCCTGCAGTACATCTTGAGTCAGAGGGATCTGAATCTGAGGCAGAGAAGATGGGTGGAGCTGCTGAGTGACTACGATTGCAAGATTCAGTATCATCCGGGTAAGGCAAATGTCGTGGCAGACGCCCTAAGCCGGAAGTCACTAGGCAGTTTATCCCACATATCGGTAGAGAAGAGACCAGTGGTGAAGGAGTTCTACAAGCTTATTGAGGAAGGTCTACAGATGGAGTTGTCTGGTACAGGTGCCTTGGTGGCTCAGATGAAAGTGACACCCGTGTTTCTGGAGCAGGTGGCTCAGAAACAACATGAGGACCCGGAGTTAGTGAAGATTGCCAGGACTGTTCAGTCAGGCAATAATAGTGAGTTCAGATTCGACAGTAAGGGGATCCTCCGCTATGGGAGCAGACTATGTGTACCAGATGACATTGGGCTAAAAGGAGACATTATGAGAGAGGCTCATAATGCAAGATACAGCATTCACCCCGGAGCCACCAAGATGTATCAAGATTTGAAGAAGGTTTATTGGTGGCCAGCGATGAAGAAAGAAGTGGCACAGTTTGTGTCAGCCTGCGAAGTATGTCAGAGGGTGAAGCTGGAACATCAGAAGCCGGCTGGAATGCTTAACCCGCTACCTATTCCAGAGTGGAAATGGGAAAATATAGCTATGGACTTCGTAGTGGGGTTACCGGCGGCGTCCAACAGAGTGGACTCCATATGGGTGATTGTGGACAGACTCACCAAATCTGCTCACTTCATCCCTGTCAGGAGTGGCTATTCTGTGGACAAGTTGGCGCAGGTGTACGTTGACGAGATAGTCAGACTGCATGGGGTTCCTATTTCGATAGTGTCAGATAGAGGGCCCCAGTTCACCTCCAGGTTTTGGCGGAGTCTGCAGAATGCCATGGGTACTAGGTTGGATTTCAGTACTGCCTTCCACCCCCAGACTGATGGACAGTCAGAAAGGACCATCCAGACTATCGAGGATATGCTCAGAATGTGTGTGCTAGACTTTGGCGGTTCTTGGAGGCAACATCTACCTTTGGTGGAGTTTGCCTACAACAACAGCCATCATGCTAGCATCGGGATGGCTCCATATGAAGCTTTGTATGGAAGGAAGTGCAGATCACCTGTTTGCTGGGAGGAAGTTGGAGAAAAGGCCTTGGCAGGGCCTGAGTTAGTAGAGATCACCAGCAGGGTGGTACCCATAATCAGAGAAAGAATCAAGACTGCTGCAAGCAGACAGAAGAGCTATGCAGACGTCCGCAGAAGACAGTTAGAGTTTCAGGAGGGGGATCTGGTATTGCTTAAGGTGTCTCCAATGAAGGGAGTGGTTCGCTTTGGGAAGAAAGGTAAACTAGCCCCACGATACATCGGACCCTTTGAAATCTTGCAAAAGATTGGGAATGTGTCGTACAAGCTGGATTTACCTGCTTCGATGGAAAGAATCCATCCGGTTTTCCATGTTTCAATGTTGAGGAAGTTTGTGTCAGATCCAAGCAAGGTTCTTAGTGAGCCTGATGTGGAGGTCCAAGAGGATATCACCTATGTTGAACAGCCAGTGCGGATCATAGACACCTAGATCAGAAAGTTAAGAAACAAGGAAATCCCGATGGTGAAAGTCCTGTGGAACCACCACAATTTAGAGGAATGCACTTGGGAGACACGGGAGTCTATGCTCCAGCAGTACCCTCATCTCTTTTAAGGTTAGATCCCTATGTGTTTATGCGCCTTGTATGTGTGTTATGTTCTTTGCCATGCTATATGTGCTAGTGAGGAACATTCGGGGACGAATGTTCTTAAGGGGGGGAGAATGTAATACCCGGCTAGACTCCGGTATCGGAATTCCTACCGTCCGGTGGAATTTCGGATGTCGAGAACTTCTAGAAGGGTAAAGACATGTTTTATAAAATGTTTTCATGAATCTTAATGATTTTAAGTATTAAATTAAATGAGTTTTTGCATGAAAATAGCATTGGAGGAAAACCCAGGTTCGGCCGCCGAAAGTCAAGTTCGGCCGCCGAACATGCATGCGTTTTGGAGGCACGTTAGGCCCCCGAAAGCATGAGTGAGGGCAGTCCAGGTTCGGCCGCCGAAAGCCAAGTTCGGCCGCCGAACATTGCATGGATGCGGAGGCACATTCGGTCCCCGAACGTGGCCTGGCCAGCCACCTATAAATGGGGCACTTAGCCGAAATGGGCGAGCTTTCTCTCACACCGGGTACTGTGGATATGGTGGGTAGTATGGTGGGTATGGCATCTGTGTGGGGTAGGGGTTAAAACTAGGGTAATCCGATGTACCTCCCATCGAATACCCGGGATTTTGGGTGTAGGGCGGATAGTGAGGTGGCTGAACAAATCCCGAGGCCTGAGTGCCTCCTTGGGATTCTCCCATACCCTCTTCTGACATACTGACGCCCAAACTGCCATCCCTCCTTTGATCAACATCCATCTGATCCCCCATATCCTCTGACATACCTCCCTGCACTGTTCCTCTGACTGATCTGCTTCTTCCCAGATCTAAAGACCTTCTAGGGTCTCTCACTGCTCGGTCCCTGTTGGACCTACTCGACATTGCCCTAGGCAATGTTGAAGGACGGGCATCAATGCCCTCGTCCTGAGGTGGTATTCCAGTCAATCGTGCAGATCGACGGGTTCCTCTCATCCTGTTTTCTGAGAAACAGTAAACATCACATAAACATTAGCATTAAATGGTTCATGTCGGCAAGCATGAACCTCACAGCTACATTACACACATAGCATATCATCATGGCATATCATACAATCATAGCAAGACAGGACTCTACATCCTATCCTAGTGGACATGATTTTTGCCTATTGTGCTTGACCTTCTATAACATCTATGAGCCCGACACTCTAGGTCCGACCATATGAACCTAGGGCTCTGATACCACTCTGTAACGCCCCGGAAATCCGGACCGTTACCGGCGCTAGGATCCAGATCGGCGTAAGGCCGCCGGGACCCGTAGCAAGCCTAACATACATCCTGTTTATCTGTTTAATCCCATACATGATCAACAAACATACATAAGAATTAAAAACTTTTCTTTTCTTCATTCACCAAACTCAACCTGTGCATGCACTATATTCATCATATACATAAACATTAATCCCTCTGTGGGATTTCAACAAAGCCTCAAGGGCTATACATATCCTGTGTTGAGTTGGTTCACATATACATCATAAAATAAGATCATGTACATACCAAGGGATTAACATATACTATGGTCAAGCACAACTCTATCCTCAATAACATAATTACATTCTTATCATTTGTCATGTCCACAAACTCTAGCTATTACATACATATGACTTTTTTCTTCTTTTCTTCTCTATCAATCCCGTACCTGCAAACCTGGGGTTAGGGGAGAGGGGTGAGCTAAAAGCCCAGTGAGCAGAAACTGAAAACATTATATTAAAGTTCATGCTTTCATGAAATGCATCATATCACAGACAATCCACATCAAGGGTGAACCTGTCACCAATTAGTCCCAACATAGTCTCGTGCCAGGCCGTAGCATGGGGTCCTGGTCTTCCTGTCATAACATACATAAAGTCTCGTGCCAGGCCGTAGCATGGGGTCCTGGTCTTCCTGTCATATCATATATAAAGCCTCGTGCCAGGCCGTAGCATGGGGTCCTGGTCTTCCTGTCATATCATATATAAAGTCTCGTGCCAGGCCGTAGCATGGGGTCCTGGTCTTCCTGTCATATCATATATAAAGTCTCGTGCCAGGCCGTAGCATGGGGTCCTGGTCTTCCTGTCATATCATATATAAAGTCTCGTGGACTAATTGGATCATACAGCATTCACCCACAACCACAAAATAAAATGCAATGCGACATATTCGTGAACTAATGCAATCAGCCTATTACATGTCATCATGATGCATGAAACATGCTCAAAACATTTAATTGCTTGATTTAAAACATTAAGCTTGTTTCCACTCACCTCTGGTTAGCTCTGACCAGACACTGAAGCAGCTCACTCACTGCTGGGGTCCTCGGTTCCTCGGGTCCGGACCTACACAGGTGGACTCCAATGAGGGACCAAACATATATAAACACAACTCTAATACATCCCCCAAAAACCCCCTAAAACATCATGAAAACATCACAGAAAATATGCATGAAACGGCTGAACAGGGCACCTTCGGCGGCACCTTCGGCGGCCGAAAGTCCTGGACAGAGACGAAACTCAGCTAGGTTCGGCGGCACCTTCGGCGGCCGAAAGTGCCAGACAGAGGCGAAAGTCTCTTTTCGGGGGCACCTTCGGCAGCCGAAAGCTGCCTTCACAAGAGGGGTTCGGCGGCCGAAACTCCCTTCGGCTGCCGAACCTGGTTTCTGCCAAACGGCAGAAACTTGGTTCAAATGAACCTCCTGCCTCCCAAAACCATAGATCATGCATATTTCTCAACCAAAACACGCATACAAGTTCCTAGGGGTCTCAAACATGCATATACCCCATCTACAACACTTCATTCACACACAAACAAGCTACATTGCTCAAACTTCATCAAAACCCATAAACTCAACATATGTCCTAACATGCATTTCTACCCATAGATCTTACTTAAAACTTGTTTAAAACATAAAAAGGGTTCAAGATCGACCCTTACCTCTTGAAGAAACGAGAGGAAAGCGATCCTAGCTTGGAGATGGAGAGATTAAGCTCTTTGAACCTCCAAGCACTCAAAGCTTGCTCAAAGCTCACAAATCTTCAAAACAAGGTTATAAACTTGTTAAAACCATGAAAGATCTAGAGGAAACACTCAAGATCGAGGGAGGAACGGTGGAGACTCACCTTGGCCGACAATGGGAGAGAAAAAGCTCGCCCGTGCGGACCAAGGGGACCCTTTTATAGTGGCTGGCCAGGCCACGTTCGGGGGCCGAATGTGCCTCCGCATCCATGCAATGTTCGGCGGCCGAACATAAGGTTCGGCGGCCGAACCTGCACTTCCCTCACTTAGACTTTCGGGGGCCTAACGTGCCTCCCAAAGTCCATGCATGTTCGGCGGCCGAAAGTGAGTTTCGGCGGCCGAACCTGAGTTTTTCCTTAAAGAATTTTCATGCAAAAATTTATTTAAAATCATACTTAAAACATTAAAATACATGAAAACATTTTATAAAAAACATGCTTTTACCCTTCTAGAGGTTTCCGACACCCAAATTCCACCGGACGGTAGGAATTCCGATACCGGAGTCTAGCCGGGTATTACATTCTCCCCCCCTTAAGAACATTCGTCCCCGAATGTTCCCCAACTAGTACATACATAGCGAAACAAACATAACATACGCACATATAGCACATGGAACACATCTCAACTAACCTTAGAAGAGGTGGGGTTTCTTCTGGAGCATGGACTCCCGGGTCTCCCAAGTGGGGTTAGGGGAGATTGTGGTGGTTCCAAAGGACTTTCACCATCGGGATTTCCTTGTTCCTCAACTTTCTGATCTAGTATCAAGAATCCGCACTGGCTGTTCAACATACGTGATATCCTCTTGGATCTCCACATCAGGCTCGCTAAGAACCTTGCCCGGATCTGACACGAACTTCCTCAACATGGAAACATGGAAAACCGGATGGATTCTTTCCATAGAAGCAGGCAAGTCCTGTCATAACATACATAAATCTTTGCAGGCCAAAGCATGGCGGAGCTAGCTTACCCTTTTTACCATATATAAAGCCTCGTGCCAGGCCGTAGCATGGGGTCCTGATCCCCCTCCTGAAACTCTTTCCTGCGGTGCCATGCATGATAATCGATCTCAAGCCAGGCCGTAGCATGGGGTCCTGGTCTTCCTGTCATATCATATACAAAGTCTCGTGGACTAATTGGATCATACAGCATTCACCCACAACCACAAAATAAAATGCAATGCGACATATTCGTGAACTAATGCAATCAGCCTATTACATGTCATCATGATGCATGAAACATGCTCAAAACATTTAATTGCTTGATTTAAAACATTAAGCTTGTTTCCACTCACCTCTGGTTAGCTCTGACCAGACACTGAAGCAGCTCACTCACTGCTGGGGTCCTCGGTTCCTCGGGTCCGAACCTACACAGGTGGACTCCAATGAGGGACCAAACATATATAAACACAACTCTAATATATCCCCCAAAAACCCCCTAAAACATCATGAAAACATCACAGAAAATATGCATGAAATGGCTGAACAGGGCACCTTCGGCGGCACCTTCGGCGGCCGAAAGTCCTGGACAGAGACGAAACTCAGCTAGGTTCGGCGGCACCTTCGGCGGCCGAAAGTGCCAGACAGAGACGAAAGTCTCTTTTCGGGGGCACCTTCGGCAGCCGAAAGCTGCCTTCACAAGAGGGGTTCGGCGGCCGAAACTCCCTTCGGCTGCCGAACCTGGTTTCTGCCAAACGGCAGAAACTTGGTTCAAATGAACCTCCTGCCTCCCAAAACCATAGATCATGCATATTTCTCAACCAAAACACACATACAAGTTCCTAGGGGTCTCAAACATGCATATACCCCATCTACAACACTTCATTCACACACAATCAAGCTACATTGCTCAAACATCATCAAAACCCATAAACTCAACATATGTCCTAACATGCATTTCTACCCATAGATCTTACTTAAAACTTGTTTAAAACATAAAAAGGGTTCAAGATCGACCCTTACCTCTTGAAGAAACGAGAGGAAAGCGATCCTAGCTTGGAGATGGAGAGATTAAGCTCTTTGAACCTCCAAGCACTCAAAACTTGCTCAAAGCTCACAAATCTTCAAAACAAAGTTATAAACTTGTTAAAACCATGAAAGATCTAGAGGAAACACTCAAGATCGAGGGAGGAACGGTGGAGACTCACCTTGGCCGACAATGGGAGAGAAAAAGCTCGCCCGTGCGGACCAAGGGGACCCTTTTATAGTGGCTGGCCAGGCCACGTTCGGGGGCCGAATGTGCCTCCGCATCCATGCAATGTTCGGCGGCCGAACATAAGGTTCGGCGGCCGAACCTGCACTTCCCTCACTTAGACTTTCGGGGGCCTAACGTGCCTCCCAAAGTCCATGCATGTTCGGCGGCCGAAAGTGAGTTTCGGCGGCCGAACCTGGGTTTTTCCTTAAAGAATTTTCATGCAAAAACTTATTTAAAATCATACTTAAAACATTAAAATACATGAAAACATTTTATAAAAACATGCTTTTACCCTTCTAGAGGTTTCCGACACCCAAATTCCACCGGACGGTAGGAATTCCGATACCGGAGTCTAGCCGGGTATTACATTCTCCCCCCCTTAAGAACATTCGTCCCCGAATGTTCCTCAACTAGTACATGCATAGCGAAACAAACATAACATACCACATATAGCACATGGAACACATCTCAACTAACCTTAGAAGAGGTGGGGGTACTGCTGGAGCATGGACTCCCGGGTCTCCCAAGTGCATTCTTCCAAATTGTGGTGGTTCCAAAGGACTTTCACCATCGGGATTTCCTTGTTCCTCAACTTTCTGATCTGAGTGTCAAGAATCCGCACTGGCTGTTCAACATAAGTGAGATCCTCTTGGATCTCCACATCAGGCTCGCTAAGAACCTTGCCCGGATCTGACACGAACTTCCTCAACATGGAAACATGGAAAACCGGATGGATTCTCTCCATAGAAGCAGGCAAGTCCAGCTTGTACGATACATTCCCAATCCTTTGCAGGACTTCAAAGGGTCCAATGTACCGCGGAGCTAGCTTACCCTTCTTACCAAATCGAACCACCCCTTTCATCGGAGACACCTTGAGCAATACTAGATCCCCCTCCTGAAACTCTACCTGTTTCCTGCGGATGTCTGCATAACTTTTCTGCCTGCTGGTGGCAGTCTTTATCCTTTCTCTGATAATGGGCACCACCCTGCTGGTGATCTCAACAAGCTCAGGCCCTGCTAAGGACCTCTCTCCTACCTCTTCCCAACAAACGGGTGACCTGCACTTCCTCCCATATAAAGCTTCATATGGAGCCATCCCTATGCTAGCATGATAGCTGTTATTGTAGGCAAACTCCACCAAAGGTAGATGTTGCTTCCAAGAACCGCCAAAATCTAGCACACACATTCTGAGCATATCTTCTATGGTCTGGATGGTCCTCTCTGACTGTCCATCAGTCTGGGGGTGGAAGGCAGTACTGAAATCTAACCTGGTACCCATAGCACTCTGCAGACTCCGCCAAAACCTGGAGGTGAACTGGGGCCCTCTATCTGACACTATAGATACCGGGACCCCATGTAGTCTGACGACTTCATCCACATAAACCTGCGCTAACTTATCCACAGAGTAGTTGCTCCTAACTGGAATGAAGTGAGCAGATTTGGTGAGTCTGTCCACAATCACCCATATGGAGTCTAGTCTGTTGGATGTTGCCGGTAACCCCACTACAAAGTCCATAGCTATGTTCTCCCATTTCCATTCTGGAATAGGTAGCGGGTTAAGCATTCCAGCCGGCTTCTGATGTTCCAGCTTCACCCTCTGACATATTTCGCAGGCTGACACGAATTGTGCCACTTCCCTCTTCATAGCTGGCCACCAATACACCCTCTTCAGATCTTGATACATCTTGGTGGCTCCAGGGTGAATGCTGTATCTTGCATTATGAGCCTCTCTCATAATGTCTCCTTTAAGCCCGATGTCATCTGGTACACATAGTCTGTTCCCATAGCGGAGGATCCCCTTATCATCGAATCTGAACTCACTATCTTTGCCTGACTGAACAGTCCTGGCAATCTTCACTAACTCTGGGTCCTCGTGCTGTTTCTGAGCCACCTGCTCCAGAAACACGGGGGTTACTTTCATCTGTGCAATCAAAGCACCTGTACCAGACAACTCCATCTGTAGACCCTCCTCAATGAGCTTATAAAATTCCTTCACCACCGGTCTCCTCTCTGCCGTGATGTGGGATAGACTGCCAAGTGATTTCCGGCTTAAGGCATCAGCTACTACATTAGCCTTACCCGGATGGTACTGTATCTTACAATCATAGTCACTGAGCAGTTCTACCCATCTCCTCTGCCTCAAGTTCAAATCTCTCTGACTCAAGATGTGCTGCAGGCTCTTATGATCTGTGAAGATCTCACATTTTACCCCATAGAGGTAATGCCTCCACATCTTGAGGGCAAAGATAACTGCTGCCATCTCCAGATCGTGTGTGGGGTAATTCATCTCATGCCTCTTTAGCTGTCTAGAAGCATAAGCGATCACCCTACCATTCTGCATCAACACACAACCCAAGCCTACTCTGGATGCATCACAGAATACTGTGAAGTCCTCATTGCTGGTTGGCAGAGCTAACACTGGTGCTGAAGTCAACCTCTTCTTGAGCTCCTCAAAGCTTTCTTCACATCGATCGGTCCACTCGAACCTCTGATTCTTTCTGGTCAATCTGGTTAAAGGAGCTGCAATTTTGGAGAAGTCCTGTACGAACCTCCTGTAATAACCAGCCAAACCCAAGAAACTTCTGATCTCTGTCACTGAGGTGGGTCTGGGCCAGTTAGTCACAGCCTCTACTTTCTTGGGGTCTACCTCTATTCCATTCTCTGACACTATATGCCCCAAGAATGATATGCTCCTTAACCAGAACTCACACTTGGAGAACTTGGCATACAAGCCATGTTCCCTCAAGGTCTGCAAAACTATCCTCAGATGATGGGCATGCTCCTCTGCATTCCTGGAATACACTAGGATATCATCTATGAAGACAATAACGAAGTGATCCAGGTATGGTCTGAATATTCTGTTCATGAGGTCCATGAATGCTGCAGGGGCGTTGGTTAACCCAAACGGCATTACAAGGAACTCATAGTGCCCATATCTGGTCCTGAAGGCCGTCTTTGGCACGTCCTCCTCTCTGATTCTCAACTGATGGTACCCGGATCTCAGATCTATTTTGGAGAAACAACCCGCTCCTGCTAGCTGGTCGAATAGATCGTCGATCCTTGGCAATGGGTACTTATTCTTGATGGTGACTTTGTTCAACTGCCTGTAGTCGATACAAAGCCTGAGGGATCCATCCTTTTTCTTCACAAAGAGTACTGGAGCACCCCAAGGTGAGGTACTCGGTCGGATGAAACCCTTGTCTACCAGTTCCTGCAACTGTTCTTTTAACTCTTTCATCTCGGCTGGTGCCATCCTGTAGGGAGGGATAGAGATCGGTCTGGTACCAGGCATTAACTCAATTTCGAACTCTATCTCCCTAGCAGGTGGTAACCCTGGCAGCTCGTCTGGGAAAACATCTAAGAACTCACTCACCACAGGCACTGAGGCGGGCTCTCTAACATGACTATCCAACTCCCTCACATGAGCTAGAAACCCCTGACATCCCCTCCTAAGCAACCTACGAGCCTGAAGAGCTGAAATTAGACCTCTAGGTGTACCCCTCTTGTCTCCTCTGAAGACGACCTCTGACCCATCCTGACATCTGAACTTAACTACTTTGTCCCTGCAGTCCAAGGTAGCACCATGGGTAGATAGCCAATCCATCCCTAGAATGACGTCAAAGTCTGTCAAATCTAGAACCACAAGGTCGGCGGACAAGCATCTTCCCTCTATAAAAACTGGACTACACTGGCAGACTGACTCTGCAACTGACGGGTCACACTTGGGTCCACTGACCCATAGGGGACACTCTAACTCAGAGACCATCAATCCTAACCTCTGAACGGCTCTCGGTGCAATAAAAGAGTGAGATGCACCCGGGTCCATTAATGCATACACATCAGAACACCCAATGATGAGATTACCTGACACCACGGTGTTGGATGTGTTAGCCTCCTGCTGCGTCATGGTGAAGATCCTGGCTGGAGCTGACGGACCCTCACCTCTGAACCCTGCTGAAGAAGAGGCTGACCCTCTCCCTCTGCCTCTGCCACTGGCCTGTGTAGCAGCTGGAGCTACTGGCTGTGCCACACTTCCTGAAGCTGTCTGCTGTGTCTGTGCCATAGGAACTGCTTTAGGACATTGCCATGACATATGCCCCTCTTGCCCACATCTGTAGCAGGTCGTCGTCCCATACCGGCATAAACCCCTGTGTGGCCTACCACACTTCGCACAAGCTGCATTATCTGCCCCAGAACTAGAACCACTGCCAAACCCCAGACTAGACTTGACCTTGTTCCAGAACTTATTCTTCTTACCCTTGGGCTTACCCCATCTCTTACTGCCTGAAGCTGCTGCACTCAAGGTAGAGGGATCTAACCTTCCCCCACCCGGAGTTTTAGAACCAGAAGCTTGTGCCACTGTCTGTTTGACTGTCCCCTGAACGATGGCACTAGCCTCCATTCTCCTAGCCATGTCTACTATGGCGTGAAAACTCTCTCTATCTGCTGACTGTACCAAGGAGGAATACCTGGGATGGAGCTTCATGATATACCTCCTCGACTTCTTCTGGTCTGTGCTAAGGTCTTGCCCAGCAAAAGGCAGCAACTCCATAAACCTGTCAGTATACTCGTCTACACTCATGTCATCGGTTTGCCTCAACTGCTCGAATTCTATCATCTTCAATTCCCTTGAACTATCAGGGAAAGCCCATCCTGCAAATTCATTAGCGAACTCCTCCCACGATAGGCTATCCACCCTCGGCTTCACATAGTTTTTGAACCACTCACGGGCCTTTTTGCATTTCAAGGTGAAACCAGCCATCTGAATGGCTCTACTATCATCAGCTCCGATCTCCTCTGTGATCATCTTGACCTTCTCCAAATACACAAACGGGTCATCACCTGACTCAAACTGGGGAGCACCCAACTTCATGTAATCTGTCATTTTAGCCTTGCTTCCCCCAGATGAGCTAGGCTGAGGTATCTGGGTATCTGGGCATGTAGGTGCTGGTGGTGGTGGAGGTACAGCATCCCCTGAGGTAGGGTTTGCTGGATTTGGATAGTATGGTGGAGGTGGGTACACTGGGTACTGTGGATATGGTGGGTAGTATGGTGGGTATGGCATCTGTGTGGGGTAGGGGTTAAAACTAGGGTAATCCGATGTACCTCCCATCGAATACCCGGGATTTTGGGTGTAGGGCGGATAGTGAGGTGGCTGAACAAATCCCGAGGCCTGAGTGCCTCCTTGGGATTCTCCCATACCCTCTTCTGACATACTGACGCCCAAACTGCCATCCCTCCTTTGATCAACATCCATCTGATCCCCCATATCCTCTGACATACCTCCCTGCACTGTTCCTCTGACTGATCTGCTTCTTCCCAGATCTAAAGACCTTCTAGGGTCTCTCACTGCTCGGTCCCTGTTGGACCTACTTGACATTGCCCTAGGCAATGTTGAAGGACGGGCATCAATGCCCTCGTCCTGAGGTGGTATTCCAGTCAATCGTGCAGATCGACGGGTTCCTCTCATCCTGTTTTCTGAGAAACAGTAAACATCACATAAACATTAGCATTAAATGGTTCATGTCGGCAAGCATGAACCTCACAGCTACATTACACACATAGCATATCATCATGGCATATCATACAATCATAGCAAGACAGGACTCTACATCCTATCCTAGTGGACATGATTTTTGCCTATTGTGCTTGACCTTCTATAACATCTATGAGCCCGACACTCTAGGTCCGACCATATGAACCTAGGGCTCTGATACCACTCTGTAACGCCCCGGAAATCCGGACCGCTACCGGCGCTAGGATTCAGGTCGGCTTAAGGCCGCCGGAACCCGTAGCAAGCCTACATACATCCTGTTTACCTGTTTAATCCCATACATGATCAACAAACATACATAAGAATTAAAAACTTTTCTTTTTCTTCATATACCAAACTCAACCTGTGCATGCACTGTATTCATCATATACATAAACATTAATCCCTCTGTGGGATTTCATCAAAGCCTCTATGGCAATATACATTCAGTGTTGAGTTGGTTCACATATTCATCATAAAATAAGATCATGTACATACCAAGGGATTAACAAATACTATGGTCAAGCACAACTCTATCCTCAATAACATAGTTACATAAACATAACTGTTTCAAACTTTACATTACATTCTTATCATTTGTCATGTCCACATACTCTAGCTATTACATACATATGACTTTTCTCTTCTTTTCTTCTCTATCACTCCCGTACCTGCAAACCTGGGGGTTAGGGGAGAGGGGTGAGCTAAAAGCCCAGTGAGCAGAAACTAAAAACATTATATTAAAATTCATGCTTTCATGAAATGCATCATATCACAGACAATTCACATCAAGGGTGAACCTGTCACCAATTAGTCCCAACATAGTCTCGTGCCAGGCCGTAGCATGGGGTCCTGGTCTTCCTGTCATAACATACATAAAGTCTCGTGCCAGGCCGTAGCATGGGGTCCTGGTCTTCCTGTCATATCATATATAAAGCCTCGTGCCAGGCCGTAGCATGGGGTCCTGGTCTTCCTGTCATAACATACATAAAGTCTCGTGCCAGGCCGTAGCATGGGGTCCTGGTCTTCCTGTCATATCATACATAAAGTCTCGTGGACTAATTGGATCATACAGCATTCACCCACAACCACAAAATAAAATGCAATGCGACATATTCGTGAACTAATGCAATCAGCCTATTACATGTCATCATGATGCATGAAACATGCTCAAAACATTTAATTGCTTGATTTAAAACATTAAGCTTGTTTCCACTCACCTCTGGCTAGCTCTGACCAGACACTGAAGCAGCTCACTCACTGCTGGGGTCCTCGGTTCCTCGGGTCCGAACCTACACAGGTGGACTCCAATGAGGGACCAAACATATATAAACACAACTCTAATATATCCCCCAAAAACCCCCTAAAACATCATGAAAACATCACAGAAAATATGCATGAAATGGCTGAACAGGGCACCTTCGGCGGCACCTTCGGCGGCCGAAAGTCCTGGACAGAGACGAAACTCAGCTAGGTTCGGCGGCACCTTCGGCGGCCGAAAGTGCCAGACAGAGACGAAAGTCTCTTTTCGGGGGCACCTTCGGCAGCCGAAAGCTGCCTTCACAAGAGGGGTTCGGCGGCCGAAACTCCCTTCGGCTGCCGAACCTGGTTTCTGCCAAACGGCAGAAACTTGGTTCAAATGAACCTCCTGCCTCCCAAAACCATAGATCATGCATATTTCTCAACCAAAACACACATACAAGTTCCTAGGGGTCTCAAACATGCATATACCCCATCTACAACACTTCATTCACACACAATCAAGCTACATTGCTCAAACATCATCAAAACCCATAAACTCAACATATGTCCTAACATGCATTTCTACCCATAGATCTTACTTAAAACTTGTTTAAAACATAAAAAGGGTTCAAGATCGACCCTTACCTCTTGAAGAAACGAGAGGAAAGCGATCCTAGCTTGGAGATGGAGAGATTAAGCTCTTTGAACCTCCAAGCACTCAAAACTTGCTCAAAGCTCACAAATCTTCAAAACAAAGTTATAAACTTGTTAAAACCATGAAAGATCTAGAGGAAACACTCAAGATCGAGGGAGGAACGGTGGAGACTCACCTTGGCCGACAATGGGAGAGAAAAAGCTCGCCCGTGCGGACCAAGGGGACCCTTTTATAGTGGCTGGCCAGGCCACGTTCGGGGGCCGAATGTGCCTCCGCATCCATGCAATGTTCGGCGGCCGAACATAAGGTTCGGCGGCCGAACCTGCACTTCCCTCACTTAGACTTTCGGGGGCCTAACGTGCCTCCCAAAGTCCATGCATGTTCGGCGGCCGAAAGTGAGTTTCGGCGGCCGAACCTGGGTTTTTCCTTAAAGAATTTTCATGCAAAAACTTATTTAAAATCATACTTAAAACATTAAAATACATGAAAACATTTTATAAAAACATGCTTTTACCCTTCTAGAGGTTTCCGACACCCAAATTCCACCGGACGGTAGGAATTCCGATACCGGAGTCTAGCCGGGTATTACATTCTCCCCCCCTTAAGAACATTCGTCCCCGAATGTTCCTCAACTAGTACATGCATAGCGAAACAAACATAACATACACACATATAGCACATGGAACACATCTCAACTAACCTTAGAAGAGGTGGGGGTACTGCTGGAGCATGGACTCCCGGGTCTCCCAAGTGCATTCTTCCAAATTGTGGTGGTTCCAAAGGACTTTCACCATCGGGATTTCCTTGTTCCTCAACTTTCTGATCTGAGTGTCAAGAATCCGCACTGGCTGTTCAACATAAGTGAGATCCTCTTGGATCTCCACATCAGGCTCGCTAAGAACCTTGCCCGGATCTGACACGAACTTCCTCAACATGGAAACATGGAAAACCGGATGGATTCTCTCCATAGAAGCAGGCAAGTCCAGCTTGTACGATACATTCCCAATCCTTTGCAGGACTTCAAAGGGTCCAATGTACCGCGGAGCTAGCTTACCCTTCTTACCAAATCGAACCACCCCTTTCATCGGAGACACCTTGAGCAATACTAGATCCCCCTCCTGAAACTCTACCTGTTTCCTGCGGATGTCTGCATAACTTTTCTGCCTGCTGGTGGCAGTCTTTATCCTTTCTCTGATCATGGGCACCACCCTGCTGGTGATCTCTACAAGCTCAGGCCCTGCTAAGGACCTCTCTCCTACCTCTTCCCAACAAACGGGTGACCTGCACTTCCTCCCATATAAAGCTTCATATGGAGCCATCCCTATGCTAGCATGATAGCTGTTATTGTAGGCAAACTCCACCAAAGGTAGATGTTGCTTCCAAGAACCGCCAAAATCTAGCACACACATTCTGAGCATATCTTCTATGGTCTGGATGGTCCTCTCTGACTGTCCATCAGTCTGGGGGTGGAAGGCAGTACTGAAATCTAACCTGGTACCCATAGCACTCTGCAGACTCCGCCAAAACCTGGAGGTGAACTGGGGCCCTCTATCTGACACTATAGATACCGGGACCCCATGTAGTCTGACGACTTCATCCACATAAACCTGCGCTAACTTATCCACAGAGTAGTTGCTCCTAACTGGAATGAAGTGAGCAGATTTGGTGAGTCTGTCCACAATCACCCATATGGAGTCTAGTCTGTTGGATGTTGCCGGTAACCCCACTACAAAGTCCATAGCTATGTTCTCCCATTTCCATTCTGGAATAGGTAGCGGGTTAAGCATTCCAGCCGGCTTCTGATGTTCCAGCTTCACCCTCTGACATATTTCGCAGGCTGACACGAATTGTGCCACTTCCCTCTTCATAGCTGGCCACCAATACACCCTCTTCAGATCTTGATACATCTTGGTGGCTCCAGGGTGAATGCTGTATCTTGCATTATGAGCCTCTCTCATAATGTCTCCTTTAAGCCCGATGTCATCTGGTACACATAGTCTGTTCCCATAGCGGAGGATCCCCTTATCATCGAATCTGAACTCACTATCTTTGCCTGACTGAACAGTCCTGGCAATCTTCACTAACTCTGGGTCCTCGTGCTGTTTCTGAGCCACCTGCTCCAGAAACACGGGGGTTACTTTCATCTGTGCAATCAAAGCACCTGTACCAGACAACTCCATCTGTAGACCCTCCTCAATGAGCTTATAAAATTCCTTCACCACCGGTCTCCTCTCTGCCGTGATGTGGGATAGACTGCCAAGTGATTTCCGGCTTAAGGCATCAGCTACTACATTAGCCTTACCCGGATGGTACTGTATCTTACAATCATAGTCACTGAGCAGTTCTACCCATCTCCTCTGCCTCAAGTTCAAATCTCTCTGACTCAAGATGTGCTGCAGGCTCTTATGATCTGTGAAGATCTCACATTTTACCCCATAGAGGTAATGCCTCCACATCTTGAGGGCAAAGATAACTGCTGCCATCTCCAGATCGTGTGTGGGGTAATTCATCTCATGCCTCTTTAGCTGTCTAGAAGCATAAGCGATCACCCTACCATTCTGCATCAACACACAACCCAAGCCTACTCTGGATGCATCACAGAATACTGTGAAGTCCTCATTGCTGGTTGGCAGAGCTAACACTGGTGCTGAAGTCAACCTCTTCTTGAGCTCCTCAAAGCTTTCTTCACATCGATCGGTCCACTCGAACCTCTGATTCTTTCTGGTCAATCTGGTTAAAGGAGCTGCAATTTTGGAGAAGTCCTGTACGAACCTCCTGTAATAACCAGCCAAACCCAAGAAACTTCTGATCTCTGTCACTGAGGTGGGTCTGGGCCAGTTAGTCACAGCCTCTACTTTCTTGGGGTCTACCTCTATTCCATTCTCTGACACTATATGCCCCAAGAATGATATGCTCCTTAACCAGAACTCACACTTGGAGAACTTGGCATACAAGCCATGTTCCCTCAAGGTCTGCAAAACTATCCTCAGATGATGGGCATGCTCCTCTGCATTCCTGGAATACACTAGGATATCATCTATGAAGACAATAACGAAGTGATCCAGGTATGGTCTGAATATTCTGTTCATGAGGTCCATGAATGCTGCAGGGGCGTTGGTTAACCCAAACGGCATTACAAGGAACTCATAGTGCCCATATCTGGTCCTGAAGGCCGTCTTTGGCACGTCCTCCTCTCTGATTCTCAACTGATGGTACCCGGATCTCAGATCTATTTTGGAGAAACAACCCGCTCCTGCTAGCTGGTCGAATAGATCGTCGATCCTTGGCAATGGGTACTTATTCTTGATGGTGACTTTGTTCAACTGCCTGTAGTCGATACAAAGCCTGAGGGATCCATCCTTTTTCTTCACAAAGAGTACTGGAGCACCCCAAGGTGAGGTACTCGGTCGGATGAAACCCTTGTCCACCAGTTCCTTGCAACTGTTCTTTTAACTCTTTCATCTCGGCTGGTGCCATCCTGTAGGGAGGGATAGAGATCGGTCTGGTACCAGGCATTAACTCAATTTCGAACTCTATCTCCCTAGCAGGTGGTAACCCTGGCAGCTCGTCTGGGAAAACATCTAAGAACTCACTCACCACAGGCACTGAGGCGGGCTCTCTAACATGACTATCCAACTCCCTCACATGAGCTAGAAACCCCTGACATCCCCTCCTAAGCAACCTACGAGCCTGAAGAGCTGAAATTAGACCTCTAGGTGTACCCCTCTTGTCTCCTCTGAAGACGACCTCTGACCCATCCTGACATCTGAACTTAACTACTTTGTCCCTGCAGTCCAAGGTAGCACCATGGGTAGATAGCCAATCCATCCCTAGAATGACGTCAAAGTCTGTCAAATCTAGAACCACAAGGTCGGCGGACAAGCATCTTCCCTCTATAAAAACTGGACTACACTGGCAGACTGACTCTGCAACTGACGGGTCACACTTGGGTCCACTGACCCATAGGGGACACTCTAACTCAGAGACCATCAATCCTAACCTCTGAACGGCTCTCGGTGCAATAAAAGAGTGAGATGCACCCGGGTCCATTAATGCATACACATCAGAACACCCAATGATGAGATTACCTGACACCACGGTGTTGGATGTGTTAGCCTCCTGCTGCGTCATGGTGAAGATCCTGGCTGGAGCTGATGGACCCTTCACCTCTGAACCCTGCTGAAGAAGAGGCTGACCCTCTCCCTCTGCCTCTGCCACTGGCCTGTGTAGCAGCTGGAGCTACTGGCTGTGCCACACTTCCTGAAGCTGTCTGCTGTGTCTGTGCCATAGGAACTGCTTTAGGACATTGCCATGACATATGCCCCTCTTGCCCACATCTGTAGCAGGTCGTTGTCCCATACCGGCATAAACCCCTGTGTGGCCTACCACACTTCGCACAAGCTGCATTATCTGCCCCAGAACTAGAACCACTGCCAAACCCCAGACTAGACTTGACCTTGTTCCAGAACTTATTCTTCTTACCCTTGGGCTTACCCCATCTCTTACTGCCTGAAGCTGCTGCACTCAAGGTAGAGGGATCTAACCTTCCCCCTCCCGGAGTTTTAGAACCAGAAGCTTGTGCCACTGTCTGTTTGACTGTCCCCTGAACGATGGCACTAGCCTCCATTCTCCTAGCCATGTCTACTATGGCGTGAAAACTCTCTCTATCTGCTGACTGTACCAAGGAGGAATACCTGGGATGGAGCTTCATGATATACCTCCTCGACTTCTTCTGGTCTGTGCTAAGGTCTTGCCCAGCAAAAGGCAGCAACTCCATAAACCTGTCAGTATACTCGTCTACACTCATGTCATCGGTTTGCCTCAACTGCTCGAATTCTATCATCTTCAATTCCCTTGAACTATCAGGGAAAGCCCATCCTGCAAATTCATTAGCGAACTCCTCCCACGATAGGCTATCCACCCTCGGCTTCACATAGTTTTTGAACCACTCACGGGCCTTTTTGCATTTCAAGGTGAAACCAGCCATCTGAATGGCTCTACTATCATCAGCTCCGATCTCCTCTGTGATCATCTTGACCTTCTCCAAATACACAAACGGGTCATCACCTGACTCAAACTGGGGAGCACCCAACTTCATGTAATCTGTCATTTTAGCCTTACTTCTCCCAGATGAGCTAGGCTGAGGTATCTGGGTATCTGGGCATGTAGGTGCTGGTGGTGGTGGAGGTACAGCATCCCCTGAGGTAGGGTTTGCTGGATTTGGATAGTATGGTGGAGGTGGGTACACCGGGTACTGTGGATATGGTGGGTAGTATGGTGGGTATGGCATCTGTGTGGGGTAGGGGTTAAAACTAGGGTAATCCGATGTACCTCCCATCGAATACCCGGGATTTTGGGTGTAGGGCGGATAGTGAGGTGGCTGAACAAATCCCGAGGCCTGAGTGCCTCCTTGGGATTCTCCCATACCCTCTTCTGACATACTGACGCCCAAACTGCCATCCCTCCTTTGATCAACATCCATCTGATCCCCCATATCCTCTGACATACCTCCCTGCACTGTTCCTCTGACTGATCTGCTTCTTCCCAGATCTAAAGACCTTCTAGGGTCTCTCACTGCTCGGTCCCTGTTGGACCTACTCGACATTGCCCTAGGCAATGTTGAAGGACGGGCATCAATGCCCTCGTCCTGAGGTGGTATTCCAGTCAATCGTGCAGATCGACGGGTTCCTCTCATCCTGTTTTCTGAGAAACAGTAAACATCACATAAACATTAGCATTAAATGGTTCATGTCGGCAAGCATGAACCTCACAGCTACATTACACACATAGCATATCATCATGGCATATCATACAATCATAGCAAGACAGGACTCTACATCCTATCCTAGTGGACATGATTTTTGCCTATTGTGCTTGACCTTCTATAACATCTATGAGCCCGACACTCTAGGTCCGACCATATGAACCTAGGGCTCTGATACCACTCTGTAACGCCCCGGAAATCCGGACCGTTACCGGCGCTAGGATCCAGATCGGCGTAAGGCCGCCGGGACCCGTAGCAAGCCTAACATACATCCTGTTTATCTGTTTAATCCCATACATGATCAACAAACATACATAAGAATTAAAAACTTTTCTTTTCTTCATTCACCAAACTCAACCTGTGCATGCACTATATTCATCATATACATAAACATTAATCCCTCTGTGGGATTTCAACAAAGCCTCAAGGGCTATACATATCCTGTGTTGAGTTGGTTCACATATACATCATAAAATAAGATCATGTACATACCAAGGGATTAACATATACTATGGTCAAGCACAACTCTATCCTCAATAACATAATTACATTCTTATCATTTGTCATGTCCACAAACTCTAGCTATTACATACATATGACTTTTTTCTTCTTTTCTTCTCTATCAATCCCGTACCTGCAAACCTGGGGTTAGGGGAGAGGGGTGAGCTAAAAGCCCAGTGAGCAGAAACTGAAAACATTATATTAAAGTTCATGCTTTCATGAAATGCATCATATCACAGACAATCCACATCAAGGGTGAACCTGTCACCAATTAGTCCCAACATAGTCTCGTGCCAGGCCGTAGCATGGGGTCCTGGTCTTCCTGTCATAACATACATAAAGTCTCGTGCCAGGCCGTAGCATGGGGTCCTGGTCTTCCTGTCATATCATATATAAAGCCTCGTGCCAGGCCGTAGCATGGGGTCCTGGTCTTCCTGTCATATCATATATAAAGTCTCGTGCCAGGCCGTAGCATGGGGTCCTGGTCTTCCTGTCATATCATATATAAAGTCTCGTGCCAGGCCGTAGCATGGGGTCCTGGTCTTCCTGTCATATCATATATAAAGTCTCGTGGACTAATTGGATCATACAGCATTCACCCACAACCACAAAATAAAATGCAATGCGACATATTCGTGAACTAATGCAATCAGCCTATTACATGTCATCATGATGCATGAAACATGCTCAAAACATTTAATTGCTTGATTTAAAACATTAAGCTTGTTTCCACTCACCTCTGGTTAGCTCTGACCAGACACTGAAGCAGCTCACTCACTGCTGGGGTCCTCGGTTCCTCGGGTCCGGACCTACACAGGTGGACTCCAATGAGGGACCAAACATATATAAACACAACTCTAATACATCCCCCAAAAACCCCCTAAAACATCATGAAAACATCACAGAAAATATGCATGAAACGGCTGAACAGGGCACCTTCGGCGGCACCTTCGGCGGCCGAAAGTCCTGGACAGAGACGAAACTCAGCTAGGTTCGGCGGCACCTTCGGCGGCCGAAAGTGCCAGACAGAGGCGAAAGTCTCTTTTCGGGGGCACCTTCGGCAGCCGAAAGCTGCCTTCACAAGAGGGGTTCGGCGGCCGAAACTCCCTTCGGCTGCCGAACCTGGTTTCTGCCAAACGGCAGAAACTTGGTTCAAATGAACCTCCTGCCTCCCAAAACCATAGATCATGCATATTTCTCAACCAAAACACGCATACAAGTTCCTAGGGGTCTCAAACATGCATATACCCCATCTACAACACTTCATTCACACACAAACAAGCTACATTGCTCAAACTTCATCAAAACCCATAAACTCAACATATGTCCTAACATGCATTTCTACCCATAGATCTTACTTAAAACTTGTTTAAAACATAAAAAGGGTTCAAGATCGACCCTTACCTCTTGAAGAAACGAGAGGAAAGCGATCCTAGCTTGGAGATGGAGAGATTAAGCTCTTTGAACCTCCAAGCACTCAAAGCTTGCTCAAAGCTCACAAATCTTCAAAACAAGGTTATAAACTTGTTAAAACCATGAAAGATCTAGAGGAAACACTCAAGATCGAGGGAGGAACGGTGGAGACTCACCTTGGCCGACAATGGGAGAGAAAAAGCTCGCCCGTGCGGACCAAGGGGACCCTTTTATAGTGGCTGGCCAGGCCACGTTCGGGGGCCGAATGTGCCTCCGCATCCATGCAATGTTCGGCGGCCGAACATAAGGTTCGGCGGCCGAACCTGCACTTCCCTCACTTAGACTTTCGGGGGCCTAACGTGCCTCCCAAAGTCCATGCATGTTCGGCGGCCGAAAGTGAGTTTCGGCGGCCGAACCTGAGTTTTTCCTTAAAGAATTTTCATGCAAAAATTTATTTAAAATCATACTTAAAACATTAAAATACATGAAAACATTTTATAAAAAACATGCTTTTACCCTTCTAGAGGTTTCCGACACCCAAATTCCACCGGACGGTAGGAATTCCGATACCGGAGTCTAGCCGGGTATTACAGTATTAGAGTTATGTTTATGTATGTTTGGTCCCTCATTGGAGTCCGCCTGTGTAGGTTCGGACCCGAGGAACCAAGGACCCCAGCAGTGAGCCAGCTGCTACAGAGTTTGTCAGAGTCAGCCAGAGGTGAGTGGAACCAAGCTTAACCTTTTAAATTAAGAAATGAAATGCTTTTATCATGCTTCATGCATCATGATCATATTATAGGTTGTTGCATTAGAATTCACGACTATGCCGCATTGTATTGTTGTGATAGATGATAGTGGATGGACATTAGGATGATTCATTAGCCTTCTATATACGAAGTCCTGTGGTGCCCATAATAGGGCCGGGCAATACGAAGACCTGTGGTGCCCATAATAGGGCCGGGCAATAACTCCGAGTATGAAGTCCTGTGGTGCCCATAATAGGGCCGGGCAATACGAAGTCCTGTGGTGCCCATAATAGGGCCGGGCATGGAGTTGAGGGATTTTTGAATCAGTCCATCCGTGGTGTGATTTATTTGTGCAGTGACACATTTCATGATAGCATGTTTTAAATATTCTTTTTACAGTTCTACTCACTGGGCATCTAGCTCACCCCTCTCCCCTAACCCCCAGGTTTGCAGGTACGGGATAGATAGAGAAGACAAGAAGAAAAAGTCATATGTATGTAATAGTTAGTTTGTGGACATGACAATGGTATTATGATGAAATGTAAAAATATTCAGGATATTATGTAATGAGGTCATTGAGGATAGAGTTGTGCTTGACCATAATATATTGTTAATCCCTTTTGTATATACATGATCTTATGTTATGATGTTTATGTAAACTAACTCAACACAGGTTGTTTTGCCTATAAGGCTTGATGAGATCCCACAGAGGGACTATGTTATGTATATGTTCAGAGTATGCACAGGTTGAGTTAGTTGATGACAGTATGTATGAAGTAAAGTTTAAAGTTTTATGCATGTTGTTGATCATGTATGGGATTATACAGGTTTACAGGTTTTATGTCAGGCTTGCTACGGGTCCCGGCGGCCTTAAGTCGACCCGGATCCTAGCGCCGGTAGCGGTCCGGTTTTCCGAGGCGTTACAACTATAGCATGGAAGCTCTCCCTTTCTGCTGATTGAACCAACGAGGAATACCTGGAGTGAAGCTTCATAACATATCTCCTAGACTTCTTCAGGTCTGTGTCAAGACCTTGTCCTGCAAACGGCAACAACTCCAGGAACCTGTCCGTAAACTCCTCTACGCTCATCTCTTCCGTCTGCCTTAGCTGCTCAAACTTAATCATCTTCAGTTCTCTGGAACTATCCGGAAAAACCCATCCTGCAAACTCATTGGCAAACTGCTCCCAGGATAAGCTCTCCAACCTTGGGTCCACATAGTTTTTGAACCACTCCCTTGCCTTCTTGCATTTCAATGTGAACCCTGCCATCTGAATGGCTCTACTGTCACTTGCTCCTAGCTCATCTGTTATCATATTTACCGTTCTGAGGTACTCAAAAGGGTCATCGCCTGTTTCGAACTTGGGGGCATCCAACTTGAGGTAATCTGTCATCTTTACTCTACCCCCAACTGATGAACCAGGTTTGGGTATCCGGACACCAGGGACTATTGGTTCTGCTGGTGGAGGAGGAGGTGCAGCATTCCGTGGGTTAGGGTTTGCTGGACCTGAGAAAAAGGGTGAGGATGGAAACATGGGGTACTGGGGGTACGGTGGGTAAAAGGGAGGATAGGGCATAAAGGTGGGATATGGGTTATAGCTGAAGAAATCCGACGTACCTCCCATCGGATACCCTGGCCCTTGCGGGTAGGGTGGATACTACGATGGAACAAAGCCCGAGGCCTGAGTGCCTCCTTGGGACTCTCCCATATCCTCTACTGACATACTCATGCCCAAACTATTATCTCTTCTCTGGTTATCCTCCTCCGTTTCCGTCACATCCGCTGACATACCTTCATGAACTGATCTCCTCCGACCTGCATCAAAAGACCTTCTAAGGTCCCTTGATGTACTCTCCCTGATCGTCCTACAAGATCTTGCCCTCTGCAGAGCAGGGGGATGGGCATCCATGCCCTCATTCTCTGGCGGAGCTCCAGTCAATCTCGTAGATCGACGAGTTCCTCTCATCTTGACTTCTGAAAGCATAACATAGCACATAAACATTAGCATTATATGGTTCACGTGGAAACACATGAACCTGCACCACATACATAACATACATATCATAGCATTAATGCACATGCTCATCATCATGGCATTTCACATCATCATACAAGACAGGACTCCATATCCTATCCTAGTGGACATGATCTTCCTATTGTGCTTGCCCTACTATAATCTCTATGAGCCCGACACACTATAGGTCCGACCATGTGAACCTAGGGCTCTGATACCATTCTGTAACGACCCGAAAATCCAGACCGCTACCGGCATTAGGATCCAGATCGGCATAAGGCCGCCGGGACCCGTAGCAAGCCTACTATGCATCCTGTACAGCTGGTATAATCCCAAACATGATCCAACATTTTCTTAAAACATTTAAAAAAAACTTTACCTTTAACCAGTTTGACCTGTGTACGCACTATGACTGAACTCATAGAACCCTTAGGGTCAGCATACCCTACGCCAAACTCGGTCCATCACATGTAACAGTATAAAATAAAACTCATGTACAAGGGGATTATCCAAACTCGGGCCAAGCACAATACTATAACTCTGAACATATAACATAAGGTCATATTACAATACGACTCTTTTTACAACAATACATAATCTTATATTACATCATGTCCACTACTATTCTATTACATAAACACGACCATGGACATAACCTGCTGATCTCCTGACTATCTCTGACCCTGCAAACCTGGGGTTAGGGGAGAGGGGTGAGCTAAAAAGCCCAGTGAGCAGAAACCATAAAGAAAACAATTCATTTTTAACATATGCTTTCATGAAATGCGCCACAGCACAAACATATCACATCAAGGATGAATTTGTCACCACTAGCCCTCTACATATCATAACATGTCCAACTACACCAGGGGCGATTAGGCCTCACCTAGTGTTCGCTTACATAACTCATATCATAACATGTCCGACTACACCAGGGGCGATTAGGCCTCACCTAGTGTTCGCTTGCATAAACATAGTACCAGGGGCGACCTGGTCTTTTCATCTTATATCATATCATCATCATCATTATCATATACTATCATGGTGAGGGCTAGAGGATCATTCAACATTCATCCACATCAACAACATAATATGCAATGCATCATATTCGTGAATATGAGTGCAGCACAACCTAATATATATTTCATGGCATTTCATGATGCATGGATCATGCTAAAACATTTGTTTAACTTTTAAAACATAAGGGTTAGTTCCACTCACCTGTGACTAGCTCAGGGCCGACTCTGAAATGGCTGACACTGCTAAACACCTCGGTTCCTCGGGTCCGATCCTACACAGGTGGACTCCAGTGAGGTGCTAAACATACTCTAAACAACTCATAAAAGACTACCCAAAAACCCCCCTAAAACATCATAGAAGCATGCATAGAAAACACCCAAGAAAAGGCTGGACAGGGCACTTTCGGCGGCCGAAAGTCCCAGACAGAGACGAAAGTCAGGCAAGTTCGGCGGCACCTTCGGCGGCCGAACCCTCACTCCAGAGACGAAAGTCAGGCACTTTCGGCGGCCGAACATTACCTTCGGCGGCCGAAAGTCTGCTTTCAAGCCAAAACTCAACTTTCGGGGGCAAGGTTAGGCGGCCAATCCCTGCATTCAAAGGCAGGTTCGGCGGCCGAAACCACCTTCGGCGGCCAAACCTGAGTTCTTCCCAGAAGGGCAGAACTCAGCTTCTCATGCATTGAAGCCTCCTAAACCTTCCAAACACCCCTAAAACACGCACTAACTATTCTACAACATGCAACCAAGCACATAGGGGTCTCAAACTATCCTAAACCCCAACAACCTTACATATATCATACAAAAACACACATTTATATAAAGGGATAACATAAACCGAAAACAACCGAAATCCCCACATACTCTCTCCCAATCATGCATACTCTCTCCCATATGCTCAAGGGGCTTGGAAACTGGCCTAAACCCCAACACAAACATCACATGAACATACATTATCATACATTGGGCATAAAACCCACATAAACCCTAACATGCATATCTACCCATGCTCAACCATCAAAACCTCTTAAAACTCACTTAAAACTTCATGAAACGTAAAAGAAAGCATAGATCCACACTTACCTCTTGAAGATCGAGGGTTTGTGCGAGCTCTAACTTGGAGATGGGAGGAACTACTCCTTGGGCCTCCAAACTCCCAAAACTCGATCTAAGCTTGAAAACTCTTCAAAACAACCATGGAACTCATAAAAATATGAAGGAGATGAAGAGAAAACATGAAAATGACCAAAGGAGAACATGAACACACCTGAGCTCGAGAATGGGGAGAAAACTCGCCCATTTTCGGTCTGAGGGGCTTTTATAGGTGGCCAGCCAAACCTCCTTCGGCGGCCTAACGTGCAAGCAAAACACCCCCATGTTCGGCGGCCGAACTTGAGGTTCGGCGGCCGAACCTGGTTTGTTCAAACATAGCTTTCGGAGGCCAAAAGCACTCCCGAAACCTACTCATGTTCGGCGGCCGAACCTGGCAAAACCTCCTTGGTCTTTTCTTTTCCAAAACTCAAATCTTTTTCATTTAAAACTATGAAATCAGTAAAAATCATTTTAGAAATCACATTTTACCCTTCTAGAAGACTCTGGCATCATCAAAATTCCATATTCCAACGGAGATTCCGCCGGAAGGTAGGGATTCCGATGCCTGAATCTAGCCGAGTATTACAAAATTTGTATTCAATTCATCAAAACAATTATTAAGTTTTTGAAATTGCATATCAATGACATAGTAGAATAGCACAACACGGTATAAATAAAAATTTGTCATCTTTTCATTTCTTTTTCATCTCCCTCTTATTGTGTACAAATCATTCATCATTAAAACAACTATATCATGTATACCACAAAATTGCACTACTTCAAGTAGTAAAGATTCTCAATCATCATCTCTTACAACTTACAAATGATATTTGAAAACTTTATTGATCCCTCCTTTGCAAAGTTTGTGATAAGTAATGAGTGATTCTCAAAATTTTTCTCACGAAAAGCAACACAGAAATAAATTCAAAACGATTCATAATATCTAGCAACTCAATTGCTTCACCCCTTTGTGGATCATCATTACTATTTTCACTAATATAATCAAGAACATCAATCACAAATGAAAATAAATGTATCAAATTAATGAATGTACTATGATGAGAACTCCAATGAGTATCTCCTAAACTCTTTATTGTCATCTCTTAGTTTAAACCTTATCCAATTGCTATTTCTCAAATTCTAATCCCTTCAACTACTTTCTCTCTTTACTTTTATTGAAGCATGTCTCTTTTTTTACAGGAACCTCTAATAACATTGTACAAACGTACAAAGATATTTAAAAAAATGCTTATATTTACATGTTTTCTAGCAATATCAAAAAGTGTGAGTTGGAATTGATGAGCAAAATAATGAACATAATAAGTACTAGAATTCTCCCTTAAAATTAAACTTTTAAGCCCATTAAATTCCCCTCACATATTACTAGCTCCATCATATCATTTGCGTCTCAAACTTGATATATTCAAACCATGGTAGAGAATAAATACTCTATAGTTTTTTTAAGTGACGATGCACTGGTATCATTGATATGCATAATACTAAAAAAAATTTCAACAACACATTCAAATTTATTAACATAACGAATGACAACACCCATTTGCTCATTTACTAATACATCCCAACATTCATCAACCAAAATGGAAAATAAATCATCTCCCAAATTTCTAATTATAGCATTTATTATTTCACTGCACATGCATTAATGATATATTTTTGAAAATAAGGAGCTATGAGTTTCAAATTCTCATGAGCATTTTCAACACCAATTTGAGGTTCGGCGGCCGAACCTAATTTGTTCAAACATAGCTTTCTTAATTTAAAAGCACTCTCCAAAAACCACTCATTGCGTCAAGAGATAACGGAGATAAACAATCAATGCTTTTCTACAACAATACTCAATCTTTGACTTTTTTAATTGTATTAAAATAAAAATCATTTTAGTGTTCACATTTTCCTTCTAGAAGACTCTGGCATCATCAAAATTCCATATTCCAACGGAGATTCCGCCGGAAGGTAGGGATTCCGATGCCTGAATCTAGCCGAGTATTACAAAATTTGTATTCAATTCATCAAAACAATTATTAAGTTTTTGAAATTGCATATCAAATGACATAGTAGAATAGCACAACACGGTATAAATAAAATTTGTCATCTTTTCATTTCTTTTTCATCTCCCTCTTATTGTGTACAAATCATTCATCATTAAAACAACTATATCATGTATACCACAAAATTGCACTACTTCAAGTAGTAAAGATTCTCAATCATCATCTCTTACAACTTACAAATGATATTTGAAAACTTTATTGATCCCTCCTTTGCAAAGTTTTGTGATAAGTAATGAGTGATTCTCAAAATTTTTCTCACGAAAAGCAACACAGAAATAAATTCAAAACGATTCATAATATCTAGCAACTCAATTGCTTCACCCCTTTGTGGATCATCATTACTATTTTCACTAATATAATCAAGAACATCAATCACAAATGAAAATAAATGTATCAAATTAATGAATGTACTATGATGAGAACTCCAATGAGTATCTCCTAAACTCTTTATTGTCATCTCTTAGTTTAAACCTTATCCAATTGCTATTTCTCAAATTCTAATCCCTTCAACTACTTTCTCTCTTTACTTTTATTGAAGCATGTCTCTTTTTTTACAGGAACCTCTAATAACATTGTACAAACGTACAAAGATATTTAAAAAAATGCTTATATTTACATGTTTTCTAGCAATATCAAAAAGTGTGAGTTGGAATTGATGAGCAAAATAATGAACATAATAAGTACTAGAATTCTCCCTTAAAATTAAACTTTTAAGCCCATTAAATTCCCCTCACATATTACTAGCTCCATCATATCATTTGCGTCTCAAACTTGATATATTCAAACCATGGTAGAGAATAAATACTCTATAGTTTTTTTAAGTGACGATGCACTGGTATCATTGATATGCATAATACTAAAAAAAATTTCAACAACACATTCAAATTTATTAACATAACGAATGACAACACCCATTTGCTCATTTACTAATAC
The DNA here is from genome assembly GCF_001659605.2 of Manihot esculenta. NCBI lineage: Eukaryota > Viridiplantae > Streptophyta > Magnoliopsida > Malpighiales > Euphorbiaceae > Manihot > Manihot esculenta. The sequence continues at coordinate 6,805,749 of NC_035162.2, read as the reverse complement.
ATCCCAACATTCATCAACCAAAATGGAAAATAAATCATCTCCCAAATTTCTAATTATAGCATTTATTATTTCACTGCACATGCATTAATGATATATTTTTGAAAATAAGGAGCTATGAGTTTCAAATTCTCATGAGCATTTTTCAACACCATATTATTAAATTTTTCATTACATGAAGTTAATACCTTAAACAATTCAATAAAATTTTCTTAATTTAATGACTCATCGTTCTCTCAAAAAGCCAAACATTGCGTCAAGAGATAACGGAGATAAACAATCAATGCATTTAATCTACAACAATACTCAATCTTTGACTTTTTTGATTGTTTTAAAATAAACTCTTCAATGTGTTGAGCTTGGTTCATTCAATCTTGACAAGTTAAATGACATCTATTATAATCGCTATTATGGTCTCGTATATGTTCTCTCGATATTTCATTTTTTCTCCAATTAGTAAAACCTTTGGTAACAAATATAACATTCGAAAAAATAATAAATAATAAAAAAATAAAAAGAAAAAGAATAAAAAAAGGAAAAAAAAAAGAAAAAAAGAAAAAGATAAATTAAATTTTAATTTAAAGACAAGTGGCTCAGTGCTAACCACTTAACCAGATAAATTAAAAAAAAAAAAAGAAAAGACTATAAGAAATGGGTAATTTACGATTTAGTCCCTGGGTATTACCATTATTAACAAGTCAGTCCCTATATTTTTAGAAACCTATTAAAACGTCCTTATGTTTTCTCTCCGTCAATGAAATAGTCTTCTGTCTATTTTTGCCGTTAAAAATATAGTGAAAGACTATATTAACCCCCATTATTTTCTTTCTCCTCCTCCTTCCTTTTCTTCTTCATCAATTATTCTTCCTTCTGCTTCTACTTCTTCTGCTTCTTCTTCTTCTTCTCCTTCTTCTTCTGCTTCTTCTCCTTCTTCTTCTGCTTCTTCTCCTTCTTCTTCTTCTGCTTCTTCTCCTTCTTCTTCTTTTGCTTCTTTTTCTTCTTTCTCTTCTTTTTCTTCTTTCTCTTCTTCTTCTTCTTTTTCTTCTTCTTCTTCTTCTTCTGCTTCTTCTTCTTCTTCTTCTTCTTCTTCTTCTTCTCCTTCTTCTTCTTCTTTTTCTTCTTTCTCTTCTTCTTCTTCTTCTTCTTCTTCTTCTTCTTCTTCTTCTCCTCCTCCTTCTTCTTCTTCTTCTCCTTCTTCTTCTTCTTCTTCTTCTTCTTCTTCTTCTTCTTCTTCTTCTTTCTCTTCTTCTTCTTCTTTCTCTTCTTCTTCTTCTTTTTCTTATTATTTTTCGGAGGAGGAGGAGGAGGAGGAGGACGAAAGAAAAGACAGGGACTATTTCGTTGACAAAAAGAAACGATAAGGACGTTTTAATAGATCTGAGAAAAGATAGAGACTATTTTGTTAAAAGCTATGTCATTTTATTGATTGTAGTTGTTATTTTATATTGTTTATCTAAACTGTGTCGTTTTGTTTAGATTGAGTTGTTTGTATGCACATGCTGTGCGTGTGACTCAGTTTGGTATAAACAGGAAGCGATGCTTCCAGAACTGAACATAACGTCATTTTTCTGATTTTAAATAAAAGTTCTCTTTTTCTTCCTCTCTCTCTTCTGTTTCTGCACATGGTATCAGAGCGCGGTTCCTAACTCACGCCGGCGCGTCGCCGGTTGCATAGGAGAGATCCTTGGTTCTTTCGATAGATCTGGTCATGGCGAGCAATAGCAAGGAACAGAAAGGGACTGGAGCTCCAGAAAAATTACAGATCGTGAATGCGGGGATGGGAGACCCACTGAGCCTTCAAACATCCGACCTGTAACAGCCCGGCCCCTTTCGACCGGCCCTGTTACCGCTCACAGCCCGTGACCTTCCTCTGGGCCCAGCCACTGTGAGCAGCTCTTAACATCCCTTCACCCTCACGGGTTCCAGGCAGGATTTGTCCCTCGGGGGAGCCATTACGGCCCGCCCTAGCCCGAGTGGATTTGGCCCAATTCCTTCCTCTGGGAATTAGGTCGCCTCCCCCACTGCTCGAACCCTTGACCTCCCACTTTAAGGGAATAGTCTGGTGAGAGTGAGTACCAATTGTGCCAAAAAAAAAGGCGCCTTTTTTATGTAACAGCCCGGACGTGATCCCCGGCACTGTTACCGCTCACAGCCCGTGACCTTCCTCTGGGCCCAGCCACTGTGAGCAGCTCTTAACATCCCTTCACCCTCACGGGTTCCAGGCAGGATTTGTCCCTCGGGGGAGCCATTACGGCCCGCCCTAACCCGAGTGGATTTGGCCCAATTCCTTCCTCTGGGAATTAGGTCGCCTCCCCCACTGCTCGAACCCTTGACCTCCCACTTTAAGGGAATAGTCTGGTGAGAGTGAGTACCAATTGTGCCAAAAAAAAAGGCGCCTTTTTTATGTAACAGCCCGGACGTGATCCCCGGCACTGTTACCGCTCACAGCCCGTGACCTTCCTCTGGGCCCAGCCACTGTGAGCAGCTCTTAACATCCCTTCACCCTCACGGGTTCCAGGCAGGATTTGTCCCTCGGGGGAGCCATTACGGCCCGCCCTAGCCCGAGTGGATTTGGCCCAATTCCTTCCTCTGGGAATTAGGTCGCCTCCCCCACTGCTCGAACCCTTGACCTCCCACTTTAAGGGAATAGTCTGGTGAGAGTGAGTACCAATTGTTCCGAACAATTGGTACTCACTCTCACCAGACTATTCCCTTAAAGTGGGAGGTCAAGGGTTCGAGCAGTGGGGGAGGCGACCTAATTCCCAGAGGAAGGAATTGAGCCAAATCCACTCGGGCTAGGGCGGGCCGTAATGGCTCCCCCGAGGGACAAATCCTGCCTGGAACCCGTGAGGGTGAAGGGATGTTAAGAGCTGCTCACAGTGGCTGGGCCCAGAGGAAGGTCACGGGCTGTGAGCGGTAACAGTGCCGGGGATCACGTGTAACGACCCGGAAATCCGGACCGCTACCGGCGCTAGGATCCAGATCGGCTTAAGGCCGCCAGGACCCGTAGCAAGCCTAACATACTTCCTGTATAGCTGGTATAATCCCATACATGATCAAACATAAGCATAAACTGTAAACTTCTTCTTTAACCCGTTTGACCTGTGTATGCACTATGACTGAACTCATAGAACCCCTAGGGTCAGCATACCCCTTTGTCAAACTCGGTCCATCACATGAAACACATAAAATAAAACTCATGTACAAAGGGATTAACCAACTCGGGCCAAGCACAATACTATAACTCTGATCATATAACATAATATCATTTTACAATACAACTCTTGTTACATCAATACATAACCTTACATTACATCATGTCCACAACTATTCTATTACATAATCATGACCATGGACGTAACCTGCTGATCTCCTGACTATCTCTATCTACTCTGCACCTGCAAGACTGGGGTTAGGGGAGAGGGGTGAGCTAGAAAGCCCAGTGAGCAGAAACTAAAAATATTTGCTTTAATTCCTCCATTTTTAGGTATCTTATTGTTCATTTTATTATTATTATAGTTCCTCCATTTTTAGGTATATTATTAGGTAACTTCTTCTTATTCATGCTTTCATGAAATGCAACACATCACAAACATATCACATCAAGGATGAATTTGTCACCTATAGCCCTCTACATACTGTAGTACGTCCAACTATACCAGGGGCGATGAGGCCACACCTAGTATTCGCTTACATATCTCATAACAAGTCCAACTACACCAGGGGCGATTAGGCCTCACCTAGTGTCCGCTTACATAACATAGTACCAAGGGCGACTTGGTCTTTCTGTCTCATATCATACCATGGCATATCATATCATATTATCTCATCTCATACTGAGGGCTAAGGATCATCCAACATCCATCCACATCAACAACATATTATGCAATGCATCATATTCGTGAGTTCTAATGCAAAACAACCTAATACATATATCATGTCATTTATGATGCATGGATCATGCTCTAAAAACATTTAATTTCTTAGCTTAAAACATTAGGTTTAGTTCCACTCACCTGAGACTAGCTCTGCACCGATTCTGAAATGGTTGACACTGCTAAACACCTTGGTTCCTCGAGTCCGATCCTACACAGGTGGACTCCAGTGAGGGACCAAACATACATAAACATAACTCTACTATACTCCCCAAAAACCCCCTAAAACATCCTGAAAACATCACGTAAAACATGCAAGAAAAGTCTGGACAGGGCACTTTCGGCGGCACCTTCGGCGGCCGAAAGTCCAGACAGATCCGAAAGTCAGGCAGGTTCGGCGGCACCTTCGGCGGCCGAAACTCCCAGACAGAGACGAAACTCATGCATGTTCGGCGGCACCTTTGGCGGCCGAAAGTCTCGGACAGAGCCGAAACTCCAACTTTCGGGGGCAGGCTTCGGCAGCCTAAAGCTGCCTCCCAAGCTAGTTCGGCGGCCGAAAGTCCCTTCGGCTGCCGAACCTGGTTTCTGCCAAAGGGCAGAAACTTGGTTCTTCTTGCCCATTCCAACCCCCTACACAACCAATCATGCAAAGACCTATTCTACAACATGCATACTCAAGCATACAAGCTCCTAAGGGTCTCAAACTAACTTAAACCCCAACTACAACACACAAACAAGGCACATTGCTCAAGAACATGCACATTGAACCCATAAACATAACAGAAACTCAACAAGCCTACTCATGCATTTCTACCCCATAGATCTACTTAAAACTTTCTTAAAACATGCAAGAGAGGTTGGATCTAAGCTTACCTCTTGAAGATCGAGAGGAAAAACGATCTTAGCGTGGAGGTAGGGAGAAATCCGCTCTTTGGTCTCCAAGCTTCCAATCTTACTCTAACTTCAAAACTCTTCAAAAAACAAGATGTAACTCGTTAAAATCTGAAAGGTTTGAGGGAAAACACTTAAAATGACCAAAGGAGGGCTAGAGCTCACCGTCGGCCGAAATGGGAGAGGAAACCTCGCCTGTTTCGATCACGGGGCCTTTTATAGGGCTGGTTCTGCCACCTTTCGGCGGCCTAACGTGCCCCCACATCTCATGCATGTTCGGCGGCCGAACATGAGGTTCGGCGGCCGAACCTTAAGTCTTTCAAACAAGGCTTTCGGGGGCCAAAGGCGCTCCCAAAACCTATCCATGTTCGGCGGCCGAACTTAACTTTCGGCGGCCGAACCTGGTAAAGCCTCCTTAGGCCTTTTTCATTCAAAACTCATTTTCCTTTTTACTTAAAACATAAAATACCTTAAAAACATTTCATAAAACATGGTTTTCCCCTTCTAGAGGTTTCCGACATCCGAGATTCCACCGGACGGTAGGAATTTCCGATACCGGAGTCTAGCCGGGTATTACATTCTCCCCCCCTTAAGAACATTCGTCCCCGAATGTTCCTCAGCTAGGACATGCATAACATGAGACATAACATACAATCATAACAACACATAAGTTCTAATCTAAAAAGAAACACGGTGTCACTGGAGTATGAACTCTCGGTCTCCCTGATGCACTTTTCATCTTAAGGTGATTCTAAGGGACTTTCACCATCGGGATTTCCTTGTTTCCACACTTTCTAACGTGCGTGTCTGCGGTCTGTACTAGCTGCTCAACATAGGTGAGATCCTCTGCGATCTCCACCTCTGGTTCCTTCAAGAACCTCACTCGGACCCGACACAAACTCATATACCGTGGAAACATGGAAAAACGGATGGATTTCTTCCATTGAAGTAGGTAAATCTAACTCGTGGGATACATTCCCAAATCCTTTGCAGGATTTCAAAGGGTCTAATGTATCTTAGAGCTAATTCACCTTTCTGCCCATAACGAGTCACCCTCTCTTTAGGAGACATCTCCAGTAACCTCATCTTCCTCGAGAACCTCATCACGCTTCCACTGCGCACTCTAACAAAAACTCTTCTTCTCTTCTGAAATTTACATGTCTCTTGCGGACGACTCCATACTCTCCTGCTGACTCTCAGCAGTTCTGTTTCTTCTCATCTTCTGACTAGTGGCTTCCTTCTTACTGTACTAAGGGATGGGGTAAGCTGCCAAGTGGTTTCCGGTTGAGGGCATCTATCGAAATATCTGCTTCAGCCGAATATACCGAACCTTGAAGTCATAACCACTACGCAGTTTTTTACCCATCTCCTTTAATTCAGGTTCTTCTCCCTTGACTCAAGATGTATTGCAAGTTTCTTCGATCTGTAAGGATCTACTACCACGCCTTATACAGGTACCGCCTCCACATCTTGAGTGCAAAGCTTACCATCGCCATCCTTAGATCATGTATAAGATGATTCAACTCATGCTTCTCCAACTACCTAGAAGCATAAGCAATCATCTTACCCCTTTTTCATTAATACACAATCTCGTTCCACTCGGAACGTATCACGGGACACTGTGAAATCTTCATCACTGGCGGACAGAGCCACCACTGGTGCTGACATCTACATTTCCTTTGGCTCTTCCAAAGCCCTCTTCACTCTGAGTAGACCACACACCTTCTAGTTCTTCTTGATCCGTCTGGCCATAGGAGCGGCAACTCTAGAGAAGTTCTAGATGAACCTCCATTAGGTAACCTGCCGAACCCAAAAGCTCTTGATCTTTGTCACTACAATGGGCCTGGGCTAGTCGGCTACAACTTCAACTTTCTTAGGTCTACTTCACCTTTCTTTTCTCCGACACATATGACCCAAGAAAAGTATGCTCCTTGACCGGAACTCACATTTGGAGAACTGAGCATCCAAGCCATGTTCTCTCAGGATCTGCAATCTTGATTTCAGATAATGGGCGTACCCTTCTGCATTTCTGAAACTCACCGAGGTACCGTCAATGAAGACAATAACGGAGTGATCCAGAAACCGACTAAAACTCTGTTTATGAGATCCATGAATGTTGTAGGGGTGTGCATTCACCCGAACGACATTCCTAGGAACCCATAGTGCCCATATCCGGTTCTAAACACTGCTCTCAGTACATCTTCTTCCTTGATCTTAACTGATGGTACCTGGACTTCAGATCTATCTTGGAAGGGCAACTAGCTCCTGCTAGCTGATTTCAACTAGATCGTCGATCCACGGTAACAACTACCTGATCGGGGTAGTGACTTCGTTCAACGACTTGTAGTCGATACAAAGTCCTAGGGATCCATCTTTCATTCTCATAACAACACTGGAACACCCCAAGGCGAAGTGCTCAGTCAGATGGAAACCCTCAACTACCAATTCTTACAACTGATCCTTATAACTCCTTTAACTCTATTGATACCATCCTGTAGAGAGGGATAGAGATTGGTCCAATTTCATGAATTACTTCTATTTTAAGCTCTATCTCCCTGACAGGTGGTAGTCCTGGGAACTCATCTGGAGAAACATCTAAAACTCTCTCTAACAACGGGCATTGAGGCGGGCTCCCTGACCTGACTGCTATACTCTCTCTGAAAAGCTAGAATCTCTGACAACTTTTTCCTGAACAACCTATGAGCCTATAGGGTTGATACTGAACCTCTAGGTATCCCTATTTTGTCCCCTCTATGGACTACCTCTGATCCATCCTGAACTCTGAACCTGACTACCTTGTCTCTGCAGACTAGGTAGTACCACTAGTAGAAGAACCAATCCAACCCTAGAATGACGTCAAACAGTCAAATCTAGAACCGCTAGGTCAGCTGGAAAGCATCTACTCACAACACAAACTCTGACTATACCGGCAGACTGACTCTGCCACAGATGGATCACACTTGGGTGCACTGACCCCAAGGGGATACTCTAACCCATAAGCTATCAACCCAACCTCACAAGGGCTCACAAGTAAACAAGGAAAAGAGAAACATCATGGTTCATAAAAGCGTACACATCAAACATAAAAGAGTGAGATTACCTGATCCCATCGGGTTTGATGTGTTAGCCTCCTGCTGGGTCATGGCGAAGATCCGCGCTGGAGCTGATGGACCTTCCCCACGGGAACCTGCTGAAGAAGGGGCTGTCCCCCTGTCTCCGCCTCTACCACTGCCCTGAAACAAGGATGGAGCTACTGGGTGAGCTACACTGTTCGAAACTGTCTGCTGGGACCGTGCCACCAAGGTCGCGGTGGGACACTCACGTGCCATGTGCCCCTCCTGTCCGCACCTGAAACATGCTGTTGTCCCAATCAAACAGACTCCCTTGTGCTGCCTACCGCACCGTATACATCTGGAGTTACCCGAACCAGAGCTCGAACCATCACCTAAACCCAGACCAGACTTTATCTGTTCCCAAAACTTGCTCTTCTTCGATCTTCTGAGGCCTCTGCCTCCCTTCTTGCTTTTTGTGACAACCTCGTTCAAAGGGGAGAGATCAACATCACTTGTCCCTGGGATTTTGGAATCCGAAGACTGTGCCACATACTTTTTAACTGTCCCCTGGACAATGGCACTAGCCTCCATTCTCCGTGCCATATCCACTATAGCATGGAAGCTCTCCCTTTCTGCTGATTGAACCAACGAGGAATACCTGGAGTGAAGCTTCATAACATATCTCCTAGACTTCTTCAGGTCTGTGTCAAGACCTTGTTCTACAAACGGCAACAGCTCCAGGAACCTGTCTGTAAACTTATCTATACTCATCTCTTCCGTCTGCCTTAGCTGCTCAAACTCAATCATCTTCAGTTCTCTGAAACTATCTGGAAAAGCCCATCCTGCAAACTCATTGGCAAACTGCTCCCAGGATAAGCTCTCCAACCTTGGGTCCACATAGTTTTTGAACCATTCCCTTGCCTTCTTGCATTTCAAGGTGAACCCTGCCATCTGAATGGCTCTACTGTCACTCGCTCCCAACTCATCTGTTATCATCTTTACCGTTCTGAGGTACTCAAAAGGGTCATCACCTGATTCAAACTTGGGGGCATCCAACTTTAGGTAATCTGTCATCTTTACTCTACCCCCAACTGATGAACCAGGTTTGGGTATCTGGACATCAGGGACAATTGGTTCTGCTGGTGGAGGAGGAGGTGCAGCATTCCCTGGGTTAGGGTTAGCTGGACCTGAGAAAAAGGGTGAGGATGGAAACATGGGGTACTGTGGGTACGGTGGGTGAAAGGGAGGATAGGGCATAAAGGTGGGATATGGGTTATAGCTGAAGAAATCCGACGTACCTCCTATCGGATACCCTGGCCCTTGCGGGTAGGGTGGATACTGCGGTGGAACAAAACCCGAGGCCTGAGTGCCTCCTAGGGACTCCCCCATATCCTCTACTGACATACTCATGCCCAAACTACTATCTCTTCTCTGGTTATCCTCCTCTGTTTCCATCACATCCGCTGACATACCTTCATGAACTGATCTCCTCCGACCTGCATCAAAAGACCTTCTGGGGTCCCTTGATGTACTTTCTCTGATCGTCCTACAAGATCTTGCCCTCTGCAGAGCAGGGGGATGGGCATCCATGCCCTCATTCTCTGGCGGAGCTCCAGTCAATCTCGCAGATCGATGAGTTCCTCTCATCTTCACTTCTGAAAGCATAACATAGCACATAAACATAAGCATCATACGGTTCATGTGAAAACACATGAACCTGCATCACATACATATCATAGCATTAATGCACATGCTCATCATCATGGCATTCCACATCATCATACAAGACAGGACTCCATATCCTATCCTAGTGGACATGATCTTCCTATTGTGCTTGCCCTACTATAACCTCTATGAGCCCGACACACTATAGGTCCGACCATGTGAACCTAGGGCTCTGATACCACTCTGTAACGACCCGAAAATCCGGACCGCTACCGGCGCTAGGATCCAGATCGGCTTAAGGCCGCCAGGACCCGTAGCAAGCCTAACATACTTCCTGTATAGCTGGTATAATCCCATACATGATCAAACATAAGCATAAACTGTAAACTTCTTCTTTAACCCGTTTGACCTGTGTATGCACTATGACTGAACTCATAGAACCCCTAGGGTCAGCATACCCTTTTGTCAAACTCGGTCCATCACATGAAACACATAAAATAAAACTCATGTACAAAGGGATTAACCAACTCGGGCCAAGCACAATACTATAACTCTGATCATATAACATAATATCATTTTACAATACAACTCTTGTTACATCAATACATAACCTTACATTACATCATGTCCACAACTATTCTATTACATAATCATGACCATGGACGTAACCTGCTGATCTCCTGACTATCTCTATCTACTCTGCACCTGCAAGACTGGGGTTAGGGGAGAGGGGTGAGCTAGAAAGCCCAGTGAGCAGAAACTAAAAATATTTGCTTTAATTCCTCCATTTTTAGGTATCTTATTGTTCATTTTATTATTATTATAGTTCCTCCATTTTTAGGTATATTATTAGGTAACTTCTTCTTATTCATGCTTTCATGAAATGCAACACATCACAAACATATCACATCAAGGATGAATTTGTCACCTATAGCCCTCTACATACTGTAGTACGTCCAACTATACCAGGGGCGATGAGGCCACACCTAGTATTCGCTTACATATCTCATAACAAGTCCAACTACACCAGGGGCGATTAGGCCTCACCTAGTGTCCGCTTACATAACATAGTACCAAGGGCGACTTGGTCTTTCTGTCTCATATCATACCATGGCATATCATATCATATTATCTCATCTCATACTGAGGGCTAAGGATCATCCAACATCCATCCACATCAACAACATATTATGCAATGCATCATATTCGTGAGTTCTAATGCAAAACAACCTAATACATATATCATGGCATTTATGATGCATGGATCATGCTCTAAAAACATTTAATTTCTTAGCTCAAAACATTAGGTTTAGTTCCACTCACCTGAGACTAGCTCTGCACCGATTCTGAAATGGTTGACACTGCTAAACACCTTGGTTCCTCGAGTCCGATCCTACACAGGTGGACTCCAGTGAGGGACCAAACATACATAAACATAACTCTACTATACTCCCCAAAAACCCCCTAAAACATCCTGAAAACATCACGTAAAACATGCAAGAAAAGTCTGGACAGGGCACTTTCGGCGGCACCTTCGGCGGCCGAAAGTCCAGACAGATCCGAAAGTCAGGCAGGTTCGGCGGCACCTTCGGCGGCTGAAACTCCCAGACAGAGACGAAACTCATGCATGTTCGGCGGCACCTTCGGCGGCCGAAAGTCTCGGACAGAGCCGAAACTCCAACTTTCGGGGGCAGGCTTCGGCAGCCTAAAGCTGCCTCCCAAGCTAGTTCGGCGGCCGAAAGTCCCTTCGGCTGCCGAACCTGGTTTCTACCAAAGGGCAGAAACTTGGTTCTTCTTGCCCATTCCAACCCCCTACACAACCAATCATGCAAAGACCTATTCTACAACATGCATACTCAAGCATACAAGCTCCTAAGGGTCTCAAACTAACTTAAACCCCAACTACAACACACAAACAAGGCACATTGCTCAAGAACATGCACATTGAACCCATAAACATAACAGAAACTCAACAAGCCTACTCATGCATTTCTACCCCATAGATCTACTTAAAACTTTCTTAAAACATGCAAGAGAGGTTGGATCTAAGCTTACCTCTTGAAGATCGAGAGGAAAAACGATCTTAGCGTGGAGGTAGGGAGAAATCCGCTCTTTGGTCTCCAAGCTTCCAATCTTACTCTAACTTCAAAACTCTTCAAAAACAAGATGTAACTCGTTAAAATCTGAAAGGTTTGAGGGAAAACACTTAAAATGACCAAAGGAGGGCTAGAGCTCACCGTCGGCCGAAATGGGAGAGGAAACCTCGCCTGTTTCGGTCACGGGGCCTTTTATAGGGCTGGTTCTGCCACCTTTCGGCGGCCTAACGTGCCCCCACATCTCATGCATGTTCGGCGGCCGAACATGAGGTTCGGCGGCCGAACCTTAAGTCTTTCAAACAAGGCTTTCGGGGGCCAAAGGCGCTCCCAAAACCTATCCATGTTCGGCGGCCGAACTTAACTTTCGGCGGCCGAACCTGGTAAAGCCTCCTTAGGCCTTTTTCATTCAAAACTCATTTTCCTTTTTACTTAAAACATAAAATACCTTAAAAACATTTCATAAAACATGGTTTTCCCCTTCTAGAGGTTTCCGACATCCGAGATTCCACCGGACGGTAGGAATTTCCGATACCGGAGTCTAGCCGGGTATTACACGACCATCCAGGTATGATTCTCGTTTTCGCACCTCTTGTAGGAACTAATTTCAGATCTTGGAGTAGGGCCATTAGAATAGCCTTAGGAGCCAAGATGAAATTAGGTTTTGTCGAAGGCACTACTTCGGCACCTAGCAAAGACAGTGAAGGTTATGAACAATGGAAAAGATGTGACTTCATGGTCACATCTTGGATTCTCAACTCCATATCTAAGGAGTTAGTCGATGGTTTCATATACACCGCCTCTGCCAGAGATCTCTGGCAAGAGATCTGTGAGAGATTTGGAGAGTGCAATGGTCCTATGATCTATGAGTTACACAAGAAAATGTCTCTCATCTCCCAAGAAAACCAGTCTGTATCTGTCTACTTCACTAAGCTGAAGAGTCTGTGGGATGAGCTTGGGTCAGTCGAACCTCTTCCAACCTGCACCTGTGGAGCCTCTAGGGACATAGCTGAAATAACAAACAGGAATAGGCTCATGCAATTCCTAATGGGCTTGAATGAGGCCTTTGGGTCTGTGAGAGATCAGGTATTGGGGATGGACCCTTTACCTACAGTAAACAAGGCATACTCCATGATTGTAAAATTTGAGTCTCAAAGGGAGATTCTGGGGGCAATGAATGACAACTCAGAATCTCTTGCCTTATTAAATAAGGCTCAAGCTCAGAATCTGTCCAGACCAAGGAGGCCTGAGGTCAAGAAGGGCCACTGCACCTTCTGCAACATGGATGGTCACACTCGAGAAGGGTGTTTTAAGCTGATTGGGTACCCTGATTGGTTCAAGGGTAAGAACAAGGCAGGAACCCAATCTTTCAAAGGAAATAGAAGCACCAGAATTATGGCTACTTTTGAGGGCAACAAGTCAGAAGAGGATAATCCTCTGGAATACCTGGACACATCAGGTAAAATACATGAATTGACATCCATGCTGAGCTCTTTAAAACAAGAAGTCTCCCAGCTTGTAAAAGGGAAAGGAACTCTTGCCCCAAGCACATCTCATGGATCTGAGGCACATTTCATGGACTTTGCAGGTAAGTCTACTGTTTATAACACTTGCAATGCACATATGCAAAATGTATCTAATTGGATCCTAGACACTGGAGCCACAAATCACATGTGTTCAGACAGCAATCTGTTCACCACCTTACATCCACTACACAAGCATATCTGTGTGTGCTTTCCAGATGGGAAAACAACTCAAGTTACTCAATCTGGAAAGCTAAATCTCTTTGGAAAATTGATTTTAGATGATGTTCTTTACATTCTACACTTTCAATATAACTTGATTTCTGTTGGTCAATTAATGAATAGCCATGGCTACTGTATAGTAATGTGGAAGGATTATTGCCTTATACAGGACCCACTGAATAAGAAGGTGGTGGCCATAGGCAAGAAACAAAGAGGCCTCTTCAGGCTGAACCAAATGAGCTTTTCTCATTCTGATGTAAGGAATTGTTTGTTTGAAATCATGAACTCTAATGCTGATCTTCACAGCTTTGTAAATAGCACTATCTCCCAAATGGATTTGAATAAAGAACATTCCATGCAACTTGAGCAGACACATAAGCATGTAGTGACCATGAATGACATGCATGATAGACTAGGGCATGCATCAGTAGGTAAGCTCAAACATGTTAAAGGCATGAACATCAGTAATGAGGCTATGAGATGCTGTCCTGTTTGCCCCTTAGCTAAACAAGCCAGATTACCTTTTCCCAGAAGCCACACCTTAGCCTCAAAACCTTTTGAATTGGTCCATATTGACATATGGGGGCCATATAAGACTAGCTCTATCACTGGAGCTAAGTTCTTCCTCACCATTGTTGATGACTATAGTAGGGCTGTATGGACCTTCATGATGCACTTAAAAAGTCAGGCCTTTAGCTTGACTAGAAACTTTATACACATGGTAGAAAATCAGTTTAATACTACCATTAAAGTCATTAGAAGTGACAATGGAGGGGAGTTTCTAAGCCATAATTATAGTTCTCTGCTTATGAGCAAGGGAATTAAGCACCAAAGATCCTGCCCCTACACTCCACAACAGAATGGAGTTGTAGAGAGGAAACACAGACACATACTTGACACTGCTAGAGCTTTGAAAATACAATCACAAGCCCCAATTCATTTTTGGTCAGAATGCATTTTAACTGCCACCTACCTCATTAACAGAATGCCTATGGAGCATTTTGGTTGGTCCACGCCTTATGAGAGGCTCTATGGGACCCCACCTGACTATTCTCACTTGAGAAAGTTTGGTTGCTTGTGTTTTGCTACTTCTGTGGGAATTCAGAAGGATAAATTTCAAGAAAGAGCCATTAAGGCTGTGATGATAGGGTATGCCAGCACACACAAAGCCTATAAGCTTTATAACATCAATGATAAAACCTTCTTTATTAGTAGGGATGTTATCTTTCATGAAAATATTTTTCCCTTCCAAGATAGCAATCGGATTGAAAATCATGTGCTTCCTATTCCTGTGATTGAGAATGATTGTCCTGTTGTTGAAACCTGTCCATCTGGTCACACCAGTGATGACCTACAGAAACATCCTTCAGTTAGAAGGACACAAAGGCATAGACAAGCCCCTATCTGGATGCAAGACTATGTTGATTCCCAGCAAATATCCTTTATGACCTTCCATCCTCTACATCAATCTTACATTTGCAATGTCAACAAGGCTTCTGAACCTTGTACTTACACTCAAGCATCTAAGGATGCACATTGGGTTGAAGCCATGAAGCAAGAGCTTCAGGCCCTGGAAAATAACAACACTTGGGTGCTCACTAATTTACCTAAGGGTAAGAAAGCAATAGGCTGTAAATGGGTCTATAAAGTGAAATTTAAGTCAAATGGGGATATAGAGAGATATAAGGCCCGGCTGGTGGCCAAGGGCTACAACCAGATTGAGGGGTTGGATTATAAGGATAGATTTTCCCCTGTGGCCAAACTTACAACTGTAAGAGTTTTAATTGCTCTTGCTACCTCCAAACAGTGGCCTATATTTCAATTGGATATAAATAATGCTTTTTTACATGGTAATCTTGATGAAGAGGTGTACATGACACCTCCCCAAGGCTATCACAAAGCTCAGCCAGGGCAAGTTTGCTTGCTTAAACGGTCCTTATATGGGCTTAAACAAGCCTCCAGACAGTGGAACATTGAATTTACCACTTTTCTGAAGGGTTTAGGCTTTGTGCAGTCCCCCCATGATCATTGTCTCTTTACACAGCACACTGATGTTTTAACTTTGATATTGCTTATATATGTTGATGATGTTATTTTGACTGGAAACTCCATTGATGCCATTACTGAATGCAAACTTGCTTTAGATTCAAAATTTACTATCAAAGATTTGGGACCCCTGAAATATTTTTTGGGACTGGAGGTTGCTAGATCCTCTCAAGCAACTTTACTCAGTCAAACTAAGTATATTTCGGACATATTGAAAGATGCAGGCATGTTTCATTGTAAACCTGCCTCTTGTCCTTTACCTCAAGGATTGCATTTATCTCCTGATTCAGGAGAGGTTTTTGATAAACCTGATTTATATCGGAGACTGATTGGGAGGCTCCTTTATGTTAATCTCACAAGGCCTGATATATGTTATGCTGTGCAACACTTGAGTCAATTTATGAGCATGCCTCGAAAGCCTCATTGGGAGGCTGCTTTACATGTGCTTCGCTATCTTAAGGGCTCTTTACAACAGGGGCTTTATTTTCCTGTAAGTACTGATTTATCTCTAAATGCCTACTGTGACTCTGATTGGGCAGCTTGCACTTATTCCAGAAAGTCACTATCTGGATATTGCATATACTTGGGCCCTTGCCTTGTCTCTTGGAAAACAAAGAAACAGCCTACTGTTTCTAAGTCCTCAGCTGAGGCTGAGTATCGTGCAATGGCTAACACTGTGTGTGAACTCCTCTGGATTAGCTATATTTTGCAGGATTTGCAGGTTCATATCCAATTGCCCATTCCACTGCACTGTGATAACAAAGCTGCCATCCACATTGCTGCCAATCCGGTTTTCCATGAGCGCACGAAGCATATCGAGATAGATTGCCACCTGGTGAGAGATCAACTTCAACGGGGATTTATATTACCTCACCATGTCACTACTGAAGAACAGCTGGCTGACTTATTCACCAAGGCCCTACCAGCCTCCCGCCATAGCACATTAACCAGCAAGTTGAATCTTCTGCCTCTCCCAGCTTCAACTTGAGGAGGGGGTGTTAAAAGCTATGTCATTTTATTGATTGTAGTTGTTATTTTATATTGTTTATCTAAACTGTGTCGTTTTGTTTAGATTGAGTTGTTTGTATGCACATGCTGTGCGTGTGACTCAGTTTGGTATAAACAGGAAGCGATGCTTCCAGAACTGAACATAACGTCATTTTTCTGATTTTAAATAAAAGTTCTCTTTTTCTTCCTCTCTCTCTTTTGTTTCTGCACATATTTAGTTGACAAAAAGAAACAACAAGGACGTTTTAATAGATTGCTAAAAATATAGGGAGGGATGATTTCGTTGACAGAAAGAAACGATGAGGAGGGACTATTTCGTTGACATAAAAAAACGATAAGAATGTTTTAATAGATATAAGAAAAGATAGGGACTATTTCATTGACGGAAAAAAACGATAAGGACGTTTTAATAGATATGAAAAAAGATAAAAATATTTTAATAGATTTTTGAAAATGTAAGGACTAACTTGTTAATAATTGTAATATACAAGGACTAAATAAATGGTTTTATTTTAGGGTAAAATTGGATTTTAAAAATTTTCTCTCTCTCCTTTATCTAATTTTAACGGAAAATAGGACGGAAAGATTATTTCGTTGACGGAAATAAAATATAAGGACGTTTTAATAGGTTTCTAAAAATACATGGACTAACTTGTTAATAATGGTAATATTCAGGGATTAAATTGTAAATTACCCTATATTTTATGAAGAAAAAGTGAAAGGGAAGAGTAGAAATTCCAAAAGAAAATGGAAGGAAGTGTAGAAGCGAGAAAAAAAATAAAGAAGAGAGAAAAATTAAGATTTTTGAATATTAATTTGAAATTACGCTAATACCTTTAAAACAATGGGGGCCCATGCCCCCTTGGCCCCTGACCTGTCCCCAATGCACTCTTAACTGTGCAAATACCTTTGCTGTCCCAATTCCAAGTCCAAGAGTCAGAATAATGCCGAATAGGGAGAGGAATAGCCAGAATTGCAGCAACCGCTTCAATAGAGAAAATGGAACGAAGAAGGGAAGAATTCCAACTAGAATTATGAATTAAATCAGAAACCATAAAAATAAATCAAGTAGGAGGCGACGGGAACCTAAGCATCATTCCAAATTGAACCAACTCTTTTCAAAGCACCAGCTCTAATTAAACCCCTACATTCCCGTAAACTCCTCCAAGTGTAACTTGGGTCATTACCCAAACTAGAATCCATATAAGAACAATCCGAAAAATATTTAGCCTTTAACAAATAAGCAACAAAAGAATCTGGTTTCGAAAATAAATTCATAGTATGACAACTTAACAATTAAAATAATTATAATTTTTTAATTAATATGATAAAAATAAAACGAAAAAAAATTATGAAATGAAATAAAATTTTCATATTAAATTAACTTAAAAATATTTATAATCCCTCGTATTATAAATCAACAAAGATATTTATAAATTATTTAAAATTCAGTTTGATATAAGTTTAATTTATAAATAACTTAAATTTAAATTTAATTTTTAGTGTTATTTAATAAATAAATTAAATTTTTAAATATTTAACTTATTAAAACTATATATTTTATTTATTTATAGAGTCGCAAGTCAGTTTTTAAATATATTATTTAATTAAAATTATTTAATTTTAAATATATATTAAAATTAAAAATTATTAGAATCATAAATGTAAAACTAATTTCTTTTTTGCCTTTAACTATTTATTACATAAATTAAATTTAAAATTATTAATTTTTTTTTGAAAGCAAAAATTATTAATATTTAGCTGCAATTTGAATGAGTTAAACTCAACTCAGAAAAATTTAATAACCAAACTTAAAATATACTAAATTTTAATTCATCTCAGCTCGTTTACCCCGTAATATGCGGCTCGTCATTTAAAAAAAGAGGAAATAGTGGTGTCATTCGATGTAAATTTAGGGACGAAGATAAAACTTTGGCCGTAAAAATAATTACATGAATATGGAGGGGACGAAATTAGACGGTTGGCAGTAAAAATGATATATGCGAATCCGAATTCACACCTCGGCCGTATAAAGGAAAACAAGCTGGCTCCGTATTAAGCTCTGGTCTGTCTGTCTGTCTGTCTTTATTCTCGTTCTTTATCATCTTCAAAATAACGCCACCAAGGATAAATATTCCCAGCGCCTCGTCCTTCAGATTGACATTCTCCTTAACAGTCGATCGCAGCCATGGACTTGCCAAAACCACAATCAACTCCTCGGTTCACTCTCGGCAAGCAGTCCTCACTGAAGCCGAACCGTGAGGACTTGTTGCCGGAGGAGGAAGAGGAGCTAATAGACCCAAGGGTGCGGTTAATGTATCTAGCGAATGAGGGAGACGTTGAAGGGATTAAGGAGCTATTGGACTCAGGCACAAATGTTAATTTTAGTGATATTGATGGACGCACCGCTTTGCATGTAGCTACTTGCCAGGGATTCACTGATGTTGTTCAGTTATTGCTCGATAGAGGTGCCGAAGTTGACACTAAGGATCGCTGGGGTAGCACTGTAATTTTCTCGGACATAATTTGGCAGTGTTGTGTATTTTTTTTTTTCAGTTAATTTATGTGTTCATCATTTTGTGTGCCTCCAGATAGTCAGAAATGGTTTTTTGCTGTTTGGTCTTTGAATTAAGGTCGAAAATTAATTTTTGGAAAGAACACTTTTACATGCTATTGAAAAGTTTGAAACAGTTGTTTAGCTGTTTTCTAATTTTTAGAGTCAAAACATGTCAAAAATAACTTTGTAGCTTTTTTAATTTTAATTAAGGTGCAGCAACTCAAACAGCAATCAGGTGTTTAAGGGATCCTTGAAAAAATGACAATAGTTTAAGCTATAGAATAGTTAGAAAGGTACGTAGCTTGCAAATGGAATGTTTAGAAAACTTGAGAACCCAGGGCCTATTTGGCATGTCTGTTAGAGCTGCTATTGAGAAAAATGCTTTGTTAAATATAATAGTTAGAAAATATTAAAAATTGATTTTGATAAATGTGAGATCCAACATGGTATAGATGAATGTCACATGTACAGGCTTCATTAATCTGGGTTTGGGTGCTTCTCAGTGGATGTCTGGGTGCTTTTGAGTGGATCCTGTAAAACACAAAAAGTTTAGAAGACCAGTGGAGCTTTTTATGATTTAGCTAAGAGGGAGTAGTGAATGCTTTAGTAAATGCTCTAGTGAAGAAGGTAATAAATAAGATGCGAGTTTTGTAAATGCTAAAGGATTAGAAAGATGAGGGTTTAGAATATTCTTGACAATGTTGTCTTACTTGCTATTGAGAGTTTTATAAATCCTTTATCAAAGCAAAGTGGTCCAGTTGTACATATGTCAGAGTTGGGAGTACTAATGGCTGCTTTGAAGTTGACATGTTTTCCTTTTGTTAGAAAGTAAGCAGGGCCTATTAATCGTATGCAGTCGGCTATTTAATGCTTAGTTGGTTGGAGAGACTTGCTAGTATCAGGATGAGCATAAATTATGGGATCCTTACATCCTGCCATATTCAATTACTTGAGATTTGTACAGAAAGTGGGTGGGCTAATCCCCATGGGCCCCTGGTTGGTCCAGCTTTGGTCCAACCCGAGTTAGGAAGAGAAACCGGCCCATATCATCTTGACACATGTCAAGATCCTGGGGATAGCAATTATAAATATTGTATCAAATCAAAATTTATTTTTGACATAATTTAGCCATAAGACACTAAAATAACAAAACAATTTTTACCAAATTGATTTCTCGATAGCATATAAAGTGATGCTTTTTAACCTCCAAGGCTCCAACCTCAATGCTGACTAGGCTTTCAGCACATTGCTAAGCATGATTATGTAGACTTGGGTTTTAGAGTAAATACTGAAGGTTTCATCCCCCACTTACCATGTCGCTGAACTATAATCAGGGGGGTTGGAAATTTTTGGATATGCTCACTTATTGGTACAGCAGAATTTCTATGGGAGGATGATTGAGAATGCTCTCAGTTGATTGATGCAGTGCTTGAATGTCTCTCATTTACTTTAGTTGATATGCCTTGTCTAACAGTCAATAATAGCTGATTCCCTACAGATCAAACTGTTATTTCTATAATAATTATTCTAATGTCTCATGGTTGATGTAACAGCCTCTTGCAGATGCAATATATTACAAAAACCATAACGTTATCAAGCTTTTGGAGGAACATGGCGCAAAACCCCCGGTATGTGGTGTATGTCAAGTCGCATATTTGCAGTGTTCTTTGGTCCCACCCTTCTAAATTTCATTAGAAAGCACATGATATTTTTGAAATTGTTAAGATAATGAGCCTAATGATATATTATGGATATTTTATGGACTGTACACCATATACCACGCCCTTTAATTTTTTTTAGGGCTATTATATCTTTTTGTGTTTTCTCTGAGCATGTAAATTTGTAATATTTTTCTAATGTATTCTGTTCGAAAATTCACAGAAAAATAAAAAAACCCTAGTCGCCGTAGATGAACCACATTAAATCTGTGCGCTGATTTCTTTTCGTGCTTATCTGTGTGTTGATTTCTTTTCGGGTGTATTTTTCTGAATTGTGTGATTGTTAGATTTTTAAAGGAAATGCCTGTCTATTACTGTTTTTTTTCTTTAATTATCATTAACATGTGCTCCTGTCATGCTAGGTAGCTCCCATGCATGTCCAAAATACTCGTGAAATTCCAGAATATGAGATTGATCCTAGGGAGCTTGATTTTTCTAATAGTGTTGATATAACAAAGGTAACTTACTGTTCTCCCTTGATGCTATATTAATGATTCTTTATTGGTTTATGAATTTGTTATTTAGAGATGAGCAACCTGTTGCTGCTTACATCTTTGCATTTCCTTTTTGCTACACTGAGAAGTGAATGCTTTTTGGTTTTAGATGGTGTTTTCTGTCTGAAGGAAAAAAAACACACAACTAAATCCCCAATCTTGACACCTGATAGTGGTCTATGCACTATTTAATATTTATCGGTTTGAAAATTTCCTGGGTTAATGATAAGTAAATGTCACATTCTGCAAGCATAGTACATGGTATAATTTTTAGTTTTTCCCTATCTTTTTCAGTTATTAATAGGAATTTAATTCTGCCTTTTTTGTTTTTTTTTTTTTTTTTTTTCGTTTCCTTCCCCCTTTTTGTTTCAAGTGTTGATAACAGAATAATTTCCAGGTTTCTATTCTTGTAGAATTCTATATGTACTATATTGCCTTTCTTTACCGATTTAAACCAAAATGAAAATTTACATTTTCTTCTTCTACATTTATATTATTAGTTATTATTATTTAAAGTAAGGCAACTTGGATTGTTGACCTTCACAATGGAGGTCTCTCCTAAAAGATGCTTGGGTTTAAAGGTATTAGGTGTCAGCCTTGGCCCGATTATATTTTCTTTTTGATTTTTTTGATTGTGCATATCTTATGATTTTTTCTCTTTAAAAGAGAAAACTACAAGAGAGCACCTTTTTATTGTCACACTATCCTTTTGATGATAATTGCATTCTTGGATGAAAATGTATGAAGTAAATACAGATTATAATTGCATTCTTGGATGAAAATGTATGATGATAATTGCATCCCTATCAGTCACATTAAGAAACACACTTCATATACAACATTAAATTCTGATATCATCATTCAAATATTGTTGGCTATTTCTATATTTTATATATATTTTTCTTTATCCTAATATAACTCACAAGTTAGTCTAGAATCTAGATCTCTTTATTACTTCTCAAACAATTCATACTTTATTGTCCACTACATTGTTAAGTCATAGTGTGGTTTTGTAAAGTAATATGGAAAATACTTGAGTCTTAATAATTTATAGGGCATTTCAATTAAGTCCTGCTATTTCTGTTTTTAGGGTTAAATTTTTATAAGTTTCTTCATCTTTCCTTTTAACTCTTAACATTGGTAATCATTAAATTTGAATTAGGCCTAACTCACCCAAAAACTAGCTCTAGGGAGGAATGCCTATGTCCCATATAAGAGGCACATTACCCCTTTCCATAATCGATGTGGGATTCAACACACCCCTTACGCCCAGAATTTTATTGGTGCGTGACATATTTACAGGAGGCCTAACATCGGATGGGAGGCTCTGATACCATGTTAAATTTGGGTTAGGTCTAACTCACCCAAAAGCTAACTCTAGGGGAGGAGTACCTATGACCCATATAAGGGGCACATAGACACTCATTCCTCTAGAGCTAGCTTTTGGGGTGAGTTAGGCCTGACCCAAATTTAACAGTAACGATTTTGGCTAATCTCACATCCCTTGGAATGTCTATTTTCCCTGTGCCTAGACCTTAGGTACTTTGGCCAATCCAAAGTGATCTTATAAGCGATCTGCTGCATATGAATGTGTTTTAAATGATTCATATTGTCAGTTGTACCCAGTCTTGCATTTGTGACAACTTTTTCGATTTATGCCAAAGAGTCCAGTATGGCTCCTTTGTAACTAAATCTTTCACTTGTCTATTATTGCCTATTCTTTTGAAATTACAGGGAACTTTTCGCATTGCATTGTGGCGTGGAATTCAAGTGGCAGTTAAAACACTGGGAGAGGAACTATTCACCGATGAGGATAAAGTGTGGGTTGGTCATATTCCATCTTTCTTTTTCTTTTCTGGGACCTGATGATTTCTAATTTATAATCATATGTTTTGTTCTCCATGTTCAACACAGCCTTTAGGGATGAGCTTGCATTACTCCAGAAGATTCGTCATCCTAATGTTGTTCAGTTCTTGGGTGCTGTAACCCAAAGTAGTCCCATGATGATTGTGACGGAATATTTACCTAAGGTTATCTTTTAATTTTTGTACTTATGAATAAGTTCAATTTCATGTCTGCCTAAATGTCAATGATTAATCTTTTTTGGGTTCTCATTATGCTGTCTTAAGGTATTCTGACAATTTATTGTTAGTTGTTACTTAAGCCAGGGCTACTACAACTTTAATTATATAGAATTTAAAGGACAATGTGGATATTGCTCGCATAGATATAACTTGATTAATAATTGAGATATCATTCGAATTATGATTGAACTTGTTAACACTGCCTTTGCAATTGCATGCTAGAACATATATTTTTGGAAACTTAAATATTCATTTTCAATAAGCTACTGTTGTAACATGATGCTTGTTGCATATGTAAATTTTTAGAATATATGATTATATGCTTTTACGTGTGTAATACTTTTGTTGTTTGCTATGTTGTGGTTAATAGACCTAGAAGGTTCAATGCATTGTATAAATTGTGATGTTGATAAAACAATGGATGGGGAAATGGGTGTAAAATCTCTTGGTGCTCCTGGAGTTCATGAAAACATATCTCTAAGAACTGGTGGAATATATTTACTTTGCTATTACTTTTCTCCAATACTTGAATAGCTATTGCATGGTTTGGTGTATGTAAGGTATTCAATTTCCTTTTCATTTCTTAAGGAACTTTACAATTTATGGGTGTTCAATGTTTTTGAGTGTTAGAGTGTGAACATAATCTTTGCATAATTAAAGGAGGTTACATAATCACAAGTTAATTGATTGATAGAGGATTCTTAGGAGTTGTCTTAATAAGGTCTTATATATATAAACACGCTTACTTCAGTAGAAAAGAGGCACAAAAATTACCCAATTGTTTCTTGTCTTGTTACATGGTATTAGAGCATTTGAGCTAATTTTGGGTGTTTGTTTCCTTTAGGTTTCTTGGGTTTGAGAAACTAGTTGTTGGGTCACTAAGTTTGGGTGTCCGTTTGGTCTTACTACCGGCACAGGGAGAGGCGCAGCGTAGTTTTTGGTCGCTCTTCAGAAAACGGTGACCGAAGCTTCAGCGAGTGGTGCTCATGCGCCGATCCAAGTTTCGGCCTCAGTTTCACGCGACAGTGCGTGGGAGCATGTGTGGTGTCCTTTTGTCCTCCGGTTTCTTCCCCGACGATCGCTTAGCCATTTTCGGCACGTCTCCGGTGGAACTCCAGCTATCCGATATTTATTGGGAAGTGTTCTTCAGTGACAGCCTACTGTTCACTGAGTTACGTTTTGTTGTCTTCCTTTAATTTGTTTAAAACTATAGGAGTATAGGGTTTTGGTTGAAATAGTTTCTGACAGTAAGACTCGTATTATTAAAATTATTCTAATATCTCTAATAGCGGTTGAGATAGATAAAACTTGTCTTATTTTCTCTTCGTATAAATGGGTCATTGATTCTAGTGCCACGGATCACATGACAGATAATTCTCATATTTTTGCCAGCTTTCGATCTTATAAAGCACATTCTTCTGATGAGTCAACCTATAATGTTGAGGGTTTTGGGACTGTTAAACCTACTCCTTCTATTACCCTATCATTTGTGCTAAGTTTATCTAATTTTACCTTTCATTTAATCTTTGTGAGTAAATTTATCAAAGACCTAAATTATTGTGTTTCTTTTTTTTCTTGATTATTGTCTCATTCAGGATCTTGTGACGAAATAGATTATTGGTAAAAGACATGTGTCTAGGGTCTCTACATTTTAGATGCATGGGTGCCTCGGTCTGTTGCCTGCTCCAGTGTCGTGTTTTCGTATGAAGCACATTGTCGGTTGGGATATCCTTCTTTTACCGGTTTTGAAGAAGCTATGCCCTTAATTTCATGAGGTATCTGGAATGTGAGTCATGTTATTTTGCAAAACATCATTGAAGCTCTTTAAGTCCTAGAGTCAATAAACGAGCCGAGTCTGCTTTTGAATCATTCGGATGTTTGAGGCTCATGTTCGGTTGGATCTAAAAATGAATTTAGATATTTTATCCCTTTTGTAGATGATTTCTCTAAAATGACTTAGATTTATTTTATGAAGCATTGTTCGGAAGTGTTTTCTCATTTTTCTACCTCTTATGCTAAAATCAAGACTTAATTTAATGTTTCTGTACAAATTCTACGAAGCGACAATATTAAAGAATATATGTCAGAATCATTTTAGGCTTATATGACTCAACATGGTATTCTTCACTAATCGTCATATGTTGATACACCTGTTCAAAAGAGGATAGCTGTAAGGAAGAATCGATGTCTCCTTGACTGCTCGAGCTCTGTTGTTTCAAATGCAAGTTTCTAAGCAATTTTGGGTCGATGCTGTCTCCACCGCATGCTTCCTCGTTAATTGCATGCCCTCCATAGTACTAAACGGTAATATTTCTTAAAATGTCCTTTCCTAAGAAGCTATTATTTCCTCTGGAACCATAACTTTTTGGTAGTACCTGCTATATTCGGGATGTCATATCTCATGTGATTAAACTTGATCCTAAAGCTTTGAAGTGTGTTTTTTTAGGATATTCTCGTATACAGAAGGAATATCAGTGTTACTCTCCAGATCTCAACAAATATTTGGTCTCAACAAATGTAGTCTTTTCCGAGCAAATTTCTTTTTATCCTGTTGTAATCAAGAGGAGGACGATGAATGGCTCATTTATAGAATCATATATGGTGGTGGGAACTCTTTCAGTATGCCTTCTGCTGCACAATCTGATGGTAACATTCCACCTAATATTCAGCCTCCAGTTAAACTGTTAGTTGTTCAAGTTTACTCTCGTAGACCAGTATTTGATGATACATGTCGTGCATTAGAA
The DNA here is from genome assembly GCF_001659605.2 of Manihot esculenta. Taxonomy (NCBI): domain Eukaryota; kingdom Viridiplantae; phylum Streptophyta; class Magnoliopsida; order Malpighiales; family Euphorbiaceae; genus Manihot; species Manihot esculenta. The sequence continues at coordinate 6,779,779 of NC_035162.2, read as the reverse complement.
TTTTCTTCGCTATCGGATTCACCACTAAGTGACATTGACCTCCCATTAGTCTTCGTAAAGATAAATGACAATGTAAGTCTACCTATTCTGTTGCTAACTTTTTGTCTTAAGATCACCTCTCTCCTTCTTCTACCTCTTTAATTGTCTTTCTAAATTTCATTTCTTTGTCCAAGATAGTTAAAGAGACCCTAGCCCATTCTGAATGGCGTAATGTAATGTTTGAGAAGATCAAGACTCTAGGTAAAAGTTATACTTGGAAACTAGTTGATTTATCCTTTGGCAAGAAGGTTGTGAGTTGTAAATAGATTTTTGCCATCAAAGTCAATCCAGATGGTTTCGCAGCAAGGGTTAAGACCCATTTTGTTGCCAAAGGTTATGCACAAACCTATGACATTGACTATTCTGACCCTTTTCTCCTGTGGCAAAAATGATCTCGGTCGCTTGTTCATCTCGTTAGCTGCTTTTCAACATTGGCCTTTACACAAGTTAGATATCAAGAATGCATTTTTACATGGTGACTAAAACAGCCGGGCTCAAACTGGCCCAAATAACTTTTAGACCCACTTTCCACTTGGCCCAAAATGGTTAACCCAAGTTATTTAGTAGTTCTGTGCTAGCTATTATATATAAATCAATTTTCTTTCAATTTTCCGATGTGGGCGCAAATCCGCAAGCAGGCAGCTGGAAGCAGCTGACCGTCACATTCGGTCCCGCTAAATTTTGCGACGTCCTCGTCGCAACTGAATCCATTACAATTGCTAACCAGAACCGGACCCTTAGGTATTGTGGTTCGCTAGTACCTCGGGTGGCTCCACCTCGTCTCTCACGGGTAGCCCTTTCCTCGCAGGTCCACTAGCTCCGCACAATTTTTCTGACCCAGGGTGGCTCTGATACCAATTTAAAACAGCCGGGCTCAAACTGGCCCAAATAACTTTTAGACCCACTTTCCACTTGGCCCAAAATGGTTAACCCGTAGTTCTGTGCTAGCTATTATATATAAATCAATTTTCTTTCAATTTTCCGATGTGGGACGGATTTGCGCCGCAAATCCGCAAGCAGGCAGCTGGAAGCAGCTGACCGTCACAGTGACCTTCAAGAGGAAGTGTATATGCAGCAGGCCTTTACACAAGTTAGATATCAAGAATGCATTTTTACATGGTGACTTCCAAGAGGAAGTGTATATGGAGCAACCACTAGGATTTGTTGTTCAGGGAGAGTATGGAAAATCTGCCATTTGAAGAAATTTTTGTATGGTTTAAAGCAGAGTTTTCATGCATGGTCTGACAAGTTTGGTGAAGTTGTTCAAGAATTTGGATTGAAAAAAAGCAAGTGTGACCATTTAGTCTTCTATAAAAATTTAAATACTACTATTATTTTTCTTGTTGTGTATGCTGATGACATTATCATTGCAGGGAATGATAGTATAAGGATTTTTTCTCTTAAAAACTACTTGCATGCGAATTTCCATACCAAAGACTTGGGTCAGCTCAAGTATTTCTTGAGAGTCGAAGTCTTGAAGAGTAAAAAAGAAAATTTTCTATCTCTAAAAAAGTATATCATTGACTAGGAAGATAGAAGTCTTGTCTCACAAATGATGACGAAAACCCTTATGATAATCTAGAGAGCTACAGGAGGTTAGTTGGAAAGCTGAACTACCATAAAACTTGGCTACATATTACTTTTGCAGTAAGCGTTGTAAGCCCGTTCATGGCTGCACTTACAGTGAAATATTGGACCGCTGTAGAATAAATTCTATGTTATCTAAAAGGAATTCCTGGACTCGGTATACTCCGATCATAGGCATGCTGCACTTGAGTATTTTTGTTGGAGGAAACCTACTACCTTGGAAAAGAAAGAAGCAAAATGTAATATCCAGATCTAGTGCCCAGTTAGAATACAGAGTCATGGCTCAATCCACTTGTGAGATTCTATGGATAAATCATTTGCTGAAAGAAGTTGGTATGAGTGTTGCATCATTCGCGAAACTTTGGTGTAATATTCAGGCTGCTTTTCACATTGCTTCCAATTCAGTATAGCGCGAACGAACTAAGCATGTTGAAGTTGATTGTTATTTTATTCGTGAGAAGATTCAAGAAAATTCGATTTACTCACCAAAACTTTAAATGAGTTTTGAATAGAATATCTTTCTAATAAGTTGGGTATGATAAACATTTATCCTCCAACTTGAGGAAGGGGAGTATTAGAGTGTGAACATAATTTGTACATAATCAAAGGAGACTACATAATCATAGGCTAATTGATTAATAGAGAATTTTTAGGAGTTGTTTTAACAAGTTCTTGTAATAACAAACTTATTTCAATAGAGAAGACGCATAGAAATTGCCCAATTGTTCCTTGTCTCGTTACATTGAGGCTTAGGAGACCTTATAGTTTTCAAATCAACACATAACTAGCTTTAAGTAAGCTAGATTTCAAGCTGTCTAGTGTTAACACTAGCACAAATTATGCATTTTGCGTGTTTCTGGACCATGATGAGGGTTTTTTTTTTTTTTTTTTTTAAATTTTGACTATGCTGAGTTGTTATATCTCTACTGGAAATTGGAATGACACACTTTTCATTTTATTATCAGCATGTCCCAATACACACTGAGGCTAAAGTGTTGTTGCCAACAAAACTTAATTGGAGAAAATATCATATATTAGGGTTGTGTTTTTATTTATAGAAATTTTGGCTGTCTTTTCAAGTTTGGCTATTTTTTCAGAAAATTTCCATAGAAAATGGGGAAAAAAGTCAGTGTTCAAATGTCTTTCAGATAAAATCCGAAAATTTGATTTCCTAGTTCTCTAAATTTATATCGAAGTTTGAAAAACAGGTCTAAGACATTTTCACCTGTTTTCCATTGTAAAAAAATTTTTGTTTTCCAAGTAGAAAATACAAGAGTTCTTTGTGTTTTCCAATCCTACAACAACTTTTTTCCAGGTTTAAACTTCAACTTTCTTGCTTTTACTTATTTTTTACTTATAGTTACCCGTTTTTCTTTTTCTATTTAGTTATAATTTATTTGACATTATATTTTTTTTCTGTTCATTCTTTCTATGCTTTTCAATGTTAACTTTTCTTTTGCTGTGTCATTTCATATGCATTCTGGACCCCTTTTTTTAAAAAAATTTTCTTTATCATCTTAATAGACATTTAAAAGAAATTCATTGTTGTTGCTCATTTTTTACTTTTTAATTTAATTTACAATTAATTATTTTTGAGTAAAAAATAGTTAGTGGTGAAACATAATGAGAAGAATTAATAACTTATTTGCAAATTAAATGAAATTTTGCATACATTTTTTTATGTTTTATTTATAAAACATGAATTTTCAACTCCCTAACCATACCACACAATTTTAATATAAACATTTTCTAGTTTTCTAAATTGGAAAATGATTTTCTTTTTTTATTAAATGAACATGTTTTTTAAAGTTTACCATAGAAAATTAAAATTGAAAGTTTCTGTCAAAAACTGAAAATTGGAAAGTAGAGAATCGTTTCTCATAAGTGAACATACCCTACATTTGATTAGATATACACTCTTGAATAGACCTCATTGTGGTCCGATTCGACCACGAACAAGACTGAACTGCGTCAATGATTCCTGTCCTTGAACTGGATCTGGACCCGGGATAAGGGGACAGTTCTTGTCCTTTCTTGAACCTAAGTTGGAGTTGGTTTGGATCCAATATTATTTTCTTAAAAAAATATTTTTTAAAATTTTTTATGCTAGAAACTAAATAAATGATGTTTTATAGACCTCTATTTATCAATTTGTATCTTGTAATGTATAGAATATTAATGTTATTGTAATTTTCAAAATTTCAAATGAAACCGGACTAACATAGCTTCATACTAGTATTGATCTGGACAGTAAAGTCTGCTGAACCTGTGGTTCTGGGCTTGGAATTGGCCCATGGTCAGATGTGATAGTATCAACCCTGGCTAAAATTGAGTTAAATAACTTTTGGACCCATTTGCTATTTGGCCAAAATAGTTAAACTAAGTTATTTAGTAGTTTTGCTCTAGCTATTTTATATCCTATACCAATTTGGTAATTCGTTGATTTCTTGCTGGGGTAGCATAGCATTAGTAATGGAAAAATGAGATAAGATAGGGCATGAGGCGGTTGTTCTATTTTGTCTTCCTTTCCTTGTATCACTTTTCAATTGGTTCTAGGATGAATTTTCTTTTATTTGTCCTTCTAAATTTGTTGATTTAATCTAATAATTTTCCATGGGGTCAAATACATTTGAAAAAGTTGATACTTTCATTGTATTCTTTGCAGGGAGATCTTTTTGCATATTTGAAGGAAAAAGGTGCACTGAAACCAAGAGTAGCTGTGAAGTTTGCACTTGATATCGCTAGGTTAGTAGAGTCGTTTCATCCAGAACTGGTTTTGAAGATTTTATATTTGTATTTAGCTTTGTTAATCTGGATTTGGGATCTAATAATTTTTTCGCTTTAATCATTGAGTTGGAAATCGTACGTCCTTTAATTTACTTGTGGTTTTAATTTTTTGAGAGACCCACTTGGTTTGAGCAGCAATGTTATATACTTTTCTGAGTCTCTCCTCTGATAACTTTTCATCCCCATCTCAATGGAACTTGGAACTAGGATCTCCAAGTTAAATCTGCAAAACCCTTACTCTACCCTTGACGAAAACTTTAGGTTGATTTCTTGTTATAAAGTGACCCTTAATTCTGTAGTGAAATGGAATTCTGGATATAGGTATTTTTCCTTGCATAAAAATGTATGCTTGCACATTGCACCAGGGTAATGAGGCACTTTGTGCTGTTCATGCCTCATGTCTTGGCTTATTATTTTACAGTATTCAACTGTAGTGAAAAGCTATTGGATAGAATGAAGTTTACAGGCAATCTTATTTTCATTTTCTCTCATTGATTAGGAATTTGCATGATTTTTCTGCTGATGCATGTAAAGTATTTATGTTAGTTGCCTTGTAACTGATATGCTATAGCTTTCTTTTGTACCAACGTCACCAATATTTTAATTGGCTGCCACCTGCTTGTAGATCTACTGCAATCTTGAAAGATATTCTAATACATTTTGCAGGGGAATGAACTACTTGCATGAGCATAAACCTGAAGCAATAATTCACCGAGATCTTGAGCCTTCGTATGTTTTTTTTCTAAAAACATTTCTGTGGTACTTCTGTTATACTATTTTCATATCAGCTGTAATGAAAGTGTTTGGTCCAAAATATGCTATATTGAGATCTTATTGGCTAGACCTGTTTGAAAGTTTCTCATTTATGAGTAAGATAACAGAAATATACTGCGGGATGATTCTGGGCATCTGAAAGTTGCAGACTTTGGAGTTAGCAAGCTTCTCAAAGTTGCAAAAACAGTCAGGGAAGACAGTCCTTGTCAAGACACTTCTTGTAAGTTTTCTGCTTTTGGGTGAAACATTCCCTTTAGTTGTTATTTGCTAGTTTGGGGAGGTAGGGATCCTTTTGATAACCACAGTATATATAGATGGTTATCAATAGTCTGATGGCACAAATAACAGATTAAAAAAAAGGGTCACTTCATGGGCTGTTTAACAGGTCTCAGCAACATGCAAATCCAATATGTTTGAAGTTTCTAGAACCTTAAGTTTTTTTTCCCCCTTTTTTCTCATTTCATAAAGGCTCATCTGATTTCTTGTGGGTAGGGCGATATGTGGCTCCAGAGGTATACAAAAATGAAGAATATGACACTAAAGTTGATGTGTTTTCATTTGCTTTGATATTACAAGAGGTTTCCCCCTCTCTCTCTCTCTCTCTATTTATCTATCTATCTATCTATCTATCTATCTGTTTATATATATGTCTGTCTATCTTCTTCATGAAGTCGATATATGTTGCAACGCTGTTGGGAATATGTTTCATGCATCCATGATATGCTTCACCACTGGGAATTTGGATGAAATTTGTCAAAAATGCTGATTGTAGCGTTTAGAAAATTTTTAAGCTTTAAGACTTAATAATCATCAAATTTCACCTCATAATGCTGAAAGAAATTAATCATGTCATGTGTGTTAGTGATTTCTTTCTGCTGCTTATTTCTTTTACTTGGTTGTACTCTTACGGTGGCACAATCATTGAAACCAAATTTAGGGATTATTTTGATTTACTTCTAAATTATGAAGTTCATACAATCATGTAAAATTTTCAATTTAGGCAACTTGGTGTTTTAGTACCAGTTTTTATTTTCATTAGGGGTGTGTTTGGTTTTAGAATGGCTCCAGAAAGTGAAATGGGAATGTAACTCCATTATTTCATGTTGGTTCATAAGAGAAAGTTGCATTCTTGGGTATCAATAGGTCAGTTGGAACCGACACTAATGGATGCCATCGACCATGACAAACAAAATTATCTGTACCCTTTTGATAAAATTAAAAGAACTGGATAAAATTGTTGAAAGTGTGAAAGTTTCAAATTCTTTTGGACAGTAAACCTTTTATTTATTATTGTTGAAGTTCATGGGCCAACTTGCTACTGGAATTGGGCTAAACAAAGTGCGCTCTCCATCTCCAAAATGGCAATCTGGGACTTGCATCACTCAAGCCATATTCCAACACTCCCGTGAAGTGCAATTATGTTCAAGCTCAGGCTCACGGGCCTAGTTGTCACTTGCCGTTGCATGGGGTGACGATCTACTTGGATTTAGCTTCTATTGGCTCCGTTTTCAGGGTCTAGCTCTCCTTGACTAGCTCATGGATCCACTCGAGTTCAACTCATTTTTGGCTTAGCTCATGGATCTGAAGCCAGACTTCAACCCACCATGCTCTCAGGTCCTGGATCCACAGCAGTAAGGTTTTGCTGGCATGAGGAGTATGATGGCAAATGGGCCAGCCTGCTGTTGGAATTCGGTTGACTGAAGTGGGCTCTCCATCACTAAAATTGCCTTGTTTATTTGCCAATACCTGTATTCCCACATATTTTTTAAACACTACTGTTGAGATTTTTTTTGTAAATAGTCTAGATTTGTAGTAATAATTAGGGATATGATTATGTGATATGATTGGGATATGATTAGGCTATAATTAAGAACATAATTATTTTCTTACCTAGTATATATTTTTGTAAGTAGTATATATACTCCAATTGACTTGAGAGAATAATCAAGTATTTTCTGTCAAAATTTCTGCTTTCTTCTTCTTTTTTTCATCATCGGTTTTATGGTATCAGAGCCAAAAAACTTGGTTCACCTGTGAGTGGCATCTGCCATCCTGCTTTGGAGACTTTTTGGAAATCAGTTGGTCTCAACACCTAGCCCAACCTCCTCACCAGCTTTCCAGTGAAGCATCGCTGCCAGAACCAGTCCCACGCACCTCCACGCGCCGCTCAAAGCAATCTGTCTTTGGTACATGCGCTGGCGCGTGAACTGTCCTCCGGTGACTGTTTCACACCAGCAACTCTTCCTCCAACATCGCCCAGCGCCGGCGACTCCGGCCCAATAGGTCCGGTCATCTGCCCAGCCCGTCTTCACATGCCCCTTATGAATAGTAGCGTCAGATTTACTGTTCACAGACACAGATCCTCCTTTTTTGGCAGATTCAGGTTCCTATTCAGTCCCTTATTGTTCCAGAATCTCTCTCGATCTGTTTGAGAAGTAGAACACCCTCAATACATGTTTTGAGTCCTTTAAATCTTTCTTTTCAATTGCTACTGTGAAGTTGCAACGAAGTAATAATTATGTGTCTTGGGCTGCATCCCTAGAATTATGGTTTTTAGGATGGGTATGATAATCATTAAACAAAAAATGCCACTGATATCGCTGCCGATGATAGAACCAACTGGGTTAAGATTGATGTTCAACTATGTAGTCTTCTATGGTATTCGTTAGATCCAAAATTGCTTGCTTTGTTTCAGTCTTGCAAAACTTACTGTAAGGTTTGGACTAAGGCCAAAACATTGTATACTAATGACATACAATGCATCTATAAGGTTGTGTCAGATATGATTCACTTACAACAGAATCATCAGGATATGGCTAGTTACTTGGGTCAAGTAGAAACTCTGAAAGATGAATTTAATTCTCTTATGCCTTTTACTGATGATGTTGATGCACAAGAAGAACAAAGTGATAATTTCTTTATGGTTTTGGCATTAATTGGATTGCGATTTGACCTTTGCTCTGTGAAATATCAAATTTTGACTGGTTCAGTTATTCCAACTTTAGAAGATGTGTCGGTTAGGCTCTTACGTGTTTCCCTTAGTAAGAGTGATGCTAAAGATATGGAATCTTCAGTTTTGGTTGTGTAGCAAGGGAATCAAGGATAAGGAGGAAATCACAAAGATAAAGTGAAGAAGTTTAATTGCTCCTATTCTGATAAGAAAGGTCACACACGGAATGCATATTGGGCATTGCATGGCCGACCACCATGGCCCAATCAAACCGATTAATGACCGTTGGGCCTTTGATACTCGGGCCGCAGTTGAGCCCACATAGGAAGGTCAGGCCGTAGCCCCATCAAAACCCAAATTGCTAAGGTTTGTCCTCTAGCACGTAGCCCAAGCCACGCTCGGGCAGGCCGGGTAGAGCAGGGCTTGGGCCCAATAGAGAGGGATCCAGCTCAAATGACTTGATGGATCAGTGGAGGAACAGACCTCTATAAATCCGGAATCATGTCAACTCAGACACCAGAGGAAATTAAATAGCTGCCTGATGATGGAAAAAAGGGGAGTACGTTCATACGTATAACTCTGCATGATAACGACATGTGGTACTGTAGCAGAGTGGTGGTTACACGTCACTAGAGAACAAAAGGAAAAAGGATAAAGACAGAAGGGATGAGTCATTCAAGGCAAGCTTACTCACACATACCGTACCATTTTTCCTTGTATTGGATCTCAGATCATCACCGATAATACTAGTAAATCAGCAGCTCATATTGCCCAATTTAATGAAAAAGGCCTACTTCCACAATCTACCAATAAATTTAAGGAATTAGATTCAATCACTTTAACTGGAGATGACTATAAAAAATACTTTCATTTCCAAATAGCTAAGCAACATCCTCCATCTTTCAGCATTGCTCACTCCGATAATTCCTTTACTTGTCTAATTAAGTCTTCATCTGTTGGTCCATGGATCCTAGACTCTGGTGCTTCTGATCACATCTCTAGTAATTACAATCTTTTCTCTACTCTTGTTTCACCTTCCACACCATCTAAATTCACCTTAGCTAATGGTTCACAAATTCAAGTTAAAGGAATAGGAAAAGTAACTTCTTCCTTCTATTTCCTTAACTACTGTCTTATTCACTCCTGAATGTCCATATAATTTAATCTCCATTAGCAAATTGACCAAAAATCTTAATTATTCAGGAACCTCTACTGTTGATTTTGTTGTGGTGCAGGACCGGAGTACTGAGAGAATGATTGGAACAGAATCTGAGTCACAAGGATTGTACCACCTCTCGGGTTGCTTTTGTTTCTATCACTTCCGCTGAGCTTATTCATAACCGTTTGGGACATCCTAGTCTTCTCAAATTGTAGAAATTCGTCCCTAGTCTTTCTTCTTTGTCTTCTTTAGCATGTGAGTCATGTCAACTTGGAAAACAAACTTGAGCTTTATTTCCCAAGCAAGTCAATAATAAGGTCACCTCGATGTTTAACATTGTTCATTCAGACATTTGGGGTCCAAGTCGTGTTAGTACAACTTTAGGATTTCAGTATTTTGTTACTTTTATTAATGATTATTCTTGTTGCACTTGGCTTTTTTTAATGAAGAAATCACTTTGAGTTATTCTCCATTTTTCAAAAATTTTGTGCTGAAATACATAATCAATTTGGAGTTCGCATTAAGGTTTTGCGTAGTGATAATGCACGAAAATATCTTTCCTCTTTTTCTCATTTCTTGTCTACTCAGGGTATTACTCACCAAACTTTTGTGCCCATACTCCTCAACAAAATGGTGTTGCTGAGCGAAAAAATCGGCATTTGATTGAAGCCGCCCGAACCTTACTCATACATCATAATGTTCCGCTGTGTTTTTGGGGTGAGGCGGTCCCTTACTGCCTGCTACTTGATCAACTGTATGCCTTTCTCGTTTTGCAGCATCAGAGTCTTCATTCGGTTCCTTTTTCTAACTAGACCTCCAACCAGTTGTCTCTGCAAGTTTTTGGATGTATATGTTTTATTCATGATCATATTCCTGGTAAAGACAAACTCCATTCCAAATTAGTTAAATGTGTTTTTCTCTCGGCTATTCTCGGCTTCAAACAGGTTACAAATGCTATGATCTTACTACTAACAGATATTTTCTCTGCAGATATCATCTTTTTTGAAACCTCCTCTTACTTTTCTTCTAGTCCATCGCACAAACCTTTGTTCCTAGAGATTTGCCTATGCCTGCAACTCTTATCTCTCCTTGGCCTCACGTCAGTCCATCTCCCACTCCTACACCACCTCTTCAGGTCTCCACACGTCGCCTCATCCATCTGCTACTAACAATGATATTTCTCTCCTTGATGCTGGTACTTCTAATGACTCACCTCCAGTTCCATCATCACCTACTTCGGTCATGCCTTTCGTAGCAATATAAGGGGCACATTACTCCTTTCCACAATCGATGTGGGATTCAACAATCTCACTATCACTCGACCAGATATTTTCTTTGCTATAAGTGTGGTTAGTCAATTTCTTCAAATCTCATACAGTAATCATTGGGATACAGTAATTCGCATTCTTAGATATATCAAAAGAGCTCCAGGACAGGGACTAATCTATAAGGACAAGGGTCACTTACAAATTGTTGGCTATTCTGATGCAGATTGAGTAGGTTTCCCTTCAGATAGACGATCTTCAAGATGTTGTATTATGATTGGAAGGAATCTTATATCCTGGAAAAATAAAAAGCAAGGTGTGGTTGCAAGATTAAGTGCAGAAGTAGAATATTGAGTTATAGCTTTAGCAACATGCGAACTCATTTGGTTGAACCAACTCTTTCAGAAATTGAAATATAGCGATATTGGCCAAATAAAGCTGATGTGTGATAATCAAGCTGCCCTCCATATTGCATCAATTCATGAGAGGACGAAGCATATAGAGGTGGATTGCCATTTTATTAGGCAAAATATTGAGTCAGGATGCATTTCTACTAACTTTATCGACTCAAATGATCAGCTAGCTGATGTTTTCACAAAATCTCTTCGGGGTTCACGAATCTGAGTATATTCGTAACAAGTTTGGAGCATATGACATGTACACTCCAGCTTGAGGGAGTATTGAGATTTTTTCTATAAATACCCTAGATTTGTAGTGATAATTAGGGATATGATTATGTGATATGATTGAGATATAATTAGACTATAATTAGGGAATTAATTTATTTTCTTATCTAGTACTTACTCTTGTAAGTAATATATATACCTTAATTGGTTTGAGAGGAATAATCAAGTATTTTCTCTCAAAACTTCTGCTTTCTTCTTTTTATTTTCATCATCGGTTTCAACTACCATTGTTGGACTTGTTTCTCTCAAGCTATATTCTATTAAGTATATAATAATTTTGAATTTTGGTTTGACCTAGTTGAAGGTTTAACCTGTGATATTTCTCCTTTTTCTGTTTTGATACTAGGTTTTGAAACATTGATGGTTGTCATTGTTATATTTTCTTAGTTTTAGTTGGGGGGGAGGGGTGTTAGGGGGCTGGCCATTGCTGGTTGTAACTTCCTCGAATCTTTCTATTTATTCATTTCCATATGTAAAATTATTGAGGGTTTAGGCTCTGTATTGATATTCATTACCTACTTATCTAGATGATTGAAGGCTGTCCACCATTTTCAACAAGGCCAGATATTGAAGTTCCTAAAGCATATGCTGCAAATGAGCGGCCGCCATTTAGAGCTCCTGCAAAACGTTATTTGTATGGATTAAAGGAGTAAGTATCTAGTGATGATTTTCCTTCAATTTTGTCTTATTATCTTCTGTATGGTTCAACTTTATATGGTGCAATCATATCATGTGTACTGTTGATATTAGTGTCATCTGTTGAACATGTTTCAATCTGAACTCTCCATTTGTTCTCAGGTTTTAGCTTGGGGTTAGAATATAAAATTAAAAAACGGGATGTTATGGTTAAGTCTGGATATAATGATCACAGTTAAATATATTTTTTTGAGACCACTGGAAATTTACCAGAATGATCTATACTTTGTGATCTTCTTGATGGTAGTAACACCGTTCTTGAAAACGATGATACCAAATTGTTTCAAAAAAAATCCATTTTCCCTTCCCCTTTTCTGTTATGTAAACTACATATTGTGGTCTGTTTGCATCTCTACTTTCAGATCTATAGATATTTGTGTTGGTCTGCTCTCACTTTTCTCAATTCGGGGAGACAGTGCGGTGTTATGCATCAGACCCATAGTGCTCTTTAAAACAGAGGAATAGAGAAAGAGAAAGATAAAAATAGGCTAGGTTGAAAAAAGAAATGGAAAGGAGAGAAGATTAGGGAGAAATAGAGAAGAGAAAAATCTTTTTATTGATTCTTGAAATGAATGAGTACAAGTTCTGATCCTATATTATACTTCCTACCTTGCAAGTAATCTTCTAACAGCTATAACTGTTCTTCTAAGACAGCTGTAACTATAATACTTCTTTTCCCTCCATTTCTAACAATCGAAACAACTAGCTAAACTGACTGAGCTAGTCCTTAGTCACTTACTACTCTACTCAGGAAATTCTTGTCTATGACTGGGTCTATATAGACCTAAGACATAAATATATGGAGTTTTACAATTTTATGTAGATCCCACTACAATTTTATATCTTGAATCTATGTAGACCTGGTCTACGTCTAGTTTTTCTCCGACTCGGTCTTAACATGCAGTTGTGGGCTTATGTTGCATTTTCTGGGGATTTAGTTGTGTGCTAATTTAGATGCGGGTGGGGGGAGGGGTTGGAAAGGGGGTTATATAGTGAGAGGGATGGCATGGGCAGGGGAGTTAAAATCTGCCCCTGATCTAATAAACTGATACTATAAAATGAAACTTCTTTAAGCAGCTTGTGTTAAGTTAAAATAAGATAATATTTAAAAGCAGAAGGAAGAATCTCAGGCATTGGTGTTACGCTTTCAATCTAGTTTGTCCTCTTGCAATTCTGGAGGTCAAAGTATGCTCCTTTTTTCCTTTTCTTCTTCCCGTAAATTGTCCTTTTGCCCCTTCCTATTAAGGTGGTTTCTTCTTATAAAGAGAGATCTTCTAGGTATCTTTATAAAAGTGGAAACTAATCGTTGTTCTCCTTGTCTTTTGGTATGTAGGCTAATAGAGGAATGTTGGAGTGAGGAGCCATTCAGAAGACCGACATTCAGGGAAATAATAATGAGGCTGGATGACATAAACAACCGCATTGCTCAAAAAAGTAGATGGAAGGTTGGCCCACTTAAATGTCTCCGGACCTTTGAAGCCATGCTGAAAAGTGATCGACTCAATCCGAGAAGCCATTCATCTCGATCAATAAGTAGATGACCAAGTATTGCTTCAATGTACAGAGAATTTACTTTCTCCTGCTGTGGAGGTTTCTTTTTATTTTTATTTTTTCTCTTTTTCTGGATCAGCCATGTTGAGTTTCTCCTTGTGGACTAACTTGTATTTGTTTGGGTATGTGAACTGATGAAAAGCTTCAGAAAAATAGGAAACGAGCCTTCAAGGCCTCTATGGTATTCTTTTCTGTGCGCGCGCGTGCTTCTGGTGAAGGGAAACAAAATTAATGCATTAGAAGATTATGGCCTGTGAGATCGATTGTGCATTTAGGAGCTGCATATTTTGACACACTAAAAACTATGGTTACGAGTGCTGTATAGTCAGCTTTCCAATTTCATTTAAAAGAATAGTTCAATTTCAACCGAAACTTTGGGTTAATTATAAAAAAAGGAACAAACAATAAAACTTTGCTTAAATTTGTAATTATGATCAAATTTGTTAGTTGTGCATACAATCTTTTAAATTTGTGAAATCAGTGGAAAAACACTGAGACTTCTATTTCCTTTATTAGCGTGACAGCAAGAATCCCGAAAGAGAAAATTGACGCTTTTTTTCTCCAAATGCAACGTTTGATTTATCAGAACGTCCGAGTATTTTGCTGTTGTTTTTGTCTTCCTTGCATTGTTCTTCTTCACCAGCAAAACGTTCATAGAAACGTAAAACCTTGGGGTGTGCCTTAATCATTGATGGATTGAGACCTGATAAATGAAGACCTTTCAAGCTCCTCACACGGGAGAGTATCACATACACCATTCCATAGCCAAATGACCTAGATAGATCAGTGTGAAGGCGGTGAAGGGTCATGCCCTGGCTTTTGTGTACGCTCTGAGCCCAAGCTAAGTGAAGAGGAATTTGAGATCTCCAAGCCACTGTTGATCCTTCCTCTGAAATTCCCCAGACTTGCGGTTCTATTACCATTTCCTGCCCTGAATCAAATTTTACAACAGGCAACAGATTATCAGGGCACAAGTGTATAACGTCTTTATCCTCTGCCTCAACAAATCCGGTGACCGTACCAGTTGCACCATTACAAAGGTTACGCCTGACGTTCAAATTCTTTATCAGCATCACCCTTGCACCTTTACAAAGCTCAAGTTGATCAGGTGCAATACCTTGTTTGAGTTCTTCTCTCTGATTATCTACACCACCATCAGCAGCTTTATACACCACAACTTTCTCACCCAAGCTTTTGATTCTCTCCTCGTTCACTTTGTTCACGTCCTCATTCCTGGGATAGAAACTTACAACCGAAGAATCAGGCTCATTACTGGAGCAGCATTGTTCTAAAATCTGCATGTCTTCAGGATAAATAATCCCTTTTCTTGTACGCTGAAGCAACTCGATTTGTCCAGCATCTGATTGCCTGAAAACCTTTGTGAGTTCAACCAGCATGTCAAAGCTTGCATCCCAACAATTGGCCTCAAATGCAAACTCTTTGCCAGATGAATTGCATTTATCTGGCACAGGAGATAACTGAAAGAAATCCCCACTAACGATAAGCTGTATTCCACCCCATATCTCTTTTGATCCCCGTATCTCTCTAGCAATGGATTCAAGATTGTCAAACATATTCGCAGAAATCACACTAATTTCATCTATAACTAATGCCTTCACCTGTCTCCATCTTTCACAAGCACAGCTACTCATTATAACCCTATCTAGTAAAGTTCCATACTCATCATTTCTGATTCCAAAGCCAGCAAAGGAGTGGAGGGTTCGCCCATTAAGAGCACAGGCAGCAACTCCAGTGGAAGCTGTGACAAATACCCCAGATGAGCCATGAACCTTTTTCAAAACATTGATAATTGTCTTAAGCAAAACTGACTTTCCAGTGCCTGCAGAGCCAGTAATAAACACAGACAAGCCACCTCGAACGTGATTCAATACATCATTCTGCTCCTTAGTCCAGTTAATTGTAGATTCACAGCTTTTCTTCATGGTTTTGCAAATGCTATAAGTATTAGTGCTAAAATTTCTGCACCCAGCTATTGCATCCCTAAAAAATTCGAGACCCATGATTTCACCTTTCAATACCCGCATTTGCCCGCACCAGTAACAGTGAAATGAAGTACACAAGAAACCGAATTCATCACCGTGAAATGAGACCCACCAATTTTTTTAACAGTTCCTACGTTTGCCTAAACCAATAACAGCGAATGATAACAAAATTCATAACTCTGGAATCGAAATTCAACGATAGAGCAAGGAGAAGTACACTATCCAAGTATAATGCGAGGACTCCAGGAAAGTGAAGAAGTGGGTGCTTACATAGTCGGCAATGTTGTTGAACGGCAGTGCTTTCTGCATCTATCAATTTAAAATTCCTTTTAACTGCCGGCAACTCAAAATAATTTTATCTCGTTTCAGCTTTCAGGTCTCTACTTCCAGAATCCAGGCTGAGGGCTAGCATTATACATCGAATTCAGATAAAGGGTTTCTCGAGCTTGGGCTTATAATCCGGTACGGTGTGCTGTGCAAGTTGGACTGGGTTCCATGTTTATATATTTTACTTTTATTGCTTACTTTTTGTTTTTAAATAAATTATTGCTTATTGATTTTTATTGCTTACTTTATGTTAAATGCCCAATAAATTTTATTAAATTAAAATATTAAATTTTAATAATAAAAATATGATTTTTATCAGTTTTAAATATTATTTTTAATTAAAATTATATTAAAACTGACATCATTTTGGCTTGAATTCTTTTTATTTTTTAAGAATTAATTAACTATATATGTATATATATTGTGTTTTAAAAATATTTTTATGTACTAAAAATTAAGTGAAATAAATTTAATATCCTCTTAAAACCCATTGTATAAGTTATTGAGTTAATTATAAATGGAATTTTTTCCAGTCAATAAAAAGCAATTGCTGTCATCTACACATAATTGATAAACTCATTAGGCATAATAAAAAAAATGCAAAAATTTTGACACATAAAATTAAATAAATAATATATTTTTATATAAGTAGCTTGTGCTTTTTATAAAAAAGAAATAATGAAATATGTCTTTTTTTTTTTTTAAATAACAAGAAAACTTCATTAATTCAAAGAGAATAAAGAAACAATATGAGGAGGAGGGATATCAATCTAAACTCCTTGACCTGACTCAGAATGAACCGATGTTGCTAGAACATGAGCGACATCATTCGTAGATCTATGAACAAAAGCACACTTTGCTTCCTCATAACTAGATAGAAGCAGTTTACAATCTTGAACCAAAAGGCCAAAAGACGATAAATCATCTAACAAAACACAATTAACTGACATCACAAGTACTTGAGCATCCAATTCGAAAAGAACTCGATCCCATCCACACGCTTTAATCCAGCTCAATGCTTCCCGGAATGCCATAGTTTCAGCACACTTTGCATCCATCTGGCTATAAAAAGAGCCTGCTCTAGCAGCCACAAAACTCCCATCATCCTTTCGGATTACACAACCGAAACCTACCGAACCTCGTTGCAAGCTTAAAGAGGCGTCAATGTTCGCCTTGATCCAACCGTGCGGCGGAGGAGACCAGATCGGGCGAGCCGGGTCGACAATGGTGCTTACTGAGGACATGACCCGGGCTGCTTTCCATTGCTGCAAAAAATTCAGAGCCATGAAGAACACACCACTCGCAGTCTGACCCTGGCCCTTCCATATAACATTGTTCCTATTTTGCCACAAAGCCCATAAGATCATTAGCATAAGGGAGGCATTTTCCACAGAAGCAGAAGAGAAGGCTAAAGAAAACCACTCATTTAAAGAAGATGTAGAAGGCGCAGGCCAACCCAACGGCGAGCTTAACCAGCAGCTGCGGGCAAAAGGGCACTGAATCAGAATATGCAAGACATTCTCAGGGGCTACATGACACAACGGGCATGAAGGATCAACTGGGACTCTCTTGGACTGAAGTGACGAGAGGCAAGGGACAACATTAACTAGAGCCCGCCAGCAGAAATTGAGCACTTTTGGGGGGAACTTTAGCTTTCCAGAACCTTTTCCATATCTCGCTCCCTTCCCTATGTTGAAAGCCATCAACCAGGAACCTATATGCACTCTTAACCGAATAGTGACCTTTGGACTCGAATTTCCAGCACCATGTATCAGAACACGATGAAAGACTAAGAGGGATGTTCAAAATACAACTTCTATCTCTTTCGTTGAACATCTGTGCAATTAAACTCTCGTTCCAGCTGTGGTTAATTATGAGATCTGAAACAACAACTCTAGCATAGTTCAAAGGAGGGGTTGTGGAAACCAGGGACTCATGCAGCTCTCTCAACCAGGGTTGCCCCCAGACTGAAACTGACTGACCATTCCCAATCCTCCAGTAAGCTCCAGCTCGAATCAGACCCCGAGTTTCCCATATGCTGCGCCACAAAAAACTAGGGTTACTTCCCAAAGGAGCTTCAAAGAAAGATTGTGTCGAAAAATAGCGGGCCTTAAGGACACGAGCCACTAAGGACTGAGGCCTGTTGATAATGTGCCAGCCCTGCTTCCCAAGCATGGCCAAGTTAAACTTATGAAGAATTTTGAAACCTAGCCCGCCATCAGATTTGTGCTTTGCCATTCTGTGCCAACCCAGCCAATGAATACCCCGATTTTGATCCGCCCCCTTACTCCACCAATATCTAGTCATCATGCGTTGCAGTTCATCACAAAGAGTCCGAGGAAGTAAAAATAAGCTCATCACATAGTTTGGCAAAGCTTGGAGGACTGTTTTCAAGAGAACCTCCTTACCTGCTTGAGACAGTGCCCGATGCTTCCAAGAATTCAGCCTTTTCCACAATCTATCCTTAACAAAACTGAACACTTCTCTCTTATTATTCCCAACATGAGAAGGAAGTCCTAAATAATTTCCAAAATCTGGTTTCTCCTCAACCTGAAGTACTGAGCATACAGAGTCCCGAAGAGCCACAGGAGTGTACCTACTAAAGGAGATAGATGATTTCTGAAGGTTTATCACCTGTCCAGATGCATTTTCATACATGCGAAGGATATGCTTGAGTTCCAAAGCCTCCTGAACACTTGCTCGGAAGAAGATCAAGCTATCATCTGCGAAAAAAAGATGAGAAATCTGCGGGCCACCCCGAGAAACCCTATACCCATGAAGGCTTCCACTGCTTATACAATTTTGCAGGAGACGGGAAAGCCCCTCAGCACAAAGAATAAACAAGTACGGCGATAAGGGGTCTCCTTGCCTCAATCCCCTTGTAGGAACAATAGGGCCTAACTCCTTGCTATCATGCAGGATCCAATAACGAACAGTGGAGATACAAGAAAACATCAAAGCAACCCATTGTTGCGCAAAACCCAGCTGAAGAAGCATATCTCGAATGAAACCCCACTCAAGTCTCCATTTTGAGGGCCCCATAAAACTTTTTTTTCCTTTGATGCACTTTAAAACCATGCAAGGCCTCAAAAGCTAAGATTATATTATCCTGAATACTTCGACCAGCAATAAAAGCACTCTGACTCTCCGAGATGATGGTGGGCAGAAGGGACTTAAGCCGATTAACTATCATCTTAGTGATGATCTTATAGACCACATTGCAGAGGGCTATAGGACGCAAGTCGCTCATTCGCTTAGGCACAAACTTCTTTGGAATCAAAACTAAAGCCGTCTCATTCAACTTTAGAGGAATAGACTTAATATTTTAAATTTATTGACATCAAAAATCATTTTTAAATTTATAAAAGATTAAGTTTAAAAAATAAAATAAATGTTATCAAAAGAATTATTATTCTAGCAAAACAGTATTGATTTATCAAAAAAAAAAAAGTAAATATGAAAAGATGATGGTGTCACGAATATAATATTATTATTATTTATGCAATTAATAAACATATTCATTATAATTAATTTTTCAAAGGAGGGCAAAACGTATATATCCTTAAATTATACATAACTTATTTGATTCTACAAGGTAAAAGCCAAATAAGCTGATTCTGAATCTAATTCAGAGGTGGATAGAGCGTAGATGCAATCGCCAAAGCATAGCGCGTAAGGAGATACAGGTTGCTTGGAATCTCTGTTCCTTCAGTGCGTACACTAACACGAGTGAGGTTAATCAGTAGCCATTAGCCAGCCCGTGGCACCGTACACCATATGCGTATATTTTTAGCACATTTTTTATCGCATACTTTAATTAAAGTATAAATGAATAAAAAATTTTTATATAAATGTTTTAACACATTAAAATTACATTTAAAATTAATTAAAAATTGACTGATTTGAATTTGTTCAATTTCTAAGTCACTCTAAATTTACTTTGATGATTAGATCTTATTTTGGATCGGTAATAAATTAATATAATTGCTTATAATATTAATAATTAGGGTTTAAATTTTACATACTGATTATTTAATTTTAATGAAATAATATAAAAAATGAGGTCACTTTAGCGTTCGGTAGCGGTCTCATAGGTCTCTGTCAGTCATAAATTAGGGGAAAAAGAAGAGCTATCATAATTCATAACCCCACACCCTCTCTCTCTCTCTCTCTTCTCTGACAGTTTCTCTCTCTTTCTCTTTCCTTATTTAACACTGACATTCTCTCTCTATTTATACTGGGCTCTTCTATTATCATGCCACGCTTCTCCTCTTTCCTTTTTCTTTCTCTTTCATTTCTCCCTCTCTTGCAAAGCTACTTCTATACTATTATACCATCTTTGTTTCTTTACTCTTTCGTCTTCTATTCTGGACTTGAAGAGGAGCAAACATGCCGCTTCAGCTTGACGCCGGATTCTCGATTCGGTAACTTCTGTTTCAGTTGTTGGGAAATGCTTCTGTTTTTCTAATTTTTCTTGTGTGCTTTGTTGTTCGTGTGTTTTTTTTATTTTTTTGTGTCTGAAATTTGGTGTTTGCGGTGTGGTGTGGTACGGACAGTGAATACACGGCGAAGGTAAGAGCGGTGGATGTGAGAAAGTGCTGGCCTTTTAGAGATACTGGTGATGGAGACCTAGATGAAAATAAAATCAACCAACAACGCGTTGAAGCTCTTCTCCCTCCAATCACAGTCACCAAATTTCGCTGGTGGTCCCATGAGCTCAACAGGATTCAGCATCAGCAAGAACAAGGAATCCTTGGAATTCCAAGTAATGAGGCCTCCAAGGAGAAGGAGAAATTGGAGTTTGTGTGTCCGGTTTGTGGGAATTTCGCGGCGCCAACTATGAAAGCAGTCAATGCTCATGTTGATAACTGTCTTGCTCATGCTCATAGATATAAAAAGAGGAAAATGAGGATGCCAATGAAGGCCAAATCCAAATCTCCTAAAAAAAGATCCATTGTTGAGATATTTGCTGTCTCGCCACAGATTGAGAAGGTTGATGATGACGATGATGATGATATGGAAGATGATCTCGATCTTCCTTATGCTAAAGATGTTGATTTGGATGTTGTGAAGACAAAGCACGATGAGCAGAAAAAGAAGAGTATTAACGTCCAGAAGAAGAAGATAAAGAAAGTAAGGATTTCGAACAAGTTGACAGTAGACCAGAAGAAGAACAGATTGAAGAAGAAAAAGAAAATGAAAATGAAGAACAAGCCGATTGCAAACAAGGTACGTGATTTACATCATAAAATATTGTTGATTTCTCGAGTATTATTGTGATTTTATGCGCATTTTCGAAGAGAACTTATACTTCATTAGAAGGAAATAAACAACGGGGTTGACTGTAGTTAATTACCAACTACTGTAGGCTTGTGATACTTTCGACTTGTTTGATTACCTGAATTGCAAGTATGACAGTAATTTGTGAATGCACTTTCCAGTTGGGTTTCTGTATTTCTTTTTCACTTTCTGCTTCAAATCACTGCTGGAAAAGCTGGTTAAAGACCATCCGTTTTAAGAATCAGAGATAGTAGTGGCCTTTAAGAAGTATTTGGCGCCATTCAAGATCAGTATTATGCTATAAAGACAGCGTTAGAGAAAGGAAAATAAAAAATAGGAGATGGGTTTTTCATGTTTGCTAATGCTTGAGCAGGAAATGGATGGTAGGCGTGGTGTGTGGTGTTCCAACTGTGTTGTACGGTTGGGGAGAGGGGACTTTCATATATAAGGTGCAGATGTTTATTTTGTCTTTGGTTTTGCGTATAATGAATATTCAGCCATTAATTGCTGCTTTCGAAGATAATCACGGGGATAAAATACGGTAGCAAGTAAATGATACAATCGTTTTTCATGTCGGTAACGTAAGTAGGTTGGAATCAGATGTGAGTGCCCGAGATGTGAAGGTAGAGAGCGCTTTAAGTTAAGCAACTCTATCAGCTTATAGTTTAGACAGATGGCTACTTATCTTGTGTATCTGGTGAAATGGGTATATGCTAACAAGTAGCAATGATTGATATCAAATTTATGTAAATGGCAGTGTTGGATGTGTCGATTGTTAGCTAAGGGACACGTGTGCATCTTTATGATATATGTCCAACGGGCATGCACAATCTTTTATGATCTTCTTCGTTAAAATCACATGCTGGCCTTATTACTGTTGTTGGTCAACATATTGAAGGAAGGAATCCCAAAAGGCTGATACTTATGTTGTGATTGAAGCAAGGAACTATTTATTGAGCTGATTTATTGCTGGGTAATATATTATTCATACTTTTGGATTTCTGCTACGTTGGCGCTGTTGATATAACTTTAGGCTAGGACAACACTATCAATCTGGTAGTATAGGGTTATTCTAGTAGTAGATTTGTATTGCTACTATCTGCATCATCTCGTTACCTAATTTTACCTGATGATTATTTCTCTTGACTAGCTAGGCTTTCTACAACGATTCAAGGGATCGTTCTGTAACTACATAATGATATAGCTGAAGTTAACATATCTATTTATTACTCTTGCATATTTTAAATATGGTAGACATCTCAGATTGATTGCATGGCAGTTTCCTACTTTTTACAGTTGATATTTAATTCTACACATGCTGATCTTTCTATGCCTCTTGAGGAATTCGCTCTGCATGTTTGATTTAGGGGTCAAGGAAACAAGAATGCTGTTGTGGCTTGATAATGTTGATGTGAATTAACTAGTAACTGAACTTTTACAGCTGACCCTCATAGGGTGCTTAATCCTACATGAATGCTTGAAAGGATATCATTTCTGGTAAGCTGAAGTATGACGACAAATTTTATTAAATTGCTATTTTAAAGAATGCCACTAATGTGGCTGGGAAAATTTCTGCACAATAAGTTAGGATCATTAAATAGTAAGTCATCACATTTAGATCACACATAATTAAATTGCAACTTCAATTTGATCCTTGGAAAATGATCTGGCCTGCATAGACAGTAAAGTTCCAATGAAAGCAAACTTGAAGAATAATCAAGCCTGTATATTCTGGTATAATCTTTAAAGGTTGCTGCTATGACGTGAAATTAAAGCAGATATACATCCATTTGTGGTTACTCTCTTTCGTGGTGACTAAGGTATTCAAATATCGTAGTGGAATTGAAGGCATTAACACTTAATGGATTGTAAGACTATTATTGAGAAAATTAACTTATGTTTTTCATCTAGGAGAAATCTATGGCTAGAAACATGTCACTGGTTATGGGTTTCTTGTTTTGAAAATGACAAAGCGTTTAGATATTTACTGTTTGAGTTTCACAATGCTTTTACATTCCATCTGAAATTTCTGATTTCTTTATGGGTTGTTTGCTAGGATGATATTGTTTCGATATTTACCTTTTCACTTATGACAACCAGCATATTAGATATTGTTTCATTCTATTGGATGAACTTTATGTTCCTGAAATTTTTTCAAAATAAAGAAAATCAATTTAGATATTTTTAATTTAAAATTATTATTTTACTATCTTTTTTTAAAGAATTTTGTAACATGGTTTATCTATTCAGAATTATATGGTATACTGTTTACTGTTGTATGATATCAATAATTGTAGGTGCTCTTTTAGCTTCATTTTAGATGATGATATAAAACTATGTTGAATGCATTTTATTAATGACCTGTATTTTTATGGATTTCCAAGTCATGTTATGTTTTCTGTTGAAGTAGTTTGATGTGATTGCATCCTATTATTGATGATGTTGATGAAGCTGCTATATTCAGTTCTAACATAGAGTGTTCTCTAATTTGCTCAACATGTTTTTGCCACAGTATGTTTTTACCATTGAATGACGTATATTTATCTAATTGTAAAAAAATCTCTCATGGCCTAGTCTGATAACTTGTTTGTCTCAGGAGAGTGCTCAATTATCAATTCCAGTCGATTATTCAAGAAAAGTGTATAATTCCTTTTGCAGTAAAGGGGTTGAAAAGGACATTTTGGATCACATTTCGATCCCTAGAAATAAACTGGGACTGAAAGCTTCTATGCAAAAGAAACATGGAATCCGGGCATCAACTTTTATTGCAAAGCACCGGAAAGCAGTCATTCCTGTTCGTGGTATTCTCAAAAAAAACACAAAACTTATTCCTCAGCAGAATTCTGAGATTTGCAACTTGCCGAGTGGTAGTCAAATAAATTCTTGTGAACTTCAACACTCAGAAAGGCATGTCAGGTTCTCAGGTAAAGATGACATACTTAGTCCAAAGAAGAACTTGAGCTCCAATGTTCAAAACGTGAGCAACACATACCCAGATTTTGCTTCTCAGTTGCAGCAGGACCACTCCACAGAAAATGATAAACAATCAGCTTCAGTGAGGGTGAATGGAATTGGGGATGTTTCTGTTAGCACAGGAAATGGAGCTGTGTTCCATACCACGATTAACAAGAAGCAGCTGCCAGGTATTCATGATTCTGTTACTATGCCAGATTTCCTGAGCCCATATCAAGGAAAAGAACAACATATCTCAGATAGGTCTCCCTCAAGCCAAGCTATAATTCATGATAACAATTTGCATATGTTTTCTCAAGGATATCAAAATGTACCACCACATAATCCCACATATGCTGGCATTTTGAGACTCCTTCCTACAGTAGATGAAGTGCAAGATTACCATGTCAATTCTCAGTTATGTGGCAATGTATCTACAGCTTCCAATTTGAGAGGAAAGTCGGTTGATTACTTCAAAGATCGCACACATGGATATGCAGCTGGGGATCTGTTGGGAGGTACAAGGGCATTTTCTCAGCCTTCATCATCTGATTTTGCTTCAATTGACTGTCCAAACATGAGCGTTTCATTTATGCCACAATCTTCCATCAAAAGTATAAATGCACAAACTTCTCAATACCGACCATATTTTCATCTTTCTCCAACAGAATGTATGGGTTCAGACTACAAGGAAAGAGTAGGTGCCTTGAGTGAAAGGTGCATAGATGAGGAATTTTATGGCCTACCTCTCAACTCACATGGTGAACTAATGCAGATGAGTTCAAGTGGCAAGGTTGGTTTTGAATGGCTAAAGAAGTCAACTTTGATAAGTTCAACTAGATCATATCCACACAATTCTGTCCCACCCAGAAGTTTGGGGGATTCTGTAATTGAAAAGCGTCCCACTGAGCAGGCAGTTGCGAGAGTCCCGTTAAATTTGCTACATACACAGAAGATTCACGATGTGCAAATACCAGCTCGGTTTGGTGTTAATGAGTTGCCAAATACTGGAAGGCCAGATGTCCATTTTTCAAATTCATGGACACAATATGGTCAGGACCACAAGGGAACTCAGACAATTCATCTGAAGGAAAATTCAGATAACATAGCGCTGAAAACTGTGAGACCAACAATGAGGTTGATGGGAAAAAATGTTGCAATTGGGAGAAGTGACACGGAGATGCAAGGGTTTGAGGATGGAAAGATTTGGATGGATAAGGACATTATACAAGAGTGTCATCCTACAAATATTCTGGGTAATTCCTTGCACAAGAGACATATTCAGCAGGACAGGGTTTTATGTCCATCATTTGGAAAATCAGAAGAAACGTTACATTATCCCGTAGAAACTGAAAACAATCAGGCCTCGCAGAGAAGTTTCTGGGTGAAAGTTCCAGAATCTAGATCACACCCATATGTCAACTGGAAAAGCAATGCTGCATTCAGAAATGGTGATCTTTCTGTCAACAGGATTGCTGCTAGTTCTCAGATGCACCCTTCTCCTTGTCCGTATTCTCCTCTTGATATGCTATACAAGGAAGCCAACTTGCAGGAGTCCATTATATCTGGTGCTGAAACTGTAAGCATCAGCTCTCACTTACCAGTACTGTCTTCTTCTCTGGAAACACGTCCGTGTATGAGTTGGATACCTACTAAAATAAATTGCCAGCAGAATCTACCACATGCAAGGAAATCAGTCTTTGGCTTTCCCTTCTTACACCCAGATTGCAATGAACATGTCCAGTCATCTTCTTTTGCGAGCTCCTCGAGGAACCCGCCTCCAGGACCTTTACATGCACCAATACAAGTGAAACCAGCAACTATGCTTTCTCAGGCTACCACTGATGTGGGTGATAAACATTACCATTGTACTACAGCTGGAACTAATTTTTTTACTGCTCCTCACCATCCATCAGTGGTTTCTCATCCTCACAGTTCTATGGTCTCAAACCCACACATGAAGAGTTCACCTGGGTCGGCAGTGTTTGTTCAACCTCCATTCTTTCCATTCCCGATGCAAATTCTTCCATGAACAGGGAGGAGACATGAATGAAGTTAAATACTTATGGTGTTAAGCTTTCTGATCACTACCAGAAAAGCAGAAGGAGACTCTTTGGCTTCTATAGCATATGATCCATGAAGATTCAAGTGCAGTCGCAGAGCTAACGAGAGAGGAATCTAGCAGTGAAATGTGCTTTAAACTTACTGCAGGAGCAAAGCACATCATGAAACCCAGTGGTAATAAGGATCAAGATAATTCCAGGCTCATCCATCCTACCATCCCTTTTGCTGCTGTGACTGACTGGGAAAGTTTTTTAGATTCTCAGAAGAAATTAACAATGATTTTGCAGGTTTTAGTGGTAGATCCTGTCAAATACATGTGGTCTGTGTTCCTTGTGTTGGTGTGCTATTTTGCTTCTTGTTCATGCTTTTGTGTATTTGAATGCCAGATGCGATGCACTTTAAGATGATTGCTTCCAGCCCATGACTTGATGTAACATAAACTAGACGTATCGTACTATTTTCAGGCCAATGTTGCTTCTTTTTCCTCTTGAAACTTGGTTCCTACTCGTGGATTTATGTAATAGCATTTTCTAACTAGTGCAACTTCTGAATGGTAGTGCTTTTTTATATTAGCTTCCCTCATCTAGTGTTATCTTTATGTATGAGCGATCTTTTTTTTCTTTTTTTTTTTTCAATCGGAAAAAAATATATATATATTGAGTTGATTAATTTAAAATTTTACTTTAGTTTTTATTTTATGTTTAAGGAATTTGGTAGTTTCTTTTCTCAAATAAATCATAAAATAAATTCTTTCTTATTTAATTAATTTTTATCTCAAATTATAAGTACATGATTAATCCAAACCAATTTTATTAAATAATTAAATAAAATGAAGAATAAATTAATAAGTGAAACTGATCAATTGATTCGATTCAATTGATTTAATCTATTACAATTTCTACTGACTTAATGATGATTTGATTTTCTGTCTAATTCAATTTAATTAAATAAATTATATAAATTAAATCAAATATTAACTTTATTTAAGGTACTCATTCCAACTTCCCATGTAAAAATAAATTTATTAGTATTGATAGTAACATACGCAAATATAGGGAAGTTAAATTAATTAAACAATCATAGTATAATATTATATTATAAATTCAATAGAGTTCATTAAATAATAATCAACATTTATTTATTTTATAAACTATTTATTTTATTAATTTATCCTGCAGGAATAGGGAGTCCATTATTTTTAAAATATCTGTTTTTTTTCCTTATTATACTATTTTTTTATTATATTACCCTTTGTATCATTTAATAATTTTATAAAAAATTCTCTATATTTAATTAAATTCAACAAATAGATTTATTAAAACTATATATAATTATATTTGTTATTAATTTTCTTCTCCATAATTAAAACAAAGTAGAAAATAGTTATTGGGAAACCTAAAAGAAAAAAAGCGTAAGAAATATATTTGACTATTTCGACTACTCTCGTAAACGAAAACAAACTAAAATTTTATATATATTTTTTCCTTTTATTATGAAGAGGTAAAATCGTACACACCAATATCGACATTCATGAGATGAGAGATTAAATTAAAGAATCATTTCTTTACAAATTAAATCAGAATATAACCATCCTGTGATTTTTCTATATCATCATCAGTGCTTCTTGACTTCTCTTTCAGCCTGAAAAATAAAAAAAAGAACAACTCATGATGAAACATCAACTAAATCCTTACAGATATGGATGATGAAGAGAAAGAGAGGAGATGTTTGTTACTTACGGCTTTGACAGCTCTCTCAAAGGCATCCCATCCATATTTATCAACATATTGCACGACGGATTTCCTGGCGTCAAGGCTCATCATCTGGAGAACTTTCCTTTGATCCTCCGAATAGTTTCCGTTCACCCTGCCGCCGATCTTCACATACTTCCGGACCAGATTCTCGTATATATATGCAGCTCCATTGAAAACAGGCAACACCAACCACATACAAAACAGCAGCTTTACGTATGGCCAGAATGGAAGCCTGACATATTATATATATATATATATATATCTCACAATTGGAACATGCAATTTTCACAGAGTTTGTTCAATATTTTCCATAAGAAGAAGAAAGCTAGCTTACCAGATTAGTATTCTCCAGCAGGACAACTCAAATAGGGTTATGAATGAATATATTATCCAATATGTCAGCCATTGCTGGTCATCAAGCGTTGAAGGGCTTTCGATAGCTCGCAAGGATGCATATCTGTTCATCCATTTCAAAACTTTCATGCTTTTATATATATCTTATATATAACCAACTTAAAAGAAAAGAACTCTATATGTATATATCTCATTAATCCACTTACAATGGAAAAAGAAGCATGATTCCTGGCCTGCTTCATACAAAAAAACATCAGATTTTGCATTAAGATACACAAAGAAACCAGCTACAATAGTAAAAGAAAGAAAAAAGATCATGAAGAAAGTGTCTGTAAATACCCCACAAGGGCGTCCAAACGCTTTGCAACAACTCCAAGAACACCCATGTTGAAATTAGCGCTATAGCTTTCTCCTGTGATCTGTTCGATCAATCAATGGGAAGTTTTCTGGAGATTTGAAAAATTATGAATGTAAGAAAAATGAATGGGAAAGATAAGAAAACCCAAAAAGGTTTTTATGGCTATGTGTTGCCCTTGCCCATGAAAACAAGGAAAGAATTTATCTAGGCTAAGCGCGTAAGCTTAAAGTTTTCCTTCCTCCAAGAACAAGAAAAGAATTTACCCACAAAGAAAAATGAGGGAAAGGACTCAAACTTCAAGGCTAAAGCTACTAACTTTTTCTGCCTGCCTGCCTGCCTTTGGTAAATTGACAGCCAAAACTTACGTACATTTGAGTGTATGGTATCCCCACAAGTTATCTTTCTGTCTCCTGCTGCAAGCTACCTCCTAATTTCCAAGGCACGAGTTTCTCATCTCCCTCTGTAAGAGTTTTAGTTTTTAGGATAAATTACCAAGATATCTCTAAATTTTTAAAAAATTTATTAATTTCTCTATTTAAAATTATTTAATTTAATATTTTTATATTTATATAATTTAATTTTTAATTATTTTATTAAAAAAATTAACCGTTTTAAATATTTATTATTTAATCTTTGTAAATTTAATTATATGTATTATTTAGTTATATAATTTTAAATATTTATATTATTTAATCAATATTAAAATAAATAAATTAATAATTTCTTTAATAAAAATTATAAAGTTTAATTTTATAAAATATTTAATTAAATAAATAAAAAAATTAATAAATTCTTAAAAATATTTAATTAAATAAATAAAAGTAAATAATTTTATAGTATGTCAGCATAGCCAAAACCTTAGTTTATATAATTATTTGAATAGGTGTAATCAGGTTTTTCTAAAGTGAGATAAGGGGAAGTGAAGGAGAGATAAAGTTTTAAAAAAGTTTCTACTAATTTAATGGATTAAAAGTTTTTAGGGTTTTGGAAATTTTAAAATCTCTAAAAATCATATTTTTCTTAAATAACTTTCTTTTTAAATAAAAAATTATTTTAAAAAATAATATCTTAACTCCATAAACTTAATTTTCCTTACTAAAATATCCATTCTTCATGTAACATTTTTGCCAACGGTATAATTTATTTGATGATTTTTTATAAGAATATAACTATTTAATAATTATGCAGAAATATAAATTACATGCATCGTCACTTAAATATTATAATTTTTCTAATACTATTAATTTTCGACACTGGCTTAGCACGATGAGATGAGATCTAGAAAATCTAATAATTTGCGTGAAATGGGATGTAGTGGCTTTGAAAAGCTGCCACACCCCGCATGGACATGGTCAAGCGAATGGCTAGCAACGTGTTGTCAATGCCAAGTAGAGACTCTTGCTGAATGGCCAAAGCAGGAGGTGGCGTGCGTTGGCGATTGAAACTCATAACAGTGAAATAGAGATTTATAATTTAACTTTTAAATATTATTATTATTAATAAGCCATTATTATTAATAAGTCAATTTTAAAAATTTATTAAAACGTATTAATAAAATAGTCATTTCATTTATTTTTATCATTAAAAATATAGAACAAAATTAAATTACTCTATTATTTTTCTCCTTCTCCTTTTTTATTGATTCTTTCTCATCTTTTTTTGTTTTTTTTTCTTCTTTTTTAATTTTTCTTTGATTTTTCTTCTTAAAGGAGTTGTAGGAGGGATTTTCTTTTTCTTTATCATCATCTTCTTTCTCTCTTTCTTTTTTTTTTTTTTTTATCATCATCTTCTTTTATTTTTAAGGAGGAGGGATTATTTCGTTGACGGAAACATTCGATAAGGACATTTTAATAGATATGAAAAAAGATAAGCACGTTTTAATAGATTTTTAAAAATATAAACACTGTCTTGTTAATAATAGCAATATTTAAGAACTTGTAACATCTTAAAAAAATAAATAAATAAAATAAATAATAATAAGATAATAAAATAAAAATAAATAAATAATAAATAAAAAGAATAAGAAAAAAAAAGAAGAGAAAGGAAAAAAAAAAAGATAGATAAATTAAATGTTAAGTTAAAGACAAGTGGCTCATTTGTAACCACTTAAGCAAATAAATTGTATAAAAGAAAAAAAGAAAAAGAGAGGAAGAAAGAAAAAGAAAATACTAGAAGAGAAAATCATTCTCCATTTGTTTTGTTTTCTTTCTCTGTCGTGAACTACTAAGAAGGAATTTCCATTTTTCATCTTTTTTTTCTACACTAAAATTCCTTTTCTCCCAACACATTTTCAAAGTAGAATTTAAAGAAAAGAAGAGAAGTCAAAGAGAAAATTCAAGATTGAGAGAGAGTAAATAGTAATCAAGAGTTTGAAAATTTAAAGTTATGTTAGGGATTTTGATGTAGAAATGTTTTTTATTATTTTTATGTGAATATTTATGAGAAATATTGTATTAATATGATTTATTGGTTTATTTTTCATGAAGAAGAAGTGGAAGGGAAGAATGTAAACTCTAAAGGAAAAGGAAAAGAAAATGAAGATTAGAAAATTTTAAGCTTGTGGAAAATTTTGGAATGTTAAGGTTTGTGCTCAACTTTATTTGAGTAAATTTAAGAATTTGTTAATTATGTTCTATTTGAAAATTTTACTACCCTAGTAGAAATAGATCAAGTGAATAATAGTTTAATTATATTGTATAATCCAAGTTTGAGAAATAATAGATTGAATAGATAGAAAATTTTAAAATTCATATATAATTTAAATAAAATTTAAGTGATGGATCTAATGAAATAACTCTATTTTCTTTGATAGAAATATAATTTGGTTAGATATAGTGACAATAAAAAAATTTAGTAGAAAAAAAACAGAGAGAAATTAGATTAGATGAAAAAAAAATAGAAATGAAAGGAATAAGAAAAGTGAGATATAGTGTAAATATAATGTTTAAAAAATAATAATAATTAAAAAAGAATAATAGTTAATTAATTAAGAATTAAATTATGAATTTGTAATTTATGTAGTTGAATTAAATTAATAGATTCATATGATATGACAATGTTTAAAAACAATGTTTAAAAGCAGAGTTGTAATAGGATAAAGTATTATAGTTGAAGAATTGAAAGTTATATTGTATTGGAAGTTTTTGTCCCCTGTGTAAATGTATAAATTATTTAAAATCTGGTCCTAATAATAAGTTTGATGGAAATTGTGAGTTAGTTTAAGGGTGTGGCATGCCATATACAGATCTTGCAGTACTGCACTACCGTTACACTAATTTTTGGATACAATGAGTTACCCTACAGTTATAGACTCGATTTTTGAGCTATACAGTTATTTAGCACTTTGTGCCCTACAGCTACAGTTTTCTTATCTAACTTAACAGTCTCATTTAAATTTATAGGGGCCAACAGAAAAATAATAAATAAATAAAAGTATGAAGAGAAAATAAAATTTTTTACATGATGAAGAAAAAGAAAAGGATTATGAAATTAAAATATGTATATATATGTGAATTAATAATATGATTTAGATTATTTCAAATTATTTGTTATATAGTTATTTGTCATTTGTTTGAATTACTGTTATTACATTAATTTTGATTTAAATGTTTTATTTATAAAAAAAAAAAAGCTGAGTACCACTAAGCAAATTGCTTAGCGCGTAGGAATTTATTTTTTTCCTCGCGCAGGTTGTGAATCCAAGTAGTAGCAGATCAAGATCTGCATTAACCCATCAGAGTTACATCATTAACTATATAGTGGTATATTTTATAACTTTTTATATAAAGTTACTTTTAGAAATATGACATGTACATAAAGTTTTAGAGATTAAGTTGTATATGGTTTGAAATGGATATATTTGACTATTTTAATTTTGGTGTCAATTTTGATTATTAGTATAGTATTTGTGTTGAGATTAATGGAATTGTTTATGAAGTATTTGACCTGAATTGAAATTATTTTGATGTTAAAAAAAGTTTGGGGGTTGAGGTTGAAGTTTATAGAAGTGTGATATTACTATTCACAGGTGGAATTAAATTAATATTTCAGGGGAATTCTGTCGAATTTTTGGTAAAAAAAAAGGCATGAATTACATTATATAAATTAAAGGAAAAAAGAAATAAGAGGAAAGTTACAAAATGTGATGGCTCCTGCTCGATTAATTAAATGACCGGGTAGAGGGTGTTACATAACTAAATAAGAGATTTTATTTGAGAGCAAAATTGAATTTTAAAAAAATTTTTCTCATCTTCCATCTATTTTTAATGGAAAAGATAAAAAAAAAATTATTCGTTGATGGAAATAAAAATTAAAAAATATTTTAATAAATTTTTAAAAATATAACGACGGAGATATTAATAATGATAATATTTAGAAATTAAATTATAAATATTATATATATAAATTCGCGGACTGTTTACGCTAATCATGTTATTATTAT
The DNA here is from genome assembly GCF_001659605.2 of Manihot esculenta. Lineage (NCBI taxonomy): Eukaryota > Viridiplantae > Streptophyta > Magnoliopsida > Malpighiales > Euphorbiaceae > Manihot > Manihot esculenta. The sequence goes on along the minus strand of NC_035162.2, from coordinate 6,746,752 downwards.
TATTTATTTATTATGATTATTTAATTTTAAATAAAAAATTTCTTTTACATTTCTAATTAAGTATATCAAAATTAATATATAATCATCTATTTTTAAAATTCAAAGTTTAAATTTTATATTTTAATTATATTAAATTGAAAGTTCTTTCATCAAAATAATATTTTAACTTTAATTTGATAAAAATTAAAATACATATATTAAACTATTTATTTTTAAAAAAAGTAGAGATATATAAGTTAATTTCAATATAATTAAACAAATAAAAAAATTATATATTTAAAGATATTTTAATATCATATTTAATACTTAGACCTTATTTAGACTACATTATTTATAGGAAAAGAATAAATTTTATTTTTCTTTATAAAAAAAATTATTTATTTAAAATAAAATTTAATATAATAAAATTCAATATTTTAAATAAATTAATAATAAATTAAAATTAATTTATATCCTTCATCATCCTTATTATTTATAAACTAAATATAAATTATTCTTATAAATAATAATTGTTTTTATCTAATTGAAAATAAATTTTTTGAAAAGTCATTATTAATATTTTTTGAATAATGTTTAAAATTTACATAATTTTAATTTAAATAAAATTTTATTATAAATATGATAAAATTTGAATTTTTAATTGATTAAATAAACAAATTAACTTATGAAGGCGGATAAAACAAATTTCCTTTTTCTACCGTACTGCCGCCTGTTTTCATATTTTATCTGCCGTCTTTTGTTTAAAATAGTTTTCATTTTCCAGAAGTTGTGCTTATAATTCTTTGTTCTTCATCTCCTCCGTGGGGCCGTCGCAAGAAATCGCAGACCACCGTTGAGGCTTCGCTGCCACTATGGCTCTATTGCTGTCACAGACAGTCGTCCGTTACTACAAAATCAAGTGGGTGAATCCTATCTGGAGATTTTTTTTTTTAATATAAATTCTTAATTTTAGCATTATTTCTATAAACTTAATATTGTTCTCCGCAAGAATGTTTGCTTGACACAAGATTAATCTCTTCATAACCCTAATTAAAACCATGTTGATTCTGTAATGAGTATTTGTGAATTATTATGTTGTTTTCTGTTTGTTCTTTATCATAATTGGGTTTTCTGTGAACTATCAGGTTTATGCGATGGATATATCGGATGCCATGATAGACAAATCCAGCAGATTGAATTCTGTGGAATGGAATGACTTTGATAGGGTGAAAAAAGGGGACACATTTGTAGCCATTTGTAGGCATTGTAAGAAAAAACTGAGTGGGTCAAGTACCAGTGGAACGTCTCATTTGAGGAACCATTTAATTAGGTGTCAGAGAATATCTAATCATGGCATTGCTCAATTTCTTTCACCAAGGGAAAAGAAAAAGGAAAGAACCCTTGCTCTTGCGAATGTAAATGTTAATCAGGAGCAAAGAAGGGATGAACCACTTATTGTTGTGAATTATAAATTTGAACAAGGGCAGATGAAAGATGAAGCTGTTCCTATTAGCGTTACAAGTGGTAACTTGGATCAAAGGCGAATTCAATTTGATATTTCTGGCATGATCATTTTACATGGCTATCCAGTTCAAATGGTTGAGCATGTTGGATTCAGGGTTTTTGTTAAGAATCTACAACCATTGTTTGACCTTGTAACAACTGACAGAGTAGAGGCTGACTGTATTGATATCTATTCACAAGAGAAACAAAAGGTTTTTGAAGTACTCGATAAGTTACCTGGCAAGATCAGCCTTAGTGCCAATTTGTTGTCTGCTTCGGATGATGCTGAGTGCTTGTGTTTAACTGCACATTACATTGATTAAGCTTGTCAATTAAAGAAGAAGATATTGGATTTCATATTGGTTGATCCTTCTCATACAGATGACATGCATTCAGAAGTCATCATGACATGTCTTATGGATTGGGATATAGATCGTAAGCTGTTTTCAATGACATGTGATAGTCATTCAGCCAGTGACAATGTTGTCCACAGAATCAGAGACCGGCTGTCAGAGAATGGGTTCCTCCATTATAATGGTATGTTATTTGATGTGCGCTGTGCTGCAAATCTTCTCAAGCTGAAGGTTCCTGACGCACTGGAGGCACTCCCTGAGGTGATGCACAAAATTCGTGATAGCATTCGTTATGTTAGAAGTTCACAAGTAACCCTGATGAAATTCAATGAGATTGCTTCACAAGGTGGAGTTGAGAGTCAGAAATGCTTATGTCTTGACAATCCATCGTGTTGGGACTCGATGTATTCTATGCTTGAAGTTGCCTTAGTGTATAGGTGGGCATTTTCACTGTTTCAGGAACAAGACATTGCCTATTCAAGTTGTCCAACTGATTTAGAGTGGGCGAGGGTCAGGACCGTTACAAGCTGTCTGAAGCACTTTGTTGAAGTTGTTAATGTTTTTGTGAAGAACAATTATCCAACTGCAAATATATATTTTTCTGAGATCTGCGATATTCACTTGCTGTTAATTGACTGGGGCAAGAATTCAGATGATTTTATTAGTTCTATGGCATTAAAGATGAAAAGCAAGTTTGATGAATACTGGGAGAAATGCAGTTTTGCTTTAGCAGTTGCAGCCATGTTAGATATTCAAGTTAAAATTGATAGAGTACTACTATCAACAAATATTTGGTAGTGGTTCTGCAGAATTAATTGATGAAACTTTCGAGTATATAAAGGCACTGTACAATGAACATTCGAATGGCTCTCCATTAGCTTCTTGTGACCAAGGTCTGACTTGCCAAGTTAGTGGTAGCATTGGATACTTAACTAGTTCCGGGCGAGACTGTAGATAGACTGAAGGGATTTGACAAATTCCTCCATGAAACTTCCCAGAGCCAAGATACTAAATCAGATTTGGACAAGTGCAGTGTTGATTTCGACATATTAAATTGGTGGAAAGTTCACACGTCAAAGTATCCTATACTAGCTATGATGGCACGGAATATTTTGGTAATTCCTATGTCAAAAGTTACACCAGAGTTTGCTTTTAACAATGGAGGGAGCGTGTTTGATCATGAATGGAGTTCGCTGCGACCGACGACTGTGCAAGCGTTGATATGCACTCAAGATTGGCTGAGTGAAGTAGAAAAATGATACATTTCCATTATTATTCCGAAAGTTGATTTAGATATTCCTTTCTGGGAAGGATTAATCATTCCCCCCCATGATTATTCTGAGATAGTTTGCAAGGACAGTGCATCAGGTTTTGTGGGCTGCCCTTGCATTTCATCTGTGTTTTGCAGGAAGCAGAGTTATCACTTACTCTGGTTGTAAAGGATGTACTGATGGAAGATGATAGTCCTTTTCAAGGCAAATCGGTGAGGTTCAGGAGCCGAAGGGGACAATTGCATTTGGATTGATATATTACATATGATGAAGGACAGATTTAGCGTTGATGATTATACCTGTAAATACCCTTTTAATCTAGCAGCGATTGAATCAACGCCAGGCCTTTGTTCTTAGTCTCTTTCTTCCTGTATTTAATGCCTTGCTTCTTGCCTATTTAAGGTTTCATTGAAAACACATTAGGATCACAGAGTTTCGCTTTTTTTCTGATTTTTTTTATTTATAGCATCATTTGATGGATCGAAAAGAACCGAAGACCAACAAATAGAAAGAGCACTCGTAGAAGAACAACGCTTGAAGCTGCAAGAAACCAGAGAACAGTTTTTTTTTTTTTTTTTTTCTATACATATAAGAAGAATAACGATAAAATAAAATGAATTTGAAGTGTTATTATTTAAATTATTTAGATTATTTTTTGATAATTAAATGATAATATTAATTATTTTTAATAAATATTATATTATATTATTTTTTTTAATATTATAAAATTAAAATTTCAAATTAATATAGCAAATTTTTATAATTTTCTATAAAAATAAAGAATAAATTTTATTGCATTTAAATTACACTTTTATTAATTCTTAATTTAAATAGTTAATATTGATATTTGATATTATAATTTATCACTCTAATAATTTTATAATTTTTTATTTTAAAATTAAATACATTATTAATAATTAAAATAACACCATATTATTTAAAAATTTTATATTATCAAATTATTTATATTTTGATTTTCTTTTAATTATCAAATTATTTATAACACTATCTAATAATTTTATATTATTAGATTATCACTTTAATAATTTATAATTTTTATCTTATAGATTTGATCGAATTACCATCCACTTTAAAATGATATTTTAAACATCATTATTAATAATTTTAAAAGCATATATATATATATATAATTTTATAAATTTAAACATTTTATTAAATAATTTAAATAGAAAAAATATTTAATTTTAGAATTTTGATTATATAAGAATTCTTTTTAATAATAAAGTTATATATTTGATTAATCAAAATTATATTATTTCATAAAATAAAATTTATATTCAAATAAAATATACTTTAATCGATTAAATTAAAGATTTAATTACAATTATCAAATTTAACTACATCCATTATTATTACAAATTTCATTATTTTTTTTATCTTCCTACCAAAGTCATTCCACTTTTTTTTTTATTAATGATATTTTATTGAATAAAACAATTCAAATATAAAATAAAAATATTTATTTCAAACAAATATTTAAAATAATTTACTTAATTATTATATTAAATAATATATATGATTAAAAAATAAAATTTTAATATATTTAAACTAATAAATTTAACATGATGTTAAATCCATATGAAGAAATCTAAAAAATATCAAATTTTATTCCTTCAATTCTCATTTTTAAAAAATATATATTTATAAAAAATTTTATTTTTATTATAAATATATATTTTTTAAATTTAAAGAAACTGCATTTTTTTTCGTTATTTTTCCATTCAATGGGATGTTTATATGAAAAAAAATTATATATTTTAAATTCAAAAATTATGTATTTTTTTTTAAATTACAGTTTAAATAAACATTGTATAAAATAAATTAAATTAAATATAAATAAAAATAAAATCAATTTAATAATAAAAAATTATAAAATCAAAAGCAAAAATGTTTAACTTTTAAAAATTATAAAAATATTAAATCAAGATGAGAGAAAGTCAGTACTATACAAAATCATATCTATTTAATATTTTTTAAATAAATTAAATTTAAATTAACTTAAATATTTTAATTTGTAAAGTTTGAAAAGATAGAATTTTTCATTTTTAATTTGATAAATTTATTTTTAATATATATAAACGACTTAAAAATATGTTTAGAAATCCAATTAGTCTTTTTTTTTTAAATATAAAACTATTATTATCATAACTTATAATTTTATAAACAAATAAAAATACTAATAATAACTCATAATTTTCTAAACAAATAGAAATACTTTTTTAAGTTTGATACCCTAATCTATTAATAATTTTTTTATATTAATTAAAAAAATAATATAAATTTATCTAATCATGTAATAACATTTTTTATAAAAAAAAATCAATTCACGCTAATTATTAATTTAAAATTTTTTTCTATATAATTTTTTTATTTAATTCATTTTTTAATATAATTTAATTTACGATAAAATTTTAATAAATAGAATTTAAATGTAAAAAAAAACTCCTATAATAAAATTTAATCAAGAATATTTTCAATCAATCTAAATTTAAATAGATTAATAATAAAATAAAATAAAATTTTTTTAAATAATAACATACTATTCACTTCAAAAAAAAATAACATACTATAATTATTTTTTTAAAAAAGTTATAGTTTAATTTATGATAAAATTTAAATACAAGTAATTTAAATATTAAAAGAATTCTTCTTTGATAAAATTTAATCAATTATAATTTAAATGTTAAGAAATTTCCTCAATCAATTTGAATTTAAATAAAATATTAATATAATTAAATTAAAATTTTTAAATAACAATAAATTTATTTCCAATTCAAATGTTGGCCACGCAAAGTCAATGATTCCAATTAGCCATGATGGATGTTGGATATAAAAATGAATCATTAATATTAAAATCGTGTTCATGAACGAACGAGATATCTTGAATTCAAACATAAGTGTATACAAAAAATAATAATAATTAAATAATAAATATTTATACACACAACAAATCATGGAGATGGTACATAAATTTCCAAAAAAGGAGTAGCTAGGCATAAAGATTGAATTGAGTAGAAGCATTGGAAAGAATAGAGAAGAAATGGTGAAATTATGGGTATTAGGTATAGCATTGAATAATGGCATCTTTCTCCATCATTTTGAAGTTAGAATATAAACATCACACTTACATAATATGTACTATTGGAATTCTAGCTTTGCATTAGAGTGGTCCCTTTTACATATATCTCCATGGATTATTGCTTCTACTTTCACTTCAATTTTGGAAGCCAAACAAAGCCCAAGCATTGCATCTTCTTCTTCACATCTTCTATTTCACCTAAATTGTTTTTGTGTTTTTAATTAATGCATCAAATTCCTTCCCATCCATTTGCATGTGTTTCCACCTAAATGTTGGTATTATTCCAATCACATGTTTCTGCACTTTGGTTATCTTCTAATGTTCCGCAAAATTCCCTCTCTTTATTGCCAATTTCAGATTTGCTTTGACATTGATACTGATACATTCTTACCCTTTTCAGAATTTATGTTTTTATTGAATTTTATTACTAGTAGTTCACTTCATAAATGCATCAACTTTCAAATTAAATTTCCCTTTTTATGATTTTTAATTTAGAATAATTAGTGGGTTAAACTATAAAAATTCAATGCCTATAAATTTAATATTTGTTACCATTAGTCTTTGAATTTTTTTTTTCTTCCAAAATTGTCTTACGTTAATAGAAACATATATCAGACATTAACTTATTTTTCGTTAAAAAAATTGTCATTAATTGCAGATTAACATATAAATTAACTTTTATGTTTATCTGCTCAATAAATAAAAATAGGGGGTAAAACGGTGCTAATATAATTAATACAATCGAGAGCTTTAAATAATAGGAAAATTATTATATAGTCCTCATAATTTTGAGAAAACTCATTAATTAGTATTTTTATTTTAAAAAATACATTAAAATATTTTTAACGTTTAATGAGGTCTACTCATTAGTTTTTTCATTAATTTTAATTGTTAAATATTATAAAAAATCTAAAATATTTCGGACTAATTATTAGATTTTTTAAAAATATAAAAACCTAATTAATAAATTTTTTAAAATTATAAGGATTAAATAGTAAAATATTTAACGGTTCAAATAAATAGAAAAATTAAATAGTAATTTTTTTTAAATGTTAGAATATTTTAATATATTTTTAAAAAATAAAAAAAAAATAAAATTCTTTATAATATAAGAACTAAATAATAATTTTTCTTAAATAATTAAATGTTGATTTGAATTTTGAAGATAATTTAATTTAAATTAAAATTATCATGCCACTTTGTGACTCGCGACCTTTTTACATTTGTAACAAGATTAGGCTCTAAAAAGAAAGGCAGGTTTAAAGCCTATCAAGCTTTCCTTAGACAGATCCATCTCGTATTGTAAGTCCTGATCAGAACACATGGGAGATCGAGTCTATCGTGAGCTTAGGACCGACAGAAAGTAATCCAGTCCGGTGACATGACGTGAAAGAGAATAGCCGATCCAATCACGTCGAAACCCTACCTGTATGCATGCTAGATAAATCAAATGACCGTCTAGCGTGAACAGAGAGTCTGACGTATCCATACGTACGGATCTAAGTGACAGAGACAAGTAGCAATGTAGCAGAAAGCGGTTAGACGTCACTAACAAATAAAACGAAAATGGATAAAATGGGAGTAACGTCTTCTTCTCCAACCAAACTTACACCATTACTATAAATTTATTTTCTGAATCTCCAAATATCACTATCCAATTAAACTTGAATACAAGGTATTTAGTTATTATATATCATCATGTATTTAAATTAAAAAAAAAAAGACTGAATATATATTTGGACTTCCATAATTGTGAAAAAGTTTTTTTTTTTTTAAATAATAAATTGGGAAAGAGGTTTTGACAAGGTAATGTGATAATATTTAGACATTAATCCATTTGAAACTAACGTTTAGGTCTTCATAATTACTTGTTTTTATCATTTAATTTAAGCGTATTAACTAACAGATTTTTTTTTAAAGTAGAAATTTAATGATAAATAAATCAGAAAAACTATGAACTAAACCAGATAACTACTATATATTTGTCTGATAACATATTACTTACCTGATAAACCTCTCTAATCCTAATAAAAAAAAACCTCTATAAAATTAACAAAAAATAACAATAAGCTTTTTGATATTTTGAATGTGCCTTTATGGCTATCTGCTAATATAGAAAAAGTAGGGTTATTGGCTAATGGAATACCATGGGATGTGCTTTTTAGTTCGGCTGTTTGGTGGTTATGGAAGCGAAGAAACTTGTTGGTTTTTAATGAGAATAATGACCAGGATACTATTGATGCGTCCTTTATTCAGCTTCGAGCAAAAGAATATATTCATGCATGGAGGTTTTCGATGCAGGCTGGGTCTGGACCGAGAGGCCGGTCTTTGAAGTATGTTGGGTGGAAGCCGCCAGAAACAGGCTGGGTGGTAGTGAATTCCGATGGTAGTGCATTGTTGTCAGCAGGAAGGGCAAGTTGTGCAGGTTGTTTTCGAAACAATGAAGGTAGATGGCTTTTGGGCTTTCAACGGTTTTTGGGCAATTGTGGAGCAATGGAAGCTGAGCTATGGGGAAGATTGAAATTCAAACGGATTCTCAACTCGCGTTAGATTTACTTGCAGGTAGAGGTGCAGGAGTTTTTAGAATTGCTAATTTGGTGAGGAATTGTCGTGATCTTATCAATAGAAGCTGGGAAGTCAAGATGGATGCTGATAGGTTGGGGCTTTCATGGCCTAGATTAATAAAATAAGGGCTCTATCCCTCTTTTTCTAAAAAAAAAAAAATAACAATAAGCTTTTTTATTTTACAATTTTTTAATTTTTTAATTTTTTTATAATCAGGGCACTTAGAAAATTATCAATATAAAATATTTTTTTATTACAAAACCATTTTTTTAAATTTTTTCAAAAAATAAAGTTATTTTACAGATTTTAAAAGTCTTTTTATGAAATTTTATATGAATTCTAATATATATTATTTTCTATTAAGATATGTAGAGAGAAAGGGAAGTGGTCCTCCATAGTTGATACACTAAATGTGAAGAATTTCCCATAGTGATGATACATAGAACAGTGAGCAGTGAACGTTTAAGTGTGGAGTACAGAGGCTTTAAATTTGATGTAAATTATTGAGGTGCTTAATTTCTCATCTCAACCCATTTGCATTTATTACATTCTGTACCAAATTCATCAACTCCACACATAAATCTCTTACAACTTTACTCAAATATTTGCCTCTAATATTATCATGGAATTGGAAACCTTAAATTCCTCCCAACCATTTAAACTCTAATATAGTGAGATGACGAGTTTCACAAACTATTCCTAAGAAAAATGTGCAAATCATTACCATATAGTAGGTTGATTGATTATAGTTTCCTCACCTAGGATTTGATGAATCAAAGGTATTGCAAGGCAGTAAAGGAAGAAGATCTTGAGATAAAATCAAAGTTAAAATTATATGAAGAAAGAGAGGTTTGGAGTAGGAGTATTGGACAGAAAATTAAGGGAAGAAAGTGGGAATGGCATCTTGAGGGCCATACAATTAATATATATCCCTCAAATGAGCCAGAAAAACAAATTGCAAACTGATGGAGAATATAGGAAACGTCCTTTCTATTTTTACCATAAATGAAACCACGAATAGGTGAAGGAAGAAAACAATGCACAGGACATCACATGGGGGACTACTCCTTTCCTGCATTTGCGTCACTGTCTCACTAGCTAGCTGATGAAAGAGGAGGTGAAAACTTTTCAACCACTTGGGTTCAAGTCAGAATCAAAAACTACTCCACAATGGAATTCTTTTTAATCACCAATCCCCCCCCCCAAAAAAATTAAATTAAAGAAAATAAAAGAAAAGGGAAAGTCCTCTCATTTTGGATTTCCTGCTTCCACCCCATACATACATATAAAATCAGCAAACATTAAAGCACTGACTGCAACTTGGCATTGCACCCATGAGAGTCTCATTGATCATCAGCATACCACCATTACTAGTCTCTTTCCAATACCCTTTTGGCTTTTGCATTATTATCACCTTTCTTTTTCCACATACATGAGGAAATGGATGGTTAATGGACCCCCACTCACCTTTTAACTTCTCCAATCCCAAATCATCCGTACGTATTCTAGACCTATAAACATGGATTGGAATTTATAGTATATACTTTGTAACAGTTGTGTTTTGTGTCTGTGTTGAGTTTGATGAGTTGGGTTCTTGTTGAAGGGTCTATTTCTATTTCATGTCAATATATACCTAGCTCATACAGCAAACCACTTCCATTTTCTGCAACTCCACTATTGCTCAGCTATAGCCAAAACCCACAAAGAGAGACTCAATTCAACAATTACTTTCCATTCCTTCTTTGTTTCTTTACCAGGTTAGTGAACACAAACCAAAATCAAACGTAGCCCAGATAAGTCTATATTTGTGTTTTGCTTGTTTTGGTTCCCTTGTCCTAATTCTGGCTTAATTAGAACTCTACCATTTTCTTTTCTGCTAACAGAAAACTATATTATACTTTGCTTTCAACGATTCGCAGATTGCAACCACGGAGTTCCCTAATCAAGAACCGGATCAAGGCCCTTCCCTCAGAAAGACGGGAAGGGGCAAAATAGAAATCAAACGAATCGAAAACACTACTAACAGGCAAGTCACCTTCTGCAAGCGTCGCAATGGATTGCTCAAGAAAGCTTATGAATTATCCGTCCTCTGCGATGCTGAAGTTGCTCTCATAGTCTTCTCTAGCCGAGGCCGCCTCTACGAGTATGCTAATAACAGGTCTTCTTTTTTTCTTCAATTTCTGGATCCTGACTTCTGATTCCTACCAATCTCTTTGCTTTTATTACAACTCTTTTCTCTTCATTTTATTGTTTGTTTTTTGTGCCCACTATTATATCATAGTTCTTGCGCTTCTTCATGGTTCTTGCACATTATTTGATTGATATGCAGATCTGTTTCTAGCAATAAAAATAGAAACAGTGATGAGCATGGCAGTATCAGTATAAGTATTATAACTAGGGTTATCAGCTTACTGGTTTATATCCTTCTCTTTCTCTCTCTACTTTATCTAAATTTCCCATTCATCACATGTCACCTAAACTAAACATAGTATCTGAAGTACCCATCAAATTGCAGATTAGGGTTTCATACTTTAACGAGCATTTCTTAAATCATCACAACGTTTTCAATCTGACCCAAGAAAGCTACTATAAAACAAGTGCTTAAAGTTTAATGGATGTCGTGATTTTGTCCCAGACTCCTTTACCTTTCTTACTTTACAAATTGGGGATTAGGGTTTCAATCCTCATTAACTTAGATAGGTTGTGTTCTAATGGGTCTTTAAGGCTATGCCCATTTAGCTGAAAATTGAAATGGATTATAATCTATGTGGATTTTCTCCTTGCTTTTATTTTTTTTCCTCATTTCTCCTTGCTTATGAGTTTTGACCATTTCTTGTTGTATGATACACATAGCTCAGTTACAACTTACGAATCTTTGGTCACGTCAGACATGATTTTTCAGTTTCTTCAAATCTGATATGATCTCTTCCTACGACTTCTCTTTTCATAATCTCTTCGCCTTCGATTTTTCTTTCTTTCTTTTCTAATTTTCCTAAAAGAAAGAACTTTTTTTTTTCCCTTTTCTTCTCCTTTCATCCAAACAGTAGTTAGAACATCTCTCTTGGCCTGCTTTTATTTTATTTGGAAGCTAATCAAGGAAGTGAATTTTCATATAGGTTTTGTGAAACACTTTGCCCCAGTTTTCATGGGCAGGGAAGCCTTAGTAAATTATGGCAAAAGATTTTGCACAAGAACGATATGGTATGTGAAACTGTGTAAAAAACATCACATTTCTTTAAAGATTCATCTTCCTCATTCAAGTAAAGAGAGACAGAGAGAGCTTGCATGGCTAGGGCAATAATATTTTAAGGACCTAAATAGAAGTGGGTTCATATGCTTGCCCATTTTGGTGTCAAAAGCTAGTAACATTCGTTTGAAGAGATTTATGAAGTCGTTGGTTCAGATTTAAGCTTAAGCAAGCAAACAAGTCTTTTGTAGTTAATTGTTGAGGAGTGTGGGTGGGGATGAGAGAAAGAAAGTGAGAGATTTGATGGGAAAAAAAAGAGTTCTGAGTACGAACCAATGGGAGATTCTCACTTTTTGGCGCATGGGGATTAGGAGCTTTGCACCAAGTATGCTGGTAAAAAGCCTGATCTGCACCAGCGTGTCTCAGTCTCAGACTTCACAGGCAAACCAAGACAATTCTTTTAAATAATATTATTTTTATAATATTTTATATAGTAAAATTTAATTGTATTGTTGATTTTACTGGAAAGAAATTTCAAATGACAAAATCTATTTCTGGGTTTTGGAGTCATCGAGGTGGGAATAGGAGTTTCTACCCTTTGTATATCCAGTGATTAGGCATTTGAGCCAATCATGAACTTCCTTCTCCTTCCAGCTTGGCAGGGAGAACCAATCAGTGTCTCGAGAAAATTAAGGTAACAACACAGTTTAAAGTCCTTCTTTGAGGCTTTGACACCTCCAGGATGAGAGAGAGAAGCTCTCCAATCTGTGACGTTCCTGAGTAGCAAAGCTGCTAATAAATAATAACCAGCTGGGCGTTTGCCATTTCTGATTTTTTCAATTTTCTCCTTTGTTTTATAAAGGCTATAAATTTATTATTATTTTTTCGAGTAAAATTTTATTCATCAGGCAAAAAATATTTCTAACAAAATAGTTTGTTATATCAACACACACAAAAATTGATCAATACAGTGTTTTTAGTAAAATATAAATTAAACGATTTTAAAAGTAATAAATTTCTCTTTTTAAAAAAGTAAATTATTTTATAAATTTTGAATTTTATTAGATTATTAACACATTTTTGTTTTACAACATTGCAGTATTTTTTTTATGCATAACTAAAATGCTTCTAATTGAATCATAGTACAAGTTTTTCTCTGAGTTAGGTGTATAGACAAACTAACAAAGCAGCTCATCATTAAGTAAAGGCTAGCTTTATTAAGCACTGGCATTACACTTTAGGTAGAACGTCCTATCTTTTTGTGTCATTATCTTCAATTTTGATTTTTTTTTCTACTTAATATTTTTAAGTATCAGATTTCTCGTTAAGTATAGAGTTAGTATGTTGACGGATTTAATATAAAAAATTCTAAAAACTTAATTTTTGTATATCATTGTAGTTATATTTTCCAAAATATTAATAAAAATAATTAATTTTATGGGTAGTACATGTGTTTGATATATTAATTATTTGGTATTTAAATATTGTGTGAATGAATTACTAGCAAAACAACTATCAATAATTAAAATATTTAGTATTTTCAAATAAGAACTAATTAAAAATTTAAATCTTTTAGTATTCAAAGCTTTTTTCGCTTTTCAATTATATGCATTTGATACATAAATATCAAGATTTCTTATCTTCTATATTCTTTTTCATATTTCTTAAAATATAAGAACAGCAACGTAAAAAAGTCAGTACAACTATACAACAAAACGGTGTGTTTAGATACAAATAAACTTGCACAATTATTTTTGAGATGGTAATTTTTTTATTTACCCACTAATATTGCCCCTAGTAAATTTTATTAATTTTGAAACTGATTTAGTAAACGAGTTATTTTATTTTTAATTAAGTTATATATGAGTGAAGAGTGTATTAATTAAGTAACATGAGTGAATAGCATAAGAACTAAAGTTAAAATTCGAAAAAAAAAAATTAAAGAGATAATTTCATGAGATCCTAAAACAGAAATGCGTTATCTTGCAGTGTGAGAGCAACAATTGATAGGTACAAGAAAGCCAGTGCAGACTCCTCAAACCCAGCATCTGCTTCTGAAGCTAACACTCAGGTAAATATACATATATATTAGCATCAGATTTAGAAGGCTTACAACAAGCACTTTTATGATATCATGTGCTAATATTGAGAGCATGCTTCTGAATATCTGGCACGAGTAGTTAATAGAGAATAGATTGTGTTCATTCTGAAGCACTAGATAAAATCTATATATTTTGGTTTGAAATCTTTCTGGATTACAGCTGACACAGGACTTGAATCTTCTGTAAACTCTTCACCAGCCTAGTGCTTTTCATGCTTCTTAGATTAATTGGCCTCCACTTTGTCTGTTTCTCATGCATATTAGCTGCATGTGATATGAAGCCATTGGGCTAGTAAGAGTCGTTGAATGCTTGCACAAGCATTTCTCTGATATACAAAGCAATTATCAACTATATGAATCCACCGTATCCTTGCACATGTTCACTGAAATAATGACCCTATTTGGTGTTCAATACACTGAGATTTAACAATTGCTGCATGAACATGGCCTCAGTTCTACCAGCAAGAATCCTCCAAACTACGCAGGCAAATTCGTGAAATTCAAAATTTAAATAGGTAATTAACTACGAACAATATACTTTTCTTTGAAGTTCAATGTAATCTATCAGAAAATTTTCATAAATATAGCTGCAATTCCAGGCATATTCTGGGTGAGGCACTGAGCACCTTGACCTTTAAGGAACTTAAGAACTTGGAAGGCAGATTGGAGAAAGGCATCAGCAGAATTAGGTCCAAAAAGGTATTATATATGTCTTCATTTCATCTAGAATCAAGACTGCCAGATTGTTATTTTCTTCTAGCTAGACTGACATGATCCAAAAATTCTGCCAGAATGAAATGCTATTTGCTGAAATCGAGTACATGCAGAAAAGGGTAAATTTGTGTTCTCTTCTTTCTCTTGTATATGCGCTTGTTAATTCCAATATTGGAAAACTAGTTTAAGCAATTGCATATCAAAAACACAAAGAAAGCAAGTTTTAGTTTAAGCAATGTGTGTAACTGTGCAGGAGATTGAGCTGCAAAATGACAACATGTACCTGCGAGCAAAGGTCTCTATCTATCTCTCATGAATTATGTGATTGCTAATATATAGTTGATGTGTACCATTTACTATTAGAAAATGAAAAATGGATATTAGTGACAAACAATTGTTGGGTACGCAGATAGCTGAAAATGAGAGAGCACAACAGCAGCAGCAGCAAACGAGCCTAATGCCTGGAGGTTCTGTGTATGAATCAGTGCCTTCGCAGGCATATGATCGGAACTTTATCCCCGTAAACCTCCTGGAACCAAACCATCACTACTCTCGCCCAGACCACACTGCTCTTCAACTTGTGTAAGATTATAAAGAACTTGCACATCAAATAGTTTCCTGTTGTTAATGGTTACAGGAATTAATAAGTAATTTTTGCTTCTGAAAATTGGTGCAGATAATGTGAGATGGGGGGTCTGTCTGCTGCTTCTGGCTTCCCACTTGGGAAAGTGAGGAAGGCCTTTTACAGTTTAGTGTAATAGACTTGGAACGTTAATATTGAAAACAAGTCTTGTATACTAGTATGATGAAGATGAACTTTGTTAAATTCTAAACCAATGCAATGAGGGCTTCTCGCCCACAGTATCTTATGCCTCTTCAAAAATTGTGTAAAGCTACTGCTACTGCACGCACCAATATTATTAATCCTTCCTTCCTTTTCTTTAATTTTTGTGTAGAATTTATTTATGCACATGAAAATGGGGGAATATTATTTGAAAGCTCACCAGTCAGCGTTAGAGGTGAACATAGTATTGTAGACCAAACACCGACCTTATTAATTGATTTTGGATCAATTAACAGTATATGGGGGGGAAAATCTCCAGCATCTTCATGCACTAGCGAAGATTTAAAAAAAAATGAGTAGTTTTAATGAAGCTTTGATAAGAGAAGCCTTGATGACATCAAAATGAAGGGACTTCTCGCTCTTTTTTTTTTTTTTTTCTTGGGGGTGAGGGTGGGGTTAGCTATTAAATTCTGTTTAAATATGATTATTTAAACTCACAAACAAATAAATTAATAAATATTTTGCCACAGGGAAAATTAGAGACTGAAAAGGGGTTTGCAAGGAGATGCTAATAATGGAGAGAATAATCACAAAGCTATCGACGTTCTTTGCGCAACCCATATATGGTCATCCAAAAGAGTGAAGATCCATGGAGATTGCAATATGTTACTTTGTTTTTGAAGATGTTTGGTCCATTTGAACTCGGTATTCGACCCACCCCATCAAAGAATTTCAGTCTGAACACCACCCCACATCAACTAACAACTATTAACTGAAAAATTTTCCCTACTCAAAGAGAAAAGAAAAAAAAAATCAGATTGGACCCATCGGTTCAAAAAGGTTCAGCTAAGTAGGCCCAATTTTGAAATGCCCTAATAGAATTTCTAATTATTAATGTAACTACTATTTTTAATTTTTATGCTACAGGATCTCCGGTGGCAAGGGAGATAGCTGCCGCAGACTATTACGAGTTATCCACCATTGAGTTTAGAAGGTCTTGTATTCGAGTAATAGTGGAAGGTACATGAACCAAACAACGAAAGAAAAAAGAAAAGAAAAGAAAAGAAAAGAAAAGCCAACCCATCTCATACAAGGCATAAATCATAGTAATAATAATAATATCTGCAATTGATTTAACTAATATCAATTTCCCAGCTAAAAGTTAATTTACAATTATTCGTTAAAAAAAAAAAAATACATCCATGATCATCCTCTCTTCAAGATTGAAGATCCAGACCTGTCGTGTACCGCATCATAAATTCAACTATTTTCTATTATGGACAAGAAATAACCAATATCGCACTGTGGAGAGCTCAGTGTGAGCAGAGACTGAAGGCAAAACCTTCTTCCCTCTGGTCTCATACGTCACTGGTTTCATTTCCAGAAGAATATGTGCGAGTGAGAGAACTTCGTCCTCTCACCCAATAATTCTACATTTCCTAATTATCTCGTTTGAAAAATTTACATGTCTATTCCATAAGCTTTGTACCTCTGGGAGCCCTATCTCAAGCCAGGGCTTTGCAGGGCCACTAAAATGTAAAACGGCAGCAGTTTCCAGTATGTCTCTGTGAGTTTCTGGGGATCTATAACCTAGTCCAGCCAGATGCCATGAAGGATCGATAGGGTGCACTTGACCCTCAAAAGCAAGCAAGGCTGGTGGAAGCACCCCTGGTTGCCATAATTCCAGTCCAGATTTTAAATTCTGCAAAAAAGACAGCTGATATTAAGGCAGAGAAGAAAAATCAAATGTTCATAATCAAAGGATATTATTAGAGTACATGAAACTCTCCTTTGAATACTACATAGGCTCTTGCATATTAAGGTGGAGGGTAGCTAGGCGATGGCCATCATAAAAAATTGGAACTCTTTGTGATACAGATACAACATGGGATGTTCAAACATTGCACCGGATCAAATATATTACCAAAAAGGTTCACACAGCCAACTCCAAGAAGGTTGGGATTAAGAAGTGACTGAATTGAGTAGGTTAGTCTACAGCAACAGCATGAAAATACTTGCTCAAATTGGGTCACGTCAAATATATATGTTTCCAACAACACAATCAAGTTACCCTCAAGTATCAATGTCCATTGACAAAAATGATAATTGCGTCTCCTATAAAGCCAGAGTTGAGGGTGTGTACGTGTGTTGAAGGGGCAGCATTTTGAATGAAAAGAGCTTACTTACATGCTTCAACCATCTGTGGTAATTTGTTGTGATATTGGCTCTCCTCCAAGAGTTAAGATCAATCACATTCATGCCATAAAGCCAAGCACAATGTTCAGGGTCAAAATTGGAAGAAACTATTGGGTGAGAAAAATTCAAATAATCTTTATATCTTCTTCCTGGGCAGCAGTTTTCTCCGCACCATGAGTCAACAACAGCACCAACAACTTTCTCATTGAGATCCAATTCCCACAAAGATGATATGTCATGTTGCACAACTACATCATCATCCAAGAAAACTATCTTGTTGAGATCCGGAAACAGCTGTGTAGCCCATGAAAGTCAAATTATAGATTCATCATTATTAAATACTTCATATATTCAAACATCATCCATCCAATCACAGAAGATTGTATGAATTGAGTAATACCTCAGGAATATAAATTCGGAGATGATTCAATAGGGAAAGAGAAGTGGGGCCTAAAGCCTCCAAACTTCTTATGCGCTCTTCCTCATGTAGAAAATTGCCTTCTTTCACAATGGTGTAGTAGTGGCTCCAAATAAGACGATGAGTCTCTAACATCTCTTTAATGCCAATATTTACTTCCTTTGTCCAGTCATATTGGTGCAATCCCTTAATTTCCACAACTGCTGATTTAATAGGATTGATAGCAAACCATGCATGCATTGGAGAATAAGTTTTCTTGTCAGTGATTACATGAAACACCAATTTTTCAGGGTTGGCTGAGTTTTGGACCGTAGAAGAGATGACAACAGAGACAGCAAGAACATTATCAGTTATGAGAACCACATGATGAAAGGATGGGTCTGCCAGGCGAGACATATATTCAGGTGGTGGCAAACGAGATCGGGCTATGGCATTTACAGCATATTCCTCAGCCAATTTGAGGCAAAGGCAATGTAGGCTCTTTGGAATGCCATGTGAAGCTAAATGCCAGTAAATTGATTCACGCTGTCTGGCTAACTGCACCTTATGCTCCATTTTAGACAGCTGCAATATTTGAACAAAAATAAGATCTTTCAACTGGTAGGAGATGTACCAATGGATGACATAACCATGATGGATAAATTCTGCTTTAATACATATTTATATTTAACATCCAAAAATAAGTTATTAACCAATGATATTACTTGCCTGGTCCAGTGTTCTAATTAAGATATAGTACATACATAGAAAAGAACAGTCAAGAGCTAAGGCTATAATGCAAAGTAGGGAGCCAAAGTAAGCATGTATGAGGGTAACAGACAGCAACTATAAAAAGTGACATGAAAGACCGAATCATTGAGCCACATTAGCACAATCCAGTAAAGCAAGTGATTTGAGTTATGACTAAAATGTTGTTGCAAAATGAAGACGAACTCAAGCAACTAAGTTATGGAAAATCCAGACATACTAATAAGCAGAAGTTGCTGGCTTTGTCAGACACCAGATTTCTCTCTGCCTGATTTACCCCTTGCTAATTGTGAAATATCTTGATTGGGTTTTGTGAAATGTTAGCAAATCTAACATGAAGCAACAAAGAATTCTGTAAAATGAAAGACTAGAGGAGGAAATTGGACACAACTTCTATCAGTGAGAAGACAGTTGTGTAGAGAGTCAATCAGTAATTTTCACGTCAAATGTGATGGAATCATCAGATGAAAAATCTAATCAAATTGCAAAAGATGCTTGATAACCTTAGGAATAAATATTTCATAGAACTTTGACAACCATCTATTCAGAATCTAGGTTCTCAAAAACCAAACTTTGAGCAGATTTTTAATTCAGTCTAATTCTTTGATTTTACCAATTTTTTCTGTATATTCTAAATATGTATAATTTTATCTAACAGATGAATGACATGTTCCGTCTCTGACATGGCAATTGATGCATCATTAAAAAATTTTAATTTATTTTCTTGCTAACATGGAATTTTTATATGTTAAAATATTTAACATGTGTTTGTGTGTGCATACGAAATAAAATGGTTTTTTACTAATAATATTGGTCAAGAGACAAAAGAGCTTTTGAACTGAATTTCTTTTTCCAATTTTACCAAATGCTTTTCCAATTTATAGCAATGAAACCTTAATAAGATTCAATTCCATAAATCTCTAAACTACAAACACTGTATTGTATTCAATGGGATCCAGTTATAAATGAAAAAGTACAAAGTTTGTTTCTGATTTCTTTTTATGATGTCATCTAAAGCTTTACTTAAATTTTCCAGGGTCAAATGCAATTCTTTTTTGGGTTATAGATTCTGATCAGATAGAAATATGTAACATAACATCTATCTAAAACTTTTCCGTGAACCTTGTGTTAAAAATCATTCAAGTCAGCTTTATTTCTTAATGAAGGATGGTTGTTAATTTTAAACAAGAAGCCAAAGCTTTAATGTCATAATAATGCAATCAAACTAACTAATTTCTTATGTCCAAACCCAGTGGTCCCTGACCTAAGAAAAGCATCAAAATGATGGCAAAAAGTCATCCAAAAGATGCCCAAGCAACTTTATGATTAGGACTGTAACAATAGATGCAAATAAACCTCTTCAGAAAAAAAACAAAAATTTTAATAAAAAGGTAGTGTGGATAATGATAGTATAAAATTTTTCAGCCATGCGTCTCTATACTTGCTAGAAAAAATCCTGAATTATCATAGAAACTAAGACCTTTATTAAAAAACTTAAAAAATAATTAAAATATAAACCACCTTGCCAGAATAAATTTTGAATGCATTTCAATATTCTGTGGTTGGTAATAAGTCAAACTCAAATGGAAGGGACCTCATTAGAATAGAATATTCATTTGGAATACTTTCATACATTAAGCAAAAATTCCCTCACAAAGTAACACAAGTCCTATCACAACAACATAATATATTAACAGCGGCAGAATTTGCTGAGAATTGATCATGTTTTCCTCATAGGTTCTAGCATAAATCTTCCCTCCACTATCCTCCCCAGCAAGTAAATCCCAACAAGTGAGAAATAGCAAAGCATGTGACTGGAGATAACCGATATCAGAGTATTACAGCTGGGCAGTAAACAACAATTTGCAATAACAATTAATTGTTACAAAGCATCGAGTAAATACAAGACAATCTGGAATGTTTCCTTCGCTTGACTTCTCACGCAATATAATAATATAAATAAAGCAATCAGTAAGCCATTTTGGTGGTAGACTTTTACCAAATCTACCGTTGGATTGCATATACATATATATATTAGAAAAAAGACAAGTAAGGAATGCGACGGTTACTTGAATGACGTACCATGGCCTTGGTCCTGAAAGCAAAAGCCTTAACGTCTGGTCGTTTAGACGTCATTTCCTTCACAAGATCGTTGAATGATTCTGTTGAATCTTCCATTCCATTATCATACATGTCACCATCCTTTGCCTCCAACAATGCTCTTGTCAGCTCTTCTCTCAGCTTCTTCACATTGGTACATGCATGACCACAGTAAGAACATTACAAAAATCTATATGATCAATCACGGTTCCTCATAGCCGTTGATCTAGATAAACCGTGTTGACGTGTGCTGACGTAAATAATATTGGAAGGAGCTGAGAGAATATTGGAAAATGAAAAAGCCCCCCCACCAATAATTAAATTTCTTTTTTTTAAATGCGATATGAATTAATAAAGTTAAGTGGAGGAGAATATGATGATTGCAGAACAACTGGCCATGTGTATTTGAAAGCAACTGCAAATACCGACACTACCCAAAATGAGTTTATCCTCTGCCATTTTCATTATTTCTAATATTTATGGTCTTAGGACTAAAATGCCATCACCAGGTCCCACTCTCACAAGAATGCCACTTCTTTAATTTTTCCCTCTATCATCTATTATAATTATAAATAAATCATTATTTAAGAATGAAGACGATTAATTGCAACTACACCAGCTCTGCTATTAATTGGAGAGATTATATTAGGTTGAGATAACATAATCACGAATACATCTAACACTTTCTTGATAAATTAAATATCTATTAATTTATTAACACTAGTTTAAAAATAATCCATATCTTTTCCTTCAAATAATGAAAAAAAAAAATCATTTCCAAGTACAATTTTTTAAGGAAAAATAGTAGTGATTTATAATTGAAAAAAAGATTTTTTTTTTTTTAAAATTAGAATTTAAGTTTTAAAAGTTACAATCATAGCCTGTATCAATTTCGGAAATTAGATATTTTTATTTCTATTTTTTATTTTCAGACAGTAGCTCTCCAGATAAGTCGACGGGGCGGTCCATGGCATATAACCAATTACCATTCTATCCTAATTGGAAAAGCGGAGGACGCGGACTGGACTGAACAATATTGTAACAAAGTAAAATGTCCAGGGCAAATTCGTCATTAAGAGGAATTACATACCAGGGATGAGTCACTCCCGCCGAAAATCCTCCATCCTGTACAGTCTGCAGAAAGTAGTAAAAAAAAAATTAAAATCAAGAAAAGATGATTTTGACAGTGAAAGGAGAGTGAAAGGAGCAGCAAAAGGAGACCAAATATTTTTGGATTTAAGCATTAACTAAAATTAGAAAATTTGTTATTTACTTTTTATCAAGCTACTTTTGAATATATATAAATATTTATACAAATAAATAAATAAGAGTACAAACAATAAAGCACAAGGTTCAAGTATTCCCACAGCAATTGACCTGAAAAAATTTGAGAAAAAAAAAAATAAAAGGAAATTGGTAATTAATTTGTTTACCAAAGGTAGAATTGCAAGCAGTGGCAGATTCGAGGACCAAAAACGCAATTCTAACAAAAAGGAAGGGCAAAAGGATCCCAAGCAGCAGTACCACCGACAGCACTGTCCGGCTCGAAATCCGCCTATAAGCAGCCACCGTAGATCCCTTACCCACGCTGCCGCCGGAGTTCGATATCGTCACTCTCTTGATTCCCGTGGTCGAAATATAGAACTTCATTATGATGTCCTGGGAATTTCCTGAGCTTTATCGCACTTTATCTCCAATTCCATGTCAAATTGCAATCAGTTTCCGCTAAGAACACTCCGTTGCCGCGTCGATACAAAGAGATCTAGCTTCTCCACCACCACTGACACTCAACAGACCCTTCTTCTCCTGAGTATAACAGATAAATCTGAGGAGTGAGCACACATCATATAAAACGCAAGAAGAAGACAAAGAATGCCATTCTTCAGATTGTGGGAAAGAGATGAGAAAAAAATGGATTGAAAAATTTTTACCCTTTGGTCACGAGCTTGTTCTCTGTGGAGTTGGGTGAGTGAGTGAGTACAAATTCGCTTTTGAGACGCTCAATGGGATCAGGCTTCTGTGTTGGCTACTTGACAAAAGAAACAAAAATGCTCTGTTTTCTTTTTCCCCTACTTATAGTTTTTCTTATGTGATTTTTCATAAGAAATTAAAAACAATAATAAAAATTTTAGAGAGAGAAACGATGGGTTCGTAAAGCCAAAACGAATGGCGCGTTCATAGCCGCGGGAAAAATAATAGATTGCAATATTATAATGCTAGCGAGAGAGACCGTTGGGCATATTTTTTTGCCATTGGATTTTGCATTAAATTACGTGTTTGTCCTTTTCGAGGTTAACACCGACACATGGGACTCCCACGTTATGCACTTTTTTTTTTTAATTATTTTTTTAAAATCACAAATATAACTGTATTCAATTCTTAAAGTCTATAATAGAAAATGTATATTTTTATTTTATTATCTAAATGCATTTATTTATAAAGTGTTTTTAATTTTTAATAAAATTAAAATTTTTAAAATTACTTCTAAAAATAAAAGGGTTTAATTTTTCTACAACGTTTGGGCAATCAATTAGTGTGTTTTGAAAGTAATATTCCTAATAATGGCTTTTATTGAATGCATGCGAGTGCGTTGAATTGTAGTGCCACTCCCAGCTGTTTTGACAAATTTCTCCTTAGAATTTGCTCCCTTTCACTAATGTCTAATCATGAAACCAAAACTCTTTGGCTTAACCACACCAAACTTTTAGAATTTTGCATGAATTATACTTTTATAATTTTAATAATTTAAATTCAATTATAAATTTAAATAATTTTAACTAAAATTTTGATCAAGTTGTTGTCATTTCTGAAAAACTGGGCAAGGATATATTGATCATAATTCTTATAATAGACCTGCCTTTTGTGGGTTCATACAAGCTAGCACACAAATGGCTGAGACGAGATTTTTTCTCCATATCACCATATGATTTTTTTGAAGAAAGATGATAAAAAGTTTAGTGTGATTTGTATATTCAACTCAATTTGACTGTTGTCGTACAAGAGAGGAATAGATGTTTCTCACTTGTGAACAGCATTTCCAAATCACCACCTGCTTCTAAGACTTTTCACTTGTCAAAAGTAATGTAACACTTAAAGCTTCCACTGGCCAGATATAGATATATAGTTACTAGCATTGCTTCTAAATATTAAACCTCAAGTTAAAGCAACTCTTCCACAGTTACGCATACTGCAAGGATTCTACAGACTCCTCTTAGTATAAAAAAAAAAAAAAATTATAAACGACATCTCTTTTCCAATTCAGAATTTCCATTCTGTTATTTAATTAGTTAAATAAATTTACAATTAAAACTTTTAATCAAGTCTAGATTGTTCACATTACAAATTTAAATGAAAAAAAAAGGAAAATTTTATCTCTTTACTTATATTCATGAATTGATTAATTTGAATGATTATGTAAAAAATATAGTATTACAAATATAATATAAATTTTTAGATTCAAATTTGGATAGTATTAAAAGTGTAAACGAATCAAATTGTTCGTAAGTTATTTAAAATTCGACTCGATAAAAATTCAATCTGATTCGGTTTGTTTTTTAAATTAGTCGATCTTGAACTCACTTTTTAAACTCGTTTATGAGTCGAGTTTAAACTCACTTTTTTAACTCGTTTAATAAACGAGTCAAGTTTAAACTTAATAGTATTTAACTCGTTAGACTCGTGAACTCAACTCATTTTCAAGTTTGTGATCATAATTGCGAACAAATTCATGAATATGATCGATCACCAACACCAATCCTATATCATAGATTAAAAGGGATATGAAAGATTGTAATCTCTCTATAAAAAATAATTCTTTAATATTATTTTTCATTATTTTTTGGTTTAAAAAATTTCAATTAAATAAAAATTTTAATTTAAAATCTCTCGATTCAACTTATAATTTAAATTTTATTTTTAATTTAAATTTTTTTATAATTTAAATGAATTTGAATTATATTGAATTTATTTATAATATAATCGAATTCAAATTCGAATTTAAATGAATTCAAATTTAAATTTTTTGAGTGAAATTTGAGTTGACTCGTTAATATAATAAACGAATTTATTACGAATCGAGTTCAAACTGAATTCGAATTTAATATTTATTTTATTAATTGAGTTCGAGTTTGAGTTTATAAAAAAAACTCAAATCGAGTTTGAGTTTGAATTTGAATTCAAAATTTTAAATTTATTTTATAATCGCGTCTGAATTTATCAAAATTCGATTTAATTCGATTCAATTACACCTCTAAATAGTATATATTTAAATTTGTGTTAAATTTAAATTTAAATATTAATATTTATGACTAGTATATTTGAATTTGTGTTAGATTTAAATTTAAATATTAATATTTATGACTAGTTTTGATAAGGTTTGAGTTTCATTTATATCACTCAAATATATTTAAATAAATAAATAATTAAATATAAAATATATATAATTATAATATTAATAAGTTTTATATATATCTTAATTTAAAAAAGAATTTAAATATTTCATGCAAATACTAAAATTTTAAAATAAAATTATTAGTGAAAATTTTACATTATATTAAATTATTAATTAAACCATATAAATTAAAAGTATTATTTCATGTTAACAATCGGATTTTATTAGTTCAAAATTAATTTAAATTGAATTTAAAACCTACTTAAATATTTCAAATTTTAATTAATATTAAAAGTTTAAATAGAGTATTCTCGAAATTAGTCTACCGGTTAACGCCCTAAGAATTAATTGTCTCTGCTCCCTTTCCCTTAAGAAACGTAAACAGCATGCAATTAATGTACGGAAGGTGACTGGAATGAGGCATCCACGAAAGAAATTATATACTTTCTGTTTCATAATTTTATATTTTCAAATTATTGTTATTTTTTTATATTATAATTTTATTTTATTTTTAATATAATTTTACATTAACTATTATTTTTTAAATGAGTATTTAAAATATTTTGTATTATTTAATAAATTTAATATTTTTAAAATAAAAATTAATAAAAAACAATTTTTTATATATATAAAAAAATAAAATAAATAAAAATTATGAGATACACAACCTACTTGTCTCTTCACATGTGGTTTAGAAAAAATAAAAAAATTATTTTATTAGATTAAATTTTTAATTTTAAATTAAAAAGTTTAAATTTGTAATTAAAAAAATTTAATTTTTAAATTCATTATAATTATAATAAAAGTTTTAAATTAATTTTAAATGTATTTAAATTAATTTATATATTTTATTATTTTCATCGTATAAATAATTTGATTAATTTAAATTAAATTAATATATATTGTATAGAACGTTTCTGCTGTAAAATCACACGGCATGTGAGGTAGGGAGTCATTAAGCTTGGATATTAGTGGGTCATTGAAACGACGGCACCCCAATTATTTGTCCATTTTATCAATCTCGCTAAACCTCACCCATGTGGCTAAAGCCATCTGTCCTCTATCATTAACGAAAAGACACCAACATGCGTTTGGCGTGGATTTTTTTTCTAATTTAAAATAAATTAATTAACAATTTGTTTAATAATATTAGTAAACAATTAAATTTTGGATGGGGAGGAGATATGGAGAAGGCTAAATATTTAGTCATCTCTCCTTATGTATATATTTGGTCAAATTTATATTTAAATTCTTCAATTTTAATAAAAAAATGGTTTTCCGGCAAGTGAAAAAAGTAAAAATTCAAAGGAAACTACTTAGTTTCTGGGCTTGAAATGGCCTCCGTTGGCCAAATTAAAGAGCTGTCCTTGAGCAGCTGCAGCCTTAGTGGAGGAGACTGCACTTCTGAAACTATATCTGACTTGCCTTTCACTGAAAGAAAATTTGCTGTTCACCATGGAGTTGAGCAAGGAAGCTGTGAGTATTCCATACCCATCAGTGTGTGAATTTGAGAGTGCGCTTGTGGCAAGCTCATGGTTGCTCCAAATCCTGGAATACTATTCACTCCAAATGCGCTGCCTACGGTTCCCCACCACCCCAGGTTGATTCCTCCAGTAACTGCAATTAAACAAGAATCTTTAATGTCAAGAAAATAGTTAATAGTGATACATTTTCAAAGATAGATTAGTGTATGCTATATATTTCAGGAGAAACTGACTTGCATGTGAATGGTGAACTGGGATCAGGAATGAACGGAGGCGAGGGAACGAAGGGGGTGCTTGGCGGAGGAGTGGTTGGTGTTGGTGGAGCACTACCTCCAGAGCTTGGAGGAAAGTGGTGGTATCCACCACCGGTTGGAGGATTTGAAGGGTCGCAATTAATCAATTAACGTCGTATATTTAAGGCACCTTTGAAAAAATCCTACTTAAACCATTCATAATCCCAACCCGATAAAGATTTCGAAAATGATTTTTATTTTTATTAATTTTATTCGTTGTCATGCATTTACTCGAACTAATTACGGTTCCTATTTCTGATTTAGATTATTCTTAGAATTTTAATAAAATTTAAGTTTTTATTAAAAAATATAAAAGTAAAATATTAGTCATTTTAATTATTTATTAATAAATTTTTATATGTTGAAAATTACATTAATTGATTGCCAATATTTATACATCTATTAGTAGGTACATTAGATTGGTCTCTGAAATTTAAATTAAAATATATTCTGATAATATGAGACCCAATTTGATTTGATCCCATAGTTAAAAAGTAGGTAGAGATTAGGTTTGACTCTCCACTACCATTCCTATTAAAAAATATATGTATAACAATATGAGATAAAAGCAGTAATAACAGAATTAGAATGTCAAATTGAAATGCCTTGACATATATATGTTATAAAGCTGAGAGATTGAAGCATAGATATAGAAGAGAGATGGACAGAAAAAAAAAAAGAAAGAAAAATAAATGAGGGAGGTAGAGAGTGGAAAGAAAAATGGAAGGTAAAACATCTTATAATTTTTATTTTTTTTTATTTATATATATATATATTAAAAAAATAATTTTTTATTAATTTTTTAAATATATTTATGATATTAATTTTTATTAAATATTAAAAGATATTTTAAATATTTATTTTGAAAAATAATAAAAAATATTTTAAAAATAAAATAAAATAAAATTATAATAATTAATAATAATATAATTAATGTAAAATATTATTAAATTTAATATATATAAAAATATTTATTTTTAATCAAATAAAATTTTAATGATCATATTATAATTTACCTATTAACTTTTTAAATTCAATTTAATTTATTGTCTCAAATTATAATAAATATTAAAGTTTTGAATTTATTAACCAAGAAATAAAGTTTAGGATATAAATATAATTTTTTATAAAAATTTAAATTATTTTATTCAATAGCCCTAAAAAATATATCTAAAATATAATTTTTTATAATATTTTTTGTATTTTTTTTATAAATTTAATAATAACATATTAAATATTCTCTTTATTATTTATTATTTATTAATGAAAACTTAAAATTTGTATTTTCTTATAATTATTTTTCATATTTTATATTTTAATAGATTATCCCATTATTAATAGTATTAATAATGATAGAGTAAAAATAAATTATTGATTAAAACACATGGAAAATTATTTAAAAAATAGTTTTAGAATATATCCATTAAAATTCAAAAATTTCACTTGGGAAAATGTAGAGGGGATCCACAATTGTGAGGTATAACAGAAATGTTAGGAAAGGGGAAATACGTTTCAAAATATAAATACATAGATTCCATTATATAAATAAATAATAATTAAGATCCACTGGATATTAGAACTCACTACTCCAGCCAGCCAAAGAGAGTGCCCCTCCAATCACAATCTTAAGTAGGAAGTAGGTGATACTTTTGTTTTTGAATTAATTAAGTAATGTCGGCACCACCATCCAATCTCTTTAAGCTGGGACCTTAAATTTCATCTTTTTTATTATTTTTTAAATTTCTTACAAACATTATCAGGTAGTGGATTGTTTCTTCAGCTTAATACAATTTCAAATACTCATCCACGATATTTGAAGTTCCGAAACGAACCAAACTTATTTGTGGTTCTATTTCTGAATATTTTCCATAACTAAACAAGAAGTAGGTGATTCAAAGGATATACATATTGTCTTCTGATTTTATAGAACAGCGACGAAAATATAGATGTGACGAAAATAACTTTTGAGGCTAGACTTGCTGTTCTAGCCTTCATGTTTTGGTTTAGCCAGCAGAAACAGAACCGGTGGCCGCCAACTGATGGCAGAAGCATCAAATTTCTTCCACCTAACAGCTTGTTGAAAGTGGCCATTACAGCAATCACTCATCATAAGGCCTGAAGATTGCAAGTAGAATCACAGTTTCATCCTACTCCTGCATTGCTTCCTCCGAAGAACTGATAGTGTCATAGATGCTTCACACAATTCTGAAGCCGATAAACCGCGAAAACAAAGAATGACGCATTGGGAATATATTAAGAGTTGATTGTCTCTGTCAAAGGGGCATTGGATATGGGATTTGTTTCCGTCAGAACAGAATTCAACATTTTGTGCCTCCTCTGTTCCTTAGCTTTTCTTCTCCGGGTTTCGAGGATTATAAGAAGCGCAGTGATGTCGGCAGGGCTCACGCCACCTACTCTGCTTGCTTGGCCAATAGTTTGTGGCCTCACCTGGAAATAAGATAACCATTTACATTAACCAGAACTAAACTTGCTCATAATTTCAAATAACTGTATTCGACAGTAACCATTTAGAGAACAATTCTAAAGATATCTTTTGAATCCAGATTGACGCAACACTTATGGACTCCTTCCATCATACACCTTTCACCAATTTTATTAAAGGTCAAAAGACTGATAACCTTTCAAACTATAAGCTTTTGAGAATGTTCATAGATGAATGAGCATGCATAGAAATATAACAAAGGATATGTAATATGCAAAAAGAAGCTTATGACAATGTTAACAGATACTGCAAGCAGATCATTCATTTGGCATCCAGTGGTTTTCTGGTTATGTTAAGGGGATGTGTACCTTAGCTACCAAATATGATAGTCAAAGTGCAGCCAGAAACAAAATCGTGTTGCCACACCACAACAGCACATTTTAATCAGATGAAAACATACCAGAGACCCAAACAAGAGAAATGTATCTGGATTCTGAAGAATTTAGTAATATGCAAAAGATAAATACAGAAGCAGTGAAAGTGAAGAGAGAACTATCTTTTGCTGTGAACCTTGGAGAGTTTCTCACGTGCTTCAAGAGACAAAGTTGTCATTGCATAGTAATCCAAGTCCTCTGGAAGTGGTCTGTTTTGTTGATGAGCCATCTAAAAGTAGACAAGCACAAAAATTGACACTCATAAATAAAATCCAAAAAAGGATGACGATGTAGCCTAACTAATCCATGTAAATCACTTCAAAATTATCTTGGAACTTTTCCTCTCCTAAGCCCACAAGCAGTAGGACAACTTGCAGAAATTTAATTATTCAAATTAGATTTTGAATTTATCTGAAAAGCTTGAACAAACAAACATGAAAAAATAGGCCTTGTACGTAGTTAGATTTAATAATCA
The DNA here is from genome assembly GCF_001659605.2 of Manihot esculenta. Lineage (NCBI taxonomy): Eukaryota > Viridiplantae > Streptophyta > Magnoliopsida > Malpighiales > Euphorbiaceae > Manihot > Manihot esculenta. Next base: position 6,716,215 of record NC_035162.2, on the reverse strand, counting down.
AAATTAAATGATAAATCTGGGATTGTTTGCAGCATAGGTCAAGTATGGTGAATAGTGGCCATGAACAGTAAAATTGGGAGTGTAGGCTTCACTTCTAAAATTCAGCTAGGTTCAAATTGGCTCAAGTAATCTAAAGATAAAAAGAGAACCATAATTGCTAGCATTTTGTTAACTGAAAAGTGAATAATATAGTATGCTAGCTAGAGTATTTATAGGCTAAATAATCCCAGATGTAAAAGACATTGGATTGTAAAAACTAATGTTACCCTAAAGGATTTTGACTCTCAAAACTAAAAGGGATCTGTATTCTGTAATAAATTCAATAGGAACTTTAATTACTTTTTCTTTCAATAGTATTCTCAACGTGGAATATCTATTTTCATGCTTAATATCCTCAAGAGGAAGTAAGAACATGTTCATTTTGTCAACATAACTTTGTAGCTTTCCTTCTCCAATGGCCAATATATAATTTCTCGATGCTGATTTTGATCTTCTGACTTCTAACCTTCCACAAAATGCATTTTTTTTGGTGGGGTTGGGTGTGTTTGTTCTACCTGTTGTTTTATTTGCTTCAATTTTTTTGGGGAAAAAAGGTAATAACCAAACCAAAATAAATACATTTGAAAGCTAATATAATACCTAAGCCACTAGTAGCTAGTGGTGGACAGAATGAATAACCTTCAAGGTTTGAATTTAGATTTTACCTATTATTCTTTTTGATAGATTTAGTTATTCTGTTTCGGTTTTCTAAATCAAACTGAATTAATGAACTAATGCTCACCCCCAAGCCTTTGCTTGCAACTTCCAAATTTAAGGTGCAAGTTCTAATGCTTGACCACCCAGCACCTGCACTCGCAGGTTAAGCTTGTCATATGCAACAAGCGAGCTAGTGCTCACACGGACCATGTTTAGTGCTCACTTGCAGGTGACATATGGCTATTTGGCTGACCCCTTCATGAGAATACACCTTGCAAGCATAGGAAGCTTGCTCGCAGCTTGTACCCACATTGCAACTTGAAGCTGCCCATATATTTTTATGAATTTTGCCACACAACTGAGCTAGCTACGTCTATGGTTTTTCAAGAATGCTGCACGCTAATCAATGTGAGCTCAGTGCAGCATTTTTTGCATGCTGACTGATTTGTGTACCGTGCATGGCAGTTGTCCATGCACAGTGCACTCAAAATGAGCAAGCTCCTTGCAGACTCAATTTCACAAGGGCACTTGTGGTTGTAGACCTGTAGCAAGATGCCACTTGCAACTGAGAAATGCTTCTATTTTTTTTTTTCAAAAAAAAAAAATCATTTTTTATAAGCTTGCTTTGCCACGTGAGCTTGCTGTGCACCAAGCAATTCCAATCTGTCCAGCAGTGCAGGTTTGCTGTGTGACAAGCAGTATGAGCGCACTTGAATGGGCTAGCAGCCTACTGCACTATGGCAATCCTGAGTCTTAAACGTAATCATTGTCGAGGTCCTGCTGTCTGCATCACCAGAAGATAAGAGAGATTAAAAACCTGTTGGAGTTGGATCTGCTGACGGATAATGAAGCCTTCATACTTGACATCAATCTCCACACACTCTTTATCCTCTCTAGTTAGGAGCTTATTTCCAAAACCATGCTTATCCAGTACCTCATACTGGATGTGTGGTTTTTTCAAAAGACTCTCCAGTGTTGAAGACTCCCTCACAGGCTGTCCAGACAGATGAGTAACATCAGCAGCCAAATCCCCTCCTGAAAGTTATAATGGAAGCAGTTATTAACTTAAATTTTCATATATAAATACTCAAAGCTCATCAAATAACTCTCTCCCTCTCTCTACACACACACACATATGCATGAATTTATGTATTGATTCGCTTACAAATTCTGGAAACAGAAACAATCGTAAACCAAAAATGCACCTCCCAAATGAAAGGTCTCTTCACTCTTGTGACCAAAACTGGTACTCAGTGCCATTTTGTAAGACCATCCATAATATCAAAATCGCAGAAAATATAGATGAGAAAGACGAAAGAGCTGAGAGATGGGAAATGAGATTTTCCACATAAATTTATTTACATATCTGATGATTACTCTATGTTAGAGGTTATTCCCTCTTTAGCTGTGCACAAATGAAAGAATACAAACCTGAAATTCTGACAGTTTTCAAACGCTTTTTCTCCTCAGAGATTCGAGCTTGCTTATCCAGGTATAGCTTCCACCGTCTATCATCTATCAAACCAATTTCATTCCCCAGAGGCGTAAGACGACTATCAGCATTATCAGATCGGAGAAGCAACCGGTGTTCGGAGCGACTAGGAGAAGGAAGAAATTTAATTTGGTAAAAATTTGCATACAACAAAGCATAATATTGCAAATAAAACTTACTTATCTTATTTTAAGTCAAAAAGCAGAGAACATTAAGTACATATAACATCATACGAAAATAAAGATGTTATGCAGGACACTGTCCTTGAAGAGAATGCAGCCTGGTATCAAACGGTATTTAATTGCTACTTTCATATGCAGGTGCCACATAAGATGATCTGATACATTGATGCAGTTAAAGAATTTTGATCTTGATTATATGGGATGGGATGATGCAGTACCTCTCATATTAATAAAGCAAAACCAAAATACTAATCTATTCTACCCTTAAATTCTCGATATGAACAATCTAAAAGCATTAAGCAAAGAGAGGAGGGTGGAGGGTGTTTATACATTTCAGTTTGTATGCATGGTTCTGACACAGGAATAGCCCTATTTACTTCAATGGTTTCAGCTCTAGCAATCATGTATTGAGACATGTTATTGCCACGTATTTCTCTTCATAAATTATGGGGCTTCTATAACAAGAGAAGACAGCTATGACTATTCATTTTTATGTAGACAGGATGTATAACCTTTGCCATCCAAGTTGACTCCATAACCATGCAGGATAAGGAAACTGAATAGAAGGTCAAGGTCTTCATAGATGTGAGCATTCTCCAAATGAGAATGGAAAGATGGAGGATATCAGTCACACAGATGTCATATATTGGGAAGGTGACAAAGTTAAAATGCCATAAATGGCAGAGAAAGAAAGCCTTAACTTGATTAACAATTTTCTGATGGACCTGCTAGAAGATGCTAAAGTTTTTAAAATAATAATAACAATTTTGATTATTTACTATTGACTTTTTTTCAAGTTAAACAAAAAAGATAGATTCTTTTAAATTTTTCTTCTACATCAGTTACTACTGATTTTTTCTTCGTGTCATTACTAAAATTCTCAAGTATCATGTTAGGTTTTCACTAGCTGAAGGATGAGAAAGAGCCAACACATCGATTTCCTAAATTCTGCATAATTCATAAAAGCAAGAAATATGACAGACATAATATTGAAATGCACGCAAGGATTACAAGTTCTAGACATTTAGTATAACGGCCAACTGCTTCCGCTGCGGCAGAAGTTGTCCCACATCGGGAAATTACGGTAATTCCGAATTGTATATAATAGCTAGCACAAAACTACTAAATAACGTGGGTTAATCATTTTGGGCCAAGTGGAAAGTGGGTCTAAAAGTTATTTAGGCCAGTTTGGACTGGGCTGTTTCAATTAGTATCAGAGCCACCCTGGATCAGACAAATTGTACGGAGTTAGTGGGCCTGCGAGGAAAGAGCTACCCACGAGAGACGAGGCGGAGCCGCTCGAGGTACTAGCGAACCACAATACCCGAGGGTTCGGTCCTGGTTAGCGGTTGTAACTGATTCAGTTGCGACAAGGACGTCGCAAATTTAGTAAGGAAGAGTGTAACGGCCAACTGCTTCCAGTGCGGCAGAAGTTGTCCCACATCGGGAAATTACGGTAATTCCGAATTGTATATAATAGCTAGCACGAAACTATTAAATAACTTGAGTTAATCATTTTGGGTCTAGTGGAAAATGAATCTAAAAGTTATTTGAGCCGGGCTGTTTCATTTAGCATATTAGTATATATATATTGCTTCTAAAACTTCCCGATTGATATTCATTTATTTGCTTATAATTTTTTTTCATGAACATATTTCAAGCACAAGTGGAAATCTATCCACATTCAACTTAATGAAACAAATTTATTTTATACATCCTTTATTAAATTCTAATGGAATTATTCATTAAAAACTATGACAGGTTATTGATTCAACATTAACATACTTTAAATGTACAATTATATCATTCATCAGTTTTGGTTCTCAAACATACATAATTACAATCATATCAGCAGCTTACTTGCAAAATTGAAAATATAATTCCATACAGTATTGCTCTCGTATAAATGTAAAAAAATGAAAGTATAAATAATTTAAGTCAATTACCTTGTTAACATCCGGTATGGCTCTCGAAGGTCCTTGGTGACCAGATCATCAATTAATGTGCCTATATAACTGCTTTCCCTCTCAAGTACAATGAGGGGCTTGCCATCTGAATGTCTTGCAGCATTAATACCAGAAATAATTCCCTATGGAAAGCAAAGAAAAAAAAAACGACACTCCTGATCAGGGTAATGTCAGAAGGACGTGAAAGACCAGAAACGTCCTTTCCATCAAGCAAAAAGCACACTTTGCCTTTTATTTATTGAATATAAACAAACATATTATTGACCAGTGATAACAAGAAAATAAATTCCATAATATAAAGGAAAAAGACCACTTTAAGAGATGGTGACCTGCGCTGCGGCCTCTTCATAACCTGTTGTCCCATTTATCTGACCCGAGAAGAAAAGGCCCTCGACCTTCTTGGTCATGAGAGACCTAGAGCATTGATGTGCAGGCAAGAAATCATACTCCACAGCATATGCAGGCCTCAGCATTGAACAGTTTTCAAGTCCAGGCAAACTTCTCAAGAGTGGTAACTGTAGTCTCTCAGGTAAACCAGTTGAGAACCCCTATACAGGGAAATAAATGACAAGTTAGTATGATACATAACCCACAGGGTAGGTGTGTGAATAATCTGCTGATAGCTCATGTAATATCATCTTTTTGGATCAGTTTTTAGGTTTTCAATCCGCAGTTCAATTTTTCAATTTTGCTTGCCCACCCGTAATAATTGGCTAATAGTAGGTGGTGGTATGGATACTAATTACATTTACTTTTATCACTTTAATTTTATATTTACAAGGAAGAAAACCATTTCCTGGTGATAAGGTGAATTAAAATATTTCTTCTCACAAAAAGCAGTTCTCTACTACCATCTCTCACATTTCACCAATAAATAAGAAATAAAAGCATAGGTACTAGATATAGACCTGCACATATAGCTCAGGCACATTTCGACCCTCTGGTTCAAGAAAAATCTGATGCGATTCTTTATCTTGAAACCTCACAATCTGGAAGAAGGGAAAAAAAGAAAGAAGGTAAATTTCATAACACTGTCATATTATCTGCTTAATTAGTGCCCTAAAGCATAATGTTAAAGTAGAAACACAGCAGCAACCTATTTTCCTACTAACTGTCCTTTTCAGAAACCGCAGAAGATGATGATGAATTATCACAATATATCATCACAAGTAGACTACATAACTAGAAAAGAAAAGAAAAGAAAAGAAAAAAAGCATGCATTCCTAGTTCACCACTGCATTACCTTGAAAAATAACTGCATTGACACTCCCATAATTTGTATGGAAGGAAAGGTGACGGAATAGCAGTTTTTGAGAAAAATTACCATATTATATTCTTAAACATAAGTGGCTTAAGCTGGTTTGGTAGGCAGTTGCTTTGTGCAAGTGCAAATTGCATCAACTTTCTAAATTTTGCCTTGTGAATTATTTTCCTTTCGTACTAGGGTTGACAGTACCTGACAGTGACACCCCTCTAGAGCCCTCTCACAATATATCTTGTATATTGTAAAGAAAAGAAGGGAAAAAAAAGAAGACTAAATTTAAGGAACTATATACCATATATATACCTTATCTTCAATGGAAGGACAATATCTAGGCCCTTTTGCTTCAACCCACCCTCCATACGTTGGAGTTTCGTGTAAGTTCTCCTTTATAAGTTGATGAGTAATTTTTGTAGTACGTGTTAGATAGCAACACATTTGTTCCCTTTCAACGTGCACGTCGGGATCAAAACTAAACCAGTTCACCTGTTGGTCAGAAACTCCCAATCAGAATTTATCCACAAGTAGTATATAGCTAAAATAAATGATAATTTTAATCTATGTCATCTAAACAAGATAATAAACTTTCTGGGTCAATGGCATTCAGATAAGATAATAAACTTTCTGGGTCAATGGCATTCAGAGGAACAGTTACATTTCCTGTTTTCAGCAAAAGACATTCTGCAAAAAAAATAAATGAACTTATTAATAGCCGATGTGGGCATCACAGATGATCTGCTGGTAATAGATGTCCAATTGTTGCCATGGAAATACAACATAAACCATGATCTTCTAACTTATTTGCATAAGCATATGCTGAAGAATGACATAGAATCTAGATTATGAAACTCTAAGGCCTTATTCAGTTGTGGAAAACATTTATGTTTACATTTTCTCCCAATGTCCATGTTCTAAGAAAAAAAAATGGAAAACCAGGAAACACATTCACTTGTCCAGTTTTCCAATTCTCCAATTTTAATTTTTCCCTGCATAAGATATTTTTAACCAGAAATTTGCTATCGAATAAGCATGCTTTTATTAGAATTAATTATTATTTAAATTTGAATATATAAATAGTTTCACAGTGTAATCCCTTAAATATATATATTTTTTCTTTTTTATTTATAACTGCATTTCAATCTTAAAATAAAAACTATCATGACAATTAACAAACGTTATAATGCTTCTTGTTTCAAGAATAATAAAAAACATTTTGTTGCTACCATTTGAAAAATCAATATTGAAAACATTAACAGGTTGTTGTCACAAGAATAATAAAAACATGAAGAACAGCCTTTAAATAGCTTTGACATTGGCTCTTTTTTTAGAAAATAATTATTTGGTCTAGTATCTTAGTTTTACAGGTCATTAGTTTAAAAAAAAAATAATGGAACTAAAAAAAAGTTGCTGCTTATTCCAAACCCAGCAACAAGATCTGAAAAAAGGACATTGACCAGTTCAACGAATGTACTGAAACAGAAGATTATGCCAAGTCGCCATCTTTTATTAGATAGTAATAACAAGAAATTAATGAAATTAAAAAAAAAACAATTAGAGTTTGAATCCTGCAGCTAGATGCTGAAAAAGAGGAAAACAATTTGATGTAGTTGAAGTTAGTATAAATTTTAGAGCATGAGAAATTAATTTCTAGTTATCCAATTATAACATCTTTTTCTAGTTTACTTGAAATAATTTTCTGGAAAATCAGTTTTGTTTTCTATAAATAAAAGATACTAATCAACAGAACATGTAAATGATATTAAACAGGAAGACCTCTTCATCTCCATGCTGAGGTTCCAAACTGGAAAAATCCACCGTTCGAATGTCCACACGAGCTGGAGTTCCAGTTTTCAGACGATCAGTTTCAAATCCAAGCTGTTGCAAGTTCTCAGTGAGTCCTTGTGAAGCTGACTCACCAGCTCTTCCCGCAGGCATAGAAGTTCTACCAACCCAAATTTTACCACTCATAAAAGTTCCGGTAGTGAGAATAACTGAAGGAGCATAGAAATCCATTCCAAAAAAAGTGCTGACACCTTCCACATTATCATTTTTTCCTAGCAAGATATTTGTTACCATTGCCTCTCTGATAGAAAGATTTGGAGTGCTGAAATGCAAACAAATCATATGATTAGCAGATAGATACTCAGGCATTCAACAATACAGTAATGCACTAAAAAGAAAATCATGAATGGAAAAATACAGATTTGATTGAACTGTGAAACTGAATTGAGCAATAGATAAAGCCTTCTATTCTACTAGTTGTAGAGTGGTGTAGAGTCTGTTAACTATAGCATCAACTACATAAGCATGATAACGATTAGTTTTCCAGGAAAAAAAAAACTGAAATCATTTCTTTTTTTCAAAAAAAATCTTGACAATGATAAAAATTATCATATCTCATTTTTCTTAAAAGCCACATAAGTATTGATGACATCAACAATCAACATTTAATAACCAAAGCACCAACAAAGTGAATGATTCTAATTTGCCAGATCCATTAAACTTAATTTAAAAAGTTCCATATTTAGGAAAGCAGGCTTTCTTGAAGACAGGAGAACAGAGATTGAATCCTGCCTTCACCAAAGTCTAAAGCCCCCTTCAATAGCGCAGACCAAAAGGTGAAAAAGGAAATATAAACTAGCTACCTTATCATTGAGTTTCACAAGTTATTCACTAAGGATTCCATAACCACATTCATAAGTCTTATTTGACAATGACCATCCTTTCATGATGTGTCAGGCACAGGCTCCAGTGAAATAAGTGTAAGCTTTGTTCAAACTTGGGTGTTTATTCAACACAAACCCACATCTGACACAAGCATAATCAGAAACAAATGATTCTTTGACTGTTGAGTCAAAAGCCAATATTGAGAAGTATACGTCCAAAATAGCACTCTACCAGATTGTTTATGTGATCTATCAGGTATGATCATCGAATCACAAACAACCAATATAACTTCCAATTTTAGTGAGAAAGAAAATAAGTCGGATTGTTCAATCATACAATCCAGGAAAAATTTATATAACAATCAAAAGCTGATCAGCAGTCATAATTCATTCTGGAACAGTTACCTAGAAAAACAGTTTTTTGCCCCATAACACCACAAAATTGATATTTGGCTAATCCACTACCCCTGCAACCCAGCATTAGCCTCGTAAGAATATTTTATATCTCTACATGGAGTAATAACCTTAACCTTCATGCAGATCTTTCTCTCTCAAGTGCACAAGTATAAAAACAAAAAAACAATCTACTGCAACTTACTCTTTCTTTTGCATGTAGAAAACCCATTTAATGTAAATAGCATTTAGTCCCCCAGCATAAACCAGTGGTAACAGCCTCTCAGAGTACCAAAAAATGCAACCCAGTGCCTTTAAGAGTTAACCCAGTAAAGATAAGAAAAAGATCAAGAAAAAGAAATACTATTAGTTGTATGTCTGTCAATATTTTAGTGTGTCTGGGCACATATGCATATTTTCTAAGCCCCAATTACACATGGAAAAATGAATCTAGACTGGAATACATCTTTATGAAACTCAAGATGCAGCAAAAACATAAGCAACATCGATCTGACACCTTTAAAAGATGAGACTAGAAAGCTTCTTTCTATAAGCTTAATCAAAGCAATTAGATAGATACATGAATAACTTTTTTTAAAAAAAAGCATTAACTTGCCTCTCCACTATCTTCTTCATTTCCATAGCATATTCCCTTTTGTCAGTTTGTGCACGTAAAGCTCGAACAGCAGGACCTCTGGAGATGTTCAGCACACGCTTTTGCAAATAGCACCTAAAGCATGAAATGAAAATGACAATAATGGGTTCAGAATCATATTACCCTTATTTATTATTTTGTAAATTTATTTATGGGTACAACTCGTGGTGCAATAAACTTAAGCCATTCCTCAACTAACCCTCTAACCAACTACCATCACTCACCCAATACAAATGATAATTTCCACAGCCAAATCCAAGACACAGCAGAACCAAGGTTGCCTCACAACTGTTGTCACTGCCCAATTTGAGAAAGGCCAATCTTATAACTGATGATCTCAACTGCCTCGCCTTGTATAACAAACAGATTGGAGAAAATCCATTGCTTTTCTAGTGACAACTTGAAATAGTTTTAGGAGTCCAAGGATCAGAATTTAATTCTTAATATTCATAAATTCATAATCTTGAACTTTCTTTTTCTATTGTCGGTTATCATCTAACTTCTTAGGAAGATATAAGGTTCTGTTGTTTAGGAACTTCCAATTTTGATAGGAACTCTTTTAGTTAGGAATTGCTTCTTATTTATTAAGTGCAAGGATATTTCTTAATAGAGGTCACAGTAATTGTTGAATAAGGAAAACTAGTCTCCACAATAATTTATGCAACTTAGTTATTTTCTAATTTTGATAATAAAATTTTAAGTAATTCAATTTAGATTGGAAGTGTGTGTTCTTAGATTTCTCTTTCCTCTTTTTTAATTCTTCCCTTCTCTTCCTCTTTTAATACAGTACCTGTACCTCGGGTATTATTCTCAGCACTCCAAAATCCAAATGCAACCAATTTCTCTATTTTGCTTAGTTTAAACTGACCACTCTAACCCTCCTTTATTTCTGTCATTACAATGATGCAAAATTTGGGAGTCAGATTTTCTTTTACAACATTTTCTAACTTGAACTGGAAATAATATATTGCATTTATACAATATTAGAAAATCTTTCTATTTGTTTTTTATTTTGTCTGGTATGGAATTTTGCATATATTTCACTACATATGTAATCCTAATCTAGCATTTTATTCCCACTTCTGGATCCAAGGATGGCCTAACCTCACCCATTACATCCCATCTTTATAATGCATCCGAGAGAAATGCACATTCCAGGTAAGATTGGTCAAAACCAAAGCAGATATGGCAGGATCATTCCCTGTAGAATATTATGCTCAAATCTATTCATGCATCAGACCAGCAAGAGAAGCAAGATTAAGATCAAGTAATATTCTGTAAGCAATAGGACATTTTGGACATTACCTATCCGCAACCTTCCCAATTTCACCACCAAGTGCATCCACTTCATGAACTAATTGTGATTTTGCAGGTCCACCGACTGCTGGGTTGCAAGGCTGCATGGAACTCTTCTTGGTAAGAATATTTTTCAAAAATATCTTTCTTTTCATGAGAGTGTCTGTGTGTAGGTGCAAGCATGTATCCATGTGTATCAAATGGATAGAGAGTCTGCTAGCCAACACTAAAGTTCATGAGAAACAATTATTTTGCAGCATCATTTATATCTACAAGATAACCAACGAGTAAGGATCCTCCGTTTAAATGTAAAAACAAACATAACCAAATGTTAGCTAGTTACCCATGCCTAGGACAACTTCACAATTGTTATATTCTCTCAACCTAATTTGTCTAGGATGGATTTTGTTTTGGTTGTAAGCATTGAAAAAATATTAATGGGTATGGATGCTAATAGAATTCATCCTTACAGCAACTATAGACTACATCCAAAAACATTAATCGCAAAAGTTCCGACAATGAAGACTTGGCATTCAACAACATGACCAAGAGTGCCTACAAGATTTGCTGGAAATGATAACCTGCCATGCGATTCGGTCTATATTTAGGGTGAGAAGAAGAGTTTTTGCCCCTAAACGAGCAGATGCAAGGGCTGCTTCACAACCTGCATGTCCTCCTCCGACCACGATAACATCATATCTTTCATCAATTGTTCCAACAGGACTGCCATGATCTGCAAGAATGTTGAAAACATGGAAAATCATGTCATTTCAGATTTTTTTTTTTCATGAAATAAAATACTAGCACCAGCTAATACCTACAGCTTCATCTAAACTAATGAGATAAGACAGAATAGATCCAAGACAACCCAAATTGTAGTGCATTTGGTCTCTGGAATTAATTCTCACTTAGCAAAACTAACGGCAGAATAGCATTCTGGAGAAAGGTGAATTTCTACCATCATTCTTCTCTCTCACTGATGCTGTTTCTATTTCCATTTCCATTTCTACGAAAGAAAAAAAAATCAAAATCAACCCACTTTTCTCAATAAGGAAAGCAGAAAGGCATTCTTCCCCTTTTTTTTCCCTTCCTATTTATGGTACATGTATAAACAGGAAAATAGAATTATAGATGCATGAACACAAAAGTGAAATTACAGGCAAAAGAGAAGACATTGAACATTTCTCCTTAGAACAGAAACAGAGTTACACTTCTTTCTTACACTTGTAGTATGCACGCAATAACACGGAAAAAGGTATTATACGAATATAAAAAGGGAAAGGAATAACATAAAATTACAGCTATGGTGGTGGTGGGTTGCTGTTGCCGCATAAGTGGAGAACCGACGCCGTAACTGAAATTGATGGCGTGGGCGCCGCGTGTGAACTTGAAATCGGTGCGGGAAATGGTACCGTAGCTGAAAGGTGAGGCAAGAACGTGAAGGAGCTAACATGTTGACGACGAAGGAGATCATCGATGGAGGGGAAAGAGGCAAGTGAAGTGGCATTGCGAAAATGAGAAGGAAGAATCCAAGACTTCAATAGGAGCTATTGTCGAAGTTCACAGTGAAGGAGCTATGCCTATGAACAAATATGCTTGCATTTTCAGGTAGAAGAAGAAGACTAGGATGCGTTTGGACACGAATGAAAGGAGAAGCAATTGATTCGAGGATTTATCTTTAAGTTCGCGGTTCGGGAAAAATTGTGAAGCCACTGGCCCAATCCATTACCGTACCGGCCCGGAACCGTGGACTGCTTGTTGGAAATTTGGGCCGCGTAATATATCCAATTCCAATGAGATTGCTCTTTATCATGCTTTAGAAATGTTGTAGCAAATCTCTGCCCAAACAGCATCCTCAACAATACTATTGGCCTTTTGCTATTACTATCATGATTTCACCATTTGCCCAATCCCAATTTGCATAACATAATCACAATTTTCAGAAGTTCATTAATGGTCTAAATATTTTGTTTGATTTTTGCTGATAATTCCTTGCCAAGTACTAATCGTGGTCTTTCCAATAATGCTTAGGTCATGAAATTTGATGATCTCAAGGAGCTTGGCAGTGAGGCGGGCGGTTAAGGTAAATGCTTCAAATAGAACTTTTCATTGTATGTGTGGCGTATAGCAGTCAATCCACCTTTCTTTCCTTGTTTGTTGAGCAGAGTGATGAAGGTAAACATGAATGATCATCTTACGGTGTTCTTAACCTAAAATTTGCTAGGTTTAACATCGGAGAAACTAACAGCTAACGGGGAAATTAAAGACAAGAAAAAGGAAAACAAAATAGGACTCGATCATCTCAAATGGAAGCTAACGATCCTGCAATAACCATTGAGCTGGGGTAGGACTTGGGGATTCTGTAAGCAAAAGTACCAGATTGTAGAGTAGCCTGATATGCAACATAATGTTTTATGATTACAATACAAGATCACACTGGTAGTTATGTGAATCCAAGTGTCTTGGGAATTGTTGATTTGTTTGCTGATTCTGGCCGTCAATTGCTAAGGGTATGACATAGGAAAAATCTTTAAATTTGACCTTTGTTGTCTTGGCAAATAAAAGAAAAAAGAATTCTTTGCAGCTTTATCTCGTTAAAAATAGTCATTATGCAGCATAACAAACTCAATCATAGTATCCACTGCAACGATATTGGTAGACTAGTGAGACTTAACTTGATCACAGGTCAATATATGTTGTAACTGAATTAAATTCCACATATTGCTTGTCATTGATATATTACTTCAGACATAGTGTGATCAAAGCTTAATCCCTTGATGAATCGCATGATGTCTTTTGCCTTTTGGTGCAGGCTTCTGGAAAGTATATACAGGAAGGGAAGACTTATGTTGTACAAGATGGAGATGTAATATTCTTCAAGTTTAATGTGTTAGGGGGTGGAATTGAAATCCATTAGTAGTGGAGTGTGGAGTGATGTACGGAGATTGAAATTTGATTATGTGATTCATTGTTTTTGAGGTCAAATCTTTATGACACAAAGAGGGAAAAGCTCAAAGGCATGAGTTTCCACTGGATTTGAACTTGGAAGTGATGTTGGTGGATCCCATCAAACATCAAATTTTATTTTGGGAGTATTGTTTTCAACACTAGGATGAAGGCTTAAGCACACAACGATCAGCTAAAGATAAAAACAGTTGTACTTGTATTTTGTACAACTTTTTCTTTAAAATAGATGTCAATATAGTGAGAATGTGAATGCAAATGCAAAAAGAGCCATGGGCAGCCAATAGTGTTGGTAGCATTTTAATATGCAAATTGCATATTCTCTTTTCAAATTGGGTGAGGCTAAGGAAAGAGCTTTTTAACTATTAATCAAGGGTTTAAAAATTAGTACTTATTTGAGCAATATTGATCTAATTTCTCCCTTTTTTTTATTGCATACTTAAATATTTATGATGAAGATGTGTATGTATTAGTAGATATTACCGGTTGTGAAAGACGTTGGCTAAATTTTGGAAACAGCACCAACCTTTCCCAAAGGATAAGATGGCCCTGTCAATTGCTATTTGCCAACCTGTTTCTGCTTGATAATATTTTCAAGGCCATAATTTTCACAAGTATAGGAAGAGATATAGGTTTCCCACAGACAAAGAGCAGTCAACAATCTCAAGCTCTTCATTTCCGGTGTTAGATTATTCTTTTATTATTTTTTTGCAGGAAAAAAAAAAAGTCATTCCACGTGAATCATTACCATCCCTTATCATGCTTCGGATTTGACATTTGCCCCTTCCTTTTTTGCGTCATTTTGCCAAAAAAAAAAAAAAGCAAAAAGTGAATTTCATTATTGAAAAATAGCTTAAATGTCCCCATGGGATCACCACGGCCAGAGTGTTTAGATAATAAATCAAATGATAGCTTAACCACTAAATGAATTCGCAATGCATATTTGAAATCCTCTGATGGCTTCCTTCTTTTTTTGCTAATCTATCAATAATAATAAAAGACATATTGCTATATGATAAGCATTTATATTCATACAAAAAGCTGTTATTATTATTCCATTCAAAATATAAGTAAATTTTAATTTCAGAATTTATTTATATAATTATTATTGTTAACTTTAAAAATATTTCAAGAAAAATACTAAAATATTGGTCTTGATATTTATTACTGTAAAATAAATATAAAAAAAATATGTTGATGAGTTTTTTATTTTTTATAAAAAATAAAATAAAATAACATGTGCACAATAATAACAGCAATGGTATTATACGGCGTCTTTTGGAAGTAGGCAAGCTTCCATCCAGTCTTAGCAAATTGGGTTATACGTTACTAAGCATGACATGTAGAATATTGACCTCAGTTTTGTCCACATACATCTCTCATATGCTTTAGTATATTGGATATTATAAAAAAAAATTATTATTATTATTATTATTTTATTTTTGTATTTTCTCAACTATATAATACATTTTAGTTTTAATGGGATATAATTTTAATTGGATAGGAACTAACAATAACAATGATGAATTTTTTTTAAATACATTTAGTTCTTAATCATTTTTTTAAATAATAATTATGAATATTTTATTCCATTTCATCTCCATTTCATTTTTAATTTTTTATTATACTAATTATTATACATTTAACTAATTAACAGTTGATATTTTAGATTAAATTTTAACAAGTCCACATAAAAAAAAACCTTATTCAATAATTTTTTATTAATCAAATATTTATATGAAAAGTTCTGTAATGTATTTTAAACATCAGCCAATTGGACAACACAAGAAAACAATAGTGCCGCAAAATTCGGAAAGTAACGGTAACGCGGATATGAGAACAGTAAAATGACGTAAAGATCCAGTCAGCAATGCGTAACTGGAAATGGTCTCCCACGTGCCAGCTTTTTTGTCAAGGAGACGAGAAATTACATGCTAATCTGATACCCAATTTCGCAATAAAGACGGTGCCCAATCTTGGGACACGTGTAATCTCCTCAGCGTCCAATTGAAACTGTATGCTGACTATTTGCTTGTTCCAGTGTACCAGCTCCTTCATTGCCTGATTGCGACTCCATCGCTTGATTCCTCTCTTTCCTTCCCTCGTTTGATTCGTTATACCATATTTATATGAATCTATAATATAAACTGATAGCAGAACTTATATAAAATTTTATATATTTATAAATTTATATAAATTCAATTTAAATAAATACTTTTTAAAAATAATTATTATTTAAATTAAATTTATAATATAAAATAAAAATAAAATTTACATAAATTCATGTATTTACACTATAAATTCTATTTTTTTTATAAGATAAATTGGTAAATTATGTGTTGAAAATCCAAACTTAGTAAATAATAATTTTAATATCATTAATCAGAACTTATTAATAGCTAATTATCTAAACTTAGTAATCCTTCATTTCTATTGGCTATATTATGTTAGTTTTTTTATACAATTATATAATTATTGAATAAAAACTATTTAATTTTTATAAATTAATATTTAAATTAAATAGTAATAAACATATCATGCTTCATGATATCAATTATGATATAAGTAATTAATAAATCACTATCACTACTGTTGCTTGGTTTGTAAAGCATCATATATAAACTTTATACCACAATTTTCAGGCCCATTCAAGACAAAATTAAAGGCAAACACATGTGTAGTAGAGTGCATGTAATAATTTTCAATTATTTTATAATTTTTGAAAAAATATAGGATGAATATGAGAAACTTCTGAGTTTTGATACTTTATGCGGAGTTCTTTTAATAACCTAACATCTAAACAAAGATATTGATCTCCTAAAATGGAGAAAATTATATAATTTTCCCTAAAAAAAGGTAGGTAAGATATTTTCTTGAAAAAGAAAAACAAAAACTTAACAAAAAGGCCTATTTTCTATAAGAACAAAGGAAGGCATCTTCTTGTAGCTTTTTTCTCAGAGAGCTTTCTTTCAGTGAGGTATATAATCTCCTTCTTCTCTTCTCTATGTCAAGCGAAGAGAAAAATCCATTCCAATATAATCCATTTAACTATAATGAGCAGAGAGGGATCCCAGCTGGTTCAGTGTTTCCATTCTTGAACGATGGCCCTTCGCCGGTACAAACTATACAAGGATCTGATCCCTTATACATGAGCTTCACTGAGAGCTTATCCATGGACTACAACACTTTATCAAGAGCCTTTTGTATGCCTGCAATTTGTTCTTCATCTGAGGTAATTAGTCCCATCCAAGCCTACTTTTCAAGAGAAATAGGTGCACCAGCAGGAGCCGACGAAAACACATCAACGCCAGATTCATCGTCAATATCTTCTCCATCTAATGATGCAGCGACCCAACAAGGAGCAGCAGGCAAGAGCAAAGAAAAGCAGCAGCCAAAAGAATACGAGGATGCCAAGGAAAATTCTAATAACAAAGTGTAAGTTCTTGGCTCTTGATTCTCTTTGCTAAATTCATAGTAAAAATGTTAGAAATTAAGCGTCCTACTCTTCTTTCTGCTTCTTCGGATAGATGCAGGCTCACTTATTTTCCTGGACAGAGAGACTGAGATATGGCACTTTGGAGCTTTTGCGTATTATCTCTAGGCTCTCACAGTACACCATATAATCAATTCTTTGAATTAATGGCGTATCTGCTTCTGTACACTAATTAATTAAGATGGATGGAGTGTATATATACGCATATATATCACAAGAAGCTGCAAACCCTAGCATATATCAAGATCTGATTGTGCTTATTTAATTTAAGCTTTATTTTTTATTTTTTTTAAAAAAATGGTGATATGTTCCAGGAGCAAGAAAAAGAAGAAGGAGAAAAAGGAAAGAGAGGCAAGGTTCGCTTTCTTGACGAAGAGTGAGATAGATCATCTTGAAGATGGATACAGATGGAGAAAGTACGGACAAAAGGCAGTCAAGAACAGTCCTTATCCGAGGTTTATTCCATTAAATAATTCACTCACAATGCATTTTTACAAAGCCTTTTTCTATTTTTATATCTTAAATGTATCATAGATCCATAGAAATTATTAGAATCTCCATGGGTTGTTTTAGTATGGTATATTTTGCAGAAGCTATTACAGATGCACCAGTCAGAAGTGCACAGTGAAGAAACGCGTAGAGAGATCATTTCAAGACCCATCAATGGTGATCACAACCTATGAAGGAAAACATAACCATCAATGTCCGGCTACACTTCGAGCTAACTATGCTGCTGCAGCAATTTTGTCGCCTAATTCACTTCTGGCTTCCACATCTTCCATGACGAGCATCAGCCATCAAAGCTTCCCTCAGGAGCTCTTGCTTCCTCCGTATGATATTAACAACCAGTGTGAGCCTAGTGCAGACATGCTGTATCCATCACAGCAGCAGCTTCATCTTCTTCCAGCTGATGATTTTGTCCCCTAAACCTTCCTCCCAAAACAGCAACCTTGAAGTCCTGTTAGTCTCATTTTCTTCACTAATTTATGTACTTAGAACCATCAATGATGCTATGATCCCATCTGGGAAATGAGAAAAATTCAATTCAGAAGATGGAACTCATACATATTTTGCAATTTTATTATTAGAAGGATTAACGAGTTGATGGTAGATATATACACATATACTTTTTCTTGTGAATTTTTTTTTTTAAAACTAATTTTATATCAAGTGAGATTTGAACTTGAGAAATCACCAATTACTGTGAAGATAAATTCTATTAGTTGTTAAAACAAAATTAATTAGTTTTCTAATGAAATTTTCAGAAGTAGCCAAAGAGATGACATCGATTTGAAATTCGGCTGGCCTGCTGTGTTCTTTCCTCTTTTAATTTACTATATATCTAAATTGATAAAATTCGATACTCTCTTCTGTTAAAAACACTCCAATACTCTCAGCTGAATGAATATTTATGAATCAATTTCAGTCAATATAAAAAAAAAAAGACATTTTGCTCAAATCCTCAAAAGATTGTTTCTAACTGATTATGAATTGGTAAAATTAAATTATCTCGATAAATTGGATCACATTAAACCTATAATAATAATAATAATCAGTAAAATTGGGCTGAATGAATTGGGCTTTTATTAGGCTCATTAACAATTTCTTTTCTGAATGCAGCCCCATTTTATTATTGCAATTTTAAATTCAGTCAAAAATTTTTATTTTGATTTTGATTTCAAATAATCAGTCAAAAATTTTTTTTGACTTCAAATAAACCCAAGTCTGTTTTATTTTGATTTTGATTCGAATATTTATAAGTTTAATTTATATTGTTTAGTAAAATGAGTTAAGATTTCTGGTTTCAAAATTTATTAGGGCTCTAGTAAAACCTGGCGAACTTTCTGTGGAAGCCAAGGAAGAATATTTTTCTACTTTGTTTTGAAAGAATTTAATTCAATAAATTTTTATACATTTCTTTTATTTCTTAAAATAGATAAATCATTAATATTTCCAAATGAAATATTATTTAATAATGCATAAATATAATTAAATAATATATTTGAAAAAAGAGAAGATTTTTCTCAAGTTAAAAGCGATGTCAGAAAAGAATTTATTCAAAGAAGAAAAAGGAAAGTTTGGTGAATAGAAGTTGTAAGCAAGCAAGCCAAGATTTGGATCATGGAGTTGGCTTGTCTTCCCCTCCTCCTCCTCTTGGTGCTGTTGGGTTGACTCTCTCCTGCTTTGCTTTTGTGCTGTTGCCTGTTGGCACTTGCCCTTGCCCTTTTTTCAATTTTATATATTTTCCTTTACTTGTTAATATATATATAAATGCCATCTGTGTTCACTTCATTTTTGCTTTTCCTTTACTGTTTCTCTCTCTTCCTTCTGTAGTTTCCTCCATTGCAAACCAAGCTTCCTTTTCCAGCTTTCTGAGAGGTCCCTATTTACTCTCTACATACATACAAGACCTGCTGACCATTCATCCATCTCTGCTTTTTTTCCCACAAAATTTTCATTTTGATATACAAATCTCTCTCTCTCTCCACATTTCCCTTGAAACATTAGATTTTCGTCTGGCTTTCTTTGCCGTTTCTTTTATCATTGGCCGAATTTTTTTTTTTTGGGCCCACTACAGCAGCCACTGTGCTTCTAAAGTACTCCTCTCTGCAACTGTGCTTTTTGGAGGCTTCTGGGTTTTGGTGGGTTTGCGTTATTTGAAGACTGAGGTCTACATCGGCCCATCTATGCTTATTGAATCTCACTTGCATCCAAAAAGAGAAGCCCTTTCTTTGCTTTTGTGGGTGTTCGAGGAAGAAGATCAAGGGGGCTAAGCTTATACCCTTGGATCGCTGCAAAGGTGGAGTTCTTCCTCCTTTTTTTTTTTTTTTCCTTTTTTTTTTTAAGTTTTTCCTCTTTTCTTCCTCTTCTTCTTCTTCTTCTTCTTTTTGTTCACTCCATTTTTTAAGCATTCACATTTCTCTTTATTTGTCTCTTACTTGGATCGTAAGTGATGCTCCCTGAGAACTTATTCCTTTTTCTCGTAGTTTACCTATTCAAGGATTTGTGAATTGTGATTTATGAGTCTGTGTTTGCTCTCTCATTGAACTTTGAATTTATTTGTTGAGTTATAGTGGAAATGTGTTTTGGTTTATTTCTTCATGCCTTCGTCCATTTCCCATCTCTTCTGGATGCAGCATATTAGTAATGGAATTGTCAGTCATAATGTTGTGTTCGAATATCTCCAAGATGCTCTCTTTTCTGTCTGGTCATTTCCAAAAATAGAAATGGATTTGAGCGAATAATCTAATTTGTTGAAGTTGAAAGGAATGGATTTTTCATTACATTTTGTTTCCTTCATATTTGAATTGAATTGGTAGGACAGAATTTTAGTAGGGGTACGTTTGTTATTCATCGCTACAGGGCTGAGATAAAAACTTTCAGGTCCATGTAGGAGCCTCAAAAATTCAAATTTTGTTTTAGTAATTTGTGGCATTTCATGTTAAAAGACATTTTTCTGGTACCCAGGTGGGCATGTGTCGAGTTATTGGCATATAAGCACGACCACCTAATACAATTTTGACCGTGGAGGATCCCAGATGTCGTCTGAGAATCTGAATGCAGAACTATCAAAGAAGACATCATTTTTGGGTTTAAAATTATGGGTGTTAATTGGAGTATCTGTTGGAGCATTTATAATTTTGATTCTTTGTATCCTGTCTTTATGGGTTACATTTCGGCGGAGAACTAGAAGATCAGTGGACAAGTTCTCACTTTCTCAAATACCAAATGTGTCAAAGGATATCAAGGTTGACAGGGTTGGGGCTCAGAGTTTGAATGATCACCCTGAAAGTTTATTCCTCACAGTCCATGATAAATCAACAGACAAGAATTCAGAAAAGACATCAGTTCATTTGGGATGGAGCAAATTGAGTGATCCTGATAACATCAGCCAAACTAGTTCAATTTATCACCATGAAAGAGGATTTAGTTCACATTCATGGGAAGAAGGAAGCTCTGGAACTGCAAGGAAGCAATCTTCATTGTCATATGCAGGACTTGTGACAGCCTCCCCCTTAGTTGGCTTGCCAGAAATTTCCCATCTTGGATGGGGCCACTGGTTTACTCTTAGGGATCTTGAGTTTGCAACAAACCGTTTTGCTGCAGAGAATATAATTGGTGAGGGTGGTTATGGGGTTGTTTATAGTGGTAGGCTAATCAATGGAACTGAGGTTGCAGTGAAGAAGCTTCTTAACAATCTGTAAGACTGCTTGAAAGGCATTTATCTCTTATTTTTACTGTATTGAATTGTAACCAGTTAATAATTTGCTATACATTGGGATTTAGGGGACAAGCGGAGAAAGAATTTAGGGTTGAAGTGGAGGCTATTGGTCATGTTCGTCACAAGAACCTAGTGCGGCTTCTTGGCTACTGTATTGAAGGAGTACACAGGTATGCTTCTTTTACTTTATTCCATTTTCGCTTTTATGATATCATTATTATTGATAATATCATATCTCCTCTAATATTTCATCAATAGCCTCGTATTATCATTTTAAAATTTTATCTACAAGATTGTGCTATTGATTGTATAGGATGCTGGTGTATGAATATGTTAACAATGGCAATTTAGAACAATGGCTACATGGAGCAATGTGCCATCATGGTACACTTACTTGGGAGGCTCGCATGAAAATTCTTGTTGGCACTGCTAAGGCGTAAGTTCAAATCTATACTCAACCAATTTATATATTTTATTTGAACCCCTATCTCATAAATGGCTAGTATTGAAGAGTTTGAATTTTTTTTTTGGAGCTTTTTAAATAGTTTAATCAATTTTCTCTTTTATACATAAGCTTTAAACACATTATCTATATTGGAGCTTCAATTCGATTATTTGAAAAACTCGATTATTTGAAATTTTGAGATTTTATTTAAGCTCTGAGTAATTTTGAAAGTAGAAGTGAAATTTGGTTCCCCCTGCCCCACTTTCTGATTCTGTATACGGATGAAGAAATTGTTTTGAAAATCCTTTTGCAGGCTTGCCTATTTGCATGAAGCAATTGAACCAAAGGTTGTTCACCGAGACATAAAGTCAAGCAATATCTTGATCGATAATGAGTTTAATGCTAAGGTCTCTGATTTTGGACTGGCCAAGCTCCTTGATTCAGGAGAAAGCCACATCACAACTAGAGTTATGGGTACATTTGGGTATGTGTGGATTTCTTTTTCTCTTTAATTCTTATGTAACAATATCAAAGAATCTGTGATTGATTCTTTTTTTGTCGGGGATCAGTTATGTTGCACCAGAATATGCAAATACTGGCTTGTTAAATGAGAAGAGTGACATTTACAGCTTTGGTGTACTGCTGCTAGAAGCAGTTACTGGAAGAGACCCTGTGGACTATGCCCGGCCTGCTAATGAGGTGAAAAATTCTTTAATCCAGTGTCTGTTGACACTGCATATACACTTCCTCAGGATTTTCTCTGTACTAATGAAGAGCAAATAAACTGTTTCCTGCAAGAGTCCTTTCTGAGCATCTTAAATGCACATAACAGGTCAATCTTGTTGAGTGGCTAAAGGTGATGGTGGGGACAAGGAGAGCTGAGGAAGTTTTGGACCCAAATCTTGAAGTTAAGCCAACAACACGAGCTCTAAAACATGCTCTTTTAGCTGCAGTTAGGTGTGTTGATCCTGATGCAGAAAAGAGACCCAAAATGAGTCAGGTTGTGCGAATGCTTGAAGCAGATGAGTACCCATTTCGTGAGGTATGAAGTTGTTTTCTGCTTGTGCATTTTCAGCATGTTAATTGTAAATTCATCAAATTCCTTTTTGTTTCCATAGAGGGTAAATGGTCCTTCATATTATGATGTATTATTAAAATTCTGATAGCATTTCATGTCCAACTAGGATTGATCTCTTGGGCAATTATTTACTTTGTGAAATGTGAATCCTTCTCTACTGCAGTCTTCTGAATTTCTTATTGAATAAAAATTGCCTGGTTGGCAACTTATGGTGGCACAAGTTCATCTCTTAACATAATCTGTAGAGGAATGTCTTTGAGTTACAAGCCCTTTCATAATATTATGAAATAATAGACCGGCTGGTTTAAAAAATTCTTAGTTTTGCTTGCCTTTATAATTGTATCCTATACTTCTAATTTTAGTAATTTTGTATGTAAATTGCTCAATTTCTTTTTAATGAAATCTAACTGTTTTGGGGGGTGTGCGCCCATGTTTACAAAGCATTGAGGTGGACTTTCAATGTAGACAAATAGACAAGTGATGCAAGTCCCTCTTTAACTCCCAAGAGCCACAAAGACATGGTTTTGCATAATTTGAATCTCAAAAAACATTTTAAGCAAATCTGAGGGATAAAATTTCACAAAATGCCACTATTTGGTGGAGATTAGGGCTTAGGAAGGCATTTCGATTCCACGTTTATCTTCCTTCTAAATGTCATGTGAGCATGGATATGAACTGAGAAAATAAAAGCACAACATAAAACTGAAAAAGCATGCTAAATTTAGGATTTTTCAAACTTTTCAGCCATATAATATATTAGCATAAAGTGTGTATAATTATTGATGTTCAAGTAGGCACGATGACTTGGGAAAGTCTAGCACCAAGGGAAATATCACTTGGTTTTACTGTTCGAGGACAATTCACAGTTACTGTGCACATACTTGTCCAAGTGCTGGCCTATTTCTTTATTGCTAGCTGTCTTCAAATGCAAGCTGCAGTGACTATATTCTGTGGTGGAGATTATGATATGATTGGGCTTGGGGTGCACTTCTATGCTTTTCCTTCTTGTGCATTAGTCTGTTAATGTTTCTAATTGTTGAATCAATTATGGCAATGAAGGATTTCAAAAGTCTGTTCTAAGCTGCTATGTTGATTATGGTACATGGTTTATCAAGAATCATAAACAGATGTATACAATCCTTGTATCAGGACCGAAGGAACAGAAGAAGTCGTACAGCAAGCAATGAAATCGAGTCCCTGAAGGAGTCAACTGACATGGAAAACAAGGTGGGAGATCCAAAGAACAATTTCGCTGAAACAAACCATGAATAGGACTGACAGAAAAAAAAATGATCCAGAAGAATAGTTGAACTCATCTCTTTATTCAAAACCTTAAAATACAGCTAAAAGATTCACCTCCAGTTCCCTACATGCAAAGGAGAAAATGGATACAAGATTAGATTAGTGGAGTGATTGTCATCTCCTATGTCAGAGTTTCCTTTATCAGTAAGCATAAATGAAGAGATATTTTCGATGACAAAAAAACAGATAAGAACTGTTGGACAAGGGGGAAGAGAGTTCTCTTGTTGTACATCATTGCTGAGGTGAGATTCAATTGGGTTTGTATCTATATATGATTAAACTTGCTCTTTTGATTATTGTTCTTGAGATAGTGAATGACTTGTTTGGTCTCACTTTCCTTTCTTTTTTCTTATACTTGTTATGATGTGATAAATTAATTATTTTGAATTAGGGCATCAATGCCCTCTTTTTCTGTTTATTGATTCAATCCATGTTTTCTTTTATGTGTTGGCATCTTAATGGTCTCAAGCATTACTTGTCTCTTAAGCATATAACAAGTAGGAACTTTCTCTGGTAATGCTCTTCTTCAATCTGATAAGCTATTGGGTCCCACAGTTTAATGATCCATTATTGTGATTTGATAGGACTAATGGATTCAATTGGAATTTGTTTAAAGTGAATTTGTGCAAGAAGGATAAAACCTTTTTACACATGTACCATTTGGAAAGGAAAATGCAAAATTTGAAAATCGCTGAAAATGTTTTTAATGTGTGCATTTACGATTTTAATAAAAAGTAATTAAACTCTTTTTATTGAATATATCAATATAAAATTAGTTAAAATATATAGAAAAATAAAAATAACTATATACTTGTATTTAATATGAAACCATTTGATCAGTTTGATTTAAAATTGAATTGAATTGAATAAATCAAAAATTAAAATTTTTATATTTATAAAAATCGAATTGAATTGATTTTAATTAAAAATTAAATCGATTAAATTCAATTTGATTTAAATTTTTAATATATTTTTTATTTTTTACGTATTTTAATATTTAATTAAAATATTTTAATCAACTCTATATTATTGAAAATAATATATTATTATTATTAATTAATTTAATTTAATTTAATTTTTTTATTCTTTTTATTAAAATTTAATTGAATTAAAATAATTAAAATTTTTAGATTTAAAATCTAATCCAATGAATAAAAAATTTAATCAAAATTTTAAATTAATTTAACCCAATTAATTTTTTGAGTTTAAATTAAATATTGCTTGTATTTAAGTGAAACCAAAACCTCAACTCGAACGGTTTCACTCGGGCGTGCTGAGGGTTGGCCATCACCATTATAGGGATCTGAGGAGAATAGAGAATCAAAGGGCTGTAATCTTACTCCAACGGACGATTCTTAATTCTTAATTTCTTAGCATCAGCGGACCTGCCATTTTCGAAAATACAGAATCCGGGCATTGACTTTAATGGCGACAATCGAGATTGGACATCTAACGGTCATATTACTATTTGGATCCTTGTAGAAATTTCTTAATTTAATTTAATTAAAAAATAACTAATGGAATATGTTAAACCTTATTATCTACCCCTATTTTGAGATAGAATTGATTTGCCATGGACCAATTCGATTCTAAGATATAAAATATGTGAATTTTTTTAAAACTTATTTATTTGTATTTTATAATTATCATGTATATAAATAAATATTTTTCCAATTATACACAATGCCCTGAAATCCAATAAAGTGCGTGTATTTGTGAATTTAATATAGTTGACTTATGTTTCCTTTATTTTTTTTCTTTTTATTTTTTTAGTAACGCATAACCATTATCCTACGTTGGTACACTCTGTTATTATCATACGAAATCGTACGTACGTACGTACTATACCATTTTCCATCGTCACGACCATTTAATTTTTTTTCGGCGTCAATACAATTCGAATGTGTAGGAGTCTATTGCCCCATTAACTCATCAAGTCAGTTGTGCTGGATCTCTCTATGACGGATCTAAGTCCTATACTGTTCGGCCTATTTGCACGAGGTCAGGGCCATGCGCTAATGGATGGACCCGTGTAACGGGTTTTGACGAGACTACGGTATGGCTTTCCTATATGGGCTTAGCTGTTCTTGGGTATCCGAGGCACAATAGTCATCAAGTGCCCCTTTACCCGCTTGTTAATTATTCCATGATTAATGAGGGGTAAATCTCGAAACTCCAATTATGACTGCGCGGCTCTAAGGGTGTTTTTGTCAAAATGTCTTCTCCCTGCCTTTATCCATTTCAAATTTACACTTTTGCTTTCACTCACGGTTCTTCCTCTTGCGTTGCCTCTGCTATCTAGCTCTCCTTCTTCTTTGTAATCTCTGTTTTCTCAATTTAAGGTATATGTTACTCTTCTTATGGCTTCAATTAGAATCCTTGATGTCGTAGGTCTGGTGTTCTCCATTACCCCTTCTTCCCTTTCCAATTTCTTCACTAGCGACTATGCTGATATCACGATTTATAGGATTAGGGCTCTCCTTCCTAATTAAAGGATTGTTCTTCCCAATTCACCTCCTGCAGGCTTAATAGAGGCCTAGCAAGAGCGCAGCTCGGTCTTCTTTGTCAACCAGCACGATTTCGAACTGACCTTTCCTTTTACCCTTTTCTTTATCGAGGTCTTCCATCACTTCAGAGTGACTCTCCATATATTGTCTCCCAATTCTATTATGTTTATGTATTGTTTTGAGTTTGTTTGTCTATGTTGGGGTTTTGTCCTCTCTATTGCTTGACATCTATTAAGCCCACAGGAGGTGGATTGGGAAGAACAATCATTTCATTAGAAAGAGGAGTCATAATCCTATAAATCGAGGTCTTCCATCACTTCAAAGTGACTCTCCATATATTGTCTCCCAATTATATTCTATTTATGTGCTGTTTTGAGTTTGTTTGTTTATGTTGGGGTTTTGCCCCCTCTATCGCTTTGCTTTCTACCTTCTTCCGCCTTGTCCAGTCTAACCATGGGTTCTACTACTTTGGTCTTCGAGCAAGGTTATCTATCTTCGCCGGATATAAGGACTCGATAAAAGGCTGCGCTGAGACCTTTATGGTTGTCAAGTTGAAAAAGAGCTCAGGGATCAACAGAGATGCTAATCTCTCTCGGGGGGAAGTCCCTCAGGGCTACAACGACTTCTCCAGGTTGACCATGTTGGATTAAATCTACCTTCTTCGACTGACCTCTGTAAGGAAGAAGTATGATGTCGAGAAATGCATGTTCATATCCAACCTTCGGGACTGCCGGAAAGCTGATATTATTAGTTTTCTGTTTTTCCTCCTTGTTGGACTTTCTTTTTGCTATTTTGAATTCTAATTGGATTGACATCTCTTTTTCAGCTTCTACTGTTTCTATGGATAACATCAAGCTCCCAAAGAACTTT
Organism: Manihot esculenta; assembly: GCF_001659605.2. Lineage (NCBI taxonomy): Eukaryota > Viridiplantae > Streptophyta > Magnoliopsida > Malpighiales > Euphorbiaceae > Manihot > Manihot esculenta. The sequence goes on along the minus strand of NC_035162.2, from coordinate 6,688,726 downwards.
TTCCTGTCTCAGAAAAGCATGAGAGTGACCTTGGCAGCTTTTAAGACTAATAAGACAGTGACTGATGTGATCCGAGAGGTCTTTCAAGCAATAGACCCAGTAGCTGCAAACTGTTTAACTACCCCTACTTTGGCGCTGGTGCCTGCAGCAGGGGGTTCTCGGTCAGCAACCTCGAGGACGTCTGTTCATGCTAAAATGCCAGCTCCAGCCAAGATTTCAGCTGCTCTAAACTAGCTTCCAAGGAGCCCATTGCACTCAGCGAGTCTGCCGGGGGCAGTTCAGAGGAGGGCATTAGAGTTTCCCCTTTGGACGTCTCGCCTCTCCAAGTTGTGGGGGTCGTAGTGATTGGAGGAGTAGCCAGCAAGCGGGCCCAGACTTCAGAGCTTGCTACTGAAGCCAAGGCTATCAAATGGGCTCGTACTACGGAGCCTACAAGGATAGCCTTTCCCCTCTCTGCAGATAAGGGGAAGAAAGTCATGGAGCAGCTATCGTCGGCTCCAGATAACAAGTTCTTGAATGCTGCCAAGGTGACTTGTGAGTCTTTGCCGGCTTCGGCAGCCAAGATGCTTTGTGAGAAGATGTTTGAAGGAACCCCAGATGCCTTGGATCCCCATTTCCTGGCCCTCATCTGCCTCCTTGCCTATTTTACTAAGCAATAGGCAATGCTCAAGACTCGCTCTCTGGATGACCTCGGAGACAACTTGAGGGAGATGTTTGAGAATTTGTAGAGTCTCCGAGTTAAACCTAGCCACATATTCCCTCAGAGATTTGTTCCTTCTCTGCCGAACTATTTCTAAATAACTTATTTTCCTTTCGGCTAGGACCCCGACAATGAGCCTGCTGATAAACACACTGGCTAGATCCATAAGCTTTTAATACTCCTAGCCTCTAGACTGTTGAACCATGCTCGGGCTAGCCCAGTAAGAGTGGTGGGGAAAACTTTGCACATCAAAGCATCCGAGTAGGCCTGCAGCTGCATGAACGTCTTATAGTTCAAGACGTGCTCCCAGGAGTTCCTCGTGCCGTCATACGCGGCCATTGTCAATATCATGAATTTTTTTGGGATGGTTTCCTGTTGTACCCATCTCACGAATGGGGATGAGGTTGGTAGCAAGGGGCTGTTATTGTCTCGTGCCTCCAGCTCTGCTAGTAGTTGCTCCTTCGACCTCTTCAGCTTTTGATCTACATTTACCTATTCTCTCCTTGGCCTTTTCTCTAGGCTGCAGTTTCTCTCCAACTCTCCACTTTCTGACCTTTCTGCTGGTTCAGAAGAATAGCTTTCAGCCCCATTATTCTCAATAAGCTCCCTTACTACTTGGCCTCTCGCTTTGGCCATAGGTTTATTCCTTCTGTTAGCTTCTCTGTCTCTATCGCCTGTCCTCCTGCTGCTCTGTTGAGGGGCTTGGTGGTTTAGTATGGGTTGGGACTCATTGACATTGAACATTTCGGTCACTGGTGGTATGCTCAATAGGGTACTGAGTCCCCTTTGTTGCAGCATCTGCCCTAACTAATGAGCAGTGTTTTGAAGTTGTAGAGCCATATTTTGTAGCTCATGGTCATATAGGATGGTTTGAGGCATGGTCCCTATTGAGTTTGGCAAAGGGTTGAATAACATAGATGGTTGAATCAGCGAGGTGGTAGAGCTGAAAAATGAGAACTGTGGTCCTTTCTAAGTAGAACTCATATCGTTTGGGATGTTTCCGGTATGGTTTTCACCGTGATTGGCCATACGGATCTCAGTGGGTATAGTGAGGGTGAGAACTCCGGTGACGAAAAGATCTTCTTCGCTCCTACAAACGGTGCCAATTGATGTCCTGAGATCCAGTAAAGTGTAGGTTCAAAGTGTGTATTTGTGAACTTGGTCTGATTGGCTCATGCCTTCTTTCCTTTATCTTTTTACTTTTTGTGCTCACGCATAACCACCGTCCTGCACTGGTACACTCTGTCATTATCATATGAAGCCGTACATACAGATGTATTGTGCTATTTTCCATCGTTAGGCGGTCATTTAATTTTCCACCGGTACCATGTGGACACGATCTCGGATGTGTAGGAGTCTGTTGCCCCACTAACCCCATCAAATCAGTTGAGTTGGATCCCCTGCGACGGGACCGAATGTTATTCTGTTCGGCCTATCTACACGAAATCAGGGTTGCGCGCTAGTGGATGAACCTGAATACTGAGTTTTGACGAGGCTATAGTCCGACCTCTCTACATGCATTTAACTGTTCCGAGTTCCGATAGTCATCAATATATATAATAAAACCTTTAATTATCTTTGTCAACTTGATTTTAGGGATTCCGAGTTCCAATAGTGATCAATATATATAATAAAATCTTTATAATTAAATCTTTAATTATCTTTGTCAACTTGATTTTAGGGATTATTCAATATTTTTGAAAACGTGGGCTTATTTTTTGTAAAACTATAATTTGCTTTCAATATATGAACAAAAACTAAAATTTGCATAGGAAAACATTTTAAATTTTTTACTTTTTAGTGTTTGTCACTTCATATTATAATTTTCGCTATTAGATTTTTTTTTTACCGAATTTGGATCAACCACTTCAGCGACCAAAAAAGGGAAAGAAAAAGAAATTCACAATCTAAAACTCTATCAATCTCCAAAACTTCAGTTACAAAACGATTTTTTTTTTTTTTAGAGTCCGTTTTGATTTATTGGGTTTGATGATTGTAGAATTGGGTTTTTAAATCTATTTGGTTTACTAGATTATGTTGTAAATTTCAATTTAAAATATTATATTATATATATTGAAAGCAATTAAAAGTTATATTTTATTATTGAAATTATTTACTTGTAAAAAATTTGAATTTATTGAAAATTGAGTTTGTTCCAACGTAGAATGATTGAATAATGAGAAATTTGATTCGGTTTCCTATAAAATATTTATTGTTTCATTACTTTTTCTTTAATTTGGTTGACTTTAAATCAAAGAGACCGTTATGTCATCTAAAAAAAAAAGGCAGTTTAGCAGCTAAGACATGTGGCGGTTGATTTGCATGGATAGGGCTAGGAGGGATACACGTATGAAATCTGAGAATAAATAAAAGCAGGGGACGGAGAGTCATGAGTGCTTTCAAAGACGGCAACCATTTGCAGACCCCACCAAACTGCACAAGCTTCGCCTCTAGCTTTTTGGTTGAGAGCGTGAACCTCCTTTTTTCATTAATGATTTCACCACCACCACCACCCCATTTATAAGACCTTCCAAAAAATTTGACAAAAAATCATAGATGTCTTCCCCATTGCTCCTCTACCTCGTGTGATGCTCGCCTTCACCCTAATATATATATATATATATATTAAGAAAAAAAAATCTACTAAATTTCAAATACCAATTTCTTTTAACAAAGTTATGTTATTTGTGATTATATCTTCAAAGTTGTTCTCTAAAAAGATATTTCAGCCGTGAATTCACGCTGGGGGGAAAAATAATAATACAGTAACTATATTTTTTTTCCTTTCAAATAAATAATAAAAAGGAAAAAGAAGGATGTGGTGGAGTTAGTGAGTACAGTAAGTACAACATGAAGATGAATCATCAAACAGTGGAGATTATGGTAATAATTATGTCTTGTCTTTCTTTCCAGCATCAGATCCATCTCTCTTTCCAGCAAGAATCATAGAAATCTGGAGGCCTCTGCTAAAGGCTTGATTGAACAGCAGACGAGTCTGGAACTCTGACACAAAAGGAAACCATGACAAAATGGCTATTGGCATGAAAAGTATTAGTCCCATTATGTACTCGTACGCCCTTGCTAGCTCCTTTATTGAGTCCCAGAATTGTATCCTCTTAAACAAGGGCTTGCACGCTTGCCCAATCTTTCCAGCACAAGAGAAAATAGAGAAAAAAAGAGGAAAGTATCAAATTTAGCTCAGACTACAAATCATTCCTGATGTATTATTTTTTCCAGGAAATAAGAATATATCATTTAATAACAGTAAAGTTTAAAGATTTGTATAAAACAACACAAGTAGTCCACGCCTTTGCACCAGTTTCTCTAATAAAGAATTTACCATAAGTTCTTGAATAATACGGCAACCAATATTGTCTTTTGTGGTCCAAAATTTTGATCAAGTGTAAACATTTTTAAACGATGTCATATAGTCACTTAATAGCATAGCTGTAGCAGAACCAAACAGTCCATTGCCACCTCATAAAGCAACTGAAAGTTTGAACTTACCAGAAGAAGAGCCCACCCTGTGGGCATGAACGCAAGGATTGCAGCAAACAAATCTGTTACTGTGAGTCCAAAAACTATGAATAAGACCGCCATTACTGACATGAAGCCAAGGAATAAAAGTGCCTTCAGAATCCTGAACATGAGCTGGAAGTCAATGCCAAATCTTCGTCTACCCATTGATACCATCTGTTAGCAGCATTAGAATACACAACATCAATTCACAAAGTTAATCTGTATCTTATGCAGAAAAAAGGGAAAAAGGACTTAAATATACAAGAGACTAAGGAAACAGATTGTCGTGTCAGCCACATCTGAACTATAGTAATCTCATATATGCGAATGGTTCAAAAGCTGTTAAGGTCTCACATTTCTGTCCCATTGACATACCTTTAAGACTAAAAGAGCAGTTATCATAACTATCCAAGAAAGTCCATAAACCTACAATAAGAAATAAAAGTTAATGGTAAAATAATCTATAAAGATTGTTGCAGGAATCTGAAAATCAGTCATAAGATAATTAATCAAATATTATTCAAGTATACATCATACCAGCAAACTTTTGCTATGGTGGGCTATATCAAGGTGGTAGACAATGCCATATTGATATATAAAGAAACGAAATGCAAGGATTATCTCAAGTAGCCTTCCCCTTATATTCGTGTGCTTGAGATGTTCTTGTTCTCCATCCCACCAAGATTCCCAACTTTTATCGAAAGGGATCCCAATACCACCCCTATTGCCCATCCACCTCTTCCAATCTGTCCAATCATCCACTGTTTTTTGCCAGTCAAAACCAGATGGGTTAAACACAAAAGGAGCAAACAACCAGGATCCAACCAGAAACCACATTGAGAATGTGATAAACCAATAAAGATTGGAACTGCGATAGGATTCACCAAAGACTTCATACAAGACCAAAAGTATAATCAGCTCTAATCCCTTCACAAAGTGACTTCGCGAGTATGTCCTGTAGTTCTCAGCAAACTTCATATGGAAAACAACAAACCCACGTCCAGTTGCTCTGTACTTTGATCCACCATGCAAAATTGTTCTCCCGAAATAATGTGCCTTTGTTCCTAGCTGGAAAGTGAAGAACACAGAGGCCAACTGCAGCTGCATAATGACAAAATCGCCCAGAGCAGTGCGAAAACCTTTCTCCAAGCCAATTTCCATAACCATAGGTAGCACTAATATCAAGCCCAGCTGAAAAACTGACTGAGTAGCTAAGGCCTCTTCAAGAGCCTTGCTCTGATGTATGCTTGGGCTAGATAGAATTTCCCTTTCTAATCCACTCATTACCATGTACAAACGTCCATATAAGAACACATATACGGTAAGTACAGTTACCTGAAATGAGAAAGATCCGAATTAAGCCACAAATATGCAGTCATTGATTCATGCAGTTCAAGCAGGGTTTATGGAAATATTGAAATAGCATCTAAAGAACAGACATACCTTCTGACCAGGTGTCTCACTGTCAATTCTTTTATAATTTATACTTTTACAATGCCAAAATGCGGTTTTGACATGATATTTGATAAACTGGGGCAGACACTTCTATTTATTGGCCAACTAATGCAGAATTAAGTTTTAATTTTAAAAGAAGCAATGAACAGAATCTGTGCTTCTGAAATGAAGCAAATATATTCAAGCAGCTCAGATTTTGGTGCTACTTGACACCAACAGCTGGAAATTTGTTGATCAGTCAACACAACCTTGCCAGTGCTGAGAAGAAATGTTTACCATGTATGGAAAGAATCTGATTTAATTCATACATAGCCCAACCACCTAACAGTTACAAGGGTGATCTAGTTATTTGATGTGCATGATAAACATGATTAACATATCCCTCTTTGAAATGCACAAGACCAATGTATGGAGGAAGATAGTGAAAAAGAGAGAAGTAACCCACTTTTTAATGACTGAACTTCTTTAATAACTAATGAGCCAAAGAAACGAAGGCACAAAACTACCTTCTTGATTCCATTAACACAAGCTACTACCATCAATGATATTTCCATTTACTCTCCTCTCCAACAGAAAAAAAGATATCACATAGTTCACAAAATCAAAAATTTTCATAAGCAACCCGAGTTAGAGGCTAAAAAAAAAAATTCTACCTAAATAATAAATTAGTAGACTAGTTTCAAAAGAAAAAATTAAATAAAGAGATCAGTTCAACATACCATGCTACTAAAATAGAAACCAACAGTTGTGAAATAGAACGACAGCATTCTGTAAAAATCAAACCGACGTCCAAGTCGATAAACATCACGGCTAAGTGTTTGCTCTCCATTGCCATTTGCAACCTTTGCTTCAAAAGACGATATCTGATTCATTCCCACATCGCGCCCCTTGCCTACTTGGATATATTCATGATGTGTTATGTATCCCCCACGCAGAGTTGAATTGAAGCCTGAAAAGATCAACTTGTTTAACCTTAAGAGTATAAATATATGTCTGTAATTTTCAGGTCATTTGAAAATTACCTGAAAATATATCCTCGCTTAAGTTTATTATTTTTGAAGCTTTGCTTACGCCACCCCTTGTTATGTGGAAGATCCTATCAAATATATCAGGATGACCATAGTGGAATCTCACCCTGTAAAGTTTTACAAAATATTTAGTAGATTCTTGTACAATAAGAGCAAAAAGCAAGTCAACTGTATGAATCTGCAGTACAATATATGTACAAACAATAATAAATATGGCAGTTGGATACAAATGGGAGCCAAGTACAGATGACAGTTGAAAACAGCCAAGTATCCTGACCCCAAAAACAATAATTGCAGGTAGCTGAATAAATTAGTGCACTGAATTTGTTTTACTCTGTTTCTTCAGCTTTAATTAGCAGAATATGTGTGTGGAAAAGAAACTTGACACCGTATCCGTAATGCTTAATTTCAAATTGGGAATAACTTGATATTCATTGGACAAAGGAAATTTGATTGTCTGAGCAAGTTATGTTTTTCACAATCTGACATGCCATCCACTTGTATTACATGGCAAATATGCATGTTCCCATATTTGAAAATTATAATGAAGGGGGTAAAACACAAAGAGAACTAAAAAGAAAAATATCCAACTAGAAGAAAGATCAAACCAAATGTACATTACATGCAAGGCCGCATGCTCTCATTGATTAGTGAGTTTACCTCAGAGGATTAGCCAAAATACGTTGGCCAATAGTTACAAAGCTGGTCTCTTGATTGGACATGAACCAAGCAAGTGATGAAACACTGAAATGAAAAGAAATAAATAAGCACACGTGCTAAATTGCAAGAGTGAGAATTATTTTATTCCAATGGAATAAATACAGCAGATGAATGAAATTCAGTGATTTCAAATTACATTTTTCAGTATTTTCTGCGTTCAAGTTGGTTGGGTTATAACAATAATAATAGTAATAATAACAACAACAACAACAAACAATAATAATAATAAGCTACCAGTTTTAGTTATGTGAAAAAAAAACTAAAATAGACAAAATTGTTAAGTATCATAAAATAACATATAAATGCTTTTAAAGTGTAAGAGATGTATGCATATATTATCAGAAATATGCGCACATGACCACTGATAATAAATAACGAACAATTAACATCTGTCAGCTATTAGCTAACAGCTGCAAGGTATCAATTATTCAATTATCAATTTTTACTAATAACTAAATCAAACAAATCCTTCGTACTGAACTTGTATTGACTACCCTTCACTTTTAAATAGATCACTACACTTACTTGCATGTTTATTTCTCAGAAAATGTATTTATTTTACTTTTCGGTAAGATGGGATTAAACTTGTATTTGATTTAATAAGAGCTCAATTTATACTTATATTGATAGGATTTGTTTTCTTTTTCCTTCTCATTTTACATATAGGACTTGAGAACTAATCTAAAATTAGGAACATCAAAAAAGAAAAGCCTAAAATGGCTTAAATATTAAAAGAATGTGAAAAAAAGGTATTAACCGAAGTAATGAAAATCAAGATAGTTGATCAAAACAATAGTCACAAAAGAAAATGGCAATGCGAATGGCATTTTCTAAAGCATTTTCATTCTTCCCACTTACTTTAACCCTGAAAACACCAATCAAAATTGCATTTTTCTTAAGCTTTTTTTTTTGTAAGTTGTCCATTCATTGCAAATAAAGACTTTAACCAAGTAAACACCACCCAAAGCGACGTTTTCTTGAGCATTTTGGGGCTTGAATGATGCATTTGAGGCAGCTATTGTGGCATGAGAAAATGCTAATGAGCATTTAAGTCCAAAAAATGCTCAAGAAATGCCACTTTGACTGGCGTTAATTGTATTGAGCTGAGCAAATCAGAGCACAGAGAATTCATTCATGTCCAAAGCTGGAGATTCATGCTCAGTCTCAAATATTGTTCAGCACACTGGAAATTGAGCTTCTTTGAAAGGGTCCCACTCTTCAGTCTTAATTAATTATTTCCCTGTAGTGATGGGACTGCTGTTTTCTTGGTTAAATTCTTTTTTTGGAGTGATGGGATAACATACCTATAATTCAATCAGATTGATGTTTTCCAGCACATCACACTATTTTGATAAATAGGTTTAATTTTGCATTTTATTGGTCAAAGGTCTTTTTTTTCTTTTCTTTTCTTACTGTTGACTTATTTAACTAATCCTAGCTGATTCTAGAGATTTGATTTGATCTGATTAGGATCCTTAATTATCTCTGTAATTATTATTTGATTATTTACTTCCTGTTTAGATATGATTCTCTGTGTATAAATAGTCATGTAGACCAATTGTAAAGATTAAGAGTGAAATATAAAAATACTCAAAATTTTCCCAAAATTCTTCATGGTATCAGAGCTTTTTCCTGATTTTTTGGGTCCAAATTCAATTTTTCATTTTTAGGGTTTCAAAACCCTAGATCTACCAATTTTGGTACTAACCCATCTAGGAGCCTCTTTTTCTCTCACCGCCGGCACCAGGAGAACCGCCGGACTGCCGCCGGCCGATCGACCAGCTCCGACGTCGGAAAAGCCTGCGCGTGACCCGTCGCTTCCCGGCGCGTGATCCATCGTCTGTCACTGTTTCGCCGCTCAGATCACTCCGGCGACGATTCCGACCATCTTTCCGGCTCTCCCGTGCTGTTACCCGGTCTTTTGGTGAATCAATTGGGCTTTCTTGTGTGTACAACCTTGGGTACCTCCTATTCTTTCACTGTTCATAAATCTTTACTATGGCAGAAGGGTTGAATAACGAATATGATCCAATTCGGGTCCAAGTGTTGGGAAGAAATCCTTTTTCTTCTCTAGAAGAGGCCCATGCCCATGTTCAACAAGAGGAAAGTCGTCGACATGCTATGCTCCATACTGCACCAGTTGAAAAGGCTGGGTTGACTACCAGTTTGAGCACACCACAGCCTCCTACTTCTGAGAAAGATCACTTACACTGTGACTATTGTGGGAAACCAAGGCATACCAAAGAGACTTGTTGGAAGTTACATGGTCGTCCCACTAGAGGTCGTGGAGGAAAACGAGGTACCTCTAGAAATCAAGCTAAGTTAGCAGAAACTGTGGAGGAGCCCTTTAAGGAGACAACAACGACTGAGTTCCTTTCCCCTAATGAACTTCAGAGTCTCAAGCACCTCTTGTCTCATATTGACACCTCTTCATCCTCTGGTGCTACATCTAACTTTGTAAAGTCAGGTAATGCTTCCTCTTTTAATAATGTTCCATGGATTATCAATTTTGGTGCGAATAGACATATGACAGGCTCTTATAAAGGCTTTCTCAATTATTCTCCTTCTCTAACCAAAGATAGTGTCAGAATTGCTGATGGCTCTTTTACTCCCATATCCGGAACAGGTTCTGTTATTTGCACATCCAACATTAAATTATCATCTGTCCTTCATGTTCCCCACTTTTCTGTCAACCTTTTATCTGTCAGTGCTATCACCAATACTCTTAACTGTAAAATTGAATTCTTTCCTGATCATTGTGTTATTCAGGATCTTCGCACAGGGAAGATGATTGGCAATGGTAGGCTGCATGATGGCTTATACATGTTGGAGGGTGATCCGGCTTCTTCGATATCTCAAGCCTGTTTTGGAGAAAATAAGGATGTCAATCAGGAAATAATACAGTGGCACCGGCGGTTAGGGCATCCATCATTTTTTATTTTAGAAAAACTTTATCCTGATTTGTTTGCTAAAACCCAGTTTGGCTCTTTATGTTGTGATGCTTGTGAGTATGCTAAACACACTAGAACATCCTATCCTTTGAGTCATAATAAAAGTCAAATTCCTTTTGCAACTATTCATTCTGATGTTTGGGGGCCTACTCAAACGGTCTCCTTATCTGGTAATCCATGGTTTGTCACCTTTATTGATTGTTGCACTCGAATGACTTGGGTCTATTTGATTAAAGCTAAAAGTGATGTCTTTTCTTGTTTTCAATCCTTTCATAAGATGGTTTGTACTCAATTTGATACTAAGGTGAAAATTTTGAGAACTGACAATGGAAGAGAATACATGGATAGTAGCTTTTCTGCTTATTTGGAGAGTAATGGGATAATACACCAGACTAGTTGTCCTTATACTAGTGCTCAAAATGGCGTTGCTGAGAGGAAAAATAGACATCTATTGGAGGTAGCTCGATCTCTTATGTTCACCATGAATCTACCCAAAACATATTGGGGAGATGCAATTCTTACATCTGCTTATCTTATCAATAGAATGCCTCTCAAGACCCTTAACTTTATGAGTCCTTTGACGGCTCTACAAGGGAAGAATTCATACGTTGTTCCACCAAAAGTATTTGGGTGTGTTTGCTTTGTCCATACTAGGACGGCAGGAAAACTGGATCCCAAGGCCCTTAAATGTGTGTTTGTTGGGTATTCTCCAACACAGAAGGGATACAAGTGTTATCATCCTCCCTCTAGGAAATACTTCGTTAGTATGGATGTTACCTTCCGAGAAACTGAACCCTACTTCAGTACCACCCACTCACCTCTTCAAGGGGAGAATAATGAGCAAGGAGAGGTGATCCCGAATTCTGTGATTCTGAATGATATGGTTCAACTAGAAAGTTTGAGTTCTAGTAGACAGGGGGAGATGTCCAATCAAGGAGAGAGAACTGGTCGTTTGGACAAGCCAGATTTGAGAAGGTATTCAAGGAGAGATAAGGCAAAAGAAGCCATTATGCAGTCTACTCAGAGTCAAGAATCTTCTCCTGGTGAGTTACCCACAACTCTTTCTTCTAGTGAGTTACCCATAACTCTTGAATGTTTCAATGACTTAGATAAACCTATTGCACAAAGAAAAGGGGTCAGATCTTGCACTAAACACCCTATTTCTAACTTTGTTTCTTATGAATCTTTATCTCCTTCCTATAGAGCCTTTCCTCTGTGTCTATTCCACAGGATTGGAAGAAAGCTCTTGCAGATCCTAAATGGAAGAAAGCAATGAATGAAGAGATGAAAGCATTGGCTAAAAATGAGACTTGGGAGCTTGTCACTCTCCCACCTGAGAAGAAACTCGTTGGCTGTAAATGGGTGTTCACAGTGAAACACAAAGCTGATGGCACAATTGAACGGTTTAAGGCCAGATTGGTTGCTAAAGGATTCACCCAAACCTATGGAGTGGATTACCAAGAGACATTTGCCCCAGTTGCAAAAATGAACTCAATCAGAGTTTTGTTATCTTGCGCAGCCAACTTGGACTGGGACTTGCAACAGTTTGATGTGAAGAATGCTTTCCTCCATGGAGATTTAGAGGAAGAAGTGTTCATGGAAATTCCTCCTGGGTTCGCTGATGAGAAGACACAAGGAAAGGTGTGCAGGTTAAAAAAGGCTTTGTATGGGCTAAAACAATCTCCCAGAGCTTGGTTTGACAGGTTTAGCAGAGCCATGATGTCCTTTGGTTACCAACAAAGCAATGTTGATCACACTCTGTTTATCAAACATCATAAGGGTAAGATCACCCTTCTTATTGTGTATGTTGATGATATAGTGGTGACAGGTGATGACAAAGAGGAAATGGCTCAACTAAAGAGGTTGTTGGCCCAGGAATTTGAAATCAAAGATCTGGAAAAACTGCAATATTTTCTAGGTATCGAGGTGGCTAGATCAGAAAAAGGAATTTTCATCTTCCAAAGAAAGTACATTCTGGATCTTTTGGAAGAAACTGGTATGATGGGGTGTAAACCAACAGAATCTCCCATTGAAAGTAATCACAAGCTGAAAGCAGGAACTGGTGAGTCCGTGGATATTGGAAGATATCAGAGATTGGTAGGAAGGTTGATGTATCTCTCACACACTCGACCGGATATAGCCTATGCTGTTAGCTTAGTCAGCCAATTCATGCATGACCCTCGCGAGACTCATATGCAAGCTGTACTTCGCATCTTGAGATACCTAAAGTCTGCGCCAGGGAAAGGGCTTCTTTACTCCAAACATGGTCATCTCCGAATTGAAACTTTTACAGATGCAGATTGGGCAGGATCTCTCGATGACAGGAGATCCACCTCTGGCTACTGCACAGTTGTGGGGGGGAACCTTGTCACCTGGAGGAGCAAAAAACAAAGTGTTGTTGCTCGGTCAAGTGCGGAAGCAGAATACAGAGCAATGGCCCAAGGAGTATGTGAACTCTTATGGTTACAGAAGTTATTAGAAGAGTTGAGATTGTCCGAGAGAGACAAGATAACTTTGTATTGTGACAATAAAGCTGCTATAAGTATAGCACAAAATCCAGTCCAACATGACCGAACCAAGCACATTGAAATTGATCGGCACTTCATTAAAGAAAAATTAACAAACGGTGTCTTGAGCCTAGTTCATGTGACTTCTACGGGGCAACTTGCGGATGTGTTTACTAAAGGGCTTAACAATAAGATCTACCATAATCTGATTTGCAAGTTGGGCATGTGTGACATCTTTGCACCAACTTGAGGGAGAGTGTTGACTTATTTAACTAATCCTAGCTGATTCTAGAGATGTGATTTGATCTGATTAGGATCCTTAATTATCTCTGTAATTATTATTTGATTATTTACTTCCTGTTTAGATATGATTCTCTGTGTATAAATAGTCATGTAGACCAATTGTAAAGATTAAGAGTGAAATATAAAAATACTCAAAATTTTCCCAAAATTCTTCACTTAAATTACTTTTATAATAAACCTATCTGAAAGCTCAACCACCAAAATAACTCAGCAGGGATATTTCAGCTTGGTTAGCTTAGGCATAGTTCAATTCAGTTCAGCTAGTTTTAAAGGCTGTGACATTTTTTCTTCTTTTTTGCTCCAAGATTTCAGTTTGGTCTTATCCAAATTGACACAACCCTTTGCTAACTTGTTCGAACACAAGACAAGGACTTTTAAAAATCATCTGAAAATGCAAGATTTTGAAAAATAAAACAAAGTTAAATGCTAAATTATGGTCAGGCTAACCTTCCAGTAAATATATGCTCCCTCAAACCCAAAATTGTAGGCATTCGTGGCCCACGTTTATGTTTTATAAACTCCTCTAACACATTTCTCATTTTGAAAGCCTCTTCAAAGTAATTATCCTGAAAACCAAGGAAAGCACATTTATCATTTTGATTTTCTAATGTACCTTAAAAGGAAAAAGAAGAAGAAAAGCAGTGGAAGCCACCTGATTCATGTCTATAGTCTGAAGGGCTTCTCCACGAGTAAAGATAATGGCATGATTTTGATTTTCAGGTTTACCTTCACCAATTTCAGTAGGGGGACCAGGAAGCTTGATTCGATAGATTTCCTAGCAGCATAAAAAATCAATCAATAATAGGTGTTAGCACTTAGCAATCTAGGAAAACATCATGTTGTGGAAGCAAAAACTTGTGGCTTTCTAGGGAAGCAGCAAATTGTTGCAAAAGAAAGCACTGCAGCTCCAAAGAGATTATTCATGTCATTGAAAAAAGCACTTCATTCAACTAGTATGTCTCTGTATTGCAAATTACAAAGAAAAAGTTTTTTCATCTTATGGACGACAAATTAGGAAGACAGCATCGTAACTCAAGCTTGTGCCAATTGCTCAATGAGAATCATAATATGTTTTTTTTTCCCTTTTTGGACTGATCCAAATGCAGTGATTGATTATGCATCAACTAGATCACCTTCCAGAGGATGTTTGTTTTGGGAAAAAAAAATCCTGCAACACTGTAGTTTCAAATTGATGCATATAACTGGAAATATCCGATTAAGACTTTATCCCATAAATCCTGCAGCAAAGAACTTCCACATGAAAGAGGAATTAGATTTAATACCTCATCCAACTTGTCACCTCCTTTGACCAGAACAGAGTAATAAACCTTCTGAAGTTTTCCATTGGCTGTGTCGTGACTCTCTTCTCGTTCATCTATGTAAGCAACACGCAGCGACGGATACCTAAGAAATTTTACAAAATTGAAGATGCATCAACTTTGCAGATTTGAACGGAGAACTGCTTATAATTTATTCAACAGTGATTTTAACTTACGTTAACATGAGATTTAGAATATTACTGTAACAACTTCTGTCTCGAGCATCAGGTGATTTTTTCTGGTTTCCATAAACTTGACAAGATACCACATAGGTGAACTTCAAATCTGCCAGAGCTTGTGCATGATCAAGGAAGGCTTTCTGATGAAGTTGATCCTGCCTGCTTAATTCCTTGGTTTGGCTTGCTGGCAACAGAAACAGCAACTAGTTTATTGAAGAAAGAAATGTGATAGATCCAAATGCTGGGATTCAGATTAACAGCAAAATATCGACACATAAATCACAAACCATTGTCTCCTGTGAATTCCAGGTTGCACTGAACTTCGAGAGCTTTCTTGTAGTACATCATACCCCTCACTGGTGGAAATTTTTAAATAGATAATATAGCTTAACCTAGATGCAGAAAAGAAATGAAACCAGAACAAGATAGCATGCAAATCACTACTATTAATACCTGTTCTAGCAAGCGTCTGCCCCCTGTATGATACCCACTGGCGAAGAAATTCTGCCTTTTCTTTGGCAGAGTAATTAAGCTCATGATCAGCTATTCGTTCCTCAAAATTTTTCCATTCATCTGGAATGTGGTCCATTCATTTTGTTAAGTTCCAGTCCACCAGAAAAACACAAAAGCATCAACAGATATGAAACATACCACGATATATTGTCTTCAGGTAAAATAACATTGTTATCCCATCTTCATTTTCCTTATTAAGATCTTCTTCAGAGTAAAGAACATCTTCTTTGTAAAATGGAGTCAACACACTAAATATATATATAATAAAATGCATCTAAAGTCAGAGAAACAAAAATTGTAATCAGTAGCAATCTATTTTCTGATAATACCTGAATGGAGCCATGTGATTTAGTTGTGTAATATATGAAGATTAAAGAAGCAACTCATTGTAAAGGTAATTGATAGGATAAGCAATCTTGTCCACAATTTTTATATTTCATTTATTCATTTTTTTTATGATTTATATATGCATTAGGAATGTTCAGATAACTTAGTAGTTGCCATCTGACAACCTACAATATTGTCCCTTGACAACAATGGTTTTGTAATCACTAACCTAAAGGAGAGCATGTCTCGGACTCTTGGAGCAGTTGGCATGTTCATGAATAAGGAATTTGCAAAGAAAGTGATACGGCGGCGAGCATCCAAGTTTGATGGTACATTTATGGCAGATTCCTTTGTGGTCAAAAGCAAACGGAGCCTAACAACCTAGGAAGAAATGTACAGCAAAATAAAACAGAAGCTCTATATAAAATGACAAGAGGATATCTATGAATATATGAGTATCAGAGTACCTTCTCCTTCCAGGATTTGTTTTGTGTAAGAGCAATATTGATCTTTCCAAAGCTCTGCTCCTTCTTGATATTTTGATCATCAGAACTGGTAGAGTGAGCTCTTTCCAGGATTCTACAGAAACAGAGAACATTTATTTAGTTGTGAACGTTCATTTTGTCAAAAAAAAAAAAACCTTAAATGAAGTTCACCTCCCCAAAATATTTGAAAAAATTTTTCACCACTTACTCATGGCCATGAATCATAATATCTTGAGTAATAATTTCTATGATGTCCTGGAGAACATTAATTATATGAGATCTGTTCACATCAACATCTTCATGGTTATCTACCTCTAGCTGTCAACATAGGAGTAGCATGAGTACTCAAATATTAAAAGGACCATGATGATAATTTCATTGATAAACTGATTAGTATAGAAGACAATGAAAAGGGGAAAATGGTATTATAAAGAAAGCACCATACCAAGACTTTTAGAAACATCTCCAACTTTTCACTGAGTAAAGGCAAGCCACTCATCCGGAATTCACTCAAAAATTTATTTTGTTGAATGCTTATGTCCACTTCATAACAAATGTGTCTTATAATCCTATTTCAGAAGGTAAGCAGAAAAAGGAAGTATAAGAAAAGACAGCAATCGATAGGCTTCTGAGGAAGGGGGGAAAACCATTTTTAGTATCATTTTTTAACAATCACATAGAGCCAGGTTGCATCACAGATTATTTATAGAATTTGAATGCCCTTACTTTCTATCTGCATCATCTTCCAAAAGGCCATATACTATGTCCCTCAACATCTCATAGGCCTCGATTACTGCTGAAAGCATATAATCATCCATTTTCTTAAATAAGTCGGCATCTTCCTTCCCCCTGAAATCTTTTGCCATGTCCAATGCTATAGGAATCTAGCATGTTGGTCAAATCAGGAGAACAAGTTAGAAATAATTTTATGTTGCTCATTACGATTAACGATGGGTCACAGTATACACCTTGCTAGCAAGTAAAAAGGGAGGCCACTGAACAACAGATACATCAGTCGAAGAATATGGTACAAGTAGCAAGTCCCTTTCACTGAACAGTGTGAACAACAAATATTAGGAACATAAAAGCATGAAATTAGAAATATTTGATAAATCTTTAAGCAAGAAGAGCCTCAACTGGTTGCTGATCAAATCTTCATTTCTCATAGAATAGATGAATTCATTCCACACTCGAGAAAAATTTGCAATATTTTTTCTTTCAATCAATGCTTTCTGCCACGGAAAATGCTAATTAGCCAAAGACCAAAAGAGAAATAATAAAGAAATAAACAAAAAACAAGGTTAAAATTCAATGCTATATAAAACAGATCAAGGAAACCAAAAGACTTGCTTGCATTCATGTTTTGGTAAATAAAATGCATAAAGCCGAAATATATACAAACATTCCAGAAAATAAAGATCAAAATTTGTAGACCTGTTAGAATTGCTACCTCTGAGTGTTTATCCTCTTTTGATGATGGAACAAGATGGCGACTGAAAGCTGAAGGCACAGACTCAAATCTGGACCTTAACATTCCAAGTGTTCGTATCTGGAATTGCCAAAGGTTTATACAGTATCATTTAGGATATAAACAGAGAACTTTAGATTTATTTTTTTTGTTCAATAAATTATAAAATAAAACCTGAAACTAAAATGATGATAAAGCACACAAGATAACTACCAGAACTATAGTTGCTACTTTATAATTGTATGAACAATAAAACAGCCACTTACCTCACCCAAATGGCTGAAGGCCCCATAAATCCCACCAAAAAGAGTAGAAAATATGGCATACCATATTTGCCCGTCCATAAAATAAACCTAACACACCAACAGAAATTATCATAACTAAGAGCATAACTGAGAACAAGTTCAACATGTTGCAAGATGTTATGCAGTCACTTACCAGCACAATAGGAGCCCATATAGCAATAACAACACCGATATTGTGGGTAACTACAGCAGTTTCAAATATGACTTGGTATAGAAACATAATGAAAAAAATTAGAAAGTCACAAAAAAAAATGAACTAGTACCATTTGGAAAGAACTCGTGCCATTGATAGTTGTCAATATGCATATCCATAATCAATTTGGTTGGTCCAACCAAAGGCAGTATCTATTGAAAAAATATGTAAACAGCTTATAAATAGATGAATATGAGAAATAATAGTAGGAAAATAAACATACATTGAACAAAAACGGAATCTAAACCATCCATGGCAAAAAAATAAAAATGTTTATGTGTTGACATCCAAGAATAGGAGTTTACCAGTATATTTTTACATTCTTAATTTTCTTTTCCCCCTTAAATAAAAAAAAGCCACATAATTAGAGAACCTAGATAAATCAATCTATAGAACTTCTCATCCGCTTGACGATACGTTCTGTTGCATCAGTTGAGAGCCAGCAAAGTCACTCTGGCTATTACTTACCCATGATAAGATTAATTATTTACAGATCGAAGAGGATAAAATAAGGGTAGCCAGATTTCGTTAGATTTAGGGGCTTGAACATGATTTCTTCTTATGTTACCTATATAGGTAACAAGCTATCCCGCAAATGCAACATCAATTTCCCTGTTGGAAAAAGGACACATATTGTTGGTTCTGACTTCCTACATTTATATGAATTTTGCTATATTCACATGTGTGCACACAAGAAGAGATTTCTGATAAATTCATAAAACAGGATGACCCAATGTACTAAGCACCCCACATTTGTAGGCTGTGGGAAGGATTGAATTGTACACAGCCTTACCGCTGCTTCACAGAGAGGCTGTTTCCACAGCTCAAACCTGTGACTTCCAGCTCACAATTAGAGTAAATTTACAGTTACACTAAAGCCATCCTCTTATGATACATTCATACAAACAAACATCTAAACATTTTCTTTGTGCAAAGATATGACGTCAGATGAGCAACAATGGTGTATTAAAATTTTAATAACTTTGTGTGCAAATGCATATGATGAATAAGCAATAAAATTGTATGAAAATTTGAAGGAGAAAAACCTCAACATAGTAGCTAAATGCTAGCTTGCTAATTAGCAGCATGACCCAGAACAGTGTATACCTAACAAAGGAACAATGTAAACAAGTTAGTAAAAGGAAAAAAAAATCTCCAAGTATAGCAGCAGCAGCACACCATAAATTTCCCAAGTTAGAACCATAAAATCATTCAAAATTTCCTTTAACATTTGCCTCCACGAAATAACAACAGTAATGAGATAAAATAAAATGGAAAACACCATGACAACCTAGAAAATTTTTATTTATCTTACTTTAAAAGTGTGAACATATCTTCATGCATGCCTCTTCCTACATATAGTTTTGGCTGCAGTAAGGAGAAATGGATACCAATTAACACCCAGGTTTAATTTGAAAAGACGAAAAAAATTAAAATAAAACAAAATAAACAATATCAACCAAAACCAGAAAAATGTTTTTTAGTCAGATTAAGTGGTACTAAATATGCTTGCCTGAGCCCACCACATAATAAAAGTCATAATCCGCCAGTTTGAGCGCTCCATTCTTCTCCGCAGGGGTGGAAGCACAAAAAGTACAGCAGCCAACACATTAGGTATCAAATACAATGCAACAGCATAATTATAGAATTCTTGATTCTGCCAATCTCTAGCCCAGTTGCTGAAGAATTTTACAAGACCTGTTGGATTCTGCACAGAACTGGAGTAACCAATTGGCAGAACTACAGCCCACATAGCTGCTACTGCAAACTTCAGAATGTATCTTAGTATCTGTGTGGCTTTTAAGCTCCTCCAGGCGTTAAGACTAAGAACTATATCCAGAGCAGCTGCAAGAAAGATAATACAGCAAAAGCAACTATATAACATGCCGCCAGAAGCCCAGAACAGAAATAAAAATACAGAGTTCAGAAAATAATAAATCATAGAGCTTTCATTCGTTTGGTTGATGTCCAGTAGTATGCATTTAATTAGTTTACTACTTTACTTAAACCAAACTGAATATAAAGTATAACCACAACAACCACAGTTAATGAAATGAATAACCAAGCAACACCGAACTACAATAACAGTGAAATAACTGAACCACAAAATTTAAGATTGGTTATTTATAATTTTTGGCTTCTCATTTCGCTTCTTTTTAGCCATAGAACAATTTGGCCTTCACAAGTTGTGTGTAATTTTTAGGTTCAGAAAAAGGGGCCAAAAACGCCTAGTTTGTTAGTACTAATCATGATAAGGCATAAATACAAGCTCCTAAATGTACATAATACAACAAGGATTTATTAGCAGGTGTGTAATCATCCAATAAAGCATCACAGATCAAGAGAAGGGATTGGAACCTCAGGATCTAGAGATTTATCGAAATGGTCTGTCTTTAAGAGAAATCTTTCAAAATTTCTCACAAAATTAAATCAAAACAATAACTAATATCAAAATAATAATAATAATAATAATAAACTGACAATAGAATTAGGCTAAATTGAAGCAATTGAAATTTCGGTGATACCTTGGAGAAAATTGAGAAAAGCAGAAGTGACGAAAATGCTCAAAACACTTCTGAAGACAACCTCATTGAAAACATCAACGATTGATCCAGATGAATTCCATGCAATGATAACCATAGCCTGAAAAACAAGTTAGATGAAGTTAATTCCTCCTATAGAATATGATTAAAACCCAATTCTTGTAAAATTTAAGCTACCTGAAAAGCCAATATAAAGAATATCCACATTCGATCAAAACTTCTATAGAGGTGCCAAAAAGTGCGGACTTCAACAAAATTTGTCTTAGGCTTCCTATGTCCACTAGTGCCTCGATTAGATCTCTGCAACAAAACCAATTTGCACTAACTTTTTAGGAAGTGATACTAGATGAATCTCTTCCCTCCACTAAAACCTAGAAAACAACCTTCATAATAAGATGGCAAAATAAATATTACTTCAAACAATCTTGAAAAGATCAAATGAAAATTGAGAATTGGATGCATACATTTCACATATAAAGTAAACATAATCATAAGAAATTTGTATTTTCTACATACTGGATGTTTATATATATCCTAATTTATCTTTCTTTTCTTGTTTGCCATAAAGATCATATCTTACCTATATTAATCTATGACTACCCATAGCATACAAATATAGATAAGTTTTTTTTTTCTATCCTTTTCATATATTATCTTTGCCTATCCCCTTGCAAAACATATCCTCCAAATACACTTTGTCAATGAATGGTTCTTTTGCATGTTCATGCACTGAATTGTTGGATCATAGATTTTACCTTATGAATAGAATAATATGCAACCTTTCCACATTGCAAAATACCTCTCCTATGGAAAAATGTCCAATACAAAAAATGATACGAACATTATTTCTTAGTGTATTTACTTTATTAAATACAGAATTGGGAGACAACATATGAAAAAGAATTTTCCCATCTTCGAATTTAATATAATACTTTTAACTCCTATCATGAATGTATGTGCATGTGTGTGTGTGCACACTATACATATGATGGATAATTTCATCTGAGGTACCTAAATTAGGGCATCATAACTGGTAAATTGGCTATAGTGGTTCATAAGGGTTTTTGGTTGATTCAATTAAAGTGAGTGTTTTATATTAAAAATTAAAATTCAGGTACTGTGGGTCCATGCCATTACAATATTCTAAGTTCAGACAAGGGTGTTATTCTTAGTCCAAACATAGCAAAATTTTTTGTTCTTCAATGTCTTGGTCCAATTCCAATTTGGTTTTTTTTTTGTCGTTCGGTTTTTTTAGTTCTTCAATTCTAGTTCACTCTAATTTGATTCTAGAAAAGACTTTAAATAATCTATGCCATAGAGTCTCAAACTTGAATTCACCTATATTTATATATATATATTATACTTGGTTTTTTATTATATTCTTCAGCTTGGATTTTGATAAAGAATGGGAACCGAACCAAAATGATAACATAAGTTCAGTTCAATTCAGTTCCTACAGTACTAATTCCGGTTTGAACATGTTCTTAGGTTCAGTTTGGGGAACTCAGGAACCATGCACATTCCTAAGTTCAAGTACCTATTTTGAAATTAAATAGAGACAAACGAAGAAGTACCTCATTTACAGGTGACATCTCATCATGAACAAAAAAATCTGCTTTCAAGTCCATTGGCCATTTCAGATTGAAACATTTGTCAGACCTAGAAGATGGAGGAGTTCAGCAAGTTTTCCAACTTAACTAAAGAAATAGAATTTACCATTCAAGATTCCTACCAAAAGTATTCATTCAAATCATCATAATTTCTCCATCTTGAATGGCTTGCTGTGCCTCCTTTATTTCTCTTAGATTCCTTTTTCACATGAAATAAAATCATTTTCCATAACATACATAGAAAAGAAGAGGTAATGAATAAAACAAACAGCGGATTACATTGAAATACCTTACGCAAAACCTGGTAAATTGGAGTTATAACATTCCTCAAGAAGGCTTCATCATCTGGAGCTGCTGTCTCATAGGTCTCTCCACTAACAGGATGCACATTGCTATATAATATTCCATAAACCTCATAGGCCATCTTACGCATGAAGAGAGGAATAAGCATTACTTTCAAATTAATGGATATGAGAAACACAATCAACATATTACATCCAAGAAAAATGTCCATCTGAAGTCTAAGATATAGTAAGTACCAGCAAAAATATACAACTTTGTTTATACAAAAACAAAAGAAAGGTAAACATTTTCCAAAATAATGAAAATTATGATATCATCTTTAACGTAACTTGTTGCCTTAAGTTGGTTTAATAGATAATCAAACACAACAGTATTTCAGGAAGGTAACTAACAAACTCACATTATGGAAGATATAGCAAATGCATTCTGGCATGAAGCGAATATTTGAAGCTTCACCCCATATGAGAAGATAAAGACCAATGTAGATAAGCTCTAATTGTTGTCTATCAGAACGCTGGGGAAACCTGCAGAACCAAAAGCAAAACAACTAAATTAAGATATCACACCTATTGTAATTCAAGAAACACTCTGATATTGGAAAAAAAAAGTACCTTAGATTTGATTCACAACGCAAATAGTCACACCAAGAACGATAGTTCTTAAATATTTTATCCATCAACTGCTCTATGGTGCCACTATCAAGCTGCAATTAGCTTCTAATCAAATGAATGATACACAAAGATACCCAAGAAAAAAAGAAAAGGCACTTATAGGCTGCAGAGGAAATAGAAGAATTATTTCAAACGAATTACAAAGCAATTTTCAATTAAGAGTTTTACCTCAGAATAATTTTCAAGGCTCCTTTTCCTTGCATCAATATTGGCTAGTAGCAATATAAGGTGCTCCCTCTGATTAGCCACATTCCCTCTCTTT
Source organism: Manihot esculenta (assembly GCF_001659605.2). Classification (NCBI taxonomy): domain Eukaryota; kingdom Viridiplantae; phylum Streptophyta; class Magnoliopsida; order Malpighiales; family Euphorbiaceae; genus Manihot; species Manihot esculenta. Next base: position 6,665,365 of record NC_035162.2, on the reverse strand, counting down.
GATTTTGATCCACAGGAACAGATAGGACAATAACATGTGGTTAGATAAACTGACATTTATTTCACTGGAATTCATACAGTATGATAAAACAAGGAGTAATAATTGAAACAAAAATCTCATGCCGATAAAGTTGACTTGTTATGAGAATAAGAGGTCAGTTAACTTATCATGTGGAAGCTCAGGGGTACCAATGAAATCCATGTTATATATTAAGTGAAATCCAAAGGAAGCATGGATCCAAATTCCAACCATTACAGAATCTAACAACATTTACGAATAGTGTTTCCCATGATTAAAAATAATGAAGCATACAAACTCATAAAGCGCCTTTTTGTATTTCCAAATTTAAACCTTATTTGAGAATTAACTTTAGAAAAGTGACACCAAATATGAGCATAAGTTGTTTTTAATATGTATATATAAAAGGAATTAATACAGATTGTGAAGTTCCATAGAAAACAACTATTTTGCATATTGTTCTTGTGTTTTGTTCAGAACCTAGAACAATGCTTTTGGAAATAATATATCATGGAGAAATCTCATGATCCTAAATTTCCATAGCCCTTCACGAAAAAATACATTGACTCTGGCACTTCCTAGTCGTAGACTTCATCATTTGCTATGGGTAAGGTTTACCTTGCTTCTGAAACAACAATAATTCAGTTTAGATTTCCTACATTATTAAGTGACACCATGACCAATTGTCTATCGCTTCTTCACTCAGAGAGATCAAAATTAAAGACTGCAAATCCTTCAAGCAGTTTAGAGGTTAGCAGGTAACTATGAGTGCAGACTAGGTTTAAAGCTAGCCAAGCTCACAAATAAAGCCCCAAAGCCTCTGCGCAACAGATGCAAATATAAAAAGAAATACAAAAGATCAACTCAATGTGAAACGCACCTGAAAACCAAAAACAGATGAAAGCCAATCAAGGATGTCATTTACTGATTTAACCCTTTCCTTTTGCACATCATGGTGGGCATCATGTGCCAGGCTGATTCTGGGCATGGGAAGATTTTCCACATTACGTAGTGCGTGGAGTGCAGCTTTGATCTACACTTTTAAGAAGTAAAAGGGATAACCGTGATGGCTTCTAGGCAATTAGGTATTAATTAATATATACAAAGAACAGAACAGAACCAAATAAGACACATGTCCAACCTCAGGAAGTTCCATAATTGCAGGTTTTATCCCTGCAGCATACAGTGGAAGAATGTTGTAATGCTCATACTGTTCCCTCAAACTATCAACATCTCGTGCATATCTTTGTGTCTGTGATGAAAAAAAATTAGTTTAACACTTCTTAAGTTTATTCCACGTGCAAACAGGTGCTTTAAAATGTTGTTCCCATATATAAAATCATACAAATCAAACCTCATTTTCAATTTTTGAAGTAGGTACGACTGTTATAAGCACATCATACAATACTGCCGCAATCTGAACGAGCTTAGCCATCTCTTCCCTTCAAGAGTTAGCAAAAACCAAAGATCAGGATGCTGTATGTGTTTAGTAAAACTTGGGCATTCAAACAATTGTACAGAAGGAAAATAGGCTAATTGGAGATAACGACTCACGGTTTTTTCACATATTGGCCTTCTTTTATGTTTTCTACATAGAATTTCTGGTAATACAGCTGGATTTCTTTTGGATCAGTTCCTGCAAGCTGACGTTGTGTTTCAACTTCTTCCTGCAATGAAGAAAATTCCAAAGATCTAAAACACTTTTCATCTTGGCAACCGTGAATATAACCCAGATTTTGTTCTAGAAATTGGAAATGAACAATCAATAAGACATGATGAAAAAATAAAAGGCCAAGAAATTCATTCAGTATATGTCTAATAAAATGAATATGTTACTCGTCATCTATTAGGAATCTGTAATGAGGCTAAACTGTCTATCCATTTCATAATTCTCAATATATACTTGCAGACTCTTGTTTGTCCTTGTTAATGGAACTGAAGTTTACTCTGGAATCTAAACCGTTATTCAAATTAAAAGCCAATTCCATGAGACTAGGAGCATAGATGAAATGGCACAGAACTCCAAGGAAAGCCAAGACTGCTCCCTTATCTAATTGGTGGTACAATCTAAACCTAGACCTTTCATTCAGAGAAGACACCTCTGATTATAAGTACTACACCTTGTGATATAATTGCTCCCTCCTCCTTGGTGCTAGTGTATGTATGGAAGTAAATGTGAAAGTTTCTAAGTAGTAAAGGATAAAATAAAAAAGTTTGGCTAAAATTGATAATGAACACAAATTTTGATTTTTTATTTTTGTCATTTGGCCAAAAAAAACCTACACTTCATAAAGTATCATATCCTAATCCTATATCAATTCAGTTAATCTGAAAAAACTCAATATTCACTTCCGTCCCTTCTCTGAATTCACAGTGCCAAATTTGGGCAGCTAACAGGCCATATTCCTGTTTGTCCTTGTTTATTTGCATACTTAACTACTCCCTCATCAATCCTACTTTTTAAGTACTTTACTTCCTTTCATGCTATTCAAATAAATGAGCCCTAAATTGCAATTTGTAACTTGCAAGCTGTCCTAGATTACTGTCCAAATGAAAACAATTCAGAACACCACAAACAAATATTGCTGGAATCCTAGGAAATAACACCAAACAAAATGAAATATTCAGCAACAAATGGCTCAGTAATGGATCACTGTCTAACAAAAGAATCAGATTATGGTGAATCAGTTTTACCCTTTCAAGCCTATGCAAGAGATAGGTCTTGAACTGGCGAACACCACGTCCATTTGAGAATGGATCCATCTTGTGAGCCTTCTCAAGAGCATGGAAGCGACCTAATTAGATAAAAGAATAACAATGTTAAGGGAATGACAAAAAGTAAAATTTTGGCAAAGCAACAGGGACTTTTTACCACACATTATACATCTTCAGCAATGTCACAAAATCAGCAAACAATATATTATGAATGTAAATTAAATGTAGCATGTAATGCAAACATAGTAAGAGGGGAAATGCAAGACCAGTCTTTGATTTATTTTCTTAGGAAATGATATCTCCCTACTTTACAAACAAAGAAATCATGATAAGCTAACTGAATCCACTGCACTAAGAAATTTTGGTTAGGTTTTAAAGTGCTTATGATATTTTTACACGCTACTATTGTCCATGGTTAAGACAAATGTCTGCAAAAAAAAATGGTGCAAACGCTCCATATGTACACTTTATCACAACTTTCCTGCAAACAAGCAGGCCCATGTGCTAAAAGGTAGATAACAAGGTCTACTGTAGAAGTTCAAATAAAAAATCATAAAATAGAATCAAAGTAAAGCCCTTGCATATGGAAATCAAATGAAATGGGAACTGAATCATCTGAAAGGATAGAACACCAAAAGAACAAACCCGTTTCTTGGTCCATGATATAGAAGTAGAACAACTATAAAAATAAGCCATTATCCTGAAGTAATTATCTGTACGAAAATTGATCTTTACAATTTTCAAACACCACAATCAATGCCTACACAAAAGAATTCCATAAACATAATGGATCTCCAAAGTAACTTTCCTCTTTGTTCACCAGACATATCAAGAAGTTTATTTTCGACCATCCCAATAAACAAAATATTCAATACATATATGTCCTTGGTCACACCATCACAATGGGACACACATATTAGGAGGCAAACTTTCACCAAATTTGTTAATGTAGAACAAATTAACCTTGGAAATAATATGCAAAACTCTGTAAAAAATAAAAGGTACCAGAGATATCAGACATTCACCTCCAACAAAAGACAAAGCGAAGAATGTTAGATATAAAATAATAGCAATAGTCCTTGCAATAATGAAAACCATGAACATTTGGACTTTTTGGACTCAATATCTTTTACCTTGTTTCAAACTAAGTTAAACTGAAGAGAAAATTACCCAAAGAAAAGTGGTGAAACTTTTCTTGTATGACTTATGAGTATAGCCTACACGGTCAGCACTCAGCAGTGGGTTCAATACATTTTTGTCAAGTTATGATAAAGTCAGAATACTAACTTACGGTTTTGAAATGTCATTTTCTGTGAAATTACTTAATGTTCCATTGATTTAACAAATTAGTTCACATTTTTGGAAAGATCTTAAGGGCAGCAGCCCCCCCCCCCCCCCACAAAAAAAAAAAAAAAAAAAAAAAAAGATAATGACAAATATTATTGTTATTGCTGTTGTTGATATCATTGTTGTTGTGTTTGTTATTGTTGTTGTTGTTTTGAGGCTTTTTGAAATTTAAGGTTTGATATACTCCTGTTTAATCTTTTTTCTTTAAAGTAACTCCAGTTTTAATTTTTAATACAACAGTGGTCAAATATATCTTTTGTAATGCAAGATATTGGAAATTTATTCTAGTTGCTAGGTTTGTAATGATCATTAGATATTTAGGAATTTGATTTAAACGACAATCCCAGAGATTCTATTCTGATAAGTCCTTGTTAACAAACCAAAACTGCTGGTTCACTTGCAGGTGTTAAATGAAGCCACTCATTATTTCTTCGTTTCACTGTAAAAGTTCACTTATATTTGCAGGTGGAGCTTAACAATATCACTTTAGCTTTTTTTTAAAATGACCTTCTTAATAAAATTATCTATTTTCCATTTTCACATTAAGATTCAAATAATAGTAAATGACACTTGACTCAACTAATAACCACAGCAACAACCAACTATTATTTGTTTCTTCTTTTGACAGTAGAGCAAAAAAAGAAAAGTTAAAAAAAAAAAACGATACAACAAGAAAATAAAGGAGAAAAGGCAAAAGGAGCTTACATAGATAAGCAACTCTGGGATTGTCCTTCTCAACCTCATTTGCTACCCGAAGAATGGGAGCGATAACCGACATAGAAGACGGGACAAGTTCACTATCGAAGGCAGAATCCTCATCGGGCAAATTGACCATCATTGTCTGAGCCCGAGTCATCTTCCGAGACAGCGAGCGCGGAGGTCCCCCGTCGCTTTTGGTCCCGCTGGAACTAGCCATCGGGAATCAATCACAGCCAGAATTACGATGGCTGCTACAAATTTGACAGTGAAGATAGAAACGCAAAGCAAAAGAACGGCAAATTGGGGTTTGAGAGAATTGAAAACGGTGGGGAGTATGCAATGGTTAGTTTTGGTATAAAAGAGAGAAGCCATTGGGAAAGAGATACTTTGGGTGAGGAGTGGGACAAAGTAATTGCTCAGATAGCAAGAAAAGAATGGATCTCTTTGATTTAGTGCTTTTGCTTTATCGCATAAACAAATGAGCAACTGAAAACTGGCTTTTCTTTTCTTTCTGAAGATGAAGCTATTTTTTTTTTTTTTTTTCGCTAAATAGCTGCTGCTTACTGCCGCTGCTTTTGTGATTTTCAAAAGTAACAGAATACGTTTTTCTCCTTTTGAACTGTGAGAAGAATTGAGAGCGGTAACTGGAAACCGGGGCTCCTGTTTCTTTTCTGTTATTATTTTCGCGGGTTGCCGCCCTCTTCAAGCCCAGTGGCGGAGCTTCTCACTGACTCGTGGTCTTTTTTTCTTTTTTTTTTCTAAAGCATTTGATATCAAAATTCTCCTAGAATAACGGTTATATATATAATTATTGCATGCAAATCAATAGTTATAAGTGAAATTTAAATGAAATTTATCAAAATTAATGAATATAATAAACGTTATATTATAAAATTTTTTAAATAAGTTCAATAAATATACAAGCTCATGTATAGCTTAATGAAGTATAAATAAATTTAATTTTTTTAACTAAAAAAATTTAAATAAGTTGTAGTTTAATAAAATATTATTTTTGTAAATATAAATATTAAAATTACTTATTTTAAAATAAAAAAATAAATTATTTTATTATTTAAATTATTAATAAAATATTTTACTAACTCATGACTTATTTTGAATTAAATACAAAATTCATTATTTATTTCACTAAAAATTATAAATTAGGCTTATTTAAATTTTGATAAAAAAAATTAAAAACTTATTTATGTTTTTCCGTATTATTTTTTTACGTACATATACCAACTAAAATAAATCACAACAAATATCATTCAATATGATGGTAAGTGCATTTAAATAAATCTGAGAGATTTTAAATTTTACTCCCCAATCCCTACATAGTACATAGATCTTATTTATTATAAAAAACAAAGTTACATCATGAAATTCTTTTCATAAACACTGTTTTTTAATTGAGTCTATTATTACTGGAGTAAAACTCACAGTAATAAAACTCATCAAAATGAAATGATGAAGGATCTACCCAACAAGTAATAAGGGAATTTTTCATGAAACCTGTTCTGGAAGCTTCCAGGTTTCTCAAAAAGCCATAACATTGATCCATGTAGTTTCTTCATAATGGATCCATGTCACTCTTTTTTTTATGATCTCAACACAAAAGATGTGTGTTTGTATATGTATTTGAATCAAATAATTTTCATTTTCGAACCATATGCATGACAATATCAAATGTCCAAAATCAAATCCAGGAAGCATTAGTTTTACGCTAACTTTGGAAGCTAGCTCAACGGCATTTCACCAAAAACTTCTGAGATTTTCCTCTGCCTAGTGCTAGGATATGGGTTTGGTAGTTAATTAAAGGCCGCAATGAAATTATTTGAATAAAGAATATAAGAAGTGACCATGTGATCTCAAAACTAGCATAATTGAAGTGTGGCTGATTGTTACTATTATTACTAAAAGTTGTAAAGGCCAAAAAGTCATAGTCGAAAATTGCCGATTGTTAGGAGTTTCGAACCGCCTAAAAAAGTCAAATGAATAAGATGGGATATGGGTCATCTAACTCCAGATGGGTTGAGGCCTGAAGGAAGGTTGATAGAGTTTCCCAACTTTCAAAGTATCCACATGGTGTGTTCACAAGCACAAGAACCTGGACTGCATGGACCTCAAGGCTCGCCTTGAAAGATTGCACGCGTTCCGATTGTAATTGCATGAGAATTGAACGCCAACAAACACAGAAAATTTCAAACAAAATCCACTAACTCACAAAGACGTCGGTCACCAACAAGCCAACCTACCACCCATCACTAATGCCATGCCTGTAAGGAAAAAAAATCACGTAAAATGTGCATGTTGATGCACTCTTGCTGTTCAAAAGAGAAAAATTTTGAAAAAGCTTGCAGTGTCCATACTTTATATGCAGGGTTTTATTTGGGATCATCATAAATTCTCAAGATTAATTCAAAACAAAGAAAAGTACCGACATTAAAATTCTAACAGCGACAATGGATATTGTGGAAGTAGAAAAAACTCCAATCAGGGTAATGAAAAGTTGTATTGCAATTAATGAATGGCGGTGTGGCTGACCAAACTCGAATTCTGTGGTTCTCTTCTTCGTCTGCTGCCCTTTAATGCTTCCTATAAATATTTTCTGCTTCCTTCCTAGTTCTTCACAACCCTCTTCATTATTTTACTTGTACTTTCTCCCACGTACTGAAACACTGATCAGCCTTCTTTTTCATTTAATTTGTTAAGCCTGCATTCACATAGAAAGAAAGAATCCACGGTCTCCCAGATATGGTGATTCTCAAGCAAGCAGACTGGGTCTCGTACCAGCTCTTAGCTAACTCATGTTACAGGGCTGCAAGGAAGATGAGAAGCTATGGTTTCTTGTTGAAGAACCCATCTCAAAGATCGTTACAGCAGCAAGCTCAGTTGTTTCCTAATGTGAGCAAGTGCAGTTTGGAGAATAGAGGGTCTGATACATTGGTGTGTGATATTCATGGGGGCTTGTTAAGAACCAGTTCTTTCTTCCCTTATTTCATGCTAGTTGCTTTCGAAGGTGGTAGCATTTTTAGAGCATTTTTGCTGTTGCTGTCATGTCCTCTTTTGTGGGTTTTGGACTATGAGCTCCAGTTAAGGGTCATGATCTTCATCACCTTCTGTGGGCTCAGGATAAAGGATATTGAGAGTGTTGGTAGGGCAGTTCTGCCCAAGTTCTATCTAGAGAATCTTCATCTTCAGGCTTATGAGTTATGGGCTTCAACAGGGTCAAGGATTGTCTTTACAAGCGTCCCTAGGGTGATGGTTGAAGGATTTCTTAAGGAATATTTGAGGGTTAACAAAGTGATGGGCACTGAGTTGCACACTGTTGGAAATTTCTTCACTGGTTTGCTGTCTAATTCAGGTTTACTAGTAAAGCACAGAGCTCTCAAGGATGTACTTGGAGACAAAACGCCGGAGATAGGCCTCGGAAGTTCAAGCCTTGATGACCATCTCTTCATCTCTCTGTGCAAGGTATTTATATTTTCATTTCTGATCAGCAATATATACATATATATCCATTTTACAAATTCATCTCTATCGTATAGCCAAGAATAACAAAAACATAAGTATAATAAATAAGAAGCTCTGCAAAGAATTCTCCACTTGCAAATCTACTGTCCTTGTGTTTCATGTACAATATTATTTTTCCCTCAAATAAGAAATGTAATTTACATGATTATTGAATGTGAATGTAACAGGAAGCTTATGTGGTGGACAGAGAAGAAAACAAGAACAGTGGGAGCAGTTCAGTAATGACGAGGGACAAATACCCAAAGCCACTTATATTTCATGATGGTAGGCTAGCTTTCTTGCCCACTCCATTAGCAACTCTACTAATGTTCATGTGGCTTCCCCTTGGATTCATGCTCGCCATCTTCAGACTCCTTGTGGGTGTCGTCCTTCCTTACAAATTAGCTTTATTTCTGGGCACTCAAAGTGGGGTAGAAATAGAACTAAGCGTCAAAAGTTGCGACCCTCCTGCAAAAAGCGCAGGCCACAAAAGGGGTGTCCTGTACGTTTGCAGCCATAGGACACTGTTGGACCCAGTTATTCTCAGCTTATCTTTAGGTAAGCCATTGACTGCTGTGACATATAGCCTGAGCAAGATGTCTGAAATAATAGCACCCATTAAAACAGTGAGGCTGAGCAGAGAGAGAAAACGAGATGGGGAGACCATGCAAAGATTGTTAAGTGAAGGTGACTTGGTGGTTTGTCCTGAAGGGACCACTTGCAGAGAGCCATATTTGTTGAGATTTAGTTCACTGTTTGCAGAGTTAGCTGATGAGATAGTCCCTGTGGCCATTAACACTCGTGTAAGCATGTTTTATGGAACAACAGCTAGTGGATTGAAATGCTTGGATCCAATTTTCTTCTTCATGAACCCTAGACCTTGCTACCAAATTCATATCCTTGAGAAGTTGCCCACAGAGCTCACCTGTGCTGGAGGCAGATCAAGCTGCGAAGTGGCTAATTATATCCAAAAACAGTTGGCTAATGTTTTGGGATTTGAGTGCACTACTCTTACAAGGAAAGATAAGTACATGATGCTAGCTGGTAATGCAGGCGTTGTCCAGTAAGGGTTTGAAATCCTTTATTTTTTCGTAATTTTTTTTCTGTATTATTAACAAATTGAATCAACGTTTGGGCTTCCAATTTCCATATTTTCATTTTTTTCCTTATCGCTGTTTTTTTCATATAAGATATATTAGATGATTAGCATTATATAATTAATTAATTAATCATACTCACAAAATTTAATTTGGTGATAAGTGCATTTGAACAAATCAGATATCAAGTTATAATCTCTCAATTTTTAATTTTTAATTTAAAAAAATAATTAATTAATTAATTAATATATTTTTCCATACTTTTGTGATTTCGCTTTAAAATATTAATTAAGATAAAAAATTTGAAGAAATTTAACAAAATATGTTAAATACTTACAGATCATCATGTTATTAGTTTGATAACTGGTATTGGAGATATTCACCTTAAACATGTGCTAGAGAAAAGTTATCAAATTTAAAAATGTTCAAACCCGTTAAAAAATATTGTCTTATCTTATTAGGTTTAAACAAACTGGATAATTTCGGACCGTTTGGCTATTAGCAAAGCGAGTCTAGGCGGTGATTATCCAAGGCATTCAATCCTAATCTATCTAAAGCTATTTAATAGTTAACTATATTTTAATAAATGGATTAATAAGACATGTTTAAAATTTTTAAGTCATCATTTATCTCTTCTCTTATCAATAAAAAATAAAAATAATTATAAATTCAATTAACTTTTATATTTTTATTTAATGAGTAAATAAATTTAAATTTTTTATCAATTAAATCTGAATATTTTTATTTAAGAGTCAACTAAATCATCACACAATATGATGTTATTTTTAATAATAAAATATTATTTTTTATAATTTTTAAAATCATCTATCTTTTTTTTATTTTTATATTAATTAAAATACTAAATTTTTTATATTTTAAATTAAAAAAATTATATTTTATTATTAAAAATAATTTTTATATTATATTAAAATTTATTTCTTTAATAAAAATATATAAACTTAATTAATAAAAAATTACTCTTTAAATAAAAATATAAAATTTAATTAAATTTAGTTTGAAACGATATTTAATACAAAATAATTAATTTTAAATTTTAAGAAAGACTTAAATTGGATTTACTTATTATTACTCTATGTTTATTAGAGATTCCCAATAATATTTTTAAGAAGAGAATTTCAAAATGTAAAATTTTCATATAAGGGGCATAAATTTATTATAAAATTTATATTCAAATTTCATTATTTATAGGTAAATTTTATATTTTAATTATTTTTTTAATTTTTTAGTATTAAATTCTTCTTTAAAAAATTTGATAATTTTTCGTATTAAAATTTTTACTGTAATAAATAACCTTTGACAGATGAAAACAATTTTCAATTTTTTAAAAAATTAACTTTTAATTTTTCATTTCCTAAATTTTATCTTAAATAAATATTATTAATTAAAACTGTTAATGTACTCTAAACATTCGTATTTCAATATCATTTGGTAGAATAGCCACAGAACCAGCTTAATCCTAATGGATAATGATCGATGGCACATGCCTTACATGTTCTCTGGCCAGCAAGGACTGAGGGCCCCCTAGATTCGGTGGCTTGGGAAAAAAAAATTTTCGGTGGCTTCTCATTCCGCAATTAATTAATTTTTTTTTCTATTTTCTTATTATGGAGGCGCCATTCGACCACACTTTTAGCCTCGTTTAGGCTCCAATCCATGTTTGGCTAGCAATGACGCTGCTCATGGATGAACAACAACTCTGTCAACCCCTCCTTTCCACCACCGTTACCATAACTTCCTCCTCCTCCGCCACCCCTATCATCACCCCAGCCCTACCCAACACTGGAGATGATTATTATTATGTTGTCGAGAGTTTCTCCTCACACTTCGGCATCATTCTCCGGCTTTTCACCATCTTTTCCATCGGAGTTATCTCCATATGGGCAAATTATGAAGCATCAAAAGGCTTTGGGATCACAATAATCAATGATATAAGTGACTTTCCAGCAGGCAAACGCTTCACCCTCTTGTACATGTCCAACGACAAAGCCACTCGTTTAATCCAAAGCTCCAGTTCTTTCGTTGAGAACATTCTTTATCCAAATATCAGCTACCCCAAGAAGAAAGTGAACCATGTCACTCTCCGGCTGTCTAGCTCCAACCTACCCAAATTGGTCACCGTAGAAACAAGCACAAACGACGAGTTCCTGATTACTTTAAGTCCATCAATAATGGATGAAGCTAAAAATCTTGATTATGTCCTTAGATCAATGGCTTTACAGGGGATGTCCCGCATATGGCTATGGGACGGCAAGGGTAAGGATAAGGGTCCGCCTTGGCTTCTCGACGGCCTTGTGGAATACATAAAGACGGTGGCAGGATCCGGTCCCATGACAGCTTTGGGTGCGTGGGAGCTGCCGGAATTTGGTGAGTTTTGCTTGGGGGATAGGGACCCCAGAGCAGTTGCAAAATTTCTGGGCCAATGTGAGCGGCAGAGCAAGGGGTTCATCCAACGGTTGAATCGAGGTTTGAAAAATGAATGGGATGATCGGACGGTAGAGAATGCACTAGGGACGTCGGTAGACAATATTTGTCATTCTTTTGTCAACTCGGTAAAATGGTAAAATGCAGTAAGGCTCACGTGAAATTCATATGATTAGACGTGTGGCTGCAGCGAAAAACACTTTTTTTTATTATTATTTCTTTGAATAATTTTGTTCAAATAGAAAACGATTGTAAATGGCAAGGTGGGCCATATTACGTTGAGGGCTTTTTTTTTTTCCTCCTCACAGTCAGCAAGTTGATATTATTTTATTATATATCTAAATAATTTTACAATACAAAATATATATGTCCCAGTTGGCTCCACGTGGAACAGAAACGGATAAGGATTCGTTAGCTTTAACTCTAGTTAAGAAGCTAGTTGGAATTTTTTTTTAATATATGGATTTAAAAGGCCAAATTAGAAAAAGCAATTTCTAAACCTACATTTGAATTTAGAATTATGTAGTGAAAATACCAAAATTAAGTAAGAAAAATAAATAAATAAATTTTTTAATTTTTTTATGTGATTTGTAATTTTTAATATTTCACACAAATCAAAGCTTTTTTTTATATATATACACAAATGACTTTAATTGAATTTGGACTTAAACACTTTAAATACTTGAAAAATAATTTTAGTACTAATAAACTTAATGCGACATAAATTAAGACATTAACATTTGAAAAATATTATCAGATTAAATTGCGGATGAAATAATTAGGATAATAGTCACCAGTAAAACTCAATCCATTCAATTGGATTCTTAAAATTGAAATTGCAATGTAAAACTTTTCAAAGCTTAAATGTTTCGATTGAGATAATAAGTCAATGCTCAAATCACCATCATATTTGAGTTATTAATGAGGAAAACAATTGATGAAAGCTACTTATGGTTAAAAAAATTACTATCAATCAATTTCTATTTATCTTTTATTTGAAATCAATAGTTTTATAAGAATTAAATTCAAGTAATTTTTTAATAATAATTTTTTTAAATACTCAAATGATAAAATCTAATATCTTTAATTCAATGGTGAATCCGTCCTTAATTGTTTAGGGTTATAAATAATAGAATCATTTTATTACATCCATAAAAGGATCAACTTAGCTCTAGCATTTAATCTCATTTATCTTAGTTTTTATTTTCCTCTTAATAACCATCGCAATGCCTTAGAGGACAACTCTTTTTCTGGTGCTTAATTTGATCTTTATTATCTTGTAAATTTAGAGATTTATATATATTTATTTATACACATAAATAATTAATTCAATAAAAAATGTAAATTTAAATCTACAAAACCAAGCTCAGAGTCAAAAAGCCAAAATGCAGTGATAAAAAAAAATTAAAAATTACAAGAATAATGTCCAGATCTAGTCTAGTTCCCACAGCCACAACCATAAGGAAAAAGGGAAAAAAAAACAGAAGAAAAAGAAAAAAGAAGCAAGCAAGCTGCAGAACTTTCTTTGCCACTAATTTACACATGAAAATAGAAAAAATAAAAAAATAAAAAAACTAGAAAAACCTGTAAGCCTCCATGTATGCTTCCGAGTCTGCTCTAAAACATAGACTACCAAGCAATTAAGAAAATTGCTGTTTAATTAAGGAGGAGGTTGTAATTAACAAAATTGCTTAAAAGCACGACACATGTAATTAACCTCAAATTAACATGATTATTGATTTGGGCAGCAGCTGGCGTCGAAGGGCTTGAAGGTACTGCTCCATAAACAGCTGCCCCATTTGAATTTGTGGTGTTCAACACTGACGAGCTTGTGCTGTAGTTTTAATTCATCAACCCTAATTAATTAATTAATCATAGTTTCATAATAATTTTTTAATTTAATTAATTAGTGGGAAAATTTTACCTAGTCGATGGATACTGACATGTCCCACTGCCTGAAAAGAAATATATATATTTTTGAAAATAAATTAGTAGAATATTTAAAAATTAATTGACTGATTAAAGAAAATGTTGCAGAACTCACTTGGATCGGAGTTCGTAGTAACCGCAGTTCCTCCAAAATTGCAGCTGCTTGGAATTGGATCCTTCTGATAATAGCTATTGAAGGCAAAGGAAGCATGATCACGAAGAGTATTAGGATTGTAACAACTTCCACCGCTCTGAATCGCCGAACAATCTGCACCACCGTACCCACAAGCGTAGTCCAATGCTACTTGTAACGCCGTCGGAGATGCACTTGGGCTCGCTATGCACCAGCTAGCTCCAGATACAGGTGAAGATGTAATGGCGGGTGTAATCATGGGCGTCATGGTTGCGGGCGATGTAGAATCTGGGTCTGAATTCGGGTTCATTATGGGAGTTGATGAAGTTGGAGTGGTCGGAATTATAGTCGGAACGGTGGTTATCGGAGTGGTAATATCCTTTTGGCTTTTGGAAACAGAAGTGAGATGATTTTGCTCTGTTCCATGGTCTAGTTTGCTAATTCTAGTACCTGAATTTTCAAGTCAAAATTAGAAAACTGGGTTTCGTTTAACATTATAAAAATGAAGAGAAGGAATTATTTAAAACATTTTTCAAGATCTCATTGATTTTTTTTAACAGCAGAAATGTATATAGTTAATTAATAATCAATTTGCACCAAGATCTAGGACAACAGTGCAATTAATATGAGTATCCATCTGGAGTAGGCCAACATAATAATTGGGAAGAAAAAAGAAAAGGAGAAAAGTTCTGAAGAAGCACCATCAAAAGTTTGAAAATCTACTTAGCTTAATATCTCAGTAGAAAGGAATCATATTTGAAGAAACAATCATCATTTCAGAAAAAGAGAACAATACCCACAGGGAAAAACCAATCAAACACATAAAAACGACAAACTAACGATTAACGATTGTATTAAGCAAAAACAAGAGAAGAGTGAATCATCACCTGAAGAGTGAAAGAGATGAAATAGGAAGAATACCAAATAATAAATGAATGTGGCACCCATATGCATGAGCCTAGCTCAACAAAACCCTCTTTTATTCTTCTGTTTCTGGTTCTGGTTCTTATATCCTTGATTGGAACCCACAAAACTTCATTTACAGTGATGTTGGTTGATGGACAGGAGGAGGGATCTTAATTGATTTACAGAGAAGTAGCTGGGGAAGATGGAGAGGGAGTAGGGAGGAAGAATTGAGAAAGGAGGAGACATGGAGAAGAGGAGAGTGCAAGCTAAGGGAAAGAGGGAAAAAGGAGGGAAAAGGTGAGAAGAAGGTTGAAAAAAGAGACAAGTGTTTTGGAATTTAGGTTTGGTAACTGGTAAGTGGCGTTTGTAATGATGATTGTGTTGTTTGCGTTTTTCTCTCTTTTTTTTTTCCTGTTATATATTATTAATGTTTCTGCTTCCCCTTAATAATGCATATCTCTCTCATCATTTATATTTTATACTGTTCTTTTATCCCATGATTTCAGTAATAAATAAATACATAAAAAATATTTTATGTGAAAAATATGTTTTTATGTTTTATACTATAATAAAATGAATTTCTCATTCTAGTAAGGGAAATTCATTTTTTATAAAATAACTATATTTTACCAACTAATTTTTAAATATTTTAATAAAAAACATTTTTTTATTAATTAATTTTGTTTAGTTCGCTAAATGTCATAAAATAAGAAAAATAAAGATCAATTTGGGTCTGTGGGATATGGTCTGATCTAACCGGGCAAAGTGATAGTGTGAGGCTCAAGATCTCTTCCTTTTTCTCTCCGTTGCTTTTTGGTTATTATACATATTATTGTTATTTTTTCTAATTTTTGGGAAAATTTGCTTTTTAATATGTAGTTGTTATTCCTGTGCAGGTGACACTTTCTTCTCAAAATTTCCACTCAACGTGGAATAAAATAAGATAATGATTCCTTGTTTGTAAAGAGTGGTGCATATGTTTTTCAGCTAAATTGGACATCTCAGAAATGCCAAATCATATTGAATTTATCGCAAATTGGGTAATTTCTAATATTTGAATATTAATTTTAAAATCAAATTTTTTTAAAAAACCAGGATAAATTTCATGTTAATAAATAATATATATATATATAATCTGCAATGTAAAATTAATAACAATCAATAATTGCTTTCGTTTGTCATCAATTTTAAAATTTTTTGAATATTTAGTTCTGCCATTAATTCAAAATCCTCCCATGCAAATCCAAAAGTCAAAAAGAATAGAAGAATTATAAGCATCATGAAACACAATTATTAGGTCAATAGTGGAGAAGAATTTCCCAAGTCTATATGAAACTTAGTTCGATCATCAGAAGTATCCAAAGTTGATGGAAGGCACCAACCTCAATTAGCTCATTACATAAAGCATTATTATTTATGGATAAAAATTTAAAAAAACAAAAAGTTTTTTCTTGAATATTAATGGGCATATTATATTGGGCATTTAAATATTAATATATCATTATTTATTAAATGAAATAAAAAATATAAATGAAATAAATATTTATTAAAAATATTTTAGTTTTTCGCTATTTCTTATATTTGCTAATATTACAAAAACGAATTTATATTGTTGTGAAGCTCAACGTCAGAAACGGTAAACTCATATCTAATTTGGGCAGTATCATAAAAAGTTGAAATTTAAATTATAGTGTTTAATAGTTAATTGCCACTAATGTCCAAATTTTACACTAATCACAAAATTCATGTTCGTACTATGATCGTTCCAATGGCAACAACTTTATATGAGTGGGCACTGGGCAGGGCCGCACTACACTTATCATAATAAAAATAATATAATATAATCTTTTTTATAATAAATAATTAATAAATTAATGAAAGTTATTAATATAATGTTACCACGTATAAAAATATAAATTAATTATATATATAATATATATATATATTTAACTAAATTTTTGTATGATATGATATGATATTGTTAAATAATAAAAATATATAAAAGGACTAAAAAAAGTGAACCATTCAATATTCTATAGCAGCACTTTTGACGAATTGAAGAGCTTTTTTTCGATTCATGCATTTATAATAAAATAATTATCAAAACACGCAGAATTCGAAAATATTTTCGAATTCTGTGTGTCAAACGGATGAATTCGACAATCATACTGTCGAACAAGTGAGTTTAACAGTGTGAGTGTCGAACAAAGAGCAGTTCGACACTTTAATTGTCGAACTGCCATTTGGTTGGTGAACTGGACATGTTCGGCACTTTGGGTGCCGAACATGTCCACAAGTTGCTGCTGAGATGTATGGACATGTCCATGCATGTCATAAAAATATTTTAAAATTTTAAATTATTATATTTTTTAAAAAATATTAAATTTTATTAATTTTTTATTATATTTATTTATAAAAATATTAAATTTTATTAAATATTAAAAAAATTTTAAAAAACTGAGATTGGAATGTTCGGCACGTTGAGTGCCGAACATGTCCAACATGCATGACCCATGCATTCCAAGCATGGATATCTCATTCATGCACGCAACATTGATGAAATATTTTAAAATTTTAAATTATTATATTTTTTAAAAATATTAAATTTTATTAATTTTTTAATTATATATTTTTTAAACATGTTAAATATTATAAAATATTTAATAAGACTAAAACATTAAATAAAATTAATACTAATCAATTTATATAATATTATAATATTAAAAATAAAATATTTAATAATTTTAAAATAATTAAAAAAATTAATAATACGGTTGAAATATTTTAGAATTTTAAATTATTATTTTTATTTAAAAAAATATTAAATTTTATTAACTTTTTTATTATATTTATTTATAAAAATATTAAATTTTATTAAATATTAAAAAAATAAACATAAAATAATTATTTTTAAGTTTTTTCATTAAAAAAATAAACATAAAATAATTATTTTTAAGTTTTTTCAAATTTTTAAGTTTTTTAAATTATTAATTATTTTTAAGTTTTTTTTAATTTTTTAATATTTAATAAAATTTAATATTTTTATAAATAAATATAATAAAAAAATTAATAAAATTTAATATTTTTTTAAAAATATAATAATTTAAAATCTTAAAATATTTCATCAATCTTAAAATATTTCATCCATCTTTAAAAAATTAATTAATTATTATGCATGGACATGTCCATACATCTCAGTAGCAACTTGTGGAAGTGCCGAACATGTCCAGTTCACCA
Organism: Manihot esculenta; assembly: GCF_001659605.2. Lineage (NCBI taxonomy): Eukaryota > Viridiplantae > Streptophyta > Magnoliopsida > Malpighiales > Euphorbiaceae > Manihot > Manihot esculenta. The sequence continues at coordinate 6,647,329 of NC_035162.2, read as the reverse complement.
ACCGGCAGTTCGACAATTAAGGTGTCGAACTGCTCTTTGTTCGACACTCACATTGTCAAACTCACTTGTTCGACAGTATGACTGTCGAACTCATCCGTTTGACACACAGAATCCGAAAATATTTTTGGATTTTGCGTGTTTTGATAATTATTTTACTATAAATGCATGAATCGAAAAAAAAGCTCCCAATTGAATACCTTGCGTATACAATCTATTAGTATTTTTTTTTTTAAAAAAAAGGAACTGTTTTTTCTTTTCTTGGATTTAATATTGAATAGTCACTGAATGATTGGAGCCCAGTCGGTGGATCTATCTCATCGGCTGTTGCCAGGGGCAGGAGACAGAGTCCATAGCAATTGCAGTCTGAAGTTAGCCTCCTAACCATTGACCAAAAGGAGAAAACTTGCCTAGAGCCAACATGTCAGCATCTCAGCCTAACCATGTGAAGCCAAATCTCATAAGAAAACTCGCCACATAACCACATATTTGCAATACTAATTAAAATAAAAGGATGGACTAAACTCAGGTTATGCGCATATCCTTTATTTATTTTAAAATAAGGAGGTGGCATCAAAATAAACTTAAGAAGAAAATTTGAGAAAAATGCTATTAGCTTTCTAAATTTTTAGAAATTTATTAGTGTATATTTAAAAGTTATTTAATTAAAACATTTTTATGTTTGTAAATTTAAGTTTTTTTAATTAAAAAACATTATTCATATTTATAATTACATTACTCAATCTCTATAATTTCAACTATTGTTTAATATTTATAAATTTAAATATCTATTATAAAATTAAAGTAAATTAATTAACTTTTTAAAAATAAATTTAAAAATTTAATTTTATAAAATATATGATATTTTAATTAATTAATTTTGAAATACGGAGATTAATTTATTATAAACTCATGAATCTAATTATACTTTTTCGAAAAAAAATTTAAGAGATTTTTTTGTTTTTTTTATCACTCTGGAGAGAGAAAAAAAGCCCTTCTGTTTTTTTTGTTTTTTGACAAAATTTTCATTTGTATAACCGGAAATACGGACAGTTTCTAGAAAGCACCCATGCTAATTTTTATTGCAGCGCGATGTCGTTTTGCTTAAAAAAAATCCAAAAAATTCAGGAACCCTAAAGTAAAAAGGGTTTAAGAAAAGGGGACCCAGACACCCAGTTTCGTTGTTGACCGTCAAGACAAGGAATTTTTTCCTGTCTCCACTTTACAGTCTCCGCAATTCCTTCCCAGTCGCCTCGCCTCTCCCTATTGCAGCATCGCCGCTCTCCTTCAAGCACTTCTCGCCTCTTGGACAGCCTGTCGCAGCTCCGTCTCTCCCTATCTGCAGCTGTTAAGACCTCGTTTCTGCCATCTCTTAGCCTCGCCTCGCCTCGCCTCGCTGACAGTTTAACCTCTACTCTCCGGTGTTCTCCTTCCGGCTCTAGGCAGTTGGCAAGTTTTGTTTTTTTGTTTTTTTTTTCAGCAATTCTATCATTCTAGGATTTCTCCTCCAAGAAGAGTGGTGAATGTGAAATTCCATTTTTTTAAATTGTTTTGTCCGCCCATGAAGAGTTTGTCTATAGGCACAAATGCCGCCATTTGCGTACTTGTCCTGAATTGGGTTTTTTAGGTGACAGTTTTCTTCTGGCCTTCAGAACGATTTCTAGTACCTTTTTTTTCTTTTTTTTTTGTTACCAAGTTACTTGGATTGAACTTGTCAAGGATTTGCGTTTTTTTTCTTGTGGTTCATCAGTACTTGTGAATTATTCACTAATTTTATTTGCAATGTTCGTTTCAGTTCGGTTCTATTTGTACAGTCCAGTTCAATTTGTATTTTCTCTTAATAAATTCCGGTTCAGCCGAGCATGAATAGCTGATGCTGAAATCCATAGTATCTTAATATTGTTAGGGCCGAGAAAGATAGAAAAATAAATGGACAAGAAGGTAGAAAATCAAACTCAGCTTCACAAGAAGCAAGTCCATCTCTTTTACTGCGCAGAATGTGAAGACCTTGCCCGTAAAGTCGCTGCTCACTCGGACCTCATCACTCTCCAATCCATCAACTGGAGGTTTCTATATTTTTGTTTTGTTGATTTTAGCGGTCTTGTTCTATTTTTTTGTTTTTCTGCCATGAACGTGACGTGTGTAATTTTGGTATTCTCTTTTACTAAACTAAGAATTAAATGAATGACTCTCTTCTTTGTTCTGATTTCTTCTTAGCATAGAGATGGATCAGATGTTTGATGTTGGATTTTCATGGTAAAAAGAAATTCTGTTTTCAATAGAAAAGCCTACACACTTGTATGGTAATGCTTGTGATAATTTTTATAGGAATGCTAGGAAGAGTACTTCCTGGATCCTTTTGAATGCAGCAGTCTTTTCCCACTATAATTGGGTTTCTCTGGAACTTTCCTCTTTCCTCTATAGTACTTAAGGTTTACCATGAATGCAAAATTAGCTGACTTACATTTTTTAGGATTTGAGTTTTGGTTAATTTAAGCTATATATTCTCCAAAATGTTGCATAAAAACATATCTCCTTTCTTTTAAGGGAGAAAGGGGACATCAAACTCTGTATCTTTTCTTAAATGAGATACTCCAGTATTCTGCCAGTGAACGTAGACAGTTTGAACTCAGACAAAAAAGGGTAAAAATTGGGATATTCTATATTATATTTATCTTATCTACATGATACAGAAGGATTCATAAAAGCTACCCTGACAGCTAGGTAAGAGTATAGTGGAGTTGAGCACTTCTGATGGAGAATTGTGACACTTTACAAGCATTTTACACACCCATCTGCTTTCAAAACAAGTATGTCGTGCTTAGAATCTCTAATGTCTTAGTCTAGATTTTTTCTTGAAAGTTTGGCCTTTTGCTCCAAATTTTAAAATCCAAACCAAAGAATACACGCATGCACACTTGATCAGAGGTGCATCAGATATTAAGTATGCAACAGTTGCTATGAAACTAAGTTTTAGTAATGAATTGCTGATGTTCTAGTTAAGCAACTCTTTCTGGCTATAAAATTTTACTTCTGCCTATTTGTATTGATATCTTTTATGGGTTCTTAAATTCCTTACAATACACGTAAATATTTTTAGTTAACAGAGCAAATGACCATCACATTGTAGTGTAAGATGTATTGCATATTAGCTTGTAGGTGTGTGAGTTTATATGATATGGAATAGTGATGAGTTTCTTTTCATTTATCAGGAATTTTGATGATGGGTTCCCAAACCTTTATATAAACAATGCACAGGAAATGCGAGGTCAACATGTTGCCTTCCTTGCAGCCTTTAGTTCCCCAGGAGTCATCTTTGAACAACTTTCTGTCATATATGCACTTCCTAGGCTGTTTGTTGCTTCATTCACGCTAGTTTTGCCATTCTTTCCAACTGGCTCCTTTGAGCGAATGGAAGAAGAGGGAGATGTTGCAACTGCATTTACCATGGCAAGGATACTTTCAAATATTCCCATATCAAGGGGTGGTCCCACTAGTTTAGTCATTTATGACATACATGCTCTACAGGTTTTTCTCCATTATCTTTTATGTTATTTATTTATTTGCTATTTTTTTTAAAAAAAAATTAACTGGGATACAATTATTCTACCTTTTCCCATTATAGAAGTGTGGAGTTTACTAAGTGTTGGCATTTTGTAATTTATCCTTCAATATCCACGGTTCCTTTTTGCTTTATTTAAATGTATAACCTCTGAAGTCTGACCATATTTTATTATTTAGTTTTAGAGTAAATCGAAATTCTTCTTGTGTCATCTTCTATTGTAACCATTGGAACATATTCTTGGATTTGTTTAGTTTTGTTGTTGAAACTGTTGCTAAGAAAGCACTTTCTGAAATATATTAGTTGGAGAGTATTAACAATTGATTGACTTGTTCTAGTCAAAAGAACTTAAAAAAAATAAAACATCTTTTCCAATTTTTTTTTTCAACAGCATCTGAAATGATGTTTTTTTTAAAAATTGTTTTCTAGCCTTGAATTGTAATGACAAATAGGCTCTTAATGTTTGAAGTTACTTTTGATATTTTCTATCAACTGACAAGAGTCTGTTTCTTCTTCTTTTAATTATCTTCCCCCTTTTTTTACAAAAAATATGCAGGAAAGATTTTATTTTGGGGACCATGTCTTGCCTTTGTTTGAGACTGGGATCCCTCTGCTAAAGCAACGTCTTCACCAGCTTCCTGACTCTGATAAGGTTTGTTGCATAAAAATATTGCCCTTTTTTTTGGTTAATTGCTCTTGTTATGTTTCTTGCAATTGTTGTGATCATATATGTCTGTTCCCTTGAGCATTCATTAGCACAATAGCAGTAGCTCGGTTGCTGCCAATTATGTATTTCTCATTTAATGGCTTTATTCCATTATCTTTCAGATTGTTGTTGCATTTCCAGATGATGGAGCTTGGAAACGATTCCACAAGCTGTTGGACCATTTTCCCATGGTTGATTTTGAAATTTGCTTAAGTGGACTAAATAATTTCACATTGCAATTGCTGTATGGTCTCACTAACTCATGTTTTTGAGATTTAGGTGGTGTGCACAAAGGTTCGTGAAGGTGATAAGAGGATAGTTCGACTAAAGGAGGGGAATCCTGCTGGTTGTCATGTAGTTATTGTTGACGATTTGGTGCAATCTGGAGGCACCCTTATTGAGTGTCAGGTATTCATAATCTGTCAAAACCCTCCTACCCCAAAGTAGTTATTTTTCTGCGACTTGTTAAAATAAATATTATTTAGTTTGTAACTAATGCTGTTTCAAAATTATTCAACGTCTTGCCCTTACTGTGTTAGTTGTTTTATGTAACCCATGTAACTTGTAGAAGACAGCATTTGCTTCTCCTATCATATTTATTTTTTCTTTGAATAATGGTTTTATATACTTTGTTTTCTTTCTTCCCAAACTTTCTTGTTGGAAGCTGTTTCCTTGATCAAATTCTGCTGATAGATTCTTGTAGTTTTGAATTACTTCTCATACCATATTTACTTCTCATTTCCATATATATTTTTTTCCAATCATGTTAAGAGAAAATTCATCCATGTTGAATCCTACGTTAGTTTGAGATAGGTAATGTGCTCTTATAAAGAGTTTTAGGCACTCTTTTCTTCAAAAGCTAGCTTTTGGGATGAGTTAAGTCTGACCCAAATTTAATAAGATATCAGAGCTTCCCTGCCGATGTTGAGTCTCCCATAAATATTTCATGTTCCGGCGTAGTTTTTAGGCACTCCTTTCTTTGATCTAACTTTTGGGTCTTGATTTAATAGTGAACTTCTACAACTTGCCTTTTATTCCCTGTTCAACTTTTTTTTTTTCCAGAAAGTATTGGTGGCTAATGGTGCAACAAAAGTGAGTGCATATGTCACCCATGGTGTGTTTCCTAAGCGCTCTTGGGAGCGTTTTACTCATAAAAGTGATGGTAAGACCTGCATTTTGTCATTCATACACACCATATAAATTTTATTTAATTTATTTGCTTATATTTTGTGCATAACATTTTTAACGTTCAACAATTATCTGATCATATTTCCATTTGGTTTCACTTTTGAAAAAAAGGCTCGGGAAGTGCTTTTGCCTATTTTTGGATCACAGATTCATGCCCTCTTACCGTCAAAGCCATAGCAAATAAACGTCCATTTGAAGTTTTGAGTCTTGCTGGATCTATTGCAGATGCTCTGAAAATATGAGCAAGGTACTTGTCTGGGTTTTCATGTGGTGGGATGTTAATGCATACCTGTTATAAATAAAAGCGGATATGACCCCTCCGCATCTCCTTGTTTTTCTCATAACCCCTTTGATGATTCTGGTGATTTTTCTATAAAAAGAGAATTCTCCAATACTCTTCTCAACTGGTGTTTCATGAAGATTAACGGTAATCCTCTTAAAAGAGTATTAATAATATATCTGTTTTGATACGGTACTTTCAGTTTAAGTTTTGCTGACCTGAATTCTGATCTGAATGATGATAACTTTTTCAAAGGACCTTGTTGGCCGTAGGAGTGCTGTTCTTTAATGTTTGCAGACTTGCAGTAGAATACTTTTTTGTTTTTTTAATGATGTGTGTGATTCTATTTTGCTGAAGATTAATTAGTTATGACATGCATTCATGAAGTTTCTTGAAAGTGGATGTTAAATAACCCTAAGGTCCTGTTCCGCAATGCTAGCGGTTGCAGTGGATAGTTGTTTAGATAGTATTTAATCAAATGTTGTAGAATAGGTTCTCATAAATCACCCTCTCATTTACTATTACCAAATAATAGTGTTTTAATTGAATTAAAACACTAAGCATTACTTTAAAAATAGTTACTGAACTGAAAGGTAAAAGTATAGAGAGATGAGGAGGCATCGAAACATAAATGTGAATGTGATTATTCTTTGTAAGTAGGGGTGTAAGTAGGGTTTGCGCAGTATTCGGTTCAAACTGAAAAAATTGATCGAATCAAATTGATTTGAAATTTTGGTTCGGTTTTTTATATATTTTGGTTCGGTTCGGTTTTTAATTTTAGAAATTTCGGTTATTTCAGTTCGATTCGGTTTTGATCAGAAAAAACCGAAAAAACTGAACCGAACCGATTAGTGATAATAATATGTTTTTTTAATAATATAGAGAAATTAAATTATATTAAGATTAAAATATTTTAATTAAATTTTAAAATATTAAAAATAAAGTGTAAAAAATAAAAAAATTATTAAAAATCGAAACCAATCAAATCGAATCGAATTGAATCAGATCGGTTTGGTTTGATTCGGTTTCTGATCAAAATCGGTTCAGTTCGGTTTTCATAAACACTAAAATTTCGGTTTTTGGTTTATTTGGTTTGATTCAATTTTAAACCGAATTGATTGAATGCTCACCCCTATTTGTAAGCACTTTGCTCATCTTTATATTTAAAAAGAAATAATTAAAAAAATCAATGAGCGTGAAGATTATTATTTTTTATGCACAGTTAACACAATTATTCGAGTATTTGCTTTTTAATAATTGATTATGCGTGAAAGTGGGCCCATAAAAGTTAGTGTTTATATGTTAACGTGTGGACTGTTGAGGATGCACCCAAGTCTATGGGCAGTGGGAGTGGGCCTCAGTTCTTGACGATCACAAACTCAAAGCAACAATTCACGTGGCCACTTTCCCTAGTGGCTACGTATGGCTATGGTGTAATACTCTCAACCCTACCCTCCTACATATGCGTATGCAGTATGCCCGTAAGGTCACGGGTGTTGACCAAAAGGGCAAATACGTAAGTATATCCTTTTTGTTTTGTTGTTTTCGGAAAAATGGGACTACCGCTTGCGTATTTAGATGCATGATTTCATATCCTCAAGCGATTAAATATTTTTAAAATTATGATTTTTTATTATTTTAACCTCTTTTCTCTTTCGATACTATTAAAGCAACTAAAGGTGATTGGCCAATTGTTTAATCTCAGTATTATAAAATTTTAGTTTAGCTCATTTTAGTTTATTCTGTTTAAATTAGTTATAAATTTTAATTTGAGCTTAATTTAGTTTCAACATTAAACTTGTTTTTATAAAATTTATCGATTTATATAAAACACCGATGTGAGGTTTTATGATTTTCAGTTAAATTGAGTTTAAATTAATTTAAAAATATAATAATTTTTCTAATATATGGAGGGATGAAATGGAGTATGAATCCAAAAATTATTGAAGGATGGTGAGTAGTTTTGAGGGGCAAGCTTTAGGGTTTAGGTAAAGGAAATCCATGTCTTTAATACATTAATAATCCTTTGTTTAATCATGATTTGGGGTAGACTTCAGAAATCACTGCATATTTCTTTTGCTTGTCCATCCAGTTATTTGCTTCTCTTTATGGTTATCTGTAACGACCCGGAATTCTATCTGTAACGACCCGGAATTCGGTCTGCTACCGGCACTAGGATTCAGGTCGATTTAAGGTCACCGATATCCGTAGCAAGCTTGCTATACTGTCTGTATATCTGTAAAATCTCATACATGATCATACATTTTCTGTAAAAACATAAAACTGATGCTCTAAACTAAGGCTCAACCTGTGCATGCACTATCTCTGTACTATAAAACCCCTTACTAGAGCTTGCTCTAGATGGGTTCAACTCATACTCTGTTAAGCCTGGTTTTTCACATACTGATACAAACATTCACAGCACGGAAATAGACCATGTTACAAAAAGGATTTACAACATGGGTCAAGCACAATACTCTACACTATACAAGACTAAACCATTTTACAATATTACATGTCCACACTATGCTATTACAATATTCTTTACTCTTCTTGTACCCTGCTGACTTCCCTCTGACTCTGATCCTGCAAGACTGGGGTTAAAGGAGAGGGATGAGCTATACTAGCCCAGTGAGTAGAACAAATAAAATATGTTCATAAACATGCTCACATTGAATGCATCACATCACAAGTAAATCACTCATCTCAGACGGACAGATTCAAAATTCCCTTTGTTCTGTGTCCGGCCCGCGAAGGAGCTACTCAGGACTTCTCTACGCACCCTATGGTGCTTTGTGCCCGGCCCTTTCAGGGCTCCTCAGGACTTTACTCGGAGGGCTAGTGAATCCAAAACTATGTCCGATCCATACAAGCATAGAATAATGCAATGCGTCACATTAGTGTATTCTAGTGTACTCAACCTATTACATATCATGATGCATGGAACATGCTAAAAGCATTTAATGTCTCAATGTAAAACAGTACGTTTAGTTCCACTCACCTCTGGCTGACTCTGAGCTGACTCTGAAGCAGTGCTCACTGCTGACCTCTTTGGTTCCTTTGGTCCGTTCCTACACAGATGGACTCAAATGAGGGACCAAACTAACTCAAGAACACCTGCAAAAGAAGGCTGAACATGACACTTTCAGCGGTAGGTTCGGCGGCCGAAAGTCTCTTCCAGAGCCGAACCTCAAGCACTTTTGGCGGCACTTCAGCTGCCGAAAGTCCTCTCCAGAGACGAAAGTCCCTAACCTTCGGCGGCACCTTCGGCGGCCGAAACCCTCCTCCAGAGCCGAAAGTCCAAACTTTCGGGGGCAAGCTTGGGCAAGCTTAGGCAGCCGAAACCACCTCCTTAGCATGTTTGGCGGCCGAACCCTCTTTCAGCGGCCGAAACTGGATTCTCCAGTAAGGCAGAAACTTGTTCTGCTTCATGCAAACGTACCCAATCTCCACTCAAACATGCAACCAACAACTTCACAACCTGCATATACTCAAGTATAGGCACAAAGGGGTCCAAAACTAACCTAAACCCCAACAAATAGCACAACTAAACACAAACACATGCTTTGACCACAAATCAACCAAAACCTCAACTTACCCTAAACATGCATCTCTACCCAAACACTTCATAAAACCTTCATAAAACATGAAAAGAAGTTCAGGATCTTCACTTACCTCTTACAAACAAGAAGATAAACGATCCCAACGTGGAGATATGGAGAAACTCTCCCTCAAAGTCTCCAACTTCAAAACTTTTGGTTAATTTGCTCAAAAGCTTCAAAACACCATAAAACCCATCAAAACTTTGCAAGATTTGAAGAAAACATGAAAATCACCCAAGGAAGCTCATGGTCTCACCTCTGTCTGTGGCTGGAAAGAAAATCTTATCCATTCACCGACCTAGAGCCTTTTATAGGTGGCTGGTCAGACTACCTTCGGCGGCTGATAAGCGGTTGTCGAAGCCGTCAAAAATAAACCTATTAAACGATCAACAAATAAATTTGCAGATAGTGGCAATAGGGTCGAACCACAGGGAATTGACACTAAAGACCTTCCTAATAATGACCAAGGTAAAATAAATAACAAATAAATAAAAGAGGGGGTTTTTGAGTTGATGGATTAACACTAAATAGTATAAGAAAGCAGTAATTTAAAGATGAGTAAATCAATAAGAGAAAAGCTTCTAGTTGAAGTATGGTTCTATTTCAGATTGTTTAGAATTGATCATTGATTCTTTAATACTCCTATTTATCTCAATAAATTAGTTTTGGATGTGGAAGACGCTTCTCACAATCCAAATTCCTCCTTAGTTCTAATTTGATTAGGAAACGTTCGCTAATCAAACACTAGTTAACAAGTTGCCAAGGAACGTCCTTGGGGCATTATAGCATCGAACAACTGTTAACTGCATTAAGACTTAGAGAAACCTAATTCTAACCTTGCCAACCGCGTGGTCAAGTCTAGATCATGCAATTTGATTAAATGTGTATTTGAACAACCTAAGCAATTACGGACCTAAATCATTCAAATAATATTACTTAAGCAATTTAAAAACAATGGGCCCTTATTGATTCTAAAAGCAAAGTAATAATTATGGAAAGCTCAAATTGCATAAATATTGAAAAGAAATAGAAGTTTAACAATGGAGATTTAAATCTCCCAATTCATCACACTAATCTGAAATTCACCAACTTCAACTAGAAAAGAATGGATTTAGCCACTCATGGTGGACTAAATACACAAAAAGATGAAAAGAAAGAAAAGAAGAGCAGTTGCAGAGTTTCTGGCGAGGGAGAGGGTGCTGAGTTCCTGATCAGAAGGTTAGTCCTCTTGCTGGTTTTGAGACTCCCCTTTTATAGCTGAAGAATGGTCTAGGGTTTTGAAATCCCTTTTTGATTTGATGTTGGACTCCTCTTTTGATGTTGAATTTGATTGCAATTGGATTTCCTTGGATGAGAAGTTCTTTCGTGGCTCTTGGATTAGTGTTGGAAGTGATTGGATTGGATTTGGACTTCTGAAAATTCGGATTTCTGTTTGCTGTCCATTTTCCCGCTCTGCTGTAATTTTCTGCTGTCAAAGTGATTTGCCCGGCAATTTGACCAGTTTCTTCAAGTGATTGGGCAAATCACTGGGCAAATCGCTTCTCTGTGAGTCAGTCCTCTATGCCTTTGCGAGTGCTTTGGCCAGTGATCTTCGATTGTTTTGGTCAAATCACCTGCCCATATCACTGCTGTCTGTTGCTTCTGGGTATTTGCTTTAGCTTGATCAGGGCAGTGATTGGAGCAGATTTTTGGGCAAATCACTGGGCAAACCATCCTTTTGTAAATTTTCTGCACTTTTTCTTCCATTTTCCAAATTCTTCCTTTTCTGTAAAAACAAGATAAAAACCATAAATTAAACTGAAAAATGTGTAAATAAGCAATAAAGAAGATAATAAAAATGTGGCTAAATTATGCTTGATCAGCGGCCTAACGTGAAACCAAAACTCATGCATGTTTGGCGGCCGAACTTCACCTTCGGCGGCCGAACCTTGCATTTCTTCCTTGGCTCTTTTCTTTCAAAAACTCATTTCCTTTTACACTTAAAACATGAAAACTTACTAAAATCCTTTACAAAACCAGAACTCTTACCCTTCTAGCGGATTTCGACATCCGAGATTCCACCGGAAAGTAGAATGCCGATGCCGGACTCTAGCCGGGTATTACAATCTCTCCCCCTTAAGAACATTCGTCCCCGAATGTTCCACAAACAATGAAACACATAAAAAGGAGGAAACTAACTTTAAAACAGATATGGATATTGCTAGAGCATAGACTCCCGTGTCTCTCAGGTGCACTCTTCTAGATTGTGGTGGTTCCAAAGGACTTTCACCATTGGAATTTCCTTGTTTCTTAGTTGTCTGATCTGTGTGTCTAAGATCCGTACTGGCTGCTCCATATAGGTGAGATCTCCAAGGATCTACATCAGGCTCACTAAGAACCTTACTTGGATCTGACACAAACTTTCTTAGCATAGAAACATGAAAAACCGGGTGAATTCTCTCCATAGAAGCAGGTAAATCCAGCTTGTACGACACATTTCCGATCTTCTGCAAGATTTCAAAGGGTCCAATGTATCGTGGGGCTAGCTTACCCTTCTTCCCAAAGCGAACCACTCCCTTCATTGGAGACACCTTCAGCAACACCATATCACCTTCCTGAAACTCTATCTGCTTTCTGCGAATATCTGCATAGCTTTTCTGTCTGCTTTGAGCAGTCCTGATTCTCTCTCTGATCATGGGCACCATTCTGCTGGTGATCTCAACTAACTCCGGCCCTGCAAGAGCCGCCTCTCCTACTTCTTCCCAGCAAACAGGTGATCTGCACTTCCTCCCATACAAAGCTTCATAAGGGGCCATCCATATGCTAGCATGATGACTGTTATTGTAGGCAAACTCCACTAAAGGTAGATGCTGCCTCCAAGAACCGCCAAAGTCTAACACACACATTCTGAGCATATCCTCTATGGATGGTCCTCTCTGACTGTCCATCAGTCTGTGGATGGAAAGCAGTGCTGAAATCCAACCTTGTACCCATAGCACTTTGCAGACTCCGCCAAAATCTGGAGGTGAACTGAGGTCCTCTGTCTGACACTATAGACACTGGGACTCCATGCAACCTTACTATCTCCTCCAAATAAACCTGTGCTAACTTGTCCACAGAGTAGTTGCTCCTAACAGGGATGAAATGAGCAGATTTCGTGAGTCTGTCCACAATCACCCATATGGAGTCTATCCTGTTGGACGCTGCCGGTAAGCCCACTACAAAATCCATAGCTATGTTCTCCCATTTCCACTCTGAAATCGGCAGTGGGTTAAGCATTCCAGCCGGCTTCTGATGTTCCAGTTTCACCCTCTGGCAAACCTCACAAGCGAACACAAACTGTGCCACTTCTTTCTTCATAGCTAATCACCAATACACTCTTTTCAGATCCTGATACATCTTGGTGGCTCCAGGGTGAACACTGTACCTTGCATTATGAGCCTCCCTCATAATGTCTCCTTTTAAACTTCTGTCATCTGGTACACAGTCGATTCCCATAGCGGAGGATCCCTTGTCTGTCAAATCTGAACTCTGCACTGTTGCTTGACTGAACAGTCCTGGCAATTTTAACTAATTCAGGGTCCTCATGCTGTTTCTGAGCTACCTGCTCCAGAAACACAGGAGTCACTCTCATCTGTGCTATCAACGCACCCGTACCAGACAACTCTAGCTGTAGCCCTTCGTCGATGAGCTTATAAAACTCCCTCACTACTGGTCTTCTCTCTGTTGCTATGTGGGATAAACTGCCAAGTGATTTCCGGCTTAGGGCGTCTGCCACAACATTCGCCTTACCCGGATGATACTGAATCTTGCAATCATAGTCACTGAGCAATTCTACCCACCTTCTCTGCCTCAAATTCAGCTCTTTCTGACTCAAGATGTACTGTAAACTCTTGTGATCTGTGAAGATCTCGCATTTAACCCCATAAAGGTAATGCCTCCATATCTTGAGTGCAAAGATAACTGCTGCCATCTCTAGGTCATGGGTGGGGTAATTTAATTCGTGCTTTTTTAGCTGTCTAGAAGTATAAGCAATCACCCTATCATTCTGCATCAAAACACAACCCAGTCCCACTCTGGACGCATCACAGAACACTGTGAAGTCCTCATTACTGACAGGCAGAGCTAACACTGGTGCTGATGTTAATCTTTTCTTTAACTCCTCAAACCCTCTTCACATTGGTTCTGTAACACCCCCTACCCGGTTATTTAATTAACTGAGTCGGAGACATTACATTCTGTAACAATTCTCTTATCTTTCTTTTATTTTATATCATGTAAATCATGGCTTTTTTTTTTTTTTGTTCTTTTTAACCAACAAATCCGGCAGAGTTTCCCCTAAAATATGGACTTAATTCCATCTGTGAAAAATAATATCACACTTCTATCAATTTCAACCTTAACCCCTAAACTTCTTTCATTAACAATACCATTTCAATTCAGATCAAACACTTCATAATCATCTCATTCATCTCAATACAAAAACTTATACTAGTCATCCATATTTACACCAAAATTAAAATATTCAAATATATCTAATTCAGACCATATACAACCTTATCTCTAAAACTTGATGTACATGCCATATTTTCAAAATTAATTTTGTATAAAATGTACAAAATATATTCCAAGACAGTCAATGATGTAACTCTGGCTGGGTTGATGCAGACCTTGATCTACTAGTCCTTGAATTTACAACCTGCGCGAGGAAAAAATAAATTCCTACGCGCTAAGCAATTTGCTTAGTGGTGCTCAACTTTTTTTTTTTATAAATAAAACATTTAAATCAAAATTTATTTAACCACAGTAAATACAGACTTTAAAACCTTACTTTTAAACATTGTCATATCATGTAATTCTATTAATTTAATACACCTACATAAATTATAAATTCATACGTTAATCCGTAATTAATTCACTATTATTCTTTTTAATTATTATTATTATTTTTTTAATATAATATATATTTATTTAGTTATTTAGCACAATATACCTTATTTCTTTTTTTTTCTTTGAATTTCTATTCTTATCTCATATTCTTCTTATTCTTTTTAAACATCATATTTACACTATATCTCACTTTTCTTATTCCTTTAATTTCTATATATTTTTTTCTAATCTAATACCTTTCTCTTTCTCTTTTTTTTTTTTCTCAATTTCTTTTTTTCTTCCTCTTTTTTTTTTTTGTATTGCCACTATATCTAACCAACTTATATTTCTATCAAAGAAAAATGGAGTCATTACATTAGATCCATAACCTAAATTTTTGGTTAAATTACATACAAATTTTAAAATTTTCTATCTATTGAATCTATTATTTCTCAACTTTGATTATACAATATAATTACACTATTATTCACTTGGTCTTTCTATTAGGGTAGTAAAATTTCAAATAGAACATAAATAATAATTTCTTGAATTTATTCAAATAGAGTTGAGCACAAACCTTCCCAAAATCTTCCACAAGCCTAAAATTCTCTAATTTTCCTTTTCTTTTCCTTTCCCTTCCACTTCTTCTTCATGAAAAAAAAATAAACCAATAAATCAAATTAATACAATATTGCTCATAAGTATGCACATAAAATGAGAAGACATAACCCTACAACAAAAACCCTTAACATACCTTTCAAATTGTCAATATGTAATTAATATTTCCTCTCCCTCCACCATGAATTTTCTACTTGATTCTTCCTCCTACCTTGAATATTTAACTAGGGAAAAGACTTGGATGAGATGGGCTAGCACTTTGGGGTGAAAAATTGGAAGAAAATGGAGTAGAATTGAAAAGAAGAATTTTAGGGAAGAAAAATGGAAGTAACGGGAGAAAGAAAAAAGATGATCCCTAACTCTTTTCTTTTCATTTTTTTTTTAAAAATTAATTTGGGTTAAAGTGGCTAGCATTAAGCCACTTGTCCCAAAGTAAATGTTTAATTTATCTTTTCTTTATCTTCTCTCTTTTTTTAGGGAAGAAAAATAGGAGCAGCTATCTTTGAGAAGTCCTGAACGAACCTCCTGTAGTAACCTGCCAAACCCAAAAAGCTTTTAATCTCAGTCACTGAAGTGGGTCTGGGCCAGTTAGCTACAGCCTCTATCTTCTTGGGGTCTACCTCAATACCTTCGGCTGATACAACATGCCCCAAGAATGAAATGCTCCTCAACCAAAACTCACTCTTAGAGAACTTGGCATATAAACCATGCTCTCTCAAAGTGTGCAGAACTGTCCTCAGATGCTGGGCATGCTCCTCTGCATCTCTGGAATACACTAAGATATCATCGATGAAAACAATAACAAAGTTATCCAGATATTCACTGAAAACTCTGTTCATGAGATCCATGAATGCTGCAGGGGCGTTAGTCAACCTGAACGACATTACTAAGAACTCATAATGCCCATATCTGGTCCTGAAAGCTGTCTTTGGCACATTTGCCTCTTTGACTCTCAACTGATGATACCCGGATCTCAGATCTATTTTAGAGAAACAACCTGCTCCAGCTAGCTGGTCAAATAGATCATCGATCCTAGGTAGGGGATACTTATTCTTGGTAGTGACCTTGTTCAACTGCATGTAGTCGATACAAAGTCTGAGGGATCCATCATTCTTTCTGACAAAGAGCACTGGAGCACCCCAAGGTGAGGTACTAGGGCGGATGAAACCTTTATCTACCAAGTCCTGCAACTGTTCTTTCAGCTCTTTTAACTCTGCTGGCGCCATCCTGTAGGGAGGAATAGAGATAGGTCTAGTACCAGGCAGCAAGTCTATTGCAAACTCTATCTCCCTATCAGGTGGTAGTCTTGGAAGCTCGTCTGGAAACTCTCGGACTACTGGAACTGAGGCTGGTTCCCTAACCTGTCTATCTAGCTCTCTCACATGAGCCAGAAACCCCTGACAACCCCTCCTAAGCAAACGACGAGCCTGAAGGGCTGAGATCAAACCTCTAGGTGTCCCCCTTCTGTCTCCTTTGAAGACACACTCTGACCCATCCTGGTCTCTGAGACTAACTACCTTGTCTCTGCAGTCCAAGGTAGCACCATATGTAGATAGCCAATCCATCCCTAGAATGACATCAAAATCCGTCAAATCTAGAACCACTAGGTCAGCTGGAAGGCATCTACCCTCTATGAACACTGGACTAAAGCGACAGACTGACACTGCCACTGATGGGTCACATTTGGGTCCACTGACCCAGAGAGGACACTCTAACTCAGAAACTGTAATACCCGGCTAGATTCCGGCATCGGAATCCCTACCTTCCGGCGGAATCTCCGTTGGAATATGGAATTTTGATGATGCCAGAGTCTTCTAGAGGGGTAAAAATGTGATTTCTAAAATGATTTTTACTGATTTCATGGTTTTAAATGAAAAAGATTTGAGTTTTGAAAAAGAATAGACCAAGGAGACATTTGCCAGGTTCGGCCGCCGAAAGTGAAGTTCGGCCGCCGAGCGCTTTTGGCCTCCGAAAGCTATGTGTGAACAAACCAGGTTCGGCCGCCGAACCTCAAGTTCGGCCGCCGAACCTCAAGTTCGGCCGCCGAACATGGGGGTGTTTTGCATGCACGTTAGGCCGCCGAAGGAGGTTTGGCTGGCCACCTATAAAAGCCCCTCACACCGAAAATGGGCGAGATTTCTCCCCATTCTCGAGCTCAGGTGTGTTCATGTCCTCCTCTAGTCGTTTTCTTGCTTTTTCTTCAAATCCTTCACGTTTTATAAGCTATATGGTTGTTTTGAAGAGTTTTAAAGCTTGGATCAAGGTTTGGAGAGCTTGGAGACTTTAAGAGTTTGGGTTCTCCACATCTCAAGCTTTGGGTCGCACCAACCCTCGATCTTCAAGAGGTAAGTGTGGATCTATGCCTTCTTTTACGTTCCATGAAGTTTTAAGTGAGTTTTAAGAGGTTTTGATGGTTGAGCATGGGTAGAAATACATGTTAGGGTTTATGTGGGTTTTATGCCCAATGTATGATAATGTATGTTTACGTGATGTTTGTGTTGGGGTTTAAGTTAGTTTCAAGCCCCTTGAGCATATGGGAGAGAGTATGCATGATTGGGAGAGAGTATGTGAGGTTTGGTTTGTTTTTGATGGTTTTGGCCTATGTGGGTCATAAACTATCTATGTGTGCTTAGATGTTGTTTTTGGGAGTTTAAGCTTGTTTAAGCTCCATTGTGCATGGTTAATGATGTATGCATGTGTTTGAGAAGTTGAGTGCTTGTTTTGGGGTGTATGGAAGGTTTGGGAGGCTTGAAATGCACAAAGGCTGAGTTCTGGATGAACTCAGGTTCGGCCGCCGAAGGTGGTTTCGGCCGCCGAACCTGCCTGAGGATGCAGGGATTGGCCGCCTAACCTTGCCCCCGAAAGTTGAGTTTTGGCTTGAAAGCAGACTTTCGGCCGCCGAAGGTAATGTTCGGCCGCCGAAAGTGCCTGACTTTCGTCTCTGGAGAGAGGGTTCGGCCGCCGAAGGTGCCGCCGAACCTGCCTGACTTTCGTCTCTGTCTGGGACTTTCGGCCGCCGAAGGTGCCGCCGAAAGTGCCCTGTCTAGCCCTTTCATGGGTGTTTGCTATGCATGTTTAAGTGATGCTTTAGGGGGTTTTTGGGGAGTTGTTTATGAGTTGTTTAGAGTATGTTTGGCACCTCACTGGAGTCCACCTGTGTAGGATCGGACCCGAGGAACCGAGGTGTTTAGCAGTGTTAGCTGCTTCAGAGTTAGTCCAGAGCTAGCCAGAGGTGAGTGGAACTAACCCTTATGTTTTAAATCAAATGTTTTCAGCATGTTCAAGCATGTTCATGCATCATGAATACCATGTTATGCAATAGGTTGTTTGCATTAGAATTCACGAATATGACGCATTGCATAATACGATGATAATGATGTGGATGGATACTGGATGATCCTCTAGCCCTCAGTATGTTATGACATGATATGAATTGATATGATATGGCATGTATGATATGATATGAGACGAGAAGCCCAGGCGTGGCCGTATCGCCCCTGGCATAGAGCATGAGAAGTCCAGGTGTGGCCGTATCGCCCCTGGCATAGAGTATGTGAAGTCCAGGCGTGGCCGTATCGCCCCTGGCATAGAGTATTGTTGACTTGTTATGGTACGAGATTGATATGTAGAGGGCTATTGGTGACAGATTCATCCTTGAAGTGATATATTTGTGATGTGACGCATTCCATGATAGCATACGTTAAAATGAACTATTTTCTTTTACGGTTTCTGCTCACTGGCCTTTTTAGCTCACCCCTCTCCCCTAACCCCAGGTTTGCAGGGTCAGAGATAGTCAGGAGATCAGCAGGTTACGTCCATGGTCATGTTTATGTAATAGAATAATAGTGGACATGATGTAATGTAAAGTTATGTAAGGATGTAAAAGAGTTATATTGTAATATGACTTTATGTTATATGTTCAGAGTTATAGTATTGTGCTTGGCCCGAGTTGGTTAATCCCTTTTTACATGAGATTTTAATTGATGTTGTTACATGTGATGGACCGAGTTTGACTCAGGGCATGCTGACCCTAGGGGTTCTATGAGTTCAGTCATAGTGCATACACAGGTCAAACTGGTTAAAGGTAAAGTTTTAAATGTTTTATGGATATGTTTGACCATGTTTGGGATTACACCAGCTGTACAGGATGCATAGTAGGCTTGCTACGGGTCCCGGCGGCCTTATGCCGATCTGGATCCTAGCGCCGGTAGCGGTCCGGATTTTCGGGTCGTTACAGAAACTATCAGACCCAATCTCTCCACGGCTCTCGAAGCAATAAAAGAGTGAGAAGCACCGGGGTCCATCAGAGCATACACATCAGAATACCCAATGATGAGCTTACCTGACACCACTGTGTTCGACGTATTTGCCTCCTCTTGTGTCACTGTGAAGATCCGTGCTGGGGCTACCGGACCTTCACCTCGGGAACCTGCTGCTGAAGAAGAGGCTGACCCTCTCCCTCTGCCTCTGCCACTACTCTGAGGTCTGGCTGGAGCTGCTGGCTGTGCTACACTGCCTGAGCTCATCTGCTGGGATGGTGCCATAAAGGTCGCCTGAGGACATTCCCGTGAAAAATGTCCCTCCTGTCCACACTTATAACAGGCTGAAGATCCCAACCGACAAACTCCTCTGTGCGGTCTCCCACATCTCATGCATACTAGACTGCCTGTGCCAGAGCTTGAGCCACTACCCATTCCCAGACTAGACTTGATCTTGTTCCAGAACTTGCCTTTCTTCGCTTTAAACTTTTCTCCTTTCTTGCTGCCAGAAGCTGCTGCACTGGGGGTCTTAGAACCCGAAGACTGTGCCACTTGCTGTTTAACTGTTCCCTGAATAATGGCACTCGCCTCCATTTTCCTGGCGGCATCCACTATAGAGTGTAAACTCTCTTTCTCTGCTGGAAGAATCAAGGAGGAATACCTGGGATGCAGTCTCATGGTATATCTCCTTGCCTTCTTTTGGTCAGTGTCATAAGCCTGACCCACATACTGAAGCAGATTCAGAAACTTATCTATGTATTCATCTACACTCATTTCCTCGGTCTGCCTCAACTGCTCAAATTCTATCACTTTCAGCTCTCTGGAACTGTCAGGAAAAGCCCACCCAGCAAACTCATTGGCGAACTCTCCCCATGACATGCTGTCCAACCTGGGGTCCACATAATTCTTGAACCACTCTCGAGCTTTCTTACATTTCAATGTGAACCCTGCCATCTCAATGGCTCTACTATCATCAGCTCCTAACTCATCGGTTATCATCTTAACCATTCTGAGGTACTCAAATGGATCATCTCCCGGATTGAATTTAGGAGCATCCAACTTCAGGTACTCTGTCATTTTCACTTTGCTTCCCTCAGCTAAGCTAGGTTGAGGTACTTGGACAACAAGGACTACTGGTTCTGATTCTGGTGGTGGTGGTGGAACAGAAGGTGCTGAACTTGGCTCTGGGTATGCTGAACTGGGATGAAAAGGTGTGGGTGGATACATAGGATATGGTGGGTAAAAAGGAGGATAAGGCATATAAGGCATGTAGGTAGGATAGGGGGAAAAACTAGAGTAATCCGACGTATCCCCCATCGGATACCCTGGGCCCTGTGGAAAGGGTGGATAATGGGGTGAATAACCAAACCCCGAGGCCTGAGCGCCTCCCTGAGATTCTCCCATACCCTCTTCCGACCTGCCCATACCCATGCTTTCCTCTCTTGGCTGATCCACATCCATAGCCTCCCTCACTTCCTCTGACCTTCCTCTGCTATCTGTTCCTCCTCTGCTCTCGTCAACAGACCTTCTAGGGTCCCTTGACGTATCCTCCCTGTTAGACCTCTGAGACCTTGCCCTTGGCAACGCAGGAGGACAAGCATCTGAACCCTCATTCACTGGTGGGACTCCAGTCAATCGTGCAGATCGACGAGTTCCTCTCATCTTCACTTTCTGGAAAACAATACATAACAGCACACATCAGCATATAAACATCACATAACAACAATGCACATGCATATCTCATGGCATTACACCTCAGCAAATAGACAGGACTCAACATCCTATCCTAGTGGACATACTTTCCTATTGTGCTTCACCTACTATAACCTCTATGAGCCCGATACTCTCTATCTAGGTTCGACCATAGGAACCTAGGGCTCTGATACCAATCTGTAACGACCCGGAATCCAGACCGCTACCGGCGCTAGGATCCAGGTCGACTTAAGGTCGCCGGGACCCGTAGCAAGCCTGCTATACTGTCTGTGTACCTGTAAAATCCCATACATGATCATACATTTTCTGTAAAAACATAAAACTGATGCTCTGAACCAAGACTCAACCTGTGCATGCACTATCTCTGTACTATAAAACCCCTTACTAGAGCTTGCTCTAGACGGGTTCAACTCATACTCTGTTAAGCCTGGTTTTTCACATACTGATACAAACATTCACAGCACGGAAATAGACCATGTTACAAAAAGGATTTACAACATGGGTCAAGCACAATACTCTACACTATACAAGACTAAACCATTTTACAATATTACATGTCCACACTATGCTATTACAATATTCTTTACTCTTCCTGTACACTGCTGACTTCCCTCTGACTCTGATCCTGCAAGACTGGGGTTAAAGGAGAGG
This sequence comes from Manihot esculenta, assembly GCF_001659605.2. Classification (NCBI taxonomy): domain Eukaryota; kingdom Viridiplantae; phylum Streptophyta; class Magnoliopsida; order Malpighiales; family Euphorbiaceae; genus Manihot; species Manihot esculenta. The sequence continues at coordinate 6,625,905 of NC_035162.2, read as the reverse complement.
GATGAGCTATACTAGCCCAGTGAGTAGAACAAATAAAACATGTTCATAAACATGCTCACATTGAATGCATCACATCACAAGTAAATCACCCATCTCAGACGGACAGATTCAAAATTCCCTCTGTTCTGTGCCCGGCCCGCGAAGGAGCTACTCAGGACTTCTCTACGCACCCTATGGTGCTCTATGCCCGGCCCTCTCAGGGCTCCTCAGGACTTTACTCGGAGGGCTAGTGAATCCAAAACTATGTCCGATCCGTACAAGCATAGAATAATGCAATGCGTCACATTAGTGTATTCTAGTGCACTCAACCTATTACATATCATGATGCATGGAACATGCTAAAAGCATTTAATGTCTCAATGTAAAACAGTACGTTTAGTTCCACTCACCTCTGGCTGACTCTGAACTGACTCTGAAGCAGTGCTCACTGCTGACCTCTTTGGTTCCTCTGGTCCGTTCCTACACAGATGGACTCAAATGAGGGACGCAAATGAGGGACCAAACTAACTCAAGAACAACTCTAAAATACTCCCCAAAACCCCCCTAAAACATCCTAAAAGAATCAAGAAAAACCTGCAAAAGAAGGCTGGACAGGGCACTTTCGGCGGCAGGTTCGGCGGCCGAAAGTCTCTTCCAGAGCCGAACCTCAAGCACTTTCGGCGGCACTTCGGCTGCCGATAGTCCTCTCTAGAGACGAAAGTCCCTAACCTTCGGCGGCCGAAACCCTCCTCCAGAGCCGAAAGTCCAAACTTTCGGGGGCAAGTTTGGGCAAGCTTAGGCAACCGAAACCACATCCTTAGCATGTTCGGCGGCCGAACCCTCTTTCGGCGGTCGAAACTGGATTCTCTAGTAATGCAGAAACTTGTTCTGCTTCATGCAAACGTACCCAATCTCCACTCAAACATGCAACCAACAACTTCACAACCTGCATATACTCAAGTATAGGCACAAAGGGGTCCAAAACTAACCTAAACCCCAACAAACAACACAACTAAACACAAACACATGCTTTGACCACAAATCAACCAAAACCTCAACTTACCCTAAACATGCATCTCTACCCAAACACTTCATAAAACCTTCATAAAACATGAAAAGAAGTTCAGGATCTTCACTTACCTCTTACAAACAAGAAGATAAACGATCCCAATGTGGAGATATGGAGAAACTCTCCCTTAAAGTCTCCAACTTCAAAACTTTTGGTTAATTTGCTCAAAAGCTTCAAAACACCATAAAACCTATCAAAACTTTGCAAGATTTGAAGAAAACATGAAAATCACTCAAGGAAGCTCATGGTCTCACCTCTGTCTGTGGCTGGAAAGAAAATCTTATCCATTCACCGACCTAGGGCCTTTTATAGGTGGCTGGCCAGACCACCTTTGTAACGCCCCGAAAATCGGACCGCTACCGGCGCTAGGATCCAGATCGGCGTAAGGCCGCCGGGACCCGTAGCAAGCCTGACATACAACCTGTATACCTGTATAGTCCCATACATGATCAACAGCATACATAAAACTGTAAACATTTTTCTTTCTTTTCCAAGCTCAACCTGTGCATGCACATAACTATAGACATAAACCTCCACTGGAGCCCTCATCAAATGCTCCCATGGGGTGTCTCATCATTACATAAAGCTTGGACTATCATAGATCATATCTCATAAACAACTCTATAGATCATGTGTATAAGAGGGACAACTATACATATAGGGTCAAGCACATCTCTAATCCTCAATATCATACATAACATTACATAACTGTTCAATACTCTTACATTACATCAAAACATTTGTCATGTCCACATTCTAACTATTACATAACATCTCTTCAGTACTCTGGCTAACCTTCTGATCTACCCTGTACCTGCACATCTGGGGTTAGGGGAGAGGGGTGAGCTAGAAAGCCCAGTGAGCAGAATAGAGAAAAACATTATATTAAGGTTTCATGCTCACATGAAATGCAACACATCACAAACAAATCACATAAGGATGGTATCGTCACCTCTAGTCCTCTACAATCCAAAGTGCCGGGACGTAGAATGGGTCAACCGGTCTTTCTCTTACATAACATACATAACATAACATTCCAATATGCCAGGGACGTAGAATGGGTCAACCTGGTCTTTCTCTTATTCTGGCCGGGACGTAGAATGGGTCAACCGGCAAACATACCATACCATGTCTCATCATAACATATCAAGGACTAAAGGATCATTCAATACCCATCCACATCATCATCAAGTATGCAATGCAACATATTCGTGAACTAATGCAAGCAACCTATTATATTCACATGGCATTCATGATGCATGGGTCATGCTCAAAATTCACATTTCATTAATTAAAAATTTAGGTTCATTCCACTCACCTCTGGCTAGCTCTGACAATACTCTGAAGCAGCTATCACTGCTGGGGTCCTCGGTTCCTCGGGTCCGAACCTACACAGGTGGACTCGAATGAGGGACCAAACATACTTAATCAAGACTCTAACATACTCCCCAAAAACCCCCTAGAATATCATGAAAACATCACATAAAAATATGCATGAAATGGCTGAACAGGACACTTTCGGCGGCAGGTTCGGCGGCCGAAAGTCCCAGACATAGACGAAAGTCAGGCAGGTTCGGCGGCACCTTCGGCGGCCGAAAGTGCCCGACAGAGACGAAAGTCTCTTTTCGGGGGCACCTTCGGCAGCCGAATGCTGCCTCCACAAGAGGGGTTCGGCGGCCGAAACTTCCTTCGGCTGCCAAACCTGGTTTCTGCCAAACGGGCAGAAACTTGGTTCAAATGAACCTCCTGCCTCCCAAAACCATAAATCATGCATATTTTTCAACCAAAGCATGCATACAAGTTCCTAGGGGCCTCAAACATGCATATACCCCATCTACAACACTTCAAACACACATCAAACATGCCACATTGTTCATCAAAGCATCAAAGACCCATAAGTTCAACATATACCCTAACATGCATTCTACCCCTTAAAACTTCATAAAACTTGTTTAAAACGCATAATAAGGGTGGATCCGAGCTTACCTCTTGAAGAAACGAGAGGGAAGACGATCCTAGCTTGGAGATGAAGAGATTGAGCTCCTTGAACCTCCAAGCACCCAAAACTTGCTCTTTGCTCACAAATCTTCAAAATAGAAGTTAAAACTCATGAAAAACATGAAAGATCTAGGGAAAACACTCAAGGTTGAGGGAGGAGCGGCGGAGACTCACCTTGGCCGACAATGGGAGAGAAAAAGCTCGCCCATGCGGACCAAAGGGACCCTTTTATATGTGGCTGGCCAGGCCACGTTCGGGGGCCGAATGTGCCTCCACAACTCATGCAAGTTCGGCGGCCGAACATAAGGTTCGGCGGCCGAACCTGGATTTCCCTCTCATGCTTTCGGGGGCCTAACGTGCCTCCTAATCACATGCATGTTCGGCGGCCGAACTCGTCTTTCGGCGGCCGAACCTGGGTTTTCCTCCAAAGATTTTTCATGCAAAAACTCATTAAATTTCGTACTTAAAAACATTAAAAACATGAAAACATTTTATAAAACATGCTTTTACCCTTCTAGAGGTTTCCGACATCCGAGATTCCACCGGACGGTAGGAATTCCGATACCGGAGTCTAGCCGGGTATTACATTCTCCCCCCCTTAAGAACATTCGTCCCCGAATGTTCCTCAACTAGTACATGCATAGCATACACAATAATCATATCATACAAAACACATAAAACACACAGGGACTAACCTTAAAAGAGATGGGGATATTGCTGGAGCATAGACTCCCGTGTCTCCCAAGTGCATTCTTCCATATTGTGGTGGTTCCAAAGGACTTTCACCATCGGGATTTCCTTGTTCCTCAACCTTCTGATCTGTGTGTCAAGAATCCGCACTGGCTGCTCTACATAAGTGAGATCCTCTTGGATCTCCACATCAGGCTCACTAAGAACCTTGCTCGGATCTGACACGAACTTCCGTAACATAGAAACATGGAAAACCGGATGGATTCTCTCCATGGAAGCAGGCAAGTCCAGCTTGTACGATACATTCCCAACCTTTTTCAAGACTTCAAAGGGTCCGATGTACCGTGGAGCTAGCTTACCTTTCTTACCAAACCGAACCATCCCCTTCATTGGAGACACTTTGAGCAACACTAGATCCCCCTCCTGAAACTCTACCTGTTTCCTGCGGATGTCTGCATAACTCTTCTGTCTGCTTGCAGCAGTCTTGATCCTTTCTCTGATCATGGGCACCACCCTGCTGGTGATCTCTACTAGCTCAGGCCCTGCTAAGGACCTCTCTCCAACCTCTTCCCAACAGACAGGTGATCTGCACTTCCTCCCATACAAAGCTTCATATGGGGCCATCCCTATGCTAGCATGATAGCTGTTATTGTAGGCAAACTCCACCAAGGGTAGATGCTGCCTCCAAGAACCGCCAAAATCTAGCACACACATTCGGAGCATATCCTCTATTGTCTGGATGGTCCTCTCTGACTGTCCATCAGTCTGGGGATGGAAGGCAGTACTGAAATCTAACCTGGTACCCATAGCACTCTGCAGACTCCGCCAAAACCTGGAGGTGAACTGGGGTCCTCTATCGGATACTATAGACACTGGGACCCCATGCAGCCTTACTACCTCATCCACGTAGACCTGCGCTAACTTATCCACAGAGTAGTTGCTCCTAACTGGAATGAAGTGAGCAGATTTAGTGAGTCTGTCCACAATCACCCATATGGAGTCTAATCTGTTGGACGCCGCCGGTAACCCCACTACGAAGTCCATAGCTATATTCTCCCATTTCCACTCTGGAATAGGTAGCGGGTTAAGCATCCCAGCAGGCTTCTGATGTTCCAGCTTCACCCTCTGACACACTTCGCAGGCTGACACGAACTGTGCCACTTCTCTCTTCATAGCTGGCCACCAATACACTCTCTTCAGATCTTGATACATCTTGGTGGCTCCAGGGTGAATACTGTATCTCGCATTATGAGCCTCTCTCATAATGTCTCCTTTTAGCCCTATGTCATCCGGTACACATAGTCTGCTCCCATAGCGGAGGATCCCCTTATCATCGAATCTGAACTCACTATCTTTGCCTGACTGAACAGTCCTGGCAATCTTTACTAACTCTGGGTCCTCATGCTGTTTCTGAGCCACCTGCTCCAGAAACACAGGTGTCACTTTCATCTGGGCTATTAAAGCACATGTACCAGTCAACTCCAACTGTAGACCTTCCTCCATGAGCTTGTAAAACTCCTTCACCACCGGTCTCCTCTCTGCTATAATGTGGGATAGACTGCCAAGTGATTTCCGGCTTAAGGCATCAGCTACTACATTAGCCTTACCCGGATGGTACTGGATCTTGCAATCATAGTCACTCAACAGTTCTACCCATCTCCTCTGTCTCAAATTCAGCTCTCTCTGGCTCAAGATGTGCTGCAGGCTCTTATGATCTGTAAAGATCTCACATTTTACCCCATAGAGGTAATGCCTCCACATCTTGAGTGCAAAGATAACTGCTGCCATCTCAAGGTCGTGTGTGGGGTAATTCAACTCGTGCCTCTTCAACTGTCTAGAAGCATAAGCTATCACCCTCCCGTTCTGCATTAGCACACAACCCAAGCCTACTCTGGATGCATCACAGAACACTGTGAAGTCCTCATTGCTGTTTGGCAGAGCTAACACCGGTGCTGAAGTCAACCTCTTCTTGAGCTCCTCAAAGCTTTCTTCACACTGATCGGTCCACTCGAACCTCTGATTCTTTCTGGTTAATCTGGTTAAAGGAGCTGCAATTTTGGAGAAGTCCTGCACGAACCTCCTGTAATAACCAGCCAAACCCAAGAAACTTCTGATCTCTGTCACTGAGGTGGGTCTGGGCCAGTTAGTCACCGCTTCAACCTTCTTGGGGTCCACTTCTATTCCATTTTCTGACACTATATGCCCCAAGAACGATATGCTCCTTAACCAGAACTCACACTTGGAGAACTTGGCATACAAGCCATGTTCCCTCAAGGTCTGCAGAACTATCCTCAGATGATGGGCATGCTCCTCTGCATTCCTGGAATACACTAAGATATCGTCTATGAAGACAATAACAAAGTGATCCAGGTACGGTCTAAACACTCTGTTCATGAGATCCATGAATGCTGCAAGGGCGTTAGTTAACCCGAACGGCATCACAAGGAACTCAAAATGCCCATATCTGGTCCTGAAAGCTGTCTTCGGTACATCTTCCTCTCTGATTCTTAACTGGTGATACCCGGATCGTAGATCTATCTTGGAGAAACATCCAGCTCCTGCAAGCTGGTCAAATAGATCATCGATCCTTGGCAACGGGTACTTGTTCTTGGTAGTGACTTTGTTCAACTGCCTGTAGTCGATACAAAGTCTGAGGGATCCATCCTTCTTTCTCACAAATAGCACTGGAGCACCCCAGGGTGAGGTACTCGGTCGGATGAAGCCCTTGTCTACCAACTCTTGCAACTGTTCTTTCAATTCTTTCAACTCAGCTGGTGCCATCCTGTAGGGAGGGATAGAGATCGGTCTAGTTCCAGGCATCAATTCAATCTCGAACTCTATCTCCCTAACAGGTGGTAAACCTGGCAACTCGTCTGGGAACACATCTAAAAACTCATTGACCACTGGCACTGCGGCGGGCTCTCTAATCTGACTGTCTAGCTCTCTCACATGAGCCAAATACCCCTGACATCCCTTCCTAAGCAGCCTTCGAGCCTGTAGGGCCGATATCAGACCTCTAGGCGTACCCCTCTTGTCTCCTCTGAAGACAACCTCTGACCCGTTCTGATCTTTGAACCTGACTACCTTGTCCCTGCAGTCCAAGGTAGCACCATGGGTAGATAGCCAGTCCATCCCTAGAATGACGTCAAAGTCTGTCAACTCTAGAACCACAAGGTCGGCGGACATGCATCTTCCCTCTATAAACACTGGACTACACTGGCAGACTGACTCTGCAACTGACGGGTCACATTTAGGTCCACTGACCCATAGGGGACACTCTAACCCAGAGACCATCAACCCTAACCTCTGAACGGCTCTCGGTGCAATAAAAGAATGAGATGCACCCGGGTCCATTAATGCATACACATCGGAACACCCAATGATGAGATTACCTGACACCACGGTGTTGGATGTGTTAGCCTCCTGCTGTGTCATGGTGAAGATCCTGGCTGGAGCTGATGGACCTTCACCTCTGAACCCTGCTGAGGAAGAAGCTGACCCTCTCCCTCTGCCTTTGCCACTGGCCTGTGTAGCAGCTGGAGCTACTGGCTGCGCCACACTACCTGATGCTGTCTGCTGAGGCTGTGCCGTATGAACTGCCCTAGGACACTCCCGAGACAGGTGTCCCTCTTGCCCACATCTGTAGCAGGCTGTCGTCCCAAACCGGCACACTCCCCAGTGTTGCTTGCCACACCTTGCACATACGGCATTATCCGCACCAGAGCTCGAACCACTTCCCAATCCCAGACCTGATTTGATCTTGTTCCAGAATTTACTCTTCTTTGATTTCCTGGAGGTAGTGCCCCACCTCTTGCTGCCTGAACTCAAGGATGCCGGGTCCACTCTTCCCCCACCTGGGGTCTTGGAACCAGAAGGCTGTGCTACTGATTGTTTAACTTTGCCCTCAATGATAGCACTAGCCTCCATCCTCCTAGCCATATCCACTATGGCGTGAAAGCTTTCTCTATCTGCCGACTGTATCAAGGAGGAATACCTGGAGTTGAGCTTCATGATGTACCTCCTTGACTTCTTCTGGTCTGTATCAAGGTTCTGCCCAGCAAAAGGCAACAGTTCCAAGAACCTGTTGGTGTACTCCTCAATACTCATTTCATCCGTTTGCCTCAGCTGCTCAAACTCTATCATCTTCTGTTCCCTTGAGCTATCAGGGAAGGCCCATCCTGCAAACTCATTTGCAAACTCCTCCCAAGAAAGACTGTCCACCCTTGGCTTCACATAGGCCTTGAACCACTCACGGGCCTTCTTGCATTTTAGGGTGAACCCAGCCATCTGAATGGCTCTACTGTCATCCGCCCCTATCTCATCTGTAATGGTCTTGACCCTCTCCAGGTACACAAACGGGTCATCACCTGTTTCATATTGGGGAGCACCCAACTTCATGTAGTCTGTCATCTTCACCTTGCTCCCTCCAGATGAGCTAGGTTGAGGTATTTGGGTTTCTGGTGCTGCTGGGGGTGGAGGAGGTGCAGCATTCCCTGGGGTAGGGTTTGCTGGATTTGGATAGTATGGTGGAGGTGGGTACATGGGGTACTGTGTGTAGGGTGGGTAGTATGGTGGGTATGGCATCTGTGTGGGATAAGGGGTGAAGCTAGGATAATCCGATGTACCTCCCATCGAATATCCAGGATTATGTGGAAAGGGTGGGTACTGTGATGGCTGAACAAATCCCGAGGCCTGAGTGCCTCCTTGGGATTATCCCATACCCTCTTCTGACATGCTCATACCCAAACTGCCATCCCTCCTCTGCTCCACATCCATGTCATCTCCCACATCCTCTGACATGCCTCCCTGAACTGTCCCTCTAACTGATCTGCTCCTTCCCAGATCTAAAGACCTTCTAGGGTCTTTCGCTGCTCTTTCCCTGTTAGACCTGCTAGACATTGCCCTAGGCAATGCTGGAGGACGGGCGCTCATGCCCTCATCCTCAGGTGGTACTCCAGTCAATCGTGCAGATCGACGAGTTCCTCTCATCCTGTTTCTGAAAAAAAACAGCACATAACAAGCAAACATTAGCATCTTATGGTTCATGTGGGCACACATGAACCCTCATCACATACATCATTTATGCACATGCATATTATCATGGCATATCACATTATCATAGCAAGACAGGACTCTACATCCTATCCTAGTGGACATGACTTTTCCTATTGTGCTTGACCTTCTATAACCTCTATGAGCCCGACACGCTAGGTCCGACCATATGAACCTAGGGCTTTGATACCACTCTGTAACGCCCCGAAAATCGGACCGCTACCGGCGCTAGGATCCAGATCGGCGTAAGGCCGCCGGGACCCGTAGCAAGCCTGACATACAACCTGTATACCTGTATAGTCCCATACATGATCAACAGCATACATAAAACTGTAAACATTTTTCTTTCTTTTCCAAGCTCAACCTGTGCATGCACATAACTATAGACATAAACCTCCACTGGAGCCCTCATCAAATGCTCCCATGGGGTGTCTCATCATTACATAAAGCTTGGACTATCATAGATCATATCTCATAAACAACTCTATAGATCATGTGTATAAGAGGGACAACTATACATATAGGGTCAAGCACATCTCTAATCCTCAATATCATACATAACATTACATAACTGTTCAATACTCTTACATTACATCAAAACATTTGTCATGTCCACATTCTAACTATTACATAACATCTCTTCAGTACTCTGGCTAACCTTCTGATCTACCCTGTACCTGCACATCTGGGGTTAGGGGAGAGGGGTGAGCTAGAAAGCCCAGTGAGCAGAATAGAGAAAAACATTATATTAAGGTTTCATGCTCACATGAAATGCAACACATCACAAACAAATCACATAAGGATGGTATCGTCACCTCTAGTCCTCTACAATCCAAAGTGCCGGGACGTAGAATGGGTCAACCGGTCTTTCTCTTACATAACATACATAACATAACATTCCAATATGCCAGGGACGTAGAATGGGTCAACCTGGTCTTTCTCTTATTCTGGCCGGGACGTAGAATGGGTCAACCGGCAAACATACCATACCATGTCTCATCATAACATATCAAGGACTAAAGGATCATTCAATACCCATCCACATCATCATCAAGTATGCAATGCAACATATTCGTGAACTAATGCAAGCAACCTATTATATTCACATGGCATTCATGATGCATGGGTCATGCTCAAAATTCACATTTCATTAATTAAAAATTTAGGTTCATTCCACTCACCTCTGGCTAGCTCTGACAATACTCTGAAGCAGCTATCACTGCTGGGGTCCTCGGTTCCTCGGGTCCGAACCTACACAGGTGGACTCGAATGAGGGACCAAACATACTTAATCAAGACTCTAACATACTCCCCAAAAACCCCCTAGAATATCATGAAAACATCACATAAAAATATGCATGAAATGGCTGAACAGGACACTTTCGGCGGCAGGTTCGGCGGCCGAAAGTCCCAGACATAGACGAAAGTCAGGCAGGTTCGGCGGCACCTTCGGCGGCCGAAAGTGCCCGACAGAGACGAAAGTCTCTTTTCGGGGGCACCTTCGGCAGCCGAATGCTGCCTCCACAAGAGGGGTTCGGCGGCCGAAACTTCCTTCGGCTGCCGAACCTGGTTTCTGCCAAACGGGCAGAAACTTGGTTCAAATGAACCTCCTGCCTCCCAAAACCATAAATGTAACGACCCCGAAATCCGACCCGTTACCGGCGCTAGGATCCAGATCGGCTTAAGGCCGCCGGGACCCGTAGCAAGCCAAGCATACCTCCTGTAACCTGTAATATCCCATACATGATCAACATACATAAAGCTGTAAACTTTTTCTTTCTTTTTCCAAGCTTAACCTGAACATGTGCACATCTAATAACATAACCACCACTGGAGTCCTCATCAAATGCTCCAATGGGGTATTTCATCATTCGATAAGCTTGGACTATCAAATACATCATAAAAACATTTCTATAGATCATGTACCAAGGGGATAACCATAAACATAGGGTCAAGCACATACTAATCCTCAATCATCATTATCATTACATATCATAACTATACATTACTCATTACATCATGTTCATGTCCACTACTATCTATTACAACATACAAGGCTTGACTTCACTCTAGCCGACTTCTTGATCTATCCTGTACCTGCAACTCTGGGGATAAAGGGAGTGGGGTGAGCTACTAGAGCCCAGTGAGCAGAAACTAAAAACATTTGTTTTAATTCCTCCATTTTTAGGTATATTATTATTCATTTTATTATTATTATTATCATTTAACTTTTTCTTTCTTTTCTTATTCATGCTTTCATGTATGCGCCATAACACAAACATTTCACAACAAGGATGAACTTGTCACCATTTAGCCCCAATCTTTATTACTCATACATGCCGGGGGCGTAGAGCCGTAGCAGGCACACCCGGACTTTCATAATCAGTCATAGTGCCAGGGGCGTGGAGCCGTAGCAGGCACACCTGGACTCACATAGGCTATCATGACATACAAGGGCTAATGGATCATTCAACATTCATCCACATCAACAACAAAGTATGCAATGCAACATATTCGTGAATTCTAATGCATACAACCTAATATTGCATAGCATAATGATGCATGGGCAATGCTTTATGATTCATTCATTTATTCCTTTACTTTAAAGCTTAAGGAGTTGTTCCACTCACCTGGGAACTGAGGCTTTAACAACGTACTCAGAACGACTATCTCACAACCTGGGGTCTCGGTTCCTCGGGTCCGAACCTACACAGGTGGACTCAAATGAGGCACCAAACATACATGAACATGACTCCAAAATACTCCCCAAAGACCCCCTAAAACATCCTGAAAACATCCCATGAAAACATGCACGAAATGGCTGAACAGGGCACCTTCGGCGGCACCTTCGGCGGCCGAAAGTCCTGGACAGAGACGAAACTCAGGTAGGTTCGGCGGCACCTTCGGCGGCCGAAAGTGCCAGACAGAGACGAAAGTCTCTTTTCGGGGGCAACTTCGGCAGCCGAAAGGCCTGCCTCCCCAGCCATGTTCGGCGGCCGAAAGTACCTTCGGCTGCCGAACCTGGTTTCTGCCAAAGGGCAGAAACTTGGCTCCCTTAGCACATTTCGCCTCCAAACCTTCCAAACATGCATATTGTTCAACCAAAGCATGCATACAAGTTCCTAGGGGCCTCAAACATGCATATACCCCATCTACAACACTTCAATCACATACAATCAAGCTACATTGTTCAAAAAGTCATCAAAACCCATAAACATACACATAACCTAAACATGCAGTCTAACCCTTAGATCTTGCATAAAACTTATTTAAAACATAATGAGAGTTCAAGATCGACCCTTACCTCTTGAAGATCGAGAGGAAAACGACCTTGACTCAAAGATGGGAGGATTAAGCTCCTTGAACCTCAAAGTACTCAAACGTGCTTAAAACTTGTAGATCTTCAAAACAAAGTTATAAACTTGTTAAAAACGTGAAAGATTGAAGGAAAATGCTCAAGATTGGTGAGGGGCGGCGAAGGTTTACCTTGGCTGACAACGGGGAAGAAAAGCTCGCCCGTGCGGACCAAAGAGACCCTTTTATAGTGGCTGGCCAGGCCACGTTCGGGGGCCGAATGTGCCTCCGCATGCATGCCATGTTCGGCGGCCGAACATGAGGTTCGGCGGCCGAACCTGGACTTCCCTCACTCATGCTTTCGGGGGCCTAACGTGCCTCCAAAACGCATGCATGTTCGGCGGCCGAACTTGACTTTCGGCGGCCGAACCTGGGTTTTCCTCCAAAGACTTTTCATGCAAAAACTCATTTAATTTCATACTTAAAACCATTGAAATACATGAAAACACTTCATAAAATCATAGTTTTACCCTTCTAGAGGTTTCCGACAACCGAGGTCCCACCGGACGGTCGGGATCCCGATACCGGAGTCTAGCCGGGTATTACATTCTCCCCCCCTTAAGAACATTCGTCCCCGAATGTTCCTCAACTAACATACAAAGCATGGCATCAATCATAACATACAACATATCATACATGCAACACATAGGACAACTAACACTCACCTCAAAACAGATGGGGGTATTGCTGGAGCATGGACTCCCGTGTCTCCCAGGTGCATTCTTCAATATTGTGGTGGTTCCAAAGGACTTTCACCATCGGAATTTCCTTGTTCCTCAGCTTTCTGATCTGAGTGTCTAGGATCCGCACTGGCTGTTCTACATAGGTGAGATCCTCTTGGATCTCTACATCAGGCTCACTAAGAACCTTGCTCGGATCTGACACATACTTCCGTAACAGAGAAACATGGAAAACCGGATGGATTCTCTCCATCGAAGCAGGCAAGTCTAGCTTGTACGACACATTACCGACCCTCTGAAGCACCTCGAAAGGACCGATGTACCGTGGAGCTAACTTACCCTTCTTCCCGAACCGAACCACTCCTTTCATAGGAGACACCTTGAGCAAAACCAAATCCCCCTCCTGGAACTCTAGCTGTCTTCTGCGGATATCTGCATAACTCTTTTGCCGACTAGCAGCAGTCCTGATCCTCTCTCTGATTATGGGTACCACCCTGCTGGTAAGCTCTACTAACTCCGGACCCGCAAGAGTCCTCTCTCCTACTTCCTCCCAGCAGATAGGTGATCTGCACTTCCTCCCATACAAAGCTTCATATGGAGCCATCCCTATGCTAGCATGATAGCTGTTATTGTAGGCAAACTCCACCAAAGGTAGATGCTGCCTCCAAGAACCGCCAAAATCTAGCACACACATTCTGAGCATATCCTCTATTGTCTGGATGGTCCTCTCTGACTGTCCGTCTGTCTGTGGGTGGAAGGCAGTACTGAAGTCTAATCTGGTACCCATAGCGTTCTGCAGACTCCGCCAAAACCTGGAGGTGAACTGGGGCCCTCTATCTGACACTATAGATACCGGGACCCCATGCAGTCTGACAATCTCATCTACGTACACCTGCGCCAACTTGTCCACAGAGTAACCACTCCTGACAGGGATGAAGTGAGCAGATTTGGTGAGTCTGTCCACAATCACCCATATGGAGTCCAATCTGTTGGACGTCGCCGGTAACCCCACTACGAAGTCCATAGCTATATTCTCCCATTTCCACTCTGGAATCGGTAGTGGATTCAACATTCCAGCCGGCTTCTGATGCTCTAGTTTCACCCTCTGACACACATCGCAGGCTGACACGAACAGTGCCACGTCCTTCTTCATAGCTGGCCACCAATACACTCTCTTCAGATCCTGATACATCTTGGTGGCTCCAGGGTGAACACTATACCTGGTATTATGGGCTTCCCCCATAATATCTCCCTTCAGACCAATGTCATCTGGCACACATAATCTGTTCCCGTAGCGGAGGATCCCCTTATCATCAAACTTGAACTCATTACTCTGGCCTGACTGAACCGTTCTGGCTATCCTGACCAACTCTGGGTCCTCATGCTGTTTCTGAGCTACCTGCTCCAGAAATACGGGTGTCACTCTCATCTGAGCCACTAAGGCACCTGTGCCAGACAACTCCAACTGTAATCCCTCACTCATAAGTCTGTGGAACTCCTTCACCACCGGCCTCCTCTCTGCTGAAATGTGGGATAGACTGCCGAGTGATTTCCGGCTTAGGGCGTCTGCCACAACATTCGCCTTACCCGGATGGTACTGAATCTTGCAATCATAGTCACTCAACAGTTCTACCCATCTCCTCTGCCTCATGTTCAGTTCTCTCTGACTCAGGATGTACTGCAGGCTCTTATGATCTGTGAAGATCTCACACTTTACCCCATAAAGGTAATGCCTCCACATCTTGAGTGCAAAGATCACTGCTGCCATTTCTAGGTCATGTGTGGGGTAATTCAGCTCATGCTTCTTCAGCTGTCTAGAAGCATAAGCGATCACCCTCTCATTTTGCATTAGTACACAACCCAGTCCCACACGGGACGCATCACAATATACGGAGAAGTCATCATCACTTTTTGGCAGAGCTAACACCGGTGCTGAAGTCAACCTCCTCTTAAGCTCCTCAAAGCTTTCCTCACACTGATCGGTCCATATGAACTTCTGATTCTTCTTTGTCAATTTGGTCATAGGAGCAGCAATCTTTGAGAAGTCCTGAACGAACCTCCTGTAGTAACCTGCTAAACCCAGAAAACTCTTGATCTCGGTCACTGTGGTGGGTCTAGGCCAGTTAGCTACAGCCTCTACCTTCTTGGGGTCTACTTCAATACCCTGTTCTGACACAATGTGCCCCAAGAATGATATGCTCCTAAGCCAAAACTCACACTTGGAGAACTTGGCATACAAGCCATGCTCTCTCAAGGTCTGCAAAACTGTCCTCAGGTGATGGGCATGCTCCTCTGCATTTCGGGAATACACTAAGATATCATCTATGAAGACAATAACGAAGTGATCCAGATACTGACTGAATACTCTGTTCATGAGGTCCATGAATGCTGCAGGGGCGTTGGTCAGCCCAAACGGCATCACAAGGAACTCATAGTGCCCATACCTGGTCCTGAAAGCTGTCTTCGGTATATCTTCATTCCTTATCCTCAACTGATGGTACCCTGATCTCAGATCTATTTTGGAGAAACAACTTGCTCCTGCTAGTTGATCGAATAGATCGTCGATCCTCGGCAAAGGGTACTTGTTCTTGGTAGTGACCTTGTTCAACTGTCTGTAGTCGATACAAAGTCTAAGGGATCCATCCTTCTTCCTCACAAACAAAACCGGAGCACCCCAAGGTGAAGTACTCGGTCGGATGAAACCCTTATCTACCAGCTCTTGCAACTGTTCCTTCAGTTCTTTCAATTCAGCTGGTGCCATCCTGTAGGGAGGGATAGAGATCGGTCTGGTACCAGGCATTAACTCAATCTCGAACTCTATCTCCCTAGCAGGTGGTAACCCTGGCAGCTCGTCTGGGAAAACATCTAAGAACTCACTCACCACAGGCACTGAGGCGGGCTCTCTGACATGACTGTCTGACTCCCTCACATGAGCTAGAAACCCCTGACATCCCCTCCTAAGCAACCTACGAGCCTGAAGAGCTGAGATTAGACCTCTAGGTGTACCCCTCTTGTCTCCTCTGAAGACGACCTCTGACCCATCCTGATCTCTGAATCTGACTACCTTGTCTCTACAGTCCAAGGTAGCACCATGGGTCGATAACCAATCCATCCCTAGAATGACGTCAAAATCTGTCAAATCTAGAACCACGAGGTCGGCGGAAAGGCATCTTCCCTCTATGAAAACTGGACTACATTGGCAGACTGCCTCTGCCACTGACGGGTCACACTTGGGTCCACTGACCCATAGGGGACACTCTAACCCAGAGACCATCAATCCTACCCTCTCCACGACTCTCGGAGCAACAAAAGAATGAGATGCACCCGGGTCCATTAAGGCATACACATCAGAACAACCAACGATGAGATTACCTGCCACCACGGTGTTGGATGTGCTGGCCTCCTGCTGAGTCATAGTGAAGATCCGTGCCGGAGCTGATGGACCTTCACCTCTGTATCCTGCTGATGAAGAGGCTGACCCTCTCTCCCTGCCTCTGCCACTGGCCTGTGTTGCGGTTGGAGCTACTGGCTGCACCACACTGCCGGAGGCTGTCTGCTGAGACGGTGCTGCAAAGGCTCCTCTAGGACAGTCTCGAGCCAAATGACCCGCCTGTCCGCATCTGAAACATGTGTTTGTCCCCGCCAGACATACTCCCTTGTGTGGTCTTCCACATCTCATACATGCTGTAACCTCTGCGCCAGAGCTTGAGCCACTGCCTAAACCCAGACCTGACTTGATCTTGTTCCAGAACTTATTCTTCTTAGATTTTCTGTGACCTCTGTCCCACTTCTTACTACCTGCAACTGATGCACTCAGAGAAGAAGAGTCTAACCTTTCCCCACCTGGGGTCTTGGAACCAGAAGACTGTGCCACTGACTGTTTTACCTTCCCCTCAACGATAGCACTAGCCTCCATTCTCCTAGCCATATCCACTATGGCATGGAAACTCTCCCTCTCTGCTGACTGTACCAAAGAGGAATACCTGGAGTGCAGCCTCATAATATATCTCCTTGACTTCTTTTGATCTGTGTCCAAATTCAGCCCAGCATATGGCAACAACTCCAGGAACCTGTCTGTGTACTCCTCCACACTCATCTGATCAGTCTGCCTCAACTGTTCGAATTCTATCATCTTCTGCTCTCTAGAGCTCTCAGGGAAAGCCCATTCTGCAAACTCATTTGCGAACTCCTCCCAGGACATACTGTCCGCTCTCGGGTTCACATAGTTCTTAAACCAACTACGTGCCTTCTTGCACTCCAGTGTGAACCCAGCCATCTGAATGGCTCTACTGTCATCAGCCCCTATCTCATCTGTAATAGTCTTGACCCTGCTCAGATACTCAAAAGGGTCATCACCTGCTCTGTACTGAGGAGCACCCAACTTCATGTAATCGGTCATCTTGACCTTGCTCCCTCTAGATGAGGTAGGCTTGGGTACTTGTGTTTCCGGGACAGTAGGTACTGGTGGTGGTGGAGGTGCAACATCCCCTGGGGTAGGGTTTGCTGTACTGGTATAGGGAGGTGGAGGTGGGTACATGGGGTACTGAGAGTACGGTGGGTAGTAAGGTGGGTATGGCATATGTGGAGGATAAGGGCTAAAACTGGGGTTATCCGATGTACCTCCCATCGAATACCCTGGATGGTGTGAATAGGGTGGGTAGTGATGTGGCTGGACATAACTCGAGGCCTGAGTGCCTCCTTCTGATTCTCCCATGCCCTCTTCCGGCATGCTCACACCGAGACTGCCATCCCTCCTCTGATCTACTTCCATATCCTCAGACATTCTTCCCTGCACTGTTCCCCTTACTGATCTGCTTCTTCCCAGATCCAAAGACCTTCTAGGGTCTCTAGCTACTCTGTCTCTGTTGGACCTACTGGACATTGCCCTAGGCAAAGCTGAAGGACGGGCATCAGCGCCCTCGTCCTGAGGTGGCGCTCCAGTCAATCGTGCAGATCGACGAGTTCCCCTCATTCTTTCTTCTGAAAAACAGCACATAGCATAAACAATCATTAGCATCATATGGTTCATGTGGAAACACATGAACCCTCATCACATACATAGCATCATATCATAGCAATTATGCACATGCATATTATCATGGCATATCATATCATCATATAGACAGGACTCTACATCCTATCCTAGTGGACATGATTTTCCTAGTGTGCTTGACCTTCTAGAACATCTATGAGCCCGACATACTAGGTCCGACCATATGAACCTAGGGCTCTGATACCACTCTGTAACGACCCGGAAATCCGACCCGTTACCGGCGCTAGGATCCAGATCGGCTTAAGGCCGCCGGGACCCGTAGCAAGCCAAGCATACCTCCTGTAACCTGTAATATCCCATACATGATCAACATACATAAAGCTGTAAACTTTTTCTTTCTTTTTCCAAGCTTAACCTGAACATGTGCACATCTAATAACATAACCACCACTGGAGTCCTCATCAAATGCTCCAATGGGGTATTTCATCATTCGATAAGCTTGGACTATCAAATACATCATAAAAACATTTCTATAGATCATGTACCAAGGGGATAACCATAAACATAGGGTCAAGCACATACTAATCCTCAATCATCATTATCATTACATATCATAACTATACATTACTCATTACATCATGTTCATGTCCACTACTATCTATTACAACATACAAGGCTTGACTTCACTCTAGCCGACTTCTTGATCTATCCTGTACCTGCAACTCTGGGGATAAAGGGAGTGGGGTGAGCTACTAGAGCCCAGTGAGCAGAAACTAAAAACATTTGTTTTAATTCCTCCATTTTTAGGTATATTATTATTCATTTTATTATTATTATTATCATTTAACTTTTTCTTTCTTTTCTTATTCATGCTTTCATGTATGCGCCATAACACAAACATTTCACAACAAGGATGAACTTGTCACCATTTAGCCCCAATCTTTATTACTCATACATGCCGGGGGCGTAGAGCCGTAGCAGGCACACCCGGACTTTCATAATCAGTCATAGTGCCAGGGGCGTGGAGCCGTAGCAGGCACACCTGGACTCACATAGGCTATCATGACATACAAGGGCTAATGGATCATTCAACATTCATCCACATCAACAACAAAGTATGCAATGCAACATATTCGTGAATTCTAATGCATACAACCTAATATTGCATAGCATAATGATGCATGGGCAATGCTTTATGATTCATTCATTTATTCCTTTACTTTAAAGCTTAAGGAGTTGTTCCACTCACCTGGGAACTGAGGCTTTAACAACGTACTCAGAACGACTATCTCACAACCTGGGGTCTCGGTTCCTCGGGTCCGAACCTACACAGGTGGACTCAAATGAGGCACCAAACATACATGAACATGACTCCAAAATACTCCCCAAAGACCCCCTAAAACATCCTGAAAACATCCCATGAAAACATGCACGAAATGGCTGAACAGGGCACCTTCGGCGGCACCTTCGGCGGCCGAAAGTCCTGGACAGAGACGAAACTCAGGTAGGTTCGGCGGCACCTTCGGCGGCCGAAAGTGCCAGACAGAGACGAAAGTCTCTTTTCGGGGGCAACTTCGGCAGCCGAAAGGCCTGCCTCCCCAGCCATGTTCGGCGGCCGAAAGTACCTTCGGCTGCCGAACCTGGTTTCTGCCAAAGGACAGAAACTTGGCTCCCTTAGCACATTTCGCCTCCAAACCTTCCAAACATGCATATTGTTCAACCAAAGCATGCATACAAGTTCCTAGGGGCCTCAAACATGCATATACCCTATCTACAACACTTCAATCACATACAATCAAGCTACATTTGTAATACCCGGCTAGATTCAGACATCGGAATTCCTACCATCCGGGGGAGTTCGAGGATGTCAGAGGTCTCTGGAAGGGTAAGAGAAAGTTTTCTAAAATATGTGCAAGTGTTTTAAAGGTTTAGCGTAGAAAAGGATTGAGTTTTGAAGAGATATGGCCAAGGAGGCATTTTGCCATGTTCGGCCCCCTAAGGTTAAGTTCGGCCGCCTAAAGTGCCCAATGTTCGGCCCCCGAAGGTTATGTTCGGCCCCCGAAAGTTGCATAGTTTTGCATGCGATTCGGCAGCCGAACCTGAGGCGGTTGCTCATCTATAAGGGCACCGAGTGGCAGAAAAAGGAGGAGGTTTCTTCTCTCCTTCTGACCTAGGTGAGGTCTTGATCTCCTTAAAGTATTTTCATGGTTTTTCTTCAAATCTTTCACGGTTTTAATGAGTTTTACCCTTGTTTTGAAGAGTTGTGAGCTTTAAACAAGGTTTTGGAGTTTGAAGCTTTTGAAGCTTGGTTTCTCCATATCTTTGAGGTTGGATCATCTCAGCCTTTGTTCTTCAAGAGGTAAGTGTTGATCCATGGTTCTTATGATGTTTTTAGGAGTTTTGTAAAGGGAAAAGGGAGCTAGGCATGAGTTTGCATGAGATGTGCATAATAGGGTTTATGAATCCTTTATGTTTGATGTGTGTCTTGTGAGCTTGTTTGTTGGAGTTTAAAGTTATTTGAAGCTCCCTTAGGCTTGTTGAAGTGTTTATGCATGTTTTAGAAGGGTTAAATGCATGTGTTGAGGTCTGAACAGGTGATGGAGGGACTGGCAGGCGTCCTTGTGCACGAAACTGAGTTCTGGCTAAACTCAGGTTCGGCCCCCGAAAGTCCAAGTTAGGCCGCCGAACATGCCTGACTTTCGTCTCTGGAGGAGACATTCGGCCGCCGAAGGTGCTGCCGAAGGTGCCCTGTCCAGCCTTCCTTTGCTTGTTTTGCATGCATGTTTTGTGATGTTTTAGAGGGTTTTTGGAGAGATGTTCATAGTTATGTTAGAGTATGTTTGGTACCTCATTTACGTCCATCTGTGTAGGATTGGACCGAGGAACCGAGGAGGCTCCAGAGTTAGAGTTGGCCCAGAGTTAGCCAGCATTGGCTAGAGGTGAGTGGAACTAAACTGAATATTTTATTTTGAGAAATGACACGATTCTAGCATGATCCATGCATCATAAACTGCCATGTTATATCTTAGGTTGTGTTGCATTAGAATTCACGAATATGCTGCATTGCATAAGTTGTTGTTCCTGTGGATGAATGTTGGATGATCCTTAGCCCTTGACAGAGAGCAGATACAGAGTTATGGCATGAGATAGCCATACCAGGTCGCCCCTGGATAGTCCAGGTCGCTCCTGGTACTATGAGTGAGACAGCTGGGCTGTCAAATCAGAGTTAAGTGTAGACCAGGTGAGACTTCGTCTCCTTGGCACAGTTGGTCATGTTATGATATCAGAGAGATAAGTGTAGACCAGGTGATGACATAGTCTCCTTGGCACAGTTGGCATTATTATAACATGTAGTTAAGGGTTATTGGTGACAAATTCATCCTTGAGATGATATGTTTGTGATGTGATGCATTTCATGAGAGCATGTAATGAATGAACTGTTTTTATTGTTCCTCCTCACTGGGCTCTAGAGCTCATCCCACTCCCTTAACCCCAGTTTTGCAGGTTCTGAGATAGCTATGGGAAGTCAAAGTCAGCAAGAGTACAGAGGAAAGTTGTGCTTGAATGTATGCTGTAATAGTGTAGTGGACATGATGTAATTAAAAGATTAGTTGTAATGTAATGTATAGATATGTACTGTCGTATACTGGATAGACTTGTGCTTTTCCTAGTATCATTGCTATAGTGTGATGTATGATTAATCCCCTGTACATGAATCCTGTTTTACGTTTCTTGATGAGAAATGTGTGAGTTAGGCTTAATGTATGGCTTCGATGAGATACCAGTGGAATGTGTTACAGATTAAAAGGGTTTCATTCCCTTGATCCACAGCAGATAGTAGTCCCTAGTATAGGCCCTGAGGGCCATTTCAGATTGCTATATCTGAGTAGCAGTAGTTAAGCCTACAAAGTTTTACAAGATTGTTGAGTATCTTTGTATCATGTATGGGATTTATCAGGTACACAGAGAGTATAGTCGGCTTGCTACGGGTCCCGGCGGCCTTAAGCCGATCTGGATCCTAGTGCCAGTGATGGTTCGGACCGTTACTGAGGGGTACCGGTTTCCGGGTCGTTACAGATTGGTATCAGAGCATAGGGCCTCTAGAGTACGATGTGCTGAGTCAGTATACTCCGGGATCAGAGCTATCTCACATCGGAAAGAGGTTAAGATGTCAGATTTGTAGATCTTCGAGTACGGTGTGTTGAGCGAAGATGCTCAAGGATCAGATTCCCACATCGGAAAGAGGTGTTGTCTTGTATAGGAAGGAAAGCACAATAAGTTCAAATCATGTCCACTAGGATAGGATGTGGAGTCCTGTCTTGCATGCTGATGTGAAATGCCATGATGAGTTGCATGTGCATTATTGATATGTTTGATATGTGTTAAGGATTCATGTGTTTTCACATGGATCATTTGATGATATTGTGTGTGCTGTTGTGCTTTTTCAGAGGCAGGATGAGAGGAACTCGTCGATCTGCTAGATTGACAGGAGCTCCGCCGGAGGATGAGGACATGGATGCTCATCTCCCCGTTCTGCAAAGGGCAACATCCGATAGTTTAAGCAGAGAAGGTACATCAAGGGACCCTAAAAGGTCTATTGATGAGAGTAGAAGGGGAGTTGTTCAGAGTAGTATGTTAGGGTTGATGAGAGAAGGAGAGGAGGATGAGCAGAGTAGAGATGATAGCGTTAGTAGAAGTAGGTTGGGAGGAGATATGGGTGAGTCTCAAGGAGGCACTCAGGCCTCGAGATTTGTTCCACCTCAGTATCCACCCTATCAGTGGGGGGTAGAGTACCCGATGAGAGGTACATCAGAGTTTCCTAGATATAACCCATATCCCACCTTTATGCCTTATCCTTCCTTTTACCCGTCATATCCACAGTATACCATGTTTCCACCCTTCTTTGGTTACCCAGGGTCAGTAAACCCTAACCTAGGGCATGTTGCATCTCCTCCACCACCAGGAGAACCAGTAGCCCCAATTGTCCAAACACCCAAGCCTAGTTCACCTGGGGAAAGTATGGTACAGATGACAGCTTATTTGAGGTTGGATGTTCCCAAATTTGAGACTGGTGATGACCCTGTTGAGTATCTTAGAATGGTTAAGCTGATAACCGATGAGTTGGGAGCTAATGAGAGTAGAGCCATACAGATGGCAGGGGTTACATTGAAATGTGAGAAGGCAAGGGAATGGTTCAACCAGTATGTGGACCCGAGGGTAGAAAGCTTATCCTGGGAACAGTTTGCTACAGAGTTTACAGGATGGGTTTGTCCAGAGAGCCCAAGGGAGTGTCAGAAGAGTGACTTTGCGCAGCTAGAGCAGACAGAAAATATGAGTGTAGAAACTTACCCAGAGAACATTGATCGTTTCCCTTTGGGTGAGGCTGCTGCAAAGAATAAAAAGAAAGTGAGAGGCCTGAAAGGGTCAAAGAAAAGAGAGTTCTGGAATAGGGTACAGTTTGGCATGAGTTTTCGCGAGGGTTTGAGTTCTGGTTGGGATAGTTCTAGATGTGTGAAGTGCGGTAGGAGGCACAAAGGCGTATGTCGGGCTGGGACAACAGCATGTTTCAGGTGCGGACAGGAGGGGCACATGGCACGAGAATGTCCCATTACGGTCATGTCAGCACAGTTCCCACAGACATCCGCAGACAATATAATTCCACCAGAAGCTCCAGCCTCGGTGCAGGGCAGAGGTAGAGAAAGAGGGGTAGTCCCTTCTTCAGGAGGTTCCTTCAGTGGACGTCCGTTAGTTCCGGCTCGGATTTTCACCCAGGTTCAGCCAGAGACAGACACACCGAACACAGTGGTGCCAGGTAAGCTCACTTTTGCGTGTTCTGATGTGTGTGGTTTTCTGGACAGTAATAGAATATCAGTTGATGTGAGAATAATACGGTATAGTAGAGTTAGATGTTCAGAGATAAAGGTTCAGAGACGAGTGTTTTGTTAAAGGTTACCAGGAAAGAACTCGAGAGCAATAGCCGTGGATTATAGAAATCCAAGTAGAGAGAGAGTGATCTCTCATCTCTGAGGGTAGACCTTAAGTATAGAAATAAGGCAGAGCATAGGTGAAAAGTAAGAAAAAAAAAAGAAAGGTAAGTAAGAGAAAAGTAAGCAAAGAGAAGAGTATATGAGGGAGAAGAGAGCAGAGAATAAATAGAGAGTTCAGGTTAGTCTGGGATTAGGTGGCGATTGAGCTTTAATTCAGATTGGTCTGGATACGTGCGGCATGGAGTGTACACAAAAGTAGTCTGTTGGTATGGGACTACGGCATGTATAGATGCGAGCAGGAAGGACTCATGTTATGTGAGTGTCCTACTGCGGCCCTGATTGGCACAGTCCCAGCAGATGACTTCTAGTAGTGTAACTCAGCCTGTAGCTCTAGCCATGTTTTAGGACAGGGGTTGAGGCAAGAGAAGAGAGTTCTCCTTTTCTTTAGTCGGTTCTCGAGGGAAGATTCGTTAGCTTTAGCTTGGATCTTCATCCTGACTCAGTAGGAGGCTAACACATCGAACACGGTGATGTCCGATACGTTCACTTGCGGGTGTTCAGATGTGTAGATTTTAGTGGACCCTGATGTTTCTTTCCCTGTTGTTTTGAGAGCCATAAATAGAGGAGGGGTTGATAACTTCTGGCTTAGAGTGTTCTCTTTGGGTCAGAGGGCCCAAGAGTGTGATCCATCTATGGCAGAGTCAGTCTGTCGGTTCAGGTCAGAGTATGTTGAGAGTAGTAGATGCCGTCCAGCTGACCTTATGGTTCTAGGGGTGACTGATGATGTCAACCTAGGGCGGATTGGCTAGCTACTCGAGGTACTACCTACGTCTGCAAAGACAAGGTAGGACAGTTCAGAGTTCAGAGGCTCGGATGGGTCAGAGTTAGTCCTTAGAGGGGGACAGTTTAGCATACCCAGCAGTTTGATATCAACCCTACAGGCTCGTGCATTCGTTAGGGAAGTTAGTCAGGAGTTTTCTTGCTCTTGTTTGAGCGCATAGCCAGGTCAGGGAACCAGCCTCAGTATTCATAGACAGGAAAAAAGAAAGAGTGTTATATGTTATCCCAGACAAGTTAGCAGGTTTACCATTAGCAAACCCAGTGGAATTGCAAGTTAAGTGAAAAGCAGTTACAGACTGAAGAGCGATAGTAGAACTTGGTAGTAAAGGCTTCTATCCGACTTAGTACCACACACCCTGGAATGTTCCAGTATCGTTGTGAGAAATGAAGGATGAAACCTTGAGATTTTGTCACAACTGTGACTAGTTGCACAAAATCACTACCAAGGACAGGTGTTCCCGTGCAGAATGGATGATCTATAGGACCAGCTAGTAGAAGCCGGTTGTTTTCTATAATCGATCCGAGAGTTGGGAACTATCTGTCGAAAGTTAGAGAAAAGTCAGTTAACAGTTGCGTAGAGATGAGATTTTGATTGTCATGAAGAGTTTAAACCAGAGGTAAGGGGTAAAACTGCTCAGCGACTCTGAGTATACAAGACAGTATGTCCTAGGTGAGGCAGATGAGATGTTAGCTGCCCTCAGTCAGAAGTTGCTTTTCAAGTTATCCGACAGAAACAGATAGCTAGAGAGCTAGAGAGCTAGAGCGCTAGAGATAGTCCAGTGTAGTTAAAAAAGGGATCAAAAGAGAAGAAGCCAGTATAGTAAAGAAGAAGAAAAGCGGGCAAGGATCAGAGTGCGCAGCAAAATCGTAGAATAGTTTAGAGAAACAGAGAAGCATGCCCGTTATCTACGAAATGTTGTAGATTTTCAGAGAACATGGCATAGAGGTCAAGTTCTGTAAGCTGAGTGCAATTTTAGGGCATGTCTGTTTCATTGTGATGTGTCACAATATAACATCGAAAGTAAGTAGAGAGAGAGAACGTGATAGCCAAGTCATCTAGCATTTTCGTAGAGTTATTAAGCCGAGAAGCATCAAAGAGAAAGGAAGATCCGTAGTCAGAAGTACAGGTTAGTATAACCAGAGGAGTGCGAATAAGCTGAGAAAAGGCAAAGAAAAGAAAAGTTAGTAGTCATAGGAAAGAGTCAGGTCGATTGTGTACAAGCAAGAGTGGTAAACACTCAGTGTAGACATAGCCTAAGCAGTGAAGGGTCAGCAAAGTCAGACAGTATAGCCAACCCGGGAGTTTTACTCCAGGGGTATCTGTGTCTCTTCGTAGAGACCGATGGTAGGCTTTCTTCTTGTTTCCCTGTATGTTTATTGTTGTTGTTTTAACATTCGAGGACGAATGTTTTTAAAGGAGGGAAGAATGTAATACCCGGCTAGATTCAGACATCGGAATTCCTACCATCCGGGGGAGTTCGAGGATGTCAGAGGTCTCTGGAAGGGTAAGAGAAAGTTTTCTAAAATATGTGCAAGTGTTTTAAAGGTTTAGCGTAGAAAAGGATTGAGTTTTGAAGAGATATGGCCAAGGAGGCATTTTGCCATGTTCGGCCCCCTAAGGTTAAGTTCGGCCGCCTAAAGTGCCCAATGTTCGGCCCCCGAAGGTTATGTTCGGCCCCCGAAAGTTGCATAGTTTTGCATGCGATTCGGCAGCCGAACCTGAGGCGGTTGCTCATCTATAAGGGCACCGAGTGGCAGAAAAAGGAGGAGGTTTCTTCTCTCCTTCTGACCTAGGTGAGGTCTTGATCTCCTTAAAGTATTTTCATGGTTTTTCTTCAAATCTTTCACGGTTTTAATGAGTTTTACCCTTGTTTTGAAGAGTTGTGAGCTTTAAACAAGGTTTTGGAGTTTGAAGCTTTTGAAGCTTGGTTTCTCCATATCTTTGAGGTTGGATCATCTCAGCCTTTGTTCTTCAAGAGGTAAGTGTTGATCCATGGTTCTTATGATGTTTTTAGGAGTTTTGTAAAGGGAAAAGGGAGCTAGGCATGAGTTTGCATGAGATGTGCATAATAGGGTTTATGAATCCTTTATGTTTGATGTGTGTCTTGTGAGCTTGTTTGTTGGAGTTTAAAGTTATTTGAAGCTCCCTTAGGCTTGTTGAAGTGCCAGTGATGGTTCGGACCGTTACTGAGGGGTACCGGTTTCCGGGTCGTTACAACATTGTTCAAAAAGTCATCAAAACCCATAAACATACACATAACCTAAACATGCAGTCTAACCCTTAGATCTTGCATAAAACTTATTTAAAACATAATGAGAGTTCAAGATCGACCCTTACCTCTTGAAGATCGAGAGGAAAACGACCTTGACTCAAAGATGGGAGGATTAAGCTCCTTGAACCTCAAAGTACTCAAACGTGCTTAAAACTTGTAGATCTTCAAAACAAAGTTATAAACTTGTTAAAAACGTGAAAGATTGAAGGAAAATGCTCAAGATTGGTGAGGGGCGGCGAAGGTTTACCTTGGCTGACAACGGGGAAGAAAAGCTCGCCCGTGCGGACCAAAGAGACCCTTTTATAGTGGCTGGCCAGGCCACGTTCGGGGGCCGAATGTGCCTCCGCATGCATGCCATGTTCGGCGGCCGAACATGAGGTTCGGCGGCCGAACCTGGACTTCCCTCACTCATGCTTTCGGGGGCCTAACGTGCCTCCAAAACGCATGCATGTTCGGCGGCCGAACTTGACTTTCGGCGGCCGAACCTGGGTTTTCCTCCAAAGACTTTTCATGCAAAAACTCATTTAATTTCATACTTAAAACCATTGAAATACATGAAAACACTTCATAAAATCATAGTTTTACCCTTCTAGAGGTTTCCGACAACCGAGGTCCCACCGGACGGTCGGGATCCCGATACCGGAGTCTAGCCGGGTATTACAATAAATCATGCATATTTTTCAACCAAAGCATGCATACAAGTTCCTAGGGGCCTCAAACATGCATATACCCCATCTACAACACTTCAAACACACATCAAACATGCCACATTGTTCATCAAAGCATCAAAGACCCATAAGTTCAACATATACCCTAACATGCATTCTACCCCTTAAAACTTCATAAAACTTGTTTAAAACGCATAATAAGGGTGGATCCGAGCTTACCTCTTGAAGAAACGAGAGGGAAGACGATCCTAGCTTGGAGATGAAGAGATTGAGCTCCTTGAACCTCCAAGCACCCAAAACTTGCTCTTTGCTCACAAATCTTCAAAATAGAAGTTAAAACTCATGAAAAACATGAAAGATCTAGGGAAAACACTCAAGGTTGAGGGAGGAGCGGCGGAGACTCACCTTGGCCGACAATGGGAGAGAAAAAGCTCGCCCATGCGGACCAAAGGGACCCTTTTATATGTGGCTGGCCAGGCCACGTTCGGGGGCCGAATGTGCCTCCACAACTCATGCAAGTTCGGCGGCCGAACATAAGGTTCGGCGGCCGAACCTGGATTTCCCTCTCATGCTTTCGGGGGCCTAACGTGCCTCCTAATCACATGCATGTTCGGCGGCCGAACTCGTCTTTCGGCGGCCGAACCTGGGTTTTCCTCCAAAGATTTTTCATGCAAAAACTCATTAAATTTCGTACTTAAAAACATTAAAAACATGAAAACATTTTATAAAACATGCTTTTACCCTTCTAGAGGTTTCCGACATCCGAGATTCCACCGGACGGTAGGAATTCCGATACCGGAGTCTAGCCGGGTATTACAACCTTCGGCGGCCTACCGTGAAACCAAAACTCATGTATGTTCGGCGGCCGAACTTCACCTTCGGCGGCCGAACCTTGCATTTCTTCCTTGGCTCTTTTCTTTCAAAAACTCATTTCCTTTTACACTTAAAACATGAAAACTTACTAAAATTCTTTACAAAACCAGAACTCTTACCCTTCTAGCGGATTTCGACATCCGAGATTCCATCGGAAAGTAGAATGCCGATGCCGGACTCTAGCCGGGTATTATATTATCCAACTCTTTGTAAACCTTTGATAGGAGAATGATAAAATGAGTATATTTAAATATGTGGATCATAATCCAAATTTAAAAATATTAATTTGTATTTAATATAAATTATATTAAATATTTTATAATTAATATGTGTATTTTATTTGTAAAATTAAAATGCTTTGCTTATTCAATGTAAATTTCTAAAAATTAAATACGAAAATTGTCTTAATTTCCTTATACACTAAATTGAATATTTTTATGCATATATATATATACATGAAAATCTCAAACTATCTACTTTTGTATAATTTTATCCTTGACACTTTTTTTATAAAAATATTGTATACTAATGATATTTTTATAATTATATTTTTTATTTATATTTTTGTTAAAAATTAATGAAAAAATTTATTTTTAATATAAAAAATATTTAAATTAACAAAAAAATCCTAATTAAATAATATTTAAACCTAAATATATATATAAAGATATTTTTTTGTCTTGTGATTAAATCTAGAGCACCCAATCTAGGACATGCAATAGAAATACAAATAGGTGAAACAATTTTATTTAAAATTTTTATTTATTAATTTATAATTTTTTATGCTAAATTAATTTTTTACGTTAATTTTTAATGAGAATATAAATAAATTATATAATTATAAAAAAATTGTTAATATATAATATTTTTATAAAAAAATTAAGATACAATTGTAAAATAATTATACATTTCTCTTATAAAATTTCATAGATTACAATGAAAGCCAAAGGATATTTCATTTATTGAGGATATGTATTGGAATTGAATTGACCCATAGAAAAATATTTCTTTAATTTTAAAAAAATACTAACGTATATAATCAATGATGTTAATATTAAAAAATCCATAAATAAGTTTAAAAATAAGGGAAGTTTCTGAAATATTACAAAGGAATCATTCCAAACAATTTTAAATTATTTTAATATTTTTAGCAGAATTCTCTATCGTCAATGTTGTAGGGTTTTAAAATATTATATTTATTTTTATTTATGAAAGGGCAAAATGTTTTTTTTAACTTTGAAATTAATTTTTTTTATTATTGACAATAAATACTTTTTTCATACTTTATTTTATTTTATATGAGAAAAAAATTATAGCTTCTCGAAAAATAAAAAAGAATAACTGCCCTAGATATTATTCCCACTGAGCCTTTTCAGCAAACTTGTTTTCTTATTGGGCCTCCCTTGTAAACATTTATTAAACAAAATTAACAATAAAATGTTAAAAAACTTATAGTAATAAGAAAAAATAAAATATAATTAATTAAAATATCAAATGACCATTAAAAGAAAAAAAATCATACCAATCAATCAAAATCATTTAATAATGATGCAAAGATTATAAAAACTTGCAGAATCGAAAGCTAAGTAATTCCTTAATTAAAAAAAAAAAAAATCCCAATTGGTATTTTAAATTTTCACCGACCAAATAGTTTGAACAACAAAGCAATGCCATTCCCTCTAAAAATTGTGGGGCCAAAAATTCATACTTCCTTCTACTCTCCCTAAATTGATAAATTCCCAACATATATACCCATGAAATTCCGAATAATTACAGAATACTGCCACTTCCGTATTGAAATACCCATATCCGTATATTTCTACGTCCGCTAGATACCGCTGCCACTGAACTTCTTTTTATTGTCGCTCTAGATTCACGCCGTACGTGATACGCCTCTGTTGTCGGTGTTGAGATCTTGCAGCTTCTGCGCACTCTAAGCCACACACTCTACAGCTTCCTTTGAAGATTAATAAAAGGAGAGAAAGAAACCAAAGCTATAACAGCTCTGGTCTAGGGTTCTGAATTTTTTTGGATCTATACGCAAAGGAAGACGGAAAGGTTAACGGAAAGGTTAAGGAAATGCTTGATTTGTTATTCTTTTGGTTGCTGAATTGTCGAAAGTCGGTCGCCGACTTATGCTAGTTGGATTTTGGAAGGAGGAGGAGGCGGAGGAGTGTATGAGAGAATTGGTTGCTGTTTGGAATTTATTTGTGGTGTTGAAGGATTCGAGGAGGAGAATATGGTGGGATTGTGGGCTGTTCATAAGGAGCAGGGGTAGGTGGGGTAAATGTGGCTGATCCTCTCTTCGTAATTATTTTTGTTGCTTCTGGTATTGTTGAGGTTTATTATTGTTGTTATTGCTGGTTTGCTTTCTGAACTGGCTCAAGCAGATCGTTGTTTGGACAAACGCTTGTTAAGTTTGGCAGTTTTGATAGAGAGAACCAAAAGATAATGCAGCAAGATCACCGGAAGAAGGTGATGGATTATTCTTGTGTCAATTACATTGCTAAGGCTCATTAATCCTTTTTTTCCCTTCAGTTTCTTCTTTATCTAAGAGAAATTTCTGATTAGTTTTATGTCTTTTTGAGATTTGAGAAGTTATTACCTTTTTACATACAATTGAAGATGAAGCATAATAATAAGGAGATAAATATTCTTGAATGTTCATTAGCTAACCCTTTCAATATCTCAACGAAAAATTATTTATGAAAGAAAACTTTGCAATGCTTAGGCCACTATTCACTCCTAATGCCAAAAAAAAAAAAAAAAACTCAAAAGAGAAACAACCGGTTTGTTTGGTAGGTAGGTGGGATATCCTGGTAGGTTACTCTAAGAAATTGAAAATTGTGATATAAATAGATACGTTCCTTTGATGGGTGCTACTGTGCTAGGTTAGGTGGCTTAAGCTCGTAAATGCTTGGTGTTTCAAGATTTGATGGCTCTTAGTTAAGGATACTTAGAGCTCTTACTTAGTGACTTAGTTTGTCTAGTTAAAATTCATTTTTTATTTTCTGAGTACATGGTAAATATTTATGTTTGTTTTCCAGTCTTCTCGTATTTTACTGGTGCCATTTGCTTTATGAGCTTCCTATGTTTAATATGTTAAATTAATAGAATTAATATTTGTTTCATACATAACTCCAAGTGCACTACATGCACAGACACAGTCAGAACACTAAGTGCATGCTTATTTGTTAAAGGAGGTTTAGTATGAGCTTCCTGCAGTGTATTTATCAATTATAATGGTACTTCTTTATACTATCATCTAAGTCTAACTTGGAATTTTGTGCTTCAGAATTCAACAGAGATGGACTTTTTCTCTGAATATGGTGATGCCAATAGGTATAAAATTCTCGAAGTTATTGGCAAAGGCAGTTATGGCCTTGTTTGCTCAGCAATAGACACTCACACTGGTGAAAAAGTGGCAATAAAGAAAATACGTGATATTTTTGAACACATATCAGATGCTGCTCGTATTCTTCGTGAAATAAAGCTGCTTAGACTCCTAAGGCACCCTGATATTGTAGAAATTAAACATGTTATGCTTCCACCTTCAGGAAGGGACTTTAAAGATGTTTATGTTGTTTTTGAGTTGATGGAGTCAGATCTGCATCAAGTCATTAAAGCCAATAATGACTTGACGCGAGAGCACCATCAATTTTTTCTTTACCAGCTTCTTCGGGCGTTAAAGTATATCCACACAGGTATGATAGATCTCTTATTGCTTTACTTCTTCAATGCTTTTACATCTTATTTTTCAAAATCAAACTGTCTGCCAATTGGCCATTGCCATGGATGACATATATAGATATGGAAGGTTTCAAAACGATGCCTTGTCTTGCTCTGATCATTTTTAGATTGGTGATAAATTCATCTCTTGCATAAGTCATCCGTTTCTGTTGTACTGTTATATTATTTGAAATTTCTCTCTTTCCTGGAATTTTGGATGCTATTCTTTATTATATCTTCATTTATCTTTTTCATTCCTTTCTGCTGTTTCCTTTTTTATTCAAATTTGGACACAAATCTAATCCTTATCTTATTGCCTGCAGCAAATGTCTATCATCGAGATTTAAAACCTAAGAATATATTGGCAAATGCAAACTGTAAACTTAAAATTTGTGATTTTGGGCTAGCAAGAGTTGCTTTCAGTGATGCCCCCTCAACAATATTTTGGACGGTATGCCATTTTATACATTTAGACCTATTATAATTGCTATTCTTCATGCATAGACGATATCATATGTATCTCTATATACATAGGAATGGAGGAGCTAATGGTTTCAAATTTCATTTTTTATCACAGGACTATGTTGCAACACGATGGTACAGAGCTCCTGAACTTTGTGGATCATTTTTCTCCAAGGTTTGTCTTTGAACATATGTCTGGACAAATTTAAAATTGATTTAGTATTAAAATCTATGATTCGTAGAACAAATTTCCATAATTGTTGTTATTTAGGACTATGGCCCTGGAGTTGTTCTATAATTTTACTTTCTTGTCTATGAGATGAGAATTCTGTGAAGAAAGAAGTGGGTATGAGTGTATTTCACAGATAGCCATCCAGTGGTTAAATTCCCTTTTCAAGGAGTTTATGTTTTGTGGTTTAATTTTAGTTTTAACATTTAGAGAGCCAAATAGGTAAATTATAAACTTGTTTGTGAGCTAACATGATTTTCATATAGAAATAGGAATATAATTGGCTCCTAAAGCATCATCTGTCAAATGGCAGCCACCAATGTTATATTGGTCATACGAAGTTGTGGCTTGCCATGGTAAGTAAGCTTTTTCCTCCTAGTGATTTACTTAATTGTTTCTAATTCTATGTTTTTCTTGTCCTTTTCCCTATCTTGTTTTGTTTCCCTTCTCCATTATGTAGATGTCCAATTCTTAATATCACCTTGCATCGGAGACGGCATGATGTCCAATATATGACATCCTATCCAATTCTATCTTTTATGTTATTCATATTTCATAACCCATTTGCTACTTCACATCAAAGACATGCTTCACAGAAAAGAATCAATATATCTTTAAAATTTCAGTGTATCCAATGTCCATAATACTGAGAATTAGATAAATAATTACCACGGTGAGGAAGGAAAACAAGTTTTTAGGTTTTTCTGCAACTGTTTTGGGTTTTACCATATATAAGAGCAGGATGGAAGTTTTTTCTTTTTCTGTTAAAATTGTAAAGCACGATTTTGGTTGTCTTGCAAGGCTTTGCTCTCTTTCATAGCATTCATTTTACTGTTGTTTTAACCTAATGACATCTGGATACAGTATACACCAGCAATTGATATATGGAGTATAGGCTGCATCTTTGCTGAAGTACTAACAGGGAGACCACTCTTTCCTGGAAAAAATGTTGTTCATCAACTGGATTTGATGACGGATCTGCTTGGTACCCCATCATTAGATACAATATCACAGGTATGTCAAATTATTATTATTTTTATTATTTCTATTATGATTATTTGGTCATGTTTCTCAAGTCTTATTTCACACTTAGGCTACATTTGTTCATGGAAATTATTTTCTGCACTTTTCTGGTGTTTTTGGAACTTATGATAATTGGTTTAATGGAAAATGTTTTACTAGTTAACGATAAATTATGCCGTGTTCGAGGAAAATGACTTCCTCATTTAAAAGAGGAGAGCAATGTCTGGACTTTGAAAAACTTGTTGAAAGAGGGAAATCCATAAGGAAACTATCAAACTCCATGAAAACGTTCTTATTATAGTCTACCAATTACTGTTGTTCATCTTTGATAAGACACCAGATTTTATTTGTTTGAGTGTTCAATATCCTCTTTTGCATCTCACGATACTTTTATAACGATTCTTAACTAATATTGGGTTATTAAATTGAATTGAAGAATTCAGAAGTTGTGACAATTTTCATATATTTGAAGTCAACATCTTTGACCAATAACACTTGGCCATGTGTACAGTAGTGTTCATTGAAGTGGTATTGGAAATATTTGTCAATGTAATATATATGTGGAATTAAGCATAAAACTATCATGCAACTGTTTGTGAACTTCGTTAAGCCAAATTACTATTAAGATCATCTACCTGTGTATGAAAACTATCCTCGAGTAATCCTTTCATGTGGCAATGGAGGGGATTACTAGTCATTCAAGGCACCAAAGGTAATTGTTGGGTCAGTATCGTTGAAGAGGTTAAAATGTCATATATGGGGACTACAATTCAAACACCTTAGGATCCTTGTAGCCTTTGGTTTGGTTTGGCATTGGTAGCGGTTTTTATGCCCTAAAAATACCCAAGAAGATTGTAAATAAGTTGGTGGAAGGAGTGAGAAGGGAAAGGGAGAGATCTTAAATGATGTAGAGGGAAGTAATATCTAAAAATTTACAATTTCTGGATATTGATTCAGAATTGGTAGTAAACATAGGTACATGACGAAAAATGATTCATATAGGCGACCTCAACTAGTTTGGGATTAAGACTTTGTTGTTGTTGTAGTATTCTAAAATGCAAGCAAATGATGTCAACTGATTTTCATTTCCATTATTGTAAGTTGCAACCAAACAATTGCTAATAAGTTGGAAAATGATCCTCAAATTATTTTCCATATTTATTATTTTTAGTGAAACAAATGGACCTTAACTGGTGTCTGTGATTGCTCATTTTACCTCCATGCATATAGACTGAATAGCGAATACCCACGCCTAGGCATATCACCATGAACTTACATACCTGCATGCACATACAATGATACAAACACCAACGCCGATAGTTTATTGCACAGAACACAGTTGTAGAACCATGAAAAGGAAATTAAAAAAAAAATACAGATAACGTTAAGAGGTTGAAGCTTCAATGAATTACTTATATAGGTATGTAAAGTAACCCTAACCCATGTTATGTTCTTGTACCTTGTAATTAAAAGACTGAAACAACCTAAATAAATTATCCCCCTCAAATATGCGGGCCTATAATTTGTAAGAATATGTCATGGATCATAAATTTTATCCATTATCAACTTCATCCTTTCCAGGTTCGAAATGATAAGGCAAGGAGATATTTAACTACCATGAGGAAAAAGCCGCCCATGCCATTTGGTCAGAAATTCCCAAATGGTGATCCACTGGCGCTGCGTCTACTGGGAAGGCTACTTGCTTTTGATCCAAAAGATCGGCCAACGGCTGAAGAGGTTTGCTTTGTCCCCCCCCCCCCCCCCCCCCAATAAAAAAAATGGTCTTTTTCTTCCTTAACACACAACACCAAAGCTGATGACTTTAGGCGGTGGCATCTGGATGTTTTGCTTTACAGCGAGTAATTAGTCAAATTTTTTGGTCTGATGACTCTGATTCTTCACCAGGCACTAGCAGATCCTTATTTCAAGGGACTGGCAAAAGTTGAAAGGGAGCCATCCTGTCAACCAATAACAAAGATAGAGTTTGAGTTTGAGAGGCGAAAGGTCACAAAGGAAGACGTAAGAGAGCTAATTTTTCGCGAGATACTTGAATACCATCCTCAGTTGCTCAAGGACTACAAATGTGGAACTGAGAGGACTAACTTTCTTTATCCAAGGTTCCTTATCACTCTTCCTCTCTACATCTTTGGTGATAAGAAACCAAGGTTCTAAATTTCTTGGTTTCTCTAATAGTATCCATTTTACAGATGTAGTCAATATAGTTATCTCTTTGCTTCCACTGTAATTTTATATTTATTTTGTACACAGTGCTGTTGATCAGTTCAGAAGGCAGTTCACACATCTTGAGGAAAATAGTGGTAAAAGTGGGCCGGTAATTCCACTTGAAAGAAAGCACACATCGCTTCCCAGGTAAATAATATGGGATTTTCTTCTGTAGCTAAATTATTTGTTTACTTGAAACGAGGAGGGTGTTCAATGGTTGATTTGGATCAAATTTGGATCTAACAATATATCTTATTCATTGGTTAACCATTCAAACCATTTAATAGTCCCACACTCCCGTCAACTATTAAAATAAATTTTACTAGTTATGAAATACAATGAAAAGACATTCATTCAGGTCTTAACTGTAAATTTGCTAAAATAATAAAAATATAACTAAAAAATATAAATTAGGAAGTATCATAAAAAATAAATAAAATAATTAAATTTAGATATTACATTTCAAATAATAAGAAGTAAAAAACATCTGATTAATTTTATAAATTATACACTTCTAAATCTTGCAAACTCAAAAAAAAAAGTTAACTTCAAAAATAAAAATTATAACTTTAATTTTAATTTTTCAGAATTTTAAAAAATTAAAATAAAAAAGTTTAAGTAATTTCTGCATGTTATTTTAACTTTTTCAGAAATGTGACTAATTTTAATTTTGTAGAAATTAAAAAATAATATAAAAAAGAAAATAAATTTTACATATTATTTTAACTCTTCTTTTCCAGAAATGTGACTAATTTTAATTTTGCATGAATTAAAAAATTAAAAAAAATTCTACATATCATTTTAACTTTTTTCAAAAACATGACTAATTTTAAGTTTGCAGAAATTAAAAAAAAAAAAAAATTTCCTTGCATTATTTTAACCCTTTGTTTTAGAAATGTGGCTAATTTTAATTTTGCAGAAATTAAAAAATTATTACTCCTAAAATAATTGCAGAAAGATAAAAAAAATGTCTGCATAATATATGCAAAATATATTACAGGTGCAAAAATTATGGCTAATTGTAATCTTTCAGAAATTAAAAAAATAAAAATAATAAAAAAAATTGTGCTGAGAGATTACATTACTAATAATAATAGAAATACAAAAAAAATCTAATTAATATTATATCCAAACCAACACAAAACTAAAGAAGATAAGATTAAATTAGGATTAGAATATATAATCGGATATAAAATGGTTATTTGTTAGTTAACCAACAAAAGACTATACAAATTAGATAAATTATCTAAACCAATCCAACATAACTATTTAACCAAGTTTGTTAGTTGGATTGGATTTGTTGGATTTAATGGATTGATCCAATCTACGAACACCCCTACTTTGAAAGTTGAAACTGTTCTCATCCTCTTCTTATTATTTGCTACTAGTTGTTATGTTATGTTGCTTAACTAGTTTCTTGCTGTTTATGTTATATGACAAGTAAAATTAGACAATGATATTATGATGTTAACAGACTTAACAGCTAGTGTCTGTAGTAGTTATAGTCAGTTGTTGTATGCTATTGTTTTCATCTAAACTTCAGAAATTTCTGAAAATTGGAAGCAATAATAGTGTGGGACATGCTTGAAACAATGAAAAGTTTGCTGTTTGTGCCTAGGTTTTAGATAATGACTGTTCCATCCCTAACAAAAAAATTGCCATCCTGTGTAAAGTTCCCTCTAATTCAGCCATATCATTCATATTGATCATACACATTGGTTACGTTTATTTTAGATGCTGTCCTGCTGAGAATACAAGACTACCATATTTTATTTCAATGAATTAGGCAGTGGTGAAACTATAGGAGTCAAGATGATTTTAGTTTTCTTCAAAAAATTTACTAATGTAATTTACTTTTGACCGGAAACTTTATTATAAACTGGTAATATCTTGACTTCTTAACAGGTTTTTAAGATGTTGCTTTAAAATCACCCTTGACCTCTAACTGCCTAGCTAGCTTGTGCATTGTGTTTGGCCTTTGTTTCCTTTGAATATCCTTGCTGATTGCAATTTACACTATATCCTTTCATGCCGTTTGCAGGTCCACAATTATACATTCAAATACAGTTCCTTCCAGAGAACAGAGCATTGCTTCCTTGAGAGTTCGACCTGCAGAGACAACATACAACAAAACTTCCCGTTATTCTGAGGGAGCTCATGTAAATATATCAACCCTGCCTGCGCCACAAAGAATTCCACAAGGTACTGTCGGTACCTGTTGCTACCTCATTTTGGGGTTAAATATTATTTCAACAGTAAATAATAATTTACTGGAACAGCTAAACCAGGAAAAGCTGTGGGACCAATTGTTCCATATGAGAGTGGAAATATCATGAAAGATGCCTATGACCCTAGGACATTTGTGAGAGGCTCATTCCTTCCTGCTCAGACTATCCCTCCAGCATACGGTTACCGCAAAACTAGCACTGGGAAGCAAGAGTAATCTGCCGCGGAGAACCTGCATTCTTCAGAAAAGCAAGTCCAGCAGTGTGGCATAGCTACCAAATATGCGCCAGATATGGCTGTCAACATCGACTCCAACCCTTTCTTTCTGAACCGGGCAGGAGTGAATAAGGTGGAATAAGCTGATGACCGAATTAAAATCAATACAAACTCGTTGCACGCCAAGGCCCAGTACGATGGGATCAGCACTGCTTCTCACGGAAAAGATGGTAGGTTCAGTATGGTACGACGAGGATGTACTAAAGCAGTGAAAGGTCTTGTGCTGAATGGACGGATCTATGTACAGTAAGCATGGAGCGATGGAGAGCCTGTTAGGCACTAGGTCTGATCATGAGAACTATGTATTAGATTGAGCTGTAAAAAAGACCTCAAGTGTATTGCGGTAAAATTCCATGTGAGGACATCATTATAAGATAAATTCACGAAGAAAGCAAGCGTTGCTTCTCTTTCCTCATCGCTGTATCAATGCAATTGTGGATCCTTCTAGTTACTATCTTGGGGAGATCGCTCAATATGGTTGCTTTACGCCCTTTCTGTTTCCTGCCTTGCTCCGATGTCTAATGAGATGGAACCGGTCGCTTCTTACATTGCCCAGACTGTATTTGTGGGAATATGGAATCTAGTGAGAGAAGAGAGAGGGAACAGAAAATAAAGATCTCAGGTCCTTTAAATTTTCAGTGCTGGAATATGGTTTTTCCCTTTTTTTTTTCCTTCAAAAAAGATGTTGAACATTTCCAATGGATGTTGAATTTGAGTGAGCTAGGGTTGCTCAATCAAACGATACAGAGAGGTTTACTGGTGGCCATCTTGTGCATCTCTATCGATTTTGTTATTTGCATAGACAGTGAAATTATAACATTAACAAAATCAATATTTAGATGGATTTAAGTTATAAATAGTCTTCATAGACAAATCGAATCACGATGGATGAAATCTAAATGCTTATTTTCCGATGTTTCTCATGCAAACTACCAACAAACTTGAAAGTTTTACGACATCTTCAGCATTATGGGTAACATAGGCAGTTATCAACGAGGACAATTTCAGTGGATGAAAGAGAAATTGTGAGAGACTCCCCAGGAAAAATTATCACTACTTATAAGTTATAATTATAAAGGTTTCAAGATTAGGGATTGATTTGCAACAATTTATAGAAAAAAATTTTTATGAAGAAAGTTATTTCATTAAAGAGCACAAAAACTAAGTAGAAAACCATTACAGCTTCTCTCTCAAGGCCAAATACAAACATCCGCAGCCAAAATTACAAGGAGTTATAGAGCTAAACATATGGGGAACGAAACCAGAAGATCCGGGCAGAAGAACACATGCGCGTTGCGTTGCACTATCATCGCCAATAGA
Organism: Manihot esculenta; assembly: GCF_001659605.2. Classification (NCBI taxonomy): domain Eukaryota; kingdom Viridiplantae; phylum Streptophyta; class Magnoliopsida; order Malpighiales; family Euphorbiaceae; genus Manihot; species Manihot esculenta. The sequence continues at coordinate 6,585,962 of NC_035162.2, read as the reverse complement.
AGCCACCACCGGCTACCAAAGGGACTTTTGGACGCACAACTTCACCTAAATCCAACAAGCAGAGTTCCATGGAGACAAAACAACTGTAACAGAAAATGTGCAAGTTACGGGATAGCAATCAACTACAAAAAAGGAAAGCAAGTAGCCAAGTAATTGTCGGAGAATCCAAGAAAGGCAAGGTAGAATTTAGACATCTCAATCTCATAATAGCCATAGGAATTATATCAACAACACTTTCACATCTTCTAAAATACCAGCCTGCTTGGATTATCCGTGGAGAAGACTTCTGAAGCTTCAGATAAAGCAAGATCTAACCATGAAATCCCTCATCCTAAGGCACAAGATTTCCAACCCCTACACACACCATAACAAACGGAGGAAACAATTCTCACAGACAAGAGAGACGACGCTCTCCCTCGACACGGGTAAGGGCGTGTTTCAATTTTTTAGCAAAAAAATTAAAAAATTGAGAAAAAAATGCATAACTTTTTTGGCATGGAAAGAAACTATATCTAAAAAAAGATATATAAAATAAAATAATTGATTACGAAAGAAATAATTGAGGATAATTAAATTAACCAATATTGTACTTGAAAAAAGTACGGATAATACATAGAAAAACAAAAAATGAGAGATTGGATTTGGATCCGAGAATTTGTGCGTGATAAAAGAAAAATGAAGCAGGTGACGTGTTGTGGGTGAAAGAAACAACTAATTAGGTGTCTCTGATATCTGATCACATTGATCCCCGGTAATCCGGCACCCCCACTCCCTCCCCATCACCTATTCCTCTTTCGGTTTCCCTCCTGGAAACACCACCACTCTCTGCACCTACCACTCCTCTTCTCCCTTTATTATTATTATTTTTAAATTTTTATAAACAAAAGTTAATTCCTCACAATTTAATTTTAAATTATGCAAAAACTATCATACTTAAATATTTAATTTGATAGTTTTTCTTATTGATTTATGGATTTTTATAAGTCGTAAACTCTAATTTACATAAATTTATAGTTCTAAATAAATAAAAAAATTTATAAAAATGTTCAAATTAATAAATTAAATCAAATTTAATTAATTTTTTTTACTTTGACTTGATTGAATTCAGTCATCATTTAATTTAATTCAAATTATAGTTAATTTAATTTAATTCAATTTAGAATTAAAACGATTCATTTCACAATCTTATAAAAAAAAAGCTAAGGTTTTATTATCATTGCTGATATTAGTGAATTAGAAAACTCAAATTTGAAATCACTTCGTATGATTTTTTTGCTCAAGTTATATTATTTTTAATTTGAAATTAATAATGTATTTATTAACTCTAATATATATTTATTTAAATGCTAAAATTAAATAAACTTTATTATTTTAATTAGATTAATTATATTATTTTAATATTATAATTACGATTGAAAAAAAATCTCCATCAAGGCGAATATTGTTTAAGACAAAATCAATTTGCTATACAATAATATTAAAAAGAAAAAGAAAAATATTTTGTGGGGCTCTAGGTGGGTCCCGTCAAAAAGGTACACGTGGCACCCATGCCATTGCTAGTGATATGGATCATAGGGGGGAGAGAGAGAGAGGCAGGCACATGGGTGGTGTTAGGTTCAAGAAAATCATGTGATCACATGTGCTTCCTCTTCCCTTTGTTTTGCTTAGTGGACCCACGTCACACCCCATCTCACAGCCACAGGTGATCCCAGCCACTCGCCTCCTGTCGGCGCGTGGTCTTATGAATCCACTCTGACTCTCCCACGCACACCTCCACCATCGCACCATGCACTGGACTGGACCCTTTCGCAACCTTTTGCTCGTTTAAATGCTCCCCTCTACATTTCACATGTCGCCACTAATCGTCCTCACATCCACCACGCGCCTCTGAAACCAGTGATCTTCACCTCCACACTCCAATCCAAAACAAGGACTTGGGAAGCCAAATAAAGGTGGGCCCAGCTTCGTTGGCATTGACATTTCTGAAACTCAACAATAATTCAACAACCTCAGCTCATTCTCAGCACTCAGCAATAACCTTCTCCTCCTCCTCCTTCTTCTGAAGGCTTCTACTGTGTATCCATGGATAATACTCTAAACCAAGAAGACGTACCCGCATTTCACAAAAAACAAAGGAAAGCCCACAAAAAATCAGAGGATAAAAACGCAGTGCATGAATCTTTAGTTAGTTTCCGACGAGGCAGGAGACCGGAGACTCACCGTAGAACAAGAAGGAACAGAAGAGAAATGAAGATTCAAGAAAAGGATCATGGAGTGATGAGTGGAAACAGTCAAGATGACGATGAAGAGAAAGAAGAAGTAGAGAGAAAGATTGTGGCATTGCAGAGGATAGTTCCCGGAGGAGAGTCGCTCGAAGTTGACAAGTTATTTGAAGAGACTGCTGGTTATATATTGGCTCTGCAGTGTCAAATTAAAGCCATGAGGACTTTCGCAAGCTTTCTTGAAGGGATGGAGAAGGAGAAGAGCAAGTTCGGAGGTTAATTTTAAGGATCCTATCAACACTTGTGGGTTTAATTCCCCTATTTTTCTCTCCTTTTTTTTTTTAATATTTTAACATATTGCGAGTTTTTTCCTCTTAATTTTCTATTTTTTAAATTAAGTTTTTTTTTCTTCCAACACTTGTGGGTTTTTTTTTTGTTAATATATTTGTCTTTTGAAATTCTTGTTGGCAATCAGAAATGAATGGGAATGTTGAAATATGGTTTTAGTTTAGGAATTTTAGTTACTAAATTTGTAAGAATTAGAAAATGTTAGAATGGTAAAAATTGCATTCCACTGTTGGTCTGTGTTAACTGTCGTCTCTTGTGCTTCGTCTTCCTTTCTTCACTGGCTGTTAAGAGTTGGTACAATTTTTTTCATTGGTTTATTTTTATGAATAGTGATTATCATTATCATCCCATCATTTGAAAAAAAAAAAAAACTGAAAAGGCAAATATTTATTACCAGATCAAAAGGGTTAACAGGTTCAATGATGAGTTAATTGTCTCTCAGGTTAATTGTTGAGATCAATGGTTTGCATCTGAGGATCCGACGACTTAGGTGCTGTTTGACAATATTACTTAGTTTTTTTTCGAAAATGTTTGAGAATATTGCATATTGCAACAGCTTTTAACTTTTTATAGCACTCAGCTAAAAGTTAATGAGTAATTAACTTTTTTATAAATCATTAATTGATCATTTTCAATACACATTTTGATATTATTAGAATACTAAATACTGTATACTTCGAGACTTAGCCTGGTGGAAAATACATTCTTAATCTTAAGAGGTCTAAGGTTCGACTCCCCCAATCTCCTATTTCAAAAAAACATAAGAATACTAAACACTGTTAGCAGAGATGGTCTCGGAAAGGAACCGAGTGGTCATATTCGTCGGTTCTTAAAAGAGAAAGGCTTAATATAAGGAACCGAGTGGTATAGAATAATATACACGTGGGATTTAGAGTCGGGCCTCGTTTTATTCTAATGACTCAACAGTCCAAATATTTAACCCGTATCAGGCCCAGATCGAACCAGGCTCGGCATTGAAATGATAATAGCATTCTTGAGTAAATTCGTTGCAGGCTGCATACCAAATATAGCCCAAAGCAAAACTTTCCAACGAAAGGAGGCAGGTGCTGCGCAAATGCGTTAATCACAGGTGGATCCCACAACTTTAAGACACGTGCTCCTCACAGACGCCAAATTGCCTCTCACTGGACTTGAACCGTTCTCGGCCTTCCATCTTGATGAAAAAGAAAACCCTATTCCATATCGAATCGGATTCAGCATTTCCACTTCAAAAAGAAAGGTTGAGGCTTTTTTGTCCCTTCCCCATTCTCACTTTCCTGGAAAATCTCCTCGAATTTTTTCTCTACAATCTGAACAACGGTCTTTAAGGTTTGTTTGGTTGCTGAGGCACATCATATATGAATCTTTGATTTGATTTTCTTACTATCTGATTATTATTAATAGTCTTTTTTATTTTATTCTCTTTTTTAAGTTGGACTATTTATGGCGGATGACGAGTCGATCGCTAACGGCGTAGCAGCAGAGAATGACGATCAGCCGGATGAGAGCTTCTACGATGCTGATGAACGCGAGAACGAGGCCATGCTAAAGAAGAAGATCGACAATTTAGAGAAGGAGAAGTCGTCCCTAGATAACGAAAACGGAGAAATAAAAGATCAGATGCGGCAATTAACGGCGGAGATCGATTCACTGAAATCCGGAGAGTCAGCGCTGAAACAGAGGCTGGAAGCGCTGGGGAAAGAGATGGAACAGTCGGAGGAGAGCAAGAGAGCGTTGGAATCCATTGCTAACAGAGCTGTGCAGCTCGAGACGGAGGTCTCTAGGCTCCAACATGACTTGATCACATCAATGAGCGATAGTGAGGAAGCGAATGCTGCAATTTATGAGCTGAAGAGGGCATTGGGAGAAAAGGATGTGAAGCTTGATGAGTTGAAGAATGAGATAGTGGAGACAGAACAGATCGTAAGGGAATTGGAGAGAAAGATTGGAGTTTTGGAAGTGAAAGAAAGCGAGGAAAGGAGTAAGTGGGTGAGGATTGAAGAGGAGATGAAAGAGAAATTATCTGAAAATGAGAGAGAGATTTTTCAGTATAGGAATAGATTCCTGGAATTGGAGAGTGAGGTGGCAAAGAAGGAGGGATTGGAGAATAGAATGAAAGCGTCCCAGGAGAAGTTGAGAGACATGGAAGCAAAGACGGCAGAGTTACTGAAGGAGGCTGAGAAAGCAGAAAAGGTGGTTGGTGGATTTAAGGAGAGGACTGTAGAGGCTATTAATGGCATTCAAGTTGAGAGCACTGATCAGGTGTCTAAGGGGCTGAAGATGCAATGGCCGTTGCTGGCTGTAGGATCAACAGGTGCTATCGCTGCCGCAGCTGCTGTGGTTTATGTTTGCTATGCTAATGTTAAGCGGACATAATTCAAGAGGTTAGGGTTTGTTGAATTCCCAAGTTTTTTTTTTTTTTAAAAAAGGAACGTATTTCAAAATTTTGTTAGGTGGAATGTCGTTTTACTTGGCCTTGTTTTTGAGCTTATTAAGGATCGTGGTTTACACTAATTTGTGGTGTGTTTTTGAAGTTTAAATGTTGACTTAATTGTTTTATTTGAAGTACTAAATTATTCAATATACTTATAGAGGAATTACTTGATATGGATTTAGTGCAGCTGTTGTAACCGCTGACATTATCTGTCAGTAGTGTATCTCATTGAATATTTGTATGTTTGTCCATTTGCATTATGAACTTAGTTAAGATGTGCTACTCAATTTTCCCCCAGTTCTCACTATTTCTTTTCACTTTGAGTAATCCACAAAATATAAAAACATTGCTTAGTTGATGTTGTTTCCTTGTTTTTAAATTTTAGATTTGCGTGATGAGCCTCGCTTCACCATACTATCATTTTTGTTTTTGTCTTGTTGTCGTGTGCTGTGAGTCATGTTTGCTTCTTCTATTGTTTTGCCATGTCTGTCCATAATTTAACTTGTTTTCTGGTTGATCGGTTAGAATACATTTTAATTATGATATCTTTGTTTGGTTTTGAAATTCTCAAAGAGAAAACGAACTTTGCCGCCATATTTGGTAGCCATATGCTGGAAAATGATAGCATGTTAGGTGTGAAGGAACTCTGTTTTCAGATGAGTGGTGTGCATGTAATCCGTATTGACTAGCTATACGTTTGGCTTCATGCCCGTTCTCAAGGATGTATTTGGATGAATTATGCTTAATTGTCGTACCAAAATTAACTTCAAATTTACTGGATAATGGTTCTTTGGTTTTGATATTGCACAATTGTCCCTTTACCCCCCCACGCCCTTTATTATGCTCCCTCTTTTATTTTTTTTTTTCCTGCATTTTCTTCTTAATCTTCGTTGTGGTTTGAATTTCCATTTCTCCAGGACATTTGGATGTGCTTTCTATCATGATTACCACTTAGGCTACTAAAACAGATACACAGGGTGGACCAGTAAATAATATCTTCCATTAGCAAGCACTAAACAAAATGATGTGTGGGGCTCATGATTGCTGAAGCTGGACTTACTCATTTGCATTATCCTGTAATGGCTGTTGTTTTTATTCAGAACCCCTTGCAATCCATAGATCATCAAAACTTCTGTGATGGCCATGACAACATAGTAGCCAGAGAGCTCAGTTATCCAGTGAGGACTCCTGAAGGTGATCGCCATTTCGTGGGATCTTGCAATAGCTTGATTGCTGCAGTTTTCTACTCTTAACCCACCAAACCTTTGCACCCAACCTATCTGTTGGAGACGGATGATATTAGTAAACTCCATTTCATAACCTCCCTGTTTTTTGTTTGCTGCTTGTTAGTGTGGAGTTTCATTGTTCTCTCTCTCTTTCTTTTATATAGCTATTATGTGCACCTATTTATTTATAGCATTAATAGTAACTTGATTCAGGAATCAATTCAAATGGAAAATACTACATGGTGCCATATCTCTATCAGGCCTTAACCTGCAACCCCAATCCACCAATGATGAAAAATTTCAGTACGACTACAAGGTACAAATCCAATGGCAGTAATGCAGAATGCTCTATTTTACATCATCAATGTGGCAATTCTTCAATGAGATGAACAAAAATAACCAGAACAGCAGTTTTAATAGATGAGTCCAAAGATCATGATCAAAGTATGAGTCACATAGGCATATGAATCAAATGTCCATTCAATGGAAGCAGTGTTCCACAATTCCTTCCTATCAGTTTCCAGCATTTAGCTACGGTATGTCTGGCAAAGATAGCTTTGGAGACTTTAGAAACCAATCATAAAAGATTTGATAAATATCATAGTGCCATAAAAATAAGCAGTTCATATGAACAACAATAAATTCTTTCAACGATATAATGATAAGCACACAGGGACAAACATACCCACACCACAAAAAAGCAACAAGATCATGTTCCTTCCAATTGAATTAATAGTGTTGTCAAAATATACGAACGAAAGTATTGTGGATTTCGGCCATCGAAGTCTTTAACCACAGCACACACGCCATATAAATAACAAACTTGAGAGGCCTAACAAGTTTTAACACTCATTTCAAAAACTCTCAAGCAATTCTTCTTGGCAGTTTTTCTTCTTTAACACTGTTATACAGAAATACTAGAAACGATAAATTATGATCTGCAAGCTTCATAGCTTAGTAGAAGTCTGAAGTCAATGATATCTGCATCACAGAAAGGAAGAAAACAAATGTTAGCATTTTTGGCTGCATAAGTTCGGAAGCCCTCAAAAAGAAAACAATATTAGTTATTTCTTTCACATTTACTTCTATGGTGTAATGCAAAGATAGAAGCAGCAAGATAGCTTTGTTCCTTTTTGGCGTAATGCAATTTTAAAAAGTGGAAACAGTTTACTTGAAAATGAAGTAGAAGCTTGAAGAGTGAAAGAGTGAAAGAGTGAAAGAGTAAAAGAGTGAAAGATTACTCTTGGCTTTTTCGCTTGACAGAATTTTCACATGATTAATTTCTCACTCCATTGATTAGCTCATAAGATCCCTATCGATTAATGTCTCATCCCTTCCCAGATTAAACCCAAAAAAAAGGAAAAATAAGAATAAGCCAGACAGAAATGAAATGAACTTATTTAGAAGTAGGCTCACCTTGAGTCACCTGTTTGATCGCCGGAGAACTTCAAAAAGGCCACAGCAACTCCTCCAATACGTACGTTGCACGCTGCGCTGACCAAGAGATATAACATGCTGCCAACGAATTCATAACAGAATTAGTAACATCTTATCAGCGAAAAATTCTAAGGCCTAAACTGTGGTGTGAAAAAAAGAAAAGAAAAGAGAAAGAACAGGATAGATTAATCTCAATCATTGGATCTCAGAGAATATACTGACAGGATTTCCTATGCTCTCTAGGAAACCATCACTGCTTCCAACAGTAGTAGCATCGTTTGATGGCTTCAATAGATCATCAATATTTTCCCCAGTTTTTTTATCAACAAAGCCAGAGGGCTCCCCATTGTCCTCCAAAGCTGCCACTTTTGCTTCCTCAACTTCCTTAGATTCCACATCTCTTAAAGCTGGAGGAACCCCACCATTATTTTTCTCCTGGATTCCTTCTGACACCACGACTGTTGCAACTGCAGACAAATCAAGCTTATCATCAGAAGATGGCAGCTTTACTTCCTCAGAAGATGTTTTCTCATTGGCCTCGTTCTCAGATGGGAAGATTTTCACTTCAATCTCTGTTTGATCCTCTGCAGTCACATCAGGCTCCTGTGATGTCTCGGTTGATACTTCTATAGTCGGAGACAGTTCCTGTGGCAAAGGCACAATAGGCTCAGCTGACTCAACTATGATGTCAGTAACATCTTTCTCCACCTCTTCCTCCAATGTTCCCAAATCCTTTGCCAAAAGATTGTGATCTTCAGTTTCCGCTTCTTCCTCTGGACTGTTGCTACTATCAGAGTTCAACAAAGCATGAGTTCCTCTGGAAGACTCAGAATTCCCATCAACATCAAATTCTCTCACAGACTCAACTTCAGGTTTGAGTTCCTCAAAATCTTTGATAACTCCTGTGTTGTCTCCTTCATCTGTTCCCACTTTCTGGGCCACCTCAATTTTCCCATTTGGGAACCCCTCCATTATCGCTTATGCTTGATGAGCAGAAACACGGATTGAGAAGAACACAACAAAAAAGAAAAAGGAGTTCCTCTTTTCTGCTCTCGGAAATATCTTGGCACACAGCAATTATGAGATATAGCACGACCTTTACTTGCTCTGTTTATCCAAATGGATCAAGAAATCCTATGCCAGTTTGCTTAAGAAGGAAGGATACGGGGATGGAACCAAATCAAGAGATGACAAATGAGTAAAAACCCATCAAAGGAAAGCAAGAAAGAATTATCTAAACCACAGAAAAATTGGATGGGCAAATGGCAAGCGAATTGAAAAAGCTAGAAGTTGAAAGGTAGGTGGAGAAGACTGGGAGATATTGTGTTGGTACTTGGTTAAAATAATGAACAGATATGATATTGTGTTGGGATGTGGAAGCAATGACTTCAAGGGAGAGAGAGCTGAATGGTGGTTGTCTCTTGAGGATTTTGGAATTGGATCACAGAGAAGCTGAGAAGCATGGAATGGTAGGTATGGGAGATTTTTCAATATTTTCTATGCACATTTGCCATCAAGATTCATTCCTAATATTTTTTTTTAAAATAGTAAAAATTTTAATTTTAAAAAACACACTTCAACGTTTTTAAAATTTTAAAAATTCTAATAATTAGTTAATCAATTAATTTTATCTATTAAATGCGAAGAAAAAATTTTAAATACTAATTAATTTATATTTTTATAAAATTAAAAAATTAATTAATTAATTTTTTCATATTATAAAAATTAAATAGTATAAAATTTAATGTTTAAAATTTTAAAAAAAATATTTATTAAATTATTTAATATTTTATAAATATTTTAATATATTTTTTAAAATAAAAAATTAAATTATCTTTTAAAATATATATAATTCGGTAGATGAGAAAACACTGCTCCAAAAATATTACTATAAGTATTATTACTTCATCATATCCTTTTCTGTCCGTGCAGTGAATCAAAATAGCTAAAAAAATATGTTTTTTCCCCTCAATGATAAATGCAACCAATGGCAGACTTAGAATTAAACATTAAGAAAAAATTAATTTAAATCTACATTATGATTGTTGAAAATTATGCTTTTTTTTTTAATTTTAGATATATTGAAATAATACATTGGACATGCCTTAATATAAATTTTCTGAAGTTTAATCTGCATGCTAATAAAGTATTTTCATATTTATTGTTATAAATTATATTTCATGTCTAAAGTAATTTACTATAATAATACTACATTATAGAAATAATAATATAAAATTACCTATCAAAAAATAATTATTAAAGTATACATTAAATTAAATTTGATAAAAATTAAAAATAAATTACACTCATAGAAAGGAGATCGGAAAAGAGAAGAAGAAGAAGAAGAAGCAAAAGAAGGAGATCAGGAAGAAGAAGAAGAAGAAGAAGAAGAAGAAGAAGAAGAAGAAGAAGAAGAAGAAGAAGAAGAAGAAGAAGAAGAAGAAGAAAGAGATCGGAAAAGAGAAGAAGAAGAGGAGGAGGAGGAAGGAGAGAGAATAGGTATTTTAGTCATTTTAATTAAAATTAACGGTGATTTAACTGAAAATTTAACGGGAGGGACTAATGTCATAATTTTTAAAAATTACAGTGACTAAATTGAAAACTTTTTAAAACAGAGAGATAAAATGTTGCATTTCACTAAATTAGATTGACTAAATTAGAGTTTAAAAAAAAATTGTAGTACTGTGCCTGTACTATTTCGGTCAGAAAAATATTATTAAAAGCCCCGAAGCCAGATAGAATAGTAAATGGAAATGCTGTGCGCTAATGTTGCTCCCTTGCCCAGCTACACTTACCTCGTCCCAACTTCTCTTCACATTTTTCCTTGTCGTTCCCATCACAGACTAAAATCTAATTCTGTTTCCCTTCCCAAGTCCCAAACTCACTCCAAAAACATCTCTTCTCTCCCTCTCCTCACAACAAGCAATTGCAACCACAAACAGCAAGATAATTGCCATACCACCGAAAGCACAAGCTGCTCAGACCCAAGATACCGTCATTCTTTATTTGCCATTGACGGTAACTCCATCACTAACCAAAACCCAAAAGCCCAAAACCAAGAGAAAGAGGTGGAAAAGGAAGATAAACGGCATACGCGTATCAAGAAACCGAAAGGACTTTTCACAAACATGTGGTGGGTAGATTTGAAAGCGGCATTGGGCCAAAGAATCAACGTTGAAGGGATTGTTTCTTCGGTGGCAATGTTGGTCAAAGAGCAGCATTTAGCTCTTCCGCATCTAAAAGTGCGAGATATAAGGTATATTGATTGGGCAGAGCTGCATAGGAGAGGTTTTAAGGGGGTTGTATTTGATAAGGACAATACGATCACAGTGCCTTACACTTTGACACTGTGGGATCCTCTTGGGTCATCGATAGAGCAGTGTAAATCGGTTTTTGGCAATGATCTCGCTGTGTTTAGTAACTCAGCTGGTAATTTTGGCATTCCCTTTTATAATGTTATCTTGTTATAGTTGCTGTTGGTTCTTTTCAATTGATAAGCTATTGCGTTGTATGTTATTGGTTTTATGGGTTAGGCCTTTATGAGTATGATCATGATGGTTCCAAAGCCAGGGCTCTTGAGAAGGCAATTGGGATCAAAGTCGTAAGGCACAGTAAGTTTTTCGTTGTCTAATTGATATCTAATCCTGAAGCAAAACTTCATACTTCTTTGCTTCATATTTTGATTCATTATCACAAGACTGCTTGAGATTCCGGGTGATTTTTCTTGGTAAATACGCCAAAACTGCTGCTCTTGATACCCCCCCCAAAGCGCCTAATTTGTGTAATATTGATGCGTGCTTACTCATTTCGGCTCATTGCACTATAGGGGTCAAGAAACCAGCTGGAACAGCTGAAGAAATCGAAAAACACTTTGGCTGTAAATCATCTGAACTGATCATGGTATGCATAGATATACATTCTGAACTTCTTAAGTGGTCTGCATGGTTTGAGTTAATTGTAGATGGATGATAAAATTTTGGTTGTGGCAGGTAGGTGATCGACCCTTCACAGATGTTGTTTATGGAAACCGGAATGGCTTTTTGACTATATTAACAGAGCCATTGAGTCTTGCTGAGGAGCCATTCATTGTTAGGCAGGTTGGCCTTTTCCTCTTTCATGCATAAATGTCGTTATTTTGATTGTTATTTTGTCATAAATGGGTACAAGCAGAAGTACAGAAGGGGTACGTTGCTATTGTTTCACTTCAATGTTTGATTGATTTTGATTGAAGAAATGTTCTCAGGTGAGGGAACTAGAAGTGTCACTTACGAGCTATTGGTTAAGAAGAGGATTGAAGCCAATTAGACACAGTCTACTGACAGATGCTGAGCAATGTGTAAAAGATTTGCCACCTTAGTAAAAGGTTGACATATTCAATATTACAGTTGTAGCTGCTAATTGTTTTAATGAATACTTGTCTTATTTATTTGTTTCTTTAATTTATTGTTATAAAATTAAGATTGACAGCCATTTGAATATGAAATTTTGAAACAGGAATAGAATAGAAATCCAATATTATATTGATGAAGTACATATTCCGATAGAACTACAATGTTTCTTCATAAAACGATAATTGACCCTGCTCTATGTAGTGCAGGTTCGTTGCTCCTTTGAGGAGTCACTCATGTAGCAACACTTATGCTAATAATCATGATACACGGTTGATGGCATCATAAAAGTTTATATCTTATGCAGTTTCATCATTTCAATAATTACTTTAACTTGTCATCTCATTGAAAGATTTGAACTCCTCTGAATTTCTTATAAATTGGCCATTATTACTCCATGGAAGAGAGGAAGTATTTTATACATGCAGAATCCTGTATGGAGGTGTATTTGTGAATGAATACTTTTGGAGAATCCTGTTTCTGACCTGCTTAGATTACATATTTTGCAGTTGGCTTTCCACGTTAGAAAAATTAAGTGTCAAATCTATACCATTCAAGAGAGAAAAGAAAGTATTAACCTCTATGAATTCAGGTAAGAAAGAAAGAAGCTGAATATCTGGTTCAATTAATTGCTGTTATTCTTATTTTGCTAGTAAAAGAGGCATGGAAGACCCTCAGCCCCATGAAATCGATAGTCTGATTCTTTTTGTTCCATGGATTTCATTGAACTCATTTATTCATTTTGAAGGGTTTCAATGATTGGCAATGATAGTTTATTTAGAGATACTCTCACTTATACTCTAGACTTGGGAGAAAGTTTGATGGGCATTCCATGGGAAGGGAAGGGGAGAGGATCCATGGTGATTTGCTCATCTGGGTAGATCAATGACCAGTCATAACGCGTCACCACATAGTGCACAAAAATGAGGATGTTGAGCTTGGCTAGCTGGTATCCTGCACAGAGTCTTGGTCCTCCCCCAAAGGGAATGTACACATATGGTGGAATCGTCTCCTCGAACCTACTTGGATCGAATTTTAGTGGATCCTCGAAATACTCATCATTATAATGTGTCCCATGAGTTGTCCACAGCACCTGCAAAATGATTAATTCGTTAACTTTCAATTCAATCCGACTATCCCTTTTTTGACATAAAATAAAATTTATATATTGACATGATCTTATAGAAGTGTTTTTGAAATGATTTCTTACTAAATCAATTCACTTAAGCAAACTGGTTATATTAACCTATGAATTATTTCTAGTGGTCTTAAAATAGAAAAAAAAAATTGAAGTAAAAAAGTTGTGAATCTCATCTTCGTCTAAGTGATCCAAAACGGGAAAAGTGGCAAACAGCAAAGAGATAAAGATAGGGGAGAACCTTCCATCCTCTAGGAATAGTGAATCCTTGAAATTCAATGTCGACAATTGCTTTTCTGAAGGAGCCAAAGATGGGAGGGAAAAGCCTCATGCTTTCACGTGCAACTTGCCAAGTATATTTTATCTTCTTCACGTCTTCCATTGTTAGACTCTCACCCTCTGTTTTCTGCTTCATTATCTCAATGTGCTCTGTCCACAACAATTGCATTATTCATAATTCATTGCATGCTTTAAACATTACTAATGGATGTCTTCACAACATTTTTTTAGTAAAATATTAGTAACATGCTATAGACTGCACATGCTATAGATTGCACACTTCCACAACAATTATAACTTGTATTTTCATTGTAAAGATAAAAATTTTCTCTACATTGAAAATCATCTTTCTATACCCTTTAAAGGGCATGATTGTTAAGACTTTCTTTTTTAGAAAAAAAAAATAGTATTAATATGAAAGACCTTTGGATTAATAGAAAAATATGTGATGTTCACAAATGCAGTAGGTGTCTCACGTGCAATTTTCCTTGATTTATAAACAAGAAATTTTAACCAATATTTCAATAAATATTAAACAAAATGGAGTTAATAAAGGGAGTACCTCGAAGGAGGAGATTATGGCAATCTGCATGCTGGGCTATCATTTTGAAAGTCATAGCAATAGCAAAAGAGGTTGTGTCATGAGCTGCAAACACTAGCAAAATCACATTATCTATAACCTCCTCTTCTCTAATCTCCCCTCTAATCATCCCACCAAGTAACTGAGAAAGCAAACTTCCTAACTCATCCTCTCCTTCCCTTCCTTCTTCCATTTTCTTCTTCTTATCTCTCACTATCTCTCTCAGCATCTTCTCCACTTCCTTCCTTGCCTTCTTCGCTTTGAAAAACCTAGACCCAGGAAAAGCAAGAGGTGCTGCAAAAACTCCATCCAAAATTCTCTCGAAAGTACTCAAAGTCCCTGCCTCAACTTTGATCCCTAACAAGCACTCGAACACTATGCTAAATGTCAACACTTTGGTAGAATGGTAAAGGCTTACTCTATCTAGGCTATTGTTCCAGTGTTTCTCTATGTGCAGCTCAATCGAGTTGCATATTTTTGGCACTAAAACCTCAAGCCCAGCAGGGCTAAGTGTATTGCTTATTAGTCCTCGGAGGCAACGATGCTGGTCTCCTTGCTTTTCCATGATAGAGTTGCTCCCCATGAGCTGAACAGAGGCTGCAGGCCAAGAGCTTTTCACCAACTTGAACTCATTTGACAAGAAAAACCTGTTGGCTTCAGCTCCATTGACTATGATTGTTGGAGAACCCATCAGCCTTGTTTTGAATATCTTCCCATATTTTGCCATCCGAGGTTGAACAAACTCCTCGAACATTCGGTTCTTGCGTTGTGCTTTGAAGAACTCCATTGTTTCGCCAATCCAAGGGAGTCCCATTTCTCCTGGTGGCAGTTTCCACTTGTTCTGCCTATGAACTCTCTTGTGTGTCAAGAGAATGGCAGAGAGGATTGCTGCAGCCAAGCAAAAGAAAGCCCAAGACATAGAATCGCCGACGATTTCCATTACCATTATATTTGTTTTTGAAGGTGCAAATATGTGTGAGAAACATGAGACCCAAAAGCCAGAATTTATAGTTTGTTATGGTGAGGTGAAGGAGCTCATGATAAGAAGAAATGATGAGAATCAGTTGAGTTTGTAAGAAAGTCAAGAAAATAAACCGCCACAACCGTCCCCATGATATTAAAATAATTAATTTAGCTTGACTTGTTAATGAAAGAAGATTTACATGATAATAGGGTAATAAGAAAATAGTTATAACATGTGCTATTCAGGGCTCTCTTCTACCTTGTACAAGGTTCACTGAATTGAATAGTGCATATGAAGAATTTCGTGTTCAAACTCATATCCATCAATTGATATGCCAGAACAGAGATTTTTTTAATATATTCAAATTATTATTATTTTAATATACTCAAATTGGTTATGTATTCACATAGATGTTAATTAATTCTTACAGACAAATCCTACTTGGATTAGATCTAGGATGAATATAGGAATATGCTAAAAAAGATATACACTCAACATTCATTTTTTTTAGCTTTCAAATAATTAATTATATATAAGTATGTGTGTAATTAGTGAAAAAATATTTTTACTATTTTCAATATTATACGATCGAAAAATTAATATTCATTTGATATGCATTTCTCATAATTATAAATATAAGGATTATATTTGCACTCACATATTTAGTCCAATAGTAAATTTACGTGTATCTGAATAAATTTAAAAGATCTCAAGTTCTTTTTCTCCGCTCAAATTTCCATTTAAATATATATATATATATATATATATATATATATATATATATATATATATAAAGGTTACATTTATTATTTTATGGGTCTACCCTATTATTATTGCAACTTAATTCTAATTTCTGTAGTGTTAATGGTGTAGTTATGGTGATTATGTTGTGTTGAAACTCCTTAAAAAAGAAAAGTTTAAGGCTTAAAGCATTTGAACCTTAATTTGATCTTGAAGAATGCGTGGGAATTGCCACCTATGAGAATCTGTCTTGTTGTTCGAGCTATTAATTATCGCACAGAATCCCTGAAAATCAGGTAGCTCCAACTATTAAATTCTTCTTTTGTAAGTAAAAGCATCAGGAAGAAAAAAAGAAATCGCAGGATATTTCTATCTGGAACATGAGGTTTTCATAGTAAAAGAAAATTAATAATAAGATATGGAACAGGGTATGCATCATTAAAGATGGTTAAAAGATAAATATATATTTTTTTTAAATTAAGTTGAAATGATGTATTTTCTGTGGCATTAAGATTTTTTGCAAATTACCCAATCTTGGTACGATGTGTGATAACCAGATTCAATGTTGAATATGGAGTCATTTCAACTAAAAGATACTTGTAAGGAAATTAAAAATAATAATAGATCAAGGCGAGTGGATTGTTTTGGACGTGCCGACTCGCAGAGGGGGAAGGGATAAGAGTTGAAAGTAAGGGGGAAAATCACTTTTTTTTTTTTTTGTTTATTTGATAGTTTATATGTTTTTTGAACAAGCATTTATAACAAATATTAGGACAAACAATTTACAGGCATATCAAATTACTTCACAGTAACAGAGTGAATATAGTAAAAATAAAATAAAATAAACTGTTAAAACGCATGTACAATTGATTGGCAGAGTTACAGTTTCAAGGTAAGATACATGCTCCCACAGACGGATTCTTTTCAAAGTCGAGATTCAACTAATGATGCTGCCTTCCACTTTCACCATATAGAAAAAAATGCAGCCAACTTTCTTTGGCCGAATTTTCAATATTTTTCCTTAGAGTCTTCTCATTCGCAAACATTTGTGGGAAGTTAAAAACTATGTATCTAAAATGAACTACAGAAAACAATGGGATTTCCTCTAAATGCTACTGCTACTTCTGCTGCTCATATATCTGCACATATGCCTCAGATAGCGCAACCATTTGTGGAAGAGTTTCAGAAACATGCAGATCCTGCATCTCATACCTGAAAACATTCAATATAAAATGTCACACCATCTACTTATTAAATATTGATCACATTAAAATCCACTAAAAAACAAGGCATTAGGAATGGGAATACCATAGCTCCTCTGATTTCCGCTGCACAAACACTCTGTAGAATCCCTCCTTGGGTTTTCCATCATGAACAATATTGGCTATCAAATCATACTTAGATCGCAACTTCTCATTCTCTTTCGGCATTGGCAATGGTATATAATCCTTCAGTTCCAAGTTCTTCACAGGAAAGTTGACTGTAATATTAACATCAATCAGCGCTACCTTATGCCCAACCAAACCAAGGTGCTTTTTATTTTGTCAGTATCCCTAGATTCACAAATGCCAAATAAATCTCACCTAAGGTTGGATTTTTCTCAATAAAAAAGTTGTTCTTTTTGAACCGTTGCATGTGGAGTACTAAATACTGTGGCAATCTAGTGACTCGATATTTCATCCGGGCAACACGAGGGCGGACAACTTCAGTCACCATTTCACCATCAAATTTCTTCAGTATATTGAACAGAGGAACCTGAAAATAAGAGCACAAGTAAAATCAGTTTTCCCCATCCCTCGGGGGGAAAACAATAAAAGAAGAAGCATCAACAGGACAAGTCACAGGTTGGAAACATACTACCCAAAGATCCATACAAAATTAAATAACAATCAACTTGCCACAATTTTCAAAGATAAAGAATTTCTCCAAAATTCAATCCTATGGACACTAAGGGCCACTTCAATAGAGTACAAACTCTACTGACAAATGATGTCAATCGAAGTCGAATCCTGCTGCAATTGAAAAGCACATGAAGTGAGATTTGCCAAAATAGGTTAGGAAATAATCTGACAACATTTTTATGGTCACTAAAAACTGGTTATGTAATGGTACCATAAACTACTAATCAGATCCTACATTTTGCCTCTGAAGTCAGAATTTCTGCCTTGTCACTAATCAGATACTTTTGTTATTATTCCATGCAATTGAGCCCCAGAACTTTTATTTGCAACACAGTTCAGTACAAAACTACTAATTACCAACAGAACTTTGAGCCACCACAGGAGGAAGTAGAAGCATAAGCACTCTGTCCATATTGTTCATCATCACCAATTCACCATCACACCAGTCCCTCTTAGCACCACTATTCATCCACCATACCCCAAACTTCACAATAAGAAAAGGAAACAATAAAAAATAAAAGTCCACCTCTCATCTGCAATCTACCACTAGTAACCGACTTCCAATTGCTCAAACCCAAAAATGAGTCACCAGCACCCCTTCTACATTACACTAAGGCCACCTCAATACTCTAGAACACAGACATCCGAGGATCAAGAGATGCAGAATAACATTTAACAAGCAGATAAAAGCCAAAGTATATATGGAATCCCTAGCCAAAATCAGGCAATGCAGCTGGGGCTTGCCCTTAAGTGGATGCTTTACGCATTGTCATTACAAATAAAGCAAATTAAAATCTGTTTACAGTGCAAAAAGAAATAATAAAATGTACTAAACTGAATGCTAAAATAGAAATTCAAGGACACTTCCATAAAAATCCGTTGTTGTTCTTCAAGCTTTATGAAACTATTGAATTTGTGACATTTTTCATGAGTACATAGTTTCTTAGCTTGATGGTGATTGTTTAGGTTTACAATTAGTGACTATAGTTTCTTACTGTAAGGGTGATTGTTCAGGTTTACAATTAGTGACTTCTAGGATAAAGAGGAAACAAGACAAGTTGATACAAGTTGATATTTGAAGCAGCCTTGAAATAAAAAAAGGTACCTACTTCATCAGAGGTTATTGTTATTATGTGATTTATTTTTCTCAAAAGAAAAGCATACCTAGTGATGGTGTTGGGATTATGCATAATTATAAAGGCCCAAGGCAACATAGGCAACATAGGCAACATAAGGCACCAAGAATTGGGCCTTTATGAGTTATCAAGCGAATAAAAGTATTGGAATGGTAGTTTCTTCATAGGATGGCAGGTGATGATTCAGAGTTCATGTCAATCACTTCGAAGGTGGAAGGAGCTATACAAGATATTGGGGAATGTTAACAATGACATCATGTCACATGGTACAATTATTGCATTTCTTAATGTAAAATTAGAATATGATGCAAAGCAATTTCAACCTAATGCAGAATGCAACAAGTACCTGGGGTATTATATTCTTTTCCATCACATCTTTAAATAGAGGTGGTGGTGGCAAATCCAGTCCAAGCATCAAGAATGGCATTGTAGAAGTTTCTGTGAAAACATCATCATGTTCATTCCCACCATCAACATTCTGGTCATCGCCATTTGCCTTCTTATCAACAATAAATTTGCTAGGAATCTCTTTTACAACTTCCAGCTCCCCCTGTCATGTGTCAGATAAGCACAACTGAGGTAAATGATTAACCAAAGTAATAATGCTATGAACTAATTTTATTTTATAAGAAAAGAAGTTTTTTTAAGAAAAAAAAAAGTGAGTACAACCTGAAAGCACTCATAAATAATGCTGTTATTTTTCTTTGAATTTCTAAGATCTGCATGTAGTGTATTAAGAAGCCATGCCATGAACTCCACAGGATCAGACTGCTGTCCTATCCGAAATCGTTTTTTACTGGCTTTCATAATTGCTTGGAGAAATTCATGCGGGCTCACCTGTAAATGTAAAAGTTCATATGAATTCAAGAACAGCAGCTCCAATTACTACATGTCAAAAACAACAACAGCTCCAATCACTATCTCAAAAACACCACACCTGTCCTTTAAAGTTCCTAGCATGCCATATCTTTCTTGTGAGTTCTCCAAAGCGATGAACAAGAGGAGATCTGCAATGCTGATAGTTTTCAGGGATAAGGAAGAAATTTCTTAAAGGTGTAACTCTCATTAGAGACTGAATAGTGACATTAACAAAATCAGTCTCTTTAATGTTATTCAGGCCCACCTGTAGATTTCCAAAATCAAGGATAAAGTTAACAATGTTCAACTACCAGAAACGACATCTTAGTACACATTCAAGTTTGACATAAGCAATGACTCCGCAATGACCATATGATGAATCAGTGTCAAAACATACCATTCCAGGAAGATAATCAGACCCATCAAGTGCCCTGGACCATTGTCTGTTTTTGTCAAGTTGATCAACCTGATCCCTAGTAAACCTGCATGAAGAGATGCAGTACACATTGGCAACATAGTGCTGCAAAGTTCTTTAACACGCCTAGGAACATCATATGAAAATTCAATGTATAACGTGCCGCATGTGAAACATATCACCTACACCAATGACTGTTTAATTAGTTTATCACAAATATAAAAGAGAGTCGCTAGATAAACACTGCACCAGAAGTCGGTAGAGCTACACATTTTAGATTTTTTCCTCTTTTGTTGGATGCTCTGGTCCTCATTTGGCAACACATGCCAGCACACATATTAAAAGTCATAGAATTTCAAATGAAAGAATTGATAAACATGGCGTATGATAAAATCAATAATTAAGAGAGAGAGAGAGAGACCTCGGGTTCAGAACATGCCGAATGTCATCCAGCGATGGGTCAATAATTTGATATCCATCAGGAAGGCAGTAAACTTTCTCAGTCTGAAGATTAATATAGACATGGTGTCCTGCTTCAAGGCTATGAGTATATGCATGGGATTTCTTCCCTCTCCCTTGGTAATATTTCCCACAAACCAAACATGCATATACATTCAGGTTTGACAAAGAGACAGAACAAAATTTCTCGAAATCAAAATCCAACGCCTAAAACCAAAAACAAAAGATGTGTCTGCATAAAAATCTGTATAACTGCAAAAATAAAAAAAACTCACAGATTACCAAAAATAAATAATTTACCTGACGATTCACAGTATCAAGATAAGGGCAGTCTTCACGAGGCTCAATTAGATTCCTCCGGTTCTCTTGATTGGACCCTTGTCCATCATCATCATCTTCTTCTTCTTCTTCTTTGTCTTCTACATCTGGACCTTGATAGCCATTCCCTGCTACACCTTCTCCATATTCACCTGCTCTGTTATTGTTATTCCGTTCTCTTCTCATTCTTTCATCATCTTCATCATCATCCATGTCATTGTAGGGCACAAGTGGGTTATCAATGATTTGTGGAGAAGGAGATGCAGAAGAAGAGTGGTTTTCAACCACTCTTCGCCGCTTTGGGGAACGTTTCTCACTCTCCACATTATTATCTTCTCTTTTTGTTTTCATTTTATGCTATCTCAGATGTCACTGTTCACATAAAATATGTCAGAAAGTAGCTAATTATAGTGAATCTGAAACTGTTGAAAACTAAAGTTCACAGATAAACTATAGTCTCACAAGACATAACATAGTTAAAGAAGTATCCACATTGCCCTAAAAGTCCATTTACCCTCCCAACTTCCAAGTACCATACCCATCTCAAACCTGATCAAATTTAATCCTTGCTACTAGGAATTGCAGTTGGTACCACAAAAATTATGCTCTCCTAACTACATACACATCGCAAACCTGATAAACATCAATCCTTTGCTACAAGGAATTGCAGCGGGTGGTACTAAGTATAACAATTACTCTACTCCGAAAGAGCCTGTTTAACAACCCTACTATCTGAAAATTGTCTCAAACCCAATTAGGTACCCGCCTACCACCCAAACCCACCAAAATCCGTTCCTTTTATTCCTTCTAAATTATAATTACACTATTAACACATACAAGTTCATCAAGCATACCATATAAGAATGTCATGATAAACGATTCCCTCATATGGACGTTATCACTAAGAATTACAGCCTCCAGAGACCTCAAGAGTCACCAGAAATCTCAGGTCACAGCCACAAGTTGCAAATTGAAATGAAGTTTGCAGAGGAGAAGAAAGGAGACGGACCTGTTGAAGAGCACCATCGTTGTTGTGAACAACCGTCTATGGAGTGATCGGGAAGAGAGAGTGACAACAGCAGCAGAGGGAAAGTGACAGAGCAGGCTGAAGTAAGGAGAGAAGAAAGGCATCAGCAACAAATGACTGTTGAGGATGCTACAACCCTAAGCTCAAACGTCACAGTTTTGGCTATTTTATTGGAGAAAATCAGAAATTGACTCCTGAATTAAACAAAAGTTAATCTGGGTCCTGTAATTTTGATTTCTCCAACCAGGCTCTCATATTATTAAATTAACTTTTATCTTTTCTTTTTTTTTGTAATTAGTTATTGAGTAGATTTTTAGTTAGTTTTTCGACATAATTAATTAAAAATATTTTATTTAATTTTTCATGTATAAATTAATTATAATTTTTATACATATTTTATTTAAAATTATAAAAAATAAATATTCACTGAAACAATTCAAAATTCACTTTTTCAATCGATAAAATAAAATGGATCACCCACATTTTATATATATATATATATACATAGACATGTAAAGAGTGAGAGTTTCTAAATATTTGTCATGTGTCACTTACTAACAAAATATGAATTAGTAGAATTAACAATTTACTCCAGTAGTTTAAAGGATTGTTTAAAATTTAATAAAAATGATTTTTATAATTATTGTTTAAATATATTTCTCATCTAAAAAATCATCCTTTTTTTAAAAAAATGTTGAATATATATTTTAAAAATATTTTTTTATATTTATAATAAAATTATTATAGCTAAAATGAAAACAAATATTTTCAAAGAGTTAATCAGTTGCTGTAAGATAAAGTAAGTTTTACTTTGTTACGGAAACATATTAAATATATTATGAATTTATGTAAAGTAATATTTATTTTGGTAAAATAATCATTTTAAATTAATTAAAATTTTATTTTTTAAAATATATAAATTTGTTTTTTTATAAATTAATATAATAAAATTATATCAAATTAATAAATCATTATTAATTAAAATAAATGTTTTATTATATTATTTTAAAAGTATGTTGTTATTTTTATATTTTAAAGTGTAGTTTTTATTTTAAAATGAAAATTAAAAATTGGAGAGTAAAATTTGAAATTTCTTAAATTTATTTGAAAATATTTATCATTGAGTTAAGTCTCTAGAGGTAAGTATGAATTTTTTTTTATATTTTTTGAATGGTCATTTTTTTTTAATTTAATAATTTTTTTTATAAAAAATAATTACTTTATAGATTATAGAAAATAAAAGTAAAAATATCTTAGATTATTGTTATTTTTTCGTTATTATTATTATTTTGTTAATATTATAAAAATTTCAACCACCTCTCGTGTTCCATGACGGCCAAACTTTTCCATGTCATCATGCAAAGCCAGATAAGAAAACTTTAAATTAAGGTAGGTTCGAAATGGTTGTAGTTTTTAATTTTTCATTTTCTCATATCCAATAAAATTGAAAGCACGTTCGGATGCCAAAATTTGTTTTCATGTTCTTTATTTGTGTTTTAAAAACCAAAAATAGTTATCTTATTTATTTATTTATTTGTTTTTTATCGATTAAAAAAACTATATATATATATATATATAATTTTGTAAAATTATGATATTTTTGGGTCAATAAGTCTTTTTTTTTCTTTTACAAGCCCCAACCGAGTTTGCATCCGTATTGTGCACATCTTTCTATTTTTTTGCTATTTCATCTATCAATGTATATTACATGATTAAAGAAAAAAATCATGATCACTTCCCATGAGCATATCACGCGTAAGCCATAAATAAAAACTCCAACCACTGCTATTTCTCATGTTCCAGGACTGCCAAACATTTTATGCAAAGCTGATGACATTCATGCAAATTGAAAACTTACAAATTATTCTTTTATTTTATTTTTCTTTTTTTACGTTTTTTTTTTCCAGAAGCTAAAAGATTCATTCATTAGGAAGCTCAAGACCTGAGACATAAAAATTACAATTTAGCACTCTTTCATGACGTATTGTGCAGGTTTCTCTATTATTTTTGCAATTTCATCTATTGATTCCGGTCTCATATTTTTCTTTCATCAATATATATATATATTGATATTTTTTATTTTTTATAATTATATATATATTTGATATCATATATATATATATATTATGTAACGGAAAAAAGTAATATTTACTTATATTTATTAATTTTTTATTTTTTAAACAAAATATCCTCAATTTTTTCTTTTTATATTTAAAACTCTAGTTTCTTTATTAAAATATTAGATATTTTCTGACAGTTTTTAAATTTTTATATTTCATAGATATACTGTAACTGCTAAATTTTAAATAAATGACTTTTTACCTTCCTTTAAAAAAGTGAAGGACAAATATGTCATTTAAAAAAACGATTGAACATTAATTCCATTAACAAATAAAGCTATGGTCGGTATTAATTTTAAAACCATGTATTATTTTGATTGAATTAAAATATAATTATTTAACTACGAATATAATAACTATTAATTTATAACATTTAATTATGCATTCATAAATTTAATCCGGTGATAAATGCATCGAAATAAATTTCAGAAATATCATTTTCTACTTCTCAATTTTTAATTTTTATTAAAAAAAAAAATAACTACTATCATAATAGTTATTCATTATTAAAATAATTAACAATAAGTATAATAGCTAATATTCCTTGGTACAAAGATGTAAATAAGAAAACTAGCTAGTATATATCTTTAAACTATTAAATCATTTTAACCGGTTTAGCTTTTTTTAATCATGTGAATGTATTTGCTGATTTATCATGACGTTCTATAATTCAATTAATTTTTATAATTTAATAAATTTTTTTTATCATGAAGACAAACTGAGTTTAAAGAAAAAAAACAAAAGAGAAGAAAGCAAGCCTACATCTCACATGGTAATAGACAGGGATGAACATTGAGGAAAAATCGAATCTGAAAAAATAAGATCAAATTGAAATTCTACATATATTTAATTTAGTTAGTTAATTCAGTTTGAATAAAATAAATAGAAAGTAGTCATGCACCTTTCTAGCCAAAC
Source organism: Manihot esculenta (assembly GCF_001659605.2). NCBI lineage: Eukaryota > Viridiplantae > Streptophyta > Magnoliopsida > Malpighiales > Euphorbiaceae > Manihot > Manihot esculenta. The sequence continues at coordinate 6,561,056 of NC_035162.2, read as the reverse complement.
CAAATTGTTAATAAAAAATTTAGTGTGTGTACTGAGTAGATAATAAATTGACATTTTTTACTAGATCCAGCAAAGAGTCAACGGCCAATTTTTCAGTTAAATAATAGGAGTCATTATCAGTTACAGCCCACATTTATTTATTTAGTATTTTAGCCTCCATTAGTTTGTTGAAAAACATATTTTTATAAAGTGATTTTCAACATTTAAAAGTTTTATTAATTTTATATATAAATTTATTTATTAAATTAAAATAATATAATAAAAAAATAAATTATTTTGTTAGAAAAATATCTTCATAAAAAATATATTTTACAAATAGGAAATTATTTTGGAGCCTTAGTTCAGAATGTTCTATAATTATAGCAACCGGCGTGTAGACACATCGCTGCAACTCTTTCCCTACCCATTCCATAGATTTGGTTGTTAGGATTACGATCCAGATGGAGCACCTCAAACCATCGCCGGCCAACTCCTCTCCTCTAACCCCACTCGGCTTCTTGGAAAGGGCTGCCACCGTCTATGGCGATTGCCCATCCATCATTTATAGCGCCACCTCTTACACCTGGTCTCAAACTCACCGCCGATGTCTCCAACTAGCCTCTTCTCTCTCCTCCCTCGGCATCAAACCCCGCCAGGTCGTCTCCGTCATTGCCCCCAACATCCCCGCCATGTACGAGCTTCATTTTGCTGTTCCCATGGCCGGCGCTATCCTCAACACCATTAATACTCGTCTTGATGCCCGATCTATCTCCGTCCTCCTCCATCACAGTGAATCAAAGCTCCTCTTTGTTGACTACTTCTCCAAGTCCTTAGTTCTTGAAGCCATCTCTCTGCTTCCAAGAAGCGTAAAACCTCCGATTCTTGTCCTTATCACTGACGATGAGCTCTCAGCTCCACTGAATGCAACAGTAGCCGTTGATTTCATCGACACGTATGAGGACTTGCTCGGAAAAGGTGATCCTGGCTTCAAGTGGATCCGCCCAAATAGTGAATGGGACCCAATAGTGTTAAACTACACTTCAGGCACGACGTCGTCTCCTAAAGGAGTGGTTCATTGCCACCGGGGTTCTTTTATCATCACCGTTGACTCTCTGATTGACTGGTCTGTACCAAAGCAACCGGTGTTCCTATGGACGCTACCCATGTTTCACGCCAACGGGTGGAGCTACACGTGGGGCATGGCAGTCGTGGGTGGGACCAATATCTGTCTCCGAAAATTTGATTCTCCCACTATATACAGTTTGATCAGAGGACACAAGGTCACTCACATGTGTGGTGCGCCGGTGGTGCTCAACATGCTTGCAAATTACCTAGCCGAGAACAAAACTACATTGGAAAGCCCAGTGAACATACTCACCGCGGGAGCTCCACCACCGGCGCCTGTACTCTCCCGGACGGAGTCGTTGGGGTTCATAGTGAGTCACGGTTATGGATTGACGGAAACAGGTGGAGTCGTTGTCTCCTGCGCGTGGAAACCACAGTGGAATCTTCTCCCTGCAACAGAGAAAGCGAGGCTAAAAGCAAGGCAAGGAGTGAGAACCATTGGAATGACAGAGGTGGACGTGGTAGATCCAGAGTCAGGAGTGAGCGTGAAAAGAGATGGGTCATCGCAAGGTGAAATTTTGTTGAGAGGTGGGTGCCTGATGTTAGGTTACTTGAAAGACCCAGATGGCACCTCAAAGTGTTTGACAGAAAATGGTTGGTTCTACACGGGAGACATGGGAGTAATGCACACTGATGGTTACTTAGAGATAAAGGACCGATCCAAGGATGTGATCATTAGTGGTGGGGAGAACTTGAGCAGCGTTGAGGTGGAGACTGTGCTATACACGAACCCAATGATCAACGAGGCAGCAGTTGTCGCTAGGCCAGATGAGTTCTGGGGTGAGACAGCGTGTGCATTTGTGAGTTTGAAGAATGGGGATAATAATGAGAAGGCAGCAACAGAGAAGGAGATAATTGCATATTGCAGGGCTAGATTGCCGCATTACATGGTGCCTAAAACGGTGGTGGTGAAGGAAGAGCTACCAAAGACGTCGACGGGGAAGATTAAGAAGTATGTGCTAAGAGAAATGGCGAAGGCCATGGGGTCGTCAAGAATCAGTCGCTTGTGAAGATTCCTTCGTAGTGGGGTCGTCAAGAATCAGTCGCTCGTGTATGCCTTTCTTTCCTGTTTCGTTTCGTCTGGTAACGGTATAGTAATTAACGTTTCTTTTTTTTTGTAAAATAGGCGTCGAATTATAATCGTCAATAAAAAAAAAATAAAACTTATGGTCACTTATATTTGATCAAATTGAACACTGAACTTAAAGGACTCTGAGCAGTTATGTCTAATCCAGCGAATTGATCCTTCAGCTTAATCCAAATAAAAAACTCTGATTTCACAAAAAAAAAAAAAAAAATTGAAATCTGTTTTTTTAACCTAATCGAAGTAATTTTAAATATTTCCTTCTTGGACATGAACTGAAATCAACTTGATAATAGGCTTAAGGCTCCGGATCAAATTCAAAAGAGACAAATTGAAGTATGTTTTTGAATACATGTATATTTTCAGATGCTATTAAAAAATTCATTGAATATAATTATTTTGTTATTTCAATTTTCATAAGCAAAGTACAAAAATTTAAAATTCTAATAATAATAATAATATACTGAATTGAAGCAAAAAAGTTCAGCAAAAAATAAATGAGTTAATTTAACTTTGAAAATTTCTTATCATAAAATGGTTGTATACTTATTTATTTTAGTTTGAATGGTTTAGTTTTTAAATTTGATTTAGTATTACCATTTAAAATATTAAATTTAATTATTTAATTTTTAAATTTAATTTAAATTCAAAATCGAACAAAATTAGTTGATTGCACAAACACAACCTATCTATAAATAGTTATAAACTTTCAACCCACATTATTTTCATTAAAAAGTTTAAATCAATAAAAAGTATATAAAGTTTATAATTTTAATATAAAATTATAATTCTATAAATAAGACAAAATACTGTTGGCCTAACTTTTAAACTATATTCATATCTCAATTATAATTGCTATAATTGAAAAAAATGCTTATTTGAAAAAATTAATAATATTTTAAAATAATAACTATTTGTAAAAATAAAATTGTAAAAAAATAACGTTCATAAGATAAGAAAAGTACATGGAGAATTCCACTTTACACAAATAGAGAGGTTAAAGAAAAAGGATATCTGAAAAACAAAAAGAGATTAATCTAAAATAAAATAAATATGAAATTATTGAAAAAAAAAAAAGAAAAAAAGAAGGTAGAGTTACATATGATTTACATTACTCAAAATATTAAGTACTGTTGCAAATTATTAACGACCGGCCTATTAGCTCAGTTGGTTAGAGCGTCGTGCTAATAACGCGAAGGTCGCAGGTTCGAGACCTGCATGGGCCAATTTATATATAAATGCATCTTATTTGAAAACTAAAAAGTTTGCAAAAATCTAACTTAATTGATTTTTTTTATTAATTACCACGTTCAGAAACATAGTGAATAAAAGAAGCTAATTCTTCTTAATTTAATTTTTTAAAATAATCATTATAAAATAAATTATTTATGCAAAAAATAGTGTATTTACCTATAATTAAATTTATTTCTTTTTGTTTTTACATATAATTTATTGCAAATAAAACTAATAGGTTCTTTTATTAAATTTCAATTAAAAAAAATATAATTTCCGTTGCTGATAAATTATTGGTTAGTATCTCACTCTTATAAAAATATTATTTTTTATAATTATTAAAAATAAATTTCACACTTATATAAATAAAAGATCGCATATTTCAACCATATCAATCGAAATATAATTTTGCTTAGCTTGTAATTAAATAGAAATTAGTTGTTTAATCCACACGTGGATGATTTATTATTTTATTTTAATAATATAATTTAATATTCTTAATTCACATTACAAAATTTTATTAATAATTAAATTATTAATTAATTATAATTTCAAATTTAAATACTTATTATAATTTCGTATAGATTAAAGTTTTAGTATTTAAAATTTAAAAATAATTTTAAATAATAAATTGCAAATAAAATAGAAGCTTTGCAGCCTTTGGATTATAAATTCATTTATTTATTTTAATAATATGATTTAATATTTTTACATTTAATATTTAAAATCACAGTATAAAAATTTATTAATAATAAAATTATTTATTAGTTGCAATTTTACCACAAATGCAAATGAATACTATATACATAGAAAAATAAATTTTAGATAACTATTTTGCACGGGATAAAATTATAGTTTTTAAAAAATTAAAAACCATAAATTTTTCTATAAAAATTATGTTATTAATGTAAATAACAAATTATTAAGACATTGATATAATATTATATTCATTTAAAATGTGTTATGAGGTATAATTATAAGACAGAATCAGATAGTAAAATGTTAATAAATCGTAATATTTCATTACTCAAATCTTATTTAAAAAGAATATTCAGTTATTATGATAGTTATTACTCGAAATAGTAAAAATTTTGGCTTATTATGTTCGATCGAGTCTTTTATGATATTTAAATTATCGTTAAAAATATTATATAATACATTTTCGTTACATCAATAATCACGGAAACTATTATTCGTTAGTCGATGCTAATCTAATTTTTAGAAAATTCACCAACTAATTTCGTTTTCTTAAAATTTAGAAATAAAATATACATAAAATTTGATATATGTATTCTTATACATTATTTTCACTGCTTATAAATTACTAATTTGAGCAATAAAGTGAATGTTTATAAACATCAATCAGTTCATTTTATTTATTTTAAAGAGCGATAGATTACTTTTAACTCTTTTATTTAGTATCAAAAACCATTTCTAAAATTTAACTTAAATACATTACATAATTATATATATATATATATATATGAAAAAACCACATAAATGAAACAATTGCAATAAAATATGAACATAAGATAAACTTCTAATTAAAAATTAATATATTAATAAGAATTAATTATTAACGCAGCATAAACACATTTAGAAGTAAACTCTAAATAAGTCTAGAGAAAGGTTTATAATTTTGAATAAAAAAATAATTTTTGTTCATATCACCTCTATTCATGGCCAGTCATTCATCAATTTCGATCGAATTGAGGTAGTTTTGGATCGAATTCATCTTTTGAATTATCCTCCTTGCAAGCAAGTTGTCTACGTGTTAGGTCTGGTCTGTTTATAAGTTCACCACAAGCAGCATATATAGGCTATCTCCTACCATTATTCCTTCTCCTGTTCGGTCTGACTCTCAGAGCATCCAAATGATCTGAAAGTTTTTGAAAGCGTTCCTCAAAATGCCTGGACAAACGTTCTATTTATTGTCAAAGCGTTGCTCAAATTATAGTAACACCTTGTTTCCCTGTGGAACTTCACCCTCCAGTTTGCTTTTGAACGCGTTTATGCTGCATTAGGTAGTATCAAAGCATGGTGACCAACAGCAATGACAGTGTTCTCCGTGACGGTAAGATGGAGCTCCACAGAGAATAGAGTGTTGCAACGATTGAAGCAACTCTTTGAGTAATAAATAGAGCATTTATTTGGGCGTTTCAAAGAACCCTTCTAGAAACTTGCAGATCGTTTGGATGTTTTGAGAATCGGACTAAATAGAGAAAGAAATGATGATAGGAAATTGCTAAAATATGTTGATTATGGTGAACTTATTAACAGATCAAATCCAGTATGTAAATAACTTGCTTACAAGGAGGGTGATTTAAAAAGAAGGATTTGATTCAAAACTATTTGGATTTAATTGAAATTTATGAATGGCTAATTACGAACAAAAGTGAACCAAATCTCGAAATAATAAATATTATTTTTTCATTTAAAATTATATATATTTTTTTAAAGAGTTTTGATCGCGTTTATACTGTGTAAATTATTATTATAATTTTTTAAAGAATCAATGATTACACACAAAAGAATATTATGAAAGTTTATGAGTAGGGAGTTGCAGGTATCCGATATAAATGAATTTTATTACTAGAAGTTTAGGTTGTACATAATTAAATTTAAAACGACACGTGGGTTTGAGTTTGTATTTTCTGTATTAAATATCTGTCATCAGAATTTGTTTATATAAATAAATAATTAAATAGATTTATATAAATAATAATTAAATATATTTATATATTTATTATACATATTATATACAGTTGATATTTTGTTTAATTATTAAAAAATTAATTAGATAAGAATTTTAATAATTATTTTATTTATTATACATATTATGGAAAAAATAAGATATAAAGTTGATATTTTTTTTAATTATTACAAAATTTTAAATATAAATTAAAATTTTAAATATATATTATATAAATTATTAAATTTAATTTTATAAAATTAAATGGATTATATTATATTTTAAATAATAATAATGTAATACAGTTACAATCATTCAAATAGATTATGAACTGATATTTAAATCATCAAAATATAATTAAATAATTTTTAATTTATATATAAAAAAAAGATTTAAATACTGTGTGTCTATACTTTTTATCAAGATTTATCTTCTCAAATACATGAGGGACTTTTTAAATTAGCCTTAGATAATATAATTCAATAAATTTTATATTATATCTGTAATGATGAAATTTTCGATCTATAAATCGATACTAATTGAATTTTTAAAAGATATAATAATTAATTTTATATTTTTATAATATAAAAATAAATAATTATAAAAATTAAAATATATTATTTTAATATAATCGGCTCAAAATATTATACTCGCTTTTGTTTTACGCCAACTATTTTATATTCTATTTTTTTAACAGATTAGACTGTTAGAGTAAAATTTTATTTTAATTATATCAATTAAATTTAAAATAAATTTGATTAAATTAAAATAAATAATATTAAAACTTTAAATATTAAATTTTTGTTTATAAAAATTAATTTATATTTAAAAAATATTTTTTATGAAATAACTTATTTTTTATTATTTAATTTAAAAAATAAAATATATTAATAAATTTTTATGTATAAGTCATAATAAAATACTTAAAAGTATAAAAAATAACATTCTATTTAAAAATAAATAAATTTCTTAAAATAACTTAACTTTTTCATTAAATAAAAAAATATTTTTCGTCTTCATTATTTCAAATATCAAAAAATTAAAAAATATTTTATTAAAAAAATATTTTTTGTAAGCACACCGACCCTAAATATGTGAAACATATCCGGCTTGAGCTAAGTTCATTTTTGCGTTATGCTACCGCAAACATCCCTAGTCTGAGCATTGACCAGGTGACAACGGTTTAGCGCCCAACCGATTGGTTATCAATTCGAGGGCGTCTCCTCTTCTCATTGCTTACCGCCTTACCGTAAGGTAAGACTGCCTCCGTTGCGAATCCAATTGGGAATATATAATTCTCGCAATTCAATTTGAGTTTGAAGGCATCGACATAAATGAGCAAGTGGATGATGATCCAAATCCGCGGGCTGAAATTGAAAAAGCTGACTTCCCAAAGAGACGTCGTTTAGTGGCTAATTGTTTATAAAAACGTGTTCAGACTGTGGGCCTGAAAAAATCTGACCCAAAACGTGAATTCAAAATAATAATAAACCCAATTGATTTGGTTCTCGCTTCTATACGGCTGTGCGCAACAGTCTCACATACTCCTTTCTCCCTTTCTTCTCTCTCTCCCCACACTATTTATTACACGCCTTTCAGTTTCACAACCGCATTGCTACAAATCAGCCTCACTGTCTTTCTTCTCCTCTTCTTCCAGATCCGTAAAATGGCAATTGACACCAATGAAGAACGAAACCGATCCTCCCATGTCGCACAAGACGATGAACACGTTCATATTCACGATGCTGAAAATGAGAAGAAGAAAAATAATAATGTTGCTAAAGGACTTGAACGAGAACCAGAACCGGAATCCATCGAGAAGATCTTCGAGTCTAAAGAGGTTCCTCCATGGCAGAATCAACTCACCCTCAGAGCTCTCGTTGTCAGCTTTATTTTGGGGATTTTGTTCAGCTTTATAGTGATGAAACTCAATCTCACTACTGGTGTCATCCCCTCCCTCAACGTCTCTGCTGGTCTCTTAGGCTTCTTCTTCGTCAAGACTTGGACAAAGCTCCTCAACAAGGCTGGCTTCTTAAAGCAACCATTTACCCGTCAAGAGAACACCGTCATCCAGACCTGTGTTGTCGCCACCTCCGGTATTGCTTTTAGCGGTACGTACTCTAAACTTCTCGTAATTTAATCTCAATTTTCTTCCCTTTTCCCCTTTAAAAAGTTGTGGTTTTCCAATTTTGTAATGTGAAAATATTATTTAATTAAATTAATATTGACATTCTGAATCGAATCGCAAACTGAGTTTTTCTTCATTTACATGTTTTTTTCAAAAAAAATAAATTTTTTTCTTCTTTTTATGACTATATTTTTGTGTTTAATTACAAATAAAATTTTAAAGACTGCACAGAGTAATCATAATTAAATATTTTTTAGTATATATATGAGAAAAATTTGTGTAATTTAAATTTATATGAGTTTAAATATAAAATTATATTAACATTTATTTAAAAAATTATAAAATCTCATATATTTATATTAGCTGTTTGGCTTTTTGCCTCAAATATTAGCTGGATGCAAATTCATTGGGCAAGAACTTTTTCATATGTGTGTTTATATACTATATATATATTCAGTTCTTAATATTAATTGTGTATTCTGAATTAACAAAATCGTACAGTAGAAGCATTGCTTAGCTGTTAGGGAACGGCATAAAAGGAAATCCCCTTGTCACTTGCGAAATCCTTGTCAAAGTTCGACGTTATCAATTTACTTGGAATTATCATTTTATCCTTCCAACCCTCCCTCCTTTGAAAAAGTTGAACCCATGATGATCATATGATTCATGCTAAAACGACACTGCTTTTGCTTTCCAAATCATAAATTACACATTTTATAAATATATTCTTATAATATTATTTTTTATGAATCTATAATTTGATGCTCTCATTTATGAATAAATATATGATTTTAATTTATTATATTTGATATTTTAAATTAGAGAACATTAATTCTATTTTATCTTTTAAGTTTTTATATTATATTATAAATATTTTATTCTTTCAAAATTTTGGACATACAAATTATTAATTTAATTATTGTCTTACATAGGTTTATATGTAGGCTGTATATTTGGGCAAAAAAAAAAAAAAGAAAAAAAGAAAAAATGAGACTGTTCTGCCTCTATTTTCTATGCGAGATTAGGGAATGAAGACTCGTCTACAAGTCTACTGATAAGTGAAATACTTTTAGCCATTGAATAAAAAAAAAGCTAGGTTTGTTTTGCATATTTTCTCATTAATTTTATAATTAATATCATACAATTACTCAGTAATAGAATTTATACCCAAAGAGTTGGATGCAAAATTAGGTCTATGGTTGTAATGTATGATGGAAAAGTCTTGGATACAGATGTATACATTTAATTAATAAGAGATTTTATTTTATCTAAAACCATATTAGTATCCAAAAAAATTATAATATATTATTTTTTTATTAATTAAATTATATACACCATCAATTTATGTAGTTTTTTTCAAAAGACTCTGTATTCGTGAGTATATAATAATGCATTATGCATTTCAGATATTTTCTATAATCTTCTACATAGGAAATGAAACGACTTTACTTAAGTTGCCAACAAAATTAAGAAAATAATTAATTAAAAATATACAGAGAAATACTTTTAGTTTATTATTACATGTTTCAAGTCTTAAAACTTTATTTTAAAATTATGAATATATTCTATTAGACTTGAAATATCAGATGTGAAAAATAAAACATGATACTTAAAGACATTAACTTCCATGTGGGATTAATTTAATGGACCATATTGACATTTAGTTTTTATTCGATAATTTAGTATGAAGTGAAAACAGTTGTTTTGCTATTTTCGTACATGAAACTATCATCGACATAAACGGGCTTTAGGTATTTGTATCTTGACTTCAAACATGGCGCAGGTGGTTTTGGTAGTTACCTCTTTGGAATGAGTGAAGCTGTGGCTAAGCAGTCAACAGAAGTCAGTGATGCACAGAATATTAAGAACCCATCACTGGGGTGGATGATTGGCTTTCTTTTTGTTGTTAGCTTTCTTGGCCTCTTTTCTGTGGTGCCTCTTCGGAAGGTACGTTCCAAACACTCAATTATATGTATTTCTTAAACAAGTCTATCAAACAAAGAAAGATACGATTAATTACTTGTGTGATTCTTTTGTTTCTTTTTTTAATGATATTGAATATTAATTTCTATGCTTTAGATAATGATTATCGATTTCAAATTGACCTATCCAAGCGGCACTGCTACTGCTCATCTTATCAATAGCTTTCATACTCCTCAAGGTGCCAAGTTAGCGAAGTAAGGAAGAACCCATTTCTTTTGTTAAGGTTTCTTATAGTATTTGGTCAAAACTAAGACAATTTGGTCTCCTCGAGCTCTTTTATGCAGGAAGCAAGTGAGAGAATTAGGAAAGTTCTTCTCTTTTAGCTTCTTGTGGGGTTTCTTTCAATGGTTTTTCACTGCAGGAGATGACTGTGGATTCGTAAACTTCCCCACTTTTGGCCTCAAGGCCTATCAGAATAAGTACTTATCCTTTGCTCTATTGACAAGCTTCGAGTTTTTCTTTCTTTCTCTATTGGCTCGCCTAGTTAATATTCCCATATATTTTGAAACACAGCAAGCCTTCAATGCATTTTTATAATTTTCATTTCTTGTAACCAGGTTTTATTTTGATTTCTCTGCTACATATGTTGGTGTTGGAATGATCTGTCCATATCTAATCAACGTATCTCTGCTAATTGGAGCAATCCTTTCATGGGGTATCATGTGGCCTCTCATAAAAAATAGAGAAGGTGATTGGTACGCTGCAGAGCATAGCTCCGGCCTCCATGGCCTACAAGGTTACAAGGTGACGGCAGTCTTTTTTTCAAGCTCAAGAATTCATTAAGACCAATATTGCTTCTGCATGCATAGAAAGCTTCATGATATGTATTTGCTTTATACTTGATCATACAGGTCTTCATAGCCATAGCAATGATCCTTGGCGATGGTGCCTACAACTTCTGCAAAGTCCTTGGACATACTCTATCCGGATTGTATAAGCAATTCAATTCTAACGACACTGTTCTCCCAGTTGCTAATAGGTCTTCTCCTGTGACTTCTCGAACTCTTTCTTATGATGAACAACGGCGATCAGAACTATTTCTCAGAGACCAAATCCCGTCATGGTTTGCTGTCGGTGGCTACGTCATTATTGCAATAGTCTCGATTGTCACAGTTCCTCACATTTTCCATCAGCTCAAGTGGTACTATATCGTAGTGATATACGCTATAGCTCCAATACTAGCCTTCTGTAATGCTTATGGTTGTGGGCTAACAGATTGGTCCCTTGCATCCACCTATGGGAAGCTAGCCATCTTCACAATTGGGGCATGGGCAGGAGCTGCAAATGGTGGGGTTATCGCAGGTTTAGCAGCATGTGGAGTGATGATGAACATAGTATCCACAGCATCTGACCTTATGCAAGACTTCAAGACAGGTTACATGACATTAGCTTCACCAAAGTCAATGTTTGTGAGCCAAGTTATTGGAACTGCAATGGGCTGTGTCATCTCTCCGTGTGTTTTCTGGCTCTTCTACAAGGCTTTCCATAATCTTGGTGCCCCTAGCTCAGAATATCCAGCTCCTTTTGCTCTTGTTTATCGAAACATGTCGATTCTAGGGGTTGAAGGTTTCTCAGCCTTACCAAGGCACTGTCTTACGCTCTGCTACATATTCTTCGCTGCAGCCATAATTATCAATGCCATCAGAGATGCAGTGGGGAAGAGGAGAGCTCGTTTTATACCTGTACCAATGGCAATGGCGATACCCTTCTACATTGGAGGCTACTTCGCTATTGACATGTGTGTTGGGAGCTTTATATTATTCATCTGGAAGAGGATTAATAAGGGCAAGGCCAGTGCATTTGGACCCGCTGTAGCTTCTGGGTTGATATGTGGTGATGGGATATGGACTTTGCCTAGCTCCATACTGTCTTTGGCAGGAGTGAGGCCACCAATATGCATGAAATTCCTTTCCAAGAGCCAAAATTTGAAGGTGGACACTTTCTTAAATTCTTAGATGAATGCTATAGCTACAACTTTAATTTGCTCTTTACATTTATGTCTTATTTTTCATTCGGAGACAATATCATTTTTTTCTCCTGCTATGCAATTCAAGCGTATACTTTTCTTAGCTTTGTTTTCACAAGATCACGCTATATCTTACTCCCGTAGGATCTATTTGCGTCACATTTTTGTTGCACATCACTCTTCAAATTGAACAATAAGAATGTTAGGAGACGCTGGGTGTAAATTAAGAAAAAAAAAGATCATTCAGGGTTAGGAGGAAAGATATTTTGTGGAAGGGAATTTTTTGGCTAAATAGAGCCGATACAAGCGACGAACAAGGGATTGCTAATTCCAATTCGCCCTGAGCCTAATTTAGCTCCATTATTTGAAAATATTTTTTAGATTTTGTTTTTTGTTTTTATAAAGCAAAGTTACAAAATTCTATCAAATAAAAATGGATCATTCCAATAGAGAGACAATACTACCTAATAGATTCTCTAATCAAAATATGAGTAGTTAGAGTAGTATGACAACGAATCCATTTAACAAAAATATCAGTTTTTAAGTCTAATAAAAATTTATAATCATTTAAAATTAAATTTAGTTCAGAAATATCTAAATGTGAAAATCGAAGGTTTGAATTACTTGCAAATAGTTTATAGGAATGCAACCATTAAAAATATAATTTGGATATCTTGTCATTTATAAATTTATTAATATTTTTATTTTTCAATATTACAATCAAATAATTAATAGAAAATAAATTATTTTATTAAAAATATATTTATGCTTAATATTTATTTAGAAAATAATATTTTACACATAATTTATTTTCCCCCCAAAAATTGAGTTTTATTTTAATTTTATTCAACCTATTGTGGAAGAAAAATAAATCACTTGAATAATTCGAATAACTCGACGAACATCCCCACTCATTTAAAGCTACAAATTTCCACCTGCATCCCCCGCTGTGTCCTTATCGCTGCAGTGATTACCCAAAACTTAACTTTCCCTCCTACTTATACTGTGAAGCAGGGAAACAAAAAAGGTTTTGTTTGTTGTATCATAGAATTATTTAAATTGGAATTCATGATTGCAATCCTAGTGCGATTGTAGGGTTTTGATGCTTACATGTGTGTTTTTTCATGATGAGATTGATTATACAAAGTATACTTGCTCTTTATTTGGCTTCTAAATATTTTCTTTTAAATGGAAGTCCAATAATTAGAGCTAAGCAGGCGATGGAGAGACTTCTTCTTGGCTGCTAAGAGTTCCTAAAATTTGTGGATCTTGGTCCAAGCTTGTGTTTATTTTGAATCTCTTAGAATTTTTTTTAATCTTTTTCTAAGCTTGTATTTTTATGATTATATTTGGTTTGAGGGGCATATGATTTCTAATGAAATCTAACTTATTGTTGACAATATAAATATATTAATTACCTCTTCTGAACAAAATGATGAAAACTTTATGGTGTGAGGCATATATATGTTGCGTAATATTACTGAGAGGGAGTTTTGCCCCATATCAAAAATTAACTTTCGAAATGTCTATATGCATAATTTGCTGAGATGGAAGTTTATCTTTGAAAAATCTTAATTTCCCTGGCATTTGTATCTATCTTACGAACTTTAAACTGTTGTACATTCACGACCTCCAACCTTGAAAGGCTACAAATTTTCAATTACTTACGTCGCAAGAAATAATCAATTGGATAAAGACGAATAGAAAATTTTTACTGCCGTGTGTCTCCGACTATAAATTGATGTCCGTACACATGCATGCTTCTCCTATAAATATGAAGCTCTATCCACATATACCTATTCCAAACTCCAATACACTTCTTCTCAAAATTCGACTTCTAACTAAACCACCATGCGATCATTTGCATCATCTGTGAGCTTCTTCACTCTATGGCTAATTTCAATGGCCATATGCGCTGTGGCTCAGACACCAGTGCTAGACACCAACGGCCAGCCTCTGGAAAGTGGGGTAGAATACTATGTACTTCCCGCTATAACTGATGTTGCCGGCGGTTTAACCCTGATCGACCGCAACGATTCCTGCCCATTGTATGTTGGTCAGGAACCCATCGCACAAGTTGTGTCTCAGGGTTTTCCAGTCATCTTGAAGCCGTACGCTAATGAGGAGACGATCATCAGAGAGTCCAGAGACTTGACTGTTACCTTTCAAGCATTTACTACTTGTATCCAGTCTACTGCTTGGAGGGTAGGGGAAGCTGACCCAGAGACAGGAAGGCGATTCATTGTGACTGCAGGGGAGGCAGATTACTTCGCCATTCAAAGTAGTAGAGGAGGCTACAATTTCGTATGGTGCCCTACTGAGTCGTGCCCAGATTGTGGTAGGCCAAGGTGTGGGTCTGCTGGTATTCTGATTGAGAATAACAAGAGGTTGCTTGTCTTAGATGGTCCTGCATTTCCCTTCCGATTTAGAAGGGCTTAATTGATTATCTATGTTTCGGGGAAAGAGACAATAGCAACGGTGTCGTTTGGCATTGAATTATTACGTACTGGTGAATAAATAACGTGGTTTTTCCATGGTCATTGTGTATATATGCAGAATAAAATTGAATGGGGATATAAAGATGATTTTGTATTTCCAATGAATTATTATTATTATTTTTATGTTTTTATTTTATCATATTACATTATTATATTATGCTTTAATAACAGAAATAATTAATATATAAATAGTTATAATAATGTATTTTAAGAAATAATTTCAAATGTATTTTTAATTATTTTATAATTTTATAATATTTATAGGAAATATTTTAATAATAACAATAATAAAATAAAATAAAAATAATTAAAAAAGTTATAACCTAAACCTGAACTTACAACTACTATTTCTAATACTAATGGCGTTATTGGCAGATAAGCTGTCCACATCGAGCTTGCATTTGACCCAGAACTTCACTTTCATTAATTTCAACTTCCCAAGCTTTATTCTCACTGGCTGCTTAACCCTAAGGTTCAAAGGAACGATTCCGTTCTCCTGCTGCTGCTGTTGCAGGGAAGTCAACAGCCCATTTGCGTCCTGTGTTTGCCCTGCCAATGGCACGATCAGCACTGTCGTGTTCCTGTGTCCCTGGTAGAATTTCGGCAGCGATCCTTCACATAGTTTCGTTCCTGTGTACCACACACTTATATGGCTCCCTCCCTCGTAGTAGATTCCGATTTTCTTGTTTGGATTTTTTGCAGTAATTGTCACATCAAACGCTGCAGACAAGCTTGAATCGCTGCTGAGATTGAACTGGGTTATTCGGAGTCTATCCACCGAATAGTCTGGAAGTTTTGGCCGGAAAACAAGGTAGAGGATTCCGGCAACGACTCCGATTATGACTATAAGGAGCAAGACAATACTGAGAGTCCAACACAAGCACCTGCAGCAACAGCTTCTTCTCTTGGGTGGTTTAGAGTGCATCACCGGAATGGTACGCCGTAAGGGAGGAAAATGCTCAACAGGATCGCCATTATCAGACTTGGAAGAGTTCCTAGGCATTAATGGAACTGTGGGTGGGTGTGCTGCTTCCACATCTTGGGTGACTGGATGGATTTTCTGCTGATCTGCCATTAATTGAAGTTGAAGAAAAAAAAAAAAACGATAATTGCGAAGAAATGCCTAAATTCTTGTTCCTCTTTCTTCTAGCTAGTGGAAATATATTCTCTTGTGATGATATGCGATGCAGATTTTATAAGGAAAGTCTTGCTTAATGGGAGGATTCATTAGGTCATAAATGCAGCCTGTCTTTGACTTTTAGGGAGGTAAATCGCAATTATTCTTATTTAAATAAATTTTACTAAAAAAAAAATTTAAAATTTAGGTTAAATTGAGATTAAACTAACACTTCTAAATTAATTTAAAGAAAAAATTGAAAATAATTAAATTAAATAACCTAAATATTAAATTAAACATTTAGCCGTTGCTTCCTTGTTTGAAGAAAGCGTTTGTCAATGTGTATTTATTTATTTATTGGAATTTTATCTTAAATAAATATTAAAAAGGTTTAAATTATTCTTTAATTCGTCAGATCATTTAATCAATCGGACAATAACCCGATTCATTGACCAGTTCAACTTCTAAAACAATGATATTATAACACGCTTCAATCAAAGTTAAATTTTTTATTCTGTTTTATAATAAAAGAAAGAGTATTTGAACTTGAATTATTTTATAAAATTAATTGAAGTTAATTACTTTAAAGATAATGTGACATAGAATTTTAACTCCATAATGATAAAATTATTTTTATAATTATGGAAAATGGAATAAATAAAAAAAACTAGTAAGAAAACGTTAGGTTCAATGTTGTAATCTCCATGGATGAGCGTTGAGTAGGAGTAGAAGCTTGAAAAAGTCGTGATGCAGCGCCGCGTCAATTAAGTTTAATAATAATAATAATAATAATTAAGAAAAAGTAATTAACTTTTGTAAATATAAAATCATCATATTCAAATTTCATTTTTTGAAGTAATGACACATCTCTTACCTAACCCTTTCCAAATTTTAAAAATATTATCATATGCAACGGATTCCAATCTTATGTTAATGGTTCTTTCTTCTTAATTATCATATTAATAATTAATGTTCATGTTTTGAAACTGAATTTTAAATTTGGTTTAAAAAACTAATTTTTTCTGAATTAATTTATCTGGATTAATAAAAGTAGTTTATTCTTCCTGCATTAAAAAAAAAAAACACAATTTAACTTTTAAAAAATAAAAAAATTATCAACTAAATAAATAAAATTTTAGCATTTTTAAAAAATTTAAATTCCTTATTTAAATTATTTCCAATTAAACAAGGCTTTAACGGTAAGATTTGATACAGCTGTTTATCCTCGAAGCAGACGGTGACGGTGTAGGCGGTGGTTTGGCCGTTGGTTCACAGCGGTTGTCTTGTCTTCCGTTACCTAGTGATTGGCTAGGGCTTTTGAAGTAGTTTTGGGCTCTTCTTATGCCTCTCAGGCCCAATTTGTAGTATTGCCTTTAATGTAATGCAGTCCCAAAAAAAAATGGTAAGCTTAAATTGTAAATATAAGCCAACATTTAAAAATTATAAAATACATTTACAATTTCCAATTGCAAATTTGCAACTAAAACATGCTTACTTCAAAACAATGAACACAAATTTGAAGAGAAAGGAAAAGGAAGAAAAATCTCTTTTGAATAGATTAGATGATCATGGCTTCAAATAAAAATGAAAAGAAAGGTTGCAAGTTTGCAACCACCAACAACAACTAAATGTTTACAACTGGAAACCACAGATTCAGTGGAATTAAAATTACAACCCAGATGGATGATCCATTAATCATTAGTTTTATGTTGAAGCAGTAGCTGCAACAATCAGATTTGAGTGAATATTTTTACTGGTCCCAAATCTTCCACGCCCAATTCCAGTCCTCTGCCCACTAAATCCCCTCCTAGCCTCTTCCATGCCACGGCCTGATTCAGATATAGCATGCTTTTGAAGTTCTGATGGGTTCTTCTCATCCTCCTCTTTGGTATTTGATCTTGAAGTCCAACGATCAGTTGAATCAGCTGAGTTTGGTTCCCATGAAGAGGTTGAATATCCCCACTGTTGTTGGCTACCACTCACAAAGCTGTTGCTGCCCGAGGATTCTTGTTCATCCATGTCTTCTACACATCTTGTGCCTCCCCTTCTCACTGTCACATACTTGTGGAAACTTGGTTCCATTAGATCATCGCTTACTTGGACTTCAGATTCTACAAAAGGATCTTTTGCCTCTGATTGTTTCTTCACAACAGGATTAGCTCCCATGGTGGTAGGGCTTCTTCTATCCTCAACAAATGCACATGAGAGATTGGAGCTTGTAGTGGAGTTGAGATCAGCAACTGCTTCAAGAATGGAACAGGCTTTGGTGACGCATGGTGGAACTGTAAATGGAGGAGTTGCGGTGGTGGTGGTGGTATTCTTTTGGTGAAAACTTTGTATGTCTTCAAGCAATAGCGCAGTATATGATGGGTTGGGGTTCAACAAAGTTTCAGGATTGAAGTCTAGGTCTCGAGATCTCCTGGCTGACCTACTTCTTGTTAGTGTTTGAGGCTTCAACTCAGCTCCGGCAGCAACCAACGTGCTCATTGGCTGCTGTGCTTTAGCCTCATCCACAATAACTGGTGCTTCTTTCACTCCGTTTGTGCTTCCTCTGCAATTAGTCGCTTGAGCAACTGACCTGTTGTTTGTCTCAGCACTTGTCTTCTGCATTTGAGCCTGAAAATAAAGAAGAAGCAAAGGCATGGGAAATCATGTAAATCAGAAAAAATTAAGGTGAATTTGATTTAGAACATTGATAGATTCCTTTACCGCCGCTTGTACTTCAATTTCTTTGTTTCTGGTTTGTACTCTGCTGCCGCTATTGCTGTTGTTGATACAGGCAGTTTTGTTATTGCCAGTTGCTTGTGCATACACAAGGGAATTTGGATCGATTTCACTCAATGGGTTTCTCCTGTAAGGAGAATGCTCTGCCTTCCTTGAAGAACTGCGACTAAGCGATGGCTGCTGATTATTCTCGTTGGAACCCTTAGCACTTGCTCTCGCCGGGGATTGAGAACGGGGAGATGCCGCACCCCTTGAGGCCGCCAAGGCTGCGTCTCCAACATTTTTCTTCACAGAGATTCGTTTAATGGCGGTAGCCGTTTGTGATTCCTCACAAATGTTGCTTCTATCCATTGTCAAGGAAGAAACAGTAGCAGGAACTGAGACCATCTTTCCAGGCCTAGCACCAGTAGAATTCGCAGTTGGGGTAGTTTCTGATCTTCTACCCGGTGACTGACTCACTCGTCTCCCGCTACTACTGCTACCACTTCCTCTCTCTCGACTTCCAGAACGCTGCTCTCTTTCCCTGCTGGGTGTCCTCCTCCTTCCTTGTGAAGAAGGAGAAGGAGAAGTCCTACCCGAATGGCGCTGGCGATGGCGCTGGCGATGTTGCCTTCTCTCCGAGCTAGTCTCATCATCGTCACCATCGTTGCACTTCGAATCACTGCCTCTCTTTTTGGCATCATAATTAGCAGCAGGAGCAACCTCAAGATCTTGGTCTTGGTCATTGTGATCCAAGTCGTAACTCCTCTTGCGACCGGAGTACTTCCTGCCAGAAGAAGCAGCCTTTCCAGCTCCAGAGGAATTGCTCCTGCTAAGCCTACCACATTGTATGAGAATAGCATCCAGCTCCTCTTTTGTGCAGCTTGATGTCCTCACCACCGCATTACTACCCATTTCAATGACATCAGCACTTGGGTTAACGCTTGTACAACTCGGAATAGCAGGAGCAACCATGTTTTCGTCTGCTAAGACCACATCCTTCTGAGGAGGAGGAGATGGTTTCTCTCTATCATGGCTCTTCCTGTGTTTTATCATAACAACATCCTTCTTCACCAAACCTGCTTCTTCTTCAGCCGCTACTTGTTTCTTCACCTTCTCTTCCCCGACTAGCTTTTCCTTGATTTGAAAATCAGGTTCCCCTTTGACAGAACTAGTCTCACACAACTTGCCTGGACCTACAGCTTCCATGGCTGCAACGGAGACCGGGCCAGCTGCATTCAAAGGAGAAGCCTTTTTCCTGCTTAAACAGCCACCCATAATTGGTGACCCAATACAGCAGAGAATAAAAGAGAGAGATAATGAGAAAGAGATAAGTCACAGAATGGGAGAAAGAGAAGGTGAAGCAATGGAATTTAAATTATAAGGACTGAATTAGCTGAGGATAAAAGATGGGTCAGAGCCCAGAGGCAAATTGATTACTCTTCGGACCGCTCTTGTAATAGATAAAAGAGAGACAGGGTGGGGTACGTTGTCGCAGAAGACATTTTCAAAAGATAAGCTTTTGGTTATTAATAGTAATCCACAGAGAGAGAGATGGGGGAAGATGGAGAGAGAAAGGAAGAAAAGATTTCAAATTTTTGAGAGAGAGGGCGGGCAGATCTGGGAAGGTAAAAGAAAGTAAAGAAAGAAAAAGAACCGTTAAAGCGAAGTGAGAGCCGTTGGATGAATGTTTACTGTCACCACTTACTGAGCTCCCACAAAATACCAAATTCTTACTGGGTTTTTTTTATATATAATTGCTTAAAAAATAACAAACATTCTCTTATAATAATATTTATTCTCGAATCTTTACATCTTTATTCTTTTTATTTGTTTCAATTCAAATTCCTCCAACGGCTATCTCGTTGTTCAAATAGCATTTTGTTAATTAAGTTAATTACTCTGTCCCTGCCGCAACCAGTAATGGAAACATATCAGATGAAAATTGCTAGAAAACATATCCAACCCTTTTTTCGTGTAATTTTTCTTATCTTCTTATATATATTAACACGAAAATATAAAACATGATTATAATTTCATATATAAAAGTTTTCATGATCTTTATTTTTAGCATTTGATGATAAATATAAATGATTATTGAGAAATTATGAATTTTTTTATGTGAAAATAATGCATTTAATAAAGTGTAAATGCTTTAAAAATATAAGAAAATAGGTCTAATGAATAGAGAAAAATAATATATATATATTTCAAAAACACTGAATAATTACCTAAATAAGTAATGAATATTATGTGCTTACGTAAAACACTCTTTAACCATTAACTTTATTTGGTATTTCCTTAAAACATGTATGCTAATATCCTTTGGATTTATTTCCCTCTTCCTCTTTGGCTATCTCTCTCAACCTTTCAGAGATAGAGATAGAGATAGAGATAGATTTGTGATGTGATTAAATTGGCAACATAATTCACATGAGGCTTACTGCACATTTCTTTTTGATTTGTGCATAACGCTTTGTGTCTTTGCATATTAATGTGCAGGTACTCCTCTCTCCCTAAGCTTACATTTTGTTGAATTACAAGATGTGGTCTAAATCAAATGAATCCTATTGATGTATGTGATCAAAATGTTATATCATTATGTTCTTCAATGACGAGAAATAAGAAAGCATAACTTTAATCTAATTTATTTGTGTCTTGTTTGTTTTCCTTTCCTTCATTTGCATTCCTGTTGTCAAAATAGCTGGTAGACCTTTTAGTCCCTATTTGGAATTTATAAAATTTTGGGTTATTTTTCCCATTTTTGAGACTGTTGATGCTGTAGTTTTAATTGTGCAAGTACTGTCTGAAACTTTATGAAAGAGAGGAATTCTCCATCATGTAAATATGCACAAATGAATGAGATCACATAAATGCCATAAATGATAGATCTAAGCAATTATAAATAGGTTGGATTGGAATGCATTATTTTTCATGCCATGTGACTTTCTCATTTATTACAACATCTTCTATGGCATAACCAATCATTCTTTGGCATTAATAAAAGGAAACATATTCATCATGCTCATTTTGATATGAGATTTTTGGATAGATATAGTGCATTAAGTCATGATAATTTTTCCTTGTACTTTTTGCAGGCTATCAAGGAATGGAAATTTCTAGTGGGTCATCAGTCATAAGCAAGAAATATCCAATGTTACCTCCAAGAAGCCCTTTCCAAGTGATTGTTTCACCCCATTCTGATTTCATTTCTAGCTCTATTACAAACTCAAAAACCTCCACAAAGGTTGTAGGAGAGGTGCTCCATTACCGCGCCTCATCTGATGGCTATCTCCTAGAGCAACCTTCTTGGCTTGATGACCTCCTTGATGAGCCAGATTCACCTCTATGCATTGCTCATCACCGATCTTCAAGCGACTCCGATGCACTCTTGGGATCACCTTTAACTTTTGAAACTGGCTTCGAATGCCTCCTTCCACTTTCAGGGGATACCACTGTAGATCAGATTTGTAAATCATCTTTTCCACAAAAATCAGGAAGGAATGTGCCCCCCAAAGCAATGAAAAATCAAGAAAGTTCAAATGTCAGTGATAGCTCTATTGCTGCTACTGCCTCCAAAACAGATTCCAGGCGTTCCAAACAGTATGTCTCATGCTTCTTTTCTCCAACGTCACAACTTATTTTTCTAATTAACATTTAAAACTTCTAAGGGAGGAAAAAAGTCCATTGGCAAGTGAATACTGTTTTAGGCTAAATTTCCCTTTTATTGTATGCAAATATCTTTGAAAAATCTCAAAACGGTTAAGTAGAAATTCAAAACAAAAGCTAACTTTCATACTCATACAGAGAGCTTAAAAAACTAACTGGAGAACGAACCAGCCTTTTAAGTTTTGATATTTGTATGTTGTTATCGATGCAGGCAATCTGCTCGAAGTGCACGTCTGCGGAAACTTCAGTATATAGCAGAACTAGAAAGGAGTGTTCAAATTTTACAAGTAAGAACTAGCTTGGAAGCTAGGCGTAGCTCATAACCTCACAAGATTAGCCCCTTTACTAAACATACGAAACTTGATGCGTTCTTGATGTTAATTTGTCTTATAGGCAGAAGGAACTGAATTTACAGCTGCAATTCATTATTTAGACCAGCAAGTTCTCATGCTGAATATGGAAAATCGCGCTTTAAAGCAGCGTCTGGATAGCTTGTCTCAGGAACAACTCTTAAAATATTGTAAGTATTTTTCAGTGTTTTAAAACCATATCAAACTAAACCTTCTTTTATTTTGGTATATCTTTAAATGAATTTACGTATATAAGAATGGAGTTGTGAATACAGTGGAGCAGGACATGCTTGAGAGAGAGATAGCTAGACTTCAAGTTCTGCACTGTCAACAGCAACAGCAGAACCAGAAGCAGAAGCGTCCTGCTCATCGACAATCCAAAAGTAGGGAAGTTGAATTGCAATTTGCTAACCTATGCACATAGAATAGTACCAAGAAGGGGAGTTGGATCCTAGCAACTTAGTTAGAGGCTCACTCTACACTTAGACTTCAGTAAACAAAAGAAGTCTGTTTAATATAAATAAATCCGAATTTATATGTTTTTTTTTTTGTTATTATTACTGATTTGGGACCTTACGTAATAGGGTTCTAATAGTCATAGTAACTCGAATTATGTTGTTGTAGTTGTATATGTTTTACTTCAGTCCTTATCCCAAGCAATTTATCAATTTCCTTTTACCTTTTATTTTAATTATGGTTAATTTTAAGTGATCATATAATATTACAACTAAATAATTGAAATTAACAAAAGTGAAACAATAACTTCGATTATAAGCATGATCCCTCTCTCTCTTATTTAGTTCTGCCCTTTCTCCACTTCTGTCAACTTTATGAAATCAAAAATTTCACAAGAATTTATTTAATTCAATTACATTTCTCTCAAACTTTTTCTGTAAGAATTTATTTCTTTTTCAATTTATAAAATTTTCATTTAAAAAAAATGAAATTATATATAATTTTATAAAAATTCATAAAATTTTTTATCTTATGAACTGAATCGTGCCAAATGGGGGATATAACTTCGACTTAAAACATAAATTTTCATCCGACTCCAGATAATAGAGCCTTGTGGAGATATTATACAAATTGACAGTAACCTGTTTCTGCATAACCAACTTAAGTTAAAAGGAATATTCCTAATTCTATGACTTTTATGCTTCTTTGTCGTAGCTATGTGGTGATGCTGATTCCCACATGTTATATATGCAGTCTAGTTTTTAACTCTTGTTCATGCTTAAGGTTATAAATTGAAAATATGATTTGAGGAACTGCAGTCAGCATCAAAAGCCTATTTCAATGTGAAAATTCATGCAAAAGATTTCAATTCTTCTTCTTATTCTTCTTTACTTCAACACTTGCCTAGCACATTTGAATACCTATTAAAGATTATGCATTGCATGATACGCTCAATAAACCTCTATTCCCACTGATTTTTAAATATCTAAGTGGTGAATTTGAAAGGTTAAGGAATAACTAGCAATGGAATTTAGAAACACAACAAAAACAAATGGAAAACTAGACACTAAATGACGCTGAAATAAGCTAATTTCTTTACTCAGAATGCAGTATATGCACCATCAAACTAAATAAACAGCACATAAATACATCCAAGTCCTCATCCGAGTAACTCAAAGCAGATTCACAATCATAATTAGCCAACTGACGGCCGGTTTATTCTGAGATAAATGGACTAGCATGGCGTTCAATGTGTGCTGGGATTAGACCTTGAAATTTTGGGCAGAAATTGGCAGGCAAAATAAATTGCATATAGCGAACTGAAGCCCATAACTTGGAAAGAGGGGTAAAATCTAAAGAAAAGCCGTATAAAACTTGATAAGAAACCAATTATCTAAAGTTTAAACGACTTCCAATTTAAAACCCACAAAAATTTCAAGAATTGACAATAAATTGTGGGATATTCAGATAAATACCTCTGGAAATTGACGAATTTCAGGGATAAGGGTAGAGAAAAAGAGGAGGAGACTAAAGGTCTCTTTGGTGAAGAACTGGCTTATCTGCTTGAGCTTTCCGGCGCCGATTTGGTAGATTTCTACGACAAACACCCATACGAGGGAAAGATCTTGAAAATAAATTTGAAAAGGCTACAAAGAAAATGGAATATTTATGGGTTTCACTTTTTGGCGGGATTGATTAAAATCAAATTTTTTAAATTGAAAATAAATATAGAAATAATTTTTTTTTTTCAAATGAGAAAAATATCATTAAGGGTCAGTGATCAAAGAAATTATATGAAGGAGAGCGACTCAGAATGAGCCGATGTTGATAGAATATGAGCGACATCATTCGCAGACCTATGAATAAAACTACAGTTTACTTCTTTATAATTGGATAGAACCAATTCACAATCTTGAACCAAATATCAAAAGGTGATTTGATTATGTAAAAATAATATTTGAAGTTTCAATTTTATTTTAAGAGAGAATTACTATTAAGTTTCTAAATTTTTAAAAAATATATTAGTTCATCTCTATATTAAAATTGTTAGAGTAAAATGTGTCTTTATTTTATAAAATTAAATTGTTTAATAATTTATTAAAAAAATTATTAATCAATTTATTTAATCTTAATCATAAAAATTAAATATTATAAACACTTAAACTTACATATATTAAATAATATGTATAATTAAAATTATAAAATTAAATAATATAAATATTTAAGATAAGTTGGTGAATTTTTTGATAAAATAATTAAAAATTTTGATTTTATAAAATAAAAAATATTTTAATTGTGTAAATTTGAAGTAATTATTTTTTTATATTTAAAAATTTAATAATAATTTTTCTTAAAAAATTACTTAAAAGTGTGCGTTCGTCTTTGCGCTTAGCTTCTTTATTATTAAAATAAAATTATATAGTTAATTTTTTTTATTGATCTAATTAAATAAAATTTTAATAGATTTAAATTTAATGAATTATAATTATATTTTTATTAAATATACTTATAATTAAATTATAAATAATTTAATATAATTATATTAAATTTAAATTTATTAATTATATATTTTATTAATATTAAATATAAAATTGTATTAATAAATATTTTAACTCCTAAATATAAATATTACATTACTTTTTAAGTGCAAATGTTGTGTTGGTTGTGATTACCAAATTTTTAAAATGTTGAGAAGAGTTAATTATTTTATCCATTCCATAATTTTTATTTATTTAATTAGTTATTTTAAAATTATTGTATTATTATAATTTTATTTAATTATATATTTTGTAATATTTAATAAAATTTAATATTTTTAAAATGAATATAATTAATAAAAAATTATATTTTTTAATATATATATAAAAAATAAAGTGAATAAAATTTATAAAATAAGAGAATATAAAAAAATATAATTTTAGATTGAAAAATTAAATAATTTGAGTTATATAGAAATTTCTCTAAAGTGAATTCTCATAAAACTGTAATGGGCTAGGCTGCAGCTGCAGGCAGTTCCCTCCATTTAACAAATCATCATTATAAAGATAATTGTTTTTTATTTCAACAAATATAAGTGTTGAATATATTTTAAAATTTGTTGCACTCAAAAGAGCAGAGTTCATTTTTATTTTCTTTAAATACAATATTACAAAGAATAGCCATAAATTATATTTTTTTTAGTCATATAAGTAATAAGAGATATATTAAAAAATTAAAAAATATATATATTTTTTATTTTTATAATAAAAATATAATAAAATAATCGTTTATAATTTATTTTGAGAGATTATTATAATATATTATATTTTTAAAAAATTATAATCGTCGCTATTTATTAAATATTCTGATAAATTTAATTATTTTCGAAAATTAGTATATTTAAAGAGGAAAATTATATATATATTTTATAATATAATAGAAGAAAGGATTTAGAAATATAATATAATATTACAATAATACAAATAAATCGATTTTCTCATTTCGATATAAAAATAGTTTTCTGGGGGTCTTTCTTTAGTTGGTTTGCCGTCTTCACAGTCGAATTTGCTCAAGACTCGATCTTTGTTTTCACCTTCTTTCTTCTTCTCTTTTTGAGCACTTTAACCATCTCAGATTCAGAGGGTCATCTCTCTCTCTCTCTCTCATGGGATCTCTGTATCTCTCTCACTGGTAGACGTTTGGATAGCGAGAAAAAGGAAAAATAACAGAAACAAGAGTAAAGGATCGAGGGTTTTCCGGGAATTCTTCTTTCTGATTTGTGTCTTACTCATATTGGAAAAGGTTACGGACCCATCTGTTTTTCTCAGTCTTGAACTTGCTGGGAAGCTCTCGACCCCTCCACGGTAGCGTTTCCAGTTGATTTGTTCTGGGTACCGCGGAACCACAGAAATGGAAAGTCAATCTCCAGACAGTAAGGTAAGAACTTGTAGTATTCACTTCATTCATATGAGACATTAGATGTTCAGGGGCTTAAAAGCTTACATTGGGTAGGTGGAGAAATGGTTTGGTTTCTGATGGGAAAACTTGTCTTTGTTGGATAGAAATCCTAATTACAATTTAGTGAAGATTCTGAAAGTATGATTGCTTTATTTTAACTAGTATATTGGTTTTTGTAAGCATTTAATTGTGTTCATGTATTGTTTCTATTCTTAGTGCTGCTTTCATTCTAGTGATTGATTGTTTTATTTTTCTTAAAGAATGGTATTGTTCTACACGTGAACTGAAATATGGGGTTTGTAGATGTGCACATCTCTTTGCTGGCTAGCTGGGTTCTTTGTTTTCTTATGTTTTTTTTTTTTTTTTCCTATTGACACATCAAATAATTTATTTGAGTGATGCTTGCACCTTTTTCTCTATTCCAAAAGTTGTTATCGTGTTAATTCAGGTTACTCGTGAAATTGGCGTATTTTTGTTTAATTTAGCTCTAGTGTTATGTTTATGGGTCTTTCCATTGAGTAATGGCTTCTTCCGAAAGATCTTTCTTGGGTTTAACATTGTTTATGTTGTACAATTGACTTTTTATGCTTCTGGGTATGTAAGAATTTAGCTTGTAGTTTGCTGATTTTGTGTTTTTAGGGCATAACATCAATAGCCAACGTTTAAAAGGGTTTTTCTTCATGATATTTTATACAAAAGAAATGATCATTTTTGTGCTGGTTCATTTTCTTTCCTTTTTGGACTACTATGTTGTCATATTCTCTTGCCTTTTTCTTCTTTTAGGGTGTGAATTTATATTTTTTGGGTCACGATAGGAAGATCATTGTTTTGTTGTCTTTCTCATGTAAGTCTTATGCCTAGACAAAACCTACATATGTAGTTGCACTAGGGCTTGGCTGCATATGTTATTTCAATCATTAGAATGTAATTATGTATGTTGCTTGCCGAGAATGATTTGCTGAAAGAGCTTTGGTTGCTTCTGGTTTCAGGGTTTTCCGAAGACAACAGTTTGGTCCTAGTTTCTGATGCTGAAGAAATAAGTGAACTTTGAGGTATTGCATCTCCAAGAGGAACATGTTGGAAGGAGATCCTAAATTTCCTGGAATTATTGACCTAAACCATCATGATAATGCTTATCATGAATTATCACAAGGATTCTATCGTAAACTTGGTGAAAATTCCAATATGTCAATAGACAGTTATGATAGCTTGCAAACAAGCAATGGTGGAGGGTCCGTTACAATGTCCATAAAAAGTATTGGATCAAATGATTCTCACACTCGCATTTTGAACCACCAAGGACTTCGGCGGCGTGCAAATGACAACTACTCTATTCAACAGAGTGTTAACGATAGAGGAAGAGTCACACATGATTTGAATGATGATGCACTGGCCCATGCATTAATGGATAGCAATCCCCCAACAGAGGGCCTTGAGAATTTTGATGAGTGGACCATTGATTTGAGGAAGCTTGATATGGGTGCAGCTTTTGTGCAAGGAGCATTCGGGAAACTATACAGAGGAACTTACAATGGTGAGGAAGTTGCCATCAAAATCTTGGAGACCAGAAAATGACCCAGAAAGGGTGAAGTTGATGGAGCAACAATTTCAGCAGGAAGTTATGATACTAGCCACATTAAAACATCCTAACATTGTTCGATTTATTGGTGCCTGTCGGAAACCAATGGTTTGGTGTACAGTTAGAGAATATGCAAAAGGAGGTTCAGTGCGTCAGTTTTTAATGAAGCGGCACAACAGGGTAGTGCTGCTGAAATTGGCAGTCAAGCAGGCATTGGATGTTGCATGAAGAATGGCCTATGTTCATGGGCTTAGTCTGATTCATAGGGATTTAAAATCTGACAATCTTCTGATTTTTAGAGACAAATCTATAAAGATTGCGGATTTTGGGGTTGCTCGCATTGAGGTGCAGACTGAAGGAATGACGCCAGAGATGGGGACATACTGCTGGATGGCACCGTAAGATTTCTTTTTCACCTTATATTAATTCAGAATTTTCTCCATTTCCCTTTTATTTGTGTACGTATTCTCTCTTCTAAATTAAGCATGCTTCTCGAGGGCAAAGTTTTAAAGCAATATAAATTAATTTTTTTAAGTGTCGCATGTTGTGCTATTGTCATGCCCCTGGTGACCATTTTATTTTATTCTCATAATGCGAATGCACTTAGATTGTCGTTTATAAATTGAATTTATTAGTTCATTAATTATGAGAGCTAAGGTTGTAGAAGCATTCAGTGTCAATGATATCTATATTTCATGGACTTGATGTGCTTATGCCCATGCAGGGACACTTCTATATTAGCATAGTTTTTGAAGGTGATTTAACAAAACTTTTTAGTGAATGATTTCTATTTACTATTGTTGGTAGAATAATAATTGTTATAGTTATGCTGATGCGCAGTTATAATGTGCATCTTGACTAAGATTTACTTGCTTACTAGGTAATTTCGTTGCATAGCCTATTTATTGTTTTCTTGGTATTCTTTGTTGGATTAGCTTTGGTGTTTTGTGGCTTTTCACATTTTAGTCTCTCTTCTATACTTTTGACTTCTGATACGATTTACTTTAACATTATATTAAATTGGTACATAAACCTAGTGAACTTCCCTTTTTCAACTTTCAACTATTTCATTTCTGTAAGGTCTTTGCTAGGCAAGCATACATATCCCTTGTTCTGGTAGATATCTTCTTCTATGATTTATAAGGTATGTTTACATAATGTTACTTCTCAATTCCTTGCTATGAGCAAACTTTTCCTCAGACTACGTCCAATACAGAGATGCTATTATCTTTGTTTAAAAAAAAAAAGATTCACTAGGAAAGATTTATATACTCATCTTTTGCTGCTACTTTTCATCTTATAAACATGTGGCCTATTTAGGGGCCTGTTTCATGATTGATGTTTGATGTTTTTTTTTCTGAAAAAACAAAAAACTGTTTATAGTTTTCTTTCTCAAGACTGTTTTCTATTGTTTTTTTTAATTTCAAAATTTTTATATTGTCCAAATACATGTGTGTATAATTTTCTTGAGATATCCTTCAGATATGCTTTTCTAATAATAGAGGCAGTGGAGGTTTGGAGGACTGTGGTGATGGTGACGAGGAAGAAGAGTGGTGGTTGCTCGTACTGGTGGTGATGATGGTGGAGTGTTGACAATTGCAATGGTGTAGGGTGATGGCATCGGAAGTAACTGTAGTTTATAGGATGATGGTGGTGGTGGTGGTGGTGGTGATTGCCGTTGCAGTGGTCATAGAGTGGTACCAATAGCAGTGGTGGATGTTAGGGGTGGTGGTGTTAGTGTGGTGGCTCATGGCTGAGTTGTTGGACAATGCCTTACTAAGGGAAAAAAGAAAATTCTATAAACTAGATTTTGTGATTTCTAGGAACATATTTCTGTTTATTACACACTTTTGTGAAAAGGTCTAAAGAAGGGAAAATAAACTAAAAAAAGTGCACTTTTTTTTCTTTTTTTAAACTTTTCTTAAACTTGTTTGAATTGCATTTTTAATGTCTGAGTTGTCTTGTGCTCCTCAGATCCACATGTTTAATTATCCAATATTCTTATTTTCAGCTACAATATGAAAACAACAGTTAAGTTTTTTTGTTGTAGCATTAGCACTTTTATTTTGCTTATAAGGTTTCAGGTTTAGAAAGTGATATGTGCTATGAAGTTCATTCAAACCCCACATTTTGATTTTAATTTTAAGTTGAATCATTTGTTGTACTAATGTTATTGCATGAAGAAAAACTTCCGTGCTATTTCATCAGCCTGATTGTTGGATGCATGGCATCTCAATTCTGTGTTTGACTTTTGACTAGGGTCTGTTTCATATGTTCCTTCTCAATTGGTACTTTTTCCTATATGACTGTGCTTGTGGATATTGACCTTTTTCTGTCTAATTAACTTCTAGAAGTGAAATATGAACCATATGTTTCACTGGTTAATTAAGATTGTTTTTCTTTCCGGTTTGAGCTGGCACACTGCAATTCAATGAATTTGTTAAAGATTTTTTACTTGATCAAGTAGTATAGGAAGTCAGCATTGATGTTAACAAGTGTTATTAAGATTATTACTCTCCTCGTCTCAGAAGGATAGGCTTGCTTTCCTTTTCATCCGTTTCAAATTAAAATTTATTGTTTTAACAATGTTAACTATATTTTCTTAATCCACATTAAACAACAAATAGGACTAGCTTTTGGCTCGGATGAAATATTGTTTTTTCCCCTAATGAACATTCTCAAAGGCAGCTAGGCATTCCATATCTGGAATCTAATACTCCTATGACATGTTTGCTTCTTTATTTTCTGGCTTTCTAGGGAGATGATTCAGCACAGGCCCTACACACAGAAGGTGGATGTCTATAGCTTTGGGATTGTTTTGTGGAAACTCATCACAGGAATGCTTCCTTTCCAAGATAAGACAGCAGTGCAGGCTGCAGTTGCAGTGGTGAACAAGGGTGTCCGTCCTGTCATTCCCCATGATTGCTTACCTGCGCTTGGTGAGATTATGAGTCGTTGTTGGGATGCGAACCATGATTTCAGACCACTCTTTGTTGAAGTTGTGAAAATGCTGAAGAGTGCAGAGACTCAGATCATGACCAATGTCCACAAGGCTCGTTTCAGATGTTGCATAACCATGCCAAGGACACTGGATTGATTTCCAGAAGAAGAAAAGAAACATAATAGTAGGACACAAGAATAAAGAAGAAAGTTCCGAAAAAATGAAAATGGAAAAGAGTAAAGAAGCTGTAGCAGGCTTTGTGATGATGTCTTTTAGCATTGTGTATTTATCAGGTTTTATTTTGTCTCTTAAAGTTAAGAATAGAGAGAAGGAGAAAGCAACGATTAAGAACAGTTAATTCTTGGTTTAGTTGTTTATCCCTTTTCCTTGTCTTCTTGATCTCTGCTCTTCCATTCTCTTCTTTTCACTTCTTTTCATATGTATTTTTACGCACAAGTAAATATTAATATAGTAAAAAATTTTAACTTTACATGTGTATAAATATGTATTTAATCAAAATGACATAAATTAATTTCAAAAATTAAAATTAATGTGAAATTAATTGTGCATATATTTTAATTTGAATTTAATATAATAATATAATATTAATTGGATTATCAATAATATATAAAAAAAATAGAGAATACTAAAAGATGAATTGAAAAAATCCATTAATAATTCTATTGAACTTGATAAAGTCTCTATGCATAATATAAACCTCAAATTCTATTAATATATTATTTAAATTAAAATAATTTTTTATAAAAATTTGAAATTATAAAATTTATGAAATAATTTTACGTGTTTTATCTCATATATTTTATAAATAACTTTGTATAAAAAATTATTTCATAAAAATCTATTGAATATATTAAATTATTTCTTATATTTTAGCATTTTTTAAATAATTATATTCATCATATTAATTCAAGTAATGTTTATTGCATAAAAATTTTAGTTTCTTTATTTCATAATTTTTATTCACCTTTTATTTTTTAGTTGTCTCAAAATTATTATTATTTTTAATTATAATATCATATAAATTAATTATTATAATTCTATTTAATTTTATCTTATAGAAATTTTTTAAAATAATTTTTAATATTTAATAAAATTTAATATTTTTAAAATAGATATTATTAAAAAATTATATATATATAATAAAGATAAACAAAAATTGTAGACGAAAATAGTATAAAACAATAGTATTTCCTTATTAGAATGCTAGGATAAAATACAGCCTTCTCAAAAAAACAAAAGCAGCAGTATAATTATAGAATATATTACTAAATAAATAAGTCGTTTTTCTCATTTCTGTGATTTTCGGTCTTCACAGTCGATTTTGCTCTTCGAAGACTCGATCTTTGTCTTCACTCTCCTCAACCTCTCTTTTTGAGCACAACCATCTTGGACTCAGAAGGTACTCTTTCTCTCATCTTCTTCTTCATCTCTCTCTCTCCATCTATCGTAGCTCCTCTGAATCCCTCCTCCTGGACAGCGTGAAAAAGGAAAAATCACAGAATCAAGACGGAAGGATCGAGGTTCTTTTGGGAATTTCATTCTGATTTGCCCCTTGCCTTTAATTGGGAGAAGTGTGCAGACCTATCGGTTTCCTCTGGGCCTTGAACTTGCTGAGGAGCTCTCGATCTCCCACTCTACCTTTGATGTTGATTTGTTTCATGGTATTGCAGAACCGGAATAGAAAGTCAATCTCCAGACAACAGGGTAAAGTCCTAATCGTTCCTATTTTTTCTTTGAGCATAATTTTCCCGCAAGCTGTTTTCTCATCCATGAGCTTATGGGTTGAAATAGCTTTAAATGGGCACTCCTTTATTCAATTTGTTTATTTATTTTTTTCTGAAGCAGGTTGAATTTATTTATATTGAGGACATTAGATGTTTAAGAAGTTAAAAGCTGTAGGTGGAGACTGGTGTCTAAAATTGGGTGGGTGGTGGGTGTTTTCTGCTGTTCCAGTTGGGATTCTTGTTGTTTGTGGTGTAAATTTTGCGAGTTTTGACCACTGACAATGATTTTTGAAGTGATTTATGATGATTCTCTCCTTGATATATTAGTTCCCATGTGTCAAAATTATTCTAGTTATTGAGAACTTATTCGAATTTGTGTTCAAAATGTTGGTTTTGAAGGGAAATCTTCTCTCTGTTGGGTGAAAGTCATAAATGCAACTCAGTATACATTCTTAAAGTGTTTTTTAAAGTTTATTACTTCATTTGTATCTACTATATTGGTGTCATAAGTATTTGATTGTGTTATTTTTCTTCTTATTGAATCCCTTGTTCCTGTGTGATTGTTTAAGGTTTTCTTAAAGAATGAGATTGGGTTGCATTAAAACTATTATGTGGTTGTAAGTTGAAATATGAAATTTAAATATGTGCGCTGGCTGTCCTTTTTTATTATTATTTTCTTTTATAAATAGCAATGCTAATCAGGGTCTTTCTTTTCTGCTATTGATTTCTTAAATTCAACTTATTTATAATTTATATGAGAGATGCTTGCACATTTTCTCTCTTCTATAAGGTGTTCTTGTATTAAATTCCACTTGTTTATGAAGGGAGCTTTTTCTAGAAGGGCTTGTTTTAAAAAACTATTATGGAATGAAAAATTATTTCCCAATAGGGGTGAATTTGGCCGCGCAGGACCTTGTTAGCATTCGAGTTGCCATTCAATTAAATAGTGACTGGTTGAACTGGACAAAGTTATCCTCCAAATCACATATAAAGATCACAACTAAAGGGACAAAAAATCGTGATTATTAAGTCGTGACTTGAACAAATAAAAAAAGCTGGCAGGTTGGGCATGAATATTATTCATGATTCGGCCTAGTCACAAAACCCACATTAATCCTAATATACCCATTTGACCAATTAGAAAACCCACATATTCTCACAAAAGGAAGAAGAGAAAGGTCAGTGGCGATGATGATTAATTGTGATTGTAATGAGGAAATAGGCATTTCTAAGCATATATACTAAAATAAGGAGACTTGGCTGCTTGTTGGAGAGGTAGAGAGAAAGATAGGATTGGTTGGGACTTATTCTAAAGTGCTTTTGGGATATTTCATTTTTGAAAAAAAGAAAAAAAAGAAGAAGAAGAAAGTACCAATTCAATCGCGAAATCAATAGGACACATTTTGGCCTACCATTTCGTTTACTTCTTCTCCAACTCTAAACCCCCATTATCACCAACTTCGGTTAATATTTCCCATCTCCATCATTAAAGTTTTTACATTATTATCTCATATTATTTGTGGGTTTTAATTTTATTTTCAATGTTGATTATTTTCCATTGTCAGCTCACTTGCTTTGGGCAACAAAATCTATCATTTTGATAACATGGCACCCCCTCCTTATTAAAAGCCAATGGAATCCATTACCACCATTTAGTAGTTTGAGAGACCTGAAGGTAATGAGCAGTATATCTGCATTTTTTATTTTTTCAATGTATGTTGAGTTGTTTTTTCTTCTCCAGTCCACTGCTTCTCATCACCTTACAAAAATATCAACATAGAGACAGAAAATAATACATTTTTTTAATATAATCTCTCCAATTTTTTATTATTAATAAGGGTTCAGTCTTAAGCTGCTTCTGAATTGCAATTTCATTTTGCATAATCAATTCTCCCTGTCCCACCTTTGGTGTATATATATATATATATAATTCTGAATTGTCATATCATTTTATTATCTATCTGGGTTTTTGAAGAGATACTGGGTATTAGTAAATTGCATCGGCCTTTTCATGAATGCTTAGGCATCTAGGCCAAGTGGCACATACCATTCACAGAAACCTGCCACCTTTTGTTATTTACTCAAGTGATAATTACAACTTGTTTCTTCGGCCAGATATTGCTGTCAGTCTGTGTTCAAGTCATTATCTTTATATGTGACTTGAAGGTAAGTTTGTCCGCTTCAACCTATCGCTATTTTGAATAGCGACTGAATATTGATGTGTCCTACTTGGCCAAATTCACCCCTATTTGGAAAATAAGTTTTCATGCATCCCTTTTCCGCAAATAATTCTAAAAAACAATCTCTTATGAGAAAAAAGCTTACTTTAAATCAATGAGTTGTTCAATTGAGGAAAAAAATGATTATAGGTCTGAAAAGAGTAGTTCCTCATAAAGAGCTTTCTTGATAATAACATGTGAGAGTGTTTTCTTCAGAATATGTTGTACATAGAAGTGAATGGTTTTGTGGTGTTCATTTCTCTTTTCGGAGCTAATGTTGTTTATGTTCTGTTTGCCTTTTTCTTCTTTAGGGATATTACCAGTGAGTTTTATATTATTTTTGGGTCATGTCAGATCCAATTTCTTAAGATATGTGCTAATGAGGATCTCATTTTTGTTATTTTCTCATGTTAGGCTTGTGCGAGGTAGAAATAATATCATAGTTATACATTCAGATTATTGTCTTTTCTTACCCAAGGGCTTAGTTGTATCTTTTTGTTTAGAATCTTAGAGGGTAATATATTGCAAAACTACATTCTGAATGATATCCTGAAAGAACTCTTTATTTGTTTTGGTTTTCAGGTTTTCTGAAGAGCACATTTAGTCTTAGTTTCTGATGCTGAAGTAATAAGTGGACTTTGAATCTTGCTTGTCAAGGAGGAAGATGTTGGAAGGGGGGCCAAAATTTCCTGGAATTATTGGCCAAAACAGTCATGATAACAATTATGATGATTTATCACAAGGTTTCTATCATAAACTTGGTGAAAATTCAAATATGTCTATTGACAGTTATGATAGCTTGCAAACAAGCAATGGTGGAAGGTCTGTTGCAATGTCCATAGAAAGTATCGGGTCAAATGATTCTCACACTCGCATTTTGAATCACCAAGGATTGCGGCGGCATGCTGATGATAACTACTCTGTTCAACAGAGTGTTAACCATAATGGAAGAGTTACACATGCTTTGAATGATGATGCACTAGCCCGTGCACTGATGGATAGCAATTCCCCCACAGAGGGCCTTGAAAATTTTGATGAGTGGACTATTGATTTAAGGAAGCTTAATATGGGGGCAGCTTTTGCTCAAGGAGCTTTTGGGAAACTCTACAGAGGAACTTACAATGGTGAAGAAGTTGCCATCAAGATCTTGGAGAGGCCAGAAAATGACCCAGAAAGAGCAAAGTTGATGGAGCAACAATTTCAGCAAGAAGTTATGATGCTAGCCACGCTAAAACATCCCAACATTGTTGGTTTTGTTGGTGCTTGTCGGAAACCAATGGTATGGTGCATAGTGACAGAATATGCAAAAGGAGGTTCAATGCGTCAGTTCCTAATGAGGCGACATAACAGGGCAGTGC
The DNA here is from genome assembly GCF_001659605.2 of Manihot esculenta. Lineage (NCBI taxonomy): Eukaryota > Viridiplantae > Streptophyta > Magnoliopsida > Malpighiales > Euphorbiaceae > Manihot > Manihot esculenta. The sequence continues at coordinate 6,524,295 of NC_035162.2, read as the reverse complement.
CATTGAAATTGGCAGTCAAGCAGGCCTTGGATGTTGCAAGAGGAATGGAGTATGTTCATGGGCTTGGTCTAATTCATAGGGATTTAAAGTCTGACAATCTTTTGATTTTTGGAGATAAATCTATAAAGATTGCAGATTTTGGGGTTGCTCGCATTGAGGTGCAGACTGAAGGAATGACACCAGAGACGGGGACATATCGCTGGATGGCACCGTAAGTTTTTTCTTTTTCTTTTTTTAACCTTGTATTAATTTAGAATTTTATAGGTAATTTTTCCTTTATATTTATGTACATGTTTTTTCTCTTAAATTTGCATACTTCCCGTGGGAAAAGTTATCAATCCAATAAAAGTGTATTCATTATTATACATGATGTGCTATTGCTATGCCTATCTGACCACTTTATCTTATTCTCATATGCTGATGTACTTTAGATTACCATTTATCTAAACCTCATGCTTATTAGAGTTGAGGTTGTAGAATTATTCAGTGCCAATGACCTCTATATTTTACAATCCAGATGTGCTCATGCCCATGCGGGTATTGCCCACTAACTCTGTCTTAATAAAGTGTTTAAAGGCGATTCAACAAAAAGTTCTATAGCACAACAATCATTGTAGTTATGCCATGTAGGCTTATCTCATGCGTTTTTTCAAAGATTCACACACTTGCCTCTTCTTCTTCTTTTGTGGATTAGCCTTAGTTTTTTGCTAGTAATTCCATTTCTGTGTTGGTTATTTAGAACTGTCCTTGGTTCAAAACTCTCTCTTCTATGATTTGACTTTTGACACTGTTCCCTTTTGATATTGTATGTAGTATATTTGTATGTATGCCTATTGAAATTTATTTTATAGGACTTCCATTATTTCATACAAAAGTCTTTGTATGTAGCAGAGAAACCTCTTTTCTGTCAGAAAATTTCTTCTAGGTTTTCTCATGTATGTTTACTCAATGTTACTACTCAACTCCCAGTAAGCTGCAAACTCTTACATATGTCGGTTCATTTTCGAAAATTTCATAGTGTAATTATATTCAAACAAACTTCTTGAAGTGAAACTCAACGCATTATTTACTATTTTTGCGCATTGATGTATGCTTGTCTTGCTACTTCTTATTTATTTTATATATATATGTTTGTTGGTTGTCACATTTTGCTGCTGCTCCTAATTATTTTCTAATTACATTTATACTGTCTTGGTTAATGATCCATTATTTTTGTATTTAACTGCAATGTGAAAACAATCTTGGTTTTCTATCCTTGTTTAATTATCCATTATTTTATATTTAACTGCAATATGAAAACAATTGTGAAGTTGGTTGGTTGTATTGTATCAGTTCTGTTTGGCTTATAAGTTGTCAGGTTAAAGTGACACGTGCAGTGAATTTCTAAAAACTACAGGGCGGTTGGCAGATCTGCAATCTAATACTCTTATGACTTGTATGCTTGTTTCCTTTAATGGCTTTGCAGGGAGATGATACAGCACAGGCCTTACACGCAAAAAGTAGATGTCTATAGTTTTGGGATTGTTTTATGGGAACTCATCACAGGAATGCTTCCTTTCCAGAATATGACAGCTGTGCAGGCGGCATTCGCTGTGGTGAACAAGGGTGTCCGTCCTGTCATTCCCAATGATTGTTTACCTGTTCTGAGTGAGATTATGACCCGTTGCTGGGATGCCAATCCTGATGTTAGGCCACCTTTCATTGAAGTTGTGAAAATGCTTGAGAATGCAGAGACAGAGATCTTGACCACTGTCCGCAAAGCTCGATTCAGATGTTGCATGGCCTTACCGATGACAGTGGACTGATTTCCAGAAGAGGAAAGAAATATAATAATAGGACATAAGAATAGAGAGAGAGAGAGAAGAAGAAAATGGAAAAGAAACAGGAGGCTGGAGGAGGTGAGTGGTGATGTCCTTTAGCGTTTGTGTATTTATGAGGTTTAATTTCTTTCTTAAAAGTAGAGAAGCAAAAGATATGATAAGAAGTTTTTAGTTCCTTCTCCCTTTTCCTCATCTTCTTTTGGCTCTGCTGAATATCTCATTTTTTCTTTCCTTTTCTTCAAGATTTATCATAGTTTATGCAAGTTATTGATTTGTACTTGATTCTTCTTTTCTCACTGCCCACCCCCGATGATTCAAAGTTTAGCCGCTCGCTGTGATATGTGGCATTTCGGCTTCTGAAATGTCCTAAATTCATAGTAAATGAACCTTTAGAAACACTATGGCATTTCGACCCGCTGAGTACTTTTTTTTTTTTTCCTTTTAAAAAATCTCTCCTGAATTATTATAAGTTTTTTAGAATAAATATTTTATTTATTAAATTTCTGATTTTTTATTTAATATATATTAAAAATAAAAATTTGTTATTTTTTTTAAAAAAAATTAGTAATATGAATTATTAATTTTTATTAAAATAATAATTGGTAAAGTTTATATTAGAAAAAAATAAATAAAAAGAAATTCATTTAATAAATTACGAATAAGGGAAATTAATATTGTATTAGTGTAATCGATTTATAATTTTTTTGTTTAAAATTCTTGTATAATCAAAATAAGGCAAAAAGAGAGTAACCGAGTATAGATCCTAACATAATAATTATTTTTTATAAGTTTAAAGAAATATATTAATTCTATATAAAATATTTCATTTATTTTTAATAGAATAAAATATCACTTCATAAATAATTATTAATTAATAATTTACATGAAAATAAAAATAATAAAATTAAATATTACAAATAAATTGTATAAATAATTGAGATTTTTTTTCAATATTTAGCCATATTCAATACGATTATATAATTTGGAGAGATTATTGAAATGTTTCAGGAGTATTATCTCATATTCAAAGTATCTAATAATTTTCTATCAAATTTATTAATTTTTTTTAAATTTTTTTTTATTAATATGTTATAATCTAATTAGGTTATATCCTACTCCTACGATAGAAATATATCTATAGCTAAATAAATATAAATTGTTTTAATTATTTTTTAAAATAATTTTTTAAATATATGAAATAGGTTTGTATTAATAAATTATCATCTTAAAAAATTATTTATAATTTGAAATAGACTAAAGAAGTAAAATTATCTTTATCAGAAGAAGTTAAAAAATTTAAATTAGTTATCAAATAGCGTGTAAATGTTGTAAATTAGATATACGCTTTCTCTTTTTCTGTTTTTGAGAACACGTACGCTTTTCAAATTTGTTAAACAGAAATAAATTATTTAAAATAAAGTTAATGGTAAATTTTTTTTTTGTATTTTTAATTTTATTACTATTATTATTTATATTTATTTTTATCAATTAAAATCTAATCATTTAAAATTATTCTAATTGTAACATTAATGAAATTGCTACGTCGATGAGTTTTAGGATATAATTAATAATAATTTAAAATTTTAAAATAAAATTATAATAAAGTTAAAATTATAAATTTTTTTTGATAAATTATTTATTTTATTAATTTTTTTAAATTTTTTTTAAATATTAATATAATTTAAAAAATGATAAATTAGTACTATATTTAAAATTTAAAAAATATTTTATTATTTTTAATATTTTTAATCTGAAATATATTAAATATTATTTTAAATTATTTTTTAATATTTTATAATTAATATATTTAATAAAATTATTTTTAAATAATAATTTTAAAAGTAATGTTAAATAGTAAGTATATTAGATAAATTTAAAAAAATAATTGATAATAATTTTAATCAAAATAAAATTAATATAAATTATTATTATTATAAAATTATTGATAAAAATTAAAAAAAATTAAATAATAATAATAGTAATTTTTAAATATATTTAATAGTGAAAAAATTAACTTAATAATTAAATTTTCATCTATTCATAATCGGTTATTAAAATAACAGAATTTAATTAATAAAAATAAAAATATAAAATAAAATATATAATTTTTTTAATGATTAATTCTAAATTTTATTTATATGAAACGATAACATAACATTGATGTGGCATGATGATATGGTATCAATTCTATCAATTTTTTAATGGCATAAATAAAATAAAAGAGATGATAACGAACGGATTCAGATCCGTTGCCCGTCATTTCTGCAATGATTGATTAATGAAAATAGTATTCTTTTGCGGTCAAGATTCGTCGTTTCAGAATCCATATTTGCTTAATTTGCTTCTCCAAGGTCACGAGAATCAGCTGCTACTGCGCAAGAAAAGAAAACGTAAGAAGATCCTCCTTACCCAATTTTATTTCAATGTATCAGATAATAATTCAAGCAATGCAATCGTCCTCTGCTTAAAATTTCTGATTTTACACGAAATTATAGAGAGATCAGGTAACTATGCTGATCATGGAGAGTGCACTAGTGGGCAAGTTTTGTAAGCCATGCTGCTTTCATTCAAGGAAAGGAGTACTGCGAAAAAGGAAGGGAATGGCTACCCACCACCTCTTTTCTTCTGAATTCAACATTATGTCGCTCCTTTCTTCGACCCATCCCTCTGTACAGGTCTCTCCCTCTCTCCTTCCTGTTGCTGGATTCTGAAATTTAACACTCGCTTGACTCTGAGTTTATCCTTGAATTTTCGCCAATTTTTCAGAATTTCATGTAAAAATCGGTTCATTTTGGATATAGTGGAAAGATATCAAATACCTTGTCTGCAACTTCTTGGGAATGAAATAATTTTCGCTACTAACAAAATGCTATTTAATGTCAATATGAGTAGCTGTGTGTATGGTTGTGAAGGTTCATATGTTTGTTATGCCATTTAATCTTTGCAGGCGGGCGCCTTGAAACGAGAAAGTTCTGCTGGTTTTGTTACAAAAGAACTTGTTTGGCCTTCTCCTGATGATGAGATCCCATTTTGGAAGAGGGACTTCCCTTCATGGGATGCGAGTTCTGAAGTTCCTACGGACATCGTCAAAGATTCCAATCTCTTGCACATAGTTCACGTTACAGCTGAGATGGCACCCATAGCCAAAGTTGGCGGCCTTGGTGATGTTGTGACTGGACTTGCCCGTGCTTGCTTATTGCGCGGGCATACCGTGGATATAATGCTTCCCTTTTATGAGTGCATTCAAAAGCAGCAAATTAGTGACTTGGCATTAATCACTGTATATAATTCATATCATGATGGGAACTGGATCCCAACTAATGCACATCGAGGAGTAGTTTCAGGCATTCCAGTGATATTTATTGAGCCATCAAATGAATTCTTCAAGGGGCAGCATGTGTACGGTGGTTCATACAACGAGTTGGAGGCTTATTTGTTCTTTAGTCGTGCTTGTCTTGAGTGGATGCAGGTTTGTTGCTTTCATAATGAGTTCCTGTCTCGAATTAATTATCTATTTATCCACTTTCCAAGAACTTGTATCATTTGATGATGACTGTAAAACCTAGTTGGATGATTTGAGCTGAATCAATAATACAATCATTAAATATCATGGGTTCAAATTTCTAAATTAAGTTGATGAAAAGCAAAACCTGCTTGAATTCACAAGAGTTGCGTGTGGGGTTGGCAGTTGGCACCATGCAGAAGAATTTTGACACGTATCATTTCGCTCTTGCTTCAAAGAAGGGGAATAATGAACTTGATTAAGTAGATGAAATCTAGACCCAACTGATTTTATGGTTATTTGTCCTAAAATTTATTTTGATAATTTCTTTCTTTCATTAATTTTAGTGTATCTTTGAGTTCTCAATTTGTTAGCTGCAAATTTCTAACAAGATTATACATCTTAACAGGTTTCAGGAATTCAACCTGACATTATTCATGTCCACGAGTGGCAGACGGGTGCTTTGCCTCTGCTTTTCTGGGATATGTATCAGTATCTTTCACTTAAGGTTTATATGCCTTTGTTAGTTCTATTCTGCTTTGACTTGGTAGAAAATGCTAATTTTCATTGTTTAACGTCAAAACTTTGTGTTTGTAGAAACCACGGGTCATATTAACTATACACAATATGGAGCATTATGGAGAGTGCCGGTATGTTATTGTTTCTCCTCTTTTTAACAATAATTTTTAGCTAAATTGCTATTTGTTCTTTTATCAATGATTGTCGATTAATAGAAGCCAAAAGCTCAAGAAGGAAGGAAATTAGGAGTAAAGAATTGGGTGAAATTAGAGTGAGAAATTTTTCTAAAGAGAGAGAGAGAGAGCATGGATTAACTGTGCCAACCAGTCATATTTTCAGGAATTTTTTTTCCTTTTCAGTTTCTAATTTTAAATTTTTTGCTAAAGGAAAAATATTTATTAATGTAATTATAAACCAATATTATTTTTATTATTAAAAAACATAAACTAAATTGACTATAAACTAAAACTTTTGTTCTAGTTGGGCCAAGTAAAAGTATTTAGGCAATTATGGACATGGCCCTATACTTTAGGGTGTCAATTTTGCCTTTTATTCCTCCAAAAAATCCATTATTGTAATAACTATTGCTTTCTTTTGCATTGCAGACAAGAACAACTTAGCAAGTGTGGTCTTGATGGGTCTGTATATGCAACTATTGACAAAGTGAGTATTTCATGGCATCCACTTGCATATTGTTTAACTTTCTTCACTATATATGCAGATGTGCCTGTATATAGTTTTATTTTCAGCACTTGAAACTACATATATTTTCAGAGTCATTTAAACATCCACGAAGAGGGATTTGCAATTAATGCTAAAGAAGCTTTTATTCTCTTCACCTTTTTCTTCTTTTTGTCTGTGTTTTCTTTGCCATTAAACATGTGGCAAGCTCCCACAGATAAATTGTGTTCATGGGTTTGCATATTCTTCTTCTGCTTCCTCTAGGAGCTATTTACCTACAATAATAGATGAAATTCCAAATCACCATTGCCATTGATTAGAACCTTCCAGTAAATCTTAATTTGGCAGGCACTTGATGATCGAACAATTGGCCACAATCCTGAGAGGTTAAGCTTATTGAAAGGTGGAATTGTGTACAGCAATGCAGTAGTGTAAGTAACTAAAGGTTTTATGGGCTTAAATGGATGTTGTCTAATTTGGTATGGTCGGAATGTTCAGATGTAATACTATTTGGATTAATGCAACAAGGTGAAGAACCTCACTCAAATCATAGTAATTTGTGATTAGGTCCCTTTAGTTGAGGCATTTTAACCAAATATGAAAATCTAAATCCTATCCTCTTTTTCTTTTCTTGAAAACTTGTGGCTTATTTGGAAATGCAAGACAGATAGGATTCATGGAATGAAAATTATAACTAAGTGGTTAACTATATATTGGCTGTTATGAGTATACATAGGTTTATTTTACAATGCAATACAGCAACTGTGCTCTGTGTGTGAATTAGACAATTTAGATTGTAACTTTTACACATTGCTAAGATATGCCATGCCATGTGTGAAACCATTAAGAATATAGATATGAACTTTTCCTGTTATACATATCTAGCGTATGTAACAAGTAAGAATATAGACATCAATTTATTTCAATAATGTAACCTGTTTATCAGCCCTTATTTATGCTTTGTTGTCCAGTAACAAATTCTCCTTCATTTTCAGTACAGTGTCTCCAACATATCTGAAGGAAACACTTTGCTCTCGATGGTTGGCAAGCACCTTGATAGCACATCGTGATAAGTATGTTTACCAAATTTCCAACTTAGATATATATTCAATCTATGATATTTGTTTATTCTGGGGCCATTTGGTAACTTATGATAAAAGTTTATGATGCTATGTGCTAGGACCTCGGACATTTCTTTTGCAGTCAGTACATTAGTATCACTTGATAGGCCTTAACCACAACTTGCATACTTCTTGCAGCAGCCTCTTAGAACCTGGGTTATATGGTACAAGTTATATAATTTTCCATCTAGGCAGGGTACACATGGATTAAACAAACATACATACAATCTTTATTTGTTGTAAAAGCAAAATACTTCTTAAACGACTAAATTCATGGTTTCTTGCCCTGTTCAAATTTCATGGCTAAATCAGCTGGACCATTTAGGTTTATAGTAGTCAGCAAGAACTGGAAAAGTTTAGCTGTTAGCATTAAACTGATAATCTACTTTTTATGAAAACTGTTGAACTGTTCTATTACCAATATTTCATCATACAGCTTATCAATAAGCAATCATTTTTTTTTTACATATTTCTCTTGCACTCTGCTTTGGAGTTGCAAAGTTGACTGATCAATTTGCACTTCTACATTGCAGTTTTGCATTTTTTTTGCACTACTCTATTTTTTTCCTTTTTTATTATGGATTTATAACTATCACTCTTTGCATCTATCAATCTAGTTTTGTGCAATTCTGTAGGTACTTTGGTATTTTAAACGGGATAGACACTGCAATGTGGAATCCTGCTACTGATGTTTTCCTGCCTGCCAAGTTCAGTGGTAATCTCTTAGGTTATTATTTGCAACTAATTCACTTAGGATTTCTTATTTTCCATTTCCATTAAATACTGTGTATCCCTTCTTCACACACACACACATATATAGCACACTATTAGAAGTGTGAAAGCCAGGATCATTACGGTGTTAATTATTCTATTGTTTACTTGTCATTAATATAATTGATTGCTAGCAACATAATTAATTTGTTATTTCATCCTTCATTTAATATAAATTTTCAGTAATAAATGGAATAAACAAATAAATATTCCTGCTTAACTGTTTCGGATGCATTATGCATATCTGATCTTGTCATGGTGCATGCAGTTTGCCTTTTTCGGTTGTTAGTAGTGCTTTCTAAGTTTCACTAAGGCATTACACACACTATACTGTTGGCACGTAAATTTGAAGGATATCATCTTGTATTTATTTCTTGCTATTTCATTTTTGCAGGTCAAAATATTGAGGGAAAGAAGCTATGCAAACACTATGTACAAAGGGGACTCGGTTTGGCTTCTGAAGGCATTATATCTGGTAACAATGTGCCGGATACAATGCTTAAGGTCCCCTTGGTTGTTTGTATAAGTAGACTAGTTCCTCAGAAGGGTCTTCATTTGATTACCCATGCAATTAAGTACATTGAAGAACTTGTAAGTTTATCGACCCAAGAGATTTTTTTTTATATATTTTTCAGACAATCTGTTCTGTTTCTCCTCCTATCTCCCACTAAAATCCTCTGTTAAACATTCTAGAGATCATACATGAGCTGTGGGCAAACTACATTGTCATAGGATTCTTTTCAAGTTTGCTTCTCTTTTATTCTGGTTCTTCTATCTTGTTACCCTCCTCTCCCACTAAAATCCTCTGTTAAACATTCTAGAGATCATAAATGAGCTGTGGGCAAACTACATTGTAATAGGATTCTTTTCAAGTTTGCTTCTCTTTTATTCTCATTCTTCTATCTTGTTACCGTCCCTCCTCCTCCCTTGGGGCAACCCCACAATAAAGAGAAAAAAAAGGATAAAAGTTCCTTAATAGTTTGGAGCAAGATGGTAAGTATGACACCAAATATAAAAAACTCATTGTATGGTTAAATTCAAGCCCTCATTTTGTGTGGTGTATGCAAATCTAGTTGAGCTGAACAGCAGATCTAACTAGGGAGATAGACCAAAACCTTCTGTGCTTTGTCCATTACGTAATTTGGTTCTCTAATTTCAAATTTTGATGCTTCATGCTTAAGTTCCATAACAATCAAGATCAACAATGAGGTCCTTTGTTAGCTAAAAGTGGGTCCAATCGCACCATAAACTGCAAGTATCATTTTCCTTTTTGTTGCTGCCATTTATTCTATATAAAGGTTGCCAAGCTTGATGAAGTTGAGACCATAATTGGAATTGATGTTTCTTTTTGCTATGTTATTGGTACATTCAGGGTGGGCAGATGATTGTTCTTGGAAAAGCTTCAGATAGCCGATTTGAAGGCGAATTCAAACATCTTGCAGAGTTGGTATGAATTTTAGGCTAACGACTAATAGATTTTATGATAATTCAAGATTGGAAATGTTTCTTCAACTCTCCATATGATATTATCCCTTGCTGGCAATTCACATGAGCTTGATATGTCTTTAGTAACTATTGATTTTACACTTGCCTGACACTGGGTTGGGATTCCATTTTCATTGACCATGATATGGCCTGTCTTTCATGGTAAGAGACTAAGAATAATTAAATTTAAATCAAGAATTTTATAAATCATAGAGATTTACACCTGAATCACTGGATTTACAGCATATATATGCTGCAATGCTTCCTTGTTTGCATTGGGTTGTCAGAATCAATTTCTAGTGATGAAATAGGTTGTGAGTTTTCTTGGCACTTATATACCGCATTGGTTCCTTGTTTCAAATGTGCATCAGGTGGTCAATAATCAATTTCTAGAGATCAAATAGGTTTCAAGTTTTCTCTTGGCACAAAGTCGCTCCTTTTATAATCCAAGGCACCTGCTGGCCATCAGCTTTTCCCACGCTCAATTTTAGTGTATTATTCAGTGGTCCTATTGTTCTTGTGTTCTTTTAGTTATTATAAGCTTTACCATAATTTTAAGTTATACTACTTGCTGCCTGATGCAACCATAAGTTGCATGTATGTTTTCTTAAATTATCAGAACATTCACTTTACAGCTACATCAAATTTTAATATTCTAGAAAAGGCCTACAGTTGTGGCTGAGGCTTGTGCTTTGGGCTTCATTTCTTTAAATCTAAGCGTTCTAATAGCTGCTGGAAAAATCACTTTCAGTTTTCTCTATGAACCTGCATTCTGTTTCTAGATTTTTTCGCTTAAGATGCCTTTAATTATCTGGTACTTTCAATTTTTACTTCTAACATTGGAGGTCAGGATTTTTCCAAATTAGCATGCTCTGAATCCTTAATATGCAGGACAGACAACTTAATGATCCTTTTTCATGTATCAAAAGTCCTTTAATTTTTTCGACTGAAAGAACGATTTGTACGGAGTGGAAAAATTATACCGTAGTTCAAAAGTGAACTCTTTCAATTATTAATCTTGTTTATCTTTGTTTATATCTTAGCAATTTGCCCCTTGTGTTACATCTATATTTTTAAGCTAATGAAAACTTGCTTATCTTTCTGTTTTCCAGCATAACCATGGTCCCAGCATCCGTATCCTATTAATGTATAGGTAAATAAACTGCTTTACTGATTTTAGGACTTCCTTCAAACCTCTTCTCTCTCTCTCTCTCTATATATATATATATATATATATGTATGTATCTATCATTTTCTTTTTTGTCCTTTCCCCCTTTTCCCCCTACTATTGTCAAATGAATTATTTCTTGCAACGGCTGTATTTGGATGCTGAAGTTCTGCTCCTCTCCATGGGGGGCAAGAACTTTTTCCCCCTTCTGTTGTCAAATGAATTCTTTCTTGCAATGGGTGTATTTGGTTACTATGCATATAAACTAGCATATCTTTAGCATGAGTGGACATTTAGTTAGTTGCTGATTGTATTTTTTCCAGTGAGGAGCTCTCCCACATGCTTTATGCCGCAGCAGACATGGTATTAGTTCCATCCATATATGAACCATGTGGACTTTCACAATTGATTGGAATGCGATATGGTGCGGTATGTATGTACTAACACTATAAAATGAAATTGATCTCACCATCTAAATTATGATTTAACTGATACTGTTAAAATTAGTTTTCAGTTATTTTTAGTTCAATTGATGCTCATATTACTAGAAAATTATTTATTAATCTACAATGTCTGAAGTTTAAAGGTTTGATGATATTGATTGCATGAAATTGTGTTAGTTACAATGTTAATAAAATTGCTTAATTTTCAATAACATACAATAAATGCTTGCTAGAACTAAGTTGTCTGTTTATTCCATAAAAAAAAGGTTCTGTCAATTGTTGTTGGCTTGTTTTAGATCTTGTTCCAATGACATACTAGAACATTATATCCATGGTATAATATTTAGGGAATGCAACATCTGGGTGAAAGTCTCACTCGAATTTAATGATTGTTTCAGATACCAGTTGTTAGAAAGACTGGTGGCCTTGCAGACACTGTCTTTGACATGGATGACCAGTCAAACTGTGAGATTGCTAATGGGTATTACGATTTTTAATAATCAATTTTTTTCCTTCATCTTTTAGCCCTTGTCCTTGTGTTTTTCATAATAAACAAGTTCTAAATTTATATTCAGCAGTAAAAAAGATTCCCCATGCTCAGGATGTATTTCCCTCTGTGTGGCTCTGCCCTGCTTAACTCGTCCTTGATTTTGGTTGATAATTTTTTTTCCTTTGGCGTGGTGTGTCTTTTAATCTGTTTAATGGTGAAAACTGCAGTTGGTAGAAAAGAGGAACACCTCAGGTTTACAACATAAAGTTCTCCATAGCATGTATAGATGATAGCTATATTGTACTATCACCCTAAGAATAGATTTAACATTTAGATTGAAAAAGGAAAAGGTTGGCACATGTCAGACTGATAGATCCTTACAAGGATCATGCGACCGTGAAAGTCAATTTGTGCCAATTCTTTATATTGGTGCTTCTTAGGTGTCACTGACAATGTCATGGAGCCTCACATGTGACATGTTTGGAGCTGTATCGTAAATGTAGTCAAGTACTTGGTCACTATGAAGTAGTGTAGCTTGTAAGATGATCAACTCTTCTGGCCCGTTTTTGGAGAATCTTAGGTGCCTTTAATTTCTTTGAAATCCTTTATTGCAATTTTTAACAGTTCTTTTAGATGTTATATAAACTATGATTATTATCTGCATGCATAAGCATTGTGCAAACTGACATTGTTCAGCACCTTCTCATTGTATTTGTAAAACGTTTAAACTGTGAGTTGTGACTGCCTGATAATGCAATGAGTAGCTATTGTTTATTTTTATTTCACATTATTGGATTGAAAGGTCAATTACAGTCAATTGCCTTATTGTAATATGAATATTGTGATTGTGTTTGTTCAGGTTTATTTTTGAAGGAGTTGATGAAGGATCCTTAAATTGGGCTCTAGATCGTGCATTTGCTTACTACAGAGACAGTAAGTCCAGGGCACATTAGTTCGTACATTTTTGTCATCACACGGTTGACAGTTTGTTTTACCATTGAACTTTTTACTCTATGCATAGGTAGGAGATACATGGTCATCATTACCTGATTATGGCTGTCAATGCATTGGATTTGGATGTGGACTGAAAATTTCAAAAATTCACTGGATTAATAGATTGGATTTGCAAACTGGTTTAAGAGATACTTTGATTTGGTCCAAATTTTTCGTTAACCCTATATCAGTTACTTGCTGAGGTCAAAGGCTACACAGTATATTGCTCCTGCTGCTGCTAAGTCACCATGTCATAAAAAATATATTTCTTTTATTAGACCAACTAGGGCACATGTTCAACTTTACTGTTATCCAACATAACAATGACAATCAACAAGTACATTGACTTGCAATTTGGTATCTTTGGCATGTTTCAATAAATTCGACACTCAAAAGTAGTTCATTTTTGCAATTAAATTTTATAAATTCTCAGAGCGGTTGGCTGTTGCTGGTCACAATCCCAGATGGTTTGAATGTTGCTTAAATAGGATATCAATGATAATCATAGGTTCCTAACAAGGGAGTTACAGATTTTTTTTTTTTCTTTTTCCATCTCATTCATTTTCACTTTGGTTGCAGAACCAGACGAGTGGAATAGCACTGTACAGAAGGTTATTGAAATTGACAATAGCTGGAACAAAACAGCTGGAGAATATATTAAAATTTATGACTCGATCAGGGTGAGATCCTGAGGTTTTCAGGACAAATCTGCTACAGGCATCACATATTTGAGCAGTTTTCTTTTCTCCTTGATGCAAGTTCAAGAGCTGGATTTTATATGAACAACGATGTTGCTACCGCATCCTTTCCTCACTTCCCCTTCGAATTATGAAGTTGCATTTTGTATATTTTGTTTTAGTTCTACTAAGCTTGAAATTTATACTTCTGTATCCTCTTTCCATTAAGTAGCTCCCTAATAATTCTCCTATTAGTTTAGCGTATGAAATTATCTCTCCCTAATAATTCTCCTATTAGTTTAGCTTATGCAATGTTGTGTATGAAATTATCTGGAGACCTGCTGATCGGATTCGAATTTGGAGCTTGTTTGGATTTGGGATTATTGATGGCGAAAATTTCAATTTTTTAGCATTATAATTTTAATTTTATATATGCTACCTATTTTATAAAATTATTGCAAATATACGTTCACAATAGCAACTAATGATACTTGCAATTTTTAAAGCGTGTATTATTTAATGAAAATATATTTTAAGCAACTTTATAATAATAGAATTGGAAATTCTGCAAAAGGCCACCGTTTGGTGAATCTTATGGCTTATGTTGAATTCACATAATTTGCCTTCTATATTAATTCACATCAGCATCCACATCTCAAAATTCAGTGGATAGAATTGAAAGAAGAAAAAGAAAAGAACCAAGTTGATCAACTTAATTTTCCAGATTCATAGATGTGTTTGCACAGGCACTATATATTTGTGCATGTACTCACAATTCACAGGGAAATTTATTTTTCTTAAGTTCAAATCAAACCATCAACTAGAGGACAAGTATCACAAACAATTTTCTGTTGGTAAATAATATTACTTTTCCTTGGACGCATCGGCTGCAGCTTCCAGCTCTTGAATAGAAGAAGACTGGGAAACAAGCCTCTCAACCGGCACTTTGATCACATCACGACGTACTCCAATATCAGAAACAAACCGGCTGAGGCAATACATACCACAGCCCACAGCCGTCAGCCCGCCAAAGCTGGTCGTTAAAAATCGAAGAGGTGAAGAAACAATAGCTGAGACAGCTGCTAATAAGGATGCTGCCTGCCCGCTTCGACCAACACTGACGCTCGTGAAAACGAGGAGACCTGTCTTACAGTAGATTGCAAAATCCTCGCAGTTGTTCTTGAAGATATGATATCCACCAAAACCATTTTCAAGTAGGAAAGAAGCACGGTGAAGTACATCTTCCTGTGCATCAGAAGCTGCAAGGGTGCAGGTCCCTCCTCTAGCCTTAGCAAGAAAGACAACTGGTGAGACACCATATTCAAAGAGGTAAAGCTCCCCATCTGAAAGGAAGCAATCTATACAGGATTTAATGACACCATCAAGCCTTGACTGATCCCCACACTTGGGGCATGGATTGTCCGAAGGATGAGAAGGAGAAGAGCTGAAAATTATTCTGTCTAATACAGTTCCTGTCCCAATCTCCTGACCTGCTCCACGTGTGAAGTGGATCACCATTCCATCACCAACATATATCCCTGGAGTATGAAATCAGATGCTATTAGAGCTCGAAGGTGCAAGCTGTGATGACAATCATAAATCTCTCTACCAAACTGTTTCCTGTATTATCAACTCCTAAATTCTTACGACCTTATTAATTCTAATTAACAGTGAACTTCCCTTTAAGAATCCTTTTCAGGAAGTAACCACCATTTGGAAAGATAATAAAATCACTACAACCATAAACTGAAATTTCTAGTTTTGCAGTTTGCTATCAAATTATATTTTATCCTCACCTCTCACCCTCTCTTTATCATTTAACTCATTTATTTTGGATTTAGCAGCTGGTTGTAAGAATTAAACTATGAAACAGTGCAGCAGCAGCATTGTAATTTAGCATTTGAAAAATTTTTATCATAATGCACAGAAGAAAGGAGATAGAAACTCACACCATAGATCCCATTAAGGATTAAAAGACAAAAATAAAGCTGAGTTGACACCCATTAATAAGAATAGAAAAGTAGGCACAAAAAATAAGTATTGGAACCTTTGTATCTTAATCATACTACACCCTTATAAGGACGCAATCTCCTCTTGCTGGTCAGAACATGACTTATTTGTGTCAGTTTCATGCAAACCATTGAAATATAAATGGAGTTTAGAATTTAAAAGTCAAAATATCCAAAGTGGAAACTGGATACTCGTTTAGTTTGATGATGCAATCCTAGCACTGGAATCCAACAGGTTGAACTGTGTAGACATATCCCATCACGTTCAAACTAATAAAAAATTAATTCTTATCCAATCTTTTGACAGTCATCATATCGCCCAAAAACCTGAACTTAATTGATTTTCTAGAAGACCTAACCTAATTTTCTAACCACAAGGAAATCTAAAAGCCCAATTTTCTCATCCCATTATTGAATTCAAAACCAGCAATTCTTTTTTTTAAGAATCATTTTCAAATATAAAGATCCAAATTCAAGTACAAATCTCAATTTACTCTTAAAAATTTATGAAGAATTTCGAAGGTCATAACCAGCTCTGTTTTGACCTAACTTCATATGAATTTGATCATTTCCCTCTAGGCATCCATCATATCACGTTTCTTTAAATATTTAAGATTAAATGCTTACCTTCAATTTTAACCTATTCTCAATTTTTTGTCCCAATTAGTCTAGAAGTTTCAAATTAAGCTCAATTTAGCCCAAAAAATAAAAACTGAGGCTAAATTTATTTAGTGACCCATATCAAAAATTAAAAAACTTAATTCCACGATTTTGAGCTAAACTTCTTGATTTCTAAATTTAGTCCAAAAAAGAAGAAGTTCAATTTCTTAATTTTCTTTGGTTTTGGGCTAAATTCACCTGAAGTCCGCACCTTCCTACCAAGAGAACACCTTCATCTAATCTAGAACCATTACCAGTGCCTCTGCACTCATGCGTGGTGTATGACGCGGTGTAGAAGGACCCAAGCAGAGCGGCTACATGCCAAGATATAATGGAAGAAAGCAAGATGATTCTATTGCGATTTGGAAACAAAAAAGGCGAGAGAGCAATAGCTGAGGTAGAAATGATGTGAAAGAGATTATCCCAAAGCATGAATAGGTTGAAAAGAAATGAACACAATGTAATCGAGTTGGATCACGGAATGAACGTGTTATGTGCATCATTTTTCATCAAATTCTCAATCACAATAGTCCAGCAATCGAAGTGCAGCAGTGCTAATTTCAGTATAAAACTAAAACAGAATGCTAAAGACACTTAATTCTATTCCAGACCAGCACACAAACAATTGGAAACCACAAAATCTCCAGCATTTATTTCAAAATCCAAAACCCACAAAACAAAAATGCTAAAAATACAGAAAACAACGTCTGGCGTCCGAAAAGGAGCCCAAAATGATACCAATTTGTATCAGCATAAGGGACCATCAGACACCAACTTGAAATCAGTCAGATGCAAGCAGAGACCCAGAAGACTAGTAGAATTAAGGAAAAAGGAAGTGGAAATACAGACCGTGATGGGAGTATATATAAGCGTGCCTCCAAGAGTAGATGTGATCCCCTGGCTTCAGCTCATCTCTTCCGATCTTGTTAGATAAAACTCCCATTCTTCTTCTTCTTCCTGCTTCTTCTCTCTTGTTCTGGAGTAATTTTTAAGCAGACAAGCATAGAGAGATGAGAGAGAGCCGAAAGCGAAGTGATTCCTTTGTGTCTAAGGCTTTGCCATGGAGAAATTCTACTCTTTTTCTTTCGGGCAAAATTAATACCACGCTAATAGTTATTGCCAATTTTTATAGCTCGTCTCATTATTTTAATAATTATATTGAAAAATCCTTTAGAAGTTACCAAAAAAAATATTTTTAAAATTTAAATCATTTTTTGAATTTTCAACCGTTTTAAATGAAAAGGCAGTTTTTTCTTTATAAGTAAAGTTTCAATATTTTTTAAAACTTTAATTCTTAAATTTAATTAATCGAAAAAAATATCGTATAAATATTTTATAATTTTAAATATTTTTCTTCCAATATTATGTATTATAGTTATAAATAGCTCATGTGTCATTCATTTGGACAAGGTATCTACATTCTCATGGAGGAGCATATGTCCTTTCTAGATTCCTTTGAAAGTTTTTTTTTTTTTTTTTTATAATGTATTATCAATCTTTATAAATTTAATTCGTCAACATATCTTATATGATTTTAATTGGTTTCTCTGTCGGTTTTCATTAAATAAGTAATATATTAATTAAAATTATAATATATTTTATATTTTAATTTAAATGCCTAAGGTATTTTAATTGATCGAGTGTATATATATCTGCATGAATTTTTTTTTTAATATAATCGCTACTAACTTTACCTAATATATAGCTTATTTTCTCAGGTAATGACAATGTCTCTCACCTCATGTGGTATCATCTTTCCTTCAATAACGAAATCTATCTTCCATTAATTTATTTAGAGGCA
Organism: Manihot esculenta; assembly: GCF_001659605.2. Lineage (NCBI taxonomy): Eukaryota > Viridiplantae > Streptophyta > Magnoliopsida > Malpighiales > Euphorbiaceae > Manihot > Manihot esculenta. The sequence continues at coordinate 6,506,155 of NC_035162.2, read as the reverse complement.
CTGGCTGGTGATTTAAAACTACTTGCTTTAAGATCAATGATCTTAAAACAACCTTTGAAATTATGATATTAAATTAAAATATGTCACTCATATTAACCAAAAAACTTGTATACCATTTAAACTTACTTGCCTAAGGTATTTTTCTATAATTTATTTTTTTTTTTTTGGGGAAAGTTGTTAAATATAATTTAACCACCATTCAAGTTTGTTCAATATTAGTGTAAATTTAGAAGCAAACTATACTTTCTATATTTAGGTTTGAACTTAATTGTAAGTCATGATAGTATTTTTTAAAATTAGGGTAATTTTATAATTCAAATTTAATAATTAAACACTTAAATTTAGTTTGGTGTTAAATATATTTAATTAAATTTGAAAATTTTTCTTAATTTTTAATTTTTATTTGAAAAAAAAATCCAATGGCTGAGATAGATATTCAATTATAAAATTTAAGAGAATTATTGTTGTAGTTATTAAAAATTAAAATCAAATACAAGTATGCAATGTCAATTCCCATGAAATTATGAGGCTATAAATACTTCTCCGACTGGCAGAGTCCACGACGTCATCTTTAATTCGCCTGGCTTCTCCGGACTACGGTTCTCGTCTCCCCTCGCTTTCTTCTCCGTTTCAATGGCTTCACCAATTCCAAAGCTTCTTCTTCTCTTCTCAATTCTTTCGTTTATCTCCTTATCTGCCTCCGCTAGACCCTGCAAAACCCTCTTCATATCCTCCTATTCTTTCTCCATCAAGCCCCTTTACCCGAAACCTAATTCTAACTTTGACCGCCGTTCCTCCTCCGGATTCGTCACCATCGTCACCGAAATCACCCAACAACACTCCTCATCTGAGATTTTCCTCGATCGTCCGGTTTTCCCCGCCGTTGATCATTATGATACTTCTGAGCCACAAGGTATCCAACGGCGGCAGGAAGGCCCTGTCTTGCCTTTTGGCATTTCCTCCTATGACATGAGTTCTCTCCGCGATCGCACCAAGGACATTCTCAGTGTCGTCGTCGCCTTGCTTTTTGGGGTTGGTTGTGGCGCTCTCACCGCCGCTACCATGTACTTGGTCTGGTCCCTTTTCTCTACTCGCTACGATTACCGCTACGAGGAATTTGATGGCGAGGATGTAGATGAAGCGGATGATGTTAGCCCTAAGAAGATGGGTTATGTTAAGATCCCTGAGGCTGTTTCCATGCCTAAGCAGGTGAAGGAGGTGGTATGAGGAGATTTTCCATTTTATATATATAACCAAGAATTTTTAATTTTTCGCTTAGGGTTTTAATCAACTGTTATCTTTATTGTTCTTTTTATGTCTTGCGGATTATCATTGAACAGCTAATGTTGCTTTCTCGTGTGTTATTGTCAAGAAAGCCTATGGATTGTTTCTATTGCTATATGTTAATGTCTTCTAAGTCTAATAGATTAATATCTTTTGTGTTATCTTCGTTGATGTTGCACTTTTTTAGATATTGATGCCTAATTAATTTAAATTCACATTTGGGGTGATAATTAAGTTTTAAAATCCCTCTAGGGTGTGCTCAATTAGTCAATTTGCTTATGAGTTTTTGAGTTGAGATTTTTTTGGAACCTAGCAGTTTTAATAACCCCTGGAGTAAATCTCAAATTTTGTGGAACTCACTTTACATTAAGGGAGCACAGGAACAAATAGTGATGAATGTGGTTGCCTACTTTCTTATGGAATACAAGGAAAGTTTAGCCATTCACTGAAACGGTTTATGTTCTGAACTTAAGGAAGTTGTCCAGAATTTGGAACAGTGACAAGGCATAACTACACAGGAGCATGAAATACACTTTGTTGTTTGAGCTATGACTGAACCAATAAAATATAATTGTTTAGTGTGTTGCGTCTACTTTGTTCTAACTCAAATACTATGTGCAATTTGTTGCACTTGCATAGTAATTGTTGTCTAAACTTTGAAGTGCAAGCTTGAATTCTCAGGTAGTTGCAAAGGAGGCTTGCAGCTTCTGATCATCGATATGCTATTCTACATGAAATAAGGTTTAAGACGCTTTGAATTTCTGATGCATGATTTAGTTGATTCCTATATAGGACAGACTTTTGGATTTCATATTAAATACATTGCCCAACGAGTCTTTCTTTGTGATTATGGTTGCATATCACTTGTGTGTGGATGTTCAATCATGTTGCGATAGCTTATACTTGCATATTCTTGGGTGAATTTCATATTCATATAATTGATAAAATGAAGTATTGCAACTTGCATAATCGTTAAATTCATATAACCCTGAAACTTTACTCCCCCAATACATTGAATCAATTTTGGGTAAATTGATAGATATACATTGAATCAATTGATCAAGGGAGCATTGTGCCATTTTAGAATTCTGAGCACGAACATTTGAGTGGATCTGGAATTCTGAAAGTCGATCATAATAGAATTGGCGCATCGTCAATGAGCACTAACATTTGAGCGGTTGATTACGGACCCTCCGTACTTTTTTTCCCCCTCTGTAAAATGATCGAATTGCTAGAGGATCGAATTTAGGAAAAATAGAATTCACATATATGATATATACTAATGATAATTGATATTTAATGATTTACGGTTGGAGAATATTGATGAATGAATAGTTATCCATCTATAAAAATTTATTTTATATTTCAAAAATTCTGAAGATTCGCCTTTTTTTTATGAGAAGTACTTTATAAATTAGCACATTTGAATCAAAACGAAGAATATCTACTAAATTTATTTTTATATAATGCGTGTTTCATGTTCTGCAATTGCATAATATAGACGTTAGACGTAAATTGCTAGCATAGTCTCCAATCTGGGTTTCTAGAACTTTTGTGGAGATATGGTAAAAGAAAGAAAGGGGTAAAAGTAACCAAGGGACGCGTTGAACGTTTATTATAATGTTTACATGAACACTTTCCTTCGAAAATTCATGCTGATTTAGAAAAAAAAAAAAAAAATCCAAATGAAACAAACCATGGAGAATGGCTTTTTTTTTGTATAAATCATTTTTCTATTCGATCCAATTTAAAGAATCCAACACGAGACTGGCAGAAAAAGAAGCTTTTAAAAGAATATTGGTAATAGAATTTAATCGTTTGTTAAAGCAATGCATTAAATTTCAAAATATTTCTTCTTTAGTACTTGATCCGCCCAATTCTCTCCCATGAGTTTCTATTTTTCTCTTTCCTTCCCTTTATCTCTCTCTTTTATATTTACGTTCTTCTCCCCTTGCTTATTGAAGAGTAATTGAACTTTGGCAAAATCACATGAATTTAAGAAATTTCTCACGTAAAATAATAACTAAATAAATAATAAAATACTAAAAGAAATAACTTTTCTAGCACGAACCTGTGATGGTTTGTGCGTGCCGGTATTCAAACCCATCTAATATTGAACATCAATTCACAATATTTTGAAACTCTATTAAAGACTTCCAATTTCTTCTTTACTTGGTTAATATTGTATGCATTTCGGTACTCTTTTTGTAAAAGAAAACCTTGGAATTGCATTATAGAAAAAAAGTGTGCACATGTATACAGGCACACACGCAGACATGCATATATAAAAAAAGACCTTCAAAATGAAGAGGTATACCTAAATATTCCAAGGCCTATTGTAATCTCATCATCCCCTTCTAGTCAATATGCAAATCACATCACTCAGCATGTTAAAATAAAGAAACATATCGAAAGCAGCTAACGAAAATTTATTTTTTCATAACAGCAGTCAGCAAAGATTCTAAGATTTTGATTGCTCACACAAATTGAGATATGCTAACATTCTAAAAAAAATTTTCAAGTGCCTGTGGTGAATTTACATGTATTTTATCCACCACAAAGATAGTCAAATAATTCATCAGAACTAGTTAGTCTAGTCAAAACGGGTAGCATATAATAAATTTTACGAGACAATGCATAGTAACACACTAGTTGAAAACTTAGTAAATCTTATCTCGACACTAGAGCGCGAGAATTTCATGTAATACGTGGAAGGATGTCGTACAGCTCTCAAACGCCAGTATTCGTGCAGAGCTGCAGGCAAGGCCTCTAGCCCCACCTCTACTCAATCCTTTGGCCTACATTTGGGCTGAAGGATTCCAACCCCTGCTCCCCCATCTTTTGTACATCCCCTGGAGAAAGTATCTTGATGTACCAAACATTATTCACAAATGCTCTGCAGGTGAAAAATAACCAAAATAAGGCTACAACATAGGAGGACATCCTATCAGAAAACACGACAAATATCTCAGTTCTATTAGCTATTATGTATACTTACTCCCATGGGTCATCTCCAAGGAGAAGCACATCATTCTCCCTGTCGACAAATACAAGCTGCCAGCCTGATCTATGAGGGTTTTCTAACTTCCCCTCAATGCCAAACATCTGAGCCAGTTCCTCTCGCAGCTCATGGTAGCTGCTGAACCGAGAGATGTCCAGTGAGCGCCCAACCGACCCCGACTTATAAACCTAAAGAAAGCATAGATAGGAGTGGAATCACTTAACCATGACTGTTGAGCAACAAAGGCAGAATCCAATTGGTTGCATTTAGATCATACCTTGACAAATGTTCGACTTGGGGTCGGTGGGTCAACTTGCCCTGCACTAGGCAATAATTCAGAAGAGTCTTGGACACCACCATACATAGAGCTCTGAAACCCAGGATCCCCTAAAGGCATTGATGACACATCAGAATCAACTGTAGAAGTGGCATATCTGGGCAGTGTGGTAGGCAGTAGGAGTCCAGACGAATCAATATTCACACCAAAATTAGTAGCATTCTGAGCATCCAAGCTGCAATTTTCTGGCTCCACAGCATGATCTTTCTCAGGATATGGTCGTGGAAGTGACACCGCATTGGTAAAGGCATTGACCTGTGAATGTGCATACTTGGGGACCCAAGACTGTTGTGGCAACTGTTCAGTTAGTGTAGTTAGCGGAGACTGACCAGTCCTGGTGAAGTCCAAAAGATTACCACTCCCTTCAGCACATAGAGAACCAAGCATGTTCTGCATGGGGGTAGTAGATGCTGAGAACTTGGTGCTTGAGTCCATGAAATCTGTTTTTGAAAAAGATGGAGATGGCAAATTTGACTGCTGTCTCTTGAGTTGTTCACCTTGAATCTGAAGTGCATCATGGTAATTATGTTGTTGCTGCTGTGCCTGATCATCAGGCTGATTGTTCAGTTGTTGCTGCAGTAAATGCCGGGGCAAGCTTTCAGTGGAAATCTGATTTTGTGCCTGCAGTATATTATGAGAGGTCGATTGTTGAATTGCTTGCTGTTGCTGCTGCAGCTGCAACAGCGGATAATGATTGCTCGACTGTTGAAGATATTGAAAAGGCTGCTGAAACTGCATAAATTGCTGTCTCAGGGGATCTCCTAAACCACTTGCAAGCATAGCCTGGTACCACTGGTTCTGATCATTCCCTAGCAATGCTGGATCCAACCTCTGCTGTGTCCATGGAAACATATTAACAGCTTGAAAATTCAGAGAGTGAAGACCCTGCTCACCAGTACCACCCCTTAGCCACATTAAACCATTGCCAGCTTCATCTCTGTTATCTGCAAAAGAATCAGTTTTAAGAATAAAGAAAAATTGAAAACCCAAGGAGAGGTGAAGAGAGAAAGGGCTTTTCAGGCAGAGGGCAAGCATAGTGGACAAAATAGCCAAACTTCTAAAGGCCAGGGGTACAAAAAGCTTGGACTGCATTTTACACCGACATTACCTGAAGCAGTTTCACTACCAGTTTAGATATTTGCAAATTAACTACACAAGCTCAATAAACCACTAGAGCATACACAGGTCTTTTTCCTTGCTTTAAAAAAAATTCAAATTTTTTAAAACTATCAAAAAGACTTTGCAATTGGTTTAAGAGAAAGGAATTCACAGGAATTAAAGCAAAATATTTTTTGTGGGGGTGGAGATAGGAGAACTCTAACAAAATGTTGAAGTATGCAATACACAAGAATAAAGGAAGAAACAACTCTTTGCCACCAAAGAGCACTTTGCCACCAAAGAGCACTTTGCCACGCCATTAATTATAGCTATTGCAATTTACTTAGCCAGTCTCAGAAAGCCTAAGAGTAGCCAGGAGTGCAATTGGAACTTGGAATGACAATTTAGTCAGTGTAACTGTGTCTAACTGAATGATACTGAATGGTACACCATAAGAAAGAAAAATAGATACTGATCCAATGTATCTAACTGAATGATAAAATCCCATTTCATCCATGGAGTAAATTCTATAAATTTAGAAATTCTATTAATTTTTATTTTTTTTTCTCGTACACAACCAAATATTGATTAAACACAATGTGAGATGTGGACACTTAAGTTATGTTCACTTCCATGGGACAAACCAAAAAACCCATTTACATATTACATCTCATTAAATAGCATGTTGCCTGCAGTACAGAAATATATAACTAGTAACTCAAAACAAAACATATTCAATCCTATATCAAAAGGAGACTCAAAACCATGAACTCATATAAATCAGGAATTCTAGTCTTCAACATTCAGGAATAAATCTTAAGGAATTCCCCCCATCCCAAAAGATCCATAAGGACAAGCCCACAGAAATTGGAAAAGAAAACAAAACACATTGTCCCTAAAAAAATTAAAGAATAAAGTCTCTTTTTTTATGAAAAGAAAGGGTCCATTCCAAGTTTTGACTAATATTCTCAGACTCATGATTTCCAATTACTTTAAAGAATCATGTTTCAATGTAACCTGGCCAGATGTTTGAGTAAAAATCTGACTAAAGTGTTTTTCTGAAAGTGAAGTAAGTAACTACGTTATTCCTCTATTCCACTTCTACTGGCTTGTCTCTATCTACTATTCTACTTCTTTCTTTATATAAGACAAAATCCAATTGTATTTTCACATCTCCAAATCCATATTACGAATCCAGGAAATTATATGAAGGAAAAGATGCAAGGTCCACAAATTGAAATAATAAATACCAAGCAGAGATGAAGGCCCAGGATGCCAAGGACGCCTGAGTCTGAGGGGAAACAGCGACGGATACATGGGGAAAGTTGTTAAAGGCTCAATCTCCCATAAGGATACCCTTGGTTGCCTCTCACCAGCAGTTGACTCATCCCAGCCAACCTACAAGGAATTGAAACTGTATGAATCAGTGTAAGGGACAAGGAATAAAATTACACAAGGCCGTCATGTGATATTAACAATATGCATGGCTATTACACGCAGGAATTGTTAAGAACCATACAGTTAAATCTGGTTATTTTAGTTTCTCAACTAATAGGCATAATCTCCATTACCTAGAATTTACATTACCTAGAATTTACATTTGTTTAAAATTCTCTAATACCCATTCGCCAGAAGTTAATACAGTCAGTATACAAATCACAATCTTTGTGTTAGACAATCCAGAATTTATGGCACAATGCAATATATGCGCTAAAATATAGGAAAATTTCGAACCCTACTATAAAGGGCTCGGCACATGAGGAGCATTTGAAAAGGAAACCTAAAAGAACAAGGGGAACATTCAACTCTTTAAGCACAAAATCAGGGGATGTGCCATTCTGATAGGATGATACTAATAAACAATGGCATAAGCAAGCCTGAGGTTGTTCGGACAGAGCATACACATTAAGTCCAAATACCTTGACAGAACGCCAATGAGAATTGGGCCACCGGACAGGATCCAGATCACTTATGCCCGTTATCGTGCCCATATACCTGGCCAATAGAAGTTTCCAACATCAACACAAATATGTTACAATAGAATACATCATGTTACAGGCAGCAATTTCATGGTACCGCGCACAGCATTTCAAACGATTTTGATGTGATGCTATCACAGTCACAGCCAATGGCCTACTCATCAATCCAATTCACACAACAGCTAAACAATATTTCTACAGCTGTGCATTTACTACATTGTTTCCTCACTGAACAAATAATGATGTGTAAATCATATGCACAGATTCATGGAAGCCATAGCTTGAGAGACCAGCTGATGCTCCAAAAGTAAATGGACAAGCATTCCATCTAACCCTCAGTAGCATGACATAAAAAATAAAAAATAAAAAAAACAAGAAAACTATTTCTGCTTTATACAGTTCACTTTCCAATGAAGTTCAGACAGAACCAATTGAAAGATGAATTATATACTAAAAAGACCTAATAAGTTAGAATTTTATAGAAAGAATATATTAGTTAGATATCATCATATCACTAAAGCATTTATCAATAAGATGGACATTTAGGAAGCATAAATAATTAGATAACAAAAATACAATATCTGATAAATTAATACATGATCCTACATGTAAATAATGAATACCAAAGTAAACTATCAACTACCATAATACCTACGGACACTTGATTCTTCAGTCTCAAAGAGCATTCGGAAGCGCATCCCAACTGAAACACGTGTGTGGAATACTGCTTTGACGTATTTGGAAAGGGGTATAACAAACTCAGATGGACTAGCCCTGCAAAAAATAAATATTTTAGATGGAAGAACTAAACAATTAAAAGAAAATAAAACTTAAAAATATGTTTGGCACCTTGGATTATAGAAAACTGTAAAACAGCTATTAGTTGCTGCTGCATGAGCTGCAGCTGCAAGAAGCCCAATATGCATACTATCACTAGATAATACGGATGATGGCATTACAGTTTGTGGTCGAGTAGCCCGACGAATTCCCAAAAGAAGCTGATTTTTCTCATTCCTGGAGGCAGAAATTTTACATGTTATCTGCATTGACTGAAAACTTTTGTGGGACAAAGAAACAAGGTTTTATATACCAGATAAAGAGAACAGAGTCTCCAGCAACAAGTCTTTTGGCACTAACAAATACACTCCACCCAGTTGTGAGCAGATGCCGTTTGGGCTGTCCTGCAGTATGAGCAAGGAATAGAAGATTTCAGCTAGCCATGACAATCTGGCTAAAAAGAAAATGAGAATACCATCCTGGAAAATGTATGCAATGATACAACCAGTTATTATTGCAAATGAATCATCAAAAGCTACTAGAATAAAGCTAAGACAATCATGTTGCCCCTATCCCTCAGACAGGATCAACAGGCAAACTAGTATAGAAAAGTACTCGTTCACAATCCTCAAAGAACATCTCAAAATGCATGTGGCAACATCTAAGACTTCAATTCAAAAATCATATGAGAAGCAACCCCTTAAACAGAATCGTGTTGAACTCCCTGCCAGCAGACCATAGGATATTTAGACCCATCTCAACCTCCAATGACTCGAGCACTGTGATAGTAACATAAAATTCAGCACATCTTACTGAACCACATATCATTAGCTTAAATACTAAAGAACCAAATTCACACGCGCAAACAATGCTTTTCACCCATGCCTCTTAAAATAACTTATAGGGTCTCATGGACACGATTGCATTCGGTTACTAATACCATCCAGGAAGATTTCAGGCAGATGGATACTAAAGCAGATCATCACAACTTATTCTGACATCCTACAAGACAAACCAGAGAAATCAAGAAAGATGTCAATTTTTCACAAGTCAGTAAGGTTGGTGTAAGGTCACTGATACTATGAACCACTGATGGGCTTCCAATGTTAATTCTTTTCAGATCTTTTATTTCCTAAATCTAACAACTCAAGTTTGAAATTTCTATGGAACCCATTTCGCGGGTTAATTCGCCAAAGGACGTAGTAACTGATTTTCCTAGAAAGTTACTTTTAGACCTATGTTCTATATTTACTTTGAGCTCTTCTTGTTTGATAGGGACAAAAATTTAGAGGCCAAGTCTGGGTAGCATCCATCTCTTCAAAATACCTGTGATTTTTGACACTCAATTGATGTGAGCACTAACTTGAAAGACTCTCTCAACAGGGGAAAAAAATAGCCATCCCAAACACAAAAAAGGGAAAAATGTGATAACCTGACAATGAAGACAGGTGCACTTCCAATAGAGGAGTTGAGCCAAACTGCCTCACAATTGAAAAATAATTTCACAGATGTAAAACGCTATGGAGAAATGTGATCAGATGGTTCAACAATTAGATTGCAATTGATAGCACAAAAGATCAGGTAAGATGGATACTGCCATAGTAAGACACTCTTATTTTGACCAAGTGCAGAGCTTTTTCACTGCCAATTGCAATAGCACTTTAGAGAAATGGAGTACTTCTTGAAATTTCTACTTGCAAGCATATAACAACAATGGTGTGTTAACTGTATCGGTATTTTAACAACTTATACATATTAATACAATTTATTAAAAAAGATTAAAATATAAGGCCAAGTCCAAAAAAATAGTTATTGAGCCACAAAAAAATAGTTATTGAGCCAAAAAAAAAATCCAATACCTACCTCGGAAAATATGCCTAAATTTCCATTCAACATCATGCAAATCTCTTGCAATAAGTTCCTGAGCTGGAGGCTGCTGCGAGAAATCCTGGATAAAAGAAAAAAAAGATATTCACATATACATATAACATCCTTAGCATTGAACTAAATGTAAATGAAAGCGAGAAACTAGGCAGAGACTACCAAGGGAGGAAACACTTTCTCTGCAGCACGACGGGGAACAGAGAATCCTCCATGCGTACTAGTATCACTGGCAGTCAATGTCTTGCAAAAATAATTAGTTGGCTGCTTGCTTGGCATTCCCAATTCCATGGGAAGAAATGTATCCTTTTGCTCTTGCTATACACGCAATATGACAAAAATAATTTAGAAATAATATTAAATAGAAACAAACCAACATCACCAAACTGGAATTCAATTTGATAAACCCAATTTACGATTAAAAACAAATGCACAATTACCGGTGTCAAAGGCTGTAAAGTCATCTGGGCGTACACTTCATCTGTTTCTACATCTGCCTGAAATTCCAAGCATATTCCACAATTCAGTTTTTTACGCCATTAACGGAGCTAAAAATAATAAACATAATTAAAAAGAACTTAAGAAAAAGTGGGAAATTAATTTTAAATTGAGAAAAATAAATAGAACCCACATGCATAGTGACATTGTGGAGTTGGCATATCAACTGGGGCGGCAAGCTTGGGTAATTAGGTATGTGCCCATCAACTTCTTTGTTAGTAGTGGCAGCTACCTACACAGTTCATTCCGTTCGAATCAAAACTGAAAAATTGAAAATAAGTAAATGGAACAGGATCAATTTGAAACCAGAATAATAAAGAGAAATTAAGAAAAGAAGACCTGCTCGCTATGTCCCTGAGGGAAGTAGACCACTCGGCTCCCCACTGTTGGTAAGGACACAAGTGGTCCAGCGCAGGCATGCCATAGCTCCGAATTCAAACATTTCTTCTCGCCTATCATCATGACATATACAACAAGAAAACCCAGTGAAAAATAAACTAAATGTAGTTCAATTGCTCATTACTTACGGCGAGAAGGTTTAATCATCCTCCTAAATTAAATGCAAAGTTTAATGAGAAAACAATAAGCTCTAATGACGCATAAATAACAAATAGACTTGAGAAAATCAAGGGGAAAAATATAAAAAAAGTGGGAAGGGGGGCGGTGGAGATAAAAGGGGAAAACAAATAAGATACCTTCATGACCCTGCTGACCCAAACCTGACGTAGAAAGCTTCATCTTCCACTCTTAATTTATTTCTCCTTTTGTTTCTATATATATATATATTAATTGTAAACTGTCTTAATTAATTAATACAAATATTAGCTATATAAAACCCTCACTCACAGCTACCATAGTAATAATAGTAATCATCTTCCAATCCAACAAAAAACCCTCGCATTCTCTCATCTCTTCCAACTTCACTCCTTAATTCACACCATTACTATTACAAACACTCAGCCGAAAAATTAGGGGAAAAGGAAGAGAAATCAAAACTAAAAATTAGACAGTACACCTGCAGCTTCAAAAACCCTAAAACACATAAAGCCCTAAAAAAGCAAACACATCTGCAATCAGATCAAACCCAAATCCATAGAGATCTTCTTCTTTACTATTTCAAACATCTAGTATCCAGTAATTTCACTATGAATCAAGCCCCGAAATAAAGCAGCCAGTCTTCGAGATCCCCATGAAAGAGCAGAAAGAGAGAGAGAGAGTTAAGGAGGGAAACAAAGAAAGGAAAGGAAACGAAGTAAACTATCACTATCTCGATTGAGAAAGATAGAGTGCGGTTTTGGGCTCGGCTTCGAAGCTCACTAGCCAGTGAGAAGGAGAGAGAAAGAGTGAGTTCTCTCTCTCTTATAAGGGACCCGACCAAACTGGACCTGAGAGCAGTAGTGAGCAGAAAGGGAGAGAGAGAGAGAGAAATAGGTGGGGGAAATGGAATCTGGAACGTTGAAGGATCCGTACAGAAAGATCTTAGCCGTTGGTTAGGTGCTGAAATGACAGCAGGCATGTGCCACCATCCTTCAGTGGTCGTTGTCAGAGTACGGATTATGTAAAAAACAGGAATTTTAAAATTTTATTGTTTACAAAAAATAATTTAGCAAAGAATGATAGATAGACAAGTAAGACCGAGTGCGAGTGAGTGATGACTCCCATCTCATTCCATCATCCCACGTTTTTTTTTTTTTGCCCCTTTTTCAGGGATTTAAATTTTTATAATTTAAAAAAAAAACGAATCAACTTGCTTTTTGATATTTGCAAATTTTTAAGAAGAGCATTTCAAAAACCATTTACATGGTTAATTAGTTATTTTCCTGAATTTTAACTTTGTAGTAATTATATTTTTAAATTTTTAAGTAAAACTGTGTTTTAAATTTATGCACTCTTATCCGCGATTGTCGAAATCGATCAAAAATAATATTTTCGATTATCAACAATATTACTACTGCAGATAGTGGTAAAGGATCGAATCCACAGAGAATTATAAACTTACCTTCCTTATCAGGACCAAGAGAACGCACTGAGAACGAATAAACTGAATTAACAAATAAAAGGGGAATTCAATTTGAGAAAGGTTTAGTTGAAGAGATTGATCCACCTTGGTTGTTTGGATTAATCATTGAAACTTATGTTATTTAGGTTGATTCAATAGATTAGTTATGAAGATGGAAAACGCTTCTCACCACCATGTCTCTCCTTATGATTAAACCAAATAGGAAACGTTCTCTAATTAATTACCAATTAACAAATTGCCAAGAAACGTCATTGGGCCTTAGGCATCAAACAATTGTTAATTGCATGAAGAAAGAGAGAGATCAAATCCTAACTACTCAAATGCATGAGATGTTGCTAGATCATACAATTCCTTAGTTGTTACACCAAGTGTTCTTATGTTTGAACAATTCAATCAATTACGGACTTAAAATTATTGTAATACCCGGCTAGACTCCGGTATCGGGATTCCTACCGTCCGGTGGAATCTCGGATGTCGGAGACCTCTAGAAGGGTAGAATCATGTTTTATAAAAATGTTTTAAGGTGTTTTATGATTTTAAGTATGAAATTAAATGAGTTTTTACAAGAAAAGTCTTTAGAGGAAAACCCAGGTTCGGCCGCCGAAAGTCAAGTTCGGCCGCCGAACATGCATGCGTTTTGGAGGCACGTTAGGCCCCCGAAAGCATGAGTGAGGGAAGTAAAGGTTCGGCCGCCGAAAGTGAAGTTCGGCCGCCGAACATTTGCAAGGATGCGGAGGCACATTCGGCCCCCGAACGTGGTCTGGCCAGCCACTATAAAAGGGTCCCTTAGCCGAAAACGGGCGAGCTTTTTTCCCCTATTTTCGGCCAAGGTGAGCTTCCCGCCGTCCCTCACCCATTTTCAATGTTCTTCCTCTAAATCTTTCAATATTCTCACTTGTTTTCACTTGGTTTTGAAGATTTAAGCTTTTGAAACAAGTTTTGGAGCTTTGGGAACTCAGGAGCTCATTTCCGTGGATCTCCAAGTTTAGGTCGTCTTCCTCTCGATCTTCAAGAGGTAAGAGCCGATCTTAAGCTCCTTATGGGTTTTTAATAAGTTTTATGCAAGATCTATGGGTAGAAATGCATGTTAGGTTATATGTTGATGTTATGGGTATATATTGATGTTTTGAACAATGTAGCTTGTTTGTGTGTGATTGAAGTGTTGTAGATGGGGTATATGTATGTTTGAGGCCCCTAGGAACTTGTATGCATGTTTTGGTTGAGATATATGCATGATTTATGGTTTTGGGAGGCAGGAGGTTCGTTTGAACCAAGTTTCTGCCCGTTTGGCAGAAACCAGGTTCGGCAGCCGAAGGGAGTTTCGGCCGCCGAACCTCTTTTGTGGAGGCAGCATTCGGCTGCCGAAGGTGCCCCCGAAAAGAGACTTTCGTCTCTGTCTGGCACTTTCGGCCGCCGAAGGTGCCGCCGAACCTGCCTGACTTTCGTCTCTGGAGGGACTTTTGGCCGCCGAACCTGCCGCCGAAAGTGCCCTGTCCAGCCATTTCATGCATGTATTCTTATGGTTAATTTATGATGTTTTAGGGGGTTTTTGGGGAGTAGTTTGGAGTTATGTTCTAGCATGTTTGGTCCCTCATTTGAGTCCACCTGTGTAGGTTCGGACCCGAGGAACCGAGGACCCCAGCAGTGAGTTCAGCTGCGGTGTTGTCAGAGTCAGCCAGAGGTGAGTGGAACTAAACTTACTCTTTTAAATTAAATGTTTTATCATGTTTCATGCATCATGATTATGCAATAGGATGATTTCATTAGCTTCACGAATATGCCGCATTGCATCTATTGTTGTTGATGTGGGTGAATGTTGGATGACCCAATTAGTCCATGACAGGAAGACCAGGACCCCATTCTACGGCCTGGCACGGAAATGAAAGACCAGGACCCCATTCTACGGCCTGGCACGATTGTGGACTCGAAGACCAGGAGCCCAGAGGAGGCCCTGGGATAATGGTGAGTAATGTATGTATGACAGGAAGACCAGGACCCCATGCTACGGCCTGGCACTATGTTAGCTTGGACTAATTGGTGACAAGTTCACCCAACCCTTATGTGAAATGTTTGTGTTATGATGCATTTCATAGAGCATAGTGTTAATGTGTTTTTAATAGTTCAGCTCACTGGGCTTTTAGCTCATCCCTCTCCCTTTTCCCCCAGGCTTGCAGGTACAGTATAGTGCGGGAGTTCGGTTAGAGTGAAGAAGTTATGCCTTTGTAATAGCTAGTAATGGACATGATCAAATTGTAATGTAAAAGTACAGTATAGTTATGTAATGAGTTTCATGGATGTTAGTATGTGCTTGACCATAGATGGTTGTATCCCTTTTATACATGATCTTAGAGATTTTGCTGATGTTTATGTAAACCAACTCAACAGATGTATGTTACCCATTGAGGGCACAGATGAGATCCCACAGAGGGATCAAAGTTATGTTAATGTTATGCACAGGTTGAGTTTGGTTGATGTTCAAAGGAAAGAAAAGTTTTAAATTTTTATGCATATTGTTGATCATGTATGGGATTATACAGGTTTACAGGTTTTATGTCAGGCTTGCTACGGGTCCCGGCGGCCTTAAGTCGACCCGGATCCTAGCGCCGGTAGCGGTCCGATTTTCGGGTCGTTACAGAATGGTATCAAAGCCCTAGGTTCATATGGTCGGACCTAGAGTGTCGGGCTCATAGATGTTATAGAAGGTCAAGCACAATAGGAAAAGATCATGTCCACTAGGATAGGATGTGGAGTCCTGTCTTGCATGATGATGTGAAATGCCATGACTGTATGCATGCGCATTAATGATATGCTATGATATGTGATGTATGTGATGAGGGTTCATGTGTGCCCACATGAACCATATAATGCTAATGTTTATGTGTTGTGTACTGTTTTTCAGAAAACAGGATGAGAGGAACTCGTCGATCAGCAAGATTGACTGGAGTACCACCTGAGGATGAGGGCATGAGCGCCCGTCCTCCAGCATTGCCTAGGGCAATGTCTAGCAGGTCCAACAGGGACAGAGTAGCAAGAGACCCTAGAAGGTCTTTGGATCTGGGTAGAAGCAGATCAGT
Organism: Manihot esculenta; assembly: GCF_001659605.2. Classification (NCBI taxonomy): domain Eukaryota; kingdom Viridiplantae; phylum Streptophyta; class Magnoliopsida; order Malpighiales; family Euphorbiaceae; genus Manihot; species Manihot esculenta. The sequence continues at coordinate 6,490,206 of NC_035162.2, read as the reverse complement.
AAGAGGAACAGTGCAAGGAGGAGCGTCTGAGGATATGGAAGTAGATCAGAGGAGGGATGGCAGTCTCGGTGTGAGCATGCCGGAAGAAGGCATGGGAGAATCAGAAGGAGGCGCTCAGGCCTCGAGTTATGTACAGCCACCTCACTACCCACCCTATTCACACCATCCAGGGTATTCGATGGGAGGTACATCGGATTACCCTAGTTTCACCCCTTATCCCACACAGATGCCATACCCACCATACTACCCACCGTACTCTCAGTACCCAATGTATCCACCTCCACCCTATTATCCAAATCCAGCAAATCCTACCTCAGAAAATGTTGCACCATCTCCACCACCTACAGAACCAGCAGCCCCAGTTGCTCAACCACCTAGACCTAGCTCAGCCAGTGGGAGCAAGGTTAAGATGACAGACTATATGAAGCTGGGTGCTCCCCAGTTTGAAACCGGTAATGATCCGTTTGTGTACTTGGAGCGGGTCAAGGCAATTACAGATGAGATAGGGGCGGATGACAGTAGAGCCATTCAGATGGCCGGGTTCACGCTTAAGTGCAAAAAGGCACGGGAGTGGTTCAAGAATTATGTGAACCCGAGAGTGGACAGCATGACTTGGGAAGAATTTGCAAATGAGTTTGCAGGATGGGCTTTCCCTGATAGTTCAAGGGAATTGAAGATGATAGAATTCGAGCAGTTGAGGCAAACTGATGACATGAGTGTAGACGAATATACCGACAGGTTTATGGAGTTGCTGCCATTTGCAGGGCAAGACCTTAGCACAGACCAGAAGAAGTCGAGGAGGTATATCATGAAGCTCCATCCCAGATATTCCTCCTTGGTACAGTCAGCAGATAGAGAGAGTTTTCACGCCATAGTAGACATGGCTAGGAGAATGGAGGCTAGTGCCATCGTTCAGGGGACAGTTAAGCAGACAGTGGCACAAGCTTCGGGTTCTAAAACTCCGGGAGGGGGAAAGTTAGATCCCTCTACCCTTAGTGCAGCAGCTTCAGGCAGCAAGAGATGGGGTAAACCCAAGGGTAAGAAGAATAAGTTCTGGAGTAAAGTCAAGTCCAGTCTGGGATTTGGGAGTGGCTCAAGCTCTGGTGCAGATAATGCAGTTTGTGCGAGGTGTGGTAAGCCACACAGGGGAGTATGTCGGTTTGGGACGAACGCCTGTTTCAGATGTGGTCAGGAGGGGCATATGGCTCGAGATTGTCCAAGAGCAGTCCCGATGGCTCAGTCCCAGCAGACAGCTTCAGGCAGTGTAGCGCAGCCAGCAGCTCCAGCCATGACTCAGGCCAGTGGCAGAGGCAGAGGGAGAGGAGCAGCCTCTTCTTCAGCGGGTTTCAGAGGTGAAGGTCCGTCAGCCCCAGCACGGATCTTCACAATGACACAGCAGGAGGCAGACGCATCCAACACCGTGGTGGCAGGTAATCTCGTCATTGGATGTTCGGATGTATATGCATTGATGGACCCTGGTGCATCTCATTCATTTATTGCTCCGAGAGCCGTACAGAGGTTGGGGTTGATGATCTCTGAGTTAGAGTGTCCTCTCTGGGTCAGTGGACCCAAGTGTGATCCATCAGTGGCAGAGTCAGTCTGTCAGTGTAGTCCTGTGTTTGTTGAGGGGAGATGCATGTCCGCCGACCTTGTGGTTCTAGATTTGACAGATTTTGACGTCATTCTAGGGATGGACTGGTTATCTACCCATGGTGCTACCTTGGACTGCAGGGACAAGGTAGTCAGGTTCAGAGGTCAGGATGGATCAGAGGTTGTCTTCAGAGGAGACAGGAGGGGTACACCTAGAGGTATGATCTCAGCTCTTCAGGCTCGTAGGTTGCTTAGGAAGGGATGTCAGGGGTATTTGGCTCACGTGAGAGAGCTAAATAGTCAGATTAGAGAGCCCGCCTCGGTGCCAGTGGTTAGAGAGTTCTTAGATGTGTTCCCAGACGAGCTGCCAGGGTTACCACCTGCTAGGGAGATAGAGTTCGAGATTGAGTTAATGCCTGGTACCAGACCGATCTCTATCCCTCCCTACAGGATGGCGCCAGCAGAATTGAAAGAGTTGAAGGAGCAGTTGCAGGAGCTGGTAGACAAGGGCTTCATCCGACCGAGTACCTCACCTTGGGGTGCTCCAGTTCTGTTTGTGAGGAAGAAGGATGGATTCCTTAGACTTTGTATCGACTACAGGCAGTTGAACAAAGTCACTACCAAGAACAAGTACCCATTGCCAAGGATCGACGATCTATTCGACCAGCTAGCAGGAGCGGGTTGTTTCTCCAAAATAGATCTGAGATCTGGGTATCATCAGTTGAGGATCAGGGAAGAAGACGTACCAAAGACAGCTTTCAGGACCAGATATGGGCATTTTGAGTTCCTTGTAATGCCGTTCGGGCTAACTAACGCCCCTGCAGCATTCATGGACCTCATGAACAGAGTGTTTAGCCAGTACCTGGATCACTTTGTTATTGTCTTCATAGATGATATCTTAGTGTATTCCAGGAATGCAGAGGAGCATGCCCATCATCTGCGGTTGGTTTTACAGACCCTGAGGGAACATGGCTTGTATGCCAAGTTCTCCAAGTGCGAGTTCTGGCTGAGGAGTATTTCATTCTTGGGGCATGTAGTGTCAGAGAATGGGATAGAGGTAGACCCCAAGAAGACAGAGACTGTGGCTAACTGGCCTAGACCCACTTCAGTGACAGAGATCAGGAGTTTCTTGGGTTTGGCAGGTTACTACAGGAGGTTCGTACAGGACTTCTCAAAGATAGCAGCTCCTCTAACCAGACTAACCAGGAAGAATCAGAAGTTTCTGTGGACCGACCAGTGCGAAGAGAGTTTTGAAGAGCTCAAGAAGAGGTTGACTTCAGCACCAGTTTTAGCTCTGCCATCTAGTGGAGAGGACTTTACAGTCTTTTGTGATGCGTCCCGTGTGGGACTGGGTTGTGTGCTTATGCAGAATGAGAGGGTGATTGCTTATGCTTCTAGGCAGCTGAAGAAGCATGAGTTGAATTACCCCACGCATGACCTTGAGATGGCAGCAGTAATCTTTGCACTCAAGATGTGGAGGCACTACCTCTATGGGGTAAAATGTGAGATCTTCACAGATCATAAAAGCCTGCAGTACATCCTGAGTCAAAGAGATTTGAATTTGAGACAGAGGAGATGGGTAGAGTTGCTGAGTGACTATGATTGCAGGATTCAGTATCATCCGGGTAAGGCGAATGTCGTGGCAGACGCCCTAAGCCGGAAGTCACTAGGCAGTCTATCCCACATCACGGCAGAGAGGAGACCGGTGGTGAAGGAGTTTTACAAGCTCATTGAGGAAGGTCTACAGTTGGAGTTGTCTGGTACAGGTGCCTTGGTTGCTCAGATGAAAGTGACACCCGTGTTTCTGGAGCAGGTGGCTCAGAAACAGCATGAGGACCCAGAGTTAGTGAAGATTGCCAGGACTGTTCAGTCAGGCAAGGACAGTGAGTTCAGATTTGACAATAAGGGGATCCTCCGCTATGGGAGTCGATTGTGTGTACCAGATGACATAGGGCTAAAAGGAGACATTATGAGAGAGGCTCATAATGCAAGATACAGCATTCACCCCGGAGCCACCAAGATGTATCAGGATTTAAAGAAGGTTTATTGGTGGCCAGCGATGAAGAAAGAAGTGGCACAGTTTGTGTCAGCCTGCGAGATATGTCAGAGGGTGAAGCTGGAACATCAGAAGCCGGCTGGAATGCTTAACCCGCTACCTATTCCAGAGTGGAAATGGGAAAATATAGCTATGGACTTCGTAGTGGGGTTACCGGCGACGTCCAACAGATTGGACTCCATATGGGTGATTGTGGACAGACTCACCAAATCTGCTCACTTCATCCCTGTCAGGAGTGGCTATTCTGTGGACAAGTTGGCGCAGGTGTACGTAGATGAGATAGTCAGACTGCATGGGGTTCCTGTTTCCATAGTGTCAGATAGAGGGCCCCAGTTCACCTCCAGGTTTTGGCGGAGTCTGCAGGATGCCATGGGTACTAGGTTGGATTTTAGCACTGCCTTCCATCCACAGACAGACGGACAGTCAGAGAGGACCATCCAGACCATAGAAGATATGCTGAGAATGTGTGTGCTGGACTTTGGCGGTTCTTGAAGGCAGCATCTACCTTTGGTGGAGTTCGCCTACAATAACAGTCATCATGCTAGCATCGGGATGGCTCCATATGAAGCTTTATATGGAAGGAAGTGCAGATCACCTGTTTGCTGGGAAGAGGTAGGAGAGAGGTCCTTAGCAGGACCCGAGCTAGTAGAGATCACCAGCAGGGTGGTGCCCATGATCAGAGAAAGAATCAAGACAGCTGCAAGCAGACAGAAGAGTTATGCAGACATCCGCAGAAGACTAGTAGAATTTCAGGAGGGGGATCTGGTATTGCTCAGAGTGTCTCCAATGAAAGGAGTGGTTCGGTTCGGGAAAAAGGGTAAGCTGGCTCCGCGATACATCGGACCCTTCGAAGTCTTGCAAAAGATTGGGAATGTATCGTACAAGCTGGATTTACCTGCTTCAATGGAGAGAATCCATCCGGTTTTCCATGTTTCTATGTTAAGAAAGTTCGTGTCAGATCCGGGCAAGGTTCTTAGTGAGCCTGATGTGGAGATCCAAGAGGATCTCACCTATGTTGAGCAGCCAATACGGATCTTAGACACCCAGATCAGAAAGCTAAGGAACAAGGAAATCCCGATGGTGAAAGTCCTGTGGAACCACCACAATATAGAAGAATGTACTTGGGAGACACGGGAGTCCATGCTCCGGCAATATCCTCATCTCTTTTGAGGTTAGTCTCTATGTGTTGTATGTATGTTATGTTGATTGCTATGCATGTGCTAGTTGAGGAACATTCGGGGACGAATGTTCTTAAGGGGGGGAGAATGTAATACCCGGCTAGACTCCGGTATCGGGATTCCTACCGTCCGGTGGAATCTCGGATGTCGGAGACCTCTAGAAGGGTAGAATCATGTTTTATAAAAATGTTTTAAGGTGTTTTATGATTTTAAGTATGAAATTAAATGAGTTTTTACAAGAAAAGTCTTTAGAGGAAAACCCAGGTTCGGCCGCCGAAAGTCAAGTTCGGCCGCCGAACATGCATGCGTTTTGGAGGCACGTTAGGCCCCCGAAAGCATGAGTGAGGGAAGTAAAGGTTCGGCCGCCGAAAGTGAAGTTTGGCCGCCGAACATTTGCAAGGATGCGGAGGCACATTCGGCCCCCGAACGTGGTCTGGCCAGCCACTATAAAAGGGTCCCTTAGCCGAAAACGGGCGAGCTTTTTTCCCCTATTTTCGGCCAAGGTGAGCTTCCCGCCGTCCCTCACCCATTTTCAATGTTCTTCCTCTAAATCTTTCAATATTCTCACTTGTTTTCACTTGGTTTTGAAGATTTAAGCTTTTGAAACAAGTTTTGGAGCTTTGGGAACTCAGGAGCTCATTTCCGTGGATCTCCAAGTTTAGGTCGTCTTCCTCTCGATCTTCAAGAGGTAAGAGCCGATCTTAAGCTCCTTATGGGTTTTTAATAAGTTTTATGCAAGATCTATGGGTAGAAATGCATGTTAGGTTATATGTTGATGTTATGGGTATATATTGATGTTTTGAACAATGTAGCTTGTTTGTGTGTGATTGAAGTGTTGTAGATGGGGTATATGTATGTTTGAGGCCCCTAGGAACTTGTATGCATGTTTTGGTTGAGATATATGCATGATTTATGGTTTTGGGAGGCAGGAGGTTCGTTTGAACCAAGTTTCTGCCCGTTTGGCAGAAACCAGGTTCGGCAGCCGAAGGGAGTTTCGGCCGCCGAACCCCTTTTGTGGAGGCAGCATTCGGCTGCCGAAGGTGCCCCCGAAAAGAGACTTTCGTCTCTGTCTGGCACTTTCGGCCGCCGAAGGTGCCGCCGAACCTGCCTGACTTTCGTCTCTGGAGGGACTTTCGGCCGCCGAACCTGCCGCCGAAAGTGCCCTGTCCAGCCATTTCATGCATGTATTCTTATGGTTAATTTATGATGTTTTAGGGGGTTTTTGGGGAGTAGTTTGGAGTTATGTTCTAGCATGTTTGGTCCCTCATTTGAGTCCACCTGTGTAGGTTCGGACCCGAGGAACCGAGGACCCCAGCAGTGAGTTCAGCTGCGGTGTTGTCAGAGTCAGCCAGAGGTGAGTGGAACTAAACTTACTCTTTTAAATTAAATGTTTTATCATGTTTCATGCATCATGATTATGCAATAGGATGATTTCATTAGCTTCACGAATATGCCGCATTGCATCTATTGTTGTTGATGTGGGTGAATGTTGGATGACCCAATTAGTCCATGACAGGAAGACCAGGACCCCATTCTACGGCCTGGCACGGAAATGAAAGACCAGGACCCCATTCTACGGCCTGGCACGATTGTGGACTCGAAGACCAGGAGCCCAGAGGAGGCCCTGGGATAATGGTGAGTAATGTATGTATGACAGGAAGACCAGGACCCCATGCTACGGCCTGGCACTATGTTAGCTTGGACTAATTGGTGACAAGTTCACCCAACCCTTATGTGAAATGTTTGTGTTATGATGCATTTCATAGAGCATAGTGTTAATGTGTTTTTAATAGTTCAGCTCACTGGGCTTTTAGCTCATCCCTCTCCCTTTTCCCCCAGGCTTGCAGGTACAGTATAGTGCGGGAGTTCGGTTAGAGTGAAGAAGTTATGCCTTTGTAATAGCTAGTAATGGACATGATCAAATTGTAATGTAAAAGTACAGTATAGTTATGTAATGAGTTTCATGGATGTTAGTATGTGCTTGACCATAGATGGTTGTATCCCTTTTATACATGATCTTAGAGATTTTGCTGATGTTTATGTAAACCAACTCAACAGATGTATGTTACCCATTGAGGGCACAGATGAGATCCCACAGAGGGATCAAAGTTATGTTAATGTTATGCACAGGTTGAGTTTGGTTGATGTTCAAAGGAAAGAAAAGTTTTAAATTTTTATGCATATTGTTGATCATGTATGGGATTATACAGGTTTACAGGTTTTATGTCAGGCTTGCTACGGGTCCCGGCGGCCTTAAGTCGACCCGGATCCTAGCGCCGGTAGCGGTCCGATTTTCGGGTCGTTACAATTATCCAAACTAACAGTTAATTACCTTGCAATCAAGAATCAAGTGGCCAATTTGATTAAAACAACAAAGTAATAATAGATTTCAAGCATGAATTGTATGAATATTGAATAACCAAAAGACAAACAATGTGTGTTCAGATCTCACAATCCATAAAACAACCTTAGTTTCAACCAATCTTCAACTATAATAAAAAGTTTCAGCCACTCATGACTGAAACAAAAATCAAAAAATAAAGAAAGGAAGAAGAAGAGATTGTGTCACTTGCAATCCCGCAGGTGTGTCCAAGGGAGAGTGTAAAAGGTTGTGGGAAGGCTCCTTATGTGTGTTTTTATAGTTGAAAGTGTTGCCATAGGTCCTTACATGCTGCCCTTGCTGCCCAAGTTGAGTCTGAAAAGGAAAGATTCGCGTTCCAAAATTATTCAGAAGGAAAGAAGTGTGCGCTTGCTCTTCAGATGGAAAGTGGCACGTGGAATGGACTGCAGAAAGAAGGTGGCCGCGGTCATTGAATGCAGAAGGAAAAGTGAATCTGTCCAGTCTTTCCTTTTTAAGTGGAGCCTTTGTTTGAATTTTGAATGTTGAACGCATAAGAGGCAAGTGCGTTTTCATGAAATCTTGCTGCCTAAATAGGAAGATTTGACTGCTGCAGTGTGTGCACATCTTTGAACAAGGAAAGGAAGATCTGCGATTTGAATTTCAAATAATCTTCTGACTGAGCTTTCCTTATTTGCTTTTGCTTCTGCACTTTCCTTGTTTGAAAACTTTCCTTTTCTGAAAAATTTCATTATTTGAAAACTTTATTTTTTTTGGCAATTTCCATATTTAGCACTTTTTGGCAGTTTTAAGAGCATTTTCTCCAGATTGTCTCTTTACACCTATTATCTGCAAAACATGATTAAAACCACAAAATTAGGCAGAAAATATGTAAATAAACATCAATAATATAATGATAAAATGGACTAAAATATACTCTATCACACTCTAAACTTGTTTTCAACATATTATTAAAAATTTGTCTATTATTGACTTAAAATTAATGAAATATAATTTTGTGATTACATTTTTCCACTCTTTTTTTATTAAAATTCTCATAGCACTTTAGACATTATAATCTTTCAAGCTGCCATTATCATTGGTAAAATTAAAACAATTATATAATTTTAATTAGTAAATAATATTGCAAAAATTAAATTAATGATATGGCCCGAAAGAAATTACGCTGTGATTGGCTTAGACCTGCAAAGAATAAAATGTGGATGGTGGGTCTCTACGGCAGTCATTCTAACGCTTAAGTTAATATACTGAAAATATAAGTGTAATGAATTGTTTAGAACTTCAATAGTACTATAGAATAACGTACTATTCTGCTGCATCTGTGATTCATCTACTTTTATATTATAAGAAGATGAAATAAATATAGTATTTTTTGATAATCCGGCGATGATATATCCGACTGTTTGATAAGAGATATCGCTAGTTGAAAGATTGGTAATCTCGTGATTACAGACAAAATGGGAATACGCTAGACTGTGCCTTATAACGGTAACTTTATACCAAAACTCGCCTTGTCGAGAAAATGGCAAGTTTGATGATGAACCGGATGTTTGATGTGTCTGGGTCATTCTTTCCTCGGGCTGGACCACGTTTCCTTCTTATCAGATTCTTGTCACATGACCCTATCTTGTGGTGACAACTCATTACTTATTTTGAGCAATTATTATGTAGTATCAGAAGTCCTCCCGCTGGTCTTTGAATATTTAAATTCGAAAGAGATAGTTATTCTCGAGATTTGGGGCACGTTTCCTACTGAGATTGATTTTTTGATGCCCATGTCGTTTCACCTATCTAGCCCCTTAATGATTACTACCCTGCTTATCGTATCACATTTAAAGTCTACCATCAAAACTGTCTTATAAGAACCCTTCTTCTACCTCAAATATCACTTTTGCTTTCACCTGTGATCTTATGCTTTTAGAAAGACTCGGTTGCATCTTCTTTTCCGTTTATACTTCTTATGGTAATTTCTATTTTCTTTTTCCTCTTCAAGATAAACAGGAATATTTTCTCTTCTCTTACCCCTAATAGAGATTCTGCTTCAATCTTCTCTTTTGACGGTCCCATTCGTGCCCCGGCCTCATCATTCCATGAGGGAGGCTCCAGAAAGCGAGAGTAGATCTATTAGTGACATCCCCTCTGCCCTAACGAAGCAGGATATAGAACGCCTTTATGATACAGACCAATTCCCTCGATAGACCTTTCCCGTCTTTGCCCCTTCTTCTTGCCTTCGCATGAATGACTTGATTCTTATGGAAGACACCATCATGGTCTTCAAGGAGCAACTAGAGGCGAGTTTTTTATTCTCTATAGACCTATTTTTTATTGATATTCTTTGGTTTCATAAGTTTTCGATTGCCTAATTGCACCTCAATATATGGAGAATCTTGATGGCCTTCAAGTTCGTTTGCCTTAATAATCATATTAAACCCAGCATTACCTTGTTTTTCTAACTATACCAGCTGGGTACCAGCAAAAATAAACAATTTTAATATTTTAGCAGGAGAAAATATTTGACCATGTTTGATCGCATACCTTCTTCATTGAAGTGGTTAAAAAATAAATTTTTTATCCTTTATCACTGAATGCCTGAGGGTTTTGGGCGCTTGCAAACAAGTTTGGCACTTTTGGGTGAAACTGAGGAAGGATGGGATCCCACAAAGGAGAGAGGAGGATGAGGCTTTGGCCTTTCTTTTAACAATGGCTAAATCTCTAAAGAAAATTGATATTACCCAGGCAGTGAGGAGAGCCATTTTGCTATGGCAGAGTCTTTCAGGCAAGCCAGACTCGGGATTCTCACCTGTCTAGCCTCCCTAGCCTTGGAGACGACACCTCCCTCACTAGATATCAGGGTACTTTTTTTCTGCCCTTTTTAAATTTCAAATTATCTTGCTTATTTACTCTTATTTTTTTGCAGATAGAGCTGGATCGAGAAGCAAATTTGTTAAAGTAGCGCATGCTGCCCGTAAAGGCAAGGCTGTTGCGATGATACTAGTCCCCCTGCTAAGAGCGCTCACCCCGTAGAAGAAGCTATCATGCTTCTGCCCCAGCTTCTGAGATTCCTGCTGCTGTCCCACTCCATCTGATTCTGCTCCTACAAGCATGGGGGTTGAGTTCTCGTGGCCTCCAAGCATCCAACAGCTGACGTTGGCGCTAAACCAAGCACCCTCACTTCTCAATGATCCCACTCTAGACCTCTTATTAATCAAAAGTGCCCTGAGGCCCGCGGATCGCCACTGCTTAAATGAGTTCTAGACAGACAAGCTTTTTGATAATGTCATGCACTCCACCTTGAACTGTGCCCTCTGTGCTTATGTGGCCAAGGAGCATCATAAAGACTTGAGGCAGGATTTTGGCACCCGATAGACAGATAGGAGGCTCTTGGTTGAGGAGTGCTTGAGGTTGAAGACTTAGGTCGATGAAGTGCAGGGCACCATAGAGGAGACTCTAAAATCAGTGGATAAGCTCCAGGCTAAGCTGAATGAGGCCAATCCTTTCAAGCTGGTCCTTGAAAATCGGGCAAAGACTGCCAAGGAACAGGTGACCTGTTGCATCGCCAAGTCCTAGAGCTTCAAGCTCAAGCTAAGGAGGCCCGGGCTACTTCTACCAGGTTTGCTGAGCTTGAGGCGAAACTGCAGGAGACGGTGGCCCAAGGAGGGGAGATATTCATACAAGGTCAAGACTCGGTAAAAAAGGAGCTGGTGAAATGATTTTCTTTTGAAGACTTTTCTTAAATAGACGGCATCTTCCTTGAAGAGGAAGGAGTTGAGATTGAAAAGGAGGGATGAGTTGAGGGCAGCCCCAGTGACCAAGTCTCTACAGACAATGAAATAGATATAAAAAATAGCGATGTAATAGAGACTCGGGAGGAAGAACCTGAAGACATTCGTCCTCCCATTTAATCCTTTATAACTTCAATGAAAATATTTTCTTATGTCGTTATTTTCACTGAGTGTCTATATACTCTATGCTCGTTCATGGCCCTCTTTCAAGACTTAAATAATTTTTTTAAAGAATCACTAAAGGTTAACACCCGTCCACCGTAGTAGTAATAAATAGCTTGAAAACCTTTGAATACGAGAGATAATATCTGAATATTTGGCCTAGCAAATGCCTGCCTCGGGTCTGAAATATCCTATAGGATTTCTTATAACCTTGAGGCCAATACTCATCTATAAACATTTGTCCTTGTGTCTCGAATGTCTCAAAAAAGTCTTATATAGGGTTATCACTCGGTAATTGAATATGGCAAAATCTGCCTCATGGCCTGACACAAAGACCTTGATTAGTGAGACCCTCGCCCATTTTTTTAGCTTGACTTATGCTTGCCTTGTGGCCTGAGTCATGCCTTATAATTTTTTTTATAAGTGATCAGCCCCTAGCAAGACCCACCTTGTGGCCCCTTATGATTGCTTTTGATGAGTGAGACCATCATCCGGATGATCTGATGGAATCCACCTTGTGACCTAACCTAGCAGAACGCGCCTTGTAACTTTTATTTAGTGGGACCAATGCCCGGATGGTCTAGTGGAACTTGCCTTGTAGTCTTGTTTGATGGGACCAATGTTCGGATGGTTTGGTGGAACCCGTTTTGTGACCTGACCTGGCGAAATCTGCCTTATGGCTTTGTTTAATAGGATTAACTCCCGGATGGTCTGGTGAAGCCCACCTTGTGATCTAGCCTGGTGGAACCCACCTTGTGATCTTATTTAGTGGGACTAATGCTCGGATGGTTTGGCGGAACCCGCTTTGTGACCTGGCCTGGCGAAACTCACCTTGTGGCCTTGTTTAGTGGGACCAATGCTCGGATGGTCTGACGAAACCCGCCTTGTGATCTGGCCTGGCGGAATCCGTCTTGCAACCTTTTCTTGTCTCATTGATCTTTTTTCTTTTTGAGGAAGACAATCACATCGTTCTTTATTACTAAACAACACAACATATGAAAATACCTCGTTAACTTTATTATTGATAAATTTTTCTTATGTTACAAAAATATCAAGAGTAGAGAATCACTCGGCCCTCCAGCTTGGCCAGCTTTATAAGATTTATGGGCGAATAACCTTCAAGACTTTAAAAGGTCTTTTTCAATTCTCGCCCAACTTACCGAACTGGCAATTACATCTATAGCTTGTTTACTTTTCTTGATTATCCCGAGGTCCTTCTGTTATTACATGTATAACCTCTACAGATTATCGATTAAGGGTGATTTCGTGAGTTATTTATTCAAGCTCAAGTCTTCTCTCTTCCCTGCCCTTCCTGGCGAACTTCCAAATAGTATCGTTCCCTATCAGCCTCTCGATCTCATCCTTTAGTTGCCGACATTCTTTCATCGTATACCCGTGATCTTCGTGTAAACAGCAATACTTGGTCCTATCTTGTTTCTCCATTTTCTCGGAGTTGAGCTTGGGCGGCCATTTGATTTTTTTGTTATTTTTCCTGATTCACATTAAAATACAAGTCTTAAGTCATTTAATGGAGTGTAATTCTTATACTTACTTTGATCATCCCTCATTTGGGAGATTGAATAACTCCTATGATGTCTTTTATATCCTCGCCTATTGGGCTTTTGACTTTAGTTTTGATTCACCTTCTTATCCTCTTTTATCACTTAGACGTTGTCATCCAACGGGATATACTTCTGAGTTTTATCTATCAATTGTTGATACGTCGCGATTGAATTTTTAATTAAGGAATCCATGAATTTAACATTGCATGTTCCTTTATTTAATGTTTCACATGCTATCTTATGATTTAACTCTTTCACCTGTACACCTTCAACATTGAACCGTGAGATAAATCTCCTTAAAGACTCGCCCTCCTTTGGCAGATCTTCCGCAAGTCAGAGGAAAATTTTTAGGAGGTATGCAAGTAATAAATTTAGATTTAAATAACGTAGCAAACTGTATGAAGTTTTGAACTAAACCTGAGCCCATTTTTTAGTTAAATCTGTGAGTATTAATGGAAACACTCGGTACAATACAAAGTCATTGATATCTTGAAACAACATGGTCATCCTAAAGCTTTTCAGGTGGCTTATGAGATCTGTTATTCTGTCATACTTGTCAAAACTAGGCAGTTTGAATTTTGTTGGAAAGATTTTTGCTAATTTTTTTTAGAGGGGCGAGGCGCTATCTAGGCTTAAATCCTCCTCTTATTTCTTTTGGTACTTTTACACAGCCCGTATTAGCTTTAATTGATGCATTTTGGAGTTTTGTCTAATTCGTCTTCGGACTCGACCATTCCTTTAAGTCGCATCCTGACCGTTTCTGCCTGAGCCCTCGGAGTGTCTACAGAAGCCTCCTCCCTTCTTCCAGAAGCCATATTTGATGCCTCTTCCCGTGTCTTGTATTGTTCGAGAGTAGTTTACAACCTTTGAATGTATTGCAGTATCTGTTCATTGCTTAAATTATTGAGGTCTGCTTCATTGACCATGGGGGCGTATTTTATCTGTTGTCAGAAGTAGAAGAATTGATGACCCCCTTGTTGGTAGCAATATTATCAGCAGCTCACAAACTATCGACCATTTTGAGAGTGAAAGGAGAGAGATATATTTTTCTACGAGAGAAAGAGTAGGAGTCCGATCATAATCCAAGTGAATAGAGAGGATTCAATAGATTTTCCGATAATGGAACCAAATGATGTTGTATAGATTAGATTGATGAAATGGCTGTAAAGGAGCTACGTTGTGATTGGCTAAAAGGGAACTACGTTGTGATTAGCTTAGACCTGCAAATAAGAGAACGTGAGATGGTGGGTGCCCACGGCAGCCACTCCGACGCTTAAGCCATTGAAGAATAAAGAGAATGCAATGAATTACTTAGAACTCGAATGGTGTTATAGAATATCGTACCTTTGACTTTGTAATTCCTCTCCTTTTATACCGTAAGAAGGTGGAGATAAATATGACACTTCCCGATAATCCTGCGATGATGTATCCGACTGTTTGATAAGAGATATCATCATCTAAAAGGTTGGTGATGTGATTACAGACATAATGGGGATATATTGAGCTGTGTCTTATAACGATAACTTTATACCAAAATTATCCTATCGAGAGAAAGGCGAGTTTGATGATGAATCAGTGTTTGAGGTGTCTGGATCTTTCTTTTCTCGGGCTGTGTCGCATTTTTTCTTATCAAATCTTTATCACGTGACTATGACGGAGCCAGAGGATGACCAAGGGTCCCTCTGAAAAAATTTTAAATTGTGTAGCGATATTTAGGTAGTTTTACATATATCAGAAAAAATTAACATTAAATTCCTATATATTTAAAAAATTTATTAGTTAGTCCTTATTCTAAAATTATCCAATTAAAATATTTTGTATTTTATAAAATTAAATTCTTTAACTTTGTTATCAAATAAATCCTTATTCTAATACTCGGTTAGACTCCAGTGTCAGAATTTCAACTTTCTGACAGAATCCCCATTGGAATCCAGAATCTCGGATACCGGAGCCTCTTAGAAGGGTAAAATATGTTTTTACAAAATATTTTTCATGATTTTATTGATTGGTTTTGAGTTAAAGTTTTAAAATGAAAGAAAAAAAATGTTTTGAGAGACAAGCCCAGGCTCGGCCGCCGAACCTCATGTTCAGCCACCGAACATGGTGCTGCCGCGGGAGCTCTCTTTTAGCCCCCGAAGGTGGTCTAGCCAGCCACCTATAAGAGGCCTCCAGTCCGAATATGGGAGAGTTTCTCTCTCCATTTTCGGGCAAAGGTGAGTTCTTGCCCTTCCTTTGATGATTTTATGTTTTTCCTTCAAATTTTCATGAGTTTTCGTTTATTTTTGAAGTTTTAAGCTTGAATCCAAAGTTTTAAAGCGTGGAGACCTCTGGAGACCGTTTTCCTTCTCATCTCCAAGTTTGGATCACATCTACCTTCGATCTTCAAGAGGTAAGTGTAGATCCTTACCTTTTTATATGTTTTAAGCAAGTTTTAAAAAGGGTTAAGGATTAAAATTGCATGATATAGCTAGATCTAATGTTATAGGTTTTGAGTTGGGTTTTTTATGAATGTATGCTTATGTGATGTTCTTCTTGTTGTTGTTGGGGCTTATGTTAGTTTTATGCGCCTTATGCTTGATGGAGTGAGTTTTTGCATGTTTTGAGAAGTTGGGTATGAGTTTGGTGAGTTTTGGTGGCTGAGTGTTAAGGCAGAATCGGGTTCTGCCATCCTGGAGAACCCAGGTTCGGCGGCCAAAGCAAGGTTTGACCACCGAACCTGCCTGTGGAGGCAGCCTTTGGCCGCCTAACCTGCCCTTGAAAGGGAGGACTTTCGGATCTGTGAAGGGGTTAGGCCACCGAACCTGCCCCCAAAGGTTGGTGACTTTCGGATCTGTGAAGACATTCGGCCGCCGAACCTGCCCCCGAAAGTGCCTGACTTTCGGATTTGTAGGGACCTTCAGCCGCCGAACGTGCCGCCGAAAGTCCTCTGCCCAGCCTTCCTCTACCTGTTTTGAATGCATGTTTTATGATGTTTTAGGGGATTTTTAGGGAGATGTTTAGAGTCTTGTTAGAGATGTGTTTGGTCCCTCATTTGAGTCCACCTGTGTAGGATCGGACCAGGGAGACCGTAGAGGCCTTCAGTGAGCTAGCTGTGTCTTTGTTAGTCAAGCGTCAGCCAGAGGTAAGTAGAACTAAACTAATCTATTGTTTTTAAAGTAATCAAACTTTTAAGCATGTTCATGCATCATGAATGCCATGTTATGTAATAGATTGTTGCATTAGAATTCACGAATATGATGCATTGCATAATTTACTGTTGATGTTGATGGATATTGGATGACCCACTAGCCCTCGATATGATATGATATGATATGATATGGAAGTCCAGGTCGAGACCCATTCTACGCCCCTGGCACGATGTAAGAGAAAGTCCAAGTCGAGGCCCATTCTGCGCCCCTGGCACAGTTGGATATGTTATGTTATGTTTAAGAGGAAGTCTTGAGGAGCTCCGTTGAGGGCCGGGCATTATTTGGATATGTAGAGGGTTACTGGTGACAAGTCCATCCTTGATGTGTATTGTTTGTGTTGTGATACATTTCATGAAAGCATATGTTTATTAAACTATTTTTATGTTCTGCTCACTAGGCTCTTGTAGCTTATCCCTTTCCCCTAACCCCAAGTTTGTAGGATCAGAGATAGAGCGGGAAGTCGGCATAGTAGCTGGTATAGCTTATGTAATAGAATAGTAGTGGACATGTACTATGTAATGGTTTAGTTTTGTGCTTTGCCCTAGTTATGTTTGTGTAAATCCCTGTGAACATGATTATTTATGTAAAAGTTTTTATGATAAGTTATGTTGAACCAAGCTTGAGGCATGTGATATTTACCATACTAGAGCATTTGATGAGGGCTCTAGTGTGGGTTTTATGTATACAGTTTATGTTGAATACACAGGTCGAGCTTGGTATATGGAAAGTTTAAATTTTTATGAAAATGCATGATTATGTATGGGATTTTATCAGGTACACAGGAGGTATAATAGGCTTGCTACGGGTTCCGGCGACCTTAAGTCGATCTGAATCCTAGCGCCGGTAGCGGTCCGATTTTCGGATCGTTATAGAGTGGTATCAGAGCCTTAGGTTCATATGGTCGGACCTAGAGTGTCGGGCTCATAGATGCTATAGAAGGGCAAGCTCATTAGGAAAAATCATATCCACTAGGATAGGATGTAGAGTCCTGTCTTGATGATGATGTGTAATGCCATGATAGTATGCATGTGCATTAATGATATGTTATGTATATGTTGTGGGTTCATGTGTATCCACATGAACCATATGATGCTAATATTTATGTGTTGTATGTCATTTTTCAGAAAACAGAATGCGAGGCATTCGTCAATCTGCGAGATTGACTGGAGTTCCACCTGAGAATGAGGGCATGGATGCCCTACCCCCTGCTCTGCCAAGAGCAATGTAATACCTGGCTAGACTCCGGTATCAGAATTCCTACCGTCCGGTGGAATCTCGGATGCCGGAGACCTCTAGAAGGGTAAAATCATGTTTTATAAAAATGTTTTAATGTGTTTTATGATTTTAAGTATGAAATTAAATGAGTTTTTGCATAAAAAGTCCTTGGAGGAAAACCCAGGTTCGGCCGCCGAAAGTCAAGTTCGGCCGCCGAACATGCATGCGTTTTGGAGGCACGTTAGGCCCCCGAAAGCATGAGTTAGGAAAGTCCAATTTCGGCCGCCGAAAGTCAAGTTCAGCCGCCGAACATTGCATGGATGCGGAGGCACATTCGGCCCCCGAACGTGGCCTGGCCAGCCACCTATAAAAAGGGGCACTTAGCCGAAATGGGCGAGTTTTCTCCCATTTTCGGCCACAGCAAGCTTCCGACCTTCCCTTTGCAACTCTTGTGTTCTTCCTCCAAATCTCTTCCATTTTTCTTGAGTTTTAAACTCACATTGCAAGTTTTGAGCATTTAAACCAAGTTTTGGAGCTTTGGGAACTCAGGAGCTCATTTTCGTGGATCTCCAAGTTTAGGTCGTCTCCCTCTCGATCTTCAAGAGGTAAGAGCCGATCTTAAGCTCCTTATGTGTTTTTAAATAAGTTTTATGCAAGATCTATGGGTAGAAATGCATGTTAGGTTATAGGTTGAGTTATGGGTTAATATTGATGTTTTGAACAATGTGTGTTGATTGTGTGTGTTTGAAGTGTTGTAGTTGGGGTATATGACTGTTTGAGACCCCTAGGAACTTGTATGCATGTTTTGGTTGAGATTTATGTATGATTTGAGGTTTTGGGAGGCAAGGGGTTCATGTGAACCAAGTTTCTGCCCTTCTGGCAGAAACCAGGTTCGGCCGCCGAAGGGAGTTTCGGCCGCCGAACCCCCTTGTGGAGGCAGCATTCGGCTGCCGAAGCTTGCCCCCGAAAGAAGACTTTCGGATCTGTCTGGGAGTTTCGGCCGCCGAAGGTGCCGCCGAACCTGCCTGACTTTCGGCTCTGGAGGGACTTTCGGCCGCCGAACCTGCCGCCGAAAGTGCCCTGTTCAGCCATTTCTTGCATGTTTTTATGTGATGTTTTCAGGATGTTTTAGGGGGTTTTTGGGGAGTATTTTAGAGTTATGTTCAAGTATGTTTGGTCCCTCATTTGAGTCCACCTGTGTAGGTTCGGACCCGAGGAACCGAGGACCCCAGCAGTGAGGTCAGCTGCTTCGGTGTTGTCAGAGTCAGCCAGAGGTGAGTGGAACTAAACTTAATCTTTTAAATTAAATGTTTTATCATGTTTCATGCATCATGATTATGCTATAGGATGATTGCATTAGCTTCACGAATATGCCGCATTGCATCTATTGTTGTTGATGTGGGTGAATGTTGGATGACCCAATTAGTCCATGACAGGAAGACCAGGACTCCATTCTACGGCCTGGCACGGAAATGAAAGACCAGGACCCCATTCTACGGCCTGGCACGATTGTGACTCGAAGACCAGGAGCCCAGAGGAGGCCCTGGAATAATGGTAAGTAATGTATGTATGACAGGAAGACCAGGACCCCATGCTACGGCCTGGCACAATGTTAGCTTGGACTAATTGGTGACAAGTTCACCCAACCCTTATGTGAATTGTCTGTGTTATGATGCATTTCATTAAAGCATAGTGTTAAAATGTTTTATAGTTCAGCTCACTGGGTTTTTAGCTCACCCCTCTCCCTTTACCCCCAGGCTTGCAGGTACAGTATAGTGCGGGAGTCCAGATAGAGTAAAGAAGTCATGCTTATGTAATAGCTAGCAATGGACATGATCAAATTGTAATATAAAAGTACAGTATAGTTATGTAATGAGGTTTATGGATGTTAGTGTGTGCTTGACCATAGATTGTGCTATCCCTTTAACACATGATCTTAGAGATTTTTACGATGTTTATGTAAACCAACTCAACGTATGTTATGTCACCCCTTGGGGGCACTGATGAGATCCCACAGAGGGATCAATGTTATGTTAATGTTTATGTGCAGGTTGAGTTTGGTTGATGTTCATGTAAAGAAAAGATTTAATTTTTTTATGTATGTTGTGGATCATGTATGGGATTATACAGGTTTACAGGTTATATGTCAGGCTTGCTACGGGTCCCGGCGGCCTTAAGCCGATCTGGATCCTAGCGCCGGTAGCGGTCCGATTTTCGGGTCGTTACAAGCAAGGTCTAGTAGAACCAGCAGAGGAGATACATCAAGGGAACCTAGAAAGTCTTTTGATGTAAACAGGAGGAGAACAGATCCGAGTAGAATGTCAGTGGATGTGAGGGAATCAGTGGAAGATGATCAGAGGAGGGATGGCAGTTTGGGTGTGAGCATGTCAGAGGAAGGCATGGGAGAATCATAATGAGGCGCTCAGGCCTCGGGTTTTGCTTACCCACCACAGTACCAACCCTACCCATAGGGACCGGGGTATCCGATGGGAGGCATATCTGATTTCTCTAGCTATAACCCATATCCCTCATTCATGCCCTATCCTCCCTTTTACCCTCCATATCCACCTTACCTGATGTTTTCACCCCCACCTTACTACCAAAATCCAGCAAACCCTAACCCAGGAAATGCTGCACCACCTCCTCCTCCCCCAGTAGAACCAGGGGTTCCTGAAACCCAATCATCTAGACCCAACCCATCAGATGGGAGCAAGGTGAAAATGATAGACTTTCTGAAGTTGGATGCTCTCAAGTTTAAAACAAGTGATGATCCATTTGAGTATCTCAAAATGGTGAAAATGATAACTGATGAGTTGGGGGCTAGTGACAGTAGAGCCATTCAGATGGTGGGGTTCACTCTTAAATGTAAGAAGGCAAAGGAGTGATTTAAAAATTATGTGGATCCGAGACTGGATAGCTTATCCTGGGAGCAGTTTGCTAATGAATTTGCAGGATGGGCTTTTCCAGACAGTTCAAGGGAATTGAAGGTGATTGAGTTTGAGCAGCTGAGACAAACTGAAGACATGAGTGTAGATGAGTACATAGACAAATTCCTAGAGTTGCTTCAGTTTGTGGGACAGGCATATGATACGGATCAGAAGAAAGCCAGGAGGTATACCATGAGACTCCACTCAAGGTATTCCTCCCTGATCTTAGTAGCAGAGAGGGAGAGTTTCCACACCATAGTGGATGCAGCAAGGAAGATGGAGGCTAGTGCCATTATTCAGGGGACAGTAAAGCAGCAGGTGGCACAGTCCTCGGGTTCCAAAACTCCAAGTTTAGGGAATTTTGATCTCTCCTCTCTGGGTGAAGCTGCCACGAAGGGTAAGAAGTGGAACAAATCCAATCCTAAGAAGAACAAGTTCTAGAACAGGTTAAAGTCTGGTCTGGGAATGGGTGGTGGTTCGAGCTCTGGTTAGGATAGCTCCGGATGTATGAGGTGCGGTAAGCCGCACAAAGGGGTTTGTCGGTTTGGGACTACAGCATGTTTCAAATGCGGACAGGAGGGGCACATGGCACGTGAGTGTCCCAGTGCAGTTATGATGGCTCAGTCCCAGCGAACAGCTTCTGGCAGTGTAACTCAGCCAGCAGCTCCAACCATGTCACAGGGCAGAGGTCAAGGTAGAGGGAGAGGGACAACCTCTTCTTCAGTAGGTTCCCGCAGGGAAAGTCCATCAGCTCCAGCACGGATCTTCACCATGACTCAGTAGGAGGCTAACACATTGAACATGGTGGTGTCAGGTAATCTCACTATTGGATGTTCTGATGTGTATGCTCTTATGGACCCTGGTGCTTCTCATTCTTTTATTGCTCCGAGAACCGTAGACAGAGTGGATTTGATAGCTTCTGGGCTAGAGTGTCCTCTTTGGGTCAGTGGGCCCAAGTGTGATCCATCTGTGGCAGAGTCAGTTTGCCGGTTCAGTCCAGTGTTTGTTGAGGGTAGGTGCCTTCTAGCCGACCTTGTAGTTCTAGATTTGACTAATTTTGACATCATTCTAGGGATGGATTGGCTCTCTACTCATGGTGCTACCTTGGACTGTAGAGACAAGGTAGTCAGGTTCAAAGATCAGGATGGATCAGAGGTAGTCTTTAGAGGGGACAGGATAGGGATGCCTAGAGGTTTGATATCTGCCCTTTAGACTCATAGGTTGCTCAGGAGGGGTTGTCAGGGCTTTCTTGCTCATGTTAGAGAGCTTAGCAGTCAGGTCAGGGAACCAGCTTTAGTGCCCGTAGTCAGAGAGTTCCTAGATGGCTTTCCAGACGAGCTGCCAGGTTTACCACCTACTAGGGAGGTAGAATTTGAAATTGAAGTGGTGCCAAGAACCAGACCCATCTCTATCCCTCCCTACAGGATGGCACCTGTAGAGTTAAAGGAGTTAAAGGAGCAGTTGCAGGAGTTGGTAGATAAGGGTTTCATCCGACCTAGTACCTCACATTGGGGTGCTCCGGTCCTGTTTGTGAAAAAGAAGGATGGATCCCTCAGACTTTGTATCGACTACAGACAGTTGAACAAGGTAACAACCAAGAACAAATATCCGCTACCCATGATTGATGATCTATTCGACCAACTATTAGGAGCCGGTTGTTTCTCGAAAATAGATTTGAGATTCGGGTACTACCAGTTGAGGGTTAGAGAAGAAGATGTGCCAAAGACAGCTTTCAGGACCAAATATGGGCATTTTGAGTTCCTAGTAATGCCATTCGGGCTGACCAATGCCCCTGCAGCATTCATGGACCTCATGAACAGAGTTTTTAGCCAGTTTCTGGATCACTTTATTATTGTTTTCATTGACGATATCTTAGTGTATTCCAGAAATGTAGAAGAGCATGCCCATCATCTGAGGACAGTGTTGCAGACCCTGAGAGAACACGGCTTGTATGCCAAGTTCTCTAAGTGTGAGTTCTGGTTGAGGAGCATTTCTTTCTTGGGGCATGTAGCGTCAGAAAAGGGAGTTGAGGTAGATCCCAAGAAAGTTAAAGCGATAGCAAACTGGCCTAGACCCACTACAGTGACAGAGATCAAAAACTTTTTGAGTTTGGCGAGTTACTACAGGAGGTTTGTCCAAGACTTCTCCAAAATTGTCGCTCATATGACCAGTTTGACAAAAAAGAATCAGAAGTTCATTTGATCAGAACAGTGTGAGGAAAGCTTTGAAGAGCTAAAGAGGAGATTGACGTCAGCACTGGTGTTAGCTCTGCCTACCAGTAATAAAGACTTCACAGTGTTTTGTGATGCGTCCCGAGTGAGACTAGGTTGTGTGTTAATGCAGAATGAAGGGGTGATTGCTTATACTTCTAGACAGTTGAAGAAGCATGAGTTGAATTATCCTACACATGACTTAGAGATGGCAGCTGTAATCTTTGCACTCAAGATGTGGAGGCATTACCTGTATGGGGTAAGATGTGAGATCTTTATAGATCATAAAAGTTTGCAGTACATCTTCAGTCAGAAAGAGTTGAACCTGAGGCAGAGAAGATGGGTAGAGCTGCTTAGTGACTATGATTGCAAGATCCAGTATCATCCGGGTAAGGAAAATGTAGTGGTAGATGCCCTCAGCCGGAAATCACTTGGCAGTTTATCCCATATTACAGCAGAGAGGAGACCGGTGGTGAGGGAATTTTACAAGCTCATTAATGAAGGTTTACAGTTAGAGTTGTTTGGTACAGGTGCACTAGTGGCTCAGATGAGAGTGACACCCGTGTTTCTGGAACAAGTGGCACAGAAACAGCACAAGAACCCTGAGTTGGTGAAAATTGCGAGGACTGTTCAGTCAGACAAGAATAAGGAGTTTAGATTCGACAACAAAGGGATCCTCCGGAATGGAAACAGATTATGTGTACCTGATGACGTAAGTCTGAAGGGAGACATTATGAGAGAGGCTCATAATGCTAGGTATAACGTTTACCCTGGAGCCACCAAGATGTATCAGGATCTGAAGAGGGTTTATTGATGGCCAGCTATGAAGAGAGAAGTGGCGCAGTTTGTGTCCGCTTGTGAGATCTGTCAAAGGGTGAAGCTAGAGCATTAGAAGCCAGCTGGAATGCTCAACCCACTACCGATTCCAGAGTGGAAATGGGAAAATGTGACAATGGATTTCGTAGTGGGGTTACCAGCAACGTCCAACAGATTAGACTCTATATGGGTAATAGTGGACAGACTGACCAAATTTGCTCACTTTATCCCTGTCAAGAGTGGCTATTCTGTGGATAAATTGGCACAGGTTTATGTGGAGGAGATCGTCAGGCTTCATAGGGCTTCAGTTTCAATAGTGTCAGATAGAGGACCCCAATTTACCTCCAGGTTTTGGCGGAGTCTGCAGAACGCAATGGGCACAAGGTTGGACTTTAGCACTGCTTTCCATCCACAGACTGACGGACAGTCAGAGAGGACCATCCAAACGATAGAAGATATGTTGAGAATGTATGTGCTAGATTTTGGCGGTTCTTGGAGGCAACATCTACCGTTGGTGGAGTTCGCCTACAATAACAGTTACCATGCTAGCATTGGGATGACTCCTTATGAAGCTCTATAAGGGAGGAAGTGCAGGTCACCTGTCTGCTGGAAAGAAGTGGAAGAAAGGGCCTTGGCAGGGCCAGAGTTAGTTGAGATCACCAGCAGGGTAGTGCCTATTATTAGAAAAAGAATCAGGACTGCTGTGAGTCGGCAGAAGAGCTATGCAGATGTCCGCAGGAAACATGTTGTGTTTCAGGAGGGAGATATGGTATTGCTCAAGGTGTCTCCTATGAAAGGGGTGATTCGTTTTGGGAAGAAAGGTAAACTAGCTCCAAGGTAAATCAGACCCTTTGAAATCTTGCAAAAGGTTGGGAATGTATCTTATAAGTTAGATTTGCCTGCTTCTATGGAGAGAATCCATCCAGTTTTCCATGTTTCCATGTTTCCATGTTACGAAAGTTCGTGTCGGATCCAAGCAAGGTTCTTAACAAACCTGATGTGGAGATCCTAGGGGATCTCACCTATGTTGAGCAGCCAGTGCGGATCGTAGACACTCAAATCAGAAAGTTGAGGAACAAGGAAATCGCGATGGTGAAAGTCCTTTGGAATCACCACAATATGGAAGAATGCACCTGGGAGACCCGAGAGTCCATGCTCCAGCAATACCCCTATCTCTTTTAAGGTTAGTGTTTTAAGTTTTATGTGCTTTTTTGATGTTATGTTTGCTTATGTGTTGTTTGAACATTCGGAGACGAATGTTCTTAAGGGGGGAAGAATGTAATACCCGGCTAGACTCCGGTGTCAGAATTCCAACTTTCCGATGAAATCCCCATTGGAATTCGGAATCTCGGATACCGAAACCTCTTAGAAGGGTAAAATATGTTTTTACAAAATGTTTTTCATGATTTTATTGATTGGTTTTGAGTTAAAGTTTTAAAATAAAAGAAAAAAAAATGTTTTGAGGGACAAGCCCAGGTTCGGCCGCCGAACATGGTGCTGCTGCGGGAGCTCTCTTTCGGCCTATGAAGGTGGTCTGGCCAGCCACCTATAAGAGGCCTCCAATCCGAATATGGGAGAGTTTCTCTCTCTATTTTTGGGCAAAGGTGAGTTCTTGCCCTTCCTTTGATGATTTTATGTTTTTCCTTCAAATTTTCATGAGTTTTCGTTTATTTTTGAAGTTTTAAGCTTGAATCCAAAGTTTTAAAGCTTGGAGGCCTCCGGAGACCGTTTTCCTCCTCATCTCTAAGTTTGGGTCACATCTACCTTCGATCTTCAAAAGGTAAGTGTAGATCCTTGCCTTTTTATATATTTTAAGCAAGTTTTAAAAAGGGTTAAGGGTTAAAATTGCATGATATAGCTAGATCTAATGTTATAGGTTTTTAGTTGGGTTTTTGATGAATGTATGCTTATGTGATGTTCTTCTTGTTGTTGTTGGGGCTTAGATTAGTTTTATGCCCCCTATGCTTGATGGAGTGAGTTTTTGCATGTTTTGAGAAGTTGGGTATGAGTTTGGAGAGTTTTGGTGGCTGAGTGTTAAGGCAGAATCGGGTTCTGCCATTCTAGAGAACCCAGGTTCGGCCGCCGAAGCAAGGTTCGACCGCCGAACCTGCCTGTGGAGGCAGCCTTTGGCCGCCTAACCTGCCCCTAAAAGGGAGGACTTTCGGATCTGTGAAGGGGTTAGGCCGCCGAACTTGCCCCCGAAGGTTGGTGACTTTCGGATCTGTGGAGACCTTCGGCCGCTAAACCTGCCCCCGAAAGTGTCTGACTTTAGGATCTATAGAGACCTTCGGCCGCCGAACCTGCTGCCGAAAGTCCTCTACCCAGCCTTCCTTTGCCTGTTTTGAATGCATGTTTTATGATGTTTTAGGGGGTTTTTGGGGAGATGTTTAGAGTCTTGTTAGAGATGTGTTTGGTCCCTCATTTGAGTCCACCTGTGTAGGATCGGACCAGGGAGACCGTAGAGGCCTTCAGTGAGCCAGCTGCGTCTTTGTCAGTCGAGCGTCAGCCAGAGGTGAGTAGAACTAAACTAATATATTATTTTTAAAGTAATCAAACTTTTAAGCATGTTCATGCATCATGAATGCCATGTTATGTAATAGGTTGTTGCATTAGAATTCACGAATATAATGCATTGCATAATTTACTGTTGATGTGGATGGATATTGGATGAACCACTAGCCCTCGATATGATATGATATGATATGATACGGAAGTCAGGTCGAGGTCCATTTTACGCCCCTGGCATAGTTGGATATGTTATGTTATGTTTAAGAGGAAGTCCTGAGGAGTTTCGTCGAGGGCCGTGCATTATTTGGATATGTAGAGGGTTACTGGTGACAAGTTCATCCTTGATGTGTATTGTTTGTGTTGTGATGTATTTCATGAAAGCATATGTTTATTAAACTGTTTTTATGTTCTGCTCACTAGGCTCTTGTAGCTTATCCCTTTCCCCTAACCCTAGGTTTGTAGGATCAGAGATAGAGCGGGAAGTCGGCATAGTAGCTGATATAGCTTATGTAATAGAATAGTAGTGGACATGTACCATGTAATGGTTTAATTTTGTGCTTTGCCCTAGTTATGTTTGTGTAAATCCCTGTGAATATGATTATTTATGTAAAAGTTTTTATGATAAGTTATGTTGAACCAAGTTTAAGACATGTGATGTTTACCATACTAGAGCATTTGATGATAGCTTTAGTGTGAGTTTTATGTATACATTTTATGTTGAATGCACATGTCGAGCTTGGAATATGGAAAGTTTAAATTTTTATGAAAATGCATGATCATGTATGAGATTTTATTAGGTACACAGAAAGTATAGTAGGCTTGCTACGGGTTCCGGCGACCTTAAGTCGATCTGAATCATAGCGCCGGTAGCAGTTCGATTTCCGGGTCGTTACACTTATCTCCGTTCAATACTATTTAGTTCATTTAATTTTAGTTGTTGATTTTATTTTCTCCCTCTTATTCTCTATTTTTTTCAATTTAAAAAATTTATTTTTTATCTTTAAAATTTCAACTTTAATACGTAAATTTTTTTCTAAAATTATTCATTTATTATGTAATTTAATTTTATACGCTACTTTTATTATTAAAAAGTAATTATTTCACTTAATTAGTTTCTAATCTATTTATATAATTAAAATTATTTGTTAAATTATCTAAATTCAGATAAATAAATTTTAAATTTTTATAAATAAAAGTGTTTTATGAATAATATTTTATTAAGTAATGAATTTTATGGATTATTTAAATTTCAAAATTAATTTAATTTTAAAAATATAAATTTAATGAATAATACGTCAGATGATTTAAATTTAAAAATACTTAAACATAAATCAAGTGTTACTTTTATTGATAATAGGTTATTATTTAAAATAAAAAAATAAAATGAAAATATTGCTTCTATACTTAATGGTAATTTAATTTAAAAAAATAAACTTTATAGTAAATATTATATTAAATTAGTATATTGTTTTAATAATATTTTTTTATATATAAATTTGTATGTTACCGTCATAGTAAAAAACTTTTTTTATAATAAATATTATTAAAAATTATTTTCATAATAAAATGAGAGATAAATTATTAATCGATTGGATATTAAGTGATTATTAATTTATAATGAAAGATATATTTATAAATATTAAAAATAGAGTTATTATTAATATATTTTAATTAATAAAAATAGATAAATTATAATTTAATTATAATATTTTATTAATTTTTTATGAATTTTTAAATATTTATTTATTTTATATGTTTTATTTTACGTATTTTATCTTAATTCACCATTTATTAAAATTCATTTCTAAACAAAATTTATAGAATTGTGGTGACAACGTAATATAGTAAATAATGTGAATTTTTTGAATATTTTTAATAAATTTGAATCTACGAAAGATTTTTTTAATCATCAATTTAATTTTTTTTATAAATATTAATGTCAAATGAATTATAAGTGCATTACATATAAAATGAGTTTTATATATAATAATAATAATTATTAAATTATTAATTATTAATAGTAAATTTGAACAATAATTTAATGTTTATAAATATGCATTAGAGTATTTGTAGTTTACCTAATTTATAATAAATTAATTAGTTCAGATATAATATTTTAGTTAGAGATGTTGGAATTGCTGTAAGTTTCTAAATTTGATAACAAAAATTGAGAAAAGGGAGTGGGAGGACATAATGATAGCAAAGAGAAAGCGGAAGAAAGGGGAAGACCAAGGAGGAAGAGAGACAATCAGAAGAAGAAGAAAAAATAAAAAGAGAAAAAAGCATCGATTGGAGAGAGAGGCATGGAGAATATACATATAAGAATTTTAAGAGAAAAAAAAAAGAAGCACAGAACCATGGTGGCATAATTGTAAGGCTCCTTTTGTACGTGGGAATAGGAATCATCTGTTTTCGACTCACAGTGATAGTGCATACCTTTGAGTTCAAAAACTTGAGCTTTCCACAGATTAAGTATGCTCTGTTTGATGTGAAAAATAATTTATATTTATTTAAGATTGAAGAACCTATACCAATCGGAACCAAATCAAATTGTGAAAATAATAAAATTAAACTGAATCAAAATGGTGAAGTTTGGTTCCAAATACCTAGATGCATTCAGAAGCATTATTTGCAAAATATAACAAATCTAAATCCACAAAATGATAAGGCATCATCTTCTCGATGATTAGAATAGGTTCTGTTGATATTACCTAATGAACAACACAACGACAATACTCGCCAACTCTTCCTAGTAGCATCGAGGAAGCTATCATTTTACAAATACAACAAATCCAAACCCAACATAGAATGAAAACATACAACAAATCTACACCCATAAGCTACAGTCAAACAACCATAAGGACCATCCACAAATCCAGTCAAACAACCATCACTTGCTCTTGCAAGGAGAAGAAGCGTCAGCAGTTTAAGGGAAGAAGTGGGACTCGGAGGTATTGCCTTCCTCAGATCCTTGAATCCTAGATAATTAATATGTAAAACAAAGGGAAGAAGGAGAAGACATGGTGACAGCAACTAGCAAGAGTGAGATACTGAAAATGAATTGTTGGGTTTAAGAGTGAGAGTTATAGAGAAGAAGAACAATAAAAGGGGCATTTTTTTCTAGACAGGCATAGAAGAGGGAGCGTCATTTTGGCTTCTATTACAAGGTAGGGCTGAACATGTGCATAGGTAGGGAAATGCACAATTTTACAAATCAGTCGGTTCTCTCTCTCTCTCTCTTTTTTTTTTTTTTTTGGTTTTTATTAAAAAAAAAGAATAAAAAAGCGAAGTTATTTAATATTGAAAATTGAACCAAATCAGTATGGTTGGGTATGGCTTTCGGTTTAAACTGAAAATTGCACATGCAATATCCAAGGCCCTCCCTTTCTTTCTTTCTTTATTTTTTTTCCCCCCCAAATGCAAGAGCAGAACAGTATGCATGAACCTAAGAATACCCACAATCCAAGTCCTCCAAAGCATCAAACCATTCAATAATTCCACTTTTAGAATTGTACCAAAACAAAAATCAAGTACTAACTACTAACTGCAGCATCTGCACAGGTACAGTAAGGTGCTGAGAAGTTAATAAACCATCACGCTTCCAAATAGCACAGGTACAGAAACTAAATTGAGAAACCATCTAAGGTTAATACTTTTATCGATGTCCAAAAGTGCGTCTCAAGAAAACATTTTACATTGAGAATATCTGTCTTTAACAAAGGCTTTGCACTTATTCAACAGGCAGCCAAACAGTTTTAAGAAGGATAGGTATGAGAGATTACAGGAAACAACCCATAGTCATGTCAGAAACAAGAAATTATCCTCGAAGAAGACCAACGCCAAATGAGATAGTGCACCCCATAAGTCCTAACAAAGCCAAGAATCCATATTTCCTGTATATGAAGAATATGCAATCACAAAATAGCATAAATGGAAGAAAGTCCCTATTAGTGGTAAAAAATATTATTAAAAAAAAAATCAAAATATTTAGTTTTGTTTTCAAGATTCTACCAGCCTTACTCTTATAGTTTGCATCAAGTCATCAGCAAGAAATAACCATCAGGAACTATTGTATAAAGATGCAATTGTTCTTCCATTATCAATATCTTGATTTGAGACCAGGGCTGTTCGGTTCCGGTTATGGTGCGATTCTTGCTAAGAACCAGAACGGAACCAAACTTCCAATTTTTTCATTTTTAGAAACCATACTTGGAACTAAATTTCGGTACAGTTCCGATACGGTTCTAAGCAATTTCATTACGGTTTAGGTTCGGTTCCGACACTTATTTTGGTTCTTATTTAATTTTAATTTTAATTTCAATTCAAATCTTGATTTTTCAAATAAAATTATGATATTATTACATTTATTTTAAAATAGTAAATAACTAATATCAAAATAATAATAAAAATAATAATACTAATATTTAAACAATAATAATATCAATATTAATCTATATTCTATATAATTTTCAATAAAAATATTATATTATTTTATATATAATTATTAATTATATATTTTTAATGCAAAAATACATGTGTAATTAATATATAAAGATAATATTACTAATATGTGATTCACTCATATAATATAATTAAAACTATAAAGTGATTAATATATTTATAGTTGAAATAACAAATATATATATAATAAACTATGATTAACAAATTAAATCATTTAAATCATATTGTTAGAAATTTTTAATAATTAATTAGATTATATGATTATTTGATAATATTTTTAGTAACTATTCAATAGTTAATAGAGAGAGTCATATTTAAATTATATGAATAATTTAATTTATAAAAGTAGTTAGGTGATATTAAATATAAAAATAATTAAAGAGAGTGTATATACACATAGGAACTAAACTTTTATTAAGTTTTAAATAACTCTCAAATAATTATTTTGTTTATACCTTTACTTATTTACAATTTTCTATTATATACTATTTAACAATTTATAAAATTAAGATTTGAATTCATTAAATAGAATCCTATAATTTTAATAATATAAATTATAAGATCATATTGAAAATATATAAGATATAAAATATATTACTGAAATTATATAATATAACAATAATATCACTAAAATTATTCAATTGGCTGCTCTTAAGTGCCTAACGTGTACTAATTAGATTTAAAAAACTGAAGGACCAACTAATAGTAAATTTCCCTTTAATAATCCTGATTCAAGTCTAGAAGTGAGCCTACTAACAAATTAAATAATTACAGAAAAGCTCAAAAAAAGCTGCTAAAGACCTAAATGAGGCAAGAAATTGAAGCTCCTGGGACTCCAAAGTGCGCCATCTGTCATTAGTAATCTCAATCCGCTGTTCCTATTAACAACTACACTGTGTGCTACAACTGGCAGCCCATTTACTAGTAAGGGAAAACGCTAGCACGCAATGGCTACTAACAAATTAAATAATTATAGAAAAGCTTGAAAAAAGTTGCTTAAGACCTAAATGAGGCAAGAAATTGAAGCTCCACTTGAATTGCTTGCTAATGGCTTGAACAAGCTCTAGAAGCTAAGCTTAAGCCATTCAATCACAGCTTGGTTTGCTGCAGCCTTAACTAAGATCCGTGTTTATAATTATGGACGGTACACCTCAAAGACTGACCTCAAAGACTGAAATGTAAGTTACCCTATTACAGAAGTACAGAAGTTCAAAATACAGTTTGGTCAGTTCAGTTTGACCAACGGTCTAGTTTTTCCTGAACACAATAACAAGTAAGTGGGGTGGGGGAAGGGAACATGCTAAACCAAACTGTGGACTGAAGATCATACAGTGAACAACCCACCGGTTCAGTAGGGAAATTGCTTATTGGCTAATGGCTACAGCTTAGGAAATTCTTAAGCTATTTTTCTATGAGCTTCTCAGTTTTGATTTGAATGTTAAGCTCTAGGCGGTTTGACTACTTCCAATAACTGGCAAGCTTCACAGATTTTATTTTGATATGATAACAATAATAATAATAATTCAAGGAGACCTTAAATTTTCTTGAATAATTTTCTTTTAACAGCCAACAAAACCTCATATCAAATTTTCAGAACGAAACCCAGAAAAACCTGTTTCAGCATATGCAATTTCTATAATTTACTCACAAGTTTCAATTCTTAACTGTGAAACAACTGAGGCAAAGTAATTAATTGGTAAATAGAATTATAGAGAAACTTATTAACTAACCCAATGCTGAGACGTTTCTGAGGATCTCCAGTGGCATAGCCAGTGAAATAGAAGTAACGAGTGATGATGTAGAGGCCTCCAAGAGAAGCACAGAGACAGGGATGCCTAAATCCTCCTAATACCATCAACACAAAGAACATCGGCATCATCTCTAGCGAGTTCTGGTGCCCTCTCTGCGCATAATTTCATATTCCAAAACTGTCAAAACTGTAAAACCCAAAACCCATAAAAAATTTCCATGTAAATGCAAAAGGAAAGGAAGGAAAATGCAGACCTGGACACAGTTGAAGAGCTTGGCATCTTTGTTTTCAGATTCTATAGCATAAAGAGTAGGATACGGAACCTTGTACTTCTTGCGGGCCTTGCCCACCTGCGCACCCATCCAAAAATTGAGGAAACAATAGGCTACAAGAACCAGAGCAACGTATCCATACTCTTTTAGGAAACCCATTTCCGCTGCGGCCATGTTTTCTTCGTAAACTTGCACAAGAATCCAATCCTTCTGTCTTTATATTCAGGAAAGGGTTGAGGACGATGAGCCGGCGATGACTATTGACCAGCTCATAACTAGAACGATCTTTTAAAATTCAATAATCTAGCTGTTTCCACAACGCATGCATTGCTGCAGCCCGTGTGATAAGTTAAAGTAATTCAGCTTGTAAGGCCGGCCCATTGAGCAATAATTCAGTGGGCCAATGGGCTGAAAAAAAAATTATGCTTATCTTATTTTTTAAAACGTTTAAATTTTAAATAAATTAATTTAATATTTATATTTATTATAATTTTGATTAAATTTTAAAATAAAAACTAAAAATAAGTTTCTTCATTACTGAATATAAATTTTAGATTTCCAATTATATCAGTAATTTATTTTAAAAAATAAATATTTATACATTTTAATAATTTTATTTAAATATTTCAATTTTAAAATTTTAATTTGAAATTAAAAATTTTTACATAAATTTTACTATAATTTAAATTTTGGTTGATGATGTAATACTACATCAATTTAAAAATTGTAAAAATACATTTTCAAATTAATATTATTCAACGTCATTTTAAAGTATTTTTTATATTTTTCAAGCAT
Organism: Manihot esculenta; assembly: GCF_001659605.2. Lineage (NCBI taxonomy): Eukaryota > Viridiplantae > Streptophyta > Magnoliopsida > Malpighiales > Euphorbiaceae > Manihot > Manihot esculenta. The sequence continues at coordinate 6,457,375 of NC_035162.2, read as the reverse complement.
GAACTGATTTGTAATTACCGTTTACGGATTTAATTGGGCACATTGTTTTGAAATTTAAATGATAAGGTTGTTTCTCAACGGCTAAAAATAAAATATAATATCTGTGTGGTGCCTCTCTCTCGAACTCGAAGTGCATGTGTTAAAACTGGGGTTGTAGGAAATAATTCAAACAGCAGCTTCTCACAAGCGTGAAGCGTTACTACATGCCCAATTCCTTCTCCATATTATAATAATTGTAAAAACTAGAAAGTTTATATTAGGTGTCCTTTGATGGTAAACGTGGAAATTTTCAATTCGAATTATGTGATTTAGATTAAATTAAGAGTTTATAATTTGATCGAGGTTAATTGGAATTGACTTTTAACGCAATTTTCCCTACATGGTTTCTTAATAATTTGATGCTCTCGCATTTTTAAACTTATCTTTTTTTTTTTCTTTCCCATAAAAAGTGATCTGCGTCAATTGACTATTAATAAAAAAAAAGATGTTGTTATCTCTATTAAGAGTTTCAGAGATATTCCGATCGTTACTTATGATTTATGTATGGTGAAAATATTTTTCACATACAATCCAATAAATTTTTCAGAATATGTAAACCTTTTTGACAGATTTATGGTGACAATTATCAGACAATTATTGCATTGAATGATTTGATTCCTAATTACAAGCCGGACATTTTATTTTTAATGGAAACAAAAGTTATTAACTATCTTATGAAATTTTTTCATAATTTTTTACATTTTGATGGTTGCTTTTAAGTCAATAGACAATGATTGTGAGGAGACATTTCGTTAATGTGGAAAAGTCATGAGTCTGTTTTTGTGATTGATTTTTTTTAAATTTTATTGATTTGGTTGTTTCGGAAGGTAATATTCAATGGAGGTTTACTAGTTATTATGAGTTTCCGGAATCGTAAGGACGACGTTAGTCTTGAAACCTTATTCGAGTTTTATCTCGTAGAAACTCTTTTCCGTGATTTTGTTCGGGAGACTTTAATGATTTATACTCGAGAGATGAGAAAAAATTATGAATATCTTTGCCAAATTATCTCATATAGGGATTTAGACAGTTACTTGAGCAGTATTTCTGTTGAATTATCTTATGCAGGGATTTTGATTTTGAATGATTGTAAATATTTATTAGACTCTATAACTAATATTTCTATTAGATAGGTTCGTCGTAATACTACTCTAACTGCTCATATTTTGGCTAGAGATCTATCAGGCATAATCGTCTCTCTGTTTTGGATGATATCTCTTTTTGTTTGATAAAATTTTATTAATACAATCAGTAACTTTATTTTCAAAAAAAAAATAATTTGATCGATGAATTCTTTTTAAATCATAATTCATTAAGTATAATTTCAATTTCACTCACCATACCTAACTTTGATTGTGTGTATTATGATGACTTTAACAAGTATGGTATTAATAGACTAAATAATAAATATGTTAATTATTTAATAAAAATAAGCCATCTGAAAAATATACTGAAAGTGCAATTATTTTTTTTTTAAAAGATATTCTGCTATTCTGCAATGCAATATTCCATCAACTCTCAAAAAGGAAATTATCTTTTATATTTTAAAAAAGTTATCCGTTTATTTATATATAAACTTGATTCATTTATTTCTTAAAAATTTTATTACCCAAATCAAGTATCACAATTTTATCATTTCAATATCATTAATATCGATTTCAGAAAATACAAATGAGTTTTATAATTGACTTTAGAGATTTTAATATAATATGATTAAAAAAAGTTCATATTAGGCAATGGGTTGCTGCTTGCTGACCATATTTTTGTTTTTATATATAAATAGATTATTATATAGATTAAATATACTATAAATTAAACTTTTTATTGATAGCGTTAGACATATAAAAGACTCAAATATATATAGATACTTGAGTCAAGTGTATATAATCTATAAATTAATGAACCATTTATTTATTAATTAAAATAATGATAGATACTATATTTAAATTTAAATTATTAAAATTCTATTAAATATATATCATGACCTCATGTGCCAGCCACATCTTATGAACTTTATGTTATCCTGAATTTTAATTAAAATAATAATATAATCCACAGTCTAAGTGAAATTTAATCACATTCCCATGATTTTTTCTTCTTTCTGGTTTTTTATTGGGACATATTTCTGATAATTCATTGGTTGAAGTTTTAATTAATATTATGTTGAATAAATAATATAATTTTTTGACTTAAAGGTATTTTATATTTTTCCTGATAAGCCGTTGGCATTGAAGGACTCCAACAGTAATGTTTTGTCTTTTATTTAGATAAGAACGAAATAAATTATTACGTTTTAATGAAATAAAAGGAATCCAATAAGCAAATTATAATTAATATTTCCCTCTAAAATTGAAATTGAAATTGAAAATATTCAAGCTCTCCTCGGATTATTACATGGACTTTTCAGGTACCATGAAGTCGTCATCATGGAAACCTCCTCCTAATGCCTGATCTCATCTTCTAACTGTGGTCCGATTCGGTGAGAGACTGGGGGAGGTCACAACCCACCCGTGCTCATTTAATTAATTAAATATATTAATTAAAATATATTAAAAACTATTAACTTAATTATGAAAATACAAAAATAATAAAATATTTTTTAATTTGCTTTTCCAAACTACATTTAAAAATTATATATTTTTTATTCCTCAATATCAAACATGTTCATAATAGTCATATGGAAATCTTACATTGACAAGGTAGAATGCAATATTAAAAATTTAATATTAAAAAATAAATAAATTTCACTATTATTGTTTTTTAATTAAAAATTAAAAATTAAAAATTAAAGAAATAAAATATGAAATTACTTGTTACCCGACTTAAATCTGTGAATTCATTATTATTTTTAAAATTATAGAAACTAAAAATTATTAATTATGTTATTCATATGATTAAGTTTTATTACATGCATGTACTCTAAACTTAAAAAATATAAATTTTACTATTATTTTTTTAATTAAAAATTAAAAATTAAAGAAATAAAATCTGAAATTACATGTTACCCACTAAATCTGTGAATCCATTATTACTTTTTGAATTATGGGGTCTAAAAATTATTAATTATGTTATTCATATAATTAAGTTTTATTACATGCATGTACCCTAAACTTAAAAAAGGTGGAAAATCCACGCGCCCGTTGCTTACAGGGTAGAATGTAATTAGGTAGAAGGAGTGAAGAGTTTGGTTTATTTTTGGAAAAGGTGGTCCGAAAACATCAAAATGGAAAACGCTCGTGCCTGATTAAATTTTAAATCCATTATTTAAAAAAATAAAAAGAAGAGATTTTGATTAATACAAATACTGGCAATGCGCACTTGAATACATCCACCTCGAAATCCAAAACCCAGCTCAGCAATACATGCAACAGACTAAGAAAAGAGGCTTCCACGTTTCCCTACATGCAGCAGAACAAGCCATTAGCCATAACAGATCAGAGGAATTGAGACTCTCAGTCACCTCCCAATGCTGAATCACACCTTCCACGCCACATCCCCCTCTCTTGTTTTTCTATCTGTTCTTCCATTTACGTCCTCGCTCGTTCTCATCTCTTTAATCTCAATGCACGAATCTTCCTTCCATTCTATAATGCATACAACAAGGCGGTTGAGTCTTCTCTTGGCATTACGTAGCTATTATTTATTGCAATTTTAATTTTTTTGTTATTATTTTTATTATTTTTCCATATCGTATGGCCCTCTAGTGGGGCTCTCCTGCCAGTCTTCTCAGATGTCTTCCTTTTTTTATTATTATTTTTTCAGTATATTAGGTCTTGATATGGGGTGCCAGTTCCCAGTGCAGAGAACGCCCATTAGTGAGTTAGAGAGTGAGAGTAACTGATAAGAATGAACGTCTTTCCATCAGGAGATGTTGGGGATGTTCCGGCCGCCAACGCCCAACCAGGCGTAGATGGCTCTGAAAATGTAAAAGGAGTGCCAACCAGTTTAACTGATCTTGGTTTCTCCAGTGAGTTTGAGCGCCAGCTCCAACTCGAAAATGATCCTGAACTCAAGTTCATTTCACTGCATGAATTGGACAATGACGATGTATTTCTTGCACTCCACGATATCATCGTCACCCGGAATACTAACATGGCTTATGACCATGTCCATAGTGAAATGACGGTGATGGATTCAACTCCTAACATGGTTCGTAGCCATGGTTTTTCTTCTGGGGAAAACCCTCCTTTTAACTTTGGCTATGATCAATTTTTTTCATCTGATGATAAAGGGAAGGGGGTGGTGGTGGATGAAACCCCATCTCATAACTTTGTTCTCGATCATGTTGGTCCATATAAGGAAACGGAGGTGGTGACCCCAACCCTTGACATGGCCAATGTCGACTACGATTTTCCTTTTGAGGAGATGGGAGACGACCAAAGCCAGGAGCTTCAGCCACCTTCTGTTTTATTCACTACTGATCTAAAACCTCGTCTTCGCTGGACCTTTGAACTCCATCAATGTTTTCTTAAGGCTGTCAATGACCTTGGTGGACCGAAAAGTTAGTAACCATTTTCATATCTGAGTGACTGCTTTATTTCTTGGTTTAAAAATTAGATTGAGTTCATAAATTATATTTGTTTTAATCAAGCTCATTTGGTTATTAATCTAATTATAATTTCGTTGCTTTTAAGGGGAAAAAGTATTTTCTTTTTTCATCTTTATAACAAGGAAATGTTATTTAGGGAATGTTAAGTAGCTGGCTAATGCAATCAAGTTTTTGGGTGTTTTTTATTTTTTTTATTTAGATTGTGTTACAGTCTTAGCTTTAAATTTATGGATCCTATAATTCTGTAGATCTTAGGAATATTTTTGATATAGATTGAGTAAATTTATCATTTTCCATCGATAAATTTATCGTTTTCGATCCATACAAAATTGATATAATTTTTTTATATTTAATTATTTTTTCTTTTTATATATTTCGTTATAAGAAGTTCGTTAATTAAAAAGATGCTTATATAATATTTATTATGTGTATTTGTCGTTTTTTATTATATTATACACGTTTTTAATTTATATTGAAAATATGATAATTTTAATATTTTATTATTAATTTAGTTATCGACACGTGGAATGCGTGTTTAGTATATTTTATTTTATATATTCCCATAATCGAATTTAGCTTAACAGTTTTGCTTCATGTCATTCTAGAGTTCATATCATTGTCTTCCACAAATTGGGTATTAAATGTTGCTATTGTTTGTTTATTTTCTTAGGGTGCCGTCATTTGTGCAATCCACACCAAAAGCTTCCTTTTTTGAGAATTAAATTAATTATAAAAAATTGCAGTTTATAGTCTGTTATTTCAAAAACCAAAGTAATTACGACTGACTGCATGACTTGCCATTCACTAGCTCACCTTGTGATTATATGAAGCATATTGACATTCATTATCTTACATGTTTATTCTCCATGTCATGACTGGTAACTCATATTAACAGAAGCATGTCCAAAGGATATTCTAAACTCAATGAAGGTTGAGGGTTTAACTCTTTACCATGTGAAGAGCCACCTCCAGGTCTGTTTCAACTATTCTTCACATGAATATTGTTTCCATTTTAGAAGCTTTTTTTCTTTTCCTTTTCTGAGTAACAGCTCTAAACAGAAGGAAGACTGGCATTTACTATGAGTAACTAACTTTATTTATGTGAAATATTGCAGAAGTACAGGCAAAATCCAGATTCAGTGAGCCAGTGGTGTGAGATGAACCAAAACGGTGAGTTTCTGGTTGATAATATTCGTGTGAGAGAACCTTCCGAATGAACAATCACATATGCTGAAAGGAAAAAAATAGTTAATTTTTCTAATTTCTTTGAATGCAATATAATGACTGATTGAGAGAAACTATAAGATTTATAATGTATAGAGGGAGAAGTGCACATTGATGGGTTAAACAAAAGCTTTTAGAACCTTCTGATACATTTAATTTGTTTCACTGTGAATTCCACTAGTTCAAAGTTCCTTAGGTTCTCAAGTCCCACAAGGCTCAAGCAGCTCCTTGGGCTCGTCATCACTTGGAGAAAATCTGTAAGATATTTACTGATTTATTTACATAAACACACATACTTTGCATTGAAAAAAATTTATCTTGAGGTTGCAATCAATCTTACATGTGCAACTTTTGTGCTGTTGCGTATTGCAGATCCTCATACGACAATAACAAGGGCAAATCAAAAGTTGGTGAGGGAAGTGCGAGTAGTCTGTATGCGCCAGTGGAGGTAACGTTAATTCTTTCTCTAACTGTGAGAATCATTTCTGGGTTTGTTCATAATTAAACCAACATGATTTATTATCATGTTAGTCTTCAGTTCTGAGCATTGTTGCTTGTAAGAAAGTGGGACTCAGTTATATGAATTGAATTTGGTAATAACTTGGAAGAGTTGATCTACTTTTCACTTTTGTGCAGCCTGCGAACATTTCTACAAGGTTTCAGGAGGCACAAACTAACTATTTGAACAATTCACTGAGAAATGCACAGAGGATGCTTTCTTATCCATACTATGGATATGGAGGTGCAACCATAGGCAGTGGAAGTTACTATGGACATGACTTCAATACCATGGGAAGAGTTCCAACTCTATACCAAAACCTGATAAATTCATACAACACATATTATGGAATGGACGCTTACAGACAACCTACTGTATCGTTTCCAGCTGCACCGTTTCCACCTTCTCCAAGTCTGGGTTATACTAGAGGCAGCTTCTCTCCCTACAGTCAGGTTCCCAGAAATTTTTATCAGGAAAGGTCCAGGAATTTGTATCAGGAAACTTTCAGAAATTTGTATCAGGAACGTCTCAGAAATTTATATCAGGAAGGTTTCAGTGCAAACCCTGGACGGGCAAATAAGAGGCCAAGGACCTCAGGGATATGAATCTCTGGAAGTTTAGTTCAAGTGTGATGAGGGTACTCTCTCAACTATGGTTTTCTTTTCAGCCCTAGTGTGCATGCAGTTGCTGCAGGGACCTCTAAGTTATGCAACAAACTGCCAGACCAGTTTAAGTGTTTTTAATTTAGTATGTTTGATTGTGTTGTGTATTTGTGTCTGTGTGTGTTTTTATGTATGTCGTTCGACTTTATAATATGAATCAAATGATCAAACTTGATCTCATTTGGTTTAATCTTTAGGTTTTTATTTTATTTTTTTAAATCTTAGAAAGCATTATTTTTATTTTTTTAGGAAATTATTTAATTGATTTTTATCAAATTGAATTGGTCAGAAGAATAAATCAATTGATAAATTTGATTTAAAAATGGTAATTAATAAGTAAATGCACTGATAGATTTATGCATGATATTTATAGTAATTATTCTCCAAACTATTAGGTGATATGTACAGTTGTCATATTAATTCTGCCTTAAATCTAGATTTAAGACTGTCACCGTTTACCTATTACATAAATTACTCGGCTATCTTTGGGGTAAAGATAGCAGCAACCAGCCAGATAGTGGAGGAACTGGAGAACTCGCGATGCCGCTCATGCAACGCAGAAGACATTCACGTAAACTGGTCTCAACGTCCACACAAGGCAGAGTCACATGAATGACGCCAGGGGCTCAGGAGGCTTCTGAAGTGCTGGCCTGATTTGTTAGTGGGCCGAGCCGGCCTTTCATTTTTTTAAACTGTTGCAGGTTGGGGAGATTCGTACAAATAACACATTTATAAGTGATGGGTTAATATGACGGTAACTAATATTAAAGTTGAATTAGGAGGTAATGGATTCAACTCTATCAATCCGTTTACCATTTACCCCTAATTAGAGAAAAAAAAACCTATATCACATTATATCTTGTTAAATGTAGAATGAAAAGCGATTGATGGTAATCTTTATTATTATTATTATTATTATTATATATCTACAAATAGCAGGGATTTTGTTGTTCCAATGAGATAGCCAGTAAACTCATCTAATGTTCATAGAGTAAGTACCTGTGGAGCTGATCCTTTCCATCATTCTGTCTAATGGATGGATCAACTGCTTTTGACTCTGCTCATATACAACCAGCATGTACAACGTTTGATTTCAGTTTATTAATTGTTTCATTCTCATCGCTTTTAAAAGGAAAACAAAATAAGAAGGGAAACTTGCATGGTGATTACGGAAAAATTCATCAAGATAACATAAAATAATTAATTTTAAATTTTACTTTAAATTTATACCCAACTTGATTTTTACATTTTAATTATTTTTTTAAATATTTTAAATATTTTCATATATTAAAATTTTATAAACTCATTTTTCAACTTTTGAATAATTTTAATAAAATTTTTAATTTTTTAATTTATTTTTTTTTTATTTCGTCTAACCAAACAATATTAATGAAAATTTCTAACGGAATTTAAATGATATCATTTTTAAAAGATTAAAAATAAATTAATATGTATTAAAACTATGTTTGGTGCACCGTAATAAAATATTATGAAATCAAAACTTCAATTAACATTTAATAGAAAGGTTAATTGTATTGTATACCAGATATAACACAAGCGTAGAGCAAAAGCCTAAGTAATAAGGATTCAAGATGGCTGATGAGGTAAATATTCTATCTTTTTAAAATTGTTGTACATGGCCGATTAATTGAACATGTATCAAACAGCTTGATTTCAATAGTATCTATCAGAAGTTCATAACATAATTGCAAATTTTCCAAAGAGAGAGGAAAAAGAAGGGAAGATTGCATCCGAAAGAACACAGCCTAATTTCAAACGAGGTTGTCTTTAAGCTTGCTTCCTCAAGGTCTTAGTTTCATCAGTAAGTTACGCACAATACAGTAGCACATGGGAGCGTGCGCAGTGCGTTGCTGCCCTGAAGGGGTTGGGTTCTATATCCCCCGGGGCTAAAAAATTCTTCCCATATAAGATTTTAACTTTCATATTGAACATCAACTTTTCAGAAAGGTTTTTCCCATTTCACTGCTTATGGTACAAGTACTTCAACATCAAAGGCTTAATTGAATAAGCATGACACTTGCAATATCGCAACACTTAACCTTACCAAAACATCTATGCCTCTAACAAAGCATCAAAATATTAAAATGCCGAGATAAATTTCTGAATCCTTGACTGTGCTCGCTCTTTCTCCTCAGGTCCATCCAGATCACCAATGTTGTCATGATATTCCTATCGAGTTAACAGGAAGCAAATGAACAAGTAAAACAACCATTGATTTTCATTGTCATCATAGCCCATTTACATACAAAAACACGCAAGAAAAAAAGGGGTATCCCACCAATATATTTTATGAATTGAAAATTTGATCTTCCTAAAAGCCTAAACCTATGAAATTCCTTTTCACATTGCATCTGTTGACCACATATAAGAGGGAATTTCAAAGAGATGAACAGGCCTATTAGATGATGACCAAGTTGGTCCAGATGGCTTTAGTGTAGTCCAAATCTTACACACCTGAACCAGCATATAGAAATCTATAGGCCATCATCTAGTACTAGTACTTTGGCAAGGAAATTCTAGCTGTCCATCACAATCATAAAATGAAAAATTATAACTGATTCAGTACTAGTTCACATTAATTTACCAATGATTGTACAATTGCAAATGAAAGAACGCACAATATGAGGCTAATCTATATGTGCTAGACAAATCAAGTGGTCTCACAAACAACAAAACTGACAGCCAGACTAGTGCCCAGGGAGTCATCCTTAGACTTCAACCAACCTGATAGGCACAATGAGCTCAACAAAGCATGGCTACCATTCATATTCATTCAAAGAAGCAAAAAAATATTTTATGAAAAATAAAAGCATGGTATATGTCAAAGATAAAAGAGTGGGAAGTCTAGTGATTATAGCTTAAGCCTGCCATTGATAGGCACAATGAGCTTACAAAAGCATGGGTACCATCCATATTCGCCCAAGAAGCAAAATAATATTTTATGAAAAATAAATGCATGGTACATGTCAAAGATAAAAGATTGGGAACTCTAGAGATTAAAGCTGGACTTTCATAGAACATACCTGAAGTATATCCTTAACATCCTCCCTAGTAAGCTTATGCTGCTTCAGTAGTAGTTCAATTCTTGCTCTCATTCGGGAGTGCCTTCACAAAATCCAAATCAAATGAAAGAATGATGACCAAAAGACAAATTTACATATAGAACTTCTCTGATGAGTAGGCAATGATAATTATAACTGGTGGCACACTTACTCAGAGCACCAAAGATGACCCAGTATAACTGCTATCAACTGCAGATTTATGCAAACCAATGTTAGAAATTTAAACAAAAAAATCCAATAGCATAAAAGTACTTGAAAACCAAATGTTTGAATTTTATATCAAAATAAAGTCCCATCAGCTTCACTTCTCCGAGTTAACATGAAATATTCATTGATTTATGGTTTTGAGGAAGAGCAGTATGATCTAGGATTTAATAATGACAAATGAGTAGTTTAACCAAAGGTACATTTGCATAGAAGGATTCAGGATCCTACCAGTGAAATCAAAGGAAAGAAAGGTGACAAAGTACTTAAGCAGTACTTAGCACTTCTCTTTAGTGCGTCACAAGCAAAGATGCCAAATTTTAGCACCTTCCAGAACTTGTGCCTTTAGTACCTCACAAGCATAAGATGTCAAAATTCTTACAAACCAAAATGTTAATTTCACTAGGCACTCACTTTGGCACCTCATGCTTGAGCTTTACAAGTTGACAAGCTCCTTTGACTGTTCTTTAGTCAAATCAATAACTGGATAACACTTAATGCACTTAGTTTTTTCTTTTCTTTTCTTTTTCTCTTAAATTCAATTCAGATTATGTTCTTAAGCTACAAGTTGATCTAGTGATATCTCATTTTAGAATCATATATAAATGGGATTATAAATTCTATTCTCGTAGTTAAGATTTTAGGTTTCAAGAACTAGAGTAAGGTCATCTTCTCCTGGTGTTTGGGAATGTTTTAAGCGGTATGGGATTTGCTGCACTATTACTACCAGGGTCCAAACTCCAAGAAGAACAACATCAATGCTTTAATCATTGAAAGTTGACAACGATGTGAAGCTACATTGTGGTTGATGTAATTTATTTCAAGTAACTTTGTAGAACTGCATTATACAGTCTGCAACACAAACAAATCCACTTATATACTAACTAATTTAATGGCAAAACCCGACAGGAAATCAGCAGTACAAAACCTGACCTGAAGAGTATAGAGCCCAGATTCCAGTCTACGATTGTATCTTTCCTCTTCATCCATCTGCAAAATTCTCAGTATTTTATAATATATATTTTCAAAGAAAAATACATACATGAGATGGAAAAAATAGGAAAGCAAATACCTCTAAATCTTCAAGTTCAAGCTGGTTCATCCGTTCAGTCTCTACTTTTACTCTATCTGAATATCTGGTCAAGGTTACTCAATGTTAGTGGCATGAATCTATTTAAAGGGAATTTACCCAAGAACCCATGTTGCTTTACATGCAGAAGTAGTGAGGTAGAAGCCAGAACATCTTACAGTTCATCAGTTCTACAAAGAGTAGAAGATGAAAGAAAGGTGGAAATTATATAATTTAATCCTAGAAATCCAAACTATATCTGCCTCCAGTATTAGTATTGTTGAAAAGGAAAAGAAACAAGTGGGATCATTACCTGATATACAACTCCATAAGACGGTCTATCTTCTCACATTCATTTTCCACAAATTTACTTAGCAATCTTTCCCTTCTAGAACCTCTCAAAATTCCACCTAGAAAAGGAAAAAATTTTAAGCAATATCAGTTGACAAATCATGATGGGGAAACACACAGTATAGTTAACATTCTAGGAAAGAATATGTTGCTGTTTGCATAATGCAATATCATTTTGTGGATTTAGCTATTTACTATTAGACCCAACAGTATGCTTCCAGTACAGTTACAGCCACTGCCCTCACTAGCAATTCATGGAAAATCAAATGTAATGGCACATGGTTATAGTTTGCAAATCAAGCATGATATAAAAAGAAAAGAATTAAATTGTCAAATATAAACTAAAACTTATAATGTCAAAACCATTCAGACTGATTTTGATAATTTCATTTTCAACCCTTCCAACAAAGGCCATTAAGTACATTCCTTTATTAAAAATAGTGACAAAATGGATAATAATTACAATTATAATGTTGCCTCAATTTCATCAATTGCGGACCTGAGATAACAGTGACTTCAAGAAAGACAAGGTCACAATTGATGAACAACTCCGAAAGCACACCAGCCAAACGTCAATTAAGTAGCAACTAGCAAGTATACAGTTGAAACCATTTGCTACTTTTCCTTTCCTTGTTTTCTTTTTACCGACCTTCCCCCCCTCCCCTTCTCTCCCTTCCTCAACTTCTTTTTTTTTCTAGGGAGGAACTGCAAAGGCAGGGCTGCTTCTAATTAATTCATGCACCAACACATAGTGCTTAAAAGTGTTTAACTTGCCTGCTTACCAAATAATGATGCAATTAGGGATACAATGCGTTCTTCTAACTCCTCTTGGTACCGTTCTTTCTTGTTCTTCTTGCTCATGGGGATCTAAAAGATAGAAGGTGAAAACAGGTAAGTTTTATCAGCATCTAAGAAGACTCAAAGAGAACAAAGGGCCTTTAAAATAACATATCCATTTCTTTATAGCATTATGCAGTGGAAGAGCCGAAGAGGTACTCAGAATTTGCCATGAATAACAAATTAACAATAAAAAATGCCAGCATGAGAGATGAGGGACGTTTGTGGCTTTTCGGAAGTGATAGAAACTAATACAACATAGACAAATTTTCCATGGAGAAATGCACCAGATAAGAGTTTCTTTGACTCTAATCCCCATTTCCTAATAAATTCACAAAACGCAAGAAAGCGAATAACCAGAAATTACAAAAGGTTCTAAATTGTTACTAGGAGCTCAAACTTTCCATGAACTTTCCATGAACTAAATAATGGAAATTAAAGTATCATGCTTATTGAACTATCCCTGTCCCTGTCCTTAATTACAAGGTGACATGTTACACACTTGTCTGGGAAAAATTTAAGCCTTAAAATAAGTAAAATGCATGTAAGAATTAGCATTGAAGGGGTAAAAAGAAAAGAAAGAATGCTACTAAAAATTTGTGGAAAGAAAAGCAGCAAAGCTGGAGAAACTTGCCTTACCCATGAAAGCGGCAAACGCTGTCTTCAAACCCAATACATCTACAAACCGTTCACATGCTGGCGGGTACTTGGTCATAGCAAAATCAAGCGCCCTTATGGCAGACCCATAAGCAGATTTCTTCTGCTTCATAATAATAATCATCAACTCCACACCCTCAGCCTTTACAAACCTCTCTTTGTTCTCCAATGGCATCAACAAGCAACATAAACAATCAAAGAGATTCTCTACCATTTCCTCCTCATCGGAGCTCTTGGGGTCCTTGGACTTGTACATCGCCACAGCCTGCAAAACCACATCCACACCATTCATCTGCCCCAATCTCTTCTGGTTGGCAGTGCTGTTCTGCAATAAAATGGCCAATATCTCCGAGGCATACTGCTTGTTGCTATCGAACTCCCTCACCTTTATCTTCCCCAACAACCACCTTAGTATCTTGGTTCTTTCACACACCAATTCCGCCACCGCCGGCTTCACCTCTATCAAATTCTCAATCGTCGCAAGTGAATTATACACAGCAGACATCTCATCAGGGTCCGTGTCTGATAGTCTCTGCAGATTCTGAACCAGCAATTCCAATACATTGTTTTCTATAAGGGCATCAACAAGGACACGTGCAGGCTCATCGTTATCCTCAAGAACATCCTCGTCGGTGAGGTCCTGGAGCAACTGGACCACGTCAATAGCTATATCAGTGTTATCATGAGAAAGGAGGCCAAGTATAGAAGGAATAGTGTTAAGATTGACGAGGTCCGGGTAAAGCTCGGGCCCTCCGGCGAGAAGTTTGAGCTTTTGGAGCTCTTGATGGAGCTCGATCTCGGAGTCGGCGAAGCGTTCAGGCTGGTCGGGATACTTGAGGCGAGCCTCGATATTCTCTTTGTAACGGCGCTCGAAAGAGAGGACAAGCTTCTTTAGAGTACGAAGGTCCAACACTTCGACAGCGCTTTCTTTTTGGGATTTCTCGGCGACTTCCAAGAGGGAGAGATCGAAGTTGTCGCTATCGTTATCGTTAGATGGGTTGCCGTTGGACGCAGGGAGTGGCGGAGAGTCGCCGCCGCGCTTGCGTTTGGTGTTGTAGCTGCGAGCGTTATCTACTTCCATTTCTGAGCCCTACTGTGTGACGATCAGTCCCTAGGATATCGGGTTCCTTTCCGGCCGCTTGCTCCGGTCCCAATCGAAACGCGGAGTAATCAGTAATGGGGCCACTGCAATTTTTTTAGGCTATTCTCAAAGGCAACAGTAGTTTATTGATGTGAAGGCCCATTCCAACTTGAGGATCTAAGGATCCCATACAGGCCATGTATGAACTTTAAATACAGGGCCCAAAAAACTATAGCTACATCACATTAACAAGAATATTTGGCGATGCATTTGATTTCTTTACTAATAATTTTAATGTAAGACTTTTTTTTTTTTTAAATTTTAAACTCTTTTTGGATGGATCATTCTTTAGCGTCTTAATTTATTCTTTATCTATTTTTTATTATTTTGTAAAGACTTCCATCCATTTGCTTTGCTCGATGATAGGCATCTCTGGAATTTTTAGCCACTTCTCTTTCTCTAAATGGCTACCCTTTAAGAGTAAGGACTATAATGCCGACCAGCTTTGTATAGCATTCTCTTCTTTAGATTGGATCCATTAATTGGGGAACAATGAATCCTTGTGTAATTTGGTATTTTGAATAACTGATACAGTAGATACTGGCGCCTTTTGGTTTATTTTTATCTGGTCTATTGTCTTGCACTAGCAGAGCAAATACTGTTAAATGTTCTCCCATCACAAACCAATGAGCCCGTTGGATCCATTTATTGAATAGCCACCTTTATTATTTATCCTCTTTTTTTCATTTATCTTGAGAATTATGCAGGATTCAAATAGTATTGTTGTAGTAGTCTAGATTATGTCAGACATCCGCAGTCCTGACTCATGTTTATTTGATAATTCAACTCTTAAAGCGTGTTCCATGTTTGTGTCTCATGGTTATGTTGATATGTTTTAGACTTGTTTCTTGAATCTTTGAATGTCTCCCATGTATGCTGGTACATTTGCTGAAAAAGATGAATGCTTAAGAAGTTTATTGGTTGTTCAAGAAAAGACTTAGTAGGAAAATCTGGTTTTGATCGTGGTTGCTTCAACTCTTCACTTTATAATAGAACAATTGTTTCGGGTAAGGACATCTGGACGTTTGTAGGAACTAGGAAAAAGAAAAAGCGTGAAAACTGAAAATTTTGAACTGGTGTCAATTTCAACTTTTGGACATATATTCTCTTAGTTAATACTCATACCTGAGGAAAAGTAATTAGTTGGAGATAGTCAGGATGCTATTGTCACTACACATCCTGGTTGTCTGTAAAGTGCCCTGTTATGAGTTTAAGTCTGTTTTGGATTTTGAGAGAGAGATGAAATTGAATACGTATGTGAAACAGTCTCTCATCTTCTCTGTTTTTAATAAAGCACCTAATTTCAGTTTGAAACCGCCGAATCTTTACCAGTTGTTTGATCTTATGACTAGGCACTTTTGCTTCATAAACTGAGAGGAAAAACAGTTCACTACATACAGTCATTGTTATTGGTGCTGGAATTTCAGGGCTTGCTGCTGCAAGAATCCTCTATGATGCATCTTTCAATGTCAGCTTACTAGCTTAGCATCTAAATAAAGTACAAATTGTGGATGAGGATTTTTTATACATCTGCCAGCACCCAAATATATGCACATGCATCTGCATGAATTAGTGACAGATTGTTGCTATTGTTTAGGTAATTGTGCTAGAATCACGAGATAGACTTGGTGGTCGTATTCATACTTGACTATTCATTTGGTTATCCGGTGGATTTGGGAGCATCATGGTAACATATACCTCCCCCCTCCCCCTTACCTACCCACCAATCGTTAGTAACCCTTCTGGTGATGAAATATAAGGTGTAGGAAAGAAGAAATTTTGATATATACGTTCCTGAATTCTGATTTAAGCATGAGATTCTTCAGTAGTGCTTGCGTACTGTAGGCAAGAAGGACTTGCAAATGAAGTGTTGCAATGGTACATATGTAGAATGGAAACTTGGTTTGCAGTTGATGCAGATATGATATCACTGAAACGTGGGATCAGGCAAGTTCCATATATCATAATCTTTGTAGTGCCTGACACCTATTTGAATAAAAATAGACCAGGAAATTAGACCATAAAATAAAGACGGACATGATTTACGCTTAGGAGTGTGGGAGGGTCCTCCTTAGAATGATCTTCAAAATAGCTGAGAAATTTGTAGAGTGTTTTTAGAGGAATAGATACAAAATGAATTGTTTTTAGAGGAATAGATATAAATTGAAATTAAGTGATTTTGCTAAGATTTATCAACTACTTTAGTGATGGTGTGTAAAACTAAGGCAAAGCAAGGTATGACATTATATTGGTAAGGCTTGGAACTTGTTTACATTAAAGAACTTCCATGGCTATCTCTAAAGGGACACCCCAGTTGTATAGGCTTGGAACTTTCACAAGGATATCTCAGGTATACTTTTGCTGGAGTCAGAGTGGGAAGGGTTGTGGTAAGATGAGCACTAATTTCAGTTGTGTGGCTCATCCAATGTATTGGGGAAAAAAATCTGAGGTTTTTTAACATGAAGTGAAATGAAAATTTTAGATATTGTAATTGTAATGTATATTTATGGTTTTATTTTTTCTCATGAGAAATTCTTTCAATATCAAGCTTTTCTATGTTAAGATCATTTTGGGTTTATCTTATGCGTGGCTACATAGTTAAGGTTGTTCTTTGTGGACAGGAGCATGTCCTTTCTGGTGGGCGTGGACTTATGGTACAAGGTTATATTCCTGTAATAAAAGATCTTGCAAAAGACATTAACATATGCTTGTCATTTTGGAACAATTTGAGCTACATTTGACTTGAAATATAGAAATGACCTGTGCAAAAGGACATGAAAAAAAGGAAGGTTAAGGGTAGGAGTTCTATTATAATGATATTGTAAGCTTCCTCTTTCACATGTAGCTTTCCTGTCCTTTTGGTTTATTTTTCTTCATTTTCACTATATATTCTCACATCTTTTCTGAAAGTCACGTGGTTTCTATTTTGCTATTGAGTGTGAGTCCTGATGCCTGATTCTTTAGCCTAAAGGATGATAGTCAAATTAATTGTGGAATTTTAGAATCAAGTTGTGCATATCTGTAGCAGCTCAGAACTAGAGTAAGTTGTCTACAATAAATGCATATTATATGAACTGCTTTCCTGGTTTTGTTTGTTGGAAGGCCTGTGTGGATGAGCAGTGAAAAATCGAGATGACATACTGAATCCACCCATGTCCATGCGTCATTTACATAAATGCTTGCTGAAGTGTGCCTGTAACATCAGCTGCAATTGAAATTTTTAGCATGTGAATGAACATGGAAACGAAATTGTCAAGAAATTTGTATTTGTAATTGGTTAAAATATTATAATGAAGAAAGGGATTGAGTGCTTGAATGCAAATTTTGCATGGGGATTTACATGAAGCTGTTAAAATCACTTGATTTCTCTCACATTCATGGGATTGCATATTTATGAGTAACAATAACACTTGGTGCAAATAAAGGTTTCGTTCTTTCGTGAATCTTGATAAATAGGGTAACAAAAATATGCTACGGGCCTAATAAGGTGATGGTCATGGTTGAGGATGGAAGGAACTTTATAGCTGATGCTGCTATTGTTACAGTACCCATTGGGATTCTAAAAGCCAATTTAATTCAGTTTGAACCCAACTTGCCAGATTGGAAAGTTGCTGCAATTTCAGATATCGGTGTTGGCAGTGAAAATAAGGTTGCAATCAAATTTGATGAAGTATTTTGGCCAAATGTGGAATTCTTGGGTATTGTCACACCGACTTCTTATGCTTGTGGTTATTTTCTCAATCTTCACAAGGCAACTGGCTATCCTGTACTGGTCTATATGGCCGCTGGTAGGTTTGCATATGATCTTGAGAAGCTATCTGATGAGTCTGCTGCAAATTTTGTGATCTTACTTCTGAGGAAAATGTTTCCCGATGCAACAGAGCCGGTAATTTCTTTTTCACCAAGTTTTATATTTTAGTTTCAAGAGGATTTATATGCTGTATCTACCTGAGGCCATCTATTTGAAAAAGTATGGCTTCCAGGGATAAAAGCGATGGTGTGTATGCGTGTTGTTGGATTCTAATTGTCAGTTGCTATTGTACTCATGCCTATTTCTTGCATTTTTCTGCATATAATTTGTTCTGGAGGACTGAAATTTAAGCAAACTAGTGTTGATGATTTACGTCAACTTTCTGACTGTCATTTGGTGGTTGTGCTTGGAGTAGGTTCTGTATCTTGTTTCGCGTTGGGGAACAGACCCAAACTCACTCGGTTATTCTGCATATAATTTGTTCTGGATGACTGAAAGTCAGGAGATGTGTACGAGAGGCTTTGTGCACCCTTGGGAAGTCTTTTCTTTACTGGGGAAGCTGTTAGCATGGATCATCAGGGATCTGTGTACGGAGCTTACTCAGCTGGTGTCATGGCTGCCGAGAACTGTCAAAGGCATGCATTAGAGAATCTTGGTCACCTGGAGAAGCTCCAACTTGTACCTTTAAGGTGTGAACTTCATGAAGCGGCATTTCCCCTTCAAATCTCAAAAATGTAATATTTTCATTCGGCAAAAATGTAAGATTTATGAATGTTATTTGCTAAAATTCAAGTTGCTCTTTAAAAAGTAGTTTGTCTTTGTTTACTGGATTCATCTGGGTGTTCTTTCATGTTTTTATCTTTAAGATGATTATCAAAAGATCTTTGCAACAGCTGGTCATGGGTTTGAGTAAAAATAGGGAAATTGGGTTCTTATTGAAAAAGTGTTTCTATTAATACAAAATAATGTTATCTAGTATCTCTATAAAACGATATTTTATTGAATAAAATTCTGAAAAATAAAATATTTTTTATTTTCTCAAAATAATAAATTTTAATTTTTAAAAATTCTGAGACGGTTGTTTAAAAAATATAACAATAATTTATTACAACAAAATCAAGATAATGTTTTATTTTTGTAACAAAAATATTAGACTCAATTCAGCATTGTATGCTAATTTGGTTATAAAATTTTTTAATTAATCCAACTTTCGATAGACTAATTCTTTTTTTATTGATAAATTACCTTTTCATTTTTAAATAGTATTAAAATTAATATATATGTTTAATTATATAAAAAATTCTGACTTTTTTTATTTCGTTGAAATTAAAATATAAAAAGTTTTAATTTTTTAAGAGAAACAAAGGTTGAATATTTAATTTTATTATACTCATAGATTTTTCTTGATATTAAATGTATCTGAGTAAATACGAGAGATTTTATATTTTATTTTCTCAATTTTTAATTTATGTTTAAAAAAAAATTTAATTTAATTTTTATATATATTAGAAAAATTCAACTTAATATTTTTTTAAAAAAAATTGTTTTAATGTATAACAAAAAATTAATTTCAGCTCAAGTTGAAAAAACCAAAATTGTTAAGTTAAATTTCTCAATTTTTTGAGTTACATAAAAAAAGCAAGAAGGTTCACTTTACTAATGTTTAAGTCAATTTTTTTGCTTATCTTGATTTAAGCTAAAAAAATCAATAAGATTTTATTTTAATAAGTGAGTTTAAATTGAAACTGTTAGCATACAAAATTATATAACTCCATTTCCCAGCTAGCTATCTACTCCCTCCACTTTTTTATCCATGGTTTAAGATTTTTCAACACCAATTAAAAAGAGAGCAATAAAATTTTAATAAAATAGAGATAAAAAAATATTATATATTGAGCTTCAATTAAAATATTTATACAAATAAAAATAATGAAATTAATTAATATTTTTAAAATACTCTATTTATTGAAAGATAAATCAAAATAGAAGATATTTAATGGAGTTGTGAAATTACAAAACTACACTTATTTACAGATTAAAAACAAAAAAGAGATAATCCTTTTTAAGTTCCCACGATATTTATTTGACTTAGTTGTTATAGTCAACACGTTAATTAAGGGAACATACAGAAAAATTTACAAAAAAAGTTAACTAATATAAAAATATTTGTCTAAATCAAGTCAAACTAATTTATTCGGTTATGAGAAAATAAATTATAATTTTATTTTTAAATATGCGAATGATATCGCTCATATTCTAGTGATATCTTACTTATATTCTTTTAATATCGATTCATTCTGAATCAGATCAAAAAATTTAGGTTCTTATCATTTCGTATATAATTTCTTTAATTATTTTGAATTAATGATATTTCTTTTATTTTAAAAAAATATTATTTATAAATTAATATATTTATTTATAATATTTTATAAGCGTATAAATTTAACTTATAAATTAAAAAAATAAGTTGAGAGTGATTAGACTTTTATTTTAATACTTATAAACACTAAATTTATCATGTATTATTTTATTCTCATTTAATTTTAAAAATTTATTACATATTTTATTTGATATTTGTTTAATAATATTAATAATAAATATATTTATAAACTATGTCAATTTACTTTTCAGCCATTTAAAATATTTTCACGAAACACATAGATGTTAATTTTTTTTAATAAAATGCTCAAATTTTAAATACTTATAAATTTGAAATAAGTGCTTTATTTCGTAAGTTGATATTTATAAAATTATTAAATTTTAATTTTACTTTAGAAAAATAATAGAGATATAAGCTAAAATGATTATTTTATATTTTGACTAAATGATTTATTGAAATAAAATAAAATTATAAAAATAAAATAAACCTGAAAGTTTTCTTTTTTTTTTAATAAATAAACATGAACGTCTAGTGATTATAAAATCACGAAAAACACTCTTTCTCTGTACAAGTAATCTTATTGGAAGTTTGAATTTAATAATATTAATTAACTAAAACTTGTTCAAAGACGAGACAGGGCAAGAACGTTTTCATGAGTTTCAGTGATGTATCTCGGTATTTTTGTATTGACTTGATCAGATTGGCCGCTCTTTTTGTTGGAAAGCTTCTGATTCTCACTGCTACTCTTGGACACCTCAAAAGTCTGCGCCAAAGTCCTTAACTGAAATTTTTGAATTTTTCCGGTTGCGGTCTTGGGTAGCTCCGGCAAGAATTCCACCTTCTTTGGAACCATAAAGTGGGGAAGATTTTTCCGGCAGTAGGATATTATATCAGCTTCTTTAAGGTCATCTGTTTTCCCATTTGCATTCTTTTTCAGGGCCACGAATGCACAGGGAGTCTCCCCCCATAGAGGGTGTGGCATTGCCACCACAGCTGCCTCCAGGATTCTGGGATGCCTGTAAAGCACAGATTCCAATTCTACACTGCTGATATTTTCACCACCAGATATGATGACATCCTTTGATCGGTCCTTGATTTCAAGGTACCCATCTGGATGGATGACCCCAACATCCCCTGTTGCGAACCAGCCATTTTTGAATGCTTTAGAGGTGGCATTTGGATCCTTGAAGTATCCTTTCATGATGCTACTTCCTCGCAGGACAATCTCCCCTATTGTTTTTCCATCTCTGGGGACGCTAGTCATTGTCGTTAGATCTTTTACGTCAACATCAGCCAGCGTTAGAATACTGATCCCTTGCCTCGCCTTGAGTTTTGCTTGATCTTCTTGCGGGAGCTGGTTCCACTTAGCTTGCCACTCGCAAACCAAGGCTGGTCCAGTGGCTTCTGTCAGGCCATATGCATGCGTAACGTGGAATCCTAGTGGTTCAATCTTTTGGAGCAATGAGGCTGGTGGTGGTGCACCTCCGGTGAGTACTTGAACAGGAGAAGTTATTTGACGTTTCTCGTGAGGTTTAGCCTCAAGAAGGATGTTGAAAACGATTGGGGCACAGCACATGTGAGTGACTTTATGAAGAGAAATATTGCGGTACATGTCGTAAGCGGTGGTGTTGCGTAGGCATACGTTGGTTCCACCGCGTGCAGCGGTTCCCCAAGTGAAGGTCCAGCCATTGCAATGGAACATGGGAAGTGACCATAGATACACGGGCTCACTTCCCATTTCCCAGCCAAGAATAAGGCTAAGAGTGCTAAGGTAGGCACCTCTATGGCTGTAAACGACTCCTTTAGGCTCTGAGGTGGTTCCAGAAGTATAGTTCAAGGCTATAGGATCACATTCATCTTCAATGTGTTCAGGGACATAATTAGGATTACCCTTGTGGATAAGTTGTTCATACTCTAGCTCACCTAGCCTGACACCAGTGGGTGAGTCGATATCGTCAATGACAATAACCAGTGGAAAACTCGATTCAGAGGAAACACACTCCTGAGAATGATCATCCATGAGCAACCTCAGGGCCTCTCGTGCCAAAGGAACAAACTGGTAGTCGACAAAGAAGATTTTAGCTTCGGAGTGACGAAGAATGGTGGCTATGGTCTTGGCATCAAGTCTAGTATTGATAGTGTTGAGGACAGCTCCTGCCATTGGAACTGCAAAGTGCATCTCATACATAGCTGGAACATTTGGAGCCAACACAGACACCTACACAGAGCCACGCAAATATATTAGAAATTTATTTTTTCAAGCCATATGTATAAACAACTTGACAATAAAGAGATAATGAAGCACTTACAACATCGTTTTTTACAATGTTGAGAGAACGGAGAGATGAGGCGAGACGGCGACAACGGTGGTCGGTCTGTCGCCAAGTGAAACGGGTACCTTCATAAATAACAGAGGTGCGACTGGCATAAACCTGAGCAGCTCTGTTCAAGAAGGTTAAAGGGGTAAGAGGAACATAATTAGCATCACATTTTGGTAGCAAATCCATAGTTAATTAATTAAAATTTGAAGGTGATGAGAAGAGAAAGGGTATGAAGAAGAAGAAGAAGAGAAAGAAAGTATGTGTGGATGGAGGCGAAGAAGGATGAAGGAAACGAGGGAGAGAGAGAGAGGTTTAAATAGGGGAAGGAAAATTGAACAGAAAGTGTGGAACTTAAAATAGAGAAATTGCTGAGATACTACAGACTCTTGACCTTTACTCAAGATACCCAAATTGCCTTTTTTTATGGGTTTCACATTGGCAGGATGCGGGGCTGCTTGACTTAACCACTTGCTTTTATATCTTTTAAATTACAACCACCATCATTTGTTTTATCCAATTTATTTTTTTTAAGTGAAAAAGAAATTAAACTACCAATCTGTTTGTTTAATGTGGACACTGGTCTAGCTAAGGTCCCCCATACCTTTGTTTCCTCACTTCACTCTATCTCCCCTCAGATTCATCATTCACACTTTGTCTGAACTACCATATGCTATGCTGATTATTCTTTTCTTTTTCCTTTTATTGTATCATATCCTTAAATTGGATTTATAGTGTGATATTCAGCTTTTTGTGTCCGCGTCCTACATTCACGATTTATGAAAATTTAAAATTATATATAAGAGTTTGTATAAAATTATTAAATAATTTAAATTAATTATTTTAAATTAAATAAAGAGTAAATTTAAAAATTATTTAGATCAGTTTAAACCGAATTGATTCAATTAGTATAGAGTCAGAAAAATAATACATATCTAGTGGATATTTTTTATTAAATAAATATGTAAATTTCACATATTTATCAAAAAAATTTTATCTAAACACAATTTATTATCCATTTAATATATAAATAAATAATTTTTTTTAACAAAGATGGTTTTATTTTTTAATATTTTAAATACATAGTTAACCGATTTTAGATAATAATTTTTCATTTTGCATAATATTCTAAATAATTTTTAAAAACCATATACTCGCATGAATATTAAAATATACCATAATATTCATATGTTTTTCAATTTTTAATTAAAAAATTTGCAGAAAATTACTTTTAATTAATTTGTTTTTGATACGGAGGAGCAATTGTAAATGTAGAAGATTCTTGAAAGATAGAGAACTTAATTTTTTAGATATATCTTTACAGTTCTATTTTTTGTTAATATATACTTTGACTTTGTATTTTTTATACATCAGATTTAAAGACTCTGATTTTATTATAGCTCGTAACTTGATTATTTATATATTTATTTATTTCAATTTGTATTTTCTTGACTGGAATAAATAAATAAATAATTGACTTGATTATAAATGAGAAACAACCCTCATCTTATTTAATATTTTTAATTTTTTTTAGTAATTGTAATATAAAATTTACGTAATATGGAATTCTACGTAGACCAATTCTTATTATTTTGACCTATAAATGTTTTTGGATTTTTCTTGTTTAGTTCTCAATTTTTTCTTGAAAATGGGACGAGCACTTCTTGAAAAATCTATTTTGTTGAATTTTTTGAATTCAGGGTGGAAATTTTGGCACTATATTAATTTTTCTAGTTACTGGCTGAAGACTATACCAACCAGGGAAGTTACATAGAAGAAAAATGGCAATTGTAGCATGGAATAATTTTTAATTTGTTTTATTTACGAGCTCAACATTTATAAAAAATATTTATTAAATACGTATAAACCTAATTCTTTTAGAAATTAAAAGAAAGTAGAGATATTATAATTGAATAATTAAATTGAAGCAATAGTTTTTAGAAATTTTTTAAAAAAAAATATTTGGTTCAACTTATTTTCAATTATTGATTTCATAATATGATATTTTAGTATAAAAAGCAAAAAATAATAAAAGTATTTTACTTGACTCGTGTTTCTCAGTATAGACAATTTTGAGTTCAAATTGAAAATTGAAGACAAATTGGGGTCAAAGTAGGAAATAGGATAAACTTGACGTGTTGAATGAGTAAAATTTCTCATATCGAAGTATAATTAATAAAAATTGAAATTAATTAATAGAATAATTAAACAGAAATTAAAGAAGGGTTGTTAACCTATGAATTCCTTGGAAGAATTAAAAGAGAACTAACGTAGAAGTTTAGTTGAAATTTCTAAACAAAGAACTTTCCCTTTCAACAACTTTTCCTTCATGAGAAAACGAAGAAAAAAGAAGATAAGCAAAAGCAGTTTATTTCCTTTTTTTTCTTTTTTGAAAAAAAAGGTCAACATTTCCCTCTTTGCTTGGCTTTCTCATCAAGTCTACTGTTTCAAATTTCCCTCACTTAAAAATAAATAAATAACTTCTTAATAATAATCATAATAATATATGCTAAATTTTATTAGATATTTATTTTTAATCAGAAAAAGGAATTTATCGATATAAAAAAGAATTCAAATGACAAAAAAAAAAAGTAGTTAAACGACAGGAATTCAACGTTCAAATAACCAGTACAACCAAAAAATGAGAATCTAAATACAGGCCTAAGATCCGGTAGAAGAAGAAGATAGCATTAAAGAAGTGTGTTATTGGCCACGAAATTAAAGTTGTGGAGGTGAAATCAATATGGAACCTTCTCATCGTACAATTCTAACTAATTTTCAAAATATATAAATTTTTTTAATAGATTTATAGTACGTTTTAGAATGATATCTATTATGAAATTAGAACAAAAAATATCTGTTTGATTTTTCAATAATGTTGATTCTGAAAATATAGTGAAGGGGCCATTGATTATACAATCGATTCCTGCTTATTTGAAAGAAGATATAAGTTAATATTTAATGGAGGTTTACCAGTTATTATGAGTTTTCGGAATCGCAACAACGAAATTAGTTTTGAAATCTTATTCAAATTTTATCTTGTAAAAACTCTTTTCCGTGGTTTTGTTCGGAAAATTTTAATGATTTATATTCGAAAGATGAGAAAGAAGGAGAAGCATATTTATCAAATTATCTTATGCATGGTTTAGACAGACACTTCAAAAGTATTTTTATCAAATTATCTTATATAGGAATTTAATTTTGTATGATTGTATATCTCTGTTAGACTTTAAAACTGATATTTCTGTTAGATAAATTCGTCGTAATACTATTTTATCTACTCATATTTTGATTAGAAAATTTATTAGATATATTGAGATTATATTTATTTTTATTTGATGAAATTTTATTAATACAATAAATAATTTTGTTAATAAAAAAAAAAAAATAAATCAAATACATGGAAAAGGCAGGTATTCCATTCCAGTCAATTGCGAGTACTTGTTAACCAAGCCAGCGAGTGGTGGCTTTCCAATGAAGCTAGTGAGCCTAACCAAGATATATGTGGTTTCCAAGTCATTTCGAGAGGACCATAACCAAGATATATTTTGTGTGGTTTGAATTTGTACTGATCGTGGAAAACATGGACACGACTCCACACTCTGCATGTTTTCTCATTTTCTTCCCTGTGTGTGTCTTAGGTTGTCACATGTGCACAGACGTTCTATTCTAATGAAAAGATTTATTAAATTCAATTAATTTAAAATTTTAATTTAATTTTTTATTTTAAATAATTTTTATTTTTAAAAATTTCAATTAATTTAATTTAATTTAATTTTAATTCATAAAAAATTAATAAAATCAAATCAAATTAATTAATGAGTAATAATATATTATTTTTTATTATATAAATTGATTAAATTATAATTACAATTAAAATATAAAAAAAATTATTAAAAAGTTTAATTATCAATTCAAACCGAAACAATTAAATTATATTAATTTAATTTTTCAAATTCGATTAATTTAATTTTTATAAATATTAAAAATTTTAATTTTTAAATTATTAATATATGTGTCTATTGACGTCTAGTTAATATTATATAATTATTTCAACAAATTTTATGTTTTTGTCTGATGTAATAATAAATAAATAAATAAATAAATACATTCGGATGAGCAACAGAATATCTTTTTTTTTTCTCTGGTATTTATTTTTTGAGAAGACAAGATCCTAATGTTTGGAGTCGTATTCAATGTTTTACTTTGAAATAAATTAATCTATAAAATATCATATTATGTATTTTAATTAAAAAAAATTATATCCGGTATTATATAAAAATTTATTAGTTAATTTTAAAAAAATATATTAATATATTTTTAAAATTATAAAAAATTTATTAATTATAGTCCTTTATTTATTATAAAAAAATTAAAATATTTTCAATACAAAAATATGAATTAATAAATATTTTTATAAAAACAAGAGGTTTTTATATCAGCATAATTAAATAATAAAATATTTTAAATTAATTATATGGCGTATTTTTTACTCCATATATGTATATATAATACTAAAATTCAATGTTCCGAACATTCAATAATTTTATACTTATCAATTATCAATATAAAAACTGATATCATTATCGGTCAAAATAATTTAAAAAATATTAAAGTAAATATGATAATTTTGAAAATTAAATTTACAATTATTGCGTATTTTTAAAAAATATATTTTTCATAATATTTGAAGTATTAAAAAATTAGATAATAGAGTAAATTTCATTTTAATTTTTTAAATTTTGGGGTGATGTTTAATTTTATTTAAAATCTAAATATTTTAATAATAAATATAAAATCCCTTGCCTTTACCACTTCCGTTCTTTTTGCACCCATCCAAACGCCCCCTAACAACCATTAGATTTTTTTTATTTTGAAAAGAACCATTTGATTTGTTTAAATAATAATAAGAGTAATAAAGCCAACCCAACTCCTGAATCAATAATCACCGAAAGAAGCAGCCTGCAGCCGGCAGCCGGCAGCCATACCCCACCTTTCTACACTACAGCCGAAGATCCCCAACGGAAAATATTTAGCAAAAGCCCAAAAGCATGGAAATGACTTAAACTTTTGAACATCTAGACAAGTAAAAGAGAAGAATGATTTCATATTTTTGACCTAAAACAATTGTATATTTTCCATCAACTTTCCATTCTGCTTAATTTGCACTAAGAATGGATTTTCTTCAAACAAAAAAAAGGGAAATTCCAGTCTTTGTGAAGAAATTTGCTTTCAGTTGTTGTCCCTATGGAAAGAAATTTGCTTTCAGTTGATGTGAAGACTTGCCAACAAAACAATATATATTTCCTTCTTATTTAATAACTTCTTTTTGTTATTAATTTACTTTTATTATAATTTGAATTCAAAATTTTACACTCCCATAAATAACTTCAATATAATTAATAAATATATTTTACTCTTAAAATTATTCACTAATATTCAATAAATAAATTATTTTGGAGTCTTCTAAAAAATATAAGATTATAATGTGAATTTAATAGAAAAAAGAAATCAAACTAATAGACTTAATTAAATAGTTATGTCTTTTTAATTGTGGATTGATTTGAATAATTTACCATTTATCTAATTTTTATAGATTTTTTTTGTTAGTTAATCAATAAATAACTATTTAATATCTAATTATATATTATAATTCTAATTTTATATTCTCTTCCTTAATTTTTGTGTTGGTTTGAATGTAATATTAATTAAAATTTTATA
The DNA here is from genome assembly GCF_001659605.2 of Manihot esculenta. NCBI lineage: Eukaryota > Viridiplantae > Streptophyta > Magnoliopsida > Malpighiales > Euphorbiaceae > Manihot > Manihot esculenta. The sequence continues at coordinate 6,428,890 of NC_035162.2, read as the reverse complement.
TATTTCTATTATTATTGTAACGACCCGAAAATCGGACCGCTACCGGCGCTAGGATTTAGGTCGACTTAAGGTCGTCGGGACCCGTAGCAAGCCTGCTATACTCTCCGTGCACCTGTAAAATCCCATACATGATCATACATTTTCTGTAAAACATAAAATTGATGCTCTGAACCAAGTCTCAACATGTGCATGCACTATCTCTGTACTATAAAACCCCTTACTAGAGCTTGCTCTAGACGGGTTCAACTCATACTCTGTTAAGCCTGGTTTTCACATACTGAGAAAAACATTCAAAGCACATAAATAGACCATGTATACAAAAAGGATTTACAACATGGGTCAAGCACAATATTCTACACTATACAATACTAAACCAATTCTTTACAATAGTACATGTCCACACTATGCTATTACAAAATTCTTTACTCTTCCTGTACCCTGCTGACTTCCCTCTGACTCGGATCCTGCAAGACTGGGGTTAAAGGAGAGGGATGAGCTATACTAGCCCAGTGAGTAGAACAAATAAAACATGTAAATAAAACATGCTCACATGGAATGCATCACATCACAAGTAAATCACCCATCTCAGACGGACAGATTCAAAATTCCCTCTGTTCTGTGCCCGGCCCGCGAATGAGCTACTCAGGACTTCTCTACGCACCCTATGGTGCTCTGTGCCCGGCCCTCTTAGGGCTCCTCAGGATTTTACTCGGAGGGCTAGTGAATCCAAAACTATGTCCGATCCGTACAAGCATAGAATAATGCAATGCGTCACATTAGTGTAGGCTAGTGCACTCACCCTATGACATATCATGATGCATGAAACATGCTCAAAACATTTAATTTCTCACTTTAAAACATGAAGTTTAGTTCCACTCACCTCTGGCTGACTCTGAGCTGACTCTGACTACTCTGAAGCAGTGCTCACTGCTGCTCTCTTCGGTTCCTCTGGTCCGTTCCTATACAGGTGGACTCAAATGAGGGACCAAACTAGCTCAAGAACAACTCTAAAATACTCCCTAAAACCCCCCCCCCCCACAAAACAGCCTAAAAGAATCAAGAAAAATATGCAAAAGAAGGCTGGACATGGCACTTTCGGCGGCAGGTTCGGCGGCCGAAAGTCTCTTCCAGAGCCGAACCCTAAGCCCTTTCGGCGGCACTTCGGCTGTCGAAAGTTCTCTCCAGAGACGAAAGTCCCTAACCTTCGGCGGCACCTTCGGTGGCCGAAACTGTAATACCCGGCTAGATTCCGGCATCGGAATCTCTACCTTCCGGCGGAATTTTCGTTGGAATCTAGAGTTTCTGTAGATGCCAGAGGCGTCTAGAGGGGTAAAATGTGTTTTCTAAAATGTTTTCAGATGATTTCATGGTTTTAAATGAAAAAGAATTGAGTTTTGAAAAGAAAAGACCAAGGAGGCATTTGCCAGGTTCGGCCGCCGAAAGTGAAGTTCGGCCGCCGAACATGGAAAGGCTTCGGGAGCGCCTTTGGCCCCCGAAAGTCTTGTTTGAACGAGCCAAGGTTCGGCCGCCGAAAGTCAAGTTCGGCCGCCGAACCTGCATGAGTTTAGGGGGGCACGTTAGGCCGCCGAAGGAGGTTTAGCTGGCCGCCTATAAAAGGCCCTCAGATCGGAAATGGGCGAGTTTTCTCCCCATTCTCGAGCTCAGGTGAGTTTTTGTCCTCCTTTAGCCGTTTTCATCTTTTCCTTCATCCCCTTCATGTTTTCATGAGTTTCATTCTTGGTTTTGAAGAGTTTTAAGCTTGGATCAAGGATTTGGAGCTTGGAGACCCCGGAGCTAGTTTCCTCCACATCTCCAAGGTTCGGGTCACACCAACCCTCGATCTCCAAGAGGTTAGTGTAGATCTTTGCTTTTCCTTATGTTTAATGAAGTTTTAAGTAAGTTTTATAGAGTTTGATGGTAGAGTATGGGTAGATATGCATGTTAGGATTTATGTGGGTTTTATGCCCAATGTATGTTTATGTGAATGTATTGTTGAGGTTTTAAGTTAGTTTATGCCCCTTTATGCATGTGGGAGTGAGTATGCATGTTTGGGAGAGAGTATGTAAGGATTTGGGGTGTTTTGAGTTTGGTTTTTTGGCTTGGCAGAATCGGACCTGTCGTCCAGAGGGGACCAGGTTCGGCCGCCGAAAGGAGTTTCGGCCGCCGAACCTGCATGGGAGGCAGTCTTTCGGCTGCCGAACGTGCCCCCGAAGGAAGGACTTTCGTTTCTGTCCAGGGGTTTCGGCCGCCGAACCTGCCGCCGAACTTACCCGAGTTTCGTCTCTGGAAGGGACTTTCGGCCGCCGAAGGTGCCGCCGAAAGTGCCCTGTCCAGCCGTTCCTTGGGTGTTTTCTATGCATGTTTTAGTGATGTTTTAGAGGGTTTTTGGGGAGTTGTTTATGAGTTGTTTAGAGTGTGTTGGCACCTCATTCGAGTCCACCTGTGTAGGATCGGACCCGAGGGACCGAGGAGGCCAGTAGTGCTAGCAATTGCAGAGTCAGTCAGCGTCTGCCAGGAGGTGAGTAGAACTAACTTAATCTTTTATTTTAATAAAAATCAAATGCCTAAAGCATGCTCATGCATCATGTTTATATGTAATAGGATGATTGCACTAGTTTCACGAATGTGACGCATTGCATAAATTGCTGTGTATATGTTGATTGAGGAGGTTCGGACCAAGGCGACTTCAATAGCCCATATCTGTCATTGAGTCTTGGGTGAGTCCTTCGAGAGCCGGACAAGTACATGTAGGAAAGTCCTGGTGAGCTCTCTGTGGACTAGGCACCCTGTCATGTATGTGAAAGTCCTGTGTGAGCTCCTTTGGGGGAGCCGGGCACCGACAGAGGGATTTTTGAGGTCATGTCTGATCCTTGAGAGTAAAGGATGCTAGCAAAAAAGGAACTCTCTAAAAACAGTCCGTGGGGAATAGCATGAGCCCCGAGACGGATCAGAGACAGTTATGTGATTTCTTTGTGTTATGACGCATTTCATGAGAGCATGTAATTAATGAACTGTTTTCTATGTTTCTACTCACTGGGCTTTTTAGCTCATCCCTTTCCCCTAATTCCAGTTTTGCAGGTCAGAGGTTTTCAGGAAGACGTCAGGGTAAAGTTATGCTTATGTAATAGAGCAGAGGTTATGCCTTTGTAATAGTATTAGCTTAGTACTGTTAGTATGGACATGATGTAATGTAATTGAGTTGTTGTAATGTAAAGTAAATTTGGAGTTATGTTTATGGATTAGTACTGTGCTTGGCCCTGAGACTTGGTTTGTCCCTGTTTAATACATGATGTATGTTATGCTAGAGGTTCAGTTGTGTTTGAACTAATCTTGTGGCATGTGCTGTTTACCACGTTATGGTAACTTGATGAGGACCCTAGAGGAGGTCTTATGTTTGTGGTTTGATGCATGCACAGGTTAGGTTCTAGTTCTTTGGATGTGACTCCGGCTTGATGTATGTTATGTTGACCCAGCTAGAGTTATGATGAGGACTCTGGAAAGGGTTTCTTTATGTTTTCAGTTATGTTGCATACAGGACAAGCTCGGTTTATACATCATATGTTTCAGTTTTTATGTTAAAGTTTTGATCATGTATGGGATTTGACCAGGTGATAGGATGTATGTTTGGCTTGCTACGGGTCCCGGCGGCCTTAAGCCGATCTGGATCCTAGCGCCGGTGGCGGTTCGGGCCGTTACGGAGGGGTATCGGTTTCCGGGCTGTTACAGAAACCCTCCTCCAGAGCCGAAAGTCTAAACTTTCGGGGGCAAGCTTGGGCAAGCTTAGGCAGCCGAAACCACCTCCTTAACATGTTCGGCGGTCGAACCCTCTTTCGGCGGCCGAAACTAGATTCTCCAGTAAGGCAGAAACTTGTTCTGCTTCATGCAAACGTACCCAACCTCACTCAAACATGCAAACCACAACTTCACAACTTGCATATACTCAAGTATAGGCACAAAGGGGTCCAAAACTAACTTAAAACCCCAACAAACAACACAACTAAACACATAAGCATGCTTTGACCACAAATCAACCAAACCTCAACTTACCCTAAACATGCATCTCTACCCAAACACTTCATAAAACCTTCATAAAACATGAAAAGAAGTTCAGGATCTTCACTTACCTCTTACAAACAAGAAGATAAACGATCCCAACATGGAGATATGGAGAAACTCTCCCTCAAAGTCTCCAACTTTAAAACTTTGGTTAATTTGCTCAAAAGCTTCAAAACAACATAAAACTCATCAAAACTTTGCAAGATTTGAAGAAAATATGAAAATCACCCAAGGAAGATCATGGTCTCACCTCTGTCTGTGAATGGAAAGAAAATCTTATACATTCACCGACCTAGGGCCTTTTATAGGTGGCTGGCCAGATCACCTTCGGCGGCCTAACGTGAAATCAAAACTCATGCATGTTCGGCGGCCGAAACTCACCTTCGGCGGCCGAACCTCGCATTTCTTCCTTGACTCTTTTCTTTCAAGAACTCATTTCCTTTTACACTTAAACCATTAACACATACTAAAATTTTTTAGAAAAACATATCTACTACCCTTTTAGAGGGTTCCGACATCCGAAATGCCACCGGAAAGTAGCATTCCGATGTCGGACTCTAGCCGGGTATTACAATTATTATTAGAAATATTTTTTATTTTTTAAAAATTAAAATTAATTATATTTTTACATTTGCAGTATATTTTATAAACACATTATTTTATTTTTTTTCTAATTATTTTAGATATAATAATTTTTTAATTTCTATAAAATTAAAATTAATTATATTTCTAAAAATTTAAAATAATATATATAAATTATTTTATTTTTTAATTTCTGTAAAATTAAAATTACAATCCCGTCTTTAAAAAAATTAAAATAATATGCAGAAATTATTATTTTTTAATTTGTATAAAATTAAAATTAGCCACATTTATAGAAAAAAAGAGTTAAATTAATGTGAAAAATTATTTTACATTTTAATTTATGTGAAATTAAAATTAATCATATTTCTGAAAAAGTTATAACAATATGCAGAAATTATTTTGAATTTTTTATTTAATTTTTCATTTTTAAAAAATTAAAATTATAAATTTTATTTTGAAGTTAACTTTTTATTAGTTTGAAATATTTAGAAGTATATAATTTATAAAATTAATTAAATATTTTTTATTTTTTTATTATTTTGAAATGTAATATTTAAATTTAATTTATTTATTTATTTTAATTTTTGTAATAATTTCTAATTTATATTTTTTAGTTATATTTTTATTATTTTAGTAAATTTGCTGTTCAATATGAATAAATAATTTTTTTATTATATTTCATAATTAGTATAATATTAATTAAATAAAATTTATTTTAATAATTAATAAATATGAGACTATGATTAACCAATATTAAATTGCATTGGTTATGGTTGGGTTTGGAACTAATTTACTCTAAACCAACCAAAAAAACTCCTAAGTCGGCCCACCAATTCATGAAAAGGGGAAAGTAGAGGTTGGTCCGATTAGCCGACAGAGAGAAGAGAGAGAGGATGAAGATCTTCGGGAAGTATGTATTTCCAAGGCAAATAGCACTGATGGCTTCTGGGTGAGTTACGATTATTATACTTTTTGGATTGGATGTTTTCTCGTCAAGCTTTCTTTTCTTTTCTTTTCTTTTCTTTTCTTTTCTTTCCTTTTCCTTTGTGTGTGTTGATAAATTGGGAATGATTGATTGATTGATAGATAGAGTGGTACTATAAACAGGGTTCTGTTCTTGGCTTCAACAACATATGAGAGCAATTTTTCAAATCATGTATAATATAAAAAATATTTTTAAAATCATGCAGGATCCGAAAATATTTTCGGATCCTGTGTGTCAACGCTGATAGTTCGCCAGTCATACTGGCGAACATTCTTGTTCGGCACTTATGTTGCCGAAGAATGGAAAGTTCGGCACCATGGGTGCCGAACTACGCTTGTTCGGCAATATGAGTGCCGAACAAGCCTCATTTGTGCCACCGAAGCAACGAAGCTGCTCCCGTGGCTCTCCCGTGGCTGCAGGGTGCCGAATACACACGAGGGAGCTGCAGGCGTGGCATGTTCGGCACCCAAGGTGCCGAACACGCACGAGGATCAAGGCCTCGTCAGAGATAGGATCAAGGCTTCGTCAGGAATCTCTGATGAGATTTTGACCGAAGAAACTGTTCGGCACTATAAGTGCCGAACCCTTTATCTTTAGCTGAGTAAAGATGGCTTGCACGGCCCTGCAGGCCCTGTATGCATGCACGTGCATTGGCTTAGGTGCATGCAGGCGTGACATGCTACAGGAAAATTTCTGAAGCATGAAAATAAAATATCTAAAATAATTATAAATTTAAAAAATTAAATTAATTATAAATGTAAAAAATTAAATTAATAAAATATATTAAAAAATTAAAATTTATTTATTGCTATCAATTAAAAAATAATAATATTAATTTTTATATATTTAAAATTATATATTTTTTAACTATCATATATTTTAAATAAAAATAAAATATAAAACAAAACAAAATGATAAAAGAATTTTTTAACTATGGGGCATAGGAAATTGTTTGGCATAACTACTGCCGAATAAATTTCTGTAGCCTGAAAAAAATATGTATAAAATAAATATATATTCAAAAAAATTTACAAAAATTAATAAAATATTATAATAAATTAAAATTATCTTTTAATATTAATTAAAATATATTAATATTATTATTATAATTTATAAATATAAATTTTCTAATTTATTATTTAATGAATTTATATATTTGAAATTAAAATAATTTCTAAATTTAAATATTCTACGAAAATAAAATTTATTTGACTGTTAATAATAAAATTTAAAAATTTTTAAATAAATATAAATTAAGAAATAATAAAATTTAATGGTTATTTAAAAATATAATGTTTTAATTTTTGAAAATATTTAATACGTTTTATTTTTTATTTTAAAATTATTTTATATTTTATTTTAAAATTATTTTAATAAAGCGTTCCAATTTTAATTTTAAAATTATTTTGTTTTTTATTTTTAAAACTATTTTAATAAAGCGTTCTATTTTTTATTCAAGAAGAAAGCTCTTCGGCAGAAGAGCTTACTAGTGCATGCAGGGCCGTACGTGGCCCCCCAAGAAAAAAAAAGCAGAGAGGCATGCATGTACCAGCACGCATGCCGAACTCTTTTCGCGGTCAATGCTTCGTCAGGAATCTCTGACGAATCATTGAATTATGCATGTTCGGCACCATTATTGCCGAACATGCCACGCTGCAGCCACGCGAGCAGATTGCTCTGCTCATGTGGCACGGTTCCACTTGTTCGGCACCATGGGTGCCGAACAAGTTATGTTCGCCACTATGAGTGGCGAACATCATGAAGTTCGTCATTATTGATGGCGAACTTCTGGGTTCGCCAATATGACTGGCGAACTATCAGCGTTGACACACAGGATCCGAAAATATTTTCGGATCCTGCATGATTTTAAAAATATTTTTTATATTATACATGATTTGAAAAATTGCTCCAACATATGACGTCCACAGGTCCATCAAGAACAACGAAACTCCTCCAACTCCCCAGCAAATTCAAGCTCTTCAACATTTTATCGATTCCAAACGTCCATCTCCTTGATCTCATCTTGCCCTAACCTCCTTGTCTGCTTCGTTTTCTTTTCTTTTTTAATGTTTTTGTGGGATTCTTGTATAATTTCTCCACAAAATTTCAAATGAAAGTCTGAATTAAATAAGGTAGCATGTGAACTGGTTTATCCTTGGATAATTTTCTTATCCATCTATTTTTATTTTATTAAATTTCATACCCATTTTGCACGTAGTATAGTAGGATCAAAGGAAGGACCCAGGGCAGGCCCATGCGAGAACAGAGCAACTTCAACGGACAGTAGGAAATGATAATTAGCAGAATTACTGCATTTTCCCTTCTTTGTCTTAGATGAAAGAATATTCATATTATCCCATTAAAAGGGTGTTTCATTTAATGTTAGTAAATTTTAACAGATAGCTTATGAAATTTGATTTTTTTTATTTCTTTAGTTTATATTAATTACAAATTTTCGTGTTTAAATAAATTTTAATATATAATAATTATATATTGTATAATAAATTATTAATTATATGTATATTTTTATAATAAATGTAATATATATATCTTTATTAATTATTTAATATGAAAGTAGAATTAACTATCGATTATTCAATTAACATGCTGAGACTTAGTAGGATAACAATGAAAATTATTAAATTGCCATCATATTAATATTACTTTTATTATTGGTGTACATACAACTTAGGTGTAAGGTAATGAAATGAATGTTAAAATAATACTCAATTATTTTATTCATTTTATTTTTTTATATATATTAAAAAATTAATTTTTTAATTATATTCATTTTAAATACCTTAAATTTTATTAAATACTAATAAATATTTTGATAATTAATAAAAATTTTAAAATAAATAAAATTAAATAAAATTATAATAATCGATCTATATATTAACTCTAATTTAAAAAGTTTTAATTTTTTTTAAAAAAAATTATGAAATTGAGAAAATGATGTATCCCATGCCAAGGATTATCATGAGAAGGCACCCCAATGATTTTACCAAAATTCCCAAACTTTCTAAGAATATGAATTTTTACAATTCTACAGGGACTAGTTCTTAAAGAAAGATATTCAATTACAATATAAATGGGTACTGAATTGCCTAAAATGCATTCCTTTATGCACAATGCCATAATTTCTACCTCATCATACCAAGCTGAATAATCTCATTCGTCATGTATTTAAGAGGTATCAGACATCTCCCGGAACCTAGCAAGAGCCTTCTTATGAATGAGAGTTTTGTAACTATCCCCGGCCTGCACCTCAAGGCTAGGATCCAATTTCTTCTGTTGACTCCCAAGTCCTGCTCGATGTTCTGTGGCTTGTGCTTGGACTGGTTCTATCATTCCACTTCCATCCTTCCCCAAGCCCTGTCAATCATATCATACACCACCCAAAAAAAAAAAAAAAAAGAGAATCCCCAGATGGAATTGTTAGAATCAAGCGGTACATAATGCTACAAATGAGCACCTAAAGGCCACCATTTCAACTGTAGAAGATATGCCATTTAGAAACATGAGAATACGTAATGCCTGTAGAAAGGAGGAATAAGAAATGCAAAAGGCACAACTTGTAATAATAGTAAAGACAATCTAAGAAAAGCCGAAAAAAAAAAAAAGGTTTTTACAGAACACATTCTATTGCACAAGTAGAATGAAGATTAAGATCAGAAATTTTCTGTGCGAAGAAGGAAAATATACCAAGCCTTCTTGCCAGCCCATATTTCGGAGCATTCTATTGCCCACATTGCTCTCATCAATTGCTTTGTCTGCTGTAATCACCTCATAACTCTGAGCATTGATGTTGGCATCTCCAACCCCACGCCCTCCACCAACACCAGGAGGGAAAGGCATTGAATCCGAAGAACCCTTTTTGAATGGCAAATCCCGATCTTGAAAGTTCAAGAATGATAAACACAAAGGATGCCTCACAAGTTAATCGCAATAAAGAGAGATACAAGCAATGGATCCATCAACTTGGACAACTGGAAATGTTATGAAAAAACTAAGATTTGACAGGCATCCCAGGCTCTGATTAGTTATTCAGCAGATAAACATATTATGTTACAAGTTTGTAACATGCAATAAAGGTGCCTATCCAAAATGAATTCTTAAATAAACTTACTTGAATCCCCAAAACCATAACCGGGCAGATCTCCCATCGAAGACGATGAACCATACAAACTCCTCCTTTCAGCTGCACGATCCCTATAGGTAGTCTGAGATTGCTCCTTCTGAGCAGAAGCAGAAGAGAGTGGCATCTCAGAAAACCTCCTCTTGCCACTCCCAGTAGATGCAGGTGGTGCATAAGAACCCAATGCTGATGCATCTGTTCTGAAAGGAGTTGCAATTGCAGATGCATCTGCATTTATTGATGTACCACCGACAGCAGTGGAGGTAGAAACTATAGTGGATGATCCTGAATATGAAGCATCCGACTTCATAACACCTCGACCAGAGCCCCTTATGACCCCCATAAGAGCCCCCCCAGAGCTATTACTTACAGGTCTTGGCTTGACTGGAGACTCCAAACCAGCCTGGGCAACCGCAGTGCTTGTGATAATTCCTGAAGTAGACACAGCACTTTCCTTCGCAGTGATCGTATCAGTTTTGAACTTGCTCTTCATGGATTGTCCAACAGAAAACGACCTCTCATCAGCAGAACCAGATGGCTGATTGTCATCAACAGTAACACGAGTTGCTTGCCCTTCATTACTCCTCTGCTTCCACATTGTCAATACATTGTTCATTTTCTTCTTGCTAGCCAAAATACTGCTTTTTGAAGCAAGCTTTATCTCTTTAGACTTCTCCTTTTCTTTCTTCTCCGCAGCTAATGCTGCTGTAGCAGCAGCCTGGACTGCATCATGTAATGAAGCAGCCTTCTCAGTAGCTGTAATGGTGGCAGCTGGTGCTGAGATGATTACTTTTCTATTGTTAGTATCTGATGGCTTGGAATGCTCAGATTGTTTATCAGATGTCTTATTGTCATTCTGATCTGTGCAAGGAATATACTGCTGGGTGTGGTGGTCATATGAATACCAGATCCCAGCATTACCATCATAATAAAGACCTGCATATAAGAGGGACATGAAAGATATAACGAAGTAAGAGGAGAGTTACCAAGAGCTTAAGAATAAATATTATAAATGAGCTTCAACTCCAAGGAAGAGAACAAAATACTTCTATATTAGTGGAACTATGAAAGGCCACTAGCAATTATAATTTCAGTTAATATAAATATGCCACCACCAGCAAGAAAACATAACTGTCAACCTTCATACTCCAGAATATCACCAACACAACACCCTTGGAAACTTCCACACAAGTTATTCTAATAACATATGCATGTTAAAATTTTTACATAAGCAAGTTTGCTCAACACACGACAAAGGATCAAAGTTGCCCCTTGACACACAGACAGCAAATGTCTACAATCTACTGTAAGAATACGTACACTCTTCTGTCAGTCTGAGCAACTTGTAAAATATTCAATTTTATTATTAAGAAGAATTAAAAAGCCCAGAAAAAAGCAGGCAATGGATCTCATTTTCCAGTTCCATAAAGGAATTACCTCTCTTCTTTGTCATATATGTATAACCATTTATATGATAGTAGCAACGATTGGAAAATTTTTGTACACCTTTTCTTTACTTGAGAGTGTGTGAAAAAGTAATAGAATGCTACCAGCTGGAGTTAGAACCTAGAGAAGAAATGCTGGAAAATCAATTTACAAGGTGCCAAGTAAAACAAGTAGTATTGACTGTTTCCACTATCAAAAAGCAATCCAGATTGCAATTTTAGGATTGACTATTTTCATTATAGCAAAAAGCCAACAGGAATCTTGTTAATGTTCACCAACTGCGCCAGAATACAACTTGAAATCGTATGTATTCACTCTTTGATGCAAAATGCTTGCTAAAGGATTCATTGTCATTTCCTAAATCGGAAAAGATAAGGAACCTGTATTTCCATCATAGTAGAAGCCAGAAGCAGCATCATAGTAATAACCAGATGCTTCATCCCATACAAAGCCAGATTGTGGAGCCGAACCATCCTTCTGAACTGTAGCCTCCCCACCATTCTGCTCTGGCGCACTGGCAGATTTGTCATCTGGATTGTACTCCTTTGGTGCCCATCCAACAGCATCGTACTAAGAAAAGAGAGAAGGCAAAGCTTTAATCGATTTTAGAACTGATAAATCAATAAGATAGAAACAACAAATGGAAAAACTAGAGGTGGCATAATACCAATACCATCAACAGCCTAGTCATAACTATTCATAGACTAGAAAGGGTAAAGTTGGCCAAGTTGTAAAAGAGAATCTGCAAAAATTTATGAACATCGAGTTGCTTGCAAGTTAAGAACCATTATACAGATGATTTATACCCATTTCAGCTTACCATAGGAAACCAAATTATTTGTGATGTATAGAGGAAGTTGCAAAGAATAATTCCCAGCAAAATGACGGTTGGACATGTTGCAACCAAGGTAGATAGATATTTGAGAATTTACATGCATTAACTAGGCAGCAAAAAAGGATTGGTAATATAGCTCACTCACACTGTAATATAATTAGATATAGCTCTAGTGACGATGGATTAGTTTTTGTTAAATGGGCACATTCATGGATAACACAAGCTGCCGAGAACCATTTGTTCCCTGTAAATGATTATCTATAATTTGTGGGTCCTGCTACTTCGTCACCCCTTACATTATCTTTTCTCCTGATCTATCCTCAATTAAAAGTGTATCATATGAAAAGAAACCAAAGGTTGAGGGAAGAATATGTGATCACCTGTTGAGCAAATGCTGCCGCCTCAATTGCAGCAGCCGCTAGGCTGCTTGACTGAGAATGGCCCGATGCCCCAGATCCCGGACCAAGAATGCTTTTTGCATATGCTACTCTTAAAATCTGTCCATTCTTCTCAAGCGTTGTTCCATTAGTGGCTTCAAGAGCTTTAGTAGCATCCTCAACCTACAATGCACCAAGCATTACTTTCATCTTATATATATCCCAAAATTTTTTTAAAAAGCAACTATTCTTTATTGTACAAAAGTGAAATGTGATCCCACAGAGTGAGGGGAGAGATATAGCGTCAGTTGTTCTGGGTGCACACAGAAAGTGGATCATCATTAATTTTTCTTCATTTCCTCATAGAACTGCATCAAGAATTACCACTTTCTATGATTGTAAAGGTCTATTGATAGGGAGGGAATAATTCATCATCAAACTTAATGATGCAGGAAAACCCTAGGCTTTTAGATGGCAATTAAGCTATGACTTATTATAGATGAAATCATAATGAATACGAATATAACTGGACACAAAACTCAGGTAAAAATGATAATTTTTGAGGACTTCACAATCTTAAGGGAAAGATAGTAGGTTTATCAGAAAACACAAGAAAGAAAAGAAAACACAACCCACAATTTATATTCACTGACTGCAGAGTTGACATATGATATTTGCAAAATTTCCCCCAAAAGCTCATAATACCTTTTTGAAAATCTTATATTTGAATTGAAAGAACCAACTATTTAATGAAAAAATTCACCAATAATAAGTGGACTTACTGAATGGAAATGTACAAATGCAAATCCTCTAGAAACATGAGTAAACTTGTCCCGAACAAGACGGAGATCCTGCAAAATAAAACAATGAAATTTCTGCACCTTCCTTGAGAAGGAATTCTTTTTTAATAAACAATTTAGCAATTTGAACCTTGATTGGAGCATGTTTAGAAAACTCATAACGAAGCATCTCCTCATCAGCATTTTCATCCAATCCACGAACCACCAATACATGAGTAGGACCTGATTAAGTATCACTTAGAAAGTTGTAGCAACGAGAACATGCTAAGAGAAAGCAAAAGCTCAAACCAACCTGCCTCGAATCCTTTCCTTCCCAAAGAAGCTGGATTTGATAAAGCTATATCTGCTGCTGGTGCATCTTCAGTTCTTGGCTCATTACACTGCAACAAACAAACAATTTTTCATATCATGATTGCCAATAATTATGATGCCACGAGTAGGGGCAAGCAAAATTCAATTACACTGAAATAACTAACCTAATCAACCATTTTAAAATTTTGATTCAGTTTTAAATTTTTGAAGAAGTGGTTTAATCAGTTTGGTTCAATTTTAAAGGAAAATTTTCAGAAACACTAAACTAATATATTACATTGACAAATAAATGCAGCACCCAATATTGTAGCTTAGTGGTTAAAGGTTAATGGAAAGAAATGGTCAGCTTGTGTTTGATTACCAGCAGCACAACATTTTCAATTTTTTGTCTAAATTTAAGTTTTAATCCAAGCCATTCATTTCCTTTCGTATACTCTGGAGTCTGGACCATTCAAATTAAGCTTTATATTCATAACACTAACCACAAACAAAAACCTAGCCACCTGCCTTCCCATACCCACAAGTGTACAAAGATTTATCATAATTAACAAGTGCCTGCCTTGCAAAAATTATGCACTAGTTCCTGCAGCATGCAAATGCAGACAAGACTGACATCAAATGTATGATATAAATAGTTTTGACCCGAATTTAGCCTTTGAATACTCTAGTCCCAGATTCGTTTGGCTTTTTTTTTTATGAAAAAGAGAAGACGAACAAAGAGGAGGATCAGCTTCTGCATGTCTTTCAACCTCCGTTTTTTCCCTTTGTTTTTCATGATATCATAAAATTTTTAGTAAATGAGCAATTTTAACCTCTCAGCATGTGGAAAAACGAGTTTGAGAATTTTCTTCAGCAGGATCTATGGATCAAGGAGTCCTAGAATTTTAAGACCTCATTGAGCCTTGTTTCTTGAATTACAAAATCATAGAACAGTTTCCACCTCAAATAAAACCAGTGGTAGCAATGGCATAAAATGCATATTTTTGAAAGCATGATCCTAATTGCTAATTGCACTAAACCTTGTAGTGTTCTAGTATTTTAAGCAAACATTCTCTTTGTCCATTACATTGAATATATTAACATCTTTGAAGAGAAGAACCACAAGTCTATTACACTTAATTATGGTCACCCACACACAAAGCAGTAACATGACAGATCTTCCCACATAAATTTTGATAAACACATAAAACATCCAATCAAACAGACATTTGAACTGTGGCTTGTATATAAACAATTTATATGTATGATAATATAAGCATAATACTGACCTTCGCATATATTGATTATATATAAGCAAATCTAATAACCCAATGGAACTACCACCAAAAATTCAATACCCAGGTCTAATGATTCCTCAAAAACCAAGTGAAGAAGTCACCTAGGACTAACATGTGGTTGGAGGTTCTTTTTTTCCAGGGCTGTGGTGGCTTAGGTAGAGTTCATAATTTCAAGCTGTATCTCTCAAGAAATGAAAAAAGAAAAAGAAGCAAAAATAGAGAGGAAGAGTTGAGAATAAGAAAAGCAATGGTAAAACAAACCTGAAAACAGGATGTTCGCCTTGCAAAATTGACACAACCACATATGGTGCACATCCAATCAGATGGTACCATGATGCTTCTGTGGTTGTTATGGCCTGATTTCACAGCACTTTCTTGACCAAATTGTCCTCCTGCCCCCCCAGTTGGCTTACTACTGAAAGACAACAGAATCCAAAGGGGCAATTATCATGAAGCCAGAAACATACCATATGGTTGTCATGTTAAAATAGGCTGCATAGCATTCTCATTGCAATATTGTTAATCACATGGAAATTGATAATTAACATAAGGCAAAAACAGGCAGATAAGTAAGAATTAATGCAGATTTCACGTACATGAATTCCAATTACTACTTAAACTTGCTAGGCATGGATATTAACATCACAAAAGGAATTGTAACATGATAGTTTGCAACGATGAAAACAATAAAAAAAAAAAGGTAAGTAAAGAAAAAGAAATACCTATACTCAAAGAACAATTTCCTGCCATCCACAACAAAACCATCATCCCCAATCCTATCCATCATAGCACAAGCTGCATCCTGGTTCAGAGAGGAAAATACAAAATACCATGCATGCCATTACTAAAAGCCAACAGATAAAACAGAACAGTGCCAGGTTATGCATAAATAATACACACCACAGATGGAAAATCAATAAAAGCAAATCCACGAGAAATGCCAGAATTCCGCTCTTTGATCACACGCACATGGCGGAGAGGTCCCCATTCAGCCTGATAGCCAACCAAGAGATTGAAATATTAAGAAACATGCATACAAAATGAAACAGAAAAATTCAGAACAATTACATAAAGCATGATATTACAAGTATCTGATACAAGTCTTCCTCAGTTGTCTTCTGTGATAGACCTTTCACAACAACAGTTGCAGATGGGGCCTACATAAAAATTAAAATTAAAATCCTCATTAGAACTCTTTAAGTCGCAACAAATTGATCTTCATGATCCTAGACAATATAATTACAAACATACCACTGTGTAATTCCCTCGATGCCGCTTCTCCTCACGGTCTCTCCGCCTTTCAGTCCTCTCATGTTGACCATCCTCATAACTGTCCTCTCGTTGACTTCGACCATGACTTCGACCTCGAGGGGACCTTGATCTAGGACGGTCATCACGTCCACGAGAGTGAGATCGTTCATGCCTTTTATGCGGACTCTGATCTCTTTCTCGACTCAAACCTCTCTTATCACGTTCTCGATCACGGGAATCGCGCCGCCTCCAATTTCCCTCTCTTTTATTGCCTCTCTCATAGTCTGAATCATAACTATGTCGACCATATTCATAATCCCTCTCACGGCTGTCCTCCCTATTTTGGCTGGAATTGCGGGGCCTGTAATCATAATCATCATATGCATGATCATCTCGATCACGTGCTCCAAACCTGGCACCCCTATCAAACCCATGATCACGATAGTTTTCCACGTTGCGATAGCCATCACGGAACTTATCAAGTTCCGTGTATGAATCGATATCACGATCTCGAAAAGTATCCATCGCATGGTATGAGTCCACATATGCTTTCTCATGTCTCCTTGACTCCCTATCAAGGGGATAATCTTCTTCATAACTTCGCCTTCTTGACTGAGGCCAAAGACCAACAGCAGGAGGTGGTGGATAGCTCTCCCTCTCTAGGACATCTCGGTGAAAAGCATTTCTTGCATAGACATTATCCCTGGTGTATCTTTCATCATGAAATCTCCTCTCATCATATGAACCACCCACCCTGCCAATGTATGACAAAATTGGATGGAAGAGAAAGATAAAATCCAAGATCATGACTCAAATGGAAAATAACAAATAGAAAAGAAACCACCATGACCATAATCAATGGAACATTCAGATATCAAGCAGAATCCATGTAGCAAAATCTTTCAAATAAATCATAACAAAGGAATTCATTGTAAAATGTAAAGAGAACTTTCAAAGAAGTGCTTTTACCCATAAGCACTACTTAACCATTGTCACAATGAGAAGCACTGGTCAGCACTCACCGGTAGTTTGGCTCGTGGACTCCACCATACCCTTCCAGAGCCTGTGGATTCAAGAGAATAAGCTATGTCAGCAACAAATATCAATCATGATAGAGGTTAGGCAAATCCATTCCATATCCTCACTGCCCCCAGAGCTTTCTCTTATTTTTCTTTATGGATGAGATGCCCCAAAAAAAATGGACTATCACATGAGCCCTAAAAGTTTCTTGTATTATCATCCCATATATGTGATATTAAGGAGGAAACCACAATTACGCTGTTATTATCCCATCCTTGCTGGAGACCATAGCGACCAGGATCCATTTCTTTGCAAGCCAAAAAACTGCTGGCGTAACCCTCCCCTTCCCTGCAAGGCTCTCGGTGATGCTCAGAATGTTCTAAATCCCGTCCTGTAATATATGCACAAACAGACACAATTATATCACAGCAAATCAGAAATTGCAATAACTCCCATGCCTTCGACCTTGGCTTCGTCTTTTACAACTTGAATCCTCAAAAAAAAATCCTCTCCACAAAGTCAGATAACACCCAATTCTGCAATTCTCTAAATCCAAAAATCTGATTCTTTCAACAGGCAAATAGAAGCATCTTGATAGCAGAAAACCATCGGCTAAATATGACATAGATATCAGCCAGGTGAAGCAATTAAAATACGAACAGTGAACTAAAAATAACTTGTAAATACGAAAATTTAAATACCAAAAAATTAAAATGTTCATGGATTCCCAGAAAACAATATCAACTGCACAAAACTTGACCGGAATGTGATTGTTATTGATTTCTAGGAAGCTAAAATAAACAAATTTACACATGAAAATTTTCAAGATTACATAAAAAATTTTAACAGAACAAAAATTCATGTGAACATTCTTATCCCTCTAAAATAGATTGCCACCAAAACTTCAATCGCGAAAACTCATATCAATATCTCAGCCTAAATATTTCGAACTTCACATACATATCCTTGGGGTGATGAATAAGAGGATTAAAATCAGAGAGTAGCGGGTCGATTAGAAAACCCTAAATTGGGAATGGGATGAACGATGACCATTGGCATACCTAAGGGTGACGAGAGTTTGGATCTGTGTAGACGTTTAGTTTTCTGTTCTTTTCAACCTTTTCTTGATCAGGGTCTTCTTCTTCGTTCCTCTGCGTCTTCGTTCCTCTGCAGAGTCCTTGTTAGGGTTTTCTACAAATACATGCTTCCCATGGAACAAATATTTTTTTTTTTCTGAGAAATAAATATTTAAGGAATAATTTAAAAAACTTTTACTTTTACATAGTCTTATAATCTAATTTATAATAAAAAATAATAATTTTATACCGTTAATAGATTAAAATTTTTTATCTAAAATTATTAGCAAATATTAATGTGGTATTTAAATTAAATAAAAATAATTTTAATTAAAATAAATTACATTTTAATTTTTAAAATTTATAAAATATATAATTTAGTTTAAATATTTATAAATTTAATTAAAAAATTATTTTATAATAAAATAATTTATTTAAATATAATTTATTTTTATATTTTTATAAATTAATTTTTAAATATTATAATTATTTATAAGTAAATATTTATGTATTTTTTAAAAATTAATTTTACATATTTATTAAATTTAATATTTTAAAATAAAATAAAGAATTTTGTAATATCACATGTTTAGTTTTATAACAAATCACTATTTTCATTAAAGTAATTGTGAAATAATAGTATTTAGAATAAACCATAACAATTAACAAGCAACAGCGTTGTGGACATTTTACTTGGCTATGTTTTTTCAATTGAGCTTTGCTTTGTTTTTTTTACAGAATTATTATTTTATTATTAAATATGTTAAAAAACACTACCTTTGCTAAAATTGCCCATCCTTTATTTTTTTTTATGTTCTCTCTTTTTTCATTTTATTTTCTATTTTTTTATTATTATTTTGAAAACCTTTATTTATAATAAAATGTAAATAACAATAACAAATTATGTTTTATTTAATAGACTATAATAAACTAAATTAAAAACATTACATTACCAACATCAACTACCTAGTACACGATGAAAATAGTCTGAAATTATTTGGACGACAGTACACATAGATTATCTTAGGGACGAGTGCCAACTAGAAACCAGCAAGTTCCATCAATTTCTTCCATGCAGGACGGCTTGAAATATCCTGCCACCAAGCATTAACATGCTCCCTCTCTTTCACCAAATGATACATTCCAGCTTCATTCACCAGGTATCTAATGCCAGGCAAATGGCTCAAATCAGCAAGTGTAAATGATTCTCCAGCAAGATACTTGCTTTTGGACAACCTTTGCTCATACACATCTAGCACCTTCTCTAGCTTCTGCTCACAGCTGCGGGCTAACTTCAAGTCCCCGTGCTGCCCCATTCTCGGCAGAATCACGAGTTGAAACACCAGATTGTACACCAAATCATTGAAGTTGTGGGCTTCCACTTCTAGCCATTGATCCACCACAGCTCTCTCTTCGAATGTATTACCAAGTAGATTTGATCCACGATCAGCATACTTCGATGCGTAGTACCTTATGATTGCCCTAGATTCTAATGCAAATTTTCAATATATAAGTAATTTCTCTAGCCTTATTTTCAGATGAATGCAATAAACTTGGATCTATAATTTCAATAAGTAAATATTATTTTTTTAAACATTAAAAGATATCCATTGGTTTAATAAAAATAAGAAAATAAGAAAAAACTAAAAAATCTAAAAAAAATTAAATTTAGTTTTATCTAGATATAGATGTAATCAGCTTTAAAGTATATATAAATATATATATAATAATTTTTCATTTAATTTTAAAATTTATACTTATAAAGAAATTTAATTATGATTTTCTATTTACTTATAATTAATAATAAATATTATTAATTTTTCCATAGATATAGTTACTAATAATAAATTGGTATTAACTTTTAAACTAAAGAAATCTAAAGTGGTCCAATTAAAATGAAGAAAAATAAAAATAAACTAAAAAATTTGTAAAAATTAACAAAAGGAAAATGCTAAGTAAAGAGAGTACCATATTTTTCTTTGCTTTAGTTTTATATTGATAGATGTAACACCTAATCTTTAGAGAAAAAAAAAACACATATAATCTTAATATTAACAGATGCTATTTTCTTGTATATTTATTTATTTGAGTTAATTATTTATTTCACGAGTAAACTTTCGTTTTTTTTAAAAATAATTTATATATATTTAAAAAATATTTTTATAAAAAAATATTTTTAATAAAATAATTTATTTTTTTATTATTTATTTTTAATTTAAAAATAAAATATATTAACATATTTATTTATATATACAAGTCTTAATTAATAAAATATTTAAAATATAAAAATAATCCATAGCAATTAGTTTTAAATTTTATATTAGATTTATATGCGCTGAAATCTATTGGAGACTCACAATAATTTGTCCAAAAAAAATTTTTTAAAACATATGATTTTTAAAAGTGTGATAAATAGTTCTATTATAAAGTTCGAAACAAAAATTTTATTATTTTAGAAAGTTAGTTTTATATTTTAATTTTTAACTTTTTATTTTCTAAATTTTATTTTAATCAAATGTTATTTAATAAAATTTTTAAAGAATCTTAACCAGTTTTATTTTAAAAAAATAAATTTTGTAAAATAAAAAGTTATTTTTATTAAAATGTATTGATTTTTCTTTAATTAGAGAAATATTTTTAATTAATTAAATTTTTTAAATGTTTTAAAGGAAAAAAATTGTATAAATATTTTTTGTAAAAAAAAATGAGCCTAAATTAAAATTGTTTTTTCGCTTCCGAGGTGCATATTTATATTTAGAAAAAATTAATAACATTATATATATTGTTTTTGTTTCTTTTAAAGAACTGCCTGCAAATAATTTTGAGAAAAGTTGGGAATACATAAGGATGAAGAGAGTCTTACCAAAAAGCTGGAAATCACCCTCCTCTACGACTGGAACTTGGCCAAATGGCTGCGATTACAAACACAAAAATTACTCATATACATATAAGTCGTAAATATTATACAAGCTGATATGCTTAGATCTTTAAGTTTAATTTCCAAGTTACAAAAATAATACCTGTTTGAGAAGGAAGTGAGGTTGCTTTTGCTCGCCGGAATCAAGATCAAGCTGAACAATCTCAAATTCCACATCCTTCTCCAAAAGGCAAGCCAGAACCCTCTGTGGACAGGCAGCTCGCACTGGACCATAAACCTTTACTACCATTTTCTTCTCCTTCCCAACTCTTTCCTTCTCTTGTTTATTTTGATTCACAAACCCTTGCTTTTATAGCTCAAATAATATTGCACTCTTTACAAATCGGTGGTGAGAAAACAATTTAATTATTAAAGGTTCAAATCACTAAAATACAACTATAATTTGGACATATATAAAATACATTTATTCAATTGTCGATAAACTCCTTTTAAAAAAAATTAATAAAATTTAATTTAATTTTTATTTGAAAATATTAAATAGCGAAATGCACTAAAATGGTGAATAGTACTCTTATAAATTTAATTAATTAAATAATAAGTGCATATAATTAAATTTTGGGAACTTGCAGATTCAACCTATTAATCCACCATTGTCTTATCTTTGACAAAAAAGGAAAAAGAAATTAAAGGTGGATGTAGTGTAGTCGTGTAGGCATCAATATATAATATAATTTTCTTTTTAAACAAAGCAAAAAAAAAAAATATATATATATATATATATATATGATATAAATCAAAAATAGGAAAGAAAAAATTAATGGCGGATGTAGTGTAATCGTGGAGATATCAATATATGGTGATATATTGGTGGTTGCCACGTGAGTCGTCTCGGATTTACAAGTCCAGCACTGACAAGAGGACGGCGCGTTGGGGTTCCTGGGGATAGCAGCATATGGTGGTTGTGTTCTCTGGTAGATTTACAAATCCATCCAAAACAAAGGACAAAAATAATTAAAAAAAGAAGTAGCTACCATAAATAGATGGATTTCTATTATGGGCTATCATCCGTCAAAATCACTATAATAAATTGTACTTTTTACAATGAAATTTTAGTGGAAAAAAATTATCGAATAAACACCTAAATTTTATTACTAAATATAAAAATTGTTATTAAAATTTTTAATATATTTTTATAATGATTTAATGATAAATTTTAATTTTGTCTCCAAATATTTTAATAGTGAATTTAATACATTTATTAATAATTTTTATTCCTACTAGAAATTTAATTTCTTACTATAAGCATATTCACAAGTTTTATATAACTCTATTTAATATTTTCTGAGTTCTTTTTTTGAAAAATTAGAACAATAATAAATATATATTATATGTTGGCTCATGTTTACAATAATATCATATGAGTAATATAACATAATATTTTAATATTTGAGTAGACGTTGGGGTAAAAATTTATTTATAAGGACTTTTACCACATAATTAAATGTTATATAATTTATTTTTCCTACAACCTTTGTAGTAATTTACATTTATAGTATTGCAATATTAGTATTTTGCTAGTTAAAAATAAAAAATCTTATATTGTAAGATTGAAAATTGACTTTTTTGAACGTAAATTTTTAATATTTTTCTAGTTAATTTATTATATATCACTATTCACTACACGAATTCACAATTTCACTAACGGATTTCACTGACGGATGGTAAATCCGTTAGTATCACTAACGGATTCACCAACGGTTTGCAATCCGTTAACGATAGTAACGGATTCACCAACGGCTTGAAATCCGTCAGTTATTCTAACGGATTCACGGAATCACTCTAACGGCCTACTAACGGATGAAGCCATCCGTCAGTAATCCGTGGGTGAAAATTTTGGAGCCAAAATCCCAGTCTTAAATGAAAGACCTAATTCCTTAAAATCAAAATCACTGAAATCTGAAGTTGTCTCCAACCTTGCCGTCGTTCACTGCCAAGTGCATCGTCCGCCGCCATCAACGGTTCGCCGCCATCAACGGTTCGCCGCCATCAACCGTCGACAACGAAGCTTATTCTCAACATCAATATCCACGGGCTCACTGAAATCGGAACTTGGTTCCAACCTATCGGCTGTTCACTGCCCTGTTCATCCAACGTCCACCGCCATCAAAAGGTTCGCCGCCATCAACGGTTCGCCGCCATCGACAGTCGACAACGGAGCTTATTCTCAGCATCAATATCCACGGGCTCACTGAAATCGGAACTTGGGTCCAACCTCTCGGCCGTTCACTGCCCTGTTCATCCAACGTCCACCGCCATCAAAAGGTTCGCCGCCATTTATGCTTGTTTAATTTTTTGTATTTTTTTGCTTGTTTAATTTTTTGCTTGTTTAATTTTTTGCTTGTTAATTTTTTGCTTGTTAATTTTATGATACATTTATGCTTGTTTTATTTCTTTGCTCAACCCGTTCCCATCATAGATTTTTTTTTCAAGACCGTCACAGTTTCCTTGCATTTTGACATTGCACCTGCTGGTGCACTTGGCAAGTGCACCAGCAGGTGCATTTTCACATTGCACCTGCTGGTGCACTTGCCAAGTGCACCAGCAGGTGCACAATTGGAAATGCACCTGCTGGTGCACTTCCAAGTGCACCAGCAGGTGCACAATTTAAATTGCACCTGCTGGTGCACTTGCCAAGTGCACCAGCAGGTGCACAATTGTAAATGCACCTGCTGGTGCACTTGCCAAGTGCACCAGCAGGTGCACAATTGGAAATGCACCTGCTGGTGCACTTCCAAGTGCACCAGCAGGTGCACAATTGGAAATGCACCTGCTGGTGCACTTCGCAAGTGCACCAGCAGGTGCATTTTCACATTGCACCAGCACATTTGGCCTAGCTACTAGCTAGGTCACTTTATGTTTATATATTCTTTGCATAGAGAGACTAATCTAAGGCCATTTGATCAATGCTTTGCAAAGATGAAAGAAATTATTTAATTTGGATCTAGATTATATTCTCCATCCTTAATTTTTGGCTTTTGTACATAGAAAAATGAGTGGAGAATGAAGTTTATAATCATTTCCTTAAGAAAATGCTGCATTTTTCTTGTATAAAATATGAGCATGATAGTCATGTGAAAGGGAGTTTTTCTTTGATTCATCACTATTGAGTAGTGATATAGAATGCACATGCTGGTGCACTTGAAATGTGCACCGGCAGGTGCATTTTCACATTGCACCTGCTGGTGCACTTGCCAAGTGCACTAGCAGGTGCATTTACAATTGTGCACCAGCTGGTGCACTTGGCAAGTGCACCAGCAGGTGCAATGGGAAAATGCACCTGCTGGTGCACTTGCCAAGTGCACTAGCAGGTGCACATTTCAAGTGCACCAGCAGGTGCACTTGGACAAGTGCACCAGCAGGTGCACTTGGACAAGTGCACCAGCTGGTGCACTTGTGCACCTGCTGGTGCACTTGTGCACCTGCTGGTGCACTTGTGCACCTGCTGGTGCACTTGCCTTGTGCACCTGCTGGTGCACTTGCCAAGTGCACCAGCAGGTGCACATTTCAAGTGCACCAGCAGGTGCACTTGGACAAGTGCACTTGCTGGTGCACTTGGACAAGTGCACATTTACATTTACATTTCATAACTAATTATTTTTTATTTTTGGTTTCTGCTTCGTCTTTAATCAGATGATAATGATCAAAATAATTATCAAGGCGATTATACTGTATAGTAATCTACCTGATAATAATTGGTTAATTACAATTTGAACGAAAAGCTTTAATTTTGTGCTTTATGGGTTTTGGAAGAAATTATTGTCATAATCATTCTTTTCCAATGACTAGGAAATCTCACACTCAATGCATACGAGGAGGATTGTGAATTTGCCGATCCAGCTGGTTCATTTAGAGGACTTGCACGTTTCAAGAGAAACTGTACAAATTTCGGATTACTTATTGAGAAGTCGAATATGAATCTTACAAAGTGGGAAGATTTTGAGGTGAGATCATTGTGTTTTAGGCATTATGTTCAACAGAGCTGAGGAAGTTTCATTCATGGATTTTGCCAACACTAGTGGTTAGCTCCTCAACATCTAAGTATCAGTCAAAACGCTGAACTAACTTAACAGTCATAGAGTGTCTTATTTTTGCTTTGGTTAATGATTTTCCTTAGAGAACTCTTGACACCAAAAACTTTGTTTGGTTACAGGACAAGGGAATTGGGCATTGGCGTTTTAGCTGTATCATGTCATTTTCTTGGAGGCCTATTCTCTCTGGTATGCTCCAGGATCTCACATTAAACTCATCATAAAAGACATGTTATTGCTGTAGATAACTGGTATTTCCTTAGAATTTTCACTGTATTCTGTCCATTTGGAATAAGACTTTCGTAAAAATTCAATTCAATTGATTTATTTTCTAATGATTCTTTTGTTTGGAATGAAAGAATTCAATTCTTTTTAGCTCAAAAGCCTTTTATTTGAAAAGGAGAAAATCTTGTATGATTTTGCAATAATTCTTTTGAATTCTTTTATTGCAAAATGAATTATGCTAAACAAGCGATTCAGCTCAAGAATCTGTGAGTTGAAAGTGTGGTAGCATCAAAACAAAAGCAAAATTCTGTAGAAAAATATATCACAAGAGAAATGGTGTTTACTATGGATGGATTTCTTCTAAAACTTCTACTGTCTATAGAACCACAGCTTCAAGGCTTTTGTATACAATTTGATAATATAGCTCCAGATGCTTAGCTGATTAGATCTGACTCTGTGAAGCTATATTGCAGCTACTGGGTATACAGAGTACTATTTTGACGCACAATCTGGAAGAGTATGCAGGTAATGATAGTGGGATTATGAGAAGACTTCATTCTATCTTTTCAATATTATTGTTTCAGTCTTAATTCATTTAGCTATGCAAACATTTCAGGCATGTAGAACACTGGAAGCCAAATACAAATTCCTAAATGAAATCCCTAAATCGTTTGCTTGTAAAATCAAAATCACTCTGAAATCTGAACTTGCCTCCAAAATGCACAGTTGTATCCACATGAAACCTTGTATTCAATTTGTTTCAAGTGAAATTTTTATGTTCTGCTAAGTTAGCATCTTTTGGTTTTGTGAATATAGGATCTTTTTCTTTTCTTTCTGATATTAAAAAGAATGGACAGGAATTTCTATAAATTGGTCATTCTAAAATTTTTATATCCAAAGTGCAGGCAGTCCTTTATAAGTTTGAGATTGGAGTTACATTGTTCATTTTTCACTCTTAACTACACATCTTCAATTATACTGCTTTGAAAATGACATCTCCATGAAATTAACTTTTTTAGTTGATTTTACATATTTAATACATATATATTTATGTATTTTGATTTTGTGTCCAGGGTCCTGGCAGCTGTGAAGGTGCAAAACATGACAAAAATTCAACTACAAAGTGCGAGAGAAAATCCATGAACAACGTTCGAATGGCAAAGACAAGGTTAAATGAACGTGTAAAGAATGATTGCTTTCCTAAAGTGAACAAGGAGAATCTCCAAGAGCCCTAATATAGTTTCCAATAGAACTTTGAAGAGAGGACCTTATGGTTATAAACAAGCTGAAGCACATAATGGTGCTGCCCATAATTTTTATTTCAAATTAAAATTGTAGTACAAATTCTTTAAGTTTCACATATATTTGAATGAGTAATTTGGTTTTTTACGTAGTATTATTAATGTACATGATGATGGATGGATATGAATGGATGATGATGGATGAATGCACAGGAGAACAGGTATGAAAATATTTATGATTTACCAAGGGAATTGGATGAACAAGGGTACAGCTCACCAACGGAATTTCCGTTGGTGACACCTAATGGTGATCAGTTGGTGTCACCAACGGAATTTCCGTTGGTGATCCGTTGGTGATCCGTTGGTGTCACCAACGGCAATTTCCGTTGGTGATCCGTTGGTGACACCAACGGACACCAATTCCGTTAGTGATTAAAATTACCAACGAGGATTTTCCCGACGGACTTAGTCCGTCACAGATCCGTTGGTGATCCGTTTCACCAACGGAATCTCTGTATTTACCAACGGAAATGTCCGTTGGTAATTTAAGATTTTCTTGTAGTGATTTTATAATACCTTGTTATGCTATTTGGCTAAATTTATAATATTGAATTGAGATTTTTGTATTTCAAATTATATTAATAATTGTAATTATTATCGGTGCACATACTAAATCTAAAATAAAAAAATTATTATCTAATTATATTATAAAATGAGTGCGATCCATATAAAATTTTATATATTTATTTATATAAATTCATACAAATCCAGTTTAAATAAATTTTGTATTTGATCCATGAACACAGAAGCTTTAGGTGGATTTTTCTCCGTCATCCTACAAAAAGTCTCCATGCGTTATAAATTCAGGCTTTAGTGTAATGGAAAAGTATTCAATGAATCAACAAAAAATTGAGAATTTAAAAATGAATGATTAATTTTACTCTTGTACTTAGTAAAAAGTTTAATTTAATTAATTTTCAATTTTTTTATAAAAATTGGTTTAAAAGTTCTAATTTAAAGTCAATTAACCAAAAATTAAGTAAATCAAGAAAATAAGAAAATTAATCTTATTTAAATTAAAAAATAATAGAAATTTAGTTTATAAATTTTATTACTTTTAGGGTAAATTGAGCTTAATTGAAATTCATAAATTAATTTAAATAAAAAATAATAACAGATTAAATTATATATTTTAAATTAAAAACAATTAGATATTTAGATCAAGCATCGATAATTATCCCTAAGCTTCTGTCTATCAACCTGATTCTGTGAGAAAACTGTTATAAATTATCTATTCAGGCTAATTTAATTTATGTGGTAGAACTGTTTTTTGATTTAACTGGTACCACTGCCATGATCACTAGATTTTTTTTTCTTTATAAAGCTAGGGGAGGGGACGGGGATTTAGGTGTGATCCACGAGAATTTTTAATATTCAATCATTCAGAACTGATGTAATTTCAATTGAACTAGATAACTAACTTATTTAGTTAGGTAAATGAGAATTTTATTTTTCTTTTTTCTCATCTTTTTTAAAAAACAAATTCTGTTATTAGATGAAAAAAAATACCATATGTAGACCAAGTAAATGTGTATAACAAGCTCCGGAAACCCAATAATAAAGCCAAAAAAAATTAAATCGATTATCCTTCACATGTAAACTACTATATATAGATATTTGCAAGAATCCCAGATCAGCAGGACTGTGTTGATTTTCAACATGCATTAATTGTTTGATCTCTGGTTCTCAGGTCAGAGTAGTATTTGTATTTGACAAAGGATTTTGATGGGTTACCGGCCATTCACTTGCAGCACTTACCTCAGCCATTCCATTCTCTGCCTCATTGAAGAATGTCCTTGCTCTCTTAATATGAAATTTCTCTGCTTATCTGTTACTTCTCAAACAAATACGTCATCATCTAAAAGCCTCGCCGGCGTCAGCTCATCTTGTGGTAAATAAATCCTTCCTCTACGTGCATCGGAAAAAGCTTACCCCACAATAAACAGAGAAGGAAAAAATAAGATACTATTCCAAGTAAATGTGATTCAGGAGCAATGCCCATGACTGTAAATACAGATTTTAAAAATATTTAAATATATAAAAAGAGATAAATATCGTCTATCCTTGAGTTTAAGGTGAGAGAAGGAGTTAGGGAAGGAAGATATGAATTTAGAGAAGTACACCCAAGTCTGTGTGTGTTTTAATTAATTATTCTTATTTTTTGAGTATATTTTATAATAAAAAATTAATCAACTTCCATAACCTAAATTATATAAGAGGAAAAGTTTAATAGTATTAATAATAATATAATTCTTAATAGTTGAGGTTAAAATCCGGAGAACATGAGAAAGTGAGGGAGCGAGCGAGCCTGAGAGGGAAAGGACACATCCAGGAGAAGCAACGAATTTGGCAAAACTAATAACAGAAATAGAAAAAAGAAAACGACAAAAACTAATAATAGAAATAGAAAGTTTATTGGAAGCATTAATTCCACACCACATCCTTTCCTTGTTATGTTTGAACATACGGCGATATAGAGATGTGTATTCGATGGTGAATGATATTTCATCTTAGCATGTACTGATCATTATTTTTTATTTAGACTGTCTTCTGATTTTGTCAATTTTACTTAATTGATGAACTATTTTTTACTTAGACTGTCTTTTGGCTTTGTCAATTTTACTTAATTGATGGATCAGGCCGATTCTACTGAGACTTTGCTAATCGAATTGATCCGGGCTAAAAGCTTGGAATCTGGTTAAACTTCTGACTTACGAGTTTGTCTTATTCGATAATGACTTACGAGTTTGTCATTAATTTCAATATAAATTATAATAGATTTTATATTTGTTATTTTTTATATTAAGTATTTATTATAGTAAATTTTATTATATTCATTATAAAAAATTATATTAATATAATAAAAATAAAAAATATAATTTTATCATCTATAATTATATTATTAATATTTTATTACTATTTAATAGTATAAATCAGTGTTTTAGAATATAAAAATAAATATTGAATTGAAAAAGACATAATTAAAATTTAAAAAATTAAAAAAAAAATAAAAATAGAAATATGTCTGATATGATTTTTTCATCAAATAAATAGAAATGGAGCATAATAGTAAAGTTTTAAAAATTTAATGGTGGAATAGAATAAATTTAAAAATTTAAATTTAAATTAAATTAAATTTTAAAATTTTAAATTAAATTTCAAAAAAATAATTAAAAATTATATATAATTATAATAAAATTTATAATTTTAAATAATTTTATTAATTTTTAAAATTCTAAATTAAATTATAAAAAATTGAAAAATTTTATTTATTTATTTATTTTTTTTGTATAAACAGCCCTTAGTTTTAATATAGAGGTAGGAATATATAATGTTGGCGGATGAGTTGTTATAGATTTACTGGTATACTTACAAGACAACCGACATTAAATATAGTGTTGCCACATGACTTTTTTTTTTGTCTGATTGCCACGTGAGTTGTCTCATAGATTTACTAGTTTACCTTTGAGAAGACAACAAAACTAGAAAGCTAGGTTTCATAGAGACAGCAACATATGATACATCTGTAAATGATAAAAAATATGTCTGAATTGGTTAGTTGTCTCATAGTTTTACTACTTTTAACTTTGACAAGTGACAACACAACTAAAGCTGCGTTTCATAGAGACAGCAACATATGATACATGCGTAAATGATAAAAATTAGTTCAGTTTAAAATTAAATTAATTTAATACTATTTAATTTAATTAATTAAGATTTTTAATAAATTTTTATATTTTATTTTTAGTATTATAAAATTTAATTAAAATATTTTAATTATAATTTAATTTTTTATATTATTAAAATTAATATATTACTAATTAATTAATTAATTTTGATTTTATTGATTTTTTCATTAAAATTAAATTAAAATAATAAAAAAATTTTAAAATAAAAATTAAATTTATTATTTTAATTTACTGCAGTCCGTGAAAAAATTAAACTGAAATTTTTTTTACATAAAACTGTTAAATTGAACTTTAATTATTAGAATGTGATGTTTTTTTTAGCTTGTTGCACTTGCAATTTAAAATTATATATGACTATTTTTTTTATTATTAAAATATCCAGAACTGATGAACCGTGCAGTTTGATTCGGATTTCTCAAGTCGAACCGGCTGCCTTCAACCACAAATAAATGTTACTGGAGACTGTTTCACTGGGTTTGGATCCCTGTCCCATTGCACCATTTCACTTAAAACAATTTTGATATTAAAGCTATATTTTCAGTCATTAGATTTTTTTATTTTGTTTTATCATCTTTTATAATTTAAAAAAAATACATAAATGTTTGTATTTAAACTGCTATATAGTTTGAATACATGATTACTTATTTATCATTTTTTATTATAAAATTATTAAAACTTACTTTTTAATTTTTATTATAAATTCTAATAAGAGTATTATTATTTTAAATTTAATAAATATCTTTATATTGAGCAAATTGTTTTAAATCATGTTTGGAAGGTAAAAACTATTGATAATTCAAATTATATCTGAAAGCCTAATTTATTGATAAATATAAGAATGAGATAAATAATAATTTTATTTATTGAAACATATATATAATAAATATCACTCTTTTAAAATTTAATAATAATAATTTATTTCCTTTCAATTAAATATTTTTATATATATTATTAACTTTATTTTAAATTAATATATTATTATTTATTTTAGAACATTAAATTAAATTTATTATTAAAATATAATTATATTATATTTATTTTTTTTAAATAAAAATTAAAAATGGAAGAATAAAAAATTTGAAATCTCTTAAATTTATTAAGATGCAATTACCATCATATTAAGTTTGTGAGTGACTATATTATATTTAATTATAAATTGAATTCATCGAACTCACTTTCTAATAAATATTTGTTGCATTATGACAGTAGCTAATATACAAATTTTGATGTTTTTTTTATATCATGGGTTTGCCAAAGGAGGCGACACTCTCGACGACCCAACAAATGATCTTGCATAAGCAATTGGCAAGAAAGCTAGCTTCTTGGCTTTGGTCACATAACATGTGGATGTAGTGTAGTCGTGTAGGCATCAATATATAATATAATTTTCTTTTTAAACAAAAAAATACATATATATATACGATATAAATAAAAAAATAGGGAAGAAAAAATTAATGGCGGATGCAGTGTAATCGTGGAGATATCAATATATGGTGATATATTGGTGGTTGCCACGTGAGTCGTCTCGGATTTACAAATCCAGCACTGACAAGAGGACGGCGCGTTGGGGTTCCTGGGGATAGCAGCATATGGTGGTTGTGTTCTCTGGTAGATTTACAAATCCATCCAAAATAAAGGACAAAAATAAAATATAGTGACAATACGTAAATTTTTTGAACGTAAATTTTTAATATTTTTCTAGTTCATTTATTCTATATCACTATTTTATAATATTTTATTGTGCTATTTGGTTAAATTTATAATATTAAAATGAGATTTTTATATTCCAATAAATTAAAATAAAAAATTATTATATATTATAAAATGAGTGCGATCCATATAAAATTTTATATATTTATAATCTTTAGTTAGATTTTTTTCCGTCATCCTATAAAAAATTTTAGTGCATTATAAATTCAGACTTTAGTGTAATGGACAAGTATTTAATGAATCAACAAAAAATTGAGAATTTAAAAATCAACGATTAATTTTACTCTTGTACTTAGTAAAAAGTTTAATTTAATTAATTTTCAATTTTTTTTTTAAAATTGGTTTAAAAGTTCTAATTTAAAGTCAATTAACCAAAAATTAAGTAAATGAAGAAAATAAGAAAATTAATCTTATTTAAATTAAAAAATAATAGAAATTTAGTTTTCAAATTTTATTACTTTTAGGGTAAATTGAGCTTAATTGAAATTTATAAATTAATTTAAATAAAAAATAATAACAGATTAAATTATATATTTTAAATTTAAAACAATTAGATATTTAAATCAAGTATCGATAATTATTTCTAAACTTTTGTCTATTAATTCGATTCTGTGAGAAAACTGTTATAAATTATCTATTCATCTTTCAAATTAATTTAATTTATGTGATAAAAGTGTTTCTTGATTTGACTGGTCTCACTGTCATAGTCATTAAATTTTTCTTTCTTTCTAAAGTTAGAGGAGGGGATGGGGATTTAGGTGTGATCCACGATAATTTTTAAATTGATTATCCTTCACATGTAAACTACTATAGATATTTGCAAGAAATCCCAGATCAGCAGGACTCTGAATGCGGCTAACTATAAGACCAAGAGATGGTTATCTCGTATGCTTGTGTTGATTTTCAACATGCATTAATTGTTCGATCTCTGGTTCTCGGTTCATAGTACTATTTGTATTTGACAAGGGATTTTGATGGGTTACCGGCCATTTACTTGCAGCACTTATCTCAGCCGCTCCATTCTCTGCCTCATTGAAGATCGTCCTTGCTCTCTTGAAATTTCTCCACTTATCTGTTATTTTTCAAACAAATACGTCATCATCTAAAAATTTTGTAACAAAGAATTAATTAAATTTCATCAAAAGTTTTAATCAATATTATTTAATTAAAATAAGAGAAAAGATAAGTTAAAAGATGAATAATTTTATTAAAATTTTTTAAATATTAAAAAATGAGTTTCTAATAATTAAGGTAGACTATTTATAATATAAAAAGAAATCTTGATATGCAAAATTATGAAAATATCTAAAATATTTAAAAAAATAATTAAAATATAAAATTGACTCCTTAAACGATAGAATTTTCATATTGAACTTTGCACAGGCCTACGGTTCTTATCACATTTTTGAAAGTCGTGCGTCTCAAAATTTTCTTTCCGGAAAGTTATCGTGGGTCTCTATCGGACATCGGCAGCAAAAGCTAGGTCCGGTCCAAATCTGTTGTACAAGACTAGTTGCTCCATATCATTTCCTTCCACTTGTAAAAAACTTGACCTCGAGTTGTCATCAGTATGGTAATACTGAAATAGATCCGCCATGTTAAATGTCTTGAAAATTTTCATCTCATGTGGGAGGTTAATAACATAGGTATTGTCATTAATCTTCTGAATGAACCGAAAAGGACCAATCTTCTTGGCGTCATGCTTTTTCTGTCCTCCACCATGCTCCTTACATAAATAAACCATAACTTGGTCACCGACATTAAAAGACTTGAAACGCCTATGTTTATCAGCTGTAACTTTATATTTGTCATTGGTTTTTGTAAGACATTCTTGTACATGTTTGAAAATATTCACGTGCTGCTTTGTCAAGTTACTTGCTGCAATATAGCTGTGAGAGCATGTAGGAATGACAATAAGATCAACTATATACGCTGGGACTTTCCTGTACACAACAGCAAATGGTGACATCTTTGTGGAGCTGTGAACAACACTGTTGTAAGCAAATTTTGTTTGGGTAAGAGCAAGATCCTAAGCAGTTTTCTTGTTACTGTAGATGCAAAGCAGAAGATTGCCAAGCTTGCTGTTCACCACTTAAGTTTGTCCATCAGTTTGGGGATGGGCAGCACTGCTGTATCGAAATTCAATTCCAAAACGTTTCCATAAAATCACCTAGAAATGATCTAGAAACTTTACATCTCTGTCAGAAGTAATGGTCTTAGGGACGCCATGTAAACGAACAATCTCCTTAAAAAATAATTTTGTCACATGAGAAGTATCATTAGTTTTCTTACAAGAAATGAAATGCGCTATTTTAGAGAACCTGTCAACAACAATAAAAATGGAATCAGATCCACGTTGAGTACGTGGAAGACCAATAATAAAATCCATAGACAAGTCCTCCCAAGGATGTGCTAGAATAGGCAGTGGAGTGTATAAGCCTATATTCTACGAATGTCCCTTCTGAATTTAACAAATTGGGCACTTCTAGACCATCCGACCTGAATTCCTTTTTAATTGTGGCTAGTAAAAATGCTCCTCAAATCCAGCAATAGTCTTGTCACGCCCCAAATAACTACTCAAACCTCCTCCATAGACCTCCCGAATAAGCTTTTCTCGCAAAAAAGATCAAGAAATGCATAACATGTTCTCCTTAAAAAGAAAGCCATCATGTATCAAGAACCCATTGACAGGCTAGTGAGTTTGGACTATAACCCATATATCAACAAAGTCATCATTTATAGTATACAAATTTTTCAGAAATTAACTGTAATCAACAAAACAGCCCTCCTAATCAAAGCATTTGCCACCTTATTACTATGGCCAGCCTTATATTTTATGACATAATGAAAAGTTTCAAAATAAGTTGCTCATCGAGCATATATCTTATTCACATGTTTTTTAGTTTTAAAATAGATCAAAGATTGATGATGTGTGTAAATAATAAACTCTCGCCCCATTAAATAATGCTCTCAAGCTTTAAAAGTCTGGAATACTGCATATAACTCTTGCTCATAAGTATACCATTTTTTCCTAACCTCATTCAGTTTCTCACTGAAAAAATTTAGTTTACAAATTTTATTACTTTTAGGATAAATTGAGCTTAATTGAAATTCATAAATTAATTTAAATAAAAAATAATAATATATTAAATTATATTTTTTAAATAAAAAATAATTAAATATTTAGATCAAACATTGATAATTACCCCTACACTTCTGTTTATCAACTCGATTCTGTGAGAAAACTGTTATAAATTATCTATTTGTCCTCCAAACTAATTTAATTTGTGTGGTAGAGCTGTTTCTTGATTTAACTGGTACCACTGTCATGTTCGCTAAATTTTTCTTCCTTTCTAAAGTTAGGGGATGGGAATTTAGGTGTGATCCACTAGAATTTTTAATATTCAATCATTCAGAATTGATTGTAATTCAAATTGAGTTAGATAACTAGCTTATTTAGTTAGGCAAATGAGAATTTTATTTTGTTTTTTTTTTTTCATCTTTTTAGAAAAAATTTCTGTTATTAAATAAAAAAAAAGATACATTAAAAATCAAATTATTTATAATTTAAAAATTGAAGGAGTAGATAAAAAAAAATTAAAAGGTAAAATGGAAAAATATGAGAAATCAAATTATACATTTGGTTTATTCACAAATGACCTTTGCATATGCAGTTGGCAAGAAAGCTAGCTTCTTGTCTTTGTTCATACAAGCCCTCTTTGTGAAATTGTAGCAATCATTTTGCTTCTACCTTGTGTAGTATTTTGCCGGTGCAAGAGCAAGGATGCCGGTAATTGCAATGCCCATACAAATACCATATGTATATATGATTTGTAGACAAGTAAATGTGTATAACAAGCTCCGGAAACCCAATAATAAAGCCAAAAAAAATTAAATCGATTATCCTTCACATGTAAACTACTATAGATATTTGCAAGAATCCCAGATCAGCAGGACTGTGTTGATTTTCAACATGCATTAATTGTTTGATCTCTGGTTCTCAGTTCAGAGTACTATTTGTATTCGACAAAGGATTTTGATGGGTTACCGGCCATTCACTTGCAGCACTTACCTCAGCCACTCCATTCTCTGCCTCATTGAAGAATGTCCTTGCTCTCTTAATATGAAATTTCTCCGCTTATCTGTTACTTCTCAAACAAATACGTCATCATCTAAAAGCCTTGCCCGCGTCAGCTCATCTTGTGATAAATAAATCCTTCCTCTACGTGCATCGGAAAAAGCTTACCCACAATAAACAGAGAAGGAAAAAATAAGATACTATTCCAAGTAAATATGATTCAGGAGCAATGCCCATGTCTGGAACGCTCGTTAATCCAACCGTCCCAGCAACATGATAACGGTCAATTAAACGCAGCTCATCAAAGTTATATATATTTCTAATAATTATAATAAATCTCATATTTATTAATTTTTATATTAGATATCTATTATAATAAATTTTATTATATTTATTATAAGAAATTATATTAATATAATAAAAATAAAAAATATAATTTTATCATCCATAATTATATTGTTAATATTTTATTACTAGTTAATAGTATAAATCAGTGTCTTGAAGTATAAAAATAGATATTAATTGAGAAAGACATAATTAAAATTTAAAAAATTAAAATTAAAAATAGAAATATGTCTGATATGATTTTTAGCAAATAGAAATGGAGCATAATAATAAATTTTTAAAAATTTAATGGTGAAAGAGGATAAATTTAAAAATTTAAATTTAAATTAATTTATTTTTTAAAATTTAAAATTAATGAGTTGTCTCATAGATTTACTAGTTTAACTTTGACAAGACAACGCATCTAGAAGCTGGGTCTCATAGAGACACCAGCATATGATACATGTGGAAATGATAAAAAATATGTCTGCATTGGTTAGTTGTCTCATAGATTTACTAGGTTAACTTTGACAACTGACAACACAACTAGAAGCTGGGTTTCATAGAGACAGCAACATATGATACATGCGTAAATGATAAAATTAAATTAATTTTTTTTCAATTTAATTTAATTGATTGAGATTTTTAATAAATTTTTTTATTTTTATGTTTTTCTTTTAGTATTATAAAATTTAATTAAAATATTTTAATTATAATTTAATTTTTTTATATTATTAAAATTAATTAATTTAATTTAATTTTATTGATTATTTTCATCAAAATTAAATTAAAATAACCAAAATTTTTTAAAATAAAAATTTAATTAAAATTTTAAATTAATTTAATTCGATCAATTATTTTAATTTAAATTAAATACTGTACACTTTTAATAAAATTAAATAAAATTTTTTTTTTACATTAAAGTGTTAAATTGAAATTTAATTATTAGAATGTGATTTTTTTTTAGCCTGTTGCAATTGCAATTTAAAACTATATATGACTTTTTTTTTTTTAATTAAAATATCCAGAACTGATGAACCGTGCAGTTTGATTCGGATTTCTCAAGTCGAACCGGCTGCCTTCAACCACAAATAAATGTTACTGGAGACTGTTCCACTGGGTTTGGATCCCTGTCCCATTGCACCATTTTTTATTCACTTAAAACAATTTTGATATTAAAGCTATTTTTTCAGTTAAATTAAATCAATATATTGTTTGTTTCAGAACAATTTGTTTACTCGTTAAATTAAATTTATTATTAAAATATAACTATATTATATTTAATTATAAATTGAATTCATCGAACTCACTTTCTAATGAATATTTGTTGCATTATGACAGTAGCTAATATACAAATTTTGATTTTTTTTTTCTTTTGCTTTCACCTTTTTCATCTGTATAAGATTTAGAAAATAATATTCATGGTATATATCATGGGTTTGCCAAAGGAGGCGACACTCTCGACGACCCAACAAATGATCTTGCATAAGCAATTGGCAAGAAAGCTAGCTTCTTGGCTTTGTTCACGTAAGCCCTCTCTGTGAAGTTGTTGTAATCATTTGCTTCTATCTCGTCTAGTATTTGCTTGTACAATAGCAAGGATGCCCACACCTGCAAACGCCACAAATCCATCATTTGTATAACAAGCTCCCGAAAATCAATCATCAACACACAAATCCATTAATTTGATGGGTTACCGGCCATCTACTTGCAGCACTTAGCTCTGTAACTCCTTTCTCTGCTTCATTGAAGAACATCCTTGCTCTCTTAATTTGATTCTTCATGAAATTTCTCCACTTATTTGTTACTTCTCCAGCAAATATGTCTTCATCTGAAAGTCCTGCCTGCGCCAGCTCGTCCTGTGGTAAATAAATCCTTCCTCTTCGTGCACTGGAACAAGCACAATTCATTAATAACACACTGCAAATGGTAGTTGAAAATTTCAGCATGAAACACTGACTACTTACTCTTCTCCTACATCTCTGAGTATGTTGGTGAGCTGATTGGCTATTCCTAATGCTAAAGCAGCATTGTAAACGCTCTCAGTTGATGCCTGTGATTCAGGTGCAATGCCCATCACTGGAACACTCATTAATCCAACTGTCCCAGCAACATAATAACAGTAAAGATACAGCTCGTCAAAGTTATTATATCTTGACTTCTTCAGGTCCATCCTCATTCCTTCAATCATATCTTTGAATGGCTGAAACCAGACAACAAAACAATCAGAATATTCACTGTAAAGGCACAAGCACAATACCAGAGTTAAGTTTAACTTTAAAAGAAAATGCATAACCTGAATATCAACAGGAAATTTAGTAACAGTATCTGATAAAGCAGCATCAAGCATATCAAAAGGACGACCTTGGAAAACATCTTCCAACCTTGCCTCCCATCTATCTAAAGCTGTGGGTGTTATGTGTGAAGCATTAGGTCCGTCAACAAGCTCATCTGTCCTTCTACACCACACTACATGTTCAGAGACCATCATAAGAAACACAAAAGAAAAACATCTCCTTTTCTTTTTCTATAATCTGATAATATTGACACTGTATTTTGCCCTTGTTGGCCTCTACTTCTAGTCCAAGAAGAGATTATGTCCCCTTGTTCACCAGATTGTGCCCAAACTATTGTCCAAGGAACAACCAACAAACTGTATAAGCAATTGTAGCATCCGATTACAGAAAGTCAGAAACCATTTAGATTTCAATCTCTGTATCTAACTTCTCAATTCCAGCCTTGACAACTAAAATAAGATGCACTTGCTTCAATTTATTATAAAAAGCATGGATTAGAATCAAATATCTAACTCACCATAAATTGCCCAGATAGCTCTTCGCCTTTCAGGGGTCATTAACAGAGTTCCTGCCACAGCATGAGAATAGAATCAATCTCCATTGAAAATAGGTTGCAGAAAATAACACCAGCAATCCCTTCAAATTAGAATTACATGCATATACACAAGAAGGAAGCTAACCCAAGTAAAATGTCTTGGCATACTCAGCACAAACTTCTCCACAACGATCATAAGCTTCGCTCAACAAGCTCGAAGTCCCTGGAACCGCAATATCTGTTTTCGCATCCAGATTCTCACTAGACCTCAATTGCTTTTTAACCAAGGCTGCTTGCTTCAGCACAACATTGTATACCTTCTCTTCCGACGAGACGGCCATTTCTCCTGCCGAGCTGGCTACCATGCTCGATATTACAGGTAAATTGCTTCCACTACCTAATCCTATGCAAGGATTCGTCAAATCTACATTCACTGTGCTGGACTTCCATTTCTGGTTCATACCCTTTTTTGCTCTTTTCTTAAACATCAAACTTCGATCTACAGAACCAAACTTGGCTGAATCTAGAGCCCCAACCGAATGGAAGAATCCAAAGGAGTTGGAAACCTCTGTACTGGGAATGGCAACCCATAGTAACGCTATAGTCATGTTCAGAATCAGATTTTTTTGGCTATCTATCTGACAGTTCTCGATAGTTTCTCTCTGTCCTTCTCAACCAGTTCGACTTTAGATACAAATATCAGAAAGAACACCAGTTTTATTCAAGCTGAATCAACACAGACCAATACCCAAGGGGATTGAACAGCAAAGGAGCTCTGTGTAAGCTCTCTGTGAAAAGACCAATAACCATAGTTAGTATAATTAAGAGAAATAGACAGATAATTAGAGAGACAACCTCAGAAACAACCACTACTAAAATGAAAAAAGAAAGGTAGAAGAAGAATCGGTAACTGTCTATCACCACTTTTCCTTTCTGTATATTCTCAAATTCCAAATTTTGTATGAGAAAAATGGAATATACAGGCAAAATTATAAAGAAAATGAGAAAAAGAAAAAGAATAAGAAAGAAGAAAGCAGAAACCTTTTGCTGTTTAGATTTTAGAACCACTCAAACGGAGCATCCCATAAATCAAGCCAAAATTTTCAAATTACTGGATAAAAAAAAAACTAACGGCCACTAAGCTCTCCAATCTTCGAGACCCTAGTGCCGTTTACGCTAGTTTTTCATCCAAATGGTAACATTTTTAGCATGCCATATTGAGATTTTGTTACTTAAAAACTTGGAAACATTTATTGTGTTTTATAATTACGTTAATTTTCTTTGTAATTAATGTTTTTATTGTATAAAATTAAACCAAAAAAACCTTTCATTTTATTGTTTTCTTATAATATATTTTTATATATTATAAGATAAACTTAATTTTCAAGTTTAGTAAATAATATTATATATTAAAACGATTTTAAAATTTTAATTAGTAAAACTTAGTTATCATTTTATTCATATATAATATTTTTACATATTATTTACTTAATATTTTAATAAATATTAAAAATATACGTTTTATTTTTCTTCTCTAATATCTTAATTTATCGACTTAAATCTGTTTTTTTATTATTTTCTTTGTTTGTTCAAACAAGAAAATGGCTTTTCCTCGTTAAAGTTATTTTTTTTTATTTTATTTTTGTCTCAAGGGATTGGAATGACATGAAAGCTTACTCCTTCGTTGATTTTGGATTAACTCCAATAATATAAAACAATTAAAATTATTTTCATATTACAAAAAGCATCGACATTGTTTTAGTTAATGGTTAAAAATGACTCCAACATTTATATATTTAATTTAAAAAAAAAATTATTAGAGTGTTTCTTCTTATTTTATAAAAATTAAGATTGCATTGAATTTTATTATTGCATCTGAGACATGCGGTGGTATTTATGTATTTATTAAAATCTCAAAATTAAATTAAAATAAATTGATAGTCAATTATTTTTGTTGACAATAAATAGGGAAGATGTTATGAAATCAAATGAAGTCCAGGAGCAATGCATAGATGATGAGGAGGGACACGTGGAAAGATCACCCAATCAGTGGAAGATAACGTTATCAAATGGAAAGCAGTAAGAATGGGTGAGATCGTGCACGTGGCAGTTTCTAAGTGGACAGCTGAAGGTAACATTGGATCAGAGAGAAGAGAAAGTGGAGATAGTGGTGAGAGGTAGGGCCCATAATTGTCCAAAGTCAGTGAGTGGAAATTTTGCTGGCTATGTTTCGCATTGTTTCTAAAGCTCTCGTTTTGAGTAGAACACCGGCCAAAAAATATATATATATTTAAAAAAAAAATTTTTAGTTAAATTAAAAAATTTAAATAATCAGATTTTTTTAAAGATATTTTTTAATAATTTAAAAGGGGAAAAAAGAAAAAGTTTTACTAGGATATTTTGGCGAGAAGTGAAAAAGTGTGGGGTGGGTGGGCCACAATTGGTACTAAGAAATCCAATGCACCTGCACTGCACGCACCGTTTAATGTAGGAAGCTTGCGGGTGCTGCGTTTGACACGTTACCTACTTCACCCTTTTGTATTAGTTCTGGGTTAATATTATTTTCTATACACGTGTACACACGAGCTCTTCCTATGTTGCCGTCCAATTGTTTCGGCCAATATTAAAATGTCAAATAAATACGTTTTTTTTTATCCAAAAAAAAATACGTTCAATAATACAATCGTGTCGTTTTCCATTAATAGAAATAGAATATTTTATAATTAAAAAATATTTAGTTAGACCCAATATATGTGGGATAGCAATGAATCCCGATTAAAATTACGTTGGATTACCCAAATTTACCCTGAACCATATTATTATTATTATTATTATCTAAAAAAATCTAAACTCATTTAATTTTATGAATTTTAATTGATCATTTACTTAAAATATATATTTAATATTTTTGTAGAAGTAAGATAATTTATATTTTAAAATTTTAATAGTTACATAAAATGTTTAAATTATATTTATTTTATATGACATATGTACAAATTTATAAATATTATTATAAATGTAAATTTAAATATAATATTTACTAAATATGAAAAAGATATATATAACTAGATCGAATAAATTCATCTATGTGAACTAAATAACTCATACCTAATATTTATATTAACTGTACCACGTATGTGGAAATGAACTAATTTTGATGGAAAATTCTGCTATTGTGTACCTTTCAATGAATAGCCTTTTAGTTATTTTTCCAATTAGCCAATACTTTTATAAATGTCTACATTGTTAAAACCATCTAGTAAACCTATTTGGCTAATCTATATTAATCGATGTAAATTAAGTTTGGCATGCTAAACTACAACATTTGCATATATAAAGAAAAATATATATTGTTAAGTATTCACTTGTGTCAAGAAAAATAATTTTTATATATATTTTTAAATATAAATTATTTTAAATAAATAGAGGCTAAATTAATATTTTTTAGATTTTTACTGATTTCAATATTTACCTTTTCTTGCTGGTTCTCACCTTAATCTTTGTGCCTAACTCATTTCTCCTTAAAAAACTAGAGCTAACCTACGCAATTTAGCAACTAACGGGCTTGGGCTTAGCTCATCGTGGGTGGTGTACAAATTCAGGTTTGCTTAATTTCCTTATCAAATAATCTGCAGTTGCTGATTCCTTTCAATACTGCTTATTATAAAATGGACATTTTCCTTACCCGAAGAAAAATTTCTGGCGGCTATGAGATTCAGGATTATTAAGGGGTGATAAGGTAACATACACAATTAAGTTACTGTTATAATTCTTTACATTTGTAATACTGTTCTTTCTAATACAGTGAAAATTGAAGAACAAAGAATATTGATGCAACTCAGAACCGCTCCTCAATGTCTACGATAGAATGAAAAAATCATGATTCTGCACTTCTGCTTCTTCCTTTGACGGTGGCTGTTGAGTAGTCGGTGATGTCCTGTAGGGAGGCTTTGGGTTTTAGACTTCTTGTGAAATGGGGCAATGTAAATTGCATGGTCAGAAGAAACCATGCAGTCTCCCTAGTCCCACTCCGAAAGTTTCGGATTTCAATGTATGATCGAGCATATAGCATGTGTACAAATTAATTAAAATGTTCCATCGCGTAGATACGTAATTAATTAAATAGCCGTTAACAATAATATTTGCACGGATAGAGATGGATCCAACTCCTGAATTGCATTATCAAATGAGAAAATAGCATAATTCGTTCAGCGTCGAGATCTCCATCCTTCTCTTTCTCTTAATAATAATAATAATAATAATAACAACAACAACAACAATAATAATAATAATAATAACAACAACAATAATAAGGATGGTAAAGGATAAAGAATGGATCAGAATTCTGGCTTGGTTCTCCTA
Source organism: Manihot esculenta (assembly GCF_001659605.2). Lineage (NCBI taxonomy): Eukaryota > Viridiplantae > Streptophyta > Magnoliopsida > Malpighiales > Euphorbiaceae > Manihot > Manihot esculenta. Next base: position 6,385,245 of record NC_035162.2, on the reverse strand, counting down.
ACAGAGAAAGATCGCTCAGTTTGTTCATCGTCGATCATTTGGGGAAATATTCATCACCTCCATTATTAATTGTAAATTGTAAAAAAAAAAAAGCAAAGAAGTTTGATGGAGAAGATGGATCAGCAAGACTGGCTGTGAATCTCAATGGAGATTAAAAATCGCACAGTATATTCAGCGTCGATCATCTGGGGAAAAAATCATACCTCCATCTTCTTTTTCTCAAAAGATCAAAAATAGAAAAATTAAATTAAAAAAAAAGAAATATCTCCAAATCTGCCAATAATGCAGAATAGCGTGCTCCTACAAGAAGGATGTCATATGCAGAAAAGGAAAAAAAGATATAGCGTCAGCTCATACGCAGCGTCCGTAGCAATATTGAACGCCGGTAATCAGTATATGACGCATTTAAGGCTTAATTATTATGAACAAAAACAGTACAATCCTTGAAGAAAACCATAAACCCTACCACTACCGTCTTCTCCTATAAAAGCTCGAGGAGGCGGAGACCCCTTCTAATATTGAATGAAGTGCGAGGAACATCATTTATAGGCCGGGCCTTCCTCTCTTAACCCTAACACCACATAGGTCACTCGTCTCAGCCACGTGCATTGCACATGCCGCCAGTTGTCAATAACTTCAACGCTTGGTCTTGGATCCTCTCCGTGTTAGGCCTGGGCTTTTAATATCGTTATTTTTTTCAAAAGAAAGTTCTTGCAGCCTAAGATGCAAGTCCAAGTCTATAATCCTTTAGCGTGAACTTGGGCTGCCCCTTGCTCGCCTTGCTTAAGATAACAAGTTGCTCCAAATTAAGAAGACTACGGAGCAGGGGAAAGGTTGGCTGATGGTGGCTTGCAGAGCAATATATAGACTGGGAAGGCATGATTGGATTGCTAAAGAGCTGCACTTCCTGTGCTTCAACTAATACCCTCAGCGATCTATTGTTCCTCCCTGGCTTTATTGTTGGTTGCATGCTGCAGCTTGCGCATGGTGCTTCCCAAAAAAGTTGATTCTTTTTATACTACTGTTTGTTATGGCAAGCCATATCTTATCACTGCATCAACTCTAAGCTGCCATCTGAAGCCTGGCAAATGCTCGTCATCTTAGAATGATGGTCCATCCGTTATGTTGTGGGAGACAACATTAATTGCTAGTTTTGAAATTGTTGTTGATGGTTGGCCCAGTCAGGGACATGATCGGTGCTACATGTCTCTTTTTTAAGTCGATCAGGTTTTCTCTTTCGGTCAAGGACTCCATGGTTTATAGAGCTCTTAGGCGAATTTGGACTTTGTGTCCTTTGGGTATAGAGACTAGTTGTTTGGATTTTGAGCTTTTCTAGGTATAGTCCTTAATTAGCTTTGCTATGAAATATGAAATTTAATTGATTTTTTTTATAAAATTAAATATTATTTTAATTTTTCAAAATAAATTTTGGAATATAAGAAAAACTATTTTTTTTTAATGTTGCACAAGATTGACATGAAAGAAATAAATCATATGGAGTGAAATTCATAAATTTGTAATGTACATGCAAGATAAGACATTGTAGAAAAGAAACCTTAAAAAAAAAAAAGAACCAAACCAAACTAACGAAATAGGCCTTCAAAATTGTGACACCATGTTCATGATTGAGTGGCATTATAAATCACATAGAAAAAACAGATTCTCAGTTTTGTCTTAACCTTGTAAAGATAAACCACGTAAGAGCACAATATAAAGGGGGAAATCCTCCAATTTGACTAGCTTTCTAACATTCATACAACAACATGTATTTAGCCTATGCTAAGAAAATTTTACAATATCTCAGGAATTACACATTTTCGTCCCAAAGCTCCCTAATGGTGGATTTATATATGTGTGATCCATGTTTTATAAAAAGAAAAAAGTGAGACTAAAAATATATGACCACGAGTTTTTTATTTTTTATTTTTTATTTTTAAGCCTGAACCAAGAAAGAAAGATACCATATGATGTTCTAGCCTTGTAGGGAGAGAGTACTTTTTAAAAGAGAAAGTTGACAAGTTTTCACAATATTACTAGCTAAGTGCTTACTTTGGTGATAAAAGAAGCCAAGGACGAGAAAAATAGCTTCTCAAAGTTTCCATAAGTTGGTAGATACAATCATACGACGATGAGACAAATAAAGGATTGCCGTGAAGATGGCAACTTAGTTTTCTTCACCTGTTTTTTACTACCACGTAAAGAAAAGAATAATATATTTGCTTTATTTCCCTTTTCAGCCGGGAATCTCTCTTTGTATATAGATGATTTCCTTCTTTCTTCCTTTTTTTTTTGGCTTTTTCTTTTTCTTTCTTTCTCACCCCATGGAATGTTCTTTCTCCTCTTACACTCTCCTTTCTGGGCCCATTTCATCCACAAAAGAAATCTCAAATCCAATCACTTGATTACAGCAAAAGCAAACCTCATTCAACACGTACATGACATAGTATAAACCATTTGCTCTATATAAATGCTGCAACATCTTCTAGGTTCAAAACCATATTCGTAATTCAAGGAAGGTTATAACTCTTTCACGAATTCTTTATAACCAGTTTTTATTAAAATGGCTTCTGGACCAACTTTGAAACGTTCAGACTCTATGGCTGATAATATGCCGGAGGCCTTGAAACAGAGCCGGTATCATATGAAGAAGTGTTTCGCTAAGTACGTGCAGAAAGGGAGAAGGATAATGAAGCTTCAGCATCTGCTGGATGAAATTGAGAATGTGATAGATGACAAGATGGAAAGAACCAAGGTCTTGGAAGGTGTACTAGGCGACATATGGTACTCCACTCAGGTTCGTGTCTACCTTTCACTTTATTTTTGTTGTCTTTACTATATACAGGACTGCAAGAAAATATCATAATTCAATCTAGCTAGAAAACAATGATCACTTTTATGTTGCATAAAATTTGCAGGAAGCAGTCGTTAATCCTCCACATGTAGCTTTTGCTATAAGACCAAGTCCTGGTTTCTGGGAATATGTCAAGGTTAACTCTGCTGATCTCACTGTTGAGGGAATCACTGCTACAGAATACTTGAAATTCAAAGAAATGATATTCGAGGAGACCTGGTGCCTACCCATCTTTTCTCTTTCACAAACTCATTTGTAGATTTCTATTTAAACCAATTCAAATTCCATCTCTTTGAACTGCAGGGCAAAAGATGTGAATGCATTGGAAGTGGATTTTGGAGCATTTGATTTCTCTGTGCCTCGCTTGACCTTATCTTCTTCAATTGGCAATGGACTCAACTTTGTTTCCAAGTTCGTCACTTCAAAGTTAAGTGGGCGCTTGGAGAATGCTCAGCCTCTGGTGGATTACTTACTATCACTCAATCATCAAGGGGAGGTATGTAATTATATATCATAAAAAACCCTTTCATATCGGAATGAAAAAAAAAAAATTCAAAACACCATCCATAATTATGTATCTAATTTCTTGCTTTGTTGCAGAAACTTATGATCAATGACAACCTTAATACTGTTTCAAAGCTTCAGATGGCACTGATAGTTGCTGAAGTTTACCTCTCAGGACTTGCCAGGGACACCCCATACCAAAAATTTGAGCTAAGGTGAATCAGCTTCTTATGCACAAAACCTACTTGACTTATCAGGATTGGTGAAGTTTTCCTGAGATTTACCTGAAAAGTATTTTTGCTCGGAATCTATTTATATTCTGCATTTCGCGATCGTATTTACAGTAGCAAGTCTCAAATACCAAGAAAGGAAAATAAAAGAAGTGTATCATACAAAGATTTCAACCTTTTTTTTTTTTCGTAGCTTCAAAGAGTGGGGCTTTGAGAAGGGATGGGGTGATACAGCAGAGAGAGTGAAGGAGACAATGAGATCACTCTCAGAAGTACTCCAAGCCCCAGATCCAGTGAACCTGGAGAATTTCTTTAGCCGGGTGCCGAAGATATTCAATATTGTAATTTTCTCTCCTCATGGCTACTTTGGGCAAGCAAACGTCCTTGGTTTGCCAGATACTGGTGGTCAGGTAAATGAATTTCACTCAATATTCCTTGATTCACCATAAAAAATCTACAAGTGTTTGAGACATTTATAAGCAAACTTTGCCGCTACTCTGAACAGGTAGTCTACATCCTGGACCAAGTGAAAGCTCTGGAAGAAGAGTTGGTTCTCAGGATTAAGCAGCAAGGACTTAATGTGAAGCCTCAAATTATAGTGGTAAGTTCACGATGCAACAAAAAGGAAAGAAAACATTTAGATTAGGCAGTCAAATTTTTGGAGAGCTTAAGTGTATCATGTTCTTCTGTAAAAAGGTCACACGACTAATTCCTGAGGCTCGTGGAACTAAGTGCAACCAGGAACTGGAAGCAATTAATGGCACAAGGCATTGCAACATTCTCCGGGTGCCATTTAGCGTTGAAGACAGGGTCCTCCGCCAGTGGGTTTCTCGTTTCGATGTCTATCCATATATTGAGAAGTTCACTCAGGCAATTTCCAGTTTTGAAACAAGTGACTTTTATTGTTTCATCGATCGTTTTCCTGAGGGAACTCTGTCACTTATTAAACTTTTTTCTTCTCTTTCATGATTTCAGGATGTTACAGTTAAGGTGCTAGATCTCATGGAAGGAAAACCAGACCTCATCATTGGAAACTATACTGATGGGAATTTAGCAGCGACTCTCATGGCTAACAAACTTGGGATAACTCAGGTGTCCTTGCTTATAGCTGTATTTGCAACTTTATAGTTTGAACTTAATAAAATATGCTAATTCAAAATGGTTTGAAATTAGGCAACTATAGCACATGCTTTGGAGAAGACAAAGTATGAAGATTCAGACATCAAGTGGAAGGAATTAGACCCCGAGTATCACTTCTCATGCCAATTCATAGCTGATATAATTGCAATGAATGCAGCAGACTTTATCATAGCTAGCACATACCAGGAGATTGCAGGAAGGTTTGAAACTATTCTTCTTCTTCATCTACCAATAGATATAACACAATCGCAAAAACATTCTTGTTTATTGTCAAAGAAGTTTTTGCGACTCTCTTTTCATTCATGAAGACTGATAAATAATGTTAGTTCATTGCACAATTGCTTTGAATTGAAGTAAATTAATGCACTAACACTACTGAACACGTGTTGAAAGCCTGTGTATGTCTTGCTGAAAAGAAAAGTTATCTATTTGCAGCAAAGAAAGACCAGGACAGTATGAACGTCATGATGCATTCACACTTCCAGGGCTGTGTAGAGTTGTTTCAGGCATTAATGTCTTTGATCCAAAATTCAACATAGCTGCACCTGGAGCTGATCAATCTGTCTACTTCCCAAATACAGAGAAACAGAAGAGATTTACGCAGTTTCATCCTGCCATTGAAGAACTATTGTATAGTAAAGAGGAGAATGAAGAACACATGTATGTGTTTGTCATAATTCATAGATCATTTACTTACTCTTGAAAACCATTTAAAATGATCTAATGTCTTACTTTTAATGTATTTCCGAAACAAGTGGATATCTGGCAGACAGGAGGAAACCTATTATCTTCTCAATGGCAAGGCTTGATATAGTAAAGAACCTCACTGGACTAACGGAGTGGTATGGGAAGAACAAGAGGCTGAGAAATTTGGTTAATCTTGTAATAGTTGGGGCTTTCTTTGATCCTTCTAAATCCAAAGACAGAGAAGAGATGGCTGAAATTAGGAAGATGCATGCTTTGATAGAGAAGTACCAACTCAAGGGTCAATTCAGATGGATAGCAGCACAGACAGACAGGCAGCGAAATGGAGAACTCTATCGCTGCATTGCAGATACAAAGGGAGCTTTTGTGCAGCCAGCTCTGTATGAAGCATTTGGACTCACAGTCATTGAGGCAATGAACTGTGGATTACCCACCTTCGCAACCAATCAAGGAGGTCCAGCTGAAATAATTGTCGATGGGGTCTCCGGATTCCTCATTGATCCTATTGATGGAGACGAAGCAAGCAACAAAATCGCTGACTTCTTTGAGAAGTGTAAGGTGGATGTAGAATACTGGAATAAGTTCTCAGAAGATGGGTTGAAACGCATAAATGAATGGTAACTACACTTGTGTTTGCATCACCAAATAGCTCATCTGCACTTTATCTCTGTTTACGTGCTGCATAATTCATTATTGCCTTTTGCAGCTACACCTGGAAGATCTATGCAAACAGGGTCTTGAATATGGGTTCCATGTATACTTTCTGGAGGCAGCTGAACAAGGAGCAGAAACAAGCAAAGCAAAGATACATCCAAATGTTCTATAATCTGCAATTCAGGAAGCTGGTATGCTATTGTACCCATCATGGAATTTGCTTCTTGGTGCCTGTAGTCCTAAATCAAAAACAGCCATATCGATGAAGCTTTTGATTTAACTAGTTTCAAATGTGACACTTGCAGGTGAAGAACGTGCCTATCCCAGTTGAAGAAGCTCAGCAGCAACCAGAGACGAAGACTGTAAGCAAAGCACCGTCAAGGCAAGTAATTTAACTCCCCACTGCAGGTGCAATAGCTTTCCAGATAGTGATTTAGATTCCAAATTCTTTCAAGTTTCTGAAAAGTTTGAAGAAACTAGTATCAATAGAACAGTTCCTGTGAACTATATCTAGAATTGAATACTGTAGAAACAAGATCCTGACAATGCACAAACTATTTCAACTGCTTTCTGTCTTCTTAACAGCTCAGCTTTACAGAACCTGATATGACATTTTCTTTTACCTGTGCAGCACAAGACGCAGTCAGTCCCGATTGCAAAGGTAAGAGAAGAATCTCAAAAAGCTTATCCTCTGGATTCTCCAATAAAGCATATGAAAGCATTTTGAACCTATATTCAGGTTGTTCGGAGCTTAAGATTGCAAATAGGCAGCATAGCTCAGATGACATGCCTGAGCCACCTAACATTGGTCCCCTGTTACGTTTGATCTTATGCAACAAATTGTGTAATTTCTGAAAAATAAGGAACTGGCGTGTCCGTTACAGATAAATAATTTTCAACTGGGTAATGAATTACTCTGTTACAATCCAAGTGAATCAGACTTTGGGTGGAATATTTGTAATTGATTATTCACGATGGCAAGTTATCCACAGATTCATTCCTGTGCAATTATTAGATTATTACTGGGAAAAACTGATAGCCTAATTTTCAGGATAACATTTTTGCCACCTGTCAATCCGGTAAACCACACCAGCGAAAAAACAAATTCCATTTGAATTTGTACCAAGGATTTGTCTTGCTTTGATTTTCAACTTTGCTAGCCAAATTGGAGAGTAATCGTATAAGAAAAATAATTAATCATGTCGAATGCATTATATAGAAAAATAATAGACTAAAAAAAAGAAAATAACTATGTGGTTTCTATAATATTAAAAATATCATTAATTAATTTTTTAATTTTAAAAAATATATTAAAATATTTTTAAAAATTTTAAAAATCTACTTATTAATCGCCCTATTAGCTATTAATAAATTTAAAAATTGAAGATATTTTTTTTAAATTAAAGATTTGAATTTTGGGATGTCTTTCTATGTAGAAAAATTTAATAAATTGAGAATATAAAATTATAATAAATTTTATTTACTCCGTATTATTATTATTATTATTATTATTATTATTTTAAAATTATTAGTCTCTTTTTTTATATTATAATATATAAATTAACTGTTATAATTTTATTTTATTTTTAAATATAATCTCACATTAATTATTATTTTTTAAAATATATTTTAATATTTAATAAAATTTAATATTTTTAAAATAATAATAATAATAAAATTAATAAAAAATTATTATTTTTAATATATATAAAAATAAAATAAATAAAAATGATAAAATGTAGAAAATTATCCATGTATTATTATTCCACTAATATAAATATAACATTGAATTTTATTTATAATTTCAAAAAGTTGTATATATATATATGTATATATATATACATAATAACTGTGCACCGAATAGTCACCCAAAAAAGCTTGAAGTGTTGGTATGTGCTGCAGATCACGAGATAAAAACAGAAGGCAGAGAACGACCGGTAGTTTCGCCGGTGGAACTGCCACCTAACAGTAACATCAGTTTTTTTCATTTGCTAAATAATAAATGGAAAATAAATGAAAAAAGAGAGAGAGAGAGAAAATGGAAAACCAAAACAAAAGAAGAAAACATCCAAAAAGGTACGAAAAGGAAAAGAGAATTTATTATCTGATAAACACAATCCAAAAAATCACCTTAAACTTGCCATTTCTTATATCTGTTTTCATTTTTCCAAGTGAAAATCTTCATCTCCGGTGGTTGTGAATATGAGAGGAGCGACAAGCTCTGGTGGTGCTGATGATGATGGCATGGCCGATCCTACTCGTGCTAGAAGGAATTCCAGGAAACCCAAATGTCATTTTTTGGCTTTTTTCTCCTACCTCCATTTTGATTTACGTGTTGATTTTGCGTTTACGTTGTTCTTTTTATTGAAAAACTTCATATGTTTTTTTTTGTATCTGGAATGACATTTCTATGATTCTATCAATAATGTGATTGATATTCACTTTGATTTTTAAGGTTATTCTACTGAATTTTGGACGTAGGTTATAAATGCCCCTTTCATCATTTTGTATCCGTAAACTGTTTAGCATCGATCGAAGAATTTGGTTCTATTTGTGCGATTGGTTGTTATTTTTCGTTTATCTACCTGCTTGCATGCTTACCTGTTTGGCTGGTGATTTTAATGCCTTTTCATCTGTTGAAATATTGATGTCTTTGCTTTGAATTTCATTTATAAATGTCAAACTAGAAGCTTATTCTTTATCCCCACTCTACCGCCATTTTCCTTTTGGAGGGTTATCCGATGAGTAATTGTTTTCTCCGTAGCAAAAATTTGGACAACCTTTGTTCTTCTTGGATGCAGATTCTAGGTTCTCGCAGCAAGAGCTTCCTGCCTGCAAACCAATTTTAACGCCAGGATGGGTATGTGGTTCAAAATATGCTATTATTAATTTTCTGTCGTCATGCCCCTTCCTCTCCCTTATCTTCTATAGATACTTTAAATCTAACCTTTCTTAACTGGTTTCAGGTTATTGCAACATTCGTTGGTGTTGGCATTATTTTCATCCCCATTGGCCTCGTTTCTTTGTTTGCTTCAGAACATGTAATCTGTTACGGTATTCTTTGACTTTTTAGACCATTTGCGAAGTTTGATGGCAGCACCACTAACATGAAACTCTGGCTTTTTTAATTTGGGTGGGGGCAACATATAGGTGGTGGAAATTGTGGATCGCTATGACACGGTTTGCATTCCTACCAATTATGAAAATGATACCCTCCAATACATCCAGAGCAGTAAAACGAACAAGACCTGTACCAGGACCATAACTGTTAGTCCAATGGAATTGATGTGCTTATATCTTTTTATTTTTAGCATCAGGTATCTTATGAAGAAGTGCACTTACTGAAATTATTTTTCCAGGTTCCAAAGCAAATGAAAAGTCCTGTTTTTATCTATTATGAGCTGGATAACTTCTATCAGAACCATCGTCGGTGAGTACAAGAACTGTTTTCCATTCTAATTTTTTAAATTTCTTCATGTGGGGTAAATATGTGGTAGAAAAGTGGCTATTCCTTTTCTTTTTTCCCAATGGAAGAGGCTGAATTATGGATGTTACTGCCTCTTATGTTCAAAAGTTTTCATCCTCAGAAGTTTGTTATTCTACTTATTAAAAGCATAGTTGTAGAATATTTCTAAGCAGTTGATAAGTTAATGTAATGTTCTAATGAGGGTCTTTCTTCCAAGCCTTAGTGCATTTGATGCCTTTAAAACCTAAACATTTTTAAATTCTAACAATATTTTTAGAAGAGTAATGTCACCTTAATTATGCTATGGGAGTTTTTCTTTCAAGTTCCAAGGCATTTTACGCTTTCAGTATCTCCACTTTTTGGATTCTAACAACACTTTTAATAAAGTGATATCACCATGATTATACTTGTTCTCTTTAATCAGGCAGCATTGACCTTTGAAAAATTGCTGTCAACCATGATATCTTCTGGGAATTATTGAAGATATTTTAGTCAATTACTACTGAGACATATATCCTTATGCCATCGGGTCTATACATTGAGCTCTGGAATTTATAATGCAAAGGAAAGGGCCTTATAGTATGTTTGGATAGAGTAGTGGAGGTTTCTTAAATTAGTTAGAGTAAGGTATCAAAACTTACCCAGTCCACCAATTTAGTTGATTGAGAAGTGGGGGATTTTGAAGGTTTTGAAATGTCTAAAAACCTTATATTCCTAAAAAAAACCTTCTCCCAAACAAACCTAATACTTTAAAAACCCATAACCTATCTCCAAAAACTTCCTCAGAGTCATAGGATTAGGAGATGAGGAATGAAATTGCTGGTGATGGAGCTGATATTTTGAATGAGAAGATGTTTCTTTGGTTAAAGTTGGAGAACTTTATGAAAATAATGAAGTGTGTGTGATGTGGATATCTATATACTTATTCCTTTTTTTTGTAATTTAGTTCCAAATTATATGTTTCTTTTAAATTGAGTAAGAAAACCATCTCAACAGACAAATCTGCAAAACGAGATCCAAATGTTGCATTGGAAATAAAAGATCAAAATAGTACAAAAGGAAAAATAAATCCAATGAGTAAAAGATGCAGGAAAAACTTGATTGTGATAATTTGAATTGCCAGAAAAATGGTGCATTACAAAATAACTACTAGTGCAATTTTTTTAATCTGAGCTCTTGTTTTAATTTGGAAGTCTTGAATTGCATTTTTGCTAGGCTGTTGCACATGCTGGAGTTGCAGCCTCATATTCATTTTTGTAAATTGAAGTAGGAAGTGCACTTGAATTAGCTTCTTTGATGTTTATATTTGCACCCATTTGGTTCTCTGACTTTGGCATGCCAAGAACCTTGGTCTAAATAGGATCATTACATTTTTTGTATTTTTTTTTTATTTGAAGTCTGGAAATTTTCCTCGTAGCTCTATATGCTCATGGCATATTTATGCAAGTATACAGCTTCTGCTTGTGCCATTTTTCTCCCTCTCCTTGATGTTTGAGATTTTTTGAATGATCTTTCTAATCAGTATGTGAAACGTTTTCTTCTAGATATGTTAAAAGTCGAAGTGACAAGCAGTTGCGCAGCAAGGCAGGTGAGAGAGACACAGATAACTGTAAACCTGAAGCACTCACACCAACTAATGCCCCAATAGTTCCTTGTGGCCTTGTCGCATGGAGTTTATTCAATGACACTTACGGATTTTCTCTGAAAAACAAGGCCTTAGATGTCAGCAAAAAAAATATAGCATGGAAAAGTGACCAAGATTATAAATTTGGGTCTGATGTCTATCCTAAAAATTTCCAGAGTGGAGGTTTAATTGGAGGTGCAAAACTCAATTCAAGCATACCTGTAAGCATCCCCATCTTCTTATCTCATTTTTTTCCCTTCTGTTTTGGTGTTCTTTTTTGTTAAAATAGATTTCACTTCATATATTTTCCTCATATATACTATCTGCTCTCTTCCTCTTGTCCAATAATTCTAATTTGCCTCTTTTGATTAAACAGTTGAATGAACAAGAGGATCTTATTGTTTGGATGCGTACTGCAGCACTGCCAAATTTCAGAAAACTTTATGGAAGGATTGAAGCGGACCTTGAGGCTAATGATATAATTACAGTTACTATACAGAATAATTATAATACTTACAGTTTTGGAGGTAAAAAAAAGCTGGTCCTTTCAACCACGAGTTGGATAGGTGGAAAAAATGATTTCCTGGGCAGAGCATATCTTACCGTTGGGGGATTCTGCTTGTTCATGGCAATAAGCTTCATACTTGTATACGTGATCAAGCCCAGGTGAGTGATGGTTTCAAAATCTTAATGACATTTCTAAAATGACCGAATGTCACTTTGTTTCTGCTACTGACATTATAATTTTTGCATCCATAGAGATCTTTTTTGGTTTACTGTTATGAGTTTTATGCTGTTGTAGGCCTCTTGGTGACCCATCCTACTTGTCTTGGAACAAGAATCCAATAGGACAACTGAATTAGAACTCAAAACTACTTTCTGCTCTTTCCAAGTTGACCTCAACATGCTTGGTTCGAGAAAGTCTGTCGAGGAGCAGGGAGCTCTGCAATGATTCAATAGTAAGGTGGCAGTAACTAGCATAGCTAGCTTCAGTTTCATTGTTGCTTTGTAACAAACAATCCTAGTTAGAGTGGTAAATGAGTTTTAAGACTTGTTTTATTTATTCTAGGTATCCATGAGGCAGCAAAAGTAGTAGATTTAGAGCCGGAATTATTTGCCCACTTTATGTTGTCCTGTTCTTTTAATTTTCTTTAGTGCATCAGAAAGGAGAGGGAACTGAATTTCCCACAACCTTAATACTTGTAGGAATAGAGAATCCTTGGAGGACAAACAATTTTTGCATTTTAAGTTTTTACTAACAAAGGGAGGAAATTGTTCAGGTTATTTCTTTTAAGACTGAAAATCTTTTGCAGACTAAAATTTATAACTATGTGTATATTGTGTGGTATGGATAAGAGAGAACTTTTTCTGTAAAAAACAATTATGTTATTAAAAAGCCTTCAAATTCTGAAGGTAGTTATTTTGTTTAACATGTAATCCTAATTTATAAATCAATATAGTAAAGGCAATATGAATCATAAAAAATTATTTAAAGTATAAAAGAACTCAATTAGATTGTAAAAATAAAAATATTAATAGTCTGAGACTTCCAAATAAAATACAGAAATTGCATAATACAAGACCAACAATCCTTTCACTTGGAAAACATTCATGAATAAATATATTTCTTAAAAAAAAAGATTATAATGTACTAAACAATATTAAATTTTAGAATCCTAAATGAAAATTTGAAAAAAAAAATCATCAAAACAAATAAAAAATTTCAAATATATTTAAAATAGTGCCATCATTGACAAGCTATTGTTGTAGGATCCATTGGATTGGAGGTATCTCTGTCACACATGTTAGCTCCAATGCTTATAATCCCTTCCCCCTGCATATTAAATAAAAATTGAATATATAATTTGTTGACTAAAGTTCAGTTATATTATATTTGCAATTTTTAGGAATTGCAAAAAAAAAAAAAAAAAAGATTTTACCTTTGCAATATTTCTGAAGTATGTTGTTGTGTAATTCCCAGTAGGAAACAAAGCTTCAATAAGATCTGCTAAAACCAATTGCGGTTGGGAGACTGCTCCATCAAACCAGTCTGCACAATCACATGGAGAGAAAGAGGAGGAAGAAAAAGAATTACTGATATTTATTTAATTTATTTTTTGAAATTTAATAAAATTTGGTTTTGTGGAAAGTCAATTATATGAATAATAAAACGTATAATAATAAATTTGATTGTGAAAAGGAATGGAAAATGTAGAAGAAAGTTACCAAGTGCAGTAGAATTCTGGACTCTTTTATCATATCTCCATAAGCTTTGATTAGTGAGAAATGCAAAACAAGATTTATCTTCAACATTCACATTTTGAAGAAAGGTTGATTGATTGTACTCAGCTGGATCAAGAGCGAATGTTTCATCAATCACCACATCAACGGTCTGATCAAATTGTAAAAAGAAATTGTTAGGAAAAATTTTAGAGCATCTCATGATTAAAAAAACTCATCTTTAAGAAGCAACTTACACATAGAATTGCATGTAATTCATCCAAGTCATCAGGATTTGAGACGTTGTAAGTGATCTTGTTGATGGAATTATCTATATTTTCTCCACCAGCATCTTCCACATACTGTATAAATTTTTATAATAATTATTTTTTTAAAAAAATATATATAAATAATGGTATTAATTATTGTCGATATACCTTCAACTTATATGTTTCCTTTGTGAAAGACCATATACCCTGCAAAGGAAGAGAAAACTCATCAACATCTACCACACTGATTTTCCTTTCTCCCCCATTTTGAAAGTCTCTATGATTTTGTTAAAAAGAAAATAATTAGTAATATATGTGAGAACTAAGAAAAAAAAAAATAGTGAAGGCCTCTCATACTAACATTGTAATATTCCATCCAAGCAACTATTGGTTTAAAGGAGTTTGTCTTATTTGCTGCAACCTTAGCTAGGCAGAGATAGTTCTGTCTGACCTGCCAAAGTTAAATATTTTATTATTCTCATAAATAATTTTAAAAGTATTCTGGAATCATACCCTTCTTACTAAAAAGAAAAAAGAGTATGAAATGCAGTTCTCACTGTGTCAAAGACTTGGTTGGCTCTGGATTCAAGGTTTGCAAAAACTCCCAAGAACTTGATCCACTCTGCTCTCTGTAAATACAAAGTTTTTGAAATTGAAGTCTTAACTTTTTTTAATTAGATTTGGTTAGAGTTGGAATTCGTAACATAATAGTTCTGGAGACGATTTAACTCGGAAAGTAGTGAGTCAAAACTTGTGAATGTAGAAAAGAAGAGTTGAAAAATTAACCTGCAGAGGGTTATCCTCTCCAAAAGGAACAAAATTTGCAAAATTACAAGCCTGAGATTGATCAGTATCACTAACAAAATGGGCTGAAAATTGAGCAAATTGTTGTGGGTCATTCCTGTTGATCATCTCAGTTTCTCCTCTTTCATACAATTTTAAGGCACATTCAGAAGCCAAATTGTTTGATGTTATGCCTTTCATACTCTCCAGTATGCCCAGTAGCTGAGGAAACATATAAAAAAAAATTATGTACAAAACAAATCCAATAACACCATATTATATCTTTCAATAAGTAAAAACTATATATAAAAGAAAAATATTGTAATATTCAAAAAAAAATTGTCAAATTTTCAGATTCAATATTAGTAATGTTTTAAGCATTAGAGTTTAAATCTGCAGCTCACGGATCAATAATAGAACTATAACTTACAGAAATGGACGACTCTCACCTCGAAAAAGGACACTGTAAATGAAAAAGCGGAGACAAAAGGGAGAGATCAGAAATTAAGAAATGATGCTTCACTCTCTTATATTAAATTTTGATATGGTAATTAATTTAGTGTAAGAGAAATTGAAATGGAGTGATTTTCAAGTAAAAAGATGGTAGAGTTGTTTTAAAAGGAGAGTACCTGGAAAGAAGTGGGTATCAGCAGAGAAGTTTGAGAGGGGGATGACAAAAGATTTGATCCTTGAGGCGCAGTATCTTGTCCTTGTTGCCATCCTTGATTTATTCTGTTGATTTACCATTCAATTTCAATCATTCACATAAACTCAATATCTCATATCCTTCAAATCACAAATATTTTCTTTCAAATTCTTCCCACATTGCGATAAGCACTCTTCTAGAATGAACATAAAGATGATATAGATTTTTTTTTTTTTTTTTTAAAGGAAAGCTTCTGCGAATTCTCTGTAGTCTCGTGAGCAAACACAGGAAGACAAAAATAAAAGAAAAGAATGCATATGTAGATTTCTATATCACTAACTCTGTGTTAGTCCCGTGACCCAACACCGCAGGAAGACAAAAGATAAAACGAAGAAAGTGATTAAGCTAATGGATGAAAAAGAATATAAACCTGAATGAGAAGGTAGCTCTTGCCATCAACGGCATTCTTGATGACTTTGAAGGTCTGTCCATAATAAAGATGGAAGTTCACTGCTTCTTCTATCTTTGATGTGTTACTCACTCTCACTCCACCATTTACACCTTCTAGACACGTCACCAACCCAACTACAGACAACAAAATTTTCACCCAACAGGAAGAAGAAGAAGACATGGCGAGTGACCAAGAAGAAACAAAACCCACCTCGTATATCTCTCGAGATTTTTCTCACTACTGCCAAACCTAGCCAGCTATGGCAGCAGCAGCAGCTTATGGGGGATTCAAAGTGGTGGGGCAGGGTGTGTGAATGATTTGATGAAGTTTGGTGACCCGTGAACCCTTTCTTTGCCTTATTTGTCTTCTTCTTTTTATCACCTTTCTGCTGGCTTCTATTTGCTTACTCATTTTGTTTGTGTGTTACCATGTGCTCTCCCCAGGTTCCCCTAATAATGATGATCAACTCTCTTCTTTCTCCGTACACTGCTTCATCTTTTTCTAAACTCTTTAAAATAATTCTAATATCATTAAACTAAAGCATATTGTTATAATTTAACCTATTTTTCATACTGATGAGTGATGAGCTAGCTAGAATCAATAGCTCACTTGAATTCTGTTTATGGAAAAAATAATAAATTTGAGATTTGTTTATTTCGTTTTCTATTCTTCAAGCACATGATTTGTTCAATTAAAAATATTAACAATTTTTAGATACATAGCATAAATAAAAAATGTGAATTGTTTTTAATGGAAATAATAATGATGTTATGAAATTTGAAAAATAGAATTTATGGTCGGTGTAAATTTAAATGAAGAGAAATATGTTTCTCTGTTTTTTTCTTCTTTTTTATTTGCCAGTGACGTCTAACGGTTTTCTACTATAGTGCCATTTGTTTTTGTTACTCAGATTCGTACGTATGGACATGTCAGATTCATCTCCATGCTAAACGGTTATTTAATTTCCTCAAGTGTGGATGTGGGTAGGGCTGCGAAGTGATTGAAACATCTGCTCTCTTTCACGTCACATCACCGAGCTGAATCATTTTTCACTGGTCGTAAACTTGCAACCGATTCGGCCTACTCCGCGTATTTAGACTAAAACTTGAGACGTTGAACCGGTCAATTGAAGAAAGGTTTCATGGATTTTAAGTCAGCATTATTTTCTTGAATTCGACCTCGTATAGAACATCAAATAATAATAATAATAATCAAATAAACAAAATTTAAAAACCTCTGATAACCACATTTCTTAAAAAATTAATAGAAACATTGTTAATTCCGAATAGTAAAATTACAAAGTATAATCCTAAACGTAGGTACGTCCATGTTCAATGTGGGCTTTGTTTCTTTTAGAATTTTCCAGGTATATAAGAGTCAATACTATTGGAGGCCCAATCTGACATACAGGCTTCAGCTTTAGTTAATGTGGCCGAATTTCAAAAAATTATTGAAAGAATATCATTTGTAAAATAAATGAAATTTGTTTTCCTTATCCTTTTTCTTAGTTCAAATTTAGAAGCATTGTTCTATCCTTTGTCAATTAATTTATAATGCATAATCATGAAATCAAACCATAACAATTCTTTTAAAATGTTTGAAAAATAAAAAAACAATTTGATGTCTAATTAATTCTGAGACAATTATTCAATTACAAGTATCTGTAATATATGAATGAATACAAATGTAATAAAATAAAATAAAATAAAAGAAATCTGCCTTCACCATTAGAGAAGGCTCCATTAATTTCTACCCCAAATTAAGTTATAATTTGTTAGATGGAAAAATAAAATAATAAAAATGGAAATTCAAGAGGCAAGGATGACATGGTTCACCCACATGGTACAAACAGCCAAAGAAATTGTTAGAAAAACCCCTAATTTCTTTAGTAAAACACTAAATTGATTCCTACCTCTTATGCTCACCACCAAATCCTTTTCAGTTTTCTCATTCCAGCACCTGTTTCTTTCTTCCTTTTTCTTGGGCCTCACGTTGCCAATTTCCCTGAAACCCCGCATCACCTTATTCTCATTTCCCACATTTTCTCCCACCTCAAAAAACCGCATCAGGATTATCAGAATCATGCAAATAACAGTTGTTGCCATTGTCTTCCATGGATGTATAATTAACTTGCTGATTTCCAGGAATTTACTTTCCCTGGAAAATGTGTTATAGGACCTTGTTGTCTCATCTAGTGCACCTTGCATGTCTACTTTCTGTATTGAGAAGCTATCAGTCATCTCGGGGTTCAAGTGGATCTTGACAGTTTGGGAAGGCACTAATCGGTGAAAAAATGTCTCAGCTGCCTGGCGAGTCGAAACAAACATTCCATGATTGACTTTGATCTCCTCAACAACCTCGAAGCTTGGCGAACTTGCTAAATCATCCACATTTCCTTCATCGATGAAGTTACCGTTAGGATCATCATTGATGAATTCGAGTGAATAATCATCTGTCCCATTGAATCCTAAGCAGTCTCCTTTTTCTCCTGCAAATTAAAGAAGTTGTCAAAATAAATTATGCAGCCAAAAAACAAAGGAAAGACATGCAACTGTGTATATATATATATATATATGCTAGTGTTACCTTGAAATTCATTCTCTTTTCTTGTCTGGAAAGTCGAAATATTTTCTATTGGGACAACCTTGTGTTCCTCCATGAAACTCTGAAATTATAAAAGGCGAAAATCCATGGTTATTATGATGCAGCTATTCTACGAGGCATTTTTCTCTTTTTGAGTATGAAAAAATAAAAAAAATAAAAAAAAAGATTTTATGACAAGCAAGGAATTGTACCTTCTCTAGTTCTTCATTTGACATTCCTACCCATCTCAAGTTTTCTATCATCCTCCCTGTCTTGAAATCTTCATCCAAATTTCCAATTTCTATAGACCTTAAGTTAGGATCCTCCCATGATTTGTCCATACATCTCGTAGAGCAAATGTCGCTATAGAGATGACCATGAGCATCTTTCCCAGCTATGAAAGTGAAGTCATTATTATCAGCAGAATAATTTCCACCCCATGTATCTTGAAGATTAGATTGATTTATCAGTTCTTGGGATGCATGAGCTACCGAAAGGATTTCCTGCAGAATATCTGTACTATTTGTGTTTTGATCATACGTGGGATTTGAGTGCATCACTCTCAAGTCAGTGAGTCCCACTTGAGGGAAGTCCTCTACCTCCAATGGGGGCAGTGAAAATCTATGCTGCAACCTAGCACATTCTAATGCTATATCAACCTGCAAATAAATCAAACATATACAAATATGTATGTAAGACACTCTATCAGTTGTCCTTTTGTATTTAGTGTCTTATTTCAGATATTTGTACCTTTGATGGTGGGTAATAAGGAACATTTCCATAACCTGAAAACGATGGAGATGAGAAGCCAAAAGCTTCTTCTGACAAGCATTGCCCCCATTTCCCATCTCTTGTTTCACCCAGATGAAGAGGGGATCCATTATTGGCAATGCTGGGTGAGCATGTGTCTAAAGGCATAGGATAATTTGAGCTCTCAAAATCTTCACATCTTCCTTCTGAATATAGTTCCATACTAGAAGAAAGTTCACTAGCCATTTGATTTGATGTTGAGGCAAAATGCTCTCCAATCTTGGGGATATTTGCAGTCTTCTTGAACACACGACAAAGTGCATATGCGTCCTGAAAATTTTTCCATGATCACTGAATTATTC
This sequence comes from Manihot esculenta, assembly GCF_001659605.2. Classification (NCBI taxonomy): domain Eukaryota; kingdom Viridiplantae; phylum Streptophyta; class Magnoliopsida; order Malpighiales; family Euphorbiaceae; genus Manihot; species Manihot esculenta. Next base: position 6,366,007 of record NC_035162.2, on the reverse strand, counting down.
ATCAAAACATATTATTCGAAGCTAATTGAAAAGTATTTGTACAATAAAATAAATGAGCTCCACCTGCAGGCCAGAAGCAGTTTCGCATTCTCTTTCATCGAGGCGATATTCATGCATTACCCAACCGGTTCTAGCACCATGGGGGGCTCTACCTCTATAGTAAACCAGGGTTTTCTTCATGCCCACAGGACGTGTGTGGGAGTTCACTTTTCGATCCTTCCCTGTGGCCTTCCAATACCCAGCTTTTGTTGCACGATTAGTTCTTGATCCATTTGGGTACTTTCGATCTCGAGGGCTAAAGAAGTACCACTCTAGATCTTTGCTGGGTAATAATGATTTCCCTGTAACAACCATGATTCGTTCTTATTACATGCATTATCTCAAACTGAAATCATGCTTGAGCTTTATAATTATAAAGTAAAGATATAAAAACCGATAGGATTGACTAGCAAGTAACTGAAAATTAATTAACCATCCATTATATGTTTATCTTTTTAGAGAGGGATATCTAAGATCAATGGATCAATTTGGTCTTGTGTTAGGCTTTGGCAAAATGTTGAAAAATAGCAATGGCTTCGCCCATAGAAGAGGTAAATATGTTAAAGAAATGAAAAAGCAAAATGGATGGAACGTAACTCATATCTTTTGCAGACAATGCAATCCTTTTCTTTCCTTCTAGCTTTTTGACTTGGATATTAATTTATTGCTGCAACCAGATTTCATGTTCACAGCTGCAGGAACCCTAAAGATGGTGGGACCATATGCCTTATCGTCCCAATAAGTACCTACTTTTACACTAGAAAACGTATATATGTTTGATTTGCTAAAGCTTAGGAAATTTGACCAATAAAGCAGAATCAATGCATGTAAGTAGATTTATAAACATCATTATTAGGGGAAAAAAGAAGAACAGGCACCCCTAGAGAGTATTTGGAGCCATTCTTTGTGTCCACCACCTTTAGAAAAAGGGTGGCGACCCATTTGTGGTCTTCAACATATAAGGCACACTGTCAAATCAATATTATCACGTAATGAAAAAGATTGCATATATATTAGGTGCTTTTCTCTATGCAATGGTTAAGGATGACGCATATCAATATCCCTGAAAATCAATTAAACCAGAAATATAGAAGATGATACTGTTATTATTGTACGTTTGGCTTGTAAATCACACTAGGCATTTCTCCAAATTTTCGAGAGAAAGAAAGCATGTAAATTAAATTGAGGCTAATTAATTTAGTTCCTTTTGTCAATATTACTCTCCCTAATGTTCGCTCAATATTTACTATGTGGTGTTCATGTAGGGAACATTGCATAAACACTAAAAATATGAAGTAGAACGCAACCACCTCAATATTGAAGCAACATTCTAGCAAAATTGGTTTGAGATGAACATGAAATTTATGATTTGAAAAAAAAAACGAAGAGGGGAAGAAAAAAAGAATAAAGTAAGTGTGATATATATAGGGAAGGGAATATATAAACCAATTTATCTATAGTACCTGGTAAATCCCATGGCTCACACTTGTAAAGATCAACTTCAGGGATGATCTCTAACTCTATCTTATGTCCATTGATCTTTCTTTTGAGATAGTAAGCAACGAGTTCCTCATCAGTAGGGTGGAAACGGAAACCAGGAGGCAATGAAACTGGAGCCATCTCTTTCTCTCTTTCTTTGGAACTTCTGTATCTTTCTTGATGAAGACAATCCAAAAGCGGAAAAAAAAAATGAACTTCTCGTATACCAGGGAAAAAAGAACGAGACCGACCTTCAAAAACCAACTGCAGACAATCAAAATGCAAAAAATTCCCAGTAAGAACTAATAAATAAACCTGATCTTTTGCATGAACGATACAGGACAAGGATAAGAGAGAGATAGAGACCTTGAGCAGAAGAAGGCCGAAAGCCAAGAGAAATTAAGGAGAGGGAGAGCGAGAGAGCTGAGGGTAGAAGGAGGAAGAGGCAAAATGAGAGAGGAGGTGGGGGGGTTTTGATAGAAGACAAAAAGAGAGACGAAATAACAAAAGAAGAGAATAGAAGAAAAGCAAAGGAGGCTGCCCCCCTCTAACACCCTTTGCACTTTTCATTTGTTTTTTTCCCATGAAATTATTCTTGTTATCGTTGGTCTCAAGATTGAGGACCCCTCCATCTCTCTTCTGTGTGCCCGATTATCCCATGCTTCATTCTTGTCCTTTCTCGGAATCTTGAACAACACATGCCATATCTGAATTCCATGCATTACCGGCCTTTTCACGTTAGATCAAGCATCTCTAACGTTAACGAGAAACTGTTATGTACTAAAAGAATTTCGGCGGCCATTTCTCAACTCTTCCATATCCTATAAATTTATACTTTCTTTCACATTGCATTTAATTTAAAATTTATTAAGAATTGCTTCTTGTTAATGTGTGTATATGGGGTTGCAAAGACTATTGATATGATTCCATCAGCCAATTATAAGGTTAGAATCAATACTTTAAGGAAAAGCTCGATTGCACTTTTTAACTTCCTTTGGTAACCTAAACTAAGTCTTATGTGTAAATTAACTGCTCTTACGAAAAGGGGTTGTGCTATGGATGCCATTGCTAGCTACTGCTACCTTCTCACAAGAAATTACATCTTAAATTCTTTCTCTTTAATTCTTAGAGTATTGTATTTTTGTTCTTTCTCATGGATTTGATTTGGTTGTTGTTTGATTTTTATTAATACACTATTTTAAATTATTGAAAAACATATAAGATGTTTTTGTTAGTACAAGTCATCAACTCGTGGATTTGCTTTTGTTATCAATAATAATAATAATCTCATTATATTTTAGATATGTGTAGATATATTTAATAATAATCTCATTATATTTTATGTATTGTGAAAAAATTAAGTGGAATAATAACAAATTTAAAGGAAAAAAAAAAAAAAAAAAAAAAAACAAGAAAGTAAAAGAGACAGGACATTAACATAGGTGGAATCGATGAAGTTGTAGGCATGTGGGGCCAGTTGTAGGCCCGTGAAGAAAAGATGACACGTGGCGGTACAGGATGACTTGGGAGAATTGTCATCCCATGCTTTTCCTTTACATCAATCAATCTTTATGTGTTTTCCCCTTTTTCTTGGGTTTATTCTTTCTTGTTCTCGTCTCACCACACTACAACAGCATTGTCCTTTTTTTTTTTTTAAAAAAAAAAAAAAATTTATTTTTTAAAAATTATGGATACATATAAGTTTTCAAATTTTATAATAAAAAATTATTTAAAACATATTAACTCAAAAATTAAAATTTTTTATTTTTTTTTAAATAATGAGAATCAATGATGTGTATATTCTTGAAACACCTAAAACAATGTTTCCCATTTATGATTTAACAAGTAAAATGGGAAAAGGGCGAAAGGAAAAAGAATAACAAAGCTGAGTGAAAGAAATTATGAATTTATTATTTTTATACCTTTTTTTTTCATTTTTAAGGAAATATTATATTTAAAACAATAGTTGGGTGGAAAGAAATGCCTGGCTTCTTATAAGAAAAGCAAATTTGAATGCACAGGTTCAGACCATGTTATTATTTTGGAAAAGAAACGAAATATTATTATATAATTTATTATTGCCGAAAGGAAATCTTTTTTATTTCCCACTTATCAACCTTGAAGTTTGAATGCCCTAAATTCTAAGCCTCACATGAATCTTATCTTAGGGCTGAAAAAAAGAAAAAAGGGAAATGCTATGTATAATTGTATTATTAATATTCTTTAATTAGGAAAGCAAGCCATTGTCTCTTAGATAATTAGGATGTTGAAGAATAAATCTTAGCTATTTTATTGAACAGCGAGTTTTGATTTTTAGATTTTCAATTGTTAATTTGAGATATTAACATTAGTTTGTAGAAATTTTACAATATAAAGATTGAAAATTTCGATGTAATTTGATTTTCAATTGTTAATTATCATTCCCATTTTATTCGATTTTCGGTTTATTGACCAGATTTGACCAAGCTTTTACCTGCATTCAAACATTTCTCTTTGCCTTAACAACTGAGATATCACCTGAATGTGTCATTCAGAACTTGCTTTATTGGTGACTATACGTAGACGCCTTGGGTAATCAAGGAGACAAGACATGCATCAAGTTTTTAGTACATTACAAGAAAATAATTTCCACCTCTCCTGAACCACTTAAAATCTCATTTCCGAATTGCAACAAGCAATTTCCATTGCCTGGAATTTTTATATCTTTGGCGAATGTGCAATTTCAGCCTGTCTCTCTGTGAGAAGCAATGTGATCGCATAGAGGATGACTCAAATTTAGCTCTTTACCTGGGTTTGGTTTGAGTTGACGTATCCTTCAATGCCATATTTCTGGTATACCGTAACTTGATTCTCCTCCCACCATCGCTCGGCTTCTTTCTCAGAAAACCGTTTCCGGCTGCAAAACACAGTTTGGAAATGTCACTCAGAACAGTTTGGAAGAACCAACAGGAACAGGATGGTTGATGAAAGAAATTACCTGAACCTGACTCGCTTTAGCCCCCTTTGCCCGCTGGGCAAAGTTGTGAATGTAATATATACACCAGGTTCATATTGTTCTAACCATTCAAGTCTTGAGCCTTTAGTTCCATTTTGCCTAGAGTCTGTTCTCGGGACAGAAGATTCATCCTCTGATCTGCCATTTTCTTGGAACAATCCTCTCCCATCCAGGGACTTCAATGTATTAGAGAATACAATAGGAGAGCTTGATAAACTATCTACTTGTCTATCTTTTGGTAATTTTACTTCAGGAGGCAAATGAATAGATGAAAACGGAGGCCTTGGAGTCACAGTAGGGCTGTTTGTATATGCCCGAGTGTTCTGGGAAGCGTTCACATCAAGTCCAGTTTTTGCTTCTTTTCCAGCAGATATTCTCTCCGACATTCCATGAAGCTGCATCATTGCTCAACGATTATTGCTTAATCTAAGAATTATATTGGCACAACAATGCCTATTTACTGAAGTGCTGATAAACAAAATAACTTAGTAAGCTATGCCGTGTCACAGAAATAAATTACCCTTAATGCCAAAGCTTTTATAATCTCATTTGCTGCTTTACGCTTAGCTGCTTCCTCTCTGGCCACAGACCAAGTTTTCTCTATAGTTTCTTGACATTCTTCAATCTTCTGGTTTCCAATTTCACATTGCATTTCGAGTCTCCTAGCCTACAGCAAACAAAAAGGTTATGTTCAGGCATGCTTCCCAAATATGAAAAAGCCAAGAGAGAAAAACACTGTGAGAAATATCTCCATTCCAGAAGAATAAAACAACATCAAGTGCCATATTACCACATATGCAAAAGAACCAAACAGCAAAAGAGAGTCATAACCATGAAAATAGCCCAATATGACAACCAAAATCTTGCACCCCTGAGCATTTAGCCCAATGTTTGAAGCCCTGTCGATAACCCTGATTTCCAACTTGAGTAATTTTAAACTCTTTGCTAGGTTAGTTATTGGACTCATCAGCACAACTCCAGGATTTCTTTAATCAGCGTCTATACTCCTAGACATTTCTCATTTCGATGTCAGTTCCTAATTGTGGAAAGTAGATTATACATTCTCTGAGCCACTTGACTCAACTTTTATTTTACTCAAGTGATTGTCATGCATAACAGTCTACCAAGGTCCATTACTACATTATAGAATACGACTTCAAATAGAGATTAATTAACAAACTGAAGCAATCCATGGGCTATATATAAAAAACACATATCAAGGATCAAACAGGTGAAAATGGTGATGGCTAAGGCTAACATTTTATACTTACAAGTGATGCTAATTTCAGTTTCATGAGAAAACTTTCATTTGTGTGTATAAAAATGAGCATGTCATTTTGTTTTTGCACTCTGAAGAAAGAGTGCAATACAATGAAAGCAGAGAAAGTCACCAAGGATAAATAACATACAATTTGAAGCTAAACCATATGCAGCCATTACCTCTGCTCTTAGTCTCTGAACTTCTTCAGCAAGCTTCTTGTTTGCTTCAAGCATGCCTTCATCTATATTTATTGCACTAGAAACAGTTGACATTGAGTCCACTGGAAAGGCGTCGTTCTTACTATAATATGATTCAAACACAGCAGGGCACGAGACTTGGCCCCATCGTGGCAATGCGGCTGAAAAGGAAGAGACAGTTTCTAACTGCTGCTCCTTTTCCCCTTGACTTTTATGAGTCTTCTTCTGACCACCTTGGGCATCGAGATTATACAACTGGCTCAATGACAGTATATAACTTCCTGCTGGTGTTGCTTCCCCCCTGCATTCTTTCTCATCTGATAACATCTTATTCGCTGATGATTTCTGCTTTGGACCGTGATTTTCAAGCTTCAATATTCTACCTGAAGATGTAACTTTCTGTAGATGATTAAAACATGAATCACAGACACGAGAAGGCTTGCTTTTATTAGGAGCCAAAGATGCATTTATGACCTTCCTGCTGCTGCATGCATGGCAGAACAGAATACCACAATTATAACAGTTATGTTTCTTCTTTGCAAGTCCAAAGGGCGTCCTACAACCATTACAGGCTGATTGGTCAGTAACTGAGATAAATTTGTGCAGACAGATTGCAGCAGTTAAATTTGATCCACAAGTTATACTTTCAACCTGCCTGTTTCTCAAAGCCTCAACAAAAGTTGGTGAGTTTCTATCTTCAGTGTTGCCTAATCCTAGCTGCCCATTTGTCCCCTTCCCCCAAGTATATACACTTCCTCCCGACGTCAAGGCAGCAACATGATATGATCCTGATGATATCTCCTTAACAAACTCCTCTTTAAGATTTCCTTCAACAATTGTGATTGATTTATCTTTGGCCCGTGGATTACCTAATTGCCCATACACTGAGCTTCCCATTGCATAGACCTTACCTGTATTGGTAAGTACAACAGTAAGCATCCTTCCACAAGAAACTTGAATAAAATCATATTGCAGAAGTTGTGAAACACAAGTTGGTACAAGTTTTTTTCCTGTCTCAATATGCCCAAGTCTTCCTTTATCACCATCTCCCCATGTAAATAATTTCCCACCGACAGAATTATACTTGAATCGGTCAGCAACAATGTCCACGATTGCAGCAGTGTGCCACGATCCACAAGCAACAGATTTGACACATAAACCTCTTAGAGATTCAACTTCCTTGGGCTGAGAAACACTTTGAAGATTCCCATGCCCAAGAACCCCAAAAGTTCCATCTCCATAGGTAAATAACTGTCCAGATGAGGATACAATTGCTGTATGCCATTCTCCACAAGCAACTCTCGATATAGTTATACCATCGAAAGGGCCAGAAAGTTTATATGGTAACCAATGGTTTCTGGTTTTCACTTCGTCACCTAAATCAGCACCATATTTGTTGTCACCCCACATGTATAGTTCTCCAGACTGTGTCAGAGCACATGTTTGGTATTCACCACAGGCAACATATTTTATATGGACACTGTCCAGGGATTCAACAAGTTTGGGGTAGTTCACGTCCATGTTAACTTTATGTCCAAGCTTTCCACCACTTCCCTCCCCCCAGCAGAAAACCTCCCCCCTTTTGGTGATCAAGGCAGCATGTCTCCCTCCTAACGATATGCTTTGTACATCTATCATGGCAGTGGAGTCCAGTAATGCTGGCACTAAAGCATCAACTTGCATGCCTTGGTTACCAATCCTCTGAACCATACCTCTTATATTTCCTCCTTCCACACCTTCCCCCCAGATCAGAACATCCTTCAGGATGTCATTTTGCCTTATCTTTGGAGATCTGTATCTCGGGGCAACAAACCTACGTGACATATCATTTGGAAATTCAGAACAAGCATGCATAGATCCACATTTCTTGATATTTCGTTCAACATATGGTGAATTTGGAACAAAGACATCCATAGTATTCTGCACTTGTTGAAGACTTGATTCTGATAAACAAAAGCTATCAGAAGAAAGAGACAAACCATCAGAAAAACACCTCTCTGACAGTGACTGAGTAGGACTTCCACATAAGCTGCGCACCTTCAAGATATAAGACAACAAAATCCAATAATTATAATGAGTAGCATGAAAGAGATTTTGTGGCACTCTAAATAACAGCTGAACCATGGTAATGATTTTCTATGCAATACATCAAAGGTTTTCAGCATGCAGGATGATAAATTACAGAGGACTGCTTAAGCAATAATATCTAAACCTCATGAATGACTCCAGAAAAATGTAAAGTAACATTATATTGATATGAGCTACTCATTAACTTTACAAAAACTGATGCATGCTGATTTCTTCTTTTGTCATACATGATCTCAGTACCTGCGAAAGTTCTGCGGCATTCTCCAGAATTCCCAGATTATGCTTCCTTCTAATATAACCAGCTGGGCTATTTACACAACTAAGTGCCCCTCTGTTGCATGTGAGACCAGTAAAAGGCCTAGAACGGTGACATCTGGATATAACATCTCTTAAACCTATGAACCAAGAATCAGCCTGTGCCTTGTCCTTGCATATCTATGCCAAAGATTATGGAACCATGAATCTTTTTTAGAAAATGAAATACATGACATGTAAGATAGCTCAGTTGTGCATATAAAACCCTTTCAAGAAGTTACCAGATCTAGCGAACGTTCACCATTAGCATAGATCAGTGAGAATGACTGATGCTCTTTATCTGGTTGAAGTTGCCTTTGAAAATTGACCTGTGACAATTGAATTAACTATTACCATAACAGCAAAGAGTCAACTGGGAACAAAATTAAGATGTAATTTAATTTACATAAACATTCTTGATTACATACAGTCCTTTGGCCAGTAATAATCTGTACAATTGAGCTCAATTTCAATTGCTTTTCTTCCTGTCCTGAATACCATATCAAATATTTTTCATCCTGAAACATGAAACAAAACTAAAATTTTTGCATATCTACTGCAAAAGTGCAAGCAGAAAACAGAAACACCAAGATACAACAAAGCTTCAGCAGGAAATGCCAATGGATTAACCACACATCTCTCTTATAAAAAAACAGGCTCTCAATACTAATCCACCCTCAACTAACCAAAAATGAAAAAAAAAAAAAAAAAAAAAAACAATTGAGAACCCATATTTTAGGAGAAAAAGAGTACAGATGTTTTTTTTTTTGTTGCAACGAAAGTTGTTGCTGAAGCAGGTGGCTTTGGAGAAGTACTCAGTACTGACTGATTAAGACTATTATCAAAGCAGAAGCAACATAATCACTAAGCAATGGAACTAACAGCTAATCATTAATTCTCACATTAGTGACCACAACCTCTTGCCCTTTTGATATGTACCTACCGTAGAAAGCCTGAAGGGACAGAACTTGGGCTTCCCTCTTCTTCTACATTTCAACAGGTGCGCTCCCTTCTTCAAAGCTAAAATTGCCTGCATGCCATTAAATATAACTTTTAAGAATAAGACTCCCACCTCGGACAAACCAAATAAATCAACAAGGAACAAATATAGAAAAAAAAAAAAAAAGAGCAAAATCGAAGTGTTAGTTAAAATCCAAAGTTAAAAGTTCAAAATTAGAGGAAGAATCACATGAAGCAAAAAGACATTAACAGACAGTAAAGACTTGAGAACCCAGAAGCCAAACTTTGCAGATTTTTCTTCTTTTAAAAAAAAAAAAAAAAAAAAAAAAACTGTATACCTATGCAAAAGGAAGTGCATTGCTAACAAGAATGTGAAAGAACAGACAACTCTGTGAAATCCTTAACAGAGATCCCAACTATCGTAGTATAACAAGGACATGACATAAGTTATGACTAACAAGAAAACGAATTACAAGAAGCATTTCATCTAGAAATGAGAAACAAATAGAAGGATCCATTACATAATGCAACGCAAATTTGATTATTAAAAGAGAGGGATAAGAGAGAATCAAATACAACATGATCTCGGAAAGGCTAATCAATCAACCTTGCTTAAAAAGTTATGCATAAAGCAAATCCAGCAAAGCAAAGCAAAATTTGAATTGATAAAGCTTAGAACAAATTGGGAAGTCAATAAAGTGATTGATCACTCAATTTACACTAAAAATAAGTTGAAAAGGAGAGAACACAATAAGTTTACAATGCAGACAAGAGAAGAGAAGAAAGAAAGATCGCTCATTCGATCATTTGAAAATAAAAAAAGAAAGAAGAAAGAAAACGAGATAGACCTGTTCCACAGTTCTGTCGAAGGGCACTGCTTCTAAGGATTCTTCAACCATTTTTGGCAGACAATTTCAAGAAAGAAACATTGAAGCAAGGGGAGAGAGCGAATTTCAGGGAAGAGACAAAGAATGCAGAATGAGAAGGGATACGTTGGTACCCCCAAGAGGGAACCTTAAGCAACTGAACAACTGAATGTACTTGTCTAAGACTGTGATGAGGACTGAGCAGTGAGAGAAAAGAGATAGAAATATAGAGAGTATAAGAATAAAACTTGAGATTGGCTTCTCTGCGCTCTGCTCAGAGTACCTCCCCAACAATGACTACTGCAACATCTGTATGCAATTATAAAATACAAATAATATTATATATAATGGGTTTTCCTTTTTCTTTTCCTTTTTCCTCGCTTAACAGTTTCCTCTTAATTGGATTATCTTCTTCTCTGTGTTTCAACTGAATCTGCTTCTTCCATTACTGTTTTTGTTCACTTTGTAAGTCGTGCGGGAGAGAGAGAGAGAGAAAGAGAGAGAGGATTAGAGGCTTAGAAGAGAAGAAGATGGACAGACGAAGAAGGGGCTTAATAACAAGTTAACTAAACACGTGCACGTGTACACCATGTCACAGTTTCTTTTTTTAAATTAATTTTTGGATTTTCATTTTAAGTAAATTACTAAACTATACTAATTTTCATTTTTTTATTATTACCACATGCTCTTTTGTCCTTTTCTTGGTCTCTCTTAGCTTTCCCTTTTTCCCATCACCGTAACGATACGGTATTATGAAAAATTATTTTTACGAAATGATAATTTAATTAAAAAAACAGAAACATTTTTTAAAATAAATTTAAATAAATTTATTGTTTTTAATTATTAATAATAAGCATGTCCTACGGCTATGATACTGTTGGGACAGCCTCATTATATTTATGGTATGCTTAATTTCGGCTTCAATAATCAAGCCGCTTAATACTCAAATCAGTTTAATCTTACGTCTTCAAAAAAATTATCAACGGCTTTTTATATACTTTATCCATACCAATAACTGGGAAATAAACCTTTGAAATTACGTATCACTATTGGATTTATCATAGTCTCAGCTATAATTATACTGAATTAGGGTTCTTCAGCTTAATTAATTCCTTTTTTTTTTAATAATTTATTTGATTGAAAATTTTGACAATTAGATTATACGTATATTATTGAAATTAATTTTACTTTCTTTTTCATAATCTAAATATTTTTTGTGATTCTAAATATTTGCAGCAATATTTTTTTATAGAAAATAAAGAAAAAAAAATAATAGTCTTTTAATAAGTCCATCAAATCATCTCTAAATTTCATATTTAATATATAAAAAATTTGCATCTCGTAAATCATTATTCTCAAAAAAATAAAATATTTCACTAATAAAAAATCTTAATAATTTCATTAAAAAGAATAAAACATTAAAAAATAATAAAAAATCAAGATGCTTTTGTTTTTAGGATGATAAAAATCCCAAAAAAGCTTAATTTTCACACCCAATCTTCTATTTTTTTAAAAAAAAAAAAATGCAAGCCGGGTTATTATTTCATTGTTCTTTTTTTCAATTGGTTATTCATATTACAATCATATAGAAATAATTGGGCTATGAAAATTTCAGCTTTATTGAATTAAATTAGTTGGAAGAGTTAATTGGGGACCATTTTCTTTTCATGATTTATTTTTTGTACTTTAATTTGGTATTATGAAATTTATCCATCTAATTTCTTGATTCACCCTCCATAATTTACTGTGGACCTAACCCTAGAACTGGACTTTTATCGTTAGGTTTACGTTATTGACATCGTCTCCTCTGTGCATGGTCCATTCAATATAGCTAACCAGAAAAGTAAATATTAAATTAGGTATCGAAATAATGAAAGGCTTAATTTGGCAATTTGGTATATATCTAAACCGGGTGAAAAATTTACAGAGACAGAAATAAAAAAGCATTTAATTATATAATTATTTAATATTTAAAAAAGGGTAAATTAACACTTTCCCTGTGGTTGTGGAGCTTGGAGCTTGGAGCCTTGGGCTAATTAGTATCTATGAGTTAATATTAAAATGCGAATGCAAGATTACCTAACACAATAATCCAATTTTGTGTTATTTAATTAAAGCAATAAACATTGCACATGGCCATTACTTTGCTAAATTGTCAATTAAAACGGCTACAACGTCAAATTAAGCATATAAATTATAAAGTATAGCTCCCTCTAAGTTTAATGAATCTCAAGAAATTTCCCTTTCAGACAGTGAAACAAGAAGCCAATATTGTCATAATCAACGGTGGAGAAGACACCCAAAAGCTGGGAAAAAGATGTGAAGTGAAATGATTTAGTGTTGAGGCCTATGCCTAAGACTAAGTAGTGATGATACAATTCAGGAGATATAAAGATAGAAATTATTATGAAACTACATAAACAAAACCCCAAAAGTTATTGGAAGAGTGCTCTATCAATGTCAAACCTCAATTGAGAGGGGAAAAGGAAAAAGAATTTAACCTAATTATAGACAAATTTCGGAACATAGTTTAGTTTATAATAATTAGAAACAACAACAAACTAACAAAACCAATAAATCCAAAATCTAAATAGCCCACATGTGAAAGAAGTAGCCACACATCATAATTCCTAGCTACTATATATTTATATAATTAACATTGTGGGCTTCGCCAACTATAGCCTTAAAAAAAAAAATTAATCCCAAGTTCGGACAAGTGCTAAGCCCTATAATTTTATAATTTAATTAGTTAATAAACTTGATTTGTTGGCCATATCTCACTATTCAGACATAATTCATTTCAAAATTAATTAAAAATAAAAAATATTTAAAATTACTAAAACATGAAATATTTAAGAAAGATTTGAAGAGAAAAACAAGAAAGAAACATGTCTGATTTAATCAAGATTGTAATAAATGTATAAGAATTGGTCTGAGACCTATTCAAGAAGGACTTATATAGTCCTACTGCACACATGAAGTGTGACACGTGAGAGCTAGGAGAAAATACAAAATAGTCCCTTTTTATTTGGTTCAAAAGGATAAACATGCCCATGAGATACACAAACATAAAATACAATAAACCATTATTTAGCATGTATTCTCTACATGCCCCCTGCAAATTGAAACTGGGATAGAGACCAGTGGCAACTTGGAACACAATTGTTGATGCTAATCTGAAGATAACGGCTTAGTGAGCAGGTTTGCAAGCTGAGCACTAGTTGAGACGTGTGAGGGATAGATGAATCCGCGCGGAAGTTGTTCATGTACTATGTGACAATCGATAGTAATATATTTCGCACGTTCGTGGAAATCGGATTAGCAGTGATGTGCAAGGCAGCCTTGTTGTCACAATGTGAAGGGATTGGCAGCTGAATAGGTACTTGCAAGTCTTGAAGAATATAAGAAATCCATAATAATTCACAAACGGTACTAGCCATTGCTCAATATTCTACTTCAACAGAGGATTTAGACACAGTGAGCTATTTCTTGGTTTTCTAAGAAACCAATGAAAAGCCAAAGAATATGCAGAATCCAGTAAGAGATTTTCAGGACAAAGTGCAAGATGCCCAATTAGAGTCACAATATGTTGTGAGAGGCATTGTTGCAGTAACAGGAAAACATAAGCCTTGATGTATAGTGCCTTTCAAGTATAGAAGGACATGCATAGCAGCCTCCCAATGAGGCTTTCTAGGTTGATGCATGAATTGACTCAGATGTTGAACAGTATAATTGAGGTCAGGTATCGTTAGATTAACATAAAGTAATCTCCCAATCAAGCAACTGTAAGCATGAGGGTCAGAGAGAATACCTCCTATATCCAGAAAAAGGTGCAAGCCTTTAGGTAGAGGAAAGGGGATTGGTTTGCATGATTACATACCAGCATCCCTCAGAATATCAAAAACAAATTTAGTTTGACTTAAAAGAGTGGCATTAGAGGACCTGGCCACTTCAAGGCCGAAAAAATATTTGAAAAAACTCAAATCTTTAATGGTAAACTTGGAATGCAAGGTATATTTAATCTCAGTCATAGCAGTATGGATGTATCAATAAGAATAATGTCATCCATATATATTAGCAATGCCAAAAAGTAAGCATTAGTGTATTTAACAAAAAGGCAATAATCATGAGCAAACTAATTGAAACCAAGTGATTTGAGAAAGCTTATAAATTCAAGATTCCATTACCGAGAGGCCTATTTAAGGCAATATAAAGATCTTTTCAGAAGGCAGACTTGCCTTGGTAAGGCCTTATCATACCTCTGTGGAGGATGCATATAAACTTCCTCTTCTAAAGTATCATACAGGAAAGCACTGTTTATATCAAACTGGAACACAGGTCATTGCTTATGAGTAGCAAGGGCAATGAGAATTCTTACAGTAGCCAATTTTGCAACAGGAGAAAACCTGTCTTTGTAGTTTAGACCTTCAATTTGGTTGTAGCCCTTGGCCACCAACTGGGCCTTGAATCTAGTAATTTCACCATTGGGTTTACATTTTACCTTGTAAACTCATTTGCAACCTATGGTTTTCTTGCCTTTGGGAAGGGTTATAACTGTCCAAATGTTGTTCTGTTCCAGTGCATGCAACTCATGTTGCATTACATTAATCTAATTGGTATTTTGGGATGTCGAGTGTAAGTAGTAGGTTATGGGATGTGAGAAACATTCAGAACATATGTATGGTATGAAGGTATAAGGCAAATTGAGAAAAGAGAAGGATGGACAGTAGTGGTTGCTGAAGCAATAAAGTCCTCCAACTAAGAAGGAGGTTTAGTGACTATGGATGACCTCCGAGGACCAGATGGGTTTGAAAAGGACGAAGGGTGAGAAGGAGAAGGTAATGGCAAGGATGGGATATGTTCTGAATCATGTATTGGAATAGGCAGCATCACAGTTGGTGGAAGTGATGATGTGCTAAAAGGAAAAATATGTTCATAGAAAACAACATCATGACTAACAAAGATAGTACCAGTAGCTAGATCATAGAGCTTATAAGCTTTGTGATTACTGGCATAGCCAATGAAGGCTGCCTTAATGGACTTACTACCAAATTGGTCTTTGTGAGTATTTATTTTTGTGGCAAAACAAAGACATCCAAACTTTTTGAGATGGAAATAGTCAGGGACCTTCCCATAGAGTAGTTCATAAGGGCTCTGCCACCCAAATTGAGCCATAGAAAGTTTGTTTATTAAGTAGGTGGCAGTGAGGATACATTCAGACCAAAAGTTTTAGGAACATGAGAGTGAATTTTGATGGCTCTTGCCGTGTCTAAAATATGTCTATACTTTCTCTCAACAACTTTATTTTGTTGAGAAGTATGAGGACAAGATCTTTGATGAATTATGCCCCTTTGACTTAATAGTCTGGAGCATTCATTATTGAGAATTTCACATCCATTATCTATTCTTATTGTCTTAACAGAAGTGTTAAATTGAGTTTGCATCATACTCAGAAACGTAGATAAAACATGAACAGTTTGACTCTTAAGGTGTATCAGGAAAGTTCAGGTAACCCTAGTATGGTCATCAACTATAGTTAAAAAATATTTGGCTCTTATGATACTTTCTATATTATAAGGTCCCCAAATGTCTATGTGCAGGAGGTCAAAGGCCTCCTTGGCAACAATATAGCTAAGGGGAAAGGGCAACCTAGCCTGCTTGGCCTGAGGACAAGTTTGACACTCTAAGGGGTTACCCTCAGTATGTTTAAGCATTTCAATATGTTTTAGTTTTCCAAGAGATGCATGGCCTAGTTTATCATGCCAGTCAATGATATTAACAGCAGAAATACAAGATTCAAATTTAAAGTGGCTTTCTTTATTAACTGAAGATGTAAAAGGCATGATATTCACAAAGGATTGTATGCCAGGTATGGTATTCATAATAGTAACCAATTGTTTATCAATCTCAACAGGTAAAAAACTCATCTGATTTAATCTGTATAAAATTGTCTCCTCCTTGCCCATAGTAACCACTCTCTTAGTCAGAGGGTCCTGAATAATGCAACAAATGAGGAAGAGACAACTTAGTTTGGAATCTATGATCAGTTTGCTAACAAAAACGAGATTATAATTGAACTTTGGAACAAACAAAATATTTTCTAGGTGCATATATTCTGAAAGCATGTTAGAAGCAGTATAACAGACTTTTACAGTATTACTATCAGGTAAGTAAACTGAAATTTGTTTATTTAATAACTGTAACGACCCCAAAATGGACCGTCACCGGCGCTAGGATTCAGGTCGGCTTAAGGCCGCCAGAACCCGTAGCAAGCCTGCTATACTCTCTGTGTACCTGTAAACCTCATACATGATCATACATTTTCTGTGAAAATAAAACTCTTTTCTGAACCAAGGCTTAACCTGTGCATGAACTATCTCTGTACTCTGTACTCATGTACTCTGTACTCTGTACTCTGTACTCTGTACTCTGTACCCCTGACTAGAGCTTGCTCTAGATGGGTTAACACATACCTGTTAAGCCTGGTTATAAAACATACAGAAAAACATAGACATAGATACATATCCAGATCATGTATAACACATACATCACTAAGTCAAGCACAACTCTAACGGTATACACAACTATAACATCTTTTTACAATTTACATGTCCACTCTAAACTATTACAACTCTCTTTACTCTTCCTGTAATCTGCTGGACTGTCCCTGTACACTGTACACTGAACCTGCAAAACTGGGGTTAAGGGAGTGGGATGAGCTCTATAGCCCAGTGAGTAGAACAGTAAAACATCTCAGTAAAACATGATCTCATGGAATGCACCATATCACAGACAAGCCACATCAAGAGTAAACCTGTCACCACATAGTCCCAGTACCTCTGTGCCAGGGCGTAGAATCGAGCACCTGGTCTTCCTGTCATATATGTATATGTGTATATAACACCTGTGAACTTACCATTGCCAGGGCGTAGTCAAAGGCTCCTGGACTTTACTATAAACCTGCCAGGGCGTAGTCAAAGGCTCCTGGACTTTGCTATACTTGCCAGGGCGTAGTTAAAGGCTCCTGGACTTCCTGTCTGAGACTATTGGATCATTCAGCATTCACTCACATCATCAAATAACGATGCAATGCAACATATTCGTGAATACTAATGCAATCAACCTATGGCATAATCATGATGCATGAGATATGCGAAAAGCAGTTTATAGTTCAATTCAAAGATTACTGTTTAGTTCCACTCACCTCTGGCTATCTGGACTGACTGACTCTGCAGGTTTACCTCTGGAGCAGTACTCACTGCTGCTCTCTCTGGTTCCTCTGGTCTGAAACACATAAAGATTCAAATGAGGGACCAAACTAACTTATCAATACCTCTATTATCCTCCCCAAGAATCCCCTGAAACTCACTTAACTAGCCATGCAAAGCATGCAAAAGAAAAGCTGGACAGAACACTTTCGGCGGCAGGTTCGGCGGCCGAATGTCCTCTCCAGAGACGAAACTCAAGCACCTTCGGCGGCACCTTCGGCGGCCGAAGTCCTCAAACAGAGCCGAACATGCAAAACTCTCGGGGGCAAGCTGTGGCAGCCAAAGCCACCATGCAAGAGGTTCGGCGGCCGAATGAACCTTCGGCTGCCGAACCTGAGTTCATCCAGAACTCAGCTTCAACGGCAAACCATCTCCTCCTTCCCTTCAATACCTCCAAACATGTATATACCAATTCCTCAACACACATATACATGAGTATATGATCACAGGGGTCCAAAACTAGCTAATAACCCCAAACAACAAAGCCAACATAACACATAAACATGTATATACATACATAAACTATCAAAACACTCATTTATACCCTAAGCATGCATCTTCTTTCCTTTAATCCCATAAAACCTTCAGAAAACTGAAAAACAGGGTCCCTTACCTCTATAAATAGGAAGATGCACGTACTGAACAAGGGAAACGGCTCAACTCTGCTTTACCCTCACAAACTCTTCAAAGCTCACTTTTCTTCAAACCCTTCAAAAACGTGGTAAATGAGCAAACTCCTGCATGAGCTGCTCAAAATACTTGCAGATGAGTCATAGAAGACGTGGCTAATTCATGGCAAGAATCTGAGGCCAACATCTGTCAAACGCCATGACTCAGCTTGGCTGGCCAACTCATCGTCGGCTGCCCAATCACAGGCAAGACCATGCAACATTCGGGGGCCGAACTTCCCTTCGGAAGCCAAACACTTTCGGCGGCCGAACTTACTTTCGGCGGCCGAACTTGGCTCAACTGCCTTAGGTCATTTCAACTCAAAACTCAAAACTAAAGAACTATAAAACCATAAAACACCTCATAACACAAAGCAACCATAGCTCCTACCCTTATATAGAATCCCCACACCCCGGATTCCATCAGACAAAAGGAATTCCGGTGCCGGATTCGAGCCGGGTATTACATTCTCCCCTCCTTAAGAACATTCGTCCTCGGATGTTCCTAAAACACACAATTAACACGTGAAACAGCGAAAACTAACCTCAAAACAAATATGGATACTGCTGGAGCATAGACTCCCGCGTCTCCCAGGTGCACTCTTCTAGATTATGGTGGTTCCATAGAACTTTCACCATCGGAATCTCCTTGTTCCTTAGCTGTCTGATCTGTGTGTCCAGAATCCGCACTGGCTGCTCTATATAGGTGAGATCTGTATGAATCTCCACCTCAGGCTCACTCAGAACCTGATTTGGATCTGACACAAACTGCCGTAGCATAGAAACATGAAATACCGGGTGAATTCTCTCCATAGAAGCAGGTAAATCCAGCTTATACGACACATTTTCGATCCTCTGTACCACCTCAAAGGGTCTAATGTACCGTGGAGCCAATTTACCTTTCTTCCCAAAACGAACCACTCCTTTCATTGGAGACACTTTCAGCAATACCCAATTACCCTCCTGAAATTCTAACTGTTTTCTGCGAACGTCTGCATAACTTTTCTGTCTACTCTGAGCTGTTCTGATTCTCTCTCTGATCATGGGCACCATTCTACTGGTAATGTCGACTAATTCTGGCCCTGCAAGAGCCTTCTCTCCTACCTCTTCCCAGCAAACAGGGGATCTGCACTTCCTCCCATATAATGCTTCATAAGGAGCCATCCCAATGCTAGCATGATGGCTGTTATTGTAGGCAAATTCCACCAAAGGTAGATGCTGCCTCCAAGAACCGCCAAAGTCTAACACACATAGTCGAAGCATATCCTCTATGGTCTGGATGGTCCTTTCTGACTGTCCATCAGTCTGTGGGTGGAAAGCAGTACTAAAATCCAATCTCGTGCCCATCGCACTTTGCAGACTCCGCCAAAAACGGGAGGTAAACTGAGGTCCTCTGTCTGACACTATAGACACTGGAACTCCATGTAATCTCACGATCTCATCCAGATAGATCTGTGCTAACTTATCCACAGAATAGTTACTCCGTACTGGAAGAAAATGAGCAGATTTCGTGAGTCTGTCCACAATCACCCATATAGAGTCTATCCTGTTGGACGCTACTGGTAAACCCACTACAAAATCCATGGCTATGTTCTCCCATTTCCACTCTGGAATCGGTAATGGGTTAAGCGTTCCTGCTGGTTTCTGATGCTCTAATTTCACCCGCTGACACACCTCACAAGCTGTCACAAACTGCGCCACTTCTTTCTTCATGGCTGGCCACCAATAGACCCGTTTCAGATCTTGATACATCTTGGTGGCTCCTGGGTGAACACTATACCTCGCATTATGAGCTTCTCTCATAATGTCTTCCTTCACACTGCCCCTATCTGGTACACAAAGTCGACTCCCATAGCGAAGGATCCCTTTGCTGTCAAATCTGAACTCTACACTCTTGCCTGACTGAACAGTCCTGGCAATTTTCATCAACTCAGGGTCTTCATGTTGTCTCTGAGCTATCTGCTCCAGAAACACAGGTGTCACTCTCATCTGTGCTATCAACGCACCTGTACCAGACAACTCTAGCTGTAATCCCTCGTCAAAGAGCTTATAAAGCTCCATCACAACTGGTCTCCGCTCTGCTGCTATATGGGACAAACTGCCTAGTGACTTCCGGCTTAGGGCGTCTGCGACAACATTCGCCTTACCCGGATGATACTGGATCTTACAATCATAATCACTGAGCAATTCGACCCACCTTCTCTGCCGCAAATTCAGCTCTCTCTGACTTAAGATGTACTGTAAACTTTTGTGATCAGTGAAGATCTCGCATTTAACCCCGTAGAGGTAATGCCGCCACATCTTAAGTGCGAAGATAACTGCTGCCATCTCTAGGTCATGGGTAGGGTAATTCAACTCGTGCTTCTTCAACTGTCTCGAAGCATAAGCGATTACTCTATCACTCTGCATCAATACACAACCCAATCCCACTCGAGACGCATCACAGAACACTGTGAACTCTTCATTACTCACAGGCAGAGCTAACACTGGTGCTGTTGTCAATCTCCTCTTGAGCTCCTCAAAGCTCTCGTCACACTGGTCTGACCAGATAAACTTCTGGTTCTTCTGAGTCAATTTGGTCATTGGAGCTGCTATCTTTGAGAAGTTCTGAACGAACCTCCTGTAGTAACCTGCCAGTCCCAGAAAGCTTTTAATCTCAGTCACTGTCGTGGGTCTGGGCCAGTTAGCTACAGCCTCTATCTTCTTGGGGTCTACCTCAATACCCTCTGCTGATACTACATGTCCCAAGAAGGCAATGCTCCGTAACCAAAACTCACACTTCGAGAACTTGGCATATAAACCATGCTCTCTCAGTGTCTGCAACACGATCCTCAGATGCTGGGCATGCTCCTCTGCATCTCTGGAATACACTAAGATATCATCGATAAACACAATGACAAAGTGATCCAGGAACTCACTGAATACCCTGTTCATGAGATCCATAAATGCTGCAGGGGCGTTAGTCAACCCGAACGGCATCACTAAGAACTCATAATGCCCATATCTGGTCCGAAAAGCTGTCTTAGGCACATCTGCCTCTCTGACTCTCAACTGATGATACCCAGATCTCAGATCTATTTTCGAGAAACAACCTGCTCCAGCTAGCTGGTCAAATAGATCATCAATCCTAGGTAGAGGATACCTATTCTTGATAGTGACCTTGTTCAACTGTCTGTAGTCGATACAAAGTCTGAGGGATCCATCCTTCTTTCTGACAAAGAGCACTGGAGCACCCCAAGGTGAGGTACTAGGGCGGATGAAACCCTTATCTACCAAGTCCTGCAACTGTTCTTTCAACTATGTTAACTCAGCTGGCGCCATCCTGTAGGGAGGAATAGAGATAGGTCTAGTACCTGGCAGTAACTCAATTTCAAATCCTATCTCCCTATCAGGTGGTAGTCCTGGCAAATCGTCTGGGAATACATCAAGAAACTCTCGAACTACTGGTACTGTGGCTGGTTCCCTCACCTGACTGTCTAGCTCTCTCACATGAGCTAGAAACCCCTGACAACCCCTCCTAAGCAAACGACGAGCCTGAAGGGCTGAAATCATACCTCTGGGTGTACCTCTCATGTCTCCTCTGAAGACACACTCTGACCCATCCTGGTCTCTGAGACTCACTAACTTCTCTCGACAGTCCAACGTAGCACTATATGTAGATAACTAATCCATCCCTAGAATGACATCAAAATCCGTCAAATCTAGAACCACAAGGTCAGCTGGAAGGTATCTACCATCGATAAACACTGGACTGAAACGACAGACTGACACTGCCACTGATGGGTCGCATTTGGGTCCACTGACCCAGAGAGGATACTCTAACTCAGACCTGATCAAACCCAACCTCTCTATGGCTCTCGAAGCAATAAAGGAATGAGAAGCACCGGGGTCCATCAAAGCATACACATCTGAACACCCAATGATGAGATTACCTGACACCACTGTGTTCGACGTGTTAGCCTCCTCCTGTGTCACTGTGAAAATCCGTGCTGGGGCTACCGGATTTCCACCTCGGGAACCTGCTACTGAAGTAGAGGCTACCCCTCTCCCTCTACCTCTGCCACTAGTCTGAGGCATGACTGGAGCTGCTGGCCGGACAACTGGCTGTACCACACTGCCTGAACTCATCTGCTGGGATGGTGCAAAAGTCATCTGTGGACAATCCCGAGCAATATGCCCTTCCTGTCCACATCGAAAACAAGCTGTAGATCCCAACCGACAAACTCCTCCATGTGGTTTTCCGCATCGTCTGCAGACTGGAGCTGTGCCAGAGCTTGAGCCACTACCTATTCCCAGACCTGACTTGACTTTATTCCAGAACTTACTCTTTGTTCCTCTCGCTCTATCCCATCTTTTACTGCCTGTTGAACCTGAACTGGGGGCCTTAGAACCCGAAGCCTGTGCCTTTGACTGTTTCTGAATATTGGCACTAGCTTCCATTTTCCTGGCTGCGTCCACTATGGTGTGGAAACTCTCCTTTTCTGCTGGAAGAATCAAAGAAGAATACCTGGGATGAAGTCTCATGGTATATCTCCTCGCCTTCTTCTGATCAGTATCATAGGCTTGACCCACATACTGAAGCAAATCCAGGAACTTATCTGTGAATTCATCAACACTCATCTCATCTGTCTGTCTCAGCTGTTCAAATTCAATTATCTTCATCTCTCTGGAACTGTCAGGAAAAGCCCACCCTGCAAACTCATTGGCGAACTCTCCCCATGACATGCTGTCCATTCTAGGCTCCACATAATTCTTAAACCATTCTCTGGCCTTCTTGCATTTGATTGTGAAACCTGCCATCTCAATGGCTCTCCTATCATCTGCACCCAATTCACCCGTGATCATCCTAACTGCTCTGAGGTAATCAAATGGATCATCTCCTGTGTTATATTTAGGAGCATCCAATTTCAAATACTCCGTCATTTGGACTTTACCTCCAGATGAGCTAGGTTCATGTCTGTCAATAACAGGGGCTACTGGTTCTGGTGGTAATACTGGTTCATTTGGCTCTAGGTGTGCTGCACTTGGATGGGTAGGGGAAGAGGGATACATCGGATATGGTGGGTAGTAAGGATAAGGCATATAAGGCATATACGGAGGATATGGCACAAAACTCGAGTACTCCGACATACCTCCCATCGGATACTCTGGATAGCCAAAACCTGAGGTCTGAGCACCTCCCTGTGACTCTCCCATGCCTTCCTCAAAACTGCCTATACCCATACTATCATCTCTAGACTGATCAATCTCCATAGCTTCCCTCCTTTCCTCTGATCTTCCTCCCCTAGCTGTTCCTCTTCTGCTCTCGTCGACAGACCTTCTAGGGTCTATTGACGTACCTTCCCTGCTAGATCTCTGAGACCTTGCTCTTGGCAATGCAGGAGGACGAGCAGCTGGCTCATTCTCTGGTGGGACTCCAGTCAATCGAGCTGATCGACGAGTTCCTCGCATCTTGACTCTGGAAACACAACATATAACATACCATTTTAGCACAAACATATCACATATCAATCAGATACATGCTTAACTCATGGCATAACATAACAGATAGGACTGAAAACCCTATCCTAGTGGACATGATTTCCTATTGTGCTTGACCACTTCTAACCTGTCTGAGCCCAACACTGTCTCTATAGGTCCGATCATGTGAACCTAGGGCTCTGATACCAATCTGTAACGACCCCAAAATGGACCGTCACCGGCGCTAGGATTCAGGTCGGCTTAAGGCCGCCAGAACCCGTAGCAAGCCTGCTATACTCTCTGTGTACCTGTAAACCTCATACATGATCATACATTTTCTGTGAAAATAAAACTCTTTTCTGAACCAAGGCTTAACCTGTGCATGAACTATCTCTGTACTCTGTACTCATGTACTCTGTACTCTGTACTCTGTACTCTGTACTCTGTACCCCTGACTAGAGCTTGCTCTAGATGGGTTAACACATACCTGTTAAGCCTGGTTATAAAACATACAGAAAAACATAGACATAGATACATATCCAGATCATGTATAACACATACATCACTAAGTCAAGCACAACTCTAACGGTATACACAACTATAACATCTTTTTACAATTTACATGTCCACTCTAAACTATTACAACTCTCTTTACTCTTCCTGTAATCTGCTGGACTGTCCCTGTACACTGTACACTGAACCTGCAAAACTGGGGTTAAGGGAGTGGGATGAGCTCTATAGCCCAGTGAGTAGAACAGTAAAACATCTCAGTAAAACATGATCTCATGGAATGCACCATATCACAGACAAGCCACATCAAGAGTAAACCTGTCACCACATAGTCCCAGTACCTCTGTGCCAGGGCGTAGA
The DNA here is from genome assembly GCF_001659605.2 of Manihot esculenta. Taxonomy (NCBI): domain Eukaryota; kingdom Viridiplantae; phylum Streptophyta; class Magnoliopsida; order Malpighiales; family Euphorbiaceae; genus Manihot; species Manihot esculenta. The sequence goes on along the minus strand of NC_035162.2, from coordinate 6,341,562 downwards.
ATCGAGCACCTGGTCTTCCTGTCATATATGTATATGTGTATATAACACCTGTGAACTTACCATTGCCAGGGCGTAGTCAAAGGCTCCTGGACTTTACTATAAACCTGCCAGGGCGTAGTCAAAGGCTCCTGGACTTTGCTATACTTGCCAGGGCGTAGTCAAAGGCTCCTGGACTTCCTGTCTGAGACTATTGGATCATTCAGCATTCACTCACATCATCAAATAACGATGCAATGCAACATATTCGTGAATACTAATGCAATCAACCTATGGCATAATCATGATGCATGAGATATGCGAAAAGCAGTTTATAGTTCAATTCAAAGATTACTGTTTAGTTCCACTCACCTCTGGCTATCTGGACTGACTGACTCTGCAGGTTTACCTCTGGAGCAGTACTCACTGCTGCTCTCTCTGGTTCCTCTGGTCTGAAACACATAAAGATTCAAATGAGGGACCAAACTAACTTATCAATACCTCTATTATCCTCCCCAAGAATCCCCTGAAACTCACTTAACTAGCCATGCAAAGCATGCAAAAGAAAAGCTGGACAGAACACTTTCGGCGGCAGGTTCGGCGGCCGAATGTCCTCTCCAGAGACGAAACTCAAGCACCTTCGGCGGCACCTTCGGCGGCCGAAGTCCTCAAACAGAGCCGAACATGCAAAACTCTCGGGGGCAAGCTGTGGCAGCCAAAGCCACCATGCAAGAGGTTCGGCGGCCGAATGAACCTTCGGCTGCCGAACCTGAGTTCATCCAGAACTCAGCTTCAACGGCAAACCATCTCCTCCTTCCCTTCAATACCTCCAAACATGTATATACCAATTCCTCAACACACATATACATGAGTATATGATCACAGGGGTCCAAAACTAGCTAATAACCCCAAACAACAAAGCCAACATAACACATAAACATGTATATACATACATAAACTATCAAAACACTCATTTATACCCTAAGCATGCATCTTCTTTCCTTTAATCCCATAAAACCTTCAGAAAACTGAAAAACAGGGTCCCTTACCTCTATAAACAGGAAGATGCACGTACTGAACAAGGGAAACGGCTCAACTCTGCTTTACCCTCACAAACTCTTCAAAGCTCACTTTTCTTCAAACCCTTCAAAAACGTGGTAAATGAGCAAACTCCTGCATGAGCTGCTCAAAATACTTGCAGATGAGTCATAGAAGACGTGGCTAATTCATGGCAAGAATCTGAGGCCAACATCTGTCAAACGCCATGACTCAGCTTGGCTGGCCAACTCATCGTCGGCTGCCCAATCACAGGCAAGACCATGCAACATTCGGGGGCCGAACTTCCCTTCGGAAGCCAAACACTTTCAGCGGCCGAACTTACTTTCGGCGGCCGAACTTGGCTCAACTGCCTTAGGTCATTTCAACTCAAAACTCAAAACTAAAGAACTATAAAACCATAAAACACCTCATAACACAAAGCAACCATAGCTCCTACCCTTATATAGAATGTAACGCCCCGGAAATCCGGACCGCTACCGGCGCTAGGATTCAGGTCGGCTTAAGGCCGCCGGAACCCGTAGCAAGCCTACATACATCCTGTTCACCTGTTTAATCCCATACATGATCAACAAACATACATAAGAATTAAAAACTTTTCTTTTTCTTCATTCACCAAACTCAACCTGTGCATGCACTATATTCTTCATATACATAAACATTAATCCCTCTGTGGGATTTCATCAAAGCCTCAAGGGCTATACATCATATGGTGAGTTGGTTTACATCAATATCAAAACACAAGATCATGTACATACCAAGGGATTAACATATACTATGGTCAAGCACAACTCTATCCTCAATAACATAATTACATTACATTCTTATCATTTGTCATGTCCACATACTCTAGCTATTACATACATATGACTTTTCTCTTCTTTTCTTCTCTATCACTCCCGTACCTGCAAACCTGGGGTTAGGGGAGAGGGGTGAGCTAAAAGCCCAGTGAGCAGAAACTAAAAACATTATATTAAAGTTCATGCTTTCATGAAATGCATCATATCACAGACAATCCACATCAAGGGTGAACCTGTCACCAATTAGTCCCAACATAGTCTCATGCCAGGCCGTAGCATGGGGTCCTGGTCTCCCTGTCATAACATACATAAAGTCTCGTGCCAGGCCGTAGCATGGGGTCCTGGTCTTCCTGTCATCTCATATATAAAGCCTCGTGCCAGGCCGTAGCATGGGGTCCTGGTCTTCCTGTTATAACATATATAAAGTCTCGTGCCAGGCCGTAGCATGGGGTCCTGGTCTTCCTGTCATAACATATATAAAGTCTCGTGGACTAATTGGATCATACAGCATTCACCCACAACCACAAAATGAAATGCAATGCGACATATTCGTGAACTAATGCAATCAGCCTATTACATGTCATCATGATGCATGAAACATGCTCAAAACATTTAATTGCTTGATTTAAAACATTAAACTTGTTTCCACTCACCTCTGGTGTAATACCCGGCTAGACTCCGGTATCGGAATCCCTACCGTCCGGTGGGACCACGGATGTCAGAAACCTCTAGAAGGGTAAAACTATGATTTTATGAAATGTTTTCATGTATTTCATGTTTTTAAGTAAGAAATTAAATGAGTTTTTGCATGAATATAGCTTGAAGGAAAACCCAGGTTCGGCCGCCGAACTTGACTTTCGGCCGCCGAACATGCATGTGATTAGGAGGCACGTTAGGCCCCCGAAAGCATGAGTGAGGGAAGTGCAGGTTCGGCCGCCGAACCTTATGTTCGGCCGCCGAACATTGCATGGATACGGAGGCACTTTCGGCCCCCGAACGTGGCCTGGCCAGCCACATATAAAAGGGTCCCTTTGGTCCGCACGGGTGAGCTTTTTCTCTCCCATTGTCGGCCAAGGTGAGTCTCCGCCGCTCCTCCCTCAATCTTGAATGTTTTCCCTAGATCTTTCATGGTTTTCATGAGTTTTAACTTCCTTTTTTAAGATCTGTGAGCTAAGAGCAAGTTTTGGGTACTTGGAGGTTCAAAGAGCTCAATCTCTCCATCTCCAAGCTAGGATCGCCTTTCCTCTCGTTTCTTCAAGAGGTAAGCTTCGATCTATGCTTCTCTTATGCTTTATGAAAGTTTTATGCAAGTTGATGGGGTAGAATGCATGTTTAGGCTTGTTGTTAGGTTTATGGGTTTTGATGCTTTGATGAACAATGTATGTTGATGTTTGTGTGTTTGAAGTGTTGTAGTTGGGGTATATCATAGTTTGAGACCCCTAGGTGTGTTGTATGATGTGTATGCATGTTTAGAAACAAGTTTATGCATGTTTTGAGGCGTTTTGGAGGCTGTGGACACAAGGGAACCAAGTTTCTGCCCTTCGGCAGAAACTCAGGTTCGGCCGCCGAAGTGACTTTCGGCCGCCGAACCCCCTTGTGGAGGCAGTTTCGGCTGCCGAAGCCTGCCCCCGAAACTCAAGTTTCGTCTCTGTCTGGGAGGTTCGGCCGCCGAAAGTGCCGCCGAACCTGCATGACTTTCGGCTGCACAGGGACTTTCGGCCGCCGAACCTGCCGCCGAAAGTGCCCTGTTCAGCCATTTCTTGCATGTTTTCATGTGATGTTTTCAGGATGTTTTAGGGGGTTTTTGGGGAGTATTTTAGAGTCATGTTCATGTATGTTTGGTCCCTCATTTGAGTCCACCTGTGTAGGTTCGGACCTGAGGAACCGAGACCCCCAGCAGTGAGCCAGCTGCTTCAGAGTCTCTTCAGAGCTAGCCAGAGGTGAGTGGAATAAACTTTAAGTTTTAAAGCAAATTAATGAAATGTTTTAGCATGATTCACGCATCATGAATGCCATGAGATATATCAGGTTGATTGCATTAGAATTCACGAATATGTTGCATTGCATACTTTGTTGTTGATGTGGATGAATGTTGAATGATCCATTAGCCCTTTTATGTCATGATAGCTTATGTGAGTCCAGGTGTGCCTGCTACGGCTCTACGCCCCTGGCACTATGACTGATTATGGTAGTCCGGGTGTGCCTGCTACGGCTCTACGCCCCCGGCATGTATAAGTAAGGAAGATAGGGGCTAAATGGTGACAAGTTCATCCTTGTTGTGAAATGTTTGTGTTATGGTGCATACATGAAAGCATGATTTAAATTGATGTTTTATTATTCTGCTCACTGGGCTCTAGTGGCTCATCCCACTCCCTTTATCCCCAGAGTTGCAGGTACAGGATAGATCGGGAAGTCGGCTAGAGTGAAGTAAAGTCATGTATGATGTAATAGATAGTAGTGGACATGAATATGATGTAATGAGTATTTATGACTATGTTAATGTAATGAAAGAGCAATGTATAGTTATGTAATGATGAGGATGATTGAGGACTAGTATGTGCTTGACCCTATGTTTATGGTTATCCCCTTGACACATGATCTATAGAAATGTTTTTATGATGTATTTGATAGTCCAAGCTTATCGAATGATGAAATACCCCATTGGAGCATTTGATGAGGACTCCAGTGGTGGTTATGTTATTAGATGTGCACATGTTCAGGTTAAGCTTGGAAAAAGAAAGAAAAAGTTTACAGTTTTATGTATGTTGTTGATCATGTATGGGATATTACAGGTTACAGGAGGTATGTTTGGCTTACTACGGGTCCCGGCGGCCTTAAGCCGATCTGGATCCTAGCGCCGGTAACGGGTCGGATTTCCGGGTCGTTACAGAGTGGTATCAGAGCCCTAGGTTCATATGGTCGGACCTAGAGTGTCGGGCTCATAGATGTTCTAGAAGGTCAAGCACACTAGGAAAATCATGTCCACTAGGATAGGATGTAGAGTCCTGTCTATATGATGATATGATATGCCATGATGATATGCATGTGCATAAATGCTATGATGTGATGCTATGTATATGATGAGGGTTCATGTGTTTCCACATGAACCATATGATGCTAATGATTGTTATGCTATGTGCTGTTTTTCAGAAAATAGAATGAGAGGAACTCGTCGATCTGCACGATTGACTGGAGTGCCACCTCAGGACGAGGGCGCTGATGCCCGTCCTTCAGCTTTGCCTAGGGCAATGTCCAGTAGGTCCAATAGAGACAGAGTAGCTAGAGATCCTAGAAGGTCTTTGGATCTGGGTAGAAGCAGATCAGTAAGGGGAACAGTGCAAGGAGGAATGTCTGAGGATATGGAGGTAGATCAGAGGAGGGATGGCAACCTTGGTGTGAGCATGCCGGAAGAGGGCATGGGAGAATCAGAGGGAGGCGCTCAGGCCTCGAGTTATGTCCAGCCACATCACTACCCACCCTATTCACACCATCCAGGGTATTCGATGGGAGGTACATCGGATAACCCCAGTTTTAGCCCTTATCCTCCACATATGCCATACCCACCTTACTACCCACCATACTCTCAGTACCCCATGTACCCACCTCCACCTCCCTATACCGGTACAGCAAACCCTACCCCGGGGGATGTTGCACCTCCACCACCACCAGTACCTACTGTCCTGGAAACACAAGTACCCAAACCTACCTCATCTGGAGGGAGCAAGGTCAAGATGACCGATTACATGAAGCTGGGTGCTCCTCAGTACAGAACAGGCGATGACCCATTCGAGTATCTGAGCAGGGTCAAGACTATTACAGATGAGATAGGGGCTGATGACAGTAGAGCCATTCAGATGGCTGGGTTCACACTGGAGTGCAAGAAGGCACGTGGTTGGTTTAAGAACTATGTGAACCCGAGAGCGGACAGTATGTCCTGGGAGGAGTTCGCAAATGAGTTTGCAGGATGGGCTTTCCCTGAGAGCTCCAGAGAGCAGAAGATAATAGAATTCGAGCAGTTGAGGCAGACTGATCAGATGAGTGTGGAGGAGTACACAGACAGGTTCCTGGAGTTGTTGCCATATGCTGGGCAGAATTTGGACACTGATCAAAAGAAGTCAAGTAGATATATTATGAGGCTGCACTCCAGGTATTCCTCTTTGATACAGTCAGCAGAGAGGGAGAGTTTCCATGCCATAGTGGATATGGCTAGGAGAATGGAGGCTTGTGCCATCGTTCAGGGGAAGGTAAAACAGTCAGTGGCACAGTCTTCTGGTTCCAAGACCCCAGGTGGGGAAAGGTTAGACTCTTCTTCTCTGAGTGCAGCAGTTGCAAGCAGTAAGAAGTGGGACAGAGGCCACAGAAAATCTAAGAAGAATAAGTTCTGGAACAAGATCAAGTCAGGTCTGGGTTTAGGCAGTGGCTCAAGCTCTGGCGCAGAGGTTACAGCATGTATGAGATGTGGGAGACCACACAAAGGAGTATGTCTGGCTGGGACAAACACATGTTTCAGATGTGGACAGGCGGGTCATTTGGCTCGGGATTGTCCTAGAGCAGCCTTTGCAGCACCGTCTCAGCAGACAGCCTCCGGTAGTGTGGTGCAGCCAGTAGCTCCAGCCGCAACACAGGCCAGTGGCAGAGGCAGAGGGAGAGGGTCAGCCTCTTCATCAGCAGGATACAGAGGTGAAGGTCCATCAGCTCCGGCACGGATCTTCACTATGACTCAGCAGGAGGCCAACACATCCAACACCGTGGTGGCAGGTAATCTCATCATTGGTTGTTCTGATGTGTATGCCTTAATGGACCCGGGTGCATCTCATTCTTTTGTTGCTCCGAGAGTCGTGGAGAGGGTAGGATTGATGGTCTCTGGGTTAGAGTGTCCCCTATGGGTCAGTGGACCCAAGTGTGACCCGTCAGTGGCAGAGGCAGTCTGCCAATGTAGTCCAGTTTTCATAGAGGGAAGATGCCTTTCCGCCGACCTTGTGGTTCTAGATTTGACAGATTTTGACGTCATTCTAGGGATGGATTGGTTATCGACCCATGGTGCTACCTTGGACTGTAGAGACAAGGTAGTCAGATTCAGAGATCAGGATGGGTCAGAGGTCGTCTTCAGAGGAGACAAGAGGGGTACACCTAGAGGTCTGATCTCAGCTCTTCAGGCTCGTAGGTTGCTTAGGAGGGGATGTCAGGGGTTTCTAGCTCATGTGAGGGAGTTAGATAGTCATGTCAGAGAGCCCGCCTCAGTGCCTGTGGTGAGTGAGTTCTTAGATGTTTTCCCAGACGAGCTGCCAGGGTTACCACCTGCTAGGGAGATAGAGTTCGAGATTGAGTTAATGCCTGGTGCCAGACCGATCTCTATCCCTCCCTACAGGATGGCACCCGCTGAATTGAAAGAACTGAAGGAACAGTTGCAAGAGCTGGTAGATAAGGGTTTCATCCGACCGAGTACTTCACCTTGGGGTGCTCCGGTTTTGTTTGTGAGGAAGAAGGATGGATCCCTCAGACTTTGTATCGACTACAGACAGTTGAACAAGGTCACTACCAAGAACAAGTACCCTTTGCCGAGGATCGACGATCTATTCGACCAGCTATCAGGAGCAGGTTGTTTCTCCAAAATAGATCTGAGATCAGGGTACCATCAGTTGAGGATAAGGAATGAAGATGTACCGAAGACAGCTTTCAGGACCAGGTATGGGCACTATGAGTTCCTTGTGATGCCGTTTGGGCTGACCAACGCCCCCGCAGCATTCATGGACCTCATGAACAGAGTATTCAGTCAGTATCTGGATCACTTCGTTATTGTCTTCATAGATGATATCTTAGTGTATTCCAGAAATGCAGAGGAGCATGCCCATCACCTGAGGACAGTTTTGCAGACCTTGAGAGAGCATGGCTTGTATGCCAAGTTCTCCAAGTGTGAGTTTTGGCTTAGGAGCATATCATTCTTGGGGCACATTGTGTCAGAACAGGGTATTGAAGTAGACCCCAAGAAGGTAGAGGCTGTAGCTAACTGGCCTAGACCCACCTCAGTGACCGAGATCAAGAGTTTTCTGGGTTTAGCAGGTTACTACAGGAGGTTCGTTCAGGACTTCTCAAAGATTGCGGCTCCTATGACCAAATTGACAAAGAAGAATCAGAAGTTCTTATGGACCGATCAGTGTGAGGAAAGCTTTGAGGAGCTTAAGAGGAGGTTGACTTCAGCACCGGTGTTAGCTCTGCCAAAAAGTGATGATGACTTCTCAGTATATTGTGATGCGTCCCGTGTGGGACTGGGTTGTGTGCTAATGCAAAATGAGAGGGTGATCGCCTATGCTTCTAGGCAACTGAAGAAGCATGAGCTGAATTACCCCACACATGACCTAGAGATGGCAGCAGTAATCTTTGCACTCAAGATGTGGAGGCACTACCTCTATGGGGTAAAATGTGAGATCTTCACAGATCATAAGAGCCTGCAGTACATCCTGAGTCAGAGAGAACTGAACATGAGGCAGAGGAGATGGGTAGAGCTGTTGAGTGACTATGATTGCAAGATTCAGTACCATCCGGGTAAGGCGAATGTTGTGGCAGACGCCTTAAGCCGGAAATCACTCGGCAGTCTATCCCACATTTCAGCAGAGAGGAGGCCGGTGGTGAAGGAGTTTCACAGACTTATGAGTGAGGGATTACAGTTGGAGTTGTCTGGCACAGGTGCCTTAGTGGCTCAGATGAGAGTGACACCCGTGTTTCTGGAGCAGGTAGCTCAGAAACAGCATGAGGACCCAGAGTTGGTCAGGATAGCCAGAACGGTTCAGTCAGGCCAGAGTAATGAGTTCAGATTCGATGATAAGGGGATCCTCCGCTACGGGAACAGATTATGTGTGCCAGATGACATTGGTCTGAAGGGAGATATTATGGGGGAAGCCCATAATACCAGGTATAGTGTTCACCCTGGAGCCACCAAGATGTATCAGGATCTGAAGAGAGTGTATTGGTGGCCAGCTATGAAGAAGGACGTGGCACTGTTCGTGTCAGCCTGCGATGTGTGTCAGAGGGTGAAACTAGAGCATCAGAAGCCGGCTGGAATGTTGAATCCACTGCCGATTCCAGAATGGAAATGGGAGAACATAGCTATGGACTTCGTAGTGGGGTTACCGGCGACGTCCAACAGATTAGACTCCATATGGGTGATTGTGGACAGACTCACCAAATCTGCTCACTTCATCCCTGTCAGGAGTGGTTACTCTGTGGATAAGTTGGCGCAAGTGTATGTAGATGAGATTGTCAGACTGCATGGGGTCCCGGTGTCTATAGTGTCAGATAGAGGGCCCCAGTTCACCTCCAGGTTTTGGCGGAGTCTGCAGAACGCTATGGGTACCAGATTAGACTTCAGTACTGCCTTCCACCCACAGACAGACGGACAGTCAGAGAGGACCATCCAGACAATAGAGGATATGCTCAGAATGTGTGTGCTAGATTTTGGCGGTTCTTGGAGGCAGCATCTACCTTTGGTGGAGTTTGCCTACAATAACAGCTATCATGCTAGCATAGGGATGGCTCCATATGAAGCTTTGTATGGGAGGAAGTGCAGATCACCTATCTGCTGGGAGGAAGTAGGAGAGAGGACTCTTGCGGGTCCGGAGTTAGTAGAGCTTACCAGCAGGGTGGTACCCATAATCAGAGAGAGGATCAGGACTGCTGCTAGTCGACAGAAGAGTTATGCAGATATCCGTAGAAGACAGCTAGAGTTTCAGGAGGGGGATTTGGTTTTGCTTAAGGTGTCTCCTATGAAAGGAGTGGTTCGGTTCGGGAAGAAGGGTAAGTTAGCTCCACGGTACATCGGTCCTTTCGAGGTGCTTCAGAGGATCGGTAATGTGTCGTACAAGCTAGACTTGCCTACTTCGATGGAGAGAATCCATCCGGTTTTCCATGTTTCTCTGTTACGGAAGTACGTGTCGGATCCTGGAAAGGTTCTTAGTGAGCCTGATGTAGAGATCCAAGAGGATCTCACCTATGTAGAGCAGCCAGTGCGGATCCTCGACACTCAGATCAGAAAGCTGAGGAACAAGGAAATCCCGATGGTGAAAGTCCTTTGGAACCACCACAATATTGAAGAATGCACCTGGGAGACACGGGAGTCTATGCTCCAGCAATACCCCCATCTGTTTTGAGGTGAGTGTCAGTTATGCTATGTGTTGCATGTATGATATATTGTATGTTATGATTGATGCCATGCTTTGTATGTTAGTTGAGGAACATTCGGGGACGAATGTTCTTAAGGGGGGGAGAATGTAATACCCGGCTAGACTCCGGTATCGGAATCCCTACCGTCCGGTGGGACCACGGATGTCAGAAACCTCTAGAAGGGTAAAACTATGATTTTATGAAATGTTTTCATGTATTTCATGTTTTTAAGTAAGAAATTAAATGAGTTTTTGCATGAATATAGCTTGAAGGAAAACCCAGGTTCGGCCGCCGAACTTGACTTTCGGCCGCCGAACATGCATGTGATTAGGAGGCACGTTAGGCCCCCGAAAGCATGAGTGAGGGAAGTGCAGGTTCGGCCGCCGAACCTTATGTTCGGCCGCCGAACATTGCATGGATACGGAGGCACTTTCGGCCCCCGAACGTGGCCTGGCCAGCCACATATAAAAGGGTCCCTTTGGTCCGCACGGGTGAGCTTTTTCTCTCCCATTGTCGGCCAAGGTGAGTCTCCGCCGCTCCTCCCTCAATCTTGAATGTTTTCCCTAGATCTTTCATGGTTTTCATGAGTTTTAACTTCCTTTTTTAAGATCTGTGAGCTAAGAGCAAGTTTTGGGTACTTGGAGGTTCAAAGAGCTCAATCTCTCCATCTCCAAGCTAGGATCGCCTTTCCTCTCGTTTCTTCAAGAGGTAAGCTTCGATCTATGCTTCTCTTATGCTTTATGAAAGTTTTATGCAAGTTGATGGGGTAGAATGCATGTTTAGGCTTGTTGTTAGGTTTATGGGTTTTGATGCTTTGATGAACAATGTATGTTGATGTTTGTGTGTTTGAAGTGTTGTAGTTGGGGTATATCATAGTTTGAGACCCCTAGGTGTGTTGTATGATGTGTATGCATGTTTAGAAACAAGTTTATGCATGTTTTGAGGCGTTTTGGAGGCTGTGGACACAAGGGAACCAAGTTTCTGCCCTTCGGCAGAAACTCAGGTTCGGCCGCCGAAGTGACTTTCGGCCGCCGAACCCCCTTGTGGAGGCAGTTTCGGCTGCCGAAGCCTGCCCCCGAAACTCAAGTTTCGTCTCTGTCTGGGAGGTTCGGCCGCCGAAAGTGCCGCCGAACCTGCATGACTTTCGGCTGCACAGGGACTTTCGGCCGCCGAACCTGCCGCCGAAAGTGCCCTGTTCAGCCATTTCTTGCATGTTTTCATGTGATGTTTTCAGGATGTTTTAGGGGGTTTTTGGGGAGTATTTTAGAGTCATGTTCATGTATGTTTGGTCCCTCATTTGAGTCCACCTGTGTAGGTTCGGACCTGAGGAACCGAGACCCCCAGCAGTGAGCCAGCTGCTTCAGAGTCTCTTCAGAGCTAGCCAGAGGTGAGTGGAATAAACTTTAAGTTTTAAAGCAAATTAATGAAATGTTTTAGCATGATTCACGCATCATGAATGCCATGAGATATATCAGGTTGATTGCATTAGAATTCACGAATATGTTGCATTGCATACTTTGTTGTTGATGTGGATGAATGTTGAATGATCCATTAGCCCTTTTATGTCATGATAGCTTATGTGAGTCCAGGTGTGCCTGCTACGGCTCTACGCCCCTGGCACTATGACTGATTATGGTAGTCCGGGTGTGCCTGCTACGGCTCTACGCCCCCGGCATGTATAAGTAAGGAAGATAGGGGCTAAATGGTGACAAGTTCATCCTTGTTGTGAAATGTTTGTGTTATGGCGCATACATGAAAGCATGATTTAAATTGATGTTTTATTATTCTGCTCACTGGGCTCTAGTGGCTCATCCCACTCCCTTTATCCCCAGAGTTGCAGGTACAGGATAGATCGGGAAGTCGGCTAGAGTGAAGTAAAGTCATGTATGATGTAATAGATAGTAGTGGACATGAATATGATGTAATGAGTATTTATGACTATGTTAATGTAATGAAAGAGCAATGTATAGTTATGTAATGATGAGGATGATTGAGGACTAGTATGTGCTTGACCCTATGTTTATGGTTATCCCCTTGACACATGATCTATAGAAATGTTTTTATGATGTATTTGATAGTCCAAGCTTATCGAATGATGAAATACCCCATTGGAGCATTTGATGAGGACTCCAGTGGTGGTTATGTTATTAGATGTGCACATGTTCAGGTTAAGCTTGGAAAAAGAAAGAAAAAGTTTACAGTTTTATGTATGTTGTTGATCATGTATGGGATATTACAGGTTACAGGAGGTATGTTTGGCTTACTACGGGTCCCGGCGGCCTTAAGCCGATCTGGATCCTAGCGCCGGTAACGGGTCGGATTTCCGGGTCGTTACATCTGGCTAGCTCTGACCAGACACTGAAGCAGCTCACTCACTGCTGGGGTCCTCGGTTCCTCGGGTCCGAACCTACACAGGTGGACTCCAATGAGGGACCAAACATATATAAACACAACTCTAATACATCCCCCAAAAACCCCCTAAAACATCATGAAAACATCACAGAAAATATGCATGAAACGGCTGAACAGGGCACCTTCGGCGGCACCTTCGGCGGCCGAAAGTCCTGGACAGAGACGAAACTCAGCTAGGTTCGGCGGCACCTTCGGCGGCCGAAAGTGCCAGACAGAGACGAAAGTCTCTTTTCGGGGGCACCTTCGGCAGCCGAAAGCTGCCTTCACAAGAGGGGTTCGGCGGCCGAAACTCCCTTCGGCTGCCGAACCTGGTTTCTGCCAAACGGCCGAAACTTGGTTCAAATGAACCTCCTGCCTCCCAAAACCATAGATCATGCATATTTCTCAACCAAAACACACATACAAGTTCCTAGGGGTCTCAAACATGCATATACCCCATCTACAACACTTCATTCACACACAATCAAGCTACATTGCTCAAACATCATCAAAACCCCATAGACTCAACATATGTCCTAACATGCATTTCTACCCATAGATCTTACTTAAAACTTGTTTAAAACATAAAAAGGGTTCAAGATCGACCCTTACCTCTTGAAGAAACGAGAGGAAAGCGATCCTAGCTTGGAGATGGAGAGATTAAGCTCTTTGAACCTCCAAGCACTCAAAACTGGCTCAAAGCTCACAAATCTTCAAAACAAAGTTATAAACTTGTTAAAACTATGAAAGATCTAGAGGAAACACTTAAGATCGAGGGAGGAACGGTGGAGACTCACCTTGGCCGACAATGGGAGAGAAAAAGCTCGCCCGTGCGGACCAAGGGGACCCTTTTATAGTGGCTGGCCAGGCCACGTTCGGGGGCCGAATGTGCCTCCGCATCCATGCAATGTTCGGCGGCCGAACATAAGGTTCGGCGGCCGAACCTGCATTTCCCTCACTTAGACTTTCGGGGGCCTAACGTGCCTCCCAAAGTCCATGCATGTTCGGCGGCCGAAAGTGAGTTTCGGCGGCCGAACCTGGGTTTTTCCTTAAAGAATTTTCATGCAAAAACTTATTTAAGATCATACTTAAAACATTAAAATACATGAAAACATTTTATAAAAACATGCTTTTACCCTTCTAGAGGTTTCCGACACCCAAATTCCACCGGACGGTAGGAATTCCGATACCGGAGTCTAGCCGGGTATTACATTCTCCCCCCCTTAAGAACATTCGTCCCCGAATGTTCCTCAACTAGTACATGCATAGCGAAACAAACATAACATACACACATATAGCACATGGAACACATCTCAACTAACCTTAGAAGAGGTGGGGGTACTGCTGGAGCATGGACTCCCGGGTCTCCCAAGTGCATTCTTCCAAATTGTGGTGGTTCCAAAGGACTTTCACCATCGGGATTTCCTTGTTCCTCAACTTTCTGATCTGAGTGTCAAGAATCCGCACTGGCTGTTCAACATAAGTGAGATCCTCTTGGATCTCCACATCAGGCTCGCTAAGAACCTTGCCCGGATCTGACACGAACTTCCTCAACATGGAAACATGGAAAACCGGATGGATTCTCTCCATAGAAGCAGGCAAGTCCAGCTTGTACGATACATTCCCAATCCTTTGCAGGACTTCAAAGGGTCCAATGTACCGCGGAGCTAGCTTACCCTTCTTACCAAATCGAACCACCCCTTTCATCGGAGACACCTTGAGCAATACTAGATCCCCCTCCTGAAACTCTACCTGTTTCCTGCGGATGTCTGCATAACTTTTCTGCCTGCTGGTGGCAGTCTCTATCCTTTCTCTGATAATGGGCACCACCCTGCTGGTGATCTCAACAAGCTCAGGCCCTGCTAAGGACCTCTCTCCTACCTCTTCCCAACAAACGGGTGACCTGCACTTCCTCCCATATAAAGCTTCATAGGGAGCCATCCCTATGCTAGCATGATAGCTGTTATTGTAGGCAAACTCCACCAAAGGTAGATGTTGCTTCCAAGAACCGCCAAAATCTAGCACACACATTCTGAGCATATCTTCTATGGTCTGGATGGTCCTCTCTGACTGTCCATCAGTCTGGGGGTGGAAGGCAGTACTGAAATCTAACCTGGTACCCATAGCACTCTGCAGACTCCGCCAAAACCTGGAGGTGAACTGGGGCCCTCTATCTGACACTATAGATACCGGGACCCCATGTAGTCTGACGACTTCATCCACATAAACCTGCGCTAACTTATCCACAGAGTAGTTGCTCCTAACTGGAATGAAGTGAGCAGATTTGGTGAGTCTGTCCACAATCACCCATATGGAGTCTAGTCTGTTGGATGTTGCCGGTAACCCCACTACAAAGTCCATAGCTATGTTCTCCCATTTCCATTCTGGAATAGGTAGCGGGTTAAGCATTCCAGCCGGCTTCTGATGTTCCAGCTTCACCCTCTGACATATTTCGCAGGCTGACACGAATTGTGCCACTTCCCTCTTCATAGCTGGCCACCAATACACCCTTTTCAGATCTTGATACATCTTGGTGGCTCCAGGGTGAATGCTGTATCTTGCATTATGAGCCTCTCTCATAATGTCTCCTTTAAGCCCGATGTCATCTGGTACACATAGTCTGTTCCCATAGCGGAGGATCCCCTTATCATCAAATCTGAACTCACTATCTTTGCCTGACTGAACAGTCCTGGCAATCTTCACTAACTCTGGGTCCTCGTGCTGTTTCTGAGCCACCTGCTCCAGAAACACGGGGGTTACTTTCATCTGTGCAATCAAAGCACCTGTACCAGACAACTCCATCTGTAGACCCTCCTCAATGAGCTTATAAAATTCTTTCACCACCGGTCTCCTCTCTGCCGTGATGTGGGATAGACTGCCAAGTGATTTCCGGCTTAAGGCATCAGCTACTACATTAGCCTTACCCGGATGGTACTGTATCTTACAATCATAGTCACTGAGCAGTTCTACCCATCTCCTCTGCCTCAAGTTCAAATCTCTCTGACTCAAGATGTGCTGCAGGCTCTTATGATCTGTGAAGATCTCACATTTTACCCCATAGAGGTAATGCCTCCACATCTTGAGGGCAAAGATAACTGCTGCCATCTCCAGATCGTGTGTGGGGTAATTCATCTCATGCCTCTTTAGCTGTCTAGAAGCATAAGCGATCACCCTACCATTCTGCATCAACACACAACCCAAGCCTACTCTGGATGCATCACAGAATACTGTGAAGTCCTCATTGCTGGTTGGCAGAGCTAACACTGGTGCTGAAGTCAACCTCTTCTTGAGCTCCTCAAAGCTTTCTTCACATCGATCGGTCCAATCGAACCTCTGATTCTTTCTGGTCAATCTGGTTAAAGGAGCTGCAATCTTGGAGAAGTCCTGTACGAACCTCCTGTAATAACCAGCCAAACCCAAGAAACTTCTGATCTCTGTCACTGAGGTGGGTCTGGGCCAGTTAGTCACAGCCTCTACTTTCTTGGGGTCTACCTCTATTCCATTCTCTGACACTATATGCCCCAAGAATGATATGCTCCTTAACCAGAACTCACACTTGGAGAACTTGGCATATAAGCCATGTTCCCTCAAGGTCTGCAAAACTATCCTCAGATGATGGGCATGCTCCTCTGCATTCCTGGAATACACTAGGATATCATCTATGAAGACAATAACGAAGTGATCCAGGTATGGTCTGAATATTCTGTTCATGAGGTCCATGAATGCTGCAGGGGCGTTGGTTAACCCAAACGGCATTACAAGGAACTCATAGTGCCCATATCTGGTCCTGAAGGCCGTCTTTGGCACGTCCTCCTCTCTGATTCTCAACTGATGGTACCCGGATCTCAGATCTATTTTGGAGAAACAACCCGCTCCTGCTAGCTGGTCGAATAGATCGTCGATCCTTGGCAATGGGTACTTATTCTTGATGGTGACTTTGTTCAACTGCCTGTAGTCGATACAAAGCCTGAGGGATCCATCCTTTTTCTTCACAAAGAGTACTGGAGCACCCCAAGGTGAGGTACTCGGTCGGATGAAACCCTTGTCTACCAGTTCCTGCAACTGTTCTTTTAACTCTTTCATCTCGGCTGGTGCCATCCTGTAGGGAGGGATAGAGATCGGTCTGGTACCAGGCATTAACTCAATTTCGAACTCTATCTCCCTAGCAGGTGGTAACCCTGGCAGCTCGTCTGGGAAAACATCTAAGAACTCACTCACCACAGGCACTGAGGCGGGCTCTCTAACATGACTATCCAACTCCCTCACATGAGCTAGAAACCCCTGACATCCCCTCCTAAGCAACCTACGAGCCTGAAGAGCTGAAATTAGACCTCTAGGTGTACCCCTATTGTCTCCTCTGAAGACGACCTCTGACCCATCCTGACATCTGAACTTAACTACTTTGTCCCTGCAGTCCAAGGTAGCACCATGGGTAGATAGCCAATCCATCCCTAGAATGACGTCAAAGTCTGTCAAATCTAGAACCACAAGGTCGGCGGACAAGCATCTTCCCTCTATAAAAACTGGACTACACTGGCAGACTGACTCTGCAACTGACGGGTCACACTTGGGTCCACTGACCCATAGGGGACACTCTAACTCAGAGACCATCAATCCTAACCTCTGAACGGCTCTCGGTGCAATAAAAGAGTGAGATGCACCCGGGTCCATTAATGCATACACATCAGAACACCCAATGATGAGTTTACCTGACACCACGGTGTTGGATGTGTTAGCCTCCTGCTGCGTCATGGTGAAGATCCTGGCTGGAGCTGACGGACCCTCACCTCTGAACCCTGCTGAAGAAGAGGCTGACCCTCTCCCTCTGCCTCTGCCACTGGCCTGTGTAGCAGCTGGAGCTACTGGCTGTGCCACACTTCCTGAAGCTGTCTGTGCCATAGGAACTGCTTTAGGACATTGCCATGACATATGCCCCTCTTGCCCACATCTGTAGCAGGTCGTCGTCCCATACCGGCATAAACCCCTGTGTGGCCTACCACACTTCGCACAAGCTGCATTATCTGCCCCAGAACTAGAACCACTGCCAAACCCCAGACTAGACTTGACCTTGTTCCAGAACTTATTCTTCTTACCCTTGGGCTTACCCCATCTCTTACTGTCTGAAGCTGCTGCACTCAAGGTAGAGGGATCTAACCTTCCCCCTCCCGGAGTTTTAGAACCAGAAGCTTGTGCCACTGTCTGTTTGACTGTCCCCTGAACGATGGCACTAGCCTCCATTCTCCTAGCCATGTCTACTATGGCGTGAAAACTCTCTCTATCTGCTGACTGTACCAAGGAGGAATACCTGGGATGGAGCTTCATGATATACCTCCTCGACTTCTTCTGGTCTGTGCTAAGGTCTTGCCCAGCAAAAGGCAGCAACTCCATAAACCTGTCAGTATACTCGTCTACACTCATGTCATCGGTTTGCCTCAACTGCTCGAATTCTATCATCTTCAATTCCCTTGAACTATCAGGGAAAGCCCATCCTGCAAATTCATTAGCGAACTCCTCCCATGATAGGCTATCCACCCTCGGCTTCACATAGTTTTTGAACCACTCACGGGCCTTTTTGCATTTCAAGGTGAAACCAGCCATCTGAATGGCTCTACTATCATCAGCTCCAATCTCCTCTGTGATCATCTTGACCTTCTCCAAATATACGAACGGGTCATCGCCTGACTCAAACTGGGGAGCACCCAACTTCATGTAATCTGTCATTTTAGCCTTACTTCCCCCAGATGAGCTAGGCTGAAGTATATGGGTATCTGGGACTGTAGGTGCTGGTGGCGGAGGAGGTACAGCATCCCCTGAGGTAGGGTTTGCTGGATTTGGATGATATGGTGGAGGTGGGTACATTGGGTACTGTGGATATGGAGGGTAGTATGGTGGGTATGGCATCTGTGTGGAGTAAGGGTTAAAACTAGGGTAATCCGATGTACCTCCCATCGAATACCCGGGATTTTGGGTGTAGGGCGGATAGTGAGGTGGCTGAACAAATCCCGAGGCCTGAGTGCCTCCTTGGGATTCTCCCATACCCTCTTCTGACATACTGACGCCCAAACTGCCATCCCTCCTTTGATCAACATCCATCTGATCCCCCATATCCTCTGACATACCTCCCTGCACTGTTCCTCTGACTGATCTGCTTCTTCCCAGATCTAAAGACCTTCTAGGGTCCCTCACTGCTCGGTCCCTGTTGGACCTACTTGACATTGCCCTAGGCAATGTTGAAGGACGGGCACCAATGCCCTCGTCCTGAGGTGGTATTCCAGTCAATCGTGCAGATCGACGGGTTCCTCTCATCCTGTTTTCTGAGAAACAGTAAACATCACATAAACATTAGCATTAAATGGTTCATGTCGGCAAGCATGAACCTCACAGCTACATTACACACATAGCATATCATCTTGGTATATCATACAATCATAGCAAGACAGGACTCTACATCCTATCCTAGTGGACATGATTTTTGCCTATTGTGCTTGACCTTCTATAACATCTATGAGCCCGACACTCTAGGTCCGACCATATGAACCTAGGGCTCTGATACCACTCTGTAACGCCCCGGAAATCCGGACCGCTACCGGCGCTAGGATTCAGGTCGGCTTAAGGCCGCCGGAACCCGTAGCAAGCCTACATACATCCTGTTCACCTGTTTAATCCCATACATGATCAACAAACATACATAAGAATTAAAAACTTTTCTTTTTCTTCATTCACCAAACTCAACCTGTGCATGCACTATATTCTTCATATACATAAACATTAATCCCTCTGTGGGATTTCATCAAAGCCTCAAGGGCTATACATCATATGGTGAGTTGGTTTACATCAATATCAAAACACAAGATCATGTACATACCAAGGGATTAACATATACTATGGTCAAGCACAACTCTATCCTCAATAACATAATTACATTACATTCTTATCATTTGTCATGTCCACATACTCTAGCTATTACATACATATGACTTTTCTCTTCTTTTCTTCTCTATCACTCCCGTACCTGCAAACCTGGGGTTAGGGGAGAGGGGTGAGCTAAAAGCCCAGTGAGCAGAAACTAAAAACATTATATTAAAGTTCATGCTTTCATGAAATGCATCATATCACAGACAATCCACATCAAGGGTGAACCTGTCACCAATTAGTCCCAACATAGTCTCATGCCAGGCCGTAGCATGGGGTCCTGGTCTCCCTGTCATAACATACATAAAGTCTCGTGCCAGGCCGTAGCATGGGGTCCTGGTCTTCCTGTCATCTCATATATAAAGCCTCGTGCCAGGCCGTAGCATGGGGTCCTGGTCTTCCTGTTATAACATATATAAAGTCTCGTGCCAGGCCGTAGCATGGGGTCCTGGTCTTCCTGTCATAACATATATAAAGTCTCGTGGACTAATTGGATCATACAGCATTCACCCACAACCACAAAATGAAATGCAATGCGACATATTCGTGAACTAATGCAATCAGCCTATTACATGTCATCATGATGCATGAAACATGCTCAAAACATTTAATTGCTTGATTTAAAACATTAAACTTGTTTCCACTCACCTCTGGCTAGCTCTGACCAGACACTGAAGCAGCTCACTCACTGCTGGGGTCCTCGGTTCCTCGGGTCCGAACCTACACAGGTGGACTCCAATGAGGGACCAAACATATATAAACACAACTCTAATACATCCCCCAAAAACCCCCTAAAACATCATGAAAACATCACAGAAAATATGCATGAAACGGCTGAACAGGGCACCTTCGGCGGCACCTTCGGCGGCCGAAAGTCCTGGACAGAGACGAAACTCAGCTAGGTTCGGCGGCACCTTCGGCGGCCGAAAGTGCCAGACAGAGACGAAAGTCTCTTTTCGGGGGCACCTTCGGCAGCCGAAAGCTGCCTTCACAAGAGGGGTTCGGCGGCCGAAACTCCCTTCGGCTGCCGAACCTGGTTTCTGCCAAACGGCCGAAACTTGGTTCAAATGAACCTCCTGCCTCCCAAAACCATAGATCATGCATATTTCTCAACCAAAACACACATACAAGTTCCTAGGGGTCTCAAACATGCATATACCCCATCTACAACACTTCATTCACACACAATCAAGCTACATTGCTCAAACATCATCAAAACCCCATAGACTCAACATATGTCCTAACATGCATTTCTACCCATAGATCTTACTTAAAACTTGTTTAAAACATAAAAAGGGTTCAAGATCGACCCTTACCTCTTGAAGAAACGAGAGGAAAGCGATCCTAGCTTGGAGATGGAGAGATTAAGCTCTTTGAACCTCCAAGCACTCAAAACTGGCTCAAAGCTCACAAATCTTCAAAACAAAGTTATAAACTTGTTAAAACTATGAAAGATCTAGAGGAAACACTTAAGATCGAGGGAGGAACGGTGGAGACTCACCTTGGCCGACAATGGGAGAGAAAAAGCTCGCCCGTGCGGACCAAGGGGACCCTTTTATAGTGGCTGGCCAGGCCACGTTCGGGGGCCGAATGTGCCTCCGCATCCATGCAATGTTCGGCGGCCGAACATAAGGTTCGGCGGCCGAACCTGCATTTCCCTCACTTAGACTTTCGGGGGCCTAACGTGCCTCCCAAAGTCCATGCATGTTCGGCGGCCGAAAGTGAGTTTCGGCGGCCGAACCTGGGTTTTTCCTTAAAGAATTTTCATGCAAAAACTTATTTAAGATCATACTTAAAACATTAAAATACATGAAAACATTTTATAAAAACATGCTTTTACCCTTCTAGAGGTTTCCGACACCCAAATTCCACCGGACGGTAGGAATTCCGATACCGGAGTCTAGCCGGGTATTACATAGAATCCCCACACCCCGGATTCCATCAGACAAAAGGAATTCCGGTGCCGGATTCGAGCCGGGTATTACAATAACTCTAAGGATTTAAAAGAAATTGATTTGAAGACATGCGGCAAATGGCACCAATGTCAAGAATCCAATTGATGTGCTTATGAAAAGATGCACATGACATAGATTTAGAGTTAATATTACCTGCAAAGGCAGATGGATCTGAGTCTGAGTTATACTCATTGCTGTAATTAAGTTGTTGAGTATTTGCTGTGAGAACAGTCTTTCCTTTCATTAATTTGCTGACCTCCTGTTGTAAGGAGCTTAACATGGCATTGAGATCATTTATCTGAGTAGATGTGTCAAGTATGTCAAGAGATGTATCCTTATCCTTTCTATTAGGAGGATCCTCAACAGTTGCTACTACCCTTCTTTCATATCCTATATTTCTATTTGCTTTGAAGGACTGACCATTATTCTTGATTACAGTTTTAAACCATTCAGGGTACCCTATCAGCTTGAAACAACCATCTTTAACATGTCCATCCATATTACAATAGAAGCAATGTCCCTTTTTTTTATCAGGCTTTTTCTGCCTCCCTTGATATTGTTTATATGTCCTATTCATCAAGACTAGAGGTTCAATGTTCCCATTCATACTTCCCAGAATATCCTTTTGATACTTAAATTTGAGTACCATGGAATAGGCTTTGTTTACAGAGGGCAGTGGATCCATACCCAGAATCTGATCTCTCACTGTCCCATAGGCATCATTTAATCCCATGAGGAATTGGATGAGCCTATTTCTATTATTTATCTCATCAATAGCTTTTGATGCCCCACAAATGCATGGAGGAAGGGTTTCCATTGATCCCAACTCATCCTAAAGCCCTTTCAGTTTTGTGAAATAGACAAATGCAGAGGCATTGTCTTGAGATATTAAGGAAATTTTCCTACATAGTTCATAGATCATGGTTCCATTACACTCACTGAATTTTTCAGTGATTTCGAGCCAGAGATTCCTAGCTAAGGCCGTGTAAATGAAGCCATCGACTAACTCTTTGGATATAGAGTTCAAAATCCAGAATGTGACCATGAAGTCATATCGCTTCCATTGTTCATAGGAATCAGATCCTCTATCAGGCAAAGTAACAATGCCTTCTATGAATTCTAGTTTCTGTTTGTCCTATAGGGCTATCTTAATGGCTCTATACCAAGATCTAAAATTGGTTCCTATCAGAGGAGCAGATACTAAAACCATACCTGGATGGTCTGAAGATTGGAGAGTTAGAGGATCTCCAAGATTTTGAGTCCCGATCTGAGATCTGTCCTTTGCCTTCGTGTTTTTGCTCTCTTTACTGGTATTTCCTCATTGCACCATCATCGATAAGATCTGCTTATTTTAGAGACAGATCGTGATGTAAAGGCTTTAGATTTGGTAAAGATATGATCGATTTGAGGAGAAGGAAGAATGTCAATGAGATCTACTTGACATGTAAGCCAAATTCAGTTATGAAATCAGCGATGAGGTCTACTAAGCGTATAAGCCAGATCTTGGTGTAAAGGAGTTATTTTGAAAGAAAGATGGTCAAAGGTCAACGAAGAAGATGGGAAAGGATATAAACCCTAATCTCTCTAATACTATGAAGAGAGAGATAAGAAAGAAATATGGTTTTATTCAATATTGTAATGAATGTACATGAGTTGGTCTGAGACCAGTTTAAGGAGGACTTATATAGTCTTAGTGAAGTAAGACATGTGAGAGCTAAGAGAAAATACAAAACAGTCCCTATTTATTTGGTTCAAAAGGATAAACATATCTATGAGATATACAAACATAAAATACAATAAATCATTATTTAGTATGTATTCTCTATAAGGTTCAATATTATTGTGTAATATTATGATAAATTTGAATAAGATCTAACTTACTTAAAAGGTAAATTAAGATAAAATAATATTTATAATTCTCATAAAAGTATATTACCACTATTTCAAATCAATATGGGATTCAATATAAAATAATAAATTGATTAATTTTTTTTATATTTTTAAAATATAGAGAGTGATTAAAAATCTATGTATTTTTATTATTTTATTTTATAATATTTATTTTGATGGATTAAGCATAGTAAAAATGGTTGGGCTTAACTAAAACAAGTTTTCCAATTTATTTACCATATGTATCAAAAACTCTCCGTCGATTCCTAACTCCTATCTCCATCAGTACTAAAAACGGAAACCCCTGATCTTTGAAGCTCCGGCCACAATGGAGGTTATTTTCCCCTCCCCCTGTTTCCTTCATTGGAAGGCTGCCAAAAGAAAAGCAGTATCTTTGAGTTTGGCTTCCGTGTATGATAGCAACAAACACACTTAAAAAAAAAAAAAAGCTTCTTGAAATTAGTGAACCCAAAAGCAGTGCCATGTGATGTTAAATCATTGCACCCCATCAAAAGTTGATGCTGTTGTTTTACTTGCTGTCTTAATTTTTTTTTTTCTTTTTACTTATGTAAATTTAATAGCCCCATGTCCAGTTAACAGTTGGTAGTAGATTTAGCTTTTTCTAATAAATATTAATAGATTTTTTTTTATTTTATATTATTTCAATTAATTATTAATGATTAGTGATTTTAGGTAAAAAAAGAAGGTAAGAAAATAATATAAAAGAATGAAAGATCCGACAACGTGGTTTTAATCCAAAATTTGTGCTTAGGATTCGGCAGAGCAGCTAAGATGGTGAAGAGAGAAGGTTTAAAGCAGCAATAGTTGGAAGTTAGTTTGAAAATAATAATAACT
Source organism: Manihot esculenta (assembly GCF_001659605.2). Classification (NCBI taxonomy): domain Eukaryota; kingdom Viridiplantae; phylum Streptophyta; class Magnoliopsida; order Malpighiales; family Euphorbiaceae; genus Manihot; species Manihot esculenta. Next base: position 6,317,570 of record NC_035162.2, on the reverse strand, counting down.
TAATCGTCGCTAATAATCAAAGGCAGTTGGCTTTTAGTCTTAAAAATAAAGATGAATTGACTAGCCTTTTCATGCACTGCTATGTGTACCTGCATTATGTTCTTTTTCCATAAAACAATTAAAGCTTTACAGTCTCAATCCATAACTATTATAATTATAATAATATATATTCCAATTTTAAAGTAAAAATAAAGAATTTTTGTTTTTTTAGATATTGAATTACTTATAAATGTTTATTCATATAAATTTGGAAATAAAAATAAGGGTAAGGGTAATATATATCCAGAAAATGTCATCCAAAGAACAAACATGATGATTCACAAGTTGTATGAACTGAAAGTGATTTTCCACAAGCTATGGTGTGATAGCAATGTAGATGTAGGGGATCTAAAAAATATTTCAATCTCAATTGTAAAGAGAGGAAGATGGAGCTTTTTCCCCCTTTTCTTCTTTATGCATAAGTTATGTGGTGAGGGTGAAAACTGCAAAAGAGCAAAGGTAGACAATCATGTTTCAGATGGGCTTTTTATTAAATGTGAAAATTGGGTATTTGCCTATATCAAAAGTGATTGTAGGCCCAAGTTTTTTCCATGTATTTTAAGGGACACTTATTTCACAAAACAATTTCAGACGGACATATCACCCCCATCTCTCTCTATGTCCTACCCCCTGCCCTGCACAATATATATGGCTGCACCCTCATCTCTCTTGCCATCTTGTGTGTGTGCATGTATATATAAAATTACGACTTATTTATTATTTAATTCAGAAATTTTTTTTAATTTATTTATTAATTTTAAAAAAATATTAAAATATTTTTAAAATATTAAAAAATCTATTAATCAATCTGTTATTAGTTTTGAATATTAAGTGTTTTACTAAAAATTAAAAATTTAAAAATATTTTAATATATTTTTCAAAATTAAAAAATTATATTATATAGACTAATTTTTTTCAAAAATAAGTAAAAAGTTATTTTTTTTAAAAAAAATTAATTTCATTGAGTGCATGTGTGTACACCCAATAATATACATATATATAAATACATAGAAATAATTGATGAATTGTTGGTAAGAGTTGGACGTTTCAGGAAGAAATTTGACAAGTTTGTCAAAGTGCTTGTTGTGAAGACAGCATATTCACTTAGCCAACTATGCAAGGTTACATCTAAACATGGATAACCAATTTATTTAGACAACTTGATTTATTAATTTCTATAGAGGTTTCATGCATGATTAGTTATTCATAAAAATAATTTTATATATACATCTCTTATCCTTTAGGTCAATTATTGAGGATTCAGAGTATAATACCCACATACCACTTCCACTGACAATAACCAAATCTCTTGGTTTTAGATTATAATTCACTGCATAACACTTCCTTTTACAACTTTCATATATTCTCTATCCTTCTTTTCTTTAATTTCTTTAATTATTGAAATCACCCTATCATAATATAATATATATGTGACCATATAAATATAATAACTTGAATTCCAAAGATGTGTTTTCGAAGAGTAAGTGCTGATCAACTATAATAGCCAAGACTGTTAAATTATGAGAGAGAATTTGAAACTGCTGATCAACTAGCAAAGCAATCTGCGGAGGAGGATGTTGTTGCGTTCATCTAGCTCCTTACTTTCTTGGGAAGCAATCAAAACGCCAACTAACCCAATTTGATGGGATAACCAAATTATAGTTAGGTATGGATCTTAGCTCTTTAACAAATATTAAAAGGGGCATGTCAATTAAAACGTCACAGAGATTGGCCACATTAGAGAAGGATAAATATGAAAACTTTTGACCAGAACAAGTGTTGGGAGCATGTGAATGGCTTCATTGTGAAGAACATAATCTGAGATTAGTAGAATGGAGAGAAGGGGACAACTTGGGACATGTTGGATCACTTTCACAAAAGGACTTGTACTCTCTAAGGATCCCCACATGAACAAGAAAAGATTTTTGATTTTTGATGACCATGTATTTATTATTAAATACTCAAATTTAATAATATATATGGCACTCTCTAAAGTCTTCATGTCCATGGCCACATGCCCATGGAAGATGCTACAAAACATCACATTGGCCTTCCTGACAAGGAGTAGGAGACATGCTACAAAGTTGCTTCATCATCACCCAATATGTATATGCTCCCATGCACTCACCCACTAGAGAATCATATGATCCCATTCTCAAGATCTTATCAATCTCTGAGGTGACTTCCTTTGTGGGTTCCATTTTATTATGAACTTGTCTCTTTCTTTCATGGCATGACTTTATGCCCTAATTAATATTAGAAAATGACAATCTATTTTGGCTTTAATTTCCCATTATTTTAGGGTTATCAATTGAGCTTTCTCCTAATTAATCAAAGCCATATGACCTTGTGAGAGGGAAATTAAATGATCAAAATGATTTTTAGGGTCATCAATTGGGTTGTCTCTTAGGTTGTAAAGTGTGCACATCACACTCCTTTAATGAGTTTGGATTCATGCAGCTTTATACAAGTACTTCCAACGCAATTCAGTAGTTTCTTTTTTTGCTTTGGAATCGAGCCATGATTAATCTGTGTCGGAGATTTAGGTTGACTATTTAATATTTAATGTGATTAATATTTCAGATTTCCATATTATTATGTCTATAAAATTTCAAATATTCAAATTTTATTTTTGAATTTGAACATTTCAGATTTCCATATTTAGTTATTTAATTAACATGTTAAATTATAACAAAATCTATTTAATCATTTAATGTGACTTTCATAATTCCGTACTTATACATGCTAAACGTAACAGAAGACAAAATAACAGCAAGACTATATTTTTAGTATAATAATTTTAGAATATATAACACATTACCAAGGTTACATTTCACTGTTGGATTGTTGATCTAATCCGTACAAGTCTGTTCTTTTTTCTTCTTTAAAATATATTAGACATAACAAGAGTTAAACCGCCAAATAAAATTTATTCTAGTTGTAAGGAATCATCAGCTTCTCCTGTTTTGTGTTTAGAAAAATAAATAGGTCTACAGAAGATGGTAAATTAAGATAGAAGGAAGTACTTTAACTTTTTCATATCTACTCAAATTGAAAGATATCATACATTCAAAATAAATAATTTTAAGGAAAGGAGAATACTTCTCAATGAAATTGCGCATATCGGGAGGGAGAGAGAAATGATTTTCTCATTGAAAGAAACGCACAACGCGTGCACCGGAATACATGCAAGTCTCGGCTAACAAAACTAACATTCCCGCCCACGTGAAAGAAACAGAAAAAGAGGAATACAAGTGAAACGGTGCGCATTACTACGAATCCAAACCACACCGTTTCATTAACAAAACAGAAATCAAAGTCTAGCTGACCAGTAAAGATGCTCTCATTTTTATAAACTGGATTAACGTGAGAATAATAATAAGAGAAGCTAACTACATTACGAAACCTTTGCACTCCACAGAACTTGCGAATTTATGCAAACAAGTAGGAAGTGGCAATAGTTGATTGGACAGTTTTGGGCTACTTTCTTCAGAATCATTGTTGTGCACCTGGGCTCCTAATTTGAGTTTCAAATACTTTTCAATCATAATTCTAAACATTAAAAAACTCTATTCAATTAGGAATATCAATTCAAGAACAAGTTCTTTCTAATAACCCATTTAGCAAAAAGTTACAGAAAAAAAAAATCATGGGCAGAACTCATAAATTAGAACGAGGAACAAATAAAAAGGTCAATTTGATCACATCCTAAGCAGGAAATCCACCTAACCTTAATTATCAACTTCACAAATCCCAATGCATAAATAAAATCATTCCCACTTCTCAAACCGTGGTTCTTTCTGATTTCTACAACCGCTCTCCGGGGATCCTATAATCTAAAAAGTTCTAAATGTTATCAAGTTCCTCGGTGCGAATTCATAGCTGTCAATGAACGGGCACGGTTTGGATCCTGGCCAAATCCAGAACCGGACCAACATGGTAGGAATCTAAGACAACCAAAGAGTTCCCCACTACTTCACTTTTGATTTAATTAATGCTTCATCTCAATCCAGTTCAACCAATTAAATCAAATCCAATTGTTAAAATCTTTACTTCTTATAAGTGAAACCCAACTTAAGCTCAAAATCAGGCAGTTGTCCAAACAAATCATCTGATTTTGATTTGATTTATGACAATTCTAGTCAAATCTGGATTTGACCAATTTCAATCGGCTTTAAATGGGTTTGTCCAGACCCGACTGGCTCCCTGTGTCTAGCTAATAATAGTATCCTTTCCCCCTTCTAAAAGAAATTTCTGATGCCTATGAATAATAATAATAATAACTAACAAGGCGTGCAATACCATGCATGATTGCCAAAATGAAAAAGCTTTCAGCAAAAGAAAACACAAAGCGATATCCCACCTAAGTAAATGTAAAAGTGACCATAAAGCTATTAATGTGATACAAAAAAGGGAAAGTTTATACGAGCCAAAATCAATAATCACAAAATTAAGAAGGGATGAGTAAACAACGAACATGTTCATACTACTTGGTAATTCTCTGCTACCAATTGCGTCCTCTGAGAAAATTTTGGGGGAGGTCCACCTCTCAGAGGCAGAACATTGGCAACCTGCCAAAAAAAAAAATCCATGTTTCACCATTGACCATGTCAAAGAATTTCTTCACTTAATTTTATATGTGACTTTCATGAATTGTCTGTATGGCCTATACACATTTTGCGTTTTGATTTTCAAATATAAATTTAAAATATTTTATAAAAGTATGATTTATGAATTATAATTAGCATGGGATAACAAATGATAAGGAAAAGCAAACCTTCAGGTCACTGTATGTGCTAGGCGCTGAAAATTGAACAGAAATAGGGAAGAATGCTGACGAATCTGCTGGAGGCACAACAAACTCCATTGATCCACTGCCAAAAAATAAAATAGGATATTATATCAAAAGCAAAAGGTACTATAAGAGCATAAGACATATATAGTCTGAAAGAGATTAGCACACTCCAACATTTTTCTCACCTGCGGTTAGAGTGGTCAATTAGAAGAATGGACCAGTCCAGGACGGAATTTCTCGAGTCATATCTGCAGTTAAAAAGGATAAGCACGGTTAAAGCCTTCTTTAACTGAAACAATCATGTAAAATATGAAAAAGAAACTCTTGATAAATGAGTGAACAAGAAGGACTGATTTAAAGTACATAAATAAAATTGTAAAATCTTTACACAATATCATCACATATTTTCTCCAATTTTCAAGAGGCCTACCAAAATCCTGCCTCTCCTAAAACCACAACAGCAAGTGATGAAACGCTTCCACCATATGACACCTTATATCACCTCAATGTTGACAACATATCATATCACATAGTTTGTTGCACCCTTTCATTCAATTTCACACTTTAAAGAGAGTGGAATTGAAAGCATCACCTCTTATATTCATTGATTTTGGGTTACTTCAAAATAGGCGAAGTTCATAGCAGAAAGAAAAAAGAGGAAGCAAAAGTCAATATTTGTTAAGACATGCACTAAACATGTAATGATCAAATGCATCCTAACCAAAATGCAAAGATACACTGCATAAATATATCAACATTCTAACCTCCATTCTCCATCAATCTGCCTAACACTTGGTGCCTCTCGAAGAGCTGGAAGAGGTACTGAGATCACAACATTTCGCAGATCAAACAAGGATGAAGCCTCATATTCAATGCTGACAAAAGTTTCATTTCCAGAAACAGAGGGCCAGCAGTTGACTACAGGACAAACGGATTCAATCAACCATTAGGAGCATGCAAGAGTAATTATGAACCAGAAAAATAAGCTAAATAGAAGCTTGTACACACTTGTCAATGGCACCATTGACTCATCGGCACTTTGCATTCTCCATTTCAAAAGGCCAACACCTGCTGCATCACCAGTGGGGAAAGGTCTATTAGGATCCTTCAAGCCTAGAATATTTTCATTAGCAAATAATTCTTTGTTCATGTTGGGGTGTGTCTTGAAGAGAATGCCTGGATTTCCACCAGTTTCAATCTGGAAAGAAGACAATAGCATACATTTATATCAATAAGAGCTAGCAGTAAAGCTCATAGAAAGTTTGATGATTGAAAACATAAATATACTCAATTAATCATTGTTAATAATTTTGTATGGGCATTAAACATGCATCGTTTGCATAAAACATTCAATCTACTTGATGGCAGCTCATTCACAGGAAAACATGATCCACTATTGTACTGCACCTAATATCATACATTGAGTTATCAAGAAACAGCAAAAGGATCAACTCACCAGCTATATTTTCATAGCTAGACATATTAAACATCATCTAATTTACCAAATAAATTTAAAAAAAAAGGAGTAGCGACAACTCAAATAGATGCCATTGCTATCACTTGGCAAGTATTGTACACTCTCATCTACAATTCTAGTAAGAAAAAGAAAAAGATAAAATTTAGAAGTGGGAAAAATACAGAATATCTATTTATAAATAATAGAAAAACGGGCAAGTCATAGCTGTTTAAAATACGAAAGTTATAGAAGAGAACTTCCCTTGTGCATAGATATCAATATATCCCTCTAACTACGAAACATTAAATGTTACTGAAAATTACCTAACATCAATGATTATTTTTTTCGTTCCTGGATCAGAAGGTGAAAACTTTAAATTACAGAATACCATGGGAGTTACAAAAGAGAGATAAATAAACCTGCACATAAATAAAAATAAGAAAAGAGGATAGCAGGAGGGAGAGATTACCTGAACTTGGATTAACCCATCTTCTTGATTAACAATCTGAAGTGACAATTGCCCTTGAACATCAAAGTTATTCATTCCACCATCTCGTCTCAGAGTCACATTGATTTTCTCCTCAACGGTCAAAGTGATGGGATCAGTTGGTGGTGCCACGGCAGATCTGGATTGGCCAGGCTTTGTTTGCACTTCATCAAGAATCACTTCACCTTCTGCTTTCAGTGATTCCAAAAATTGGTTTGTCCTTTGCGTTTTACCAAGCTTCATACCAAGACCTTTAGGAGGAGCAGTGGCAGATGATGGCTGACGACCTGGTATTAAATAATCATAGTTCTCATGAATTAAATAGTTCCAACAGACATTTACTATGCTAGCATTCCCAAAAAGAGGAAGCAGCAGGAGAATTTGTAAGCTGAGGAAGCATAAAGAATATTGGAACAACAATGTAAAACAGGAAGATAAGCAAGAAAATATAGAGAAAAATAGATAAAGGACGGACAAAATTTGAGGAGGGGAAGACATGAAGAGCAAACAAAAGAATGGCAAATCCAAAGTGCCCTACACCTCAAAAGGTATGGGCACTGAAATCCTAAAGTTAAGCCTACAATTATGTATCCCAATTACATAGTAACTCACAAAATAAGATCCCAAGGATAGGAAATTAATATGACAAGTATGAAATATAATTATTAAAATCATTAGTTAATTGAGAAGGCCCAAATTTCTTTGATCAGTCCTCCATCTAAATTCAAGGATATATAGAACACATTTTGATTATTTTCAAAAATTTCACAAATCGTCTGCAATTCATATTTATAGGCAATTCAGAAGAAATTGTCTATCAAACATCAAATTAAACATAAGTTATTAAAACAAAGCAGCTTCTAGAGTTCTTTCAGAGACACAGGAAGAAACCTTTAGATTTGCTGGAGAAGGAGTCAACATCAGTGGTCAATCCAAACCCAGAACCACTTCCAAAACCACCATCACTGCTAGAAATGCTCATATCACTGAATTTACTCTCAATTCTTCCAGAACCCATTGACTGTAAGGACATAAATCCTCCTTTATCACCTCTATTCTTTTCAATCTGCAAAATGCAGGACATATTAATGATAGATTTGCATTTATGACATAGATCCTGTTTTCTTTGCTTATTATTTTCACTTGAGGAGCCTTCCCAGATACCTTGCTTTTGTCAATCTCACTAGCTTTCCGCTTCATGACATCCTTTGTTTCATTGATCTTGCTCTGCAATACCAATTTGTGCAATTTCTCTTCATGACTCTCCATCTCGCAGTACTGCTTAACCTGTGCAACAGTCACATTTTCCTTGTGTCCAAGAGAGATGACCTCATCAAATGCAAAAATCAACTCAAAAGCTGTCTTACAAATGCCCTCTTCATCAAGAGATAAAGAGTATTCAGGCACCTAGAAACACTTAAGGAATCAACAAATTGTGCCTGCATCATCATTTCTACATAATAAGTTATGCTTCAAATGTTTAGAGTTGGGCCCCAGAAAAGGAAAAAAATGCTGCAAGCACTAGATAAAACTGTGAGCCAGCAAGAACACAAACAGATGAAGATAAAGGGAGCAGCAAGATGCCAACACCACTAGTAACCACTCAAAGATGTTGCCAAAAGATCATGAAAACCACATTTTAAGAACATAGTTAGTTAACATCAAAGTGCAAAGGAGGATACAAGCTTGGAGAGCAGCCTCAGAGTCTCCAAATCTTCAAGAATGTTGCTCTGTTTATTGGTCACAAGTAGCAAGTACAAAGCCTCTATTGGCTGGTAAACATATCGCACATTTTCAGTCTCAACATATGTGTGCTGCTTTCCAGTTCCTATCAATTTGGGAAAGGCTGCAAGAAGACCTTCGATTCTCATACGAGACATGTCCACAAACTGCCTAGAAACAAGCACTGCAATATAAAAAAAATGTCAAGGCAAAACATTTTCAATATATTTTGTTGCAAAAATTTGATTACCATCAATCAAAACATAGGCAACTATGATACAGGACCAAGGTTGCCTAATACACAATTACTGAATTTCAGGAAGACAAAACAACTAATGTACAGGGAAACCCCATTGAAAAAAAATGCATTGGAAATTAATATTATACAGATTTAAAAGTGAAATTCTATGTATTTGCTTGCTGAATGGAGGTTAGAGTTGAATAACTTTAAACATTTATCAAAACTATTGACCAGCAAAAGGATCTCATACAAATCAATTATTTCTATTATAAACAATGAAACCTACATAAGGCATGGAAAACTAATGCAGAAACAAACAGTTAAAGATAGGATGATAAGAAATAAGCCAGAAAGCATAAACTCACCTTTCCCAGACTTGCTGACTATGGAAGCAGCAAGAACAACCTGTACAGTTTATAAAATAATAACAGAACAATAAGTTAAGTTTACAAAATTAGAACATTGTAATGAATTTAAAAAGATAATAATAAAGGAGAAGTTAACAATGTTACCATTTTCAATTAATCAGAGAAATAGACCACAGAAAAGTTTGTATTTAACAGCCCCTGAAAAAAGAAATTCAGTTAACATCACCAGGAAAAAAAAAAGTTAAGAGCAGTTCAACTTCAATTAATTTTAATTTCAAGCTGTTATTTCCAATTAAACAAACAACTAGTTAGTTAAATATTAAACAAGACAAAGTGATCTAAAATCTTGAGGAAACCCCCATCTCGGATCTATACATAATCTATCACCAATCAAACAGACATAAGCAACAGTTAACAGGTCAGTTTGATTACTAAGAAAGTAAGGAAATGAAAAGAAACGAAAAAAGAATCTGAGATCAGGATTGCAATGACCAATGCGCATTCTATCTACACAAGTCTTACGACAAAAATAATCAGTTGTTCGTACATCTATTTCCCCATTCCTACTTTTACTGCCTTCACACAAATAAAGGTATTTAGCCTATGCTTAACTGTAAGTTTTAGATTGCTTCATCAGTAAGGACATCATTCTCTGAGATTACAGACATGTATAGCAGCAACCCAGAAAAAGATGAGAACAGAACATTCCAAAACACACAAGAGAGAGAGAGAGAAACATGAACTCTATTATCTAAATAGTTTCAATATCTACAGTTCAGAAAACAAATAAATGTAATATAAGCGAAATTCACTCAATAATCTGTTGAGAATTGGGGAAGGTATTCATTGTTCATCAAGAACCCTACCACTACCACAAAGAGGACTGGAAGATCAAGTGAAATCGTTGAGAATTGGTGAAGATTCACTGCCAACGGAAAGTGAGCAGAGAATCATATAAAGCAAAGTGTAAAGGATATATATAATCTAAGAGAGATAAACATGAGAATAAAAAGATTGAAATATAAATCTGAAGAACAACATAGAATTGCGAGAGAGATCTGAAATTGCTGACTCACCTGGGATCTAGTCGCTGGTATGAGGTATCCTCGAAGCAAAGAAGAAGAGGGTGGAAAGAGTGAACGGACCGATTCGAAGAAGAAAATGGTATTGGGTTTTATAGGGTCAACCGACTACACAATGGGCTCGGAGCCCAAAGGCCGAACCTCTTTGTATTCGAGTAACAACAATATTTTAATAAATTAATAAATGAACATGTTTAATTTCAAATTTTCAATATGTAATCGAATTATTACTAAATTGACGTGAATCGTTTCAATAGTTACGCGTTTGGGGTAATCGTATTATTACTAATATTACTACTAAAGACAACATAAAAGAAATCCTTTTTGTCAATGTAATCAGCCCAGAATGCGAGCTTGAGCTCGTCCATAGGGACAAGCTGGAAGCAGAGGAGGTGAAGCCCACGTCTCATCTATACAGCCAACAGTAACGTTGGACTCGCTGAGTGACTTTCCATTGTGCAAAAAAGGCTTCATTGTATTATCCTCCCATTTGAGGCTAAAAACCAAAAAGGCCTTGTGATTACATTTTGCGTAGCTGGGTGTTATTGTTGCTGCAATATAAATATAACCGGTAGATTTTTGTGCCATAGATGCTCGCAAGTCACGGAGAAGTGGGGGTGAGCAAATGAATTTTTTTTTTTTTGGTGTCGAAGTGAGCAAATGAAATTTAATTGTTATAGGGAGTAATAATTAATTTGACTAAAGATTTTAAAAGTTTAATTTTTAACTATTGGTTCAATATTAATCAAATTAACTAGATTAATAGGTATAAAAATTAACTCTTATTTTATTTAGTAATATATATTATTTATAATATTTTTAATGATTTTTAACGATAATACAATAACTATAGTTATAATTTTTATTATTAACATTTTATTTGAGAAAAAAAATTAAATTGCTATTACATAATTTATATGTTACATTTTTTTATTAATTTGACTTTGACCAAATAATTAATCATTTTTATATATCATAATTTTCACAACATTTATAGTTACTATTATATTACTAACATATCTTATATATGAAATTCCAGTTACTATGCCCCTAATTTTTAAGTCCTATTCTTTTTTTTTCTGGTAAATTAAGTCCTATTCTTTTAATATCATGTCAAATTCATTCTAATATAAAAGGCTAGACGAAGATTAATGGCAATTTTTCTTGAAAAAAAAAAAAAGAAAAGGAAAAAAAAGGTAATCTACTCAACTGTGCTGTACAATTTTTTACAGTGAAAGAACGTGTTAAAATCGCAAATTTTTGTCCAGCTGCCCCTACAAATTTTTTTCTTTTTCCTCTCTTTTTTAAAAATAATGCTACCTGTCAAAAGAAATAGCTCGTGGAAATTTGAGATACACACAAATATGAAGAAAGTACTCAGGATTCTTCAGATTATTAACTACCCAAGAAAAGGGTATCTCAAGTTTTGGTTGAATCCCTTGAATGCGGACAAGTTTAATTCCAGCAGCACCAGATGTGCAGGGAGGCTCCACTCTTTCCTCCGTTGCCATTCTGTTGCTGCTCAAATCTTCTGACGAAACTACGTGTATTTGTTCATCTTCACCTTCTATTCTAAATGGTTCCTCATTATCCACCAAAAATTCTGGCATTAAACGTTTCAGTGCATCACGCAGGGTGAAACATCTACCTGCAGAACAAAATCAAGGAGCAACGTCATAATCCAGAAGGAACTGAGGCAGGTCATCTACTTTTCACAGAATAGAGAAAACATCATGATTTTTGTGATTTTGTATGTAACCAGACAGATAGATCAAAATCAAACACACAAAAATGCATGATGAGTATTAAATTTCCATATTTTATCATGACTTGCAAGACAAAATTAGATAAGACTTCCCACCATGAGAAGCAACTCATCAGTGACATGAGAAAATTACCATCATGGATAATTTATTAATTTGTGTAAATTTGAAGGACAACAGTTTTTTAAAATGTTTCCGAAAGTGAATCACAGACATTTTACCACAGCAAAAGTGTAACCTATTTAGTTAGTTGAGCCAGTTAGTTTTGTTTGTTAGCTGTGTTAGTTAGGCATTTTACTCTCAGCTTGTATATATAAACCAATGGCAGCTTCACCTTACAATCAATGAGAATTCTCTTGATTCTCCCATGTGTTTTTATGCCTCCAAATTCTAATACTATAAGACTCAAAATAATCCAAAAGTTAATAGCAACTTCATGTAGAATAACTATTATGGGAAAGCATCTCCTTAATAGCCCTTGAAATGTTCAAGTTTTGCCATTAAGACCCTAATTGAAACTTATGTGCCAATGAGATCTCCAAAATTGCAAGTGCTGGTGCTATTGCAATTCACCAGTCACCACAACCATAAGTAGAAGGTAAGACGCACACCATTACTGCAAGCAGACACAGATATTGATCGCCGATTATCAAATCTATAGACTAGTAAAACGGCAACAAACAGTTACAACCAAAATTCGTATGCAAAAATTATTGAATTTTCATTTTCCCGTTTTACTTATTTCCAAGTTAGCATTGAAGGTACATTTGTAATAAATTATTTTGCTACCATATGGACTTCTGCTTGCTACATTAACACACTAATTTATTTGCCATCATTAAATTTAAATGTAATTAATAACACAATAACAAAGAAGCCAGGGTGCTTAATAAAACATAAGTTTCAAAGTGGAACTCGATAACAAAAACTCAAAAAATTCCAGTCACTTTAATAGCTTTTCCTAAACATTAGATGTTCATGTGGATTCACCATGCAGAATCATACATGTCGTCAGTGTGAAGTAATTTAATGACACTAACACAACGTAGTCCCTCTGTTATGTAATGATGTATCAATGGTAAGAATGACACTTGCAAACTTTTAAGAGGTATAGCTTACCTTCTTCTTTGCGGAACTCAATAGGCCGGTTTATATAAGAAATTTGGTCCCAACTATCAAATGTAGGCATATCTTCAAAATCCTCACTAACAGTGCAGATGTACAATCGAACAGGAATTTTACCTGACAAAGTATCAATAACATGCGTTTGATGAGAAGAAGTAGAAAAAATAGTATCTTATCCACCATGTAACAATTTTTTATCAAATACAAACAACTTTGCAGTTCCTTTTTGCCACTCAAGAACAAATTAAAACATTTCAAATTTTGATAGAAGACAATACTAATCTTGGGTGGCTAACCAAAAAAAGTATTAGGTTTGAAGTGAAAAATGAAGTTTATAATTAGACATCTGCATCATGTTAAGTGTTCATTCATTTCATACTTGTATCCACCAAAATATCACGTCATGCATGTTCATAATGTAATCTTTGATCAACAGCTGCACCAGGCACGCACTTATTCACTGAGAATTTTTCTGTGTTAAAATTGAATATTACCATCATGTAATAGGCTGAAAATTAGCAAGTTCCACAAAAAAGAAAAAATGTTTAATTGCTTGTTATCTTTTTAATTAGGTACCACAAAACCCAACTTTTTAGAGAGGTATATTATTTCAGCTTCACAGTATTTCTTTCAGGCTTTTGTAGAAAGTTAATCTGGATATTCAGCAATGAAATAAATAATTTTTTATTGTTTTTTTAATCTTTTAATTGAGTACTAAAAACAATAAAAATAAAATAGCAATGTGGAACATTCCAGCTTCAGACATTTCTTTTGGGCAAGTCAATAAGCATTGTGCATGTTGGACTATCTGTGGTCAAGATGAAGTGCCCCAACAACACACTAATGAAATGATGAACAAATAGATAATCAGTACACAAAACAGAGTACTCATAACTGAGTTATAGAGGACTTTACAACAGAGTACTAATAACTGAGTTATGGAGGACTTTACAGTCATCATTTGTAGACTAAAGACCTGATCAAGACTGTAGAGAACTCTATGTAACAAATGATATTCTTACTCCCCCCAACTTCCTGATCTGCTTGTAATAACTAGTAATAAGCATAATAGTTTAAATGCTCAATTCACAAAAGCCTTGTTACACTTAAATCACCTCATCAAGTTAAAACCATTCAATTAAATACAGATTTTAGTTTTTTGCTTACCTGCCTTTGTTTGCCCACTTTCTGCCGCCTCACCAGTGGTCTTTCGAGATTTTTGTGAGCACAAATCTGTTTTCAATGTATAGTCATCCTCAATTATACCAATTTTAAGCTTAGATGACGTGCGTATGTACTCTTCCAAATTACCTGCCACAAAAATCAGCTCGCAAGTAGGAAAGTAAACAAGTTGGGTGAGCTAATTGAAATTTAGTGCTGACAACAAGCAATGAAATGTAGTAAGATTACTACCACTAATTTAGAAAAAGGAAGTAGAGAACAGAAACAATTAAATCAAAAACCAATTCAAATTCTACTCTATCTTCCAAGAATAGTTAATAAGTTAGCGATGCCACATGTGCATGCCTGTCCACAAGGTGGCACAAAAGAGATTTTTTGCACAAGATTCAAGTAATTAAAGCCCACACATATAAAAATATGCAGTGGTTCTTTGTAGAAATCTTTGTAAACTTATATGTCTAATAACTGCCTTTCAACTGTGAATGTGGATGAAATACAGGAGCAGGATTTTACTGAAGCAAGCCATCAATATTCCAATTACTAAGAGAGAATTAACGAGTCTTCAAAGCTATCGTGGAACTATTACAAACATTAGAGCATCTATCCAATTTCATAACTTAAACACAGAAATCCACATAGACTATCCAATCCATTACCAAGTGAGCATAATCCTATTATTTTTTTGAAATAAGCTCAATCCATTTATTTTGGCAATTATAGAAGAACACAAAACCATGACTAATACGCCTCGTGAAAATAAAATAATTTAAAAAATTTGTCTTATGTAATTTCAATTTTGGCAACTTTCAAGCAATGAGGCCAACGTACCATTCATCACAGAGTGCCAGAGTACCACCTGATCAATTTGAGACATGTGCATAACATTCTTGCAATTTCCACTAATTATGTAATCTGCCTGTAGTATAATTGAATAATGTAAGAAATCAATTTTAAAACATATGCTTCTTATCCTACAGAACCTAAATACTTAAAATCAAAATGATACCAGTGGATCATCCAACAAAAGAAGGGAGTAAAAAGCAAGAAAAGGCCATCCAAGCATATAATAAGATTCAGTACCTAGTAAATACAATTAAGTAAAGATATATCCCCCTTAGTTTTAAACTTATTCTTAGTTTTAGATTTATTTTTCTGTCTTCAGGCTCAGGGATTAATGCTTTGTGAGCTTCATGTTGAGAATGCTTTTTAAAAGTTCACACTGGCATTTTTTATCCCTCTGTAAACTCTCTAACCTGGAGAGTGCAGATGTCAGTTAAGAGTTTGTATATTGAGTGTGGGATTGCCTCCATCAAAACAGCTTAAGCCAATTTGAATTGACTCCTCCTTGCTTTATATTTTCATTCAATTCTTTGTTAGTGTAGAAAGATAATATTTGTTATTGTATCACAATAAAAATTACAACCTATTTGTACATGAGAGAAAGTATCTAATGATGGCCCTTGACACTAATGATACTTGGGAGTTGATGTCCTTGCCCCCCGAAAAGCGGGCTATTGGGTGCAAATGGGTGTTTGCCGTGAAAGTAAATCCTGATGGATCTGTTGCTCGCCTCAAGGCCCGTTTAGTGGCCAAAGGTTATGCACAAACTTATGAAGTTGACTATTCTGATACATTTTCCCCAGTTGCCAAGCTCGCATCTGTTCGATTGTTTATTTCCTTGGCAGCTACACATGATTGGCCTTTGCATCAACTGGATATTAAAAATGCTTTTCTTCATGGTGATCTTCAGGAGGAGGTTTATATTGAGCAACCACCTGGCTTTGTTGCTCAGGGGGAGTCAGGCAAGGTTTATAGACTTCGAAAATCCTTTTATGGCTTGAAACAGAGTCCTCGGGCATGGTTTGGCAGGTTTAGTGAGGTGGTCCAACAGTTTGGAATGAAGATGAGTAAGTGTGATCACTCAGTGTTTTATAGAAATTCTGATAGTGGAGTAATTCTGCTTGTAGTATATGTGGATGATATCGTTATCACAGGAAGTGACATTGTTGGCATCACATCCCTAAAAGAATTTCTTAAAACACAGTTTCATACAAAGGATTTGGGTTCATTGAAATATTTCTTGGGAATCGAAGTTATGCGGTGTAAGAAAGGCATCTTCTTGTCTCAAAGAAAATATGTTCTTGATTTGTTAGCAGAAACTGAAAAATTGAGTGCTAAACCTTGTAGTACCCCAATGACCCCTAACCTTCAACTTATCACAGAAGACAGTGAGTCATTTGCAGATCCTGAATGGTATAGAAGATTAGTTGGCAAGCTGAATTATTTGACGGTGACTCGTCCTGATATTGCATATTCAGTGAGTGTAGTAAGTCAGTTTATGATCTCTCCTACTGTTGCCCAGTGGGATGCTTTGGGACAGATTCTTTGTTACCTTAAAGGGGTCCCAAGGCGAGGGCTATTCTATGGTAACCATAGGCAGTCAAATATTGAATGTTTTTCTGATGCTGATTGGGCAGGCTCGAAGGTTGATAGGAGGTCAACTACTGGGTATTGTGTTTTTGTGGGAGGTAACTTGGTCTCATGGAAAAGTAAGAAGAAAAATGTGGTCTCCCGTTCTAGTGCTGAATCTGAATATTGAGCCATGGCACAAGCTATTTGTGAAGTCTTGTAAGTACGTCAACTATTAGAAGAAGTTGGGTTCACAAATTCGGTGCCTGCTAAGTTGTGGTGTGATAATCAAGCAGTTATCCACATTGCCTCTAATCCAGTATTTCACGAGAGAACTAAATACATCGAGATTGATTGTCATTTTGTTCGTGAAAAGGTCCAACAAAAGATAATATCAACAGGACATATCCGAACTGGAGAACAATTAGGAGATATCTTCACTAAAACTCTAAATAGAACTCGAGTTGATTATATATGTAACAAGTTGGGCATGATTAACATTTATGCTCCAACTTGAGGGGGAGTGTTATAGGTTATAGGAAGTAAATATGTTAATATAGGAAGTAAATATTGATAGATGGGTTAGTTACTTGGCGTGCTGCAATGGAAGAGGAAATGATGGCCCTTGACACTAAACGGGCCTTGAGACAAGCAACAGATCCATCAGGATTTACTTTCACGGCAAACAATCATTTGCACCCAATAGCCCGCTTTTCTGGGGGCAAGGACATCAACTCTCAAGTACCATTAGTGTCAAGGGCCATCATTTCCTCTTCCATTGCAGCACGCCAACTAGGATAGGACAAAGCCTCAATAACAGTTTTGGGAACTGAAATAGAATCTAAAGCAGTGGCAAAACAACAAGAAGAAGAGGATAATTGATCATAAGAGACACAAGCTGAAATAGGATAAGTGCAAGTACGTTTACCTTTGCGAAGAGCAATGGGTAAATCCAAATCAGACAGTGAAGGATCAGTGGGAGCAGGATCTGTCAAGGAAGAAGCGGATAGTGGAGCGGAATCAGAGTCCTCTAAGCGTCTGGAATACATATGAAAGATGGGAGGGCGACTTGGCACATGAGCAAAAGGTGTAGGAGTAGTCTGAGAAGACAGAGAGCGAACAGTGTATAACAAAAGGTCATCTTCCTCCCCTTGAGTGTTATAAACAGATGATGGCGGAAAAAACGGAGTGGACTCAAAGAATGTTACATCCGCAGACACAAGATACCGATTCAGATCAGGAGAAAAACAACGATTCCCTTTCTGACGTCGAGAGTAGCCAAGGAAGACACATTTGAGTGATTTGGGATCCAATTTAGTAACCTGTGGACGAACATCACGAACAAAACAAGTACACCCAAAGATACGTGGCTCAATAGGAAACAAAGATTTAGTGGGAAACAAAATATTATAAGGAATATCACCATGAAGGATGGAGAAAGGCATGCGATTGATCAAAAAACAAGTCGTGGATACAGCATCAGCCCAAAAACATTTAGGTACTTTCATTTAGAATAAGAGGGCTCTGGCTACTTCAAGAAGATGTCGATTTTTTCTTTCGGCAACTTCATTTAGTGAAGGAGTGTCAACACAAGAGGACTGATGAAAAATCCTTTTTTATAACAAATAAGATTGAAATTCCCCAAAGAGATACTCTTTAGCATTATTACTTTGCAATATATGAATGGGAATATTGAATTGGGTTTGGATTTCAGTATGAAACGCACAAAAGATAGAAAATAATTCTGAACGACTCTTCATTAAAAATAACCAAGTAGTACAAGAGAAGTCATCAACAAAAGTAACAAAGTACTTAAAGCCAGATTTAGACACAGTAGGACAAGGACCCCCAAACATCTGAATGTACTAACTCAAAGGGGGACGAAGCCCGTTTATTGACTCGAGACACTGAAGGTAAACGATGATGTTTGGCAAATTGACAAGACTCACAATTTAAAACAAACAGAGAATGAAACTGTGGATATAACCTCTTCAAAGCCGAGAGAGAAAGATGCCCCAAACGACAATGAACATCAAAAGGTGTTAAACGCGTGGAACATGCAAGAGATCTAGGTAGTTGCTGATCCAAGACGTAGAGACCCTCTGACTCATGCCCTCTACCAATAATCTGCTTCGTCGAAAGATCTTGAAAAATATAGTGATCAGGAAAGAATGAGACACAACAATTCAATGCACGAGTGAGTTTACTAACAGAAAGCAAATTAAATGCGAACTTAGGGAGACATAACAGAGAGGATACAGAAAGATAAGGGGTTAAGTTGGCATGACCAGAACCCATGACAAAAGATTTAGTACCATCAGCAAGAGTAACATAAGAAGGCGATGCATGAGACTCGAGATTGGCAAAAGGGTAGAATTACCTGACATATGATTGGTAGCACCAGAATCAATAACCCATTTGGAGGATGAAGATACAAGACATGCAGTAGAGGTACCTGACTCGGCAATTACAGTGATACAGGATGAATTAGAGGATTTTAGAGATGTCTGGTATTGGATGAATTGTGCATACTCATCTGCAAATATTAAAATTCCCTGATCTGAAGGGGCCTCAATTGCCATATGCGCCATTTGTGTGCACTGATTCTTATTCTGTAGAACAGTACCCGTGAACAGTACCGATGAACAGTACCGGAAAAAAAAAACAACTCCACCCAACACCCGAACGACAAACAAACCTCAGATCTGACAAGGGGACGGTGTGGCAACTCCAGCAACGGTGAGATCCAAATGTTATCCTTTATGGGTAACCCAAATGAACAGAGCCTTAAGTCTCCAAAAAAAAAAATTTTAAACTTGACGAGAGAGAAAAAAAAATTAAATCTCTACGAGAAAGGCTCTGATACTATGTAGAAAGATAATATTTGTTATTATATCACAATAAATATTACAACCTATTTATACATGAGATAAAATATCTAAACAGTAAAGAGGAAAATCAAGCCTATGATTATACAAGTAACTAACCCATCTATTAATATTTACTTTCTATATTAACATATTTACTTCCTATAACCTATAACGGTTAGAAACTGAAGTGAGACACTACACCTTCATATGCCTTTTTCATGCCATTCACGTGTATCAAGAAAGAGAGAGAGAGGAAGGGAGAAAGAGAAATTGAGCAAAGCCAAGATACAAAACAAAACTCCAAATTCATAGTGTATATATTTGAGGCTAAAGCATATTTAGTACAAGTTGCAACTTGCATGATTATATAAGAGATAAGTGATCGTATGAAAACTAATACAGGTCACCAAGTTCAATTCAAAAAATAGGCAAACATGATCTAACCTCTTTCAATGAATTAATAAAGCTCCACTTTACAGATTCTTCACCTTCACAAGGAATCAATAAACTATTTGGATATCCTCTGAAGTGAACCTGAAAATAAAAATCCAAAATCAACCACTAAATATAAAAGTTATTTTGCAACTATAACCTAAAGCAACTAACCTACAATGTTTCACCCCTAAATATACGTACTGTTATGAATTCAAGATGCCATTAGTAATCATTAACTAGAGAGAGAGAGAGGTTTCTGGTGGAACAGAAACCATGATATTAGTTAAATCAAGTTGTCTGCAGATCACTGTTCATAGTTTCAACAATACACCTGATTAGAACATGAAGAAACAACCAACCTTGGATCCTGGATTTTTGTTAGTTTTGAAACAGCTACTTGTCAATAAAGAGTGAGACAATGGGTTTCACTAAGTGAACAACCCTCTCCAAACTATCAATATCATCACACTTTTTTTTAGCCATCCAAGTAGAGCTAACAAAAATAATTTGTCCCCTGAAATTCTTTCTCTGACATACATATACCAGATAGCTTTTCAAACTATCATAAATATAAAAACACCATACCGTCAAATTCCAAGGCCTTTCCGGTTCAGCACACAGAAGATCAAAGAGAACTCCTGTCGGTATATACCTCCAAGCAACAAATAATCAAACAAATTTCAGCCCACAAAAACACACTTTTCATAAATATTAGAAAGGTTAGAATGGAAAACTCACCACTTGAGAGGCAAGCCCTTATAGTCAAACCAAACGGTGTCGACCCCAGGAGGAAGAGCAGCAGCAAAGTGAGGCTTTATAAGAGGAATAAGCAAAGGCAAGTAGCCAATGCGTGGAGCTATGATAAGGGCTGGAGGAGGAGGAGGAAGAGTCGTCACTTCGGACTCATGTAGATGTATCTGCAGAGGAATTGCACCTCCCCACACATACTTTTGTGCCTCCATTCCTCTTCCCTTATACTCTAATCTCTCACTTTCTAAGGTTATACATATCCAGATCACAAAATTGGTGACAGGATCGGCGATAGGTTGATGAAGAACAAGTGGCTGAAGATGATTTGAGGCTCAGGTGAAGTGTCAGGGTCTGAGCCAAAACGGTGAAGACACCGGAAGTGTAGTCGCGGAAGAAATCCCAACTCTCGCACCAGATTTGAGTCCAACACTACAACTCGTTGCTGCTTTCGCAGTAATTTTCTTTTAAATACAATAAAAGGGTAATACTTTAAGCAAATACATATTTACAACTGATTAGTAAATCACAAACTTAACAAAAATTTTAACGTATTAAACACTTAAATTTCTTTTAAAAAATCATAATAATTAGATGCGTATTAACAATTATGACTTTTATAAAAATTAAGTTCGATTTGTAATTAATTATATTTAAAATTTTATTGATTGGATTTTAAATTTTTATAAATTAATAAAATTATCTATTTAATTTTATTAATTTATAAAAATACGGAGCATATCTGACTAGTCATTAGTATATTTGATCAAATTTGATTTTTTTATAATTTTTAAATAATATAATTAATTTATATTTAATTATTATAATTTTTATAAATTTATATATTTAATAGATTATTATTTTAATTCAAATATTTAATAAATTAATGTACTAATATTTTCATACACATACTTTATTATATCTTAAATAAAAAGATAAACTTATCACAAATATAATTAATTTTTAAATTATTTTAAAATTAGTAATATAATTTTTTACAGCAAAATTAGTAATATAATTTAAAAAAATAATTTAAAAACTAATTTTTTTTTAATTGAGAATTGAAAATTTAGGGAATAAAACTTTAAATCTCTTAAATTTATTTAAATACACTTAATGAATGCAATTATCAAATATACGTAGCATGAATTAAGTCTTTAAGTCTGTACTAAAAAAAATTTTATATTAATTTTATTATATAAACATCACACAGATTACTTTATTACTAAAATATTTTGTAAAATTAATAAAATTTATTTTTTCAATATATATTGTAACGAAAAAAGTTAAAATTAAAGGGGCTCTTGAGCCTTCTAATCAATATTAATACAATTGTTAACCGGTTAAACTGTAACTTTGTTTTTATAAAATGAATGAAATGTTTTCATAAATTAAAAATTAAAATTTTAAAAAATATTGCAGGGTTTGATAAACGATATTATATATTATATACGACAACAGAATTAATAAAAAAAGAATTTTTATCAATTAAAATTTAATTGTTTCAATGCGTTGTAAATTTTTTCTATTTTGAATGAACGAGAAGAATGATATATAAGAATGCGGTAGAAATAAAATATAATGAAAATAAATTAATCATATGATAAATCACCAAAACTAAAATACCCTATATAGTTGTTGTACAGTTCTTATCATTCCATACCAAATATGAATAACAGTGCCCTAATCCACAATCCCCGCACCAATCCAGGCCCTCATTTGTCGACCCTTGGGGACCAACTTGTGCACTACGTTCATTTCCATCAGGATTCAGGGGAACTTCCTCCTTCCACGAAATCTTACTCACCATGTGAGCTTGCGTGTTTGCCTTTTCTAGCTAGGTTTTCCTGCGAGTTATATTTGGACTCGTTTTTACCATTTTCATCAAAGTTTGAGCGTGGATGGGCCTGTTACAGGTTCTATATCTGTTAGACCACCGCAGTTGTTTTGGCTTGGCATGCCAATGTGGATTAATGTGGGATGTTGAAGATGAGTATTGAATTGTGCCACTCTTGCTATAAGAGCATTGCGTTAAGTAGGGTGTGACGCAGATTAGTGGCCACTTCTATTACCCGACATTCAAGCGCTGAGTTGGAATTGAACAGCGTTAATAAGCTGTGCACATATAATGCAAAGCAATCAAACCGTGTCAAAAACTATGATGTCAATTGAACAACTTAGGATTGATACTTTGCTCAGAATTGAATATCAGATAATGTATTGGAAATTGTGCCTCCAAAAGTCGCACAAGTTTGTGGAGCGCGACGCATACATGAGAAAATAACAAGGCAAGGACAAAAGACTGAAAAGAGATAGCTTCAGTCTTAGATCCATACTCCATTCCCATTTAAGTAGCGAAGAGCTTGGTTTGGTTTCGACGCGAAAACAAAAAAGCAGGGTTTGGGCCAAATATGGAAAATGGAAGAACGGTCGGGGATGGTGTTTGGGTCGACAGCCCAATATAGGCCCGTTGTAAAGAAGCAACGGTTTTGAACTGCTAGAGATGGATTTCTTTTCTGTGTCTATTTCTTTTCAATTTTTATTAGGATAAATTGTTCCAGATCTTGAATTTCGATAAGGATTTGAATACCGGGTGTTTGATCGGCCGGCTCTAATTTGCATAAGATTGTTAATGGAAGAAAGGGTGGTTTTTCGTCCTTCCATGTCCATTCAAACTGCCGCAGTAGAGTCATAATCTTTGGAGGAAAAGAAAGCTTTGTCCCCAAATGGTGCCGTTTTATTATTACAACGTTACAAAGATGGAAACTATTTACTACAATATAACTTTATGAATTCGATTTATTTCTTAGCGATCACATAAAATACTCAAGGCTAGATAAATTTTTATGCAGAATATAACATAACAGTATGAAGAAAAAGGGCCGATGAAAATTTCACCAATTGCCACATAAGGCTTTATTAATACCACGTAAGAATACAATAAACACTACTTGCGGATATTGTACAAAGGCCAATTACGTACCGAGAGATTCACAGTTCGAGCAAGGAAAAGAATATAAAGCCTAACTCCAAGAACCAAAAGAAAATTTGAGAGAAGGCAAAAAAAAAAAAAAAGCAAGGAAAATATGATACATACAGGAAAAAAAGAGTGTAATTAAAGGATCTAAACAGTTGAAGGTAAAATGCTTAATCCTAAATGGCTACAATTTGCAGAAGACGGCCACATTAAAGCTCCATTCCTCCTTTCCCCTCGTATCGAGTTGAAAAGACGAGAGTTCATCAACTAAACCGTTCTCAGATCAGTTCCTCAACTACTTTGAAAACATTTCTGTTCTTATATAGGAAACTTGGGGAACTTCCATGAGATCAACGCCTTGCTGCTATAAGCAAAGGCGGATTCTTCGCTCTTCCCTCTCTTCACCCGTTATGCTGGAGGATTGGCAGTCTCTTTCTGCCTTACGTTTTTTATAGGGCACAAACCCTTTCAGGCACTTACTTGAAGTTGCTGTTTTCTCACTTGTTTTCAGCTCAAGAACAGGGTAACTTTCTTTTCCCTCGTAAGGAAGTTGCCTGCTCTGGGTCTCACCATCTATATTTTTATCTACATTCTCCCCCCCATTTACTGATCCAGAGTTCGAACCAGTCCAGGATCCCTCCTTATGAATTTCTTTATCTTGAATTTCTTCAGGATCCAAATGTATTTTCATAGTCTCCCGCTTGTGGAAATGAAATGGTACACCGCCACAAATAGCATACAATGGCACGGGAGCAGAGGAGCCAGCTCCTATTGAATTGGACTTTTCTTTTTGGAATTGCAGGTAACAAAGTGCCCCAGGAAGATCATGTGTTGAAAAATGATTCCAAGTGCATTCCCTATTCTCATGTTGCAGTTCTGTGCCCATAAAGTTCAATGGCAACGGTTGCACATGTTTTCCATCATTCGTGGCTAATGGTGATAATTTGGAATTCTCTATGGTTGGAGATGATGGTCCAGGGCACTCACTGACCAGTACAGTTCTTCCAAAGAGCTTGAAACTCCAACTAGATGTTTCTCCCACTAGATCTTCTTCAGAGAAGACATTTTCTCTGGGAAATAAGTCGAGTTTCTGGACCTTCAGGCAAACGAAAATAATAATTAAAATCGCTGAGGAGCCCTTGTTTAGATTATTAGAGGCAGACAAATAAAATGACAGTTAAAAGATGAAGCTGCTACCTTGGGAGATTGTTCATCAGGAACTGTAGCAGTTACTGTGGCTGGTGATGCACAGCCATGATCTTCAGGTGTCAAGTTGGGTTCGCAAAATGTGAATTTGGCAGAATTGCAACAACCAGCACATGAAACTGGTGATGAGCTACTGTTTGGTGTATTAGAATCAATTGAACCAAGAGCATCTGAACCAACTGCAGATAATACTGATTTTGGAGATTGGTTTTCTTGTTCTGAAACTGAAACATGTGGAGATGAAGACTGCAGTGGCTGCTCCAATATTGAGGTATCTTTATTGAGTGGATGCACCATTTTGCGGGGGTAGGGACGCATAGGTTTTCGCTTTGGTCGTGGAGGGGGAATTTCAATTGGTTCTACTGAACTTGTGGTGTTGCCACTTGCCTCTCTCACAACCTATACTCAACACAAATCTGAGTAAGAACCTATATGAACATGACAAGTGAACCCTTTTAACAACGTTGCACGCCTTGGGGTCACTTAGGGCATATAGATATTATGGTAGAGTAGAGAATGGGTACTGGAATAAGAGCAGTAAACCTTAGAGAAGAATTTCTGAGCATGACTTCTAATTTGAACTGCAGTCTTGGTGCCTACATGCTCTGTCAAAAAGTAAGAGTAATTCAAGACTTGTGGGTTCGGAAAGAATGTGCACAAGAAGTAAATTTTCTTGCCCAATTTATACCTTCAATCCGTCTCCAAGCTCGACCATAAAGTTTTAAGGCTTCAAGGAACTTCTTATGCTCATCTTCTGTCCATCTTTCTCTTTGTTTTGTGATTGTGTACGGTTTCCTCACCTAATAAAAGATGATTGGAAAGGATGTTAACTGGATATTCAGATCATCATCCACTACACAGGAGCAGAACCAAGGTCATTTTTTGGAATAAAACCTTGGGAGAGTAGTCATTCCCACAAGTAAACTGCTCTTTAAGCTGGGGACCAGTCACAGCATGCAGGCCGGCATTCAATGAAATTCCATTGCCTGCTGGGAGAGCTGTATTTGATTGAGCCTCTCCACCCTGATCCTATTATAACAAAGGGATAACCAAGTTAGGAAAAATGCACACCCACTTCAGTCACAAAATTCTTCAATTTAATAATGGAACTGAAACATTTAGCAGTTTGATAAATTTATTGATGCACGAAAATTATGGTAATTACATGTC
This sequence comes from Manihot esculenta, assembly GCF_001659605.2. NCBI lineage: Eukaryota > Viridiplantae > Streptophyta > Magnoliopsida > Malpighiales > Euphorbiaceae > Manihot > Manihot esculenta. The sequence continues at coordinate 6,291,496 of NC_035162.2, read as the reverse complement.
CACTGAATTCATAAATAAAGAAGCTCAACAAATCAAGACTCTAAGTATCATAGGTCATATTAAAGTTTGCCGAAAATCAAAACCAGATACAACCACGATGTTCAGTAACAGGCAAGGCAAGTCATCACCAAAAAGAAAACCCACCAACCATTTGAATTTCACAATCCCAACAAAAATAAAGCTACAGGAAATTTATTGCCAGTTACATAGATAGAGAAAACAACTAAAACTCAAGAAGAAAACATGACCAATGGTTCTGCTTTTAAAAAAAGGAGTTCTTCTTAGCAATTCGTGAAGTTGTTACCAATAGTATTATTGTATCACCAGGATTTGATATATTTATATTTACTTCCAGTCAAATTAGTTGTTAAATTGCTTTGAAAAAGGTCATAGAACCCAGAGAACCAAGAAAAAAAAAGAATATAATAGTGAATAAATACCTGAACAGCCATAGCAGTAGAGATCACCAATCCTCCTACCATGCAAGATCTCGTTCTCCAACAAAGAAATGTTCTCCTTGGCTTATCTCTTTCAGAGCTCCAAATGATAGCAAGACTTTTTCTCTGTCTTCCTCACGACCATAACTAAACAAAATAGTCACAAAAATTTTCAACCTTCCTCTCTAAACATCACCAGCAGAAAATTTTAGCTTTTATAAATTTCTTTGTTCTCCGAATCAATCAAATTCGCTACAGTACTAAGACCTTTTGATCCACTCCAGAAAACCATAAAGTCGTTAAAAAAAATGAATTTGAACTTTTCCCTTCAGGCCAACTAATCCCCCAATTAAAAATATAATTCAGAGTTTATAGCTTCCAATTACCTGAAAACTCGTAATCCTCAAACTTTCCGTGCAATTATCGCCGGAAAACCGTTTCTGCTCCAGAATTAAAGTGAAAAGGATACAGAAGAATAAGACAAAGCAGTAGAAGAAGAAAAGAAGAAGAAGAAGAAGAAGAAGAAGAAGAAGAAGAAGAAGGGAAGTGATTTAAGTGAAGCTGAGGGAGAGGAGGAGAGGAACTGCGAGCAGAGGAAGGAAAACAAGGAGAGAAGGAAGAGAGTAATGGGAAATAAGGATCAGTCTACTTGGCTGTTGAGGATAAAAGAAGGGGTAGAGAGGAGAGGAAGCCACGTCAGATACTAATATTTATTTTTTCAATTAAAAATACGGAGAAAGCTCGAGAATTCAATGGAATCTTGTGGCTCACGCCTAACGTCGAGAGAAAAAGCGAGACACGTGGCGGGGTTTGTCTGTGTCTTTGCGCTTTTTATTACACAGCGTGTTTAATTCGGTGGGAGAAATTGAGCGAATACCGGATAAATATATTTTTCTACGCTATATTCATATACTCGCTGCTACACTCCTCTTCTGCTCCACTTGCCACTATCTTATTGCCACGTTGTATGCCTGAAATCTTTTCATTTTCTTTTTTTATTTTTTGTGGTCTTTTTTTATTAGCAATAAGTGAAAATAACGCAGTAAGACAGTAATTCTTAGCTTACGCCCTTTTCTCCGACATCTTTATCTGGTGAATTTAAACAACGTGAAACTCACTAGTTTTAAAAAATAATAACAAATTGTATTTTTAAAACAAATTAAATTATTATAGGTCCGCAAACGAGGTACTCATAATTAATTATTTTTAATGATAAATTTTAATATCCTATATAGACCTATATATGATTTATAATTTATACAAATGGGGATTATAAAATGTAAAATTACATAATAATTATATATTAAATATTTATATTTTTTGATATTTATATGATTAAAAATCAATAATTTTTATGAATTAAATTAATACAGAAAAAAAAAAGTAGGTGTTTGAATTTTCTTGAATTAGTATATAGAAGTAATTGGAATGTCCGCTAAAACGGATAGAAAAGATAAGATTTCTATTTTTCTATTTAAGTGTTTGCATACGTGTATATGTATAAAAAACAAAAATCAAAGGAAGGCGGTGATTGGTCTAAGCACGCGAGTAGCCATGTGAACGCTACCTCCATAACTGAATGGTATGGATAATTATTAATATCACAAAGAAATTACGATATTTATGTGACAGAGAAAATCCAAAATATCTTCAGCCGCTAAAATAACGAGATAAACAGCGACGAAAGGGAATTTGTTTTTATTTTATTTTAAAAAGAATAGTTTATTTCTAAGAAAATTTAGTAAAGGGATACAACAAGGGTCTATCAGGTGACTTTTATGCACTTTTTGCCACGTCAGAGGCACTGGCAACCCGCACTCGCGAAAGCAGCCATGTGTTGTTTTCATATTAAGGAGAGAAGGAAAGATAAAGGATATGGACATATTTTCATATTAAGGGGAGAAGTAAAGATAAAGGATATGGATGGTTGTAGGCCACTCGTTTCCAGCTGGGACTGTTTTCTTTTTTTATTCCGAAAAATTGTAAGCCACATGCTTTTCCATGTTTAGGTTTCCGCTTCTGCAAATAATTTAGTGCGTGCGACCTTACCCTCCTTGTTTCCACTAGTCTATTAATAAATGGTGGAATTTTTTGGAGATTTTTTTAAAAAAATTGCAATTAAATAATGTTGCATCACCTGGCCCTGTTGTACATAAAATTATAGTGTAATCTTAAAAATTAAGATTGAATTAATTCGGCTTCTTAAACTTCAAGATCGCAGGTAGGGCTGAATTAACAATAGACTATAATTTTATTATTATTATTATGGGAAGTACTGTACTGTAGTGTAGTGTAGGGGAGAAGAAAACATTCAAAGCTGTGGTAAAGAAGAGAGAGAAAGAGGGTAGTGTAAAGCGAAATTAGGCAGAGCCAGGTGGCAAATAACATGGAATGTTCTTGTCAACATTAAAAAGTTGAAACGAGAGGCCCAAGATCTTTCTCTTGATATTGTCTTTCCTTCTCAGTACCCCTCTTGCGCATTATCATTTCGAACGCCTAACCACCTTCACCAAATTCTATAATTTCATGATGTTAATTGAAAATTATTTTTACTTTTTTATAAATATAAATGTAGTTTGCCTTTAACAAAATAGCTCGCATAATAAATTTTTAAATTATTTTGTGTTTCTGGTCTGAATGATAGAGCAACAATTGGTGCTTTTACTTCTGGGAGATTTTGTTTACTTTTGCGATTGACTGTGTTATGGGTACTCCTGGCTTTTCTTTTTCTTCAACAGTTTATTCATTTATTTATATTTTTTCAATATTGATGAGTGATTAAATGAATTTTTCTTTTTGCAATTCAATATTTACAATTGAGATTTTTTTTCCTTGAAAGATGAGTAAAGATTAAGTGAGCAAAAAGATTAAAAAAAAAAAGAAATAACAGGAAATAAAGAGCGGATATAAATATTGGATGGACACTAGTAAAAAAAAAACATGAGTTGATGTGGATGTTCAAATTATTTTATTTAGTTGTTTTTTAAGTAATGAAAAATTCTTAAATTAAAATCAATAAATTATTTTCTTATAAATTGAAATTTAGAATTTATATTATTATTTAGTTTAAACTATTGAGTATTTAAAATTAATTTAAATTTGTATCGGTAAATTCATTAAGAGTATAATATTTTTTAATTTAAAATATATTTCATATTAAATATGTGAATTCAAAACTACTATTTAAAATCAAATATAATAAATTTATATATTCCATTTCACCGTTCAAAAATTAGAGTTAAAAATAATAATAAAAAAACAAGTGAAGCCTAAAAGTTCAATAACCATGAAGTCATGGTTGTTGCCAACTTAGCTAAGTATCTAATTGGTCATTGCTCATTTAGAGCTAGATAGATCTATGTTGAAAAAAAAAAAAAAAAAAAAGAGAAAAAGCAAGCTAGATAGATGTATGCAAGTTTGTGGATGTGTAAGTCTGGCAATTGGGTATTGGGTGGGTGGCGTGGAGGTGGGTCCCTTATTCTCTGTGTTTTGATCGTGATTTTCGTAAGGTCAATCCTCTTAAATTTGTGGTTCTCGTTCTTTATCCTTTGTTGTGATTGTCATTATTCCTATTTAGAATTCTGACTTTTCTTCTTTTTTTTTGTAAAAAAAAAAAATATTTTTTCCAGATACTCGTTGGATATTCATATTACAGTAGTGGCCACTTCCGTTTCTGGCTTTTTATTAGGTTTCTTCGGTTCATAATTAGATATGGACAATATTTTCCAACCTTTGTATTAAATTAAAGGAAAATAGTATTCCAAAAAAAATGCTGATCATTTATGTCGGATTGAAGTGTTTGTAGGAAAATATATTAATCTATGTAACAATTGAGCTATATTATATATTGAGGTTTTTCTATATAAAAAAAAAATAGTGTGCTGATATTGCACGTCAATTTTTTTAATAAAAAATTAATTTATTAAATTATTTTTTCAATAAGTAAAATTTGTAATTGTTTATAGTATAATATAAATATTACATTACCGTTATATGCCGCACAAAACAATTCTCACCATGTTTTTTCAACAATTAATTTTATTAATATTTATAAAAAAAAACTTATTAAATTAAATTAAATTGATTAGCAAATTATTTAATATATCCAATTTAGAGTTCAAAAGATTAAGCAATAAAATCTTGAAAAAACAACATAATAAAGATAATACATCACAAATATAAAGTTAAACAGTAGGTTCAACTCATTATTTTCAATAATAAATAATAGCTGCATACTATTGTTTATGGTAATCCTCCATCTCAATTTTATACAATTAGTTGATCTGTTTTGACTATGTTTTTTTTTAACTTCAATCTTATTTTATATTCTTTTATTTTTTTATATTTCTCGTATGATTAATCATTTTGCTGATTTAATCGTAAAATTTTATCAATATTATTTATTGTCTTATGATTAATTTCTTTTAATTTTTTAGATTTGTCTAACTTTTATAATCTTTCCCCCTTTTTGGCCTTGTAATGCAGTTATTGCATGAATAAAAAAAATAAAAAAAACTCCCAAATTCCGTTTATAATAAGTTGGAAATGCTATAATATTGGGTGTTATTTAGGCGCAAATGGATCGAATTGGTTGTGATCTATTCATTAAGAAATGGTATTGTAAATTTGTAGCCCAGTTCAATGGAATTGGATCACAGCTAAGATGGGCCTCTTTGAATTCTGTATCTCAAAACTTCAGGCCCCGTTTATTTATTTTACTTTTTGTTTGAATTAACAAAATTAAGATGTGGCCCTATCATTGGCTCAGTAAATCAGAGAGGGTGTGTGCCAATTTGCCAAATGTAATGACTATTTGGGTCAAATTATGTATTTTGCCCTCTTGAATCATGTTAATATTTTTTTTAAAATAAAAATTAAAAATTAGAGAATAGAATCTAAAATCTATCAAATTTATTTAAATATACATTTTAATATTATATTTATGCATGTTAAAAAAAAACTACTGAGAAAATAAGTGCTAAATTTGCTATATTCAAACGTTATAATCTATCACCTGGATCGCATTCCAAATAACCAGCTCTTTGTTCGAAATGCGAATCGAAAGATGGCTGGAGAATCGGACAACCGCAAAGGAAGCTCGCGAAGTCTGTTTCAGGGACAACGATGGGGCCTTTACTTGCTGGCCGGAAATGGATTTCTCACCTCTTCATAGGAACTGCTAGTAGTTTCCAAACCAGATGCAGGTTTTACAATATAATTAACCATAATATGCTTTTTTTTAATTAAAAAATTTGGTAGTTTTTAATTTATCTGATAATTGCAAGAGTGTCAACTGTGTCATTTACAAGATAAATTTATTTTTCTTTTCTTTTTTTTTCCTAATAAAAAAAAAGAAAATTGATTATAATATGAAACTTGATAACTATTTCATATGATTGATTTGGTTTCTATAATTATTCTATAGATTGCATTAGGTGCCGAGGCATACAAATATATATAAAATTCATATGATACATAAAAGCTTTATTCGGTGAATATAAATTGAAAAGTAAACTCCAAAATTTACTCAATCAATAAATTGACTCGATTTATAAAATTTATTATATTATTAAAAATAATAAAAAAATATCACGTCAGATATTGTTAAATTCGGTAAAATTTAAATCTTTTAACTTTTTGCAATTCCTTCAATATTATTCATAATTGCACTCGAATAAATTTGACAAATCAAAGATATAAAATATAGAAAAAATGAACTCGAAAGCGTTCGAAGAATTTTAAGGAGGAAATTTTAGTTATTATTATTGATAAAAATTCGTCTCTTTTTTTTATTTTATTTGAGTTTTGAGAGGAAATTTTAAGAAGAAAATGAACTATAAGTGAAGAAATGAAGTGCACTTTATTTGAAACAGTTTCATTCTCACTGTCTTCGGCTTCCTCCTCCGCCACTATTGCATTTGCTCTTACTGACCGGTTGCCGCCTGCCACTTAATCGTCATCATCATCGTCTTCAATCCCAATGGAGGACCTGGTTGTAGGTTCCATGAGGAGAGTACTCTCTCGTATGTCGATGGAGGATCCACAACTTCTCTCCTATTAAAACATTGGCTTCTTCCTTTGCCTATTCGCCATCATTGTAGTTGTAGTTGCAGTTGCAGCTGCTCTTTTTTGCATCTACCCTTGTGAAAGTTCGGGCAAGCCATACTGAAATAATGATACTTGCAAGGATCACGACGGCGAGCCTTCTCTCCAAGATGAGCGCATGGACATTCCGTCTAGCCATGTGACCTCTCATACGCAATCTCTCACCTTGAACTCATATATGTGAAAATAATCACAGAAAAAGGCATCTTTAGGTAAATTCAGGATATTGCTTAATAAGTTCGACTTATTTAATGGAAGGTAATGGTAGAGCACTGTTAAGGAGTTAAAAAAAATAAAAATTGTCATTTTTGTAGTTATAGAATAAGGAGGGTAAAAATGACGTCAACTCATCATTGAGGGATTTGGACGATCAGATTTGAATGAAGATACTTTATAATCAGCGGAGCGGTAGAGTATAGAAGAGATGTGATTGGATAATTTTTTACTCGGTCACTGAATTTTAATTACTTTTACTTTTTGATATGACAAAGATTTTTTTTAAAAAAAAAATTAAGCCACATAAGACCGCTACATGTGATTTCATAAGAAAATTTATAAAAAATTTATTTGAGTGGCTATTTCAATTTTTTTAAAAATAAATGAAAATTTAGTGATCTAATAAAATATAACTAAAATTTAATGGTTATAAATAAAAATTATTTGAGTTTTTTGGTAGCATAGGCACTATCTAATAATGTTTCCTAAAACAAAATACAAAAGGAAATGTAAAAAATGATATCGAAAAAGGATGGAAACCTGAAAATATTCCCATTTCTTTCCTTCAAAAAAACAAAAAAATAGGACATACCAAGGATATTCGCATTACAAAGCAAACGGAACTATAACTCTTTAAGACACACTCACTAAGCTCAGCCTGAGAAAAAACCTGGGACGTGTCGCCTATTGCGTAAAAAGCGCGCCACTCCTCTTCTCTTAGCTTTCGATAGGCCAAGCGTTACCCTCATATTCATCTTGCATATTCTCTTTCCTCCCTCCCTCACACATCCACAGTTTCTTTATAAAATCCTGTTAGGCAATCCAATCCAATCCCTGACCACACCCTTCACCTCTCGCCACGCTTTAGATTCCATTTCCCATTTCATTTTGTCCATTTCTTCTATCATTCACGCCTAATCTCTGCTTTTTTTCCAGGTGCACATATGCTGTATCACCTATATATGTATCATATATCATATTCTTCTTTTATTTCCTCTCTGTAACATTCTCTCTTCCTCTTGATTTCTTTTCTTCTAGATCCGTGCTCTAATTCAACTCATCAATGGCCGTCGCCACCGATAAGCTCACTCCCCTCAAATCTGCTGTTGCTGGACTCAATCAAATCAGGTTTCTATTTCTTTATCTTTGCTTTGGTTTTTGTTTTATTACTGTTAGATTTCTGGTTCTGCTCGATTGATTCGTGTGAATTTAGATTTTGTTCGTTTTTATATGATGAAGCTTGTGGTTTTAAGATCTAATTTTTATTTTTGTTTTGGTAGTGAGAATGAGAAAAATGGATTTATTAGCCTCGTCGCTCGATACCTCAGGTGATTTTATTAAAATTCTGGTTTAATGATTTTTAGCCTCTTGCTTTCTGTTGATCAATAATTTCGGTGAATGTATAAATGATGTTATGAGATCTCAGATTTAACGCTTTAAGATGTGTAACGTTGCTGATTGCTTTTGTTTTGTTGTGATGTTGTTGACTAAAAAGTGGGGAAGCGCAACAGGTGGAATGGAGCAAGATTCAAACACCGACCGATGAAGTAGTGGTTCCTTATGACAGCTTGGCGCCTATTCCTGATGGTAATTATCTATATTAAAACCAGTTTGCTTGCAGTATCTTTCAATTATGAGGTGTTGTATTATTATTATTATTATTTTCTATTAAGTTTTTTTAGAGGATGATGAAGAGTCATCTGCGCTGTTGCAGATCCTGCTGAAACAAAGAAGCTTTTGGACAAACTCGTTGTTCTAAAGCTTAATGGAGGATTGGGAACGACAATGGGCTGCACTGGACCCAAGTATTGCATCCTTGTCGAAATGTTTGATTTATTTTGTTTCTCATTTGCAATCATGGTTAATTTATGTGATTTTCTTTTGGATTATGCAGGTCTGTCATTGAAGTTCGTAATGGATTGACATTCCTTGACCTTATTGTCATCCAGATTGAGGTTTTTGTTATTCTTTCTCTCTCTTCAGTTTTCATTTTCTTTTTTACATTTTTCTAAAGAAGTTTTTGTATCATCCTTTACTGTACTGACTTTGGGGTTACTGTAGAATCTAAATTCTAAATATGGGTGCAACGTTCCCTTGCTTCTAATGAACTCCTTCAACACTCATGATGATACACAAAAGGTGTCAGATTGTCATCTATACTTCAGTTCTTGTCGGCATTTTTTTCTTAGTAGATGTTGAAACTAACTAAATCTTATTGTACTTAGATTATAGAGAAGTACTCAAAATCAAATGTTGAGATTCATACTTTTAATCAGGTATGTAACACTCTACCACTTGATCATGTTACTGAAAAAATAGAAAAGCATAAATTTATCACTTTCCTTATGCAGAGCCAGTATCCTCGTCTGGTTGTTGAGGATTTTACCCCATTGCCAAGCAAAGGGCAGACTGGCAAGGATGGATGGTATAGTCTATATGTTTTGCTGTTTAGACTAAAACTTATTATCAATGACTTCACGTATTTGATTTTGCATTTTGCTCACATGCTATAGTTATTTATTCTATATACCAATCAGATCCTTTAGGAGACAAATTTTTTGAAACACCTGTTTGATGAATGAAGGGATCTTTCTGTGTGGTTCTGTGTATTATCTTTTTGTACAACATAAACTAGCTAAAAAATTTTAAAGTCCATTTCCTATAGAACACAAAAGCATCCGACTTGATCTATCTCTAACAAAGATGAGAGGCTTTCTCATGCTCCTTTGATTTGGATCTACAAAATCTAATGAAAAGCTCTCATATTAACTTGTGGTTAAGAGTCCACTGATCTCCATAATCTATCTCACTCTCACTCCTAAAGTTTCATTCATGGGGCCATTAAAGCTTTGAACAAGTTAATTTTTTTTACTATTATGAACTTAGTTTTTATAAACATTCCTCTTTTCACTTTTTGACTAATATGTATTCCTTAAATTCACCTTTTGTGGATGAATGAAATTTCAATTGGATGCTAATTCAAAAATTAAGCTGTGTTACACACAGCTTCTGTTCATTGTAGCATAGCTTAATTTGTGGAGCTTAGTGGAGCACTACCAACTGAGAAATTTACTGCACCTTGTGAATGTTGTGTAGAATTTTACTTCCAAGACATCTGTGATTTTAGTTTTTAGCTTTTCTGCATGAAGGTTTTTGCAGTAGATGGCATCTGATATTCTCATGTTATAGATTATTGTTTTGAGAAGATATTTTTTAGAGGAATTCTTTTTGTGCTCAATATCATTGCATGCATGTGAAGGTATCCTCCTGGACATGGTGATGTGTTCCCATCCTTGAAGAACAGTGGCAAGCTTGATTCTTTGTTATTACAGGTTGGTGCTTTGATGCAGTTCTTATTCACTCTTTGTTATGAAGTAATTTTTTCCCTTGAGCATACTTATTCCTTTTATCTATTTGCTTACTTCCCTTTGCAGGGCAAGGAGTACGTATTTATTGCCAACTCAGATAACCTTGGTGCTATAGTTGATTTGAGTATCCTGATTTTAGTTCTCAATTTACCTCCAATTTTTGGCGTTTTAGTTTTCTGGCTACTGGTCTTAATGATGAAAATGTTTGGATTGAAGTACTTTAGGAAATTGCCCTTGACTCAGTTCTACAGAAATCTTAAGTCATCTAATCAGAAACAAGAATGAATACTGCATGGAGGTACAGAAATTTCAATTTTGCCAATTGATTCCATTTATGGCTTCAAATCTGTTCCCTCATATTTTCACTCTTTTGCAGGTGACACCCAAAACCCTGGCTGATGTAAAGGGCGGTACTCTCATCTCCTATGAAGGGAAGGTTCAGGTATATACATATTGCTTCATACTTTTCTTTTAACTGCAATGAGCATAGGTTCTCCAAATGCCAGACACTGATACACTAAGCGTTAATCAAAAACTGGTCTCATAAATACTGCTTCACTTTGCAAAGTTCTTGATGTTTCAACTTGATTTGATGTGTCCTGGAAATTCTTTTTACTTCTCCTTCTCACTTTAATGGAAGCTCTCCCCCCCCCCCCCTGCGTCTTCCTTTTCCTCTTCCTGCACCCCCCCTCTGAATAACAAATTAACCTTCCCATTGACTGATTTTGTTCCTTGATCATGTGATGCAGCTGTTGGAGATTGCGCAAGTCCCTGATGAGCATGTAAGCCATGATACTGTCCTTAGACCTTCTGTAGATGCTCTTTTCCTTTTCAAGTTGTGTTCTCTATCTTTATAAGGGAGACCTGGCAGTTCCTTTAAGTTAGATTATGCACTTAGCCTTTGGATAAAAGCAAATGGCACTAATTTAGAAGAGGGAGTGCCTTGACCTCACTTGGGCTTATCATTACCTTCATTAGTGTTCTTGAGAGTATGCTTTCCAAGTTTATGGATTGATTTTTTGTTTGAAACAGGTCAGTGAATTCAAATCAATAGAGAAGTTCAAAATTTTCAATACAAACAACTTGTAAGCCAACTCTGCCATCGATATTGTAATGAAATTGTGATGGTTGATTGGGTACTAAAAGTATGTGTTATAACAGGTGGGTGAGCTTGTCAGCAATTAAAAGGCTGGTGGAAGCTGATGCTCTAAAGATGGAGATAATTCCTAACCCAAAGGTATCTTTATCTCTTCTTCCACACCCATCTTCCCCTCCCCCCCCCCCCCTCCACTGTATGATGTCATGCTCTTGTTCATATTGTTAGATGGCCAAATTGTTGATTCAAATAGATATTATTTCAGGAAGTAGATGGAGTCAAAGTTCTTCAACTAGAAACTGCAGCTGGTGCCGCTATTAGGGTATTCATGTTACACACATTTTTGTTAAAATGCTTTGATGCTGGGTTTTTCCCCCCTTTTCTTTTTTTTATTTGTTTGTTTCTATCTCCCGTTGAACAGTTCTTTGACCATGCAATTGGCATAAATGTTCCTCGATCCCGATTCCTTCCAGTGAAGGCAACTTCAGATTTGCTTCTTGTCCAGGTTGTCTTATTTTCTGTGTTTATATTGAAGCCTTAGCCAGGATTGTGACATGTCAGACTCATCTTGTTGCCGATTTTCGCAGTCTGATCTTTACATCTTGGAGGATGGCTATGTTATCCGAAATAAAGCCAGGCAAAATCCTGCAAATCCTTCTATTGAATTGGGCCCAGAATTTAAGAAGGTGATGGCTTTGTTTTTGAGATAGGGTGTTCTCTCAAGTATATAAAAATATAATATACTGAATGGTTTTGCTTGGTTCTTGACAGGTTTCAAACTTCTTGAGTCGATTTAAGTCGATCCCTAGTATCATTGAGCTTGATAGCCTTAAGGTGACTGGTGATGTGTGGTTTGGTGCTGGTATTACTCTCAAGGTATAACTTGCATAGTTACATCTCTATTGCTTGTAATTTTTCATGTCTTTAGCACCTGACCTCTAAAGATATTCACATAGGTTAGTCATTTATTTGAATGAACATAAAAATAATAAATTTTAATGTATCTATAAAAAAAAAAGAATGATAAGTCTATCCTATTATTATTATTTAAAAATAATACAAATATCATAAAACCATTTCACCTAAGATTTCAAAATTTTCATTATATATATAATTATTTAAGAAAAACAAAATAAAAAAGTGTCAGTTGAGTAATCCCACATTTGCAGTGTATAAAGTTGGTTTATGGCCAACTTTTGAAAGCCAAAACAAGGGATGACGCAGGGTTTCTCAAGCTAAGCACAATGATAGGAAATTACTAGTTCCCCAAAATTGAGTTATAAATTGGAGAATATGGAAAATTCATTTCCAATTTTCTGTTTAAAAAATTGTTGCAACTAAAAATGAAATTCCAGTTTTCAATTTCCTTGGAAACATTTTCTGGAAAGCAGGTGTTGGTTTCCACAATGAAACAGGCCCTAAAATTTTCATTTCCAGATGAGGCCTGGTATTAGAAACTAGGAAACCTGCATTCCTGGTCCTACTACTATTGCTTTTCATCTGTTCATTTCTTTAAATAATTAAATGTATGCATGATTTAATATGTGCATACAGACCTGGCCATGCTCTGTTTCAACCCATGAATCAGACTGGTCAAACCCGGGACTGGTAGCTATCAAATGGTTCTGGTTCATAAACTGGACCGATCATTTATTAGAGCCAGATAAGGGCCTCCCTCCTAATCAAGACTAGAACTGGGCCTATCCGCTTTTCTATATAAATAAATTTATATTGGTTTATTTGGTTCCCATTATTATGTTACAATAGGAACTAAGTAAATGATGTATTATAAATATAAATCTTATAAATTTATGTATTATAAGGCATAAAATATTAATATTGTTGTAGTTTTAAAAAATTTTGAATTGGACAGAATGAAAATCGCTTAGAACCTTAGCCCTTTTTGAATGGGAACCAGTTCAAACCAATGAAGCTTGATGAATCGGCGGTTCCTACCCATGGCTAGGTCTGTGTCCATGTGCAGATGTTATGTACTATATCTGGATCTGTTAAGCCTTTCTCACATAGATTCTGAACCACATCTTGTTAGATGTAAACTTTCCAAAGAATTGTGGGTACAACGAGTACCATATATGGGTGTCCTAGCAATTGCACGAGCTGGGCCTAGTCTCACGTAGGTTTTCCACACTTCTTATTCAGTTACCAATCTATACAATTGTGCAGGCCTGGCCACTGGTCTGGTAAGTGCCCTTAACTGGTGGGTCAGGGCCCGGCCAGGGGATAAACCATAACTGGACTGGTTTCCTGTCTAGTTCAATGCCAGTACAGAGGTGGTTTGGTTCACATGGTGCCTCTAAAGCTGCCATTGTATTTTTTCTTTCTTTTTTTTCTTTTTTAAATCCGGTTCTGGTTCAGGGCCCTGGGAGGGGGGAACCGCAACTGCCCCCCTCCCTATGCCAGTCCAGTTTAGGTTCGCCCTTGAACTGTTAACCCGGGCTGGCAGCTGGCTTGGTCTGCTATTGCATTGTTACTTTTTGTACCAAAGTTTGTATCTGATTCTTTTCAACCTTCGCAGGGGAAAGTCAACATTGCTGCAAAACCTGGTGTAAAATTGGAAATACCTGATGGAGCCATAATTGTGAACAAGGTAATAAAGCATAAAATAATGTCTATTTCGCTATGACTCCTTTCTCCCTCTTAAAAATTTCTGATGTAAAAGAAAAGAGAGGTTAATTTGTTCTAATTGGGTTCATCCTTCTTCTACCCCCATTTATGTCCCCAGGATATTAATGGTCCTGAAGACCTCTAAGAAAGTAGCGGTTGCTAAAAGTGTGGGGGAGACGTGGTGGCTCTTTGAGGAGTCCTTTCTGCATCTCGGAATGCCCTTACATTTTTATGGGAGAATAAGAGAGTTGCATTTGTTTGCTGAGTCTGAATTTGGAATGTCTGCCTAGATACGGTGAACCTGTTTTTTTGTTCATACAAACTTTATAATATAGGGTGTAAAACTAGGTTGGAGTGTGATAGCTCCTACAGACTTATAAATTTGGAAACTTGAGCCCCAATCTCTGGCAATACTATCATCTAGTTTTCTCAAAATGTGCCATGATTGGCGAGAATGGTAATCTTATTGCAAAAATTATTTTGCGTCTGTTGTCCGTGTTTTTAAGGGCCAAACACTTCTGGCTTCGCAAGAAGTGTGTAAAACCAAAACGCACCGTAGATTATGCCTCTTCATTGTGTTCCAGCCAAGGATGGCGTTGATTCCAACTCTTATAAACCTTCTACAACCCTATAATATAAAGGGAGTTAACTAAGATGTTACTCTTATGATGCGCGATTTACCAATTTGATGCAACTTTTAACATTTGGACCCATTTAAACTAGATAAGTAATCATGTTCACAGGACATCTTCAGTTCGATTTTAGGTCAATATATCGTTATTTCAGTGTTTAATTCGATGATTTTTGTTTTTTTTGAATATATTGAGTTTTTTTTTTTGTCAAAGAATATATATTTTTTGTTTTCAAAGGATAGAAACACGCTATGAACAATATATATTAGGCGCATCTTTATTTTTTTTAATATATTTCCTAAGATTGATATATCCTAGACTCATCAACTATTGCTGTAATGATAAGATTCGGACATGACGGCACATTAGTGACGATTTGTGGTGTCATTAAAATAAATATAGTTATGGATTGGCGACACTCTCCATCACAACGAGATTATTTAATAGGATTTTCATATCACTCTAAAGTGAGATCTAAAACATTTATTAATTAATAATATATTTATTTTATTTAATAGAAATGACTTTTAGACGGATATAAAAATCTATTAAATAAAATTTTGACTGGAAGGAAGAAATAGTGAAGGAAATAAGAAAACGACAAAATAAGATATTTGTATTTCTTGGCCTATATCTCTTTTTAAGTGTTTGATTAGGAAAATTAGGATGTGTTAGTTGAAACTTGGAGGAAGATATGATCATTGTTTGACAAAACCAAACAAAATTCCCCATCAATTTTGACTATATATTATTACGTTGACAAATTTAGTTTCCATTTGGATATATATTATTTGTAAATTACTACTTTTATGTTTTACTATTCTATTATGTACTCTTTTTATCTCATTATTTTTTTAATTATTTTAAAATTATTATCTACATTTCTTTTTATATTATAATAATATATAAATTAATTTTTATAGTCTTATTTAATTTAATTTTATTTTTAAAGTTTCTCATTAGTTATTATGTTTTTAAATGAATATTTAATAAAATTTAATATAAATTAATAAAAAATATTTTTTTAATATTTGTAAAAAATAAAGTGGATAATGAAATTAAAATTTTTTTTATTGCATTTTAATATAAAATCTGATTATATTATAGTGCATTACTAAATTTAGAATATAAGCTTTACGAAAATATTAGTCTGAACCAAATTTCAAATAGTTAATTTTTTTAACAGTTTCTGAAATAATAATAAAATTAGCATTGGATTCATAAATATTTAT
This sequence comes from Manihot esculenta, assembly GCF_001659605.2. Taxonomy (NCBI): domain Eukaryota; kingdom Viridiplantae; phylum Streptophyta; class Magnoliopsida; order Malpighiales; family Euphorbiaceae; genus Manihot; species Manihot esculenta. Next base: position 6,275,785 of record NC_035162.2, on the reverse strand, counting down.
ACGTATGCAATATATTTATATGTGAGTTGTCCAGTGAATAAAATTAGTTTGAAGGAAAATTTAAAAATTTATTGAAGTACATTAAAAAATTTTAATAGGATAAAATATTATTAAAATGAAATGAATATATAGTATATGAATTGAGTAAAATTATTTTGAGGACAAATTTAAAAATTCAGTAAGGGAGCAAATTTAATATGTGTAGATAAACTTTTACATTCTGATTGAAACATTTATATACCCACTATTTAATAATTAATATTATTTGCACATAAAATTTTTTATTAGAATTTATTAAATTTTTATATATATGCTTAGAATCATGATAAATAATTAACTGAAACTTATAACTTATTTTAAATTTATTTTTTACAAATTTATTTATTTTTAATATTTACATGTTAATTATATATACTCTTGTGAATACTCTTATTAAAATTTGAATATATACATTTCAATTTATTTTTTAAAATCTCACACATATATATATTGAGTTAAAATTTTATTTAATATCATAATTTAAAAAACGAATTCTTTCTTTAATATTGATAATATATATGATTATAGATGATAGATTTAAAAACATACTAAATTTATAAAGAAAAATAAAATATTTTTTAAAAAAAATTATATTTATTATTTTCTAATAAAAATGAGTATTTAGCTAATGATAGTAATATTTTTATACTTCTATAATTAGTCAGAATGAGTAAATAAAAATCAAAACTTCATGTTAAAATTAACATGATAATTACATTTATGTATTTATAAATTATATAAAATTACCTGCAGTGTACATAAAAAAATCTAAACAAAAATATATATTTTTTAAATTAAAATTATAAATTTAAAAATTTGATTAAAAATCATGAAAATAATATTATGGAAAATAATAAAATAAATGCGCAACACACATTAAAAACTAATATTTGAAAAACAAATATATTTTATTTTCTCTTTAATTAAAGAAAAAATAAAAGAAACCAATGTTTAATTTCTTTTTCTCATTTATTTTTTCTCTAAATAAAAGAAAAATATTTCTATTTTATTGTTTATATATATATATATATCCGTTTGTATAATTTATTTGTAAGAAAAATATTTAAAAAAATTAATTTTTTAAATAATTTTTTATTTTAAATGAAGAATATGATAATTGATTTATAATTTTTTTTAAATTATTTTTGTATTACCTTTGATATATAATAGATTTATAGTGGCTTCCCTAAAAAATAATTAACTTATTTGAAAAAAATATATGAACATTATAAATTTATGTTTTTTTTTGTGAAATTTTATAATTTTTTTTTAAAAAAACAAAATACAAGGAGCTCAATTTTTTTAATGATTTTTTTCATTAATTCTTTATGATTGATAATGTATATAAAAGAGGAGGGGTGAAAACTACCTAAAAGGGATTACAAATTTTCAAGTTTATATTTTATCTATAATTATATATATATATAATAATAATAATATTTTATATATTTTTCAAATTAATTTTATACTACCTTCATATATAATATGTTTTTTGTATTTTTTAAGGCTTAAAATTTATAAAATTAAATTAAATTTTAATTTTTTATAATAAATCATTGTACTCATACTTACAGAAATAATAATATTTAATAATTAAAATATTATTTGCATCCAAAAATTTTATTAAATTTTGTACATGTATGCTTAGAATCACGATAATAATTAACCAAAATTTATATAATAACTTCTTTAAATTTAATTTTTATGAATTTATTAAGAATAATTGAATATTATATATATATATATATGCAATGATTTTTTTTTAAATCACACGCACACACAAACATTTTATTTAAGTATTTTATTTAATATTTTTAAATTTATCATAATTTAGAAAAGTAATTATTTATTTTATATTGATAATGTATATTATTATGGATAATAAATTTAAAAACATATTAGCATTTATAAAGAAAACTAAGATACTTTTGTTTAAAAACTTATATTGCTATTTTAAAATAAAAGTGAGTATTTATGTGTAACGACCCCAAATGGACCGTCACCGGCGCTAGGATTCAGGTCGGCTTAAGGCCGCCAGAACCCGTAGCAAGCCTGCTATGCTCTCTGTGTACCTGTAAATCTCATACATAATCATACATTTTCTGTGAAAATAAAAACTCTTTTCTAAATCAAAGCTTAACCTGTACATGCACTATCTCTGTACTCTGTACTCTGTACCCCTGACTAGAGCTTACTCTAGATGGGTTAACTCATATCTGTTAAGCCTGGTTTTTCACATACTCTGTAAAACATATACATATATACAGATCGTGTACATAACAAAAGATTTACAACACAAAATAACTAAGTCAAGCACAACTTTAACTGTATACACAACTAGTACATCTCTTTAATATTACATGTCCACTCTAAGCTATTACAACTCTCTTTACTCTTTCTGTACTCTGCTGATCTCCCATGTACACTGTACACTGTTAATGAAAACATGAAGAAAAGTTTCAGAATGACAGGATCTCACCTCAGAAAGTGAAAGAAAATGGTAAGAGTTATATTTTCAACCGACTGAGGGCCTTTTATAGGTGGCTGGCCAGACCACCTTCGGCGGCCACACGTGAAACCGAAAGCCATGCATGTTCGACGGCCGAATGTCACTTTCGACGGCCGAATGTCACTTTCGACGGCCGAATGTCACTTTCGGCGGCCGAACCTGACTTTTCTGCCTTGGTTTTTTTCTTTCAAAAACTCAGTTCTTTTTAACTTAAAAACATTAAAACATCCTATAGTACTTTAGAAAAACATAAATCTTCCCTTCTAGAGAATTTTGACATTCTGAATTCCACCGGACGACAGGAATTCCGATACCGAACTCTAGCCGGGTATTACATTATGCTTCTATAATTAATAGTAATAATGAGTAATTGAAAATCAAACTTCATGTTAAAATTAAAATGATAATTATATTTATGTATTTGTAAATCATATAAAATTATATAAAAAATCTAAAAAATATATATATATATATATTTTGTACTCATATACTTAATCTGGTAGTGAATATATCTGAGTAAATATGAGAAATCTCATATTTCACTCTCCTAATCTCTGATCCCCAATTAAAAAAAAAATAAAAATATATATATATATAAATTAAAATTATAAAATATTAAAAATTTGATTAAAAATAATAAAAATAAAACTATTTAAAATAATAAAATAGATGTTCAACACACATATTAAAAATATTAATACTTCAAAAAAATAAAAATTATTTTATTTTCTCTCCAAATTAAAAAAAAAAAAATCTTTTTCTCTTTTATTTTTCTTATTTCTCTAAATAAAAAAATTTGTTTAAAAGTTTTTATGCTTCATTTGAAAAATACTGAAAGTCATCTTTAATATTTTTATATTTCTATAATTAGTCGAAACGAGTAAATAAAAGTCAAACTTCATGATTAAATTAATAAGATAAATATATATTATCTATATAAAATCACTTGTATTGTACATGAAAAAATTTAAACAAAAAAAATGAATTAAATTTATAAATATTATAAATTTGATTAAAAATAATTAAAATACATTATTAAAATAATAAAATAAACATGCAACACACGTTTTAAAAATTTAATTTAAAAAGAGAGAAAAATAAAATTATTTTACATTTTTCATATTAAAAAGAAAACAAATAAAGGAAAATGATTTAATTTTTCTTTTTCCTTTTATTTTTCTTCCTCCACGAAACAAAGAAAAAAAAAATTTTTTTTCTACATCATTTATTTTTCTCCCTTTCCACTGTATTCTATTGTTAGACTATAGATCCATAAAAACGATCAAATATAGATAAAACGAAAATATTTAATTAATTATCATCTACAAATTGAATTAATAAAAAATTAACATTTATATTAATAATTAATAAAATACATATTTATAGATAATATATTGTTTATAAAAAGTTATATAATTTATGGATTAATTAATAAAATTTATGTTTTTCTAATTGTTAAATTAACTAATAATTCTGAAAATATTAGTTTAAACATTATTATTATTATTATTATTATTATTTTGTAAAGATAGTTAAAAAGGGAAATAAGTTCGTTGGCCGATTGCTAGGATTTGGTGATAATAGAAATTATTAGACGATTGAAGGAGTAAAATGACTAAAAAGAACATCGTCTCCAATTTTAATGTAATACGTGGTATATAAGTAGAGCCGTCTGCAATCATCTCTGCTCATTTTTTTCACCAAACTCTTCCTCACACCGCTTTCTTCTCTGCTTCTAGACCTTCACGAGAAGCAGAAGCTCTTCCTTCTCCTTCCATTTTCATCTTTGAATTCATAAACCATTTTCTTTGACATAGAAAACTAGAAGGAAAAAAAAGAGGAAAATCGACGATGGCTTTTGAGAAGATCAAGGTCGCCAACCCCATCGTTGAGATGGACGGTGAGATTTCCCTCTATTCATTGTTGTTGGTTTTGATCTTTCATCATTTTCTGCTGTTTTCTTCTTATTATTGTTATTGTTCTAGTTTGAATTAATACTGCTGTAGTGAGCGCCGATCATCACCTCTTTATATTGTTGATGGTTTTTATCAGTTAGATTTAGATATTCTTGGATTTTTATGTCTTCCAAAGAAGTTGGTAGGTCCTCTCTGCTTTAAGATCTGCTCTGCTCTGCGCTGAGATGTTCTCTTCTCTAAGAACAATTACAGGCTGCAATATTTATTTACTGCTTTAAACATTTTACTTGTATGTGTCAGTGAAAATTGGACCTCTACGGTTGAAGCTTTTATCTGAGATCTGGTTCTGATGTGAAAATTGCATTTCTGATTATCAATATGATCCATGACTTCACATGCAGCGGTTAAGGATGACTTATCCTATTAGTTCCAGGATCTGGTTAAAAGTCAAGGATTGGTGGCTAAAGTATATATATATATATATATTTTATTTAAGAGACTTGAGCATTTATATGTTATGCATTTTCTGTTACCATATTGTTTATGTAACTTCCTTTGACCTGCGGAGATGGCCCAAGAAAGATGTTTGTCATGTATTCACTTTTTCTTTTTCTATTTTCATAAAAATAAACTATTATCACTAGCGATGAAGAGAAGTTTATAATTCTTTCGTGGATATTTTATTTCTCATCTCAAGAATTACATCATTTTAAATGTTGTTCTTGTGATCTATTTGATTTTCCGCTTTTTAATTTGTGGACATGGAGTTGGATTCAGGAGCATTTACCCAAGTTTAGCTCTGCGCATTTTAGAATCTAATTCTAGAATAGAATAGGTTTTCAAACATGCCAAAATAATTTTTATCATAAGCATTGTATAAACTGGATTTGGCATATGGATTCTACAACATTGTCTTTTTTTGCATGCCCCGGGGGACACTTGGCTTATTAACCATGAGACCATGGCATTGTAGAAAGATAATTGCAAATTTCTTTGAATTTGAAGTTGTTTGCGTAACATCTTTGTTTTTTTCCCCCTAATCTCTCTTTTGTTACTGAAATGCAGGAGATGAAATGACTCGGGTTTTCTGGAAATCAATCAAAGATAAGGTAATTTAGTATTATACTGTTAATAGATTTTCCTCTTCCAAACCTAGTTTTCTGGTCTAAGGTATTTCAAATTGCTTACCTTTCATATATCTTTTTAACATATCTGCAGCTTATTTTCCCCTTCCTGGAGTTGGACATAAAATACTTTGACCTTGGCCTTCCCCATCGCGATGCCACTGATGACAAAGTTACAGTTGAAAGTGCAGAGGCTACCCTTAAGTAAGGGTTTATACATAGCTATAGTTTCCTTCCTAGTGAAAATTATCTCTTGTTTCTTTTAATGTTTGGAAGAAAAAAAAAGAAACCATTGCTGTTATTCCTTTCATATTTGTTTCCAATAAACTTGTCTTCCTACTGTCACTGATTTTAAAAGGATATTTATTGTTCATTCTATAGTATTTTCATTCTGCTTCAGCATTTTTATTCCAATAAAATGATATTTGGTTCTATTTTTAGGTACAATGTAGCAATCAAGTGTGCAACAATAACTCCAGGTATGCAATCTGTTTATTTAGATGCCTGAATCATTGGATCTTATGTGCATGGTAATTTTTTTTTAAAAGAATATGAAAACAAATATTATAATCTGATTTGTCATGGCAGATGAAGCTCGTGTGAAGGAGTTTAACTTGAAGCAGATGTGGAAGAGTCCAAATGGGACAATTAGGAATATTTTAAATGGTCAGTGAATTTGCAGTTGCGACCTTCAGAAATTGGAACCATTCCAATTGTTTTTTGATTGGTTACAGTGGTATTTTTTTCTCCCTACAGGTACTGTTTTCAGAGAACCAATTATTTGCAAGAATGTTCCCCGGCTTGTCCCAGGTATGTTTCCAGTTTTGCTGACATTGCAGTCTGTACTTTCAACAGTGGAATTTAGCTGACTGGTTGTTGTTGTTTCAGGTTGGTCAAAGCCGATTTGTATTGGAAGGCATGCATTTGGTGACCAATATCGAGCAACTGATACAGTTATTAAAGGAGCTGGCAAACTCAAATTGGTTTTCGGTAACTTTTTCTGTTGCTTCTTGGCTTTGATTAAAAATCTATAGATTCTCTGATTTTCTAGTTGTTCCTTGTAAAGGATTGGTTGTAAAATTCTGCAATATCCTGCAGTACCTGAAGGACAGGATGAGAAGACAGAGTTGGAGGTTTTCAACTTTACTGGTGATGGGGGGGTGGCATTGTCCATGTATAACACTGATGAGGTATGATTCTGCAGCTTTCCTCGACAATTTTGTGCAGCTGAATTGCCTTTCAATGATTTGTTACCTGTTATGTCTTGAGAATGCAGTCAATCTGCGCTTTTGCTGAGGCATCTATGAACACTGCTTACCAGAAAAAATGGCCACTTTATCTTAGCACAAAAAATACCATCCTTAAGAAGTATGATGGAAGGTATGACACTTCAGTCCCTTACTTTTTACAACTTGAAGATTATTGTATTCTTGAGTCTATGCTCTTTTTTCTTGTGTATAATTTTTAACTAATGTTTTACAATTTGTTTTTTCAATCAAGATTCAAGGACATTTTTCAGGAAGTCTATGAGGCCAACTGGAAGTCAAAGTTTGAGGCTGCTGGAATATGGTGAGTGGCCCAGGATGTCTGATTTGAGATGATGGAATATGTTGGTTACATTTGTGGTCATAATTAACTTTTATGATAACTGAAAGGTATGAACATCGGCTCATTGATGATATGGTGGCTTATGCTCTCAAGAGTGAAGGTGGTTACGTATGGGCATGCAAGAACTATGATGGAGATGTGCAGAGTGATTTCTTAGCTCAAGGTATGTGTAATAAACCATTAATAACCGGAAGGCTTAAGCTATCAGAAAATTATTTTCTTTACCTTACTGGAAAGCTGAATTCATAATATGGATGGATGCTACCTCCGTTTTACTGCTTTATTAGCATGTCCTTGATGAGTGAAACCTTCTTGCTTCTTAATTTCTGGTTGTATGTTCACTTCTTTTAGAAGTGGAAATTGTGAACTAACTTCTGGTTACGAATTTATAGGTTTTGGATCACTTGGATTGATGACATCTGTACTGGTAATTTCAGATCAATAAACTCTCTCTGACTTTTACTTGTGTATTCCTTTGTTGGCATTTACTGTTGGTTTTTGTTTATAATTGATAGTTGTGTTACTATTTCCCAATTTCTTCATACCCACACTTCAATGATATGGATTTTCATTTTCTTGCATATTTATAACAGAATAACATTGGTCTTAGCACTGAATCATCACGCTTTAGCACCTTAAAGTTAGTAGCACATTCAAATGCATGTTTTAAACTATTTTTAATGAAAAGACAGTAAAGGTGTTTTAATGTTTTATCATATGAGGGTGCTGAAGAAAGAATTCAGATAGTGGGTTAAGTTTAGGTGTTTGTAAAATATGCGGTGCAGAAGCACCATAGTAGGGATTTCAGTGGAAGGAAAGAGTTAAAACTAGCGTCTGGGCATGCAACTCTGTACTTTAACTTGCCAGTGTGTATGAATTCAGGTGTGCCCAGATGGAAAAACTATTGAAGCAGAGGCAGCCCATGGTACCGTAACTCGACATTACAGGGTTTATCAGAAAGGTGGTGAAACCAGCACAAACAGCATAGCTTCTATCTTTGCTTGGTCACGAGGTCTTGCACACAGGTATATTGTTACGCATTTGTGATCCCTGCAGGTGCTTTGAATTTGTGTGTGTGTATGAATATAAAGCTTTGACTTTAGTAGTAAATAAGAATTTAAGCAAGTCCTTGTTTGCAGGGCTAAGTTGGATGACAATGAAAGACTCTTGGATTTCACCCAGAAGCTTGAGGCAGCATGTATTGGAGCAGTGGAGTCTGGCAAGATGACCAAGGATCTTGCATTGCTTATTCATGGACCTAAGTATGTGCATGTTTGAATGCTATAGTAGTCTAAATGTAGATTTGTATGTTTTTGCTGCTTTATATTTTTCCCTATTTCATATGCAGTCCATATGGATGTAATATGCTTCTTACTTGTTGTGTAGGGTTACTCGGGACCAGTATCTCAATACTGAAGAATTCATTGATGCTGTGGCAGCAGAACTGAAAGCAAAACTTGGCATCACCGAATAATTGTATGTGGATATTCTCCAGTATCTCCTAGCGCTGGAATGATATCTAATGTTGCAATTTCTGCATTTATCTTGGGCTGGCCAATGATATTTTCCCCAACTCATGTTCTTCCTTTGCAAAATAATCTCATCTACAATATTTAACGGATAATTTATCTTGGCATTGTACTTGCAGAACTGGCTAAAATTGCCAAATTGCTACCCACTAGGGAATATTCTGGATGGACGCCTAGCCCATTGGATTGTTTTTAAATACGAGGAAACCCTTGAATTGCTGGCTGTTATCTGGCTATCAATGCGTTACTTGATAAATAAATGTGGTAGGAAGAAAGATGTAGTTTGCTGGAGATGTGTTCTAGGAGCTTTTCATGTTTATGTTGGCTTGTCTATATTCTTGAATGGATCTTTGTTTCTGGATGTCTTAGTTCTGATCGGTACGTTGTAAACCCAATTGTTAGGTACTCGAAATTGATCAAGTGCTGATCAAGTTGAAGATTATTTTGGTTACGGGCCTTGGTAGGCATCCTTAAGTAGGAAAACTTCGTTATTCGGAGGCAATAAAGGGGAGGATGCCTCCCCTGTTTGATTTTATTCATTGTTATTTTCAATGTAATTTTTCAGTTGGACACTGTTAACTATAAAGATGGTATTTTCTATATTCTCTCCTCTACCATGGTTCCAAGAATCCAGTGGCTTCTCGGATGTTAAGTAATTATTTAAGGTGGAGGTAAATGCCTAAAAACCAGTTAGTGGAGGGGTGATAAAACTATATATTGCGTTGATTGTGAGGATCTGGTGTTGATCACAATTCTGAACTCTGAAGTTATGAATTTGAAATGGGCTTCAAGGAAGGGATGCAAGAAAATTAGTTTAAAATTGGAAAAATAAGTGATCCACTCAAGTGTTCAATACGCAAGTTAGTGGTGCAATGACTTTTAATAGAAATTACAACATGAAAAATATTCGATAGAAACCTAATCCTCATGTCTGAACCGACAGCAGCGTAATATAGAAACGATCGGGAACTAGCACATTGGGTTAAAGAAGCCTCAAAACCAATATTTAATATATATATATGATTTGTCATAAACTTTGACAAAATTGCTTCCTCTAGAATCAGTTCTCGATTCCTATATTTACACGTGACGACCATCCACAAAGGAACAATGATATTTCAAGAAATTAAGCGAAAATTGAGCTTATTTATGAGTTTCAAACGCAATTCATGTATAAATTTGGTGATTTGTCTGAAAGATTAGATTTAATCTTTTTTTTTTTTAAAAAAATCTGATTTGACAGGAGAATAGATGAGGAAAGAGAATTATAATTTAAGGTTTTATTGAAATTTAAAATCAGTTTTAGACTATTTATATTAAAAATATATTATAGTTTAATTTTCATAATGGAATATAATATTTTTTGTTTAAATATGCAAAAATAATAAATTTAGAAATCCAATATTTTAAATCTCAAAAAGACACGATATCCAAAAAAGGATCACGTGCATTTTGTTAAAATTAGTGATATTAATATATTACAATACTTTTTTTTATATTGTTGGATGTGCAATTTGTTTTGATTTATATATAGTCCATAGAAAAGCATGTAAGTATTATAATAATAGAGTCCTAACAATAGAGTCCACCCGATTAAGAATGTCTTATTAGATATTTTAAAAAAAAAAATACATAGAATGTATTAAAAGATTCGGTTGTCAAGTGAGATACAAGTCTTCTAATGAGTATAGAAATTAATCCAAAACTCAAATATCATTGGAAATATAAAGATTCGTTAACCGATTAATTACTATTATTTTAATTATAATCGAAAAAGAAAAAAATTATTTAAAATAAAGCAAGAAAGCTTAATGCATGTCTATAAAAAAAGAAAGTGTATACAATTATAAAAACAAACAAAAATAATAAAAAATACAAAACAATACAATAATCAATAAAAAAAATCTACTTATGATTGACTATTTGCTATCAACCAACAACCCATAAGTACAATAAGAAAAAGTTGAAATTTCCACTAATAGAACGACCATCATAGCAATAGAAGAGACGCGACGGAGTTCGATCCAAGCTTTGATTACTAAACACAGCGGCACGATTTTAAATTATTGACGTTAATATACTAAACTCCCCAAGCATATTTCAAACATCATAAACTAAAATGGCAAAATCATTAAATAAAAGCTACTCCCCAAGCATATTTCAAACATAAGAAACTAAAATGGCAAAACCATTAAATAAAAGCTCAACGCAACAACTAAACCACCTAAAAAAATAAAAAATATAAGTTAAAAACAAAAACAAAGGCTAATCGGAGGGTCTCCCCCTCACACAAAACCCTTGTAACTTTCTGGATCACTCTCTCTCTTCTCTCTCCCCGCAGTGCCCACCATGTGAAACTTCTAATTATGACCATTACTGGAAAAAATGTGTTAAATGTTAGATTCAGATAAAATGGTTCACGTTCTAGATAAACCATGGAACAATTATTGTATATATAGTCCATAGATCTGCATATTTAAATATTCTTCGTTATACAAAAGCACTGGGTTGGTATTAGGAAATAAATTAATTAATTTCAACTAACCTTTTGTATTTTCTAAAAGACTTGGCACAAATTATACTATTAATAGCTTCCAAGTTCCGAGTTTTGGACTAAATCTTCCAAATAATAAACGAGAGTCGTGAGATAAATACATATTTAAATAACTTATTTATTAATATTTCTATTTATTTAATACATATTTAAATATTCACTTATAAATCAAGTGTAATGTTTTGTTAAGCTTTAATAATTTAAAAATTTTAGTTTTATTCCACAACAATTTTAATATTAATTAAAATATTAGTATTTACTTTAACTTGTGATTACCGGAATAACTATTAACTAGTAAAATAATTAATATTACTGAATTGAAGCAAATGATAGGTTAAGTCTGTGTTTTAAAAAGATGAATAATATATTTTTAATAATTTTATTAAAAAAATAATTGAAAATGAGAGAAAAAAGGGAAATCTTGCGCTAAATAGGACCATAAGTCAAATACAAGGATTAGCGGGTTAAGGTGCCGCTGTGACACTGAAAAAGAATGGAAAATCTTGTCCAGATTGAGTTATGTAATTCAAAGTAAAAATCTAACGTAGTGCATATGAAAATTCAAGGTGACTACATAATATAATAGTGAAAAACTATAACAAAAAAGGAAACATTGAAAAAATAGCAATCTCTTCTCTCTTCCTGAAAATAGTTGGCATGGAAGGAACCAGATGACCGGCTCTTCAAAGACGACTGTTATGCTTTGAAAGAAGAGTGACATGATGCACACCGTTTCATTAAGCCTTATTTATACCGTATTGATAACTTCATCGTTTCACTTCAACATACTGTTTCTCTTATTTAAATTTACCGTTCTATTTATTTAGATATGTTATCGTATCAGGTTTATTCAGAAAAAAACAATCAATTAATAAAAAAATATTTTTTTATTAAATGAATATTTAATTTATTTTCAAAAATATTTTTAAATTTTGAAATTTTATTGATACCATCATATGCCTTTATATACATATTAACTACAAATATTTTGAACGTAGAAAAGAATTGCTTGATGGACAACAATTTTTCCTTTTAGAGAGGGTTGGATGGCAATTCACGCAGTTTGCTTGACTCGTGGAATTCGCTCCTTCGACGAGCCCTCATGAAAAGTCAGGTGTACAGGAGGCGTATTCTTTAGTTTTGAATATTAGTTCAGGGTTTAAGAAACATTATTAATTTTAAGAATTTATTTATTTATTTATATTTTAAATTTATTATAAACTAAAAATTATTCTTTAATTTAATATGAAAAAATAATATTATTAAAATTTTCCTCCAAAGACAAGATTGTTATTTTTAAAATGATGTCACTATTCTTTTATACTTTCCTCCTCTCCAATGAAAGTTCTAAGAAAAATCAACGCCATATTCTTTCGTTCCCAGTTTTGTCCTTGCCAAACAAAGTAATCCAAGATTTTAATTATATATAAACCCACCACCACACGTTTAATCTCCATCTCCTACCTCTCTCAGATCTCACTTCTCTCTCACTGTCTCCTCTCTCCACAATGGTTCTCTCCAAGACAACGTCGGAATCCGACGTCTCCGTCCATTCCACCTTCGCTTCCCGCTATGTCCGAACTTCACTTCCTCGGTAATTAGTAATCCAATCATATGGATTAATCTTCGCCATTTTTCGTCATTAACGGAGAAATTGATCAACGATCCTGGGTTTTTCCTTTGCAGGTTCAAGATGCCAGAGAACTCGATCCCCAAGGAAGCAGCTTACCAGATCATCAACGATGAGCTGATGCTGGATGGGAACCCGAGACTTAATCTCGCGTCTTTCGTGACCACGTGGATGGAACCGGAGTGCGATAAGCTCATGATGGAGGCCATCAACAAGAACTACGTTGACATGGATGAGTACCCGGTCACCACTGAGTTGCAGGTTAGTCTTCTTTACTGATGCTTTTTACGTGTGTGCTCGCGTGCACTGTGCAAGTGGTGAACGTTCAACTCTGAAAATTAATGGGTTAAAATTAACTACTAAATATTTGTCAATTGTCGGTTTTTTTTTTAAATTGTCGGTTATAACCTTAGTATTAATGTGTTTTGAATTGTAATAAAATAATGTATATTTGAAAATTTGCATAGGTTAATTAGTTCATTTTGTCTGACTGGTTAGAGATATTAATTAGAATCATAGATCAGACTAGATTCAGATCATATTCTTTTTTTTTTTGAAATGGTAGATTCAGATCATATTCTTTTTTTCTTTTGCTATTTTGTAAAATAATTTTGATATAATTTTTTTTTATTTTATAATTAAAGTAAAAAAAATAATATTTTTGTTTTTAAAAAAATTATACACATTTCATACATTTATACTCTGCTAATAAATAAATCAAAATTATGAACAGTTGATATAAAAAATTTCCAACTTAATATGATAATACTAATTAAAATTATTTTTTGATATTATTTTATTGTAATAAAAAAAATTAAAGAGTTGCATCCGGAAGGTTTTAGACATTTGATATAAAAAATTTCCAACTTAATATGCTAATTAAAATTATTTTTTGATATTATTTTATTGTAATAAAAAAATAAAATTAAAGGGTTGCATCCGGAAGGTTTTAGTGGCAGTTCTAACTTTGTTTGCTGGCTTTCGTTACGAGACATCGTGCGTATTTTTTACATGAAACAATTGCATATATAAAAAATACCGGGCGAGTAATATTTAATTTAAATTTAAAAATTAATTAAATTAAATTAATTTAAAATTTTAATTTAATTTTTTATTTATTTTGATTTAAATTTTAATTTTAAAAAATTTTAATTAATTTAATTTAATTTTAATTTAAAAAAATTAAAAAAATTAAACTGAATTGATTAATATAATAATATATTATTTTTTTATAATATATAAAAATTAAACTATAATAATATTAAATTATTTTAATTAAATTTAAAAATATTAAAATAATTTATAAAAAATAAAAAATTTAACTGATCAAATTGAATATCAATTTAATTTAAATTAATTTTTATTTAAAATTAATTCTATTTAATTTTTATAAAGATTAAAAATTTATTATTTAATTAATTTAATTTTAAATCCAACCGTGAAATGAATATATAAATGAACATTTGTACTAAAAAAGGCGAGAAAATTTAAGATACACGGGCGGTTTGTTTCTGATCAAACAACTTTTTTAAAGTTATATATAAGACGAATCTTTTGACATACTTTTTATCAGTGAAAAAAAAAATTCTGAGGAACACTTATAAATTTCTAGGATAACATTTACTATTTATTACTTGAGAATAAGAAATAATTATTTATAAGTTTTTATAATTTAAATTTAAATTAATTGTTCTCTGCTATTTAATTTTAAAATTTATTTATTTTATATATTTTATCTATTTTTACATTAGCCTATATTATAAAATTAATTAAAGGTCTATTATACATATATATGTATAAAGTTTCAAAATATCATGCTAATATAAAATTCAAAAAAGTTATTTAAAGAATCATGTTTCCAACAATCTTTTTCAATGTCCTTTTCTATATGAAAAAAACATAGAAAAGATTGTTTTTTAATTAATTAATTTATAAAATGATATATTATAAACTAATTTTTTTAATTTTAAATAGTAAAATTTATTAATAACTAAAAATTAAATTATAAGAAAAGCCTTTTTTAGTAGTAATCATCCTATTATTAATTGTACGTACAATTAATTTCCTTTCATTTTTAAGAAAAATAACAATAATAAAAAAGGTGGTATGCAATATGCATAACTGGAAAAATTCATGAAGGATATATATATTAAACATGAATAATTAATAAATTATTATATAATTTTATTAGACTCTTCAAATATTATCATTAAATTTTGAAAAAAGTTATGTTATTTTATTTTTTTTATTACTAACACTTAGTTATTTGCACCTAATTTGACTAACCTCCTGTATATATTTATTTCTCCATTAAATCATAATAATAAAAATAAATATTAAATTACAACATTTAATTAAAAATATAAAACTTTAAAATTTATTAAATTCAAGGGGTAAAAGCACGTGCGCATACTCTACCCTCACCTCGTTTTATTCTCATGTATCCACAATCGAACTAAGCTCACTTTAAAAAAGACTTTATTGATCGTCTTGTCTCGGGCAATAATCGAGGAGTGCGGAAATTCTTTTTGGAAAATTAAAGGAATGCTAGAAAGAAAGTCAAGGTCCCACTACTAGAATAAGAGTATGCTCAGTTGGCTGTCTGAAATTTAGATTCCCAGACGCCACAAACTGCGCCCTGATCAACGGTGATCCGGTGGTTACGCGTTGTTGCCTTTCCCACTAGTGGTCTAAAAGAGGGTCGCTCCTTACCATTTATTTTATTGGTCGGACATTCCAAATTTCTTTTCCTTGCACTTGCAGCGTTCGCTTTTGATTTTTCTTTTTATTCGTCTTATAATAATAATTATAATAACTTTTTAGCATATTTAGATTAAATTTATATAAAAAGAGATACATCTAAAACCAACTCCTCTTAATCATGTTTCAAAAATGATAATCAGAGATAATAATGATATTTTTAGATATTTAATCCGATAAAATTCTAATAGAACAAATTTAAATCATTATAATCTGGTTTAGGACGAATTCGAATTTAAAAAATAATATCGATTTAAATTAATTTTAATTTTATAGAATTCATTTATATAAATAATTAATTTAATATAAAAATATATTTTACAATAGTATTTATAAATTTTTTTATATATTTTTATTTATAAATTAAAATTTAAATATTTTTAAAAATATTAAATTTTTTAAATGAAAATTATTAATGAAAAATATTTTTTATATAAATTATTAATTAAAATATATAAGACGATTTTGAATTTTATTCGGATAATAATAATCAGGTTTAGGACGGATTCGAAAAGTTTAGATTAATTTTTAATTCAATTTGAAATAGATTCTGATATTGGTGATAGTCCATTGCCGGTCTTTTAATTAAGAATAAAAATTAAAATTAGTCTCTCAAATATCAGTTTTCAATAATATATTTGTCATTTTAATTTATTAGATGCTTTTTAGAAACATTTTACTAAAAATTAATATCAATTAAATTAATAATTGAAAATCAACTCCAATTACTCAACCAGTAGACGTTTAATTTGAACCATTTAATTCAAATATTTAGAAACAATGTAAAAATCTACTTATTTTTGCAGACTTTATTTGGTTTTTCAGCAATGGACAAATTTCTTGCCGAGAAATCCGCCATTAAAAGTCTGTTTTTATGGAAATCCATAGACTTGGTTCTCATTTTAATAAAAAATTAAAGGAGAAATAAAGGTCTTTCCTTTGTCAAAAGAAAATTCATTTCTTTCTCCAGCATTTGCACATATTTAAAGAGAAGAAATACAGATAGAGATTAGTACGTGACTACCTACAATATGATCAAGAGATCACCACTTGGATTAGTTAGTAACTACTAAATTAATTAATTTATGGCTTTTGTCTTCTTCTCTTCCAAATGAATGCGTGTTTGATTTACTTCAAAGTTAATTAGCATCTTATGCTTAATGTAAAGGGCATGCAATTACGAGGAAAAAAAAAGAGAGGGAGAAAGAGACCGTACAAAATTTATTATGTGGAGTTAGCTCATACTATGATTTGTTTATGTATGCAGAACCGATGTGTTAACATGATAGCTCATCTATTCAACGCACCACTTGGAGATTCAGAGATTGCAATTGGAGTAGGAACTGTGGGTTCCTCAGAAGCAATAATGTTGGCTGGATTAGCATTCAAGAGGAAGTGGCAGAACAAGAGAAAAGCTGAGGGAAAACCTTATGACAAGCCTAACATTGTTACTGGAGCCAATGTTCAGGTATGATCGATATTCTTTATTGTTTTGTATTGCGAGTGCAAATATGGGTCCCAAGTTTTTCTGAAGTAGAAGCACAGCCATTATGTATGGAGAATTTTGATGAATAGGATGGTTTTACAGGTCTGTTGGGAGAAATTTGCAAGGTATTTTGAAGTGGAGTTGAAGGAAGTGAAGCTCAGAGAGGGGTATTATGTGATGGATCCAGCGAAAGCAGTGGAGATGGTTGATGAGAACACAATTTGTGTTGCTGCTATACTTGGCTCTACTCTTAATGGGGAGTTTGAAGATGTGAAGCTTTTGAATGATCTCTTGATAGAGAAAAACAAGCAAACTGGGTATTCATGAATTCCTTTTCTAATCTAAATAGAAAAAAATCAGAATTCTTGTATACACACCTGATGCCTGATTTATTAGTCAAATGAGTATATTCTTTCTGTTAATCCATTTTAACGTACATCAGCAGCAAATCTTTCAATACATCATATATCTTAAATTTGTATATTGTATTTTTTTTTTTCCTTTGCAGATGGGATACTCCTATCCATGTTGATGCAGCAAGTGGTGGGTTTATTGCCCCTTTCATTTATCCAGAGCTTGAGTGGGATTTCAGATTGCCATTGGTGAAGAGTATCAATGTTAGTGGGCACAAATATGGATTGGTCTATGCTGGAATTGGTTGGGTCATTTGGAGGAACAAAGAGGATTTGCCTGAAGAACTCATCTTCCATATCAACTATCTTGGGGCCGATCAACCTACATTTACCCTTAATTTCTCCAAAGGCAAGCATAAATATATCTATTTTTTAGACTAACTTATCTTGTCCAATTGTCTTTCTACCATGATCAAAAGCTAAAACTGCTTCTGCAGGTTCTAGTCAAGTTATTGCTCAATACTACCAACTCATTCGACTGGGTTATGAGGTGAGTCCTAATTAGACCAGAGATATTATCAGCTTTCTAATATCCTATGCTGAAAAATAAATCAAGAAATGCATGAACATTTACAATTTATAGTAATAATGTTATAAATTTGTTTATTGAATGCAGGGGTATAGAAATGTTATGGAAAATTGCAGAGATAATATGCTGGTTTTAAAGGAAGGACTAGAGAAAACAGGGCGTTTCAATATTGTCTCAAAGGACAATGGGGTGCCATTGGTAGCTTTCTCCTTAAAAGACAACAGCTGCCACACTGAGTTTGAAATCTCCGACATGCTAAGGAGATTTGGATGGATTGTGCCTGCATATACAATGCCACCTGATGCAGAACATGTAACTGTGCTTAGAGTTGTCATCAGAGAGGACTTCTCCCGTTCGCTCGCAGAACGCCTTGTTATTGACATAGAAAAAGTTCTGCACGAGCTTGATACCTTGCCATCCAGAGTTAGTGCCAAGATTTCAATAACTGAAGAGAAACAAAAGAATGGAACTGCTAAGAAGAGTGCCCTGGAGACACAGAGGGAGATTACTACAATTTGGAGGAAGTTCGTCACAGAAAGGAAGAAGATGAATGGTGTTTGCTAAGACGGAATAACAAAACTTATACAATAATTTATCTTCACCGTGTGTTGGTATTTGCTTGTTTGCGAGTATTTTCGTTTGAGAAAAACTTGGGCGTAATTTATTTGGTATTCTCACTTACCTTAAACTTTTATTATTTCTTATTTTCTAATCTGCCAATCTATCTCCAACGTGGGGAATGGATCTCTTAACTTATTGTTATTTTCTTTTTCTTTTTTTATCCAACTTTTTAAGAATTTTGATTATCTCTATGAATCTATATGTGCCGCTATATACTTGTAAATTTCATTTCGAAATGTTTATAGAAGTCATGGAAAAGTATGAGAGAAATTTTGCCTTGCTGTAAATATAGGGATAATATTAATTGTGACATTCACATAGATGTAGACAAGTATAATAATGAATAACATTCAAAACTAAATGGGTTTTTTGTTGGAAGTGGGACATAGATGATGCTGACATAATTAAGATTTTAGAATGACGGGAGACCTTATCCAATGACAAAAGGACACAATTTAATAATTGATAAAATGGGTCATTCTATTCATGTACAAAGCAACAAGTAGCATTTCTTCTCCTAAAATATCATGAAATAAGAATACAACCACAGCATAATCAATTAGGTAAATAATCATTTAATGGTTGGTTTGGTTGATGATGATGATGACGATGATGATGATGAAGTCCCTTTCACCACAGTAACTGGGCATGAAGCATTTGTCACCTCGTAGTTACTAACACTCCCAAGCAACACCCTGCCACATCCACAACATCACTGCTCAGCCTCAGATAATCAAATCAACTTATGCATGTTCAGGGACACTTCATCTACTTCAAAATCAAATAAATAATAGTAATAAACTTCTCCCAAGATTGAGTCACCAATTCAGAAACAGAGTATTTGATTTCAATTGGGAAAAATAGCTCATGGGTGCTATACAAAAACAGTAGAAAATGGCCAACAGTATAACTTTTCCAGGATTAATGAAAAAACAGTATTCAACTGGTTTAGCAAAACCAGCCAAATAAAAGTTGTTGGATCTGTTGATCCGGTTTCTAATTTAATTGCCCCAGCTGATCGATTAGGTCTGGTTTTTGGACCAAGAAGTGAAAATAAGAAGGGAGTTACTAGAGCTGAAGAAGAAGAAGAATGAAAATACCTTTTGATAGGGCCTAAACCCCTGCTTCCAATTACAAGAGAATCAAGCTTGAGATCATCCACAGCTTCACAGAGCTTCTCCCTTGGATCTCCCCAGTAAACCTTCGCCGCCACCTTAGCCTGCTTTTACCAATCTCATACATCTTCAAAACAAAACAACACAACCAAAGATACAAAGAAGGACGATGTCTAACTTACCCCTTTGGTGTTGGACACTGTATCAAGAATGTCAAGAACCTCAGGATCATGACTCAGCCCATACTGCTTTGAATAATTGATCTCCCTGAATTCCTCCAGAGGAACTAATGCTGAGAAATTTAACAACAAAATAGTAAATGAAACTATATTTAAATTAAACTAATTAAGAAGTATTTGTAGACATATACGTGATCCAGTGTCTTCAAAAAGCTCCTTCCTGGTATGATCAGCCTTGGGTGGCTGAACTTGGACGAGGATAATCCTATCTCCAGGATCTATCAGATTTTCTGCTGCCCATCTGAGAGCCGCTTTGCTGGTCGGAGAGTAATCCATGCCTATGCCAATTGTGCGTTGTTTTCCCATCTCAGCTATGGCTATGGAGCTGTGCTGTTCAATTTGGATTGTATATATAGCAGAACTGGGAGGTTCTTGAAGGTGCTAGCAGCAGGCTTCCTTCCAATATTTGAAAGCAACAGAACAAAAGGTATTACGACTTTATTCCAAGGTGATAAAAATACTTTTTTTTTTCTCTCGTAGAAAACCAAATGTGGACAAAAGAGAACATGCCCAGACAACAGTTGGCTTGAAAGAGAATATTATTACGAGGAAATTAGTTGTGGTTATTTATTAATGACAGAGTTGAAACAAGGGGCGAGTTGTTGCTGGGTTTTTTATTGATATAATCATATCACCAATATTTTCCATGACTTTGGTAAGGTTATTCAACTATAATTGTGTGAAACAAAGAACAGAAGCGATTGACAGAGTCTAGACTCATTTCTGAATATATGGGGAATAAAGGCCTTACTGCGACTCCCCATCCACTAATCTAATATGATTCTTAATTTTTTGGTAATGAATATGAAAAAGGAAAAGAAAAGAAAAGAAAAGAAAAGAGAATATTTTCATTTATAACGGTTCACCTGCTTTGCTATCTTTCAACTTTTTTTTTTTTGGTCTTTTAACTTTAGCAAAACGATAAAATAAACCTCCACTGTGTAATCCAGCTTAATGATGCAGAATCTATTATAATTGGACACTTCATACGAGCGTTGTACAAGCCTTTTTATTTTTTAAACTTATTCTTAAAATAAATAATAATAAAGATAATATAGTGTATAAATTTACAAAAATTAATTTTTAATAACATATTTTATAAATAATTGAGAAAGCTTTTGTCAATTATCTCCAAATAATTTTTCTACAAGGAAATTTTATTCATCTTTAATCCAACCAAGCTATACTCAACAAAACAAATAATTTCTTACATTATAATTTTTAAGATTTTATGATGAAGGTTTATAGTAATTTCATGATATAAGCTTTTTTTTTCTATTAAAATTTAGCAGAAATTATTTTTTAAATAATAATTATGCTAGATACCTATTCATACTTATATATTCGTGACACGTCACTATTATACTTGATGATCGTCGGGTCTCACCATTCCTGAGCAAGGCCGAATTTCAGAAGACAATACTGGCTCAAAACCCATTAAATCTTCTTTGGACGGCCCGTCCTGTCTCTTCAGCCATGTCTCAGGCACGCGGGGTAAGCTGGGTCGCCCGCGAGCCTAAGTCCGGTGAGAAGAAGTTTAATCCGATGATGTGACATAAGGAAAGACAGCAGGCCTAGTCATTTCGCAACTCTGTCCGCATGCGCGCCGGGACGAATTAAATGGTCGACTGGCGTGGAGAAGGGCTCTAACGTTTCCGTACGTATGGATCTGAATGACAGGGACACGTGGCATTGTAGTGGAGAGAACGTTAGACGTCACTAACAGACAAAGTGAAAGAATAAAAGGGAGGAACATCTTCCTCTTTATCTAAGTTTACACACACTGTAAAATCCAATTATTCTGAATTTAACAACATCAATACTCATTATCTACTTTCATTTTACATTTATCTCTATTATAAGTTAGTTTTATATTTAGTTTTATTTGATAATTTAGTTTAAAAAATATTTATATAAATACAAATTTATTTAGACATCATGGTAAGAATTAGGAAATGGAATAGTCAAATTGATTAGTGAATTTTTTTTTGGTTACTTAGAGAAGAAAAACAGAGAGATTAACTTATGAAATAAATACTAACTATGTGATCACTCAACAACTAATGTGAGAGAAATACAATCATAAATTATAGCCAATCACTTAGTTATATAATTGTATTTTTAATTATTTATAGTTGCTAGCGCTAAATTTAAGAATTTTTGCAATTATAATTCATATATATAATATTTATATTAAGTATTAATAAATTAAAACATATATTAATAAGACTAATAAATCTTAGTACATATTAATCATTATTAATCATAACGTACAATTTTTTATTATATATAGAAATATTTAAATTTTAAATATTTTAGTGTTAAATGGTTTTCAGATTTGATTACTTTCGATGCAAGTTTTCCTCTGTGGTCCCTTTATGGCTCGATACCTCACATTTTTCTCTTTTTTAAATCTAATTTCTTCTTTCCCCTTCCCCATGGAAGATGATCTACTTCAATTGACTATCGATGAAAAAGAAAATGTTGTTGTTCCTATTAAGAGTTCCAGAGATATTCCGATCGTCACTTATGATTTTTATATGATGGGGATGTTTATCACATACAATCCAATCAATTTTCAAAATATGCAGATCTTTTTAGCAGATTTATGGCATCCTTTAGAATGGTATCTATTATGGAATTAGAGACAAAAAGATATCTGTTTCGGTTTTTTTTAATAATGTTAATTTTGAAAATATAGGGAATGGGAGCCCTTGGTTATACAATCGATTCCTGCTTGTTTGAAAGGAGATACAAGGTAATGAAAATTATCTCCATATCCCTCTAACTCATTTTGATTTTTGGGTTCTGATTAAAAACCTCAATTCTGGTTATTATAATAAGACGTTGGCTAAATTGGTCGGGAATTTTATTGGCCACTATAAAGAGTATGATATGAAAAATGTTTCAACTATGACTATGTCGCCGGACCCTATGAGAGTTAAAGTTTGTTTGGACATTCGGTAACTTTTGAAATGGCGGAAGAAGTTTGTTGGAGATGATAGTACTGTGTTTACTGTGAAGTTTCAATACGAAAAATTGATATTTTTTGCTATTTATGTGGAAAACAGGGTCATGTGGAGTCTTTTTATGACTTGCGGCTGAGGTTGAAAAAAGAAGATATCAAGTTTGGTTGGAGTGATTTCCTCAGAGCGCCTGTTCGTTGGAACCAGATACCGACAAGCCTGTAGTTGCGTGATTCCGGCAATTCTGCTCTGCCGGGATTTGTGGCAGAGAAAACAGGGTCATGTGGAGTCTTTTTATGACTTGCGGCTGAGGTTGAAAAAAGAAGATATCAAGTTTGGTTGGAGTGATTTCCTCAGAGCGCCTGTTCGTCGGAACCAAATACCGACAAGCTGTAGTTGTGTGATTCCAGCAATTCTGCTCTGCCGGGATTTGTGGCAGGGTTGACATCAACTAGCAATTTTGAAAACACTAATTTAGCAATACATAATATGCATTTCTCCTTATTTGGCAAAAGTCAACCCATTGTAAATAAGGAGACTGAGGACCATATTATGGACATGGACAAGAATTCTGTGGGTTAAGGCAGTTCTGATAAGCTTAATGAGGATATTGCAACCCGAATAAATGATGATACTAAAAAAATGTCAAGAAACACTAAACATAACGTTGTTACATGTTTTCTTCCCTCTCAATGTGATGCCTCTAGTAATACCCCTGCGAATGTTAATTTGACAGGCAGCAGTGAAGCGACTCATCCCGTCAAAGATCGGGATAACCGAAAGTAATGATCGTCATGTGTTGGAACTGTCGAGGACTCGGCAATCCTTGGACAGTTAATTCATTGAAGGATTTGGTTACTAGTTATAAGCCGTACATTTTATTTTTGATGGAAACAAGAGTTCTTAATTCTCGTATGGAATTTTTTCGTAATTTTTTTATCTTGATGGTTGCTTTTCAGCCAATAGACAAGAATTGGGAGGAGGGCTTTCGTTAATGTGGAAGAGTTATGTGTCTGTTTTTGTGGTTGACTTTTCTTCAAATTTTATTGATTCGGTCGTTTCGGAAAGTAATGTTCAATGGAGGTTTACTAGTTATTATGGGTTTCCGGAATCCCAACAACGACGTTAGTTTTGGAACCTTATTCGAGTTTTATCTCATAGAAGCTCTCTTCCGTGACTTTGTTCGGGAGACTTTAATGATTTATGCTCGAGAGATGAGAAAGAATGAGGAATATTTTTGTCAAATTATCTTATGCAGGGGTTTGATTTTGAATGATTATAAATTTTTGTTAGATTCTAGAACTGATATTTTTGTTAGATGGATTCGTCGTAATATTACTCTAGCTACTCATATTTTAGTTAGAGAATCTATTATGTATAATCGTCTCTCTATTTGGGATGATATCTCTTTTTGATGAAATTTTATTAATACAATCAATAATTTTTTCTTAAAAAAAAACTATTTTAGTGTTAAAAAACTAAAAAGTGACATATAAATAAGTGGTAATAATAAGATTAATAAAAAAAATTATTATTAATAATGATAAAAATATAGTCATCATCACATAGAAATAAAAAGACAATTAAAAAAAAAATTACCTATTACCAAAATAGGTAAGTGGCAAAAGAATCCATTAGAGTGTCACTTGCCAACTTTAAGTATATATATTTAGATATTATATTACATTAAATTATATGATATATAATATACATATGCTTTAAAGAGACGCTAATTCTTTTAGAGAAAGCAATTTCTCGAATTTCTTGATTTCATGTTTTTCTTCTTTCTTGATCAAGCCAAGCAACGTTTTCAATTGGTCTCTCGGCAAAGGAAGGATTCTTTTTTTTTTTTTCTCTCCGTCTCGTTATGATCATTTGTCTTCAGCTTGAGTCGGTTGTAGATCTTTGTGTATAATTTGATTTGATTTACAGATCTTAATCTTTGGCGATGCTCTATGTTTGGTGCTTTTGGTTTTAAAGCTTGTTGCTCAATAGGAAGGGTGCTAAGCAGGCAGCGGAGGAAGGGGTCCAGAATCTTCTCCTATTTGGTTCCTGGTTAGGGTTGGGGTTCTGTGGTTTGGATTAGGCCTAGGGCTGGTCTTTGTATGAGTTTGAACTATTAGTGGTTTTATATATATATTTGGACATTTTTCCAACTGTATTGGGTCTTAACATAATGAGTGGTTTTATATATATTTGGATACTTAACTCTGAAATAGACTAAAATTCTGAATCCATGAGCTTTCATTCTGTTAAGTCCATAACTTGTTACGTTCCTTTTGAGCATGTAATACAACATGCAATTCAAAATAATAATAACAATAGCAATAATTCAAGTTCGGATTTTACTTTTAGTCAACAAATTTCCGTTCTCAAATGAACTCTAAAAGGTAAAAACACATTTTCAGATTCCCAAAGTTTCCAGTTTTCACATGTAGTCTAAAATGAACTAATTATTAGTCCACGAGAGCGAAATGCCCTAAACACGCATTCTACATTTAGAAAAATATTTACCTAAATCCATTCTCATATGATACAACTTCTATGTATTTGTGCCTTAAATAGACCAAGTATACGCAAGAAATTATCTGAAGGTTTAAGATGGAGTAAGATTATCATTGATGGAGAAGTATTATCATTCCCATAAAATTGTGATAACATAATCCATTATCATAAATTAACAAGAAAAATAAATCAATAAACAAAATAATAATAATAATAAGAAGAAGAAGAAAAGAAATACATTCCCATGCTATACCAAGCAAGAAACTGAAATGAAATTCTACATAAATGGCAATGGAATGCAATTTCGAGCTTCCTAGGGACTCGGTGATGCCCTTTTCATCGAAGGCCAATTTCACATATTTGGCACAACCGTAAAGACCATGGGACTGGAGAACTATACATCAACTCTCTATTTCTCTTACCCATCATGTGCTCACATAATATACCAATACCCAAATGAATGCTGCTAAATCAGAACATTTTCACAATGGGTAAACTAACGATTCTGCAAGGACACCTAAGAAGAGGAAGTCAGCATGTCACATCTAACCCACGAGAATCTGTTGCTAGTTGCTACCCAAAAGCATTCTGTATACCCCTTTTTCCAAAGAAGGAAAAAAAAATTAGCAAAAACAAAGAGCAAAATTTACTGGACCTATACACGATTCTGCTGCTCTTTGTTTTCCATCTCTCTCACACTGTCTACTATATGTTGGATCTTCTTTGATAGACTCTCATTATGCTCCTCAATCTGCTCAAATATCAATTCCAAATGCCTTTTATACGTTGCTGCTCTCTTTTTCTCTATAGCTAGCTGCTGCGATAGTTCACGGATCTTATCATGTTCATTCTGCAAATAAACACCAACAGGTTAGTGCAATTTAAAAATAACACGACTAACATCATTTTATGCAATGCAGGTGTTTTTTTTTTTTTCTTTTTTCTTTTTTTATCAAAAAGCAATGCAGGTGTTGATAATTCCACTAAACATCCTTGAAAATGAATTCATATCATAGGCCTTTTTTTACTCCTAAACAAGTTGCCAATTGATATCAGGAAGAGCACAAAATCTTCAAGAAAGACAGCATTTAATACTTCCTGATATAGTATCTATCTAAATAACCGAAACTCATAGAGTGGGTATCCAAATCTCGAAAATGGGTCACGTCCAGATCCCCAAACATTTCCTAGGTTCTCGATACCATGGATCAGACTTGGTCCCACATCAGACTGCTATCTCAAGTACAGTCCCTGTCCCCAGAAGACAACATCTTATCCATAATAGTCTTAATACAAGATTCTGTATCCTACTAAGGGAGGTCTCCTAGTTCTAATAGGAGTCAACCTAGATCTCTTAAGCCTATCAGGAGTATGTATGCAACACTTATATATCGGCAGTCTCCAGTTTTAGCATCTCATCTCAATTCACTTTCCTTTATCTCTCTTCAGAGCCATTACTGACTTAAGCATCAAATGTTTTGTCCATCAAACCACCCAGTGCTCTCATTGATTTTGTAGGTCTATACTCGCATTAAGAAGCTAGAGCAACATCACTTCCCAACCAAAACTCTATAAAAAGCAAATTAACTAGTATGTCAACAAGAGAAGACAAGCATGCCTACCTTCACAGCTATTTCCTAAACCACCATACCATTGACAAAAGATATTAACTCATGCAATGAAAAAAAATACAAATACCTATGGTTTTATGGAACTTGCAATGTAATGTGTGACTCCATTTTCATGGATATGTTCATAAGGTTTTCCAAATGAACAAAAAAAAAAAGGTTTGATTTCACATAACAGGAGAAAAATTAAAAATGGAAAAAAAAAAACTTGAAATACAAGCATGAGACAAAGTCTAAAGCTGTATTACAAGGCAGCCACATAAATCATATTATACACAAAACAGGATTGATCAAGATCAACAAAAGCTTATTATCCTTATGAGATATAGAATCCTGATTAAGACAATACTCCCATTAGTCAGATTTCTAATAAAGCTCAAAAAATCTCAAAATTCTAATACCCAAAACATAAGGACCCAGCCATTCAAGCAAAGCTGGAATTACTAAAATATCAACAGCTTCAAAGACCAAGGATGAATACTTAAACCGCCAGCTAATTGAGTACAAAAGTAGATCATGATTATAAAAGGCATTGTTATGTCAATCAAAATAAAATTTATCTGATCTTTCATCTTGCCTTTCCTGGAGCTTGTTGTTGTCCACATAAATTATATACATGGTAGAAGTGTCACAAGAAAGATGAAAGCTAACCACTTCCAATTACAACATATAAGAAAACACAATCACATTCAGATGATCCCACAAACATGTATCACAAACTAATGAGGGAATTCTCCACATGCTAGTCAATATTCACTATGTTCTCAGCATCATGACTGTAATAAATTCAACAACCTAATGAAACTTAGCTTGACTTATTCCATTTCTACAGAGAGCCTAACCCAAAATATCAAGATAATTATATTAAATTCAACAAGCTAATAAAACCCAACTTAACGCTTATTTTTCAAGCAAGAACCTGGTCAATAATACCTAGATAACAGTGTTTGTAGAATCAACCATACAATCGCCCTCAACAATATAACCTTAAGGACAATGACTATGCAGTGTACTGATTTTTGAGCTACAGGATACTGAGGAAAGTAGCATCAAACATAAAGTTCACAACTCGGCATGCATGCTACAGGTAGATATGACTGAACCATTATAAATGCCTTCACATCTAGTGTAGAAATGGAAAACAATTTAAGCCAACATCCTTTTTCCAGATTGAATTTCTTAGAAAGGATTTAAAAAAAAGTAAAGACAGGTGAAAAAAAAAAGATCTATGGAAAGTGATGTGGTTACTCAAAAGTGTTTAACCTACAAATAACACAATCAAAAGGATAGTAATGGAGACAACCTAAGGCTGTTTTATAGGTTCTTCAGATTTCATTGAGATTTTCCAAGAAATATTGATTCTAGTGAAATCCTATAATGAGTATTGTTCAGAGGAGATATAGTCCAATCATGTTAACTGTGTAGTTGGTTTTTGCAAGCCTTCAAATTTCATGTACACTTTTTTCAGGTAACTCAAGTTCAAATTTTTCACACAACTCATGTACTATTTTCTTCCAAGGAGCTCTTCAAAGAGATTATATAACAACACAATACCAAGTCTACATAACGGGTGAGCAAGCACTAACCGGATATTGATCATAAATGCAATCCCTTCGGCCTTTACCAGGTGTCAAAGGATGAGTGTGTTCCTTAACAAACTTTGTAACAACCCATTTACCAGAACTTACTTTCCTCACCAAAATCATTGCTCTGCAGCCAACCCTCGTCTCTGCCCTTTGTCTTACAATTTTTTCACGCTTGTCAGGCATTCTATAACCCTCTTTATTACAAACAAGAGCCCGACCAATGGCAGATCCATCACGCCTTGATCGAGAGAGTTTGCTTACACGGATGATGAATCCCACACGTGTAGCATAAGCATTGTAAAATGCATGGGCAGCTGCTTCAGATTCAAATTCCTGTCCCACATAGGGCTCATCTGCTGGGACTGTTCCTGCAGAGGGCACTCCATCCAGGATTGCATCCTTACCCAAAGACTGTTTATCCACTTTATCATCCTGATCTTGTTGAAAATCCTCGTCAGCAGAAGTTACACCAATTTCACTTTCATCACAAGCTTTGCTATCTTCCAACTCAACAGTTCCCACCATGACACCATTGGCATCACCATTTACCCCAAACTCCACTGCAATAATAAGCAGTTATTTCAATTGCACATACCCATGGCAGAGCTAAATTAACAAAAAAAAACAAGGCTATTGGCGTTATCTTACACCCAAAAGAAAAATGGGGAACAAGAAAATGTTCATCCTTATATTTCCTGTAATTTGCACATCAAGTTTAGATGGAATGTTTTTTCAATTTTATCCCATCCATCATCAGCCAGACGGCAAATCTTTAACCTATAAGTGGAGAAAAAGAATTCAAATATTCATCCTTGTCCCAACAAACACAATGATGGTTCATTCCTGTATACAGATATTGCAGTCCTGAATTATTTAGCAAGGATAGACAGAAACAACTCTACAAATGAAAATTGGCAGTAAAATTGGGTCGGAAAGAAATTCGATTAGATGACGGTATTGATTTGAAATTGAAGCTAAGAACTCCAATCCAATTCTAACTCTGATACAATTGAAAATCACATTTTCAGTGTTTCCACTGAATAAAGAAGTAAATGTTGGAAAAGAAAATTCTTCAAATCAGCATGTTCTACTCCCAAGTTATTTGAGGGAAAAAACCCACATTAAACAACAAAAGTTACCCGAAACCCAATTATTCTCTAACAGCCATTAGACCCGAACCAGAAAATTTCAATTAATCCGGTAGCCATAGAATAACTACAAAAAAGCAAGAGCCACAGAGAGAGAAGGAAAGGTTGGGAAGCTTACTATTGACGGGCGGAGGAAATAGGAATGATGCGAGCACACCAACTAATGGTTAATACATATGAAAATTAAACAAATAATTATCGATTTACTGACGATGATGGAAAAGAGGGAAAAATGCCACACGAGGTTAGACAATCACCGGAGGTGATGAGAGTATCACCAGCGACGACAGAGAGGATGTAGGTGATGATTGTGGATGAGGAGAAAGGAAAAGGTATTCAGGTGAAGGGGACGGCCAAATCGTTGGAGTTGATCGCGACGTCCGTAGCTAGGAGTTGGGCTCTGTGAGTCGGTAACTATCCTTAATGTCGATTCTGAGTTTGGGATTAGGTGATTAGGGTTCAGACGTGGTCTAGACCCTAGAGGTGAGAAATAGGAAAAGAAATTCTGAGGGGAAATGAGTGAATGGATGGGGAAGGAAAAGGAATGAAAAGTTTTTGGTCGGATGGAGAGGAGGAAGAAAAGATAATTAGGGGTTTGCAATTACTTAGTTAGTTGCTGAATTAAAATAATTAATGGGTTTTAAGTAATTGGCATTGAAATCTATAGAAAGTTACAGATTGTAAATAAAAAAGGAAAAACAAAACCCAATGAACTAAACTCCAAAATTAACAAGAATCAAATAAAATCCAAGTGTAAGGAAAATGAGATCAAATCAAATTAAAAATAAATAAAAAAAAGAAGAAGTTCAATATAAATTTTCCATTTACCATTATTTTATATCGAACTATAACGGAATTTAATATAAATTCTAACTCAAATAAAAATAAATTTAATAATTATTATTAATAATAATATCAACACTTATATAATTAAGTAAAGTGTATATAATAATAAATATTTATATGCAAATATTTAATTTAATAATAATAAAATTAATTACTTTCTCTCTCATCATTTTTATTTATTTTATTTTTTATATATATTAAAAATATAATTTTTTATTAATTTTTTAATTATAATAATTTTAAATGTATTAAATTTTATTAAATATTAAAAGTGTTTTAAATTTTTTAAAATAAAATAAAATTATAATAATTAATTTATATATTATTATATTTTAAAAAAATAAATAAATAAAAATTATAAAACGAATAAAATATATGATTTCGGGCGGTTCATAGCCTTATTTTATACTATACAGCATTTGGGTTGCAGTGTTAACAAACAATCAACAACTGTACATAAATAAACACTTTACAATGTTTGTAATTCTCTTCAAATCAAACAATCAAAAAAAAAAAAAAACTGAACAGCATCAAAATAAAAGCAGGAAAGACAAATAACCATCAATAAAAAAATATTATATATTCAAACCCATCATAGAACTAAACTGAAGAAGAAAAAGCATAAAGTGTTTGTAACCCATCAATGACCATGCAACAATAATCTCAAATAGGTAACAAGGAAACTTCGAAGGACAATTGACGAGGGCGTGGCAATACGAGGGTAGCAAGGCGAGGGAAGATTTGTGATTGAGGTGGTGCCACTGTGATTCTGACATCATGGCTTCCTGTTTTTTTTTGTGACGGAGGTATGATTTGAGACTGAGTCAACTTTTACTGTTGTGAGTCAACTACGCGAGACTGTTTTATGTTGATGCATGACACTGCATGAGCAAGGTAGACTGCTTGATAAGCTGAAGACGAAAGGATTATGAGACGCTCTAGACTCAGGACGGGGAGGAATAATTGAAGGGAGCGACAGAATTATAAAAGGCCCAATTGAGTATGAAAGCATGATAGAATTATATATAAATTAAATTATTTTTAAAATATTCAAGATTTAATTAGATAAAAAAAATTAGTAATACAGAGAATTGTTTTCTTATTAGAAATTATGGATTTACAATTAAAAATAATTATATTTTATCAATAGAGTCTAATAAACGTGGGTAGTTTTTTTTTTTTTTTTTCCCTAAAGTAAGCTGTTCCTTTTTATCAATAGAGAAAATTATTCAACATTGTAATGTGAAGGTGTTACGCATGCTTTATTTATTAAAGGGAGTATGCATTTTCATGGGACGAACATTTTTCATAATTTTATTGAATAATAAAATAAAATAAAAATTGGGCATATATATGAATTTTTTACAAAGAACGTTTTCTATAATTTCCTTGAATAATAAAATAAAATAAATTTTTAGCATAAATATGAATTTTTTTACAAATGATTTTGGAAATAAAAAAATTATTATTTTAAAAAATAAACGTTTGAGTTATTTGTTCAAAAATAAAAATTTTATGTCAAATAATCAAGTTGAGACACAAGGATTTGATTGCATATCTAACAACAGCAAAGGGTTTAAATGCATTTTGCCTTTATATGCACTCTATATAAATAACGGCAAAGGAAAAACTGTTATGCAAAACCCTAAAAACCAGAGTTTTGAGACATCTTCAATTCCAGGTATCAGAGAGAGAAACGGATCAGCAGCCGCCAGCTACCGTAACCGGACTTCCATTGAACTGCACCGACCGACGGAATTCACAACCAAATTTCCTTAACTGAACAGAAAAATGGACGGAGCCCAAGCGGGGCTGTCACTGATAAAGCAGTTGGCTTCCTGCGACAACAAAAGCCGAAATAGATCCCTCGGCGTCCTCCTGAAGACCTGGCTCCCATCACAATCTCAAATCTCCGACGATGACATGAAGAAGCTTTGGAAAGGCCTCTTTTACTGCGTCTGGCATGCCGATAAGCTGCCCGCCCAGAGTCACCTTATTGATCGCCTCTCTTCTATTCTTCCTCAGCTCCATCTCCCTGTTTCTGTTCAGTACTTTTCTGTGTTTTTGCTCACTATGCGCCGCGAATGGACTGGTATAGATGGTCTCAGGTTAGACAAGTTTTATCTATTGATTCGTAAATTCATGCACTTCTTTTTCCTTCTCTTGAAGAAAAATTCTTGGGATTTGGAGCTTTCCGCTCGTTTGATGAGTGTATTGGTAGAGAACACCTTTTTGGCTGATGATAAATTATTGGGCAATGGTGTCAATTATCATATTGCTTCTGTGTTTCTTGAGGAGCTTAGACCTTTGCTTCCGCTGAGTAAGGAAGTGGTTGATGTTCTACTGGGGCCTTTTGTTTCCATTATGGGAAAGATGTCCGATAAGATCCTGTTGGGTAAGATTAAGAGTAATGTGTTTGATTGGTTGTTGAAAATGGGAAATAAGCTTTTGGAGATCAAGAAATCAATGGTTGACGTTGATTCTGGGGATGATGCCTTTGTGTTAGGTTCAATAGCTTTAGCTTTCGGATTTTCTGCCAAATTTTATGAGTTGGGTTCTGCAGTTGAGTGCCCTCAGGGGAATAGGAAAGTTTTATTCGGTTTGCATGAGCAGTTTTTGAAGTTAGAAAAGGATTTTGCATCCTTGGGGATTGATATTTCCTTACCTGAGATCAAGGAAGACACTGATGAAGATGAAGTGCCAAATTTAGTTCCTCTTTCCACTGGAATGGAAGGGGCTGGTTCTGATACTGATATGGCAAATATGTCTGGTAGCAAGCGTTTGAAAAAATGCAAAAAGGGGAAGAAGGCATCGAGCAGCAGTAGAAAAAAGACCAAGAAGCAGAAGGATTTAATTTCTGATTGTGACACCGAGGAGGATGATAATACGGTTGTGCCAAATTGTGGCAAGTCAAATGAAGAAAGCAATCATGATTCAAATTTGATAACATTTAATGAATCTGTGATATCAAACCTCCAAATGCAGTTTGAGAAAGTTGCTACAGAAGTGAACTTGGATAAGAACGTTGGAAGTGCTTGTGATTTTCTTGAAGTCTCTGGAAATGGTATCGTCTCCAAGAAAAGGAAGAGAGCAAAAGGTATGGATAAGCAGCAATCTGATGATCCAGAACTGAGAGGAGAGGTAAATGATAACAGTGGTGCAACTGTAAAGAGTACTGAGAAGAGTGCCAAGAAAGTAAGGTTTTCCATGAAAAACAACTTAGTGTGGAAGCCTCACAGTCCTTTGCCTCCACAAAGTTTGAGAATACCTCCATCTGTGACCCCTCGAGGAAGTGCTCTTAAGAAAGGGATACCTCCAGGTCCCATTAGGGAGATGCCTGCAACTAAAAAGGCTAAACAGAAGGCCAAAGCTGTGAAGAAGAGTCGGAAGGTAATAATTGGTGTTGCGCCTGCTATTAAACGCCTGAAGAAGTTGAAGACTGTTTCCATCTAGATAGTTTCATGGTCATCAAATCACTTACTTTTGTTCATCTCATGCTCTCTTCTGTTGGTAACCTGTCTCAACTTTGAAAATTAATTATGCTATTTGATTTCTTCTGTTGAGTGAAAGACAGATGATGCAAATGATTGATTGAGGAATCTCCTAACTGTTTGATCCATTTTCAATTTATTTATTTTTCTTGAGCTCCGCCTTGAATTATCATTAACTGTTTGATCCATTGCTGGCAACTCTATTCCATTTGAGAAAACTGGTATGGTTTGTATTGGAGAGCAGGGGATTCTTTTTCCAGGAGTGCTTTAATGGATTGAAATTAATATGTAATACGGATGCTACAAGGATTTTGCTTTTTTGATCTTATATTGGATGATAATACTCTGAATTCATCAATTAGCTTCCAATGAGTGTTATTCTTGGAAGATTGCAATCGTAGGGATCCCAATAAATTTTGGGCTTAGGGTCCTTCATTAGCAATAACTTTTAGCCAAAATTGTGTTCTTCCTATTTTTTTTAAAAAGATATTTTTTAAAGAATATTTTCAACAGCACAAAATATCTTCCACTACACACTGAAAAAAAAAGTGAAGGTGCTTCCACTTTTCGTAGCTCGACTTTCCTCAGAAGTTGCTTGATTGTTTGATGGATTGCTATTGAAGATGGTCATGGAATGTGTGTTTTCCAGAGATGAGATTCATTATCTGTAGAAGAAGAAGAAGAAAGGCGATCCCCAGAACAAACATAAAAATCTAAGTAAAAGTGCAGCAACTTTGGCAGGTCAATTTTACTCCCATATTGTGTGTTTTTTATTCTCTGGTATATTATAACTACAACTCTTTATTTGGGGCGGTAGCAAAACTAAACGTGTTCGTTATGACTTGAGAGAGAGTGACCGCACTAGAACTTCCCCATGTTCTTTAGGCACCAATAGAACAACCCGATCTAGATATTCATATTCGATACTGTTGGAATTAGGAAGCTTTACTTCTGCTACGTTGTATTTTTCCTTTTTTATTATTATTTTTAAATATACCGTAGCACTCCCAGATTGCATTCGAAAGGTAAGGAAGGACTTGAGGAGATGTGGCTAATAAACATAAATCTAAGGTTTTTATTATGACTAATTGGTGTCATCAAGCTTTTTAAACGCTTAAACACTGTAAAATTCATATCCTACGTTCAACTCAAGCTTGTTCTTCACCAATTCAGAAACAATAGCACCGAGCCACTTTCTTGTAACAAATAGCGACTCTAGAGACCAGAGCTGCATTTCCTGCTCACTCTAATATACGATATGCAGACAGCTCCCAAAGCTGCACGCCTCGGCATGCTCAAAGAAAGAAAAATAAATAGATTAAGAATGACCAAATAGGAATCTCTCAACACAACCACTAGACTAGCAACATGTCTGAAGTTCTCTACAATAGTTGTCTTCCATGAAGCATTAAACAGAATGTAAGGGATGGAAATGGCAAATTGCACGTGACAGTATCAATATCATCCAGCATTCATATGTTACTATGCCTACAGAGAATAAAAAGCTCATGAAAGTGATTGTTTTTTTTTATTTGAACCATTAAGTTAGTCAGCTTGAAAACCCAAATGATACATCTGACTGAAGTGCACAATCATCTATTGTATAACTATTTCCAAGTAGAACCACCAAGCCTAATAACCTCTTCACCACCATTATCCCTTCGAGGTACTCTTTCCAGAGCAGCATCCCCTTTCTGATCACCTAAGTCACCATACAAATCCTTGAGCTTTGCCAAATTGCTAGATGCAGACGTCTTCTCCTTGCTTACATCCTTATATGGACTAGAAAGACGATCAAATGATGCCACACCAGTTTGCAAACTTCGGCTTCTGCTTCGGCTGCGACTCCTGCTTCGGCTGTGACTTCTGCGAGAGCTGCTTTCTCTATGGTGCCTACTTCCTTCACGACTACTCCTTTCATAGTCCCTTCTGCTTTCTCTCTCAGAATACCTGGACCTACGATCATAATCATATTTTCGCTCTCTGTCCCTGTCTCGACCCCGATCTCGGTCAAGGTCCCTGTACCGATCTCTTTCCCGTTCCCTCTCCCGATCACGGTCCCTCTCTCGATCTCTTTCACGGTCCAAATCCCGTTCACGTTCCCTATCTCTTTCCCTATCCCGATCACGTTCCCTATCTCGGTCTTTTTCACGGTCCAAATCCCGATCCCGATCTCTGTCCCTGTCTGAATATTCTTTATCAGAATATTCACGACTCTGGCTGCGACGACTACTGGGTGATCTTCTAGGGTCATCACTAATTCTATCATAAGAGGGTGGAGGTAATGTGCGACGAACAGGTGATGAGTCCCTGGTTGATGCGCGATGAGGAGCACGCTGACCAAATGAGACTGAAAGAGCAGCCTTCACAGATGGCGGTCGCCGTGCAGTGTCATCAGATCCATGGCGAACGGAATCCCCTGTTGCACCAGAAGGTTTGGTGGGAAGCTTCACCTTCTCAAGATTAGACACAATCTGCCGCAGTACAGGAACTGGAATGCGGGGAAAAAGGGTATCAAAGTAGTACTACAAGAGAAAACATGTCATATTAATTCCTTTTGCCTAAATAAGTACAACACAATATGAAACTAGTACAAAGGCATATCGGAAGCTGATTGCAGCTAACCTGTCCAAGAAGCAAGTCACGCACATATACACCCATCGTACACTTCCGTCCATTAGAACCCGGAGAGAATTCCTGAAATATGATATCACCATTAGAACAGATTATAACAAAAAATGGTAGACATTCTGGAATATTACAGATACACACAATTATGTTCTCATGAAGTTTGTGCGAGGATTAGTTATTCACAGTTGTAAGAATTTATATATACCATACAGTTCTAGTGAAACATAAGCACATAAATACTAGGTGGATAGGACTAATAAGTTAATTGCTTGTACACAAGTTTAACAGGAACTACTATGGATTGCTACATTAAAGATGCGTTTTCATAGTTGCTCAAAGTGACACAGAGCCTAAACCATTAAAATTAATCCTTGAGGTTGGAATTGAAATATTATTTAGAATAATATTGATTCCTTGCAACTTAATATATAACTTGCAACCCAATAAATTATGTTATGGCTAAGAAAAACGACAGGCTAAGATGGAACACAACTGAATGAAAATTAAATGGATGATAAAACACCAAACAATACAAGTATGTGGATTATGTGAAATATAAAATAAACAAAACTAAAATGTAATTGTGATTCTGCATAATACTACAGACATGAGATCTTCATAAGCAAGACAATAAATACATCTCATAACATATACCACTTCTTTATGACCATATCATAAGAGTGTTTTTCCCTTTGGCCAATAGGCGTTTATCTGAAGCGAGGATGAGGAAAGCAACAGTTATTCTCATGGATTTGGATTCAGATTTCTTGGGATCTCAGGACTTGTGAAGACATAAAAGAAAGGTGCTTGAAATTTGTAAAGCAATCACAAAGATGATCATAAAGTGGGGCATCCAAAATGCCACTCCAGCACCACCCCAAAGGCTTCCCAAAAAAAATCTTATGGATGAATATAAACTGCAAATTGTGCAAGGCATGAGAAAATACCTCATCATCTTTAATATATGGTTCAAACCAATTCCATAAAGTCTTTGGATCAGCAGCATATCTCAAATAGAGAAATCCAACCTGCAATCAAACTTCAGGGCATCAAACTGTGTCACATGCTTAATATTAAAATTCTGTAACTCAGCCTACAATAACAAGTAAATAGCACAAATCAAGCACAAGTTACTGCTCAAATGGGATAAAGGGAAAAGGAAAAAAATGTACATGCAGTTAGTTAAAAATTGAACCTCTAAAACTTTGATGTCAACAAAATACAAAATACTTATCCTTAGCTTCAAAGAACTGAAACAGTGCAATGACAGGACCTGGGAGATGCACAAGGGATGTATACTGGTTCTGTTGTTTACATATTCCCAGAGAAAAGAATATCAGACTAAATCTAGGAGTGAATCAAAAAATGAGACACCTCAAACCTTGGTTTTCCGTATATCTGCTCGGGAAAGCAAAGGCAGTGTTAGGTGGGAGTTTGAAAGTCCTAGCAACTCAAAGAAACAAGGACACCTCAAACTTGTTTTGTAGAATCTGCTATAAAAAACAAGGGCATTATCATGCGTGTATATATGTACTAGATCATCAAAATAAAGACTTTCAGATGACCAAAATCAGATGTATTTGTCCATTACCTCGTTAGCAAACAACCTCTTCAGTTTTGAATAGTTCACACTCCGGCAAATCAACAAATATGATAAAAGTGTCATTCAAATTGCAGCAAATTCATAAGAATATGACTCATGCCATAAATACAGATCATTGAACAAATAAGAGTGGAAAGTCCCATTGAAAACTTTTATTCTATTTATGTAATTGAAGTCAAGCATAAGTACTAGCACAAAACACAGAATACCCACAAAGACCATAATAGTAATCACAAGAATACTGAAAAATTGATGTATACATAATTACTGGTGTCAAATTATTAGCTTATTGACTTGAATAACATAGAAAATATTGTCAACATGGAAACATTTAATAACAAAAAAAACTTGGTCATAATAAACAGCAGCGGAACCTTCCCTTTTACTTGCAAAAAAAATTAGGGGCAGAAGGGAAAAAAGTCAAAGAGAAAACCAGTAGTTGAAGAAACATGAACACAATCAAAAAGAAAAAGAGACAAACTATTGAAACTTGAACCATGAACTGGTGGTTGGAATCCCAAATTTACAATGCACAAACCAGAGAAAGCGTACAAGCAACAACAAAAAGTAAAGAAAAGTGAGAAGTTTATTCAACAAAATGTTTACTTGCCATGTACCATAATTATCAAAAATGAAAACACAAAAGCAGTTTGCAACCCACATCAAACAAGTCCAAGTAAATGTAATTTTGCTTCCACTCTAAAATATGAAAGATGCTTTATAGTTAATGTTAGTTTCCATTTTGCATTCTCAGGGGATATTAGATGCAGATAAATTAAGAAAAGACAAGAAATTTCTTTTGTATCTGTATAGATTACAAACATTTATGTCAAATAATTGTTAGGCAACGATAATTGCAACAAAAAATTTAACAAAAAATTGTCAGTATTAAAGAAATAACTAAAGAGTGGAGAAAACAACTTTGAAACTTAAAGGTATGTGCTAATCTGAGGCCAATTAAGAAAATCACAGGAACAGCATCTGGAAAATGTTCACGTTCCACATGCCAAGACTCTTTGGAATATTAAATAAATGTTCACCATACAAGAACATATTAAATTATACTATTAACAAATATCAACCAATATTGATTCTCCACCCAATGAAATCACTAACAACTAGAAATTGAAGTAGGGCATGGCAAAATTACCGCTCTGATATAAGGAGAATCATTGTGCTTTAATAAACCATGCATTTGTTTGACTGTGAGTTTCATGGTAAAAAACTTGTACAAAAGACAGAAAGCAGTTGACGGCCCCCGGCAATTTCCAGTCATCCATGGCTCCACATGATCAACTTGATTGTATATTTCATCTATTACTTCATGATACGTTTTCAACCGATAAAGCTCCTTGAAATAATCCGATGACAGAATGTTCATACACAGAACCTTCTCTAATAGCGAGTCAATGGGCTTCCCACTTGTCTGTATCTCCATAATTGATTACTAATGCACTCCTAAGATTTTAGAGTCCAAATGAGAATCTGTAAATATCTCAAAAATGTTAGTTATTTAAACATAATAAGAAAAAATGTTCCGTTTTCTCGAAAACCCATAAAACCCAAAACAAAAGACAGACAAAGCCGAGTTGCATGATAAAAAAAAAACAGCCGAGTTGCATCTTGAAAATTGAAATACAAATAAAATGAGCACAAGAATTAAAAACCAAGCAAAATTCGAATTCGTTCTGCTGACACAGTGAACAAAATAGAGATAAAACAGCAACTCAAGCAGGTAAAATATCGATTCCATTTCTTTACGATGACTCAAAATCGGTTTCTGCTAAGAGAAGAGGGAAAAACCCTAAAATGCGACAACAAAGGAAAGCGAAATACCTACCGAAAGAGAGGGGACAGAATCCGAAATCGAATCGAATAAAAGAGCCGCCAAAATCACGATCTTCCTGAAGCTTAGTGGTTTGGTTCTTCCGCTTTTTGGCGAGCGGCAATCAGAAAATCAATTGCTCTGAACAGAAAACCTAACGCCGAAACGAGCAACGAGAAAGAGAAACTTTGCCCTTTCTCATCTTTTATTTATTTTATTCTATTACTAAAAAAAATGCCCCTATCAATAGAAGAGAGAGGAGGCCCAACCGGAGCATGACAACCCGAAAACCTGGCCCAAAATAAATGAAGATTCCATATCGAATGTTTATTATCTTTTTTTTTCTTTAAAAAAAAAAATCAAACTGAATATTTTTCTTAGCAGGGAATTAAGGGTCTTTGTTCCGTAAGAAAAATGAAGTGATAGGGAGGGTAGAAATCATTCATATCAAAAATTTTTAGATGAATTCAATGAACGATAAATTCAAACAATAATAAAATGAGTTTCATATATTTTTTCATGTGAATCTACTTATTTGTATATTGATCTAAAATGGATCGATTTAGGTAAATATTCTCTATTCACGTATTTAAAAAAAATAAATAGTAAAATTGAAAAAGTGCATTGGTCAACTGTATGCGTACTTCCATTTTGAATTATTTAAGGTTTAGATGAAGTGAATCCTTTCTCTTGAAAAAAATGCAGTTATACTATACTAATTTTAATTTTTTATTTATACTTTTGTAGGTTGATTTTAAGTTGACTAAATTTATGAATTTTTGAATTGACTGAATGTACACACTTATATTCAAAAAATAAAATCAAAAGTAAAAAATTCATGTTATTAACATGAGAAAAAAGACACTAATTATAAAACCCATTGAGATGAGGGGTTATGGCTGTGGAAAAGGCCAACTAATCACACTTCCTACAAGAATCTATGACTACATATGTTGTCGTACATAGATGAAAACTGAAACACCAACAAAAATTACATTTTACAAATGAACTCCCATTGAGGTGTGGTTTCACTTTGTCGTTCCAAGCTTGGACATTTTCAAAATGTTAAGATTTCATTCCCAGATTTGCAGCTTCAACACTTGCTGTTCAACATGTGGAAACTCGGCTCTCTTGGTATTGTCAAAGGCCTGCTTGATCTGCAGCAAGTAAAATGGCAATTGTAAATAGTGAGCAACAAAATAGAAAACTTCATTTACATGAGCTTCAATCTCACTGCCCTTTTTTTCACCTTTGTGGAAAGAAAGGTCTATCAAAGAAAGGCATCAACTGGGCTCTTGGGATCATTTCTTTTCTCAGCATGCGGATCTCCTCCTCTTCTATGATCTGCTCCACAAGTTCATATCACTTTTATCAATGCTATACCAAATTCACTCTCACATACAACTCAAACGAAAAGTTTTCTGAACATATCCTGCAGACTATATATATATATACCTTTTGGATCTTTTCTATTTGTTTCTTCTGTAGCTCCATGATGTATAGTTTGGTTGCAACCTGTGAGTTCAGGAAAAACAAAATAAAAATTTATTTTCTGGCCCATCGGGAACTCTTAGAGGCTATATATGATTCTACGTGAAATTTGAAGTGAACAGAAAGTCGCTCAGCCTACTCACAGAATAGTTGAACATTGCACGTTTATAAGCTCTTTGTTCAGTGTGAAGTTTGAACTCTTGGGGCTTACTGTTTTCCTTGGCTAGAGTCTTTGTGGTAGCCTGTACGTATACGATCACAAAGCCTCTCAATTGCGAGAAGAGAGAGAGATAGATAAGGTCTAGTAGAAATTTACCTTATTGGACCTGTCACAGAGTCTCTCCTTGACTTCATCTTTTGCCTGTGACAAATACTACCAGTTGTAATAGCTTTCAGAGAATGAAAAATAAAAAATAAAAAGGAAGAAGTAAAAAAAACATAGACATAATAAAACAACCTTGAGAGTATATTTTGTGCTTGCTATATTCTCCATGTTCACTAAGCTCTCTAAGAATCTGATGGCAGTAATAGAAATTGGATTGGAATTTATAGAGAGAGAGGACAATCAAAGTTTGGAGATTTGTAATTGTCTGACTTCCTTGATCTGTTGCTACATCACAAACATGCAGAGGGATTTGCATGCTCTTTTACACCAAACTTTCTGATTAAATCTCCCTCTCATGCACACATATTTGTGATACTGCTCCAAGTTCCTTCAATTCTCCTCTTGCTATATTCATCAATCAATAATAAAATATTATATCCCACATTTTCTTTTAACTAATCAAAACGCTGACTAGCTTATACGTATCCGCATGCTTGCTTAATGCTGGCTTATGGTTTTAGCTCAATAGATACAGCTGAAAATTTTTCCTTGTAAATTTGGAGAAAAGAATGGCTATGACTCAATTGATATATCTAATCGGAATTTTTTTTTTTTTTTTCTGAAGAAAAAAGGCTTCCTAAATAGGGAATTTTCTAACAAGCTTATGATTTTTTTTCTACTTGAGCATTCTGAATGAGTATAGAGCTGTATCTCATCTGGTCTAAATCCCAGGATTCAAGCAACTCAGTTGAGTTGTCCAAAGCGAGTGAAAACTATAGCTGCATTGCTTCATGTCACTTTCCCTACAGGTAATGACTGTCTAAAAGTTCCTTTAGAAAAAAAAAAGACTGTCAAAATCAAGGGCAGAAAATGACACTCGGTAGTTAACCACCAACTTTTGTTTCTTGTTAAAGCCGTTATCCAACCAAGGCAGGCAGACTGAACAAAAAGGGAATGTATAATGCTATGTTTTGAGGACCAAAAGTTGCCTTGAGCTTGAAGAAGCTCTTTTGGTGGTGGGTCTTCATGCTTGATGTTATTGCTAAGAGGCTTTTCCATGTTTGTTGGACGTTCACAGATTGCTTCTTCCTTGGGAAAATTTTATATATATACATACATAAAATTTTAAAACCACAACCAAGAGGACACATGACTCCTTACAAAGAGCGCAGATCATAAACAGCGAGCATATAACATATATATAATTTAAAAATATAAGTATATAAAATTTTTTTACACAAACTTAAATATAAGAATCGATTTGTATACTCAGTTAATTAAAAATTAAAATATCATATTAATAAAAGAACTCTATATTTTCTCTAAACGTGTCAATTTTTAAATTGGACGGTTTATACAGCTAAGTGGGGTCAAAAATTTTCCCAAAAGTATCTCTTCCTCATCCACTTTGATCGAAAATCTGAGAATTGCAATTCTCTATTGAAGGGACTAGTTGTCCTCTATAGGAGGATCTAAAGGGCTTGAGCTTGGAATTGATGGGCTTACGATAACCACACAAGGGACCATATGTCCAAGTCCAACATAATCTGATTCCGTAATCTCATTATTTTGGAGCCTCAGTATCTGAAAGGGCCTTTTCACCAATGGGCTCGAAAAGGGTTGGTTTAGCACTGTCAAAATGGGTTTAACTTTGTGGACAATTCGGAATTGTATGTATTTTTTTATAAACTGAATAAAAAATTTGAGGCTCATTTTTAAAATGAATCTTTTTTGTTTAGCTTATTTTGGAATCGAGCCTGTTTGAATTGAACCGAACGGATTCAAAAACTTTCTATTTTAGAGATACTGAAATAATCTCTTTTTATTAATTAATTTTATTTTTTTATAAATAAAAATCAAGATGTGATGATAATAAAATAGTAAATTGAAAAAATTGTATTAATTTTTAAATAAAATTTGAATATTATTGATTTAGAGAAAGATGATATTGATTGATATTCTTTTATTTTGTGTAATTTTTAGTAAGTTTATTTTATTCAATAGATGATTTTAGTAGGTTTTATTTAAAGTTTAAAAAAATTATAAAATTAAAATCTATTTATTTATTATAATATTTTTCTTTGTTTATTGATCATAATTAGTATAATATGTAAATTAATTAATAGTGTTGATTTACTAATTTTTTTAATTTTAATTCAATTTTAAAAAAATAAGCCGTATGCAGATTCGCTACAAATTGGATCAAATTTAAATATTAAAAATTTATTTTTTAATAAGATTTTTTGTCCCAATCCATTTGAAAATTGAACTAGTATGAATTGAATAGTACTAGACCAGATAATCTTTTTAAGGGCAGTAGATTGGATCTTGTTAAAGGCAAAAGGTCCAAAAATAAAAATAAAATCGGTGCATTAAAGAATGTTATAGTTTTAAATCCTATATATAAAGTTCTTACTTACCTTTCGACAATTGCCTTGTAATTTTATAAGTAATCATACATGAAATAACACAATTGTGATACGATTTGTTGGTCAACTTTATATTAATGAAAATATTTATTTTTTTTTTCATATTGATTTATATAAACTTATAGTGTAAGCAAATTTTATATACCGACTCCGATCTTATGCCATGCGTCATACGGATCCAGTCTTGGTAGTCGCAATCAAA
The DNA here is from genome assembly GCF_001659605.2 of Manihot esculenta. NCBI lineage: Eukaryota > Viridiplantae > Streptophyta > Magnoliopsida > Malpighiales > Euphorbiaceae > Manihot > Manihot esculenta. Next base: position 6,231,037 of record NC_035162.2, on the reverse strand, counting down.
ATATGCTTAGCAGTTAAGCCCCACACGATGCCACGTGTTGATGAAAAACTGCTGATTATCTTTATCTTCGCTAAAAAGGGAATAAACTATTGAGAGCACGTTCACATTCCAGAAATTTCAGTACATAAATTTTGTTTTTCTTTTGGCATTTCTTTTGTTTTTTTTCCTCCTCTCCTAGCGCATATTTATTTGATTTGATTTTTTTCTCATTTTATTTTTCTATTTCCTTTATTATTTTTAATATAATTTTTTATTTAAAATTAAAATTTTAATCTAATTAAAAATTTTTTCTAACAATTCATTTGCTTAGAATGAGAATCCAATTCTTCTTGTTTTAAAAAATTTTCATTTAAAAAGTTGAAGTCTACATGTTGTAAAGATTTATCTAAACTTTTTTATTACAAAATAATCATATTAATAAACTGAATGTATTTTTTTTCTCAAACAAGCATATATCTTCCATGAAATGTATAATTATATTTACTTTCTAATTTTGTTTATTATATATTTTATTTTTCATCTATTAAATTTATAGTTTTAAAAATAACAAATATAGGCACTCCTAGATTTAGTCTGATGATAAGTGTATCCGGTTAAACCTGATAGATCTCAGATTCGAATTTCCCATCCCCCATTTCAAAAAAAAAATAATAAATATAGGCATTCTGAGACTTAGCCTGGTGGAAAGTGCATCCTTATAATCTTGTGAGTTCAAAAGTTCGACTCCCCCACCCCTATTTCAAAAAAAAATAATAAATATAGTTTCACAATTATTAATAAATAACAGATTAAATTATTATAAATTGATTAAAGTGTATATTTTTTATTTTTTAAATTATTCAAAATTATATTTGAAAATTTATAGAAATTCATTCAAATAAAAGTTTTATCATTTGGATTTGAAAATGTGTATATAAATAACTTTTTTACACGTATGTATTTATAAATACATTTTAAAGAATATATATCATTTTTGGGAGAAGGAAAATATATTATACTAAAAATAATAAAGGAAATAAAAATAAATGAACGAAGAAAAATGAACTCAAGGAGAGAGAGAGAAAAAAAAAAAGTAAAATTTATGTACTCAATTTCTTTTAGCTGCACTTCACCAATCCAGATGTGCAGATTAAAATTGATCGGACGGTGGAGAGAATATCGTGCTCTCTGCAGCCGTTCCCCAAAAAAAATTATGATTTGTTGAGAAATCCATATCTCCTAGGTCCCAATCTAACTTCAATTTCTCTCTCTCTTTCTCTTTGCCATGGATGGACCGGTCGAAACGGAAGGGGTAAACGGCATCGACCATCGCCAGAAGAAAGTTGCTCGCCGGAAGGAGACTCTCTACGACGTGCTTCATCTTATGCTAGGAAGGATCTTCTTCCAGGATTCCGATGTTTCAGCACCGCTAGTGCAGCGGATCAAGAACTCTTTATCGGAGAATGGTCCTCTTCTTAGGGACGCTACTACAAACACTGGCCGGAAAGTTCTCCTGTGGACTCGCAGAGGCAGCCCTCTGCGGTTACTTCTCGTAATTTCTGTAAGTACTGTTACTATCAGTCTTTCACTTCTTTAGCAATATTTTATTTTTAATTTTACTTTATATGTTTTATTGTTGAATTAAATTTTAGTAATTTATTTAATGATAATAATCGACAAAAGAATGGGTAACTTTAATTAATTCAAGCAACTGGAAAAGTAAGATAATGTCCGAATTTATTTTTTCATTGAGCTTTATGACATCGAGTATGGATTCCTATTTGTACCTAATTTTACAAATTTGATGATTGTTAACTTTTAAAACCTCTGCAGGTTGGGACTATCACTCTTCTAACCTTGACAGGACTGCTTGTGTTTATGCTTTTCTTTCTGGCAGCCACTGTCAATGCAATTGTCGTCTCTCTTCTCATTTCCTTGGCAGCTGTAGGAGGCTTCTTGGCCTTTTTCTTTGCTTGCGTAACAGCTATATATATTGGGGCCTTATCGGTTGCTATATTTGTCATTTCCACAGCAACAATTTCAGCAATTATAGCTGTTCTTGTAGCTACAGGTAGAGCAAAATAAACTTTTCAATATGCCCATTTATATGTCCCTGAAATTGTAGAGTTATTCCTATCCCCTTCATTTGGCATTATTAATTTTGTAGAAAAAGAATTCAAATGAGGTACAAGATTCGAACTTATTTTAAAATAAAAAATTTTTAAATTAAAAAGAATTGAATTTTTTTTTTCATTCAAAACATTAGAATTGTTGGAAAAGAAATCAATTGAATTGTTTTAGTGTGGGAATCAAGTTTGATGTATTTTGAATTCTAAGGGTGGCCTTTTGTTTTCAATCAAACACCAAGCCTTCCAAAAAGATAATGAATGAGGGAGAAAAGTCTTTAGCAGCATTTAGTTATTTTTATGAGTACCTGACTTGAATTAAAAAAAGAGAGAGGCTGCAATTGCAACGATAATGATGCATAATGTTTTTGGAGACAAATTGAGAATGATAGCTAGATAAAATTATATTATGTTCTACCCTTAATTGCCCTATCCCTGTGGATTCTTGTGAGTAGACTCGAGCACAATCAGTCCGGACCTGGATTAAAGCTCCTTGGATCCAAACTGAAACTGGATTGTTCTCTGTCTCGGGATTCAAACTGGCAGTTTTTTTCTCTGAAAAAAAAAAAAAAAAGAAGATCGGAACAATTTTCAACTATTGGTATGAGACTCTATGGTCCGAACCTGGTCTGGGCTTTTGGTTCCAGGGACCGGAACCAAAATGGCCCAGCCTGACCCGTTGGTCAGGACTACCTGGGGCTGTTTTGTTGTTTCATCTTGACATGCATGCATGAACATCCAGTTCTGGTTCCTTGATAGTTTGAACGTTTACTGGTGTCTGGACAAATGTTCTCAGATACTGTTAAAATTGTATGATGACAATTTATAGCTTTCTACTCGTGGTGTCTCTGATCTAATATCTTCTTGATATTATGGCATAAGATTATGTAATGCCTGCCATATTGTTTGATATTACTAGCCTAATGTGCTCCTGTGCGTAAACTTTGGGATATGAAAACTGTGTAAATCAGGTTGGATTGGATTTTTCTGGACTGTCTGGTTGGTGACAAAGAAAAGTGTGGGCGTAGCTAAGCGCTCGCTGAGGATGACTGGATCAGCAATTTCAGCTTACTCTTCTGGTCGGCATGTGAAGCGCTTTCAGGATCCAGACAAGGTGTCGGATTGACCCATGATGCAATGAAGTCTGTATGTGGATATCCTTGTTTGGCTGGACATTTACACGTCCTTTTGGCCTTTAACGACTTCCTCAAGCCTCATCACTGCTATGATAGTTTTGTTGGTGCAATCTAGTACCGCAGTTCGAAAGCACATGTGATGGGCATTGCGATGTCAGATATATGCTTATTCGAAGTTCAAACTCTGTATTTGTGTAATTATAAGATGCAGCTGTGAAGGATTTCATTAGTGTAATGTAATGAAATGAGTGTATAGTTTTTTTTTCCCTTCTATGAATTGTTTTCTGGTCACCATTACGTTTAATTGCATCCTAATGAGCATGCATCTAAAATTGAATAATTTAGATCTGGTTAAAATTTCATTGTGGTTTCATGTACGTCTTCTTTTGATTTGTTCACTTTAAGATGCTGATTGTGGACATGCCAGGCTATTGGGGACTGCCGCGGCCAGGCGGCCGGTCCGGCGAAAAGGATCGCCTACGTGGGTGATTTTTGAGCTGGGCCTATTCTTGGATATTTTGAGCCCAACCTAAATCAGCCTTACCTAATTGAAGTACATTTTGAACTTTTCAGTTATAATAGATATACATAAAAATTTTTAAAAACTGTTTATTTATATAGTTTATATTATAAATATCATTTCAAATGCAAAGAATAGATAATTTAAGAAATAATATATTATGTAATAATTTATTAATATAATTTCGAATAATTAAACTAAAGAAGTGAATTTTCAATCATAAGTAAAGTAAATCTATGTTTGGCTTAGTCGAGCTTGGCCCCAATCCACTCGTTTATCCGCTCGATTGAAGCGAAACACGAGTATTTCTTTGGGTAATTTATGATTTAGTCCCTGGGTATTACCATTATTAACAAATCAGTCCCTGTATTTTTAGAAACCTATTAAAACGTCCTTATGTTTTATTTTCGTCAACGAAATAGTCCTTCCGTCCTATTTTCCGTTAAAATTAGATAAAGGAGGAGAGAGAAAATTTTTAAAATCCAATTTTACCCTCAAATAAAACCATTTATTTAGTCCTTGTATATTACAATTATTAACAAGTTAGTCCTTACATTTTCAAAAATCTATTAAAATATTTTTATCTTTTTTCATATCTATTAAAACGTCCTTATCGTTTTTTTATGTCAACCAAATAGTCCCTATCTTTTCTCAGATCTATTAAAACGTCCTTATCGTTTCTTTTTATCAACGAAATAGTCCCTGTCTTTTCTTTCGTCCTCCTCCTCCTCCTCCTCCGAAAAAGAAGAAGAAGAAAAAGAAGAAGAAGAAGAAGAAGAGAAAGAAGAAGAAGAAGAAGAAGAAGGAGAAGAAGAAGAAGAAGAAGAAGGAGAAGAAGAAGAAGAAGGAGGAGGAGGAGAAGAAGAAGAAGAAGAAGAAGAAGAAGAAGAAGAAGAGAAAGAAGAAGAAGAAGAAGAAGGAGAAGAAGAAAAAGAAGAAGAAGAAGAAGAAGAAGAAGAAGAAGAAGAAGAGAAAGAAGAAAAAGAAGAAGAAGAAGAATGAGAAGAAGAAGAAGAAGAGAAAGAAGAAAAAGAAGCAAAAGAAGAAGAAGGAGAAGCAGAAGAAGAAGAAGAAGGAGAAGAAGCAAAAGAAGAAGGAGAAGGAGAAGAAGCAGAAGAAGCAGAAGAAGAATTGATGAAGAAGAAAAGGGAGGAGGAGGAGAAGGAGAAAAATAATGGGGGGTAATATAGTCTTTTACTATATTTTTAACGGCAAAAATAGACAGAAGGACTATTTCGTTGACGGAGAGAAAATATAAGGACGTTTTAATAGGTTTCTAAAAATACAGGGACTGACTTGTTAATAATGGTAATACCCAGGGACTAAATCGTAAATTACCCTATTTCTTTTAACTGTTTATGTAATTGAAATTTAATTTTTAAATATAGCAAATCCAATGGAATATCATCCGGTGGGTGTTAATTTCCCATTAAGGGAAAAAAGTTTAATTTCACTTTAAATAATTCATTTTTAACTAAATAAATACGAAATCTTTAATAACCGCTTGATTTTATCGCACTTGCATCACATATCTCCTGCTTTTATAAAATATAATAAATATGCCAATGACTCGTGACAATAGAATATACACACAAATATATATCACTATTCAGTATTTATTTATACACTTCTCTTGTAAGTTAAAATCGGAAAAGAGACCATAGGTAACTTGAAATATAAGTGTTTGATGTTAATCTAAAAATAATGGCTTTATGAGCAGGTTTGCAAGCTGAGCAGTGGTGGAAACATGAAGGGATTAATGAATCCTCACTGAAGACGCCAATTGAATTAATGAAATGCAGTATAAATTATCTGAAATTGTACAATAGTTCGGATAGTTATAATTTTATTTAAAGGTAAAAAAGTCATAGGTTGCAAATGGGTGTACAAGGTGAAATGCAAATTCATCGGTGAAATTGATAGATTTAAGCGCTGAGATAAATACTGAATAGGCGCTGAGATAAATACTGAATAGTGATGTATATTTTTATATATATTCTATTATCTTAAATTATGGTTATATTTATTATATTTTATAAAAGTATGGATTATTTATTTTTTATTTTTATAGTTTTATTTTTTTTATTATTATTTTCTCATTCCGCATGAGATCTATTTAGCATGCAAAACCGATTTTGGTGGGGAGGTGTTAAATACAGTAAAAAGATGACCGATTTTGAGGAGAAATAGAGAGGATGGAGATAGAACAAAAAATCTTAACCCACTCTAATACCGTGAAAAGAGAAATAAGAAAAATACATGTTGATTGTATTGAAACTTATAAGAAAAAATATGTTAATTCTGTGCAACCCTTCAATGCACACTATGTGAGAGATAAAAGACAAAACAATTCCTCCTTTTATAAAATATAATAAATAAATATGCTCTTAATTTAAACAATGGAATATATATATATATATACCATTATTCAGTATTTATCTTTACACGTTGACATTTAAAAAAATTGAAAAGCAACTAACGTTTTCTTAAAATCTTATAAATCTCAAATTTCTCCTCAAACAGCGAAGCAGAAAAAAAAACCTCTAATAAACTTATCTATTGTATAAATTAATAATGGAATTCATTAAAATTTTATACATTCAGATTATAGGTACATGTACACTGAAAAATTGCCCACTTTATATTGAGTTGCCTCTCTCTTTTCTCTCATAAATGCACTTTTGCTCTTCAAAGCCTTTTTCTTTCTTTTGTATTTTAAACACCAAGAAGACCTAATTTCTTTTGTTATTTTTTTTTGTTTGTTCCCATTTCTAATAATATCCATCAAATATTATATTATTTTATTATAATTACTATTAAATTAAGGTTTTATCTGTTTTTTTCACTCTCCATGGTCGGTTTTGAAGGAAAAGGTTATGGCTTTTAATGATTGGAGAAAGTGAGTTCGTCATGCATCTCTTCTTAACCTACCCCAATTCATATGTCCTTTCTTCTTTTTTTTTTTTCTTCTTTTTGAGGACCACAATGAATATAATTGCTAATAAGTCATAATAAAGTTGACTTGTTAAAAGAAAGAAAGTTCTCTCCAAAATCAAGAAGATTGCCAGTTTCATGATCAGCAAATTTAAGCTTTACAAGTGAATTACTAAGTAACCAAACACAGTACAAAAATAACAGAAACCCTAACTATGGTGCAATTTTGTCCTCTGATATGGCTAGAGCTATCGGTTGATGATGGCTATATATACCCTCTTCATCAAACTGCAGAATCAAGGTTTCCTGGTCTCATGCTTTGTTTTCTATTACAACTCTTTCATTAGCCACATGCAAATCCTTCCAAAACATACGTCTCAACTAAAAAGAAGACTTGAAAATGCATTGAACTAGAAAGAAATTAACCCGACTCTCTTCCTCATCATTCTTCTTCAACTTCCTCCAGCTTTGTTAACAATCTTATATATATTTATATATATAAATAACTCTATGCCTTCTCATTCTTGAAGACTACACTGAAACACTCCAAGGAAATTCCAATGAAAAGATCACTAGACAAGAAAGGTATAGCAAAATTATATTAATTACGTTCATTTCCTTGCCAGTCTGGTCTGCCTAATGTGAATTCCAAGCTTGGGTTCTTGCAATCTAAATTGGTTCCTAAGTAGCCTTTCAACTTAGTTGAATTGCATTCCTGCATAATATGTTTTGCACATTAGGTGACCAACCACACACAAAATGTGAATTCCAAATGAAAAATTTATACAAAATGTGCAATTCAAGATGTAGATTCCAGTACTTACCTCAACTGGGTGACCAGATCTTTGTTGTGTCTGCAATTTTGCTTCTCTATGCCCATCCATGTCATTGGAGTTTGTCTGTGGCCAGGTTTCTCTACTACTGACATGTAATGCAAGAGATTTGGTTAGTTTGCAACTTTAAATTGCTTCAAAAACTAGTGACTGTTGAAATTTTGTTTGGGCTCAATTTTAATGAATGGTTAAGTAAAATAAAATATATAAAATAAATATTTATTCAAAAAATTTATAAGAATTAATAAAATATTATAATTTTTTTTATTAATTAAAATATATTAATAACAACTTCATTTTTAAATGTTTACAAATATATTTTTCAATATAAATTAATAATCACTCTATCAATAAATGATTTCTTAATAAAATTAATTTTTAATAATATTTATTATAGAAAAAACCATTTCTACTATGACATACAAACATATAAAAGAATTATACTTTAAAGTAACATATCAATTTAATATAATATTTACTGTAATTTTTTTTAATTAAATTATTTAACCTATTATTTTAAAAACAATATTTTCATTTTATTTTTTCTAAATTTAAATAATCTAATCTATTATCCATTAATTTATATTTTTTTAAAGTTAAATTATTTTTTAAATTTAAATAGTTCATGAAACTCATTAATTAATAAAATATTATTTATAAAATAATTTTATTTATAAAAATTTAAAATTTATTTTTCTAAATTTAGATAATTTAGTGAATAATTTTAATTATATAAATAGATTAAAAACTAATTAAATGAAATAATTACATTTTAATAATAAAAATAGCATATAAAATGAATAAATAATTTTTTAAAAAATACGTATTAAAGTTAATTTTAAAGATAAAAAATAAATTTTTTTAAATTGGAAAAAATAGAGAACGGAAGGAAAAAAATAAAATAAACAATTAAAATTAAATAATTAAATAGTATTGAAGATGAAAAAGAATTTATTTGATAAAAATATTTAAAATTTTAATTTTATAAAATATAAAATATTTTTAATTGAATAATTATAAAATAAAGATTAATTAATAAATTTTTTAAATATATAAAAATTTAGTGATAATTTTTTTATTATATAAAAAATTACCTAAATATCCCTTCATAATTTAAAAATTTTCAGGACAATGACCCTTGGCCCCCTTTGCTCATCACTGTCAAAAGCAATACAGCTAGAAGCCACAATTCCTTTGGCTCGCAATAAAGCTAGAAGCCGCAAGCAATGTAAAATTGGGTTTACTTCTCTTAGGGTTAGGCTTTGATCTTTAACCGAGAAAAAGAGTAAGAAAAAAAAAAAAAGAAAGAGCCAATCAATGCATGTGACTAAATGCTTTTATAAAATGTATATTATCAATTTCTTGTCCACACCGAATTCTTATGACTAAATTCATGTGACTAAAGGTCTCACATTAATAAATTAATAGAAAATTAGCAGGTAAAAACTATTAAATAATTTACATCAATTATTTTGAATTAAATTAAAAGAAAATTAAAAATTATTTAGTTATTTTTTTTTAATTGCAAATTGAGAATCGAAAGAATAAAATTTAAAATTTTTCAGATTTACTCAGATACACTTATTATTGGACTTAATATGTGAGTGCATTTATTTTTTATCTAACATTTAAACAAGTAAATTTTTTGGGATGAATCAAAAGATAAAGAATATATACTAATCCCCAAATACCTAGAATATAATCAATGCATGTAGCAAAATTTTTTACTATCCCTTTGTTCTAGTTTATCCTAATATATCTCTCTCTATCCCTCATCCTATGCCAATTATTCCACTTCTTCATTATCAAAGAGTAGTCACTCTTTTCTCCGGCTTATTTTTTCCTATCCTCAACTTCATGGATCCCAATGGCTCTCAAATTCAAAGAACCCACATGAAGTGCCTCAACAACTGAATCAACTTTCTTATCACAGCTCAGTGTCTTGAAAGCTTTTATGTATGACGTTGTAAAATAGCCATGGAAGAACTTGTACGTAGCGCTAGTTTCAGACTTCAGGATAAGTGCATTTCTTTCTCAAGCAGGAGAAGCGGCACAAAGAGAGAAAAGAATAAAGTAAAGACTGGCAATTCCTATGGGCAATCAAGTATTTTGGCTTTTATTAAGCCAATTTTTCTCTGAATCCTTCCCTCACTCTCTCTTGCACTAACACCAGCATAATTTCTCACTCTGCTCCTTCCAAGTATTCTGCATTTCTCCCTCTGCTCATTCTTCTGCCATGCTCTATTTGTTGATTTGTTGTTGATCGAGTGTAGCAGACGGTGAGGATTGGTGGTCCATGGCAGAAAGGGGGTGGTATCAGTGGGGAGATGCCGGAGCCTAATGATTTTTATTTATTTTTTATCATGTAAGAATTACTCTAACTTATAAATGATAATGAATGCGGTTAATTTCCTATTTTTACTAATCACTAATTACTTATTAAAAATATTAAATATGGATGCACGAAAACTTTAACAAAATTTAAAATTTTAGGTCTAATGATATAATCTCTGAAAAGCTAAATAATCCGAAAGAGCTTTTTTTATATAGCTTGTAACTAATTTTAAAGTTTTATATTAATTATAGCCTATAATCAAATTAAAAATTTTATTTTTTCCACTATTATTGATGTGACATATATTATAATACTAAAATCTAAATTTTTTTTTTATTTTTTCGATGAAAATGCAATTTTAAAAGTATATTTTCATTATAGCCAATATAATTAATTAACTATGACCCAAATTAATCAAAATTAGTATTTTATATTAACAAAATGATGATTATTGATATTCACAATATTTTTGTATGAATTTCTAATTTTAAAAATTAAAAGATTTTATGTGTTCACAATAATTTCTATAAAATTATCTTTTAAAAAAATATATGAGAAGAAAGAGGGGTATAATTTATTAAAAATAAAATATTAAATTTAACATCAAAATTAATTATTAAAAATCGAAAGTTCAAAGCACTCACAGACTTAATATAATAGTAAGTGTGTTTGAGTAAATCTAAGAGATCTAAGCTCTGATCTCTAATCTAGTGGTTTCTTTTCTTACTATCGAATTCTCACTTAGTTTAAATTTTTCCCTCTATTTCTATATGTTATTAAAGAAAAACCTCAATTAGGATTTTATTATAGAAAAACCTCAATTAGGATTTCATTATAGAAAAACCTCAATTAGGATTTCATTTCCTTTCTAGCAAAATCAAAATTTGTTCAAAGTAAGGAAGCCTAAGGGCATCCTAGGTGAAATGAATTAAAATAATCTGAAATTCCTTTCTGATTTTTTTTTCCTTCAGTAATTAATGTGAGTTCTATATATGCTGCTACAGAAAGCTTGAGATAGCTAGTTCAGTGAATCCAATGAGGAAGTTTTGAAGGTTTTTTTAGAAAAAAAAAAATTCATGTTGTTGTATAACTTTCAAGATTTCACAATTCAGGAGACAATTTGAATATATCTAAGCTAAGGCACATATTGTAGTAAAAACTTTTTATAGCCATTTGATTAGAACATGCAACTAAAGTTTGATAATGTTGATATGTTCTTAACACACACATTTTACGTATATAATCACTATTATTACAACAAATTTTATCATTTAATCAACAAAATTTTTGAAAATTTTGACGAATTTTCATCTAAAACAAACAATATCTATGATTAGAAAATGTGCAAATCATTACAAACCATCCTTATCCTTATGGCCCAGATTCTCAATTTTGAGATCAATGCTTTTCATTAATTTATAACTCCTAGTAGATGCAACAAGAGCAAACATTCATAACCCTCAATGCGCACACACAGCAAGTTTTTGCACTTTCACCTGATATAACTATATAATTAAGTATTTCTCTCCTTCTACTGCTTTCTTATAGCTTATATTAACAAGGTTCACGAACAAGTTTGCGAGGAAAGAGCATGGAAATTGGAAAGAGGCAGAGCAAAAAAGAAGAAGAAGAGATTTGTGGTAAAGTGGGAAAGAAGAACAAACGAAGGGAATATGAAGAGCACTAATTAATAGGAGCTCCATATTTAATTAGAACTTTGGAAAAAAGAAGAGCACTTGAGTCTAAGGAAGTAGTCTTTTTGGTCATGATAAATATGCAAAATCTGCCTTCGTGGAGGGAATAACATCCAGATTGCTTAATAATGATGATAAGAATGGTAATACGATATTGTTCTAATTAAAGCTAGAAAAAGAAAAAGTGCATGAAGCTATGGTTGCTTTCTCTTATCCTAATTAGCGCATATTTGATTGCACTTAGTATCTTTTCTTTAAATAATTCTTAACACTAATAGCATCAAAGCTAACTGCAAATTAATCTCATCTCAGGAGGAAGATCTTCCACGAAAAAAGAAAAGCCTAAAAGAAAAGGAACAAAGCAAAAGCTGCCACAATAACTCTTTTATTCTTCAAAAATGGTGGACGTGGGTTTGCATTTCTAAGCTATAAGGTACCATGCAAAAGAAAAAGGAAACCACTGCAGGAGAGAGAGAGTACCTTGAAGAATTACTCCAGAGTGTAGTAGCAGTAGAAGAGTAGTCGATTTCTTGTTGCACTGCTGATCCATCTGAAGGTCCTCTCTGACCAGTAAATCGCCGTAGGCTTTGGTCATTTCCATTGCCCATTGGGGATATGTCTTCTTCTCCAGATCCATCTGATTGGCCTTCAATAAAACACCACCGAAAGGGCCAAATCAAATGAATGTACATAAGCAATGCATGCAGACTGCAAAGATATATGTAGTGTATCCATGCATGCTTATATTTATGTATGTATGTATGTATAGATGGATGGATGTATGTGCATGTGGGCAATGTGTGTCTTTTATCTTAAATAGGGTTTAGTATAAATGCATGGACTTGGGAGAAAATTTTCCAAATAGGAGCGGTAAAATACTGAAAAACGATTCTAAAATGGATAAAAGAACAATGTACAGAGGTCGGAGAGTGAATTGTTTTTTTTTTTAAAAAAAAAAAAAAGAGGAAAATAATTTTTTTGAAAAAAAAAAAGAAAAAAAAAAAAAGGAAAGGTTAAAATGAAGACTAAGCAATACGAATTACCTGAGGAGGCGGCAGGCTTGTCAGTAGTCTTAACAGTTCTATACATCTGCAAAGTCATAGGGAAGCATTTAGCAAACACGATTCAATATAAAAGAGAAAATGAAAAAAATGAAAAAAAAAATATCTAATAATAAACTAAATTCCATTCAGATCCTTCTTTCTTTCTCTGTGGGCTTCTGGGCTCGTCTTGGATTCATCATTAATCACGAGGTTGATGTTTGATAAGGTAGTAATGACATGTTTATTATTGAGAAATAATGACCACTTTTGTCTGTTATCATTCTTCTCTCTCTCTCTCTTTCTCTTCTTTCAAAAGGAGAAGCTTGTCTGCCTGAGACGTCTCAGAACTTTCAGACTCATTTCTCTCTACTATTCTTTTAATTAATTCATTCATTCACTCACTGCCTTCTTTGGCTACTGTGCCGGCCCTGGGATTCACTATCAACACAGGCCGCCTCACATTTTAGAGACAAAGAGAAAGAAAGAGAGGGAGAGAGAGGTTGCTTCCTCTGTGCTGTACCTGTAAATGGCTCTTCACATGAGCTAATGTGAGATCTTTGACATCCATGAGCTCAAGAACTGACTTTGGAGTAGCTCCTAAGCCAACCCATTAAAGGAAAAGTAAAGATCGATCAAAACAAAATAATCATCTTTAAATGTTAATAAATCAGCTGGAACTCAATACTAATCGCTAAATTAAGTAGAGAAAAATTAAAAGCAAAAGAAACACAGGGGAAAAAGGTTTGTACTTTCATGGCCCCCAAGAAGCTCAACGGCATGGACAAATCGAGCATGAAGAGTGCTTGTCCATCGCATTCTCGGTGCTCTCATGCTCCTTTTTGTTGGAAGTTTAGGCAAGAATCTTGATCTAATCAACCCATGAGAAGCCTCACCGGATCCAAGTCCATACTGATTGTGGTGGTGGTGCAGTTGTGGGGATTTGAAAGCATCCATTGAAAGCCCATTAAACCTTGTGGTTGGCGCTAACCGGTTGTAAGCAGGAAGGGATTGATTTGGCCCTGATGATTTAAGCAAGGGCAAGGGATCTAAACCACTTCCTCCAATATAATAAGGTGAAGAAGTGTGAGGGGCAACAGAAGGAGAGCACAGAGAGGAAGATGGATAGGGCATTTGGTAGAAGCACATCTTGGGATCTTTATTCTCTCTCGACTGTTCCGAAGGAAGAAACGGAAATGAACGGTTGTGATAGACTGGAATACCTTTTATCGGCCTCAACCCATCTGATACATCAAGTCGAGAAACCCCGTGATTTAAGTTACTTAAGTGAGTGCTAGAATGGTGTAGATGATGATGGTGGTGACTTTGTTGATAAGTGTTGCGTGGTGGATCTTCAGCTCCAACACCTGTGAAATTCCTTTTGTTTCTGGTTAGTTCATCGAAGGAATTTGCTGGGTGTGCGAGAGAGAGCTCAGTACTATAAGCTTGAGAATCACTAGTCCTTATGGAGCCAATATTGTTGGATTTATGGATGCCTTGTTGCCTGCTCATCAAAAGGTTGAAGCTTGCATCTGCTTCAATATTGTTGGTGGAGTTGGATACGGAAGAAGGGCAAGTATTGGGAGGACTAATATGTAAAGAAAGATCAGGAAGTGGTTTTGAAGAGGGTTCAACGAAAACCCCTTCTAATGGCATTTTCAGTTGGTTTCTTTATCAAGCAGTTGCTTTTCCCCCACTTTTGCTTGGCTAATCTAACTGGGGAGAAAGAAAATGAGAAGAAAAAAGAAGTATCAAGTATATAGTAGTGAAGTGGATCTTTTAATCTTTTTCCTCTTCTGCCTGAGAAAGAATATATGTGAGAGGGAGAGATTTTGCTTTGGTATAATAATGGATAAAAAAGCTTTGAAAGAGAAGTTGTTGATTTATGCTTTAAAGCCTAAAGGAGGAAGGAAAAGCAGGAAGAGAGAGAGAGAGAGAGAGAGAGAGAGCTTGTAGAGAGGTGAAGCAAAGAGCTAAAGGTTCATAAATCTTCTTCAACAAACAAACATGCTCAAGAAAGAGAGAGTGAGTAAAGGTGGATAGAGATTAGAGAGAGAGGGCATAAAAGAAGCAACTGTATTGTCAAGCTAAGAGGAAGAAAAAAAATCTACAAATTAAAAAAAAAAAAAAAAAAAGAAATCCAGAAAGTGCATAGAAAGGAAATGGAATAGAGAGAGATAGAGAGGAAGGATTTGGGTCTGGTGCACCTCGAGAGTATATCTTGGAAAATGACACTAGCTAGGGGAAGAAGAACACAAGGTCTCTCGCTCTGGTCAAAACTTTAAAATAAATATTTCATTTAAAAAAAAAAAAAGGAGACTTTGGTTTTCCTTCCCCGGAGACGACGGGATATTATAAGTGTGAGAGAGAGAGACTCCTTCCTAAGGGATTATTTTCCCCCCACCCTCTTCGCCTCTCCCTCTCTCTCTCTCCGCTATAACTTTATTCATTATATTTAAGAATTTATTTATTAAATAAAAAAATTAAAAGCTTTTTTTTTTTTTTTTTATAGACAAGAGAAGCAATGTTGACCTTTGGGATGGAGAGAGAAGAGAGCCACAAAGGGTTTTTTGTTTGCATTCATGCATATATAAATCCTAATTCCAGATTACTTTGTAATTCCTTTTCATCCTCTCTCTATCTAACTCCCAAATATTCCCCTTCTACGCCTAATCTTTCAACAATCTTGTCCACCATCATCATGCATTCTGCTTCTCTCTCTCTCTTTTTCTTTATACGTTTTATTTATCTATGCATGCTAGCTCATTGACTCTCTGTCATTTCTTAATTACGGTTTCCAAAACCCTAGGCTTAATCAAATATAATATTTCTTTTATTTAATTATTGCTTTTTTTAATTGTTTATATATATATATAATTCATTTGCATATTAAATTCTTAATATTTAATATAATAATACATAAATTATTGAAAATGAAGCTTGTCCATTGTTGGATTTACATTGTTCAAATCTTAATTATTTATTAATACATGTGTTGGATGTACTAGAAAATAGAAGGCATATTGACTTGGGTTAGATTAACGTCTCATATTAAATTTTTGTTGGATTTCTTTAATTCTAATAAAATTTCTATGGCTGATAAAAATTCCTAATATTTTTTGTAGTTAATATTTTTCAAGTAAAATTTTTTAAATACATAATGTAGAAATTTTTCCAAAAAAAAAAACCATTAATATCCATTCCATTTAATAATTTTCAAAATAACATAAAAAAGGTGTATCTAAACTAAATATTATTATTATTATTAAATTTTAATCATTAATAGTATATATATATGCATGTTTATTAATTTATTTGCTTTTATTGTGTGCCGTAAATTAAATAGTAAAATGATAGCTTAGCCTAGAGATTAAAGAAATATAATTCACTTGGTGGACATAGGTTAAAGTCTCTGCTTCTCTCATTTCTTAGTTAAAAAAAATAAATTAATCAAGACAAATATCAGTTGATAGGTACGGCGTGGAATTCATTTAACAAAAATATCTAAAATTTAACAAATATTTATAATTATTTAAAATCAAATTCAGTTCAGAAATATCTGAATGTGAAGATCGAATAGCTTGAATCACTTGCAAACAGTTCATAAAAATACACCCATTAAAAGACAAAAATTTCATTGTAAGAATAAACATGAGAATTAAAATTTCAACAATTACCAGCATACCATTACCTTCCGAGAAACCAGAAACACCACGTTAAAATATAATCTCAGATTTTTTCACAACAAAACTATAATCAATAAAATCTTGAACTTAAAATAAAATTTCATCAACTTAACAAAACCAATTGAAATTATCCAAATTTGAAGATGACAGCAGAATTTAGAGAGAAATGGTTTCAGAATCACGAGCAGAATTGAAGAAATAAAATAAGTTTCTGCCTGATATCAAGTAGCAGTGGTATTTTTATGCAAAATATCATCACGTTGAGCAACTTTTCATTATTTTTTAATGAATTAACCTTTTTATAAAAAATAAATATGGATGTCGTAGTTATTCTACACATTAGGTTGATCACAGGTAAGATTTTGTTAGAGGAAAATATTCCAAATATAAGAGCTCCCTATCAATTAAAATAGTGAGATTTAATTTATTGGGTAATCTATAATACAATTTTTATTATTTACTAAAATTCATAATTTAACGTATTTTTTATGTAAATAACTTTTATTTTAAATTATTTGTTAACTTGATTAGGAATAGCATGTTTTTTCATTAATCTAGCTAATTCATTTCGTACCTGTATATAAATTATTTGATTATATATAGAGAGTAGTTTTTTTTTTAAATCATATTTAGTATTATTAATTAATTAAGTTGTTAGGTATATAAATTTTTCTTTTATGATTCTTATTATAAAAATTATATAAACATGTATCTTTTACTCTGAAAAAACCTAAATAAACAGCAAAGTGAATATCCAAACCCTCAAAAATTCTATTTGTCCTAGCTTTTCTTTTAATCAATTATTTTAATGATATATATGATATGGCATTATTTTATTAGTTACATTCTATTTTCAAAATTTATCATATTTTATATTTTACAAATTTATTTATTTATGATAAAATTTAAATTACTTATGTGATCGGCAATGCGTTGAATTCCCCTCATATTTGATTTAGTCAATTTTCAGAATTTTTTAATCTTCAATAATAAAAAATTTTAATTTAAACTCAATTTAATCCTAAAGCTAAAAATTTTAAATTAAATTTCTTGAATTAATGATTTAGCAAAAAAATGAAGAAGTTTAGTCTTATCATTTTTAAACTAAATCTCTTCATTTATTGATTTAAACTAAGAATTAAGAAATAAAATTTTTTAATGACTGAATTAAATTAATATTAATTTTTTTTAAAAAAATAATAAGTTAAATTTAATATTTTTCTTAAATATATAGATAAAAATGAGCAATAAATCTTATATAATCATTAGGAAAAGAAAAATCCATGTCTTTGAGGACAGGGCAAAACATGGCTAGAAATGGAGGAGCACGGGGCCATTGAATAGTGTTTCAGATGATATGACGATGATCGTAGGGTTATGATTAAATCAATCTTCTGGATTACAGCTAATATAAATATCCCACGTGTACTTCATTAATTGGTGCTCTGTTTTGACAAGAATGAATGGTGGAGAATATGGAATACCCAGTTTATTATTATTATTATTATTTTACAGCTATATACCATACAAAATTATGCTCATTCTCTCTCCCATCAAATCAATCATGGTGTAAAGCTCAATTTAAAATTATATCAAATTTGATAAAATAAATACTAAAATTTAAATACTTATAAAAATTAATTAAATTAAATAAAATTAGAGGTAATATTCATGTAATTAGAATCAATTGAAACCTTAAATTTTTTAAAAATTAAAAATAAACTAAATCAAATCAAAAAATTATAAAATTAAAAAAATTAAATTATTTCAATTTAATTAATTATTTCAATTTAAATCAAATACCACCCATCCACTTCATTACAAAATAAAAAACACACCAATTAAATTCATTCTGCCTAGCCTTTCACAGAAAATACAAATTTAATAAGCGTAAATTAATTTAAAATACTAAAATTTTTTAAAAAAAACGTATAATATAATAATCATATATTTTTAATATTAAATAGTTAATTATTTAATTCAATTTAAGTATATTATTGTTCTCTAATTTTAATTATTATTATACGAAATGATAGATTAAACTATATAAAAATATAAATAGAGAGTCCATTGTACAACTGTTGTGTTAATATATTAATTTTTAATATAAATATTTTTATTTATTAATTGTACAACTCATTTACAAATAATATAAAATAATATTAATATTTTAGTATTATTTGACATTAATATAATAATTTAAATTTTAAAGCAAGTAATCCTAAAATATTCTTTATGAGGAACTTTTAATAACTTTTACTTAAAATTTCAGTTGAAAATTAAATATTTTACCATGAGCACGTGTAAAATTCATATAAATATATTTTAAAAGGTATATAAATATCCTTTTTATCTGTATATCATTAGTAAATTAGTTTTTACATAAAAATAGAAAAGCTAAAAAAAGACCATGCAAGAAGAATATTACACTATATTTGGAATATATTGATTGTAAAAAAATAATTAAATTAATATAATTTAATATAATTATATTCTATGCAATTGATTTTAAGATAACAAATTCAATTCACCTATTTTATTTTAAACAAATTAATAATGCTTTTAAATTTATTTATTTTCCAAATTATACTTATAATTTCTAAAGAATACAAAAATATATATTTTTATAAATAACAATCATTTTTATCATATTAAATATATTTTTTAAAAAATTATTATTAATATTTTTAAAAATATTTAAAATCTAAGCTTTACGTAATTTTTTTATGATTAAAAAATATAAATTAAAATACATAAATATGAAAATAAGAAATTTTCTGTTTTTACATCGGTTAAATTGGTTTAAATTATTAGTTTAGGTTTTCTAGAAATTAAATTGGGAAAGTGCGGCTCCAATAATCCTAAATAATTAAATTAAATATTTATACGTTTGGTTTGTAATAAATTATTTCAAAAAATATATAAATATAATTATTTATGAATTTTTATTTATTTTAAAATAAAAATTCACATGAAAGTTATAAAAAAACAATTAAATTAAATAAATTTATTGATAGTAAATATTGGGATAATTTTTATAAAATTATTTGGAAGTTTGAGTTTAAATAATAATTTCATGAATTTATTTGTATATGTTAATTATTTTTATGTTTAAAATACAAATTTTAATTTTAAAGTTATTTATTTTTATTATTATGTAAAATATAATTTATGATATTTTAATATTTTATACTTCAAATATTATAAATTTATCATGAAAATAACTATATCCAAAAAGTATGAATTATAAATATGAAATCTCCACTTTATTTTAAAATATTTTTATTTTTCTAATGTTAATATAATTTAAATTTTCAAAAATGTTAATAAAATTTCAAAAAATAATTATAGTATGACCCAATTAAAAATCATTTATAATGTCTTTCCTTTAAAAAATGAAAAATTGATTCATTGGCAATTGCCTATGCAAAAAAAAAACTAGCTGTAAAATTAAAGAATGATATAAAATAAATTGTTATGGATGAAAGAATTTAGATTTATCAGATAAATTATATATTTTTATTATTTATTTAATTTTATTAATTTCATTTGAAGTAATCATTTTATAATAGCTGAATTTAATTAATTTTATCTAAAAAAGCATTTTTAAAAAATTAAAATAATATCTATTCCTATAAAAGTAGTATGTAAAGGTACAATGACAGCAATGCATTTGAATTGGATTGAAAAATAAAAACTAAAGAAAAAAATATATTTAATCGGTTTAAATTCAATATAATTATGTTAAATTAATGATAATTTAATTTAATTTAATTAAAAATAATTTTAATTTGTTAAATTTAGACTTATTAAATCTTTATTTAATTATACTAATAAAAAATTAATTTTTTATTTTTTGTTGAATGAGAGGGCAAATATAGAGTTATAAGATACTCCCTAAAAATTAAAATTTTATAGGGATGTCTGCCTTTCCTTAGGCCCGTTAATCTAGGGGCTTTTCAAATTGATTAATTATTTAATTTTATGTTTTTCATTTATCATTTTTTTTTAAATTTTATACACCCAACTTTATATTAACAAAAGAAAAACCCATTATCAAATCTTTTAATTTTTTAAAAGTTAATTATTAAGTACTTTAATTTATATATAAAATTCTCAGCTAATTTTCAACACAAAAAACAATTATTTTATGTGTATAAATGATAAATAAAATATTGAAAAAGTTGCATCTGAAACCCCACCAAGTTTTAATAAATTTCGAATATTGATATTAATTTAATTAAATATATTTAACATTTTTATTAATTTTTGTATGATATAAATAAAAATACAAAACAATAAAATAAAAATATCGGAGAACTTGCCTAAAATTTGAACTTCAAAATTTGCCAGACCAAATAAAAAATCCAGCCAGTTACATTCCATGGCATTGAGGATTTATCCATAGCAAGGTACAGAATATTAATAATTACACACTAAACCAAATAATAATAATAATAATATTTTATGTAAAATTAAAAAATCTTTGATTATAATCAATTTAAATATTATAATATAACAAGGGTATCACTGTAATCTTCACACTTACCTTCTTTTTTCATACCTTACTTCAAATAATATAAATTAATAAATCATTGTTTGTCATATTTTCCTATATATATATAAATTAAGTTGAAATGCATTAAAAATGTAAAATATATTTCCAATTACATGCTACAAATTTTCCAAATGTGACCTTACAATGAACCAAATTGCCCCATCTAAAACCAAGATTGACATTTGACAACTCAAAAATGAAAACATATAGAAGGAAAGAGGCACATTTTCCAAGCCAAAATGAATAAATAACAAGGAAAATAACAAAAAGGAAAATAAATCATATAAATAGTATTGGGATACACATTAATGTTATGATACAAGATATCTTATAAAAGAATGAGGAAATTGATGAGCCATCCTTTTGAAGTTTAATAAGTGAAAGAAATCACATGAAAACCAAATACACAAATTCCCTCTTCTTGTAAAACTAAAAAGGTGGGCTAATTCACAAATTCCCTATTTGATTATACATAAAAATAGGTTAATTTCTTTTACTAACCCAAAAATTTAATAATTAAATCAACACGATACGTTTTAGAATATTACATATTTAAATACATATTGATGTTCTAAAATTTAAAAAAAAGTTCACAGTGGTTGTGTAGTTTTTCATTTTGTCTACTAATGATGTCTAACCGCCTATTTTCTATAGTGCCACCTGTCTCTATCATCCAGATCCGTACGTACGGGTGTGTCAAAATCCCTCTACACGCTAAGCGACCATTTAATTCCTCCTAGTGCACATGTGGACAGGGTTGCAAAGCGACGGGACCTGCTCTTCTTCCTCTAGTCACATCATCAGGTTGAATTTCTTTTGGAAGGGTCTGCGCGTGAGACTTGTCCGGCCTGATTTTTCGATTAGACGGAGACGAGCAATCTGAATTGGTTTACTTCAAGAAAGATTTGGTGAGTTTTGAGCTTGTCTTTCTTATTAAGATTTGACCTTACCTCAGGAATAGAAAATTTGACGATTATCACAATTAATATATAATATCTGGCGATGATCACAATTAATATATAATTAATAACTGAAAACATAATAATTATATGAACATGTGATTTTTTTAATATTAAATATTATTTAGGTAATAAATTGGTTGATTGGATTAATGTATGATATTCTCCCCCCTACCAACTGACGGTTGGTAATGGTATATATTTATTAGCTTTTTACATGTGAAATGACATTACTTGCATGAAAGCTGATTGCATCAAGTATTTAGAAAAGCAGCACTACACTCTTTGAAAAGTCTATTTGAAGCTTATTTTTGAGAAATATCTCCATCTATTGGTAGAACAATTACATCAAACTCTCTTGACACGCTATTCACAACTACTATTGTTGTTATATATATTCGTATTCTTTCTTAAATTAATTTAAATAAATTTCTATGGATAAATAAAGTGTTTTAAAATAATGTTTATATTAAAAAAAAAGCTTTTTTTAAATGTAAATTTTTAAAAATTTCAAAATATTAAAAAACAAATACTGTAATTAGAATGTTATTTTTAATTGATTGAGTGAAACTTTTAGGATCGAAGAGAATCGTAAATCTTAATATTATATACGAGGTTATTGTTTTTATCTGATCAATGAATGAAGGATGGAATTATTTATAACGATGGGTGAGGAGCGAGGACAAAGTTAAGCTGAACCCACAAAGCTGAGGAAATAATTTTGATTTTGATTTTGTCCCCACCAACTTAAATGAGAGTAGAAATTAAATTGGGAACTTATTAATTAATTACTGCTGGGGACTGTAGATTTCAATATAAAATTCAAAGGGGAATCCAGTGGTTGACTTTTCACCCTTTAAAAAATTATTGCGGACAGTCATTATTTTCCCTGCGTTTAGAAAGACTTTGAATAATTTAATTTATGCCTTTCTGAGACCTTTGTACCCAAAACCCCATAAATTATTTGCTATTTAATATACAATTTTATCATGATCTCATTTTAAAGACTAGTGAAAAATTAGTACAGTGAGCGGTGGCTATTCATGGTTTGGTTTGCGAGATAGAATTAATACGACCAGAAGGATTTTTACCAAAATGGTTTACTTGGTGCGTTGTACTAAAGTATCGAAATCAGAAGTGATGCAGGACAAAAGATGATCAATTAATTAATGATTGAGATTCTTCTCTTGTAGATTTGGGAGTAACAAATCTCAACCACCAATTTTACTGCATTCAATGTTTAATTATAAGCAGCTTTGTGTAGCCACTATCAGCCTGTGAAGTTTGTGTAGGAGTACAGGAGATGGATGGACAGCACAGTTGGGGCTATAGTTAAGTTAATTTCATGTGGGAAGAAATATAATATTTCATATTCAAGATATTCACCACAAGTCATCATGGTCTCAGATGTCTAGTCCAACTTCATCAACTTTGTTATGTATATTTTTTGGCAAATGGGTTTTTAGAAAAAACTGAATTAGCTATTCTTATTAATTTAATACTCAATATTAATTAAATGAATTACCAATTGCATTGGACAGCAATATCATTCAATTGCATGATTCCGAAATGGGATTTCTCCAAGCAATGATCAAATCATGAAAGAGGGTAAGCCAACAGGTGACAAAGACTTGAGATGGAATAAGAATGTGAAACAAAGAGCTCTCTCCTTTACGACCACGAAATTCCAAAACTTTTATCACATTAATACTCAAATATAAAAAGAAGTGAGCCTTGGATTATCATATTGCATTTGTTCTGCTTTCCATTAATAATCTATTATGTTAATTTCTCAGTCATTGCTGATGGCCCAAGACATTATTCTTCCCTTTTGAGGCATAAACAAATTATCTTAAAATAGAAATGAAATCAGAAAGCATGTTCCCACCCCATGAGCATATCATTTATTCTAATTCTAAAGAAAATACTTTTTGAAATTTGACAATTTATTCCATAATATAATAAATTGTGGCTAATGAAGAATAGCGTTATGCTCCTTATAATAATATGCTGTGTGTCCTCACAGTTTGAAATGACAGAACCACGAAATTTTGCATTTTTTTCCAAAAAGCAGCATCTTTAGCTACAGATTTACGCATCCGTTACTAAAAATAGGTTGTAGCGACGGTTCTGTCAGAAATCTTCAGTAATTGAATATATCCAGAGAAGCTGTTAGAGATGGATAAATAGATTAAATTGAAGCATATATCTAATTGATTCAATAATGGTTGCATATGTGAATGTAATTTATAAAATAAAATTAGTAATAAATTAAATTAAAAAGAGAGAGAGAGAGAGATGAGACAATGTATGGTGGGCTCTTTGATTGACATTCTTGATTCTTTTCAACTTTTGAAGACGAATCAATTAAGCCTTTGAGTCTTTAATCCTTTTTTCTTCCCATAAAAGCTACAACCACACCATGCATATGTAGTAAAAAAAGTAAAGGCATTCAAGTAAATAAGAGATGGGACAAAACTGCACCCTCACCACACATACACAAAACCTATGCGCCTGGAGCGAGAGTCATGGATTTTTTTTTTCTTTTCAAGCATTCAGCAAGAAAAAAAAAAAGAGTATACATAAACAAAGGAACGAAAAGCTGCATGATTATTAATTACTATAATTATTTGATATAATAAGTATTTTTTTAAATAACGAAAAAAAAAAAAAAAGAAGATGGATGAATGGAGTTGCTTTTTGTAGGCAATAGTACTTTTCAAAGAGTTTTAATTGATTAACTTTTAAAAAGGTAGCAGTGGTCACCCATTGAGTAGGCAAGAGTCATACAGATCCCAACTCTTCACAACGTGTGTGTAAATTTATATATCCACAACGTACAGACATTGATGCATCAATACTGTCATAGCTTATTCTTGCTCCATACTCAATTGTCATCATATATATTATATCCAGTTCCCCAGCTAGGGTTTTAGAATTGGACAGATTTAGCGTTTAACTCCGACCAATTTCATGTCTAACTTCTACATACAATGGAAATTAAGAAATAATTAGGCTATTTTTCCTAATAATATGAGCAATTAGATTTAATTCACCACATGAAAATAAAATAATTGTGGTTGATAATTAAATTTGTTAGTTTCTTTTTTTATTCAGTAATCCAAAAAATTTAAATAAAAATCTGAATTCAAGATTTCAATTTGGTGATTTCTTTTAATTATACCATGGGAATTTTATATATTAGGAACAAAATATTTATTACCTTCTATGTATATAGGAATTTTTTATTAATTAAAGAAAAAAGTGATTTGTGATTGTTGAATAGGGGTAGGCAAGTGTGGTCCTAATAAAAGCCAAAAGAAAAAAGAAAGGCACACGGTAAAAAGTTAGTGATAAGGCTGTTTAAGCAGGAGCAAATATTTTCCAACACAAGCCTGCTGATGGCTGTGTATCTCTAGAAATGCTTCAGCTCATCTTTCTGTAATCAATGGAGTTCGTCTTTTGTTGTTCCTCTATTTACATCAAAAGTACTGTCCCTCTTTGTCTCGCACAAAAACAGTGACAAAGCAAACCATTATCATACGCAACAATAATTTTTTTTCCTTTATTTAATTTGTATTGAGACTAAAATTTGGAACAAATATTTATAGATAGGGCTAGAAGATATACAAATGAAACTGAGTTAGTAATTATGAGAAATTATAATTTGAAAGCAAAGGTTTGCATTTTGAATCATCATGGAAAGAAGAAACTTTTCGTGTGAATTAATTATTCTGGAGGAGTTGAGTTCAAAGTAGAAGAGGGAAATGCTTTCATCAAGAAAAGCAAAAAGAAAAGAAAAGTGGCAGAAAACCAAGAAAGAAAGAAGAAAATGGAATCAGAGTGTAAAAAGAAAATAGCACAGAAGAGAAGAGGGGAATTGAAGAAACACACAAGAAATAGAAAAGGAAGGGTACGAAAATGGGAATTAAAGCAAACAAAAGGGCACTTCAATGCTGGGTGACAGACAGTGAGATGAGCATGTAAGAGAAAGAGACTGGCTAATTCCATACTGCCACGTGTTCTCGACTGTGGTTGCATTTGAACTGTAAAGCAATAATTGACGTAATGATAGTGTTTTGGGAGTCAAAAGAAAATATCCTTTGGGATATCATCATCATCTTTTTTGTTCTCAAACAAAGAGAGAGAGAGAGAGAGAGAGCCTCAACTCACTCATCTTTTGCTTTTTTTTTTTTTAATTTTTTTTTATTTTAATAAGGTAAGCATATTGATGTTGTTAAGGTTTATCATAGCTAGATTCCCGGAGACCGTGCATGTGAGATAGAGATGTCATCACATGACACATTAATGCAAATTTTGCATTACAATGCCTATTTGCTGCAGCTTCTACTGAACATTCATTACAAAAACTCATCAACTTTTTATACTCGTGTTTCTCCTTTCTCAATGCAAAATCTAAATTAATTCATATATTTGATTAACTAAATAAAAACATATTATCCACCAAATAAAAAAAAATATATATATATATATATATATTTAAATATATATCAATACCATAGCATGATCCAAGAATTAAATGTTGTAACATGCATAAATGTTAGTTGGGATTTCAAAGTAAAATATATATATATATAGTTATAGTTGTAAAAAGGAATATATCGGAGAATGAAAGTCTCCGTTGATTCTGCCAATAATCTTTGCATGTAGAATAAATTAGCGAGAGATAGTAGGTCCAACTCCAAAGGCAAAGAGAGAATTAATTACAGAGAAGACAGCAGCTGTGTATTGGTATAGGTAAAATAAAAGAAAAAATATATATGCATGTAAGCTTTTGAAGAAGGGCCCACATGCATCCTGTAGAGTAGTACAAGTATGGAAACGTTGCAGTGGGTGATCATCTAAAATCAAAATCAACTTTCGTGATTCCCAAACCCAAATGAGCTTTTGGGAAGGTCCGTGTTTCACTGCTTCTGTCTTCCTTTGCCTTTGCTGACATTCACTCTTCTTCTTTTTTAATATATATATTTCTATCAAGAAGAACAAACTCACCACTACCACTACTCTTGTATATTTATGCTTTTTACAATCTCTATCTCTATCTCTTTCTCTTTCTCTTTCTCTTGTGGCTTGCATGTAGGAATATTTTCAATCTGTCTCTTTTCTCTTTTCATAAACCATGCCCCTAACTAGTATCTTTGACCCCACCCCCTTCTTTCTTCACTTTATTTTTGGACCCATCTTATATACATCTGTCTTTCCCTAATCTTAATTATTAATTAATTAACGTTTATTTTTCATTTATCTTAAAAATCAAAACAAATAATTTGATAAATCAGTCCTTCGCTTGAAAAATATAAGGGAAGAGAGGTCTCAAATTCAAGCATTTTATCTATCTATTTATTTTTATTATGGATGAATTATTTATCAATAGAATTATGGGTTAGCTAACTTAGCACATTTCTAGGCTTATATGGGATAGGCAAATATTTGACTTGCTGATCTGATCTTGCAAAAAGAAAAAAAAAAAAACTTTAACTACTATTGATTTCGAGAATTGGAATTCTGTGCACTTTTGCAAAAGATGCAAAGTTGTTCCATAATTATTATTATTATTATTCCATCTAATGAGCTTTAATTTATAAAAAATTTATTAAGACTTGTATATTTACAAATAATTTTAGAAATTGAAACTGTTAATATATATATATGCACACATATACATGAGATAAGATCGTGTCTTATAATTAGATCAAAGTATGGATGTACAGTGATAATTATTTTATATAAATATATTATATTATATTTGTAGATAGAAAAAGGGGAAGATGAGATTTGGAGGGTAGCTGGATGTGTTGCCATATGAGCAGTTGCTTCCCAATGGACCATAAGGGAATTTAGAGATTTGAATTGTCTCGTTTTAGACAGATTTGGAAAGGATATATCAGAAAAATCAGACAAAACGTATTATTTTTTAATATTTATTTATATATCTATTTGTAGTATAACCCGTGACATTAATATTGTTTTCACGTGCCATTTTCTTTATTTTATTCTTTCTACATTGCTAATATTATACACACATAAAATTAAAATGATAGAATTTATCAATTTCTCATATTATTTTTGCGATTGATATTTATTTATTTTATTTAAAAAATTACCCAATAATTTACTGATGTCGAGGACATTGCTGAATGCTGATCCCTACCCCTCCTCTTATGTTTTGAAAAGATGCCAGTATAAGGGAATGACACGTGACCGCAAAGTCAAATTCCTTCTTACTTTTTAATTTTATCCACTACTTCTTGAGTAACTACAGAGTAAGAATTGATATCATATCAGATTTTTTTTCAATAAATATTGGTTATATATATTTTTTCAATATAGTTTAAGATTAAAACTCTTTCTGATAATAAGAGTCCAAATCATATGAATGTTTCTGAAATTAATGAAAATTCCAATTCCGTAGCAAAAAAAAAGAAGAAAGATCAAAGGCTCACATCAATATGACATTACACCAATCCGCAAATGTTTAGGCTTATTAATTAATGTATACATAACCTCACATCACATCACATACCTATATATCTTTTTCTTCATGTTGAGTCCCTTCAACTTAAAACACTACTACATTTGGTTTCAGTTTTTTTTTTATATGTGTTTTGATTGCCTACAAGTGTTGCCTTCCGAAGAAAGCTACAATACAAAAGAAAGCAAACCTCTTATCAATTAGCAAAAGCCAAGACATACACTAACCCATCTTCCTTTTATGGGTGATGAGACTAAATTGGTGGTATAAGGCCAATGCTTTAACCAATTTACATATATATATATATATGCTCCATACTTGTTACTTATATGTCATCTTTCATTTATGTCACCCAATGTTTGATCTTTTGTATGTATATGAATATTTCACATGTTTATATCATGTTTTCGAATTCGAATTTGTAAATTAACTATTTAAGTAGATGTTATTTTCTTTAGCAATTCAAATTCATTTCAATTAGAAATTTATATTATAGGTCTAAGACAACTGCTATTGCTAAAAATAAAATTATGACGTGATTGAGCTATACTTGTCCTGTGATTAGTTAGATCTGCAAGAAAGCTATGATTAGTTAGATCTGCAAGGAAGAGAAAGTGAGGTAGTAGTTTGGATTCTAAATAATTAAGCTTAAAAAAAAAGTTAAAAAATAACAAGGAAATGGCTTTAAATTAGTAAATTCTAAATAATTAAACTTAAAATAAGCTAAGACAAATTATAATTTAATAGATATGATAATTCAAAAGAAATTTAATTAAACCATTAAAAGTCTAAGATAGCAATTGGGTATATCAATTTTTTTTATGATCTAAAAAAAAGCAATCAAGTACATATACAGAATATAGTCCTCGAAGTTATAAAAAAAAATCTACAAGTCTTTTGGCCTAATTGTACCATAGAAGCTCATTTAATTAAGTTGAAGATTCAATGAACAAGTTCCAACATGATAAGTGTAGGATGTAGGGTAGTAGTAGTAGTAGTTCACTCATTTATTGGAGAGAGCGAGAGATGTCAAAGTAAACTTTTCTCTTTTGTGATGTGAAGAATTTAACAAAGAAAATTTGGCATGGGCTCCAGTATATTTCAAATCATTTTGACAACCGAATATGTTGAAGGTGAAAGACCACCACCCCATATACCGACACTACATACTAAACCCAACTACCAACAACAATTTTTTTAGCCATATTTGCATCCCCTCGCCCTCTCTCGCCTATTCTTCCATTCCCATTCTTTGTTTTCTTTGCTTTTTCTTTTTAGTTAGTCTTTATGTTCTCAAAGTTTGAGCTTTGTAATTTCTCTGAGTGTTTGCAGAAGATTTGGTTATCAAGTAGATTAAACACGAAGAATTAAGGGGAAGGAAAGCAAAGGACGGAAGGGTTTGTCAAATCAAAGAAATGGGTAAAGATATAGGCATAAACCTCATAACATTACACATTGACACCAAGAACAAAGTTGTACGCTTTGAAGTTGACATATGAATATGAATTTGTTAGAAAGAGAGATGGATTGTAATAAGAGAGAAGGTGAGGGGTGGGTGTGTGGAAACCCTAGGTAGGCCCATTCCTCGAAAAAAGGGTAATAAATGCAAAGAGAGCAGAAGGATACAGAACTTTTCTGGCAGAACAGAAAAGATGGTATGATGTGAGAGGTGAGGAAATGATTTTGTAATCGATTACTGATGATTGATGAATAAGTTTAAATAAAAAATAAAAAATATAGAAAAAAAAAAGAAAGAAAAGTAGCATTAACACTTTAGCATATGAGAGAGAAAGCAACCTAAAGCAGAGTGGTAAAAAGGAAAAAAAAAAAAAAAAAAGAAAAGCTTTTTTCTTTTGTTTTGTTTTCTTTTCTTTGCTTTCTCTCCCTTAGTCAGTCTCAAATATCAAAGCTTTCTCTTTTTTCTCACTTTTCCCATCTTCTTTGCTGACAAGAAAAACAAAAGTGAGACAAAAGAAGCCATCATAAGGCTATGATGACTATATGATAATGTGCATCTGCATTTGTGCATCCCATGCAGGAGCGGGACTCTAGTATATGGTGGGAGGGCCCTTCCCCCAATTTTCTTTTTCTTTTTCTTTTTTTTTTCATTCCCTTCACATTTCCATATTTTTGTTTTGAAGTTTTATTTTTGAATTATTTTTATGGTCCCTTCACTTTTAATTTTGGCCCCCTTCTCTTTATTTCGTTTGTTCCACATAGATTATTTTTTATTTTCATGTGTGATTATCTTTTTTAATTTTGAATTTTTTTATTAAAAAAGCTTTTCTATTAGCGTTTATTTTAAAATAGATTCAATTATTTTTTTAAAAAGCTGATATGAATTTATTTGACTGTTATTGTTTAAACTTATTATTTAATTTGATGTTTAATTTTAAGTAAAATTTTTGTTTTGTATACGTAAAATCATTTTGACAATTATTAGACATAAAAAATAATTTATAATATATGCTAATTTTTTCAGAAAAAATACATAAATTTTTGAAATTTAAATAAAAATTAAATTTATTTTATTTTAATAGCTAAAATTATATTACTCACTTAAAATTTTAGGTTCGAGTATTTACTCCTCAATTTTCTTACTAAAACGTTCACTGACTATAAATTTATAATTAAAAGTTTGATAAGGAAAAAAAAATTTTTATTCTGTTTCTACCCCTGTAGTGCGTCCAGTTTTCTGATCCCATGCACGTCTCATAGTAGAGAATAAAGAAAAAAGAATTGGGTAGTATTCTTTAAAAGAAAATTCTTTGGTTTAGAGTATTTACTTGTCCTAGGCAGTCAAAATGGTGAGAAATGCAAAGAGAGAGGTTTGTGTGTTTCTGTGTGTATGGTGACTGAGCTTTCACATCATGCCCTTGCTAAGGGTCCTCAGGGCTGACATTGTCCTTCACGAAAGTCGCTGACCCTCTTGTCTGCTCGGCATTTAAAGCGGGGGCTCTGTACTCCTTGTTATGTTTTGTATATTTGTTTCTCTTCTTTTATTTATTTATTTTTTTTATATTTCTACTCTCATTGCCTCATCTGCTAGCTCTTATATGTTCTCTCTCTATGTGGACCCATCTCTCATACTTCAAAGTTTTATGTATGGTCTTTTTCACTTGCCATGCCCCACATTTTCATCCCCTCTTATGTGATACCATACCATGCCATATTATACCATATCCCCACATTTTCATCTCCTCTTATGTGATACCATACCATGCCATATTATACCATATCATGCATGCACATTACATTCCTTTCCCTTCGTTTTTACTGCCTTAGATGTCAAACACAACCTTGCAAAACAATTTATTTTTAAATGTAAAATTTAGGGTTTAAATTTTGTAGGCTTTGCAAAAGCTCACTTGTCACTAGAAAATCCTAATGATACAGTTAGACAGTGGAGGCCCAAGGGCAAAGGCTTATCTTCAATAATACAGTGTTTGGCGTTTAACCAATCAAACCTCTTCACCAAAATAGACCTTTGCTTGTTGGGCTAAATTGAATTAGTCATTAGCCTAATACTAATATATATTGACCCACGTTAAATTCATTAATTAAAATTTATTTTTCTTTTCCTAGCTTAAAAAATTTATAAACAACGCACACGTAAATATTGATTTTACAGAAATTTTAATTTTATTTAATTTAGATGACTAATAGAATAAAAATAATAAATTAAAATTAAAAAAAAAGAAAATAGTTGTTTGGAGAAATTAATTTAAAAATAAAATTAAAAGAAAAAAATACAATTAAAATGATAAAATAAATAATCAAATTAAAATTCAGTCCATGGATGCACAGGTGGTTGAGAAATTTTTAAATTGACTTATTTTTATAACTTTCATTATTTTTCTCAATGTTTTTGCAGTCTTCTCAATTTCTAGATTAAACTGAATTTTGCTATTTTCACATTTGGTTATAAAAATAAAAACAAACTGATAAAGGTCCTTGATAAAGGTGTTAAAATTTGACGGGCGTCGAATCTATCAATCAAAACTTATTTTCCTTCCTAAATTTAAAATAATTTGTAGATAGAGCATATAAGTGTCAATCCCACATACACTTTAATTTTGTTTAATTTAAATGAGTAGTAGAATAAGAAGCAAAAAGAGAAAAGAAAAAAATGGAGGAATTGATTTTTTAAAATAAGATGATGAAACAAATAATCAAATTCAAATTGTAATCAAAATTTAGAGGTGGATGGTTGATTATTGATTAGAACGATAATTCATTTTATTATCTATTGTTTGGTTATAATATTCAAACAAACAAATCTCACCAGTTCTTCCTTGTAATTAAATTAATCCGCTACGCACTTGAATTAATTTCTAATTAACTAATAACCCCGAAACTTGTCAATAATAACACATGAATTATTTAAATTAAATCAATTAATTCCTTAACATAAATGAATATGATAATTGTTACTCATTATTAACCCAATTAAATAATTATGAATTTAATTGTGTTAATTAGCAATATGTTGTTTTTCTAGCAAATTCAATATATCTATTGAATTCCTAAGATAACAATAATGGAGGTGATATTTTTCGAAAACATAAATTAATTGAAAATAGAAATAAGATGAAGAGAATTTAAGAATATAATCTCACAATTTTAAATAAACCTAAGTTTAAATTAATTTTCAACTGAAAATAAGTGTTTAATTTATGAGGGTCATAATAAAATTGCAAAGAATTAATGAGTATTTAGTCTGTAAAGGTCATGATAAAATTGCAAAGAATTAAAGAAGTAGAAGAAGAAGAGGTCAACTAAGAGCGGGCCAAATATAAGAGAGGAGGAGAAGAGAAAAAAATATGAGATGCCTCTTCTAATTCTAGGGTAGTATTTATATAGGTTTTTCTTCGATAAAAAGATAAATATTCATAATTTAAAAAAAAATTCTACTACTCCCATGATAATTTTTATTTCAATTCTAATGTGATTGTGTCTGCTTATATCTAAAACTGATATGACTCTGTACAGTTAGAAAAATTGAAATTACTGCTGGCAAAATAAAATTCTAGAGTTTGTCTATCACCTTGGACTACAGTCTTAGGCAAGACTGTATCCTCCTCTCAGAAAAACTTTTAAAACAACATCTTTGTATTTCTTTTCTCAATTTCTGCTAAAAACATGTTTCAAATCAAATTTCAAGTAAAAATTAATTATTTTCATAAGATCATAGCAAAATCATGAAATTTAATATAAAAAAAGTTATGAGCAACTCATATATTTATCGAATAATATTGAAAGCACTTTTAATTTTTTTTTATAGAGTGAATTTAATTTTAATTACCAAAAAATGTATTAATAAATATTTTGCCACAGTATTTCTTTTTCTATAAAATAAGGATCTTGTTATTTTTTAGATAATTACTATTTAGTCTCTATAATATGAAAAAATTTACTAGTTAATTTTTTAATTTTAAAAATATATTAAAAATATTTTTTGACATTTTAAAAAATTTACTAGTTAGTCTCTTTATAAATTTTAACGGTTAAGTATTACAAAAAAATTTTAAATACAGAGGGATTAATTAATAAATTTTTTAAAAACTTAAGAGATCAACTAATAAGTTTTTTAAAATTATAGACACTAAATAGTAAAATACTTAATGACTAAAATTAATGAAAGGACTAATTGGTAGATTTTTCAAAACGTCAAGAATGTTTTAATGTATTTTTTAAAATTGAGAGTCCAATTAGTGATTTTTTTCACATCATAAAAAACTCATTAGTTGGTTCATCGATTTTAAAAAATATATTAAAATATTCTTGACTTTTAAAAAAATATACTAATTAATGTCTACAAAAAATAGTTTAAAATATTCTTAATATAGAGAGATTGATTAATAATTTTTTTAAAAATTTGAGAGATCAACTCTCCCTACCCAACTTCATAGGCCGGAACCGGACTAGAACTTGGGCTAAGGCTCCCAAAGTCCGTAGTGAGTATCAAATCACATCAAAATTAAAATTTGATAAAAAAAAGTGCAAAATTAAAAAATTAATCGGAGAAAATTTCGCCATAAACTGGACATATACTTGTGGAGAGAAAATTCATCCGACTTACATATGAATAATACCCAACAATTTGGAAAGTTAAATCCATATCCACAAAATACCTATAAACACAAACTTAAAATGATTTTTAAATAATTTTAAAATTATATAAAATAAAAATGTAAAATTTTAAAAATTAAAAATATAAAATTTATAAAAAAAATTTCATAATAAGTTTAGTTTAAAATATTAAATTATTATATCGATAATAATAAAATAGATAAATTAAAAATTTAAAATATTACACTAATTAATAAATTTTTTAAAATTATAAAAAATAAATAGTAAAATATTTAATGGTTAAAATTAATAAAAAAATAATTAGTAGATTTTTTAAAATATAAAAAACTAATTAATATATTTTTTAAAAATAAAAAATTAATTAGTAAATTTTTTTTATATTATAAAGACAAAATTATTATTATTATTTTTTTAAATTTTTTCATAATGTTTGATGATGATTGAAATGGCTATGGACCATCTAATAATTGATCTTGGTTGGGCTTTTGTTTGGTGGTTGACCAGAAACCAAAAGGCCCAAATCGGTCGGACCCATAAGCTTCGCACTCGATTTGAGTCTATGATCCAAACAAGTCGGTGTAGCATAGGTTTCCAATTCCGCTCCAGCCAACTCTCTGAGTCTGAGTCAGAGGGGTTTATAATATATTCCATACTTTCTCTTCTGTTTGGATCTTCAAATTAATCCAACCCATTAACCACTAAAATGGGCCACATCATGGGTCTGCTCACTTTAATTTATATAACCAAAGCATTTCAAGAATTCACTATGGAATATTTTAGCACCAATAATTTGTAAATTGATGTAATTAAGGAAAACCATATTTGCCTGTATTTATTTTTGTGTTTCTTTTTTGAAGGTTATTTTTCTTACCCATCCAATTCAATATTTTTTCTTTTTAAAGATATATCCATTTCATATTGTTTCTTAATTAATAAGAATTTCTTTTATGTTTTCACTATAAAAAAAAAAAATTAGAGTGCATCACATTTGTTATATGTTGTGAGTGATTCTACGTAAATTTCATAATGGTTATTATTTTTTTTTCACATGAAATTAAATATATGTAAACTTTTCTTTTACTTTTTAATTTAGTACCAAGTAATATTATAAATTACCAGATTAATTTTGGGTTTGTACATTTGTGAAGATTTCATCATCCGCCAAAATCCACAAAACCCTTAGCGCCATTAGAAATCTCTGTTGCATTCTTTTTCTCCCAAGAGATCCTGTGGGATCATAAAAAGCACAGATGGAGTCTTCTCAGTTTCCAGAGCAATTGCAAACCGAAGCATACAAGATTTTTAGCTCCAATGATGTCAAACCAATGGAAACCCTCTTCTCTCTTCTTCTTTCTCCTCAAGAACCACAAAGGTCCCATGCCTACAATCTCCTCCTCTGTTGTAAAGATCACTACCCATGTCTTTTCTTTATAAAGCTTTCTTACCTTCTTAGATTTGCCTCTAACATTGACACCCGTGCAAATTGCGCCCGTGTCCTCAACTTTGTTCAAGTCCAAAACTTGTGGCCTAAGTTACCTTCTCTTGCTCAAGTCAATATGAAGAACCTATTTCTTGATTGCCTTCAAACGGAGAAGTTTATGCCCGTTTTAAGGAATCTTTGTGAGGTTGTGTCTGATGTAGCTGGTGAAGTTTTTAAAGGTCAAGACCAATGGCAAGAGCTTTTTGATTTTTTAGGAAGGTCTCTTGCATTGGAGGATGACAAGTTTCAAGAAACTGCTTTGTTGGTGTTTGCTTATATGCCATATGATTGTAGGAGATTAATCTGTGAAGCTTTATTACCTCGAATCGATCTTTTATATGAGGGGCTTTTGCGTGCATTGGCTTCAGAAAATGTTGACGTAAAGGTTGCTGCTTTTGGAGCTCTCGTTAATTTGTTGCATTTGTTTTCGGGGTCTTTAGGGCCTGAATGGTTCAACGACTTGTTACGAGCAATGATGATGGGAGTGTTTGATCTATTGAAAGGTGAAAAAGAGGAGTGTGCTCAGAAGGGTCTACAGGAATTAACTAAGTTGGCGATGGAAGAGCCTCAAATCTTGAGGCCTTACCTTAATACTTTAGTTCCAGAGATGCTTCATCTGGTTGACAGGAGAACTGTTAAGGATGAAACGAAACGTTGTGCAATTCAGTTCTTGATGACCATGGTACAAGCCAAAGCATTGGAACCGGCAATTCAGATGCTGCCTTCTGAATGTTTGGTCGGGTTGTTCATTATCCCAATGAGAATGCTTATTGGTATCCAAGATGCTGTTGCATGGTATGATATGGGAAGTGTAGAGGGTGATAATGCAGGGGAAACGGACACTTATAAATATGGAATCGAGTGCTTGAACCAGATGTCAATAGTTTTCGGCGGAAAAAAGATAGTGCCCATTGCCTTTAAAGTCTTAACAGTGTATATGGATGCAACAGAATGGGAGAGACGTCATGCAGGAATCACTATGCTTGGGGTGATTTCTAAGGAGTGCTCATATGAAATGGTAACAATATTTCTCCTTTCTTTTGTAGTTGTAAAGGTTGATTTGGCGTTAGCTTTGGTTAGTTCTAGGAATCTAGTCACATATTCTTTTACTGTTGATACTATTACATACTGCACCAGAGCTCCCAGTCCCATGCCGATTTAGTTGATTTTATATTTGTTATGAACTATTTAAAGGAACTTATTTGAGCTTGTTTGTGTGTTCTTGTTCCTTTTTACTGTTGCAGGTAATGATGGAAGATTATTTGCAGCGAGCTGTGAAAATAATTTTGACATCATTTCAAGATTCCCACCCGAGAGTTTGTTGGGCAGCTTTTCATTTTATGCAGTTGCCCACAGATCTGGTTGGCACAATTCAAATTCTTCATCATTCAAGTATTGTACCTGCACTTGTTGCTGCAGTTGACAAAGAACAAAATCCTAGAGTGGAGGTATGCAAACTGTGGAAGAGTATTGATTATGTGCATTGTCATTGTTTTTCTTTTATAGTGTGAGTGCGTGGCTGTGGAAAAAGGAGGAGAGGAAGGTGTTGTGTACTTCATTATGTAATATGATGAGTTTGAGTTAATGGCTGACTCTGTTGTCTGTGCATCCATTAAGGGGTCAGTTAATAATTCTCAATCTAAACGGATTGCTTTCCAGGAAGTTAGGTTGATTTTGATATGCTTCTTGTTTGCAATCAATCCAATTATGATAGACTCTTACTTGGATAAATATGTTCACTTTTCTGGAGGTATATTGGTGATTCAGTTCACTTTTGTGGGTATCAGGGCAATAAAATGTTTCATTGTTCCCTTTTCTTTTTTCCTTGTACTAGTTATTCTTCGATTTTAGAAAGAAAGACCAAGTCTCTATACACTATTAGGCTGATTTTGAGATAAGAGAAAATTGAAAATTTGGGCTGATACTTTTTTGATACTGGAACATGGAACTTAGATGACCACATCGTTAGAATGTAAACAGTAAGTTCGTTAAATTCAAAAATATATGCTGTATCAAAAAATGAATAATGCTCCCATGAAAATATTGTAGTTAGATTTAAACATTGTTGACTAATCAAACATCACAATCTTGACTTCAAGTGCCAATTAAGTTTCTATTTTGATTCTAAAGGAGGTGGTTGCTAACATTCATCTTCTTTTCTTCTTTTATTTGTTATTTGTTGAATTGCTGCTCAGTCTTGTACAGTCTTCATTATTACTTTTCTTACTTCTGAATTTCATTTACTTTCTTCCTGTCAAATGTCCCGTGCTGTTAATGGTTCTGGATTATTTACTTTCAGGTCTTTTTATAAATGTGCATGTCTCTTTCTTC
Organism: Manihot esculenta; assembly: GCF_001659605.2. Lineage (NCBI taxonomy): Eukaryota > Viridiplantae > Streptophyta > Magnoliopsida > Malpighiales > Euphorbiaceae > Manihot > Manihot esculenta. Next base: position 6,192,840 of record NC_035162.2, on the reverse strand, counting down.
ATTTGAATTGTGTCTGGTTTTCCTTTGAATTTGTGTTACAGGAAGAAGTTGCATCAGCATTGTTCTTCTTTGTGAAGAGCATCTCACAGGATTGCTTAATTATGTACATTGATTTGGATATTATCTTAAGAAAATTGCTTGCACTGCTACAGGTAAAATATATTGTCATCATCTCATCTGAGAAGACATATGTACCTCTGCAAGATTATGCATAGAATAAAAGAGCATCCCAGGATATAATAAATATCTCTTGCATAATGCAAATGGAAGTTGTTGCACATGATCAAAATTATTTACCATTCCAAACAATCTATGTTTGTACGAGTCAATTAGCCAATTCTTTTAGAAAAGCCAAAATACAACATTTTGAACCTTTATTTGATTAATTACTGCCCAAATAGGTCTAGGTTTACACTTGTAATCAATGGGATCTTGGCATATTTTCTAGGTTTCACCTTATGTCATCTGGATGAAATTTTACCTCATAAATTTACACAGGGTTGTGGCCCACCCTCCTTTTGTGTACTGCGTGCAGGGTAATGGCAGAACTGACAGATGCAGATCCATTGCATTGTGTACTTTCAATACTATCGCAAAACAATGGCGTGGAGCATGTGTCAAGTAAGACCTCAACAAATGTTTCCTCCCTCTCCAACACATGCATGTAGTGGTTATGAATGGGTTTTTCGTCCGCAAGCATTACAACCTTATTTTCTGGTAGGCACTCTGCTAATTATCTGCCAGTCTTACTAGAAGCTTGCACTGACAAGAATTCAGAACTAAGAAAGGTCTCATCTTTTGCATCAGCCTTTGTTCCCAAATTGTAATCCCTCTTTGTACTATGTAGTTAAAACTTTAGCTGTTTCTTTTGTATTTATTTATTTATTATTTCTGTAAATCTTTCAGGAAGCTATATGTGGAATCCGGATTTGTGCAGAGTTTGGTGGATCTCAATTTAAACCTTTTATTAAAAGTATCTTTGATTTATCTGCTTTTATATCAGTGTCCTTCCATGTTGACTCAAATATCTTGAATATATCAACATATTTTTGCAAATTACAGGTGCTCTGTCAAAACTAACTGTTGTGATGGCATATCCTAATCGATCATGTATAGAGGATTTAAAGGCATCTGATATTGCAGTTTCTGCTATAGGAAAAATATGCGAGTTTCATCGTGACATCATAAATGCAACAAAGGTAGTGTTTTCCCGCTTCCTTCCATTCTTGCAAAACATGATTTGGCTATTGAAAATATTATTGTTGATTTTCTTTTTTTTTTTACTTTCCTGTTTGCTATTTTGCACCACCCCTTAAGTTTGGCTGTCTTTGTTGATTTATTGTTATAGCTTGTGCTCTTCACTTAGACGCAAGCCCACACGCAAATTCCCTCTTAATTTTTAGTTTTATCCCTTTCTGGCTTTTGCTTTAATTAAGTTGGATGATGACAGTGGTAGAAGCATGGTAGAAAGGGCAAGGGAGTTTGAGGTACTTGAATATTGGGTCTCAATTTTGGCTTCTCTAGGCTATAATAGCATGTAGTTTGTGGATGATCGCACTATCAGATTTCAGAAAAGGTCCTTGTTAGTATATTGGGTTGGCATCATCTCAATACCGCTCTAGTTAGTTGTCATCCTTATAACGGGATAGTACTCTCTGGTAGCAACAGTAAAACTGCCTTCCCAATAGCATAGGGTATTAAGCATTCTTAATATTGCCCTAATGCAAAAGCTAAAAGAGTAGGCATCTGTTATAGACTATTTTCTAGTATTTGATTTATTTTAGAATTAGATTGCTAACTATTTGATTTATTTTAGGATTAGATTGTTTTATCTTTTATTTTAGAATTAGATTGTTTTATCTTATTTTTTAATTCTTTTATTCCTTAGGACTCCACACTATTCATATACATATTGCTGAAAAATCAGAAATAAAATAAATAAATTTATTTCATCTAAACTGAGATTTGAATTCTCTCAACGGCAATTGGGCGAGGAGAAAAAATTAAGGAACCATTAATCGGTGCCGCGCTATACTAAGTTTGGACTTTCCTATGATATACTTATGATGGCACAGAGGACCAATTGGGGACTTCCCTATCATATACTTATGATGGCACAGAGGATCCATTGGAGACTTTCCTATCATATATGATGGCACAGAGGATCCATTGGGGTGGTTGGATCGTTGTGATCAATTTTTCCACATTGGAATGGTTGAATCGTTATGATCAATTTTTCCTCAATCAAAACCGACAAAGTGGGTGGCTCAATTTTTCTACAATCAAAGACCACGAATAACTTGGACACCTTTAAAAACTTTTGCCACTTGCTTTTTGGACCTCCATTAAGAAGCAATCCTTTGGGTGAGTTAGCCAACTTGAAATAAACCAGCGGTGTGGAAGAGTACCAATTTAATCTAATTGATTAGAATGGAGGTGGAACTTCAAAGTCCACCCAATCTTGCAATGGCCACGAGGTTAGCTTGACCTTCGAAAAGACAGACTTTGGTGCAAAATGGTGCAAAATGGCTTCCGCCTTGAATACTGACCGCAAGGGACCGTAACAGTAGCTGAATCTTTGAATGTGGATTCAGAAGTGAATATTGTCCGTGTAAGGTTGTGTATGGATTGGTGTGGATCTGATATGAAAGCATTCATATTTTTTTCCTTTGGTTGGCGGGTTATGAATAGAGATTACATTCATGAATTTAGATGATCCTTATTTCAGCACAAATTTGAAATAACTACTAGAAAGGTAACATTTCAAATAGCCGTTCAACATTTTGTTCAACTATTCTTTTCCTGTTGTCATTCTAAGTCCAAGTCTTGATGTTTACTGTTTATACTAAAAACTCAGAAATTCAAAACCTTGAATTTGGGATTTCCTATTCAGATACAGCTTAAATTCAAACTGAGTTCAGATAGCTAGGTAAAGCTTTGGCAAGTGCAATTTTGTGGCTCCAGAGATGCTTTTTTCTTTTGCAATTCTCACTTGAGGATCTTGTCAATCCACTCAACTTTTGGTGGGAATTTTGGTCACGCTGAATGCAGAATGTGTTGAAGCTTTGAACCAGGCCTCTAATGCAGAGGACTGCATCCCAGAAACATTACTTGAGCATTTTACTCGTGTTGCTGGGAAAATAATGCCTTTCATGTTTAATTGGAAAAGTTAACATGAAGGTAAAGTTATGGATAGATAAAGAAAAAAAATGGCACATTTCATAGTAACTCGTATCCTCAGTGATGTATTCTATCTGAAATCCCATTTGCACAAACACTTGGTGTCAACTCCATCTCATAAAAAAAATCCATCCTTAAAATTATTATTGACATGTCCACTATGCATTGCGAAGGGCCAACAATTCAAAGTTCTTTGCAAGGTTTCTTATCACAGTCCTGTAATTAATTTAAAGCGTCAAATTTGTCAGTGCTCTAAGAAACTAGCTTTCAGATAATACAATGCAATGGACGTTACAGTTTTGAACCTTTTGGTATAATAGTTGTTTGCCTTATTCAAGTTGTTCTTGAATATTTTACTTGTCTCACCTTGATGTTGGAACCACTTTCCATTCTTTCTACTTTGGCTGAATCTCATATGCTGTTATAGGTCTACTAAAGACATTGTGTCATACTTGAAATTTCTTCACATTAGTGTTCTGTTAGGCAATATCATGCAATCAGTTTATTGATCAGGTTTATCTTTCACAGCTTGTTCCCACCTGGTTAAGCTTCTTGCCTATCAAAGATGATTTAACTGAGGCCAAATCTGTGCATGAACAGCTTTGTTCAATGGTTGAAAGGTAACTACTTTTCATCTTACAATATGGTGGGTGTGTGGCCATCTTTCACTGTTTGTTCCCCATGTATGCTTACTAATTCGTAGCCTCATGCTTTTCTGCTTATGGTTGAAATTAGCAGCATAGTTTCATTTAATTTTCAGGTTCGACAAGGAACTTTTTGGGCCTGGTTGCGAACACCTTCCTAAAATTGTTATTGTGTTTATTGAGGTAAATTCCCCTTTCATATTTGTGTATTTATATCTCTTTCTGGAATGTCCTTTTGGGTAAATCTTTTCTTTTAACTCGCCTTGTGCTTCTACTGAGTGAATAAAGCAATAAACAGAAGACTTTATTTAAAATATTCATATTTTTGTCATATGATTTACAGTGTGTGTATTCATTCAATTTTATTAGCTTCTGTTTGCCATTTTCGTCTACCCCCTAGGTTATTAGTCAGGGAAGCAATTTGGCAACAACAAACACTGTGAGAAAAATGAGAGATTTGCTAAAGCAAATATGGACGGAATTCCCACGTACTGTGTTGGATCAAATCTTGTTATCATTAAATGCCATGCAGAGAGAGGTGCTAGCAAATGTTGCTGGCTTATCATCTTAATCATCAAAGTTTTCTTTACAGAGGAATTTCCCGTACTAGAGAAAAGGCTTTTTTCCCCCCTTCTGTCCTTGTACAGTTTCAGACAGCAAGACGTTGGATTTAAACGGGAGAAGAATGAATAGCAAGAAGAGGTTGATTTTGTTGTATTGGGTGAATTTAGGAAACAATGAGAAAATATTGAGGTTTATAGGATGTTATTGTTGATGTAGAAATAGTGATGTGAATATTAACTAGGAAATTGCTGAAAATTAATGGAGTTTATTATTCTGAGTGTTTTTGTTCTTATTATATTCATATCGACAATGCAATTTTAGTTCTAAATCATTAGTATACTTCTCTTTTTTGCTATATAAAACTTTTTTGCCATTTTATATTAATGTCTCATCTCAATTGATGCTTTACACTAAACTTTTCTATTTCAGCAATTTTAAAGGAGGAAAAGTTGCCAGTGTGAAATTTTTAAAAAATAAAAAAGATAGATCAATAAAATGAAGTTTTTATTGCATTCCTGCTGAAATTCTCCCTTAAAAATGTGTAAAATAAAGGAAAAAAAAAAAAAGAAAATCCACGTACATAGGTTTTGTTGATACTACTTTTTTCCCTGTCCTATCCACGTGTTTTAAGGTCCACAGCAGCCCACATATTATCTTCTCTACCTAGACAAGAATCAATTCCACCATTACAGTCCTCTCTCAATCGGCAACTCACCAACCAAAAAATGGCTGAAAACCCAATTCGTTTTGGTATCATGGGATGTGCAAAGATAGCAAGAAAATTGGCAAGAGCCATTCTGTTAGCTCCCAATTCAACTCTCTATGCTATTGCTAGTCGCTCATTGGAAAAGGCTGAGCTATTTGCCACTGAAAATGAATTGCCAAAAACCATCAAGATTTATGGTAGCTATCAAGAATTGCTTGACGACCCTTCCATTGATGTTGTTTACATGCCATTGCCCAGTAGCCTTCATCTCCACTGGGCAGTCTTAGCTGCCCAGAAGAAGAAGCATTTGCTGCTGGAGAAGCCACCTGCACTTGATGTGGTTGAGCTTGATAAGATTTTGGAAGCATGTGAATCCAATGGCGTACAATTCATGGATGGATCTATGTGGGTGCACCACCCTAGGACTGCCAAAATGAAGGAGCTTCTCTCTGATCCCAAGCAAATTGGACAACTTGAATTCGTGAGTTCTTCATTCTTCTGCTTTCTTTTAGTAATGGTTTAATTATTTCAAATTTCCCGAATTACTTGTATTTTCTTAAATAAGGAATTCTTGTTGTGATGATGCTCAGCTTCACAGCACATCCACAATATCACCCCCTCCAGAATTTTTCAAGGACGATATAAGAGTAAAACCAGACATGGACACTCTTGGTGCACTTGGTGACTTGGGCTGGTACTGCATTGGAAGTGTCTTGTGGGCTAAGAACTACAGACTACCAAATCTTGTCACTGCTTTACCTGGTGTCGTCAAGAACGCGGCAGGAATCATCTTACAATTTTCAGCCTCCTTACACTATGATGAGCCAGACCTGTTGAAGACAGTAGCTATCATCCACTGCTCTTTTCTTTCCCATTCATCCATGGACTTGAAAATGATCGGCTCGAGTGGATCCATCCATCTCATGGACTTCATCATCCCATTCCAGGAGGATTCTGCTTCCTTTAACTTCACATGGCTTCCAAAGTTTGTGGATCTCCATATTGGGTGGAATGCGAAGCCTGAAAAAGTAGTAGTGGCTAATGAACTACCACAAGAGGTTTTGATGGTTCAAGAGCTTGCTAGGCTTGCAGAGGATAAAAAGAAATCTGTGGCTTGTCCTGACAAAAAATGGCCTCAGATTAGCAGAAAGACTCAGATAGTACTAGATGCAGTTAAGAAATCTATTGATCTTGGTTGCGAACCTGTTTATTTGTAATTATTCTTTATGTTATGAGCTTATTTATAAATAATTAATTAATAAATAAAACTCTTCTCCTCTGTATTTTAAGAACATGATATACTAGGAATATAGAAGAACCATCTGGGCTAAATTCTCTTGTTTCAAAATTAAAATTTTAATTTTCACAAGATTTTTTAGATTCGATTAGAGCCGATGGTGTAAATTTCATTTATTTTATTTTTTAGCCCATTGGCTCTCTCATATGAGCCAATGGATTAGGAGTAAGTGAATTATTTGAAAAAAAAATTGGGACTATGGTCGATGCCTGAAATAAATGCAAAATCAATGTTTTTATATGCGTATACAGAAGATCATATGAGAGAGCTCTTTTTTTTTTTTTTTAATCTAACGAATTCGATAGATTTCTTTTAAACTAAAAATTCACATCAAAATTGTATGAGTTGATGAAAGTTACTCATCGAACTCATAGCACTGAGCCTTTATTCTTTATTTCTATCATTATATCTTTCCCATATATCTTTTTATGGGATCGCCGGTCTATTTAGTAATTCTTATTTGTGGTAATTTTTATTTGTGGCGCACAATTTTATGGAATATAGGTATTGGTTACAATCTATTCGATAGGAAAAATAGGATTTATATGGAAATCAGAGGCGGGAGGCTATTCCTTTGACTGATGAGAATTTGACTCCACAAGAAATTGTTATAAAAGAGTAGCTGAGGAAACATATTGTTACAAGATATACTGAATTAGACAAAATATAGCCAAATGATCCTGTCCTGATCTAATGTGCTACGGTCAAGAATCTTTCAGCGACGGCGGGAGCGGAGATCATATTTTCTTCTTATGGAAGTTATTGAAATTGAATTCTCTCCAACTTCTTCGGGAATTATGTAGTCAGGATCTTCCAAGTTATCAACTTCATCTGGGAGCTCTGTTTCAACCCATGAAAGCCAGTTGACATCACTGTCTGCTTCCCATGACCACCCTTTATTCCTTTGCATGTCATTAACCTTATCAATCAATGCCAGTATCATCTGATGATTCATAACTTCATAGTCCCTGCAAAAAGTCACGAATAGTTTCTTCAAATATAGGAATTCTGAATAACCTCAACCATGGCATAATTCTTCATTTTACAAACCTGTATGTATAAATGGCGTGTAGAAACTGCAGGGTTGAGAGAAGTACATAGAATGACCTGACCAAATTAATCAACCATGCTTGCTGTTCAATATTATTTGCTGTCAATCGGAGTATTCCAACTTCTATCAAGAATGTAGCACAGAGACCTGTGAACAGATAAATACTTTTTAGACTTTTTCTAGATTTGAATTTTTAGGACCAAATTAAGATTGGAAAGCTTACCCATGTATAGCCTGGCCCGTACATTGTAAGTTTGTTTTGTGCTGGTGAACATGTAGATGATAAAGATTGACATTGTGTAGATGAAGAATGATTTAATTATTCGCGATTCAAGTAACATAGCATTATGCAGAGCAAACAGCCTATCCAGTGCTATGAACATGGTTGCCTGCTTTGATTCAAAAGCTTCCTGTAAAGTGTAAAAACTATTTAAATTAGTTGTCTCAGTGTTGCAGCAAAAAACCATACTTAACAAGGACTCGATGGAATCACAAACCTGAGCTTCCAGTATTGACTTTGAATTGTCGATCAAGTTGTCGTGTACTTGTTGAAGCTGTGCTTGCCGCTGGAGAAGCTCTTCCTGCTGTTTACGGCCATATTCTGCTAGTCTTTCAAGAGTGCTCCTGTAATTTAACAATGATGTCAGAAACATACCATTTAGTCATCCCAGTTTTGACAATTTCGCTGTTTTGTTTTATATTTTACCTGCTCTCTTCTAGTGCTTCTGATTGAAATTCAGTTAGGAGCTGCAGGCCCTTGAGTGCAGTGGACTGCCCATCTAGAAGTTGTTCTTGTTTGTCCAAGGATTTCCCTGCCTTATCCTCAATGTCATCAGCTGTATTCTGCAAATTTTGCATCCTTGAAGACATAGTTTTTCCAACTATATCAATCTGCTTCTCAATCTCAGCAGCCTCGTTCCTCAAACTGTTCACTTGTTGGCCCAAATCTGTGTAAGAATCATGAATGGTTGCCATTCCTTCTTTCAACTTGTCATTCATTCTTGCCTGTTCTTGTCGCAGTTCAGATTGAGAATCAGCTATTTCTCTGGATTGCTTATAAACAGATTCTGAATGCTGAGATAAAACATCCATGTGATCCTTTACACCGTTCATGGTTTGAGCTACATTTTGAACACGAAAATCAATTGAACTTAAGGTTTCGTGAATCTGATTTGAGCTCTTTGATAGGGAATATGTTCTCTCTTGTATGATTTCTAATTGGTCTGTGGTGTATTCTGCTGAACTTTTAAGATCATTCACTAGTATCTCCATTTTATGCTTGAAGGAATGTGACCTGATGAAAGCCAGACATGAAACAAAATATATCAGTTTGTAAGAACAAAACAAAAGAATAAATGGTCATGGTCAATGAGATACTTAACTGTAACTGATAGCAGATGGAGTTGGTTTCAAGTGAGAAGGCAAGAAAAACCTTATGCTCATTTTCATTCAACTTCTTGAGACAGTTAACCATCGCAGATTTTGTGTCACAGTGAGGAAAAGGTGATCTCCCGGAGTCCCTTTGGAAGCAATCACTCAGATGCCAAGCAAATCTTGACCTCTTCTCTTCAACGGCAAGAATCTGTGAGCAGCCGGCTAAGAGCTGTTGATAAGCATTTTGCCAACAAGAATTTGAACCTGCCAATTTATTTCTGGCATTTTCGACCAGCTTCAATCCCTTCTCATCTCTAAAGCCATCCATTGAAAATTCTGCTACAGAACCACTGGAAAAATCTTTTCTTTGTGAAGGGTTATCAGCAGAGGCAGGAGTCTCGGTTGAAGAAGAGAACCAACCCCATGAATGGCACCTTGCGGAAAATGACATCAAAATCAGCAGAAAGAGAAGAAGAAGAAGATGACGACCCATTGTCAGTTTCTCTTAGCCTGAAGCCTGCATCACCCAGTTACGAATTTATACCATATATATAAAGGAAGAACTTGAAGTGCAAGAAAAGGAACTATGTAGGAAAGGTGAAATTAATAAACGTTGCTATCAGAAATAGAAAAGACGGGGGAAAATAAAGAAGAAACGTTAATATGCTCTTTCTTCATTTGCATCACTCCATAAATTAATTAACTCTTCTGTTTTGACTTAAAACTTCACAATCAACCAAAAATATCACTATCATTAAAGTTAGAAATTTGGAAGAGATTTGCTTTGTCAGACGCAGGCTTTTATGTTTTTTTTCGTAATCAAATTGGCACTAAAAATAAAGGTGGTATTTCTGGCAAAAACTAATTTAGAAAATCCAAATATGGAAAACATTTAAATTCTAGAGAATCAGAACCACTATAATTAACTGCCTAATTCTGCTGTATTTTCCTTTCTTCCATATAACAAAAAGTGGAATTTTATGGATTACGCGTTGCCCACCATGAATTTATGTATTTTCTTGTTCAGATCATATGAACAACTCCCTAGCGGTTGAGAGAGAGAGAGAGAGAGAGAGAGAGACCTGTGATTGGAAGTTTCAGAATGCAGACTTCCTGTGGATTTTGTAGCCGCCGCTGCTGCTCCTTTTGTTACCGCCAACTCTGTGTATACATATATACATGTGTGTGTATGTGAATCTGTGCAGCCTAACTGAACAGACATGACGCTTGGAAATCTCACATAGAAGGGGTGGATCTTCTTCACTGAAATCGCTTGCAAGTACTCCCTTCAAAAGAGATTATGTACTCGCGCCCCTTTTTGTAATAACTAGTCGTTGGTATTAAAATATTTTATATTATTATTATTATTATATATAATGGTATAAAATTATTTTATAAAATAATATATTTTTTATATAAATTTACTCAGCTAATTAGAAAGTATAAAATATTTTTTTATATTCAAATTTTGAATTTGAATATATCGATGCAGAATATATTATAATTTTTTTATTTTTTTATTTAAAATAATATAAAAAAATTATTAATTAAATATATAATCTATTGCTCTAAAAACCAAAAAAAAAAAAAATTGTAGAGGAGCTAATATGCATTATTTTTAATTTTAAAATAAAAAATTTAAAAATCTCAAGTATAAAATTATATATCATTGTATAATTGAAAATTAACAATTTTAATATTTATTATCATATATTATTAATATTTAAAAGTATATTTTATTTTAGTAATTATATTTTAAAAAAAATGAAATTCACTAGGTTTCATGGTGAATAGCGGTAACCGCAGTAGCGATGATGAATGAGAACCAATTAAATAAAAAAATTTCAATATTTAAATAACTTTCATCTAATTTCTATTTATCTAAGAAAATTGAAATGATTGATAAAATTCATATAATAATGCATCTCATGCTAAATACAAAAAAAATAATTAAAAAAATTTAAAATATAAATCGATTGAGAATGAAAGAGATAGAGTTGTATGGAAGAGATATTATACTAGGAGATTTTATATAAAATAAATATAAAGATTATATTTTTATAAAAAATGAGTACTCTAAAATTATTATAATTATTAATATAGTAAATTATAATAATTCAAGTTTAATAATTTGATTATTTAAAATTTGAAATGTTTGATTTAAATTATTACAAACACTATCTTATTTTTTTATTATATTTTAATTATTTATATTTATTTATTTATTTATAAGTTATTTAAATTAAATAAAATTTTATTTTAATAATATTTTATATAATTAGTTCTATTAATTTTTTAATTATTTTATACTTTATTACAATTAATATTTTTTATAATAATTTTAATCGATTATATATATTTATTTTATATAATTATTTATATTAGAGAAAAAATATATATAATATTTATTAATTAAATTATATTAGATATAATTTAAAAAAATTATCAAATTAAAAAATTTTTATATAATATTTTGTTATGGACTTTTTCTATATATATATTCTTTTTTGACAATAATTTATTTTTATTATCTAAATATTTTTTATATGACAGTTATTTAATTTTTATAAATATATTTTTAATATTATATTTATTATTAAAATAAAAAATACAATAATTTTATAATAATGAAATATAATAAAATTTTTATTATGATATTAATGATATATTATATTAAAAAGTAGAAAGAAATTAAAAGATTAGTACCAATTAATATAATAAATTGTATTTATTATATTAAAAAATAAAAATCAAAAAGTTATACTGTACTTATTATATAAAAAAGAAAAATTAAAAATTAAAAAATCTTATATTAATAGTGATGATAAAAATAATAAATTACATTTAATATATATATATATATATATTAATTATTATTTTATGTAAAAAAAATTAAAAATATATAAAAATTTTAAATTTATGTCGTATAATATAATTATATAGGGTTAATTATTATTCACATAAAAAATGGAATACATATAGTATTAATTATTTAATAATATTAATTATATATTTTTTTAATTTTTTTATTAGTAAGAACAAGATAAAATATATATATTAAAATTTTTATTTTATTGTGATTAATATATTATATTAAAAAATTATAAAAAATTAAAAAATTAATATGATAATAGTAATGATAAAAAGTTAAATAGTATTGTAATATTAAAAATAATAAATTTTATTTTTTATGAATATATTAATTAATAATATTATTAAATATAAAAATATAACTTAAAAATAAAAATAAAACATATTAAGCGACCTGAAAATAACTACATAAAACTAAATGTATCACTAAATATACCACTTGTCAATTTATATATATATATATATAAATTTATTTTTATTATCTAAATATCTTTTATTATGATAGTTATTTAATTTTTATAAATATAATTTTAATATTATATATTTATTATTAAAATAAAAAATATAATAAAATTTTTATTTTAATATCAATAATATATTATATTAAAAATAGTAGTAAATCAAAGATTAATAACAATTAATATAATAAATTGTATTTATTATATAAAAAAATAGAAAATCATAAAATTATACATTAATAATGATGATAAAAATAATAAATTGTATTTAATATATATAAATTATTATTTTATATAAAAATAAAATTAAAAATATATAAAAAAAAAATTATAAATTTATGACATAGGACATAACTATATAAGGTTAATTATGCATAGCCAATCTCTCATATATTTATTCTTATCAATTAATGTTGATTATAATTTTTTTGCAATTTGTTTATTACTAAAAAGACCAAAATATATATGTTAAAGTTTTTATATTATTATAATTAATATATTATATTAAAAAAAATTATTAAAATTATAAAGTCACGTAATAATAATAATAATAAATTAAAAAATTACATATTAATAATAATGATAAAAAATTATATATAAATTATAAAATAAAGATGATAAATTATATTTATTATAGATATATTAATTAGTAATATTATTAAATATAAAAATATAATTTAAAAATAAAATAAAACAGATTAAGTGTGACACTTTATCCAAATATAATCACCACAAATATAAAATTTAAAGTAGTATAACCAGATGAAATTAAACATGCGGCTTATTAATCTTTTTATATTTAGATTCATTTTCTGGCTTTAATTGTTTCCCAAATTTCGAGCGTTTCTTTGCATTTATTGCTGAGAGTTCTTCACTTTCCATTCCTAAACCGATGTCCATTACCGTATAGCACTTTCTTGCTATTCTGGGCCTGGTCTGGAAAAAAAAGAGTTTCCAGTTTGAAACTTGTTGTTTGGTTCTTGAGGTTTATTGTTACTTGCCTGCTGTGACATGTTCTGGTAAAAATTTGATGTGATCAACCCCCAGTTGAAAGCAAAAAAATCTCGAGTTTTTGTTTGTCTTGAATACGCTTGATCCATCCATTAATCTTGATTGACAGTGTTTGATGGGATAATGAATGATTATTCCTAAGAACACGGTACAGCAATCTTTTAATTTGTATAATTCTATCCTTGTACCTTCCGAACAAGACTCCCACATTCTAGGGGCACAAATGACAAAAGCATGGTTTTCCGGTGACCTCAAGTGTATTATTATACATGGATCAAGAGATCTTTAAAACTTGATCAGCTTTAAGTTATTGGTGGTAATACAACTATCAAGATTGTAACCTTTTTCACTCTGATCTAACCTTCTACATACAAATTTCTTTAAGTCCCTAAGCAAAACATGCTTGTCATACCCTTCCTTTATAGTTTCAGAGGAGACCATAGATGATACTGCAGTCAGCTTTTCATGTCCATTGTAAGTAGTCAGCTTATCATGCCACAGTATGAGCCTAGATGTCAAGTCAAGCATATAAGTTGACGAACTATGAGTTTCACTAGCAATAATTTCTACATATATTCTAACAATTAAGTGTTGACTCTGATTGTAAATGATCAGAAATGGAAAAGATTAGGAAATATGATTAAAAGATCAATTAGCTTTTTATCAGTTACAGCAAATCGAAAGCATCATATAAATCAGAACAAGCAATTAAGCTCCAAAATAATCCTTGTGAAGCTCTTATACACTAACATACAACACCAAAGTGAAAGTCAGATAAGAAAGTACTTGCAAGAATAAAACTGAGCCACGGCTCATGTACGACTTGCTATACAAAGAGAGAATATTAGAGCTGACGTACTGAAGCCAGCCCAGACTCTGAAGGACTCAGAGTTTCAGTGTGAGGTCTGGCGTGGAATCGTCTATTTCTGCTGATGGAGTTTCCCCTAAAAAATTCATATTTGGATTTCCTGTGAGTACAAAACCTTGATGTGTGTCGTCTGCCTCAGCTACCTGGCGGAAACTACCTGGCCATAACAGCTCTGCCTCATCATCATCCACGAATATTGGAAGACCCAGATACCCTTGATCAAATCTTGCAGAATTTCTGTTATCTTGTGGCCTTACTAGTGGTGTAAAGTTCTGATGCACTGATGAGTGTGCTTTGATTCCCAAGGACCTTGAAGATCCATTTAAAGGCAAAGATGCCAGGCTGACATACCTTTCAGAGAAAATACCCATCCTCATTGCCCGCTTTGCTAGTGTTCTTTCCCTCTTATGTGCATTCTGGTGACCACCAAGCGCCTGCGAGCTGAAGAACTGTCGTTGACAATAATTGCACGAAAAAACTCGTGGTATGGCTGCTGCAGTAGTAAGAGTTGCAGGTTCATTGCTACTTTCACTAGTGCTTGATAATGATAGTCCTATTGACTCCCTTCTCCCTAATTCATCATTGTTGGAGCAAAGGGTTAAGTCTAGGGAAACTGGTTCTGAACCAGATGGAACAGCTACTGCATTTGTAAGATTGGAGCAGTTAGTGAGGCTGTCATTGGAGGGACCTGCAGAGTTTTCATGGGTGGATAAGTTGGAAGCTACTTGGCTGCTGACATCAGAGTCATTTTCTGAGAAGGCCTCCACTTCAAGATCAATGATTGGTTTCATATTGAAGTTGAATTGTACAATGAAGGGCTGCTTTTCGACTCTACAGTGTTTGAAGAATAGACGGATTGAGCCGATTCAAACTACAATCCATGGACAATAGATGATCTTTGCCTGCAAGTGTAGTAGTGCTTCAGAGTTTATTTTTAAGAACTGATAAATAATAGGCATGGATGATAAGAGAATAAAGGTTTGGAGAACTAGGCAAACTGCCATAGCCTAAACACAGTTAGAAAAGGATACTATATAATAAATCAGCCAACACTTGAGAGGAAAGGCAAATCTCTCAGGCAGTAAAGGTACAGGTATCAAAAGCATCTGAACTAAATCTACTTTGACAAGGATGATAATTAAAAACTTAGAAGAAAGGAATAAAGCAAATCTCAGGGGAAAAAAAGACAAATCTAACAGGAGAAAAAGAAGGAAAAAACATCCTAACCTGAATAAGGGAAATTACCTAGTTGTTCAATGATCAAAGGTTAATGGCCATTGTTTCAAGCAAATCCTTCAAAGCTAGAGAATTTGATCAAACTCATGCTGTCATTATTTATTGCACCAAACCAAATCCTGAAGGCAAAGCCTCGGCCAATTACGCAACCCTCCTATCCTAAGTGAGTCCATACAATTTAAATCACAGAATAATCAAGATCTTATATCTTGCTTCCACTCCATATCAGATGCTATAAGGCTATGTTTCATCCAATTTTCTATAGTACTAATGCATGTAGTAGTAAAATAGATGCTATAAGGCAAACTCATTAATGCTTTGATAGCTGTATGTGAAGAAACCTATCCCAATCAGCTTTCCTGCCAGAGTGTTTGTCATATATGTGTACTAAGGATTTCGAGAATAAATCCATTTCTTTGCTCATGAGTCTCTTTAAATCTAATAAGTTGCAACTAAGAGGATATGAAGACATCAAGAATCATAATCAAGTTGAAAATACACACACAAGAGCAGCTTCATCTATATATTGAAAGCAAGCCTATAAATTTCTCAGGACAAGAACCATCCTGGAACCTTGGAGGAGCTAAAAAGTTCAAACACCATAATCAGGAAAATCCTAAGTCAATATTAAGAGGCTGCAAGGATCAGCTTGAACTTGAAGAGGAGGAAAATAAAGAGACAATCACACAAATCTAACAGATATAGATTTAGTACTTCTCTGCCTCAGATCGGAAACTTGCATAAGTTTTTGTGCTTAAAGAGAATTGAAATACCAAACAGAAACTAGGCTTTTACAAAGTAAACAATTCAATTAGCAGCAAAGATATGCTAGTTCTGATGCTTGCTATAAAGAAGCGTCTCACTGCACTTGGCTTCCCACGTTTACAGAGTAGGAAATAACAAATACAACATATAGTCTTACTTGAAAAAGGATCACATAGTACATACTTACATTTATGCAGCTCATGGACATGAATCAACATAAATACACCAGCAAAAGTTTTCAACCCAGAAAATCAGTTCCCCCGTGGTAAATATAACCTGAACCAAACAAGTCCTGCATTTCCAAACCCAAAATTGACCTGAAATTTAGCATATTCAGGCTTTTCTTTTCCAATATTTTCTAAATGACAAATTTTTAGATCCATATGTGAACATTTAAATCTCGTATAAATTAAGTATAAGACAAGAGATGGCTTAAAAATCTGCATGTTTGAGGCTGTTTCTATAATAGTTTGTGCATTTTAGTTGGATTTGATGCTGTGAACACTGTCAATAGAAAGGAAAATAAGAAAACCAAAAAAAAAGCAGAGAAAGTTAATAATAATGAAGATGCAGAGAGAAATGCAACATGAATACAAAAGTACTACAGTAACATCAAGGGATATTAATCATCCAGTGAGTGTTACTTGCAATTAGAAGGCTAAAAGAGCATAAGGTCAAGAAAGCAATTGAATGCAGAAGAAGAGCATAGAGCAGCCGCGTACCATTCTGAAGAGCTTGCGAGTGAAGCTGACTGACAACTAGCTTAACTTGAGCTTGAGGATACCCAGAAAGAAAACTGCTTAAAAATTGGAGACATCTGTCCAAGCTGCAAAAGACAAAGCGAGCCGAGCAGGGTTGTGGGTATCTTTTGTTTTTGCCAAAACAAATGCAGAGAGAGAGAGAGAGAGAGAGAGAGAGAGATATGGTGGTATTGAAGTACTGATGTTTAATTATGGGAAAGCAAAGGTTAGAAGAGAGTGGGGGGACAGTGGTGGGAGTCAGATAAGTCAGAGAAAAAAGGCAGTGATGTGTTTGGGATAGAATTTAAGCCAAAAAAAAAGAAGGAGATGCGTCATATGACATGCTTAATACTCCTCTCAGAGTCTCAAACTCAAACACCTTTAGGCCAGTGTACTTAGTTGCTTTGTTCTTTTTCTTAATTTTTTTTCCTTTATTTTTGAGGGGGCAACTGCCTCAGCACATAGCTATAACTGGGATAAGAACCTGCCCCTCTCTTTCACACACACAAAAAAAAAAGTTAAAAAAAAAAAAAAAAAAGCAACACAAGCAAACAGTACTTGTCATTAGTCCCACAAAAGATTCTCTTTCTTTTTCCCCACTCTTAAAAGTTTTTTTCAGAAACCTCCAGAGTGCATGGGGCCAGGGTCTTCTACATTCATCAGATTCACCGTCATCTTTATACTCCTTTCTTTCATTTCTACATTCAAACTTTGTTTTTCAACTATTCTCTGACTGGAGTTCAACCCCTTAAACTCCGAAAATAACTCTACAAACTGTTGAAGAATTACTGATGACGTTATATGGGCATTCATATGGTGCCATGCTTGGCTAGCTAGGCAGCTACAAATATATATATATATATGTATTTCTTCCCCCACCCAACCAAAAAATAATTCAGAAAGCACATGTCTCTTGCAGCTGTAGCTATTATTTTACCCTGCATTATTATTGCTTTCTTCTAGTTTTTTTTAAAAGGAAAAAAAAATAGAGGATCTTCATTGTCATGGTTGCTTTTTGAGAGTAGAGATATGGGACTGATGATCATTTGTCATATAATATTCATGG
The DNA here is from genome assembly GCF_001659605.2 of Manihot esculenta. Lineage (NCBI taxonomy): Eukaryota > Viridiplantae > Streptophyta > Magnoliopsida > Malpighiales > Euphorbiaceae > Manihot > Manihot esculenta. Next base: position 6,175,009 of record NC_035162.2, on the reverse strand, counting down.
CTATGACCAATTACCCATGTTTCTAAAAAATAGTATTATTTTTATATGATTTAAAATATATATGTATAGTTAAATGTATTTGTTATATTTAATTAAATGAAAGCTACAAGTAAAATATTTATAATTTTGATTAAAGTATATATTTATTTTATTATATTAACTATAATTTTTAAAGCTGAATAAATTATTCTTTTTTATAGTTAATATTTAACATTAAAATTTTATACATATTAATAAAGTTAAAGATTTATTCATTGTATATTTTAAGGGTTCAAATTGTTATAAATTTATAAAATTTAAGTATTAAATATTAATTAAGTAATGTAAATTTGACAAGCGACTTTTTTATAAAAATCAAGAGCCAAAAGAAATTATTTGGCTACTGTATAAGGTAGTAAATAAATTATATGAAAATAAAAATAAGTAAATGTTTATGAAAGACGCAAAAAAAAAAAGAATAAATAAATTAAAAATATTTAATAAATAATTAAAAATAATAAATACTATTTTTTATATATCATCTGTTTAATTAATTTAAATTTACATCTAATATTATTATTAATAAAAAGGCAAAACACACTCTCTCAAATTACTCTATATTTAAATTTAAACTTCATACATGATTAAAAAAAAAACTCATATTATCATATTTCATCTCTTAAAATTTAATAATGCTTAAATTAAATCGAGCAAATCACACTAACAAGAAAAAGCAACAAATACTGATTATACTTGTTTAAATTAATTAAGCTCTTTATAATTTAACTTCTGTTAACTAATTAATTTAACTCATTGGTATTATTAGAGTAATTTGTAGGGCTGTGAAATCTCAAATAAGCCGCTGGTTAGAAAAGGAATACTTGAGCTTAAAGAAAGAAACTCTCAGATCGCATTGCTGGCTTGGATTGATAAACAATTCTCACTTCCAAATTCTTTTTCTTTTTCTTTTTCCTTTTTTCTCTTGAGTGTAATTTCTCTTGAGTGTAAATCCTCAATAGATACACATAAGCCTAACTTCTGGAAGCATAAAATTCAAGGGATCAATGCAGTGGAAGGCAGAGGAATGAGCTGTATTCCTGCACCGCAAAAGCTAACATAAAAAACCATGCGAAAGCAAACAGAGCTCTCTTTTTCAAAACAAATTTGAAAGGAAAAATAAAATTAAGAGCACAAACTTACAAACAAACTTACACCCAAACTTCTTCAAGCGACGATTCCGTCTATACCGACTACTGCTAAAAAGATAAAAATTAATGTTATGACATTTTTAATTCAGTGTGACCATGAAATGATTATTCATACGAGACCAAATAAAATCATTTAAAATATTAATTTAAGGGGTTGATTTTAATTCAACAACAGTATAAATTCAACTTCGCTATCAAAACTACTTTGAATCAGACTGTGCATACTTCATACAAAATCCAAATATGCATGAGTCAAAACAAACTCCATCAACAACTATACATAACCCTGCCCTTATGGGCAGGGGGAAAGCAAGAAGGAGACCAAACTTTTCCCGTCCCTTTCTTTTCGCCCTTAATTGAGTTAATTCCCTTGAAATTAGATCACAATAATTTTCTCGTCCTATTGTAGTCAGAGGACGCTACAGTTTCATCAATTTTCGGTCGCAGCTTTATTAACTAATTAATTAATTTATATATTTTATGACACGTGTAAGTTTTACTTTGGAGTTTCTCGGCTGAGGTGGAATATCTTTGCATATTTTATGGGTGGGGCTCGTATTTTCATGCACAGGCATTATTGATTTTTTAATTTGCTTGTGTTTAATCTATTTTTAATAGTAGATTGTGTTTATGGTTTTGAAACTCAATATAAAAAATATAATACCCCATTCATTTTATAAAAATAAATTTATTTTCTTTTCATTCATTTTAAATTATAAATTCCTTTTAAAAAGCAATTTTATATATTAATTATTATTATTTAATATAAATTAAAGAAGAAAAACCCTTATTTCAAGAATAACATAGTCATATAAATTATTTAATTTTTAATAATAATAAAATAATATAAATTGAGAGTATATTAATTAATAAATATAAAGTAAGACTTTTTAATTTTTAATTATATTTAAAAAAATAAAATTTAAATTATATGTAAAAATAAAAATTGATTTTAGTACTAGAGTTGTTGGAAGTTTTAAGTTCTGACCGAAAAGTTATATACAAAAAAGTCAATCTCTTTTAATATTAATGAATTTCATATGCTTAATAATATTGAAATCGTATTTACGATTGTAGTTTGTAAAGTATCAAGATCAAATTTTTAGATAATTTATAAAAAAAAAAAAAATCGTTTTGTTATGGAATTTGGCAAATTGTTTGGAAGGTGTGATTCTAAGTGGACTATGACTCAGATGCCATATCATATTTTAGAAGAGAGTTGAAATTAAAATTTTTTTAATATATTAATTATGAATTAAAAAAATAATTAAAAAATGATAATAATGATAAACAAAGAAGAAACAATATCTATGATTAAATATATTTATTTTGTGTGTTTTTTTATATTAAATCCAATTGAATTAAATTGAAACATAAACTACCTAATTAATTTCAATTAAAATTAAATGGGTTGATTATTTTAAAAAATATTAATTACCTCCACATTGGACCCCAAGATCTAAATTATCATAGTACAGTAGAGTGTGAAAGCATATGAGATGCTAAAGCACAGTACTACTAGAGCATGTCAATATTAATAAAGAAGACGAGATCAGGTGTAGGGGTAGCTAGCTAGCTAGCCATAGGCAACATAGGTACTCATGCACAGAGATTAATAACAAATATAGTCACGACATGCCTACGAATTAGGCCATTGGAAACCTAGGACACGTGTTTATAGAATATTAAGGAAGGCTAAAAATAAAGTATTAGAGATAACAAAAATTAAGAAAAAAGCAATGTAGCGATGACCAATGCATTATCTGAGTCTGACTTATTATTCCAATATTCATGTTCATGTGGGTTCGAGCTGTCCACTTCAACATGCCATGCCATGCTAGCTGCCACTTTCTTAAACAACAGCCATTTCTCAATATAATTTTAACAATTTTAATTTAGGTCCAACTCCCATCCGCTGTTTTTTCAAAGAAAACCAAGTATTTTTTTTCTTATTATTTTAATTAAATATATTTAAATTATAAAAAATATCAAATACTAAATTATTTTAAATGATAACGTTTTAGAAAAAATTAAAATAAAATCAACATGTGAAACAGAGCCAAGGAAAAACGACCAATGTCCAACAAAATTAATACGCACACTTGGGTTTTTTTCGTGACAATTGCCGACAATTTCACGTTAGTGCCGCTCGGTGTGCTCCCCGAGAAATCGCTGTGGTGGCTACTCCTTTCCTTGGTAGCGTTCATACGGAATGTGCACCATACCAATGGTCCCACCACCCCCTTCACCTCCACATCCACCAGGAAGCCACCACCACCACCATTCTATTATATATTATCTTTTTTTTTTTCTTTATGAAATTAACGTACTTGAGCTGCAATGAGCATTTGTTATATTTAATTAAACCTAATAATAATCGAAAATAGGATTTATACGTAGATTGAGTATTTAATTCTGTTGGATGGCTCTTTGTTAAAGGAGCTTTTTTTTTTTATCATTGTATGTTATAAATTATTATCTAATTTATTAATTTTATCATTGTAGTGGAATAATTTGGCTAGCGTTTTATTTCATTAATTGTAAAGCTCATTTGATGGACTTATTGAACAACATCAATTGTGACATGAATTGGGCCATCCAAGCGAGTACTAGTAACCCATTGGGCTTCCCCCATAAACATAGATTTATTATTATTATAAGTCACTTTTTAAAAATAATAATAATATATTTATTTAATATGTACATTGAAAAATTATATTTATTAGTTTTAAAAATAATTTAGTAATTGAATAATGAGTAAAGATGTATTAGAAAAAATAATAATTTTTTTTAATTATATAAACTGCAAATTTATATTTTATGATAGCAATTATTGGGTGTAGGGCACTGTTATTATATACGACACAACAAGATAGACAGTTAGTTTATTGTTTCTGTTTGCTTCCCGCCATCTATTTCAACTAACTGCCTAACTGTCTCGCCTAACAAAGCTAACTGTTTTGCATTTCTTGCTGCTTTTTCTGTGACTTTTCCTTTTATGGTAAAACTTAAGTTAATTCTATGTTAATTTTTAATTTTTTAAAGTTTTTTACAATATTTTTTTATTATTTAAAAAAAGTTATACTCCGTAAAAATATATAAAATTTTCCAAGCAAATATGCGCGACAGAATGAAGTTTATAACAAGCTAAAAAGCTTCCACGATGCTACGGAAATAATTTTATTGACCTGGAAAAGCATATGGGCCAAAGTCGCAAACCGGGTAAATACCATTTTTTGGCCCATATGCTTTTCCGGGTCTAACCATTCTGCATCTGGCCTTCAAGGTGAGCTTACCGGTAGAGTTGATATTATACAAAATATGAATTTCTTGAATGATGTTTGGTTGCATTCTGATGGGTTTACGGGTCCTTTACCGGATTTTTTAAGGTTTGAAAGATTTGCAGGTCTTGAGTATATGGGATAATTCATTCACGGCTCCTGCTCCCTAGTCTTTGACGATTCTTGAGTCGACAAATAATTTCTTTCCAAGGCCTGTGCCTGCTTTCATGATCTTAGTCTCTCTTGATATGACCAAGGATTCAAATAGTTTTTGTTTGTCAAGTCCCGGTGAATGCTGCACCTGTGTACTAAAACCAGAACCAAATATATTGGCCAACTTATCCATACCTCTTTTGCAAAGGACAATCCGATGATATTCGGTAACTAAGATTTTGAGATTGAACAGAATAGCGAGCTCAAGACTTGCTGCTCTTGACGAAACCAAGCGGTATACTCCGAGTTTGGTGATCCATCATCTGAGGGTACGAACAGGTAGTGCAGCTATGCCAAGGACATGATTTGGCAAATTGTAGCTATAGGACAGTCGCATTAACTAAGCGTGACAGAGAGAAACATTGGAGAAAGATATTGGAGCAGAAAAGGGCATGATTGGAATGGCATTTGTTGATGAAGCAACTAATGACGAACCTAAGGGAGCATATACGGGTCCTCTAAAATTTTAACCAAATAAATCTAAAGAAATCCATATACTTTTGAGTATTTAAAGATTAAATAAATTTAATTTTAAAATTTAAATTAATTAAGCTCTTTTATTTGTATTAAAAATCAAATAAATTCTAATTTAATATAATATTATTTTTTAATAATAAAATATTATTTTTTATCATATAAAAAATATTTTATTATTAAAAAATAATATTATATTAGATGAGAGTTTATTTAAAATCTGAGTAAAGCTTAATTTATCTAAAATTTTAAATTGAATTTATTTAAGTATAGAAGTTTAATTGAACTCATATCTAAATTTTAACTTTTAAATAAGAATAACTTAAACCTCTATTTTTTATAGAAAATAATTTATATTTAAGAAATATTTTCTATAAAAAATATTTATCGTGAAAAATATTTTATGAAAAATAATTTGAAAAATATTTTATGTGGAAAATGTTTTCCGTTTAGAAAATTTTTTTCATTGTTTAATTTTAATTTAAAAAATAAAATTTATTAAAAAATTTATATTTAGAATCCTTGATAAAGGTGTTATGATGCAGAAAATATTTTTTATTAATTAAGTTTTTTAAGTGTTTCAAATATCAAAAAATATGAAAAATATTTTTTTAAAAAATATTTTCTTATAAAACAAACATAGTTTAAATATAAATTTATTTTTAAGACAAAAGGTCTCTTTAAACTCTAATAAATTTTCAATGGTTCAGTTAAATCCCTAATAAAAAATTTTATTTGTAGAAACCTCTAACTAATGATCATAAACAATTAACACTAAGGATAATGGAAGAAGATCGAATTGAGCATACACAAAGCACTTGACTTATCTCTCTCTCAATCAATTTATAAGTGATGGCATCTTCTTCTTCTTTTTCTAACATAAACTCTTTTGTAAATTTTTGCAAATTGAGAACTAACCTAATATCTTTTGTAAATTTTTGCAGATTGAGAACTAACCTAACAGTAGGGAACAAGACTAAGATGATAGATTATCTGAAATTGAATGCTCTCAAGTATAAGCTTTCTTTGATAAGAAAACTGTTTCACCATTTTTATGAAGGAATGGAAAGAAATTGCAAAGAAAAAAAATTAGAGGAAGAGAAAATATATTGTGATTAAAAAGGTGGAAGAGAAAAAACATAACAAAAAGTAATTTACTTTGAGGACTGGTATGTCTATACTTATACTTTTCACTCATTTTGTGATTGATTTTTGAGTTGGATCATCGATCAGCACTTACGGCTTGAGAACAGGGCCACCATGGATGGAGATATCAATAGTTATTGAGATTGAAGATATGAGAATCAACTGATTATTGGTGAAGAGAATGGAATTGAGTTTGGGATTGCAAGCGATGATTGATATTTGCAGAGAAAATTGAGTTTTTTAAAGGAAATGATATTTGTGGAGAAACTGATCGCTTGATAACTATGGTTTCAATGGGGATTTGATTTAGGAATGGAAGGAAAAAGGTTACTTGACAAGGTTGCTTGACATAGCTGAGCCGTGAATCCGTAAAAAGCTCTAATTAATACGATATAAGAGTTTCGTATTTAGCGGAAAATAACTTGCCTTTGTTTTCTTTAGAATTTGGTATAAATACATGCTGTGCAGACAGTTATAAAGAGTTTAAGATACACAAAATGGCTAGGAGATAGAGATGTTCAAGATATTCAAGAAGATTAGGAGATAGAGATAAATTTAAATACTGAACGATAATTCCTCATCATCTGATTCCAGGGTTAACGCGTTGCTTCTGGTTGTGAAATCCATGGGTTACCCACAAAGGTTGCCCAGAGTTGGAAGGGGAATGGTCCTTGTGCAGATTGGATTGGAATTTCTTGTACTCAAAGGGGAAATTACTGTTGTAAATTTCCAGAAGGTGGGCCTCACAGGAACGATTTCTCCTGAGTTTACTTCACTCAAGTCATGGCAAAGATCGGTTCTTGATGGCTCCCTCTCTGGAAATGGTGGCAAGGAAACATATACTAAGAGTGGAGAAATTGTCTTATATCACTGGAGGCATACTTTTGATAATCATTGGAGGCATACTTTTGGTAATCTTGGTTCGCTTATTGAGTTTCTGCCTATATAAGAAGAAAGAAAAGCGGTATAGCAGAACGCAGAGTCCAAATGCAACGGTGATGGATACTTGCCATTCTGGATCTGATAATGAGAGAGCAAACATCACAATTGCTGGTTCAAGTGTTAGAGTGGGCGCAATTAGCGAGACACAAACTATTCCTGCAAGTGAGGAAGTTGATAGTGAAATTGTTGAAGCAGGGAGCATGATCATTCCTATTCAAGTCTTAAGGGATGCGACAAACAATTTCAGTGAGAAAAATATATTGGGTAAAGGAGGTTTTGGAGTGGTATACAAAGGTGAATTGCATGATGGGACAAAAGTTGCTGTCAAGAGAATGGGGTCTAGGGTCACAAATAGGGACGGACTAACTGAGTTTAAGTCTGAGATTGCTGTGCTGACCAAGGTCAGCCACCGGCATCTTGTTGTTCTTCTTGGGTACTGCTTGGATGATAATGAGAAGCTTCTTGTTTATGAATTTATGCCACAAGGGACACTCAGAAGGCACCTTTTCAACTGGGCAGATGAAGGACTGAAACCGCTGGAGTGGACAAAGAGGTTGACTATAGCCTTGGATGTAGCAAGGGGTGTTGAATACCTTCATGGTTTGGCACATCAAAGTTTCATACATAGGGACTTGAAACCCTCGAACATTCTTCTTGGGGATGATATGAGGGCCAAGGTGGCCGATTTTGGTTTTGTATGCCTTGCACCAGAGGGTAAAGACTCAATTGAACCGCAAATTGCTGGAACTTTCGGATACCTGGCACCAGAATATGCAGGCAACTTTTCTTCTCGGTGCTTTGCCACTTAGTTAATGCTATGATATATTATTTTCAGTTTACTTGAGCAATTCTAGTTTGTTTTGGATAAGATCATATACCTAATATAAGAATTCTTATATCTGGATGCGATCAGATAGCTAATATAATTATCTCTTTGTTGATCTGGTTGCAGTTTCTGGTAAGGTGACAACTAAAGTGGACGTTTTCAGTTTCGGAGTGATATTGATGGAGCTTATAACAGGTAGAAAAGCTCTAGATGATGGCCAGTTTGAGGAGAGCATGCATATTGTAACTTGGTTCCGCAGATTGCACTTCAACGAGGAGTCTTTCCACAAGGCCATTGACCCCACGATTGAGCTCGATGAGGAAACATTTGCAAGTATCAAGAGTGTTGCGAAGTTGGCAGGCTATTGCACCGCAAGAGAGGCATCTGAAAGACCTGAAATGAGGCATGCTGTAAATGCATTGTCTTCTCTGGCGGAGGTATGGAAACCAACTGACCAAAATCCTGAAGACATATTTGGGATTGATCATAATAGGGCTTTTTGCAAAATAAAGTTTAAAAAAAAAATATTTCTTAAACTCTGGTCCTCGAGAAAAAATAAATTTTCTGGACCAGGGTGAATCGGTCCTTTACCGCATTTTATAAGTGCGTTAAGCTTTACCGCACTTATAAAATGCGGTAAAGGGTGATTAATATAAAAAATAAAATTTTACCGCACGTTTTGAAGTGCGGTAGAATTTTATTTAAATTTATTTTTAATAATTAAAATACTACCGCAATCTTAAATTGCGGTAGAATGTTAAATTCTGCGATAATTTTTAATAATTAAATTAATATTTCAATTTACATATTACTGCACTTTATCAATTTCTCATTTTACGCATTACCGCACTTTAAAAGTGCGGTAATGCGTAGAGTTTATTTAATATATTATATTAATTATATTTATTTATTTATGAAATTTATAGATAATTATAAAAATTATATTAATATTAATTATTTAATATAATTAAAATTTAATATAATAATCATATATAAATTTATTTTAATAATTAAAATTATATATATAACATTATAATTATATTTATTTAAATACAATATCATAATTATATTTATTTTAAAAATAATATCATATATTTTATTTATTAATAAAATTTATTATTTTTATTAAAATTATATTTATAAATAAATAAATAAATATTTAAGAATCATAAAAATTTTAAAAAATATATAAATAATTAAAATTATAGAATGTAATAAAAATAGAACAATATAATTACAAATGATAAAATAAAAAAAATAATGCTAATGATGTCCCAAATGTCCTCCCGTGCCACATGGACGTCCCCTTCGTTCATGTGGACGTCGAGTTTTATATGGCCGACGGTCACCACTTGTACCCTCACCTTCAGCAGCAGCAGGATTAATATTAAGATCAGGAGCTACCGAGCTCGGATCTCGTGTTGCAGTATAATGCGATGGTAAATAGATATCATCAGATGCAAAAGTGGAGTACTGCTGCCCCGATGTGTACTGTACAAAATTGCTAGAGAATGGTTGTGTGCCTAGACTAGATGAAGGAATATCCACAGAATGTCTAGCCGAAAATGCATTAATGGATTTACCATGTCGTGCAAAAGCATCAAAAGTACTACCTATCGGGGTCTGCATCTGAAATGGATTATCTTGAATACCAACCTGCTGGAAGGACCACTGTGTTGGGGTTATATGAGGTGGTGGCATATAACTACCATGTGTCAACGTAGTATATTGTGATCCACCTTCTTGTGGAACACTAGGTCCTGCTAAAGACTGTCCAACCTCACCAAATGATCGATGAGTGTGGAATGAAATGAGTGCCGAAATGATGACATTTGCCGGGACAGTGGTATGTACATCAGGATCAGCTTGTTGGCGAGAGCTACGTCTACGCCTCGGCCTCCTCGGTGGGTCAACAGGCTCTTCAGGGTCATCTGGCATAAGTTGCGCCCGAGGTGCTGGCTGTGGTGGAGGTATCTCTGTTATTCGTTTCTCTTCTTCCATGGCATAGAACATTACTGTTGTTTGTCTTTCAATAAGATTTGTGCCCGGATTAGGAAATTGTCGATTAATTAAATGTATATTCTCGATACCATCCTCCTGTTGGCAAAACAAAAATTAAACATTGATATGTTTAAAAAAAATAAACATATGAAAATGTAATGAATAATTAAATATTACCACAGTGCCAATAGCTGCACCACGATGCGATATCCATCGACGAGAAACTCGTCTATACCATTCGAGGTACTCTGAATGATAATGTAGTGGCCCATGTAATGGTGCTGCTTCAACCAACCTTTGCCATCTATCTTCCCAAATGGCAATCCAATGTGCATGAATTGTAATCCAATTACTGTCGGATGATAATAGAGATGTGTTATGAAGATCAGCTGGCTAGCGTGGTGGATGTGGTATTGGTTGTTGCATCCCGAACTGGCACAACACTCTATCAGGTTGATGCCATTCTACCACGTGAAAGCATATCAAGGGAACTACTGCTCTCCAAATGTCACGTCCTTGCGTGCAATATAATGGTAATGATGCAAGGAGTTCATCGAAATATGGCTCCCATACCATCTGAAATGAAAAAAAAATATATATTTATTAGAAATTTGTTAGAAATGTCATAGTAATCGAGGCATATTCCATAATTCGTATTATAACTCTGGGTCACCCATTCTGTCAAATTTATAGCGTATTTCTATCAAGACATGTGTTACGACTTGAGTGATACGTCGTGCATTACTCCACCTGAAAATATTATTAAAAAATATAAAAATTTAATATAAATGCGTAACATGCAAATCATAATAATGTCATAATAAGCATAAAATACTAACCGATTTCCCAGTGGAGCATCATTATGTGGGTCTTGTATATTTATAGATGGTGATATTGAAATAAATCGTTCCCATGCCCATATCTGCAGGATGTGTAGAGCTCCACCTAATTGAGACACGCTCGGATCAGTGGCCCGACAAAGTTCTCGATATAACCAGGCAAGACAAGCTGAACCCCAACTATACATGCCTGCTCTATGTAAATTAGCAATAAGAGGCAGAAACATTAGGTTCACCCTACTAGGATTCCTATCAGTAAATAAGGAACCCCCAATGACCCGCAGAATGTAAGCACGTGCATATCTCTGGACCACTTCTTCATCAGCATCATCTGGTAGCTCATTAAAATTTTCGACTAACTAACTTAATGGCAACGAGCTACCCCGCATAATATTAGCGGGAGGTATGAGTCCTAAAGTATCTTGACAATACATCATCCAATTGATAATAGAATTACCTACAACAGCATCTCCATCAATAGGTAGGCCGGAAATAACACCGATGTCCTGGAGAGTAATTGTACACTCTCCCACTGGCATCATAAATGTGTGTGTTTCAGGACACTATCTCTCAACCAGTGATGTAATTAAATGATGATCCAGTGAAAAGTAGCCTAATCTGACAGCACCATAGAATCCAAAAATTCTGAGATAGGCTTCAATACGGGGGTGAAAATCCTGCTTCAAAACACTCGTAGATCACCTACAAAGTAGTGGCTCATTTTCAATCTCCTCATTCCAAACCGACTGTGATCTATGAGACTGTTGTTGTGTCAATAAAGACTGGTCAAGAGGGCCCGGACTCCTGTAATCACGATAATTTTATCTGCCCGTCATATCTATGAAATAAAATGTGAATAAATATGTCATAAATTGATGATAATTTTCATTAAAACCATAAGTACGAGTAACATGCAATTTTATCAGAGAAGTCACATACAATATTATAGTACATGTCATAATTTTGTAGTATTTATCAGAGAAGTCACATGCAAGATAACAGTACAATGTCATTTTTGTAATAGTGCAGTACATGTGACATATTTTGCTTGTGATCCATAATTTGTACCAAATATATTTTTCCACTTTAACATTTTACAAACCATTCTACTATTCTTTTCAATTGTTACAATCATCATCCGACAGTGGCACATCGGATTGGTACTCTGGGGCATTTTGTAAATTGTACTATGCTTATGTTATATATTTTAATCACTAAAAACTTAGATGTCAAAACACATATCAAATATTTTACAAAATCATTATCATCAACACCCTTAATTAGCAGTGCTTTATTAATCCGTCCAATATAGAGAAATTATCAAATTACAGTCACATAAATCAGTTCAACAACGTCTGACGATACATGTTTGTTTATTATGACCAGACTTTCCACATCTAGTACAATGGTTTTTAGAAGTTGAAGAAACCTTTGATGCCCTCCAGTCCATCTCGTTTTGAATTCTGCTACTTCTTGGTCGACTCTTTTTTCTAATTCTTTGCATATAAGGAATTAGAGGTTTACCGTATGGTTCTGGCCAGTAATCAGAATGACCCAATGGATTGAACATACTGCCATAACATTTTAAAGTACGTTCCAATGTGTAGTATGTATCAACATATTGATCATAATCCATGGATTTCGACAGACAAGCTGCTATGGCGTGTGAACAGGGGATTCACATCTCTTGAAATTTACCACAAGTGCATGTACCTTCTATTAGTTTAACAACTTGCTTATTCCCGGTGCCACTGATACGAACTTCAAAAACTAAAGCTTCGTTACTAAATCGTGTCACCCGATGTCTTACTGCTTTCATCTCGTTGTTTCTAATTACTTCTGCACATGCATGCGTAAAAGTGTGCCCCATTTGCATTTGATTCAAATACGTCGTGCGACGTATATCAAAGTGGTTAGCACATTGATAAAATATTTTTTCAACTATAGCTGTGACGGGCAATGCACGAAACCCCTTCAACATCCCGTTGACAGATTCAATTGTATGTGTTGTCATGGATCCATACCTTTTTCCTCCTACAGAAAATTCTTTCGACTTATCCCAGAACAGATTCGATGGATCTTTTGCATAAGGATCAACTCTCATTACAGCAGAGTCAATTTCAGAATACGGAGGTGGAAATATCAATGGTCTAATAGGATTTTCATATCCACTATTAAAACATATTGAAGAATTTATATCATGATCATCTCCATCATTAAATTGAACATCTGGAATGTCGTCTTCCTCGTCAATCCAAGGATCATCTCCATCTGTATCTAAATCATCAAGAAAATCAGTATCATCATCGTTTTCACCCTGGTCAACATTCTGTGCATTGTTGTAATACCCGGCTAGACTCCGGTATCAGAATTCCTACCGTCCGGTGGAATCTCGGATGTCGGAAGTCTCTAGTAGGGTAGAAACATGTTTTCAAAAAAATGTTTTGAAGTATTTCATGGTTTTAAGTATGAAAAATTAATGAGTTTTTACATGAAAAGTCTTTGGAGGAAAACCCAGGTTCGGCCGCCGAAAGTTAAGTTCGGCCGCCGAACATGCATGCGTTTTGGAGGCACGTTAGGCCCCCGAAAGCATGAGTGAGGAAAGTCCAGGTTCGGCCGCCGAAAGTCAAGTTCGGCCGCCGAACATGGCATGCATGCGGAGGCACATTCGGCCCCCGAACGTGGCCTGGCCAGCCACCTATAAAAGGGTCCCTTAGGTCCGCACGGGCGAGCTTTTTCTCCCCCGTCGTCGGCCAAGGTGAGTCTCCGCCACCCCTCCCTCGATCTTGAGTGTTTTCCTTAGATCTTCCATGGTTTTCACGGGTTTTAACTTCTGTTTTGAAGATCTGTGAGTAAAGAGCAAGTTTTGGGTGCTTGGAGGTTCAAAGGGCTCAATCTCTCCATCTCCAAGCTAGGATCGCCTTTCCTCTCGTTTCTTCAAGAGGTAAGCTCGGATCCACCCTTGTTATGTGTTTTAAACAAGCATTAAGTTGTTTTATGGGTAGAGATGCATGTTTAGGCTTGTTGATGAGTTTATGGGTTTTGATGTTTTGATGAACAATGTATGTTGTTTTTTTTGTGTGTTTGAAGTGTTGTAGTTGGGGTATTTGATAGTTTGAGACCCCTAGGTGTGATATATGGTGTTTATGCATGTTTTAGAACAGATATATGCATGTTGGAAGAGTTAGGAGGCAAATGTGCATATAGGAGCCAAGTTTCTGCCCTTTGGCAGAAACCAGGTTTGTAATACCCGGCTAGACTCCGGTATCGGAATTCCTACCGTCCGGTGGAATCTCGGATGTCGGAGACCTCTAGAAGGGTAGAACCATGTTTTATAAAAATGTTTTCATGCATTTTAAATGATTTTAAGTGTGAATTAAATGAGTTTTTGCATGAAAATAGCATTGGAGGAAAACCCAGGTTCGGCCGCCGAAAGCCAAGTTCGGCCGCCGAACATGCATGCGTTTTGGAGGCACGTTAGGCCCCCGATGTAACGACCCGGAAACCGGACCGCTACCGGCGCTAGGATTCAGGTCGGCTTAAGGCCGCCAGAACCCGTAGCAAGCCAAACATACATCCTGTGAACCTGTTTAATCCCATACATGATCAACAACATACATAAAAATTAAAACTTTTCTTTCCAAGCCTAACCTGTGCATACATAGCATATCATAAACCCCTCATTGGAGTCCTCATCAAATACTCCAATGGGTAACATATCATAACATATGATAGGCTTAGATAACATAAACATCATAAAAACATTTTTGGATCATATACACAAGGGATTAAAACAAACTTCAGTCAAGCACATTCTAAACTTTCTTTACATTACATAACATACTTTTACATTACAAATAAACCATGTCCACTACTATACTATTACATAGACTTCTCTTACTCTGGCTGACTTCTCTATCTACACTGCACCTGCAAGACTGGGGTTAGGGGGGAGGGGTGAGCTATAAAGCCCAATGAGCAGAAACTAAAAACATTTGCTTTAATTCCTCCATTTTTAGGTATATTATTATTCATTTTATTATTATTATTATTATTTTATTTTATCATATTATTTAACTTTTTCTTTCTTTTTCTTATTCATGCTTTCATGAAATGCAACACATCACAGCTAATCACATAAAGGATGGTATTGTCACCATTAGTCCTCAACATCTCCAAATGCCAGGGGCGTAGAATGGGCCTCACTGGTCTTTCTCTTACATAACATAACATTCTAAAGTGCCAGGGGCGTAGAATGGGCCTCGCTGGTCTTTCTCTTACATAGTGCCAGGGGCGTAGAATGGGCCTCGCTGGTCTTCCATAACATATCATCATAACATAACATCAGAGGACTATGGATCACCCAACAACCATCCACATCAACATCAATTTATGCAATGCAGCATATTCGTGAATTCTAATGCAAACATCCTGAAATATTGCATGGCATAATGATGCATGGGCAATGCTTTATGATTCATTCATTTGTTCAATTATTCAATTACTTTACTTAGGAACTTAGGGAGTTGTCCCACTCACCTGGTGACTGAAGCTTTAACAACGGACTCTGAACGACTATCTCACAACCGGGGGTCTCGGTTCCTCGGGTCCGAACCTACACAGGTGGACTCAAATGAGGCACCAAACAACAAGAACATAACTCTAAACATACCCCCAAAAACCTCCTAAAAACACCTCAAAACATCCCTAGAAAACATGCAAGAAAAGGCTGGGAAGGGCACTTTCGGCGGCACCTTCGGCGGCCGGAAGTCCCTCCAGAGCCGAAAGTCAGGCAGGTTCGGCGGCACCTTCGGCGGCCGAAACTCCCAGACAGAGACGAAACTCATGCATGTTCGGCGGCACCTTCGGCGGCCGAAAGTCTCGGACAGAGCCGAAACTCCCACTTTCGGGGGCAGGCTTCGGCAGCCTAAAGCTGCCTCCCAAGCTGGTTCGGCGGCCGAAAGTGCCTTCGGCTGCCGAACCTGGTTTCTGCCAAAGGGCAGAAACTTGGTTCTTCATGCCCATTTCAACCCCCTACACAACCAATCATGCATAACCCTATTCTACAACATGCATACTCAAGCATACAAGCTCCTAGGGGCCTCAAACTAACTTAAACCCCCAACTACAACACACAAGCAAGCCACATTGCTCAAGAATATGCACATCAAACCCATAAACATAACATAAACTTCCACAAGCCTACTCATGCATTTCTACCCCATAGATCTACTCAAAACTTACTTAAAACATGCAAGAGAGGTTGGATCTAAGCTTACCTCTTGAAGATCGAGAGGAAGGACGATCCTAGCTTGGAGGTAGGGAGAAATCCACTCTTTGATTTCCAAGCTTCCAAACTTGCTCAAACTTCAAAACTCTTCAAAAACAAGATGTAACTTGTTAAAATCTGAAAGATTTGAGGGAAAACACTTAAAATGACCATAGGAGGGCTAAAGCTTACCGTCGGCCGAAATGGGAGAGAAAACCTCGCCTGTTTCGGTCACGGGGTCCTTTATAGGGCTGGTTCTGTCACCTTTCGGCGGCCTAACGTGCCCCCACATCTCATGCATGTTCGGCGGCCGAACCTTGACTCACTCAAACAAGGCTTTCGGAGGCCTAAAGCGCTCCCAAAACCTTACCATGTTCGGCGGCCGAACTTAACTTTCGGCGGCCGAACCTGGCAAAGCCTCCTTGGTCTTTTCCATTCAAAACTAAATTTTCATTTTACTTTAGAAACATAAAATACCTTAAAAACATTTCATAAAACATGGTTTTACCCTTCTAG
Source organism: Manihot esculenta (assembly GCF_001659605.2). NCBI lineage: Eukaryota > Viridiplantae > Streptophyta > Magnoliopsida > Malpighiales > Euphorbiaceae > Manihot > Manihot esculenta. Next base: position 6,158,315 of record NC_035162.2, on the reverse strand, counting down.
AGGTTTCCGACATTCGAGATTCCACCGGACGGTAGGAATTCCGATACCGGAGTCTAGCCGGGTATTACATTCTTCCCCCCTGAAGAACATTCGTCCCCGAATGTTCATCAAACAACACATAACATGGCAAACATATAACATACATACTAAGCACATAAAACACTTCACTCTTACCTTAAAAGAGATGAGGATATTGCTGGAGCATGGACTCCCGTGTCTCCCAAGTGCATTCTTCCAAGTTGTGGTGGTTCCACAAGACTTTCACCATCGGGATTTCCTTGTTTCTTAACTTTCTGATCTGGGTGTCTATGATCCGTACTGGCTGTTCAACATAGGTGAGATCCTCTTGGACCTCCACATCAGGCTCACTAAGAACCTTGCTCGGATCTGACACAAACTTCCTCAACATGGAAACATGGAAGACCGGATGGATTCTTGCCATTGAAGCAGGTAAATCCAGCTTGTACGACACATTCCCAATCTTTTGCAAGATTTCAAAGGGTCCGATGTATCGTGGGGCTAGTTTACCTTTCTTCCCGAAGCGAACCACTCCCTTCATTGGAGACACCTTGAGCAATACCAGGTCCCCCTCCTGAAACTCTAACTGCCTTCTGCGGATGTCTGCATAACTCTTCTGTCTGCTTGCAGCAGTCTTGATTCTCTCTCTGATTATGGGTACCACCCTGCTGGTAATCTCTACTAGCTCAGGCCCTGCCAAGGCCTTCTCTCCAACTTCCTCCCAGCAAACAGGTGATCTGCACTTCCTTCCGTACAAAGCTTCATATGGAGCCATCCCGATGCTAGCATGATGGCTGTTGTTGTAGGCAAACTCCACCAAAGGTAGATGCTGCCTCCAAGAATCGCCAAAGTCCAGCACACACATCCTGAGCATATCCTCTATAGTCTGGATGGTCCTTTCTGACTGTCCATCAGTCTGGGGGTGGAAGGCAGTACTGAAATCCAACCTAGTACCCATGGCATTTTGCAGACTCCGCCAAAACCTGGAGGTGAACTGGGGCCCTCTATCTGACACTATCGAAACAGGAACCCCATGCAGCCTGACGATCTCATCCACATACACCTGCGCCAACTTGTCCACAGAATAGCCACTCCTGACAGGGATGAAGTGAGCAGATTTGGTGAGTCTGTCCACAATCACCCATATGGAGTCCACTCTGTTAGACGCCGCAGGTAACCCTACTACGAAGTCCATAGCTATATTTTCCCATTTCCATTCTGGAATCGGTAGCGGGTTAAGCATTCCAGCTGGCTTCTGATGTTCCAGCTTCACCCTCTGACACACTTCGCAGGCTGACACGAACTGTGCCACTTCTTTCTTCATAGCTGGCCACCAATAAACCTTCTTTAGATCTTGATACATCTTGGTGGCTCCGGGGTGAATGCTGTATCTTGCATTATGAGCCTCTCTCATAATGTCTCCTTTTAGCCCGATGTCATCTGGTACACATAGTCTACTCCCATAGCGGAGGATCCCCTTGCTGTCGAATCTGAACTCACTATCATTGCCTGACTGAACAGTCCTGGCAATCTTCACTAACTCTGGGTCCTCATGCTGTTTCTGAGCCACCTGCTCCAGAAACACGGGTGTCACTCTCATCTGGGCCACCAAGGCTCCTGTACCAGACAACTCCATCTGTAGACCTTCCTCAATGAGCTTGTAAAACTCCTTCACCACTGGCCTCCTCTCTGCCGATATGTGGGATAAACTGCCTAGTGACTTCCGGCTTAGGGCGTCTGCCACGACATTCGCCTTACCCGGATGATACTGGATTTTGCAATCGTAGTCACTGAGCAGTTCTACCCATCTTCTCTGTCTCAAATTTAAATCTCTTTGACTCAGGATGTACTGCAGGCTCTTATGATCTGTAAAGATCTCACATTTTACCCCATAGAGGTAGTGCCTCCACATCTTGAGTGCAAAGATTACTGCTGCCATCTCAAGGTCATGTGTGGGGTAATTTAACTCATGCTTCTTTAGTTGCCTCGAAGCGTAAGCAATCACCCTCTCATTCTGCATCAGTACACAACCCAGTCCCACACGGGACGCATCACAAAAGACTGTAAAGTCCTCATTACTAGATGGCAGAGCTAAAACTGGTGCTGAAGTCAACCTCTTCTTAAGCTCTTCAAAACTCTCTTCGCACTGGTCGGTCCACAGAAACTTCTGATTCTTCCTGGTTAACCTGGTCAGAGGAGCTGCTATCTTTGAGAAGTCCTGAACGAACCTCCTGTAGTAACCAGCCAAACCCAAGAAACTTCTAATCTCTGTCACTGAAGTGGGTCTAGGCCAGTTAGCCACAGTTTCTGTCTTCTTGGGGTCTACCTCTATCCCATTCTCTGACACTACATGCCCCAAGAACGAAATGCTCCTCAGCCAGAATTCACATTTAGAGAACTTGGCATACAAGCCATGTTCCCTCAAAGTCTGCAAGACCAACCGCAGATGATGGGCATGCTCTTCTGCATTCCTGGAATACACTAAGATATCATCTATGAAGACAATAACAAAGTGATCCAGGTATTGGCTAAACACTCTGTTCATGAGATCCATGAATGCTGCAGGGGCGTTGGTCAACCCGAACGGCATTACAAGGAACTCAAAATGCCCATATCTGGTCCTGAAAGCTGTCTTTGGGACGTCTTCATCTCTGATCCTCAGCTGATGATACCCAGATCTCAGATCTATCTTGGAGAAACAACCTGCTCCTGCTAGCTGGTCGAATAGATCATCTATCCTAGGCAACGGGTACTTGTTCTTGGTAGTGACCTTGTTCAACTGTCTGTAGTCGATACAAAGTCTGAGGGATCCATCCTTCTTTTTCACGAACAACACTGGAGCACCCCAAGGCGAGGTACTCGGTCGGATGAAACCCTTATCTACCAGCTCTTGTAACTGTTCCTTAAGCTCCTTCAGCTCTGCTGGCGCCATCCTGTAGGGAGGGATAGAGATCGGTCTGGTTCCTGGCATCAATTCTATCTCGAACTCTATCTCCCTAGGAGGCAGTAAACCTGGCAGCTCGTCTGGGAAAACATCTAAGAACTCTCTAACCACAGGCACTGAGGCGGGCTCTCTGACATCTCTGTCTAGCTCTCTCACATGAGCTAGATAACCCTGACAACCCCTCCTGAGCAGCCTACGAGCCTGTAGGGCTGATATTAAACCTCTAGGTGTACTCCCCCTGTCTCCTCTAAAGACAACCTCTGACCCATCCTGACATCTGAACTTAACTACCTTGTCTCTGCAATCCAAGGTAGCACAATGGGTAGATAACCAGTCCATCCCTAGAATGACGTCAAAATCTGTCAAATCTAGAACCACAAGGTCGGCGGATAGGCATCTTCCCTCTATGAAAACTGGACTGTACTGGCAGACTGACTCTGCCACTGACGGGTCACATTTGGGTCCACTGACCCATAGGGGACACTCTAACCCAGAGACCATCAAACCCAACCTCTCGACCGCTCTCGGAGAAACAAAAGAATGGGATGCACCCGGGTCCATTAAGGCATAAGCATCTGAACAACCAATGATGATATTACCTGACACCACGGTGTTGGATGCGTTTGCCTCCTGCTGCGTCATTGTGAAGATCCGTGCTGGAGCTGACGGACCTTCCCCTCTGTAAACTGATGAAGAAGAGGCTGACCCTCTCCCTCGGCCTCTGCCACTAGCCTGTGTTGCGGCTGAAGCTGCTGGCTGTGCTACGCTACCCGAAGTTGTCTGCTGGGGCTATGCCGTAGGAACTGCTCTCGGACATTCCCAAGACATGTGTCCCTCTTGCCCACACCTGTAGCAGGCTGTCGTCCCAAACCGGCATACCCCCCTGTGTAGCTTACCACACCTTGCACACACTGCATTATCAGTACCAGAGCTCGAGCCACCTCCTAATCCCAGACCTGATTTGATCTTGCTCCAGAACTTATTCTTCTTTGGTTTCTTAGTGGTACTGCCCCACTTCTTACTAGCTGAACTCAAGGATGAAGGGTCTATCCTTCCCCCACCTGGGGTCTTAGAACCAGAAGGTTGTGCCACTGACTGCTTGACTTTTCCTTCTATTACGGCACTAGCCTCCATTCTCCTGGCCATGTCTATAATGGCATGGAAACTTTCTCTATCAGCTGACTGAATCAAAGAGGAATACCTGGAATTGAGCCTCATGATATACCTCCTCGACTTCTTCGGATCTGTGTCCAGATGTTGCCCAGCAAACGGCAACAACTCTAAGAATCTATCGGTGTACTCATCGACACCCATCTCATCTGTCTGCTTCAGCTGTTCAAACTCAATCATCTTCAGCTCCCTTGAACTGTCAGGAAAAGCCCATCCTGCGAACTCATTCGCAAACTCCTCCCATGAAAGACTGTCCACCCTCGGTTTCACATAGCCCTTGAACCACTCACGGGCCTTCTTGCATTTCAGAGTGAAACCAGCCATCTGAATGGCTCTACTGTCATCAGCCCCTATCTCATCTGTAATTGTTTTGACCTTCTCCAGGTACACAAACGGATCATCACCGGTATCAAACTGGGGAGCACCCAACTTCATATAGTCGGTCATCTTGGCCTTGCTCCCTCCAGATGAGGTAGGTTGAGGTCTTTGGGTTTCTGTAACTGCGGTTTCTGCTGGTGGTGGAGGTGCGGCATCCCCTGGGATAGGGTTTGCTGTGCCTGGATGGAAGGATGGAGGTGGGTACATAGGGTACTGTGGATACTGTGGGTAGAAAGGTGGGTATGGCATGTGAGAAGGGTAAGGATTAAAACTGGGGTAATCCGATGTACCTCCCATCGAATACCCGTGGTATGGTGAAAAAGGTGGGTACTGGGGTGGTGGAACAAACCCCGAGGCCTGAGTGCCTCCCTGAGACTCACCCATGCCCTCTTCTGGCATGCTCACACCAAGACTACCATCCCTCCTCTGGTCCACATCCATCTCTTCTCCCACATCCACTGACCTGCCTCCTTGAACCGTTCCTCTTACTGATCTGTTTCTACCCAGATCCAGAGATCTTCTAGGGTCTCCCACTGCTCTGTCCCTGTTGGACCTACTTGACATTGCCCTTGGCAATGCTGGAGGACGGGCGCTCGTGCCCTCATCCTCCGGTGGTACTCTAGTCAATCTAGCTGATCGACGAGTTCCTCGCATTCTGTTTACTGAAAAACAGCACAGATAACAAAACATTAGCATCCAATGGTTCATGTGGAAACACATGAACCCACATCATATACACATCATATTCATAGCATATCTCATGGCATACATACTTTCATTCTAGACAGGACTCTACATTCTATCCTAGTGGACATGATTTCCTATTGTGCTTGACCTTTCTATCACATCTATGAGCCCGACACTCTAGGTCCGACCATATGAACCTAGGGCTCTGATACCACTCTGTAACGACCCGGAAACCGGACCGCTACCGGCGCTAGGATTCAGGTCGGCTTAAGGCCGCCAGAACCCGTAGCAAGCCAAACATACATCCTGTGAACCTGTTTAATCCCATACATGATCAACAACATACATAAAAATTAAAACTTTTCTTTCCAAGCCTAACCTGTGCATACATAGCATATCATAAACCCCTCATTGGAGTCCTCATCAAATACTCCAATGGGTAACATATCATAACATATGATAGGCTTAGATAACATAAACATCATAAAAACATTTTTGGATCATATACACAAGGGATTAAAACAAACTCCAGTCAAGCACATTCTAAACTTTCATTACATTACATAACATACTTTTACATTACAAATAAACCATGTCCACTACTATACTATTACATAGACTTCTCTTACTCTGGCTGACTTCTCTATCTACACTGCACCTGCAAGACTGGGGTTAGGGGGGAGGGGTGAGCTATAAAGCCCAATGAGCAGAAACTAAAAACATTTGCTTTAATTCCTCCATTTTTAGGTATATTATTATTCATTTTATTATTATTATTATTATTTTATTTTATCATATTATTTAACTTTTTCTTTCTTTTTCTTATTCATGCTTTCATGAAATGCAACACATCACAGCTAATCACATAAAGGATGGTATTGTCACCATTAGTCCTCAACATCTCCAAATGCCAGGGGCGTAGAATGGGCCTCACTGGTCTTTCTCTTACATAACATAACATTCTAAAGTGCCAGGGGCGTAGAATGGGCCTCGCTGGTCTTTCTCTTACATAGTGCCAGGGGCGTAGAATGGGCCTCGCTGGTCTTCCATAACATATCATCATAACATAACATCAGAGGACTATGGATCACCCAACAACCATCCACATCAACATCAATTTATGCAATGCAGCATATTCGTGAATTCTAATGCAAACATCCTGAAATATTGCATGGCATAATGATGCATGGGCAATGCTTTATGATTCATTCATTTATTCATTTACTTTACTTTAAAACTTAAGGGGTTGTTCCACTCACCTGGTGACTGAAGCTTTAACAACGGACTCTGAACGACTATCTCACAACCGGGGGTCTCGGTTCCTCGGGTCCGAACCTACACAGGTGGACTCAAATGAGGCACCAAACAACAAGAACATAACTCTAAACATACCCCCAAAAACCTCCTAAAAACACCTCAAAACATCCCTAGAAAACATGCAAGAAAAGGCTGGGAAGGGCACTTTCGGCGGCACCTTCGGCGGCCGGAAGTCCCTCCAGAGCCGAAAGTCAGGCAGGTTCGGCGGCACCTTCGGCGGCCGAAACTCCCAGACAGAGACGAAACTCATGCATGTTCGGCGGCACCTTCGGCGGCCGAAAGTCTCGGACAGAGCCGAAACTCCCACTTTCGGGGGCAGGCTTCGGCAGCCTAAAGCTGCCTCCCAAGCTGGTTCGGCGGCCGAAAGTGCCTTCGGCTGCCGAACCTGGTTTCTGCCAAAGGGCAGAAACTTGGTTCTTCATGCCCATTTCAACCCCCTACACAACCAATCATGCATAACCCTATTCTACAACATGCATACTCAAGCATACAAGCTCCTAGGGGCCTCAAACTAACTTAAACCCCCAACTACAACACACAAGCAAGCCACATTGCTCAAGAATATGCACATCAAACCCATAAACATAACATAAACTTCCACAAGCCTACTCATGCATTTCTACCCCATAGATCTACTCAAAACTTACTTAAAACATGCAAGAGAGGTTGGATCTAAGCTTACCTCTTGAAGATCGAGAGGAAGGACGATCCTAGCTTGGAGGTAGGGAGAAGTCCACTCTTTGATTTCCAAGCTTCCAAACTTGCTCAAACTTCAAAACTCTTCAAAAACAAGATGTAACTTGTTAAAATCTGAAAGATTTGAGGGAAAACACTTAAAATGACCATAGGAGGGCTAAAGCTTACCGTCGGCCGAAATGGGAGAGAAAACCTCGCCTGTTTCGGTCACGGGGTCCTTTATAGGGCTGGTTCTGTCACCTTTCGGCGGCCTAACGTGCCCCCACATCTCATGCATGTTCGGCAGCCGAACATGAGGTTCGGCGGCCGAACCTTGACTCACTCAAACAAGGCTTTCGGAGGCCTAAAGCGCTCCCAAAACCTTACCATGTTCGGCGGCCGAACTTAACTTTCGGCGGCCGAACCTGGCAAAGCCTCCTTGGTCTTTTTCATTCAAAACTAAATTTTCATTTTACTTTAGAAACATAAAATACCTTAAAAACATTTCATAAAACATGGTTTTACCCTTCTAGAGGTTTCCGACATTCGAGATTCCACCGGACGGTAAGAATTCCGATACCGGAGTCTAGCCGGGTATTACATTAGCATGAGTTAGGGAAGTTCAGGTTCGGCCGCCGAAAGTCAAGTTCGGCCGCCGAACATTGCATGGATGCGGAGGCACATTCGGCCCCCGAACGTGGCCTGGCCAGCCACTATAAATGGGGCACTTAGCCGAAATGGGCGAGCTTTCTCCCATTTTCGGCCACAGCAAGCTTCCGACCTTCCCTTTGCAAATCTTGTGTTCTTCCTCCAAATCTCTTCCATTTTTCTTGAGTTTTAAACTCACATTGCAAGTTTTGAATATTTAAACCAAGTTTTGGAGCTTTGGGAACTCAGGAGCTCATTTTCGTGGATCTCCAAGTTTAGGTCGTCTCCCTCTCGATCTTCAAGAGGTAAAAGCCGATCTTAAGCCCCTTATGTGTTTAAAGTAAGTTTTATGCAAGATCTATGGGTAGAAATGCATGTTAGGTTAATGTTGATGTTTTGAACAATGTGTGTGGATTTTGTGTGTTTGAAGTGTTGTAGTTGGGGTATATGACTGCTTGAGACCCCTAGGAACTTGTATGCATGTTTAAGTTGAGATTTATGCATGATTAGAGGTTTTGGGAGGCAAGAGGTTCATGTGAACCAAGTTTCTGCCCTTCTGGCAGAAACCAGGTTCGGCCGCCAAAGGGAGTTTCGGCCGCCGAACCCCCTTGTGGAGGCAGCATTCGGCTGCCGAAGCTTGCCCCCGAAAGAAGACTTTCGTCTCTGTCTGGGAGTTTCGGCCGCCGAAGGTGCCGCCGAAGGTGCCGCCGAACCTGCCTGACTTTCGGCTCTGGAGGGACTTTCGGCCACCGAACCTGCCGCCGAAAGTGCCCTGTTCAGCCACTTCTTGCATGTTTTTATGTGATGTTTTCAGGATATTTTAGGGGGTTTTTGGGGAGTATATTAGAGTTGTATTTACGTATGTTTGGTCCCTCATTTGAGTCCACCTGCGTAGGTTCGGACCCGAGGAACCGAGGACCCCAGCAGTGAGTTCAGCTGCTTCGGTGTTGTCAGAGTCAGCCAGAGGTGAGTGGAACTAAAACTTAATCTTTTAAATTAAATGCTTTATCATGTTTCATGCATCATGATTATGCAATAGGATGATTGCATTAGTTTTCACGAATATGCCGCATTGCATAAATTATTGTTGATGTGGGTGAATGTCGGATGACCCAGTTAGTCCATGACAGGAAGACCAGGCCCCATGCTACAGGCCTGGCACAGAGTAAGAAAGACCAGGCCCCAGTCTACAGGCCTAGCACAGAGTAAGGGAAGACCAGGATCCCATCCTATGGTCTAGTACGGTTATGGGACTTGAAGACCAGGAGCCAGAGGAGGCCCTGGGAAAATGGTAAGTAATGTATGTTCTGACAGGAAAGACCAGGACCCCATTCTACAGGCCTGGCACAGAGTTAACTTGGACTAATTGGTGACGAGTTCACCCAACCCTTATGTGAATTGTTTGTGTTATGATGCATTTCATAGAGCATAGTGTTAATGTGTTTTAATAGCTCTACTCACTGGGCTTTTAGCTCACCCCTCTCCCTTTACCCCCAGGCTTGCAGGTACAGTATAGTGCGGGAGTCCGGATAGAGTAAAGAAGTCATGTTTATGTAATAGCTAGCAATGGACATGATCAAATTGTAATGTAAAAGTACAGTATAGTTATGTAATGAGGTTTATGGATGTTAGTGTGTGTGTAACAGCCCGGAAACCGAACTGCCACCGGCACTAGGATCCAGATCGACTTAAGGTCGCCGGGACCCGTAGTAAGCCTGCTATTCTGTCTGTATACCTGTGAAATCCCATACATGATCATACATTTGCTGTAACAACAAAAAAACTTTTCTTCATTCCAAGGCTTAACCTGTGCATGCAATCTTTCTATTCTCTACTAATCCCTACTAGAGCTCCTCATGGCCCTAGGCGGATCAAACTCATCATGTTAAGCCTGGTTTTGCTCATAAACATACAACAATAAAGAAACATACATAAACTGATCATGTGACGCTACAAAGGGATTACAAGTCTTATAAATCAAACACCATTCTATACATATACACTATCTCTATACAATGACATGTCCACGCTAGCTATTACAAAACTCTGTACTCTTCCTGTACTCTGCTGAGTTCTCTCTGACCTCTGAACCTGCACAACTGGAGTTAGGGGAGAGGGATGAGCTACGATAGCCCAGTGAGTAGAATAATAAAATAACAGGTGATAAAACATGCTCTCATGGAATGCAACATATAAGCACATCACCTCGGCCGGACGGATCAAAAATCCCTCTATCTAATCTGGGGTACCTATGTACCATGTTCCTGGTCCCCGTAGGGCTGTTCCAGGTCTTTCTGTTGTGCCTGGTCCCCGTAGGGCTGTTCCAGGTCTTCCTCTGAGGGCTAATGAATCCTCACGAAGTCCGTGCCGTCTCACATAAGCAATGTACAAGGAGCAATGCCAAGTACAAGGATAAATGCAATGCATCATCTTTGTGTACACTAATGCACTCACCCTAAAGCATATTCATGATGCATGAAGCATGATAAAATATTCAGTTCTCAGATTAAAACATTACGTTAAGTTCCACTCACCTGGTTATCTCTGCACTGACTCTGCAGGTTCTGACACTGGACTCACTGCTGATTTCCCTGATTCCTCTGGTCCGTACCTACACAGGTGGACTCAAATGAGGGACCAAACTCACTCAAGAACATCTCTAAGAAACGCCCCAAAACCCCTCTAAACAATCCTAAAACCATCACATAAAACATGCAAAAGAAAGCTGGACAGGGCACTTTCGGCGGCAGGTTCGGCGGCCGAAACCCCACTCCAGAGACGAAACTCATGCATGTTCGGCGGCACCTTCGGCGGCCGAAGGTCTCGTCCAGAGACGAAACTCACACACTTTCGGCGGCCGAACTCCCTCTTTCGGCGGCCGAAAGGCTCTTTCTAAACCGAAAGCCTAGCTTTCGGGGGCAACCTTTGGCAGCCGAAACTGCCTCCACAAGGGGTTCGGCGGCCGAACCTTCCTTCGGCGGCCGAACCTGGTTTTGCCCGAAGGACAGAACCCTGCTCTGTTTCATGCAAACTTTGCCCAAAAACCTACAAACATGCATAGCAACTACTCCCAACTAGCATATACACATAGATATGCCCAAAGGGGTCTCAAACTACCCTAAAACCCCAAACAAACATAGCACATAACACTTACACATGCTGGAACACCACAAATCACCAAAAACCTCACCTAAACCTAAACATGCATACTACCCATACAAACTGCATAAAACCTTTCAAAATCATCAAAGAAGCTCAGGATCTTCACTTACCTCTTACACAACGTAAGGATGAAGGGTCCTAACGTGGAGATATGAAGAAAAGCTCTTCCAAAGCTCCAAGCTTCAAAACTTGTTTCTTTTTCTCAAACCCTTCATAAATCACCAAAACTCTTAAAACTCTTGAAAGATTTGATGAAAATCATGAAAAACATGAAAGTCAACGTGGAGAGGCTGAAACTCACCTCTGGCTGCAAGTGGAGGAGAAAATACCCTCCTCTCACCGACCTTTGGCCCTTTTATAGGTGGCTGGCCAGACCACCTTCGGCAGCCGAACGTGAAGCCGCAACCATGCAATGTTCGGCGGCCGAAAGTGACCTTCGGCGGCCGAACCTTTACATTTCTCCCTTGTTGCTTTTCTTTCAAAACTCAATGCTTTTCACACTTCAAAACATGAAAACAAGTGGAAATACCTTGGAAAACATATGCATTACCCTTCTCGAGGGTTCCGACACCCAAGATTCCACCAGACTACAGGAATTCCGATGCCAGACTCGAGCCGGGTATTACATTCTCCCCCCCTTAAGAACATTCGTCCCCGAATGTCCCTAACACAACATAAACACATAGAAAAGGGGAAAAACTAACCGTAAAACAGATATGGGTATTGCTGGAGCATGGACTCCCGAGTCTCCCACGTGCACTCTTCTAGGTTGTGGTGGTTCCACAGAACTTTCACCATTGGTATCTCCTTGTTTCTCAGCTTTCTGATCTGGGTGTCAAGAATCCGCACTGGCTGCTCTACATAGGTGAGATCACTTAAGATTTCCACCTCAGGTTCACTAAGAACCTTCTCTGGATCTGACACAAACTTTCGCAACAGAGAAACATGGAATACCGGGTGAATTCTTTCCATAGAAGCCGGTAAATCTAGCTTATACGATACAGGCCCGATCTTCTGCAAGATCTCAAAGGGACCAATGTACCGTGGGGCTAGCTTACCCTTCCTTCCAAAGCGAACCACTCCCTTCATCGGAGACACTTTAAGCAATACCATATCCCCCTCCTGGAACTCTATCTGCTTCCTACGGATGTCTGCATAGCTTTTCTGTCTGCTTACAGCTGTTCTGATCCTCTCTCTGATGATAGGCACTAACTTGCTGGTTATCTCAACTAACTCTGGCCCTGCAAGAGTTTTCTCTCCTACCTCTTCCCAGCAAACAGGTGTTCGGCACTTCCTCCCATACAAAGCTTCATAAGGAGCCATCCCTATGCTAGCATGATGGCTGTTGTTGTAGGCAAACTCCACCAGAGGTAGATGCTGCCTCCAAGAACCGCCAAAGTCTAACACACACATTCTCAGCATATCTTCAATGGTCTGGATGGTCCTCTCTGACTGACCGTCTGTCTGTGGATGGAAAGCAGTGCTGAAATCCAACCTTGTGCCCATTTCCGTCTGCAGACTCCGCCAAAACCTGGAGGTGAACTGAGGTCCTCGATCTGATACTATCGACACTGGAACTCCATGCAATCGTACTATCTCATCGACATACACCTGCGCCAACTTGTCTACAGAGTAGTTACTCCTGACTGGAATGAAGTGAGCAGATTTAGTGAGTCTATCCACAATCACCCATATGGAGTCTAGTCTGTTAGACGTCGCCGGTAACCCCACTACAAAATCCATAGCTAAGTTCTCCCATTTCCATTCTGGAATTGGCAGTGGGTTTAGCATTCCAGCCGGCTTCTGGTGCTCTAGCTTCACCCTTTGACATGTCTCGCAGGCTGACACGAACTGTGCCACTTCTCTCTTCATTGCTGGCCACCAATACACCCTTCTCAGATCTTGATACATCTTGGTGGCTCCCGGGTGAATACTATACCGCGTATTATGAGCTTCCCTCATAATGTCGGCTTTCAAACTGCTATCATCTGGTACACATAACCTCTTACCGTGCCGAAGAATCCCCTCTCCGTCAAACCTAAACTCTGCACTGTTGCCCGACTGAACAGTCCTGGCAATCTTTACTAACTCGGGGTCTTCGTGCTGTTTCAGAGCCACTTGCTCTAGAAACACTGGTGTCACTCTCATCTGTGCGAGCAAAGCACCTGTACCAGATAACTGCAACTGTAACCCTTCTTCCATGAGCTTGTAGAAATCCTTCACCACCGGTCTTCTCTCTCCTGCAATGTGGGATAAACTGCCAAGTGACTTTCGGCTTAAGGCGTCAGCTACAACATTAGCCTTGCCCGGATGATACTGGATCTTACAATCATAATCACTGAGCAATTCTACCCACCGTCTCTGCCTCAAGTTTAACTCTCTCTGACTTAAGATGTGCTGCAGGCTCTTATGATCCGTATAGATCTCACATTTTACCCCATAGAGGTAATGCCTCCACATCTTAAGTGCAAAGATCACAGCTGCCATCTCAAGATCGTGTGTCGGGTAATTCAGCTCGTGCTTCTTTAGTTGTCTAGAAGCATAAGCTATTACTCTGTCATTCTGCATCAACACACAACCTAATCCCACTCGGGATGCATCACAAAACACTGTGAAATCTTCATCACTGATCGGCAGAGCTAACACCGGTGCTGAAGTTAACCGTCGCTTCAACTCCGCAAAACTCTCATCACATTCCTCTGACCACACAAATTTCTGATTCTTTCTGGTCAGTCTGGTCATAGGAGCAGCTATCTTCGAGAAGTCCTGAACGAACCGCCGATAGTAGCCTGCCAAACCCAGAAAACTCTTGATCTCTGTCACTGTAGTGGGTGTAGGCCAGTTGGCTACTGCCTCTACCTTTTTGGGATCTACTGATCTACCGTCCTCTGATACAACATGTCCCAAAAAGGAAATGCTCCTTAGCCAGAACTCGCACTTGGAGAACTTGGCATACAAGCCATGCTCTCTCAAGGTTTGCAGCACTATCCGCAGATGCTGGGCATGGTCTTCTGCATTCCTGGAGTACACCAAGATATCATCAATAAAGACGATCACAAAACGATCCAAGTACTCCCTGAAAACCCTGTTCATGAGATCCATGAATGCTGCAGGGGCGTTAGTCAACCCGAACGGCATCACAAGGAACTCATAATGCCCATATCTGGTTCTGAAAGCAGTCTTGGATACATCTCCTTCCCTGATCTTCAACTGATGGTATCCAGATCTCAGATCTATTTTTGAAAAACAACCTGCTCCTGCCAGCTGGTCGAATAGATCATCGATCCTGGGTAATGGATACTTATTTTTGATAGTGACTTTGTTCAACTGTCTGTAGTCGACACAAAGTCTCAAAGGTCCATCCTTCTTTCTGACAAATAATACTGGAGCACCCCAGGGTGAGGTACTCGGGCGGATGAAACCCTTAGCTACCAGATCCTGTAACTGCTCTTTCAACTCTCGCAACTCTGCTGGTGCCATCCTGTAGGGAGGAATAGAGATCGGTCTGGCATTGGGCATCAACTCAATCTCGAACTCTATTTCCCTATCCGGTGGTAGTCCTGGAAGCTCTTCAGGAAACAAATCTGGGAAGTCTCTAACAACTGGTACTGAGGATGGTTCCCTAACCTGACTGTCTAGCTCTCTCACATAAGCTAGGAACCCCTGACACCCCTTCCTTAACATTCTACGAGCCTGGAGGGCTGATATCAAACCCCTAGGTGTCCCTCTCCTGTCTCCTCTGAAGACACACTCTGACCCATCCTGGTCTCTGACACTGACTACCTTATCTCTACAGTTCAGGGTAGCATCATACGTAGATAACCAATCCATCCCTAGAATGACATCAAAATCTGTCAACTCTAGAACCACCAGGTCAGCTGGAAGGTATCTACCCTCTACGCACACTGGACTGAACCGACAGACTGACTCTGCCAAAGATGGATCACATTTGGGTCCACTGACCCATAGAGGACACTCTAACTCAGACACTATCAGACCCAACCTCTCTGCAGCTCTAGAAGAAATGAAAGAGTGAGAAGCACCGGGGTCCATTAAAGCATACACCTCTGAACACCCAATGATGAGATTACCTGACACCACCGTGTTCGACGTGTCTGCCTCCTGCTGAGTCAGGGTGAAAATCCGTGCTGGGGCTGACGGACCTGCACCTCGGGAACCCATCCCTGATGAAGAGGCTGCCCCTCTTCCTCTTCCTCTACCACTGCTTGGTGGAATGGCTGAAGCTACTGGCTGGACTACACTGCCCGTACTCATCTGCTGGGATGGTACAACTAAAGTCGCCTGAGGACATTCTCGTGCATAATGTCCCTCCTGCCCACATCTATAGCAGGCTGTGGATCCCAACTGACAAGCTCCTCTATGCTGTTTGCCACACCTCTTGCACACTGGAAACTCTGCGCCAGAACTGAAACTACTACTCATTCCCAGACCCGATTTAAGCCTGTTCCAGAACGTGCCTCTCTTTCCTCTGAATTTCTCCCATCTCTTCTTACTTGCACTTGCTGTACCCTGTGAGGAGGAACCTGGTTTAACACCAGAAGACTGTGCCTTGAAGACACCTTGACTTATCGCACTGGCCTCCATCTTTCTAGCAGCGTCCACAATAGAGTGGAAACTTTCCTTCTCCGCATGAAGAATCAAAGAGAAATACCTGGGATGAAGCCTTGTGGCATATCTCTTTGCCTTCTTCTGATCTGTCTCATATGCCTGACTGACATATGGCAACAATTCCAGGAACTTATCTGTATATGCATCAACGCTCATCTCCTCCGTCTGTCGCAACTGCTCAAACTCCACAACCTTTAGTTCCCTAGAACTGTCAGGAAAAGCCCATCCAGCAAATTCGTTGGCGAACTCTTCCCATGTCATACTCTCAAGTCTCGGGTCCACATAGTTCTTGAACCATTCTCTTGCTTTCTTACACTTTAACGTGAACCCTGCCATCTCAATGGCTCTACCATCATCAGCTCCCAACTCACTTGTTATCATTCTCACTGCACTGAGATACTCAAAGGGATCATCTCCTGTATTGAATTTAGGAGCATCCAACTTTAAGTACTCAGTCATCTTCACCTTACTTCCCCCTGAAGAACTGGGTTGCTGTGCTTCCACAACAGTGGCTACTGGTTCAGGAGGTGGTGGTGGAGGAACTGGTTCCCTCACTTCAGGCTGTACTGGACTTGGAGGAACAGGTGGGGGTGGATACATGTGATATGGTGGATAAAAGGAAGGATAGGGCATATAGGGCATGTAGGGTGGATATGGGGCAAAGCTGGAGTAATCCGACGTGCCTCCCATCGGATACTCTGGGCCCTGTGGAAAGGGTGGATAGCCAAATCCTGAGGCCTGCATGCCTCCCTGGGATTCCCCCATACCTTCTTCTGACCTTCCTACACCCATGCTTACATCTCTACTCTGACCCTCTTCCATCACACCTCTTTCTTCTACTGACCTTCCCCCTCTGTTTACTCCTCTCCTGCTCTCGTCAGAAGACCTTCTAGGGTCTCGTGACGTTCCTTCCCTGCTTGACCTGTGAGATCTTGCCAAGGGCAAGGCAGGTGGACGAGCAGTTGTACCCTCACTTACAGGTGGGACTCCAGTCAATCTCGCGGATCGACGAGTTCCTCGCATCTTCACTCTCTGACAAACAACAAATCACATAACACATCAGCAACACATCAAAAACATGCACATGCATAACTCAGGGCATGGCACATCAGCAGATAGACAGGACTGACATCCTATCCTAGTGGACATGTTTTTCCTATGGTGCTTGACCTACTAAACCTCTCTCTGAGCCCAACTCTCTCTCTATAGGTCCGACCATGTGAACCTAGGGCTCTGATACCAATCTGTAACAGCCCGGAAACCGAACTGCCACCGGCACTAGGATCCAGATCGACTTAAGGTCGCCGGGACCCGTAGTAAGCCTGCTATTCTGTCTGTATACCTGTGAAATCCCATACATGATCATACATTTGCTGTAACAACAAAAAAACTTTTCTTCATTCCAAGGCTTAACCTGTGCATGCAATCTTTCTATTCTCTACTAATCCCTACTAGAGCTCCTCATGGCCCTAGGCGGATCAAACTCATCATGTTAAGCCTGGTTTTGCTCATAAACATACAACAATAAAGAAACATACATAAACTGATCATGTGACGCTACAAAGGGATTACAAGTCTTATAAATCAAACACCATTCTATACATATACACTATCTCTATACAATGACATGTCCACGCTAGCTATTACAAAACTCTGTACTCTTCCTGTACTCTGCTGAGTTCTCTCTGACCTCTGAACCTGCACAACTGGAGTTAGGGGAGAGGGATGAGCTACGATAGCCCAGTGAGTAGAATAATAAAATAACAGGTGATAAAACATGCTCTCATGGAATGCAACATATAAGCACATCACCTCGGCCGGACGGATCAAAAATCCCTCTATCTAATCTGGGGTACCTATGTACCATGTTCCTGGTCCCCGTAGGGCTGTTCCAGGTCTTTCTGTTGTGCCTGGTCCCCGTAGGGCTGTTCCAGGTCTTCCTCTGAGGGCTAATGAATCCTCACGAAGTCCGTGCCGTCTCACATAAGCAATGTACAAGGAGCAATGCCAAGTACAAGGATAAATGCAATGCATCATCTTTGTGTACACTAATGCACTCACCCTAAAGCATATTCATGATGCATGAAGCATGATAAAATATTCAGTTCTCAGATTAAAACATTACGTTAAGTTCCACTCACCTGGTTATCTCTGCACTGACTCTGCAGGTTCTGACACTGGACTCACTGCTGATTTCCCTGATTCCTCTGGTCCGTACCTACACAGGTGGACTCAAATGAGGGACCAAACTCACTCAAGAACATCTCTAAGAAACGCCCCAAAACCCCTCTAAACAATCCTAAAACCATCACATAAAACATGCAAAAGAAAGCTGGACAGGGCACTTTCGGCGGCAGGTTCGGCGGCCGAAACCCCACTCCAGAGACGAAACTCATGCATGTTCGGCGGCACCTTCGGCGGCCGAAGGTCTCGTCCAGAGACGAAACTCACACACTTTCGGCGGCCGAACTCCCTCTTTCGGCGGCCGAAAGGCTCTTTCTAAACCGAAAGCCTAGCTTTCGGGGGCAACCTTTGGCAGCCGAAACTGCCTCCACAAGGGGTTCGGCGGCCGAACCTTCCTTCGGCGGCCGAACCTGGTTTTGCCCGAAGGACAGAACCCTGCTCTGTTTCATGCAAACTTTGCCCAAAAACCTACAAACATGCATAGCAACTACTCCCAACTAGCATATACACATAGATATGCCCAAAGGGGTCTCAAACTACCCTAAAACCCCAAACAAACATAGCACATAACACTTACACATGCTGGAACACCACAAATCACCAAAAACCTCACCTAAACCTAAACATGCATACTACCCATACAAACTGCATAAAACCTTTCAAAATCATCAAAGAAGCTCAGGATCTTCACTTACCTCTTACACAACGTAAGGATGAAGGGTCCTAACGTGGAGATATGAAGAAAAGCTCTTCCAAAGCTCCAAGCTTCAAAACTTGTTTCTTTTTCTCAAACCCTTCATAAATCACCAAAACTCTTAAAACTCTTGAAAGATTTGATGAAAATCATGAAAAACATGAAAGTCAACGTGGAGAGGCTGAAACTCACCTCTGGCTGCAAGTGGAGGAGAAAATACCCTCCTCTCACCGACCTTTGGCCCTTTTATAGGTGGCTGGCCAGACCACCTTCGGCAGCCGAACGTGAAGCCGCAACCATGCAATGTTCGGCGGCCGAAAGTGACCTTCGGCGGCCGAACCTTTACATTTCTCCCTTGTTGCTTTTCTTTCAAAACTCAATGCTTTTCACACTTCAAAACATGAAAACAAGTGGAAATACCTTGGAAAACATATGCATTACCCTTCTCGAGGGTTCCGACACCCAAGATTCCACCAGACTACAGGAATTCCGATGCCAGACTCGAGCCGGGTATTACAGTGTGCTTGACCATAGATTGTGCTATCCCTTTAACACATGATCTTAGAGATTTTTACGATGTTTATGTAAACCAACTCAACGTATGTTATGTCACCCCTTGGGGGCACTGATGAGATCCCACAGAGGTGTAACGACCCGGAAACCGGTACCACTCAGTAACGGTCCGAACCATCACTGGCACTAGGATCCAGATCGGCTTAAGGCCGCCGGGACCCGTAGCAAGCCGACTATACTCTCTGTGTACCTGATAAATCCCATACATGATACAAAGATACTTAACAATCCTGTAAAACTTTGTAGGCTTAACTACTGCTACTCAGATATAGCAATCTGAAATGGCCCTCAGGGCCTATACCAGGGACTACTATCTGCTGTGGATCAAGGGATTGAAACCCTTTTACTCTGTAACACAATCCACTGGTATCACATCAAAGCCATACATTAAGCCTAACTCACACATTTCTCATCAAGAAACGTAAAACAGGATTCATGTACAAGGGATTAATCATACATCATACTATAGCAAGGATACTAGGAAAAGCACAAGTCTATCCAGTATACGACAGTACATATCTATACATTACATTACAACTAATCTTTTAATTACATCATGTCCACTATGCTATTACAAACATACATTCATGCATAACTTTCCTCTGTACTCTTGCTGACTTTGACTTCCCATAGTTATCTCAGAACCTGCAAAACTGGGGTTAAGGGAGTGGGATGAGCTCTAGAGCCCAGTGAGGAGGAACAATAAAAACAGTTCATTCATTACATGCTCTCATGAAATGCATCACATCACAAACATATCATCTCAAGGATGAATTTGTCTCCAATAACCCTTAACTACATGTTATAATAATGCCAACTGTGCCAAGGAGACTATGTCATCACCTGGTCTACACTTATCTCTCTGATATCATAACATGACCAACTGTGCCAAGGAGACGAGGTCTCACCTGGTCTACACTTAACTCTGATTTGACAGCCCAGCTGTCTCACTCATAGTACCAGGAGCGACCTGGACTATCCAGGGGCGACCTGGTATGGCTATCTCATGCCATAACTCTGTATCTGCTCTCTGTCAAGGGCTAAGGATCATCCAACATTCATCCACAGGAACAACAACATATGCAATGCATCATATTCGTGAATTCTAATGCAACACAACCTAATACATAACATGGCAGTTTATGATGCATGGATCATGCTAGAATCGTGTCATTTCAGATCAAATATTTAGTGTAGTTCCACTCACCTCTAGCCAATGCTGGCTAACTCTGGGCCAACTCTAACTCTGGAGCCTCCTCGGTTCCTCGGTCCAATCCTACACAGATGGACGTAAATGAGGTACCAAACATACTCTAACATAACTATGAACATCTCTCCAAAAACCCTCTAAAACATCACAAAACATGCATGCAAAACAAGCAAAGGAAGGCTGGACAGGGCACCTTCGGCAGCACCTTCGGCGGCCGAATGTCTCCTCCAGAGACGAAAGTCAGGCATGTTCGGCGGCCTAACTTGGACTTTCGGGGGCCGAACCTGAGTTTAGCCAGAACTCAGTTTCGTGCACAAGGACGCCTGCCAGTCCCTCCATCACCTGTTCAGACCTCAACACATGCATTTAACCCTTCTAAAACATGCATAAACACTTCAACAAGCCTAAGGGAGCTTCAAATAACTTTAAACTCCAACAAACAAGCTCACAAGACACACATCAAACATAGAGGATTCATAAACCCTATGATGCACATCTCATGCAAACTCATGCCTAGCTCCCTTTTCCCTTTACAAAACTCATAAAAACATCATAAGAACCATGGATCAACACTTACCTCTTGAAGAACAAAGGCTGAGATGATCCAAACTCAAAGATATGGAGAAACCAAGCTTCAAAAGCTTCAAACTCCAAAACCTTGTTTCAAGCTCACAACTCTTCAAAACAAGGGTAAACCTCATTAAAACCGTGAAAGATTTGAAGAAAAACCATGAAAATACTTTAAGGAGATCAAGACCTCACCTAGGTCAGAAGGAGAGAAGAAACCTCCTCCTTTTTCTGCCACTCGGTGCCCTTATAGATGAGCAACCGCCTCAGGTTCGGCTGCCGAATCGCATGCAAAACCATGCAACCTTCGGGGGCCGAACTTAACCTTCGGGGGCCGAACATTGGGCACTTTCGGCGGCCGAACTTAACATTCGGGGGCCGAACCTGGCCTTTGTCTCCAAAGCCTTTTCTCTTCAAAAATCAATCCGGTTTGATTCAAAACCTTTCAAACACTTAAAAACATTTTAGAAAACCTTTCTCTTACCCTTCTAGAAACCTCTGACATCCTCGAACTCCCCCGGACGGTAGGAATTCCGATGTCTGAATCTAGCCGGGTATTACATTCTTCCCCCCTTTAAAAACATTCGTCCTCGAATGTTAAAACAACAACAATAAACATACAGGGAAACAAGAAGAAAGCCTACCATCGGTCTCTACGAAGAGACACAGATACCCCTGGAGTAAAACTCCCGGGTTGGCTATACTGTCTGACTTTGCTGACCCTTAACTGCTTAATCTGTGTCCACACTCTACCTAGAGTACTGATCACTCCTGTCTGTACATAGTCCACTTGACTCTCTTTGCTACCTACTGACTTCCCTTTCTTTTTACCTTTTCTCAGTTCTATGCACACTACTCTGGTTACACTCACCTTTGCTTCTCTGTACTCACCCGATCAGAGGAGCAACAACTCTCAGGACCGGCTAGATGACGTGATTATAGCTTTCTCTATGGTGACATACCACGAGTCACACAAACATGCCCCAAAACCGAACTCAGATTACAGAACTTGGCCTCTCTGCCGTGTTCTTTTATCTACACCACTTAGTAGATAAGGGGCATGCTTCTCTATTCTAGTCTACACTTTTGCTACGCCACTCTAATCCTTGCCTGCCTTTCTTCTTCGTTTCTATCCTGACCTGTTCTCTTTTGATCCTTTGAATTACACTGGACTAGCGCTTTAGCTCTTTAGCTCTTTAGCTCGTCTCTCTTGGATAAACTGATAAGCGACTGTTACCTGAGGGCAGCTAACATCTCATCTGCCTTTCCCAGTAAATCGCTAAGCAGTGTTACCCCTTACCTCTGGTACTCATCTAGTACACAACATCTCAAGGTTTCATCCTTCGGTTCTCACAACGATACTGGAACATTCCAGGGTGTGTGGTACTAAGCCCTATGAGGTGGATTAAAAGTATCCCACATCGGAAAGAGGTAAGGAGGGGGGACGCCTTATAAGGGCAAGCCCCAAGAGACCACAGTAGACGCGTTTTGAGGGGAAGGACGCTTGCGTGAACCCTCAGAAACAAATCCGTGAGGGGTAAGATGGGCCGAAGGTGCTCTCCCAAAGCGGACAATATCTACTGTTGTGGGCCCAGAGGATGTTACAATTGGTATCAGAGCATAGGGACTACCTTTCTTACTTTACGTTATTCTACTCTGTTCTTTCTCTGCTTTATTCTACCTCATTTACTCTTTTCTTTGCTTACTTTTCTCTTCCTTACTTTTCTTCTTTTTCTTACTCTTCTAGGTCTTACTCTTTCTTTCTTATTCACATACGTAAGGTCTCTACTCAGAGATGAGAGATCACTCTTTCTAGCTGGATGGATAAAATCCACGGCTCTAGCTCTCAAGCTCTTTCCTGGCTCACTAAACTTTAACAATGCACTCGTTCTCTCTGACCATCTAACTGTCTTACCCTTTACTATTATCATATCAACTGATAGTCTACTAGTGTCCAGAAAACCATACACACAGCAGAACACTCAAAAGTGAGCTTACCTGGCACCACTGTGTTCGGTGTGTCTGTCTCTGGCTGAACCTGGGTGAAAATCCGAGCCGAAACTAACGGACTTCCACTTAAGGAACCTCCTGAAGAAGGGACTACTCCCCTTTCGCTATCTCTGGTTGGAGCTTCTGGTGGAATGATATGGTCTGAGGATGTCTGTGGGAATTGTGCTGACACAAGTATAGTGGGACACTCTCGTGCCATGTGCCCCTCCTGTCCGCACCTGAAACATGCTGTTGTCCCAGCCCGACAGACTCCTTTGTGCCTCCTACCACACGTCGCACATCTAGCACTATCCCAACCAGAACTCGAACCCTCACGAAAACCCATGCCAAACTTTACCCTATTCCAGAACTCTCTTTTCTTTGACCCTTTCAGGCCTCTCACTTTCTTTTTAGTTCTTGCAGCAGCCTCACCCAAAGGGAAACGGTCACTATTCTCTGGGTCATGGTCTCTACTCATGTTTTCTGTCTGCCCTGGCTGCTCACATGCACTCTCTTTACGCTCCCTTAAGCTATCTGGACAAGCCCATCCTGCAAACTCTGTGGTAAACTGCTCCCAGGATAAGCTTTCTACCCTCGGGTCCACATACTGGGTGAACCATTCCCTTGCCTGCGCACAATTCAATGTGCTCCCTGCCATCTGAATGGCTCTACTCTCACTGGCTCCCAACTCATCAGTTATCATCTTGACCAGTCGAAGATACTCAACAGGGTCATCACCAGTCTCAAATTTGGGAACATCCAACCTCAAATAAGCTGTCATCTGCACCATACTTTCCCCAGGTGAACTCGGCTTGGGTGTTTGGACAATTGGGGCTACTGGTTCTACTGGTGGTGGAGGAGATGCAACATGCCCTAGGTTAGGGTTTACTGACCCGGGGTAACAAAAGAAGGGTGGAAACATGGTATACCGTGGATATGACGGGTAAAAGGAAGGATAAGGTATAAAGGTGGGATATGGGTTATATCGAGGAAACTCTGATGTACCTCTCATCGGGTACTCTGCCCCCCACTGGTAGGGTGGATACTGAGGTGGAACAAACCTCGAGGCCTGAGTGCCTGCTTGGGACTCACCCATATCTCCTCCCAACCTACTCCTGCCAAAGCTACCATCTCTACTCTGCTTATCCTCCTCTATTCCTCTCACACACCCTGACATACCACTCTGCACGACTCCCCTTCTACTCTCATCAACAGACCTTCTAGGGTCCCTTGATGTACCTTCTCCTCTGCTTATACTATCTGATGTTGCCCTTTGCAGAATGGGGAGATGAGCATCCATGTCCTCATCCTCCGGCGGAGCTCCTGTCAATCTAACAGATCGACGAGTTCCTCTCATCCTGCCTCTGAAAAGCACAACATCACACACAATATCATCAAATGATCCATGTGAAAATACATGAATCCACAACACATATAAAGCACATATCATTAAACATGCAACTCATCATGGCATTTCACATCAGCATACAAGACAGGACTCCACATCCTATCCTAGTGGACATGAGTTTAACTTATTGTGCTTTCCTTCCTATACAAGACAACACCTCTTTCCGATGTGGGCTATCCCAACACACCGTACTCTTGAGGCCCTATGCTCTGATACCAATCTGTAACGACCCGGAAACCGGTACCACTCAGTAACGGTCCGAACCATCACTGGCACTAGGATCCAGATCGGCTTAAGGCCGCCGGGACCCGTAGCAAGCCGACTATACTCTCTGTGTACCTGATAAATCCCATACATGATACAAAGATACTTAACAATCCTGTAAAACTTTGTAGGCTTAACTACTGCTACTCAGATATAGCAATCTGAAATGGCCCTCAGGGCCTATACCAGGGACTACTATCTGCTGTGGATCAAGGGATTGAAACCCTTTTACTCTGTAACACAATCCACTGGTATCACATCAAAGCCATACATTAAGCCTAACTCACACATTTCTCATCAAGAAACGTAAAACAGGATTCATGTACAAGGGATTAATCATACATCATACTATAGCAAGGATACTAGGAAAAGCACAAGTCTATCCAGTATACGACAGTACATATCTATACATTACATTACAACTAATCTTTTAATTACATCATGTCCACTATGCTATTACAAACATACATTCATGCATAACTTTCCTCTGTACTCTTGCTGACTTTGACTTCCCATAGTTATCTCAGAACCTGCAAAACTGGGGTTAAGGGAGTGGGATGAGCTCTAGAGCCCAGTGAGGAGGAACAATAAAAACAGTTCATTCATTACATGCTCTCATGAAATGCATCACATCACAAACATATCATCTCAAGGATGAATTTGTCTCCAATAACCCTTAACTACATGTTATAATAATGCCAACTGTGCCAAGGAGACTATGTCATCACCTGGTCTACACTTATCTCTCTGATATCATAACATGACCAACTGTGCCAAGGAGACGAGGTCTCACCTGGTCTACACTTAACTCTGATTTGACAGCCCAGCTGTCTCACTCATAGTACCAGGAGCGACCTGGACTATCCAGGGGCGACCTGGTATGGCTATCTCATGCCATAACTCTGTATCTGCTCTCTGTCAAGGGCTAAGGATCATCCAACATTCATCCACAGGAACAACAACATATGCAATGCATCATATTCGTGAATTCTAATGCAACACAACCTAATACATAACATGGCAGTTTATGATGCATGGATCATGCTAGAATCGTGTCATTTCAGATCAAATATTTAGTGTAGTTCCACTCACCTCTAGCCAATGCTGGCTAACTCTGGGCCAACTCTAACTCTGGAGCCTCCTCGGTTCCTCGGTCCAATCCTACACAGATGGACGTAAATGAGGTACCAAACATACTCTAACATAACTATGAACATCTCTCCAAAAACCCTCTAAAACATCACAAAACATGCATGCAAAACAAGCAAAGGAAGGCTGGACAGGGCACCTTCGGCAGCACCTTCGGCGGCCGAATGTCTCCTCCAGAGACGAAAGTCAGGCATGTTCGGCGGCCTAACTTGGACTTTCGGGGGCCGAACCTGAGTTTAGCCAGAACTCAGTTTCGTGCACAAGGACGCCTGCCAGTCCCTCCATCACCTGTTCAGACCTCAACACATGCATTTAACCCTTCTAAAACATGCATAAACACTTCAACAAGCCTAAGGGAGCTTCAAATAACTTTAAACTCCAACAAACAAGCTCACAAGACACACATCAAACATAGAGGATTCATAAACCCTATGATGCACATCTCATGCAAACTCATGCCTAGCTCCCTTTTCCCTTTACAAAACTCATAAAAACATCATAAGAACCATGGATCAACACTTACCTCTTGAAGAACAAAGGCTGAGATGATCCAAACTCAAAGATATGGAGAAACCAAGCTTCAAAAGCTTCAAACTCCAAAACCTTGTTTCAAGCTCACAACTCTTCAAAACAAGGGTAAACCTCATTAAAACCGTGAAAGATTTGAAGAAAAACCATGAAAATACTTTAAGGAGATCAAGACCTCACCTAGGTCAGAAGGAGAGAAGAAACCTCCTCCTTTTTCTGCCACTCGGTGCCCTTATAGATGAGCAACCGCCTCAGGTTCGGCTGCCGAATCGCATGCAAAACCATGCAACCTTCGGGGGCCGAACTTAACCTTCGGGGGCCGAACATTGGGCACTTTCGGCGGCCGAACTTAACATTCGGGGGCCGAACCTGGCCTTTGTCTCCAAAGCCTTTTCTCTTCAAAAATCAATCCGGTTTGATTCAAAACCTTTCAAACACTTAAAAACATTTTAGAAAACCTTTCTCTTACCCTTCTAGAAACCTCTGACATCCTCGAACTCCCCCGGACGGTAGGAATTCCGATGTCTGAATCTAGCCGGGTATTACAAGAGGGATCAATGTTATGTTAATGTTTATGCACAGGTTGAGTTTGGTTGATGTTCATGTAAAGAAAAGTTTTAATTTTTATGTATGTTGTTGATCATGTATGGGATTAAGCAGGTTTTCAGGATGCATGTCAGGCTTGCTACGGGTCCCGGCGGCCTTAAGTCAACCCGGATCCTAGCGCCGGTAGCGGTCCGATTTTCGGGTCGTTACAAGGTTCGGCAGCCGAAGGCACTTTCGGCCGCCGAACATGGCTGGGGAGGCAGGCCTTTCGGCTGCCGAAGTTGCCCCCGAAAAGAGACTTTCGTCTCTGTCTGGGACTTTCGACCACCGAAGGTGCCGCCGAACATGCATGAGTTTCGCCTCTGTCTGGGAGTTTCGGCCGCCGAAGGTGCCGCCGAACCTGCCTGACTTTCGGCTCTGGAGGGACTTTCGGCCGCCGAAGGTGCCGCCGAAAGTGCCCTGTCCAGCCATTTCATACATGTATTTCTATGATTATTTCATGATGTTTTAGGGGGTTTTTGGGGAGTATATTAGAGTTATGTTTATGTATGTTTGGTCCCTCATTGGAGTCCACCTGTGTAGGTTCGGACCCGAGGAACCGAGGACCCCAGCAGTGAGCCAGCTGCTACAGAGTTTGTCAGAGCTAACCAGAGGTGAGTGGAATAAACCTTAAGTTTTAAAATAAATGAAATATGAATTTTGAGCATGATCCATGCATCATGAATTCCATGAGATATAGTAGGTTGTTTGCATTAGTACTCACGAATATGTTGCATTGCATTTATGATGTTGATGTGGATTGGTCATTGGATGATCCTTTAGTCCTCATATGATATGATGATGTTATGGCATGATATGGTATGGAAGTCCAGGTTGTACCCATTCTACGTCCCTGGCACGATGTAAGAGGAAGTCCAGGTTGTACCCATTCTACGTCCCTGGCACAGTTGGACTGTATGATATGTTATGTTAAGGGAAAGACCGGTTGTACCCATTCTACGTCCCGGCACAGTTGGACTATGTAGAGGACTATTGGTGACAATACCATCCGAGATGTGATTTGTTGTGATGTGTTGCATTACATAATGGCATGAGATTTTAAATATATGTTTTTACTATTCTGCTCACTGGGCTTTGTAGCTCACCCCTCTCCCCTAACCCCAGATGTGCAGGTACAGGGTAGACCAGGAGGTTAGCCAGAGTTTTGAAGTATGTGTATGTAATAGTTAGATGGTGGACATGACAATTGTAATATGATGTAATGTAAGAGATTACAGTATGTATGTAATGAGGTATATTGAGGTTATAGATGTGCTTGACCCTATAAGTATTGTAATCCCTTGTTGATGCATGATCTTAGTTATTTGATGATACAGATGTTAGCCAACTCATCTCATGTTGTATTGCCCATTGAGGCATTGTTGAGATCCCACAGAGGGATCAGGATTATGATTATGACTATGCACAGTATATGTTCAGGTTGAGTTGGATATTTGAAAGAAAGGTTTTAAAATTTTTATGTATTTCTCTTGATCATGTATGGGATTAAACAGGTGTTCAGGATGTATGTTTGGCTTGCTACGGGTCCCGGCGGCCTTAAGTCGACCCGGATCCTAGCGCCGGTAGCGGTCCGATTTTCGGGTCGTTACAGAATGGTATCAGAGCCCTAGGTTCATAGGATCGGACCTAGAGTGTCGGGCTCATAGATGTTCTAGAAGGTCAAGCACAATAGGAAGATCATGTCCACTAGGATAGGATGTGGAGTCTTGTCTTGTATGATGATGTGAATTGCCATGACTTTGTGCATGTGCATTAATGATATGCTATGCTATGTGATGTATGTGATGAGGGTTCATGTGTGCCCACATGAACCATATGATGCTAATGCTTGTATGATGTGTACTGTCTTTCAGAGAATAGGATGAGAGAAACTCGTCGATCTGCACGATTGACTGGAGTGCCACCTGAGGATGAGGGCACGAGCGCCCGTCCTCCCACATTGCCTAGGGCAATGTCTTGTAGAGCCAACAGAGAAAGAGTGTCAAGGGACCCTAGAAGGTCTTTTGATGCTAGCAGAAGGGGGACTGATAGAGGAGGAAGTTCTTCAGATGTGAGGGAGGTTATGGAAGAGGATCAGAGGAGGGATGGGAACCTGGATGTGAGCATGGAGGAAGAAGGGACAGGGGAGTCTCAGGGAGGCGTTCAGGCCTCGGGGTATGGTTTTCCACCCCATTATCCACCCTTCCCACAGGGTTCAGGGTATCCGATGGGAGGTACATCGGATTACTCCAGCTTTAACCCCTATCCTACCTACATGCCCTATCCACCTTTCTATCCGCCTTACACACAGTACCCAGCTTATCCACCCTCACCTTTCTATCCAAACCCGGCAAACCCCACCTCGGGGAATGTTCCACCTCCACCTCCACCACCTACAGAACCAGTAGCCCCAGTTACTCAACCTCCTAGACCTAGCTCAGCTGATGGGAGCAAGGTAAAGATGACAGATTACCTCAAGCTAGATGCTCCCAAATACAAGTCAGGGGATGACCCTTTTGAGTATCTGAGAGTAGTGAAGACAATAACTGATGAGCTAGGGGCAAGTGACAGCAGGGCCATTCAGATGGCAGGGTTCACTTTAAAGTGCAAGAAGGCCCGGGAATGGTTCAAGTGTTATGTGGACCCGAGACTAGACGGTATGACATGGGAAGAATTTGCGAATGAGTTCGCTGGATGGGCTTTTCCAGACAGTTCTAGAGAACTAAAGATGATTGAGTTTGAGCAACTGAGGCAGTCAGAGCACATGGTTGTAGAGGAGTTCACGGATAAATTCTTGGAGCTATTGCCTTTTTCAGGGCAAGCTCTAGATACAGATACGAAGAAAGCCAAGAAATATGTTATGAAGCTGCATTCCAGGTACTCCTCGTTGGTTCAGTCAGCTGAGAGAGAAAGTTTCCACACTGTGGTGGATATGGCTCGAAGAATGGAAGCAAGTGCTATAGTTGAGGGGTCAGTGAAGCAGTCAGTGACCCAGTCTTCAGGGGTTAAGACCCCAGGCAGAGGAGGACCAAGTTTCTCTTCTCAGAGCTCAGGTAAGAAGAGGTGGGATAACACCACCCGGATCCTAGCGCCGGTAGCGGTCCGATTTTCGGGTCGTTACAGAATGGTATCAGAGCCCTAGGTTCATAGGATCGGACCTAGAGTGTCGGGCTCATAGATGTTCTAGAAGGTCAAGCACAATAGGAAGATCATGTCCACTAGGATAGGATGTGGAGTCCTGTCTTGTATGATGATGTGAATTGCCATGACTTTGTGCATGTGCATTAATGATATGCTATGCTATGTGATGTATGTGATGAGGGTTCATGTGTGCCCACATGAACCATATGATGCTAATGCTTGTATGATGTGTACTGTCTTTCAGAGAATAGGATGAGAGAAACTCGTCGATCTGCACGATTGACTGGAGTGCCACCTGAGGATGAGGGCACGAGCGCCCGTCCTCCCACATTGCCTAGGGCAATGTCTTGTAGAGCCAACAGAGAAAGAGTGTCAAGGGACCCTAGAAGGTCTTTTGATGCTAGCAGAAGGGGGACTGATAGAGGAGGAAGTTCTTCAGATGTGAGGGAGGTTATGGAAGAGGATCAGAGGAGGGATGGGAACCTGGATGTGAGCATGGAGGAAGAAGGGACAGGGGAGTCTCAGGGAGGCGTTCAGGCCTCGGGGTATGGTTTTCCACCCCATTATCCACCCTTCCCACAGGGTTCAGGGTATCCGATGGGAGGTACATCGGATTACTCCAGCTTTAACCCCTATCCTACCTACATGCCCTATCCACCTTTCTATCCGCCTTACACACAGTACCCAGCTTATCCACCCTCACCTTTCTATCCAAACCCGGCAAACCCCACCTCGGGGAATGTTGCACCTCCACCTCCACCACCTACAGAACCAGTAGCCCCAGTTACTCAACCTCCTAGACCTAGCTCAGCTGATGGGAGCAAGGTAAAGATGACAGATTACCTCAAGCTAGATGCTCCCAAATACAAGTCAGGGGATGACCCTTTTGAGTATCTGAGAGTAGTGAAGACAATAACTGATGAGCTAGGGGCAAGTGACAGCAGGGCCATTCAGATGGCAGGGTTCACTTTAAAGTGCAAGAAGGCCCGGGAATGGTTCAAGTGTTATGTGGACCCGAGACTAGACGGTATGACATGGGAAGAATTTGCGAATGAGTTCGCTGGATGGGCTTTTCCAGACAGTTCTAGAGAACTAAAGATGATTGAGTTTGAGCAACTGAGGCAGTCAGAGCACATGGTTGTAGAGGAGTTCACGGATAAATTCTTGGAGCTATTGCCTTTTTCAGGGCAAGCTCTAGATACAGATACAAAGAAAGCCAAAAAATATGTTATGAAGCTGCATTCCAGGTACTCCTCGTTGGTTCAGTCAGCTGAGAGAGAAAGTTTCCACACTGTGGTGGATATGGCTCGAAGAATGGAAGCAAGTGCTATAGTTGAGGGGTCAGTGAAGCAGTCAGTGACCCAGTCTTCAGGGGTTAAGACCCCAGGCAGAGGAGGACCAAGTTTCTCTTCTCAGAGCTCAGGTAAGAAGAGGTGGGATAACACCACCAGGAAGCCGAAGAAGAATAAGTTTTGGAACAAGTTGAAATCCGGTCTGGGATTTGGCGGTGGCTCGAGCTCAGGCTCAGATGGTACAGAATGCCAGAGATGTGGAAGACCGCACAGGGGAGTGTGTCGAGCTGGGACTAATACATGTTTCAGATGTGGACAGGAGGGACACATAGCTCGGGAGTGTCCTAGAGCGCCTTTTATGGGCCAGCCCCAGCAGACAGCTTCTGGTAGTGTGACACAGCCAGCAGTTCCAGCCACAGCTCAGGGCAGTGGCAGAGGTAGAGGGAGAGGGGCAGCCTCTTCTTCTGGTTCCCGAGGTGAAGGTCCATCAGCTCCAGCCAGGATCTTCACCATGACTCAGCAGGAGGCTAACACATCCAACACCGTGATGTCAGGTAATCTCGTCATTGGGTGTTCTGATGTGTATGCATTAATGGACCCGGGTGCATCTCATTCATTTATTGCTCCGAGAGCCGTTGAGAGGTTGGGTCTGATAGTCTCTGGGTTAGAGTGTCCCCTATGGGTCAGTGGACCCAAGTGTGACCCGTCAGTGGCAGTGTCAGTCTGCCAGTACAGTCCAGTTTTTGTTGAGGGAAGATGCCTCTCCGCCGACCTTGTGGTTCTAGATTTGATAGACTTTGACGTCATTCTAGGGATGGATTGGCTATCTACCCATGGTGCTACCTTGGACTGCAGGGACAAGGTAGTCAGGTTCAGAGATCAGAACGGGTCAGAGGTCGTCTTTAGAGGAGACAAGAGGGGCACACCTAGAGGTCTGATATCAGCTCTTCAGGCTCGTAGGTTGCTTAGGAAGGGATGTCAGGGGTACTTAGCTCATGTGAGAGAGCTAGACAGTCAGGTCAGGGAGCCGGCCTCGGTGCCAGTTGTCAGAGAGTTTCAGGATGTCTTTCCTTATGAGCTTCCAGGTTTACCACCTGCTAGGGAGATAGAGTTCGAGATAGAGTTGGTGCCTGGAACTAGACCGATCTCTATCCCTCCCTACAGGATGGCTCCAGCCGAGTTAAAGGAGTTGAAGGAACAGTTACAAGAGTTGGTAGAAAAGGGCTTCATCCGACCGAGCACCTCACCTTGGGGTGCACCAGTCTTGTTTGTCAGAAAGAAGGATGGATCCCTTAGGCTTTGTATCGACTACAGGCAGTTGAACAAAGTCACTACCAAAAATAGGTACCCTTTGCCAAGGATCGATGATCTATTCGACCAGCTAGCATGAGCGGGTTGTTTCTCCAAAATAGATCTGAGATCGGGGTACCATCAGCTAAGGATAAGAGAAGGAGATGTGCCAAAGACAGCTTTCAGGACCAGATATGGGCATTTTGAGTTCCTTGTAATGCCGTTCGGGTTGACCAACGCCCCTGCAGCATTCATGGATCTCATGAACAGAGTATTTAGCCAGTACCTGGATCACTTCGTTATTGTCTTCATAGATGATATCTTGGTGTACTCCAGGAATGCAGAGGAACATGCCCATCATCTGCGGTTGGTCTTGCAGACTTTGAGGGAACACGGCTTGTATGCCAAGTTCTCTAAATGTGAATTCTGGCTGAGGAGCATTTCATTCTTGGGGCATGTAGTGTCAGAGAATGGGATTGAGGTGGACCCCAAGAAGACAGAAACTGTGGCTAACTGGCCTAGACCCACTTCAGTGACAGAGATTAGAAGTTTCTTGGGTTTGGCAGGTTACTACAGGAGGTTCGTTCAGAACTTCTCAGGGATAGCAGCTCCTCTGACCAGGTTAACCAGGAAGAATCAGAAGTTTCTGTGGACCGACCAGTGCAAAGAGAGTTTTGAAGAGCTTAAGAAGAGGTTGACTTCAGCACCAGTTTTAGCTCTGCCATCTAGTGAGGAGGACTTTACAGTCTTTTGTGATGCGTCCCGTGTGGGACTGGGTTGTGTACTGATGCAGAATGAGAGGGTGATTGCTTATGCTTCGAGGCAGCTGAAGAAGCATGAGTTGAATTACCCCACACATGACCTAGAGATGGCAGCAGTAATCTTTGCACTCAAGATGTGGAGGCACTACCTCTACGGGGTAAAATGTGAGATCTTTACAGATCATAAAAGCCTGCAGTATATCCTGAGTCAAAGAGATTTGAACTTGAGACAGAGGAGATGGGTGGAGCTGCTGAGTGACTATGATTGCAAGATTCAGTACCATCCGGGTAAGGCGAACGTTGTGGCAGACGCCTTAAGCTGGAAATCACTCGGCAGTTTATCCCACATATCGGCAGAAAGGAGGCCAGTGGTGAAGGAGTTTTACAAGCTTATTGAGGAAGGTCTACAGATGGAGTTGTCTGGTACAGGTGCCTTGGTGGCCCAGATGAGAGTGGCACCCGTGTTTCTGGAGCAGGTGGCTCAGAAACAGCATGAGGACCCGGAGTTAGTGAAGATTGCCAGGACTGTTCAGTCAGGCAATGATAGTGAGTTCAGATTCGACAGCAAGGGGATCCTCCGCTATGGGAGCAGACTATGTGTACCAGATGACATAGGGCTAAAAGGAGACATTATGAGAGAGGCTCATAATGCCAGATACAGCGTTCACCCCGGAGCCACCAAGATGTATCAAGATCTAAAGAAGGTTTATTGATGGCCAGCTATGAAGAAAGAAGTGGCACAGTTCGTGTCAGCCTGCGAAGTGTGTCAGAGGGTGAAGCTGGAACATCAGAAGCCGGCTGGAATGCTTAACCCGCTACCTATTCCAGAGTGGAAATGGGAGAATATAGCTATGGACTTCGTAGTGGGGTTACCGGCGACGTCCAACAGATTAGACTCCATATGGATGATTGTGGACAGACTCACTAAATCTGCTCACTTCATTCCTGTCAGGAGTGGCTATTCTGTGGACAAGTTGGCGCAGGTGTATGTGGATGAGATTGTCAGGTTGCATGGGGTTCCTGTTTCGATAGTGTCAGATAGAGGGCCCCAGTTCACCTCCAGGTTTTGGCGAAGTCTGCAGAATGCCATGGGTACTAGGTTGGATTTCAGTACTGCCTTCCACCCCCAGACGGACGGACAGTCCGAAAGGACCATCCAGACCATAGAGGATATGCTTAGAATGTGTGTGCTGGACTTTGGAGGTTCTTGGAGGCAGCATCTACCTTTGGTGGAGTTTGCCTACAACAACAGCCATCATGCTAGCATCGGGATGGCTCCATATGAAGCTTTGTATGGGAGGAAGTGCAGGTCACCTGTTTGCTGGGAAGAGGTTGGAGAAAAGGCCTTGGCAGGGCCTGAGCTAGTAGAGATCACCAGCAGGGTGGTACCCGTAATCAGAGAGAGAATCAAGACTGCTGCAAGCAGACAGAAGAGCTATGCAGACGTCCGCAGGAGACAGTTAGAGTTTCAGGAGGGGGATCTGGTATTGCTCAAGGTGTCTCCAATGAAGGGAGTGGTTCGCTTCGGGAAGAAAGGTAAACTAGCCCCACGATACATCGGACCCTTTGAAATCTTGCAAAAGATTGGGAATGTGTCGTACAAGCTGGATTTACCTGCTTCAATGGAAAGAATCCATCCGGTTTTCCATGTTTCCATGTTGAGGAAGTTTGTGTCAGATCCGGGCAAGGTTCTTAGTGAGCCTGATGTAGAGATCCAAGAGGATCTCACCTATGTTGAGCAGCCAGTACGGATCATAGACACCCAGATCAGAAAGCTAAGAAACAAGGAAATCCCGATGGTGAAAGTCCTTTGGAACCACCACAATATAGAAGAATGCACCTGGGAGACACGGGAGTCTATGCTCCAGCAGTACCCTCATCTCTTTTAAGGTTGGATCTCTTTGTGTTTATGTGCTATGTATGTATGTTATGTTTTATGCCATGCTATGTGTGCTAGTTGAGGTACATTCGGAGACGAATGTTCTTAAGGGGGGGAGAATGTAATACCCGGCTAGACTCCGGTATCAGAATTCGTACCTTCCGGTGGAATCTCGGATGTCGGAAGTCTCTAGTAGGGTAGAAACATGTTTTCAAAAAAATGTTTTGAAGTATTTCATGGTTTTAAGTATGAAAAATTAATGAGTTTTTACATGAAAAGTCTTTGGAGGAAAACCCAGGTTCGGCCGCCGAAAGTTAAGTTCGGCCGCCGAACATGCATGCGTTTTGGAGGCACGTTAGGCCCCCGAAAGCATGAGTGAGGGAAGTCCAGGTTCGGCCGCCGAAAGTCAAGTTCGGCCGCCGAACATGGCATGCATGCGGAGGCACATTCGGCCCCCGAACGTGGCCTGGCCAGCCACCTATAAAAGGGTCCCTTAGGTCCGCACGGGCGAGCTTTTTCTCCCCCGTCGTCGGCCAAGGTGAGTCTCCGCCACCCCTCCCTCGATCTTGAGTGTTTTCCTTAGATCTTCCATGGTTTTCACGGGTTTTAACTTCTGTTTTGAAGATCTGTGAGTAAAGAGCAAGTTTTGGGTGCTTGGAGGTTCAAAGGGCTCAATCTCTCCATCTCCAAGCTAGGATCGCCTTTCCTCTCGTTTCTTCAAGAGGTAAGCTCGGATCCACCCTTGTTATGTGTTTTAAACAAGCATTAAGTTGTTTTATGGGTAGAGATGCATGTTTAGGCTTGTTGATGAGTTTATGGGTTTTGATGTTTTGATGAACAATGTATGTTGTTTTTTTTGTGTGTTTGAAGTGTTGTAGTTGGGGTATTTGATAGTTTGAGACCCCTAGGTGTGATATATGGTGTTTATGCATGTTTTAGAACAGATATATGCATGTTGGAAGAGTTAGGAGGCAAATGTGCATATAGGAGCCAAGTTTCTGCCCTTTGGCAGAAACCAGGTTCGGCAGCCGAAGGCACTTTCGGCCGCCGAACATGGCTGGGGAGGCAGGCCTTTCGGCTGCCGAAGTTGCCCCCGAAAAGAGACTTTCGTCTCTGTCTGGGACTTTCGGCCGCCGAAGGTGCCGCCGAACATGCATGAGTTTCGCCTCTGTCTGGGAGTTTCGGCCGCCGAAGGTGCCGCCGAACCTGCCTGACTTTCGGCTCTGGAGGGACTTTCGGCCGCCGAAGGTGCCGCCGAAAGTGCCCTGTCCAGCCATTTCATGCATGTATTTCTATGATTATTTCATGATGTTTTAGGGGGTTTTTAGGGAGTATATTAGAGTTATGTTTATGTATGTTTGGTCCCTCATTGGAGTCCACCTGTGTAGGTTCGGACCCGAGGAACCGAGAACCCCAGCAGTGAGCCAGCTGCTACAGAGTTTGTCAGAGCTAACCAGAGGTGAGTGGAATAAATCTTAAGTTTTAAAATAAATGAAATATGAATTTTGAGCATGATCCATGCATCATGAATGCCATGAGATATAGTAGGTTGTTTGCATTAGTACTCACGAATATGTTGCATTGCATTTATGATGTTGATGTGGATTGGTCATTGGATGATCCTTTAGTCCTCATATGATATGATGATGTTATGGCATGATATGGTATGGAAGTCCAGGTTGTACCCATTCTACGTCCCTGGCACGATGTAAGAGGAAGTCCAGGTTGTACCCATTCTACGTCCCTGGCACAGTTGGACTGTATGATATGTTATGTTAAGGGAAAGACCGGTTGTACCCATTCTACGTTCCGGCACAGTTGGACTATGTAGAGGACTATTGGTGACAATACCATCCGAGATGTGATTTGTTGTGATGTGTTGCATTACATAATGGCATGAGATTTTAAATATATGTTTTCACTATTCTGCTCACTGGGCTTTGTAGCTCACCCCTCTCCCCTAACCCCAGATGTGCAGGTACAGGGTAGACCAGGAGGTTAGCCAGAGTTTTGAAGTATGTGTATGTAATAGTTAGATGGTGGACATGACAATTGTAATATGATGTAATGTAAGAGATTACAGTATGTATGTAATGAGGTATATTGAGGTTATAGATGTGCTTGACCCTATGAGTATTGTAATCCCTTGTTGATGCATGATCTTAGTTATTTGATGATACAGATGTTAGCCAACTCATCTCATGTTGTATTGCCCATTGAGGCATTGTTGAGATCCCACAGAAGGATCAGGATTATGATTATGACTATGCACAGTATATGTTCAGGTTGAGTTGGATATTTGAAAGAAAGATTTTAAAATTTTTATGTATTTCTCTTTATCATGTATGGGATTAAACAGGTGTTCAGGATGTATGTTTGGCTTGCTACGGGTCCCGGCGGCCTTAAGTCGACCCGGATCCTAGCGCCGGTAGCGGTCCGATTTTCGGGTCGTTACAATTGTGCTGTAATTCATGACACGTTTGTTTCCCCACAACCGGACAATTATCATCCCGGAGATTGTCTTCACTTTCACCCTCCATAACGATTGGACAACTAGTTGAAGTCCCAATACCTCCATCTTCTGTTCTATGATGACGAGATAAAATATCTACATATAATACTATTGAATCTACTGGCCTGATTGTCGATATGTAGTCAAACATCATGTCCACATCTTCGTCATCACTTAGTTGTGCTAATCCATATTTAATAATATCATTATCCAACATCGGTTTTCTAAAAATAATCCTTGTTATCATTTCTTCATGCGTTGACAATTTAATGGCACGAACAATTTTATTCACTAATTCTTTATAATTCATTTTCTTTTCGATACGAAACATTCTAGACTGTCCACCAACATAATCATATCCAATATCAATATTAATTATGTGCCCGTCCCAGTACACTGTACCATAACGCGGAGTAGTCATTTTTCTTCCTAATTCGCCTACTAGACAATAATAGTACAATAAATTACAAATTAAAAAAAATTGAAGTTAAATATAAATTTATTTCCTCACAAAATATTACTTTAAAATTTTAAATCAAATATATCTAACTAAATAATCTTTTATCCATTTTGTAATATTTTCTCTACACAACAAATTCACAACCAAAATTTACATTTATAATTTTTTAATACTTTAATCCCTACATTTTTTATCGAAGACCCTGTATATATTAAATTTCTTAAATAACTACATTTTGAGATTAATTATGAATATTATAAATTTATTTTACCACTTTTTATTTTATTAATTTTTAAAGTAAAATAAATCTAACTAAATAATTTTTTACTAATTTTCTAATATTTTTTTCTACACAAAAAATTTACATCAATATTTATATTTATAAATTTTTTCCTACTTTAATACTATCTTAATCCCTACAATTTTGGTCACAACAATCTATATATTAATTTAATTTTTAAAAACTAAATTTACATATTAATTATGAATAATATAAATTTATTTCTCCACAAAACATTATTTTAAAATTTAAAATAAAATATATCTCACTAAATAATATTTTTAATAATTTTCTAATATTTTTCCTACATAAAACATTTACATTTATAAATTTTCCCTACTTTAATACTACCTTAATCCCTTCAATTTTGGTCACAACAACCTATTAATATTAAATTAATTTTTTAAAAAATAAAATTTCATATTTATTGTAAATAATATAAATTTATTTCCTCACAAAATATTTCTTTAAAATTTTAAATCAAATATATCTAACTAAATATTTTTTTATCTTTTTATCCATATTGTAATATTTTCTCTACACAACAAATTCACAAACAAAATTTACATTTATAATTTTCTAATACTTTAATCCCTATATTTTTTTATCGAAGACCCTATATATATTAAATTTCTTAAATAACTACATTTTGAGATTAATTATGAGTATTATAAATTTATTTCACCACTTTTTATTTTATTAATTTTTAAAATAAAATAAATCTAACTAAATAATTTTTTACTAATTTTCTAATATTTTTTTCTACACAAAAAATTTACATCAATATTTACATTTATAAATTTTTCCCTACTTTAATACTACCTTAATCTCTACAATTTTGATCACAATAATCTATGTATATTAAATTAATTTTTAAAAACTAAATTTACATATTTATTATGAATAATATAAATTTATTTCCCCACAAAACATCTATTTTTTCATACATTTCTTTTTTATTTATCACATTATTATAAATCATAAATTGTTTTTCTCATTTTCTTATATTACTTTTTATAATTTTAAATAAATAAAACTATGCATTTTTTATTATTAATTACATACTAACTATAATTTTTTCAATAATCTAAATATCTTATTAATTACTTAAAAGAATAAAATATACAATATTTTTATAAATAATAAATAATATTAAATTACTTATCTGGAGATGGAGCAGTGAGAAATTGCAGCGTAGAGACACGGACGGAGCGGGAGCATGGACACGGACGGAGCGGGAGCATGGACATGGAAAGAAATTGCAGGAGCAGCGTGGAGATGGAGAAAATTGCAGGAGATGGAGCAGCGTGGAGATGAGGGTTTTATAGTGAGCAGCGTGGAGATGGAGAAAATTGCAGGAGATGGAGCAGCGTGGAGATGAGGGTTTTATAGTGAGCAGCGTGGAGATGGAGAAAATTGCAGGAGATGGAGCAGCGTGGAGATGGAGAAAATTGCAGGAGATGGAGCAGGAGATGGAGAAAATCTCAGCAGCGTGGAGATGAGGGTTGATGGAGCAGGGACATGGTGGGGATTAAATTTATAGTGGGTTGGGAAGTTGGAAAATAAATCTCCTCTACCGCACTTTTAAAGTGCGGTAGAGGACTTTCTCTGCCAGGTGCAGGAGTCTCTACACCTGGCAGAGATTCTACCGCACTTATAAAGTGCGGTAGAAGCTCCCTGCCTCCTGCTGACGGGGCAGAGACGGGTCTTGTCTCTGCCCTCCTCGTCTTGTCTCTGCCCTCCTTCTACCGCACTTTTGAAGTGTGGTAGAATTTTTTTTTTTAAAAAAAAATTATTTTTTTGTATTAACCACTGACGGGGCAGAGACGAGACCACTTCTACCGCACTTTTAACGTGCGGTAGAATTTTATTTATTAAAAAAAATTTATTTTTTATATTAATCATCTCTTTACCGCATTTTATAAGTGCGGTAAAGTATACCGCACTTATAAAATGCAGTAAAGGATCGATTTACCCTGGTCCGAGAAATTTTTTATCGGGGATCAGTGTAAAAAATTATTTTCTTTTTTAACTTTATTTTGTAAAAAGCCCATCATAATATGTCCTTGCGGCAAGTACTTGAGAAGTGGCGAGCGTCTGAAGGTAGAAGCAATTTGGACTGGTCATCTGCTGTACTCCCCAATCGTCCAGATGGTTCGCCGAGGCATTCTATTTGTAAATGATTGAGGTTTTCTGTTTTCATTCTATTTGATAAAAGATAATTTAATCGTTGATCATCATTAGATCTACAACTCCACAAGTAGATGAAAAATTTTCTGAAATTATATATATATATATATATATAAATTAAAGGAAGAACTATATAAGCTCAAAAAAAAAAATCAAAAACAGTCCGAGAGTTTTCTAGCTATAAACAAAGTAGAGAGAAGTCAAGTTGCAAACAAGTCATCCAACAAATTAATTAACCATTATTGTTTGAGAAGAATTCAAACTGACAATTGGTATTGCTGTTCACTTGAGTATGAAAAATGGAAGCCCCATCCCATCCGACAAACAAAACCTTGTGGTTTCTCCCCTCCCTTTTTGTAAAGTCATAACGTTTGCCATTTACTTTTACTCAGATGAATTTTGTTTTCTTTTTTTGAAAAGACTCGATGACTTAATAATAGGTCTTTTTTTCTTCATATAATTTTTTTTCTTAAATAATAATTTCCTTATTTATTAATTAATTAGGATATAAAAAAATATATATATTATTAGATAATCCATTTAATGACGGGCTAAAAAATAGAAGGCAAGCTAGTATAGTTGATTTTATTGTATTTTTTAAAGATTATGAACATTTAGAAGTCATTCATCCATATTCAAATACAATCATAATTCCATCCTTATAATCAAATTGTAAAAAGGACAAATTTGACTAAATTTTTATTCATTAAGCTCTATTTTTAGGGAAAAAACCTATATTTTTTATAAAAAAAAATTATTAATTGATTAAAATTTAAAAAATTACTATTAAATTTTTAAATTTTTAAAAGTTCATTAGTTGATCATGTTTTACAAATCATTCAATGGCAATTTTTTATATTTTATAAAATTAATTTTTTAACTATTACTTTAATATATATTATTTCAAAGAGTGGCTACAATTTATTAATAAAAGAACTAAAAAATTTAATTTATAAAATAATAATAATAATTCTGCCAAAAAATAAATTTATATTAAACATTTTTCACCCTCTCTTTTTAACTTTATTGAAATTCTCGGTCCAAATTAAAAAATTCAATCAAATTAATCAATTCATTTTAATTTATTTCTTTTAAAAAAAATCATAAAAAATCAAATTAAACCGTAATTCTGTCTTATCCATGAAATGCTGCGTTTTAGCATGCGCATATAATATTATACATGCATTCTTAGTAAAAACTCCTAATCTCCAGTGCCGCTTAACCTAAAATCCCATTTTCTCTCACCAAGTCCCATAACCCAGAAATCCCAAACTTATTCCATCGTTTTCTTCTCCTTCTGCAATGTTTCATCCTCCATCCTCTTATTCTCTTTTTCTTATTCTTTTTGAATGGCACTAGGGTCACTTGAATTGCAACAATCGATATTTCGAATCTCTAATCTCAAATTTACAGTCCGAAGTTGCAGAAGGTGCATTTGTGATCCAAAAATATTTGTAGATCTATTTTCTGATCTATGTGTCGACATTGCTTTTAGCTTTCATGGAATATAATAATATTGGGCGAGTTGTTCTTGTGTGCTTCTTATGAATTTAATTTCTGAAATTAAATTATTCTTGTTGAAAACTATTGTTGTGAGCTTCTTTTCAAATTTTACTGATTTGGGATTATGTGTTTGTATAGATCTGTTAAGATTTTAGTACTAATAATTTAGAGATTAAATTTTGATATTGATAATTTGGGATTATAGTTTTGATGG
Organism: Manihot esculenta; assembly: GCF_001659605.2. Lineage (NCBI taxonomy): Eukaryota > Viridiplantae > Streptophyta > Magnoliopsida > Malpighiales > Euphorbiaceae > Manihot > Manihot esculenta. The sequence goes on along the minus strand of NC_035162.2, from coordinate 6,116,014 downwards.
CATCTCTTTAGATTTTATTAATGATATTATTGATTAAATTTTAGAATTATTGATTTATTATAACTATTAAAATTATTCGTTAGATCGGTTTTTCGATCTCGGTGCAATTTCATTAAATCCTCCCCTCTACTTGAGCAGAATATCAGAGTAAAATTAAATATATATATATATATATAAAAGTATTATTTCATTTGATTTATCTTAATCTAAAACACATACAGATAGATACTTTTATGAAAAAATTAGATCACACGCAAAAATATATTTTTTTATTTTATAACTTTTTTACTTTATTTTTTACTTATTAAAAAAATATAATTATTTTAATTCAAATAAAATTTATCTAGTAACTTTTTTAATCAAATTCATTTTTAATATAAATGAAACATTAAATTTTTTTTAAATATTAAGATATGATTTGAATATTTATTTTAAAAAATAAATAATTGATGAGTATTAAAAATAAAATAAAATTATAATTTTTAAAATTAAACTATAATAATTAATTTATATGTTAATATTTTGGATGATAATAATATAAAAAGAGAAAATTGACAGAAACAATTATAAATGAAAAGAGAAAAAGAATGAGCGAGGTGTATTTCATTGGCGGGCCCGGTTCTTGATGCGGGTGGTCATTCCAAGTAAACAAATGTGAGCTTTAATTCCCCCCAAAGAAAAAATGGTCCTTGGCGGCCAGCACATAGCTAGGAATAAACCAGTGTAACGCCGAAGCCAGTCCACCAGCTGAGTACTGAATACGACCCAGAAGTAAACAGAGGGTCAGATTCAGTCAGCCGTCAAAATTTCAACGGTCAACATTTCAAATTTTACCTGATGAAACCTTCCCACTTTCTTAATTCATTTTCTTGAACGCCTCTCTCGCTTTCACATTTCATCTTTTATCCTACCTTTCTTTGACCATAACAAACAAACCCACCCCCCGCTTACATCACATATAACAACTCCATTATTTTCATTTTGCTCTCAAGAACAAAAAAAAAGAAGAAAAGAGCAGATCATTCATGATGTTATACTTGAGGAGAAGAAGGGCTGCAGCTCGTCTTGCGCGAAAGAACGAGCTTAGTAATGATGATTCCGGCGATAACTTGGAGATGCAAACGTTGATTCCAGCTCATTTCCGGTGCCCGATTTCTCTTGACTTGATGAAAGATCCAGTTATCTTATCAACGGGGATCACTTACGATCGAGAGAGCATTGAGAAGTGGATAGAAGATGGTAACCAGACTTGTCCTGTTACTAATCAGGTATTGTTGAGCTTCGATCAAATACCTAACCATTTCATCCGCAAGATGATTCAAGATTGGTGCGTTGAGAATACATCTTACGGGATTCAAAGGATTCCAACTCCTCGCATTCCTGTCACGCCCTACGAGGTTTCAGAGACTTGTAAGAGAATTGTGGCGGCAACCCAACGTAAGGATCATATGAAGTGTAAAGAATTGGTGGTGAAGGTCGAGAACTGGGGAAAAGAAAGCCAACGAAACAAAAGGTGTATTGTGGATAATGGAACTGGTAGTGTTTTAGCAGCTACTTTCGAGTCATTTGCAGAAGCAATAAGTACCTCTTCTACAGTGGAGAAGTACACAGATTTGCTGGTGAAGATATTGTCAGTTTTGGTATGGATGTTTCCGCTCAGTGGAGAAGGCCAACTCAAGCTAGGATCGGTGAATTCTTTACGTTGCATGGTATGGCTTTTGAAGAGTAATGGAGACCTTTCAGCTAGACAAAATGCAGCTTTAGTACTTAAAGAGCTTCTTTATTTAGATCAAAAGCATGTAAATACCTTGGGAGAGATGGGAATTATTCAAGCACTAATGGAGTTAATCAAGGAGCCAATTTGCCATACTTCCATGAAAGCTTCACTAATGGCGATATGCTACATGATATCTCCTTCAACAATCAGCGACAATATTTCATCAGAAATTGTGGAACTGGGCGCTGTCTCGTTGATAATAGAGATTCTTGTTGATGGAGATAAAAGCATATGTGAGAAGGCATTGGGTGTTTTGGACCATATCTGTGAGTCCAAAGAAGGGAGAGAGAAGGTGGCTGACAATGCTCTAACAATTCCATTGTTGTTTCGGAAGATTTTAGCATCAGAATTGACATCAAAATTCTCAGTGTCAATCCTGTGGAAGCTTTGTAAAGATGAGAAGAGCGAGGAGGAAGGAGGTGTTGTAGCTGAAGCACTTCAGCTTAAAGTAGGTGCATTTCAGAAGCTACTGATACTCTTACAAATTGGTTGTGATAAGAGCACAAAGGAGAAGGTTACCGAGTTGTTGAAATTGTTTAATATTAGCAGAGCTAAGTTAGACTGTATTGATTCCTCAATGGATTTCAGATATCTCGAGAAGTCCTACTGAATTTTTCTTTTCTTTTCCTTTTTTTAGGACTAGGAAGTTTATTGAATTGTACAAATTACATTTGTGAAAAGGTTAAAGAGAACTATATGAATGTGATATATAATGCTTTTTAGTTGGTGGTAAACAAATTATACATAATGCTTTTTTGTAATTAATTCTTACTATTTGATGATCAAGTGACTAAACCTGGACATTGGAGGCTCATACAGAGTTCGTGAATCCCACTCTTTTAAAATTTTAGGAAAGGCCATAGGACGAAATATCATGAATGGTGAAGCCTTTGAAAAAATATAAAAAATAAAGTAATAACTCTTTGCAGAAACTAGAAAAAAAATGACGAAAATTAGCTTGAACTTACTAAATGGTAAATAGATAGTAAATAAAGATTTTATTGGATCGCACTTATTGTAAGAAAATTCAAAATTATTCAAAAAAAAAAAAAGTCACTAAAGTTAGATCCTCCTGTCCAACAAGGGAAAAAGAAAAAGAAAAAGAAATCCTCCTTCCAGCAGGACAAACTCAGATTGGAGCGAGGATGTACGTGGGCTCATTAAATTTGTAATAATGGATTTTGGGCTTGTAGCTTTAATTATGCAGGCATGCAGCCAGAGCCTTAGAATCTTACGAGTTGCAAATTAATACTTGAGGCGCTCATTGTGAAATATTGTATATATATAATTCCCAGATTTCACTCTTTCTTTTTTTTAAAAAAAAAAAAGCCTGTGCATTATTAAATATAAATAAACATTAATATAACAAAAAAAATAAAAATTAAAAGAAATTTTTTATAAAAAATTTAAGAGCTGGAGATAAAAGAGAGATTTTTGGAAGCTTAGAATAGTAAATGGCTCTGGTCAAAGTTTTTGACTTTCCTTTTCATTTCTTTTTGAGACGTACTCGATCTAAATACTCATTCGTAGATTGCAAGTTAATTATATTTAAATCTCAAACATCTATATGAGAATCAGGGGATTCAAAAATGTACATGTACACATTTATTATTAAAAATTTTAATTAAAAAAAAAATCTGACGAACTTTTTAAATATTATTAATTTTTAGTTGGATTAAGAATCCATCATAATAGTTTTCAAAACAAAAGATCCATTATAAATATAATAAAACAAATAGGTCCTTTCTTCTCCCTTAGAATTAGGAAGAGTATAGTGGACGCATATGTCCCGGATATGCATGTGAATTGTAGCGGTGGATGTGGCGTTGCCATTTCTATATTACTAGTAGCCTTCCAGTTTACTGAGTTTTATGGCTCTATCCTCCCTAATTGCGGATCTGCACTTTCAGTTTAAGTATGGAGTCAACGATTTACATATCAATCAAACATATTTCTGTCTAGTTGTAGCCTAATTAATGAAGTTGGACTTCCCTCATTTGTTTACCTGTTACTATTATGAGTTGAATCTTTGGTAATACATAAACAAATTTGCCCATGTTGCGTAAGTATTTGATTATTTGTAGTAGCTAACTAATTTAATCTATTAGGTCCATCTACTTACTTCCTCGTGGCCATATGCATGTATAAATGTACATAATAGAAAGGAAAATAATGCACTACCCACTTCCTAATTCTTCATCTCCAACTCAGTTTAATCAACATAATCCCATCAACAACCTCGTGGTCATGGATTCCCCTCGTAAGCCCAGTTCTTTCTCCACCAATTTGTTCTTCTTTTTGCTTCTCTTGTCCACTAATCTTCTCACTTTGCTCCTTTCCTCCACCTTCTACTCCTCTTGCTCTCTCAACCCCCTCATCACTGCCGCTTCCACTCTTACCACCCCACATGCTACTTCTACTAATTCCGTCTCGGCTACTCAAGGGTCTGATTATGCTTCTGAATCCTCTCAAACGAATTTAGACCTCCCATCTGAATTCTTGGCCTTCACTTCCGGTCAACTTCTTCCATTTGGTTTCAACACTAACTTCGATTCAGACACAATCTACCCACCAGCAGGGCAAGCCTGCACTCTCTTTTCCGACGAACTCCGCCGCTACATGACCTACAAAGTGAATGGATCCTGCCCGGACGACGAGCTTCTATCACAAAAGCTCCTCCTCAAAGGCTGCGAGCCCCTCCCTCGCCGCCGTTGCCGACCAGCTGCGCAGCCTGACTATGTAGAACCTTATCCTCTGCCTACAAGCCTATGGACCACGCCCCCAGATTCATCGGTCGTATGGACAGCTTACACCTGCAAAGATTACTCGTGTCTTATCAACCGATATCGAACACAAAAGGGTTTTGATGATTGCAAGGACTGCTTCGATCTTCAAGGCAGAGAAAAGACTCGTTGGGCTGCAAAACAGAGCAATGTTGGAGGAGGAGGAGGACTTGACTTCACCATTGATGAAGTATTAGCGACGAAGAAACCTGGCACGATCAGAATCGGGCTTGACATTGGAGGTGGAGTGGCTACATTCGCAGTGAGAATGAGGGAAAGAAACATAACAATCGTAACAACATCGATGAACTTGAACGGTCCATTCAATAATTTCATAGCTTCAAGAGGGATAGTGCCTCTGTACATAAGCATCTCACAGAGGCTTCCATTCTTCGATAACACATTGGATATTGTACACTCCATGCATGTACTGAGCAACTGGATTCCAACTACTTTGCTTCATTTCTTGATGTTTGATATCAACAGAGTGCTTAGGCCTGGTGGGTTGTTTTGGCTCGATCATTTCTTCTGTGTGGGTGAGCAGTTGGAGGAGGTCTATGGACCATTAATTGAGAGCATTGGATTCAACAAGTTGAAGTGGGTTGTGGGCAGGAAGCTAGATCGTGGACCGGAGCTCAAAGAGATGTACCTCTCGGCTTTGTTGGAGAAGCCACTGAGGAATTCTTGGTGATGATTTTTTATTTTTTATTTTTCCCTTTTCTTGTCCTTTCTTCCTCCGAAGGAATTATGTGGTTAACTGGTTATACTGACTGAAATTGGTATTCAGTACTGGTTAGTGGATTTGGAGAAGAACAAAGATGTCCATCCACATTTACCCTTTTTTTTTTTTAATTTTAATTGTTTTTAAATGCATAGTATATAACTTCAAGCTTAACCTTTCGACAGAAATTTCAAAATTTTCTACCAGTAGTTAATGTTTTTTTCTACCACATTGACTCCTATTGCGTCACGGACTCAATGGATGAAAATAAATAAATTTAAGTTTTATATAATGTTTTAAAAAAGATAAATTATACTTTACTACATAATTAATGTATTGATTTTTTTATTTTTAAAATCAAATAATCCAATTTCTTTATGTGGATCCGTCTATATTGAAAATCCTTCTAGTCATGATGACTCTGTTAGTTAACCATTTAAAAAAAATAAATATTTTAAATATTTAAAATATTAGAGTATATAAACACTTATTCTTTTTAATATAAATAATAAATTTTATATTATGTAAAGCACACTTGAATTCTAAATTTTAGTATAATTAATGAATCAATTCTTATATTTTAAAAGTTGAATCTTTAAATTCATTTATATTTAATCCATCTAAAATTATAATTTTTCTATTCATTATAAATATTAGTTCAAAACTAGTGAATGGTCAAATTTTTAAACATATAATTTTTTTTAAAATACTTTTTATAAAAATTTATAATATATTTAGATTACTTGATATCACTTAAAAAATAGCCGAAATTGTAAATTTTTTTAAAAGCTTTAAAATCATAAGTACTAAAGTATTTTTAATAAATACAAATTGAATAACAAAAGATATTAAAAATTAATTAAATAAAATGTTATAGATAAAAATTAATAAATACTTAAATATTTTTTTTAAATAAAAAATGAAGTATAAAATATTTAAGTTATAATAGATAAGTACAAACTGATTATAGAGGAATTTAGGTGTATAATTTTAAAAATATAAAGATTGATTTATGAATTATGATAAAACTTAAAAATTTAAACATAATTTATTTATTTTAAAAGGATAAAATATATATTTTCATACTTTTAAATAAAAATGAATGGAGAAAGAATTTTAATTTAAATTAATTATAAAATAATTTAAATGTTTAATTTTAAAAATAAAAAAATTTACTTATTAATTATATTAAAATACACGATAATTTACCTTTCAAAAATTTGATAATCACACAATACTGAATATAATTAACAGTTTACTGATATTTTCTTTTTTGAGTTGAATATCTATTAATCATTAAATTAATAGATTTTATCAAATAAATAAATAAGAGAACTTAAATCTGAGATCACCGATACCCAATGCCTTACTAAAGTTTTTTTTTTGAAATGGGCCTTACTAAAATTAAGATGATAATTTAACGTTACTCAGACATAGTTCTTTTTATAACTTTTATAATAAGTTACTAAAGTAAATTAAAATTTAATTTCTAATTGTTATTTTAAATTAAAAAATTTAAAACATAATTTGAATACTATTCCGTGTTAATTAAGCTTCTTTTTTTTTTTCATTTTACATATCTTCCAAACAAAAAACTTATCTTATTAAAAAAATTTCTCATCATCTTGGTGGATTTGTGCACTGAAATATAAGAAAGAAATTTTCATCGCATTATTAGTGAAATATAAAAAATAATACAAATCTAAATATTAATAAAATTTAAGGAAAAAACATATAATTTGTTTGAATAACTCTTACATAAAAATAGGGGCGTGAACCTTTTTTCAACTCTCTAAATGAAATTGAAAAATTAAAAAGGATATTATAAAATCAATTTATTTTATTATTTCATTATGGTTTTAATTTTTTTATTAAAAAAAGGCAAAAATTCTTGCCACGCTATTTCGAATTGAAAATTAAATTGAAAATTAACTTTATACATGCACTCACAGATTTAGTCTGATAGTAAATGTATTAGAGTAAACTTGAGAGATTTCAGATTCTATTCTCTCGATCCCCAGTTTTTATTTAAAAAAAAAAAATAATTTTATACATATATTTTCAATATCTTTTAAATAAAAAAAATAATCGAGTTAAAATTAGGAGCGAATCAAAAAATTGAGTTAGTAAGGTAAAAAAAAATCATTTTTTTAATTCAAAGGAAATGTTGTATAATTATATATATAGAAAAGATATGTAAAATTTCAATTATAATAGAATAAAAAATAATTTTATAAAATAATAATTTCACACGATAATTTTAAATTTATAATTGTTTTTAATATAAATATTATTATAAGTAATTTCAATAAATAATAAGTTAACTTTTATAATCTAATAATTCTTCCATACTTTTTAGTGTATTAATATATTATTTAAAATTATTTTATTTAAAACCTCATACAATCCACATATTAATATAATGATCTAAAAATTATTAAATGTATTATACATACTTTTTTTTTTAAATGAAGGGCCCCGCCATTGCCAAAAGCAACAAATGGGAAATGGCCACGCCATAATCTCTTAGGAAAATTCCAAGCATCTGCAGGAGAGGCCAAAGACCGGAGCTCATGTAGAAATTTGTTTGCATGGGTCAATTTCAATTTGTCACTTATTCCGCCCTAAGTTCTCGTGGGGTTCACCATTTAGGAACCTCATTACATCTTTCCTATATACTTGATGATCAAGAAATTAATTATATATATATTATAGTAACAGCAGATCAACATTCCTATCTTCACATTTGATCGCGTTTTCAAGATACCTTCTCTCGTCTGCCGTAATCCCATGATGAATCTGAGACAGGCCGTGCTGATGTGTTCCTCTCTTCCCCTACTGGATTGCGTAATGGGAGCTCTACTTCACCTCTTCACCTCTCATGAGTGCTCCAGTTCTACGACTACAGTGGTTGAAGATGAGGAAAATGATGGAGGTGCTGCTAATAACAGAGCAGCACAGAAGCATTTCCACCAAATCCAACACATCCGGGGAGCTTGATTTTGATTTTCTGACACTGATCATGCACGGTGTTGCTTCCTTTTTAAATAGAATGTTTTTTTTCTTGTAGATTTTTCAAGCACATATATGGGTTTGGTCATATTAAAGGTCTTTCTAGAGCAAGTTCATGCTACGGAATAATTTGGGAAACATGGACGTGTAGGTGCAATTATGAGATAATTTTATGTTAAATTATGAAATTGAACTTCCTCATGGCTTGAATGTGTTCCTATTCATCCCAACTGGTAAGAGATGATAAATGAGTTCACTGCATGTATTCAATTGAAACCTTTCAGCTTTGAAATCAGAAAATAATTGTTGATTGCATCTGGGAGAGAGAGATATTTAGTCCAAGGAAAATTTTTTCTTAAATAGAGTCAAAATAAATTTAAAGTTTAAATTATATGGAGTTTTATAATTATTATGTGGAATGTTTTGAATCCGTATAGACTCTGATCAAAGCAAGATTTTTCTAGTCAGAACCTCTGATGCTATTTCTTCAAGTTCTCAATTTAACCTCCTCTTCTAGATGAAAACCCAAGGAAACCATGTAAACAAATATCTAAAAGACAACTTCATTGTATAAAGTAGACTTGACTTGAGAGGTGTGCATATGTTTTGGAGGCTATTTGAAACAAATTTATTTTCTGAAATTCATTTGCAAATTAGCACATGCCAATGTTCGACATCAATACAACAGCATTCTTATACAGACCGACTCAAATATAAAGGCCAATAAAAATGTTAAATTTGAAGTGATCACATGCAGCTGACCAATAGCATTCTAAAACTAGTTAAAAGAAATAAAACTTTCCAAATCACAATATTTTTGTCCGCGTAGAGAAGATGATAGGCAATGTTACAATATCATCAAGGCTGGATCACTCGTGCCGCTAATCAGAATACTGTCAGTGTAATACCCGGCTAGACTCCGGTATCGGAATCCCTACCGTCCGGTGGGACCTCGGATGTCGGAAACCTCTAGAAGGGTAAAAAACTATGATTTTATGAAATGTTTTCATGTATTTCATGTTTTTAAGTAAGAAATTAAATGAGTTTTTGCATGAATGTAGCTTGAAGGAAAACCCAGGTTCGGCCGCCGAACTTGACTTTCGGCCGCCGAACATGCATGTGATTAGGAGGCACGTTAGGCCCCCGAAAGCATGAGTGAGGGAAGTGCAGGTTCGGCCGCCGAACCTTATGTTCGGCCGCCGAACATTGCATGGATACGGAGGCACATTCGGCCCCCGAACGTGGTCTGGCCAGCCACTATAAAAGGGTCCCTTAGCCGAAAACGGGCGAGTTTTCCCCATTTTCGGCCAAGGTGAGCTTTCCGCCGCCCCTCACCCATTTTTGATGTTCTTCCTCTAAATCTTTCAAGATTTTCACTTGTTTTCCCTTGGTTTTGAAGATTTAAGCTTTTGAAACAAGTTTTGGAGCTTGGAAGTCTTGGAGCTAAATCCCTCCATTTTTCCGAGCTAGGGTCGTTCTTCCTTTCGATCTTCAAGAGGTAAGCTTCGATCTATACTTCTTTTATGTTTTATGAAAGTTTTATGCAAGTTGATGGGGTAGAATGCATGTTTAGGCTTGTTGTTAGGTTTATGGGTTTATGTTGTGATTTGAACAATGTATGTTGGAAATGTGTTGTTTGAAGTGTTGTAGTTGGGGTATATTATAGTTTGAGACCCCTAGGTGTGATGTATGATGTGTATGCATGTGTAGAAACTAGTTTATGCATGTTTTGAGGCGTTTTGGAGGCTGTGGACACAAGGGAACCAAGTTTCTGCCCTTCGGCAGAAACTCAGGTTCGGCCGCCGAAGTGACTTTCGGCCGCCGAACCCCCTTGTGGAGGCAGTTTCGGCTGCCGAAGCCTGCCCCCGAAACTCAAGGTTCGTCTCTGTCTGGGAGGTTCGGCCGCCGAAAGTGCCGCCGAACCTGCATGACCTTCGGCTGCAGAGGGACTTTCGGCCGCCGAACCTGCCGCCGAAAGTGCCCTGTTCAGCCATTTCTTGCATGTTTTCATGTGATGTTTTCAGGATGTTTTAGGGGGTTTTTGGGGAGTATTTTAGAGTCATGTTCATGTATGTTTGGTCCCTCATTTGAGTCCACCTGTGTAGGTTCGGACCCGAGGAACCGAGACCCCCAGCAGTGAGCCAGCTGCTTCAGAGTCTCTTCAGAGCTAGCCAGAGGTGAGTGGAATAAACTTTAAGTTTTAAAGCAAATTAATGAAATGTTTTAGCATGATTCACGCATCATGAATGCCATGAGATATATCAGGTTGATTGCATTAGAATTCACGAATATGTTGCATTGCATACTTTGTTGTTGATGTGGATGAATGTTGAATGATCCATTAGCCCTTTTATGTCATGATAACCTATGTGAGTCCAGGTGTGCCTGCTACGGCTCTACGCCCCTGGCACTATGATTGATTATGGTAGTCCGGGTGTGCCTGCTACGGCTCTACGCCCCCGGCATGTATAAGTAAGAAAGATAGGGGCTAAATGGTGACAAGTTCATCCTTGATGTGAAATGTTTGTGTTATGGCGCATACATGAAAGCATGATTTAAATTGATGTTTTATTATTCTGCTCACTGGGCTCTAGTAGCTCACCCCACTCCCTTTATCCCCAGAGTTGCAGGTACAGGATAGATCGGGAAGTCGGCTAGAGTGAAGTAAAGTCATGTATGATGTAATAGGTAGTAGTGGACATGAATATGATGTAATGAGTATTTATGACTATGTTAATGTAATGAAAGAGTAATGTATAGTTATGTAATGATGAGGATGATTGAGGATTAGTATGTGCTTGACCCTATGTTATGGTTATCCCCTTGACACATGATCTATAGAAATGTTTTTATGATGTATTTGATAATCCAAGCTTATCGAATGATGAAATACCCCATTGGAGCATTTGATGAGGACTCCAGTGGTGGTTATGTTATTAGATGTGCACATGTTCAGGTTAAGCTTGGAAAAAGAAAGAAAAAGTTTACAGTTTTATGTATGTTGTTGATCATGTATGGGATATTACAGGTTACAGGAGGTATGTTGGCTTGCTACGGGTCCCGGCGGCCTTAAGCCGATCTGGATCCTAGCGCCGGTAACGGGTCGGATTTCCGGATCGTTACAGAGTGGTATCAGAGCCCTAGGTTCATATGGTCGGACCTAGAGTGTCGGGCTCATAGATGTTCTAGAAGGTCAAGCACACTAGGAAAATCATGTCCACTAGGATAGGATGTAGAGTCCTGTCTATATGATGATATGATATGCCATGATGATATGCATGTGCATAAATGCTATGATATGATGCTATGTATGTGATGAGGGTTCATGTGTTTCCACATGAACCATATGATGCTGATGATTGTTTATGCTATGTGCTGTTTTTCAGAAAATAGAATGAGAGGAACTCGTCGATCTGCACGATTGACTGGAGTGCCACCTCAGGACGAGGGCGCTGATGCCCGTCCTTCAGCGTTGCCAAGGGCAATGTCCAGTAGGTCCAATAGAGACAGGGTAGCTAGAGACCCTAGAAGGTCTTTGGATCTGGGTAGAAGCAGATCAGTAAGGGGAACAGTGCAGGGAGGAATGTCTGAGGATATGGAGGTAGATCAGAGGAGGGATGGCAACCTTGGTGTGAGCATGCCGGAAGAGGGCATGGGAGAATCAGAGGGAGGCGCTCAGGCCTCGAGTTATGTCCAGCCACATCACTACCCACCCTATTCACACCATCCAGGGTATTCGATGGGAGGTACATCGGATAACCCCAGTTTTAGCCCTTATCCTCCACATATGCCATACCCACCTTACTACCCACCATACTCTCAGTACCCCATGTACCCACCTCCACCTCCCTATACCGGTACAGCAAACCCTACCCCAGGGGATGTTGCACCTCCACCACCACCAGAACCTACTGTCCCGGAAACACAAGTACCCAAACCTATCTCATCTGGAGGGAGCAAGGTCAAGATGACCGATTACATGAAGCTGGGTGCTCCTCAGTACAGAACAGGCGATGACCCATTCGAGTATCTGAGCAGGGTCAAGACTATTACAGATGAGATAGGGGCTGATGACAGTAGAGCCATTCAGATGGCTGGGTTCACACTGGAGTGCAAGAAGGCACGTGGTTGGTTTAAGAACTATGTGAACCCGAGAGCGGACAGTATGTCCTGGGAGGAGTTCGCAAATGAGTTTGCAGGATGGGCTTTCCCTGAGAGCTCCAGAGAGCAGAAGATAATAGAATTCGAGCAGTTGAGGCAGACTGATCAGATGAGTGTGGAGGAGTACACAGACAGGTTCCTGGAGTTGTTGCCATATGCTGGGCAGAATTTGGACACGGATCAAAAGAAGTCAAGTAGATATATCATGAGGCTGCACTCCAGGTATTCCTCTTTGATACAGTCAGCAGAGAGGGAGAGTTTCCATGCCATAGTGGATATGGCTAGGAGAATGGAGGCTTGTGCCATCGTTCAGGGGAAGGTAAAACAGTCAGTGGCACAGTCTTCTGGTTCCAAGACCCCAGGTGGGGAAAGGTTAGACTCTTCTTCTCTGAGTGCAGCGGTTGCAAGCAGTAAGAAGTGGGACAGAGGCCACAGAAAATCTAAGAAGAATAAGTTCTGGAACAAGATCAAGTCAGGTCTGGGTTTAGGCAGTGGCTCAAGCTCTGGCGCAGAGGTTACAGCATGTATGAGATGTGGGAGACCACACAAAGGAGTATGTCTGGCGGGGACAAACACATGTTTCAGATGTGGACAGGCGGGTCATTTGGCTCGAGACTGTCCTAGAGCAGCCTTTGCAGCGCCGTCTCAGCAGACAGCCTCCGGCAGTGTGGTGCAGCCAGTAGCTCCAGCCGCAACACAGGCCAGTGGCAGAGGCAGAGGGAGAGGGTCAGCCTCTTCATCAGCAGGATACAGAGGTGAAGGTCCATCAGCTCCGGCACGGATCTTCACTATGACTCAGCAGGAGGCCAATACATCCAACACCGTGGTGGCAGGTAATCTCATCATTGGTTGTTCTGATGTGTATGCCTTAATGGACCCGGGTGCATCTCATTCTTTTATTGCTCCGAGAGTCGTGGAGAGGGTAGGATTGATGGTCTCTGGGTTAGAGTGTCCCCTATGGGTCAGTGGACCCAAGTGTGACCCGTCAGTGGCAGAGGCAGTCTGCCAATGTAGTCCAGTTTTCATAGAGGGAAGATGCCTTTCCGCCGACCTTGTGGTTCTAGATTTGACAGATTTTGACGTCATTCTAGGGATGGATTGGTTATCGACCCATGGTGCTACCTTGGACTGTAGAGACAAGGTAGTCAGATTCAGAGATCAGGATGGGTCAGAGGTCGTCTTCAGAGGAGACAAGAGGGGTACACCTAGAGGTCTGATCTCAGCTCTTCAGGCTCGTAGGTTGCTTAGGAGGGGATGTCAGGGGTTTCTAGCTCATGTGAGGGAGTTAGATAGTCATGTCAGAGTGCCCGCCTCAGTGCCTGTGGTGAGTGAGTTCTTAGATGTTTTCCCAGACGAGCTGCCAGGGTTACCACCTGCTAGGGAGATAGAGTTCGAAATTGAGTTAATGCCTGGTACCAGACCGATCTCTATCCCTCCCTACAGGATGGCACCAGCTGAATTGAAAGAACTGAAGGAACAGTTGCAAGAGCTGGTAGATAAGGGTTTCATCCGACCGAGTACTTCACCTTGGGGTGCTCCGGTTTTGTTTGTGAGGAAGAAGGATGGATCCCTCAGACTTTGTATCGACTACAGACAGTTGAACAAGGTCACTACCAAGAACAAGTACCCTTTGCCGAGGATCGACGATCTATTCGACCAGCTATCAGGAGCAAGTTGTTTCTCCAAAATAGATCTGAGATCAGGGTACCATCAGTTGAGGATAAGGAATGAAGATGTATCGAAGACAGCTTTCAGGACCAGGTATGGGCACTATGAGTTCCTTGTGATGCCGTTTGGGTTGACCAACGCCCCTGCAGCATTCATGGACCTCATGAACAGAGTATTCAGTCAGTATCTGGATCACTTCGTTATTGTCTTCATAGATGATATCTTAGTGTATTCCAGAAATGCAGAGGAGCATGCCCATCACCTGAGGACAGTTTTGCAGACCTTGAGAGAGCATGGCTTGTATGCCAAGTTCTCCAAGTGTGAGTTTTGGCTTAGGAGCATATCATTCTTGGGGCACATTGTGTCAGAACAGGGTATTGAAGTAGACCCCAAGAAGGTAGAGGCTGTAGCTAACTGGCCTAGACCCACCTCAGTGACCGAGATCAAGAGTTTTCTGGGTTTAGCAGGTTACTACAGGAGGTTCGTTCAGGACTTCTCAAAGATTGCTGCTCCTATGACCAAATTGACAAAGAAGAATCAGAAGTTCTTATGGACCGATCAGTGTGAGGAAAGCTTTGAGGAGCTTAAGAGGAGGTTGACTTCAGCACCGGTGTTAGCTCTGCCAAAAAGTGATGATGACTTCTCAGTATTTTGTGATGCGTCCCGTGTGGGACTGGGTTGTGTGCTAATGCAAAATGAGAGGGTGATCGCTTATGCTTCTAGGCAACTGAAGAAGCATGAGCTGAATTACCCCACACATGACCTAGAGATGGCAGCAGTAATCTTTGCACTCAAGATGTGGAGGCACTACCTCTATGGGGTAAAATGTGAGATCTTCACAGATCATAAGAGCCTGCAGTACATCCTGAGTCAGAGAGAACTGAACATGAGGCAGAGGAGATGGGTAGAACTGTTGAGTGACTATGATTGCAAGATTCAGTACCATCCGGGTAAGGCGAATGTTGTGGCAGACGCCTTAAGCCGGAAATCACTCGGCAGTCTATCCCACATTTCAGCAGAGAGGAGGCCGGTGGTGAAGGAGTTCCACAGACTTATGAGTGAGGGATTACAGTTGGAGTTGTCTGGCACAGGTGCCTTAGTGGCTCAGATGAGAGTGACACCCGTGTTTCTGGAGCAGGTAGCTCAGAAACAGCATGAGGACCCAGAGTTGGTCAGGATAGCCAGAACGGTTCAGTCAGGCCAGAATGATGAGTTCAGATTTGATGATAAGGGGATCCTCCGCTACGGGAACAGATTATGTGTGCCAGATGACATTGGTCTGAAGGGAGATATTATGGGGGAAGCCCATAATACCAGGTATAGTGTTCACCCTGGAGCCACCAAGATGTATCAGGATCTGAAGAGAGTGTATTGGTGGCCAGCTATGAAGAAGGACGTGGCACTGTTCGTGTCAGCCTGCGATGTGTGTCAGAGGGTGAAACTAGAGCATCAGAAGCCGGCTGGAATGTTGAATCCACTACCGATTCCAGAATGGAAATGGGAGAACATAGCTATGGACTTTGTAGTGGGATTACCGGCGACGTCTAACAGATTAGACTCCATATGGGTGATTGTGGACAGACTCACCAAATCTGCTCACTTCATCCCTGTCAGGAGTGGCTACTCTGTGGATAAGTTGGCACAAGTGTATGTAGATGAGATTGTCAGACTGCATGGGGTCCCGGTATCTATAGTGTCAGATAGAGGGCCCCAGTTCACCTCCAGGTTTTGGCGGAGTCTGCAGAACGCTATGGGTACCAGATTAGACTTCAGTACTGCATTCCACCCACAGACAGACGGACAGTCAGAGAGGACCATCCAGACAATAGAGGATATGCTCAGAATGTGTGTGCTAGATTTTGGCGGTTCTTGGAGGCAGCATCTACCTTTGGTGGAGTTTGCCTACAATAACAGCTATCATGCTAGCATAGGGATGGCTCCATATGAAGCTTTGTATGGGAGGAAGTGCAGATCACCTATCTGCTGGGAGGAAGTAGGAGAGAGGACTCTTGCGGGTCCGGAGTTGGTAGAGCTTACCAGTAGGGTGGTACCCATAATCAGAGAAAGGATCAAGACTGCTGCTAGTCGGCAGAAGAGTTATGCAGATATCCGTAGAAGACAGCTAGAGTTTCAGGAGGGGGATTTGGTTTTGCTCAAGGTGTCTCCTATGAAAGGAGTGGTTCGGTTCGGGAAGAAGGGTAAGTTAGCTCCACGGTACATCGGTCCTTTTGAGGTGCTTCAGAGGGTCGGTAATGTGTCGTACAAGCTAGACTTGCCTGCTTCGATGGAGAGAATCCATCCGGTTTTCCATGTTTCTCTGTTACGGAAGTACGTGTCAGATCCGAGCAAGGTTCTTAGTGAGCCTGATGTAGAGATCCAAGAGGATCTCACCTATGTAGAGTAGCCAGTGCGGATTCTTGACACTCAGATCAGAAAGCTGAGGAACAAGGAAATCCCGATGGTGAAAGTCCTTTGGAACCACCACAATATTGAAGAATGCACCTGGGAGACACGGGAGTCCATGCTCCAGCAATACCCCCATCTGTTTTGAGGTGAGTGTCAGTTATGCTATGTGTTGCATGTATGATATATTGTATGCTATGTTCTATGTTATGATTGATGCCATGCTTTGTATGTTGGTTGAGGAACATTCGGGGACGAATGTTCTTAAGGGGGGGAGAATGTAATACCCGGCTAGACTCCGGTATCGGAATCCCTACCGTCCGGTGGGACCTCGGATGTCGGAAACCTCTAGAAGGGTAAAAAACTATGATTTTATGAAATGTTTTCATGTATTTCATGTTTTTAAGTAAGAAATTAAATGAGTTTTTGCATGAATGTAGCTTGAAGGAAAACCCAGGTTCGGCCGCCGAACTTGACTTTCGGCCGCCGAACATGCATGTGATTAGGAGGCACGTTAGGCCCCCGAAAGCATGAGTGAGGGAAGTGCAGGTTCGGCCGCCGAACCTTATGTTCGGCCGCCGAACATTGCATGGATACGGAGGCACATTCGGCCCCCGAACGTGGTCTGGCCAGCCACTATAAAAGGGTCCCTTAGCCGAAAACGGGCGAGTTTTCCCCATTTTCGGCCAAGGTGAGCTTTCCGCCGCCCCTCACCCATTTTTGATGTTCTTCCTCTAAATCTTTCAAGATTTTCACTTGTTTTCCCTTGGTTTTGAAGATTTAAGCTTTTGAAACAAGTTTTGGAGCTTGGAAGTCTTGGAGCTAAATCCCTCCATTTTTCCGAGCTAGGGTCGTTCTTCCTCTCGATCTTCAAGAGGTAAGCTTCGATCTATACTTCTTTTATGTTTTATGAAAGTTTTATGCAAGTTGATGGGGTAGAATGCATGTTTAGGCTTGTTGTTAGGTTTATGGGTTTATGTTGTGATTTGAACAATGTATGTTGGAAATGTGTTGTTTGAAGTGTTGTAGTTGGGGTATATTATAGTTTGAGACCCCTAGGTGTGATGTATGATGTGTATGCATGTGTAGAAACTAGTTTATGCATGTTTTGAGGCGTTTTGGAGGCTGTGGACACAAGGGAACCAAGTTTCTGCCCTTCGGCAGAAACTCAGGTTCGGCCGCCGAAGTGACTTTCGGCCGCCGAACCCCCTTGTGGAGGCAGTTTCGGCTGCCGAAGCCTGCCCCCGAAACTCAAGGTTCGTCTCTGTCTGGGAGGTTCGGCCGCCGAAAGTGCCGCCGAACCTGCATGACCTTCGGCTGCAGAGGGACTTTCGGCCGCCGAACCTGCCGCCGAAAGTGCCCTGTTCAGCCATTTCTTGCATGTTTTCATGTGATGTTTTCAGGATGTTTTAGGGGGTTTTTGGGGAGTATTTTAGAGTCATGTTCATGTATGTTTGGTCCCTCATTTGAGTCCACCTGTGTAGGTTCGGACCCGAGGAACCGAGACCCCCAGCAGTGAGCCAGCTGCTTCAGAGTCTCTTCAGAGCTAGCCAGAGGTGAGTGGAATAAACTTTAAGTTTTAAAGCAAATTAATGAAATGTTTTAGCATGATTCACGCATCATGAATGCCATGAGATATATCAGGTTGATTGCATTAGAATTCACGAATATGTTGCATTGCATACTTTGTTGTTGATGTGGATGAATGTTGAATGATCCATTAGCCCTTTTATGTCATGATAACCTATGTGAGTCCAGGTGTGCCTGCTACGGCTCTACGCCCCTGGCACTATGATTGATTATGGTAGTCCGGGTGTGCCTGCTACGGCTCTACGCCCCCGGCATGTATAAGTAAGAAAGATAGGGGCTAAATGGTGACAAGTTCATCCTTGATGTGAAATGTTTGTGTTATGGCGCATACATGAAAGCATGATTTAAATTGATGTTTTATTATTCTGCTCACTGGGCTCTAGTAGCTCACCCCACTCCCTTTATCCCCAGAGTTGCAGGTACAGGATAGATCGGGAAGTCGGCTAGAGTGAAGTAAAGTCATGTATGATGTAATAGGTAGTAGTGGACATGAATATGATGTAATGAGTATTTATGACTATGTTAATGTAATGAAAGAGTAATGTATAGTTATGTAATGATGAGGATGATTGAGGATTAGTATGTGCTTGACCCTATGTTATGGTTATCCCCTTGACACATGATCTATAGAAATGTTTTTATGATGTATTTGATAATCCAAGCTTATCGAATGATGAAATACCCCATTGGAGCATTTGATGAGGACTCCAGTGGTGGTTATGTTATTAGATGTGCACATGTTCAGGTTAAGCTTGGAAAAAGAAAGAAAAAGTTTACAGTTTTATGTATGTTGTTGATCATGTATGGGATATTACAGGTTACAGGAGGTATGTTGGCTTGCTACGGGTCCCGGCGGCCTTAAGCCGATCTGGATCCTAGCGCCGGTAACGGGTCGGATTTCCGGGTCGTTACAGTCAGACTTTTTAACAATAATGCTAGATTCTATGATAATATCATTAATATTGCACTCTCCTCCAAGTTAAAATTCTTAAATCAAATTTTAATTAAAAATACTTCGTTGTTAACGGTATATTATTTAACACCAGTAGTATATGTTTTTGTACAATATTAAATTTATATTAATTTTATAAATTTTCAAGAGATATACTTTATTAAAATTGAAATTCTTATATATTATATAATTTTTTTTAAAAATTTACAACAGAAAAAATGTTTTGCTGTTAATCTACTTACATGTTCACATTCTTTTATCTTTAAAATTTACTAAATCACTTTACATACATTATTTTCAAGACTCATATTTACTTCTCACTAAATTAACTATTTCACCCCAAACTTATATTATTTTGGAATAATGCTCATAGTTCAAAGGTAATTACAGAATTGTAATATATCTGAGCATAGATGATGGTCGTGACTTGTCAACCGGTCTAGCTAAACGTGGTTAGAACTACATAAAACGATTCATATGCCATGGTATTAACATCGATTTTATATGTGCAAGAAGAAGCATTCGTGTGGAATTTGGATACACAGAGAACTAGGCTACAACACTATGCAACAACATAAACGTTCATATTTTATGTGTTTCACTGATTAAATACAACTTCTCACCATCATCAATCATGTCTACATCAAGAATTTTACCTGCATCTTCTGTTAGCATATAACAATCTTGTGGAAGTTGTAGCTGCTCTACTGCTGTCTTTATAAGCTCTTCCAATGTCTGTGGAACCCATAACACTATCCCAGATCTTTTTTCTTCTTTGGGACCCCATGGATGGAAAGGGAAAATTGTGCATTTTCTTCTTTGTATTTTCTCTGTAACTAGCAATAGAAATTCTCAGCTAAACAATTCAAGCATCAACAATGAGAAAATTTTGTGTATTTCTTTTCTCTAGTATTTAGCCTACGTGTTTTGTAAAGAAGCTGCTAGATGGAATCACCTAGGAATTATTACATTTAAATAATCTTTCCAACTGTGTATGAACCAGGAGAAACAAGGTTAAAGTAGAATAACCCCATCCGTCTTAGCACGAAAAGTTCCAGTAACCAAAATCATAAGCAAAAGTTATACCCAGCAACTCACCACAAAACTTGACTTTTTATTTCTTATTGCACTTTTGGCTTGACCCAGTCAACAAATGATTGAAGAAACTACTCCTGTTCATCCTTCAAGTCTAGTTCTCCAAACATAGGCATGACAATACAACCACCACTGAACACCCTCTTTCCCCTAAATGAAAAAATACGCAACTAGCAAGCAATAGATATTTGACTTGATTAATTTATTTATACCTTTTTAGGTAAATATATCCCCACATCAAACCAAGTGATTTGAGAGTAATTTCAACTTTCTGGTTATAGTATCAGGAAAATCTCAGCTTCCATTAGTGAAATAGAAACCAGAAAGTGTTCAGGAAATACCTGTGATCTCTTGAGAGTGAGGAGGAAATTCTGATAGGTGAGCAGATTTCGCATCTTCTAGTAGTTTGATCAAATTCTTGTTTCCAGACATTCGACCTTCATCAAGCGGAGTCTTTCCCCATCTAGAAATATCAGTGTATTCAGTTTCTAGAACGAGAAAAAGGAAAATAAAAGCAGCAAGGATGCATTATTTGGTAATTGACAAATTTCCTTTCCATTTATAGATATTATCATTCTTCAAAAGCTTAGTTTTAACTTATTCTAATTGGACCTAATTATTTGGCCTCATCTATATCCTCAGATAATGAAAATAGCTTCATTCACATCTAGATAGGGCTCAAATTATAAAATGAACAACTTGCTCATAAAGATTACTAAAAAAATGAAATCTACCTGTCTTTCGAGAAAACACTAGCTCCAGCTTCTATGAGCAACTTTGCCATCATATGTAGTCCTTCTGAAGCAGCTACATGAAGCGGGGTTCGGTGATCATAATCCTTGGAGTTTGGATCAATGCCATTGGACAAAATCCTTTTGAGAAGATCAGAATCCCCATGCGAAACAACTGAACAAAGAAAACTGCCAGCATCATCCAAGCTCAATTCAGCCTTTTCTTCAACAAGCAAAGATGCGACATGATCATGTCCATTCTTGATAGCTTCCAGTAAGGGCGTATTTCCAAATTTATCTACGCGCAAAATGATCACATTATCATTATGATATGCTCAGTAGGTTACATTTACAAAACTTTGTAGGATAAGAGAATTACCTTTGATGTTAATATCAACTCCTTCCTGTATAAGGAAACGGGTAATGTCTTCATAACCTCTTGATGCAGCAAGATGCTGTTAAAAATAAAAATAAGTAAAAAAACACTCTTTGCAGATAGATTTATATATTTCTTTCTCTTACTCTCCCCTTTGGAAAATATAAATCTCCCCAGTGATGGAGGAACCAAGATAAATGCAAAAGAACGTATGGCAAAAAAGAACAAGTTGTAAGCAAAAGACCGTGCTGCAGAATTTTCTATCTGGAACTGAATCTATAAAATCTTGATCTGATATAGCCTCTGCGCTGGGCATGAACTAGTGTTATATGGTCAAAACTATATAATTGAAGTCCAGTCCTGAAATTACATGACACTTGTTCCAAGCTCCCAATGTATGTTACCCAGGAACAAGCATGTCCAGATGTTGGCTGGCTTATATTCCCA
Source organism: Manihot esculenta (assembly GCF_001659605.2). Taxonomy (NCBI): domain Eukaryota; kingdom Viridiplantae; phylum Streptophyta; class Magnoliopsida; order Malpighiales; family Euphorbiaceae; genus Manihot; species Manihot esculenta. Next base: position 6,094,298 of record NC_035162.2, on the reverse strand, counting down.
GATTGTTCCACTAATTTGAAGTGTAAATGAGTCATAACTCATTACCATGTCCAGGCATGCTTATCAGACCTGGTACTTTAGGGTAACGTGAAGAGTACTATGATCCCCATCAAAGCAAATAGTGTAAAGATTACTGTTTGCTAGTTAACTCTTCATTAAACCAAAGGCAACAATATGCATTTAGAAAAACATGTCACATGAAGTTACAAATAGCCATCAAAGGGAACAAGAAAATATTCAAGGTAGAGATAGACTAAAATGGGTATGAGTGTGTGTATAAATACATATATACATTAATTATGTACAAATCATCAACACATCATACCAAGGGTGATCTTCCATCATAATCTGTTCTGTTCAGACCCGCTCCTGCTCGAGCAAAGCCTTTTAGCTCATAGAGGTCTCCATGATAAGCTGCGCTATTCACCCTCAAAGCAAGTTCAGCTTCTTGCTTTCCAATGTGAAATGCAAGGTCTGACTCTAATTGCTTGTCTCGAAGACTGCTTTCTTTTCCCTGTCAGTTTTGAGTTTTAGACATCTTGATTAACATGTATAAATCCAATTTATAAAGTAAATTTAATAATTGGATTGCACACAAAGTATTCTAGCACACATGCATGAAGTGATGGTTGAAGAGAAAAAGAATATAGCAGGGAAATAATTTGGACCAAATTGTGTACAAAATCAGAGCTTAGTTACCTCTAGAATGTTGTTCAAGATCTTACGACCATCATAAAAATATATCTCAAGTATATTAGAGAAAGATTGTTTGTCAAGCCGCAGAAGCCGGCACAATTCACAAACGCGAATAGTATATGGCAGAGGAATATTGCAGACGAGAGAAATTTCTCCAAATGAGCTGTTAGGTTGTAAAAGTGAAACAGTCTCTTCTGATCCATCTTCCCCTGTTCCAACCACCTCCTGCATCCAGAAGAAGGGGCGTAATGGCTATCTTAAATAAATCTGCATGTTGAGAACGTCACGATCTATTTCCTACATGAACTGTTCAGAAATGAAACAATTTTGCATAACTAGGACAAAATAGAGTTGACTAGAGAGTTTATCTAGTCACAAATTGTTGAAAGATTTTTTTCGAAACAATTGTTGAGAGATTAATCAACGACCACATCATAAGATGTAACATTGCACAATATTCTCTCTCACCAGCAGACATTGGAAAACGAACTCTAGCAAACGCCATACTAGAATTCAAGTACTGAAAATTTTAATACTTGCCCGTGCAGAAATGATGACTTAATAAGCAATATTTGACAGCGAAAGTATGCATGCGTATATGGGAGGTTATATGCACATTCAAATGAAAAAAAAAAAAAAAAATCATGAACATCATTAATATTGTTTTTATTAATATCATCCTTGCAATTTCAAATCATAAGCGATGCAATTTTTCTTTTAAAGGAAAAGTGAGACGAGTTGTTTTTTTGTTTGTCAAATTTGTTTTGTTATTTAATTAAGAACAAAAATAACTAAAAAATAACATCTATTATTCAGTGGGACAATGTTAAAATTTAGTAAGGGCAATGCTAAAAGTTTAGTTATGGAGAAATGACACTTAATTAAAATAAAATTTCTAACAAAATGGTCGGAAGCCAGGGCAGGCACTAGCCCCCCTGTAGTTTTGCCCGTGTAGGAAAATTCATGTCTAATTCAATGACAAGCAAAATTGTTGAGAATGAGCTCATCGTTTTAGCATCCTAACATCTTGTCCAGAGATACTACAAGACTAGGAAGCAGTATATAAAAAATTGTGGAACACATAAAGAACATAAACATTATATCAATTTAATTAGATATCGGAACAAGTGAGCGTAGTAAATGGAATTGTACCAGTACGCCATGACAGACAAAATAAAGTTGATCAACAACATTTCCCTGCTCCATAATTACTTCTCCTGGGAGAAAAAACTCCTCATGAAGCCTAATAACCTGCAACATTAGATGGAAAAAAAAAAAAAAGATGAGTGCACAGGAGACTTAAGCCATAATGGTTACCCAGCCACGCAATAAAGCAGAGAATAGCGGAAAAACTATCCAGAAAAAGCTAGAGTTTGTACAATATGATGACAAATAGGGAGTGATTAACAGTGGTTTGCTATGAACAAGATAGACCCAGGAATGCACCAGTGAGAGAGAAAAAAAAGTGACTTGTTCCAAGGACGCGAGGAAAACAGTAACCACAACTCTTGAGTTAGCAGAGGATGTCTCATTGGACAGAAAAGAATGGTCAAATCGATTTATATAACCCAGGCCATCAAGGCCTATTACCTGTTTGATTTGAGAGGCAAAACTGCTCTTTATTAAATAGTTGTTGAAAAAAAAATATTTAGCTATTATGTATTTTTAAGCTATTTTTTAATACTTTAATTAATATATTTAAAAAATAATAATTCACTCATAAGTGCATTAATAATGTCGGACTCTCAGTGGTTATTGTTCAATAACCATGAACTACTTGTTAAGTTGTTATTACTACCCGTTAGCCCATGAGTCCACCAGTGAAAATGATTTTCACACATATATGCACTTGCCATGTTCATTTATCCGTTTTCCAAGAGCGCTCGAGTCAGATTCACCTCCTTTGGCACCACCATGCAATATTGTAGAAAAAGGTTACTGGATTCAAAAATTAAGTAGAAGAAAAAAGGTCACTGGATTCAAAAATTTCTTATAATGGTATCATACTACCTTGTGACGGCAATCGCCGATGAAATCCACAATGGATTTAAATCAGATAAAGTAATAGATCTTCTAGTTTCCATAATGCCAACCCCATTGGACATTCACTTTGATTTAACTTATGTATCATCTATCAAACGAAACGGCACAACAAATTAGCAAAAATAACTTACAATCTGATTAATAAATTCTGCGGAGCATCCTTTGAACAGGGGAACTTTTTCAATATATGGCATGTATAGTGTTTGGGAAATCTGCAAAAGGAGCAACTAAGTAATGAGAAGCCTGAATTTCCTATACACCTCGAATTAAATATGTAAAATTATAAACAAGAAATCAGAATCCACTAGCACGGATAGGTATTGAAAACATTAGGTAACCAGAAAGACAAGTCATTTTTATGTGGGCGATGGTATTATATTCTCGTCCCCTCCATGGGATCCCTATATCCAATGAATAATAGTAATTGTGTTGCAACTGTTGTTGTCCAATTTTACCAAAATATCCACACCTTTCCTGCTGTTGGAAACTTCTGTTATTCTTGGTGATGCATTGAGGTTCAAATTTTGACAATTTCTTTCTGGGAGAAACCTGGCTTGTTCAGGATTGAAGACAATAAGCCTAACCAGTTGTAAAGCTAGTTTATGACTATCTGGATTGGCTGAGAATAAAATTTCTGTAAAAGCGGGTATTTTAGGAGCGTCGTAATTTTTTTGTTTCCATTTGGTGCTTTGTGAATATAATTAGAAGATTGAGAGATTTTGGGCAGGCAGTATCTTTCATCACATGATTGAAATCTCATCTCTCTAAAGGAAGCCAAAAATTATCCGTCTGTTTTAAAACGGTGTGGAATACAGGACACTGTACCCATATAAGAAAACAGGAACTGAGGCTAAATTGTTCGAACAGGGAATATCATTCTATTTTTGCCAAAACGCTCATTTTTATATTTAAGAAATATTTGGCTATTAGAAAAGATTGAAAAACAGAATGAAGATCACTCTTCTGTGGTATATTTTACCTTAGCACGAATAGATATAGGAATATCCTGAAGTACAGAAGCTTCAGTGTAGCTACTCTCGTACTGTAAGCGCAAATGGCCTTTGATCTGGTTACGGATGTCCCTTCCAAGTCTGTTTCTGTTCAAATATTTGATGAGATCTGTCATTTTATCCCTGAACTTCTCTGTCTTCGATCCTTTTACAATTAGCGCGGTCATATTACCAATAAGATAAGCACCAAGAACCATATCGAAGGACACATATATCATCACAAATATCATTTCCCTCATATTTACAGCATGTATATCTCCATACCCTGTGGCAAAAGGAGGACACTTGTTAGCATTCAACAGACACCAACAAAATGAAAGCGTACAGTAGGAAAGTTTCTTCAAATAAAACTGGCACAACTTTAAGAAAAATTTTGGAAAATGTGAACTATTTTAAGTGCAACTAACAAAATTTAAAAAAACAATGCATTTCAAATGAAGATGGAAGTCTAGCAAACTGAAAGCATTTAAAAATCAAACAAGAAGGATTTTCCGGCATTATAATTTATTATTGGAGTTGGAACAGCCTTGCCTCAATGAGTTGATTTCGTTATTGGAGAAGATGGCCCTTACAGGCTCCAAAACATAAAATGAGATTCTCGTCATGAAAACTAAGGTGCAGGTAATGCCTCATGCTATCATGACAAGCAAACTTAGAACAAAAACAAGAGCCATGGCAGACAAACCACTGTTCTGTTAAATATAAATCTTAAGATTTCCAAACGAGCCACTATTTTTCCCAATTATCTCTCTGGCAAAAGACTTCAATTTCATTCGTTCTACCTGCAAATTTAATGACCTTTAAGCATCTCCTACATCCAGCATGATGGACTTTCTAATATAAGCTAACTATTACATTTTAACAGATAATAAAAGAAATCTGATGCCTTGAACCAATGCAACAATAGAAAATCTGTTCAAACAGTACAGCAGCAGATCAAAATTAAGCCCTCGCTGGAAAATAAAAAGAAATTCATACAGATAAGTAAAATTCTAATTGCAATCAATATTTTTTTTGTATTCCTTTTTATCCAATAGATTGAACAAAAGTTTCACTTAACGAGAGCCCTTTAGTTTAGAATTAGGTTGGTGAATAATATAAATTTTGGACCCTCTAACCTTTTTGTAATTGTTTTGAAGCCTATGTATGCGCTTGTGAGATTAATAAGGGAAGTATAAATCAGAAAAACATAATTTTATCGGTTGTGTTAAGTACCATATGCCGAACAAAAGGGTACTTACCAACAGTGGCCATAGTGACAATAGCAAAATATAAAGATGTTACATAACGCTTCCAGATATCAATCTCTCTGAAGTGTGAATAACTGTAGTCACCCATCTTTAGGCTTCCAATCCAAGTATAACCCTCTTCAGAGGATGGAAGAGTGGTAGCCAAATAGTAAAAAATGCAGGCAGCTGTGTGTGTGCAGTAGAGTTCTACAGCTGTAAGTTTTACAATTCTTGTGAATAGGTAATTGATTCGTATATCCTTCTCCATATTTTGGAAAAAATTAGTTAATTTGCGCACCCGACTTAGCCTAATCCATAAAAGATACCTCACTTCTTCTTTACGTCCACAAGCCTGTATAAAAACATTTAAAAACTTCAAACATTCATGACATGAGGATGATCCTTGGTGCAGTTCTAAGATTGCTCCATTGTGATCTAAACTTTTGAAATCAAATAACTGAAACGATGAAATGAACGAAGCCTTGTGCAATGGGCACCTGTTAGATATTGATGATATTACAAAAAATTTGTGTAGTTCTAGCTTTCAAGTTCCGTTTGCCTCCAAAGAAGGACCATGAATAAATCCTCTACCTCACAATAAATCACAATTTTGATGTCCATTCAAGGTACACCATCCAACGAAACATTTGTATTGAAATGACAAACGATGAAGGTGCCAACAAGATAAAGGGTTTCCACATAACGTGTTGAAACAAGTTTGAAGGAGAAAGTACAGCTAAAGGGGGAGCTACTGGTTACTATAATCACTAACAGACACCATCATGTTACGAGCAGCAAAAATAATAACAATGTACATCTAGTTGAACCTAATTGTTTGTGAGCTAAAACGAAGGAAATGAAAACGTATAAGCAAATCTAGTCTAACCAGGCATAATATTAATGAATAAAGAGGAAAGGTGATGTCAACTGTTTCGCTAATGACATTAATCAGATTGAAGCTAATAACCGAAAAATTAGGTAGACATATTACTAGAAGTAAATAGATTTAGGAAATAAATATCCAAGGCAATAAAGACTCCCTAAAACTTGGGAGAGAAAGGATATTAGGAGTTGTAGAAATTAGCAGAGAAATAAATGAATACCTTATAGATCATGTCCCAGGGCATGCAAGCAAGTAAATCAATGAAAAAATGAGATTTCAAGTACCTGCAACAAGGGAGAGAAAATCAGCGGCGAATTAACCCTTAAAAATAAAGGAATAAAGTCTTGAAAGAAAGCAAATGTACAATTCACTGAGACTCGAATTTACTTGTTTGCGCTTAACATTAACGGAATAAGAAAAGGAACAAAAATTCAACTAGAAAACAAGAACAGACAAAGACAAAATTATTAGCTAGACCAGCGTGCAACAGTCGGCTCACAACTCACAAGAGATGCGGAATGCAAATCACATTAGCCGTTCCTAACTAATAATTTGTCTATGCACATTAATGCTCGTAAAAGAGCACGAGAGAAATTAGTCAAATTATCAGGTCAGTTTAAACGTGCCAATTGTGCAGTTAAAAATCAAAATTAAATCAGTTCAATATTGAAGTTGAAATCAGAAAAAAATTAAATTGATTAAAAATTGATTTTGAACCAAATCTTAACTGGTTAATCCAATTTGATCCCCTTTTACATTATATACATATATAATTTATATATATTTATATATTTTATATATATATATATATGTGACCAAAATTAGATACTGAAATTAAAATTTAGGTGCACCATTCAGTTTAATTCCAATTAATTTTAATCCTTAAATTTAAATAGAAGATTTCTGCGCTATCCCACCTGTTACATTTGAATGAGATGAACACATGCATATCGCTAGCATACAAAGTGTGAGCTAATTTACTTGCAATAGAGGGAAGTATGCACTAATCCCTCGAATATAATATTTTTCTAGCCATAAAGTCTGTTGTGTTCAATTGACTCATATCTTAGCTTCCCCACTTTCCTCCTGTCCTTGGAAATTAGAGATAATCATTCATGATATTAGATGTCGCATGTCTTATTACCGATTAGGTATTGCCCTATGTCCGCTAACAGGTGTTCTAACTGATTAGTCATGTGTAGTAGAATGAGACACTTGTAAATGGCTGGACTGTGAATCCTCCAAACCAGGGATCTACTCTACGAGGATAGTTTTCTACCTGTTGCTTAATAAATCTCTTTGCTAATAATAATAAGCACCAAAATGCAATAGGTGCAACAGTCCCTTTTCTCTCACGCACGTAAATTAATTTTATCATACAACCTAACTAATTTTATCATGCAACCCTTGCACAGGTCAGACCTATTACATATGATCACCATAAACAATAACTATAATAAAATCTTAGACAATAATTTTTCACTGAAAATGCTCATGCTATATAATTAAATATTTATAACGATTAACTATGTATGAACTAAGCAATCATATATGGCTATAAGCTATTACATAAAAAATAAATGAAAATTTTATAAAGCACAAAGGAACAATGGAGGAAAAGCAAAATGTACCGAATAGCAATAGGAGTGCGCTTATAGATCATCCGATATGTCTGGCTGTCTCTGTAGGCAATGAAGAACTGTAGAACGATATCGAAAAGGAAAGCAAGCTGTCCAACGATGTCCAGAATGAATAGGTTCTCAGGTAAGCCCCTGAAGAAACCGAACTCCATGGGTGTAAAGAAGGATGAGTAGATTGCCCATATTAGTATGAACTTCGTCCATGCCCTATACCATCTGCATAAATTGACAAGTAACTAAACCCCAGCTAATAACAAGGATGAGTAGATTGCCCACTTTAGTAATAACAAGCACTCGCAATCAAACTATATTAGCATTTGGTACCATTTATTGTGCAGAGACATGATTTACGCTATAAAGGAAGATAATTTTCCTTATTACCATTGAATTTGACACACACGAAGAGCTGAGATCTCTCTCAAATACGTTTTACCGTAGACATGAAATTAGTTCATCCATGGCTTAATCACCAAAAAAACAACTATAATATATGAGAAGGGATCACATTGCTTCATAATCTAAAACCTTATTCAGCCTCATAAAATTCAAAAAGAAAATCAGATAAGGTCAATCAATCCATAGAAAACCAAATCATATAAATTTGTAATATTTATTTTTAATTTAGGTAAAAATAATTATAAATTGTAGGACTATCAAAATTCACTTCTCACATAGTAGAAGAAAAATAATCAACGTTAATAAGAAATATAATCTTTATTCCTGAGTTATGACTATTATCCAAGCCATCAATGGGAGAATAATTTTTCACAAATTGATATATCTATCACATGGATTGCAACTTTCAATTTAAAAAAAAAAAAAATAAAGACACAATGACAAATGACAAATGCTTCTTAAAAAACAATGTCGAGTGAGATCAACTATAGCAAAAACAACTCGTAATAGCTACCTTCACAATCACTAAATTCCACAGGTTAATTAGCTATAGTTAGCTACCTCTTACTTTCATGCATTTAGCCATGGCATGTTTTAAAAAAAAAAAAATCTATTTACTTATATTGTTTCATTAAAAAAATAAACAATTCGAATATTTTAAAGCATTTAATTTTTAATTTTTAATGCTTATTAAATTAAAATATTTGAATGAGTTAATAAATAAATTATTATTTAAAAATTAGACAAATAAAAAAAGAATAATAAAATTTTTTACTACAGTAAAACGCACGGGTGGTGTAATTTTGACACACTAAAATCAAGCCATACAACTGGACAATCGCGAACCATTTAATATTCAGAAAGTCCAAGTAGTGGCCATGGTACTTGATAGTCCAACCAGTAAAACTCCGCCACTTGTAATCCAATGGCGGGAAACACGGTCTCGGCTAATCCTCATCAAAATCTAAGATCGTCTACCCAAAATAAGTTTTTGTTTCAAAAAAAAAAAAAATTGAATTAATACCAATTACTCTGGAGAAAGGAGATTAATTACCTGTTTTCAGGATGAATAAAGAGACCCCTGGAGACGTAACGAATACCATTGATTACCGATTCGCGACTGAACATTCGGCGATTCCCTGACTCAATCCCGAACTCGTTTTCTATGAGATTGAATCTGCTCCCTAACGACGAGTGTATTCTATCTCTAACACCCGTCACTTCATACTCTCTATCCTCCTGCTTCTCATCCTTCTCCTCCTCTTCTTCGTTCATGATCTCTCTCTCTCTATGACCCCCCATATTTCCTCAGCTCTAGTTCGCAATGCTGATTACTTCTACATGTCCGTTAAACATTATATACAGATTAAAGTGTTGCAGTGACGAAAGGATTGAAGGAAATCGTATCGATCACACTAAAAATGAGAATAGAAAGGAGAGGAGATCAGGAGAAGAAATGATATGATATGCAAGTGGATGAGAAGGTAACCAGAACATGTATGCTTTTATTTGAAAGAAATAGAGAGAGAGAGAGAGAGCGCGCAAATGTTTTGGCCTGATTTTCTGAAGGGATCACGAGAAAAAGGAACGCTGTGGATGTTGAAGTTGAAAAGAGAAAGAAAAATTGGGGAGCCAGAGTTGTCGATGACTTGATGCTGAGCTTTTTGTTTGTTGTAATGCGTGCAGGATTAGACATCTGTGCCTCTGAATTTATAGAGTTTGCTGCCACGCTAATAATTTTTAAGGATAAATTCAGTTTAGTCTCCGGGATCTATTAAAATAAAAGTATGATTTACTATCTAAACTCTTTATAGTAAACAATTTAGCCTGAATTTTCACTTTATTAAGACAATAGTCTTTTTATTAAATTTATTATTAATTAAAAAAATTAAATTAAAATGATTAAATTATTATAAATATTAAAATTATAAATATTAAAGCCATAAAATTATTAAATTATATAAATAATAATTAAATTATTATATTTTAAATTTCAATTTTAATAAAATAGTTGTTTAATTAACAAAATGAAACTTGATAGCTTAAAATCATTTTTATTAAAAAAAGTAAAAGCTAAATTTACTGAATTTTTCATATTTTATTATAATTAGTTTTATATTTTTAAATTTAATTAAAATTTTTATATATGTCCATAATTTCTCAGTTTAAATAGTATAAATATATATATATTGAAAACAACAATAATTAAATCATATGTGGGCCGGACTTTACCATATCAAAATGAGGTCGGATTCAAAAAGTCAGTACTGTCTCAAAATTCATAAAGTTTCCACGATAAATCGAACTAACATTTTCAGTTTTGATCCGTGCACGCGAACGGGTCGAGTCACTGACAAGCTCAGGTTGAGTAGAAAGAAACACAGCCCAATGGCATGACACAATAAATGACAACAGGTCCAGACAACCCTGCTCGCGCGCATTTGAAGGAATTAAGTGACCGTCTAACATGGAGAGGACATCTGACGCTTTCGTACATATAGACCTGTGTGACAGAAATAGGTAACACTGTAATAGAAATGCTATTAAGTATCACTAGCGGATAAATGAAAAGAAACAAAAAGAAATGAACACTCTCCTCTTAAAAGCGCTTACACTAGTAAAACTTTATTTTTTAAATATCAGAATATGATAATTATATCCAATTAAAATTTAAATTAAATTATTATTAAGTTTTCAACTTTTAAATCACATATAGTTCAAAATCACTAAATTAAAATATTTTTATATTATATACCATCTAATTTTTTTTCAATAACTTAAATATTTATATTGTATATTTTCTATAATTTTAATATTATGTATTATTTAATTATTATAATTTTAAATATTCATATTATTTAATTTTAATGATGAAATTAAAATAAATTGATTAATAATTTATTTAATTAAATAATTAAAATTAAATTTTATAAAATATAAATATGTTAATTAAATAATTTAAAAATAAAATAGTAAATTTGATAAAAGTTCAAAAATCTAATAGTAGTTGTACTTGAAATTTTCTGACTAACAAGGAGTGTGATTTTGTAAAACATAGAAAACCGTGTTTTGAATTTTAAAATTAAAAAAGTAAAAATAAATGTTTATTTTCGGGAAAATAAATGTTAACAACGTGGAATGACATAATAATAATTTGAATATTGCATAATTTCTTCACAAAAGCAATATTTCCTTTAACGAGTCATCAACGTGGGTGTGAGTATTTTTTGATTACCTAAAATTAAACTACCGCAAAACATGGACCGTAAACATATGATTAAAAAATCACATATTGTATTAAATAATCGAGCCGAGATGACGGCGCCTCCAGAACTGGGTCATGGCGTTTGGACATAAGGTTTGGGTTGACTTGCATCCTTCATGATAAGGATTGATTACAGATGACCCGCTAATATTAGCAGCCCCACGTCCCATGATAACAGCGTTCATCTTTTAATACTCCGCAGTTTTTAAATTTTTGTCTATGCGTGTGTAGGTGTAGCGTGGAAGGATTAAGATATCCGTAGCTGGCATAATTTGATACTAGTAAAAACGGAATACGATAGATATATAATATAAAATTTAAAGTATTTCCTGAAATAATTAAATTCTTATGATTTAAATTCACTTTCCTAAACTCGTTTTAGTAACAATTATGTAACTCTTTTCCATTTATGCTTTTAGAAGGCATGAATTCCATGACAAAATATGCACTATTTTTATAATTCTTATGATAATAATTTTTTTAAACAAATTATTATATATATTAGGTGAAAATAAATATTAAATATAATAATAAATAGATAAAATAAAAATTATTAAGGTTTTAAGGCACGTAAATCACGTTTCTTAGTCACCCCGACTTTTAATAATGGATTTGTTATAATTGTTGCTTGCAAGTTTTCGAAATACAAGAAAGAGTTATGGGCAGATTTACTGTGACAGCTTCCATTATTTCGTTAGTAGTGGTTATACGTATTAATCCATTTGATGTGCAACTAGTGTAAAATAAATAAACGAAACCAAAGTGATAGAATTAGAGAGACAGCTGCAACTATCAATAAAGGGAGACAGAGAATGGAGGAAAAGCATAATAAGGTAATCTGATAGCATGCTACTGGGGACTAAAGCTGCTTTTCATTTTTGGCCTTTTTTGCTTTTTCAGATTTTTTAACAGAAAATGAACAAAAGAACGTGCAATAAAAAAGGCAAACAATAAAAGTAGTTAATTACTTAATTCTATTGGTTGGTTTTTGAAAAGGGTTGCTCCTTTATGTGACAATAATTTTTTATTCACCAATTTTTTAAATAATAATTATAAAACCTAGCAATATTTTAGCTGTAATTTCGTTTATTACACATCCAAATATACTTGGTTTGTAAAGAGACTGTTCTAATCCAAAATCCTCTATGTTTATATAGAAATTACTAAAAGTTGATGCTTCAAAATAGTACATTATTAGTAAAAATTTTAAGGAAAGTGATGTATGCGTTTTTGTATAGGGCCAGTAGATGAATGAACTTTTGATTTGGTGGTGATTTTTTTATTTGAAATAGGGAAAATTATTTTTTAGTTCTTGAAATTTAATATAATTAATACTTTTGTCCATCTATTTTTGCGACCCAATACTTAAGTCCTTCACTTTATTTTTCGTCCAAATTCGTAGTCATTCCGTCAAAAATAACCGTTTGGGACACGTGAATTGACAAAATTAACCCTCACTAAACCCAAACCTAAATGCCTCTTCTTCTTCTTCCTACCCTTTCTGCAACTTCTTCTTTTTCTTTCTTCTTCTTCTTCTTTCTACCCTTTCTGCAACTTCTTTTTCTTCTTCTTCTTCTTTTTCCTACCCTTTCTACAACTTCTTCTTCTTCATACTCTTTTTGCAATTAGAGGAAAAAAAAAAAGGATTTCACATTGAGGTAAGAGTATTTTTGAAAAAAATTATCATCTACCACCTTTGACTCTTTGACCAAACAGTTTAAATGGACGGAAGGACTACGAATTTGGACGGAAGAGAAAGTGAGGGATTTAAGTGTTAGGTCGCCAAAATAAAGAGAAATAAATATTAATTACGTTAAATTTCAGAGACTAAAAAATATAATTTTCCCTTTGAAATATTTGACTCAGCTTATAATAAGTAATAAAATATTAATATGGTGAATAAAAAATAAATTCATTGTCGTAAATTAAAAAATAATAAAGTCCATTGAGTTTCTGGCAGTAATCGTGTCTGTGCACTATTAAGTTTGAAGGGGGAATGAATAAATCCTAACCACAAACTCATCCCATGCTGGGAATCTGCAGCGTCACATACCACATACTGATGTAATAAATTTGCGCCACTTGTCATAGAGGAGAGTTCACCACAAACCAAATTGCTCCTTAATTGGCGATCCACTTAATCTTTAACAAATGCCACTCAAACCAATACTGAGTTTTTTTTTTTCAAAAAAAAAAAATCAGTGCTGTACCAATTGGTTTACGAAATAGAAAAATAAAGCCACTTTTCATTTGGATTAGTCATAGCCCATTGCATTTCAACCTAAATTAGTAATTAGTTGCCAGCTTTCACCACTTTGTCAGATACTAATCCTTGTTTGAAAAAAAAAAGTTTTCCTTTTAATAATTTTCATATTTTCAAAAAATCTATTTTTATATTAAAGACTTCCATTTAAAAAAAAAATAAAACTCATAAATAATTATTTAAAATTTTATTTAAACTATTTTGGGTTGTTAACAGCCCATGACACTATAATTAGAGAATTCGTATTCTGAATTGTTAGGTCATAGAGCACATGATGGACCCATCAAAATTTGAGTAATTAAATTAAATCTAAAATGATTAGTATAAATGTTAAAAATAAGATTATCACGAAATCAGGATACATATGTTTTTGAGATTTTGGCTCTCCAGTATTTGCTGTAAGGCTAATTCCACAAGTTCATTCAATTTATTTTTCTAATTATAATTATTAAATAATAAAGAGATTTAAAAAAAAAAAAAAAAAGACTAAGTCAAGGTAAGAAGAAAAAAGCGTATAATAAATAAATTGCCAAAACTGGTAATGATGATAGAATTTCCAGTGAAAGGCAAATTACCTTATCAATTCTCATAGTTGTAATGAAAAAGTTAACAATAGCGTAAGAAATTAATTAACTGACTTCGTATCATTGGAATTGTCCGATATTCAATTTGTGTTATCGGTAATCTACGGCCACTAATTAACAAAGTTGCTTTTCTCGCATGACCATTTCCTGAAACCCACTTCGCCGTTGAATTATCGGTTTTTAAACAAAAGTTGCACCAATATTCCTTTGTCTTTCTAGGATGTAATATTAATATTGTATTAAAATTTTTTTAATTAATTAATTTTAATTTTAATTTTATTATAAAAATTAAAAATCATACTAAAATTAGAATTAAATTAAAAATTGATAATAAAACTGTATAAAACCGTAATGAATTTTGATTTTGATTCTTTCAAATAAACGTTTTAAAATCGGAAATGCATACATCACCCGGCCAGTGGATTTTTTATTTTTCTTTTTCCTTTATCTTCCTTAAAACATATTATTTTTTAACATATTTATATCTCAAAAGTTCTTTTTACTCATTTTCAACTAAGGAGGGTTTGAATTTACGATTGTTTTTTATATAATAATTATAGAGCTTTCGTACCCACTTAATAGTAAATTAATATATGCAAAATACATGTATAAAATTTAATTTTATATAAAAATGAGTTTATTAATACTTAAATTTAATTATTTATACCAAAATTTATGCACGATTAATTAAACATATAAAATGAATGCATGAAATGACATTAAAATATTTAATCTAATATATATCTTTAAATTAGATTAAATAATTATGTAGCAATTTATACATGATTTATTAAAAATAATAAATATTTAATCCAAATATCAGCTTGATATGAGCTGGAACCTCCATAGTTTCATCCAAATAAATATTATTTAACGTTAAAACTTTAACTTAAGGTTAATTCAGATAGGTGAAATAATCTATTTGGACTTTAAAGATAAGAATTCTAATTATGGTATCAAATCGTAAAAGGTTATTTTTAGATAAGTGTTATATTTTTTTTAATTAAATAAAAAATAATACAAAAACGTGGAAAATGAGAATATCAAACCCAAGGATATATATATGAGATTATTTCCTTCAAATAAATAAATAAAGGTAACTGTTGTCTCGTCATCTATTGACGAGAGAGAGCCTCAGATCCTGGGCTTGTTTTGTAGCTTGTGGGCTGGTTGAACTTAACTTTCTTCGTCCTTCTCGCCTGGCGCCCACCACAATGCTACTTGGGCTAAGGATTGAAAGGCCTATGACCTATAACATAATACTTAATATCGACAATACGTAAATCAACTTATAAACGGGTCAAACGAAAAAAAATCAACTTATCATTTTAACATTAAATTTATAAGCTAATTTGTCAATTATTTTATTATATTATTTTTATTTCATTTAAAAACTATGGATATATATATATATTATTTAATGTTTTTTAATAATTTTAATAATAATTATATTAATAAAATAGTTTTTATTAAATATATCAACTATTTATTAATCAATATAAGTATTAAAAACTAATTAAATTTTATAACATTCACTTATATTTTTTATAATTAAGTTTTTCCTCAGATAAGTAAGAAAATAATTAAAAATGCTTGAAAATTTTAAAAATTACCATTTATTCAGTTAATGGTTTAAATTTTAATAATTATCTCTTCATTAATTTATAACTAATTAAAATAAAAGAGATCAATTATAAAATAAATTTTAAGAAATTATTTATTTCATGACCTTTGTAAAGAAGATATTAATAAATGATTTTTAAAAATAATAGATAAAAATTGATGAATAAAGTATTTTTTTTATCAAAGAAGTTGATGAATAAAGTAAATACTTTATAAATTTAAAATAATTTATAAGCATTGGCTAAGTTAAACATCCTTCTAAAACGACCAATTAATAAATATGTGTTTGAGATAATTCAGATTATTATTATTATCTGGAAAAGTCGAACGAACCCGGAAAGCAAAAAAAAAAAAGAATCGATCCAATTCCACTTACAGCCCGTCCAATCCTACCCGGTTCACATTTGGCAACGATCAGGATTCAAGGAGAAAATGGGACTAGATTGATTCTGTAGTCAACCGTGCGAAATAGTCCGTCTCCTTCAAATTGTTCACAGAAACATAGAAGAGCGAGTGTTTCTGTGCTCTTATTTGAGTATGGCTATGGCTTAGGGTTTATACCTTTTCACCAGAAACCATCGATTACTCTCCGTCATGTCTAAGAAGCTAATTTATGTGTATCTTCTTCTGTTGCTCTTCATTTTTCAGTTTCGACTCTCTCCCTCAGGCGAGTTCTCTTTCGCCTTCTGTTTCAATTTTTTTCCTGTTTCAATCTTCATAATATGTTCGCTTATAAGCTTTTGGCTTGATTTGAAACATTATTATTGATACCATTTGCTTTTGAAATCAGGGATATAAATATTGTAATGGATTTGTTTTTAAAATAGTCATAATTAGTGTTTCTTCTGTAATGCTTAGATGTTAATGGCCCATTATGCAGAGGTGAGGAGTGCATTGCTATTTCTTTAATTGGTGTCGTCGTGCTGTCTAGGACTTGAAATTACTGATTAGCATTACTGTGTCTTAGCTTATTGTTTGAAAATAGCAAAGGAGCAGCCATTATATATGGTTCGGTTATGTGGGCTACGAAACATGTACTATTTTTTATAGAAATTCTCTGTGTGCTTATGTTTTCAATTTGATTGGACAGTGGCAGATCGTTTCCAAGTGCACGTATTCCATTTTTGTTGAAAATCTCGCTTGCAGGCTTAAAATTCAACTTGTATCCATGACACAGTCCTGAATTTATCTTATTTTGTTTTAGTCTTCCTGAGAACAAAATTATGATTCTTTCCCCCTATTTTGCTGTTGATTTATCTGTTGGAAATTGATTTTTTTCCCCCTCTTTGGTGCTTGGGAATTTCAGAACAGACAAACTCTATGCAGTCTGTTCCTGATCTCCAGAAGTCCATGTACTTGATCGTTGATGGATATCCTTGTGTACGGCTACTGAATCTTTCTGGGGAGATTGGTTGTGCTAGTAAGATGTTTTAAAAGCTTGTCTCCTTTTGTCATAGTTATTTACCTCTCGGAAAATTTCATAGGATCTTAACTTTTTATGCCATGCATGTTTGGTGGTGCCGTTATTCTTCCTTTGGTACCTAGATCCTGGAAGAGACAAGGTTGTCAGTCCTGTTATAAGATTCAAGAATGCTAATGAGCTGGCTCGTTCATCTGCAGTTTTTGTATCATTAGATGAAATTCAAGAACTTTTTGACAGGCATGTATATGAATTCATTGACAAAATAGTATGTACATTTTGTTTCTCGCTTTATCTGCTATTTTCTTTTTCCCTTCAAAACTTAAAAGTGAGCTTTGTGAATTAATTATGTTGGCTGCATTATATAAGTGGCAAGTCATAAGGATTTTATATAAGCAGTTTAGGATTTTAAATCCAGAAAGTTGTAAATTGTGTTGGATTTTAAGAGGGTAAATGCTAAGCCTGCCTTTGAGATTAGGAAATATGTGAATGTATCTATCAGCAATCAATGCCTACTGACAGAAGCACATCTAGAACTAGTTAAATTATGTGTGCCAAAATATGTATTCGCTGACACGACGTCTTTTTTTTTCCCCTAAAAGTTTATGAAAATTATGAATTGATTGTTACTATAAAATCTTCTCCAAGTATTGAAGTATGGCTGGAGAAAAGCTCGGCTTATGCTTTTATCACTTACATGGATTGAAAAAGTATAAAATCCATCTGACGGTAACATGAGTAGTTTAATGGAGAAATTAAATATGTTTTTCTTAATTTCATCAGATAGTGTCACTGCAAACCTGCAATTGCTGCTTTTTTAGTGTAAACTATGACTTAATATATCATTTGCTATGTTGAGGTTCTCTCTTCTCTGTTTGGTTGCTACCATTGAAATTTATAACCAGAGTGCTGATTTTTTTTTGAAAATATCTATATTTTTATGAATATTTTTTGGTTAAATTGATTAGCAAAGCACAATTTGTTTGATACTCAATGTCAGCTATCTGTTTCTGATTCAGAATATCAAATGATTCAAGTTTTGCCAAGAATGTAGGCGGTGTTTTAGTGGATGCCAGGACCAACATGCGAAATAAAATAACTGGTAATTGTGGTTTTCTACTAACTATCATTTGTGTATGCTATGGTGTGACAGTGACACTACACTACAGTCAGATGCTGCTAGGTGCTAAAAATACACTATATTCAGATGCTGCTAACTGCTAAAAATGGAATTTTTTTCTTCATTTCAGGATTCTCTCCAGCTCATAAGTTCCCAGAAGTTGAATTTGCGCCTTATAAAAGCATCAGCTATGAATGGAACCCTATTGTATGTGATTAGTGTACAGTAAAATTAGTCATTAGATTGCTGACAGATTATAGTTACTATTATTCTGATCTTAGTTAGCCTCTTGGTCCAGCCTCTCTCTATGTGTTGATTTATACTGCTGATTTCTGAACTGTTATTGATCTCTGTGCGATGGTAAAATGTCATAACAACATTAACTGTTTCATTTAACTGGTGAAAATGGTTAAGCATTCATGGTTTCTCTCCTTGTGGGTTCATTAAAATGAACCATTTGGTGTTTACTTACATGAGATTGTCGATGCAATGAATGCCCCTTTGGTGGGCACTGTATATTGTTTTATTTTTGTTCAAACTGCTCATAGAAATTGCCTTCCCCCAACCACCCCCCTTGCTTGACTAGCTAAAGTTTCATCACCAGTTTTTTTGCAGGGATCTGGTATTATGTGGAAAGCATACAACTTTCCTGTCTTTCTACTCCCTGAGTCGAGCAGTCAGATCATGCAGGAGGTAATACATGTAAATTTTAGCTAGAATAGAACTGTTATTTTAGCCATTGTCTATACTTATGTTCACTGAAAGCGAGGCCAAAAAATTTGGAGGACATTGAGCAATTTTTATAAATTCTAACTCAGCTATGTTTTTTTTTTTTGAATGAACGAGTTAAATACTGATTCCTCATATTAGTGGATTGCTTCCATAATCTAGAAAACTTTTATTAACTTAGTCGTTTTTTATTTTTTCTCTCACATGGGTTCCTTTCCTGATTATTTGTACATGAAAATTAGAATCCTATAATGGGGAAAATTCAGAAAGCATCTGATGTTCTTGACGATGGAGAATTTCTAAGTTAGCAAAATATCAAAGTACTGTCAAAGAAGGAAAAATATTTTTAAATCGAAGCATTTTTGGCATATGCATCTGAGTTGTTGATAAAACCCGGGCTGTTTTCAAACTGAGTTGTTTATGTGTCTCTAACTAGACATAAAATGGTTCACCAGTTAGTTGCTCTAAAATTATAGTCTCCTATTTGTATCTCCCTTTTCTCTTGGATATGGTTTGGTCTCTTATTTGGAAGAGATTTCTGAGTTGACTTAATTTACATTTCATAAATCACATGTTTGCATAGATTGCCACAAAGAATGAGAGACAAAAGAATGCTTATACTGCAGATGTTGCTGAGTTTGATTTGGTGATGCAGGTACCTGATGATTATACTTTGATATGATGATCTTCTTCATTGTTCATTAAAATTAAATATTTGAAATTCATTGTTTGCTTGGACTGATTTGTAATATGTTTGGCTTATCCATAAGACAACAAAATCTGGGACTCGTGATTCAGAATCTTGTTTAAGAGAACAGACTTGCCTTCCTTTAGGTGGATACAGGTGGGTAATGTTGGAGTTTCTGTTCTCTTCTTGCTTTTTATGGATTTGGTTTGTGACGTCTTTGTATTTGAACTCATTATATTGTTTGGTGCTATTTGTGGTTCATTATTAGATGAACTCATAATGGAAAAGGATCTTCCCTCTCTTTTGCTTTTCATTAGCATGGGAAGTGCCTTTGTTTGTCTATGCTGCAGATTATCTTGCTTGGTTTTAATAATAATTCTAAGGGGGAAAAAAAGAAATTCCACGTTGCAAGGGCTTTAATAATATATTTAAGGAAAATGTATGATATAAAAAGTTGAATAATGCTTATAAGGGTCATCTCCCGTTATAAGTAGCAAACTAAATTATGTGCAAGTTTGTGAGACTACAAGCTCAATGGAACTAAGCTTGGTTTGACTTAATGTTCTTGCAAGCTTGGAATTATGAGCTGTGCTGGTTTAGCTAATGAGCGATGTTGTGCCAGTATCTGTAGATTTTTACATGGCTGCTTGCTTGCTAGTTGGTGAAGTGAATTGAATTATTTCATGGAAAAACCACATTCAGTATTTCGGAGCCTGTGGTTTAGTAATGATACTCTGTATTGTAAAGATCGAGTTTTTTTTTTCTCTTGAATTTCAGCCCAATTTTATAATTGTGTATGTTAATTGTGAAAGGCAGTGTTTGGTCATCAATCCCGCCAATTAATAGTACGTCCTCAAATCAATCCAAGCCCATCATATTAGTTGTGGCATCTATGGATTCTGCATCATTTTTCCGTGACAAAAGCTTAGGTGCAGAATCTCCAATTTCTGTAAGTTAAGGATTTTGATGGACATTTTGTCATTCTTGTAAAGTTATATTAGTTCTTAATAATCTTTCTTCTATCTTAAATCAGCGCACAAAGTCACAAACTATTTTCAATTTTTTTTAGGGTCTGATTTCCTTGCTGGCAGCAGTTGATTCACTTTCTAGTGTGGATGGGTTGGGTGATCTTAGTAAGCAGGTGTGTATGAGATTGGTACTCTTTGATCAGTTTATTGTTTTCTTTTTCTTTTTTGGTGAAAATTTGCTTATATATTTCTTGTTCTACTGATAATTTCTGTTGGTCTATGAATTTCGCTGTTTTTTGCGTGCCTGTTTGGATAGAAAGAGTCTTGCAAAAATTTTTTTAGTTTCGATTCTCACTTACTGCAAAGTGAAAAATCAGTTCACTTATTTCTACTTGTAGGTGCATTCTAATTTTATATTTTTGCAATTGTGTATTCACAGTTTTATTCAGTGGGCAACAGCAAGTTTGCATACATTTGCCCCTTCCCGACTGCACGTGATTTTATTTATTTATTTTGGGGGCGAGCCTTGTGCATTGGACACCCTTATTACCTATTTACTGATTTGTTTATTTTGGTGGCTTGTTCTGCTGCTGGTATGCTTTAATGAACAATCTACTCATAGTTCCATGATTTTGATGCAGTTTGTCTTTTCAGTTTTCACTGGGGAGGCATGGGGCTATCTTGGTAGCAGGAGATTTCTTCTTGAACTTGATTTACAGTCAGATTCTGTTAATGGCCTTAATGGCACACAAATCGAGATGGTATTCGTCATGATTGTCCCCTGTAACAATATATCTATCATGTTTATGATTAGCTCTATTTAGTTTGTTAAACACACTAAAAATAAAACATTTGTTCTAGATAATATAATGGCTGAATACACAATTGTTGAAATAAGATCGATTCGGATGGTGCAGAGTTGTTTATTTCTATGTTGCAATACTCTTCATTGTCATGTACAATGTTCTGTTTTGTTTTACTTTATTTTTGGTGACATCTGACTCATTACTCATCAGTAGCTTAATTATTTTAATCTATGCTTTAGTAGCCTAAGAGGCTAACACATTGTATGCTAAATGATTCTTTGCAGGTCATAGAAATTGGATCTGTTGGGAAAGGCTTCAATGGAGGGAATAAAACCTTTTTCGCTCACACAGCAGGGGTGCAAAATCTTTAGCTTCTCTTTTACTTTTTGCATTGAAATTGTTATATTTCTTTTTTGTCTTCAACTCTTGCTCTCTCTAATCGGATGTGTCCGTGATATGAAATATAACTGTATTGTCACTTTAATAGAGAGTATGAAAGCTAATATAGAGGTACGAATGATTGTAATGGAAAAAAACCTTGACTGTTCTGGCATTACTAGATGGTGACAGAGGCAGCACATTTGATTCTCCAATTTTCTTTTAACTGAAGAAGGTTGAATAATGGTAGCTAATTCTGTCAGTTAATTTTTAACAAGTTCATGATCCAAGTAAACTTAACAACTGAAGTAGATAAAACTCTTTCCCAAGTTATATGTCATAATTCATAAGCTAAGCAATCGGTAACTTATTACCACCATTACGATCCAGAAGCTTGGTTGAAAGATAAGGTGATGCAATTGGCATTCTATATATGGGCATTAAGGAAGAAAGAAAATTTATTAGATAAGATACTCTTCAGTTGTCTTGCTTGAACTTAGGTAATGATATCAATAAATGATACCATGGATATGATCAGAGATGCAGAAAACCTCCCCATTTTTTTCCCTTTAACTCCTAATAAATTAGCATTTTATCTGTTTCTGATGTGAACTGAACTACTAGTATTTCAGTACTATATATTTTAGGAAAAGAAGAGAAGAAAATAGTTATTTGAGCCATTTTCGGCATTTTAATTACTTAGGGTACTTTGGCATCAGATTTTGTTACTAGGGATTGAGTTCATTTTGTGACACATATTCCAGTATTTTTATATCTCTTTAGTCAGTAGGTTGTCAGATGATTACAATTTTAAATGTGAGACTATTAATTTCTTTATTGAAGTTTTCAGTTTGTCTTTACATCATTAAAAGTTTAGGGTTGCATATTTTAGAGATTTCAGAGTATTAGTTCCTTTAGTGTAATTATAGCTTGTTGTTGTTGTTGTTCTGTACTTCTATTTTGCTCAAACTGTCATGAATGCTTGACTTGGTGGTATGACCTCTTATCTGATAAATTGATGATAGCTGCGGTAGTCAGCATGTCTGAAATTTGTTACTGTGGTGTTGGTCAATGTAGGGTTCTTCAACCACAAAGGAAATGTTGAATGCCTTAAAACATGCTCAAGATTCACTTGAATCCAAAAATGTTATGGTTGCAACAGCAAGCACTACAAATCCTGGGGTACCCCCATCATCTTTGATGGCATTTCTGAGAAAGGTTAGTGATAGTAACTTGAAGTCATTTGTGTTCTTTATACATGGTCTTATTTCTAATTTACATCAATTGGTTTGGTATGTAGTTGACTATCCTATTGAGAGCAATCAAATTATTTTGGATTGTTGTTGTATTCATGTGAAGGAAGCATGGGAAAACAGTTGACCATGTTGTATACCAACCAATAGTGGGGATAAGTTTGACCTTCTTTTATTTATCTGTAACATTGCAAGGGGATTATGGACACTAGGTTTTCATAAGTTCTTATTATACGAGTTTCCTATGCAATGTGGGCAAACATATTCCTGGGATGTGCATTTGGAAAGTGAGGGCACTGGAGCTGTTGAGCACTCCCATAAATTGCTTTCTTCATGGACCATATGTGATCTGGCAAACAGCAATTGAATTATTATGAATTTATGTTGTAATGGAATACTTAGGAGGCACTTCAGCACCTGGCATTGCGGAGTTGCAAGGGAACTAGTCTTTAAGTTTCTTGTTACTTGAGACTCCTGGGTGATACCAAAGTATCTGCCTGAGTTACTGGTTATTGGAAGGGGATTTTTAGTGAGTTATAAATTTGAAGGATTTGAACCCGTTGTTGTCATTATGCCTTATAATGGTGCATTTGGATAGAGTGAGATAATTGAGGGGTTAAAATATATTTGTGTACCTTAAAAACTTGTGTTTTTGATTTAGGACTGAAGGTTTTTTTTTTTTTTTTCCATATCCTTTGATCATTTCAGTATCTGATCTTTTTTTTCTTTGGGAGGGGGGGGGGGGCAGGCCTGATTTAGATTGATTTTTCAGTATAAAAATGTAAATAATGGGGGGAAATAAATTCATAAGCAATTGTGAATTGTGAAACATGAAAGTTCTGTTATATTTTGATAGAAACAATTCCATAGGCTGCTTAGTGTAACTGGTAATAGTTGGTACCAAACTAACTACATTGGTTTTAGAAAATAGTTGCTATAACAGATCTATAATGCTTTGTGTAATTTCCTTTTCTCTATCAGCAGAACTCATCGACTTCTGGGATTGTATTGGAAGATTTTGATACTGCTTTTGCCAACAAGTTCTACCATAGTCACCTCGATGATATGTGTGAGTTGATTTATGTTCTCAATGGCTTCCCCTTTTGGAGTAATATATCTGTGGTACACGCTACATATTTTTATTGGGATATCTTAATGCAGCGAATGTAAACTCTTCGGCTATAGTGGCGGCTGCTTCTCTTATTGCTCGTACGCTTTACATTCTTGCAAGTGGCAGCAAAAATTTAAGCAGTTCAGCTTTAAGTGCTATCAATGTTAACGCCTCTCTAGTTGAAGAAATGATGGGTTGTCTATTGAACTGTGACCCTGGTTTGACTTGCGAGCTGGTGAAGAACTATATATCACCTACTGCTTCTTGCCCAAGTCATTATGTTGGTGTTGTCATTGGGGAACCTTCATCAACTCCGTATCTTGGATATGTCAATGATGTTTCCAGGTTTATATGGAATTTTTTGGCTGATAGAACTTCCATTCCCATGGATAATGCTACCTATGATTGCTCAAAAGGATGCAGCAACAAAGATGAACTCTGCATTAAAGCAGAAACAAATGGGAAGGGAGTGTGCGTTATTTCTACTACAAGGTAAAGTACTACCTACAAGCTACTAAATTAGAATGGTAGCTCAGAGCATACTCTGAATATCTAAGTAATCTGGGTAGACTGCAGCAAAAAATTGTTGGCTTTATTGTCCCCACATATGCAACCTGTTTGTGCCCAAACTGACTCATTTGAAATTGTCCGACTCAAGCACACCCTGCTTCCTTATCTATTTATGCGTATTATTGCTAAGGTATTAGGCAGTCAATGGTGCCATGCGTGTGTAATGCAATACGTAAGAACAACTTACAGCAACATCAAATTCTAGCTTGCATAGAGAACAGCTTAGCCTTAGGCACTGTGCCACTGTCATTCATTTTTGTTACTTCCATCTGCTTAACCTGTTGGCTGCCTGCACTCACAACAGCCAAGTATTCAGTCCTTTCTTCACTCTGTACTACCCCTTTTTAGGTCCAACGCATTGGCCCTTATGGAGGGACATGCCAGCATGAAACTGCTAGATTATTAGCAGGGAAACTCCACCCTTGGCATGTAATTAGCAAATTCCAATGACTTTTTTTTAATCATTACAGGTACGTGCCTGCATATTCAACCCGATTGAAGTTTGAATCTGGAATGTGGAATGTTTTGCCATCAAATCCCTCAGACACCATGGGGATGGTGGACCCTGTGTGGACAGAGAGCAATTGGGATGCAATAGGCCTCCGGGTATATACAGTTCAGGATGCCACTTTTGATCGTCTTGTCTTGTTGGGAGGTATTGGCGTCACTATTTTGGCTTACCTTGCAATAGTAATTACAAGGGCCTTCATAACCAAGGCCTTGAAACGAGATTGACAAATTGTTAATTTGGTACACCATACGGAAATGGTAGGATTAGAGTTAAATGCCATTGTTATAATGCTTGGATTATGTAGATACTTTGGTTTTGAAGTGTCGTGTGGGATGGTGCGTTATTCAGTTACTGCTAAGAACTCTCACTGTAGTCAATATTTTTCAAATGGTGAATTATGAATGCATTGCTTATTGCCTTGACAAATCTTTATTGGCAAGACAATTTTAGTGCTTTTCTATATAATTGCTCCATCTCTATTCTATATATTACTTATTTTTAAAAATTAAATCAATTTGGTCAATGATCTATTTCTTGGTTTAACTGGTTTGGTGTAATTCTGGGAATATTGCTAATTATAATTTATAATTCTTTAATATCAGGAGTAAAATTTTACAAACTAATTTTTGTATATATATATAATGTTTAGTATTTTTTTAAGGTTAACTATAAACTATAAATAACACAAATGCTATTGTTATTTCAAATCTTTAATTTCAAGTGTTTAAGTTTATCTCAGATTTAATTGAAATATAAATTAATAATTTTTAAGCTTTTCAAATAAGATGTTTGATTCAAGTTCAAATCTTAAATCCATGAATTCAAACGCAAGAAAATTATTTTAAACAAATCATCACCAATGGCTTCGATATATAGTAAATTTTACATTTGTTATTACTATTAATTAATAATTGAGGAAAAAAGAAATATTTAGAAATAAATTATTTTTTTTTTTAAATTTACCATACTTAAATTCATTCATTGCACGGAGTGGAATTCCTGCCGGGTTGGAGCAAGAAAAGTCATCTTTCCGAGTCGGGTGGAATTGCAATATCTCTATGGTCTAAAGAGAACGAGGCATCAAGATTGGGCCTCATATAGCCCATTATTCACAACAAACTGGGCGGGTAAAAACCGACGTGTAACGGCCCCATCCTTGCGGGAGTAATGCGGCCACACGCCTGCATTTCATTTCCCTTCTGGTCTCCGCTCACTCCCTGAGCGCACAAAGGCTCAAGCTTTTCTCTGTAGATCTTCGTAACAGAGATCTCTTCACGTTTCAATCGCCAATACAGTCCCACTTGTTCTAATGGGGTTAGGGTTACTAGCTTCCAGGGTCCTCAGACCCCAAACCAATCCCAGAAACCTCCTCCTCCTCCGCTCCATCGTCACCAAGCCCGAGCTTCAATCCCCTGAAGCATCGGCCGCCGCCGCTGCACCTGACCCTACTTCAGATCTCCCTCCTCGAACTCCCGTCGCTGGTGCGCGTGTTCACTTTCCCAACCCGGATGATGCGATCGAGGTCTTTGTCGATGGCTACCCCGTCAAAATCCCCAAGGGGATGACTGTTCTGCAAGCCTGTGAGGTCGCGGGTGTTGACATTCCTCGCTTCTGCTATCATAGCCGACTCTCTATCGCTGGCAATTGTCGTATGTGCCTCGTGGAAGTCGAGAAGTCCCCCAAGCCTGTGGCGTCTTGCGCGATGCCTGCTCTTCCTGGTTAGGGTTCTGTTTTTATGCCTCATTTTTTGGGTTTTTGAATTAGTTTGTTAGTATGTGACTGGGTTGATTTTGCAATTTGGTCCTTAGATATCAGTACTTGAATTTGGGTAAGCATTTTGATTGATCCTTTTTTACTTTCTACTGCTTAATGACATTTAATATTTAGCACTAGGCATGTGCCTGATTCCATTGTTGTTTGGTTTCATTTGATTATGATTACATTCCTTGTTCTTGGTTTAGGGTTTAAGAATTGATACTGTCACCTCTTAGTTACTTTTTGCTTGAATTCCAATACAACGACTACAACAACAACTAAGCCTTGTTCAATGCTATATTTTACTTATGCCATATGTTTCGTGAAGTTCTTCTCTTTTTTTTTTCTCCCCTTTATCTCTTGTATTTATAATTTTTACATGGCGTTAAACTTTGAATATTGTTATTTGTATTGCATTTTAATTTGCTTTTGCAGTCATTACAAATTATGAATTCTTATCTGAATTGCTATATGTCATTTATGCCATATAACCCCCCTCAACTCATCCTCCCCTTTTCTCCTCGTTTCTGTTCTTTTATATGTTTCAATAATTTGGTGTTTGAGTCTTGCAGGGATTTTTAATTCTTATTTTGTTGAGTTATATTTCAATATTTTCCAATCTGAAAGCGTGTATGTCCTTTTGATTATGATTTATTTTTAATTGGGCTTGATTTATTAGACATTTTGTGTTTTAGGGATGAAGATTAAGACAGACACACCTGTGGCAAAGAAGGCACGAGAAGGGGTGATGGAGTTTCTTCTCATGAATCACCCTTTGGATTGTCCAATTTGTGATCAAGGTGGAGAGTGTGATCTGCAAGATCAGTCTATGGCATTTGGATCTGATCGTGGCCGGTTCACTGAAATGAAGCGATCTGTGGTTGATAAGAATCTTGGTCCTTTGGTGAAGACAGTGATGACTCGGTGTATTCAGTGCACAAGGTCTGTAATGTATCATTATAAGTTTATCGTTTTTTCTATATGAATCTGATCATTTTTGTTTTCTAGATTTTGATAGTGAAATGATTCCTAACCTTGTGCTTTTTTCTTCTCCTTCAGCTTGCCAAATTCACATGCTGTGGCATCCCCTAAATCTTTTTGTGTGCCTTTGAAATTGTTTTACTATTCCATCCTTTTAGCATGTCTTAAAAAAAGGGAAGAACACAATTTGTCTCTAAGCAAGACAAACGAGAGCCTCTCTACAATGACTAAGAAAATGATGGATATTTAATCCAATTTTTTGTGCATATATGTTCTTATTGACCAGTATCATAACCGTAGCCATTACATAATTATTTTTTTGTCTTTTGCCTTCATGGGTATATCTGATGGATTGATTCATCTGTTTCTGATGTTCCTAAATATGGAATTTTAGGGGGGAAAATATTTACTCCTTTTCTATTGACAATGCTACTTGTTGGAATATTTTTGCTGGAATATTTTAAGTTTTGGCTTTCTTTTTCAAATATGATCATTTTGGAGTTCTTTTGCCAAAATGTCCTTGTGTGTTATCATAAATGTTTGTAAATGTGCTTGCTTGTTGGTTGTGGATTTGCCTTGGCATTTGAGATGAATGCCTTATTCTGGATTTACAGCTCCATATTACCCAGGGTTACTGAATATTTTTCAGCTTCATCACCTGCTCATTCCTTGGATTGAGGTTAAGCTTTTGTAGCTGAGTTGATTTCAGTTATTTTATTTTTAAGTTTTCATCTCTAGATTTATGTGGTATGCTTCTTAAAGAGTTTACAGTAGCTAGTTTGATCTTGTGACTTGTGAGTGTTCTTACTAACTCAGAACACTTGCAACTTTTTGTCATTATAAAGTTTTGAAGAAAATGATACTCGACTTCTTTTAGTATGGGTTTGATTTGTTGGAAATTCAGTTATTTCCAGAGTTATTGAAAGGTTTTTGATCCGCTTATTTGAGGCTTTTATTTTCTGAAAAACAAATTTACTTCTTTTTAGATAATGTGCTATGTGGTTATTGTGTTTAAAGTTGTCATTTGATTTGGTTTTGTTAATCCATTAGGTCGTAGATCTCCATGTTGATTCTGCTCTTGATTTGTACCCCTGGCGGATGTTGAAATTGCCCTTGATCTCGTTATCAACTTGTTTGCATTTCGTGAGACAATGTTCTTGGTGGTACTTATGCTATGGTTTT
The DNA here is from genome assembly GCF_001659605.2 of Manihot esculenta. Lineage (NCBI taxonomy): Eukaryota > Viridiplantae > Streptophyta > Magnoliopsida > Malpighiales > Euphorbiaceae > Manihot > Manihot esculenta. The sequence continues at coordinate 6,065,194 of NC_035162.2, read as the reverse complement.
ATTAATGGGAAAACTTAAGGTTTGACATTTCTAAAGAAACATGTTATCAACATTCTTTAGTACAAGTAATTGAAACAACATGTTGATAACATTCTTTTATAGCTGTACAGAGTAATAGGAAATTTTTGTGACTGAGGAACTGAGAATGTTTGTGCAACTTGGTTCTAGTTCTGTAACACACTGAAGAAGCTTCTAAAACAAAGCATTTTTTTATTTACTTTTTGGTGCAACAGGTGTGTCAGGTTTGCAACAGAAATTGCTGGGGTTCAGGACCTTGGCATGTTAGGTCGTGGCAGTGGAGAGGAAATTGGGACTTATGTTGAAAAGCTCATGACAAGTGAACTTTCTGGAAATGTGATAGATATCTGTCCTGTTGGAGCCCTTACCTCAAAACCTTTCGCATTTAAAGCCCGAAATTGGGAGTTGAAAGGAACAGAGAGCATTGATGTTACTGATGCTGTTGGATCCAACATCCGAATTGATAGTAGAGGTCCAGAGGTCATGCGCGTCGTTCCACGGTTAAATGAGGTGCGTTTGAGTAAGCCTGCACTTCTTGGGGGTTACTATTGTTACTTGATTTAAAATAAACTTATTTTGTTACGAAAACAAATTAAACTTTACAGAAATTATAGATCAATTTACAGAAAATATGTCAACATAAAATTGATTTTTCAAACATATAAATATATTTTTTGTTAACTAATTAATAACATTATAATAATAATAATTAAAAATATGAATTTATTATTTATAAAAATATGTTATTATCTTTCTATTTTAAAGTGTTAATATTCTTATATTTATTGAAATTGTCACTATTTTCTATTAATTCAATATTTTTTCATAAAAAATAATTACTTTATAAAAATATATATAACTTTTTATAAATTATAGAATAAACTGGTTTTTAATGTCATATTTATGATTTGCAGTTACATCTATTGAATGTTTTGCGTTTTGAGGCAGTGACGCTTTATGTGGGGCTCCTTCCATTGCCAATAATTAAGTGCACTACAAGTACTATATATATATATATGTGTGTGTGTATATATATATGTGCACACCTTTTAAATATGAAACAATCTACCTTAACTGTTTTACTAGGATTAGAATGGATTTATAGGAAGAAAGATAAAAAAGAATATTTAAATAGCTTCAGATGTTTTTTATTGCTTTAGGATCTCTGATAGTGCTTCATCTGTTCCTCCATTGGATTGGCCTATTTCAGGACATAAATGAAGAGTGGATATCAGATAAGACTAGGTTCTTTTATGATGGTTTGAAGAGGCAGAGGCTAAATGATCCTATGATTCGTGGAGCTGATGGGCTCTTCAAGGCTGTGAGTTGGCGCGATGCCTTAGCTGTAGTTGCAGAGGTTATACATCAAGTTAAACCGGAGGAAATTGTTGGAGTTGCTGGTAAGCTCTCCGATGCTGAATCAATGATGGCACTGAAAGACTTCTTAAACAAAATGGGTTCAAATAATGTGTGGTGCGAAGGAAATGGCCCAACCCCAAATGCTGATTTACGATCCGAATATATCATGAATACCAGCATTAGTGGGCTTGAGAATGCAGATGTTTTCCTTTTGGTTGGGACTCAGGTGATGTTCTATCATGTTTACTTTTTAACCTTTACCAAACTCTTGGATTTTAATTGCTTTCTCTTTCATGTTTGCAGTTATGTTCCCATTTTTAAGCTCTCAATTAGGAATCTGTATGCAGCTTTGTGAGGGTTGTTTTATAGTGTGATCTTTTTGAGTATTTGAAATGCAATAGAGGAGTGGGTTTTTGGGTTATTATACATAATTTTCTAACAATATGGATACATTTTAAGCTTAGATTGAGTTGCACGATCTCATAATTTCTGTTGAATTGCCAGCCAAGGGTGGAAGCTGCAATGGTAAATGCCAGAATTTGCAAAACTGTTCGTGCAAGCAATGCAAAGGTTGGTTACATTGGCCCTCCCACCGATTTCAACTATGATTGTGAACATCTTGGTACTGGCCCTCAAACTCTTGTTGAAATTGCTGAGGGTCGCCACCCCTTTTTCTCGACAATTTTAAATGCCAAAAGCCCAGCAATAATTGTTGGTGCTGGAATCTTTGAGAGAACAGACAAGGATGCAATTTTTTCTACTGTTGAGGCAATTGCAAAGAAGGGGAACGTCGTGAGACCTGACTGGAATGGATTCAATGTATTGCTTCTCAATGCTGCCCAAGCGGCAGCCCTTGACCTTGGACTTGTGCCAGAATCCGGCAATAGCCTCGAGTCTGCCAAGTTTGTTTATTTGATGGGTTCTGATGATGTGAACTTGGACAAGCTGCCGAAGGATGCCTTTGTGGTTTATCAGGGGCACCATGGGGATCATGGGGTATATCATGCCAACGTCATATTGCCAGCAGCAGCGTTCACTGAAAAGGAAGGAACTTATGAAAATACAGAAGGGTGCGCTCAACAGACTTTGCCTGCAGTTCCAACAGTTGGTGATGCCAGGGATGACTGGAAGATAGTTCGGGCTCTCTCTGAAGTTGCAGGGGTCCGCTTGCCCTATGATACAATTGGGGCTGTCCGGTCCCGGATTAGAAATGTGGCACCAAACCTCTTGAACTTGGACGAGAGAGAGCCAGCTACATTTGGGGCTTCATTGAAGCCGGAGGGCACTCAGAATGTCAGTTCGACGCCATTTAAGGCTGCCATAGAGAATTTTTACATGACTGATCCCGTTACCAAGGCGTCAAAGATAATGGCACAGTGCAGCGCATTGCTGTTAAAGAAATGAGTGCGGGATTTTGATCTTACTAATAAAATTATTATTGAATTTTCTTTAAATCTTCATCTAGATCGGATTTGGCCGAGAGCCAGCTTCCGGAACTTTGGTAGTACAATCCAATAAGCTATTCTCTGTTTTCGTTGTTTCACTGTAACATTCCCAACAAATGTAAAAGCCTTTTTCTCCATGTAAAATGGGTAAACTTTGGATTTCCTTGGTATTTTTTGCTCAGATTTTACAAAATGCTGGAGTTTGCAGCGGAAGGACTTTGCTTCAGTTGAACGATGTCGTAAAAAGAGATTTTCAAAGTTCTACCAGAACTTGCAGGGAAGTGGTATTACGGGAGAATAAAAAATATAAATCAAGTCCCTCGTTTGCCCAGTAACAAGTCAGAACAGTTATGAAATTACAATCCCATTCTCTGTTAATTCGGGTTTGTGCAGGGTTCTTTAAACAAGAAAACTCTAGTTGGCATATTGTTTCTCTTGTGCAGTATTAAAAACACATATTCGCTTCTTCCTTTATTTTTTTTTTCTCGACATACAAAAACTTTACGAGAAAGCTTGTCGCCAAACAAGTTTATGAAAAAACGCCAATTTAACCCTTTTCTATGGTTAATAATTTTAATTTGTTAAATGGGATAATTAAGCCTATTTTGTTAAATATTATAGCTAGTTTAACTATTATTTATCGTACTTTAAATTTATTTATTATGTTTTATAATTTTAAATAACTTATTTTTATTTGAAAATTAAATAATAAATTTTTAAAAAATAATATAACAACTATGAGATGATGGAAACAATTCTAAATATAAAGATGTTCTAAAATATAGTTGATAAATATCATATTTGTAGCAATTTTATTTAAAATCTTATTAAACAGTTAATTTAGTCGTTTAAATATCTATGGATTATTAGCGGCATCCAACAAATAAACTAAACAATTCATTAACTAAATAATAAATAATTTAATTCGCGTCTTAAACACTTTGCATTCTTTTAGTAAATAGTTAAAAATTACTTTTAGTTTTGCAAATTGTTTGTTCTTAAACATTTTTTAATAATCATTTGAAAAGAATAATTTTCTTATTTTTCTTTTTTTAATTAACATCAGACATAATGTTAAAACCCAGTTTTGGCCTTGTCAAACCCTCAGTCAAGGGTAATAACTGTGGGTTAAAAAAAGAAGTGGGAAGGCTGGCAATTGGCATGGCATCCCTATTGTTCCCTTTATTCCATTAGTTAGGACCATCGTCCATAAAAGTGTTATGTAAAAGTCAAATATAATATTGATTGTTGAGGATGGAGTTGTAGGCTGACCAGTTCAAGCGGCTGCAGCTCCACTCTTGACTCTTGACTCTCGAGTCTTGAGTGTTGATTGACCATTAGCGGCTGCGTTGGGAAACCAGGAAATTAAGAGGAAGTGTTCTTCAACGACCTTCACCAATTATGATTTAAAGAGCTACAGCGGATAGGTATTGACACCATATATATTAGATAACGCCATGAGCTGACTTTTAAAAGACTAACCAATCAGTTATATTAATGTCTGATATGGGATAAATTTTAAGGTGGAATGAAAGATAAAATTCTATAGTTATATCTAGACTCTATTTGACAAGAAATTTAAAAATAATATTTGCAATTTTGATTAAATATTTAGAGATTGAAAGATTATATTATAAAAATTATTTTATAATCTTTAAGTATTATCAATATATGAACTATTAACCACTAGAAGAACTAACAATTATTAAAACATGTAGTATTGTCCATGTGTCGCCTTATATTTAGAAATTGGCGGTGGGAGGATGGGCAATCTCTCCAAATAGGAATCTTTCCAAGAGTCTTGAATGAATAGATCCATTTATGGTTTCTGATTATCTGAGATCCAGAAAATAGGGTTTTACAATGGGTTCTGTAAGACTGGAAAAACTTAAACCTAGAGGAGAGTATTTCTCCTTTTATATGTTTCCTTTTGGCAGCTAGTGACGTGTAACAGAACGTGTATCATTGGACCACCTGTCCCTGCTACGTTGATACGGACGTACGAGGGAATCAGATCTGTCCCATGCATAACGGCCCCTGATTCTCCCCAGGTACGCATGCGGATGGTCCCACAAAGCGAATGGGCTGAACTCCTTCTGGGTTCCGAGCTGGGCCAGAAGATAAGGATAAGGCTAGGCCCAAAGGGGATCTGTTCATTGGGCCGAATGAGCTGGGCCGGCCTGATTGGAGAATCTGACTGGAGTCCGGTCTTTGAGCTGAGCGGGCTGGACCTGGCTCTTAAAAGAGATTTAGAAGCCTTCGGATTATGGGCTGTCCTAATGGGCCTGGCCTTAGTCCGGGGTGAAGAAAACCAGCGGTCATCAATTGCCCCTTTACCTTCTCGTCAGTTATTGCTTCGACTGATGAGGGGGTAAATCCCAAGAATCATTATGACCGCGTCTGTTTATGTACTGCTTCCTTCGTAATGCCTTTTCATCTTTTTGTCCTTTTGACTTTCGAGTCCCCTCTGTCTTTTTCCATTTCTGGCTTTCCTCTGTTCTTTGTGCGTACTATCGTCTTTACTTTCTTGCTTTTATTTTCCAGATACGCCTTCCTTCCTTTTCTATGAATATCCTTTAAGGATCCTGACGCCGCTAGCCTAGAGTCTAGCATCGCATCGTTCAGCATAAGAACCTCCTTCTCGGGGTATCTCTCGATATCGCCCCCTTCTTCCCTTTCAGGACCTTCGCCAGGATGGAGGGATCTTTCCTTCTGATCCATATACCTCTGGTATAATCGATCTTCATGCAGGTGTGAACTCCTTTCTCTTATTTCTTTTCTTCCATGGGATTTTTATAGCATTTCGAGATTGCTTCTCAAGTGTCAGCCACTAATTTTATTCTCTTCATATTTTCTTTTGAACCTATTTGTCCGAGCGGGGGTTTCACGTTCATGAGGCATCCGTTTGGTACCTTATTCGGGCTGGTCAAGGCGAGCCGAAAGTTTTATTACCTTGTCCCTTATAGATATCCGTTTTGATCTTGCTTTTGTGATTCTTGTTGAGAGCCGTTCTGACTTGCCTCGGTTTTGGATTTTTTGCAGTTTCTTAGGTGAAGATGAATCAGATTGAACCCCCAAAAATCTTACGCTGTCCAGGGGGAGCCTGAATGTAGCCCCAGACGCCCTCCTGGTTGGACGATCGGCGGGGGGGTTTACCCAGCTAGTGGCCGAAGTTATATCGTTCGGGTCGTCCAGCCAGCCTCCTTCTCTTGTTCCTGCCCAAGCTCCGGAGCCGAGCTTTGGCGGTGCCGAATCTTCAAGGCAGCCAAGTATTGACAAGTCCGTCTCAGCCGTACTGGTTGTTCAAGCTCTCAGGTTCTCTCGGCCTTCAAGGCCAAGCGAGGACTCCGGTTTGACGACAGCGAAGCCTGCCCCGTCTTTTGGCGATGCTTCTGAAGAGAGGCCTGAGGCCTTCATAGCTGAGATGGGGACCCTTGCTAGCAGGGCTGAGATCGCCTTTGTGAGTAATGTCTATGGGGTCCCTTCCGAGGTCGGTCCGACTGCCGAGGATAGGGAGCTCAGCTTTGTGGATGATGGGGGTGTAGCGGAGAAGGTCGGAGGCAAGTGTCCCATTCTCCTCAAAGTGCTTGTCTTGGTTTGCGCTGCAAAGAAGTCTTGGGCTTCCGGAAGATCGGCTCCTGTCTTTCTTTCTCCCGGGGAGGAGGAGAAGATTCTCGTGGTGCCCCTGATGTCTGCTCCTGACTCAAACTCATGGAATAACATGGTTTCTGAGGCTTACTGTGAGATACAAGATGCTGTTCACACATGTAATATTAGCAAGGGTAATCTGCTAAAATTAGTCCAACATAGTATGTGTATAGGTTTGCAACATTCACTTGTTCCATTGCTCTTCAGAATGCTTCGTCAATTTTCCTCGGCTTGCTCGAGTGTATCGTGCATCACACTTGGGCGACAGAAAGCCTGCTTATGACGGAACAGTGAGAGATGCTTATGGGGATCAACTTGTTCAGCTCTCCTATAATAACGAGATAGAGTTCGGGTGGAGAGTAGGGGACCTCTAAGGGAGTATAAGGAGTCCGCCGAGCTAAAAAGGGAACAGGGTAGATAATAGCGCCTCTGGTCGTGTAAGTCCTTTGAGGACAGTTTTTCCTTCAGTGGAGTAGGCACTTGTAACATGCTATAAATGTACTTTTCTTTTAATGAAACTTTATTTTTACTTATTTTGCTTGTTTTCTTCTTTTTGCTTTCAAACTCATCAGAACTAGAATTCTACTAATTGACTGAACTTTTGGCTTATAGACTCATTTATTTTGCTAAGGCATTCTTATCTGTAAGCTCTTTCCGAGCTGGACTATCCTTACCTATGAGCTCTGTTTTTAACATGGGGCTGGACTCTCGTCCTGCAAGTTCTTATGATTCTTGCAAGGACAGCCTCATTTTTCTCTTATTACTTCGTTATTATGAGCTCTGTAATACCCAGCTAGACTCCGGTATCGGAATTCCTACCGTCCGGTGGAATCTCGGATGTCGGAGATCTCTAGAAGGGTAGAATCATATTTTTGTAAAATGTTTTCATGTTTTTAATGGTTTTAGGTATGAAATTAAATGAGTTTTTGCATGAAGAGTCCTTGAAGGAAAACCCAGGTTCGGCCGCCGAAAGTCAAGTTCGGCCGCCGAACATGCATGCGTTTTGGAGGCACGTTAGGCCCCCGAAAGCATGAGTGAGGGAAGTCCAGGTTCGGCCGCCGAACCTCATGTTCAGCCGCCGAACATTGCATGGATGCGGAGGCACATTCGGCCCCCGAACGTGGCCTGGCCAGCCACCTATAAAAGGATCCCTTAGCCGAAAATGGGCGAGCTTTTTCTCCCCATTTCGGCCAAGGTGAGCATTCCGCCATCCTTCCCCAATCTTGAGTTTTTCCTTCCTTTTTCCATGATCTTTACAAGTTTATAACTTTGGTTTTGAAGATCTTTGAGCTTAGAACGAGTTTTGGAGCTTGGAGACCAAAAGTTGGAACTTCTCCCATCTCCAAGTTTAGATCTCCTCAACCCTCGATCTTCAAGAGGTAAGAGCCGATCTTAAGCTCAATGTATGATTTAAACAAGTTTTATGAAGTTTTAAGGGGTAGAATGCATGTTAGGGGATATGTTGAACCTATGGGTTTTTGATGACTTTTTGAACAATGTGTGTTGATTGTGTGTGTTTGAAGTGTTGTAGTTGGGGTATATTATGTTTTGAGGCCCCTAGGAACTTGTATGCATGTGATGGTTGAGATATATGCATGTTTGGAAGGTTTGGAGACGAAATGTGCAAAGGGAGCCAAGTTTCTGCCCTTTGGCAGAAACCAGGTTCGGCAGCCGAAGGTACTTTCGGCCGCAGAACATGGCTGGGGAGGCAGGCCTTTCGGCTGCCGAAGTTGCCCCCGAAGAGAGACTTTCGTCTCTGTCTGGCACTTTCGGCCGCCGAAGGTGCCGCCGAACCTACCTGAGTTTCGTCTCTGTCTGGGACTTTCGGCCGCCGAAGGTGCCGCCGAAAGTGCCCTGTTCAGCCATTTCATGCATATTTTCATGTGATGTTTTCATGATATTTTAGGGGGGTTTTGGGGGATATATTAGAGTTATGTTTATGTATGTTTGGTCCCTCATTGGAGTCCACCTGTGTAGGTTCGGACCCGAGGAACCAAGGACCCCAGCAGTGAGCCAGCTGCTACAGAGTTTGTCAGAGTCAGCCAGAGGTGAGTGGAACTAAACTTAACCTTTTAAATTAAGAAATGAAATGCTTTTATCATGCTTCATGCATCATGATCATATCATAGGTTGTTTGCATTAGAATTCACGAATATGCCGCATTGCATTGTTGTGATAGATGTTAGTGGATGGACATTAGGATGATTCATTAGCCTTCTGAATACGAAGTCCTGTGGTGCCCATAATAGGGCCGGGCAATAACTCCGAGTACGAAGTCCTGTGGTGCCCATAATAGGGCCGGGCAATACGAAGTCCTGTGGTGCCCATAATAGGGCCGGGCATGGAGTTGAGGGATTTTTGAATCAGTCCATCCGTGGTGTGAATTGTTTGCGCAGTGACGCATTTCATGATAGCATGTTTTAAATATTCTTTTTATAGTTCTACTCACTGGGCATCTAGCTCACCCCTCTCCCCTAACCCCCAGGTTTGCAGGTACGGGATAGATAGAGAAGGCAAGAAGAGAAAAAAGAAAGTCTTATGCATGTAATAGTTAGATTGTGGACATGACAATTGTATTATGATGAAATGTAAAAATATTCAGTATGTTATGTAATGAGGTTATTGAGGATAGAGTTGTGCTTGACCATAGTATATTGTTAATCCCTTTTGTATGTACATGATCTTATGTTATGAGGTTTACGTAAACTAACTCAACACAGGTTGTTTTGCCTTTAAGGCTTGATAAGATCCCACAGAGGGACTATGTTATGTATATGTTCAGAGTATGCACAGGTTGAGTTAGTTGGTGACAGTATGTGCGAAGAAAAGTTTTAACTTTTATGCATGTTGTTGATCATGTATGGGATTTACGGGTTCACAGGTTTTATGTCAGGCTTGCTACGGGTCCCGGCGGCCGTAAGTCGACCCGGATCCTAGCGCCGGTAGCGGTCCGAATTTCGGGTCGTTACAGAGTGGTATCAGAGCCCTAGGTTCATATGGTCGGACCTAGAGTGTCGGGCTCATAGATGTTATAGAAGGTCAAGCACAATAGGAAAAGATCATGTCCACTAGGATAGGATGTGGAGTCCTGTCTTGCATGATGATGTGAAATGCCATGATTATATGCATGTGCATTAATGATATGTGATGTATGTGATGCGGGTTCATGTGTGCTCACATGAACCATGTGATGCTAATGTTTGTGCTATGTGTACTGTTTTTCAGAAAACAGGATGAGGGGAACTCGTCGATCAGCAAGATTGACTGGAGTACCACCTGAGGATGAGGGCATGAGCGCCCGTCCTCCAGCATTGCCTAGGGCAATGTCTAGCAGGTCCAACAGGGACAGAGTAGCAAGAGACCCTAGAAGGTCTCTGGATCTGGGTAGGAGCAGATCAGTCAGAGGGACAGTTCAGGGAGGAGCGTCAGAGGATATGGGGGATGATATGGACGTAGAACAGAGGAGGGATGGCAGTTTGGGAGTCAATATGTCAGAAGAAGGAATGGGAGAGTCCCAAGGAGGCACTCAGGCCTCGGGATTTGTACAGCCACCTCACTACCCACATCTCTCACAGCATCCCGGGTATTCGATGGGAGGTACATCGGATTACCCTAGTTTCACTCCTTATCCCACACAGATGCCATACCCACCATACTACCCACCGTACTCTCAGTACCCAATGTATCCACCTCCACCCTACTATCCAAATCCAGAAAACCCTAGCTCAGAAAATATTGCACCACCTCCACCACCTGCAGAACCAGCAGCCCCAGTTGCTCAACCTCCTAGATCTAGCTCAGCCAGTGGGAGCAAGGTCAAGATGACAGACTATATGAAGCTGGGTGCTCCCCAGTTCGAAACCGGTAATGATCCGTTCGTGTACTTGGAGCGGGTCAAGGCAATTACAGATGAGATTGGGGCTGATGACAGTAGAGCCATTCAAATGGCCGGGTTCACACTCAAGTGCAAGAAGGCACGGGAGTGGTTCAAAAATTATGTGAACCCGAGAGTGGACAGCATGACTTGGGAGGAGTTTGCTAATGAATTTGCAGGATGGGCTTTCCCTGATAGTTCAAGGGAATTGAAGATGATAGAGTTCGAGCAGTTGAGGCAAACTGATGACATGAGTGTGGATGAATATACTGATAGATTCATGGAGTTGCTGCCATTTGCTGGGCAGGACCTTAGCACAGACCAGAAGAAGTCGAGGAGGTATATCATGAAGCTCCATCCCAGGTATTCCTCCTTGGTACAGTCAGCAGATAGAGAGAGTTTTCACGCCATAGTAGACATGGCTAGGAGAATGGAGGCTAGTGCCATCATTCAGGGGACAGTTAAGCAGACAGTGGCACAAGCTTCTGGTTCTAAAACTCCGGGTGGGGGAAGGGTAGATCCCTCTACCTTGAGTGCAGCAACTTCAGGCAGTAAGAGATGGAGTAAACCCAAAGGTAAGAAGAATAAGTTCTGGAACAAGGTCAAGTCTAGTCTGGGATTTGGGAGTGGCTCAAACTCTGGTGCGGATAATGCAGTTTGTGCGAGGTGTGGTAAGCCACACAGGGGAGCATGTCGGTTTGGGACGAACGCCTGTTTCAGATGTGGTCAAGAGGGGCATATGGCTCGAGATTGTCCAAGAGCAGTCCCGATGGCTCAGTCCCAGCAGACAGCTTCAGGCAGTGTAGCGCAGCCAGCAGCTCCAGCCATGACTCAGGCCAGTGGCAGAGGCAGAGGGAGAGGAGCAGCCTCTTCTTCAGCGGGTTTCAGAGGTGAAGGTCCGTCAGCCCCAGCATGGATCTTCACAATGACACAGCAGGAGGCAGACGCATCCAACACCGTGGTGGCAGGTAATCTCGTCATAGGTTGTTCGGATGTATATGCATTGATGGACCCTGGTGCATCTCATTCTTTTATTGCTCCGAGAGCCGTGGGGAGGTTAGGTCTGATGACTTCTGGGTTAGAGTTTCCTCTCTGGGTCAGTGGACCCAAGTGTGATCCATCAGTGGCAGAGTCAGTCTGTCAGTGTAGTCCAGTTTTTGTTGAGGGGAGATGCATGTCCGCCGACCTTGTGGTTCTAGATTTGACAGATTTTGATGTCATTCTAGGGATGGACTGGTTATCTACCCATGGTGCTACCTTGGACTGCAGGGACAAGGTGGTCAGGTTCAGAGGTCAGGATGGATCAGAGGTTGTCTTCAGGGGAGACAGGAGGGGTACACCTAGAGGTATGATCTCAGCTCTTCAGGCTCGTAGGTTGCTTAGGAAGGGATGTCAGGGGTATTTGGCTCATGTGAGAGAGCTTAGTGGTCAGGTTAGAGATCCCGCCTCAGTGCCAGTGGTGAGAGAGTTCGCAGATGTGTTCCCAGACGAACTGCCAGGTTTACCACCTGCTAGGGAGATAGAGTTCGAGATAGAACTAATGCCTGGAACTCGACCGATCTCTACCCCTCCCTACAGGATGGCGCCAGCAGAATTGAAAGAGTTGAAGGAGCAGTTGCAGGAGCTGGTAGACAAGGGCTTCATCCGACTGAGTACCTCACCCTGGGGTGCTCCGGTTTTATTTGTGAGAAAGAAGGATGGATCCCTTAGGCTTTGTATCGACTACAGACAGTTGAACAAAGTCACTACCAAGAACAAGTACCCATTGCCAAGGATCGACGATCTATTCGACCAGCTAGCAGGAGCGGGTTGCTTCTCCAAAATAGATCTGAGATCGGGGTACCATCAGTTGAGGATCAGGGAAGAGGACGTACCAAAGACAGCTTTCAGGACCAGATATGGGCATTTTGAGTTCCTCGTGATGCCGTTCGGGTTAACTAACGCCCCTGCAGCATTCATGGATCTCATGAATAGAGTGTTTAGTCAGTATCTGGACCACTTTGTTATTGTCTTCATAGATGATATCTTAGTGTATTCCAGGAATGCAGAGGAGCATGCCCATCATCTGAGGTTGGTTCTACAGACCTTGAGGGAACATGGCTTGTATGCCAAGTTCTCCAAGTGTGAGTTCTGGCTAAGGAGCATTTCATTCTTGGGACATGTGGTGTCAGAAAATGGAATAGAGGTAGACCCCAAGAAGACAGAAACTGTGGCTAACTGGCCTAGACCCACTTCAGTGACAGAGATCAGAAGTTTCTTGAGTTTGGCAGGTTACTACAGGAGGTTCGTTCAGGACTTCTCAAAGATAGCAGCTCCTCTGACCAGACTAACCAGGAAGAATCAGAAGTTTCTGTGGACCGACCAGTGCGAGGAAAGTTTCGAAGAGCTTAAGAAGAGGTTAACTTCAGCACCAGTTTTAGCCCTGCCATCTAGTGGAGAGGACTTTACAGTCTTTTGTGATGCATCCCGTGTGGGACTGGGTTGTGTGCTTATGCAGAATGAGAGGGTGATTGCTTATGCTTCTAGGCAGCTAAAGAAGCATGAGTTGAATTACCCCACACACGATCTTGAGATGGCAGCAGTAATCTTTGCACTCAAGATGTGGATGCACTACCTCTATGGGGTAAAATGTGAGATCTTCACCGATCATAAAAGCCTGCAGCACATCATGAGTCAAAGAGATTTGAATTTGAGACAGAGGAGATGGGTAGAGCTGCTAAGTGACTATGATTGCAAGATTCAGTATCATCCGGGTAAGGCGAATGTCGTGGCAGACGCCCTAAGCCGGAAGTCACTAGGCAGTCTATCCCACATCACGGCAGAGAGGAGACCAGTGGTGAAGGAGCTTTACAAGCTCATTGAGGAAGGTCTACAGTTGGAGTTATCTGGTACAGGCGCCTTAGTTGCTCAGATGAAAGTGACACCTGTGTTTCTGGAGCAAGTGGCTCAGAAACAGCATGAGGACCCAGAGTTAGTGAAGATTGCCAGGACTGTTCAGTCAGGCAAGGACAGTGAGTTCAGATTCGACAATAAGGGGATCCTCCGCTATGGGAGTCGATTGTGTGTACCAGATGACATAGGGCTAAAAGGAGACATTATGAGAGAGGCTCATAATGCAAGATACAGCATTCACCCCGGAGCCACCAAAATGTATCAGGATCTGAAGAAAGTTTATTGGTGGCCAGCTATGAAGAGAGAAGTGGCACAGTTTGTGTCAGCCTGCGAAGTTTGTCAGAGGGTGAAGCTGGAACATCAGAAGCCGGCTGGAATGCTTAACCCGCTACCTATCCCAGAGTGGAAATGGGAGAATATAGCTATGGACTTCGTAGTGGGGTTACAGGCGACGTCCAACAGATTGGACTCCATATGGGTGATTGTGGACAGACTCACCAAATCTGCTCACTTCATCCCAGTAAGGAGTGGCTATTCTGTGGACAAGTTGGCGCAGGTGTACATTGATGAGATAGTCAGACTGCATGGGGTTCCTGTTTCTATAGTGTCAGATAGAGGGCCCCAGTTCACCTCCAGGTTTTGGCGGAGTCTGCAGGATGCCATGGGTACTAGGTTGGATTTCAGTACTGCCTTCCATCCACAGACAGACGGACAGTCAGAGAGGACCATCCAGACCATAGAAGATATGCTCAGAATGTGTGTGCTGGACTTTGGCGGTCCTTGGAGGCAGCATCTACCTCTGGTGGAGTTTGCCTACAATAACAGCCATCATGCTAGCATTGGGATGGCTCCATATGAAGCTTTATATGGAAGGAAGTGCAGGTCACCTGTTTGCTGGGAGGAAGTTGGAGAAAAGGCCTTGGCAGGGCCTGAACTAGTAGAGATCACCAGCAGGGTGGTACCCTTAATCAGAGAAAGAATCAAGACAGCTGCAAGCAGACAGAAGAGTTATGCAGACATCCGCAGAAGACTAGTAGAGTTTCAGGAGGGGGATCTGGTATTGCTCAAGGTGTCTCCAATGAAAGGAGTGGTTCGGTTCGGGAAAAAGGGTAAGCTGGCTCCGCGGTACATCGGACCCTTTGAAGTCTTGCAAAAGGTTGGGAATGTATCGTACAAGCTGGATTTACCTGCTTCTATGGCAAGAATCCATCCGGTTTTCCATGTTTCTATGTTGAGAAAATTTATGTCAGATCCGGGCAAGGTTCTTAGTAAGCCTGATGTGGAGATCCAAGAGGATCTAACCTATGTTGAGCAGCCAGTACGGATCCTAGACACCCAGATCAGAAAGCTAAGGAACAAGGAAATCCCGATGGTGAAAGTCCTGTGGAACCACCACAATATAGAAGAATACACTTGGGAGACACGGGAGTCTATGCTCCGGCAATATCCTCATCTCTTTTAAGGTTAGTCTCTATGTGTTTTATGTGTACGAGATGTTGTATGCCTTGCATGTGCTAGTTGAGGAACATTCGGGGACGAATGTTCTTAAGGGGGGGAGAATGTAATACCCGGCTAGACTCCGGTATCGGAATTCCTACCGTCCGGTGGAATCTCGGATGTCGGAGATCTCTAGAAGGGTAGAATCATGTTTTTGTAAAATGTTTTCATGTTTTTAATGGTTTTAGGTATGAAATTAAATGAGTTTTTGCATGAAGAGTCCTTGAAGGAAAACCCAGGTTCGGCCGCCGAAAGTCAAGTTCGGCCGCCGAACATGCATGCGTTTTGGAGGCACGTTAGGCCCCCGAAAGCATGAGTGAGGGAAGTCCAGGTTCGGCCGCCGAACCTCATGTTCAGCCGCCGAACATTGCATGGATGCGGAGGCACATTCGGCCCCCGAACGTGGCCTGGCCAGCCACCTATAAAAGGATCCCTTAGCCGAAAATGGGCGAGCTTTTTCTCCCCATTTCGGCCAAGGTGAGCATTCCGCCATCCTTCCCCAATCTTGAGTTTTTCCTTCCTTTTTCCATGATCTTTACAAGTTTATAACTTTGGTTTTGAAGATCTTTGAGCTTAGAACGAGTTTTGGAGCTTGGAGACCAAAAGTTGGAACTTCTCCCATCTCCAAGTTTAGATCTCCTCAACCCTCGATCTTCAAGAGGTAAGAGCCGATCTTAAGCTCAATGTATGATTTAAACAAGTTTTATGAAGTTTTAAGGGGTAGAATGCATGTTAGGGGATATGTTGAACCTATGGGTTTTTGATGACTTTTTGAACAATGTGTGTTGATTGTGTGTGTTTGAAGTGTTGTAGTTGGGGTATATTATGTTTTGAGGCCCCTAGGAACTTGTATGCATGTGATGGTTGAGATATATGCATGTTTGGAAGGTTTGGAGACGAAATGTGCAAAGGGAGCCAAGTTTCTGCCCTTTGGCAGAAACCAGGTTCGGCAGCCGAAGGTACTTTCGGCCGCAGAACATGGCTGGGGAGGCAGGCCTTTCGGCTGCCGAAGTTGCCCCCGAAGAGAGACTTTCGTCTCTGTCTGGCACTTTCGGCCGCCGAAGGTGCCGCCGAACCTACCTGAGTTTCGTCTCTGTCTGGGACTTTCGGCCGCCGAAGGTGCCGCCGAAAGTGCCCTGTTCAGCCATTTCATGCATATTTTCATGTGATGTTTTCATGATATTTTAGGGGGGTTTTGGGGGATATATTAGAGTTATGTTTATGTATGTTTGGTCCCTCATTGGAGTCCACCTGTGTAGGTTCGGACCCGAGGAACCAAGGACCCCAGCAGTGAGCCAGCTGCTACAGAGTTTGTCAGAGTCAGCCAGAGGTGAGTGGAACTAAACTTAACCTTTTAAATTAAGAAATGAAATGCTTTTATCATGCTTCATGCATCATGATCATATCATAGGTTGTTTGCATTAGAATTCACGAATATGCCGCATTGCATTGTTGTGATAGATGTTAGTGGATGGACATTAGGATGATTCATTAGCCTTCTGAATACGAAGTCCTGTGGTGCCCATAATAGGGCCGGGCAATAACTCTGAGTACGAAGTCCTGTGGTGCCCATAATAGGGCCGGGCAATACGAAGTCCTGTGGTGCCCATAATAGGGCCGGGCATGGAGTTGAGGGATTTTTGAATCAGTCCATCCGTGGTGTGAATTGTTTGCGCAGTGACGCATTTCATGATAGCATGTTTTAAATATTCTTTTTATAGTTCTACTCACTGGGCATCTAGCTCACCCCTCTCCCCTAACCCCCAGGTTTGCAGGTACGGGATAGATAGAGAAGGCAAGAAGAGAAAAAAGAAAGTCTTATGCATGTAATAGTTAGATTGTGGACATGACAATTGTATTATGATGAAATGTAAAAATATTCAGTATGTTATGTAATGAGGTTATTGAGGATAGAGTTGTGCTTGACCATAGTATATTGTTAATCCCTTTTGTATGTACATGATCTTATGTTATGAGGTTTACGTAAACTAACTCAACACAGGTTGTTTTGCCTTTAAGGCTTGATAAGATCCCACAGAGGGACTATGTTATGTATATGTTCAGAGTATGCACAGGTTGAGTTAGTTGGTGACAGTATGTGCGAAGAAAAGTTTTAACTTTTATGCATGTTGTTGATCATGTATGGGATTTACGGGTTCACAGGTTTTATGTCAGGCTTGCTACGGGTCCCGGCGGCCGTAAGTCGACCCGGATCCTAGCGCCGGTAGCGGTCCGAATTTCGGGTCGTTACAGAGTGGTATCAGAGCCCTAGGTTCATATGGTCGGACCTAGAGTGTCGGGCTCATAGATGTTATAGAAGGTCAAGCACAATAGGAAAAGATCATGTCCACTAGGATAGGATGTGGAGTCCTGTCTTGCATGATGATGTGAAATGCCATGATTATATGCATGTGCATTAATGATATGTGATGTATGTGATGCGGGTTCATGTGTGCTCACATGAACCATGTGATGCTAATGTTTGTGCTATGTGTACTGTTTTTCAGAAAACAGGATGAGGGGAACTCGTCGATCAGCAAGATTGACTGGAGTACCACCTGAGGATGAGGGCATGAGCGCCCGTCCTCCAGCATTGCCTAGGGCAATGTCTAGCAGGTCCAACAGGGACAGAGTAGCAAGAGACCCTAGAAGGTCTCTGGATCTGGGTAGGAGCAGATCAGTCAGAGGGACAGTTCAGGGAGGAGCGTCAGAGGATATGGGGGATGATATGGACGTAGAACAGAGGAGGGATGGCAGTTTGGGAGTCAATATGTCAGAAGAAGGAATGGGAGAGTCCCAAGGAGGCACTCAGGCCTCGGGATTTGTACAGCCACCTCACTACCCACATCTCTCACAGCATCCCGGGTATTCGATGGGAGGTACATCGGATTACCCTAGTTTCACTCCTTATCCCACACAGATGCCATACCCACCATACTACCCACCGTACTCTCAGTACCCAATGTATCCACCTCCACCCTACTATCCAAATCCAGAAAACCCTAGCTCAGAAAATATTGCACCACCTCCACCACCTGCAGAACCAGCAGCCCCAGTTGCTCAACCTCCTAGATCTAGCTCAGCCAGTGGGAGCAAGGTCAAGATGACAGACTATATGAAGCTGGGTGCTCCCCAGTTCGAAACCGGTAATGATCCGTTCGTGTACTTGGAGCGGGTCAAGGCAATTACAGATGAGATTGGGGCTGATGACAGTAGAGCCATTCAAATGGCCGGGTTCACACTCAAGTGCAAGAAGGCACGGGAGTGGTTCAAAAATTATGTGAACCCGAGAGTGGACAGCATGACTTGGGAGGAGTTTGCTAATGAATTTGCAGGATGGGCTTTCCCTGATAGTTCAAGGGAATTGAAGATGATAGAGTTCGAGCAGTTGAGGCAAACTGATGACATGAGTGTGGATGAATATACTGATAGATTCATGGAGTTGCTGCCATTTGCTGGGCAGGACCTTAGCACAGACCAGAAGAAGTCGAGGAGGTATATCATGAAGCTCCATCCCAGGTATTCCTCCTTGGTACAGTCAGCAGATAGAGAGAGTTTTCACGCCATAGTAGACATGGCTAGGAGAATGGAGGCTAGTGCCATCATTCAGGGGACAGTTAAGCAGACAGTGGCACAAGCTTCTGGTTCTAAAACTCCGGGTGGGGGAAGGGTAGATCCCTCTACCTTGAGTGCAGCAACTTCAGGCAGTAAGAGATGGAGTAAACCCAAAGGTAAGAAGAATAAGTTCTGGAACAAGGTCAAGTCTAGTCTGGGATTTGGGAGTGGCTCAAACTCTGGTGCGGATAATGCAGTTTGTGCGAGGTGTGGTAAGCCACACAGGGGAGCATGTCGGTTTGGGACGAACGCCTGTTTCAGATGTGGTCAAGAGGGGCATATGGCTCGAGATTGTCCAAGAGCAGTCCCGATGGCTCAGTCCCAGCAGACAGCTTCAGGCAGTGTAGCGCAGCCAGCAGCTCCAGCCATGACTCAGGCCAGTGGCAGAGGCAGAGGGAGAGGAGCAGCCTCTTCTTCAGCGGGTTTCAGAGGTGAAGGTCCGTCAGCCCCAGCATGGATCTTCACAATGACACAGCAGGAGGCAGACGCATCCAACACCGTGGTGGCAGGTAATCTCGTCATAGGTTGTTCGGATGTATATGCATTGATGGACCCTGGTGCATCTCATTCTTTTATTGCTCCGAGAGCCGTGGGGAGGTTAGGTCTGATGACTTCTGGGTTAGAGTTTCCTCTCTGGGTCAGTGGACCCAAGTGTGATCCATCAGTGGCAGAGTCAGTCTGTCAGTGTAGTCCAGTTTTTGTTGAGGGGAGATGCATGTCCGCCGACCTTGTGGTTCTAGATTTGACAGATTTTGATGTCATTCTAGGGATGGACTGGTTATCTACCCATGGTGCTACCTTGGACTGCAGGGACAAGGTGGTCAGGTTCAGAGGTCAGGATGGATCAGAGGTTGTCTTCAGGGGAGACAGGAGGGGTACACCTAGAGGTATGATCTCAGCTCTTCAGGCTCGTAGGTTGCTTAGGAAGGGATGTCAGGGGTATTTGGCTCATGTGAGAGAGCTTAGTGGTCAGGTTAGAGATCCCGCCTCAGTGCCAGTGGTGAGAGAGTTCGCAGATGTGTTCCCAGACGAACTGCCAGGTTTACCACCTGCTAGGGAGATAGAGTTCGAGATAGAACTAATGCCTGGAACTCGACCGATCTCTACCCCTCCCTACAGGATGGCGCCAGCAGAATTGAAAGAGTTGAAGGAGCAGTTGCAGGAGCTGGTAGACAAGGGCTTCATCCGACTGAGTACCTCACCCTGGGGTGCTCCGGTTTTATTTGTGAGAAAGAAGGATGGATCCCTTAGGCTTTGTATCGACTACAGACAGTTGAACAAAGTCACTACCAAGAACAAGTACCCATTGCCAAGGATCGACGATCTATTCGACCAGCTAGCAGGAGCGGGTTGCTTCTCCAAAATAGATCTGAGATCGGGGTACCATCAGTTGAGGATCAGGGAAGAGGACGTACCAAAGACAGCTTTCAGGACCAGATATGGGCATTTTGAGTTCCTCGTGATGCCGTTCGGGTTAACTAACGCCCCTGCAGCATTCATGGATCTCATGAATAGAGTGTTTAGTCAGTATCTGGACCACTTTGTTATTGTCTTCATAGATGATATCTTAGTGTATTCCAGGAATGCAGAGGAGCATGCCCATCATCTGAGGTTGGTTCTACAGACCTTGAGGGAACATGGCTTGTATGCCAAGTTCTCCAAGTGTGAGTTCTGGCTAAGGAGCATTTCATTCTTGGGACATGTGGTGTCAGAAAATGGAATAGAGGTAGACCCCAAGAAGACAGAAACTGTGGCTAACTGGCCTAGACCCACTTCAGTGACAGAGATCAGAAGTTTCTTGAGTTTGGCAGGTTACTACAGGAGGTTCGTTCAGGACTTCTCAAAGATAGCAGCTCCTCTGACCAGACTAACCAGGAAGAATCAGAAGTTTCTGTGGACCGACCAGTGCGAGGAAAGTTTCGAAGAGCTTAAGAAGAGGTTAACTTCAGCACCAGTTTTAGCCCTGCCATCTAGTGGAGAGGACTTTACAGTCTTTTGTGATGCATCCCGTGTGGGACTGGGTTGTGTGCTTATGCAGAATGAGAGGGTGATTGCTTATGCTTCTAGGCAGCTAAAGAAGCATGAGTTGAATTACCCCACACACGATCTTGAGATGGCAGCAGTAATCTTTGCACTCAAGATGTGGATGCACTACCTCTATGGGGTAAAATGTGAGATCTTCACCGATCATAAAAGCCTGCAGCACATCATGAGTCAAAGAGATTTGAATTTGAGACAGAGGAGATGGGTAGAGCTGCTAAGTGACTATGATTGCAAGATTCAGTATCATCCGGGTAAGGCGAATGTCGTGGCAGACGCCCTAAGCCGGAAGTCACTAGGCAGTCTATCCCACATCACGGCAGAGAGGAGACCAGTGGTGAAGGAGCTTTACAAGCTCATTGAGGAAGGTCTACAGTTGGAGTTATCTGGTACAGGCGCCTTAGTTGCTCAGATGAAAGTGACACCTGTGTTTCTGGAGCAAGTGGCTCAGAAACAGCATGAGGACCCAGAGTTAGTGAAGATTGCCAGGACTGTTCAGTCAGGCAAGGACAGTGAGTTCAGATTCGACAATAAGGGGATCCTCCGCTATGGGAGTCGATTGTGTGTACCAGATGACATAGGGCTAAAAGGAGACATTATGAGAGAGGCTCATAATGCAAGATACAGCATTCACCCCGGAGCCACCAAAATGTATCAGGATCTGAAGAAAGTTTATTGGTGGCCAGCTATGAAGAGAGAAGTGGCACAGTTTGTGTCAGCCTGCGAAGTTTGTCAGAGGGTGAAGCTGGAACATCAGAAGCCGGCTGGAATGCTTAACCCGCTACCTATCCCAGAGTGGAAATGGGAGAATATAGCTATGGACTTCGTAGTGGGGTTACAGGCGACGTCCAACAGATTGGACTCCATATGGGTGATTGTGGACAGACTCACCAAATCTGCTCACTTCATCCCAGTAAGGAGTGGCTATTCTGTGGACAAGTTGGCGCAGGTGTACATTGATGAGATAGTCAGACTGCATGGGGTTCCTGTTTCTATAGTGTCAGATAGAGGGCCCCAGTTCACCTCCAGGTTTTGGCGGAGTCTGCAGGATGCCATGGGTACTAGGTTGGATTTCAGTACTGCCTTCCATCCACAGACAGACGGACAGTCAGAGAGGACCATCCAGACCATAGAAGATATGCTCAGAATGTGTGTGCTGGACTTTGGCGGTCCTTGGAGGCAGCATCTACCTCTGGTGGAGTTTGCCTACAATAACAGCCATCATGCTAGCATTGGGATGGCTCCATATGAAGCTTTATATGGAAGGAAGTGCAGGTCACCTGTTTGCTGGGAGGAAGTTGGAGAAAAGGCCTTGGCAGGGCCTGAACTAGTAGAGATCACCAGCAGGGTGGTACCCTTAATCAGAGAAAGAATCAAGACAGCTGCAAGCAGACAGAAGAGTTATGCAGACATCCGCAGAAGACTAGTAGAGTTTCAGGAGGGGGATCTGGTATTGCTCAAGGTGTCTCCAATGAAAGGAGTGGTTCGGTTCGGGAAAAAGGGTAAGCTGGCTCCGCGGTACATCGGACCCTTTGAAGTCTTGCAAAAGGTTGGGAATGTATCGTACAAGCTGGATTTACCTGCTTCTATGGCAAGAATCCATCCGGTTTTCCATGTTTCTATGTTGAGAAAATTTATGTCAGATCCGGGCAAGGTTCTTAGTAAGCCTGATGTGGAGATCCAAGAGGATCTAACCTATGTTGAGCAGCCAGTACGGATCCTAGACACCCAGATCAGAAAGCTAAGGAACAAGGAAATCCCGATGGTGAAAGTCCTGTGGAACCACCACAATATAGAAGAATACACTTGGGAGACACGGGAGTCTATGCTCCGGCAATATCCTCATCTCTTTTAAGGTTAGTCTCTATGTGTTTTATGTGTACGAGATGTTGTATGCCTTGCATGTGCTAGTTGAGGAACATTCGGGGACGAATGTTCTTAAGGGGGGGAGAATGTAATACCCGGCTAGACTCCGGTATCGGAATTCCTACCGTCCGGTGGAATCTCGGATGTCGGAGATCTCTAGAAGGGTAGAATCATGTTTTTGTAAAATGTTTTCATGTTTTTAATGGTTTTAGGTATGAAATTAAATGAGTTTTTGCATGAAGAGTCCTTGAAGGAAAACCCAGGTTCGGCCGCCGAAAGTCAAGTTCGGCCGCCGAACATGCATGCGTTTTGGAGGCACGTTAGGCCCCCGAAAGCATGAGTGAGGGAAGTCCAGGTTCGGCCGCCGAACCTCATGTTCAGCCGCCGAACATTGCATGGATGCGGAGGCACATTCGGCCCCCGAACGTGGCCTGGCCAGCCACCTATAAAAGGATCCCTTAGCCGAAAATGGGCGAGCTTTTTCTCCCCATTTCGGCCAAGGTGAGCATTCCGCCATCCTTCCCCAATCTTGAGTTTTTCCTTCCTTTTTCCATGATCTTTACAAGTTTATAACTTTGGTTTTGAAGATCTTTGAGCTTAGAACGAGTTTTGGAGCTTGGAGACCAAAAGTTGGAACTTCTCCCATCTCCAAGTTTAGATCTCCTCAACCCTCGATCTTCAAGAGGTAAGAGCCGATCTTAAGCTCAATGTATGATTTAAACAAGTTTTATGAAGTTTTAAGGGGTAGAATGCATGTTAGGGGATATGTTGAACCTATGGGTTTTTGATGACTTTTTGAACAATGTGTGTTGATTGTGTGTGTTTGAAGTGTTGTAGTTGGGGTATATTATGTTTTGAGGCCCCTAGGAACTTGTATGCATGTGATGGTTGAGATATATGCATGTTTGGAAGGTTTGGAGACGAAATGTGCAAAGGGAGCCAAGTTTCTGCCCTTTGGCAGAAACCAGGTTCGGCAGCCGAAGGTACTTTCGGCCGCCGAACATGGCTGGGGAGGCAGGCCTTTCGGCTGCCGAAGTTGCCCCCGAAGAGAGACTTTCGTCTCTGTCTGGCACTTTCGGCCGCCGAAGGTGCCGCCGAACCTACCTGAGTTTCGTCTCTGTCTGGGACTTTCGGCCGCCGAAGGTGCCGCCGAAAGTGCCCTGTTCAGCCATTTCATGCATATTTTCATGTGATGTTTTCATGATATTTTAGGGGGGTTTTGGGGGATATATTAGAGTTATGTTTATGTATGTTTGGTCCCTCATTGGAGTCCACCTGTGTAGGTTCGGACCCGAGGAACCAAGGACCCCAGCAGTGAGCCAGCTGCTACAGAGTTTGTCAGAGTCAGCCAGAGGTGAGTGGAACTAAACTTAACCTTTTAAATTAAGAAATGAAATGCTTTTATCATGCTTCATGCATCATGATCATATCATAGGTTGTTTGCATTAGAATTCACGAATATGCCGCATTGCATTGTTGTGATAGATGTTAGTGGATGGACATTAGGATGATTCATTAGCCTTCTGAATACGAAGTCCTGTGGTGCCCATAATAGGGCCGGGCAATAACTCTGAGTACGAAGTCCTGTGGTGCCCATAATAGGGCCGGGCAATACGAAGTCCTGTGGTGCCCATAATAGGGCCGGGCATGGAGTTGAGGGATTTTTGAATCAGTCCATCCGTGGTGTGAATTGTTTGCGCAGTGACGCATTTCATGATAGCATGTTTTAAATATTCTTTTTATAGTTCTACTCACTGGGCATCTAGCTCACCCCTCTCCCCTAACCCCCAGGTTTGCAGGTACGGGATAGATAGAGAAGGCAAGAAGAGAAAAAAGAAAGTCTTATGCATGTAATAGTTAGATTGTGGACATGACAATTGTATTATGATGAAATGTAAAAATATTCAGTATGTTATGTAATGAGGTTATTGAGGATAGAGTTGTGCTTGACCATAGTATATTGTTAATCCCTTTTGTATGTACATGATCTTATGTTATGAGGTTTACGTAAACTAACTCAACACAGGTTGTTTTGCCTTTAAGGCTTGATAAGATCCCACAGAGGGACTATGTTATGTATATGTTCAGAGTATGCACAGGTTGAGTTAGTTGGTGACAGTATGTGCGAAGAAAAGTTTTAACTTTTATGCATGTTGTTGATCATGTATGGGATTTACGGGTTCACAGGTTTTATGTCAGGCTTGCTACGGGTCCCGGCGGCCTTAAGTCGACCCGGATCCTAGCGCCGGTAGCGGTCCGAATTTCGGGTCGTTACAAGCTCGGTCATACAACCCTTGTTTAATAATAGTGTGTCAGATTACGTACCTTTGAAGGTGATAAGCAGGGCTGGCCTTTTTGTTCTTAGTTCCAATTTGATAAGAGCTGAAACTGGGGTTTCATCTGCTCATGCCTTTGGATTTTTCCTCGAATTGCCCCTTTTACCTCCTCAGAATTTATGACGTGAGTGGTGATGGGGTAAATTCCTAAACTTCATTTGGAATGGCGCTGCTTCATTTTAGACGATTTTACCTCTCTGTCTGGTGATGAGTTCGGGTATCTGGTCTCCTTTGAGGTTATCCTTTGTCAGTTGGTGCGGTGTGGGCTGTATGCCCCACTGGGAGGGGGAGTTCGGCTGTGTTATCATTGTCTTCTCCCAGGGTTGTTTTTGTTAAGCGTTTGTTTATTGCGAGTTGATCCGAGCTGTGGGTGGGATCATTTGCTTTTGTCGTGAGTTCGCCCGTTCAACTGACCAAGGAGCTCGGACTTTTGTTATTTACTTGGATTTTCGTGTTACAGCTTTTGCGCTGTTTGTGTGACGGGCTCATGAGTTTGGAAATTCTCCTTCTTTTTTGTGAAATCATCGCTTAATTTCTTGCTTTCTTGACGAGTCTCAGACGGGTTGTATTTCAGGGCTCCAGGTCATTTTTGTTCTGAGGAAATCTTGTTGATCCCGTCGGCCGTTTTTGTTCCAGGAGATCTTACGGAATCCTGGCCGTTTTTGCTTCGGGGAGATCTTGTTGATCTCGCCGGCCGTTTTTGCTCCAGGAGATCTTACGGGATTCTGGCCCTTTTTACTCCGGAGAGATATTGTTTATCATCGCTTTAGGACTCGTTCATTTCTTACTTTTTGACATAATATATTAACATATTATCATAGAAATTTTATTATTAAAATATTATTGTATTTTTATTTTAGTAATAAATATAATATTAAAAATATATTTATAAAAATTAATAACTAGTATATGAAAATATGATTAGATATAATAAAAATAAATTACTATCAAAATATACATATAATATATAAATTCATAACAAAATATTATGTAATTTTTTTTATTATTTCACATGTTAGATTATTGATTTGATTATTTTTTAAAATTGTATCTAATATAATATAATTAATAAATATTATATATTTTTATTTTTATAATTTAAATAAAATATATAAAATAAATATATATAAACTATTAAAATTATTATAAAAAATATTAATTGTGATAAAATATAAAATAATTAAAAAATTAATATAATTAATTGCATAAAATATTTAAATTAAAATTTTATTCCATTCAAATAATTTATATAAAAATAAATAGACATAAAAAGTAAAATAACGTTTATAATACTCTAAATCAAGGGTACACAAAATTATTAAATCTCAATTAATTATTATAATTTAATATATTAATAATTATGATAATTTTAGTATTTTTACTTTAAAAAAAAGTGTAATGTTGATTTTATATAAAACTCATTAGTATCCTCTCTTTCACATTATTTTATTTTTTTTATTTTTAATTAACTCGCATTTAAAATATTTTTTTATTATTATTCTCTTTGCATTTAGTAGGATGATATATGACTGTACAAATCTTATTGGCTAACTCAACCCTTTTGGATAGGCAAAAATTCAATAAAAGTTATTCAAATATCGAGATTTTTTAATTCAAATATTTCTAATATTTCATCGCCACTACGACTGTTGTCCCTGCTATCAAATATTAAAGTTTAATAAATTTTATTTTTTAAAAAAATATAATTTTTTAAATAAATCTGTTATTGATATTAATCATATATAATAGTAAATACTAAAATTTTTAGTTTTTTTAATACAATTAAATTTATTGATACTATAGTTTTGTATTTAATTAATATTTGAGATCTTTAAATTTTTTTACTCTAAAATTAAAATCATGTATATTAATTGGATTTTTAATTCTCTTCTACATCTTTTATATTTTGTGTCAATAGATTACATATTTAATTAATAGTTTTTTTTATATTATTTTGAATCACACAAAATAAAATAAGATATTATGACCAATAATTTTAAATTTTACATCTGAATATAAAAAATAAAATATTAGAGTGAATTCATGCTAAAAAATATTATTTTATAAAATAATTTTATACACCTCCAAGACCAGCCCAGCAGGCATCATCTATTACTTGGTATAGACTCTCCAAAAAGCTTCCAAGATAGAAATCACAGCAACCGCATCCACAGCTTTAGCAGTGTATACATACATATAGATTTACGAATTCATTAGTCTCGATAAGAATGGTATTTCCTAAAAAAAAAAAGAAGAATAATATTAATTTGTTTAATAAAGTTTTAACGGAGTGAGAAGATGGATTTCTGGCGAAATGGGAGATGCATGATAGTGGTGGAGTGAGGAATGTGTCATTTGCATATGCACGTGTTGCCCTAGACAAGGAAACGTTGTGGGTTCTCTCCATAATAAAGATATGAGCCAAGCTAAGCCGTCCCATTGTCCCATCATACAATGGAAAACAACAACAGACACATAATGCAATCAAGACAATATCTCTACAGGCTACGATATTTTATTTCATGAAAGAAACAACCAGCCGAAAGTGTTTGATATCTATAATACATCATATAAAGCTTGTCCCAGCGTTTCTATTACTGCATATTCTTACTTGGGGAGGTGAGATCCATTGTACTTTGCACACAAGATAATCAAGTTGACAGAGAGCTCGTGATCTTGATCAATAATCCGTGACCAATTCATATTTCACTCCTCGCTTTCCTTTCCTGTCCTGTCACATATTATATCATTTTTTTTCTACTTAATAAATTGATTTAGTATGAACAAAATAACACATATCTTAATTTGTGTTCTTCCATAGAGCCTAAGCATCCATGTCTTGTCATAAGTTTCAGATTTGGTTTGTCAAATAGTGTAGGTGCCTATAATTTAAGATTTTTCATCATATTTAAGCAAAGATTGGGCTACATTAATCATAAGAAAGTGCCATGAATTCATAATCAGGATATTTATTAAGAAAAGCAATCAAATAGGTGACAAATATTCCCACAGACAATTCTTGTCATTTTGTCTTAGTTCAGTGTCTTAATCTCTAACATAGTATACTCTATTTGATTAATAAAGACATGATTAGTTATCATCATATGTTATCACATCAGCTTGCCTCTATTATTTCAATTTCTTTTTTTTTATCTTATTTTGTTTTTTATCTTATCAAAGATATTGATAATTAATGAAATATAACATGATATTAAGATCAGAAAGAACTGATAAAACAAAAACTTACTCTGCCAAATTTTATTGGGAATATTAATTGTGCACAGAAGCACCAACTCTATGGGCAACTCTTGTTGTTTTTTTGTAAACGAGTGATGTCTAAATTTTAAATATATCTCTAATTAATTAAGTAATTAAAAAGTAAATTCCAATTTCTTTCAAGGTTTTGTCCCACTTGCATTTCTGGACAAAGATTCATTGCATTGCTCGAGATCACTCACTCACTCACTTACGACAATAGTCCGTGAACACAAGGTCATTTTAACCTCGTTTAGTTTTGTTTCACATCCTGTTAATTTTTTTTTCTGGAAACTCCTGTTACTTAACACATATTTTCCATATGTAATAAATGAATTTGGATTTATTTGATCAAAATTTAACCTTTCCAGCATTTGTTAATTTCGGGTTTTTTAATTTTTAGTAATGATAATAATAAAAAAATTATATTAATAAATTGAATTCAATAATATTAAAATTAGCCTAATTTTAAATGAAATTAAATAAAATAATTCATGGGGGGGGAGTGTGTGGTCAGATATGGCGTGTATAAGGGTTCAAAACTGGAACCAAATTACTTTTAATTATAACAAAACAATTTACGTGGTGGACAGGACAGGACAGCTCGAGCTGGTTGAGTGTTGACTAATGACTAACCAAGCAACTAGGATCACCAAACCTTAAGACTTGTTCGGACTCGGACAGTCATTAATACCACTCCATGGTTTTTATTTTTTATTTTATGAACACTTTTTTTTTTAATTTTAATTTTCACGTACACCCTTTTGCTTTTGAAATCCTACTTGTATTCATGGTCTAACTTTAATGATATACTCACTACGAGTTACTTATTCCCTATTTATTTTCTACTTATATATATATATAAATATTTATTTTTTTAATTTAAAACTAAAAATAAAATTTAATGTCAAATTTTTACGCCGAATATTTGAATAGAAGAAAAATAATACCATTATATTCCAACAACTATTAAATATAGATATGCTTTATTTTTTTTTATCAGTTATTTATTTTTTTGTAATGTTGATTTTATGAGATACAAAAAGCCGAAATGTTGATTTAAATAGGCTTTGTTATTTATATATTCTAAGAATTGTAAAAGATGGTATGAACAGAATATAGCATTTCCTGAAAGATGAGTAAATAATACATCCATAATCATTGCCTTACAATTTTATACACAGATGGGAGACAATTAAAAAAAAAAGCATTTATTTTTTCTCACATTTATTTTTATCATAAGAAAAAAACTTTTTAGAATTATAAAAGAAAAGGTAATAATTTTATTTTGTAATGAATTTGAATTCAAATTTATACATACATTTATTACATTTTTTTCACAAATCATAAATAGAGTGTATATGTGAAACAATTTTATTCATGAACGTGAAATATTTTCTTTCTATATAAAAAAAATTTTAAAAATCAATATTTCTATCTATTTGAAAAAATTATTTAAAAATAATGTTGTCCTCGCTCTTTAATCCATAAAGATAAATTTTTTTATTTTTTATTATTATTATTTTTAATTTCTTCCCCACATCCACAACCGGCTATTGTATTTAGGCGGAAGCGGGACAAGATTACAGAAGAATCCAACTTCTGCAATAATAAGATCTAACCGCTCAAATTAAGAAAACGCGTCTGCCTCTTTTTCCTCTATTTATTTTCCCCTCTGCCTCTTTCGCCTATTCTCATCTCCAAATTCCATATTAATACTGTACCGCTGCCGCTATCAAGTCACCAACACAACTCTCATCAAAGCCATGGCTCTCTGCATCTTCACTCTCTTTCTCTTCTTTTCTTTACTCTCCCTCTCCCTCTCTACCCAAGAAACCAAATACAATACCACCTCTATTTCCTTGTCTTTCCCTCTCAAATCGCTCTCTCGCTCTCCAAACGCCTCTCCGTCGTTTCACTCGTCTTTTGTCTCGCAAACCAAGCAGAACCCACCAATCAAAACTTTACCTTACAACTACAGATCCACCTTCAAGTATTCGATGGCCTTGATTGTGTCTTTGCCTATTGGGACTCCTCCTCAGACCCAGCAAATGGTTTTGGACACTGGTAGCCAGCTCTCCTGGATTCAGTGCCACCACAAGGCCCCTAAAAGGCCTCCTCCTACGACGGCGTTTGATCCTTCTCTCTCCTCTTCCTTTTCTGTTTTACCATGCACTCATCCTCTTTGCAAGCCTCGAATTCCCGATTTTACCCTTTCTACCTCTTGTGACCAGAACCGTTTATGCCACTATTCTTACTTTTATGCTGACGGTACCTATGCCGAGGGCAGTCTCGTCAGGGAGAAATTCACGTTTTCTCGTTCCCAAAGTACCCCTCCTCTCATCCTGGGTTGTGCGCAAGACGCCGGTGATGACAAGGGTATTTTGGGGATGAATCTTGGGCCCCGGTCATTTGTTTCCCAAGCTAAAATATCCAAATTCTCATATTGCGTACCAACACGGCAAACTCGGACCGGGTTATCAACTGGATCATTTTACTTGGGAGAAAATCCAAACTCGGGTGGGTTTCAATACCTTAGTCTTTTGACTTTTACTCAAAGTCAAAAGAGTTCGCCAAACTTGGATCCTTTAGCTTACACGGTTCCAATGCAAGGAATAAGGATTGGCAACAGGAGACTGAACATACCAGTTTCGGCTTTCCGGCCTGACTCAAGTGGTTCGGGTCAAACCATGATAGATTCAGGCTCCGAGTTCACTTACTTGGTGGACGCCGCATACAACAAAGTGAGGGAAGAGATAGTACGACTGGCGGGTCCAAAATTAAAGAAGAACTATGTGTATGGTGGAGTATCAGACATGTGTTTCGATGGCAATCCGATGGAAATTGGACGATTAATAGGCAACATGGTGTTCGAATTTGAGAAGGGAGTAGAGATTGTGATAGATAAAGAGAGAGTTCTAGCTGATGTTGGAGGCGGGGTCCACTGCATAGGAATTGGACGGTCAGAGATGTTAAATGCAGCAAGTAACATAATAGGAAATTTCCATCAACAGAATCTCTGGGTGGAGTTTGATGTAGCCAATCGTAGAGTGGGGTTGGGTAAGGCGGACTGCAGCAGATTGGCGTAGGACTCCAAACTAAACCACATATTGAATTTAAAAAGGGCGTACAAAGAAATTATCGGAGGGGCGTGGGAATAGAGATGTAATCCAACGGCCCATATGAATCTAACATATTAGCGATAAGAAAGGTGCATGGTTGGCGATAGAGTGTAAGTTCACGGGAATGGTAATAGATTTGTTGTGTTGACAGAGTTGTGTAAGATAATATTTGTTGGGTTGTTTGTTTCATTAAATTAATTTGAAATCAGAATACCTTAATTAGAGTTATCCGCTTTTAATATTAAAAAAATAATATAATAGCACATTGAATTGAATAATAAATAGAGGGGAGAACAAGTGTCGTGAGACTGCAGCTCCCAAACCCTGAGATATTCTATCCTATCCATCTTCATATTCCCGACAAGCACACTGCCACGATTATATTATGTTTTTTTTTTTTCCACTTTTTTATGCAATTTATATCTAACAATGGATTTATTTTTTATATATAAAATGACTTCTTAATTGCAATATAATAAGTTTTCTTTTTAAATTAGAAAACTATTTTAAATATTAAAAAGTAAGATAAGATAATTTTCTATTATAATTTTTAAAAAATATTTCGAATATTAAAGAATAGAATAATTATTTTTTTTGAAAATAAATATGGCTATAATTACTAATGAAATAATCGTTAACATGAAGTTTTTACTTGTGCACGTGTCCAGGCCACTTGTACATTACATCATGTTCAATCACAGTTATTGTCGGTGATAATTGTACTTGGGATTTGATTTCCCCTGCCAGTTGGCTGCTTCCAATTGAATTTATTTGGAAAAATATGTTTTGGATAGCGGTTTGAATCGGAAAGTCAAATTGAATAAATTAATTTTAATTTAATGATTCAATTAATTGAAAATTTTGATTTAATTTGATTAATATTTTTTAATTTATTTGATTTGATTTAAATATATTAAATAATTAATAAATTAAATAATAAATTATATATATATTTTTATTATATATAATATTAATTTTATTTATACTTTTAAATTTTATATGAATTTATATAAATTTTTTAAATATTATAATTATGTATTCTGATAATATGTATTAATAAATTTATGTGAAATATTTATTAAATTATTTTATTGAAATTAAAAATTAAAAATTAAAAAAAATTATAAATTTCAGTTTGAAGTAACTGAACCAAACCAAACTGATTTTTATCAGTTCGATTCGATTATTTTTTATAATCGATTTTTTTAATTTTTAATATTTATACAATTTGATTTTTAATTTTTTCGATTCGAAATCAAACCGATCGATTGTATAACCCTAAATATATGTATAATCGGAGCTTAATTAATTTTAGATTTTATGTATTTTAAATAAATTGCTTAAAATTTTAGAATTTTTATTAAATTATTTTTAATCAAATAAATCTTAATCAGTTTTAATCGAGTAATGAAATAAAAAACAAGTTATTAGTACATTTTATTTTTATTATTATAAAATTAAATAAATATTAATAGAGTAATCATAAAATTAGAAACGGCTAGCAAGTTGAATAATCGGGATTATAAAATCATGAGTGCCAAACAGGTATAAAGAAGCCATAAAGACATAAATAATGATTCAAATGAAATATTTTCCGTTTTAACAAGAAAAGAAAATTAAAAAAAGGAAATGGTTGAAAGTCCAAACACGTGGATGCACATTATAGATTATAATAATAAAATAAAGTTTGGTCAAGTGTAGTCTATTCTGGTATTGTATTATGTGCAGAGAAGGCAGCAAAGGAAGCAAAGAGAGAGAGAAAGAGAAAGAGAAAGGAGAGGAAGAGCTTAGCTGGCCCAACAGAAAAACCGGTAGGTGTAATCAAAATCACTTCGATAATTTTCTAGAGAACCTAAACACATCAAAGACAGGAGCAGTCATTCTTTTACCTTTAGAAAATCTGGCACTTTCTGCACTTCGGCTGCCAAAGCTGAGCCAACCGTTTTCTTTGACAAAAATATGGGATCGGGATTTACACGATTTCATTCCCTTTATTTACAAAATCAATTTCTACTTTTATTTCTAAAGACCTTCTTTTTTCTCTCTTTGAACAGAGTGAGCATATTTTCTTCCCAGTTTTTATTTTGCACTGTGCACAAGCCTTTTTTTTTTTTTTATAATATATATATATATATATATTCAGCTTTGTCTGGTCTTCCTCTGCCCCTCCAATAAGAAAAGACCCTTAGTCTCTCTGATCCGATTGTCAGTCTGCGAACGAGACGTCAATGAGCCTTTCTATTTCTGCTTATTATTACTCGGCTTAAATTTGTAGTTGTTCTATGAAAAATTTTTCGGCCCTTATCATTTTACCTTAAACCATGTCTAGATTTGCTTGTTACGATTACTAGCCATGGCAGTGCTCAATTTGCTTTTTTCTTTGGTGGCTTGACTCTAGATTTTCCTTGTGAAGTTGGTTCTTCTGGGTTGCATATGGGAGGATGGGATGAAGGCTACAACGATATATTGGCCGAAGATGGTGGTGGCACCCTATCTTGTTCTGACTCCTACACAAATCGGACGGTCCACCTAGATTAGATTTCTTTTTCTTTGAAATTTTGGGATTCTTTGAATTTGTTAATCTGATAACTTCTAGGCTGAGGCCATGTAATTGTCTGCAACAATCATTAAAAATTTATATTTGAAAAAAAAAATCTAGATAAATCCGTATACCTAATTATTTCTATATTTATTTTTTAAAAAGTTAATGGTACAAACCATTTTTATTTTTAATTTTACTACAATTATATCTTTTATTTTTTTATTAATTAAAATTTGATTTTTTAAAATTACTTTAATAATATTTTATAATTAAAAAATTAATAAAATTATCAAGTCAATACGATATTACTATACTTTTACACCATATTAATAAACTATTATAATTAATTAAAAATTTTATATTTTATTTTTGTTATAATTTTACTTTTATATTCTTAGTTTTTATCCATTAAACTATATTAACTAAATACATCCTATCATTTATATAGTTAAAAACTTATAAATTTATAAATTACTTTTTTTTATTAAATATATTTAAAAATTACCATTTATATCATTATTTAATTTTTTAAAAAAATTTTATCAATAATTTTATAATAATAATTTATCTTGATTTTATTTTGATTAAAATTATTATTTATCAATTTTTTTTGAATTTGTCTAATATATTTATTATTTAAGATTATTTTCAAAAATATTATTAAAAAAATAATCTTATTAAATACATTAATTATAAAATATTATAAAATAATTTAAAATAATATTTAATACAATTCAATTTAAAAACAATAAAATATTTATTTAGAATTTTTTTTTCAAATTATTCTTTTAACTCCCAAATATAATATTAATCCATCATTTTTTAAATTATACTAATATTTAGAGTGAATTTAAAAAATTAATAATATATGGATTAAGTATTTAATTGTATCTATAAAAAAATTCATTAATTGGTCCCTCGATTAATTTTAACCGGTAAGTATTATAAAAAAGTCTAAAATACATGTGATATAAAGAGATTAATTAGTAAATTTTTGAAAAATTTGAGAAATCAATTAATAAAATTTTCTAAATCATAAGGACTAAATAGTAAATATTTAATAAAAAAATTAACAGAATTATTAATCAGTAGATTTTTTAAAATATTAAAAACGTTTTAATATATTTTTCAAAATTAAAAAAATTAATTAATGAATTTTTTTATATTATAAGAACTAAATAGTAATTTCTTTTTTTTTGCCATTAAAAACAAAATCCTCTTTCCGAGTTTAATTTTCTTTAATAAAAACTATTAAATATATAGTGTAGTAGTTGTATGAAATTGATTTGAAGATGTACTTGGTTTGGTATAAAAACAAGAACCAAATTGAATTTCAAGTTTGAGTTTGTATTTCATCAATATAGTAATTCAAAGTCCAAACTCACTAATTTCTATAGGCGTGAATTTGCACAAAAACCAACTGGTATACTCGGTACCACATAGACAGCTACGGTCCAACCCTCTTCGCTGGAAAAAGAAAAGAGACCCATTTCGTTTTTAAAAGTGAAGCTTCAATATTTGACTATTGGGCCCAATTTTTATTTTGTTTTTCCCACCGCATTTATCACTATTCTTTTCAAAAAAAAACAAAAACATTAAAATTAGAAAAATGTACGGTCGAATCCCAATTCTGAAATATACTGATAAGCAAAAATAAAAACTGTGAACATAGGTTGAGAGTGCATGTATTCCTCTATATATTTTGATATAAAAGAAATCAAATTATAGAATACACCAAGCATACTACGTGTATATATATTCATGTCATGTTATATATGCATGTGCTGTGTACACCTACGTCCATTTGGATGTGTTATCTATAGATATCAATATGTGCTTGTCTACAAACATGTTTATAAATTTGAGAATCACACAGATAATGCAGTCTAAACTTGAGGTTCATAATCCCTTGTTAAGGTCCAGCTCGCTGGCTTGCTCAAAAAATAAGGCTGAAGTCTAGGAAGAAGATGATATAGATAGAGGGAGTAGAATTAGGCCCAGTCTGCTAACCGTACACAAAATATAAGAAAGAACTGTGAGCTTCTTAATGCCTAACGAAAAATGACTGAATGAGTGTAAAAGACAAATTCTTGTTAAGCGGAAATCATCGAGGCAGCAAATTAAGGTTCTTCATATTGCTGAAAGGGGAAATTTGATAGGAGATCTCCAAGGTTTGATAGGAGATCTCTAAGGTAATCTCGTTTTCTAATGATATAGGGAAATATCTCTCTATAGCATGTCTATGTGTCAGTGCAACATCACAGCACTTCCCAAAACATACTTATGGTACCCTATCTGGACAGACTCCTCAAGCAGAAGCAATTCCACTTTGAGACTCTTCAATACGCCTATCAGATGGATTAATTGCAATCTGATTATACATACAGGGAGTTGAACCCAAAACGGCAAGGCATCACTTTTGCCAGTGCAACAGCTTCAGCTAGTACCCTCTAACCCTCTCAGCCCTCTTCCGAATGAGAAAGCTTCCTTCTCAAAATCTCATTCTCCTTCCGCAGTTTCATAATCTTTGCCTTCAGCGTTTCAACTAGACGATTTGAGGCCAAGTCTTGCTGCTGTTCGACCAATTTTGTTTTGCTAATCACTACTGCAATTTATCAGCGTCCAAACATGATTCTAGTGGAAAAATTAAGTCTCCATACATGTGCCTTAAACTTGACTCAAACTAAGTCATTTATGGCCAGAGAAGCAAAAAATATGCAGAGCCAGCCAGCAAAATAAGGCATTAATAGGACCACCTACTCACATTGCTTTTCCAAATCTTGGAGTTTCTTATTCAACTCATTCTTCTCTTCCTGTTCAACCGAGAGACAATCCCTCAAATCTTGAATCTCGAGATTATCTGTCACATGGCTTATGAAATTACCGATGCTCTGATAAATAAAATCTGATAGAAAATTCGAGAATTCATTTCAAGTTCTGAAACTCACATTTTGACTCCACATCAAAATGGACCCGTTCCAACCTGATTGCTAGAGTTTGCATATGAGATTTATGAGCTGCTAAATCTTGGCGGAGGTGATTCATGGTTGCCTCACTTTTTGCCTTCTCGAGTATTAAGCCTCTGATATGATGTGCAATCATGCATACAAGAATTTAACATACATGAGAAGCATATTTGTATTACGGGAAATCACCTGACGTGGTCCTCTAATTCTCCAACCTTAGTTGTGTAGTCCTGGTTAAGCAATTCCATGCGCTTCCTAAATTCCTGCATATTGTTATGGATACCCACATGTAACGCCCATAGGTGTGAACACAGTTACTTGAAATTTGAGATTCTTCAACAATAAATCAATCAAGAACTTAATTTATCCCTTCAAATTACTCTAGTATCTATAGGAAAATACCACTAGAAATATTAGCCAACGATTTCACCACTTTATAAAGCAAAAGATGAACCTACCTCTTCTTTTCTGAGATTCTCATCACCGAGTCTTTTCACCTCCTCCTTCAGGCTTTGACATTTGATCCGGCTCTCAAGCTGTATCTCATAAAATCATGAAAATTGAGCAACAGAACAGGTACGCAAGTTTAGCTTGTCTAACGAAAATTGCACACCTGATCGGCTATATTATCTAAAGATTCTGTGTACAGCTTAGTTAGCCGCTCATTTTCTGCATTGTGAAAGATGTGGTGAAGAAGATGAAAGAAAGAAATTAGAGATCGACAAGAAGTTCAAATTGACAAAAATAAGCAATGAAAAGGCAATGAAAGCAGGTTGATAGAATTAAAAAATGAATAACCATGTTTCAAACTTAGGCAATTGACTTCAAGAGCCTCTCTCTTCTTGATTTCTGCACTCCAGTTCGATTTCAGCAATTGGATTTCCGTTATTCCACTCTTGAAATCCTGAGAAAACCTTATTTTAGTCAAAATTTTCCCCATACGAAATTAATAGGAAAAAACCCCCCCTCGTTTGGTGAACTAGAAATATGAAGAAAAATAAGTCGGTTAACTATTGTTTTAAATTTAATCAAGTGGAATTTCGCGCAGTTACAAAATGCCATTTCAACAGATTCTTTGGAGAGCTTATATGCCATCTTTCTCTCCGTCTCTTTAATCAAGTCACTTTTAAACACAAGTTTCTCAGTTTGTTTAAGCGACCAACAGAACAAATAACATCCCATTTTCTTTTCGCTTTTCCGTGATTTTTATCGGCAACCAAACAGCGAAAGGTAGAATTAGGTGAGAATCACCTCGTATATCTGATCGAAACTAGAGAGAAGCGAATCGATTTCTTGGTCACTCGTTGCAACCATTGCTCCAAAGTTTTCTGGGTCGCAATATTGAGAATTTTCCGTGGTGTTTTGATACGAAGGCATGTGCAGACTGCATGTGTATTACGCTCTGTATATGGTGTTACGCGCTGTATATGGGTACTGAATATGGATCCAGTGGGGGAACTGGAATCTTTTTTTTTTTTTCAAAAAATAATATATTTTTATATATGTTAATTTGCCCTCACGCTGAAAAATATATGCATATTTTTTTCCTAAATAATTTTCTCTGAGGTTAAAAATTAAAAAAATAGGTATATGAACAATAATATCCACTTTATACATTTGTATATTGCTTATTGCAATTACTAAATATGATTTTTGGATCTCGCAGCTGCTCAGTTTTCTTCAATCACCTGACCTAACCTGAACGTCTTGTCGCTTACTACCGACGGTTATACGCGCAACTTACATGAGAATATGATGCAGCTAACGTTCCCATCAATGCTGAGTCCTAACACACTGTTTTTGAAAGGGATAGAAGTTTTTTATCGGAGTTCACAATTTTAAAATATTTTTTTTTATAGTTCAAAAGGAAGTTAAAGTTTTATAAAGTATCTAAAAATTTTAAATAGAATATTTTCTTAATATATCCATTCATAAGTCTTTTCATTTTTCAAATATAAGATTGTATTTCATAATAAGAAAGTGCTTAGTCTAAATACAACACAAATGGGCTTGATTAGAGAAAAAAAAAATCCAAAAATTAAACTGGAACCTAGTATAACATATAATTAATTAATTAATTTAAAATTCAATAAAATTATCTAATAACATATTACGACTATTTAAATATTTAAAATATTAAAGGTGATTTGATTTAATCTTTTAGTAATAGTTTTTCAATATAATTAATATTTATTCATTATAAATAATTCGATTTAACATTTGATAATATAAAAAGTATCTGTAATATTAAATTATATTAGTTCTCAATTATTATAGGACATTCCTTAAATTAATTTAGGGTAATAAATTTTATCTCAATTATATAAATATTTTTATACAATTATAATATATTCAATTTATCTCCATTTGTTACTTCTAAACCAATTAATGTGTAAGATAAATCAAAATATAAAAGATCTTGTATAAGATTATTTATTAATGTTGTATATTTCATTATAGTTCTATGATTCAGAGTATCATTTCCTATTTAATCCCTTTGAATTCCATATTCAAAGTTGCGATCGGATCTATTCATTAAAAAGAATTGAGTCAATACATTTCTTATGTACTCATAGATACTATATTGGATTTGAATCAGATTTAGGATCAATCCAAATAAGAGGCAGAACCAATAAAGATTTCTTTTTCATTCATCCCTGGAGTTGAATACCTCATTCAAGAATTGTTTTTGATCCAATCCGTAGGAATCAATAAAAAAGGTAAATCCCTTATGATACACCAGATCCGGCTTGGTTATTGATAGAGTGAATAGATCTGCCATTTCTTGAAATCTCTCTTCTAATTCAAAATCATAGTGTAACTGTGTATCCCCTCGTTCCGATCATGGAATAGATGAAATAAATCAAAAAAAGAATTTTTGTTCAAGAAAGAAATCTTATTGGAACTGTCCATATCCCTTTCATCCTTCAGAACCATATCACATCCCGGATATGATGAAATATGATGAATTGAGATGGTATTTTGTTATCTTGAATATATTAACTATTTCTTTATTTTTCGATCGCCTGGAAGGGACAAAAGAAACATCTTGTTCTTTTTTCAATAATTTCTAATTTCTAGTGGACCTCTCAGTAGGGTTCGAACCCAAATGAAGTTCTGACGATCTGTCAGAGAAAAAAGAACGAATGGATCTTGTAGGATTCCCAAGATATTTTTTGATTTCTTCTGAAAGCCGGGACATTGAGAAATATCCAGAAAGGCATTTAGGGAATCGGTCTGATTCTATCTCTGTTCGTTCCGTTTGAAGAAAGGTCTTTCTTTTAGTCATTGAATCTTTCTTTGATTGATCAATATGTGATATTTCGAATCCTCATTACTAATGGAATCGAAATGATCTCCGGATTGATCAGAAGATCCCTTCAATTAGCTAGAATTCCTTCCTTGAACGAAACTAGATCTTGTGGAATCCTATTGAATATTTGATGATATATTCCGTGCCTTGCTAAAAAACCAATCCTTGTTTACCAACCACACATTGTCTAACCAAATCCAATTCTCTCTCGATATGTTCCTCAAAAAATCCGATTCGTGCGGATTATTCCCCCAACTAAGTCAAAGGATCACTTACACAACTATTACTAGAATAATCCATACATACAAGTTATTTTTCATATGAATTTTTCAGAGGGATCAGTTCAATACACTTATTTATAAAATAAGTACCAATATATTAATTCTACATATTTCATATATCTCAATTTATGAGATTAGCTATTTGCTCTGAAAGGAAAGAATATAATATGTACTAGTTTTAATAGTTTTAATTATTATCCAATTATAATAAGAATATCGATAAAAATATTTGGAGATGTTATTTAAATATAATAGAAATCTCACCGTTATAATTATGTTATAATTTCCTTTGTATAATATGATTTCATGAATTTTGTCTTTACTTAAATTTAATTAAATTAACATTAAAAATAAATAATTATTTTTATAAAATTATATTTAAATACTTAAAATATATAAAAAATAATATCATTTACGATGAATAAATTAACTGTAGGTATATTACTAACAATCTCCAAAAACAACATACAACCATAGATCTAGTGTCAATAACACAAAAGCAAGATCCCATAGAGGCAGCCAAAGTTAACCTCTCCACATAGAAGCATTGCTAAAGGCTAGACAAAATGTCAACTAAAAAGGAGCCTAAAAGTCGTAAAGGAAAGAGAAAATCAGAAAGAGATTTTTCTCCCAAAAAACATCATTCTTTCGTTTGACAGATTTTAAAACCTCAACCTTTATCAAACACAAATTTAAAGGTTTTAAGTTTTGAAAAATCTTTTAGATTGCAACAAGGCTAAAATTTCGATTGCAACCATGACGAAGAGTTTACTGAAGCCCACTTAACATAATATTCTAGACAGCTATGGAAATAAAAGGGCCAAGCAGTATATTGTAACAGATGATGCCCCTGCTCCCTCATGATACTAGCTCTCTTTTTCTCTTCTTTCACTTCCTATTTAATTTGGAGAAACACACACATACATGCCCCATGGATCCAATAGAGGTGCAATAGGACACACTTGCACTCAATTTTCCCTTTAAAATGCATTTTTTATTCACAAAATTATAATCTTTTCACTTTGTTCTTACACTAAAAAACGTCCCTTCTATTTCCATTAAAATTTGGATTTTTCACCTTTTTAGATTCCTAAAGTTAATTTTTTTTATTAATTAAAATAAATTTGTTATATATATTATTACGACACAATGTAAAAAAACTCACAAACAATCACACAAAATAAAAGAAGAGATAAGAAAGGAAAACATAAAAATTTAATGAGGTTGGATCGTGATGACCGCTGGATTTCTTCACCCCAGAACAGGGGCTTGACCCCAGCCAAAGGCCCATGACACAGAGGCCCACGTACTTGATACCCCCCAACAAGCCTGGCTCATCCCAGCTTCCGGGCCGGGCTCGACCAAGCTTCCTCACTCAGTCCAGCCTGATCCCTGACCAGCAGACCCCTCTCAGGCCCAGCGTCCAGCCCAACTCTCGGCCCAGCCCGGGGTCCAGAACAGTACTCACCAGACAGCCTGGCAGATCCGCTCGAACGTACGCATGAGGAGAATCAGAGGCCGTTACGCATGTAACAGGTAGCTGATACCCTAGTACACCCGAATCTGTATGGCAGAGATGCGTGGCCCAATCCTGGAGAGACCTTTACACGTCACCAGCAAGCAAGACAATGTATAAAAGAGGAGTCCCCTCCTCAGAAAGTTTAAGCCTTATTCTGTAACACAAAACCCTTGAAAAACCCTATTGGATCTCAGATCATCAATTGGCGCCGTCTGTGGGAAACGAAGGAGATCTTTTCATCACCGGAGTTTTCACTTTCAAAACCCACTGAGATCCACAATGGCAAACCACCAAGAAAGTAACCTTAATATTCCAAATGACTTAAGCTCCGCCCAAGAGGGGCAGCAGTTCTCTTTTTCTAGCCCTACGACGTTAAATAACCCAACACCCATCTCTCTTAATCCCTCGCCAGGCTTGGCAGGGAATACTCCCACCATGACCCTGTCTCACCAAGACATTCAAACCATGGCTCTCCAGCTACAAACCACTGCTCACTGGTTGGGGCAGATAATGCAACAAAGGGGACTTAGCACCCCAGTAAACGCACTCCCAGTAGTGGAGGAACCCAGAACCGATGAACCCCGACCCACCTCTATCCGCCTCCAAACTAACAACCACGATGCCGGAGAAGAGGAAGAACTGGAGGCCCGAATCCATGGGAGAAGGGCAAGAGAGATGATAGAAAATGAAGAGGTGGACGACTATTCTGCTGAAACAACCAGGGAAACGGGAACTGAAACAGAGGAGGAAGAATGTAGTTTGGGCAAAAGATCCAACCCAGAAGACGAGATAATGAACTAAAAACTGAAAAGGTTGAAGGAGCAGCTCCTAGCCGAGCTAGGTAAGAAAGATCAGAGTCAAACCTCCTTGCCTACTTCTTCTCCCTTCTCAAAGGTAATGCAGCAGGAGACCGTTCCCAAAAAGTTTATGATGCCGCCGATGGCGGCCTATAATGGGGCTGGAAACCCGAGAGAACATGTCATGAACTATAAGACCTTCATGGAGTTGCAAACTCTGTCAGATGCTCTGATGTGCAAGGTGTTCCCAACAACGCTCTCGGGGCCAGCGAGGGCATGGTTCAACAGCCTGGAGGCCGGAAGCATTAAAAGTTTTGGAGACCTTGCCCTCCGCTTCATTAGCCGGTTCGTAGCCGGGGTGCCAGCAGATAGGAAGACAAGCTATCTGGAAACAGTTAGGCAAAAAGCTGGTGAATCTCTCAGAGAGTATGTCGCCCGTTTCAATACGGAGGCCCTGCAGATTCCCGAGCTCGACGAAGGAAGGGCGGTAGAGGCCATGCAAAAGGGAACAACCTCTGCCGAGTTCTTTGGTTCTTTGAGCAGGAAACCTCCGACCTCACTGGCCGAGTTGATGAAGAGGGCGGAAAAGTACATAAGGCAGGATGACGCCTTAGTAACGAGTAGATTTGCCAAAGGGGTGGCAGGAAAAGAGAAAGCCCCGGAGGAAGGAAGGCTGGAGAAACACGAGAAGAAGCGTGGGAAGAGGCCTGAGCCATATAAGCAGGCCTGGGAAAGAAGGGATCAAAGGCCCCCCTCTCCTCCCAGGGCTCATGAACCACGAGTGCTCCCCCCTTGGGTTCCTGAGAAGCCTACTCCCCTCAACGCTTCCAGAGCCGAAGTGCTC
Organism: Manihot esculenta; assembly: GCF_001659605.2. Taxonomy (NCBI): domain Eukaryota; kingdom Viridiplantae; phylum Streptophyta; class Magnoliopsida; order Malpighiales; family Euphorbiaceae; genus Manihot; species Manihot esculenta. Next base: position 6,021,965 of record NC_035162.2, on the reverse strand, counting down.
ATGGCAGTCCAGGATAAGGAGTTCCTCCAGTGGCCTAAACCCATGAGGTCGGAAGCAGATCAGAGGAATCCTGACAAGTATTGTCAGTACCACCGGACACACGGCCACGATACAAATAACTGTTTTCAGTTAATCACGGAGATTGAAAGATTGATAAAAAGGGGGCATCTCAAAAATTTTGTGAAGAAACCGGAGGGGCAGAGGCCTCTGCCCAGTCCGGCAGCCCAGATGCCCAGGAGAACCGGAGCTGGACCAGTGAATGATGGGTCTAGTGGGACTATTAATATGATTGTTGGAGGAACTGGAGGACGGATGAGCCGTCGAGGAAAGAAGAGAAACCGGGAAGGAGAGATCAACAATGGCGAGGTCATGCAGATCGTTGAACACTCACCCATGGCCATCGTTTTCTCTTCAGAAGATGCACAGGGCATTCAGATGCCCCATGATGACGCGCTTGTTATTGAAGCAGTCATTCATAATTTTCGGGTGAAGAAGGTTCTGGTGGATGATGGGAGTAAGGTCAATCTATTGCCATATCGGGTTTTCCAGCAGATGGGAATCCCGGAGGAACAGCTGGTTCGGGACCAGTCACCCATCAAAGGGATCGGAGGAGCACCGGTATTTGTAGAAGGGAAGGTGAAGCTGGCCCTTACCTTGGGAGAAGCACCCAGAGCTCGCACCCATCATGAGGTGTTTTTGGTGGTTAAACTCCCACTGAGTTACAATGCGATTTTAGGGAGGCCGGCGTTGTTTAGCTTTGAAGCTGTCACCAGCATCAGGTATTTGGCACTCAAGTTTCCAACGGAAGAAGGAGTGGGAATGGTTCGGGGCAGCCAGGAAGAAGCAAGGGCGGTATACTTGGCCACAGTAACAGAACCAAGCTCAACTGGAGAAGCGCTCGACTCGGAAGTTCTGGAGGTCAGAGATGAAACAAAAGAAGCCCGGACAGAGCCAGTTGGAGAATTGGAGACCTTCCCCTTATCAGAAGCAGATGCAAGCAAGATTTTCAGTCTTAACGCCAACCTCACCAAAGAACAAAAAGGTGAAGTCATGACTCTGATCCGAGGTCACGCGTCGACCTTCGCATGGAAGCCCTCAGACATGCCAGGAATTGACCCCAAAGTGATGACACACCGATTGAATGTCCTCCCCGAGGCCAGACCAGTGAAGCAAAAGAAGAGAGTAGTAGGAAGAGAAAAACAGCAAGCCACCCGGGAGGAAGTGCAGAAGTTAGAAGAAGCAGGCTTTATTAGGGAAGTAATGTACCCACAATGGTTGGCAAATCCTGTGTTAGTCAAAAAAGCCAATGGCAAATACAGGATGTGCATAGATTTCACCGACCTAAATAAAGCCTGCCCCAAAGATTGTTACCCCCTCCCCGATATTAATAAAATGGTCGATTCAACGGCCGGATTTGATTATATGTCTTCTTTGGATGCTATGTCTGGTTATCACCAAATCCCAATGGAGAAGTCGGATGAGGAGAAAACCTCATTTATAACTGAAGACGGGACTTACTGCTACAAAGCTATGCCTTTCGGATTAAGAAACGCCGGGGCAACTTACCAACGATTAATGAATAAAATCTTTAAGAACCAGATTGGCAGGAATGTAGAAGTGTATGTGGATGACATGGTGGTTAAAAGTTCAACTTTTCAACAACACATAGCAGATCTAAGGGAGATATTTGGGGTGTTAGATCAATACATAATGAAGTTAAACCCAGCAAAATGTGCTTTTTTCATCAGGGGAGGAAAGTTCTTGGGATACATGGTGAGTGGAAGAGGCATTGAGCCTAATCCGGAGAAAGTAGAAGCCATATTGAATATGCCAGAGCCGACCTGCGTAAGGGACGTCCAGAGATTAACCGGGAGAGTGGTGGCGCTTAACCGATTTATGTCGAAGTCAGCAGAAAAGTGTTTACCATTCTTCAAAAAGTTGAGAAAGGTACCAAACTTCAAATGGACGGAAGACTGCCAAAAAGCTTTCGCGGAACTTAAGAAATATCTTAGCTCGCCTCACGTGCTCAGCAGTCCCATAAAAGGGGAAGAGCTTCTGATATATTTGGCAGCCTCAGAACAGGCAATCAGCGCGGTACTAGTAAGGGTAGAAGGAGGAGAGCAGAAACCTGTTTTCTACATCAGCAAGGTACTTAGAGACACTGAGGTCAGGTACTCGAACATTGAAAAATTGGCTTATGCCTTGTTGTTAGCAGTCCGGAAATTCAAAGTTTATCTGGAAGGCCACCAAGGAGTTGTGATGACGAACCAACCCTTAAAGAAGGTCCTACGTAGGCCGGAAACTTCAGAACAGATGTTAGCATGGTCCGTGGAAATCAGCCCCTACTGTCTGGAATACCGACCTCGAACAGCAATAAAATCTCAAGCGCTGGCTGACTTCATAGCAGAATGCTCATTCAACGAGGAGAAGGAAGAATCATCCTCGGAGATGCCTAGAAAGGAAGGAGAGCGAGAGCTTTCCCAAGAATTTAGCTGGAAGCTATATGTAGACGGAGCATCAGGATCTGAGGGCAGCGGCGCAGGGATAATGCTTAAGGGGCCGGAGGGCTTCAAAGTGTGTTATGCTTTACGGTTAGAATTCAAGGCTTCTAACAATATGGCCGAGTACGAGGCCTTGGTGAATGGGATGTTGGTAGCCTCGGAAGTAGGGGTAACCGACCTCGAAGTAAATAGTGACTCTCAACTGGTGATCAACCAGGTGACGGGGGTATATCAAGCCAGAGACCCCATCATGCAGAACTATCTTGATAAAGTAAAAGCCATAGAAGCCGAGCTCGCAGAACGGGGAGTTATTGTCAGATTTCAAAGAATACCTCGGGATGAAAATGAGGAGGCAGACCTGCTTAGTCGATTGACCAAAGAAGAATTAGAGCAGCTCCCTGACGAAGTATACATACAGCATATCCGCACACCTGCTTTCAAGAAGACAAACACGGTACTGCAGGTGGACCAGAGCCCAACTTGGATGAGCCCCTATCTGAAATATTTGGAGAAGGGCGAACTCCCTGAAGATAAAGACGAAGCCAGAAAGATAGCAGCTCGAGCTGCCAATTACCAAGTAATAAGGGGAACTTTGTACAGAAAGGGGAAGTCCAGCCCATGGCTCCGGTGTGTAAGTCCGGAAGAAGCTGCAAGGGTAATGGAGGAAATACATAGAGGCCTATGTGGGGCTCACGAGGGAGCAGAGACATTAGCTAACAAAATATTCAGGCAAGGATACTACTGGCCCACTGTTAAGAAAGAAGCAGAAGAGTTTGTCCGAAGGTGCGACGTATGTCAGAGATTTGCTAATGCCATCAGGACCCCTGCCACTCCTCAAGCAAGCATATCCAGTCCATGGCCTTTCTCGCAATGGGGAATTGACATCCTGGGCCCTTTCCCCAAGACTACGGGGCAAAGAAAATTTGTAGTGGTAGCTGTGGAATACTTCTCGAAATGGCCAGAGGCAGAAGCAATAGCAACAATCACAGCCAGAAAGATGATAGATTTCGTATGGGGGCATATCATCTGCAGATTTGGCATACCCAGAGTGCTTATCTCAGACAACGGCAGACAATTTGACTGCAACACTTTCAAAACCTTCACGACGAACGTGGGCATATGGCATAAGTTCTCCTCCGTGGCCCATCCTCAGACCAATGGTCAAACGGAAGTCACTAACAGAGCAATCCTCCAAGGATTAAAAAAGCGGCTGGATGGTGCAAAGGAAAATTGGGCAGAAGAACTCAATAGTATCCTATGGGCACTCCGAACTACTCCCAGAGCACCCACTAAGGAAACACCGTTCGCACTCGCTTACGGTACAGAGGCCGTAGTTCCAGTTGAATTACAGATCCCCACTCATCGAGTTCAATTTCTCAGTGAAGACACTAATGGGGACAAGTTAAGAAGCAACCTGGATGCTCTTGAAGAAGTTAGGGAAGAAGCACAAGTCCGAACTGCTGCTTATCAACAACGAGCGGCAAGATATTATAATCAAAAGGTCAGAGAAAGAAGCTTAAAGGTGGGAGACCTGACTTTAAGAAACTTGGAAGCTACAGGGAAAAGAGCAGCCGCAGGCAAGCTAGCACCGACCTGGGAAGGTCCATTCAAGGTGACAAAAGTGGTTAAGCCCGGGGTATACCGAATTGAAGATATGCAAGGAAACCCCGAGCCCCACGCCTGGAACATCCAGCACTTAAAAAGGTACTTCCCTTGAAATATATGTAAAGAAAAATATTGTACTCTGAAAGGCACAAATAAATAAAATAACGCCATCCTTTACGCAATGATGTTATCTCCATTAAGAATGTTACTTCTCTTTGAAAAAGAAAGAACAAAACTAGAAGACCGGGATCCCCAAGATCTCCCGGATGCAAGACCAGGATCCCCAAGATCTCCTGGCAAAAGAAGACCTCCTTGAGACATAGAGACCTCCTGGAGGTAGAAGACCGGGATCCCCAAGATCTCCCGGATGCAAGACCAGGATCCCCAAGATTTCCTGGCACAAAGAAAACCTCCTTGAGACATAGAGACCTCCTGGAGGTAGAAGACCAGGATCCCCAAGATCTCCTGGCAAAAGAAGACCTCCTTGAGACATAGAGACCTCCTGGAGGAAGAAGACCAGGATCCCCAAGATCTCCTGGCAAAAGAAAACCTCCTTGAGACACAGAGACCTCCTGGAGGTAGAAGACCGGGATCCCCAAGGTCGTCCCGGAATTACAAGACCAGGATCCCCAAGATCTCCTGGCAAAAGAAAACCTCCTTGAGACACAGAGACCTCCTGGAGGTAGAAGACCGGGATCCCCAAGGTCGTCCCGGAATTACAAGACCAGGATCCCCAAGATCTCCTGGCAAAAGAAAACCTCCTTGAGACATAGAGACCTCCTGGAGGTAGAAGACCGGGATCCCTAAGATCTTCCGGATGCAAGACCAGGATCCCCAAGATTTCCTGGCACAAAGAAAACCTCCTTGAGACATAGAGACCTCCTGGAGGTAGAAGACCAGGATCCCCAAGATCTCCTGGCAAAAGAAGACCTCCTTGAGACATAGAGACCTCCTGGAGGAAGAAGACCAGGATCCCCAAGATCTCCTGGCAAAAGAAAACCTCCTTGAGACACAGAGACCTCCTGGAGGTAGAAGACCGGGATCCCCAAGGTCGTCCCGGAATTACAAGACCAGGATCCCCAAGATCTCCTGGCAAAAGAAAACCTCCTTGAGACACAGAGACCTCCTGGAGGTAGAAGACCGGGATCCCCAAGGTCGTCCCGGAATTACAAGACCAGGATCCCCAAGATCTCCTGGCAAAAGAAAACCTCCTTGAGACATAGAGACCTCCTGGAGGTAGAAGACCGGGATCCCCAAGGTCGTCCCGGAATTACAAGACCAGGATCCCCAAGATCTCCTGGCAAAAGAAAACCTCCTTGAGACATAGAGACCTCCTGGAGGTAGAAGACCGGGATCCCCAAGGTCGTCCCGGAATTACAAGACCAGGATCCCCAAGATCTCCTGGCAAAAGAAAACCTCCTTGAGACATAGAGACCTCCTGGAGGTAGAAGACCGGGATCCCCAAGATCTCCCGGATGCAAGACCAGGATCCCCAAGATTTCCTGGCACTAAGAAGACCTCCTTGAGACACAGAGACCTCCTGGAGATAGAAGACCGGGATCCCCAAGGTCGTCCCGGAATTACAAGACCAGGATCCCCAAGATCTCCTGGCAAAAGAAAACCTCCTTGAGACACAGAGACCTCCTGGAGGTAGAAGACCGGGATCCCCAAGGTCGTCCCGGAATTACAAGACCAGGATCCCCAAGATCTCCTGGCAAAAGAAAACCTCCCTCAGACATAGAGACCTCAGTAAAGAAGAAGACCGGGATCCCGTAGAACTCCCGGAAAAACAAAATAAAGGATAGCCGGTGAGGCCCTAAGGTCACCCCGGCACAGCCAGGATCTCGTAAGACCTCCGGAAGGTAAGAATAGTTGGTAAAGGACTTCAGGGCCCCCCCCCCCCCCCAAAAAAAAAAAAAAAAAAAAAAAGGGTCGAGCTCCCAGCTCGGACCGATAAGCCCAAGACCGAGCTCCTAGCTCGGATAGATTCATTTCTTCAAAAGATCAAGATACGAAAGCCAAAAACAAAGGTCGAGCTCCCTCCATAGAAGAACTCATAAATCCTTAGGAGGATATTCAGGCTATAATCAAAAGCCTAAATCAGTTTATTTAAAATAAATATACAAAGTCACAACGAAGAAAGAAGGACTAGAAGTCAAAAACTAGCATGACAGTTGCCATCAAATGGGTACGAGATTTGATCTCTCAGACGATAGCTAAGAGCTGAACTCACAACTTAAGATTAATTTAGAGCTTCTGAATAAACATATGAAGTCTACATCACACATACGAAGAGTAAAGATAAATGTCAAAGAATATGAAAAACAAAAAGGAAAACTAATATTCCATTAATAACTATTACAATTTATTTCTCCGGTGAGGAAGGAGGATGAATAGTCCTTAAAGGACTTACATCAATAAACCCACCCTCACTATTTCTATTTACAGCCACCCCTGAAGGAAGCTCGGTGTCCTTCGGACCAGCGCTCTCAATAGTAGGGGCAATTTCTGACCCAGGGTGAAGGCCTTCTTTCACAGAATCAGGATCGTCCTCCTCCGACCCTAGCTCGGATCCCTTTGAAGAAGACTCAGCTGGCCGATCTCGGTCCCTCCGGCAATCTCCTCGGGGCAAAGGGAAATCATCCTCCCCGTATAGCACTGACTCGCCATCTGAGTCCACTTCGCGCCTACGAAGCTTGGCCAAAGGAATATCAGGAGCCTGTCTAGCTTCTCTTAAACCGCGATTGTAGCCAGTTACATACATGCGGTAGGCCTTATCAAAGATAGCCTGTTTCATTTCACTAGAAGCTTTATACTCATCAAGATGTTCTTCACAAGCCTCGGCTACAAATTCCTCAAACTCAGAAGAATCTTTGTAGTCCTGAAGATGAGCTTCACAGGCCTGATCAATTTTACCCTTTAGCTCATCAGACTCCTGATACTCCGCTATGTACTGATCGCGCTTCCGCTGAGCCTTCTCTTCGGCATACTTTACCACCTCAAGCAGGGCTAAACATTTACGTTCCAAAACTCTGACTTCATTTTTCAGCTGTTGTTGGCGAAGGTCGAACTCTTCAGCCGAGGAAGTCAAGTCTCTGATACGGTCAGAGCTTGTGCTCAACTCCTGCTCAAGGACCTGCACCCGAGCTAAGGCCATCTCTCTCTGAGCCTTTACTTCCTCCAGATGAGTCTGAAGTCCTTCGAAATCAGCCTTTAAGGCATCAAATTGGCGCTGGACTTCAGCTTTCTGGCTAACGGCCTCATCCCTCTCCTTGAGAGCCTCTGTCATAGAGGACAGCTGCTCTAGCACTCCTCTACAGCGAACCTCCAAGGTAGCTGCCCTCTCATCAGCCTCCTGGAGAACATTGCGAGTCCGAGACAACTCATCTTCTAAGGACGAGGTATGCTTGGCCGTCTCGGCTGTTTTCTCTTCAGCCTTTTTGAGGGCCTCCAACGCAGAATGCAATTCCACCTGGAGGGACTGGATCTGCTCCCGAGCAGCTACCAAATTGCCCCTCGCATCACTTGTAACGCCCCGGAAATCCGGACCGCTACCGGCGCTAGGATTCAGGTCGGCTTAAGGCCGCCGGAACCCGTAGCAAGCCTACATACATCCTGTTCACCTGTTTAATCCCATACATGATCAACAAACATACATAAGAATTAAAAACTTTTCTTTTTCTTCATTCACCAAACTCAACCTGTGCATGCACTATATTCTTCATATACATAAACATTAATCCCTCTGTGGGATTTCATCAAAGCCTCAAGGGCTATACATCATATGGTGAGTTGGTTTACATCAATATCAAAACACAAGATCATGTACATACCAAGGGATTAACATATACTATGGTCAAGCACAACTCTATCCTCAATAACATAATTACATTACATTCTTATCATTTTTCATGTCCACATACTCTAGCTATTACATACATATGACTTTTCTCTTCTTTTCTTCTCTATCACTCCCGTACCTGCAAACCTGGGGGTTAGGGGAGAGGGGTGAGCTAAAAGCCCAGTGAGCAGAAACTAAAAACATTATATTAAAGTTCATGCTTTCATGAAATGCATCATATCACAGACAATCCACATCAAGGGTGAACCTGTCACCAATTAGTCCCAACATAGTCTCATGCCAGGCCGTAGCATGGGGTCCTGGTCTCCCTGTCATAACATACATAAAGTCTCGTGCCAGGCCGTAGCATGGGGTCCTGGTCTTCCTGTCATCTCATATATAAAGCCTCGTGCCAGGCCGTAGCATGGGGTCCTGGTCTTCCTGTTATAACATATATAAAGCCTCGTGCCAGGCCGTAGCATGGGGTCCTGGTCTTCCTGTTATAACATATATAAAGTCTCGTGCCAGGCCGTAGCATGGGGTCCTGGTCTCCCTGTCATAACATATATAAAGTCTCGTGGACTAATTGGATCATACAGCATTCACCCACAACCACAAAATGAAATGCAATGCGACATATTCGTGAACTAATGCAATCAGCCTATTACATGTCATCATGATGCATGAAACATGCTCAAAACATTTAATTGCTTGATTTAAAACATTAAACTTGTTTCCACTCACTTCTGGTTAGCTCTGACCAGACACTGAAGCAGCTCACTCACTGCTGGGGTCCTCGGTTCCTCGGGTCCGAACCTACACAGGTGGACTCCAATGAGGGACCAAACATATATAAACACAACTCTAATACATCCCCCAAAAACCCCTAAAACATCATGAAAACATCACAGAAAATATGCATGAAACGGCTGAACAGGGCACCTTCGGCGGCACCTTCGGCGGCCGAAAGTCCTGGACAGAGACGAAACTCAGCTAGGTTCGGCGGCACCTTCGGCGGCCGAAAGTGCCAGACAGAGACGAAAGTCTCTTTTCGGGGGCACCTTCGGCAGCCGAAAGCTGCCTTCACAAGAGGGGTTCGGCGGCCGAAACTCCCTTCGGCTGCCGAACCTGGTTTCTGCCAAACGGCAGAAACTTGGTTCAAATGAACCTCCTGCCTCCCAAAACCATAGATCATGCATATTTCTCAACCAAAACACACATACAAGTTCCTAGGGGTCTCAAACATGCATATACCCCATCTACAACACTTCATTCACACACAATCAAGCTACATTGCTCAAACATCATCAAAACCCCATAGACTCAACATATGTCCTAACATGCATTTCTACCCATAGATCTTACTTAAAACTTGTTTAAAACATAAAAAGGGTTCAAGATCGACCCTTACCTCTTGAAGAAACGAGAGGAAAGCGATCCTAGCTTGGAGATGGAGAGATTAAGCTCTTTGAACCTCCAAGCACTCAAAACTGGCTCAAAGCTCACAAATCTTCAAAACAAAGTTATAAACTTGTTAAAACTATGAAAGATCTAGAGGAAACACTCAAGATCGAGGGAGGAACGGTGGAGACTCACCTTGGCCGACAATGGGAGAGAAAAAAGCTCGCCCGTGCGGACCAAGGGGACCCTTTTATAGTGGCTGGCCAGGCCACGTTCGGGGGCCGAATGTGCCTCCGCATCCATGCAATGTTCGGCGGCCGAACATGAGGTTCGGCGGCCGAACCTGCACTTCCCTCACTTAGACTTTCGGGGGCCTAACGTGCCTCCCAAAGTCCATGCATGTTCGGCGGCCGAAAGTGAGTTTCGGCGGCCGAACCTGGGTTTTTCCTTAAAGAATTTTCATGCAAAAACTTATTTAAGATCATACTTAAAACATTAAAATACATGAAAACATTTTATAAAAACATGCTTTTACCCTTCTAGAGGTTTCCGACACCCAAATTCCACCGGACGGTAGGAATTCCGATACCGGAGTCTAGCCGGGTATTACATTCTCCCCCCCTTAAGAACATTCGTCCCCGAATGTTCCTCAACTAGTACATGCATAGCGAAACAAACATAACATACACACATATAGCACATGGAACACATCTCAACTAACCTTAGAAGAGGTGGGGGTACTGCTGGAGCATGGACTCCCGGGTCTCCCAAGTGCATTCTTCCAAATTGTGGTGGTTCCAAAGGACTTTCACCATCGGGATTTCCTTGTTCCTCAACTTTCTGATCTGAGTGTCAAGAATCCGCACTGGCTGTTCAACATAAGTGAGATCCTCTTGGATCTCCACATCAGGCTCGCTAAGAACCTTGCCCGGATCTGACACGAACTTCCTCAACATGGAAACATGGAAAACCGGATGGATTCTTTCCATAGAAGCAGGCAAGTCCAGCTTGTATGATACATTCCCAATCCTTTGCAGGACTTCAAAGGGTCCAATGTACCGCGGAGCTAGCTTACCCTTTTTACCAAATCGAACCACCCCTTTCATCGGAGACACCTTGAGCAATACTAGATCCCCCTCCTGAAACTCTACCTGTTTCCTGCGGATGTCTGCATAACTTTTCTGCCTGCTGGTGGCAGTCTCTATCCTTTCTCTGATAATGGGCACCACCCTGCTGGTGATCTCAACAAGCTCAGGCCCTGCTAAGGACCTCTCTCCTACCTCTTCCCAACAAACGGGTGACCTGCACTTCCTCCCATATAAAGCTTCATAGGGAGCCATCCCTATGCTAGCATGATAGCTGTTATTGTAGGCAAACTCCACCAAAGGTAGATGTTGCTTCCAAGAACCGCCAAAATCTAGCACACACATTCTGAGCATATCTTCTATGGTCTGGATGGTCCTCTCTGACTGTCCATCAGTCTGGGGGTGGAAGGCAGTACTGAAATCTAACCTGGTACCCATAGCACTCTGCAGACTCCGCCAAAACCTGGAGGTGAACTGGGGCTCTCTATCTGACACTATAGATACCGGGACCCCATGTAGTCTGACGACTTCATCCACATAAACCTGCGCTAACTTATCCACAGAGTAGTTGCTCCTAACTGGAATGAAGTGAGCAGATTTGGTGAGTCTGTCCACAATCACCCATATGGAGTCTAGTCTGTTGGATGTTGCCGGTAACCCCACTACAAAGTCCATAGCTATGTTCTCCCATTTCCATTCTGGAATAGGTAGCGGGTTAAGCATTCCAGCCGGCTTCTGATGTTCCAGCTTCACCCTCTGACATATTTCGCAGGCTGACACGAATTGTGCCACTTCCCTCTTCATAGCTGGCCACCAATACACCCTCTTCAGATCTTGATACATCTTGGTGGCTCCAGGGTGAATGCTGTATCTTGCATTATGAGCCTCTCTCATAATGTCTCCTTTAAGCCCGATGTCATCTGGTACACATAGTCTGTTCCCATAGCGGAGGATCCCCTTATCATCAAATCTGAACTCACTATCTTTGCCTGACTGAACAGTCCTGGCAATCTTCACTAACTCTGGGTCCTCGTGCTGTTTCTGAGCCACTTGCTCCAGAAACACGGGGGTTACTTTCATCTGTGCAATCAAAGCACCTGTACCAGACAACTCCATCTGTAGACCCTCCTCAATGAGCTTATAAAATTCTTTCACCACCGGTCTCCTCTCTGCCGTGATGTGGGATAGACTGCCAAGTGATTTCCGGCTTAAGGCATCAGCTACTACATTAGCCTTACCCGGATGGTACTGTATCTTACAATCATAGTCACTGAGCAGTTCTACCCATCTCCTCTGCCTCAAGTTCAAATCTCTCTGACTCAAGATGTGCTGCAGGCTCTTATGATCTGTGAAGATCTCACATTTTACCCCATAGAGGTAATGCCTCCACATCTTGAGGGCAAAGATAACTGCTGCCATCTCCAGATCGTGTGTGGGGTAATTCATCTCATGCCTCTTTAGCTGTCTAGAAGCATAAGCGATCACCCTACCATTCTGCATCAACACACAACCCAAGCCTACTCTGGATGCATCACAGAATACTGTGAAGTCCTCATTGCTGGTTGGCAGAGCTAACACTGGTGCTGAAGTCAACCTCTTCTTGAGCTCCTCAAAGCTTTCTTCACATCGATCGGTCCAATCGAACCTCTGATTCTTTCTGGTCAATCTGGTTAAAGGAGCTGCAATCTTGGAGAAGTCCTGTACGAACCTCCTGTAATAACCAGCCAAACCCAAGAAACTTCTGATCTCTGTCACTGAGGTGGGTCTGGGCCAGTTAGTCACAGCCTCTACTTTCTTGGGGTCTACCTCTATTCCATTCTCTGACACTATATGCCCCAAGAATGATATGCTCCTTAACCAGAACTCACACTTGGAGAACTTGGCATATAAGCCATGTTCCCTCAAGGTCTGCAAAACTATCCTCAGATGATGGGCATGCTCCTCTGCATTCCTGGAATACACTAGGATATCATCTATGAAGACAATAACGAAGTGATCCAGGTATGGTCTGAATATTCTGTTCATGAGGTCCATGAATGCTGCAGGGGCGTTGGTTAACCCAAACGGCATTACAAGGAACTCATAGTGCCCATATCTGGTCCTGAAGGCCGTCTTTGGCACGTCCTCCTCTCTGATTCTCAACTGATGGTACCCGGATCTCAGATCTATTTTGGAGAAACAACCCGCTCCTGCTAGCTGGTCGAATAGATCGTCGATCCTTGGCAATGGGTACTTATTCTTGATGGTGACTTTGTTCAACTGCCTGTAGTCGATACAAAGCCTGAGGGATCCATCCTTTTTCTTCACAAAGAGTACTGGAGCACCCCAAGGTGAGGTACTCGGTCGGATGAAACCCTTGTCTACCAGTTCCTGCAACTGTTCTTTTAACTCTTTCATCTCGGCTGGTGCCATCCTGTAGGGAGGGATAGAGATCGGTCTGGTACCAGGCATTAACTCAATTTCGAACTCTATCTCCCTAGCAGGTGGTAACCCTGGCAGCTCGTCTGGGAAAACGTCTAAGAACTCACTCACCACAGGCACTGAGGCGGGCTCTCTAACATGACTATCCAACTCCCTCACATGAGCTAGAAACCCCTGACATCCCCTCCTAAGCAACCTACGAGCCTGAAGAGCTGAAATTAGACCTCTAGGTGTACCCCTATTGTCTCCTCTGAAGACGACCTCTGACCCATCCTGACATCTGAACTTAACTACTTTGTCCCTGCAGTCCAAGGTAGCACCATGGGTAGATAGCCAATCCATCCCTAGAATGACGTCAAAGTCTGTCAAATCTAGAACCACAAGGTCGGCGGACAAGCATCTTCCCTCTATAAAAACTGGACTACACTGGCAGACTGACTCTGCAACTGACGGGTCACACTTGGGTCCACTGACCCATAGGGGACACTCTAACGCAGAGACCATCAATCCTAACCTCTGAACGGCTCTCGGTGCAATAAAAGAGTGAGATGCACCCGGGTCCATTAATGCATACACATCAGAACACCCAATGATGAGTTTACCTGACACCACGGTGTTGGATGTGTTAGCTTCCTGCTGTGTCATGGTGAAGATCCTGGCTGGAGCTGACGGACCCTCACCTCTGAACCCTGCTGAAGAAGAGGCTGACCCTCTCCCTCTGCCTCTGCCACTGGCCTGTGTAGCAGCTGGAGCTACTGGCTGTGCCACACTTCCTGAAGCTGTCTGTGCCATAGGAACTGCTTTAGGACAATGCCATGACATATGCCCCTCTTGCCCACATCTGTAGCAGGTCGTCGTCCCATACCGGCATAAACCCCTGTGTGGCCTACCACACTTCGCACAAGCTGCATTATCTGCCCCAGAACTAGAACCACTGCCAAACCCCAGACTAGACTTGACCTTGTTCCAGAACTTATTCTTCTTACCCTTGGGCTTACCCCATCTCTTACTGCCTGAAGCTGCTGCACTCAAGGTAGAGGGATCTAACCTTCCCCCTCCCGGAGTTTTAGAACCAGAAGCTTGTGCCACTGTCTGTTTGACTGTCCCCTGAACGATGGCACTAGCCTCCATTCTCCTAGCCATGTCTACTATGGCGTGAAAACTCTCTCTATCTGCTGACTGTACCAAGGAGGAATACCTGGGATGGAGCTTCATGATATACCTCCTCGACTTCTTCTGGTCTGTGCTAAGGTCTTGCCCAGCAAAAGGCAGCAACTCCATAAACCTGTCAGTATACTCGTCTACACTCATGTCATCGGTTTGCCTCAACTGCTCGAATTCTATCATCTTCAATTCCCTTGAACTATCAGGGAAAGCCCATCCTGCAAATTCATTAGCGAACTCCTCCCATGATAGGCTATCCACCCTCGGCTTCACATAGTTTTTGAACCACTCACGGGCCTTTTTGCATTTCAAGGTGAAACCAGCCATCTGAATGGCTCTACTATCATCAGCTCCAATCTCCTCTGTGATCATCTTGACCTTCTCCAAATATACGAACGGGTCATCGCCTGACTCAAACTGGGGAGCACCCAACTTCATGTAATCTGTCATTTTAGCCTTACTTCCCCCAGATGAGCTAGGCTGAGGTATATGGGTATCTGGGACTGTAGGTGCTGGTGGCGGAGGAGGTACAGCATCCCCTGAGGTAGGGTTTGCTGGATTTGGATGATATGGTGGAGGTGGGTACATTGGGTACTGTGGATATGGAGGGTAGTATGGTGGGTATGGCATCTGTGTGGAGTAAGGGTTAAAACTAGGGTAATCCGATGTACCTCCCATCGAATACCCGGGATTTTGGGTGTAGGGCGGATAGTGAGGTGGCTGAACAAATCCCGAGGCCTGAGTGCCTCCTTGGGATTCTCCCATACCCTCTTCTGACATACTGACGCCCAAACTGCCATCCCTCCTTTGATCAACATCCATCTGATCCCCCATATCCTCTGACATACCTCCCTGCACTGTTCCTCTGACTGATCTGCTTCTTCCCAGATCTAAAGACCTTCTAGGGTCTCTCACTGCTCGGTCCCTGTTGGACCTACTTGACATTGCCCTAGGCAATGTTGAAGGACGGGCACCAATGCCCTCGTCCTGAGGTGGTATTCCAGTCAATCGTGCAGATCGACGGGTTCCTCTCATCCTGTTTTCTGAGAAACAGTAAACATCACATAAACATTAGCATTAAATGGTTCATGTCGGCAAGCATGAACCTCACAGCTACATTACACACATAGCATATCATCTTGGTATATCATACAATCATAGCAAGACAGGACTCTACATCCTATCCTAGTGGACATGATTTTTGCCTATTGTGCTTGACCTTCTATAACATCTATGAGCCCGACACTCTAGGTCCGACCATATGAACCTAGGGCTCTGATACCACTCTGTAACGCCCCGGAAATCCGGACCGCTACCGGCGCTAGGATTCAGGTCGGCTTAAGGCCGCCGGAACCCGTAGCAAGCCTACATACATCCTGTTCACCTGTTTAATCCCATACATGATCAACAAACATACATAAGAATTAAAAACTTTTCTTTTTCTTCATTCACCAAACTCAACCTGTGCATGCACTATATTCTTCATATACATAAACATTAATCCCTCTGTGGGATTTCATCAAAGCCTCAAGGGCTATACATCATATGGTGAGTTGGTTTACATCAATATCAAAACACAAGATCATGTACATACCAAGGGATTAACATATACTATGGTCAAGCACAACTCTATCCTCAATAACATAATTACATTACATTCTTATCATTTTTCATGTCCACATACTCTAGCTATTACATACATATGACTTTTCTCTTCTTTTCTTCTCTATCACTCCCGTACCTGCAAACCTGGGGGTTAGGGGAGAGGGGTGAGCTAAAAGCCCAGTGAGCAGAAACTAAAAACATTATATTAAAGTTCATGCTTTCATGAAATGCATCATATCACAGACAATCCACATCAAGGGTGAACCTGTCACCAATTAGTCCCAACATAGTCTCATGCCAGGCCGTAGCATGGGGTCCTGGTCTCCCTGTCATAACATACATAAAGTCTCGTGCCAGGCCGTAGCATGGGGTCCTGGTCTTCCTGTCATCTCATATATAAAGCCTCGTGCCAGGCCGTAGCATGGGGTCCTGGTCTTCCTGTTATAACATATATAAAGCCTCGTGCCAGGCCGTAGCATGGGGTCCTGGTCTTCCTGTTATAACATATATAAAGTCTCGTGCCAGGCCGTAGCATGGGGTCCTGGTCTCCCTGTCATAACATATATAAAGTCTCGTGGACTAATTGGATCATACAGCATTCACCCACAACCACAAAATGAAATGCAATGCGACATATTCGTGAACTAATGCAATCAGCCTATTACATGTCATCATGATGCATGAAACATGCTCAAAACATTTAATTGCTTGATTTAAAACATTAAACTTGTTTCCACTCACTTCTGGTTAGCTCTGACCAGACACTGAAGCAGCTCACTCACTGCTGGGGTCCTCGGTTCCTCGGGTCCGAACCTACACAGGTGGACTCCAATGAGGGACCAAACATATATAAACACAACTCTAATACATCCCCCAAAAACCCCCTAAAACATCATGAAAACATCACAGAAAATATGCATGAAACGGCTGAACAGGGCACCTTCGGCGGCACCTTCGGCGGCCGAAAGTCCTGGACAGAGACGAAACTCAGCTAGGTTCGGCGGCACCTTCGGCGGCCGAAAGTGCCAGACAGAGACGAAAGTCTCTTTTCGGGGGCACCTTCGGCAGCCGAAAGCTGCCTTCACAAGAGGGGTTCGGCGGCCGAAACTCCCTTCGGCTGCCGAACCTGGTTTCTGCCAAACGGCAGAAACTTGGTTCAAATGAACCTCCTGCCTCCCAAAACCATAGATCATGCATATTTCTCAACCAAAACACACATACAAGTTCCTAGGGGTCTCAAACATGCATATACCCCATCTACAACACTTCATTCACACACAATCAAGCTACATTGCTCAAACATCATCAAAACCCCATAGACTCAACATATGTCCTAACATGCATTTCTACCCATAGATCTTACTTAAAACTTGTTTAAAACATAAAAAGGGTTCAAGATCGACCCTTACCTCTTGAAGAAACGAGAGGAAAGCGATCCTAGCTTGGAGATGGAGAGATTAAGCTCTTTGAACCTCCAAGCACTCAAAACTGGCTCAAAGCTCACAAATCTTCAAAACAAAGTTATAAACTTGTTAAAACTATGAAAGATCTAGAGGAAACACTCAAGATCGAGGGAGGAACGGTGGAGACTCACCTTGGCCGACAATGGGAGAGAAAAAAGCTCGCCCGTGCGGACCAAGGGGACCCTTTTATAGTGGCTGGCCAGGCCACGTTCGGGGGCCGAATGTGCCTCCGCATCCATGCAATGTTCGGCGGCCGAACATGAGGTTCGGCGGCCGAACCTGCACTTCCCTCACTTAGACTTTCGGGGGCCTAACGTGCCTCCCAAAGTCCATGCATGTTCGGCGGCCGAAAGTGAGTTTCGGCGGCCGAACCTGGGTTTTTCCTTAAAGAATTTTCATGCAAAAACTTATTTAAGATCATACTTAAAACATTAAAATACATGAAAACATTTTATAAAAACATGCTTTTACCCTTCTAGAGGTTTCCGACACCCAAATTCCACCGGACGGTAGGAATTCCGATACCGGAGTCTAGCCGGGTATTACATCACTGGTGGCAGATATATTCTCCTCCAGACGTGCCTCTTCAATTCGGCGATCTACGGACTCCCGGAGGGAGCGATCACGGATATCCACCTCCATAAAGAGGCCCGTCACCTAACATGAAAACGCAACCATCAAGAAAAAGAAACAAAGCAAACTGAAAGGAGGGGGAAAAATGACTTACCATTAGAAGCATCTCCCTAATGGACGATCCGAGCTCCTCACGAGAGCGAGACTGGAAGGATGCTTGCTCCTTGGTAAAGCTGGATAAAAGGCCGGTCAGAGCAAGAAGGCATGGATCCGAGGCCTCTGTGGCTCCACCAAACATTTGCTCCCTAAGAAGGTCGGCAACAGCACTGGCCGGAGACTCGGATGTAATACCCGACGTCTTTAGAGAATTGCCAGGAGAAGGCAATGACGGGTCAGCAGCAACACCTTTCCCTTTCCCAATGGGAGGAAGAGCTGGAGAAGATCCTGTTGCAACCCTGGACTTCTTCCGGACAGGAGAAGAGGCAGATTTTCCAGAAGAGGCTGGGCGCTTGCCTCCGATCTTTGCTGGAATGCCCTCAGAACCCTCAGGTTCAGTCCTCACAGGGACAGGGGCACTTTCACCAGAAACCTCTGGACTTTGATCCCCTAGGAGGATGATCTCCATCCCCGTCCCAGAGGTCTCCTTGTCTTCAGCAGGGGACTTAAACTTTCCCCTTGACACCTCCTCAGTAGAATGGGCAGCACCCTGTCCCACTTGTTCAGTAGACTTTGAGCTCAACCCACCACGGCTAGATGGCTGAGCTGATTTAGTGCTGTGAGAGCTCGGCTTGGAAGCTCGAGAAGAAGCTTTACCAGACGGCCGGCTGACCTTCTCGGAGGAAGCGACCTGAGCTAGCTCTATAGCAATCTCAGTTACAGAACACCCATCCCCAAAGGCGTCAAAAATTGCGTGCATGTTCTCCCGAGACAGGTCAAGGTTCTTGGGGAATTTGATGCCGTCCATTTTAACCTCAGAAGCTGCAAAAAATAAGAAATTATACAGAATCAGCATATTATCTGATATTCTTAACAACGAAGAAACAGAATAGCAGGACAAAGCACTATACCAGTGTCCTGGATATCCCTAAGGTTGGCCGCAAACATACACTTCTCGACATCATACTTCCTCTCAACGGAAGTCAGTCGAAGCAGCCCAACCTGCTCAATAAGACTCAATTCGGGCAGATCATTACAGCCCGGAAAGATCTCCCCCCAACTTAGGCCCATATCCCACGATCGGCAGGACCCTAGTTTCAGCTCCGCCACAAGGAAATTCTCTATCCACCCCTTTATAGAATCCTTGTAGCCCGTAAGAAGAGATAGCCCATAGCGGGGGGAAAAGTAATAGAAGTTTTGCTTCGCCCTAACCAGGCGGAAAAAAGTAACAAACAGACAGGCCGTAGGTGTGAAACCCCAACACAGACAGATAGACTCGAAACAGGACATAAATAAAATGGAATTTGGGGATAACATTCGAGGAGTTACCCCAAAGTATTCAAAGACCTCAACAAAGAAAGGGGAAAAAGGAAATGGTAGACCAAATTCTCTCTGCTTTAGGAAAAACACTATGCTACGACCCTCTTGGGGATCCACTAAACCAGGAGGGGGAGGGTAGGGAAGAACTATCCTCTCATTTGGACGAGGTGCTCGAATAAAATACAACGGAGTATCTAGAAGCCTCCGGGAGATGTGATCAGTTATATTGGAAGAAGTAATACGTGACTCAAGGTTAACAACATCAGGAAGCTTTGAACTTGCCATTGAAGAACAAGGGAGCGTACCTGAGAACACAATAAGGTGAAAAACGCAAAAGGAGTCGCAGGAAGCCAGAGAGCAAAAGAGAGCTAATTTCTTCGGAAGACAGAAGGAATTCGAAATGAAAGGCAATGATGAGACGGAACGTTGATCTGAACAGTTTTGTCTTGGAGCGGCGCGATCATTAATTGCTCTCGAAGTTTACCCTCTCAACGGTTAAGTAATAACCGGAGAGAAGGTAAAGGGGCAAAAGGATGATCGCTGGGCTTGTCTACATCTATCAAGGGCCAGGTCCACAATGATAGCCCATCACTTAAAGGCCCAGGCAAGCCCAACTTGTTCAGACCTGATCTCCAGCCAAGACAACGTAACCCACAAGATTCATCACTTCACCACATCCATGGCAAGTATCAAGGAAATGGAAAGAAAAACTCAAAGATGCAAGCAGATGAAAGCATGACAAAGGTTAGACCTACTCATCACATAGAATATATAAGATTTGACTTGTTAAAACAAGGGTACCTCGGATCTATACTGAGCTGAGAGCTTAGAGTTCGACTTATCAGAAGCCGAGCTCATAGGTCGGAATAGTCCAGCTCGGACAACATGACCTGAGAGCCCGGCCAGCTAACCCAGAGCTCATTTCACTAAGCGAAAGACAGAGCTCTCAGGTCGGCTAGTCCAGCTCGGACAACGCACCTGAGAGCCCGGATGAAGGAGACTCAAAGCTCAATTCATCTAAGTAGAGACCGAGCTCATAGATCGGTCAGACAACCCAGTTTGGAAATATGAAAGCCCAGTTGGCTAAATGGGTCCGAAGTCCGGCTCACGAGTACAGTTAGTTCAGCTCAGAAAAAACAAATTTCAGTTAAAGCTACGAAGAAAAGCAGTTTCAGTACTCCATCCATGGTAGAGAAAGAACAACTCAAGTATGAACGAAAACGAGAACTTCATTAAAAGAAAAGCACATTACAGCACGTTACAAAGGCCTACACTACGGGACGAAAGACTATCCTTAAAGGATTTACATAGCCACATGCATCATCATCAACAATTACATCGTTATCACCTATCCTACTACTTCGGCCTTCGGTTCGGAGAAACTCTCGCAGCTCGATATGTGAGTTTGGCAGAAAGAGCTGCAGAAAGCCAAGAAGTTAATCCTCATAAGCGTTTCCCATGGACTGATGCGGAACCCAGGACCAACTTGTGATCAAAAACCCCGTCACACAACTTGATAAAGAACAAGACAAAGATATCTTCCAGAAGGTTGCTCTACCACACCCCTAACCAACGAATGTGATTAGAAACATGGATAATCAAGCGAAGGTTGCTCTACCACACCCCTAACCAACCATGTGATTAGAAACATAGATAATCAAGCGATTCCAGCTTCGAGAACGCCACAAGAAATTCTTGATAAGTTAACTAAGCATGGAGGAAATCCATATCAGAACGCCACAAGGTTAAACCTTGATAAGTTACCAAATAATGGAGACGAACCAAATATTGTTCAAAAAATCATTTTTATTCACTGCCTTTTTGTGGCTGCCACCGTAAGGGTGTTTTTATAGCCTTCAAACCCTAATTCTATTGTAGGAAGGTGTAATTACAATATAGGAAGGGTATCCAGTCAAATGGTCAAATCTGGATTACATTAAAGATCATTTTCCTAAATTATCTTGGAGAAATCTCCTTCCTAAATGGGCTGCACGAATTTGGCTTCTAATATAGGCCAAATTAATTTAAAACAAATCCCACAAAATACTAAAATACCAAAATAATAAAACTGGCCTAAATGCAATTTGGCTGTACATGCATTACGCGATCTGAAATTGTGTTGTGCGTCCACATGTGTTGAAGAGAGTCTGATTTGTTTCCTTATGCTCCCATGCTTCCCAAATATAGTTCTCATCTCGTAAGCCTTGAATTAAGCGATGGTAACTTGATTTGTCATGATTTGGAGTTTCCCTTTTTAAATCTTTGAAGCATCATATTATTTCCTTATCCGTATCATTCTCTGCTTCTTCAAAAAGATTCGTCCTCGAATCTTCAACCATAATGATAAGAAAAGAATCGATCGACATAGGATTCTCCTTGAATTCAGTATGACATTTCACGAATAAAACACTAAATTTTGACATCTCTCCTCTTTTTTTCTTTTTTTTTCTTTTTGAAATCAAACAATTGAAATAATTTTTTTTTCCTTACTCTTCTCTTTTTTTTTCTTATCTCTCACTTTTTTTTTTAAAGAAAAAATCTCACACACTGAAATAAAAATTAAATTCTCTGTTTTTTTTTTTCCTTTTTGTTGAGAGAAATTATAAGATAAACTGAAATAAAAAAAAAGAGAAAAAAATAAAAATAAACTTACGAAATAAATAAATATAGATAAATAGGAATTTATCTATCACCGTGCTCTGATACCAACTGACGCGGAACCCTATGGCACTTAGTCCTCAAACCCCGTCGCACCTCTGATATAGATTCCAAGAACGTGGATAAACCACCCTCTATAGCACCCTAAGCTTAGCGAAGCTAGAACACTAATAACGGAAGGATTTTGTAGAACGGATCAGAAGAACGCCACAATCGAAATTGATAAGTTGGTCTGATTCGTGATGCAATCAATGAAAGAAGCAAACTCTCACTCTCTCAAAGAAGGCCGAAATTTGCATAAAGCAAATCTGAATTAAATTTGTCCAAAACAAAAAAAAGTCTGATATAAGAATTTAAGGCCTTATTTATAGTGTAAGGCAAAAACCTAAACCTAGTTGGAAAAGGAAAACAAATACTAAGTCAGAATTCCTATCCCAACAGGGAAACAAGCTAAAATAACAAAAATAACTGCCAAGTCTTTAAAAACCACCCACATTCTCGTATGCCTCAATAGTTCCAGCAGAAACCACAACCTCAGGGACGAAACCACAACCTGCTTATGGTTCGGGCTGATTCTCCACTATCTTCCTCCATGATGTGCTCCAAAATTAACTTCCACAAAACACAAAAGTATCTTCGGCTAACTGAATGTCGCGAGCGCGACTTTGATAATGGTAGCGAGCGCTACAAATCTTCAATTTGCTTCTGCTTCATCCATGCATACACCCAGCAACGTAATCAGCTTCGAATGACCTTCAAGTTCCTTCTCGCACTTATCCCTAGCAATTTCAGTCATCTCTCTTGTAATAAATTCTTGAATATGCAATCCAAGAGTAACGCCGTACTTCCTTGCTTTATTCCTTGTCAATGGTCCTTGTTGTAGCTCCAAGGGATCCTTGCCTTGCTTCCCATGCTGGTTCACATCAGATCCTCTGTAGGACGGCATTCGGTTGCCCAAGTGTGATACGCGTGACAAACTCACATGTCATATGCTGTGTGTATATCACGCATAAAAAAACACGGGCTTCAGATTACGACCTCAGGAGGATCGCCGGGCTAACGTGTGAAGGTACCAGCAGAAGCTTGACTGAGTGTAGCAGATCTCAGTCTCGCGTAATACTGGTACTTCACATCAAAGAGACTAATAATACTGGTGCTTCACATCAAAGAAAACAACAAACCGAGCACTTGAGCCCCTTCCATTTATATCCAAAGAAGGCAGCAACGGGGGAGGTCGGCCAGAAGATCTGGGCAAAATAATTTCAGCAACTTGCCGAATGGTCCCACCCATCAACCGCCCTACCAGACGGATCCCCAAAGCAACATTCAAACTCCTTAGAGGTAACATCCACTCCTCTGAAATTTTGAATTGACTCATCTTCATCTCAGGTACTACGAAAAAGTCCCAAAACAGAGATAAGTTAGCACAATTTTCCGTCGAGATGATAAAAGTAAGATTAAAACAAATTCCTGGGGCAACACATCAATGTAATATCAAGCTCGCCTTCGCCCGCTTGAAGAAGGCACCAAATGGATCCTTCACAGATAAAACAAGAAAATCTCTCTGTTCCAACAAAGTGCCTGGGAATGGTAAAGAGGTGAGGTTAACATATATATCCAAAAGTTTATGTTTTGCAGGACAAGGTAGAGCCGAATTCTCAATTAATGCTGTCAGAATCCTTCAAAGATATTCATGAGAAAGGAAAGAAAAGACATGTCCAGATAACAATGACAGGAAAGCAAAAATAACCGAGAACGCGGAGAATAAAGAAAAGTCCGAAAGAGGAAAGAGCAGATAGGATTCAGAAACTGCGCAAAGATAAAAAAAAATGAAAGAGTATTATAAAGACACCTGGACACGAACAGGCGCGGCCATGATGGTTCTTGATATTCACCCCCTTGGCAGTTGGAGCAATAACTCCCGAGAAGGTGAAGGGGCAATTGATGACCGCTGGATTTCTTCACCCCAGAACAGGGGCTTGACCCCAGCCAAAGGCCCATGACACAGAGGCCCACGTACTTGATACCCCCCAACAAGCCTGGCTCATCCCAGCTTCCGGGCCGGGCTCGACCAAGCTTCCTCACTCAGTCCAGCCTGATCCCTGACCAGCAGACCCCTCTCAGGCCCAGCGTCCAGCCCAACTCTCGGCCCAGCCCGGGGTCCAGAACAGTACTCACCAGACAGCCTGGCAGATCCGCTCGAACGTACGCATGAGGAGAATCAGAGGCCGTTACGCATGTAACAGGCAGCTGATACCCTAGTACACCCGAATCTGTATGGCAGAGATGCGTGGCCCAATCCTGGAGAGACCTTTACACGTCACCAGCAAGCAAGACAATGTATAAAAGAGGAGTCCCCTCCTCAGAAAGTTTAAGCCTTATTCTGTAACACAAAACCCTTGAAAAATCCTATTGGATCTCAGATCATCAGATCGAAAAACCTACTTCTTGAGCAGAGCAAAGAAGAAATATCTGCTATGAAAGAAAAATGAGTGTACCAAAAAACTATCTCTAGAATACTAAACTCTGCAATTTAAGAATTTTCCAAATAAAGTGGCCAAAATAAATATGGGCTTTACAAGCGAAAAATACAACCCTATCGATTCAACAAATAATGCAAGCAGCATTTATTGGACAGGTTCTTTTTTTTTTTTTGCTCTCCCCAAAATTATTACATTAATTTGTGTTTAACATATATCCATGAAGTTGCAAAGAAATTTCTATTTGCTGTAGACGTAGTTGGGCATTTATTAAGTAGCTCCAAAATTCACAACGCATGGGCAGCTCCTGGCCTACAAGTAGCCATCTTAACCACCGGAACACGCGTTGCCGCTATAGCCGACGGCGGCCGACTCAGCACGAAAGCACTTGTATCCACATCCTCCCTTGTCCCACAAACAACTGCATGCCTCCACCATAACCCTTTCAAGAGTTTCTTTTTCTTCTTCTTCTTACTCTTGATTGAACTTGTGCTATTGTTGTGGTGATCATCACCAAAAGCATCATCTCTATTAAAGAAAATGTTACTAGACTCTATAAGATAATCGAGTCGCTTGGAAATGCTCTGAATTTCATAGGCATCAAGAAGAGAATTACTATCCGTACGGATACGAACAGTTTTGTCTGATTGTGATGACTTTTGCATAGAACATTGTCCCTCCACTCTCATGGCTTCTAGCTTGTACCTTGATGGTCTATGCGCAAGGCGAGTTCTCGTGACAAGAAATTCGCAAATGGGCTTCTCTTCATCTGACCCTGAACCACGCTGGTACCATGCCCAAGCTGCAGCTTTTACAGTAGATAAATCGTCAGAGCCACTGCCACTCTTGGGTTTCTTTTTGCCCATGAAAATATTGAAGGGCGCAATGGAAGGCATAGGGAATTTGAGAGGAGAGGAGATATGGCAATATGTGGAAAAATTGAGCTCTACGCTATAGCTAGAAAGTTGGCACTTGTTTTAGTGATTTTAGGTGTGAAAGTTGTAAGTTAAGGAAAGGTGTTAAGGAAAGGTGTTTAAATCTAATCCGATGAAGGGTTTAGTTTGTTTGGCTGAAATTTGGTGCGTTGTGCTGTCAGAATTGAATAAGATCATTGAATTGGAAATAACACAATGGTCCTACTAGAAGATTAAAAGTTAGGTGGGGAGATGGGGTCTTAAGAAAGGTTGGTTTTGTTCTCGTGATCAGCGTTATGCCATTCTCTACTGTCTACGCATCATTTGTCAATAGTCATTGCCATCAATTTTACTCCTCAAATCGGCACGGAGTGCGCATATGTTATTACCGGCAATCACTTTTAAAATTCATACGGTTAGATAAAATGTATTTGTTAAATTAATTATTACATTTTTTAACTAATAAAATAAAGAACATTAGACCAGACTGTGGCTACTAAATATAAATATATAATTTATATAACTAGCTTGCACATCCATTTTCCAAAGTTTACATATTTTAAGAAAATTGATATAATTTATTTTTTATTTTAAGAGGTGATTTGTGAGATTTACTTTATTTTTTTATTTTAATATTTTTATTAGGCATTTTAAAATTTGCATGCTTTGATCAGTGCTTTTAATTTCGTGTGTTCACTTCTTCATTCTTTTATATTTTGTTAAAAATCTCGAACTGTCCTAACTGATAAGTTAACTAGGTGTAGTTTACTTTTAATAAACTCTTTTATTGAGACTTTTTCAAAATTTTTAATATATAATTTTTGTTATTTTTAGCGGTCTTAAAATGAATTTACATTTAAAAAAATAAATATTATCTTTTTTTTCTTTATCATATTTTAAGCTTAGATTTATCCAATTCGATAATTTTTGAAATAAATTCTGATTTATTATTAGTGATGTTAAGATTCGGCTTCACGTCCAAATGAGAACACTCTAAGCAGAGTTTGATTCCCTGTGACAATCGACTTTTGAAATATTTAGAGAATTTAGTAAAATTTTTGTAAATTCTACATTTATTGTACATGACAATATTTTTAAATTATATATTGTATACCTACTTTTTAAATTATATACATAAAAATAATTTTATTATATTTAATAATTTCTTATAATCTATATTGAAAATGTCTAAATAATAAAAAAATTTATTATTTATTGATAATAATAAATATTATTAAAAATATAAATAATTTTTCGATCGATTTTCAATGAATTTGAAATAATGTGATACTTTTTATGAATTTTTGACGGTAATTTTTTATTATTAATTATTTTAATAAATTAGTGATAAATTGCTTATGGAATGAATTTAGACGATAAATAAAATTTATAAGCCAAAGCCATAGAAAATTCATCCTGAGTTATGAGTGATAAAATTTTTTGACACTAATAATCTATGTTTTTATGAAAATAATTTTATTGCATGATAAAAAAATATTTATATAAATTAAAATTTTACTTTCATTAAATCTCATTCCACACTTCAACCAAATAACTGTAATTTAAGATTTTTTTTATCATCAATTAATTAAAGTAATAATATAACATAGCATAATATTGATTGATAATGAAATCATTTATTTAAAACAGAACCATAATACACAGTGGAAAGTGAACTGTAATTTAATACTAGTTATTTCCAAATAGCGGCAGTGCGAATTATTTTTCACGTGTCAAAAAAAATTATTATTATTGAAAAATATAATGCATATAAATTAGGATTTAAAAAAATAATATAATTAATCGGGCCAAAACATGTTTGGGTTTAAATGGAACCCAACTATACAAGGAAACCCAAAGAAAGTCGAATTTGCCTTAGGAGCCGATTACCTAACCTGACCCGAATACATTTATACGTATCGGGGTCGGGTCGTTTTTCTTCTTGCAATTTGACCTGACCCGAGTAAGAGTGTGAGCTGCGAGGTTTGCGGCAGAGACGGCCGCAAAAGCTTTGCTATAGCAAATTCTCATCGCTGAACCTTCTTCGGGGATCCAACCCAGTCATGGCTAACAACAGCGGAAACAGTGTGTACAAATATACATTTTTATGCAGTATAGAAATTGGAAATTTTGCTGTTTATAAGCTAATTATGAGTTTGATTTGGTGATTTCGTGCAGCAACTGCAAGATCATTTCTTCAGGTAGCCTCAACTGAGGAGGTAGCTCCTCCTCTTCGAGTTGTACAAATCGAGGGACTGGTACTCTCTTTCCCTCTATGTGTTTTTTTTTTTTTTATCATCTAATCATCGAATCAAAATCTTAACATGTTATGTAATAACTTACTTTCAATGGTGAGCAGGTTATCTTGAAGATCATCAAACACTGCAAGGAGTTTTCTCCGGCATTGGTCACTGGTCAGCTTCTTGGGTTGGATGTTGGTAGCATTCTCGAAGTTACAAACTGTTTCCCTTTCCCGGTACAATGAATCTTATTTTCTTGCTCTTTTGTTTGATTCTTTTAGTTTCTTTTATCTTAATTTCTTTCTTAATTGTTCGTAGATTCGGGAGGAGGATGAAGAGATTGAAGCCGACGGTGCCAATTACCAGCTTGAAATGATGAGATGCTTGAGAGAAGTTAATGTTGACAACAATACAGTTGGATGGTGAGGTTGATGTATTAACTCCATGTATGCCGTGCATAACTTTTTTTATTAGTTACAATGGATCTTATTCGTTAGTTAACAATAAAATAGCTGTAACTGCATGAATAAATATCTGTCCGTAAAGGAAAATTTTGGTCGAATACATGATCCATTGATTTCTTTCCTGAATTTCAGGTACCAATCAACATTGTTGGGTTCTTTTCAAACTGTGGAATTGATTGAGACCTTTATGAACTACCAGGTAATGGGTTTAATAACTTTTGCCTCCACCATGACATCATACAATTTTAACGTGGCTTCTGCATCTTTGGTTTTGTTATTGTAATAAGCTAGGGGATATGAAGCTAAAAACTTACATAGATTCACTTTCTTTTGAGTATCTAGATGCCCGTCTTTTGTTTGATTTTGCATGGAAATCTGCTCATTTTCTGTCCGTTGTGTCTTTTTCTTCATGAGATTTAGCAAAGTCAGAATCCTATTTAATGTCATCATTTTTTTTCCAAGTGTTCCTTCCAAGATGAACAACCTTGGCTTCCGTATTCCACCTTAATATTAATTTCTACTAAGTTTTATCTTGGATCGATGCTTGTGGATATCAACTCATCACCAGCCCATAGTAAATTATTAGAAGTTGCTTTTATCTCTTTCGATCAAAATTCATATTCATTCTTGCTACCAGAAATAGACTTGATGATTTCACAGGAAGCATCAATTCAGCTTTAGTTGCTATTGTAATCGAGGATACTTATTTAGATATTTGACCAAAGTAACATGTTGGCAAAGATGGACAAGCATTTAATTTTTTTGGAGCTGATTTTATTCTGGATGTCTTTTAAGTTCTTTTGTGTTTAGTTTTATTGTTTATGGTCTTTGCTCATTTATTTGATCAACTTATCAAGGGAATGCTATTTATTTTTAGACAACTATATATTGGTGGTTGCAGGAAAATATTAGGCCATGTGTATGTATCATTTATGACCCTTCAAGATCCAATCAGGGTGTCTTAGCTCTCAAGGCCTTGAAACTTTCAGATGCCTTCATGGAACTGTACCGCAGTAATAATTTTACTGGGGAGAAGTAAGGATTTCTCCTATTGCTATTGTGATTATGCAGTTTTGAGTTATTCAAATGTAATCCCATTGTGACTCTTTTGCTCCAATAGGTTGAGGGAGAGAAATTTGTCTTGGGTTGATATTTTTGAGGAGATTCCTGTAAGCTTCTAGACTTATCCTTTTTTCTTTCTTTTTGCCTAGAATAATTTATTGCTATATTTACTTCATCAACTGTCATTTTAATGAATTAAAGAGAGGCTGCAGGATTTGCATTTTAAGTAATATGCTTTTTTTTTAATAACACAGATCAAAGTTTCAAATTCTGCACTTATCAGTGCCTTTATGACTGAGCTAGAAGCTGATTCACCCATCACCCAGGTAAGATATTGACTGTATTTGAAAGATATTTTAGTTAATGTATTCTCTTTATTTTAACACACTACACTATTTTTTTAGTGTGATTATGATCGTTTGCAATTATCAACCAATCCATTTATGGAGAGAAACGTTGAATTCTTGATTGAGTGCATGGATGAATTGTCAATGGAACAGCAGAAGGTTTGTTATCCTTTTCCTAATGTTCAGTGTTTGAATGACTGTTTGTATAATGTGAAATGTGCCTTCTTTTGCAGTTCCAATTTTACTATCGGAACCTTTCACGCCAGCAAGCTCAGCAACAAGCATGGCTTCAGAAGAGAAGGTAAAGCATGCTGAGGACAAGAACTTTTTGGCCCTTAGTCATGTTCTTGTCTTAAAATATGCAAGTCATGTAAGACTTTTTTTGGGAGCAAACCTGGAGAAGGAATAAAAGTGAAAGAAATGATACTATAAAGCATGTAATGAAATTAAAATGTGACATGGAACAAAACTGACATGATCAGCTGTGGTTAAATAGGATTTATTAATTGGCATGAGATAATAGAAGGTTTAGCTTTGTGTGGGGGCCAAGTAGAATAAAATTTTTATTCGGCTGAAAGTAAGTAGCTTGGAACTGAGGCTTAATTAAGTTGGGTTCTAGGTTTATTGGTCTGTATTGTAGTTTGATCTCAATCAATCCCTCATTTTTGCTCACAGGCGAAGTAATAGGTTGATTGTTTTGTTTCTGACTGATTTGAGTCATCTAGAAGCAGTATGGTTAGATACTCCAACAGGCAACTAAGGCCGACTTTGGGTGGCTAAAGTCCATAGTTACATGTAGGATTTCTTATGAAACTAAAGAATCAAAGATTCTAGGCTTCGAACTTAAAAATTCCGTAGGATACCCAAGTTTTCCAGCACTCATTTCATGTGGTGAGGATGGGTCTCATTGTTCTCATTCCACTTCCATGTTGAACTTTATAAAAGCCTACTTTACCTAATGGATACTCTGGTCAGCATCAGTTTAATTTAGCAATACTGACTTGGCTTTCCTGGCTAAATGTTTGTTTACTGGCTTGGAAGGGTTTTTACGCTCCTCTGTTGGGTTGATATCAACATATTTGTGGTTTATGTCTTTCCTAATCTATGGTCTTCTGTCCTTTGGTTGATAATCATATGACAATGAGATTGAGGAATGTTAATGATGTCGAAGGATTCAGTTCCATACTCTCTTGTGGCCTGAACCAATCTCCTGCTTCTAGGGAAGGCACAAAGTGTGTTATGCAACCTGTGGTTAATGCTAATTAAAGTTGTACAGAGTCTTCTCAAGCAGATCTCATTAAAGCTTTTTTATTTAGTCAATCTATAAGCATCGTCAAAGGTTTTCTTTGGTGGTAAAAAAGACTGTTGAAACCTGATGCGGCCCAAGGGGCGTAAGCGAAAACACATCTCCAACTAGCTTACTAGATGGCCACTTTGAACTGTTTAGTTGCATGAAAATTTTTGAATCATGGAATAACAGTCTCCTAACTGAAGAACTATTCTGTTCATAGCGTTGCCTCTTGATGCTAATAATATTTCTGTCATTAATTGGTTTATTATATGTTCATAGTTCTCTATATTGCATTCTATAATGTGTATAGGTCAGAGAACATGGCACGTAAAGCTGCAGGAGAAGAGCCTTTGCCGGAGGAGGATCCTTCAAATCCCATTTTTAAGCCAATCCCTGAGCCATCACGGTTGGATAGCTTCCTCATCACCAATCAAATTGCAAACTTTTGCAACCAAATAAACGGGTATGTCATGGATCTTAGAGGCTGGGAGCAAATTTATTTAATTTTTAATACGGGTTGAATTGTAACTTGCTCAAGTTTCTATACTTGCTGTGGCTCCAAGTTATTTAATTATTTAATTTGAGCCAAGTGTAATTTTTGCTACCAATCAACGGGTATGTTATGGACCTTAGAGTCTGGGTGCAAATTTATTTAATTTCTAAGTTTGGGCCAACATATTGTTTGTTCAAGTTTCTATGCTTGTTGCTCCATGTTATATAATTTTATTTAATTTCTAATTATTGGGCAAAGTGTTAACTTTTGCAACCAAATTAAAGGTTATGTTACGGATGGAAAATTCTTATATGGACATGGTCCACTATGGGACCACACCATGGACCCAAACACATACAGGTGGGTCCTATTGAATTTTTTCATAAAGGGATCCACTGGTATGTGTCTTGGATTAACGGTGAACCAAATCCAAGTAAGTTTTTTCCATCACTACAAGAATTTATAAATTTACCAACGGAAATTTTCGTTGGTAAACATTGATATTTTGTTAGTGGAATTTTTCACTAATGGATCTGTGACGGATTCATTCCGTTGGAAAAATCCTCGTTGGTAAATTATTCATTAACGGAATTTGTATCCGTTAGTGACACTAACGGATCACCAACGAAAATTTCAGTTGGTGACATTAACGGATCACCAACGGAAATTTCCATTGGTGACACTAACGGATCACCAACGGAAATTTCCGTTGATGACACTAACGGATTTCTTGGTTAGTAACCCGTTAGTGAATAAAAATGGATACCAACGGAAATTCTGTTGGTAAATCATAAAATTACAAAATCATTCATATATTTTCATACATTATGCATTATGCACCTGTTATGCACATGTACCTGTACCTTGTACATTCATATACATCCTTCATTATACTGGACAATAATAATACTATAAACGTAAAAAATCAAATTACTCATTAAAATATATTTAAAACTTAAAGAATTTGTACTACAATTATAATTTGAAATAAAAATTATCAACTGGTCATAACAAAAGATACATACTAAAGTAAACTAGCTAGCTCATCATCTGTATCATCATCACTGTCTATATGATGATCACCAATGACAGGGGTATCATCATACCGCTGCTGTGGAGATGGAGCTGGAGGTGCCCTAGGAGCAGATGTTTGAGTGGATGTCCCAATACCCTATTGTGC
This sequence comes from Manihot esculenta, assembly GCF_001659605.2. Taxonomy (NCBI): domain Eukaryota; kingdom Viridiplantae; phylum Streptophyta; class Magnoliopsida; order Malpighiales; family Euphorbiaceae; genus Manihot; species Manihot esculenta. Next base: position 5,989,701 of record NC_035162.2, on the reverse strand, counting down.
CATCATCCTATGCATAAACGTCTGCAACTCGTCCAGCACTGTGGTAATTCGACCATTCTCTGTCTCTAGCCGATCAATTTTATTCTGCATCCTGTTCATTGCTTCAATTGTAGGAGGATCCACTGGGGGTGCAGACGTGTATGAAGCAGAACAATGAGATGGCTCATGAAAATATGCTAAAGCCTGGGACCCTAACCCATAAACTCGACTCTTTTTCTGCTCGCCAACCGCTTCGTAGTACAGCTGGGCCTCATTTATGGGCGTCGGCTCATTGCTTCCCTCCTGTTGCTGTGTTGCAGCCTCCTTCAGTTGTACGTATTTATCCTGCATTATAAATTTAAAGTAACGTATAAGTAAAACAATTTAAGTAAATCTAAATTGTTAATAACTATATTTAATATCAACTTACATAAATAGCTTTTGACCTCGCATCAACAAACTCCTCCGTCCCCTTTCTCTTATGTGTGGCCTCAAAAAGCTCATGAGGATGTGGTTCTCTGTCTAGTCTTTCTCTCTGTTACCAATTATAAGAAGTGTAGCATTTATCATCGAAACAAAATATTTATAAGAAGATAAATATAAAATAAAAATTTTTACTAATACCATCCTCCGCTGGTGGGTATACTGTGAAACTGAACCGCATGCGTGTCTGGAAATGCCAGATCCTAACCCTTCAGCCTCACTGCGCCTATTGGCAGAAAACTTGTCACACTTCTCTTTGTATTCAGAAGTGTTCCAAGTTTCCTGCCACTTCCTCAAAACAGAATCTGGTGTAGCAAGATTTTTTCGTCTTCCCTTTCCTGATTTCCCACATTAAGCCCCTGTATCTCTCAGCTGCCTTTTTCTGCCATGCAATTTTGACCAAGCTGTCAATTGTTTGGTCCCATATGAAGTATTTCTGCAAAAAGATTAAAATATATGAGTAGTTAGTATTTACCCATTTCATATTATAGGTCAAAATGCTAAGAGAATTACGCATCACCTTGAATTCCTGCCAATAAAACTCCTTGGTGTCATTTGGCACTGTCTTCTAACAGTGCCCTTCCGCGACCAATCTTTCTTTTATTATCTGAGTAATCCTGCGACTGCACATCTCCGACGGATGTAAACTACATAAACAATCGTGAGTTAGTATAGGGTATCATTGAAATTAATCGTAATTAAGAAATAATTAACTATTACTTGTTATTAATGAGTGAAATGGTCTGTCGGAATGACTGTGTGCCGCCTACAGCAGTGGTCGATCCCGCTGATGCTGGAGCAGATGATGGAGTAGATGCTGATGCAGACCTTGTCCTTCTATCTGATGCAGTAGCAAAAGTGGATGCAGGTTGAGGTGAATGTGAATGTGATACCGCAGGTCGTGGAGCTGGAGTATGACGGTGAGGACAATGAGTGTGACGGTGAGGAGGTGGAAGGGGACGGGGAGGCAAAGCATCGGTACATGGTGGAACTAGTGGACCTGATCGATCCCTATGACATGGCTGTACACCAGATGCAAGTGGTACCCATATCTGAAGCTCCGTATCCCCAAGTCCCAACGATGACCGTGGTAATTGCGGCTCATGCTCTTGTCCGTCATCTGCATTCGCCTCCTCTTGGCTTGTACTAGAAGGAAGTCGAACCGGTCCTCTGGGCTGCTTAACTCTTCCACGTCCCCTCATCTGTGAACAAATTAAAAATAATCAATGCAAAAAATAATATAAAGTTCATAAACATTAAATTAAAAATAATATAAAGTTCATAAATATCTGGGATTGAGTAAACCATCTCTGAGACGGGCATACATCCAACTTCTTTCAGCAGTCATATTAACTACAATAACAATGCTGATATGAAAACATAAAACTTATAAATCCTATCTTCGAAAAGAGCCTGAAAACCAACAATTAAATTATGCATTATATCTACAATATGCGGTAATTATGTCAGTTTTACTTGAGAGAATAATTGATGCAAAAATGCATGGAATAATAATACAAAAGCATGAACTATATGATAATTAATTACTAATATCTTCATAATCACGCGTTTAATTAATTTTTAGGTCCGCCAATTTATTAGGTGCGCCAAATTATTTTCGCGAAGTGCTTGGCAAGTGCACCAGCAGGTCCACTGCAAATTGCATCTGCTGGTGCACTTGGCTCTGGATGCAGGTGCAATTTGCAGTGGACCTGCTGGTGCACTTGCCAAGCACTTCGCGAAAATAATTTGGCGCACCTAATAAATTGGCGGACCTAAAAATTAATTAAACGCGTGATTATGAAGATATTAGTAATTAATTATCATATAGTTCATGTTTTTATATTATTATTCCATGCATTTTTGCATCAATTATTCTCTCAAGTAAAATTGACATAATTACCGCATATTGTAGATATAATGCATAATTTAATTGTCGGTTTTCAGACTCTGTTCGAAGATAGGGTTTATAAGTTTTATGTTTTCATATCAGTATCGTTATTATAGTTAATATGACTGCTGAAAAAAGTTGGATGTATGCCCGTCTCAGAGATGTTTACTCAATCTCAGATATTTATGAACTTTATATTATTTTTTGCATTGATTATTTTTAATTTGTTCACAGATGAGGGGACGTGGAAGAGTTAAGCAGCCCAGAGGACCGGTTCGACTTCCTTCTAGTACAAGCCAAGAGGAGGCGAATGCAGATGACGGACAAGAGCATGAGCCGCAATTACCACGGTCATCGTTGGGACTTGGGGATACGGAGCTTCAGATATGGGTACCACTTGCATCTGGTGTACAGCCATGTCATAGGGATCGATCAGGTCCACCATGTACCGATGCTTTGCCTCCCCGTCCCCTTCCACCTCCTCATTGTCCTCACCGTCATACTCTAGCTCTACGACATGCGGTATCACATTCACCTCAACCTGCATCCACTTCTGCTATTGCATCAGATAGAGGGACAAGATCTGAATCAGTATCTACTCCATCATCTGCTCCAGCATCAGCGGGATCGACCACTGCTGTAGGCGGCACACAGTCATTCCGACAGACCATTTCACTCATTAATAACAAGTAATAGTTAATTATTTCTTAATTACGATTAATTTCAATGTTACCCTATACTAACTCACGGTTGTTTATGTAGTTTACATCCATCGGAGATGTGCAGTCGCAGGATTACTCTGATAATAAAAGAAAGATTGGTCGCGGAAGGGCACTGTTAGAAGACAGTGCCAAATGACACCAAGGAGTTTTATTGACAGGAATTCAAGGTGATGCGTAATTCTCTTAGCATTTTGACCTATAATATGAAATGGGTAATTACTAACTACTCATATACTTTAATCTTTTTGCAGAAATACTTCATATGGGACCAAGCAATTGACAGCTTGGTCAAAATTGCATGGCAGAAAAGGCAGCTGAGAGATACAGGGGCTTAATGTGGGAAATCAGGGAAGACGAAGAATCTTGCTACACCAGATTCTGTTTTGAGGAAGTGGCAGGAAACTTGGAACACTTCTGAATACAAAGAGAAGTGTGACAAGTTTTCTGCCAATAGGCGCAGTGAGGCTGAAGGGTTAGGATCTGGCATTTCCAGGCACGCATGCGATTCAGTTTCACAGTATACCCACCAGCGGAGGATAGTATTAGTAAAAATTTTTATTTTATATTTATTTTCTTATAAATATTTTGTTTCGATGATAAATGCTACACTTCTTATAATTGGTAACAGAAAGAAAGACTAGGCAGAGAACCACATCCTCATAAGCTTTTTGAGGCCACACATAAGAGAAAGGGGACGGAGGAGTTTGTTGATGCGAGGTCAAAAGCTATTTATGTAAGTTGATATTAAATGTAGTTATTAACAATTTAGATTTACTTAAATTGTTTTACTTATACATTACTTTAAATTTATAATGCAGGATAAATACGTACAACTGAAGGAGGCTGCAACAGGAGGGAAGCAATGAGCCGACGCCCATAAATGAGGCCCAGCTGTACTACGAAGCGGTTGGCGAGCAGAAAAAAAGTCGAGTTTATGGGTTAGGGTCCCAGGCTTCAGCATATTTTCATGAGCCATCTCATTGTTCTGCTTCATACATGTCTGGATCCTCCTACAATTGAAGCAATGAACAGGATGCAGAATAAAATTGATCAGCTAGAGACAGAGAATGGTCGAATTACCACAGTGCTGGACGAGTTGCAGACATTTATGCATAGGATGATGGCACAACAGGGTATTGGGACATCCACTCAGACATCTACTCCTAGGGCACCTCCGTCTCCACAGCAGCGGTATGATGATGCCCCTGTCATTGGTGATCATCATATAGACAGTGATGATAATACAGATGATGAGCTAGCTAGTTTACTTTAGTATGTATCTTTTGTTATGACCAGTTGATAATTTTTATTTCAAATTATAATTATAGTACAAATTCTTTAAGTTTTAAATATATTTTAATGAGTAATTTGATTTTCTACTTTATAGTATTATTATTGTCCAGTATGATGAAGGATGTATAAGGTACAGGTGCATAATGTATGAAAATATACGGATGATTTTGCAATTTTATGATTTACCAACAGAATTTTCGTTGGTGTCCATTTTTATTCACTAACGGATTACTAACCAAGAAATCCATTAGTGTCACCAACTGAAATTTCCGTTAGTGTCACTAACGGATACAAATTCCGTTAGTGAATAATTTACCAACGAGGATTTTCCCAACGGAATGAATTCGTCACAGATCCGTTAGTGAAAAATTCCACTAATGGAATATCAATGTTTACCAACGGAAATTTCCGTTGGTAAATTCTTTTAGTGCATGGGAAGCCAACTTATGCCCTTTCCAATCTTTAGATGCAGGTTGGACAAAATAAGGCGTCATATGTATTGCTCCATATTATTTTTGTTAGGCGACTTTTCTAGAGTCTTGCGTTTCTAGGAGATTCACTTATAGCTAATTGCAACCGTGATAATATTTAAAAATTGTAAAATGTGCTTGAGTTGATGGCATTTGTAATTTCTTTTAGATCATGTTGGCCACATTAAAGAACAGAAATACAAAATGAATGTGATGGATCTTTCTCTGTATTTTGTGCAAGTAGCATGTGTTGCTCGTTTTAATCATTATTGACAATAATAGTTTTCATATCTCTGATTGGAATGACGTAATATCTGCATGGGCGAGCAAATTTTTGTGTTTATTGAGTAGGTGTTTTTTCTTCTTCTTTTGATGCGCCTAAGAGTCTGTAAAACGGCAGTTCTGAATTTTAAGTTTCTGCCATCTGTAATTGCCTTTGTTTATTCTTGATTTATTTTCTTTGCAGGGTCTCTGGACAGAGTTTCAGTCGATTGTATTTGATGAAGGCTTTGCGAGAAAGTTGATATTTTTTTTAACCTAGGAAGTGTTTATTTTTTGAAGAAACAAGAGAATGCCTTTTCTGTTTGCAAAAAATGAAAAATTTTGGAGGGGGAAAGCTGTCCTTGGATTGTCGTCATCTTTTTTTGTAAGTGACTGTAGAATGATAGTTTAGTATTGTTTTGCTTTTATTTGTCAATTGAATTTGGGAAAGTTTACTTGATTTATAAATTAAAGTAAATCAAACTTTACAAAAAAAATTTTATATTTTATTTTATAAATTTATGTGAAATGATTTCTTTTTTCAAAATAATCATTTATGGTTAATATATTAAATTAATAAAAATAAAATTATATTAAGTTTTACATCATTTTATGTATTACTATCTTTTCATTTTAAAGTTTTATTTTTTTATATTTCTTAAAACTGTCACTATTTTTATTGATTTAATATTTTTTCATAAAATAATTACTTTAGAAAAATATGTACCATTTTCTGAAAATTTATAAAACAAGAATTATAAATTTTATAGATTATATGATATGTTTTTTTTGTGAAACATGCTTATTTACTAAAACTGGTAATTATACTTTGTTTTAAAGAAAAAAATGATATAATTTATATTTGTTAATTTATATTATTATGCCATGCTGGTTTCTTAGAAAGTAAATTCAGATTTTTTTTTAAAGGATTGAAGATGATAATATATGAGAATTATCATGGGAAAATTAAATTGAAGGGAAAATGCGTCTCTGTATTAGTTGAATGTACAATTAATTTTATATGAATTTAGGTATAGTGCTTTTTTTTAATTAAACCCTCATGAGAATAAATAATATATAAAATGTTGATTACAAAAAAAAATACATTTTCATTAATCTTTTAATTTTTAACTAATTTATAAAAATTAATTAATATAATGATCGTTTGTTATCTTACTTTAATCATTTTCCTTGATAAACACAATTGGATAAAATAAAAACTCTAAATACTTTATGTACTATTTTCTGAAGGTTTTAATTGGTTGGAAAAAAAAATAATAAAAAGGTTTTTTTTTTTTTTTTGAAATAGGAATTGAAAGAGTATAACTGAACTGTGAGTGCATATTGTTCTTTTCTTTGAAGCTTCAGTTGATAAAAAAACAAATATAAATATAGAGGATAGCAAGAAACAGACAATTCATAAGTTAATCAATAATATGATATTTCATTGGAGATTGATAAAGCAAACTTCTGCAGCTTTTGAGTGCCTTCACTGTTTCTATTTATAGCCAAGTAAAAATCTCTTGTTATAATAATCCTAGAAAATAATGCCTTTTAACACTTCCAAAATTTCTTTAAATATGAATATGGGAGAAAGAGCATATCCTCTGACGCAATGTGATGAAATCAAAACTCTCATCGAAATTTATTTTCAAAAAAATTAATTGCATTACAGTATACTAAACGTAAAATAAGTGCATGGAATAGTTTATGGGTAAAGTGTAATGTTGGCTATCTAACAATTGAATTTGCAGAATCCAATCAATTTAATTAGGTTGATTTTATTTTGATTTTATTTTCAGTTCACTTTGTCTATATTGTATCTTCTCCCCTGCTTTAAATGGTCGAGGACGAACAAAGCAACCAGCAAAAACAACATAAAAACAAATGTAAAACTTTAGAAAAGACATAAAATTCTGCCCAATAAAAATGTTCAACTGAATTTAAAGCGTTTTACATTATTCAACACATCACAAATATGCAAGGAAGCAACAACCAAACCTTGCTACACCTCCCATACAAGGGCAAACTGGAAAAACAGCAGGAACATTAGAAAACAAAGAGCTTGCATATCCCAAGTTAAAGTCACATGGAGACAAAGTTCCCACTGAAAACACAGTTCTTTCTGCTCTAGCTTTATGGTTCCCAGAGAATTGTGGTTTCTGCAATCATGGAAGTCACAACATATGGATCCATGTTTGATGCAGGCCTCCTGTCCTCAAAATACCCTTTTCCTTGCTTCTCCGTGTCTCGGCCAACACGAATTGATGCTCCACGGTTGGCAACACCCTGCCAAAATATTCAAATGTAAGCAATCCCTTATAAGGTACAAGGACAAGAATCTTTTGTTTTTTTTTATTTTTTTTTTATGCTCTATACCCATAAGAATGTGTTGATGTCAGCTGTTTCGTGTCGTCCTGTTAGCCTGCGATCATTGCCTTCACCATATGCAGCAATGTGTTGTTTGTGCCTGAGCCCCAACTTCTCAATAGCTTTCTTGATGATCTCATAGCCTCCATCTTCCCTCATTGACTTTGTACTACAAGCATTGTATAAGACAACACAAATAATGAAAAGATCAGCAGAAATAGATCAAGATAGAAGTTCTATACAATGATTTATAGCTGACCTATAGTTTGTGTGAGCTCCAGCACCATTCCAGTCTCCCTGTTCCACATAAACCAAATTCCCATTATAAATGTCATCATGCATAAATACAAATTTCCCTCGAATAGCAAAAAGGAAGGCGATCAGTTTGACCTGAATTGGCTTGGGATCAAAAGAAAGGACAACTCCAGCAATCTCCGTAATCCTCTGTTGAAACAAAGATAAGTACTTAGTCAACAATACAACATTTGGAACGGTAGTATCATTTTTCTGCAATCATATAGGTGATAACTACCTCCAAGATGTAGCGAGCAACCCACAATTCGTCTCCAGCAGAGATACCAACTGCAGGTCCAACTTGAAATTCCCACTACATAAACATGGAAAAAGGTTCAGAATTAGAAACTAATCGAAGTTAAAACAGGAAGAAAAGCAAGCTTTTATATCTTTACCTGGCCAGGCATCACTTCTCCATTAATACCACTAATGTTGATTCCAGCATATACACAGGCCTTGTAGTGTGAGTCGACAACGTCTCGCCCAAAAGACTTGTCAGCTCCGACACCACAGTAGTATGGCCCCTGTTAAAATCAATAAATGAGCATGACCACCTTGACTGGTCAAAACAAAATTCCACTATCTATCTATTGATGGAAGTAGACAAAAGCAGAGTCAGGCCCGTGTAGTGGGGTGGAGCAGCGAACGTTGAATAAATCAAGAATAAGAAACTTTAAAAGATATGTTCAATATTATAGACAGTCCAGAACAACCTGTTGTAGAGACAAAAGGAAAGGGCTCAAATTTTAAAGGATTTGAAACTAGGATTTTGATTACCTGGGGACCAGGGAAACCCCCAACAGGCCACCCAATTGGCCATTTAACATCTTTTTGCAACAAGGTGTATTCCTGCTCAATACCGTACCTGTTTTTGTTTTTTTTCCCAAATCAAGTTACAAAAGTTCACCACATAATTTTAGAACAAAAAATTCTAAGGAAAAGCAAAATTACAGTGATCTACCAGGGCACTTCAGCAACAACATCAGGATGGCTGAAGACTTTAGCAGCAGCATGTCTTTTATTTGTTGGAATTGGGTCACCAGCCGGGGTGTAAGCATCACACATCACCTAATTATGTAAATCCATTAGAAATTGACTCCTTGGGATTGAGGGGCAGTAATACAATTATAATGGCAGAGTAGAAACTCACAAGAATATTGTTGCCCCTCCTAAATGGATCCCTGAAAATAGCTTGAGGACTGTTCCATTACAGCATAGCTAAATCAGTATCAGGGGTAGATAAAAAAGTTAAAAGAGACGAGTACTAAGAACAAATCCTTACTATATGATGACTTCGCTGTCTTCTCCAGGAGCCTGCCCTGTGCTGGAACCATCATAATTCCACTTGGGGAGCTCTGAAGGATCACTAACTGGACCAGGAAGTGTCTATACAAAAGAGAGGGTGGAGGGGGTGTGAAAAAACATTGTAATAAATAGACTAACCTCAATAACAACAACAACAAAAGCATAGCTTTCTTTTGAAAATTATTCTCCTATTTATCCTTCCTTTAAAGAACAATAATTGATAATATTTTTACCCTTGCTTTACTCCGCATGTCCATGCCGGATCCACCAATCCTGTAAAAGTAAAGAAAGATCTAGTTAAAGAATAGCAGAGGCCACTGGATTGGTTGCAAAGCATGGTTCGTGCAAAAATCCATTGGAAACACAAACAGGAGCTACTGATAAATAAAACCTTGGAGAGAAATAGAACCAATATTTTTAAAGATATTCCAAAACAAAGACTAAGAAGAACTTAACAAACATCCAATTCATCCACCATGGACACATGAAGAACAACAGGAAATGCTCTGTTTTTTAGCCAAGATTTAAAAATAAAAACAAAAACAAAAAGATTTAGAACAAATTTAGCCTTGACGAAATATAAGAATAGCCTTAAATATTATTTTTGAAAAGAACCATCTCAAGAACCAAAAAAAAAAAAAAGCAAAAAGAAAAATTTAGATCTTATAATAACAAAACTGCAACAAGCCACTAATGCAGTAGTTCAATGGACGGGGAAAAAAAGGAGAAGAAAAAATCCGAAACATTTTACCCAATAGAAAAAAGAAAATTCTAAATCCCAAAAAAACAAAATCAGTAGATACCATTTGTGCTTCAACAGAAACAACAATCCCAGAACGCCAACAATATAATGGATCACAAAAAAAATAAAGCATGCCCATTAACAGAAACACAAAGTTACTAGCAGTGGCATGGGTATGAATACGTGCAAGTGTATGTAGCTATACAAGTGCACTATAAGACGAACCATATGTACTCGGCGATGATCTTGTCGGTGGTTTCTGAAAGGTTAAGGTTGATGAGATCTGAAAGCAGCGACATATCCAAATGGAAACAATTGACAACACTTTCTCTTCTTCCTCCTCCTTCCTGTCTGTGTGGGTGTCCTTTGCAGAAACGAGTCTATATAGAATTGCGAGACGTGAGAGCTTAGGTTTGTTTTTACCGTGCGGTTACAGTGTCCTTTTTATTTATTTATTTATTGTTTTTTTTTGAAAGAGTAAGATATAAAGAACTCTTAATACTCAAATATTTTGATTATACATGGAGACTTAATAGCCTGATTAGTTTTTGAATTTAATATGTTAATTTTTTAATAAAAATAATTATAGGGTAGCGGCAGTTTCAACGGAGTTTGGGATTCTGGTTAATTCATTGGTTTGCTCGCAGAGGGAATCTAAAAGGAGGGTCCACAGTGGTTTTACCGGGTAACCGACTCACCGGTTGCATCATTCTCATTGATTGGTGGTTACGTTACTGCCCGCAATCTCTTCAAATTCAACGATTCTTTTCGACCAAAAAAATATTCTATTTTTTAAATATAGTTACAATTAATGTACACTAAAAATTAAAAAATTTATTATTTTCATTCCTAATTTTAAAATAATACAAAATTCATTATTTAATTATATTAATTATTTTTAATCCAAATTTAGAGAAATACTTAATATGTGTTTAATAACATACGATTCATAAATTTCAATAAATATAATTAAGTATAAAAAAAATTATATTCACATTTTAAATAACCTTGCAGTACAAGAGGGAGAATCGAAAGGTATTATTTAAGGAGAATTATTATTTAGTTTTTTAAATTTAATGGAAGTGAAATTTATTAATTAATTTTTTATTTTAAAAAATATATTAAAATAAAAATTATTAATTAATTTTTTATTAATTTTAATCATTAAATATTAAAAAATTAAAATAACATATTAATTAGTTTAATTTTTATAAAATTAAAATATCAATTAATAAATTTTATTTATACTAAAAAATTAAATAATATAATACTTAATATATAAAGTTAATAAATGACTCATTAATAAAGTTTTTAATATTTTTTTAAAGTTTTAATAAATTTTTTAAATTAATAAATGTAATTCATTAAATTTAAGAAATTAAATAATTATTTTTCTGAGGTTATTAAAACGCAAAAAGCAGCTATCATCCGGGCTTCTCAATTCTTTTTAATATACATTATAAATTTAATGTATTAATTTTACAATATGAATAATAATATTTATGAAATTAAGATATTACTATGTTAAAAAAAATATGGCAAATATAATAATAATAAAGTGTGCATATCTTATTTAAAACAATTCACAAATAAATTAAATTTAAATTTATGAGTGTAAATAAATTAAATTTTTATAAAAAGAAAATAAACAGTCATATCGTATAATTTGCCATTAATAAATACTTTCTTACTGCATGCCTTGTTTTTAATAATAATAATAAATAAATAAAATAGAGGTCTCACTTTGTGGTACAGTGGAATCACCACATGTAATCCTATCATCTCATTTCAATCTCTCATGCTCCTAGCTCATGGGACATGCTTTGACTCATTTATTGGCTTATTTCTTTTTGCTTTAAAACACCATATTTTTAGTTTTAATAATATTAAATTAGTTACATATTATTATATTTTTTTTCCCAAAATGAATGGAAATTTGACTAGGCTCCTTCAAGCTGGAATTGCACATTCGTCAATTAGAAAGATTCTGATACCTTTTAACTGTCTCTTAATTATAGACAAAAATAAATTGTAGAATTATAATGAAATTACTAAATTTCATTTACTTTTAAAAATTTGTCAGTTTAACTATTTTGATTAAGAATCACATGTAATTTGTCAGAACTGAATAAATTTGTAATTTATTTTTTATATTTTTGATAGAATAATCCCATGAAAATAAAATTAAAGTATTATATCATTTATTTTAAAATATTTATGTTCGAGTATTAATAATCTTAAAATTTAAGTAATTAAATAACAAAAATTCCGTTAATCTATTTTTTGTTTGAAAAAAAATCTAATTTAAAATGAATATTAATCATATTAAATTAATAGTTAAAATTACCGGTGTTATCTTATATGACATTTAAGGTTTTTATATATTGATTAAGAAAGTAAATAAATCTCTTAAATTGTAAAAAATCAAGTATCTATTCTCTGTTCATTAATATACCATCAGAAATGTGAAATAATTAAGAAAAATGAAGAAAATAATATAATATGTTTTATAAAATTATTAAATAAATATTATATTGAATAAAGATAATAATTAAAAGAATTCAAAGTGATAGGACCTATTAAAAGTGACATGTAAGAAATGCAGGGTTGGAGTAATATTTTTTAGTTCAAAGTGTCCTCTACCAAATCTACTACCCGGTTAGCCGGTAAAAGGAAAATCGGCATGCGCTCGTACGGGGAATGACGTGGGACTTTTTTTTCTTCAATTTATGTTAAGGAAAGTCCTCTAGTCCTACTCGTCGGACCCACTGCCACCTCGAAACTCCCAATGAGTTATTGCGAGCGTTTAGGGATAATAATTAAAATCCTTAGCTCTTGCCCACCACTATAACACATGCTTATTTAGCGCGTGCCCTCACTTTCTGATGAGAATTTAGTAGGTACAAAATATCTAAAATGTTTAAATAAAATTAATGTTTTAAAATTTATTTATTGAAATTATTAATAGTTTTAATTTAAAAAAATATATAGTAATTTATCTAAAATCAATGTTATTTTAAATTTTTTTAAAGTAATAAATAATTTAAAATAATAATTATTGTGACGGGACGTACTAACGTAAAATATCGATATAGGTGGGAACAGATGGATCTCTTCCTTTTTGTTTTTTGTTCGTGGGAATTACTGAATTACTATTTATAAGAAAAAGTTCAAAGTAAAATATGATGCAAAAACCCCAGAAGCTTTTTAGAGGCTTCTTATTTTATTTGTTTCTCTCGTTTTTCACGTTTTTCCCTGTTGAGCGATGGAGCCTCACGCCTTTTAATTGGTTGTCCTGAACTTGGAACCACCATTAAATCCATAGTATAAATTGATTTTTAAATTTAAAATGCTTACAAAATGTCTAATATAATTTCGATCTCATATTAATTTTTGTTTTGCCATTACGTTTCACTGTAGTATGAATTTTTCAATTTGTTTATTTTATTATATAAGAAATGTGTTTTTTTTTTCAATGATTTTTTAGTTTTGTTTCAGGAATAGTGGATTTTGATTATGTGTTGTAATTAAAAGTTTCGAATGAGTTTGTTGCTAAATATGATTTATGAGAAATATAACATGATTTTGTTTATTTTTTTTTATAAATAATACCAAGTCTTATAAATGAGATTTTGATGTCCTATATTACTACATGATTAATATATGTAAGATATTGAATCAATTTAAAAAAAATAACTAAAATACTTTTTTATTAATTTTCATATTTAAAAGAATATTATTCTTTTTAATTTTAAAAATTTTTACCTTAAAAAATTATATATTAATGTATAAAAATATATTTAAATAATTTCTTATAAATGAATTTTTCCAAACAAAGTTAATACAATTAAATTGAATTTTTTTTATTTAATTTTATTTGTAAGTAAATTCGTTTAAAGGTTTATTAATACATTTTTATTATGTTTTATAACCAATTAAATTAGAGAATTTAGATATATTAAATGCGTAATTGCTGCGGAATTTTGACTATGAAAAAAAAATTGCTGCATAGTTCCCATGCACTGTATTTCATTTTCATTTTATATTTTATTAATACCGTAGCCTTTGTAAGCTAATGTGGTAGGTGACGTAAACACAGTTGTTGCCAATAATTAATAATAAAATCAAATTAATTATTTTAAAAAGATATTAATTAGTTTATATATTTTTCATTAATTCTTTAATTCATTTTATTATTTTAAGCGTTAGTTTAAAAAAAAAACATTAATTAAATTCTATGAGTGCTGGGTGTGGGTCGGAAATAAGTAGTCAAACGACTCCTAAGGTTGCAATCGATCTTAATTAGTAGGTCAATGCCCTTTCGCTCTTCAATTAATCACTATTCATTTTTTTAATAATAATAATAATAATAATATATTAACTTGGAAAAATGATTTAGATGAAACAAAAATCTTCCCTTATAAAAATAAAGTACGAGATAATAATATAGCAATAGAAAAATTATAAATATATAATGCATATTTCAATTTTGTTAATGCGTATATTGACATGTCGAATATAATTATATAATATAAATAAATTTAAATATGCACAATTTTTGAAGGCCAGTAAAGGAGAAGAAAGGTCATTGGACAATATTGAAAGGCCAAATTTAAAATTGACTTGGATGAATTTGGTAATATATTAATTTGAAAACTATCATCAACAAGGCCATTAATAATCCACGTCTAATCCTGGCATCACATGCTTAACATAATCGATTATGAAATTAACACCATCCTTCTCATTCAACATTTTTTAAATTCTGTATATTAATTAAGTAATGCCTCTAGGATGTCGTTATTATCCATAACACAGTTAATTAATTAATTAAAAAAATAATTTATAGATGGATTGCCTTGTCTAAATCCTTGCATCCGTCCTTCTCAAAATCAATTAACATTATGGTTGCTGAAGAAAATTGACAATGTGAGCCTTTGTTAAAGCTGGCTCTTGTCCTTGTGCATGAAGTGTGGCCTTTATCACTCATATCGCTAGCTAGTCAATTTGTCATTACTAATTGCAAATTGCTATACTTCTAAGGAAGAAAAATGGTCAAGTACACCATCCCCATTTCGGTTTCATTGGTCGTATCATCCCATCAACTTCTCATATTCTCGCAAACAAAACAACTTAAAATATGTGAAAATAGTTTAAATGCAATTTAGATACGAACAATGAAAGTTATCGACATTGTGATCTTGTTGATGTACAAAGCAAACCAAGCAAGGGCAAAAAAAGCAGTTGGTGGTGATTAGCCATTTGCCGTCCTACTTGTCTTGCTCTAGGCCTATAAATGGTGGTATCTGGTGCCAAGTTGGCAGTGCCTGCTTTTTTTGTTATTGTAAAAAATTACCCACATTGGGCGATGATAGTTACAAGGTTTCTGCATTACATTACCCTAAAGAATATATTCTATTCTATTGCGAATCTCCGCATATAATTTATCCAAATCCAATGTTGCAGTGGAGGATAAAAAGGAAGATACGAAGAGAGTCTCCTGCCTTGAAGCAATCGCCTTGGAGAACAAAAGAATTTTCATCACGTGGGCTTGGTGCTCTCCTACTCTGCATAGACTTTAAAGTTTATAAACCAATGGCTGGTACGACACTTTTGGGACACTCAACAACTAGAATGTTAACGCAATGCAGCATTATGGGCAATTTGCTGTGGTTACCCAATCACCATACGCCAATCAATATTTGCACCCGCCGAACCATAATGGACCAAACGAATAAATGTCAAGGTTCACTAAAATTTAAAAGAAGAGTTAATACATGAAATGTTTGGCCCAAAAAGACATAAAATATTTAGCCCAAATGATGTCAAAACATTCCAAGCATGAACTTGTATTATGTCTGTGTTTAGGAAGTTGCGAGAACCAGAGACACATGGCTAAAATTAATTTCAAACCAAGGCCCAATGCATTGGTTGTGAGATGAATACACGAGTAAAAGAATTGGGTTTAGAAAGTTGCGACACAGTATCTGCTTCATGTGTCGGATTGGTGAAGTAGGCGCTGGAGTGCAATAAGCCTCACAGTATCTGCTTCATGGCTATAAAAGACTAATACTGCCATATCATTGGACATTCTCTCTGATAGCAGTCAATGATGAGCCGAAAATTTTGTTAAAGGGTTATACTTTGTGATTTTTACTTCAGTTTTATTCTGTTTTACTCTGAATGGGAGCTTTCAATTGCCCCTTCTTCTACAATTGACCCTTTGAGTGTCTGGATTTGAAAGCTATGTATTTGTGTTGATGAGCCATTAGTGTCTGAGTTTGTTTTCTTCAACATATAAGGGGTTTTGATCCTTCAATCACCCCCTCTGCAATTGATGCTGGGTGTGTTAACGATAGTGGCTACGACAAGGAGGGTTCCAAAATGCTCTAGGGACGGTCTGACTTCTTTGCTAGATGGGCTTTTTCTTGGGCTTGTATTTTGGCTTATTGGGCATCAAAATTATTTACTCTGGATGGATTTGTAAGTTGTGTCTTTGCTATTTTAGGTTTTAATGCAATTAAATAGTTTATAAATTAAAAATTTTTTTTTGGCGTGCTCGATGGCACTTAGAATATATATGAATGTGATAAACAAAATAAAATTTGTTCAATTACGAGTTTATTAATTATAAAATTATAAATATAAAAAATCATATATTTTATAATGTAAGTGGAGAGCACATCAACGATCAATTGACGTATTTAACTAAATTTATAATAATTAATTTATTAATTATTTAAACTAACAAATCAATATAAAATCCCTGTTTCTTCGGACGGCTGCTTCATATGATATTGCATGCAAACATTAGATGCTAATTCACAATATTCACAAAAAATAATTGAAAAATCCTACAACTGCCCCAATTCACCAAAACCTTAGATGCACTTGTTTGCTTTTGCAGTGGTCCCATTCACAAACACAAATCTTTAATTTTTATTATAAAAGAAATTTCAATTAAAAAAAAATAGACATAATTGGATTTTGAATTAAAATTTCATATTACTTAAAAGGGAAAAGTAAAGGTGAATCAACCAACTAGGTCCACTACTTACAACAGAGAAAATGAAGACATCTTATTATGATCATTACATAAGTACAAGCAAGAAAAGTTATGGGGAAAAAAAATAAAGTACAATATTGTTTTTTTTTTTTTGAAATAAAGTATCATATTGAGGGTAGTGGATATGAAGTGATGCAAGCCAAAGGAACAGCAAATTGCCCCCTCCATGGATGCAATATCTCTTTCTTTTGTGGATACCCACCCAAAAACAATACCAAAACCAAATGGGAGATGGCATGTTCTTGGCTTTTATTTTCAGCTTAGTTTAATTATGTGAGGGGAAAATCTAGTTCCCATTCTCATATTTGTCTCATCCAACATATATTGGTTGCCCAAATCCCATTGTTTTTGGTAGCATGCAGACTTGTGGGGATTCTTCTCTTGCATGCCATGATCAATGGTGACAACTTTTTCTTTTCTTATAATTGAAATTTTTAGAATAAAAAATATTAAATTTCAATTATATACCTTTTATATTATAAAACAAATATTCCAACATTTTTCCTTTTTCCAAATAAAAGAATATTCTTCTTACTAGGATGCGAATCCTTGGTCAACATCAGTTACAACAAATGTTATGATTAGAACTTGATGGATTAGCTTAATTAGAAAGAGGGATTTGATTTGTGTTCTCTCATTGTGTTTGAATTTTGATGAACTATTTATTGATACACCATCAAATTTGAGTGCTTTAAAAAAGTTATAATTCAAAAGTAAAACTGGTTTGATTTGATATGTTAAGATGGAGTCGATAATATAACCGGCAAAAATTTATATTGATCAAAAGATTAATTAATATTTTTTTATATTATAAAAATTAATTATTAAATTTCCCTGATTAGTTGGACCTCATTTTGTGGTTTGAGGAAGTTCCAGTTGTCTGAAATACAATAGTGGCCTTGATTATCAGGTGGTTATGTGAGCATATCAGTAATGAGTTATTGGATTAAGCCTAACGGTCTTAATCAACTCAAAATTAATTAAAAATCAATAAAATAATTTTATAGTGAATATTTATTATAATTCGGAATATATTTTAAATTAATGCCAATAATAACCTTAGGTAGTTGACTACATGGCACTCATTAATTGGCCAGAAAAATTTAAAATATTAATCTATAAATTTTAAAAGAAGAATTTACAAAAAAAACATGAAATCTTTTCAAACTGGCACATTCATTTCCTCTTCGATTTTTTCTCTTTAAAAAAAAAAAAAATATTCTAGATAAAATTTTAAAAATAATGATTTAAGTACAGGCTTGCAAATTTCAAAGAAAGCGACTGATTTTGGCCGACATATAACAACCTATATGTGATTTTTTTTTTTTTTAGGTAAATAAATGGAGATTGAGAAATATAATAAAATAATTATTATTTATATATTCACACTCATTTTTCAAGGGATGACTTCGTCTTCTTCTTCCTCTACGGCGTTGAGTTTCGACCTTTTCTTCTATATAATAGTAAGAACTAATTCTGTGTGTATTAATTATGAGTATTCACTTTCATTTTTGAAATTTTCACTCTCCATTTATATGAAATTAATTAATTATTGAATGGTCTAGTTTAAAATATTTTTGTCTCAACTAATTATTATATATTGAGCAAAACCTAGTTATATTTATTCACTTTTTTTTTTTAATATAAATTTAGCCCCATTTGCAACCATTTATTTTATTTAAAAATAATACAATCATGCATAATTTTTAAAAATAAAAATATGCTTAATTATTATCAATAATTTCCACATGTTTTTCAATTATCTCCACATCTAGTTATATTAATTAGAAAATTAGAAAATGAAAGGAAGACTTTAACCTTAGGAAATAATAAAAGTAGTTGAAATTGTGTGAGAAAACAATAATGGAAGGGAGACTTTTTGTGAATATGAACATTATATTTTTATTGTTGTGCATGAGCTGAGCTGGCCTTAGTTTGATTGGAGAAGCAAATAAATAAATAAAATATATTTTAGATATATCGAGTTTAAATTTCGATAAAATTAATTATAAAAAAATTAATAA
The DNA here is from genome assembly GCF_001659605.2 of Manihot esculenta. Taxonomy (NCBI): domain Eukaryota; kingdom Viridiplantae; phylum Streptophyta; class Magnoliopsida; order Malpighiales; family Euphorbiaceae; genus Manihot; species Manihot esculenta. The sequence continues at coordinate 5,970,801 of NC_035162.2, read as the reverse complement.
TTTTTCTCAATTTTAAAAACACTAAAAAGATTATATACCAAAGAAAAAGTCTGTATTTTGCTTGGGCAACGGAAGAAGCTTCGACTTACATTTGTTTATTTTATTAAGTATTGGCTTTCATATTACATTTCGGCAGACTGACTTTACATCAGAAAACATTATTTATAATTTATTATATAAGGAGATGCATAATCTGACTAATAAATTGATAATTTTTTTTTGAAATGGAATAAATTGATAATTAAATCTTTAATTTCTATTAGCATAAGAGAATAATGTTAATTAGGTAAAATGGATCGCAACTTACTTACTGATTTGGTAAAATTATAGTTTTTTTCAAGAAATCATTTTGCAGCTTTAATTCAACTGTATTATTTTTCAAAATGTGTATCTCATTGATAATAAGACTAATAAAAAAAACTAAAAACCCCTTTTAAAAAATATAAAAAAGGTCTTTTAGTTCCATTTGTTTACAAAACAAATTCTATAAAAAAAATTTCATATTTTTTTATTTATAATAATTAAATAATAATAAATAAAAGTGATGCTAAATAAAATTCGCCTAAAAATAGTGAGTTGTTAATATAAAATAGAATCAAATAGTAAAGATATGATAAATTTATATACGGTTTCACCCATATGAAAAAAGATTCGAACGCTCCTTATCGATATCAAGTTGCACAGACTCACTCTTTCAATTTTAAAGTGAGACTCTACATGGAAGTCAGACTCTATATGGAAGTCAGACTCTACATGAAAGTCATTGTTAACGGTTATAATTCAATAAACTCTTTTATTCTGACTATCATAAAATTTTTGATAAATTAACATGTAAAAACTTTTTATTAATAAACTGGCCACATCATCACCAAATTATTAAAAAATATTATATTTATCTAAATTTTCTTATAGTATAATAGATGAATGATCATATAAAAAAATATATGATATTCTCTCACACCAATAAAATTATACTTGTCATTATTTTTAATTTACTAATTTGAGCGATGAGCTCATTATTTTCAACTTATTAATTTGAATGTCGAAATAATTAGTATAAGTACCAACTATCTCACTCTATTTTGCAAGTGATTCAATCATAATTGTTTTATTGAACTAATCATAACACAGTTTCATTGAATCAATTGCAGAATAAATTCATTTCGATCACGTTATTAATTTAATTTTAGCAATATTAAAAAATATTTTATTAATTAATAAATTAAACTATTTTTAAAGGATTAATGAATAAGTAGTTTTTAAAATTTTCATAATTGTTTAACACAATTAATTGTTTATACATGAGCTTCATTAATATTATTTATTTTAATATTACAATTAAATAACAAAAGAGTTATTTTCGTAAAAAATATTTTTTAAACTAAAGGAACCTTAATTAGCATACATTTTGAAGTTGAGTTTTGGTTTGTCGTTTAGTGGTAGGCAAATTTATGTTAGAAGAAATTAAATCCATGTGGCACACGGCTATACCCATGTGCCACCGATGCATACGGTTGACTTCAGCCAACATCTCACTCTCATCTTTTATTGGCCTGCTTTGTCCAAGTCTTCAGTGTATATTATACATGTTTTAATTTATTTATTAATTACTCTGCAAATTTATAATTTTGAGATTTTTGCGTGTTTTTTTTTTTTTAAAAGTGACCAAATAAATAAGAGAATTGTATTTTCTTCTCATCTCGTCTTTGTTACATGTGCAAATTTGTGAGAAAAGTTGCGACACTGTTATTGTATATAAAGCAATTTAATTATTAATATATAATTATTGTACATAATTATTATATTGAAAATTTTATAATGTTTAACGTAACATATACAATTAATGAGATTTAAAAAAAAAAAATTAAATCAATTATACGGTTTTTCGAGCATATATATTTATATGTAAAAATTTGATTTAATAATTATTAAACTGACTTTATTGTATGAAATTAAGAATTTAAAATGTGAAAAAAAATTATGCTCTTGAAAGTTTTATGAATTAAAATATGAATGAAAACTGAATACGATGCCTAGAAATAAAATATTTAGAAACATGAGAAAAATGAAAATAATTGTAATGAGTTTGAATAGTCTAAATACACGGCATCAGCAGCAATGGCATCAGAGCTTTCACAGTTCATTTAAAATAAGAAAATTATTTTTTATTTAAAATTTTTTATTTTAAAAAAAATTAAGATATTAAGTAATTTTATAAATTTTTTTTGAAAAATAAAATTCCTATTATAAATTAATAAATTAAAAAATATGAAAAATATATGTCCAATTCACAAAACTTAAAACGACTTTTACAGATTCCACTGGAATTCAGTATTACTAACGTCCTAATATTGCTTTTAAAGCATGCTGATGCTGGTACCAGCCGTTGGTGTTGGACCCATATGCTTATATAAAGTTCAAGCTGCCGTTGCCATTGAAACGTTGCCGTTTTCCCATCTCAATTTTGGTAGCAAAATTAAGCTACACATCAAATATTGCGCTGATTTACGAAAAAAATGTTGCTGTGTATACCATTATTAATAACTTAATTTTTATATTTTAAAAAATGTATTAACAAATTTAAAATAAACAACTGATGATCTGAGATCCAATAGAATAGGGTTTTACAAGGGTTTTGTATTACTGAATAAGACATTTCTCTTTCTGAGGAGGGGACTCCTCTTTTATACATTGTCTTGCTTGCTGGTGACGTGTAAAGGTCTCTCTAGGATTGGGCCACGCGTCTCTGCCATGCGGATTCGGAGGTACTAGGGTATCAGCCGCCTGCTCCATGCGTAACGGCCTCTGATTCCCCTCGTGCGTACGTTCGGGCGGATCTGCCAGGCTGTCTGGTGAATATTTTTCTGGATCCTGGGCTGGGCCGAGAGTTGGGCCGGACGCTAAGCCTGAGTGGAGAGGATGGGTCGAGTCCGGCCTTGAGGGTTGGATGAGCCAGACTTGTTATGTGTATCAGGTGTGTGGGCCTCTACGTCATGGGCCTTGGGCTGTGGTCAAGCCCCTGGCCCGGGGTGAAGGAATCCAGCGGTCATCAATTGCCCCTTCACCTTCTCGGCAGTTATTGCTCCAACTGCCGAGGGGGTGAATACCAAGAACTAGTATGATCGCGTCTGTTCGGGTTCAGGTGCCTTAATAACATCCTTTCATCTTTCAGTCGTTGCGCAGTTTCTGAATTCTATTTGCTCTTTTCTCTTTCTGTCTTTTTTTCTATTCTTCTTGTCCTCTGCCGCCTTTGCTTTTTTTGTCATCATTATCTGGACATCTCCTTTCTTTCCTTTCCCGTGAATATCTTTTAAGAATCTGACATCCCTGGCTTAGAGTCTAGTGTAGCTCTGCCCCGTACTAAGTCCTCAGGCTCCGAGTATATATCAGCGCCAGCTTTTCTTCATTCTTGAGCCTTCTGTTGAAATGAGAAATTCTTGTTTTATCTGTGGCAGGTCCATTTGACGCCTTCTTCAAACAGATTGCTTTGTGCCCCAGAGGTTTGCTTTGATTTTGCTCTTATCATCTTAAGGGAGAACTGTTTCTGACTTGTCTCTGTTTTGAAACTTTTTGCAGTTCCTGAAATAAAAATGGGTCAGATCAAAATTCTTGAAAATTTGATGTTACCTCTAAGGCGTCTGGATGGTGCATTGAAGATCTTTCTGGTATGGCAGTCGAATGGTGGGACCATTCGGGAAGCTGCTGAAACTGCTTTGCCCAGGTCGTCTGGCCGGCCTCCTCCTCTGCTTGTTGCCCGGGCTCCAAAGAAGTTCTGGGCTATTGAGGGGTTCGCTCTAACTTCACCTTTTTCCGCAGAGAAAAGGGGAATTTCCTCGATGCCCCTGTTGTCCTCTTTTGATATAAATGGGAGTGGCGCCGGCGCTCAGCTTGTTGTTCTTTTTGATGTGAAGTACCAGTATTATTATTCCCTTTGGTGTGAAGTACCAGTATTACGTGAGACTGGGATCTGCTGCACTCAGTCAGGTCTCCAGCGATTTCTTCGAATGTGTACTTCGCGATCTCTTCGGGGCCATAGCCCGAAGACTTATGTTTTTCATGTGTGGTGCACGTCCGGCATACAATATCTGAGCTTGTTCGAATGTACCGTGCATCACATTCGGGTAACCGAACGTTTGCCCAGAGGGACAGTGAGAAATGCTTATAGGAATCAACTTGTTCAGTTCCCCTATAATAGCGGGACAGATCTTGGCCTTTTCTGAAAAACTCACATTCCGAGCTGCGAGAAGTCCTCCAAACTGAAGACTAGAATAGTAGGGTAGGTGATAATCGTAGATGATGAAGTATCTGGATATGTAAATCCTTTAAGGGTGGTCTTCCATTCTGTAATGTAGGCCTTTGTAACGTGCTGTAATGTACTTTTCTTTTAATGAAGTTCTTGTTCTGCTCTCATGCTTAAGCTGTTCTTCCTTTATCATGTGTGAAATACTTTAGATTGCTCGCCTTATAATTTTAACCAATTGGGCTCTGTCCTGCTTTTTTCCGAGCTGATCTAACCATATCTGCGAGCTCTGATGAGTTGAACTCCGGATCCACTTAGCCAACTGGGCTTTCAAGTTTTCGAACTGGACTGCCTGACCGACCTATGAGCTCGGTCTTTACTTTGATGAATTGAGCTTTGAGTCTCCTTCATCCGGCCGGGCTCTCAGATCATGTTGTCCGAGCTGGACTAACCGACCTGAGAGTTCTGTCTTTGCTTAGTGAAATGGGCTCTGAGTTTCCTTTAGCTGACCGAGCTCTCAAGTCGTGTTGTCCGAGCTGGACTAATCCGACCTCTGAGCTCGGCTTCTGATGAGTTGAACTCTAAGCTCTCAGTTCTGTATGATTCCGAGGTGCTCTTGGCGCCTCTTTCCGATCTCACATCCTTTGTTTAATAACGATAAATCCAATCTTATAACTTTTTAAGTGATGAGCAAGTCTGACCTTTATCATGCTCCCTTTTGCTTGTACTTTTGAGTCTTTTCATGACTTGCCCCTCTGTTTCCTCGGCATTTACCATAGGGATGGTAAAGTAGTAGGCTAAGTTTCTCTGACTGATGAGTTGGGCCTGTATTATGTGGATGGCGAATGGGCTTTTAAATGATGGGCTGTTATCGTATACTTGGCCCTTGATAGATGTAGATAAGCCCAGCGATCATCCTTTTGCCCCTTTACCGTCTCGCCAGTTATTACCTAACCGTCGAGAGAGTAAATTTCGAGAACAATTAATGATCGCGCCGCTCCAAGACAAAACTGTTCAGATCAACGCCCTGCCTCATAATTGCCTTTCTTTTCGAATTCCTTCTGTCTTTTGAAGAACTAGCTCTTGTCTGCTCTCTGTCTTCCTGCAACTCTTTGTACGGTTTTTCATCCCATTGTGTTCTCAGGTACGCTTCCTTGTTCTTCCATGGCAAGTTCAAAGCTTCCTGATGTTTTTGACCTTGAGTCGCATATTACACCTTCCAACATAACTAATCACATTTCCCGGAGGCTTTTAGATACTCCGTTGTATCTTATTCGAGCACCTCTTCCAAATGAGAGGATAGTTCTTCCTTACCCTCGTCCTCCTGGTTTGGTGGATCCCCAAGAGGTTCGTAGCATAGTGTTTTTCCTGAAGCAGAGAGAGTTTGGTTTACCGTTTCCTTTTACCCCTTTCTTTGTCGAGGTCTTTGAATACTTTGGGGTAACTCCTCGAATGTTATCCCCAAATTCCATTTTATTCATGTCCTGTTTCGAGTCTATCTGTCTGGGTTGGGGTTTCGCACCTACGGCCTGTCTGTTTGTCACTTTTTTCCGCCTGGTTAGGGCGAAGCAAAACTTCTATTACTTTTCCCCCCGTAATGGGCTGTCTCTTCTTACGGGCTACAAGGATTCTATAAAGGGATGGGTAGAGAATTTCCTTGTGGCGGAGTTAAAACTAGGGTCCTGCCGATCGTGGGATGTGGACCTAAGGTGGGGGGAGATCTTTCCGGGCTGCAACGATCTGCCCGAATTGAGTCTTATTGAGCAGGTCTGTAACAGCCCGGAAAACCGATACCCCTCTTGTAACGGTCCGAACCGCTCGGCACTAGGATCCAGATCGACTTAAGGCCGCCTAGACCCGTAGTAAGCCTGCTATACTCTCTGTGTACCTGTTAAAATCCCATACATGATCCGACTGGACTACTAACTGTTAAAACTTTACTTTAAAACTACCAGACTTAAGCTTTAAAACACTCTCTGTAGGTCCAATCATATGAACCAAAATGCTCAGATATACTAATCTGAACTAGCCCTCGGCTATCTATAATACACCAGTGACACTCTACCAAGTAACCTCCATGCCCTATGCGCTCTGCAGCATAGAACCCACTCTGTAAGGGTCAGCATATCATAAGTTAACTTGGCTACCATAGAGTCACAGGAATCAAACCTGGTCTTCTCTAATGGCCTCTCTATGGATCACAGGAATCAAACCTGGTCTTTCCTATGCACTGGTCTTGGGTCAAAGGAATTAATCCCTGTCTTCCCTCACAGTTATAATTCACTGGGTTTTCGAAACACAACATCTGTTAAGCCTGGTTTGACTCATTTCTCATCAAGAAACTGTAAAACAGGTTACATGCATACACTAGGGATTAACATACACTAGACAATAGGCAAAAGCACATTCTAACTCATTTATACATTAACTGATTAACTATTACATCTGTAATACATATCTCTTTAAATACATCATGTCCACACTATACTATTACACATGCAATCCTTTAGCATAACTCTGTTGCTTCTGCCCTTCCCAGCTACTCTGAACCTGCAAAACTGGGATTAAGGGAAAAGGGATGAGCTACTAAAGCCCAGTGAGTAGAAACACTGAAAACAGTTCATTCATACGCACTTTATATGAAAATGCATCACAACTCATACATTTCACATCATTGATTGATCATGACCTCAAAACTCCCTCGATGGGCTATTGATGTCGCCTTTGTAACGACCCGGAAATCCGGACCGTTACCGGCGCTAGGATCCAGATCGGCATAAGGCCGCCGGGACCCGTAGCAAGCCTACTATGCATCCTGTACAGCTGGTATAATCCCAAACATGATCCAACATAAGTATAAACTTTAAAACATAAAACTGTAAACTTTTTCTTTAACCCGTTTGACCTGTGTATGCACTATGACTGAACTCATAGAACCCCTAGGGTCAGCATACCCTATGTCAAACTCGGTCCATCACATGAAACAACATAAAATAAAGCTCATGTACAAAGGGATTATCCAACTCGGGCCAAGCACAATACTATAACTCTGAACATATAACATAAGGTCATATTACAATACAACTCTTTTACAACAATACATAATCTTATATTACATCATGTCCACAACTATTCTATTACATAAGCATGACCATGGACGTATCCAGCTGATCTCTTGACTATCTCTGAACCTGCAAACCTGGGGATAGGGGGAAGGGGTGAGCTAAAAAGCCCAGTGAGCAGAAACTAAAAACATTTGCTTTAATTCCACACTTTTTAGGTATATTATTATTCATTTTATTTATCAAATCATTTAACTTTTTCTTATTCATGCTTTCATGAAATGCAACACATCACAGCTAATCACATAAAGGATGAATTTGTCACCACTAGCCCTCTACATATCATAACATGTCCAACTACACCAGGGGCGATTAGGCCTCACCTAGTGCTCGCTTACATAACTCATATCATAACATGTCCAACTACACCAGGGGCGATTAGGCCTCACCTAGTGCTCGCTTGCATAAACATAGTACCAGGGGCGACCTGGTCTTTCTATCTCATATCATACCATGGCATATCATATCATATTATCTCATCTCATACTGAGGGCTAAGGATCATCCAAAATCCATCCACATCAACAACATATTATGCAATGCATCATATTCGTGGGTTCTAATGCAAAACAACCTAATACATATCATGGCATTTTATGATGCATGGATCATGCTCTAAAACATTTAATTTATTTACTTTAAATTAAGAGAGTTGTGTTCCACTCACCTGTGACTAGCTCAGGGCCGACTCTGAAACGGCTGACACTACTAAACACTTCGGTTCCTCGGGTCCGATCCTACACAGGTGGACTCCAGTGAGGTGCCAAACATACTCTAAACAACTCATAAAAGACTACCCAAATACCCTCTAAAACATCATAGAAGCATGCATAGAAAACACCCAAGAAAAGGCTGGGCAGGGCACTTTCGGCGGCACTTTCGGCGGCCGAAAGTCCCAGACAGAGACGAAAGTCAGGCAGGTTCGGCGGCACCTTCGGCGGCCGAACTCTCTCTCCAGAGACGAAAGTCAGGCACTTTCGGCGGCCGAACATTACCTTCGGCGGCCGAAAGTCTGCTTTCAAGCCAAAACTCAACTTTCGGGGGCAAGGTTAGGCGGCCAAACCATGCATCCTTAGGCAGGTTCGGCGGCCGAAACCACCTTCGGCGGCCGAACCTGAGTTCATCCAGAACTCAGCCTTTGTGCATTTCAAGCCTCCCATACCTTCCAAACACCCCAAAACAAGCATCCAACTTCTCAAACACATGCATACATCCTTAACCATGCACAAGGGAGCTCAAACAAGCTTAAACTCCCAAAAACAACATCTAAAGCATACATAGATAGTTTATGGCCCACATAGGCCAAAACTATCAAAACAACCCAAACCTCACATACTCTCTCCCAATCATGCATACTCTCTCCCATAAGCTCAAGGGGCTTGAAAACTAACTTAAACCCCAACACAAACATCACATGAACATACATTATCATACATTGGGCATAAAACCCACATAAACCCTAACATGCATATCTACCCATCAAAACCATCTTAAAACTTCATGAAACGTAAAGAAAAACATAGATCCACACTTACCTCTTGAAGATCGAGGGTTGGTGCGACCCAAAGCTTGAGATGTGGAGAACCCAAACTCTTAAAGTCTCCAAGCTCTCCAAACCTTGATCCAAGCTTTAAAACTCTTCAAAACAACCGTATAGCTTATAAAACGTGAAGGATTTGAAGAAAAAGCAAGAAAACGACTAGAGGAGGACATGAACACACCTGAGCTCGAGAATGGGGAGAAATCTCGCCCATTTCCGGTCTGAGGGGCTTTTATAGGTGGCCAGCCAAACCTCCTTCGGCGGCCTAACGTGCATGCAAAACACCCCCATGTTCGGCGGCCGAACTTGAGGTTCGGCGGCCGAACCTGGTTTGTTCAATCAAGACTTTCGGAGGCCAAAAGCGCTCCCAAAACCAACTCATGTTCGGCGGCCGAACTCCACTTTCGGCGGCCGAACCTGGCAAAACCTCCTTGGTCTTTTCTTTTCAAAACTCAAATCTTTTTCATTTAAAACCATGAAATCAGTAAAAATCATTTTAGAAAACACATTTTACCCCTCTAGAAGACTCTGGCATCATCAAAATTCCATATTCCAACGGAGATTCCGCCGGAAGGTAGGGATTCCGATGCCGGAATCTAGCCGGGTATTACATTCTTCCCCCCTTAAGAACATTCGTCCCCGAATGTTCCTCAGCTAGGACATGCATAACATGAAACATAACATACAATCATAACAACACATAAGTTCAAATCTAAAAAGAAACACGGTGTCACTGGAGTATGAACTCTCGGTCTCCCTGATGCACTTTTCATCTTAAGGTGATTCTAAGGGATTTTCACCATCGGGATTTCCTTGTTTCCACACTTTCTAACTTGTGTGTCTGCGGTCCGTACTAACTGTTCAACATAGGTGAGATCCTTTCTGATCTCCACCTCTGGTTCTTTCCAGAACCTCACTCGGACCCGACACGAACTCATATATCGTGGAAACATAGAAAAACGAATGGATCTCTTCCATAGAAGTGGGTAAACCTAACTCGTGGAATACATTCCCAATCCTTTGCAGGATTTCAAGGGTCCAATGTATTTGAGAGCTAATTTACCCTTTTGCCCATAATGAATCATCCTCTCTTTAGGAGACACCTCCAGCAAACCTCGACTTCCTCGAGAACCTCAACACGCTTCCGCTGCGCACTCTGACAAAACTCTTCTTCCCTTCTGAAACTCTACATGCCTCTTGCGGACAACTTCATAACTCTCCTGCTGACTCACAGCAGTTCTGATTTTCTTCATTTTCTGACTATGCAGCTCTCACTCCTTTTCTCTGCCTCTGATTCTCCTCTCTTGACTCAAGATGTATTGCAAGCTCTTTCGATCTGTAAGGATCTGTCCACATACCTTATACAGGTATCGCCTCCACATCTTGAGTGTAAGTATTACCATTGCCATCTCTGGATTGTGTGTAAGATGATTCAACTCATGCTTCTTCAGCTACCTAGAAGCATAAGCAATCATTCTACCACTTTACATAACACACAACCTAGTCCCACACGGGACACATCACGAGACACTGTGAAATCTTTATCACTGGCGGACAGAGCCACCACTGGTGCTGACATCAACATTTCCTTTGGCTTTTCAAAGCCCTCTTCACTCTGAGTAGACCATACACCTTCTGGTTCTTCTTGGTCCATCTGGCCATAGGAGCGGCAACTCTAGAGAAGTTCTAGATGAACCTCCGTTAGGTAACCTGCCCAACCCAAAAAGCTCTTGATCTTAGTCACTACAAGGGGCCTGGGCTAGTTAGCTACAAGTTCAACTTTCTCAGGTCTACTTCACCTTTCTTTTCTCCGACACACATGACCCAAGAAGGATATGCTCCTCGACCAGAACTCGCATTGGAGAACTAGGCATCCAAGCCATGTTCTCTCAGGATCTACAATCCTGATTTCAGATGATGGGCATACTCTTCTGCATTTCTGGAACTCGCCGAAATACCGTCAATGAAGACAATGACGGAGTGATCCAGAAACCGATTAAAACTCTGCTTATGAGATCCAAGAATGCTGTAGGGGCGTTCATCAACCCGAACGACATTCCTAGGAACTCATAGTGCCCATATCTGGTTCTAAACACTGTTCTCTACACATCTTCTTCCTTGATCTTAACTGATGGTACCTAGACTTCAGATCTGTCTTGGAATGGCAACCAACTCCTGCTAGCTGGTTTAAAATAGATCATCGATCCAAGGTAACAAATACTTGTTCTGGGTAGTGACTTTGTTCAACGACTAGTAGTTGACACAAAGTCCTAGGGATCCATCCTTCATCTTGCAACAACACTGGAACACCCCTAGTCGAAGTGCTCAGTCAGATGGGAACCCTTAACTACCAATTCTTACAACTGATCCTTATAACTCTTCTAACTCTGTTGATACCATCCTGTGGGGAGGGATAGAGATTGATCCAATTTCATGCATTACTTCTATTTAAAAATCTATCTCCCTGACAGGTGGTAGTCCTGGGAACTCATCTGGGGAAACATCTAAACTCTCTAACAACGGGCACTGAGGCGGGCTCCCTGACCTGACTGCTAAACTCTCTCTGAAGAGCTAGAACCCCTGACAACTTTTCCTGAACAACCTACGAGCCTATAGGGTTGATACTGAACCTCTAGGTATCCCTATTCTGTCCCCTCTAAGGACTACCTCTGATCCATCCTGACCTCTGAACCTGACTACCTTGTCTCTGCAGACTAGGTAGTACCACTAATAGAAGAACCAATCCAACCCTAGAATGACGTCAAACAGTCAAATCTAGAACCGCTAGGTCAGCTGGAAGGCATCTACTCACAACACATACTCTGACTATACCGGCAGACTGACTCTGCCACAGATGGATCACACTTGGGTGTACTGACCCCAAGGGGATACTCTAACCCATAAGCTATCAACCCATCCTCACAAGGGCTCACAAGCAAACAAAGAAAAGAGAAACATCAGGGTTCATGAAACAGACACACCAGAACATACCAGAGTGAGATTACCTGATCCCATCGGGTTCGATGTGTTAGCCTCCTGCTGAGTCATGGCGAAGATCCGCGCTGGAGCTGATGGACCTTCCCCACGGGAACCTGCTGAAGAAGGGGCTGTCCCCCTGTCTCCACCTCTACCACTGCCCTGAAACATGGATGGAGCTACTGGGTGAGCTATACTGCCCGAAACTGTCTGCTGGGACCGTGCCACCAAGGTCGCGGTGGGACACTCACGTGCCATGTGCCCCTCCTGTCCGCATCTGAAGCATGCTGTTGTCCCAATCAAACAGACTCCCTTGTGCTGCCTACCGCACCGTGTACATCTGAAGTTACCTGAACCAGAGCTCGAACCATCACCTAAACCCAGACCAGACTTTATCTGTTCCCAAAACTTGCTCTTCTTCGATCTTCTGAGGCCTCTGCCTCCCTTCTTACTCTTTGTGACAGCCTCGCTTAGAGGGGAGAGATCAACATCACTTGTCCCCGGGATTTTGGAACCCGAAGACTGTGCCACGTACTGTTTAACTGTCCCTTGGACAATGGCACTAGCCTCCATTCTCCGTGCCATATCTACTATAGCATGGAAGCTCTCCCTTTCTGCTGATTGAACCAACGAGGAATACCTGGAGTGAAGCTTCATAACATATCTCCTAGACTTCTTCAGGTCTGTGTCAAGACCTTGTCCTGCAAACGGCAACAGCTCCAGGAACCTGTCCGTAAACTCCTCTACGCTCATCTCTTCCGTCTGCCTTAGCTGCTCAAACTCAATCATCTTCAGTTCTCTGGAACTATCCGGAAAAGCCCATCCTGTAAACTCATTGGCAAACTGCTCCCAGGATAAACTCTCTACCCTTGGGTCCACATAGTTTTTGAACCATTCCCTTGCCTTCTTACATTTCAATGTGAACCCTGCCATCTGAATGGCTCTACTGTCACTTGCTCCTAGCTCATCTGTTATCATCTTTACCGTTCCGAGGTATTCAAAAGGGTCATCGCCTGCTTCGAACCTGGGGGCATCCAACTTGAGGTAATCTGTCATCTTTACTTTACCCCCAACTGATGAACCAGGTTTGAGTATCCGGACATCAGGGACTATTGGTTCTGCTGGTGGAGGAGGAGGTGCAGCATTCCCTGGGTTAGGGTTAGCTGGACCTGAGAAAAAGGGTGAGGATGGAAACATGGGGTACTGTGGGTACGGTGGGTGAAAGGGAGGATAGGGCATAAAGGTGGGATATGGGTTATAGCTGAAGAAATCCGACGTACCTCCCATCGGATACCCTGGCCCTTGCGGGTAGGGTGGACACTGTGGTGGAATAAAACCCGAGGCCTGAGTGCCTCCTAGGGACTCCCCCATATCCTCTACTGACATACTCATGCCCAAACTACTATCTCTTCTTTGGTTATCCTCCTCTGTTTCCATCACGTCCGCTGACATACCTTCATGAGCTGATCTCCTCCGACCTGCATCAAAAGACCTTCTGGGGTCCCTTGATGTACTTTCCCTGATCGTCCTACAAGATCTTGCTCTCTGCAGAGCAGGGGAATGGGCATCCATGCCCTCATTCTCTGGCGGAGCTCCAGTCAATCTCGCAGATCGACGAGTTCCTCTCATCTTGACTTCTGAGAGCATAACATAGCACATAAACATCAGCATCTTATGGTTCATGTGAAAACACATGAACCTACCTCACATATAAAGCATACATAGCATATCATACATAACATACATATCCTAGCATTAATGCACATGCTCATCGCCATGGCATTTCACACCATCATACAAGACAGGACTCCATATCCTATCCTAGTGGACATGATCTCTCCTATTGTGCTTGCCCTTCTATAACCTCTATGAGCCCGACACACTATAGGTCCGACCATGTGAACCTAGGGCTCTGATACCATTCTGTAACGACCCGGAAATCCGGACCGTTACCGGCGCTAGGATCCAGATCGGCATAAGGCCGCCGGGACCCGTAGCAAGCCTACTATGCATCCTGTACAGCTGGTATAATCCCAAACATGATCCAACATAAGTATAAACTTTAAAACATAAAACTGTAAACTTTTTCTTTAACCCGTTTGACCTGTGTATGCACTATGACTGAACTCATAGAACCCCTAGGGTCAGCATACCCTATGTCAAACTCGGTCCATCACATGAAACAACATAAAATAAAGCTCATGTACAAAGGGATTATCCAACTCGGGCCAAGCACAATACTATAACTCTGAACATATAACATAAGGTCATATTACAATACAACTCTTTTACAACAATACATAATCTTATATTACATCATGTCCACAACTATTCTATTACATAAGCATGACCATGGACGTATCCAGCTGATCTCTTGACTATCTCTGAACCTGCAAACCTGGGGATAGGGGGAAGGGGTGAGCTAAAAAGCCCAGTGAGCAGAAACTAAAAACATTTGCTTTAATTCCACACTTTTTAGGTATATTATTATTCATTTTATTTATCAAATCATTTAACTTTTTCTTATTCATGCTTTCATGAAATGCAACACATCACAGCTAATCACATAAAGGATGAATTTGTCACCACTAGCCCTCTACATATCATAACATGTCCAACTACACCAGGGGCGATTAGGCCTCACCTAGTGCTCGCTTACATAACTCATATCATAACATGTCCAACTACACCAGGGGCGATTAGGCCTCACCTAGTGCTCGCTTGCATAAACATAGTACCAGGGGCGACCTGGTCTTTCTATCTCATATCATACCATGGCATATCATATCATATTATCTCATCTCATACTGAGGGCTAAGGATCATCCAAAATCCATCCACATCAACAACATATTATGCAATGCATCATATTCGTGGGTTCTAATGCAAAACAACCTAATACATATCATGGCATTTTATGATGCATGGATCATGCTCTAAAACATTTAATTTATTTACTTTAAATTAAGAGAGTTGTGTTCCACTCACCTGTGACTAGCTCAGGGCCGACTCTGAAACGGCTGACACTACTAAACACTTCGGTTCCTCGGGTCCGATCCTACACAGGTGGACTCCAGTGAGGTGCCAAACATACTCTAAACAACTCATAAAAGACTACCCAAATACCCTCTAAAACATCATAGAAGCATGCATAGAAAACACCCAAGAAAAGGCTGGGCAGGGCACTTTCGGCGGCACTTTCGGCGGCCGAAAGTCCCAGACAGAGACGAAAGTCAGGCAGGTTCGGCGGCACCTTCGGCGGCCGAACTCTCTCTCCAGAGACGAAAGTCAGGCACTTTCGGCGGCCGAACATTACCTTCGGCGGCCGAAAGTCTGCTTTCAAGCCAAAACTCAACTTTCGGGGGCAAGGTTAGGCGGCCAAACCATGCATCCTTAGGCAGGTTCGGCGGCCGAAACCACCTTCGGCGGCCGAACCTGAGTTCATCCAGAACTCAGCCTTTGTGCATTTCAAGCCTCCCATACCTTCCAAACACCCCAAAACAAGCATCCAACTTCTCAAACACATGCATACATCCTTAACCATGCACAAGGGAGCTCAAACAAGCTTAAACTCCCAAAAACAACATCTAAAGCATACATAGATAGTTTATGGCCCACATAGGCCAAAACTATCAAAACAACCCAAACCTCACATACTCTCTCCCAATCATGCATACTCTCTCCCATAAGCTCAAGGGGCTTGAAAACTAACTTAAACCCCAACACAAACATCACATGAACATACATTATCATACATTGGGCATAAAACCCACATAAACCCTAACATGCATATCTACCCATCAAAACCATCTTAAAACTTCATGAAACGTAAAGAAAAACATAGATCCACACTTACCTCTTGAAGATCGAGGGTTGGTGCGACCCAAAGCTTGAGATGTGGAGAACCCAAACTCTTAAAGTCTCCAAGCTCTCCAAACCTTGATCCAAGCTTTAAAACTCTTCAAAACAACCGTATAGCTTATAAAACGTGAAGGATTTGAAGAAAAAGCAAGAAAACGACTAGAGGAGGACATGAACACACCTGAGCTCGAGAATGGGGAGAAATCTCGCCCATTTCCGGTCTGAGGGGCTTTTATAGGTGGCCAGCCAAACCTCCTTCGGCGGCCTAACGTGCATGCAAAACACCCCCATGTTCGGCGGCCGAACTTGAGGTTCGGCGGCCGAACCTGGTTTGTTCAATCAAGACTTTCGGAGGCCAAAAGCGCTCCCAAAACCAACTCATGTTCGGCGGCCGAACTCCACTTTCGGCGGCCGAACCTGGCAAAACCTCCTTGGTCTTTTCTTTTCAAAACTCAAATCTTTTTCATTTAAAACCATGAAATCAGTAAAAATCATTTTAGAAAACACATTTTACCCCTCTAGAAGACTCTGGCATCATCAAAATTCCATATTCCAACGGAGATTCCGCCGGAAGGTAGGGATTCCGATGCCGGAATCTAGCCGGGTATTACAGCCTTGGTCCAATCATTTGGAATTAGACATGACCTCAAAACTCCCTCGACGGGCTATTGATGTCGCCTTGGTCCAATTCCCACTATCACTGAATAAACAATGCAACAACGTCGTGATTCTAATGCAAATCACCCTAATATAAATCATAGCATTCATGATGCATGAACTATGCTCATACATTCCATTTCTCAATATAAAAGATTAAGTTTAGTTCTACTCACCTCTGCTCCTCAAGCAGAAACCTGACTGACTCTGCAACTGCTAATCCTGACGACCTCCTCGATCTCTCGGGTCCAATCCTGAATCAAAAGGACTCGATTGAGGTGTCAAACATACTCTTATTAACTCTTAAACAACTTCCCAAAACCCTTCTAAAAGCTTATGAAACAATCACATAAAACATGCATAGGAAAAGCTAGGCAGGACACCTTCGGCGGCACCTTCGGCGGCCGAACGTGCAGGACAGATCCGAAAGTCCATTCTTTCGGAGGCAACCTTAGGCAGCCGAAACTACCTCTTCAAGGGGTTCGGCGGCCGAATCTTCCCTTCGGCGGCCGAACCTGAGTTCATCCAGAACTCAGCTTCGTGCACAACCATCTCCTGCCAAGCACCAACTCTACACAATCATGCATACTCAACTCCTCAACTTGCATATACTTTGGTATATGCTCAAAGGGGTCCAACACTATCTATTCACCCCAACAAAACAGCATCTATAACACATATACAAGCACCAAAACATCTCCAAAACTCACTTTACCCCTAATCATGCAAACTCTACCCTTAACCTCTTTAAAAGCTGTTATAAACTCATTAAAACAAGTGTAAGACTTCACTTACCTCTTGATCCAAGAAGCTGAAGAATCTAAACACAGCAACTCCTCTTCAAAAACACAAAACCATCAAAATCTCCTTTTTCTCTCAAACACGTTCAAATCCTTTGCAAATGACCAAACCCTCTGCATAAGCTGATTAAAGCTTGCAGAAGAGTCACAGGAGACGTGGCCTCACCTCAGGAAGTGAAAAGAAGGCAACCCTTATCCATTTCACCGACTGGAGGCGCTGATATAGAGGGCTGACCGACTCACCTTCGGCTGCCAAACCTGCATGCGAAACCATGCAACGTTCGGGGGCCGAACATGAACTTCGGAAGCCGAACATTGAGCACTTTCGGCGGCCGAACTTACATTCGGGGGCCGAACCTGGCCTTTGTCTCCAAAGCCTTTTCTCTTCAAAACTTAACTCTTTTCTAAACCAACACTTTAAAATACTTAAAAACATTTTAGAAAACCTTCACTCTTACCCTTCTAGAACCTCTGACATCCCTGAATTCCATCGGACGATAGGAATTCCGATGCCGGATTTAGCCGGGTATTACATTCGGGCTGCTTCGACTGACTTCCGTTGAGAGGAAGTATGATGTCGAGAAGTGTATGTTTGCGTCCAACCTTAGGGATATCCGGGACACGGGTATAGTGCTTTGTCCGGCTATTCTGTTTCTTCTTTGCTCATAATATTAGGAAGTATGCTGACTCTTTATAACTTCTTGTTTCTTGCAGCTTCTGAGGTTAGAATGGATGGCATCAAATTCCCCAAGAATTTTGACCTGTCTCGGGAGAACATGCATGCAATTTTTGACGCCTTTGGGGATGGGCGTTCTGTAACTGAGATTGCTGCAGAGCTGGCTCAGGCCGCTTCCTCCAAGAAGGTCAGCCGACCTCCCGTCAAAGCTTCTTCTCGAATTTCCAAGCTGAGCTCTCGCAGCATCAAATCAGCTCGGCCATCTAGCCATGGTGGGTCGAGCTCAACCTCGATGCCTGCTGAAGGGTCTAGATCTGTTCCAGCCTCCTCAGAGGTCGTGAGGGAAACTTCCCTAGCTATTGTGGAGCAGACCCAAGCTACTGAACAAGTGGGGCAGAGTGCTGCCCATTCTACTGAGGGGGTGTCAGGGGGGAAATCTAAGTCCCTTGTTGAAGACAATGAGACCTCTGGGACAGGGATGGAGATCGTCCTCCTAGAGGATCAAAGCCCAGAGGTTTCTGGTGAAGGTGCCCCTGCCCCTGTGAGGACTGAGCCTGAGGGATCTGAGGGCGTCTCCTCGAAGACCGGGGGCAAGCGTCCGACCTCTTCTGGAACGTCTGTCCCATCTCCTGCTCGGAAGAAGTCCAGGACTGCTGCGGGTCCTTCCCCACCTCTTTCTTCCATTGGGAAGGGGAAGGGTGTTTCTGTTGTTCCTTCGTCGTCCCCTGCTGACAACATTCTGGACCTGTCAAGCATTTCCTCTGAGTCTCCGGCCTCTGCTGTTGCCGCACTTCTCCGGGAGCGGATGTTCGACGGGATAACAGAGGCTTCGGATCCTCGTCTGCTGGCCCTGACTGGTCACTTGGCCAGTTCTACCAAGGAGCAGGTGTCCTTTCAATCTCGCTCTCGTGAGGAGCTCGGATCCACGATTGGAGAAATGCTTCTGATGGTAAGTTATTATTATTATTTTTTTTTTCACTTTTCTTTGAGTTTGCTTTGTTTCTTTTCTTGACAATTGTTCTTCCGTACTAGGTGTTAGGCCTGGTTATGGAGGTGGATGCCCGTGACCTCTCTCTCCGGGAGTCCGTGGACCGCCGGATCGAGGAAGCACGTCGCGATGAAAACCTGGCTGCCACCAACGACGCGAGGGGCCACCTGGCAGCCGCCCGGGAGCAGATCCAGTCTCTCCAAGTGGAGTTGCATTCTGCGCTGGAGGCCTCGAAAAGAGCTGAGGACAGAGCGGCTGAGGCGGCAGAACATAGCAAATCCCTGGAATCAGAGCTGTCTCGTACTCGCAGGGTTCTCCAGGAGTCCGATGAGAGGGCAGCTGAGGTAGAAGCTCGTTGTGTAGGGGTTGTAAAGCAGCTGTCCTCTATGACAGCGGCCCTTCAGGAGAGAGATGAGGCTGTAAGCCAAAAAGCTGAGGTCCAGCGTCAATATGAGGCCTTAAAGGCCGATTTTGAAGGGCTTCAAGCTCACCTGAATGAGGTGAAGGCTCAGAGGGAAAGTGCCCTAGCCCGGGTGGAGGTCCTTGAGCAGGAATTGGGCACAAGTTCTGATCGTATCAAAGATCTGTCTTCATCGGCTGAAGAATTCAACCTTCGCCAACAACAGCTAAAGAATGAAGTCAGGGCTTTGGAGCGTAAATGTTTAGCCCTGCTCGAGGTGGTAAAGTGTGCCGAAGGGGAGGCTCAGCTAAAGCGTGAACAGTATATAGCAGAGTATCAGGAGTCTGATGAGCTGAAGGTTAAAATTGAACAGGCCTGTGAAGCTCATCTTCAGGACTACAAAGACTCTTCTGAGTTTAAGGAGTTTGTAGCTGAGGCTTGTGAAGAACATCTTAATGAGTATAAAGCTTCTGGTGAAATGAAACAGGTAATCATTGATAAGGCCTACCGCATGTATGTAACTGGCTACAATCACGGTTTAAGAGAAGCTAGACAGGCTCCTGATATTCCTTTGGCCGAGCTTCGTAGGCGCGAAGTGGACTCAGATGGCGAGTCAGTGCTATACGGGGAGGATGATTTTCCTTTGCCCCGAGGAGATTCCCGGAGGAACATAGACCGGCCAGCTGAGTCTTCTTCAGGGGAATCCGAGCTAGGGTCGGAGGAAGATGATCTTGATTTTGAGAAAGATGGCCTCCACCCTGGGGCAGAAGTTGCCCCTATTATTAATGTTGAAAGCTCTGGCCCAAGGGATACCGAGCTTCCTTCGGAGGTGACTGTAAATAGAGATAATGCAGGCGAGGGTGTTCTTACTGATGTAAGTCCTTTAAGGACTGTTTATCCTCCCACCTTGCCGAAGAGATAAATTGTAACAGTCATTGATGAAATATCAGTTTCCTCTTTTTTGTGTTGCATATTTCTTGAAATTTATCTTTCGTATTTGTGATGTAAACTACATATTTTTATTCATAAGTTCTGAATTAATCTTAAGTTGCGAACTCAGCTCTTAGCTGATAGTCTGAGAGATCAAATCTCGTACCTTTTTAATGGCAACTATCATGTCTGTTTTCTGCTTTTAGTCCTTCCCTCTTGATTGTGACTTTGTATATTTGTTTTATATAAACTGATTGAGGCTTTGATTATAGCCTTTCTATCCTCCTAAGGATTTCTTCATTTATGAGTCCTTTTGGAGAGAGCTCGGCCTTTTTCATTAGCCTTTATACCTTCAGCTTTTGAGGATGTAAGTCTATCCGTGCTGGGAGCTCGGTCTTCAGCCTCGGTGAACATAGATCTATCCGAGCTGAGAGCGAGGCCTCTTGCTCTGTAGCTAAACTTTTATTGTTAGCATCTATTTTTGAGATCGGCGCTTTTTTAGCTATTAGGCCTTGCGCCTTTTTAGTAGGTCGGAATCTGACTATCCGAGCTGGAAGTTCGGTTTCTTTCTTCGTACCTTGAGTTTTTGAGAAGATAAGTCAATCCGAGCTGAGTGCTCAGTCTTCTTCTTCTTTTTTTTTTTTTTTTTTTTTTTTTTTTTTTTTTTTTTTTTTTTTTTTTTAGCTATTAGCTCTTCTCTTTCCGAGGTCGGAATTGGATTTTATAAGTTGTCCCTGCATGTGGTGTGGGGAAATTTTTCATTTCGGGAGGCCCTTAAGTCTTTCACCGACCTATTTTTGATTCCAGGAGATCTTATGGGATCCTGCTCTTAAGTCCTTCACCGACCTATTTTTGATTCTAGGAGATCTTACGGGATCCTGGTTCGCTTTGAATTTCCGGGACGACCTCGGGGCCTCGCCGGTTGTTTTTGATTCCAGGAGATCTTACGGGATCCTGTTTTTCTTTGAATTTCCGAGACGACCTCGGGGCCTCGCCGGTTGTTTTTGATTCCAGGAGATCTAACGGGATCCTGTTTTTCTTTGAATTTCCGGGACGACCTCGGGGCCTCGCCGGTTGTTTTTGATTCCAGGAGATCTTACGGGATCCTGTTTTTCTTTGAATTTCCGGGACGACCTCGGGGCCTCGCCGGTTGTTTTTGATTCCAGGAGATCTTACGGGATCCTGTTTTTCTTTGAATTTCCGGGACGACCTCGGGGCCTCGCCGGTTATTTTTGATTCCAGGAGATCTTACGGGATCCTGTTTTTCTTTGAATTTCCGGGACGACCTCGGGGCCTCGCCGGTTATTTTTGATTCCAGGAGATCTTACGGGATCCTGTTTTTCTTTGAATTTCCGGGACGACCTCGGGGTCTCGCCGGTTATTTTTGATTCCAGGAGATCTTACGGGATCCTGTTTTTCTTTGAATTTCCGGGACGACCTCGGGGCCTCGCCGGTTATTTTTGATTCCAGGAGATCTTACGGGATCCTGTTTTTCTTTGAATTTCCGGGATGACCTCGGGGCCTCGCCGGTTGTTTTTGATACCCGCTTTGGGGTTTTGTACAAGATTCAGGCTCATTGGCCTTACTGTCGCTTCGTCATCTCAGCTGATTTCGTGCCTAACTGAGGTCTTGTTTTCAAGGGATCTTTCTGAGCCCTGTTCTTTCTTTGTCATAGGAAAATGTTTTTCACAAAGAGATTGTATAAACAATTTTCATTTATTTATATTTGTCAAAATGCAATGTTTTTCTTTACAAATATTTCAAGGGAAATACCTTTTTAAGTGCTGGATGTTCCAAGCGTGGGGCTCGGGGTTTCCTTGCATATCTTCAATTCGGTATACCCCGGGCTTAACCACTTTTGTCACCTTGAATGGACCTTCCCAGGTCGGTGCTAGCTTGCCTGCGGCTGCTCTTTTTCCTGTAGCCTCCAGGTTTCTTAAAGTCAGGTCTCCCACCTTCAAGCTTCTTTCTCTGACCTTTTGATTGTAATATCTTGCCGCTCGTTATTGATAAGCAGCAGTTCGGACTTGGGCTTCTTCCCTAACTTCTTCAAGAGCATCTAGGTTGCTCCTTAATTTGTCCCCATTAGCGTTCTCACTAACGAATTGAACTCGATGAGTGGGGATCTTCAACTCAACTGGGACTACAGCCTCTGTGCCATAAGCAAGTGCAAACGGGGTTTCTTGAGTGGGCGCTCTGGGAGTGGTTCGGAGTGCCCATAGAGTGCTATTGAGTTCTTCTGCCCAATTCTCCTTTGCGCCATCCAGCCGTTTCTTTAATCCTTGAAGGATAGCTCTGTTAGTGACTTCTGTTTGGCCATTAGTCTGAGGATGAGCCACGGAGGAGAATTTATGCCATATGCCCATGTTCGCCGTGAAGGCTCTGAAAGTGCTGCAGTCGAATTGTCTGCCGTTGTCTGAGATAAGTACTCTTGGTATGCCAAATCTGCAGATGATATGTCCCCATACGAAATCTATCATCTTGCGAGCTGTGATTGTGGCTATTGCTTCTGCCTCTGGCCATTTCGAGAAATATTCCACAGCCACCACTACGAATTTCCTTTGCCCCGTAGTCTTGGGGAAAGGTCCCAGGATGTCAATTCCCCATTGTGAGAAAGGCCATGGACTGGATATGCTTGCTTGAGGAGTGGCAGGGGTCCTGATGGCATTAGCAAATCTCTGACATACGTCACACCTCCGGACAAACTCTTCTGCTTCTTTTTTCACAGTGGGCCAGTAGTATCCTTGCCTGAATATTTTGTTAGCTAATGTCCCTGCTCCCTCATGAGCCCCACATAGGCCTCTATGTATTTCCTCCATTACCTTTGCAGCTTCTTCCGGACTCACACACCGGAGCCATGGGCTGGACTTCCCTTTTCTGTATAAAGTTCCCCTTATTACTTGGTAATTGGCAGCTCGAGCTGCTATCTTTTTGGCTTCAACTTTATTTTTTGGGAGTTCGCCCTTCTTCAAGTATCTCAGGTATGGAGTCATCCAAGTTGGGCTCTGTTCCACCTGCAGTACTGTGCTTGTCTTCTTGAAAGCAGGTGTGCTGACATGCTGTATGTATACTTCATCAGGGAGTTGCTCTAACTCTTCTTTGGTCAGTCGACTAAGCAGGTCTGCCTCCTCATTTTCATCTCGAGGTATCCTCTGAAATCTGGTAATAACTCCTCGGCTCGTGAGGTCGGCTTCCACAGTTTTTACTTTATCAAGATAACTCTGCATGATGGGATCTCTGGCCTGATATATTCCCGTTACCTGGTTGATCACCAGCTGAGAGTCACTATTTACTTCGAGGTCGGTTACCCCTATTTCCAAAGCTACCAACATTTCGTTCACCAAGGCTTCATATTCGGCCACATTATTAGAAGCTTTGAATTCTAGCCGTAAGGCATAACATACTTTAAAGCCCTCCGGCCCCTTAAGTATTATCCCAGCGCCACTGCCCTCAGAGCCTGATGCTCCGTCTACATATAGCTTCCAGCTGGACTCTTGGGAAAGCTCTCCCTCTCCTTCTTTTCTTGGTATCTCCGACGATGATCCTTCCTTTTCCTCGTTGAATGAGCATTCTGCTATGAAGTCAGCCAGCGCTTGAGATTTTATAGCTGTCCGAGGTCGGTACTCCAGACAGTAAGGGCTGATTTCCACGGACCATGCTAACATCCGTCCTGAAGTTTCCGGCCTACGTAGGATCTTCCTTAAGGGTTGGTCCGTCACCACAACTCCTTGGTGGCCTTCCAGATAAACTTTGAGTTTCCGGACTGCTAACAACAAGGCATACGCCAATTTTTCAATGTTCGAGTATCTGACCTCAGTGTCTCTGAGTACCTTGCTGACGTAGAAAACAGGTTTCTGCTCCCCTTCTTCCACTCTGACTAGTACTGCGCTGACTGCTTGCTCTGAGGCTGCCAAGTATATCAGGAGTTCTTCCCCTTTTATAGGGCTGCTGAGCACGCGAGGCGAGCTGAGGTATTCCTTAAGCTCTGTGAAGGCTTTTTGGCAGTCTTCTGTCCATTCAAAATTCGGAACCTTCCTCAATTTTTTGAAGAATGGCAAGCACTTTTCTGCCGACCTCGACATAAATCGGTGAAGCGCTACTACTCTCCCAGTTAATCTCTGGACGTCCCTTACACAGGTCGGCTCTGGCATATTCAATATGGCTTCCACCTTCTCCGGATTGGGCTCAATGCCTTTTCCACTCACCATGTATCCTAAGAACTTTCCTCCCCTGATGAAGAAAGCACACTTTGCTGGATTCAATTTCATCCTGTATTGATCTAACACCCCAAATATCTCCCTTAAATCCGTTATGTGTTGTTGAAAAGTTGAACTTTTAACCACCATGTCATCCACATACACTTCTACATTCCTGCCGATCTGGTTCTTAAAGATTTTATTCATTAATCGTTGGTAAGTTGCCCCGGCGTTTCTTAATCCGAAGGGCATAGCTCTGTAGCAGTAAGTCCCGTCTTCAGTTATAAATGAGGTCTTCTCCTCATCCGTCTTTTCCATTGGGATTTGGTGTGTAACATCCTCAAACCCATAGCTAGAGCAGTGACATCACTAGGTATGGGTTAGGCTATTTCACTACTAAAGTAAGTGGCATTAGGGGAGGTGCTAGCTTACCCCGAGCTACTGAGGGGAGGTACTAGCATAACTCTAATCTGCTAATAACTGAATTATAAAAAACTCAAATAAAGAAACAGACGTATTCAGAAATAAAGCAGACAGTGTGATTAGCGAGTCGGGAACGAGTCACTTTCGAAAGGTGCTTAGGGTTTTCCGACGTGCTTACTTGAGGTGCTTGTTTATATTCGTCATGCTTGCTTAAAAGGACTTCTAAAGGCTAAAAGCATATTTTAGTAGGTCAATCTATGATTATTGAAAGTTTAAAAAACTAAATTGAAACATGGTAAAGAGTTTAGTGGGTTAAAGTGTAAATATGGAAAGTTAAAACATAAAAGTCAAATTTTACTTTCCATGTGTCACCTAACTAAGGAAAGGAGAAATGAAAAAGAAAATTTAAAAAAGAAAAAGGGATTTTCTTCTTTCTTCCTCCACCATTGCCGTAGCTCACCCATTGAAAAAAAACCAAAGCTTTGTTTTGTCTTCCTTCCACCAAAGCCAAGCCAAACTCCACCAAAGCCAAGCTAAACCTCACCAAAACAACTTCTTCCTTTAACCAAAATCTATCCTAAGATCAAGAGCTAAAGGAACAGCCATATAGTGAAATAATTGAAGAAGAAAGGTTTAGGGTTCCATATACACCAAGCTTGAAAATCCAAGGTAAGCTTAGAAAGGTGAAGGAGATAACATCTTCTCATTTCTTCATGCATGAATTTTCCTTATAGAGCTTTAATTTATAGTTTATTCAATCCTTTCCTAAGACATAAATCTACCTAGGTGAAGGAACATCAAAGGGAAAGGAGATAGCTAGAGATTAGAAGAGGAAAAGAAAGGAGGAATTCAAGAAAGGTTTGGTGTTTGTATGATTTTTCTGTTTTCCTTTGATTCTGCCATGAATAAGTGAAATTAGGGGTCGATTTTACTTGCTGGAAATGTTGTTTTGATTGTATAAATATGTTATATGAATGTTAAAATGATGTTTGAAAGGCTTAGAGTAAAGAAATTTAACATGAGAGCTAAAAGTGCAAATCTGGCAGAATAGGTTGTAACAGGACAGCTTGTGTTGATATTCTTATAACTTATTGTGTGGTTATTGAAAGTAATCCTAAGATATACCAAATGAAATTTAAGACAAAGATCTAAAACTTTCATGAATTGACCAAATTCTGAATCTGTAGGTAAGATGATGAAAATTTGAAGTGAACCTAAACTGGATACAGAGTTAGTGCATCCGGAACAGTGTGTATTACTCAGTGAAATTTGTTAATACCAGTGCCAAATGAATCCTAAGAAGTATACCTAAAACTTTGTAGAAGATACCTAAGCTTGAATTTGTATGGAAATGTATGAATCTGATAATTTTTGTGATACTATAAACAGGTACTAATACTGGACTGATTAAGACCTGATTGAGCAGCTTGTAAAGAAAAATTCATAACTTAAGTTAGGATGATCAGAATTGCATGAATCATACCTTGTTGGAAAGATAAGACATAAATGTACATTTCTTATGAAGAAACTGAAGTTACATTATAACTCTACACTACTTGAAAAGTTGATGCAATATATGGCAGAATGTAGTTTTCTACATTAAAATGCTAAGTCAATAAAGTTTTGCACTATTTGCCATGAGTTTTCCATATTGTAAATCTTGGCATATGATATATGTAACTTGGAAAATGAATTCAAATAGCTTCAAATGGTATGCATTTTACATTGATACATTGAATTAATAGTGCTTGGCCCTGGTAAACGTAATAGGAGTCGAGGTTAGTATAAGGGTATGGCATGCCATATAAACATACAGAGTTCGCAGTACTGCTACCGATACATGATCTATATTTGAGGTTACATATCTGGTACCTCATAAGCATGGCCACAGAGCTCTGCTATCACAGATTTGGCCTCTGAGCCTACCGTTCGGCACCCTGTGCCTACCGTTATAATTCCTTATCTACCTGGTCGATCCTACTATGTGTTTATAAGGGCTAAGATCTTAGTTAAGATTGATACTTGATTTTGTGAACTTATTAGTGAGTGTTAATATGTTTGCATCTATTACATGCACTAAGCTGTGGTGATTTGCTATGAATAGAAAATGTGCAATAAAGGAAAAAGAAGATGTTTTTATTCCGTTTATCTGTAAACGTGAACTTGTTTCCGCTATTTTGTTATTTGTTGTTATCACCCACTGAGCCTTAGCTCAGCGTGTTGGTTTTTACCTCACGCAGGTTGTAGATAAAGTAGGCACGCGAAGTTCATCAAAGGTCTACATCAGATATCAAGGCCATTATCATAGCTGGTTCTTTTGAGTCTCTGAGTCATAGTACAGTTTTATTTTGGCATGTACATATTAAATAGAGTGAGTTGTAAAGATTATGTAATCAAAAATAGTAAGATATCAAATGACAGTTGTTAGTGTAATTATAAGTGTGATGTTCATATGTATTACAGGTTAAAGTGCTAATGAAACAGAGAAAATTCTGCCGAAAAATTTTGGTTTAGAAATCTCACATTTATTTTAATCACTTGATGAAAGTTACATGCATTACCTAAAAACTTGGTATTTACAGATAAAAGAAATTGTTTAGTCCTGATATATCTAAAAAGGTATAGTTTGTGACATTCCTTGCTCTATCTACTCTTTGATAGGGTAAGGGGTGTTACAATTAGTGGTATCAGAGCAAAGGTTTAGGCGATTCTAGGTCATAGTATGTAGGTGTATATGTGTCATATATGTACATGCCAAAATGAGTTACAGCTATGATATGGTTCTGATGTAAATCTCTTCTTTGTGTCTTTAGGTCATATAAAAGATGTCATCTGAGTCACAGAGAGCAATAGATGAAGAGGTAGATAGTCATGCTCCCTCTGAGGCAGCTGCACCTGCTGCTGCTCCTCCACCCGCTGCTGCTGGCGGACCAGGGCAGGATGCATTGTTTCAGCAAATAGCTGAGTTGATTAGGAGGGTTACACAAAATGTACCAGAGGTACCACCACCACCTGTAGCAGTCCAGGTTCCCCCACCTGTGGTAGCTAGGCCTCCAATAGAAAAACTCAGAAAGTATGGTGCAACAGAATTTAGAGGTAAAAAGGAAGATGATCCTTCAGCTGCAGAATTCTGGTTAGAAAGTACAGAAAGGGTTTTACAGCAGCTACAGTGTTCACCAGTAGAGAGCTTGATGTGTGCAGTATCATTGCTAAAAGATGAAGCGTATCGATGGTGGACAACTTTAACACAGATGGTTCGACCAGAGCGCCAGACTTGGGAATTCTTTTTGTCAGAGTTTAAAAAGAAGTATGTTGGGGCCTTATATATAGAGGAGAGAAGGAGGGAGTTCTTATACCTCAGACAGGGCAGGCTTACAGTAACTGAGTACGAGCGAGAATTTGTCCGACTTAGTAAGTATGCCACGGAGATAGTTCCTACAGAGGAAGAGAGATGTAGACGCTTTGAGCAGGGATTACATGCTGATATCAGGATGTACCTCACAGCTATGCATATCAAGGAACTTTCAGTTTTAGTAGAGACGGCCCACAGCCTAGAACGAATTAAAGAAGAAGAGCAAAGTAGAAAGCAAAAAGGGCAACAGAAAAGGAGCCAGAGCCAGTATTAGGGACAATCCTCTATATCTCAGACAAGTAGTAAGAGACATAGGGAATTTCAGCAGACAGGGCAGAGAGGACTACCTAGGCAGAGTCAGAGACCGGGGCAGAGTTCAGTAGTGAGGTCTGGACAGCAGACTACTTCAGTATCCAGTACAGGAGGACCAGGCAGAGGGTTGCCACCAGTCTGTGAGCATTGTGGCAGGAGACATGGTGGAGTATGTAGGAGATTGACTGGGGCTTGCTACTTATGTGGAAGCTCAGACCACTTTATGAGGGATTGTCCTAGAGGCCAGTCAGTGCAGCCTATACAGACAGAGAGATCTTTGCCGACAGGGTCTAGAGGCAGAGGTAGAGGTAGAGGTGAATCTAGCAGTGCTCAGAGTCACAGAGTATCAGAGACAGTAGATAGACCAGACACTAGAGCACCTGCCAGGGCATATGTTATTCGTGCAAGGGAAGACCAGGACAAACCAGATGTTATTGCTGGTAAATTTTCTATCTTTGGCAAACATATTTATGCATTAATTGATCCTGGTTCCACACATTCATACACCAGCATACCCATCAATAATGAGAAGGGAATTGAAGTAGAACCTTTAGAGCATGACATAGCAGTGACCAATCCCTTAGGACATCTTGTGATTGTGAATAGAGTTTACAGAGATTGTCCTATATGTGTGCAAGGTCATACCTTTTTAGGTGACCTGATAGAGTTACCTTTTAGAGAGTTTGATGTGATTTTGGGCATGGATTGGTTGTCTAGACATCATGTCATAGTTGATTGTAAGTTAAAGCGAGTCACACTCAAAACATTAGAGGGTTCTGAGGTTATAGTTGTGGGTGAGAGGTCAGATTACCTCTCTAATGTCATATCTGTCACTACAGCTAGGAGGTTGATTAGAAAAGGCTGTACAGCTTATCTAGCTAGTGTGATTGAAACTAAGAAGGAAGGTCCTAGTATGTCAAACCTACCCACAATATGTCATTTTCCAGATGTATTTCCTGAAGAGTTGCCAGGGTTACCTCCAGAAAGGGAAGTGGATTTTGCTATAGAAGTTGTGCCAGGCACTGCACCTATTTCAATTGCTCCGTACAGAATGGCTCCTACAGAATTGAAAGAGTTAAAAATACAGTTGCAAGAGTTACTTGATAAGGGCTTTATTCGACCTAGTGTTTCACCATGGGGTGCACCAGTGTTGTTTGTGAAAAAGAAAGATGGATCTCTTCGGTTGTGCATTGATTACAGACAGTTGAATAAGGTAACTATAAAGAATAAATATCCACTGCCCAGAATAGATGATTTGTTTGATCAGTTGAAAGGGGCCAGCATTTTCTCTAAGATAGATTTGAGATCGGGCTACCATCAGTTGAGAGTTAAAGGGACAGATGTGCCTAAGACTGCATTCAGAACACGATATGGACATTATGAGTTTCTGGTTATGCCATTCGGGTTAACAAATGCACCTGCATCATTCATGGATCTGATGAACCGTATCTTCCATCCATATTTAGACCAGTTTGTTGTAGTATTCATTGATGATATTCTGGTATACTCTAAAACTAGGGAAGATCATGACAGACATTTGAGGATAGTATTACAGACTCTGAGGGAAAAGCAACTTTATGCTAAGTTCAGTAAATGTGATTTTTGGCTCAATGAAATAACATTTTTGGGACATGTTGTATCAGCAGAGGGAATCAGGGTAGATCCACAGAAGATTAAAGCTGTACTGGAATGGAAGCCACTAAAGAATGTTGCAGAGATCAGGAGTTTCTTGGGTCTAGCTGGGTACTACAGACGGTTTGTGAAAGGGTTTTCACTTATAGCAGCTCCATTGACTAAATTACTACATAAGAATGTTAAGTATGTGTGGGATGATAGATGTCAGACAAGCTTTAACAGATTGAAGACTATGCTCACTGAAGCACCAATACTTACACAACCTATTTCTGGCAAGGAATTTTTGATATACAGTGATGCTTCTCACAATGGACTTGGATGTGTTTTGATGCAAGAAGGTAAAGTGATTGCCTATGCTTCCAGACAACTGAAGCCACACGAGAAGAACTATCCTACCCATGATCTAGAGTTGGCGGCCATAGTTTTTGCACTAAAGATATGGAGACATTACTTATATGGTGAGAAATGTTATATCTATACAGATCATAAAAGCCTGAAATACTTGCCCACACAAAAGGAGCTAAACCTGAGACAGAGAAGATGGCTAGAGTTACTAAAAGATTATGATTGCATTATAGATTATCACCCAGGCAAAGCTAATTTGGTAGCAGATGCACTCAGCAGGAAATCCTTATTTGCATTAAAAGCAATGAATGCGCGGTTGACTATAGCAGATGATGGAGCTATTGTAGCAGAATTGAAAGTTAGACCCAACTTACTGCAACAAATTAAAGAAGCACAGAAAGAAGATACAGAGATAGCCTTATGGACTAGACAAATACAAGAGGGGAAGAAGCAGAAACATGTGATAAGTGATGATGGTTACTTGTACTATGGTGACAGAATATGTGTACCTAACATTGGAGAGCTGAAACAGAGTATTCTTACAGAGGCACACAACAGTCCATATGTTATGCATCCAGGTAGCACTAAGATGTATCAAGATCTGAAGGCGCATTATTGGTGGCCGGGTATGAAAAGAAATATAGTTGAATTTGTAACAAAATGTTTGACATGTCAACGGGTAAAAGCAGAGCATCAGGTTCCATCAGGGTTATTGCAGCCTATCGCTATACCAGAATGGAAATGGGATAGAATTACCATGGATTTTGTAACAGGATTGCCACTCACACCAAGGAAGAAAGATGCCATCTGGGTAATAGTTGACAAGTTAACTAAATCAGCGCATTTCTTGCCAATCAGAATGGATTATACATTAGAAAAGTATGCAGAATTGTACATTAATGAAATTGTGAGACTGCATGGTGTTCCTATCTCTATCATATCAGACAGAGATCCAAGATTCACATCCAGATTTTGGGAAAAACTACATGAAGCTCTAGGGACAAGATTGAATTTTAGTACAGCTTTTCATCCTCAGACAGATGGCCAGTCAGAGAGAGTAATTCAAGTTTTGGAAGATATGCTCAGAAGTTGTGTAATTGAATTTGAAGGAAGCTGGGAAAGATATCTCCCACTAGTAGAATTTGCTTACAACAATAGTTATCAGGCTAGTATTAAAATGGCTCCCTATGAAGCATTGTATGGCAGAAAATGTAGAACCCCATTGTGCTGGACAGAACTCAGTGAAGCTAAACTTGTAGGTCCAGAGTTGATAAGACAGACTGAGGAGAAAGTGAAGATTATCAAAGAAAGATTGAAAGCTGCAACAGATAGGCAAAAATCATATGCAGATTTGAAAAGAAAAGATATAGAATTTGCTATTGGGGATAAAGTGTTTTTGAAAGTTTCTCCATGGAAGAAAGTGCTAAGATTTGGCAAGAAAGGTAAGCTAAGCCCTCGGTTTATTGGTCCATATGATGTAATTGAGCGTGTGGGTCCAGTAGCCTACAGGCTAGCTTTACCTCCAGAGTTAGACAGAATACATAATGTCTTCCATGTATCCATGCTAAGAAGATACAGATCTGACCCATCACATGTCATTCCAGCTGAAACCATTGATGTACAGTCTGACCTGACTTATGAAGAAGAACCAGTGAAAATTTTAGCAAGGGAAATAAAAGAGTTAAGGAATAAGAAGATTCCCTTAGTGAAAGTGTTGTGGAGAAATCACAAGGCAGAAGAAGCTACATGGGAGAGTGAAGAGGTGATGAAGCAACAATATCCACAGCTATTCAAAGCAGGTAAAATTTCGAGGATGAAATTTCTTAAGAGGGGAAGAGTTGTAACATCCTCAAACCCATAGCTAGAGCAGTGACATCACTAGGTATGGGTTAGGCTATTTCACTACTAAAGTAAGTGGCATTAGGGGAGGTGCTAGCTTACCCCGAGCTACTGAGGGGAGGTACTAGCATAACTCTAATCTGCTAATAACTGAATTATAAAAAACTCAAATAAAGAAACAGACGTATTCAGAAATAAAGCAGACAGTGTGATTAGCGAGTCGGGAACGAGTCACTTTCGAAAGGTGCTTAGGGTTTTCCGACGTGCTTACTTGAGGTGCTTGTTTATATTCGTCATGCTTGCTTAAAAGGACTTCTAAAGGCTAAAAGCATATTTTAGTAGGTCAATCTATGATTATTGAAAGTTTAAAAAACTAAATTGAAACATGGTAAAGAGTTTAGTGGGTTAAAGTGTAAATATGGAAAGTTAAAACATAAAAGTCAAATTTTACTTTCCATGTGTCACCTAACTAAGGAAAGGAGAAATGAAAAAGAAAATTTAAAAAAGAAAAAGGGATTTTCTTCTTTCTTCCTCCACCATTGCCGTAGCTCACCCATTGAAAAAAAACCAAAGCTTTGTTTTGTCTTCCTTCCACCAAAGCCAAGCCAAACTCCACCAAAGCCAAGCTAAACCTCACCAAAACAACTTCTTCCTTTAACCAAAATCTATCCTAAGATCAAGAGCTAAAGGAACAGCCATATAGTGAAATAATTGAAGAAGAAAGGTTTAGGGTTCCATATACACCAAGCTTGAAAATCCAAGGTAAGCTTAGAAAGGTGAAGGAGATAACATCTTCTCATTTCTTCATGCATGAATTTTCCTTATAGAGCTTTAATTTATAGTTTATTCAATCCTTTCCTAAGACATAAATCTACCTAGGTGAAGGAACATCAAAGGGAAAGGAGATAGCTAGAGATTAGAAGAGGAAAAGAAAGGAGGAATTCAAGAAAGGTTTGGTGTTTGTATGATTTTTCTGTTTTCCTTTGATTCTGCCATGAATAAGTGAAATTAGGGGTCGATTTTACTTGCTGGAAATGTTGTTTTGATTGTATAAATATGTTATATGAATGTTAAAATGATGTTTGAAAGGCTTAGAGTAAAGAAATTTAACATGAGAGCTAAAAGTGCAAATCTGGCAGAATAGGTTGTAACAGGACAGCTTGTGTTGATATTCTTATAACTTATTGTGTGGTTATTGAAAGTAATCCTAAGATATACCAAATGAAATTTAAGACAAAGATCTAAAACTTTCATGAATTGACCAAATTCTGAATCTGTAGGTAAGATGATGAAAATTTGAAGTGAACCTAAACTGGATACAGAGTTAGTGCATCCGGAACAGTGTGTATTACTCAGTGAAATTTGTTAATACCAGTGCCAAATGAATCCTAAGAAGTATACCTAAAACTTTGTAGAAGATACCTAAGCTTGAATTTGTATGGAAATGTATGAATCTGATAATTTTTGTGATACTATAAACAGGTACTAATACTGGACTGATTAAGACCTGATTGAGCAGCTTGTAAAGAAAAATTCATAACTTAAGTTAGGATGATCAGAATTGCATGAATCATACCTTGTTGGAAAGATAAGACATAAATGTACATTTCTTATGAAGAAACTGAAGTTACATTATAACTCTACACTACTTGAAAAGTTGATGCAATATATGGCAGAATGTAGTTTTCTACATTAAAATGCTAAGTCAATAAAGTTTTGCACTATTTGCCATGAGTTTTCCATATTGTAAATCTTGGCATATGATATATGTAACTTGGAAAATGAATTCAAATAGCTTCAAATGGTATGCATTTTACATTGATACATTGAATTAATAGTGCTTGGCCCTGGTAAACGTAATAGGAGTCGAGGTTAGTATAAGGGTATGGCATGCCATATAAACATACAGAGTTCGCAGTACTGCTACCGATACATGATCTATATTTGAGGTTACATATCTGGTACCTCATAAGCATGGCCACAGAGCTCTGCTATCACAGATTTGGCCTCTGAGCCTACCGTTCGGCACCCTGTGCCTACCGTTATAATTCCTTATCTACCTGGTCGATCCTACTATGTGTTTATAAGGGCTAAGATCTTAGTTAAGATTGATACTTGATTTTGTGAACTTATTAGTGAGTGTTAATATGTTTGCATCTATTACATGCACTAAGCTGTGGTGATTTGCTATGAATAGAAAATGTGCAATAAAGGAAAAAGAAGATGTTTTTATTCCGTTTATCTGTAAACGTGAACTTGTTTCCGCTATTTTGTTATTTGTTGTTATCACCCACTGAGCCTTAGCTCAGCGTGTTGGTTTTTACCTCACGCAGGTTGTAGATAAAGTAGGCACGCGAAGTTCATCAAAGGTCTACATCAGATATCAAGGCCATTATCATAGCTGGTTCTTTTGAGTCTCTGAGTCATAGTACAGTTTTATTTTGGCATGTACATATTAAATAGAGTGAGTTGTAAAGATTATGTAATCAAAAATAGTAAGATATCAAATGACAGTTGTTAGTGTAATTATAAGTGTGATGTTCATATGTATTACAGGTTAAAGTGCTAATGAAACAGAGAAAATTCTGCCGAAAAATTTTGGTTTAGAAATCTCACATTTATTTTAATCACTTGATGAAAGTTACATGCATTACCTAAAAACTTGGTATTTACAGATAAAAGAAATTGTTTAGTCCTGATATATCTAAAAAGGTATAGTTTGTGACATTCCTTGCTCTATCTACTCTTTGATAGGGTAAGGGGTGTTACATGGTGGTAACCAGACATAGCATCCAAAGAAGACATATAATCAAAACCGGCCGTTGAGTCGACCATCTTATTAATATCGGGGAGGGGGTAACAATCTTTAGGGCAGGCCTTATTCAGGTCGGTAAAATCTATACACATCCTGTATTTGCCATTGGCTTTTTTGACTAACACAGGATTTGCCAACCATTGTGGGTACATAACCTCCCTAATAAAGCCTGCCTCTTCTAGCTTCTGCACTTCTTCCTGGGTAGCCTGCTGCTTCTCTCTTCCCACTACTCTCTTCTTTTGCTTTACTGGTCTGGCCTCGGGGAGGACATTCAATCGGTGTGTCATCACTTTGGGGTCAATTCCCGGCATGTCTGAGGGCTTCCATGCGAAGGTCGGCGAGTGACTTCGGATCAGGGCCATGGCTTCACCTTTTTGTTCCTTGGTGAGGCCGGCATTGAGACTGAAGACCTTACTCGCTTCTTCTTCTGATAGGGAGAAGGTCTCCAGCTCTCCAACGGGCTCTGTCCGGGCTTCCTTTGTCTCATCCCTGACCTCCAAAACTTCCGAATCAAGTGCTTCTCCGGTTGAGTTTGGTTCCGTCACTGTGGCCAAGTATACTGCCCTTGCTTCTTCCTGGCTGCCCCGGATCATTCCCACTCCTTCTTCCGTTGGGAACTTGAGTGCCAGATACCTGATGCTAGTGACAGCTTCAAAGTTGAACAACGCCGGCCTCCCCAAAATCGCATTGTAGCTCAGTGGGAGTTTGACCACCAAAAATACCTCATGATGGGTGCGAGCTCTGGGTGCTTCTCCCAAGGTAAGGGCCAGCTTCACCTTCCCTTCTACAAGTACCGGTGCTCCTCCGATCCCTTTGATGGGTGATTGGTCCCGAACCAGCTGTTCCTCTGGGATTCCCATCTGCTGGAAAACCCGATATGGCAATAAATTGACTTTACTCCCATCATCCACCAGAACCTTCTTCACCCGAAAATTATGAATGACTGCTTCAATGACAAGCGCGTCATCATGGGGCATCTGAATGCCCTGTGCATCCTCCGAAGAGAAAGCGATGGTCATGGGAGAGTGTTCAACGATCTGCATAACCTCGCCATTGCTGGTCTCCCCTTCCCGGTTTCTCTTCTTTCCTCGACGGTTCATCCGTCCTCCAGTTCCTCCAACAATCATATTAATAGTCCCACTGGACCCATCATTCACTGGTCCAGCTCCAGTTCTCCTGGGCATCTGGGCTGCCGGACCGGGTTGAGGCCTCTGCCCCTCCGGTTTCTTCACAAAATTTTTGAGATGCCCCCTTTTTATCAATCTTTCAATCTCCGCGATTAACTGAAAACAGTTGTTTGTATCGTGGCCATGCGTCCGGTGGTACTGACAATACTTGTCAGGATTCCTCTGATCTGCTTCCGACTTCATGGGTTTAGGCCACTGGAGAAACTCCTTATCCTGGACAGCCATGAGCACCTCGGCTCTGGACGCATTTAATGGAGTCGGTTTCTCCGGGACCCAAGGAGGGAGCACTCTTGGTTCATGAGCCCTGGGAGGAGGGGGAGGCCTTTGATCCCTTCTTTCCCAGGCCTGCTTGTATGGCTCAGGCCTCTTTCCATGCTTCTTCTCGTGTTTCTCCGGCCTCCCCTCCTCCGAGGCTTTCTCTTTTCCTGCCACCCCTTTGGCAAATCTACTCGTTACTAAGGCGTCATCCTGCCTTATATACTTTTTCGCCCTCTTCATCAACTCGGCCAGTGAAGTCGGAGGTTTCCTGCTCAGAGAACCAAAGAACTCGGCAGAGGTTGTTCCCTTTTGCATGGCCTCTACCACCCTTCCTTCGTCAAGCTCGGGGATCTGCAGGGCCTCCGTATTGAAACGGGCGACATACTCTCTGAGGGATTCACCAGCTTTTTGTCTCACTGTTTCCAGATAGCTCGTCTTCCTATCTGCTGGCACCCCGGCTACGAACCGGCTAATGAAGCGGGTGGCAAGATCTCCGAAACTTTTAATGCTTCCGGCCTCCAGGTTGTTGAACCATGCCCTCGCTGGTCCCGAGAGCGTTGTTGGGAACACCTTGCACATCAGAGCATCTGACAGAGTTTGCAACTCCATGAAGGTCTTATAGTTCATGACATGCTCTCTCGGGTTACCATCTCCATTATAGGCCGCCATCGGCGGCATCATAAACTTTTTGGGAATGGTCTCCTGCTGCATTAACTTTGAGAAGGGAGAAGAAGTAGGCAAGGAGGTTTGACTCTGATCTTTCTTACCTAGCTCGGCTAGGAGCTGCTCCTTCAACCTTTTCAGCTTTTGGTTCATTTTCTCGTCTTCCGGGTTGGATCTTTTGCCCAAACTACATTCTTCCTCCTCTGTTTCAGTTCCCGTTTCCCTGGTTGTTTCAGTAGAATAGTCGTTCACCTCTTCATTTTCTATCAACTCTCTTGCCCTTCTCCCATGGATTCGGGCCTCCGGTTCTTCCTCTTCTTCGGCATCGTGGTTGTTAGTTTGGAGGTGGGCAGAGGTAGGTCGGGGTTCATCGGTTCTGGGTTCCTCCACTACTGGGAGTGCGTTTACTGGGGTGCTAAGTCCCCTTTGTTGCATTATCTGCCCCAACCAGTGAGCAGTGGTTTGTAGCTGGAGAGCCATGGTTTGAATGTCTTGGTTAGACAGGGTCATGGTGGGAGTATTCCCTGCCAAGCTTAGCGAGGGATTAAGAGAAATAGGTGTTTGGTTGTTCAACGTTGTAGGGCTAGAAAAGGAGAACTGCTGCCCATCTTGGGCAGAGCTCAGGTCATTTGGAATGACGTTAAGGATATTTTCTTGGTGGTTTTCCATTGTGGATCTCAGTGGGTTTTGAAAGTGAAAACTCCGGTGATGAAAAGATCTCCTTCGTTTCTCACAGACGGCGCCAATTGATGATCTGAGATCCAATAGAATAGGGTTTTACAAGGGTTTTGTATTACTGAATAAGACCTTTCTCTTTCTGAGGAGGGGACTCCTCTTTTATACATTGTCTTGCTTGCTGGTGACGTGTAAAGGTCTCTCTAGGATTGGGCCACGCGTCTCTGCCATGCGGATTCGGAGGTACTAGGGTATCAGCCGCCTGCTCCATGCGTAACGGCCTCTGATTCCCCTCGTGCGTACGTTCGGGCGGATCTGCCAAGCTGTCTGGTGAATATTTTTCTGGATCCTGGGCTGGGCCGAGAGTTGGGCCGGACGCTAAGCCTGAGTGGAGAGGATGGGTCGAGTCCGACCTTGAGGGTTGGATGAGCCAGACTTGTTATGTGTATCAGGTGTGTGGGCCTCTACGTCATGGGCCTTGGGCTGTGGTCAAGCCCCTGGCCCGGGGTGAAGGAATCCAGCGGTCATCAACAACTATTTAGTAAATTTAATAATTAATAATTAACACTGTGTCCATTTAATTTGAAAATAGTTTAAAATAACTATATTTCATAGAATTAAAATTTATGTTATTTTAATGAGTTTTTAAAAATAAATAAATAAAATTATTAATAATATCTAGTAATGTATTTGTAATTTATAAGATATCTAAAAACTAAAGTTATGATGTTTAATATATCAACATAAAGGTTTAATTTTTAAATTTAAATAGATGTGGCTTTTAATAATTTAAACGGATGATAATTTCAATTTAATTTATTTTTATTTAAAATTTTTATAAAAATATGCATAACAAAATTTATAATTATCGCAAATTTAAAATTTTATTTATTTATTTTCTATTGCTTGAATATGTGGGTAGGTTAAAATTTAATTATTGTATAAAAAATTAATTAAATCTAAATTATTTTAATTTACAAAATTAATAATATATCTTACGTTACTATATTTTAATTACATGTAAACATTACTTAATATAGTTGATTTTCAATTTTTACATATTTTTATTTTATTTATAAATTAATATATTCAACTATAAATTATTTTTTAAAATTTTTATGTATTAAATTAAAGCATATGAATTTATTGACATGGAGTTAAGTCGAGTTACGCTTTTAATTTTATATATCCTTTCAAAATTTTAATTATTTTTTAAAGTTTTTAAAAATTTTAAATTTAATTTAAATGTGGAAAGATTTCCATCAGAGATATTTGGATAGACCATTAATCTTTTTTTTTTTTTTTTTAATTTTACATATCCTTTCAAAATTGCATGTTGTGAGAACTTTTTAAAAAAGGAAAATAAATTATTATTATAAAAAAACTAGCGCGGTCTGTGTGAATATCTATGCGAATAAAAAGAGAGCTATAGAATCAAGATTTGCTGAACCTAGAAAAAATAGAAATCTCTATATTTTATCTAGCACACTTTATTGAGAATTGTGATAATATATTTTGACATGTTTTCTTAATGAAATTCATTATTTAATTTAAATAATTTTATAATTTTTTATGTTATGGATACTTATATTAGAAAATATATCTCTTAGAAATATAGTATTTTGAAATAAATAAGTTTGTAACTGCTGAAATTTTACAATCCAATAGCACCATTTTTCAAATGCTTTGATACAATTTAGACTCGATTTCTAATTTTGATAATTATTCTCTAAAGATATATAGGTAAAATGCTTAGAGTTTAAAATTATGAAATATTAGTTGCATACGTTCTTAATTTTTTTAGATCTAAATAAATAATTTTCTGTAAAATTTTTTTAATAATAAATTAAATAAGCACTTGAAAAACATATAGCAGTTTTAAATTTTAAAATAGAATTATCAATTTTAAAAAATATATTAAATAATTATTAAACTATAACTTTAGCTGAAAAATCATTTTTGTCGAATAATTCAAAAATTAACTCTTGGAATATTTATTATAGTCACTTTATAATATAATTAAAAAAAAATAAATAGAAGTGAATAAATAATATAACCTCAAACACTTTACAAAGAATGTTAATCATATGGGGATGTTAAGGTAATTTGATTTGGTTTCTAGATTTTGAAGAGTTATTCAATGCAGGAATGACTTGGTTTAACGGCGAAGGACTTTTAATATTTGTGGATCATCTAGATAGTGTAATAAAAGTCAAAGTCAGCAACACGTACTCTTGGGTGCATGAGAAATGACCTTAAGATAGGAGGGTCCGACACTGAATTCACGCCCCTGTCCCTCTTCCTTCTCCCTCCCCATTATTAATAGGAGCAGCTCAGCTGTCTTCTTTTGCTCTTCATAACCACTAACACAAAATCCATACCTTTTATAACCTTTCCCTTATCATTTCCTCATCATTATTCCACAGAATACAATCCCATTTTTATTCTCTCTCTTTTTTCTGTTTCCAAATCACAAACAAAATTGAAACTATGGTGGCTTTGGTCTCCCAAGAAAATGTTGTTGCTCTGGTTTCTCGCACGGGCAGACATTTGCAGCGCTACACTAAAGCTGGTCTTCGTCAAGTTGTTGGGTGCGTCTCTCTATTCCTTTTTTCTTTTTAACGGATTAGCTTTTTGGGAATCTAATTAACGAGTTTCCCCTGCTTTTAAATTATATAATGGTTTCTCTTAGTAACTTAGTTTCAAGATTTTTTTGGTTACTTATTTCTTACCTCCTTTTCACCTTATGCAGCTGTATACCTTACAAATACAAAATTGGGTATCCAGATTTCTTGGACATTGAAGATGCGTTAGAAGTTCTTGTTATCAGTTCCCAGAAAGGAAAAGGAATGTTGTTTCCCAAGGTACCTAACTTAATATCTCCAACAAGTCATATGTAATTTGCTTTTAGTTATGTTCGTTTCGATTAATTCCTTTTCTCACATGTTCCACTCAATATGATTTGACTTCAGGGAGGTTGGGAATTAGATGAAACAATAAAAGAGGCAGCTTCAAGGGAGACATTAGAGGAAGCTGGAGTGCGAGGCATTGTTGAGGTTAGCTGCTTTTTTTTCCTCCTCAACTTCTTGAATGTTCGGTTTACTGGTTATGCATTTTCTTGTTCTGAGTTTGGACATCTTCTTTCAGCTTGAATTAGGAAAATGGAGTTTCAAGAGCAAAACACATGACACCTATTATGAAGGTTACATGTTCCCTCTACTTGTTCAGGAGGAATTGGATTTCTGGCCTGAGAAAAACGTTCGTCAAAGAAAATGGGTATGCACCTGATGTGAATAATATCGCATTTAGCCTCATCGTCAAAACTGCACATATTACACAAGAATTGCTGGTTTTTGTTTTCCCAACTTTATTTTTTTGATGTGTAGATGAGTGTGGCAGATGCAAAGGAATGCTGTCAACATTGGTGGATGAAGGAAGCCTTAGATAGCTTAGTTAATCGACTGAGGTCTCAGCAGCAACTTGAACAGGAAAAAGTTGTTTCTTGTACTTTAAGCTACCAGAACAAACTCAATTTGTAAATGAGCAAAATTGTTGAAAAACACAGACATAAAAAGGCCTGGAGAAGTGGGAATTGAAATGAACAAGAAAGGGAATCTTGGTTTTTCTTCCTATCCCTTTCTTAGAATTTCAATTCTGAATTCTTGTTAGGTTTATTTTAGTGGGAACACAAGAAAAGAGTGGGATCAAGATGATATTTTGTAAGACTTGGTTTCTATATGCAAAGAATTTTAGAAAGAAAATTTCAATTTTGTCTGATAGTTTTGTAAGTCGGTTAACTGTCTCGGACTTCAACCTTCATGTCTTCCAAGATGGACATGATTTTCCTTTAATTTGAGGCTAAGGTTGAAAATTTGCAGCAACTATTAAGGCGTTGACATGAAAACTTCAACATGGAAGCTTCTTAGGCCTGACTAAAGTTTCAGTTTTAGGATTTATAATTAAAGGCTTGGTAAGCTTCTTATGTCTGAGTAAAAAATTGAAGAGGCATGATGCTCTTTCTGAAAGCTTGAGAGAGCATATTGAGAAGAAAACTAGATTCCAAATCTCAGGTTCTGTAAACAAAGGGTTTCTATTCAACCTTTGATAGTAATATCAGATTTCATATCCACTGATTTTATATGGGATTCGAATGAGAGAACTGAAGAATTTAACTATATCTGGGCATTATTTGTTCAGATGAATGTGTTTGTCTACTATTTTTTCCAAAAATTATGATGAAGTGGGTTCAATTAGAACAAAATTAGTAAAACTTTAGTTAATTGGGCTACCTGCAATATGGGCTTCTTCTGACACACCCATCAATATTGCTTTCATCATAGTGCAAAACTCTAGAATAAAAAATATTATCGTCCTATTTAATTAGAGGGCTAATGAATTTTTCTTTATCAAAATCCAAAATTTTATATATATATATTTTTTATATATTCCAACATTTCTGTTTTATGGTACATAAAATCGAAATTTTTAGCTGACAATATTGTTTTTAAAAATCAAACTTGATATTTTTTTTTTTTATGAAACATTAATGTGATTCCTATGTTTTTATTCTTTAATCATTACTAATATTCGTATTTTAGATTTACCAATTTCTTGGTGCATTAAATTCAGTTGACCCACATAATATTCGCATGCGACTTTGCTCCATCTTGTTGATTAAGGTTGGAGTTTATAGAGAATTTGCCTTCGCTAATATTGAAAAAAGTAAATTGACACTGCTAATTTTTTTTTTTTTTTGATTTTGAACTCTTAATACTTAAAAATCAATTTGAAAAACTTATGTTTAATATTTTCATTTTTTAAATAATATTGATATCAGATTTTTTAAAAATTTTTTGGATCGCCACTGACTATATTTTAGATTTATTAACTATATTTTCTCACATAATAAAGATTTTTTTAGCTGTTTAATGAATGAAAAAGTTTAATATTCGTATGATTAACACTCCTATGATACAATAAATAAAAATTAAAAAAAATTTTCAAAAATAATATAATATACTCAAAACTTTACATATTTTGTTTA
Organism: Manihot esculenta; assembly: GCF_001659605.2. NCBI lineage: Eukaryota > Viridiplantae > Streptophyta > Magnoliopsida > Malpighiales > Euphorbiaceae > Manihot > Manihot esculenta. Next base: position 5,927,869 of record NC_035162.2, on the reverse strand, counting down.
ACACAAATTAAGCATATAGCGAACTCAGATTAATTGATTTGTTAAAAATATTTGTCTTCCTTTTCAACCTGCTTTTATGCATTTATTGATTTTGTTTTAGGTCTTGATCTTTTCAACTCAGCTTTTAAAAGCGAATGAATTTCTTTTGGATTCTAAAAGTGGAAAGTGCGGTGAGCACAGTTGTTTTATGTGCCTCGCTTGCAAAAGCTATCTTCCCCAATAACCAATTACTTCTCAATTTCTTTACACACCTTTTCTTTCTAGTTACTTCTATTTATTTAGACTAAAATTTTTAATTTCTTTTATTTTTTTTCACTCTTGCCTTTTGCTTTTTAGTCTTTTACGCATATCGCAATAATAAGGACAAAAATTTAAAAATTGAAATGAAGTGGCCAACAAGTGGGAGAAAGCAGTCTTACATTAACGCAACATGAGATTTCTCAGTACACACACATATATATTCCTTAAAAACCTCAATCTCTCTCACTCAACAAAGAAAATAACTTTGCCAAGAGATGGCAACAACAACAACCTCTGATCTTCTCTTAATCTTCATTTTCATCTCCTGCAGTCTGTCCTCTCTTCCTATTGCTTCACCTTCCTCCTCCACAGACGACTTCGTCTTTGGAGGCTGCACTCAACAGAGATATGCACCAGGCTCACCTTACGAGTCCAACATCAACTCTCTTCTCACTTCTCTTGTCAACTCAGCCACCTACTCCTCTTACAACAACTATACCATCATGGGCTCCACCCCACAAGACGTCGTCTACGGCCTTTTCCAGTGTCGCGGTGACCTTTCCATGCCAGATTGCGCCACCTGTGTCGCTCGTGCAGTGAGTCAACTCGGTTCTTTGTGTTCTCAGACATGCGGTGGAGCAGTGCAGCTTCAAGGTTGTTATGTTAAGTACGATAATACTACGTTTTTGGGAGTGGAGGATAAGACTGTGGTCTTGAAGAAATGTGGGCCGTCCATTGGGTACGATACGGATGCTATGAGTGTTAGGGATGCAGTGATGGCGGGCCTTGCTCGGGCTGGTGGGCCATATCGAGTTGGTGGATCGGGCGAGGTCCAGGGTGTGGCTCAATGTGTTGGGGATTTGGGTTTTGGACAGTGTCAGGATTGCGTGTCGGAGGCTATCAGCCGGCTGAAAAATGATTGCGGCACTGCAATTTACGGTGATATGTTCTTGGCTAAGTGCTATGCTAGGTACTCCACCGGTGGTGCACATGCTTATACCAAGACTCACAATGGTAAGCCATTGTTGAAGTTTTCAATTTCCTCATAGTTGCTTTGAAATATTTTAATATCAAAAAATTCATTGAAATATTTGGTGGGTTGCAGATAAATCAATCAATGAAGGGGAGAAGACATTTGCGATTATTATTGGACTGTTAGCCGGAGTCGCTTTAATTATTATTTTCCTCACATTCATAAGAAAGGTGTTTGTAAATGGTAAAATCTAAAGTCTCAACCTTTGTTTTGTTAAATGTCTTAAACTTAGATTTCAAATAGATTCTAAACTTTTCTCAACTCTTATGCAGGTAAATGAAATGCAACTTTATCGAAGACACCGACTCAGTATTGGTTCACCTGCTCACAAAGTGATCTGCTTTGGGGATACTTTGCTTCTTTTTTCTTTTTTTAATTCATGATGTTAGCTTTCTCCTCTCTGATTTATTGTTTTTTCCCCTTTTAATTTGCTCCTGAAAAGAAAGATATGGAAAGATGTCGCTTAGGCCATAGAGCATGAACCCAATTCAAAAGTTAAAAGGAGGCCAAGTTTCGAATATCATATTCACTCCACTTGACAAAGTTGTATTGTCCATTGTGAATAAAAAAAAAAAAAAATGGCATGCATATTCTTTTTTGTAAAGGTGCAGTTGATGGTTTCATTTTTGAGGTGGTATCTTTTTAATCTTGTGGGTAAGAAACAAACTCTGTATGATATAATTTTTAGATAAAAACATCTAAAATCTTTTGCTATGTTTAATTTAATAAACAAAATTTCGTTGTGTGTATAAAATGTTAAGCCTATTACTCTTATTAAAGAAATACAGCAATCTGACGCTCACGGTGCTCTCCCTCTCCTCTTACATCGTAACTAAAGAGAAGAAATTCCGAACAAAGAAAACTGCTGCCTATCAATATGACGTGATATTCATTCATATTTGTGGGAAGTAGTGGTTTTAATTTTTAATGGTAAATGCAATGGCAGGTCCTCGTGTGAGCATCATTCATCTCCTGTATACCTTCGCCTTCGGAGAAGTAAAGCTCTTCTTTTCAAATTTTTGTCCCTTTGCACTTTGAATGTAAATGACTGTATCTAAATTGAGATATTTGAGGAAAGTAATTGGATCCCGAGCATTCTTCAAACTGAAGCTGCAGGTTGGGCATGTTTGATTTGGATCCATAATATATTTATTTATTTATTTTGCAGAACACAAATTAAGAATTGCATAATTGAAAATTTTGGAGTATTTTACTTAGAAAATTAATTTAATTCTTAGCCTTAACGCTAATGAAAAGAGACGTAAACCACCATTTTCATTCTCATATCCGCTTTAAGTTTAGAAAACCAACTGGACAAAAGATAGCCAAAAATGAAGACTTTAAAGTACCAAGTGGAACTTTTGTTATTTAGCATCTAATAATAATATGGAGTGGAGTGGATTACATGTTAGCCATGCATAATTTGGAGATGAACAAAAGCATTCTCTCTCTCTCACACATCAACTAATCAAAAGCATATTGTCTAGTGCTTTTGGTGATTCTTTTGATCCTTAAAGTTGATTAAATAAAGGGTTTGACATGTTACGACCAGTTATTATTATTCAATTAAATCAGCCATTTGATTGTAGGAGCTTACGCGTTAAGAAAGCTTAGTGGTAGATGGACGGTGATTGGTAGCTTTGGGAGTGTATATTCTCATGAATCTTTATCTATTCACGATTTGGCCATATATAAGGTTAAGGGTCCACCGCTCTGTTCATCATAAAGAATTCCAATATCCCTCCCATGCACAGCATGTTGAAAGCCTTCAGAACAAACAACAAGAAATCATCATCACTGCCATTTAAATCAACATCTATCTACTAATTTATAGCACTTTTAATTTAATTTAAGCTGGATTACGTGATTGCAGATTTTAATTTTTCTTTCGCCAAAAATCACAAAAACAAAATTCCGGATAGAAATGGAGAAGACCATTTGGAGAACCTTGGGTGCGAAGGGGAAGGGATTTCGGCCATCCTATCTGCAAAGTGATTCCACGACTATAACCTACATACGTGATTAAGCCCTATAGCCTGAGAACTGAGAGAGAGGCCCTGTATCGGGATAAATGAGGCCCATCTTCAACTGTCTCGTTTAGAAATATACACATTTTCAACCTCCAATTTGATTTGTTGAAATTGAAAATTCTTTTAAACCTCCAAAAATTTACTCTAAAAAACTTTTACCCTTTTGTCAAATAAAATATTAATATTTTTAAATCTTAAAAAAAATTATTAGTTTAAAAGGGCTTGTTTACTGTATGCTATTCCACAATTAGATGATGATTCAAACAAATACTGATATCTACCTTTCCTTTTTCTTATTTATTAAAAAAAGATAAAGAAACATAAAATAGATTGAGAGCAGGGGATGTATTTATTTCACGTAAAATATTTTAAACAGAAAGATTTACATGTTGCTCTCAAACAAATTCTACATGTTAGGTGTGTTTGTGACGTTTAAGAAAAATAATTACCGAAAATGTTTTCTTAATGACAGAGTGAGCTAAGTCATTCTACGATGAAAATTTCTCTTTTTAAATGTGAAAAACATTTTTTTAGAATATGTTAGATGCCTCTTAATGATTGATCATTATTTTTATGGAGACGTCCCTGTAGTTATAATTTTTTATAAAAGAAAAATGAATCTACAGTAATACCATGATTATATCATTTTTCAGGTCAAGAGAAAAAGGCACGGCCATGTGCATGCATGGAGAAGCACTGTTTTCATTTAAAATGAAGAGTTGATGAACACAAAGGATATTGAGAATCACATTGCCTAATCAAAAGAGTTGAGTTTTTTCATATTCTTAGCCTAAATTCATAAATCAAGACTTGATGAGAATAGTTTTAAATACTTTCAATATCTCTCCCTTGTTAAGTTATTGTCTTAAATTTTAATTACAAAAATGTGTTATATTAAGAATAATTATTCAATTTTATGGATAAATTTTTTGAAGAAGAAATGATGCATGTGTAGTATTTCATAGTTGCAAAATCTCTTCCTTGTTAAGTTTCCATGAATGCCACCAAAGACAAGTTGTCTTGGAATATGGAAGAATCTGGAATCAGCATGTTTGGATTTAGCATACTTAATAATAAAACTACCAAATCAAACACCCGTTTGATTATTCTTAACATATTCCATGTTTGGTCATCATTTCTTTTTATTCTTCAAAGAACGGTGACGTTTCTTTTTTATCTTTAATGCAAATTCTTAATCTAAAAGAAAATGATAATTTCTGTTTGATCATGCACTTCTAAGATCCACAGGCATCACTATACGTAGGATACAAAAACACTAAAAACTCAATCCAAACATAAACACAATTCAATTAAATTAAAATTTAGGATCGAAATCAAAATTAAACTAACCAAACAACCAATTAAATAAATAAAATCATAAATTAAAAACCAAACTCGAAAAGTAAATAACTGACATAGACTAATCAAACCACCAATCAAACAAGTAAAACTAGAAATCAAAAGTCAAACAAACCAAAATTCACAACCTAACAAGAAAAGTAAGTAACTGACACCACCGTCGCACTAGAACCACACGAACCTGCATAGAAAACACTAATAGAGATCAAAGCAGCTTGAATCGATGCCAATCATCATAAAACCATCGCAACAACAGAGCAACAAAGAATAAAGAAAGACCAAACAAGCAGACATGTAAACACATAGGAAAGTAACTAATAGTGAAAATCGTCCATCAACAAAGCAATCTAAAGGAGCAAACATTGTAGAACCTATCTAGAGATGGCCAACGGGAGCTTTAGCCATTGGATGTATTGATGCGGTTCTAAATTGCCGACATCACACCTAAAGTCATCCTCTATATTTATATCGAAAGTCAAAGTCGAAGTCCCAAGCGACATGTCCTTTGAATCAAAATCCCTCATCAAGACTAGCTCCAAAACCAGTAAAAATAAAATACCACCAACAACACAAAATCAAACAACAAAAATAAAAAGAAGAAAAAGAAAGAAAAACTTTCTTTTAAATTCTTTGATAAAATTTGAATGATCATAATATTTACCCATTAAGAAATAGTATTTTATTAATAGTGTTGGAATGAGTAATTCAACACTCCTTTATTGTAAGTGAGATTGAGTGTTTGATTTTTATAAATAGAGTAAATAATTATTGGGAGCACTTTACTTAGTAAATCGACTCGATACAAATAAAATTTAGTCTCAATTCAATAAATTTAAAATAGTTGTGGTTATATATATAAAAAAATAATATTTTATTTCAAATATCAACTCTCTTTATTCTACTTTTAAATTTAAATTTTTTAAATGAAATATAAATTTCCAATATCCAGAAAGAAATTGATCATTCATAGTTTTCCTTTTGTTTAAAAAGTTTTAACATTCAAATTTATTTTAATGTGTTTTAAAAAAATTAATTACATTGTAATTTGAAACTAGTTTTAATTAAATTGAGTTTAATAATATATGGTACCATTTCAATTTTATTTGAAGTAATTTTTTTCAAACTCAATTTATAATAAATTTAAAATATAAATATATAAATTGTAATATTTTTAAGTGAATCTCATTATAATATTTATGTCTTAAAAAAAGAAAAGAAAAGTGTTCTCGGTGTAAAAAGGACCAGGTGGGACCCACTGGGTATAAATAGAGTTTTATTGTTCTTTTATAAAAGTTAATTTCGGTTGCTAAAAAAATTATGTGATAAGGCACCACCGTAACCTTGACGTTCATCCAACCATTAGTTGACACGTCAAACATCAAGTATAATTACTGAAAAGCAATGTATTTTGGGTCGTAGACTTGACAATGTATATTTGTAATGTGACTGACCAATCATAATTTGTATTCATTTTTTTTGAAATGAAATAGAGAATTGAGACCAGAAAAACTTTCATATTTATTTAAATATATTTAAATTAAATTTATTTATGAGTATAGCTTGTATTCATTTTTAATACTCTGATCTCTGCAATTAGCAAAAAAAAATATTTTAAGCTTTCACTTTTTAATTTATATATATGAAAGATAAATATATTATATTCGGCGTAAACTTTTATATATATAAAAATTAATTTGTATTTATATATTTTTTTAAATTGCAATATAATATTCAACTCTTTTTGGGAGCTGAATAAAAAATATATATTTTAAAAAGCGAACACTACATAAAATTAATTATTAATTTATCAAATATAATTATTATTATTTACATATTTCATCAGATTAATATTGTGTATTAAAAAATTATCATAATAGAATATAGTTAAATTATATTTGAAGATGCCGATACTACAAAAAATTGTTTAACATATGATGAGAAATAAAATTTTTTAATATTTTATATCACTTATTTAATTATAAAAAGTTAAATTTCAAAAGGATATCATTAAAATAAATAAATTTTCTCCAAATATATGTATTTATAAATAGCATAATACTATAAGTTATTATTTAGATATAAAATTAAATAATAAACTCTGAATTAAAATGACGATAATAGATTTTAAAATAAAAAATTGATAAAATTATAATTTTTTTAAAAAATTTTTGTTTATATTTATCTTTTTTATTATATTGTTTGTTACATCCCCTTGCGTCGTTGTTTTAATATAAATTATTACTCAGTGGTTGATTGATGATTTGAGACTAAGAGTTTTCTTTTTTTTTTTTTTCTAATAATTAAAATAAGTAAAAAAGTAGTAAGATTTTGTGCCATTTAAAAAATTTCTGTAATGTAAAAATCTTAATTTTCCTAAATAATTATTGATTTTATTTTGATGGAGCAGGCAGGAATTTGGTGGTCATAGTGCTAAGTTCTGGGTGGCAGCCTCTGTCCCCTGAACACGATACATTAACAATGGTCATAAATTATTAACTATTACTGATAATTGGCGTTTTTTAGACAAATCCCCTTATTAAAACTCTCTTACACCAAATCGGGAAAGAAAGGAAGCTCCAAAAGGAGTAAAAATAAAGATTTTGTTATTATCATTTTATTTGTTTGAAGGCAAATAAAATTAAAGGGAAAATAATTGAAAACAATATTTTTTATGACAAGGAGAAGAAAAACAGTGTGGATTTTCTATTTTATTTTCTATATATTTTTAAAATAAATGAAAAATATAATTAAATAAAAATTTTTAAAACATTTTCCAAATATTTTTTTTTTAAATCTCCTCAAATTACAACAAAGGCTATTTATAGTAGACAATGATGTTTAGATAAAGCTGTTAGAAAATAACCAAAATAAAAATAAAAATAAAATTTGTGTTCTTCATTTTCTTATTCATCTTTCACTTTCCAAGCAAAGAAGTATCAATTTCAATTATTTTCTTAATATATTTTCTCTTTCACACTTTATACATTTAAATAGTCATAATAATAAGAAAAATATAATAATAATTGTTTTTCATTTCCTTTTATTTTTCACAATCTTCTTAAATATTCTATTTGTTCTATAATTTTTATCTATTTTATATATATTAAAAATTATTTTTTATTAATTATTTTAAAAATATTAAATATTAAAAAAATTTAAAAATAAAATAAAATAAAACTAGTAGTAAATTTATATCTTATTATAATATAAAAAAGTAAATAAAATTTATGAAAAAAAAGTTAGAAATAATTTTTAAAATAATAAAAAAATAAATAAAATTTATGAAAAAAAAAGTTAGAAATAATTTTTTTTTTGTTTTTTTTTTTTAAAATATCCTTTTTCTCTATTTTACGCATCTAATCTAAGCAGGCTGTTAGTGGGACCCATTTGGCAACCTCAGTTTTCAGTAGGCGGGCACAAACTTTTTCCCAGCAATGGATCCTTCCTCGGTGAAGTCCACAAGCTAGAAGAACTTGGCAACTCACAGTTCGAGGTTTCTTTAACCATTTAAAGCCTCCCATGGCTTTCTAAGATCACACACACACACACTCCCTTTCTCTCTCTAAGATCACACCATCTCTCGACTCAAACAAATTCAACAGCTCATTACAGTTAGTAAAGTAATTGATTAATTGAAAAAAAAAAAAAAAAAGCTTTATTGAATACCCGTTTCTTCTTGATCCCCCCTGTAACACCCTGTAGCATATATAGTATATATACACTCGCTTCCTTACGTTTACCAAATTCATGAAACCAAGATTGCACTTTCAGGAAAGCGCCATTAGTGGTTGGTTTCCATTTTCGGTGGCAAGACCAGAAATGATACCACAACCCAAGAAACTAGTGCTTCTTTTTCTCGTTGCCATCTTGTTGCTGGATTCTTGGTCCATTGTGGATTCAGATCTGGCATCAGATAGAATTGCCCTCCAAGCTCTGCGCAAGGCAGTGGGTGGTCGATCTCTCCTTTGGAATGTTTCCACCAATCCTTGCTCATGGGTTGGCGTCTTTTGTCAACGGGATAGAGTTGTTGAATTGCGGTTGCCTGCTATGGGTCTCTCCGGACAGCTTCCTGTCGCGCTTGGCAACCTTACACAGCTGCAAAGTCTGTCTCTCCGCTTCAACGCACTTTCTGGTCCGGTCCCAGCTGATATAGCCAATCTCGCTTCGCTACGCAATCTTTACCTGCAAGGGAATCTTTTTTCTGGGGAGATTCCTGAATTCTTGTTTAATTTGCAGAATTTGGTAAGGATTGATTTAGCTCACAATAATTTCTCCGGAGAAATCTCTCCGAGCTTTAATAAGTTGACGAGGCTGGGAACTCTGCATCTGGAGAATAATCAGCTTACTGGTTCCATTCCTGAGCTGAATTTGCCGTCTCTTGATCAATTCAATGTTTCTTTTAACAAGTTAACTGGGCCTATTCCTCAGAGGCTATCTGGCAAGCCTACAGCTGCATTTGAAGGGAATTCGCTTTGTGGAAAACCTTTGGCTCCCTGTAATGGTACTTCAAATGGGAATGATAAATTGTCAGGTGGAGCAATTGCTGGGATTGTGATTGGTTGTGTTCTTGGATTTTTGTTAATTGTAATGATTTTGATAATCTTGTATCGAAGAATGAGAACCAAACAAGGAGTTGCTAAAGATACTCAGGAGCCAAAGCAGCGCGAAGTTCAAATTCCCCGCGAAAAGGCAGTGGCTGACAGGGGTAATGGAAGCCCGGAAAATTCCGGAACAGGGGACTCGGAGTCGGAGATAGCTAAAAATGAAGCTAAGAAGGGCGAGACTAAAAATTTGGTGTTCATTGGGAACACACCAAGGACGTTTGATTTGGAGGACTTGTTGAGAGCTTCTGCAGAAGTGCTTGGTAAAGGGACTTTTGGGACGACCTATAAGGCCAGCCTAGAAATGGGAGTGGCGGTGGCCGTGAAAAGATTGAAGGATGTGGCGGTAACAGAAAAGGAATTCCGAGAGAAGATTGAATCTATTGGGAAGATAAATCATGAGAATTTGGTTCCATTAAGGGCTTATTATTACAACAAGGAGGAAAAGCTTCTTGTTTATGATTACATGCCAATGGGAAGCTTATCTGCACTTTTACATGGTGAGCATTTCTTGCATTCGCAATATATCTATTTCTGCCTTTCGAATTTATCATCACAATTCTATTCTTTCTTTCATGGCCATCTTTATGGCTTGATTTTCTTTTTCATTTTTATACAATTGTGTTCTCTATTGGAGTAATCACTCACATATTGGTCTTCTAGAAGTATGAAATCAGCATTCCTTGCGCAAATGTTCTTGAAATGGCTTGATATTGGTGAACTTTTTAACATAATTGAGCTGTGTAAAAATAATAGCATTTACTGGTTCATTTCTTATATAAGTTTATTATAACTGCAGGAAACAGGGGGGCTGGTAGGACTCCATTGAATTGGGACACAAGGTCTGGAATTGCCCTTGGAGCTGCCAGAGGGATTGCATACCTACACTCTCAGGGCCCTGCAATCTCTCATGGAAACATTAAATCATCAAATATCTTGCTTACAAGATCCTTTGAAGCCCGTGTCTCCGACTTTGGCCTTGCCCATCTGGCAGGACCTACCTCTACTCCCAACCGCGTTGATGGCTATCGTGCTCCAGAGGTGACAGATGCACGCAAAATATCCCAAAAGGCAGATGTTTACAGCTTTGGGATACTGCTTTTGGAATTACTCACAGGAAAGGCTCCCACTCATTCCCCACTGAATGATGAGGGGGTAGACCTTCCGAGATGGGTTCAGTCTGTGGTTAGAGAAGAGTGGACTTCAGAGGTGTTTGATCTTGAGCTTCTCCGATATCAGAATATAGAGGAGGATATGGTCCAACTATTGCAGCTAGCAATCAATTGCACTGCTCAGTATCCTGATACCCGTCCTTCAATGGCAGAGGTCAGAAACCAAATTGAGGAGCTTTGCCGTTCTAACTCACAAGACCGTGAGGATGACAAGTCCTCCCACTCGGCTGATTCAGGTGCCCCGCCACCTTAATTCTTTAAAGGCTAAAGAAACACCATTTGATCTTTCCATTTTTAATTCACTTGTTAGTGTTTCAATTGTTTGTTTATTCTTGGGTTCATCTTTAAGAACCGAGTGTGCAATTTCATTTTTCCCCCTTTATTATTGTCCATTTTTCCATCACCCTCTTTCATAGCACAGATTTACCTTTTTGCACATGTAACTTTAACCTTTCACGTATGTGAGGGGAGGATTGCTACGTTATTATTTTTACTTGGCTGGTGTGAAATGTGAATAACTAGCAAGTTTTTATAGCTGGTTAGATGACGCTCTTAATTTTGTGTTCTGCTTTTTGCTCAGAAATGGTCTTCTGTTTTTACCTTTCAAAATTCAAATGGACAAAAGCATAAGTATTACGAAAATAATTGGAGTCATTATCTGTGGTTTTGGTTGAGATGGAACTTTAGTTGGTTGAAACTGAGTTGTATTAAGTTGCTTTAAAGACTTATTAATGTTAAGGGGAGGGGGGAAGTGCATTAGAAAATTTGCTTGCTCAACAAATCTAATTTGTTGAAACTCAATTGTTAGTTTGAAGAGCATTAAGTTTAGTCGATTTCGTTTTTGTGAAAATTAGATGCCAAGACATCAAAGCTATTCTTGTCTATAACAGAATTCATACGATAGTTTTTTTTTTTTTTTTCATTTAGAGTAGAAAAAGAAAGGTAAGAGAAATTATAGCGGGTTAATCCACAGATCACTTAAATTATATATTTGCTGTATTTGATAAATAAAATCTCAATTTTTGTCGCTAAATATTAATTTTATGATTGGATTTTGTTAAATTGTGAGGAGAGATGAGGATCAATGAAATATCGTGTCCTTGGTGGCACCCATGATTACTTCACTAACATTTATCATTTCTTAGATAACAATGTGTTGGCATTAAATTATTGCTGTTATTTTTAAGAAGAATGAAGAAGAGAGAAAGCCAACCAACCAATTCTAATTTTAAAAAACATCAGTTATAAGTGTGATTTCAAGGATAATCTCAGATCCCAGGTTGGCAGACAACATGGCTGCCACTTCCCCTTAAGAACCTCAACCTCAACCTCAACCGGACGAGGGGATCGGCTCCTTATTGATTCGGTTTTATCATGATTTCAATTTTCTGGTTTTAGTTTGACTCTAGATGAAATATTTTTTTTTTTTTAAAAAAAATCTGATTTGAAGCTAAATAAATTATTGAGTTGATTTCCCAGAAGGTTACGTATAAAGGGATTAAGATTGCCTCCATAGTTTCTGATAAATATTTTCCTCTTCCTGGTCCATGGTAGATCTGGTTTTCTTCTGGGTCCTTTCTTGTTGGGCTCCCTGATGGGTCTCTCCATGTTCTTCCTGGTGAAAGGACCTGTAAAATAAGAAAGAATGGTCAGGGGCCTACCGGGTGTGCCCCGGCAGAGGCCCTCCGACGCCCAAGTCAGATTTTATGGCTCAGAGTAGTATATTTAAGCAAGGGTTACAGAAAGAATAAAAATGGTGTCCAGGAAGGAGAATGAAGAAGAAGAGCCCCCCCCTGCGTGGCCTCTACTGTGATATATATATATCTGTCTCTCTGCCACAATGCTAGCTGTCTTCTGTCGCTTAGCTCCGTATGTACGGATGTGTCAGGCGCCTGCTCCATGCGTAACGGCCATTAATTCTCCTCTGATATGTATGATTCTCCTCTGATACGCATGCGGAAGGACCTACCAGCGGGGCATCTTGGTCATTTTCCCCTTTCCGGGCTGGGTTGAATGGTAGGGCTGAAGTTGAGCCTGGTGAGGGCCTGATTACTGGGCCGAGAGGTTTGGGCCGGTTTGATTGAGGAGTCTAGGCGGAGTCCGGCCCTGTGACTGAGCGGGCTGGACCTGGCTCTCGAGGGGAATATTGAAGCCTTCGAATCATGGGCTGTTTTCATGGGCCTGGCCTTTAGGCCGGGGTGAAGAAATCCAGCAGTCATCAATTGCCCCTTTATCTCCTCAGCAGTTATTCCATGACTGGTGAGGGGATAAATCTTTAATTTCTATTCATGTGTGGTCTGAGAACTGCTCTTGTTGAAAGTTTCATTTCTTTCCCTTTTTATTTTTTTGTCTCTTTACTTTGATGTTTGAATGTATGGCGTTATGGAAATGTGTGTTCGACGACAAATGATATTTCACCTCGGCATGTACCTCATCATTATTTTCTACTCACACTATCTTCTGGTTTTGTCAACTTTACTTATTTGTTGGATCAAGCCGGCTCTACTGGGTCTTTGCTGGTTGAACCGATCCGGGCTAAGAGCTCGGAGTCTGGTTAAGCTTCTAACTTGCGAATTTTTCTTATTCTCATGAGGGCATTCTTGTTTTTGGCTCGCGATCTCGTCATTGTCGCGAGCTCAGGAATATAATACCTTGTTCCTCTTGAGATATCCTTCCGGTAATCGGTGTGGTTTGAGCTGTAAGCTCCACTGGGATAGAGTACTCGTTCTTTTGTTGTTTTCCTGTTACGAGTTCATCCGAGCTGGGAGCTCGGTTCTTTGCTTTTCGCTTAGGCTTTTGTGCCTATAGCCTGTGACGATGTCTATATCGCGAGCTCCGAAGTTCGGAATTTCACTTTCTTCACTTTGATGCCCCGAGCTCTTTTGTGAAGTCGGACTTGATTTCTTGCTTTCTTGTCGACCATTATTCGGGCTGTGTTTCAGTCTGACTGTTCATTTGTTTGGTTTTAACTTTTCTTTTATAGGCTTATAGCCTTGCCGGTCCAAATGTGAGGCCCCTCCAGGCTTCCGGGAAGGTCGACCTTGGATTGCAGGGGTCGGACTGTCTGTTTTTTGGATTTGACCGTCTTGCCTTCTTGATTCTTTATTTGAGCGTTGGACTCTCGTGTATGTTTTTTGCCCCCGAGTATTTATGGGCTGTCTGCTTTCGAGCCTTTTGCGGGCTCTTTGTTGCCTGGACCTCTCTCTAGGTCAGCTGAGTTGGTTTAGTGTGAGCGGTCAATTCCCGAGTTCGGTGCCTCTTATGATTGCCCCTGATTCTCTGTTTGGCTTTGTATTTTGGTATGCAGTTTGCTTAGGAATCGCCTTGCCTTAATTCGGTCTGCCTATTGGGTTTACCAGTACCGCGTTCGTTTTCTTGAGATCGTCATGATGCTTTGGTATTTTTGGCTGTTGTGTGAGATCAAAGTCTCTCTACCTGATGACTCGAGGTCCTTTGGGAGGTCGGAGTTTATCTTTTCATTTATGGTCCCGTGCCCCAATCTTTTAGGTGAGATCGGAACTATGTTCTTATGAGTTGTTTTTGCTTGTGGTACCGGACGATCTTGGGGATTCCAACCATTTTTGCTTCGGGAGATCTTTGAGATCTTCGCCGGCCTTCTACCTCAGTGAGGTCTTCTGCCTCAGTGAGGTTTTCTGCCTCAGTGAGGTCTTCTGAGGTCTTCTACCTCAGTGAGGTCTTCTTTTGCTAGGGCCTCAGTGAGGTCTTCTTTTGTCAAGACCTTATTGAGGTCTTCCTTTGCTAGGACCTCAGTGAGGTCTTCTTTTGTCACGAGATCTTTGGGAATCCTGGTTTTGTAATTCCGGGACAACCTTGGGGATCCCGGTCTTCTACCTCCAGGAGGTCTCTATGTCTCAAGGAGGTCTTCTAGTGCCAGGAGATCTTGGGGATCCTGGTCTTGCATCCGGGAGATCTTGGGGATCCCGGTCTTCTACCCCCAGGAGGTCTCTATGTCTCAAGGAGGTCTTCTAGTGCCAGGAGATCTTGGGAGGAGATCTTGGGGATCCTGGTCTTGCATTCGGGAGATCTTGGGGATCCCGGTTTTCTACCTCCAGGAGGTCTCTATGTCTCAAGGAGGTCTTCTAGTGCCAGGAGATCTTGGGGATCCTGGTCTTGCATCCGGGAGATCTTGGGGATCCCGGTCTTCTACCCCCAGGAGGTCTCTATGTCTCAAGGAGGTCTTCTAGTGCCAGGAGATCTTGGGGATCCTGGTCTTGCATCCGGGAGATCTTGGGGATCCCGGTCTTCTACCCCCAGGAGGTCTCTATGTCTCAAGGAGGTCTTCTAGTGCCAGGAGATCTTGGGGATCCTGGTCTTGCATCCGGGAGATCTTGGGGATCCCGGTCTTCTACCTCCAGGAGGTCTCTATGTCTCAAGGAGGTCTTCTAATTCTGTTCTTTCTTTTTCAAAGAGAAGTAACATTCATAATGGAAATAACATCATTGTGTAAAGAATGGCGTTTATTTGTGCTTTTCAGAGTATAATATTTTTCTTTTCAAATATTTCAAGGGAAGTACCTTTTTAAGTGCTGGATGTTCCAAGCGTGGGGCTCGGGGTTTCCTTGCATATCTTCAATTCGGTATACCCCGGGCTTAACCACTTTTGTCACCTTGAATGGACCTTCCCAGGTTGGTGCTAGCTTACCTGCGGCTGCTCTTTTTCCTGTAGCTTCCAGGTTTCTTAAAGTCAGATCTCCCACTTTTAAGCTTCTTTCTCTGACCTTTTAAGTTTCGGGGCCCCGCCGGCTGTTTGTGCTCTAGGAGATCTTACGGGATCCTAGTTATTTTTGTTCCGGGGTGACCTCGGGGCCCCACCGGCTTTCTTTGCTCCCTTAGGAGGTCTTGCGCAAGGTTCAGGCTCATTGGCCTTACTGTCGCTTCGTCATCTCAGCTGGTTTTGTGCCTAACTGAGGTCTTGTTCATTTTTTTTGAATTTTTCTGCAAAATAAGAGCTTGCACAAAGCGTATATAACGAGAATGCTTGTTGTTAATTCAATAATATTTACCAATAATATGTCGCATGTGTCACTCAATTTCATATTTCATATGCATGCAAGTATGTAACTCGTGCAATTTTAGAGATGCAATGAACAATATTTTTGCATGTGTAAATTTCTCAGGATTTTTCAATTTATAAAATGCGTGATCTTTTCTTCAGAAATGTCTGCGTTAGCGTTAATAACAAAATTTCATGGTAATAAGCAATTATCAAGATATTTGAGAGTGGCACGATTCGCCTATAAATCATTGTTATCTCAGAAGTTATGAAAAGCGGAAGCAATAGCACCTGAACGGGGAGCTGACCTTCCTGCTGCAGCCACTGCAGCACCAGTTACTGTATCCCTCCAGCAATTAGATCCATTCCTTATTCTGCTGATAACAGAGAGAGTAACAGGGGGACCAGGTACGTAAGTGTTCTATTGTTCGTGCATTTGTACACCCAAGTTAGGTGGCCAGCAAAACAGGTGATTTCATCATTACACCTAATCCACTATTTTTACTGGCATGGCTAGCATCTGAAGTTTGAAAGTTCACTGACCCTCCAAAGGTATTAATTAGATTTTTCTTCCGCCAATCTGTGCTGCAAACCATCCAAACCTCTGTTTTTTGCTCTCACGTGAAAGCAAACAAACATAACTCAATAATCCGAGCAAAGGAAAATACAAAATTATTGGTAGTATTAATTAATTTATTTAACAAAAATAAATATAACTACAATCAATTTCTACGTGTCAGTCATCCATGAAGTAACTTTACTCAATTTCTATGGCTCAAAAGCTTTTCCCGATGAATATGAGAGCAGCTATAGGAGAGATAGTACCTCCACTCATCGCATGTAACGCGAAAATTTACCGCTACCACCGTCAAAATTCAACACTGCCTTGCAGGAGCTGACGTATCTTGTCGGACAACGCTGACGTGGACCCAGCCGTCGGGAAGCTGACTTAATATGGATGTTGATTTCTGACCTTCAAGAGTCCATGCTAAGCACCTCTCTGCTGTACAAGCTGCTAGATACAACTCTGGTTAATCGACAAACAAAACTACCAAAGAACATGGCAAATTATGCTGAAAATTCTTAAGGGCAGAATCCGGGAGAGGAGTTCTTTAAGATTTGTGTAGATTTGTCAAGCTCCAGAAAACTTCAGATGAACTTGAGGCATTGAGATGGTTGTTTTCCAACGAAAGAACAAATGTTCTGAATGCAAAACCAGAACCATCAAGCATGTCCCAAAATTCAAACCTTTTGATCAAGTAATCTGGTTCCTCGAAATCAAAACATTTGTTTGGGACATGCTTGGTTGGGGCTTAGCAATCATCTGTGTATGCACAAGTATCTGCATGAAATCACTCCTGCAGTCCTGCTACTATAATGTATAATCCTGTAAGCACCATCCTTCATCAGAACTTTTTAATGCTTTGCAGCACAGGAAAAAAGGTTCTAAAATCTGATCTCTGGACTGGTAGTTCATCTGTGATTCGCAAGGAACTTAGCTCATTTCTTGAATCTTCAACAAATGGTAGGGCAAACAACGCCTTTGAGGCTCTCAGCCGATCACTATCTTTCGTATATTCTCCCCTCTAATTCCAGTTCCAACAAGATAAAATTAGTTTTCCTTTTTCCTCTGTCCCCCATTTCCCCAATCAAATAGCATATAAAGAGTAAAAAAGAGGAAAAAGAAAACAAAAAGTTTTATCGTTTTCTCTGTCACTGTCTCAGCTATCCTACTGTCTCTTGCGTTGAACAATTTAAAGCCTCTAGTTCAGTGAGTGGCCACTTCAGTAACAAGTCCCTTCTTTCTCGCTTCATTTTCTTCCCGTCTCTTCTAGCTTCAGCTCTAAAAGAACCAGCCATGCAAACTATTCGAACCTCCTCTATTCCGTCATTTGTCCACATCCCAACCTCATTAAACACAACCCAGGAGAAGAACTCGCCGAATCACATCACCCTCATCCTCTAACTTGTCAAACCCGGCCCAAAGGACCTCTTTCCTTCTGACTGAGCAAATGCAGATTTGCTTGGTCTTCTTCTACGGAGGTTAGCCCTCTCAGCCGTAACCAGCTCGTCTATTTGTCGGTTGGGATCTACAGTTTCCAAGTTGGTTATCGTGCCGCACAACTCGCTCGATTCCAATGAGCCCAGATGGCAGCCGCACCCGATTTCACTCGTCTTCAAATTGGCTAGTATGTACAAATCGAATCTCTCCTCGATCGGCTTGGGTCTCTAATCATCTCGTCTTCTCCCTCGGCTTGGGTTTCTGATCATCTCCTGTCTTCTCCCTGTTGCACCAATACTTGAGGGGTACTGTTGTCCAACCAGGTCGGATAGTTATGAGTCACGCCCCAGCTGCTCGGCGACATCATTTTGTCCGACCGGAGATATGAACCCGACCTCAAACACGGCTCCGACCTTGATCACAGATCTAAGCTCGAGCACGGATCCGACCTCGGCGAGTAATTTGACGTTGTGGTCGGCGGATTTGCCGAGTTCCTTTCTGTCTTGCTATTCCGACCAACCAGAGAGGAGATGGGTGACTGCTCAGAGAGGAGATGGGTGGTGATGAGGGAGTAATGCTCCAGACATCGAATTCGAAGGACCCGCGCCATGGAGCGCTATTGATGCCGGTCACCTCAGGATCGATGGCGACTAAATAAGCAGCACCGACCTCGTTCGTTTCCGTGCCGACATACATGGTCGGATTGTTGTAAAGTCTCGCCGACCTCACTTGTTGGAGCTCGACCAAAGCAGCAACTTCTTCCTCAGGTTGGCGCGTCTTCGGCACCATCATGTCTGCCTGTCGTGTCGCGTCGACCTCCCTCGTTGGAGCTCGACCAGACCAGCGACTTACTCTTCAAGTCAATGTGTCTTTTGGCATCATCAGGTCTATCTATCTGATCTATTCCTGCGTCGCGCCGACCTCACTGGTTGGAGCTCGACCCGACCACGGCGCGTCTTTTGAGCTCCTTCCACTCTTACTGTTCCAAACATCAAGTGGAGGTCGGATGTTTGGAACAGTAAGAGTGGAAGGAGCTCAAAAGACGCGCCGTGGTCGGGTCGAGCTCCAACCAGTGAGGTCGGCGCGACGCAGGAATAGATCAGATAGATAGACCTGATGATGCCAAAAGACACATTGACTTGAAGAGTAAGTCGCTGGTCTGGTCGAGCTCCAACGAGGGAGGTCGACGCGACACGACAGGCAGACATGATGGTGCCGAAGACGCGCCAACCTGAGGAAGAAGTTGCTGCTTTGGTCGAGCTCCAACAAGTGAGGTCGGCGAGACTTTACAACAATCCGACCATGTATGTCGGCACGGAAACGAACGAGGTCGGTGCTGCTTATTTAGTCGCCATCGATCCTGAGGTGACCGGCATCAATAGCGCTCCATGGCGCGGGTCCTTCGAATTCGATGTCTGGAGCATTACTCCCTCATCACCACCCATCTCCTCTCTGAGCAGTCACCCATCTCCTCTCTGGTTGGTCGGAATAGCAAGACAGAAAGGAACTCGGCAAATCCGCCGACCACAACGTCAAATTACTCGCCGAGGTCGGATCCGTGCTCGAGCTTAGATCTGTGATCAAGGTCGGAGCCGTGTTTGAGGTCGGGTTCATATCTCCGGTCGGACAAAATGATGTCGCCGAGCAGCTGGGGCGTGACTCATAACTATCCGACCTGGTTGGACAACAGTACCCCTCAAGTATTGGTGCAACAGGGAGAAGACAGGAGATGATCAGAAACCCAAGCCGAGGGAGAAGACGAGATGATTAGAGACCCAAGCCGATCGAGGAGAGATTCGATTTGTACATACTAGCCAATTTGAAGACGAGTGAAATCGGGTGCGGCTGCCATCTGGGCTCATTGGAATCGAGCGAGTTGTGCGGCACGATAACCAACTTGGAAACTGTAGATCCCAACCGACAAATAGACGAGCTGGTTACGGCTGAGAGGGCTAACCTCCGTAGAAGAAGACCAAGCAAATCTGCATTTGCTCAGTCAGAAGGAAAGAGGTCCTTTGGGCCGGGTTTGACAAGTTAGAGGATGAGGGTGATGTGATTCGGCGAGTTCTTCTCCTGGGTTGTGTTTAATGAGGTTGGGATGTGGACAAATGACGGAATAGAGGAGGTTCGAATAGTTTGCATGGCTGGTTCTTTTAGAGCTGAAGCTAGAAGAGACGGGAAGAAAATGAAGCGAGAAAGAAGGGACTTGTTACTGAAGTGGCCACTCACTGAACTAGAGGCTTTAAATTGTTCAACGCAAGAGACAGTAGGATAGCTGAGACAGTGACAGAGAAAACGATAAAACTTTTTGTTTTCTTTTTCCTCTTTTTTACTCTTTATATGCTATTTGATTGGGGAAATGGGGGACAGAGGAAAAAGGAAAACTAATTTTATCTTGTTGGAACTGGAATTAGAGGGGAGAATATACGAAAGATAGTGATCGGCTGAGAGCCTCAAAGGCGTTGTTTGCCCTACCATTTGTTGAAGATTCAAGAAATGAGCTAAGTTCCTTGCGAATCACAGATGAACTACCAGTCCAGAGATCAGATTTTAGAACCTTTTTTCCTGTGCTGCAAAGCATTAAAAAGTTCTGATGAAGGATGGTGCTTACAGGATTATACATTATAGTAGCAGGACTGCAGGAGTGATTTCATGCAGATACTTGTGCATACACAGATGATTGCTAAGCCCCAACCAAGCATGTCCCAAACAAATGTTTTGATTTCGAGGAACCAGATTACTTGATCAAAAGGTTTGAATTTTGGGACATGCTTGATGGTTCTGGTTTTGCATTCAGAACATTTGTTCTTTCGTTGGAAAACAACCATCTCAATGCCTCAAGTTCATCTGAAGTTTTCTGGAGCTTGACAAATCTACACAAATCTTAAAGAACTCCTCTCCCGGATTCTGCCCTTAAGAATTTTCAGCATAATTTGCCATGTTCTTTGGTAGTTTTGTTTGTCGATTAACCAGAGTTGTATCTAGCAGCTTGTACAGCAGAGAGGTGCTTAGCATGGACTCTTGAAGGTCAGAAATCAACATCCATATTAAGTCAGCTTCCCGACGGCTGGGTCCACGTCAGCGTTGTCCGACAAGATACGTCAGCTCCTGCAAGGCAGTGTTGAATTTTGACGGTGGTAGCGGTAAATTTTCGCGTTACATGCGATGAGTGGAGGTACTATCTCTCCTATAGCTGCTCTCATATTCATCGGGAAAAGCTTTTGAGCCATAGAAATTGAGTAAAGTTACTTCATGGATGACTGACACGTAGAAATTGATTGTAGTTATATTTATTTTTGTTAAATAAATTAATTAATACTACCAATAATTTTGTATTTTCCTTTGCTCGGATTATTGAGTTATGTTTGTTTGCTTTCACGTGAGAGCAAAAAACAGAGGTTTGGATGGTTTGCAGCACAGATTGGCGGAAGAAAAATCTAATTAATACCTTTGGAGGGTCAGTGAACTTTCAAACTTCAGATGCTAGCCATGCCAGTAAAAATAGTGGATTAGGTGTAATGATGAAATCACCTGTTTTGCTGGCCACCTAACTTGGGTGTACAAATGCACGAACAATAGAACACTTACGTACCTGGTCCCCCTGTTACTCTCTCTGTTATCAGCAGAATAAGGAATGGATCTAATTGCTGGAGGGATACAGTAACTGGTGCTGCAGTGGCTGCAGCAGGAAGGTCAGCTCCCCGTTCAGGTGCTATTGCTTCCGCTTTTCATAACTTCTGAGATAACAATGATTTATAGGCGAATCGTGCCACTCTCAAATATCTTGATAATTGCTTATTACCATGAAATTTTGTTATTAACGCTAACGCAGACATTTCTGAAGAAAAGATCACGCATTTTATAAATTGAAAAATCCTGAGAAATTTACACATGCAAAAATATTGTTCATTGCATCTCTAAAATTGCACGAGTTACATACTTGCATGCATATGAAATATGAAATTGAGTGACACATGCGACATATTATTGGTAAATATTATTGAATTAACAACAAGCATTCTCGTTATATACGCTTTGTGCAAGCTCTTATTTTGCAGAAAAATTCAAAAAAAATGAACAAGACCTCAGTTAGGCACAAAACCAGCTGAGATGACGAAGCGACAGTAAGGCCAATGAGCCTGAACCTTGCGCAAGACCTCCTAAGGGAGCAAAGAAAGCCGGTGGGGCCCCGAGGTCACCCCGGAACAAAAATAACTAGGATCCCGTAAGATCTCCTAGAGCACAAACAGCCGGCGGGGCCCCGAAACTTAAAAGGTCAGAGAAAGAAGCTTAAAAGTGGGAGATCTGACTTTAAGAAACCTGGAAGCTACAGGAAAAAGAGCAGCCGCAGGTAAGCTAGCACCAACCTGGGAAGGTCCATTCAAGGTGACAAAAGTGGTTAAGCCCGGGGTATACCGAATTGAAGATATGCAAGGAAACCCCGAGCCCCACGCTTGGAACATCCAGCACTTAAAAAGGTACTTCCCTTGAAATATTTGAAAAGAAAAATATTATACTCTGAAAAGCACAAATAAACGCCATTCTTTACACAATGATGTTATTTCCATTATGAATGTTACTTCTCTTTGAAAAAGAAAGAACAGAATTAGAAGACCTCCTTGAGACATAGAGACCTCCTGGAGGTAGAAGACCGGGATCCCCAAGATCTCCCGGATGCAAGACCAGGATCCCCAAGATCTCCTGGCACTAGAAGACCTCCTTGAGACATAGAGACCTCCTGGGGGTAGAAGACCGGGATCCCCAAGATCTCCCGGATGCAAGACCAGGATCCCCAAGATCTCCTGGCACTAGAAGACCTCCTTGAGACATAGAGACCTCCTGGGGGTAGAAGACCGGGATCCCCAAGATCTCCCGGATGCAAGACCAGGATCCCCAAGATCTCCTGGCACTAGAAGACCTCCTTGAGACATAGAGACCTCCTGGAGGTAGAAAACCGGGATCCCCAAGATCTCCCGAATGCAAGACCAGGATCCCCAAGATCTCCTCCCAAGATCTCCTGGCACTAGAAGACCTCCTTGAGACATAGAGACCTCCTGGGGGTAGAAGACCGGGATCCCCAAGATCTCCCGGATGCAAGACCAGGATCCCCAAGATCTCCTGGCACTAGAAGACCTCCTTGAGACATAGAGACCTCCTGGAGGTAGAAGACCGGGATCCCCAAGGTCGTCCCGGAATTACAAAACCAGGATTCCCAAAGATCTCGTGACAAAAGAAGACCTCACCGAGGTCCTAGCAAAGGAAGACCTCAATAAGGTCTTGACAAAAGAAGACCTCACTGAGGCCCTAGCAAAAGAAGACCTCACTGAGGGAGAAGACCTCAGAAGACCTCACTGAGGCAGAAAACCTCACTGAGGCAGAAGACCTCACTGAGGTAGAAGGCCGGCGAAGATCTCAAAGATCTCCCGAAGCAAAAATGGTTGGAATCCCCAAGATCGTCCGGTACCACAAGCAAAAACAACTCATAAGAACATAGTTCCGATCTCACCTAAAAGATTGGGGCACGGGACCATAAATGAAAAGATAAACTCCGACCTCCCAAAGGACCTCGAGTCATCAGGTAGAGAGACTTTGATCTCACACAACAGCCAAAAATACCAAAGCATCATGACGATCTCAAGAAAACGAACGCGGTACTGGTAAACCCAATAGGCAGACCGAATTAAGGCAAGGCGATTCCTAAGCAAACTGCATACCAAAATACAAAGCCAAACAGAGAATCAGGGGCAATCATAAGAGGCACCGAACTCGGGAATTGACCGCTCACACTAAACCAACTCAGCTGACCTAGAGAGAGGTCCAGGCAACAAAGAGCCCGCAAAAGGCTCGAAAGCAGACAGCCCATAAATATTCGGGGGCAAAAAACATACACGAGAGTCCAACGCTCAAATAAAGAATCAAGAAGGCAAGACGGTCAAATCCAAAAAACAGATAGTCCGACCCCTGCAATCCAAGGTCGACCTTCCCGGAAGCCTGGAGGGGCCTCACATTTGGACCGGCAAGGCTATAAGCCTATAAAAGAAAAGTTA
Source organism: Manihot esculenta (assembly GCF_001659605.2). NCBI lineage: Eukaryota > Viridiplantae > Streptophyta > Magnoliopsida > Malpighiales > Euphorbiaceae > Manihot > Manihot esculenta. Next base: position 5,904,372 of record NC_035162.2, on the reverse strand, counting down.
AAACCAAACAAATGAACAGTCAGACTGAAACACAGCCCGAATAATGGTCGACAAGAAAGCAAGAAATCAAGTCCGACTTCACAAAAGAGCTCGGGGCATCAAAGTGAAGAAAGTGAAATTCCGAACTTCGGAGCTCGCGATATAGACATCGTCACAGGCTATAGGCACAAAAGCCTAAGCGAAAAGCAAAGAACCGAGCTCCCAGCTCGGATGAACTCGTAACAGGAAAACAACAAAAGAACGAGTACTCTATCCCAGTGGAGCTTACAGCTCAAACCACACCGATTACCGGAAGGATATCTCAAGAGGAACAAGGTATTATATTCCTGAGCTCGCGACAATGACGAGATCGCGAGCCAAAAACAAGAATGCCCTCATGAGAATAAGAAAAATTCGCAAGTTAGAAGCTTAACCAGACTCCGAGCTCTTAGCCCGGATCGGTTCAACCAGCAAAGACCCAGTAGAGCCGGCTTGATCCAACAAATAAGTAAAGTTGACAAAACCATAAGATAGTGTGAGTAGAAAATAATGATGAGGTACATGCCGAGGTGAAATATCATTTGTCGTCGAACACACATTTCCATAACGCCATACATTCAAACATCAAAGTAAAGAGACAAAAAAATAAAAAGGGAAAGAAATGAAACTTTCAACAAGAGCAGTTCTCAGACCACACATGAATAGAAATTAAAGATTTATCCCCTCACCAGTCATGGAATAACTGCTGAGGAGATAAAGGGGCAATTGATGACTGCTGGATTTCTTCACCCCGGCCTAAAGGCCAGGCCCATGAAAACAGCCCATGATTCGAAGGCTTCAATATTCCCCTCGAGAGCCAGGTCCAGCCCGCTCAGTCACAGGGCCGGACTCCGCCTAGACTCCTCAATCAAACCGGCCCAAACCTCTCGGCCCAGTAATCAGGCCCTCACCAGGCTCAACTTCAGCCCTACCATTCAACCCAGCCCGGAAAGGGGAAAATGACCAAGATGCCCCGCTGGTAGGTCCTTCCGCATGCGTATCAGAGGAGAATCATACATATCAGAGGAGAATTAATGGCCGTTACGCATGGAGCAGGCGCCTGACACATCCGTACATACGGAGCTAAGCGACAGAAGACAGCTAGCATTGTGGCAGAGAGACAGATATATATATATCACAGTAGAGGCCACGCAGGGGGGGCTCTTCTTCTTCATTCTCCTTCCTGGACACCATTTTTATTCTTTCTGTAACCCTTGCTTAAATATACTACTCTGAGCCATAAAATCTGACTTGGGCGTCGGAGGGCCTCTGCCGGGGCACACCCGGTAGGCCCCTGACCATTCTTTCTTATTTTACAGGTCCTTTCACCAGGAAGAACATGGAGAGACCCATCAGGGAGCCCAACAAGAAAGGACCCAGAAGAAAACCAGATCTACCATGGACCAGGAAGAGGAAAATATTTATCACCAATCACCTTAAAACAATAAGACCACAATTCCAAGGTTAAACAAAACCTTAAGTCTTATTAGTTGTCTAATCATCACAAGTTAAGGTCCAATAAAAGTTGACCCAATGCTCAATATCATCATATAAAGGAAAATTGATAAAAATAAAACAATGCATCAACAACTTGTCTGAATAGTTCTACAGCTGTACAGAATGCTTCAAGCACAACCAGATAAAGGAAATAAATTCCACCATTTCTGAAGGTAAGCTTGAGTATCTTCACCTTCATCACTTTAGAGAACAAGACTGACTAGAATCAAGGTCAAAATATCCATCATTTTACTGTTTTTGAGTGCTTGATAAGCCAGTCAATTACAGCGTCTATGTTTATCGACTCCTTGCATGAAATCATATAGCAGCACACCTCTCTATCTGCAATTGATTCAAGACCTCTGAAACAAAAAATACAAACAAGAATTATTTAATGATCAAATATAAAATTCGTCACTATTAATTAAAGCAATCTTCTCTGAAAATTTTCAAACTCACAGCTGATCCACCAAAGCTTGCTTTGAAAGAGCTTCAGACTTGTCGATTTTGTTGCCGAGAACAAGCAAAGGGATTCCACTTAAGGAAGGTTTTACCAGGAGCTCATGTAATTCACTTCGAGATATTGGAATACTATCTCTATCAGCAGCATCAACTAAATATCTGTGCTTGCATCAATTGAAGAGGCAAATAGTTAGTTAAATATAGGACAATGCAACATCAACCATTGTCCGCTGTTGCTATCTTAAACTGGAAAGGAGTGAAAGGAATAGAAAAACTAAAAAAATCTTACAACAGTGTGTCATAGGGCTAGGGTTCCAATTTTGAGTTCCTCTATTTCAGTTTCGAAGGGATCAGGCATGTAATTAAGAATAAGACAGAAAATTTAGCAAACCCGTATGATGAATGTAAGTCAATGCATTTCTAATTACATGAAATTGAGACATGCAGACTAGCATTTGTTCTTTATTATTGTTTATTATTATTAATTTTTTCCAGAGCACCTGGGACCTAAATTAGTTTAAATGACCAAACCAACAGAAAGGAGAAGGATAGAGAAAACAGGAGCTCGTTTTGCTGTTATAAAGATGAAGTAGATCTTCAAATCTTAGAAACAATGGTGTACATTCTATTCTGGGCATCAAAAAACAAACCTGGACTATGTCTTGCTTTTATACATTACCTTCACTTTAGTTAACAGAGAATCAAAGAAATTTTGTTGCATATTTAAGCTCAAAAGAGGTAGTAACAGTAGTCCAAACATGGAAATTGAAATCAAGAGTCAAATAAAATGTTACATAAAATAATTGGAGTATATATGAGGTTAATTATCCAAGTCTGTTCTGTGATCTATTGTTCTTGCAAACAGGAAAAAAACTTCTACTAAATAAATGAATATAGCAAAGTCATATAGCAATAAATTCATAAAGAGACTGGGAGGTATTACAGAATCGCAGAGACCCCACGACAGTAACGCTCCCACATGCTTCGAAATCTCCGCTGTCCTCCAAGATCCCAGAGCTTTATTGTCACATTGCCTTTTGTAACTTTCCTCATGTTGAATCCAACCTGGTTCCATTTCATGAAAACTCCCTTTATGTATCTCATAAAAATCATAAAATGCTGTATTTAGTATTTGTTCATGTAAAAGATACCTACAGTTGGAATCATGTCCTCACTGTATCCTCCTGTCTGGAAAATATGAAAGAAAACAAGTCAAGAGAAAGCTGCTCATAAGTACCAGAAGAAAGATGCACTGTATGTGTATACTCACAGCAACTGCATTAACAAGAGATGTCTTTCCTGCATTCTGAAGGCCTACAAGGGATAGCTCCATTTCCTGTTTAAAGAATAAACTGATATATGGACACCAGTTAAAAAAGCAGAAAGGGGTATCTATATCACTCAGAGAAAATCACTTGAAGTAGATCCATGAGCACAAAATAAAAATAATAAAAATACATGTCAAAATAGTTAGCGGAACATAAAAGCTTCTGTTTCATTTTATTTTGATTTATGCATAAGCAATATAAGATTTCCTTAGGCGTAGAAAATATCCACTTTAAGATTGGCTATTAAACTTAAGCAAGGAAATAGTCTGCAGCAGAACAAATTGAAAGATTAATTAGCAAATAATATGTGTGGATATCAAATGTGGTCAGCCTGCTAATTGTATAGCATTTCTGGTCTGGATAAATTCAAAATTGTTCTAGGTGAGTGAACCAACAGTGACAAGTTCCTTACGTAATAGTGCAAGAAACCAAAAGTTATCTTCTCATTGGCAGAAGGAATTCGTCTGTTATACTGAAAATATTCTATGATTTAACAATGTGGACTAAATATCCAATCAACATGCACTGTTATATTTGACTCAAAATTTTATATCATAATTTTATCGAGTATTCTCTGTAGCACTCCTAACATTAGTAATTTCATCATGCTAATTAACTTACTTATCAGCTAAAAGTGCCTCTTTATGAAAACCCTTCTATATACACATTTCAGATAATAAATCTCTATGTTTCTGAATTTCATTAGCAACAAAATGAAGCTTTCTGCAATGGAAATCTCTTCCATGATGAATTTAAGTTGCTAGTGATATTGAGTATTGACAGAGCAAATAGCACAAAGTTCACCAACCTATTAAACCTACTAGAGACAACTAAAAAACTCATTCTAAAAGATTTGTTTTCGCTTCTAGAATTATATGATGAGTTTCATAGCCATAAATTGCATACATCAAATCACCATCAAAAGGAAACTGAGAAATATCGGTAAATTGCAATTGAACAACAAACAAACTCAGCTAAATCATTGAGTTTTCGTATTTTGTTTTATGTGCAGCTAACAATATATAATGATAAAGTTCACATACTTTTCCACAATTTTCTCAGCAACCACGCGAAACAGCAAAAAATTCTTCACCCACAAAAGTTAAAAGCAGAAAAGCACCGCAAAGAAAGAAAAAATTACCTCCGGAGCCAGTTGAGAAGGGAATCCCAGATACCCATTTGAAGAAAGCAGAAAATTTGATCTCGAAAGAGCGAACTATAGAAAATACAAACCAATAAGTTGAAATTGAAGGAACCCTAAATTGATATGTGCAAGGAAGGGAAGGAGATGGCAGAATGGAGGGAATGAAGAACTAAAAGCAAGAAGCAAACTTGGAGCAGCGGAAAGAATCTATCATAATTCATAAACTAGGATGTTACCACAGTTTTCTGGTATCCTGTGCAGCGGTAATAAACGCCGTCCGTTACTTGTAGTTTGAACAGACTTGGGTAATAACGTGCAAGGAATGATGGGAATCACCTTGGCTTCCATATTTTGGCATGTTTACCTGTCTCCACATAAACTATAACAAATGCCCACCTCCACATCTGGCAGTTTCCAACCATGAAATCCTTCACCTTCCTATCTTGTTTTTACTGAGACAGGAGTGCCACCTGCTATATTCATCTCCCATCAATTTCACGGCAAATTAAGCTTTAGCCCACCGATAAAATTAAGCTTGAGCATCATTATACAAAAATTACAATTTTAATGATAAATCCACCTTACTATGGGTTGCATTCTTTACTGAAATTGCCCTTTTTTCATACTAATTCAGTACATTAAATGAGCATATCTTTCAAATTCAACCAAATGAACTTGGTGCAAGTAAATATTTGTACTCATTAAAAGAACCGTAATTCAATGAAATGTTTTACAAAATTGTTGTCAACCATCGTCAATGGCCCATATTGAGCCTTGGAACTAAGGTTGGGTGGGCAAGCAACAGAACGCCTTAGCTTCCGGGAGGCCCAAGACCTGTTCCCCAAATGCAGGGCTGCCTTTCACTTTTCATCCAACACAGAGAATGTTTGAAAAGCCACACAGCCCAAGTTAAGGCCCACTCCATTGCCTTTTTATTGCAGTACTGGAGATTTCCACATTTCTGCTTGTTTATTAGAGTGTAACATAAAATTACCAACACAAGTTTTCCCGAGATTTATTTATATATTAGATGAGTAATGTATATTAAGGATAATTCCCATTTCAGCTAAAATCTTGATAAGAAACATCCAAAATAATTAATACAAACCATGTAAATTGGGTTAATTAGCTGTGAATTATGAACATTCCCAACATGAAATGACCCACTTAGGAACAAACATTAGTGGGACAACATAGAAACAAATCAGAAAGATGTTGTTTGCTCATTAGTCAATAGTTCAGTGCCTTTCTAACTTCAAATTTTCCTGTCTTAATTATTGGCAAATATCCACTATCTCTCTCTCTCATACCTTTAATATGAACTGAAAACCGCGTCCTCCTCCCTGTTTCTCGCCGCATGCCCACGTTTGAATGACCTCAAAATGTTTTTTTTTAATTATTTTACATTTAAATGGGAAACTTGGTTTTTGAAAAAAAAAAAGAAGACACCAAATAAAGTAAACATGTTAAAAACAACGATAAAACTATTATGGGGAGGCTTAATTAGAAAGTGAGATTTTTAGGTAAAATATACCTTCTATTTAGAAAATATTTTTATTTTATTTTAATTTTAAAAAATAAATTATATTAACTAATGCATATATAAAAATATTAAATAAATTTTTAAAATATAAAAAATAACTTATTATTTTTTTAAAAAAAATATTTTCATTAAAATAACTTAAATTTATCTTTAATTAGAAAAATATTTTCATCAATTGATATTCTTGAATGTTCCGAGTAGTAAAAAATATTTTATGAAACAAACGAGAATTTATTTTTAAAGGTTAATTAATCAAACACCAAAATAAATTTACGGATTAAAATAATTTTAATAAAATTGCGTAGAGAAAAATGAAGAAAGTGTGGTGAGGTAAGCTTAGATGCCTATCATGGATGCATCATTCATAAGACAGGGACGACCTAGCTCCTATGGCAGATTTGATTGTTTAATATATATTATAAATAGTAAAATTCACTTTTTTTTTAATATATAGTCCATAAACTTGAGATTTTACATTATTTTGTTAACACGCTAATTAAAATATGTTTTGAGAGGGACTTTTTAAAAAAAAAAAAAACATTGCATTAATTGACTAATTAATTTCAGCACTATATGTATAAAGTTTTATCTAAATTGCATCAGACATTTCAGTTTATATTTAGTTTTAAAATAAAAATAATAGCTAAAATTTTTTATTAAAATAAATAATAATTTTTTATTTTATTTTTTTAAATCATATCAATATAAAATTTAAATTAATTTAAATAAAAATAAAAATTAAATTAAATTAAATATCTTCTTAAATATTACTAAAAAATAAATTTAAAAAAATAAATATAAACTGAAATATTATTAATAATAATAGTTTAAAATTAATAATAATAGTTTAAAATTCGTTACATACACTTTCACTACTAAACATAGTAGAGCAGTTTAATTATTTTTTATAGTAAATAAAAAATATTATTAAAATTATAATTTTATTAAATATAAAAATAAAATTTTAATTAAAATATATTATTATATATATAATAAAAAATTAATTTTTTAAATAATTTTAAATAATTATTAAACCGTTATCTTAATAGGATTAATGCGATAATTTTACCATATTACAATAATATTATTATTTAAACTTTAAAATACAATAATATTTAGAATGTTACAAAAATGATATTATTTACACCATAAATTCTTCAGATAGGTTCATTGCTGGTTAATTGGCTACAGAGAAGGTATCGTTTCTCTAGGTTTGGCAAAGACTGTGGGCTTAGAGAGGTTCTTAACTGGTTAAAAGATTATGATATGACACGTGTGATTGTACGGATAAACTCGAGAAAAGTTACATGCGCCGTTCATTCCGATGAAGAACAAGTTTTAGAATTTGGTCAAATTATTATGGATAGTCAATTTTTATTTTCACAAAAATTACATTAGTCTATCATACAGTCTAGAAAATAAGTTACTTTTCTTTTTTCATATAGAAAATAAATATTTTTTTAAAATAAAAATTAAAGTAAAATTTAAAATTTTTTAAATTTATTATTAGATAAAATTTGAAAGTGATAGAAAATAAATTATTTAATCGTTTATATTTTAATTAAATAACTATTTTATATGTTAATTTATATATATATATATAGTGCTTTTTAATATTTTTTAATTTATATTTTGTACTAAAAGAATTATCGTTTAATATTTTAAATTTTATGTTGTGTTTAAGTGATATGACGGTGATGAATTAATCGGATTTAATTTATTATGTTTTTTGAGAAATTTAATGGAGGAAAATATTTAAAAACAAAATGGAGTATTAATTCTATATATTAGACTTTTTGGGCGTACGACAATGAGAGTCACAGTGGATAAATGGCTCTCTCATAATCGTGTGTGAAGAGTTGAAATCCACGAAAAATCCATAATGTTGGAAATAGACCCACTCATGTCACTCACCTTTGCATGCAATTGCGGGAATCAAACGCCTGCAATAGATGTCAAAATTAGCAATCGTTTGGTATTTAATTCTTCAAAAAAAATTAAATTTTATCAATAAAATTTAATTTATTTCTATTAATAAAAAAATTCATTTTCTTAAAATCAATTTAAATGTAATAAAACTTAATTGAATTTTTTATAGTAGATAAATTAATAATAAAATTTAAATTAATTTAATTTATTCATATTTTTATTATTTTTAAATAAAAATATTTATTTTTATAAATAACAATAATTTTTTTATCACATTCATTGAAAAATTATTATGAATATTTTTATAATATTTAAATTCTGAATTTTATATAATTTTTATTATTGAAAATATAAAAATTACGTTTTAATTAATAAAATAATATATTAATTTTTTAATATTAATATTAAATACATTAAATATTAATAATTACTATTAAATTAAAATAATTTTTATAAAAAGTAATTATTAATTAAAAAAAAAAAAAAATTAAAAGTAAAAAAATAAAAATAATTTTCAATGGCTAATTAAGTAATAGTGATGTAAATAACTTTAAGTAAAATTATTTTTTATATAATTTTAACAATTTTAATAAGATTTACTTTTAATTTAAAATTAATTTTTAGAAATTGAATTAATTTTGTTAAATATAAAAATTTAGGAAAAAATTTTTATTTTTTTAAAATTTTTTCAAAAATTTAATATTCTAAACAAGGATTAAGAATTTTTATCCATTAAATTTCGTCCCCCAAACAAATTAATTAAAAGCGCGTACGATGATTTTTTTTTTTTATTGACTTGAGTTTCTTTTGCACATAAGTAAACCCTAAAAAAACAAAACAAGAAAAAGAAAATTGCACGTGGGCTTTCTAGAAATCGTGTGGCTGCTATATTTATATATATATTAATTATTAAAAATGTTATGTGATCGAAAAGATTAGGGTTTGATAGCCTTTGTCAAGTGTAAATAATTGTTTATAATTAATGAGATTATATTTTTCCTTTGAATGTATTATCTTTGTTTTAATTTTATGACTTTTTAATCATCAATTTTGTTCTATCATATTATGGATTTCATCCTTTCCATTGATAAAAAAATTATTTATTTAGATAATTATCATATTTAGAAAATATATAAATTATTTTTTTTAAAACAATATTATTCCATCATATCTTATATTTGATTCGAATATAAATAAGTTTACCTGGAATTGAAGCCACAACAGCATCAAGCTAAAGATTTTCTGTAGACTCATATTCTTGCAAATTTCTATAAATGGTCAAAGTAATTATTAACCCATGAACCATTATTTATCCCAGTCAAATTTCTGATGAAGATTCAACTGAATGAATATCACATTTAATTAGCTTTTGAACATCTTGCAGCTATTATATTATAATAATATATAATAAAATAGATTATCAATTAAAATATTTTTATTTTTTATTTAGCAAAACAAAGCACTGACTTTGACATCAAAATAACAAAAAACGAAAAAAAGAAAAAAAACAGTGGGAGGGATATCATGTCTGGAATTGGCTAATTAACAATTGCATTGCGTTGCTTAAAATGAAACTAAAGGTGATAATGAGTAAATTTAATCAATTAAAATTAACCCTCATCGCAACTCTTCTCAAACAGTATATACTTATCTTCCAACATTTGAAAGGATCTCGTCAAAAAAAAGAATTGAAATCCTGATGAAATTTTTATTACTGTGACAAAGTTGTGGCACTTGTAAGAGGGTCTCTTTGTTGGAATTTTGAAATTGCAACCCTAATAAGACCAAAATCACCAATCCCATGATTGGCAACCAAACTCATTTCAACGGAATATGAAATACCACATATGCTGGAGTTGGGAGCAAAGTAGGGTCGGTATCAAGGTTGGCCAGAAGATGACTGGTAACAAAGAGAAGAAGGAGGAGGTTGAGGAGGTGGATGACCGAAACACATCATACAAATTGAAATTACTAACAAAAATTTACTATTTAATTTTTCAGTATTTTTATTATTATCAGTTAATCTTTATATTTTTTAAAATTTATTAAAATATTTTTATATTTTATTTTTATCAACGAAATAATTATTTCATTTATTTAAAAAAAATAGAAAAAATTTTTAAAATTCAATTTCACCCTTAAATAAAACTTTTTATTTAATTTTTAAATATTGTTATTATTAATAAATCAATCTCTCTATTTTTTAAAATTTATTAATTTTTTATAAAATTTATTTAAATATCTTTATCTTTTCTCTTCGTTAACAAAATAGTCTCTCCTCTTAAAAGAAAAAGATGAAAAAGATGAAGAAGAAGGAGAATGAAGATTATTTAATGTTTTATTATATTTTTAACATCAGAAATAGACGGAATGACTATTTTATAAGATGAGCAATTTAATTTTTTCACTATATTTTAACGACAAAAATAGATAAAAAAATTATTTTATTGATGGAAAAAAATAAAAATATTTTAATAAATTTTTAAAAATATAAAAACTGACTTTTTAAAAATAATAATATTCAAAAATTAGATAATAAAATTTTTGATTATCAATAATGTTTAATAATAATGGAGACATATATTATACTGGTAAATTTAGGCACACAGACATGTATATGTATATATACTTCTCTTTTTAAAGAAAAAAAAAAACATTAAGAAATATTTTTAAAAAAAGAATTATATTTTGTTTGTGATAGAACCACATGATTATAACAATTTTTTTAGTTACATTAATAAATTTATAAATAAATATACATTATTTGTTTTTTTTATTTCTACATTTTTAAATTGAAATCATTAATTGTTGAACAATAAATTGAAGAACAGATATGTCAAAGCAAGAATTTATGAAGAAGACCTTTTCTTTGTACTACTGAAGTACAGAACAAACAATTTCTTACACACGACATTATCCTGATGCAGGAAATGTTGGCTTAAGCTTTAGTTAACCCTTTAATTCTAACGTATAAGAAAAAAGAAAAAGAAAAAGAAAATTAAAAGAAATTAAAATTTTTATTTTACCTTTTTTACAGAGTAATTGTTTCGAACATGATAAGTTATAATTTTATACTTAAAGTTAATATTTTCCAGATTTAAATTTATATTTCAACTGTAAAAAGTAAAGAACAAAAAAAAGAAAAAATTGTATCTGAGTTTGGTTTTAAACATAGGTGATGAGGTGTGAGTGTGGGGTGGAGTAGCAGTCCTAGTAATCTCACGCTTCTAACTCAAGCAAAGAAAGGTGGATGAGCTGGCGCTTTCTGAAGAGGACCCTCGCACGTGTGTTACGCGTCGTCTCATTTAGGTACACGTGTACTTAGCCACAGGATTGACACTTTGATTTTTTTTTTCTCCTTTAATTTCCGAAACAAACAAATTAATTAATTAACCTTTTTTTTTACGAAAAAAATTAAAAAATATATATTTATTAAGAGGGAAGAGAAAGTCCATGAAGAGGGCTGGTTTATATATAAGTAGGTAGTAAGTGACCATATGGGCATATTCTCTACCTCTGCTCATCATATCTCTGTATCTTTCAACAATCAAGACTCTCTTCTCTTCTCTTCTGTTGAAGCTCTTCCCTTCCCATCAGCTTTGTTTCTTTGTTTGTGGGAAAATTCTGGTGTTGAAGGAAGATGGGTAGGCAACCTTGCTGTGACAAAGTTGGGTTGAAGAAAGGTCCATGGACAGCAGAGGAGGATAAGAAACTCATCAACTTCATCCTCACTAATGGCCAATGCTGCTGGAGAGCTGTTCCTAAGCTTGCAGGTTTCTTGATTTCTTTTAGCTGCCTTTGCTTTTCTTGAAAATGAATTGGAAAAGCTACCAGATTACTCTATCAGGATGGTTAATGGTTTGGTGTGCCATTGCAGGATTATTAAGGTGTGGAAAAAGTTGCAGGCTGAGATGGACTAATTATTTAAGGCCTGATTTAAAGAGAGGTCTTTTATCAGAATATGAAGAGAAAATGGTCATTGATCTCCATGCTCAGCTTGGCAACAGGTTTCTTTCTCTTTCCCTTCCTTCTTCCTCTGTTCCAAAGCTGAATTGATTATTCTGCACTTAACTTTTGTCATGACTTGGGTTGGTAAAATTCCTCTTTGCACCAACTTAAAGTTATAAAACGACATGAAAATTGTTATCCCCTTCTAAATTTATGAAAATAAAAAACTTTCAGAATTTGTTTAATGCATTAAAACAGAATTAGCCTTATTTATTTCATTATACACATGCTTATAATATAAGAAACTAGCAATTCAAATCATAATACGTTTTCCTCCTCAAAATTATTTTGATGTGTCTTAATCTCCAAGCTCTGGACATGCTTCTCTAAAATGGGACCCTTATAGCTAGTGGCCATAATACAAGTAATCCACTCTTCTTTTGAAGTGGTCCCGAGTGTGTGTCCCCTCATCATCAATTTAGTCATCTACCATTTTCTCCTTTTTTTTTTTTTTCCTTTATTATATAAATTTTGTTAATGATGGTGGAGAAATTTTCTTGCTTGTTGGCAGATGGTCCAAGATTGCATCTCATCTACCTGGAAGAACTGATAATGAAATCAAGAATCACTGGAATACCCACATCAAGAAAAAACTAAGGAAAATGGGCATTGATCCTCTCACCCACAAGCAACTTCCTACTACTGAAACATCACAGCCTCAAGAACCACAACAAGTGCAAGAACAGAAACAAGCACAATCCTGCTCCACTATTGCCATGCCTGAACCTGAACTGGAACACAAAAAGGAAACAGAAACCTCTATACAATCAAGCATTACCGAAGAATCTAGGGTAGAGGAAGATAAAAGCATAAGAAGCACATTTGAGACAATGGAGCTAATGAATAATGGGTTCTGCGTAGATGAAGTTCCCTTGATTGAACCTCACGAAATGTTGGTTCCCTGTGCAGCTTCTTCTTCATCAACAACTTCTTCTTCTTCACCTTCATCATCTTCCCATGGCTCCAACAATAACTTTCTTGAAGATCTTCAATTCTCAGATTTTGAGTGGCCTGATAATGACATCGACCTGTGGGGTGATGACTTGAGTAGTTGTTGGGATTTGTTAATGAATGACGCCGATTCTGATAGAAAGCAAGCAGCTGCTATTGATCACCATCCCCCTCCTATCAATCAGTGCCCAAGAATGGTTTTGGATCAAGAATCTTGGACGTACGGGATCCTGTAATTTCAATAAAAATTAAAAAACAAAAAATGAAACGACCACTTGTGGGGCTTACTTGTAGCTTGTTTGTTAGTTGCTACAGACAAAGATAATAAATCAAGAATATGGAGTAATCCCATGTTTGATTTGCCCTTCTTAATTATTTCCTCTTTTTTTCTTTACTCCTTTAGAGGAGGAAATTACAATAAAGGTGAAAATTAAAACTTTTCTATATCAATCAATTATTTATTGTTTTTGTTTTTTTATTGTATTGAGTGGAACTTATTACAATTTTAATTTTCTTAATAACAATTTGTAAAATTTTAGTGTTAAAAAAAAAGACTATTTAACTACGTATAAAAAGAAACTATTTAAATACAAATTACATTGAAAGTTATTAATAAGACTAGCTTTTAGTTGCAAATATGGAATCCATGGCTCTAATTTGTTGCATTTTTTCTAATTTTTTTGGCAAGTTGAAAAATCTAATTTTTGTTTAAATTATAATTACCAAAAGAGGTTTTCTGTTAAAAATTTATATATATTCGTACACATATTTTACTTAAACGGTTTCGTGCCTAGCTATTAAATTTTTTGAATTGATAGGCTTAATTAATTTATAAAGATTAGATTCTGAAAGTTTTAATTAATAATATTTGGTTAATACAAAACAATAAAAACGAGAAGTATCTTTGAAAGATTGAAAAGTGTCACAACTAATTAAGGAAAGTCTATTTATAATAGAAAAAACTCTAATATACAAAATTATAAAAATATCTAAAAACTAATTAAAATTAAAATTAATTTTTTTAAAGTAAAAATTGTATTAATAAAATTCCATCAAATAAAAATGGATTTCATTCCAAACAGAAAGGCGATTATACCTAATAGATTCTCTAACCAAAATATGAGCGGCTAGAGTGGCATTACAACGAACTCATCTAATAGAAATATCAGTTTTAGAGTTTAACAAAGATTTATAATCATTCAAAATCAAACCCTTACATAAGATAATTTGGCAAAGATCTCAAGTGTCTGTCTAAACCCCCTGTATAAGATAATTTGACAAAGATGCTTCTCCTTTTTTCTCATCTCTAGAGCATAAATCATTAAAGTCTCTCGAACAAAGTCACGGAAAAGAATTTCTATGAGATAATGTTTGAATAAGGTTCCAAGACTGACATTGTCGTTGCGATTCCGAAAACTCATAATAACTAGTAAACCTCCATTGAATATTACCTTCCGAAACAACCGAATCAAAAAAATTTGAAGAAAAACCAACTACAGAAACAGACACATAACTCTTCCACATTAACGAAAGGCCTCCTCCCAATCCTTATCTATTGACTTGTATCTCCTTCCAAATAAGTAAGAATCGATTGTACAACTAAGAGCCCCCATTCCCTATATTTTCAAAATCAACATTATTAAAAAATCAAAACAGATATCTTTTTATATCTAAATCCATAATAGATACATCTCTAAAGGATTCCATAAATTTGGCAAAAAAGTCTGTATATTCTGAAAATTGATTGAATTGTATATGAGAAATATCCCCACCATACAAAAATCATAAGTGACGATCGGAATATTTCTGGAGCTCTTAATAGAGACAACAACATCTTCTTTTTCATCGATAGTCAATTGACGCAAATCGTCTTTCATGGGGAAGGGGAAAGAAGAAGTTAGGTTTAAGAAAGAGGAAATGGCAAGAGCATCAAGCCACAAAGAGACCACAGAGGAAAACTTGTGTCGAAAGTCATCTCAATAAAATTAAAATTGATTCCTAAACGGTGAAATTTTCGTATTAAACTTTGTGACAAACTTTCAGTTCTCGTAATATTTTTTTAAGTTGTGCGTCTTGAAATTTTATTCGTCACATTTTTTAAAGTTATGCATCTTGAAATTTTCTTCTGAAAAGCTATCGTGGATATTCATTAGATGTCGGCAGCAAAAATTAAATTCGCTCCAAATCTGCTATAAAATCCAAAATTGTAAAATTCAAAAATAATTACTCTGTATCATGCAAACGTGAGAATCTAACTTTTAATAAAATGTGATAAATCATAACACAAAATATATATTCTCTTGAAATCATGATACATATTGACTTTATCAATACCATATCGAGTAAAGTAAACTCGAAATGTTATTTGTAAATATAATAGTATTAAAAAATTTAATTGGTAAATAAAGTAAGATAACTCGACAGCCCTAATTATTAAAAAGACTATAATATACAAATATCTTAAATGTGCATATTTTGATGTATATCAAAATAAAAGTATGGTTTTAGTCGGTTTAATATTAAATGAGTTGATTGTTCACTATTAATATATTAACTAAAATTTTTTTATTAAAAATATCATTTCCCTATATGAGGAAACATCTGTCAATTATATCTCGTACGAAAGGGGTGTAAAAATTTCTACTGCCTCATAAAACACAACTTCCATTTTTTTTTTTTTTTGTCATATTCAACTTATAACTCATCAAGTCCATACCAATTTATTAGATCATTTACTAAGCCTCTTTAATACCACTCATACCAATAATCACATATGGAACCAATATTTTTAAACTTCACGTGTTTTAATCTCAAATTCTTTGTGGATCGACTAATTATTAAAATGAAAGCCGAGATTTTTTTTTTCTTCAAGTTGTTTAGAGTAATTAAATTCATAAATTTACACTAAAAATAATAATTTTTCAATTAATAATGTAAAAGGAAATAAAAAGGAGAAAAACACTAAGCCTCAAACTTGATATATGTTTGATCTTTAATTTAGGCATTACGCAAATGTTTTGCTAATTCTGGAAGTTTCCGGTGGCCATTGAAAATAGAGGTGCTATTGATTTTTTTTTTTTTTAATAAGAAAATCAAATTTGGAATTTTTTTTCCTTTATTTAATAATGCAACTATATCAAAACATTAGTAATGCATATTGTTTAACACTATTTATTTATATTAGCTTGTACTGTAATATATAAAACAAAAACTGCATCCGTTTTATTTTTTTTAATTCAATAAAAAATTAAGTCATTCCAAGTGAAATTAAAAAAGAAAAATCAAAGTGATTAAGTTGACAAATAAAAATAAAAATGAATTGCTTACCTTCACTTGGCAAGGATACCAAAGAAAAGATTGCTTTGTCTTGTAAGCTAAAACCGTAGGCTACTAGTAACAATGACATGAGTCCAACCGTATATATTCTATTTTCCTTATATATATGAGCTTAAAATAAAATTATTTATTAGAGTAAACGCTATCTTAACTGGAAGTCAAATATTCTTTTTTTGTTTGTTCAACCTTGATGGTGTTGTATACCACTACTACTCTTTCAGATAAAAAATATTAATTAATAATTTTTTTATTTTTTTTTATATATAATGAGACCTACAAATAATTCTTAAATTCAAAAATTGAAATTATTTCACTAGACAAACCTCGGATATTGTAAAAATGGAACTTCCTTCAATTCAAAATAAAAGAAATTAGCTGGGATATGTGACAGACAGAATGAAATATCAAATTCAAAAGATGATCAATTTGCGGCGATCTCCGTACACCAAGTCAACGAGGGCCGTTTACCGCTTCGTGAAGGTCAACGCGTACAGGCCTACCTAAACCGTTGAAGAGCAACTTCTGCGTTTGCGTGCTGTGGACTTGGGTAGCTACACGACACCGTATTCATACAAAATTCCAGGAAACCCAATATAGATGTGTTTGAAATTTTCTATATATGTTAACCTTTAATTCCCATATTTGCATTTACCAATTTTGAACAGAATTACTGCATAAATGTTTTGAGTTAATAATTTTGAAAGTAATTTAACACTTTTAAGTATTATGATTATTTTTCAAAATTTGATATAATTGGAAAAACATTCAATAAAATTTTTATTTCCTAAATTATTTAAATAGTAAGCATTCGCTTCCAGTTCTAAAAAAAAAAAAAAAAAAAAACGCGTTTAGACCATTATCACTGAAAAGGGAACAAAATGAGTATTGTCCAAATTAGTTTTGGGATTACATGATGCTTTCATATATATATATAGAGAGAGAGAGAGAGAAGAAAAAAGGTATACATTTTGATAAGACAGGCATTGAAATTCAAAGAAGTGAAGTCTGAAGTAGATATTTATGGAATCAACGTTTGAATTCAGAGCTCCTCGTCTCTGCATCAAAGTGTGAACACGTGAATTTCATCTGCCCCTTTATTGGACCCTATTATTTGCAATAGAATCTTTTTACTTCATGCTCCCATTCACACTCTATTATGTTCGTTTTTTTCTTTATATATTTATAACATATTTACCATTAATTTAATAAATATTCGGATAATTGACTCATTTCGGTTGAATCTCAGACAACATCAACTCAATTTACGTTGAAGATCCAAATCTAACTAGTGATTGAGCATTTAAAATAAATGGAAAATATGGCCAATGTGAGAATGCAACCAAAATCTTAATTTATTAGGATATAAAATAAATTTATTTTATTACTTTATTCATACTAAATTAATAACGAATCATAATCACTATCCACGTCACTGTATCATGATTCACAACTCCAACTTCATTCTAAAATACAAATCAAACGATCTTGAACAAGTCTATTTTATCCACTCTCGGAAATACGCGTGGAGAGTAAACGCAAAACACAGGCTACAGAATCAAATCAAAGTTGGAATAATTGAATGCGCTCCAAATGTTCATTTTAATTTTTTATATACAAATAACTATTTAAAAAAATTAAGGTGGATTTTTCATTTCTATAAATTAAAAAATATATTTTCAAAATTTCTGACAAAAATATTTAAAAAAAAACAATAGAGGATGCATTTGGTAAAACAAAATCAGGATTTATTCATTTGTTCTTTATTAAGAAAAAACTTACTTTAAGATATTATTAAATTTAGTATATTTAATATTAATAATCTGAAATAATATAAAAATAAAATTACACTTTGACAAATAATCTCTTAGAAAATAATTTTAAACTGAATTACAATTCCAAATATATTTTAATTACATTAAATTTGCCATTTGAAATTGCATGAAAAATTTAACTATCAAATTATGTGTAGTAGAGAGGACTACACCAAAAAAAAAAATATACATACTTTTAATTGTATTTTAATTTTAATAGTGGAATTTTATTAAAATAAAATTATTCAACCTGTAATATTGATAATTTATATCAGTACATTTGACAAGGACGATGCAAATCACTTAAACCACATCAACAATTTTTCCAATAAATTTTCTTTGCCGAAATATGTACGAAAGGATAAAATTTGTTGGGTGGTCACATTGGTTGTTCTTGTCGACAAATTAGATGAGATGGACAATTAAACATTGATGTACTCTCATCGCTCCTTACCTTATTTTTCAACTAAACGCACTTCATTTGATGAAGCTTTTTTTTTTTTTAATCATAAAATGAGATAAAGCAATTACTGTAATTTTTTAAAAATATATTGATTTTAGTAATGTATATATTTAATTAAGAAAAACTGACGCATCTATAACAATATGAAATTTCTTTATTTTCCTCATCTTATTTCAATACCAATTTAAATTAAAGAATTTTTTGACCTATATGAAAGTGTTATAAAGTTATAGAGAGTAGTAAATTAATATAGATACAATTAAATAAAACTGATAACCGCTGGGTTTCACCACCTCGAAATAAAGCCTAGTCCATGATGGCGACCCTAATCCAAGAGTCATACGGCCTCTTCAACAAGTTGGCCTGGACCACCCAGTCTTGAGGTCGGACCTCCCGTGGGCCTCAGTTTTCTCACACCTGACTCGTCTCTGAAGCCCGATGTGATAAGGGGCAGCCGGCCCATACGTCAGGCAGACCTGTTACACGCGTGCTGAGGGGAATTAAATGGCCGTTTAGCATGGAACAGACGTCTGATATTTCAGTACGTACATATCCGCATGACAGAGACAAGTGGCCCAATAGTGGCAAAGCCATTAGACCTCACTAGCCGACAAAAAAAAAGAATAAAAGGAGAGGAGTACCCTCCTCTCAGATCAAGCTTACTGAACCATTGTAAACCCTATTTTCTCTCTGGATCTCAGATCATCAAAAACTATGGAAAAATGTAAAAAAGACACTTTATGACTAAAACCTCACTTGGCTAATTTATTTGTCATGAAATTTATTCAACGAGAAATTTGATTAAAGGAAAGAGAATAAAAATGCGATTTCAGAGTTGTGATAGCACAAACAAAAGTCCTAATATCTCGATAAGCTTGAGAAGGTGGTTGAGATAAGGCCAAAAGTAAAATAGCAGAGTTAATCTCATAAATTACATTGTAGAAGGATCCAGGTTCAGTCGCCAAACATTTCTGTGAAAGCTGCCTTTTGGCCGACTAACATGCCTTCGAAGGTTTGATCTTTGAATCTGTGAGACTTTGTCGCCGAAAGTCCCCTATCTAACTATTTTCAACCCGTTTTTCACATATTTTCTTATATGTTTTTAAGGGTTTCTTGGAATAGTTTTTAGAGTTGTAAAAATTATATTTGGTCTCTCATTTAAGTCCATCTGTGTAGGATCGGACTTGAGAGACCATAGAGGATAGCAGTGAAATAACTAATTTAGAATTAGATTTACATCAGTTAGAGGTGAGTAGAACTAAATTAAATTAAACTATTATTTTAAATAAATCAAACGTTTTAAGTATGCTCATGCATCATAAAATGCCATGTATATATCATTAGGTTATTTTGTATTAGAATTCACAAATATAATGCATTGCATAATTAATTATTATTGTGAATGGATATTAGATGACCTACTAGCCATCGACTATGCTATGATATGTTATAATAATTATAAAAAGGTTAGGATTGCCCATTTTACACTCCTGATATTAAGTTACGGAAAGACCAATGTTATCCATTTTACGCCCTTGGTATTATGTAAGAGAAAGATTAGAGTTGTTCATTCTACGCCCCTGACACTATGAATATGTTATGTTATGATTAAAAGAAAGTTTTAAGAAACACTCGTTGTAAGCCGGACACTATTAAAATTATGGAGGGTTACTGGTGATAAATCCATTTTGATGTGAATTGTTTGTGTTGTAATGCATTCATACAATCATATATTTTATTAAATTATTTTATGATTATGTTTATACTCACTAGACTCTTATAATTTATCTCTTTCCCCTAATTTTAGGTTTGCAGGACCAAAGTTAGTTTGAGAGGTCAGCAATATTGTATGATATAATTATAATGTAAAGTATAGTTATGAACATATAATATATATTATAGATTAGAATTGCGTTTTGTCCGAATTTTCTTTTATAATCTCTTGTTTATAATCTTCTTATTTAAAAGTTTTAAAGTTTAATTTATATTTGAACTAAACCAAGGCATGTAATTATGACATACCGAAACATTTGATGAGTGTTTTAATATGAGTTTTATGTTTTTAGTCATATTGCATATGAGATAAAAATATTTTCATATCTTTTATAATCATATTTGGAATTATATCATGTATAACAGGATATGAGTAGGTTTGCTGTAGGTTCCGGCAATCTTAATTCAATTTGAATTCTAGCACTCGCAATGATCTAATTTTTGAATCGTTACAATTTACAAATAAATCAAAGAGCGAGAGAAATTAGTAAAATAATATATTGTTAAAATTCTACAATATTTTTATATATTATTAAAATTTTAAGTGTAAAAGATGAATTGTTACTCATTTTTAATTATATTCAACTGTAAACAAAATATAACTATCTAATCTTGAAGCTTTGAAAAAAAAAAAAAAGTCTCTTTGAGATATTCACTTTTAATTGTATTATAGCATCCGAATTTTATTAAAATGTAAATTGAATCCGTAGCATTGATGATTTATATTAGTAATGGAGATCACTTGAACCACATCAACAATCCTTCCAATAAATTTTCTCAAATTTTTGGGTGGTCAATATTGATTGTTCTTGACTAATGTAGACGAGGTACACAATTAGACACCCATAACCCTCATTACTCCTTACTTTATTTTTCAACCAAGCATACTTGATTTTATAGATTTTTATTTTTTTATTTTATGATAATTTACTAATAATTTTTTTATTGAAAATATTTTATTATAATTATGATTAAACTTAAATATTTACACTTTTAGATTTAATTAGGTAAATTATTTTGTAATTGTAATAAATTTAGAAGAATGAATTTTATTATATTATGTAAATATTAAAGTTTTTATTTGGAACAAGCAGAGGGAGTTGCATTTAATATTGAAGTGTTGTCTTATTAGTACGATAACGAAGCTTTTAAGGCTCCACTAAACTTTGCACAATAAAATAAGTACATGTTGTAATGAAAGGGAATCAAGGAATTTAGGCCTAGGCATGTTCAAAACATATTTAAAAAAAAAAAAAGAAAAGAAAATTGTCTCCATGAAAGAATGGCTATAGTTTGGACAAATGGAAAGCAATGAAGAAACAGTGAATGGATTTGAGAGAGAAGCCCAATTCTGACACGTCAACCCATTACTTTTTATTTTTTAAAATAAATTAAATGGGTTAGCAAATGTATATGATTTTAAACACAGCGGGTGTAGTTCACCTTTCCAATCAAACTAAATTGATTTAATTAAATGTTTTTTGAATTCGCAATTAATGAATAATTTGAGAATTATTGAAGGAATTGTGTATTAAAGAGAGAGAGAAAGAATTGAGAGTTGTGGATTGAAAAACAAAAGACAGTGGTACTTGGGGGAAGGAAGGAAGGAAGGGGGAGTCTGTTACTGGGGCGGTTACCTGAATAGAGGGCGGTGTCCCCCATCTTTTTGAGTGGGATTGTGGGGTCCCCTTCCCTTCCCTAATATTTGTTTCATTCACCTCAGAATTAGAAGGAGAGGCCCATCATTGATCCCTATGAATCAATGCTCCAATCACTGCATTTTCACTCTCCCTTTTTCCTCTACAAATAAATATATAAATATTATCCATTCAACTATAAAAAATTCACCAATACCCACTTGACATGTCATTCTATGGCAATGCTTTTGTCATCTTACATCAAAAACCTTCATTCCCATGGCTGCTCTCTCCATGACTTAAGCTGATGCAACACACACTTTTCTTCCTTCCTTTCTTTTTTTTTTTCTTTAAATAAATAAATAAATTACCACAGCCTATATGTTTGTTTAAAATAATTTCTATCTTTTTTAAAAAAATATTAAATCCAATCATTTTAAATATATTTATCAAAACATAAGATGGCTAATCTGTCATCACGAGATATCTGCAATCATAAAATATATATATTTTACTATTTAGGTCTCCAAGCAAGATGTGCACAAGAACACTTGGCATATGGTTAGGTAGAGTTTTCAAGTATTTTTGGTGATGGGCCCAAAAAGTGGCTAAATAACTGGATTTCAACATCTCCCTTTCCTTCTGATTTCCTCTCATTACCTCATCTTCCCAATCCCAATCCCACCAAATTTCCAAAAGATGGAATATGGATATGCAACATAAATTATTATTTAATTCCATCTTTTTTAATAGGAACCTTATCTTCTGCAACCACAAACAACACAATACAATACTGCACAGACGCTTCTACATTCTTCTTGAATTGTGCAAAGCAAAATCATTAATGAAAGTGATACATCATTTTTTGGAGGACACACTACACAGACACACCATCATTATTATTATTATTATTATTTTCTTTTTTGTTTTGATAAATAGCTTTCAACCCACAAACCATGTATATTTGTATATGCATTTCCTTGTTAGTCTATGGGATTATCAATTGGATTTTGGCGGCAGGCTTACCTGTATCATTCTCTTTTTATTAGTCTTTTCAGTTTGTTGATGATTTATAATTATAAAGCCAGTAGTTGGGTTGTTCTCTTTTTTGGCTTTTGTTAGGATGAAGCACTTGGTTGTCTACCACTCTTTCAAAATTATTCATATGTAATCAATACTTCTATTTGGTTTCTCATAAATTCTTTAAGTGAGAGAAGGTGGTCATTTGCTTATTGTTTTTATTAATAATCTATTCACTAACACATCACCCCCTTCAAATATTATTCATAAATTATTATTTTTTAAATAAACTTAAATTATTTTGCACATATATATGACAAGTCACTCCAAATAGGTAGGATTAAAGTATAGGTTTCTTTTTGGGCGTGTTTAGAAAACTTGGTCGGCTCTTGTTTCTTTTCCTTTTTTAATTAGCATTTTCGGATAAAAATGAAATGATTCCATGATGAATTTGCTTATAATGTCACCGATTGATTAAGCATTAATGTGGAAATTTATACCATAGATGATGTCATGCAGAACGTCATAAAGAAATCATTTTATTAATTGAATTGAAATTAAGAATTGAAGAGAAGCTCTTCTTCTCATAGGAAAAGCAAACTAAGATTTGAGTAAGTTTGTGGTTGAATTGATGTGCACTTGGTTGGATGATTAGTGGGGGTGTTCTTTTTGCTTTGAAGCATATTGAGAAAGCAAGTGTAGTGAATATGATTCATTCGAGAAACTTCCAGGTTAAATCAATCAATTGTGCATAGGGATGAAAATTGAAAGCAAACCATTGGTGCAAAATGTTTGAATTCTATTACCTCGTAATCATTCACTTTGGAGCTTTTTTCTTTGTTTTCTGAAAAAACAAAGAGATATGATTCACCTTGGAGTTCATTACATCAGAAAGCAGTAACTTATAACCTAAACTATTAAGGTAAAGAAATTAAAGAAAAAGAAAGATTTTTTTACTATGTGTGATGTCATCAATTATGTAATTTATTTAAAATTACGTGTATGTTATTGGATTATCTATCTCTTAATTTAATAATATATATTAAATATATTTATATATTCAGCAATTTTTTTAAAAAATTTCATTTTATACTTAATGAATTTTTATTTTATATTAATTTTACACTATTAATAAATGAAAAAATAAATTACAACGTTTCAGTCTTACTCTGTTAAAAAGTTTTAAAAAATTAAGTAAACTAGGCCCGAAATAATTTACGTTTTGGTTTTTAAGAATGCAATTGAACATAATGAGCAGCTGTAAGTCTGTAAAATATTGCAGTTGATCGCCCTATCTCCACAAGAAAATGTTTGCATTTATAATCATATTAAAAAAGATAATAAAAAATGGGCTTGGGCTAAGCCAATTCACATTCACAAAGCTAAATAAATTTTAATAATAACAATTTTTGGACTAAAATGGGCATATGGTTCGGGTTGCCCATTTAATATTTAGCCTAGGGCTTTTATCTATTGGATTGAACCATTGTAATGCCAAGCCTTGTTCTTGGTTAGGCTTGAGCCTTCCGCGTGATTTTCTCTGCTTTTGAACCACTATCACACCCTGCAAGCAGTCGATGAATTTCCTTCTATAGAAAAAGAATTCCATGTAAATTTTCTTTTATTTAAATAAACTTAAATTTTAAAATATGATAAATTTGGATTCCTCAAGTAACAGAAAAGAAGAAAATTAAAAACAAAAAAAATTGCGTTTTACTCGAAATTCTCGAGCGAACCAAGTGCAAACTTGTTCCAACATCCCTCTTCCAGGGAAAAGAATAAAAGAATCCACATTGTCGGTATATAAACCACAAGAAAATCAGTACAGCAGATTTGTATCATTTGTTGAGATTAACTGCACAAAAGCCTATGGATTGCTTATAAATAACGAATTTTGAGGTCATGCATGTTGTGTCCACAACACATAAAGGGGAAAACAAAGACTTAAATTAGGGCTCCATTTTAATTTGGGGGCCCTCGTCAACCCCACATTGTATAACATTTTCCTGGACGTTGGATGAGACGAGAGTTCCCCCATTATAGCCATCCATCAGCAACTTCCCTATTTTTGATTTCCATTCCGAGCTTTCCTTCTCATTCTTCCGGTCATGAACAACTCTGTCCCGGTAATTAAGCATAGTTCCTATGCCACTATTTGGTGTCCAGCCATACTGCATTAACACCCGTGCCTCACCTTCTGTCAAATCTTCTCCAACCTTAATCAAAATATTCAGATGCATTAGATATGAGAACTAAAACTCCAAAAGTTTCACAAAATAGATAAACCAATGCTTAAAAATATACTTGGCAGGGTAGAGCGAGTAGAGCTACATATTAAGGATCCCTCATCTATTTCTATTCTCCATCATGTTAGAAAGAGAGAAAGAAAGGTGTAGGAACTTACAAGCTAAAAAGTGTACTTGGTTAAACTAGAAAACTTTGAGGATTCAAAACAGTCAGAAAAGCCGTAACTAATTTTTGCTTGATCCTCAATTACCCAAATTGTTTTACTGGTAGAGTTAACAAGGAAATCAAAGGTTTTACACTGAACCTAAAACGAGTGCTTACCAAATACATCTTTTCTGGAATCAACTTGTATAAATTGTTTTAACATATAGAACTGTCAGCAGTCCACATACCCACACAAAATGGGGGTTAGTAATAAAGAATTACGATAATAGTCTTTATTATACTCGATCAGACAAGTTCAAGGAAAAGCCCCCAGCTGATTTTGAAAATTAACACACTAGACTTCAACGTTTGTTAAAGTTCAAGTATAAATAACCCCAATCAAAATTGAGGTGCCTGACTTGGAATTAGTCTGCAAACCTCATAAAATCAAGTTGATCAACCACAATCAAAATTGTGAATGTCCTAAAAATTTTATAAACAAAAGTGAACCACCAGGTCCGATTTGATTTGGAAAGTTCCACAATTGTAATAAATTGGTTTGGTTTTGTCTCTTTTCAAACAAATTAGAATGAACTAAGTTATTCCAAGCAGGCACACACATTGCAAGCACAACAAAAGTGCAAATAACCAATACAGCTAACAATTTATCCAATCTAACACCACCAATCATGAAAGAGAAACAAATTGAGGGAATTACCAATAACGTTTTGTTCTCAATTAGGGTAATCCTGCCACAGTTTGTAAGTTTCATGGCAGTAACCAACCGCTTGATCTGCCAATCAGTGGATAAGGAGTCAACCAGCTCAAAGAAATATGTGGCGTAGCCATATTCAGGGCGTTCCAGCACTATTCTGCATTTAACTAAAACTAATTACCACTAAATGCTGGTACAATGAACAGAGATTAACTTTTTAAGAATATTTTGTTATGAAATGACCTTCTATGCTTTTCAAACACAAATATAAACGACTGGACATCTCGACACCAACCCCATTCAGCAGGCCAATTACGAAATTGTAGATATCGTGTCTGAAGAAGATGGGCCACTAATGAATAATTATTTTAAAAATATTTATTACACAGGAACAGCACAAGTAAAAGGACAACAGAAGTTACCACATTCACCATTTTAAAAACACTATTTTTAAAGTTAAAATTTTACCTGCTCCACGAGTGAGAATAGACAAGCCAAGCAATAACTGGGCTTTGTACCCTTTGTGCATCGGAAAGTAGCAAACTTTAAAAAAGAGTTGCGCTGAAAGAATATCTGTGATAATTAAGAAAAAAAGCAATGTGCTTGGATCAGTGACAAACATGATTTTGCAAAGCACAAAAAAGACATTCTGAAAAAAATTCTATCACCAGAGAGCTTTAATTAACTAGCACCAAATATTTAGTAAATGACCAGGACAGGATTTCTCCCTGTGATCAATTCCAATACAAGGTCGATTATCATATATATATATATATATATATATAACTGAATCACAGGTCAAAGAGAAGGGGGTGGGGGGTGGGGAAACAAAGAAATAAAATTTAAATCAAATTTCATTTTAATCACAAAAATCTATCAATTATTGGTTATCATAACCTCAGGAATCCATTGCCAACCTTTGACATCACATCTTCAAGCTCTGAAAAGCCATCTTCAATGAATGATTCATCAATGGCTTCATCATTATCTGCCTCTCCATAAAGCTTAATTTCATCAACTGATACCCCTTGTTCAACTAACACCTGCCAAATGAAAAGCTCAGAATGGAGCTAACCTGAATTTCATGGGAGAAGAATTAAGAAATCTATTACCTGTAGAAGCCCAGGAGCATCTTCCTCCAGAGCCGTTTCTATTGAATTCCTGCAATTTATTTTAACAAGAGATCCCAGAAATGGTGGGCACTAATGTAGAAATGCAATTTCTAAAAAATGAAAAAATAAAGAGAAAGCAAAGAAAAGATATTACGTGGCAGTCTTTTTCCTTTTCCGTGGACGGTTGATCCTTACTGTGTTTGAAGCTTCCATGGGAGCAGGATCATTATCAACAGAGGGGCCAATTTTCATCAGGCATTCATAATTCCCTGAACTATTTAATTCATAATCAGCTCTTGGTATCTGCAAATTCATCCGATTTCGCAGTTGCATGTGATCTACACTGTCTCTATTGAGTTCATCAGAGAGCTCCAGTTCACTCTTCGCATGTACTATGTTAAAAGAGAAATTACCCATAGCATTCCTGCCTTGGGTGTCTGATTCATTGTTATCTAATGGTTCAGCCTTGACTTTGACCAAATTCAATACAGTTGAACCAGACACAGTATTTATGCTTGCAGGTGCATTATCAAGTTTATCACATGAATTTAACTCCAAGGATATTTCCTGAAATGAGCAAATTCGTTTATCAGTATTCAGAAGTAAAGAACAAGAGACATTTGTGACCAAAAAAAAAAACTTCCCATTGATACTTGTAAAAGTTCTTGTTTTCCCTTCACAGCAAGAACGGACTATTTTAAGGCAAATCAATCCAAGTTGATAAAGAAGATGCTATGGCTTTGGCTAGAGAGAGAAAGAGAGTACAAATCCCTCCACATGTTCCCTTGCAATTGCAATTTGCATTATTAACAAGTATTTTGCAATCTAAACTGACCTAGGCATTGAGCATCCCCCCCCCCCCCCACAATAATAATAATAATAATCTAGAATAGGTTTTGCAGCAATAAACTTAATTCACGGACTACTCATAATGAGATTTACTCTCTAACAGATGCAGAAGCAAGAATCCAATAAGTGAAGATCAAGGAGCATCACTACCAAAAAGGGGATAATCTGGAAAAGTTCATTACATAGTGAAAAGCCACCCCATTTTCTCAAAATTTGCATTTAAAATATGAGTATACCAGCAGTCTTCAAGGATGTATGAAAATTTACACTATAACAATGCAACAAATGGATGAAAAATTACCTCCAGCTCTGGCTTTTCCATCCTCAACATTTTCCTGAAAAGTAACAACAGAGTAACAATAAAGGGAAAATGTTTAAGGAAAAGGCATAGAGTTTGAAGTACAAGGCTTCAGAAATTTGGCGCATAAAAAAAAATATACCTTGATAGCAGCATCCTGAGTCGCTCTTTTAGTACAATGTGATCCAGATCATCTACAGAGTCATTGGAATTATTAATCTTGAGCTTCAGTGCTTCAACAGTAGCACCAAAGGAGCTACTTACGCTGCCTCCTAATGAACTCTGCAAGTAATCAAATCCTCACCTTTTACTTTGTTAGATTTCTTCCCATTGAATTTTGGGGAATGTGTGCACAAATTGGCATCAAATTTTCTCCAGTTCAACAGCGTTAAATATTGGTTTCCAGACGTGTTACCTGATCTGACAAGTTGCTATTTACTTTGGTCCCATGGCTGTCACAATCTCCTTGCATGGCCAGTTGTTGGCGAGCAGTTACATTTTGTGAACATTTACCAGCTGCATCACAATCCGCCTGAATTTTATTGCATGCTACTACTGGATCAACTCCCAAAGAAACATTAGTTTCATGACTTTGTGACTGCACCAACTGCTGATCTATCTCTTTTTTGACAGAGGAAACAGGAGCAGTGGAACAGCCCTGCAAGGTACACATGTTCTGTAAAGGAAAATGGCAGCACACAAAAGAGCAATATTATCAAGGCAACAGGCGACACTAAGGCGATAAAGGACCCTATTGCCTTAGGCGAGAGGCGAGGCAACGCCTTTTTGAAGTGAGGCGCCATACTAATGTATAAACATATATATATATATATATATATATATATTTATGTGTGTATGTGTGTGTAGGCGTGTATGTATAATGTAAAGATATTGCATTAATTCCATTTTAATTAGCTAGTTGGCACAATTATTAGGATATATATTTCTAATGACTTAGTTGAATTACACACATACTTATATATATAATCTTTTTTTTAATATTGGAATATACTAGGATATTGGAAGTCAACTATGTACATATATATTATTTCTCTCCTAATTAGTTAAGATGTATACACACCTATAATTATGATAATTAATTAGAAATATATCCCTAATTAGTTAGCATAATTACACGGATATACATCTCTAATTAACTAGCTCAATTATAGGACATAAATCCCTAATTAATTAGTATAATTATAGAGATATATCCTCTAGTTAGTACTTAAAATTTAATTCTCCAAGCAGTTGCTACAAAAGGAAATATGAATTAGGATTTAATCCTTAAAAAGAAAAGGAAAAAAAATGAAGGCATGCACATTTTCAAGAGGCTGCGAGGAAGTAAGAAGCCTCACCTCATCCAGGTGAGGTGAGGCTGCCTCGCCCAACACCTTTTGGTGCCTTTAATAACACTGCAAAAGAGGTGCAAGCACTAGCTCAGCCATTTCAAACACGGATTCGTCAGTCACTGAGGTTGTGGTACGAGTACGAGGTCAGTGCAGTACGCGAATTAATGAAATATGGGATACGTAGGGAGGTAGGCTTAATAGGTATGCTAATTCACTAGTGATAAGTTTAGTTGGTTTGCCAATTTAATTTGGGGTATGTAATTTATGTTTATGCAATGCAATATAATATTTACATAATTATATATGTGATAAATAATTGATAATATTTATATTTTTTGAAAATATCTTAAAGTTTAACTAATAAAATAGTAATTTACACTCACAAGTTAACATTGCTACCTATTCCACTAATATTTAAATCTACTACCTCACTTAAAATATTTAAAATGTATTTTTCTTTTTGTTTTTCCTTTGTTATAGCCTGCCTTTCTTCTTCTTTTTACTTCTCTTCTTTTTCTCCTTGTGTCTGCATGCTATTGCAACATGCATATTTGTTTATCTTCTTTCTTCTTTCCTTCCATCTTTTCATATTTTTTTTTGGAACCTCTATCTTAGTGACTTAAATCGCATCTCTCAATGATTTGGAATGCAAAACGGCAAAAGTATCACGTTTCAGTACAAAATACGGAACGCTGTCCATAGGAGGATTGAGAGAATCCGTTAACTATGAGATTTGTTCTATTCTACACCTATATTTCCTAACATCCTAGTCATCTCAAACTCCTAATTTCAACCACAAGCATTAGCAGTCTTGTCATCTCTTGCCTAAGTTCTATAACATGAAATTCATCAAAACTCGGGAACATCTTAAAGTTAATCTACAACTTAATTGATAGCTAATTTGCACATTAAGCTTGAGCTCATTCTCATGCAGACAAATGGCATAATATCTCATCATAAACAAGACAACAAACTTGAATTTGGGATTGTTTGGAGTGGAGAAAACTTGGGATTGTTTGGAGGGGAGTTTGGCATTATGAACGATAATTTTTGGCAATACAAGGAGCATATTCATCATCTTCTTTTTTTTATTCATCATCTTCTTTCCAATAGGACTCCAATTGCTTAAGAATAAAAACACAGTGAAATGCCTTTTTTACATGAATACAAATAAGTGAAAAATCAACTCGAAATTTTATTAACAGTACAAATATTAGAATCAAAGCCACCAAGAACTACCTGCGAATCACGTTCCTCGTTTCCCTTCTTTGTAACGATCTTTTGAGGACTGTAAATTAGTAATTAAAAATCCCTATCAAAGCTCTTTAACACCAAACAACAAAAGTTTCAATATCGAAGACACATAAAGATAAGCTTCAAAAGAAATCACTTTACGTTGATTGACTATCAGGCGAGCATGAATTCAGCTTCCTTGCCATTAAAAGCTGACGCCGAAACGCCAATGGAATATAATCGAGTTCACAGACCCAATCAATGTCACTAGTTTCACAGTCGGCTTTACTCGAAAATCCATTAGAATCGCACAATTGAGCCATCTTTTTTCTTGCTCCAACTTTCTATTGACAAGCTAATCCATGACGAACCTTCTCTGCAAACTATCAACCAAAAGAAGACGAAACTGAAGGAAATGCAGTTATTTGGAGAAGATTCTAGGTAGGTTTGTAGAGCATAGGATTTGGAAAAATTGAGTGAGAGAGAGAGAGATGAAAGAGGGAAGGAAGACCTGTTATGAGATGGTAACAGGGAGTAAAGTCAGCGGCAACCGGCGAGAGTGAAGTGAGTCCGGCTGGTCACTCTAATTGGCGCGAGAAAGAAGGTGAAAAGTTCCGAGCAGGGTCGCCGGAGTAAACACAGCTTTGATCCGAAAAATGGACTTCCACTCGAACCCGCCTCCGGTCTATGTTATCAAAAAGGCCAAAAATTCAAATCAGCCCGTAACTTTTTACTAAATTTAAACAAGTCTAATTTATTTTTTTTTAAAATATTTAGTTTTACGTTCTAATTTTATAAATAATTATTTAATTTAACGATGAAATATAGTTTTGTATTTTTATATATTAAAATTAATTATCATCTTAATTAATAAAAATTAAAAATATAATTCTAAAATAGTAAAATAATTAATATTTAAGATTTAAAATATTTTATTATTAAAAATGATACTTTATTAAGTCATGATTTATTTGTATTTAAATACAAATTTCTCAGGATTTCATTTAATAAATAAAATAAAATTAAAACTTATTTGAATACTTATTGAGACTTTATTTTGTTATCAAATATTTATTAATTGACGAATAAGTAATTGTCCAGTTGTAAGACACACGATACTCTTAAAAAATATATACTGTTGAAAAGAAAAAGAAACCATGAAATGTACAGTGCCATGTATTAAATTTAAATATGAAATGTTAATAAAATAATATTATTTGCACTCTTGGTCCTTGCCACCTCGGCACTACTCTTTTTAGTTCTGCGCATAGTATGATCCAATGACGAGGTTCTCGTGGGTTCACAGCTTAAGCTTGATCTGGTTTGACTTTTAATTAGGACTCCAGGGCCCAGTTGTGGGAGATAACTTGCATCGGTCTCAGACCTGCGTAAATTAGTCTATAACTTTTTTTATCAATGAATATTTCTCCAATCTTGATAAAAATAAATAAAAATTATGAAAAGAACAAAATATGAAATAATATCATTTGCATTTGTAATTTTCACCCCAATAAAATATTTTTTTTTGAAGCACTGCATATTAAAGTGAATTCTGTGGCAAACTTTTATAATACACTAGTTATTATAATCACTTGCAAATACCAAACGGCTCCATTGATCTTCTTAAAATGCGCAATTAGATTCCTCAGATTTTTATTTTATTCATTTGGAGAGTACACCTTTAAAGCTATCTAATTGAGATTTTTATATTTATTTTACTGATAAAAATATAATATTTTTTATATGTTTACACATTTCAATGAATTATTTTAACAAGTATATAGTTGTTGTTCTTCTTAAAAAAATTATTATAAGAAAATTTATTTACATAAAAAATAAATTAATAAGATCTTATAAAAATATAATTATCATATGTTAAATCTATAAAGATTTAATATTGTTTTATAAATTAAACATTCGATTTGATTTTTATTAATTTAAATAACATTATTTTTTAATATATTTATTTTCATATATATATATATATATAATTAAAAATGTCATAATATTTTTAACTTAACATTTATAAAATGATTATTTTACAAAACATAAATATATTTTTTATGAAAATTAATAAGATAAAATATGGAAATTTTATAAATTTAAATTTACTTATATATAATAAAATTATAGAATTTTATTTTATTTTATTCTGAATAAATAATCGTAAAAACTAGCAATAAGATGATGCAGATGAAAAAGATAGGGGTTTTTTTTTTCCCTTCTTCTCTCTAATCAAATGCATAATCATTTTACCCAGCTCCAGAAAACTAACAAAATCAATCAGGAGATTCATAAAAACCCTTATGATCCTGTTCCAATCAAAACGGCTTATCTTTCAACTGACCGTTTTAGAGGCAAAGGTTATGATGATTATGAAGAACTGAAAGAAAAGAAGAGTGATATGATCAAATGATTTTGGACATTATTAACAGAGAAAGTAAATAATGAAGAGATGAAAAAAAGGAAATAATGATTTTGGGCATTTAAAAGAATTATTATTATTATTATTGTAAAAACCAAAGGACAATAAATTTGACCGTTGAGACCAGGTGGGTGTCCCCACTTCTAAATCTTGTTTGTATCTTTCTAAAGAAGTGGGTCCCATCCTATTTGCCTCGTCCTCTCACCAATTGCACACTCATTTTCCCTGCAGAAAAAGCCTACAAAAGAAACGGCTAGCACGCACCCGATGGCCATTCCCATGAAAAGAAAACAGCAAGGACAAGAAAAAGTGCCTTGGGTTTCTTAACATAAATACTCTGTGGCATCTGCTGATCATATCTTCACCGTCCATTCTCTGACAATCTTTCCACGTGATCAGTGAATCCATTCGCTTCCTCCTTCCCCTCTATATTTCTTACATCTTTGCCCCACCTTCTTTTCTTGGTTTTCTTTGTTACTACTTGACATTATTCTCACTCTCACTCTCCCTCACTCTCTCTCTACATTATTGGGTTTTATTTCATTCTCTTTTTCAGATTCTTGGGAGATGATGTTTTGGAAGATTGAATCTATGGCTGATGTGTTTATACTCCTGCTTTTAGCTGTTTTTGTTGTTGCAGCAGCTGATGAAGGTGAGGATTTCCCAGCTTTCCATTTCTTGTTTGCTTTGCTTCCCTTTTGTATACCCATCTATATTTTAGATTTGGATATAAATACATGAGATGAGAATGTGATTTCCATTTCTTCAATTTTGTTTCATATTGTCTGGATATGTTTGTTGGAGCTACTATAACTCTCTTGGCTCCATGGATGTGCCTGTGTTTCTACTTTCTTTTAGTTTTGGCAGGCATGAGCAGAAATGCTTGGTGGGTATGAGAAAAATTGCTTATTTGTTGTGATCTTCTATGAAGTTTGGTAGCTAGATATTAAATTAGGAAATAAAGAATTTACAGAAGGAGGGGAGGGGAGGTAGAGGATGTTTTAAATATTGCTTATTAAATGCTGAATGTTCTGTAATTAAAAGCAAGTGTGTTATGGAGGACAGCTGGTTCTAGATTTTATCTACTTCCTACTGTGATGGGAGCAGGACGAAATTTGCTGATAAGGGAAAACTCTTGCCCCTGACTAACTACATAATCTCCTAAATGCCAACCTTCTTCAACATGTATGAAATAAACAAGTAAATATGAAAAAAAAAAATCAGTATCCAATAGGCATCAGCTCCCTTTGCTCTCCAGCCCATAATACATTTACTTCTGCTCTCTTGTTCTTTCATTCTTTGGTTATGCCTTGGTAGTACAAACAGTCAAAGAAGAATTAGAGAATTTGGACACTTTTTTCTAGAACTTGGCACCAGGTTGAGGGATGGCGGGAGCACCCATGTCCATGTCTCTCTCTCTCTCCCTCTGCTGATACAGTAGTATTTTTTTTTTTCTTATATAATCTGCTTTTGTTATCTACAACATAGAATTAGTGCATGCATGTTGCATATATTTTTAAAATTACCTTTAAATATATGATTCTATATTAATTAAATGATTACATATAATAATTATTATCTCAATTTATTTTCCTTTTTCTTAGTGCGTACCCATCTCTAAGTGCTCAAGGGTTGTAGCATATAATTAAGCTTGTAGGTTGAAGGTTCTAAGCATATCCATTCGTTCTCATCTGTTGTGTTTTATATTGTACGTGGGATGATTGATATTCGAGTGGATTTAATCTTTCTGTTTCGAAACAATTGATTCATGTTATGCTTTAACGTGTTCCTTAACTTAGATTAGCCTTCAACAAAGTTAGCCTGGCCTAGTTTACAGGCCACGGATTATGATTCTATTTCTGATATAGAACTAAGGCCATTATCTTCATAACCAGCGCCTGTATTTGCTTTAGTTGCTTCGTTATGTTTTATTTGAATCCAATGCGTATGCATAATTGGAGATGTTTGCTTCAGCTAAAATCAGTATTATAATGGGCGTTCTCTTGCTTGCAGCACCATTTATTGGTGTTAATATTGGAACAGACCTCTCTGACATGCCCCACCCAACTCAAGTAGTAGCACTCCTCAAAGCCCAGCAGATCAGGCATGTCCGGCTCTACAATGCCGACCGTGGGATGTTAGTTGCACTTGCAAATACTGGCATTCAGGTTATGGTCTCCGTGCCTAATGAACAGCTCTTGGGCATTGGTCAATCAAATTCCACTGCAGCTAATTGGGTCTCCCACAATGTTGTTGCTCATTATCCAGCCACCAACATCACAGCCATCTCAGTGGGTTCTGAGGTTCTCACTGCCCTTCCAAATGCAGCACCAGTCCTTGTCAATGCCTTGAAGTTCATTCACTCTGCCCTTGTGGCATCTAATCTAGATCGCCAGATCAAAGTTTCAACACCCATCTCTTCCTCTATTATCCTTGACTCTTTCCCACCTTCTCAAGCTTTCTTTAACCGTTCATGGAACCCTGTTTTGGTTCCCATGCTCAATTTCTTGCAGTCGACAGGTTCATACCTTATGCTCAATGTATACCCTTACTATGATTACATGCAATCAAATGGCGTGATTCCATTAGATTATGCACTCCTCAAGCCTCTTGCTCCCAACAAAGAAGCTGTTGATGCTAATACACTTGTCCACTATTCCAATGTCTTTGATGCAATGGTTGATGCTGCATACTTTGCTATGGCTTTTTTAAACTTCACCAACGTTCCTGTCATAGTGACTGAATCTGGCTGGCCATCGAAAGGCGATTTTAACGAGCCAGATGCAACAATAGAAAATGCCAATACTTACAACAGCAATCTGATCAGGCATGTTTTGAACAAAACTGGAACTCCCAAACACCCTGGAATTGCAGTTAGTACATATATTTATGAGCTCTACAACGAGGATTTGAAACCTGGACCAGTCTCAGAGAAGAACTGGGGATTATTTAATGCAAATGGAGAGCCTGTTTACATATTGCATTTGACTGGGTCAGGATTGGTGTTGGCCAACGACACAACTAACCAAACTTACTGTTCTGCAAAGGAAGGTGCTGATCCAAAGATGCTACAGGCTGCTTTAGATTGGGCATGCGGGCCTGGAAAGGTCGACTGCTCAGCTCTTTTGCAGGGAGAATCTTGCTATGAACCAGATAATGTAATTGCACATGCAACTTATGCTTTTGATAGTTACTATCATCAAATGGGGAAGGCTCCTGGTACATGTGACTTCAATGGTGTGGCAGCTATCACCACCACAAATCCAAGTAAGTCATAGTTACTTGAGCATAGAATCTGCATCTCCTTTTGTTATTTCTTTCATCATATAGTAATCAATTTGTTCCAATGGTGTAGGTCATGGCACATGCATATTCCCAGGAAGGTAAACACCTATATTGCCGAATAACCTTACTTTCTTGTATAATATCTTCAAGCTTTGCATAATTGGATGGTTTTGAAATTTTGGTTGCAGCTCTGGCAAGATCAACGGTACCCTGGTGAACATTACTGCTCCATCAATGAATTCCACAAGCTCAGATTCTCCTGCTCAAAAACTTTATAACAGCAGATACTTGAGCATCTCAATGCTTCTGAGAGTTGTAATTTGGATCCTAGCTGTGTTGTAGAGTGGTTATATGGTGAAATGTTTTGATTTGCTACTCCACTCATTCAAAATTTTTGTAAAAGATTTCCATTAAATCACCTCTTCACTTTGTGGAGGTCTGAATGGGTAAGCAGCAGGGAGGTATTTGTAGGTTAGTGGTAAATTGATTTTTGTACAAAAGAAGCTGAAAATCTTAGACCAATTTATGGCTTCAACTGAATTCTATTATTATTTTCAATGAGAGTTGCGATTTTAAAGCATTATTATTCATTCCTCCAACTGAATATTTGTTTGGTAATTGAAGTGGATATGATGCTTTATTCATTGGATGACCTACATGATTTTTCACCAATAATTGTTTCCCATTCATCCAAATCTCCTTGAACTTGAATTCTCTATAATTAAGCTAATTATACAATAACACTCAAAAACAGTGCTTGCCTCCAAGAGCACTGTATAAATCCCATCGAGAAGGAAGAATATTTTTTTTTAAAAAAAAATATATAATAGCTGAATAATAATTAATAATTATTTTTCATGAATCATATTGCATAAATGTATGAACTTGACTTCTGATATAAAAAATAAAATTTTATTTGTTTAATTATTTTGGAAAATAATTATTTAGGAGTGGATTTTATTTGTTTAATGCATTACTCTATTTTCTTAAAAAAGAAATTTATCAGTAATTATCCTTTATTTTTTTAAAAAAAAACTAATCATAAAAAGATAATAAGTAAAATAAAATAAAAGCAAAATAACTTGCATTATATTTCACCTAAATTTAGTTTTTCATCCGTTCATAGCAGTTTACCGCCGTAATAATAGTAAACCAGTACCACTTAGCCCGATTAGAAACCGCTAAACGAGACGTGCGAGTGGGATTGCACACGGACAAATGGACCCGTTCCAGAAAAACCCTAATCCTGTGGCTATAAATCCACCACTGAACTACTCAAGCCTCCAAGTCATATCTTCTTATAGTATCAGTCTCTGTCTTCTCTTGTGTGATTCTATGATTTTATATTTTTAAGTTTGTTTCCCTGTTTGTGTCATCTATGGATCTGATGTTTTTAATCAACAAACAAGCATCTGCCTATGATTCTCTGTGTTTTGTGATTATATAGCTCAGAGAATACGAAGCGATGCGAAAGCAAAGGTGCTCATGGACAAGCAGATTTATGTTTTCTATGGATTCTTGCTTTTTCTCGTGAGTTCCACAAATTCTCTTTATTTGTTTGTTTGCTCGATGATGATTGAATTTGCTTTAACCACACCGAAAATAGGGTTTGGAGGATGTTTATTTGGATCAGCCTTTGTTTAAGGCAAGTAGCAGTGCTTTTTTGTGCTTGATGGACGCTTGATGAGTCTTTTTTCTAGGGGAATGGAGGTTCACTGGATCTCCGTCTTTTAGAGAGAAGAAGAAGGCTCTGTCAAGCACTAAGAAGTAGCTAGTTTGGTTTAATCAGAGGAGGATTTGGATTCCTCTTTCAAGCTCTCTCCTGTGGACAAACTTTGGCCTTTCAACTGAGAGCAATCAAGTTTTTTTTCCCCTTTTAATTGATCTATTGATCTGATATTCACCATTAAATCAATGGTAAACAAGAATTAATGTAGCGTATTTTATGCATATTTTTATGGGCTGTAAAAAAATTAAATGGACTAATTTTGGAATAATGGAAGAAAGTTGATATTATTTCATTTCAGTAATTTACCTTGACACAAATTCAAGGATTGAAGAGTCTCTTTTTTCTATTTTTACAATTAGCTCTCGTATATGTTCCACTCCAACGCCCGACCCTTTCAGTGAGAAGGAGAAGGCTTTGGTGCAGCAGAAGGAGAAGGCTTTGGTGCAGCAGAAGGAGAAGGGAGATTGGGAAATAGGAAGGAGAAGAATTTTTCAGCTAGTACTTGATTTGCTGCATCAGAAGGATGAAATGCGTCCCAGAAAACATATTCCTTGCGATTTTTGCATAATTTTGAGTTGGGCAAGCATAAACCTCCAATGCTCGTATCCACATTGCAGCATGATGTGTTTGACACTTTGAAACCTGAGAATGAAAAATCATTATCTAATTCTGAGAATTACTATTAAACATAATAAATAATATGAATTTGAAATTTTGAAATAATGGGTTGCGTTGACCATTTTTTTTTTTTGAAATAATTTGTGTTAAGCTGTGTAATCTAGGTGGTATGACCATAGACTCTGTTAATTCAGTTTTATTGGAAAAGGGAGCACGTGAATAAGCTAGTGAAAGCTGAAATTACCATAAGCTGTAGGATTATTGATCAAATCCAGAACATCTCCATATGTGTCTGCAAACAAGAAATTGGCATTGGGGAGTCGTTGGTTCAGAGTAGTTAAGAGCTTCTGTACTCTGGAGTTGAACTCCAATGTCCATTCATTCACTCGCTTCAAGCATATGCCTTTTTTGGATTTCCTTCTCTGAGAAGGAATGCATCCCAGAGGCCCAAGTCCATGGAAAACTATTTTTCTTGCACCTAGTTGATATAGCCTCTGCAAACCAATCAATTTCAGGACTCAGGACACTCTGAGGGAACAAAGTGTTTATAAGAAAATGGAACTGAAGGAGAATTTCTCACCAGAAGTTGTTGATCTAATGTGGAGATCAAGAGTTCCAGAAATTCATCGGGTGTGTACTGTTGTGCATCTACCAAAAATGGCTGCAGAAAATTGTTCACATAGTCATTGCTGCCTGCAAACACAACCAAAATTAAATGTTTGGGGACGGACTTGTGGCAGAAGCTAAATGTTATGCCAACCTACCAATGCCAATGAAATACAGGGCCTCATTGCAGTGCTTGTTAGCAGCGGCTTCTCCTATTTTCCTCTTGATTACTTCTTTAGTTTTCTTAAAGCAATTAATCTGATCATCAAAGGACAATCTCTGAATCTGTAGTATGTACAAATTACGGAAAAACAATCACATATTTGGAGTTGAAACCGCTAAATAATTCAGTTAAAAGACATAATGTTTTGCAATAAAAATGAAATTACAAAATAAAGTCCCGTATCATTAAGAATTCCTGCTCCACCAGACGCATAATTAACCCCTTTTAGCAATGCATCATCATTCTTTGACAAGGAAAGGTAAGGTGGTGGTGATTGAATCCCAAGTTTTTCAGCTTCAAAGTCCCAGAAAATGAAAGAAAATAAGTTAGCCAGCTTAAGAAAGAGAACATTCATGCTATGGTAAAGAAATAAAATCAGTGAGATGAAGAATATACATATTATATCCCCAATAGTCCTCCCATTTGTGAACCTTCCGGTGGCCTGCCCACCGGAAAAATCAATCCCATACCATGGATAATCAGACCTTGCAAGAGAGTATTGAAGGTAATTATTGTTTCCGACTTCTGTCAACGAGTCACCAAACACATATGTGACTACTGGCGCAGCAGAAACTAGAGAAGTTGTTGCTGATGCAAAAATTAATGCAGCTGCTAAAGCTATCAATTGAACTGTTGCCATCTTCCAATTGCCACTTGATTAATTAATGAATACAAATGTTTAAAGGGAATTGCAATGAGTGGGTGGATTTATAGCATGTTAATGGCGATTCTTGGTAATTTTAGTCATGCCTAGTTCCCCAAGTTTGCACATATTAGGTGATTAATTTCCAAACCATAGAAAATGCTAGTTCTGTATAGGAGGACTCCCATTTTAGAAAGTGTAGATTTTCAAGTTTTTAGTAGTTTATATTTACTCTCTAGCAGTTGGCCAAACTCAGCTCATTAAGTCAGTATTGTTAGTTTTATTAGGTATTGGCCTTTGTAAACCACTTGACTGAACACTTCAAGAAACACTGTCTCATAGGTATAATCTCTGTCTGTTCATTGAACGCAGGGATATGCTTTTCTTGTTTTTCTGGTTCTGCTGATCTTGCTATTCCAAGTCAAGATTTTGTGATGCAATCCAGGGATGAAGAAGAAGAAGAATGCAAATATCATTAAATACCTAAGCATCTAAAATATTATTGCAATTAAATGGACGACTCATTTTTATCTTATAATTATAAAAAGAACTCTCTGGTAATTTTCTTGCAAATTTACAATATATGTGTATCATGTTAGGCATGCCTTTACTCGCAGAAATTTTTTTGTTTTATTGAATTATAGAGGATGTAATACTTTCTTTACCAGTAAAAGAACATGTAATGGTTAATGTCTTGGAATCATCTTAAATATTTTATTTAATTTAGATATAAACAATCATATTTTTTGAGAAATCACATTAAAACAGTAAAAATAATATCTTTTTATTGAATTACTTTTTTTATTCTATAATTTTTGTTTATTTTATTTTTTTACAAATGTTAAGAAAGACAATTTCTTTTATTAATTTTGTATTCATCTTAAAGACATAAAACTTTATTAAATAATAAGAAATATTTTAAAAGATTTCTTGAAAATGAAATAAAATTAAAGAAGGTTATAATAATTATTTTATATGTTATTATAATAAAAAACTAAAATAAATAATAATTTTTTAAAAAATAGATAAAAGTTATAAAATAAGAGTATAAAAGATGGAATACTTTATCGTAAAAAAAATACATATAATGGTTAATGTCTTGGAATAGTTTTAAGTATTTTTTTAATTTAAATATATAATTATTATATTTTTTGAAAAATCACAACGCATATCCGTCCGTTTCATATTTTTATCTATTTTAATTTTTCACATATATTAAAAAATATAATTTTTTTATTAAATTTTTAGTTATATTTATTTTAAAAATATTAAATTTTATTAAATGTTAAAAAATATTTTAAATAGTTATAACCATTAATAATTGATTATTTTAAAAATAAAATAAAATAAATTATAATAATTAATTTAAAAAAAATAAATAAAAATTATAAAATGAAAAAATAATGATAATTAAAAATTAATAAAGCCTTCATGTAAATTAAAAATATAAAAATAATAAAAATAAAAAAATCGTGTTGAAAAAGCAACTACTATAAAGGAATAAATGAAAATAAAATAATTACAGTAGCTAATTAGCAACTGTAATTTTAAAACAAAATTTAAAGTTAAAAAGTAGATATAGAAAAAGTAAAAGAGGAGACTTTTACGAGTTAAATATGAAATTGCCGTAAGCAATTAGGATAGTTGAACCACCTTAATGCGTAATTTCATTGGCAGAATAGTTAAGATCCATCTGGAACATTTCGTAGAGAAGCATGAGTCCTTTTTATTTGGCCTAACATCTCAATTTTATCTGATTGGATCTTTTAATTTTAATTAATTGTTATATATTAATTAGAATGTCAAATTTATTTATTATATAAATAACACTAATAAAAATTTAAATTTAAAATCTCCCATCTACATAAATGACTTTCAATACTTATATTATTTCATTTAAAATTTAAAATTTAAAATTTATAGATTAAATATTTTTAATTTATTATAAACATTATATTTTATTCTAATATAATTAAATAAACATGAAATAATCAATAAATCGCACAAAATGAAATTATAAGACAGAAAGAAACTACACGAAATAATTCCAATGCAAATAAGAGAGAAAAATTCAATAAAAAGGGGTAAAATTCAAACAACAAATGACAAACAAAATGAGAAGCACAAATATTAGTAGCACTTTTGGGAATGATGAGGAAAGTCTTAGGGTGCGACGGCTGAGCTCACCGTCACACTCACACAAGTAGCATCATCGTATTCGTAGCCATTATAGGAAAGTTTCGCCCTTCCAGAGTTGGGTTTTCGACGCTTACGGTTGTGAAATGAAATCGATGGTTACGACTGATGTGACTTTCTGGCAGCCAG
This sequence comes from Manihot esculenta, assembly GCF_001659605.2. NCBI lineage: Eukaryota > Viridiplantae > Streptophyta > Magnoliopsida > Malpighiales > Euphorbiaceae > Manihot > Manihot esculenta. The sequence goes on along the minus strand of NC_035162.2, from coordinate 5,861,648 downwards.
TGGTTTGCCAAGGATACAACTTATCCTCTGTACGAATAATAAAAGGCTCTACTAAGTAATTATTTTAAACACGGTTATTAGTGTTTTTATCGAGTAAAATACTATTCCTTCTGCTTTATAATTTTTATTATTTTAAAACTATTTTTTTTAAATTATAATAATATATAATTTTATTTAATTATCTTATTTAAAAAAAAATTAATTTTTTTATTATTTAATAAAATTTAATATATTTAATATGAATATATTTAAAAAATAATAAAAAAATTATATTATTTAATACGTGTAAAAAAATAAAATAGATAAAAATTATAAAAAAAATATTAACTTTTGTTAAATATTTGGTAACTATCATTAAAATTATTAATAAATATTAAAATAATTATTGTCTTGATAATTTTTATCTATATATATTTTTTTGGCATTAAAATGGTTTTCTAGCATTACACTCTTACCGAAAAAGGCTCTTTTTATAAGGATTTGAGACATCGATGTGGGAGTAAAATATAAAGGTGTTTTTTTTTTTCCACGTATCAGTTAAATGGCAAACTGATGACTTAGTGATCCAATGCAAGATTTTACTCGCTAGTGGGTGTGACAGTTAAAAAGATATTCAGAGAAGCAAATTCAGTTACGGATTATTTGGCAAAGAATGGAGCTGTAGATTCTACTGGTTTATGTTGGCTGAACTCAGCACCCATAGGTGTTCATTATCTTCTTTTAACTAATACTCTTGGTATTATAAGACCACGAGGATTGTAATTGGGTTAATTCCCTCATTTGATTGAAAAAATGTATTAAGGTGTTTTTTGCTTTTATATTAATGGGAAACATTAAAAATATGGATGCAAGAATTAATACGTAAACTTTATTAATCTTAGACTAAGTAATGGCATCTGTGTTATGTCCTAAGGCTGAAGACAAGCATCCAGAATCTCCAGATTGTATTTCCAAAACAAAAATATTTACAACTCCTTGCATCAATTGTCAACTTCATTTCTCTCTCTCTCTCTCTCTCTTTCTCCCCAACCAGCCACTAGGACCAGCTCACCTTCCGTGTGAACTGCCATTAAAGTTTCTTTCGCAAATCCTCTGTTATGAAGCTTCTTCCATAATCGATTACCCATTTTCTTCCTCCTCTTATTAAATCCAGAAGGATTCATATTCTTATCTCCTTCAGTGGACAAGCACCCGCCTTTTTTATGCTCCGAATTTCAAGGATAGCACCCTCCAGCTTCCAATTAGATCCCAACCGCGTTTTGCGCTCCTGTTTTTCCATTTTCAGTCTAAATGTCAGTCGCATGTGGAGTAGAATGCGTGGTCGTTTTAGGCTGCATGCGATGGGCCTGGAAGCGCTGCACCTATGTGGGCTCCGACGATAGTGCTTCCTGGACTTCGGCCACTAAGGACGAATTCGAACCAGTTCCTCGAATCTGCAGCATAATCCTCTCTGTCTACGAGACCGACACCGAACATCCCCAGTTCTCATCGCCTCTCGATGCCAAGTGTCTAATCAAGAGAGTTACCTACGAGCAGACCCTCGGTCGTGCGCCTCCTTATATCATCTATGTCGATCATGAACACAGAGAAATCGTGCTTGCAATTCGTGGGTTAAATTTGATCAAGGAAAGCGACTACAAATTGCTGTTGGACAATCGACTGGGGATGCAAAAGTTTGATGGGGGTTATGTGCATCATGGGTTATTGAAGTCTGCAGTATGGTTGTTGAATGAAGAGCGAGAGACATTGAAGGATCTCTGGGAGAAAAATGGGAAGGAATACACTATGGTGTTTGCTGGACATTCTCTGGGGTCTGGTGTGGCTGCCTTGTTGACGATTATTGCTGTGAATCATGGAGATCAATTAGGAGGAATTCCCAGGAACAAAATCAGGTGTTATGCTGTGGCTCCAGCTCGATGTATGTCACTTAACTTGGCGGTTAAGTACGCAGATGTGATTCACTCCATTGTGCTGCAGGTTACTACCTGATTTAGATACTTGTGTGCCTGTCTCTTATCTTTGGTTTTTCTCTTAGCTCATGATTCAATTGAAGCTGTTGATTGTGATCGTTTTGATGGTTTCTTGAATTTACTGATAATCTTGGCTTCATGGTATCAACAATCAATGAGGATAGGATTTTTTATTTTATTTTTTTGTGGGGGTTGGGGGTTACATGGGGAAAGAAAGCAAAGAACAGCACTAATCTGCAAATCCATTAATCTCTCTAAAGACGTCGGGATATCTGAGTTCCCCATCCAACCGTAATAAGTTCTAAATAACATTGGAGACCAATCTGAACATGAAGGGCTCCTCCAAAAAATGACTGAAGAACCATCACATTCCGCCATTATTATATTCAAGCACAGTTGATGGGCTAACTCTAAACCCTTACCTATATAGACCATAATTCTGCCCCTAAAACTGAAGAGACAATCGTCTGTAACTTGCCAAAGCATCTAGGATAATCGTCTAACAGAGTTTCATATCACAAGAGACCAATTCATAGTTGATCTTGGAGATTGATGTTCAAGCTTAGATATAGCTGAATGTCTATTTATTTTGGTCTCTTAGCCAAAGAAATGAAGTAGAATGAGGATTTTGAATCTGCGAATCTATGTTTCAAATTTATAATTATTTTATAGACTCTTTTATCCATCTAGGTTTTGTTGCAAGCCTATTTTCTTTTACTCATTTGTCTACTAACATTTCTCTTCTGAGCTACATTTGTGTCAAAGTCATTTAGATTCTGATTCTTTTTGATGTTATATATATTCTGATTCTTTTTGATGTTATATATATTCAACTCTGTTTTAGTATTACTGAGCTCTACTTTGACATAATCTTGTTATTCTTATCCAGGATGATTTCTTACCAAGAACAGCTACTCCACTGGAAGATATTTTTAAATCAGTATTCTGGTTTGTTTTTTTTTCTCCAATAACTTAATGCAGGCTAGTTATGTTTTTCATTCTACTATACAAAATCATCTCCCTTTCAGACTTAGTGGAGTGAATTATCATCATTATCTTTTAAATCGGGTGCTCTCGCTTTTGTACAGCTTGCCTTGCTTGCTATTTTTGGTTTGCTTGAGGGATACCTTCATACCAGAAGGAAGAAAACTTAGAGATCCAAGAAGACTGTATGCACCTGGACGAATGTATCATATTGTAGAGAGAAAGTTTTGCAGGTAACATGTTCAATTAGTAGACTATAGCAATCTGCCTTAAGCTTGATCAGACTACTATTTTGTAACATGTCCCTTCTTAATGTGCTTATTGAGCTGTTAATTAACTTAATCTTAAGTTGAGCTGAGTTGTACTTCTGCCCTTTTGCATGGTCATATTCTTGAGGTCCTAATTGTTCATAATTAGAATGTCAATATGTTTCTTATGTCAATCACGTCATAGCATGTATCATGGGGTTGATTAGTTACTTGTTAATGTATTTCATTGTTGACTTGATACTGGCATAGGTTGGTCCTTTTTACTCTTAGAATGCCCTTCTTGTTACGCTTTCAACCCCAACCATAATCTGGTGTCAATGGCATCCATCCTTTCTTGAACGAAAAATCTGATTTTCTGAGTTTGTGAAAGCTACTGATTCTTTCTTAATGTGTTTTTGTGATATAAGTGCAAATTAATAATTGACCTAGCAATTTTGTGAGCTGAATTTCATTTATTTATTTAAATGTGAAATCTTTTTGAAGCTTTTCCATGTGATTCTTTGCTATTATTCTCCCTGACGTTATCTACTAGCGGAGGACATTATTTGCATAATAGCTTATTTATGTGTCATGCTTTTCTCGAGGCTCTGGACCTATGATGATGGGTGTTGGAGCAGACCTCTTGCAAATGTAACTTTAAACTAGATGAAACCAAAGAAGACATTTTATACAGCCGACTTCAACTACAACGGGATAAGGCTTTGTTGAGTTCTGTCCTAAACTTTGTTCCTTGTTCTCTGTCACAGATGTGGGAGGTTTCCTCCAGAGGTCAGAACTGCCATTCCTGTAGATGGAAGATTCGAACACATCGTCTTATCATGTAATGCCACATCTGATCATGCAATTATTTGGATTAAAAGGGAGTCAGAGAAGGCCTTGCAGGTAACATTTTCTCTTTGAACTTTGAAGTAATTTTGGTGCTCTCTGACATTATTTCATATTAGAAAGCAGTAATTCTGGGATTATCTTTTCTAAAATAGACTTGCGTTTGCACTCACTAACTCGGTGCAACAGCCTTTTTGTCTTTAGCTATTCAATATATTATATATATATATATATATATACGTATGCAAATTTCTCTGTTGAATGAAAGGAATTTTACTATAGTATTCAGCTACCTGAGGACTTTCAGGCTAACCTCTAACCTTGAGAACCTGCCTCTCAATATGATGATACACCAGCAAGTCAATTTGTAGTTGGCTTTTGTGTATGTGTGTGAGAGAAATTTTACTTCTTTCTGCCCTTGTCATTTTACTAAATAAATTTGTTGGTCTATTTTATGATATGAAGTGCTGTTTTTAGCTTCCTTCATTGATATAGTCTCTCCTTTAGTGTGCTTTTGGTTTTCCTCCCTATGAAAGAAGGAAGCAGCTCCCACCCTTCAATCTGTGCTCGATAGTTGAACCTGGTCTTCCCATTTATATTAGATGAGTTATGCCACATGGGCATTTAGCCACCATCACCTATATATTTCATGAGTCTATTGTTTCAGCCAAGTATTTTTTGGAACCTTTAGTGCTAACAAACATGAAATTAACTCATGCAAGATAACCAAAGTTGCTTCTATATAGTAATTTTATTGTTTATGTAATTGTGTCTGCATATCACTGTCAGATCAGAAGGAGCTTTCCCTTTAAACTTCTGGGGCTTGACATTTTTCTGTTGTATATTTAAAGACAGTCGACATTTTTAATTCATTGACCATCTGCAGACAATGATGGAAAGCAGTTCTGAAACTGTGACCACTCCTCCGAAAGTACAGAAAGTGGAGAGGTTACAGACACTTGAAAAAGAACACCAATATGCAATAGAAAGAGCTGTTAGTTTGAATATACCACATGCTGAGAGCATCACAGAGACAGAACCTATAGAGGCAGAGTCTTCCCATGGGGAGCATGAAGGCGTACATGCTTCAGAAACTAAATCAAAGCCCAGCTTTGCAAGGACAAAGTGGGATGAACTGCTTAATAAAGTGTTAGAGAAGAATGGGTTGGATGAGCTGGCTGCAAAGAAAGATGCAAATGCCCCCAAATAACAACCATTGCTTATCGTCGGTACACATGCATTGAAAGATATGTAGTGTGTTATTTGTTCAGTTTTGTACCCACGTTTCTGAATGTCGCTGTTTGTATATCTTCTTGTATAAGATAACTTGCAAAAATTATAGGAAATTATAGAGATACAAAAAATGCAACGTCACTAATTTCCTTTTTATTGTGATTACTAAACAACAGTGCGCTCAATATAACAGAATTAAATGACGATCGGTAAGGAACGGGTACTTCAACAAAGACGCTCTGGGTCAGGGGAGGCATTTCATCAGTCCTGGAATGTGGGACAGCTCTATGGACAATTAGGGTTGAGTTGTAATGCTTTTGATTATTTTTGTTTGTTTTTATAGGCTTCGAATTTAAATACAGAGGTATGCTTGGGAACCATTATGTCTCTGTGGTAATGAGTATTTGGCCCAGTTGTTGTACCTGGGGAGTCTTGTCCACGCCTTGATGTGGTTGACTCCTAAATGATCGACGAGGAAGCTAGGAGCTCTGCTCCACCAGCCTCCTTTAGGCAGTTGGACTTCTATTTATATACCGCTCTGTTGGATGGAATTTGGATCAGCTGAGCAAATTATTAAATTCACCCGGTATATGTTATGTGCATCCTCGTTCCTCGTTTATAAAGAGAACATTACTATTCATAATTTAAAGAAAAATTTAATTTTTGTGAGTGAAATTACACAACCGCGTGGTACACCTTGCTGATTAATAGTGCACAACGTTTTATCCTCAGGAAAAAGCAACAATGAGGATTTGAAGTGACTAAAACTTCTAAATCGATTTTCCCTCTCCCTCTTTTTAAACTTTGGAATTTATTCTTTCCTGATCTTCGGCTTTTAGTACCTTGTGTTTGGGCTTCAAAAGTTTTTTTTTATCTTTTTTATTTTTTAGTTTAGAGCTTGTACCATGTATGAGCCTTAGCATGGTTCCTACTAATTAAACCATTTTATCTTTTGAGAAAAAAAAGTGAGTAGTCTTTTATCCATTTTGCTTCCACCAACTTCCTTTTTTCCTCCAAATCTACCAACCCCATTTAGCGCTAATAAAATGTAGAGTGTCATATAACTAACGAGTTATAAAATAAATAAAAAAATCCAAATCACCTATTAGAGTGAGGAAAAATTCTTTTTTTTTTTTTATTTTCTCTATTGAAAAAATTAATTATTTTGCTTTTCTGAGCGTGAAGAAATCTCTACCTAGTTTAGAGAGTGGGTTACACACTTCTTAACTCCATGAGTATTAATATTTTTCTTTTGAATTTCTTAAATTCAATTATATATGTTGATGGTTTCAATCATATTTGCATTGTGTGCATTTTTTTATGTGTTTTTTTTGATATTTTCTTATAAAATGAATGGCTTTTACTTCATTTAGCTTTTTTGAGAAGAACGAGTTAGTTGGGATGCTTTTTACTTTTCCTCTTCTATATCTACTCCATCACATATATTATTGCAAGCTCATGATTTCTTATTAGGGAGGGATTTGCTTTTTTTTTTTTGGTATATAGTGTTTCTAATGTTTAAATTCACTCTCATGATAATCTACTCTTAAAAATTATCTATGCCACCGCTATCCTGAATGACAATACTCTTATTCTTCTAATTGCTATTGGTTCTAATATAGCCATATAATTACTTGACTTCTCCACCTCAGGTGGTTTTTCATAGTGAACCTAATATAGCTATATAAATTACTCGACTTCTCCACCTCTAATAGTTTTCCATGGTGAGCATAACTTAATGATTGTGAGTATAAGAGATGAGGGAACTAGCAGTAGAGGAGATTTACAGCTGTTTAGATGCCCTTAGTTGTTCAGCTTTTAGTAGTGTTGTATATTTGCTCTACATCAATGAAATTAGATTCTTATTTTTGATAAAAAAAGAAAAAGTTAATGACAAAAAAAAAATCCTACTTTTTAATTTTATTATAATTATATTTATATTTTTTATCCATTGAAATATCACATTTTAAAATTATCTCAATTGTATTCGCCTTTATTTACAGTTACATTTTTATTTTTTATCAATTAAATTTTATTCTACTTATAAATAAAAATTTATAAAATTACTTTTTTTATTATTAAATATATTTAAAAATTATTATTATTATTATTATTTATTTAATTTTTATCAATAATTTTATAATAATAATAATTTATTTTAATTTTATTTTGATTAATAATTTTATAATAATAATAATTTATTTTAATTTTATTTTGACTAAAATTATTATTAATCAATTTTTCTTAAATTTGTAAAATCTATTAAGCATTACTTTTAAAACTATAGTTAAGAAAATAATATGATTAAATACATTAATTATAAAATATTAAAAAATAATTTAAAATGATATTTAATATGATTTAATTTAAAAATATTAAAAATAATAAACTAATATTTTAAAATATTCTTTTTTAAATAATTTTTTTTAATTCTCAAATATAATATTAATCTATAATTTTTTTAAAATTATATTAATATTTAAAATAAATTAATAAAATAAATAATTATTAAAAAAATTATATACATTTTATTTTATTATAATTCTATTTAAATTATTATTAATTTTACTCTAAAATTTTTTAAAATAATTTTATTTTCATTAATTTTTAACGATAGTTTTAAAAAATTAAATTTTAATTGAAAAAAATATAATATATAATTATAACAAAATAAAAATATATAATTTTTTTAACCATTAATTAAAAAGAAAAAAAAAAAAGGACTGCAGAATCACTAATGAATAATAATTTCCATCACTACAAATTTCTTGACATTCAAGGGCAGATCCAGCAATGGACCAAGTTCCTCACCTTAAAAGAAAGAATTTGGACACCCAATTGAGATATCGAAGATCTCGCAATATTATTAATGACCGGTACAAATTTTCCATCCACGTGCAAAGTTGTAAGTATTACTGTTGCAACTACACTGGAGAAAACTTCACCAAAGGAAAGGAACCATTATGAAAAAACTATTTTCCTTCGAGCATTCTACAACGAAGACCTGTGCTTACCGTATATATCTTATAGATCGCCTATGACGATAAAGGGACACAAATCACATAAACGCGATTAAGCTAGCCATCATTGCAGTACAGACCTACTAACCTCCCGTTTAGTATATATATAGATTGACCACATACACGAATGAAAATAAAGCAAACTGGAAGAGCTAATAAAACCCCCAAAATCACTCATCTTCATTTACAATAACAACAAAGTTGGCAGATATGGAATACTGAAATTAAAGCACTAAGCAAAACAAAGAGATGCCATCACCATCAGAAAAATACTACTATAGGACTGATACTGAGGTATTTCACTTTGCACATCTTAAGAGTTCACTATGTTTGCATGGCTTCAGCATGATAGTTCTCCAATTCCTTGTCGAGGTCATCTGCTGACTTCACAAAAGGTTGCTTCTTCCCACGACCACGACCCCGACCCCGACCTTGACCTTGACCTTGCCCACGGCCTCGACCATTTCTCAAACCCCCACGACGGTTCTGACTGCTCAAAGATCCAGCACTGCATAATCAGGATCATGAATATGCAACATATCATTCAAATATTTCACACCAGCAAGTGAGAAGCATTCAAAAAGGATAATGAACCATGACATCATTCATTGATCCTTAACATATCTAAAGCCTTACCCAGAACCACGGTTACTTGGAGCAGCAGCTCTCACACGACCTGGTCCAGGCCTGCATAATCATATTGCCATGTGTCAATGGAATTTCACAACAAATACTAAATGGCACAATGAAACATATTTAATCATAAGCTAGGATACACTTCTAAGACAGTTATCCACACATTATAAATGACTCGAGCATAACACACAGCAAGAATTAAACAACCAAATGCAATACAAGTGATACGGACTAAGATTATATCACACAAATTAATTTCCATGACTACAATTTTACAGAGCTGCATTCCATTTTATTTCATACCATCTAGAGAAGTGAATAAAAACATCTCACAGTTCGCCAGGAGAATTCACAACACTGAGCAACTGCAATAAATTTGCCTTTATCCTTTCAATAATTCGTGTCATTTAAATTATAGCTGAAAAAAGATGCAAAACAAATTACTTACGTCATAACAACTGTCCGCTTCCTCCTTCCATCCACTCCAGTCACATTGACTCTAGCCGAGAAAGGCATTTCTGCACTGGCACCCACAATTTCAATCTTCATGGGTTTGCCATCTAGAAGTACATTGTTATACTTCTTAAGAGCTGCAAAGGCATCACTTCTTCTTGTATAAACTACTTCAGCGGAACCCTGAAACCAATATTCAAACATAAAATTCCTTCTCAAAAGAGATTGCTTAACTAGGACATCTGGCATTTAAAGTTAATTAAAAAAAAAGTCACTGAACATAGAACTTACACTAGGGCGACCATTCTTGTCATAATGAACAGCATATCTTTTCAGATCCCCTATCTCTGAGAAGAGTTCCTGAATTTCAGGAGAATGTGTTTTAGAAATCCATTGCACATATCATCTAAGATGAAAACATTTAGCTCTTGAGTTGTACCCTTATATCTTCATTGGAGACTCCATAATCCAAGTTTGAAACATATAACTTGGTACCAATTTCTACTCCAGTTATTCCAGCAGCTCTAATGCTATCTTCAAGCAAATCATGCTGCCAAGGCAAACTCCTGATTCTGCGTGGAGGCTGATGAAAGCAAATAGAATACATCAGCTTATGACCATATAACAAGATCACCATTCTTCAATATCAATCTCAGTACAAATTCTGATAAGATTAAAGAAACTGCAGATTAGTAAAAATCTCAAGCAACCATGTAGCCAAACTTCAGGAAATTGATCTAACTGATGATAGACAGAAGTAAAGAATTCAACCCACTGCATATGTAAACTGGTGTTATGGTGTATGTGAGAACTCCAGTTCTGAAGTTAAGCGAAGGAAGCTCCTTTGCGAAAACACCATGAACTAGGAGAGAAACTGGGATCTGGCATCGAAGAAACTTTGCATAGCAAGAGGATCCACCACAAACTCCCCCATCTAAATAAGTAGTACATCAAATACTACAACTATATAAGATGGAAGAGTCTAAAAGTGAACTGAGGTTATGCTACTGGTGAGATCCATTCCAGAATACTCAACTAATGAAGCCCCTTTGGCATTAAGTGCTAATAATTAGCAATGACAACTTAAATGAGGACCCAGACAAGCTTCCACATTTACTTTATGAGATCAGATCTGTGGCAAATCCTCATTAGTCAATATATAGTCCAGATAACCCACAAATTCTAGAAAATCCTTCAATGTAATGATAAAATTGTAACAGCCACAAAGATTTGTTGGCTGAGGCCGAAATGAGCTTCTCCATGATCGACAATAAAATACACAACAGATCCACTGTATTTTGATTTTTTAAATCATAACTAGAGATCCCCTTGCAGTTGGATTTCTTAGGCATATCAGAAAATCATACGCATATACTATCCACAATTTTGAGCTTGCCTTGGCAATTGTGTATTGTGCCGGACGAGAATTCACTGAAAGAGGACCTTTACGAACTGCTCCAACCATTCTTCCACCATTGAAAGGCCCACCTGGGCCACGGCCTCGGCGGGGCCTACCACGCCCTCTACCTCTCTCTCGGTTCTTCTTTATAATGTCATCAAGAGACATATCCACAGAAGTAGCCATTAAATATGTAGCAAAAGCACAATCTTCTTAGGAGAAAATTAGTGAGAAGACCTGCAATTAGATATGAACAAGCCGCAATGCAAATTAGTAAAAAATATATATTGTTCTCACACACTCCATTGGTCCAAGAAAATTCAACTTGTGGGTGCACAACTATATGGATCTCATATTGAAGTGTCGTAACAGAAATAGATGCACCATCTACTGGCATATAAACAAGTCAAGATAACAGATTATAAAAAAACTATTCATTTTACTGGTTAAAATCTTTTCTACACTTCACATCCAAAAATAAGAAGCTTCAGTTATTCCCCAATATAAGAACGATCTCGCAAAAGCAGAGACTCACAAACTTTCTACTGAATCATTAAGCCCGCGAAAATATTACATAATTTACACAGTTATCTAAACAAGCTAATAAAGCAAATAATAACACACCCACACAATAAAGAAAACTCTGTCCCTTACCGCAGTTTTCTTCACATCCAAAGACGAAGGTGCATATACATCAATTTAATATTTCACTATCTCCAAAATAGGGCTTATACAATCAAATAACTAAAACATTTTTTTCTTTTAAAAAAAATGAAATTCATAGCCATAAACAACCCTAAAAACTGATTTGCTAATAAAAAATATAGAGAGAACTCTACTGACACTATAATCCGAAACCCTAAGCTTCTATCCGAAAATACCCACTATCAAACGCACCACAGATTAAAAAAAACGTAAATTCCTTTGTGAAACAAAAAAAGGAGGGACATACCCGCAGTGGAAGATAATCAAAAGATCGGTGGTACAAGGGGAGAGAAGCAACCGATCTAGAGTCGGACTTGAGAGGGAGGTGGATGAATTAGAGTTTTGAGAGAGATATTTATAAAGATTAGTGGCTTCTGGAGATTTGAGAAGCGCGAACGAGAGAATAGTTTCAAAGGAAGCAGGAGTGGAATTTGTGGGGCTTTTGGGATTCTGGCTTAGGGCTTATTTTCTGAGAAGGTGATTGAGGATTTCCTTCCTTCTGAGGTAAAACGCGTTAAAGAGATTGTGCTTTATAGCGCCCTCTTGCATTAGGGCTTCGTGTCTATCTTCGCAATAAGGGGGCCTTCGGTCGATGTTCTGCGCGCCCAATCACATCGTAACACGTAGATCCATATATTTGTCTTCATCGCAAAATTTACACTTTGATTCCTAAATTTTACTACTACTAACGAATTAGTCCCTCAATTTTACAAATTCAACTATCTAATTAAAATTGAGAAGGGATATGGGAGGGCACATTAAAATTGTAAAAAATATTTTTACATCATTTTGATAACTATATTTTTTATTTAAAAATCATTTAATTAAAATTCCTATTTATGGTTCATGCAAATTGCATGTACTACCAAGATATCAATTCATAAATTTTTAAAGGGATAATGAGGATAAAAATTTTAAATTATATATTTTTTTATAATTATTTTTAATTTATTTTTCTGATAAAAGTATGGTATTTTTATAATTATATCTTTTATTCATATTCTTAATAAAAGTTAATAAAAAATTTATTTTTAAAGTTTAAAAAAACTCTAATTAGTTTAATATTTAAACTTTAAAATAAATATAAGAATAAAAAAATGTTAAATTTCTAACACTCAGTCTAGGGTAGATAACAGAAACGCAGATAATAGAATAATTATATTTAAAATTTTTGTTTGTTAATTTATAAATTTTTTATATTAAATTAATTTTCTGTGTTAGTATTTAATGAGAGTATTTAATGAGTGTATAAATGAAGGATACAACTATTAAAAAATCATAGTATTTTTATTAAAAAAATTAAGAATATAATTGTAAAAAAATGTAAATTTATAATTTTTATGAACATTTTTTTCATTTCTAAAATAGGAAAAATATTTGTAAGTTTGGAAAATTCCTATATGGTCAAACTAATAATTATTTTTTACACATGCGTATAACATTATAATATTATATTTTAATACATATATATTATCATAATTATTATAATTGTAATGTTAAGAAAATGGAATATTAATATTTTATTTAATAATTATGAAATATTTTTTTGTCGGAAGATAAATCGATGGAAATACGTACAATTTAAATTTTTATATTGTTATGTTCAATAATTAAATAAGTTTAATTTATTTTTTTTGTCAATTAAATTTTATAATTTTCCTAAAGAGCAAATAAGTTATGACTCAATATAATGTTACTTTTAATAGTAAAATATTATTTTTACAATTTGAAATATAAAAAATTTAATATTTCAATTAATATAAAAACTAAAAAAATAAAAAATCGTAACTAATTTTTAAAATTACACAAATGAAATTCTAATAAAAATATTTTATTATTAAAAACTGATATTTTACTATTAAAAAAATCATATTATGTAAAAATTTATTTGATTTTTAGCAAATATATATAAATTTAATTAAAAAAACAATGGCTTAACTATACTTATTTTCATAAGTTGATACTACTGATATTGAAGGTATAAAACAACGTCACGGTCCAAAGCCCATATAACTAAATTAGGCCTTGTAATTACAAAGAAGAAAAACTCAATTAAACCCAACTAGAGGCCCAATACGAAATAGAAACTCCATAGTCCAATATAAGGATTCCAAATAAAACAAAAGTCCTACAAGCCTAAATCCGGTTGACTGGACTCGAAACTAACTTGCTCTAACAAATTGTGTCGCTCCCTATTATAGAGAAATGATATTGGTTTACACAAGCAAAAAGAGATATTCATCTACAGTAGCTCCAAAGATCATGCTAACAAAATGAGGATAAGGGAGAAAAGAAAACAAACACACAAAAAGCTTATAAAAACACACAAGAATGAAGCAAGTGCCCAGGCAAACATATGCAACCAATAAAATGGCCTGGGAGGGAGAAAATAAAAGCTTAACCAATACAAGAATATCACCGTCTGAATCAAAAAATAAATTGCATAACATATATGATGACCGCTAGGCTTCTCCACCCCATCATGAGGCCGGACTGACAGTAGCAGCCCACAATCCGAAGGCTCCTAAGCCCTCGAACAAGCCGGACCCAACCCGTTCATCCTCCAGACTGGATCTCTATTTAAGCCATTTGATCAGACCGGCCCAGCCCAGTTCAGCCTTAAAGCCAGACCTTCCTAGGTTCCGGTCCTTTTTCCTCAAACTCGGGTACAGGAAGGAATGATTGCGGGACCAGTCATTTCACAGCCCTGTCCACTCACGCGCCGAAGGGAATTAAATGCTAGCCTAACACAGGGATGGTCCTGAGATCATCTATACGTACGAACCTGCAACAAGAGGTAGGGGGTCCTATAGCGGGATGGCCATCTCGCGTGGGAAGAGGAAAGAGTATAAAAGGGAGGAAATACCCTCCTCTAGGGCTAAATTTTTCCTAAGTTCACAAACCCATTGTAAAACCCTATTTTTCTGGATCTCAGATCATCAATTGGCGCCGTCTGTGAGAAACGAAGGAGATATTTTCATCGCCGGAGTTCCACTCTAAACACATCCACTGAGATCCACGATGGCTAATCACAATGAAAATAACACCATTAACACTCCCAATGACCTGAGCTCTCCCCAAGAGGGGGAACAGTTCTCTTTCTCCAGTCCTACAACTCCAAACAACCAAACACTAATCCCCTTCAACCCCTCGCCAAGCTTGGCGGGAAACATACCCGAAGCCGCTCTATCCAACCAGGACCTTCAAACCATGGCCCTCCAACTACAAAATACCGCTCACTGGTTGGGGCAGATGATGCAACAAAGGGGCCTTAACACCCCGGTGAATGTGTCGCCAGTGATAGAAGAACCTAGAACCAATGAACCTCGCCAATCTACCCTCAATCCCCCTCAAACAACTAGTCGAGAAACAGGAGAGAGGAGCAGGAGAGCCGGTGAAGAAGTAGAGCCAGAAGCAAGGGTTCACGGAAGGAGGGCGAGGGAGTTGATTGAGAATGATGAAGTCAATAGTTATTCCGCCGGAACAACCGGAAGAATGGGGAGTGAGACATGAGAGGAGGAGTACCGCCAGGAGAAGAAAACCCAGGCAGGAAGCGAAGAGTGTAGACCAAAAGCTGCAAAAAATGAGAGAGCAGCTTTTGGCCGAGTTAGGGGCGAAGGACCCCAGCCAAACTCTTCTACCTACCTCTTCACCCTTCTCAAAGTGGGTGCAGCAGGAGACTGTACCAAAGAAATTTATGATGCCGCCCATGGCCACATATGATGGAGCAGGGAACCCCCGGGAGCACGTCTTAAACTACAAGACCTTAATGGAGCTACAGACTTTGTCAGATGTCTTGATGTGCAAGGTGTTCCCAACGACGCTCTCGGGCCAGCACGGGCATGGTTTAACAGCTTTGAGACCGGAAGCATTACAAGCTTTGGAGATCTGGCCACTCGCTTCATCAGCCGGTTCATAGCCGGGGTGCCAACAGAGAGAAAAACCAGTTACTTGGAGACGGTCAAGCAGAGGAAGGATGAATCGCTAAGGGAGTACGTGGCCCGTTTCAACACAGAGGCCCTACAGATCCCCGAGCTGGATGAGAGCCGGGCGATAGAGGCCATGTAGAAAGGGACGACCTCGCCCGAGTTCTTTGGCTCGTTGAGCAGGAAACCCCCGACCTCACTGGCAGAGCTCATGAAGAGGGCAGAGAAATACATAAGGCAGGATGATGCCTTAATGACAAGCAGGTTTGCCAAAGGGGCAGAAGACCAAGGAAAAGCTCCCGAAGAATAGAGGTCAGAGAGGCAGGAGAAGAAGCAAGGCAGAAGGCCTGAGCCTTACAGACAACCCTGGGAACGAAGAGACCAAAGATCCCACCCTCCGAGGGTCCCAGAACAGAAATCGCTCCCTCCGTAGATTCCGGAGAGTCTGACCCCGCTCAACGCCTCCCGAGTCGAGGTGCTCATGGCAGTACAGGACAAGGAGTTCCTTCAATGGCCTAGACCTATGAAAGCTGAAGCAAGCCAGTGAGATCCTGACAAATATTGTCAGTATCATCGTACACACAGCCATGACACCAACAACTGCTACCAGTTGATTGCCGAGATCGAGAGGCTGATAAAAAGGGGACACCTCAGAAACTTCATGAAAAAGCCGGAGGGACAGAGGCCCCAGCCTAACCCAGCAGCCCAAGCACTAAGAAAAGTAGGAGCCGGACCAGTGAATGACGGGTCCAGTGGGACCATCAACATGATTGTCGGGGGCACAGGAGGTCGGATGAGCCGAAGGGGTAAGAAGAGAAGTCGAGAGGGGGAGAGCAGCAATACCGAGGTCATGCAGGTCATCGAGCACTCTTCAGTAGTCATCACATTCTCTCCGGAGGATGCTCAGGGTGTCCAGATGCCCCATGATGACGCCCTCGTCATTGAAGCCGTCATTCACAACTACCGAGTTAAGAAGATCTTAGTGGATGACGGGAGCAAGGTGAACCTGTTGCCCTACCGGGTTTTCCAGCAAATGGAAATCCCCGAGGAGCAGTTAGTCCGAGATCAGGCACCAGTCAAAGGGATCGGAGGAGTACCAGTGCCCGTGGAGGGGAAGGTGAAACTGGCTCTCACTTTAGGTGAAGCGCTAAGAACTCGCACTCATTATGCGGTGTTCTTAGTGGTAAAACTCCCACTGAGCTACAACGCGATATTGGGAAGACCTGCACTGTTTGATTTCGAAGCCGTAACCAGTATCAGATATTTGGCGATGAAATTCCCGACAGAGGCAGGAGTGGGAGTAGTACAGGGAAGCCAGGAAGAAGCGAAAGCGGTATACTTGGCCACAGTGGCAGAACCGAGCTCGGCAGGGGAGAAGTTAGACTCAGAAGTGCTAGAGGTCAGGGACGAAAAGAAAGAGGCCAAGACGGAGCCGGTGGGGGAACTGGAGACTTTTCCCTTATCAGAAGCAGAGACAGACAAAGTCTTTAGTCTCAACGCCGGCCTCACTGAAGAACAGAAAACCGAGGTCATGGCCCTGATCTGAGGCCACGCGTCAAGCTTCGCCTGGAAGCCTGCTGACATGCCCGGGATTGACCCTGGAGTGATGACGCACAAACTGAATGTCTTCCCGGAAGCCCAACCGGTGAAGCAGAAGAAGAGGGTAGTAGGAAGGGAGAAGCAACAGGCCACCAGGGAGGAGGTCCGAAAGTTAGAAAAGGCTGGATTCATCAGGGAGGTTATATACCCACAGTGGCTAGCAAGTCCTGTATTAGTCAAAAAAGCCAATGGCAAATATAGGATGTGCATAGATTTTACTGACCTGAATTAGGCCTGTCCTAAAGATTGTTATCCCCTCCCTGATATTAATAAAATGGTCGATTCCAGGACCGGTTTTGATTACATGTCGTCTTTGGATGCTATATCTGGGTATCACCAAATTCCGATGGACAGGTCGGACGAAGAAAAGACCTCGTTCATAATAAAAGATGATACTTATTGTTATAAGGCCATGCCTTTCGGGCTGAAGAATGCCGGGGCAACATACCAGAGACTGATGAACAAAATCTTCAAAAATCAAATCGGCAGAAATGTAGAAGTGTATGTGGATGATATGGTGGTCAAAAGCCCAACCTTCCAACAGCACATGGCAGATCTGAGGGAGGTATTCAAGGTGCTCGAACAGTACAGAATGAGGCTGAACCCAGCAAAATGTGCTTTCTTCATCAGGGGAGGAAAGTTCCTGGGATACATGGTGAGTGGAAAAGGCATTGAGCCCAACCCAGAGAAAGTAGAAGCTATCCTGAATATGCCAGAGCCTACTTGTGTGAGGGATGTTCAGAGACTTACTGGGAGAGTGGTGGCGCTCAATCGGTTCATGTCAAGGTTGGCGGAGAGATGCTTGCCATTCTTTAAGAAGTTGAGGAAAGTGCCGAACTTCGAATGGACCAAGGACTGCCGAGAAGCCTTCAAAGAGCTCAAGAATTATCTTAGCTCGCCTCATGTGCTCAGCAGTCCGGTGGAAGGAGAAGAGTTCCTAATCTATTTGTCAGTCTCAGAACAAGCCGTCAGTGTTGTGCTGGTTAGGGTGGAAGAAGGGGAGCAAAAGCATGTCTTCTATGTCAGCAAGGTGCTTAAAGATGCCGAGACCAGATACCTGAACATCGAGAAGATTGCATATGCTCTATTGCTAGCCGTTCGGAAGTTCAGGGTCTATCTGGAAAGCCACCAGGGAGTGGTAATGACAGACCAGCCTCTAAAGAAGATCCTTCACAGACCAGAAACGTCAGGTCAGATGCTAGCTTGGTCCATTGAGATTAGCCCTTACTGTCTAGAGTACCGACCTCGGACCGCTATAAAATCTCAGGCCCTGGCTGATTTCATAGCAGAGTGCACCTTCAATGAAGAACAAAAGGGGCTGAGTAAGCCAGCTTCTGAAGCATCGAGAGAGGAAATAGAGGAGCAGCCCTCTCAAACATTCGACTGGAAACTATACGTAGATGGGGCGTCAGGCGCTAGGGGCAGTGGAGCCGGCATAATGTTGAAAGGTCCTGACGAGTTTAAGGTCTGCTACGCCTTGCGCTAGAATTCAAGGCCTCCAATAATATGGCAGAGTACAAAGCCCTAATAAATGGGATGCTGGTAGCGATGGAGGTAGGGGCAACCGACCTTGAAGTGAATAGTGACTCCCAACTGGTGATCAATCAGGTAATAGGGGCATATCAGGCCAGAGACCCTACCATGCAGAACTACCTAACAAAGGCAAAGGCTATAGAAGCCGAGCTCAGGAATAAAGGGATCATAGTCAGGTATCAGAGAATACCTCGGGAGGAGAATGAAGAGGCGGACTTGCTCAGTCGGTTGACCAAAGAAAAACTATAACAACTTCCCGATGAGGTATACATACAGCATGTCAGCACGCCTGCTTTTAATAAAACAACCACTATATTTCAGGTGGAGCAAAACCAGAACTGGATGAACCCGTACTTGGAGTACCTAGAAAAAGGAAAGCTCCCCGAGGACAAAGATGAGGCAAAAAAGATAGCAGCTCGTGCCGCTAACTATCAGGCAATAAGGGAAACTTTGTATAGAAGGGGGAAATCCAGCCCGTGGCTCCGATGTTTGAGCCCGGAGGAGGCAATAAAGGTGATGGAAGAGATACACAGGGGAATGTGTGGAGCTCATGAAGGAGCAGGAACGCTGGCTAATAAGATATTCAGACAAGGGTACTACTGGCCCACTGTCAAGAAGGAGGCAGAAGAGTTTGTCCGGAGGTGTGATGTATGCCAGAGGTTTGCCAACGCCATCAATGTCCCAGCCACTCCTCAGTCCAGCATATCCAGCCCGTGGCCATTCTCACAATGGGGAATAGACATCCTGGGACCATTTCCTAAAACCACGGGGCAGAAAAAATTTGTAGTGGTAGCTGTGGAGTACTTCTCAAAATGGCCAGAGGCGGAGGCAATCCCCACAATCACAGCCCGCAAGATGATAGATTTCGTATGGGGGAACATCATCTGCAGGTTTGGTGTACCTACGGTGCTCATCTCAGACAACGGCAGACAATTTGACTGCAGCGCCTTCAGAGTGTTTACGGCAAACATGGGCATATGGCACAAGTTCTCCTCAGTGGCCCATCCTCAGACCAACGGTCAAACAGAGGTCACCAATAGAGCTATCCTCCAAGAATTGAAAAAACGGCTAGATGGGGCAAAGGCGAACTGGGCAGAAGAGCTCAATAGCATCCTGTGGGCACTCTGAACTACCCCCAGAACGTGCACTAAAGAAACGCCCTTTGCACTTGATTTTGGCACAGAGGCCGTAGTCCCAGTCGAGCTGCAAATCCCCACTCATCGAGTCCAATTTGCTAACGAGAGTACTAACAATGCCAAGTTAAGGAGCAACCTGGATGCCCTCGAAGAGGTTAGGGAGGAAGCTCAAGTCCGAACTGCCGCTTATCAACAACGGGCAGCCCGTTATTACAACCAAAGGGTCAAAGAAAGAAGCCTAAAGGTGGGAGACCTGGCCCTAAGAAACCTGGAGGCTACGGGAAAAAGAGCGGCAGTAGGCAAGTTGGCACCGACCTGGGAGGGCCCTTTCAGAATAGCAAAAGTGGTCAAGCCAGGAGTATACCGAATTGAAGATATGCAGGAAAACCCTGAGCCCCATGCCTGGAATATCCAGCACTTGAAAAGGTACTTCCCCTGAGGTATCGTCAAATGTAAAAGACCTATTGTATCTTAAAGCATGATAATAAAATAGACGTTGATTATCGTCTCTATTCATTATTTGTCTCTACTTACATTGCTTTCATGAAAGAAACAAAAAAGAAAAATGAAACAGGCATAAATGTCCAAGACCTCAGTTAGGTAGGTGGCCGAGCTCCCAAAAGGCCCCCGGCACCACAAAACCGGCTGAGATGACGAAGTGACAGTAAGGCCAATGAGCCCGAATCTTACGCAAGACCTCAAAGAGGTACAAGGCCAGGATCCCGTAAGATCTCCTGGAGCAAAAACGGCCAGGATCTCGTAAGATCTCCTGGAGCAAAAATGGCCAGGACCCCGTAAGATCTCCTGGAGCAAAAACGGCCAAGATCCCGTAAGATCTCCTGGAGCAAAAACGGCCAGGATTCCGTAAGATCTCCTGGAGCAAAAACGGCCAGGATCCCGTAAGATCTCCTAGAGCAAAAACGGTCAGGATCCCGTAAGCTCTATTGGAGCAAAAACGGCAAAGATCTCCAAGATCTCCCGGAGCAAAAACGGCCGGCGAAGATCTCAAAGATCTCCAGGAGCAAAAATGGCAGGCGAAGATCTCAAATATCTCTCGGAGCAAAAAACGGCCGGTGAGATCCCCGAGATCTCCCGGAGCAAACAAAGACAACAGCATGCGGTGACAATATGCAAAAACCAACTCATGAAAGCACAAAGATGGGCCCAGAATCACCAAGGAAAAACCACATCCTGACCTCCCAAAGGAGCTCGGGACCTAAGAGGAAGAGACTCTGATCTCACAACCAAAAGAAGCAAAGTGTCGTGCCGACCTCAAAAAGATACTAAGGCAGAAATAAAAAGATTAAATCCGAACTTGGATTACAAACTATTAAGACGCCAACCTCCAAAGTTAACTGAGGGCATTAAGCCAGCTCAGCTAACCTAGAGGAAGATCTAAACAACAAGGAACCCAGCCAAGGCATACCCGAGAGCTGAATCATCAGACGAAAGACGACAAAGGGCCAAAAGCGCCGACCTGAAAACACGAGCTTAGAAAACCAAGCAAAAGAAAGCCAGCCCTGCTCATCCCCTTAAAAGGTACATGATCCATTTTACTCTGATTATACAAAGGTTGTACTCCTGAAATCGTATGCATTAAGTAATGAAATGAAAATTGAGGACGACTGGTCAACTGTCAAAAACCGAGCTCAAGCTGAGGACCTAATAGGGTCAGAACCTGTAAAGGAGCAACAGCTCGGAGTCTTATCCCTACGGAAAACCCAGCTGGGAAAAAGCCTGCAGACAAGAAGACCCCAGTGAAATTGAAGAAATTTACAAGCCAGGAGTCAAGTCTTGGGCTAAGTCTTCAACCCTAGTTAGCTTAATAGCAAGCGATAGCTCAGTAGAGTATTAAAAAACAGACAAAGGCAAAAACAATTCAAGCGCAAACACAAGATAGGAAATAACACAGGTATGAACATGAAGTAATAGACAATAATAAATTTTCATTAAAGGAAAAGTATATTACAGCTTATTCTCATCACCTACGCGGGATAAAAGGAAGACCGTCCCCAAAGGACTTACATGCCTAGGGGCGCTATCATCTACATAATCTGCATTTATACTATCTACATTGCTGATTGTAGGAGACCCAGCACTCTATGGCTCAGGCCTCCCAGTACCCTCAAAAGGAGATTCAAGCCGGATAAAAGAGAACCTTCAACGACAACAGATGGGATATGACACTTGACAAATTCAGTAGCGTTGTCGCCCTTTTGCTTACTTAAAGCAGCATAAGAAAGCCGATAAAGCATTCTGAAGGGCAATGGAACAAGAAAGCATCGACGGAAGCTTGACTGAGCGCAGCAGATCTCTGTTTCTCATAGCACAAGCGCTCTACATCAAAATCGACAGCAAGCTGATCATCTTCACCATTCCCAGCAAGGAAATCCTGACACGAATCTACCACGACCTGCTTTATATTACATGTGTGAGCCGCATCTTATATTCCATAATAAACTTCAGAAATCATGTTATTCCCTGAGTCTGAGTCAGGAGCAGGCATCGGAGACACACGGGAGCATCCTTTTTCTTCTCAAGAGGAAGGAGGACAAAAGCCGGTCTCCCAGAAGCCCGGGACTCCTTCGGAATGGGAATTGGGGCAAGCACTTCGGTAAGGGCAGGACGCTTGCCCCCGACCTCCTCTGCTACACTCTCGCCATATGCAGAACAGGACTCCCTCTCCTCTGTAACCTGAACACCCTTAACTGGGGCCCCCTGAACATCCCCCCCAGGCGCGATCTTCGTCTCGCGTGCAAGGACCTTCACCTTAGCCTGAGTGACCGAGCCCGACGAGCTGCAGCTTGGCGACCTTGAAGATTTAACATTTCGAGGGCCCGGCTTCGGAGCTCGGGAAGGAGGCCGAAAAGATGACTTGGACGATCTTACTTCGGCCATATGTTGGGAGGTCTCCCCCCTCGATCGCACCACCGAGGAGGCGCCCGAGACGATATTCATGTCTTACCAGGAGAGCACGAAATTCTTAGAGAGCTTAATCTGATCCGTTTTCATTTCAGAAACTGCAAAAAAATTTTTTTTTTTCAAAATCGGGGCAAGTCAGATAACTTCTCAGCAAAAATCACAAAAGCAAGATTAATACGGGACTCCAGGAGGGACAAAATAATGAGATCTTTGGTCCATCTTGACCCCCCTGAAGAAGACGATGAACAGACACGCCGTTGGTGTGAACCCCCAGCTCCGATAAACAGATTCGAAGGAAGGCAAAATCAAGCTCACATCATTCTGAAAGTCGATTAAACCAAAAGGATGATGATCGAGGAGAACGATACTCCACTTTTTGGCAAGGGGCACTAATGTAAAAGAGGAAACGTACCGTGAAAATAAAGACAGAGGAACGCAGATAGCAGCGTGCATGAATAACCAAGAAAAGCAGAAACTGGGAGAAGACGGAGAAAATTTGGAAACTGATATGACGATAAGGTGAAAGGGTATTCTGAGGCAAACTATATTTAAATGGAGCAGTCATTATGATTCTCGGTATTTACCCCCTCATCGGTCGAGCAATAACTGATGAGAAGGTAAAGGGGCATTTGATGACCGCTGGGCTTCTCCACCCCATCATGAGGCCGGGCCGACAGTAGCAGCCCACAACCCGGAGGTTCCTAAGCCCTCGAACAAGCCTGGCCCAACCCGTTCATCCTCCAGACTGGATCTCTATTTAAGCCATTTGATCAGACCGGCCCAGCCTAGTTCAGCCTTAAAGCCAGACCTTCCTGGGTTCCGGTCCTTTTTCCTCAAACCCGGGCACAAGAAGGAATGATTGCGGGACCAGTCATTTCGCAGTCCTGTCCACTCACGTGCCGAAGGAAATTAAATGCTAGCCTGACACAGGGATGGTCCTGAGGTCATTTATACGTACGAATCTGCAACAAGAGGTAGGGGGTCCTATAGCGGGATGGCCATCTCGCGTGGGAAGAGGAAAGAGTATAAAAGGGAGAAAATACCCTCCTCTAGGGCTAAGTTTTTCCTAAGTTCACAAACCCATTGTAAAACCCTATTTTTCTGGATCTCATATCATAAATATAAAACCAATAAGAAAGGGGTGTGCTCTTAGAAATACTTCTACCTTTAAGCATTGGTTCTTTGGGCCACTAGCACTATCTAACACCAAAACTCAACTTTAAGAATCTAGATTTGAAGGAGGGACTTTAAAGTCATATTTAGAAATGGTATTTTTTAAAGTAATATATGATTTTTTAAAATAAATTATTTATTTTGGAGAAATGTTATTTAAAAAAACTTATTTTGAAGATTTCAAAACTTGCAAAACTCTCAAATTTTTAACCCACCAATCAGCAGATTCTAAAACCTTACATCTTGTTATAGTCAATCGAATTTATTGGTTACTCTTATAAGCCCATGGGCCATGATGAGTTTAATTGATCACTTTCCCGTTTTCCGTCTATCGTCATCTCAGCCTAATTACTCTTTCTTCTTCGTTTGAACGGCATAGACCCGAGAAGACAACTTTCTCAGTACCATTTTCACTTGGCTGCTTGATTCTTTCTAAGACAAATGGAGAACCTGAATATGGCGCTACTCTCCTCCCCCTCGTCTTCTTCTTCGTCTTATTCTTCTCCGAAACTGGTATTGGGTTACTCTACTTATCTCAAAAACCCTACTGCTACTCGTCAATTCTCTAGAACCAGAGCGCTTCCCTTCACTCTTCGGAATTACAGGACTGTACCTCACAGCTCCAGAATTTCCATCTCTGCGATTGCCCACTCTCGCTCCTCGACCGGCCCTCGAAGAGTTTCCCACGATAGTAAATTTCAGTCACTCTGTGAAAGAACTCATTAAGCTGCTCCTTTTAAGTCTTGGTCCCATATATGATTTGAATATTTCATTTGTGATTTGAATAGGGAGATTGGGTGCTGACTATTTATTGAGTATTTCTTCGTCAGCCGGTCAGCAAACGTCTTCTGTTGGGGTTAACCCACAGCCACTACCATCGCCATCTCCATCTTCACAATTGTAATTATTTTACATTTTTTTAAAAAAAATTTGGGAGGGGAAAGGGCGCTGGATAGCAGTTTTGTGAATTTAATGGTTTTGCTTTTAAGCTTGGATGCTGTTATCCTCCATTGTTAAACTTTTCTATTTGTGTTTGTAGCGGCTCACCTCTGTTTTGGATTGGAGTTGGTGTCGGATTATCTGCACTTTTTTCATGGGTAAGAACTAGCAACATTTGCTGCGTCCACTGCTTTATGGAGTATTCATTTGTTCATATAATTTTTTTCCCTGCTGATTACCTCAATTTGTTTTGATCAAATTGCAGGTGGCCACGAATTTAAAGGTGAGTGTTACTCTTGTGCGAGGTACATGTATCTGCTCTTTTTTATTAGTTCGGTCCTTCATCATTACTGGGATAAATTTATGACTAATGAAGCAATTAATTGACAAAAGGAAAACTTATATTGACAATAGTGTGACTGTTGTGTGGCATATAAAATATTCATTGGAAACCTATTATTTTTGAATTATAATCTAAAAATTGATGTGGTTTACCCGGGAGACCTCTGGGTTATGTTGAATCTGTAGTCTTAATCTTAGCTTTTCTTGTGACCAAACCAAAGTCTTTTCAAACTAGCTGAGGTGTTGTGCCTGAATCTTTCGCCCCATTAATCTATGTTTATGTTCAAGGTTGTCATTAGCTGTTGTTGCATTATATAAATGATCTCTTTATGAGTTTACCACAATTCTGGCTGAGTCATTTTTTTTTTTGGTTGTTGTCTGAATATACCATTTCAGTTGACCAACTTGTTCTTTACCATATATATCTGGGCTCACTTCTTTCTAATCTGTTCTACTGTCTCTATGTTCATCTTAACATCCTTGTTTTGGCAATGCTTTTGATAGGAACATTTTTCTTTTATAGAACATAGTTGATCTAATCTGGGCTTCATATGAACTTTTTGTTCACTTAGATTAGGAAAAAACACTTTTATTTTTCTTAACCATACAGAATAACAGTTCTGGGTGGAGGAATCAGTGTTGTAGATTTGCTAGTATGTTCCCCTTTTCTTGTAAGTTTTTCCTGTACATTTTATTTCCAGAGATCATAAACAAATCCTGTTTCCCCGTGTAGTTCTTCATTTGATTTTACCTTATTTCTCTTTTCAATTTGTTAACAGAATTATTCCTTTTGTCTTCATAAGGCCCATTATGATACATTTTGTCAACTTTTTGGTTTTATCGGCATCATGCTTATCTTTATATGGCAAACTGCTATGAAGTTATCTCCTTCTTTGAACAATGGGTTGCTAGGTTTGATCCATTTCATTTGATGCTTATTGATTTCATTGCCTCAATTTTGCATATCATGTGAGCTTGAGTTTGGATCATTGTCAAATCTATTACAATTTCATTTGCGGGACTAATTTCATTTGGTGTCAATGCAAGTTAAAAAAATTGGTTGACTATTGTCAGTACTCAGAAGATAGTTCAGGGATTGAGATTCTCTGTTTTTCCTGTTGTTCATTTATCCTCATCAAGTTTTTCCCCCTTCTATTTTAATTTTGTGACTCACACTCTTTTTGCTTCCAACTTTATTATTTTGCAATCTTGAAATGCCTGTGCCATGCCTTCTTTTTCGGATGCAAATTTATTTGAACGTTGTGATGGTAGTTTTTTTTTTAATTTAGAATTTCCATTATTTTCATCTTTCATTTGGTTTTCCAATATTTGAAGTTATTAACTACTATACCAGATCCAATTATGTTTCATGATTAAATGAAGCCTCTAGCAAGTTAGGTTTTCCTTTGTGCCAGTGTAAAACCTATTCATTTCAGTTTCTTAGCGAAAGGTCTTTAATGTAACTAGATCGATTTTCCAACAATTAATAGATCTCTCGACATGATGTGTTCATTTCAAGTAGAAACTGTGTGCTTTTTGCTTCCTTGTACTTTGTTCCTTAATTACTTTGTTGATTTATCTGTGACTTAATTATTCTTGCCCTGTCAACTATGTGATATTTTGGTTATTTATATAGTTCTATATGAATATGAATATCAATAATGTCAGATGCACGACACATGCTCTGTTGTATTCATCTGATAACATTGGAAATGATAGAATTTTCCTTTATTCTATTGTAATCCTGGTTCAGAGAAGCCTTCATATGTCCATCTTTGCAGAAAATGTCATATACTGAATTATTTTTTAATGTCTTGAAATGTTGATATTTTCTTTCAGAAATATGCCATGCAACAAGCTCTCAAAACTATGATGAACCAGATGACTACACAAAATAACCAATTCACCAATCCTGCTGTTTCTCCTGGTTCACCCTTTCCATTTCCAATACCTCCTGCATCAGGACCTGCTAGCTCGCCTGCATATCAAACACCATCAACATCTGGGGCTGCTATCTCCCCTTCATCTCCAACATCATCAGGATCATTTGATTCTAACTCATCACCTCGTGTTACATCTCAATCTGCAATCACAGTAGATGTTCCTGCAACAAAAGTAGAAGCAACTCCAGTCAGTGATGCCAAAGACGAATCAGAGATAAAGAAGGAACCTAAGAAATATGGTAAGATGAAACTCTGCCTGCCAGTATAAGCATCTGATTGCCACTGCCATTTCAACCTTTAGTGATGCACGATTGAGTTTTATATTATGATGTCTGCAATTTGATGTGCTTATACGTAACTGACAAACATCTTATTATTATTTTTTCTTTTCTTTTTGAGGGGGTGGATTGTGGGAAGGGAAGAAAGCCTATGTCAATTTGGAAGTGTCTTTTTATTTTTGCTTTCTCCTTCCTGAACTAAAAAGTAAAACTAATTGCTATACTTCTCAAAAGCACTAGACCGATGAAAAAAAGTTTGTTGTCTGAATGTGCAAAATGTAATTGATAGGATAAAAACAATTATTGATGATTCTAGAGTATAGTTGTTGATTTTCAAAAAAGAACATATTTTTTGAGAGAGAGAGACTTGCCGAAGGAACTGAGAAGGTAGCCATTTGATTGCTGCACCATTCTCTAGGAGGCTTTGCCATCCTCTGATGAATTGAAGGGAAAAATTCTTGTGTATAAAACAGTATCGATGGTTCTTGTGCTGTAGAAAGGTTTTATAGTGTGCTATGTGCATGACATGAACTCAATCCCATGCCACCTTACATATGGGAAATTATGACATTCTCAATTTTCTTTATTCTTTGATAAAGACTTTTAGTAGACTGTTTAGAATTTAAGGAAATATTTGCATAAGGAAGTTTAATGCAAAATATATTTGCAGCTTTTGTTGATGTCTCTCCTGAAGAGACGTTTACAAAGAGTCCTTTTAAAGGTGATGAAGATATTTCAGGCGCAGGCTCATCTCAGTTTGCCAAAGAAGTACGTCTCTCTCTCTCACTTTTATTTTGTACTATTTTTAGCACTGCACTATAATTCTGAATTCATGATGCTTAAATTAATTATTTGAGCTTTGAGTGAAGGTTTCTCAAAATGGAGCTGCTTCTAACCAGGGTTCCACAACTTCCACTGCATCTGATGGCTCTAAATCTACTCGTAAGGAAACAATTGCAACTTTTGTGCCCTTCTCATTACATCTCGTGCTCTTTGGTTCTATATGTTAATGAAGAAATTTATTATTCAGTACTTGCTCAACTTTGAAATTGTTAATATGTGTGGTTAGCAGATTGAGTCTCTCTCTGTATCTATATATATATATATATATGACTGTTAAGGGAGGAGTGAGGGATTGGCCAATAGAGGGGTGTTTTAGTTTGGAGAACAGACAAGAGGAGGTAGAGGAAAGCACTACGGCAATGGAAAGCTCCAAGAATCATCATTGAGGGAGTTGGTGGATCTTGTTAAGATGTAAATAACTGGTGGTGTGTTGAATGTGTGGCAGTTCTGTTAATAGTTGGAAGCCAGAATATGATAGTAAGGCCTTGTTTGGTTTGAACATGTCTGCTGCTTTTTATTTATCAACTTATAGTAAGTATTAGAAAATACAGGTTTTTTTTTCATTGATAAAAGTACAGTTATATTCTTCATATATGATACAAACTTATTTTGGGAAATTTATCTAGATATTATTTTAGGTAATCTCATTCCTTATTCTGAGGTAGTTGCACTGATTAACTTCCCTCTTTTAAGTTAATGATTTAGCATTGAGCAAGATGACAAATCAAAAGGAAGTTCCTTTTGACTTTGTTTATCATAGTAGACCAAGCACAATGAGTTTGCTGCTTCCTAGGAGTTTTCAAGTTCCTAAGCCAATTTCCTGTGATATAAATGCTTCTTAAATGTCTACTCTTATGTATGAATTAATTAAACAGGCACCATATGATTTGCATGTTTGGGCAACTTGATATCTTCAGCATTGCCACTTTCTCCATAAAGCCTACATGTTGCAATAGATGGGAAAGAACACGAGAGAATACGAAAACCAACTACATAAACTCTGGTCAATTGACCTACATCTATAAGCTGAGAAAGCTTCCACTTGAAAACAGATAGATGTTACCAAGTTCTTTTGTAACAAATGTTAGTCCTTGTGCTGTGTCTTTTTAACTTTCTCTCTATATGACTATATATGTGATGTGCAATTCATAGGTGGTGCGCCCTCCTCTCTCGCTCTCTCTGCATTGACACTTACCCTTTGAGTTCTGCTTCCTAAATCAAACATCAGTATAATCCTGTGATGTCGTCTGTGGGGATTTAGACCTTAATAGTATCATTGTACGGAGATGGACAAAGGCTAGCTATCTTTCTTTCTTTCTTTCTTCTTTGACATGATACTAAAAATCATCCAGGAAGTGAGTGGCCATTTCAGGAATATTGTAGCAAATTCATTCATGAAATCCTATAGCTTGATGTGGGTGCATGCATTCGTAAGATCATTTTGTGTGCTTGTGCATTCATTTCTATGCATTTTGGATAGCTGTTCCATTCAGTTTAGTGAATCATCAGTCCAAATCTAGATTTTTTGGCTCTTGACATTATATTATTCTTATAAATGATATGGTGCAATTTTTTTCATATATGCTAGGAAGTGTAATAGTGTCGATTCCAGGTGGAAGTTTTACTTCAATTTTGATCCCCCTTCACCTTCTGCCTTTATGTTTTTGACATTCTAATGCTTGATTACCTTTTTATAGCATTTACTTCCAATTTGGAATTTGTTGATATTTTGAAAAAAAAATCCTATACAATTTCATATTTTGTTCATGGACTGGTAAAGCAGGTCCTCGCTTATCTGTGGAGGCTCTGGAGAAAATGATGGAAGATCCAACTGTGCAGAAGATGGTTTATCCGTAATACATCTCTTTTACCTTGAAAATTTTTGTTCCTTTATTGAGTGATGGTCCTTTCTGATGATGCTCTATTTTTGTATGTTAGCCTGTTTGGCTAGGCTCCTTGTTTTTGCGATTAACTATATTGTGATGCTTTTGAGCTTATTTCTTCTTCGTGTGGGTTATAAGGAAAAATTGTTTTAATTCTTCCTAATTTGCTCACCTGTGTTCTTGTTCGCTTTAGTTTAATTCTGTTGATATCCTTTCAGGTATTTACCAGAGGAGATGAGGAACCCTTCTACTTTCAAGTGTAAGTTGAACCTTCATTGATGTATATTCTCTTTAACACTGGACATGGTTGTGGTCTTAAAAAAATTTTTCAAATTTGTTGTTTAACAGTTTTTGGAGCCAGATCTGGGAATTTTAAGTGAGACTTCAACTTACAGTCACCCAATTTGAGTCATTGAGAATTCATGTCTTTTTTTTCTTTAATTTTAATTTGGGTAATTGGGTTTGTACGTAATCACAAATAGGCACTGTTGTACTAGTTATTTATGTCTTGCTTTTTCCCCTTTCTTTCTTGTTTTCTTTTTGAGCATCTACATTTTTTTTTCAAATTTGGATGCGGTATATGTTACTCTAACTTAACTGTGTAAATATTGCATATTTTCTTTCTCAGAGCTGGTACCTCGGGTTCAGTTCTTTCTGTACAAATGCACATTGGACCTAGCTAGCTTGTTTCACTGACATTTTTTTTTCTCTGATGGTATTATTTGATAGGGATGCTGCAAAATCCACAATACCGTCAACAACTAGAAGACATGCTGTAAGCTTTGCTTCCACTGCTATTGTGCTTGTGGTTGTGTTTGAGGATGCTTGATATTCTAACACAGAGTCTCTTTTTGTTTTTGGAGAAATAACAATATAGAAAGCTGTTACTTCTCAGATAGCATGTGTGATTTGGTATGCAATTTTCAGATATGCTAATACAAAATTCTGTATGCTTCTTTTCTTGATGCATTTTGAAGTATCCATGTTCCATTTTAGTTTGAAAGTTGTTTGCTGGATAATTGGATGTAAGCTGTATTCTCTCTTGTGTCATACCAAATTGAGAGTCCGAGAATAATTTTGTGAAAATTTTACAAGACACCTCTCTGTTTGTATATTATTAGTTATATTTAGCGCATGTTCACTTGTAGAATTAGATTAGTTTTCTGGAAAAGTTTTCTAAGAGATCCCAGTCTCATCCGAGAAAGTGGTGAGACTCAAGTCTCTTAGTATTAGTAGAGGAAAAAAGATGAAACTGAAAATAGAGTTTTGTGTTTATTTTTTTCTAGTTTTCCAAATAAAAAATATTGGGAAACTAGTTTTCATATTTTCAAAATTGTACTAAGATTAAAAAAAAACTTTACGTTGTTTTCCACTATTTTCCTTTATAAAAAAAGGTGTTGTTTACCAAATGAAAACCAATTATTTTACTATAGCTAAATTACATTATACTCTTTTCAATAACTAAATTGATAAATTATTTAGAAAAATAATTTTTTTATAATAATAAGAAAGTTTTTATTTTAGTAAAAAATAAATAGATAACACATTAAAAAATTTTAGAAGTGAAATAAATATTAAATATGTTTTATAATTATTATTTTTTAATTATGAAATGATTCCAATAATTTTTTTAACCTTTATCTTAGAAAATTATTTTCTGCATTTTCCAAGTTTTCAATAGAAAATGAAAACTATAGTTTTCATAGAAAATGGAAATAGAAAACATAAAATTACTTTTCTGTAAGTAAAGAGGTCCTCATAAGAGAGGCTTTATTTTTCTGCTGTTGGTGCTTTTATTTTTTATGCTAAGCTTAGTTGGTTCTTTTAAATATGATCTCCTTTTAATGACACTGGCTGCATATATTGGGTTTGCAATTTCGCTTCCCTACTACTATTATGGTACTTGTCTGAGCATGAGCTGAAGTTGTAATCTCTATTGTAATAGATAACAAATATTACCTTTCTACACTTCAAGATCACAATAGAATTTGATGTCATAACTTTCTTCCTTTCTTTTCTTGTTATTTTCCATTTATCTTCCATAAGAATTCCAGGATGACAACCGTTGTACTCACGGTCTTGGCTCCAAAAATACTGCCACATGTTTCCAACACCCTTACCTTTTGTAACACCTTTATCTTTCTTTTTTCCAAGAATATTTTCGAGAATTTCAATAGCAAAAAACCCAGTTTTGGGACTGAATTATGCAAACATTTCAGATTCAACTAATATTATCCTCATTTCAGACTCTAGTTGCCCATCTTCACCATCTTTATCATTCTTCTCCTCATTGATCTCACTTACATTAGACATGTCAACAAAAAGCTCCTGCTCCTCTTCAATGGCTTTGTCTTTCTTGTTAGAAGTTTCACATGAGACATCTTGCTTTTCACTAGGCTTTTCAAAAATTGAACTTCATTGATCAAGAATGCAATTTTTTTCCTTTGTCACTTGAATTGATTGCTCAAATCTTTCCATTTTCTCATCTAAACTTTCTATTTTCTGAATCACTTTTTCGAATTTTTGTTCCAACTGCTCCTTTTGTTCTTCTAATCTTCTATCTAGAATTTCTTGAACCTTATCAAAGCAAAATTTGTGCCAAATACTGCACTTCCATGATTCAAGAATTTTAAGAAAACAAAGAAAATTAAGAGAGTAATCTGATTTTCAAGAAGCAAAATGGGAACTGAAGGAGGAAATTTTCGGGGAAAATCAAGAAAGTAGGAAGAAGAAAATTCCAAGAAAGGGAGAACAAGAAAAGAATGTGAATAAAGGAAGGAGAGATGGAAGAAGGGAGGAAGAGGGTAGATCAGAAAAGTAAGAAGAAGTAGAAGAGGAGAGAAAAGAAGGAAGAAATCTCAAAAAAGGAGGAAAGAAGAGATGAAGAGAAAAGAACAGAAATAACCTGGTATTTGGGAAGACTACCACTGATCTGCCATAGATGCAACTCCAATGAAACAATTTCCAGAAGTTGCCCACTGATGTAACAGCTCTGATACCAATTATTATGTGACAGACTTGTAATTCCCGTTGAAACAGAGAAATAGGGAAGAAAAAAGAGAGAAGTAGATTGTGTTGAGAAAATAAATAGAAATGGGAGAAGTAATAGAGAGAATTAGAGGAGAGAGAAAAAGTAGAGAGAAATAGTTTATCTTTGATTGCTAATGATCTTAGATATCTTTATTTTTATAAGTTCCTATTTATACTACTTAAGGTGCCACAACTACTTTCTACGATTACAACTGACTGCGGAGACTAATCCAATACTTCTTTATTCCTTACTCATAACATCTTGCAAGGCCACAAGTCACCAAATAAAAACTAAACATGAGGTAAGGTGGAGTTGGGGAGAGAGTCCCACCATGTGTAGGCTATTTTGTAACATGCTTGTTGAATCTCACATCGGTTGTGGAAAAGGGTAATGTGCCCCTTATATGGGTCATAGGCACTCCTCCCTCTTGAGCTAGCTTTTGGGGGTGAGTTAGGCCTGGCCCAAATTTAACAATGCTCATGAAGTTGTGCTCTGATCTCTAGCTTCCGTTGCCTGTCTTTCCCCAGTGTATAGTATTTCTGTTTACAGCTTTGGGTGTGTCACCCATTTACAGTGCTTGTTGCCAGTGGTTTACAGCTGGTGTTGTTACTGTTAGGTGCTCCACCTTAAAATTCTCAGTACAGAATGGAGATATTAATTTAGAAACTCAATTTTCGGTTTTGTTCACTCGTTTTCTTTTTATTTAGGTCTAGCAGTTTCCTATTATGGCAATACGTTTTCTTATTCAGATAAATGGATTAAGGACTTTTCGCTTCGTGTTTGTTTCAGAAATAACATGAGTGGAAGTGGTGAATGGGACAATCGGATGATGGAATCCTTGAAAAATTTTGATCTCAGCAGTCCTGAGGTTAAGCAGCAGTTTGGTGAGTTTTGTGTTCCCCTATGTCATCTTTTGAACGTTAAATCCTGGAATTTGACAAATCAATTATGTTGTACAATTTTTTTCTAGAACTTTGTAACTCTCTCACCCTCCTTTCCATTTTTTTAGTTATTATTATTGTTTTATTTCCATCTCTCCATTTCTTCATGTGCTCATGTATATGTAATGTGTATAAAACTTGGTTAAAATTTTGCAGTTGAGTCTCCAGAATCGTTGGCTTATGTGCTAATTTGGCCTCATTGTATTTTATAGTGAATTGTTTAATCAATTTTAAGCATTCTGCATTTAACATCAGTAATTTGCTGTCAGCTTTTTCCAATGAATTCTATTACTGATTCTCTCTCCTCTGTCAGCTTTTTTCCTATGATTTGGTTCCTTTTTTCCCTTACATGTTGATTAGACTTACTAAGATGACAATATGATGTACATTAGCTGTAGAATTTTATTTCCCTCCTTTATAAAGTGAAGTTCTTACTATTAATTTCAAACAAAAGCTTGGATTTCAAATTCTGTATTCAAATGCAACCTATAATAATTTAGTTTGTATGTGTATTTCAATATTTTTTTAAATCTCGTCATTTACATTTTGCAGATCAAATTGGCCTTACACCTGAAGAAGTAATCTCAAAAATCATGGCCAATCCTGACGTTGCCCTGGCATTTCAAAATCCAAGAGTTCAACAAGCCATCATGGATGTATGTCCTACACTCATTACGGCTGAGTTTAACCTTAAAAATGAGCTTGTTAATGTTTGTTAGTTTTGCAGTGTTCGCAGAATCCACTTAGCATATCCAAATATCAGAATGACAAGGAGGTATGCCTAAGTCTTCTTTCTTAGGACATAATCTATTATCAAATTATTACTATTTACTCTTTTTCTACCAGCTCTCTCTCTCTCTCCCCCCCCCCCCCCTCCCCACCGAAAAAGAAAAAAAGGAGAGAGAGAGAGAGAGAGAGGGAGATTATGGTTGTCCCTGGGTTAAGTGTAATATTTTCCAGCAAGCACCTAATATTCAAGACTTTATTTGAAGTTATTTTACTTGCTGGTGATCAAAATTGTCTTGGAATTTTATATTACGAGTTTTGTCCTGCCATATCGGATGATGGCATTCCTGCCTTTCCTTTCTAGTTTTCTGTATCCAATAAACCATTTGGCCCGATATGTTAATTTCCAAATGTAATAGGTCATTAACCACCTGAAAATGTGTATTTGACCACTATTTTCATTCCAGGTTATGGATGTCTTCAACAAAATTTCAGAACTCTTCCCCGGGGTGTCAGGTTCTTAGTCTCGTGCAAAACTGTTGTTCCTTAGCACAAGTACCCTGGTGGATTTGCAGCTGGTGAGAGCAAAGGGCAGCAGCGCCTGCTGGATTTTCCATTTCTCACGTGAAAACTGTTCAAAATTTTGGATATTGCACCCCCCCTCCCCCCTCCCCTTTTGACTTTTTGGGCAAATAGGGCATAGTTGCAGTTTGAATTTGGAAAAGGCCTTTGTTATGATCTTGTAAAGTTACTAAAATATTAGCATTTTGTTTTATTCTAGAATCTTGCTCTCAATATGGCGCACCTTCATTTTCAGATCAATGGTTATTTTGTGTTTTCTTTAATCATCTAAAAGTCGACCTTTTATTTATTTTCTCTTATCAAAATCAATTAAGGACCTGTTTGGTTTAGCTATTGGATGAAGCTTATAGTTGTTAATTGTTTGGTTTAGTTATTAAATAAAACTGATAGTTGTTGTTAATTATAACTTATAATTGATTTTAATATATATTAATTTTAATTTATAATTGATTTTAACTGATATATATGTTGAGTGTTTGAGAAATTATGTGTCATAACAATAAAAGCTTTTGCCAAGGTTCAGACTCCGGCAAAGCTTTATTATCTAGCTAAGACTGCATGACTTTTGATCTTACTCTCTGCATCTTCAATTGTTTGTTCAGAAGCTAGAATTCTCAAGTCTTCCCCAAATGCAATTTCTGGTCTCAATATTGTTTCTCTTGCCAAGAGAATTGAACCCACTGCTGCTATTGCTCGTATAATTCTACTGATACTGGTTGGAGGATCTTTTGAGGAGACCACGGCTTCTCTTCGGCTTAAAAAGAGGGTGTTGGGAGGCAGAGGAATGTTGGTAGATTTTATGTTGAGAATAATGGTCTTAATGCCATCTTGTTCCATCAACACTTGACACAGTTCACTGCTTGTGCGCCAATAGAAGGCAAGAAAGGGAGCTCCTTTAAGCAAATTTGCTTCCTTCAAATCTAACAGTGTTAGCAGATGATGCTTAGAATAGCTTCATCAATTTTTCCACTTGTCGATTTGGATGATCGTAAGAAATAAAATAAGCCATTCCGGCGCATTATGGCGCTAGTAAAATTTTGAAACTCAGTTACCCTCTCATGGGTGTGTCTTGCAATTCTGTAATACATGAAAGTTTCTGATGTTCTGAAACCTTATACTGATTGAACTTTGACTCGATGAGACTGAAATTGTCTCCAAAATTTTGAACGTTAACTGTATTTTCTGATTCTGTAACTGTAAAAACATGGCTACTATCAAAACAGTTCCCACCAGTGTATGCCATTAAAATTAGCAAAGGAACTTAACCTACCCAATCACAGAACAGGACAATACGTGGAACCGTTGTTGCAGTCAAGATAATATCTACAAACTAAAACTAAAAGCTAGCCTCGACTCACTAATAACCACTATAGTCATCTAATTCTACACGAAATTACAGGCACGGTCATAATTAACCCAACAACACCAAATTCTACGAGACTAGGTCAGTCCAGCAACTGCTGCTATCTCTCCTCTAAGAAGTTGGCCTAATTTTGAACATTCAATCCAATCACAGAAGCAGGCCTCTCCTTTGGAGGCCTATCCCTTGGGTCCTCTGCCATTGCCACTATTGGGGTACAGTTGCAGTGGTAGTCCCATTCATTTGCTCCATGGACTGTGCTATTTTTCTTGGCCTCCCTCTTGGCTTTCCACTTCCAGTAGGTGCAGGCTTTGGGGGTGCATTTTGGTCCTTTGGTGGACGGCCCTGTGTCTAGCAGGGGACACAACAGTGCCTGGTGGCAGTGGAACTTTAGGCTTAGGAGGCCTGCCACGGCCACGCCTGGGAGGTGCATTGGTATCTGCTTTCATGTAGTTGTTTTTCCAGAAGAGTAGCTCTCCTGTACTCTTCATTCTGTTGAGGTGGTGGGAGAAAAGGGTTGTGTGGCCTGCCGGCAAGTCCCTATATTTTCATTCAATGTACTTTGACATAGACGTCTTGTTGGAGCCATTCTTCTCATCCAGTGCCGCGATTGCTGCCAAAATCATCTACATAAGACACCATAATTCAAAATAAGATTAGAAATAGTACCCATGTTGAATGATAATGCACCCTTTTCTTTGGGGGGATATAATTTAATGGGTTATAGAAGGCATTCAAGGTCGAACCTTCCATGCTGCTAAAAACAACACAGATATTGAGCATAGCTATAGTGAACATGCAAAATGAAAATGGGTTTCTTTCGTAATTTCACAAATCTATTGAAGACTCTATTTTGATTGAAGCGTATAACAAATTGTTAGAGAGGGACTGCAAGGAAAATGAGCTCAAAAAGAAAAGGTAGAAAAACATAAAATAAAATATCAACCTTTCTTTTTCTGTGAAACAGCGAAATAAAGGTTTCCGTTGAGTGTATACCTCAGGGTAGGAAGGGAGTGATAGAAGCTTATTAAGCTCTTCAGAAGCCACAAGATTTGCACAGAGAGCGACAGAATGAGATCTCTTTCAATCAATTCTTGCAAATCTCTAAGCAACGCATTAAGGGAACCATTTGCTGTTGATCTGTTTGATTTGGCTATCAACGTCTTCCTTATTAAAATGGAATTAAATTGCACGGCTAATCACTTTCTAGCCGTTGATGACGTGGCATAGCTCCTGTCGACATGGGTTTATATCTCAGATCGATGACGTGGCATGTGCTAAATAATACAAATAATTCCTCCAAATTTACAAGTTTATCCTTTTCCATTTTGCAATTGGATTCTAGGCTGATTTAGCTTTAGTAGTCTTTGTCGTTTTATTCATTTCCTACATTTAAATTTGAGTCACACTTCTTGATTTCCATTAATTTCCTTATTTTTAATTTGTTCAATTAATTTCAATTTCTTTATTAGAATGTTTTTAACTTTGATTTAATTATTATTATTATTATTATTAAAATCTTTACTTTTTGCTATTACATTTCTAAGTCAAAACAAATAAAAGTATTTTTTCTTTCAACTCCTCTTTCATAATATATCATAATAAATAAAATGGTTAAATTATAGTAGCATTTATAAATTTCAAAGGATCAACTTGTCAATAGAATTTTTTTTTTTTTTTTAAATTTAATCTCTATACAAGCACTCACATTGCAAAACTCCACAATCCTGGGACAAAAACTGAGAGATGTAGAAAGGGAATAAAACTTCAGCTGCAATGGCAGTTTCACCATGGATTTTAACCACGACTGAAAGCTAAATCTCCCAACACTGGCAGGTGGCAAAACCATCCCTATCCTCTTAGACCCAATCAAAATATTCCTCTCCTCTCTCTCTCCTCTCCCCAATAAAAACACGAGTGACCCACATTAAAGACACCATTCAACAGCCATCAATACATACAGACCAGAACAAAAAAAAACCATGAGATCAGATGACAGGAAACAGAAGACCATTGCTTTTATATCTCGTCCATCAAAATGACCCTGTACGGAAGCTTCTTGCCATTCCCATTTGCCAAATTACAATCACTCATCAATCATAAGGTAAAACTCTGAAAGATAAGACCATATATCCCACTTCTGTTGCTTTCAATAAAATGAAACTAATGGCGTACACTGTTTTATTGCAGTGAAAAGTGAAAGTGAACTTCCAGTTTTCCAGGTGCAGTAGGCTCCAGTATGGTTTTTCAGATCAAAGGTAAAGCTCAATAATAGAAACAGCAAACTGAATTATAGAACAAATCATCAGTACTACCAAATTATTCTCTAGAGTAAACCAACAAAGCCTTAACAACATCAACTACAATCATTCAATTCTACAGGAACTTGCACATATGCATAGACAAATTAGCAAACCTAAAGAGTAAAGGTAGAAACACGCCACCACCCAATTCTACAAACACATGAAAACAACAGAGTCCAACTACTACTATCACTGCTGGAAGACTGGTACCCTAAATTTGAACACTCACTTCAGTCACAGAACCAGGCTTCACTTTTGGGGGCCGACCTCTTGGCCTCCCAGTCCCTGATGCCATTACCACTGTTGTGGTTGCAGTAGTTCCACTCATTCCTCCTGTGGGACGTGCCATCTTGCGTGGCCTACCTCTTGGCTTTCCACTACCTGTAGCTGCAACTTTTGGTTTGACTGACTTTGGGGTTGGGGATGCATTTGGGTCCTTGGGAGGACGGCCCCTAGGTCTGGCAGGGGCCAGGAGAGAACCCAGTGGTAATGGAACCTTGGGTTTGGGGGGCCTCCCACGGCCACGCCTCGGAGGCGCATTTGGGTCTGCTTTCATGTAGTTGTTTTTCCAAAAGACCAACTCTCCGGTATCCTTCATTTTGTTGAGGTGGTGAGCGAGTAGCGTTGTGTGGGCAGCTGGTAATTCTCCATATTTTGATTCAATATGCTTTGAAATGGATGTCTTATTAGAGCCGTTTTTCTCATTCAATGCTTCAAGTGCAGCCAAAATCATCTATATACACGAGTAAAACTTCTACAGAATTAGAAAAATGTAGGACATATCCTTATCAGAAAAAAAAAAAAAAAATCAATCAT
This sequence comes from Manihot esculenta, assembly GCF_001659605.2. NCBI lineage: Eukaryota > Viridiplantae > Streptophyta > Magnoliopsida > Malpighiales > Euphorbiaceae > Manihot > Manihot esculenta. The sequence goes on along the minus strand of NC_035162.2, from coordinate 5,821,878 downwards.
TTACTATTTAATGGAAACACTTGCAATAAGAGCTTGAAAGTAAATACGTTGCATTAGGATTCTCAACACCCTTTTTCTTGGGCTTTTCATGAATCAAACCAGATAAATTTGTAATAGAGAAACCCTTTTCTGCAAGGCTAAGAAAATACTAATTCAAAGCATGATCAACTAAAGCTATAGAAATTAAAATGGAATTGAAGCGACCTGTAAAAACGAAAATGCAAAATGAGAATTACAGGAAAATGAGATTTCTTATTTTCCCAAAATTTTATATTTTTGGTATAATTAAAAAAAAAAAAAACCATATACAACAGATTTAACACTCAAATAGATGTCGAATCATATCCATAACACCAAAACACAAAAAATAAATTGCAAATTTTCGCCTTACGCAGTGAATTTTAGGGGGGAAAATCTTTGTAATGCATGCACGATGAGAAATACCAGAAGAAAATAGGTTTTTTTGGGATCACATATAATTTTTTTTAAAAAAATCCCCAATTATCCATTTGACCACTATAAATTGAACAGCAGTAACACAAAATAAGACAGCGAAAACAAAAACCAAAAAGAAAAAAAGTTTTATTTGTATCAGAATGTGAAATGGGTGATTGAACGGAAATAGGTTCAAAAGAATGCAGATTCTTTCCCTCTTAAGCTGAGAAACTTGCAGTTGAGCAGCAACAAACCATTGCAAAATCAAATTGGGTAATTCCCCAGAAACCCAATTAAATATCACAAAAAAAAAGGCACCATTTTTTTTAAAAAAAATGACAAAAGCATGAAAAACAATGATAAATGAAGAAGAATATATCAATTAGAATAAAACCCAATTAAGAAATTATGAAGGGAAGTTATATAAAAGACAAGTTGTTAATTTTGTTTATGGAGGGAGTTGAAAGAAACAGTGATGTGCATGTACCTCAGGGTAAGGAGGGAGTGATGGAGGCTTATCAACCTCTTCAGCAGCCATTAATTTTCCCAAGAGAGAGAAAGAGATAGAGAGAGGGAAAGTGAGAAACTTCTTCAAAGTCCAAACTGGGTGAGTCCCCACAGCCACAAGGGCAGCTCCCAACTACGCCAACTTCTTTTTCTTTCTTTCAAAACTCTGCAAAGGAACAGTTTATTTCATCTATTCTGCACAAAAGGATATGGGCAGAAATGGATTTTTATTATTTTTTAATATTTTACTTTTTGGAGAGAAAATGGACGGCTGGGAATGATTTAGTGGATGATGATCCAATGACTGAGGTTGTGTGATGACGGTGGCACTGAGATTAATGACGTGGCAGGTGTTAAATATTAAAATAAAATTGCCAAAATTACAAGATTATCCATTGTTTTTGGTGGGTTTTTGTTATCATCAGTTTTGGGCTGGCTCTTTCCTAAGAAAGCAAAAGGAGATGGTCCCCCTAACTCACTACTGCTGCCGTACTGCCCCCTCTTCCTCCTAGAATAATGCTCATTTACTGATTTTCAACTATTTTTATCACTGCTTTCTACTTTTTCCTTCTGCAACATTTTGTATGAGTGACGAGAAAGCTCCAAGACATCGATTATCTAATTTTATTACTTTTTTTTTATAATTAGCTCTCATTTAAAACTTGAATTTAAATAATTAAAATTTTTACAGTGTATAAGCTGTCAGCCCCTGATCTCCATCCTTGTATCTCATTTCTTTCTTTCCACGAATCTCTTCGACAAGTAAGATTCAACCAAAAAGTCTGGCAGAGACACAATTATAGCAGAGGAAGAACCATCACACCTTCATTTGAAGGACGGAAAAAGAAGAAGAAGAAGCAGACTCATTTCAGTCCTCCCCTTGAGCCGTCATTGGCGATTTCAGTCTTCGCCTTCATGGCAAAACGAGGTTGCACCTCTATTCGAAGAGAAAAACCATCAACAACATGCGCAAACGAAGTTCCAGAGAATGGATTATTTTATTTGTTGGGTTGATTTGGGGTAGTTTAAGAGAATGCGGCACTTGGCTTGAAGGCAAGGTCACCCGATTTTCTCTAAATATTATTATGTAAATGTTGATTAATCAAACTTATTTTCGCGAAGAACTAAGCCAACAGCTCGCATTCATTTAAAAGTCTCACCCCACCGTAAATTCAATAAACTGATTATTTATTTTATTTTAAATAGTAATGATCTGATAAGCAGAGAAAATGGGGTTTATAATTATTGGATAAGTTTAGGTGAAGAGAAGGTGCACTCTCCTCTTTATTTCTTTTCTTTTGTTTGCTAGTGATGCCTAGCGGCCTCTCTGTTGTAATGTCACTTGTCTCTGTCACTTGTCTCTGTCATGCAGGTCCGTACGTACGAAACTGTCAGATGCCCTCTTTATGTCAGGCAGTCATTTAATTCCCTTCGACGTGTGTGTAAACAGGGCTGCGAGGTGATTGGGCCAGGGCTGCGAGGTGATTGGGCCTGCTGTCCTTTCTCCTGTCACGTCTCGGGCCGAGCTTGGTGTGAACGGGCTAAGGCCCGCGGGAGGCCTGACCTCAAGATTGGGTGGTTCAGGCTGGCTTGTTAAAGAGGCCTTTGGGCCTTTGGATCAGGGTCACCATCATGGGCTACACCTTATACCGGGGTAGTGAGATCCAGCTGTCATCAAAAAGTAAAACAGTAAGTATGCATTTTATTACAATAATTCTCACATTTTTTATAAACCATCCATAAAACACAATTTAGAAACTCCAGAGACCTATGGTAGCTAATTGGGTCTGGTACTCGCCGGTAGCCAACTAATCACTCCCCCTAAAAACCTTAAAAATAACTAGATTTATGAGAGGTAAAAATATCAATGTGTCTCATATGACACCCCAAAAATAAATATATATAAAGTAATTATAATAGATTGTCCCGACCATTATCTTTCTACTAATTTATCCTAATATTGCTTCTTGGGAATTCCAATGTCGAAAAATTATAATTTTGATCCTTGAAAACTCCATGACCTTAACACTCCCCCACTTAAACGGTCGACGTCCTCGTTGTTTGTTGGGGTTTTTCAATCTTCGAGTCTAATGCTTCTAAACTTGCTCGCAATGTGATCTAATACCAGCCCTGCTTGATTAAATTGTTGGACAATTTTAATTCTTGATATGAAATCATTCAATTGTTGGTATCTCCCCCAATTGATCTTTATGAGCTGCTAGCTCTTAATGACGATGAAACTAAGAAAACTCTATTTTCAGTTGGTAAATGTTTCATTCTTGATTACTTAGTCTATTGCAAATATTGTGAGAAGTTGTTATTTTACTCCTCTGCACGAACTTATTGCCTAAACTCGTTGATCGCTAGTTCTTTTCTCCTTTACCTATCTCGCCATTACTTGTCTTTATTTGTCGACCTTACTCTTTGCCTCAAAAGCATAACCCTATCATACAGTAAATCTGTCAACCTACATAAATTCATGCCACATGGCATCGTGATTAACCTGTAATAGTCTTATAAAAAAGGTTAGTACTAACCATGTTAGATTGAAATACTAATTAATATAGTAAGTTATCTAGAATACAAGTTATACAACACTATATGAATCAACAGGTGTACTAACAACACTTGACTACTAAGACTTGAACTGCCTTTACCCATCTCCTTGACACAACACAACCTTATTGCATTTGTAGCGAAGCTCGGCGAATCCTCTTATGAAATTGGTGTCTCCACTTTCAAAAGAACTCACTCAGCACTCTCTTCCTCTTTTGTACGTCTTATGGTTCTCTCCTTCGTAATCTCTGGCATTCTGCACACTTTATCTCCTTTTTTCTTTACCTGATAATGCAGTTTACCTAAATGCCTACAAAAGATGCACATTACACATCAAATATCCATGATGACTGAAAAGTTGCATTTTCTTGTTGAACCCTATGAGCAACAAAAATATATTCAAAACAACTACTAAGATTAACTATACATGAAATAATTAATACCATCATTATGACTTAACACTAAGAAATTACTAGAAGATACTCCTTTTATTATACCGCTTTCATCGTAACTCACAACATCGACTTGTCTTTTCAACTTGCCTCAAGCAACCTATGCTTCTTGACCTATTTCGGTCCTCCTCCACGTTAATCCAATTCTGAAAACTTTTGTTTGGCCATGAGGTCTCTTTCCTGCTCAACCATAAAGGTAGGACTAAACTCGTCCTTTTAATAATGCATATTATTTTTTAATCCATTCTAAAGGAAGCTATACACTATATGTTCACAATATCTGTTAGCACAAACTTGTCAAGTCCCACATCACGAGGAATCTGACTCAATAATACACAAAATGTCTTAAAATAAATGAATAAATAAATAAATAAAGATAAAGAATGATGTCAGAAAACACAAGAAACATTATACACATTAGATGCGAGAGGGTTCCCTCTCATTAAATTCCCTTCTCTTGTACTGAATTATCATTGAGGATCTCAATCTCTCATCACTACCTTGAGCACCACACTCTTTTGACCGGTTCAATGATCCTCACTTTTTTTTCAGTTTTCCCTTATCTTCCTTCTTCCTTTTGTCGTAAAATGAGTGAATTATTTGCTTTCGCAATATTGTTACTCCCAACGGCATTTAATACAACTCTCACGCCAATGTTACCCTGCATTCCTCTTGGTTGCCCTGTCAAAATGTTTACTTACCTCAAAGAGAATGAACACGTGTTCAACAATCATGGTTGGTTGGCACTATAATACATTGTTTGATACTCCTGTAATTGTTGTTTTCTTTTTTATCCCCTCTAGACTTTCACATATTTCACTTTTTGACTCATTTTCATCATTTCGAAACTTAATCTTGATTTTTCATTTTTTTTCTCTAGGATACACTTATTCAGGTGTTCGTTCTCTATATTATTGTAAAGGATATATTTGAGAGATAAGGCAACTGTTACCTTTGATCTATCACTATCTCATCCATAATAATGTTTAATATGAGTCTCTAAAAAACTTTTCTTCTGCACTAACAACGCTGCACAACTTATAAAGAATTATAGAAGTAATTATTTGTTAACTAGTTATACATAAAGATCAAATAATTCATAAAAGAAATCATAACAGTTATAACAATTTTACTCATTTCTTCTAATTATCACATTTATTATTATTATTATTATTATTATTATTAATTTAATTTAATTGAATTGAATTTACGTTTGATTTTTTATTCTAAATAAAACGGCAGATTGCACACTCTTACTTTTAAATGGCCAATTAAATTAAATAATTGAAATTTTTTCTGTCAATTTATAATTTTAACTGAGAGTTAAAATTAATTTTAATCAAAATCGGAGATTATTACGAGTCATTCTATTTGGTATTTTAATTTATATTTTTGATTTATCAGATAAAATAATTTGAAATTTTTTGTGGATCCACATTTATATTTCAAATTTCTTTGTCTATTTTATAAAATAATTCCAAAATTTTTGTTAATTTATATTTATATATCAATCTTTCAATATTATTGGAATATAATTATTAAGACACCCATAAAAGTAGCGTTATATCCTTAACAAGACACCAAAAGGAGAGAAAAAAACCGCCATGGACCATTTTTTTTTCCTACACCAATACTTTAGCAAAGGATGTAGCCGTTGATATTTTGAGTGTTTTTATAATTATGTATTTGATATTTAAAAATTAGGATATAAACATAAATTTGTGAAAAGATTTGAATTATTTTATCTAATAGATAAAAAAAATTGAAATATAATTATAAATTTATAAAAAATTTAAATTATTTTATTTATTAAATAAAATGTAATATAATTGAAAAATAATAAAAGGGGTCACACGAGATAACATATGGCAACGAAGATGTTGGTCAATTCGTCTGGTGGATATAGAGAGGGTATCATATTTAATTGATCATAAAATTTTAGACTGAAACCATAAGGTAGTGCGGCAGTGATTCACCCTTCGCTAGTTATAGTTATTCTCTCTGTTTTAGTAGCCCTTATTGGTACACCTAATTATCTTGTTTGTCATTGTGCTCGTACTGGTCAATGTAATATGCAGTCTGATTATAGGCAACTCGTGTGTCGTTCATATGCACATCAAATAATGATTACACCCTCTTTTTTCTCTACTATCTATCTAAGTACATGGAGAGTATATAGTCTATTCAAATCCCTCACAAATTGAAAATTTTTCTTTGGTGACTTTTTCACAATACATTATCAGTATTTATAAATTTGGTTCATCGAGATATTTTACAAGACTCTTAGTGCTATATTTATTAATTTTCGTCTAAAACCTTAGAATATGTTTTCTTGGAGTGCCCACATACTTGTGTGGTCTGACATATTGATCCACATGGGTATAAATCTATTCCCATGGATTTTCCTGATTTTGCAATATAGTGGAGACATTAGTAAGATTTCAGTTCGGTTATTTACTTTGGTTACACTTATCTTATGACATATCTTGAAGGAAAGAAATAAGAGTGTTTTTGAGTTCATACAGCCCGATCCGGTCACTACATCATATTATATCTTCATTGATTTTGGCTTGTTACATCAGAGTGGTGTTTTTACTGATCTTCTCCCTCATCCATCTAGGCCTTGTTCACTTGTGACTTGGAGTTCTCCTTCTATAGGATGTATCAAATTGAATTGTGATGTGTCATGGAATAATTAGTTTTCAACGACTGCTATTGCTGTAATGGCTAAAGATAGTACTGTAGGATTGTGTATAATATTACTACACGAGTTTGATGTTCCTCGATTATAATGGAGAAAGCACGTGCTGTGCTATGCTAACAGCGATTCACTTGGCTTATGATGTGGATTTTCAGAATATAAAATGTGAAATGGATTCTGCTATTGTATATACTATTCTTTACAATTTATCATCCATAATATTGTGAGAAATTAAGATTTCGATTGCGGTTATTTTGAATATTTATTCTCGCATTTCATATACTTTATTTCAGTAGATTATCCGTAAGATAAATGATATTTTTAATATAATAACTAAATTTTATCTGAAATACTGTGAATTGGTAGCACTGTAAGTCGGTAGGTTTATACTTGTTACGAGTGAATCGGTAGCGATGTAAGTTAGTAGATTTGTAATTTATTGCAAGTTAGTAATTATCATTTATGAGTAAAAATATATATAATTTTTTTCCAAATGTGCTCTTAAAAAAAAGTCATTCGCTAAACAAGGGCTTTATTTGATGATTTTTTGTGAACAGTAAAAAATTAAAAAATTGATATTAATTTATACGTAAGTTATAAATAAAAACTTGCTAAAATTCATTCGTAATTTAAAAAAAAAAATCTAAAAGAAAAAAAGAAAAGCATAAAACATGAAAGTGAAAGATTGGACCAACTCTAGAAAATGTTTTAAAGCTAATGGGATTTGAGCCCCATTTATACACTAAAGTACAAAAAATAAAAAACATTAGTCCAAATCAAATGCAAACAACCTCAATAATCTACATCCATAATTAAGGAAGGTATTTGACTCATCAAATCAAACTGTATTGTAATTTTAATCTACTTTTAAAATATTAACTGAATTAAATTAAAATTAACAAAATTCAAACCTATGAAATATCGATTATTAGTTATAACTGATTTAGTCAAAATAAAATAAAACATATATACTTATATTATTAATTAATTAAAATTTATTAAGAATATAATATAATATTAATATTTTTTATTCATAAAAATATCAGAGTAAACTAATATGAAGATAGCGAGAAGTGTTTTGTTTTTGTTTTTATTTTTTTTTTTCTCATTTTTTTAAATTAAAAATTTTGTAATAATTTAATTTAATTGATTTATTTTTTCTATTTTTTTATTTAGAGCAAAAGAATTTAAAATTTTTTATTTTAAACACATAATTTTACAAGACGTAAATTTTTTTTTTTAATAATTTATAGCAAACGAAAGGTCAAAGAAAATAGCGGGCAGTTGAAACGAAGGTCAGTTGTATGATTGTATGGAAATCTGATAGGGTTGCCTTCTCGTTCTCAGGGCCCAATAAAACAGGAACAAGAAATTGCGGCCACAAGCGAAAGCTTCGCCTGGTAAAGGCCACTTAAAACTTAGTAAACGTAAGACCACGAAAAGCTCTGGCTTCGTTAATAATTATTTAATTATTAAAAGAAATATTTATATTTAATTTACATCAATATTTAATCTAATTTTTTTAATATTTATATTTACAAATTTGATTATAAATATGTAACTTAATAGTTGTTAATTAATGTCATTTTCATATGAGATGAAGCTTATATTAAACATTCACATTAGTAATCACTACAACGGGATTTTATAGAGTTCAGTTGTGGATTAGTCTTGCCATTGTCATCCAACAGATTCCTTCTCACATCAGAGAGATATTTATATCGGTGGTCTAGGCAGATATTGAAAGTTTCACACTAACAGTCGAAGAAAATTGCAGTTTAGTTATTTTATGTAAGGGTATGATGAATAAATTATAAAATAATAAATAAACAAAAAAGTGTTTTGAACACAACATAATCTATTAATTAATTTTGAGATTCACCAACTTTTTCATAAACCAATTTAATTAATTATTCCTCGATCATCATATATTAGCTAATTTGGGGATAATTGGGAAGCTAAACCCGCCCAAAAACTTTCCTAATTCTCTCTGTTTACTGTAACTGGGCGGCGTCGATGTGAACGCGTTCCCATCATTTTCAAATTAAAAAAAAAAAAGGAAAAATTGCTCAAATCAAATAGATTGAAAATTCTCTTAAGCCAAAACTAAACTATGAAAATTTACATGCTCAAAACTCTAACACGCGCAAACCACTATAAATTACTCAACTACAGAGGAGAAACATACTATTAACCCTAGGAGCCCTAAACTAAACACAACACACTGTAATACGTAACCCAATTAATTTGGGCTGCTACCGTTACTGTTACCGCCACTGCCTCCTATTATTTATTGCTGCTGCTGCTCCTCCATCTAGTTTTTTTGTGAATTATTATCCTACCCTACGCCACTTCACAATGGACTGCTCAAGGAACTCAACTAACCCAGACATTCTTGGATAAATGGCACTTGTGAGAGCCAGTAGCTGCTGATGAACCTATCCAGATTCCGGAATGGGCTTTACGGGGTTGGTAAGATGAATACAGCACAGTATTTTTACAAATCCCAAGACTGAACGGTACGGGACACGATAGCAGCACCGACAGCCAATGCAACAGACACAAATAACATGGTCCTCCTGCATCCATGTCCTTTTGATACCCGTCCCAGGATCACCTTGCAGTACTTGTCAGCTTCTCTTAATGATGCATGATAGCCAGCATCTTCTGCATCTGCCAATGCTTTCTCATTCTCCACAAACACAAACATTAAACAAGTTAGCTACAGACTACAGCGGTGAAAGTAATATCATCCAGCCACACATGATCCATTGCACAACGTGAAAGGGAATCGTTTCATAAAAATATGTTACCTTCTGCCTGAAAAACTCTAAAGTTTCCCTCAATGATAACGAGTTGTGAGTAGCATGTTTAACAGAGTACTCTTTCCCTTCATCAGACAGCTTTCTCAAAACAATTACACTTGCTTCAAGATGATCCAGATATAACATGTCCTATTTCCAAACAGTGTCACATTCAAACAACAAAAAGTCAATAACGTGTATATCAACAGTCAATTCTGAGCTCTAAAATACAGAGAGCAAAAGAGAGAGACAGGAGGTCATAAATAACACACCAAATGCTTACCCATTGCTTGTAAGCGTCAGAGTTTTGTGCCAAACACCAAATAAAAACATCACTGGCTTCTTTTGATAAGTCAGGGACACCTACAGACATCACCACTGACTAACTCTGCTACATAGTTATTAACAGAGAATTGACTTTCGACAAGCAATGTATTTAGGTTTACCAGTACCTTCTCCAGCAGCTTTGATTGCAGAGTTCAATATCTCATGTGTAACTTGATTCATTGATTTGCTTCCAGATGAACCAGCAAGAGCAATTTCTTTTAAGATTGGATAAACAGCTTCAAACCTCTCAGTTGCCTATAGTAGAACAAGCATAAAAATGGTCTCAGATCTCAAGTTTTCCTTATCCATTCACATATTCTGCATTAAAAAATACTGACCTTAACTCGTCCTGATGGAGCTGGGAATGTGACTCTCATCAGAAGTTCAAAAGCTGATGGGGGCACTAAGCGTTCACCTTTTTTAACAGCACCATTTAGTAAAATTGCCCGCGCCTTTGGGAAGGACAAAATTCTAATCACAAACCAAAAGGGAACATAAAGCAGAAGACATAGAGCAGAAAACATAAGCATTAATCTCAATGGTGTCTAACCTCTCAACCAACTGTAAGATCAAGTCCCTAGATTGTGGATTATTGCTTGATTTACTACTCAGTACAGGCAAAAGAACACGCGTCCACATGTACAACCCCACTACCAAATCTCCTTCGGATGCCTACAACAACAACAATTGAGCCTTAACCCCAGACAAATATGGTTGAATATGGATCCTTTTTTGTCATTCAGCTGTGTTTAAAACTAATTCCACATCAATATCTATGTTCATATATTTAAAGTTCATTGACCAAGGAGACAAATTTGTATATCTGGGAAAATTAAATTCTCCGGTTACCTGAGCAATCACCCACACTGTGACTGGAAGCTTGTCTTGTCCTTGATATTTTGGATTTTCTCTTATTATTGGCAATAAATTGATCAATACATCTGGCTTTCTTCGTAATGCTATTGCTAAAATAACAAACATAGCAACCTAGGTTCCCATAATATAGATAGAAAATGATTAGTTTGCTGAAAAGCAAAATCCATAATTAGCACTATATTTCTTATCATCTTCAACTTGAAAACTTAAAAACTCACTGCCAACGAAAACCTGTACTGGCAAACATGATATGCCAATCATAAACAAATTTAAATTGAAGCAAAGTTTCCTGAAATGTTTCCAACATGAAAGAGGTGTGTGAATCATATACAATACATATATACAAGTTCTTTATTTTAAAAAAATCACAACTAAAAGAAGAACTGATATTCAAATATAAAAATCATCTAGGGGAAGTGATAAATTAAAAAAAAAAATAAAGCAATGAATGTTTACTTACAGTTTCATATTGAATTTATGTAAAAACAGTAAAAATTTTCAGCCATATAAAGGGCAATCTAGATCAAACTTAAGATTAATACACTATTTATCACTGCAAATTATCAACTATCAATTATTACGAGTCAGAATGTTTCAATAAATTGAACCAAATATAAGTAAACTCAATGAAGATCTATGCAAAACAGACTATTCACGTGATTTAAAAAATGAAAAAGATCTAGAATGAGATTTCTGCCATCCAAAATATTCTAAAAATCCCTCAAGTTCTTGCCCCTCCATGTTATCCACCACATGACAATATCCTACATCTTCCTGTACTTCATGCTCCTATCTCTAGATTTTTCCACTTAAAATCTTATTTCTGGTGGTGTGAACAAAAGAGTGAACAGGAGTTCTCATCTACTTACGATACAGAAAACATATGGCCATAGAAAATTTTTCCTTCTTTCCGAGAAAGAAAACACCATACCTTGGCAGGAAATGACCATATAATTCATTAACATAAATAACAGATAATGACCTCAGATCAGCCAGGTGTGTGGTCATCGTAAATGTCAAATTCAACACCAGCATTCACTTGTTCATCTAAATGAATGTCAAACAGTGTTCACTTTTCTAGATTTACCTTCCCTAAACTTTCAAAATAGTAATTCTCCTATAATTTAGTGGAAACTGGCCATGCAGCAAACTCCAAATAGATTCAATTGCATTACATATTTACCTGGGATTTTGATGGTAATTGTTGCACCGGTTTTTTGGATCCCTTGACAGCTGCTTGATGACTAGCAAAGTCAGCAAAAATGCTATCCATTAACCACAGCACAAAAGACTCAAGTGCTTCATGAGATCGATGGCCAAGCCAGTCCACAGCTATCTTGTAAACATCTTCAGAAATATGAGAAAGGGGAATCTGACGGAAACAAAATTAAAAACAGAATTTGGTGAATATAGCAAACGAATAATAGAATAACATAAAGGACACATCTAAACGATTAATCGTAACCCTTCAGAGCAAGGGACAAGGAAGCAACCCACACAAGCAGATAAGTGATCTCTAACCACAAACGGCAATGCTTAACATTTTGCGATGGACATATAAAAATCATAACAGGCTCCGGCACCCTCTTTTGATTCGAGCCCGAAAGAGCAGACGCATAAGCAACAGAAGAAACCAACTTTTGCCTCAATTTATTTTTCTTCATTTTGGAAAAAAAAAATGCCAAATATTGAGATGCTAGAAAACCCAAGAGATATCCGCTTTTTTACAACAAAATATTCAAAACAGGAGAAAGCCAGCAAGCAGAAAAATAAGCAGCAGCGGAAATTAAGATAAAAACTTACATCAACTAACTTAGAAACTGAAGACTCCCTGAAGGTCTTCAACCACGGGAATTGCGCCGAGCTCACTGAAGCAAACGCCCTTCCAAAGTAATCTGCAAATCGCATTAGCTGTATATCCTGCTGCGTCTCATACGATGACTGTAAAGAAACCGCCAATAAAGCACAAAAATCACACGGGAAAATATAAATTGTATTTAGCAAGCATGTGAGAATTTATAATCCCATAAGAACAACAGACAAAACTCAAGATGGGGAACTCCTCAAAAACACAAATAACAGCACAAATTATTAACTCTTACGGTTATATCAACAAGAAACGCGCCTAGATCACCAGCATCGATTGTCGCAGACGCCTCCGCCACCGTCACCTTTGGCTTCTTCTGTTTCTTTGCCTTCTTCTTCTTCTCCCCGTTGGCAGCCCCAGCAGTAGCTTCTGTATCGCTGTCTCCATCGTCATCGGAATGTCGCTTCGATCCGTTCCCTGCGACGGAATACTCACCAACTGCGGCGGAGGCTCGCTGCTCCTTGAGGATTCTCTGGAGGCGGTCCTCTGAATATTGCTCGATGGAGCGGCACACATCTGGATTAGTGGCAGTGACACCATTGTAACTATAGCCGGAGGAATTCTCCGGCGCTGGGAGTTTCGAATACTTTCTGTTTCGCTTGTGGTAGGAAACTGTTTGCCATTCGCCGTCATTTTGCTTTGTATAATTATCATGGAAGTAAATTTGTTCTTCTTCTTTGAGACCTTGATCAGCATGAGCTGAATGCTCATCCATGACTCGTAGAAACGGCAGCTTTTCACACAAAAACCACAGAGAAAAACTGTGTGATGTGTACACGTCGACAAGCGAGCAAACGAGAGAGAGAAAAAAATACAGGAGAATAAGGCGGGTCGGGTTTTAAATCAGGGAATGAGGAGAGAATAGGAGAAGAAACTAAGAAAGGAACGCTTGATCAAACTCCACGTGGATTTATTTAGTTTGTATAATAACAGAAATGCCATTCCCCGCTTAGTGCAATAACAGCTTAGTTCCATTTTCCAAAACTAATGATATATACGTGGAAAGAAAAAAATCAATAAAGATATTAAATTAAGATATATGAATTAATCAGTTGGAAAATCGATTAAAATCATTTAGCTACAACCATTTTGATTGCGTCAGCAGTGACGTGGGCAAACGGAAGGTGGTCTTGCGAAGTCGATGTATTTAAGGCCAGATCCAAAGGACCACGAAACCACTTTAGTATGTTGTAAAATTATATTTTAAAAGGTGGATTTTATTTTTTGATAAAAATAAAATTATTCTATTCAGAAAATAAAATTTACTTTTACAATTTTATTTTATAATATTTTAATTTTATTATATATGTACATGAAATTGATATTTACTTTAAAATAATCGTTTTATAGAGTAATAGACAAACCCCCTTTCAAAAAAAAAAAGTAATAGACAAAGTTAATAAAAAATTAGCACTCCACAATAAATATTATCTTGAAGTTAATAACAATGAGTTGAATTGTTTAAGTTTAATAATAAAATATAAATACGTTCAATTGTTATTTATTAAAATAATATTTTTTATAAATATTAAAATAATATGTTATTATAGTGATTTTATGAAAATGTTGTGTTTATACATGTTTTTAAGTATAATATTCTATGTTAATTTAATATGCTTCATGAAATTATTATTTTACAAAAGAATATTACCTTACAAAAAAAAACTTGTAATATATTGCACAAATTTTATGAAATTTATTTTTATAAAGAAATGAGATTTCTTTATTTTATATTAAATAATCATATAGTTTCTTATTTTAAATTTTTTAGTGAAAAAAAATTATAATAAAAAATAGTTATTTTATTAATTTTATACCTCATAATCTCTTAATAGGATATAAATAATTAACATATTTATTATGAGCAGCCTATTATAATAGGAGAGATATTTCAATCTAAAGTAAAAAAGTTTTGCTCATGTAATAAAAAAACATATTTTAAATATATTATAGTAAATACATTAAATTATTTTTATAAAAATTAAAAGAGTATAATTAATATAGGTTTACCGTGTGAAATGAACAGTTTATTGTATAAAATTAATAAGGTATAATTGACTAAATTGAATTTATTGATTTTATTAAAAACAGTAGAAGATGAATGAATATAATATGACTGTCAATATGGTCACAACAACATGTTTCTTGCACTACACGTGTATTTTGTTGTATTGTTTTTTCAAGCAACAAAACCAGAATAGTGATAAATTGTGTATTGAGTGGTCAGGTGTGAGTGAGGATTGCATGGATTTAAAAAAAAAAGGACAAACAAATCAGTGGATTGTTTTTGGTTACATGTGAAGTTTTGCCTCCAAAATTGAGTTAGTTTGGTATTAGGATCTGCAATGGCCAAACCATCCAAGAAAATTATGGAATATATCTGACAATACATTATTTTCTTGTTTGCTATGCATTTTTTATACATAAAAAAATAAATTTTATTAATAGAATTTATTTTATTTATAAATTTTTTTTTGTTTGAAATCAATTTAATTATTAATATAATTTAATTGAACTTTTTTACATTAAATAAATTAGTAGTGAATTTAAATTGATTTAATTTATTCATTATTTTTATTATTTTTGAAATAAGTATAAATATTTGTTCTTATAAATAATAATCATTTTTATCATATTCTTTAAAAAAATTATTATTATTACTATTATTATTATTATAATATTTAAAATTTGAATTTCTTAATAATATAATAATATAATAAATTAATTAAATAATATAATAAATTTCTTAATATTAATAATAAATGTATTAAGTATTAAGAGTCAATATCAACTTAAAATATGTTTTGTAAAGAGTAATAATTAATTAAAAAAATAAACTTAAAATTTATAACAAAAAGGAAAAAAAAAAGAGTTTTTACGAGTTAATTAAATAATTTTGATGCAAACCGTTTTAAGTGAAATCATTTCTTATAAAATTATTAATAAAATTTACTTTTAATTCAAAATCAATTCTCATTAATTATAATTCCATTAATTCAAGAGAAATTAATTTTTTTTTCAAAATTTAACATTTTAAACAACGGTTGTATAATTTTAATGAGGTTGTTTTTTAAAAATGGATAATATATTCATCAATAGAATACATGCATTACACAAAAAAAAAAAAATATCAAAATTATAAAATTTAATATATTAAACTCATAGACAAATTAAATCATATTAATTGAGATTAACTCAATTGAAAAAATAATAAAAAAGCATAGAATTTTATTTTTTTCATAATTAAAATTTTCTAAGAAAAAAAATTCACTTACAATTGCAGTAAGTTTTTTGATGTTATACTCCTTTTATCTCTTAAAAAATAAAGTTATATTTTATTTCAATTATTTTGTTAACTAGCTTGCTATTTACCAATTACCTTATTTAACATGCTTTAAAAAATAAATTCATTGTTCAATAATATTTAGCTATATAAATTATTTTGTAAACTATATAAAAAAATAAAAGTATATTTATAAGATAAAAGAGTTACTTTTATGTTTAACTAATGTTTAGTAATGTCAATTTATATAAAAAAAAAATACTACCAGATTTACAAAATTTGACATTTTAAAATAGTTTATAAGAAATGGATTACTCGCTAATTTGCCCTTGGTCCCTCTTTTGTAAGTTGAGAGAGTGTCAAGGGTAGTTTGGGAATGAGAAAAAGGACAGAGTAGAGGTTTTTCTTTCCTTATTTAAAAAATTTTTTTTGTTGGTTTCTGTTTGATGTGGACCACCGAAGCACATGGTTTTAAGTGGGGTCAGTAATGAGCAATTACAGTCGCCATTATCTGCTTTGATTCTCTCACTAACATCAATCTGTTAGTACTTTTGTTTAGGGTTGGCCCCACAGAATTCCATCTCCCAACCACCCTACAAAATCAACCCTTCCAGTACCGTTATCATCCACATCCATCTGACGGTTATAAATAAAACCTAATCTATTTATTTATTATATAGTGAGTGTCAAGCGACTCATCAACGCCCATGGATTTAATAATTTTTTTTTCCTAATTTGTGGGGAAGAAGGGTAAATCTAGAAAAGGGCAGTGTGTACGCGAGACAATGTGACAGGGGAAGGGATAGCGAACAGAGACGGTTGCAGAATGAAGGAAGCAATTTGATTTAGCTGGTTGCGGTGCTCACGGACTTTAAAGCAAGGGGCAGGGAAACACAACACAAGGATTTTCTAGAACTTCACATACAACTGATGATTATTGCATTTGCACGTGAGTCAATATGTTATGTCATCCCAGAGTAACGTAACAAATCTCATCATAACTCTAAGTTAAACGCTCTTAGATAAGAGCATTCCTAAAGTGGGTGAATTCTTAGGAAGTCTTCGCGGTGCACTCCACTCACCCGCTACATCTCTTACCCATTAAAAAAAAGTTCTCCTTTATTTTTTTTTAAAAAAAAAAGCTCTCGTTCTTTGTTCTTTTTATGTTTTTTTTTTCTAAAAGTTGAAACCCTTTCGTCTGTCGTTCATTGGTCTTCTCCTTTAAATTTATAGGTTTCGTTCTCTTTTTGATTGAATGATGTAAATAATTTTTTGTGGTGATTATATATTTGAGTAATCTAAATTTTTTAATTTGAGTGATCTAAATTTTTTAATGATAGTGATCTTTTATATGCTTTTATTTATTTTTTTCTTTGTTTTTCTTATTTGCATGCAGATTTTCAAGACTTTAATTTTTTATATGCTGATATCTCTTAATTTTTTTGACATTTACTTTCTCTCATAATTATTTATATATTTTTTTTTCTATCTATAAATACGGTGTTACAACGAAAATAAAGTTAAATAAGATTAAAAAAATAAATAGAAGGAAAATGCATACTTATACAAATTTAGTCATTATATCATTTTACATTTAATTTAATTATTTTTTGTTTCATCAATAAATATACATTAAATTTAAATTTTATTAAATTTAAAATTATTTTAATTTATTATCGTGATTGATATGGTGCATTATTTTCAGTATAATGTGGCGATATTTTAAAATTCTATAATAATTGAGTTTCAGTGTTTCCGAATATTTGATTTTATTAAACTTTATTATAATGAAGTGAAATAATATACAATTATAATTTTTTTAAAAAATATAAATTTATAATAAATAATTTAAATTTTATTCGAGCGTACTCAATCCATTGCACACCTCTCCTTTCATACATCCACCATTGTTAGCATTATCGCCCCATCACCCACTTATACTCTCTCTGGTTTTTTATTATAAGTTGTTTAATATTTTTATACACAAATTAAAAAATAATAAATGTATTCTATTATAATAAAAAAATAATAATAATTTCTATATTACTCTTAAATTAAAATATCTATACAAATAATATAAACTTAATTAATATTTCACTTCTTGAATAATAAATTAAAAAAATCTTTGAATCATAAAATTTTAATTATTTAGAAAAAAAACTCCTATATTGAGTTATCCGCTAAACGTCAAGTTTTTGCTGTCTTAATGTTTTTATTACATGATGGGTTCTACTTAAAGGTCAAAAAAGAGAAAATCCGTGGGCTTGGGACTTGGGTTCTACTGACAGAAAAAGCCCAGAGACCACGAGAAAGGCAACGTCCGGCTGTGGAGGTTCCTTCTCTTTCCTCGATTTCAAAGGCACAGGCCGAGCTGGAACTGGAATGCATAAAATGAAGTTGAACCCAGTTCAAATCTAGTACAAAGACGATTTTTTTTTTCTCTGTGAAATTGCTCAGTAGATGTATTCTCTGTAATTTTGTAATCTCTCGTTTGATTGTTTGCGACCTGCCATTTTCTTCGTTATTTCGATTGCTTTTTCTTGCTGCTATTCATGTCTGCCCAAGCGCAAAGTTGTTTAATCCTCGGTGATGGTATACATTATGCGACACCAATTATATCCTCGACGAGGACAAGCGAAGTAGAGGTGATGCGAGGTATACTGCAAATGATGCAAGGCCTGTCCAGTTCCCTCTTTTTCTGGGACCAAATTAAGCAGTGTTTTCGTGTTGCCAGAAGTGGGATATATGTGACTCACCTTTCCTTTTCAAGCCTTCAGAACCTTCTCAATCATTTCCTGTATTCTGCTACTTGTTTACAACTTGTTCAACTTAATGTCAATAAATTGGAATCGGAGACCCACATGCCTACATTGAGAGCTTTTGCATCTGCTGTTACTCAGTGGCTTAAGGTCTGTCACTATTTGATGCTACTAATGAAATGTTTAATTTGGTTGATTTCTTTTGCTTTTGTTCTAATAATATGCTATTGTAGAGGTTGAGAGATATTGCTTTAAAGGAAGAAATTAAGATTTGCAACTCCGACATTGGAGTCACTCCCACCCTTTTGGGATTGTCAAGTTCCTTATCCAGGTCAGTGTTTAGCAGAGTTCTTCAATTTGAAGTTTCTTCAGTGTATCTGGTCACTCACATTAAACAACATTTTTGTTACGTTTTATTTGGTGTCATTGCATGTATGGTGGTTTCTTCTTCTTCTTTTATAATTTTTTTTTTTTAAATTGGAATCTGCTGATAAATTTTATTGATATTAGTCTTTGCTCAGGTGCTGAATGTTTATTGCAAATAGTGCATGGAGCTATTCCGCAAGCGTACTTTCAGCCAAATACATATATTCCAGCATCTGAAATGGCTGTTCATATTCTAGACTACCTCTATAAGAAATTGGATGAAGTGTGTCTTGTGCAAGGTGGTGAGGTTGTGACTACTTCCTTTTCATCAGTATTGTTTTGCAATTCTTGTGGCTTGCTCTTCTTTTATAACTCATGCTAATTTCAGGAGGAAGCTTATCTTATGGTGCTTCATATTCTTGTTGGAAGTTTATTACCATATATTGAGGGACTTGATTCATGGCTTTTCAAAGGATCACTTGATGATCCTTTTGAGGAGGTAATCTAAGTCATTACCTTTTTTATTTCCAAAGTCTAAAAATGGTTTTTCTTGAGAGTATCCATATACCGCGCTCTAGAATTCCCAGATTGTAAAATGAGATTTTGCACGCCTAACTCATTTGGCTTTCTTGCGTTTTCTGCCATTTCTTACTTCCAATATTTCTAGGAAATCCTTATTAATTCTGTCATCTTTCGGTCTGTGTATTTATCTTGATGAAATATTATCTATGCCTTTGGTTAAGTTGATTTCATTAAGATGATAAGAAAGCTAAATAATCTATAAAAATTGACACAGTGCTTTTCATCTTTTTTCTCTCTATAGATGTTCTTTTATGATAATAGAGGAATCTCAGTTGATGAGTCTGAGTTCTGGGAGAAAAGCTATCATTTTAGACAAGTACAAAGTCAGAAGTTTGATGTTGTGAACTCCTTACTAAATAACAAAAAGGAAATAGGTGAAAAAGATTCTGTTTCATTGTCTATGTCTGTGAAGGGCAAGGAGCAGAACAATAAGGAACTTCAAGTATGTCCTTTGTTTATTAAGAACATCGCAAAATCCATTGTCTCTGCTGGAAAATCATTGCAGCTTATCCGCCATGTTCCTATGTCTTACACTGTGGTATCTGGCAAAAGTGTTGACAATGAGATTGATGGCTTTGGAGGATCTGTGGATGATAAAGATCCACATATTCGGCAAGAGAGCATAGCAGGGTTAGCCCTGCCTGAGATTTTCAGTATTTCAGTAGCAGGCCTCATAGGCCATGGTGATCACATCTCAAGATACCTTTTACAAGATGATACATGCAAATCTGAGATTGTCCATTCTCTGCTTTCTGAGACGGTCAGGGAAATGGTTAGAAATGGGAATTGGGAAAGGTGGCTAACTTTTAAATGCTCAAAGAATATCTGTCGCGAGGTCTTGGCCAAGACAGTATCACATGAAAAAGTGCTTAATGTGGAATCTACAAATAAGGATGAGATTGGGATTTCTGATGTGGAAGAAGAGTGTATGACTGCAGGTGTGGTGGATGAGTTGCCCCTCCAAAGTTCATATTGTCCAGAAAATCCAGTTATCACTGTGTGTAAAAATTTACCTGATGAGCATAAAGATTTCTGGAAAATGTTGAACTTACCCAAAAATTTTCATCTACCCCCGTTAAATGATGAGGTCTTATGGGAGTCTGTATTTGGTTGTGAGAATGGGCTGCTTTCTGCAGTTAATGGAACTAATTATGCTTTTGGTTTCCAGTTTGGTAAATCTGAATATGTTCGTTCACAAGAGGACATAAAGCTGCTAAAACTCTTGTTTCCTTTTCCCACCCTTCTTCCTTCTTCCCAGGTATTACCTGATTGATTTATGTCTAGCTCTTAAAGGTTTATGATGACTGTTTTTGAATAGTCTTGCCATTTGGAAACAGGATGATATCTGTATGTCAGAGCTCTTGCCTTTCCAGAAGAATAGCACCCTTGCATCAAGAGTGCTCAGCTGGATTCAAAGCATTGAACCTAGAATAATGCCACTTCCACTGGTTATTATCCAAGAATGCCTAACTGTCTACATTAAGAAGCAGGTAAATGCTTAAATCTATTAATCGAAAATTTCACTCTTTTCTTCTTCATCCCTATATACCTAAATAGATTGAGAGCCAATTCATTCTCCAATTTGGACTAGGAATATAGTGCTTCATAGAGGAAACCTGCTCTCCTTTTCTTTTGGTAGTATGTTGTTTATATGTGCAGATTCTTCACTTCTTTTATATCACAGGTGGATTATATTGGCCACCTTATATTGTCAAAGTTGATGAAGGATTGGAGATTAATGGATGAGCTTGGTGTTTTACGTGCCATATACTTGTTAGGTTCAGGTATATTCTTGCATGCTGAATGTCTGATCTGATCTCTGGTCTCTGTCAGTCATTAATCTGAAATTTTCACTGGCATGCATGTTGATTGAATGCTGTCTTCAGGTGATATACTGCAGCACTTTTTGACTGTGATTTTTGGTAAGCTCGACAGAGGGGAAACGTGGGATGATGACTTTGAGTTAAACTTAATACTACAGGTGCAGTTAGTGAACTAAGTGAAGTATCATGCCTTGCACATGGCTAAATTCAATTTTCTTCTCAATTCTACTCCCTCCACCTATTAGAAAATAAATTAAAGTTATTTCAAACTGGAAGTTATTATTATATTCTTCTTGAGGATGGATTGATTGCTGCTCCACCTTTTTTGCCTAAAATACATGGTATGGTGTCTCCCTCTATACAACAGGAATCCATCAGGAATTCTGCTGATAGCATGCTACTAAGTGCTCCAGAATCATTGTTTGTGTCCATCACGAAGAATCATGGTTTTGACAGTGATGAGCTACCTATTACACCAACTCTTGCCTCAACAACTCATAAGAGTCGTTCACACAGCTTTGGATTAGATGGTCTTGACTCTCTGAAATTCACGTACAAGGTCTGTTATAGTGTCAAGGAGGCTTGAATTTGTTTTAAAAATCGATATCTTCACTGAATCACTTCCAAATGTGACAGGTCCCCTGGCCACTTGAACTTATTGCTAATGCAGAAGCCATTAACAAGTATAACCAGGTATTTTGGTTAGTGTTGGAGTTGTCATAGTGTTTTCTTTTTCCTTGACTGTTCTTCATCTGTACTCTGTTGTAGGTGATGAGGTTTTTGTTGAAGGTCAAGCGCGCCAAATATGCACTTGACAAAGTTCGGAGGTGGATGTGGAAGGTTCTTTTTTTATCTTCTTTCTGGAGATCCTAATCTCATTTAGCCTTTTAGTTAATTGATTAGAGCATATTTCTTGTGTTCTGATAGAAGGAAATATGCTGCATGTTACCGGAAGGGAAAAAAAATTGTTATTTAAGGGCGCCATTTTCTCTAATTTGCAACTTGATCATCTGTTATTATCCCTTCTAGGGCAGAGGTGCGGTGACAAACAGCCGCAAGCATCACTGGTTAGTGGAGCAGAAACTCCTCCATTTTGTCGATGCCTTCCACCAGTATGTAATGGATAGGGTAAGAATTTGGTGAAATCACTTTGATGGACAAAATGGTCAAAATTGTCAAGGGATGTGGACCATAATGACACATACAGATGTTAATGTCACATTCTTAACTGCCAAACATGGGAACATTATTGAATTTATTTAGTGATTTTCTCATATCTTTTGTTATATATGGAAATTTTCTACATGCGCATTTGCTAGTGCATTATAGAAGTAAAGGCGTTATATTTGAATCATGATGGCAGCTGGATGTCATACAAATTTGATAAAGGTATAAACTGCCTCTGAAGTTTCCTTATTAGGATTCATTATCCTGGGGCAACAACTGGCACTTTCCTTCATTTTGCAAAATTTTCTTCCTGCAGTTTGGTGGTTTCATGGCTTTGTGAACCAACTTTAGTTATGGTTGCATTTTCAAGGCATTCCTCTATTTTCATTTCTCTCACTGTCTCAGACACAGACACACAAAATTGCGTTGCTGTCTCAATGTATCTTGTCTTAGTGTTTACTTATGGCTATAATGACATACATATGTAGGTTTTTATCTTTTGCTTACTGCATTTAGTCTATATATTTTAGTTCACTATGTAAAGATGGCTATAGCTGAGGCTTCCTTTGAGCAACCCAAAACTCAAAGTTGGCCTTTTTTTAATGATTTAAATGAATTCTCTGTTTATTTCAGATCTCCAGAGTGCTTTTGTCTTTTTGTCTTTCAATTTGTACGTGATTGTAGCTTCATGTTAAATTGGAAAGATTTATACAACAATTCCAGTGATGGGTTCTTTGCGGCACATTTTGCCACTGCTAATCTCTGTCTCTGACTAGGATTTTTGTGCAGGTATATCACAGTGCATGGCATGAACTTTGTGAAGGTATGGCAACAGCTGGATCTCTGGATGAAGTCATTGAAGTACATGAGGCCTACTTATTATCAATTCAGCGGCAATGCTTTGTGGTTCCAGATAAGCTGGTGACTGATTGTCTCTCTTTCGAAATTGCAGTCTTTTCAAGTGATTAATTCTTCTTTTCTGCCTGTTGCCTTTTTTAAGAAAGAAGTGTTGTTTATTTTTGTTGATTTAATCAGTGGGCCTTGATTGCAAGTCGAATCAACATCATCCTTGGATTAGCTTTGGACTTCTACTCCATACAACAGACATTAAGTAGCGGTGGTGCAACTTCTGCAATGAAGGCCAGGTGTGAAATGGAAGTGGATAGAATCGAGAAACGCTTCGATGATTGCATTGGTTTTCTACTCAGAGTATTCTTCTTCTCTCTCTTTCACACACACACAAGCATACACATTTTTTATTCATCATTCTGTGCCTCTATATTGGGCTTTTTCTTTGCACGATTAATTTATAAGTTTGGCTGGGCGAGTATGATGTATTGAAGCTTATGAACCACTAGGTGTGTGCCTTCACGTGCAATACATAATATAGTTGGAAGATTGTTATGGGGAAATGATTGTTTTGTCTTGACCATGCAGATCTTGTCTTTCAAACTCAATGTGGGGCAATTCCCTCATTTGGCTGATCTTGTGACTAGAATTAATTACAACTATTTCTACATGTCTGATAATGGAAGCTTAATGACTGCCACTGGCTCTGAAACTGTTAGTTCAAGATTGGGGAAAGTCTTTGGAGCTAGAATGGACTAATAAAAATTAATTCAGGATAGTTTATGATGGCATGTCTCTGAAAATGGGATACGAGGATATGTTTTACTGAAGTAAAATTTGCAGCCATCTGGAAGCAAATTCTTTGGATCTGTTCCTTTTCATAACAGTGCTGCATAAAATAGTCAGCGTGTAGAATTTGCAAATTTTCTAGGTCAACGGGAAGAAGGGAAAAGCCAACACATGAGCTATATTTATTTCCTAGAATGTGCAAGTTGCTTAATTGCTGCAGATTCCTTAACATCAAACGCATTTGAGCTTTACTGAGATTCAGAAGATAACTTGATTGGTTGATGAAGATGGAGGAGTTGGATTTTTATTCTAGAGTCTTGCTTTATATGTATAATTTCCCTTTTTTTTTACCTCCTATGTTTTATAGATATATATGTAAACTTCTGCTTGTTGATTAATTTTAAACATAAAGCTGTAAGGCTGCTGTTCCAGTTGTCCAAGTTTGTTTTTCATGCTCTTGGCTTTGTAATGTGATTAGCCTCCTGTTTGTTTTTCTACTTCTTTAATCAAACCACACTTGCATATTCATCAATTTATAAATGACATTCATTAGTGAGTTGTGAGGTAGTTTACTCTTCCTTTTATAATCCTCTTCTCCAGTGGTAGTAGACCTCAATAAGAGAATTTTAGTTCATGATTCAAAAATTTGTTAAATTTAATAAGATATATGCTTTTATTTCTACTATTTCAAAATTAATCACTTAATCCTTACATTATGATTAGTGAATTAAAATACTAAAATGAAGTTAAATTTAAGGGAAATCCCCCCCTCATATTATGTGGAGGGTATATAAATAATTCACCACATATATATAATTTAATAGTTTGAAATTCATCCACATGCAAGATCGAGTTTTTCTATAATTTTTTACTTCAAATTGAATTAAATTACAGCGTAGTTTTTTTTTTTTTTTCGCAAATGCATTTTTAAATTTCTGAAGTTTTATTTATTTATTTATTTTCTATATTGTAGTTCTATTATTTTATTATATATTATATTATATTCTTGAAATTTTAGGTTGCTTAGATTTGATTTCTTCGTAACAGAAGCTGAGAGCAAAACCCTAAATTAGAAAAATTGATTGTATCTTCTTCTTCCAATGAGAAATCCGAGAAAATCAATTTTTGTGTATTGATTTGCAAAACCATGCTTTTCTAGTTTGTTTATTTTGTTTGCTTTTATCATTTTCGTTTTTGTTTGCTTTTATCATTTTTATAGCTATTAATCGATTAAAAATATCAATTAAATTTACTTTTACAATTTTTTTAATTCCAAAAAGATCTTTCAATTACTCAAATAATTAATAAACCAATAGATGTGAGCTGAATTATATACAAAATTCATCTGATTTTCATCTAAACTTCAAAGATCTACCCTTAAAATAAATAAATATTAAACATTAAAAAAATAATGAATGTTATATGCTGGAAATTCCAAAGAATGATCGAGAAAGTATGTGGAGAATGAGTAAATAAGAAAAATCACAAAACATAAATTCAAAAAATCTTTCGCATTGTACCAAATGAAAGAATTATTATTCAAAAAATCAGAACTTGCATTAGCAAAAATTAAATCAGACTATTTAAATAATAAAAAACATGAGAAGAACCATTAAAGGGAGGAAGTAATTTGTAATCAACGAAGCCTCCTAGCCTCTCTTTCAGACTCCAGCAGAGTAAGAACATCACCAACTCTGACAGGACCCTTCACGTTCCTTGTAATTTGACGTTTGGAGTGATCCATAAATTCAACTCTCACTTGAGTCACCTGTCCTCTTGATCCTGTCCTTCCAATCACCTTTATCACCGTTGCATTCTTTATTCCTGAATCCATTTCTAATGGCAAAATTAACAAAAAAAATAAAGCATCAAACTACCAGAATTTAAAATACCAATAATGGTTATTCTGAAAATTAACAAAAAAAATATTAAAATTTGGTGAAAGAGATGTACCTTTTGCTTTGTGGAAACAGGAATGGGTGAGAATATGGAAGGCTTATATACTGTGGTTATTCAGAGATTCAAAGCGAGAGATAGACTTCATTTAAAGATAAGATTTGATTCAAAAGGGGTTGTTTGTTTTCAATTTGGACTCTACCAAGATAACGATTCAAGAGGGGTTGTTTGTTTCCAATTTGGACTCTACCAAGATAAAGGGAATTTGTTAGTTATGGAGTGATTGAATTGTTATACAGTTATGGATTGATTCAGGAGGATATTTGTTTTCAAATCGAAATCTACCAAAACATATGAAATCTATTAATTGTAATTTTTTAACCGCTTTTGTTTCTTTCATTATTTAAAAAAATAAAATAAAATGATAAAATGATTTAGGAGTGATTAATATTTAGTTCAAATTAACAAAGTCAATCGAATTGAATTAATTTAAAAAATTCAGTTTAATTTTTTTTTTTAAAATTTTTAATTATTTTGATTTTAATAAAAAAAATTAAAAAAATTAAAATCAACCGATTAATAAGAATAATATATTATTTTTAATAATATAGAAATTAAATTATATTAAAATTAAAATATTTCAATTAAATTTTAAAATATTAAAACAATTATAAAAAATAAAGTTTATTGAAAATTTAAATTCATCAAATCGAATGGAATCAAACTATATCAGATCAATTCAATTTCTGATCAAAATCAATTCGATTTAATTTTTATAAATATTAAAATTTTAATTTTTAATTTATTTAATTCTATTAAATTTTAAACCGAATTGATAAATACTCACCCCTAATCAGAATAAAAAAACCAAATTTTAAACCAAATTGATAAATACTCACCCCAGAATAAAAAAACCAATCGACATTATAGCTTTTATTTACAATGTTCAACGACCCAGCCACTTAGAATTATACCAGGGATTGAAACATAAATTAAGCAGTCGCAGGCTGCAAAGAATACCAAGTTTGTCCAGAATTATGATTTGGCTTAAACAGGACAGTGGACTGGCTGTTTTGATGTAAAACAAAAACATTTCAAACTGCTATTAAAACTCTGGCGATATAAGACCATTTTGCAGGCCTTAGTGCAATTAACAGGATATGTCATGTATAATAATGCAAATTCCAACGAGGCTAGTAGTTTTAACTTTAGATCCCTGTAAGATTCGGATTAGAGCAAAACTTTACTTGAGACATCGTTAAATTATTCGGTTCATTCTCATTGGTGATGAACAATTTTCTTCAGCTGCCTCTTAACTAATGTTACTTAAACTAGTACACAAAAAGTTTCACTATAGAAATCAAAGGTAAGAAAAATGCTGCCGACTAAACAACTTGAGATGGCATGACAGGAACCAGACGTTAACTACCACAGCAACTCTTCCGATAATATAAGAATACTCCTGCATTTTCTCCAAATGGTCATTAGTAGCCTCCAAGATAACGATTAACCGCCCAGTATCAAATGGAATATGGATTCCACAAAATGCGAAACTGAAAGCAATTTGTTTAATATTTTTTAGAACAAAATGCAGCCCAGCACCGTTAATTCTATTGAGATGCCGAGACTGAAGATCTGAGGAAAGACAAACGGTTCTTTGTGAGGTTTATCTTCTCTTCTGCTTCTGCAGCTTTTTCTCGAACACCACAAACAACATCCTCAGGAGCTTTCTCTATAAACTGCAGAGGGAGACAAATCATAATCATACGTACAAGAGCCATAAGACGTACGGTAGGGTGGGTACCCAAAAATTTCATACTTCATATATCATGACATTCGGAATTTAAGATGCACAATATAATCCTGGACCACAGAAAAACTATATAAATAAGTCTGAGCAACCCCTTTCTTTTTTGAGAAAGAGATGCAGCTCCAAGATCTCCAGCACATAATGTAAATCTTATGAGGAACTTGAATTGACCAACTCTGTGCAACCTCAGTCAAATAACTCTTGTGCTAAATTGACTTAAACAGTGACATAAATGGTAGACAAATAACAGTCAAGGACCAGCAAAGATCTTCAATATGTTAAACCTCCTCACAAACATCCAGGTCAAATGTTGGTAAAAGTTTAAATTAACCCCCTACAGGTCCGCATATATGTATTCTGAAAATTTAAGACACATAATCATATTCCCATAGCCTTTTTTTTTTAATTTATTCAGCACATCAGAATATAATATTCCAAAAAACTTGCTAATACTGATCAAGATTTGGATTGTGATCATTAAAAGAAACATAAAATGCATGGATAGATAGGAGTATTAGATTTACTTTCGGAGAATTGAGGCGATCTACAAGCCCTTCATACTCTGTTTGCATCTTGGAAAGGCGCTTTGAGAGGCGGTCAAGTTCAGCCGATATATCAACCATATCAGCAAGGGGAAGATATGCCTCTAGTCCCTCACTGGCAACGAGATGTACCGACTGGTTGGCATCCCCTGAATGAAAAGTTTGACGGCCCACAAATAAGAGACATTTGACAAACAACAACGACCAAAACATTAAGAGACTCTGAACATCTCAAGGGCATGCCCCAGCAAAAACAAAAACCACAAACTATTAAAAATGAACGAACAAAGAGAAAGGCAAAAGAGATTTGGAAGCATACCTGGAGGAGAATCTGTAAAATGAACATTTTCTAGATCTAGCCGTGATAGAAGAGCTAAAACTTCCTTCTCTTTCTGCACGAACAAGGATCGGACTTACACACATAACTAGAATACACATTCACAAGTTCAATAAATTAAGATTCCTATCTAGTGAACAAAAGTGCTATTCAATCACCTCGCCTTGATATCTGTTGGAAGTAGTGTAAACAGGACGTGGCACAGGCATATAACCAACAGTGAAGAAAGGTCACTGAGGTAAAAGGGTTTAGACAAATATCATAATGTACTGTGAGATACATGTTTTCATGCCTGGAAGATTCTTTTAGGACTGCCAATAGGGTTGAGATATTCCAGAACTTGATCTTGTAGCCTGAAAGCTTTTGGCTGAGCTTTATATGAGCCAAGTGATAGGATTGAGTTTTGCCAAGAAAATATGGTCCAAGCTCAGTCCATAGAAGCTTTATTTAACCCATATTATAAAACATAATGTAATATACGTGGAATAGGTAGATACTAGGAGGAATGAAATTTTCTTATTAAAACCTTAGCTGGAATGTCGAGGGAAGTGAGCAAACAAAGGAAGGTTAACGAACTTAATTTGCATGCTTCCCCTGCTATGGTGCTCATCCAGCAATTTCAGAGAGAGTTGGCTGATGCTGCACTCATTGGAAGTGCTAGGAGCCTTACTTTAAAGACTGTTCAGTTTACACTCCACTAACGCTTCATGATGAATAATACAGTATTTCCTCGCTCAATATACATTATCAGTCAAGGAATACTTGTGTTCACCCATAATGGGAAACAAGGAAAATGAACAAACTTACAGATATATACTGGATGACATCTTCACTTGCAACTATGGATGCAGATATACGTTTAGCCGGCTCAACAGAGTATTCTGCTCGAGCATTCCGGATTGCTCTAGTCTGATTAACAAATGAAGAGGAACTGTGTTAGGAGAAGGGGGGAAACCCATGAAATCATTGTATTGATAGGATGTGTTTGGGCTGTGGAGTCATCAGAAAGGTTGTGAACTCACCAATGCTTGGAAATTTTCGAACTTTTTTATTGAGTTGGCATTCTGTGGAAGTGATATCTGGGGCCACGGGGATACTATAAGAGCTCCTTTCCTTTTGGGGAGTGCCTGTTTATTAAATAGTCGGTCTTAAGATCCATAGATCAGCATCAAATATTAAGACATCAAAGTTTGTCAAGTAGCATAATGGACTTTTGATGGAGCCCTTGACACCACAATCAATTTGATTTGCAATATGGAAATAGTAGGAAACAATTACCTGCCAGAGTTCTTCAGTAACAAATGGCATGAATGGATGCAGCAACTTCAATACATTTTCGAAAACATACAATAGAACTGCCTGTGCCAGTGGGGCAGCTGAATTACCTCCAGAGTGGTAAAGTCGAGCTTTACTGGCTTCTATATACCTGGTAAAAACTGAAACCATTAGACTGTAGCAACACCTAAAAGATTCTAAACCAATATGGCACACTCAAGAGCGCAAAGCTCAATTCAGAGAAAACACTATGTAGTGCTTGTTTGGTTGGGCAACCGGAGGACAGTAGTGGTTGTTTAGAAAGTAAAGGCACTTGGTAACATTTGGTTGAAAAAATTGCAATATTTCAACCCAAATGGTGGTGGTCACGGGGCCAGCATTCAGAAAATATCACTGATCACTGAGCTTCAAGATTTTTGGCGCAAGAAACTGTCAGTATAGTGTCTTTCATTGACAATGGCCTCACAGTTGCTGTTATTTACGATTATACCAGGTCATTTTACCGAAAGGAAGAGAACGGGCGTGAGAAGGGGAACCCCCGATTTCATATGTACTCAATTGAGCACATCTAACAAACAACTTTGAAAAAATGAATCACATTTGTCAATGAATGAAATAAACACATTCACAATCTTATTTTGGGTTAGAGAGATTTATTGATAACTCAACGAATAGTTGAGAGATAATCAATTTATTAAT
This sequence comes from Manihot esculenta, assembly GCF_001659605.2. NCBI lineage: Eukaryota > Viridiplantae > Streptophyta > Magnoliopsida > Malpighiales > Euphorbiaceae > Manihot > Manihot esculenta. The sequence goes on along the minus strand of NC_035162.2, from coordinate 5,791,176 downwards.
ACAATATTTACTTGATAGAGCTGCTTATTAGCATTCACAATCAAACACAACTTCTACTGTTGAGTTAAAAAATGTCGTACAATAATCTCAACCACTGATGGCAAATAATTAACTGATAGCCATTAGCTGCAACAGTTGACATTAGCTGCCGATATAGGCTTCTACTTGCTTGGCATGCATAGACTTCACTTAATTACAACTCCTTGAACACTGACACAATGAAAAAATAAATAGAGAAAATGAAATATTTTACCTTATATTCAAGGATATTAAGGATATTAAAGTCCTGGGCTGAATCTTATGAAATGAATAATTAAATTAGGTTTGGCATTTCTTAGGAATTTTTTTATATTTTAAATTCTATTTGTGCTTGAGAGAGGGGGAAGGATGAGGAAGAGAGAAAATGGGCACAATTATTTTGGTTCACTTTCCTTACTTTTTCTGTACTTCCCAAAATGGAAAAGTTGGATTCTCTTACAACTCCCTCTTTTTTCTTCTCCATTTTCTCCTCTTCTACTGCAACATTAATGTGGTAACTGAACCACACTTATGCTAAGGAAAAATCCAAGGACAATGTGAAGAAGAAAATATTAAAAATTTGAAAATCCATCAGGTAATATCCTTGTAAGAGAGAGTATTGCATTTGTAATCATGAAATTAAAAATCTGCAAAAAGATTATATGGAATTTATATGCAATAAAAAAAAATTAAGTAGCATACCAATCAGCAAAATCACTCCAGAAGAAATCATAGATTTCTCTTCCAACATCTCCAAAGAAGAACTTATCATAGCTTGCAGTAACTGTGTCAATAAGTATATGAAGTTTTGAGACCTGAAATGCGAAGAGTAGTTGCTTGATTAACTACAGGGATATCACGCATTGGCAATACAGATAATGAATTACAATTATTTTCTTACCACCCAGCATTCAGGTAAAGGTAGCTTGAGCAAGGCCTCCTCCCTGTCAAACTGCAAAGGGAATTGCTTTAGTTCACAGAACAAAGCAATGCACACCTTAAGCACAGATATGATAGAAGAAAAACTCTAATACTATTTAAACAGTGAGAATAAACAAACCTTACAAGCCAGCATAGTTTCCCAAGCATATGTATCAGCTTGACTAGGCAAATTTTGCAACACAAACTTGCCAGCATTCCACAGTTTGTTAGTGAAAGCTTTGTTGGCAGTCAACCGCTCAGTAGACAAGTTAAGATCCTGGATAAAACAGCATGTACAATAGTCAATAAAATACCATCTTTTCAGAGCTAGAAACCATCTAAAATTCTACTTGCAAAACGCACTTAGCAGCTTCAGACACCCTCACTAAGATGTTGCCATGTGGTCTTTGAGCAGCAGTTTAGGGCTAGAAGAGAGGGAAAAAAAAAGAAAGATAAAAAAGAAAGAAAACAAACCTGCCCAGCTGTTCCTAAAGCAAGAGTAAATCGTAAAGCATCAGTACCATAATCCTTGATTGTATCAAGCGGATCTACTACATTCCCCAGTGTTTTAGACATTTTTCTTCCCTGAAGATATAACACAGGGTTCAGCATAACTGTAAGCCATAAATTTGCATACAAAAAATTATCCTCGTTGTGCATGGGCTGTTTCTACATATTTTTATAAGGATATTTAAGATTGTAGATGAATGTGGATAAATTTAAAATAGAACTGACTTGTGAGTCCCGGATAAGTCCATGAAGATAAACATATGAAAATGGCACAGTCCCAGTGAATTCGATTCCCATCATGACCATCCTCGCCACCCAGAAGAACAAAATGTCATGCCTGTGCAAACACAGAAGTATCAATGCCAACAATCATCAAATAACGAAGTAAATGAATGGAAGCCAAGGAAGACAAAGTATTACATTTATGCATTAGTGAAAACCTTCATAGTTTCATAGCATTGAAAATTCTGTCTTTTGCAGTAAAAGTAGTCATCTTGTTGGAGCTTGTTTGGCTAGTGCTTATAAGCATTTAAAATTTTAAGCAATTATATTTAGTTAAAATGCTCATAAGTAGCTGATAAACAGTTGACATGTTTGGTAATAAGTAGCTTATACAACTTTTACTATTAAAATTACTAAAAGAATATTAAATAAGATATGTAGTGAAGTTTTAAAATTAAATGATCAAACCACCTTATAAGTTTAATGTTTATAAGAACCAAAATGAAAAGTTGGTCACCCCCAACGTACTATTTTTAGCTTATAAGCTGAATTTATAAGCCCACAAAAAGTTATAAACAAATAGGTCAGCTTAATTTTAGCGCTTATAAGTTAGTTTGATCAGCTTACAAGCTAAGACAAACACCACCCTTTAGTGAGACCAAAGACCAGGTCAACTGTTTTACTATTTGATATGCAATCTTTATGTATATTATTTTAGGCCACAAAGAGTACACTGATTAGGACAAAAAGGATTGTGGACATAGTATATTCATAATGAATGATGTCCTCTGTGTTCCGTTCTTTTATCATGTATTCTTGACATGATCATGTTTACCATTAATTATCACATATAGAGATGGAATACCATCAACAAAAATGATAGGTGCATGTTTTGTTCTATGTTTAGACGCCACATAGATCAGGATCTATCGGGTATTGTTATTGGAGTTATATATAAAAGTGCTTTTAAAAATATATTAGTTATACAACATTAAAAAATGGTTTTAAATTAAATTTAAGCTTTAGTGGTAAGAACAATAAAATAATAAATAGACTTTTTCCTAACTGCTTTTCAACATTATCTAAAATGGTGCTTTTTCCTGAAAAGCAATTATGACCCTCTAAATAACAATGCCTAATAGGCATTAAGAATGTTGAGAAAGAGAAAATAGAACAATGAGAGCCACCTTAGCATATTTGATCCATGTTGCATGAACAACTCTTACTACATTGATTTTGTAGCCTTTCTACAGTTTTAAAAGAAAAAAAAAAACTACCCATCATATAAGTTGTTTGAATGTAAATGTAAATGTAAATTTAAAATTCATAAATAAGAAAGATAAAGCATTAGTCACTTAAAAATATTCGCTCAGCCAAATAACAGCTAGGTTTACTCAAACCATCCCTAGACCAGTTGGGATAAAAGGCATCAGTTGCCATCACAATATCTTAAATGTGACTCACTTCCACATTATCAATGTGTTTGGATAGGAAGAAGAAAAATAATGAGAGAACATTAAAAAAAAAAAGATTATTAGGAGAGAAAAATTTTTTGTTGTTGTGTCTGGACAAAGGGATGAAAATATTGAAAGGAAAGTTGTTTATCTTTAATGATTCTAAATTTTCAAAAGCCACCAATAAAATATACGGATGTATTTGTAATTTTAAAAATTTTCCGCACACTTTCCCCTATTTTTGAGAGAAAATGGGAGTGGAATACAACTATTAATGCCTCTCAAATTTTCTTTCCTCTTTATTTTCCTCTTAAACAAACATTAAACAATGGAAAATAAATTTATTTTCCTCTCCAGCTTTCCTTCCACATTTATTTGCCTTCAATCCAAACATAAGCTAAATAACAATAGTAATGGCATATCCATATGGCAAAAACAAATCAACAGGTGAGTGGCATGAGTCAAGAGCCAGCAGGAGAGCACATACCCAGTTTCAAGCACCGTTGCTGGATAAAATTTCTTAAAATCCTCTGATGATACATCTGGCCACCCAAGAGTACTAAAAGGCCACAAGGCACTGAAGAGAGAAGTTAAATAATATGAGGCTGAGAAATGGGAAAGCAACTTCATATCCAAGTAGTGATTTCTTTAAGCAAAGCAGCCATTGGAATCAACCATGGACTAAAAAATTATATTCTGTAAAAATGATAGGTGATCCTAACTTTTCACTTAACATATATTCATCGATACAAGATTAAGGAGAATATACACAGATGATGCCCATCATTGGCCTCTTTCTTTTAGCTACTTATCTTGAACCTGATCATGAATTATCTGCTGCTGTACCCATTGCATGACGGCACAACTTGTTGCCAACTCTTCCATTTTACACTAAAACTAAAGCATAACAGAAAGAGGCTAATGATTGGTAACAAGGGAAAGACAGACCTTGAAAACCATGTGTCAAGAACATCTGGGTCTTGATATATTATGACATCTTTCCCATACTTCTTATGAGCCTTCTCAAGGGCTTCATCAGCATTCCTTGCAACTATATAATCTTCTTCACATTTCTTTCCCTCAATGTACCAAACAGGTATGCGGTGTCCCCACCACAGTTGTCTGCTTATACACCAATCCTTAATGTTTGATAGCCAATGATTATATATCTGTCATCAAAAGAAAGATGTAAACAATGCATTTGATACCGATAATGACAAACTAGTATCTAATGTTCCAAAGAAAACAATTAAAGTGGGTTGGTTATGAAGTTGCTCAGATTATATTGTTTTGCGTTAAATAATTAATCTATTTCTGTCCAAATTCAAAATCAATCTAATATTGGCATGAAGAATAACCAAAATGAACCAATATCAAAAGTATGAAGCATCTCACAAATTTGAAGTTATAAAGATATATGGCTCAGAGAAATGTCAATTAGAAAGTGAAAGACGAAGATGACAAAGAAGAAAGTCAACTTGCACTACTTAGGAGCCAGATGCAGAAAGTAATAAAGCATTCTCTTTAATATTAGATACCTTCTCAAATCTCTCAGGCAGAATGGTTAATTCTCCTTTTTCAACTGCATGAAGTGCCTTCTCAGCCAAAGGCTCCATGGTTACAAACCACTGCTTACTTACTAATGGTTCTATTACCTAAAAGCAGGGAGAAAAACAATCACATTCCTGGTGGAAGTAAGAGGCATTTCATTCACAGAAGTGTTGAAACTCAATACTATGGCACAGCATTAGGCAACATTTACGCACTTCTCCACCACGTTGTGACCTGGGAACTCGCAAAGTGTGAGGCTCCTTTTTCACAGCCAAGCCTGTCTCCTCAAGTTCGGACCACAGTTGTTTCCGTGCCTCAAATCGATCCATTCCACTAAAATCCCAAGAGTTGATGCCATATGTTATGACAGCTTATAAATATTCTCTAATGTACTAATTCTTCAACAACTTCATAATATTATTTTATGCTTACCAGTACAGTCCAGCAACCTCATTAAGGGTCCCATCTTTATTCATCACATTAAGTATTGGGAGACCAAGCTTCCTAGCAAGAAAGTAATCATTATGATCATGTCCAGGGCTTATCTTCAAGACACCAGTCCCAAAGTCTTTATCAACATGCTGCCAAAATAGCCCTCTGGTTATTTTCCGAATTATTGAAATGAATTACAGGAAATGAAATGATAGCAGGCATATATAGACAAAGAAAATTATAAAATCTACCAAAGGTTTAAAGAGTTTCAAAGACTTGGGTGGAAGTGTATTTTGGACTCATACCCATTGAGTGATATACACTACAGAATAAATTCATTCCGCAGCTTGATGGTAAGTCAAACTTGATTAGGGTTATTTTGAAGGAATGCATTAAATTTCAAAGGCAAATGGTGCTACATAATGCATGAATAAAAGGGTACTATGTTCCTTGGAGTGGAGTAACTTAGTCACACTACATGACACATGCACAAAAAGCATATTAGAGACAACAGCTTCATGAAAGACAAAGAATGACTTTCTTTTAGAGAAGTTCTTCAGTTGGCGCACCTCTTTCTAACAAAATTGCTGCTTGTATTTGCATGTTCAATTATTTTAGAAGAAAATTTTATCCTCCTTGTAACGGTTCTTCTCTTTCTTGAGATGAAAATTTCGCCTTCATTTATTTATAAAAATTTTTAGAAAAGAAACACAATGTTTGTTGAACATTGAAGTAATCCTTCTTTTCAGATAGATAAATTTCAATTACTTTGGGATTAAGGCTTAGCGGAGGTAAAGTTTATGACAGCTACAAAATTTTCATCTTCAACCTTTGCCTCATGCATCATTCCTACCATCTAATTTAATTTTGTTATTCTAAAAATCAAACTGTCTACTTTTGGCATCATTGCAATGCTATGCGTGGAGTTCAAAAGAGGTTAGTACCAAACTGAAATTGAAAAAATTATGTTAATGCAAAAATCATTAAAAAAATAGATGGATGGTTTTACCCGATCGGAGATAATAGGAACATGACGGCCATATGTCATAGGTACAATTGCCATCCTTCCAATATACATAGAATAGCGTTCATCCTGCATATCACCCACAACATTGTGTTTTCAAAACTTAAATCCCAAAGAAGTTTCCGTTGATCTCATGCAACCATTATAAATAAAATATACCAGAAGATTACAGCAACTGGAAGGAAAGTTTGAAGTCATAGATTAAGTCCAAGGAAAAGGATTTCAATACTTTGCCATGTTGGATGGGATATACAAATGTGTTCCCTAAACCATTGTATGTACAGCTTTTCAAAATGAAAATCACAAGGAACGAATTTCGAACTTTGCACTGCCAATTCAAAGTGCTAAGATTTTCTAAATAAATCTGAAGCATTTCACAAATGATATATAACTGAAACTTATGTTAGCATTAAGATCCTACTATGCGCATGCTACCTTGGGATGAACTGCAATGGCTACATCACCAAATAATGTTTCAGGGCGTGTTGTTGCTACTGTCAAAAAGTCATTCCTACATAAGAATATCAAAGCTCATCATGCATGCTTGAGTAATTCATGGCAGCTCCATCTAACATAAGAGGCAAAGGTTAACTTCACAGTAAATAGTTAAAAATATCTTCTAAACATATTGAGAAGTTTAGCACTACTGTGATCAGTTATGAACATAGCTGATCCCAACTTTTATCATGCATCTAATGTATCTTCCTTTCTCCTTCTTATTTTATTTTTAATCAGTAATAACCTTGTTAAATTTAGGCCAGACACACCCAAAAGCTATCTTAAGGGGGAAGAGTACCCAATATAACCTCTATCCCAAATCGACATGGGATTCAACACACTTCCCACGCCGAGAAATACACTGGAGCCTGAAATACTTAAAAAGGAGGCCCATCCAACGTTGGAGGCTCTGATACCACGTTCAATTTGAATTAGGCCTAATCACCCAAAAGTTAGTAAAAAAAAGGAGGAATGCCTAAGACCTTGAGCAGGGATAAAATGGAGCCTGAAATACTTAATTGGAGGCTTTGATATCATGTTAAATTTGGGTCAAGTCTAACTCATCCCAAAAGCTAAAAAACTATCCAAGACCATGAGGCACATACCTCCTATCCCAAACCAACCGATGTGGAATTCAACAAACCAATCATTTACTCTAATATTATGTCGAATTCATAAACTTGAGAGGAAGTTGGTGGACAAAATTCTATCATTTATTTGGATAAGTAGAAAAAAAAAAGATTCAAGGTATTTTTGCTAGAGCGAAACAGAAAACACACATCCAGGTAGAAAATTGAGGAATTCAAAAATTAGACAAAAAATCCTTTTGGTCTGTGCTCAGTTCATCATTGGGTCCTCAGAGTTTCATCCATCTCAATTCTATGATCACCTTTCTGATTGGCACAAACAAGCCCTCAGCTATCTGAGAAAAAAGCTCAGGATATTTGTATTTGTTACTTCTACTTCTTTTAAGATATGATGACATCTGTAACAGCCTTTTAAATAATTGTTCATTCTTCAGAGTTAGAAGAATTGCATGCCAATAATTACTTTCTGCAAAGACTAAAAAGAATTATGTAACAAAAAGCCAGGAGGCGAAAAAAATGATGTTAAATAATTGGTTACTACAGCCACCAAATTGAAAACCTTAATTAACATTTTCCTCTTAAGTAAAGCCGTCTCCTGTTCCATCATCCAAAAGAAAACCAAAGTAATTGCACATAAACACCATGTTACTGTTGAAAACATCACAAATTAGAATTATATAAAAAAAAAAAGTTTGTCACTACACTATGACTACCTCGAACCTCCAGCAACACGGTACTTGATATGATATAGAAAACCAGGTTCTTCAGAATATTCTACTTCCTGTGCAGAAAGAATGAATATTTATCTTAATTTTCCACTATTTGTAATAAAAATAGATTCACTTGCCAGCTTCACAAATCCAAAAATAGCATACCAAGTCTGAAACTGCAGTCTGCAGATTAGGAGACCAATTAACCAAGTAAGACCCTGAAAGAGCATTTATTTTATTCAAAGATTAATCATCACAAAACTTCTTAATGCCCCACAAACTAAGGTACATATGGCATCATCAAACAGACTGGATACCCGGAAAGAGAAGACATGAAAGGTAATGCAACTGCTTAGAAACTAACAATAAAAGCCTCATCCTTTCCCAAACTAAAGCTAATAGAGAAGAAAACAGGAGAGAGAGAGAGAAGCCAAAGCATCATGACAGGAAAGTTGTTTCTAAGACTAGATCATGGTAATAATACTGACTAAAAAAAGTTCAAATGTAACTTAGGCCTCTACCTTGATAGATTAAACCTTTCTCATGAAGCCTGATAAAGGCCTCAATTACCGCTCCTGCAGAAGGTTGAAGACATGGCTCAGAATACATCACACAAACGGCAAACTTAGACCAAAATTTATTTAAGATGATTTTTAGAAGACAACAAAGATTATATAAGATATTCGGCAAGCACAAGGAAAAGTCAGAAAGATAGAGAGAGAGGGGGGGGGGGGGGAGGGAGAAAATAAAAACACAACAAAAACACCCTTAGCATTTCAAGGCTTCAAGCATAAAGATTATCCCAGTCACAAAGAGTTTCTAGACTGGTGGATGTTGTATTTCTACTAGTCAGAAAACTGTCTTACGACTTAGCTGCTCATCAAGGGTAAAGCGCTCTCTTGTCCAATCACAGGAAGCACCGAGTCTCTTAATCTGGTTCGTAATAGTTCCACCGTATCTGAAGACATGACAAACCAAGTAAGAGATGCACATGCACACCAACAAAGGGTAAAAAGGATGGATGATGAGACTTGTTAACAAAGTAAATCACTCATAAGCAAGAGCAATTGCACAATATTTGAACTCAATGTTCTATAATTCCGGAATTCTACCCTCTTTCCACCAGAGAGAGAGAGAGAGAGAGAGAGAGAGAGAGAGAGAGAGAGAGAGAAGTTAAAGAATAGGTCATAAAAACACGTATAAAAAAGATCAAGAAAAACGGGAAGTGGAATGAACATTGAACAATAAGTTACCAAGTTGACAAACAAGGTTTTCTGATTATAGGAACTCATACTTATATCAAATCAACAAGATTATATAAGAGAACCCTAAGCATGAGGAAAGAAGGGGAGACTTCCAGTAAAGTAAAATAAACAAGCAAAGGATGCAAGAACCAACTAAGCTGAGAAATGCTGAAGTAAAGAAGTAACATCATAGTACTCCAAACTACAAAAATCATGTTTTGGAGCATTTATTGCAACCATGTACTATCAAAAACTTCCCTATCCAAAGATACTGACACCAACTAATAAATGCAAAGTTGGTAAACAAGGTTTTCGTTATCATGGAAACTCCTACTCACACCAAATCAACAAGATTAATAAGAGAACCCTAAGAATGGGGAGGAAAAGAAAGGGAGATATTCAGTAAAGTAAAAAAAAAAAGCAAAGGATGGGAAAATATACATAAAGAAGCAAGAATCAACTAAACTGGGCAACACGAAGTAAAGAAGTAACATCATACTAGTCCCAACTATAGGAAATCATGTTTAGTGAAACACCGTACTGGCAAACCTCTCTACATAAATATACTGAAGTTTCATTATGTTTTGGCTTTTGTTGCTCCACAGAGACAAAAGGTATAAAGATGACTAACAAAAAATGATAAGAAAAAGCCAACCATGGCGTCAGCAAATGGCAAAAAGACATTTCAAATCTTTTACCTGTTTCCATGTCTTAATGCAGCTTGATTTCCAAAAGGCATGATACAAGTTAACTTTCAAGATTCTTCATTTGTATGTTTGTCTTTGTTCAGAACATCTTCATTTTAGCTTAGGATACTAGCAAACTGGCAGCCTGGTACTTTATGCATCATTATTCAATTAAGTTTATTCTAATGGTTTGTTTTCCCTGTAATTAAATGACAAGGCAAATATGTTTTTGGTTTCATTTCTTTAATTCTCAATGGCAACCATACAGAGAAAATGAACAGGTATACAAATTTAACAAATATAGAAAAATGGCAAACCTAATAAGAGCAGAAGGCAATGTGATGCACATTCGGGGTATAAAAAAGATCACATAAAGGAACTATGTAAGTACTGTTGGATACATACTTCTCTTTCCACTCCCAAACGCGTTTTATGAACTCTTCTCTGCCCAGTTCAGTCCTTTTTATTCCTTCAGATGCAAGCATTTTTTCTACAACCAACTGGGAAAAGATGGAAGCATCTTTTAAAAATATATATAATATACTTTGTGAGATGTAAATGAAAAATATGTGATGACACCCCACGAAGAATGGATATTCTGCAGGGATGTTAGGCCCAAGGAATATTGGACAATAATGTATAGCCTTAAAGTCTGCAGGCAAACCTGAGTAGCAATACCAGCATGGTCAGTCCCAGGAAGCCATAGAGTTGGCCTTCCCTTCATTCGATTGTATCTAACCATGATATCCTAACCAAAAAAAATCAAGGAGTTAAAAGGAAATATATCAATAACTTTAAAAAGTGAAACAGAAAAGTATAATGCTAAATGCCAATAAAATTACAAAAGCATTAATGATATATAACCACCAAGGTACCAACATCGTCTAACAATCATCCAAAATAGTTTGCTAGGTTGATAAGAAAAGAACCAAGATTTAGTTAAGATATTAGTACAAGAAGAAGGAAAGATCTACCAAGAAATGAAAACAAGTGCCTGGAGCAAACAGTGGTACCAGACCCACTGAAAATTTTATCAATAAATTAACATAAGATGCATCAACAAGGGTGTGAACATGACACATCTAGTGCAGTGTAATGCTGTGTATGCCTTTATCAGAAAGGGCCTATAGAGAATGCATAGGAAATGAAATGAAAATCAAGTAATGAATCTAGTATCTTAAATTTTATTAAAACAACCTCAAGAGTCACAAACATTGCATGCCCCATATGCAGTGAACCAGTAACATTAGGAGGTGGCATGGGTATCACAAAAGGATCACTTCCCCGCTCAAAATTTGGCTTGAAATACCCTTGGGACTCCCACCTAACATCCAAAAATCACATGAAAATATCATACTATGGAACATAGACTAAAATCAACATCATAACCAGTAAGCATGCGTATTACATAGGGAAACATAAACAAATACAAACATAGAGAAAACATCAATGCAGCAATTTGATATTAACCATTTAGACATGAATTATCCTTTTCAACTTAAAAGAAATTCAAAAGAAATAATAGATATGCATGCCACAAACTTTTGTTTTCTAAATGCTGCAGTGTTGTTCCTTTTTCGACTGTTAACACTCTTGTTCTGAAGTTCAACAACAAAGGTTCTTTTTCCTATTAAAGGAAAAAAAGAAAGGAGGAGCTTATGAGAATTGGACACCATCCATTTGACAAAATTTTTAAGACTTCTAAGGACCATGCCAAGAAATGAATTGGTGTTCTTGAGGATTAAGGTCTCATTATATTCACACATGTGCAGTTGTACACTATGCTAATCCTCTGATACTATGTAATATTAGAAAAATATAGTTGATTTCACAATAAACAAGTTCCTAAGCTTATATGACTCAACAATATATATCCACAAAAACAGGTTAAAGAATGTGACCTACATTAATATCAACACAAAATTATTTATAGCTCCATCTGAACAGATTTGAACATATTGCTTAATCAACAGCATTCTTGCAGAGTGCAGATAAAAAAGCAAGTAGCTATCTTCTATATCCTTTAGTTTTCTCAATCCCTTATTCTTAACCGACACACAATTTCACAGCATCTTTTCTCTTCTTACTGTTCTTTATTTGACAGCCAACTTCAAGGTAATGTAAGAACAAAAGTTGCATTCAAAAATATAAAAATAGGGCGAGAAAACAAACAGGAAAATTTTATTAAAGTAGATTGATCCTAAAACAGAGTACCATTTATATATCCGTTCCTCTGAAGAAAAGTCGAAGGATTTTGCAATCTCTGGGGATGTAAATGCACCATTCTCTGATGCAGCAACTGGAATTGCAACAGGAAACGCTAAATATGCTACCTTACACAATCTTAAATCATAGAACCAAATTATAGCTCCAGAAAACCAGTTCACTCTAAAAACTAAACAGGTTAGCTTCTTAATTCACAAAAATAAATAAACAAAAGACGACCAAAATAAAAGAAATTAAAATTGAAACCTCATAGAAGGAACTCATAAAACTGCATTTTTGCAACATAAACATAAAACAATTTAGAGAGAACGGGAAAAAAACACATTTTTCAGGCCTCAAATTTCCATCTCTGTTTCCTTAAAACTCAATAATGACGCAACGGGAAAGCAACTGAAAATAGGAAATTCGTATTAAGACACTGTTTGGTTGCTGAGAATTTGTATGTTTTAGATACCAAGCAACGTAGCACATTAGCCCACGAGAACTAACAGCAACTAACCAAACGAGTTATTACCAGCGAAAAATCTGGGTTTGATACGAGTGAAACGCCAGTGGGAGAAAGGAAAACAACGACGTCGTTGGGAGAAGAGAAGAGGATTGAATCTGTGAGCAGAACAAGAAGAAATAAAAAATGGCCCAGAGAGAGTCACTTGAAGTGCCATAACCAAAGGTGCTGCTGCGACTGATAATGTCTATGCAAACATAAGCTAATCTTGAATTTAGATAAACCCTAACACCGAGGGATGGGATGAAGTGAGGTTTTAGTGGCAGCAATAGAGCGGAACCAGGTACGATGACGATGATGAACTTGATGGCTTTTACGCCGTAATTAGGCATTTATTTTTGGCATATAAAAAATAATTAAAAATAAGTTTATAAATACTTATTAATCTAAATATTTCATTTTACAAATACTTGTTATCATTAATCTTAATAGTAGTTTGTGTAATTTAACTTTTATTTTACAAAAACAAATCTTAATTTTATAATTTGTTTAATTATAATTTAAAATTATATATGATGAGATCATTATAACAAAGTAGTAAAAATATAAATTTATCTTTTTTTCTTGCCAATAGGTATAAATTTTACTAATTCAATTATACTTACATTAGGTGTAAATCATAATTTACTTTTGATGAAAATATCATTTATATTTTATATATATAAATATATGGATTATATATATAAATGTAAACAATTTATATTTCATTTTAAAAATAATTTTTAAAAAATTAAAATACTCCATTAACGTGTCAAACCTCCTTGAAATCTTGTTATTAGATGTGAGATGGTGCTAATTGGCGCGAGTTAATTTAGTGAAAATATTTTATTATGGTAACATAGTTTTAATATATTTAAAAAAATTGAAATTAAAATTTTATCCACGTCGATGAGCAGACAAGAAGTAACAATTTAATTATTTATCAGTTTTTATCATTCTCCATGGATGATCTCTCAAATATCCTCTCCCTTTCCCTCTTTACCTGCAATAGATTCTTTGATCAAGTTTCCTATCGGTTTCTGATTCTTAATTACCAGTCTTTTTCATCAAAGGTTATACGAGTGAAAGACACTGAAATATCAATTGGATGCAGCAAAAGATAAGGTTAAGAGGAACACCTTGCTGCAGCTCCAAATCCATATGGTATGGTGAAGTGCAATGTAGAAATTGTGAGGCTGTGAAAGAAAAATGGAATTACAAGCAGACTGTTTAAGATTTTCTAATCTGTTAACGCATATATGCTGCGATGCACATATGAGATTGGCTTATGATATTCTTCAACCCCATAGGCTTGGTCACATAAGATTTCCAATGCCCTTGCCATTCTAGACCACTTTAAGATCTTTGATTCTATTTTTTAACAAATCAATTTGAATTTATGAAATAAATTTTAAATATATTTGTGATATATAGGCATTTATTTTGGCATATAAAAAATGTCGACTGATACATAGATGGAGGCAAATTATAGTAATTTGCTTCAATCCGAGAAGTACTTATTTCATTTTTGATACTATCTGCCGTACTATACATATAAAACAAAACTACGTTGGATCTTTCATAAAATATAACATAAAACAGATTTTTATTATTTAAACGTAAACGAACTTGGAACATACTATTGAAAAAGTGATTTATTAAGTAAATCTTCCTGAATCCATTTTTTTTTGTTCTTTCCGAATTAGTTTATACTGCCAAAGGGAGTGGTGATGCCATACGCAAAAAGGAAGAGACTCGTAGAATATAGCAATTCCGCTAAGATCTCTTCGTTAGTTGGGGAGTTAGTTATATTAATTCCGTTACTGTGAAAAAATAGACCGGACGCGCTCAATTGGGTGAAAATTTTGAATTAGATCATGCTAAGTCGACGGATTTTCCTCTTATTATAAATTTCTTTGTTGTCGATATTGATATGTAGAATGGGACTCTAGATTAAAAAAATTGATAGTGAATAAAGTGAATTAAAAAAATTTTCACCCAATACCATTAATTATTTAAAAGAGATTTTAAAAGAGATCATTAATCTTATATTTTCAATATATATAATGATAACTATCGTCGATAATTTTAAATTTTATAATTTATTAAAAAAATATGTAATATAATTCATACATATTATTCTATTAAGAAAAATATTTTTAATTAATTTTAAAAATTTTAATGAATTTTATAATTCAATTATATTCTCAATTGGTGAAATGAGGATTTTGATTTTTTATTCGAATTTTAATTTGATAATTATGTTACAAAATTGCTTAACAGTTAATTATTTAGAAAAAATAGAAACTCAATTTTGTACAGCTGGATCAAAACCTGTCTATTAATTGTTTGAAGTCATACCAAGGCCTCTCTTAAAGCACAAACCAAACTTCAGCTTCAGCTACTGTAGAGGGGAAAATAGTAACCAGCTCAATAGGAAGTTATCGTCAGAGTCCCTTAAGACAATTGCAAACAATGTCAAATTGGCTTTTCTAGAAATACCAGCATCAACATCATAATTTACCCACTCTTCAACTGGTTTTATCCAACCTAACTACTTGAAGTTGTCATGGGCAACTAAAGAGATAAGATTACTATACTGAGCTATTTGCTATTCTTGTAAAACCTTCAACTTCATGATTAGTCGAATTTTGGTTTTTCCAAACAATAAGACTTCTCCTGCTCCACATGTTCCACATAATAGGCCCATTTTTTGCTAAAGAGTCCCTAAACAATAAGCATAAGGTAACTCATAATGTCCAAGAAGTTAGTAAAAGTGTTATTACCAACTTCAAGCCCAAACAAAAGTTGATATTCAAACTCATCCCCCTCTTTAAGTAACCCAACGACTTTAAAACATTCCAATCCCTCAGTTGGTAGGGTAGATACGAAGAAATTAGTCATTAGCAAATACTATTTAATAACCGCTGGCCCTCACACCTCCTCTAGGCCGAGTCAGGGTCCATAAGAGTAGATCAGACCCAGAACTCGAAACAACCCTGAGCAGGCCTGCCCGACAGTTTTGGCTTGAGCTCCAGAATGCATAGCAGACCGGGTCATACATGAGCTCAAGCCGGGAAAAGAGGAAACTAGCTCGATGATGGGACGTGATGAGAAGCAAACCGGCCCAATTCTCCCGTAGCCCTTTGTACATGCGTACCAGAGCATTAAATGGCCGTTTGACATAGATAGGGAGACTGACACTACTGTACGTATAATCCTGTCTGACAGAGATGGGTGTCACTGTAACTAAGAGGCTGTTAAGCTTCGCTAGCAAGTAAGAAGAAAGAAATAAAAGGAGAAATAAATCCTTCTCATGGATCAAGCTTACCCAACCATCGAAAACCTTATTTTTCTGGGTCTCAGAATATCACTATTGTTCTCATTAAATTTTGATGCTAAGTCATTTGAATATTTAATTATGAACATGAGTTCTATTTTTCTAAAAAAAAAAGAAATAAAAAAAATTTACTCTATTTAGATCACCCTCAAATCTACTATAATATGTGAGCTACAGATGCTCATCAACTCATTTAAATGTGAGAACATTATGTGCTAGCGAATTATACAGTGTGGTTCTCTATTAAACTTTTTCTTTCCTCTCTCATTTTTTCTATTCATTCACCGTTATTGTTCTTGAGATTATCTAGTTGATATTTGGTATTTGAGACTCGGTGTACATTTTGGTAAGTTTCGTTTCTCTTTTCCTTACATATCCTTTTATCCTCTTCTTTTTTATCTTTTAGTGATGTATAATCGTTATCCGGCTCTAGTGTCATTCTGTCACATTCACTCTAGTTGTATGTACAAAAATACTCTATCATTTTCTTTCGTCAGACATCTATTTAATTTCATACGACGCCATTAGGATAAAATGTTAAACATTAAGCGGTCTATTGTTTCACGTGAGCTAATGAGTATAAGGGGTTAGAGTCTTCTCAAACGGATTTTGACCCAATTCGACCTATCTAAATCCTACCCGAATTTTTATAAAATATAGAGCCGTATCTTGATTTCTAATTAGATCTAGGCCCAGTCACTCTAGCATGGGCTGGACTTCTGGAGCTAACCATTATAGATATTCATGGATTATCACTCAAAGGATTGAAAAGTTATTAGCGCTAGATCAATTAAAAAATAATTGAGGAATGGAATGGATCAGTATGATAATTTGCTAGTTCCTCTCTTTTTTTTATTATATATTTTTTAATTTTTGCTTTTGTGAGATTTACTTTGACAATTATAAAATATTTTCAATTATTTATATCATCAAAATTTATAATGTTCAGTATTATTGGGCTAATGCTATGAATACATAGGAACTTAAGCTTATACCCTTTAATTGAAAATTTATAAAAATAGAATATACTTTTTTATTTTTTATACACTAATATTATTTAATGGTATTAAATAAAAAAGTCTTTATTTACTAACTGTATATAATTATAAGTTACTATTTTATTACAAATTTAATCTATGATATGAAAATATATATTATTATAGGGTAGATTTTTATTATTTTTTTTAAAACATATATCTATACTCTAAATCAACCATAAGGAGAGAAGAATCCATAGTTAAATCAGAAAAAAGATTATCTATTTTTGTCTGAAAAATAGAAAAAGATTAGATGATACTATCAAAAAGAAGGTGGAGTGTCTAAACAATCGAGAGAAAAATATTATACAATAGTGAATTGATAATTAATTCATATCAACGTGAGATTGCACCAATCCGCATATATAGGTTTTTTTTTTTTTAACAACAAAAACATATATATAACATAACATCACATCACATCTAATATCTTTTTTATCTTTTTCTTCATGTTGAGTCTCTTCAACCTAAAACACTACTATATTTGGTTTTAAATTTTTTTTTTCATATGTGTTTTGATTGCCTAAAGGTGTTGCCTACCAAGAAAGCTACATTACAAAAGAAGGAAACCTCTCTATCCGTGACGAGACTAGAGTAGTGGCATAAGGCCATTGCTTTAATCAAATTATATATGCTTGTTACTTATAAGTCATCTTTCATATGCCCACCAATATTTGATCTTTTGTATGTATAGTTTATATTATGTATTCAATTTCTAATGTTTAAATTAATTAGTTAAGATAGATGCCATTTTCTTAAAATAAATTCGAATTTCAATTATAAATTTACAGTGTAGTCCTAGGGCAACAAGCTTATAGTATTGCTTTTGGAAATTCTATATTGATATCTCTAGTTTAATCCTTTAGGCTCCATCTTATTCATGGAATATCTTAATAGTCAAATATTGCTTGATTTGTATTTTAATCATTCTCATTTCAATAGCAACATCGAGTGCTTAGCTCCATTATTTAAAAACATAAATATATAATTAAGATTGTTCAGTACAATTTTAATTCGATTATTAATAAAAAATTATAATTAAAATTAAATAGTTAAATAAATTTAATTCAAAACTATTTAAATTTTTACCGTATGATTTTTTTTTTCAGTTTCAATATATATAATTTAATACGATTGTTTAATGAAACTCGTAATTCTTAAAAACCGTTCATGGCTTTAGTCTTGACCCTCCCTTAAATCTTAATAATTTAATTGTAAAGCTTTAAAAAATCTTTCTTTTTTTTTTTTTTCAATTTCTCTCCCTAAACGGTGGAGAAAAATCCATGGCTTACCGTTGTTCCGGAGAAGAGAAATTTGGGAGATAAGGATAAAGTTTAATTTATAATTATTTTTATTTCTCCTTAGATTTTCTTTTTCCAGCTTGAACTGACTGGAAAAGAAAATTTCTAAATGTAGATAGAATGACAAAATAGCAAATAAAATTGAAAGATAAGCATTTTCTTTCTTAAAATAGAAGGATTATAAATTAATTAATAATGATGAAATCTAAAAAAATGAGCATAATTCACTTTTTTTATTATTTTAAATAATTTTAATTTATTTTTTCAAAATAACTTGTATTAAAATACCAAAAATACTTATTAAATAAATTATTAGATAATCCTAAAGTACCATTTAATCATTAAAAAAATTAAAACCATCCACTAGTGTATCAATCTTATATGAAAGTTAAAATTAAAATTAAATTTATTTAAATTTTATTTTATGAATTATTAAATGGCAGTTTAAAAGGATCTAATAATTTGTCTTCCATCAGATAACATAATACTATATTATGGCAGTCAACTCTGGTTAGGGAATGAGAAGTTTTCTAATTGCGGTGGCGGATTAATAATTCAAAAAAGAAGCTGTCTGTAACCCTAAAAAATTAAATCAATAATTAATAATTACGTTTAAAAAAAAAATCACATGCTATGAAAAAAATAGAAAATAATCTCTCATCCTGTTAAAAGATATTGTTTGTTGCAAGATGCTTATGGAAAATTATGAAAAGAATCAAAAATTGATTTCTAATTTAATTTACTTGTTTCCAACCTAAAAAAACGAAAGAAAATCATAGCAGAGAGACATCGATGGTGGCTCAACGAAAACAGAAAATCCTAATTGCACATGCAATTCAACGCACATTTCAATATAATAACTAGCAACGATCCTAAAAAAATTATATATATATATTTATAATTTTATATATAAACAAATTTCCTTTTCTACAAACTAAAAGAAGGGAAAATTATATAACAAAGAAAGAAAATTAAACGCCTTTCTAATGCATAAAATATATTTAAAAAAAAAAAAAAAAAAAGCCATCACTAGTATTTATAAACACAAGAGTCCAAAACCTTATGTGGAAAAAAAAAAAAAAAAAGAAAGATAGATCAGCAGGCATAGTATCGGCACACTAACTTTGAATTCTTTCTCGTCCACTCTCTATATAAATACATGCAATGTATCCTCAGACCCTTGTCAATCTTCATCGGCAACTAGAACAATAAGAAAAGGAGGTGGATTTCTAGCACGAAAATCCCATTTCGATTCCCAATATGGCCTTCTCTGCAACCATCCCCACCTATGATAATTCACTTCTTATCAAGAAATCCTCCTTCAATGGCCTCAGGAACCTTCCTAAGGCCATCCCTTGTGGCAATCTCAAGTTTCTTGTGCCTATGAAGATGAAAGCCGGCACCCTGGTGGTTTCCGTTTCAAGCTCCTCCCTGGCGCAACCACTTGAGGAAGCTCAGAAATCCATCAACGATATCTCACCAAAGATCCAACTTCCTGCATTCCCATTTCAAGAATACATGGCAACTAAGGCTAAGCATGTCAACAAGGCACTTGATGAGGCTATTCCTCTGCAACATCCTCTGAAAATCCATGACGCTATGAGATACTCTCTTCTTGCCGGCGGCAAGCGCGTCCGTCCAGTCTTGTGTATTGCTGCTTGTGAGTTGGTCGGAGGAGATGAAGCAACAGCTATGCCAGCGGCTTGTGCAATGGAAATGATCCACACCATGTCTCTAATCCATGATGATCTTCCTTGTATGGACAACGATGATCTTCGACGAGGCAAACCCACAAACCACAAGATGTTCGGCGAAGAAACTGCCATTCTCGCCGGGGATGCTCTGCTCTCATTTTCCTTTGAGCATGTGGCTAAAGCAACCAAAAACGTCTCGCCTGAGCGAGTGGTTAGAGCCATTGCTGAGCTCGGATCAGCAGTTGGAGCAGCAGGACTAGTGGCAGGGCAAATAGTAGACATCGAAAGTGAGGGGAAACAAGTAAGTTTAAAGGACTTAGAGTACATTCACATCAACAAGACATCGAAGCTTTTAGAAGCAGCAGTTGTTTGCGGGGCGATACTTGGAGGAGCAGATGACGAAAACATAGAAAGAGTTAGAAAATACGCAAGGTGCATAGGGTTGTTATTCCAAGTTGTAGATGACATATTGGACGTGACAAAGTCATCGGAGGAGCTGGGAAAAACGGCCGGCAAGGATCTGATAAGCGATAAAGCAACATATCCAAAGCTGATGGGAATAGATGAGGCTAAGAAATTTGCTGCTAGGTTGGTGGATCAAGCAAATCAAGAACTTGCTCATTTTGATGCTGCCAAGGCTGCTCCATTATACCATTTCGCTCACTATATTGCCAGTCGACAAAATTAATTTCGTTACTTCCTAATTATTTTGTAATGTTTACTTGTATCCGTCAATGTCTTCATCTGTTGGTTTAATTAAAGATTTAAATGCATTGTGCTTGTTGATAATGGGCACTCAAAAGTTGTAGCTAGAGAAGAAGAGAATTAAGATGGGAACCCTTCTTCACCATCATCATCAATTTGGACAAGTTATCAAAATCTAATGTCTTCATTGGTTCTTTCTAAGTAATGCATAAGATTATGGTGGGTGTACACTTGGCTAATTTAGAAACATCCTAAATTATCATAATTCCTATTTTTAAAAATATATTAATGATTTCTAATTATGTGGGTGTTTATAGATATCCAATGAAAATTTTTTTTTTTAAAATTGGAATCGGATATTGGGAGAGTAGAATCTGAAATCTCTCATATTTACTCAAATGCATTTATCATCAAATTAAATTCGTGAGTCCGTGAAAAAAAAAATTATATGAATTATTAAATTTTATGTATTTTCGTTTTATATTTATATTTATGTACAGTACGGGTAACGGTTTAAATTATAACATTTCTTTCCAAAAGATATTTTTATTAAGGATTAACAGTGACAGACAAATTTCCACTTCATGCCCTACAGTCAAAGTTTGAAACAGTAAAAACTTCTGATAATTATTAAAAAAGACAAATTTCCACTTCATGCCCTACTGTCAAAGTTTGAAATAGTAAAAACTTCTGATAATTATTAAAAATGGAAACTATATTGACTATTAATTGTAAAATGGGTAAGAAGAGAAAGTCATACTATTACCCTAAGAAAATGGCCGTTTTATTTTATTTTTTTCCTTTTACTGATTTTAAATTTAAGTTGAAGCAGATACGATCCAGTGAGATTGAGTTGGCATTTTATATTCACTAATTTATAAAAAATAATAAAAATATTTGACATTAATTGATTATATAAAAATATTAAATATTTAATCAGATCGATTTTAAATATTTTATGAAGAAAATTCAATCAAACAAATAGCAAAGCATCAATTTTAAATGACTTGAATATAATAATACAGACAAACTCAATCATTAAACTGTTAATCGAAGAATTCAAAGGTGCAATAGCCATCAACATTAAATTAAAAAAAAAATAACAACTCAATTTCCAAGTTGCCATAACTGAAGATTAAACTAGTCGCCTTCTCTTGTAAGCCAGAAATAAAAATAAAAAATAAATAAAAAAATAGTTGCCTAGTCTGACCAGCACCGATTCCCTCTGGGCAGTCAAAAACGGCACACTGAAGGCATTTGAAGAATTGGGAATAGGTGGACTTTTAAATTCAGTCATTTTAGAATATTTGTTTTCTTGAAATTATTAATTATTATTAACTGAAACAGAAGGGGAAAAATATTAATTTTCAATATTTTGTTGTTGAGGTCCAATAATCATTTGGATTTTTTCTTTTATATCTTCACCTCTTTTGTTTTATTTGTTTATATTTTATCTCAGTTTTCTCATTGTGATTAGTCAACGGCTACTTGCGTCAGTAATTGTGACTTACATGTTTTTTCTTTAATATTTTGTGGAAAATAAGCTTCCCCATGGCAAGAAATTTTCAACATGAGATGAGATGGTTAATTAATTTGTGAGAAAATATTTAAAAAACAAGCCCTTTGTTATTTAATTTAATGATCTCATATTTCAAATTTTGAAATTAAATTAAATTAAATTAAAATTAATCATAAATATTTATTTTAATTTATAAAATTCAGCTCATATATTATTACTAATATTCACAGTTAAGTGAGACTAAGAAAAATATTATTTTTTCTTAATGCTCCTCTCCATATATAGTTTATAACATGAAATAAACAAGTCACACGTGCTTTGTCCGCCTCTTCCCATTTCACATATCAAAACTAGAATTGAAATTTGCATACAGCTTTGAACTTTAAGCGCATTTAAACCAGACACGCGGCCAACATGGCCACGTTCCCTTTTGGACTATAAATCCAATCAGAATCAAATCCATTATATTTAAAATTAAATAAATAAATTAATTTTAATTTTTAAATTGAACTGAAATTTTAAATTAAAAAGGTGGGTTATAGTTTTTCTTAAATTAAAATCAGAATTGAATCAAAATGTCGAATTCTTTAATTTCAGTTTAATTTTTTATTTTTTAAATAAATTATTTTAAAAAATTATATCACTTAAATTAATGTACAAATAAATTAAATTATTAAATAATTAAATTTAAATTTATTTTTAACTTATAAAAAATATTATTTACATTTAAATGTAATATTATTTTATTTTTATATGATATATATATTATTTTAGTTTTATATTATATAGATGAATATATTTAATAATTTAGATATTTAATAAAATATATATTTAATTTTTTAAAATTAAAATTAAATTAACCGTTTATAATTTAAATTTAATTAAAATCAAATCAAAACCATTAAAAATTTAAAATTATTTTAGACTGTTTTAAATTTAATTTAATTTGAAAAATAAATTAAACCACTTTCATACTGAAACCAATTTGAAACCAGCCATGGTCATGTTTACCGCCACCCAGCGCCTGTCTTATAATTCAGCAAATTAATTATGAATTACTAACTAAAAAAATAATAAATTATAATTTAAATATTAGATATTATTATTAATGATTTAGTTTATCAGGTAAGTTAAATTATTATTTTATTCTATTTTTTTATTTTTATAGAGTAAAAAAATACAAAATTTTTTATTTTTTATTATAAACTTTTAATTTAAAATTTTACATATAATTAAATGTTTTATTAAAATTTTAAATGAATCTCTAAAAATATTTAAATCTTAAAATACAAGTAAAATATTTTTGAAATTATGTATAGAAATATATACAAATATTAATTATAATAAAAAAATATTATAATTTATTATTATTTATTTAATAATATATCAACTAAATTTTAATTTTAAATTTTTAAAATTTTAACTCTCTACCTTCACCTGTTTATTGACCGGACTAAATTTAAAAATATTAGTTTCATCTTAAAAGTTAAATATGATGAGGTGTCAGTTTTAAATTTCAAAACTATAATTAATTAAATATGTGATTCAGCAAAATAGTTATGGGCTTTTTGAAGCAAGCCCACAAAATAATCTCAAAACAACAAGTCATACACACACACTCTCTCTGCCAGATGGGCCAGATCTTTTGTTAGCTAACTTAGCTCATCCAGCCCTTGCAGTTTAGATGGGCTCTTTCACTTTAGATTGCAATCTCTGCAATCTTCATTGTGTTTGGAAGACTGGAAAACAGTGAGAAAAAAATTTTTAAAAAAATGAGAAATTTGCAAAAGAAACTGAAACCCAAAATTGACCAGAGTTTAAAGTGCAATAGATTATGCTAGGATATTATCTTATCACTTGATGATTAAACTTTTACCTCAATGGATTAATTGAGTTTATGGTCTTTGCTTTTATGATAAACAAATAGAAAAGCTACACACAATTTGACTTCCTCCAAAAGCAAAATGAAGTGGCAGCTAAGGTAAGAAGTGGTTTTTTCATATCCCATTATTGAATGATGGCTCAACTTATCCTCAATTATCTCATATGCCCAACAACTTTACCATTATTCTTTTATTTTTTTGGGATAAGCAATCATTATTCATTAACACACTAATCTTTTCATTATCACCTTTATGAGTTTGAACTCTTAAAGTATAATTTCTTGTGAGGTGTCTCAATTAAAATCATACCTAATCCTTTTGTTTCTAGGCACCAAAAGCTTTCTTCCTCTGCAGTAGATGAAGAAATTATTACTATGATATGTAGTAGGAAAATGAAGGCTCAATTGCTTATATATGAGAGAAAAGGGGGTATCCAAATTTTAGCTGTGAGGAGGCAAGGCATGTGAAGCTTTTAAAATGTGCACCACAAGCTAATACTAATAGACAGTACTTTAAAGATTTGGAAAATCTTGAGTTGAATGTTTTTGATGGGCTTCTGGACTACATAGACATGACATCTCTATTTGTTTTGTTTTTTACTGTTCCTTAAAAGCCATTGCCCATAAAAAAAAAAGTCAATTTGAAATTGTGGGATTCTCAAAATATCTTGTGAAATTTGATCAAACTACCTTCAAATACAATAATGTATTGTGGGTAGAAAGAATTCTAGTTTAATTTTAGTCCAACTATTCCTTTACTGTAGTCTTATATTATTCCCTTGCAAATCTCCACACATTGTTGGAACTACATTAGTTCCATCTCAACTATGTATGATATTGAATAATATAACAAGCTTTGATGTTGTTCTTTTTATATATTATACTCAATTTACTATGGAACAGGCTTTACATTAAACTGGAGCTTAGAACTTAATTACAGGAAAAAAATTATTATTTATTTATTTATTTTAAAAGGGTGGGTAACTCCAGCTTTGTCGACCCAACAGTTAAGAAATGTCCTTGCAGTGGGCACAGTTTAATAATGGTTATTTAAATTTCCCCTTTGCCATACAGCGTCACCTTCACAGCCATTAAAAGTGCCCCAAATCACATGGCATTGCCAGATTAGGGCACCTTTCACTCTCTATGGTCCTACAAATTGCATGTTTATGTTTTTTTTTTTTTTGTGCCTGAGCATGT
This sequence comes from Manihot esculenta, assembly GCF_001659605.2. Classification (NCBI taxonomy): domain Eukaryota; kingdom Viridiplantae; phylum Streptophyta; class Magnoliopsida; order Malpighiales; family Euphorbiaceae; genus Manihot; species Manihot esculenta. The sequence goes on along the minus strand of NC_035162.2, from coordinate 5,765,931 downwards.
TTATGGGTTAGCTAGGAAGGGTTTGGCACTTGGCATGCAACTCTACACAATTTGGTGTTTAACTCAGCTCTTGTTTAGTTTGAGTTAATTTAACTCAAAGAATTTTAAATTATAATAAAGTTGATATAATCAACTTGTTTAATTGGGATTTTCTCTTAAATTTATAAAAATTTACAAAAATTACTTTCTTTAAGGAAAATAACATGTAAATAACATGATTACGAGTTCATTAAAAGTATAAACTATTTAAATGAAATTTATATATATTTAAAAAAAAAAAACTGAAAATGTGAGCATCCATGGCCATGGGTACAAGGAGGGGTCCCCCATCACGAGCATCTGATGCGTAGTTGGCTGTAGTGAGATGGGCAGGTTGGTGGGTTGGTTTCTGATCGTCCATCATTGGTCCAGAGGGGTCCAATTGTATTCGTGCAGTCTATGAGATGTGAGTCTGACATTTTTATTTTTAATCTTTACAACACAGATTGATTGGTGAAGTCTCAGAAATTTCTCACCACATCTTAATGAAAAATTATTAAATTAAGTATAAGCTAATATAATAATAATGAATGATTCTATGCACCAAGATCGACAATCAAGTAGAGTTGATTATTATTAAATAATAGAGGGATTAACGTGAAAGGACAACAGGGTATCCCTATGAGAAGATCTTAATTTAGAGCAAAGGAATCAAAAGCTATTGACTAGTATTTTTGAAGTACTAGTCTGTGTTCAAAAATAAATAAATAAATAAAATTAATAGTAATTTAGGAACATGGCATAATGTGAGAGAGGAAATAGACAACCATGTGATGATGGTTTGGATTGAGGTGGACAAGTGATGGAGTTTTTATGATTTTGACAACTCCAATGTTGAACCAATCTTTCTAATTTTATTTTATGTTTGATTTGAATGAGTTTTGATGAGATGGGTTATGCTTATTTTGTCATTAAATAGTTATTACCAATTTAAATTGGAGAAATATATAGGATTGCACTATACGGTGTAATGAAAAAAATATGATAATGATCAATTTTTCTTTATAATATTTTAATACATTGATGTAATTTTTTTTTTAATTGATGAGGCTACATCTTTTTATAACTTCAACGGGTTATGCATATTAAAATGGGAAAAATTTATAAAAATGAATTTAAACTACATATGGGTGTTAGTTACTAAAAGTATAAAAAGTTGAGCAAAATTAGAGAAACCAACAATATATGGACCATGCATAAAAGCTAGCATTTCAAAATAAATTTAATTTATTAGTAAATAAATTATTTTTCTTTCACCTATTGCTTAGTACATATGGTAACTAGGACGATGCAAGATCTATTAAAATTAAAATTAAAATTAAAATGTGGATATTACTTTTACAGAATGAGCAATAAGATCAGATAAAAAAAATTATAAATTATTTAAAATAGAAAATAAATACTATATAAATCAATAATTGATGTGTCGTAACGAGAGAGTGCTCTTCTAAATATGGCAAGGAGAGGGGTGAAATTGATGGAGAATTATTCTATTTGGAACAGTAGGGGTCCGTGCTCAATACAGGATAACACTCTGTCTCCTGCCAGAGCCCACAGGAGAACTCTGTGTAGCCTGCCTGGGGTCGCCCTCATTTTTAACCTAAATTGCCATTGCCCTACCTATCCCTACGCTTCTTTTCATTATAAAGGAAATTTCCATCATTATTTATTTATAGGCTGTCAATTAATTTAAACAAAATTAACTGAAAATTGAAATTAATATTACAATGGTCCAAAAACTATAAACAATCCATTTGGGTTCCTCAAATTTGAAACCTAAACAATTGATGGGAACCTTAAAGCAAACCAGAACCGCCAATTGGCCAGCACCAGGTTCGGGTCAAGGAAGGGTACAGTGATCACTTTCGGGATTGCACCTGCCACTAACTTTGCTTAAAAATCACAAAAATAACAGCTGTAAATAAAAATAAAATAAACTAAAACGCAGTACTATTTAACAAACAACAAGGTGAAGGTGATGGATGGGAAATGGTGGAGGGGACCACCGTATGATGAGAATCTGCATAACGTGGCAGAATCACATGGTGATGGGCCAACATGAGAGTTGAAGCTGTCAGTGCTGTTTCTCCTGCTTTCAGTATAGTATAATTTTCCCTTTTTTCTTTTATTTAATTTCGAGATTTTTTTTAAATATAAATGAATCCAAAATGCCATAACGTCAACCTTTAACAGACCGTTTCACAGAAACCAGTCTGTACCGATGAACTCTAGCCTAATTTAACACAGAAAGAAAAAAAAAAAACAGAGACTACTCTGCAACAAACATACGGCGAAAAAACAACACAACGGAGTACGCACTACTTACGTCCACAGAACGGAGAAGACTCTCCAGGGATTGCCGCAGCTCACTTGTAACGCCGTTATCTTTTAAGCCTGAATATCCGTAACCTTGAAAGGGTCCCACAAAGGGGTGATGGTGGTGGTGGTGTGGATGGTCCCTAAAACCGATGTTGACGTCTGAATTCCCCACTTGATCTCATACTCTCACTGTGCAGTGGGCCCCATTTTCTAAAAATACATTATACTGTGGACAGTTGCGTTTTTTTTTTAAATTTCTCACCGAGTCATCGTGTATTCAACGTGCTATAAAAGAGTACCATGTGGCTGGAAATTAACACTAACCTCACTCTGATTGGCGGCTGTAGTTACTCTCATTGACGGTGTGTGTAATCTAAAGTTGACCATACATCGTCTTCATGTGGTCATGTAAGAAGTAGAAAGGGTCTTCCCCACTTCATTTAGGAGGGGCGTGGACGGCAATTAGGGCCGTAACTGAATCAACCATCACCCTCGTATTTAGCAAACCCAAAAAAAAAAAAAAATTTAGAAACAATAAATAATTCTGCTATAATAAATAAATAAATAAATAATCCCCTTATCATGGCCTTACCGTTCAGTTTCCTTATCTTTTCCATATCAAACCTATGCTCTTCTCTTGTTCCTCCATTGGACCTCGCAAGTCGCACCCATCTCCTCTCCTCTCCCCTCCCCTCCCCTCCGTCCTATTATTCCCTCCATAAATTAAAAAAAGGAAAAGCGAGAAATAAGCGAGCCATTAAGCCCTATGTCACCGTGATTTGATCTCTACAACCGTAGAAGAGAAGGAAGATGAAGAGAGATCGCCCTGAAAGCTGCAGTGCTGCTGGCTGTGGCATTGCTGGCTATGATGCTAACTATGCTGAAAATAAAGGTGAATCTTCGTCTTCAATGGGGAAAGGAAAATTATGGGAAGAAGACCAAGACCCCGGAGGTATGGATGAATTGCTTGCCGTTTTGGGTTACAAGGTCCGCTCATCTGACATGGCGGATATTGCCCAGAAGCTTGAACAGCTTGAGATGGTAATGGGTACTGCTCAAGAAGATGGGATTTCGCATCTTTGTTCTGATACTGTACACTATAATCCCTCAGATCTCTCTGGTTGGGTTCAGAGCATTCTCTCTGAGTTTAATGTACCCATAGGTCTTGATGCCTCTGGTATGCTTCAAAATCAACACGATTCTGTTTTTGGTTCTTCGACAATCACTTTCTCTAATCCTCAATTGCACCCATCTGGAATTTTTAGTGATGATTCTGAATATGATCTTAGAGCAATTCCTGGTATGGCTGCTTATCCACAACCGGATTCATTATCAGAAAGGGAAATTAGCAGGAAGAGAATGAAAACATCTCCTGATACTGATACGGGAAACAATACCAACTCCAATTCAAATCCGACGCCGCCTCTCTTAGCTGATGCTGCTTCTTCTTCGTTTTCATCTTCCTCACCGCCATCAACAATTACGGTTTCAGGCAATTTATCTGAGCCAACTCGGCCGGTAGTCTTAATTGACTCGCAGGAGACTGGAGTCCGTCTCGTGCACACGCTATTGGCTTGTGCAGAGGCAGTTCAACGGGAGAATCTTAAGCTCGCAGAGGCACTTGTGAAGCATATAGGCTTGCTTGCGGCGTCTCAAGCTAGCTCTATGAGGAAAGTGGCTACTTATTTTGCCGAGGCCTTAGCTCGCCGCATTTACAAAATCTACCCACAAGAATGCCTCGATCCTTCATATTCTGATACTTTAGAGATGCATTTCTACGAGACCTGTCCCTACCTCAAATTCGCCCATTTCACAGCTAATCAAGCAATTCTTGAAGCTTTTGCTACTGCGAGTAGAGTTCATGTGATCGATTTTGGCCTAAAGCAGGGGATGCAGTGGCCGGCACTCATGCAAGCGCTTGCTTTACGCCCAGGTGGGCCGCCGGCTTTTCGGTTAACTGGAATTGGCCCACCGCAGCCAAACAACACCGACACTTTACAGCAAGTGGGTTGGAAGCTAGCGCAGTTAGCCGAAACTATTGGCGTCGAATTCGAATTCCGCGGCTTTGTAGCCAACAGTTTAGCGGATCTCCAGCCAGAAATGCTCGACCTTCGTCCTCCGGAGGTGGAGACTGTTGCCGTTAATTCAGTATTCGAGCTTCATCGCCTCCTGGCCCGACCAGGTGGGATTGATAAGGTTCTTTCCTCCATCAAGGCCATGAAGCCCAAGATTGTGACCATTGTTGAACAAGAAGCCAACCACAACGGCTCGGTTTTTGTAGACCGGTTCACTGAAGCTTTGCATTATTATTCCAGTTTGTTCGACTCTTTAGAAGGATCTGGATTGGCTGTGCCTAGTCAGGACCTGGTTATGTCGGAGTTATACTTGGGGAGGCAGATATGCAACGTGGTGGCTTGCGAGGGGGCGGACCGAGTTGAGCGACATGAGACCTTGAGTCATTGGCGAACTCGAATAGAATCGGCTGGGTTTGATCCGGTTCACCTTGGTTCGAACGCGTTTAAACAAGCTAGCATGTTATTGGCGCTATTTGCAGGTGGTGATGGGTATCGGGTGGAGGAAAATAATGGATGTCTGATGCTTGGGTGGCATACTAGGCCGCTTATTGCCACCTCGGCTTGGAAACTAGGTGGTGGTTCGCAGGAATGATTCAACTCGGTTAAGGTGGTGAGTTAATGTTACGAGTCAGTGAATCTCGAAACCCCTGGGTGTGAGTGAGACTTGACACGGGAGGGTAACAACTAAAAACAATCAAGCGTGTACTTGTAGCCCTTTTTAGACAACTCTTGGTCCTTTTTCCTCCTGTTTTTTCCTTGATGTAATCTTAGATTTTCTTTTTAATAAATTTTTTAATCAATGAGCACCTGTATCTATTTAACTTGTAAAATAAATTGAGACTTTTTCTAATAAGAAAAAGAAAATGAATTTTGGAGTATATTATTTATTTAAAATAAAAAAAATCAATTCTTTTAATTTTTTAAAAAATAAAATCATTTAAGAAATTGCTTCATTTTATTAAAAAAATAATCATATTAAATGAATGGTAAGAGTTTTAAATTTTATTATTATTTAATTGAAATTGACTTCCGAACTTAAAAGCGGTGAAACCGTGGCGTGTATGTAGGCATATTCTGTAGGCCTGCAAAAATTGGACCACTTTGAGGCAGAAATAAGACTTATTGTACGTCATGTAATCATAAGGAAATTAATTTTTTTTATGCACTAAATACTCACAAGAACAAATAAATACTACCTTAATTAACCTACCGGCTAGTTGGCATGCCGAGTTGGATTTGTTTATACATTTTTATGCTCAAAATATGCATTTAATTGATTAATTCACGCTATAATCTATGATTATAAATATTCACACATTTAATTCGATAATAAATATATTTAAATAAATTTAAAAAATTTTAAATTCTATTTTTTTACTATTCAAATATATATATATCATAGGCTTATAAGGATATTAATTGAGTTTTTTTATTTTTTTTAACAACCTACACCAACTGAATTTCAAACTTAAATCTTTCGTAGTACTGAAAACAATTTAAATACTAAAGAATTAAAATCTATTTTAATTAATCAGACATCATTAAAGAATCTAATTTAAGTAATAATCTTGAATTGTTATTTTAATTTATGGATTGCGTGTAAACAAGTGAGTTGTATATATATACATTTTTTCTAACGGGTTGCTTTCATTGATTGCCAGGGACGGCCCGTCAACCCACTCGTCACTATAGTATATTTCATTTATAGAGTTTTTTTTTTTTTTTTTTTTACCGAATTTCATTCTCTAAATAAATATATAATTAACAATGCATTCAAATTTATTAATTAGAGTTATATTTATTATGAATTTTACATCGATAATATAAAAAGATTAGCTTTTACACATGCTATTGCACATTTTTCAATGTATTATAAAAATGTTAATATATCAATGTAAAATGAATAATAAATAATTATAATTAGAAAAACTTTAATGAGTGGTTTAAAAAATCAATTGCTTTTTAATTATTATATTTAATTTAGAGCTGGAATAATAATACTAAGCCTTTTTTCAAAAAGAGAAATTAGGGTGTTAGTAATAATAGTTGTGAAAACAGCAATGGCGTTGGGTTTTGCTAAATTCAACAACTGAAATCTGATTGATTTTGAAATAACTTAAGGCTTAATAATGAAGATAGAGAAATTAAAGTAAAAGATAATGTTTATGTGTTGTTCAACAGACAGGGAAACTAAAGCTTAGCCAATCAAAGCTATCTCTCATTCATTGCTATTAGGGATGTCCTGTCAATGTGATCATGGTGGTTAATCTTGATAATTGTTCTGTTAGTTACATTTACACTCAACTATACTAATGGGTTTCCTTAATTATGGGCCAACCCATCTTCATATTAATGCAATAAAGCCCATTAAATTAACGTGGAAATCAAAACTTTGCCTTGATAGCCTCTTCCTTAATAGTTGCTTCTGATATTGGACTCAATTTTCATTACCCCTTAAAATGTATTTCCATCACACGGAAACTCTCATAGGAATAGGATGTGCAAATTGAAAGACTGAGCCAGGAATTCATATATAAAGGGAATACTCACTCGTATTCTTATTCCATTATGAAATACACATGACAATAGGAATGGCTTCCCAATCTGTCTCCACATTTATTCCTTTTTCTAACAATACCAAGTCTTTCAAAATGAATAGAAAGTTTGCAATCACAACTCAACAAGTCAATAAGATATCAGAATATATATAAATGCTAATATTGATATGCAAAAAAGATATTATTCTCTGTATGGATATATATATATAAATATTACAGAACAACATCAAATACCCGAGTTTGAACCGTCACAATCTACCCCATGGACAAGCAGTCGAGTATTGACTCACAATTATTATTATTATTATTATGTTTTCCCCATATGTATATGTATATCCCAGTACAGGATTTAAATATTTTTAAACATTTTGACATCACTTAGGAAGTGTGCATGGAGGTTTTGCACGGAATCCAACTCAGTGAGACAATACCTTGAAACTAAAGGACTTATTCAGCCACGCCTTCCAACCAGATGCCTTGTGGGCTATCATCTCCGACCTCCCTTCGGTCATCTGTGGCTGCCCTTGCTTCTTGCACAGCACAAAGTTCCTTCCTCCTCCTGATCCTATTGCCTCCCATGGATTCAGAGCTACATGCCAAAATCCTTAATTAATATTAACAAAATTTCCAAGTAACGTATCTTAGGCATTACGTCATTCATTTGCCACACAGAGCAACAACCTTGGACCAACGAGCTTTGATTAATGGGTTTGAATTCCAATTAAAACCCAGTAATGAACAGGAAAAGAGAAGAAAACAAGAGCCTCAAGGACATGAAAGGAAAATCTATCATTTAATGATATCAAGAATCAAAGCAAACCAACAAGAATAACTCAAGAAGAAACATGAAGGACCAGTTGAAGAAAAGATATACAATAAATAAAGAAAAGGAATCAACGTTATTTTAGAGAAATGATTACCATCAGAACCAGCATTTGCGCAGTAGAGAAGGAAGTTGTTGATATCAGAGCCAAGAACAGGAAGGCGACCTTCTCGAGAATAAGTCTTCAAAGCAGTGTCAATGACCCCAGCAACAGAATCATCTTCATTCACCACAAACCTTATAGGCCCTGCACTTCCAAGAACGTTAATAGTTATCAAGAGCCTGTTCTTCTTGTCATCACCCTTCTTTTTTTGCCTGTGCAACATCAATTTCTCACTCACATTTCTCTTCATCTTATCCGATTCCACCTGGGTCTTCGAGAAAAGAAAAGAAAAGAAAATTTTCTTGATTGATTTATCTGATATTTATAGAGCCAAAGGGGGTGGGGGCAGCTAAGGGTCAAGCCCAAGGCAACGATAGTACCAAGCCTGTTTGCAGGAGCCAAAGGAAGAGAGCGCGTAAAGAAAACGCTCTACGAGGAGAAAGTGCATCCAGTCGTTGGTTGTTTCGACCATTCAAAGAAAGGTATAGTATGGGAAGACACAAAAGGGATTAGGGTTTCTTTACGAAGAGGAATATATGCAGAAGAAGGAAAAAATAAATTTAGGGTTTATATTGGAGCTTGAAGAGACAAATGTGAGGTGTTTCTTTATCTCTTCAGGCTTTTTTATAAGATTGAAAGAGTTATTCTTTCAGACTTGTCTAGAGAAGAAACAATCTATTCAGGTATGCAGTTATGCACTTTCAGCTCTCATCTACATGTGGTTGACTATTTTTTTTTAATATGCTAATTTATTTTAATTTAGCATTTGGATAAAAAAAAAAGTTTGTATTTTGCCATTTTGGAAGAATGATTATATGGCAAGGTGTGTTGGAATTAAACAAAAATGAGTTGGGTATTGTTTGGAAAATTCTTATTTTTATGGAAAGATATGTTAATTACATGAGAAGGGTTTTTCATAATCAACACTTAACAACAAGTTGGAAGTAATAAAGAAAAGTTTTTAGGCATAGATGGGAATAATATAAAATGGGAATTTGTTAAAAAATAGTATTAGTTCAGTCATTCCAAGATTGTATTAATTTTGTGCAGATAAAAATTCATTTGTTGAATGTTATGGTAGGGGAGTTGATGGTGGGGAGATCTATCTTTGTGTGGGAAAAATAAAAAATTACAAGAGGTTCTAAATTCTAGAGAGAATAATTTAGGTAAAATTGGCAATTCAAGTTTCAAATGTTTGCCGATCCACTTGATATTATATAATTTTCTCATAGTATAGCTGGGAACTTTTCACCCCAGTAGACATGCAATTTAATATTAAACATATAAATTTATTTACAACACTTTAAAAATAAAAAAGAAATAATTTGATTCATTTAATTTGATAAGAAAAGCAATAATTGTATTCATTTATTTAATTAGATTAATTAATAGTTTACTATATTTTAAAAAATCGATTATTAAGTTAATTAAAAAAATATACAAATTAGTCCCAGCAGTGAAAGTATACCCTTGTTATATTATTTTCTAAGGACTAATTACTATGTATTTAAACTATAAATAATTGGTTTTTAAAAATATTGCAACTAAATCATAGAAATTAAATTATTATTTAAAAAGTAAACATACATTATAATAATATAATTATCTTTAAAAAAAATAATTACACATAAATATAATGAACTAAAAGAAAAAAAAAAGACTCGATTTGTAGTTTATTTATTATAACTGCTCGAGTTATATGAATAAATTGTATAAAACTAATAACTTTAGTTAAATGTGTATATAAAAAATAGGACGTGAAAATAGAATAAAAATTCAAAGTCAAATATATAATTTGGCATTAAAAGACTTTTTTGCTATTAACTTTTGAGATATAACATTTATAAAAATGTAATTATTTAATTTCTTAATTTTACAAAGTAAAACTAATTTCTTAAATTTTATATATTGTAAATTTTCATGGATGAGAATTTCAGAAATAAATAATGAAGTTGTTTGCATAGCAACAAACAAAATAGGAAGCCGGCCTTGGCTGAAATAAATCTTAAAAGCAGTGTTAATAACCACAGCAACAAGATCATCCTCCATTCCCAGCAAAGTCTATGGATATCAAACACCTCATCTTCTTGCAATTACCTTACTTTCTTTGCCAATGTAGCATCATTTCTCTTCATACTTTTCATTTTCCTTTATTGATTGATCAATAAAAGCCCAAATAGGAAAGGAAAGAAAATAAAAGCCTCTGAGTAAATATTGAAAAGGAAATTTTCACTTATAGAGTTGAAGGTTCTTTTAAGGGTGAAGGCCAAGGCAACGGTAGCTTTTGGAGTTTGGAGGAGCCACTGGAGAGACTGGGAAAGAGACTTCTTCGCAGGAAGTAGGATTACGGCCAATTCTTATTTACACTCTCACTCATTTAGACCTAAACTTTTCCTTTATATTATAAAGTAAGGAGAGGAGAGGAGAATCATCACGTTTATTATTTATTTTAGCGATAATAATTTCCCGAGAAAGTATCAAAAACATCATGATTCCGTATGCAATAATAAACTAATCAAGAAAAGACTTGCAATGAGTTGTAAACTTATAAAATCACTCACCAGAATGTAAATTTTTTTCATAATAGCATTAAAATTGAAATAAAGATTGCAATTAATGTGGAGATCAATTATTTAATTTTCTTTCTGAGCAATAATGATAATAGAATAAGTGAAGTTACGCGTGATCCATTGCATCGCATAAGAAGTCAGCATATAATGATGTCACCTTCATTGAAGGTAAAGAGTTGATGCCACATAAAACAAGTGAATCTGATCGTCCAAACCAACAAACGTTCTTCATATCTACTCATAATACATACCAAGCATTTACAATTCACATGCATACATTTAGTATAAAAACGTATGATAAGCTCTAGCCTACTAGAGATCCATCAAGAGAAATGCAGCTTACACTGGGAACTGAGACCTGCAGACGCCTACTCACCCAACAACTAACAAGTTATTTTCGGTTAGTCCCTCGCCAACCGTAGGATATTCTGGAGACAGTTGCCACTCTCCATCTACCAAGAACTTGATCTCATACCTTTGACAGCATGATTGAAAGATTAGGTAAAAATAAGAAGCTAAAGGTTAGGAACAAGTATACACCAAAAAAGAAAAAATAAAAAGAATAAGAAGGATGTTTTATACACACGGGACTGTTTTTTAGTTTTTGCCAATTTATACTCCAAATCGTTGTTTACCATTAAATGATGGTGGTAAGGTCACGTCACTGATATTACATCAGCCACGTCAGTGCTATATCCGCCATATCATCACCAATTCAGCATCATTTAACAGCAAATCACCATATTTGCTAACGAAGTATAATACAGGATATAAAAATTGACAAAAATTAAGGCAATATCCCCTGTGTGTTAAATTGTGAAGCCATTCAGTTTTTTCCCCCTTTTCTTTCGGTAGTTTCCCTTTTTTACGGGAAAAACAACTCACCTTCCAGGTCTAAGCATTAATGTTGTGGTAAACTTGGTAAATGAACCATCATACTCCGGTGATAAGTGCTCCCCTAGACTCCAACCGTCAAAGGAGCCCATTACTTGTACACTCTGAAAAATTAAGTTCCATATTACAGTAAAATTAACCTCTGAAAATTTATTTCAACTACTGTACTAAGTACATTATAATATTCATACTGGAATTTGGAGACAACAGAAGAAAAAAGTGTATCTATTCTCCCATGTCCCATCATAATAAAGAGAAAATAAATCCACTAAGGGTCATTTTTGAACCATGTAACATCTAGCACATTTATAAGCCTCAGCTATTGTTATTGCATTGTTTTGATCTCTTCTCAATAAGCATAGATAGGCAGATTTGTTGGGATTCTGATTTTTAATAATCTTTTATTAAGCTAACATCTTGATCAATATAACGGAGTGCAATTTATAACCCAAGAGGATAATTGAATGAGAATGGTCCCCTTCATATGGTCACACTTGAGAATGAAGAGAATATTTCAACATATTGATATAACATAAAGAGAGAGAAGATTCTAGGGCTTTACAAACTAATTGTGAATCACTTAATCTAATATGCTTAATTATGCAAGAAAGAGAAGAACGAGAAAGAAAAGAGGTATATAAGAACAAATCACCATGGCATTAATTTAACCTATGATTTTGCCTCAATGTCATCGAATTGGGATGTTGTTGAGGGCCAGAGGAATAGTAGTTAAGGTCAATATGATAAAAAGAAACAATAAAGTATCATATAGACCCATCAAAACATTCCCAAGCCTTCAGACAAATCACTCGTACTATTTGGCAAGCCAATGTGAGCAGAGAAATATTTCTGAGGCTTATGAAGGTGTATTCTTGTATGCTTACCTCTGCCATGCCACACCAGAATAAGTGAACCTCCTTGGATTGTACAGCATCAATGTCCTTTATTTGTTCCTCCAATCTTTCATGGACAGCTTTACATCAAGAAAAAAGAGGGGAATTGAACTATCGTTGGGTGAAGAAAAGGAATGAGTTCATTGAAACAAATTATCAAATAAATTTGTTAGAATGCTCCATCATGTCAAAAAGAAAAAGCAAGATGAACCCTCAAACCAACAAACTGATATAGAAAGGCAAGCAGGTCCAATTTGCCAACTGCCTCATTAATATTTTTTTCTCTTCTTCTTTTGGTACACCGGAAATTTTGAAAAGGGGAAGAGGATGCCAAGCTTTGAATGCTTGACCTTTTGTGTCATGAGGCATGCACTTGATCACTGTACTAGCCCAATAGTGAATGCACATCATAACCCAAACCTTTCAATTCAAAGACATCACAGAATGCCAGAAGCTAGACGGGGAATTAATACCAAAACTGAGAGAGAAAGGAAACAAAAAGTAGAAAAATGGAACTAGACTAGATTTTGGAATTTGGCTGTATGGGTTTTTTCATGGCTTAAAAGAGTATCAACAAATTTATAACATAACTTTAGCACAAAATATCTTGAAAGGAAGAAACCTATCAATATAAGATTTGCAAAGAAAAATGATACTACCTTCTAAACGTGAAAGGAGGTGAGATTGAATGTATTTCCCATTTATCTTTCTTGAACCTTCTGGAATGTCAGATTGAGCTATTTCTTCTGCCAGCTTAACTAAAGCCTGTCTGTCCAGAACAAATTAAAATCTAATGATAGAAATTAGATGATGATACACAACAAATGCATGCAAACGGATGTTCTAACTTGATGGCAAGAACAGAGCACCCAATGCAGAACATGTAAAAACTACCCAACATCTGTAAATTATAAATAAGTCAGACACACAGACCAAGTTCAATAATCAACTGCAACTTTTACAGAAAAGAAGGGGAAAAAGAAGAAAGAAGAAGTTTCAGATAATTAGCTACTATAAAATGTTATGCATTGTAGACATTTGAAACAATATATATATATATATATATATATATATATAAACATGTGAAATCGGTAGATAGGAATGAAGCCAATGAACTAATGAATCAGGTGGACAAAGTTGGTAGAAAGAAGTATGATATGCGATGCTTGGTAGATAAAACAAGGGTTGACAAACATACAATATATCCGATGGATAAAATATGATAGATGTAGTACGCTACATGCAAATAATAATTTTTCTTAGTGTCTTTAAGAGTGATTCTAATATGCAAATGTCAGACAAATTGGATGCATCAAGCCACATATGAAACCTCAAAAGATCCAAGCCTTTCTCAACAAACCCTACTCTATGCCCACAATGCAATTTTCCCTAACTATCCCATAAATCAAGGATTAAACTACAAACCCAGGCGCTAGTTAATTTATTTTTGTCCCCACAACAACTGTGAGAGAATATTCAATTGAATTTTGAAAGTCTATTTTGAATATGAACATATTTCACAATTGTTTTTGTATTAGATGCAAAATGAGAATGACTTTGTTAATGAAAGTACAGTCAAAATAGCACAGCATGAACCTGAATTTCAAGTTCCATTACAGCCAGTTCATTTTTCCAGTTAACCAGTTCATCTTCTTTTACATGCAGCTGTGGAGAAGCGAACAAAAATAAGATGTCATCAGTTTTCAAGCATGTATCATAATGTAAAATATCCTGCACATGTAGCATGGGCAAATAGGTTAGAGTACTGATATGCCACATAGTGTGTTTAAATCATATGATAAAAATAGAGTTAGAAAACAGAGCCCAAGTATCAAGACTTTTCAGGTCAAGTCAAGAATTGGATCTATTTAGTATATGAATACAGTTATGAGGACCAAAATATTAAGGGGTGCAAGTCAAACTATACATGTCAAAAACATTGGGATCTTACTTGGGGTTTTAGCCTCTTTCCTTTCTCTGTAAGGACACATTTTGTACTTTATTTTCAATCTTTTTACTTGTCAATAGTCAGAAAAGTAAAATGTACATATCATGATCTAAAATTCATTTAATTTTGGCTTCACTTATGCACATACATATATATCATGAGGGTTACATAAAAAACATTGCAAATTTTCTATGGAAATGCAAACCATGGATGCAATTCATATAGAGAATCTTACACTGATAGAAGAAATTAGAAATATAACCAAAGATGGTAATATAAATACAATACATAACAGAGAAAAAAGGTTAAGAAAAGCAAGAATATCATATTCTCTTTAAAAGTTAAAATAAAAACCATATTCAAATTTTGACATATACCAACCTGTCTTTTAAGGAACCTATTATGTTGATTGGCTTCACTTAGTTTTTTCATGAGCTTTTCTCTTTCAGAATCTGCTAGCAGTGCCTTCAACTGTTAGAAGTTTACAGAATATGTCTCAATATTGAGGAGAAGTTATGTGGTTTTGTGTGTGTAGTGTGCACTGCAAACCTTCATGTGTTTGTAAATATATATAACAGAGAAATTAATATTTCAAACTGACTGCAATTATCCGATGTCATTTACACTAGCTACTGTCGCCACTACAGTCAATTAAACATTATGCTGCACCAAGGATTACAGTGATAAGTTCAGGACATGCATCGAGTTTAGCACACCAAATATCAGCGCTATGAAGTTAATCCAGACCAGTGCAATGAAAATCACTTGAAACAGGCATAAATGGAAGTAGAACTTCACACAAGAAGTGCAGAGTGCACAACAGCAACTAGCAAACAGCTGACATCTAATGGATTTGAAATTTTGTATTCCTAACAAAAAAAAGAAAGACAGCATGAAGACTTCTCTTCCATGATCATCGACTCATTTGCATTTAAAGGCAACTGCATAAACAGAAGAGAGAAAGATATAATGCATGTCCTCAATGCATAATCAGGATGCCAACATATTCTAATAAAAATATAGTAGCTCATGCCTTCTCCCTATTATGTATTCCTTGATTACAAATTCCAGTATGTGGCTCACACATCATGCAATCAAAGTCATTTTTAAAAAAAAGATTTTGTAGCCTACAACTTCATCAAAATTTATTATGGCAATTGCCAAGTGTAATATACAAAGGAAGGGCCTGAATCAGTGTTACCCTTGACATGGTGGACATCTTTTATATCACTCCTTACTCCTTGGTAAATTATAAAACGAAAGAGTGTTTCCATGTTATAGGACATATACAGGTATCATTCATCACTTGTATTATATGAGAAGCGAAAGTATGGCTATGTACGTTTTTTATATACAAAAAGGAGATCCTAAATTGGTCTATTCCTTGACATGGTTAACCATTTCTGTTATCACATCCTAGTCGATAGACATTAAAAGTCCTTCCACTTGCACATTATTTTTCCCTCTAACAAAGAAACACACAACATGCCCTAGGCATCATGTCAATTTGAAATTACAGGATATAAGAGATTATTTTTCTATATTTATCAGAAAACAAGAAAGTCAAAATTAAGCTCACATCATCACTGCTCAATGGTTGAGCAAGAAGGTCCTCTGATGAACCAGTAGATCCATTCTCTTCATCTTCAGTTTGTATCGATGAAGAATCCCCCAAATCAATTGGCATGGTAGACGTTCTCCAGAATTCACGGCTCATCCATTTCTTGGTTGCAGAACCCGGATGCAGATAAGACAACCTTGGGTGGCTCATCTTGACATTGCAGGCAATCACATTGTAATGAAGTTTCTGTATACTTTTCCAATCTAGCATTTGCAAACTCCATGAAAACCAAGGCACTTTTCTGCCATTACAACACCTATGATGATCATAGCAGAAGCAAGCATGACAAGAAAGTGTCTAAAAGGTCCTTAATTAATCTTCTAAAAAGTTACCAAAATGGGCACAGCACCATGTTTCCGACAAAAATCAAACTACAAGAGCTAATCACAAGCAAGTGATAAGTTTTAATCTAATTGGGGTCAGCTTAAAGAAAGTAAATGAAGTTCTGCCAAAAAATATCATGTAAAAATGTGCACCATCAGATAATGGTCGCCTTTAACACCATTACAAGATCAATTAAGTTTTTTACGGGATTGGTTTCCACAAAAACAAATAAATGTTTGTCATGGATGCTTACATTGTTGTGCCAATCTTCATAATGACTGTCCTGTTGCTAAAATGACAAAGCAGAAAGACAGAATGTTAGAGGCCTCGTTTACGCACAAATGCTAAAGATTATAATTCAACAAATGCATTGCTAGAAGTAGAATCATCGATAAAACACTCGGTGGCAACCCATTCTAGAAGATAAAATCTGGGGACGGAATTCCAATTCTATATATAGAACTAGCAACGGAGACAGAGAAAGAGATAAAGGAAAAATCAAAAGCGAACTTACCGAGAGGGAGATATTTTTAGTAAGCTGAGACTCAGCTCTGGGGGAGAGTGAGCGTGCGCGTGATAGAGAGAGAGAGAGAGACGAGGAGTGTCCCGACGTGGCGAGTGATGAGAGATCTGAATTTGGGGTTCACAATGACTGGATTAGAGACGGACGGCGGGAGGAGAGAGCACGTGATTAATATGGGGCGAGATACAGTGGAGCTGGGGTAGAGGGAAGAATCCACCAAATTAGATTGGCCAATAGAACCCGTTGCTCGAAGCTTCCTCTACATATCTATTATAAGATAGAGACGCTCACCCACTTCCGTTACTTTTTACATTTTTAAAACACTCCGTTTCTTCCGTGAACATATTAAAAAAAATATATATATATTCATCATATGTTTTCTTTTTTTTAAAATAGGGATTGGGATAATCCTTTCAAGATGCACTTTCCATTAGACTAAGCGTTGACGTGCATATATTCATCATATTTTAACATTTAAATTTGAAAATCTTTAATAATATTATTTATAATAAATTTATTAATATATTTTGTTTTCTAATATTACTACCAAACAGTAAAAGTAAATTATTCTCTTAAGGAACATTTTTCATAATTTTTTTTAAAATAAACAAAATCTAAATAAATAAATATAAATAAAATTAATAATAAATTGTAGAACGATGTTATGTCTATTCCATTAAATCATAATTTAGAAAACAAAAGCATGTGAACTAGTGATTTCAATTCTAAATTTTAGTATAAAAAATTTATTTATTTTTTGTAATAAATAAAGTGTGGCATGTAATATATTATTATTTAATATGATTTATACACCCAATTTTATATATATTGATTTGTATTTTATTTTTTTAACTAGTGATTTCAATTCTAAATTTTGTGATTTTTTTAAT
The DNA here is from genome assembly GCF_001659605.2 of Manihot esculenta. Taxonomy (NCBI): domain Eukaryota; kingdom Viridiplantae; phylum Streptophyta; class Magnoliopsida; order Malpighiales; family Euphorbiaceae; genus Manihot; species Manihot esculenta. The sequence continues at coordinate 5,748,351 of NC_035162.2, read as the reverse complement.
TATAAAACTTGTGGCATTAGTTATATCACGTATTTTGTACCTGAGAAAATCTTTTTGTTATTTGTAATTAGCGATAAATACTTGTTCCATAATGAAGAAAATTTATATTTTGGTAATTTCATTATCTTTTAAATTGCTTAAATTATAAGCAACCTTGTAAATGACAAAATTCTTAAAAAAGAAAAACCTTGTAAATAACAACATACAAAATTATTGCCTTTAAATTTTACAATGCATGCGAGGTCAGCATAGTAATTGTAAGCCTGCTTAGTTAATCAAAATTTAGAAATGCAATATTCATCACATATAAATATATTTTATTTGTTTAAATTTTTAATTTTAAAATATAAAAATTAATTCATTAATAATATTAAAATTTAAATATTAAAATATAATTTATTTTTTAAAAAATTATTTTTATAGATAAATAGAGTATTTACCTAATATTCGTTTCATTTTAAGTTTTATTTACTAAGAAATTAAATAGTACAATAATTATATAAATTAGCATTCTTAATTAGAATGATAAATTAATAATTAATTGAGAAATATCTACTATCTTTTTTTTTTAATAAAAATTATTAAACGAACGGTGAATTTCTTTTTTTCCGAATATGAAATGAACGGTGTTTTGATAACACGGTCGAAAGTATTGCATAATTTTTCTTTATAATGAGACCTGGGTTAAACAATAAACAAGTCAGGCAGCCTTCGGTCTTCCCGTCAGTGTTGTCTTATTCTCCAAGACGGTCAAAACTCTCCCAAAATGTTTTTTTTTTTTTTAAATCTTAGTCCAACCATTCTTACCATATTTGGTTAAATATTTCAAAAATTATATTAAATTTTAGAAATTAAAATATATTTTATTTAAAATAAATGTTTCACTGCATCAGAGAGATTTAAGATTATCTAGTTTTGCCTACTCGATTAAGTGCTACTGTTACATTTGAATTTTTTTAAATTTTATTTTCTTACATTTACAGGCTTTGTATCTACATACGACCATTTCTATAATCAGTTGGTGGGTATAAACACGGCACTATGGTCGCCATTCATAATCACAACAATCCATTCGCTCAGGGAGAAGCCAAGAAAAAGCTGCGTTACTCTTTTGAGCTTTCTTGCTGAATTTAAGTCCTCCCGTCATCCATTCAATTTCTATCTTTTTAGTTTGATTTTCTTCTTTCTTGTTTGTTGTCTTCTTCTTTCTGCGACTTTGCTTGATTTTCTTTCGTTTCTCGATATGGAAAACCTATTGGGGCTTCTCAGAATTCATGTGCACAGAGGGGTGAATCTTGCTATCAGAGATGTGATGAGCAGCGATCCTTATGTTGTCGTCAGGATGGGCAAACAGGTGATTAAATTTTCATTTCCTGTTTCTCCTGCAATCTTCTTCAATTTCTGTGATCTCTGTTTCTTCTCCTTCTCCTTCTCCTTCTCCTTCTAATAGATGGGTTTGAGTTTGACTTGCTTACTTGTAAAAGTACAGAGGTTTTATACTCCTTTTGAATAGTTGTGTGCTGGTATATTAATGGGTTTCTTGAGTTGCGAAAATTAATTATCTGCTACCATTTTGTTGCGAAACAGGAAACAGTGGATTCCATTGCCTGATTTTGATTTTTTAACTTCTTGTTTGTCCCTCAAAGCCGATATTTTTGTGTTAATTTTGAAATTCACTCCAACTACGGGGAAAGCTCGAAAGCGGATTATTGTTTTTAACTTCTCCCTGTTTGTTGTCTTGATTATCTTTTTCTAAGTTTTAAGGTTTCTTTCCAATCAATTTAGATTTTAATCCACTTTGAAAATCTACCCGGAAAAAAGAAAAAGTAGAATTGCCTTCTTTGTGTATGTTTGTAATTTTTGTAGACACTAGTGCATCAGAATCCTAATATTGCAAGAGAATAAAATTTTCAGACTTGATGTTGTTTTCCTAAACTAGGCTGAAGCCTTTGATGATTAAAGTTTAATTGAGTTGGCTTTCCCTGTTATTTTTTGCAACTGATCTTTATAAAAACTTTGGTATTTTGCAGAAAGTGAAGACTCGTGTGGTGAAGAAAAATGTCAATCCTGAGTGGAATGAAGACTTGACTATTTCCATTGATAACCCAAATCTTCCAATCAAGATTGTGAGTATTACAGTTCTTTTGACATTGTACTGGACTTCATCTGCTGAAAACAAGGATAAAGACTATTTCCATGTTTGAGTGGGAAATGAGTCTGTCTTAATGCCGTCAGAACTGAAAACTCTAAAGTGGATTTCATTTGTGTAGAACTGTAAAGGATAAGCTACCATCTTGTGCAACGCTTGAATTAACACGTTTAAAATCACGTGCTAAATATTTTTAAAACAAGTGTAAAAATATTAGATATTGACACTAGAGTATTAAAATCAAAATGTTTAAGTCAGTTTTGCAAAGGAGAATTCAACCAAAAGAAATCAAGATGAAAAACTTGTAATTGGCTTGCCTCAACTAGAGTAAATCGCTGTGAGAAATTCCCTTTGGTGCTCCTTTACAAGAAACCTCTCTAGCTTGTTGAATACTTAACTATGAAATTTGATGCTTTCTGGTTCAATTTGGTGAGTTGCTTCTTTCGTGGTAATTAACACAGGGAGTTTATGACAAAGACACATTCAGCCGAGATGACAAAATGGGAGATGCAGAGTTTGATATCCGTCCATTTCTGGAAGTTTTAAAGATGCATCTGGAAGGCCTCCCCAGCGGAAGCATAATAACAAGAATCCCAGCAAGCAGGCAAAATTGCCTAGCTGAAGAAAGCCAAATTACCTGGGTTAATGGCAAGGTGGTCCAGAACATATTTCTTAGACTGAGAAATGTAGAGTGTGGCGAAGTGGAACTCCAGCTGCAGTGGATTGATATTCCAGGTTCTAGAGGTGTCTAGATTTCACTTACCCTTACCTATACATATATATATATATGTACGCTTTTTGCTTTGCTGCAATGTGTAGAGATTTCAAGGACGTCATAAGTTAGCCGTAGACAAATATTTATTATCTTTATTGCTCTGCATAGCTTGCAATAATCTGAATTTGGTAAATGGAAACTTCCATTTACTGAGAATTCTCTTTTTACCTACTTATTTATTCTACCTGATAAGGTTATAACGTCTCCGACTAGTCTTTCTCAAATCCAGTTACCCACTGATCTTGTATGAAACACACTGCAATAGTCTTTCATTTTCTCTGTGAAAAGGTGTCCAAATAAACGTGTATGAAGATTTCACATTGCAATTGCCTGCTGTTGAGAAGCATTGATGTAGCATCAAGGTATCCCTGTTGCTTTATTACAAAACTACATGCCACATTCCGATGATTATTACAAACTTACAATGAGTAGGATTATAAATAAACTTTATGTACCTTGAATCGCTTCTGTGAAGCTCTACTTATTTAGAAAGATGAGCATCTATTCCTTTGGAGAGCTTGGCTGCCATATCCAAGTAGACATCTGGGTCAGGGATGTTGTTGTTTGCCTTCTCATACTCCAAACTCCATTTCACGTAATCAGCACCAATCTCAACTTTGGCCTTGAAACTCTTATACATCTTCAATACATCCCCTTCCACAACATCAAAAATCATTGTCTTCCTTGCATCGTCTATAGCTTCCAGCTTCACTTTTGCTCCCATCAATGGACTTCCATCTATCTCCATTCACAATACCACTCACTTTAGATTACAAAATTCGTCTGCATGTGACTTAAATTTATTATAGTCCTTTTAATTTAAGGAAAAAACTTAATTTTTTTAGTTTTCATAATAATAATGCACATCCATACAGTGTAAATATTGCTTTGGGTTGTTAAACGCATCAGTCACCAAGGCCCTTTTTGTAAAAAGAAAAAGCTTGTTTGATAGAACATCTGTAATATATAAAATAGAACTTGCATGAGTAATAGATATAGAAAATGAAAATCATCTTACCAAGGCAATATTTCCAGCGAGTAACAGAGCCAGATTTGAGCTCTCCACCTCCCACAATTTCAAAGCTCTTAATGTTACTCTGAAACATCTGAGGAAAACGGGGCATATTATTTCTAAAGAAGCCATAGAACTTGTCTGGAGAACTCTTGATTCCTATCTGCCTCTCGAGCTTTGAGAGCTGAGCAAGCTGAGCCATGACTAAACCAACACAAGAACGACTTGAGCAGTGATACGGTGATGAGAATTAGATGTTCTATTTACAAAATCAGTGGTCATGCGCTTTTCAAAGGCTATTAGAATCTTGTCAAGTGGGCTACGCGACCACTTCAAGTGGGTTTTGTTTTGTATCTACTTAACAATAATGCAGCTTGGTTTGGGATTTTTCTACACTCAAACTTTACGATCTTCGTTTGCTTATCTTTATTATTTTTGGTTGGTTTCCAAATAAGGACCTTCCATATTTTACCAACTAATAATATGATCTAAAATTTAGAAAAAGTAGGATTTTAGTGTATCTAGAAAAGCATAGTCAGAGGGTCACGCTACCCTTTTTTATTCCTTTTTCTTTTATCCTCTAGTGATGCATAACTGTCACTGTACTACAGTGCTACTTGTCTTTGTCTCACAGGGCCATACGTACGAGTGTATCTGCCTGTCTATCTTCTCGTCAGGCCATTTAATTTTCCTTCGTACAGATAGGGTTGTGGTACAGGTAGGCCTGCTCTCCTATTCCTCGCCACATCAAACGAGTTAGATTCTATTCTGGTAAGTTCAGTCCCTCGGTCAGCACGGCCTACTCTAATCGCGAGTTGAATGTTGTGTTTATGGGTCGGCCTATTTAGTTGATTCAAATAGATTTTATGTCTATCTCTTTTTTCTCGATATCGATTTAAGTGTCAGAGACGCCAAATGAGTAAGAATATGACTTCCTCTTGCTCGTAAAAGTAAGGCTTACTTATTTTATATGTAATTTTATTATTTATTTATAAACATATATTTATCTAATATATTTAAAAATAGATTAATTTAGTTTATTTCAAAAGTTAAAAGCATATAATTCATTTGGTAGACTCAAACTCAAAATTTTATTCTCTCAATTATTTATTAAAAAATAGCTTTAATAATAATTTACTAACATAAACTATTTAATTTTAAAGAGAAAATAAAATTATAATTTTTAATTTTACATAATTCAACTGGTCAGGAAGGTATGCCCAAATTTTGGGAAAAAATATTAAAATGGAGACATTTCCAAGAAGTAAAAAGGACCATATAGAGAAGAATAAGGTGTTTCACTTTATCTCACACATACACTCTTTCCCTTTCTTGCAATTCAAAAATATAACTTTTTTTTTCCTTTCTTGCTATTCAAGAATATAAGAAAGAGGAATTATTATTTTTTAAATAACTTGCATAAATAGCATACTCAACTTATTGAATTAAAAAAAAAAAACAAACTTTGTAGGTCAAACCAATGTAATTCAATATATATATATATATGAAGGAATTGGATCCAGAGAATATACCAATTAGCAATCCATACTCCAAATCACCTTATCCCTTTCTCAATTTATTTACATCATTAGGATTAGATAATGTCAAGGATAATTTTAAACATAGTTTAATTAATTTATTTCTTCTAATTACTTAAATACATAATAGAGGTAATATATTTTGTTTACTCGTAATTAAGAAAATTAAGAATTGACAGTTTCAATTTTTCAAATAGAAATATTGTAAAATTTGTTAAAAAAGATAAATTAAATGCATAATTGACTTTTTATTTTTAAGGTCCAATCACAAATTATCCCTTTTCTCCCTTCTGCAATGCAATCCCTAATGACATCCAATTCAACTAAAAAAGAAAGAATTCAAGTTCTCATTGCAAATACCCACTGAAATGCTACAGAAAAGTCCTAAAAAATTGCTCTAACGCCATGCATGCCTACCAAACCCCTCAAAGCAGATTAAGCATAAAGGCAGGAGGAGTTTATATTAGGGCAGCGAGCTGTTCATGCACGTAAACAAGGGATGTTAATCATATTAATCCCCATTTCTCTTAGCAGTCCTAATCAACCTACTAATTTATCATAATAAACATTGGCTCGTATAGTCAAAAATATTAAGGCAAAAAATAAATCACTAACCTAAATCAATCGACCAATTAGTCTGTCCCTCCTTGTGATAATAAGGGTAAAAAGCTTGAGATTTCGAGATTAATTTGACTAAACAGTATCAACAGCTATGGAAGTCGACTTCTTCCCTAGTCCTACGCCTAATCCCAATACTATTCTGCTGCCTTCCCACCCAGAAATAACAAAAAGAAACCACGATAAATGGTCCAAATTAACTATAGCCGCATTAACACATGCAAACTAAACCAAGTAACCGTTGTTTTATCTTACACTATCCCGTTAGTCATCATCTTCTTAAACTCCTCGAAATTGACGTTGCCGTCGCCATCTTGGTCGACCTGGTGGATCATATTGGTACAGTCTCTCAACGTGCTCTTAAGCCCAAGCATCCTCATAACTTTGTGCAATTCACTTGCCGAAATCAACCCATTATTGTCAATATCGTACAGATCAAAAGCGTCCTTGAGCTCCTTATCCCCGTCGGGCTGCGTTGTTCCCTCAGCGCCGCTACCCGTTCCTCCGCGCTGAATGAAGTCAACGAACTCGTCAAGGTCAATGTGGCCATCTCCATCCTTGTCAAACTCTTGCATCATACAGTGGACCTCCTCGGTTGATATTTTGGTGCCGAGCTCGCCCAAGCTATCTATAACCTCGGAAGATGAGATCTTTCCGTCGCCGTTCTTGTCGAACTTGTTGAATATTTGTCGTATTTCGTCCATGGAGCCGACGAGACTTGTGTGATCTAATCTCGCCATTGCAGAGAGTGGAGAGAGAAAAATAATTATAGTCTAGTTACTTAGGCTAGGTTACATATCTATCTATCTATATAGACACCATTGGAGAGGCTTCTATTACAGTCAACGCGGTTTAGACTCGAGACGCGTGGAGAGGTTTAATATCGGTATCAGCACGATGTCTACTTTAAGGTGGATCGTCATTGGCTGCAGCCTGCAAGTGGAGAGATGGGTTAGAGAACCATTAGTGTATTGACACGTACACAACGGAAACAGTAAATATTTCGGTGTTTGCAAGTATTAGTCATGTGTGGAAATCCCAATAACAAAAGTTTATAAGATATTTATATTAGGAAAAAGCTTGGCTGAAGTTGATCCACACTTAACCTGGATTAATGAGATTATTTAAGTAATTTTATAATGTATTTTTTATAAATTTTTTTTTATATTTTTAAAAATAATATATAAAATTTTATAACATAATTTTAGACTCTTTCAATTTTCAAAACAGAATTCTATTTTCTATAAATATGTTAACTATTTTATTTCTCCTAATTTATTATAACTTCACCGTTAAATTTCACATTTCATTTTATATTTTTATTCGATTTCTTTTTCTTTATTTAATCTTTTTTTATATTCAAAAATACCAATTTTTGCTTTATTTTTTTTTTAATTTTCTTAATTTTTATTTCTTTTACACGTTGACTCCTATTATAAGATTATTTTCCTTTATATATATTTTTTTATCTTTATTGAAAATATCTTCTTAAATTCAAGAATAAGGATGGTTTAAACTTTATCTTGCTTGAATTACTAGAATTGAGGTCAACTATGTGTTTGTGGTACTGGTGCTTTTGGTGGACTGAGATCGTGTTGAAATGGTTTCTAATCGGCGGTGATGGTTTTCTAGACTTCTGTGGTAGCATGAAGGCCTTTTTTTTTTTAGATATGTCCAAACTTCACTTAATATGTTACCGTGCACTCAAGCCGTGCGTCATGGTACGCTTGCTCAATTGAAACATACGATGACAGTATGGATAAGAATTAATTTCTAAACCTATGATAATTTTTTTATTTTTTAATTAAAATAATAAAGTTTATATTTTAAATATATTCTTAATTCATTTATTTACTGTTTATTATTATGTAAAGTAATAAATATTGCTTTTGCAATACAGATTTTATATCTCAAACAGAAAAGCGGTGATTAATGAAAAGAAAAATAAATTATCTGCAAAGAGAATATGTTAATTAGCAGAATCTGCGTCTGGTTATTGTAGAATGATCAGTGGCAAGTGAAAATGGCTGCAGTCCCACGCAGCGAAGTTGGTTGGTTGTCCAAGAGCAAGACCCAAGACCCAAGAGGAGGCACCAAAGTGAGACCCAATGACCTTTACACTTCTGTTCAACGCTGACTTTGCTTTCTTTCGCTATTTGCCCTCTTCTTTATTTCTCTGCAAATCGGATGACTCCCCAAACCACCTTTTTTCTTTTGTTTCTTCTTTCCATTCCTTTTTAAATTCCAATGTTGATATTATTCCCATTTCCTAGCCATCAATTCTAATGCCTCTCTATCGTTATATATATATATATAAAATAATAATAATGCCACTCGACTAAGGTTTTTGCTATTGTGTACCTTAAAATATGGTGCTTTTGGCCCATCAATCAAGCGAAATTTTCCTTTCTTTTCATTTCAACTGCATGGCTCTTCACTCTAGTGCCTTTTGCTTCGCTGGTGTGGCTTTGCACTCTCGTCATTCGGTTAATTTCAGACGTGGGAATGTTAGAGCCTTTGTTTCTCTTCTTCTCTTCTCATTTCCATTCCTCGATGCAGTTTCCAGAGTACCTATCTCATTTCTTGAAATTGCAAATGCCGGTTTTGTATTTTCTGTTGCAATTTTAATGTTAAAGTTTATGCTTTTTGTTTTCTACATCTAATGGCTACTTCATAATCGTTAGGGGAACGTTACTTTAGAATGTTCATTCTCACTGAAAATTTACTTGCCATTTGCTTGAATTTTTTGATCTGGTTGTTCCGTTGCCTTTTCGCTGTTTCTATATGGGGAGTTCTCCTTGTTAGGGATGTTGTACTTGTAGGTAATAAGTAGCTTATCTGAGTCAAAGTAGAGATGCTTTATGGCTGCAAGAAATGCTTCTACCAAAGAAGCTTAATGCAAGTTGGTAGCTAGCCCATGATTGTCATAATTCATTAATTTTGTGGATGTGATTAAAATTCAAGGATTGATCAGCAGGATCTTGCCATCAGGTCATTCACGAAGCTGCTTTTTTGGGTTTAACTTCATTGAAAACTGTGATCAGGTCAAGTTTATCTCCAACAATCACTCACTTGAGTTTAAGAAAAATACCGCTCAAAGATCAGATTTGATATCTTGAGGAGCATCTGTATTCAAAAGGACTGTTATTATATTCCAAGTTCCTGCAATAGGCTTCCATTTTGGAGCTGAAAGTCACCAAGTAAAAAGTTTTCTCTTCTCTTTCAGTAGAAATATTTGAGGTAACTATCAAATAATTCCCCATGAAATTCTTTAAATTATGTCTATTGTGATCAGAGCATTCCAAGATATTATAAGTTTTTTTTTTTTTTATTCTTTTGGTGGTTATATTCCATGCATTAAAGTTCGATCTCAACTGAAGCCTGAGATTGTCTCTTCTGGCAGGAGATGCTATTTCTAGGATATTGAAGTGCATATCCTTGATTCATGGATCTTATATATCAACTCTTAACTTACATAATTACTTTTTAACAATCAAACATTTTCTTCTTGTTTCCAACTTTCTGCAGCTGTTAAATTTGTTGTGGTTTCTTCTAACTTTTATGTTGTAGGTAAAGCATTTTCAGATAATGGGTTAAATGAAACAAAAGATTCCTTCCTTGTGGTTCTTTTTGGGGAAATGCTAATACATTTTGTCCCAACCATCAGTGGCCTTTCATTGGCTAAAGCACCTGCATTTAAAAAGGCTCCAGGAGGTGCACCAGCAAATGTTGCAGTTGGTGTTGCTCGTCTTGGCGGTTGCTCTGCTTTTATTGGGAAGGTACCATTTTAACTATATTCATAGTGTCACCTTGTCATTTTTAAAAATATAAGAAAGTAGCACTTGTAACATTCGTAATTAAATGACCATGTAACCATTTGGAAAAGAATAGCTTTGGCAGATCATGGCTTGAGATTGTAACCTAGGCATTCTAGGATTTCAAAGTGTTCTAATTAAACCTCTATATGAGGTTTAAGATTCAAACTACATTTATTCTGAAATTCAAGTTCATGAATTTTGTAGCATATCACACCCCATGTTGAAATTGATACATTGCGATGTTATCTCATGAACCACTTACCCCTTTTTCCTCAGCTCCCCTAAAAAGAAATTCTCAATTTACCTTTGATGGTTCAAATCTTCTCTGCAACATGCACAGGTTGGTGAAGATGAATTTGGATACATGCTTGCCAATATTTTAAAGGAGAATAATGTGAACAATGAAGGGATGCTTTTTGATCCTGGTGCACGAACTGCTTTTGCATTTGTTACATTGAGAAGTGATGGAGAATGTGAGTTCATGTTTTACTGTAATCCAAGTGCTGATGTGTTGCTTCGTGAAGATGAACTTGATTTTAATATGATTAGGAAGGTAAATGATCGTTTTTCTTTTATTTGCCAGCATCTGCGCTTGATGGATCAAAATCTCAACTCTTAAAAACTTTGGTTTATTTCTCCTATTTTCAGTTCCATGGCAGGCAAAAATATTTCATTATGGCTCTGTAAGTCTTATAACAGAGCCATGCAAGTTAGCGCACATTGCAGCAGCAAAAGCAGCAAAGGATGCTGGTGTCCTTCTGTCCTATGATCCTAACCTGAGGCTTCCACTGTGGTCGTCTGCTGAGAGTGCCAGAGAAGGCATTCTGAGCATTTGGGAACTTGCTGATGTAATTAAGGTAATAATCCTTTAAATGTAGATTAAGAACTCTGTCCTTGTTATTAATCATTTTCAATACCCTTTTCGAGAGGCATTAAGATACAAATACCAATCCTAATGGCCTCTGCTAAATTATATCTTTCTGATAAGTGAAGAAGAGATCTCTTTCTTAACTAAAGGGGAAGATCCATATGATGATGCTGTTGTTAGAAAACTATTCCATCCAAATCTTAAAATGCTTCTTGTCACCGAGGGTGCAGATGGTTGCAGGTATTACACGAAGGTAAGTTAAAAACATTTTTGCATTATTCTTGTGTTCAGTTGGACGAAAAAGTGAAAGATGGCCTCTTTTATGAGCAAGTATATCCATTGGAGATGATAAAAACATGTTTTGCATCCGAATTTAGAAAAAGCTTAGAAAGGGAGAAGCTTAATAACTGAATGTCATTCCTGAAATTGAACTTTCCTTTACTTCTTAGATTGTGGCTCCAGGTGATTGAATAACTAGGCTAAGTTTCAGTCGTCAACTCTCAAATTGTGCAACTAATGTGGAAATTATTTACGCTATTGCAAATGGGCTTCATGAATTCACCATGTTTTGGTCTTTAGAGAGAGTTAAAGAAACTGTGAGATGACCATTATCTTGTTAATTCTACCATCAAATAGCAATTTGGAAAATTCTCTCTGCTTCCAATGTTATCTTGTTCAAGGGCTGCATGAGAGACACGCTTTCTAATGAGTCGATCTAGAGGATTTGGTCCATAAATCTGTAGAATAAAACAATGGTTATATTTTGCAAAATATATGAATTTGAAGTCTTTTAAAATATCATTTGATGCATCTTTCTGGCATAGTGATAATTCCATCTTTTGATTGTTTGTATCCAACTTGGACGGTGTTGTACATGAGTGGAATTCAGTGGAAGAGTGAAGGGCCTAAAGGTGGATGCTGTGGACACTACGGGTGCTGGGGATGCTTTTGTAGTTCTACTATTGATATAAAGCGTGAAGTGAATGTTCAGTATTCCCATTTCCTTGTTCTACTATTGATATAAGCGGCTATGCTGGGAACACCACCCACAAGATAAGCTTACTAATGTTTGTGATGTCTGATTTCTCGTCGTTCTGGAACTTTTTTCTCAGTTTCTGTCAGTCGTCGTATAACTCTCTGTCGTACAAGCCAGAGACGGGATCATTAATATATTAAAATTAGTTTTTTTATTATAAATAAAATTTTCTCTACTTTAAGTGTTACGTGCACGTAGGCGATGGATACTGTGATTTATACTTGTATGGTAGTGGTTTATGGACATCCAAGTGCAAGGCAAAATTTTCATGGTTGTAAAAATTCTGGCATCATTCATCTGGAGTGAGTATTCTTGTGTGGTGGAGGCTGCTAATTGTAGATATTCTGGATTCAATTTGCCCTCTTGATTTTACTAAATTTTGTTTGAATAATTGGTCCAATTTTAACTAATAGCATTGGGACCAAAATCAGTTGAGAATTTTAACGTGATTCAATCCGGATTTCGCATTACACGCGAACTTGCTCACGTTTTTAAAAATGATACTGATGGTGATGGGTTCATATCACAACAGAAGTTCACAGATTTCGCCACAGTCAATCGTGGCCTAACGCATGGTGTAGCCAAAATTTAGATGTCACTGCCAACCCATCAACTCCTTTCCTTTATATTCCTTGTCTTGCGTTCTTAATAGTGGGGCATGATTTATTCTATGACTGTGAAAGGAGAACAGGAATCCTAAATGAGTTTTCATCCCGAGTCTTGTTTTGGTACAACTGCTTGTTGTGTTTCAATTTTTATATTCATCACCTCAGCAATCAATTTATTGTTGTAGCACATGGTTATTTTACCAAATGAGACACCCTAATTCCTATACTGGATAGAGCTAATTCATGACTGTGAAAGGAATTTACGTGCACGTAAAAATAATGCAATTCTATCTCCCAAATTGCATGAGGTATGTAGCTGCACTCAAGAATCCTGTTGATCAAAAAAGACGAATGAAAATCTGATTTCACTCTTCCTTTGGAAAACAGGCAAGCAAATGGAATCTATGTAACAATTTATCAGTGAATTTTTCCTATTTACAGTTTCAACACTTTTTCTATTCTGATGATCTCTACCACTTCTCTACAAGCAACAAAATAAGATAAACCCAAAAAGAGAATGGAAAAAAAAAAGATAGTTAAACGGCCATACATCATCGACAACAAAGGTGATCATCATCTTCAAACTCTGAAACTCCTAGCATTGCCAAAGCTAAGTGATTACTCATCTCACTTTTTGTCTCTTGTTTTTGAGGGTAGCACTCTATAATTCCGGAAATTTTGGATTTCTTCTTATTGTAGTAAATTGGCTCCTCTTCACCTCTCAGTATAGCAATAATTTCAGTGATGCTTGGCCTTCGAGATTCCTCATTACTTATACATGCAGCAGCTGCTTGAATCATCTGGGTAATTTGTGTCGTCTTTCTCGAAGTGCATTTAAGATGTGGGTCAAGCAACTCTGTAATGGCTCCTTTTCCCTTCTGCAATAAAGGTTTGGCCTGCAAAAGATGTCTACATCACAATCATGCCATGCAGGGCTAGTCACAAAAAACACTGTCAGGCTCTAATCATAAGAGAACAAGGCATTCAACAGGCACTCATGTCATGTTCAATTGCGGTACAATTTCGCAAGCCTCTACAAAAGTATTGGCTCACACTTCACAGAAACCACAAACTGTTCTTCAGTCTATATTGGACAGGCAAAGTCCAAATTCTTTCTGCCAAAAGAGAAAAAAAAAGGGGGGGGGGGGGGGGGGGGTTCATGAAAATTTTCTTATAAAATTTTCCCGATGCTACTACTTTTCATAGTGCAAACAAATTCTACTAAGAGTGATATACTTTCTGTAGCAAAAACAAATTAAAATGAGACTTAGTAGAATTTGGAGGTCAAAATGGCAATGAAGTTTGGAAATGATGGTACTTTTACAACAATTAACAACAAGGGGGGAGGAGGGGGGAAATGAACCTTATCCTTCACCCAATTCAGAAAATCAGAAACAAATTTGACAATTTTCAGACAACATTGGGGTAAACAATAAGAGGAACGTTTATTACTTCAACTTTAGCACAAGACATCACAAATTGAATGAAAAATATTTGAAAAGTTAAAACATGGTATTGATCCAGTTTATCCTAAAAGATATCCATTTACTTATGGTCCATTTCAAAATACAATGCATGAAGTTCTACCTGTTTCCAAGAGGCACCGAAAAGTGCCATAGAAATCAAGTCTAAAACCATAGCACCCTATACTGTCAGGCGTAACAATTAGAAACACTTTGTCATGTTTGCACATTTTCCAGTTTAAGAGTTCATATAATCCAGAAATCACCATCAAAATCTAATCACCAATTAGGTGTCCATACTCCATAATGTAAATATGCAGTCCCAGATTTAGGCATAATGAACTTAAAGGTAACAGGATTATCCCTTTTTCTTCATGGAAACTTCTACAAGGACCATTCATTCAAGCACAACAAAGTCAAAGAAGCTGATGAATAGTGGAGAAGAAATTAGTTCAATAACCTACCCAGAGTACCAAATTCTCTTCCCCCGGAGGTCTTCTTGCTTCAATTGGTTTCCTTCCTGTTATTAGTTCCAAAAGGACCACTCCGAAAGCATAAACATCAGTCTTATCAGATACTTTCCCATGCTGGAAGTACTCAGGGGCTAGGTAACTGTGGATTTAAATTTTATATCAGCAGATGAAAGGAATAGAAATTCTTGCTGAACAAGATCACTAACGATGAAAGTATTTATTCTTTTCCCATAAGTTTCCAGAAACCATACCCAAATGTTCCCTTGACAGTTTTGCAAAGGAAGGTTACTGAGGGTGCAGAGGTCCAAGTAGCCAATCCAAAATCACACAACTGTAAACACCATCATCGCAATAAATCAATCATAACAACATGAATGGACTAATCAATAAGTGTAACCCATAAGAAAAATGCCCTTACCTTAGGTATTTTCTTGGAAGAAAGGAGTATATTTGAGGGTTTAATATCCCTGTGAACAACACATCTATCTGTTCCATTATGCAAATATGCAATTGCCTGCGCAATTCCCAGTGCCACCTTGTACCTCACCGACCAAGGAAGTGATGAACCACCCTTTCCTCCTCTCATCTTTTCTGCAAATGGCTATTCCATAAATCACTGAAATTCCATATTTCAATATCAAATTTGAAATTCCTGCTCAAGGTAATGGAAAATTTACCATGCAAATGGCGCTCCAAGCTTCCACCTGAGACAAACTGGTAAACCAAGAACAAACCCTCCTCCGGATCAATACAAAACCCAACAAGGGGCACAATATTTGGATTATGAAGAGAGCTAGCAATCATCAATTCTCTACAAAAAGCTTTCGGAGATTCGTTGTCTTTCTTGTCTAATCTCTTAATAGCTACAGCCGTCCGCAATAATCCAACTCTACCCCTAAAAACAAAGCTCAAAGCTCCTCTTCCCAAAACTCTACCTACCAATTGCCCATAGGGAGAGAGAAGGAGAGTAAAAAACTCAAGCAATATACCAAATTAAAATCCAAAACAGAAGAAAAAGCGAGAAATTTAGTACCCTTTGAGAAATTACAGGTAGCAGCAAGAATTTCGCTATAACTAAATCTGACCAAAGAATTTGCCACCGGGGAGATATTCCTCTCCAGAGACTGAATTCTCCTCCATTTGAGTTCTTTAGCTCTAGTCTCGTTCAATCCATTATCCAGATTCACCAACAAAACAGTTGCAAACGCTGAAGAATTCATGTTCATTGACTCGAGCTCGACCTGAGAGCACAAACTGAACCTGAAAGAAGAGTGAACTGATTGTGGATCAGCATTTGTTAACTCCGGACCAGCACATCCACCAGATTCTGCCAGTAACCATGCCTTATTGTGCTCCAAATTAGCATTCCTGATTTTGCTGCTCTTGTTGCTTTTGTTGCTTCCATTTGGGAGAAAACAGGGCAAGCCAAGTTCCCAAACCATCTTTCTCAAAAGGGTTCTTAGCTTGAGCTCATTATGGTCACGGTACTGATCTGTGTCTGTGGAGGAAGGAGTGCGCAGAGCTATTATGCTATTTGGAGGCTCCGCTGTGTCTGTACAACTGCTTTGAAAGAAACCCATTCTTGAAAGCAGATCTCAATGAGAGCACAGAAACCCAGAAACAATAAAGAGAGAATATTAAAAAGTGAAAGCCGCTTTGCTTCAAGGGTGGAAAAGAATTTATCCGCGGAGAGACACAGACAAACAGAGAGAGAGAGAGAGAGAGAGAGAGAGAGAGAGAGAGAGAGATGACAGATGAGAAATAGACCAAAGGTATATAAAGGTAAATGCTGATTATTTTAGGTAGACATGTGTGGTCCTTGAAGAAAAACTATAAAAATAAAATTAAGAAAAATCAGAAGCAAGATACATAGAAAGAGAGAATGAGACAGTAGTACCAACCAGAAAATCTTGTGGGTTAATGAGCTAGATAACTTTCCTCGTATTTGGATATGAAACGAGAATCGTTACAAATTAATATTGAGATTATTATTGCACAAAAAGCAAAAAAGATGAAGCGTGTGATTTTATGGGTTTTTCGAGAAATTGTCTCTTTTTTGAGAAATTGACTACAGATGCTAAGATTTTATTACCAATATTATCATTAAAACACAAATCTTACCAAGATGAGCATGTTGTTTGGTCACCTTCCGAAACCCAACAACCTTCGCCCGGCAAGCAATCAACGATGCTTGCCTAGTTTAGTTTGTCTTCAGCAGACCTTCGACTTCTAAAATCAATGAGCTACGTGTAGTTATTACCACGAAATAGAAGCGAAAAAAGCTGAGGCCAATTTGAGCTTCTATACAACCAATTAATTTTCCTTCTATTCTAATTTCTTCCACACCTCTCCGTTGTTTGGTAAGCAAAAATGCACGCCTGACTGAAGACGCATCAAAATCAAAACGGCTAATAGTTTTCCCTAATTTATGACATCATTTTCTTGGATTTACTACTAACTAATAGTAACCGTAAAATGATCGCCATAATTGTGTATATATATATACATAATATTTTAATTTGAAAATTTTAATTTAAGAATATTCTTGATTGTAAATATTAAAATATATTTTTTTCATGATTTTTTATACGTCTTAATATCATTTTTTATTAATTTTCTAATTATATTCATATTAAATACATTAAATTTTATTAAATATTAAAAAGATTTTAAAAGATTTCTTAAAAATATAATTATAATAGTCAATTTTTATATTATTATAATTTAAAAAATAAATAATAATTTTAAAATAATTATAAATAAAAATTATAAGATAAAGTAAATAATAACTAAAACAACGGTTGCAATTAAATTAACAGACGATAATGACAGTAATAATAATAAATAAACATTAATGTTATCCATACTAAGCTGACATCAACTTTTTTTTTTTAATAAAAAAAACTACCATGCTTTTTTTAATGCAAGTAAAATTGGCATTTAAAAACCTAACAGACTATAAATCATAGCGGAATAAGAGCATAACAAAGCAGTTGAAAATCTAGGCCTAACAAATCAACCCATAATCCATAGCTCAATCTTAGAGATGATTTTGGAATTACCTGAGTTGGACCATCACAAACCATCTCCATCACCACTGATGCAAAGGTAGTTGAACGAGAATAAAAGTTGTACGACCACACAATCACCATGCAAAGTCCAAAAAACACTAAATACCAATAGTTCAACATAGAATAAACTTGCAGTGATGTCATACACACCAAGGGCTAAAGGAGCCAAAACAAAATAAAATCTAGAAGCAAGCAAGTTCCACCGTAAAACAATCGTTAGGCTTCTAAACTATGACAATTGATTGTTAGGGATAGTTGATTTACCAGTAGCGGAGCTTTGGTTGGCTCCTGACGGCTATTTTATACCTCTGATAGATTGAAAATATTATAATTCAACTACTTTCTTCAATAATAATAACAATTGCAAATAAATTATTAAATAAATTTATATTGAAATCCTCAATAAAATAATATTAATATGAAACATTTAAAAAATTTACGATAACTAAAAAAACACAACTCTTGAAAAACTTTGCGAACGCCTACAATTAAATACGATGATTTTAACCATTCAACTATGAGCTCTAGATAAAAAATATGCATCATTCATTTTAATAAATTTTAGCAAATGAAATATTTGTCAAAATTATTATACTTGAATTTAAAATTTTAATTATTATTTTCAATATCTGAACGATGTTCTATTACTATTTATTTTAAACCATCCAAATTCTTATAAATTTGATTATTACTGATTTGAATAATATCAAACGCATTAAATTTAATATTTTAATTAATAATTTATATAAAATATATTTTTTATTAATAATTATTTATTTAAATTTTAATATTTATATTATTCTATATTTTAAATCAATATATACTATCATAAATTTATGTTTTTATTTTTTAATTAATTATTACCATAAATAAATGTAAATAGTAAATATTTTATATATAAAATATTATTACGGTCGCTATATAAATTGATTTTGAGGTGTGAAAGAAAATATTTTTTTTAGGGAGTGAATTATTCTCGCTATATTTATTATATGGTAATATATCTTTAAAATACAATAAAATTACAAAAATTATAAACAATAATTTTATAAATTTTTTAAAAAATTTTATATTAAAATTTATGAAATAATATGAAAGAATATATAAAATTTAGAATAATCGATATTGAAAATACTTTTTAATATGTTTGAATGAAAATAATAAAAAATTATATTTATATATCAATTAACCATGTGTCAAAGTATAAAATATTTAATTTATAATAAAATTTATCAATTTTAATTTTTTTTCAAAATACTCTTTTAAAATATTTTATATTTAAATTAAAGTTTATTCTAATATAAATACTTTAAAAATTTCAAAAAATTTTATGTGAATTTTTTATTTTCAATTTTTATAATTTATTTAAATAAATTATTAAAAAATTTCGACTAAAATTATACTTAGTCGCAAATACTATTTATAAGCTTTAATCTATTATACGTTGAATTATAATCTATTCAAATCCGTATTAATAAAATTGAGTTTAATTATATGTTTAAAATTATTCCAACAGTTGCCATGTAATAGCTTTTTTTCGGTTGTCGGCGAGAGGCTTTCAAATTGTTTCAATCAGTGGCACACCGGACTTCTCCGCGTCCTTTTGGCATCTAAATGCTAATTGCCAAGACTAACCATCGCCATCCCAGAAGAATATTCCATTAGAGAGTGACCTTCCACAGTCAGAATTCATGATTTTTTTTTTCTTTTTCACTAAGGAATTCCGGAAATTAAAACTAGACCACAAGTA
The DNA here is from genome assembly GCF_001659605.2 of Manihot esculenta. Classification (NCBI taxonomy): domain Eukaryota; kingdom Viridiplantae; phylum Streptophyta; class Magnoliopsida; order Malpighiales; family Euphorbiaceae; genus Manihot; species Manihot esculenta. The sequence goes on along the minus strand of NC_035162.2, from coordinate 5,729,172 downwards.
AAACATCATATTCAAGTCTTAAATTCTCTTGTTAATAGTTTTAACTTTCAACAAACAATTATTAGTTTAGTAATTTAATACTAGCTTATTGTATATTTTATATATGTTTTAAAAAAATAAAATTTTATTATTTTCAAAAATAGTAACAATAATTATATTATGGAGTATCAAAAGTGTGGTATTGCATTGATATGATGATTTTAAGCCTCACAAAAGAGAATAATTATAACAATATAATTGGGAATTCTCAATAATAATCTCTAATATAGGTGAACTAGTTAGGCAGGGCTTAGGCTTCTCCACACGTGCGACCCCACCATGCCATTGTCTCTATTTTTTAGCCTAATCTATTTGGTCCCAATATATGCACCATATCGTCAGACCAAAATGGGTCCCAAAAAAAAATGAAATGATTAGACCGTACAAACCAACATTAATATATTTTAGTTAATATATCAATTATGTATTAGCTTCTTCTCAAAAAAGCTGTTAGTTTCCTCCGCCCGCACTTTTTCTCTCGTACGGGTGACCCCATAATAAGTTTTTTTTTTAACTTTGTGCAACAAGCTTATTTAAGAAGGTTTTTTTCTTTTGCTGTATGATCTCTCCTTTCTTCCTTTTACGTGTTTTAGTGATAAATTCTTAGTTAAGTTATGCAGATTTATTCTTTTCATAATTATGTCTTGTAAAAGATAAATATGGTGATTGTGAGTGAAACTTTTGGAGGTGCATTATAGTCTTTTAATAGAACAGTAATTCTGTATTAATTTTCCTTAATTCTTACGTTAGTGGTTGTAGGTAATTTTATAAATGAAATCTTTAACTTTTGAAAAAATAAGTGCACGGAGATTTAATCTCCAACTATAACAAGGTGGCAGTATTCGAATTGCTTGTGGAAGGCAAAGCCACAAAAGGGGGGAGCATGTGGCGGTGAGCATCGTTGATCTCGGATGCTATTAAATGTGTTTCTCACACTTCAAATATAAAATTACATCACATCAATCAACCTATCTAAATGCAAGTGCTAAGTTTAAATTGGGCTGTATTTAGCTTCACTCAAAGCCACATGACGTGTCAATAACTTTATATAGTTAATATTTTTACAATGACCAAGCAGTTATCAATAACTAAATAAATATTATTATGTTTTTAAAATTTTATTTTATTAAAAATTAAATTAAACTGTAATAAATAAAAAATTAAATTAAATTTTAAAATTAATTTAATTCAATAAATTTTATTTTATTTTCTTATATATATTTAAAAAAGATAGTTTTTTTTATTATTTTTTATATTTATTTAAAAATATTATATTTTATTAAATATTAAGTGATGTTTTGAATATTCATCTAGAAAAATAATAATTAATTTATATAATTAATGGTTTTGTTGATACCACCATGTATAAGTGGGCGTGCCGGAGTGGTTATCGGGCATGACTAGAAATCATGTGGGCTCTGCCCGCGCAGGTTCGAATCCTGCCGCTCACGCTTGCATTTTTGCTCGCAGCCCATAGGCTGTCTCCAAGCCTCCAAAAGCCTTTTCACCTGGGGGACAAAAATGAGAAGTTACGCTAGAAGGAGGGCTTGAACCTCCGACCTTGTGGTTAACAGCCACACGCTCTAACCAACTGAGCTATTCCAGCTTTGCAGTTTGCTTTTGTAAACTCAATTACATCTATCCATATTCAGATTACAATTCCTTATTCTTTTAGCATGCGACATTCACATATATTACTCCTTTCTCCTCTAATTTGTGTATATTTTATTTTCTTACATATATTTAAAAAATAATTTTTTATTAATTTTGTATACTTATTAAAAAATATTATATTTTATTAAATATTAAGTGATATTTTGAATATTTATTTAAAAAAATAATAATTAATGAAAGAGATTATATTGAAAATAAAATAAAATATAATATAATTATAATAATCAATTTATAAATTAATCATAATATAAAAAGAGAAATAGACAATGATTTTAAGATAACTAAAATAAAAAGAAAAAAAAATCATAGGATGGAATGAATAATAAATATTAATATAATTTACCTTACATTCATCTAACAAAGTGCTTTAATGCTTTGAGTTTAGTCAGAGGATGAATATATATTTCTATATTTTCAATTAAATTAATTTTTATGTAAATCTAGAATAGAGACATCAGATAATTAACGTTTTTGTTGGTACCGCCATGACTAAGTGGGCGTGCCGGAGTGGTTATCGGGCATGACTAGAAATCATGTGGGCTCTGCCCGCGCAGGTTCGAATCCTGCCGCTCACGTTTGCATTTTTGCTCGCAGCCCATAGGCTGTCTCCAAGCCTCTAAAAGCCTTTTCACCTGGGGGACAAAAATGAGAGTTCACGCTAGAAGGAGGGCTTGAACCTCCGACCTTGTGGTTAACAGCCACACGCTCTAACCAACTGAGCTATTCCAGCTTTGCATTTTGCTTTTGTAAAAATTTAGCTAAATCAAATAATATTTGGCTCCCTGGCAGCTTCTAGGATCAGCAGTGGCACATCCAAATATATAATATTCCCATCTTCATGCATGCTAGTCTGGGCCCGGACTTTCTGTTCGTGAGTTAAGGAGCGTTTGCTTGGGCCTTCTCTTTTTATCTTTCATGCTTTTTGGGCTCTGAATCTTTTTTTTTTTTATCTTTTACAAGTTTTTATTTGACCAAAAAACTCAGGCCCATTGATCAACCACATTCCTCGCCACACGCAGTAACTCGCACATGATATATTGTAAGTTATGTATTTTAAGGAAATTTGATAATAACAATGATAAAATTATTAAAAATAAATTGGTTTTGATGGAATACTATAGTAAGTTTCTTCTTTTAACGTTGAATAGCTCTTAGTATCTAATTAATGAATAAATGATATATTACATAATTATGATAAGCTCTATAATTTAAATTAACAAAAATTATATTAGATGAACACCTTAATATAATTAAGAAATTTATTTTTACACGGGGGATCTAGCAATATCTTTCATGGCTTTTATGAATGATGAGGATTTTATTTTATTTTTTAATTATAAAAATTAAAGTTAAAATATGCAATAATTAAACTCATTTTCATATAGTTTGGACTTGACATAATCACATTTAATTGACAATCATTAGAAAGTTTGATAACATTTAATAATTAGACGTGAAGATAAAGATGAACCAAGACAAAATTAGAAACACATGGTTGGGATGAGGGACTGGGATTCCAAATTGTTTGAGAAAAAAGAAAAAGAAAACAGCACATCTCCTTGAGACAAGGAATACTTGTTATTTCAATGCCAGCTTCAGTTTCTCTGCTTCACAGTTCTCTTGTCTGATAAGTAGAACGTACATGTGGATGACGATCTACATTGGGCTTCCAAAACCTCTACTTAATTGTGTTGATGGGCAGCCACCTTTTCCCAACTTTGCAGTATTAAATCTGATTCCTGTCAAGTTTATTTACTATTGATGAGTTGTGTATGCCTAGTCAGCATATGGTTAATTAATAGGATTTATCAATAATATTTATTCTAATTAAGTTTCAGGAAATCAAGAGTATATCATATAATGGCATTCTTATCTGTGGAATCTCCCTGTGTCTGCAACATTAAAAAGGCTTAAACTTCAAAAGATGGAAGAGGGTTTCCAAACAATAATCACAAAAAATCATACCCACATGAGAGAAGAATTCTGTAAACAAAACTGAACTATGGCAAAGAATTTTCCTATATTCGAAGTTGACGATGACTCATCAAACCAATCAGGGTTTGGTTGCAAGATTAATTAATTTTATAAGAAGCAAGCTTTCAATTAATGACTTGGCTAGTGTACACATCAAGCATGGAATTAATGTAACATGTAGATATTAAATAATGCATGAAACCACGTGATGAAGCAATTAAGAAGGAAACAGTGTAGGAAGCACCCTTCAATATTAGTCTATGGGTTCTTGAAAGTGAGACTATAACCATCTGGGAATCTTCAAAGACGTGCGATGGCAAAAGATCCGGCGAGCCCTTCGCTGCTTTGCCCTAATCGATCTCCTTCTCCCTTCTTCTTCCATTTTTATTCACCTCTATCTGCCAGCTAACAGTTCCAAGACAAAGATAAAATATATTGTATATATGAGTTCTTTAATTTGCAAGTTCATTGATTCAATATAAATGTAATAAATATTTCTCTTACCTTCCTTGTTCATATAGCTACTTAGACTTTTTAACCATCCTCAGTTTCACACTGTCGTCTAGAATCATGGACCAGTTAATTACTAGTTAAAATTTGTTCTAATCAAATTAATTCACTTAGTTACCAACAAATTATTGAATACTTTACTTGTATAGTCAAAATTTTAATTTTTTTAGAAATTTCATATATTATTTAAAAAAATTTATCTAAACACCATTCTCATTTCTATCAATTTTATTCATACGTGCGATCGAGAATATATTATCTAGTATAATGCTAAAAGAAAGTAATTCTCATTGTTATATTATTTTTTCTTCACTTTATCAAAGAGCTTTTTAAAAAATAAAATTAAGATAATTTTTTTTATAAAATTTTTTCAAATATAAATATTAAGAAGTGATAAAAAATTTTATTATACTAATTTTTTTTTTTAAAAGAAAAGATTGCAATCAAATTTAACCATTAATTTATGTAGTACCATTATTTTTTTTGGTCTCTACAAATAGGCCTTGCCGTAGCTTTCTGTCTTCACCATATGCCTACCTGCTTGAACTAAGTCTCAATTCTAGTTCATCTCTCTCTCTCTCTCTCTCAATGGCACTTGCTAAGTACCGTATGGGTTCGGTTCAGACTTGTGCCTATAATGAAAACGTGACGGTGGATCTTTATGGCTTTGATGATGAGAACCAAAAGAAGATGGTCCTTGAAGAAGGGGAAAGCAGCAATTGCTTCGACAAGACTAATAATGGGCTGACCATCAAGAATTTAGCCGTGAGACATTCTTCTTCTTCTCTTGGCAGTCCAAGCAGTGCGAATTCTAATGAATTAATTTTTCATTCCACAAGCCATCAAACTGAGGAAGCTCATTCTTTGATCAATTTTCGCAGCGGGTACGATCATTTCGTACATGCTAATGGATCTTTGCTTAGCTTCCAGCAGAACAATCCACAGGCTACTAGTCACCAAGACGACTACACAACTTGGGAAGGGAACTTCAATTACAATTACCACCGGAATCAGATGAATCCAAAGTGTAACACGGATCCTCGTTTGTTGGAAGAAATCAACTGCTTTCAAACAGCTAGCAACTTCAATTCCATGGCCAATACTGAAACGGAAAATCATGGGGATTGGTTATACTCTGAAGGGACTATAGCTACAGATGTCGTCCAAGAGTCTGGTACACAAGATGTAAACTTCCATAAGCGTCCTAATTTGGTACTTTTTATCTTCCCTTTAATTTTTCCCCTCTTGTTCTAATGGTTGAAACCGAGGTCTTATCAAGTAGCTAAAATTTCTATTGGCTTCAGGGAGAGAGTATGCAGGCTCTGAAGAAGCCATGCAATGGTGCAACCAGGAAGCCAAAACCTAAGTCTTCTCCATCCAAGGACCCGCAGAGTATTGCAGCAAAGGTTTGTTTAATTTAAACCAAAGTTTGTGTCTAAATTAGGAAAAATCAACCTCGGAATTTGGTTTTCTGAGATGATTTATATTTATCTTCCCAGAATCGACGAGAGCGGATTAGCGAGAGGCTTAAAGTATTGCAGGAACTGGTGCCTAATGGTTCAAAGGTATAAAAACTATCAAACACTATGTATAGTTTCTTCTTTCAGATGAGATTATTTTCTCGACGCTAAATTCCATCAGTTATTCTGATTATCGTATTCCCGATTCTTGGCAATGTGTTCTGCGCAGGTTGATTTGGTTACCATGTTAGAGAAAGCCATTAGTTATGTCAAGTTTCTACAGCTGCAAGTAAAGGTAAAAACCAAGAACAATATTACTTCTTTCCCATTAAAGACCATAGAATTAAGCTGATCAATTTCTTTGCATCTATTTTCTGATGCAGGTGTTGGCAACCGATGAATTTTGGCCGGCCCAAGGTGGGAAAGCACCTGATATATCCCAGGTAAAGGAAGCCATTGATGCCATCCTTTCATCTCAGAAAGACAGGAATTCCAGCTCAAGCTCAAAGTGATTAATGCTTTATAATTAGCCAAGAAGATGAAGAAGAAGAAAATATGTAACAATATATTGTGAAGACAACTTCTCAGGCAAAGAATAAGCTTTGTTTTGGAAGCTTACTTTTAGAAGTTAGCAAAGATAATTGTTGGATTAACCGAGAAAGGAAATCCGAATACCTAACAATAATATTTTTGTTACGTTTTCTTCATAAGATCTTGTAATGAAATTACATTCTATATTTTCCTGATGTAATGAATTGAGTGTACTAAGACAACAAAAAAACTTGTAATGATTTCTTCCCTAGACAATTCTTTCTTGGTATGTGCATGAAGACATATGTAACGTTACTCATTGTTATTTATAGATCAAATCTAACAATTATTACCTTATTTTCTTCTTTGCTTTGAAGAAACGGAAATTCCACTGAACAAAGAGATGTTGATTCATTAAAAATTTCACTGCACGAGTGCTATCTACTATTTACAGTATAACAAAACTCGATGAATGGATCAGATTAATAAAAATAATTATAGTAATGGTGAAGGGTCATGTGAAATAGAGAATGGCAGACTGGAATTTTGTGTTAGCTGCATTAGTTCAACGTATGTAGTTAGGTATCCAATTAAGTTATTCTCGTAAAAGTACTACATATTTTTCTCCAACAAAGAAAGAAAGGGGACCAGTAACCACATGTTTTTAATAACCATCACATGTTCCAATCCCATGTAAACCGCTGTTCAAGCTTCAAACTACTCTAATTATATAAACCCATATAACAATGTTATTACTATGTTGTTATAAACATTTTACACCTTTGTTTTTTTACTGTTCAACACTCAGCTTCTTTTATGGATTAAAAAAAAAGATTTCATTTATTAGAAATAGAGCATGAAGGTGAAATACAAAAAGCATCTAAAATTCTCTTGTTTCCCTTAATTGGGTAATCTTAATTTCTTTATTATGTCGTAGTGATTAGTGTTTGCTTGTCTTTCTGAGTATTAACAAGATAAGATCTAGTACTATTGTCTATCATTATAATTTAATTAAATAAAAAACTAACTCAACCATTGATTCCATCTCTATAATTTTTATAATAATTAATTAATATATGAATTTGACAGCTTAATTCCAATGATTAATAATTGATCAATATGAAATGATTGTATGTGTAGTTCAACGTTCATATAGTATTTGACATTAATAATTTAGTAAGGTTTAAATTGGCCAAACCAATCAAGCACGGAAACATGGCAATCATCAACTTCAGAGTTTTGTCTATTCAATGGCAATGGATGAGATTTAATTCTATGTGATGATCACTGGGTTTTTTCACCCCGGTTTAAGACCAGACCTATTAGGGCAGCTTATAATTTGAAGGCTTGTAGGCTCCCTCCAAGAACCAGATCCAGTCCATTCTGTTCAAAGACCGGGCTCCAATCAGCTCCTTAAAACAGGTAAGCCTGCTCTTTTAGCCCAATGGATAGATTCCTTCTGAGCCTAATTGTAACCTCATCCTCCGGCCCAGCTTAGAACCAGGAAGAAATTCAGCCCCTTCGCCTTGTGGGACCATCCGCATGTGCGTCCGGGAAGAATCAGGGGCCGTTACGCATGGAACAGAGATCTGATTCCCTCGTACGTCCGTATCAACGTAGCAGGGACAGGTGGTCCAATGATATAAATTCTGTTAACACGTCACTAGTAGATAAAAAAATATATATAAAAGGAGAAATACTCTCCTCTAGATTTAAATTTATTTAGTTTTACAGAACCTATTGTAAAACCCTATTTTTTAGATCTCAGATCATCACTATGTATATGCTTAATTTAGCCTCACATCATATATATCACTTGCTGCAAATTGACAGCAAAACAAAAGAAGACTATGATCAAAGTAGAAAGTTAAGACAAACGGTAGGGCACGTAATAGCACATGAGCAAGAGTAGATGGAGTCATGTGATTAAGAGAATGACAGGGTGGATTTTCCAGCTCAGATTACATATATATTCATTTTCAATATAGCTCTCTCCTCTTGCTTTAATTCCCATGGACACACCATGCACGTGTTATTCAACACACATACCTTACGTAATTTAAATATTTATGTATACATTAATAATTTTCGTTGACATATAGCTTTGCAACGTGGGAAACAGACTGGTACGGCCAACTACACTTATACATACGTTTTTTTTTTTAAATCATTTTTAAAACTTAGATTTTGATAGGCCACTGGGCCAAGAGGCTTGAGTTAGGAAGATCTGTGAAGCCCATTGAGAAAATGAGATCCTAAGATATTGAGGTTTGGTTCTTAATTTTTTATTAAAATTAGGGGGCCAATGTATTATTCTATATTGACCCCATTTTACAATTTAATCAACATTTGCACATCAAATTTAATTATTTAATTTATTAACTTTTAATTTAAATATATTTGTGACTTTAAACTTATATTTGCATATTCGTTTACTAGTTTATTAGAAGGTAATAGTATACCGATAATTATTGAAATTTTAACTCTCCATTATTATTTACCTTTTGTGACAGAATTTTTACATTTTAATAACTGCATTTTTATAGACTGTTTACATGTAATTTAAACTTTTCAGTTTTCACATTTAGACATTTTTAAATTATATTTAATTTTGAATGATGATAAATTTTTGTTAGATTCATATTTTTATTAGATGAGTTTATCATTATGCCACTCTAACGGCTCATATTTTTATTATAAAATTTATTAGATATGATAATATCTCTCTTTAGAATGAAATCTCTATTTTAATAATATTTTATTAATATAATCAGGAATTTTATTTTTAAAAAAAATTAAAAAATCGTTTTCTTAATCACACTATTATGGGAAAATTTAATTAGGGATATTTTTTTGGTAATGATAAATATATTTAATTAAAATCATGTAATGGTAAGGATTATTTAATTGGTAGATTGCCACGTTGGATTGGTTGATGAAGATGGAAGAAAAATAAATTAATTAGAATATTCGTTTTAAGAAGTAAAATCCTTGAGATGAGATCATTGCAAATCCCAATAAACAAGGATATTATATGCCTTTAATTAAATAATCACAATCGTTGTCATATTTTAGCGACACCTGGACTAATCCGATTCATTACCTTTCCCTCATTCACGATTAATAGAACAAGTATAATATATCCTAAAACTCAGATTAACGAACTTTGCTGTAGCTAACATCAAATCAGTAACCTCTGACCTAGAGGCTTTATTATCGTAACAGAGAAAGCTATCCACCAACTAATTATTATAACACTCATTTTTATGTAAAATTGAGTTTTTATTAAAAATTTGTATGATTATATATATGTTTGTCTATGTAAAAAAAAAAGGAAAAGAAATTCATAAGGAAATGGAGAGAGTGGAATTTTCCAAGTTTATAAATGCAAGATTGACTTGTGAGTGTGATCTATCAATGACATGAAAAATTAGATGTTGGACAATCTCTTCTGCACAAATTTGACACGTCAATAATTTTGCATGGTTGTTTTGCACTCTATAATTAAGAATATCTACATCTAAATTAATTTCTTTTCCACCTTATCTGTTTGGGCAGTTCGTAAACAAAATAAGTCATTTTCCAACAATCGCATTTTTACTCATTTATTGGATTAGATAGATAGATGGATGGATTAATCAAGAAAAAGCAACTTATTCTACAGATTAGACTAATACTTAACTAATAAAGTAAATTTTCTCAATAATGGCGAAGGACACTTTTATTTGATTTGTATTATTAAATCAATTTTCAAAATAATAATCCCTGGATTTTTTATATTTAAATTGTGGAGCCTGAAAAAAAAAAAAAGACTCAAAATTTATTAAAATTTATTACGCAATTTGACTCATCAACATACCATTTAATTCACAAGATTGGACCGATCGAGTGTTCGAACTCGCCAAAGAAGAGTTTAGTTCATTTGACGTAACAAAAAGTAGAAAAGTAAGTTCAGTTATGTCACGACTCTATTAGTACGGGCGTCGAAAGAAAATTAAATAATTGTTGTCTAAGAGAAATTAAATAATCATCTGACAATAATGAATAAATATGTCCGAATGTAAAGTTGTGCGTGGCTAGTTGAGGTCCTTAGGTAGGGCTGTAAATGAGCCAAGCTATTCGTGAGCTACTCGAGACTCGACTCGATAAAAGGTCGACCGAGTTCGGCTCGTTTTTTAAACGAGTCAAGCTCGAGCTCAATTTTGAGGTTCGTCACTTAAACGAGCCGAGCTTGAACTCAATAGTATTCGGCTCGTTAAGGCTCGCGAGCTGACTCGTTTTTAGGCTCGCGAGCTGGCTCGTTTTTAGGCTCGCGAGCTGGCTTGTTGAGAAGGCTCGCGAGCTGGCTCGTTGATAAGGCTCACGAGCAGACTCGTTAAATAGGCTCGTGAGTAATATTGTTTAAATAAATTGGTGAACTAATTCGTTAAATAAATTTATGAACAAGTTCATATATTATTAAAAAAATAAAAATAACTATAAAGTTATAAATTTAAACTATTATAAATACTTTAAAATTATAGTATTGAAAATTACAAATAATTAAGATTAATTATTATAATTAGTATTCTTTAAAATTAAATTATAAAAATCTTTTGTATATAATTATTATAATAAGATTTCATAAAATTAATGTATAATCACAAATAATTAATATTAATTATTATAATAAGTATTCTTTAAAATTATAGTACTATATGATAAATTGAGTTGTAAAAATTATATACATTTTAAAATTAAAGTATAATTATAAAATTTTTTTGTATATAATTAAGCATACAATATAAAAGATGATAATAATTATCAAAGTATATTAATAATAATTAATTAAAGTTATATGGATGTTGAAGTTGAAATTCAAGTTAACTAATTGAACAAGCATTGATTATGAAGATAATTAAATTATATTAGTTTGTTTCAATTGTTGGAAGTTAGAATCAACTTTATTCGTTTGATATTAAATTTTGTGTGTAATCTAATTTTATTATGTTGTTGAATTTATATTTATTTGTGTTATTTTAATTATAAATTGTGTTATGTAATTTTTTTTATGTACACTCTATTTTTTTTATATTATTTAAATTAATGATGATTAAAAACTGATTAAAGTGTAATTATTAATTCGAGTTCGAGTCTGAACTTGAACTCAAACCAAACTTTTTAATTTTGAGCTCGGTCTCGAGCTTTTTTAACGAGTTTTTTAATCGAGTTTTCCGAGTTCGAACTCGAATTTTATTAACGAGTTTCTTAATCGAGTTTTTCGAGTTCGAGCTCGAATTAGACTCATTATTAAATCGAACGAGTATTTCACGAGTCGAGCTCGAATCGAGCTCGATTATAATATTTAATTCTCGAGCCGAGCTCGAATCAAATATTAGAGCTGGAACTCGAACTTCCAAACTTTTTTAATAAACGAGTTTGAGTTTTACAAAGTTCGACTCGGTTCGATTCGATTACACCCTGTCCGTAGGGTGCATTCATTCGAATTAAGCAAGCAGTCTTATTCTTAATCCCCCCTGTCTGGTTGCGATATCGGGTCCGTTGCAATTGGGTAAATGCCCGTTTATGCTTAGGGTTTTTAATTGTGTAGGTTTGGATTGGGCCCATATCTTGAAAAATGGACATGCCGACAGTTAAGGGAAACGGATATATGCTGCAACAACACATGCACAATATGGATTTTTACTTTTTATTTATTTTGTTATGTGACTTCCAAGTAATCCAAAAGTATCTAGCACAACAACTTTTATTTATTACACTTTAGATATGTGAATCACATGTAGCATTAATTTTCTTAATTGAGAAGGAGTTATTATATTTATATTTCAGTCATGTGGGTGATAAATTACATCAAGAAAATATGGCAAACGAAATAATAAAATGAAAAAAAAAATAGAAAAGAGAAGTTGATTTTCTTTTGTTTGGTAAAAGATATATGAAAAGTCATCTTGTTGGAAAATCTCTTGAAGCTAAAGAAAGAATTACTTAACTTATTTGGTTTTGTTTTGGCTTCCTTTTTATATTGAGAAAATGTCAGTGGCATTGACTAAAGGAAAGGACCAGAGTTTTAATCAAACAAATGTGTTCTTATATAAATTAAATTAATCTAAACACCGTCTATGTAAGAATTATCATTTTACTGATTCTCTTTTTATTATGTTATTTGAAATGACGGCTGCACGTAGAACATACATGCCACATTTAAATACTATATTGGTAAATAATTATTTAACTTAATTTCTTCATTAATACTAATTTAATTATTCTCTCACTTTGAAATTTCAAGACCTTCAAAATAAGACATGACTTTTTATTATGTAACACATTAATAATTTTTATTTTAAGCTTAATATATTATTTGAAAGTAAGTAAATATCATAATCTTTTTATTGCTACTAGTTAGCATCCAACCTTCACAAATATGTAATTATTTTACATAAATGTTACTTATAAATGCAGAAAATGTAGAGGCAAGTACGAAAATAAAGACACAATTAAAAATTACACTTATTAAAAAATATTAATTTTATTAAAGATTAAAAGATGTATTTATTAATTTTAAATTAGAGTAATAAATTATTTATATTGATATCGTAATTCATGAACAATAATTCCCCTCATTCTATCGTTATTGATTTTGGATGTCTAATTTAACTCCGCAATTTCTTTATAAATAGCTATTATTTTTATAAAATATTGACTAATTATAATATTATGTTGTGCGACAAGTTTCAAGTTTCAAATTTCAAGTTTCAAGTTTCTTTTAATGTGATAGTTTATCTGATTACTCCATTTTATTTTCTATTATTGTTTTGATAGCAAACATGTTTTTATTTACTTTAATCTTTTATTTATTTAAAAGATTAAAATCATATTATGGTGGAAATATGATTTTTGCCCCATAATAATTTCTGAAAGATTTTAACCTTGCAAATATGACTTTATACAAGTTTTTTATATATTATAATTATTATTATATAATTTTTTGATCCCTCAAATATTATTTACTTCTGCCATTTTATTTTAGTTTTAGCAATTTAATAATTTACTTAAAAAGTGTGATTTCAAACCACCAAATTTCACAATTTCAAATTATGCGTAAATAAAATCTCTATCACCCCTCCAATCAAATAATAGGTTAAAAAATTTTTTTTTGCTAAAATTATAATTTTTTTAAAAAAAAAATCATGAGCAATTTTTTTGAAATGTTCTGAATAAGTAATTATAGTTTGGGCGGCTTGCCATGCCTAATGTCGGAAGAAGAAAAATATCATTATATTTTGGACCACAGACCGTTGCTAAATATTGTCGGCCAAGAAGTTGGAAAAAGGAAAAAACAACAATCAACTGTACGAAATGACAGAGTCCGGATTTATGTGCAGGGAAAAGGCGGGGGACGGTGGCGTGAGGGGTTGGCTAAAGTCTTGCATATGTAATTTTCACTTGAAAAATGTTTAAAATATTATCTAATTTTTTCATAAATTTAGTTTAAAAAAAATGTTTTTCGTTTATTTAGATTTTTATAATAAAATTAAGTTCAATTCAATCTATACCTATATAATGTTGCATCGTGCGTGAGGTCTTCTATCCCAAATTCAAGTACTGTTCTATTCAAGAAATGGAAATATTCTCTTTATTTACGAAAAATATTTTATTTTTTTTTTAAATATTTTTAATAAAATGTTTTACATACAATTTATATATAATATTAATAAAATTCTTAGAATTCAGAACGTACTCGATTGATTTTAGAAGGTAAACAGTTATTAATGTAGTGTAAAACTCTTTATTTGTATTAATTTAATAAATTGTTTAATTTTAAATTGTTAAGCATATAAATAAAAATTTAATTAAAATAAAAATAATATCAGTTGATAGTTACTTTAATAATTATAATATTTTAACTTTCTTAGTCGCAATTTAATTAAAAAAGTTAATAAATTCAGCCATAATAATTATGTTACTTTTTATTAATGAGATAGTTGAAAATAAAATATAAAATACTTTTTCAAAAATAAATTTTATTGGCATGCTTTGTATTTTAGTTACTCTTAATACGCTACCGGAAGCCATGGTAGGAATTCATCCTTGTCATACAATGCACTAAAATTTATCAAAATTCTTTACATGTAAAATTCTGTTGGAAATATAATTCACATTTTTAATTAATTGCAAAATTAGTTAATAGTTTTGTATTTAGTTTTAATTGGAATTAAAACACGGTTTCAATATTTTATAGTCAATATCTATTAATGGATTACACTAATAAAATTGGATTAACGATAAGTTTAGAAATTAAAATTTCAGATTGAGTTTTAATTAATTAAAAAATAAGATGATGATGATGCCGTCCGTATTTTGAATCGGAAGTGCCGTAAATCGATCAATAGTAAATAAAGGAAACGTGTCGATGGACAAACCAAAATAGCTTTGGTGTCCGAAATGAGACACAGCAAGGATTTGAATGTCCTTGTCCTTGACTTATACTTGCAACGTATACAATTATTGGATTTGATTGTTATTTTTCACTTTTTTTTATTTATTTAATAAAAATTTAATGAATTACATAATGGTTAATTTTTTTTTATAAGCCATAAGAGTCATTAATCTTAAAATAAAAAAATAAATAAAAATTTATGCTGAAAGTATTATTATTTCTCTAGAAAAATGTTATGGACAATTACTTTTTAAATTATTGATTAATGTGCTTGAAATTGCTGTGTTTAATGAAATTAAGGTTTTTAGAAATAAAGAGTGAGTATTTATTACAAATAAATTATTATTTTTTAAATATTTTTTTATTCTACCATTAACATTTTTTTAAAGTAATATTAATAATTGTATTAATAAAATTCTATCAAACAAAAATGATATAATTTCAAACAGAGAAAAGATTATATCTAATAGAAACATTGCGATGAATTTATCTAATTGAAATATCAGTTTTATAGTGTAATAAAGATTTATAATCATTTAAAATCAAACCCTTGCGTAAGATAATTTGGCAAAAATATTCATCAAGTGTCCGTCTAAATCATTGCATAAGATAATTTGGCAAATATGTTCCTCCTTCTTTCTCATCTCTCGAACATAAATCATTAAAATCTCCCGAACAAAGTCACAAATGAGAGTTTTTACGATATAAAACTTGAATAAGGTTTCAAAACTGACGTCATCGTTGCGATTTCAGAAACTCATAATAACCGGTAAATATCCATTGAATATTACATTTCGAAACAACCGAATCAATAAAATTTAAAGAAAAGTCTATCCCAGAAACAGACACATGACTCTTCTACATTAACGAAATGTCTCATCTCAATTATTGTCTATTAACTGAGAAACAACCATCAAAATGTAAAAAATTACGAAAAAATTTCATATGAAAACTAAGAGTTTTTATTTTTATAAAAAATTCAGACTTGTAACTAGTAACCAAATCTTTCAATGTATTAATTGTCCGAAAATTGCCGAGTTCTCGGCAGTTCCAACACATGACGATCATTGCTTTCGGCTATCACGACATTTGACGGGATGAACCGCTTCACTGTTATTTATCAAATTAACATTCACAAAAGTGTTGTTAGAGGCATATTGTTGAGAAAAAATAAAACTTGTAACAACGTTATGTTTAGTGTTTCTTGCCCTTTTTTTAATATCATCATTTATTCGGACTGCACTCTCCTCGTCAAGTTCAAAATCTCGACCAATTTAACTAACGTCTTGTTATAATAATCAGAAGGGAGGTCTTTAATAAGAATGAGTTAGAGGAATATAGAGAGAGTTTTCATTATCTTGTATTTCCTTCTAAACAAGCAAAAATAGATTGTATAACTAAAAGTTCCATTCATTATATTTTTAAAATAATAATTATTAAATGTTTTTATTATATTAAAATTAGTATACAATTATAAAATTATTGAATATGTGAAAATTAATTCATTTATATACTAATGAGCATACTTTTAAATCAATAATCTTTGAATATTTACAAATTTTAAGTTTGACGTTGAAAAAAGTAAAAAATAAAAAAATAGGATATGTAAAAATAAATAAATTTATCGTATTATATATGTCCTTATCCACTATAAAGTAGATTTATTAAAATAAAATAAATAAAATAGTTCACTATTTTTAGCCATTGCTTTGGAATTTTTTTAATTTTTTTAAATAAATGTCGTTTTGTTATTTTAGTATTTATTAAATATTTTTTATTACTGTTTAATAAAGAGAATATTTATTTAATGTTGTTTATATAGATATTTTAATTAAATGATAATATATTATTTTTTTATATCTATTTCTATTAAAATTTCAGTATCTTTATTTTTTAATTTGTGTAAAATAAAAAAAACAGGAGTATCTGATTTTAATAAATTAAAAATATATCAAAATTTTCAATATCATATATATATAAATTTACGATAAATTTGCAGTGAATATCAATTTTAACATTTGGAAAAAAAGAGATTTTACATTGATTTTATTTAATTTTGAATTGCAATTATAATTTATAAAATATAGAATTTATAAAATTAATTTAAATCGAAATCAAATCGACTGGCGTTTACTGCTTACTGTAGGCAGCTGAGCCGTTGTAGCGCATTTGGAAAACGTTTGGGCAAAATAAAAGGCAACACCTAACTGAAGAAATTACAAAGCGCAGTGAAGAAAGAACACGCCACCCCACTACTACCACCACCACCAACTAACGGCCATATACTCGGATTCTGTTGAAAATCCAAGCTACCCTCTCTCTAAATATAAAACCTAAAGCCAAAGCTAAAGCTAAAAAGGCAAGCCCTCTCTCTCTCTCTCTCTCTCTCTCTCTCTAAACTTACCATTTTTAACTGTTGCTTAACGCCAACCCCTTCAACCTCCTCCACCATACGTTTCTTTCTCTCTCTCATAAATTCTCTCTCTCTCTCCCTTGCATACAACTTACTTGCTTTCTTTCTCCTCTTGTTTTTTTCCTTTTTTTTTTCCAATGGATTCTTGCGCAGAGAACTTGCAGAGCCCTTGCCCTTCCTCCCCCGACACCGAAACGCCGCGAGCAGCCAGTTCCGCTGTGCAGCGAGCCCTCTGTCTCATCAAATCCGACGACCTCGATTCCAAGGTTGATGCTGCTAAAGAAATTCGTCGGCTGACTAAAACTTCTCAGAGGTGTCGCCGACAGCTTGCTCAGGCTGTTAACCCGCTTGTTTCCATGCTCCGAGTTCTTGACTCACCCGAGTGCCATGAGGCCGCTCTTCTCGCACTCCTCAATCTCGCTGTCCAAGACGAGAAGTATGCTCCTTCTATCCTCCTCCTCCTTCTTTTTCTTTCTTTTCGTACTTTTCAAATTTAGCTTGAACTTTTTATTGACAAATTTATCAATTTTCTACGGATTTCTTTTCTTATATATTTAATTTATTCATTTGGAAACTTACAACTTGAATTTAAGCAGGTATTTTTTTTTCTTATCATTTTATATGAATTCTATTTTCTTTTATTTAGGATGGTGAATTACAGAATTCAGGCTGATTATTCTTTACTGGAAATGCAATTAAACTATATTTCACTTTCTCCAACTTTTTTCTTCTTTGAAGATATGATTTCTCCTCGGATTCCTCAATTTGAATGATAAAAAAATTAAAAATCCTTTGGAATCTGTTCTTTAGTATTTTTTGATGCCTTCATATTCACTTTATATTCTCTTGCTTCGAATTGATGGGATTTCTATTGCTCAGATCGCTTGACCAATAAAGGCAAATAATATTTTTTTTTTCAGAAAAAGTAAAAGGTTTTGTTATTTAATTCATGGAATTCTGAAGTAGCTTTATTGGAAATTGGATTTCTAAAAGAGGGGTTTAAAATTTCATGTTGATTGTAGGGTTCAATGATCCTTAGCTGTTAAATATCCTGAATCATGTTATGATTAAATTAATGTCATGTATTTGTTTTGGGTGTTATCAAAATGTGTCGGTGCTTTTCCGAATCAGTTAACCCTTTATAAAGGAGGAATTGGATCCTTTTATCGTTGAAACCATTTGATTGGAAGCGGAGGTGGTGGTTCTTTGCTTCCCAGGACACTCTTTCGCCTTTTCTTTTTTTAATCTCCTCGCCTTTTTCTTTTATCTTTTATCTTTTCTTTCAAGATATGATGTCACAATAACGGGATCAGTTTGGTGAGGAACAGGGACAGAGGGTCAGGGAGAGGCACTTTCCTTTCATTTTGGATTAAGTTGTTGTTTATCACGAATTACAAACATTTTCGTTTTGCAATTACATTAGGTCCTAGATGATGGAGCTTTTCCATTGCTTTAGTTTTAGGGGAGATAAGAGGAAGGTTCTCGAAGATGGAGCAGAGACCCCACAAATTCAATTACCTATGTGATAAGAAAATCATTTCGGTTTTGCTGCTGGCATAAAAATCTTGAACTAGAGAGATTTTTTTGGGCTCTAGATCAAGAAAGTAATTTTAGTTGATATTCCATCTTTTATAGGACATCATTTATTGGAATTGGATCATTTTGAGAAACTGAAATTTCATTTCCAAACAGATGCAAAAATCTCAGGAATTGTGATAGTGGTACAAATGTACTCGTGGTGCAGATATTTATCTTGCTAATCCCCGACTATTTGGAAGTTGCTGTGTGCATATTCCGAGTTTGACTGACTTGCTACTGTCTTTTAATTTCCATTTGCTCCATCCTACTGTGTATTGGTATTGTGATGTTTAAAACCTGGACTGTTTGTTTGTGCTAACTTTGCAATGGAGACTTAACGTTGATGCCTTTTATTGTATGCCCTCTGTTTGACAAGAGGTTAGGCATCGCAAATTTCACTTTTAATGGTTTTACTTTCTCCAAATTCATCTAACCAAGTCTTATTTTTCAGGAACAAGAAAAGCATTGTTGAAGCTGGAGCCTTAGAACCGATAATCAGCTTTCTTCAGTCACAGAATTTAAACTTACAGGAGTATGCAACAGCATCTTTGCTTACTCTATCTGCATCTACCGCTAACAAGCCGATTATAAGTGCTTCTGGTGCCATTCCCCTGCTTGTGGAAATCCTTAGGAGTGGAAGTTCACAAGCCAAGTTTGATGCTGTAATGGCTCTTTCTAATCTTTCAACACTCCCAGATAATCTCAGCAATGTGCTTAAAACCAATCCAATCCCTTCTCTAGTTAGTTTACTGAAGACTTGTAAAAAATCTTCAAAAATGGCTGAAAAATGTTGTGCTCTCATAGAATCCATGGTGGGTTTTGATGAGGGTAGAACGGCTTTGACATCTGAAGAAGGTGGAGTTCTTGCTGTTGTTGAAGTACTAGAGAATGGGTCTCTCCAAAGTCGAGAGCATGCAGTTGGGGCATTACTGACCATGTGTCAGAGTGATAGATGTAAATATAGAGAACCGATTCTGAGAGAAGGTGTGATCCCTGGACTTCTGGAGCTCACTGTCCAAGGAACGCCTAAGTCTCAGATAAAGGCACAAACCCTGTTACAGTTATTGAGAGATACTCCATATCCGAGATCCGAGCTTCAGCCAGACACACTAGAGAATATTGTGTGCAACATTATCTCCCAGATAGATGGAGATGATCAATCTAGTAAAGCAAAGAAAATGCTGGCTGAGATGGTACAAGTTAGCATGGAACAGAGCTTGAGACATTTACAGCAAAGGGCTATGGTATGCACAACCAGTGATCTGCCAATTAGCAGCTGTACTTCAGAAGTTTCTCTTAAATGATGAAAATGGCTATCAAACTTTCCCCTTTCATATTTCTTTTCTCATGTGGGTTTGTGAGATAAGGTTTTCCTTTGTAAAAAAGCGAGGAAAAAAATTAGTATAGTGAAGTATGCCAGTCCAGGCCCTAGCGTAGGTATCAGGTGACTGGTAAGTGTGAATAATATGATGTGAAGCTGCTTTAACATTTTATAGCTGTTTGTACAAAATTTCAGCTATTGAATGGAACTTTGTTCAGTAAAAGTTTAAATCTAAGTCAGAGCTCAATCTTATTAAATAAATAAAAGCTCATTTTTTCTGAGCAATTTCCTTGTGCTTTTCAAACAAGTATTAGAAGCATACAATCGACTCTAGTTTTTACATTATTGCAATTATAGTTTTTATCCCTCGTTCTGTTTACAGAAGAAGCAGACAATATGGAAAGATTTTGTGCAGGTAGTCTCATTAAAGGATGTCCAGTATATGCTTCTTTGTCATTTACTTTTATATCTGAATAATGGATGCACATCCAAATTATACATTGAGCAAAACCATGACCTGTCTTCTGACCCAGAATTAAATTCCTTTCAGCTGTTATGCTAGCAGTTGCTTGATGACGACGTTGATAGATAGCGCTAGTATAAAGAGGTAGACTTTTCGAAATTGATGAGCATGAAGTCAGCATCAACATCTGGAGTCCGTTTGATAAAAATTTGGTCTTTGCTTGTATTGGTTTCACATAGATTTTTCTTTCCCAACGGGGGAAGTTAGGCTGCTTTGTTCTGGTTTTGAGAATCATTTGTTAGGCAGGATAAGCAGAGTTAATCACGAGAACTGGCAACTTTGAACGCAAAAGAGTTGAAAGCCGTTGCAGGTATGCACCTACCCAATTAATACTTTCTCTTATTATTCTTTTAATTGATTTTTTTTAACAAAAAAAGAAGAAGACCCCAGATTGTTAGTTTTCTTAAAACTTGGGTTTGTGGTCATAAGGTGGAAACGGAAGCTATCAGATTCATACCCACTATGCTGGTAGAACATTGGCATCTAGACGGCCTCCACGGTTTCATTTGTGGTCAATTTCTAAGGTGACGTTTGTCGTCAGTCGTTATTCGTGGCTTCCTTCATTGGATTAGGTCGGTCCCAATCTTTTCACGTGCCTTTTTCCTTCTGTTTCAATCCTCAATTCAACTCTTTGGGTCGGAATCCTCTGCCTTGCTAGGGTAAGTTCGGTATGCATTTTTTAAAAATTACTAGAAAATAATAAATAGTCAATAAAAAGATTAAAAAAAATAATTTAGTGGCCATCAATTTAAGAATATGTTTTGAAAATTAAGAATGTAGTGTTATTAATCGATGATGACTTCACTGATTTAGTCCATTATGGACTTGCGTGTATATTAAAAATATATTTGTTACTAATTTTTGAGAGTACACTAGTATATTCTATTATTCTTGATATATACAATAAAAATTTTCATATATTCTTCATTCAGGATTTTTTTTGTGAACTTCTTCATTGTTGACTTTGAAATTGTAATAACAAAACCAAGTAATTAATTTTTTTTTTCATTTAAATTGAGAATTTGATCGATAAATGAAAAAGAAATGTTAATTAAACTACACAAGACAATAACAAAATGAAATAGATATGAAATTTTAACCAATGATAAAATTTGCAGATAATTATTGGCAACATTGCTTTCATTTTACACAATTTCCAGCAAAGCTGAAAGCAAGAAATTTTCATGATCCGTTACGACATGTAGTGATGACCACCGGGCTTCCTTTGCCCTAAGCGAGGCCGGGCCCAAGAGGAGAATAATAGCCCAAAGCCCACCAGACCCTCCTTAAGCAAGATCAATCCAGCCTCTCAAGCCTCGATCCGGAGACGCAAGATAAATTGGGTCCACTATGAGGCTGGGCCCACCATGAGCCCGGTTCAATGAGAAGGGATGTCCGGCCCACATATCCAGCAGATTTACTTACACGCGTACTGGGGGAAAGTAAATGGCCGTTACGCATGGAGTAGGTGCCTGATACATCCGTACGTACGGAGCTGGGTAACAGAGACAGCTAGCGCTGTGGCAGAGAGACAGGTATACATCACAGGTAGAGAGGAAGGGGCTTCCTCTCAGATTCACTTCCTCTTTCTCCGTCCTAGGCTCCATATTTTATTTTCTCTCTACAACTCTTGCCTAAATGTACTACTCTTATTTATGAAACCTGACTTGAACGTCGGAGGGTCTTCGCCGGGGCATCCCCGGAGGACCCCTGACCATTTTTCCTTATTTTGCAGGTCCTTTTATCAAATAGAACATGGAGAGACCCATTCAACTGAACCATCAGGGAGCCCAACAAGGATGGACCCAGAAGAAAGCCAAATCTATCATGGAGGAGGAGGAGAAAAAGATTTATCAAATGGCGCCGTCTGTGGGGACGAAAGAGATTTTACTATCTCTAAAGTTTCCAGATCCACCCATTGAGATCCACATAAGGTACGAAAGTTTGAGCGGATAACCCAGCTGAAAAGAAGGGTTCATTGTGCTAAATAATATTTTGATGGTCTTTCAGATAATTTATTTTAATATTTATTAGATTTTATTACGGCTGATTTTTTTCTTTGAAATCTGGTGAATATTTTCTGTAAAAGGAAAAAAGGGTGAGTAATATATGTATTTGTTGAAATTCTGAGGTCGGCCGTATATATATATGTTGAACCTAAATGTTCTAATCTTTGTTTTGATGATTAATAAACAATTGGTGTGCTACTAATCATCCTCAAAGTGTTTGTGTTGAGCTTGTAAGTCCCTTACTAACAAGTATGAAATTGCTTCAATCTCAAAAGAGAAAAGTGCCTATTTTGGAAGCATACCACAAGAAAGGGATAAGAAAGTATTTTTGTTTATACTTTGTTAAATTCTCTTCATTGTGAATTTCAATTAATTAATTGTGATGGCTCAAGGTTTCTTTCATTTCTAAAAGTTTTTTAGATATGGCCAAATTTTAAGTAATTGATTTTTAGGGACTAAAATAAAATTTTCCAAAAGAAGTGATGTTGAAATTATTTTTCATCAAAATGAAAGATCTAAAAATATAAGTTACAAAAATTCAAACGGATTGAAAAATGGGATTTTATAGCCTAAGTTATGATTTTTTCAAATTTTGTGGATATCTCCAAATATTGGTCTTTGAAGACTATTTCTCCAAATGTGACTGATTCATCGGAGCTCGTATTGAAAAGGGTCTGCCCATTTGCTTTTCTCTTCACAGCAAAACCAAATGGGTCCGCTTTGTAGCAAAAGATAAGTTCAGAGCCTGAGAATTCCTGAACTGTTATAAAATTCTTTCTCGATCTCCCAATTGTTTGCTTCAGTGCCGGCGGTTGCTCTCTGGGCAATAGATCGTATGGAACTTCCCATCTTTTCTTCTCTGCATCAGTGATGTGAATCCTTAAACGATCCTGCGTTTCGTGCTTGACAAAGAGCTGCAAGGATGGGATATCGGGACCATAGCAAAAGTGGAAAGAGCTCGAGCTGCCAAAAATGTACCGACCTGATGAGAAAGCCGTTGGTCTGGTCGAGCTCCAACAAGTGAGGCCGTTGCGACACTGAAGAAACCACAACCTTCAAGAATTAAAGCAGACACCACCAGATTCATCAATTGGCCAGGTCGGAAGAAGTAGTAGGTCTCGTATTTTTAGTCGAACGGCCAGACAGCCCTCAAGATTCGAATGCATACATCTCATCTTCCTCTTCTTCGACGTTCCCTCTGAAGCACGTGACCAAATCAAACTTCGATTCCGCTGGGTTACTTCCGGTGCCCGTTTCTCACCAGTAATGGGGTCGATCCCCGATCCAGGCGAGTTAGCTGAGTTGACTTGCCCCAGCTTCGACGACTTCCAGCGTCAGACCTCGCTTATGACAAGCTGTACTCTTCTTTACAAGGAGCTTTTTGACCGCATCACCTCGCTTGAGCAGAACCTCCAAAAGAAATCGGAAGCTCTCAAGCACAATCTCCAAATCCTAGGCCATGATATCAAGGCTAAGCTCGCGTCTCTCAAGAAGCGTGAGGTTACTATTGACGGAAGCGTGGAGATCGCGCTCGAGCGCATGGATGAACATAGAGAAGCCGCTCTCAAGTCCCTCGAGAACTCCGATCATCCTGATGGCGAGGTGGATGACGGTGATGGGCTGTTACAGCTGTTGAGATCCTTTTGCTTGAAAATGCACTCAAGGGAGTTCGCAATTGCCAAGAAAAAGGAGCTTGATGTTTTGAGGAGCCAAATTCCATTGGCTTTAGCAGAATGTGTGGGTCCTGCTAGATTCGCCCTGGAAGCGATCTCAGAGGTTTTTTCCCGTGGATAGGAGAGGAGCTCGGACTACAGCAGGTCGGCCAAATACCAAAATTATCAATTTTTTGAGATTGAGTTTGAGAGGATTGGAATAAAGTGACGCGTCAACACAACTCACGCAAAAGTGGTCGACGTGGCTCTTAATTACTGGGAGGTAAGTACCCAAATTCTTTACAGATATTACAATAATGTCATCATAAATGATTTATTAAAATTAGCTTATGCATGATCCACAACTACTGCAAGCAATTAATTATTAATCATCATCACCACTAGACAAACCTCAAAATCAAGAGTCTTTTACACAACTTTCATTTATCGTTTTGCAGTTATTATTGATTACAGAATTATAAAGTGTAAATAATACTTATACTTTCCACAATATTTTACATGTTCAAGCATAATATTTTATAAATTGAAAACTGAAATGTAAAGTTAAAGTGACATGTGCGACATATTATTTATTGATGAATATTATTGAATTAACAATGAGCATCCTCGTTATATACGCCCTGTGCAAGCTCTTATTTTGCAGAAAGAATTCTGAATCTTGCGCAAGACCTCAGTGAGGTAGGTGGCCGGGCTCCTAAAAGGCCCCCGGCACCACAAAACCAGCTGAGATGACGAAATGACAGTAAGGCCAATGAGCCTGAATCTTGTCCAAGACCTCAGTTAGGCACAAAACCAGCTGAGATGACGAAGCGACAGTAAGGCCAATGAGCCTGAATCTTGCGCAAGACCTCAAAAAGGAGCAAAAACGGCCGGCGGGATCAACAAGATCTCCCCGGAGCAAAAACGGCCAGGATCTCGTCAAATCTCCTGGAGCAAAAACGGCCGGCGAGGATCTCAAAAAGACCTCCCGGAGCAAAAACGGCCAGGATCCCGTAAGATCTCCTGGAGCAAAAACGGCCGGCGGAATCAACAAGATCTCCCCGGAGCAAAAACGGCCAGGATCTCGTAAGATCTCCTGGAGCAAAAACGGCCGGCGAGGATCTCAAAAAGACCTCCTGGAGCAAAAACGGACAGGATCCCGTAAGATCTCCTGTAGCAAAAACGGCCGGCGAGGATCTCAAAAAGACCTCCCGGAGCAAAAATGGCCGGCGAGGATCTCAAAAGACCTCCCGGAGCAAATAACGGCCGGCGAAGATCTCAAAGATCTCCCGGAGCAACAAAGACCAGGATCCTCAGAGGTCTTCCGGTATCACATACTCACAGCAAACAGCGGTATACAACGACCACACGCAAAAACGACTCATAAGAACATAGTTCCGACCTCACATAAAAGATTGAGGCACGGGGCCATAAATGAAAAGCTAAACTCCGACCTCCCAAAGGAGCTCGAGTCACAAGGTAAAGAGACTTTGATCTCGCACAACAGTCAAAAGCGCCAAAGTGCCATGCTGACCTCAAGAAGGTACTGAGGCATAAATGAGCTCGGTACTGGTAAACCCAATAGGCAGACCGAATTAAGGCAAGGCGAATCCTAAGCAAAATGCATACCAAAATACAGCACCAAACAAAGAATCAGGGGCAACCATAAGAGGCACCGACCTCGAGAATTAACTGCTGACACTGCGCTCGAGGGTAGACAGTCCAGAAAGCACTCGGGGGCAAAAAACCCAACTAATCGATACATACACGAGAGCCAACTGCTCAGATAAAGAATCAAGGAGACCAGAGCAACGTAAAAAGCTAAATAAACCATTCTGAACGGCCGAATGGGGCAATAGAAAGCCCTGACTCATTAGGATATAAAAGAATCGAACCGCAGTACGGTCAAGTCCAAAACAGATAGTCCGACCTCTTCAATCCAGGGTTGACCTCCCCAGAAGCTTGGAGGGGCCTCATATCCGGACCGGCAAGGCTATAAGTCTATAAAAGAAAGGTTAAAGCCGAACAAACAAGCAGTCAGACTGAAGCATAGCCCCTATAAGGCTTGACAAGAAAATAAGAAATTAAGTCCGACTTCACAAAAGAGCTTGGGGCACCAAAATGAAGAAAGTGAAATTCCGAACTCCAGAGCTCGCGATACAGGCAGCGTCACAAGCTATAGGCATGAAAGCCTAAGCAAAAAGCAAAAAACCGAGATCCCAGATCGGGTGAACTAGCGACATGAAAACACTCAAGTAGAATAAAGCTAAGTACGGAAGAAATAACAGAGAACCGAGCTCCCTTTACGGAAAGGCCCACAAATGCAGGAACGCATAAAAGGATAAACGAAGGCGAAGGATCGTGCTCACGGCTCGGATTAACTCGTAATAAACAAACATTTAGCAAGGATGACCCAGGAAGAGAAAAACAACAAAAGGCCGAGCTCTCTACCCCGGTGGGGCACACAGCTCAAACCGCACTGACTGCCAGAAGGTTATCTCAAGAGGGACAAGATATCCGAGCTCGCAACACTGACAAGGTCATGAGCCAAAAACAGAAATGCCCTCATAAGAATAAGAAAAACTTGCAAGTCAGGAGTTTAATCAGACTCCGAGCCCCCAGCCCGGATAAGTCCGACTAGCAAAGTCTCAGTAGAGCCGGCCTGGACCATCAATTGAGTAAAATTGATAAAGCCAGAAGACTGTCTAAGTGAAAAATAATGATGAGATACATGCCGAGGTGAAATATCATTCGTCATCGAACACACATCTCCATAACGCTATACATTCGAACATCAAAGTAAAGAGACAAAAATAATAAAAAGGCAAGGAAAGGATACTTTCGGCAAGAGCAGTTCTCAGACCACACGGTCATGAATAGAGTTTAAGGATTTACCCCCTCACTAGTCATGAAATAACTGCCAAGGAAGTAAAGAGGCAATTGATGACCACCGGGCTTCCTTTGCCCTAAGCGAGGCCGGGCCCAAGAGGAGAAAAATAGCCCAAAGCCCACCATGCCCTCCTTAAGCAAGATCAATCCAGCCTCTCAAGCCCCGATCCGGAGACGCATGATAAATTGGGTCCACTATGAGGCTGGGCCCACCATGAGCCCGGGTTCAATGAGAAGGGATGTCCGGCCCACATATCCAGCAGATTTACTTACACGCGTACTGGGGGAAAGTAAATGGCCGTTACGCATGGAGTAGGTGCCTGACACATCCGTACGTACGGAGCTGGGTAACAGAGACAGCTAGCGCTGTGGCAGAGAGACAGGTATACATCACAGGTAGAGAGGAAGGGGCTTCCTCTCAGATTCACTTCCTCTTTCTCCTTCCTAGGCTCCATATTTTATTTTCTCTCTACAACTCTTGCCTAAATGTACTACTCTTATTCATGAAACCTGACTTGAACGTCGGAGGGTCTCCGCCGGGGTATCCCCGGAGGATCCCTGACCGTTTTTCCTTATTTTGCAGGTTCTTTCATCAAATAGAACATGGAGAGACCCATTCAACAGAACCATCAGGGAGCCCAACAAGGATGGATTCGGAAGAAAGCCAAATCTATCATGGAGGAGGAAGAGAAAAAGATTTATCAGGTAAAAACTAGAGAATTCATTGTGGGAGAGTGCGTAATAATTTCAATTTGGTAAATAAAATATTCTTAAATATTTATAACAAATTTTAACTTTTTCTTGAATTTATATTAATCTCTAATCATTTGTAACATAGCTAATATTGAAACATCAAAATTAATTGCTAATTATTAAATAAACATAAAAGTTTAATTAAAAATTATTTTTTAATTTTTTTATATTTACAAATTAAAATTTATTAATAGTTATTTTTTAAATTAAACGGAACCCAATCTAATAATTATCTATTATACAATCTCAAAATAATTTTCTTCCTAAACTAGTGATATTATTAATTCTTAATTTTCATGTCTCTTTAATTTTGATTATCATCAAATTTTTAAATCTCATGTCATTATTCTATATATTTGGATTTATGTTATTTTTCCTTTTGAACCCTATGAATTTTATGCAATAATTCAATGCAATATTTTATATTAACCAGTTTTTATTTTTTATATGATAAATTTATATTATAAAATTATATGATAATCAGAATTAAAGTTGTGTGATATTTCTTATATTGTATGTTTTTGTAATAATTTTAAATGAATAAAAATTTTTATAATTTTATTTTTTTGTTTATTTTATATAAAGATTATCAAATTAATGAAATTCAGTTATTTTGAAAAAAATATTTTCAATTCTATTGTTCTTTATAATAATTTTAAAATTTTAAATTTATCAATTTGATTAATTTTAATTTGATAATTCACTATAACTTTATTGATAATAAATTATTTATAATTATTATTTGATAAATTTATCGAAAAGATTAATTATTATTATTAGTGATATAATTTTTTATAAGTAATAAAAAATATATATACATTGTCTAATATTTTGAGCCCAATTTTACTGATTCGGGTTGAATTTTATTTTCGGTAATTCCAGTTTAATTTGATTCAACTGGTTAACGGAATGGAGCTTGATTAGTTGCATAAAATTGATTTACTGGATTTGGGCTTTTCGCTTAATTTCCTATGAACTTGTTTTTGATAGAAAATTTAATTTTTGGTCTACCGTAAAAGATTCAAATGCTAATTATGTGTCGAAATAATGGTCTCAACTCTCACTGATAATTTATATTAAATTTTAATAATTATCTAAAATTATAATTATATAAAAAATTAAAAGAGAAATAACAATGATCAGTTCAGGTAATTTGTCCAATATTTGTCATTTTTTAATTTAAAAATAAGATAATTAATAGTCAATGAATAAAATAATAAAAATTACTTTTTTATTCTTGAATTAATATATTCATCTTTTTATTTTTAAAATCAATATTTTCGATATTTAATTTCATCAAAATTAAAATATTTTTATGAAAAATATTATTGATATAGGAAAAATGACAAAATTATATTTTTTATAACTTAATATTAATATTTGAAATTTAATTTTTACAAATTTATAAGAATTTCTCTTAAAAATTAAAAAAAAAATATATTTTTATCTCTAAAATATTACATAATTAACAGATTTATCTCTCTATTTTGAATTCAGTAATTTAATTTTTGAAGTTTAATTTTATCAAAATTTAAGGAAAAAAATTTCAAACTCAATAAAAATTTTAATAAATTTAAATTTTAATTTCAGTAAATATAAAAAAAATTAAAACATATAAAATTTAAATTATTAAAAATAAAAAGTTAAAAATATTAATTTAATATAAATTTTTTACAGTAAAATTTTATATTTTGACAGAATTAAATTTAAAAATTGAGATTTTATTTTTTAAAATTAAAAATAAATTTATTAAATATGTTATATTTTATGACTAAAAAATAATTTTTTCTAAAATAATAGTTAATATATAGTTGCTATTCGCTTAAATGAATGGGGTCACTAAAACGCTAACATAGTTCAAATTTTAGAGATTGAAACTCCCATTGATATTTTCTGGCAAGTTACAGTCAGCATTTTAATATAGTATTATATTTGTTTACACGTGTCCATTTTCGTTCAGTAATCGGGTAGTTGCTAGCTGGCTGCTGTATTGCTGTATTGCCGTATCAGGAATTTCCCCTCTTCACACTGAGGAGTGACAAACGCACACTTCCTCGCTCAGTCTCTCTCTTGAGCACTTCCTCGCGCGTCTCATTGACCCCCAATAACAGTTTTCTCTCACTTTCCCCAGAAAATCCCCAGAGAGAAAGTAACAACGAGGATGGGGGACCCGCTTGAGAGATTGGAATCAGATACCGCGATGCCTGGCCTCGAATCCACCATGAAGGAGGATCTCTGCATGGAGATCGACCCGCCTTTTCGAGAAAACGTCGCCTCTGCTGAGGACTGGCGGAAGGCTCTCAACAAGGTGGTTCCTGCTGTCGTTGTTCTGCGAACAACTGCTTGCCGCGCATTCGACACTGAATCTGCCGGTGTTAGTTATGCCACCGGGTTTGTGGTCGATAAGCGTAGAGGGATTATTCTCACCAATCGCCACGTCGTCAAGCCCGGTAAACTTATTTTGTTTTTGAAATTGTTAAAACTAATTGGTTTGTGTGAATGCATATTAATTGAGGTTCAATTGATCTCTGCCTGTTTGGGTTACGAGTGCTACATTTTTAACATTTTGGGTTTGTGTGTAGCATGTGAAAGCGACAAATGTTTATGCGTTTTTGTTGTTGCTTGAGGAAAGCAATTCAGGTTATCTACTTTGTCACGCGTATCTTGATTGTTGTTTGAGGGAATGGTCAAATGAAGGAAGTTGAGGTTTTTCGGTTAGTTTACTCGGATGTGAAAGACAAAAAAGTGTGTCATATGTACCTTAGCTGCTGCTTGAGGAAATAGGGAAGTGAAGTAACTAAACTTCTTCTTCTTCTTCTTTTTGAGTTCTAAAGCGATTAAAGGGAGTGTTTTTGTAGAGTGAATTTATTTTGCTGCTGCTAGGTTATATCAACATGATTTAAACTGCAAGTTCATATGCCGGGATGATTTTCATTTTACACCCCCTTTAACTTTCCTTCCCCTTTTCTTCTGGGAGTGGAACAAAAAATGATTTTAGACTTCGTTGGAATTGAGTTGCTGTTGACTATTTCCATGCACCCTACTTGTCAAAGTGTTTACGGGAAATTATTATTGAACAATAGCATCAACTGACGTGCTCTAGAAATATGGTTTTGGCTCAGCCACAATCATAAAGAAGAGCCGCATCCCCTTCCTTTCCCCTGGGTTATGAGGTTTCTTAATTGCAGGTTTAAAATTGTGGTGTCTGCATTTCGCTTACCTTAATGCTGGAGTTTTTGAACTGCTTTAATGTCTGTCCGAATTAAATAATACAACCATTCCTTCATAATATAGAGTGAGATGAAGTGAATTGTGTGTGTGTGTCTTAGGGCAGCTTACGAGATGGTTATTTGATTGTCAAAATACTGGTCTTTTAATTTTATCATATTCTATTCATATATATATTTTTTGTCAAATGTACTGGAAATAGTGCTATTTATGTTGTATTACATAATCAACTATAGAAGCAAATTATGAAATTTTCTGGCATACCAAAAAAAAAAAAAACATATGATGAATCAATTAATCTTCTTCTTCTTTTTCTTTTTCTTTTTCTTTTTTCCTTTTACTTTCCAGCAAGCAAAGGATCGTGGTTATATATCCTTATCAATGTAGAACCTTTTAATATTTTGGTCGAAAATATATAGTCTCAAGGGAACTATTTCTTTTTTAATGGTTTAAATTTACTTTTTTCTTTTTGTTTCATAGGACCTGTAGTTGCAGAGGCTATGTTTCTAAACCGTGAAGAAATTCCTGTGCATCCTGTATATAGGGATCCTGTAAGTGTAACTTTTTTCTTTAAAATTTAGTTGCTTGAATCTTTTGTGATTGATATGCTTTTTGTTTCTGTTGGAAAAAACATGAGCAATGTTTTCCCTGGCATGACAAGGGATTTTGTGTTAAGAGAGAATTTGAAATAGAGGTGGAAATCTGCTCTAGAAGTATTTTTTGTTGGTTCTGCCTTTAGTTGTTAGGTTTTTCCTGAGGGACGGGATTGAAATTGTACTGTCTTACCTTTTTTGTTTCTTTTTTAAAACAACAAGCAATTACTATTTAAAATAAACCATTGGAGGGTAGTGAAATCTGCATGTTGCATTTACTAAAGAAGCATTAGAAATTTATGTTAAAAAGGGGGAAAAATGTAAACTTAAGAATCCAAAGAGATCTATTGAATATATTCTACAATGAGTTTGAGAAATTAGTCATTGAAGGGACCGATAACTAGGAACAATAGGTTGACAGAATTTCCTATACTTAATCTCTAGTTTCAAGTGTGCAAATCCATGAAATGCTGTTTTCTTTCTTTCCAATTTTACTTGTAAAATCAACAACGTATTTCTCTCTGCACCAAACCTTTTCACAAGTCTTCATAAAACGTTGACTCAGTAAGTGTACTTGGTGTCAATTGATCCTTGGTTCAGTAAATGTCTTGGAAACATCAGATTGATACTGAAGAAAGATAACCAAGTGTGCAATGCAATAAAAGATGATCCACTGTCTTTGCCATTAGAATGCATTAAATAGCTGATATCCATCAAAACAAGTACTGTAAGGTGCTATGCACATTTAAATGCCAAAGAGCATTGTAGCCTTAGCACAAGGTTCAAAGCTTAGGCATGAACTTAGGGGAATAGCTATAATGATTTAGCTAGCTAATCCCTGCCCAAATTATGTTGTAGAATAGAATCAATAGATAACAATAAAATTGACTCAATCCTAAATAGAACTAGGTTAAGTTAAAATAATCTTTATCTTTTGATCCTGTATTATAAGGATTTCCAACTCACAATAAGGAAAAAAAACACTTAATAGATCATTGTGTTAATATGTTTGGCCTATTGACTATTTGCACAAAGGCAGATGCTGTGTAAGTATCTTGAATGTTTGTGGTTTTAGGACAAATTTGCATCCATGGTATGGGTGATTCTCACTAATGTAGATGTGTGTAAGTCCTGGTTACTTGGTTTTAACATTTTGCACTTTTTCTAGGTTCATGATTTTGGCTTCTTTCGTTATGATCCTGGTGCAATTCAATTTCTGGACTATGAGGAAATTCCTCTTGCTCCTGAGGCTGCTTGTGTTGGACTTGAAATCAGGGTTGTTGGTAATGATAGCGGTGAAAAGGTATCTTTGAATGGAATATGGATTTTTATTCAATTGAAGGATTATGTAAATTTGCATTTTAATGGTCCACTTATGAAAGTTCAACAATTTAATTAGTTTTTATAATTTGAAAATTACCAGTTTTGTTATTATGTTTTAATTATTGACATTGTGGCTTTTGTTTCTAAAATTTTTGGTTCAAGGATAAAAATTTGTTTTCCAAAACTTTATGCTTGGTTATTTTTCTTAATCTTTCTCAATTCTCAATTAAAGTTCAATAATTTATTTTTGCACACCGTGACAACATTACTGCTGAACCAGAAAATGTTTTGATCCTTTTTAACACCTTGGTACTTGTTTACCATGGCCTTTTGTGCGTTAAACTTGAATGCATGTATTATCTGTCCCGAATACAGTTATAAATTATCTGATATTGGCCTTATGCATAAGCATCTTAACATTCTCATTTTGCTATGCCCATTGCCTTCTGGAATTCATTGAGAACTTTTCCTTTATGGCCTTTAAGCATAGGGGCATCTTGAAAATTTTTTGATTTTGGCTACTATATTTCTTTCTTTATCTTATTCATCTTTCTGAAATTCCTCTTTATTTGTTAAGGTTTTAGAATCTCCATGCACATATTCCCTTATGCTGCTGCACCTGGCAAGAGTTGGCAAAAAAAAAAAGATGTCCTTAGTGCACCTACTAATCTATGACAGCTGTGCAAGTGCTAATGTTATGGATTTGAATCTGTAACCGCTAATCTTGGGCAAATTTACTTCTTTCATGTGGTTCTGTTGGCTAGTCTCTCTTACATGTGTCCAATTATGTTTCTCTCTTTCTCTAGGTGTTGGCACTTTGTTGTTGCTGGAATCCAGCTTGTTGTTTATGGCTTTTCTTCCCAATTTCTATCCCCGTCAATATTCCTTTGTTGCTTTCAATATTTAATTGCAGGTTTCTATTTTGGCCGGTACCCTTGCTCGTTTGGATAGAGATGCACCTCATTACAAAAGGTATTTTAAATTAAATAATGTTGTATTCCCATTCTTATAAGGCAGGATGTATCATTTAATCTCTTGAGAATATTATTCGAGTCATTTTAGATAGAGAAAGGATGATAGCAAACTGATATTTTGGCATTTGTATTATCATGTATATGATCATGCTCAATTTGATGATGAAACATTCTTTTGTTAATTCTATCCTCTTATTCTATTGCACAGTCCCAATATCAAACCAAACACATAATTTGTGTATGAGCTAATCTTGTTGATGATCTTGTTGGAACTGTGTTAACCATGAATGTTCCTTGGTGCAGGGATGGGTATAATGACTTCAATACATTCTACATGCAAGTAAGTAGCTCAATTCTTGATGCTAGCAATCACATGGAGAGAATTTTCAAATAGTTCAATAAGTGGGTCACCTAATCAGTATTATTTCATTTTTTTTGCATGATGCAACCATGGAACTCCACATTAATATTGGTATCTCATGGCTGTTTGGAAGTGAACTTAATTACTTGCAGTATTTATAATTTCTTTTTAAAATTTTCATTCAACATATATTTTTTTTATTCATCATTAGACAATGGATATTAGTAATAGGTGAGTTCTGCTTCAGTCAAAATGGTAAATTTTTCTGTTTTGCTATTCTAACTGCTTTGCAATCTTAGACTTCATAAGTCAGTCAACTACCTTGGCTGTGTAGATTTGCTTGTGCATTGTTTCTCTCTTTTTGTTGGACCAGCTTATGATTGTGTATCAAGGGTCACAATTTGTATGTATTTGTGTTGAAGAACTGGTCTCAAATAAAGCTAAATGGTGAACAGGATCCATATGAATGGCTCCAACTAGTTTGGGATAAAGGCTTAGTTGTTGTTGTTGTGATCTAGAACACTTCTCTTGATTTTGCTAAGCTTGTGTACAAGATTGTTAATTCGTGGCATGTTACTAATACCTTGCAACTTGCCAATTATTATTGTTTTGACTTGTATCTTTACCTTTAGGCTGCATCTGGGACTAAGGGTGGTTCAAGTGGTTCCCCAGTGATTGATTGGCAAGGCAGGGCTGTGGCCTTGAATGCTGGCAGCAAGTCTTCTAGTGCTTCTGCATTTTTCTTACCTTTAGAACGAGTGAGTGTCTTTATTATTAATGTTTTAATTTTGTTTGCTTAACCTCTATGAATGCTTTGATTATTAAATGCTTAGCATTTTAAGTTTGGATATTATCCTCTCTCCCATAAAAGTGTGAAAGGATGGATTCTCAGTCTCACAATTGACTATGAGTTATGGATTATTAGTTATCAGCTTTTCATTTACTATTTGGGTTGTTTGCTTTAATTGCTTTAAATTGGCCTTACTGTATAGAGTTTTGTGCTTTTATACATTTGCTCCCTCTCAATTAATTCTCATTGTCCCCACTCAGCCATTTAAATTGCCACCACTATTTACAGTTAGTGATTTATCCTAAGTTTTTATTTTTAGGCATATGTAATTATTTCTATTTATATAAATCTCAAGTACTTCTCTGTCTGCACTTTGTAGAGTGAGTGATTTATTCGTTATTTTATTTATATGCATATGTGATTTTTTTTTTTAATTTATACAAATATTTATGTGTGTTTTGTGCATTGTCTGCACTGACCAAATTTTTCAGGATCTGCCACTGACTTCCCATATTAGGTCCATGTGTCATTTTTCGTGTAAATTCATTTATCTGGATTTTAGTTTCAGTATTTATTGGAATGAGCAGAGTGCACAAGAAAGCTAGCTCTGTCATTAGTTCTGGAATTTATTGGATGAGCAGAGCGCACAAGAAAGCTAGCTCTGCAATTAGTTCTGGAAAGATGAGAATTTACAAGAGATTGTGGAGCATGAATAGATTAAGTTGTATCATTTAATTAAGACAAGGGAATTTACAAGAAAGCTAGCTCTGGGACCTCTGTCATTACTTCTCTCAGCCTTGTACAGGTTGCTAGAGAGGTAGGAAGCTGTAGTCAATTTTGCACAGATATTAGCAGCCAACTCTGACAATCCTTGGCCAATGGGTCTTTCATTCTTCTTAATTTCAGATTGATTTGTATAGCTGAATTATTTCCCTTTTATCTTCTATGCTGTTGCGTTAGATTGAGAGTTAAGTACTTCAATTTTTGATGATGGCAATGGGCAGTCAGGTGTCTTAGGACCATCTTATGTGCAAGATGATAAAGGTAATAATTGATTACAGAAGTTATATCCATTATAATTCAAAGAGCAAAAGTGAAATTAGCTAAGGATATGCTAAAAACACTTGATTATAAACATAAGGTGGATGGGAACCTCATGGCATTTTCCTTAAACCTGATTAGATTTTTTACTTTTTGATCCCTTTTCAGACTTTTAATTTCAGCTGAACTCTCAAGCAGTGTTGTGAGGAAAGACGCCAGGCAAGGCGAGGTGACCCTCCCTCACCAGGCTGAGGCACCCTCCTTTGAGAGGAGGCACCTGAGGCCCTGCCTCTGATAGACACTTATTATTATTAAATTTGAAAGCTTTTAAACTTTAAACCCTAGAGTTTATTTTATTAAACTTCAAGAGCCAGCAACCAAAGACCTCTATACCAGCCAAAGAAGCTCCAAACCGCTACTCTTGCTCTCCTACCAGCTAGTATGTCTCTCTCCTCTCTTCTTCTTCTTCATCTTCTCTCCTTATCGTCCTCTCTTCTCCTCCTCACTGCTGCCGCACCCCAGCAAGCAGTACCTTTTTTTTTCTTACTTTTTTTCCTTTCTCTCTCTTCCTCCTTTTCTCTCTTCTCATCTTCCATTCTATTCTATCCTTACCTAAATAGGTGGGAGCAGCTCCTCTTCTTTTTTTCTTTCTGCAATTTGAGTGAATTTATTTATGTATTTTTGTTATTTTATTGCTTATAATTGTATACTTTTAGAAATTATAGGTTGCTTTCTTATTTATTTTAGATGGGTGTTGTTCTATTGCTTTCAATTTTAGAATTTCACAAATTATAATTTTTTTAAATTTATTTTAGATGGGTTTTGTATACTTGTATTATTGTTGCTTTGTTTAATTGTTGTTGCTTTGTTGCTTTATTTAATTTATTTAACTTGATTGTTTTGAATTTATAGTTGGTGTTTCTTGGTTTAGTTGTTTAGTTAGATTAAATGGGTGATGTTTTTATGCTAAAAGAACGTGTGTGTGTGTGTGTGTGTGTGTTTAAAACATATAAAAAGTTTTGGCTTTGGCTTTGTTTAATTGTTGTTGCTTTGTTGCTTTATTTAATTTATTTAATTTGATTGTTTTGAATTTATAGTTGGTGTTGCTTGGTTTAGTTGTTTAGTTAGATTAAATGGGTGATATTTTTATGTTAAAAGAACGTGTGTGTGTGTGTGTGTGTGTGTGTGTATTTAAAACATATAAAAAGTTTTGGCTTTGGTGCCTCATTTCAAAAAGGCCCTGGCATTGCCTGTTGCCTAAGGCGATAGTGTACCAAGTCGCCTAAGTGTCACCTCTTGCCTAAAAACACTGTTCTCTAGATGCTGAATCGCATTGTCATTTAATTTGCAGGTTGTAAGGGCGCTAGGATTTCTTCAGAAGGAAAGAGATTCTTATACAAATAAATGGGAGGCTGTTCCTATACCTCGTGGTACGCTTCAGGTTTGTTGTAATGTTATCCTTCAGAATTCTGATCAAATATTCGAGTTTATTTATATTCTGGTTAAATATTCCAATAACAAGCGGTTGAACATCTGTTGCTGGATGTTGGGCCTGATTTCTTTTAGTTATAATTTGAGTCATAGTGAATGATACCATGTCCATAACTGTGACTTAACTCTTCCAATTTGGGGAAATATCTACACATTTCTTACCTCCCTGTTTTAAGTGAAAATATGTATAGCAGTGATACATACTGTGAAACTTTCTTCTGGTTCTACATGTGATAGTGACTAATTTTTTCAGATAAATTATACATGTGATTTTGACTAGTTCTTTTCTTGTCCAACAAAAAAGATTCTATTTATCCTATCCATAGGTATATATGTTATTCTTTTAAGAGGTCTATTTAGACCTCGACCTCACCATTTAATCATCTCACTACCTAGTTTCTCCATTCTTAGAAAGAAAATGGCTCTCCTTTATTATCCCCAGTGAAATATGACAAACCATGCTTAACTAGGGTTTAAAATTGGTTCCATGGAAGCAGAAAAATTTGGGTGCCATTACTCTGTATTTTTTTTCTTTTTCCAAAAAGTTTGAATTACTCAAATCAACTAGGAACCAAAACTTAATTTTTGATTCAATGAAGATCTGAAGAAATTTTTTACTGGATGTTGAAATGCGATTTATGCAGTAATTTTACAATATTTACAACAAAAATCGCTCTTGTATATAAATTACTAGCGACTTTATTTTATCAATGGTTGATAGTATTAAATCTTATAAATGCTTAAACATATGCTGCTGATAGTATTAAATCAACTAAATGCTTAAATGTATGCTGCTCTTTCACTGCGAGATTTGAGTTACTGTGTTGTCTCAATGAATACCATATAACCCATCCGAAATTCTGTTACTTGAAGGACTATATTTAATACCTGTTGCTTAACATGATTGACTCTGCAACAAATATTTAGTACCTGGTGGCTGGTGCTTAACATGCTTGACTGCAACAAAACGGCCGTATCTCATGGGAATGACTATGAGTTGTAACAAATTAAAGGATTTATAGGTTACGATACCATGTTTATGCATCTAACCTAAGAGCTTAATTAGTAGGGGGAGACGTCCATATAATCTATGAGGAGATAGCGGACTAGAGAAATATGGGTCCTTAACTAATGTGGGATACCTAATTTGATCTGATAGAAATTTCAAGAAATATCTTGTGGTAAAATCAAGGATTCTGCATGGAAGATGAGAGTAGCTAGTTGAAATAACTCCGTTTTATTTAATTATGAAGATGTAGACCTTTGGTCGTAGAGTAGCAGTGACGATGTTTGTCAAAACTCAAAAGTAGCTATAATGATGTTTGTAAAGACTCAAACTTATGAAATTTTGTTAAACTCTATTGTTAGTTTTTTGGATCAATGGAGGATTATCCTTGGGCCTAAGGGTGTCAAGCTATATAAAACTAAAACAGAATTTATGCATTGCAATTTTAGCAATGAAGGAAGAAGTGTTAATCTGGATGTATGTGAAGTGTATATTTTGATATGTACACTCTACTGTACAAAGTAATAGTGAGAGTGAGGAAGGTGTCAACTATCAGATTAAAGTAGGATGGATGAAATGGAGATATTTGATGGGGGTCTTATGTGATCATAAATCTCAGCTAAATTGAATGGAGATTTCTATAAGATTACAATTTGGGAAGTGAAGAAATGATCTTGCAGAAAAGTAGTGCTAGACGTATGGAAGACAAGGACTGGATAAGGAATGAGTACATTTCTAGGATTGTGGAATTGGCAATAATTGAAGATAAAATTTGAGTTTGTTGATTGAAATGTTTGGGTATGTCTATCATAGGCATAGCCCAATATATGCACTGGAATGGAATGTCTAGTCTGTTGAAGTCATGAGGATGAAGATGAAGGGGGGGGGGGAGGAGGGCCTGAAGTAGTGAAGAAGGATTTAGCAATGTATACCTTTCTCAATATGTAGCCTTAAACTGAGTGGAATGGAGGAAAATGATCCATCATCCACATGGCTGATGCTTACTACATTGGGATTAAGATTAGCTGAGTCACTAAACACTCGCCATGTGGAGTCATGAACGGCAAGAAGAATTAGCATTAGTCATTATTGGCTTCATTTACAGGCAGTCAATTCAATGAGAACTGGATGGACCAAATTGACAGGTTCATAGCTAATTTTTCTTGTGATTAATGCTTAGTTATTGTTGTTGTTGTTCATGACTAGATTTATGTACTTTGTCCTTTTCTGTTGAAAATTGCCATATTGGCTGATGCATATCAATGAGAGGAGAAAATCATAATCATAAAAAATAAATTGCTGTAAAAAGTTGTTCCTTGTGGGGATTTAGTGTTTTCTGCAATCATATGCTTGTCTACACACACACACACACACATATGCATGTATTTCTGTCGGTGCTTTTCATGTTCCAAGCATGGTTAAGGGCACATGATTTATGACAATCAATTTGGTTATATGTAATGAAATTGTTAATTTAATGTGAACATTTTGTGATAGTCAAATGGTGGCATTTCTGCATGATGCTGGATGAATTACTGTTTTATGATTTGGCATCAGCTTTTTGTGATATAGGTGACATTTCTTCATAAAGGATTTGATGAGACACGCCGGCTTGGTCTTCAAAGTGAAACTGAGCAGGTATCTAGTGTTCATCTGCTCTATTGTTGGAATGGATAACTGTTGTGTTTCCTTAGTAGCTTATTGATCTTTTGACTGCAAGATTGTACGGCATGCATCTCCACCAGGGGAAACTGGAATGCTTGTTGTTGACTCTGTGGTGAGCATGTGTTTTTTTAATGTCTTAATTGTTGAATCAAACAACAAAATGGAAGTGTGGATAAGTTATTCCCCATTTTCAGGTGCCAGGTGGCCCAGCTCATATGCAATTGGGACCAGGTGATGTGCTTATTCGTGTGAATGGTGAGGTAAGTTATAGATTTAGTCGCATAAAACTTAATGTTTTCCTAGCTATGTATTTCTATTTTAGGGTGTTCTAATTACAGGATTGCTATAGTTATCACTTATTTTAAAACTCTTGAACTAAAATCAATGTTGTTGCTCCATTTCTCCTTAAATAATTTTGTTTTTCTGTCTTGTGTGTCTCTCAGGCTTTCATGCAGAACAATTTTTTTATGTCTTTGCTACTTCTCATATCCTGTAATACCTATGAATCCTATTGCAGGTGACTACACAGTTTCTGAAACTGGAGACTTTACTTGATGACTCTGTTAACCATAAGATTGAGTTACAAATTGAAAGGGGCGGCACTTGCTTGACTGTAAACTTGGTGGTACGACTTATCTTGTTCTTCTGCTAAATGTTCTTGTTCTTTGGCTAAATGCTGAACATACTAAACTTTGTTGTATCTTCTCTCTTTAGAAGACAAATGTTTAAATAGTTATCTTAGTTGTCTCATGTGATCACTTTATTTGGAGCCCATTGGCTTCAGTTTGTTCTTGCCAAATATTTATGCGTGTTCATGATTATAGCCAAACATTTTAATTTTGGATAATAAAATCCAAACATTTGAAGTTGTTCATAATTATAACTGAAGACCAAAATTGAGTTTGAAAAAAGAATAAATTACAATATAGTACGAGTTTTAGCAAAACCTACAACTTCTTTCATGTATTTGAAAATTAAATAATTTAGTCCCTTACTGTTTATTATATATACAAATTAGTCTATCCGTCCAATTTTCTGTCTAAATTACCATTAATTTCCTCACTCATTCAACAAAATAATTTAATAACTTCAAACCCAAAAGATCTGGACGCATAAAGATAAAAGTAAAATCAATATTTTTACATTTTATATATAAAGTTTATATATCTTATGAACTTTATAATTTTATAAGAAGTGACATTTACTTTTAAGTATAAAATTTAAATGAAGGTACTATTTTATTAATGAAACAAAACCTAAAAGAATTAATTATTTCATATTAAAAATATAAGCGTTCTGATCATTTTTGCTAAAACTAATGGTTATTTGGATGAAAAATTAGATGAATAGACCAATTTGTATATGAAATAAAAAGTGAGACTAAATTATTTGATTGTGAAAATATATGAACTAAGTTCTAGGCGTTACCAAAGTTCAGGGATTATATTGTAATTTTTCCTTAACTTTCCAAATTCATTTTTGCCCTTTGGCTATAGTTGTACTTAGTCTCACAAGCTTTTGGACTTTATTATCCAAGATTAAAACATTTGGCCATTATCGTGAAAAAGCGTAAACATTTAGATTTTATTGTACAACTCGCCTTAATTTTAGCAAGATTTGCTGGGAAATGCCCTAGTTTTTCAGGATTTGATGTCATTTTTATTCCTCATCTTTTTTACCCTGAATAGTAGGTTTCACTGAACACTGTTTCATTATCTATTATAGTGGGAACACTTATTAATTAAGTAAATCAGTTGCTAATGACCCTAGCTAAAGGAAGGAGTGCCTACCAACTACCATGGTGGACAAAAGGTGTTCAAATGGATTTAATAATAGAACCATTGTGATGATTACCTTTTGTTATCTGAATTTTCAATGGATTCAGAAATAGAAACACTATGATGATTATCCTTTAGTATACTACTTGTGCATATTAGGGAAGTAATAGAAGAAATGAGTTGTCTGTAGATCCTTTTCAACAGTAGGAGAATTCTTTCCAAAAAAGGATCAGATTAAGTTGAGTTCATAGGAGGAGGAGATCAGGCAATGAAATACATTCTTCAATCATAGCTTTGACAAATAGGTTTCTTTGACAGTCAGTAGTTGGGTGGACAAGCTGGTTTATCTGCTTGTTTGCTAGCTTATCATCATCCACATCGTCACTCAAACTACATGTCTGCATGCATAAATTTCTGAAAGGTGGCTGTTGATTTTGTTTTATTGCAACAAAGGTCTGGATATATATGTCTGTTAGTGTTTGCTTTGTTGTAGAGTGGCTGTTATTCATGTGGAGTTGACCTTTGCTCAAATTGTTACTGTATATTTTCTCTTTCTTTAAATCTGATAGGTTGTTTATGCTACAGGTTCAGGATTTACATTCAATAACTCCTGACTATTTCTTAGAAGTAAGTGGTGCAGTGATACATCCTCTGTCTTACCAACAGGTATGTTGGATTTTGCAGCCTTTCCTTTGTAATAAGGTGACGGCTGCTTTGTTCACACCTCAGATTTTCTCATTACTCAAAAGTACTGTAAAGTTGAGCATTGTTTGGGTAAATGGTACTTTCTTAGCTTGTCATTTTGACCAGTTGAGGAGCTGATTTTTATATCTCTGTCTTGCTTGTTTTTGGTGTATTATCATCTGCACTCCATACAACAGAACATAAACTCACATGTTTTCCTGCTGTTCTATGTTTTTCTTACATTTTTTGCCTTGTGTATTCTCTAAATGAATCTTTTTCCTTGGTTTGGTTATTATTCCACCAGAGTTAAGTGGTGTGACAGTTGATTTTTTTCTTTTTTGTTTGGTTTTGTTTATTTTTATTTTTAGCTCTATTGCCAATGTCTTGAACATTTACCTTTTGATTGAAACAGGCCAGAAATTTTCGTTTCCACTGTGGTCTGGTGTATGTTTCAGAACCTGGGTAGGTTTATTGTTTTAAAAGTTCATATCAGTAATCTGGTGTGCTGCATACGGTGCCTGTGAACTTTTGTGTGCGCATTGGTTTATTTACCCTTTTTTTTGTGTAATTGTTCCTTTTTTCATGCTTGTTGTGAGGAGAAAGGCTTTAATTATGACATGATATCTGCAGTGAATCTATTTCCAGCTACTTCTAATGAAAGATTTACTGGAACTGAGGTTTTAAAAACTATGCTTTGCTAGGCCTACTAGAGCTAGCCCGTGAAGGAGAAGCTCATCTATATTCATGATTGTTTAAATATCTTTTGTGTAAACGTTGATATTTTATACCCAAAATGAAAGTTAGCTGAAGAATTGAGAAGCTCATGTTCTTTCATGACTTTTAAAATAGCTTTTGGGTGAAAATATTGATATTTGTACCCAAAATGAGTAAGTAGCAATAATTTAATATCACAGCACCTCATAGAAAGCTTTACCCTAAGTAAAACATAATTAAAAAGGACTGATGTGGTCAATCTCAACTAGCTGTGAGCCCTTAGTTTTGGATATTTGAAGCTTTTAGGGTATGTTTGTTTTAGTTTTATGTTTTCTGTTTTTT
Organism: Manihot esculenta; assembly: GCF_001659605.2. Taxonomy (NCBI): domain Eukaryota; kingdom Viridiplantae; phylum Streptophyta; class Magnoliopsida; order Malpighiales; family Euphorbiaceae; genus Manihot; species Manihot esculenta. The sequence goes on along the minus strand of NC_035162.2, from coordinate 5,685,419 downwards.
ATTTGATAAAAAAAATAAGAAACTTGTTCGTTTATAGTGTTGCATTTTTATTTTTACTACTTATTAGAAAACGTTTTTGAAATCAGAACACCAAAAACTAAAAACTACAAATATTGGTTTTCTTATTACAAATTCTATCAAATTATTATTTTTCTTTGTAATTTTTATCAAATTATCATTAACAATTTCAAAATTTTATTTTCATCAATCAAATTCATTTTTTTAAATACATATTCATTCAATTTATTTATAAAATATATTTTTATTTTAATATTATAAGAAAAGTTTACTATTTAGTCCATGTAATATGGTAACTCATTAATTGGATTCTTGATTTTGAAAAGTACATTAAATTGTCCTTGAGATTTTAAAAAAAAACTACTAATTGGTCTTGCTATTAGTTTTAGTTAAATATTTTACTATTTAGTTTCTGTATTATGAAAAAATTTATTGGTTGGTCTCTCAGTTTTGTAAAAAATATCTACTAATTATCCCCTTCATATTGAAGGCATTTCAATTTTTCGTTGCAAGAAAAATTTACTATTTAGTTTATGTAATATGGGAAAACTTATTAATTGGTGCATCGATTTTGAAAAATACATTCAAGCGTTCTTGAGATATTAAAACATATACTAATTAGTCATTCTATTAGTTTAAATATTAAGTATTTTACTCTTTAGTTCATGTGGTAGGATAAAATTTAATAGCTAGTCCTTAAATTTTGTAAAACATCTACTAATTAATTTCTTTGTGTTGAGAGCATTTTAAACTTTTTGTAATACTTAATAATTAAAATTGATAAAGTGATTAATTACTATAGTTTTTAAAATTTTAAGGATGTTTTAATATATATATTTTTAAATTAATTAATTATTGAGTTTTCCTATACCATAGAGACTAAATAGTAATTTTCTATTTTTGCAACATTTAACAGTTAAAATTAATGGAATGACTAACCAGTAGACTTTTTACAATCCCAAGAATATTTTAATGCATTTTTAAAAATAAGAGACTAATTAATGAGTTTTCCTATACCACGTGGACCTGCTAGTAATTTGCCTGCTTTGTAAAAATAATTTATTATTATTTTTATGTGCCAACATTTATAAAATTATTTGTATTCTTGTTTTATTTTTAAATATCGAATTTTAAAAAATACGTAATTTTATTATTTATTTTTATATAAAAATTTATAAACTTATCTTTATAGAAAACAGTTTTTAAGAAATAAATAACAAAAAAAAAAAAAAAAATCTGTTTTAGTTTTTAAAAAACAAAAAGCGTAACTGCATTTTCTGTTTAGTTGGTCTTGTTTGGCATGAAACATTTGCCCTTTCTATTTAAGTAATCTGTTTTATTTGTTTAGTGCAGATATATGCTATTTAGAGCTGGAGTTCCACGTCATGCAATCATTAAGAAGTTTGCTGGTGAGGAGATATCACAGCTTGATGAACTAATCTCTGCCCTATCTAAGCTTTCTAGGGGTGCAAGAGTGCCATTAGAATATATAAGCTATATGGATCGTCATCGAAGGAAGGTATGTGATGGCTGTGGTAACATTTTTCACCAAATGACATTTTTTGCTCAAGTCAGTGGTAGTTATGGGTGTATCTGCTTTGCGCTTACTATGATACATACCCTATGATTTTAAGTAGATGATACTAATTAGTCTATCCCACCCTCTCTCTTTGCCTCCATTCTCTCTTTGTGGGTGTGTATCTGCTTGAATCATAAAATTATCTGGCAATTGGATTGCAGTTTTGAATTAAGGGTGGCAGAAAAGCAACAACATAAATTTACATCTTTTCACTCTTCCTGACTTAAAATTTAGTTCTCAGATATGTACATCGCAGATCAACTGCTGTAGTATTGTAATTAAAAATGGGGGCTATTGAGTGATTGCCCTCCTTGATTAATGTATATATTTGCATTATTCTGTGCGAATATGATTAATTCAGAATTGAATATTGGTTGATTTTTGTGGACCCCTGTTGTGCTTGCAGTCTGTCCTGGTTACAGTTGATCGCCATGAATGGTATGCCCCTCCACAGATATACACTCGTGATGACAGCACAGGTTTGTGGACAGCGAAGCCCGCTATTCAACCTGATTCCCTGAAGCTATCATCTTCTGTTAATGATATTGGACAAGGCGTAGCTAGTCAAACTATTTTACTGGTTGGAGAAACAACTCATGTGGAAAATGTAAATCAAGGTGGGAACCCAGAAATGGTTGATGGTATTACCAGTATGGAAATCAGTTCTGAACAATCGTCTGGGGAATTACATCCTCAGGAAGAACATGTTGGAACAAAGAAACAAAGGGTATCACATTTGCCTGCCAACGAAATTGCTGTTGCTAATGGTTGCTTGCGGCGTGAAATTGGAGAAGTGAAGTTGGAGAATCTAAGTACTGTGGAGAATGAAGTCGCAGGAAACTATCAAGGTACAACAGCACCACCAGCTAATGCTTCATTTGCAGAGAGTGTGATAGAGCCCACTCTTGTAATGTTTGAGGTAAATCCTGTTGTGTCTTCAATCAACTGCATACTTGGTTTCCTTCATTTCTTTTTTAGGCGTTTATTTATTTTCATCACAAAATAATGTCAGATGTTATTGCACTTCTAATTAAATGCTGCTACTGATCAAGGTGGTGGAGCATTAATCTTCAGGAAAAATACAGTTCTACTTGTTAGAATTAATGAAAAATGAAGAATCTAGGAGTGATTTATGAGAATCTTATACTTATGAGAAAAGCATGAGATTGATTGTTAAAATCTTATGAGTGATTTATTATTTATGGGTAGAATTTCATACATGTTATGTATCTTCCATTATAAATATGGAATTCTGTGCATTATGTAAAGTAATAAATGTAGCCCTTTTGGGGTTCTGCGTCCATGGATGTAGGCTTTTTGTAGCCAAACAATGTAAATTGTTCTCTTGTTCTTTACTCCTGTGTTTTCTGTTCTTCTAAATTTTAATGCTACTTATACCTTGTGTTAAAAGTCTAAGGTAATTTTATGGTTTTTGTTCTATTTCCCCTTGTTTAATGTGTGTATATATATATTTTTCTGGAGTATTTGATGCTTTGTTCAGTATGATTCAGCTTAAACTAACCTTCTAGTGCCGATTGCATGAGGGATGTCTGTTCTCTGATAGTGATGATAATATTGGGCATTTTGATTGTCTTAATGTTGCTTCAGATGTTCACTGCAAGACATGAGGCTTGCTATTATTTATTTCAATTTAGCACACCTTCAGGACATTGATAATGCTGCAATGAGAGCTCCTACTTTTCCTTATTTTCTTCTTGAAGCTCTTATTTATTGTTAATATACTGTGCAAGTTTTAAGCACCATTATTCTATTAATAATTTTCCAATTTGTTTAGGTGTTCTTGTTTGTATAGATCAATCCCAATGAATCTGTAGCATATGTCAGTGTTTTCTATTTGTATATCTGTTTTCTTATGAGAGCTTATTTTGCATGTGAGAAGTAATATAGTTACACTACTGACCTTTGTATTTGCAGGTTCATGTTCCTGCATCAATTATGCTTGATGGTGTCCATTCACAACACTTCTTTGGGACTGGTATCATCGTTTATCATTCTCAAGATATGGGACTGGTAGCAGTTGATAGGAATACTGTTGCAATATCTGCATCGGATGTGATGCTATCCTTTGCTGCTTTTCCTATTGAAATTCCAGGGGAGGTAAAACTTTTTTCAAGTAAATAGTTCAGAAATAAATTGCACAGTGCTTTGGTTAATGCATATGTTCCATTCCAGGTGGTTTTTCTCCATCCTGTTCACAATTATGCTCTCATTGCTTATGACCCATCGGCCCTAGGAACTGCTGGTTCCTCAATGGTTCGAGCTGCTGAATTGCTTCCTGGTAGGATCAGCTTTCTGCATTAGTTGGGGCTAAAGATGCACCAAACCTTTTTTGAGTTGTATAACTTGGATTCAAAAACTTCTGTATTCTTGGTTTCTTTTTTTTTTTTTTTTTCTTTCGTAGTCAGACATCTTTGGTTGGTTGATTAGCAAAATTTTATAGTTCAATATGGAATTCTTTTTGCCCTCCTAGGCAGGGTCCACACTGATTTCTATCATTTCTTCCCATGCAATCTTTTCTCAAGTATACTGGTGCTGTTCTGTGAAAAATGCTTTCTTTTAATGACTGATATGATTTTGGACAGAGCCGGCATTGCGTCGTGGGGATTCAGTCTATCTTGTGGGGTTAAGTAGAAGCCTACAAGTAACGTCTAGGAAATCCATTGTGACAAACCCTTGTGCTGCTTTGAATATTGGCTCAGCTGATTGCCCACGGTACAGAGCAACAAATATGGAAGTTATTGAACTTGATACTGGTGAGTACTTCGTACTTGGTCAACATCTAGCCTTGATTTTGTGCTTTGAAATTTTCATTCTGCACTTCTTCAGATTTTGGGAGCACATATTCGGGTGTGCTAACCGATGAGCATGGAAGGGTTCAAGCTATCTGGGGAAGCTTTTCAACGCAGGTATCAACTATTAATTGAATTCCTATAATCTGCTTCCTATTTTGACGTGTTTTGATGCTTTGTTCCCTATCCAGTTGAAATATGGTTGCAGTACCTCAGAAGATCATCAATTTGTTAGAGGTATCCCTATTTATACAATCAGTCAAGTCCTTGACAAAATTGTTCGTGGTGCAAATGGACCACCTCTTCTCATAAATGGTGTCAGAAGGCCAATGCCTCTGGTCAGGATTTTGGAGGTTGAGCTTTATCCTACTTTGCTTTCAAAGGCACGGAGTTTTGGTTTGAGCAGTAGTTGGGTCCAAGTATGTTTTCTCAGCACCTCACTCACTTGTGTAATGTGAATAGTTTTGCATTTGGATTGCTGTAGAAGTGAAAGATCTTCAAGAAAATCGTTCAATTTCTTCCTTTATTTCCTTGAGTAAACAGTATTTCACAGGATTTAAATGGAAATTATTTTAATTGTGGTATTGAGTTTTCATAAAACATTAAGTTCTAGATGGCTATAAGCTGAAATGACCAGAATCAATGTAGTAATTTTTCATCTAGTGTAAATATGTGAGGTCCAGTGTGCATAAATTTGTGGAATTTGGTCTAGTATTTGTGGTTGGTGAATGAACAATGTCTCTTAAATTTGCAATTTCTTCTATGCCCTTTGGAGAAGCACAAGAGATTTGAGTATGCTGCATACAATGTGGTTGTCTGATATTTTTTTCTTTTTCTTTTTACTTATTTATTTATTTTACTTAAGATAAACAATATAATGCTTAATAAATTAGTAGTCCTTGTTTTGTTAGCTTAAGATATTTCACTAATGCAATGGTGATACTGTTGGGCACTTAAACAAGTCACCTTCCAACTATTTGTTGGCGACTCTTTTGGCTCCTGAGCTGGATAAGTGTTCTTGGAACTTCATTAACATATTTATCAAAGTGTAGGACATGGCTACCTTGTCATTGACTAATTGTCATTCGTTGATATCTCTTTTAGGCTCTTGTCAAGAAAGATCCAATTAGAAGACAAGTTTTGCGTGTCAAGGGTTGCTTAGCTGGATCAAAAGCTGAAAATCTATTAGAACAAGGGGACATGGTTGTGGCAGTAAACAAAGAGTCGGTCACTTGCTTCCGCGACATAGAAAATGCTTGCCAAGCTTTGGACGAGATTGGCGACAATGAGGGGAAACTTAACATGACTATTTTTCGACAGGCAAGAAAGGGATATATGATCTGTGTCCCTTTTGTTCTCTGCTCTCATTCGCTATCCAACAACATTGTATGGCTATATATTGTAAGTGTCATGATGTGACCATGTTTTCTTTTTCTCTTCTCAGGGACGTGAAATAGATCTTTTTGTGGGAACAGATGTTAGAGATGGGAATGGTACAACACGTGTAATGAATTGGTGTGGTAGTATTGTTCAGGATCCTCATCCAGCAGTGCGTGCTCTTGGATTTCTTCCTGAAGAGGGTCATGGTGTGTACGTGGCTCGGTAAGAAATTTTTTTAGCTGCAAAGTTGTAGCTTTCCTTGATTTGGGACAGCCATGGGAATAGAATTTCGCGTGACGGGGTGGGATCTTAAGGCATTATGCTGCTTTCTTATAGAGTTTATATATGCTATAGCTCATCTGCCTCTAAGCTGGGTACAATACCTGCCTCTTTGCACATCTAAAGCCATGCTGCTCCTTTTTTCCTTTTTGCACAAGTAAACTATTTCGAGAGGCTCTGAAGGACAAAGGGTGCCCCATTTTTGCATCCTGTATGGACAGGAAGCCCTTTTATCTTTTATTTTTATTGTATTTTCAAATATCTGATGGGTGAATTCCCAATTCACATGGAAGCCTTGATATTTTTACCCAATGGGGAGAGATGAATGATGAGTGTAAGGTTGGGTTAGGACTAGCTTGCTAAGTATTTAATTATGTTTAGAAACAGCCTTCAGCCCTCGCCAGTAATAGCTGGTGGTTGCATTTTTCCTAGTTTCTTTGTAGTCCACTCATTTTTTTTGCCTTCTCCAGGAATATTAGGAGACAACATTGAGATATGCGTCAACTGATACTTTAATTTGGAGACAGTTGATAGGGCATGCATGAAAATATCAGCTTATGTATCATGACTGCTATGTTTTTTTCAGGTGGTGTCATGGAAGTCCTGCACACAGATATAGTCTTTATGCTCTTCAATGGATAGTTGAAATTAATGGGAGACCCACGCCTGATTTAGATGCTTTCATTGACGTGACAAAGGTATACCTACCTCCTTTCTCTTTGGAAGTAACCCTGGAATTTGTAGCTCTAGTATCAGAGGAAGACAGACTTGTGTTTGTTTTTTTTTTTTCTATTCCTTAATTACCGATTTAGATTACTGCTTAAATGTCACAACACATGGTTGTATTTATGGTGTTACAATTGATCAGGAAATAGGGCATGGGGAATTTGTCCGTGTAAGGACCGTCCACCTAAATGGGAAGCCTCGAGTGTTGACATTGAAGCAAGATCTACATTACTGGCCTACATGGGAACTCAGATTTGACCCCATTACTGCAATGTGGAGTAGGCAGACAATCAAGGCACTGGACTAGGAGTAGAGAAATGATCAGGGAGTGTGCTCTAGTTGCCTACATTTTCTTTATGAACAAGTACGACACGAGTATTCAGAGCTGCGCAATGCAGGTTCAACAATTAGGTGTCTGATAGTTCTAGAGCGGTGTTGTACCTTATAGCTTTCCTATTTGCAATCAGTGCAATTACATGTTAGAAAAACTAGTTATATGGTAGAACTGATTGCTTGGGTGGATGGGGGGGGGGGGGGGGGGTAAAACTACAATCTTTGGGGCTCTTTTTAATTTTATTCTTGTGTATTCATAATATAAGTTATGCCAAATTTGCTGCTGTACACGGTACATTCAATTTTTTAAAAAAGGATATTTCATTAGATGAATTATTAATCCTTAACCCGATAAAGGTGCAGACTCGATGCCCAACGGGTAACCTAAAACCCCCCATCTCTAGCAGCTGTACAGCTTTAAGAGCACCTGGTCTGTGGCCGGGAGTTCATTCATCATCGACGTCAGCAAGGATAGCCAACACCACATGCTGTGCTCAAGCTACCCTTTCAACGACAAGATCCAGATGAGATGGATAAAACTGAACCACAATACTATGACAGCGAGGACTTGGGCTAGAGCTGGACTAGCCGGGAACTAAGCGTGGCACAACGGGCACCCTTTCTCCTACTGCCCCTTGAAGTTCATTTGCAAGGGAAGCCAACTGCAACATGCAAGCCTGTCCAAGACCTCTGAACGCCCAACAGAAGTACTGACACATGCTAGGTACTAAACACTCGAAGAAAGGAGACTAAAACCAAGAACATGAACAGCACTGTAGAAGTAAAAATCAAAGACAAGCACAAGAAACATAACAAAAGAAAAAAGGTCGAAGACAAAGATGGGGAATGGGGGATGGTTGACGGCAGAGCCGGGCTTTAAATTAAAGAAACTTTTACTAAATTATTTTGTAAAAAAAAAAAAATTTAATAAATTCTTATAAAATTTTTTGCAATTTTAAATGGAAATTTTTTAAATTAAAAAAAATTATTTTTTTATTTCAAATAAAAAAAATATAAAAAAAAGTCAATTGAATTAAATTTCTATAAATTTAAGGGTTATAGAGGAGTTGATGAGATTCGTATACTGGAATATACCCCAATGGATTATATATTTTCATTGATAATTTTTAATTTTATTATTATAGATGATTATGATAAATTTTATTTAAATTTTATTAAAATTAATAATTAATATTTAACTGTTTCACTTATAATATAACTACACTTAATATTTTAACTGAAAATTAAAAATTAAAAAAATAAAATTTAAAATCTCTTAAATTTATTTAAATACACTTATTATCAGGTTAAGTTTATAAATACACTACACTTAATACATCTTGCACTTTAAGAGGATAAGGAGAAGGAGAAAAACAATACTAGGCAGAGTAATAATATGTCCTTAGGAAAAGCCATCATTAATTTAATAGAAACCTGTTTGTTGCTCAACAAATGGGGAATGAAGATCTATGTTACAGGCACAGCCATTCAGCCAAGCCAGAGTTACCAAATATATAGGAGAAAGCGACTCATTTTCTATTAAAATTGCAGACCAATGATTTTGTTGAGCAATTGGCAACTTTCACATCCATTGCTAGTCCATGATATATGTTGATTTGAAGTCCCTTTTGTAAGTTATTAGAATTTTGAACGGAAAGGTAAAGTTAATAAACGAGTTCAAAGATAAGATTCCCTAAATGAGAGCAGACTCATTTGAGATTGGATTAACAATTGCAAACATGTTAGAATAAATCATTTAGTTAGTGTGGCAGATAAGAGGGGCCTGCCCAATCCTCCGGAGTTGTAGAGCAGTAGTCAGTATGATTTGGAAGCAAGGGAAGCTTCATTTATCACACTTGCAGCCTCCTGGCTCCAGCAGACAGCAGTGGCCATCACTGACTCAAGCTCCCACCTACTCCCTCCAAAATAATTGCCCCCATCCATAAATACGCACCAATTTCTTTATGCCACCCTTACCCCACCCTCAATTTGTTTAGAGTTTCAAAGTTAAATTGAAGTCAAATTTCTAAATCCATAATTGCAATTTGTGGCCAATTATTTCATTAAGGTTTTTTTTTTTAATATATATAAAACATGATAAACTTCTTTTATGCTTAATTAATTTCTATACATCCACTCATCCATTAGGCATTTAAGTTGAAAAGAAAAGAAAGTAAAGTATATAATCAAGTTTGATAAACTGACTGATTTTTATTTGCAATTGACTGATCAATTAAGCTGATAATACTATGATAGTGTGTTTTGGAACCCTCTGATTCGTTGCTCAAGACAGATTTCGTTTTCATTAAATTAAATGGGTGTATTAAAAATTTGATAGTGTAATAACGCAAAAGATATCAATCCCAAATATATTGAACCAATCTCATACCCACTAACGGATATAGGTCCTAACTACTTGTTAGTTATAGAAATGTATGCAGAAAAATAATAATAATTAAGATTTTGTTTAGTTGAAATAATTTAATTAAAAATTTTGAGTTTTTAAACATGTTAAAATTGTATCTATTTGATTGATATTTTTGCTTGACTTATTCCATTTATTGAGTTCGGAATGTAGAACACCGTACTGATAAAATTCGGAATGTCTAACACCGTAGTGATAAAAATGTTATCGTAAAGATTAGACAGAGAGTGCTTTACAGGACCCTTATGTGTGGGATTATTATTCTTACATACACTAGTTGGGAGCTGTTGATGAAACCAAAACAAGGCAAAACCAGTCAAACTTCTCAATCAACTAAACTTGAGAGGCTATAATTTCGTAAGAACCTGATCAAGTGCGCATGAGTGCACTGAACTAAAAGTGCATGTGACAAAACTTGTGAAAAGTTGAAAGCATCTATTTCCTTACTTTCCATCATCTAGTAAGTTATTGAAAAGTTTACCTCCATTACCGATTTGAATCAAATAAAATATAAGTAATAAATAATAAGAATTTTCTTTTTAGTTTTGGTAAAAATTAAGTGGTGGGCGAAATTAGTATTGAAGAAATTAAAAAAAATGAAATATTATAAGTTTACCTGCTTGATATACTGGATAAATATGATAAACATTTAAATGGAAGAAGATTCTTTTGATATTAAAACAATATTATGGTCTAATTAAACCAAGAACTAGACCTAATTAAGAGAGAGAGACTTAACCACAAATTATTATGATCATCAGATTATGACAAAGAGTAGAGCTCCAAACCCAGCCAAAAGCAGCAACTTTGCAACAGCATTCTGTGTAGCAGCGCTGTAAAAATTCCAATTATCATAAGAATCAGTTACATAAAAATTCCCAGGCACACCGGTCACATAAATGAACCTTGGCGGTGGAGGAGGCAGAGGAGGACAGTATGAGGACTTTGGTGGTGGAGGAGGAGGAGGAGGCAGAAGGGCACATGGGTTAACACAAGGGCATGATTCACACTTTATTCCAGTATCTGGTTCTTGGGGCACTAACGCTTGGTCAAGGTTGTTGGTCACAATAGCACAGCTTGGAACTGCAAATAAAATGAAGAAAAGAAGAAGAGCCATGAGAAGCATCTGAGGGTTCATGGAGAAGTGAAGCTATGAAGCTTGAAAGAGGAGAGGCGAGGAGAGAGGCAGGGTTATAAAAGAGGTTAAGGCATCATACGTTGGGGCCTGGGGGGGGGGGGTGCATGGACAGTGCACAAAGACACAGGCAGAGGCAGAGTTATTAGGTGGTTAGGTAAATTTAGTTATTTCGAGAAACGCAAAGCTGAATGTGTTTGCAATGTCTTGAAAGCGAATTGCATGTGGATGTCGTAAATGTAGGGGACCCTATTTCTCTTCTTCTTCTTCTTCTTCTTCTTTCTCTTTTTCTTTCATTATACAGGTTAGGCATGCAAGGGGTTTGTTGGCTAATTTAATTAGAGGTAAAAAGTTATGGTTTTTTCTTTTTCTTATTTACTATTTTTTTTTTAAAATCGTGTCGATTCTATGACAAAATATTTGATAGTGCTAGGCTGGTATTATTCTTCTAGCTGTTTCATTCAACTTTTGGCTTTCAGTTGTCTCTCAAAACAATGTTTTCGTGTCTAAATTATATTTTTTTTAATTAAAGTTTTATTATAATCAATAAAAAAAAAAAAGAGTAAATTCATTGCTAACTGAATTAATCTTTGAAATTTATGTATCTGATACTATAATACTCAGCATGTCTATCAACCAATTATCAGGTAATTAAACCTACCATATGCATATAATGCAAAACAAAAATAAAGCAAAAATTAATGATAAGATGAGATAAGTTGCTTAGCATATAGGCTAAGCTTTTCCTAATCAAATAAGTGTATGCGATCACTTTCCAACCAACTACTGCTGGATGCCAAAGTAATAACAGAATCTGATCACCAATATCAATTAACTATAATCTCACCCTATCAAAAATCAAGTTATGAAAGTGGGTGATAAAAGAGTGGAACAGCAATTTTTTTTTTTTTCAATCAGGAATAATCTAATTATGTGAAAATGCGTTTTTCCAAGTGAAAAAAAAAAATTAAAAAAATAAGGATAATTTGATTTTACAGCTTTTCTTTTAGAATGGTGTCTGTTAAGACAAGCTAATAAGGATTGCTCCAAGTAATAATATATATATATATTTCAAAGACAAAAAGCGAATCATATGCCCTTGGTAAAAAGATGAAAAAGCAAAAACTTTTTAATTGAAGGCAATGAACCATTCTTTAGTAGCAGAATGAATTCTCCCAACCAAGCAGCCAGCTGAGCTGAGCTGAGGAATATTGTTGTGGAATATTTTTTTTAGCCAATGTGTGGAAGTTATCTATGTACAGCACTTGAATAAAACCTTCATGAAATGAATGAAGAGTGATGGATTCGAGAATGGTCCAGATGATCTGGGCAACTCTCGTCTCTAATGAATGACAATAGACCACAGAGACATTTGTACGCCCAAGCCCACCTGCACAGCCATCAGCTGTCTGCTATTCCAAATGAACAGGGCCAGTTAACCAGTCTTTATTTAGTGATTGGCCTTTAGGTTAAGTTGAACCAGATGTAATGCTGGGCCTCCCATTAAATAGACCGATGACCCAAAACATTTTACAATAGAAAAAAAAAAAGAGCTGCAAACGTGTCATTCCTTGACCTGAGCGGACACAACACGTGTACACTTCGGTTTTCTCTGGTGACAACACGTATCACTGTCACCGACCCTCACAGCCTTGCTTGTCACCTTCTCTTCTCATCGGTCATCTCTATATATTAACAAGTGAATTGACAGTTTCTTAGCAGATTGAAGTTGGCCTTTGGTTGAACCGTGCAAGCTATCTTCTCTATTTCTCTCTTATTTCTGTCTCTACAGTTCTCACTAATCTCTTCTTTTCTTTTCGTCCTTTGGAGCCTTAGTCTTGTTGCAGTAATATTTTCTTTTCATCCAACAATATGGCTGGGATTCCTGTATGTATCCAATGTGGAACGACTGCCAACCCTTGTCGATGCAAGGTGGTCGGCCCAACTCTTGGGTTCTTGGCGTTTGCTGCAGCGGCGATCGTGGAATGGCCTGTGGGTGCTTTTGTTTACCTGTTTAGACACAGGAGTGGACGCAGGATCATGGCCCATCCAGCTACCGTTATTTATCCTTCGGTCACCACTGCAATACCCATTTAATGCTTTCTTATGATCACGCAACCATCTTCTTCTTCTCTTTTTTTATTTCCTAAGCAAGCACACGTGTCTTACTTGAGCTTGGGTGTGTTTTATCAGTGTCTGTTGGTCTTGAAAATATGAAATTTAATAATATTGCTTCGTACAAGCAATACAATGATGCTATTTTGTTACTTGTCAAATGAGTTCAATTATAAAGTTCATCTTTTAAAGAAGTTGAAGGGATTTGTTTATATATCTTTTGAGGTTATATGTTATTATACTGAAAGTTATGTAAAACAATATTAGCAATGATCCTGGAGATGGATGCGCGAATTTCGCTTAATTTATAAACAGAAGTCATTGCAGTTTGCTGTAATTGACAAAGCAACTTTGCATACGGTCAGGTCCGTCATAAGCATGTGCTTGCCATGCCACAGCTGCAGTCTGCAGAACTTGGTTGGCCATCGTCTACTATCTCAAATTGCCTGCTGCTGCTCAATAACTTAATAATATACAATTTTGTAATGGAATATTTCGTACGTGCGTCTACACCTTCAATTCATTTTCTATGTATATTTTTGTAGAATTTATTTAAATTAAAAGATGAATTTCCCTTCTGTTTTTTTAAAATTCCTTCCTGTTTTAGAAGATTCACTTTTAACTCTTGGTTAAGATAGCCATTTCATTTTAACACTAATTTATCGTCGGAATATTTTGACCGAGGGTCGTCTTTTTTTTTTTTTTTTTTAATTTTATTTTGCTGCTGAGGTTCTTGTTGGGGACTGGTGGTGTCAGTTTATTGCGCTTGGTTGGACCTTGGGACTAGAGTTATTGGGTCAGTCCATGCACAACACTTGGCCCAGACCCCTGCCACTGAAATCATTTTTTAAAAAAATGTAAAATTCGATACGTATTCGATTTGAGCACAAACTCTATTTGTATTTCTTGCTAAATTAGAAATATAAAATAATAATTTTTTTCAGCCAAAGGTAGCTTATATTTCGATTCGGTTCGGTTGTTTCTGGCTAGTGGGCCAATTTCTTGATGCAGAGCAGAGATGTTGAATTTACCCACCTCTAGTAATTAGTACCTCGTATAAGATGGAACACAAATGACGCGAATTTTTTTCTCAACAATGGAAAAAAAATTTGATTACTAATTAACACAGGTGTACAAGGCCTAAGGTTAATTAAAAAAAATAAATAAACAAAAGAGAGATGCTTTTTTTTAATAAAACAAATGAGAGATGCAGAACAGAACCATAGCCCAGAATGAGAACGAGTCAACTGGGCGATTTCTCGAAAGATTTTTCCTTGGTTAGGACATTTTTCCAGATTTCTATATCTATGAGAATGGATATACATGTACATGTGGATTCGGTGACATAACAAGCATGCTTGAAAAATGCTCAATTCTGCCCTTCTCTTGAATCTTTATGATCAGTGCTAATGGGAGGCTACTCCTAATCTGATTTCTCCTCCTTCTGGACTAAAACTCACTCGCTTCTGCAAAATTTATATAAACAAAACAGAGGGTTAACAATGCTTTCAAGTACTTTGTAATTAGTTGCTAATCAGGGGAATTTCCCTAAGAGCATGATGTTTGTAGGTCACTTTCTGATTCTGGCACAAAGGACAACCAAACACTTGGTGGTTGTAACGTTTCATAAAAATTGTTGTATTTCCCAAAGAAATGTGACCCACTTGTACCTATAAAATGATGATTCATGCCATAAATTGTGCCATAATTTAGGCACTAGGATTTGACTTAACCCCCATTTCTTTGATTGTCAAATTGTGTCCATTGTTATGATTTAAGGAGGTTGAGAGTAGGAATTATGTCATCTTCATTACCCAGAATGCTTGCCATTTCTCAAAGCATACATATATAATTACGCACACATAATACTTAATTATACTCTGTATAATTACATATATACATATTGGAGACAACTCTTTTCTTTAAACATTTTAACTTGGATAAATTATGGCTACTTGTAAAAATCTCCCTATTCCTAAGATGTGGCAACAAGTTGGTAATAAGCTCTGAGTACCAGTTATGAGATGCAATTTAACATAGAACCTTCTTAGTATATTACCATTATCAATTGATTAAGTTTCTCTTAATTGACGGCCATGTATGTGTACAAGATGAGCAAGCAAGACAGGTTGGATTAAATTGATCAAGTTCAAAGAAACCATCCATACCTCACGTGGCTTCAAATTCTCTCCTATGCTACCAAGTTCTGGCCTCCATTGACCTTCCCTTCGGTCAGCATCGCGGCCATTAATTTCGCCGGAATTTCCCAAGAAAAGATCAACAATCTTTTCAGCCACCTCTGATTCGTCTTTGCTCTCCTCGACCAGTTTTTCAACTTGAGCCTTAGGAAGCCTCATTTTCAGCCGGACCGGAGAAGGCCCATCAGGAACTTGAGTAGACAACGATCTAGCAATAGAAAGGTCAGAAACAGATCTCCGAGACAGCATCAGGCACTCAAGCCTGTCCTTAGCACTCATGTAAATTCCAGAGCGTACCCTCCTGGTGTTCCTGCTTGTGTTTTTCTCTTCAGGAAACTTGGGCAATTCTACCAGGAAATATATTTTCTTTGGCTTTAGTTCCTGTTCAGAATCTAATGGTTTGGCACGGACACCAAAATGCTTAACGGCCTCCGAATCCAGAAGCACATGTCCTGGGTAGTCCTTGACGACGTCACATGCCCTCGCTGGAGTCTTTAACTTGAACGTTTCACCGTCAATCTTCATCACCTTTGCCTTCCTTCCTCTGCCTATGCTGTTTCCCATCTCTATGTTTGATCTCTCAAAAATAAGCAGCTCCAATAAGAAAATATCGTGGCAAAAAAGACATTTATATATATATATATGTGTGTGTGATTTGAGATGTCCGGTATAGAAAGGGAGCGATGCTGAAAAAAGGGTTACTACAGTATAATTAAATTTAAGTTTGGTGTGGTGTGAATATGAGAATTCCTTTTTATTAGAAATTTCTAAGAAAGTCATGTGAAATCTACACAAGGGGAAAACTCAAATTCCACCATCACAAATAATTTCTGTTGTTATTTTTTTTTTTGTTAAAAAATCCATCATGTATAAGTTTTCTTGTTGCTTCAGATTAGTAATTAATTTTGGTTTATGTAATTTGTTAACAATTACGGACTCTAATAAAATTATCAACTTTTCATAAAATTTATATTTTCCATTAATCATTATTAAAATTATTAATTGTCTTAAACAGTAATAATTAAGAAAAAAGCCTTTAAAAGAAAAATCAAGACATTGTTTGTTGGTGTGATATATATATATATATATATATATATAATTAGAAGGATTACATCAACTTTTTTATACTCCCATTAAGCAAGGGTTGATGGATTGGGATAATATTATCCTTGATATATTTTCATGCAAAAAGTAATGATGGTGTGGGGATAACTGGACCCCTCCAATGGATAAGCATTGCGAGAAATAGCAGCTTCCGCATTCCGATGTCCAGCGTGCTAACCTCAGAGGTGGATTACGATTGAGAAAAGAAAAATGCATAGTTCTCCCTCAATCGATTTAGCTTTTTTATTTGAATTCCCTCGGATCTCTAAATTATAACAAAAATATTTTCAATTAAACAACGATTTGTTTTTAATTAAACATAATATGAAATGAAATAATAATAATAATATTAATAATTCTGCTTAAAGCAATAATGTTTAGTTAACAAAAAGATTTTTAATTGGAATTGGATATGTGGGAAAAGGGAGGGTGACATAATTATCCACCGTCGGTGGGTTTTGCAAGCGATATATTTGGATTATTATAGACATGGCCAAGAATTAACCAAAGTTGAAGAGGTAAAGGAAATAATATATTTAGTTGATTAATCCGTTTAATTTGAATCGTAAAAGTTGGATTTTTGCTTAGTCTTGTCATTGTCATTGTCAGTTTTATGGTAAGATCATCACATGGTATCTTCTTGGAAGTATAGAGAAATAGAGATATAGTTTTTCATTTATAAGGTATTCGTTAGGACAAATGCGTGCATAGGACTCGGTTTGGTCAAACGTTTGATTTGGCATTCCAGCGAGGTTCTAGAGAACCAAATGCCGTTGCCATGCTATAATAATGGAATGGTCAATCATATCACACTTCCCTAAACGGCGGATTTTCTTTTAGGATAGAATATATGAATAGATCAAAATCTTATGCGGGATTATTTATTTATATGAGGTTTATCTTTTGAAAAGATAAATTTCAAATTGATGTTATTTTATATTGAGAAAATTAAAATGCATTACAAATAAGACGGTAATAGGTTTATCATTATTATATTTAAAATATTTATAAAAAATTAAAAAATTTTACAATATTAAAAATAAGTATGTATGTTCTGCTCTTTCTATGCTCTTGCAGATTTTCTTTAATTTTTGGTTCCTTGTGTTAAAGATCATTGTAAAATAACAAAGAACAGAAAAATGGAGAGAAGGAATTTTTCTCATATATACAATTCTTATGAACACTCTAGAAAGAATCACAGCAAAGAATGACCTAGAAGAAATTACAACAAAAAGGATAGCTCATTATATAGCTGTGAGAGCTAAGAGAGGAATAAATCACGTCAATCATTCTTCTGGAAGCAAAGAGAAGAATTATGAAACGGCGTTGGGTTCTTTGTAGCCCAAAACGCAACATCTTACTGCTTTAGTGAAGTGCTCCGTTTTATTCGTAAAACACACAATTTTAGTATTCTCAACACCCCCTCTCAAGAGGGAGATGAAGAGATGTCCAGAAGTCCCATCTTGCGCAGAAGTAAATTGAATTGTGATGCTCCCAAGGATTTGGTGGACAAGTATGCGATCTGAAGGCGAGAGGCTATGTGTAGAGGCTGAATGAAACCTCAGTTTGAGCAGTTTTTGCACGATGTGACAATCAATGTTGAAGTGCTTAGTCGTGAGGTTTAATATTAAATTTATGCAATATATCTTTTATCCATCTAAGCTCACAAACGGTGAAAGCCATGCTTTTGTACTTGATAAGATTTTGGATTTATGACGAAGTATAAACTATCAAATACTTTAATATGTAAATAATTTGATCTTTTTCCAAATAAAATTTCATGAGGAGTTTTTTAATTCAAAATAGAATTTGGTGTAATATTTATGAGATGTGTGACCGTTAAAATTGATTCTCTTCAAAAATATTTTGGCAACTGTGATTGGAACATAAGAATTCTAGCAATGCAAGTTGCTTGTATTTCCTCTCTACTCACCATTGTTATGGTGTGTATGGATATATTTTTTGATGCAAAATATATTTTCTTTTAAAAAATTGAGCACACAATTTATTTACAAATTCTGTTCCAGACCTTATGATTATTTTCTGAAACTGTTTTGTCCCATCATTATGAAGTCATGTAAAGTATCAAAAACTTTAATTTTATTTCTTAATAAGAAAGTCCAAGTTACTATAAAGAAGTTATCTACCACAATAAGAACATATTTAGTGTCACAGATTGTGTGTAAAGTGTAAAGTCCCTACAAGTCAATATGCATTAATTCAAGCATAGAGGTAGATATAAGTCTTTGTTGCTTAGTCAAAGGCATATCTCACACACAGTTGGATCACTATTTACATGTATCTCAGGAATATGATAAAGCTTGGTATTTGAGGAATAACCCATCCTGGCATGTTAAAAAGTATTTTCATCTTTGCTGGATGTTCTGCAAATTTTATTTAGTAGAGGTAGTTTCCATATATGTAGATAACTCCTTTTGGGCTGAGAATCCAACTTGTATAAGCCATCTTGTAGGGTTCCAGTAGCTAATGCTTTACTGGTCTGAAAGTCCTGCAAAATGCAATAGGTATTAGTGAACAGAACTGTGATGTTTGAGTCTTGTGTTAATTTGCTTATTGAAGGCAAATTATATTTGAAGTTAGGAGTAAACAAAACATTATGAAGGATAAAGTTAAGTTTAAGGGGTATGGAATCAGTAGGTGTTTGCCATTGGAAAATTTGATAAAACAGTTGATATTCAGGTTAGTGGGTTCAGTGAACAGAGAAAAATCATAGTACATATGGGTTGTAACTCCTGTATCTATCATTAATCTTATGATTATTAGAGTAGCAAATTGTTTCAGAACCTGCAAAATCATTAAAGGCAACACAACCAGCTTCATTCACACTTGAGGTACCATGCTGGGTCTTCATATACTTCAGGATTTCATGCTGCACTTATAAAATGTTTGATAGTTCATCATTTCTGGGCTTCATGAGATCAAGAGGAGACTCATATTACTGTGATACAGCAACAACCTTCTCCTTGTTTTTCTCTTTAAACCATTCAGGATATCCATATAGCTTAAAACAAGTATCCTTAGTGTCTTGCAATACAAGCACTTAAAGGCATATCTGATGAAGCTTGCATCTGTCTTTTGCTCATTTACTGCAAGGATTATGGACATACTCTAAGTTAGGTAATTACTGACATCCAGTGTTATAGTGATAAGGGTCATTCCAGGGTGATTATAAAGGTATCTGAGTTATAAAGGTTGAGATATTATCTCCAACCTTGTTTTCAGCAGAGGTTTTGATGCCAGAGGTAGTAGAGACGAAAAGAGGGTTAAGGTTCAGAAGTAACAGCAGGAGAGAAGGAATTTTTCTCATATGTTATTATTTTGGGTGCCCACACATATATATACAAGTCTTTTGAACACTTTAGAAAGAATCACAACAAAGAATGACCTAAAAGAAAGGAAAGCCCATTATACAGCTGTGAGAATGAATCAATCATTCCTCTGGAAGCAAAGAGAATAATTATGAAACGGCGTCGGATTCTTTGTAGCCCAAAGCGCAACATTTTACTGCTTTAGTGAAGTGCTCCATTTTATACATAAAATACACCGTTTTAGCATTCTCAACAATCATTATAAGGATAAATTGGTAAAATGCACACTTATGCATTTATACAACACTAATTATGAGACAAATTAATTAATGCATGGAAGTTAACTCATCATCATCCGTTTCCCCCAACTAACTTTCATTTTTCATTTGTTTCAATATAAAGGGTAATTTAGTTAACTCATGCAGTATTTTATTACAATTTCTGTGATTTATTTATTTTTTTAATTATCATATAAAAATATTTGATAAATAAAAATGGACGGATAAAATAATTTAATAATTAAATATATAAATAAAGATATAATAAAATTTATTGTTATGAGTATTATAACTGTTTTTTTTTTTTTTAATTCATATGAAAATATCATAAGCCTTGCTTGAATTTATTCTCAAGCTAAACTTCGTGCAATTAAGAATCACATGCTGTAGATGAGATTTTCCCTCCTTGGAGGGACAATTAAAGTTCCTATCTCTTTCATCCTTCATTTCATATCACACTGAATAATTCAGTAATTAATAATTTAATTTTACTGAAAATATAACGCACTGTTAATTAAATTAATTAAATATGTTATGCATTCTCATGAGGTTTTAAGTTTAATTATCAGTTAGAACTAATAGTTAACTTATAATAATAAAAAAAAATATGAAAAAAAAAAAGATGTTACAAAAATCCATTGATGCATTCTCAAAATACAGCTATAACTTAGGCATGAAACGAAAGAAGATAAACTGAGCAATAGAAAGCAAAAGTGTACGTGATCATATCCATCCTTTGTTTTCTTCGTATCATAATTAAAAGCACGCTATTCCTTGGCAGCTAGTCATTTAATTATATTTAAATGCATCAAAATTAGGTTTACAATTACTAAATGATCTATAACTAATATCAGTAAAAGACTCTTTCTTCTAGCTTAGTTAACCTTTTTAAATTTTAATTCCCACTAAAGCCACCAGGAAAGCTTAAATTAATGTATTTGGATTGCTGGCTATATATAGCTAGCTAGCTAGCTCACAAGAAGAGAAGTAGAGCAGGTAATGTTTCGCTTCGTACTTCACCAGTTGCAGAAGCATCGCAATTTTCTGGCCTAGTTTCCAAAGTTGCAGTATTAACAGCAGGAGAAGGAACAGCAATGTTGAGGTCAAGATTTATATCAGAAGAACCAGCACCAGTTTCATCCTCTTCGAGAGAACTTGGTGCATCAGAAGTCCTATCATTATAATCGCCCTTAGATTTTTTGGTTTTACATATATTTTCATCAACAGGAGAAGAAACTCTCTCTGGTTGGGGACGTGGAAGAATTTGGTTAAGGCGATGATTGTTTGGGTCCATTCCCATGTTTATTAGTTTTTTCCTCAGATGAGAGTTCCAATAGTTCTTCACCTCATTGTCTGTCCTCCCCGGCAGTCGCCCAGCTATCAGTGACCACCTAACAGGCCACAAACATGATTCCGTTACCATTCTACCTTGACCTTATACACTTGTGTGCATGTGTATGTGTATATATATTATATCTATACATAAGGGTTTTTGTATCAAACTCATGAACCCTAATTATAATTGTTACTTTATAGAAAGAAAAGAAGAGAAGACTCAAATTTGGGATTTTTCTTAAACCGAGGTGTTTTAGCAAAAGGTTTGGGTTTGAGAAATTGTGATCTGTCCATAAAAAGAGAGGCCGGAGAGGAAAAGTACCTGTTGCCAAGGAGAGCATGGAGCCTGATAATAAGGTCCTCCTCATCTTGAGCAAAGTTGCCTCGTTTGATGTCTGGCCTAAGATAGTTTATCCATCTTAACCTGCAACTTTTGCCACAACGGTGCAATCCTGAATAATTAATTTACCTATAAAGTTAGCATATTTAGCGCACACATATTAAAGTTTTTTTATTATTATTATTCTGGTAAAACCCAAAAATTAAAAATACCTGCGGCCTTAGGGAGAGAACGCCAGCAACCTTCACCATGAGTTGTAATGTAATCGATGAGCTTCTGGTCTTCTTGCTTGGACCAAGCTCCTTTGTTGTTCCCTTCTTTATCACAGCAAGGTTTTCTCATTTCTTTCTTTAGTTGCTCTCTCTTTCCTTGTGAAGTTTGAAGCCCTCCAGAGATTGGAGAAAAGCGAGACAGAGGGAGAGACGCCCATTCAAAGACTGAGTGAGTAAGTTCATTTGCAGTTATTATAGATGTAGCTGAGAAGGACCGGAAGGTTGACTTGGACTGGTGGTTTATGGTGTGTAGGTGGAGGTTCGCAAATGCCCCATGCCCACGGTAACGGAACAGTATGACTGGATATATCATTTCAGTCTCTTGCTTTTTACCGTTAAGTATCTGTCTCTTTCCCATTTAAGAATTATTGATCACTCTTAATTACGAAAAAATGTTATAACACATATTATAGCTATTCATAATCAATGGATAACGCATAAAGAAGGATGATGACATTATTTACCACAGCTAGAAAAGAAAAGAAAAGAAAAGAAGAAAAGAAAAGTGGAAAGCTCTAGCTAATTAATTTTTGGCTTTGGCTGGTGAGGGAATCGATTTGCCTACTACCATACTTCACACACAAATTGGGTAGTTAGGTAGATGGGTTTTAAATTTCAAACTTCAAATTAGGTTAAGTGTGGTCTTTATTGGAGTATTAATTCAGAAATAATTAGGCCAACTTAGCAGAAGAGTACTGAGTTATAATTAACATTAAGAATTAAGTGGTGGGGATTTCACAATTTTTATCTCAGAATAAATATGAACATTCAGCTCCTACAGTATTGCAGTTCATGAGTTTAATCAATAGCTTATTTATTTTTCTTGGTGTGTTGACGGGAAAGATCGAAGTTCTTCATCTATGTTAAAATTTTCTGAAAGCTCCTAATTGGCATTTATGCTTCCACACATCTGAATCCAATTATTTTTTATAGGAAATATATATAATATAGAGGAAACCTAATTAATAACACTAATTTATCCCATTGTAAGAAAATTGAACATTTTGCATGACAAAGCTCTTGAGATATAATAATACAAGTGAAAAAAGCTGATAATATATTTGTAGAGAGAGTTTGACTTTGAAAAAGGCCTGTACTTAGGATTTGATTGAAAATTTGCAAAGGTTTGACAAAATCTTAGCTATAAAATATAGGATTTCTTCTCCTCTAAGACAAATTATATAGATAAATAAATGTATAAAAAAAATTTCACACACATCTGTGGCCTCTCACTCTCTCTCTCTCTTAAATTTCTGAGTTAGACTGGTTGGTTTATGGCCATCTAACAGTCATGCCTATTTCTCCGATTATCCTGTATAATTCTTTCTTAGGCGTTTTCTTTTTTTTTTTTTTTTTTCTTTTCTAATATACTTTCTTTGTACTTTTTATCATTTATTTAATAATAGCTTGCTGAGACATTAATGTAAGATTAAAATAGAGATTGTGATGAGAGTATAAGAATTTGAATTAATTAATTAATAGAATAAAGTAGTGGGTTGGATTAGTGGGTTCAATTTTACGCTTAATTTAAGCAATTGTTTCAAAGTAGGGTTGTAAAATGGCTTGAAAAGCATATGCAGAAGCTTCTTTTGTATAAAAAAAAGCATGAATCCTAACCAAGGATGGTGCTTCCAGTAATCATTCTCTCTCTCATTGCTTCCAACGAAGATTAATTATATTTATGTCCTTTCATATGATTGCCATATGCCCATATTATAATCAGCAATAAATAATCTAAAATCTATATATTAATTAAATGATATTAAAATTTAAATTAATTAATGTTTACATGTTACATTTCAAAGCAATTGAATATTTTTCTTTAAAAATTCCACAGTCTCAAACAAAGTTAAATATTAGAAAAATCACATTGAGACAGTTCAAAAAAACCATGTATTTAATATAAAATTAAACAAAATAAACTGTAGGGATATTAAATTTTAGAGAAATTTATTATTTAGTCCTTGGATATTATTATTATTAACAAGTCAGTCCCTTCATTTTTAAAACTTTATTAAAATATTCTTATTTTTTCTCTGTCAACGAAATAGTCATTCCGTTCTCATTTCCATTAAAATGGATGAGAAATGAAAGAGAAAATTTTTAAAACTCAATTTTGCTCTTAAATAAAACCCCTTATTTAATTCCTAGGTATTGTCATTATTAACAAGTCAGTTTCTATATTTTCAGAAATCAATTAAAACGTCCTTATCTTTTTTCAGATCTATTAAAATATCTTTATCTTTCCTCAGATCTATTAAAACGTTTTTATCGTTTTTTCCTATCAACAAAATAGTTCTCTTTCTCCTCCTCTTCTTTAAAAAAGAAGAAAAAGAAAAAGATGAAGATGATAATAAAGAAGAAAAAGAAGAAAAAAGAAGAAGAGAAAGAAGGAGGAGAAGAAAATGATAATGAAGAAGAAGAAGAATTGCCTCCTTTTTAAAGAAGAAAAAAAAAACAAAGAAAAAGAAGAAGAGAGGAAGAATCGAAGGAGAAGGAGGAGAAGAGAATGGGTAATTTTGTTTTTTGTTATATTTTTAACAGTAAAAATAGACGGAAAGACTATTTCGTTGTGAGAGAAAAAAGATAAGAATATTTTAATAAATTTCTGAAAATACAAGTACTGACTTATTAATAATGGCAATACGCATAATTAAATTATAAATCTTCCTAAATTTTATTAATTTTTAATCGAATATAATTTATTTTGTTTTTATTAAAAAAATAATTGAAGAGGATTACATTACAAAGACACAAAGTGGTTAAGTTGAAAAGAAAGATTTTGAAAGTTATTTTATTTTAATGTATTGGGATCGATTATGATATAAAGTTACAAAAAGTATATACGGCGGTAATTAATAAAAAATTAGAACAAGATTAAAAGCTGGTTTGTTGTGGCCGTCTAATTATATGGTAATTATTAATTAATTAAAAAAATTATATTATAAGGAAATTAAGGATAAGATTATTACCAGTATTTCTTCATGCGTCGTTGCATCACTCCACTCAACTTAAAGCCACAAATTGGGGGATTGTCTTGAAAATCGAAGACCCCCAAATTTGATATGTATACATAACAATAACAACACTTTAATTACATATTAACCAAAAAAATAAAAATTGAAAGAGAGATAGAGAGAGAGGCAACACAAACATACACAAGGAACTGGAATTGCTTACAAAAAGAAAAGCAAACCCATTTTGCAGAAATTCATGAAAAGTTATTACATGACAGAACATGCATGGACATTATCATCACTAAAGACAGATACAAAGTTGTCCTCAGCAGCATTAGATGCTGGAAAAGCTTGCACAACATTGCGAACATAGCCTGCTGGTGCCTTTTTGTCATAGGCACCCGCTGCATATGGATAGTAAACTAGATGTTGAGGTATATATGGCCAAAATTCTGCTCTCTTTCCTGTGCTCTTCACTCTCTTTAACACCTTGTTTGGATCAACATATCCGCTTACTACTACCCTGCTTTGTTTTCTGTTCACTTCCACCGTCTTTACACCTGCATATACACATGCATGGATATGGGTGTTTTGTTATACCTAGTGATTTTTTTAGTATAAATAAAAGGAAAATAGATGAAAATAAGATAAGGAATCTAGATATATGGGATTTAATAAACATGATGGAAATATTGGAGTATGCAGATACGTGGAGGCGTAACAACAAAAGATTCTAGCAAGCTCCATCTATCTAAGAGCTCTTACACGGTTAACTTGTCAGTTGTCATATTGACGAAAAGATAATATTCTTACAGGTAGTATATTGTGTTTCTCATCTTTTCTAAGGGTCACAGCAGATCAGTTGTTTCCGGTTACGATATTTTGTAGAGATCAAAGAAAAAAGAGCTTATATTTTTTTCTTAGAAATGGTGCTTTTTATTCTTTTTTTTTTAATCATTTTTAAATTTTCCTTTAATTGGGTGATTGCTTCTCTGACATGTCACTGCGAGTATTATGATTCGGAAAGACAAAATTCATCTCAAGTGAAGCAAGAAGCACAGACAAAGAGAGAGAGATGGAGAGCTTCACAGAAGAACCTTTCATGGTGCTAACAGCGTTTTTAACTCTTCTTTCGCAGCCATCACAGTCCATTTTCACTTTGATTTCAACTGTCTGGAAAACCAGAAAAACACAGGAAACCCATATCTTTTAGAGAAAAAGATATACTGACTTAGTAGTTGAAGAAGCAACACAGGCGAGAGAGAGATGGTCGCTTTTACAGATAAAAAACAAAAGGAAGTGGAAAAAGGGTAGAAGCTAATAATTAGTACCTGCATTGGTTTGCGTTTGCTTCTTGTGGTGGTGACAGTACAAAAGTTAGAGAGGTAATCAAGAGCACCCATCTTTGCTTCTCGTTGCTAGAAAGAAATCAGGCAAACAGAGAGAGAGAGAGAGAGAGAGAGAGAGAGTGATACGAGGGACATAATGAGAATGAAAGGCATGGTATATATAGGAAGTTGTTGTTAGGTAAAACCAGAGTTATGAACAGAGTATTGTCCAGAAAATTAGAGTATTTTTAACCCAGAAAATTATAGATTCTTTGGTGTATGGGTGTCATATATATATATATATATATATATATATATATATATATATATATATATATATATTTTAATTTAAAAGGTTCAAACTCAATACCTCAATAGCTTACTTAGATAGAATCTAACTCTTTGTATTAATCTAATTTACGAGATAAAATTAATATTTTTTTTATTTTTTTTATTTTTTATTTTTTTTTTTGACTTCAAAAAAAAATTAATATTTTTTTTTAAATAGAGATCGGAAATCGAAAAGTGGAATTTGAAATTTCTATACTTATATTATTTACCACCCACTAAATTAAGTACGTGAATACAATATATTATTTTTTTTTATTTAATGATTGATATTATAAATTTTGAAATAAAATTATAAAGGAAATATTTTTTTTTATAAAATTTTAACTAAGCGTGTATGATTTACTTCTAATGAAACTAAACGGTAAAAATAGACTAATGATTACAACAAAACAAGAAAATAGTGTATTTTTAACAGAAGAAAATAATGAGTATTAAATGTGTGTTTATTAAGGAGAAAGAGCCCACAAACCATGCATGCTAATAAAGTGCCTGGATTGGAAATCATGCTTTTGGATTTCCTTAATTGTTTATTGTCTAATACAGTTCTCTTCTGTTAGCTTTCATCTTTGTTCAATTATCTACATTAAATAATCTCCCATTATTTATATAAATATTTGGTTTATACTATCCAAAGTTTGTACTATTTTCCTCTTTTCAATTTGAATTTTTAAAATTTTATTAACATTATTATATATAAATTTATCAATTTTTTACTTTTTAAATTGCAATTAAATAATAAAAATAATTTATTTTAAAGAAATATTTTCTAAATATAAATTATTTTTCCTATAAAAAGTGAGCCTAATCCTACTCGCTGAGATTAGGGTCGAATCTTATCCGCCACAAAGACGAAGGTGGGGAAAAAGTAAGCTATCAAAAACTTGGGAAATCATGTACCGCCTGCATTACGCTTCCGAGGAGATGTGAATCTCTTTTTACCATAACATAGAAATGTTTGATTATTATAATAGTCTATTAATATTTTTATTCTGCTCATTGAAATATAGTATTGAGATATAATTGCTGTAGAACTATAAGAAACTGTCCAAAAAAAAAAAAATCGATTCAATACACAGATTCGATTTTCTTAAGACTTCATTTATAAATTTTCATTTCGGAGGTCGTTTAATGTGTTTATCAATTATTTAATTTTACTGTAGGCTCAAAGGGTGTATGAGAAGAACAATAACACCCAAAATGAAAGCATCTTAAGTCGCACACACAAAAAAAAGCAAAAAAGTGAGATCTGATGTTTTCTCTATCCTTGTTTTTGTTTATCTGAGGCAATTGATCTTTTCATTGGTCAACCAGCGGTTGAAGTGTTCTCTTGTAGATATGCTCTTGATGTGTTTGCGTGCAGGTTCGGTTCTGACTTTTCGGAGTTGCAAAGAAGAGGGTCCCCAGAAAAGCTACTTTGAGTTGGAATGTGGAGGGTTCCATCTTTTAGTTGTGCCTGGTATCTCCGGAGTCGTGTAACTGTTCTTGCTGACTGACTGGAATTGACCTATAAGACTACAAATGCTATGAATTCTGTTGGGCGCCGCCTCTCCAAAGATTTGTTGCTTTCACTGGTTCTTGAGCCAGCAAGCCTGAGGCTCTAAAGGATGCTTTATTCTGGCTGTGTTTGTTTTTGAAGCCTAGTTTTTGTGCAAATAGGTCACAGTTTTTCCTGCTTAATTCAGCTCCCCTTTATCTCTAGATTTGTGGTCGACTGCGAGCCTGATTGAGACCACCTCTCTAGTTTTTTTTTCCCTAGTGCTAGGTTTGAACTTGTAGGCCTTCTCTTATAAGCTTTTGAACCTGGGCTCTAGTCTTAGTTTTATTGACTTGTAAAGTATTCTGCAGCATATAACACTTTTCACGAGTTGAATATATTGGCACATAAAATAGAGCCTCCATGCTTTTAGGACATACTCTTTTTTTTCCCTTGTGACAACTTTATCAAACAAAATTACTAGCAATAGAACTTGAGCAAAATAGAGAAACCATTACAAATTCAAAGCATCTGCACAAGAGTAACCCAACATCAACATAAGCCAATGTGAAGGGCATATACTAAGGAACAAAATTAACGATCATATTAAACACCACCTGTACTTCTTTGCGTATTTGCACCAGTGCTTCTCTGTATGTTTGTACTGATACTTTGAGCATTTGCTCTGGTTCTTCTCTGAACATTTGCAGGATACCCATCACAACGCCTTATGATGAGGTCCAGGCTGATCTGCCCATAAGAACCAAAGTAAACATTTGGAACAACAAGGAATTCCTCCGCATGAATATCCTCATCATTAACCTTCTGAATGTTCTTTGTAAAAGACTGAAATTTAAGACTACTTCCCTCCATTTTTGCCGTGAGCTCATAAAAGTATTCCCCATCTGATGACGAGGGAGCTATACAACTAAGAGTGATCACATTTCCAAGGATTTCAGCTTTATTGCTGAGGACAAATAAAACACCTTTCTCTTCTTGAAGAAGAAGAGATTTATCATTAATAGTGAAGAATACAGGAAAGGTGTTACCATATTGGAAGCGTGTAGCAGAACCCTTGTGTTTACGGGTAACATGCTGGTACAACAGTCTCGATGAGCCAATAAAATTGCAACCTGATAGGGGGCATGAACAGGGTGCATGGGTGCAGGTCTTATCGTGGTCAAATTTCTTGCTGTATAAAACCATTTCTCCACACCCATACATCAGATTTTGGCATGGTAGTTTAACTGATTCAAGAACCTTCTCAATGGCCCGACATCGATTATATCCAATCGGCAAAGAGCAGGAAGGACATTTATTTGCAATTTTTTTGCAGCAGGAAGAGCAAGCTGTATGCCCATTTTCACACTGAGTTGCCCAGAAAACATGCAAATAGTTATGAAAAAGATATATGTTACAAAATAAACCAAATATATTAGAAAAGTTCAAAAATATATAAATTGAAGTTGACGGACCAAATGCCACATAATTAACTTTATGAGTAAAATAACACCAAATCCAGTCTTTCTAAGTAAAATATCACTTATTTCTATCATCGATATCTAATGATTCAGGGATCTGTAGGAAATAAATACCCACCTTCACTTCTTGCTCCAAACACAAGAAAAGGAAAGAAAAATTAACTTCTTTCCATACAAATTCTCAAGTAAATATATAACTGAATTTAAGACTGCCCATCTAACCCCAAACATAAGAAAAGAAAAGAAAAGAAAAATTAAAGATAACTATGCCCCTCAAAATTGGCTAGTGCAGAAGAAGATTGATTCATAGCTTCAGCATCACATTTATACACACATCATCACCTTGTATAATCCTCCTAATAAAATTTTCAACTTCTTGGTCTATAACATCCTTTTAGATGTATCTGGCTTAGGTGCTGCTTTCATAGTTCATCCACAAATGACAAATCTATTCACAGGACAGATAACCCCCAATTCCCTTT
Organism: Manihot esculenta; assembly: GCF_001659605.2. Lineage (NCBI taxonomy): Eukaryota > Viridiplantae > Streptophyta > Magnoliopsida > Malpighiales > Euphorbiaceae > Manihot > Manihot esculenta. The sequence goes on along the minus strand of NC_035162.2, from coordinate 5,655,690 downwards.
GAAATATTTTCTTATTTTAGTCCAATCTGTGTTCAAATTTCATAAGCTAAGCATTTTCTCCCACTCACAACCCAGCTGTATTATATAGGGCAAATCCTAAAGGTTCACCACCCAATATGCATAACAAAGCTTCAAAACTTGTATTTATCAGAGTCCAATATAAGCAACAGCCTCAGCATTTTCCCCACAATTAAAAAGAAAAAAACCAGGCCCTGGAGCTGCATTTTTGCATAATACTTCTTCTCAGAATAGGACCAGCTTGACATTCTCCACATTCAAGGAAACACATTACTAAAGTATCACAGCGACATTAAGCAACTATTCATAAACCCACCACATAAAACTATGCAAAATTTTTCTGCGCCAGTCACCGCTTGCTAATAGCATGCTTCAACCTAATAGCTCTCCGGAAAAAGAATCTGCAGAGCGATTTCTAAAACAGTATCTCAAAAGTAATTGCCTCACACCTAAACCTCCATCGTGGAAAAGACTGTGTTAACTAATCAATACGATGTGCTTGGTTTAATGAAGCTACACTGCATTTTGGTTCCAAGGGAAAACAGAAAAGCTACACTGTTTTGTTAATTGTTTTCTTTCTTAGTTGCCAGGCGGGAAAAGTCGTTTTTCTGCTTTGCTTTTTCACATGTTGCTAGCTTTCATATCACCTGTATAAATACCATCTCAATGATCAATAAAGGCATCTTATTCCCGCTCATTTTCTGTTTGCTTGAGCTGTCATTCGAACACTACGAACCTCATCCAATCAATCAAATGATGCTTAAGTAAATATTCAACAGTAAAGAGCTCATTAGAACCCAAGAATGCTTTCTCCTTCAAAATCATTAAAAGACCATATTCTTAGTCACCTTAAATAGAAAAGCTTAATCTCTAATTCAAAGGACACCATAACATAATTCCTTTCATACAATACAAAGAAAATTTTTAATACATATGGTAAGAGAACACACTTGCAAGAAGCTAAGTCAAATTTCAAAGTTCTCCATACCAAATAGTCACAATAAACAACTAAAACCCAGATACAAAAGCAAGAAACCCCTGAAATTTCAAGTATTTCATAAGACAGATACTGCAAAATCTATATATATCACCAAAATGCACAAGAAAACAGAATACATATACCAAACTTGTATGTGATAAGCCAACAATGAACAATCAATTACGACAACTTAACATAAAGGCGGAAAAATGCAATAAAGATAATAAAGAACAGTAATCCATTGCATGCAGATATAAGAACACCTGAAAGACGGGAATGGTCAACGAATCGTAGCAGATGGGACAATCAAGCACCTCTGTGTCTGTTAGGGTCACGCAAATCGCCCCATTTCTGCTTCGGACTGGTGAAGGACGATTAGATGATCTAGGTAGGACGATCGGTGTGAGCAAGATGTCATCTTCTTCTCCTTCCTCTTCCTCGTCCAAATCATGTTCCTCAACTCGTTCTTGTTGTTGTTCTTCACTTTGGTCATTTTCCTCCTCTAATAGCTCATCGTCCTCCTCTACTATTTCAACATTTTCATCTTCTGTATCATGCCAGGACGGTTGTTCAGAAGAATCACGGTTCTTCTGTCTCTTTCGCCTTGGACTGCTTGGCCCCTCATCTGCTTCTCCGCCAACTGAGAATCTCGCCATGTCTCTGTAAATTTTTTATTTCCTCTCAGCACGATCGCTCTTTTCTCATCTCATGTTTTATCACGCTCTCAAAAACGCGGCGTTCTGCTTTTTACAGTTTTGGATTTTAATTTAAAAAAACAAATATTTAATGTAGTATAAAAAAAATTATTAATTAATTTTATATTAAAAATATTTTAATATTTTAAAAAATTTATTATTTAATTTTTTTAATTATTTTACTATTAAATATTTTATTATTTATTTTTTATAATTTTAAAAAATTAATTAATAAATTTTTTTATTATAAAAATTAAGTGATAATTTTCCTCACTTTATCACAAAATTCTGAAATTGCCCGTTGTTGAAACCAATTGGTTAAATCGCTTAGAAGTTTCGTAATAATAATAATTCTTATAATAATAAAATATCGCTGCACGCAGATATTAGAAATTAGGAATGAAACGGCATCGTATAGCCTCACTGAGAACTGCAGTCTCTCTATCTGCATATGCTGCTGCCGAATCCTAATCGCGACCTGCAATAAGACGAATTCGGTCACTGGCCATTTTCCGAGGAAAGAGATAGTAAGGGGAAGGAAATTTTTCTACGGATTCAATAAATGGAGAGAGGTTTAACATGTGTAGCTGCATCTCAATCAACAAGCCCTCTTTGCTTCTCCAGTCACAGTTTTATCCACAAGCAGCTTTTGCTTCCTGTCGTTACCACTGATGGTAAAGCTCCCATTATTGGTAGAAGAAGGAAGCCCTTGGCTGTTAAGGCCTTGAATGTGGGTACAAGAAGACAGACCTTATCCGGTAATTGGGATGTTGCGAATTTCTCTTCTTTTGCTACTTCTGCTCCATCTCTGCCAAGATTCGAGGAGCTAGATACGACCAACATGCTCCTCCGACAACGAATCATCTTCTTGGGTTCTCAGGTCTTGCTCTTGCCTCCCTACTCGTATTTAAGTTAGATTGATCTGTTTTTCTATTTGAATTCAGTTTTTGGTTCTCATTGATTATTTTGGAGGTGGGTTTTCCTTTCTCTTGGCTTTTTAATGTGTGGATATCATTAGTTCTATTGATTTCCGTTTTACATATTTTGTATAAAGGTATGCTTGAGATGTGGATTTTTGAGTTAGGTTCAGCATACTTGTTTTGTTAGAGATATGGGGAGCAAGTTTCCAGATTCCGGTTAGATTTGTAATATAGTCTTTCATTGGATATATACATGTAAACATGGTTTTTGGAGCAAATTATTGGATCAGTAAAATATTTGTTTAATTCATTATTTGTTTATTTGCATCACACTTCTTTTGTTAGAGATATCCTTGTCAGGGGCTCTATTTATTTAATAGGTTGTTTTGGCCTTAAATGCAGAGTCTGGGTTGTGTTTCATTATTGCTGACTGCTCATATTACTTTTCTTTTTAAAGAAATGAGATTTGGTATGGACCTTTCTTTGAGCAATTGTCCTTTATCTGGTCTTCTAAATGCTACTGTATATGCACAAATGATAGCCCAAAACCTGAAATTTTTTGGTGAAATTTGAATTATCATGGTGTGTATATGTGCTTCAATACTAAAACAAAGTTTGTTTGAATTACTTCCATTGATGTTGGGCAGGTAGATGATATGACAGCAGATTTTGTCATAAGTCAGCTCTTATTCCTTGATGCTGAAGACCCAACAAAAGACATCAAGTTGTTCATTAATTCACCTGGTGGTTCTGTTACTGCTGGTATGCTCTTAAGTTTGCATGGCATGGTTGATTTTTGGTTCTCTAATTTTGTGGTTCCCCTTTATATATCATCAGCCTAAATGATCCAAGATTTGATGTTTATTTGGAGCTGTTTGTGAAGGAGAAAGGACTCAAAGTGATCTAGACATTGAAGGAAAGATTGACAAACATGTTTGTTTCCTAATAAATAAGAAGATTCAAAATAGTTAGATTGAACGAACCTAAAATCACCTGTTAGATTTTAGTCATCAATCATATCATCCTCTTGATTGGTTCTAAATTAGTCTTAGCTTCAAAAATTAGTCTTAGCTTCAAAAATGAACGCAATTAGGAAAGTGGAAGTGGCGCCAGAAAGGAAAATTTGATAAAGGGAGTTTAGGTGTTTTGGACACTCACACTGTAGATCAATAAATGCACCATTACAGAATGGTTGTGCACACTGTATTTTACAGATAAGACAATGAGGGCAGTACTAAGATGCTCCAGGGAAGAAGAGGGAAAAACAAATTTTAGTGGCCTATGAAGATATAGCCCTAAACCATGTGAAATGGAAGAAAATGATCCATATATATGGCCTAGTTACTTTGGGGTTTAGTTTTAGTTGAGTAGACCCATAATGGGCATGAATTTTAAGAATAGCCCAAATATTTTCTTGTTAGGCTTTGCAGGATTTCGAGATGTAAGAGTCTCAGGACTAACTGCCAGTTTGTGTCTCTGATTTGGTTCGACTTGGTTAATTTTGTAGCCGGCCTCTTTTCTCAGAGGTTTTTTTCAATTTTCATAGTAATTATGAGGGCAAGCGAATGTCCAGAGGGAATGGAACAGCTTCACATGTAGCTGCTGCTGCATCCAGCTGTAAATAGTGATTATGGACCTTATAATCAGTAATCACATATCTTCTTGTTAATCTTGATATCAGGAAAATTTTCTCTTCTACTTGTTTTCTTTCTGGGTAATTATGCTGGCCCCACTTTTCCTGTGTGTATGCAACTATGCATCTTCATGGACAAATCAAAAGGGCGCAATTACTTCTATAAAGTTGTACTGAATCAATGTCTATCAGTTTTTGTGTTATCTTCTTGGTAAGGAGATTTAACCGATGCGATTGAACCATTAGGATTTGAAGCAACCTTCCTTGTCCAAATAAGCATCAGTCACTTGTTATACATCGTCAGATAAAAGTAATGTAGGGATGAGTTGTTCATCTTGGAGATGGGGCTTCTTCCATAGATTATGAAATGAACTTTCTGTGTTGCACTTGAAAGTTTCATATGCCAAGCAACAAATCAACCATTCTCATTTTCTGGTTGTGAAGGATTGCGTTGGATAAGTCGCACTAGTGGCAGTGAAAAGCTATTTCTTAGACTTTCGTGAACATGAGCATTATAATTTTACCATCTAAAGTGACACTTTTGGTAAAGGCCCTAAATGGAGTTATAACACGACCATGATTAATTTATTTTAATTTTAGCTATAACTGGGTCTCAAGTGCCCTGATTAATTTCTGACTCTTTTTTTCTTCATTTGTTATGCACAAAGGATTGGGTATATACGATGCAATGAAGTTGTGCAAGGCTGATGTTTCAACTATTTGCCTGGGGCTTGCTGCATCAATGGGAGCATTTCTTCTTGCTTCTGGTTCCAAAGGCAAAAGGTTCTGCATGCCCAATGGGAGAGTGATGATCCATCAGCCACTTGGAACTGCTGGAGGCAAAGTAAGTATCTGATTGCTGCTTATCTTTGTATTCTTTTCCTTGAAGTCCTTGCACTAAGTGATGCGAATACAATCCATGGACTTCTGATAGTACAGTTTCCTCAATTTTAAAATTTCAAAGCAGTGGTAACGTTACAATTCCTTTCCCTCCCAAGTGAAGAGCACTTATAATATTCAACTAAACTTGACTCTCAGAGAGTGATTTATATAAGGATGAAGCTAATTCTAACTAATTTTAGATACTTAAATGCTATATCAAAGCACCCCTTTTTGTTTGGTATTTCCCATGAAAAGATTTTGATCAGGAAAGTGGTTTATTTTTTGTTACAATTTGATGCAAGTATTTCAGAAGGCTGCAGTGGTCTGATGTTAATTTTTTTTCTCTTCCATTGTCTTATAACATTTTTCAAGTTTAGTTCAAAGTGTTGGAGTTTATACGTTACCACTCTAAGGCTTTCTTTTCCATGATTCATGTGGTTGATATCAGTGGCAGGGGTGGTGGATCATTTTCTTTTGTATTGATGTTTTGCTCTCATAGGTCTTTATCTGTGCTGTTTCTGTAGTTGGCTTGGGCAACTAGCTCATCTCACTTAAAGGTTTAATCTTTGATGTGGTGGATATGAGATTTAAATAAGAGCAGTATAGGTTTCAATGGTTGAATCCCTTGCCATGTTTTGCTGTGCTTGGTAAGTGAAAGGATAATAGCCATTGCCAACTACTAGCAATTTGGTTAGGCCTATGTGGCAATATAGTTGGTCTTCTCTCATTTTTCATTCCAAAATTGTTTCTTGACCTTGGATCAAGTTTATAATTTTGTGATATTAGGTTGCCAATCTCCTTATTTACAACACAAAATTTCCATTAAGAAGATATAAACATAAGAAATATGTTGAACTTTTTGAATTCTTCTGTTCAGGTGGCCTATTTTAGATTTTCAAGCTAGAGAACTATCTTTTGCTGATGAGTTACAACTTAAGCACAACTCAATTAAGTTGCTACTGCTTGCACTTAATAGGTTATTGCTTAGTTTTGATGGCTGATCTGAAGTGAAAAATTAAACTTCCACTGAAATTTAGGCTTTTGAACTAGGAGTCATTTGCTAAGGATTAACCCCCCCCCCCCCCCTCTCTCTATCTCTCTCTCTCTCTCTCTCTCCCTCTCTGGGTTGTATTACCTTGCTTTTTGTATGTTTAATTAACACGTGTTGATTTAAATTGTGTCGTCCTGGTATAATTTGACTTTTAAAAGGCGTGGACTTATCCTTGCTTTATTATATAAGCCTTATATCAATAATTTTCAGAGGTTTCAGCATGGTGTGAGTTTATACTTTGGTATTGGAGGAACACTAGTGCTATTAAGGTGGTTTCTCAAGATTTCTTGACATTCCTTTTTGAGCAATTGTATTTTTTGGTCTCAGGCATCAGAGATGAGCATACGGATAAGAGAAATGAATTACCACAAGATTAAGCTTAACAAGATAATGTCAAGAGCTACTGGGAAGCCTGTGGAGCAGGTAAGGCGTAAAATTATTTTCCGTTCTCTTTCATCCTCCAATTGCATCGCTGGTTTGTTTTAAACTTGCCATTTTGTTATCCACAGATTGAAGTTGATACTGATCGTGATAATTTCATGGATGCTTGGCAAGCTAAAGAATATGGGTTGGTAGATGCAGTGATTGATGATGGAAAACCAGGACTGGTTGCACCTCTGGTAGATGCTTCACCTCCACCAAAGACCCGGATTTGGGAATTTTGGAAAGCTGAAGGGAGCAAGAAAGCTAGGAAAAATCTGCCCTCAGAGCACAAAATTTTGGAGAATGGATATGTGGGAGTTGAAGGAGGTGATGAGGATAGAGGAACGGACCCAGAAAAGGAAGAACCTACTTCTACATAAATTCAGCTTTGTCTTTTTCGTCTCAAAGCAGTCATGCTGTTTAAGATTTGGCATTAGTGAATTTTACAAGTATAAATTTTGAGAACAATGTGGGGAACTTATTTTTGTAAATGAATATATTTATAAGAAAATTTTCCTTCAAATACATGCACCCACACACATATACTTGTCAAATCTCATCCGGTGAGAGTTTGTTCTCAGAAAAAATTTAAAAAACAAGTAGAGTCATTCTCATGATTGACCTCGAGAATGGGTGCAAAGTGACATGAGAATCAATATCAGAAAGAAGGCACTGCATTTCAATCAACCTCTGAAAACCAAACTGATCTCACTAGTTTTAAAAAGTAAGCTAAAAAATCTTTAGTTAACTCTGTAAAATCATTTGGTGCCCTTGTCTCGAGGTTGATTAATCTCTGTAATTCTACTCTTCTCTCCAATCTATATGCTAAATTTGAGCGCTGAACTCCTTTATCAGTCAGATTATCAAACTCGGTGTTCATGTGTCGCAAAATGACTTGATATCATTCTGATGGAGGGGATGGAGTCACTGTCACCGGTTTCGCTTTGATTTTCCTTGAAAGAAATGGATGGAAAATTTTGAAGAAACATGGTAAAGGGCGACAGCAACGAGTCTGAGTGCCTGGGACTGGAAACTGGAACATGATGCAAATGGCAACGCATGGAGAAGGTAGCAGGCACATTGTCCACCATCTTTATCCCATTTATTTTCAGTAAAATAAGACTGGCAGGGTCCAGTAAACAACCAAGACATATACAAGGAAACACCTTTTTTTTTTTTTGAATTCCTACTCTCTCCCATTATGGAATAATACAGTTTCAAGTACAGACACCAACTTGCAGGAAAAGTTGGTGTTTTGGTGTTCATTTGAGAATTCATATTGAAGCTACAGGGCAGTGAAAGAGGACAATTGCCAGGCACAGGGCATTTAGCAAACATTAAGACAAAACAGAGTCGATCCAGACGACTGGGGCCAGAATACATTACCAAGATTCAAACTTTCTGACCAAAGTTCCCATATGAAAGGGTCCCATTCTGATCCTAACCAAAACTAACTTGTTAGAACTGATAACAGTTAGACGACTATCAATGACGACACGGAATCAGCTAGAGTCAGCAGAAGTTGGATAGTCGTTAGGGAAGTTCAAATCTGTAACAGATATAGCAAAAAAAGCTGAAGTATAAAATAATGCAAGTTGTATTGAAAAGAACCAGAACTACAGTCAAAGAAAATCTGAAAGCTTTCACAGTTCCTCTTGTTCACTCTCTCAACTGCTACATATCTCTTTATTTCTCTCTCATCTCTCTTCTTCCAAACATCATTTCTTCTCTCATTCTCACTACACTTTGAATTGATGAGTCCCGAGACACAACACAACATCATCTTATTTTAACTATTTCATTAATCATCTGATACTATAAATACATATTACTGCTGCATGCAGTGATATTTGATTGATCATTATAATTCATGATGAGATTATGAATTAAAACCATGATAACTGCCTCTCCTCAAAAGTTTCAAATTCCACACAAGCACCAAAGAAGGAAGTCTTTCTTTTGTCCTCAGTTAAACTATTTATGCATATAAAAGCCAAGTCCAAACTGAAACTACGAACTGGCGTCACATGGATTGGAAAAATCCACATTATGGAACAACTGCGGAATAACTTCCTTCAGTTATGCATTTCAAGCTTTCAATCTACCTTACATATCATACATCGGATCTAAGTGACAACAGAATAGATCTCAGAAAATACATGGCCCTAGAGAATTTAAAAGATACACTGAATTACAATGACGCCCTGAAAACCAAATTGATCTAAAATCTTAACCTAACTCTATACAATCATGTGGTGCATTTGGCTCAAGACTCATACTACATAACAATGGATGACTAATTCCAACAATATGATCAGCGTGCTAAGCCCTAAACTACATCAAATCAGCCAGCATCATTAAATTTAGTATCTAAGTGAACCAAAATTACTCAAGTAATTCAGATGGAGGTGACCGAGTCACTGTCACTGCTTTCGCTATCACTGCTACTGCTACTTCCGCTTTCACTCCCACTCCCACTACCACTGCCACTTCCATTCTCACTTGTGCTGCTGTCAGTTCCACTGCTAGTACTTGAGCTTGAAGCTTGCTCTTTCATCACTTCCGCATTGACCTGAGCTCTAAGAGCTTCTGCAGCATTAGGGCCCTTGTCAGCTTCATCATCACTGATATCAACATCAGCAATCTCATCATCTGTATCAGCCTGATGTGGCAAGTTAATATCAATGTCAAGACATGTGCGTGATCCCTTTCCAGATTCATTTTCTTTGTCGGTTGTTCCACAATCATTATCATGATCATTGACTATGTCTAAATGCTCCTCATGTTCATAATTCTTAAGTTCTGGTGGCATGTCTGATGGATTAGGAAGGTTTGATGGATGCTCCGGTGTCTTCTGTTCTGCAGATTCTGCAACTAGAAGAGGGGAAGTGAGTCAGCCACAGCAACATAATCAAGAAGAGATGATGATAGAGCTGGTAGCCAGATCATTATAAATCAAGTTTTGGTGAAGGCAAAAGAAGAAAGAGAGAGAGAGAACCGACTCATCCCACTATTACTTTGGTCATTTTAGTTTGAACGAAATTGCGTTAGTCAGCTAAAATGCAAGATTGCTCATTTATTGCAGATGGATTTGGGTTGAGACAGATTCAGGTCAAGTTAATTCAGGTTCCAGTATAGAAAGATCAACCCTAAACCAAAGGTTGAAACATGTTTGTTAATCAGATCCGTTCTAGTAAATTTTGTTCATTTGAAAATTTGGCTAACTAGTGTATTTTGGGTAAGCTTGGTCAAGTTTGTTGGGTTAAGTTGGATTTTTTTTCAGCATAAAGATATCTTTTAGAAGGATATGCAGTCCAGACAATTCTCTATGCACGCACAACTTAACCAGAACATTGTGCAGTAGTTTTGGGCCTTTACGAAACCATAATTATCAGCCTTTAACATTCCATTCAAGGGAAAACATAAAATTCCCAATTAATCATTGATTTTCCAAATGAAATTTTGGATTCAATATTCAATTATCAATCTCATAAAAAAACCAGGAAATATTGCATAAATAGCACTCAAAATTGTTTAAAAAGTAAGCTTCCTCATCATTAGTCTCAGACTCGAGGCAAGGGCTTTCATCTGTTATATCATGCCACAACCACAAGCAGATGTATTAATGCTAATGTGCTCTTCATATTTCATGACGTTGTTGTTGTTGTATTGTTATTCTTTGTGTGTGTATGCATGTACACATAAAAAAGTATAGATTCTCAAGGTCTTAATGCATCTTTGCTGTCAGATCAAGCTCAAGTGTAAACAAGTATTGAAATTTAGACTAAAAAAAACTGATGCATGTCGATACTAAAATAGCATACAAGAGGCAGAATATCAGAACTCAGTGATAGGACAAACTAGCTCCTGGTTAGTCTGTTTGAACTGCTAAAAAGTTTTTGTTAGAAAAGCCATATATATAATATCAATCAGTAAAATCAAGTTAGTTTAAACTTATCTACCTTCAGCCTACATCTATTATCAAATATCAATCAATAAATCATAATATCCATCAATGTAACTCCACTAGCAATTATTAGCTAAAAGAAGACATACCAGAGTTTTCTGAGTCACCAATGCCAACCTGTTCCACCTGCAGAGTTTCATTGGGAACAACATATGTTGAAACACTGAAATCATTATCTCAAAAAGGCTTTCTTTCACAATAAAATGCATTTTAAGACCCCAGAAACATGAAGTGTTTCATTAGCCAGATAATATAAGGTAGCTTGGTATCTAAGGTCAGCTGGAGAGTTTCAATAAATTATAAGCAGAGTAGATGTAAATTAGTGCAGTTTATGAACAAGCAGTGAGAAAGTAAGCACAACATGTGTAGTAGGCATGCAAACAGTAACCTATAAACAGGAAGATGATTTGAACCCTGTTGCAGCAAGGAATTCATTAAAAGCAAATGAACACAGAAATAATGGAGATGATTTATTGATTGCAGAACAAATGTAAGTCCCAGGTATAAAAGCTACAATATGATTGCAGGAAACTAGGAACAGATATCAGCTTTTTTGTGCAGCATAGGCCTGGCGGCAGTGCCAAACATAAGTACTATTCCAGCATTAGCTAGGGAGCTAAATATACAATTTTGAAAAATATATATGGCAGGGGAGAGAGCAATTATCACTTAGCCACAAACTAGTGCTGACCAGTCCTAAACCTGAAGCTTATGAACTTTCAGGGGGAGAAACAAATTAAAGCTTCAACATTATATAGAAGCTTTGAGAAAAAAAATCACAACTAAGATTTATGTACTCAACGTGTATTGTGTACAAAATCTGTATCGTTACTAGTAATATAAAGGTTTTAAAAAAAAGGTGAACAATCAAATAGACTCACTTGCACTTGATGAGCCACGACTTTGTTCAAAAACTGTTGATTTGTTCCTTTATTAACTGGTGGTGAATAGTTTTCGACTGCCGGTGCAACCAATGTAGCCGATGTCATGGCAGCTGCAGACTCACCAGGTAAACGAACATGCCTCAATCTCTTCACTGCACGATGCAACCGCTCCAAGCGAAAGGTCTCACCGTCAAAGAACAACACAGCATCATTTTCCTTGTAATCTTCACTTACACCCTCAAAGGTTACTTTGGGTTTTCCATATTGGTTGTTGTGATACTCTACAGTAACCTTGTTATTTTTTCCCTTGTGCAGTGATCCTGGTTGACTCTTATCAATTGAAGCTGGTTTAAATTCATCTACAGAATAATAATAATAATAAAAATAAATCACAAAAAAATAAAGAGTTTCGACAAAAAAAAAATATAAGCATGTTTTCTTAGCTAAAGTCCAATAATAAAAAACATCTAATCCGTTTTATCACTATTTTTTTTTTTCAATTGTACCGTAATTAACTGTAGCGCAGTTAAGAGTTCACTTCAATTTTCTAAAGACCAAAAATCAAAGCAAGCGGCGTAGAGAAATGGAAATGGATTCTGAGGGTTAAGGGTACTTACAACGTAAAGTGCAGAACTTGGGAGAGGGATGATTGTTGTGGTCTTTGAAGGAGCGGCCTAAGGTTATATCATACCAGAGATCTGGTTCAGGAGCTGTGTTTGGCTCTTCATTCTTGCTGTTATTGCTTCTGGCCATTTCTTAAGCTGAATTGAGCTTGCTACGACCATGTGATAGAAAATTGAGAACCAGAATTCTAGGGATTTGGCGGTAAGTTGCAGGGAACAAGATTGGGGGCAATCCTGGAGATGAGGGCAGTTAAGTCTTTTGAGTTGCATAATACCGGAGAGGAGACGGGAAAAAAATGAAAATAAAAATTAAAAACTAAAAAAAAGTGCAGGTTAGCAAATGAGCCCCAAAGTCAAAATGGACAGTAAAATCGCCTTGCCCGTCGCTGTCGGTTATTAACATGTTTATTCTTTAACCACCATTTTTCTTCATCTTCTTTGTTTTTATGTTTATTTTTTTATAAATATTCTCAAAATATTAATTAAAATCCTTTCATTTAATTTTAGCCTGGAAAAATTCAAGTCAAGGCCTCCATTTTTTCCCCATATAGATTGCAAGAAGAGAATATGGCCTTTGCGATTCCCGACTCTGGAATCACTCGCATATCTACTTCCAATCGAAACGCATCGTTTTGTCCCCAGTTTCACCGCCGGAGTCCCACCTTAGTTTCGAGCACGGAATCCCCAAGATTGCCTGTAATTCGGTGTTCAATAATAAATTCCAACGGCGGCGAGACCCTCAGAACATGCAAGAACTGCAAAACCCAATTTGAGCCTTCTCTCAATCACCCTCGCGCTTGTCGATTCCACACTGCCCATTTTGGAGGTAATCAACATCCGCTCTCAGGACACCAAAGAAGTTTCTGATTCACTAGCATGATTTTAGGTGATATATTAGTGCTTTCCTCGTTCTGTAAATGGGCAACAATTTGAATCTCGCAGTAGATTTGCAATGGGTTGAATACAAATTACAATGTACTGGAATTCATATAATAGTCCCAGCTACATTTGCACTAAGACTGGATTAGGTTGAGTTGAGTTCACTTGAGTTTTGCAATATTTGAGCTCAAATTTGGGCATTGAATTGTTGAATGGGATGAATTTGTTTCTGGGATTTTTTCCCAGTGTAGAGAATATTTTGCAGATGCATCTTATTTCCTGTATTCTTGCGTTACCTACAGACCATATTTTCTGATGTTTGTAGCTTCCTCCAGTTTAACTTTTCAGGGGAAACAAAGAGGAAGTTTGAGAGTGTGTATACTGGAGGCACTATGGATACTCCTGACTCGGGCCGGGTTTTCCAATACTGGCATTGTTGTGGATCTGAAGATCCTTTTGACCCTGGCTGTACTGCTGCTTCTCACTCCTCGTATGATGATTGATATGGTTGACAATCTTTCTGCAAACAAAACACGGTTCTGTTCTTTGGTATGAAATTCTTGATTGTTGGTCACATGTGCTTTTCCATATTTAAATGCTAGACTATGTATTCTTGAGCATGGATATTTCAATTAGCCACTGCTGTAGGATCTAATACTGTAGATATGGATATTTCATCATCTGTTTCACCAACTTACAGCCTTATAACTAGTGGGAACACATTCCTTTTGCCCGTCCTCATGCCATTAAATGTAACAAAATAAAAAAAAACCTAGTTGCTCAAATTTTCATGCGCTTTCCAGCATGAGCTATTGCTCTGTTGTGTACTTTTCAATTTGCAGTAAAGCTAATCAGGTTCTACAACTGCACACTCTGTTTCTGATTTTGTTCCTCACTCATAAACTGATTAGTTTTAGGCTCAAGAATTTTGTATGGGTGAGCCTGATAAAGAGGCTCAGCTCTGGATGCTACTAGGACTAGGAGACATGCTAGGAATATGTATAAATTGCAAGAAAGACATGACAAATTAAATACTCCATCTGCCCCATAATTTTTGTCCATTATACTTTTTCACACATATTAAGAAATACAATTTTTTTATTAACTTTCTAAATATAATCATCTTAAATACATTAATTTTTAGTAAATATTAAGAGATATTTGAGAGATTTTTTAGAAATAAGACAAAATTAAATAGGGTTATAATAGTCAATTTATATGTTACTATAGTTAAAAAAAAAAGGGAAAGTGGACAATAATTTTAGGACAACAAAAAAAGAAAAGATGGACAAAAATTATGGGATGGAGAGAGTAATTAAATGTAATGCATTGAGTTTATATTTTATTTTGAAAAGAACTCTTTTGTTGGTCTACTATGTGCAAGTTCTTATGTACAGTAGTCACCTTTTTGTTCTTCTATTAAGAATTCATTTCCTGTTCATTTTTACTAGTTATTTTCCCTTGTTTAGCTAGCATCTGTAACTAGCAATACCCCTTAAAATGGTGTGCTTCTTGATGTTAAACTTCTTCTTACTTGAAATTCTCATGTGATGTTAGTGTGGCCACAGAACACTAAGCCTTATATTGCCAGTCTGCAATTGGCAATCCCTTTTCTTGCTCTGTCCATTGTGTTCCTATGAAGATTGACATTTATTGAGTTGAAGTCTGAACTTCTTGTCGGATTCTAAAGGATTTTATGTGAAAGCATAAGACAACAATCTGCTTTTTGGACTTTAGACACTTTCTTCAATTAAAAAATCTCGGTGAAAGAGGGCAAGTATGGGGGGGGGGCGGGGTGAGGCCTATATTGGGATTCTGAGTAGAAATTAAAATTGTACTTCAGAATCACCCTTGTAGTCAAGTTCCATGAGATTGGTGACAAACTTTTTCTCTCAGATTCTCGCATTTTTTATCAATTCCTTTGCCCTGCCCATAACAGGGCCTTCACAAGCATTCCTCCATGCGAGTCTGGTCTTTTACTAGCTGCAGGAGCAATGCCTCTTCTACACCATTTGGTATTCTATGATTTCTTTTTTCGGGGTATGCTTCTCTTTAGGAAGGAAATGGGAGTGAAGGAAGCACTGATGAGGAGAAAAGGCATTTGATTCCGTTGATGAATCGGATTAGAACTTAAAGAAGAATCTGATGGAGAAATGGAAGTTCTGGCTAAAGCATATACGGACAGACATGAACATTGAGCCCCTTGGAAGATTGACACCGTGTTGCTTCTACATGATTATTATTATTATTATTGAGATAAATTACACTTTCATCCCTAATTTTAGTATAATGAATGGATAATTTCAATATTTTTAAAATTAAACAATTAAATTTCTTTATAATCTGTCCGTTCAGAATAATTTCATTAATCAACGGGTTAAATGAAAAATAAACATTTTAAATATTTCAAATACTCTTGTGAATATTTAAATTCTTGCCAATATGGGTGAATAATTTTATATTGTGTAAACTATATTTTAGTTTTTGAGTTTTAGCATAATGAACTTAAAATCGAATCCTTAAATCTCATGACATTAATTTAAAATTAGTGGGGTCAAACTTTTTTTTTCAAAATACTTCTTTAAAATTTTAATATCATTTAAAAATTCTTAAAAATTATAAGTATTTTTTAAAAATTTTAAATTTATTAAGTAATAGAGTATTTAATGAATTGAAATTAAATAATAAGAAGTGTTAAAAGGGATTTAAAAGTTAACGGGATTTAAGTATTTTTTAAAATGAAAAAAATTAAAATGTTTAAATTTTAATGAGAGAAAATGAATGAAATTTTAATTTATTTTTAATATTTTTAATTTAAAAAAAATAAAGATATTTTCATGTATTTATTTATATAATTATAAAAAATGGATTAAAAAATTATATAATAAATGGATTAATTATAGAAAATTTTAAGTGTGTAATTTTAAAAATATAAAAATTAATCTGTTAATTATCTTGAAATTTAAGAAACGATAAAATTAAATGGTAGTTAATTGTAGAAAAATTTAAGGTTTAATTTTAAAAATATAAAAAATAATGGTAAAATTTAATAATCAAAATGTAATCTACCTTATTACTTTAATTTGCTCCAGCTGATCTTCAATCCTAGAGATCACCGAGCTTAGCTAATGTTACTTAAGTTGGTCTTAAGTGCTATAGGTTGAATTTGGATTCCCATATTTTGCCCATGAAGGTACCAAACTATGAATTTCAGCTAAAGCAAAGTCGGAGACCCTTTTTAATGATTTATTTATTCAAAAAAAATACTTATATTTACAGATTTATAATATAAATATTTGATGTAACGAATTATAAATTTGAGTTTATGCATAGTATTACACGCACGCTTTTCAATTTTATTGCTTAAAACTTTGAAATTTTAGTATTTTAATTAAAGTTTTAGAAAATTAACTTTTAATCTTTACGTTTTAAATTAAATTTTATAATTTTGTTGTTTTGCATGTAGAGTAGAGTACATTAAAAAACTCCTCATTTATTAAATTGTTACATACCTAATGGATTAGGCGTAAAAAACTCCTCATATATTTAAGAACAATGCAAAAATTCTATCTCAAATTAATATGAATGAATAAATAATAAAGGTAAAACACGAATTTACCATTAATTAGGTGACCAAATTAATCAACTTTTATATAATTGAACATTGTCCTCCTTCAATGTATCATTCAAAATCATAATTGCATTTGTCTTTGTCTTTGTTTTTTATTTTTGTCTTTGTCTCTGTCTTTGTCTTTTCTCTTTTGGTTGAAGTGCATATTACACTTCCTTGGCTTATCGACACGGCCCTGCCCCTTTCCTCAACACTGATTTTACGCCGACCCTTTAATTGCTAATTCATTATTAGTATCCTTTACCTTTGCCCTCTCAGTACACTGCCATGGAAGCAGCTAAATTTCCTTGTTACTACTTTGCTACGGCTCTTCCTCTCCGACCTAACACTTCACTCAGACGATCATTTTTTCATTGTAAGAGACTGCTTGGCATGAGAATAGAGGCTGCAAGAAGAGAATCGAACGAGAGAGATTATTGGGGTAGGCTTGTGGATGAGGATATGATCACTCTCAGAATGCGCATTAGAGAGGCGAAGATGATGCAGAAAACTGGTGGAGGTGACGATCAGAGATTGCCTTCAGATTGGAAGGAGTGGGAGCAGAAACATTTATTGTATTATAATAAGACTGTTTATGAAGTTGTAGGGTTGTTGCAAAACCATTTCTTGAATACTAGGCCAACTTTGGCTTTAGGGATGGTTGCTATTGTTGCGTTGAGTGTGCCCATCTCAATTAGTATACTCTTCTTTTCTGCTTTGGAGATTGCTAAGGGGATTTCACCTCCAGGGTTCCATTTTTAATCTGATGTATTTTCTATCATTTTGATGCACAGATTTGCTTTCCTTGATCAACAATAAAAATTTAAAATACATGTGATAATAAAAATTTTAAAAATTTACAATTTAATCCTTAAATATTGTCATTATTAATAAGTTAGTTTCTGTATTTTTAAAAAACTATTAAAACATTTTTACTTTTTCTTACCGTCAACAAAATAGTCATTCCGTCTATTTTTACCGTTAAAAATATAGCAAAAAAATAAATTACCCATCTTCTTGTTTTTTCTTCTTCATTGATTCTTCCTCTCCTTCTTTGATTCTTCTTTTACTTCTTTAATTTTTCTTCAATTTTTTTTATTTTTCTTTAGTTAGGAGGAGGAAGCGATTTTTATTCTTATTATTCTTTTTCTTCAACATCATCATCATCTTCATCTTCTTTTTTTTCTTTTTCTTCTTCTTCTCCTTCATCGTCATCTTTTTCTTTTTTTTTTTTTTCTTTTTTTTAGAGGAAGAGGAGGAAATATTTCGTTGACGAAAAGAAATGATAAAAATATTTTAATAAATAAAAAAAAATAAAAATATTTTAATAAATTTTTAAAAATGTATGAACTGACGTGTTAATAATAGTGATATCCAAGAACTAAATAAAAAATTTTATTTAAAGATAAAATTAAATTTTAAAAATTTTCTCTCTCATCTTTTATCTATTATTTTTTATCTATTTTTAACAGAAATTAATAGATTTCTAAGAACGGAATTTATTAATAATAATAATATTTAAATACTAAATTATAAATATTTTTAAAAGAATATTTGCCAATATGCCCATCCTTTTATTACTTATATACTTGTTTATTTAACTAACAATTAATTAGCTAAGCTTAATTATAATTAATTACTTTTTATATGATAGTTAGATGTCAATATCATTGACATATTAATTAATCAGATGATGACAAAGCAAGATATTTCCCCATAAACACTTTTCTTTAAAAAGGAAAATCCACATCACCATAAAAAAAATGAAAATCATACTGTGCACGTACGCGTTGCTGCATTACTATTCACAACACGGTTACGTATGTTTTCTTCTACGCGGGTGATAAAAATAACATAAGATTTTTTTTTTGTTTTTTTTTTTGTGTTTGCTTTATCTCTCCTATAAATTAACGTGCCTGTCTTCTTCTCATTCTATTGTGCATCTAATCATCTCCAACCCAACTTATTGCCATCATCAAAAATGGAAGCAACCCAGTTGTTCTCATCTCCCATGCTTTCACGGCGACCGTTTTCTCGCCGGAAAAATAAAGATGGGCTGGCTGTTGTCGTCAAGGCAAGACAAGAAGGATTAAATGGAGGAAATTACTGGGGTCACACTGTGGACGAGAACATGATCGTGTTAAGAATGCGTATCAAGGAAATGGAATTGTTAGAGAGGAGTCATAATGATGAACCTTGTTCGGATTGGATGGACTGGGAAAAGAAATATTACGTGCATTATCATGCAGATGTTTGTGTGGCAATGGGGTTGTTGCAGAATTATTTGATGAATGTTAGACCTAGTTTGGGCATAGGAACCCTAGCAGCTCTCACCTTCTCTGTGCTATTATCTGCTGGAGTGGTGTTGGGTCATGCTCTAGAGATATCCAAGGAAATCACATCTGGTTTTCATTTACATCTTAGTTGATGAATATTAATAAATCTCTATTTTCTTCTCTGTTCTCTATCTTCCTAAACTTATAATTTTTTTCTTTTACTCTCCTTCATTTAGGCATTTACAGTTTAGAAGTTGCAAAACTTTGATGAAAGATATGTATATATATTGAATAAGCCTTGAACAATTCGTCTGTGTTTTGTTACTATTTTTGTTTATTACCGACTTTATACTTGTCTGAGAAAGAGTCGAGGTTGTCGTCGGTGAGAAGGGATAGGATATTGTAAGCGCAAATGATTAAGATAAATGCTAGCACATAGAATATAAATTAATAATAAAATAATAAGTAAATAATTATAGTTACTTGATAGTTGATGTTTTGTGGGACCAGTATTAGGATGAGTATTACATCTTTGTCTCTTTCTAGTTTTACCATGTTTATAAATTTAAAGGTGTTTTGTTTTTGTCAAATAATGCTGTGCACATAGTCTTATATATAATCATTATTTAAAAAAATATAATAATATCATTTAAATTAACCAGCAATGGTCACATTTAAATTGATTAAAAATTAATCATCATTTAACATTTTGATAATAATAATAATAATATAATAATTAAAATCAATTTATATATTATTTTTTATTTTAATTAGACCATTAAAATTTATTTTATTTTTGAGTTGATTAAACTCTAAATATTCTAATTTAATTTTAATATACTTGAACTAAATTATCGACGGCTAAAATTTATTTATTAATTCAAAGTGATTATTACAAATTCAACATTAAATAACATAAATTTAATGGATGATTTAATTAGTGACAAAATCATTGTGAATTGATAATTATAATTGAATTATGGGCTAGGGTTTCAAATATCGCCGATAACTTTCTCGATCATGTATCCCAAGTCATAATGCATAATAAAACAGTAGACTTTCCAATATTTTCACTAATAACAGATTTTGGTTTTCTGCTATTGAATTTTAGGATTAAAAGGCTGATTTTATTTTAAATATTATTTAAAAACATATTTTAAATCAACAAATGTAAAGGGAAATAAAGAAGCGAACACCTGACTTTTCCTAAAAGCTTGAATAAGATAAACTAGAAAATAAGAGAAAAAAATAAATTATAAAGAAATCAACCAAAAAGCTCGCCTTTCATAAATCGAAAATAAAATTAAAATAAACTTTAAATTGAGTGAATTTTTTTTATATATAATAATATCAAATTATTTCAAAATAAAATGATTTAGAATTGAAATAATAAATTATTACTTTTTTACGCTTCATGATAAATGTATTTAATTAAATTGAGAAGTTTTAATTCTATTTTGCAGATCTTAAATTACAATTTTAAAAAAGAAAAAACAGAACATTACTTTTTATTAGTTAAAAATATTTAAACACAAAAGAGAACATGAAGACATACGCGTATCATCTTTTGCGATACACTTTCCATTTATTTTCCGTTAAAGTAGAAAACAGAAACTACTTCGCTGCTTCTTCATTCTTCTTTACCAAAATAATAAACCCCATCAGAATTGCTTCTTCCCATGAATTTCGTCTGAGCCACACGCCACCATCTATTTATTGCCACGCTTAAATAACAATAATGCCACGCACTCGGTTTTCTACAGAAACCATTCTTCACTATAAATACCCCATTCATTCTTCTCTTTGGTATAAGCTTCTTTTGCTATTTCACTAATGGAATCAACAAAGCTTTTCTCCTCCCCGCAGTTAACTCCACGAAAGCCCTTCTCCAGAAAAGCATGCCGACGTCGGGGACTAACCATAGCCATGGCCTTTAATAAACCAGACCATAACGATCAGGGTAGCCTCGTGGATGACAACATGATTGTACTGAGAGTACGTATGAGGGAGATGAAGATGATGGAGGAATTTGATTACCCACCTTCGCATTGGATGGAGTGGGAGAAGCAATATTATGCACATCATAACTATAATACTGATGTTTGCGAAGCTGTAGGGTTGCTGCAAAATTTCTTGATGAATATTAGGCCAAGTATAGCTTTAGGGATTCTAGCACTTCTTTTCATGTGTGTGCTCATCTCTACTGGGGTGGTTTTCTCCTACGCTGTAGAGATCACCATGAGATTAATTTTGTCTGTGTTTCATCTTCGCTAATCCCCTCTCTCTCTTTTTTCACTCTGTATCTGATTCACTGGTTTCTCTTTACAATATTCAGACCTTTTCTCACTAAAATGCATGATATATGGTTCGATGTAATTGTGTTTTTCTATCTTTCTAAGTTTAGTGAGTTCATGATGAGATGTTTTGATAATAAAGCTAAAAGTAGAGCCTCCTTTATATATACATATATATAGAAACATGAGTTTATTATCAATTTGATTATGGACGGTCGGAAATATACTTTTGGAAGGTAGACGATAAATATGTATTAAGAGTTAAAACAGCTGTTGGCATTAGTTGTAAGAATTAGTGCTTGGAAGTTATCATTTTTAAGGGACATGTTTTAGCAATATGGTAACCTTACCTCACACAGTTTCTTTGCTTGAAAGAAATGAGAGACGTGTTTAGGAGGAAAAGGGAAAACGAATGAGTGAGGCAAAAAGCTAAGGATGCCTTTAGCTTGATTTCCATGAATAAACAATAACGAGTCTCATGGTCATTTTTCTTTATTTTACATAATTCATTTTATAAATAAATAATTTAATAAATTTTTATAAAATTATATTTAATTTTATTTTTTTTTAAAATATAAAATTTAAACAAAAAATTATATTTAATTTGAAAAGTGTTGAATTTAACCTAAGTTTATTGAACGAATAATGTTTTTAGTTATCGAATTAAATCATATTAAAAATGATTTTGAGTGAATTCGATTTCTCAAAATATATATTAAAAAAAAGTTAAGATTTAATTATAGTCAAAATAAATTACTTTGTTAAATCTAATTATATTAAATTAAAATCAACTTCCAATGACCAATAATGCCGGTAGCTTTTTCTTAAATAAATAAATAAAGTTGTGCTCTGTTAGTTTGGGCCTATATTTTCCCTACAAATTAAAGCTGCCGTTTCAATATTATCTTTGTGTTAAATATTTTTTTTAAATTACAATAAATAGCCCCAAACTAAACCGAATGAAACTAAAAATTTCTTATTTCAGTTAAGTGCAAATTCACACTCAGCAATGCAAAAATCATAAAACAAAGAATAGGTCCTGGTGCAGGCAGATCCCCTGCAACACTATCGGATCAACGTGCACTAACATTTTGAATACCCTTCTCATAACAAATTAATTAATTCAATATAACTCCTTCACCTTGCCCCTAATTTTACCCAAACAAAAATGTTCATGGTTGACATGGAGCTAATATTGTGAAAATTCAATTCATATAGATTATGATTGGTCTTGTGCAGCAACTTCCTCAGTTTCTGGCTCTGGCGCAGGCGTTGCTTTGGTTTCTTCTTCCCCTCCAGGTTTCTCTGTCTCTTCTGTTGCCTCTGCCTCATGTTGCTTCACTTTTATATGATTGTAGGAGCCCTTCTCTTTGAACAACTGAGCAAAGTGGGGTTTGCAGTAAAGAACGCCATCTAGAGCAGCATAGGATGAGGTTGTGAGATAGCAACCCCCATGGGAGCATCTGAAGCATGTCTTGTGATACGACTCTCCTTCCACACTCACCTGTTACAAATATTTTGCTTAAAATGATAAGCTTCTTTTTTTAGTACTGCAGAAAAAAAAAATAGAGAAACTATATATTAATATATTGTATGCACCTTCTCTAATGGGTATGCAGTTTTATGACAGCGTGCACACTTGTCTTGAGTGCCACTGAACATGGAGGAAAATTTGGTTGGAGCCTTTGACTGCAGCGAAGATAAATTAGCTTTAATGCTAAGGAACATGAAGGACATTTCCATAAGAAAAACCAGGAATATGAAAAAGAAAAGAATCTGTGCACCTGTGCAGTTTTCTTTTCTCCAGCTGAATGAACGGCCACAGATTGGAGGAAAATGAAAATTATTAGCACAAGGGAAAAAATAATAAAGAAAAAGATTAAAGAAAGCAGAAGAGATTACATGATGAATATTTGTTATTATAATTCCCATTCTCCTTGAATAATTGCTCAAAGTGAGGTTTGCAGTACAAGACCCCATCCATTGAGGAATAGCTGCTCATCTAGGACAAAATTATATATAAACACCACAAATTTATCAGAATGCATTGTAAGTTAAACAAAAACTTAACGGAATAAGAAATTAAAATTATTATATATATATATATATATATTTTACCACAAGAAGTCCATTGCAGTGCTTGCACTTGAAGCATGTCTTGTGATAAGGAATTCCATCGGCTGTAATCATTTCAATGAAATGAACAGTCTTATCGCAAGCCTTGCATTTCTCTGTAGTTCCACTGAAAACCATTGTTGTAATTTTGTGCTGTGTATGAGAAGCTAAGAAGAATTAGCTAGAAAAACTTCTTCTGAAGGGGTTTTATTTTTGTTCCAACAACAAACAGTTTGGAGCTCAAGTCTCCATCTCACAAAGTTGAGATAGAAATGTTAATTGAACTCTCACAAATTTGTTGCTGCTTTTTTTTATTATATATTTTTTTTCTTTTCTTGTGATTGACAATTGCTGCAAGCAGGCTGTTTAAGGTCAGTATATATTTATATGTAGTTGCAGTGATTCAGAATATCAAAATTAGTGTTCTAAAAATAGAGGCAAGTCCCTGATAAAAGGGATAAACTACAACTGATTTCCTTTTATTTTGTGTTAGTTGATGAATTAGATTATCTTATCAGGCGGTGAAGGAGTGGAGGACTTAGCTTTGTGATTCCTGAAGAAATATTTAAAAATGAGTTATAATGTTATCTTAAAATAGGGTGAGTTTGAAACTTGGGCCTCGTTTATAGCACAATTAGGCCAGAATCCTGAAGGCCCAACACAGTTTGATCGAACCCAATTGGCTGTGGAAAGGGATAAGAATGGAAAGCCTGAACAAAAACAGACAAACCCAGGAAAATGAATTGATGACCAAAAATTATGAGGACCTACCTCATGAGAACACAAAAGCCTCACTTGCTTAGTCGGTTGTTCGGGGAGCACTTACCACCTTGTTGATGCCAAAGATCGTATAGTCACAAAATATGTATTTGGTCCCAACTTCACTTGCAAGCGCGGCACCCTAATCAAGCAACACGCAGCACTGTGCACGGAAACTCAAACGAATCTTTTTCCCCTTTATTTTGTTTTCATTTTTAAGCCTGCGAGGAATTTTAAATTTTAATTTTAGGAGGACAAGCTCCTAAGTCCATGAATTGACAAGACGCATCTTGGCAAGATTTGCATAAATCTCTGTAGGCTTGCCAAGAGAAATTGCAACATGCTTAGAATGACCTTGATGTGAGTGCTATAGTCCACACAATCTCCCATTCCTCTTTGACAACTACTTGTTGGAATAGTGGTTGTGGGAGATGCGATGCCATGTGAATTATTAAATAGATTATGCATCTCACCGACACCAATTTGGTATAAAAACACAATCTTTCTTAGCCTGAAAATTCACGTCCTTTATATAAAACAGCAACCCTACGATTTTATATCCATTTTTACATTTCCAAGGTCCATGTATTTTTGTTCCAAAGTTTTATTTTTCTTCTTTTTTCTATAACCATCATTTAATAGTTAATATATTTATGGAGCAAAACTACAAAATCTTACTCCCTTTATTTAATAAAATAGATTTATTTTTGTTATTATATAGTGAAAATATATACCCTTTTATTTTTTTAAAAATAACATAAATTAAAAAATATATAATTAATATAATTAAAAATAATACATTTTATGTTATATTTTTTACTATAACTTTTAGTCATATTGTTCCATTACTAATAGACTATTAAAACTAATAAGTTTTATTTTTTAATACATTTAAATAGGGATATATATTAGAAAATTAATCAATAAATTACTATTTCAAAAAATAAAATACTTATAATTCAAGATGGATGAAAAAATGAAGGGAGTAATTAATATTGTGAAAATAATTTATTTATTATTTTTTAATACTCCCTACCTCATATTTCTCCTTAAAACTTATATAATTTATCTTATTAAATTATTATTTAGAACTAATTAATTTTATTTTTAATGTACACATATATTTAGTAAACTAATTAGTAATTTTATCATTAAAAAAAGAAAGTGCTTATAATTTTGAATGAAATATATATAGATAGAGGGAATGGATGAATATTTGAAAATATGGATTGACATAAAATTTATACTCTATTTAGTAAGCTTCATTTTGAAAAATAAAAAATCAAATGAATTTTTTTAAAAAATTGTAGATAATTTCATTTTTTTAAATAAAAATTTTACAAATTAAAAAAAAAACTTTCATAAATATTAAATTTCAAACTAGGTTGAAATTAGGGAGAATTTGGCACTGTTATGCCATGGGCTTCTTGCAACTTCGTAGGATTGAATACATTTTGGAGGGTAAGAGTTTATATATCCAAGCTTGTAAATACTTCTGATAACATATAAAATATGAACTCTTTAAATATTTGTGTTAAATTTATTAATAATAAATGAGAATTTTTAGTTCAATGAAGTAAAAAAAGTGCGCGATATTCAAAGGTCTATAGTCTCGACATGAGTCATTCAAAAAAACCTATTAACTCTCTCTGCAATCTTAGCATTCTCAAAAAATATATCCATCACCATTACTACTCTTATTACTAAGCCAAATGTTTAGCCTAATACTTCTTCTAAAAACTCTAAGAATTAAATCACTATTCACGTGTTTCCATTTCAATTACCTCCAGATTTCACGACCATCAACTTCCATGTACATCCACCTTATATGATCATTCTTTTTTTTTTATTCGAAGATTAAAAGAGATTAATTTTTTAATGAATTATTTATAAATATTTAAAATTATTAAATTACTAATTTAAGATTGAATATTTATATTATGGCGTAAGAAAATAAAGACAATTTCAGCGCTTTATTTATTTAAAATTTCTGATTTATTAAAAAAATTTATACTTTTTAACGTGTAAATATAATCAATATTGATGTTCTGAGATCTATAAAAAATATGGTTTACAATAGTTGAGTCAGCTTGATCTAAGAAGAGGGTGTTTCTCTCCTTTTATTCTTTTGTTTTATCTGCTAATGATATTTAACGGTTTTGCCACTATTTAGCCATCTGTTTTTGTCATACGGATACGTACGTACTAAAATGTCAGACGTCTGTTTCATACTAAACAGCTATTTAATTCTTCTTGGCACGCATGTAACAAATCTACTGGAGAGATGGGCCGGTTGTCCTTTTTCCTACTAGGTCTCAGAACTAAGCTAGGTGTGGGGAGATTAAGGCTCAAGTGAGGTCCGACCTCAAGGTCGTGTGGTCCAGACCGATTCATTGAAGAGGTCTTTTGACTTTTGGATCAGAGTTGTCATATTGAACTTGACCTTATATCGGGGTTATAAAGTCCAGCGGTCATCAAACATAAATGTATTAATAGTTATAATTATTTACTATTAATATTTGAAACAATAATAAATATACATTGATTGAAAGTATTAATAACTAGTCAAATATGCAGGATATGCCTATAATAAAATGGATTGAATAACCAAAATATTTGAAGGAATATTACAACACTTGTTTATTTTAACTAATTACTTTCCATAACTATTCAATCCATCAAAGTCTATCAAACAAAAATTATTTACATTTAATCCAACAAAGAAAATAAATTCATTAAAACATGTATATATTTTGTAAAGATTAAAGAGTTTTGCTTTGTAAAATATTAAAATATTTTGTATTGAGGATTAAATAATTAAATTTTTTAAAATTTAGTAATTTAATAATAATATTTTTTATATATATAAAAAGAGTCGGTAATGGTCATCGTTTTTAGTGGATCTGAATATGGCCCACAAAATTAAGACAATAAATATCAGCCGGTGATTACAATCAAATATGCTGATGCAAACATACGATGGATCAGAAACAATACCCCACACTGTACAGTGGTAATCCTCCGCATATTGTGGACTTACGATAAAAAATTGTCTTAAACAATAAAATTGTGGATAAATTAGCTATTTATAAAGTATTTAAAACTCAATTTAATAAAAAATTCATCTTAACGGAACACATTTTTAAAATAAATTAAATTAAAACTTTCATAAAATTTTGATTTAATTGTGTTAAATGGATTTTTCTTTTTTGGATGCAATTGGAGTTGCATTGAAATAATTTAATAGGCCATCGTTAACAAAAACAAAACCCAATGCAAAAAATCAAACTCAAATTTCAATAAAATATAGAAACTCAACCCAGGAAGAATAAATCACCCAAAAAAACCATTTAAAACCCAACTCAAACTAAACCAGCTCCAAGTCAAGCTGTGAACAACGTAAATGACAGACCTAATCGACCGAGGCTTTGCACCTTACCGACTCGCAACACCACTAACCGTTCCACAACTCATAGCACAGCCAATGGCACCGCCTAACATATAGCCAGGCCAACGACTACACCAACAACAATAAGAAAGCAATGAGGGCATTGGCTAGATTAAAAAGACAACAACCACCACAAGACATGATATGAAGCAACAAATAGAAGGAATTTATAGCCATAGAAGGAATTGAGAGCCATTTGACAACCATGAACCCAAACATGCAGTAGCGCCACCATTAAATCAACGACTGCAAATCTAAAAACAAACATGATTTCGTTGTTAATTACTGTTGATGTCACTGCTCCGCTGAATTTCACTAGCCAAAATAAATTAAAAATCACAAATAAATAAAATAAAAATAAAATATAATCAAAATTCAAAAAGAAAAATTTCCTCCTAATAAAATTTAAAGACAAAATAATAAAATCGAACACTCACACT
The DNA here is from genome assembly GCF_001659605.2 of Manihot esculenta. Classification (NCBI taxonomy): domain Eukaryota; kingdom Viridiplantae; phylum Streptophyta; class Magnoliopsida; order Malpighiales; family Euphorbiaceae; genus Manihot; species Manihot esculenta. The sequence goes on along the minus strand of NC_035162.2, from coordinate 5,627,794 downwards.
CCGAAAATAAAGGATCACAATGTCGGATGCAGACCGCTATAAACTTTCTCTTATCTTCAAATTAGTCTATAAAATATTTATTAAATAAATTTAAAATAAACTAAAATTCAAACTCAATTTCATTATTTTTTATAATATATATTTTTTAATTTTTTGACTTCAATAAGAACGAAAATGAAAAGGACATTTTCGGACATATAGAAAATAAAAATATGATACAATTGCGATAGATGTGTTAAAATTTTATTTTTATTTTTATAAAAGAATGGAATTCTAATATGGATTTAACATGTTTAAAATGAAAAACTATAATTACAATTAGAATTGCATTATTATAATTTTAGATTTTTAATTATGAGTCTTACAAAAAGCCGATGTTTTTCTAGAGAAAGAGACATGATCGTCAGAATGCCCATGTCTCGCATCGAAAGGAGACTCACCGATACGTTGGATTATAACTCGACATATAATCCAACGATGAAAAAGAAGTAAACATAAAACAAGCTAAATAAACCAAAATAAAGAAGGGAATCTGGAATCGTGGCGGTCGTGGGTTTTTTTGCCGTTAGAATCTCTAACCTTTCCCTCGCCATTCCCCCACTTTCCCATATATCAACTCAGAAAGGAAGAGAAATTTTTTATTTGATTAAAAATGTGTAGATTTTGAGGTACGAGTAAAATGGATTTGTGACGTCAACAGCGACGACACTCAATCTCTTGCTTCTTCTCCAGAAACAAACGCAAGGAAGAAAGGAAAAGATTGTTGCTTTCTTCTTTTCCAGAAATCCCATTCTTGTAAGCGTCTCTCCCTTTCTCATCTTAAATAGCTTTATGCGTTAATTCGTCTTGTTTACTTTCGGGATTGTAATTGTCAAGGTGATAGTTTTTTTTCTTTTTTTTTTTTTTTTCCAGTTTTTTCAACATTCCTCTCTTCCCATCTATGTCTCTGCGTTTTTAAAGCTAACCGCAGTCGTCTATCTGATTTGGGTCATTTTTTTCCCATCTTTATTGCTGGTCTTCATTTTGATGCATCTGTATTAATATGGGTTTCAATTATTTCCTCTGTCTAACGTCTATGCATGCACAAGTATTGTTTGTATTGTGCGTTCAATTTTGATGTGCATTGTTATATTTTTTGTTCTTTTTGTTCATTTGTGCCTTTTGCTTTCTGGGTTTTCTTCTTTGAAAGTAAATCTATCATATCTTTCCATTTGTCGATAAAGGTGTAGCTATTTCCTCTTTATCTCTTTGTTGTTTGGCTTTGTATGTATAATTTATCTTTTGCTATCATGTGGTTATTTGGCTTTGATGCTGTTGAGAATTATACTTTTGACTAGTGACCATAACTCCTTTTTCTGAGGTCTCCATTGTGTTTCATTGTTAGCATGTGACATAGTTTTCTAGTCTAGGTTAGGTGCTTTTCACATTTCATATTCCTACACTGTTCAATTACTCATAAAACAAGAGAAAGGCACAGTAAATATTGTTCTGAAATGTTTGTTTGTATACCTATGATTTTCTTTCAGAAACTAAGGCAAATGCTAGAAATGGGTTGCAGATTATTTTTTTTGAACAGTTATAGATATTTCATCAATTTTCTTTCTTTGATTATTATGTTGTTTTACTGTTTATAACTTTAAAGCTTACGTGGATTTTAACTGCAATGCAGGGATTTTTCCAGTAATTATTTTCTTGGTCTTTGGTGAAGGAGAAGAGATTGTACATATGGTTGGCTTGGATATCAGTATCTGTTCTGTTTTCATACTTTTCTAAACCCATTTATATTATGCAACTTGAAGGATGGGAGATCATTTTGTGTTACTGGTAGATCGGTTGCTAACTGAATCCACCCTTGAAGCTGCTATTGAGAGCAGAAACCGCTGGCAGCAAGCCACTCCATCAGCAAGCCAAGTTAACATCACTGAATTTTCACCCCAGGGGATGGATTTAGATTTTAGGTCATCTTCAAGAAAATTGGTAGAGTGTAGGATTTGTCATGATGAGGACGAAGACTCAAATATGGAGGTACCATGCTCTTGTTGTGGAAGCTTGAAGGTCAGTTGTAGTTTAATTGGCACAGCTGATTATTATTTAGAAATTGTACTGTTTTCATTAAGAGTCAAGATACCTGTTATGGTTTGTGGTTTTGTAATTTTTTTAAATAGTTTTGGTCCTTTGATAATATCCCCAAATACCTAAAATTAAGTGCTGCAATGCAATCTGGTCAACAGATTGATGAATAATGCAATTAAGAAAAGATTGGGTGGAGGGGGACTACAGGCAGAAGAATTGGTGGTAGGGACCAGGGCTGGACAGTAGTGATAGAAGTGAAGTTAGGTAGTAAAGTAACTATGGTGATCATGATCACTAAGATTTTGGTGCATAATGGCATTTCATTTCTAAAATAATGGTGATTACACAAAATGTGATGGGCACTATAACACTATTTATTTTTTATGCATCATGTCAAATGTATCCTAAGTAAAAAAGGTGGCAATTCTTTGTTGCTAGGAAGTCTTAGATAAAATAGATTAGCCTGCTTGGCACTGGAATAAGCATTGTGTTAATTATAAATTCGGGTGGAGTATGCTGCATATGAAAACCATATTTGAATGATATTCCAATGGGTTGCTGAATTTGGTCTGAACATGCCATGTAAATAGAAGGCTTGATGAATTCTCCTCCCCAAAAGTGAACCATGGAGGTCATTTTGCCTTGCTCTCTCTCTCTTTCACTTTGAAGGGAGATGACGAGTAAGAGATTGATGAGTAACTAAAGCTTGAGTAAGATACACTGTTATGCTACAGAAGAAGATGAGCTGCAATAAATATCTTAGTCTAAGATCACATTCCTTTATTTATAAAACTGTGCAAATCCCTAACTGGAACTCACATGAAGTGTTTTGATGATAGTTTGTATTTTTGCCTGATATGCCTAAACAAATGGACGGAGGTGATGGTTAAAACTGTAGTCCTCTTTTGCAAATTAAAGATTTGCTGCTGATTTCAGATAGTTACGATGTGGTCACTAGTTTCTATTACTTTTATGTGTTGCAGTATGCTCACCGCAAGTGTGTACAGAGGTGGTGCAATGAGAAGGGTGATACTGTCTGTGAGATCTGTCACCAGGTGTACCTTAATTTTATATACTATTATATATTCTCTTATTTCTATGTTGTCTTCCTATTAATTGAAATAAGGCTTGTGTACCTCAAAATTTGCAAAATTGCAGCAATTTAAGCCAGGTTATACAGCACCACCTCCTTTGTTTCATTATGGTGGCGTTCCTATGAACTTCAGGTATGTATTCTTGAGTGTGTATGCTCTCCCACCTTTGAGATACCTTATTGATGTAGTGATCTCTATTTTTCTCTTTACTCATTTGATAAAATAACTGCATCTATTTCAGGGGAAATTGGGAGATAACCAGAAGGGACTTAAATAATCCTGGATTTATAGCAATGGTTACCACAGACCATGAATTTATAGATTCTGACTTTGATGAGTATTCAGCTCCCTCTCCCAGAAGCCTGATGTGCTGTCGGATTGTTGCTATTATTGTACAGCTCTTTCTCTTTCTCACACTCTCACTATCTGCGCATGGGCCAGCACACACATTACTTAGTCATACTGGATGAATTGTTTTTTACAAATAAACAATTGAGATCAAATTTAGATCCTTCGGCATTCTTAGCTTGGACAAAACTTTCCCCAAAGCCTACGCATCCAATCAATGATTTTGCTAAATAATCAAGCAGGTTATCACAAATATGCAACCAACGAAACACAGAGTTCTTCAATACGTGTGAGAGGGCAAGAAAGTAGATACTAGTATGATCCTCAAATAGTGTATAGAAGGGCTAAAGCATCTAACTCTTGACATTATCATTGTTGGAATTGTGTATGACCATGTTTTATATTTGTTTATTGACAATTGGACGTCTGGTGTTCCTACAACAAAGTTATATATACTTATATTGGTATGCAGTTTATGATTCTTCTGGTCTTACGCCATACTCTTCCAATCATTATTAGTGGAGCTGGAGATTACTCATCTACAATGTTCATGGTGAGGCAGCGGCTACATTATCTGTTCTTTTCATAAAATGACTAAATTCTGTTTAGGAAACACTGCAGAATAAATATCTGAAGACACCTTTTGCATGCAGTTACTGATATTGAGGACCATTGGGATTCTTCTGCCCATTTATGTTATGGTCAAGGCCTTCACAGCTATCCAGCATCGCCGTCAACAGCAGGTCAGTGATGGTTCATTTTTTCTAAATTTTTGAATAAATATTGCTTAATTAAGCTGTTGTCTTACATAGTAAAGCTCCCAAATTAGCATTATTCTGCTGACATTCTAAGTCCTGACAGTGCTTGCCATGTCTTGTATGTCTTTCAAACTGTTTGAGGCAGTTCGAAATGCCTGCCTGATTTCTTAGTACTATACCTGTTCAGCAATGAAACTAAAAAGTATAAAGTGGCTCATCCAATCATACATCTATCACTTACCAAACTTCCTGAATTGGGCAAATCTTGAATTTGATTCCATATGCTGTGATGATTCAAGAAAGCCGTGCAGTTTATCCTTCATTCAAAATTCTACGCATTAACCATTTTTGTTTTCTGTTATCCAACACACTAGCATCCACGATTCTCGCTTGCTGCATCAGATGAAGAAAATGAGTTGCCACAGCTTCAGCCTCAGTCGCGGTTTATTCACGTTCAGTGAATAAACCGCAAAGTGTACAAGATGAGGGAATCAACTTTCAGTTCTTGCAGTTTCCATTTGCTGCTGAAGAAAGCTGCTGCATTATCACCATACCAAGTGAGCAGACTTGCTTTAATGTGGCAAAAATCAACAGGAATTTATGTTGCAGTAAAATCAGCATATCATCATCCGAGTATGAAAAGTATGTACAGATAGTTTAGGCAGTAAATGGAAACTGCTGCTTATGAGAAGTGGAGGGCAGAAATGAAGAAAGAATAGGATGTTTATTGTCAGAAGATGAATTGAAACATGTCAACTTACATATATAGTTCATATGATGGGGAGTGTTTTCTGTCTTAAATGTGTCAATGTCAGCTTTTATATAAAGTAATCATCATATTGTATCTCTACAAATCAGTGATTTTAATTTAATTTTAGTGATTTTTTTTACAATCTTTTAATTTTAAATTGGAGGATAATAACTTTTTTGTATTTAAAAGGGTAAAATTTTTAGTAATAATATTTAAAATAACTATGTGATGAATTTGTAAAATTTTGTGAAATTTAATTATAAATATTTTATATTTACTTAAAAAATTGAACTTCAGTTACAAAAATTTAATTTAATATAATTGATTATAATTAAATTAATTATCATCCAATTTAATAAAATGTAAAATAATTACATAATTAACATAACAATTTCGAATTATTTCTCGCAAATAAGACTCTTTTTTTTCCCCTTATATTTTGAATTAAAATTTAAATTTATAATTGATTTAAAGTAATTAAATAAGCAGAAGAATTAATAGCTCTAGAACTTTTGCCGATTGTGATTCCACCGGAATGTCAGATTCCGGCAATGAGGGTATGGAAGAGGATGATCTTTTGCAACATAATGGCCGTAGGAAGCGTAAAGATGGTGAAGGAGGTTTCTCTTTAGAAGAACAAGACGGTAGACAGTTTGAGTCTGTTGGACAACCGTCTCCAATGGGTCCTTCGTTTAGGGATATGCTAGTCAATGGGAGTCCTAATAACGAGACTGTGATTGCTGACACAGTTGAAGTGAATGATGAGGAGTCGTATGAGCTTTCTGATGGGGAAGAGGATGAGGAGGATGAAAAGTGCCCTAATATTAAACTTACTAAAATTGAGAAATCTCGTTATTGTAAACCATGGAAGAACTCCTTGATTATCAAGCTGATTGGAAGATCAATAGGGTATGCCTATTTATCGCGAAGGGTGAAGGAACTCTGGAAACCTAAATCCCCTATTGACTTAATTGCTCTGGACAACGATTTTTTCCTTGCTCGATTTAATAGTAGGGAAGATTTTGATTTTGCACTGGAGGGTGGACCATGGATTATAGCTGATCATTATTTGTCAGTTCGCCAATGGTGCCCGGATTTTGATCCATTTAATGTTTCCTTGGAACGCTTGGCAGTTTGGGTTCGATTTCCATGCCTTCCAATTGAATATTTTAATGAGGATTTTCTTATGCGATTGGGGAGGAAGATAGGAGATCCTATCAGAGTGGATAATAACACTAGCCGAGTGACAAGAGGGCATTTTGCGAGATTATGTGTTGAAGTTGATGTTACGAAGCCTCTTTTGTCGAAATTCAAGCTGAACCGGAGAGTTCGACGTATTGAATATGAGGGGTTGCATATGGTTTGTTTTTCATGTGGAATTTTTGGGCATATGAAGGATAATTGTCCTTCGTTGCGGAAAGAGTTGCAGCCAGAGAATGTAGAGAATGTGCCTAATTTGGTTCATAGTAACCCTGCTCCTAAGGTGGCTCAGTTACCCGAGAATCAGGTGGTTAATCCAGCTGTTTTAGATGATTTTGGTGATTGGATGCTGGTTAAGAAAGATAGAAGACGTAATCAACGTCCTCAGGAAAAACCTGTATTTAAATTTGGGTCAGGTGATCATGGTCCGAGGGAGTCAAACAAGGGTAAATCAACGATGAAGGCCAATAATAACCCCTTTAGTTCTCTAGTTATTCTCCAGGATTCTGAGACTCATATAGAACATAATGCGACTCCACCAGTGGTACAAGATTTTCGTCCTGTCTTGGGCAAGAAAAAGCTACGGGATTCTAAAGGGAAGGGTCAAGTGGTTTCTACTGTGACAAGAGAGGAGACTCCCAATATTGCTTTAGATTCCTATGTGAGATCTAATGGGCCTGCTGTGCAAAGTTCAGTTCTAAAAATTAGAGGGGTTTCGAGTGGATCAGGGGGATCTTCTAGAAAAGCTGCTGCACAAGATGACCATGTAGTTGTTCAAGGGAATAATAGAACGAATCAGTCAAAGACTTGGGTTGTTTCTAACTCGAAATTGGTGGGACTTGCAAATTTAGAAACAGAATTGGATAGGAATAAACATGATAATTTTAATGATCCGTCATTTCCTCATCCAACCCGTCCCAATATCCCAGCAGCTAATGGAGATGGTAATCAGGATATGAATCTTGATGATGATGCGATGATAATTGTTGCTCAGACTTCCTTGAATGAATTTCAGAATAGTGGTTTAATTGGTAAGATGCCTTCTAATGAGGGGTCTTACTAGATTTTTCGTTCTATTATAGGTTCAGTCATCCTCGTGGCTTTCTTTTCTCTCTTATTTTTAATGATTATTGGAGTTTGGAATTGTCAGGGTGCTGCTTCTTCTAATTTTCTGAGAGCTTTTAAGGAATACAATCGTATCTATAAGCCTCAGATTTTTTGTTTGGTTGAGCCTCGAATTTCTGGCCATTCAGCTGATAATGTTTGTAAACAGCTAGGTTATGATAATTGGGTTCGTGTCGAGACTTTTGGTTTCAGTGGAGGCATCTGGATTTTATGGTCAGAAATATTTTTTAAGTTAACGCTTGTGTCGACAGATCCGCAATTTATTACATGCAATGTGTTACTTGATAATGGGGACTCGTGGTTAGTGAGTTTTGTGTATGCCAGCCCTGACATTAGTTTACGAAGACGTTTGTGGCATTCGGTTCTGGGTTTCAATGGAAGTGAGAAAAGTTGGTTACTGTTGGGAGATTTTAATTCTTTTACAAGCGAGAATGAACAAACCGGCTATGTTAATGTTCACAGTATTGGGGCTAGTGATTTTCGGCAATGGATTTTTGATAACTCACTTATTGATTTGGGTTTTGAAGGTACCCCTTTTACTTGGAGTAAGGGTGGTATTAATTCTTCTTATAAAGCTGCTCGATTAGACCGTTGCTTGTGTACTGAGATTTGGCGCATGACATTTTCTAGAGCTACAGTTATTCATGCTCCAAAGTTGCATTCTGATCATTGTCCTATTTTTATGAATTGCTTTGGAGTTACAAATTCTTCTGTTCGTCGTTTTCATTTTCAAGCGGCTTGGACAGCTCACAAAGATTTTGTTGATGTTGTTTCCCGTGGTTGGAAGCAAAATACTTCTTTATTTGATAATTTGAAATCAACCAAAGACTCATTAAGCCAATGGAACCGATCTGAGTTTGGGAATATTTTTCATAATAAGCAGAGGTTGATCCGTCGAATTGATGGTGTTCAAAAAAGCTTAGCTATCCGGCGAACGAGAGGTTTAGTGAAGCTGGAATTTAATCTGAGACGACAGCTTGAAGATGTTTTGAAGCAGGAAGAATTATACTGGTTTCAACAATCTAGGGAGGAATGGATTGTTTCTGGTGAGAGAAATACAAGGTTTTATCATCTTTCTACCGTGATTAAACGCAAGAAGCAGCAAATTCTCAAGCTGAGAAATGGGAACAATGTGTGGATTGAAGATTCTAGTCAACTTAAAGAGCTTGCTAGCGGTTACTATCAGGAGCTGTATTCGAAAGATTTGGCGGTTGACTGCAGCCATTTTGTTAGACCTGATGGGCCTGCTCTTTCTTCTTCTCAACGGTTGCTTCTGGATCGTCCTTTTTCTCATGATGAAGTATATGATGCTTTGCGCCTTATGTCTCCTTACAAGGCTCCAGGACCCGATGGTCTACAAGCAGTTTTCTTTCAGAAATCTTGGTCTGCGGTAGGTTCACAGGTTTCAGCGTTTATTATTGAGGTCTTGGGCGGGAGGGAGTTTCCAGAGGAAGTTAATGAAACGGTGCTGACTCTTATTCCTAAAATTGCTTGTCCAGAATTTATTTCTCAGTTCAGACCAATTAGCTTATGTAACGTGATCTATAAGCTTGTTACAAAAGTGTTGATTAACAGATTGAAAGATGTTTTGAGCTCTCTCATTGGATTGGAACAAAGTAGCTTCGTTCCTGGCCGACAAATTATTGATAACATTGTGGTGTTTCAAGAAGTTTTGCACACTATGAGAACGTCTAAGCGGTCAGGGGGTTTTATGGCGATTAAAATTGATCTTGAAAAGGCTTATGATAGACTAGATTGGGATTTTATTCAGTGGGTGTTGGGTTCTTACCACTTTTCCGATGCTTGGATTTCTAATATTATGAATTGTGTTAGAACATCTTCTATGTCAGTGTTATGGAATGGTGAGAAGTTAGAATCTTTTAAACCGACTCGTGGTGTGCGACAAGGCGATCCAATGTCTTCATATCTTTTTGTTATGTGTATTGAACAACTTTCGAGAATGTTTAAACAGCTTGTTCGTCAAGGCAAATGGAAGCCGATTCCTATCTCGAGTAATGGTCCGATGATTTCTCATCTTATGTTCGCGGATGATATGGTTTTGTTCGCAGAAGCTTCTGTGGAACAGTTGGATTTGATTTTATCATGTTTGGATGACTTTGCTAAGGCTTCCGGGCAGAAAGTGAATTTAGCTAAGTCTTCTCTTTACTTGTCGCCTTTTGTTGATAGTGATTTGGCGTCACTTTTGTCTTCAAGGTCAGGTATTCCTTTGACTGCTGATTTGGGAAAATACTTGGGTGTGCCATCTATTCATGGGAGGATTTCAGTCTCAACATATAGTAGTATTTTGGATAAAATGAGAGGCAGACTTGATGGCTGGAAGGCGAGAGCTCTATCAAAAGCTGGACGAATAACGTTAGTTCAATCAGTTCTTAATGCTATTCCTGTTTTTGTGATGCAGAGTGCTCTTTTACCGATATCGCTTTGCAATGAAATAGAGAAAATATGCAGGAACTTTATTTGGCATGGGAAGGATATGAAGCCAGCTGTACATCTGATTAATTGGGATACAATGTCCTTGCCGAAGCGGTTAGGTGGTCTTGGCATCAGAAATATGCGACAAATGAATCAGGCTCTATTAGGGAAGTTGTGTTGGCGAGCTTACAAGAATCCGCAAGCTTTGTGGGTTAGGTGCCTTTTCAATAAATATGAGTCGGGTTTTGTTCATTGGGAAGTCGCTAAGCGAGCTAATGGTTCAGTCAATTGGAAATCTTTTTGTTATGGTTTGGAGCTACTTCGAAAAGGGATAGTTGTAGATGTGAATAATGGGATGCACACTAGATTTTGGCTGGATGATTGGCTTCCGGTTGGGCCTCTTTGGAATTTTGCACTTAAACCGTTGATTGAGTTGAATATGCAGGTTTGTGTTCGATATTTCTGGGTTCCTAATGTAGGCTGGAATTGGGACATTTTAAATTCTCTTCTTCCTACTGATGTCCTTTTATATTTCCAATCAATTACTTTAGTTGATGATATGTCGTGTTTGGATGGTTTTGCGTGGAAGCATTCTTCTTCTGGCTTATATACAGTTAAGTCAGGGTTTGATACGTTTTATTCAGAAGTGTCAGGATCTAATATGGATTGGCAAGGGCTGTGGAAGGTTAGGGTGCCACAGCGAATTCAAGTGTTTTTGTGGGAAGTGGCACATGAGAAAATCATGGTTAATGTTCAACGCCGAAAGCGAGAATTTATTGATTATGATTTATGTCCTCTTTGTGGAGTTGCAAGTGAATCTGTTTTGCATGCTCTACGAGATTGCCAACATGTGAAACAAATTTGGAATTCCCTTTTACCTACCAATTTCGTTTCTCCATTTTTTGATATTTTGAATGTGCCTTTATGGCTATCTGCTAATATAGAAAAAGTAGGGTTATTGGCTAATGGAATACCATGGGATGTGCTTTTTAGTTCGGCTGTTTGGTGGTTATGGAAGCGAAGAAACTTGTTGGTTTTTAATGAGAATAATGACCAGGATACTATTGATGCGTCCTTTATTCAGCTTCGAGCAAAAGAATATATTCATGCATGGAGGTTTTCGATGCAGGCTGGGTCTGGACCGAGAGGCCGGTCTTTGAAGTATGTTGGGTGGAAGCCGCCAGAAACAGGCTGGGTGGTAGTGAATTCCGATGGTAGTGCATTGTTGTCAGCAGGAAGGGCAAGTTGTGCAGGTTGTTTTCGAAACAATGAAGGTAGATGGCTTTTGGGCTTTCAACGGTTTTTGGGCAATTGTGGAGCAATGGAAGCTGAGCTATGGGGAATATATTATGCTTTAGTATTAGCATGGGATTCAGGGTGGAAGAAGATTGAAGTTCAAACGGATTCTCAACTCGCGTTAGATTTACTTGCAGGTAGAGGTTCAGGAGTTTTTAGAGTTGCTAATTTGGTGAGGAATTGTCGTGATCTTATCAATAGAAGCTGGGAAGTCAAGATTGTAAAAATTTACAGGGAAGCAAATGCGGTAGCGGATCGTTTGACTAGTTTAACCATTGGTGATGATTTTAATTTGAAAATTCATCAATGGCCTCCTGTTACTATTAAATTTTTACTGGATGCTGATAGGTTGGGGCTTTCATGGCCTAGATTAATAAAATAAGGGCTCTATCCCTCTTTTTCTAAAAAAAAAAAAAAATAAGCAGAAGAATTACGGCATTCATTCATCCAACGTCATCAAGCACCAGCACTATGTTTCTATCATAGTCCTTGTTGTAGGCGACTTTTTCTCGATTCATCAGATTCAGAAATTTCAGATCATCACCATTCACCTCTAATCTCATAGCTTTTTAATTTATATCTGAAAAAGGTTCCCTCAATTAGTCAAAAATACCTCTCTCTCCGGATTTTGCTTTCTTTCTTTGGGAACTTTGATCCGAGGTACGGAGCTATGCTGTATTCGATCTCGTTCACTGAATCTGTTCCGTTCTATCCATATCTTCATTTTTTCCCCTTTTTTTAATCTCTCTCTTTTTACATAATCCGCTTATATATCATGTTTCGATAGAGGAATTTTGCTGTTTATTTTTATTTAGATCTAGCAGAATCTTAGCGCTTGAAAGTGAATTTAAGAAAATTCGATAGTAATTGCATATGAAAATGGCTAATTAATCAAGTCAGTTATGGATTTTGTCTTCTGGGATAATAGAAGGAAATATTTATGGCAGGAATTTAATTTGCTAAGCTTCCATTATTATTGTCATTATAGTTTGTTTGTTCATATGGTAACGAATTTAAATTACTTGTTTTGGATGGAAATGCTGTAGAAGGACATAATGTCAGAGATGGAGGGTGTCAAAGAGCAAGAGCAGGTTGATGGAAATGTCCCCGAGGATAAAAGTTCCATGTCCTCATCTAAACAGGAGGTTCTGATTTATTTAAGCATGATATTGATTTTATTCAAGACCTAGAATTAAATGCTAGGAAGTTTCCCTATCTCACTCTTCTAGCTTCTTTTGTTTTTGGGTGTTTTGTGTAGGAAGAAGTTGTAAAGAAAAAATATGGAGGAATCATGCCCAAGAAGCCACCACTCATTTCTAAGGTGATTTCTTGTTAGCATTCGCTACGACTTATATATTGAGGCTTGGCAGCTGTACTAGTTTCCAACTTAAGTTTTCATTTTGGTGTCAGGACCATGAACGGGCTTATTTTGATTCTGCAGATTGGGCACTTGGAAAGGTATTACTATTGATCTGTTATTTACTTTAGATAGAAAAGTTGGTGGAACTTCTAATTAGATGGTTACCTAATATCGTTTATCTGTATGTGTGCATTTTTTTTCCCGACATTAACAGCAAGGTGGTGTTGAGAAACCCAAAGGACCTCTGGAAGCTCTTCGGCCAAAATTACAGGTACCATTTAAAATCTCATTTCCAGTTCCTTCTTTTCTCTGCAGTTCTTATCGAGCTTTCTGAATTTCATTGTTATAGGCCCAGCCATTATTTTATTATCATTTGTCAATGTTACTATAGCTCTGGTTAGTAGTATATGCTGAAAGTCTTTTACCTAAAAGTGTATTATTATTTATAATTGCATAAAGGAAGAAAAAGGACTAATCTTCACTAGAGTTATGGGAGACAAATTTCCAACAATTCAAAGAAAACCCAAAGAGAAATGGGGAAAAGAAAAAGAAGCTCTAATGTCCCCAAAACTTGGAAAGGTTTCAGGTTCAAAAGAAGCTGAAAATGAAGAGATGAATGTATTAGAATTCTGGTTTTAGAATTCGTCAAGTTCCCCGTTTGTCTGACTGCTCTTGTTCCTTTATAGTGGACAAGTTGGGACACTCCTTAATCCTCCACCGAATTTGATTGTTGCTTCTAAACTTAACACTCTTCACGACACATTGATCACTGTGCTTGGCATTGGCAATTTAAATAAAATAGCAAAGCAGCATGTTAGAGGTTTTGCTTATATCACGACAGGCAATGAACCAGGTGTATTAAAATCCGAATCAGACCACTTTCTAAGTCACCTGTATTTGATACTGTTTTGTAACTAGGCTACTGCCTTCATTTCAAGCTGGTAAAATGGTAGAGCTATGGAGTGAAGCTAGAGGGGGAAATTTTGTGTTCTTAGGAAGAGGAGAATTCATTAATGATATTAAGTCTTGTTTAAGATATCTATTTCTTGTTTATGAAAAGATGTGTAGAATCTGATGATTATGAGGGAATTAATGTCTACTCAGAATATATGCCTACTTTGCCCTAAATGTTAATGAGTAAGGCTATACATTACATAGCCTCAAGCCAGTTCAAATCTGTGGCCTCTAGCCATTATATTCTAAAGCCAAATCTTAAGACCTAATAAACTTCAATAGAAGTCGCCTGTTCTTTTATGTTTCTCTTAAACATTATGTTTAACCTAATGTTGCCCAAAAAAAAAGAAGCAAATATTGCTCTATAGAAGGTTGTTTGCTACTGTGATTCAAGACTGAAAGAGGATGTTAGAACTACTCATCTTAATTTTTTTAGAAGCATTGTACATATTGAATTATTTAGAATGTGATAGAAGAATACAGGAAGTTTCTTCAATCCTTGGTGTAGATGTTTGAGCCTGAGCAGATAATTTTGTCTAAGCTTGCCATTTTATCTATTCACTGTTTTGCTTAATTCCTGGTTGGACTGGGAAGAATGTTCTTGTTTGATGTTGGATGTATGTGCTCCACTGCTACTTGTTTGATTCGGAAAGCAGCAGGATGAACCTGAATGATGTGAGGTTTAAAAGCAACATGTTTATACTGAGTTGAATTTTTTTTTTTTTTTGTTATTATTAGTTTTTCACTAGTTCTTAAGGCCTTGAATTCATCTCTAGCTTGCATTGGAAGTTCTTTCTACATGGCATTTTTTTTTTCATACTGGCCATGGACAAACACTAACCGCTTTAATTTACAGTTTGAGGTCTTTAGTCCTATATGCTAATTCTTTTGCTGGCCTGAAAATAAGACATGGTTGGGAGGTTACCTGTTCAATCATTCCCCTAGACCCTTCACATGAAGTGTTATTGATGCAATAGGATTTTGTTGCTAATCTCTTGCATAGTTGTGAATCATATTCTACATTTTCTGTGTGCTTATTTCCCCCTTTTTTGGTATGTTTTCTTTTAGCCTACACAACAGCAGACACGATACCGGAAGTCTCCCTATGCCCCATCAGATGGTGAAGGTATGCCAGGTCATTGTTGCTCGACTCAAAATTGTTTGTAATGTGCATGTGATCAAGCTTTGTGTTTTTTCTTTTTTTTTTTTTTTTTTTTTTTTTCGGTTAGGAAATAATGGAAAATTATCTTCGTCGTGATGCAGATACAGGAAGCTCACCACGGGATGATGCACCTGCAAATGAATGAGAATTTGTTGTTGGCCTTTTGATCGAGTGAGGAATTCTGATTGTTATTCACCTTAATAGGCAACGAGTAATTTTCTGTTATTTCGGAAGAATAAAGTCTGGATATTGCTGAAAATACAAAATGACACATTTCATTAGTTGAGTGTACAATTTATGTAACGGTTAGTTCATATTACTTGATTCAAAAACAACTTTCAGTCCCCTGAAATACAGCTAGGCTAGCTACAGTGATGTTCTCCATGATTAGAGAATCGATTACTAGAGGAACAATGGACACGATTTTCCTTGGAACCTCAATATCGCTGAGGCTGCTAATCCATCGTTGCATTGGCATTTTGCATTTGCTGGAAGAAGTGTATTATCCAAGTCGGGACTGCACGTCCTGTTATTTTTGAATCAAGTGAAAAATGATAAAAATTGTTTAGTTTAATTTAACCGGACTATTACGCCTTTGATAGACAATAACATTTTCTTTCCTTTCCTTATCCGCTTTTTATGTATACAATGAGTTTTTCTCACCCTTCCTTCGGTAATATAAATGCAATAAAATTCAAAATTCTCGCAATAAATCTGTCATTTCCACTCAAATGATCGTCTATTTTCCACAAACACACACAAAAAAGGAGCAAACTGGTATATCTGTATAGCACCTGTATTTCGGAGCCTCCAACATTTGCAGGATTTATCTCCAGTTGAGCTTGCAGATGGTTGGACAATGGCGCGTTCTCGACGCACAGTTTTCTTGCAACTTCATTTGGAATGGGAGGAGAGAGGAATATTAAACTTCACATTTTTATAACATCAACGTCATCCAAATTCTTAACTCCACCTGTAAAACCAATTTTTTTTTTTTTTTTTTAATGAGGATGCACCTGTAAAATCAACGTTGTAAGCCTTCTTATTTTTATCTAATAACCTATCATATCATGTTAGCCTCTCTGTATCATATCAAATCTCTTTATTCCCTCTAATAAAAATAAATAATCTATTCATATTAAATCCATCCTTGAACGGAAAATCAAAAAACCAAAGTAATTCTTTACCATTTTGATTCAATAAAAATTAACCCCAAAAGAACTCAGTACAAAAATACATTCTCAAAACATTTATGGGTTCAAATTAATTAACTTTATTGTTTACTCTATCATGGGCAGACTGGAAATTAGATCAGACGACATCAAATCAAATTCAATTAAAAATGGTGACTAAAAATTGTCGCGATGCAATTATCTCCTCTGCTAATCGCCGTCGTTATTGTTAATTGATCTTTCCTTTGGATTTTATGACTCCAATCGTATTTTATTCTTTGGAAATGGAGTAAACTTCTACGTTGTACTATTTAAATATTTCCTGTTTGATGACCTCAGAACGTTAATCTCCTCTACATGTAGGAATCCTATGGTAATGAGGCTATTCTTTTCTTAAATCTCAAAAGGAGGTTACCCTATTTCTATTATTGAAGCTTAAGCATGGCTTCCTGTCTACCTTCATCATATGCTTCTCTAATCAAGCCATCTCTCAAGCAGGCTTTTCGTCTCGACCTCAAAGTTCAAGCTCGAAGCAAGAGATATGGAGGTATATATACATATAGATAATTTAAAATTGTATGATAAGTAGAAGGAGATATTACAAGTCTATTAATTTAAGCTATTTGTACAAGTAATAATAATCTTATTGTCTTTGGGTTGGCAGTAAAAGCAAGTAACATGGTGGATGCAGATATGAGAGTTCTCAGACTGAGGATAAAGGAGATCAGAAGAAAGGAAAGGATTGAGAGATGTTGCAGATGCAAACATGGATGGAATTATGAACCATCTGGGTTCAATTCGAAAATTGTAAAAAAGGAGAAGGACTTGTTAGGATATTTTGAGCTTGCAGGTCTTATAGGTGTCACTTTTGGCATTACCTGCCTCACTGGGGCAATTTTCCTTTCTTTGGTTTCTCTTGTAGTTCATTTGAATTTATATCAGTAACTGAAACTCGTAGTTAAAAAATCATTCTTTTTTAGGCAGAATTAAAATGGATAATTTTTATTTAGAATCGATTCATTATAAATTTAATACATAAATATGTAAGTCTTAAATTTATAGTAAATCAGATTTAAATGAGTTTTTTTAATTAATTAATTGAAAATTTTTACAGCTGAGAAATAAATTTAATTGCTAATATTGCCTTTGGTAAATATTAGTTCAAATTCTTGAGTTGATGGAAAGATTAGTCGCCATTCACCAATCAGCCTCTAGAGAGTAGGCATCTATTACTACTAGTTCCTTTGCTCCAACTTGCTTTGTGTCCTTTTCTTTTAAGAAAAAAATGTGAATTTATTTTACAGTTGCTTCATGATTCATATATTTTTATATAAAAAAAATTAATTAGCATTTCATATCAAATACTTTATTTTTGTTTGAAAGCATCACAAACAAATGCCAAATTGGAAAAATTTGAAGACAATTGTGTCCTATCTAGTGTCATAGTTCTTTAAATAATTTTATACAATTTCAATGCTTGAATAAATTAAATTGCAGGAAAAAAAAGCACATGTACATTATTAGTTTGATTTTTAAAAAATATAAATTATTTTAAATCAAATTGAATTGACCACTCTAATTATTATTAAAAGTAGAGCCAAAGAGTTTGAAAGCTAACTAATTAATAGTTAATCCATATGCTTAATTACTCCACATATCTAATATTTTTCATCTGGATAATAATATAATTTTTAATGATTTTAAAAAATTGATCACAAATGGGAGATATGCATAAACATTAAAGAAAAAGAATATAATAAACATTTTAAATAATAAATTTAATTACAAAAATATTATTTGAATAATAAGTTGCCAGATCATTAAAATTTGGACAACAATGATACTATAAATATATTTAAAAAGAATAATAAAAGAATTAAACACTTATTACAATGTCTAGCTATTGTATATAATTATAAAATTTTCTTATTTCGATTCATTTATTATAAAATTAAGATATAAACTTTTTTTTTTTTGAAATGGGGAATTAAGATATAAACTTGTGATTTTATTTATTTTATATGTAAATTATATAATGCATAGTGTCTAAAAACAAAACTCTCCACTAATTTTATAGCAATGTTTTTCATGGGAAATTATCATATTTGGAGAAATTGACTTAGCTCTTTGTATATATAATTTTTTTTAAAAAAAAAAACTTTTTGATCTCATTTCTTTTATCAATTTAATTAAATAAAAATAAAATAAAAAACTAATATAATTATGTTAAAATGTAACTGTCATGGTTGAAATCCATAATAAACATGAAACAAGTCAGTGTAGAAAAGGCTCAAATTGAAATCAACTTTTTTATTTTTTGAAAATGAATAAAATTTACATATAAAGAAGAAGTTGAAATTTTCTTCTCAAAGAAGAAATGGCAGTTTTCTTGCTCCCGTATAAGACCAAAGTTTGTTTATTTATTATTTGGACTTACTTGCATAGATTTTTGCTCAGCAGCTTAGGTAGCCTCTCTCTCTCTATGTATATATATATATATACACACTTGTCTTCAACTAGAGATTGTCAAACAAAAAGCAGGGTATCGGAAAATAAGCTGATTTGCAGTACATTCAGATCGCTTACATTACATGATAATCAAATAAACTTGTTGAAAGGAGAGAAACCCATCTCATCAAAATCAATTCCATCTCGTGGGTTGGCTTCTTACTGACAATATATAATCATAATGGCTTCGTTTCTACCTTCCTGCGCAATTCGGATCAAGCCTGCATCTTCAAAGCTGATCAGCACTCGTCAGCCCTTGCAAGTTAGAGCCCAGAGCTTTAAAGATGAAGGTACGTAACCCTGCAGCCACATGGCTATACGTATACATATGCATGTTGTGTGTGTTCTATATTTATATATATACATACAACGGACATGTATGGTGGGTTACAGGTTCTTAAGTTTTCTTGTTTAGGGATTTCGAGTGACATGGTTGAAGCGAATCTGAGGGTTCTGAGAGAGAGGATACAGGAAGTTAAAACGAAGGAAAGATTTGAGAGGTGTTGCAGATGTGAATATGGATGGAATTATTCAACTGTGTATAATCACAAGCACAAGAAACAAGTGGGTTTATCTCAGGTTTTTGATCTTGTTGTATTGGTTTTCAGAACTATTGGTTTCACCTGTGTTAGTGGTACTTTGATTCTTCTTCTTGTTTCTCTCATAGTTCATTTGAATCAATGATGATGATGATTACTTGTACAATTTATTAATTCCAATTGTATAGATCATCACAGCTTGAACTACTTTGATTTTCAAGTTTGTAACTTAGAAGCTTATAATTAATTAATTGATTATTTAATTTAATGCATTTATGGCTGAAAAAAAAAAGAAGAAAAAGCTTATTGTGGTTTGCCAAATGTAAAGAAAAGGGTGAGGCTGTAATCCAGCGGTTGGTTTGCCAATTCTTTAAGCAAAGGAAAGCTTTCAAATTCCCAGATGAGAACAAATTATGGCAAGTGGGTATTTATCATTCTCTTAATCATTTCTTTTAAATTACTTGTAACTAGTATTCCTACAATAATCTCATATATATATAACTGAGGTATATAAAGAATCTAACCATAAAAATTATGTTTCATATTAATTATACTGAAATTTATATACAAGTTGGCATAATTAATTAAAAGTTTCAAGCATGTTCAGTATTCGGTCGGTTCGGTTTAAAATCGAACCGAACTGAATAAACTGAAAATTGAAGTCTTGATATTTATAAAAATCAAACCGAATTGATTTTGATTAGAAATCGAATTGAATCAAAGCAGTCTGATTTAATTCGATTTGATTAGTTTGAAATAATAAATTTTTTATTTTTTATCCTTTATTTTTAGTATTTTAAAATTTAATTAGAATATTTTAACTTTAATATGATCTAATCTTTTTATATTATTGAAAATAATATACTATCGATTCGATTTTTTTTTATCAAAATTGAGTCAATAAATAACTAAAATTTTTAAAATTAAAAATCAAATCGAACTAAAATGAATAAAAAATTAAATTAAAATTTTAAATTAATTCAATTTGATCGATTTTTTCAATTTCAACCGAATACTCCCAAATACGTGTAATTTATTCAAAACCTTTGAGGAAAAGAATTCAAAATTTAATTTGCCTCGATATTTTTTTTTTTAAAGTTTTTTATATTATATGCATTTTTACAGCTGGATGAATAGAATCATGATGTATTGCATTAGTACTTAATTAGCTAGTTTGTACTTAATTAATTTATTGATCCTATAATTAGCCGCCAGTGAATTTGTTGGCGACCCCCTATTTAGCCGCCTTAGTCAATTTTTTAAACTACAATATACTAAGACATTTTCAAATTTCAGGTTCCTGACCAATTCAAATAACAACTAGTTTTCAAGAATTTAATTATTTTGAATGGAAAATGTTAGGATGGAGGTGTATTTTGTTTGATGTTGTGGGCTAATTTGACCTAATATTAGCCGTTAATTAAAGAATGGTTACTAATTAAATAAACAAAGTTGTCATTATAATCATAATTAGTTGTCTTCTTATACATTTCCGTCAACACAAAAAAAAAAAAAACTATGTATTCAACGGATGCCTAATGCATAAGCGGATACATTTACCATCTTCAAAGCATTAGACAACCTGAGCACACGAACTAATATTCATCTCTCCAAAGGAATGCCACGGTAGCAACCGTGAACCCATGGATCCAACGAACATGAACCTGTGATATGTTTGAACATGATTGAGACACCGGAATGCAGGAGGATCTCCATGTACTCGGCCCTCCTGAGTCTAGTTGAAAATTTCCAATTCTATAAGCAGTTCATCCTTCTTGCATGATGTAATCACCTAAAATTGTCGGGACAATATTCCTAGTTACCTTTTTCTAGGACTATCAGGAAATGCAAACCAATAGTATCTAAAGATCCTTTATCCATCTTTCTAATTTTGTTTTGAGATCATCATCAACCTAAAGACCAAATGCAAGTGCCAAGATAAATTCTAAACAAACATTATGCGGAAAGTAGTTGATTGAAACAATTACTTGTGTCAATTATTAGACAGTATGAGCATAGATCCTTAAACCATTCAAAACTCATTAAGAAGTCAGTTTATAAATTCAATTAGCAGCAAACTGAAAAGCAGGTGGTAAGACAATAGTCTGAACAGAATAAATGTTCAATTCCAACTTCTGCAACAGTTTTGGGAGAAAAATAATGAACTTTGAAATA
Source organism: Manihot esculenta (assembly GCF_001659605.2). Classification (NCBI taxonomy): domain Eukaryota; kingdom Viridiplantae; phylum Streptophyta; class Magnoliopsida; order Malpighiales; family Euphorbiaceae; genus Manihot; species Manihot esculenta. Next base: position 5,606,846 of record NC_035162.2, on the reverse strand, counting down.
TAATTATAGCAAGGGTTACCTAAATCTAGAACACGGAAATTGGAGGAGAGAGCTTTCTGTAGTTCTCTTCTTCAGTTGGTTAGTCCCTCGCATGATCACATCCAGCTCTCAAGTAAATGGCATGTTTTTGGTGATTCCCTCCCTAGCTATGTACTGTGCAGTCGACGACTCCATCATCTAAACATAGTTTGATTACTCGTACTTCCATGCATTGAGATGGTAAATAACAAGGAGAACAGAGAATTTGCATCTGGTCTTCGGCCAGAAAGATAGTTCATTGTGTAAGTCAGCTTCACTCAAGTGTTTAAGCTGACCAAATTTTGTAATTCAATATTCTTTTCTTGCAGATTTCTCTGCAATTTCTAATCCTGAAGAAGACTATCTATCTACGGTGACCTAAGGGATCTCAGGAGACAACATGCTAAAAGGGCACTTTTTTCCCAATTTAGGGGTGAGAGGTTTTAAATTTATGAATTAGGGGTTGGGGAGAAAATATTTGTGGATTTGGGATTGGAGCGCCAGATGGTAGCCGAAAAATGAGTTTGGCGCCTGTTTAACCAGTGCCAGATACTTTTTTTAAAAAAAAAAAATTTCTGGTTTAGTGCCATTAAAGTGGTGCCAGTCAATGATTTAATTTTTTTATTTTTTTAATTATTAATATATTATAATAAAATATTTATATTATATTAATTTAAAAATATTATTTATATTCTATTTTTATAATAATAAATATTTTTTATAATTTTAATATAATAATATTTAATAGATTTTATTATTAATATTTAAATAAAAAATTACTAATATCATATAATTTTAGAATTATAAAATTGATATTATGTTTTGATTAGATATATAAAAATAATTCAATCATACTGTATACATTTGTCCAGTGATAAAATTTTTTATTAGTTTAATAGATTAATATAGTAATTGTAACGACCCGAAAATCGGACCGCTACCGGCGCTAGGATCCGGGTCGACTTAAGGCCGCCGGGACCCGTAGCAAGCCAAACATACATATTGTGAACTTGCTTAATCCCATACATGATCAACAACATAAAAAAAAATAAAACTTTTCTTTCATTCATGTCTCATACACCAAACTCAACCTGCACATGCACTGAACATAGCCATAATCATAAATTTAATCCCTCTGTGGGATCTCATCAATGCCCCCAATGGGTGGCATAACATGTGTTGAGTTGGTTTACATAAGCAGTATAAAACATCTAAGATCATGTATAAAAAAGGGATTACTATATCCATAGGGTCAAGCACAACTTCTAAACCTCAATCTCATCATCAACATATACTTGACATAACTATTCATAACTTTTACATCATCTTACAATTTATCATGTCCACTTTCTAACTATTACAAACAAGACTTTACTCTTCTTGACTTCTCTGTCTAGCCCGTACCTGCAATCCTGGGGGATTAGGGAAAAGGGGTGAGCTACTAGAGCCCAGTGAGCAGAATAATAAAGCATTTGAAACATATGATAACATGAAATGCATCACATCACAGCTAATCACATCAAGGATGAATTTGTCACCAATAGTCCTCTACATGTTCCAACTGTGCCAGGGGCGTAGAATGGGCCTCACTGGTCTTTCTCTTACATAATCATAACATAGCATGACATAACATTCCATAATGCCAGGGGCGTAGAATGGGCCTCACTGGTCTTTCTCTTACATAGTGCCAGGGGCGTAGAATGGGCCTCACTGGTGTCATACCCGGCTTGAGTCCGGCCTCGGAATTCCTGTCGTCTGGTGGAATCTCGAGCGTCGGAACCCTCGAGAAGGGTAAGACATATGTTTTCATGTGTGTTTTAAGAGTTTTGCATGTTTTCAAGTGTGAAAGGAAATGAGTTTTGAAAGAAAAGCAATAAGGGAGAAATGCAAAGGTTCGGCCGCCGAAGGTCACTTTCGGCCGCCGAACATTGCATAGTTTCGGATTCACGTTCGGCTGCCGAAGGTGGTCTGGCCAGCCACCTATTTAAGGGCCAAAGGTCGGTGGAAGGAGGATATTTCTCCTCCACTTGCAGCCAGAGGTGAGTTCCAGCCTCTCCCAAGTTGACTTTCATGTTTTTCATGTTTTTTACCAAATCTTTCAAGGGTTTTAAGAGTTTTGGTGTGTTTTGAAGGTTTTGAGCAAAAATAGCAAGTTTGGAAGTTTGGAGCTTTGGAAGAGGTGTTCTTCATATCTCCACGTTAGGATCACTTGATCTCTTGTTTGGAAGAGGTAAGTCAAGATCCAGAACCTCTTTTACTGATTTTTGAAGGTTTTATGGGAGTTGTAGGGATAGTATGCATGAATAGGGTTTTGGTTGAGGTTTTGCATGATTTTGTGTTTAAGCATGTTAAAGTGTTGTTTGTAGGTTTCTTGGGGTGATAAGTGAGTTTTAGGCCCTTTTATGCATGTTTTATGGTATGTGCTAGTTGGGAGTAGTTGATATGCATGTTGGGTAAGTTTGGGGGAAAGGTTTGCATGAAACAGAGCAGAGTTCTGCCCAGCGAGCAAAACCAGGTTCGGCCGCTGAAGGAAGGTTCGGCCGCCGAACCCCTTGTGGAGGCAGTTTCGGCTGCCAAAGCTTGCCCCCGAAACTTGGGACTTTCGTCTCTGGAGGCAAGGTTCGGCCGCCGAAAGTGCCGCCGAAGGTTGAGTTTCGTCTCTGGACGAGACTTTCGGCCGCCGAAGGTGCCGCCGAACATGCATGAGTTTCGTCTCTGGAGAGGGGTTTCGGCCGCCGAAAGTGCCCCGTCCAGCTTTCTTTTGCATGTTTTATGTGATTGTTTGGGGATCTTCTAGAGGGTTTTTGGGGAGTTTCTGAGCGGCGTTTTTGAGTTAGTTTGGTCCCTCATTTGAGTCCACCTGTGTAGGTACGGACCAGAGGAACCCCAGAGAGCAGCAGTGAGCACTGTTTCCGAACCTGCCGAGTCAGCCAGAGGTGAGTGGAACTTCTCTTTTCAGAACTAAACTATTTTGAGCATATGTCATGCATCATAAGAGTATAGTAGGGTGTTTGCATTAGTTGCACGAAGTTGACGCATTGCATAAACGATGTGTATGAGGCTGTGGATAGACCAAGGCGACTCCAATAGCCCAAACTCTGTTATAAGACCTGGCCGGGCCAGGCAGCCATCTGTAGGTAAGACCTGACTAGATCAGGCAGCAGAGATAGTAAGACCTGGCTGGGCCAGGCAGGCAGAGTGGTAAGACCTGGCCGGGCCAGGCAGATTGAGGTTGTAAGACCTGGCTAGGCCAGGCATCCTTTGAGTGGGATTGTTGGTGGTCATGTCTATCCCTGAGATGATGTGATGTAGTGCATTCCATGAGATCATGTTTTCAACTTATGGTTTATATAGTTTTGCTCATTGGGCTTGTATAGCTCATCCCTCTCCCCTATCCCCCAGGTTTGCAGGTTCAGAGTCCAAAGGGAGTCCAGCAGGGTTTGCAAGAAGCAGAGTTATATAATAGCTAGTGTGGATATGTACATGTAAAGAGATAATGTATAGTGTGTAGCTTTGTGCTTGACTTAAAAGAGTTGTAATCCCTTGTTGTAGACACATGATCAGTTTATGTATGTTTTCTTTTATTGGTATGAATATGAGAAAACCAGGCTTAACATTATGAGTTGATAGACCAGAAATAGTGCATGCACAGGTTAAGCCCTGGAGAAAAGAAAAGTTTTAATGAGTTGACAGAAAATGTATGATCATGTATGGGATTTCACAGGTACACAGACAGTATAGCAGGCTTACTACGGGTCCCGACGACCTTAAGTCGATCTGGATCCTAGTGCCGGTAGCAGTTCGGTTTCCGGGCTGTTACAGATTGGTATCAGAGGCCTAGGTTCACATGGTCAGACCTATATAGATAGAGTTGGGCTCATAGAGGTTTAGTGGGTCATTCCGGGCTGTTACAACTGGTCTTTCGTACCGTATCATCATCATATCATAACATATGAGGACTAAAGGATCATTCAACATTCATCCACATCATCAACATATTATGCAATGCAACATATTCGTGATTTCTAATGCAAACAACCTAAAATATCTCATGGCATTCATGATGCATGAATCATGCTAAAACGGGTTTATTATTTAAAAGCATAAGAGTTATTCTACTCACCTCTAGCTGAAACTCTACTGACTCAGAAGCAGCTGAACTCACTGCTGGGGTCCTCGGTTCCTCGGGTCCGAACCTACACAGGTGGACTCAAATGAGGGACCAACCAAATATGAACATAACTCTAAACTACTCCCCAAAAACCCCCTAGAACATCATGAAACAATCATGCAAAACATGTAAAAGAAGGCTGGACAGGGCACTTTCGGCGGCAGGTTCGGCGGCCGAAAGTCCCTCTAGAGCCGAAAGTCAGGCAGGTTCGGCGGCACCTTCGGCGGCCGAAACTCCCAGACAGAGGCGAAACTCATGCATGTTCGGCGGCACTTTCGGCGGCCAAAACTCCCAGACAGAGACGAAAGTCTCCTTTCGGGGGCAAGCTTCGGCAGCCGAAGGCTGCCTCCACAAGAGGGTTCGACGGCCGAAAGTCCTTTCGGCTGCCGAACCTGGTTTCTCCCGAAGGGCAGAAACTTGGTTCAAACATGCAAAAATGCCTCAAACTCATGCCATCATGCATTTTGCTCAACCAAAACATGCATACAAGCTCCTAGGGGTCTCAAACTACCTTAAACCCCAACTACAACACATCAAGCAACACAAATCCAACATACATTGCTCAAAACATAACATAAACTCAAAAACCTAACTATAAGCTAAACATGCATTCTACCCCAAAGATCTTCATAAAACTTACTTAAAACATAATGTAAGCTAGAGATCGACTCTTACCTCTTGAAGATCGAGAGTAGAGGCGATCTAACTTGGAGTTGGGAGAGATTTAGCTCCTTGGGCCTCCAAGTCCAAAACTTGCTCAAAACTTGAAAATCTTCAAAGGAAAGCAAAAACTTGTGAAAATCTTGAAAGATCTGAAGAAAAAGACTCAAGATTGGTGAGGGACGGCGGAGAACTCACTTTGGCCGACAATGGGGAGAAAAGCTCGCCCGTTTTCGGCTAAGGGACCCTTTTATAGTGGCTGGCCAGGCCACGTTCGGGGGCCGAACGTGCCTCCGCATGCATGCCATGTTCGGCGGCCGAACTTGAGGTTCGGCGGCCGAACCTGGACTTCCCTCACTTATGCCTTCGGGGGCCTAAGGCACACCCGAAACGCCTGCATGTTCGGCGGCCGAACTTGAGGTTCGGCGGCCGAACCTGGGTTTTCCTCCAAAGCTATTTTCATTCAAAACTCATTTCCTTTTCACGCTTAAAACATAAAATACATTAAAACATTTTATGAAAACATGGTTTTACCCTTCTAGAGGTCTCCGACATCCGAGATTTCCACCGGACGGTAGGAATTCTGATACCGGAGTCTAGCCGGGTATTACATTCTCCCCCCCTTAAGAACATTCGTCCCCGAATGTTCCTCAACTAGCACATAGCATGGCATACACATAACATACATACAAAGCACATAAAACTCACAAGGAACTAACCTTAGAAAATATAAGGGTATTGCTGGAGCATGGACTCCCGTGTCTCCCAGGTGCACTCTTCCATATTGTGGTGGTTCCACAAGACTTTCACCATCGAGATTTCCTTGTTTCTTAGCTTTCTGATCTGGGTGTCTATGATCCATACTGGCTGCTCAACATAGGTGAGATTCTCTTGGATCTCCACATCAGGCTCACTAAGAACCTTGCCCGGATCTGACACGAACTTTCTCAACATGGAAACATGGAAAACCGGATGGATTCTTTCCATTGAAGCTGGTAAATCCAGCTTGTACGACACATTCCCAATCTTTTGCAAGACTTCAAAGGGTCCGATGTATCGTGGAGCCAGTTTACCTTTCCTTCCGAACCGAACCACCCCTTTCATTGGAGACACCTTGAGCAATACCAGATCCCCCTCCTGAAACTCTACCTGTCTTCTGCGGATGTCTGCATAACTCTTCTGTCTGCTTGCAGCAGTCTTGATCCTTTCTCTGATTATGGGTACCACCCTGCTGGTAATCTCTACTAGCTCAGGCCCTGCCAAGGCCTTTTCTCCAACTTCCTCCCAGCAAACAGGTGACTTGCACTTCCTCCCATATAAAGCTTCATATGGAGCCATCCTGATGCTAGCATGATGGCTGTTATTGTAGGCAAACTCCACCAAAGGTAGATGCTGCCTCCAAGAACCGCCAAAGTCCAGCACACACATTCTAAGCATATCCTCGATAGTCTGGATGGTCCTTTCAGACTGTCCGTCCGTCTGGGGGTGGAAGGCAGTACTGAAATCCAATCTAGTACCCATGACATTTTGCAGACTCCGCCAAAACCTGGAGGTGAACTGGGGCCCTTTATCAGACACTATTGAAACAGGAACCCCATGCAGCCTGACGATCTCATCAACATACACCTGCGCCAACTTGTCCACATAATAGCCACTCCTGACAGGGATGAAGTGAGCAGATTTGGTGAGTCTGTCCACAATCACCCATATGGAGTCCAATTTGTTGGACGCCGCCGGTAACCCCACTACGAAGTCCATAGCTATATTCTCCCATTTCCACTCTGGAATAGGTAGCGGGTTAAGCATTCCAGCCGGCTTCTGATGTTCCAGCTTCACCCTCTGACACACTTCGCAGGCTGACACAAACTGTGCCACTTCTTTCTTCATCGCTGGCCACCAATAAACCTTCTTCAAATCTTGATACATCTTGGTGGCTCCCGGGTGAACGTTGTATCTTGCATTATGAGCCTCCCTCATAATGTCTCCTTTTAGCCCTATGTCATCTGGTACACATAGTCTGCTCCCATAGCGGAGGATCCCTTTGCTGTCGAATCTGAACTCACTATCTTTGCCTGACTGAACAGTCCTGGCAATCTTCACTAACTCTGGGTCCTCATGCTGTTTCTGAGCCACCTGCTCCAGAAACACGGGTGCCACTCTCATTTGGGCTACCAAAGCACCTGTACCAGACAACTCCAACTGTAGACCTTCCTCAACGAGCTTGTAAAACTCCTTCACCACTGGCCTCCTCTCTGCCGATATGTGGGATAAACTGCCTAGTGACTTCCGGCTTAGGGCGTCTGCCACAACATTCGCCTTACCCGGATGATACTGAATCTTGCAATTGTAGTCACTCAGCAGCTCTACCCATCTCCTCTGTCTCAAGTTCAAATCTCTTTGACTCAGGATGTGCTGTAGGCTCTTATGATCTGTAAAGATCTCACATTTTACCCCATAGAGGTAGTGCCTCCACATCTTGAGTGCAAAGATTACTGCTGCCATCTCAAGGTCATGTGTGGGGTAATTCAACTCATGCTTCTTCAGCTGCCTGGAAGCATAAGCAATCACCCTCTCGTTCTGCATTAGTACACAACCCAGTCCCACACGGGACGCATCACAAAAGACTGTAAAGTCCTCATCACTAGATGGCAGAGCTAACATTGGTGCTGAAGTCAACCTCTTCTTAAGCTCTTCAAAACTCTCTTCGCACTGGTCGGTCCACACAAACTTCTTATTCTTCCTGGTCAACCTGGTTAGAGGAGCTGCAATCTTCGAGAAGTCCTGAATGAACCTCCTGTAGTAACCTGCCAAACCCAAGAAACTTCTGATCTCTGTCACTGAAGTGGGTCTAGGCCAGTTAGCCACAGTTTCTGTCTTCTTGGGGTCCACTTCTATTCCATTTTCTGACACTACATGCCCCAAGAACGAAATGCTCCTCAGCCAGAACTCACACTTAGAGAACTTGGCATACAAGCCATGTTCCCTCAAAGTCTGCAGAACCAACCTTAGATGATGGGCATGCTCCTCTGCATTCCTGGAATACACCAAGATATCATCTATGAAGACAATAACAAAGTGATCCAGGTACTGGCTAAACACTCTATTTATGAGATCCATGAATGCTGCAGGGGCGTTGGTTAACCCGAACGGCATTACCAGGAACTCAAAATGCCCATATCTGGTCCTGAAAGCTGTCTTTGGCACATCATCTTCTCTGATCCTCAACTGATGGTACCCCGATCTCAGATCTATTTTGGAGAAACAACCTGCTCCGGCTAGCTGGTCAAATAGATCGTCGATCCTTGGCAATGGGTACTTATTCTTGGTAGTGACTTTGTTCAACTGCCTGTAGTCGATACAAAGTCTAAGGGATCCATCCTTCTTTCTCACAAACAAAACTGGTGCACCCCAAGGTGAAGTGCTCGGTCGGATGAAGCCCTTTTCTACCAGCTCTTGCAACTGTTCTTTCAATTCCTTCAACTCAGCTGGAGCCATCCTGTAGGGAGGGATAGAGATCGGTCGGGTTTCAGGCATCAATTCTATCTCGAACTCTATCTCCCTAGCAGGTGGTAAACCTGGCAGCTCGTCTGGGAAGACGTCTAGGAACTCTCTAACCACTGGCACCGAGGCGGGTTCTCTAACCTGACTGCTAAGCTCTCTCACATGAGCCAAATACCCCTGACATCCCTTCCTAAGCAACCTACGAGCCTGAAGAGCTGATATCAGACTTCTAGGTGTACCCCTCCTGTCTCCCCTGAAGACAACCTCTGACCCATCCTGACCTCTGAACTTGACTACCTTGTCCCTGCAGTCCAAGGTAGCACTATGGGTAGATAACCAGTCCATCCCTAGAATGACGTCAAAATCTGTCAAATCTAGAACCACAAGGTCGGCGGAAAGGCATCTTCCCTCTACAAAGACTGGACTGCACTGGCAGACTGACTCTGCCACTGATGGGTCACACTTGGGTCCACTGACCCAGAGAGGACACTCTAACTCAGAGATCATCAACCCCAACCTCTGAACGACTCTCGAAGCAATAACAGAATGAGATGCACCAAGGTTCATCAAGGCATACACATCTGAACAACCAATGACTAAGTTACCTGCCACCACGGTGTTAGATGCATCTGCCTCCTGTTGAGTCATTGTGAAGATCCGTGCTGGAGCTGATGGACCTTCATCTCTGAAACCCGCTGAAGAAGAGGCTGACCCTCTCCCTCTGCCTCTGCCACTGGCCTGAGTCGTGGCTGGAGCTGCTGGCTGCTGTAATACCCGGCTCGAGTCCGGCCTCAGAATTCCTGTCGTCTGGTGGAATCTCGGGTGTCGGAACCCTCGAGAAGGGTAAGACATTTGTTTTCATGTGTATTTTAAGAGTTTTGAATGTTTTCAAGTGTGTAAGGAAATGAGTTTTAAAAGAAAAGCAATAAGGGAGAAATGCAAAGGTTCGGCCGCCGAAGGTCACTTTCGGCCGCCGAACATTGCATGGTTTCGGATTCACGTTCGGCTGCCGAAGGTGGTCTGGCCAGCCACCTATAAAAGGGCCAAAGGTCGGTGGAAGGAGGATATTTCTCCTCCACTTGCAGCCAGAGGTGAGTTCCAGCCTCTCCCAAGTTGACTTTCATGTTTTTGATATTTTTCACCAAATCTTTCAAGGGTTTTAAGAGTTTTGGTGTGTTTTGAAGGTTTTGAGCAAAAATAGCACGTTTGGAAGTTTGGAGCTTTGGAAGAGGTTTTCTTCATATCTCCACGTTAGGATCACTTGATCTCTTATTTGGAAGAGGTAAGTCAAGATCCAGAACCTCTTTTACTGATTTTTGAAGGTTTTATGGGAGTTGTATGGATAGTATGCATGAATAGGGTTTTGGTTGAGGTTTTGCATGATTTTGTGTTTAAGCATGTTTAAGTGTTGTTTGTATGTTTCTTGGAGTGATAAGTGAGTTTTAGGCCCTTTTATGCATGTTTTATGGTATGTGCTAGTTGGGAGTAGTTGATATGCATGTTGGGTAAGTTTGGGGGAAAGGTTTGCATGAAACAGAGCAGGGTTCTGCCCAGCGGGCAAAACCAGGTTCGGCCGCCGAAGGAAGGTTCGGCCGCCGAAGGAAGGTTCGGCCGCCGAACCCCTTGTGGAGGCAGTTTCGGCTGCCAAAGCTTGCCCCCGAAACTTGGAACTTTCGTCTCTGGAGGCAAGGTTCGGCCGCCGAAAGTGCCGCCGAAGGTTGAGTTTCGTCTCTGGACGAGACTTTCAGCTGCCGAAGGTGCCGCCGAACATGCATGAGTTTCGTCTCTAGAGAGGGGTTTCGGCCGCCGAACCTGCCGCCGAACATGCCCTGTCCAGCTTTCTTTTGCATGTTTTATATGATTGTTTGAGGATCGTTTAGAGGGTTTTTGGGGAGTTTCTTAGAGATGTTCTTGAGTTAGTTTGGTCCCTCATTTGAGTCCACCTGTGTAGGTACGGACCAGAGGAACCCCAGAGAGCAGCAGTGAGCACTGTTTCAGAACCTGCCGAGTCAGCCAGAGGTGAGTGGAACTTCTCTTTTCAGAACTAAACTGCTTTGAGCATATGTCATGCATCATAAGAGTATAGTAGGGTGTTTGCATTAGTTTCACGAAGTTGACGCATTGCATAATACGATGGGTATGAGGCTGTGGATAGACCAAGGCGACTCCAATAGCCCAAACTCTGTTATAAGACCTGGCCGGGCCAGGCAGCCATCTGTAGGTAAGACCTGACTAGATCAGGCAGCAGAGATAGTAAGACCTGGCTGGGCCAGGCAGGCAGAGTGGTAAGACCTGGCCGAGCCAGGCAGATTGAGGTTGTAAGACCTGGCTAGGCCAGGCATCCTTTGAGTGGGATTTTTGGTGGTCATGTCTATCTCTGAGATGATGTGCTGTAGTGCATTCCATGAGATCATGTTTTCAACTTATGGTTTATATAGTTCTGCTCATTGGGCTTGTATAGCTCATCCCTCTCCCCTATCCCCCAGGTTTGCAGGTTCAGAGTCCAGAGGGAGTCCAGCAGGGTTTGCAAGAAGAAGAGTTATGTAATAGCTAGTGTGGACATGTACATGTAACGAGATAATGTATAGTGTGTAGCTTTGTGCTTGACTTATAAGAGTTGTAATCCCTTGTTGTAGACACATGATCAGTTTATGTATGTTTTTTTTATTGTTAATAAATATGAGAAAATCAGGCTTAACATTATGAGTTGATAGATCAGAAATAGTGCATGCACAGGTTAAGCCCTGGAGGAAAAGAAAAGTTTTTAATGGGTTGACAGAAAATGTATGATCATGTATGGGATTTCACAGGTACACAGACAGTATAGCAGGTTTACTACGGGTCCCGGCGACCTTAAGTCGATCTGGATCCTAGTGCCGGTAGCAGTTCGGTTTCCGGGCTGTTACAGCTGCGCTACACTACCTGAAGCCGTCTGCTGAGACTGTGCTCCAAAAGCTGCCCTAGGACACTCCCGAGCCATGTGTCCCTCCTGCCCACATCTGAAGCAGGCTGTCGTCCCAACCAGACATACTCCCTTGTGCGGTCTCCCACACTTCTTGCATACTGCATTATCCGCACCAGAACTCGCGCCACTCCCCAGTCCCAGACTGGACTTGACCTTGTTCCAAAACTTATTCTTCCTCGACTTCTTGGTGGTACTGCTCCACCTCTTGCTGCCTGAAGCTGCTGCACTGAAAGAAGAAGAGCCTGGGGTCTTAGAACCAGAAGGCTGTGCCACTGACTGCTTAACTGTGCCCTGAACGATGGCACTGGCCTCCATTTTCCGGGCCATATCCACTATGGCATGAAAGCTCTCCCTATCTGCTAACTGGATCAAGGAGGAATATCTGGAGTGGAGTTTCATGATATACCTCCTTGACCTTTTCTGGTCCGAGTCAAGATTTTGCCCTGCAAATGGCAACAGTTCCAAGAATCTGTCTGTGAACTCCTCTACACTCAACTCATCAGTCTGCCTCAACTGCTCAAACTCTATCATCTTCAGCTCCCTTGAACTATCTGGGAAAGCCCATCCTGCAAACTCGTTTGCAAACTCTTCCCAAGACATGCTGTCCACCCTCGGGTTCACATAATTCTTGAACCACTCTCGTGCCTTCTTGCACTTAAGCGTGAACCCGGCCATCTGAATGGCTCTACTGTCATCAGCCCCAATCTCATCTGTGATCACCTTAACCCTTTCAAGATACACAAATGGGTCATCCCCTTTTTCATACTGAGGAGCACCCAGTTTCATATAGTCGGTCATCTTGACCTTGCTCCCACTGGCTGAGCTAGGTCTAGGAGGTTGAGAAACTGGGGCTGCTGGTTCTGTAGGTGGTGGAGGTGGTGCAACATTTTCTGAGGTAGGGTTTGCTGGATTTGGATAGTAAGGTGGGGGTGGATACATTGGGTATTGTGAATATGGTGGGTAGTAGGGTGGGTATGGCATCTGTGTGGGATAAGGGGTGAAGTTAAGATAATCCGATGTACCTCCCATCGAATACCCGGGATTTGGTGAGAAGTGTGGGTAGTGGGGTGGTTGAACAAATCCCGAGGCCTGAGTGCCTCCTTGGGACTCTCCCATTCCCTCTTCTGACATGCTAGCTCCCAAACTGCCATCCCTTCTCTGCTCTACATCCATATCATCTCCCATGTCTTCAGACACTCCTCCCTGAACTGTTCCTCTGACTGATCTGCTTCTACCCAGATCCAAAGACCTTCTAGGGTCTCTTACTGCTCTTTCTCTGTTAGACCTACTAGACATTGCCCTAGGCAATGTAGGAGGACGGGCGCTCATGCCCTCATCCTCAGGTGGCACTCCAGTCAATCGTGCAGATCGACGAGTTCCTCTCATCCTGTTTTCTGAAAAATAGTACACAACAAGCAAACATTAGCATCATATGGTTCATGTGGGCACTCATGAACCCTCATCACATACATATCATATCATTAATGCACATGCATATAATCATGGCATTTCACATCATCATGCAAGACAGGACTCCACATCCTATCCTAGTGGACATGATCTTCCTATTGTGCTTGACCTTCTATAACCTCTATGAGCCCGACACTCTAGGTCCAACCATATGAACCTAGGGCTCTGATACCATTCTGTAACGACCCGAAAATCGGACCGCTACCGGCGCTAGGATCCGGGTCGACTTAAGGCCGCCGGGACCCGTAGCAAGCCAAACATACATCCTGTGAACCTGCTTAATCCCATACATGATCAACAACATAAAAAAAAAAATAAAACTTTTCTTTCATTCATTTCTCATACACCAAACTCAACCTGCACATGCACTGAACATAGCCATAATCATAAACTTAACCCCTCTGTGGGATCTCATCAATGCCCCCAATGGGTGGCATAACATGTGTTGAGTTGGTTTACATAAGCAGTATAAAACATCTAAGATCATGTATAAAAAAGGGATTACCATATCCATAGGGTCAAGCACAACTTCTAAACCTCAATCTCATCATCAACATATACATGACATAACTATTCATAACTTTTACATCATCTTACAATTTATCATGTCCACTTTCTAACTATTACAAACAAGACTTTACTCTTCTTGACTTCTCTGTCTAGCCCGTACCTGCAATCCTGGGGGATTAGGGAAAAGGGGTGAGCTACTAGAGCCCAGTGAGCAGAATAATAATGTAACGACCCGGAAACCGGACCGCTACCGGCGCTAGGATCCAGATCGGCTTAAGGCCGCCGGGACCCGTAGCAAGCCAAACATACATCCTGTAAACCTGTTTAATCCCATACATGGTCAACAACATACATAAAAATTTTAAAACTTTTCTTTCATTCAAACATTTCTTTGCCAAGCCTAGCCTGTGCATGCACAAACATAACATAAACCCCTCATTGGAGTCCTCATCAAATACTCCAATGGGGTAACATAACATAACATAGGCTTGGGTTACATAGGCATCATAAAAACATTATATCTCATACAAGACCATGTGTACAGGGAATACAACAGACTCTAGTCAAGCACACTATTAAACTTTCATTACATTACATATCATACTTTTACATTACAAACAAACCATGTCCACAGCTAAGCTATTACATAAACTTCTCTTACTCTGCTGACTTCTCTATCTACTCTGCACCTGCAAGACTGGGGTTAGGGGAGAGGGGGTGAGCTATAAAGCCCAGTGAGCAGAAACTAAAAACATTGATTTTATTATTTCCTTTATTCTTATTCATTATTTATTATTCATTTTATTTTATTATTCTTTTTATTATTATTATTATTTATTTTATTTTATTTTTTCATCATATTATTCAACTTTTTCTTTTTCTTTTTCATGCTTTCATGAAATGCAACACATCACAGCTAATCACGTCAAGGATGGTATTGTCACCATTAGTCCTCTTCCTTTCCAAAGTGTCGGGACGTAGAATGGGTCAACCGGTCTTTCTCTTACATAACATATCATAACATAACATTCCAATATGCCGGGACGTAGAATGGGTACAACCGGACTTTCTCTTTCTTTGTGCCAGGGACGTAGAATGGGTACAACCTGGACTTTCATACATAACATGCCATATCTCATCATACATATCGAGGACCATGGATCATCCAATCAACCATCCACATCAACATCAATTTATGCAATGCAACATATTCGTGAATTCTAATGCAAACATCCTGAAATATTGCATGGCAGTAATGGTGCATGAGTATGCTTTAGGATTCATTCATTTATTCATTTACTTTACTTTAAAACTTAAGGAGTTATTCCACTCACCTGATGACTGAAGCTTTAACAACACAAAGGCAGCTATCTCACTGCCGGGGGTCTCGGTTCCTCGGGTCCGAACCTACACAGGTGGACTTAGATGAGGTACCAAACGAACATAAACAAGACTCTAAACATACCCCCAAAAACCTCCTAAAAACACCTCAAAACATCCCTAGAAAACATACAAGAAAAGGCTGGACAGGGCACTTTCGGCTGCACCTTCGGCGGCCGGAAGTGCCTCCAGAGCCGAAAGTCAGGCAGGTTCGGCGGCACCTTCGGCGGCCGAAACTCCCAGACAGAGACGAAACTCATGCATGTTCAGCGGCACCTTCGGCGGCCGAAAGTCTCGGACAGAGCCGAAACTCCAACTTTCGGGAGCAAGCTTCGGCAGCCTAAAGCTGCCTCCCAAGCCATGTTCGGCGGCCGAAACTGCCTTCGGCTGCCGAACCTGGTTTCTGCCAAAGGGCAGAAACTTGGCTCCTCTTGCCTCCAAGGTTCCCAAACTTCCTAATCATACATAAAACCCTTCTACAACACTCATACACAAGCATACAAGCTCCTAGGGGTCTCAAACTATCAAATACCCTAACTACAACACTTCAAACACACACAATCAACACACATTGTTCATCAAAACATCAAAACCCATAAACTCATCAACAAGCCTAAACATGCATCTCTACCCATAAAACAACTTAAAAATTACTTAAAACATATAAGGAGCTTAAGATCGGCTCTTACCTCTTGAAGATCGAGAGGGAGACGACCTAAACTTGGAGATCCATGAAAATGAGCTCCTGAGTTCCCAAAGCTCCAAAACTTGTTTCAAAAGTTCAAAACCTTCAATGAGAGGTGAAAACTCAAGAAAAAAGGTGGGGATTTGAAGGAAGAACACTAGATCTGGAAGAGGGCGGTCGAAAGCTAGCTGTGGCCGAAAATGGGAGAAAGCTCGCCCATTTCGGCTAAGTGCCCCTTTTTATAGTGGCTGGCCAGGCCACGTTCGGGGGCCGAAAGTGCCTCCGCACGCATGCCATGTTCGGCGGCCGAACTTGACTTTCGGCGGCCGAACCTGAACTTCCCTCACTCATGCTTTCGGGGGCCTAACGTGCCTCCAAAACGCATGCATATTCGGCGGCCGAACTTGACTTTCGGCGGCCGAACCTGGGTTTTCCTCCAAAGACTTTTCATGCAAAAACTCATTTAAATTTTCATACTTAAAACCATGAAATACCTTTAAAACATTTTATGAAAACATGTTTCTACCCTACTAGAGGCTTCCGACATCCGAGATTCCACCGGACGGTAGGAATTCCGATACCGGAGTCTAGCCGGGTATTACATTCTTCCCCCCTTAAGAACATTCGTCCCCGAATGTTCACCAAACAACACATAACATGGCATAAAACATAACATACATACATAGCACATCAACACATAGGGATCTAACCTTAAAAGAGATGAAGGTACTGCTGGAGCATAGACTCCCGTGTCTCCCAAGTGCATTCTTCCAAGTTGTGGTGGTTCCACAGGACTTTCACCATCGGGATTTTCTTGTTTCTTAACTTTCTGATATGGGTGTCTACGATCCATACTGGCTGTTCAACATAGGTGAGATCCTCTTGGACCTCCACATCAGGCTCACTAAGAACCTTGCTCGGATCTGACACAAACTTCCTCAACATCGAAACATGGAAAATCGGATGGATTCTTGCCATTGAAGCAGGTAAATCCAGCTTGTACGACACATTCCCAATCTTTTGTAAGATTTCAAAGGGTCCGATGTATCGTGGGGCTAGTTTACCTTTCTTCCCGAAGCGAACCACTCCCTTCATTGGAGACACCTTGAGCAATACCAGATCCCCCTCCTGAAACTCTAACTGTCTCCTGCGGACGTCTGCATAGCTCTTCTGTCTGCTGGTAGCAGTCTTGATTCTCTCTCTGATTATGGGTACCACCCTGCTGGTGATCTCTACTAGCTCAGGCCCTGCTAAGGCCTTTTCTCCAACTTCCTCCCAGCAAACAGGTGATCTGCATTTCCTTCCGTACAAAGCTTCATATGGAGCCATCCCGATGCTAGCATGATGGCTGTTATTGTAGGTAAACTCCACCAAAGGTAGATGCTGCCTCCAAGAACCGCCAAAGTCCAGCACACACATTCTAAGCATATCCTCGATAGTCTGGATGGTCCTTTCGGACTGTCCGTCCGTCTGGGGGTGGAAGGCAGTACTGAAATCCAACCTAGTACCCATAGCATTCTGCAGACTCCGCCAAAACCTGGAGGTGAACTGGGGCCCTCTATCTGACACTATCGAAACAGGAACCCCATGCAGCCTGACGATCTCATCCACATACACCTGCGCCAACTTGTCCACAGAGTAGCCACTCCTGACAGGGATGAAGTGAGCAGATTTGGTGAGTCTGTCCACAATCACCCATATGGAGTCCACTCTGTTGGACGCCGCCGGTAACCCTACTACGAAGTCCATAGCTATATTTTCCCATTTCCATTCTGGAATCGGTAGCGGGTTAAGCATTTCAGCTGGCTTCTGATGTTCCAGCTTCACCCTCTGACACACTTCACAGGCTGACACAAACTGTGCCACTTCTTTCTTCATCGCTGGCCACCAATAAACTTTCTTCAAATCTTGATACATCTTGGTGGCTCCGGGGTGAATGCTGTATCTTGCATTATGAGCCTCTCTCATAATGTCTCCTTTTAACCCTATGTCATCTGGTACACATAGTCTGCTCCCATAGCGGAGGATCCCCTTGCTGTCGAATCTGAACTCACTATCATTGCCTGATTGAACAGTCCTGGCAATCTTTACTAACTCTGGGTCCTCATGCTGTTTCTGAGCCACCTGCTCCAGAAACACGGGTGCCACTCTCATCTGGGCCACCAAGGCACCTGTACCAGACAACTCCATCTGTAGACCTTCCTCAATAAGCTTGTAGAATTCCTTCACCACTGGCCTCCTCTCTGCCGATATGTGGGATAAACTGCCTAGTGACTTCCGGCTTAGGGCGTCTGCCACGACATTCGCCTTGCCCGGATGGTACTGAATCTTGCAATCATAGTCACTCAGCAGCTCCACCCACCTTCTCTGTCTCAAATTCAAATCTCTTTGACTCAGGATGTACTGCAGGCTCTTATGATCTGTAAAGATCTCACATTTTGCCCCATAGAGGTAGTGCCTCCACATCTTGAGTGCAAAGATTACTGCTGCCATCTCAAGGTCATGTGTGGGGTAATTCAACTCATGCTTCTTTAGCTGCCTCGAAGCATAAGCAATCACCCTCTCATTCTGCATCAGTACACAACCCAGTCCCACACGGGACGCATCACAAAAGACTGTAAAGTCCTCATCACTAGATGGCAGAGCTAAAACTGGTGCTGAAGTCAACCTCTTCTTAAGCTCTTCAAAACTCTCTTCGCACAGGTCGGTCCACAGAAACTTCTGATTCTTCCTGGTTAGTCTGGTCAGAGGAGCTGCTATCTTAGAGAAGTCCTGAACGAACCTCCTGTAGTAACCTGCCAAACCCAAGAAACTTCTAATCTCTGTCACTGAAGTGGGTCTAGGCCAGTTAGCCACAGTTTCTGTCTTCTTGGGGTCCACCTCAATCCCATTCTCCGACACTATATGCCCCAAGAACGAAATGCTCCTCAGCCAGAATTCACATTTAGAGAACTTGGCATACAAGCCGTGTTCCCTCAAAGTCTGCAAGACCAACCGCAGATGATGGGCATGCTCCTCTGCATTCCTAGAATACACTAGGATATCATCTATGAAGACAATAACGAAATGATCCAGGTACTGACTAAACACTCTGTTCATGAGATCCATGAATGCTGCAGGGGCGTTGGTCAACCCGAACGGCATTACAAGGAACTCAAAATGCCCATATCTGGTCCTGAAAGCTGTCTTCGGTACGTCTTCATCTCAGATCCTCAGCTGATGGTACCCAGATCTCAGATCTATTTTGGAGAAACAACCTGCTCCTGTTAACTAGTCAAATAGATCATCGATCCTTGGCAAAGGGTACCTATTCTTGGTAGTGACTTTGTTCAACTGTCTGTAGTCGATACAAAGCCTAAAGGATCCATCCTTCTTTCTGACAAACAAGACTGGTGCACCCCAAGGTGAGGTGCTCGGTCGGATGAAACCCTTATCTACCAGCTCTTGTAACTATTCCTTAAGCTCCTTCAGCTCTGCTGGCGCCATCCTATAGGGAGGGATAGAGATCGGTCTGGTTCCTGGCATCAATTCTATTTCGAACTCTATCTCCCTAGGAGGCGGTAAACCTGGCAGCTCGTCTGGGAAAACATCTAAGAACTCTCTAACCACAGGCACTGAGGCGGGCTCTCTGACATCTCTGTCTAGCTCTCTCACATGAGCTAGATAACCCTGACAACCCCTCCTGAGCAGCCTACGAGCCTGTAGGGCTGATATCAAAGCTCTAGGTGTACTCCCCCTGTCTCCTCTAAAGACAACCTCTGACCCATCCTGACATCTGAACTTAACTACCTTGTCTCTGCAATCCAAGGTAGCACCATGGGTAGATAGCCAATCCATCCCTAGAATGACGTCAAAATCTGTCAAGTCTAGAACCACTAGGTCGGCGGATAGGCATCTTCCCTCTATGAAAACTGGACTGTACTGGCAGACTGACTCTGCCACTGACGGGTCACACTTGGGTCCACTGACCCATAGGGGACACTCTAACCCAGAGACCATCAAACCCAACCTCTCGACCGCTCTCGGAGAAACAAAAGAATGGGATGCACCCGGGTCCATTAAGGCATAAACATCTGAACAACCAATGATGATATTACCTGACACCACGGTGTTGGATGCATTCGCCTCTTGCTGCGTCATCGTGAAGATCCGTGCTGGAGCTGACGGACCTTCCCCTCTGTAACCTGTTGAAGAAGAGGCTGACCCTCTCCCTCGGCCTCTGCCACTAGCCTGTGTCGCGGCTGAAGCTGCTGGCTGTGCCACACTACCCGAAGCTGTCTGCTGGGGTTGTGCCGTAGGAACTGCTCTCGGACACTCCCAAGACATGTGTCCCTCTTGCCCACACCTGTAGCAGGCTGTCGTCCCAAACCGGCATACCCCCCTGTGTAGCTTACCACACCTCGCACAAACTGCGTTATCAGCACCAGAGCTTGAGCCACCTCCTAATCCCAGACCTGATTTGATTTTGCTCCAGAACTTATTCTTCTTTGTCTTCCTGGTGGTATTATTCCACCTCTTACTGCCTGAACTCAAGGATGAAGGGTCAATCCTTCCCCCACCTGGGGTCTTGGAACCAGAAGGTTGTGCCACTGACTGCTTGACTTTTCCCTCCATTATGGCACTAGCCTCCATTCTCCTGGCCATGTCTATAATGGCATGGAAACTTTCTCTATCAGCTGACTGAATCAAAGAGGAATACCTGGAATTGAGCCTCATGATATACCTCCTCGACTTCTTCGGATCTGTGTCCAGATGTTGCCCAGCAAACAGCAACAACTCTAAGAATCTATCGGTGTACTCATCGACACCCATCTCATCTGTCTGCTTCAACTGTTCAAACTCAATCATCTTCAGCTCCCTGGAACTGTCAGGGAAAACCCATCCTGCGAACTCATTCGCAAACTCCTCCCATGACAGACTGTCCACCCTTGGTTTCACATAGTTCTTGAACCACTCTCGTGCCTTCTTGCATTTCAGAGTGAAACCAGCCATCTGAATGGCTCTACTGTCATCCGCCCCTATCTCATCTGTAATTGTTTTGACCTTCTCCAGGTACACAAACAGATCATCACCTGTATCAAACTGGGGAGCACCCAACTTCATGTAGTCGGTCATCTTGACTTTGCTCCCTCCAGATGAGCTAGGCTGAGGTATTAGGGTTTCTGGAACTGTGGGTTCTGCTGGTGGTGGTGGTGCAACATCCCCTGGGATAGAGTTTGCTGTGCCTGGATAGGAGGGTTGAGGTGGGTACATAGGGTATTGTGGATACTGTGGGTAGAAAGGTGGGTATGGCATGTGAGAAGGGTAAGGATTAAAACTGGGGTAATCCGATGTACCTCCCATCGAATACCCGGGGTATGGTGAAAAAGGTGGGTACTGGGGTGGTGGAACAAACCCCGAGGCCTGAGTGCCTCCCTGAGACTCACCCATGCCCTCTTCTGGCATGCTCACACCAAGACTACCATCCCTCCTCTGGTCCACATCCATCTCTTCTCCCACATCCACTGACCTGCCTCCTTGAACCGTTCCTCTTACTGATCTGCTTCTACCCAGATCCAGAGACCTTCTAGGGTCTCCCACTGCTCTGTCCCTGTTGGACCTACTTGACATTGCCCTTGGCAATGCTGGAGGACGGGCGCTCGTGCCCTCATCCTCCGGTGGTACTCTAGTCAATCTAGCCGATCGACGAGTTCCTCGCATTCTGTTTACTGAAAAACAGCACAGATAACAAAACATTAGAATCAAATGGTTCATGTGGAAACACATGAACCCACATCATATACACATCATATTCATAGCATATCTCATGGCATACATACTTTCATTCTAGACAGGACTCTTGTAACGACCCGGAAACCGGTACCCCTCAGTAACGGTCCGAACCATCACTGGCACTAGGATCCAGATCGGCTTAAGGCCGCCGGGACCCGTAGTCAGCCAACTATACTCTCTGTGTACCTGATAAATCCCATTCATAATATAAAACAATATTCACAATCCTGTAAAACTCTGTAGGCTTAACCACTGCTACTCAGAAATGTCAATCTGAAATGGCCCTCAGGGCCTGTACCAGGGACTACTATCTGCTGTGGTCCAGGGATTAACACAATCTGTAACACATCCCACTGGTATCTCATCGAAGCCATACATTAAGCCTAACTCACACATTTCTCATCAAGAAACGTAAAACAGGATTGTGTACAAGGGATGAATCACACATCACACTATAGCAGTGACACTAGGGAAAGCATAAGTCTATCCAGTATATGACAGTACATATCTATCTATTACATTACAACTAATCTTTCAATTACATCATGTCCACTATCCTATTACAACATACATTCATGCATAACTGTCCTCTGTACTCTTGCTGACTTTGACTTCTCCTAGCTCTCTCAGAACCTGCAAAACTGGGGTCAAGGGAGTGGGATGAGCTCTAGAGCCCAGTGAGGAGGAACAATAAAAACAGTTCATTCATTACATGCTCTCATGAAATGCATCACATCACAAACATATCATCTCAAGGATGAACTTGTCACCATAGCCCTCTACATACAAAATAGTATGTCCAACTGTGCCAGGGGCGATGAGGCCTCACCTGGACTACTCTGAAGTAACTCATATCATAACATGTCCAACTGTGCCAGGGGCGATTAGGCCTCACCTGGACTGCTCTGAGCTCTGATCTGACAGCCCAGCTGTCTTACTCATAGTACCAGGAGCGACCTGGACTAACCAGGGGCGACCTGGTATGGCTATCTCATGCCACAACTCTGTATCTGTGCTCTATCAAGGGCTAAGGATCATCCAACATTCATCCACACAAATATCAGCTTATGCAATGCAGCATATTCGTGGAATCTAGTGCAATACAACCTAATACATAACATGGCATTTTATGATGCATGGATCATGCTAGATTCGTGTCATTTCTGAATGTAAAATAGTACAGTTAGTTCCACTCACCTGTAGCCTCTACTTGGCTACCTCTGGGCTACCTCTACCTCTGAAACAGCTACTACTGCTAAACACCTTGGTTCCTCGGGTCCAATCCTACAGTGGAGGACTCAAATGAGGTACCAAACATACTCTAACATAACTATGAACATCTCTCCAAAAACCCTCTAAAACATCACAAAACATGCATGCAAAACAAGCAAAGGAAGGCTGGACAGGGCACCTTCGGCAGCACTTTCGGCGGCCGAATGTCTCCTCCAGAGACGAAAGTCAGGCATGTTCGGCGGCCTAACTTGGACTTTCGGGGGCCGAACCTGAGTTTAGCCAGAACTCAGTTTCGTGCACAAGGACGCCTGTCAGTCCCTCCATCACCTGTTCAGACCTCAACACATGCATTTAACCCTTTTAAAACATGCATAAACACTTCAACAAGCCTAAGGGAGCTTCACATAACTTTAAACTCCAACAAACAAGCTCACAAGACACACAACAAACATAAAGGATTCATAAACCCTATGATGCACATCTCATGCAAACTCATGCCTAGCTCCCTTTTCCCTTTACAAAACGCATAAAAACATCATAAGAACCATGGATCAACACTTACCTCTTGAAGAACAAAGGCTGAGATGATCCAAACTCAAAGATATGGAGAAACCAAGCTTCAAAAGCTTCAAACTCCAAAACCTTGTTTAAAGCTCACAACTCTTCAAAACAAGGGTAAAACTCAGTACAACCGTGAAAGATTTGAAGAAAAACCATGAAAATACTTTAAGGAGATCAAGACCTCACCTAGGTCAGAAGGAGAGAAGAAACCTCCTCCTTTTTCTGCCACTCGGTGCCCTTATAGATGAACAACCGCCTCAGGTTCGGCTGCCGAATCGCATGCAAAACTATGCAACCTTCGGGGGCCGAACATAACCTTCGGGGGCCGAAACTAGGGAACTTTAGGCGGCCGAACTTAACCTTAGGGGGCCGAACATGGCAAAATGCCTCCTTGGCCATATCTCTTCAAAACTCAATCCTTTTCTACGCTAAACCTTTAAAACACTTGAAAATATTTTAGAAAACTTTCTCTTACCCTTCCAGAGACCTCTGACATCCTCAAACTCCCCCGGACGGTAGGAATTCCGATGTCTGAATCTAGCCGGGTATTACAACTCTACATCCTATCCTAGTGGACATGATTTCCTATTGTGCTTGACTTTCTATAACATCTATGAGCCCGACACTCCAGGTCCGACCATATGAACCTAGGGCTCTGATACCACTCTGTAACGACCCGGAAACCGGACCGCTACCGGCGCTAGGATCCAGATCGGCTTAAGGCCGCCGGGACCCGTAGCAAGCCAAACATACATCCTGTAAACCTGTTTAATCCCATACATGGTCAACAACATACATAAAAATTTTAAAACTTTTCTTTCATTCAAACATTTCTTTGCCAAGCCTAGCCTGTGCATGCACAAACATAACATAAACCCCTCATTGGAGTCCTCATCAAATACTCCAATGGGGTAACATAACATAACATAGGCTTGGGTTACATAGGCATCATAAAAACATTATATCTCATACAAGACCATGTGTACAGGGAATACAACAGATTCTAGTCAAGCACACTATTAAACTTTCATTACATTACATATCATACTTTTACATTACAAACAAACCATGTCCACAACTAAGCTATTACATAAACTTCTCTTACTCTGCTGACTTCTCTATCTACTCTGCACCTGCAAGACTGGGGTTAAGAGAGAGGGGGTGAGCTATAAAGCCCAGTGAGCAGAAACTAAAAACATTGATTTTATTATTTCCTTTATTCTTATTCATTATTTATTATTCATTTTATTTTATTATTCTTTTTATTATTATTATTATTTTTTTTTATTTTTTTTTCATCATATTATTCAACTTTTTCTTTTTCTTTTTCATGCTTTCATGAAATGCAACACATCACAGCTAATCACGTCAAGAATGGTATTGTCACCATTAGTCCTCTTCCTTTCCAAAGTGCCGGGACGTAGAATGGGTCAACCGGTCTTTCTCTTACATAACATATCATAACATAACATTCCAATATGCCGGGACGTAGAATGGGTACAACCGGACTTTCTCTTTCTTTGTGCCAGGGACGTAGAATGGGTACAACCTGGACTTTCATACATAACATGCCATATCTCATCATACATATCGAGGACCATGGATCATCCAATCAACCATCCACATCAACATCAATTTATGCAATGCAACATATTCGTGAATTCTAATGCAAACATCCTGAAATATTGCATGGCAGTAATGGTGCATGAGTATGCTTTAGGATTCATTCATTTATTCATTTACTTTACTTTAAAACTTAAGGAGTTATTCCACTCACCTGATGACTGAAGCTTTAACAACACAAAGGCAGCTATCTCACTGCCGGGGGTCTCGGTTCCTCGGGTCCGAACCTACACAGGTGGACTTAGATGAGGTACCAAACGAATATAAACAAGACTCTAAACATACCCCCAAAAACCTCCTAAAAACACCTCAAAACATCCCTAGAAAACATGCAAGAAAAGGCTGGACAGGGCACTTTCGGCGGCACCTTCGGCGGCCGGAAGTGCCTCCAGAGCCGAAAGTCAGGCAAGTTCGGCGGCTGAAACTCCCAGACAGAGACGAAACTCATGCATGTTCGGCGGCACCTTCGGCGACCGAAAGTCTCGGACAGAGCCGAAACTCCAACTTTCGGGAGCAAGCTTCGGCAGCCTAAAGCTGCCTCCCAAGCCATGTTCGGCGGCCGAAACTCCCTTCAGCTGCCGAACCTGGTTTCTGCCAAAGGGCAGAAACTTGGCTCCTCTTGCCTCCAAGGTTCCCAAACTTCCTAATCATGCATAAAACCCTTCTACAACACTCATACACAAGCATACAAGCTCCTAGGGGGCTCAAACTATCAAATACCCCAACTACAACACTTCAAACACACACAATCAACACACATTGTTCATCAAAACATCAAAACCCATAAACTTATCAACAAGCCTAAACATGCATCTCTACCCATAAAACAACTTAAAACTTACTTAAAACATATAAGGAGCTTAAGATCGGCTCTTACCTCTTGAAGATCGAGAGGGAGACGACCTAAACTTGGAGATCCACGAAAATGAGCTCCTGAGTTCCCAAAGCTCCAAAACTTGTTTCAAAAGTTCAAAACCTTCAATGAGAGGTGAAAACTCAAAAAAAAAGGTGGGGATTTGAAGGAAGAACACTAGATCTGGAAGAGGGCGGTCGGAAGCTAGCTGTGGCCGAAAATGGGAGAAAGCTCGCCCATTTCGGCTAAGTGCCCCTTTTTATAGTGGCTGGCCAGGCCACGTTCGGGGGCCGAAAGTGCCTCCGCACGCATGCCATGTTCGGCGGCCGAACTTGACTTTCGGCGGCCGAACCTGAACTTCCCTCACTCATGCTTTCGGGGGCCTAACGTGCCTCCAAAACGCATGCATATTCGGCGGCCGAACTTGACTTTCGGCGGCCGAACCTGGGTTTTCCTCCAAAGACTTTTCATGCAAAAACTCATTTAAATTTTCATACTTAAAACCATGAAATACCTTTAAAACATTTTATGAAAACATGTTTCTACCCTACTAGAGGCTTCCGACATCCGAGATTCCACCGGACGGTAGGAATTCCGATACCGGAGTCTAGCCGGGTATTACAAATAAAGCATTTGAAACATATGATAACATGAAATGCATCACATCACAGCTAATCACATCAAGGATGAATTTGTCACCAATAGTCCTCTACATGTTCCAACTGTGCCAGGGGCGTAGAATGGGCCTCACTAGTCTTTCTCTTACATAATCATAACATAGCATGACATAACATTCCATAATGCCAGGGGCGTAGAATGGGCCTCACTGGTCTTTCTCTTACATAGTGCCAGGGGCGTAGAATGGGCCTCACTGGTCTTTCGTACCGTATCATCATCATATCATAACATACGAGGACTAAAGGATCATTCAACATGCATCCACATCATCAACATATTATGCAATGCAACATATTCGTGATTTCTAATGCAAACAACCTAAAATATCTCATGGCATTCATGATGCGTGAATCATGCTAAAACGGGTTTATTATTTAAAAGCATAAGAGTTATTCTACTCACCTCTAGCTGAAGCTCTACTGACTCAGAAGCAGCTGAACTCACTGCTGGGGTTCTCGGTTTCTCGGGTCCGAACCTACACAGGTGGACTCAAATGAGGGACCAACCAAACATGAACATAACTCTAAACTACTCCCCAAAAACCCCCTAGAACATCATGAAACAATCATGCAAAACATGTAAAAGAAGGTTGGACAGGGCACTTTCGGCGGCAGGTTCGGCGGCCGAAAGTCCCTCCAGAGCCGAAAGTCAGGCAGGTTCGGCGGCACCTTTGGCGGCCGAAACTCCCAGACAGAGGCGAAACTCATGCATGTTCGGCGGCCGAAACTCCCAGACAGAGACGAAAGTCTCCTTTCGGGGGCAAGCTTCGGCAGCCGAAGGCTGCCTCCACAAGAGGGTTCGGCGGTCGAAAGTCGTTTCGGCTGCCGAACCTGATTTCTCCCGAAGGGCAGAAACTTGGTTCAAATATGCACAAATGCCTCAAACTCATGCCATCATGCATTTTGCTCAACCAAAACATGCATACAAGCTCCTAGGGGTCTCAAACTACCTTAAACCCCAACTACAACACATCAAGCAACACAAATCCAACATACATTGCTCAAAACATAACATAAACTCAAAAACCTAACTATAAGCTAAACATGCATTCTACCCCAAAGATCTTCATAAAACTTACTTAAAACATAATGTAAGCTAGAGATCGACTCTTACCTCTTAAAGATCGAGAGTAGAGGCGATCTAACTTGGAGTTGGGAGAGATTTAGCTCCTTGGGCCTCCAAGTCCAAAACTTGCTCAAAACTTGAAAATCTTCAAAGGAAAGCAAAAACTTGTGAAAATCTTGAAAGATCTGAAGGAAAAGACTCAAGATTGGTGAGGGACGGCGGAGAACTCACCTTGGCCGACAATGGGGAGAAAAGCTCGCCCGTTTTCGGCTAAGGGACCCTTTTATAGTGGCTGGCCAGGCCACGTTCGGGGGCCGAACGTGCCTCCGCATGCATGCCATGTTCGGCGGCCGAACTTGAGGTTCGGCGGCCGAACCTGGACTTCCCTCACTTATGCCTTCGGGGGCCTAAGGCACACCCGAAACGCCTGCATGTTCGGCGGCCGAACTTGAGGTTCGGCGGCCGAACCTGGGTTTTCCTCCAAAGCTATTTTCATTCAAAACTCATTTCCTTTTCACGCTTAAAACATAAAATACATTAAAACATTTTATGAAAACATGGTTTTACCCTTCTAGAGGTCTCCGACATCCGAGATTTCCACCGGACGGTAGGAATTCCGATACCGGAGTCTAGCCGGGTATTACAGTAATTCTGCAATTAAATAATACCAGTATTTTTTTTGTATATATTGAATGTTATTACATAACTTTACAAAATATTAAGATTAATTATAAATAATTATTATATTTTATAAAAATATTTTTAATATATAAGAATACTATAAAAATAAATAGTAAAGCAATTGCGCATAAAAATATTTAAAATTATAATATTATCCTGCTATTAAACCTATACAAGATTGTTTCACTGAATTAATTACTTAATTTAATTATTTTTTCTTTTTAATAAATTATAAACGATTGGTATAAAATATTTAAAATTATTATATTATCTTACTATTAAATGTATATGAAAACAGAGTTGTTTATAATTTATCAAATAGAAGTAAATTAATTAATTAATCTAATCGCAGAATAAATTAATAAAATATCTTTGATAAATTATAAACAATTAAGCGATTGTATATAATATTTAATCACAGCATAATTTTATTCTATAATTTTAAATAGCAGTTCAATAAAAATAATTTAATTTTTATAATTTTAAATATTTATATTAATTTATTTATTTTTTATTAATTATTTAAATAACAATATAATTTTATTTTATAATTCTAAATAGCAGTTAAATAAAAAATAAATTTAATTTTTATAATTTTAAATATTTATATTAATTAATTTATTTATTATTAATTATTTAAATCACAACATAATTTAATTTTAAATATTCATATTAATTAATCAACTTATTTATCTATTTTTTTATTAATTATTTAATTTAATACTCTTATACATATATTTAATAATAAATAAATTTATAATTATTATTATTTAATTATAATATTATTATAATAATATATTATATTAATCTAATATAAATATTTTATTATAATATATTAATAATTAAAAAATAAAAAAAATTAAATTATTGATCCGGCCCCACTTAAATGGCGCTAGGCCCTGGCTCCCATTAAATAGATGTCAAATATATTTTTCGACTGAGCTGTGACGCCCTATTCTAAATCGACAAATAACTTTTCCCAACCCTTGATTCATAAATTTAAAATCTCCCGCCCGTGTTAAAGACTTCCATGCTACCGACAAAAAAAAAAGATGAATCTATTCGAAACTCCTGAAAACGCCAAAGAATTATGGATACAGGAAGCCATGTCCATTGAAAATTGTGTTGACCTGGAGTCATTGATTTGTGTTTATTTAATTATTCATCTGGTAATTTACGTTGCCCTTGCAATTGCTTGCTCCAGTTGGTTCAAATGTGCTGTATCGTGTTTTTGTATATATATATATATATATATATAAATCTGCTAATGATTCTACTTTGTTCTTGTTGGATGGAGACAATTTTCGAATCTTGAGGGTTCAGAATGAATGTTTTTCCTGGCGATTTTTCCAACACATACTAATTTCAGGATTGTATTAAAAGAAAAAATCTACTTAAACACAAGTGAGGCCTTGAGCCCAAGCAGTGTTGACATAGGAAGAGCCTCCCAATTTTCCCACCTAAAAACGTCTCTCTAGAAGCTAAGCCATCAATAGCCCTCCTCTCTTCTCTCTCTTTTGAAGATTTTGAAATTGGGTATTTGATCATCAACCATGTATGCACTTCTGCATTTTCAAATTCTATTCAACTTACTAATTTCTTTCCTTTTATGTTTTACAGGTTCTCTGCGGATTAAGATGATGAATCAGATGGAAGTCGACGACAATTCAGCTGATTTTGACATGCAACTGATAGGGAATTTCTTGAGTTTCGCATCAAGGGGTGATAGGGTTGGGCTGAATCAGATGCTGAGGGCAGGTACTTCTCCTAACGTGCAAGACTATGACAAACGGACTGCTTTGCATCTTGCAGCCAGTGAGGGCCATGCTCCTATAGTTGAGCTTCTTCTTCACTACAAAGCTAATGTCAATCTCAAGGACCGCTGGCAACGGACTGTAAGCTCTCCCTCCCCATGCTCTTGCCTCTCAACCTCTTTTTATTTTTATTGGGTGTGGGATGCAATTCTTGGAATAGAATTCCTTATTTACATTTTTTTTTATTTGAATAACTTGACTAATTGGAATTTTCAAGATTTTTGGCATTTAGACGTTCATTTCCATTTCCAATCTGAACTGAACAGGTTATATAAATCCAGTAGCAGTGGACGTCTAATCTACTGATAAACTGTTACTTCTATAAGGAATCAAATTACAGGAGCATAGAATGTAACTGTTAAGTTCATGGAAAATTTTCATTTCTTTGTTGCTATTGCAGCATAATGTTGTTTATTTGCATAGGAAACCAGCGACTATTTTTACACTATTAACCAATTCATATGTAAACTGAACTTGAAATTTTTTACAAGCATTAATTCAACCTCTTTTTTGTTTGTCAAGCCCTTGACAGACGCGAGACTGTATGGACATCGGGATATATGTAGAATCTTGGAAGTACATGGTGGCAAGGATTTTATCAATGATCAACCAATGGTAATCTTATCATCTTTCTTTTATCAAAAGAGTAACTAAAAGAAGATGGTAATGTGTGTATATAGGGGAGTGTGGTGGGATAGGGTTTGAAACTTGAGAGAACCTAGAGAGTTCAATTGTCAATGTAAAGGATTAACGCCTTAGTAAAGAATTCCAGTAATTTGATCAAAGCGTGCAACCATCGACTTTTGAATTTCTAGAAATTAAGTATATCTGGGTGCAAATATGATCCTATTCTTACACAAACCATTTCGATCAGCAAGTCTCACTATTACTGACATTATGAGATGCTTGTTTTATTTCTTACTTTTTCTGCACCTCTGCAGACAGTTAGACATGAACAAGACTCCAATGAACTGAACTTTGATATTTCTGAACTGAACACAGAGCGGTCATCAACAGTTGAACAGGTATATGCTATTCCTCAAGTAGTTTGATCTAGTATTTTAAAGCCTTGGATGTAGCACTCCAATTCACACTAAGAAATTTCATCATTTAAAGCAAGAATGTCATCCATTTACTAATGAAAAGAAAATATCCTAAAACCCTTATGCTTAAGCGAGATGTTGTACCTTACGGTACCTCTACAACCAATTTGAGAAAATTTTATACTAGATGCCAGCATCAAGTACATGCCCCTGTATATGGATCATTCTGTCCACTGGGTATTAGTCTCAAGTAGACTCTTGGTTCCCAATGAATTTGATGGTTGGTTGTTAGAGATGCCCCTTGTCAACTACCTTGAGGAACTGGCTGCCATAATGAAATTCAATGCACAGAGTAACTTCAAATAAATGTCTGCTTATGACATTTGTTGTGGCCTTCTGATTCGGTAACCTTTACTTGATACTTTTTTCTTTTTTGCCAGAGCTTTACTTGATACTTGCGTCTTACAATATTGTAGACTTTCAGATCTAGAAGTATTATAATTTTCAAAGATAATATAGTTATTCATCACCGTTTCACTGCTGGTAAATAGATCTTTACATTTGAAAAAGGGGAACTCTTTTCAATACTGCTTTGCTGCTTTATGCAAGAAGAGTTCAATCCACTTCTGGCACTCAAACATATTCTCTTCTGAAGATTGTGAAATAATTGAAAAAATTAGATGGAAAATATAAAAGACGGTTGAAAATTTTCCAACAGGATTTTTTTCTAAATGCAGTAAGCAAACTATTTCACTGATGCTCAAAGATGATGAAAACTATCTATCCAAATGCAAATCATTGAGAAAATTTACCATTTCACTCATTGCTCTGTGACTTTCTAGGAAGTGGTTAAAGCTATGTATATTGGATTGAAATAAGCATTTTAGATTGTTCACATACTTAAGCCAATCAACCACTGGATAAGCAATGGCCATAATACGATGCAGGTTGCATAATTTTCCCCACTTTGGTTTTCCTGCTTTTATCGTATATTTTTTGCTAGCTTAGAATTCATCTACTGTAATCTGTGTTGCATGATTGTTCCTTACAAGGCATTTATAATGTAATTTTCCTTGTGAAATTGACTGGTCATAGAAATTTTTCTGATGATGATTATCAGGGTGTCTTTGGTGAATCAGTCAAGGTCAAATGGCGTGGAACCTGGGTTGTTAAAACTGTTATTAAGAGTCAGATTTACCATCCTGTAAAAATGTGTGCCAGCTATACCTTTACCTTCCCTTTAATTCTCTTTTTGTTTAAATTATTATTTTTTCCCTCCACTTTGATCAAGGATAAGATCAATTTATGCAATTCTAGGATGTCAGAAAATTTATTCATGAGCATAATGCAGGAAATTATCTGCCAAGGACAACACTCGATTGCGAGAACTCCGGCATCCTAATATTTTGCAGTTTCTTGGTTCAATTGTTCATGGAGAGGAGATGATTCTCATCACAGAGTATCTGTCAAAAGTAATTCCTACTATGGACATATTTATCCTTGAAGATTTGCTTTTCAGTAATGACAATTGGAATGATATCATTCACTTAAGACATGCCTGAGTCATCTAATGGCTATTTTATTATGTAAAACTGATAGATAATCTAATAAGCTTGGAACTAACAGCTTTTCATACTCAAGTCTTATTAGGTCTTAAGAGCCTTTAATCATTGTAAAGTGCTAAGCTTATGGTTCTGATTTCTGACTTTTTTGTTGCTTACACTGATGTAGGGGAATTTAGATGATATCTTGTGCCGAAAAGGTCGACTTGACCTACCTACTGCTCTTCGTTATGCACTTGACATTGCTAGGTAATTTGTTTTGTTGCTCTGCATTCATGTTGTAGAGGTTGCTTGACAGTGTTAAAATTTTTTAAACCAATTCATGCCTCCCAAATTTTCTATCTCTGCTTTCTTTTGTTGAACAAGCATATTATTTTCATCCTATCAATTCTTGTTGGCACAAAGGAAATGCAACACAAGAAAAAGAGAGAAATAAGGCATAAGTGAAGAGATGTTTATCTCTTTAGTAGGCGCTTTATGGTCTAAAATTCTCTTAAACCAAGTTTCATTTTCTTTTTATCATGTTGTACCTCACTGTCTGACTTGTTTACTCTCAGAGAATTTTCTCACTGGAGTCATATAATTATGATCACACATAGATTTGACAGCTAATAATTTAGCCAACGACATTCCCTCATAAAGTTGTTCCTTTCCATTTTGTAGGGGTCCATCTTGTCATCTCCATTGGCAAAAAATTATCTTCAGCTACATTAATTAGTGATATTCTTTAAATGTAAATAATACATGGATTAGGCTTTCCACAGAAAACAAATTCCTTATGGCCCATCTTCCATATATATCACATGTCATGACGTTCTGCGATTTCAAGTTATCTGAATTATTAACTTCGTTTTCCCTTTTTTGCTTATCTTTTTGGGGTTTAGAGACCAAATATGGATTTGTTTAATGTCCTAAGATAATTGACAGGGGAATGAATTATCTTCATGAGCACAAGCCCTTACCCATAGTGCACAATCATTTGGATCCCAGGTTAGCTTCTTTGCTTCTCCTAATTATTGACTTAATAAACAAGCTATGGTGGCAAGATGTATTAATTGGATGTGCAGGCGACCTCATTGCAGCACTGGTAGAACGATTTAAAAAAATGGTAGTTGGAAACTGTGAATCCATACTTATTTACTTTATGGGGCTTGGATTCATGCTTATAGTGATGATGTGATAAATAAGTTAAAAGTCATATATTCCCCCTATTTGTGTGTTGCATTGGATGGCAACATTAACAGGAGGCTTGAATCACATTATATGATTCCTCTACTGAAAATTAAATTAGAGGTTATAGCATACTCAAGTGGCGTTGTATCTCTAGGCACAATGTAGAGACAAAGTTATTGTCTCTTCTCCTTTGTTTTAGTGGGTAGAGATTTATGGTTATGTCCTTTCTCCCCGGTGGGAATATAACAGGGTTACATGGTGATTACTTTATGTGAAACTCTGTACATGATATATAAAGTTGGACAGGTATTATCATTTATTTAAGGATGGGAAGCAATCAACAACCAAAAATAATCATTACAAACCATCGCAGTTTTGTGTAAACAAAAATGATTTGTGGGCCTCTTCTTTTTGGAGGCAGAAACTTGTTACAGGATGAAGGTGACCACTTGAAGATTGGTGAATATTGGGTTCAAATGTTCTATGAGCAAATTCATCCTAATCAAGACACATGTATGTTATCACCATCTAGTTGTTTGTTGTTTGCCACACATTTAATAGTGTTACTGCATCTTAAGAATCCTTTTGCTTTTTGAAGGCCAAAAAATGGATGATCCCAGTGGTACCAGCATTTATCAATCAAATGTCACCAAGAAAGATATTTGCAGATTTGGATTCATATTTTATCAGGTACATATTTAGATAAGTTGGTCATCATTTTATAGTTCTGAAGATGATCAATTCTGTTCATAAACTCCTTTTTTTTTCGAACAATTCTATTCGCACAATCTGCCTACTCCAGCAATGAGGAAATTTCATCTTAACTTAATAAGATACATGTACTTCAAAATCATACAAATCTCGTAAGAGAAACATAGATTGATTTTGACAATGAAAATAGTAGTTAATCTGAGTCCTATTTTGTTGCGAAACGATCCGAAGACCTTGCAACTTGATGACTCCTCATCTAATGACACTTATTGATATTGGTAACCGGAAGCTATATCTTGAGACCCAAATTCTCAACAATTGTGCATGCTGTTCCATTGATATCTAGAGAACTGCTGAGAATTGTAACTTGCTAATTGATAAGATTTTTGTGTTCTAAAATATTGAAAATGAGCAATAAATCAAGAAGATAGAGATGATACTTTAGAATCTTTATAAATTAAATGATTATTATGCCATTCTACTTATCTGCCGAGAAAATGGAGAAATAATAGGATAGGACAGATTTTTGTTTCCCTTTTTCAGTTTCTTCTTTCCTTGTGTTAGTTTATAATACCATTACCAGTATGTAGGTTTTAAGAATTTCATTAAGCTGATCCTTGTTGAACCTATTTAATAAATATGAATACTTTACAGATGTTAGAGGGAAGGCACCTGAGCGACATGAACTTTGACTTCATAAATCTCAAATCTGTCGATTTTGAACCGAAGTTTCAGATCAGCCGTTGTCCTAAAAGAATTCAACAGTAAGTGAATCTCATTTTTCATATCAAATTTCACTTTACTAATTATACTTCATTTGGTGGAAAAAGATAAGAGCTTAAATTGTTTTCTTCCCATCATTCTACCCTCGGAAATATCGGTCATCTCTAAGTCTTCGTATCATAACTTATGTTTGTGCACTTGCATACCCTGATAAAAGCAACAGGGTGAAATGAGGTGATTGATTTATATATTTGGTGTTAGTTTGATATTTAGTTGGTGTCAGGCTCTTTGCTGTAAGGAATATAACAAACTTATATGGGGAAAATTGAAATGCACGGTACTATTTACAGGCTGATAGAGCGTTGCACAAGCAAAGATCCTCAATCAAGCCCTTCATTTTCTGCTGTCATAGAAACCTTAGAAGAAGTTTCCACGAGCCTAGGGAGAGCCGGATGCCCTGTCTGTTGAATGGATAATGGAGGTGAGATTGATAATAATTGCAGGTCCAAATCCCTAATGAAACAATTATAAAATGGGGGAATGAATGGTAATACTGGCAGGTTAATAAGTGTTGCATCTTGAGGATGCAGTAGTTACTTGTACAGTGTGCAATAAATTTGTTGTATATTTCTCTATATACAACACTTTTGACAGTAACATTATCCTTTCCGACGGTGTGCTTCTCCCACGATGGTAGCTATCTATACCTTATATATGATCCAACATAGTTATGCCAAATTGCTAATAAGTATATTCATTAAAAATATCAAAAGTTAATTAACATAAATTTTAACTTTTTTTAGTCCTAAAAAATTTAAATTCGTAAATAATATTTGGAGTAATATTTTTTTATTCTAAATTATTTCCTTGTAAATCCTGTGGCACAGAAGATGCAGCTGCTGGGATAATTTGTTTTTATCCAGGATAGGCACATAGGCGTATTTGTATAGTGGAAATCACTCTATATGATTGGGCTTGGTATTATAACTTCCAGTGAATTTTGATATAAACAGATTCTAAATTTAATTTATTTATGTTGAAAATAAATTCTTCTAAATGATGGTTTGAATGTCTAATGATATTCCTTTCGTATGAGGGGGAAAAAAATCCTACCAAATGAATGCAATGATTTACTTTATAATATAAAGAGTATAAAACATTAATTAAAAAAATGGGTTGCTTTTATGAGAATAATAACGAATAATTGACTTACTATTTTTAATTTTGGTGTTGAATTGTAGCTTAGCCTAGCTACCAATCATCAACGCTAACTTGCCTTTGGAACCATGAATTTAATTTATAATAATATGGAGTGTGATGGTAACCATATTTTTCTGGTTTCCTCCATACCAATATGTCCGCAGTCTTTACAGCTCGCCTGCTTATCATGGCCTTGTGATTGCTGTCAAAGCAATAATAATGAGCATCAAAATAAATTTTCCTTGGAAGAAAAGCAAAATATACACATAAAAAACGAGAATTATAAAAAGAACCCAAATGCAAATGACAAAAAACAAACAATAATTAAACCCTAAACCAACAAATTCCATACGATAATTGAACAGATCTAACACTGGTTATGCGATGTGTGTGTGGCAGAAGCTCCACGGAATCTGCGAAACTAAAATAATGGTACAATGATGAAGTACGGCGTGAAATGAGTGCGATCCTCTCTGCCAAAACGAGTGCAGCCAAGCCAAGCCAAGTAAGAATAATACACCAACAGCTAGCATAGCATTACCAGCATCACGTAATTCAATTAGATTAATCTTATTGGTATATGTGTGAGGGGGTGGCAGAGAACGTCTATGGAGGAAACTGGAAAGTGAGATAACAGTAATGGTGGGTGTGGGAAATGAGTCAAATGATGAAGGTGATGCAGTAGCGGCCTGGCACGTTGTTGATGAGCTTGCGTTTTAGCGTGGAAAAGTGTATAAAACTCGGTTAACCAACGCCCACACCGACATTTAAACTTACTTGTTGCTCACATATTACTTATACTATTCATTAATAATAATATCTAAGTCTTTAAGCAAATCCTCACTTTTTATTATTTAATTACCTCTGTTCCTCACAGCCCATTTTTTTCCATGTCAAGTTACTAACATTAACAACATAACTTGATAATTCTAAACTATTTTTTTCAGACATAAAAATATTTGTTCCCAGTTTCACTCCTTGATATGCTGAAATTGTTCTTGACTAGGGAAATCTCGTGAAAATATAACCGTCAATTGATATAGTTTATTTCTTTCTGTATTTATCATAGTCAACTGATGATTTATTTCCTTGTAGAAATACTGAATTTTTTTGCTAGTTTAATTACGCTTCTAATTGCGTGATAGTCTTCCAATTTCCCTTAATAATCAAGGCTCAAGGCTCTCAACACAACCACCCCCATCATGTATTTTAGCCGTAGATGATGGATTACTGTCAACCAAACATGATTAATCCCTTATCCAAAAAAAAAAAAAAAGAATCTTTTTTACATTAACGCGTTGCCCAACACAAATGTCCGAATCTGCCATCCCAACATCGTCGTTTTAGCCACCTTTGCCTATATATAAACATGTCAAAACATCCTTTGCAGCTCACCCATCTTCCCCCATTTTCTTCTTCTTCTTCGTCCATCTCAATCTCGCTCTTCCTCTCTGCAAGTATCACATTCAGTCTTTGCCTGCTCGGGGAATAATATCGAAGACAGAGCTTGAAGTTCTTGATTCGCCGATCTTCTTTCTTCATCATGGGAAACCACGTCTCTTGCAAGCTATCAAATCCATTATTACTCAAGAACTCGAAATCAACAAAAGTGATCTTCCCATCAGGTGAAATCCGGCATATCCACCAACCCACCAAAGCCGCTGAACTCATGATGGAGACACCAAACTTCTTCATCGTTAACTCCAAGTCCCTGAAAATTGGCCGTAGACTTTGCGTTCTCAATGCAGACGATGACCTTCAAAAGGCAAATGTGTACGTTATGTTTCCAATGAATAGAAAGAACTCTGTGGTTACAGCAAGTGACCTGGGTGCTCTGTTCATGAAGGCCAACTCTGCAGTGAAGCGAGTTTCTGCCGGGAAAGTTAGGGTCCGACCAGATACTACGGAGGACGCAGTGGCGGTGCCTAGGCTGAGCTTGGAAGGTATAGAAGAAGTTTCAACGCCGGAGTTTAGGCATCGGATGTCCATGTCAAGGTCAAGGAAGCCATTGTTGGAGACCATAGATGAAGAACCAGTTCGCTCAAGATAGCTGGCATGGCTTCTTCTATGGTTTCTCGGGTTCTGGTTTTGTTTGAGGATCAAAGAGAAATTATGTTTCAGTGAAGAAAAATCTATAATTTGTAAAAACATGAAAGAAAAAAAAAAAGAACATATGAAATTTGTCTATACGATTATTTTCTCATTTTCTTTTTTATTTTCCGTTATTGACATAAACAAGAACAAATTGAAAAATGTTTTTTTTATTTGTTAGTTATTTTCTTGGCATATATAAATTAATTTGGGTGCAAAAGTCCAAATACTCAAAAAATGCTATTGATTGATGTGTATCAATGAAGAAGGTTATTAATGGGAGCACATCCGTTATTATTTTTTATTTATTTAATATTTTATAATCGATTTATTAAGAATTAAAATAATTTTAATAAATATTTATTTTATTTATAATGATAATTTTTTTTTAAATGTATCAAATTATTTATTTTAATTATTAGTAGTAAAATATTTTTCTGTTATAATTTATTTATTAAGGAAATGGCATGTTATAATTTTAATTTAAATAAAATGTTTAATATTTGTATAATTAGACTATGTTGATAATTTATACAGTATTTTTTCTTTAAAAAAGGTACTTATTTTCATTTACATATACCTAACTTTATCTTCTCCTTAAATATTCGAAAAAATGATCACATTGATAAGAAAATCTTGGTATTTTCACATATTATTATTATTATTATTATTTTCAAATCACATCTTTATGATATAAGAAATTATTTATATGGCAAAAAATTTCTTTAATTTAATTTTATATTTATAATCATAAAATTCTCATTTTTAATGATCAATTTCGCTTCCCAGGTAAACTTTCTCGCCAACCAAACACACTTCGTCGGGATGTGGAAACACATAAGAACTCTTGAATGGAAATAGAAAAGAAATGTAATTCCAGTTCCTTCGGAAATGGTAAGATCTTTGCAAGTCCATCGGTCACTAGTCCTCAACTCTGGCTCTTGGCTCCGAAATTCTCCGCATAAAAACAACCACAAACCCCAATATTTCTAACAGGCAACTTCAACTCGCACCAATTTTTGCCGAAAAAATGCTTCTTTTCTCAAAAGCCCCCAAATTCTAATGGAAGCCTGCAAATCCACCGACAAACCACCCGAAGCCCTAGACTCTCTCCGTCTTTACCACAACTCTCTTGCTTCCCTCTCCCTCCGAATCCCTCCACATGACCAACCCTCCTCGCTCCCTCTCCCCTCCTCTCTCCCACTGTCCAAGCTCATCCCCGGAACTCGCTTCCTCGTCGACGCTTTCCGCTTCTCCACCTCCTCCTCCATCACCTACTTTCTTTCCCATTTCCACTCTGACCACTACACCGGCCTTTCTTCTAATTGGTCTCAGGGCCTCATTTTCTGCTCCCCCACAACAGCCAATCTCCTCATCCAAGTCCTCAAGATTCCCTCGCAGTTCGTCTTCCCATTGCCTCTGCTCGAGCCCGTGATTATTGATGGTTCTCAAGTTACATTAGTTGATGCTAATCACTGCCCGGGGGCGGTGCAGTTCTTGTTTAAGGTTCCTGGTAAGGATCAAGAAGGGTTTGAAATGTATATTCATACTGGTGATTTTAGATACCATAGTTCGATGAAAGAGGATGGCTTAATTAGTCAGTTTGTTGGTTGTGATGCGATTTTCTTGGATACTACTTATTGTAATCCTAAATTCCTTTTTCCCTCGCAACAGGAGTCTATCGATCATATAGTTAGTGTTATAAAGAGAATAAGGGGAGATTTTATGATTCAAGAAAAGAGCGTGTTGTTTCTTGTCGCGACTTATGTGGTTGGGAAGGAGAGGATTTTGCTTGAGATTGCGCAAAGGTGTAAAAGAAAGGTGCATGTAGATGGGAGGAAGATGGAGGTTTTGCGGGTTTTGGGACACGGGGAAAGTGGGGTGTTTACAGAGGATGAGAATGAAAGTGATGTTCATGTTGTTGGGTGGAACGTGTTAGGAGAGACATGGCCATACTTTCGGCCAAATTTTGTTAGAATGAAGGAAATAATGGTGGAAAGAGGATATTCTAAGGTTGTTGGATTTGTCCCAACTGGATGGACTTATGAAGTGAAGCGTCATAAATTCTCTGTCAGGTCAAAGGATTCATGTGAGATCCATCTTGTGCCATACAGTGAGCATTCAAATTATGATGAGCTTAGAGAGTATGTGAAGTTCTTGAGACCTAAGCGTGTCATTCCTACAGTTGGCGTGGATATTGAAAAATTCAACAGTAAACACACTATTAAAATTCAGAAGCATTTTGCTGGTTTAGTTGACGAAATGGCTAACAAGAAAGAGTTTTTGATGGCTTTTCATCATGGATCATGTGAGAATGATGAAAAGGCTGGATTGGAAGATGTGGTAGAGTTGAACGAGCGCATGGATCCAGAGGAAGATGGGAATTTATCTGAAGTGAAAGCCCTTGAAGATAAGGATCCAGGTGTTGTTTTGAACTCTTCATCTACTCTGCAAGAACATGGTTCACAAAATTTAACTATACTAAATGATGACGAAACAGAAAAAATAATACGAGAACTTAGCGATTCTTTGCCCTCGTGGGTTACTCGAGACCAAATGTTAGATTTGATTCAAAGCTCAGGAGGGAATTTTGTTGATACAGTTTCAAACTTTTATGAACACGAAACAGAATTTCATCAACAAATCTTTCCTTGTAGGACATCCATGTGTTCTTCTCAGACTGATTCTCTCAACGAATCTGAATCACTTTCAAATCAAGTTTCTATCAAGAATAGCCAAGAGACTTCAGGGACGACTCCTTTGAGTCAAAATTATAAGTCATCAAACTTAAAGCCTTCAAGCAAAAGTGGTATGACTCTTGGAAAAAGGAAGAGGAGTGTTGGCAAGAAGGCAAAAACGAACTCAAAATTGGAATCTGGTGGACCAAGGCAGTCTACTATTACAAGGTTCTTTAATAAACTCGTTCCTGATGTTTCTCAAGGTAGTGAGGTCCAATTCTTACCTGGTCAATCTATGGAAGAAAATTCATTGCAGAATGATGATACAAACTCATACAAAGAGGAGATATATCAGTTTATTCAGATAATTGGCGGTAATGAATCATCAAGAGGCTATGCTGCCGTTATCATGGAGAGGACCAAAGGAGACATTAATAAGGCATTAGATGTGCATTATGGTAATGAAGGTAACTTTGATCAGAGTGTAGAGAAATTGGTTGCATCAGACAATTTGGTTCAGCCTCAGTGCAATATTCATGAGTGCTCTTCTGCCCAGGACAAAACTGTATCAGAGGAGGGAAAGCATATGGTTGATCTGTCCATACAGAGATCATTGAAAGAAAATGTCGCTGCTACTTATGTTTCACTACCACCAGAAAAATACAATCCCATACAACATGGTCTGTTTCTTCATTTTGGAGCTGTTTGACTTATGAATATTTTATTCTCTCTGTCTATAGTGTTAAACTCTGAAGCTAAATCCTGAGATTCATACACAGCATGCTGGAGTATTGGAGAGCCTGCTCCCTATATCCATCTTGCACAAACATTTGACCTAGTTGAGGCGGAAAAGGGAAAGATCAAGGCTACTTC
Source organism: Manihot esculenta (assembly GCF_001659605.2). Lineage (NCBI taxonomy): Eukaryota > Viridiplantae > Streptophyta > Magnoliopsida > Malpighiales > Euphorbiaceae > Manihot > Manihot esculenta. Next base: position 5,565,152 of record NC_035162.2, on the reverse strand, counting down.
CATGTTGTGCAATATGTTTAGAAGGTTTTCTGCCAAGAGTTACCTCTCCATTGATTTCAATTTTTTTCCAGTGTTACTTTCATCCTTATGGAATAAGAAATTTGAATGTAGTACTAATTAACGAATGGAGATGTGTTGCTTGCAATATTTTTGCATGTGTGCAGTTTGCTAGCGTTGTCTCCTGAGGATTTGCTACCTGCTGTGTATCTGTGCACAAACAAGATTGCTGCTGACCATGAAAATATAGTTAATGCACTCTCCTTTTTTTTAAAAAAATTTATTATATGGCTGGGCAGACATCATATTGATGATCTTCTAACCCTTGAAGATTAATTATGCAAATGCTAGTTGCAATTATTCCCCTCTAAGAGACATATTATTTCTGATTCTGAATGCTTAGGGTTAAATATTCTGACAATGAACATCTGTGGTATGATGATATGTAATTTAAGTTAACTTGGCTTGAATTGGCATATCCAGAAAGAAAACTGCAATATGGACATGCTTTTATATCTTCAGGGTTGAGGATTTGTTTATGTTCTCTGGAGCACAAGAAAGTAATGCATACCAATGTTGTGCTAATGATGCAGGAGCTCAACATTGGTGGAGGCTTGGTCACTTCGTCGCTAGAAGAGGCATGTGGGACAAACCGGTCTAAACTAAGGGATATGTACAATAGTATGGGGGATCTTGGTAGGGACAAATGTCTAGACTCTAGGGAATGTTTTTCTAATTCTTCCTCCACCATCACTGCATTTCTTTTTTCTGACGACTTGTTTGGAGAATGTGCTAAACCATGATGATCTATTGATGGGTGAAGGTGATGTTGCTCAAATGTGCCGACAAAAACAGACATTACTTGCTCCTCCTTCTCACCTTCTCATAAAAGATGTATTTTCTGTTCTCCAAAAGATAAGGTATTAATAACTATTTTCTGTTCTCCAAAAGATAAGGTATTAATAACTGTTCTCCAAAGCATGAAGAACTTTTGACTTAATCATTCTCATACAAGATGACTGTAATGCCTGGTGTAGGTGGGTGGCGGGAATTTAGGCTGAACTTCTGTTAGTTTTTTGAACATCATCTTTCTCTATTGCTTGACATTAGGTTGGATGTTAGAGTTGTTTGGGATTTCCATGGTCAAGTGTGGTTTACTTTCTTTCTTTTTCTTCTTCGAGAACAATTACTCAATTGTAAACATTTATGCCATGTAGCAGAGATCAACTATTTCTTTACAGTTGTATTCATTCGAGATTGATGCCAACTGTCAAATGCCAATTCCACTTACAATTCAGATGCAAAACTTTAGCGTGCATTCTTGTGAATGATAAACAAGGGATTTTCTCTGAATTGATGTCCCATTCTAAACAAACAGAGAATTGCTTGAAAATTTTTGATCAACTTGAAAGATCCAATTGCTTGTTTAGCTAAAAGCCTAAAAATATTTATTGGTTAGAACTAGAGTGGTTGCTTCTTAGAAAATTATGCTAGAATTCTATACAACACCTTCTAAATTAATATTTCCAGAATTTTTGTGTATGTCACTATTTAACTTAGGGAATTAGAGGCTAACTTATTGGCATGCATTTCATTAACTTCATACTCACTATTGTCACATAATATTCATCAGTGTGCAAACAGGTACTGGAAGCACTCTTCGAAAGAAGAGGCTCATTGTAAATCTCATGCGTTCTTGCAGGGAGAAGGAGATGAAGTTTATTGTTAGAACTTTGGTAATAGTTTCTGCAAAGTCCTCAGTTCTATAACTTTATATGGTATTTATATGAAATTTATGTCTTCCAAATCTGCGTATGATATTTTTTGCTCTTATTAAGTAACATAGGGGAAATTACTTTTGGAGCATGCTAATTATTTGATGTAACTAATTAGATTAGTAATTAATTATAAGTTCTAAAAGTTAGGGAAGACAGAGATTTCATTAGGATCCAGTAATCTTTTTCACATGTATGGTACTTGCACTTATCCATCTCATGTTGATAATTAGTTTTCTCAACTGGATACATTATTTGAAGGGACAAATCTAGAACTGTTATTAATTTCTGTCCCTTGTGATTTTCTTTTTTCACTTGGGACTCTGTCATGCTTAGGAATTATCATGGAACAGTTATTTGATTTTCTGTCTGTATGCATCACATTAGCTGATATTCAATTTCCTTTGGCCATCTTTTGGCTCCTTAAAATGATGAAGTCTGGGCTTTTAGTTCTAGGTGGTTAAATGCCATATTTATTTAGTACTTATCTTTCTATTCTAGATTTTCTGATGGATTCAGCAAACATTCAAGGAAAAATAAATCCGAGAGAAAACTGTACACGAGTTATTTTCCAGACTTTTTCAATCACTGCTTGTAAACATCAGATGACATGAAATTAGATCTTGAAATGATATTCTAAGTATAGTATGCTAGAGAAGTCATATTCTGTCTAAAGTATTCCTGAATAGGTAAGAAACTTACGGATTGGAGCTATGATGAGAACTATTCTACCTGCATTGGCTCAAGCTGTTGCTATGAATTCCTTGGTCAATTTCGATGAACAAAAAGCTGAAAGTTTGAAGGAGAAACTTCAGGTTTGATTTCTATTCTTAGGTTGCATGAATATTTTTGGTACTCTAAGTTTGCATCTCTCCATAGTGACTGAATTTGATATGATTTATACATTATGTACAAGTAAGTAGGAATATATATATATTTATATATTTTATAGCGATGGAAAATCAACTTGTTGTCATTCATGTGAAAATTCCAACCTGTGTGCATTACTTCTTAGTCCAGAATTTTTTTTTATCTATTTGTGCTGCTAATCTTGTCTTTCTTTACTCTCTAGTACCTTTCCTCAGCAGTCGTAGAAGCATATAATATACTTCCAGATTTGGTGAGTTGTATGTATTTAGATCCTCACTCCTCCTGAGTTTTTTTTACGTATTTTTTGACATGCTTCAAAGATTTATTTTTTCCATTGCTATATTCTAACAGGGTTTGATCGTTCCCTCACTCATAAGCAAAGGCATTGAATTTTCATCATCAACTTTGTCTATGGTGCCAGGAGTACCTATTAAACCGATGCTGGCAAAGTATAGACTCTTTCAATCACTTAGAACTTGTTACTATGCAGGTTACATGTTTAATCTAATGATGTATTGGCTAATTGTACATGTTCTCTTGTGATAGAATTACAAATGGAGTTTCCCAAGCAGTTAAACTCTTTCAAGATAAAGCTTTTACATGTGAATACAAGTATGCCCCACATCATCAAGCTTAGTCCATCTTTAAGATGCTCTATTTTTTTTTCATTGGATATCTTTGGATGGTGGAGTTATGAATATGCTTGTTAACGTATAACATCCTTGCAAATTCTTACTGTAATGCTGGTTATTGCCACTTAACTCTATTCTTAAGTTTCCAATTTATTGAACACTACTTCCATTTTTTATCTCTAAAAGCATATGCATCATAAAGGTATGAAGTATGCACGTAGAAATTATAGGCAAGAATGACAATTTATGAACTTCATGCATTTAGAAATTATTGGTCTATGATGACCGTAGATTTAGGTTCAAGTTTTCAATAAATGTAGCCATATTGTTGTGTACATGCATGCTCATTAAATTTAGTTTTATGCTTATGTAGCAATAAGAAGACAACTCATTCATGTCCAGGAAAACATAGAAATTTTGGAACTATAAATCAATTCAAAAAATTGTGGCTATTACATGATAAACTGTTTAATAACAGCAGCTTAGAAAATTATTGATATCATCTGTTTGCTACATGCATTTATTCACTAATGTGCTTGTGGTTTTTTAAAGAGAAGTATCAAGTAGTTCGTTGTTCCTTCCAACAATTAGATAAAAAATTTTACATATGCATTTTCTGATTCTTCTCTTCTCCCCCTGCCCCCCTCTTTAGACAACATCATTATTGGATGCTCTCTGTTTGTAATTTCAGATATGATGGTCAGCGTGCCCAAATTCACAAATTACCAAATGACACTTTTCGTGTATTTTCACGGAATGGGGATGAAACAACATCAAGATTTCCAGATTTGATCAATATAATGAAGGAATCTTGTAAATCTGCTGCAGTAACTTTCATAGTGGATGCAGAGGTTAGATTTTCTTATGGCAGAAGGTGTCTGTGAATTGGAATAAGATTCTGTTATTTATGTTGCTGGTGCTTTTGGCTTCCAGGTGGTTGCAATTGATAGAAAAAATGGCTGCAAGCTCATGTCATTCCAGGAACTATCATCAAGGGAGAGAGGGAGCAAAGATTCCTTTATCACAGTGAATAATATAAAGGTTTGATCTTTTGTCAATCATGATGTGGTCCAATATGTATAAATGCGTGAATAAGTGTAATCATCGAGTTAAGATATGAATGCAAAATGCTGTTAGATTATCTGTTCCAGGAACAAATTCATTCTTTTTGAATTGTAGTTAGTGCAAATATAAGTGTTGAAGGTGATATGGTGCTGGTGATGCATATTCTTCCTGCAGAGATGCCAAAATGGTAAAGGGTAAGTAGTATGTAACTATTGCAATGTTGATGCTTATGAAGCACGGTGCTCCTCTGGCTTGTATGTATATATTTATGTATGTGTCTACAGTGCCTGTATTTGTGAAAAACAAAAAAACTGGAGAAGAACATGTCCTTTTCTCTTGTTGAGCTTACCCTCAGCCTCAGGGAAAATTGGTGTGGAATTCTAGCATCACTGATTGAAGTAACTCCATCAACCTCCCCCCCCCCCAAACATAAAAATAAATAGACATAATGAAGTATCATGATTAGATTTGGAGAAAACTTTTATTTCCATAGCTCTCCTCCAAAGTCACATTTAATATCCTGGCAGAAAGTCTGAAGTTCAAAGAGTGGAATGAGGAGCAAGCTCTTTTAGTTACATTCTAGAATCTAAACTAATGTAAGATGTTAGCAATTGTTTAAACTTGGATTAGGGTAAGTTTTAGATGAGCAAGAGTAGCAATTATGGAGAACATATGAAAACAAACAGAATTTAGTCCTTGTAAAGTGCATGTGATTATTCAAAGAGTGGATAAGATGTTATGATCATGTACATGAAACTTGTGCTTTTAAAAGAGAATGCAATTAAGTTTACTTGCATGATCTAGGTACATGAAAGAAAATCTCCCAAGATTTATATCTCTGGTTATAGTCATTTGGATTTTGTTGGATGGATCTAATATTTTTCACTCCCCATTATTGCAATTGTCAACATTCGAAGATCACAAGGCAATCCTTGGGGAGAGCCTTACCAGTGCTCTTAGGTTTGTTTTCATGAGGAAATGCCTGACATGAGAAATAGGCATTGTCTTTGTAATTGTTGATAATTTTGTATTGTATGGTCACTTAACATGGTTTGCCTCTATGATTTAGTACTAAAGTGTTAGTCAATTACATTTCAATGTGGCACTGTTCTGAACTTTTTGCTTTTTTCTGGTGTTTCCACCATGTGCAGGTTGATATTTGTGTATTTGTCTTTGATATCATGTTTGCTAATGGAGAACAGTAATTACCTTGAACCTTTCCTTGGAATTTTTTTAAGTCTAATGTTTTTATATGTTCAAGGAATAATGACATGTAGCAATTGTCAATTTCAGACCAGAAGTTGATCATTTATATTCTCATGGGGATTTCTTTGAGATTGCCTTTTTTAGTTGTATTGACCTGTGTACTAATTGTCAGATCAAATTACCTGTGTACTATTTATCAGATCAAAATTTCCTGGTGTTTGTAGCATATATATGCATGTATATAAGTACATTTGTGTATCAATAGCAAATAGAAATAGCCAAAATTTAAAACACCCTTGTTCTTTTCATCCTTCATTTTATGTATCACCCCATTTGGAATGACTTTTATGCTAGAATTCATCGTTTTAATCTTGAATCAATATTACATTTTATAATGTGAATGCCTAACTTGCAATCTTTTTCTTCTTTTGTTCCTTTTTAAAAAAATGGAAAAATAAAGAAAAGAAAAGATGGTTGCTTATGATGATGATCACTCTCATTTTGCAGGCTGCTGGAGCTTCCTCTTCGCCAAAGAAGGAAACGTACACATTTCTTACACCATTGATGAATTTATTTTTAGTTTTTACTGGGCAATAAATTCTTATTTCTTTCAACTTGTGGGTTTTATATCCTTGCGTCCTCTTCTATTGTTTTGCTTCTACAATACCACAGGCCTAAAGGATTTGTTTTGTGATGAGAGGATGGGCTATTTTGAGTACGCAAAGGAAATGACGGTAATTGCTTTAAATTACCAGTTCACACAGTGAGTCATTTTCTCTCATTTGGTTATACTAGTTTTTGTTTTGTAGGTTGAAACTCATGATTCTTGTTTGACCAATGATGTAACAATGGCCAAGATAAACTCTTTCCTTGAAGAAGCATGGCATTCCTCATGTGAAGGAATTATGGTGAAATCTTTAGATGTTCATGCTGAATATTCTCCCTCAAAACGTACAGACACATGGCTAAAGGTTTTTCGCATTCACTGTATTATTTTGTTATTATTCTGCCTAAGAAAGAAAATGAAGATTTTTCATGCATTAATACTGCTTTGCAGGTCAAGCGAGATTATGTAGAAGGATTGAATGACTCACTTGATTTAGTCCCCATTGGTGCTTGGCATGGTAATGGGAGAAAAGCAGGATGGTGAGAACAGAAAATTCTCTTTAACATTTTCTTGGGTTGTCCGGAAATTGCTTTCTCCTGTAGTTGCTTCTGCTTTTCTCTCCTTTTTTATCCCTTGTAATACAATGGCACAAAAAAATCACTTCTCACTTAAGAACTGGTGTAACAGTTTTCAAGTCATTTCAAAATCATTAAAATGATTGGTCAATTAGTTAGAGATTGGAAAAATCATCAAAATCATTAAAATAATAAAAAAACTAAAAAGTTACCGAGGCATCAAGGCATTTTGATTTCATGTGCTTTGTAATTGCATCTTGTCAATCTGGTCATGTTAAAGTTGCAGGCTACCGGCAATTTGATTGAACTTTTATTATGTTGCAGGTATAGTCCATTTCTCATGGCATGTTACAACCCTGAGACTGAGGACTTCCAGAGTGTTTGCCGTGTCATGTCTGGGTTCTCAGATGTATTTTACACTGAGGTAATTGGATTTGATAGTCGTTTGATAGTCTAATGCATGCATTTTGTTGCAAAGCGGATGGCAAGTTGTGTATGGATTCTCACATTTGTGAAATTCCAAGCGCCTTAAAATTATTTGTACTGAATATTTTATTACGGCTAGTTTGATTTTGGTGCCTTTTGAGACTCATCTTATCCTCCATTATGGTAATAATTGGTTTCAAAATGGAGTTGCAGATGAAAGCATTCTTTTCTGAAGATAGAATATTGTTGAAAAAGCCGTCCTACTACCAAACTTCGGAGGTGCCAGATTTGTGGTTTTCTCCAGAACTTGTTTGGGCAATACGCGGTGCAGACTTGACTGTTTCTCCAGTTCACCATGCTGCTATAGGTTTAGTTCATCCATCCCGTGGCATCTCCATGAGATTTCCAAGATTTGTTCGCCCTGTGTCAGACAGAAATCCGGAGGAATGTAGCACAGCGGCAGATATTGCAGAAATGTTTAATTCTCAAACACGGAAGATGAATGTAACAGGCACAGCTGCCAAGTAACTTATCATGTAAATTAGCAAATTTTGTAGTCTGAAAATTTGTACAAGTGTGGAAAGATGATCTGCCAGGGTCTAATACAAATACAAAACAATTATTTCTCCTGTGGACGGCAATTTATCTTCAACCACCCAGTGGCATTGCCCATGGCTGTTGATGTTTGAAATATGCTGAGCACAAAGAAAATAGAGAAGGCAGAGCAAAGTATGGCAAATAATCCTGAACATGTAACATTGCTGAGCACCAGGCTCAACGACATAGCCTGAATTTTTAGGGTCGATCTTCCAGGCAATCTCAGCCAAGTAAGATTTATTTTGATACCATAAAATGTTACCACCAGCAGTTTCTTGGCGGGTAATAAACAAATAATTGTTGATCTCCTTCTTTTAAGAGAATCGGTGGTGAAGGACAATCGAGAGTATTTCACGGTTCTTGGTTCCATAATAATTAAATCGAAAAAAAAAAAGATATTATAGAAATTAAATTGAATTTATTTAATTATTTAATTTTAATTTATTTTTAAAAATCATACTAAAAAATCGATTATATAATAATAATAATATAATAATATAATAATAATAATAATAATATAATTTTCCATTCACAAACGAAAGTTAGTCAGATAGTAAGCAAGTAAATCTACATTTTAAATTCTATTTTCTCAAATTTCCATTTTAAAAAAATGATATTATAATTTTATTATATAATTTTAATAATATATCTTATATTTTATAATCACATAAATTATAATATTAAAAATATATAATTCTATTTAAAGAATTTAAATATTAATTTTATAAATAGTTAAATAATATATAATAAAAAATTATAAATATATTAAAATATAAATAAAAATAATTCTATTTAAAGAATTTAAATATTAATTTTATAAATAGTTAAATAATATATAATAAAAAATTATAAAAATATTAAAATATAAATAAAATAGATATTTTTAAGTTATGCTCGAGAAATGAGAAAAAATTAGAAGTATTTTTGCCAAATTATCTTATTCAGGATTTAGACAGACATTTGAATAGTATTTTTGCCAAATTATCTTATATAGATGTTTGATTTTGAATAATTATAAATATTTGTTAGACTTTAAAACTGATATTTCTGTTAAATGGGTTCGTCGTAATATTACTCTAATTGCTCATATTTTGGTTAGAGAATCTATCAAGTATAATCGTCTCTGATTTGGATGATATTTCTTTTTATTTAATAGAATTTTATTAATACAATAAATAATTTTACTTTAAAAAAAAATTCTTTTGCATGCTATATATATATATTATTTTTATATTTAATATTATCTAACTATTTTTATAAATTAAATTATTTATATAATTTAAATATACTCTATCTCTTAACTATTTATGTTGTTAATAATATCATAAAATAATGATATGTTGTAATTAATTATTAAAGATTTCTAACAAATATAATTTAAATAATTTATTTTGTTAATTATTATTTTAACTATAAATATATTAATTATTTTATAATTAAAAATTATATGAGCGAATCATATAATATATTTTTATATATATTAATATTACACATAACACATTTGAATAAAAATGATATAATGAATAACTAAATATAAAATACCATGTTGATTTAAAAAAAATATAAAATACTATGATATTTTGATTGAGAATTGTATATTATATATATTAATATTATTACTATTTGGATGTTGGTTTTTACTATTTAATGTTATAAAAGACTTAAATTGAAATTGAAATCGTATTAAAATTATTTAAAACGATATTATAATTATATTAAAATTTGATTTTTAAAAATAAAAAAAATAGAAATTTAATTTCAATACTGATTAAGTATCGTAACAAAACTGGAAAAGCACATAATATATGTTATGCTTTGGAAATGGGAGGTTGGGAGTTGGCGAATTCTTGCCAAGTTGGCAATGGAAGTCGAAGGACTTAATTTATAAGTAGGTGATGGGCCTAATAGGTCATGGAACAAGACAAGAGGCCATCAAGCTTTTTGACCATTTAAACTCTTTACACTTACTAATCTTAATTAAAACTGTAAAACACACTTAACAATCTCATTTCTTCTTTTAATAATTCTGTAAAAAATAACTAATAATCTAGTGTATTTTTGTAATCCACAAAACCCAAACAGCAAAATTCTTGACGTTAATCACTCTTCCAGATGTCTTCTCAACTCTGCTTACTATCATCTTCCTCAAAGCTTAATCTCCAATACCAAACCTTTGATTACAAATTACTTACCAATTTTACATATATTCGTTCCTTCTCTTTCTCTTCTTGCACAGTTTTATCCTACATCGCACACTCGTTTCGCTTTTTCATTTCTTATATGCTGGTGCTTTCAACTGATTTGAAGGAAACCTGCAATTATGACTTGGACAACTCAGTCGCACTATGAACAGCTCACTTGCGATTGAGCTCGTTGAGAAGCTTGTGATATCTGTCACGGAGTAAGCGAAGGGGTGAAAGGCTGACTTAATTTTGGGAGAAAGCTAAGCGCCGCACTGATCTTTGGAGATGGACAGAATTTTTAGTCCACTGATACGGAGCTTAAATAGCTAAAAAAATTGACCAGGACTTAGTGATTGACTATTAATTATTTCATAAGGGTTTAATATGGACTTTTTTCTATTTAAATTAATATATATTCTTCTATTCACTCCCATTCCAATTGAAAATAACATGAATTTGTAATATATTTTATTTATAAATTAAAGTTAAACAATGAAAATTTATTAATATGTTTGATTTTTAAATTCAAATTAAATAATAAAAATAAATTATTTTTTTATTCTAAACACAAGTTATTTTTGAAAATTCTAAATTTTTAATTTTTTTAGGTGTAAGATTCTCAAGTGTTAGTAGAACAAAATTTTCAAACCAAGCCCTAGTCTGAACTCTGAAATTCCATTCCCGCTCCCTCTTTTCATACCCAAATCCAATACCCATCTCCCGCCATTTGCAATTCTCTATGCCCTTTACCTTCAATCCTCTCCTCCTATTTCCATTTAACCCGCTATCCAATTCCTTCGCTGTCCCTTTCCTTCTTGTTTCTGCTCTTCTTCATACTCCTGACATTGCCTGTTTCTTTGCCAAGCTTGGATTTTTTTGAATTCCCTCTAACATCGTTCACTTGTTTGTCTTTCTTCTTCTGTTTCTCCTTTACATGAAACTTCTCCAATCTAGGGTTTCAATTTGAATCTTTTTTCCCCTTCGCGATGAGTGCTGTGAATATCACCAACGTTACTGTACTGGACAATCCGGCGCCGTTTGTGTCCCCATTTCAGTTCGAGATCTCTTACGAGTGCTTGACTCCTCTTAAAGATGGTATTTCTTTGTGGCTTTTACTCCTCTGTATTCCTTTTTATTTAAATTTGCAGTTTTTTTTGGAAAAGAAAATATTATTCATTTTGGATGAATATCACTTTACGGTTTGTTTTCCTTGTCAAAGTTGGCCGTTATTGGGTATGTTCTGTTGTTTAGAAAAATTGGTGTAGTATGCACTTAACGGTGGGATAGTTCGATGAGAAAAATCGATAACTTCTTAAAAGAGCTCTTAAGAATTTATTTACTACATGTTATAATGGGTGATGGTGATTACTGACATTATGAAGGATTTATGACTTCTGAATATACACTGTTATTTATGGTATCACGAGTTAAATCTGAGATCTAATTGAGCAAACTGCGGCAGAGGGTCATAGAAATATTTCTATTGCTGGGTGTTGGCTTAGGTTCTCTCCTTGACCGTCAAGAGCAATGGAATAATTGTAATTTAATCTAGTGGGTAAATTGTTTTCTTGCGTTTTCAGAGTAGTTGTAGAATTATGCTATGCGAATATTTATGGTTTGTTCCATCTGGTTAGCATTTTTGGGGAGTCAAATATAATAATTTTATATGTATTTTTTAATGTTATTCTTATGGAGAATACAAGTTTGAGGAAAGAAAAGAGAGCTTGTATCCTAATTCTTGTTCACAATCTCACTTACTATAATCTAATTCTGAACAGCAAGGATTTTGTTGGCTGGTTAGGAAGCCTGTTCTTGTTGTGCTTCTATCCAGCTTTAAGTTTCCCACAAAAAATTGACTGCCTTATGAACTTCTACCTTCCATGACCATGATAATATTTACTTGGAAGATTTAATGGAAGCTCTGCCGCTCTGAATTTCTCAGCTTAACTGTATTTTGAAGTTATTATTATTACAATATGTGAAATTTAATGTCATTCAAATTTAAAGGTCTTTAATAAATATTTTTGAATTAATGGGTTTCTTAATAACAACTCAAACAATAATACTGAACAAAATTATATCTAAATAAGGAAGCATGCAAAGAAAAAACTTAAAGCAACTTGGCTTTCACATTTGTGCAAGAACTGCAGTTTACATGTTTTTTTTTTTACTTTAGATGCCAAGTTAGCTTTATATTTTCATGGAATTTACAATATCCCTTTCGATTGTGAGTGATTATTGCATATTTCTTTCTTAATCTTATGTGATCACTGATCACTATATCCAACCTCAACTAGATTGAGATGAAAGCTTAATGGGCTAGGGACTGATTTTAGTCAGATGTAATCTTCAATGTCAGACATTTTGTTGATTTTCAGCTTTGTTGTTTTCTACTGTGCTTTCATGCATCAAAAGTTTCATTATGGAGCTTGCCATGGAGTGAATAGTCAGCTAAAGGAACAACTGCAAATATGCATTGCATAACTTGATTGACTTTTCCCCAAACTATCAACCTTCAGGATCCAATTGTAGCAGTATAACTGATTTTACACTGCCATCGCCCTTTTCTAAATCCAGGGATATGACTGGTTTCATCTGACACCAAGTCAACCACTCTAAGCGATGTTTGAACTGTAGCAGGCATAATATGAAAGAAATGAAATGTATACTTGCTCTTCCAATGGAAGCAATAGGGTTAGAGAACCTCAAATTTAGGTTTTAATAGACTCTGGCTTGAATTTTTGTAGGATATCATGAGTTGTTATTCCCATTTAAGCAGACTTCAGTGTGCCAAAGTGTACCTTTGAAATACTCAAGAAAAAATGGATAGAGCATCCAAAACTATTAAGATGGTGTGGATTGGCAGAACAGCATATGCTTACCAGGCCCATTTCTTATGCATGTCTTGTGTGTTTGGTTTATTGCATATATGACTAATTCATTTGCAATCTAAATGCAGATTTAGAGTGGAAATTGATCTATGTTGGATCAGCTGAGGATGAGACGTATGATCAACTTTTGGAGAGTGTACTTGTTGGACCTATCAATGTCGGGAACTATCGTTTTGTTTTGCAGGCAATTGTTTGTTAAACCCGTGTGTTAACTCTTTATGTTGGACTCCTGTTCATGTTGTGTGAATTGAACTCACTCTGATTTATGTTTTTCGTTGAATGCCTTTCAGGCAGACCCACCAGATCCTTCAAAAATTCGTGAAGAAGATATCATAGGTGTGACAGTGCTTTTGTTGACCTGCTCTTATCTGGGTCAAGAATTTGTTAGAGTGGGTTACTATGTTAACAATGATTATGAAGATGAGCAGCTGAGAGAGGAACCTCCACCAAAAGTGTTAATTGATAAGGTTCAGAGAAACATTTTGTCTGACAAACCACGGGTCACAAAATTCCCCATCAATTTTTATCCCGAGAACGCTGAAAGTGCAGAGGAACCTTCTCTACATGATCAACCCGCTGAAACTGATGGGAATGAAGAACAATTACATCCTTCTTCTGACCATTTTTCAGATAAAGAGGGATCTTAAATCTAATAACCAATTTTACTAACTGATGGCCTTGTGAGTTTCCCATACAAGTTTATATTATGACAAGCAATCCAAGTGATACCTTTGCCAGATATTTTCGTACATGGCATGTGGATTGGGGAGCTGGTTTTCAACTTTACGAAATGTCGAGAGAAAGTGATGGTGGATTCCCTGGATTCTAACAGGATCCTTTTTTGCTTTATACCAGTATCACTCTTTTGAGATTTGACGCCTCTGTATCTTAATTGGATTGCTCGGGTTTGCGATCAGGTTACATTTCAAATTCATTATTTTGATTTAATTTCCGTGCTTGCTGAAACCATTTATTTATAAGGATTAAGCATGTTCTTTAACAGAAAGATAAGGTGTAAGGGAGGTACGGATTTGATAGATTGAAAGAAGAGATTTGTTGAGGTATTCAAAATCTTTGAAATCTTACTTTAACAAGTCTCTTTCAAATAAATTTACCGCTTCAAAATTCATTTTTGCCTTAAAAAGACCCTATCCAATAGAAGCGTTGCTACCTAAAGTTAGGAGTCTTTTCCTGTCTAAATGGGTAAAAGAAACTAATGTCATATAATATATTTATGTATATATATATTATTTAATCATATAATATAATTGATCATTTGGCCTGATATAAATTTGATTTATTATTAACAAAATATACTATACAATTAGAAATTTTAATATTATCTTCTTCCGTTTAGTCTTTTGATTTGAGTTGGACAAATTATGATTATTTATTTTTTTTAGAAGATGGATTATTCATTAGAATTGAACTTTGGGTTGAAGCCCAATTACAGTCATATTTGAACAGGTTTGAAAAAAGAAATGCAAAGACCTAAAACACAATTAAGCACATATCCAAGACCTATAACTCTAAGAACCTTAGTAAAGATGGAGACTCTGAAAGCCTCTTGACCGCTTGTTTAGCTCTCCATTGGTACTCAAAAGGCTAGAAAAAAAATATTGAAGAATTAAGGTACACTTCTCAAATGCTTAAATCTTTCGTTTTAAAGGTCGGTTGTTGTATGAGCATATCAACTAGAATTCTTAAAGATTTGTGTTTTTTTTTTTTTATTAAAGAAAAACCTTTTTACTCAAAAAAGAAAATAAAAGTTGGTGAAGCATGGATGCTGAGTGAAAATCAAATAAAAAAAACAATTTTTTTAGTAAAATTTTTGCCATAAAATTTAGATTTAAAATAAAAAATACAAAATAAAAATAATATTTACATCCAACTCTATAATGAAAAGATTGTCGAGTTGAAAAGGAGTAAAAAACAATTAATTTTTTTTTTTAAAAAAAAAATTTAACTTTAAATCTTATTTGATTGCAGATAACTCAATTAGATAATTTAAAATTTTTAAAAAATGTTAAAATTATATTTGTTTGATTGATTTTTTTTATAGATTTTTTGAGAAGTTAGAGTTTATTATTTCTTTAATATAATTAAATTATTTTTTAAAAAGTAAAAAATTTGAATCAAACAAGTGCCGGTGAAAAAGAAGAAATAGAGAGAAATGATATCTGTCTAAACGAAGGGAGAGATTGATCACAACTTAAAGGCTATGAACGATTGTTGGCCTAACGCCACCACCCACCGTCATTTGGTGAGTGGCAGAAAACCGTCAATTGGTGAGTTATAAAACTGTAAGCGTATATTGCTTCCAAAACTTAAAAAACTCCAAAGTCCAGCTCACAAAATGTATTTTGAACTTTCTCTTCTGAAGGGCTGTCGTTTTGCACTTTTTATTATTATTATTTTTCTGCTGTTGGACAGTTGGACGTTGTGGGCACCTTGGGAAAGGGCGAGCGCACACTTGGGAGGAGGATTCGGCTGACCCAGGGTATCCGATTTATATTATTTTATTTATTTATTTACTCTATCCACATCTGAAGATATTAATATTAATTTGCAAGATATTAAATTATAAATATAAATTGAAAAATTAATCTAATAATACAAAATAAAATTTATTAATGTTTATGGATACGATTACTCATACTAATGTTACAATTATTTTTATGCCACATTATATTTTATTATTTTACACCCTTTTTATAAATAAAAAAAAAGGGAAAATTAGTCCATTTTTATGATTAATTCTTTTATTGTATAACAGACAATCCGTACGTCTGATGTCATCAAATTATTTTATTTATAATTTATTACATGGAAAATGATGGAGAATCTAATTCCACGGATTCCATTACTAATTCATACTTCACTAACCTTAGACTTTAATCTTTTATTTAAATTTGTGAAAAATAGAAGGGAAAGAAAAATAAATTCGGAGAAAATAAAAATTATACTTTCTCTTCTTTGGAAAGGAAAGTAAAATAAAAAAAAAGAAAAAAAATATTTTCCCTTATCAAATTTAGGAGAGAAAGTGTATTTCAAAATTACTTCTTATAGTTATTATTATTATTTTTTAATATATAAGATAGCATTGTAAATTACTCGTTAAAGTTATTTTTTTTTCCTTTTTAATATATAAGGTAGAATTATAATTTTCAAAAGCAATACTCTAGAACTACTCTGTAATTTTCTAATTGAAATTTGAAACATTTTAAGAGAAAAACATCTAGCTTAAGTAATTTATTTAAACATCTAAAATCAAATACATGGTGGACACGTGTGATTTGTTCCTATACATTCAAAGGATCAAACATTGGTTGGATTGTTTTATGGCCAGTTGGCATAATGAATAATGAAAGATGACTTATAAGTAACAAGTATGAAGCATATATAATTTGGTTAAAGCATTTGCCTTAGCCCACCAATTTGATCTCATCACCCATGTAATTAGGAAGTTAGATTAGTGTATGTGTTATTTTTTGCTAATGGATAAAACTTTTCTTTCTTTTGTGTTATGGTTTTTTTTTTGGAAGGCAGCACGTTTAGGCAATCAAAACACATGAAAAAAAATTGAAAAGGGAATCAACATAAACAAAAATATATGGATGTGTGATGTGACATGTTAGACAGACCGAATAGATTTTTAAAGATGGAAAAAACAATTTATATAAATTTTGAATTAAGATAATAGCAAAATTATGATTATTTTTTATATACAAAATCTATCAAAATAGAACATACAGAATATATTTTATATCATATTAATACTTACAAACTTAATACAATATTATCACACTTCTCTTTACTTGAGTTTTTTTAGCTCTCTTTTCACTTTTACTCTCACAATCAATTTCATTCACACATACTCTATAAGCACTACGATGGTTATTTATAATCATACAAAAATCCTATTTAATATAATTTTCAACAACCATATTAAATACAACTTCTAACTACTCTCATTAAATATAACTTTTAATTTTTCATACTAAATAACACATTAAATACATTAAATTTATTCGCCAACATCTAATATTTTTATAATCAGTGTTGACTTCAATACTCTCCCTCAACACTAATTATCTCATTGAGATTTTTTTTCGAAATCATGCCAAGCAACTTTTAGAATTTTTCTGTCTTCATACTATTGAGGTCATTTGTAAAGATATCAACTATTTGGTCTTCCATTTTTATTGGCATCATTTGAATATGTTCTTATAAAACTTTTTTCTTTAGATAGTAATAATGCACCTTCAAATGCTTTATTCTCGCATGGAATATTGAATTCTAAGCAAGACGTATTGCCGATAGATTATCACAGTGTAATTGTACTGCATAATTTATTGGTTGGTGCAAATTTTTCAACAATTAGATTAATCAGGTGCATTCCTATGCTGCTATGATTGCTGCTCTATATTCTGCTTCTTTACTGGATAATGAGACTGTTGGTTGACCTCACTTCTTCTAACAATACTCCACAAATCTTGCCTTAGCAAATAGTACTCTATACGGATACTCCACGTACTATAATTGTTGTGGTTGACCTTTTTAATCGAAATAGATGAATTAACTAGAATTGCTACGGTGACTTAAAATGTTGAAAAATAGTATATGAATAGTTGTTTCAAGAGTTACACGAGGAAATTTTTCAAAAAAGATTGGAGAGTCATAATGGTCCACTTAAATTCTAATTTCCTTTGGAGCCATAATTTTTCTGAACATGTAATTAATAACTTAATATATCGTATAAACTATATCCAACAAACAAGTAAGTTGTGTCCCTGATAACAACTTTACAATTCTTGACTGTACACTCTTTTTTGTTTCCTAACCTCCCACTATGATACTACTTGTTAGACAGGCTGGGTAAATTTTTGAGAATAGAAAAACACACTCTACATAAACTTTTAATCAAGATAATAATAATAGTATGATTATTTCTGATGTACAAGATCCATCAAAATGGCAAGTACAGAGCATACTTTATATCATACTAATGTTTAGAAACTTAATACAATACTATCACACTTCTCACAATTTGAGCTCTCAAACTCTCTTCTCACTTTTACTTTCACAGTCATTTTCACTTATACACACTCTCTAAATATCCATATGATTTGAAAATATTGGACTATCATTATCAGAAAGAGTTCTAATATTAAACTATGTTGGGCAATTCCCTTTTCCTTGAGGAATGCCAAATAAAATTTAAATCTTGAAATAGGATTCACATTTTTTTATTTGATACACATTAAATTCGAGTTTTATTAATTTAAATAAGGATAAATTACACTTTAATTCTTGAATTATATTATAATTAATAAATCAGTTCATATATTTTTAAAATCAAATATTTAAATCCCTTTATTTTCATTTCGTCTCCGTTAGTTTAAAAGTAAATGGTTAGTCAAATTTTTAAAAATTATTTTTTCTTTTTACAATACTCTTATTGCACCATACAACATATTTAAAAACCCAAATCCTCCTTGAGATAACAAGCTGAGAATGAAAATCCAAAAAATCCTGCGGGACTGAATATGGTTCCACTTGGTATTACCATTATTGCAATCTCTTTCCAAGATGAATACTCTACGATCACATTCACTGCATGACATTAATGATGAACATGATGATCCCCTATCACTCACCATAAATATTCTTGGCTTATTATTATTTTTATCCTTCTTCTTTACTCCTTTGGCACTTTCTCTAGCCTTTTGGCACCTTCTCTAGGGCGGATCACCCATGGATTTTCTCCGCTCATACATTCTGAAAGTGGAATTGAATTGACTATTTCCCATCTCATTTTCTCATTTTCTTTCACTTCTTTACCGCTTAATCTTTGCTGCAGCTGTTGGTTGCCTCTCAAGAACCAGCACCACTGGTATTCATTTCTATTGATATTAACTGCATCAGCGGCTCCTTTGGGCCTAATTCTTAAAAAGGACAAAACTTTATCAACCTTAGACTGAGATCTTGTATTTGGGTCATAGAACTCGACATTAGACCTGAAGTGCTCTTGGCTATCCGTGCCATAACCACTCACAACCCAAAACCTGGAATCACTAACTCAAGCCATCCCCTGACACTCGTCCCTCTCTTCAATCATATCCGGCAACTTTCTCCATTCGTCTTTCTCAACATTATAGATTTTCACTTATCGCAAGACATTTTTCTGATCGTTGATGCCTCCAGCGACATAAACTATAGAGAATCCAACCATAGCCTAAGCGAAAAAAGAGCGTGAAACAGAAAGGAAGAACGAAAATTTGAGTTTAAATATAAAAGTAATAATAAAGATATTGTGGAAAGAAAAAATAATTTTCAAAGATTTGATCAGCCATTTACATTTAAATTAACAGAGAAATGAGTGGAAAGATTGTGCATTTGGATTGGATGAAATGAAAATAGAGGAGTTTAATTGTTAGATTTTAAAAATATAAAAACTAATTCATTAATTATAATATAACTCAAGAATTAAAATATAATTTAATTTTTAAATAATTAATTTTATAAGTGGATGAAAATTTTTTAATTTGTTAAATAATATTAATCACTTAATTTTCATATTCTATTCGCTCGATTATCAATTTTTAATTAAAAAGAAAAAAAAAAAGAGGTTAGCCACCGTACTGTTAAAAGACACGATAGAAACACTTCCAAGTATGAACCTATGCCATCGAATCATGTGGGTTGGAAAAAAAATAAAAATAAGAAAAAAAAAACAGATTTTTTCCTTTCCTTGGCATAGAGGCTGGTAAAGAATCCGCGTGGAAGTGTAAGCATTTGTCTCGAAAAGAAAAAATTATCCAATAGTTTCAGGTTCATTTTATTTGATGCAATTTTTTAATATTTATGGGACTTAAAAAATAAAATTAACTTATTTTTTTAAAAAAAATGAAAAATAAATTTACCTTTTCAATAGAGTGAGCGAGGTCTTAAATTTTAGGAATTTCATTTATATCATTACATATTTTATACACAAATTTATTAAAATTATTTATTTTTAATATTACAACTAAATAATAATAAGTAAGTTATTTCTTAAAAAATATTGATATAAATTAGTTTTTGAAAAATAAATATATATTTTTTTCATTTTATTTAGTGGTCAGATTAAATTGCAATTAAATTGAAAAAAAATTAATATGCAATATTAAATATTTATTAAGTTTATGAATATGATTATTATGAAATTACTTATACTAAATTTACAAGTACTTTTATGCGATATTATATTTTACACCCTTTTGAATACCATATTACTCATTTTTATAATGGATAGTTTAAATGTAAAATTAATAATGAATATATTGATCAGAACATTGGTGAAAAATAAGAGAGGAAAAAAATAAAATAAAAATATTTTGCATCTTTATTTATTTAAAAAAAAGGGAAATAACCAGAAAAAGAAAAATAAGCAAAGGAAAATGTTATGTGGGATCTTCAAGCAACTTTCTCTTCCAAATGGAGAGAAAGTGAATAGTAATTTAATGGAATCATATTTCTATTTTATAATAATAAATAGAAGGAGAAAAAAGATTGAGATAAGTGTGATATATATTTGAATAAATTTGAAATATTTTAAATTTTATTTTTTCAATTTTCAATTTTTGTTTTTTTTTTTGAAAAAAGACAAGGATTGATATAGCCAACTAAAGAATAACGTGGCATATATATATATTCTTCCAAAGATGTATACATGAGTTGGCTTTTTTATTTTATTTTATTATTGTTATTTTTTAATCTCCGGTGGAGCAGGCATAAACTCCATATCCAAAGAGGAAAATTACTAAAATGCCTTTTAAGTAGCATGTGCGAGATGGGCTGCATCAAAATGCAGGTACCAATAAATATCTTACGTATTTATATATGAAAGCAAAATTGATTTTTTTTTTTGTTAAAACTTATTTAAATGTTTTAAATTTATTATAATGATATAAGATGGAATATATTTTTAAAAAATGGCAATGAAAAGACTAATAGGATTCATACAAATCATCATAAGATGGACTAAATAACAGTCGACCGTATCGTTAAAAGAAAAAAAATAACAGCCAACCGTTCACATTTACTAAATAGAACCGAACAAAAGAATCATCAGCTCAACAATGCTGACGCTTATGGGCTATTTATTTTTCAATATTATAATATCTCTGAAAGATAATTTGAGTTTGTTTGTAAGATGCCAAATGAACTCGACATTTCTTAATTGTATATAAGGCGATTTGGCGTTTAAGAAGAGGTATGTATTACATGGTAGTGTGATGGAAGAGGGCGCTGGCAGAAGTAGAGAAGAGAGGAAATGGGCAATAACAAGAGATGGATTTGTGAAAGAAGTAAAGAAGACGAGCTGTATAGCAGCACCTATGGTGGCAGTTTCGGTGTTGCAGTATCTGCTCCAAGTTGTATCGGTGATAATGGTGGGACATCTTGGTGATCAGCTTGCCCTCTCCAGCGTCGCCATTGCTACTTCCCTCACCAATGTTGTCGGATTCAGCCTTCTAGTAAGTCTCTTTCCCCTGTCTATATTGAGACTATCTGTCGTCGCCTTTCAATCCGCAACCTCTTGTCCTTTGGTCTTTTATAGAAAGAAGGTCGCCTCTAACATCTATTGGTCCTAACAATATTATATCAGGATTTACTCTATATTCAAATAAGAAAAAAAAAATTAAAGTGGTCATATCCCTTTGATATCCTTTTTTTTTCTTTTTCTTATTTATAATTTGGATTTGAATTCTACCATGTTGATTGTGATAATGCTTGAAAAATTAAGCTCAATAACACTTAATTCACAGGTCTTGATCCTGGTAATTAATTTTCCAATTTGAGCTTCTGTTCTCTTTACGTAATTAACTGTTAAGCAGTCTGGAATGGCAGGTGCATTGGAAACCCTATGTGGCCAAGCCTATGGAGCTGAAGAACATCACAAGCTTGGAACCTACACTTATTCTGCAATCATCTCTCTGGTTATGATTTGTCCTCCAATATGCCTGCTCTGGATTTTTCTGGACAGATTACTTCCTCTCATAGGCCAAGACCCTTTAATCTCACGTGAAGCTTGCAAATACTCAATATGGCTAATCCCTGCACTGTTTGGAAGTGCAATCCTTAAGCCTTTAACTCGATTTCTTCAGACACAGTCTGTGATTCTTCCAATGCTTTTGAGCTCCCTTTTAATTCTATTTTTCCATTCAACTGCCTGTTGGACTTTTGTATATAAGCTAGGATTAGGATACAAGGGTACAGCTTTAGCCTTCGGTTTGTCGATTTGGCTAAACGTCTTTCTGCTTGGATTTTATGTGAAGTGCTCTTCTGCCTGTCAGAAAACTCGGACGCCAATTTCCAAAGATGCATTTCTTGGTATTGGAGAGATCTTCCGCTTGGGAGTCCCTTCTGCTGTAATGGTTTGGTAATTCCCCTTTCTTTATTTAAAAAAAAAAAATTGATCAAGAACATGATTTCTTTTTTCTGATTTAAACTTTGTCTGATGTGATTGTAGTCTTAAATGGTGGTCCATGGAGTTGCTAACTTTGCTTTCTGGTCTTTTACCAAATGCAAAATTGGAGACTTCTGTGCTTTCTATATGGTATGCCTCATATGTGCATTGCAGCGTATATGCGTTAACAGATTAGAAAATCTTAAACAGTCTGCTGCTTCTAATTCCATTTTTCTTTCACAGCCTCACAATTTCTACATTGCACTTCACCATACCATATGGATTTGGAGCTGCAGCAAGGTGTTCCTCTTAACCTTATCTTTTGCTGCATCCGATTGATCTTTCAGTAAATTAATTATGTCCATAATGTGTCTTTCACTCGAATAACCTTTGATGAAAAGACTCGTAATTAAGAATGAGAAACCGATAGGAAACTTGATCAAAGGAGGTTGAAAATATCCATTTACTATTTTTTGGCTGGGAAATCCCATTAATTACAAAAATAAAAACCATAATACTTTGTGTAGTACTCGAGTTTCAAATGAAGTAGGGGCTGGAAATCCTCATTCAGCTCGATTGGCTGTGGTGGTTGCTATGTGCGTTGCTGGAGCAGAGGCAGTGATTGTAAGCACAAGTCTCTTTTTCTGCCGCCATTTCCTAGGATATGCTTACAGCAATGACAAGCAGGTTGTGGATTATGTCTCAATCATGACACCACTCATTTGTCTCTCTGTTATTATGGACAGTTTGCAAGCTGTGCTTTCTGGTTAGTCCAAATGCCTACTCCATTGCCTTTTTAAATTGCAGTCAAATACCAGGATTAACAATGGTATTTGCTACCTCAAGTCCTTGCTTAAAAGCTGTCCATTGTTTTGCGATCAGGGGTGGCTAGAGGGTGCGGATGGCAGCACATAGGAGCTTATATCAATCTTGCTGCATTTTACCTGTGTGGACTTCCAGTGGGTGCTGTGCTTGGCTTTGTAGCTCACTTAAGAGGAAAGGGGCTTTGGATTGGAATAGTAGCTGGATCAATGGTGCAATCAGCTCTTCTTTCTCTTATTACTGCTTTCATAAATTGGGAAAAACAGGTTTCTCCTTCCTAATCTTCTTTCTTCTGATTTCTGCATTTATATTGTCTACTTTGGTCGGACGTTCGTTTTTTTTACCAACTGCATTATGAAAATTTGAAAAGCATATATTGCAGGTAAAGAGGGCAAGGGAGAGGATACTTCAGAGATCATCCATGGAGAACGACGAAAACTGAGAAATAATTTAAATTGTTGCTTTTTTGTCTGCTCGTTAGATGTGGAAAAAATGTTAATTTCAATTTATTTAGATATATTAAAACTACGATACTCAATAAAATACTTTCACTAAATTAGCCATCGAGCATCTAATGACAAGTTTTTTTTTTTCCCTTTTTCTTTTTTTTTTCTTTATTTGACATTGAAGAACCTTAAAATTATATCTGGGCAAGACATTGATTTATAAAGACAAGACTACCGATAACATTTATGACAACATTAGATTGAAAGAGTAAATTTGAGAGGTATTGAAGGAGTAAATATGAGATCTCTCAAATTTACTTAAATATATTTATCATCAGATTAAATATGTGAGTATTATGTTCTGGTGAAATACAAATGATTTATTTTTATGGTAATTTTTGTCCATATGAAATTTATATATAAATAGTAAATTTTTTTTTCATTTCCTTTTTTCTCCTAACTTGAAATTTACACATCTAAGAATTACGTCAGCTATATGGGCAGTACATGCATCTTTGATCTAAGTTCATGAAGACTGGAATCGGCTACTAGGATCCTTCAATTTCGATTTAGTTCTAATTTACTAAATTTTTAATAATTGAATTACTATTTCAAAAAAGTTTCAGTTTTTAATTAGCTAAAAGAGGAATCGATTGAACCAATTGATTAAATTCTCATTACTATTAATTTGATTACAATACAATTTTAATACCAAATTAAAAAAATTCTATCTTATTATAATTTGAATAAACATCAAATATAAGCTCTAAAATCTTAGTCTGGCAAAAGAAAGTGAATTTAATGAGATGAATTAACAAATAGCAAAAGAATTTTTTAGTTTAAATTCACTGGAAACTGCCATGAGATTATCCAACAATAATCTACAAGTCTATTATTCTCTTCAGATAAGTACATACAATCAACTGGCACTACATTTCTCTAAGTTTGTGACATTAATTGAGAAACACAGCTAAAGAAACATACTATAGTAACAAGTATACATATAAAGAGGGGACACAACACTACATATATATACAAAGCAAAGGGTCTTATCTCAAATGTATATTAGCTAGTAAGGCGGCGGATGGTGATTATGAGGCGGAGGAGGTCCTGCTGCTGGTGGTGGTGGTGGATAAGCAAATGGAGGAGGCGGAGGATGTGGATCGAACAGTGGAGGTGGTGCAAAAGGGTGTGGAGGTGGAGGAGCAAAAGGGTCTGGTGGTGGTGGTGGATGATACAGATGTGGTGGCGGTGCAAAAGGATCAGGTGGAGTTGGAGGTGGAGGGTGTGCAAAAGGTGGGGGTGGCATTGGAGAACCTGGTGGAGGAGGACCAGGTGGGGTTGGATTCCTCCGATGCGTCATTGGGCTAGCTTGAGATGAGATTGCTCTGTGATGAAATGGATTTGGACATCCTTAAAAAGGACGGGAAAGAAACAGGGGTAGTTCATTGGACTAGTAGTTGTAAGAACAGTGGTTGAGATCATGGTATAATTGTCACTCAAACTGTGGTCCAAACTTGAAAGCCAAAGCCAAAGCCAAAGCCACCACATCGACACGTGTAATGATGATTCAACTTCCCTCGTCAAAACAAAATTCTGTAATTAGCGCAAATTCCATTAATTATCATTAAAAATGAGTTGATATGGAGTTACAGAAGTGTCCGGATTCTTCTCCATGCTACTAGATTTTAAATATGTATGGTCCTAATACCACAACACATGTCTTGTTAACTATGGGCCAGCCATAGACTATTGGATAATAACCCTCAACATTAACATTATTATAATTTTATTATAATATAAAATAAATTATTTATTAAAATATATTATTATATGTAATAAAAAAATTAATTTTTTAAAAATATAATAATATATCTCATATGTTAAGATTAAATTATTTTGTATTGAAATGATGCATTTAAACTAAACAATTTCATAATCTTTCAATCTAAATGTAATCCTAACTAATAAGAAAGAGACTTATACCATTATGATCAATTGAATTATGCCTATTATATTAATAATAAAGAGCATTGAAAATGAAAATTTTAAATTAGAAATAATAAGAAAAACCAACTAGGCTAAATATGATAAATAAAAATATATTAGAAGGGAAACAAAAATAAATGAAGATATGGAGAAGCAAAAAGAAGAGTATCAAATTCTGGCATAAATGAAAGAATAACCAGCCGCTGGATACATGCATTAATTGGGATTAGACATGTCATGCAACTTCCGCTTTCTCTATCCATTTGTTGATTTTTGACTGCTTTCAAAATTCCCTACTCTTCAAAAAGCACCATTGCTAAAGACAAGGATATTATTAATTCTTCCACTTTTTTTAGCAATAATCCTTTTGAACATTGAGTTATTTTCGTTAACTCTTTTCATTTCATAAATTATATAAATTTATTTTCTTCTTTTATTTATATCATAGTAAGTAAAAAAAAAATGATGAGAAGCTGAAATTGAAGTGAAGTGGTGTATAAAATAAGATTCTAAATTAGGAAGATAGATTTATAGAAGGAATCATATATAGATGATTTCATGAATTCTCCACTTACTCATCACAATTCCATACGGCTCAATAATTAAATTTGATGTGATTTTGGTTCGTTATCTCTTGAATATACCACTTACTTTTAATTAACTACATTAATACTGGCTAGTCAACGTTGCCCATTGGAACTTCTCTCATAAAATAAATATAAAAAATTTTATAGTGGGAACTCTGCTATAAAAAAAAAGAAATATATTTCATAAAGTATTTTTGTTATGATATTAGAATTAAATAGCTATTGGAGTTTTCTATTTAAAAAACGAAGAACTATATGTACCATGATATTTAAGAAAAAAATATAAAATATGGATTTTGTGTAAAGAAAAAAAAGTAAAACTAAAATAGTTTTATCTATTTTCAAAAAGAAAGATATATATGAGATTTATTATAATTGATTGATAATATTTTATGATAAAGTATTTATAGATATAATATGGTTAAACTTTTTAGCACAAGTTCATTAACATGCAAGGATGGCTGCACCATTGCTTCCACAACGTAAATCTCATAGGGAAAATATCAAACACCTTTCCATCAAAATCATCTCTCTCAATTGGAATGGATTGACACAATAAGAAAATCATGTAATTACACAAAATTCACTTGTTGAATCACTGTATACAAAACAACATTGCACTAAAGCTACAAGTTCAACAACTCAATCAAACAATATAAAAGATAACCAAAATATCAGATCCCTAGTTAATTTAATTATGAATTGAGCATATCAGTGGGAGCAGTTGTCTGTGAGGATGATTGATGATCCATCTTCAAAACAAGTTCTCCTCTTCTTAAGAATCCCAGCTGCTTTCTGGTATTTATGACTACCACATCAGACCTGCAAATATGAAGCTAATGATGCTACAATAAGTAGTGGAAAGAAAATTATGCATAAAATTGGAATATTAAAAATGAAGAGAGGGGCTGAAAAGGTGATGGCAGAAGAGTAGAGAGCGCAAAGGATTGAGATGCATACTTTATGCATTTCATCATCATCTGTGCCCTCTATCTTCTGTCAACAACATCACCACTGCCTCCTCACATATAAATCATAATAAACATCAAGACAGAGAGAGAGAGGCTAGCTATGGAACTTCCAAAATCAGCAGTACAAAGATTTGAACTTTGTTGATCAGGGAAGACTCAAGAGTAGAATGGGAGAGATTTGAACCTTGTGTGGGAGTTTTGAAGGTTTATTGATGAGAAAATGGATTCCCAAACATCTCTATTTATAGGAGGAAACCTGTCCTGTTCCCCTACTCTTCTACCTTTCCATGACATCCTTGATGACAAAAAAAAAAAAAAAAAAAAAAAAAAAAAAAACTTAAATTAATCATCACTTACATTATATTATATGTAATTACAGTGAGAATTATATAAAATTTATTATGATTATAAATAATAATAAAACCGTTATATATATAATAGTTATATAATAAATTTTTGAGTTGTCGTTAAATAATTAATTTAATTATCAAATTTGTAATATAATAAATATCTCCAAGGGTATAAGGAATAATTTCTCCATATATTCTAAATTTGGTTCTCCACCCCTTTCTTAAAAAATTGTAGAATATATTTGAATAATAATAATACTTAAAAGAAGATTTATATTTCTTAAATAAGAAAATAATATTATTAGTATATAAAAACCAAGAAAACTTGGGAACAATTCCAACAAAAGTTAATAAAATTGAACCACATAACTAGAAGGAAACACTGGAAGATGGGCAAGTACTGCAGAACACTGACAATAAAATTGAAGGCAAAAACCAAAAACCAAAGCCAAAACAAAAACTCCCCATACTTAGACTTCGTCCATATACAGTTGCCTCATCTTCTAAATGTAATAATTTCTAGATGATGGAGGAATGCTTTTTTTTTTTCTAAGTGCTCAGATAATAATGTCATGCATATATGGTCTTCATCCAAAAATAATACCTGCCTTATCCATATGGTATGAGAGGAATTAGGCATTATGCATGCAAGTTGGCGAGAAGCTTGGAGAAGAAAGCAGAGTTGTGGACAATCCCCCATCGCCAGCTATCTAATTCCTTTACTATTATAAATTATCTTTCCCTATTCCTGGTGACCATTTTCTTTCAACAACATGCATGGGACGGTGAGGCCTCATCTTCCACCTGGCTTTGCCCCTTTGCTTCTCCATCATTCCTTCTTTCTTTTCTTTTCCTTTTTCAATGTTGAATAGGAAGGGAATTTTTTTTTCCTTCTTTCTTTTTTTGGAAAGACCTGCTAATTGATGATTGATACCACAAGTCCATTCTGATCCACAAGTTATATATATTAAGGAAAAACTTATATCTAACTATTTAATAAAATATGTAACTATTTAATAAAAATATATCTAAAAATATGTACCTATTTAATAAAATAATTTAAGAATATAGAAAATTATAATAATTGAGTGTGTATATTTTAATAAATAATTTGGTTTTTCAATAATTGCAAAATTATTTCAAAAATTACTTATTACTCATAATGATTAAATTAATTTTTATCATATAAAATTAAATTTGAATAGTTATCATTTTATGGTTAATTAATTTTAATATGAAACTAAAAAATTATTGCCAAGACAAACATGGACGGATAAAAAAACGCTTTGAACTATAGTTTTTATAATCAGCTGTTGTTAGGTTTTCGATAGGATTTTATAATGCTTTTTCTGTAATTAAAATTTGAGAAATATTATTAGAATGAAGATTTATTTTCTAGATAGGTAATTTTTAAATAAATTAATATTAAAATTTTATTTGTTTGAAAAAAATAATTTATAATTAAAAAATATTTTTTTCAAAAAAACTTTATTTTCCATTGCTTGACTGTAATATGAAAAAGTAATTAAAAGATATTAATATTTTTTTTAAAATAAAATTATTATTGTATTAATAAAATTCTATCAAGTAAAGAGAGATATTATCGCAAACAGAGAGACAATTATATCTGATAGATTCTTTAACCAAAATATGAGCAGTTAGAGTAGTATTACGATAAATCCATTTAATAGAAATATCAATTCTAGAGTCTAACCAATATTTACAATCATTCAAAATCAAACTCCTTCATAAGATAAATCGACAAAAATGCTCCTTAAGTATCTGTCTAAACCCTTGCTGTAATACCCGGCGTGAGTCCGGTGTCGGCATTCCTGTTTACCAGTGGAATCC
Organism: Manihot esculenta; assembly: GCF_001659605.2. Taxonomy (NCBI): domain Eukaryota; kingdom Viridiplantae; phylum Streptophyta; class Magnoliopsida; order Malpighiales; family Euphorbiaceae; genus Manihot; species Manihot esculenta. The sequence continues at coordinate 5,535,861 of NC_035162.2, read as the reverse complement.
AGGATGTCGAAGTAGGTTTTATGGTCTTAAGTGCTGTGTTTGATGAGATGTTTTAGGCTAAGGGAAGTGAGTGTTTGAGTTGAAATGACCTAAGGCAGGTGAGCCAAGTTCGGCCGCCGAAAGTAAGTTCGGCCGCCGAAAGTGTTTGGCTTCCGAAGGGAAGTTCGGCCTCCGAAGGTTGCATGGTCTTGCCTGTGATTGGGCAGCCGACGATGAGTTGGCTAGTGAGCTGAGTCATGTTTGTTTTGACAAGTGTTGGCCTCAGATTCTTGCCATGGAATGACCACGTCTCTGATGACTCATCTGTACATGTTTTTGGTTGTTCTCACAGCAGTTTGAGGTGCTTGCAAAGGTATTGGGAGTTGAGAGAGAATCAAACGTGAGTTTGAGAGAGTTTGAGAGTGTGAGAGGAGGTGATCCGTTTTCCCTTGTTCAGAGTGTGTAGTTTTTTACTACAGGAGGTAAGTGATGTTCTTGAATATGTTTTCTGAAGGTTTTAGGGGGATTGGAGGAAGGAGATGCATGCTTAGGTTTTTAATGGTGTTTTTGATGTTTTATGCATGTATACATGTGTATATGTTATGTTTGTTTTGTTGTTTGGGGTTATTAGCTAGTCTTGGACCCCTGTGATCATATACCTGAGTATATGTATGTTGAGGAGGTGAAGTTTGCATGGTTTGAGAAGTTGAAGGAAAGAAGGAGATGGTTTGTCGTTGAAACTGAGTTCTGGAGGAACTCAGGTTCGGCAGCCGAAAGTCCATTCGGCCGCCGAACCTCTTGCATGGTGGCTTAGGCTGCCATAGCTTGCCCCCGTGAGTTGTGCATGTTCGGCTCTGTTTGGGGGATTCGGCCGCCGAAGGTGCCGCCGAAGGTTAGAGACTTTCGTCTCTGGAGTATGTTTTGGCCCCCGAAACTTGCCCCCGAAAGGGTTCGGCCGCCGAAGCTTGAGATTCGGCCGCCGAAGGTGCTTGAGTTTCGTCTCTGGAGAGGACATTCGGCCGCCGAACCTGCCGCCGAAAGTGTTCTGTCCAGCTTTTCTTTTGCATGCTTTGCATGGCTAGTTAAGTGAGTTTCAGGGAGTTCTTGGGGAGTTTAATAGAAGTATTGATAAGTTAGTTTGGTCCCTCATTTGAGTCCATCTGTATAGGTACAGACCAGAGGAACCAGAGAGAGCAGCAGTGAGTACTGCTCCAGAGATTCAGAACCTGCAGAGTCAGTCAGTCCAGAGCCAGAGGTGAGTGGAACTAAACTTATGACTTTTAATTGAATCACAAACTGCTTTTAGCATATCTCATGCATCATGTTTATGCTATAGGTTGATTGCATTAGTCTTCACGAATATGTTGCATTGCATTGTTATTTGATGATGTGAGTAAATGCTGAATGATCCAATAGTCACAGACAGGAAGACCAGGAGCCTTTGACTACGCCCTGGCACGTATAGCAAAGACCAGGAGCCTTTGACTACGCCCTGGCAGGTATATAGCAAAGTCCAGGAGCCTTTGACTACGCCCTGGCAATGGTAAGTTTACAGGTGTTATATACACATATACATATATGACAGGAAGACCAGGTGCTCGATTCTACGCCCTGGCACAGAGTTACTGGGACTATGTGGTGACAGGTTTACTCTTGATGTGGCTTGTCTGTGTTATGGCGCATTCCATGAGATCATATTTTATTAAGATGTTTTCCTGTTCTACTCACTGGGCTATAGAGCTCATCCCACTCCCTTAACCCCAGTTTTGCAGGTTCAGTGTACAGTGTACAGGGACAGTCCAGCAGAGTACAGGAAGAGTAAAGAGATCTGTAATAGCTTAGAGTGGACATGTAATATTAAAGAGATGTAATAGTTGTTGCTTGACCTAGTGATGTATATGTTTTGTACATGATCTGTATCTGTATATATGTTTTTCTGTATGTGAAAACCAGGCTTAACAGGTATGAGTTAACCCATCTAGAGCAAGCTCTAGTCAGGGATACAGAGTACAGAGTACAGGAGTACAGAGTACAGAGATAGTGCATGCACAGGTTAAGCCTTGGTTCAGAAAAGAGTTTTATTTTCACTGAAAATATATGATCATGTATGAGGTTACAGGTACACAGAGAGTATAGCAGGCTTGCTACGGGTTCTGGCGGCCTTAAGCCGACCTGAATCCTAGCGCCGGTGACGGTCCTTTTTGGGGTCGTTACAGATTGGTATCAAAGCCCTAGGTTCACATGATCGGACCTATAGAGACAGTGTTGGGCTCAGACAGGTGGTCAAGCACAATAGGAAATCATGTCCACTAGGATAGGGTCTTGAGTCCTATCTGCTATGATATGCCATGAGTATTGTATGTGTATGATTGTTATGTGATATGTGATAGTTATGTGCTAAGTGGTATGTTATATGTTGTGTTTCCAGAGTAAAGATGCGAGGAACTCGTCGATCAGCTCGATTGACTGGAGTCCCACCAGAGAGTGAGAGACCAGCTGCTCGTCCTCCTGCATTGCCAAGGGCAAGGTCTCAGAGATCTAGCAGGGAAGGTACGTCGATAGACCCTAGAAGGTCTGTAGACGAGAGCAGAAGAGGAACAGTGAGGGGAGGAAGATCAGAGGAGAGAAGGGAAGCTATGGAGATTGATCAGTCTAGAGATGATAGCATGGGTATAGGCAGTTTTGAGGAAGGTATGGGAGAATCTTTGGGAGGTGTTCAGGCCTCAGGTTATGGCTATCCATCCTTGTTTCAGGAGCCAGAGTATCCGATGGAGGGTATGTCGGAATACTCTCGTTTTGACCCATATCCTACATACATGCCATATATGCCATATCCTCACTACTATCCCCCATATCCGAGGTATCCATCTTCCCCTATACATCCAAGTGCAGCACACCTAGAGCCAAATGAACCAAATGAACCAGTACTACCACCAGAACCAGTAGCCCCTGTTGGTGATAGACATGAACCTAGCTCATCTGGAGGTAAAGTTCAAATGACGGAGTATTTGAAATTGGATGCTCCTAAATACAATACGGGAGATGATCCATTTGATTACCTCAGAGCAGTTAGGATGATTACCAGTGAATTGGGAGCAGATGATAGGAGAGCCATTGAGATGGCAGGTTTCACAATAAAATGCAGGAAAGCCAGAGAATGGTTTAAGAATTATGTGGAGCCTAGAATGGACAGCATGTCATGGGGAGAGTTCGCTAATGAGTTTGCAGGGTGGGCTTTTCCTGATAGTTCGAGGGAGATGAAGATAATTGAGTTTGAACAGTTGAGACAAACAGATGAGATGACTGTGGATGAATTTACAGATAAGTTTCTGGATCTGCTTCAGTACGTGGGTCAAGCCTATGATACTGATCAGAAGAAGGCAAGGAGATATACCATGAGACTTCATCCCAGGTATTCTTCTTTGATCCTTCCAGCAGAAAAGGAGAATTTTCACTCTATTATAGATGCAGCCAGGAAAATGGAAGCTAGTGCCAATATTCAGAAACAGTCAAAGGCACAGGCTTCGGGTTCTAAGGCCCCCAGTTCAGGTTCTACAGGCAGTAAAAGATGGGATAGAGCGAGAGGAACAAGGAAAGGGTTCTGGAATAAAGTCAAGTCAGGTCTGGGAATAGGTAGTGGCTCAAGCTCTGGCACAGCTCCAGTCTGCAGACGATGCGGAAAACCACATGGAGGAGTTTGTCGGTTGGGATCTACAGCTTGTTTTCGATGTGGACAGGAAGGGCATATTGCTCGAGATTGTCCGCAGATGACCTTTGTACCATCCCAGCAGATGAGTTCAGGCAGTGTGGTTCAGCCAGTTGTACGGCCAGCAGCTCCAGTCATGCCTCAGACTAGTGGCAGAGGCAGAGGTAGAGGGGTAGCCTCTACTTCAGCAGCAGGTTCCCGAGGTGGAAATCCGGTAGCCCCAGCACGGCTTTTCACGGTGACACAGGAGGAGGCTAACACGTCGAACACAGTGGTGTCAGGTAATCTCATCATTGGGTGTTCAGATGTGTATGCTTTGATGGACCCCGGTGCTTCTCATTCCTTTATTGCTTCGAGAGCCATAGAGCGGTTGGGTTTGATCAGTTCTGAGTTAGAGTATCCTCTCTGGGTCAGTGGACCTAGATGTGACCCATCAGTGGCAGCGTTAGTCTGTCGTTTCAGTCCAGTATTCATAGAGGGTAGATGCCTTCCAGCTGACCTTGTGGTTCTAGATTTGACAGATTTTGATGTCATTCTAGGGATGGATTGGCTATCTGCATATGGTGCTACATTGGACTGTCGAGAAAAGCTAGTGAGTCTCAGAGACCAGGATGGGTCAGAGTGTGTCTTCAGAGGAGACAGGAGAGGTACACTCAGAGGTATGATTTCAGCCCTTCAGGCTCGTCGTTTGCTTAGGAGGGGTTGTCAGGGGTTTCTAGCTCATGTGAGAGAGCTAGACAGTCAGGTTAGGGAACCAGCCACAGTACCAGTAGTCCGAGAGTTTCTCGATGTGTTCCCAGACGATTTGCCAGGACTACCACCTGATAGGGAAATAGGGTTTGAAATTGAATTACTGCCAGGTACTAGACCTATCTCTATTCCTCCCTACAGGATGGCGCCAGCTGAGTTAACAGAGTTGAAAGAACAGTTGCAGGACTTGGTAGATAAGGGTTTCATCCGCCCTAGTACCTCACCTTGGGGTGCTCCAGTGCTCTTTGTCAGAAAGAAGGATGGATCCCTCAGACTTTGTATCGACTACAGACAGTTGAACAAGGTCACTATCAAGAATAGGTATCCCTTACCTCGGATTGATGATCTATTTGACCAGCTAGCTGGAGCAGGTTGTTTCTCGAAAATAGATCTGAGATCTGGGTATCATCAGTTGAGAGTCAGAGAGGCAGATGTGCCTAAGACAGCTTTCCGGACCAGATATGGGCATTATGAGTTCTTAGTGATGCCGTTCGGGTTGACTAACGCCCCTGCAGCATTTATGGATCTCATGAACAGGGTATTCAGTGAGTTTCTGGATCACTTTGTCATTGTGTTTATCGATGATATCTTAGTGTATTCCAGAAATGCAGAGGAGCATGCCCAGCATCTGAGGATTGTTTTGCAGACACTGAGAGAGCATGGTTTATATGCCAAGTTCTCGAAGTGTGAGTTTTGGTTGCGGAGCATTGCCTTCTTGGGACATGTGGTATCAGCAGAGGGTATTGAGGTAGACCCCAAGAAGATCGAGGCTGTAGCTAACTGGCCCAGACCCATGACAGTGACTGAGATTAAAAGTTTTCTGGGACTGGCAGGTTACTACAGGAGGTTCGTTCAGAACTTCTCAAAGATAGCAGCTCCTATGACCAAATTGACTCAGAAGAACCAGAAGTTTATCTGGTCAGACCAGTGTGAAGAGAGCTTTGAGGAGCTCAAGAGGAGATTGACCACAGCACCAGTGTTAGCTCTGCCTGTGAGTAATAAGGATTTCACAGTGTTCTGTGATGCATCTCGAGTGGGATTGGGTTGTGTATTGATGCAGAGTGATAGAGTAATCGCTTATGCTTCTAGACAGTTGAAGAAGCACGAGTTGAATTACCCTACCCATGACCTAGAGATGGCAGCAGTTATCTTTGCACTTAAGATGTGGCGGCATTACCTCTACGGGGTTAAATGCGAGATTTTCACTGATCACAAGAGTTTACAGTACATCTTAAGTCAGAGAGAGCTGAATTTGCGGCAGAGAAGATGGGTCGAATTGCTCAGTGATTATGATTGTAAGATCCAGTATCACCCGGGTAAGGCGAATGTTGTCGCAGACGCCCTAAGCCGGAAGTCACTAGGCAGTTTATCCCATATAGCAGTAGAGCGGAGACCAGTTGTGATGGAACTTTATAAGCTCTTTGCCGAGGGATTACAGCTAGAGTTGTCTGGTACAGGTGCGTTGATAGCACAGATGAGAGTGACACCTGTGTTTCTGGAGCAGATAGCTCAGAGACAGCATGAGGACCCTGAATTGCTGAAAATTGCCAGGACTGTTCAGTCAGGCAACAGTGCAGAGTTCAGATTTGACAGTAAAGGGATCCTTCGTTATGGGAGTCGACTTTGTGTACCCGATCGTGGCAGTGTGAAGGAAGACATTATGAGGGAAGCTCATAATGCGAGGTATAGTGTTCACCCAGGAGCCACCAAGATGTATCAGGATCTGAAAAGGGTCTATTGGTGGCCAGCCATGAAGAAAGAAGTGGCACGGTTCGTGACAGCCTGTGAGGTTTGTCAGAGGGTGAAATTAGAACATCAGAAACCTGCCGGTATGCTTAACCCATTACCGATTCCAGAGTGGAAATGGGAGAACATAGCCATGGATTTTGTAGTGGGTTTACCAGTAACGTTCAACAGGATAGACTCGATATGGGTGATTGTGGACAGACTCACGAAATCTGCTCATTTTCTTCCAGTACGGAGTAACTATTCTGTGGATAAGTTGGCACAGGTCTATCTGGATGAGATAGTGAGGTTACATGGAGTTCCAGTGTCTATAATTTCAGACAGAGGACCTCAGTTTACTTCTCGCTTTTGGCGGAGTCTGCAAAGTGCGATGGGCACGAGATTGGATTTTAGTACTGCTTTCCACCCACAGACTGATGGACAGTCAGAAAGGACCATCCAGACCATAGAGGATATGCTTCGCCTATGTGTGTTAGACTTTGGCGGTTCTTGGAGGCAGCATCTACCTTTGGTGGAGTTTGCTTACAATAACAGTCATCATGCTAGCATTGGAATGGCTCCTTATGAAGCCTTATATGGGAGGAAGTGCAGATCCCCTGTTTGCTGGGAAGAGGTAGGAGAGAAGGCTCTTGCAGGGCCAGAGTTAGTAGACATTACCAGTAGAATGGTGCCCATAATCAGAGAGAGAATCAGAACAGCTCAGAGTAGACAGAAAAGTTATGCAGACGTTCGTAGAAAGCAGTTGGAGTTTCAGGAGGGTAATTGGGTATTGCTGAAAGTGTCTCCAATGAAAGGAGTGGTTCGTTTTGGGAAGAAAGGTAAATTAGCTCCACGGTACATTGGACCCTTTGAGGTGTTGCAGAGGATCGGAAATGTGTCGTATAAGCTGGATTTACCTGCTTCTATGGAGAGGATTCACCCGGTATTTCATGTTTCTATGCTACGACAGTTTGTGTCAGATCCGAATCAGGTTCTGAGTGAGCCTGAGGTGGAGATTCATACAGATCTCACCTATATAGAGCAGCCAGTGCGGATTCTGGACACGCAGATCAGACAGCTAAGAAACAAAGTGATTCCGATGGTGAAAGTTTTATGGAACCACCATAATTTAAAAGAGTGCACCTGGGAGACGCGGGAGTCTATGCTCCAGCAGTATCCATATTTGTTTTGAGGTTAGTTTCCTCCTTGTGTTTTGTTTTTTTTATGTGTTTTAGGAACATTCGAGGACGAATGTTCTTAAGGAGGGGAGAATGTAATACCCGGCGTGAGTCCGGTGTCGGCATTCCTGTTTACCAGTGGAATCCAGGATGTCGAAGTAGGTTTTATGGTCTTAAGTGCTGTGTTTGATGAGATGTTTTAGGCTAAGGGAAGTGAGTGTTTGAGTTGAAATGACCTAAGGCAGGTGAGCCAAGTTCGGCCGCCGAAAGTAAGTTCGGCCGCCGAAAGTGTTTGGCTTCCGAAGGGAAGTTCGGCCTCCGAAGGTTGCATGGTCTTGCCTGTGATTGGGCAGCCGACGATGAGTTGGCTAGTGAGCTGAGTCATGTTTGTTTTGACAAGTGTTGGCCTCAGATTCTTGCCATGGAATGACCACGTCTCTGATGACTCATCTGTACATGTTTTTGGTTGTTCTCACAGCAGTTTGAGGTGCTTGCAAAGGTATTGGGAGTTGAGAGAGAATCAAACGTGAGTTTGAGAGAGTTTGAGAGTGTGAGAGGAGGTGATCCGTTTTCCCTTGTTCAGAGTGTGTAGTTTTTTACTACAGGAGGTAAGTGATGTTCTTGAATATGTTTTCTGAAGGTTTTAGGGGGATTGGAGGAAGGAGATGCATGCTTAGGTTTTTAATGGTGTTTTTGATGTTTTATGCATGTATACATGTGTATATGTTATGTTTGTTTTGTTGTTTGGGGTTATTAGCTAGTCTTGGACCCCTGTGATCATATACCTGAGTATATGTATGTTGAGGAGGTGAAGTTTGCATGGTTTGAGAAGTTGAAGGAAAGAAGGAGATGGTTTGTCGTTGAAACTGAGTTCTGGAGGAACTCAGGTTCGGCAGCCGAAAGTCCATTCGGCCGCCGAACCTCTTGCATGGTGGCTTAGGCTGCCATAGCTTGCCCCCGTGAGTTGTGCATGTTCGGCTCTGTTTGGGGGATTCGGCCGCCGAAGGTGCCGCCGAAGGTTAGAGACTTTCGTCTCTGGAGTATGTTTTGGCCCCCGAAACTTGCCCCCGAAAGGGTTCGGCCGCCGAAGCTTGAGATTCGGCCGCCGAAGGTGCTTGAGTTTCGTCTCTGGAGAGGACATTCGGCCGCCGAACCTGCCGCCGAAAGTGTTCTGTCCAGCTTTTCTTTTGCATGCTTTGCATGGCTAGTTAAGTGAGTTTCAGGGAGTTCTTGGGGAGTTTAATAGAAGTATTGATAAGTTAGTTTGGTCCCTCATTTGAGTCCATCTGTATAGGTACAGACCAGAGGAACCAGAGAGAGCAGCAGTGAGTACTGCTCCAGAGATTCAGAACCTGCAGAGTCAGTCAGTCCAGAGCCAGAGGTGAGTGGAACTAAACTTATGACTTTTAATTGAATCACAAACTGCTTTTAGCATATCTCATGCATCATGTTTATGCTATAGGTTGATTGCATTAGTCTTCACGAATATGTTGCATTGCATTGTTATTTGATGATGTGAGTAAATGCTGAATGATCCAATAGTCACAGACAGGAAGACCAGGAGCCTTTGACTACGCCCTGGCACGTATAGCAAAGACCAGGAGCCTTTGACTACGCCCTGGCAGGTATATAGCAAAGTCCAGGAGCCTTTGACTACGCCCTGGCAATGGTAAGTTTACAGGTGTTATATACACATATACATATATGACAGGAAGACCAGGTGCTCGATTCTACGCCCTGGCACAGAGTTACTGGGACTATGTGGTGACAGGTTTACTCTTGATGTGGCTTGTCTGTGTTATGGCGCATTCCATGAGATCATATTTTATTAAGATGTTTTCCTGTTCTACTCACTGGGCTATAGAGCTCATCCCACTCCCTTAACCCCAGTTTTGCAGGTTCAGTGTACAGTGTACAGGGACAGTCCAGCAGAGTACAGGAAGAGTAAAGAGATCTGTAATAGCTTAGAGTGGACATGTAATATTAAAGAGATGTAATAGTTGTTGCTTGACCTAGTGATGTATATGTTTTGTACATGATCTGTATCTGTATATATGTTTTTCTGTATGTGAAAACCAGGCTTAACAGGTATGAGTTAACCCATCTAGAGCAAGCTCTAGTCAGGGATACAGAGTACAGAGTACAGGAGTACAGAGTACAGAGATAGTGCATGCACAGGTTAAGCCTTGGTTCAGAAAAGAGTTTTATTTTCACTGAAAATATATGATCATGTATGAGGTTACAGGTACACAGAGAGTATAGCAGGCTTGCTACGGGTTCTGGCGGCCTTAAGCCGACCTGAATCCTAGCGCCGGTGACGGTCCTTTTTGGGGTCGTTACACTTGCATAAAATAATTTGACAAACATACTCATCCTTCTTTCTCATCTCTCGAACATAATCATTAAAGTCTCCTGAACAAAACCACAGAAGAGAACTTTTACGAGATAAAACTTGAATAAGATTCCAAAACTGACGTGGTTATTGCGATTCCGGAAACCTATAATAACTAGTAAACCTCCATTGAATATTACTTTTCGAAACAATCGAATTAATGAAACTTGAAAAAAAGCCAACTACAAAAATAAATCTATAAATTTTCCACATTAACGAAATACCTCATCCCAATTCTTATCTATTGACTGAGAAGCAACCATTAAAATGTAAAAAAACTACGAAAAAATTCCATACGACAACTAAGAGTTTTTGTTTTAATAAAAAATAAAATGTTTTGCTTGTAACTAAGAACCAAATCATTCAATACAATAACTGTCAAGGATTACTGCCATAAATCTGCCAAAGAGGTCTGTATATTCTGAAAATTGATTAGATTATATGTGAGAAATATCTCCACTATACATAAATCATAAGTGATGATCGGAATATTTTTAGAGTTCTTAATAGGTACAACAATATTTTTTTCTTCATTGATAGTCAATTAATGCAGATTATTTTTTATGGAAAAGGAAAAAAAAGAAGTTATGTTTAAAAAATAAGAAAAAACGAGATCTTTAAAAGATATTAATATATATAATATTTTTTAAGTGTGCGCATATGTATGTCTATATAAGTTTTTTTTTTGTTAAAAAAATATGCGTGAGTCTGAAAGAAGGGTGACGTGGGTTTTAACGGCATCACGTTGTCGTTTATCCATTTTGGGAAGGCGGCACGTCACCGAATGGGGGCAAAGCAACGGCAAAGTCATTAAAGAAAGCTAACTTCCAACAGATGAATTTGGGAGTTACGTAGAGAAAAGGAAAGTACAATACCCTAAAAGCAGTAGCAGTAGCAGTAGCAGTAGCATCTCCATTTGCCCGCAACGGAAATTGGAAAGAGCAGCCAGCAGCCCAATTCCTTAGATTATGCTTTTCCTTTTTGGGTATGATCAGATCAGAAGGCAAAGCTTAACAACACACTACACAGCAAACTTCATCACCTGGCTATACTTCCATTTCCAATTCCAACCCCAGCAATGAACATCAATCTGTTGCCTTCCTTTCACATTTGAAATCATTTAAATTTCTTTTAATAATATACCTTAATTACGAAGATGCGGTGTGTGCCTGAAGAGAGAAATGGTGAATTTTTCAAATACAAGTTCAGAAGTGTTGAGAATTCAAATGGGTCATCCATATGAATCTATAAAAAAACACATACCGACAAAGTGATATGTTTTTAGGCTGAACATGGAACATAGTAAGCATCTTTGTGCAGTGTGTTGATAGGGTTGCTTTATTCTTTATTTTTATTTTGTTTTGGTGGGCAGATAAATAATGGCCATCATCTTCCTCCTTTTGATCAACTTTCTGGCTGCATGCTATCACCAATTTGATATATTGAGTGGAGGAACCTTCCCTCCATTGAATCATCCTATCTCATCCTCCATTCACTTCCATCCAATCCCACTTCTAAAGTTTAATGCCTTACCATACAATAAGTTCAATATTTAATTCTCTAATATACACCTATTCGTTTTTAATATTTTATATATAAACATATAAGAAGTGACACTCACATATTTAATGGTAAGTGTATCTGAATAAATTTAAGAAATCTCAAGTTTTATTTCTTTGATCTCTAATCTCCATTTGAAAAAAACTTATAAAAAAATATTTATTTACATTTTTTATATCAAATTTCTTGTTTAAATTGAACCAATTTATAAATTAAAATAGTTAACACAAGTGTCTCGTTACGTAGATGCAACTGATTTTAAATATAGATTTGAATTCAAAATCTCTTGATATTCTTGCATGTGATTCTGATATTAATAAATTAAAATTTATCTATTTATCTTATATTATCAATAGTGAAAGAGAAATTTTATTCTTAACCAAGTACCACAAGTCCATCCAAGCATGCACTAGAACCATCAGACCAGATGGATTCTTTTTTTTTTCCCAGTTGAAAACTCACCAAGAATCTCTGCCGGAGCTCCAAGACACTACCAATTTATGCCGAGGAAAGATTCTTGACAATAAGGTTTTCAGCGAATTTACTGCGTTATTGTCCTCTTATGCAGTTACTTGCATTGAAAAATAGTGTAATTTTCATTTAACAAATGGTATAATTCCTGATTTTTTATTTTATTAATAAAATAATCATTTTATTAAATATTAATTAAAAAATTAAATTATTATAAATATTATAATTATAAGAATTAAATTATTATAAATTATTAAAATGAAAAACATTAAAGTGCTATAAAAAGTGATAATAATAAATTTTAATAAAATTATTATTTTGTTAATATAGTCAAATTTTAGAATTAAATTATTTTTATTAAAATGATATTAACTAAATTGTGAATTTATCAAATTTGAGGGACTGTATGTTATAAGTTAGCTAAAAAACATCAATGTTCATAAAATTATATATATGTTGTTGTAAGTAAGTATCTGATGCTACTTCTGAATGCCATGTATCAGCTATTTCCTCATTCTCCTATTCTAAAATTATTATCAATTATCTTTTTTACATTATAATTAATATATAAATTGATTGTTAAAATTTTATTTTTTATTAATTATTATATTTTTAAATGAATAATCAAAATACCTCTTAATTCTGTTTGTTTCACTAAAAATTTAATTAATAAAAAATATTTTTTATATTTACATTTAAAAACTTTAATTAATGAAAAATATTTTTTATTAAAAAAATTAAATTATTTTAAAGAAAATTCTCTGTTGAAATGTGAAAATTATTTTTTATATTTTGAAATTCTATTAAACTATATATATATATATATAAATTTTCAATATATTTTATTTTTAAAATAAAATAAAAAATAAGTTATTAGATTAAAAAATATTTTTTAAAAAAATTTTCATAAAAAATATTTTTCAAATAAAAATTATTCTTTGTGAATAAATAAAATTTTAATATTTAATAAAATTAAATATTTTAAAAATAAATATAGTTAATAAAATATTTATTATAAAAAAATACAATATACAAAAATTATGAGATTAAAGAGTAATCCTTAGCTGTCTAAGACTATGCGACAGCCTTAAGTAAATTTTTGGGATACTTTTAGAGACTCATTTTAGCATATTTAAAACTGTCGGCAACAAAAATTTATATCTTTCAATATATTAATTAAAAATTAAGCTTAATATAATTTAATCATTAGAATGTTATTTCCGTACAAAAATATTAAAATAATTTAAATATTTTATAAAAAATCAAAAAATTCAATGGTAATTTTTTTATTTATTTTAAATCTAGTTTAGTTTAAAAAAATTAATCAAACTTTCTAAGAAATTTAAAAAGTTATCAATAAATAAATTATTTAAAATTATTCTAATTAAATAAGATATTAATTTAATTTAGACGATGCTAAACATGTTGATAAAATTTTGAATTCAAACTTTATGGATGATCAATCAACAAAAACACAAAAAAATTCATCAATAAAATTTATTTATCACATATAGAAAGTACAAAGAGGAAATTACTGCAATTGTGCATAATAATAATAATAAATAAATGGAAAATAGAGGTAGCCATGCCGTAAATCCTGAGACCTTCGCATTCCCAGTTCCCTGATCTGCAAGATCAATGATCTGATGGAGTGTGGAATTTCTTAGATAAGCTTGTCTTTCAGCCTAAACCAACCAAAACGTCAGTACAATCATCATTCATCAGCCACAATTATACTTGATCTTACGAATCAATCAAAAGAATATATATTGAACTATAACAGTAATAACAAAATTCAAATAAATTAAATTCATTCCATATAATTAAAAAGTATTTGCCCTAAAGCTTCTTGCACCTGCAACATGGTAAAGAAACTGATTAATGATCTCAATCGATCAAAGAAAACATAAGAAAATTAAGAATTGAAAAGTGATGGATATAGAGTAGGGAAAGAGTATCGCAGAGAACAGAAGGGAAAGGGAGGAGCTTCTGGAAATCATCGGAATGGGCGACATTGGGAAGAAAACTTGTATACACTTAATTTGATTTTCGACGTAATCTGTTATCGTATTTATGTATATGATTTTTTCCCAAACCGCCCATTCCTACAACTTCCAGTAGCTCTCTATCTCCCTCTCCCCCTTCTCCTTCTTTATTGTTTCTTCTTAGTTCTACAACTTCACCGCAGCGCTATTTATATATCAATCAATCCTGACCCAAAGGACAAACCTAACTTTCAACTTTATGATTTTTTTACTTTTACCTATATACTTTTTCTTTTTAATTTTCCTGCATGCTCCTACACCTGTGGGTTTTTGCTTTCTGGGCCATAATTCTTCTATTGTTTGCGTTGATTGACACCTCCCCCCTTCCTTTTTATAATTCATTGATTTTTGTTCCTGGATAAAAAAGCAAGAAGGGTCTGATGCGAATAATTAATAATCAATTTTTTGCCTCCCATATCTTGAGATCCAGAAAATAAAATATCAGAAAATAAGATTTTAGTGTGAATTTAGATGGAGAGAAAAACTCTTCTACCTTTTATTCCTTTTATTTTATCGTCTGCTACAATATCACATGTTTCTGTCGCTCAGGTTCGTATGTACGAATGTGTCCTCTCTACGCTAGACAACCATTTAATTCTCTCGACGCACATGCGAAAAGGACTGTGAAGTGACTGGACGTACTATCTCTCCTTACGTCACATCACCGAATTAAATTTTTTTCCGCTGGACCTGAGTTCACGGGGACCCAACCTGCCCCATGTATTTGGATCGGAACTTGAGATATTGGATTGATTAGCTTAAGAGGTTTCGTAAACTTTGGACCAACTTTATTTATTTTTTTACTTGATTTTACCTCGAATCGTTAAGATCCAGCAGTCATCACTTTCATTCTAATACAATATAGTCGGTCAGATCATATTTCTTTAATATTTATCTTTTTTTTAATTAAAACTTCATTTATATCTCTATATTATTTAGAATTAATATATTGAATATAAATCACATCATCTTAATTCATGTTTAATCATTATAAATTTTATAAATATAAAAATTTAATAGATATTGATTTTAATTTAAATATTTAATAAATTAATGTCAAATAAAGGAATGTAAATACAAAGAGCGTTGCGTAAAGTAGAAAAATATAAGTTGAGAAATTTATTGGATTAAATAAATCATAGAATTTGTAAGAATGAGGAAAAGGAAGGAAACATTGTAATTGGAAGAAGACAAGGGGTGTAGTGGTAAAAATAAAAATAAAAGGGACTAAATGTGTAATGGAATTAAGGAAGATGAGGTAGGCAAAAGAAAAAAAAGATTCCTGACGCCTGCGTGAGAAATAAGCTTTTTTGACGATTTGGCCAAACACTTTGTCCCCTTCAAAGAATTTCATGCAAAGATGTTTTCACTTTTCTTTTACCTTTTTTGGATTTTGCAAATATTTTTCTCTCTCACGTTCTACATATTTTCAGTTGCTCTACAGCTAGACAGCACATTGTCCCCCCCACCCCCTTTTTCTTTTCAAAAAATAATATTTTTTTATTTTTTTTAAAAAAATATATTATATATGTTTACCTATGCTAATAAAATTGCAATAATTAAAGCTATGTGAAAATTTATAACTTATTTAAAAAATTAAGAATTTTAAATTTGGTGAACTTTAATACTTCATGTATCATGTGACTGAAAGAGGATGATCCATTATTTGCTTATCTTTATCTAATTAAAACAAAACATACTTCAAAATCCTATGGTTATAATGAGAAAAAAAAAGAAAATATATTTCAAAATTAATCTCATGTAAAAGACATGAATACATTTGTTTAATGGATAATCAATCGTAAGATTAATTAGATGATTGGTTGCCATCAGCTACCCTTTTTCCACCATTGATTTCAGCAAGGCCCACAGAGATTATGCTTTTGTAATGGCTAACAGTTAAAACGCAAGACAAAAGGTGGTAATGAATGATAGTACTCGTAAACGAATTAAGATGTAGATCATGAGACTTGTTAAATGTTAAAACTCTCACATCAATTTCAGATGCATTATTGGATTCAGCAGGAGAAGATTGATGTTTTCGTCATGAATTGTTGAGCAATTTCATGATTCTTGATGTTACATAACAACTATCTAAAGTAGGCCGTAAATTCTCACCACGAAATAAGTTCACAAAAGTAAAAATCGGATAAATAGAAAAGGTGATCTATCCCGATGAAAGAAAATCCAGACACACGGACACTCGAATCATTATTAAAACTCGTCATTCCCTCAGCAAGAAGAGCCTCGGCACTATGCTAGCATTAATAAGCACAGTTTAGCGTATTTCCATTACGCCTGTAATTACGGGATCACCTATTTATTAATTGACAATATCTGTTATCAAGTAACTAACCACATTATCGTCGAATTATCGGAAAATTCTATATTCATTTCCACCATCTTATAGTATATAAGGAGAAGAATCACATAAGAAAATGTATGCTATTCTCTAACATAAAAACTCTAAACAATTTATTACATTCTCTTTACTCTTCAAGATACTGACTTAAGCGTCGGATTGGCTGCTGTGGGTACCCACCACCACCTCACTTTCTCTTCCTTGTAAGTTCTAATCAATCAAAGTGCAGCTCCATTTTGGCCATGTTATCAATCTAATATCAGCAACACCATTTGTTTTCGTCCTTTCTAGTCATTTGGGTTGCATCTGGTCTCCCACTCATTTTCTCGAAGAGAAACCTTTCTCTCTCCCTTCACTCTCTAAATAGTTGGTAGTTCATAAGCTACTACTAATATTGCTACCAACGAGGGTGCCATCGTCTCTTCCACTCCTGACAATAAAGAAAATACACCCCCAATGGTTAATGAAGCAAACCTCAATAATTTAAATAATAACAGATACTCCAGTACATCCGAATGCTGCAGGCTACTCTCAAGCAGTATAAGACTCGGGAGGAGGTATCAAACATGGCTCCCAAAAGGAGAGAGGAAGCTTCTGTAGATACTCCAAGGATTCAGATAGAAGCGGTCAAAATGCAACTTAGAGGAAAAGGTCGAGTCCAAAGACAAATTAGACGAAGCTCCAAAAGGCATCGATTGGAAACTAGTACGACTTGTACAAAGGTACCAAAAAGAACAAGAGGAGGACTTTGACCTAGAAGGCGCCTCACCTCTTTTGGAAGAAATCCAGGCAGAAACCTTTTCAACCAAGTTTAAGCTGCCTAGCTTGGACAAGTATGACAAAACGGTAGACCCTAGAAGTCATCTGTCAATCTTCAAGACAACCATGCAGCTTTAAGATATCAACGATTTTGTGTTATGCCGAGTGTTTCCATCAACACTCACAAGTTTGGCTCAGAAATGGCACCAACATCTGAGCCCAGGTTTAATTCAAAACTTTACATAGTTTGCTACGTTATTTAAATTCAGATTTATCACATGCATACTGTAATACCCGGCTAGATTCAGACATCGGAATTCCTACCGTCCGGGGGAGTTCGAGGATGTCAGAGGTCTCTGGAAGGGTAAGAGAAAGTTTTCTAAAATATTTTCAAGTGGTTTTAAAGGTTTAGCGTAGAAAAGGATTGAGTTTTGAAGAGATATGGCCAAGGAGGCATTTTGCCATGTTCGGCCCCCTAAGGTTAAGTTCGGCCGCCTAAAGTTCCCTAGTTTCGGCCCCCGAAGGTTATGTTCGGCCCCCGAAGGTTGCATAGTTTTGCATGCAATTCGGCAGCCGAACCTGAGGCGGTTGCTCATCTATAAGGGCACCGAGTGGCAGAAAAAGGAGGAGGTTTCTTCTCTCCTTCTGACCTAGGTGAGGTCTTGATCTCCTTAAAGTATTTTCATGGTTTTTCTTCACATCTTTCACGGTTGTAATGAGTTTTACCCTTGTTTTGAAGAGTTGTGAGCTTTAAACAAGGTTTTGGAGTTTGAAGCTTTTGAAGCTTGGTTTCTCCATCTCTTTGAGTTTGGATCATCTCAGCCTTTGTTCTTCAAGAGGTAAGTGTTGATCCATGGTTCTTATGATGTTTTTATGAGTTTTGTAAAGGGAAAAGGGAGCTAGGCATGAGTTTGCATGAGATGTGCATCATAGGGTTTATGAATCCTTTATGTTTGCTGTGTGTCTTGTGAGCTTGTTTGTTGGAGTTTAAAGTTATGTGAAGCTCCCTTAGGCTTGTTGAAGTGTTTATGCATGTTTTAGAAGGGTTAAATGCATGTGTTGAGGTCTGAACAGGTGATGGAGGGACTGACAGGCGTCCTTGTGCACGAAACTGAGTTCTGGCTAAACTCAGGTTCGGCCCCCGAAAGTCCAAGTTAGGCCGCCGAACATGCCTGACTTTCGTCTCTGGAGGAGACATTCGGCCGCCGAAAGTGCTGCCGAAGGTGCCCTGTCCAGCCTTCCTTTGCTTGTTTTGCCTGCATGTTTTGTGATGTTTTAGAGGGTTTTTGGAGAGATGTTCATAGTTATGTTAGAGTATGTTTGGTACCTCATTTGAGTCCTCCACTGTAGGATTGGACCCGAGGAACCAAGGTGTTTAGCAGTAGTAGCTGTTTCAGAGGTAGAGGTAGCCCAGAGGTAGCCAAGTAGAGGCTACAGGTGAGTGGAACTAACTGTACTATTTTACATTCCGAAATGACACGAATCTAGCATGATCCATGCATCATAAAATGCCATGTTATGTATTAGGTTGTATTGCATTAGATTCCACGAATATGCTGCATTGCATAAGCTGATATTTGTGTGGATGAATGTTGGATGATCCTTAGCCCTTGATAGAGCACAAATACAGAGTTGTGGCATGAGATAGCCATACCAGGTCGCCCCTGGTTAGTCCAGGTCGCTCCTGGTACTATGAGTGAGACAGCTGGGCTGTCAGATCAGAGCTCAGAGCAGTCCAGGTGAGGCCTAATCGCCCCTGGCACAGTTGGACATGTTATGATATGAGTTACTTCAGAGTAGTCCAGGTGAGGCCTCATCGCCCCTGGCACAGTTGGACATACTATTATGTATGTAGAGGGCTATGGTGACAAGTTCATCCTTGAGATGATATGTTTGTGATGTGATGCATTTCATGAGAGCATGTAATGAATGAACTGTTTTTATTGTTCCTCCTCTCTGGGCTCTAGAGCTCATCCCACTCCCTTGACCCCAGTTTTGCAGGTTCTGAGAGAGCTAGGAGAAGTCAAAGTCAGCAAGAGTACAGAGGACAGTTATGCATGCATGTATGTTGTAATAGGATAGTGGACATGATGTAATTGAAATATTAGTTGTAATGTAATAGATAGATATGTACTGTCATATACTGGATAGACTTATGCTTTCCCTAGTGTCACTGCTATAGTGTGATGTGTGATTCATCCCTTGTACACAATCCTGTTTTACGTTTCTTGATGAGAAATGTGTGAGTTAGGCTTAATGTATGGCTTCGATGAGATACCAGTGGGATGTGTTACAGATTGTGTTAATCCCTGGACCACAGCAGATAGTAGTCCCTGGTACAGGCCCTGAGGGCCATTTCAGATTGACATTTCTGAGTAGCAGTGGTTAAGCCTACAGAGTTTTACAGGATTGTGAGTATTGTTTTATATTATGAATGGGATTTATCAGGTACACAGAGAGTATAGTTGGCTGACTACGGGTCCCGGCGGCCTTAAGCCGATCTGGATCCTAGTGCCAGTGATGGTTCGGACCGTTACTGAGGGGTACCGGTTTTTGGGTCGTTACAGATTGGTATCAGAGCGTAGGGCCTCAAGAGTACGGTGTGTTGGGATAGCCCACATCGGAAAGAGGTCGTGTCTTGTATAGGAGGGAAAGCACAATAAGTTAAGATCATGTCCACTAGGATAGGATGTGGAGTCCTGTCTTGCATGATGATGTGAAATGCCATGATGAGCAACATGTGCTATGAATATGTTTGATCTGTGCTAAGGATTCATGTGTTCTCACATGGATCATGTGATGATATTTTTGTGTGCTGTTGTGCTTTACAGAGGCAGGATGAGAGGAACTCGTCGATCTGGTAGATTGACTGGAGCTCCGCCGGAGGATGAGGACATGGATGCTCACCTCCCCGTTCTGCAAAGGGCAACATCAGATAGTGTAAGCAGAGAAGGTACATCAAGGGACCCTAGAAGGTCTGTTGAGGAGAGTAGAAGGGGAGTTGTCCAGAGTGGTATGTCAGGGCTTATGAGAGAAAGAGAGGAGGATGACCAGAGTAGAGAGGGCGGCTTTGGTATGAGCGGATTAGGAGGAGATATGGGTGAGTCCCAAGGAGGCACTCAGGCCTCGAGATTTGTTCCACCTCAGTATCCACCTTACCAGTGGGGGGCTGAGTACCCGATGAAAGATACAGCAGAGTTTCCTAGGTATCACCCATATCCTACCTTTATGCCCTATCCTCCCTTTTATCCGCCATATCCACCATCATATCCACAGTATACCATGTGTCCACCCTTCTTTTGTTACCCAAGGTCAGTAAACCCTAACCCAGGGCAAGTTACACCTCCTCTACCACCAGTAGAACCAGTAGCCCCAGTCATCCAAACACCTAAGCTTAGTTCACCTGGAGAACGTATGGTGCAGCTGACAGATTATTTACGGTTAGATATTCCCAAGTTTGAGACTGGTGATGACCCTGTTGAGTATCTCAGAACGGTCAAGATAATAACTGATGAGTTGGGAGCCAGTGAGAGTAGAGCCATTCAGATGGCAGGGGTCACCTTGAAATGTGAAAAGGCAAGGGAATGGTTCAACCAGTATGTGAACCCGAGGGTAGAAAGATTATCCTGGGAACAGTTTGCAACAGAGTTTGCCGAAGGGGCTTTTCCAGATAGCGCAAGGAAGAGGTTCCATGATATAGTAGATATGGCACAGAAGAGAGAAGCTAGTGCCAAACTTGCAGGGACAAGTGATGTGAATCTCTCCCCTCTGCACGAGGCTGGTATAGAAAGGAAGAAGGGAGGTAGAGGCCTCAGACGATCAAAGAAGAATAAGTTCTGGAAGCAGATAAAGTCTGGTCTGGGAATAGGTGAGGGTTCGAGTTCTGGTTTGAATACCTCAAAATGTCCGAGGTGCGGTAGGTCGCACAAAGGAGTCTGTTTAGTAGGGACAACAGCATGTTTCAGGTGCGGACAGGAGGGGCACATAGCACGTGAGTGTTCCACCGCGACTTTGATAACACAGTCCCAGCAAACAGTCTCAGACAGAGTGGCTCAGCCAGAAGCTCTAGCCATGGCGCAGGGCAGAGGCAGAAGGAGCGGGATCACTCCTTCTTCCACAGGTTCCCCAGGGGAAGATCCATCAGTACCAGCACGGATCTTCGCTTTGACGCAGCAGGAGGCTGACACATCGGACCTGGCAGTGACAGGTACGTTTCACTTCCATATGTTTTGATGTGTTTGTTCATAGTGACTCTGATGTTTCGCTTTCCTTAGGGCCGTGAGAGCCGTCGAGAGTATGGGTTTGATAACTTCTGGGATTAGAATGTCCTCTTTGGGTCAATAGACTCAAGTGTGATCCGTCAGTGGCAGAGTTAGTCTGCCAATAGAGTTGAGTGCGAGTTTTGAGTAGGTGCCTTCCAGCTGACCTTGTGGTTCTAGAGTGACTGGTTGATGTCATTCTAGGGGTGGATGGACTAGCTACTCATCGTACTACCTTCGATAGCGGAGGCAGATTAGTCAGGCTTAGACCAGGATGGATGGATCACAGGTAATGTGTGAGGGGACAAAGTAGAGCTGCCTAGAAGTTTGCTATCAGCCCTAGAGGCTCTTACGCTGTTTAGGAGAGGTTATCATAGGTTTCTTGCTTGTGTCAGAGAACAGCGTAGTTAGTCAGATTAGAAGGGGAACAGTTGTAGTGCCCACAGCCAGAGACAAGTTATCGATAGGACCCAGACAAGTCATCAAGTGTACCACCCGCTAAACGAAGAGAGTGAGAACGAAGAATGGTAAGGAGAGTGCGAGAGATAGGAAAAGCTAAATGAGGAATAGCGAGATAGTGAACCAGGAAAGATATTCGAGAGTGGTGCTATGAGATGCTTTTTATCCAGGTATAGGGGTGATCTCTCATCTCTGAGTGCAGCCCTCCAGTATAAGAAATCAGTCAAAGAACAGAGTAAGAAAAGAATAAGAGTAAGAAAAAAGTAAGTGTCATAGATCAGAGTAACAAAACAAAAGAAAGAAAAAGAATACGCAAACTAGAATGAAATAGAGAAAGAAACGAGTAAGACTCAGGGTACGTTCAGGAGGAGCTTTCAGTTTACTCTGGGATTCGGTGCTAAATTGAGGCAGAGGAAAGGGTTAGCCTTTTCATTAGTACGTTCCCGAGAGAAGGTCCGTTACCTATAGTTCGGATCTTCACTCTGACTCAGTAGGAAACTATCACATCGAACACAGTGACGTCAGGTATGTTCACTTGTGGATGTTCGGATGTGTATGCTTTGTTTTGAACCCGCGTGTGCCTACTTCCTTGTGACTTAGTGAGCTGTGACGCGAGTGGGTTGAATGACTTCTAGGCTTAGAGTATTTTGCTCTGGGTTAGTGGACCCGAGTATGATCCATCTGAGGCAGAGTCAGTCAGTCAGAGCAGTTTAGCGGTTGGAGTGAGTAGAGACTATCCAGCTGACCTTATGGTTCTAGAGTTGACTAGTTGATGTCATTCTAGGGCGGATTGGCTACTTACTCATTGTACTACTTGTGTCTGTGTCTGTAGAGACAAGGTAAGAGAGTTCAGAGGCTAAGATGGATCAGAGAGAGTCCTTGAAAGGGACAGAGTATAGGTGCCTAGAGATTTGATGTCAGCCCAGTAGGCTCAACGGTACACAGGAAAGGGTATCAGAGGGTTCTAACTCTTGTGAGCGCGTTTAGGAGTCAGATCAGGGAATCAGCCTCAGTGCCCGTTGCTAGCAAGTTCTAAATGTTTTTCCCAGACGAGCTGTCAGGTTTACCATCTGTCAGGGAGTCAGAGTGTGGAATAGAAGTGGTGTCTGGACGCGGAACCATTTCTTTCCTTCTACCCTACAGAATGGCACCTGCAGAGAGAGCCTAGTCAGCATAGGATAGAGAAGCTTGGTAGAGAAAGGTTATATCCGACCTCGTACCTCATCCTGGAATGGTCCAGTGTCAGTATGAGAAACGAAGGATGAAACCTTGAAATTTTGTAACGACTGTGAGTAGTTGCACAAAAGCACTACCAGGACAGGTGTTTCCATGTAAAATGGATGAGCTATAGGACCAGCTAGTAGAAGCTAGTGGTTTTCTAGAAGAGATCTGAGAGTTGGGAACTATATGTCGAAAGTTAGAAAACTGACATCTTGATCATAGTGAAGAGTCTAAACCCGCAATAAGGGGTAAACCTGCTCAGCGACTCTGAGTATACCAGACAGTATCTACTGGGTGAGGCAACTGCGATGTGAGCTGCCCTCAGTCAGAAGTCGCTTATCAGTTGAGCCTATAGAAACAGCTAAGCTAGAGAGCTAGCGAGCTCTCTAGAGATAGTCCAGTGTAGTTAAAAGGGATCAAAAGAGAAGAAGCCAGTATAGTAAAGAAGAAGAAAAGCGGGCAAGGATCAGAGTGCGCAGCAAAATCGTAGAATAGTTTAGAGAAACAGAGAAGCATGCCCGTTATCTACGAAATGTTGTAGATTTTCAGAGAACATGGCATAGAGGTCAAGTTCTGTAAGCTGAGTGCAATTTCAGGGCATGTCTGTTTCATTGTGATGTGTCACAATATAACATCGAAAGTAAGTAGAGAGAGAAAACGTGATAGCCAAGTCATCTAGCATTTCCGTAGAGTTATAAAGCCGAGAAGCATCAAAGAGAAAGGAAGATCCGTAGGCAGATGAAAGATGCAAGTCAGTTGTTGTGTACTGACAGAAGTGATAAGTAAAGAGAAGTAAAGGTTAGTATAACCAGAAGAGTGTGAATAAGCTGAGAAAAGGCAAAGAAAAGAAAAGTTAGTAGCCAGATGAAAGAGTCAGGTCGTTTGTGTACAAGCAAGAGTGGTAAACACTCAGTGTAGACACAGCTTAAGCAGTGAAGGGTCAGCAAAGTCAGACAGTATAGCCAACCCGGGAGTTTTACTCCAGGGGTATCTGTGTCTCTTTGTAGAGATCGATGGTAGGCTTTCTTCTTGTTTCCCTGTATGTTTATTGTTGTTGTTTTAACATTCGAGGACGAATGTTTTTAAAGGAGGGAAAAATGTAATACCCGGCTAGATTCAGACATCGGAATTCCTACCGTCCGGGGGAGTTCGAGGATGTCAGAGGTCTCTGGAAGGGTAAGAGAAAGTTTTCTAAAATATTTTCAAGTGGTTTTAAAGGTTTAGCGTAGAAAAGGATTGAGTTTTGAAGAGATATGGCCAAGGAGGCATTTTGCCATGTTCGGCCCCCTAAGGTTAAGTTCGGCCGCCTAAAGTTCCCTAGTTTCGGCCCCCGAAGGTTATGTTCGGCCCTCGAAGGTTGCATAGTTTTGCATGCAATTCGGCAGCCGAACCTGAGGCGGTTGCTCATCTATAAGGGCACCGAGTGGCAGAAAAAGGAGGAGGTTTCTTCTCTCCTTCTGACCTAGGTGAGGTCTTGATCTCCTTAAAGTATTTTCATGGTTTTTCTTCACATCTTTCACGGTTGTAATGAGTTTTACCCTTGTTTTGAAGAGTTGTGAGCTTTAAACAAGGTTTTGGAGTTTGAAGCTTTTGAAGCTTGGTTTCTCCATCTCTTTGAGTTTGGATCATCTCAGCCTTTGTTCTTCAAGAGGTAAGTGTTGATCCATGGTTCTTATGATGTTTTTATGAGTTTTGTAAAGGGAAAAGGGAGCTAGGCATGAGTTTGCATGAGATGTGCATCATAGGGTTTATGAATCCTTTATGTTTGCTGTGTGTCTTGTGAGCTTGTTTGTTGGAGTTTAAAGTTATGTGAAGCTCCCTTAGGCTTGTTGAAGTGTTTATGCATGTTTTAGAAGGGTTAAATGCATGTGTTGAGGTCTGAACAGGTGATGGAGGGACTGACAGGCGTCCTTGTGCACGAAACTGAGTTCTGGCTAAACTCAGGTTCGGCCCCCGAAAGTCCAAGTTAGGCCGCCGAACATGCCTGACTTTCGTCTCTGGAGGAGACATTCGGCCGCCGAAAGTGCTGCCGAAGGTGCCCTGTCCAGCCTTCCTTTGCTTGTTTTGCCTGCATGTTTTGTGATGTTTTAGAGGGTTTTTGGAGAGATGTTCATAGTTATGTTAGAGTATGTTTGGTACCTCATTTGAGTCCTCCACTGTAGGATTGGACCCGAGGAACCAAGGTGTTTAGCAGTAGTAGCTGTTTCAGAGGTAGAGGTAGCCCAGAGGTAGCCAAGTAGAGGCTACAGGTGAGTGGAACTAACTGTACTATTTTACATTCCGAAATGACACGAATCTAGCATGATCCATGCATCATAAAATGCCATGTTATGTATTAGGTTGTATTGCATTAGATTCCACGAATATGCTGCATTGCATAAGCTGATATTTGTGTGGATGAATGTTGGATGATCCTTAGCCCTTGATAGAGCACAAATACAGAGTTGTGGCATGAGATAGCCATACCAGGTCGCCCCTGGTTAGTCCAGGTCGCTCCTGGTACTATGAGTGAGACAGCTGGGCTGTCAGATCAGAGCTCAGAGCAGTCCAGGTGAGGCCTAATCGCCCCTGGCACAGTTGGACATGTTATGATATGAGTTACTTCAGAGTAGTCCAGGTGAGGCCTCATCGCCCCTGGCACAGTTGGACATACTATTATGTATGTAGAGGGCTATGGTGACAAGTTCATCCTTGAGATGATATGTTTGTGATGTGATGCATTTCATGAGAGCATGTAATGAATGAACTGTTTTTATTGTTCCTCCTCTCTGGGCTCTAGAGCTCATCCCACTCCCTTGACCCCAGTTTTGCAGGTTCTGAGAGAGCTAGGAGAAGTCAAAGTCAGCAAGAGTACAGAGGACAGTTATGCATGCATGTATGTTGTAATAGGATAGTGGACATGATGTAATTGAAATATTAGTTGTAATGTAATAGATAGATATGTACTGTCATATACTGGATAGACTTATGCTTTCCCTAGTGTCACTGCTATAGTGTGATGTGTGATTCATCCCTTGTACACAATCCTGTTTTACGTTTCTTGATGAGAAATGTGTGAGTTAGGCTTAATGTATGGCTTCGATGAGATACCAGTGGGATGTGTTACAGATTGTGTTAATCCCTGGACCACATCAGATAGTAGTCCCTGGTACAGGCCCTGAGGGCCATTTCAGATTGACATTTCTGAGTAGCAGTGGTTAAGCCTACAGAGTTTTACAGGATTGTGAGTATTGTTTTATATTATGAATGGGATTTATCAGGTACACAGAGAGTATAGTTGGCTGACTACGGGTCCCGGCGGCCTTAAGCCGATCTGGATCCTAGTGCCAGTGATGGTTCGGACCGTTACTGAGGGGTACCGGTTTTCGGGTCGTTACACATACCTCCCAAGAAACTCTCCTCTGACTTTCAGAAAATTTGTTAAGAAGAGGGCGAGTCTTTAAGGAGTTTTATTTCACGGTTCAATGCTAAAACCATATAGGTGAAAGAGTTAAATCACGAGATAGTGTAAAGCACTGAAAAAGGGAATATACAACGTCAAATTTATAGATTCCTTAATTAAAAAGCCAGCGACGTATCAATAGTTGATAGACAAGGCTCAAAAGTATATCAGGTTGGGCGATGAAATCCAAGCATTGAAAGAGGACAAGTGGGCGAACCAAAACATAGTCAAAAGCCTGAGAAGCGAGGACATGAAGGAGATCACATGAGTTATCTCATATCTCGAAGGAGGGATGATCAAAGTAAGTGTAAAAATTATACTCCGTTGGATAATTTATTGACTCATATTTTAATGTAGATTAGGAAAAATGATTCAAAAATTGGTGGCTACCCAAACTCAACTCCGAGAAAGCAGAGAAACAAGACAGGACTAAGTACTATCATTTCTATGAAGATCATGGTCATACGACAGAAGAATATCGACAACTAAAGGATGAGATCGAGAGGTTGGTAAATGACGACACTCTTTGAAAATTCACAAGGAAGAGCAAGAAAGACAAGAGACCTGAACTCGAGGAAATAACTCTTGAAATCACCCCCAGATAGAGAGCCTGTGCGGGTCATACATGTCATAGCGGAAGGACCAGGAGATGATAAGAGAAAATAAAAAGACTACAAATGTAATTGCCAATTCGGTAAGTTGAAAAAGATCTCTTAAAAAGTCCCAGAGTTCATTCATTTCAAAGTTCTATAAGCTAGTCAAGTGGGAGAGCCAATTGATTCCCCACTCCCGGTAGATTCGTAACATAAGGGAATTTTTTCAATAATAAAGTTAACGAGGTATTTTCACATATTGTATTCTTAAAATTAAGGAGACAAGAAGAGGCCACAAGGCAGGTTTCACCAGACCAGGTCATAAGGCGGGTTCCGCTAGACTATCCCGGTGTTGGTCCCACTTAACAAGGCCACAAAGTTGGTTTTGCTAGGCCGGGTCACAAGAGGGATTTCGCCAGACCATCTGAGCATTGGTCCCACTAAACAAGATTACAAAGGTAGGTTCCGCCAAATCGTTTAGGTATTGGTCCCACTAAATAAGACCATAACGCGAGTTCCGCTAGGTCAGGACTAGTCAATCATAAAAAGATGATGGGCGAGTCTCACGTACTAATCTCCTATGGAAAATCCAAAGGCACGCCCAAGGTCCTAAGGCGAGTATAAGACAAGCCAAAAGAACAGGCAAGGACCCCAATAATCGAGGGCTTTTTACCAGGCTACGAGGCTGGTATATGTTAGGATACATATCCGAGTATTACCTTCTTTATTCAAAGATTTTCCAAATTATTTATGGACGGATTTTAACCCCTAACAATTCCTTAGAAGAAATGTGTTTAAAGTCCTAATTGAGGGCTGTGAATGAGCACAAGGCATAAGGATGCTCATTAAAAATAACGAGATATGAGAAAATAATTTTATTAATTATAAAATATTACATAGGAGGAGAATTATCTTCAGGTTCTTCTCGAGTCTCCATTACATCAATATTTTCTACATCTGCTACGTTATCAGGAGAGACCCAGTCGTTGGGAGTGTCTTTAGCATGCTCCCCCTCCTCTTCAATCTCATCATCCTCCTCCTCAGGGAAGATGTTGTCTATCCATGAAAAATCTTCAGAAGGAAACCGCTTTACCAACTCCTTTTTTACCGAATCTTGACCTTATACAAATATCTTCCCACCTTAGACCACCGTCTCTTGCAGCTCTACCTCGAGCTCAGCAACCCTGGAAGAAGCAGCCCGAGCCCCTTCAACTTGAGCCTGAATAGCTCCTTCACTTGGCGATGTAACAAGGCCACCTAATCCTCTACAGATTTTGCCCAATTCTCAAGGCCCAGCTTGGTAGCATTGGCCTCATTGAGATTAGCCTAGAGCTTATCCATGAAGTCCAATTCTTCTTCATGGGACCCTCGACCTCATCAACTCGAGCCTTTAGCCTCGAGCTTTCCTCAGCCAGGAGCCTCCTGTCTGTCTCTTTTGCGCCAAACTCTTGCCTCAAGCTTTGTGGTGCTCCTTAGCCACAAAGGCGCAAAGGGCACCCTTCAGGGCAGAGTGGATAGTATTATCAAAAAGCTCATCTATCTCGAGCTCATTTAAACGGTGGTGATCTGCAGGTTTCAAGGTGCTTTTGATTAATAGGAGACCTAAGGTAGGATTATCGAGGAGGGAAGGTGCCCAGGTTAGCGCCAATGCCAGGCATTGGATGCTCAGAGGCCAGGAAGATTCAACCCCTAAGCTCGCAGGAGTAGTGCCAAATGTGGTGGGGGCAGTAGGAGGAAGCTCAAAAGCTAGGATAGAAGCAGAAGCGCCCAGCGCAAAAGAATCAGGCTGAAGGAAAGCTGATTCTTCTACCACAGGTAGGGGTGGGGGAGGAAGAAGCATGAACACCTTTTTCGTATTGTGAGTGCACTTAGCAAGGGGACTGGCAGCCCCAATAATAGTCTTGCCTTTACCTTTGCGAGCAACATGCACCACTTTGGCAAATTTTCTTCTAGATTCAGCCATATCTACAAAAAGAGAAAAGTAAATAAGCAAGACCGTTCAAAATTTAAAAAAGGCAGAAAGAGAAGTATCCTGATTTCCAGCCAAAGAGGTGCCTTCCCCAAAGCTGGGAAAGCTTGGTTGTTGAGGACCTCAAGTCTAGCTTGCTTACAGATAGCTCTACCAAGAAAAAATGGCATTCCTCACCGCCTGGGTGATGTCAATTTTCTTTAGGGATGTTGCCCTCATTAAAAGAAAGGCCAAGGCCTTGTTCTCCTCCCTCCTCGGATGGACCCCATCTTTCTTCAATTTCACCCAATAGTGCCAGCTTGTTTGAAAGCGCCCGAAATCCCCCAGCGTTTAATGATGAAGGATAAAAAATTTATTTTTCTACCGCTTCAAGGAGGAAGGCATCCATCAAACAAGATCAAGTGCTTTCAACTGCTAAAGTACCAAAACACTTCATTTTTTCAAGTACCCAACTAGTATATCTGGGAGAAAAGCGCTACACTCATATTAATATGATTATTGAGACGGACGAACCAAATAGCTACCAAGATTCTCCAGCTATTATGATGCAGCTGAGCAACTAAAAACTTGTGGAATCGTAGGACGTCCACAAAAAAAAGGTCTAAAGGGAATCGAAGACCTGCCTTCAATTGCTCCTAAAAAATAATAGTAGTATCCTTTGCAAGAATCAAGTCACTTGCATGGATGCAAGGAGAAGGGGCAAAGACATAGAAAACTTCTTAAGGAATCTTATGGGTATCATAAAGACGGTCCACGTCACCCTCCGAGCGGACAGATGAAGTATCACTAATTAAGCCACTTTTATTTTTCAGAGCCTCCCTCAACGGAACAATAGGGGGCCGAGGTGTGGATGGGGCCGAGGCAGAACCTGCGCTAGGAGAAAAAGAAGTATTCCTATTCATATTGAAAAGAAAAAAGAAGCAAAAATTACTGAAAAGAGTATGAGCAGAAAATAAATCGCAAATAGTTCTCTAAAAGCAAAGGACCATAGGAGGTAGCAAAAGTGATTCTGGGGAAAAAGAAGGACCTTTATAAGACAATTTTTGACAGCAGGCTTTAAATGCGGTACGATAAGCAGAGCAGTCATCAGTGATGGGCTAGATAGGTGAAACGGCACGAGTGGCAAAAAGTCAATCTTAGTAGGCCACGTACCCCAGGACTCGAGAATAGCGAGCTCCTTCGAATCTAAAGAATTGAAGACTAGCGAGAGACCTTTGATGTTACATAACAACTACCCAAAGTAATCCGTGAGCTGTCACCACGAGATAGGCCTACGAAGCAAAGACCGGATAAGTAGGAAAGGCAGTCCATCCTAAGAAAGGAAGATCCGGACACACTGACACTTGGATTATTATCAAGACTCGCCCTTTCTTCAATAAGAAGAGTCTCGACACTAAGTTACCATTAGTAAGCATAGCCCAACATATCTCTATTATGCCTGTAATTACGGGATCACTCATCAATTAATTGGTGATATTCCTTATCAAGCAATTGGCCACATATTCAGATTATTAGAAAATTTTATATTCATTTCTACCCTCTTATAATATAGAAGGATAAGAATCACAGAGAAAAATGTACGCTATTTTCTAACACAAAAACTCTAAGTAATTCATCACATTCTCTTTACTTTTCAAGATATTGATTTGAATATCGGAGTGGCTGTTGTGGACGCCCACAATCACCTTACCTTTTCTTCCTTGCAAGTTCTAATCAATCACAATACAGTTTCATTTCGGTCACATCATCAATCTAGTTCCAATAACATCAATTCGTGGATGCATAAACTTAAAACATTTAAAAGAACAACAAATTCAAACATTAAGTTTCTTTTTAAGGGGTGATGGTTACAAGGAAGCAAGGAAGAAGACATATTGGCATGAAGTTGAGGAGATGTGGTTGAAGAAAGAGTGAACTCAATTGACTAATTCAAATCCATGGATAGATACATATGCCCTTTTTGCCTTAATTTATTCTTTTTAAATAATTCTTGTTTTAATGTCAAAACACAGTCCTTTAATATAAAGGTGTAGAAATAGGGCACAGGAAGGATTTTCTAACTGGTGACTTATTTAGAGATACTAAATTATATTTTGTATTTTTATTTTCATATTTAAATAGAATGATTTCATAATATTATGATATCAAATATTTTTTTTCTCAATAACATTTTATGAATTAAGTTTTAATATAGAATGTCACACACATATATATATGCTTGATTTGCTATATTATAAACTAATTGAGAGACTCTTTTTTTACATTAATTTTATAAATAATAGAACACTAAAATTAAATTGATAACCTCTTATTATTAAACAAAATGGTGATCATTACTAAGCCATTTTACCTAAATATATGACAACACAAAAGTTAGAATGGAAACTTTACAAAATTGGTAGGTAGTATTAGGATCATATATGCTTAATATAATAATAAATGTATCTATTAACTTAAGTAAAGTTTTATATCGAACTTTTTTTGAAGATTAATATAGAATTTAGATGTGAAACCTTTACGGTTCTCAATCAAATTTTTTGGCCATAGATGATTAGATTTTTATTGGAAGGCCCTGGGGTATCAAAAAACAAAGCAATTAAATAAGATCAGCAGGCATATCTACCAACCAATTAGGAGGAAGCTACTGGCTATAAATTAGCTGCTGAATTTGCAGATCTTCTGATCTTGTGACCAAAGAAAGGACAGCCTGAATCGATATCACAGTTGCGAAGAATAAAATTGTGTATATTTATCCTTAAGAGCTTCACTATGTAAACAGTTTGGCATTAGTTGAAAATAAGTAGCAAAAGAATCCGACCTTCTCACACCGCCTACAGATAGGCCCAAATTGTAGAGTTTTAATGTTTTTTTGTTTATTTATTTATTTTGGATTTATACATTAATTTATATATGAATCAAATATTTTATTTGAAAATATAAAATAATTTGAATTTTAAAAAATAAAATAAATATAAAAATAATATTATTGTTTAAAATTTTAAACTCAATTAATTGCACAAATTAATAGTTAATGCTTTATATATATATATATAGACGCACGTAATGAATGAATTTAATTTTGATTCCCAATTAATAACAGAAGTTACTATGAGATGTTGTATAAGTTGTTGGAGTGATTTTCCATCCTCTTTCTTTTTTCAGCAATTAAAATCATGCTTACTTATATTTGATCTACTATAAATTTAACAATCAATGAGGTTTAATATATAAAATTTGAGTGCATTGGGAATCACATATAGTTAAATACTATATAAAAGCATACATCAACATTCCTTTTACGTGTGAAATTACATGGAACTTAAAAGGAACACTCATAGGTTATACATAGGACCAAGTGCCTGCTCCCATCATCAGGCATCAGCATCACACAGTTCACAATTGAAATTGCAACAATACAAAGATGATCTAATTTGATGACCGTGTATGTGTCTGTATGTGTGTGGTGTGTGTGAGAGAGAGTTTTGGAAGGGAGAGCATAACTAACTTGGAATGAAGGTTGCGTAGCATTGCACAACAAAATATCATCATCACAGGCTTGAAGTTTGGTCTAGTAGTTTTGGTTGGTTGTTCATGGCCCTATCCCAACCAGCTTCACAACAGAATTTACAAGTATTTCCTACAACAACCAAGAATATCCAATTCTCTAACTAACGACTATAACCTCTCATACAAAAAGTTTTATTAACTGACCTTATTATCCCCAATTTTACTAATTATTGTATTTCCTTGATATATTTTATTAGTACTCCTCATTTATCAGTTCTCATCTCTCTTCTACGCCATTTTTTTTATCAGTTATATATTGATTATACATATCCCATTAGCATTTACTTAATCTTTACATTTCCCTTTCCCCATCAAGAAAAACAGATCAATGTGGGCCCATTAGCCTCTCCTGCTCACTAAGAGAGTGGCGAAAGTGGCACCTATGACCATAGGGACATGCTTCACCGGCAAGAACCATCCTGCAGACTTGAGTTTTGTACCTGGGGTGCCTTATAACGGGACGCAGCTCTGTAATCCCGTGAGCGAATTGGCAATGATCACCGTAAGGGCACGTACCAGTCTCCTGCCATTTGTTGCACAGCTCTGTCTTCCACATCCCTTGATTGTACACATCTAACTCCACGGCTGCGTTCTCCCTTTTCACTCCTCCTGGCACGCACACTCGCTGATGCAACTGCGTATGTACATGGTAATCAAAACCTTGTTATCCAAGGTATTGGTGGAATGACAAGAGTAGATTATAGAGCCATTAAAAAATTGGTATTGGCTATCTTCTGATATGCAATTGCGGAGAACCTATAGGCGAACTTAACAAGCCGGACTATAGATTTTTAGGGTAATCATAACTGAGGGTATGTACAGTTTAATACGGTGCGATAGCAACTGCCAGGGCTGAACAGGAAGAACCGGACGGCATTATAAGGAAAAAGAAGCCTAGTGATACTGTAACCGAGAGAAAGGAAATATTTAACTCACCGATCCAGAGACAAATTGATCGAAATGACTCGGAACCCGTTGCCGAGCTGAAGTGCTACTCTGACCGCCATTGCTTGCAGCGGCTCGATTCATTTTCAGATAACCACTAGACCGGACAGAAATGCTCTTCGGCAACGAGACTCGCTCTGTATTCCCGTCGAACCGGTTCGGTTCAACCATCTCGCGGCTGCTAAAGCGGCTTTGAATCGCAGCCTTGGAAGATAGACTGAGAAGCTTAACAAGCTCATTATTGGCGTATCTGAGATTGGTATTCTCTTGGCGAAGCGAGTCAATATCTTTGGTTAAAAGTTGGAGGCGAGCAAGAGAGAGATCGTAATGGTCGCAAAGCTCTTGATACTCCAAAATAAGACGCGCCTGGTGAAGGCGGTTCTCAGTATCGAAATCATCAATAGTAGCGGCGGAGGACGGGGAAGAGGTGGAAGAGGTTAGTGAAAACGAGAGAGAAGGAAGCGGAGATGGTTTTGGCGGCAAAATGGAGTGATACAATGTGGTGAAATTGGAAGCAAACTGTCGAGTACCAAGATGATCAGACGGTGGAGAAGACGCAATAGGCGGGGATTTGCATGGCGGGAAGATGGCTTTTGAATCCGATGGCGGAGACACACTTTTCTCCATTAGAAAGTACACCTGCAGCAGACCAGATCGATGAACCAAATAAGCGAAAGAGATCTAAAAACGTCGACGCATAGTGAGTGTCTGTGTTGATAGAGAGAGAGATCTATATATACGAGAGTATATGTGCGTGTTTTTCAAATTAGAAGGTTTGGGAGTGCTATCAAGAGTGGTTTAAAGCATGATTTTGAAGTTATATTTGAAGGAAGGTTTGATGATTGGCTGTTAATCGTAAAAAGAGAGTTGCTTCCTTATCACTACTTTAACTAACTGTGGCCCTTCTCCTCTTTCATTCAAAAACATACTAAATTGCGTAATGTCATTGCTTATATAATTAACCAACCATCTCTTTCTCATACCCATTTTTTCCCCTTTTATTTTTCGAAGTGTTAGGTGACAGTGACACCAAACTAAAGAGAGCTGATCGGATTTTCAAATCACCCTTGAAGGCTGATTAAGAAGACAGTGAAGAAATTATATATATGCTTGTGTTTGTGTCGTAATAACTAGGGTTCTAAATTTCGCCCAAAAAAAAGAAAACCTAGGGTTCTAAATTTTGCTTATACAATTGAAGACTTGAAGCTGATGTTATGGGTCCTATAGTTGGGCTCAGCCGGTTTTAAATTGCTGGCCTTTGAACCCACATGTTGGGTTTCTAAACCTAACTCCGAAACCTTGCTGGTAAACTCCGCCTCCGAATTATCTTTATGCCCCCGTGTTGGCTTTTTGTTATTGATCCAATCATTTAGTAATTGTCTCAGCTTTTTAATATAAAATATCTGAAAAACTCGTAAATGAAAATTAAAAAAAATCAATTCCTTTAATTATTAAAGGGCAAGGCTTTTTTATTTTTAACTTTTTTTTAAAAAATATAATATGTTTATAACGAAACAAGCATGTTCAGTACTTAATTAGTTACTCAGTGAAAATTCAATGCATAAATAATTATCAGAATTATCAAAAATTCCATCTATTATTCTTCATTTGAAATTAAAAAAAAAAATTCACAAAAATTTAATTAATTAATTTTTTTAACAATTCTATTGTGTTGGTATGAAAAAATTTAATTTTTGAAAAATTAAAATCATGAATAATTTTTTAAAAATTCAAATATTTATATGAATTTTGAGATTCAATATAAGCTTTTCGATTCTAATAATTTAGTGTAAGTTAACCAAATAATTTTAACAAATCGACTTCAGTTCAAAAAAAAAAAAAACAAATCGACTAAATTGATACATCTAAAATATATGTAAAAAAATTATTTCATTCGTTGAAATATTATTCATTTGTTTTATTTTTTTATTTTCTTTTATCATCCTTACACAAATTCTTTCTCCTTTTTATATATATATATATAATTTTTATTATCCATTAAAGTCAATTTTTGATAATTTCGATTTCTAATTGACTATAATTTATCAATTTTTTTTAAAAAAAATTGGTATTAGATCACAAAATACGTAAAAAATGTTGTTGGGTATGAGATTGACATTGGCCAAGGTTAAATCACCAGCAGGGATATGGGTCGAGTGTTATGACGGCAGTCGGAAGGAAGTTTCGAGATTTCTCAAGCTAACCTTGATTTCGGTCGGAGGATAGTTTCCTTTCGTTTTGTTTTTATTTCTTTGTTTCCTAAATAATTAAAAATAAATAAACTATAAATTAAATTCCAGCTAACTAATTTCTTTTCTGAATACACTTCAGTTGACAAAAAAAAAATTATTACAAGGAATAAGAAGCATACAAGGCATCCCAACCTTCAATTGGATGATTCAAGAGCAATCAATCCCTAATTGAAGGAATTAAAATCCTAAAAATTATGAAGGCAAAATAAGATGACAGCTCTACAGTCTACACAGGGATAATCAAATCCCAAACCTCACTTAGTTGCCTTCAAGGCCTTATAGATCTCATAAACCAGCCTCGCTTCAAATTCTTCATTAGAATAAGAAGCAGCAATAGCAGCCTGCCTAGCTTTTGGAATTCGTTTATTTCCAAACACTTTATCATCATTCAAGAAACCGACACTCCCTGCTAAGTTAAGCATCATATCAACATAAGCATTCTTTACCTTCCTCACAAGCTTCAATGGAGAAGCAGCTGCGATCTTTAATATTTTCAGCTTCGGTCTGATCTTCCAAGCAGATCTACGTGGCCTACCACCTCCAAATCTCACCATTTTCGTATTCTTTCGGCCAGTTAGTCCGCCATCGAGCTTCTGGTATCGCTTTCTTCTCCAGTATCTCCTCCAGTTGCCAGTAAACGGTGTAGACATGAGGTCCATGTCCAGTGAGAGAGAGAAAAAGAGGAGTTGAGTTGGAGAGTTGAAAAGAAGAAGCTTATTTTTCAGATGAAGAGCTGATCAATCAATGATGTGGTGGCAGGTTTATATACCTTCACGAGGGCATTGAACTATGGAAGCGAATAATAGCCACACAGAGCCGGGTCAACAAAAGCCTGTTGGGCCATGTAATTCAAATATTTGGAACTTGGTCAGATCTTATCAAATTTATTTGTTTGACTTTTTATGCTAAAAAAAAAATCATTACATCATGTTATTAATTATTAGATTAAAATAAAATCCTTAGCAAATCACCTAGTATTATTTAATTAGCATTTGGTTTTGTAGATGTTTGACCATATGCAGCATACGGGCCCCGACTCGAACTTGCCGCTAGACCGGTGAATAGTTCGGGTTGAGTTTGAGATTACGTTGAAATTGATTCAGTTTTAATTTAAAATTTAAAATTAATTTAAATTGCAAATTTATTTAAATCTTCAATTTCAATGGCCAAATTTAATTATCATGATTCGAAAGCAGATCAAATCAGACGCTTGCCAGATCTATTTGTAAGGAAAATGCTCTATTAAGATTAAAATTTTCAACAGCTAAAAGTTTAGAAGAAAAAAAAAAAAAGGAAAGGTTATTTATTAAGTTGAGTAGGGATAAAGCAA
Source organism: Manihot esculenta (assembly GCF_001659605.2). NCBI lineage: Eukaryota > Viridiplantae > Streptophyta > Magnoliopsida > Malpighiales > Euphorbiaceae > Manihot > Manihot esculenta. The sequence continues at coordinate 5,498,897 of NC_035162.2, read as the reverse complement.
TAATTCTGGCTTGGCAAGCAATTTAAAGAAATGAAATAGTCAAAATCGACAAATAACAAAGGCATTAGCAGAAAGCAACGTCAAGCCAACTCCCTGATTAAAGAACTAATATAAATGGTTTCTAGTTTTGTGGAATCAGGGATCGTTCGGCTGAGGATGTTATCACACACTAATTAAATATTTATTTTTTTAATGTGGAAATTAAATTAAATATTTAATTAAGGGAAGAAGCCAGAAGGGCAGGGGAATTTTTAATATCACATGAAACAAACGAATGCAATACGTGCGCTGGCACGCAATTTTAAAAATAATCCTCCAAAAACGAATTAATCGAGTGCTTAATTAAATATTATTTTATTCATTTTTCTTCATTGTAACTCTACCGATCCAGTGATATGTGGTCGGATCCGGGCCCATGGTCGAGATTCCAATAATTCAGACCCGAATTGAAATTATTCGCTGCTGCTTCAATATCTTGCTCTTGTCTACTTGACACAGGCACAGCGATTAATGAATAATCTTATCCTTTTCCTCATCTTGCATCCATGAAGACCAAATCTAAACACGGTAACACGGAGGATTCAACCCTCATTTGGAACTGGAAAGCGAACGACTTCACTAACAAGAAGAAGAACCGTGGAAAGCAATTTCCTGTAACTGAATTCCTCCAAGATAACTACCGGAAGATGGAGGAAACAGTGTTAGGTCCCGGAGTTGGTACAGGGATTGGATGTGGCGTTGGGGCGGGCTTCGGTTTGGTTGGTGGTATCGGTTATGGTGGCTGGCCGTGGAACCATCTCAAGCTGGTGTTTGGGGTGGGCATGGGCTGCGGTATTGGAATCGGGTTCGGGTATGGGCGTGGACTTGGCTATGGTCGTAGCTGGGATTCCTTGCGTTCTCAATTGGATAAGAGGAAGTCAGCTTCTGGCAACAAAGGAACTTGGCGAGGTAACATCAATTGCCGATTTTTCGTTTATTGGTTGTCACTTTTAATTTTTTGTTATTTGGCTGTCATGGGATTGAATCTTTTGACAATTTAATTCTGAAAACCATTCGAATTTGGATCAGTGCTGGGATATAAGGATTTCATTTCTCCTTAAATCTTTTTAGAACATGGGAGAATACATAACTAGGAAGCTTTACTGGACTTTATATTGCCACCATTCCTTCAGATTCCCTCATCTAATTCTTTGCATCTTTGCTCTTCATTTTAAGGATTTCAATAGCATCATTCTTTGAAGAAGTATTCTTTTTGAGGAAGAACACCAGACATCGTAGGGTACTGCAAAAGAGGCGGCATTGGTTACATAAGCGAAGGAAAGTAGCTCAACCAGGGAGTAACATTGTTCAACATCTCCCAAGAGCATAGGTATATAATCTATTCAGTTTAGGAAATTGAGAATCATTACTTAGTGCGGCTTCAGATGATCAGATTGAATTTGGTGTTAGTCAACGTTGTTAGCGGCTAGCTCCCCTAAAAATATGGATTGAATGGAAGACTCTTAACAGTGGCTGGGCAGTTGAATAGATTGTTGCCCGGTTGAATGTTCATTGCCATTGTTCCTATGTTTGTAGGCCTGCAAATTTATCACCAATGCATTGAGTTTTTGAAATGATTCCATTTTGACTTGGATTTGTTTGCTTCACAGTTTATGTTTCTTTGATTATGGTTTTGCAATTTAGAGTCTAGCATACCCACAAGTAGCTTCAGTTCATCCTCTTGAGTAACTGTTGATGCGATTATCCAATGGAGGATACTTGGCACTAAATTGTTTTGGGCAAATCTTTGAGTTAAGCAGGATCCTTCTGGTTACCCGCGAATTGTGAAGGATGTGATTATGGATTGTGCGGTCTTTGCTTGCTAGTTGCTCGTTAGGTAGATTCTGAGAACGTGCCTAACCTTTTGGGGATGCACAGGCCATGCTCTGGCTTGACATGCTTCCCACCTTGCTTTGGACCAAAAGATTGATAATGCATAAATCAATCTACAGACTTCTCACTCGTACACTTTTCTCTCTTTTTAAACGGAATCTCAAAAGCAAATATAAAAAATTTAATTAATCTCACAAAAGACATTACCTTGTAATTCACCCATGTTTATTAGATCACTTGTACAATCATGGCTACAAGTTTACTACTAATACAATGGTATCATTTATTCTCCCGTCACATATTCCATGGAAAAAACAATAAAACAGCGTATGTAGTTCAAAGGGAAACTTCTATTAATGCGTCACAAACTTGTTATAAAATGTTGGTTTAAACTGAAACTCGCCAGTCCTTTAGTCGCTTTTTATGGCTGCCAAAAAGTTTCGGAAACAACTTACCGCAGCTCAATGTACTGCCTATTCCGGACTCTGATAGGCAACAAGTCGCAATCTTGAATTTCCTCCTGCTAGTCAACGAGAAGTCAAGCCCAACTCCTTAGCCTGAGACTTTATGTGTCTTGTGAAAATTACTTCCTTCCCCGTTCTACGTCTTCCATTGGCAAACTAGAGCTACGAGCCAGATGTAGTCCCATGAATCCATTACTTTCACCTTCTTCATTCTCAGCTTCAGCCTCCATTGTCTCTGAATTTCCCAGATTTATAGCATTGGATGCTTGTATGCGTGACTCCTCCAATACCTGAAAGTATGCATAAGGTCCCCAACCTGCACGGATATATACAGAAATCTTAGAAGATCGTGACATCACCATTGAAGGAAAAACATAGCAATAAGGTAATCATCTATGTCATTTGATCATGTCATGGGCACTAAGACCACTATTGAATACACCCACAAGCGTTAGAATATTGTACAACTTGGGAATGTATCAGTTTCACATATTGCAAATAAAAACATGGCAATCCAATATGCAATTTTAGGCTAGTCTGTTTTAGACACATGCCACATTGGCATATCTGGCAATGATTTAGCTTTGGTTCATTAGAAGCCTCATTGCAGTTCTGACGCCCACACCTCATGGTATTAGACCCGTATTTGTGATGCCCACCTGGCTTCAAACTACAAAAATAATTTAGTTTAACTATTTTGGGCTTACTGATGTGGGACTAATTCCAAAAGTGATGGGCATTACAGCAGTCCTTGAGGCTCTTAGTAATGAGCATACCATTTTATCACAGAACATCAAATAAATGAATCAGCAATTTCCCAGTGTCCATCAACTTAATTTGAGGTTAAATAAATCAAGAGAAGGCATACTGACAAGAAAACTTAACAGGGAAGATGCCTTGAAACAAATGGATTTGTTCCTTAAAAACTTTGTTCCTTATCAAACAATCTCATCCAACTAGTCCTATATATGTGCTGGGGGCTGGAGGGAGGTTGTCAAAAGCACCAGAAAATGGCTGCTTTAACATGTATCGAACAGAAATGTATTCAAGACTCCATGTATTTGTGCAAGATACCAGATTTTTATTGGCTCCCAGTGTACTAATTGCACGTGTCCTAAACACATTGAAAATTGTGAACAGGGTAAGCAAAAGAACCAATTGCCTAGGTCAGAGTAGCAGACAAAATGAACAGCGCATACATCTTGATGCAGTCAGGAACCTGTTATAAGTTGAGAAACTATATTGTTGAAGAAAATATGCAGCACAAGATAAATGGATTTTGCTTCAATCAATTTCAAGAAAATTTCTTCTTCTCTCTTTCTCTCTTTTTTTTTAAAAAAAAATTCTGGGAGAAAAATGGTGGGGAAGAATGAATAGAACAGGTTCCTTGTTCCACCATATTGCATAATACTTATAAAACGAAGTGCTGCAAGGACATTAATGATGCACTTAGCACTAGTGCAAGACATCAACTGAACACCAAAAACTGAGAAATCCTTGAGGAGCATACCTTGAGGATGATATGGCGGAGGGAAGAACTGCAAATAACAAAATGTAGCCACTACAAGCCCTGTAAAAGGTTCCGCTTCAAGAGTCACTAAAGTTCATTGTTGATAGGACAGTAAGTACTTTCATCTCAATGACTAAGATGACGGCATGAAAAGGCACAAACCTAATAGACCTCCAGCAAAGACATCCTGCCAATGATGCCAGTAGTCATCCACTCGAGAAATGCCAACAAGACAAGCAACTAGTAGTGGCAGAAAGACAATGCATAGCTTTGCAACATGGCCTCTGCGGTCAAATGCTTTTATTTTTCCAGATAGGTAGAGAGATAGGAAACTCAGGCCAGCAAAGGACCCTGACAATACAAACAATTGTCATGGAGCCAGAACAATAACAAAAAATTAAAAAAAAAAAGGAAAAAAAGAAAGAAGAGCATATTCGACTTTATTCTACTTATTTTGTGGCTTCTCCAAGCAAAGACAATGGCAACATACAGATTAAGATATTGTTTAATTAATATTCAGTTTACACTAATATTAATATCCCATGAAGAGTAAAATTCCACTTAATTGTTAATATATTTCTTTTCTTTTTGGTCAATGAAAAAGAGTGAAAAGAAAAAGAGACTTACATGAGGTGTGTCCACTTGGAAAACTTTTATGTCCTTCCTTAATAATATTTTTATCACCGTGGCATATGACATTTCCCAATTGATCATAAACCTGAAAAATTAATAGATATTAGCTTCCGCAATCCAAATGAACTGAATAGCAGAAGGTCCATACGAGCATACATCCTTTCCGTCTGGGAAACAACGCCAAAAGAAGTCAGGTCTAGGCCGACCAACAGCATTTTTTATTGAATCGGTAATGACAGCTGTCACTAGAACAGAATAAAAGAGGCCTGCACTCATAAAAACATCTTGTGCATTAGGTAGTGATAACCGCAACTGATAGCATGATGGAAATTTTAAGAGGTACAAAACAAGGAAATGGAAGATATTATTACCTAGTATGGCATGGTGGAGATCATAGATGTCTCTCCTACGAAAATAGATAATGAGGAAAATAACCATAGGCAAAATAACGGCATATATCTAATTATCCAAAAAAGAGAAACCCCATCAACGTTGTTGCTATTTTTGTTTTATTTGTAAATCTAGGTTTTTATCCATATAATATTTGACAGGAAACTTACAGGGACAGCCCAAACAGGCACTGTATTACTTTTGAAGGGGTACTTAAGATCCGACATCATATCCTTCCCAACAAACCGATAAAATGGATGAATAACATATAGAATGACCTCTATCACCACAAGAACTAAAAGTATAAGCCAATCATGCATGTGTGTCCTTGCAACTGTAACCCCATGGGACATCACAGTATGCGAACCAAGCTGAACTTCCCTCATCTTGTTCTGCTTGATGTATACATGCAACAATTTACAGCAATTCAATAAAGAGTGTAAGTTATGTAGAACACAACAAAATAGTTGATAAAGAGGAATGACAACATTTCTCAAATTTTTGCATTAATTCTCAAAATCAATAACAATCATCAGAATCTCTCCCAAAACGCCAACATGACATGGGTATTTGTAGTATGATAACTATCATATTAGTAATATGAATAGAAAATAGGACTCGCAACATAAGTAAATAACCAATATTAACTAGGAAAACAATATGCTTAATAACTTCGATTATTCCTAAATTCATAAATAATAGAGATCTAACCTTTCTAATTTACAGTGAAAAGATAAATAAAAAATAATTCCTAAATATCTTGCTTGACCATATCAATAAGCTCCTAGTAAAATCATAATGGAAATTCATTCTATGTATGTAGGGATGTAGATTAAGAAAAGACACAACAATGTTTGAAAATCAATTTGGTTTTGTTAAGAAGATCAACCACGATCAAGAATACCAAACCTCAAGTAGAGTGTGCATCTAAAGTGCAAGTGGAGAAGATAGAGATGCAAGGAGAGGTAGAACTGTATGGGCAAAAAAGCAACAGAAAGAAAGGTGGAAGTAGATTAAGGTACACCTGAGATCGTGAACCAAACCGATCAAACAATTTCAGTTCATGAACCAGACTATAAACACTTAGTAAGGGGGTCAGTTATGGGCCTTCTCCATTGCATCAGGATTGGAACCGGCCTGATAAAAAAATATTTTTTTTCTTGTCTTTTTTATAAATATATTCATTAATTTGTTTCCCTTTAATTTTTTACTATAGAAACTAAATAAATAATGTATTATAAATCTAAACTTTATAAATTTATGTATTCTAATGTATAAAATATTAATATTATTGTAGTTTTAAAAAATTTTGAACCAATGTCGAACTGGAACAAAACCGTAAGTTTGAAATGAAACCGTTTCGAATGGGTATCATTTCAAGCCAAAACCAGTTCGAGCTGTGAATCCCAATGAACTGGCAGTTCCAGCTTGAGATCATACCAGAATAGGCCTATGGCTAGGTCTAGATTAGGGCACTTGGTGCAGAGTAATTCGAATGTACTAGACAGCAGGGGCATATATGGGAAAGTTCAAAGTAGTGCTTTTTTTTTCTGATAATTAACACATTCAGATTGGGATCTCTTGGATGCCACTATTGACTATCTACATTGAAAATGACGTATAAAAGGGGAAAATATCAACCACAAACCAACATTTGACTAAAGTTTGAATTAGTTTTTCAATCAGCATAAAAGAAGAAGAAGAAGAAGAAAGGCATGAGGAAATATATAATGCGTGTCTAGTTCTAAAATGGTGCTTATATGTACGAAGCCTCAAATTGGCGATGAACATAAGATTCATTCACACCTCAAAACAAATCATAAGAGTAAAACTATACCTCTTTATCCTTGTGTTCTATCAGTGCAAGGTCAAGAGTTGAAAATGATTGGCAGGTATTTGCAGTAATCTCCAGCCTCTTCGTCGATGCGTCCTAGATAACCCCAACAAATCAATACTTAGGGAAAAACCAATATCATGAATACCGCCCTAAATAAATAAATTTAACCTCAGGTACAAATTTTACTTTCAAAAGTTGTTGGACATATTTTGGTTCTCGCTTAACAACTTTTGAGATTAAATGAAGTTCTCAAAAGGAAAAATAAGAAAAGGTGCAAATTGCATTAACTTGCATGCTACACTAAATTACAATTCTATATTACATTACCATGAAAAAACTTATTTAACAATGTCAAATGTTTTTATTTGATATGGTGCATTACTTGCATAACATACTTTATATACATTAACTAGTACTGGGTATAAGGGCAGAGACAAAGGCTGAAATTACAGTATTACATGATCCACCCACGACTCGGATCATGAACATTTCATGGCTCATCAATCTGTAAAATACATAGGAAGCAAAGCTATTTGCTTGTTAGCTTCCTTAAAGTACTGCTTAGAGACACCATCAAGTTTCTTCAAACTGTGAAATGCTTACAAACATACTAACAAGTAATGTATAAATAGCTTAGATTCATTCCGCAACAGTTATCAATGTACTTTAACACCCTCTTTTCCCACCCTCGAATGTCAAACCATGGAAAATCCTGGAAAAAATGACAAGGTTTTCATTCTTTTCAAACAACACCATGATATCAATATCAGGAAAGTGTCATGACCTACACCAATTAATCAAGGCCAGACTACAGCTCAGAATCTTAGCCCACAAGGCGAGCATGGATTCTAGAGGTGGATCATACGACTCCTAGAGATGACTCCCACAAACTCTCCACAGTGTAACACTTAGTCTGGCAATCAGAGTGGGAGGTTGCTTTGATACCACTATGATGACCCAAACCTGTGGGGACTACTAGTCTAACAACGGGGAAGGGCTGAACCTCACCACATTGTCCAAAAGTTAACCCAAAGTGTCTTTCTGATGTGAGACTGGGGTCTTACAAAAGCTGAAGATAAGTTTTTCAAATATGAATGGTACTGGCTACAATTAACCAAGGTTATCAAACTTTCCACAGGCAGTGTAGTTGCTTGCTGCATTGCTTCCCAAAAATAGAATTTAGTTCACAACAAAACATAGCACTAGCTAAAATTAAAACTGTTAACTGGCTCTACCATGTAGCTGATCCAGCATTACTGCTCTGAATTGCTATTCTACCTAATAAGCTGATAACTAACTAACTAAATATCCAAAAGTGTTTTCCACATATGCCTCCAATAGCTATACTTGTCAGAGTGCAGGGGGAATTGGCATTAGAGAAAAAGTTAAATTATTAGAGACAATTGCTGTTTAAGGAACCTGTACCCTTTACTTCCTCATTGAGCATTTCTCAACAGATGACTTATTTTAAGTATTTGTTAATAATGCTGAGTTTGCAAGAGAGAGTGGTACTTCGAATTTTTCACATAAAAAAAAGGCCAGACATGGAAATTTAAAGAAATGGCATATAACTAATATGGTCAATCTGCCATGTGCAAAAGGAAAAGGTGAAATAACCAAAATCAGGAAGTTAAAAGTATGATTAAAGATTTGTTGCTCATTCAAGTTATTTGAAAAAACTCCAAATTCTCAAAATAGGGCACAGCATAAGCATCATTTGAACAAATTTAAGGGCCACTGCCTACTGCAAAGGTAAAATTTTTGAACTAATGGAAGGGCCATAGACTACTGCAATGGAGCAAATTATAAGATTTGACTATCTAATAAAATATTGTACATTCAAGATCTAAGGGCTGCAACTTCATGCTATAAAGTGCAGGGGAAAGTTCTATTTCTAGGTTATATTCCTCATTATAATCATAACCAGATATAGAGCCCTGTTCTTTGGACGAATTTCAACATGCCACAAAGGAACGTGACTGGAGCGTATATTCAAAGTGCTAACATACAAAATTCTTAATTCCATTTGGGAAAAGAGCAAATCTAAACTAGTTATTGGTGAAATAAACGATTGAGGAAGCATTGTTCATATCCTGCAGGGACTAAATTGCAATTCGGTGCTTATTAATAGAAGTATTAATTAAAATCAAATTATTTCACAGTTTAAAAATGATATATGCTTTAGGATCAGTAGACTGTTATGCTCCCCAGAATTTTTCCATATCATCAATATATTTTGCAAAATCGCGACTTCTAGCATATAATAATATATTTCACAGAAGAAAGACCAACGCATGATGAAATGAACCCATTTACTCGATCTAACACTATTACTTTTGGAGTAATGAAAAAAGGACTTAGAATCATTGGTACAACTCGGACAATTCCAAGGGCATCAAAAAGAACAAACCATATCCAACTTGACAGCTAAAAGGCTAAAGAAAAAGGGGAAAGTAAGAAGCTTCTTCAAAAACCCAACTAACCTTAAAGATGCCCATAAAATTCTTGAAGCAAGAAAGAGATCTGAAATCCCTCCAAGGCATTGGTATCAGCCAACGAAAACCACGCAAAAAATGCGAAGGTTAGTGGCATTTTTTCTAGTACCACTCAATTATACCCCAAAAAGTGGCCAAAATATAGCACAGGAAGCTTCGTAGAGCAAGGTTCAAATAATGCAAATGCAAACAGAGTCTTATCCTTAACTAGATGAATAGATGGAAAATAATAGAACGAAAAATAGTAATAAACATTTTTGAGAGAAAATATAAAGTAATTAAGAATGTAGAAGAGAAGAAAGTTAATTACCAGGGCGTGTGGATTTGACGATGAAGAAGAAATGGCGTGCTTACTGCTTAGAGGTCCCAACTCCAACGAGAGGATAAGTTTCCGCCAACTGTTAAGTGTGGTCTTCAGTGAGTGAACAAGCGCTGCTGAAAAGTCAAAATCCCTCGCAACTCAAATTTATTGATTAAATGCTAATTTTAAATTATTTGATTTTATTAACTTTCATATCAAATAAATCAATTTTCGTACCAACTTAGATTTTTTTTCTATAAATGTATATGGTTATTTTCGTTTAAATTTATTTAAGTTGGGTACGCGGCAAGTTTTTTAAATGAATTTGAGTGATTTTAAGTTTTATTATTTAATTTTTAATTTTTAATTTTTATTTTAAAATAATAATTAAATAATTAAATGATGTCATTATATTTATAAGAAGAAAATTATGCCATTTTTTTAAAATTAAAAGCTTATTTGAATTTACCTTGACCAATATCTTAAAATTTAGGAAAAAATATTTAAAAAATTATGTGGGTTCATTAATTTATTTTATGTTAAAATATATAATTGATTTTGAGATAATTTAATTCTATATTAAAATAATATTTTATAATATAAATTTTATATTAATATAAATTTAAAAATTATCATTATAAATAATATGATATTATATTATGAGATATTATTTAAATATAAAATTAAATAAATTTAAGTTGTGGTGGACCAAAAATCTACTAACAAATTGTGGTGGGCCAAAATATATTATTCGGAAAAAAAAAAAAGACACAAGAGGAAAGTGTAGTAAAAATTATAATGCATATCCAAAAAATGACGTGTCGTAAATCGTTACTTGCTAAGCAACTTGGAAAGATGATTGTCAGTTCCGTCTAATAAATACTTCCACTTGCCCTTTGTCAACTCTTGCATTTATTAGCAGCACCGTCACCACTAGCATCTCACCGCTGCCGCCGTTCACATGGAACCTCCACCTTCTTCTACAACTAAGCTCCGGTTAATGTGCAGCTATGGAGGGCACATCATTACCCGACCCAATACCAAATCTATCTACTATGCTGGCGGCGACACCCGCATCATCACCATCCCCACCACCTCTGCCAATAATCTAACTCTTTCTTTTCTCACCTCCCACTTAGCCACTGTCCTTCACATTAGCTATCCCTTTACTCTCAAGTACCAGCTTCCCGATCACGATCTTGACTCGCTTATCTCCCTTTCTACAGACGAGGACCTACTTATTATGCTCGATGAGCACCAGCGCCTCTCCCCTACTCCTTCTCGCATCAGAGTTTTTCTCTTCCCTGTGAAACCCATTTTCACTCAGCCTGAATTAACTCAGTTGAATACCGGTTCTAATATGGGTGAATTGTCTGGGAACGAGCTAAGGCATCCCAAGACGGAGAGTTGGTTTGCAGATGTGTTGAAGAGCGCCAAGATTATGCAGAAGGGAGGGGTAGGGTTTGGAGGGGAGGGGCAGTGTGATGGTAACAATGTTGCTTGTAGTGGGGCAGAGGTGAGTGGTGGTCTTTGTGGGGCGGAGTCGATGGTTTTGGAGACGAATTCATCATTCGGTTCGACTTCTTCTTCTGTTTCTTCGTCGAATTTGCCCGCTAAGGTTCAGGTTGAGGATAATTTAGCTGGGTCTTTGGATAACAAGGTCAAGTTGTCCACTTCAGAATTATTTGCAAGGTATGCTTTAGAAATTGTTTGTTTCTTCTGCTGATTGTTCCAATTCCTTGTTTTTTTTTTTTTTTTCAAGTATCATTTCTCTGGTTAATGAAAAGATGGAGTGGTGGAGAGAGAAGCAATTCGAACTCACGAACATTTAAAACGATGCTATGTTATCTAGTTAGACCCATTTCTGTGGAGGATTGAAATATTAGGTCCTTGGTTTGGTTGATTAACATTTTCTTTTATGTCCTTGGATGGGCTTTTTTTTTTCCGAATTTTGTGACATTAAATCGAAGTTATTTTGAGCAGTGGCGAGTATAACAGGTTGTCTAATTTGCTGTTGCAGTGGCAATAGTGTAGCTACTGCTGTTTCTCATCCACAGACTGGGACTTATCAAGACTCAGTTGCCTCTGTTCCTGCTATGGAGAATACAAATTCTTCCCCCCCATTAGAATCAGAGGGTAAAATCCTTGATCCTCGAACTGGGGTCGAGACGCAAAACATGGTTCACGTTTCTGGATTTCCATTGTCTCTCCAATTTGATAAACCACAAGTGCAGTTTGTCCATGCAGCTGCACCACATCACTTACCGCAGAACCAATCTGGAATGGTGCCAGTAACTCCATATTGTCTGATGAATTCTCCAGTCCCTCAGCAGCAGATGTATTACCAGACCAATCAACCACACCCGATATATGTTGTACCTGTTGGGTATCCTTACAGATTTCCTATGCAAAGCAGTTTGGTTAATCCTGCAAATGTTTGTTCTACTCATCCTCCGCCACATCCTAATCCTTCTCTAAACCCTGCTCAAATGGCTTACAAGGTTGCCGCTGCTTCACCTGCGCCCGAGTTGGGCTCACAAGTTTACAGAATGATACCAACAGCAAGTCCACTTGTTAATGCACCACACAATGAAAATCATCAACAAGCTGAGGGTCTTCCTCAAATGAATCTCCAAGCTCAGTCCATGGGAACTGCTAATTATACTAACGAACTTGATGATGACCCTGCCCGCTCACAGATATATAAATCTCAGCCTCCACCTCCTACGTTGCCTTCGCGCTACCGAACAATGACCAAAGCCACACCAATCTTGTTATCAGAGGCTTTGGCACAGTTGCATACAGAAAACATAAAACAACAACCGTAAGCCTCACAGTCACCATCTGTGGACTGAACAATTTTGGATCTGAGTGCTTTTGGTAATTTTGAACTTCCCTTGGATTTTCAGTTTTGTTGATATTATGTGTGTTCAATTTGTAACAGAAGTAACAATATGGTTTTCTTACCCTTATGTTTCATCTATCTTTGCCTTGGTTACTTGATACGGATGTTTCAGATAATACAAAAAGCGTGTAAAAGGTTTGGTGCTTGTTAAAGAGATTGTGCAACTTTAAATTAATCTAAGCGAAGTTCTTCAATTGCATATTGTTTGAAGCTCATGAAGTATCATTGTGTATGGAATGTTAGTATCCATTTGCTATGTTTTAAGTTTGTATTTTATGGAATGCATGATAATTAATCTTGTGAGCATTCTTGAAAGTATTTCAAATATTCATGTCATGAGTTTTCATGTGTGGATTGTGCAGAGATAGTTGATTTTTTTTATTATTATTTTTTTTTGGCTGTTTTTGGTGGTGAGGGAAGAGGAGAAGGGGGAGTCTGCATGGTAGGATGAGGGGGAGTCACATTCATAGACATGGTAAACTCTATCTTAGTGTTTGGTTAATTGCAAGCAAACTTGTGAGCTTGTGTAGTAGGACCAATTGCCTCAAACCAACTTTTGTTTTGTGGTGGTGGGCCTATGACCAATTTTCTCTCTATTTACAACGTATATTCGTTATAGACCATTATCATACACTCGGTTTTGTGAAACTAAATAATATCATTGTTCCTTAATGGGCACTGCACAGGAAACTTTTTGTTTCCAATTATGCTTTGCGGCCATTGCATAGGGTTTACTATTATTTCTATTTTGAATGTGAATGAGCGTGTGTTACAATGCTTGTAGGACTGTTTTTAAGACAAATTAGTTTCCTCTTCTTTTTTTGTTATGATTCTTGTTCTGCATAATAGACTTTATGATACACTTAATGGCTGTTACATCACCATTCATCTCTAAATAGTTTAAACCATTGTCTATAATTTTATAAGGAGTTGGCTTCACTATTCAGAACTTTTTTTCCTTGAAAGGAAATTTCTGTAAAATTTGTTGGAAATAATATTGAATTCAAATATTTTTTAAATTTTGAACCTCCTTTTCAATTTTTGAAATCAAATTTTTAAAATCCTTTTCAATCTTTTAAATCAACGAGTATTTTTATCGAACCTTTAAATTAAATCCTCTAGGCATGATAAATCATGGATTTTGTATCGGAACTGTTGAATGAATATGTTGACTGATAATTGGATGCCTCTCATTTTTGTAGGAATTAACAAAAATGAACTGTTCAATACTAATTTAGAATGATAGAAGCTGTAGCTCAGAGTCGAATATTCTAGGCAGGTAGTGGCAAGCTGCTTAACACGAAACCCATCCGACAAGACACGCACACCGCAAATTGGTAGTGGAGACTGGACAATGCACCCATTGCAGAAGGAAACGAGGAAACACCAAATCTGTTTCTTCAGAGGATGTGATGATTTCCTCAAGTGAACGAGGCTACTCTTTGCAGAGTCGGGCATAATCCTCATTGAAGGTCTCTTATCAGAACTTATGTAAAAACACAGGCTAGAGCGATGTCAAGTACTGCAACCATCTCATCTTTCTTGTCCAAAGCATGTACTAAGAAAGGATCCTACACGTCGGAGAGTGGTTTGACTCGGGCTCGAAGCTGAAACTATCGACTCAATTCTGATAGACCTATCTGCATGAGACCGGCGCTGAAATAATCCACAGTAAAATCACTCCGCATGATAAGCATCCCACTTCTGTGATGGCTTCGAGGCTTTTGAGGCATGGGGAGCTTCATTGGAAGAAATAGTTGGCCTGAATTTATTGGTGTGAGCGCACAGGCGTGCCATGTGTTCTAAATTAACCAGTAGTGGTTCTTCAGCTGTGTAAGCTAGACGATTAGGTCCAAAATCAGAGATGTGGTTCCATGTTATACTCTCCCGTTGTTGTAAACTTATAGAGCAAGTGTAGTCTTGCACAGTCCTCCCACGCCACGTATAAGCATAAACAGAAATCATCTGAACCGGAAAGCAAGCAAGTTGTTGATTAGCTCCTCTTTCTCCTCGTCTCTTCCATGGATTTCTGAATCATTCACCGGCGAGCTGGTTTGACGCCAATCAAAGTTAATAGACTTCTCTTCCCATCATTCTTATCCTTGAATGGAATTTATTTTTCTCACTAGCAACGGCATCCGTGGCCACAGCTACAACGAAAACCTGTTGGAAAGAATCCTCTGCCATGATTGTAAATCAATCAGTTGTTGGAAAGAATCCTCTGTCATGATTGTAAATCAGTCAGTGATCAAATCTTACCATATTTAGCATAGCACGATTCTAGGACATAATTGAGGGCTCAATCAAAGGTCTAATTGTTCATATCATGTACTATATAAACTCTGTAACTTACTACACAAGAGGTAAGAAAATAAAAACAGTTTTCTTCCTATAATCTCAAGATGGTATCAGAGCAGGTTTCGGTCTAAAAATATAGCCATCCTGCAATAATCCTTTACCAGATACCCTTCCCAACTTCTTTCTCTGACCGAAACAACAATGGCCGACCTCCCCAGCCCGGTTGACCAATCCCAGGCAATAATTGATCCAATAGCAGACCTGTCACAAAAACTATTCCAGTTAATTCAGAATAACCAAGATGGAAATCAGAAATCAGTGAACCAATTCACTCTTAATTCAGCAAAGATGATGGAGATGTTTATCACGGCACTACAAGGAGCCGCGAAAGGAGGAGGCACGGGTGTCCCTTATGATCGGAAAGGAGGTATTTTAGGGTTAGAAAGGAGGGCAAATGACCTTTCTACCCCTGTCTCTTTAAATAAATCTAAATGTGCCTCTGCTTGTTTTAATTCTAACAAGGTACAAAATACTAGTGGGTGGATATTTGATTCAGGAGCCACAGACACTATGACTAATGATTCTTCAGATTTTGTTGTGTCAGCCCCACCCTCAAAATCTAATATTCTAAACGCTACCGGTGGCTCTTTTCCGGTCATCGGTGGTGGTACCGTTTCTATAACCCCCACTTTAAATGTCTCCAATAGCCTCTATGTACCTTCCTTATCTTGCAAATTACTCTCTGTCAGTCAGATCACCAAACAGTTAAATTGCAGAGTACTCATGTATCCTCATTTTTGTGTTTTGCAGGATATTCATACGGGCACGGTACTGGGCCGTGGTACTGAGAAAGATGGACTGTACTATGTGGAGGAGATCTCAAGTACTGGGTCAGCGCATTTAGCTCAAGGGTCCTCAACCCGACAGTTATGGCTATGGCACCGGCGCTACGGCCATCCCTCAAGTGATTATCTTCGTACTTTGTTTCCTGAGTTTAAATCCATTGACATTCCAGTTTGTTCTTCATGCGTGCTTGCTAAGAGTCATAAGAGTACTTATCATATATCCACAAATAAATCTGATACTCCCTTCTCAATAATACACTCTGATGTATGGGGGCCTGCTCCGGAAACTGTCTCCCCTGATTATAGATACTTTGTGACTTTTATTGATGATTGCACTCATGTTACTTGGGTTTACCTGTTAAGACAAAAAAGTGAAGTGGCTGAGAAATTCTGTGATTTTTTCCGCATGATTAAAACCCAATTTCACAAGACCATTCAAGTCCTCCGATCTGACAATGGGGGGGAATTTGTCAATAACCATCTCCAAACCTTTTTCCGGGATAATGGGATCCTTCACCAAACTGCTTGTCCTTATACACCACAGCAAAATGGGGTTGCTGAAAGGAAAAATCGACATATCCTTGAGACTGCCCGAGCCCTAATGTTTGAAGCCCAAGTTCCTCCTAAGTTTTGGTCTGAAGCAGTTGCCACATCCATTTACCTCATCAATCGACTTCCGTCTCGCGTCCTTAATTTCCAATCTCCCTTGCATACCTTGTCCTCTCATCACACCATCCCTTCCCTTCTCAACCTTCCACCTAAAATCTTTGGTTGTACAGTTTATGTTCACATTCCTAAAACACACCGCACTAAACTTGATCCATGTGCTCTTAAGTGTGTTTTCTTTGGTTATGGTGTCCATAAAAAGGGCTATCGGTGTTTTGACCCAATCTCTAAACGGCTCTTCACTACCATGGACTGCACTTTTCTGGAAGAGGAATATTTTTTTCCTTCGCCAACTAGCAGTGAGGGGGAGACAACGGCACAATCACCACCACTGCCAAATTGGCTTAGTCAGGAGGGGCCAGAACTTGATCATTCTTCTCTTCCTGAGTCTACACCAGAACTGGGAGACACTGACCATCTAGTACAGTCCTCGGTCTCAACGTCACAACCAGAATCTGACACCGTAGAATATCCTGAGGAACACACAACTGAGGTATGTGAATCTGAACTTTCCCCTGGTTCTAATAACCTTACTACTGAACCCATTTCCCTTGAGGTTTCTGAAACAGGCCAATATGTCCTACCCCCTCGGAATAATAGAGGAATTCCACCCAGGAGATATGATCCAGAATTCGAGGCAGCCAGGTCCAGATACCCTGTGGCAAATGTTACCAGAGGAGAAAGACTATCACCTCAGTTGGTCAACCTACAGAAAAACATTTGCTCAGAATGGATACCAAAGGATGCCACAGAGGCCCAGAAGGACAAAAGATGGGTTGAGGCGATGGAGACCGAGATGGATGCCCTGGAGAAAAACAAGACCTGGGAAAAATGCTGGCTACCCAAGGGAAAACGACCAGTGGGATGCAAATGGGTGTTTACCATAAAGTATAAGTCAGACGGAACGGTGGATAGATATAAAGCTAGACTTGTAGCAAAAGGATATACTCAGACTTATGGAGTTGACTATTCTGAAACGTTCTCTCCAGTAGCAAAAATTGATACAATACGGGTCCTATTCTCTCTAGCTGCAAACCTAGACTGGCCACTTCACCAATTTGATGTGAAAAATGCTTTCTTACATGGTGATCTGGAGGAGGAAGTATACATGGATGCTCCACCAGGGTTCATGAGTGGGTATAGAAGGGGAGAAGTGTGTCGATTGAGGCGAGCCTTGTATGGGTTGAAACAGTCACCCAGAGCATGGTTTGGGAGATTTACTCAAGCAATGAAGAAAAATGGATATCGACAGAGTAACTCCGATCACACTCTATTCTTGAAGAGGCAAGGAAGGAAGATCACGTGTTTGATTATATACGTGGATGACATGATTATAACTGGAGATGATGTGGACGAAATCAAACAATTGATGTAACGACCCCAAAAAGGACCGTCACCGGCGCTAGGATTCAGGTCGGCTTAAGGCCGCCAGAACCCGTAGCAAGCCTGCAATACTCTCTATGTACCTGAAAACCTCATACATGATCATACATTTTCAGTGAAAAGAAAACTCTGTTCTGAACCAAGGCTTAACCTGTGCATGCACTATTTCTGTACTCTGTACTCATGTACTCTGTACTCTGTATCCCTGACTAGAGCTTGCTCTAGATGGGTTAATTCATACCTGTTAAGCCTGGTTTTCACATACAGGAAAACATATATACATATACAGATCATGTACAAAACATACATCACTAGGTCAAGCAACAACTATTACATCTTTTTCATATTACATGTCCACTCTACGCTATTACATATTTCTTTACTTTTCCTGTACTCTGCTGGACTGTCCCTGTACACTGTACACTGAACCTGCAAAACTGGGGTTAAGGGAGTGGGATGAGCTCTATCGCCCAGTGAGTAGAACAGTAAAACATCTCAGTAAAATATGATCTCATGGAATGCGCCATAACACAGACAAGCCACATCAAGAGTAAACCTGTCACCACATAGTCCCAGTAACTCTGTGCCAGGGCGTAGAATCGAGCACCTAGTCTTCCTGTCATATATGTATATGTGTATATAACACCTGTGAACTTACCATTGCCAGGGCGTAGTCAAAGGCTCCTGGACTTTACTATATACCTGCCAGGGCGTAGTCAAAGGCTCCTGGTCTTTGCTATACGTGCCAGGGCGTAGTCAAAGGCTCCTGGACTTCCTGTCTGAGACTATTGGATCATTCAGCATTCACTCACATCACCAAATAACAATGCAATGCAACATAGTCGTGAATACTAATGCACTCAACCTATGGCATAAATATGATGCATGAGATATGCTAAAAATAGGTTGTGGTTCAATTAAAAGTCATAAGTTGAGTTCCACTCACCTCTGGCTATCTGGACTGACTGACTCTGCAGGTTTACCTCTGGGGCAGTACTCACTGCTGCTCTCTCTGGTTCCTCTGGTCTGTAACACATAATAATAATTCAAATGAGGGACCAGATCAATACCTCTCTTACACTCCCCAAGACTCCCCTGAAACTCACTTAACTAGCCATGCAAAACATGCAAAAGAAAAGCTGGACAGAACACTTTCGGCGGCAGGTTCGGCGGCCGAATGTCCTCTCCAGAGACGAAACTCAAGCACCTTCGGCGGCCGAATCTCAAGCTTCGGCTGCCGAACCCTTTCGGGGGCAAGTTTCGGGGGCCAAAACATATTCCAGAGACGAAAGTCTCTAACCTTCGGCGGCCGAAGTCCCCAAACAGAGCCGAACATGCAAACCTCATGGGGCAAGCTGTGGCAGCCAAAGCCACCATGCAAGAGGTTCGGCGGCCGAATGAACCTTCGGCTGCCGAACCTGAGTTCATCCAGAACTCAGCCCGACGGCAAACCAAGGTCCTCCTTCTCTTCAACATCTCCAAACATGCATAAGCAACTCCTCAACACTCATATACATATACGTATATGGTCACAGGGGTCCAAAACTTAGCTAATAACCCCAAATACCAAATCAAACAGAACACATAAACATAGAGACATGCATAAATCATCAAAACTACCATGAATAACCTAAGCATGCTTCTCCTTCCTTTCACTCTTCAAAACATATATACACAGGGTCTAAAACTGCCCTTACCTCTGGAAACAGGAAGATACACACACTGAACAAAGGAAAAACAGATCAACCTCTCTTCCACTTTCAAACTCTCAAAGCGTAACGTTTCTTTCTCTCAACTCTCACCACCTTTGCAAGTACCTCAAACTGCTGTAAGCATGATCAAAAACATGTACAGATGAGTCATAAGAGACGTGGTCATTCCATGGCAAGAATCTGAGGCCAACACTTGTCACAACAAACATGACTCAGCTCACTAGCCAACTCATCGTCGGCTGCCCAATCACAGGCAAGACCATGCAACATTCGGAGGCCGAACTTCCCTTCGGAAGCCAAACACTTTCGGCGGCCGAACTTACTTTCGGCGGCCGAACTTGGCTCAACTGCCTTAGGTCAGTTCAACACAAGACTCATTTCCCTTAAACTGAAACACATCATAACACTTAGCAAACAAAACTCCTACCCTTTTTCTCGACTCCCAGCACCCTGGATTCCATCAGACAATAGGAATTCCGGTGCCGGACTCGAGCCGGATATTACATTCTCCCCTCCTTAAGAACATTCGTCCTCGAAGGTTCCTAAAAGAAACAATAATCACAACAAAAGGAGGAAACGAACCTCAAAACAAATATGGATACTGGAACTCCATGTAATCTCACTATCTCATCCAGATAGACCTGTGCCAACTTATCCACAGAATAGTTACTCCGTACTGGAAGAAAATGAGCAGATTTCGTGAGTCTGTCCACAATCACCCATATCGAGTCTATCCTGTTGGACGCTACTGGTAAACCCACTACAAAATCCATGGCTATGTTCTCCCATTTCCACTCTGGAATCGATAATGGGTTAAGCATTCCGGCTGGTTTCTGATGCTCTAATTTCACCCTCTGACAAACCTCACAGGCTGTCACGAACTGCGCCACTTCCTTCTTCATGGCTGGCCACCAATAAACCCTTTTTAGGTCCTGATACATCTTGGTAGCTCCTGGGTGAACACTATACTTCGCATTATGAGCTTCCCTCATAATGTCTTCCTTCACACTGCCCCTATCTGGTACACAAAGTCGACTCCCATAGCGAAGGATCCCTTTGCTGTCAAATCTATACTCTACACTATTGCCTGACTGAACAGTCCTGGCAATTTTCATCAACTCAGGGTCCTCATGCTGTCTCTGAGCTATCTGCTCCAGAAACACAGGTGTCACCCTCATCTGTGCTATCAACGCACCTGTACCAGACAACTCTAACTGTAATCCCTCGTCAAAGAGCTTATAAAGCTCCATCACAACTGGTCTCCGCTCTGCTGCTATATGGGATAAACTGCCTCGTGACTTCCGGCTTAGGGCGTCTGCGACAACATTCGCCTTACCCAGATGATACTGGATTTTACAATCATAATCACTGAGCAATTCGACCCACCTTCTCTGCCGCAAATTCAGCTCTCTCTGACTTAAGATGTACTGTAAACTCTTGTGATCAGTAAAGATCTCGCATTTAACCCCGTAGAGGTAATGCCGCCACATCTTAAGTGCAAAGATAACTGCTGCCATCTCGAGGTCATGGGTAGGGTAATTCAACTCGTGCTTCTTCAACTGTCTAGAAGCATAAGCGATTACTCTATCACACTGCATCAATACACAACCCAATCCCACTCGAGATGCATCGCAGAACACTGTGAAATCCTCATGACTGACAGGCAGAGCTAACACTGGTGCTGTTGTCAATCTCCTCTTGAGCTCTTCAAAGCTCTCTTCACACTGGTCTGACCAGATAAACTTCTGGTTCTTCTGAGTCAATTTGGTCATAGGAGCTGCTATCTTTGAGAAGTTCTGAACGAACCTCCTGTAGTAACCTGCCAGTCCCAGAAAGCTTTTAATCTCAGTCACTGTCGTGGGTCTGGACCAGTTAACTACAGCCTCTATCTTCTTGGAGTCTACCTCAATACCCTCTGCTGATACCACATGTCCCAAGAAGGCAATGCTCCGTAACCAAAACTCACACTTGGAGAACTTGGCATATAAACCATGCTCTCTCAGTGTCTGCAACACTATCCTCAGATGCTGGGCATGCTCCTCTGCATCTCTGGAATACACTAAGATATCATCGATAAACACAATGACAAAGTGATCCAGAAACTCACTGAATACCCTGTTCATGAGATCCATAAATGCTGCAGGGGC
This sequence comes from Manihot esculenta, assembly GCF_001659605.2. Lineage (NCBI taxonomy): Eukaryota > Viridiplantae > Streptophyta > Magnoliopsida > Malpighiales > Euphorbiaceae > Manihot > Manihot esculenta. The sequence continues at coordinate 5,477,439 of NC_035162.2, read as the reverse complement.
GTTAGTCAACCCGAACGGCATCACTAAGAACTCATAATGCCCATATCTGGTCCGAAAAGCTGTCTTAGGCACATCTGCTTCTCTGACTCTTAACTGATGATACCCAGATCTCAGATCTATTTTCGAGAAACAACCTGCTCCAGCTAGCTGGTCAAATAGATCATCAATCCTAGGTAGAGGATACCTGTTCTTGATAGTGACCTTGTTCAACTGTCTATAGTCGATACAAAGTCTCAGGGATCCATCCTTCTTTCTGACAAAAAGCACTGGAGCACCCCAAGGGGAGGTACTAGGGCGGATGAAACCCTTATCTACCAAGTCTTGCAACTGTTCTTTCAACTCTGTTAACTCAGCTGGCGCCATCCTGTAGGGAGGAATAGAGATAGGTCTGGTACCTGGCAGTAATTCAATTTCAAACCCTATCTCCCTATCAGGTGGTAGTCCTGGCAACTCGTCTGGGAACACATCGAGAAACTCTCGAACTACTGGTACTGTGGCTGGTTCCCTCACCTGACTGTCTAGCTCTCTCACATGAGCTAGAAACCCCTGACAACCCCTCCTAAGCAAACGACGAGCCTGAAGGGCTGAAATCATACCTCTGGGTGTACCTCTCCTGTCTCCCCTGAAGACACACTCTGACCCATCCTGGTCTCTGAGACTCACTAACTTCTCTCGACAGTCCAACGTAGCACCATATGCAGATAGCCAATCCATCCCTAGAATGACATCAAAATCTGTCAAGTCTAGAACCACAAGGTCAGCTGGAAGGCATCTACCCTCTATGAATACTGGACTGAAACGACAGACTGACGCTGCCACTGATGGGTCACATCTAGGTCCACTGACCCAGAGAGGATACTCTAACTCAGAACTGATCAAACCCAATCGCTCTATGGCTCTCGAAGCAATAAAGGAATGAGAAGCACCGGGGTCCATCAAAGCATACACATCTGAACACCCAATGATGAGATTACCTGACACCACTGTGTTCGACGTGTTAGCCTCCTCCTATGTCACTGTGAAAATCCGTGCTGGGGCTACCGGATTTCCACCTCGGGAACCTGCTGCTGAAGTAGAGGCTACCCCTCTCCCTCTACCTCTGCCACTAGTCTGAGGCATGACTGGAGCTGCTGGCCGTACAACTGGCTGTATCACACTGCCAGAACTCATCTGCTGGGATGGTGCAAAAGTCATCTGCGGACAATCCCGAGCAATATGCCCTTCCTGTCCACATCGAAAACAAGCTGAAGATCCCAACCGACAAACTCCTCCATGTGGTTTTCCGCATCGTCTGCAGACTGGAGCTGTGCCAGAGCTTGAGCCACTACCTATTCCCAGACCTGACTTGACTTTACTCCAGAACCCTTTCCTTGTTCCTCTCGCTCTATCCCATCTCTTACTGCCTGTCGAACCTGAACTGGGGGCCTTAGCACCCGAAGCCTGTGCCTGTGACTGTTTCTGACTCTTAGCACTAGCTTCCATCTTCCTCGCTGCATCTATAATAGAGTGAAAACTCTCCTTTTCTGCTGGAAGGATCAAAGAAGAATACCTGGGATGAAGTCTCATGGTATATCTCCTTGCTTTCTTCTGATCAGTATCATAGGCCTGACCCACATACTGAAGCAGATCTAAGAACTTATCTGTGAACTCATCTACAGTCATCTCATCTGTTTGTCTCAACTGTTCAAACTCAATTATCTTCATCTCTCTGGAACTGTCAGGAAAAGCCCACCCTGCAAACTCATTGGCGAACTCTCCCCATGACATGCTGTCCATTTTAGGCTCCACATAATTCTTAAACCATTCTCTGGCTTTCCTGCATTTTAATGTGAAACCTGCCATCTCAATGGCTCTCCTATCATCTGCTCCCAATTCGCTGGTAATCATCCTAACTGCTCTGAGGTAATCAAATGGATCATCTCCCGTGTTGTATTTAGGAGCATCCAATTTCAAGTACTCCGTCATTTGGACTTTACCTCCAGATGAGCTAGGTTCATGTCTGTCAACAACAGGGGCTACTGGTTCTGGTGGTAGTACTGGGTCATTTGGTTCTAGGTGTGCTGCACTTGGATGGGTAGGGGAAGATGGATACATAGGATATGGTGGATATGATGGGTAATAATGAGGATATGGCATATATGGCATGTATGTAGGATATGGGTCAAATCGAGAGTACTCCGACATCCCCTCCATCGGATACTCTGGCTCCTGAAACAAGGATGGATAACCAAAACCTGAGGCCTGAGCACCTCCCTGCGACTCTCCCATACCTTCCTCAAAACTGCCTATACCCATGCTGTCATCTCCAGACTGATCAAGCTCCATAGCTTCCCTCACTGTTCCTCTTCTGCTCTCGTCGACAGACCTTCTAGGGTCTATTGACGTACCTTCCCTGCTAGATCTCTGAGACCTTGCCCGTGGCAATGCAGGAGGACGAGCAGCTGGTCTCTCATTCTCTGGTGGGACTCCAGTCAATCGAGCTGATCGACGAGTTCCTCTCATCGTTACCCTCTGGAAACACAACATATAACATAGCACTTTAGCACATAAACAACACATAACAATAAGGCACATGCATAACTCATGGCATATCACAGATAGGACGCAGCACCCTATCCTAGTGGACATGATTTCCTATTGTGCTTGACCACTGCTAACCTGTCTGAGCCCAACACTGTCTCTATAGGTCCGATCATGTGAACCTAGGGCTCTGATACCAATCTGTAACGACCCCAAAAAGGACCGTCACCGGCGCTAGGATTCAGGTCGGCTTAAGGCCGCCAGAACCCGTAGCAAGCCTGCAATACTCTCTATGTACCTGAAAACCTCATACATGATCATACATTTTCAGTGAAAAGAAAACTCTGTTCTGAACCAAGGCTTAACCTGTGCATGCACTATTTCTGTACTCTGTACTCATGTACTCTGTACTCTGTATCCCTGACTAGAGCTTGCTCTAGATGGGTTAATTCATACCTGTTAAGCCTGGTTTTCACATACAGGAAAACATATATACATATACAGATCATGTACAAAACATACATCACTAGGTCAAGCAACAACTATTACATCTTTTTCATATTACATGTCCACTCTACGCTATTACATATTTCTTTACTTTTCCTGTACTCTGCTGGACTGTCCCTGTACACTGTACACTGAACCTGCAAAACTGGGGTTAAGGGAGTGGGATGAGCTCTATCGCCCAGTGAGTAGAACAGTAAAACATCTCAGTAAAATATGATCTCATGGAATGCGCCATAACACAGACAAGCCACATCAAGAGTAAACCTGTCACCACATAGTCCCAGTAACTCTGTGCCAGGGCGTAGAATCGAGCACCTGGTCTTCCTGTCATATATGTATATGTGTATATAACACCTGTGAACTTACTATTGCCAGGGCGTAGTCAAAGGCTCCTGGACTTTACTATATACCTGCCAGGGCGTAGTCAAAGGCTCCTGGTCTTTGCTATACGTGCCAGGGCGTAGTCAAAGGCTCCTGAACTTCCTGTCTGAGACTATTGGATCATTCAGCATTCACTCACATCACCAAATAACAATGCAATGCAACATAGTCGTGAATACTAATGCACTCAACCTATGGCATAAATATGATGCATGAGATATGCTAAAAATAGGTTGTGGTTCAATTAAAAGTCATAAGTTGAGTTCCACTCACCTCTGGCTATCTGGACTGACTGACTCTGCAGGTTTACCTCTGGGGCAGTACTCACTGCTGCTCTCTCTGGTTCCTCTGGTCTGTAACACATAATAATAATTCAAATGAGGGACCAGATCAATACCTCTCTTACACTCCCCAAGACTCCCCTGAAACTCACTTAACTAGCCATGCAAAACATGCAAAAGAAAAGCTGGACAGAACACTTTCGGCGGCAGGTTCGGCGGCCGAATGTCCTCTCCAGAGACGAAACTCAAGCACCTTCGGCGGCCGAATCTCAAGCTTCGGCTGCCGAACCCTTTCGGGGGCAAGTTTCGGGGGCCAAAACATATTCCAGAGACGAAAGTCTCTAACCTTCGGCGGCCGAAGTCCCCAAACAGAGCCGAACATGCAAACCTCATGGGGCAAGCTGTGGCAGCCAAAGCCACCATGCAAGAGGTTCGGCGGCCGAATGAACCTTCGGCTGCCGAACCTGAGTTCATCCAGAACTCAGCCCGACGGCAAACCAAGGTCCTCCTTCTCTTCAACATCTCCAAACATGCATAAGCAACTCCTCAACACTCATATACATATACGTATATGGTCACAGGGGTCCAAAACTTAGCTAATAACCCCAAATACCAAATCAAACAGAACACATAAACATAGAGACATGCATAAATCATCAAAACTACCATGAATAACCTAAGCATGCTTCTCCTTCCTTTCACTCTTCAAAACATATATACACAGGGTCTAAAACTGCCCTTACCTCTGGAAACAGGAAGATACACACACTGAACAAAGGAAAAACAGATCAACCTCTCTTCCACTTTCAAACTCTCAAAGCGTAACGTTTCTTTCTCTCAACTCTCACCACCTTTGCAAGTACCTCAAACTGCTGTAAGCATGATCAAAAACATGTACAGATGAGTCATAAGAGACGTGGTCATTCCATGGCAAGAATCTGAGGCCAACACTTGTCACAACAAACATGACTCAGCTCACTAGCCAACTCATCGTCGGCTGCCCAATCACAGGCAAGACCATGCAACATTCGGAGGCCGAACTTCCCTTCGGAAGCCAAACACTTTCGGCGGCCGAACTTACTTTCGGCGGCCGAACTTGGCTCAACTGCCTTAGGTCAGTTCAACACAAGACTCATTTCCCTTAAACTGAAACACATCATAACACTTAGCAAACAAAACTCCTACCCTTTTTCTCGACTCCCAGCACCCTGGATTCCATCAGACAATAGGAATTCCGGTGCCGGACTCGAGCCGGATATTACATTCTCCCCTCCTTAAGAACATTCGTCCTCGAAGGTTCCTAAAAGAAACAATAATCACAACAAAAGGAGGAAACGAACCTCAAAACAAATATGGATACTGGAACTCCATGTAATCTCACTATCTCATCCAGATACTGGAACTCCATGTAACCTCAAAACAATAATCTCAAGCTTCGGCGGCCGAACCCTTTCGGGGGCAAGTTTCGGGGGCCAAAACATATTCCAGAGACGAAAGTCTCTAACCTTCGGCGGTACCTTCGGCGGCCGAAGTCCCCAAACAGAGCCGAACATGCAAACCTCACGGGGCAAGCTGTGGCAGCCAAAGCCACCATGCAAGAGGTTCGGCGGCCGAATGAACCTTCGGCTGCCGAACCTGAGTTCATCCAGAACTCAGCCCGACGGCAAACCAAGCTCCTCCTTCTCTTCAACATCTCCAAACATGCATAAGCAACTCCTCAACACTCATATACATATACGTATATGGTCACAGGGGTCCAAAACTTAGCTAATAACCCCAAATACCAAATCAAACAGAACACATAAACATAGAGACATGCATAAATCATCAAAACTACCATGAATAACCTAAGCATGCTTCTCCTTCCTTTCACTCTTCAAAACATATATACACAGGGTCTAAAACTGCCCTTACCTCTGGAAACAGGAAGATACACACACTGAACAAAGGAAAAACAGATCAACCTCTCTTCCACTTTCAAACTCTCAAAGCGTAACGTTTCTTTCTCTCAACTCTCACCACCTTTGCAAGTACCTCAAACTGCTGTAAGCATGATCAAAAACATGTACAGATGAGTCATAAGAGACGTGGTCATTCCATGGCAAGAATCTGAGGCCAACACTTGTCACAACAAACATGACTCAGCTCACTAGCCAACTCATCGTCGGCTGCCCAATCACAGGCAAGACCATGCAACATTCGGAGGCCGAACTTCCCTTCGGAAGCCAAACACTTTCGGCGGCCGAACTTACTTTCGGCGGCCGAACTTGGCTCAACTGCCTTAGGTCAGTTCAACACAAGACTCATTTCCCTTAAACTGAAACACATCATAACACTTAGCAAACAAAACTCCTACCCTTTTTCTCGACTCCCAGCACCCTGGATTCCATCAGACAATAGGAATTCCGGTGCCGGACTCGAGCCGGATATTACAAAGGGACAACTTATTCCAAGAATTTGAGATGAAAGACCTGGGGATGCTAAAATATTTTCTTGGAATCGAAGTTCTCAGATCAAACCAGGGAATTCTAATATCACAGAGAAAGTACATTCTTGATCTGTTAACTGAAACAGGAATGATAGATTGCAAACCAGTCGATACTCCGGTAATGGTCAATCACGATGTAACACCCGGCTAGAATCCGGCACCGGAATTCCTAATGTCTGGTGGAATCCGGGGTGTTGGGATTCTATATAAGGGTAGGAGTGGTGTTGTCTAAGGGTTATGAGATGTTTTAAGGTTAAGGGAAGTGAGTTTTGAGTTGAAATGACCTAAGGCAGTTGAGCCAAGTTCGGCCGCCGAAAGTAAGTTCGGCCGCCGAAAGTGTTTGGCTTCCGAAGGGAAGTTCGGCCTCCGAATGTTGCATGGTCTTGCCTGTGATTGGGCAGCCGACGATGAGTTGGCTAGTGAGCTGAGTCATGTTTGTTTTGACAAGTGTTGGCCTCAGATTCTTGCCATGGAATGACCACGTCTCTTATGACTCCTCTGTACATGTTTTTGGTTGTTCTTACAGCAGTTTGAGGTGCTTGCAAAGGTGGTGAGAGTTGAGAGAAAGAAACGTTACGCTTTGAGAGTTTGAAAGTGGAAGAGAGGTTGATCTGTTTTTCCTTTGTTCAGTGTGTGTATCTTCCTGTTTCCAGAGGTAAGGGCAGTTTTAGACCCTGTTTATATATTTTCTGAAGAGTGAAAGGAAGGAGAAGCATGCTTAGGTTATTCATGGTAGTTTTTGATGATTTATGCATGTCTCTATGTTTATGTGTTATGTTTGATTTGTTATTTGGGGTTATTAGCTAGTTTTGGACCCCTGTGACCATATACGTATATGTATATGAGTGTTGAGGAGTTGATTATGCATGTTTGGAGATGTTGAAGAGAAGGAGGAGCTTGGTTTGCCGTCGGGCTGAGTTCTGGATGAACTCAGGTTCGGCAGCCGAAGGTTCATTCGGCCGCCGAACCTCTTGCATGGTAGCTTAGGCTGCCACAGCTTGCCCCCGCAAGTTTTGCATGTTCGGCTCTGTTTGGGGGATTCGGCCGCCGAAGGTGCCGCCGAAGGTGCTTGAGTTTCGTCGCTGGAAAGGACATTCGGCCGCCGAACCTGCCGCCGAAAGTGTTCTGTCCAGCTTTTCTTTTGCATGTTTTGCATGGCTAGTTAAGTGAGTTTCAGGGGATTCTTGGGGAATGTAATAGAGGTATTGATAAGTTAGTCTGGTCCCTCATTTGAATCTTTATGTGTTACAGACCAGAGGAACCAGAGAGAGCAGCAGTGAGTACTGCTCCAGAGGTAAACCTGCAGAGTCAGTCAGTCCAGATAGCCAGAGGTGAGTGGAACTCAACTTATGACTTTTAATTGAACCACAACCTATTTTTAGCATATCTCATGCATCATGTTTATGCCATAGGTTGAGTGCATTAGTATTCACGACTATGTTGCATTGCATTCTTATTTGGTGATGTGAGTGAATGCTGAATGATCCAATAGTCTCAGACAGGAAGTCCAGGAGCCTTTGACTACGCCCTGGCACGTATAGCAAAGACCAGGAGCCTTTGACTACGCCCTGGCAGGTATATAGTGAAGTCCAGGAGCCTTTGACTACGCCCTGGCAATGGTAAGTTCACAGGTGTTATATACACATATACATATATGACAGGAAGACCAGGTGCTCGATTCTACGCCCTGGCACAGAGTTACTGGGACTATGTGGTGACAGGTTTACTCTTGATGTGGCTTGTCTGTGTTATGGCGCATTCCATGAGATCATATTTTACTGAGATGTTTTACTGTTCTACTCACTGGGCGATAGAGCTCATCCCACTCCCTTAACCCCAGTTTTGCAGGTTCAGTGTACAGTGTACAGGGACAGTCCAGCAGAGTACAGGAAATATGTAATAGCGTAGAGTGGACATGTAATATGAAAAAGATGTAATAGTTGTTGCTTGACCTAGTGATGTATGTTTTGTACATGATCTGTATATGTATATATGTTTTCCTGTATGTGAAAACCAGGCTTAACAGGTATGAATTAACCCATCTAGAGCAAGCTCTAGTCAGGGATACAGAGTTCAGAGTACATGAGTACAGAGTACAGAGATAGTGCATGCACAGGTTAAGCCTTGGTTCAGAATAGAGTTTTATTTTCACTGAAAATGTATGATCATGTATGAGGTTTACAGGTACATAGAGAATATTGCAGGCTTGCTACGGGTTCTGGCGGCCTTAAGCCGACCTGAATCCTAGCGCCGGTGACGGTCCTTTTTGGGGTCGTTACAGATTGGTATCAGAGCCCTAGGTTCACATGATCGGACCTATAGAGACAGTGTTGGGCTCAGACAGGTTAGTAGTGGTCAAGCACAATAGGAAATCATGTCCACTAGGATAGGGTCTTGAGTCCTATTTGCTATGCTATGCCATGAGTATTGTCTGTGTATGATTGATATGTGATGTTTATGTGCTAAAGTGGTATGTTATATGTTGTGTTTCCAGAATAAAGATGCGAGGAACTCGTCGATCAGCTCGATTGACTGGAGTCCCACCAGAGAATGAGAGACCAGCTGCTCGTCCTCCTGCATTGCCACGGGCAAGGTCTCAGAGATCTAGCAGGGAAGGTACGTCAATAGACCCTAGAAGGTCTGTCGACGAGAGCAGAAGAGGAACAGTGAGGGGAGAAAGCTCAGAGGAAAGGAGGGAAGCTATGGAGATTGATCAGTCTGGAGATGACAGCATGGGTATAGGCAGTTTTGAGGAAGGTATGGGAGAGTCGCAGGGAGGTGCTCAGACCTCAGGTTTTGGTTATCCATCCTTGTTTCCGGAGCCAGAGTATCCGATGGAGGGGATGTCGGAGTACTCTCGATTTGACCCATATCCTACATACATGCCATATATGCCATATCCTCATTATTACCCATCATATCCACCATATCCTATGTATCCATCTTCCCCTACCCATCCAAGTGCAGCACACCTAGAACCAAATGAACCAGTACTACCACCAGAACCAGTAGCCCCTGTTGTTGACAGACATGAACCTAGCTCATCTGGAGGTAAAGTCCAAATGACGGAGTACTTGAAATTGGATGCTCCTAAATACAACACGGGAGATGATCCATTTGATTACCTCAGAGCAGTTAGGATGATTACCAGCGAATTGGGAGCAGATGATAGGAGAGCCATTGAGATGGCAGGTTTCACATTAAAATGCAGGAAAGCCAGAGAATGGTTTAAGAATTATGTGGAGCCTAGAATGGACAGCATGTCATGGGGAGAGTTCGCCAATGAGTTTGCAGGGTGGGCTTTTCCTGACAGTTCCAGAGAGATGAAGATAATTGAGTTTGAACAGTTGAGACAAACAGATGAGATGACTGTTGATGAGTTCACAGATAAGTTCTTAGATCTGCTTCAGTACGTGGGACAGGCCTATGATACTGATCAGAAGAAGGCAAGGAGATATACCATGAGACTTCATCCCAGGTATTCTTCTTTGATCCTTCCAGCAGAAAAGGAGAGTTTTCACTCTATTATAGATGCAGCTAGGAAGATGGAAGCTAGTGCTAAGAGTCAGAAACAGTCACAGGCACAGGCTTCGGGTGCTAAGGCCCCCAGTTCAGGTTCGACAGGCAATAAGAGATGGGATAGAGTGAGAGGAACAAGGAAAGGGTTCTGGAGTAAAGTCAAGTCAGGTCTGGGAATAGGTAGTGGCTCAAGCTCTGGCACAGCTCCAGTCTGCAGACGATGCGGAAAACCACATGGAGGAGTTTGTCGGTTGGGATCTTCAGCTTGTTTTCGCTGTGGACAGGAAGGGCATATTGCTCGGGATTGTCCGCAGATGACTTTTGCACCATCCCAGCAGATGAGTTCTGGCAGTGTGGTACAGCCAGTTGTACGGCCAGCAGCTCCAGTCATGCCTCAGACTAGTGGCAGAGGTAGAGGGAGAGGGGTAGCCTCTACTTCAGCAGCAGGTTCCCGAGGTGGAAATCCGGTAGCCCCAGCACGGATTTTCACAGTGACACAGGAGGAGGCTAACACGTCGAACACAGTGGTGTCAGGTAATCTCATCATTGGGTGCTCAGATGTGTATGCTTTGATGGACCCAGGTGCTTCTCATTCCTTTATTGCTTCGAGAGCCATAGAGCGATTGGGTTTGATCAGTTCTGAGTTAGAGTATCCTCTCTGGGTCAGTGGACCTAGATGTGACCCATCAGTGGCAGCGTCAGTCTGTCGTTTCAATCCAGTATTCATAGAGGGTAGATGCCTTCCAGCTGACCTTGTGGTTCTAGACTTGACAGATTTTGATGTCATTCTAGGGATGGATTGGCTATCTGCATATGGTGCTACGTTGGACTGTCGAGAGAAGTTAGTGAGTCTCAGAGACCAGGATGGGTCAGATGTAAGACCCCGCTCGTTCAGACATCGAAATTCCTACCGTCCGGTGGAATCTCGGGTGTCGGATCCTCTTTGGGGGGTAGAGCAAGGGTAAAGGAAAAGGTTTTCTAAAATGTTTTTAAGTGTTTTATGGTTTTAAATAGAAAAGAGTTGAGTTTTTGAAGAGAAAAGACCAAGGAGGCGTTTGCCAGGTTCGACCGCCGAAAGTGAAGTTCGGCCGCCGAACATGTGAAGGCTTCGGGAGCGCCTTTGGCCTCCGAAAGTCTTGTGGGAGCAAGCCAAGGTTCGGCCGCCGAAAGTGAGGTTCGGCCGCCGAACATGCATGAGTTTAGGGGGCACGTTAGGCTGCCGAAGGTCTTTGACCAGGCCACCTATAAAGGCCCTCAGATCGGAAATGGGCGAGTTTTCTCCCCATTCTCGAACTCAGGTGAGTTTCTGCCCTCCCTTGGTTGCTTGTGTGTCTTCTCTTCAAAATCCTTCAAGTTTTCATAAGATCTACCCTTGGTTTGAAGTTTTAAAGCTTAAACGGAGTTTTGGGAGCTTGGAGCTTTTGGAGCTTGGATTCTCCACACCTCCGAGTTAGGGATCGCACCAACCCTCGATCTTCAAGAGGTAAGTGTAGATCTTGGTTTCCCTTGAGTTTTCATGAAGTTTTAAGTAAGTTTTATGAAGGTTTTATGTTAGAATGGGTAGATATGCATGTTAAGGGTTTATGTGGGTTTTATGCCCAATGTATGTTATGTGATGATGTGTTGAGGAGTTTAAGTTAGTTTCTTTGCTCTCTTTGCTTGTGGGAGTGTGTATGCATGCTTGGGAGAGAGTATGTGAGGTTTGGGGTTGTTTTGTGAGGTTTAGGAGGCTGGTATGCACGAAGGCTGAGTTCTGATGAACTCAGGTTCGGCCGCCGAAGGTGGTTTCGGCCGCCGAACGTGCCGTTGGATGCATGGTTTGGCCGCCTAACCTTGCCCCCGAAAGTTGAGTTGTGGCTTGAAAGCAGACTTTCGGCCGCCGAAGGAAATGTTCGGCCGCCGAAAGTGCCTGACTTTCGTCTCTGGAGAGAGGGTTCGGCCGCCGAAGGTGCCGCCGAACCTACCCGAGTTTCGTCTCTGGAGGAGACTTTCGGCCGCCGAAGGTGCCGCCGAAAGTGCCTGTCCAGCCTTTTCATGGCTGTTTTCTATGCATGTTTCAGTGATGTTTAGAGGGGTTTTTGGGGAGTTGCTTATGAGTTGTTAGCATGTGTTTAGTACCTCATGTGAGTCCATCTGTGTAGGAGTGGACCTGAGGAGAGGTGTCTAGCTTCAGTGCTAGTTGACCCTGAGTTTGTTGAGCAGAGGCTTCAGGTGAGTAGAACTAACTCAATCTTTTACTTTAAGAAAATCCAATGTTTAATGCATCTTTTATTTTAAAGAATTCAAATGCCTAAAGCATATGCATGCATCATGTTTATATGTGATAGGATGATTGCACTAGTTTCACGAAGGTGATGCATTGCATTAATTGATGTTGATGCTGAGGTAGGGTGGACCGAGGCGACTTCGATAGCCCATATCTGTCACGAGTCTTGTCTTAGTCCTTTGAGAGCCGGACAAGTACATGTAGGAAAGCCCATGTGAGCTCTCTGTGGACCAGACACCATGTCATGTATGTTACAGGCCTTTGTGAGCTCCTATGGGGGAGCCGGGCATCGACAGAGGGATTTTTGATGTCATGTCCATCCTCTGAGAGGAAAGATGCATGCAAACAGACAGACTCTCAGAAACCAGGGTCCGTGGGGAATAATTATTGCATGAGCCCCGAGACGGACAAGATGATGTGATTTCTCTGTGTTATGACGCATTTCACGAATGCATGAATAAGAAAATAATTGAATTGAATAAAATGTCTTTATAATAATATACTTAAAAATGGAGGAACTAAATCAAATGTTTTTCTCTGTTTCTACTCACTGGGCTCTTGTAGCTCACCCCATTCCCTTAACCCCAGTTTTGCAGGGCCAGAGTATGTCAAGCCAGAGTTCAGTCAGAGTAAGCTATGGGATAGAAGAGGTTCAAGCATGGGTTGCCATGTTTGGTTGTAATAGCATAGCTTAGTTGTGTTTTGTTTATGTATAAGAGATGCTTGTATGCATATGTTCATGGAGATAGTGATAGTTATGTAAGAAAGTTGCTAAAGAGATGATATGTTATAAAGAGATAGAGCCAAGTTAAGAAAAGTATAGATATGCCATGTGATGTAGCATGAGATGTATAGAATTGTGCTTTGCCTAGTGTTGGTTAATCCCTTTTTGTTTTGCATGATCTTAAGAAAATGTTTTAATGTTATGAGTTTTGAATGGCCCGTGAGGGAAGAAAGGGTTCCAATCCCTTGACCCAAAGCAGGCATGGTTTTATGAAACGTTTTCATGTTGGCCAAGCTTAATGATTCTCCATTGGAGCAGCCTTTATGGACTCCAGAGTAGGGATAAGGTATGAGTAAGAGCATGCACAAAGTTAAGCTTGGTAAAGTTATAAGAACAGTTTTCAGTTTTAGGCCATACTCAGGGTAAGCCTGGGATATGGAAAGCCTTAAGTTTTATGAAAAGCTTGATCATGCACGGGATGATACCTAGAGTTCAGGATGTATAGAGGCTTACTACTGGTCCCGGCGGCCTTAAGCCGATCTGGATCCTAGTGCCGAGCAGTTTGGGGCCGTTACAAGAGGGGTACCGGTTTCCGGGCTGTTACAGAGTGTGTCTTCAGAGGAGACAGGAGAGGTACACCCAGAGGTATGATTTCAGCCCTTCAGGCTCGTCGTTTGCTTAGGAGGGGTTGTCAGGGGTTTCTAGCTCATGTGAGAGAGCTAGACAGTCAGGTGAGGGAACCAGCCACAGTACCAGTAGTTCGAGAGTTTCTCGATGTGTTCCCAGACGATTTGCCAGGACTACCACCTGATAGGGAGATAGGGTTTGAAATTGAATTACTGCCAGGTACTAGACCTATCTCTATTCCTCCCTACAGGATGGCGCCAGCGGAGTTATCAGAGTTGAAAGAACAGTTGCAGGACTTGGTAGATAAGGGTTTCATCCGCCCTAGTACCTCACCTTGGGGTGCTCCAGTGCTCTTTGTCAGAAAGAAGGATGGATCCCTCAGACTTTGTATCGACTACACACAGTTGAACAAGGTCACTATCAAGAATAGGTATCCTCTACCTAGGATTGATGATCTATTTGACCAGCTAGCTGGAGCAGGTTGTTTCTCGAAAATAGATCTGAGATCTGGGTATCATCAGTTGAGAGTCAGAGAGGCAGATGTGCCTAAGACAGCTTTTCGGACCAGATATGGGCATTATGAGTTCTTAGTGATGCCGTTCGGGTTGACTAACGCCCCTGCAGCATTTATGGATCTCATGAACAGGGTATTCAGTGAGTTTCTGGATCACTTTGTCATTGTGTTTATCGATGATATCTTAGTGTATTCCAGAGATGCAGAGGAGCATGCCCAGCATCTGAGGATAGTGTTGCAGACACTGAGAGAGCATGGTTTATATGCCAAGTTCTCAAAGTGTGAGTTTTGGTTACGGAGCATTGCCTTCTTGGGACATGTAGTATCAGCAGAGGGTATTGACCCCAAGAAGATAGAGGCTGTAGCTAACTGGCCCAGACCCACGACAGTGACTGAGATTAAAAGCTTTCTGGGACTGGCAGGTTACTACAGGAGGTTCGTTCAGAACTTCTCAAAGATAGCAGCTCCAATGACCAAATTGACTCAGAAGAACCAGAAGTTTATCTGGTCAGACCAGTGTGAAGAGAGCTTTGAAGAGCTCAAGAGGAGATTGACAACAGCACCAGTGTTAGCTCTGCCTGTCAGTCATGAGGATTTCACAGTGTTCTGCGATGCATCTCGAGTGGGCTTGGGTTGTGTATTGATGCAGAGTGATAGAGTAATCGCTTATGCTTCTAGACAGTTGAAGAAGCACGAGTTGAATTACCCTACCCATGACCTCGAGATGGCAGCAGTTATCTTTGCACTTAAGATGTGGCGGCATTACCTCTACGGGGTTAAATGCGAGATCTTCACTGATCACAAGAGTTTACAGTACATCTTAAGTCAGAGAGAGCTGAATTTGCGGCAAAGAAGATGGGTCGAATTGCTCAGTGATTATGATTGTAAGATCCAGTATCATCCGGGTAAGGCGAATGTTGTCGCAGACGCCCTAAGCCGGAAGTCACTAGGCAGTTTATCCCATATAGCAGCAGAGCGGAGACCAGTTGTGATGGAACTTTATAAGCTCTTTGACGAGGGATTACAGCTAGAGTTGTCTGGTACAGGTGCGTTGATAGCACAGATGAGGGTGACACCTGTGTTTCTGGAGCAGATAGCTCAGAGACAGCATGAGGACCCTGAGTTGATGAAAATTGCCAGAACTGTTCAGTCAGGCAATAGTGTCGAGTTCAGATTTGACAGCAAAGGGATCCTTCGCTATGGGAGTCGACTTTGTGTACCAGATAGGGGCAGTGTGAAGGAAGACATTATGAGGGAAGCTCATAATGCGAAGTATAGTGTTCACCCAGGAGCTACCAAGATGTATCAGGATCTGAAAAGGGTTTATTGGTGGCCAGCCATGAAGAAGGAAGTGGCGCAGTTCGTGACAGCCTGTGAGGTTTGTCAGAGGGTGAAATTAGAGCATCAGAAACCAGCCGGAATGCTTAACCCATTACCAATTCCAGAATGGAAATGGGAGAACATAGCCATGGATTTTGTAGTGGGTTTACCAGTAGCGTCCAACAGGATAGACTCGATATGGGTGATTGTGGACAGACTCACGAAATCTGCTCATTTTCTTCCAGTACGGAGTAACTATTCTGTGGATAAGTTGGCACAGGTCTATCTGGATGAGATAGTGAGATTACATGGAGTTCCAGTATCTATAGTTTCAGACAGAGGACCTCAGTTTACCTCCCGCTTTTGGCGGAGTCTGCAAAGTGCAATGGGCACGAGATTGGATTTTAGTACTGCTTTCCACCCACAGACTGATGGACAGTCAGAAAGGACCATCCAGACCATAGAGGATATGCTTCGCCTTTGTGTGTTAGACTTTGGCGGTTCTTGGAGGCAGCATCTACCTTTGGTGGAATTTGCCTACAATAACAGTCATCATGCTAGCATTGGGATGGCTCCTTATGAAGCATTATATGGGAGGAAGTGCAGATCCCCTGTTTGCTGGGAAGAGGTAGGAGAGAAGGCTCTTGCAGGGCCAGAGTTAGTAGACATTACCAGTAGAATGGTGCCCATGATCAGAGAGAGAATCAGAACAGCTCAGAGTAGACAGAAAAGTTATGCAGACGTGCGCAGAAAGCAGTTGGAGTTTCAAGAGGGTAATTGGGTATTGCTGAAAGTGTCTCCAATGAAAGGAGTGGTTCGTTTTGGGAAGAAAGGTAAATTAGCTCCACGGTACATTGGACCCTTTGAAGTGTTGCAGAGGATCGGAAATGTGTCTTATAAGCTGGATTTACCTGCTTCTATGGAGAGGATTCACCCGGTATTTCATGTTTCTATGCTACGACAGTTTGTGTCAGATCCGAATCAGGTTCTGAGTGAGCCTGAGGTGGAGATTCATACAGATCTCACCTATATAGAGCAGCCAGTGCGGATTCTGGACACGCAGATCAGACAGCTAAGGAACAAGGAGATTTCGATGGTGAAAGTTTTATGGAACCACCATAATCTAGAAGAGTGCACATGGGAGACGCGTGAGTCTATGCTCCAGCAGTATCCATATTTGTTTTGAGGTTCGTTTCCTCCTTGTGTTTTGTTTTTTGTGTGTTTTAGGAACATTCGAGGACGAATGTTCTTAAGGAGGGGAGAATGTAACACCCGGCTAGAATCCAGCACCGGAATTCCTAATGTCTGGTGGAATCCGGGGTGTTGGGATTCTATATAAGGGTAGGAGTGGTGTTGTCTAAGGGTTATGAGATGTTTTAAGGTTAAGGGAAGTGAGTTTTGAGTTGAAATGACCTAAGGCAGTTGAGCCAAGTTCGGCCGCCGAAAGTAAGTTCGGCCGCCGAAAGTGTTTGGCTTCCGAAGGGAAGTTCGGCCTCCGAATGTTGCATGGTCTTGCCTGTGATTGGGCAGCCGACGATGAGTTGGCTAGTGAGCTGAGTCATGTTTGTTTTGACAAGTGTTGGCCTCAGATTCTTGCCATGGAATGACCACGTCTCTTATGACTCCTCTGTACATGTTTTTGGTTGTTCTTACAGCAGTTTGAGGTGCTTGCAAAGGTGGTGAGAGTTGAGAGAAAGAAACGTTACGCTTTGAGAGTTTGAAAGTGGAAGAGAGGTTGATCTGTTTTTCCTTTGTTCAGTGTGTGTATCTTCCTGTTTCCAGAGGTAAGGGCAGTTTTAGACCCTGTTTATATATTTTCTGAAGAGTGAAAGGAAGGAGAAGCATGCTTAGGTTATTCATGGTAGTTTTTGATGATTTATGCATGTCTCTATGTTTATGTGTTATGTTTGATTTGTTATTTGGGGTTATTAGCTAGTTTTGGACCCCTGTGACCATATACGTATATGTATATGAGTGTTGAGGAGTTGATTATGCATGTTTGGAGATGTTGAAGAGAAGGAGGAGCTTGGTTTGCCGTCGGGCTGAGTTCTGGATGAACTCAGGTTCGGCAGCCGAAGGTTCATTCGGCCGCCGAACCTCTTGCATGGTAGCTTAGGCTGCCACAGCTTGCCCCCGCAAGTTTTGCATGTTCGGCTCTGTTTGGGGGATTCGGCCGCCGAAGGTGCCGCCGAAGGTGCTTGAGTTTCGTCGCTGGAAAGGACATTCGGCCGCCGAACCTGCCGCCGAAAGTGTTCTGTCCAGCTTTTCTTTTGCATGTTTTGCATGGCTAGTTAAGTGAGTTTCAGGGGATTCTTGGGGAATGTAATAGAGGTATTGATAAGTTAGTCTGGTCCCTCATTTGAATCTTTATGTGTTACAGACCAGAGGAACCAGAGAGAGCAGCAGTGAGTACTGCTCCAGAGGTAAACCTGCAGAGTTAGTCAGTCCAGATAGCCAGAGGTGAGTGGAACTCAACTTATGACTTTTAATTGAACCACAACCTATTTTTAGCATATCTCATGCATCATGTTTATGCCATAGGTTGAGTGCATTAGTATTCACGACTATGTTGCATTGCATTATTATTTGGTGATGTGAGTGAATGCTGAATGATCCAATAGTCTCAGACAGGAAGTCCAGGAGCCTTTGACTACGCCCTGGCACGTATAGCAAAGACCAGGAGCCTTTGACTACGCCCTGGCAGGTATATAGTGAAGTCCAGGAGCCTTTGACTACGCCCTGGCAATGGTAAGTTCACAGGTGTTATATACACATATACATATATGACAGGAAGACCAGGTGCTCGATTCTACGCCCTGGCACAGAGTTACTGGGACTATGTGGTGACAGGTTTACTCTTGATGTGGCTTGTCTGTGTTATGGCGCATTCCATGAGATCATATTTTACTGAGATGTTTTACTGTTCTACTCACTGGGCGATAGAGCTCATCCCACTCCCTTAACCCCAGTTTTGCAGGTTCAGTGTACAGTGTACAGGGACAGTCCAGCAGAGTACAGGAAATATGTAATAGCGTAGAGTGGACATGTAATATGAAAAAGATGTAATAGTTGTTGCTTGACCTAGTGATGTATGTTTTGTACATGATCTGTATATGTATATATGTTTTCCTGTATGTGAAAACCAGGCTTAACAGGTATGAATTAACCCATCTAGAGCAAGCTCTAGTCAGGGATACAGAGTTCAGAGTACATGAGTACAGAGTACAGAGATAGTGCATGCACAGGTTAAGCCTTGGTTCAGAATAGAGTTTTATTTTCACTGAAAATGTATGATCATGTATGAGGTTTACAGGTACATAGAGAATATTGCAGGCTTGCTACGGGTTCTGGCGGCCTTAAGCCGACCTGAATCCTAGCGCCGGTGACGGTCCTTTTTGGGGTCGTTACACACGAGTTGAGCAAGGACTCAAAAGAAGGACCCACAGACAGGGGGAGGTACCAGAGACTGGTAGGAAAACTGATTTATTTATCACACACCAGACTAGACGTGACATATGCTATGAGTTTGGTAAGTCAATTCATGCATGATCCAAAACAAGACCATATGGAGGCAGCATTAAGAATCGTTCGATATCTGAAAGGAACAGCTGGGATGGGCATGTTGTTCAAAAAGAATGGTCATTTCAGTATCAGTGGATATACGGACGCAAGTTGGGCAGGAGATCTCTCTGACAGACGATCTACTTCAGGATACTTTACCTTTGTCGGAGGAAATTTGGTAACGTGGAAAAGTAAGAAACAGAAGGTGGTGGCACTATCAAGTGCTGAAGCAGAATTCAGGGGAATAGCAAAAGACTGGCAGAACTCCTATGGATCAGAAAGTTGATGTTTGAGTTTGGATTTCCATCAAAGGATGCAGCTGAACTCCGTTGTGACAACAAGGCGGCAATAAGCATTTCTGAAAATCCAGTTCAGCATGATCGAACAAAACATGTTGAAATAGACCGACATTTCATCAAAGAAAAGTTGGACAGTGGTTTGATATCTTTACCGTTTGTTCGATCAGAGGATCAATGGGCGGACATCCTAACCAAAGCAGTAGCTGGACGAATATTCCATGAGATTTTGGGCAAGTTGGGTATGCTAGATCCACATGAACCAACTTGAGGGGGAGTGTTGGAAAGAATCCTCTGCCATGATTGTAAATCAATCAGTTGTTGGAAAGAATCCTCTGTCATGATTGTAAATCAGTCAGTGATCAAATCTTACCATATTTAGCATAGCACGATTCTAGGACATAATTGAGGGCTCAATCAAAGGTCTAATTGTTCATATCATGTACAATATAAACTCTGTAACTTACTACACAAGAGGTAAGAAAATAAAAACAGTTTTCTTTCTATAATCTCAAGAAAACCCTCGCCTCGCCTGCACTAGACACGGAGTGTGCAATCGACATTATAACGAATACTTCTTTCTTTCTATCACTAAATATTCTGACAGAAAAAATTTTCATAAATATTCCGCTCAATAATAAGTAATCTTCAATTCAAAATTTATGCACATGATTAAACCAAGTGCAAAACAGCTAAACTATACGATTAATTCGATTTTTAGAATTAATAACAAAACCTAGACTGTGATGCTTTTACTATTGGCCCAGTAATCTAGTTTGTCCAACTGGATGTGGTTTCCCAGTTATATTTGGTTGGATAAATTCTGCATACAAACAGCAGCTCAAAATTGACATCGATAAAAGAAAGATGAAAGAGTGCTTTGTTCTCCTGATTTTTCTTGTTAATGGATCCCATTATACCTCGTCTTGTATCTGTCTGCTTAGTTGTCATTACGAGTGTAGATTCTACCTTAATGGTACAAGTATTGAATAAATTAAACATATTTCATGATTTGTTCTGAAAATTCAACACTGGTCATCGAAAATGTCTTCATGGGAAGAATCTTTTCTTGTTGCGAGGCGGTTGTTTCAGGGTGACAGCTTCTTTATGACTGTTGTATGGATTGCGAAACTTCCATCCATACCCAATCAACCATGTTTATAAAACTTTTAATACTAATAGAATTGGAGACATTTCGAATATTATTTTTAAACGTCATTGGTTACTAACTCTCTAAGCCGTTGTCAGGATTTCTTTTTATGTTCTTTTTGGTATATTGAAATTCTTGAAGACGGGAAAGATAAGAAATAAATCTTTTAACAATGAAACAGGTACTCAACAATTAGGCCATTAATACAGCGCTCTTTTATGCATCTTCTGGTTGCACTGGGAACCCGAGAGATTTATAATCTCACAACCTTCTCAGGGTGACCCCTTTCTCTTTCTTTGTATTTCTATCTAATGCTTAAAATTGAGAAAAAGACTCATCTACAACTTGCAGTTTACCACCGTCGACCTGGAGGTACTAGCGTAACTGATGAAACCTGGAAGACAAACACCAATTTACGGAAACATATTAAAGCAAATTGTTAGTTTCCAATACTCACTGAATGCAGCAATTTTTTTCTGAACTGAATCGCAATGCCAAGGAGCTTAATTATTGCACAGACAAACTCTCAAGGATGCTTGCCGGCATTCTTGCCACTAAAAAACTTGGCTAAATTAGGCATCACCTTTTTCTTCTTCCTGATAATGAAAGAAGTTGATCCAGGAGTCATTCCAACTCCTGGAGAAGCAGAATTTCGAACCTTGCCACGTTTGGATGGAGTCCAATTAGCATTACCTTTCATGGACTTTCTTGGTGTTAAATTGACATTATTTTTCATGGATTTTCTTTGCAATGGTCGTTCCCGGTACTCAGCTTGTGGAATTTTCTCACGCTTGTGTCTCCAGTTTCTGATTTCCCCTTCTACTGCTCTCTTTGCAGAAAGTGACCTCTCAGTTCTATATACCTGCTGCTCTTCTTCCACCCTAGTCTCTCGGATTTCTTCATGAGCTATTTCAATTTTCATCAATATCTCCTTCTCATTGGCTTTTAATGCTTCCACCCATGCTTGAGCTGCTGCTACCTTTTTATCTGCAATTTCGTCGGCTCTGACTGCTCGTCCAGTTAAGTACTCGTACTCGAATTTTGAGATGGTAATTGAGGAACTTTGTTGACAAGCAGAAGCTCTGGCTCTCATGGTATTCTCAATAAGATTTTGCAGATTGTCAAGAGCTAAAGCTTCCGATGCTTTTGCTGCCTCAAGTTCTTGCATTGCAGCCTGCAATCTTTCTTTAGTTTTGCCTATCTCAGACTCAGTTTTCTGAATTTCAGCCTTGATATTAGAAGTTTCTGTGCTAACAAGCTCCTTTTCTTTCTTTGCGGCCTCGGCTTCTGCCTTCAACTGTTCAAGAGTGAGAGAAAGATTGGACACGATTGATTTAGCCTTTTCCTCAGCTGCAGAAACAGCTTCCAGTTTAGATTTCGCTCTGAGAAGCTTTGAGTTGAGATTTTGAACCGTTAAATCTGCCTTCTCTTCTGTTTTCTTCAACATGGATGTTTCTTCCTTGACATGCTTGAGCTCATTCCTTATGATATCCATTGAGGACATGAACTGAAAACTCTCTTCTTTAATTGAAGCCAATTCTTGCTTTGCCGCCTCTAACTCGTCTGTGACTGACCTCAGTGAAGGCGAATCCTCCAATTCTTCAGATTTTTGAGAACTACCCCCGGAATGCTTCAAGCTGTCATTTCTCAGTACCTTCTTTTCTATTTCTTTAACAAGCTTTAGTTCATTCTGCAGCACATTCACATCTGATAACGTGACAGCCAATTTGGATTCAAGTTCTTTGGAGCTATCAATCTCCTCAACAACATGCTTCATTCTATTTCTAGTTTTCTCCTTTTCAAGCGAGAATTCATTGGCTTCCTTCTCTCTTTGAGCCTCAATTTCCCCAAACTCCTTCAATGCCTCAATTCGGGCCAACTCAACCAGCACTTGCTCCTCATTTACCTGCTCAATCTCCTTCCTGAGTGCTTCTGCAGAGTCCAGATCAGACATTAATTTAGAGCTTGAGCCTTCAATTTCCTTCTCGGCTCGCTTCTTCTCTTCCAAGACCGAATTCATATCCAGCTTAAGTTTACTCAATTCTTTCTTCACACGTTCCAATTCTCTCATCATTTCTGCATATCGATGACTCTCGAAACTCCTATCCTTCAAAGCCTTATCTTCGCGCTTACTTGACTTCTTCAACGTTTCCATATCTCTCATCCTTGTCTTTGACTTGGAGGTCGATTCCTCGATTTGGAAAGCAAGGTCTTTCACCGTCTTTCTAGCATTTGAGAGCTCCGATTCTGCTCTGGTTTTCACCGACTGCGCAGCCCTTCTACTCTCTTTATATCTAACCACGTCTCTCTTTGCCATGTGCAACTCTCTGGCGGTTGAAGAGGAGTTCTAAAACCAATTCAAAACCACAAGGTTACCGAGAAACTCCAAACTGAATTATGTTGAACATAATTAACAAAGAAAAAGGGTCAAGCAGTTCTGATTATTGAGTAGTATCATACCTCATGCAAATCCATCTGTGGTTTTTTCAGTGAAGAAGATGAAGAACTACCTTCAAGAATTCTTTCACCATATAGACTAACGGCTGCCTTCACAGTTCCAATTCTTCTTCTATCGTCAAGCGCTCTTCTATCCATTTCTCAACTGCATAATTTTTTGCGGGAAAGGTAACTTAATTACACAAATTCTACCAATATTAAGAATAAATAACAGCATCTAAACATCAGAATCTGGTATTTGTCTTTGTCACTAAAACAGAGTAATGCCATCAAAATGCAAGCAACACCGAAGAAAGGGGGGGGGGGGGGAATCATTCACAGGTTATTCCATGAAGGGCTTACCTGAAAATTCTGAGCGTACGGTATATCTACGTGCTGTTCTTGGAATTTTTTAGAAGTCTGATCCACTTGTATAAGCTGAAGATTTGAGTGCTTAAAATATAGTGTGCAAGAGAGGCATGGTTAGCTGGGTAAGCTATGCCCAAGAAAATGGTATAAAGAGATAAAACGGCAGAGAAAGAGTATCGAGCGAATTCTGATGAATAATGATTGGACAATATTGGAGGAATCGCTGCGTCCCTGTTTATCATTCCCTGTTTATCATTCCCTGCCCAACCAATTAAATGATATTATTATATTTTCCAAAATTTGTGATTGTTGTTTTTTAATTTTCAAGAAAATAATACTGATAAAATCATTAATTTTTAAGAAAACAATTTGAAAAAAAAAAAAAACACTATCGGCATGGCACTTGTGCAAGCATAAGGCTTCCTTTTTTTAGCAATTCGGTATATATTATGCAATTTTTTTGTAGGAAAAGCATTAATCGTTAATTTTTTAATAAGTTAATTAATATTTTTAATATAACAATTAAACTGTTTAATCTTACAAAACACAAACATTTTAATTATGTTTTAAAAAATAAAAAAACTAACTAGTTAATTTTTCATAAAATTTATAACTTTATAACATTTACATTTTATTTGTTTGCAAAAGAAAAATAAATAACATAATAAAAATTAGATCGGGTATTTGTCATCAATAATGTTGGATGTCAAATGATAATGAATGGGTGTAGGCATGCTGACATAATTGCATCGTATCTTATACAGAAATTAATTTGTTAATAGTTAAATTAAATATTTAAATTTGAATTTGTAATTATTATATATTTTAATTAATTTTATATAAATGATTAATTTAGAGATTATTATATTTATTTTCACGTGAAATTAAATTTATATAAAATGAAAAAACATTAAAAAAAATGTATCAAATTTTGACAAACATATGATTGGTGTTATCTGACTGTCGAATTTGGGCTGTTAATTAATAAAAAATGAAAAATTAGTGTAATGACAATTCCAATGGAAAAATAGACAATAGAATTAACCTGACGAAAATATTGAAATTGAAAAAAGAAAAAAAAAAGTTTGCAGAGAAAAAGGGCAAAGGAGTGGGACAACATATTGTAAGGAAAGAAAAAGATAAAAGTAAATGTCACGGCACACAAAGGACAAGGATGGCATTTTTCATGTTCTGAAAGCCAATCAACCACATAAGCCTGTCGCACATATCAAAGGCACTGAATTTCCCACGTATTTGTTTCTACGCCATTCATGCCTCTACGCCACGTATTTTATTGGAAAATTAATTATTTAATTTTTCATTATATGACAAAATTTAAAATTTAATATTTATAACATTTTAAAAAATTATTAAATTAATTTTAAAGTTTATATATTATAAAATATTTTTAATATAAAAAATTAATTAATAAATTTTTTAAAATATAAAATTAACTAATAAATTTTTTAAAATTATAAAAAATAAACAGTAAAATATTTAACTATTAAAATAAATAAATAAATAAATTTATTAAAATATTAATTTTAATATATTTTTTAAAATAAAAAAATTAATTAGTAAAATTTATCATATTATAAAAATTAAATAATAATTTTTTATTATTTATTTGAATGCAAATTAAAAAATTTAATGATAAAATTGCGCTTCGAAGGTTGGAGCCACCGTCTTCCTCACTTATCTAAAATTAGATAATCTTGGCTCCAGGTCACCATTTAGGTAAACATGGCTAACTTGGATGGCTCTGTGAATAAGTGGACGCAATTGTGTGTCAAAAATATCTCTGAAGTACACTAAAAATTAATTGCTACTCAAATATAAAATAAAAATTAATTTACAAATTTTAATAAAATTCAGGGATTTGATTATAAATTATCTTTGAAATGAAATGAAGAAAAAGAAAAGAAAATAAAAGAAAACAAAGGCATGCGATTTATGGGTAAACCGAATAAGAATTCCGTTTGGGGAAAATATCGAAGAACTTACCGTTGACTTTTGTGACGGTGGAAACAAACTTCTCTGAGTACACCACAGTATATAATAATTCAAATAGGCCCCACCCTCTTACTCTGTAATCTAAGATCATCCGTTCGATCAGCCAACTACAAGACTCGAGCTTTTAAAGATCCGAGTTTTGACGAACCCGGAGACTACCGGGAAGCGTCTGATTACAGTTCCGTATAAAAGGAAATCATAAGCTCAAAAAATAACTACAGATCCAAATCCAGCAAGGAGAGCAAGAAAGAAGCTGAAGTGAAGTAAGTTAGTACGCGGAGAGATGAGAAGATATTAATTAGAGAGTGAAACTGATAAAAATGGATGTGGAGAGATCGTCTCTGTGCAATTGCGTTGTCAATTTCTTGCTACAAGAGAACTACCTGTTGACGGCATTTGAATTGCTTCATGAGCTCCTTGACGATGGCAGAGACTTCCACGCCATTCGCCTCAAGGAGTTCTTCTCTGATCCTTCTCATTTCCCTCCTGATCAGATCTCTCGCTTCAATTCTCTTCGAGGTTTTCCTTCTTTCGATTCTTTCAGTTTTTGTATTACTCGTGCACTCGTATGCGTGTATGCTCTGCCTTGGTTTTGCTTGTTTAGCTCTGATATAGCAATGTTGCTTTGGTCATTGAATGCATTTGAATGCGGATTGTGGCGTTTCTGTGTGATCTGGAATTCAGTTGAAGTAATACTCGTGAAGTGTTGGAATGGAATACTAAACAAATGCGCTGGATTGCATATTTTCGTTGGATTTAAAAAGCTTTTGATTTTCTTTTTTTTTTTTTAAGCAATTTATAATTTATTTACTAAAGCCTAAACTCCTGTCAATGGCAAGAGACTACTGAGAGCAGACTTTCGAGTTTATAATTGACAACTTTTATATGTGGAAGCAAAAAAGTTAATCTTAATTTTTTTAAGCTTAACAATATTTTATTGTTAGAATTGAGTTGAAAGGTTGTCGAGGATAGTTTTTGCTGCTCGGACGTTGATGCTATTAAACATAACTTAATAATGTTGTTCAGATGGTTTTTGGAAAAATAAAGTGTCATAATTTTGTTTAGTTATACACTATTTGTTCTTTGGAAAGGTTAGGCAAAAGGCTAAGAATGCTGAGACAACACAGGATACATGGTGGAGTACTTTCATCCATAGTTGCTTTCTTAGCTTCATGGAGCATGTAATTTCATACCTTCGAGAAATTATTTAATGGCAGTTTACATGTATCCCATTAAATTCGGTTTTAAGTTATACCTGGCATAAGCCACAGGATAGCATATGTCTACAGTAGCTTATGGGCAATGAAGCAATCTCTATAGATAACGAAGAACCCATAGTTCTGTACTGTATAGAATAGTTTGATCTAGAAGAAGTGATAATTAATTGTAGGAAGAGCGATGAAGTGTATGTAGTGCAAGTTAAATTGCTTGAAAAAGTGTGATTTGCAAAAAGAGATACAGGAAGATTCTTTCTTTCATATAGATTTGAATTTTTTGGTTCAAACAAAAAATTGACATTTGATGGAAGGGTTTAGGACATATTGATGTTTTTGAAGAAATGCACCTTAAGATGCTGAAAAGTTAGATAGAATTTCAGCATACTTTTAATAATGATGCTGAAAAATTGGAGCATGCTATACTGGCAGCCTACACTGAAACAGTTAGGTAGGTTTTGCTAGTGAGATGGGGTCAGCAAACAAGAGTGCATAGCAGTCTTACAATATGACCTAGCAGAACAGTATAAGCTGAGATGCCAATTAGAAATCGTAATCCATTTGTGTTTATGACTTATTATAATTTTTTAAATGGTGAAACTTCCTTCTGTTTAGTAACGCTGCATTGGAATCTTGCTATAAAACATGCACATGGTCATTTTCTTGATATATAGCTAAAGATGTACGGCAACTGATATACAATCAGAGCTTCACGCTCAAATCATTGGTTTCTCTTGATTTTTGTAGTTTAACTTATAATCATTATTTCTTCTTTCTCATGATCTTCTCCTTCATTCTTCTTGGTTTTCTGTTGACTAGTTAATTAGAAGTTGATGGCAAAAGCTTGTTGCACTTTCGCATATTTGCATAAATAAATGCATATATGCATACATTCAGATAGGCTTGACTGCTTGAGTCACTATTGATCTGGAACTGCATTTTTATGCTGTATTTTGAATACAGAATGTAAGCAATGCTCTTTTTCTGCCCCTTTTATTCTTGAAAAGCAGTTGCGGACCCTCAGAATTTACTAGAAGAGAAAGAAGCAATAGAAGAAAAATTAGCACTTAGTGAATATGAGCTTCGTTTGGCACAAGAGGACATTTCAAAGTTGAAAACTGAATTGGAGAAGAAAAAACATTTGCCACTGGTGGAATTGAGTGGTAAAATTTCATTTCTCTCAAAGTTACAATGAATGCTTCTTTTTTATTCCCCAGATCTTAGTATGATTACTTTAATTTTTTTGTCTTCGCTATTAAAAATTAAATGGGTTTTGAAAGAGAGAATTATTTATAGCTCTCAAGTCTCAAATGGATGTGATCTGTAAATGGTAAAGATTGGCTGCCAGAATTGGATATGTGAACTCTTCTGAGTCCGTTAGATATTGTAACCAGGGAAGATTTACTCTTCCTTTCTTTGTGTTTGAGGGAATGGACATCATGCCCAAATTAGTCAACAATTGACCAGCGGTTACCCTATGAGGCATTCATGACATAAGTAGTCAACCAAATGGCTTGGGCTTCTGAGTTTGATGCTCTAACACATATCTGGACAGACGTTATTTAATTTAGGACTCCAAACCTATCTGCATGTGGGATGTTAGATCTGTGCTTTCAATCCCTTCTCCATTTTGTTTCAAATTTATTATCTGCAATTACTGACTTGCAATGCAATTGGCAACAACTGTTGGAACTTCCTGTAAATAATCATAATTGTGTTAATTTCCTTGGACAGTCTATGTTCTTTTCCATTTCACATATATGTACATATTTCTTTCTTGGATGCATTTCCAGAGTCAAAGTCAGATGTTTCTGAGAACACCAGACCTGATATTCTACGGAACAAGAAGGATGCTTCCTTCTATGACTTGGGTCCTTTGAAGGATAGTGAGCGTAGAGATCTTAATTGTGCTGTAAAGGAATATTTACTATTAGCAGGATATCGGCTTACTGCTATGACATTCTATGAAGAAGTATGTAAGAATCATGTTATTCTCTCTCTCTCTCTCTCTCTTTCTCTTTGTCTTACAGTTCTACTTTCCATTTGTATATGAAAATATTTTCTTAAATAAAAAGGAGAAGGTCCTGTCTTCTAAAATGTATATGTGCTTTCCTATTGTATTTTCTGTTATTTGTTGTTTGTTGTAAAATTCTCATTCAGCTGAAGACAAACCATTTATGGGCTCATTATGTTGATTCAATTGGACAAAAGGTGATATAAATGCACGCAACTAGAAAAGTTTGAAACTTGGATTTTTTGTGAGTGGCACTTGAGGCTTTAGGTAATTTGGTTATAGCATTATACCATCACCTTGAATTTATTTATGGAGGGGCCAAAAGTAGTATGAAATGCCGGAAATGTCCTTCACTGACAGTTTGGTTAGGTCTTGAGATAATAAGGGTTTTCATTCAGTTATCACTGTAGGAGGCAGCCTCAAACTTTAATTTCTTAAAACTTTTGCAATCAATTTATTTGCAACTTTCATGAGGTATAAAACCTTCAATCAACTGGATGTCTGTTGTATCTATGCATGTGCATGTGTATATTTATCTGCTCTTGTCATCCATGTAAAAATTTCACTGCTCGACAATTTTTTTGGTCTCAGGTTACAGATCAGAATTTAGATGTGTGGCAGAACACATATGCATGTGTACCAGATGCCTTGCGACACTATTACTATCAATACCTTTCATCCACTCCAGAAGCTGCTGAGGTATTTAGTGAAACATGTGTTGGATAAACAATTTGCTCTATACACAGCCACAATAGATTTCTTAAATGTTTATATTATGTAACTCTTTTGTACTTGACCTGGTGTGCTTTCTTTCCTGTCATGCTCACCCCCATAAGTGGAGTACAAATATGATTACTATAAATTGTGTTCAACTGTTTTTTATCTTAATCAATATGACATATCATTTTTCTTCCTTCTTTCTTCTTTTTATGTTAATGGTACTCTGATGAGATCAACATCAAGCAAATGCCGTAAGCTTTACCTTGCATATTTAGGAGTTAGATTGCACTCTTGTTAAAGTAGCTATGGTAATGTTTTTCTTTGATAAGTTGATATCTGTTCTCGCATGTTAGAAATTTAGAAGTTTAAGTGCAAAAACATTACTTAAGGAGTCATCGGTTGCTATTTCTGTATAGGTAATATAGGTTATTAACCTGCAATATGTAAATCATGCAAAGACCTTTAAACTAATGGGATTCAATCCTTAATCATCATTGCCATCCACAAGTTCTGTTTGAAGATAATTAAGAGAATTATTTATAAAATCATGGCTCTGAAGTCTAAGATCCACAGGCATCTTGAATTATACAATTGTATCCTTGTTTTTGTTGTTCATGTAACTACCCATCTGCCTTTCAAGTTATTTTCTTTTAATATTAGCACTTCAGTGTTCATAAAGAATACAGATCTAGATTTTGGACAATCAGCATAGACAAACTGTTAGTATTACAGGGGAAAAAAGGTTAGGGGGAAAAGATAAGGGGAAGAAGTTTTTAACATGCTGTGCTAGCAGTTTTACTCAGTAGCGGAATTAGGATGGAAGAACTCTGACCAGTGCTAACACAAAGTTGCATCAAAGTTTTATGTGGAGGAGAGGTGTGTTTATGTGCTGAAATATGCATCAATGAAACAAGTTCTTAAAATTGCAGGAGAAAATTGCCATGCATCGAGAAAATGAGTCATTAATAAAAGAAAATGAGAAGCTCAATCACGAAAAAGAGAAATTGCTGAAAAACAAAGATTTGGCTGATACTCAAATAAGTGGATTGACTAAATCCTTAGAGACTCTTCAGAAAGATCTCAAGGAGAGGGAGAACCAGGTAATTCTCTATTATTACAATACATCTTTCACCTGTTGCATGAATTCTTGTATAAGGAGAGAAAAGTATCTCCATTTCCTTTTTCAATTTTTCAGGTGCAAGAATTGAAGCAGTCCTGGGAGCTCCAACGTAAGGAACTCAATGATTGCAGAGCTGAAATTACTTCACTGAAAATGCACATCGAGGGATATCATTCTGGAAGGAGCATGATGGCTAATGATGTTGATCCTATTCAATCCCAGTCTGTAGAAAATTACAAGGAAGAAATAATATCATTGCAAATGGAAATAGAAAGGTTGAAGTCAAAATGCACAAAAGCTCCTAAATCTGTAGATTCCAACCATAATGAGGACTCTCTGCAGATAGAAGAGAAAGTTGTTGAGATAGATGAAGATAAAACTATAATCTCCCTCCCTCAAGATGTAGCAGGAGTGTCAGTAAGTGAAGATGTTCAATCACTGATAATTGACAACACTGGTAAACCTGAAGAAGCTTCACCTGATCTGTCAATAAATCATTCAAACGAAAATATTACTATTGAAAACAATCAGAATGACGTTAAACAAAATGGTGAACTGCCCTTAGAAGATGATGGGCGACGCATAGAATTGGATAACTTAAATGTTGAAGCTGCTTCTGCGAATGTGGCAAGTTCTTTTTCTTTCTCTTGGAAATTAGATTATTTTCCTTAAGGATATCCCACATCAATCTCTGTTCTCTCCCTTGCTATTAAGTGGGTTAAGTTATTGTAAATGTGAACCTTGCAGAATTGATGCTATAGTCAGGGTCTACCTTTTAATAGCACAATTTCTTACACATTTCTTGTTTTGCCTGCCTGCCTGTGCCTATCTAATAGCTCAAATTTTATTATATAACATCTGAGCATATGATTTTCTTTTCAGGGTTTAGAAACAATTCAAATCCTTGCAGATGCCTTGCCCAAGATTGTACCTTATGTTTTGATCAATCATCGGGAGGTTTGCCTTTGGCTAACCTTTTCTTAATCTGTCTCCTACTATTTTCTTAGAGTCATACAGCATTGATTGTTTTTCACAGGAGCTTCTCCCCCTAATGATGTGTGCAATTGAGCGTCATCCGGATAGTACGACACGGGATTCCTTAACACATACATTGTTTAATTTGATCAAACGTCCAGATGAGCAACAGAGACGGATCATAATGGATGTAGGGTGAACAACTTTGATCATATGATGGATTCCTTCAAATGTTAACCAAGTTTTACCATGGCTATACAATTTGAATGTATTGCTGAATCTTCTGACCTTTAATTCAGGCATGTGTTAGTCTTGCGAAGAACGTAGGAGAGATGAGAACAGAAACAGAATTGCTTCCCCAGTGTTGGGAACAAGTGAGTTTGAGAAATTACTTTTTAGGGATCTCCTGTCTGGTCATTATTTTTCACTTTTTCTTGCTTTCTTTTCCCTCTTCTAAAGGTCAAGTTTCATTTTTTGGATTACAGATAAACCACACTTACGAGGAACGTAGACTGCTTGTTGCTCAATCTTGTGGAGAGCTTGCAGAGTTTGTCCGGCCTGAGATCCGTGATTCTTTAATTTTGTCGATTGTGCAACAACTGGTAGAAGATGCTGCAACTGTTGTTCGAGAGGCAGCTGCACATAATCTGACATTGTTGCTTCCACTCTTCCCAAGTGTGGACAAATATTTCAAGGTCAGCCTCATTAAATATGCTTCAAGGCAATCATGGAGAAGAATTCTGATTTGACAGTAATGGCTGCAAAGTAAGCTCTAGAACAGGTTGTCGAAACATGGTCTAGGGAATGGAGCCTTTTCTCCTTGCCATATTATGATGACTTAGATGAAAATGGAAAGAAAAGAAAAAGAAAATTTTCTATTAACACAAAAGAAAATTGAAGTTCTGTGATACAATTAAGTTTGTCTAATGCTTAAATCTGTTTGTTATAGGTTGAGGATATAATGTTCCAATTGGTCTGCGATCCCTCTGGAGTGGTGGTGAAAACTGCACTCGAGGAGCTAGTTCCTGCGGTAATAAAATGGGGAAATAAGTTGGATCACATTTTAAGTGTTCTACTTTCACACGCCTTGAGTTCTGCTCAGGTATGCTTGTTTCTTATGATTATCTCGTTGTGCTCCTGTATTTGGTTCGAATTATCATTCTTTAATATTATCCCTTGAATATTTTCAGTGTTGTCCACCTCTTTCGGGGGTTGAAGGCTCTGTCGAGTCACATTTACGTGTCCTGGGGGAACGAGAGCGCTGGAGTATTGATGTGTTTTTGAGAATGCTGTTGGAGTTGCTTCCATTTGTGTACCAGAAGGCAGTTGAGAGTTGCCCTTTTTCTTCATTGACAGAGTCAACAGATACGGTGTTCTCTACTTCATCACTTGAACTGTATTCAAAGTAATTTCCAGAGATATATTTCTTATATTACCGTCAGTTTCTTGGTGAAAATAAATTTTAGTATTCTTGTTGAAGCTGAATTCTAGGTGATGGCCATATTTTGCTTCTGAGATATTTTTAATTTCATACTAGGGGAGACGTTGATTGGGCGGCATTTCAGTGGATGCATATAGATTGCTTTCCTGATTTGATACAGTTGGCCTGCATGTTACCCCCTAAAGAAGACCATTTAAGAAACAAAAGCACAAAGGTGATCAGTTTCTGCTTTGAACTAATTCATTAAGACTTGATTCCTGTTTATTCAGGACAGTTCCCTAGTTGTTGCTAATTTAGAAAATGGTTTACAGTTTTTGTTGGCTGTAAGTGAACGCTTTGGGGATTCTTATTTGGTACACATAATGATGCCTGTGTTCTTGGTAGCAGTTGGGGACAATGCAGATCTAACATATTTTCCAACTACTATTCGTTCAAAAATCCAAGGTATCAATTTATAGAACTTCTTGAATTTCTTAACCATTATTTTTTTTTTCAATGATTTGCTTTATTGCAGGTTTGAGACCAAAAACTGTTGTGGCTGAGAGGCTTGCCACAATGTGTGTTCTGCCACTTTTATTGGCAGGTGTTCTAGGTGCTCCAAGCAAGCATGAAGGACTAGCAGGCTACTTGAGAAAGTTGCTAGTTGACAGCTCCCTAAAAGAGAATCGCTCAACAAAATACAATGTTGATATTATTGATGCTGTTCGGTTTCTTTGGTCAGTAGTCAACCAAGTGCCTTAGTGCGCCATTGTCTGAGAGTTATATATGACTAATGCATATAGGTTTCTTCCACATGCAGCACTATTGAACAGCACCATGGTATGATATTCAATATTTTGTGGGAAATGGTTGTTAGCTCCAACATAGATATGAAAGTCAATGCTGTGCATCTGTTGAAAGTCATGGTGAGTTGCTCATGAACTTTTTGCAGATCATTTGAAGTCTGACATTTTATTTGAAATTTCAAACTTCGCATGACATTATTTTGAAATTTTAGCTTCGTTCATTTAACAGGTACCTCATATTGATGCAAAAGTTGTTTCTACCCATGTTTTGCCTGCCCTAGTTACTCTTGGCTCTGATCAAAACTTGAATGTGAAGTATGCCAGCATAGATGCGTTTGGAGCTGTGGCACAACATTTCAAAAATGACATGGTATAGCTATTTTCCCCCTAAAGTAATAATGGCAATACTGAGGGATCAGTTCATATGTTTCACTCATCATATTTGTCATGTTTCAGATAGTTGATAAAATTCGAGTGCAAATGGATGCTTTTCTTGAAGATGGATCCAGTGAAGCTACTGTTGCTGTGGTCCGTGGCTTACTGGTAGCTGTACCTCACACAACAGAGAGGCTTAGAGATTATATCCTAAGCATGTTGTATAATTAATTTTAAGACTATTTATTTAATTAATTTTTTTATTCTATTTTAGCCATCGTACCAAAACTCACATTGTCTTCTAGGTTTAAATGAATATGTGAATCAATTGTTTCCTTAACATTTAGCAAATCTTCTTTCCAAGATTTTTCAATTTACAGCCACACCAGCTCCCACAAGTGATGTCATGCGTTGCCGTGAGAGAGCTAATGCATTCTGTGAATCGATCCGTGCCTTGGATGCTACAGGTTTGAAGTCAATCTTGTTCTCTTCCAGATGCTTGCCGCCCAATTTCATTAGTTTTCTAGATTTGCTACCCTCAATCACTTAATTGATGAATTGCATAGAAGTATTAACATGATCTGGATCCAGTATTAAATAATGGTTATATGTTGTCCACACCATAAATGTCTTTTACATTAAAGTTGGCCATTTGCATTTGTGTGAAATCAAATACTGGATTGCAGCTTACCCTCATCTCTACTTGCTGCAGATCTTTCTGCAACTAGTGTGCGGGAATTCCTCCTACCTGCTATAACAAATCTGTTAAAAGATCCAGATGCATTAGATCCAGCACATAAAGAAGCCCTTGAGATAATAATGAAGGAAAGATCAGGTGGAACCTTTGAGACCATTAGTAAGGTGATGGGTGCTCATCTTGGGATAGCATCGTCAGTCACTAGTTTCTTTGGAGAAGGTGGGCTTTTAGGAAAGAAAGAAGCTGCAGACAATCAGCCACCACCACCCGAGTCCCCAAAGGCTGCACAACCTCCACCCACAGAAGACACAAGATTCAGGCGTATCATGAGGGGTGGTTTTACGGACATGCTTAGGGGTAAAACATGGAGCCAAGAAGAAACACAGCAGAACCAGTAATATTTTTACAACTTGACAAATGGTGCGATGAAATACCATTTTTTATCTTCTCTTGCATGTTTGAGTTTATCCCCCCTGTATAAGGTGAGTTAACGACAGCATCAACATCAGATGGGGGAAAAAACAAATTTTTTCCATCGCTTTTACTTTTTTTAATCTTTTATTATATAGGAGGAATTAAGGTTAGTTGCAGTGCAGATCATTAGTTAGCTATTATTTAGGACATTAGTACTTTCCTAGTTTTTGACGATCCTATCTGGCCGGATTGATTGCATGCTGTATAAAATTCAGTTTTCTTTGGAGGGCTCTTTTTTCTTTCAGTTACATGATCAAATTTCCTATATATATTATTTGTTAAATCTGACTTGCATATATCTTTAAAAATACGTTGGCAGCTGAGCTGAGTGCAGGATGTTCTACCGGCCTTGCATCAAAGTAACGCCTGGAACTGGATGGTTAAAATAAATAGATGCTAATAATTTTTTTTTTTTTAAAAGGTCATTTGCTATTTAGTTCTTAGGTGTTATTAACACTTTGGTGCTTATGTTTTGAAAATTAAATTATCTTAATTCGTAAATTTTGATTCTTAACAATTAAGTCATTCCTTTTATTTTTAATCAATTTGCCGTTAGTACTACAGCTACTCTCTCCTTTTATCTCGTTCCCCTGTCACACTTTTTCCAGTTTCCATCCCTGCCCCTCTCGCTGTCTCTCTTCCCGGAACTATAAATAGACACATTAATTAAATTTAAATTAATTACAATTCAATTCAAAATAGGATTGTTCAATTATATATTTATATTAATTTTAATGACAACATTGCTTAGTCTCCAAATGAGCATGTAAACAGATTTCTAATTCAAAATTTATTTAATATAAACAGTGAAATTTTATAAAAGCACATGGCTAAATAATGTATTTAGTTTTATTTTAATCATAAACCAGAGACAATATCAAATTTATTGAACACGATCACAAAAATTCGAGAACTTTCCAAAATAACTAAATCTTTTATGCAAAAGAATAGTAAGATTAATTTAAAATAGTTACAAGAGTTAAAATTAAATTTATGCTTTATACAACAAATTGATAATAAACTCTGATTCCTTTGATACAATTACATGAGAAAAATAATGATATGAAATTACGTAAAAAAAGTATATTAGTTGAATTAAAATAAAAATACAAATGAATTTAAATTTAAATAGAAGTTACTAAATACTAATTCAACTAAATTTAAATCAAAATAATTTGTATTGAAATAAAATTTATTTACTTCTAATTTGAAATCAAGAATTCTATAAAAATTCAATTTAAATAACTTTTTTTAGAATAGAGAAATTTAAAATTTTTTATTTATAAATTTTCATACATAAATTATAAATAATTTTATAAAAATTTATTTAAATTTTTTCTGACTATAAATAACAACAATAATAACATTGGGATGTAACACTTCTAACTCGTTTAAATAGTTAGGCAGTAATTAATAGAGAGTGCTCTGGTCAATTTCTCGACTTAATACTCAATTTCAATTTATTTTATTTTTTATTTTTTATTTAAATTAATTTAAACTCAATTCATCTAAAAAATAAATAAAATAAGAGAAACTGAATTTTTATAATTTTTAGATTAATCAAGAAATGTTAGCTTTAAAAATTAAGAAATTGAGTTTTTTTATTTTAATCAAGAAATTTAAGTAAAAAAATTTGATTTTTTTTTGCAAATTAAATTTAAATTGAAAATTATAGTTTAATTTAGGCAAAAAGTTAAAATAAACTAAATTAAATCTCCCAATAAATATAGAAGTTATAATTCAACATTTAAATATTTTTCTTTTAAGTTTATTTTTTTAATTTTTTACTGTGTAGAGTAATAGATTAATAGAGAGATAGAAAGTGGAAAGAAATGAATCAAATGAATAACATAAGCTAAATACATTGGAGAAACTATATCTTTAATTTACATAAATAAAAATATATTTCTTTTCGTCCTCTCTTTTCCTTCCAAATAACGACAGCTATATGGCGTTGATAAGACAGATATAGCACGATAAAATCAATTGGATTAAAATATAAATAATATTAACAAAAGCAGAAAATATGCTTCCAAGATTCTGAAATAAAATCAACCATGATGCCTCTACCCACTTTTGATAATGACTTCCGTGGTTTTTTTTTTTGGTAATTTACGATTTAGTCCCTGGGTATTGCCATTATTAACAAGTTAGTCCCTGTATTTTCAGAAACCTATTAAAACGTCCTTATATTTTATTTCCGTCAACGAAATAGTCCTTCCGTCCTATTTTCCGTTAAAATTAGATAAAGGAGGAGAGAGAAAATTTTTAAAATCTAATTTTACCCTCAAATAAAATCATTTATTTAGTCCTTGTATATTGTAATTATTAACAAGTTAGTCCTTACATTTTCAAAAATCTATTAAAATATTTTTATCTTTTTTCATATCTATTAAAACGTCCTTATTATTTTTTTCCATCAATGAAATAGTCCCTATCTTTTCTCACATCTATTAAAACATCCTTATCGTTTATTTAAGTCAACGAAATAGTCCCTCCTCATCGTTTCTTTCTGTCAACGAAATCGTCTCTCCCTATATTTTTAGAAATTTATTAAAACGTCCTTATTGTTTCTTTTTGTCAACGAAATGGTCCCTATCTTTTCTCAGATCTATTAAAACATCCTTATTGTTTCTTTTTATCAACAAAATAGTCCCTATCTTTTCTTTCCGCTTCCTCCTCCTCCTCCTCCTCCTCCTCCTCCTCCTCCTCCTCCTCCTCCTCCGAAAAAGAAGAAGAAGAAGAAGAAGAAGAAGAAGAAGAAGAAGAAGAAGAAGAAGAAGAAGAAGAAGAAGAAGAGAAAGAAGAAAAAGAAGAAGAAGGAGAAGAAGAAGAAGAAGGAGAGAAAGAAGAAAAAGAAGAAGAAGAAGGAGAAGAATGAGAAGAAGAAGAAGAAGAAAAAGAAGAAAAAGAAGCAAAAGAAGAAAAAGGAGAAGAAGCAGAAGAAGAAGGAGAAAAAACAGAAGCTGAAGAAGAAAAATGAGAAGAAGCAGAAGAAAAAGAAGCAGAAGAAGAAGAAGCAAAAGGAAGAAGAATTGATGAAGAAGAAAAGGAAGGAGGAGGAGAAAAATAATTAGGGGTAATTTAGTCTTTTACTATATTTTTAACGGCAAAAATAGACAGAAGGATTATTTCGTTGACGGAGAGAAAATATAAGGACGTTTCAATAGATTTCTGAAAATACAGGGACTGACTTATTAATAATGGCAATACCCAGGGATTAAATCGTAAATTACCCTTTTTTTTTTTTGAAACAGAAGTTTAGAACTGGAAGGGTAAAATTTAAAATTTTTTAAATTTATTTAAATATATTTATTATTATACTAGATCTGTGAATATATAATTTTTATAGATTTTAAGTATAGACCATAACGCAGAGAAATAATCATATGATATTAATTTGGTTTTTTTTTTTAATTTTTTAATTTTTTTTAAATATAAATATTTAAAATTTACTGTTTCAATTGATTTAAATTTAAATTTTTATTAGATAAATTTATTAAAAATTAAAGTATTTTCTCTTAAATTTTAAAAAAATTCATACCCACAATTTAAAATTGAAGACTCTAATTAGAAGAATTATACCATTTTATCTTACCTCCTAGTTTATTAATTTAATACGCAGCCACAGACAATGATTTTGCCTCTACCTTGTTCCCAAGAGACGCTTATACCGTACAGTGAGCTCTCCTCCAATAGGAAGTGGCAATCCACCAAAACATTTATTATTATAAAATATGTTTTTTTATCTTCTTTCTTCACCAACTCGGTTAATCATTTGGGATATAAATCAGTATTCACTTGCCTGAGAAGATCGGCTAGCTTACTCACTCGCTCTCCTTCTTTGTTCTTCCGTCAATGGCTCCAATTGGTTCTGCTTTTTGCGCAGCAAGTCCTTCATTCTCCCTTCTCTCTTCTAACGTGAAGGGGTTATCAAGAAACTACGCAAATGCCAACTGCCCCATTAGCAAGATTTGTGTTGTTCACTGTTCTAGTGGGAGTAAGCTAGTGACGGAATCAACAGCTTCGTCAACTTCTGAAAGAACCAGCTTTGGCTTTAAGAACTTGACCGAGACTTTTTGGGTTGATGTACAGAGAGCAGAAGGGAGGCCACTAAATGTGCAGCTAAATGCACCCTTGATTTTAGGGTCGCCGAATCTCGAAAAGGTGGAGAATGTAGCTATTAGAATTGAGCTCAGTAATGGATGTGTAGGGTGGGGAGAAGTTCCTGTGCTTCCTTCTGTTACTGCTGCAAACCAGACTGTTGCTGTTGCAAAGGCTAGGGAGGCATGCCAATTTCTGCTTTGTAGTTCGCCTATGGTTTTGAATTTGGCGCTTAATGAGATTGGTGGGATTCTTCCAGGAACTGAATTTGCTTCTGTGAGTAAATGTGATAAGATTATTACACTTTTTCTTTGAACACTATATTACTTTTTATTCATTCTGTCTTTCAAAATTGATCCTTTCTTTAGACTGAGAAGCATTAACACACTGTCTTACATTTATTTATTAGGATGTTATCTGTGATGTTTCCTTAGCTGCAAATGGTAATTTATTATATATACAAGAACTTGATTCTTTCAATTATAAGATTTATTTTAGTTTAGTTGGGGGATCAAATTATTTTACATAATATTCGAAACTGTTACAGATAATTTTTTGACTCACTTTTCATTTATCCCAAAATAGCAATTGCTGAGATAGAACCGAACCTCAGTTACTCTGGTTCGCTAGTACCTGGCTCCACCTCATTTCGTACATCCATTAGCCATGCATAATTTTTTTGATCCAGAATGCCTTTGATACCGGCTGAAATAGTTCGGTCTAAACCTTCCACTTTCTACTTGATTCAAAATATTAACCCAAGTTATTTAGTAGTATTAAGTCAAGATTTATATTCTACCAATTGAATTTTTAATTTACTGATTTGAGATTCTTTTCCACGAGCAGGCAGCTCATAAAAACTATAATAATTAAATACGAATTTAGTATGTTCTATCGGATTATTGATTATATTCTTTTTTAAAAGATAAAAAAAACATATAATTTTATCATTTTATAAATATTTAGAATTTGGAATACAACCAATTTAGAGCATGATTAGAGTGTAAAAGTCAATAAATTTTTAAGATTTGGCTTGCAGAAAGCATCTGTTTCTATAAATATTCGTGTCTCTCATATTTTACAAAGCAAAAACTGTTGATCCTGATTAAGCTTTATATGTTTCTGAAGGTTAGGGCCGGAGTTGAAATGGCATTGATTGATGCAGTTACTAATAGTATTGGTGTGCCACTATGGAGATTATTTGGTGGTGTATCAAATAACTTAACCACTGCTATCACAGTTAAGTTCCTCAACGATCACTACTACTTTTCTTATGGTTTTTGCAATGAATTTTTGACTTGTGTTGTTGGTGAATTTCATGCGACCAGCTTCCAACTGTTTTCCCTGCTGAAGCTTCTCACTTGGCTTCAAAGTATTGCCAACTAGGATTCAAGACCTTGAAGCTTAAAATAGGGAAGAATATTAAAGAAGAAATCAAACTTCTACAATCAATTCAGGCAGCTCATCCCACTTGTTCATTGATTTTAGATGCAAATGAGGAATACACTCGTAGAGAAGCTGTACAAGTCCTTCAAGAGTTACATGGTAAGGACATGGTCTTTAGTTTCTAGAAGTTTAAGATCTGTAAACTCGGCAACAAGAATCATAAATCAATTGTCTTATTGCAGATTCAGGAATAACACCTACTCTCTTGGAACAACCAGTTCATAGAGAGGACTGGAAAGCTCTTGGAGAAGTTAGCAAATTTGCAAGACAGAAGTATGGGATATCCATTGCTGTGGATGAAAGTTGTCAGAGTTTAGATGACGTTCAAAGAGTTATTGAAGGCAACTTTGCAGATGTGATTAACATCAAACTAGCGAAATTTGGGGTAATGGGAGCCCTTGAAATTATTGAATTGGCACGAAATTCAGGTGTTAATCTGATGATTAGTAGCACAATAGAGACCAGACTTGCCACAGGATTTGCTGCTCATCTGGCTGCTGGACTTGGCTGTTTCCAGTAATTACCCACTTTACTTGCAAAAACATTTCATAAAACCATGTATCTCATGGCTTTCTTGAGATAAAAGCCTAATTGTGGTTGCAAATTGATGACATGCAGATTTGTTGGTCTAGATATGCCATTTCTGCTTTCAGAGGATCCTGTGATTTGTGGTTACGAAGGTAACATTTGCTCTTAAGCTAATGGATTACAAGTTTGTTGAGTCTGTAACCTTCGAAAGTCTAAATAATCTGGTAATTATGCATGTAGCTTCTGGTCCTGTGTACAAGTTCTTAAATGCAAGAGGTCAAGGAGGTTTCCTCAAATGGGACTTTACATCCTGGTGAGCTATTCCCTTGATTGAATAGAAAAACTTTACATCCTCAAATAAGATAACCTTTACTTTATCTTATTTCAAATAACTACTTGAATTTGCAGATGATTAGAAGGAATAGTTGATTACGACTGAGCTGTGCATGAATAATGAAGATGACAATAATTCTTATTAGGGCCTCAATAAATCTAAGGATGGGGCCAAGAGAGCAGGTAGTGATTGAAGTCTGAAGCAAAACAAGCTGCATTCATGAGAATATCTTCTTACTATGATGTGCTGCTGGTTGTTCTTGGCATTATGAAATATCTGTTTCACTTTTCTTTCTTCTTCTTCTTCGTCTTCTTTGAACTGATGTGGTGTTTTGTGGTTCACCTTTGCCTGATTTGATAAATGTTGGACCATAGTTGCTGTCTGATCCAACATCTGTACATAATATCTGAATCATGTGATTTTTTTTTCTGCTTGGTATGCCAGGTAAAACTAGGCTATTTTATCATCCAATCATTTTTCTTAACTGTAAGATATATGTTTTTCAGAAATAGAAGAAAAGATGTTAAGAGAAAATTTATGAAGGCTAATATATTATTGATGCAAGATTACAGAGAAATATATAGGCATACAAAATAACAGAACCTCAACAAAATAAACAAAATAATTATGCATATCATATATGATTGATAGCATATTTGATTATTCCTAGAAAATAGCAACTGAATAACAAATAATAATCTAATCTTTAAACAACCTTCAAAGCAGTTCTTAAGTCAACATTCAACACTCCTCCTTGAGTTAAGAGCAACAAAGGCCAAGCCTCTCTCTTAAATACTCAAGTCTAGCCTTGGAAAGGGATTTAGTCAAAATATCAGCATTCTGAAATTCTGAATTGCAGTGCACCAAACTTACTTCACCATTCTTTTGAACTTCTCTAAGAAAATACAACTTAATCTTGAAGTGCTTGGTTTTTCCATGAAATACTGGATTATTTGCTATCGAAATTGCAGCCTGGTTGTCAATATAAACTTCTGTGCTTCTTTTTTCTTCCATAGATAAGTCAGCTAACAATTTCCTTATCCACAAAGCTTGATTTACTACCAAATTAGCTGCAATATATTCTACTTCAGCTGTGGATTGAGCTATCACATCTTGCTTCTTGGAGCACCAGGAGAATACACCAAAACCAAAGCTAAAACAGTAACCTGAAGTGCTTTTCATGTCATCTAAGCAACCACCCCAATCGCTATAAGAAAAACCATGGAAATTAAAATTTTAGACTTGATTGAACTTAATACCATAGTTTAATGTGCCTTTAATATATCTAATTATGCGTTTTGCTGCTTGAAGATGAATCTCACTAGCACAATGCATGTATCTTGATAGCAAACTTACAACATGCATGATGTCGGGTCGGGTTGCAGTTAGATACATTAGACAGCCTATTAAACTCCTGTACAACACCTCATCTATCTTTTTAGCTCCATCTTCTTTGCAAAATTTCTCATTCAGATTCATTGGAGTTGTGGTTGACTTGCAATCCTCCATCTTGAACTTTTTTAGAATCTCCTTGGCATATTTTTGTTGGCAAATAAAAACTTCATTTTCTTTTTGAAGCACCTCAATTCCAAGGAAATATGACATTTCTCCAAGATCTATCATTTCAAACACCTCCATCATCTCTGTCTTGAATTGATCTATCAATCTTCCATTGTTACCTGTTATTAATAGATCATCAACATACAAAGATATTATAAGTATATATGT
The DNA here is from genome assembly GCF_001659605.2 of Manihot esculenta. NCBI lineage: Eukaryota > Viridiplantae > Streptophyta > Magnoliopsida > Malpighiales > Euphorbiaceae > Manihot > Manihot esculenta. Next base: position 5,434,512 of record NC_035162.2, on the reverse strand, counting down.
TTCTGTTTTCTTAACATATAGAGTGAATTCACTCAAGCTTTTCTCAAAGCCTAAGCTTAGAAGATGAGAATCAATACGGCTGTACCAAGCCCTAGGGGCTTGCTTCAAGCTATATAAGGCTTTTCTCAAACGATATACTTTATCTTCATCTCCATTAACCAAGAAACCTTCAGGCTGCTCCACAAAAATTTCTTCTCCCAAGTAGCCATTTAGAAAGGCTGACTTTACATCAAGTTGATGAACTTTCCATCCCTTTTGTGCAACTATAGCTAATAGCATTCTGATTGTATCAAGACGAGCCACTGGAGCTAAAGTTTCTGAGAAATCAACTCCAAATATCTGGGCATAGCCTTTGACCACCAGTCTTGCTTTATGTTTGTTGATAGATCCATTGGAATTCAACTTTGTCCGATATACCCATTTTACTCCAATGGCCTTCTTATGATTTGGTCTGTCTACAAGCTCCCATGTGTCACTTTTCTCAATCATTCTCAGCTCCTCCTCCATTGCTGAAACCTATTTTTTGTCTAAAACAACATCAGCAAATTTTTCTAGTTCCATGATAGCCACATTGCACCTGTGATAAATGTCTTCAAGTGATCTTGTGCCCCTTACTGGTTCATCATCAATAGCATCATCATGATTTTCAATGTTCTTTGGAATTTCGTTTTTTTCAGTATCATTCCAATTCCATTTTTCGTCTTCTCGATCATATGTCATATGATTTGTGCAGCCGCTGTCTATAAGCCATCCTTCAGAGTTGTCTGTAGCAACACATGACGCTACAAATAAGTGCTCCTTTTTATTTTCATCAACGACAGCCTTAGCCTCAACCTCTTATTGTAGTTTGCCCTTGCATACTTTTTCAATATGTCCTAACTGACCACATTTATTACATTGGACATCTGGTCTCCACCAACACCTTTGTTGAGGGTGATTTGTTTTTTTACAGTGAGGACATGGTGGATAATTTTTGGCATTTCTTGTCCTCTGTGTCAGTTTTCCATCTCCAGTTTGAGAATGCGCTTGATAAGCACCTTCTACAGATACTTCATTCCTCATAAGCCTCCTTTGCTCCAAAGCCTGTAAAGGATTTAAAAGTTCTGCCAAGGTAATACTCGACAGATCTTTAGAATTCTCCAAAGATGAGATTGTTGCTTCATATTTCTCAGGTAATGTAACTAGGATTTTCTGAATAATTCATTCGTCAGAAAAATCCTTGCCAAAAAGTCTCACTTTATTGGCAATATCGAGAAGTCTGTCAGCGTACTCCTTTGTCGTTTCTGATTCTTTCATCCTTTGCATTTCAAATTCATGAATTAAATTCATGACTTGCATATTATCTAACCTTTTATTTCCTCGATACTCCTTTTCAAGATATTTCCATATTTCTGCAGTAGACTTCTTTTGCATAATTCTATTGAGAATCGAGAGCGAAACAGCGGAAAACAGGCAATTCATGACTTTAGTTTTTCTTGTCACCTTCTCTTTATGAATCTTGATTTGAGTCATTGTTGGGTTATTTCCAAGTGGTGGAACATCATAATCTTCTTCTACAGCCTCCCATAGATCATAAGCTTTGAGGTAAGTGTCCATCCTAACAGCCCAAGCTTTGTAATTAACTCCATCAAATATTGGTGGAGTAATTGCACCAAAACTGGACTCTCCCTCCATCTCACAAGTTGGTGTTTGGGTTTGATTTTGGTTGACCCAATCTCACAAGTCCTTTAAGATAAGAACTCTGATACCACTGTGTAAAATATATGTTTTTCAGAAACAGAGAAAAAGATGTTAAGAGGAAATTTATGAAGGCTAATATATTATTGATGCAAAATTATAGAGAAATATATAGGCATATAAAATAATAGAACCTCAACAAAATAAACAAAATAATTATGCATATTAAATATGATTGATAGCATATTTGATTATTTCTAGAAAATAGCAACTGAATAACAAATAATAATCTAATCTTCAAACAGCCTTCAAAGCTGTTTCAACATCTAACACAAATATAGCTTAAGTTAGTATGAGGTGTTTTTTTTAAGTATGTGTTGTATCCCTAACACATACTTATTTTAGAAAGAAAAAAATAATAAAGTATTTTTTAAAATATATATATATATAATTAATTTAAAAAAGTTAAAAGTTAAATTTAATATATTTTCAATTATAAAAAGAAAAACAAATTTCTTGCTCATTGGCACCTGATCCTTAACCTTGTCCTTCAAAAAGAATAATAATTATTATCAAATATCCATCGAAGAGACGATGGCGATGAGGAGGAAGATATGGTGTTTTGGCCTATGTGCTGCGGTGGTGATGCTATGGATGGGAACGGAAATGACAGAAGCGGTGGTTTATAGCCCTGTGAAGTTGAACGCATGTCTGCCGGCAATCAACATGGCAAGACCACCATCTACCAGTTGCTGCCAGAAAACGAAGGAGCAGAGGCCGTGCTTTTGTGGTTTCCTGAGAGATCCAAACCTCAAGCATTTTTTTTTTCCTTTGGCAATGATAGAAAAGTTGCTGATGCCTGCGGTCTTCCCTATCCTGTCTGCTAAATAAAAACTAATTACGATTTGCTGCCTACTGTATTAGACTTACTACTCGTTACTAGCTACTATGGTCCATAGCAGAGGGATTTTGCCGAGCCACCCCCACCACCACTCGGCAAATCAAATTAATACTTGAACCTATGGGAGGACTGCTTCGACAAAGAAGACTAAAAGTCTATCCTTCACACAGGAGTTGATAAAATGGCAATGGTAATTTGACATCCACGTAAAAAGTGGGTATGCAGAATTTCTAAAAATACCACAATTGTTTCTTCATTTTCCACTAATGGATCCCAATTATCACAAACCGACAAGTTCTGCTTGGTCTTCTCATCCCCACATCTACAAGTGCTAGTGCTCCACCAACTGAAATAAGAAAACCTGCGAGGCTATTTCTCATTAGCTTTACCATCCTTCTTTGCTTTATCAGGCGATAATATCTCAATTCTAACAACAAATTCCAAATTGGCAGGTGCCAATTGCCCACTTGACCCGTTAACCTTAATTTTCCAAGCAACGAAACATTGACCGCGCATGCAGAAAACTAATAACAGTGAAACCCACTTCCATTTTTTTTTAATAACTAAGAGCAATATGTCTGGCATAATATTATATAAACAAGTGAGAAGCTTTATGCAAAATTATCACCCTTTCTCCTTTTTCCTTACTTCACTCCCTTCAGACTTGATACTATTCTCTTTCAGATATGAAGAACATGTATTATTTCTATTTGTGTATGGCGGTGATACTGATGGTGTCGATGGAAACACAAGTGGCGCGTGCAGTGACATGCAGCCCGTCGGAAGTGACCATATGTCTACCTGCAGTCGCGATGGCGATGCTACCGACTACTGCTTGTTGCCGTAAAGTAAGAGAGCAGCGGCCCTGTCTTTGCGGTTACTTGAAAGACCCAAATCAAAAGCAGTTCCTTTCATCTGTTGGAGATAGAAGGGTTGCTCGTGCATGTGGCGTTCCCTATCCTACTTGCTAATTAAAGTAATAATTTTTTTTAAATGGAGATTGTAAATTAGGAGAATAGAATCTCAAATTTCTCTTATTTATTCAAATGAAATCTTAGTGGTATGAGTAATTTTCTTATTTTTTCATTCCGCTGTTTCTCTTATATTTTCCAAATAGGATGAAGAGTACCTATTCTCTCCCCAATTTCCCTCTCTTGTCTACCCATACATTCCGCAGCACATTCTGAAACAATTTGTACGGACAATTGGGCAAGCTTTCTGTAATTTCGATTTATTATCATTATAACTATTATTAGAATTTGGTGGTAGACCATATTGTAAAATTATTTTGAATTAGAATATATATGAACTCCACTTATTTAATATAATTAAAATTTCTTGAATTTACAAATATTTCATTTCAATTCAAATTATCCTTTTAAAAAAACACTATCAAACCCTAAATCTGTTTAAAAAAAAATCCTAAATCTCTCTTTTAACTTCTTTTATCCTCTTTCAACATGAAAGAAAAACTTTAATGTTTTGTAAAAATTAAAAAAAAATTCTTAAACAATAAATTAAGAAATTTCAAGTTTTTTCTTCAATTATTTTTAAATATTTATTTTAGCTTATATTATAAATAAAAAATAAATTGAATTTTTTAGAATATTATTACAAATTATAATTTTAGAATTTTATTATATAATAAATTACGCCATGAAAGAAGCGGCCAACCTTGAGTAGCTAAAGTGGTCCATAACAGAGGATTTTTTTTGTATTATTAAAAAAATTATTAATTGAATTGAATATTTATATTATTAAGTTTTTATAATTTTAATTATATATATCATTTAATTTTTATATTTTTAAATATTTATATTATTTAGCCTTAACGACTAATATTAAAAAAAACAAACTATTGTTTTTATAAACAATTAAAGAATTTAATTTTATAAAATATAAAAGTATTTAATTAAATATTTTTAAAATAAAAAAAATTAATAATTTTTTTTGTAGATATTTAAGGAGTTGATAGTAATTATCCCATGACGAATGCTTCTCACCGGAGTTGATTTGATGTGAAGGGGTTGCAGAATTTTTTAAAATACCACAATTTCCACTAATGGATCCGAATTATCACAAACCGACAAGTTTTACTCGGTCATCTCAACACCCACATCCACAAGTACTAGTGATCCACCAACTCGAGCAAGAAGACCTGCGAGGCTACTTCTCATCAATTTTACCATTCTTCTTTGTTTTTATCACAAATTTGGCAGGTTTCAATTGCCCACTTGACCCGTTAACCTTATAATTTCCCAAACAACAAAACCCACTTTTATTTTTAGTATTTTCGCATAATATATTATTATTATTATTATATAAAGAAGTGGGATGCTTTATGTAAAAATATCAACCCTTCCTCAGCTTCCAAAGCTCTTTCTCCTTTTTTTTTCTTATAGACAATCTCTTATATTAACAACAACAATATCCATTAGATATGAACAACATGTCTTATTTTTATCTTTGCATGGTGGTGATACAGATGGTGTCGATGGAAGCGCAAGTGGGGAGTGCAGTGACGTGCAGTCCATCAGAAGTGACTGTATGCTTACCAGCAGTGGCGATGTCGAAGCCACCGTCTGCTGCTTGTTGTCGTAAATCAAGAGAGCAGAGACCCTGTCTTTGCGGTTACTTAAAAAACCCAAATCTCAAGCAGTTCATTTCATCACTTGGAGATAGAAGGGTTGCTCGTGTATGTGGGGTTCCCTACCCTACTTGCTAATTACACTGAAACTGCATGCAATTAGTTAAGAGATATCATAAATCATAAATTACTCTCATGTTTTGCAACTTGTATAAAAAATTTATCCCCTATTCAGTTCAGTCCAGTGAATTAAAAATATATGTAATTATTAAAAAAAAATTCCATCCACAATATAGGGGCGGATGTACCATCGGTGCAAATTAATCTAAATATAGTGATATATGTATAGTCCCAAATTAAGATAAAATTATGAATGTTATTTTTATATAAAAAAATTATCATCATCATCATTTCGCAATTTCAAAACTGATACGGATTCTCTTAAAAAAATTTTTTAGAACGACTGAACAAGTTATTTGGTTTTAGTTTAAATTAAAAATATAATAATTATTATTATTAGTACCATTTTGAGGGATTGTTGAAAGTAAAATGTAGATAATAAAAAATTAATTAGATTCCGTCAGAAATTTTAATTAATATCATTTGATTAAGATGATATAAAAAAGAAGATAGACCGAAAAATAAACAGTCTTATGAAAATTTTTTAAAATTGAAAAGTGAATTTCTAATAATAAGAGGTTTAATTCGTAAAATTATGAAAATATTTAAAAAATAATTAAAATATAAAATTAACTCTAAACGATAAAATTTTCATATCGAAATTTGTGATTAGATCTGTGCTCTCGTTACATTTTTGAAAAATCGTGCGTTTTAAAATTTTATTTCCGAAAAACTATCGTGGGTTTTTATCGAATGTCGGTAACAAAAATTAAGTCTGATCCAAATTTATCGTAAAATTCAAAACTAGTTACTCTGTGTCACACTCCCTTTTGAAAACTAGCCCCTGGTTGTTTTTTTTTTTTTAAAGATATAGATTCATTGCATAAAAGAATACAGCGAAAAAAATAATACACCATAAAGCCTCACTAGCTAAAAGAAAAACAATACAATATTTATATATTAGTCGTTTATATATAAATAAATAAAATAAGGTGTAATTAATAAAAATAAATACAAACGAAAATAAAAATAAAATAGATAAAAAAAAAAAGAAGATGAGAATAAGATGATCAGTAAACTTATAGATCTCTTCAAACATATTCAAAATCTATATCACAGGAAAAAAAAATTCAAAATCCTAAATTATTTGACATGTATAATCTTAAACTCAAGAATTTATAAAAATTTAAACTAATTAAATTAAAATAAATTTATTCATTTATATATAGATAGATAGATAAAATATTTTTTACACGACAAAATTTTATATTTAAAATAAGAATATATCTATATATATATGAATTCGATTTTTTTTAAAAATAATTTATCTAAAAAAATTAGATATAAAATCTTCAAAGGCCCATACAAAACAAAATAAAAATGAACTAAAGCATATTATATTTGAAACTCTAAAATCCGACAATAATATTGAAAAGTGTTACAATTCTTAGAATTTTTTTTATTAATCTATTTTTCACTTAATATAAAATAATTAATTATATAAAATTAGATTCTAAAATAAAAAATAATTAATTATATAAAGTTAAATTCTAAAATATACTATAAAAATATGACAAGTAACATATTTAAATTTGTTGGACCTAAATGTCCTAATCCTTGTTTTGATGATTAATAAACAATTGGTGTGCTACTAATTATTTCCAAGAGTGTTTGTATTGAGCTTGCAGGTCCCTTATTGAAACAAATGATATTGCTTCGGTCACAAAAGTGAAAAGTGCCAATTTTGGAAGCATATTACAAGAAAGGGATCAAAAAGTATTTTTATTTATTATGCTTGTCATTTTATTCATTGTGAATTTCAAGTAATTAAGTGTGATGGCTCAAGGGTTCTTTCATTTCTAAAAGTTCTTTTAGATATGGCCACTTTTTTGAAGTACTTGACTTTCAGGGACCAAAATGAAATTTTCCAAAAGAAGTGATTTTGAAAATATTTTTTCATCAGAATGAAAGATCTAAAAATATAGGTTACAAATATTCAAACGGATTGAAAAATGAATTTTTATAGCCTAAGTTATGATTTTTCAAAGTTTTAAAGAAGGGATTTTGTGCCCCCTAAACACAACTTTCGGCTTCCGAAAATCAGGGACAGAAACGAAAGTCCCATATGTTCGGCCGCCGAACATTGACTTTCGGCCGCCGAAAGTGGGTTTTCAACCAGCCCCCTAAGTGTAACCTTCGGCTTCCGAAAGTGAGGGACAGAGACGAAAGTCTCACACTTTCGGCCGCCGAACTTTTAACCTTCGGCCGCCGAAAGTGTGTTTTGGGTATGCCTCCGAAGCCTAAAGTTTGGCTTCCGAAAGTGAGGAACAGAAACGAAAGTCCACCATGTTCGGCCGCCGAACATTGAGTTTAGGCCGCCGAAAGTTCAGTTTTAAAGGAATAGTTTCTTCACCCCAAATGGTTCGGCCGCCGAACCTGAGTTTTTCTGAACGCGATGTAACGGTTATTTCTGAACATAAACGGCTCTATTTGCATTTAATGCACCCCCAACGGCCATATTTATGAATGAACTATAAATACAACTTGTTTTTGTTGTTGTGAGGTTACAACAACCATCTAAGCAAATATTTATTGAGATTACAACATTTTTTATTCTCTCTCTCTCAAAACCTTGAGCCAAAGCATTGATTTCTTGAAAGCTTGTTTTGAGTTGTAATTGATTGGCTTTTCTGAGTGAGTAAAGGTTGATTGAGAGATTCTGTTGTTGTGAGTGTGGCTTTGAGGAAAGAATTGCTCTTGAGTAAAAAAAAAGGATTTGTAAAGAGCAAAGACTTGCTCTAAGATTGTAAGGGTTTTGATCTTCACCCAAAGAAGATTTGATAGTGGAGTTGAACTCTCAAGTGGACCTTGAGGAGAGGACGTAGGCTTGGATAGCTGAACCTCTATAAATCTTTGTGTTGATTTTTCTCTTCCTTATTCTCTTCTAATTTCTTGTCTTTGCCATTAAATTTTTTATAAACCCAATTCACCCCCCTCTTGGGTTGCCTCAAGGGACAACAAGTGGTATCAGAGCTAAGTCTCCCTTTCTTGAAGATATAATTATCTTGGAGTAAAGATCAAATGGCAGCCCTCAACTCTCAAGAAGGTCAATCGGTTGTGAGACCACCTTTCTTTGATGGAAATGACTTTCTATATTGGAAAAATAGAATGTATTATTTCCTTAAATCGGAAGGAGTTGATTTGTGGGACATTGTAGAGAATGGGCCTTTCTTTCCCACAAGATTCATTGATGGAAACCAAGAGCAAAAACCTAAGAGTGAATGGAGTGAGCTAGAGAAGAGAAGGGTAGCACTCAATGACAAAGCCATTCACATCTTGTTTTGTGCTCTTAGTAGAAGTGAGTACAACAAAGTATGCATGAAGTCCACCGCCAAGGAAATTTGGGATGCTTTGGTTGTCACTCATGAAGGTACCAATCAAGTCAAGGAAAATAAGATGGAATCCCTCATCTATCAATATGAGTTGTTCAAGATGAAATCCGATGAAACTATTAGCCAAATGTATGATAGGTTCATTGAGATCATTGGAGGGATGAAATCTCTTGGGAAGACATTCACAAATGAAGAGTTGGTAAAGAAAATCCTTAGATGTCTACCTAAAGAATGGCTACCAAAGGTAACTTCCTTAAAGGATGCCAAAGACTTGACCAAAGTGCAATTGGATGAACTCTTGGGGAATCTCATTGACTATGAGATGACTCTAAAGAGAGAGCAAGTGGAGGAACCTAGCAAGATGAAAAAGAACATTGCTCTAAGGGTAGCCTCCGAAGATACAAGTGAGGAAGAAGAAGAGATAAGTGAGGAAGAATTGGCTTTGGTAACTAGGAGAATAAGAAAGTTGCTTCTCCAAAATAAAAGGTTCATCCCAAGGAAGAATTTTAGAAAGGAAAAGGGTGAATCAAGCAAAAAAGAAGTAGTCATTTGCTATGAATGTAATAAGCCGGGTCACTACAAAGTGGATTGTCCCAAGTTGAAGAAGCCTATCAAGAAGTTCAAGAAGAAGGCCTTCAAAGCAACATGGGATGAGTCAAGTGATTCCGAAGAAGAGGAGGTTGGTGATGAAATTGCCAACATGTGCTTCATGGCTCTAGAGGAAAGCTCCGATGAGGTAACTACTCTTGATGATTTTACTTTAAATGATGATGATGTTGAGTTTTCATATGATGAACTTGTAGGTGCTTTAAAATTGATGAATGATGAGCTTGAAAAGAGTCATAGGAAAAATAAAATTTTGAAATGTGAGTTAGCTAGCTTTAAAAAGGAAAGTGAGAACTCACCTAAGGAACCTTTACCCTCAAATGATTCTTTACAAAAATCCTTAGATGAGCTCTCACTAGAAAATAAAAATTTGAAAAATGAAATCCTTAAGTTGAAAAATTCTCTTTCAAAATTTTTAAAAGGCAAGGACAAACTTGATGAGATTTTAGACTCTCAAAGGTCTCCTAGCATCAAGTATGGCCTTGGCTATGATAAATCAACTCAAGCAAATTTTTCTAAAACCGTTTTTATTAAAGCTACCAACTCACATGTGTAATACCCGGCTAGACTCCGGTATCGGAATTCCTACCGTCCGGTGGAATCTCGGATGTCGGAAGCCTCTAGTAGGGTAGAAACATGTTTTCATAAAATGCTTTAAGGTATTTCATGGTTTTAAGTATGATAATTAAATGAGTTTTTGCATGAAAAGTCTTTGGAGGAAAACCCAGGTTCGGCCGCCGAAAGTCAAGTTCGGCCGCCGAATATGCATGCGTTTTGGAGGCACGTTAGGCCCCCGAAAGCATGAGCGAGGGAAGTCCAGGTTCGGCCGCCGAACCTCATGTTCGGCCGCCGAACATGGCATGCATGCGGAGGCACTTTCGGCCCCCGAACGTGGCCTGGCCAGCCACTATAAAAGGGGCACTTAGCCGAAATGGGCGAGCTTTCTCCCATTTTCGGCCACAGCTAGCTTCCGACCGCCCTCTTCCAGATCTAGTGTTCTTCCTTCAAATCCCCACCATTTTTCTTGAGTTTTAAGCTTGCATTGAAGGTTTTGAACTTTTGAAACAAGTTTTGGAGCTTTGGGAACCCAGGAGCTCATTTTCGTGGATCTCCAAGTTTAGGTCGTCTCCCTCTCGATCTTCAAGAGGTAAGAGCCGATCTTAAGCTCCTTATATGTTTTAAGTAAGTTTTAAGTTGTTTTATGGGTAGAGATGCATGTTTAGGCTTGTTGATGAGTTTATGGGTTTTGATGTTTTGATGAACAATGTATGTTGTTTGTGTGTGTTTGAAGTGTTGTAGTTGGGGTATTTGATAGTTTGAGACCCCTAGGTGTGATGTATGGTGTTTATGCATGTTTTAGAACAAGTTTATGCATGATTGGTGAGTTTGGAGGCAAAAATGCTTAAGGGAGTCAAGTTTCTGCCCTTTGGCAGAAACCAGGTTCGGCAGCCGAAGGGAGTTTCGGCCGCCGAACATGGCTTGGGAGGCAGCTTTAGGCTGCCGAAGCTTGCCCCCGAAAGTTGGAGTTTCGGCTCTGTCCGAGACTTTCGGCCGCCGAAGGTGCCGCCGAACATGCATGAGTTTCGTCTCTGTCTGGGAGTTTCGGCCGCCGAAGGTGCCGCCGAACCTGCCTGACTTTCGGCTCTGGAAGGACTTCCGGCCGCCGAAGGTGCCGCCGAAAGTGCCCTTCCCAGCCTTTTCTTGCATGTTTTCTAGGGATGTTTTGAGGTGTTTTTAGGAGATTTTTGGGGGTATGTTTAGAGTTATGTTCTTGTTGTTTGGTGCCTCATTTGAGTCCACCTGTGTAGGTTCGGACCCGAGGAACCGAGACCCCCGGTTGTGAGATAGTCGTTCAGAGTCCGTTGTTAAAGCTTCAGTCACCAGGTGAGTGGGATAACTCCCTAAGTTTCTAAGTATAGTAATTGAATAAATGAACAAATGAATGAATCTGAAAGCATACTCATGCATCATTAATGCCATGAAATATTCCAGGATGTTTGCATTAGAAATTCACGAATATGTTGCATTGCATAATTTGATGTTGATGTGGATGGTTGTTGGGTGATCCATAGTCCTCTGATGTTATGTTATGATGATATGTTATGGAAGACCAGCGAGGCCCATTCTACGCCCCTGGCACTATGTAAGAGAAAGACCAGCGAGGCCCATTCTACGCCCCTGACACTTTAGAATGTTATGTTATGTAAGAGAAAGACCAGTGAGGCCCATTCTACGCCCCTGGCATTTGGAGATGTTGAGGACTAATGGTGACAATACCATCCTTTATGTGATTAGCTGTGATGTGTTGCATTTCATGAAAGTATGAATAAGAAAAAGAAAAGGTTAAATAAATATGATAAGAATAATAAAATAAATAATAATAAACATAAAAATGGTGAAACTAAATCACATGTTTTTTATCTTTTTGCTCGCTGGGCTTTATAGCTCACCCCTCTCCCCTAACCCCAGTCTTGCAGGTGCAGTGTAGATAGAGAAGTCAGCAAGAGTAAGAGAAGTCTATGTAATAGTATAGTAGTGGACATGGTTTATTTGTAATGTAAAAGTATGTTATGTAATGTAATGAAAGTTTAGAATGTGCTTGACTAGAGTTTGTTTTAATCCCTTGTGTATATGATCCAAAAATGTTTTTATGATGTTTATGTTATCTAAGCCTATCATATGTTATGTTACCCATTGGAGTATTTGATGAGAACTCCAATGAGGGGTTTATGATATGTTATGTATGCACAGGTTAGGCTTGGAAAGAAAAGTTTTAATTTTTATGTATGTTGTTGATCATGTATGGGATTAAACAGGTTCACAGGATGTATGTTTGGCTTGCTACGGGTTCTGGCGGCCTTAAGCCGACCTGAATCCTAGCGCCGGTAGCGGTCCGGTTTCCGGGTCGTTACAGAGTGGTATCAGAGCCCTAGGTTCATATGGTCGGACCTAGAGTGTCGGGCTCATAGATGTGATAGAAAGGTCAAGCACAATAGGAAATCATGTCCACTAGGATAGGATGTAGAGTCCTGTCTTGCATGAAAGTATGATATGCCATGTTATGAGATATGTATGTGATGAGGGTTCATGTGTTTCCACATGAACCATTCGATGCTAATGTTTATGTGATGTGTGCTGTTTTTCAGTAAACAGAATGCGAGGAACTCGTCGATCAACTAGATTGACTAGAGTACCACCGGAGGATGAGGGCACGAGCGCCCGTCCTCCAGCATTGCCAAGGGCAATGTCAAGCAGGTCCAACAGGGACAGAGCAGTGAGGGACCCTAGAAGGTCTTTGGATCTGGGTAGAAGCAGATCAGTAAGGGGTACAGTTCAGGAAAGAATGTCAGTTGATGGAGAAGAAGAGATGGATGTGGAGCGGAGGAGGGACGGTAGCCTTGGTGTAAGCATGCCAGAAGAGGGCATGGGTGAGTCTCAGGGAGGCACTCAGGCCTCGGGGTTTGTTCCACCACCCCAGTACCCACCTTTTTCACCATACCCCGGGTATTCGATGGGAGGTACATCGGATTACCCCAGTTTTAATCCTTACCCTTCTCACATGCCATACCCACCTTTCCACCCACAGTATCCACAATACCCTATGTACCCACCTCAACCCTCCTACCCAGGCACAGCAAACCCTATCCCAGGGGATGTTGCACCACCACCACCAGCAGAACCCACAGTTCCAGAAACCCTAATACCTCAGCCTAGCTCATCTGGAGGGAGCAAAGTCAAGATGACCGACTACATGAAGTTGGGTGCTCCCCAGTTTGATACAGGTGATGATCCGTTTGTGTACCTGGAGAAGGTCAAAACAATTACAGATGAGATAGGGGCGGATGACAGTAGAGCCATTCAGATGGCTGGTTTCACTCTGAAATGCAAGAAGGCACGAGAGTGGTTCAAGAACTATGTGAAACCAAGGGTGGATAGTCTGTCATGGGAGGAGTTTGCGAATGAGTTCGCAGGATGGGCTTTCCCTGACAGTTCCAGGGAGCTGAAGATGATTGAGTTTGAACAGCTGAAGCAGACAGATGAGATGGGTGTCGATGAGTACACCGATAGATTCTTAGAGTTGTTGCCGTTTACTGGGCAACATCTGGACACAGATCCGAAGAAGTCAAGGAGGTATATCATGAGGCTCCATTCCAGGTATTCCTCCTTGATTCAGTCAGCTGATAGAGAAAGTTTCCATGCCATTGTAGACATGGCCAGGAGAATGGAGGCTAGTGCAATCATCGAGGGGTCAGTTAAACAGTCAGTGACACAACCTTCAGGTTCTAAGACCCCAGGTGGGGGAAGGATAGACCCTTCATCCTTGAGTTCAGCTAGTAAGAAGTGGGGCAGTACCACTAAGAAACCAAAGAAGAATAAGTTCTGGAACAGAATCAAGTCAGGTCTGGGATTAGGAAGTGGCTCAAGCTCTGGCGCTGATAACGCAGTTTGTGCGAGGTGTGGTAAGCTACACAGGGGGGTATGCCGGTTTGGGACGACAGCCTACTACAGGTGTGGGCAAGAGGGACACATGTCTTGGGAGTGTCCGAGAGCAGTTCCTACGGCACAGTCCCAGCAGACAACTTCGGGTAGCGTACCACAGCCAGCAGCTTCAGCCGCAACACAGGCTAGTGGTAGAGGCCGAGGGAGAGGGTCAGCCTCTTCTTCATCAGGTTACAGAGGGGAAGGTCCGTCAGCTCTAGCACGGATCTTCACGATGACGCAGCAAGAGGCGAATGCATCCAACACCGTGGTGTCAGGTAATATCATCATTGGTTGTTCAGATGTTTATGCCTTAATAGACCCGGGTGCAACCCATTCTTTTGTTTCTCCGAGAGCGGTCGAGAGGTTGGGTTTGATGGTCTCTGGGTTAGAGTGTCCCCTATGGGTCAGTGGACCCAAATGTGACCCGTCAGTAGCAGAGTCAGTCTGCCAGTACAGTCCGGTTTTCATAAAGGGAAGATGCCTATCCGCCGACCTTGTGGTTCTAGATTTGACAGATTTTGACGTCATTCTAGGGATGGACTGGTTATCTACCCATTGTGCTACCTTGGATTGCAGAGACAAGGTAGTTAAGTTCAGATGTCAGGATGGGTCAGAGGTTGTCTTTAGAGGAGACAGGGGGAGTACACCTAGAGGTTTAATATCAGCCCTACAGGCTCGTAGGCTGCTCAGGAGGGGTTGTCAGGGTTATCTAGCTCATGTGAGAGAGCTAGACAGAGATGTCAGAGAGCCCGCCTCAGTGCCTGTGGTTAGAGAGTTCTTAGATGTTTTCCCAGACGAGCTGCCAGGTTTACCGCCTCCTAGGGAGATAGAGTTCGAGATAGAATTGATGTCAGGAACCAGACCGATCTCTATCCCTCCCTACAGGATGGCGCCAGCAGAGCTGAAAGAGCTTAAAGAACAGTTGCAAGAGCTGGTAGACAAGGGTTTCATCCGACCGAGTGCCTCACCTTGGGGTGCTCCAGTGTTGTTCGTGAAAAAGAAGGATGGATCCCTTAGACTTTGTATCGACTACAGACAGTTGAACAAAGTCACTACCAAGAATAGGTACCCTTTGCCAAGGATCGATGATCTATTTGACCAGTTAGCAGGAGCAGGTTGTTTCTCCAAAATAGATCTGAGATCTGGGTACCATCAGCTGAGGATCAGAGATGAAGACGTACCGAAGACAGCTTTCAGGACCAGATATGGGCATTTTGAGTTCCTTGTAATGCCGTTCGAGTTGACCAACGCCCCTGCAGCATTCATGGATCTCATGAACAGAGTGTTTAGTCAGTACCTGGATCACTTCGTTATTGTCTTTATAGATGATATCCTAGTGTATTCTAGGAATGCAGAGGAGCATGCCCATCATCTGCGGTTGGTCTTGCAGACTTTGAGGGAACACGGCTTGTATGCCAAGTTCTCTAAATGTGAATTCTGGCTGAGGAGCATTTCGTTCTTGGGGCATGTAGTGTCAGAGAATGGGATTGAGGTGGACCCCAAGAAGACAGAAACTGTGGCTAACTGGCCTAGACCCACTTCAGTGACAGAGATTAGAAGTTTCTTGGGTTTGGCAGGTTACTACAGGAGGTTCGTTTAGGACTTCTCTAAGATAGCAGCTCCTCTGACCAGACTAACCAGGAAGAATCAGAAGTTTCTATGGACCGACCTGTGCGAAGAGAGACTTGAAGAGCTTAAGAAGAGGTTGACTTCAGCACCAGTTTTAGCTCTGCCATCTAGTGATGAGGACTTTACAGTCTTTTGTGATGCGTCCCGTGTGGGACTGGGTTGTGTACTGATGCAGAATGAGAGGGTGATTGCTTATGCTTCGAGGCAGCTAAAGAAGCATGAGTTGAATTACCCCACACATGACCTTGAGATGGCAGCAGTAATCTTTGCACTCAAGATGTGGAGGCATTACCTTTATGGGGTGAAATGTGAGATCTTCACAGATCATAAGAGCCTGCAGTACATCCTGAGTCAAAGAGATTTGAATTTGAGACAGAGAAGGTGGGTGGAGCTGCTGAGTGACTATGATTGCAAGATTCAGTACCATCCGGGCAAGGCGAATGTCGTGGCAGACGCCCTAAGCCGGAAGTCACTAGGCAGTTTATCCCACATATCGGCATAGAGGAGGCCAGTGGTGAAGGAGTTCTACAAGCTTATTGAGGAAGGTCTACAGATGGAGTTGTCTGGTACAGGTGCCTTGGTGGCCCAGATGAGAGTGGCACCCGTGTTTCTGGAGCAGGTGCCTCAGAAACAGCATGAGGACCCAGAGTTAGTAAAGATTGCCAGGACTGTTCAGTCAGGCAATGATAGTGAGTTCAGATTCGACAGCAAGGGGATCCTCCGCTATGGGAGCAGACTATGTGTACCAGATGACATAGGGCTAAAAGGAGACATTATGAGAGAGGCTCATAATGCAAGATACAACATTCACCCCGGAGCCACCAAGATGTATCAAGATTTGAAGAAAGTTTATTGGTGGCCAGCGATGAAGAAAGAAGTGGCACAGTTTGTGTCAGCCTGCGAAGTGTGTCAGAGGGTGAAGCTGGAACATCAGAAGCCAGCTGGAATGCTTAACCCGCTACCAATTCCAGAATGGAAATGGGAAAATATAGCTATGGACTTCGTAGTAGGGTTACCGGCGGCATCCAACAGAGTGGACTCCATATGGGTGATTGTGGACAGACTCACCAAATCTGCTCACTTCATACCTGTCAGGAGCAACTACTCTGTGGACAAGTTGGCGCAGGTGTATGTCGAAGAGGTTGTCAGGTTGCATGGGGCTCCTGTTACAATAGTGTCGGACAGAGGACCCCAGTTCACCTCCAGGTTTTGGCGGAGTCTGCAGAACGCTATGGGTACCAGGTTGGATTTTAGCACGGCTTTCCATCCTCAGACGGACGGACAGTCAGAGAGGACCATCCAGACAATAGAAGATATGCTCAGAATGTGCGTGCTAGATTTTGGCGGTTCTTGGAAGCAACATCTACCTTTGGTGGAGTTTGCCTACAACAACAGCTATCATGCTAGCATAGGGATGGCTCCATATGAAGCTTTGTATGGGAGGAAGTGCAGGTCACCTGTATGCTGGGAAGAAGTTGGAGAAAGGGCCTTGGCAGGGCCTGAGCTAGTAGAGATCACCAGCAGGGTGGTGCCCATAATCAGAGAAAGGATCAGAATTGCTTCCAGCAGACAAAAGAGTTATGCAGATACCCGCAGAAGACAGTTAGAGTTTCAGGAGGGGGATTTGGTATTGCTCAAAGTGTCTCCTATGAAAGGGGTGATTCGGTTTGGAAAGAAGGGTAAGCTAGCTCCACGGTACATTGGACCCTTTGAGATCTTGCAAAGGATCGGGGGCGTGTCGTATAAGCTGGACTTGCCTGCATCTATGGAGAGAATCCATCCGATTTTCCATGTTGAGGAAGTTTGTGTCAGATCCGGGCAAGGTTCTTAGTGAGCCTGATGTAGAGATCCAAGAGGATCTCACCTATGTTGAGCAGCCAGTACGGATCTTAGACACTCAGATCAGGAAGTTGAGGAACAAGGAAATCCCGATGGTAAAAGTCCTTTGGAATCACCACAACATGGAGGAATGCACGTGGGAGACACGGGAGTCCATGCTCCAGCAATATCCTCATCTCTTTTGAAGTAAGTGTAATGTGTTTTATGTATGTTTATGTTTATGTTTTATATGTGTTGTTTGGTGAACATTCGGGGACGAATGTTCTTAAGGGGGAGAGAATGTAATACCCGGCTAGACTCCGGTATCGGAATTCCTACCGTCCGGTGGAATCTCGGATGTCGGAAGCCTCTAGTAGGGTAGAAACATGTTTTCATAAAATGCTTTAAGGTATTTCATGGTTTTAAGTATGATAATTAAATGAGTTTTTGCATGAAAAGTCTTTGGAGGAAAACCCAGGTTCGGCCGCCGAAAGTCAAGTTCGGCCGCCGAATATGCATGCGTTTTGGAGGCACGTTAGGCCCCCGAAAGCATGAGCGAGGGAAGTCCAGATTCGGCTGCCGAACCTCATGTTCGGCCGCCGAACATGGCATGCATGCGGAGGCACTTTCGGCCCCCGAACGTGGCCTGGCCAGCCACTATAAAAAGGGCACTTAGCCGAAATGGGCGAGCTTTCTCCCATTTTCGGCCACAGCTAGCTTCTGACCGCCCTCTTCCAGATCTAGTGTTCTTCCTTCAAATCCCCACCATTTTTCTTGAGTTTTAAGCTTGCATTGAAGGTTTTGAACTTTTGAAACAAGTTTTGGAGCTTTGGGAACCCAGGAGCTCATTTTCGTGGATCTCCAAGTTTAGGTCGTCTCCCTCTCGATCTTCAAGAGGTAAGAGCCGATCTTAAGCTCCTTATATGTTTTAAGTAAGTTTTAAGTTGTTTTATGGGTAGAGATGCATGTTTAGGCTTGTTGATGAGTTTATGGGTTTTGATGTTTTGATGAACAATGTATGTTGTTTGTGTGTGTTTGAAGTGTTGTAGTTGGGGTATTTGATAGTTTGAGACCCCTAGGTGTGATGTATGGTGTTTATGCATGTTTCAGAACAAGTTTATGCATGATTGGTGAGTTTGGAGGCAAAAATGCTTAAGGGAGCCAAGTTTCTGCCCTTTGGCAGAAACCAGGTTCGGCAGCCGAAGGGAGTTTCGGCCGCCGAACATGGCTTGGGAGGCAGCTTTAGGCTGCCGAAGCTTGCCCCCGAAAGTTGGAGTTTCGGCTCTGTCCGAGACTTTCGGCCGCCGAAGGTGCCGCCGAACATGCATGAGTTTCGTCTCTGTCTGGGAGTTTCGGCCGCCGAAGGTGCCGCCGAACCTGCCTGACTTTCGGCTCTGGAAGGACTTCCGGCCGCCGAAGGTGCCGCCGAAAGTGCCCTTCCCAGCCTTTTCTTGCATGTTTTCTAGGGATGTTTTGAGGTGTTTTTAGGAGGTTTTTGGGGGTATGTTTAGAGTTATGTTCTTGTTGTTTGGTGCCTCATTTGAGTCCACCTGTGTAGGTTCGGACCCGAGGAACCGAGACCCCCGGTTGTGAGATAGTCGTTCAGAGTCCGTTGTTAAAGTTTCAGTCACCAGGTGAGTGGGATAACTCCCTAAGTTTCTAAGTATAGTAATTGAATAAATGAACAAATGAATGAATCTGAAAGCATACTCATGCATCATTAATGCCATGAAATATTCCAGGATGTTTGCATTAGAAATTCACGAATATGTTGCATTGCATAATTTGATGTTGATGTGGATGGTTGTTGGGTGATCCATAGTCCTCTGATGTTATGTTATGATGATATGTAATGGAAGACCAGCGAGGCCCATTCTACGCCCCTGGCACTATGTAAGAGAAAGACCAGCGAGGCCCATTCTACGCCCCTGGCACTTTAGAATGTTATGTTATGTAAGAGAAAGACCAGTGAGGCCCATTCTACGCCCCTGGCATTTGGAGATGTTGAGGACTAATGGTGAAAATACCATCCTTTATGTGATTAGCTGTGATGTGTTGCATTTCATGAAAGCATGAATAAGAAAAAGAAAAGGTTAAATAAATATGATAAGAATAATAAAATAAATAATAATAAACATAAAAATGGTGAAACTAAATCACATGTTTTTTATCTTTCTGCTCGCTGGGCTTTATAGCTCACCCCTCTCCCCTAACCCCAGTCTTGCAGGTGCAGTGTAGATAGAGAAGTCAGCAAGAGTAAGAGAAGTCTATGTAATAGTATAGTAGTGGACATGGTTTATTTGTAATGTAAAAGTATGTTATTGTAACGACCCCAAAATGGACCGTCACCGGCGCTAGGATTCAGGTCGGCTTAAGGCCGCCAGAACCCGTAGCAAGCCTGCTATACTCTCTGTGTACCTGTAAAACTCATACATGATCATACATTTTCTGTGAAAATAAAAACTCTTTGCTGAACCAAGGCTTAACCTGTGCATGCACTATCTCTGTACTCTATACTCTGTACTCTGTACTCTGTACTCTGTACTCTGTACTCTGTACCCCTGACTAGAGCTTGCTCTAGATGGGTTAACTCATACCTGTTAAGCCTGGTTTTTCACATACAGAAAAACATATATACATATCCAGATCATGTCTGTAATAAAAGCTTTACAACACAACACAACTAAGGCAAGCACAACTCTAACGTTATACACAACTATAACATCTCTTTAAAAGTTACATGTCCACGCTATACTATTACAAGCTCTTTTACTCTTTCTGTACGCTGCTGAACTGTCCCTGTACACTGAACACTGAACCTGCAAAACTGGGGTTAAGGGAGTGGGATGAGCTCTATAGCCCAGTGAGTAGAACAGTAAAACATCTCAGTAAAACATGATCTCATGGAATGCGTCATAACACAGACAAATCACATCAAGAGTAAACCTGTCACCACATAGTCCCAGTAACTCTGTGCCAGGGCGTAGAATCGAGCACCTGGTCTTCCTGTCATATATGTATATGTGTATATAACACCTCTGTACTTACCATTGCCAGGGCGTAGTCAAAGGCTCCTGGACTTTACTATATACCTGCCAGGGCGTAGTCAAAGGCTCCTGGTCTTTACTATACCTGCCAGGGCGTAGTCAAAGGCTCCTGGACTTTCTGTCTGTGACTATTGGATCATTCAGCATTTACCCACATCAACAACTAACTATGCAATGCAACATATTCGTGGATACTAATGCAATCAACCTATGGCATAATCATGATGCATGAGATATGCTAAAACATTCCATTAGTCAATTAAAAGAGTTAAGTTTAGTTCCACTCACCTCTGGCTAACTGGACTGACTGACTGAGCAGGCTCTGAAAACTCTGGAGCAGTACTCACTGCTGCTCTCTCTGGTTCCTCTGATCTGTACCTATACAGATGAACGCAAATGAGGGACCAAACAAGCTTCTGAATACCTCTATGACACTCCCCAAGCATCCCCTGAAACTCACTCTAAACCTCATGCAAAGCATGCAAAAGAAAGCTGGACAGAACACTTTCGGCGGCAGGTTCGGCGGCCAAAAGTCCTTTCCAGAGACGAAACTCAAGCACCTTCGGCGGCCGAATCTCAAGCTTCGGCGGCCGAACCCTTTCGGGGGCAAGTTTCGGGGACCAAAACACATTCCAGAGACGAAAGTCTCTAACCTTCGGCGGCACCTTCGGCGGCCGAAGTCCCCAAACAGAGCCGAACATGCAAAAACACTCAGGGGCAAGCTGTGGCAGCCAAAGCCACCATGCAAGAGGTTCGGCGGCCGAATGAACCTTCGGCTGCCGAACCTGAGTTCATCCAGAACTCAGCCCGACGGCAAACCAAGCTCCTCCTTCTTTTCAACATCTCCAAACATGCATACTTCAACTATTCCACACACATATACGCAAGTATATGTTCACAGGGGTCCAACAACTATCGAACAACCCCAAACAACAAATCAAACATAACACAGAAACATGTATACATGCATAAATCAACAAAACCACTACTTCTCACTTACACATGCATCGCTCTCCCTTAACTTCCATAAAACCTTCAGAAAACACATAAACAGGTTCAAGAGCATTACTTACCTCCTGTAACAAGAAGATAAACACTCTGAACTAAGGAAAACGGACCAACTCTCCTCAAACTCTCAAACTCTCATAAACTTAGCTTTTTGCTTCAACACTTTCAAACTCTTGTGAACACAAGCTAACTAGTGCATGAGCTGCTAATACAGATGAGTCATGAGAGACGTGCAGGCCAAGAATCTGAGGCCAACATCTGTCAAAATACATGACTCAGCTGGCTGGCCACCTCAGCTTCGGCTACCCAATCGCATGCAAACCCATGCAACATTCGGGGGCCGAACTTGCACTTTGGAAGCCGAACCTGGAGCACTTTCGGCGGCCGAACTTACCTTCGGCGGCCGAACTTGGCTCATCTGCCTTGGGTCATTTCAGCTCAAAACTTAAGTCCATTTGACTTTAACACATTAACACACATCATAACACGTAGTAAAACATAAATCCTACCCTCCTCTAGAATTCCGACACTCCAGATTCCACCGGACGACAGGAATTCCGATGCCGGATTCTAGCCGGGTATTACAGTTATGTAATGTAATGAAAGTTTAGAATGTGCTTGACTAGAGTTTGTTTTAATCCCTTGTGTATATGATCCAAAAATGTTTTTATGATGTTTATGTTATCTAAGCCTATCATATGTTATGTTACCCATTGGAGTATTTGATGAGGACTCCAATGAGGGGTTTATGATATGTTATGTATGCACAGGTTAGGCTTGGAAAGAAAAGTTTTAATTTTTATGTATGTTGTTGATCATGTATGGGATTAAACAGGTTCACAGGATGTATGTTTGGCTTGCTACGGGTTCTGGCGGCCTTAAGCCGACCTGAATCCTAGCGCCGGTAGCGGTCCGGTTTCCGGGTCGTTACAACATGAACCTAAGGTTTCTAGCTCAAATGGAAATATGCCTAAAGATTCTAGTAGTGATTTGTCTATGAGGAATGCACCTACAAGGAATGCACATGTACACCAATCCACTAGTTACAACACTCATATAAGACACACACCTAGGCAAGTTGTATATAAGAGAAATGATCATTATAGAACACACACTTATAGTTCACAAAATCACCACTCCAATCATATCTCTTGCTCACATGCTTTTAATAAGCAAAGGAGAAATGGCCACATGAGAACTCAAACATACTCACTCACCTATGGACCTAGAGTAAGAAGGTTCAATGGTCACTGTCACTACTGTGGCAAGTTTGGTCATACCAACTATAAGTGCTCTATTAGAAAAGTGCATCTTGGATATGGTAGCATATGGAAATTGGATAGTGGAATGACTAACCCCCAAGGACCCAAGTACATTTGGGTACCTAAAAGTGTTTGAATTCTTTCTTTTAGGTGTGCTTGAAATCCTCAAAAATTGAAAGCAAATGGTATCTAGATAGTAGATGTTCAAGGCACATGACCGGAAACTCAAATCACTTCATCTCTCTTGAAAAGAAAGACGGAAGTGGACAAGTAACCTTTGGAGACAATGGAAAAGGTAAAATTGTTGGTATAGGTAAAGTCGGTAAGGAAAACTCTCATATTCTTGATAAAGTTCTATTAGTTGATGGTTTGAAGCATAATTTGTTAAGTGTAAGTCAATTATGTGATAAAGGTTGTAGAGTTATCTTTGAACCAAAATCATGTTTTGTTTCTAGAATGTCGGATAACAAAATATTATTTGTTGGTGAAAGAGTTGAAAATATTTATCTTATTGACTTACAAGCTATGACTAACCAAGATATGAAGTGCTTTGTATCTATTAGTGATAACTCTTGGATTTGGCATAGAAGGCTTTCTCATGCTAGCATGGATCTCCTCAAAAATTTGAGCAAAGACGAGCTAGTTGATGGTCTTCCAAAGATCAAATATGAAAAGGACAAAGTATGTGATGCATGTCAAATGGGTAAGCAAGTTAAGAGTTCATTTAAAGCTATTAATAAGGTAATCTCTTCTAGACCTTTGCAACTCTTGCATATGGATTTATTTGGTCCAACTAGAGTAGCTAGTCTTGGTGGCATGCATTATGGGTTTGTTATAGTTGATGACTACTCTAGGTATATTTGGGTTGTGTTCCTTGCTCATAAGGATGATTGTTTTGATGCTTTTAAAAGTTTTACAAAGAAAGTTCAAAATGAAAAGGGTTTTCAAATTTCTTCTATAAGGAGTGATCATGGTAGAGAATTTGAAAATAAAAAATTTGAAACTTTTTGTAATAAGTTAGGGATCACTCATAATTTTTCATCTCCTAGGACTCCCCAACAAAATGGTGTTGTTGAAAGAAAAAATAGAACTCTTTTAGATATGGGGAGGACTATGTTAAGAGAGTATAATTTACCTACTTATTTTTGGGCGGAAGCCATAAATACGGCTTGTTATGTTTCAAATAGAGTTTTAATTAGACCTCTCCTAAATAAAACTCCTTATGAGCTTTGGAATGGAAGGAAACCTAGAGTTAGTCATTTTAGAGTTTTTGGTTGTAAATGCTTCATATTAAACAATAAGGATAATTTAGGCAAATTTGACTCCAAAACCGATGAAGGTATCTTCTTAGGATACTCTATATCTAGTAAATCATATAGAGTATTCAATAAAAGAACCTTGATAGTTGAAGAGTCAATGCATGTTGTTTTTTATGAATCTAATCCCTTTGCTCCTAGAAAGGAGGTATCTTGTGATGATGATCTTGTAGGTAACCTTGATGAGTTGACCATTGAAGATCCTCAATCTCATGGAGATCAAAATCAACCCAAGGAGGTTTCAATAGAGGCAAAGGAAGATGAAGTTGGACTTCAAGAGCAACAAATGCAAATTACACAAAGTCAAGGAGTCCAACATGACTTGCCAAAGGATTGGGCCTACAAGAAGGATCACCCCAAGGATCAAATAATTGGTGATACATCACAAGGGGTAACTACTAGATCCTCTCTTAGACATGTATGTAATAATATTGCATTCATATCTCATATAGAGCCTAAATCTATAGATGAGGCTATTGGTGATGAGAGTTGGGTTCTTGCTATGCAAGAAGAACTCAACCAATTTGAAAGGAACAAGGTTTGGACCTTAGTGTCTAGACCAAAACATCACCCCACCATAGGCACCAAATGGGTGTTTAGAAATAAGCTTGATGAAGATGGCAATATCATTAGAAACAAAGCTAGGTTGGTAGCTAAAGGCTATAACCAAGAGGAGGGCATAGACTATGATGAAACTTTTGCCCCCGTAGCTAGATTAGAAGCCATTAGAATCTTGCTTGCATATGCATCATACATGAATTTTAATCTCTTTCAAATGGATGTGAAAAGTGCCTTTTTAAATGGTTTTATTGAGGAGGAGGTTTATGTTGAGCAACCTCCGGGGTTTGAAAATCATGCCTTTCTAAATCATGTTTTTAAATTGTCTAAAGCTTTATATGGTTTAAAACAAGCTCCTAGAGCTTGGTATGAAAGACTAAGTAATTTTCTTTTGCAAAATGGTTTTTCAAAAGGCAAAGTGGATACAACTCTTTTTGTCAAAAATCATGGAAATGACATCCTTGTAGTGCAAATATATGTTGATGATATTATATTTGGTGCTACTAATGTGTGTTTGTGTGAAGAGTTTTCAAAAGTTATGAAAAGTGAGTTTGAGATGAGCATGATGGGAGAACTCAAATTCTTCCTTGGGCTTCAAATCAAACAAGCTAAGGATGGCATCTTCATCAACCAAGCCAAATACACAAAGGAGCTAATCAAAAGGTTTGGAATGGAGAGTAGCAAGCCAAGTAGAACTCCAATGAGCACAAACACCAAGCTTGACAAGGATGAAAAGGGTAAGCCTATTGATGAAAAGCTCTATAGAGGTATGATCGGAAGCCTTTTATATCTCACCGCATCTAGACCGGATATCATGTTTTCCGTATGTTTATGTGCACGTTTTCAATCATGTCCTAAAGAGTCTCATTTGCATGCCGTTAAACGCATTCTTAGATATTTACATGGCACATTGTATTTGGGGTTATGGTATCCTAGAAGTTCATCCTTTAGTTTATATTCCTACTCGGATGCCGACTTTGCCGGAAGCATTCTTGATAGGAAGAGTACCTCGGGTACTTGTCAACTTCTAGGACAATCTCTTATTTCTTGGTGTAGCAAGAAACAAAATTCGGTTGCACTATCAACCGCCGAAGCCGAATATGTGGCGGCGGGTCTTTGTTGTAGTCAAGTCCTTTGGATTAAACAACAATTAAGAGATTTTGAAGTATCTCTTGATCACATTCCTATTAAATGTGATAATACAAGTGCAATCAATCTAACCAAGAACCCCATTCAACATTCTAGAACTAAGCATATTGACATTAGACATCATTTCATTCGTGATCATGTGTTAAATGGTGATGTTGTTCTTGAGTTTGTGGATACAAACAACCAACTAGCTGATATTTTCACTAAACCTTTAAATGAAGAAAGATTTAACTTCATTAAAAGGGAATTGGGAATGCTAGATGGTGGTTGTTGAGTGTATATTTTTTTTTTTTGCATGTCAAAATTGTTTGATATTTTAAAAAAAAAAAAAAAAAGGGGGGGAGGGGAAGCCCAAAAATTCCAGGTTCGGAGGCACTTTCGGCCCCCTAACCTTCAATTTCAAGGGCAATATGAAAAGCGGGAATTTTTCTGTCTTTTTTCTTTTTCTTTTTCGGCCGCCTAACATTTTGTTCGGCCGCCGAACATTGTCAAGTTCGGCCGCCGAAGATTAAGTTCGGCCTCCTAAACTTGCCCAGATTCGGCCGCCGAAGATTAGTTCGGCCGCCGAAACTGCGCGTTCCTTAAAAACCCCCGCGACAGCTCATCGTCTTCCTCGCGCGACTCTCTCTCTCCCCCGAAGCTTTCTCCCTCTCCCGAATCTCTCTTCATCTTCCTCTTCGAAAATCGCCTGATCCAAGCCATTTTTGCCCAAAAATCTCCTTTTTTTTCTCTCATTTTCTTCTCCTAAACTCACTAAAACACCTTCTTTTCTCCAAAATTAACCCATTTTCGAACTCTTCTCTTTTGGGTAAGTTCTGTTTTCTCTCTCTATTTTTCTTTATTTTTGCTTATTATTTTCTGTTGATCTGATATCTAGAGTTGTGTTTTGTTGAAGTTTTATTGATATATATATATATATATATATAAAATCTGTTGGTTATTTTTTTTTGTTTTATTGATCTATGTTAACTTGATAGCTGGGTTATTTTATTGATAGCTGTATATTTATAAAACTGCCTGATTTTTTTTATTACTCTGTTAAAATGTACATACTGTTAGCTGGATTTGTTGGTTGGTTTTGTCTTAGATACTTGTTTATGTTTTTGCAAATGATGGAGCATCAGAATTTTTCTCTAGGTTTTGAACATGGGCTTGGCTCTGAATATGGCCTTGGTGCAGTAACTGATTAGCTGGGTTGTTGTGATTAGCTGTGTTATCTTGTTAGCTGAGTTTTTTATATATCAAGTTTTAAATATAAGACTGTGATACTTATTGGTTGGCTTTTGTGTGTTTATGGGCTGAGTTTTTGTGGCAATGTTGCTTTTTTTTTTTTTCTTTTTCTTTTTTTTCATTTGCCTCTGTAGTTGTTGTTTGGGTAACATGGGTAGAAAAACCACAGCCCGTAGACACCCCATACTTTAGAGGTCAGTCTAGTAGGCAGCCTCCTAGGTCTCCCTCCCCAGACCCTCCTGATTCTCCACCCTTTGAGTTCCCTGTTGTTAGAGAGCATGATCCTGCTTTTCAGCCTTTTTCTCTCAGGTTTGTTCATCCTGGGAGAACCATTCATGCTAACAGTGTTCAGCTCTTTCGTTCTCATGGTTTTTTTACAGCCATTCATTGTTCAGGGTTGGGAGCACCTTCTTATCACTCCATCAGACACCCATCCTAGGATTGTTAGGGAGTTCTATGCAAACCTACACACCTTCACCCGTCACACTCCCCCTCACCTAGTCAGTTTTGTCAATGGTCAGAGGGTTTACCTCACTCCCGACATCATTGCTCGTCACCTAGGTATCCCCAACTCTGGGGCTGTTGTATCCACCACTCATAAGTGGATCACTGGTGAGGTCTCTTCCCTTCACCAGACTAGGGTTGTTTCAGGAGACGCAGACCGTGAGGCGCCCTCTAGGTTTATGGCCTGTGACCTCAACACTCTCCCTAAAGTTGTTCACCATATTGTCACATATGAGGTTCTCCCTAGAGCGAGTCATAGGACTGCTCTCACCTACTCTGACATGTTTGTAGTGTCCTGCCTGCTAGAGGGTCGTGTTCTTAACCTTCCCCATATCATGATTCACACTATAGCTGACTCCCTCAGGCTGAGTAGGGGCTGTCTTCCTTTTGGTCGTCATCTTACTCTTCTTCTCCGAGCCCTAGGGGTTGACCCAGGCACAGAGTCTGCCTTACCATTGTCTAGTGAGTACATCCCCTACACTGAGGCTACCCTCCACCATATGGGTCTGGTTAGAAGAGGCAATGAATTTTATAATTCTAGGAGAGATTTTGCAGCTCACAGAGCAGCACATGCAGCAGCACAGGCACATGATGGTTCTGATGAGGAGTCAGATGATGCTTCTCCTGCTGATCTTGAGACAGAACGAGCTCCCCGAGGCGATGCTAGTACCGGGCGGTCCACCGAGCAGGGTACATCTTCTCGGACTGCATCTGATCTGTATGATGCCATGGGTCGTCTGGAGTTGCAGGTTGCTCAGATGTCTGATCGCCAGACTCAGATGTCTGATCGCCAGACTCAGATGGAGCAGCAGTTAGCACGCCTTACAGACCAGCAGCAGACCATGATCGAGCAGCAGAGACAGATTTTGCACTTCATTCAGCAGTCATCTGGAGTGCCACCTCCTCAGCCGCCTCAGTGATATTTTTTTGTTGTTTATCTAGTTGCTGTTGTTCTTTCCCTTCTGATATTGTGGTATTTTTTTTTATGATGTTAAAAGGGGGAGAGATGGTATTACTTATGTATACTTTTGATAATTTTTATGGATATTGGCTATTTTTATTTAACTCGTTTGGATTAAATATTTTTCTCTCTTGGTTTGTGGATATTGTGTGTATTCATTTGAGATGCATTTTTGTTGGGACTCATTCATTCATATAGGATCCATTACATCTCATAGCATTGCATTGAGTCAAAACCTCCCTTATGTGCCTTTTCACTTTTTAAATATGGCATAAAGTATTTTTAACAGGGGGAGCACATTAAGGGGGAGATTTTTTTTTTAAAATGCACACACTACACTTATGATTATTATCCTAATATTTACCAATTGTTTGTCATCATCAAAAAGGGGGAGATTGTTGGACCTAAATGTCCTAATCCTTGTTTTGATGATTAATAAACAATTGGTGTGCTACTAATTATTTCCAAGAGTGTTTGTATTGAGCTTGCAGGTCCCTTATTGAAACAAATGATATTGCTTCGGTCACAAAAGTGAAAAGTGCCAATTTTGGAAGCATACTACAAGAAAGGGATCAAAAAGTATTTTTATTTATTATGCTTGTCATTTTATTCATTGTGAATTTCAAGTAATTAAGTGTGATGGCTCAAGGGTTCTTTCATTTCTAAAAGTTCTTTTAGATATGGCCACTTTTTTGAAGTACTTGACTTTCAGGGACCAAAATGAAATTTTTCAAAAGAAGTGATTTTGAAAATATTTTTTCATCAGAATGAAAGATCTAAAAATATAGGTTACAAATATTCAAACGGATTGAAAAATGAATTTTTATAGCCTAAGTTATGATTTTTCAAAGTTTTAAAGAAGGGATTTTGTGCCCCCTAAACACAACTTTCGGCTTCCGAAAGTCAGGGACAGAAACGAAAGTCCCATATGTTCGGCCGCCGAACATTGACTTTCGGCCGCCAAAAGTGGGTTTTCAACCAGCCCCCTAAGTGTAACCTTCGGCTTCCGAAAGTGAGGGACAGAGACGAAAGTCCCACACTTTCGGCCGCCGAACTTTTAACCTTCGGCCGCCGAAAGTGTGTTTTGGGTCTGCCTCCGAAGCCTAAAGTTTGGCTTCCGAAAGTGAGGAACAGAAACGAAAGTCCACCATGTTCGGCCGCCGAACATTGAGTTTAGGCCGCCGAAAGTTCAGTTTTAAAGGAATAGTTTCTTCACCCCAAATGGTTCGGCCGCCGAACTCTAAGCTTAGGCCGCCGAACCTGAGTTTTTCTGAACGCGATGTAACGGTTTTTTCTGAACATAAACGGCTCTATTTGCATTTAATGCACCCCCAACGGCCATATTTATGAATGAACTATAAATACAACTTGTTTTTGTTGTTGTGAGGTTACAACAACCATCTAAGCAAATATTTATTGAGATTACAGCATTTTTTATTCTCTCTCTCTCAAAACCTTGAGCCAAAGTATTGATTTCTTGAAAGCTTGTTTTGAGTTGTAATTGATTGGCTTTTCTGAGTGAGTAAAGGTTGATTGAGAGATTCTGTTGTTGTGAGTGTGGCTTTGAGCAAAGAATTGCTCTTGAGTAAAAAAAAAGGATTTGTAAAGAGCAGAGGCTTGCTCTAAGATTATAAGGGTTTTGATCTTCACCCAAAGAAGATTTGATAGTGGAGTTGAACTCTCAAGTGGACCTTGAGGAGAGGACGTAGGCTTGGATAGCTGAACCTCTATAAATCTTTGTGTTGATTTTTCTCTTTCTTATTCTCTTCTAATTTCTTGTCTTTGCCATTAAATTTTTTATAAACCCAATTCACCCCCTCTTGGATTGTCTCAAGGGACAACAAAATTTATAACTGTAACATACTTAAATTTATATATTTATATCAAATGATAAATTTAAATTTATATATTTATATTAAGTGTGTCTGAAATTAAAAATTTTGTATAAAAAAATCAATTATTTATTCTTATATATTTTTAAAAATAAATAAATACTTATCTTATTTATTATTATATATAAATGTAATTAATCATAAATATAAAAATAAATAGCACTCGTTAAAGTTCTACTTCTCTAAACTTTAATTTTTATTTTAAAATATATATCATCATTTTAATTTTTAAAAATTATTTTATTTTTTATTAATAATAAAATATATTTATATTATTATTGTTATAAAGTCATTCCTACTATTATAAAATATAAAAATAATATTCATCTTGATATACTAAATTTTTATAGTTAAAAAATTATTATAAATAAAGGGTATTACGATAAAACATATAATTCTCATCTTCAACTATCACCCTTTCATCCACCGCCAATATTACTACGGTTGCGGTCATTTACTATTATTAGAGTTTAATAAATTTTATTTTTTTAAAATATAATTTTTTAAATAAAATTTATCATCGAATATTAATAATATATAATAACTAGAATTAAAATTTTTAATTTTTTATTACAATTGAGTTTAATATATAATATATGAATTTGTGCTTATTATTATTTTGAATTTGAAATTTTAAAAAATATATTTTTTTTAATTAAAAAAAAATTTATATATAAAAATATTATTTTATAAAATAATATCATATAATATAATATAACAGTAATATAAAATTTTTTACTTACAATGCGAGCAAATGAGTAGTTATTTAATAATACCGGTCAATATAAACCTTTTTAATTCTTATAACCCACCTATGTGTGACATGAAACAATTTGAATTGCTGAGTTAACACGTCAGCGTTCGGGACGCACCATTTTCTTCCTAACCGTCGTTAAATTCTCTGACTCGTTGTTGGTCGAACGCACCATTTTCTTCTCGCGCATTTCGACTTTCATTGTAAGTTGATTCTTAAAGATGAAGAAAGTTTCTGGTTCATCCCTATGGTTGGTCTTGGCGGTGGCGGTTT
Organism: Manihot esculenta; assembly: GCF_001659605.2. Lineage (NCBI taxonomy): Eukaryota > Viridiplantae > Streptophyta > Magnoliopsida > Malpighiales > Euphorbiaceae > Manihot > Manihot esculenta. Next base: position 5,403,346 of record NC_035162.2, on the reverse strand, counting down.
TGATGCTTTTAGGTGAAGTGCGCTTGTCAAGTGCAGTGGCTTGCAACCCAGTGCAGCTGAGCTCATGCCTGCCGGCAATCTCATCGTCGACAGCTCCCTCAAGCACTTGCTGCAGCAAGTTGAGGGAGCAGAAGCCGTGCATGTGTGGGTACCTAAAGCACCCAAACCTGAAACAGTACGTAAATTCACCTGGTGCAAGGAAGGTTGTTAATGCCTGCGGGATTCGCCTCCCCAATTGCTCCTAAACTAATTTTCAATGAAGCTCCCTTAGTTCTATAAACTAGATTTCTCTGTCAGTCTGCAAAGTCATGATATATTATGTATTTGTATGAAAAATAAAATTGGAAGGGAAATTACAGATGCAATTTAATAATCTAAGCTAATTATGTGAATTGATTTCAGTAGAGTTGTGTTTATGTGTAATGGGTTCCCTTTTCTTCTTTCTTTAATCCTTCATTAATATTGTTTTTATACATTAGTCCTTAAATTATTAGACTGGCACTTGTCTAAGGGTCTAGTTCTTGATTTCTAGAAGGAGGATTCCTTTTTTTTTTATTAACCCTGAAGCAGTAATTATATATATATAGGAGCCTTTCCATGGGATAGGAACAATTCTAAGAATTCTCCTTCTAGAAAAAGCATGGCGGTAAAATTTGACAGCTTTTTTTTTTTTTTTTAACGTAGTAAATGGTAAAAAATATAACTTTTGCAGTCAATTAATGGGTCATGACTTTGATCAAACATGTAGAACTGAATAACTGTTGCTGGCCCATCAATTTTGACATAAATGATTAACTATTTGCAAGACTTGTCTTTATTTCCAAGACTTCACATTAAGTTTATTTTGATAAAGGGAGAGAAAAAGTGAAAGAGAATCGGGAAAATTGAAGCGGTACTCCGAAAGGGAAAAGGCTTTTCTAGTTTAGATTTTCTTCTTTTTTTTTTTTATCGTCTTGTATCATCTGGTTTGATTTTTTTCTTTTATTACTTTTTCTATTTTCTATAAAATATAGATTCAATTTCTTTCGCCATCTCGAAATAGATAAAAATCATCACTATATCATTTAATTTTTTTTATTTTGCAAGTATTTTTTATTGGTGAAAAGACTATTAAATTTAAGATGAGAATAAGCATGGTTAATTTTAAAGAATTTCTTATTATATGATATATCATTTCAAGACTGCATTCTCGCGTCTAATGATTGACCAGTATTAATTTGAGTTTGTTGCGTCTCTCCTCACTAGTTTTTTTTTAACTACTTTATTAAACCACGATCTTTCGTATAACTTAAATTTATGTCTTTTTAACTGCTTTTTATTTGCTGTTTTGTGATCAGAATAATGTAAAATTTATCAATATCGCCGATTCATTTCTCTAGATTAAGATTCTTAGTATTTCGGATGGTACATCAACTAGATTTTTCAATGGGTGTAATTGGTTCGGATTTAAGTTTGTGGTTTCATATTCTTGTTTTTTTTAATATAGAGTGAATTGAGTTTGTAAATTGTATAAGTACTTATTTAGAGTTGACTTTTAATTTTTTTTTAGCTCTTTTTATTTTTATAATTAATTTGTATGATCTTTTTAAATACTTTACTATGCATTTAAAAAAAATTATTTTGTTACAACAATCTAAAAAATACAGAGTTTTTCCCACATAGAATTTTTAAATTCAGCAATTGCTAATATGAAATGAAATTAGAGACAACAACCAGAGATATATTATAATTAAGACATGATGATAAACTAATACAACCATAAATTAATGCATGTTTATGTCTGAAATAGACATTATGAAAAGTATTAATATTCAATCTACAGACTCTAATTTCATTAGTCAATTCATGGATTTCACCTACCAAATCATCACTATTATAATATTCATAAATTAAAAACAAAAAGTCCCAAACTCTTTTTTTTTTTTCTTAAGCACATGACGGAGCGTGTGATTGTGGGGTTTCGATTAACAGAACGGTGCGTTTCGTTGTCGTGCAGAAAGATAGTTGGGCTCAGCTCAATGTAGATGAATAAATCCAATGTATTGGGCCTCACTCTCCCACGTCTAAAACTGCAAAACATGCTCTTCTAATCATGCATTATTTTTGAACTTGAGACCTCTCAATATTACAAAGATACACTTTCCACCAGGTTAAATCTCGGAGTGCTAATCATACATTATTATATTTGCATGTCTCCCACTATTTTTATTACTTTTTTTCATTTCATAATTTTTATTTATTTTAATTATATATATATATATTAAAAAATATAATTTTTTATTATTTTTTTAAAATACATTCCTTTTAAATATATTAAATTTTATTAAATATCAAAAATTATTTTAAAAATAAAAAAAATTAAATAAAATTATAGTAATCAATTTATTTATTATTTTTTATAATAATATCATAAAAATATTGAGAATATTTTATTCATATAATGAGAAACAAAGGGAATTTGGGAAACTGAATTATCTGATTCATTTCTCTCTGCACAGAAGGCTTACATACATGAGAAGAAAGACAGAAGGAAAAGTGGCGGGAAACATAACTGTCCGTAACTAATTACAACTGACTTACCAACACACTACAACCCAATTATTTTTTATATTTTATTTCATATGTATTTTCTATAATAACATTGTCATCGTGAAAAATTAGCTGTAACTTATCCAATATTTATTATTCTAAATTTGATTAAAAATAGTCATAATAACAAATAAAGTTTTTGTATTATTAATAATCGTAAAGCGTTAAAGTTATTTTAAAAAGTAATAAATAAATTAGAGAATTCATTTTTCATCGTAAGTAATAATAAACGATATAATTAATATAATTTATAGAATAAATTATTTTTTAATTTTTAATTTTTAATATAATTAATAGATTAATTTTTATATTTTTAAAATTAAATATTTAATTTTTTTTTATAATTATTTTGTTTAAATTAAAAATCAATATATTTATTTTTATCATTAAAAATATTAAAATATTTTTATTAATTTTTAAATATATAAACTATTCTAAAATCATTAAATTTTAATATAATTAATTCATTGGCCTAGGGGTGATCATTCGATCGGTTTGATTTAAAATCAAACCGAACTGAATAAACCGAAAATTGAAATTTTAATATTTATAAAAATCGAATCGAACCGATTTTGATCAGGAATCGAATCAAACTGAACCGGTCTGATTCGATTCGATTTGATCAGTTTCGATTTTTAATAATTTTTTATTTTTTACACTTTATTTTTAATATTTTAAAATTTAATTAAAATATTTTACTTTCAATATAATTTAATTTCTCTATATTATTGAAAATAATATATTATTATCACTAATCGGTTCGGTTCGGTTTTTTTCGATTCTTTTTTGATCAAAACTGAATCAAACTGAAATAATTGAAATTTTTAAAATTAAAACCCTAACCGAACTGAATTAAATAAAAAATCGAACCAAAATTTAAAATTAATTCGGTTCGTTTAATTTTTTCAGTTTAAACTAAATACTGCTCAGTCCTAATTGGTCCTCGTATGTATTAGGGTCCTCGTATGTTTTAAAATAAATATTTAAATTTTTTTTATAATTAATATATTATTTATTATAATTTAAATATTTTAATTTTATATTTTTTTTATTTTCTAATTTAATATGATGTAGAGTGCATTTGATTTTTTTTAAAATAATATACTTTTTATTTTAAAATATTTAAATTCCTGTTAACTGTTATTTATAATATATCATTTAACTAATTTTTAATTTTTTTATTTTTTAATTTTTATTTATTAAAATACCTTAATATTTATAATTTTAAAATTTTAAAAAAATATTTATAATTTCAGCTATTTTTAAATACCATCAATTAATATTTAAATTTAATTTTTAAAATATAAAAAATAATTTATTAATCACGTTAAAATTTAGTGATCAAAATATAATTTATATAATATAAAATTATTTATATATATTAAAAATAATTAGTATTCATAAGCATATTTTTAATATTTAAAATATTTATTTTTATGAAATTATGGGTGTAAATATATTTAATTTGGATAAATTAATTATATAAAAATTTAAATATTTGATTTTAAAATATAAGAATCAATACATTAATTATATTAAAAATTAAAAATTAAAATATAATTTATTTATAATTCATAATATAATATAATATATATTTAAAAATAATATAATATTAAATTTTATTAAATATTAAAAATTATTTTAAAAATAAAATAAAATTATAGTAGTTAATTTTTATATTATTATAATATAAAAAATAAAGTAAATAATAATTATTTATTTTTTAAGTAAACATTTAAAATATTTTTTAATATTTAATAAAAATAAATATAATTAAAAAATAAATAATTATTTATTTTTTTTAAATATATGAGAAATAAAGTGAATAAAAATTATTTAAAAGCTATTACAAATTTAAATTACAAATCTGGCCAAGCTGGATGACACATGGGAAATGGAGAGACACGTTGCATTGAGAAGAGTCCACGTAGGTGAATTATGAATGCTCTGCTTTCTGCTGCATGGGATGCATCTACTTTTGAAGTGAAACAATTAAACAACTCTCGGAGTGTTGAGGAGTCATGTGACTCGTCAGAGCTCACCTCCCCAGAATAAGCTTCAGCATTCAGCAACCCCTAAAGTCAACTCTCGAAATTGCTCAACCCACTAGTCTTTATTCATTGGACCTCCACATTCATAATTTCATTCCAACTTCCCAACACGAAATTAAATAATACACGAAGCTTAACATAAATTCCACCGTGAAAAAAAATGTTTTTTTTTATTGAAACATTTTATTTTTTTGTGTATAATAGGAAACACATAAATCCTATCTTATTTTGGGTGAGCATTAAATTAAAAAAATCAATCAAATTAAATTAATTAAAATTTTTAATTTAATTTTTTTATTTATTTTAATTTAATTTAATTTTAAATAAAAAAATTAAAGTGAACCGATTAATAATAATAATATATTATTTTTAATAATATGAAAATATTAAATTATATTAAAATTAAAAATATTTTAATTAAATTTTAAAATATTAAAAATAAAGTATAAAAAATAAAAAAAATTAAAATTAAAATCGATTAAATTGAATCAAACTAAATTGAATCAAATCAGCTTAACTGATTTAATTAAATTTTTAATTAAAATTAATTAAATTTAATTTTTATAAATATTAAAATTTTAATTTTCCGTTTATTCGATTCATCGATGATTTTAAATTTTATTTTATTATATTTTAATTTTATTATAATTAAAATAAAATTTTAATATTTTATATTAAAGTAATTTTAAATCATGTAAAAAAAAACACGTAATCATTATCACATTTGAAAGTCAAAATATGAAATATAAAGTTTACCATTTTATAATAATTTATTAATAAGAGTCAAATATAAAATAATTAATTGGTTTAAAAAGTCACCACTATAGTGTTGCATTCTATTATTTATTTATTTGATTAATTTTTTTAATTTTTATTTTTATAAAAATCCATCGTTAAATGTCAATCACTCATGTAACTTTTCACTGCCAATTAAATTTTAATAAGATTGATTTTATAGTTGAAATTATTTGTTTGTTTGGTTATTCTCTATATAAAAGGCTATTGTTTGTGCTCAACTCATTAATGGATAAACTAAATTTATTTATTTAATATTTTTATTTCATAATTCAATAAAAAATCAATTTAATAAACTCAAAATTTGCATATTTAATTAAAAATAAAATAAGAATAATTAGTAAAATTACAAATAAAATTATTAATTTTATTAGTATTTTAATATTTATTAACTTTTTTGAGCGTTGGATGATTTCATTCCTCAAATCATCATTTATTTTTCTGTATTAATTAATTTTCTTTCAAAGATTCATAGGGAAACCATATCCTGTTTCTTTTTTTTGAATTCGAGTACTACCCAAAAATGGATGAAATAATTTATTCATAATTTTAAAAGCAGGTAGTTCAATTGTGTCGGCTAATGGCAGTGCATTCATTATTTATAAAACAGAGAAATGATTCCATTTGTAATCCTAGCTGGGCTCACCGGAATAGTCTGGAAAAAGTGGACAACTGCGCCACCAAGTAGAGCACTGGCTAACTGAGCCACGTCATTAGTGATCCAAATTAAAGCATTCCCAAGTCATCTCCTCCTCAGCATTGACCCGTCTTAGATATGCCTCCACGAGATTAACACTTTGCTCACTAATCTCTTTTTATTACTTAATTTCCAAGCTATTATTTAGCTGTAATCCAATTTTACTTTTTTTTTTTTCCCTGTCATCTCTCACTCTAATCATACGATAAATGTGTAATAGCACGCCGCCAAAATTCCTATGAATATTACCCTAATTTTTCACTGTCAATATAACATCCTCTCCTTAATTGCTTGATCTAATCACCCACCGGTGTGGCTTATCGTAAGCGCATACGTTGTTATTTTAAAGCTAACATTTCAAATTGAGTACTCTCTCTCTATAATACTACTATAAATTATATATATATATATAATTAATTAAAAAATATAATTAATAAATTAGAAATTAATTAAATTAAAAATTAGTAAATCTAAAATTAGAAGGGAAACTAACTCATACTGAATAAGATAAATATGCATGCTGATGTGATCATATAGCTACCAATACTTTCTTTTTTTGGGGTTATGATTAGGAGATGATAGGTATGTATTAAAACCACTAACTAATTTTTATGAAATTTCTCCTAAAAAAGAAAAAGAAAAGCCTTTTATGAAATGTTTAATCGTGTCTACTAAACCCTAGTTATTGGAAATATGAAATCTACGCGGCGCCAGGACTGGACTTTATGCACGTGTCTCACCCCCCCCTCTTTCTAGAGCATAGACAGCTTGTGAGCTTTATCTTCCTCTATTTGTAGCGTATAAATAGCGACAGAAAAGATTAATGCAAAATAACTCATTAGGCTTGGATCCATCTCTACTCAAGTAATTCTCCATCCTCCATAGATCCATCTTTTACTTTCTTCACTTTCATGGCTTCCGATCTCTCTGTCATCCTCCCTCGTGTCCTTATCGTCTCTAGACGTAGCGTTCGCAAGAACAAGTTCGTAGATTTTGTGGGTAGGTTGATTTTCCATTTTGAAATCTCCCTTTTCTGTATTTAAACGTACAGTAAATAACCATTATGAATTCTCTGTATAAACTTTCAGGTGAATATCATCTTGATCTTATAGTAGGCTATGGTGCCGTACCAGTCATCGTGCCGCGTGTTAATGGGGTGCATATGTTGCTGGACAGTTTCGAGCCGATCCATGGTGTTCTTCTTTGTGAAGGAGAAGATATTGATCCATCTCTGTATGAAGCTGAATCAACTGATCTTTCACCAGAAGAGTTGGAAGAAATCAGGAGGCTGCACGCAAGCGATACAGCTATTGACAAAGAGAAGGATTCAATCGAATTAAGGCTTGCTAAACTTTGCCTGGAACGAAACATCCCTTACTTGGGAATTTGCAGGGGTTCACAGGTCCTAAATGTTGCATGCGGGGGTACCCTTTATGTGGATATAGAAAAGGAGATATCAAACAAGTGCTTGGAGTCCCAACGAGTGAAGCACATTGATTATGATAATTACGATGGGCACAGACACGTGGTTAAGGTAGTTGAGAGCAGCCCTCTGCACCACTGGTTCAAGGATTCTCTGGAAGAGGGTAAAATGGAGATTTCCGTTAATAGTTACCACCACCAAGGCGTCAAGAGGTTGGCCAAGAGATTTGTGCCTATGGCATATGCACCTGATGGATTGATTGAAGGGTTTTATGATCCAGATGCCTATAATCCTGAAGAGGGTAAGTTCATAATGGGACTCCAATTTCATCCGGAGCGCATGAGGCAGCCTGACACTGATCAATTTGATTATCCAGGATGCCCAAAGGCTTATCAGGTATCCAATTCGATGTTTTTGTATATATGACATGATTTAATAAATTAATGTAATATTAATTAGTCGACAATGGTTTTGGGGGTAACATGAATATATATATATATGCAGGAATTTGTGAAGGCGGTAATTGCCTATCAGAAGAAGCTTAACAGCAGTGCATCAGTGCCAAAGCCTATAAAGTTAAATCAAGAAATGGAGAATAAAAGAAAAGTTATTCTGCGGAGTTTCTCACTTGCAAGAAATATGTACGCTACTGGACAAGAGCTGCACCCGTCAAAAGAATCAGAGCTGAAAGCTGGAGCAGAGTTTCTGGAGGTATATAAATTAATTCGATGAAGTTCTCTCTCTCTCTATGCGTATATAATAAAACGTGTCCCTTAATTTATTAATTGATCATTGCAGTCCAACACAGCCTTCAGCTTCCAACAAGAGAACAGGCTAAAGCAGATAGGAGCAACAGTGAGGAATGGTGGATCCTACATTGAGAGATTAAAGTTGAATGAGGAAAGTGAAAAACAAGCAAAAAATGCGATGGGAAAAATGTCGGTTGAGAAATTATCAGATCTCTTGTCTTTCTACCATATGATGGGCCAGATTTGCTCTGAAGTCCTGGAAAGAAAGCTAAATGGCTTTGTCAGTGAGATTGCTTCTTGATGTGTCCCTTTTCAGATATTCATCACATCACAGGTCACAGGAGTCCCCTGGGATTCCATTTCTTTTCACATGATATGGATGATGATGTGTAAAACATCTTCTCGTCCCTGCTTCCTTCTCCTGTGCTCAATATGAGCAAGACATCAGTGTTTATAATTATGAAAGCTTGTTAATTACATGGCTCAAAATAATTAATTAAATTATTTAATTTTTAATTTATCGATATGGGATAGGATCCACGTAAATCAATTAAGAATATTTTTTTAGGATAGCTTATCCACCTACTCATATATACATATTATCTTCACATTCTATTTTATGAGCAGTTGAACTCTTTTAAAATTATAATTATTAATTTAAGTGTAGATTAAATACCAAAAATAAATCTTAATAAATAATTAATAGTTAAAATTATAGAAGCATGATTATCATGTTCAATAATAAAAGAATCAACCCCTAATTAATAATAGGAGCAAGAGTAATTTATTTAAGAATCGTTTTGATAGAAAATGCTGTTTTTATTAATTAAGAAGGAAAACAATTATATAACGATTGAGTAAAGGTTGAACAATTAACCCCACAAACTTTTTCAATCCCAAAAAAGAAAAAAACCTTCATAATGTTTTTTTAATGTACAAGCTATTTTATTATTTCTTATAGCTAAAAAATTAGAGAATATTTAAAATTAGTTTATAAATATTTAGTGCTTATTTAACTATGAACATTTAATTTAACCAACACCATAGGATGTGGAGGACCTTCTAGGCAATCGTTTTCATAAATTCTATAAAACATGCAAATTCTAAAGTGCTAGGTTTACATTGGTTTTGGGCATAATTTCTCCTGAGATTACTCGATCAGCTCGTTTTCGAGAGAGTTGAGGGAACCTTTTTTGGAGAAAGACAATCGTTTGTGCTATTTTTATATAAAGCCCAGCATAGCTTGGTGGGAAAGAATTCCCACATCGACTATGAATAAAGATTAAGAAGAATATATATATAGTTAGCTTAATTTATTAATTATTTTAAATGAAAAGAAAAGTGTATTAAAAAGTTATTTTGATCATTTTTAATTATATTTTTATAATAAAAGTGAATGGATTATTTTCTGTCATAAAATTTTATAATTGGACATGCACACACCATTTAGCTTATATTGAATCGGAAATATATATATATATATATATATATATATATTATATTTTTATATTAATTAAAATTTTCCCATATATATATATATAGTATAATTACAATAAATTAAAAGTGTAGAATTTTTTGGGATATAAGAGAAATTAAATTTATTTTCTACTGTTTGAATACTTTGCTATAATTAATGGAGAAATAAAATTTCTCTCATAATATAATTATTTAATTGTTGTGAGTTGTAATTTTGTTCTTATGTTTGTAAGTAATTGTAATATGAATAATATATAACTATCTCAATTTTCTTCCATTTCTCTCTTTCCCCTCATTTTTCTCTTTTCTTTTTATTTTTATTTTTATTTGTTGTTCAAATAAAAAAAAATTAGAAAATTTAAGTTCTTTTCCTTTTATCTTTAAGTTCTCCATTTCCTTCAAGGGTTAAAGTTTGGCGAAAAAATATGGTTACAGGTATTTGTAGTCAACGAAGCATTCGGTGATCTCAAGCTTCAAATATATTTTCTATCAATCTTTATCAACGTACGTTTTAATGCCCAATAAAATACTGTGCTCTTTCTATATATCCTGAAAGTTGAAGCAACCAGACTTTAGCTCACTCATCTCTGTTATCTCCATTTCAGGCCTGAAATGAATTCTTCACCTTTCCCATTCTCTCCTTCTCTTTTGTTTTCAGTTTCCCTGCTCTTCTTTTCCCTTTCAATACCCTGGTGTTTGAGCAACTCTGAGTTCTACGCTTCCTGCAGTACTGCTCAGTTCGTGTGCGGAAATATCACCGCTGATTTTCCTTTCTGGGGAAATGAAAGACCAGATTTCTGTGGAAATCCTGGCTTGGAGCTTAAGTGTGAGAATGATAACCCCACAATACAGATCAATGGTGTAGTGTACCGTGTTCTCGAAATCGACGAGAATGGTCAAAGTCTGAGGATAGCAAGACAGGATTACACAGATGGAATCTGTAAACCACAGTTCATGAACACCACGCTTGATCCTCAGCTTTTAGAGTATGCTCCTGGTTACAAGAATCTGACAATTATTTATGGTTGCACGATTCCTGCTCTTTTAGGAGTCCCAGCACTATTCACTTGCCTCGTAACTGGGACAGGGACAGGGTCTCAAAACGGTTATGCCGTAACGGATGCCGTTGGGCCTGGATTATGTTATCGCAGCATCGTTGTGCCGGTTTCTGAAATGGTATTGACATCTGCAGTGATCAATTTGTCAATTTTGGAAGAAAGCTTAAAACAAGGATTCCAGGTGAAATGGAAAGTGGATGACACTGCATGCTCCAATTGCATCAGATCCCAGGGAGTTTGTGGTTACTTGCTATCTAATGAAACAACTTGCTATTGCCCCGATCAACTTATAGCGACAAAAACATGCCCTTCTTCACCGGACGGCGTTCTTGCCACTCCAGGTATGTATAATACAACTCAAAAAATGGCTGCTTGATTGATGTTCACACTTCACCAGTTTATTTATAGTTTTCTTTATTTGCTTTTATTTTATTGAGACTATTGCGGAGATTCAGACTGCGGAACTAGACCAAATTAATGACGCATATTTATATTTAGGCAGAAGCAACGGTCACCCCTCCATTGCTAAATGATAGTTGTTAAATTGTTTTCAATGAGGTCGCTATCACACCAACTAGTCATAAGAAATTTTGGTAGCTCGTTTTGTCAAATGTGTAGCACACCAGAGAAAAACTTGTTTCTGGTTTGGTGCTAACTTGGGCAAAGCCAAGCGTTTTCCTTGTTGTTGACTAGGAAAATTATCCACTGCCAATACCCTTCAACTCATTAATTAACACCTATAGCAAAGGTCAAATAACATGTTTAAACTAGCTAGCAGATAGAACATGGACTCCTTATAAAAGTTGCATTCCGGAAAGAAAGGGTGGGACCTTAGAGAACAATAAATTACATTCATTCTGGTTGGAGTTTATGGATTCATTAGGACTACAAATGAATTTGTTTTTTTTTTTACAATGATCGACCCACTGCGACGTCAAGTTCTTCCAGGCCTGTTATGTGCCTTGTAGCTAAAGCCAATGTCTCATTCATTTGCTACAAGCTGATCAACACCTGACTGCAATGGGATACCTTTCCTCTACAAGTACTAGTGATCAATTTGGCATTAGGTTTTGCAAATACTTGTCACTTTCGCACCATGAAAAGGCCTACTTTTCCCTTCTAACTCAAGGTTTGCCAATGTGACGGTTTATGAATTACTTCAACCCTACACAACTTCATTTTAGTGCTCGTTTATTATTATTTTTTTAACTAAAATATTTGTCATGCTTATATAGACAGAGGCAGGCAATTCGTCAAATACCTTCGGAACTTGAAATTTGGATGGGTACTTACCCATATAATATTAGCATTAAACTGATAATAATATTAATATAAAATTATATTACATATAATAATTCTTAACTTGAATATTAATTATATCATTTTTTTATGTTACCTTCTACCTGCCAAAGCTTTTGACAACAAATAAAAGTTATTACTTGCACGGGTAGAACATATAGTGTATGAGTTCTGATAACGTAGAGGTTTTTGTTAATTGCCTTGGGTAGGAGTCGTAAACATATTACTCCTTCCAATCCCACAAAAATAAATTTATTTATTTATTATTTATATATATTTAATAATTTTATAATCTTTTTTAATTACATATCACTAATTTTTAAAATTAATAAATTTTATTTTTCATTTCATATAAGCGGAATATATTAAAAAGTTAATGAATAAATTAATATATTAAAAAATAGAGTGATTTATAATTTGAAATAAAAAATATATATATATATAAATATGTCTCATAAGTTTGAAGGCTTTGATTGTTCGCTTTATTAATTTATCACTTTATTAATTTTAATTTTAATTTATCACTTTATTAATTTTCTAAAATGTGTGTGTTTTTTCTATTGACTTCAAGAAGCTCAATGCGCCATAGCTTCCGCGTAGCGGTCGAGTTCTGTAGCTAACTTTTGATTATTCCTACGACAAAAGGTTACAAATAAGGTGACTAGTCACCAGCACAACTATTATTTCCAATTTGTGTATCAACTGAATTGGTTTTGACCGCCATTTCAGTCTTTCCAATAGAAGGTTCCTTGACTAATTTCACAACCTTAATTAGCTTGGTCAAATGCAGCCGACTTCATTATTTTACATGTGAATTTGCAGCCCTTCTGCCATTATATTATTGTTATTTTGTCAAATTAGTTATCCTTCCTCTTCCGTTATATGTAAGCTACCTCCAAATGCTCTCTCCTTTTTCTCTCGTCACTCTCCCTCTTTCTCTGCAAATGAAACCCCATTTCTTCCTTACCTTGTCTTTGATTTTCATCATTACTATAGTCTTCCTCTGCCCTCCTCCGTCTGTGCTTGCTAGTGATGCGCAATATCAAAACTGCAGCACAACATTTCGGTGCGGAAATATTACAAACATTGGCTATCCTTTCTGGGGTTCGAACCGACCCGATTATTGTGGCAACCCCAACTTCTTGCTTAATTGCACTGAGCAAGCTGCCGAGATCACCATCAAGAATTTAACTTACCAAGTTCTTGAAATCGATAGCCAGGCAAAGTATCTTAAGGTTGCTAGAAAAGATTATATAGGAGACATCTGTCCTAACCTCCTCATCAACACCACTTTGGACTTCGTCCATTTCAGCTATGCTTCGGATGATATTCGGAATATAACTTTATACTATGGTTGCTCCACGTCTTTTACCCCAACTACCATTCCATGGATTTCCACTCAGTTTACTTGTGACTTAAATGGCAGCAGTAGCAAAGGTTTTTACTCGACAAGGAACATTGACTTGAGTAATTCTACAATAATCAATTTATTGGGGTCGTGCAACAATAGTGTTATCGTTCCAGCAACTCAATCAGCTGTTGAGACTTTAGAGAATAATATAACCGAGGAGAATTTGGTTATAGCTCTGGAGAAAGGTTTCGGATTACAGTGGGAAGCAAACAATCCCGTTTGCGAGACGTGTACACTTTCCGGTGGGACATGTGGTTACAACACAACTACTAATTCATTTGCTTGTTATTGCACTGATCAGCCTGCTGATCAGTTTAGTTGTAGAGAATCTACAACAAATAATCCATCTGAATCATCAGGTATGTCTTCTTTTCTTTTTCCTTTTAAGTGGATAAAGCGGCTGCTCATGAACCCATCTAGAACCATTCTTCCCTACTAGGTTCTAACCTTGAACTGGTTGCCGGGTAAGCGTGGCATCCTTGACCTGGGTATGGTGCTCTTTCATCCACCCACCCAGAATTGCAATGAAAGTTAGCTTGAACCATTCGTTTGATTAAATAATTAATTATAATTACTTGTCAGACATGGCAAGACATTAGGCATTATTCAAAGGTGTACCAATTATTTTGGACCTTTTTCATTCTGTCAAGTCAGATAAAAACTGTTTGGCATTTGACCCATTCAATTCTAGCGAGGAAAAGAAATTCTGTTTGAATAAACAAACAGAATTTGGCATCCTTTTGATCATCAGGAACAATCGTAACTTAGAATTTTGTAGCTGAAAATTTTCCTTCTTGGGTTTTAATTTAAAACAGTGTCTCATTGACCAGTGATTTTAGTTTAACAACAAGTTTAAATTCTAATGTGGTGTATATATATAAATATGCAGTAAAAAAATGTTAGAAGTGTATGCTATTCCTTTATTAATTAGACTATTTATTAAAAAAATTGCCCATTTTCTTTTTTTGTAGAAGTTTTTTTAATAGAATCCTCCAACATTTTATTCTCCTTAACTAGTAATTTGTTCTTGTATGTAGTGGTTATATCTTCACAAATTTAATAATCAGAGTGGGAATACAAAATTAGTTTGTCTGGTTAGGTATTGCCTTCTAACTTTTCTTTTCGGATAATTTAATTATATTAACTTAACTTTTTTATCAGAAGACATAAATGATAATGATGTGTTTTCTAAATTAATATAAATAGCACTATTTTCAAAAATTGCTGATGATTCAGTAATAGCATGCTTTATTTGAATATATTGTTTTTTGACCTAATCAATTTTATTGTCTTTTGAAAAAATTCATTTCCCACGGAACGTTATTAAAAAAATTTAATGGTATTGATAAAATTTTTAGAATTTAATAGAGATTTTATATTTTGAAAAGAAAAAAATATTTTTCTTATAACTTGTTTAATTTTTTTTACTGAAAAAATATTTTGCTTTCGCTTCCATGAAAAATATCAACCAATACATACTTCAGCTGTTGGGCTGAACATGACATGAACTCTAGCTTATAAATTTGATACATTAGCACAGCAAACGACCATTTCAATGAACACAGCACATAGCAAAGCTTTTACTTTCATGTCACTTAAAGACTCTTTCCTTCCTATTACTTGCATAAATAATAGATTTATTTTTTGTCAGTCTGGCATTTTATTTAAATTTAATGGTTAAGTATTTATCTTGTGATATATAAAAATAAAAGACAGTTCCTCTATCTCAACTTTTATCAGATTTTTTTTTTTTAAAAAAAGAGAGAAATATTATATGGAATGCTAACGCAGTGGAAATTTTATCATATGAGGTATTGAGTTGTATAAATTTTATTGAGTAGGTTACAGTGGGTGTGGAAAAGTCTATATATTGGGTATCCAAACACAACAAATTTCAACAATCCCCGGGCCATGGACACTTGTATATGCCAACTCATGATATTAAAAAAAAAATCCCTAAATTTTTATTCCTTCTAGGTTGAAGAAATTGATGATGACCTTGTACCCTACCCTTCCCCATGCATTATTTAAATAACCAAACCCAAATAAGCAGGGAAAACAAAAGGATCAATGGACTAAAGTAGAGCCATATGGACCCAAAGCCACCAGTGTTGTTACATGGGTTCGCCAATTTCCAGCCAACACCCTCCATCTATGAGAACCTGAGGTCCAAGTCAACCAAAGGCAGTTGTTACCAGTCCAAGCTCAAGCCTCTAACCACCCCACCATCTGTCCACTATCATATTTTTGCCTCTTCACACCAACTCTCGTTTCTTCTCCTTCTCCACCACCAATGCACCACCTCATCACCACCACCCTCACCTTCATTATCATCGTCTTCATTGTCTACGCCGATTTTGCGACGTCGTTACCATCCAATGATACTCTTTCCAGCTGTGAGCAGTCCTTCTATTGTGGAAATATCAAAGACGTCTACTTCCCTTTCTCTGGCGGCCCACGTCCTGCCTCTTGCGGCTTGCCTGGCTTCCAACTTGCTTGTACAGACGATTCCATCACTCTTTTAACCGTTAACTCGCTGAGTTACAGAGTCATCCAACTCGACCAAATCACCCGTACTATGATCCTGTCGCGGTCAGACCTCTACAACTCTACATGTACTCAGCAATCAGCTAACACAACTTTCAATCACACCCACTTCAGTCTTGGCTCTGACAATCAAATCCTTTCTCTGTTTTACGGGTGCAACGATTCTGTCATGCCAATTAAGCCTGATAACTTATTCACTTGTGAAATGAACGGCAAGAAAGACGCGTATTACTTGATAGGTCCAGTTCCTAGTGATCCCGTTTTGAGCATATTTGATTGCAGTGTTACTATGACGGTGCCAATTCTTGATAGTTTAGTCCATGTTATTCAGGGAAATAGATCCTTACTTGGGGAGGTTCTGAGGAAGGGGTTTAATGTGAGTTATAGCAATCCTTATGCTGGTGATTGTGATAAGTGTTATCTCAAGGGTGGGTTTTGTGGGTTTGATTCAAGCTCGGAAAATTTCCTTTGCATTTGCGGTGATCGGCTTTGCCCAGGTAAAAAAATGAAACCAATTGGCTTTTCACTGAACTTTTTTTCGGTAGGAAGCTTTTCACTGAACTTAAAGTTGCAAGGTATTGTCTCCTTAATTTCCTAGTTGGCTCCATAATTTTTGAAGCAGTTGTCTGCTTCCCTCTTAATCTTCACTAGTAACTCTTCTTTGAATTATCTAGGCTTCATCTTCTTAGGTCATATGTTCACTCTGCTCCTGACAGCTCCGATCTTGTTAGGACAGAGAATCAGGTTCATGGGATGTTGCTAACTTCACATCCCATTTGAGCTTCGCAAAAGAATTGCCCCAAAAGTTCATTTGGGATGGACACAAGATAATTGTATAATTTAGTGACTAGGGAAAAAGAAAAGTTGAGGTTTATCTATACCATTTTACCCAGATATTGGAGGTTGAAATATGCTATAGATGAGCCACTGCAACATATATTAATGGGAGATTTAAATTAGACCTTTGTTTTTTTATTCAATTCCTTGTTGATTCTAAAATTTCCCTTGTGTCTATAATCTGATATCTTCACTGATTAATTTGCATTAAACATGTTTGCAGACAAGTTAGTTCCTTATAGAAAATCTGTTTCAATGTGGTTGTTGATGTCTTAACTGATTTTTCTCTCTTTTTTTTTAAATCGTTGCAGGGGGAAAATCTAGCAAAGTTGGACTTGGAGTAGGTATAATTATGTACAGCTGCCAATGCAATTTACTTTCTCGTGAATGCCAGTAATGCAGAAACAATATCTGAGCAATCCTTTTGTTATCTTCTATTTCCAGGACTTGGCATAGCAGGTGCAGCAGCTGTTGGCATTGGTTTGGGGTGTTGGTTCTTGCTCATCATACAACGCAGGAAAAGAATTGCTACCCAAACACAGAGTGGAGACCTGCCTACAGCTCCAGCAAGCAAAGGCCACCCTGCTTCCACAATTAATTTCTCTCAAACCACCCCTTCTTATCCCTCCTCAAAGTCTGACCTTGAAAAGGGAAGTACCTACTTTGGAACTCAGGTATTCAGCTATGAGGAACTTGTGGAAGCCACGGACAATTTCGATCCTTCCAAGGAACTAGGAGATGGGGGCTTTGGCACTGTTTACTACGGTTAGAAGATGAAAATGATTTTGTGCTATGTAGTTAGCTACATAAAATGCATTGTCTCCCTTTTTCTCAACTGTTCTAATTTTTTATTGATCAGGTATTCTCAAGGATGGGCGTGTGGTCGCTGTCAAGCGCCTCTTTGAGAACAACATGAAGCGTGCTGAGCAGTTCATGAATGAAATTGAGATCCTAACTCGTTTACGACACAAGAGCCTTGTGGCACTCTATGGATGTACTTCAAAACGCAGCCAAGAGCTGATCCTTGTTTATGAGTATGTACCTAATGGAACTGTTGCTGATCATCTTCATGGAAAACAGTCCAAGTCTGGTTTGCTCAGTTGGCCTGTTCGGTTGAGCATTGCCATAGAGACAGCCGATGCTCTTGCTTATCTCCATGCTTCAGATGTCATACACCGTGATGTCAAAACCAACAATATTCTGCTAGACAACAACTTCCGTGTGAAAGTGGCTGATTTCGGATTGTCACGGCTGTTCCCTAATGATGTAAGCCATATCTCAACTGCTCCACAAGGCACACCTGGCTATGTCGATCCAGAGTATTATCAGTGCTATCAACTCACAGACAAAAGTGACGTTTACAGCTTTGGTGTGGTGCTGATCGAGCTGATATCATCATTACCGGCAGTGGACACCAATAGACAGAAGTTTGACATTAATTTGGCCAACATGGCAGTCAACAAAATCCAAAATCATGCAATAAATGAGTTAGTAGATCCGTGTCTTGGGTTCAAAAAGGATTATGCAGTGAGGAAGATGGCAACTTCAGTTGCAGAATTGGCTTTCCGATGCTTGCAACAGGAGAGAGATATGAGGCCAACTATGAGAGAAGTCTTAGAGGCACTCAAAAAAATTGAGAAAGAAACTTACGAATCAGAGAAATCAGAGGTTCTTGATATTAAGGAGGATGATGTTGGGCTTTTGAATCATGTCCCTCCATTTTCTCCAGACTCAATTGAGATGACTGACAAATGGGTTAGCTGCTCTATTACTACTACTAATACTTCCTTCTAGTGCTTGATTTTATATATCTTCCATGTTTTTGAAGATAATTTACATTTTTTAGACGCAGAGAAGTCATTTGCACTTGAAAGTTGAAACAGGTGGAAGACATACTAAAATTTTTGCCTTTTATGTATGTTTTGTAACAGGGGAAGATGATGAGAACACTGTGACCTGAGTTCTGGCGGGCTAGGACGCTGTATTTTTAAGTAATTCTGGTAAATGGGATTCAAGTTTTGTGATATCCAGAGCATTGCTCATATAACTTTCAGCCTAGTCTTCAACCACATTTGCTCTTTTCCTCAATAAATAGCTCTACAAGGCACCAATATTCCTGAGTCATGGGAACCCGTCCTTCTTGCTTGTCTGGGATGCAGCATTTGGGAGGTGTATGATATTTTTTTTTTCTTCTTTTTTGAGCCCACAAGTTTTTGAATCTGTATATAAATGTGATTAACTAATTTTATCGAATTTGTAGCTTGATGTCAGGAAGATTCTGTTACATTCTCATACCTGTCCGTCGATTGATATGATTCTGTACTTTACAATATTTTCCCTATTTGTTTTCCGCTCATCCAAATAAAAGTAAGTAGAAAATAAAATTATGTTTTCCTCCCATTTATTTTCCTTAGCCAAACATGGTGTAAGCTGTTGAAAGAAGTTTCTGCATGGCCGCTGCCGCCTCTTGAGACTAGGGCAATGCAAAATAGACATTGACTAAGAAGGCTAACAGCACACATCTCTAATATGGAATTGTTCTAACGAGGTTGGACCATTGATGGCAAGGGCTTTAAAAGTGGGAACATATATGAAATTGAATGTAATGTAAATAATTTTTTTACTACACTTGCAGCATTTTGAATGCCTACAAGCAAATATTATTAATAAGAAGGATTGCAAATTTTTATTATTAATTAAAGCGGTACTAAAGCTTAAACAAATTTTGTTTATAATTATCCTTAAAGCAAACACAAATTTGATTTTCAATACTTTGATGGGCTTATTCGGCAAAAGTTACAAATTCCCCACACTGTGCCACGTGTGAACCACCCAATAAGAACTCCCAAGACCCATCCGAAAAGACACAAAACATCACAGAGACCCATCCTTCAATATTCCAAACCCGCTTTTATTCCCCAGTCGCTGCCTTTTATTTTCCAATCAAAATTTACAATTTCCAAATCAGAATCAGATGGGCATTTCGTTAATCTCTCTCAGATCTCACTTCCTCTGCTAATCACACTCTGAATTCACAGATTCAATGACAACTCTTCACAAATTCAAGCTTCTCGCCACTCAATGTGCAGTAACCGGAAGCCCTACGCAAAGTCCCACAACTAGCCCCGTCATCCACCTCCGCCGCCGCAAGACACTCCGCATGCTTCTCTCCCGCTCTGCTGAACACCAACGCCGCCGGATTCCCCGAGGTGATGACCAGTCTGAACTCCAGAAGGGTCCTCCAGAGAAGAAGAGAGTTAGGAGGAAATTGAAGGACTTGTTCGTGTCATCTCCGCCGTTTGAAGATAAAGAGAAGGATAATCCGGATGATGCAGTAGAGTTATTACCGGTTTCCGGTGGTGGCAGCGGTGGCGGTGGAGATGGAGGTTTGGCTGCTCGGCGCGCTGGAGGTAGTTCGCTAAGACCGCTATCTGGTACGTTTAGATATAGGCTACTCAGAAGAGCTTGGCGACCGATGCTTGTAACCATCCCCGAGTAAGTAGTGAAATATCTGCCAAAAAATTTTATGGATAAATTGATAAAATAATTTTCCATTTTTGTTAATTCCGTCAAGCATTTTAGAATTTAGTAGTCTCTCTCTCTCTCTCTTTTTCTTTTTTCGGTGTTAATATTTTATTCGTGTTCATTTAATTTATGTAAAAAAGTTTCTATAAATTCCAAGTGAATAATTGTTTAGGTGTTAAGGGTCTTTGCTAGCATAAGCATCTAACTCCTAAGCGTAACGGCCAGATATAGTCGGTGCAGTGTCGATAGTGCGCACATTAGCGTGGGGGCTAAATTTCCTTGGAGCAGTAGCGGTTGTTAAGGGAAGGTTGAAAATCCTATGGCTAGATCATATTAATTAAGAGATTTAGGCTTTTTACTGGTTGTAGAATAATAGAAAGCATTGTAATAGAATTAAGTGGATTAACGATATCAAAATTGTTGAATTAAAAAGTTGAATTTAGGTGTTGTATTAATTGCGACGAAAAAGATGATGCACAAAAATATTGCAAATGGCTTAGTCGTAGCTAGGGAGAAAACGGCAGAAAGAAAAAAGTAATTTAAAAAAAAAAAATTCAACACATTTTGTTAGAAAAATATAGGGATATGAAATTATGGGATTTATTTGATTCAGATATGTGTACAAATACTATATAATAATTTTGGGTGGGGTAGAAGCATTTAAGGTGCTATAGATGATGAGGACAAACAGAAGACACAGATACGAGGGAAGTAATAATTTTTTAATAAAAATCTGTCTGAATGCAGCTTCCATGTGTCGATGCTCAGGATGTTCCATGATTGTGTTGAGGATTTTATGGGGTTGGCAAAGGATGCTGTGTATCTCTTGTGTATATCTTCTAAATTATTGTAATACCCTGAAATCTTAATGAGGGTATACATACATTTTGTGTCATTATTAATGCACTCCCACATTTCCCAATTTTGGGGGTTTAAATGATGTTCATCATTTCACACAAAGTTAATTTGTAATCATAGTCTTTGAATTTGGGGTTGTAGAGAATTAAGTGGATTTGATTTAATTTTTGGGTTAACAATAAATAATTACAGCAGCATAGCATTCAAATCATGATCTTTGATACTATGACACATATGTACACTGTTTTTAGTATAATACTAATCTAATAACGCATTAAGATGCCAACAATCAGCTCATGAGGGTTGATGTGAGTTTACAATGTGTGTGTGTGTGTATATATACACACCGACAATTGATAATGATTAGAAGGGAGTCTGTTAGGAGTTCAAACTTATAATAATGACAAAAGTAAAACATTTTTTAAGAATCCACTGTTATGTTTTAATTTAATGTTTTTTTTTTCTTCGTCTGTCTCGAAAACAAATTTTTGCTTTTGTTCGTGTTCTTATTTTTATTTTTATTTTGAGAATGCAAGACAATAATGTTGCTATGTCATTAATATATATATATAAAAGAAAAGATTGAACTCGGAAGTATGTTGCTCTTTTTGGCAACTGGCCTCCTGTATTTAAGGGTAATTGAAAGTCCACTTGGCCCTTAGATCGATCATTTGTTGCTTTGAAGCATGAGCTTAAAAAAGCTTCTCCTTTGCTTGTTTTACATTCAAAGGTCATTAGATTGCTAACCTGCCCTGGCCTACGAACATTCCACTAGCCAGTTTTTATATTTGCTGAATATGCTATTAATTATGTCAGCTTGTGATCTATATAATAAATGAAAATAACTTAAATAAATTCATAATGCAGGCAAGCATGCCAAAATCACTATGCATTTTCCTTTTTTTTTTTTTTTTTTTTTTATAAATTTCTAAGAATATGGATTAAATGACAGTGGCTGGATTCACTTAAATGATTTACACATGTTTTAATAGACTTGTGTCTGTTGAAATGTTTAGAACATTTTTGTTCTGAGAGAAATGAAGGTCTGCACGTTGTGGTCGTTGATCGGACAAAATCAAAGGAAAAGGAATTACTCGACATGAACATAAAACGATTATCTACTAATCTAAAATTTACATATGTAGTTAAAATATTTATATGTTATGTTGAACCTTAGGGTGTAATGCATTATAGAAAGTTTATACTTGGTCAAATCTCAGCAAAACGAAATTTTCGATGTGGAAAAAAATATATTGATAGTAATAGTTTATTTAAAATAATAATTTTATAATAATACAGATTAAATTTCAGATGACCAACTATAAGCCGGCCCGAAGGCCTGAAGTCGGTATGCAAAAGAAAAACCCTTTTAATCAAAGCCCAGAACTGTTGAAGACTCCATTCCACGTTTCTTGCTCAAACTGTCAGCCCAAACCCAAAATCCCAACTTTTCTTTTCGGGAACCAAAAATTCATGAAGGGTTAGTTCTATCCCTTCTTGCATAAATACCATCATTTGAAATTATTGACAAATAAGAATTATTTTCATGTTAGGTGCACAACTTAATTAAGCTAAGGTTTCAAATTTGAATTCAAACTGGAAAGCTCCGACTGGGACTTGGACAAAACAACTAAAATAAAGCAACATGCAAGGGTCTTGTACACTGATCACAGGGTTGAAGTACACGACATGTAGCTATTTTTAAGATTAGAAACATAAATCTCTCTGTTGATCAACAGAAGTTACAAGCATATATTTATATATTATTAACCTTATATTCCACAATTATACTGTGTCTCACAAAATCATAATAAACTTTGCCAACAAATTATATTATGAGTATATGATTGGACGTGTAAACTTCTTCCTCTTCATCAATTTTTACTCAGATCCTCAACTATTTCTGCACAGGCTGACTTGGTTTGCTTTGGAAGCTCATTAGTTTCTAAAAAGGCTGTCAGTTTATCAACAATCATTTCCCCATCCAAACCAAGAATCCTGCAAATTTTTGGAAAAAAAAATTGAATACCAAAAACCACGCAAAGCCATTGCCCGTCAAATAATTTGTTTTTTCATTAACTTATTCTCTTGACTAGGAAAACTTACCATCTCTTTGATTGGTTGGTCACTAATAATTTGGAAATATAATTAATTATGCATTCACCATCAAGAGAAGTGGCCCTTTTTTTTAATCGCAATCAGGTCGTACCATGAGTTACTTTTCAATTATTATATCTGATTTTAAAAAAAAAAAAAAAAAAAAAACCAAGACGCTTGACAAGAAAATTCATCAGGAAAACAAATAATAATTTTTCCTACAGTAGGATTAATTGGAGACCTGGTGATCAATTTCTAAATATATCTTAAATGATATGATGCCAGCTTAGCCGTTTGTTAGAGAATTGAAACCAAGAAAATGTCGTCCACTGGCGTCATCCTTAGTCTGACCACAATAGAAATTAGCCATTTTATGCACAGACTGCATCATGCTCCTAATATTTTAATTAAAAAAATAACAATTAATAAAGAGCAGTTCCAATACTGTATATCAGCTTGTTTGAAATTCTTCAAATCAAAGATATTCTCGTAATTTTTTTTAATTATGTTTCAGTTCAGAATATTACCCGTTGAGTTTGCAGGCCATGTTT
Source organism: Manihot esculenta (assembly GCF_001659605.2). Taxonomy (NCBI): domain Eukaryota; kingdom Viridiplantae; phylum Streptophyta; class Magnoliopsida; order Malpighiales; family Euphorbiaceae; genus Manihot; species Manihot esculenta. Next base: position 5,379,383 of record NC_035162.2, on the reverse strand, counting down.
GACTCTACGAACTGCTCTGTGCTTCTGAGACTCAGGCTTTCACACACCCTATATCTCTTCTGCAAATAGTATTTCTGATGTTGGTTTTCTGCAAAGTAAAAAATGGATTCCAATGGTACAATTTTCGTAACGATTCTCTTGTTCAGCTTCATCTGCCGTCTGATCTTCGACTGCTGTGCCTGCTTCCTCTCTTCCTCATTGCAGTAAAAGATGGCAGATCTGTAGTGCGTGCTTAAACAAAAATTCTGCACCAAATAATACATAATCTTCGATGAGAAACAAAAAAAACCAAAAAAGAAAGTGTGCACAGTTCCAAGAAGAGGAGAACATTACAAGATAATCCTTGTTGGTAGGATCATGGGAGTCCCAGAAGATATCACACAAGAATCTGTATGAGACTCTTGTGTTATCAAATATGACTTTTACAGCTTCAGTATGGCCAGTTCTACCTTCACAAACCTGTGTGATTATATTTATATCCCAAAGAGAATTTAGTTTCTGTAATAAAAACAATAACAATAACAGGATTTATTTTTCGTTTAATTACCTCACTGTACGTGGGTTTTTTCCAGGTTCCTCCACAGTAACCTGTAGCTGTTTTGACGACTCCATAAACACGACCAAAAGCAGCTTCAAGATACCAGAAACTACCTGCGACGGCCATGTTTTAATTATAGATATCAGAAGAAAAGGTAGAATATGAGAAAGATGAAGACAGAAGAAGTAAGTACCTCCTGCAAATACTGCTTCACTTAGGAAGTGTGGTTGAATAATAGTTTCTGCTAGAGTATCATCAGAAAGTGGAAAATGATGAGGAATTTGTTGGGCTTTGGCTTGAGAGAGCAATTCATTCATGGCTTTCACACTCAAAGTTGGGTTTATACAAACTGAAATATATAGAAAATATAAAATGTGGGACTTTATTAGTTTGTTGACCTATTCCATGTTTTGCAAAAGTGAAAAAGATACTATTTTTCAAAATAACCATATGTTTGATATTTTGGGCCACTGGGCTCTCTACTTCTCTTCAGGATTGGGCAGCCCTGGAGATCTTTTCTTTCAGGCTTTGGTCTGTCTAGCACAGGTCTCTTTTTAGTCTATAATTCGTAGGGGGATCTTCTATCTTTATTAGTGGGTCATGCATTTTTTCTGCAATGAATTATGATCTTTGGGGAAAGAAAAAAAACCCACCAATAAATTGTTGATGTGGAAATAAAATTTAATTAGAACTTTAACCTTAATATAGCTTTTTTGCAGAATATATTTCATATTAATTTATTTTTAAAATTATTTTAATAATAAGGAAAGCATTAAATGAATTTTGTTTTATTTTTTAGGTCTATTTTTATTGTCTAATTAGCGAAGCCTGAAGAGATGATTACCAAAAAGAAAAGTTGAAAAAGAGAAAGATAGCTTTTCCAGTGGAAGTTTAACGAAAATTTATGGAAACTATAGAGAAAGAAATGCTTTTCAGTTGAAGCTTTGCTTTACTGATTTGTAAAGACCAAAAAAACAAAGGCTCTCACTTTTCTAAGGGTAAATAAAAGGATTCATTCTGCACATGAAAAGCTCCAAACCCAATACAAAACATATTATTGGCTATGGCTATTCAAGACCCAATCAAAATAATTAAAGAAACCCTAAAGACTAAAGTCCAAGGCCAAAAATAATATATTGAAAAACCTACAGCATGAATCAAATAACCTAGTTTACAACTCTATACCATGAATCAATTAACCAAACTCAATTATGGAAAAGTTGGTGATGAATGATCTATGTGCTTGGGCGGGACCCACCCTCTTTTATCCATTTCCTTCCACTTCCATTCCATACCCCACTTCAAGCTTTTTCTGCTTTTATTATAAAGTCCCATGCATTGAAATTGTAATGTACCTTTCTAAAAAAATAATAATAATTTTTTGTTAACTGAATAATTAGAAGAAAAACTGTCCTATTTGTGCTTTTAATTAAATTGACATTTCAAAATTATTTCAACATTAGTTAAACCGTTTATCACAGTGTGAACTGAACTTTCTCCTTAAGAAGTGATCAAACTTTTGCTTTTTTTGCAGTCTTAAAATCTATTTACAAATGAATGATTGGTCCTCTTGAGGATTTCTTGCATCAGAATCAGAATGTGGCTATCACTTTCTTTCATACTCTCGTAAGTTAATTTTAAAATTAGCATTTAATAGATTTATATTAAATTAAATAATAATAAAAGATAAGGAACTGTTGAGTCTTGCTCCACAGATCCACTAAACGAAACTCCCATATGGGTATGGCCCATATGTTCTCACCTATACCCCACAGGACCACCAACGTTAATAAAAATACCTACTTACATCTTCCAATTATTATACACTACAAATATTATTCATATAAAAAAATACTCTACATAAAATAATTAATTTTTTATTAATATATTAACGGTATTGAATCTCACAAAATAATTAAAAAATTAATTTTTATATAATTATCATATCTATAATTAATTTATTATTTTTTAAAAATAAAATTACTGATTATAATTAAATAAAGAGAGATACGATAGATTCATCTAAAATTATCTAATGAATTTTTTAATTAAAATATGAACAGGTAGAATAGAATTACGATAAATTCATCTATCTTAAATACCAGTTTTAAAATTTAATAAAAATTTAATTAATTTATCATTTTATACACTAATTTTGCGTTAAATTAACATAAATGAGATTTTTTTATATATAAATACCATTTAACTTGTATCATAATAAATTGAATAAAAAATTTTAAATATAATATATATTATTATATATAAATATCACTAATAAATTAATATTGTAGTTCATAACTAAAATAAATAATTTTTATACAATTAATTTTAAAAATGAAAATAAAATTTACTCGTTAGAAAAATTAAAAACAATTAATTAAATGGAATGTTTCAGTTAATCCAACCACGACCACCATGAATTCTGTATGTATACTCTACTAATAACGGCATACTATAGTGTCGTTTTGCTGTGCAAGGTATCGCCCTCAGGCCAGGCGACAATCTCCACTGAACGGTCTCTCTCTCTCGCCAAAAACCAGTCTAAAACGACAACTGAAAGCTCATTGTTCAAAAAAGAGGAAATACCTCGCCCAATTTCGACACGGTTCTTCCAGGATTCACTTCCACGCGCCGCCCTCTCACCCGGAACGCGCTCCCCAGCATCCATCTCTTTTGTTTCTTCTCCTTTTGCCCTTTCTTTTCCTTCTCTTTTATCTTCTTGCTTTCCACTTTCTCTACTTTTCTTTTTCTCCTTCTACTTCCGTTCATTTACTCCACCTCTCCTCCCTAACATCACTGCTACCACCACCACCACCACCTCTACTAATACTAACATCAGTAGCACCACTTCTTTCTGATCACCATATCACTTTCTCTCTCTAGTTTCTGTCTAAGATCTGAAACTTTAGAGGAGAGAGTGGGCATCAGTAATTTATGAATCCACTGCTTCTGATGATTACAAGATGGGCGGAGTCACCTCGTCAATAGCTGCAAAGTTCGCTTTCTTCCCGCCAAATCCTCCTTCATACACTGTGGTAGCAGACGAGTCCAGCCCCGAAAAATTTGTCATTCCGGAGGTCCCGAGGAATGATGCAGTGGATGTTCTGAAGCTCCGGACTCGACGAGGAAACCAAATCGTGGCCATTCATATAAAGCATCCGAGAGCATCATCAACTCTGTTATATTCACATGGAAATGCAGCTGATTTGGGACAGATGTTTGAGCTCTTCGTCGAATTGAGTAAACGGCTTCGCGTTAATCTCATGGGGTATTATTTTCTTTCTTTAATTTTAATGTGGTTTTTCTCGATTAGTTCATAGTAGACTTTACAAATTCACTTGCTCAATTTGGTGATTGGATGCACTTTTCGGTGTCAGAACTAATCGTTCTGAAAGAGTTCGTTAAGTTATTGGAGGGGCTATCTGCCTGCAAATGTGCAAGAATTGCTTGTGTGGTTACGAAAAAAGTTCGATTTTTGACGTCTGCGAACTTAATTTGATGGATTTTCTGTTACAATCCTTGGTTAGTGGGATAATATGATGTTTTGGGGATGTTAACTACAAATATTATTGGAAAGTGAATTCGAGAGGCACAATGTTGTAAAAATGGTTCTATCTAGGGCTAGAAACAAAATAAGCAGTTTATGAGCAGCTTGGTGGGAATTGGATATCTAATTTTCTGCCATTGAGCAAGAGTCTGGTGGTTGGTTGTTTTGTGGCAATGCAGGTAGCCAAGTCCTTTCTTTTTTTCTATTTTCCTAAAAAATGTATAATTTCCTTCTAGGGAATTTTTCTTCAACATCTACTTATGGAAAAAAAGATTGGATGTGATATCATTTTCGTCCTACAAGTGTTAGGATTCCCTATTATATTGATTTGAAATTTAACTGTGTCAATAGATGCAAATAGATCTTTAGGAATTTCCAGAAGCTTTTTAGCTGCTTTTATATTATGTGATGGAATCATGGAATCCTAATCTAGGTGCAGCGCCCGATAAAGCTTTAGGTGTGATGCCAAGGACTTTTAGAAGTACATCCCAAACTTTAATCTTCGATTTTCAGACAATGTGGAGTGAAATACAGTTCTGCAGTTCATTCAACCAAACCGATAAGTAAAGCCTAACTTTTCTTCCCACCATCAATTAGCATTAAATATCTCCGATAAAACAAACAACGCTGTTTTATAGAATCTGGTGGCATCTTTACTGTTGGCCTGTCTTGTTTTTCTTTCTTTTTCCTTCATATTTAACTCCCAACAAAACCCTACCCTTAAAATCCTTAATCAACCAGCAAGAAACCTGCTTAATTGATACTGGTTAACAGTTTTTAACACCTTGAAAGATTGCTAGAAAGGCATTCTCACCTTCTGTAAGCAATGTGAGAGATGTGGTTACTTGACATTCTAATCTTGGATGTTGTGTTGTGCATTTCCATGGCATGATAATGAAAATCTTCATCGACTATTAGAAAAAAAAAAGGGAATCTATTGTCGCAGGGTATAATCTGTTGAAAAAGGCTGTTTTAGTATCTAATTAGAATGTCAAGATTGTTTTCTTCCTTATTGTGAAGGCTAATGGTTCTTCAAATGAATGTTGAGTTTACCTCATAGTTTTTGTGTTTAGGGGTTCCATTAGAAGTTCCGGTTGCCCTAATATTTCCAATTTGTTTTGTCCTAAAAAGATTGGCGTGTAGAGTCTATGGAGTGGATACGATAGCAATAAACTCCATCTCACATGTGATTCCATTAAACCGATCTTTCTCCCTTGTCTCTTTTCAGATTGCAGAACTATTAATGAGGCTTGCTTATGCAAATAATAACTGCGTAGTGACTAGTCAAATTGGCGGTGCACATAACAGACTTATTTCCTCTGACAAAAAACAGAAATGCTTTTTTGTTGAAAGACATACTAATGTTCCATATTCGTGATGGTTTTTTCAACCCCCTCCCCCCTTGGAACTTCATTATAATGTTTTTTATTTGGGCTAATTCCCTCTATTGTTTGCATGGTTTTATCCAGGTATGATTACTCTGGCTATGGACAATCAAGTGGAAAGGTTAGATTCCGAATTTCCTCATCATAGGTCCTAATGATTGACTGAAAATTTGACTTTACCAAGTTTATGTGCCTATTTGAATATCCATCTTTGTATCACGTACTTGAATGTCTTTGTGTCATTATGCCCCTCACAATTCTGAGGTTTTAATCAAAATTTGAAGCATAGAGAATTAGTTCATTTTATTTTGTCTTTTAACATGGAATCATTGAGATGGTATGCTTTGTAATATATGTAGCATATGCAAATATTACTACACATCATGGCATTTAGTATTAATGGAATCTGAAAATGCTTAATTAGGATTCTCTCACTCTCTCTCACGCACACACTTGCACGCATGTGCACACGTATACACGTTTCAGGAAGATTGATATTTATTCATCTGAACTGGATTCTGAAAGGAATAATTTTCTTAGGCATTACTATGGAACAACTGGTCTCGATTTTGCAGCGTTATCATTCTAATTTTCACTTCGTATTTAATGTTACTAGAGCTTGGTGGTAATTGGTCCTCATTAATGAATTCTACATCCCTTCAATATTTTTCCTTATGGAACTTCAATTTATTTTTATATCAAATTATAGTGGTCAATTACCTATATGGCAGTTTTTCATTTCCTTTTCCTATCTTTTGCTTCTTCTTCTTGAATTTCTTGCTAAATTTGGTTTTACCATTTAGGCTTAGATGTGCTTGTGGTGTTTGACACTTCTGTTGGACTTGATACTAAATGATGAATTGCCTATGCCACATTTGGTGGAATTTTGATGTTGAACTGTAACATGTAAATAAAAAGTGTTGTATTGGACTTCTCTGTATACTTTGGAGCTGCTAATAGAACTTCCGGTGTTCCTTTGAAATCAAAAGCTGAATTTCCATGGTTTTTCATAGTAAATGGTTAAATTTGATTAAGATATTATCTGATGCTGCTCTTCCAAAACAGCCAACTGAGTGTAATACATATGCGGATATAGATGCTGCATATAATTGCCTCAGAGAACAGTACGGGGTTAGAGATGAACAATTAATACTGTATGGTCAATCTGTTGGCAGTGGACCTACAGTTGATCTTGCTTCAAGGTTACCAAACTTGAGAAGCGTGGTTCTACATAGCCCAATTTTGTCTGGAATGAGGGTACTATACCCAGTCAAGAGGACATACTGGTTTGACATTTACAAGGTAATGTCTATGATATTAAATTAAGCATCCATTTATTTCACGGAAAATATTTTTCACATTTTTCAATGTTTAGAATACTCAGAAAAGTTGGTGAATGGAAAATATTTTCTTGGTTAAAGGGTAAATTAAGCCATTTTAAGAAAAATGACTATTTTTTCAAAAGAATAAGTTATTTTCCGGATTTTGAAAATCTTATTAATATTATTATATATATATATATTTATTAATCTTATTTTTTTAAATTACAATCAAACAATGGAAAATAAGTTATTTAGCCTAAATTCTATTATATATTTCTGCTTATTTCTCCATATGATAAATTGATAACTAATTTTACCTCTTATTATCAGAACATTGACAAAATTGGAATGGTGAACTGTCCTGTTCTGGTAATTCATGTAAGTACTATCTTCCTTATCTTCATTTATCTCCTTGTTTAGGCTGCTTTGGGACATAATTTTATGCACCGAGTAAGTTGGCTCTTGAATGATGTGTTGTGGAATTATTTTATGCGTTCATGTGCCAGGTTATTATCTTATACATTTACAAATCAAAAAAGAATGTCTCAATAGTAAAATAATCAGGGTTGCATGGTTGGCGCAAATGTAAGATCATAATCGACTTTGTTATTGCTGTTGTTGTTTTCTTTTTGTTGGCAAGTTTATGTTCTCTGCTGTGCTTCCATCATCTGTTCTAATTATTTAGAAAATGTTGCTGATGGGAGAATTAGTTGTCTGATATTAGAGATGAAATTTTTAGTATGATCTTTTTCTTGCTTCCAGGGAACAGCAGATGAAGTTGTTGATTGCTCCCACGGGAAACAGCTTTGGGAGCTCTGCAAGGAGAAGTATGAACCATTATGGATAAGTGGGGGTGGACATTGCAATCTTGAGCTTTATCCAGAGTTCATTAAACATTTGAAGAAGTTTGTGTCGACAGTAGGCAAAACAAAAACCGAAGCAAATGGTTCTAAGAAAACAACAGGAGAGTTGGAAAATCAGAACAAACCATCTGAGAGTGGAACATCAGATACTTTTGAATTGGGTGCTGACCTTCCACAAATATCTAGAAATAGTTTAGATAGTAGACTCGAGAAGTCCAAGAAGCCAGATAAACCTGAAAAGTCTCGGATGAGTACTGACCGTGTTGATAGATTTAGGAGAAGAAAGGGCTTGGTCTGGTGATTGCTTATACAAGAGCTTCTTCAATAAAAGTTTTTGCATGGGTCCCACTTGGAAGGTAATTTATTTTTGACTCTTGCTTTCATAACACGTGTCAAGTTAAGTTTTCGTAAAATTATCAAGTCTCGAGTGTATTTTTTTTTTTTTAACGTAAATGCCACATCTGTATGTACCTTTAGAACACGAGTCAAATTAAAGCTAAATGTTGTATTATAACTCCTGTAAAAGCAGCTTCTCGTTTGAAGATGAAGATGTTGTAATTTCACCATAATGTCCTAAAAAACATTATTGTTTTAGCTTCTTTCTTCTTCTTCTGCTTACCATGTTTAGCAAACACGGAGCATACCATGTGACCTGGATGGGAATAGTTCATGCCTGCTGGTGTTTAAACTAAGGCTTCAAGGTTTGTGTGCTGTCCCAAAGTGTAATATAATTTAGAAAAATTTTGTGCGGTCCCAAAGTGTAATATAATTTAGAAAAATTAATAATTTAATCTCTGAATATTGATATTATTAACAAGTCAGTTTCTACATTTGTAGAAACCTATTAAAATGTTTTTATATTTTCTCTCCGTTAATAAAATAGTCATTCTGTCTATTTCTGCTATTAAAAATATAATAAAAAAAACAAATTACCTCCTTCTTTTTCTCCGTTTTCTGAATTTTTTTTTTCTTCTTCTTTGATTTTTCTTCGATTTTTCTTTTTATTTTTATTTAGGGAAAAAAATTTTTTTTTCGTCTTTTTTTCTTCTTTATCATCATCATTTTCTTCTTCATTTTTTTTTATTTTTTTCTCCTTCATCGTCATCGTCTTTTTCTTTTTATTTTTCTTTTTTAAAAAGAAGATAAATTATTTCATTGATAAAAAGAAATGATAAATACATTTTAATAGATATGAGAAAAAATAAAAATGTTTTAATATATTTTTGAAAATGTAGGAACTAATTTGTTAATAATAGTAATATTCAAGTATTAAATAAAGAGTTTTATTTGAAGGTAAAATTAGATTTTAAAAGTTTCTTTACTCATTTTTTGTCTATTTTTAACGAAAAAGATGACAGAAAGATTATTTCGTTGATAGAGAGAAAAATTAAGAATATTTTAATAAATTTTTAAAAATATAGAAACTGATTTATTAATAATAGTAATACTAAAATTTTAAAATGTAAATTTCCCTGTAACTTAATAGGAGCATGTCTTTCGCATGCCAAGGGCTTCAAGCTATTTGAGCGACTGAAACTGAAATTTGATTTCCTTGTCTTTCCAAGTCCTCTCGGAGAAAATTGAGACACAAATCTGTCTAATAAGAGATGCCTTTAGAAATATCAAAGTAAAGCAAGTTTCGACTTCCATCTCCCACTGAATTCTCGACATTATTTGTTATCTCGTGCATGAAGCCTCACCACAAATATCTATTGATCATGGTAGATACTAACAAATGGCATCATAATTAACCAGTTAATGCAGCCTGCGCAGTTTAGTTGCAGAGGATCTACAACAAATCAATCTGAATCGTCAGTTTTTTTCTAATTATCTTTTCCATGTGCTTCACAATAAAGTTTTAAAGTTAAAACTTTGAGATATCGGGTGTGACTAGGGTACAGTGTTCTTTCACCCAACCGCGTAATCAACAATTAGGCAAGTACCATTCCTTAATTTGACTGGTAAAACTCTTCAATGTCCTTTTATTGTCATTTTGTCAAATGTTAAACTAGTTTTCCTCCCTCTTCCGTAATATGTAAACTACTTTCAAATTCTCTCTCCTTGTTTCTCTCTTTCTCTGCAAATGAAGCCCCTTTTCTTCCTTACATTGTCTTTGATTTTCATCATTACTATAGTCTTCCTCTGCCCTCCTCCGTCTGTGCTTGCTAGTGATGCGCAATATCAAAACTGCAGCACAACATTTCGGTGCGGAAATATTACAAACATTGGCTATCCTTTCTGGGGTTCGAACCGACCCGATTATTGTGGCAACCCCAACTTCTGGCTTACTTGCACTGACCAAGCTGCCGAGATCACCATCAAGAATTTAACTTACCAAGTTCTTGAAATCGATAGCCAGGCAAAGTATCTTAAGGTTGCTAGAAAAGATTATATAGGAGACATCTGTCCTAACCTCCTCATCAACGCCACTTTGGACTTCGTCCATTTCAGCTATGCTTCGGATGATATTCAGAATATAACTCTATACTATGGTTGCTCCACGTCTTTTACCCCAACTACCATTTCATGGATTTCCAATCAGTTTACTTGTAACTTAAATGGCAGCAATGGCAAAGGTTTTTACGCGACAAGGAACATTGACTTCAGTAATGCTACAATAACCAATTTATTGGAGTCGTGCAACAATAGTGTTATCGTTCCAGCAACTCAATCAGCTGTTGAGACTTTAGAGAATAGTCTAACCGAGGAGAATTTGGTTATAGCTCTGGAGAAAGGTTTCGGATTACAGTGGGAAGCAAACAATCCCGTTTGCGAGACGTGTACACTTTCCGGTGGGACATGTGGTTACAACACAACTACTAATTCATTTGCTTGTTATTGCACTGATCAGCCTGCTGATCAGTTTAGTTGTAGAGAATCTAAAACAAATAATCCATCTGAATCATCAGGTATGTCTTCTTTTCTTTTTCCTTTTTCTTGATATATATATAATAGACTGCTTAGGTATAGTTATTGGCATATAGATGCCTTCTAAGGGGACACAACGCTGCTCATGAACCCATCTAGAACCATTCTTCCAGACAAGGTGATACAGAACTGAGATCTAACCTTAAAACTTGTTTCCGGGTATGGTATCCTTGACCTGGGTATGGTGCTCTTTCACCCACCCACCCAGAATTGAAATGGAAGTTAGCGAGAACCATTCCTTTGATTAACTAATTAATGGAAACACATTAGGCATTACTCAAAGGTGTACCAATTATTTTTGACCTTTCTCATTATGTCTAAAACAAGAAAAACTGTTTGATATTTGACCCATTTAATTCTAGCGATAAATATATATATATATATATATATATATATATAAGTATCACAATCACCAAAATAATATAAAAATATGTTATTACAGGTGAAATGACCTTTTATATTATTTAATTAGAAATTAAAGAGATTTTACATTACAAATGGAAGTTTTATGTACTTTATTATTACTATATCTATTCTGTTGTACGGTTTGTATAAATTGTTCATTCCATTTTGAGTGGATAATTCAATCCATTATTTCAATTAATCGATGTAGATCGACTAACATTGATTTTGTAATTACTATTACTATTCAAACGTATATATTTCTCATCTAAAAAAGATTAAAATTATTAATAAATCTAATAGTTCATAAATATAAATTAGAAATCAGGGAATTTTATAAATAAATTTCTCTTTCTAAGCAAATTATCTTGATATATCATTTTTTATAAAATTATCTATTAAAAAGAATGATAAAATTATAATTTTTTTACATTGCTTTCCTCATCTTTTTTTCATTATTGAAAGTAATTATAAAACAAAAACAATTTTACAAATTTATTTCTCTCACTTGATCATCTAAAATATATATTAGTATTAATAATTTGATTTACCACTAATTAAATGAAAAGAAACTATTATTAATTAAAAATAGCATAAAAAAAAATTCACATGTTATGACAGTAAGCCACACTTTTCTTAAGATGCCAGATGAAAACTCCGTAAGCAATCTCAGTCATTGAATCTGAAAGTATTATTAATTAACTAAATTCTTGTAATATTCTTGATTTCAAGAGTATCATTTTTATATTTTGAAAAAAAAAAATTCTAAAAGTATACATTTGGAAGTACCAAATAAAAAGTTTGCAAATTTACTTTGACATGGTTATTCATGCATGATTAATGTTTTTGGATCTCATGATAATTGCAGGGGGCAAATCTAGTAAAGTTTGGCTTGGAATAGGTAAAATTATGCTCTTGTAAAAATACATTTTACAATTTCTTGAATTTTGAGAGAAAAATAAAATCTGAGCAATATTTTGTGCCATTCCAGGGCTTGCAATAGCAGCTGCCTCTGTAATCACCTTTTCTTTAGGATGCTACTGTTGTTTCAAAAGGCAAGGAATTTGCAGCGGCAAAACAATGACATTGCAATGGAAGAATGCAAAACGAGAAGAAAAGATGGAGACATTCTTTATGAACTATCATAGTCAAAAGCCAAAGCAATATTCATATTCAGATATAGAGAAAATGACAAACTCATTCACGCAAAAGCTAGGGGAAGGGGGATTTGGAGGTGTCTACAAAGGAGAGTTGCCAGATGGTCATTCTGTCGCAGTAAAAGTCCTAAATAAATCTACAGGCGATGGAGAAGAATTTATCAACGAAGTAGCAAGTATTAGTAGAACTTCCCATGTAAACATAGTTTCTCTTTTGGGGTTCTGCTATGAAAGGACTAAAAGAGCTTTGATCTATGAATACATGCCCAATGGATCACTAGATAAGTTCATATGCGGTCAATCTTCTGAGCTAGGATGGAAAATATTATATGACATTGCAATTGGCATTGCTAGTGGTCTAGAATACTTACATCGTGGTTGTAATACCAGGATTGTGCATTTTGATATAAAACCTCAAAATGTTCTTCTAGATGAAGATTTTTGTCCAAAAATCTCAGATTTTGGTCTTGCAAAGCTATGCAACAAAAAGGAAAGTATACTTTCAATGCTGGGTGCAAGAGGGACTCCCGGATATATAGCTCCAGAAGTATTCATGACAAGCTTTGGCAGGGTTTCATACAAGTCGGATGTGTATAGCTATGGAATGATGATTCTTGAAATGTTTGGAGGAAAAAACAATATTGATTTTGGAGCATCTCAGGACAGTGAAATGTATTTTCCGGATTGTCTTTATAAGCGTCTCGAATTGGGGCAGAATTTTGTGCTTGATGAGAATATACAAGTTGAGGAAGAACAGACAGTCATCAGAAGGATGATCATTGTGGGATTGTGGTGCATCCAAACCAGTCCTTCAGATAGACCATCAATGACACGTGTCTTAGAGATGTTGGAAGGTAGGCTTCAGCCCTTGCAAATTCCACCAAAACCTTTGTTATTTTCTACTGCTACACCCATGGAGCACTCCAGAGCAACGCATCTGTGGTCACAAAGCAATCAAGAGGTGGTCTCGTCATTAGCTGAAGTTGAATTAGCACCCAATTCAAAACAGTAAGTGGTAATTAATCTGCAACTTCAGAATTAGAGATAAGAAACAGGGATTTATCTGGTGCTTGTAAGAGCTTAAAGATAACTGTTATCTTCCAACTTACATAAGATCCTTTGCATCTCAGACAATCAGATCTGACATACAATTTTGATATATAGAAAATTAGAAATCCCATATATTTGGTTTTGGTATAGCAAAGGAATGAGCCTGCCTTTCACGTAGCCATCAACACCCATCCTGGCGAGATGGAAACAGTCCAAGCACCCATACCAGCTTATTTCAGATTATAATAATTTAAGTATGATAACTCATGCTAGCTTTTAAACCCATTCTTGATCCTTATCTAGGCTAGCCATATTTGTAAATTTTGTTCTTACAGTGTCCCTACGTAGCCTTTTCTTAATCTTTTTTTCGGGAATTCTAAAATTTACATATATGCAATGACAGAGAGCTAAACCCAGAAAATAAGGAGGCTAAATATCAAATTTAGCATATATTTGTATAAATATAATATTTTACCCATAAAAATATATATCGAATTGGAACCCCCATAATAATACAATACAAGCACATCTCGATAGCTTTGTTTGGAGGACATCAGCACCTAGACTTTTTTAGTCCCCATATTTCTGTTCTCTCACTCTCTCTAAACCCTAATCACTTCCACATTTCTTAAAGATTTACAAACTACAAGACAGAACTTAAGTACATGATGTTTAGAACGTCTAAGCTATATTGCATCATATGGACAATGCAATTAGGAATTGGGAAATTCTGGCAGAAGAAACTACTAAATACCACATCAACCTCAAAGCAAAACTCACCTAACAAGCACTACACAGTGAACAGAGCAAAATCCCTAAGTTAACATCCCTGAATAATGCACACAGTTTCATCAATAGGGTAAAAAAAAAAAAAAAAATCTTACTTCAGCTGCAACTGAAACATGCCCAAAAATCACTGCAAATTCATCTTGACATGCACATGTATAAGAATAGGAAAGAGAGAAATAGAGTACCGATTGCTAAGCGAGCAATCTGCTTGTGAACCTTTTTTCTTTTTGGTGCCCACTAGCACTGGCTACCGGTTGCCACTGCTGTAGCTTCTTCACTTTCGAAAATGGACGTAATGTATCATGCTAGTCAAAGGGGATCTGGACGGATCATGGGCTGAAGCCCATAGAATACATTAAAAATTAATCAATTTTTGAGAAACTAATACATTTTTTTAATGAAAAAAATTATAAATTTCAGTATTATTCTTTGTACTAAATATTGAATGAAATTTTAATTTTGTTAGTTTAAAATTATGAATTTATATATTATTGGCTAGCACGTGGCAATTGTCAAATAAAAAGAAACTTGCATATTATCCAATAAAAAAGGCTTTATTCACAAAAACATAGGAATAGTTTTATTTAATAATTTTAAAAGGTTTGTGGAACAAAATAATTAAAAATTTATGAAAAATTATATTATTATTATTAAATTCAATCATATATTCTTTTATTCATTATATTATTTCTCCCTTTTAATAATTAAATTCAATCATAAATCTTGAAATTTATGGGCCTAATTTTCAATATTATTGAGTATGGAATTATATGATAGAGTTTTATACGACGCGTCATGCATAAGAAAAATGTCTACAATATACTAAATGGCTAAGCAAAACATATTTAAAAATATTTTACACATTGCATTTGTCATATCAGTGTCACAGAAAAGACAGAACATTTTTATTCATTATTTTAATTTTTGTATTCATTTAAGTTATTTTAATTTAATACAGAAGAAAATTTATTTTATTATTTAATATATTATTATTGTTGTAGTAATAATAATAATAATTAACCAAGTCTCACTTGGATAAAAAAAGAAAAACAAGTCTCACAAATGGTATTTTATTTGAAATGGCAAAGTATTTTTAGATAAATTCAATTTCTTTTATAATTCTTTCTATTCATGTTTCTCTATAATATTAAAAAGAGTTCGTTAAATTATAAAAATAATGATTTATGGTAAATTGTCCTGAATTTATAATCTTGTATGGTTACTTTTTAACAATTATTTAATATTTTAATTTTCTTTAATCATTTGTCATATTTAAAATTAATATATTTTGTATCTGATGTAATTACTTAATATAAATATCGAGTGACATTTAATTAAATAATTTTTAAATAATTCTCACCTCAAAATCTTTTTCTATTAAAATTAAAATTAAAATAAATAAAAATTATATTATACCGATATATAATACGGACATTTCGGTGGTAAATATAACACACTCCGCTCTTAATTAATACACTTGAACAGCTAGGAAAAGCCCGGGCCCCCATCTATTACAATCTTCTTCCTTTGTCTCTTTCGCTGCGTCTCCAACAACCCCTTTGATTTCCACGAAAAGCTTCTCTTGAATTTGTGGGTACTTGACCAGATTCACCATGATCTATTGCAAGGCCGTGAAGGTAGTGTCTGTGCAAGCGTTAAGAAATTCGTTGCATAAAAAGTAACATTTTCATTTCCATTGAGCTTCCTTTTCTCATGGGGGAGTTGAAGATTTAAAAGTGTATCAACATATGATAAGATATAGTCATCACTTTCGTTGTTGGATTTGCTTAATTTCTCTTCATTCACCTTCATTCTTTCTCTAATTAATGGAATTAATACGTCTTTTTTATCCTTCCGGAGCTGCAAGAACTGTTATCAGCGTTTGCGAAACACAATTGTAGACTATCTTGGCCAGAAATTGAGTAAATTGAATATGCCACTATTCAAAAGTATAGCTCGCTCAACTCTCTCAATTTCTTCAATTTATTTTTTATCAAGCTTATTGCCAAAACACATGAGAACTACCAAGCAAACATGGCGTATTGAATACCAACCAAAACACAAACATGATTTTCAGATTTCGACTACGATTCAAAGCAGTTAACGAGGATTTGCAACATCCACTTTCGAGCGTGAGAACAGGACTTCACTCTTGAAGGATGAAGAAGTTCTGAAGTGAGATTTCGACAAAATAGGCGCCATGTAAGGCCATAAAAGGCAGTGTTAATGTTATATTGGTTGCTACTGGCGACTTTGCTGAAAGCAAGAGCCGAAGGCCGGTCAATAAAAATTGCACCATTTTGAATCAAGGCTTGGTGGGCAAGGTTGCGATCGACAACGAAGATTGGAAGGACGAGGGCTGATGTGGAGGGTGATAATAAGGAGCATTTTTTCAAATCATGCAAAAATAGAGAAATATTTTCAAAAACATGCAGGATCCGAAAATATTTTTGGATCCTGTGTGTCAACGGAGCGTGTTCGCCGGTCATACTGGCGAACACGCTTGTTCGACACCCATGGTGTCGAAGAAGGGAGAGTTCGACACCATGGATGTCGAACTCTGCTTTGCTGAGCTTGTTCGCCACTATGAGTGGCGAACAAGCTCGTCCGGGCCACGGGAGCAGTGCAATCTGCTCCCGTGGCACGCCAGCTTGGCAGAAAGAATTATTCGCCACTTAAAGTGGCAAACAATTCTGCTGCGTGGCATGTTCGCCACCTTGGGTGGCGAACATGCTCAAATATCAAAGCTTCGTCAGGGCGTCAGGGATTATCTTTTGACCAGAAGAAAAGTGTTCGCCACTACGGTGGCGAACACTTTTCTTCTGCATGCAGAGCCACGTGGGCCTGCATGCATAGGGGAGACGTTGGCATTTATTCTTCCTCTCCCACCCTCTCTTTCTTTTGAGCTTTCATTCTTCCTCTTCAGCACTGATTTTCCTCTCCGGCTCTTCACTTCTCCTCCTCTGGCTCTTCACTTCTCCTCCTCCGGCTCTTCGCATTGGCATAGATCACCACATCTTCTTCAACACACCGTTGATCAGGTTTTTCTAAATTTTTTTTTAATTTTAAAATATATATATATATTTTTTTACTTTATATATGAAAATGAAATAATAAATTAAAATAGTAAGATATATTAAATTTAAAATTAAAAAATATAAGATATTTCAGAATAAATAGTATTGTTAATATAATAGTTTTCAAATCATCCGTGTATTTCGTTTTTAATTTTTTTGATATTATTATTTATTTTATGTTTAAGTTTTTTTTAAATAATTTGTAATATGTAATGAAATTTAATTTTTTAATTAAATATAAAAAAATGTAATAAAATTTAACAGTTTTTGAAATATTGAATTAAAATGTTTAATAAAATTATTAAATTAATTAATTAATTAAATATTTATTTAATTGTTTTGATTAATAGTGTTAAATTTGTTGTGAGTTTATGATAGAATATTTGTTGTGAGTTTTGGGTAAAATATTTGTTGTTATTTTAGGATGGAATATTTGATGTGATATAATATTTGTTGTGATTTTTGGATGAAATATTTTTGAATTAGTAGTATTTATTGTGATTTTTTTTATATAATATGTATATTATTGTAGTGTTAAATTATGTTCCGTTATTTAGTGAATAAATGATATTTAAATATTGTTAGTGATTATGAATATAATGAAATTTGTTAATGTGTATCTGTTTAATATTTTATTGTGGTGTGATATTGTAAATGTAATTATAATTAAAATGATAATAAAATATAATAATTTTGTAAAAATAAAATAATGTAATTTTATAAAACATTTATTGGATATAGTAGTTATTGTGATATTTGGATAGAATACCTTTGAATTAGTAGTAATTATTTTTTGATTTTTTGATATAATATTTTTTAAATATGTATATTATTGTATTGTTAAATGAAGTAGTGTTATTTAGTGAATAATTGGTGTTTGAATATTGTATATAATTTTACATAATTAGGTATGGAGGAAAGACGCAATCGCCGTGACCGCCGTAATTATATTTTACCGGGTCCAAACGATCCATCCTTGCTATATGCACAAGCTGATCATCGGTCTGAGGCTATATGGCAAGGAAGTATGGAAGTTGGGGCAATTGCTTGCAGAAGGACGGGAACAATTTTACATTTGGACGACATTCCGGATCGAATAATACCTTACCTGCGACGAACTGGATTTTATGGGGTAATACGGTTAGGATATTTTGCATTGGATTGGCATCTAATTAGTGCCCTGGTGGAGCGGTGGCGACCAGAGACCCATACGTTTATGTTTCCCGAAGGGGAAATGACCATTACCCTTCAGGATGTAGGGTTAATAACCGGGTTGCCGGTCGATGGTGCAGCTGTTACAGGGCGTTCACGCCACCATTGGCCATCGTTGTGTGAGGCACTATTAGGTGTCGTTCCACCTAATAGTGCCCTAAGAGGTTGTTACTTGAAGATGGTATGGCTAGCTGAGGAGTTCAGTCAGCTTCCAGATGACCCCGATGAGGAGGTTGTGCAGAGGTTCGCACGCGCATACATCATGAGGGTTATTGGATCTATTTTTAGTGATACATCAGCTTCACGTGTGAACCTTATGTTTTTACCTCTGCTAGCCGACTTGGAGGAAGCCGGCAATTATAGCTGGGGTGGTGCATGTTTGGCATGGCTGTACAGACAGTTATGTAAGGCGACAAATCCTGAAGTTATGCAAATGGCAGGTCCATTGTTCATTCTCCAGATATGGGCATGGGACCGTATCACAGCAGTTTCGCCGACACTGTCCGTACGAGTACCACATCATGATGCTCCACTAGGCAGCAGGTATGTGTTATTACATTAATATTTTTAAATTTCTTTGTTATTGTAATATGTGAAGAAATATTTGATAGTACAATATATTGTGCAGGTGGAGTAATGCCAGGCAGATAACGGAGGTCATCACCCACGTACTCGTTGAGCTGCATTAGCACGCAGTGTGTCACTACAATACTGACTGAAAACATAGCATCTGCTTTGTTGATCCAAAAATGTTGTCCTCCGCGTATCAAAGTAATGGACACACTGGAAAAATATTTTTTCGACCATTGCCGTTATTGGCAACGCCCGAAATCCTTTCATCATGCCGTTTAGCGATTCTGCCATGTTCGTTGTCATGACGCCATACCTCTGTCCACCATCGTGCGATCTCGTCCATTTCTCTAAATTTATCTTAATTGCCCAATCGTATGATTCTGGGTGCACCTCCCGAATATTTTTCATTGCATCATAAAATTTTCTCTTCTGATTTTCATTTGCTGATATCAATAACAAGTTTATAAAAGTTAAATTACCACGAGTCATAAGTGAAATTAAATTTAAAATATTAAGTAAACTTTGTATTAAAACATGACACATACCTGCCTTGCGCAACGCTTCCTTTATTGCTGCATTTTTGAATGTCTTATTATAATTACTCAGAACATGTCTGATGCAGTAACGATGATGACCAGATGGAGGTTGCCACCAATCTTTCTGCATCGCCTTCAGAATTCCAGCATGGCGATCTGAAATTACGCACAAATCTTCTCGATTGGTCACGAAGATCCTTAAGCAATCCATAAACCATGACCAATTGTCACCGTCCTCCTTATCAACAATGGCAAAAGCCAATGGAAATAATTGATTATTTCCATCAAGTGCGGTTGCACACAGTATACATTCGGTATATTTTCCGTACAAGAATGTCCCATCGATTGAGATAACAGGTCTGCAATGTTTAAATCCCTCAATCGATTGCTTAAAAGCCCAGAACACACGGTCAAATACACGACACATCGGATTGAATCGCTCATTTATCCAATGTGGATTATCTTCGATCATGTATACTGTTTCTGGGTTAAAATGATGAAGAGCAGTCATGAATCTACGCAAACGACCGTATGATTCATCCCAACCCCCATAAAGCCGTGCAATTGCCTTCTGCTTAGCTTTTCATGTTTTCTGATAAGACGGCTCGTACCCAAATTTATCCCGCACTTCAGTTTGTAGGGCAGCAATTTTTATATCGGGCTGCTGTTCAATTAATGCAAATATGAATGAACAAATGAAATTCTCATCCAATTGGCTATGGTTTTTTGTTACCTGAGGATTTGTACACGTGTGCGGTCCATTATATCTCGTAATTTTCCATACATCCTCCCCTTCTTTCTTGGATGCTCGAAGTCTCCATGCACATCCACTGTCTTTGTCTTTACACTTTATAGAATACGTCTTCTCCCTTGTTTCATGATAACAGAATTGATGGTGATGTCTTAGATGATATTCTTTTGCAGCCGCAGCCACTGCATCTCTCGAAGAAAATATCATCCCAACTGAAAACTCTTTAGAAGGATCCCAAAAGTAACGACCTTCTGGCTTATCATAAGGATCCACCCTCAGCAAATCGAAGTCTATTTCTGCATATGGCGGAGGATGAACAACAGGCACAACAGGATTAGGAAATTGTGTGTTGTAATATCGAGACTCACTCCCAATATCCTCCTGTCCATTATCATCATCATCATCATCATCCTCAGTAGACATCCATGAATCATCGTCGTCCTCATCCTCGTACTCGTCCTCGTCCTCATTCTCTACTGTATCGGATAAATTAAATGACGGCCCTGCAAGACTATCACATAAACCATAATCATCAACTACATTTTACTCTTCACATGGTTCATCATTTGATACAACAGCAGTTCCAGATGGACCAATATCAGCATCCTCATTTGTAGTATCAACACAACGAAGTATCTTAATATATATTTCTATACCGGGTATACCACCAATTTGATACAAGTAATTAAACATACTAGACACATCATCTTCACCCCATATCTCCATACATTCAAATTGTAAGGATCCATCCACAATTGTAGGCTTTCTAAAACTAATCGTCTCTATAAATTCATTATTCTCGGATAATTCAATTGCACGAGCAATTTTACCGACCAATTGATTAAAACTTATCCGTTTACCCAATGAAATAATCTTTGAAAAACCTCCATCATAATCGTAACCATTACAATTATTTATAACATTACCATCCCAATGAATATTAGCGTATGCAGGAAGTGCCATTTCTCTGCAAAAAAAATTAATAATAAATAATTTTACCACCATTTACTATATACATAAAAAAAAAAGTAGAATATAAAATATTTAAAACTTACCTGCGTATCTTCTTTTGTATTCGAATCAATAAGAGTAGAAATAAAATTTTTGTGAGATAAAATGTAAATTTTGACTAATTTATAATTTATAGAGAAACCGGAAATGAAAATGATGTATAGAGGGATAGAGTGATTAGTATGCGTGATTTGTGATTGGGGGGTGATTGGTGGAATAATTTATAGAGAAACTTGAAATGGAAGTGATGTATAGAGTAATAGAGTAATTAGTAGGAGTGATTGTTGATTGGGGTTTAATTGGTAGAATAATTTATAGAGAGACCGAAAATAAAAGTGATGTATAAAGAGATAGAGATGATTGGCGATTGGGGGGTGAATGGTGGGAGAATTTATAGGCGAAGATGGGTTCTAGTTCGACACCACCACTGTCGAACTAGACTCACGGGCTGTAAAGGGCCACATGCATGCCCCTGCATGCATGCAGGGTACGGCCCTGCATCAGCTCTTCGCCAGCATGCATGTAGGGCCACATGCATGCCCCTGCGTGCATGCAGGGTACGGCCCTGCATCCGCTATTCGGCACTATTTCAAAATAAAAAAATAAAATTATTTTATTAAAATAATTTTAAAATAAAAATTATTAATATATTAAATATTTTTAAAAAATATAAATTTTATTATCTCTTAATTTATATTTATTTTAAAAATATTAAATTTTATTTTTAACAGTATAATAAATTTTAATTTTTTAAAAATAAAAATTTATATATATAATATTTTAATAATAAATAATTTTTTCATACACTATTTAAATTTATAAAATATTTTAATTTTAAAATTTATAAATTTACTAAATAATAGATTAGATAATTTAAATTTAAATATTATAATAATAATATTATTAAAAATTAATTTTATAATAAAATTAGAAATAAGTTATTAATTGATTGATGATTAAAAAATATATAATTTTAAGTATACAAAATAAATTTATTATTAATATATTTTAATTAATATCAATAAATATATTTTAATTTAGTATAAAATTTTATTAATTTTTCTAAATTTTTTAAATATATATTTATTTTAAAAATTTTATTTTTACAAGAATTTATTCGCCATCATCGCCAGCGAACAAATTCATGTGAACAAATTCCTGTGGTATCACATGCATGCAATTCACATGCATGCAATTGCATGCATGTGAAAAAAGTGTTCGCCACTAGAAGTGGCGAACACTTTTCATACACTATTTAAATTTATAAAATATTTTAATTTTAAAATATATAATAGATTAGATAATTTAAATTTAAATATTATAACAATAATATTATTAAAAATTAATTTTATAATAAAATTAAAAATAAGTTATTAATTGATTGATAATTAAAAAATATATAATTTTAAGTATACAAAATAAATTTAATATTAATATATTTTAATTAATATCAATAAATATATTTTAATTTAGTATAAAATTTTATTAATTTTTTTAAATTTTTTAAATATATATTTATTTTAAAAATTTTATTTTTACAAGAATTTGTTCGCCAGCGTGTGGTATCACATGCATGCAACTGCATGCATGTGAAAAAAGTGTTCGCCAGTCAACCCTTGTCAGGGATTCCTGACGAGGCTAGTGCATGTTCGCCACCTTGGATGGCGAACATGCCACGCAGCAGAATTGTTCGCCACTTTAAGTGGCGAACAATTCTTTCCGCCAAGCTGGCGTGCCACGGGAGCAGATTGCACTGCTCCCGTGGCCCGGACGAGCTTGTTCGCCACTCATAGTGGCGAACAAGCTCAGCAAAGCATCGTTCGACACTCATGGTGTCGAACTCTCCCTTATTCGACACCATGGGTGTCGAACAAGCGTGTTCGCCAATATGACCGGCGAACACGCTGCGTTGACATACAGGATCCGAAAATATTTTCGGATCCTGCATGTTTTTTAAAATATTTTTTCATTTTTGCATGATTTGAAAAAATGCTCTAATAAGGCCGAACTTGGCGTGGAGGGAACAAATGATGTGCTTAAGTTCGGTGAAGGATTTGCGGAGCCATAAAAAGTTGCCGATAATCGAGATGATCGAAAAATTAGGAGGGACTAAAGGGAGTAATAAGCTGGAGACATTTAAGGGTATTATCTAACTATAGTATTTAAGGATCACGAGAAACATTTTAATTGGTTTTAAGAATTATAAAAACTAATTAATGAATTTACTAATATTTAGATATTAAATAATAATTGACCTTTATATATACATAATAGATTATATAACTTTTCAATTCTACAGTTAATGTATCTATTTATAAATAATTCATGACTTATATTATAATGATATATATTCACATGATTACACACATGTAGAGTTTGGTTTTAATAATATCAAAATTTAATAAATATATATATTTAACTAATTTTTAATGCGTAAAAGTTAAAAGTGTGATATCCAGATATTGATGAATTTAGAAAAGTATCGCAATAAAAAAAAAGTCTCTTAAATAATACAAGATAAATCAAAGCAATAAAAGTTAAGTATATTTTTAGTATTAGATATAATAAAAGTTAAGTATATTTTTAGTATTAGATATAATAGAGTGAGTGATTTGATATACCAATATTAAATCTTAAAAATTTTACTCTCATTCAATTTAAATGTTTTTTGAAAAATGAATTTTTATTTTTAAAATTGAAAGAATAATATTTTGAAGTTTACTAAAATTAACTTATTTAAATTTTTCAAAAACTAAAATTAGATATCTAAGTTTAGATGCAGTATAAATTTAGATATCTATGTTTACATTTATTTTGACTAACTACTTTCAATTTATAAGTTTACTATTTCAGCATGCACATCTACGTCCTGTAGTTTTTCAAAATTTTGTTACAGTTAAACTATTATTACAGTTGAAAAGAAAAAATTTTCAAACACCTATTTAAGAAATCTATTCTCATTATAAATTCTTAATGAAAGTACTGATTTTTTTAGAATATTGAAAACTTGTCTTCTATCTTTTCATTGAAAAATCTAGTTTTTATTGTCAAATCTTCTCTCTCTTTAGCAGCATTCTATTGTAATTATTTTGAGTTGTCGAGAGTATTTCTTTCTGAATTAAAATCTATATAAGATTGATCAAGCGTGTATTTTCACTTGATAGAGGTTTTTAGCGCACCCATTAAAGTTTAGGTGAAAGTTTGAGAGGTGATTAAATGTGTAAAGGTCTACAAACACTTGGTAAACTTGTTGTTATAGTAAAGATTATTTTGATTGTGTAAAAGAAATTTACTAGAGCGAAAACTAAAGAAAGATTCTTAATTGAGTGGATGTAGATCGTTGTTAATTGAACCATTATAAACCGGTAGTGTTTGATTTTTCTTATTCTTAATTTATTTATATTCAATATTTAATATTTATGCAAGATATATGTTTTAACGTTGAAATGATGTTGATGAGAATGTATTGAAATTAGTTTGCTAATTTTATTTTTATTTCATATTATCATACACAATGTTAACAATATTTGATAATTTTGTAAACTTGATTTCAAAAAAGTATTTTAATTATTTGTTTTAAACAAATATCTATTCATACTAAAAATCAAGAAACTCAATTTTTCATTAAAATTTAAAATAAAAGATGAAAAATTGATAAAAGTGATCAATTCACCCCTTTTTAGTTATTTAATTGATTTGAGACGACATGCTTAATTTACTAAACACACATAACTGAGAGACCAACATTTCAAATTATTCTTCCAACACTACCAACAAATTAAAGCACTCAACAATTATTTGAAGGCTAAACTGTGTATCACCTGGCCTTCTGAAATGCATCTTCCTTAGGATCACGAAGGGTACCTAGCATCCAATCCATCCATATGGTGTAATGGCCATAATTGTGCCGATTTGTTGTATGATGGATTGTGTGATAGCCGGCACCCATAATAGGCCATACCTTGCCATGGATACAATCATGAATATTTGCTGTCCATATGGCCTCTGCGAAAAAGAGAGCTATATGTGACCTAAAATGTGTGGGAACGATGAACAAAGCTATAACATGGGGGACTGCTTGCACTACTCCATCGAGCGGTTGAAATGCCATACCTAAAACAAACCAATTAATCTCCTTTTGCAAATGAAAATGGTAGTAGAATTGAATTGAATTAGAAATTACCTGCAAAGGGAGAAAGAATATTGCGCTTGTTATACTTGTGATGAGTTACATGAAGATACTTGTAGAGAGGCTTTATATCGTGCATTTCTCTGTGCGCCCAGTAAACCAAAAACTCCACAACAACAAGATACGCAATTAAAGACGCGATGTAAGCAAGCCAGCCAACATCAGAAACTCTCGCAAAACATTTCGTCCACCCTTTTTCAACCATGTACTCTGAAACTGATGGGAGTGCACAGTACCATGGCATGGCCTTCATAGACACATATATTTGCAACAGCATGACTTTTGTTGTAGGAACGGCATCTGCAAAACATTCAATAGCTCATGCCAGTATGCTAGCTAAGGAAATTGAAAGAGTGCATAATTTAAAAAATTATTATCAAATCAATTTGAAAATATTTTCGAATTCTGTAAAAGTTGTGTTAGTGTGTTAGGCACCGTGAATGCCTAACAATCCTTTGTTCGGCATGCAATCATAGCTGAACAACATCGTCACCATTGTTGCCGAACAACAGAGCCTGAAATTCATGTGGACATGTTCGGCACTCTGTACATGCATGCATGAGACTCATGACTACATGCATGTAGTCATGCAGGGAAAATGCATTAAAAGAATAGTCTTCGGCTTTCGCATGCAGGTTTACGGACCTGTATGCACAGGAAACGTAAAAAACTTAATCAATAAATAATATTAATACTCCGGCGCTTTATATATTATTATAATATAAAAAAATTATTAATAATTTTAAATTAATTAAAAAAATTTATAAGATGGATTAAATAATTTCGAATTTTAATTTATTATATTTTAAAAAAATTTAAATTTTATTAACTTTTTAATTATATTTATTTTAAAAATATTAAATTTTATTAAATATTTAAAAAATATTTTAAAAAACTTAAACATAAAATATTATTATTATTACTCATCATTTTATATTTTATATAATATAAATCATTTTATATTTTATTATAATATAAAAAATAAAATATTTAAAATTATAAAATAATTAAAAAAAATTATAATCCTTGTGAAGTAATTCTTTTAGAAGTTAGAAGTTGCAAAGAATTCTCACTGGTCCTCATAAGAAATTTGAAATAATAATGTATGTAATTTTTATAATTTTAAAAAATGTATTAATTAATTCTTAAATTTGTAAAAAAATTAATAAATTAATATTTGTATATAAGATATTAAAAAATAAAGTTTTTTAAAAATTAAAATCCCCATCAATTAAACAATTAAATTAAAAAAAATTTAAATTTATTTTTATATAAACTTATATCTTAAAAATAAATAAATATTTATTTTTGAAAAAATATAATAATTTAAAATCAACCATATTATAATTTTATTAAATTATTTTATAATTTTAAATATTTTATTTTTTATATTATAATAAAATATAAAATGATGAGTATTAATAATAATATTTTATGTTTAAGTTTTTTTGAATATTTTTTTAATATTTAATAAAATTTAATATTTTTAAAATAAATATAATTAAAAAGTTAATAAAATTTATTTTTTTTAAATATAATAAATTAAAATCTGAAATTATTTAATTCATCGTACAAAATTTTTTAATTAATTTAAAATTATTAATAATTTTTTTATTATAATAATATATAAAAAGATAAATATTAATATTATTTATTGTTTAAGTTTTTTAATTTTCTGTGCATGCAGGTCCGTAAATCTGCATGCGAAAGAAAAGTCTTCGGCCCACATGCATGCAGTCATGAGTCTCATACATGCATGACTATGCATGTGGCCATGCATGTTTTTTGAAGTGGTGAACATGTTTTGAGTGCCGAACATGTCCATATTAGTATTTAACTCCATTGTTCGCCATCATTGGTGTCGAACGAATTCACATCACAATTTCATACAGTATAACTTATTTAAACACAACTCTTTAAAACATAGAATTTGAAAATATTTTTAAATTTTATCAAATAAGTGTGTTCGATAACAACATTCTTGACACACAGAATTCAAAATTAAAATTTCGAAATTATTTTAAGATTCCGTGTGATTTGATAATAATTTTTTAAATTATGCTCATATGAAAAAACGTCAAATAAGAAGAAGAAGCAGCAAAGGAAGATGCGGAGGCAGATATCATATCATATCAATCAGCTTAAAAATTCTCAACACAGGTCCAAAAATAAACATGTAAATAAGAAAACTGAAACGGAAAAACAAAAGTAAATTCAGAAATGGGAGCAATAAAATTTCATATGGTAATAAATTTTAGAAAGAAAAAAGGTTTCAAACTTCAACAACTGAACTGCTAAACAATCCGAATAACTTATTTCATATATACCTTTAGGGAGATTGACGTTGCGTTTCAGGTAATAAACATAAAAGGAGCAGAGGAACCCAGTAGTCAAGTACAGAAGGCTTCCAGCAATATAGTTGCGTAGCCACGCCTGGCAGAAGCGGGGAAGTGAGACCCACCAGCTGGATGGAAGCAGATGGCCCAACACGATGTTGTTATAAAGCGAGGTCTCTTCCAAGAATAAGTGCAGATACTTGTCTTCCATGGATAACGCACAGTCAAATCCTCCGGTGTATTGCCACCGGCAATTGTTACCGGGAGAGGGAGGACACTGTTTTTGAGGAGGAATGCTGTTTGGTTTAGGAGGAAAATAAGATTTTTAAAAATATTTAAAACTCCATTTCTTTCATAAAAAATATATTTTAAAAAATATTTTTTATATTTTTTGATATTTAGAATTTAAGATTTAAAATTTTATATATTTAAAATAAAAAATAAAATTTTTTTTATCTAATAGATCTTAAAAATAATAATCGATGATGGATTTATTAAAAAAATTTTTTATTAAAATTGATTGAGGCTAATAGTTAAAATTGAGATAAATGTGAAAAAATTAATTTTATTATTTAAATTTTAAATTTATAATATAAAATGTGAAAATTTATAATTTTTTTGGTCAATATACTTTAAATAAAAATTTGTCTTTTTATTAAAATGATTTGTTTAAGATAAATGATTGAGTATTTTCCTTTTTTTAATAAAATAAATATTTAATAAAAATATCTTATTTTATAGTAGGCTGTAATAAATTGAGATACATGTTGTGATACTAAAAAAATATATTTCTCTTTATCATTATTGCTTTGCTTTTAAAAAATATTTAAATAATAAATTCAAGAAAAATGATAAGTGGAAATAAATCATTTTTTGAGTACCAACTTTATAAATTTATGGTGTGATTTTAACTTTTCTTCATCTTCACATTTAAATGCTTTATTTTTCGTTTTTTTAAAAAATTTATTACTTTTTAGTCCCAACTAAATTTCATACAAGTTCATTTGAGGAAGATTATTGATTTTTGCGTCCATTATGTTATTAAATTAAATTTTCATAAATTATACGTTTGAGTTTAATAAAATCATGAATAAATGTATGATATTAATCAACTTAATTTATAATATTTGAGTTTTTTTTTTGAAATAGGGGTTGGGGGAGTCGAATCTTAGACCTCTCAGATCTATCAGGATGCACTTTTCACCAGACTAAGCCTCGGAGTACTTATAATATTTGAGTTATCTTTAAGTTATGATATCTCAAATTTAAATATAATTGAAGTCAAATAAAACAATATAATTGATTTTAAGACCCTTTAATTTTAAAATATTCTCATTTTGGCATTTTTTTTTAAATTTTATCTCATTATCTTCATAATAATTTAAAAAAAGATAATGTCCATAAAAATTTTACACTATCCACATTTTACTGTTGTACCTTTAATTTTTTTTAATAAAAGTATCTTATATTAATAATATTTTTATAATTATATCATCTGTTTATATTTTTTAATGAAATTTTTATTTTCAGCATAAAAAATTTATTAATTAATAAAAAAAATTTTAATTAGAGTAATATTTAAGCACTCCAAGACTTAGCCTGGTGGAAAGTGCATCTTGTAGTCTTGAAAGGTCTAAGATTCGACTCTCCCAACCCCTATTTCAAAAAAGAAAAAAGAGTAACATTTAAATTTAAAAATAAATATAAAGTAAAAAAAAATATATTTTATCTTGTAATTAATCCTAAAACATTTAGTTCAAAACAAATAATAGAAATACATATGGTGGAACAACTCTATTTAGGGTTTTATTTGTTAATATGAGAATTTCAGATATATTGATTTTTAACGTTAATTTTAAAGATAAATATAAACAGAGAGTATAATTATAAAAAAATTGATAATATATAGTATTTTTTTTTTTGAATTGGAAATTAGGATGGAGGAGTAGAACACGATACCTCTCAGATTTATTTTAATACACTTATCACCAGATTAAATTTGTGAGTGTAATAATATATAGTATTTTTATTAAAAAATTAATA
Organism: Manihot esculenta; assembly: GCF_001659605.2. NCBI lineage: Eukaryota > Viridiplantae > Streptophyta > Magnoliopsida > Malpighiales > Euphorbiaceae > Manihot > Manihot esculenta. The sequence continues at coordinate 5,349,674 of NC_035162.2, read as the reverse complement.
AAAAATTATTAATATTATAAAAATTTATAATAATTTTAAAAAAGATAATGTCCATAACAATTTAAATTTATACGCTCTTTTTTATAATTGTATCTTTAATTTTTTTTAATAAAAATGTTCTATATTAATAATATTTTTATAATTATACTCTCCGTTTATATTTTTGTTAAAAATTAATAAAAAATTTATTTTAAGCATAAAAACCCCTTATAATTAGTTTAATACTTAAATCTAAAAATATATATAAAGACAAAAAAAATATTTTTTCATCTTGTAATTAAACTTACAACATTCAATTCAGGACAAGTAACAGAAATACAAATGATTGGAATAATTCTATTTAGATTTTTTTTTTTTTGTTAATCTGAAAGTTTTAATTGATTTTGAGCGTTAATTTTTAAAAGAAATGAAGAATGCTATTATAAAAAAATCGTTAGTATAAAGTATGTTATCGAAAAAAATATTAAGAATACAATTAAAGTATAAAATTTAAAATTTTTATGGGCATTTTCTTCTTTAAAAATACATGAAATCATGAGTTAATTGAAATTTAAATACTGTTATTTAAAATTTTATTATGAAATCATAAAAAATTATAAAATTTAATTTAAACTTTGAATAGTTTTATTCTTTTAATTATTGTTTAAATCATCAAGTTGCTTAATTAGTTGTGAAAGAATTGTCTTTGATGGTTAATTTATAGAGTAATATATATAAGATATTTTTCCAAAAAAAAAAGACCAAGTCATTTAAAAAATATTAATAATTTCAAAAAAAATTGAATACTTAATTATATATTCTGTTTTATCATGAGAGATTTCTAATTATTTTTTGTCAATGAAAAATTATAAAGAAAATTAACAGATATTAAAGAAAAATTATCTTAAATTTAATTTTAATATAATAAGAATGACAAATATTAAATTTAATTAGTTTTTGTTAATCAAGGTCGTCCTATGTAAGAGAAACTAAAAAAATATCCTCATTTTTTGTTATATAAATTAGTCGCTCATTCTAAACAAATCCCTAGCATCGTTTTTGCTTATTTGAGATTCTTGAAAAACCTTCACCTTCTCCAAAAGGTGAAAATGTCATTTTTTTTTACTGTTACAACGGACGAGTGAGATTATAGGTTGATGAATATTAACTATAGGCATGAACAAAAATAAATGGAGCAAGGATTTCATAGTTAAGTTGACCATACGGGTGACATCTCTAAGCTCACAGGACAAAGTCAGATAATGGCAGCAGCTGAAGGAACCCAGATTGAATAGAGAATTGTTGCAGGAGATAAAACTACTAAAGGTGAAAAATGATTATAAATTGCTCCATGAAAAGATAAAAAAGAGAATTTTGATTTTCCGTACTTTACCAATGTGGGATGCGGATATGCGAAAATAACTGAATATCACAATCGGGTAAGTTCCCAGTGAAAATTCTCCGACATTTCATGGAGTTAAGAGAAGTAAAACAGAAAAGAGAATGATGATTTTGGGTTCTCCCTGTGTGACAGCAAGAGAGAGATAGGTCCCTTTTTAGAGAATGAGATATCCCTTTTTTATGGTTAGTCCGGTATATAAATACTTTTGAATAAAATTGATGCCTCTAGTGCCATGTTCCCTTCTGATAGGGTAGGATTGTTTTTGTGCAGGTGCGTCAAACAGTACATTAATGATGGGTTATAAGATAATAAATGCAAAGCTAGCCAGTTTGTACCCTCTACATGCGCGCTTATGATTCATGTATTTAACCAAGGAGGCGACCAGCTCATAGGAGATTGACATCTTTATCCTGCCTTCATCAGGTCGCGTTGGATTCATCCGACCTACATAAAAATGATCTTCTTTCGATTACTGAGGTCGGACATATCGGCGTTCAAAACCTTATTATAGTATGGGCTTTTGAGGAGGTCGGTTTGTTTGTCTCCTCCGGTTTTTTAGGAGGTCGGCCTGTCCATTCCGAGTTTAGATAAACACAGAGTGTTGCTGGTCTGATTCTTTTTACTCAATAGATCGAACTTCTTAGTGTCCAGTCCGATCAGATGGAAAGACTTTCGATTCACGTGTATACTTGTCATGATCATGGGGTCCTATTTTTTATACGTTATTAGTTGCCCTTTTGCTTCTCCGATGGTTATTCATGACCATCGTAGAAGGCAACCCGTCCTGCTAATTCAATGCCACCTGTTCGTTTGGTTGATGCATATGAATTTCAAAGGGAAATGCAATAAATGAAATTGGACAATTTAACATAGACCGAACTGAGAGCGCAAATTTTATATCTTGATAATTATCCCTTTGGGAGATCTGATCTTAGTGGTCTTTTTTTATGAAAAGCCTGACCTTAGTAGTTTTTTCTTTTGGAATGTCCGACTTGGGTGCTCTACTCTTTTAGCCTTGCCTTTCCGACTTGACCTTAATGGTCTGCCCTTTTGGGTCTTCTTTTGAACATTTTACTTTAAAGCGTCTTCCGGACTTTAAGCCCTGGATCTTTTATTAAGCATTTCAACTTATTGATTTTACAAATAGTTTGGCTCTTTGCTAGGCTCTCTAGCCCTGAACATTTGTCTGAACTCTTTGGTTTTCTATATCATTCTAGACTTTTTAATCCTGACTATTTTTACGAACATTTTAGCTCTTTTTTATGTTTTTTACCCTTGATTTTTTTGTTCGATCTCTTATTGCTTTTATCGCATTTCGGACTCTTCTAGCCCTGAACCATAGTCCGAGCACTTTTGCTTTATGTTCTTTTATGGGCTTTCAGTCTAAATCTTCATCCGAGTTGTTTAGTTTTTTGTCTTTCCAGATTATTTAGCCTGACTCGTAATCCGAGCGCTTTTACTTTGTCATCTTCTGGGCTATTTGCCCTGAAGAATTTTCAAGCCATTTGCCCTTAAGCATCTTTCGACCGTTTTGGCTCTTTGCCGAGCTCTTTAGCCTTGATTATTCATTCAAGCTCTTTTGTGAGGTTGGAATCAAGGTTTAGCCTTGTTTCCTTATGAACCGCACTCTTTTGTGAGGTCGGAATTGGACTTTCTTTATTTATTTTTAGACTTTAAGGGTGTCGAGCTCTTTTGTGAGGTCGAACCAATTTTTTTAGCCTTGTTTGCCTATGAGCTGAGCTTTTTTGTGAGGTAGGCACCATGCCTTAGCTTTATTTTTATTTGGACCTTGTAAACGCCAAGGTCTTTTCTTGAGGTTGGCATTGTGCCTCTATTTCATTTCTTTTAGCCTATAGCCTTGCTAGGGTGGGCTTTTAGTATTATCTCTGTCTTTTCAACCGGTTTTGTGATGTCGTTGGTCTTATTTTCGAGACTGGTCACCCACCTTATTGAGGTCTTTGTTTTTCCAATTGATTTTATGGTGTTGGCGGTCCAATTTCAAGACCAGTCACCTACCTCATTGGGGTCTTCATCTCATCGACCGGTTTTATGGTGTCGACAGTCTTATTTCCGATACCAGTCACCTACCTCATTGAGGGCTTCATCTTTTCAACCGATTTTTTCGTGTCGACAGTCTTATTCCGAGACCGGTCACCCACCTCATTGAGGTCTTCATCTCCTCAATCGGTTTTGTGGTGCCAGTGGTCTTATTTTCAAGACCGGTCACCTACCTCATTGAGACCTTCATCTCCTTAATCGGTTTTGTGGTGCCGGCAATATTATTTCTGAGACCGGTCACCTATCTCATAGAGGGCTTCATCTTCCTAACCGGCTTTGTGGTGCCGACAGTCTTATTCCGAGATCAGTCACCCACCTCATTGGGGTCTTCATCTCCTCAATTAGTTTTGTGGTGTTGGCGGTCTTTTTTTTTGAAAATCAGTCACCTACCTCATTGAGGGCTTCATCTCCTCAACCAGTTTTGTAGTGCCGGCAGTCTTATTTTCGAGACTGGCTATCTACCTCATTGAGAGCTTCATCTTCCTAACCGGTTTTGTGGTATCGGCAGTCTTATTCCGAGATCAGTCACCCAGCTTATTAGGATCTTTATCTCCTCAACCGGTTTTGTGGTATAGACGGTCTTATTTCCGAGACTGGTCACTTACCTCATTGAGGAATTCATTTTTCTAACCAGTTTTGTGGTGCTGGCAATCTTATTGCCGAGACTGGTCACCTATCTCACTGGAGTCTTAATCTCCTTAATCGGTTTTGTGGTGTCGGCGATCTTATTTTCGAGACTGGTCATCTACCTCATTAAGAGTTTCATCTTCCCAACCAGTTTTGTGGTGCTGGCGGTCTTATTCTGAGATTAGTCACCCCCCTTTTTGGGGTCTTCATCTCCTCAACCGGTTTTGTGGTGCTAGTGGTCTTATTTTCGAGATCTGTCACCTACCTCATTGAGGACTTCCTCTCCTCAACCGGTTTTATAGTGTCGGCAATCTTATTTCCGAAACTGGTCACCTACCTTATTAAGAACTTCATCTTTCTAACTGGTTTTATGGTGCCGATGGTCTTACTTTGAGATCGGTCACCCACCTCTTTGGGGTTTTATCTCCTCAACTGATTTTGTGGTGCCAGCGGTCTTATTTTCGAGACCGATCACCTATCTCATTGAGGATTTCATCTTCTCAACCGATTTTATGGTCGGGGCTTCCAAGCTTATTAGCCTTGTTCTTACTTTTAAAATTTATGTGCAAAATAAAAGTTTGGACAGAGTATATGTAATAAGAATACTCGTTGTTAATTTAAACAACAAGATATTTAGTTTTATATTATAGTTGAATGCAAATATTAATTTTATCCAACTATATCATCTCATATAATTCTAAAAAATCTAATAAATAATGTTTATCATGCATAAATCATTTCACAATTTTTACTTCTCATAGTAGCATACTTAAGCAAATAATCTCTTTCGTAAGAAATTTATACTAATATTAATCGTCGATGAGAGCTTTTTAAGCTGTTTCTAAAATACTATCATGCTCAAGCATATATTCATAAAGATTAATGTTTGAAGCTAGTCATGATGAAAAAAAATACTTTGAACTAAAGAGATAACTGTGTAGTTTGGTTAACTCGCGCATGTCACCTCTCTTCCACGCCTGGCAAATTGCCCTTGTGTTGCATTTCCTTCTCACATCGGCGTCTGCCTCTTTTTGACTTTCACCATATGGCTTTTAGATGCCGTTAGTGATTCTCGAACCTTTTTTTTTCTCTCTCTCTCTCTCTCTCTTTCAATTTTCCTTGTTGTTTGGCTATTAGCTTTTCTCGGTTTGCCATGTAGATCTCAATGGGTTTTGTTTGAAAATTTCGATAATGGTATAGTCTCCTTCATTTTTTCACAGACGGTGCCACTTGATAATGGTGAGATCTGGTGAGGCGTCCAGATGAGGACACTTAGGCAGAGGTCTAATTCGCTGGGCTGATCATCGTTCTATAATCGATCCGTGAGATCCCTCTATGCTTGGTTTTAAGGAATGAGACCTGTAAGATGAAGAAGATGGTCAGGGTTCACTAGGGAAGTTTTTGGTAGAGACCCTTCGACGTTCAAGTCAGATATAGGAAATTCATGGAGTTAAGGGAAGTAAAATAGAGAAGATAAGAGATGAGAATGGTGGTTCTGAGTTCTCCCTAGGTGACCGAGAGAGAGAGAGATAGGTCCCTTTTTAGAGAATGAGAGATCCCTTTTTTAGGATTAGTCCGGTGCATAAATACTTTTGAATAAAGTTGATGCTCCGTGTGCCATGTGCCCTTCTAATGGGGCAGAGATGCTTTTGTGTAGGTGTGTCATGCAGTACATTAATAATGAGTTATAGGACAATAAATGCGGAGCCGATCAATTTCTACCCTCTACATGTGCGCTTATGTTCCCTGTGCTGAATTAAGAAGGCGACTAGTTCATAGGAGGTCAGTATCTTTACCCTAACTTCATCAAGTTGTGCTGGACTCATCTAATCTACATAGAAATGAGTTTATTCCAATTACTAAGGTCGGCTACATCGGTATTCAAAGTCTTATTATAGTATGGGCTTTTGAAGAGGTCGGTCTGTCTGTCTCCTCCAATCTTTGAAGGGGTCAGTCTGTCCATTCCATACTTAAATAAACACAGGAGTATTGTTGATTTGATTCTTTATACTCAATAAATCGGACTTTTTACTGTTGGATTCGATCAAATGGAAAAATTTTCGATTCACATATACACATATTATGATTTTGAAAATCCTATTTTTATAGGTTATCATTTCACATATATAAATATTAAAATTTCACATTATATAAAAAAAAGTTCATTGATTTAATTAAATAAAAAAATTCTTTAAATGATGGAGCTTGAAAATTTTTTTAAAAAATTATTTAGATACTTTTAAGTGAACTAAGTTTAATAAATTAAAAATTAAGAAAATGTAAAATTACACTTATATCTATGTAAACAATAAAAAAAATTGGTTTAAAAACTTGTAAATAAAATTATTAAAATTTTTCTTATAATAATTAAGAAGATAAAGATTTTTTTTTAAGGTTTCATACAGTTAATTATACTTTATTTTTATTTTAATTATAATGCACTATAATTTATTAGTTTTATTTGTTTATTTTTTTTATCAATTCTGATACAAATCAATTTAAACAGGAAATTAAAAAAATTGTTTTTTAAATTTATTTTTTTAAAAAGTATTTGATGTTACATCAGATATTAAAATCATTACTTTAGTTTTTTTCATTTTATAAAGTGAAAGTTACTTTTTGTATTTTTTTAATTTTGTGCAAATCAATTTAAAAAGAAAAACATGTTTCTTAAGTTTACTTTTTAAAAAATATTTATATAAACTTTATAAATAATTTAATTAATAAATATTTAAAATAAATTAATTTTAACATTTAATTAAGTTTAGTATTTATTTTAATAATATAAAAATATAATGGATATTTTAGGTAATTTTTTATTCTTCTCTCATATACTAATTATAGACCATAAAAAATAGATTAAAAAAATTACTATAAAATATAATTAAAAATTAATTTTTAAAGTACTATCAACTTTTTTTAAAAAAAAATTGATAATTTTTTTTATAGAAGTCACATTTATAATCTTTTAATTATTTTCATAAAATATTTGGAATTGAAATTTAATATAAGTAGAGTTAAAAACTTTTAATTTATATAAAGACTAAAAATAAAATTATTAAATTTATAAAATAAATTATCATATTTAAAAAAGAATAACTTCATGGTAAGTATATTTATAAAAATAAAGGGAGAAAATGAAGATAAAAAAAAAAATTTAATTTGTGAATATAAAATTTTAGTAATTAATTTTAAATTAAATTTTATATTTTTATTAACAACCACGTATTTGAAAATTTAAATTTAAATCATAATATAAAAATTATAAATTACAAAAATTAGATAGTAATAAAATATTTGAGAGGTCAATCAATAAAAAAGTAGTATATTTATTTAATATTTTATAAATATTCAGTGACATTAATAAATAACTAATTATTAAAAATAAATTAATATACTTATTAAATCGTTTTAAAAAATGTTTTGGAGGCCAGACTCTCCTTAGTCCCCGTTGCCTCCGCCACTGAGCGATGGTGATGGCATATAGGGGTGAAACAGTATTCGGTTTAAATCGAAAAAATTGATCGAATTGAATTGATTTGAAAATTTGGTTTGGTTTTTTATATATTTCGATTTGATTCAGTTTTTAATTTCAGAAATTTTGGTTATTTCGGTTCGATTCGGTTTTGATCAGAAAAAAATCGAAAAAACCGAACCGAACCGATTAGTGATAATAATATATTTTTTCAATACGATAGAAAAATTAAATTATATTAAGATTAAAATATTTTAATTAAATTTTAAAATATTAAAAATAAAGTGTAAAAAATAAAAAAATTATTAAAAATCGAAACCGATCAAACCGAACCGAATCGAACCGAATCAGACCGTATCGATTCGATTCGGTTTCTGACCAAAATCGATTCGGTTTGATTTTCATAAACACTAAAATTTCAGTTTTCAATTTATTTAGTTCGATTCGATTTTGAATCAAACCGACCGAATGGTCACCCGTAATGGCATACCATCTTCTCCTCTTTCATAAGTTAGGGTTTTGTTAGAAAGAACCTTGGTTTTGAGTTAGATTGTTGCTTCTGAATTGGGTTGTTTGGGCTTTTCTTTTTTGTAATTTTTTTACTTTATAGCTAAAATCCTTCAACTGCTTGCTGTTTTTAACTCCATAAATCTTATTTTAATTTACTTTATTCGTCATATCATTTTTATTAATTTTTTTAAATAGTTTAAAATTATTGTTTAATTTTTTATATTATAATAACATATAAATTTATTGTTATAATTTTATTTTATTTTTAAAAAATTTTTCAAAATATTACTTAATATTTAATAAAATTTAACATTTTTATTATGGATATATTAAAAATTAAAATTAAAATTTATTTTTTAATATATATAAAAAATAAAATAAATAAAAATTATAGAATGGAAAAAATAGTATCTTTTTATGATTAAAAAATTAAATTAAATAGTTAATAAATTAAATATTTATGGAGTATTCAAAATTATGTATAATTAATTAACATATATAATGAATATATCGTTTAAACGTAAACTATTTTTATAGATAATATAATTATTTATTCAATAATTAAATAATTTTTATATTGATAATTTCTTTTAAAATTGAATTTATATGAATTTTTATATAATTATAAATCAGATTTAGATTTGGATTAGTTTAATTTTCGCCAATACAGTACCGTTTAGATCCCTATTCTTATGAATTAAAAATGATCGTGCATCCCACAGAACGCACCGTTTTTGTAATTTTTCTTTTGAGCACCGTTTTTATAGTTGAATCCGCGAAAAGCGAGCGTTCTCGTTGCTCACCAGACAGGCGGTGAAAATCAACATCCAACCATATGAGTCGCGAAGAAGAAGAAGTAGAAGGAGAAGATGAGAGAAAAGAAGCGGCAATAGCTTCAACCCCATCTTTGCAACCCGGTTTCAAGCCCACCCGTGTCTCCCAAGAGCAGGTCTTCAAGCTCCAAGTACGACCACACTACCCTAACACATATTACATACACATCAATTATACAAATTACAAATTTGCGAAATTTAATTATTATTTTGTGGTGTAAGAACCCATTTCCCAATCCCTAACGTATTTCTTCAATTGGGCAATTATTATTTTGTTAAAGATCATGCAATAAGCACCGCAAGGTTTGGTAGAAGTTAACTGGAGTAGTAGTTTCGAAAAGAAGGGTTTTGGGGGTAATAGATTTCTTATTGGAGAGCCGTCGTCAAGTTGTGGATTAGGTCCATACATTAGCAACCAAATGGACTAGTTTTTTCAAGTCCCCAGTAGTGTGATGGCTAATATTTATGCTTTCTCCCCCTGGTATTGTAAGATGTTATGTAGGTTGCAGTTGAATGTATGAAACAATTTCAATAGAATACTGAGCTCAGATCCTGCCACCTTCTTAATACTAATGAGCTAGTTAGGCAAACTCAATGGCACATTTTTGTCACCAAATTGTGGAGTTTTTTTTAGGTTTTCAGTTTGAAATATGTGTAAATGACAATCTTGAGTTACCATCATGGAGTAGGTCTCCGTTGGCTTCTTGTTTGAGTAATAAGTCTTGCTTTGCAGTTATTCCTATTGAAATTGTGAAGAATATATTGTAAAATTAAGGTATATGGTAAAAATTGTCATGTATTCTATGTTTTTGGTTGTTCATTGTTGAAATTAAACCCTTTTCCTATGTATCAATCTTTGCATATGCAAATCAGATTTATATTTTTGGCAAGGGACTATGTTTTGTTGGTCCCATATGCTATAGTAGTTCTCTTGCATATCAGTTTTGTTTAACTTCTTTTCCTTCCAATAATTATGTAAGGAATTTTGAATTCTTGCATTCTATAGGAGCTACACAAGAGACGGTTGAAGATAAAATCAAAGCTTCAAAAGAACTCTGAAGGTACTTTTCTCAATTAAGTATTATACATTGCATTTGGGATTGTCTAATTTCATCATATGGATTTCAGATGGCAGTGGCACTAGCAGATCTCATGGCAAAGGCCTCAAACATAGTGATGGTAAAGATACAGCTAGAAAAATTGAGGACCGGAGTGTTGCCAACTTGAAAAAACACCTTGACATTGTTAATTCCCCACAACAACTTGACAATTTAGCAGTAGATAAAGCACCAAAGAAGCGCCAGAAATTGCACTGGGGGTAAGTTTTGGCATTAGCCAATGGCTACAGATGATATTTCATACAAGTAGAATTATACATAATTGCGCCGATTGATTCTTGGTAGTTATGATTTGTAGACTAAAGACACTTTCTTGTAATACACATTTGGCCTGCAATGTTCATAAATAGACTAGAATTTGAAGTGCCACAAGGACTTCTCTGTTCTTACAAGGACACTTTTAAGCTTTATCTTTTTTCAATTTGAACATTCAAGGTTGGTCTGAAAAAGTAGTCAGAAAAAGCCATATGTGGAGTGTGTGCATCACTGTAATGCAAGAGATCCTTTGTTCTTTTGGTCCATCCAGCATTGGACTAGACAATGGCGGCTAGTCCTCCCCTTCACATAGACCTCATACGCCAGTCCCATGACTCAAGTTTGAAGCTCCAAGTTTTAACCAGCCAGTTGTTCCTTTGGGGACGTTTGAATATCCTATTCCCATTTGTGTATGCTTATGCTTGCATTTTGTATGCACATGGATGTCATTAGAATGCAAATTTTGTCTCTCAAGTGGGAACAGATGGGGAATTCCTGCAATAACTGTTCCACAGGATATTTTGTAGGCCAGATATGGGTATTCAATTAGAAAGAAACCACTTGGGCATTTTCTTAACGAGAGTCTTATCACTGTTTGGTTGCTGCAGTTGTTTATTTAGAAGCAGCTTATTTTCACTTTGTAATCTGATTTTGGAGGAATGTTCCTGCACTTATTATCAAATTTATAGGATGTAGGCTTTATGATTATCCTGATGATTTTCTTTTAATGGCATATTTTCCACTTCTCTTTGACTTCCACGACTTGTGGAAAAGCAAATTGTGCAATGCCCCTTTGGAAGTCAACAATAATGTTGCAAACATTTCTTAGATCCTTTGTTTCTGAATGGTTTTTTAGTTTTATTTTTGCAGGCTTGACACGAAGGAAAGGTGGGAAAGGAAAGCCAACATGTAAAATCACCACGCATATGAACATTGTGCTTTCTCGACTTCCAAATTTTGCTCGGGATTGCAGGCAGAAAAATTGTGGAAGAAGATTTATGTTGGATTTGCTTTACATGTTGAAATAACACGTGCATATAAAACTAAGAACTGCCAAAAAAGCGATGAGGGATATCTGCTATCATACGGAGATAAACGATCATTTGTATTTCAACAGTGGTAGGGTGATGAAATGGTGATATATCTCTATCGGAAGAGAACAGAAAATAGAATGATTTAGATGTAATGCTCCTATTATGGCAACGATTTATCCAATTGCTTGTGTTTTCGTCTTCAAAAACAATAATTCTAGAATTTGAACGAAATTTTGCGGGCATCATCATTTTAGATAGTTACGATATTCTTTTATAATTGATCTAAGAGCAGCACTGTTCTCACATAACCGATGTCCAGAATAGCATCATCATTCACATACAAATTTGTCATATTGAATATTGAACTAATAAAAAATATTTTGGAATGTGGGGTATAATCGAGTTGAGTTGGTTTGTTAAAGAAAATTGAAAGTTTAAGCTCCATTCGAACTTAGTATATCGCTCCTGCTTGACTTATGAATTCTATATTAAAATTAAATTTAATTCGAACTTGATTTATAAAAAAACAATGACTGTTTATTAAAATTGAATTTAATTCGAACTTGATTTATGAAAAAGCAAAAAGTATTTATTATAATAACAAGTGTAATTTGAATTCAGTTCGATAAACTCAATTAAAAAACTCATTAATTAAATTTGAACATAAATTTTTAATAAATAATTACAAATTATTTTCGGTACACTTTAATTCATTATTAATTACTATAAATATAAAAAGTAAGAGTAAACACATTTAAAAAAATTAATATAAAAAAGTAAGAATAAACACATTTAAAAAAGTTATACCAACACGATTCATAATAAAATAATACAAATAAATATAAATTTAATAACATAATATAAATAACACACAAATTTTTATTTGCTTATCTAGTCAACTTAAATTTTAACATTCATGTATCTTCAAAAATAATATAAAAAATAACTCTATCAATAATATATAAAAAGTGTCATTATTAAATTAGTATTATAAATTTAAAAATATAATATACATTTTCTACCTAATTAATAGTTGTTAATATACTTTTATAATTATTCTCAGCTTTCATATTGTTTGCTTAATGTCAAAAATTAAAATTTTTATTTATAGTTATTTTTTTATTTTAATAGTTTAACGCTGATTTTATAATAGTATAATAACTATACAAATATATATTTATAAAAAATAATTATTTATCATTTAATTTTAAATTTATAATAAAAAATTATTTATAATTTAATTTTAAATTTATAATAAAACAATCTATGTTAATATTATGATTATATCTAATAATTTTAATATATCAAATAATAAATTTATTCTTAACATAAAATAATAAATATTGAATACTAGATACTAAATATAAAATAATGTATACGCTTATTCACGAATTTATTTAAGTAGTAGTTTGTTAATGAGTTAGTTTATGAGCTTGTTTAACGATTATACTGAACGAGCCTAATCACGAACTTAAAAACGAGTTGACTCACGAGTTTTAACGAATTGAATGCTGCTGAATTTAAATTCAGTTTGTTTAAGTAATAAATTTCAAAATTAATTGACGTACGAACTTAAAAATGAATTGACTATGCTGCTGAATTTAAATTCAGTTTAAGTGATAAATTTCAAAGTTGAGTTTAAACAACGACTTGTTTAAACCATAAGTCAAATCCAGTCAAATTTTAAGATTGAAGAGCTGAAGTGTACTGCATCCCACTATTACAGAGGGAATTCCTTGTTTTATTTTGGGGTTAGTAAATTGCTGGTTCAATCAGCAGCAGTGGTAGGAAAGAGGAAGAATACGGCAAAAATCACCATTATGCGACTGAACATGTGGTGTTTCTATATCATACCTGAGATAATGCCTGATATTTGAATGCGTTTGCAGTTAACTATCCGACTCGTCAGAAGTTTTATCTTCAAGCTGAACGACTGACCATGAAAATGATTGCATATATTTCCAGAATTTTGATGTCCGATAAGCATTCATGTAACATTCATTGCAAAGAATCACATGGCAAAATTCCCGAGTATATTTATTACAGCTCCATCTACCTAAACTGGTTTTGCCCAAAATTCTAGTCCAAATTTACATAACAAAGACAGTACTCTCGAAGCTGGTTACAGCTGAAGATTTGACAGGAAAATGGAGGATAAGAGAACATTCCCCAGTACACTCAATACAAGTGGACAACAAAGAAACCTTCCACAAAAATAAGGAAAAAGCACCACGTCTTCAGACCAATCATGAGCCACATAAAAATTATTACCACGTGCACTAATCAAAATATCCAAATCAAATTGCAGGGTTAAGAGCACGCTCTATTTCCTCCAGGGATCTTCCCTTCGTTTCCACAACGTTACCCGCTATGTACAAGGCTGCAAGAACGCAAACGGCTGCAAATCCCAGGTACACAGTGCTGATTCCAAACTTGTTTACAACGCTCAAGAAATAGAGACCAATGAAGAAATTTGAGATCTATACCAAATAAAACCAAGTAGTCATAAGCATTTCACAGATTATATCAGTTTTCCTATCAAGCATGTGCAAATGATATATAAATATAGGCGTGTGTATGCGCAATAACACATATGATACATGCACAAATATAAGAATATACGACTACAAGACCCCTCATTTGTGGAAAAGATCATCTGCCATTCATCCTGCCTCAAATGATAGGAACACATACAGATACAAATTCAGTCATTAAGGAAGGGGAGTGTTCTAATGTCCAATTCAATTGCTCTATTTGATGAATTATGTTTAATTTCTTCCTTACCAACTAGATTTTAAAGGAACCGATCAAAAGAAAAATCAAATCGTTCCAATACAATTACTTGCTCATAATGTCCATACTTATGAACAGCAGGGAAAGTTTCCCTCCACGTGACTTACCCAATGCATCCCCAAGGATAAAGAAACTGCTTTTGCTCTGATTCTGGAGGCAAATATTTCCGGCAAAAGAAGAGCAGGTACAGGACCGGCACCAAGTGAAAAGGACAACACATAGCTGTGTTATGAGATAAAAGACATTTGGATTTCACAAGCCAAAAAAGATATAATCCCAAACACAACTAGAAAAGGAAAGTCAGTAACTTACCAAACGGTCCCAAGAACAGCAAGTGTGCCAGAATACGGTGCCAGTACCTTCCAAGTGAAGGACAAAGAAAGCAGCAACATTGAAGCAGCCTTCACAAGCAGAGAACGCCAAAATGGAAATGTATAAGGCATGAGAATAATCTTCGAAAATGGGTAATGAGTTTTGCATGTTAAATAATATTTGGTATAAAAGATCAATAAAAACCGTGTATGCATATACATATATATATATATTTGATGCATTTTAGCTATGGCAGGATCAAATCAGGTAACCAAATTTTATGTCATGTGCACAGGAAATAAAAAAGTTGCTGGCATTACCTTCTACCAATATCAATTGTATCCATCATTAATAAAGCCTACAGTGGCTGCCCATATAAATTCAGCATATATATATATATATATATATATATCATTATTGATGCATTTTAGCTATGTATGGCAGGATCACATCAGGTAACCAAATTTTATGTCATGTGCACAGGAAATAAAAAAGTTGCTGGCATTACCTTCTACCAATATCAATTGTATCCATCATTAATAAAGCCTACAGTGGCTGCCCATATAAATTCAGCATTTCATATAAAACCATGCTTTCAACAAGGAAACATGAAGGATATTTTAGCACACAAATTTGCCTATGAAGACATCTGTTAAATCCATGAAAATTTACTGGACCATATAATGAAGTAACATATTGCTAGTTTGTCACCTATCTGAAACACAATACATTTTACTATATAATTTTTTTTGGAAACAAAAAAACCATTTACATAAGGAGACAAGTTCATGGAAAAACAAATTTACTATTTCAATTCATAATAAAAACAGATTCAGTGGCAAAGATACTCATACTATCTTTATTTTCTTAATAAAATACTCCCTCTGTCTCATGATTTTTGTCTATCTTTCTTTTTTAGTTGTCCAAAATTATTGTTCACTTTCCTTTTTTTTTACATATAGTTAACATATCAATTGACTACTATAACCCTATTTAATTTTATTTTATTTTCAAAATATCCTCTCACTAATTGTTATTTTTCTAAATAAGTATTCAAAATATTTCTTAATATTTAATAAAATTTAATATCTTTAAGATGAATATAATTGGAAAGACAATAAAAAAAATTTGTCTTTCTTAATATGTATGAACAGAAGTAAAGTGGATAAAAATTATAGAAAGGAGGTATTAACTTATACTAGGGATTGGACAGGTAAGAGAACTTTAAAACAGTTTTCAGCAAATCAGCAATAGAGGTAGAGACAAAAATAAAAAACTACTAGCAAGACCAAAACGAAACTGCAGAATGTAGTTTCAAGGACTTTAAGCTATATACTTGATGGGAGTAAATATTTCAACAGAAATTCAAATATATCTGTTCTAGATATACTTCTATCCTAAAATAAGCATACCATTCCCAAAAAGCTTATAATCAGAAGACTTTTTCTTCCTTGTCTG
This sequence comes from Manihot esculenta, assembly GCF_001659605.2. Classification (NCBI taxonomy): domain Eukaryota; kingdom Viridiplantae; phylum Streptophyta; class Magnoliopsida; order Malpighiales; family Euphorbiaceae; genus Manihot; species Manihot esculenta. Next base: position 5,333,820 of record NC_035162.2, on the reverse strand, counting down.
TCCATTAAAGATGATGCCACGGTTGTGCCTGGAAGAAGCCAACCATGTTAAACATGGAATGCAAAATGAAAAATATTGAAAGATCTCCCTAGATTCCAGAAAGAACACAAAAATATATATTTACCAAAGACATTTGCTGCCCCAACAAGAGCACTTGCTGCAACATCAGATGCAATTCCAACACTGCGGAACACAGCAGTGGAATAATACACTACAGCATTTATCCCAGCCAGCTGCTGAAAAAAGAAAAGTGCTACACCAACACTCACAACTGCACACAGCAAATAAGTTAGGAGGATAAAAAATACCATTGTATATCAGACTTATATATTACAAGGACAGTACATCGAGAAAAAGACAGCAGCAAAACTAAGGCACAAGAAGATCATCTTGGGATTCCATTAGGTATTTATTTTTGTGAAAACATATCTTGATGAGCCATTATCACTAAAAATTCTAAGGCTTGAGTTTGGGTGCATTAACCAATTAATAACCCTACGCTTTGTTATTATTCATCGACTCAGCACCCCTGTTTCCAAGTAACTTCCAAGAAACAGATAATAAGTTCAACAGAACCATGCGCCAAATTCCTTGTATAAAATTCAGTAGCAGAAGTCTCAAATGTTAATGCATCAATAGCTATTTATATATGGATTGTGTTTATTAATAGATTTACAAAGTTTTGGTTCATTATTGGTTTCAAAGTCGCATAAAATTCTGCAAATCAAAACGACATAATTTCATCTAACCCAACTTATGTTTGTGCAACAGTAAATTTTACCTGATCCAACTTATAACGCTCTAAAAATAGATTTCACAATAAGGCAAGATGCTTGCATATTTTTACAGTTACCTTTCCAATAGCGGCTGCTAAATAGATCAAACCATCCTGCTTCTGGCTCTGCAGAACCTTGACCTCCAACTGCTAAATCTTGCATAACCTCAGGAACTCTTTCTTTACCATAGAGTATCCTTATGGATTGTTCTGCTTCAGAAATTTTTCCTTGCTGCAAGGCAATGTGTTTGATCAATAGCACTTTGCCAATTTATGAATAATCCATACCTAATTACAATGAAAAACAGAAAGATATTCTAAGGCTCCAACAAAGAGATTAAGGTCCATAGGAAAACCTGAAAAAGCCAACGAGGACTTTCTGGAGAAAATGCCATTCCCAAAGCCAATAGAATAGCAGGGACAGCAGAAATGCCAAACATTGTTCTCCACCTAACAGACAGCAGATAAAGAGAACTAAATATGATAAAGAAAAAAGTGATCCATGAAAGACAATGTCTGACAGACCAGTTAGGAATACATACAACAATGAGAATAATACAAAATTAAAATATAACTGGCCACTATTCAATTAACTTCACTGATAAATGTGCATAAACCACAATTTTTTTGCCACATGAAACTTGTCTAAAGTCCAAGCAAAAGTTCCACATGAGAATCATTATATAGGTCAATTAAAATTGAAGTTGTATTGAGTTTCCAGTGTAAAGTTTTCCGGATGCTAAAGAGACAAGCTTATTATTTATTTTTCCAGCCATGCTAATAAATACCAATTCTTCAGTTGCTTTTCTTTTCCTAGGTCATGGAAATTAAAAATATATAAATAAAACTCTCACTCATAAGCTTCTGGCGGAACTTATGCATACCTACTATATTCTGAAAATAATGTCTGAGCAGTGAATTGAGCATCCAATTGGGAATTCTAGAAGAATAGTAAAAATTTAACTAAGACTGCATGATAATCTAGAAATAAAAATAATTTGCCCCTCCAAAAAGGGAAGAGGATGGCCCTTAAATACTAGAGTAACATGTTACAGTATGAACAAAACAATTACCCATGACCTCAGAAAATCACAATAAACTTGTCCACGAAGTATGTGAAATTTTACCAAGAATTTCCACCCATATTTAACCTCAAGTATGGACCAGACTTCATCAATTTAAATTGCCATCCACATTTAGACAAACAGTAGAACATCGTATTTCTTTTTTACTGTTTTGATCCATTTTAAAGGTTCTTTAAAGAAAAAAAATATAAAATCTTGACCTTTTCCTACATTTGATACAGAAAAATGTCATGCCAATATCAAAACTCCAGACTATTATAGAGTTTTATACCATGCCAGAAAGTTGTGACAATCCCATACATATATATATATATACACATACTCTACAGTCTAACATTACTCCACTGCTCGCTTTAATTGCAGCAACAATTTGTTTAGAATCATTGCTAATCTTAGAAGCCCATTTCAATATTCTCTGATGCATGCATATCAAGTTAAAAGCATAACATATAATTACACCACCTTTTTCTAGCATATTAGTGGTTTTGGAGGCGGCATTTTTATGATGTTAAACTGCAAAGAGGCAGTATGCTGTGCCATCTTATCATGCTTGTATATTATTGTTCATGTTGATTTAACATAAAATTTAAGCATGAAACTAAAACAAAAAAGACTAGAAATACCATAAAGGATTTCCTGCTAATGGTAATCCAGCCACCAATGCCAACAGAATCCCAATACATATGGAAAGTTGATTTACAGACCCCAGTGCACCACGAATTTCAGTTGGTGAAATCTGACTAAAACAAGTCAGTGTTAGCAACTTAGCATATAAGCTCTTGCAAACTTATTCAGAGTCAACAGTGACCTCAGGATTGATAAATTACAACCTCAGATATATAAAGAGGAACAATGGCTGAAGATATGCCAATTCCAATACCAGCAAGTAGACGACCAATTATCATAGTCTGAACAGTCTGTGCTGTAGTACTGCAAACATTTAGAACAATCATAAAAATTAATTTTAGCACAAGTTTCTAAGACGAGAACTCAACCAGTGAGAGTGGACAGACCAAAGGAATGCTCCAATTATGAGAGGGATTGCATCTAACTGAAAGGTTCTTATCCTGCCAAACTTGTCAGCCAACGCTCCCCCAGTAAATGAACCAATAGTGGCACTAGCAAGTAGCGTGCTAACAATCCATCCTGCTCAATGTTGCAGTTAGGAAAGCATAAGCTGTACACAACTGATAATTGAGACAGTAAAAGATTTTTAACAAATGAGAGGAAAGAAGAAATATACAACCATAATTTCTGAACATACAAATAGCTACGACTGATTCAACAAAGTCTGAATCACAACCCCACACACCCCCCCCCCAAAAAAAAAAAAAAAAAAAACAAATAAAACTGAGATTTATCAATTTGCCAATTTCCTTATTCTCAGCTAACACAAGCATTCTGCTGTTTTGGCTGAGGCATTCTCTGTCTCACTAAAGTTTGACACAAGTAATAAATGCATGCTACCAGTACAACCAAAAATATACAAATATATAATACAAGTTATTGCATCAACATTTTGCATCGCAAATTAACTTGCTCTTGCCTTGTAGGACAGTATTTTCAGCGATCGCAAGATCCTTGGCAAGATACTCAAGAGCACCATTTACCACCCTGAAGCAGCACAAAAGAAGAGAACACTACAATGAACTTCATACTACAGAGTAAGGCACAACCAAAGTTAACAGGCTCGCCAGAAAATCTTGAATCAGGGATCACTGGCCAAAAATCCATAGCCAAATTTACAAGGACGAAAATAAGCTTGAATTGACAATTGAAGAGTTAAAAAAAAAAAAGAAGATACAAATCCTGATTTAGACACGGACATACGCAAGATGGTAACCAAATAAAATAGCTCCCAAACTAGCAACACCGACGAATGGCAAGACAGTTCCAGTAGATTTTCTCTGAGGATGGATAGGAGCAGATTCTTCAATATCATCATCTGCAAGTAAGATTCAATTGCGAGTTGCAAGGTCACAGTTCGGAACAATTCAAATCAGAGAAACTAGAATTGATCGAAACGCGAGATCAAGGCTAGACAACAAACCGGAGGACAGAGCTTTAATCGGAAGGGACCTAGAAAAAGCAGTTCGCACGAGCTCAGTTCCCATTGAGAACGAATCAGCTGCACGCTGTCCACAGAAACTGATCCCGCAATTCATGCAGCCGTTATTGTTTAAAGACAAGGCCGACAGTGATAGTGAACTTCTCTTGTTAAAACCACCGGCAAGACCACTGGCGGCAAGCAAACTCCTCCGGTTACGATGCCGACAACCGACGCTTATGCTGCTGGTGGCAGTGCCTTTAACTGCACACACAGATGCCTGCATGTTTCACCTGATTTGAAAATACATAGAGTTGAGGAAGGAAAGTCTGATAAAAGTAAAGAACAATCCAAAAACCAAAAAATTTGTGGGAATTAAAGGCAATGTGATATCGTAGGTGATCAAAATGAAAACGTTTCTAAGTGGGTGACTCACTCTTGCGTTTCGGAGAATTTTCCGTCCGTGTGTGTCACAGGTTGCTTGCTGGCTTTGCGCTCTGGTTTCTATTTATTGTTTGTTTGGTTACAGGTTAGAAATAGAGAGGCTTTGGGAAGTCCGTTGGGAGGAAGAGAGAGGATGGACAGTTCACTTGCTATAAGAGTTTCCCAAACAAGAACAAAGTTGGTGGAGAATTCAATTCTCTTTATTCTCATTTTTATAATAAATAAAAAACAAAAATTCACGCTTTGTTTGAATTGAGAAAATGGAGAAAAAAAATTTTCTTAAATTTTCTTATTTGGACATAAAAATGCCTCTCTCAATTCATAAAACTTATATTTCTTAATTTGTAAAGATATAATAGTTAATTTATAAACTCCATTCAAGAGATAATTATAATTTTGTCTTTATACTAGTAATTTATCCAAACAAAATATAAAAATATCTATCTAAATAAAATTAAAAAATAAATAAATTTTATTATTTTCTACTCTTCCTGTTTCCTCACAATTAATAAGCGTCATCCAAACGATGGGTCAATCTTTCTTGATCAATACCGATACTATGCGATCCGAGAAATATGCATATTTTTTAATTATTTTTCTTTAAAAAAAAAAAAGAAAGGAAACGAGAAATGGATGATTACACGGGGATTTCGGATTAGATTTTGGGTCGCGTTTTAGGAGATGTCGCAGGTGGGTGACGTGGATTCTCACCACTGCTTTACGTTCTCTGTTCCCAGTCCATTGCTGCTTGCAGCACTAGTACTACACTAGTAGCACTAGTTTCTGGCTTGTGGGACCCTGAAATTGTTTTATTACTATTATTATTTAAATTTGTCAAAACTCCAAATAACTTTATAATTCTTTAGTGAATGTCTTCTAAAAAGAAGAAGAAAAACTTTTATCCTTAAAAAAAATGGAATAACTTCCTTTTTTTTCTCAATAGTTTAAAATTTCGTGAAAATGGGTTAGTTTTTGAAAGGATTCCTAATTCTGTGATTTAATTATATGGGCTTTGTCAATGAGAGGGTCCACGAAATCAAGTGAGGTGAGAGGCGCTGAAGAAGGATTTGAATTTAAGGGCTTTCTTGTTAGCCTACTCCGGCTTTGGATTTTCTGGTTTGTAACTCTTTTAATTTCCCCATCTTTTTTATTTTTGGAAGAAAAAAAAATAGTCCTGACTCCTAAGCCTATGCGTAATGTACATTAGCTTGGTGGGTCATTTTGAATAAAAAAAAATGAAGAAGAACACTTCTACTCCTTAAATTAATCTCAGATAATCAACCTTCTCTTCTTCTTTCATGATTGTCCTTCTAAGAAGAACAATCAATTTTTATTTTTATTTTTCACTGAGTTGCATTACAATGCCTTAATGGGCAAATTGGGGCTTTGGGCTTAGAAAAACAAAACCCAAAAACTCAAATTAAATCCATTAAAATAAACCTCTTAGTAATCAAGTCATCCACTCAAACAAATCAAATCTAGAAAACCTATAAAAGAAAAAGGACAAAAAGCAATCTCAACTTGGCCATGGGGCACCAACTGAACATCAAGCCTCTGTTTTCCAATAAGCAACACAGACACAAAAAACCATCCTCAAGCAAAACTCTAAGCGGGTTGAAAAACTAGTGAAAATCTCAACTGACCTTTGAATCTCCTGAGCTCTAGATTTCATCCAAGCACCAAGTAGGGGTGAGCATTCGGTCGGTTCGGTTCAAAACCGAACCGAATAAACCGAAAACCGAAATTTGAGTGTTTATGAAAACCGAACCGAACCGATTTTGATCAGAAACCGAATCGAACCGAACCGGTCTGATTCGGTCGATTCGGTTTGATCGGTTTCGATTTTTAATAATTTTTTTATTTTTTACACTTTATTTTTAATATTTTAAAATTTAATTACAATAGTTTAATCTTAATATGATTTAATTTCTATATATTATTAAAAAAACATATTATTATTACTAATCAGTTCGATTCGGTTTTTTCGGTTTTTTTCTGATCAAAACCGAACCGAACCGAAATAATCGAAATTTTTAAAATTAAAAATCAAACCGAATCGAAATATATAAAAAACCAAATCAAATTTTTAAATCGATTTGATTCAGTTAATTTTTTCATTTTGAACCGAATATTGGTCACCCTAGCACCAGCACCACGTAGACTTCGTAAAGATAATCACGTAGAGTTTGCGACCTTTTATAATATTAAAATAAAGAAAAATTATTTTTTCAGGTATTTATAATTAATGAATTTGTAATTTTATTTGTAGAGTTCCACACTTTAATTTTTCAATTTTAATTTTATTTAAATTTAAAATTCTCTCATTTAATAGAAATAATAATTTAATATTAATAAAAAATATATATTAAAACATAATTCTAAAAATATCCTTATCTAAAACAAAAACACTTACTCTTCAAATTCATAAATTTCTTTCATTTTTTTCTTATTCTCTTCATTATTTATAAGTAGTAGCATCGGAGCAACTTCTGTTGAATTTTTATTTTTGATAATTTTTTCTCTTTAATGTATTTTAACAAAATTTTTTATTAAATTTATTGAATTTGAATTTTAAATCTGTAAAATTTTTATTTGTTTGTGAAGATTTAGTTTATGATTTCAATTATTATTTTGATTTGTATATAAATTTCTGTTGCTTTTTTTTTTTACGAATGATATTTTTATATGGTTGAATTTTTAATTTTATTAAAATTAAGGGTACAAAGTATTAATTTTTAAAATAAATAAATAAATTTATTAATTATCCTATATTTTAAAATTAAAAAAATATTTTTTCTAAAAAATAACAATTGATTAATCCAAACTAAAAGTTCCCCAAGCATCTATGCCCAATCGGCCTAATGGTATAAGCGAGATGAGCATTACTGGAAAAATTATTAATAATATGAAGTTGGGGTTTAAATAATTTATTCTTTAAAGGTAACCCATAATCTGTTCTAAATAGAATAAAACCCTTTAATAATAATACTTAGTAAATTCGAATGAATACAAATCCACCCACGTAAACGAAGGTGAAGGCCTAGCACTGATTTTCTCGTTCCAGGCCCAGCGGATTGAACCTGTACACGTTTGTCGATAAGTGCCCACCAGTGTAGAATCAACCCAGCTCATCATAATTTTCCTGAAGGAAATGGACCCATCACGTCTCATGGGTGTCAATCCTCGTACACGTTAGGCAAATTAAAATAATTTAATAAACTACTAATAAGTTTAAAATTTTTTTTTATTACGTATGCCACATTGCTCAGTCTATTAATTCATTTCAACACCATGATTGTCTAACCCACTTGGCGGGCCATGCATGCTTCGTGATTTGGGCAATCTTAGTCATGGAATATTTATTAAACCCTATATTTCTTCAATCAACAAGAAGAAAGGCATGAAAAGTTATTAATAAAATTATACGTATTTCACTAATTAGGTGGGTGACATATTATCACAAGAAAAATGTCATTTCAAAATTACTGATCACCTAGCTGATTATTTCTTTATTATTTTTTCCTGTTTATTTTTTTTTACTTTTTTAAAAGTAAAACATTATTAGCTGCACGATAAAATAAATATTATTAAGCCGGAGCATGAAAATTTTAGTTAAAATATTAAAATTCAAATTAATTTAATAAATTATAATAAACTATTAAAAATTATTATATTTTCATTTAATCTGATAATAAATATATTTAATTAAATATAAAAGATTTTAGATTTCAGTATCTGAATCCATTTCAACAAAGAAAATTGAGTGGAGTTCATTGTTATATGTAGCAAAGGCAGACAAGATGAGACAAGTTTAGGGTTCTGGTGATGACTTTCGGGGGAGGCCATTTGGTTTTAAAATGTATATATATATAATGACTATGACTGCACATTTGCTTTCACATTTGCATTTTCCAAAAACTGCATAGATCAGACATCAACCCCGTCTCTTAACACAATCTAGTGATTATATCCCATGACAGTGAAGCAATTTTACATACTTGTAATAATCCATTATTGATGAAATATATAATAATAATAACCAAAATGATTGAATATCAGAATAGGATAATTAAGGCGCAAATTAAAGATGTGAGGATAAACAGCACATATAGATGACATGTGGGAGCTAATTAGCATGTGGGGCTTGAAAGAACATGATGATGAGAAGCCTTAATCATGGTAGTTAGTAAGATACGAGAAGATCTTCCTTTTAATAAATAAAGCTTTAGAGTTACAACTTCACGTCAATCACGCAAACATCCCAAAATTATTACTCACCATATGGGCCCATAAGGACGACGACAATCTTGCTCTCTCAAGCTTCCAAGTCTAACCAAGTCTTAATTTCTTACTTATAACAAACTAATGATGTTAGGTTTAATTTTTCTAAGCTAACCCTTCCGATGCAAAGCAAAGTGTTTGAATCTTGCAGCTTGGAACGTGGATCAAAATCTTTGGTTAGATATATCCAAAAATAGAAGATTACATGATTGGTACTGTGTTATAAATTAAATAATTGATTACTATGCTATTTTATATTACGAGACGAGTATTTAAAAATATATTAAAATTTTTTATTCATTATATCATGACAAGGTTATTTGAATTGATGAGACAAAGACTTGTGTTAAAGTATTTCCAAGACTTGAGTGAAGAAGGATGCTAGCTCCTCAGGTTTCTTGCTCTGGGTTTTTCTTGATACTTCCTGCTTTTTTCTTAGTCATCTTTGGGATTTTCACAACCAACTAGGTCTCCCTTTTCTCTCTATTCCTCTGAATCCTTTCTGTCTCAACTTCGCAATCATATTCTTTTGCTCAAACCTTTTACCCTTTATAAATACCAAGCTCACAAACAAAAGCAGGACTCACTCCTAGAATCGAGTGCTGTTTTTTTCTTTTCTTATTTCAAATATTTTCATTAATCGATATCCATCTTACCCTTCACTCTGTCTCATGGCTGATAATGATATCGCCAATAACACAACTCTAAAGCTCTTTGGCTTCAACATTTTAGAGAATATTCCTGTGGATTCAAGAAAATCTCCATCTGGGTCTCCGGAAACGGAGACCGAAGGTCGAAAATATGAGTGTCAATACTGTTGCCGGGAGTTCGCCAACTCCCAAGCACTGGGTGGCCACCAGAACGCTCACAAGAAGGAAAGGCAGCTACTAAAGCGCGCACAGATCCAAGCAACACGTAACCAGCTAGCTTCTTCTTACGTCCCTCCTTCCATGTTCTCCACCCTGAAGCCGCATCCACCACATCTGCATCCCGCGGCGATGATTCCAGTGGCAGTGCAGCAGCAACAGCAACAGCATCATCTTCCTTCGTGGTTTTACAAGTCCTATTTGAGTCTCATGTCAAATGGCGACGCATTGGGTTCTGGGACTGAACCTGGAAGGCATGTTGAAGGCGATGGTCTGGCATTGGATGAGGATTTGGGGTTTCACCCTAGAAATTCAATGGCGGCCTGGAGTACTGGGTTTACCAGAGAAGAGGCCGAGTCTCAACGGGATAAGGGATTAGGTAACGTGGACTTGCATTTAAGTCTTTGATCAGCTCTACCATCATCTGGGCTTGATTCAGGAACAGCTAGATTGCCTTGTTGATGATATGGAGAGCCTTGTTGTGCTTATGCCGTTAATTAGCGGCATGTACATTTCCAAATTTTTCTTATTTTGGTTAATCTTGTCCTCAAATATTTTTCATCAACAAATGGTCTTCATGTCTGAACGAAAGATGTCGAATTTCATTATCACTTTTGCTCGTACGCGGTTTGTGTAGATATTGTTACCAACTCGTTAAGGCATGCAAAGAGCAAGAAAAATACCGGGAAAACGAAAGATACAGATTTCTTGATAGAATGTAGGAAAACGAATTTAATTTATATAGGGATAGCTATTGTTTTTTTTTTAATTTACAAAGGGAAAATCAAATTGATCCTCTTTATGTCCGCTTATTTTGCCGATAAAAAAAAAAGTCAGTACTTTTATTTTTATTTTTTTTTATGTTTGCATTTAGAAAATTGATAAAGAAAATTATTTGTTTGGTGAAACAGAAAATTAAATTTTTTTTAAAACTTATTATTTTAAAAAGAATAAGTTATTTTTTGAATACAGAAATTTTATTAAAATTATTTATTTTCAATATTGTAATTAAATAATAAGAAATAACTAATCATTGATAAATATTTTTTACTCTAAAATCCAAGTTAAACAATTTTTTAAAAATATGTCTATAAATGTTTCCGAATGTTTCCCCTCCTCCTTCCCTTGAGAATTTGAACCAATTAGTAAATCAATATAACATATTGGGCATTATAATGAGCAAAAGAGCTAGATGAATCATTAAGGATGTATGGTAATTATTACATAATTCCAATTTTCAAAAATAAAATTGTTATTATTATTTATTCGTGCGAAATATAATTAACTTATCCATTAATTATTAGAAATAATATAACATACATTATAAAAAATATAGTGTAAGGTAAATAAATCAATTTTAGTAATATTATGCTAATTTTTTTTATTGAAATCTGAACTTAAAGGTTTTAATGTTATGAAATAACTTTAGTGCTACTAAAATTAAATCTCATTATTACATTAAATACATATTATACCTTAATTAAAAGAAAGTTATTATTTACCTATAAATTAAATCATGGGCCCATGTAGGTGGACAAAATCAACATGATCTCATGAGAAAATTTAGGAATAGAGAAAGTGATTGGTCCGGCCCAATTCATTATTATATTGGGCTGATGTTAGCCTGCTGCACCCAAACGCAGTCACAGCCCAAATCTCACGTGCAATGGTCTATCTTTGGAAAATATCTCCAAGCTCCTCCTCCAAACAAAGCGCTTCTTGTTGTCGAGTCAGACCAACGGCTCTCAATATTTCAGGCTTTTGGCTCTGTTATTGCTATCTCTGTCTTTGTCTCCATCTATTTGCTTCTACTTATTCAAGTTTACGAAACCTAGAAGAATTCTGTTCTCTTCCTCTTTTATCGACACTCTGGAGTTTCATTTCCGGGTAAGTTGCGTGTTTCTGTCTTTTTTAACTTGCTACGTTTTGAATTGATTCTGTATCTTTTTTGCTGCTTTTGAGCTAATCCCAAATGGGTTTTCTGTTGTTTTCCGTTTAATCTTCTCACTTTATTGGAATTTTGTTTCAAGATTTATGCACTATTGTGATAATCTCTATTCCAGCGTTTAAATTGCAAGAATTGTACTTTATCCAGTTCTTTGGCTCTCAATTTCTCTAATTATGAATTTATACTTGATTTGGTTGGTTGTCAATCATTTGAATGGCTCGTTGAACTTATTAAGCTTGTTTACATTGATTTAGCGGTTATAACTTATCCTGTTGCATATCCGGTTGACAAAATTTTGCTTATTTTGTGTGCAGATCAATGTTGTATGCAGTCTCTGCCCCTAAACCTTACATTTCCTCTCCAAGAAGTTATCTCTTTCAGCAAAGGCATTTAGTTTCCACTAGGTTGTCTGTACGTGCTTCATTACCAGATAACAGCAACGGGGTTAAAGTAGAGTATACTCCTTGGCTAATTGTTGGATTGGGTAACCCTGGAAATAAGTACCATGGCACTAGGCACAATGTAATTAAAAGCAATGTATTATGCTGGTTTTTGTCGTGTTTTGTGCTGTATTTTTGAATTGGGAAGATTCTCATGTCAGGTTGGATTTGAAATGATCGATCAGATTGCTCGAGCTGAAGGTGTTGTGATGAACACAATTCAATCAAAGGCGCTGATTGGAATAGGTTGTTAAGTTGAACATTCTGTGCTACTTTTTTATGTTTTATTCTTTTTTTTCTTATCCATTGTTTGTTTGGTACTAGCTTGATTATTTATTTTGATTCTTTGTTTGATCAGTACAGGTTGCATCAAAGATGTTCCAATTCTGTTGGCGAAGCCTCAGGCTTATATGAACTTTAGTGGGGAATCGGTTAGTTCTATATCTTGTTTGATGGTTTGATTTCACCGTGTCATTACAATTTCTGTAGGTTTTTCACTTCTTGAGATGTATGGCTATTTAATGTTAGCTTTAGTGATGATGGAACACTGATATCCTTCGAAAATGAAGTGGATACAGTATAATCGGGATATCATCCTTTATCACAAATGAAATTGTTATAGAGGATGGTAGCAATAACTATGATTTATAGTGTTAAAAATTTTGGATTTTAGTATCCTTACAGGTGAGGTAATGCAACCAATTACTATTATGTCCTCTAGGTGGTATGGGTTAGTTAACTATCTAGCTTTTCAATTGGTATGTGCATCCTATTTTTTTTCACATAGTTAAGTTTGTCTATCATCGTAATTGATTTAAATTCTCTTTTACAAAAAGCAACCTCAATTGTGATTTTAATTAATCTTGTTTATCTGTGTTACCGGATGAAAGTAGATGAGCTTGAACAACTCAAAAAAAAAAAAACATGGGAAAATAAGGAAGGAATTTTTTATGCACTAACTTTAGATTATCTGAAGACAAATTTAAATGCTCCATTCCTCCTTTTTGCATTATAGAGATCACAATTGTTCAAATCTGAGAAGCATTTGTTATCAATGCCAACCCAAATGGCATATGCCAGAATATTAGTAGTTTATTGTGAAAAAACTGAGTGCTGATGGGACTGTAGAGATTTTAGCACTACTTTGATTTCCAGATATTACTTTATTTGATTTACACATTCTGACCTTTTGCTTCGAGGATACAAACAAAAATCAGAATGCCATAGGTGTTTTTTTTGGCTCTATATGACTCTAAATAGCACTGAACATGAAAGGGATGCAAGAAATCACTATTCGATCAATTTGAGAATTATTGGTAACCAAGTTATTCTTTTATCTTTTTTGTTTTTACTCATCCTTCAGGGAAAGGAGGAAAGGGGGTGGGGGCACAGGGGAATTTACGTATATTCTTGCTCAATCTTTTCTCTCTTATGCTGATTTCAGTTCTGTTAAGTTGTATTTGGCTTATTTCAGTTCTGGCCACCATAAGTAGCTGAGTTTCCATGCTTAACGTTTTATTCTCTTTTCAACATTGTCAAGGTCGGACCACTTGCTGCTCATTATCAAGTGCCTTTGCGACATATTATATTGGTATGCTACTTTGGGGATAACACATTGACCTCATATTTTAATTAAGAGCATAATGACCTCATGTGTCTGAGATTAAACTTGTAGATATATGATGAGATGAGCCTACCTAATGGTGTTGTCAGGCTTCAGCCAAAAGGAGGACATGGCCATCACAACGGGTACTTTTTCTGGTCTGATATCAGTTTTGACTCGTGTGTCTCTATAAAGATGACTATAGAATGATAAACTTTCGAGAAAGAATGTTTTATTCTCCCTAATCAATTAAAATTGTATACACACTTTGGGGATGATATCCGAACTTGAGTTCCTTATTTCATCAACTTGATTGAATCTGCTATGTCCTGTGTTCTATTGGAGACGAGCAACTCTGTAGTGAGCTATGGCTCAGACATCTACTACACCCAAATATTTGCATCGCAGGTCTCAGCTCAGGAAGAGCAAATTAACTAGTTGACCTTAGTTATGAGAATGACTGCATTAATGTTACTCTGTAATTTCTATTTTTTTTTAAGTGAAAACCAGAAGGTAAATGTGGAAGTATAACTTTGGATATCTTGCTGCAGAGTGAAGAATGTGATTGATCATTTGGATGGTTGCCGGGAATTTCCTCGACTGTGTATAGGTTGGTTATTTGCACTTTCCCTGTGTTTGACATGAATATTTTATCTACTTGAGGAGTATCAGTTAACTCAGCTGTGAAACATTAAAATTTCATTTCTTGAAGGTATTGGAAATCCACCTGGCACCATGGACATGAGAGCTTTTCTTCTTCAGAAGTTCAGTTCCACAGAGAGAGAACAAGTAAGCAATTGTTTTGTGAAACTATATTGTAAATTGTTTTCACATTTTTCTTGGCAGAGTGTTAATCATTAAGAACAAATGAGGCATGCTACTTCATGAAAATTATCGAAGCATGTTATTTTACAAAAAAATAATAATAATAATAATAAATTCCATTGTTATATGTATCATCTTGCTTTTAGCACTCCAATGCTCGTGAGTGCATTTCAAAATTTCCAAGATCAGTGCTGAATTTAACTCTTTAACTGCTACTGGACAGATTGATGCAGCATTAGAACAAGCGAATGAGGCTGTGAGGACCCTGGTTCTGAACGGATTCAATCGAAGTATTACCAGATTTAATCTGGGACAAAAGTACAAGTATAACAAAGTTTGAATCTAACGGGGTGAATGATTCCACCAATATGGTGCTGACTGCAAAGTATACCAATTAGTACTAAATGGATTTCACCAATATTATCACCAATTCTAAGCTGGAACAGAAATACAGATATTGATGTTTTGAATCGTATAAGAGCGGCATAGAGAAAATGTGATGTCAGTTGAGTTGAAAAAACTTTTTATCTTTTCGGAACCAAGAGATGAAAGTTCTTGAAATATAATGTTCATGGTATTCTAGGCTCTTTTCCTTTAGCTCTCCCTCCCATCTCATCTTAGTCAAAGTATTCTATTGAGTTAATGAGACAGTAACGAGAAAAAATAGAAATTTTGATGTGACTGTTTTTTGGGTTATGAGTAAATATTTATGTTGGGAAAAGAGAGCATCTGGGTTCGATAGCTCCTTCAGATTTTCTTTTTCTCTTCTCTTTTTTCTCCCCCCCCATCAAATATGACGGAATCATAATTCGAAGCTGAAGCTCCAAAAGTGCTAATTGTCATATTCTATGCTATTCAAGATTTGTTTAATTTTAATTCTAAAAAAGAAGATTTATTCCCGACAAAAAAAAAAGGAAGTTTTATTTAATTTTGAAATTATTCTAGTTTTCTTTTTTGTTAATGAAATTAGTATTTTACTATAGTAGTTGTATTTATGATTAGTGTTTTATAAATATAAGTAAATATATTTATTAAAATACTTACATTTCATATATCACTTATAAATATTGAAAATAAAAATTGCTTAATAATAATGTTTAAAAATTAAAAATAAAAAGCCATATATAAATGTAAATTTTAAGTTTGTAATAGTTAAATTAATGATTTACTATTTTCAAAAAAAAAAAAAAAAAAATTAATGATTTACTAATTAGGAGCCTGGTTAATTCAATCTTTCGGCCGGATCAATTGGGTCCAATAAATATGGAATATTTAGGATCAATGGTGAGACCTGGCCTGGGCCTGCCATATGTACAGCCTTAAAAGGGCCGCCAGAAAAAAGTACTTTTGCCCTTTTGGTAAGAGAAAATAAATAAATAAAAAGCCCCTGCACCCTGAAGACCCTCCTTGTCCGATGAACCTTCTGATGATCCATTTTAGATCCCCTGGTGACCGATTGCCTTTTCATCTCATCAAGAGAACTCCAATAAAGACCATCATAAGGATCCTAAATCAGATCAAGCGGTAGATATAGAATCCAATGTTATTCAAATCGTTTTTCTGCTTTGGAAGAAGGGACCCACCTTAACAATAACGTTGAAGTATGGGAATAATAACAAAAAGGGTTGATTTTCTCTCTCTGTGTCTCTCCTCTTTCTATTAGACCGTTGTAAAATTTACTTCTTTAATAAGAAACAGAGAAACCAGAAACTAACCCATTTCTTATAATCCATCAACAATGGCAGAAGATAACGCCACTCTTCAATCTCTCTTCCATGCGCTTGACCCCATCTCTCTAATCCTTTCTCAAAATTCCTCAGACTCTCGCCAACCGGTCCCTCTGAAGCTCACCACTGATAGCTACCTCATGGAGAGAGGACCAAGATACACAGCATATGCAGAGCTGCGAGAATCAAAGCTGAGAATGAAGATCTTAAGGCAACAAGAAAGAGACGAGACCGATTTCAAACAAACGCCGCCAAAGAAACAAGTCAAATTTCAAGCCAATTTAACTGCTTCAAGAAAAGGGTCCTCTGTGTTGGCCCAGTCAGTGCCCGATTTCTCTGCTACGTTAAGAAAGGAGAATAGGAAGCCGCCGCCACAGTGGACACCTCCATCAAAGAACTTGTCAAACGTAAATGGGATTCTGTCCAATTGTAGAGGAAGCAAGTCAGCGAGTGCTGGAGAGAAGAAGAATAGAAATGGGGGACTAATGTCGAGAAAAAGCTATGCAAGTGTTGAAGAATTGAAGGGTTTGTCAATGGCTGCAGCCACGGCTATCAATGGAGAAAACAAGGGGGGCAGAAGTAGCAGATTAATTGGCAAGACTGTGTTGGGTTTCAGGCAGTTCTGATTTTGAATGCAATGCGATTCCACAATTGATGTGTAAGATTTGTTGATTTTTTTTTTTTTCTGGGTTCTTAATTGGATTCGGTGTTATGAGAGGTTTTATTTGTTACGGCTACGATTATTTGATTAGGTGAGAGTGGATTGTATGTAAAGCTTTGGATGTAATCATGTTTAACGTATGATTATAGACATTTTACCTTCATTTGGATTCAAATTCTGCTGTTATTCTGCTTCCTTTAGATATCACTTTGTTACGGGAGTTAGTGAACAATCACATATCATTTTGGTGGAGAAGTGCTACAAAGATAATTACTGAATTTTCTTCATTCAACCGCTCTGATCCCAACTTAGAATATGAAACCTTACAAATCTAAGTTCAATTGAAGTTAAAAGTTCTAAATTCAATATGAAGTTAAAAGTTTATTGATGGTTGATGAATTTAAGGATCTCAACCCTTTGATAGTAGTTCCATTCAATATGGAAATCAATGAAGTTTCTGATTCAAAGAAAAATAAATGTTGTTAATCAATAGGAGTAATGCAGCTGGACAATATATTTTGAGGGGTTAAGGTTTTGTTTAAAGATGCTACGAAGAGGATTTTGTATAGATTTTTCAGTTGATTCAAATTAGATTATAGATATATATATATCTTCTGCAACCTGTCTTATCGAATAAAACAACAGCTCATTTTAGCACATTTGAGGGGTTAAAGTTTTGTTTCAGGATGCCATTTTGGAGGATTTTGTATAGACTTTTCTGTTAATCTAAATTGGATTATTGAGATATATATATATCTTATGCAATATATCTTATGGAATGAAACAATATCTTCTTAATTGTTTTTGTAATTCATTAATAATGGATAATTAGATAATAAATATTAAATGGGCTAATATATATTTCAGCCATTATAAATATCAAATCAATATTGTTATCCGCATACGTATTTAATACTATATTATAGTACGAGTTTAAAGTAATTTATTTATTTATTCTAAACTTTAACGGTATTATAAATATTGATAATTTGATCCGAGATATTATAAACTGTCTGAAAAAATAAATAGAATAAATTTTTTTGAATATTTTTCAGACTTCATGCATGCAATAATTATCTTCCAATCTTAACTTCTCCCGCTCAGCGGAAGCACCGGAATCAGCATTCTCACATTGCAAGCTAAACCAATAAGGTATTCAACTATTTTGAATGGGACAGCTTTCATCTCATTTACTTATCTCAAATATTTTGACATTAAAAAATTTCAGTGAAACCCACATCTGAAATTCTGCCATTTTTTTAATAGTGCTGGGTTTAAAAATTGAATAAATGGAAATTGGCATGGGCCTAAAGCCACTTGGAGTTTGTCCGTTTGTTTATATGTATAAGTAACTGAGCTGGATCCAAGTGAGTTTCCAAATGGACCCAGCGAGTTTGCAATAAATCGAGGTAAATTGCCCAACAGGAGTCCAAAGTTTTATACCCACGTCACTATGCCTGATTATTTAACATTTTTATATTTATCCAATTTATAGTTATAACGAATATTTGATATTTCTGTTTAAAATAGTTGGAGTAAAATGATTTTGGGCCTAATTATAAATTAATACATTTTAGTTTCTATTTGTTTGTGCAAAATAATATAGACTTTATTTTTTAAATTTTTTTAATATAAAATGTTTTTTAAAAATAACTTATTTTCATTATTCTGATTATAATATTAAAAATAAAATATATTAATAAATTTATATATAACAGTGTTATAAAATTTTTAAATGTAAAAAATTAACATTTTTTTTAAATAATAAGTCATTTTCTTTAAACATTTTTTAGTTTTTAATTTCTTTCCCGATAAAATATTTTCCATTAAATTTATTCTATTTTTTAAATGATTTTAAATTTATTCTTTAAATACTTAAAATGTAAGAAAATATAAAAAAATATTCTACAAAAAATAAGCTAAAGTTTTGATACTTTATAAGTAAAAAAATAATAAGTTATAAAATTAATCTTCTACTTCATTATTTTTATCTCATTTTAAAATTTCACTATGTATTACCATATATTCATATTGAAAATTTTATTTATTTATCTATTGTTTTTTTTTATTCCATCTTATTTCATTTGAGTGCTTGTAAATTTAATATTTATAAGTTAGTTTTAAAAAATTTTACTTTATGATTTTCATTTAATTCTAAAATTCAATTACATCTTGTGTTAAAGTTTAAAAATTTATTCACTTCATTTACAATTTTCTTTGAGAATTTAAAAATTCACACAGTGTTGTGCTCATTAAAATAATGTTTTTAAATAAGCGTCACTAAAAATTTACAAATGATATATAGCGTCGTCGTTTTAAGTCCATATTCTAAAAGGGCACATAATATCATAGGTGCTATTTGACTTAATTTATGAAAATTAATCTATAAATTATTAAATTTATAAGTATTCAACATTTTAAATAATTATATATTTAATTAAAATTTTTATAAGTAGCTGATAAACCGTTAACATATTAATAATAATTAACTTATTTCAATTTTAAGATGAGATCGAATTGGTATATCAATATTGAATCGAATTGGTATATTAATATTGATTCGATCCGACATCTCTCGTGAATTTGCGCATTGAGCATTTTCAATATTATGTCTTTTGAAAATATTAAGAATCTCCACACTTTTTAGAACGAAATCTTAGTAGTATTCTCTCTAATAAATAGAGAGTCCACTTTGAAAGCGTTCGGACTGCAACCACCCTCAAATATATATTTTAATAAGAATTACACAAAATAGTTGATACAATAAAAATTTCCGGTAAAATGCCACCATAATACAACACATAACATACATTATATAATCTATTTTAGGGATTGACGACTTATTCATTCAGTAAATTATAAATATATTTATTATTGAAATTATTAAAAATAATATTAAATAAGATATATAATAAAATTATAGTAAGTTATTTGATAAATCAACTTATAAATTTAACTATTTATAAGTACCAAAATGAAAATTTTAATACTTATAAATATAAAAAAAAAAAATCTCTATCAACTTATTATTTTAACTTGTAAACTATATTTATAAATAATCTGATAAAATTAATTTTAGAGCTTATAAACCGATGACATCAGCTTATAAATTAATATAAATACCCATAATCAACTTGCACTTGCAGATGCAGTTTTGCAATTCCTGCGTTTGGCATCAGCAGATAGCTAGTTAAATCCTTTATCCAACAGGAGGTGTCTTTTTGTAGTGAGATAGTATTTTCCAAATGGATGGGGTGACAACACAAAAAGACAATTAAATGTTATGCAATTGGTAATTTTCACTCCATCCCACCACTCACAACAAAAAAAAAAAAAAAAAAATCATATAACCCTAAAGTTAGCTAAAAAGGGTAAATTTTCAGATGGGACATAAGAAAATGTGAGATTTTGTATGTGAAATTATAGTCACAAATGATTTTTTTTTTTTTTTTTTGGTGGGGATTTTGATTTATGTATGCTTGTAATATTGTGATTTAATTTATTAGTGACGACAACCAAATTCATACAAAGAAAGGTGAAATCATATTATATTTGCCCATTACAAATACTTGAATTTGCTTCTCAATAATTAATATGAATGGAGAAAAATAGACATCAATATTTGCTTATAAAAAAATTAACATGGAAGGGAAAATTGTCATAATTCGCAAACTAAAATTAGAATTAGGGAAAATTATAAAATATCTCTTAATTACTTTATATTTGGATGGGGGATTTAAATTTAAATATTAAATTTATTAATAATCTATACAAATTTAAATTTAAATATTAAATTTCAAATGTTGATAACCAAACATTAGTAATTTAAGCAAGAATTACTAATAAAATCTTGTGCTAATTAGCTTCAGATTGACGTCTCGCATCTTTTCTCTACTTGGATGAATTTTTCTTCTAAATCTCTATTATATGTGAATAAGACAAGTTGTGGTGGTTTATTAAATTTTAGCTTTTTAAATTTACAGTGAAACGAATTTAGATAATTTTTTAATTAATAATAAAAATTATAAATCTCTATTTTCATTCCCTTGGCTAAAAATTTCAAACAAATGCACTGCTAATTATAAAAATAAAATATAGTTTAACAACTTTTGAAATAGAAATTTATTCTGCTTTCATTTTTGCTTTGCAACCCAAAAGAATTTTTAACTTATGTTAACTATAAACGATTAAAACTAATAAATAAAATGGCATAAAAAAATTTAAATCCATAAAATTAAAAGATTCCAATATATATAGGATCCAAATCTAATCAATCCTGATGTACTTGGAACAGCAGCAATTGTGAAGATGATGATCCACACATGGTGAGTAGTGTCCTATCACACATTATTGTTTTGTTAAATAGGAGAAACAAAAGCTGAAACCACCATGTTCAATTTTTTGAACAATTAAAAGGACAAATGCTCAGCTCCATATTTTCACAACATGACAACACTACTCATCACTTGGAGATGAGAAGCAATGGTAGCTATAGAGTCCTTACAACAGCAACTAACCATAAACATCACCACAAAAATTACAAATTGGGACAAACATGAACTAAAGCTTCATGTCTTTTTCTGTCCCACTGCCTCAGATCTTGCCATTTGGTACTTCTCTTTGGCAGTGCCATATATCTCTTTTCCTTCTCAATTCAATCTATAAAATCTTGATCTTCGATTAGTTGCCTTTAAAATAATTATGACATAAATTCAATCTCGAAATCAAAAAACAAATCTAATCATAAAGCTTTATCCAATTAATATCACTTCAAACTTTTTTCTAATCTTTTTCTGGTTGGTTGATAACAGATAGAGACGTAGAGTTGAATAATTATTTAATTATTGATAGATTTTTATCAATAATGATGTAATGTAATTAACTCTTAATACAATAAAATTTCAACAGATGCAATAGTGAATGAAATCATATTCTATCCAATACCCACAATGTCTTGCTCCTCCGGTTGTATAAATTGAAACAAGGAACAAAAATCAAAGTATGTACACACCATGTGTGAGCAAATATAAATCAAAGGCAAAGATACACAAAAAGACAATAATGAAAGCAATTGTTACCTGTCATTTTGTGCTTCAAAGCATGTGCCATTGAATTATACCATCATCTCCAGGTCCCTCCTTCCATTCATCCACCTTTCTGTGTCTCTTTGTCTTCAAAGCCACTCTCTCTTTAGTCTTTCTTTTACTTTCCCTTTTCCTTGGTATAACTCAAATGGTAAAATCATCAACAAATGGAAAAATCTGGGTGGTAAAATTAAAAGAAAATCCTCAACCCACAAATGAAAAATATTATGATAATATGCAATTTGGACTGGATCATGTATAGCTGTTTTCTTTCTGATATTAAAGCAAACATATGGCAATCACTTTTTCTTGTTCTTATCTTTTCCATTGAAGAAGATTGAACCTAAGCCAAATAAATTCCCTGATGGAACATTTAACACAGGACTAACGCGGACACCATTGCCGTAAGCTCCATAGTTCTTCTTCAATGGAGGTTTTTGGTAACTGGTTGATGAAGACGATGATTGATGCTTCATGAATGATTGTCTGTGCTGCTTATGATTAGAACTGCTATCTCTTGACAATGGTACCCTCTTTACGCTGCTAGGTACAGACCCAGTAGAGTTGCTTCTGGATAGAAGTGGCAAAGGACATAAGCTCCTTCCATAGCCACTCACACAATTCAAACTGCTACTCCTCTTGAACCGCCAAAATGACTTTGAAGTATGCTTCTCCTCTGGTAATTCATCACTTGCACCCTTCATTTCCTTCATCGACTCTTTCTTGCTTAAAACATCTTCGTTTAAAGCATGCGGTGGAGGCGAAGACTGGTCCAGCTGCTTCGCTGGGGCTGTCTTTTTCTTGATTTCCGTAGGAAGAATCTTTCCATCGGAGAAAAGCTCATCTGCTGATGATGATTCTTGATCGAAGCTCTTACGAGTACAAAAGTCGAAATCGATGCTGCCCAGTGAGTTTGATGGAAGAGGGTGTTGCTCGACAGGAACAATGTCCGAGAGACACAAATCATGAGAAAATGAAATTCTTGGACTAAAACCAGCAGAATTATCTGAACAGAGTTGGATTGCCATGTCTTCAAATTTTCCAAGAAAATAAGAAAAACATTCAAGCCCAATGCTCAAATGGAAGTTTCCACGGATCAAGGTTTTGTTATCAAGAAAGAGATTGGAAAAAACCTGGAAAAACAACAAACGAGTCAATTATAAGGACAAAAGAGGATGTAAGAGAACACCAAATAAAGGATTTGTAAAGGCAATTATGAACTGTGTATAGCAAATTGAAGGATGAAGAAAATGACCTAAAAACAATATATGCAATAAATGGTAATAATCCCAAGTTCCAAAAGATGATTACTAATGGAGATAAGGACCTGTGAAGTGAAAAGTAAATATTGAGATAGAAGTTTGAAGCGGAGATTTTGAGAGACTGAAGAGCTGATGCGAACTGTTGGTGTTTGTTTGTTTGTTTGTTTGAGAGAGAGAGAGAGATAAAAATGGAGAGATGAACAGAGTTTTTAGCATTAAGAACCGGCCAGGGTGGAGTTGGTTATAGGACAATAATAGTCTGCCGCTACATGGAAACAGGTACGCATGTTTCCGTTGACGTGTAAGGTTATGTTACTGACAAATCACGTTTTTAAGAGATCAAAGTTTATCCTTTTTTAATTAATTAGGCAATGATGGTTTATAAATAAATTAATTATGTTATAAAACTAATTGATAAATGACTTAATTAGCAAAATTTTCTAAAAATTAAACAAGGTTAATTAATCGTTTTTTTTACACGAATAAAATTTTAGAATTAAAAAAAATTATATTTAAAAAAAAGAAATGCATGTATTATTTAAATAATAATAATCGAATTTATAATAAATTGAAGTATTAAAAATAATAATTGATTGAGTTATCTTGCAGGACATTTTATTCATTTAGTACACTAAAATTGGAGTCCGCATTTTCATTATAAAAAATGATTTACACAAAATTAGTGTAAAATCAAGCTGTAAAAAGAAGTACTTTGTTTTACATGCATAAAATGGAGGAACAAATTTTCAGTACTAGCGCTGAAGCGAAACTGCCATTGGCTAACTCCTTGAGAAGAGCTTACATGGTAAGAGAGGGTAAATCTCATCCATATGACATGAGGACTGCTGGTGTCTCATTGTAAATCCTCCCACGCTATGAACTTATATGATATCTAAAAAACACATGTCGCATCCAATGGAAATTTTAATTTTTCACAGGGATTAGCTAGGGCGTAGGCCCTTCTTTCTTATCAAACTGTGTAATTTGAGGAAGATAATTGCACATATGGAAATTAAAACAAGCCTGATGGATCACTATTGTTTAACTCGACGCATGCCATTAAACTAGTTTACTAACGCAAACCCTAAAAGTAATGAAATTTAATCATGAATAATGTGGAGTTATGGATGAACCACCTTGACAAAAGGGACCATTATAATTGACAGAATTTGTCTAAATATAGAAAACAGGTGGTAGCACGCCTATGTCAGTAAGACCCCAAGGTCAATATCACGCTGCTACTGCCTGCCAACGCTTGCTAAATTAGTGGCCTTTGTTATTTCTGCATGTCTTCTCAGTTTCATTGGAGAAATATATAGAGATTTGATCACTGCCGGAGATTTGATCACTGCCAGATTTCTGTCTTTGAAATGGAATCAAATTCTGAAAAAGAAATATACTCAAAATTTATTAGAATCCACTAAATAGATCGACACATCAGTAAACAGACCGACCCATCATTGTGTCACTCAGTCCGTGATCAAAGTAGGCCAGACTTTATTTTTATCCGACTATCTTTAATTAATCATGTCTCATGTCATGCAAGATATATATATATACACAGGTAGCTACCATGCAAAATTTTCAGTTCAACCTTATCTCACCACAATTCACAATCTCCACTGATCAGACACTGACCCACTACTTTTGATCAAATTATAATTGTAATAGCATATGATCCCATGCATTCTTTCTTCTTCTTCGTTTTTTAATTTTTGCTTTTAAATTAAGCAACCCAGTTTGCTATTTGATCAATATATATATATACCTTGGCATATATCTTCTGTTCTTTCTTCATCTGTTATCTTTAGAGTCCAATAAATTATGAATATAAATATACACGAAATCCATTTCTAAATACTCTATTAGTGCAACCTTATCTAATTCTTCTTAACTAATCAATACAAAATGTTTGAAGATATTATGAATTGAATTCATAGAAGAAAGAAAAAAACAGTTTAACTGAGGATATGTCCATGATCTAAGGCTAATAATCTTCTGAAATATAGCTTGATTGGGCTGTAAAAGTAGTTGATCTGATTAAGAAACAACAGATGTGAACATAAATTATTTTATGATATCTGTTTCACACATCATAAATAAGATGATGTTTAATTATCTCTACAAATGTCGGTTGTCGTATAAAGACCTAGTACTTTTGCAATAATTGATATGTGTCATATTAGTGGGCAGCATGTCCATGTTTTGGTAGATTAGCAACATTAAACAAACATACATTAATTTTTACTTAAAAAGTCGGAGAGAATCCTTTATAGTTTTTTAAAGCAAAACTACTGGTTGTATAAATAAAATCCTATCAAACAAAAAAATATATCATTTCAAGTAATGAGACTATCCTACCTAATAGTTTTTTTTTATTATTGAAAGGCTGTTTTTGATTAATTATATTGATGGTATAGATTTAATTTTCATGATTGTTTTTTTCCAGTACAGATGATCAAAACTTGAGAGGTTGTCAATGACTTTATTCATAAAAAGATGATTGATGGTCCAACAAAAATGTGGTCCAGGAGAGATTGGAGATATATATGGGACCATACATGGAATACTTTTCAACTTCTATTTCCTCCTTTTCAATTCTTTGCCTTTGATTTCCAATCCAAGCTCAGGACACTTGCCATGTGAGAATTGAGATAGCCCTAAAACAAAGTAAGCAAACTAAAGAGATCGATCTAGAAATATCTTACCCTCTGCTTTGCTCTTTTACTACTACAACCAACATGGCCTTTTGGCACCAGAGATGGATGTTTCTTTCTCTCTTCTCAACTTTCTTGGTAACCAAACAATGGGATCAATCATAATGATGATTCTACGTCCCATGCTTGGACCCAACAAGAGCTAGGGACAAAAGTGATGATCTGCAAGATATATAGGCATAAAGGCAAGAAGAAAAAAGAAGGGCAGTGTTCAGAGATGCCTCAGTGCCTTACAAATAAGCAATAATAGTGGTAGATGTATCCAAACTGATAACCCTAAATTTCCTGCACATCCTGCAAAAGCTAATTTATTTTCGTAATTTTCTGTACATAAGGTGAGATCCTCAACTACTAGTACCAGTAGTTTGTTTGATTTTTGAGAGAGATATTAACGTAATTAAGTTGATCAGTCTGCTATGACGTGAGATTTGTTAATTGAAGATAGAGAGAGGGCTCAGTGAGCTTGAAGCATGCATGAAAAATAATCTTTATTTTTTCTTCTCTTTATTATTTTACTGCCCTAAATGCATGTCTCTGTCCCTTCACAATAATGCAGGCGCTGTCTACTTGCAAAAGCTAAAAGGAAAACTAAAGTGATCAATAGAACGGGTTGAAACCCTAATGATTTTCTTTTCTTAATTTTATTTATATGTTTGATGGCACAATTTCATGATTTTTCATGTTTTCATATGGATACTGATTTAGTGCCTAACCGAGTTGAATATAATAATAATAAAAAAAGAGTCCATGAATATCACCACCACAATTATTGAGTAAAATCTTCTTGTTGTTGACACCGTCTATATTTTGTAGAAGAAGGTAAAATAGAGGACTTTAGAACTTAATGGGAGGAATATTAGGAAAATTTTTATATATTTGACCAATGAAATATTGCTATGGTATAAACGAATCAAACTGTTTGTGAACTATTCGATATTCGATTTGATAACAACTTGATCGGGTTGACTCATTTTCTAAATGAATCGAACTCGATCTCATTTTTTAGCCTTGTTTAATAAACAAGTTGAGTTTGAATTTAGTAGTATTCGATTCATTTATACTCGCAAGTTCGGCTCGTTTTTAAATTTATGAACAAGTTTGCGAGCTGATCACTCGTGAATAGACTTACGAATAAACTTGTGAGCAGACTCTCAACAAACTTGTGAATAGACTGGTTGACCAACATTAATCCCATAACAAACGTTGAAGGAATATGAATGATTGTGACTTCTTTGCAAAAGTCATTAGTTTTGAATTTGAGAAATTTCAATTAAATAAAATTTATTTTATTTAAAGTTTTTTAATGATTTTATAATTTAAATTTTATTTTTAATTTAAATTTATTTATAATTTAAATGGATTTGAATTATATTGAGTTTGTCTATAAAATAATCGAGTTAAAATCCTAGTCTAAATGAGTTTAAATTCGAGTTTTTTGAATTGAGTTTGAGTTGACTCGTTAACGTGATAAACGAGTTTATTATAAATCGAGTTCAAATTTAATATTTATTTTATGAATTGAGTTTGAGGTTATAAATGAAATTCGAGTTTAACTTGAACTTTTAAATTTATTTTTTAATCGAAACTGAACTTATCAAAATTCGACTCGATTTAATTATATCTCTAAATATTATTAATCGTAAAATTTATTGTAGTTTTAGGTTGTTTATTATTTATATACATAACCTTCAAATTCTCGACGAGTGTTAAAATTCTAGTTTTTTTTAGTGAATATTTTTGCTTGATTTTCTAAAATGTTTAAGATTATTTTCTTAACTTAATTAAGTTATTTTTTAAAAAATAAATTTATTAAAAAGTAATTCATTTGAATCAAACAACCATGCATTTGTGTATACTTTCAGAATCAAGCATCCTTTGAATTTGGCTTATTGTTAATTACCTTCAACAACACATTTCTTGTTTCTCAAAAAAAAAAAAAAGAAAAAGAAAAAAGAAAAAGCTTGGTTTGGAGTTTGGTTCATTAGCGAATTGATACTGAACAATTGAGCTGATAAAAACAAGTAAAACAACGAGTGGGCTTCATAATGGGCTGATCAGAAAGTAGAATTTTGTTTAATTAATTAAAAGCCCAATGGACCTTTTCACTTACTAATTAATTCAGAGATTGGTTTGAGTCTATTTTTTTCAAAAAATTTTAGTTTAATAAAAACTAAGACAATAACACTAGATAAATATATGTAAAATTTAATAGGAAAAATAAAATTATTTGTTGTGGCAATTTATAAGCTACATTGTGAAATTGAACTAGAAAATTCATGCATAAAGTTTAAATTTATGGGTCTAATTACAATCGATTTGTGCAACTTATTGATTTTGGATGGCAATTTCATTGCATAGATAGGCGAAAAGCCCGACAGAACAAAGCACAAATTTAAAATTACATGTAATGAAAGAGGACAAAGGTCTTTGCGGCCAAAACAACCCAACGACGATGGCAGAGTCCGTAAAACGACAAGTTTTCATTCAAAATTTTCTTGCACGCAATTGGCTCTTACTTTCTTCGAAATCTTCACTGCACAATGCAACGTTCAAGTTCAACCAAACCAACAACTTAAAAGGGAGAATAGAACCCATTTCATAAGTTTAAGGACAAAAGTATTTGAACTTTCTCTACTTCCTTTTATCTTCAGGTTCTTTTTGACACATTTTCTCTCATCCCAAACAGCCAATTCTCGGATTCAAATAGCTCGGAAATATGCCAAATTGGGAACTTAAGAACTGCTGTCAGCACGACCAGGTCGTCTTCCTGGTCACCATCGGTGTCTTCTCCCTTGTTATCCTCGCGGTAAGCTTCCTTTTTAATTTTTTTGTCATTTTCTATGTTTTCTTTCCCTTGAAGATTATGAGCTTAATTAAGTCAACAAAGTCAAAAAACTTTTTCCTATTGGGTGTTCTTTTTGTTGCCAGATTTACAGTGCTGTAGTTCTAATCAGTTAAATCGTGTTGCAAAACCTTTTAGGTTCGATCTGCAGTCACATTGTTTACTGTTGTGGAGAAAATTTATTTGTTTCGAGCTTTATATATATAGCGAAACTAGGATAGAGGGTACCATCGTAGGATTTGTGCAAATTCACAACATAATTAAAAGGGTTGAGACGGATGGGTAGCGGCGATCATAGAGCATTGAAATCATGATAACAGCAATAGATTAAGATGGAAGATTTTGGGCTAAGTTGAAAGTTGTTTGCTGTGTTTTACATCAGTAAGCATTTTCCATTTTCGCCTGCGCTCCCAAGATAAGGATTCATGTCGCTGGAAGCATTAATTTAATTAAGATGGTTGCGAGTTTAGCTTTAAATTACGAATCATACTATTGCTATTTAGTTCGGTATATTAATTGTAGTGTGTTTAGTGGCATCAAGACTTTGTTTGCTTTTCTTCTCATCTAATGTTTAGTTTTGGTCTTTTTGTTGGCTGTAGCTATGGAGGACAATACTAATGACGCCTTTTAAGCTTATCACTGTATTTTTGCATGAAGCAAGTCATGCAATTGCGTGTAAACTCACGTGCGGTCAGGTAATAAGTTCTTGCTTCTCTCGAGAAATTCATTGATGGGACAGAGAAAGAATGAATATGCTTTCAAATCAGTAATCCACTTGATTGCAAAACATTGTAGTTTAATCCTTAATGGAAAATATCAATAGACAACTTGAACAAAGCATGCTACATTTGCTTTCTTTTTTGGTTATGAAACATTGCTTCCCTTAAAGTTGACTAATTGTTTAAGTGCGGTTTTAATGGACTATGATATGCTTATCCATTAAAGTGGATTTCCTGGAATGGTATTGGCGTAAATGGGGGTTCCTTTGAAATTTGCTTCAGATATTCCAGTTATGAGGTTTAGAGGCATGCTAAGCATCTAATTTGTCACTTTTCCCCTTAGTCACTAGCAAGGGAGATCTTGAAAATTTTGACCACTTAACGTTATGGACTTGACGGTTCTTTCTGGTCATCGACCAATGCACAATCTGATACAAACTTGACTTTTTTTGGTTAAGAATATACTCTACATAACAGAGATGTGCAGTGCAAAGTGATGCCCCTTTACGGCAGAATAACACATGTACTTTTGTCATGTCATTTCAAATTTTCGTGTCAGATAGATTATGCCATATCTTAGATTGTGTTGACAGCCAGCATAAAACTTTGTCATTTCTCACTATTAGCTTGGGATTAAGTCTTATTAGTTGTTGTGTTTTTATTTATTGAAGTGAAATGTAAACAAAGCACTTGCCCTCACTGCTACTCTTTTTCTGGAAAAGAATGAGAGATTTTTTTTTTTCATCATAAATTCAAATATCAATCTTTTGTCTGTTTCAGCGTGATTAACTTCCAGAGGTTAAAAAAAAAAAAAAAAATCAGAGGTCTGAAGCATAGTTCTTCACAACTTATGTAGTTGTAAACTAGTTTATTTAGTAATCGTTCTGCCTGGTTGCAAATATTGTCTCGTTGACTTCTGAATGTTTATTTGTAATGATAATTTTTTTCAGCAAGCAAATGGATGGATTTACAATATTCTCAATATCTAAACTATACTAGGAGTGATGTTGCTGAACTGTGAACTGCTAACATGCCAATGCACGTTAAGTATTCTCTGTCTGGGGAATGATCAATTACCATCATTCTCAAACAATGTAATATGCAGGTGGAGGGGATTCAGGTTCATGCAAATGAAGGTGGGGTGACACAAACACGGGGTGGTGTATATTGGTTGATCTTGCCTGCCGGATGTAATTCTCTTCTGCCCTTGAAAACTAGATTTTTAATTAGTGTTTTCTTAGCATGGCTATGGGACAGGGAAAGACAAGGGCGTGACTATTGGCTTTTGTTTGAAGTAAGAATCCAGAGATAGCTCAGAGTATATCATGCGTGTCTCTGTTGTGCATACATGTGTTTATGCATGAGAGATAGCTGTTGGCTGGTTCTCCTCCATCTCTTCTACTGGAAGCATAGTTTTTATTGCTTTTCTGTGTTTAAAACTGTAGGCCTATTCCAATTCCATCCTAACCATCATCGCTCTATATAAAAATGACAAAGCACACCAGACATTGCAGTGCTCTTAATTATGTCCTGTTCACAGTGTAATATACTTTTAATTGCCATTCTGGAGGTTCTTAAACAATAGTGTCATATAATATTCCATGAGTTCGAGTTTTGTATTGTTTCCCTAACATGCCATTCTGATTTTAAATTAAAATCCTATCCTTCTGTATAGATGTCCAATACTACTCCTTAATGACATTTGTAACATATAATCGCTTTTTTGAATCCAGATCTTGGTTCATCATTTTGGGGAATGGCTTTGATACTTGCATCCACAAATCTCACTACTGCAAGAATAGCAGCAGGTTGTCTTGCTGTTGCTTTGCTGGTAGTGCTCTTTGTTGCTAAAAATGTAAGTTAAGAGTAATAATAATAGTAATAATATATTTCCTTTTCCTAACATATGCTCTAACTTTTTGCTGATATTGTTCTTTAGTGGTAAATTAATATTCATTTCAAGGGGATTTATCAAGCTTTAAGGTTCTACTAATTTTACTGACTACATTATTTTTCAACAGTGGACACTTCGAGGTCTTTGTATCGGTGAGTTCTATTATGATTTTCTGGCTCTTTTTTTGTTACCAGTTTCATTGTATGTTTGAATTCTCACATCTTGTATGTTTACAATGAAAATTATCAGGATTCATTATTTTCCTTGCTATTATTTGGCTATTGCAAGAAACAACAAAAGTACGGATTCTTCGATATGTCATTCTCTTCATTGGTATAAAATCTTATTTAACCATATCTTCCTATTCTATTCTTAACTTGCTTCTGTAGAATAGTCTCTTTGCTAAATTGAGTATAAAAGTAATGTAATTTGCATCCAATATATCATTGCAGGAGTAATGAACAGTCTGTTCTCAGTTTATGGTAGACATTCTTCGTTCTTCTTTGCTGCCTTATTATTATTTGGTCAAATGGGCTGCTACATTAAAGTTATTGAATTCCTAATCACAAATAATTGGCAGATATTTATGATGATCTAATATCTAGAAGAGTCCACTCTAGTGATGCTGAGAAGTTTGCAGAAATTTGCCCCTGTCCTTGTAATGGTGTTGGTTGGGGAATTATTTGGTGAGTTTTTGTCAGAGTTCATCTATGATCTGTAGAAATGGTAATGCAATCTATGATTTTTGTTTCTGACACTCTTAAACATGATGACTGTTTGCAGGGGAATGATATCATTTATTTTTCTATGTGGTTCTATATATCTTGGACTTCTCATCTTATCTTGAGGTACAATCTACTAAACTATGGAAAATGAATCTGACCATGCTTTGTATAATAACATTCCCTTGATTGGCTTCCAGGTTCAGAATCAGGATCAAATATTTTCTTGATGAAATGGAGGGGCGTCTGTGTACTATTCACAATTGGCACCTTTTATCTCTTGCTTTCTTCACTTGTGTGAAACGTTGTCATTTTGATTCAACAGATGCTCAGTAGAGCTTTTTCCTGTGTAGTTTGAGACATGGCTCATTCTTTTAGCCCTTTTTATTTGGGGTATTTTAACAAACAATCTATGATTCATTTGTACAGACACACCAATTTACTGAATTTCAATGTACAATCCATTTACTGGCGGTGCTATTACATTTGACCGGCTTAGGTGGATTCACTTTAAATTCAAGATACAATAGTAATGGTGAAATTCACTTGTTTATACCCTAATTTCTTTTCTTATCATATTCATATCCAGCACAATTTATCAAATTATTACATTTTTATCCGTATTTATTTCTTTTTATTAATCAAATAAACGTCGCAACTCTCCTAAATAACTTTAAGATTTGAGTAACATTATTGGAATTGTATAAATTGGGTTCAGATTAACCTAGCTAATATCAAAAACTAATTAACATTGAATTTAATCACATCTAAAATATTGTTGCTTTTCCAAAAGTCACTTTCTTTGGACTCCAAGTCAAACCTCGCCAATTGATATATGGGAGACCTTCGACAGTTACGGGCCATAATCGATCTGATTCGAAATTGTTACTTGGAGCCGCTATCCTGAAAATGTCACTGGTTTAAGTACATAGGCAGACGTTGCTCTCTACCCATCTTCCCACCTCCCTTTATTCGCCGGGCTGCAACAATTTTCCGCTTAGTTTCAGGTAATCATATCTCCTATCTTTTGAAGTCGTCTGAAGTTAGACGCATTTCAGCACTCAAAACAGCTGCCTACCACATGTTTGACAATATGTTAGTGAGAAAACAGTAGCTCCCACTTATGATTTTCATTGCTTCAGAAAATTATGCAGGTCCAAGTAGTAGGATATCTGTATTTGCGGGACTTGGTGAATTTTTAATGAAACAATTTATACTCACATATTTGTGTTATTAATTTAGTTCAGTTTTAGTGGGATTGTTGTTCAATTATTCTGCTTCTTTTTGGTACTTTCTTCCTTTTCTTAGGGGCGTATATCATAGATGGAAACTCAAGGTCAAGGGGAAGTGTGTTCACCTGAAATTCTTGCTTATATGGAACTTGCACTAGAACAGGTAATTCATTAACCTTGCTAGTAGGAAAAAGATCAGATTAAAATCTTGAGATACTTCCGCAGTTTTCGTAATCTTCATGAGCAGACTTGATTGATATCAGGAAACCTGTATACCAATTCTCCACCTATATATCTATAAAAAGATGAGGTGTCTACTAAATTATTTTTGAAATTTGACAAGGCTAAGTTAACCTCTAGCTGAAGGAAGATGGAAATCAAGGGAAGTATTTTAGTTCCATATTATCCTAGATGCGTGGTATATGACTGTAGTGCTTTGTTATTATGGGCAGGAGTCATATTATGTAGGTGCTACTTGTTACTCCTGGCATGCTAAGAAAATGTTTTTTTCTGCTTAAAGCAAGTGAAATGTATGTTGATCCTTTTAGCATGTTTTCAATTTAATTTGTTGCTTTGGATTTTAAACTTGTTTTACTTTGATGTATTATCTGTTTGTCGTAGGGCAGGCAAAACATGCTTTGGATTGTCTTGAAGTGCCAGTGGGGTAGGCTCTTTTCTATTGTAATACTACTTTGTAATTTTCAGTAGGATGAGCAAGTTGAGGTTTAGGTTGAGGCTTCTGCATCTTTACTAAGATATGCAAAGACACTTCCTTTGAAAAGTTTTTGGTACAAATGCAATGTAATTTTCTGCTGTTATAATGACCGGCTTTGTTTTGTCTAAGATGCTTAATATTTGCATTTACCCATTCCAGAAAAATGAATTTGCTTCTTCTTGTGTGAAGATTTTTTCTTTAATAATTATAGTATTTGGGCAGTTCTTCATTTCATAATAAAATATTTTTCTTATTGACCAGTTGTGTGATGGTTGAAAGTGGGAAAGTAATTGCATCTGGAAGAAACCGAACCACAGAGACAAGAAATGTAAGTTGATGCATCATTTCTCTCATCCATTGATCTAACTCTTCTAACATCCTTTAATGATGTTCTATGAATAGTTTCATCACTTGAGCTCCTCTGAACTATGTTGGTTTTCTGTGTGAATACATGAATGTTTTGTTCTTCACAGAATCCTATAATGTATTTGACCTAGTAATACCTTGTAATTTACTTGCTACTTGAACACATAATCTGACCTTTATTCAAGGGAAACTGAACCTCCAGTTCTCCTGAAAATTGCAATATAACTGTAAATTTGGAAAATCAAGTAATAATAGACAGAATTTATAAGTAATCATACTATAAAATCCTTACTTTTACAACTTATGAGTTTCTACTTTAATTTGTTGTGGCAGGCTACAAGACATGCAGAAATGGAAGCAATAGATGTTCTTCTCGAGCAGTGGCAGAAAACTGGACTTTCAGTGTCAGAAGTTGCTGAAAAGTTTTCAAAATGCACTCTCTATGTTACATGTGAACCATGTATAATGTGTGCTGCAGCTTTGTCTATTCTTGGTATCTGCTTGTTTTCAAATGATAATTCCCTGTTACTTCTCTTCTAATTTTATTTACTAGTCTAGTTAATAACTTGTTCTGTTGTTCCCTTTCTTAGGTATAAAGGAAGTATATTACGGCTGTGCAAATGATAAATTTGGAGGCTGTGGGTCAATATTGTCTTTGCATTCAAGCAGCAATCAACCGCATGATAGGTATGCCTTGTTTATAGATTCTGAATAACTACAAGCATAAGAAGGAAATTGCAAATGGCATGTGAGGATATAGGACCTTAGTATTTAACTAAATTCAACAAAATCAAGGGGATGTCCGTCTCACGTTTCTGAGAAACAAAGTAAGCCAGTGATAGTGTATCATTCTTAAGATTCTATAATGTGGCTTAGATTTAGAATGCTTTTATCTTCAATATGAAAATAACATTTCAGATCGGTCCATTTATACTATTTTTACTAAAGAAAAGTAACAAAACACAATCAGGGGAAATATGGATTACTCTTGGGTCAAGAGCCTGGACAGATCATTGGGTCTAGGCCATCTCTTAAAACAGCAAAGAGCAAGCACAGTTGAACAAGAAGACAACTTAAGAATGAGAAATGCTTAATCATATGCAGTTGTTGTTGTCTCATGTACTTGTATCTTCAATGGCTTTAACGCCAGTAATTATACAATTATTTCCTTTAGTTTCATGACTGTGTGGTTATCGAAACCGGTCAAAAATAACCTTTTTGGTTATCAACAATTTTATAACTGTAGATAGTAGCAAAAGGATCGAATCCACATGGAATTGATACTTACCTATTTTCCTTATCAAGACCAAGTAAACAACTGAAAGTAAATAAAAGGGGGTTTTGAGATTGATGAATTAAACTACTACGGAAAGCAATAAAGTAAAGCAAATAACAAAAGTAAAGAAGATTCGGATATGAAAAAAGCTCTAGTTGAAGAATTGGATCCACTTCAGTTGTTAGGATTGATCATTGACACTTAGGTTCATTTGTTTGAATCAATAAATTAGTTATGGAGATGGAAGACGCTTCTCACCACCATAGCCCTTCTTAATCATAAATTAATTAGGAAACGTCTTCTAATTAATTACTAATCAACAAGTTGTCAAGGAACGTCCTTGGGCCTTTGGCATTTAACAACTGTCAATTGCATTAAGAAATAGAGACACCTAATTCTAGCTACCCAAACGCATGTTGATATTGCTAGATCATGCAATTTTCTTAGTTTTTACACCAAGAGTTACTTGTGTTTGAATAATTCAAGCAATTACGGACTTAAAACTATACAAACTAACAAATTATTTCTTTGCAATCAAGAATCAATGGGCCCTATTGATCTTGTAGCATATAATATTTGTTATTTTTTCACAATAGAGATTACAATCTATGAGAGACAGTATCTAAACAGGAAGGAAAATCAAGCCTATGATTATACAATCCCTAAGATTAAGCAACTGACCCATCTATCAATATTTACTTCCTATATTAACATATTTACTTTCTATAACTTATAACACTCCCCCTCAAGTTGGATCATAAATATTAATTATGCCCAACTTGTTACATATATAATCAACTCGAGTCCCATTCAGAGCTTTAGTGAAAATATCTCCTAATTGTTCTTCAGTTCGAATATGTCCTGTTGATATTATCTTTTGTTGGACCTTTTCACGAATAAAATGACAATCAATCTCGATGTGTTTAGTCCTCTCGTGAAATACTGGGTTGGAGGCATCATCCACATATACTACAAGCAGAATTACTCCATTATCAGAATTTCTATAAAACACTGAGTGATCACACTTACTCATCTTCATTCCAAATTGTTGGACCACCTCACTAAACCTACCAAACCATGTCCGAGGACTCTGTTTCAAGCCATAAAGGGATTTTCGAAGTTTACAAATCTTACCTGACTCCCCCTGAGCAACAAAACCAGGTGGTTGCTCAATATAAACCTCCTCCTGAAGATCACCATGAAGAAAAGCATTTTTAATATCCAATTGATGCAAAGGCCAATCATGAGTTGCCGCCAAGGAAATAAACAATCGGACAGATGCGAGCTTGGCAACTGGGGAGAATGTATCAGAATAGTCAACTCCATAAGTTTGTGCATAACCTTTGGCCACTAAACGGGCCTTGAGGCGAGCAATAGATCCATCAGGGTTTACTTTCACTGCAAACACCCATTTGCACCCAATAGCCCGCTTTCCTGAGGGCAAGGACATAAACTCCCAAGTACCATTAGTGTCAAGGGCCATCATTTCCTCTTCCATTGCAGCACGCCAACCAGGATGGGACAAAGCCTCAATAACAGTTTTGGGAATTGAAATAGAATCTAAAGCAGTGATAAAACAACGAGAAGAGGAGGATAATTGATCATAAGAGACACAAGATGAAATAGGATAAGTGCAAGTACGTTTACCTTTGCGAAGAGCAATGGGCAAATTCAAATCAGACAGTGAAGGATCAGTGGGAGCAGGATCGGTCGACGAAGAAGCGGGTAGCGGAACGGAGTCAGAGTCCTCTAAGCGTCTGGAATACACATGAAAGATGGAAGGGCGACCTGGCACATGAGCGAAAGGTGTAGGAGTAGTCTGAGGAGACAGAGAGCGAACAGTGTATAACAAGAGGTCATCTTCCTCCTCCTGGGTGTTATAAATAGATGATGGCAGAAAAAACGGAGTGGACT
Organism: Manihot esculenta; assembly: GCF_001659605.2. Lineage (NCBI taxonomy): Eukaryota > Viridiplantae > Streptophyta > Magnoliopsida > Malpighiales > Euphorbiaceae > Manihot > Manihot esculenta. The sequence continues at coordinate 5,296,375 of NC_035162.2, read as the reverse complement.
CAAAGAATGTTACATCCGCAGACACAAGATACCGATTCAGATCAGAAGAAAAACAACGATACCCTTTCTGACGTCGAGAGTAGCCAAGGAAGACACATTTGAGTGATTTGGGATCCAATTTAGTAACCTGTGGACGAACATCACGAACAAAACAAGTACAACCAAAGATACGTGGCTCAATAGGAAACAAAGATTTAGTGGAAAACAAAATGTTATAAGGGATATCACCATGAAGGATGGAGGAAGGCATGGGATTGATCAAAAAACAAGCAGTGGATACAGTATCAGCCCAAAAACATTTAGGTACCTTCATTTGGAATAAGAGGGCTCTGGCTACTTCAAGAAGATGTCGATTTTTTCTTTCAGCAACTCCATTTTGTGAAGGAGTGGCAATACAAGAGGACTGATGAAGAATCCCTTTTTGTAACAAACAAGATTGAAATTCCCCAGAGAGATACTCTTTAGCATTATCACTTTGCAATATACGGATGGAAGTATTGAATTGGGTTTGGATTTCAGCATAAAATGCATAAAAAATAGAAAATATTTCTGAACGACTCTTCATTAAAAATAACCAAGTAGTACGAGAGAAATCATCAACAAAAGTAACAAAATACTTAAAGCCAGACTTAGACACAACAGGACAAGGACCCCAAACATCTGAATGGACTAACTCAAAGGGGGACGAAGCCCGTTTATTGACTCGAGACAATGTAGGTAAACGATGATGTTTGACAAATTGACAAGACTCACAATCTAGAATAGACAAAGAATGAAACTCTGGGTATAACTTCTTCAAAGCCGAGAGAGAAGGATGTCCCAAACGACAATGAACATCAAAAGGTGTTAAACGCGTGGAGCATACTAGAGATCGAGGAAGTCGAGATAGTTGCTGATCCAAGACGTAAAGACCCTCTGACTCACTCCCTCTATCAATAATCTGCTTCGTCGAAAGATCCTGAAGAACACAGTGATCAGGAAAGAATGAAACACAATAATTCAATGCACGAGTGAGTTTACTCACGGAAAGCAAATTAAATGCAAACTTAGGGAGACATAAAACAGAGGATACAGAAAGAGAAGGAGTTAAGTTGACATGACCAGAACCCATGACAGAAGATTTAGTGCCATCAGTAAGAGTAACATAAGAAGGTGATGTATGAGACTTAAGATTGGACAAAAGGATAGAATTACCTGACATATGATCGGTAGCACCAGAATCAATAATCCATTTGGAGAATGAAGACACAAGACATGCAGTAGAGTTACTTGACTCGGCAATTGCAGTGATAGAGGAGGAATTAGAGGATTTTAGAAATGCCTGGTATTGGATGAATTGTGCATACTCGTCTGCAGATATCAAAATTCCATGATCGGAAGATCCATTCAATTTGTGTTCCGTGATTTTAGTCATCATAGGAATCACATCAGTTACGGTGGTGGTTTTAACTTCAGCCATAAGGACAACCAACCCAAAACGATAACAACAAAAGAAACACAGAATCAAAAAACAGTACCCGGCGTGAACAGTACCGATGAACAGTACCGATGAACAATACCTATGAACAATGTCGATGAACAGTACCCGAATATGAATAGTACCTAAAACACCTCCACCCAATACCCGAATGGCAAACAAACTTCAGATCTGACAAGTGGACGGTGTGGCGACTCTAACGACGGTGAGATCCAAATGTTACCCTTTATGGGTAACCCAAATGAACAGAGCCCTAAGTCTCAAAAAAAAAAAAATTTAAAACTTGACGAGAGAGAGAAAAATTAAATCTCTGCGAGAAAGACTCTGATACCATGTAGAAATATAATATTTGTTATTTTCTCACAATAGAGATTACAATCTATTTATACATGAGAGACAGTATCTAAACATGAAGGAAAATCAAGCCTATGATTATATAATCCCTAAGATTAAGCAACTGATCCATCTATCAATATTTACTTCCTATATTAACATATTTACTTCCTATAACTTATAACAGATCTAAACCACAAAGCAACAATGGAATTAAGCATGAAATTGCATAAATATTGAAAAACAAAAGATAAACAATGTATGTTCAGATCTCCCAATCCATAAAACAACCGAAGTTTCACCTAACCTTCAACTAGAAAAAAAGGTTTCAGCAACTCATGGCTGAAACAAAATCAAAAATAAAGAAAGAGATGAAGAAGAGATATGGCCACTTGCAATCCCGTATGTATGTCCAAGAGAGAGTAGAAAAAGCATGGGGAGGCTCCTTATGTGTCTTTTTGTAATTGAAAGTGTTGCTCTAGGTCTCCTTGATGAGGTGGAGCCTTCTTTTGAATTTTGAATTTTGAATTTTGATTACTTGGGGGGCAAGTATGTCTTGATTACTTGGGGGGTAAGTATGTCTTCTTGAGATTTGGCTTCCTAAACAAGCTAAATTTTGAATTCTGAATTTTGAATGTGTATCTTCTTGAGATTTGACTTCTTGAAAAAGGGAAAAGTTTCTTGAAGATTTGAAATTTGAATTTCAAATTACTCTGCTTAATGTACTTTCCTTATTTACCACTTTCCTTATTTATCTTCACTTCAGCTGCAACTTGACTTGGGCAACAAGCTTATTCTCCTTTGTCCCTTTTTAGGCAGTTTTAAGAGCATTTTCACCAAATTACCTCTTTACACCATTTTCTGCAAAATAAGATCAAAACCACAGAATTAAGCAGAAAAAGTGTAAATTAATATTAATAACAATATGATAAAATGATCTAAATTTGGTTCTATCAAATACCCCCACACCTAGCCTTTTGCTTGTCCTCAAGCAAATAAACTTAGTCAAACAAGCTCTCTTTGCTACTTGATCCTTTATTTCCACTTAAGTTCTTACTCTAGACCCCTACTTTGAAGCATTGCAGTGAAGAGTGTATGCACCAAGATTACTCTCCTTCTTTCCTTGTCTCCCTTTATCTACCATGGCCAGTATTTGTTTTCCTCAAGAGAGATATTACCAATGCACATGTTCTTGTTCAATTAAGACTTTTTCTAGCTCTCAGAGTGATTTGCCTTTACCTTGAAGCACTTATTCAGCCTTTTGCACTTTATTCTTGCTTGAAAAAGTCACCAACTTTTTGACGCGAAGGTACATATTTGTGATACCTACCCCCAGTTACTCAGTTGGTCACCTGTCCAAGTGGCTACTAGCTCTGTTTATAGTCTTTTGACCATTGGAACAGTTTTCAATTTGTGCTTTTGAAGTCTAGCATTTGCTGAATTTCTTATTCTCAATGAATAAGGCAAATCAACACCAATTGCTAAAATAAGTCATATTTCATTATTCACACATCTTTATTATTCTCTCCAATAAGCACTGTCATATATTTTTCACCATGGCAAGTTCAAATATTCAATTCAAAAGGAAATTCTCAAAGATGAATACAACTCACTGCAATTGATTCAACTTAGGTTTAAAGAGTCATCACATCAATTAAGTCATAGAAAGAAAGCTCATTCAACATAGCCTATGTGTTTGAGTAAAGCATGCCAAAACAGAAAAAAGAAAAAAAACTGTGGCTACATGTGTGTGCATTAAAAGCAAAAATAACAAAAATGAAAAATGTGTGCAAATTAAAAAAAATTAAAGCTAAAAAGAACTTAAAATAAAAATTCAGAGATATGCACCCCCACACCTAATTCATGCATTGTCCTTAATGTATTGGAAATATTAAAGTTCAAAGGAAACTGAGTACTCCCCTGGTGTGGTTTGTGTGGTGCGAAACACTAAGCAAACTGAGAAGGATGATTCAGTGGAACTCCTTCCACTACTTGCACTGTGAACCCTTCATAGTATGGTTTCAGGTATGGTTCATCCCAAACATCATGTCTTGCACTCTTCTTTATTTTGTCTACGTGCCATGGTTCATCAGTTTGGGCATGAAAGATTTGTTCATAGAAGCCATTCTCTTCAGATTCTGGAAGTTGTTGCATGGGGAGCTTCTGATTAGGTAGATAAGGGTCTGTCTGCGTTGGGTTTCTGGCTGAACTGGATTCCACATGCTCCATTGGTGTGGGCGATTTGACTTCATCTTTTAGAAGGGGGACGGGCGGTCCACTGCTCAACTGCGTTTGGTCACAGTCCATCTGCTGAAGGTAGCAAACTTTTGCTTTCAGTTTTGGCTCCCTTTGGCTTCCTTCATCTTTTTGGCTAGTCTCCCTTGGAGTTTGTTTCACAGCATCTAGCAATGGTATGTTGATCTCTACTTTCCTGAAGATCTCAAGGATCTCTCTTTCTTCTTTTTCTTTTTGTGATTTTTCAAACCTTTTTGGAAATGGAGGTGGAATCTTGAAACTTACTTGCTGATTTGTGTTCTGTTGGTGTACTGGTGCTGTTTGCCCAGCCTGTTTGGACAAACAGTTTTTCGGCTATTTTTCTTCAGCAGCTTGTCTTTGCACTTGTGAACTTCCATCATCAGTCTTGACATCTTGAAGCTCTTTCCCACTTCTTAACATGATTGCACTTACATTTTGCCTGGGATTAGTTTCAGTTTGGGAAGGTAACTTACCTTGGGATTCAAGCTTGCTCACTGAGGTGGCTATTTGACCCATTTGTTGTTGGAGGCTTTGCACAGAATTTGCCAATGTCTTCATCATCTCCTCAAGGTGCATATTGGAACTTGGAGGTGCTGGACTTCTTTGATAGTTCTGGTGGTTGTTAGCCCTAGCATAGCTAAAGTTCGGATGGTCCCTCCAACCTGGATCTACTTGTTGGTCATCCTTATGAAGTGTAGGACATTGATCAGTTGGGTGTCCTACATGTGCACATATCCCACATGGTCTTACTCGCTGAAGTTGTTGAGCTTGTTGAGCTTGACCTATAACAAGACTTTTCACAGCAGAGGTTAGTTCAGAAATTTGAGAAGTGAGAACAGATGTACTTATCTCATTGACTCCTCTTTGCAGTTGCTTTTCATCTCCATATTATCTAGATGATGCTGCAAGTGTTGAAATCAACACTCTGATTGCTTGAGGGGTTCTATCTCCAATTGAACCTCCACATGCTACATCAATGAATTTCCTTTCGGATGGTAGCAAACCTCCATAGAAGAATTCTATGAGTGATTTATCTGAAATGTCATGTTGAGGACAGCTTGTACTCAATCTCTTAAATCTTTCCCAATAATCATACAAATCCTCAATTTCTTTTTGTTTAATACCACTAATCTCTCTTCTTATGCCTATGGCTTTAGAAGTTGAGAAATATTTATTCAGAAAAGCTCTAACCATACCATCTCAAGAAGTGATTGATCCAGGTGGTAAGTAAAATAACCAATCTTTGGCATAATCATCAAGTGAGAATGGGAATGCTCTCAGTTTTACATGCTCTTCAGATATGTCTTGCGGCCTCATGGATGAACATACAATGTGAAATTCTTTTAAGTGCTTATGTGAATTTTCATTCTCCAAACCTCTAAATTTAGGTAGTAGATGTATCAAACCTGTTTTGAGCTCAAAATGGGCTGTCAAAGGTGGGTAAGTGATGCACCATAGTGTTTGATCATCCACAGGGGCTACCAACTCTCTCAGTGTTCTTTCTCTTGATTTTGGTGCCCTTTGTGGCTCAATTTCAGCATATACAGCAGGTTCAGAAGGTCTTTGGACTGGTGCAGCAGGTTGCACATGAAATTCTGCCATCTCAGCGGCTGTTTGGGCAAACACAGCAATGTTCTGTGCTATTTCTTCAGTTGCTGGTTCTGTTTCAGCAGTTTATGTTGCTGGTTCTGTTTGAACAGCAACTTTAGGTTCTGTTATGGCAGATTCAGTGTGTGCTGTCCAAGGGACAGCAGCTTCAGCAGGTTGCTGTTCTTGGACAGCAGCAGGTGGTTCAGCTGGGGTTGTCTTTCGGATAGCAGCAGTTGCAGCAGTTTGGACAGCAACAGGGGATGCAGAAGGTGGACAGCAGTTGCTGTCTCTGTTTTCAGCAGCTTGGACAGCAACAAATTCTGGACGTTTGACAGCAGGTGCTGCAGAATTTTCTTCAGCAAAAGTGTGTTGTGCAGCAGTGTTTATGGTTGCCTTTTGGACAGTAGCTAGTTCTGTTTCTCGGAACAACAAGTTTAACAGCAGATTCAGCTTTGATTTCAGCAGCAGGTGGACAAGATTGTTCTGGTTTTTAGACAACAGTCTTGACAGTAGGTGTAGAAGGTGATTGTTCAGCAGCATTGTTGAGGGTGGCTTTGAGGCTTGGTTCCTCGACTTGACTTGCTTTCCAAGTCGCTTGATTGTACGCTTAATTTCTAGATCGTAAGGCAGAGTTTCCTTGCATCCAGTCCTGTTTATGAAAGAAAAATAAATCAGTTAAATTAACTCCTCGGCAACGGCGCTAATTTTTTACTGTGCGGTTGTTGAAACCGGTCAAAAATAACCTTTTTGGTTATCAACAATTTTACAACTGTAGATAGTGGCAAAAGGATCGAATCCACAGGGAATTGATACTTACCTATTTTTCTTATCAAGACCAAGTAAACAACTGAAAGTAAATAAAAGGGGGGTTTTGAGATTGATGAATTAAACTACTACGGAAAGCAATAAAGTAAAGCAAATAACAAAAGTAAAGAAGATTCGAATATGAGAAGCTCTAGTTGAAGAATTGGATCCACTTCAGTTATTGGGATTGATCATTGACACTTAGGTTCCTTTGTTTGATTCAATAAATTAGTTATGGAGATGGAAGACGCTTCTCACCACCATATCCCTCCTTAATCATAAATTAATTAGGGAACGTCCTCTAATTAATTACTAATTAACAAGTTGTTAAGGAACGTCCTTGGGCCTTTGGCATCTAACAACTGTCAATTGCATTAAGAAATAGAGAGACCTAATTCTAGCTACCCAAACGCATTGTGATATTGCTAGATCATGCAATTTCCTTAGTTTTTACATCAAGAGTTACTTGTGTTTAAATAATCCAAGTAATTACGGACTTAAAACTATCAAAACTAACAAATTATTTCTTTACAATCAAGAATCAATGGGCCCTATTGATCTAAACCACAAAGTAACAATGGAATTAAGCGTGAAATTGCATAAATATTGAAAAACAAAAGATAAACAATGTATGTTCAGACCTCCCAATCCATAAAATAATCAAAGTTTCACCTAATTTTCAACTAGAAAAAAAGGTTTCAGCCACTCATGGCTAAAACAAAACCAAAAATAAAGAAAGAGATGTAGAAGAGATGTGGTCACTTGCAATCCCGTATGTGTGTCCAAGGGAGAGTAGAAAAAGCATGGGGAGGCTCCTTATGTGTCTTTTTATAGTTGAAGGTGTTGCCCTAGGTCTCCTTGATGATGTGAAGCCTTCTTTTGAATTTTGAACTTTGAATCTTGATTACTTGGGAGGCAAGTATGTCTTGATTACTTGGGGGGCAAGTATGTCTTGATTACTTGGGGGGCAAGTATGTCTTGATTACTTGGGGGGCAAGTATGTCTTGATTACTTGGGGGGCAAGTATGTCTTGATTACTTGGGGGGCAAGTATGTCTTCTTGAGATTTGGCTTCCTAAACAAGCTGAATTTTGAATTCTGAATTTTGAATGTGCATCTTCCTGAGATTTGGCTTCTTGAATAAGGGAAATGTTTTTTGAAGATTTGAAATTTGAATTTCAAATTACTCTGCTGAATGTACTTTCCTTATTTAGCACTTTCCTTATTTAACACTTTCCTTATTTATCTTCACTTCAGCTGCAACTTGACTTGGGCAACAAGCTTATTCTCCTTTGTCCCTTTTTAGGCAGTTTTAAGAGCATTTTCATCAAATTACCTCTTTATACCATTTTCTGCAAAATAAGATCAAAACCACAGAATTAGAATTAAGCAGAAAAAGTGTGATAAAATTGTCTAAATTTGGTTCTATCATTTCATCATATATCATTGCAATATGTGAATCACTTCCTGCTTGCAGATTATTATGTCTGAAGGAAAATATTATATTTTTCTTATTGATTTCTCTTAGTAGAATATGAGGTTGTTATTAGTTGTTCATTTCCTGGATTGTCTAGTTCCTGATGCAAGGATGTGCAATCAATAGGTAGAGATTTCAATTAAAGTGCATCGTCCATTATCATGCATGATACAATTCAGGTCAACTCTTAATTTATCGTTTATGTTGATAGTGGGGAAGTTGCGCAAGGAAAGGGTTTCAAATGTATTGGGGGAGTAATGGCGTCTGAAGCAGTCTCCCTGTTGCGATGTTTCTATGAGCAAGGGAACCCTAATGGTAAGTAATTTCATTGATTCGGGGAAAATGCCATTATTTCTTTTGATGATTTCCTTCTTTTTCATTTTTCCTTTCTACTAATGCGTGTTTACCCCCCTTTTTTTCAGCTCCAAAGCCTCACAGGCCAGTGACTCTCCAGCCAGCAGATCACTAATACCTTTCATGCTGTCTATAGTCATGATTGAGGAGTAATTGGATAATGAAGAATAGTCATTATATCGTTATACTTGAAAATTAGGCAGACGACTGTTTAAGTGCAGCGGCATTGTAAAATGTTTGTTAGAAATTGAGAAATACTGGCAAAAGTTTTCGGAATTTAGCTCTCTTTTATCCTTTTTGCCCAACATAAGCAAAAATCATTATCTTTCCAATTGAGGAAAATGAGGATGTACCATACATTATAGAAGCTGATGGAAGCTTGGAGAAAAATTTAAAATGTAGTAACAATACTTTTATCAAACTAAAGATAAAAATTGAGTAATTTTATTAATACAAAGACTTGATTTGCTTCCCTGCTGGAGAGAACCACTAGCTATATTAAAAGAAAATAACAGGAAGGAAAAGGGTCATGAGAGATGGAACCGAGCGTCTAGCGGTTGCAAAAGCATCAATAGAATTGAATGGATGTCATTCCCTTCCATCTTCATCACGTTCTTTTGGTTAGTGCCTATTTAGATATGAGCAGTTGTATAAATTGAGGCCCTCGCTAATCTGAATACGTGTTTCAAAAGCCCTTGCAACTGGGGTTCATGGCTCGGGCTGGTTTTCCTGGAAGAAGCCCTCGCGTAGGGTAGATGGTGACTTTAAGCAATGCCATTTGGGTGAGAAGAAAAACTAATAATGAGATTGTATGTAAAAAAGGAGTTGGATCGTTATATAGAGATCCAGCAACATCTCTCTAATATTTCTGTAAGTAGAAAATTATTAAAGGGGAAGTTGAGCACGATATATCAAATTTATTATTTGTTTTATGCATGCAGCCCAACTAATTTAATTGGTTAATAAATCCAGACTATAGCATACCTGAAACAGCAGCTATAGCTACTTTTATTATTTGGGGCCATATGTCACTGGGAGTAAAGCCTTTCAATTTTTCTCAAAGACTTGCAGTATTCCCAGCATATATCTAATTAATAGTAGTAATAGCCTGGACTGGAACACTGGAAGCCCTTGAGGGAAATTGGAATCTCTCCATTGATATCCCCTACACCTGCTTGGAGGGCCATTCTAAACTTCAAAACGTTTTATTAGGTTATATATATAGGAACTTAATTCTTTTGTTTCCCTAGGTTCGATGGGTTGGCCACTACATATTTTAAATAAGTAGGTGGAATTTTACTTGCAGTCTAAGCTACAGTTTGCAAAGAATAAAACTATCACCTTGGATATGGACAAATTGCATCCTTCAAGAGTCAATTAATATCCCAATTTTCTATGCGAAATTCAACTTCCCTGGCTGAATTGTTCATTTGTATATAAATCTACAAGCAAGAAAAAGGTTAGAATCTACACTTGAGTGAAGAATAATTTAGAGGAGAGGGGAATCATTATATTAACCTTTGGAATATATCGAGAAAATGGAAGAGGGGAAGCATTGGCATGCACATGTAATCTTTCTATGTGTGTTAATTGGAGGGGAAACAAGAATTTTCCAACTGTCTTGAAAAATAAATCCTGCATAAAGACGCAAAAAGAAGTGAACTCAACTTTCCTTTCAAATCATGAGAGCTGTAATTTGCATATGATTAAGCATCCTTAATGAAATTAGTTACTCTATTGCAGAAAGAGGAGTGAAAGGTAAACTTATCATCAAACTAGCTGGCTAGGCTTATACATGCTTCTCTCTTGAAAGCTGTTCTGTGACTTCTGTTATTGCATATTATGAACTTAATTATGTGAGCAGAAGTAGAGGCAAATTTTCTACCTCTTTAATATAAGGGTCCTTTTTTTTCTTTTTTTAATCAGATATATGAATTTCACTTATCTCATTATAATTATTGTGGGTTAGTCTACGTAGAATGGGCTTAAATAAATATTTTTCTATTATTAATATTTATATATATAATTGATTAAGTAATAAATAAATAATTTAAATACAAGACCTGAAAAAAATTGCAGCTTTCATAGGAGGATGATACTCGAGTGATATCTTAGTAGGACTCCCACTAAAACATGCTTGTACACTGAGTTTTTCCTAGGAATTAACTAACATGCAACTTCGATTTCTGCAGACATTTGCGTTCTCCCATAATAGATAATAGTTAATATGCATGCATGCAATTGCAATTCATGACACAAGTGCATCACAAACGAATCCAGATAGCAACAAAGAATAGTGTATCATGCATGATTCTCTTTTGCTGATGGTGATGAAAGAAAACTACTTATAAACTTATTATTGGTGGGATGGAGTAAGCCTTCAATCCCCTTCAAAGGCTCCCAAAATTCTTAGATAAATCTTATGATTAGCCTGGAATATTGGAAGCCTTTGAGGGAGATTGGAACTTCTCCTTCTTCATTAATTCTCTCGGGTACAGCAAGGCCCTTATGTCTTTCTACGTATAAGCTTAATTTACTGGGTTTATATAATAATCCATCTGCTTAATTACTAAGAAAAAAGTTGATCGAATCCCGCCACTGCACTCTGTATATTTATCATCTGATTCTCCACTTCCATCTTTTTATCTTTTAGGTTCGATTCGTTCGCCATCATATCAGGATTTTAATTTGTCTGAAAAAAATAATTTGTATTAAAAAATTATTTTGTTATGGTAGTCAATCTCTAACTAGTCCAGAGTGCAAGAAATATTTGGCCAAGCTTTGAAATGGTTTGGATATTGCAAGGTGTCCACTTTGCGAAATTGACACACGTGTTTCAGGAGGTCCAATTATTCCTCACTTACCAAACGTGACTAAACTGTTTACCTTTCAGAAGTTCATTACGCTTGGTCTATACCTTCCCTTCCCTTCTCAACCTTCAATAATTGCCATGGTTAAAATAAAATTCCATGGTTCCTGCATTAGTACAGTCAAGCACAAACTCATGCACGTATTCGCCAACGCATACAACAAATATGAGATGGTTATGGTTTTTACCTTTATTTGGTATAAAGGTAAAGCTACCGTCCTACACAAGGAAGAGATGGCGTGCAGAGACTCGGAATTTAGGACTGTACAATCCAATTCCTATTGCCAGGTGGGTTTACCGGCTCTCGTGTTTTGATAGTGAAAATTAGGGGTGTGCATCGGTCGGTTCGGTTCGGTACCGAATCGAATCGGCCAAAACCGATTTAACTGAATTTTTTCAAATTGTAGACCGAACCGAACCAAATAAGATAAAAAACCGAATTAAACCGAACCAAATTGGTTCAGTTCGGTTCGGTTCGAAATCGGTTTTTGATCTTTTTCTCTAATTTCATTGAATTATATTATAATTTGGGCAAGAATTGATTTGAATCTAATCCAATCAATCAATCATAAAATCCAATCAATTAATCACAAAATCCAAATTAATCAACATCCTCTAACCTAATATACTTAATCAAATATAATAGTTAAATTATAAAATAATTCATAACAACATCAAAATATAACAGTAAGTAATTTACCACGATTGTGCAAGGGAGAGATGCGAGCGACGGCCATCAGGGAGAGATTCAAGCTGCGAGCGACAGCTGTGAGAGAGAGACGCAAGCCGTGAGCGATGGCCGCGACCACGATTGTGTAAGGGAGAGATGTGAGTGACGGCCATCAGAAAGAGATTCAAGCTGCAAGCGACAGCCGTGAGAGAGAGACGCAAGCCGCGAGCGATGGCCGCGAGAGAGAGACGCGAAAGATGGAGAGAAGAGACTCTGGCTTTGGCGAGTGGGTGGGTGAGTGGCTACGGGACTGGCGACTGGGTGGGTGGGTGGCTGTGGCTGCGGCACTGAAGACGCGAAGGATGGAGAGAAGAGACTCTGGCTGGCTTTGGCAAGTGGGTGGGTGGCTGCGGGACTGGCTACTGGGTGGGTGGATGGTCGTGGCTGCGGGACTGAACTGAAGGACGTGAACGGAGAAGGGTCGAGAATGGTGAGGAGTCTCCCGGCCGTCTGAGACTGAGGTTTGAGAGAGAGGGAGGTAGGTGGGACTTGGAAAGTGCCGATTGCAAAGTGAAAGTGATATAATAACCCTATCATAAAACGCAGCGTTTAAAGTTAATTCGGTCGGTTCGGTTCAACCAAATTATTTTGTCTCCAAAACCGAACCGAACCGATCAACCCGAAATTTTTAAAAATTAAAATCGAACCGAACCAATTTTATTTTAAAACCGAACCAAATTATTAAATTAAATCGGTTCGATCGGTTATTTCGGTTCTAACCGAAAAATGCTCACCCCTAGTGAAAATAGATTTACGTTCATGGGAAAAAAAATCAACTGCATAAATATTAGAAGCTATAATTTACAATTTTTGGCAGTCTAGCGTTAATAATATATCACGCCCATTATATATCCAAATCATCATCTGGATCCTCATCAGAATCTGGCATCTCATCATCTGAGTCACGAAAGTATATTATCTCACCCTCACCAGAGGCCTCATTTTTTTGAGGATTCCCAGTTGAAACAAGCGTGGCCCCATTTTTGTTTTCTGTGATAGATCTTCGACCATCATAAATTTGTATGGGTTTCCCATTTCCTATAGCACGCAAAAGAAAGGTTTTCAATATAAAAAAAACACCACAGGCACATTGACATTCACATTCACTAATAGAAAGGGGTAAAAAGTCAAATCTTTATTTGTTTTACACACCTTGGTGCTCAAAAGGGAGTACAACCTTAGCCCTTTCAGTCTGCTCCTTCTCTGACAGCTGTAGGCTAAACTGTACCTGTTGAAAGAAGCAACGATTCAAATAAAAGGAATGAACACATGAAAAATTAGTATCTGTTTGCTTTTTTTTTTATCTGAGATGATTCATGCATCATCAGTGTCCAAGTTAGTGCGCCAGTTCATTGCTTGAGAAGTTTGGTATTAACCATGTTCGTATAGATGATGAATGTCTGCATAATTGTGCCCGGAGAAGTATGTTATGTAGCATGTGAGAGAGAGTGAAAAGAGAAACTACTACTGACCTTTGGCAAAAGGCCTTGATTAATAGTTCCATCTTCAGGTGAAACAGGTGTAAAATTGATTCCTGACTGCTCAATATGAAATTCTTCACACTAACAGCAGAACAAAGAGAAAAATGTTAAAGCACTTTGCCGTACAATTGATACTATGCACAGACAGAGGGAGAGAGAGGGTCACCATCATGCGTACACGCCCATTTCGGCGCTTGAATCTGACATTAAGCTTTCCTTTCCCGAAATTCTGTTTCAACATAAAAATATTTTCCAAATCCCATCTCTGCCCCCTAGCAGATTGATTTAGTGGTTCCACATTGGCTACCATAGAGGAGATATATTCTACAGAAGATGTCACCCTCACTTCATGAAGGTCCGAATGTAGCAACCAATAGATGCAAGATACTTGATCTGCAACCAAGAAAAGATAGTGAACTGCATTTCAAAGTTGACCTCAAATCATACATTCAATGAACTGCATTTCATCATTCACTCCAAATATAACAGCTTGCATTTGCAGCCAGGAAAAAGGCAGCAGCAGATAATAGTGAAAGGAGAAAAACAATCAGAATCCCCGCAAACAGTTAAGAGTAAATCTAAGAAGAGCATAAAAATGTAATACCATGGCTACGAAGGTTGCTTAGAAGTCCTGCAACTCTTGACATAGGAGCGTGTCTTAACATTGCATTTACCTGGTTAAATTTGTGAAGACCACATTAGGTCATTAGAAGATGCATAGGGGAAAAAACTTGAGAAATCTTAAGCAAGGAAATACCAATACCTAATTAATTTTTCGATCGTCGTAGAGGTAATACATTTTGCAGTTGTTAATTTTTCTTATTCCAATAATCTTTCAAAGCAAAGGCAATCTTTTACTAGTGTAATTCATCATTTTGAAGTCACAATGTATTTCAATTGAAAAAAAAAACACGCATACACACACAAAGTCACATGTCTGCCAAGTAATAGTATGCTCAACATTGACATACACTCCTAAATCACACAAGTTCTCTCTCCCTCTCTCTCTCTCTCACACACACACACACACAAACAGAGAGCATCTATCTACCACTTGTCTAGAAGGCATATAGAAGTATTCTTCAACAATTTCTGATTCTGATAGGAATAAAATATTCCAAACTTGTTCTAGGACTATAAAAACACAAAGGAAGCAAGCACCTACATCCACTTCTGCACATAAGAATATATCCATAAATTTCTTAGCATTAATGTAGGACACTAGACAACAACAGTTGTCTGAAAAATGCCTATCCATGCAAGTTCTTTCAGAACATATTGGCATAGACAGGAAAAAGAAATTGGCAAATTGTAGTATACTCCCAGTGCACAAAAAACAGTGCACCTTACACTCACAGAAAGTTATTTTCCCTGAAATATGGGAAGTTGGTCCTATATTTATTAAAGATGGAGATGTGAATTGGGAGCAATAAATAATTTCCCAAAACCTCCTAGCACCACCTTGAGAAAAGATGACACTATATACAATGAGGCTTCCACATTACCACGAAAACACTTGCTCCTGAAGTATGTTCAGTACATGAAGGGAATTTTCCACACGTGAAACCTGTGAAGTCACAAGACTCTTAAAAAGAATTGATAAACAACCAAGCCACATGCCTATCCATAAGAATAAGGAATGTGACTACACATCCAAAGAAATAGTTTACAAGAATAAACACCTTATCACACCAGCTGACTTGCTTTAACCTCATTTCAGCTTCATAATGATGGCATTAGCCTAGTTCACACATGATAAAATATAGATAACAATAATAACCATCAGTAGCAGAATTACCGAGTCTATGGCAACTGAAAGATGAACTTTGCCTTGTCCAACCAATCCTGCAGGCACGATGCCCACACAAAAATTACTACAGGAGGAAACAACAATTTACAAGTTGTCCAAATTAAGCTACAGGTTTTCACATATAAATCACCTTTCCCCGATTCAAGAATTAAAGAGTATAAGTTGTCCAAATCCCTCACATCCTTACAAAGGTGGGTCATGCAAGAAGCTTCATCTGATGTATCCACTAGATTTCCAGAGTCCACAAGTTTATCCTTCCACCCGAGGGGATCCGTATAACAATCCAAAATCCGCAACCTATAACAGACAGTTAAGTTCACAGGTCTCCGTACATAAGTTTATTCCAACAGAAAACAATAACAATAAAATTCACATATTCTGCAAATATACACAATAGTAAAACTCCAGAACATACACCCTCAGCTAAAGATTTAATCAAGAGTGAAAGTCATTTATGTTAAATTTAGCACCTTAAGTAAATTTGAAAATATATACAGCCATGTGCACTACGTTTCCTATCCAAGGAAAACAAAGGAACAAAAAGAGAAAAGCTTTAAAATAAATAACGGTATACGCAATAGAGGAGGTTTATAAATTTCCCACATTTTCTTTTCCATTCCTTCACTAAGTGAATAAGAAGAAAGATTGAAATACATAAGCTACTTAAATTCAAAGCTTTACCATTTATGAGAGGAAGAAACATCTACTCCTCTCCTCTTCAGCAAGTCTACATAAAACGACGGGCTTCGTGTAAATGCAACAACTACAACGCCCCTGTATCAGACAGAGAAGACATGTATTAGAGGAGTATCACTCCAGGGAGAAAGGAATGAAAAATTTGGACTTACCGAGACTGGGATTTTCCGGCCAAAATAAAGGAGGACAATTGGGAGAGCACGTGAGCGAAGACGTCAAACCCGAACGGAGAATCAATAGCATCTCTTATAGTGAGAGCTGGTGCATGCTCTCCTTCAAGAGCACCATCTCGAAGGTTTCTGCAAATTGATTCCGCCATTAATGGCGATTTTTGGGAACTTGGAGGAGTCTGGCTTTGGAGCAGAAACCCTCGTTTAGGGCTTTGGAGTAGGTTTGAGCACTTTGCAGTTAAGTCCTTGAGGTTTTGTATTAACACCAAAATGCCCTATGTTTTGCATAAATGTTTTTCCCTTTTTAGGCGTTTTCTTAAAATTATGGTAGTATTATTAGATAGTAGGGTTTCAAGATCTGGTAATACAAGTTTAGATATGAAGAATGAATTTCGATTACTTAATACTAAAATCATAATTATTTAATAAAAATAAGTTAAAAGAATTTATGTAATATTAAGCAAGGGTGGAAGAGTAAAAATATTATTCTTATGAAAAATAAATAAATGAATTTTTTATACACATAAATAAAAAAGTTAGAGCTAAGATTTCAAATACATTGAAATTGCTTTTAAAAAAATATTTTCATTTTTATATTTTCTCATATTAATTGCTTTAATAATTCAATATTTATTTTTAATAATAAAAATAAGAGCATAATTACTTTGGAACTCGCGTATACACGACTGTATTACTTTGCTAAATAAATGTATTGTAACCGATGAAATTAAAATTTTATTACAAGGTCTGATAGAATTTATTATGGAGGCAAAAAGCAGTAAATCACTATTAAAGTCAAGGTCAAGGTCTTTGTAATGAATTCTAATAATCAAAGACCAAAACTAAGATGCCAAAATGAAATCACAACTAGAAATCAATTAAAAGGAAAGCTAACGTTCATCTAATCCATTTAATTAGTAATTAATAAAGAAATAGATTATTTTCAAAATAATGAATAAAATAAAATAAAATAGAGAAAATTTTGAAGGGGAAAGCGACGCCGTGTGAAGTCACATGATTATCGTGGGGGTTGAGGGTCCCACTTCCATACAATACAGAAAGGTACGGAACCGATTTTACAACCGGGCAATCTCCACCGACCCATACTCCCCTCTCTAAAATTTTAACGGTGAAGTGTCGGTTATCTTCGTCACAAAAAAACAAAGGGGATTCCGTTATGGCGTGGTACGCATCGTATCGAGAGCCACAAATGTAATGCCGTTTCTCGCGATGCAACCAACCAGACTGTCAAGTTGCGAAAACTCACGTTTGCACTTTCCTTCTCCTTTATCTATCAACCATTTTAAAAAGGGGCATTTCATTTAATGTTACAGTGGTAGTTAGTAGTTTTATGCCACGTTGCAAGGTTTTCGTCTTTATATTAAAACTAATCAGCTTTTAATTAGCGGTACTAAACTTTTTTTTTCCCTTTTTTGTATAAAATTATTTAGCTCACACACGTAAATTCACAAATTAACTGTGAGTTAAAAGTGATTGAGATTATTAAAATTATCTTTAGAAATGAGATGTAAATTTTAATTTTAGTTAAAACGGCAAGAAAGTCATATTTAGAAAATCAATAATGCAGTTTATTTTTTATTTTTTATTTTTTTAATATTTAAAGAGGGTTGAAGAATACAGAGATGGTGGAAAAGGAAGGAAATTTCGTGTGAAGAAAGTACGTTACGAAGGAAGGAAAGGCTTTATTGGCTTGAGAGATAAAGAAGAAACGGAAGAAAACTGTGTAGTCAGATCGGACCCCACAGCAGTTCTCTTCTCTATCTTCTCCCTCACTCAAGTCTCTCTCCGTAGCCTCTCTCTCTCTCTCTGTCAACTTGTTTCCCTCTCTCTTCATACCCTTTCAAACTCATCAAAATTCAGCCATTACATATACCCTTTTGCCTTCTCTCCATGGCCATTGCATATCCTTCTCTCATATCTGCATTGCTTTTCACTTAAATCTCTGGCGTTTTTACCAATGGATGCTGAGTTCAACCACCACTCTCACCATGGACCACTTCTCAGACTCAGATGCTCAGTTCAGAAGTATGATTGGGGCAAAACAGGCACGGATTCCCAAGTTGCTAGGCTATTTTCCTTGAATTCTGGGTCTAAAATTGAAGTTGACAGGCCCTATGCGGAGCTTTGGATGGGAACCCACGAGTCTGGACCGTCTTTTCTGCTGGATGCTGGGATGGAAAATGGGGCTTCAATTGGGTCTCAATGTATAACCCTGAAAGAGTGGATTGCCAAGAACCCTAATGTTCTTGGAGACAAGGTTTTTAATAAGTGGGGTTCTGATCTCCCTTTCTTGTTCAAGGTACATAATTCTCTTTTTATTTGTGTGAGGACGTGAATTTGTGTTTTTGTAATTATTCGCTCTTCTTTTTTCTTTTTGTTTTTTCAATAATTTTAATCATGGGCTTGTGAATTTTGATGTATAACTTCTGGATGTCCGTCCCTAGTGGAGTGTATGCTTTTGGGAACTGGAAGCAATAGATGCTTCTGACCGTCAATCGCAGAATTGGCCGCTCTAATTTTCCAAGTTAGGATGGCCTAAAGGCTAAGGTTTTATACGATCTTTTAACTATTATAAGTCCCATTTCCTGTACTGTCTTTTTGAGTATAATAAGGTAATAGGTCATTCTATTTACTTTCAGTCTTTCCTTTTTTGGTTCAGTAAAAATTTAATTTATGGAGTCAATTTCAAAATTTTAGTAAGATTTCATCTTCACGGCGATTGCTAATAGTGGAACATTTGATCAGATGTTTTATTATTATTATTATTATTATTTTAATTCTCAATAAGATATGTAAAATTCATCATATGATCAATCAGTTTTCTGGATTTTTCATTTTGGAAGTTTATGGGACTGGTGAGATCTCAAGGATTTGATTTATGGAGTTGTCTTGATGTTCACTATTTGTTGTCTTTTCAAGGTACTTTCTGTGGCAAAAGCATTGTCGATTCAGGCTCACCCTGATAAAGAATTGGCCAAAATGCTGCACAAGTTGCAGCCAGATGTCTACAAGGATGATAATCATAAGCCTGAAATGGCTTTGGCCATAACTGAGTTCGAGGCTCTTTGTGGTTTTATCAGTCTTAAGGTGGTTTCACTGACCTGCATAACTCAGTTACTTGCATTTACATACTTCGGTATTATTTTTGGTGATTATCTCATTTGTTTATTTTTTTTAGGTCTAAAAAGGATTAAAGTTCATCTTAATAAAAGTGATTCTTATACTTACTATATGAAAGATAAAACTCTCTTTTTTAACTGATATTATTATGTGCTTCATGGAGATTGTTAATGCTTTTCCTGTGAATTTATTTTACCAGCTCATTAATTTACCAGGAAAAAATTGATGTATCTTTTCAGGAACTCAAAGGTGTACTTCATAATGTTCCTGAGATTGTAGAACTGATTGGCAGAACAGAAGCAAACCAAGTTTTAAATATGAATGAGCAGGATGGAGAGGAGAAAGTAAAATCACTTCTGAGATCAATTTTTACCCAACTCATGTCGGCTGGCAAAGAGATAACAACTAAAGTAATATCAAAATTGAAATCTCGACTACACATGGAAAGCCAGGTAAGTGGAAATTTCTTGCTTAATGCTGGTATATTTATAGGGTAATCTGAAAGTTGTGATTGACATATATATAATCTGGACGTTGCATCTTGTAAGGTGTATGTTGTCTCCATGGTGAACATCTAACACTGGGGTAGGTAGATTATGAATTTGATAGTAGAGTTATAAGCATTGCACTGTTAAATGTTTTGATTTTTGATAGGTGATAAATCTACTTCTTTAAAAAATATGGAATGGCTGCTTCAATTTTCTGTAGTGGGGGTGTCCATATCTTGAAATATTCATTTTTATTTAATAAGGAGATGGTTAGTTGTATGCTTCCTCCTATTTTATTGGCCTTCCTTTGATTTTAATCTGGGTCTTTACATACTGCATCAGGTGAGGGAGTTGGCAGATAAGGAATGGCTGGTCTTGAAGTTGGAAAAGCAATATCCAGCTGATATTGGCATTATATCAGCCTTCTTTTTCAACTATGTGAAGCTTAATCCCGGTGAAGCATTGTATCTTGGGGCTAATGAACCCCATGCATATCTATATGGGGACTGTATTGAATGCATGGCAACATCAGATAACGTTGTGCGGGCTGGCCTTACTCCCAAGCATCGGGATATCCAAACACTGTGTTCCATGCTCACATACAAACAGGTGAGGAAATCATTCACATATTAAGGTTTTCTTTTTCATTTTCCTCCTATAAGAGTGGATATATGTGTTTCGTAGGTTTAGTTTGATATTTATTTTGTACCGGCCTTAGTTCCTCCGTTGAATTGCAATCTCAGTGTGAATGGGACCTAGCCAAGAGCTGCTATTATATTGCATTCCAACAGGCTATGCTCTTTTTTGTCCTGGGTAATTCAAATTTTTAAGATCAATGGCGTGATGCTTTACAAACTAGGAAAATTCAGGAATATCTCTTATTAGAATATTTGATAAATAGACATGTAGATTGGAGGAGTGATTCTTCGCAATGAGCAATTGGCACTTGAATATTTGTGTTTTTTTTTTTTGGAGGGGGGAGGGGGGGAGGCTGCGGGTTTGGGTGGTGGTTGTGGATGGAGTTGGTAAAGAAAACGAAACTCCTGCAGAGGAAGAAGAAACACAAGGTTAAGGTTGCCCCAACTACCTGCTATATTCTTTCATGAGCGTGTTAGAGGTGATTTTTTTTATCTACAGGCCCTTGCCTTGATCATCCATGCTTGTAAAGTTTTATTTAAAACCTGGTCCCCAAATTGTAGTTGATCTGCTTTGCTTGTCTTATTTACGCCCCCCCCTCTCTCTCTCTCAATTGACCAAGGTATAGGTGTTAATAAATCAAAGGTTACAGATAGGGATGTTCTTGCATTGGTGCATGTTATGTATATATGTTGATGCCTCTATGTGCAGAAAACAATGAAAGTGAATAGATGAAAAGAATGCAGTATAATGCACTGAAGTTTTGCTTTCTGATTGTGATGCAGGGCTTCCCTGAAATCCTTAAAGGATTTCCTCTGAGTCCGTATATAACAAGGTACCTCCCACCTTTTGATGAATTTGAGGTTGATAGCTGTATTCTTCCTAGGGGAGCATCAACAGTGTTCCCTGCAGTCCCAGGTCCTTCCATATTTGTGATCACAGCTGGGGAGGGAAGAATGCGCACCGCATCATCCAAAGAGGTTGTTAGTGAAGGAGATGTCCTGTTTGCACCTGCCAACATTGAGATTACCATAACAACTGCGTCTGAGCTGCATCTGTATAGGGCTGGCGTGAATAGCAGGTTCTTCCATATCTTGTGAGGGGGGAGTCAGAGCAGCTCTCAGTTTAGGTCGGTGATTTTCAATTAATTTTGCATGCCTCATGCTTTGTTCTGTCAACTTCTTTTATATTCATTTATGTACTATAATGTGATACTATAGATTGCATGTAAATGAAATGAAATATAGTAAAGTTACAGCGGGTAGAATCGCACCATTCTTAATACCCTGCGAGCTTCTCTTCTTCCCCATCCATACTTCATTGTCTATTATTGAACATGATAATAACGATGCTCCCTTGAGAAATTTAAGCGATTATCATTAGTGAGATTCACACCCTATCCTCCTCACACTAGTGGAATAGACCTTACACCAGTCGAAAGGAAATTCAAGCTCAGATTAAACCATTAAACCAGTTTATTCTTGGTCAATGCCTGGATACACAAGTTTCAGAGGAAATTACCAAAATGGCAAGCTAATCATGGATGAGTTCTTTCGAATGACATAAGATCTTATCTGCTCAAACCATTCAACCAGGAGAGAATAACTTTTGCGCCTTCCTCCCAGGAGCAATCTAACATCATGTCATGGGCAACTCCTTCAACACAGACTGGTGATACCCCATAGAATCTTCCTGTTTCTTGAAGTCCTTCGGCGTCCTGAAAATTTTTTAAGTTATTACTCTTGTGGTTTGAGGCAACAATATTGATCCAAAAAATTGAGAAAAAATATATTATAGTGGTTCATGTGCCATGGGATTTGAACAGCTCTGTATATTTCTGTACTCACTGAATATCTTCAAATAAAATTTCATTCGGAAAAACAATGGCATGGCTAAAATACATGGCCATCAACGCAGTAAAGAATTTAAAAATTTTAGTAATAATTACACAAGTTAGACATGATTACCACTATGAAGTCATCACTTGCTCCCACCACAAGGATTTCCATGCAAGATTTTGGCACTGAAGGTACTGGAAGTGATGCATTCAGCTTCCGGAGATCAAACAATGGCATCCTTGAACTTTCTCTCATTAGTTCCTGGTAACTGATAGGAAATTCATCCAAGTTTTCATATTCGAAAAAAAAAAACAAGCCTTTGATCGACATGCAGTCAAATAAAATTACAAGTTAAGCATTTTGAAACATTTATGCGGACAAAATATAGGAATCAGCCTTTGAATGAAATATGTAATATGAGATGACAGTCAAAATAATGGTCTGGGATCAACAAACATAATTTCCAGAAATCAAACAGCGGTTTCATGGTGAAGGACTGACATCATAACTTGCATCAGTAACACCATTATCAATTAAATTTTCCAGCTTATTTACTTCCAAGTTAACTCTTATTCAAGAATCACTGATTTTATAAAGCATTCTGGTCCTGCTATGACCACATTATGCATATATTGGCTCCCAAAATTTTAAATTGGGCATCATTTTAGCTCAGATAGTACGAGTTTGTAATTTGGAATGCCAGTTGACTTGCATTGCATTTTCTTATTCAATTTTGTGATGAAAAGCCTCATTTGGAACCAAGGATTTCTTAAGAACTTTATCCAATTGATTTCTTTTTTAATAATTTTTTTATTTGAAATAAAAGAATCCAATGCTTTTTAACTTAAAAATTTTTCATTTTACTAAAAGTTGAAGTCTTGCATGATTTTACAAGAATTCCTTAACTGTTCACGAGCATCGCTATTTCTTAAAGAGCCAATGAACTAACCGCATCACCAGATGATCCTCCATTGTTGATGTGAAAAATGTTTCCCTACAAAGAGAAAGATCAGTTTGAAAAGCTTTAGCTGCCAAGCTGCGTGTCACCTGCACATAGTCCAAATGGATTTTACTTAGTTATTAGTCATATTAAAAAAGGGAAGGCTTTTTCTTCAAGCTTGAGAGTGCAAAGCAAAAGAAAAGCAGACAATATTAATCAATTAAGAGATGAGATGATAACATTTTTCTTTAAGATGCACACAGAATTAAAAATTCTACAGTAAGTTTTTACAGATTAAACAAAGCATCAAGGATGTTAAATCATTCTGAAGAACTAGAATATGCAGCTGACAAATCCTAATGTCAGAAACTGAAATCAGAACTGTGCTCTAGGTGAGTGACAAAGGGCAATCAGAAAGAGGATGCTAATCTAGGGTTCATAATCCATTCCATGTCCCAAGATGCATGAAGGAATAAAGAGCTATGAGATTCTTCCTCAGAGTCTAACATGACTACCTTAAAAGCAGCAATAGGCTTGGAAAAGAGATACCGCCACACTAACCCACTGCATAGAGAAGCAAAACTTCAGTTCAGGCTAATTAGAATTCAACTAAAGGAACATATATCCTTTGATATTTCATGAATTTACCTATTACCCGAAGGAGGTACAGAACAGACAAGCACAGCTCCAGCGAGAACAGGGTACAGCTTCTTCATTTCTAAAATTTAGCCCATTTGGAATAAGAACAAAGTCAGCATAGGGTGAAGCTGTACATTTTCAAAACAATAAAATAGTCTATATTACTCTCATTTATATTAAAGCTCTTAAACCTGCAAGCTCAAGCTTGTAGGTGAGGGCCAAACATAGGTTCAGTATCCTTACCAAAAGAGATTTGCACCTCACAGCTAACCCCTTTAGGAAGGGCTTTGTCCAAATAAATTGAAGCATAATTAACATTTTTTTGGTTCTTGACAATATATGCTAATGAACAAAGTGGTTCAATGCATCCGTTACAATAATTTTAGACTGTTGACATGAAGGTTACCTATCAATTTTTCGTTCCTAATATTTGCAATATAGTACTGAATGATTAGCCCCCCAAATGAATGTCCAAGCAACACTGGTGGCAACTTGAGATTTTTCTGGATGAAGTGAGCAACGTCACCTGCATGTGTCTACTGCAGAATTTGTATGTGAACAAGATAAAAGAATAATTTAAGAATTTTCAACTATATGAAGCAGAATATCTAGAAAATAGAATAGAAGACGGAAAAATTAATCAAACTAGGCCACTTAAAGGTTTTTTCTTCCAGTGAAGAGCCAAAATACCTGTAGAGAACCAGCAAAAGAACCAACAGGTCCATCACTTTCACCCTGTAGATAATTGGAAAAGGAGTGCCAAGTCAGTTACACATTAACAGCTTAAAATATTCCAGTACTCAAGCTAACATATCTTGGCACCACTGTTCAGAGATAACAACCTTAAAGTGTTATGATAAGAAGAAAATGCTTATGGCTTTTTCAAAAGGAAGTTGTTAAATAAATGGCATACATTCACATGCCAAAGTCCAGACAATTACAGTATGCAATTTTTTTAAATATAAATTAAAGAAAATATTCTATTAAGGAAAAGGAAAATAATTAAAGAATGTTAAAACGAACTTATACAGTCTAAACAAAGATACTTCTCTTGCTTTATTGGAGTTTATTGGAAGGACTGTATTTTCTTCAAACCCAGTAAATCCATCCAAGAAGCAGATGAAATGTGAAAGAAAAAGTTTAAGCCCATGTTTAGAATTAAAAATTTCACAAGAATTCAATTCAATTTATTTCTTTTCTATCAATTTTCTTATTTGGAATGGAAGAATTCATTTCTTTTTAACTACAAAATTTTCATTTTCAAAGAAAATAAATCATGCCAAATAGAGGGTTGATTTTGATCATCAAATTGATTATTTATTTTTTCAGTAGAATTATATACAGAAAGATATTCATACAATGGAGAAATAACAATAATAAAGCTGCATTCCGTCTAAATTTTCATTTGAAGAACAGAAGAAAGCCTTACAGCAGAAAAGCTGATTATCAAAACTAAATATTAATGAATCAGAAAGGATCAACAACAAGAAGGAAAAGAGAAATTTTCTGCTTTGCTTCCCAAGTTTTTATGTGGTCAGGTCTATCCTCACAGAACCTTGACATCAGCTCATATACTCCCATCTAAATGGACTTCTATTTACTTTCTCAAGATCCCAATTATGAAGGAAGACTTAAATTACCACAAATATCTCTCAATACCGCTAAATTATCAACACGAAGCCAAACAATAAACAGAGAAAGAGGAAAGCAACAAGAAATAGGAGTCATATATTGAAAACAAGAAAAAAAATTAGTATCAAAATCAATCAAGGCCGAAACACAGAAATGGAGCAAATAAACATGATAATGATAAATGTAAATAAGAATTGAACAGCCATTTAGCAAAATATACAAACAGATAAATGACCTGACCCAACAGGCTAAGGGCGTAGCAATCATAGCCACAGCTTGAAAAGAAAGGGAACCAGTGCTCAGCCCAGCACCAAGCCGCATGATAACTTCCATGAACAAAAACCAGAGGTGGGTTTTCACTGCTTCTCTTATCTGTGTCCGTATTACTATTGCCTACTGTACCCTTTTGCTCAATCACCTCTATGTTCAACCCAGAAGGAAGCTGGTGGAAGAAACGAGTCTGCGCCTGCTTTAACTCGTAGGGAATCCTCATTTTGTGGGATTTGTTGAGAACAGCAAGGGGCTTTATGGTAATTCTACGGGATGAGAGATTTGGCTGGAAGATAGAGATAAGAGAAGCAGCCATTGCTGTCAAGAATCAAGCTCAGCTAACTCACCCAGTTTCACTCATAGATAATTATCTTTATTTTATTATTTCTTGTTGCCTAAAAGGTAACAACCGTAAATTCAAAAAAAAAAAAAAGGTAAACCGTAAAAATTTTAATTAAACTTTTTTTTTTTATCGATTTTCAGATTTAAGATGACAAATTCAATTGTTTTCTTCAAAACTTCATTTTAAAAGCGACAATACTCATGCATAATTATGCATAGTTCTATAAATTTTTTATTAACTTATTTCCTTACAAATGATTTTTTAACAAAATGCCTACTTTGCTTATCAAGTAAAAAACATCTGTAAGTTTGTTTTTTAATGTATTTATAGTAAGGTATATAATTCATTTTATTATTTTGGATTAAACTTAATCTAGACATAAATTTTTCAAAATTGAAAGGTTACATGTTTGAGTTCAGCTCATGTAAGAAAGCCTCTTGCAAAGATAGCCTCGTGCATGGGGGATACCCTGAGCCTCCTCGTTTATCAGGGGACAAATATTGAAGCAGGTTAGGATCCTCTATAGGGTCAGGCATACCAATGTCTCCCAACCCATTCTGTGGGGTCTGCTAAACTCCCACCCTATATATGCTCGCATAGGGCACTTCCAAAATTTTAAAGAGCAGGAGAATCATTATCGTATCAACGTTTCACCATTTATGCTCAAGCAGGGAAGTCTTTCATCTTTAGGGGAAAAAAATCTTATGGAAAAAACCTGATAACTAATACTCCACACCACTGGATATGAAAAATTTTGTCAAGACTGAATCTATATACTTGTAGTGTAAGATAAGAGTGGAACTCACAGTAAACCATATAGACCTGGTCTAAGTAAGTTTGTTCACTAGTGGATATATATATAGACATATCCTTTACATGGGCCTACCAAACAAGTTCAGCATCAGAAAATGAAATTTCCACTTGGAGCTTTCATGCTTTCAATTTTTTTACTTAACTGTAAAGCAAAACATTATGGCAGTGATACCCACATTTTCATATAGCTAATATCCAAGTTACTATTTATTAATTAATAATACAAATTAAAATCTTGCAATAATACACATTTGTTTGCACCTTACTTATAAATTCTACTCTCAATTCCTTACTCACTCCCTCTTCCATTAAGGGTCTAAGAAGCACTCTACCTGAAAATTTTCTTCATGGCTGAGTTTACAGAATATTTGCAGAGGCTCAGACCTTCTCAGCCTTTCATGGAGATGGATATGAACGCCCAGATGTTCAAGCAACTACCAGAGATAAATTCAAGCCCCTTAGAGAATTTCAGTGTCCCTGACTTCTCAGTAGACTCTTTCTTGGCCCACCACCAACAACCACCACCAGATCAATTTCCAGCAAGCTACGATCACTGTGGTTTTTCAAGTACTTTTCATCAGCCTGACATCTTGAATTCTGCACCAGTGGTTCACGCTGTCACTTCCACCTCGAGTCAGAATGTTTTAACTAACAGCTGCAAGAAGAGAAAAGCAGATGCACAATCAATCAGCAGTTCTTCCAAGAACATTTCTCCTACAGCCTCTACTACCAATACAAAGAAAAAGAATGTGTGTATCTGTCTGTTTCTTAAATCTTTTCTTTAAGTTTCAGTTTCTAACTTTCCATATCCTTCCAAGCCGATAAGTATTTGTTCATGGTATTCTCAGAAGTTAGGCAGAGGTAGAAAAGGGAAGAACAAAGAGAAAGAAGTAGATGAAGCAGAAGAAGTTGTTCATGTTAGAGCAAAAAGAGGCCAAGCTACTGATAGTCATAGTATAGCAGAAAGGGTAAATTTGCATATACTCAATAAAACTGAAATAGTATCTAATGGTTTGGCCAACTGGACAGTCAAAGAAGTGAACAATTTGACTGTAAAGTTGTTTGTTATGATCAGGTAAGAAGAGAGAAAATCAATAACAAGTTGAGATGTTTGCAAGACCTTGTCCCAGGATGTCACAAGGTAGAACTTTCATATGAAAATTTTGTTTTATATATGCATGTTACTACACATATTTTCTTTGTTTTAAACATGAAACCTGACATGGGTATCTGAACTCACAGTCAATGGGAATGGCAGTCATGCTGGAGGAGATTATCAATTATGTCCATTCATTGCAGAACCAGGTTGAGGTAAGCCTAATATTTACAAAATCTGATGGGACATATTTTTTTATGATTTTATCTTTGAAGTTGATAAATTCACCTGCAGATTTGACAGTTCTCATTTATTGTTATTATTGATCTTTTTTCTTCCCAATATTCAGTTCCTTTCTATGGAGCTTGCAGCAGCAAGTTGTTCTTATGATTTCAACTTGGAAACAGAATCTTCCAGAAAGGCTCAGGTGCTTTTTTAACTTTAGCTTTTTCTCAAATTAAAAGACAATAATAAAAAAAATAAGAAAAAGAAGTAAGAGAAAAGCCTCCTGATATCTTGGGTCCTTACTAGGCTGCCTTATTTTGTTTGCCTAACCTATTACAAGATATGGTCAATAGATTCTTTTTTTATTAAAAAAGATTATTTTCTTAGTATCAAAAAATATAAAAGCAACCAAGAAAAGCAATTTCGAGCAGTCACTCTCCCACCAAAAACACAAAGCCATGTTGAGCAAGTGCTGCAAGTGCCATTTCATGTATGAATCCATTGTATCTCACAACTCACAAGAACTTGCATGAAAATAAATTAAATGTTATTTATATTCTGGACAAGTAAGAAAATGAAGCATCAATGATGCAGGGAACAAATTCACCTGGGGCACAAGAGAGGCAGAAATGGTGGAGAGAAGGAAATGGAGAGCTGGGTTACTTCCAATCAACATGGTCCATTTGACTGGTATTTTTTGGCCATTAGTGTGTTGTTGCTAGCTACAGAAGCACATGAACATGCCTCCCATCCATTTTCCTACAAGACAACTGTGTCTCTATATATGTAGCAGACATGCAAATGATATTTTCGTTACTTCACAAAAAGGTCAAGAAACAAATACAAAAAACGAAGAGAATTATATTTCTGTTTATTTGTCGAATTTTAAGGGTTTGATTTTCTTTTCTTTTCTTTTCCAATTTGACTGAAAGAATTTGTGGTTTCTAGTGTTTCTATACATGTACTGATATTGACCTGTCGACAAGAGCACTGAACCACAGCTGGTCCTGGATAGATCTTGACTTCTCTTGTATTGCCTCTTTTAAATATTTATGTCCATTAATTATGCGTCATTTTTTAAACATTTTTTGTCATTTGAATGACTTGGTGACCCTAATTGCTCAGTTTTACCAGACACTTCCACATGTGAGTCCTGGTTTTTTGGCCTTACAAGCAAGAGAGATATCAGCAGCGAGTTTGCAACTGTTGACAGAATGTGATCAACGTCCACTAATAATGATTAACTAGCTATAATTTAAGCATGATAAGAAATTTAACATTTAGCTGTTCAAAATGATAACTAAATACTAAAAAGTGCTGATTTAAACAAGCATTATTCATGATTCCTGTTAATGTAAAATTTGAATGTGATCATTAGCTATTAATGAAAAAATCCTATGGCTGATGAGCAGCTGGACCAAGTATGCTACAGAGAGATACAAGAAAAGTCCAAAAGGAATAGACTTTACAAGTAGTGGCTGTTTTCTTTTATTAGCTTTCTGTTGTCTGTTGTTCTTTTAGGTGATAAGTTTTACATTCATGGGCACATGTTGATGTTAACAATTGCTGTGAAGTCCATCAATTAGAGGAGGAGGCATCACCCCATCTAATCAAAATTGCTTCTTTACAAAGGCTTAATGACACCATCTGAAACTAGACCATTTGGTAAAAGATAAACACATCTGTTGTGATCAGTTTCTATCAGATGAAAACCTCAGTTTGCTTGTGGAAGGACAAGCAGACTTTCAAATAGAAACATAGAAAGGACTTTGGAACATCTAATTAAGAATTATCTCAAAAACATGTCCTACAAACAAATGTATATCTCTATGAACAGAATCTCATGGATGTTGCCAATTCATATAGCTGAATGATTGTAATGAATAAATGTAGTAGAATAATTATGGAGGCAATAAAGGGGAAAAAATGAAAATTTAAAGATGCATTGCATCCAAAGATATAAGTTAGAATACAGCTTGTGAATGGGCCATGTTATGCTCACAAGAGGATGAAGCAATATGGGTTCAAAGATTTCTTAAATGAAAAGTACCTTGAGAAGAATCTTTAAATTGGCCATACTACCACTCAAAGTAAAAAAATAATAATAAAAAAAAAGTTTATTCTGTGTGCATTCTCTAGGAAGAAATTGAGAAAGTAACCTATCTTTTACATATTTCAAGAACTGGCTTGGAAATGATTAACTCATATTTTCATTCTACAAAGAAACCAAATGTTTATTTAGCAAAGGCTACAATTCCCTGTTGGAGGATGTGGAATAACAATAAACTTATTTTCTCTGTTGGAAATCAATTATAGCAAAAATTCAATTCAATATCAACTTTTTTAATTTAAAAAGAAAAGGGTGAAATATTTTCTAATTTGTGGCTTGTTAAAGTGAATAGAAGAACATTATAGATAGCATTGATTTGATTGTGGATAATGTGGATTGATTTGATTGTTGATAATGGTGATGCCTCATGAGTCTTTTCCTTCCATTTTATTCTATCCATAGCCAAAATTTCTGTGAGCTCTTAATTGTTTATAACCCTTTAGCCCATGTCATTTCTTTATCTTCCTAATCTTTTTTCTGACACATACTAGGCTACTACATGCATTTGTTATAATTTAAACAACGAAAACAAAATTTTAAGCAGTCTTTTTAACCACTAACAAGTTTGATGTATGAGTATGCATAGTATAAGAAACTATTATAAGTGGTGAGTGAGCAAAAAGGTATTGTTCAAATTGGCCACCTTAACATCCTCAACAATAATTGATAGCTTTATTATTTTGGAATTAATATATTTAGAAAAAAGTTTTTTCTTAATAACAAATTCAAAGATAATACCAAAAAATTCTATATATGTGTTTTAAGAACAATGGAGCCATGTATAAAATTTTGAAGTGACTATGAAGAGATGTTTATGTTTACATGTGTGTATACATATCACTATGTAAAGATCCATTTTTGGTTGTCTACATGTCCCTCTTGTCTGTTTGGTTGTCTGATTGATTTTAGTTTCTCCTACATTCAATTAATAAAAAATAAAATTTTATATTAATACGTAAGTTCTATCATATATATATTTTTTTAATTTTAAACTTATGTTAAAATTATATTGGAAGGGTGTTGAGTGAAAAATTTTCCGTTCACGTTATTCTAATTAGTATTATTGTTATTGAAAAGCCCAACTGTGTTACAGAAATTAGGCCTTCTAAATCCGAACCATTCATACTCCGGCCCACGTATGGAAGCCGAGGGCCCAACACCGTTCAGGTTCAATCGGCACGGGGAAAGAGGAGAATGCGTGCGTGCGTGCGTCCTCTTGTTTCTTGAGAGACTCGGTTTCGGTTTGTTCAACACTCTGATGCATAGCATTAGCATCGCTGATTTTCGATTTAACAGTTTTTAATTCAGCTATTCTCCTTTCAGTTTCTGTATTTCATTACCGAATTAGCTGCAGAAATCGACACTTTTCGAATCAATTTCCTTTAGTAGAAAGGAAAATGATGTCTCCAAAGCAGACGAGTGAAGATCGAGGATCTCCTAATTTCAGGTGACTCGTTACTCTGAACCCTAACTAACCTTCTAAGGAAATGCTGGAGACTCTGCCTAGTATTGAATTCATTAATGCCTTTCCAAGAATTCGTAATGTTTCGCTTCCTGTCTTGTGGTAGTTACTTGGTACCGCAAAAGTGATGTGTGGTATGATAAATATGGTGCTTTATGTTATTTTCTTTTGCTATACAATCTCAGCGATCAAGTAGAGCATGAATGAGAATAGAGAAGTGGACTGGTTCTTTACTTTGGGACCATTTATTTAGCAGCATTTCTGAATTAGTTACTAATCTTATGACTAGTTGCTTGATTGTTAAGGAAATTGAGGCAAAAGAAACCGGGGTGAAGTGTCCCGTTCTCATGCTTTTAAATGTTTGATTTAGCTTAGCATATGAATAAAACGAATAGAGGAGGAAAAAGGAAAAATCTTAAATAATCTTAAATTGACCTGAGCTAGGGAAATGGTTACATGAAATTTTTCTTGAGAGTTTAATGTTCAGTCTTCACTTAAAAAATTTATGTACTACATGCCTGAGGTTCAATAGACACAATGGAATTTTCCTATGTCCCTAAAAAGAAAGAAAGAAAAACACAGAGAGGCACACACACACACACACAAGCAAGTACTTGCTTAAAATATAGTTTACCAATTTGCATATAGAACAGCAATGTGCCTATTTCTTCACTTCCAATTTGATTTCACTTAACTTCTACATTTTAACTTCAACTCTAAAGGTCTAAATCCTGTTTGATGCTGCAATTTTTCACTCTCTGTTATATTTTTTCATTTATTATTTGCAAATTTTTAGTTAGAAAATGTGTTGAATTTGGAATGGAATTATTCATTTTTTAGCATTTTATTAGTTTGGATGATGTGTTTTTTTTTTCTTTAGTTGCCCTTAGTAAATCAATTTTGATTCAGAATAATGATTTTTTTTTTTACCTTTTTACAGGCACACTCCATTGCAGATAATCCATATTATTGGAAATTTCTTGAGAATATGGTCAGTTTATTCCATGTATCGCTATTTGTCCCAGACTGGAGCTTCAGTGGTACTTTTTATCTTCAGTTGTCTAGTTCCTTCGTCCATCCTGTTTTTAGTTTTGCAAAAGCCATGGAAAGGCAGACCACTCTCTAATCAACAGGTTAATCAGGAATTGCTTACTTTCTTTTAGTTTTAGTATACAAGTTGAAGGAAACTGAAAGATTAATTAACATTGTGGGATTCCTTTGATCCACTGGATCACCCTTTTCTATTCTGCAATTTTTGCTTCTTCTTACTTGGTCTTTATAGTTGTTCAGGTAGTGCCATCTATCATAAACGGTGCCATAACAGCTTTATACTTCATTTTGTGGGGAAAGGGCCTCAAGTCATGTGGACCAGTTAGGTAGGTTTAACTGCTTCCAGAATCATTGTTAATGCTCTTAAGTTCCTCAAGTGCTTACCCCCTTCCTCTTCTTAATTTGAGAGGTCATGTATGGCGATTGAGATATAAGCAACCTCTAGGAATGATATAAAATTGGATATTCTAAGTGAAAATTATGTGCATATGTGATGTGGGATGCAGGATATTCCTAAAACACAAGTTTTATATTAACTTGTGCTCTAACCTCTAAGACTAATGCGGATTGACTTGGACTATCTGGAGTCTTGTCTTTTAAAATTCTTATTCTGCCAATATTTAGTCGAGGCAATTTGACATGCTAAAGCCACATCTAACCTAGCTTTTTGCTACCTCCCCAACAACACCCAAAACCATTTCCCCCCCTTCCTTATGGATGTATTCACTCCAACCAAGGGATATCAACCACAAGTCTTGCAGGAAATGGTGTATGATGTGTGCATCCGATGAGAAATCAGTGGATCATGTTTTAATGCTTTTCTATGTGGAAAGGAAGTTGGGATTATGTTCAGCCTTTTAGATGTTCTTGTTGTGGGTTTTGTATTGTTATGTGTTGTTCAAAGCCACTGTAATTCCTTGTCAAAGTCTTAGAAAGTACATAGATATTTGTTATTCATTGTTCCATTGTCCTGTATTATGTTTAACTTGGTGTATTGTGTTCTTAGTTGTTACTATTCAGCATTTTGTTGGTAGTTAGACACTAGTTTATTTTATTCTTCATTCTGACTGTAGAGCTATTTTGATGGAGTATTCTGGTGCTGTACTTGGAGTATTATCTGCTACATTATATGGTCGAAGAAGTCATCTCTGGAAAAAGGTATTTTTTAATAAAATTTCTTAAAGCAAGTAAGAGTGTAGAATTTTTATATTTGGTATGTTCAATGTGATTATGTGAGATCTCATGCCTTATAGATCCCTTTCAAATTCTAAAACCATTTACAATTCTTTTCTTTCTGAACTTCCATTTGATTCTTAATAGTTTAATACATATACTAGAATGGTTCCTTTATGGTCTTATACTGCTGATAGGATAGCAATGCCAAATTTGTTTTGGTCAGTTACCAAGTATAATAAGGTAAGTATCTTGGTGTGTCTATCTGATCTGATAATCAGCTTCACTTCACCAGTCAATTGGTATTGATGGCTTTAATTTAAAAGAGATTCTTTTTATTTTATCTCACTTATTCAGTGGATATTTTATCTTCTACCAGGTAGGTGGGCTTGTTGCAATGTGGGCATCTTTCTACCTTTTATCTCAAGGGTGGGCTATGGCCTCATATTCACCTTTTTATATCCTTTTGTAGTTTGAACATTTACTTCATTTTAATAAGCAGTATTGTTTTTATTTTGGGGTGTTTTTTATTACTTTATTTCTTTCTGTTCATTCATGTCAATTCTACAAACTACCTCTTGTTAATTTAATGTGAAAAATACCATTCAAAGATACTGATGATACTGAGGATAACACTGAAGAAGTTTTGAGTATGACAGCAATGGTGGTTCCTATCCTTGCTGGAATATTATCAGCTTTAAGAAGGGTGATTGCACGGCGTGTTTCACTCAAGGTATTAATGTTCATCTACCTACATTATTGCTTGCTTTCTATTTTGGCAAACAATTTGAAGTAGCTGTTGTTTAATCATTAGCTCTTCTCTCTCTCTCTCTCTTGTGGGGGAGGAGCGAAATGGGAAGATATCAGAATGATGGTGGCACTTTATTTATTGTGATTGTTCTTTGTTTTTAGAATCAACTTAAAAGGAGGCTTCATGCCATAACCATTACTGCTGCAACATGTTTTCTGTTTCCAGTGGCCATGTGGGACTTCATCATTGTATGTCTATTTTGATTTGTTGTAGAGTTATTTCCATGTTTAATCGCTGTGGCTGCCTTGATTGGAAATAGCTTGCTGCTTCCTTTTTTTATTGCAATTTTTCAGGGATCAACTTCTGATAGCAGCATAGAGTTGCCATTTTCAGCTTGGGCATTTCTGAGCACTATTCTTTTTGGAGTTATCTTGATATTTTATGTTGACAGCATTGCAGAAGAGAGGTAATTTTTCTTTATAGTTGCCTTTGTTCTGCTCTTGACTTTTGGTTTACTCATGAGTGTTAGTTTTTTATGAGTAATTGGTGTATGTTCCCTGCTTGTGCATATCTGCTCTTTGCTTTCTTATCATAACAATTGCCGGTGCCCCTCCATAGGCTATGCATAGTTACCTGAAATTATTTGATTTCATTTTTCTTATTTCTATGATAAAGTGTTTCATTTACATGTCAAGCAACTATTTCCCTGGACCTGCCAAATGACTGTTTTTATAAACCAAACATATCTTAGGCACAGGTACCAGGCTGTAGACAATGTGATTTTTCAAATATCTTATGATAAGGCATCAAGGGCACACTAACATTCCATTGACTGTGTCATTTTACTGCTAGTGTCAATTTGGCAGTTGATTATTTAATCCATAGTCCACTATGCTGTAGGTTTCATACTAGGAGACATAGTGAAAGAAAAGTTAAATGACACAAGTAATCTGTTACAAATTTAATGACATTTAGAATGATAGCATGATTATAGGAAGTTGCATGGTTAATTAATGATGAACCAATTTTGCTTGTTTGTAGATTGCACATGGTTTTCTCTTCTCCACGGCACTTAATGGTAGCTGGAGGATGCATTATTATCATGGAGATCGTCTATAAAATGGACTTTTCTCTACCAGGATTCATCATCTGCTCATTAATTTTGGGATTTGGTATGTGCAAAATTCTTTCATTTTGTTCTGTTTGCGGTTGTTTTTATGTTTCCATATGGTGTGCATTTTATTTCTATTTTTAGAACAAATTGATCACTCATGGATACAAAACGAAGCCACTTTTTTTCTTCAGGTCAGACCACTGTTCATTACCTTTTAGACTTGAAAGTATTGAAAGCATTTCCTTTGAATATGAATAATTCTTATATCCAGAATACATATACTAAATATACTTATATACACGTATATTGAATATATATATATATATATATATATACATATTGAAAAGTAGTTTTGGCAAGTGTAATATTTGTTTCGGTTTTTCGCAGAGTTTTGAAACTATGGTTTTGCTCATGCCAAATATTATATATTTTATTTTATGATTTTCATTCTTATCATTTCCTTTATCCTATACTAATGTCAATTAATATGGAAGAAACATTTCAAATTTCTTGATTATGTGCACGCTTATAGAAGATCAGAAAGAATGGAGTATTAAACTGATTTCATATAGAAAGATTAAGGATGAATACTGCGTTTATAAAAACTCAACTTACAAACTAACAATAGTGTTCAAAACTTGACTCATCTGATTAGGCTTCGTTGGACAATTGACTTTTGGAGGACAAAAGTTGAGGACCATAAATGTGATCCATTTTCATGTTCATTTCTTGATTGGCATAATTTTTTGTTCATATGGTCCGCTTGCAATTAATCGACATGTCATATGTGGAATTGGTGTAGGCATTTATGAGGCAACCTCGTTGGAACGAAGTAAAAAGGGTTCTTTTCAGCATTCGGATCCTTCAATTGGCATGTTGGAAGAAGAACAAATACAAGCGTCCTCGCTTCCAACTTGAAGCATGCCATGTTTATCTTTCAAAGTTGTCGAATCTACACAAGCACTGGGCATCCCCGTCCCAGTCAGTGAATTGTTCCCATTTTTATATGAAACGTCTCCTTTTTCTGAGGCAAATGAAGGATTTTAATTGAATATTCGGGAAAAGTGACAAGTCTAGTTAGAATGTCCCACGTACATGATTCTTATCGATTGCTGATTGCTTTTTGTATTGAAGTGTACATAAATCATGTAAATGCATTTGAGGCACTTGATTTCTCTTTCTCGAACTGTTGTAGCTTTTATACGTTTATAAGCTTCCCAAAACCATTTTACTCTTATCAATATTGCGTGCACTTTTTCCTTCTTTTCTTTGTTTCTTTGACAGTCACCCTATCTTGAGGGATTTAAAATGCCAATTACCGTTAGTTTCATATAAGAATTGTGTTGATGATAAGATTTTCGCTGGAGATCGGCTTCTGATTTGTGAATATTAATTGTACATGACTACATATGCTCCTAATAAATCTATCATTTTGCTTTTAGAAATGAAAAGTCGTGTGATTTTTCATTTATGATAGAGAGAATGAAAAGGTTCAATTTCTTGCAACGAGAAGAGAGAAGCATAATGGTCAACAACTGCATCTGCGTTCAAATTGGAGAAATTAATTTAAAACCTCAAATGAATCCGTTCAATTGATTTTGCATAGAAGAACGAACAGATTACATGCCATGTCTAGTACTTCCGTCGTTTTTTGTTAGTGCTCTAGTGATAACATGAGTAACAATTCCAATGGGGCAAAACAGGAGACACAGAGAAACAGAATGCCGAGTCTCAATTTCATTTTCCAATCCATCATGAAACACTTGCCTGGATAAATCACAACGGTGTAAAGTGTTAAACTTGGAAGTGAAAGAGACGGGGAAGGAAGTAGAGAGGGAGAGAAAACTATACCTTGCGGCAAAGAGATCAACAGCTAATAAGTGAATCCAAGCTGAAGCTAATGTCATCTCACTGGAGAACATCTTAGCAATACCAGATAACTGTGTACAATTAAATCAGAACTTCTTAAAATTACCTTCTTCACAATGAATAGAGATAGCACAGAAATTTAAGAAAATCACAGATATTTATGTTTATGTTCACACCTCCGGTAACCAGTATTTAGTTGCAAACATTAGGCGTAGCGTGTCAGGTGTCCAGGAGAGGTATAGAAGATACGCATACAGAAGTCCAAGCACAACATATGGCATGCTACTTTCCATAGATTTTCTAGTCTGCATTACACATAATTGAGTCAATTATGTGCACAACTTGAACTGCGGACACAATTTTTTTACAAGAAAAGTAGCCCTGAGTTAATGTTTACAGTGGAGCATAATTTGTCCGCTGGAAATATTGACTTGAAATTATATTGACTAAAATGCAACAATTGAAACCTTTACAAAGGAAATA
This sequence comes from Manihot esculenta, assembly GCF_001659605.2. NCBI lineage: Eukaryota > Viridiplantae > Streptophyta > Magnoliopsida > Malpighiales > Euphorbiaceae > Manihot > Manihot esculenta. The sequence goes on along the minus strand of NC_035162.2, from coordinate 5,258,256 downwards.
TTGGAAAAACATAATCATGATTGAAAAAGAAAGAATATGATTGTGAATAAAACAATATCTGATAAGCATATTCTTCATAAATATTTTACTTATTTCATGAAGAGGTTAAATATTCATATCTGATAAGCATTTATTTAAACCAGTAGCAAAAGCTAAAGAGATTAAGTTGGAGTTCCCCAAAACATACAGGAAGCATACCAGTTCTGCTTTAGGAGCTACCACCATGAGGGTGTAAAATGGGAGAACAGCTGCAGTTCCTAAAGTAAAGACACTGCTTGCGATTTGAGAATTTGTCAACCCTGTAATGCCAAGGAATTAGAAAATGATAAAAAGCAACTACCACAAGTTTCGGCTAATAGCCATTCTGAAACATTCCAAATGATATGTAAACAAAAAATCATATATGCTCTATTTTATTCTTTATTCATTATAACGTGAGAAGCCAATGCAATATGCACAACAGATGCAAGACAATAAACATAATGGGTAGAATTTGCTCCTCCAAGTAGCAATAACAAGTAATGATCACAAGCCTCCCAACACAGCACACAAGTAATATCACAAATAATCGAGTCTTGTATACATATAAATATCACTGCGGTCTCTTAGTACAACATCTAAAGGAATACAGGAAATAGAAAGGGGGGGAGGGGGAAGAGCTTAGTTGTGGATATTTGGAGAAATATAGGTCCCTCTTCTCTTCTCTTTTTTCAAGAGAAGAAGGAAAGAGGCACAAAGAAAACAAACAACAAATCTGCATCACCTAGAGAAGGAAACAGTAACTGTGCTTATGGCGTAAATAATGCAAACCTCGGACAATATTCTGCATAGATTTCCCATGCAAATACAAAGAACAGAAGAACGGACTTGCTTGGTAATCTACATAAAAACATATTATGAGTAATGAACACACAGCTATACAGAGAAAGGAATTACATGATGCATGCACTCTGGAGCATTTTTGACAGACAGTGAATCTTGCAAGTTTTGGTTGAATAGTGATTCTTGAACCTCCCAGAAAACTCCAGTCACTAAGTAAGTTAGCTTCCACTCTTGCAACTCGTTGGCCAAAAAGTTCAGTGGTATTACTTTTGAAGGAGAACGAGAATTTTGGACCAACCTTCTCAATTTGCTGAGATCTTATATTCCGCTCTGGATAGCAAATCTATAAGAAATGAAATTTAAACCTTAAGAACTCAAGCTCATGAATGCAAACTTAATTCCCTTTTTGGTCCACTCTATTGGTAATCCAAACCAAAAGGCAAATTCAAAGCAGCAGAGCTGCTTTAGAGGTGAAGACATGAAAATTCTATAAATCTGTTTCCCATCTACCACGTAAATGAGATACATATGATCAATGATGAATCATAATCGAATACCGAAAGAAACAGAATATAAATATATACGAAAATGCATGCGTTACATCAGTGAACCCACCAGACACTGATGTAAAGTTGGTGAAAAGGACACAAAACTTAATTGAGTTTCTTGTCAAATGCATATTTCAGGCAGCTGATATATAAAAACATGGATACTACTGATTAACAATTCTAAAACATGGGCAAGATATTTAAAATGGTAACCCCAAAATATCAATCCAACAAATGGGGGAAAACAGCCATATTAAATTTGCAGGCCAACTTATTTATTTTCAAGGAAATTCAATTACCAACTCCAATCCAAAAGAAATTCGTCCAAAAATATCTGGTCTTTCATATTAGAAAAAGGGATTCGGAGGTGAAGTGAAGAAACAAAATATCACCTTCAATCGTTGCAATACTACAGCACAGAAAACATATCCTCTAGAAAATAATAGTAACTCAATCGCGTAGATAAAGGGAAGACACAATTAGAATACAAAAGAATGAGAAAAGCACCCAAAAAAAAATACCTTGAGCGGAAGTTGAGGGAGGCAGAAGCAAGAAGAGAAGGCCATATCTGGAGAAAAATAGAGATATCCAACAATAATGGCCTCTTCATCCGTTTTCCACTAGCAATTTAAAAGTAAAACGAGACACCAAGTACGATGAGGTGGGTACTTCCCACTATAGTAAATGAAACGGGCACGACGACGCTACTGCAAAGTTTGGCAAACAAAGCGAAGAAAGCCGCATACGGCGCACTCAAACCGCATATAGTACTCACACAGACAGTAACCTAATGAATAGACTGATAACAGAGTACCCAACAGTATTACTGCTCAGGGCAATTAGACGACAAACACCGAAACTTCTCGTGTACTTATATTCAATTCAAACGTTTTAACTTTTGTTTCTATATGTAATTTCAACTGAACTTTAAAGTAAATATTAAAAATTTGATATTTAATATTGAATTTATATATATATAAATTACATAAAAATAAAATAGATAAATTTAAAATTTATTCAATAAATATTAATATTATTAATAAATTAATTTTTTCTGTATTTTTAAAAATTTAATAATCATATTTTTATTTTCGTCAACAAAATAGTCTTTTTATATTCATTAAAATTTTCTGTTAAAAATAAATAAAAAAGGGAGAAAATTTTTAAAATTTAATTTTATTCTCAAATAAAATCTCTTATTTTGTCCTTAGATATTGTTATTATTAATAAATCAGTCCCTATATTTTCAAAAATCTATTAAAACGTTCTTATTTTTTTTCATATCTATTAAAACGTTCTTATCATTTCTTTCCGTCAATTAAATAGTTCTTATCTTTTTTTCATACCTATTAAAATGTTATTATCGTTTCTTTCCGTCAACGAAATAGTCCTTCTCATCGTTTCTTTCTTTCAATGAAATCGTCTCTCCCTATATTTTTAGAAATTTATTAAAAAACTTTTATCTTTTCTCATATTTATTAAAATGTTATTATCATTTTTTTCCATCAACGAAATAATCCCTCTCATCGTTTATTTCCTTCAATAAAATCGTCTCTCCCTATATTTTCAGAAATTTATTAAAATATCATTATCTTTTCTCATATCTATTAAAATATTATTATCATTTCTTTTCGCCAATGAAATAGTATATATCTTTTTTCACATCTATTAAAACGTTCATATCGTTTTTTTCCGTTAACGAAATAGTCCCTCTTTCTCAAAAAAGAAGAAAAAAAAAAAGAAAATGATGATGATTAAGAGAATAAGAATAAGAAAAAGAAGAAGCAGAAGAAGAAGCAGAAGAAAAAGTCTCCTCTTCTTTCTCCTCAAAAAAAAAAAGAAAAAAAAAAGAAGGAGGATGAAGAAGGAGGAGGATGAAAAAAATAGAATAATTTAGTCTTTTACTGTATTTTTAATAGAAAAAAAGATAGAAGAATTATTTTATTAACAAAAATAAAATATAAGGATATTTTAATAAATTTTTAAAAATACAGAAATTCATTTATTAATAATGTAATATTTAGAGACTAAATTATAAATTTATTAATAAAATAATTTAAATAATAAATTTAAAATTAAAATATTTAAATTGACATGATCGGACAACACATTTAAACTGGCCTAATGAAAAAGAACAAGCTGGTGGAGAGCACTAAATAAAGAAATAAAAATAGAGACAAGAGCTTAAAATGGACCCACTAGCACAGCATTGTTTGGTAGTTTGCGGAGGATCCGTAACTGGGTGGATAGGAGTACACATGGGGCATTGTCGTTTCTCTTGCACATGGTGGAGTCCTTGCACGTTACAACTTCCAAGGTCGTAGCCATGTGGCTGCTGATGGACGCCGTGACATGGCCTTCCTTACTAAACTAAAACCAAACCGATTTTGACATCAAAATTTTAATTTGATTTAATCTGTTTATAAGTTTTTTTTTTCTTAAATTTGCAATTCATTAAAGATAAGTATCATAAGGCATGAGGCCTACATCAAGCATCTGAACAGAAAGCTAGAACCAATAAAATTAAAGTAAGCAAAGGGAAGCTCAAAATTATCCCTAGGACGTGAACCAAGCACTTGACCTGACCAATAGATCCAACAGAAACACTAAAACTCTGCCTCTATTATGGTTGCTCGAGTCAGCCAAATAGGAAGGGATCCCTTAATAGAGGTAGATCTCCACAGATAAACAACTAGAAGACCTGGCTTTAAGACACACACTGAAGCTGAAGCATCACCAGGAGACCACCTGAAGATTCGCAACCACTGTAGCTCACAAAAATAGAAGGCCCGCACAGCTATAAACTGGATACCGCTTTGGTACGTTCGGACTGTAAATCAAATTGAAATTAAATTGATTAAAATTAAAATTAGATCAATTAATTAATTTTAATTTTTAAACTGAACATAACACGGTGCAGTTTTAACAGTAAATCAAATTAAAATTAAATTGATTAAATTTAAAATTGAACCAATTAATTAATTTTAATTTTTGAACTTGATAATAACTTTAAATTATTTATAGAGGATCAGTTATAGTTCTTTTTCCTGTGAGTTAAAATTAGACTCAGATTGGAATTGACCAGCTCAAATTGATTGTCCTATTCTATTTTTTATTTTTTAAATAAATTAATTTAAAAATTTATATATAATCAAGTTAAAGATAAATTTATTTTTAATTTACAAAATATATTATTTATATTTAAATGTAATATTTTTTTATTTTTTTATATCATGTAAATAGATATATTTTACCGTTTATTTATTTAATAAAATATATATGCAATAATATTTAAAATTCATATTTATTTTTTTATATCTTATTTAAAATTTTTATTTTTATTTTTTTTAATTAAAATTAAATTAACTATTTATAATTTAAATTTAATTAAAATTAAAACCGAATTTATAAAAAAATAAACCGTGACCGGTTTAAAATCAAATTAAAGTTATTTTGAATTATTTTAAATTAAATTAATTTTAATTTAATTAAAAAATAAATTGAACTGCTGGTTTCAAATCGAAACCGGCCCATGGCATCTCTACTACAAACACCCAAATCTAGGCTTTACTGGTAAGGAGCCACCGTTAATAAATGAGGAGATCATGCTTAAGATCGAGACCACTACTTTGACCATAGTAAAAAAAAAACTACATGCAAACCAAAAAGGAACCAGCTTATAAGTAGTGTTGTTCCTCCACCTTATTTTTTAACCTTATAGAAAAAAAAAAAAAAAAAAAAAAAACATGTAAACTTATTAATTATAATAAATTTATTATGATCAAAAGGTATAATAAAACACCATTATCAATAGATATATAAAATCATTCTATATATAATAATTGTATTTTAAGTTTAATATAAATGGGTCATTGAAGCCTAGAACAAGTTCGTAATGACAAAGGCCAATGGCCCAAAAACAAAGCCCTAGAATTATGCTTGGTGAAGGAGCTATGCTTCCATCAAAAGAACGACGCCAGCAGCACTTGTGGATAAATTAATTTATAGATGAAGATATATAAGACTTAATTTTTTTAAAAAAAAAAAAGAAAGAAGAAGATAGTGGAGAAATTCAGTGAAAGGAGCCAACCCAAAACGTAGAGCACGTGCTTAGTTTGTAATGATGGTCTAATTAGGAGCAAGACACGTACCTAAACTTTGACTGGAGAAGTAAGACGATCCCAGCGGTCGATTATGCTTACGCGACTGATGTGGCCTGGGACAGGGATAGGGACCCGCTTCATTTCCTTGCTTTGACACGGTTTCCTCGTTCTCCGGTGCGAAAATGGCGGTGGTGGTCTGCATTTAATCAGCCAAGCTTAGCTGCCTTCTCTTCCTTTTTCTCTCTCACGTTGTTTTCCTACAAAAATAATGATTTTGTCCAACATCAGTTTCCTGGAACAATGGTGTCAGATTTTACATGGATTCCAGCTACCTCCAGCTGCGTCTGTTCATCTCCATTTTGTCCAAGTCAAATCCTCGCTTTTGATTTTTCAAAATCCCAACTTCCAAACACTATTTTTATTTAATAATATTTTTTTCCGCTTTAATAAAGTTTTTCTTTAAAAAAAAAATAAATGACGCTTTTTTATTTGTAAAAAAAATTATTTAATAGTGTTTTAATTTTTTCAGTCATTTAGAATTATTGTTAAAATAATTTTTTTAAATATATTATTCAAAGAATATTAAAAATTAATTAAAAAATAAATTTACCGATAATTTAAAATAATTTTATTTTAAAAACATTTAAAATAGTTTTTTAATGTACTTTTTAACTCTTTATCCTAATATCGAACATACATTTAAAAATTTAGTTTACTGATGAATGCACCTAAATAAATTTAAAAGCTTAAATTTTATTATTTAATTTCAAAAAAAAAACATAAAATCAAAAATATACTTAATACCAAAGTAAAGTTAACTTTGAATGGAATACATGCTTTCAATATAATCTATTCTCTATTACTTAAATGAAAATCCTTAATTATATTTAAGTGTTATCATTGTTTTATTTAAAAGTCATTAATAATTATAATTTTAGACAACGATAATTCTAAAAATAATATTCAATTAAGAATTAAAATACTAATATTTAATAATTAAAATAGATTTTAAAAAACTATTTCTTATTATAAATAATTATTTATTATTCCAAAAATCACATAATTTATATATATACAAACACTTGATCCTTTTTATTTATTTATATATATATATATAAAAGCCAAACTCCAAAAAATCAAAAATAAAAAAACGCCTCCGTTTTTAGCTGTTTTTACCGAGTCCACAGCTACACAACATCCAATCCATCCACCTCTATAAATCCGTCTCCCTTCTTCCTCGTGGCACCTTCTCTGGCTTTCTTCGACCGGAGGATTCCTTCAGGTAACTTTTCATCTTCTCTCTCTCGCTCTCCAAAACATGTATAGTCATCTGTAGAATTATGGTGGTTTCCACTTTAAAATCAAAATTTTCCTTCACAATCTGCAGATCTATACTTGCTATTTTGTTCTGGTTTCTCTTTTTCCCCAACATTTCTAGTCAAATATTAAAATAAAAACTTTAATTTTCTAATTTTGGATCTGATCTGTTTACTCTTAGCCGTGTGTTCTCTTTTTCCTCTGTTGAACTATTCTATGGTTATTCTGTTAGTGATCTTATTCTTAACGGTCCCTGCAGAACTGTTTTCATGGTTTGTTCTTTCTCTCTGTCCCTGTGTGTACTTTGTTTTTTGTTTTGGTTTCATTTGTTCGACTGAAGGAAACAGGAAAAAAGGGGAAAAAAGGTAGGGTTCGAAAATTTCTCTAATGTTTGTAGCTTGATTTGGTTTGGATTGGTGTAGTTTTGACTGGCTTTGGCTTGCGAGAAAAAGCTTTTTCTTACTTTTTTTTTTCTTGGAGAGTTTGAGGTTAGATCTGTGGTGGAATTTGTCAGATTTAGCCTTGGTTGGTGGGAAAGTGAAGAAAAATCTGAGAAAAAAAAAGAACACAAACGAATTTGAAAACTCTTTTCATGTTTATATTCTTGGGATTGCAAATCTAAGATAATTCAACTCGACACATTTAAGCCTTGTGGTTGGATATGATGATACGAATTTTGTTTCATTGCCTTTCGTGATGTGAAGTAACATTACAATTATGTTTGGTAATTGTCTTTGGTGATCTGTTCAGTGGTTATTCTGTTGGTTTAGTACGAGTTAAATAGTTCATTAATTGATCTTTATAAATGGTTGCCAGACTTAAATCCTCTTTTATGCATGATTTATCTGACATTTGTGTATTTTGATATGGACAGGCGTTCTGTAGAATTATCGTCAAAATTTGAAGATGAATCACTTTAATCTTCATATGAACGCCATTGCCTCCTGTGATGAGACCGAGAATAGAGGCTTGGTTTCAATTTGTGATTCCAAGGGTCCTGTTGTTTGCCCCAAACCGCGCCGAGTTGCAAATCTGGCTAACTATTCCAGCAGGACTTTGAGATGGCACACGAGGTAAAATTTATTTTCTAGTAATATTTTTGCTTGCCAATTGAAGTTTACAACTCTGACTGTTTTAATGTTTTTGTGTTTTCTTTGAATAACAGTCGTCAAGCTGAGATGTGTGACTCAAAAGCTGGGGCAGAGCTTCTGGACATTATCCTCATGAAGGTAAATTTTCCTCCTCCAAACTCTGCAGCTCGAGGTTAATATTTACAAATGCCTAAAAGAGACGATGTTTTTTTGGATCACTATTTCCCAACTGAAATTTGTTTCCTGCTCTTTTATGTTATTTATGGGCATCCTCTATGAGATGTGCTTATTATTTTTCTTAAGATTATTTAGTGAGCATTAAATATTTTCTCAGATAGGATTCTATAGGATGCCGGTCATTTTGAAGGTTTGTGCCAAATTGAGATGTTTTTTTTAAATTGTGGTGTTTCTCTTAACAGGATGGTCATGGGACGGAACAATCTGCCGCCCATGTAGCCTCACCACTCCCATTTTTTTGTGGGTCTCCTCCTGCCCGGGCTGCTAACCCAGTAATCCAAGATGCCCGATTTGGAGATGAAAAACTTACTCCCATGTTGCCATTGTTGATTCCATCGCCTTCAAGTTCATCTTCTCCGACATCACGCAAAGGAGGATGCATGAGAATGAAGTTTGGGCTTAAACCAGCTGCAGTTAGAGTAGAAGGTTTTGATTGCCTCAATAGGGATCGCCAAAATTCCAGCATCCCTGCTATGGCTTAGGATTCATAAAGATTAATTGTACATAGAAGGAAGCTGAATTACCACCAGATTCACAAAACACAGCAGTCGTAACAAGAGGGAAATTGGAATCTTTTTGGAGAGAGTAAAGAATTGCTATAGTAGTGTATATATGATATGTTTTTGCTGGTGGTCATTACTAATATCTCTGTAATTAGTTTGGTTGAAGAAAGAAGTGAAAGGGAAAAAGAAAACCTTGTGTTCTTATGAGAGGCTTGAATTTGTTTGAGAGCTAAGCTCTTTTGTAATGTAAGATAAAGAGGGTTAGTGTATGGGAGGGTCTTTTGGTTTCATTTGATGATCACCATGAAAAATTTCTGTATAGTTCCTATCGGTGATTGAATTTTGGTCATTTACTCTCTATGTAATTCATTAATTGTAATGGCTTCATCTTTCTTTACACCCTTACCTTTTATATTCATTATTATTTTTGGATTGAAGGAAAGAATAGAGTAAAATAAAGTCTAAATATATGAGAGGAAAAGGTCATTTTATAAATTGTAAAATTACTGTTTTTGAAAAATATATTATAAACTATAAAATTATATGTCATTTTAATATTTTATTCTTTTATTTTCTTTTTAAATTTTTTCTTCAATTTAAGTATGATATTGATATTTTTCTTTTACATTTTGTTTACTTTCTTATTTTTCACCATTCCAAATAAAGATTAAATTTGTGAGAGAGAATTGTTGCCCCTTTACCCGGCCATTACTCCAAGAAATGATTAGGACATTCTATCCCTACTGGAAGCATGACTTGGCTTGAATGTATCAAATAAGATTGCTCTCTTATAGGTGGATTGATCTTCAAGACACCAAATCGATAAAGACTTAAATTTGGTTCCTGTTACAGCACAGCTTTTTGAACAGTGTGCATATATGAATATGATGATGGACCTTGCTAGCGTGATTTATACATTTGTCAACGCAGCGTACCTATCACAAAGAAATTGTAGTCTAAACAATTGAAATGGAAGACAATTTTCCTTTTGAATAGATGATGAAAAAGAATGATATAAAAATTAAATTCCATTGACTTGGTTCTCCTGCTTTCGCTCTAAGAAAGAGAATGCCTGATTTGACCAAGTAATTTTTAATTTTCCATCTTTATCACAAGTTCCACAGCTATCTATCACTAAGAGGAATCCTTGTTCCCAATAATTTATGGTTTCCGTATTCATCGACCTCTGAATCTCTTCCCCAAATCTGATATTTTGTGGCCATCAATCTTTTGCAATAAGTATTCATGCTTCGGCTTCTTTTCTTTCTTTTATTTTTTTTTCTTTCCTTTTCTAAAATTGCAACTTGTTAACACGTCATACGACTATGTGTATTATTTTATTTATTATTATGAAAATTTGTGATTACCGCTCCTTCAATCTAACTGATAAAAACACGCTAGAAGAAACAAAATTTACAAATGCAGCGTAGCAGTGACTTTCCTTCAAAAAATGGTTCAGTTCCTTCAAAAAATTGATCAATTCTGCACACATATCCTTCAAATCTCTGCTCATTCTATATTTATTTAAGGTGCATTTGTTTATGAAATGCACAGACTCCTTAACCCTCAATCAATAGTTCTGTAGAAGTTATCTGCAAGCTGTTAATTTTCCTTGTTAAAAAGCCTATAAAGGTGTCTTCTCATTTTGAAAAAAAAAAGTTATTTCACAGAATATATATAATTGAACTAGGTTGAAATGGGCGGAGATCTTAACCATTGATGATAACATAGAATCTACTGTACTCAATAGTTATGATAAAACTCTCCATAAGGAGATTATACCAGATTTCTGCATCACCTTCTCAACCTAATGCCATTACCACCCATTCTCCTACCAATATTAGCCATATTGGATAACTAGAGGGTATGTGTTTTTAGATAAAGAACCCACACAAGAATTCATATCTTCCTTAAAAATCTTGCACCATTAAATTTCAACTGCAGAAAATGGGTAATGTAAATTTGTTTGAATTAAATCAAATTAATGATTGTATATTGTATATATATCTCAAGGCACAAAAGAATGAGAGGATTGGACTGTGATTATTGGATCATTTTGAATATCTTTAACAGGTCCAAGGATCCCATTCACTGCAAATTTAATCGTTGGCCCAATTCATATTCATTGATTATCAACCCAAAGCCCAGCTTCAGCTTCAGCTTCGGTGCCTCACAACCCACTCAATAAAATATAAATATTTTATTTTCATCCAATTTATATTTAGATGGGAAGAAAATCAGAGCAGTCATTAAAATATTTATTAAAATTAAATTAGATTAGGCAAAATTTAATACAAGTTGTGTGTGATTAGATATGGTTATGAAATTTAGGAATTGAGTGGGACCCGGTGCGGGGGAAGATGAGGCGCCCGTGTTCCTCTAGCCTTCTCCAGCAAATACCAGAAACCAGTGTTGTGTTTTAAATCCCAAAAGTGGTAACACAACACTTGTTCCTTAAAACCAGGAGCTATGACCATGACTCACGTCTCTTCCTCCCCCATGTGCAACTTCTCTGTTTACGCCCCCCTCCTCTTCTTCCACCTCATTCCTTTGACCTCTTTTTTCCCCCACATTTTTCTTAATCTAATTATTGAATTCTATTTAATTATTTTCTTTTAAAAAAAAATATGAGAATATATATTATAAAACCGTGAGCAGTTGAGCAGAAACAATGTAATTAGATTCTGAAGTTAAGCTCTTCAGACCAGTTTGATTAGGTCCAAGAAACACCTGGTTTTGTCTAAATAATAATCATCATCAATCAGGAGGGGATAAATCTAAGAACCAACAACATTAAAATATTTACAGGAGGGAATTTTATATTTTAATTAAAAAAATATGAAATGGATTAAAAAATTAAAATTTTATAAATTTAATTAATTTAATAAATAAATAAAAAAATCTGTATGCCCTTCAATTTTGGGAACCCAAAATGGCAGGATTGATTAGGTGGTAGCTATACATCAATGCATGCTTCTTAAATTTTCTTCTACATATACAATACAACCAACAACCCTCCTTTGTCTTTTATCAGCTATCAATCTCTTCTTTCTTTTTTTGGCTTCAAAATAATTAGATGTTTGATTAGGAAATCACAGACATTGTTCTCTTTGTTATTATTGCCTCCAAAGGAAAATTAATAAAATATATATTATAATTATTAATAATAATTTTATGATGAAATTAGGGCTTAACTAATTAAAGAATTGAATGTTAATTATATTTTCCACTGCCTTATAATAATAATAATAATGAAGGAAAGTGGGTGACAATTTTCTATTTATATACAGAGTGACGCAGCAAAAAAAAAAAAAAACTTCCAATATTCACTCACAGAGACAGCCCCTGGTTTTGCTAAAGCAGTAATTAGGTTCCTAAATACCTGGAGCTAATGCCGCTTTCCGTTACACCAAAACCGTCAATTCCATTCCACGTAACCACTCAGCTTTTGTTTTTTATATTTATTTTTTACTTCCGTCTTTTAACATAACTTGAGATAAGCGAGTACTATAACGAAATTGTAATTTGTTAAAATTAATTAATTAAATTTATTTTATTCTATTTTTTAAAAGAAAACATATTAATCAATTTAATTTTTATAGAATTTTAGTTATTCATATCATTTAGTTATCATATTTTTTTTGAAACTCATGACATTTAATTATTATATTTTAATTGTATATAATGCTGTTGATACAATTAAGTTTAATTTTTTTGAAACTCACCAAGGATTTAGTAATAATTTATATTAAATTTATTTTATTTTATAAAATAAATACAAACTCATTAATTTAACAATAATTAGGTAAATAATTATAATTATAATTATAATATATTAAATTAGTAATAGTAGTGTATTATAAATAAATAAATATCTTTGGTGATACAATTATATAATTGGAAAATAATAGTTTATAATTTTTTTTGCAAAATCTATATTATTTTCATGAATTATAACACATTGTTTAAATATTTGTATTTTTCAAATTATGTAACAAAAATTACAAAACTAACATTTGACTAATAATTTTAATTTTCTTAAACGCCAACTGGACATATTGACTTGATAGACTCATGGACCAAACAAAGAGAGAAAAGAAGAGAATGGTTTTACACGTGGTGGCCTCACATTTTGCATGAGGATACGAGCGGAGCCGTAGTCTCCGACTTTCACTTTCTGGCCAAACTCGGCTGGGTTGTCCCCCGCCCTAACTCCAATCATACAAATCACCCACCTAAACTCCACATTTTCCATTTCCCAATTTCAAAATTATATTCCGTTAGAACGATGGTGCATAAATTGGATTGAAAAAAATATTTTTTTTCAAAAATTAATTATTTTATTATATTTACTACAGGATGTCACGTGTATTATTATATTATTTATTATCTCCAAATTATTTTTATTTAATATCTCTTTTATACTTTCTAGATTATTAAATGAATTTAACATATTTCACAAAAAATAAAAAAATAGTTTGGTTAAATGGGTCTGCTCTCCGAGTCTCTTCTAGTACTAGGTGTATGCTATAAGCCATGAATCAGCCTAGCTGGCTAGCCTATCCTCGCTCTCTAAGCCTCCTAGTCTAGACACCTAGCTAGGCCTTCTAAAACGATCCCACCAGGGACAACCACTTTCAGCTGCGGTTAGTTTTTTCATGTAAAAATTTTCCTATAAAACTGGGGAGTGTTTAATTTTGCACAGTTGCATTTTTGTCTTCAACCCTAACAGACAACCTCTGAAAAAGTGAATGCCACGCGCTGCCTATATGTTTTGCATGTGTTTTTGGACACTATTGCATGACACGGTCCCCAACCCCCCACTTGCTTGAACTCTCCAGGCCTGAAGCTCTCTCTCGGTTTCCCCAAAAAAATCACCACTTTCTCTCCTAATTTTCCATTTCTTAACGCCTTCACAAGCTGTCCGCTCCTGGGTTTAATCATGGTTTTCTCGCAAGCTTTTGTTCTTTTGGATTCACAAGCAGCCAAATTTTGGTGACTGCATCGAGTTTTGATTTTTACCGTCAGGCTTTGATCCCCTAGCCTCTCTTTCCTGGAAAATTTTGAAGCATGCAAGAAAAGTTTTTTTCTGTGGAGCAATATTATTCCTTTAATGAGAGAAAATTTAAAAAAAAAAACTTGTTTAGGTCATGTCAATCAATAATAAAATGTTGGTGGGTGTATGAATTTGGGTAATTGCTCATCATGATAGCTTGCAAATATCCTTTAACTTTAGCTTTCATTATAGGTTAACAATTTCTGGATTACTTTATCTAATCAAATATATCCTATTAAAGTATCTTACTTATTCACATTACTTGTCATTTTCTTTCATTCGATAGAATAATCTCAAAGCGATTGAAATTACGTATTAATATATTTTTTTTATTATAATATTATTTCAAATAAATTATTTTATAAAAAAATAATTTAAATAAATTTTTTATTTCTTTTAAAAATATTTTTAAATTAAAAAAAATTAAATTGAATTAAAGCAATAGTATATATATTAATTTTTTGGGCTAGAAAACAAGTAAATAAAGGCCAAGTCCAATGATTTAATGGTACAAAGAAAAATAAAAATAAATTAAATATATAGTGATAATAAATTAAGGTTGGGGAGTCATTGTCTTCCAAATTCTTTGCAGCCGCCCATCAATTAAATATTGGAGGAAATTATTAGATGTGGAACACCAACAATGGGGCTATGTACAATTTTTTCAAAACAATAATTAAATTTTAATTTATTGATTTGATTAATTTAAATATTTATATTAAATTTACTTATTAAAAAATAAATTAAAGAAGAAATGAGATGAGTCATCTAATATTGACTTCAAAACTTATATTGAATAAAATGTTGCATATCAGCATAAGTAACAGGTCAGATAAAGCTAATTATTACCGCATCTCTAAAATATTTAATTATATATTTTTATCATTAAAATGTAAAAATAAATTTTATTTATAAGTTAAAATTTAAACATATCAATAAAATAATAAATAATTAAGTTATTATATTGTAATAAAATTAATGCATAAATTTATTAAAACAAATGAAAAATAAATTTATCAGTATAAAATAAATAAATACAGGACTATTGTTAGATTATCAATTAATTAGATTTTTCTTCGGCAATTCAACGTCAAGCAAACACGTAAATTAATAAAATAATTAACTTATTCTATAAATTATCTGTTAAAATTAAATTTTAAAAAATTATTCTTAATAAACTCACAAATTTAATTTAATAATAAATATATATAAATAAATTTAAAAAAAATTTAAATTCTACTATTTTAATTCTCAATTTTCATTTTAAACATAATAAAATATTTTTTTCTCCATAAAATAATTACACCTTAGTTTTTTTTTTTTTTTTTATCAATCTCTGCATATAGTATTAAGCAGGGCCCGTAATAGGGCAAATTTATATCCAAGTTACCAACCAACTGGGTTCGAAAAAGGGACAAAAATCATTAAACAACAAATAAAAGACAATAAACAAGGATGGAGGTTAGATGATGAGAATTTATTACATAATAAAAATAGTAATATTATATAATTAGCGTTTAAATACGAATTTTTTATTAATAAATTGGAAATTTACTAATGTATATTTTATTAATAATTAGGATGTACTGATATTATTATTAAAATAGAGCTAACGGGAGGAGTCTAGAGTTAAGCAAAAGTTAAAATCTAATCTAATCCAAGTTGTGATGCCCTAAGATGATAAGCACAACAGACAAGCAAAAAGCCCCTTCTCTCCTCCAAAACCGTTGGCGATGCGCCCACAGACCCACACTCCCACACGTTACACGCGCCCACGCTCACTTCCACAAATCCGGAAACCGGTTACTGGTTTTCTTCCAAAGCAGTTTCGAGCACACGACCTCCCGAAAACCAGGAGCTTTAAGTTGTACTATTTTTTTAAAATTTTTAAAATTTTATTTTTTTAAAAAGCCCGGAGCTATCCCCACAGTGGACCCCCCTCTTTCCCCAATATGTGGCGATTCGACCGCACTCTGACACCAAAACGTGCCTGCCACGCGCTCCTCTCTTCCATTCTTAATTTTTGAACCCATTTGCATGCGTTTCTTAACCTTTTCTTACTCTCTATTGTACACCTGTTCTTTTTTTCTTTTATTACCATTCTACCCCTAGTTCGTTTTATTCCCGCATACCAAAATTATAAATTACTTGTAATAATATAAGAGATGCCAAAACAATATTTCTAGTTTTTTTTTAAATTAAAAATTAGAGATTAAAAAAATAAAATATGAGATTTTTAAATTTATTTAGATATATTTATTATGATATTAAATTTGTAAGAATTACTAATTATGTCATTTAGTATTTATAAAAAATAAATTTAAAAAGATATTTACTAATTATATTTATAACATTAAAAATAATAAATAATTTATTATATAAATAAAATAAATTATTATATTAAATATTTATAATCCTCGTATTTTTTTATTAAATATTTTTATGATTTATAAACGATTAATTTTTATGATTTATAAACAATTGATTTTTAATATTTATCAGTATTTTCTTAATAGTATTGTTTTTCAATAATTGAATTTGAGTTGAATTTTATTACTGCTATCGAGATTTGTCGGACTCTTCTAAGTTTCGTAGTCGAGAAAATCAAGTTTATTTAAGATTTTTACGAAATTGGAATAGTTTCGGTGGAAGAAAGAAAAAAGAATGGAGGAATTATGGTTGAAACTTAAGGGTAATTAAGGAAAAACAAGTGAAATCATTGGTTACCACGCAGAACAGAACAAGCAAATAGGAGTTTTGCTTGTTTGTTTAGATGTTAGCAAGCACGCAATGCAACAGTGTTCACCCACCAATACTAATGTGAATTGGGTTCCATCTAGTGGGAGTTGTCGTCACGCTCTCTATGCGAGACTGATGGAAACAATCCAACATCCTATAATCTCAATTAAATTTTTTTATTTTTTTTAATAATGTTTAAAAAAAGTTTGTACAAAACCCCAACCTCCTTGATTGTGGAAACCAGTGTTTTGGAGATAAAAACAAGTTGCGTCCCCAGTACCTCTAAACCCAGCGGCTTCTCTTCCTTCTTAAATACCCACTTCTCTCTTTTCATTCTTCCCCCCCCAAATCCCACAATCTATTCTCTCTACCTCCAAATTTCCCATTTCCTCAATTATTTTCTCCCAAAATGCGGATGAGTTGTAATGGATGTCGAGTTCTGCGCAAGGGCTGCAGCGAGAATTGCAGTATTAGACCTTGCTTGCAGTGGATCAAGAGCCCTGAGTCTCAAGCCAACGCCACTGTCTTCCTTGCTAAGTTTTATGGCCGTGCTGGACTTATGAACCTCATCAACGCTGGCCCTGAACACCTTCGTCCTGGTATGTCTCTGATCATCGTCGTGATGGGTTGATTATTTTTGGTTTTAAGTGGTTGAAGATGAAATGACCTTGTTTTTATTTTGTTTGGTTGCAGCGATTTTCAGGTCTTTGCTTTATGAGGCTTGTGGAAGGATAGTGAACCCGATTTACGGGTCTGTTGGGTTGTTGTGGTCTGGGAGCTGGCAGCTCTGCCAAGCTGCGGTTGAAGCCGTGCTAAAAGGTACGCCGATCACTCCGATCAATTCTGAAGCGGCGGCCAATGGGCAGGGACCTCCGTTGAAGGCTTACGATATTCGTCACGTGTCCAAGGATGAAAACTCTGCTGCTTCCAACGATCCCAACCGAGTGAAGACTCGTTGCCGGGTCAGGAGAGTTGTGAAGCCGAAAGTTAGTGATAACAAGCCATGTGCTGGTGTTGGGTTCGGCTCTGTGGTCGAGCCAGCACGGGATGAGCTAACTCGATCCACGAGTCACGAGTCATCGGTGAGTCACCAGTCGGAGTTGGCAATGGTGGATGGCGAGAGCAAAGAGACGGAGAGCATGGTCTCCGTGGAAACAGCTGAGGCTTCGCTGATGTTCCGAGCGGAGCCGGAGTCAGCCGTGAAGGGCAACGAGGGAGTGCATGATCACGCAAGTACGGAAATGGCAGGAGTTGGATTGGAATTGACCCTGGGTCTTGAGCCAGTGTCACGTGCAAGTCACATGGTCCCAGTGAAGAAACGGAAACTCGAAGTCGAGGCTTATGGCTACGGGTCGTCTGATGATGAGTCGTGTAAGATAGAGCTGGGATTGGACTATCCTGCTTGTCACTAGACACAAACAAAAAAATAAAATGTAACTAATGTGAGAAGGTCCAGTTTTGGCGGCTCAGCTCGATCCATCGGCTCTTGTTTAGAAGAGAAGTCAGTTTTTTTTGTTTTGTTCTCTCGTTTGGAACCATTCGTGGTGAAGAAAAAGTAAAAACAGAAGAAGAGTAGAGGTGTACAAATTTGGTTTTTACATGAATAGACATGGTAAATCAATAGAAGTATCTTGTTACTTTCACTCATTCGAAGGAACTCTTTTATATTTATGGCTTTTATTTTTGATCCAATCCAACTCTCAAATAAAAAGCATAGGAATCAATCATTCCAATCTAGAAGTCTCTTGATGAGGTTTCCGTATAACAAAACCACGGTAATATCGGAGGGTTTAAAAAATAAATATTGAATTTTTATTTTTAGTTAATATTTGTAGGAGAGCATGAGAAATTAAGATTTAGTAATAATTTTTTTTCAAGTAAAAGACAAAGGGACAACAGGGTAAACCTGGGACGGAGAGGTGGTCGTACAAAGAAGGAAGGGAGCAGCGAAGGTCTCTGGGGAGAAGTGGGTTATTGTACATAGGTATCAGGTGCACATATATATTTATAAATAAATAATATTTTTTAATGTTCATGATAAATTCTACATGTATATACAATGCTGAGTAATAGCACAATTGAAGCCACTTGCAACTGTATGACCTAACCCAATGAATGAGATAAGGAAGTATCAGAGTTACCTAAGTTGAGATTTGTAGGCTAAATTAAATTATGAATATGGTGGAAGATGCATGCCAAATTAGAATTGGTAAAAATCATTTTATATTTGTCTTGTTGTAGTGCTAGAGTTATTAATAATTAATTGGCTTTGCTTTAGAGATTAGCTTCTACTACTAGTTCCTAGATGCATAGAATAGAAGAGGTGGTTTAAATGTTATGGAAAAAAAGCCTTCTTCAATACGCATGCCTCACTTCAAGCATTATTTCCTCTCAATTATATTTAGGGATTTTGATTACCTAGGGTTTGTCATAGGTTGCCCAATTAGTAAATTGTTCTTTTAAATGAGCTTGGATGACAATCAAGATGAATTTCACCGATTATGAATAGTTTAATTAATTTTCCTTTACCCTTTCAGCATAAAAGCAGAGATGTCTGGAGTTTTTATTATTATTTACTATATGTGAAAAAAATTATTGATAATTTGCAAAAGATTCCAATCGGAAATAGTAAGAAAGAGGCAATAGAAATTACGTGTAAGAATGACAAACCATGTTCGTGGGAAGCTTTAAATTCTCCACCTTTACCAGCAATGGGCAATGGGTTTAGGGAGAAATTAAGAGGCTATGATTACATAATTAAGGCAAGTTATTGTGTGGTCAATTTATTAATTCAATAATTTTTTTTTATTGCTAACTTGCCACTCATGTTTTCATCAATATACAACCATACCCTATCTCTTTCAATCCTTTTTTTTTTTCCCCATAAAAAACAAATTTACATCTTCATAATAAAATATAAAAATCTTAACTCATTTCTAAAAATTAACTTAAAGATAACAAATCTCAAACTAATAGCTTATTTATTAATTTTGTGCCATAATCAACAATCATAATTAAATTTGATTTATACTTTTCATAATTAATTAGTGTTTATTTTTTCAATTTTATTAATAATTTGATATCTTATTATGTATTTAATTAGTTAATTATCACAAATTAAAGCTTTTAAAATGCATAAGTAAGCTCTAGACACCATGAATAGAATCATAGCCTTTTAATAAGAATATTATTTATTTATAGAACATTAATTTGATTTTTTTGCCCAACAATTTAAAATTTGAAGAATAACAATTTCATTATAAAAACTTTTAAGGAAAAAACCTTTCTCATAAATATTTAATTAAATAAATAATTTAATTAATTATTACTCTAATATTCTCATTGTTAACTTTTAACGCCTGATATTTATAAGAGTATAACTATTTACTAGGGGTAGGGGTGAGTATTCGGTCGGTTTGGTTTAAAATCGAATCGAATAAACCGAAAATCAAAATTTTAGTGTTTATAAAAACCGAATCGAACCGATTTTGGTCAAAAATCGAATCGAACCGGTCTGATTCGGTTCGATTCGGTTCGGTTTGATCGGTTTCGATTTTTAATAATTTTTTTATTTTTTACACTTTATTTTTAATATTTTAAAATTTAATTAAAATATTTTAATTTTAATATGATTTAATTTTTCTATATTATTGAAAAAATATATTATTATCACTAATCGGTTTGGTTCGATTTTTTCAGTTTTTTTCTGATTAAAATCGAACCGAACTAAAATAACTAAAATTTTTAAAATTAAAAACTGAACCGAACCGAAATGTATAAAAAACCGAATCAAAATTTCAAATCGATTCGGTTCGATCGGTTTTTTCGATTTGAACCGAATACTGCTCACCCCTACTATTTACTCTCTAAATATTATAAAAAATAATATGGTAAAATACCTTTTAAATATCTATTTTTCTATTTTTGCTAAAATAAAAATTATTTAAGAAAATGTTTAATATTAATTCTAAATATTTTTAAATCATCAGGATTTGTAATATTATTTATAGTATTTTTTTCAAAATGAGAATTTTAATTTAATTTCTTATATGTAATATAAAAATGAACTAATGTTCAATGTTTATTATAGATTCATCTATTTATTGTAGTAATTTTAATTACATAATCATTTATTATAATTTTTTTAAATTTGTTTCTATAAAATTGACTTCGTAAATGTGTTTTTTTTTTAATATATCAAAAAGGAATTTAATTTATTTTATGAATACGGTGTTGATAGCTTTTTAACAAATGTGTGCGTGTGTGGAATTTAAAAATTTTACTATTTATTGAGTAAATTATATTTTCATCTTTAATTTTAATATAATTAATAAATTAATTATTATTTTTTTAAAATTAAATATTTAAATTTATTTATAATGAATTCGTCATTTATTTTTTTTTAAATTAGAGATTTTTTATTTATTTTTATTATTAAAATATATTTATTATTTTTTTTAAATTAATAAATATATTTGAGATATTAAATTTTAACATAATTAAAAGATCGATATCTATATTTTTAAAATTATATACTTAAATCATTCTATAATCACTCCATTATTATTTATTATAATTTAAATATTTAAATATTTTATTTTTTATTTAAAAAATATTTAAATCTTATATTAATTTTAATCAATAATATATCAGTTAATAAGATTTTAACGCTTTTTATTTTTTAATTTTTATTTATTAAAATATATTTATAAATTTAAAATTTTTAAAAAATATTAACAATTTTAACTATTTTTTTAAGTAGTATAAAATAACCTTTTAGTAAATTATGTACTTTTATAAAAAAATATTTTATGAAAAAATTATACTTTTAGAAAAATAATAATTATCCATTAATTTTTAATTAATATCTATTGTACATGGAAAAATTATAATTTTAAACTATCTAAACGTAAAGAAATTTAAGAATTGAATTTTAAAAATATAAAAATTAATTTATTAATTACACTAAAATTTATATATAATATAAAATTTTATTTATATTAAAAAAATTTAAATATTTATAAGAGTATTTTTAATATTTAAAACGTTTGTTTTGTCATTAATAGTTGATTAATAGAATTATAAATAAAAAAATATTTAATTTAAAATAAAATAATTATAAAAATTTAAATATTTAATTTTAAAAATATAAATATTTAATTTAGATAAAACAATTACATAAAAATTAAATATTTAATTTTAAAAATATAAAAATAAATTTATTAATTATGTTAAAACGTGTAATTACTTTTTTCATTATTATCGTTAGCTTCTCTCAATATATATAAAATAATGGTTATAAATTTACGGAAAATAATTTTAATTAAATTTAAAAAATTATACAGTATATTTTAAAATATATAAATTAATTAAATATTTTTCATATTGCAAGGAGTAAGTAGTAATTTTTCAGAAATGTGAAAGGCTTGTTTATGCCCAAAATCCCACCACCCCGTCCATGGTGGCCTGCTCTGCTGTTTGCAAGTGGCAATTAACTCTGTCTGGAGCACAAATCCAAATCGTCTCTCGCAGATGCAACTCGGACAGCTGCATCTATACTCATTATCAATCTCTCACAGGTACTCTCTTTATCTCCCAAACCCTAAAATTTCTTTATTTGCTCATTTCTAAGCTTAATTTTCACTCGCCTTGGGATAACTTTTATTTCAAAGTTTATTGATAATATCTATTATCGATTGGTCCCGAGAAAGAGTTAGGAGCTAATTGGTTCAAATTGTGAGTTTAATCGAGCATCCGCTGCTATTACATTGCATTGTGTTATCGGGTGATTTGTAGACATGCAGAAATTACTACTCTTAATGGGATTGCAGCGTGTTTTTATTTACTATGTACTTATTTTTGTTGCTTTTCCGAGTATTTGTAACCCTTGATCGTGGCCCGCATATGCTAATCAAAATTCATTTCTTAAATTTAGATGACTTAAATTTTGGCATTAATATTGTTAGAGCTCTATAATTCTGATTTCTGAAAAATTGTTGGTGGTGTTGTCTGGAACACGAGGAAGCATCCTAATAGATACATTATTACTATGAATGCTGGGTCAAATATTAGTCTAACGGAACATGTATGTAACTGAGTTTATAGAGCTGAATATACCTGGAGCTTTTTGATCGGTAGCTTTAGTTGCTAAGAGGAGACATGGCAAATATGACTGTTAGATTTTGAATGTACTCTGATATGCCATAAAAGCTCTCAGATTGAGAAAAAAAAAAATTCCACCCTCTTATTAGAGTCACGTAAATTCTGCAATGCTTTATTGTAATGCCAGCATGGCAGCCTTTCATTTTCAGTTGCCTCCTTTCTCACTCCAAAAATGATGATGCAAGGTGATAACAGCACTATGGTTTGCAGGTGTAGCTTAGAAATTTTCTCTTTTTTTCCCTGAATCTTGGTACCTTTCATATACATCAACTCGCATTGTTTGTATGGTTTCAATAATAATGGGCCTGGCTATTGATTGATTCTATTGTAATTTATGCATTTGATTTTCAGATGATGAAAGTTGGTTGTTTCTGCAGGGAAAACCAGGTTTCCCTTGCCTTTTAGTTTCTGTCCCTGTACCAGTATATATGGGAACAAGCAAATTTTTTAAAGAAACATCAAAATAAATCAATTCAAGGGAAAAGGAGTCCATAGAAGAGGAAAATGGAATAATTTTGACCATGAAGAATCTTTAGGGAATTCATTTTCTGTTGATACTGTTTACCACATACTCTGTCCTTCAAGAAAAATTGGGGGTGTTATCGGAAAGGCTGGAAGTATAGTTGAAGCCTTACGGGAAGAGACACAGGACAAGACTAAAGTTGCTGATTCAGTTCCTGGTTCAGATGAAAGAGTAATTACTATTTATAGTTCTCCTGAAAAGGTTTTAAGGAATCAGAATAATGATGAGGATTCAACCACAGGGAATGAACAGGAGACCGTGGAGCGTCTTTGTGCTGCTCAGGATGCTCTTTTGAAAGTTCATGAAAGGATTGTTGAGGAAGGTCTTTCTGGCAGGATGGCACCTGATTATGATAATGAAAACATAGTTGTCACAGCTCGGCTTTTAGTTCCCAACAATATGGTTGGATGTCTTTTGGGCAAACGTGGAGATTGCAAAGTGAGACTGGTGGAAGCATTCGTGTTCTTCCTGGTTGTGCTATGAGCACTGATGAATTGGTTCAGGTAACATCTCTAGCCTCTTCACGTCTTTTAGTTTTGCTAGAATTGGGCTCATGGCACTTTTGTGGACCTGCTTCACTTTTTTCAATGCAACTATACAATGGTGACTATATAAAAATTTATTTGTCTATAGAAGAGCTTGAGTTGGTAAAATTTTAAAAATGTTTAAGTACTCTTTACACACTATCATTATTTCTTGTATTATAAATAGATTTATTATTTTAAGAATTTATTTAATTCTCATAAGAAATTTAATTTATGGGTAAGATATACTATAGTCTTTGTATTTTAGTGAAATCTACACATTAGTCCCTGTATTTTTAGAAGTCGGCTATTTAGTCTTTGTAATTTTATAAAACAGCAAATTAGTGCTTGTAAAGCAGGATTTTTTTATTCCATTCACAATTTAGTCTCTATAATTTCATACACTCCAACATTTTAGTCCCTGTAGTTTAAATACACACAACAAACTAGTCCTTAAATGAAAATACAAAATTGATGATTTAACTGTATATGTCATGGTAGGGATTAGTCTTTATATGTATATAATGCGGAGTAATTAGCCTTGTATTTTATGGCAAACTTAGTATGGATTTAATTTTTGCTGTCAACATCCGTTGGAGACCCATAATAATTTTTCAAAAAGAAAATTTCGAGACGCATAACTTTTAAAAGTGTGACGAGAGCCGCAGGTCTGTCACAAAATTCGAGGCGAAAATTTCATCATTTAGAGGGACAATTTTACAATTTTATTACTTTTTTAGATTTTTTCGTTATTTTTCATATTAGGGTTTTTTTTTAAATTATAAATAGTCATTTTCTTGGCTGTTTGAGACACTTTTCAATTTTCGAGAATTTAATAAAAAATTTTGGTTTCTAATATTTGGTTTTTTGAATTTTGTGTTAATAAAATGTTATTGGTTAAAATTTCTGACGGAGCCTAAACAGTCCTTTTTGAGTTGGTATCAGAGTGAAGTTCATCTATGGGCGACAACCAAGAGGCGCGACTCGTTGCAATTGAGGCATGCTTGGCAAAATTGAGGGAGATGATCTGACAGGTAGCCCTACAACGAGGTAACAACCAACCTGCCGTAGCCGAATGCCCACAGCCAGTTCTAAATCCTGTGGTCGTAAATCCCCAACGAGATTATCACGAAAATTACAAGATAAAAATAGACCTTCAAAAATTTTCTGGTTTGTTGAATGTAGAATCTGTCCTTGATTGGTTCGTGGAGGTTGATCGGTTTTTCGAAGTTATGAACGTGGAGGAGGATCGAAAGATTGCGATTGTGACTTATAAATTAAAGGGTGATACAACAGCATGGTAGAATTCTGTTCAAAATGAACACTATCGAGGGAGACTGGAACCTATACAAAATTGGCTGTTAATGAAGCAGATGATTGAACAGCGGTTCTTGCCTAGTGATCATACTCAAGTTTTGTGTAACTGGTATCGTGATTGTATTCAAAAGAGTCGAAAGATGGATGAATATATAGAGGAGTTTTTGCGGTTGCAGGCGAGGTGTGATAAGTGTGAGAACGAAGCCCAACAGGTTGCTCATTATCAAAGAGCGCTGAATCACAAAATTCGTTGTATGATAGGAGTAGTTGCGATTTTTACTTTGGTAGATGCCATTGAGATGGCGAAAAGAGCGGAAGTACGTGTTGAATGGCAGCCTCGATATCTGTCTAATTGGAATTTTAATTACAAAAATTTTCGTTTGGCAGGAACTCAGCAGTATAAAGGTAATTACAATAGACAACTTTTTAAGGTTGTAAATTCTGATAATCATCAGAATACTGTGGAAGAAAGGAGAGACAGTAAGGGAAAGATAGTCGTCAATACAACAAATAAAGGAGGAAAAACCAATTCTTATCAGAAATTAATCAGAGACATATGTTATCGCTGCAGGCAATCTAGATAAATTGAATAATTGTCTAGAATGCAGGGAAGTTAATAATGATTGTTGGCATGTCAATATGGTTGAGAAGGTGGTTGAATCTGAAGAGGAAGTGGATAAAGATGCTGGGTCTATTGCTTGTTCTAAAAATGGGGAGGTCATCTATGTGGTGAAGAAAATTTTATACTCAACGAAACAGGAGGATGAGACGCAAAGAAGAAAGATTTTCCAGGTGAAGTATCGAGTGAGAAAAGCAATTTGCTGGCTAATTATAAATAGCTGCAGTTGTGAGAATCTGATAGCTAAGCAATTGGTGGATAAATTGCAGTTGTATATGCAGCCTCACCTTTTGCCATACAAAGTTGGGTGGATTAAGGAAGATCCGAAATTGAAGTTAACAGAATCTGCAGCGTGTCTATTTCGATTGGTAAATTTTACACTAAATCTGATAATTGTGATGTTGTGAATATGGATTACTGTGAAATTTTATTAAGCAGTCATTGGTAGTTTGATGTTGATGCATTGCATAAGGGGAAAGAGAATTCATACATGTTTATATAGAATTGGAAGAAGATTATTATTTTGCCTTTTGGTTTTATGAAATATTTTAAAGTGGAAGGGAAAACTGCTGTTACTGTTTCTGCGAGAGTGCAAAAGCTATCAAGTACAGTTGAGAAGTCTGGAGGTACACTGGCTTTTTGGTGAGAACAAAAATAGAAGTGCAGGATGCACCATTTTTATCACCACCTGTCAAAGAGCTTGTAGAAATATAATAATTGTTATTATCTCACAATAGAGATTACAATCTATTTATACATGAGAGACAGTATCTAAACAGGAAGGAAAATCAAGCCTATGATTATACAATCCCTAAAATTAAGCAGCTGACCCATCTATCAATATTTACTTCCTATATTAACATATTTACTTTCTATAACTTATAACACTCCCCCTCAAGTTGGATCATAAATGTTAATCATGCCCAACTTGTTACATATATAATCAACTCGAGTCCCATTCAGAGCTTTAGTGAAAATATCTCCTAATTGTTCTCCAGTTCGGATATGTCCTGTTGATATTATCTTTTGTTGGACCTTTTCACGAATAAAATGACAATCAATCTCGATATGTTTAGTCCTCTCGTGAAATACTGGGTTGGAGGCAATGTGGATAGCTGCTTGATTATCACACCACAACTTAGCAGGCACCGAATTTGTGAACCCAACTTCTTCCAACAGTTGACGTACCCACAAGATTTCACAAATGGCTTGTGCCATGGCTCGATATTTAGATTCAGCACTAGAACGGGAGACCACATTTTGCTTCTTACTTTTCCATGAGACCAAGTTACTTCCCACAAAAACACAATACCCAGTAGTTAACCTCCTATCAACTTTCGAGCCTGCCCAATCAGCATCAGAAAAGCATTCAATATTTGAGTGCCCATGGTTGCCATAGAATAGGCCTCACCCTGGGCTCCTTTAAGGTAACAAAGAATCTGGCCCAGAGCATCCCACTGGGCAACAGTAGGAGAAGACATAAACTGACTTACCACACTCACTGAATATGCAATATCAGGACGAGTCACCGTCAAATAATTCAGCTTGCCAACTAATCTTCTATACCTTCCAGGATCTGCAAATGGCTCACTGTCTTCTGTGGTAAGTTAAGGTTAGGGGTCATTGGGGCACTACAAGGCTTAGCACCCAATTTTCCTGTTTCTGCCAACAAATCAAGAACATATTTTCTTTGAGATAAGAAGATGCCTTTCTTACACCGCATAATTTCGATTCCTAAGAAATATTTCAAGGAACCCAAATCCTTTGTATGAAACTGTGTTTTAAGAAATTCTTTTAGGGATGTGATGCCAGCAATGTCACTTCCTGTAATAATGATATCATCCACATATACTACAAGCAGAATTACTCCATTATCAGAATTTCTATAAAACACTGAGTGATCACGCTTACTCATCTTCATTCCAAACTGTTGGACCACCTCACTAAACCTGCTAAACCATGCCCGAGGACTCTGTTTCAAGCTATAAAGCGATTTTCGAAGTTTACAAACCTTACCTGACTCTCCCTGAGCAACAAAACCAAGTGGTTGCTCAATATAAACCTCCTCCTGAAGATCACCATGAAGAAAAACATTTTTAATATCCAATTGATGCAAAGGCCAATCATGAGTAGCCGCCAAGGAAATAAACAATCGGACATATGCGAGCTTGGCAACTGGAGAGAATGTATCAGAATAGTCAACTCCATAAGTTTGTGCATAACCTTTGGCCACTAAACGGGCCTTGAGGCGAGCAATAGATCCATCAGGGTTTACTTTCACTGCAAACACCCATTTGCACCCAATAGCCCGCTTTCCTGGGGGCAAGGACATTAACTCCCAAGTACCATTAGTGTCAAGGGCCATCATTTCCTCTTCCATTGCAGCACGCCAACCAGGATGTGACAAAGTCTCAATAACAGTTTTGGGAATTGAAATAAAATCTAAAGCAGTGACAAAACAACGAGAAGAGGAGGATAATTGATCATAAGAGACACAAGATGAAATAGGATAAGTGCAAGTACGTTTACCTTTGCGAAGAGTAATGGGTAAATCCAAATCAGACAGTGAAGGATTAGTGGGAGCAAGATCAGTCGACGAAGAAGCAGGTAGCGGAACAGAGTCAGAGTCACATGAAAGATGGGAGGGCGACCTGGCACATGAGCGAAAGGTGTAGGAGTAGTCTGAGGAGACAGAGAGCGAACAGTGTATAACAAGAGGTCATCTTCCTCCTCCTAGGTGTTATAAACAGATGATGGCGGAAAAAACGGAGTGGACTCAAAGAATGTTACATCCGCAGACACAAGATACCGATTCAGATCAGGAGAAAAATAACGATACCTTTTCTGATGTCGAGAGTAGCCAAGGAAGACATTTGAGTGATTTGGGATCCAATTTAGTAACCTGTGGACGAACATCACGAACAAAATAAGTACAACCAAAGATGCGTGGCTCAATAGAAAACAAAGATTTAGTGGGAAACAAAATGTTATAAGAGATATCATCATGAAGGATGGAGGAAGGCATGCGATTGATCAAAAAACAAGTAGTGGATACAGCATCAGCCCAAAAACATTTAGGTACCTTCATTTGGAATAAGAGAGTTCTGGCTATTTCAAGAAGATGTCGATTTTTTTCTTTCAGCAACTCCATTTTGTGAAGGAGTGGCAACACAAGAGGACTAATGAAGAATCCATTTTTGTAACAAATAAGATTGAAATTCCCCAGAGAGATACTCTTTAGCAATATCACTTTGTAATATACGGATGGAAGTATTGAATTGGGTTTGGATTTCAGCATAAAATGCACAAAAAATAGAAAATAATTCTGAACGACTCTTCATTAAAAATAACCAAGTAGTATGAGAGAAATCATCAACAAAAGTAACAAAATACTTAAAGCCAGACTTAGACACAACAGGACAAGGACCTCAAACATCTGAATGGACTAATTCAAAGGGGGACGAAGCTCGTTTATTAACTCGAGTCAATGTAGATAAACGATGATATTTGGCAAATTGACAAGACTCACAATCTAGAATAGACAAAGAATGAAACTGTGAGTATAACTTCTTCAAAGCCGAGAGAGAAGGATGCCCCAAACGACAATGAACATCAAAAGGTGTTAAACGCGTGGAGCATACCAAAGATCGAGGAGATCGAGATAGTTGCTGATCCAAGACGTAAAGACCCTCTGACTCACTCCCTCTACCAATAATCTGCTTCGTCGAAAGATCCTGAAAAACACAGTGATCAGGAAAGAATGAGACACAACAATTCAATGCACGAGTGAGTTTACTCACGGAAAGCAAATTAAATGCGAACTTAGGGGGACATAACACAGAGGATACAGAAAGAGAAGGAGTTAAATTGACATGACCAGAACCCATGACAGAAGATTTAGTGCCATAGCAAGAGTAACATAAGAAGGCGATGGATGAGACTCAAGATTGGACAAAAGGGTAGAATTACCTGACATATGATCGATAGCACCAGAATCAATATTGCTCTTGCTCAAGCATAATTTGCAACAGTTCTATCCACAGCTCTACAAAGATGTTACCCTTTGTAGTTGTACAGGAGAATACCAGCGCATACAGTTGATCTTATTGCCCTTCCTACAGGTTTTCATAACAGTATTGCAGCAAATAACTTAGCATATTAGTATGTAGACGTTTTCAAAGAGGTACAACCATACCTTGCGGAAGCCAATGACAAGTATAAAGTTGCGGCCTATAAACATAGGCGTTTCAAGTCCTTCAATGTAGGTGATCAAGTTATTGGTGTATTTGCGCAAGGAACATGGTGGAGGACAAAAAAAGTTTGACTTAAAGAAAATTGGTCTATTTTGGATTATTCAGAAGATTAATGAAAATGCCTATGTTGTTGACCTCATAGGTTATATGAAAATTTTCAAAACGTTTACCGTAGCGGATCTATTTCAGTACTAGTACTTGCTGATGACAACTCGAGGTTGAGTTCTTTATGAGTGGAAGGGAATGATGCGGAGCAATTAGTCTTGAATTTTATGAAAGACTTGGGTCAGACTTAATTTCTGTTGCCGACATTCATTGGAGGTTTACAATAGCTTTTCGGAAAGAAAATTTCGAGATTCATTACTTTCAAAAGTGTGACAAGGGTCGTAGGCCTGTCACAAAGTTCAAGGCGAAAATTCATCATTTAAGAGGTTAATTTTGCAATTTTATTATTTTTAAAGATTTTTTCACACTTTTTTAGGTTAGGATTTTTTCTATTATAAGTAGCCATTTTCTCGACTGTTTGAGACACTTTTCAATTTTCGAGAATTTAATAAGAAATTTCGGCTTCTAACCTTTCATTTTTTGAATTTCGTCTTAACCAAACGTTATTGGTTAAAACTCTTGACAGAGTCTGAACAGTTCTATTTTAACAAAGTAAACTATATAAACTAAATTCTAATTTACTTTTAATTTATTGTAAGTCAGTTGAACTTATCGTTGAATTTTATTTGGAATTTCTGATCAAACTTACCAATTTTGATATATTTTATGCAATTTATTAAATGTGTATTAATTCAATGCTACTTTAGTCCTTGCTAATATTGACTCTTGATGCTCCCCTTTATCTGGTTCAATGTGATTGGTTTTACATGAGTTTTTTCTTTTGGGATTTTTTGAACACTACCAAAGTAAATGTTAAATTGATTTGCAGTAGGTGCATTTCTAATCATTGAGGGCTTTGTATCCCTTTATGAGTTCATATACAAAAGACTCATGTCTACTAAGGATGTTGGAGAAGGTATCATGTTACGCTGACTGGAATAGACATGGGGAAATTTGCTCACTCATTTTTGCTTATTTCCAGTTGTGCTGTTCTATTGGGGGGGTATTGATCTCACTTGATGTTCCTTTAACGCTTGGAGTAAGGTTAATAAGTTGGCGTGGTAGGATTGAGAACTCGCATTTATACTTTGCTTGAGATGAGAGGCTCTGGAATGCTGTCCCCAAATTAGAGAATTTGACTCTCATTTAAGGGTTGTGGTCTCTTGTATTCGCAGGTAAGCGTCTTACATCAGTCCATCCTTTCATGTGACAACCTTTCCTTGGAAGTAATGATTGCTTAGATAGTCTGTCAGCTACTTGGCAGCTTGTGAGCCAATTTGGGATTTCGGGCTGTGCCTTCTGGAGACTACTTGCCAATGGTCTGGGTCTCTATAATGAGAACAACTTATGATTTATATATGTATGGGGTCGGGCTGCTGATTCCAGCCATGCCATTTTGTACATTAGCATCATGTGGAACTAAGTTGATCCTCAGGGTTTGGGTTTTTTCTCTGTTACAGTTTATGCCGTAAATTCTTGGTCTCTGTATATCTCTCTTCTGTTTCGACCACTGCTCCTTTAGTAGTTCCAGTGTTTTAGCTTCTATAGAGAAAGATCTTACTTTTGAAACCTCTAATGCTGACTACAGTAAAACACAATTAAAGAAGAGCTTTTCAACTGTTACCTTCAGAAGTTTGTACTTAATCACTTGAGACAGGATATTGAAATACTCTTTCCCAGGACTGTAAGCAAATTGGCACTGCTTTTCTATACAAAATAGGGCCAAGAATTGGGATACCAAGAACACTTAAAAAATTATCCTCAGGCTATTAGCATTCATGGGATTCTTTTGTACTTATGCCAATAATTGAATAAGATAGTACCATTAGAACCCATATAAGAGTGCTGTAAGGCGAAGAAACTACATATGTGATCTGAAAGTGATGAACTGAATTTGATATGATCCTGTCGCAATGGAGTATGGTGTTTTTGACCCTATGATTAAGTGGACATGTGAATGTTATTTGGCTTTCACAGGGCTTTTGGAATTGCCATTTTTATTCTTTCGACTGTTTTTCAAAGCAAATACTGGATTTCTTACTTGATCTTCACCTTGTGAATCAGCATGGTGGACTGCATGTCCTCTTGTTAAGACAGGCTTCCCTGGCTGTTAGCTTGGTTCTTATGAGCTACTGGAACAGGTGCTGGTGTGATATTTAAGAGTCGAAGACGGGATGACCATTTTCCCAACTGTGCTGACGTGATCTGTTTGGCTGATGCACCATGTATTGGATGGAATTTTCTAAGCTCAGGTTTGAGAGACATGTCCCCATATGTGAACACATTGGGAAGATCCAAGCATACCTTGATTAAGATGGTGGATGCAAAGGATGGACCAGACATACAGAAGAGGTGGGTGGAGTGACCTTTGCTCACTACATTATTATAGAGGGTGCAGGAAATTGATCTATTGTTAGGAAAATAAGAGTAGTTCTGAAGGACCGATTGTATTATGTGGTATGCATTTGATCTCTCTTTTCCTTTACCATCTTCTTTTTTCCCTCATTGTTTCTATTTTCAGTTTGATGCTTTGTGGAAGAAACATTAGATATTTCCTGATAGTTTGGGGATAAATTACCTTGCTTTCAGGTTCTGAATTCCTTCTATGACCAATATCAGTTTTGGGATAAATTACCTTGTTTTCAGGCTCTTAATTCCTTCTATGGCCAATATCAGTAGTGTGGACTTTTAAGTAGGGTTAACCCTGCCAGGTTGTTAGATATGCTAATTGTTACAAAGTTGCAATAGTGCGTCCTGGGCCTTAATTAAAGTTTAATTTGGATTCTCATCAAGCTGGAGTAGTTTGGTGAATAATGGGGTTTTCACTGAATTTGGTCGACCAACAATTTTGAATGATTGCATTTGCTTGCTTGTTTTAAACAATTGTATGAACACACGTTCTCTTCTGAAAGTGTAGTGCACAAATACATGTAAATATAAATGTGATTGCCACAATAATGGAGCAGATGCTTTATGATGTTCTATGGAACTGTAGTTATGCTTTCATGTGATAATTCTAGGTTCAAGTTGCATTCCGATCTCAATGCTTCTTTAATCTGTTAGGAACTTGTCCTGAAAGAAAAATGTGATTCTCCTGCGAGCCCAACAAAAGTGTAATTTTGGACAATATGTTTCAGATATCTACAAAACTAGATGTGGCAAAGAGGGCTCTCTATGAAATATCTACTCTATTGCATCTAAATCCCCGAAAAGACAAACCTCCAAGTTTGCCTATGTCTTACAATGGTCAAAATTTTCATCCTCCTGGTGGTCCCATACCAAACACTTGTCCACCTGGCAATCCATTGTGGCCTCACCGGAACTATTCTTCCCAAAATTTGTCTCTCATGCCATGGATGGGGGGATGTGGGATTCAGCCCACAAGATTTGGGCCTGGTGGTTCTAATGGTGCTCCTCCAGGACATGGTGGTGAACCTTCAGATGAGTTTTCTATGAAAATTTTGAGCTCTGCATGGAAAATTGGTGGGGTAATTGGCAAGGGAGGCTCCAATGTAAAACTGGTTCAGCAGGCGACAGGCACTAGCATTCATGTTGAGGATGCTTCTGAAGAGTCGGATGAACGTGTGATTTGGGTCTCTGCTTTTGAGGTCTGCCTGGTTTTTAAATGTTATAACTTCTTTGCTTGCTAATTATCCTAAGATTGTTGTGCTGCTATGCTACTAAAGTATTTGCTGATATTTTTTCAGGCTCTACGGAAACCAAGATCACAAACGATTGATGCAGTTCTTCAGCTTCAGAATAAAACACGTGAATACTTTGAGAAAAGTACAATAACTACAAGGCGTCTTGTTTCTTGAGTAAGGTTGGCTGTATCCTTGGACAAGGAGGTCAAGTTATCAATGAAATGAGGAGGAGACCCCAGGCACATATTTTTTTTTGCTCCAAGGATGATAAGCTTAAGTGGGTGGCTGAAGATGAAGAGCTTGTACAGGTGAAATGGTCATATGAATCATTTTATAGTTTATATGTATTGCTAATTTTTCAATGGTGATGTTTTGATCATTATTTTGTTTCCTGGTCATCATTTGCAGTTTGATCTTATCATTACATTTGGTTATTTAATACTTCAGATATCTGGGAATTTCACTGTTGCCAAAGATGCTTTGGTAGAGATTGCGTCAAGGCTAAGAGTAAGAACACTGCCAGATGCAAATGCTGGAGCAGAACCTGGGCCTGCACAAAGCTTGTCAGGTAGAGGGCCCCCACCTTCTGGTACAATGGGAGCTAGTAATTCTTCTGGATATGAGCCTATCAGGGTAAACATTTTTTCCCTCTCTCATTTTAGCCAACTTCTGCTAAAGTGATTGCTTAGTGTTATTCTGGTAAAGTACACTCTCTGAGTTTGTACTTTGTAGTTATCTTATAAGTTTAGATAAAATTTTGTTATTCTATTGCAAGGTGTGTTTTGATCATGTCAGTCATTCTTATGCTTTTATGCAGGATGTTGGACACAAGTACGGACCTCAAAATTATCCAGTTCCTCCAGCTGCTATTGGGTACTGTTGCTATTATAACTTGTATGCTGACCGTGTATCTGAATACTGTGACCAAGTTGTTTTCCGTCTTCAATTTCTGATACCCCAAACTGAACAGTGCTTTGGACGCTAATATTTCAAATAATGAAGTCAATTCTTTTTTAGGGGTTGGGACGATTTCAAACTTTGGTGAGGTAAGCCACTAAAAGATTCAGTCTCTGTTGTGATGGGGATGGAAGAGGAAATATCATAATCAGTTGGAAATAAAAAGAACTTGGAGTTAAGCTACTGATGTTCTGAATGTAACCCTAATTATATCTGCCAGAGAATGTCTGGAAGTCCCAAGATGAAAATTTCCTGAAATTACAGTTTTAGAGTCTATTTGGTTTAGTTGTTAGTGACAGTTTATTTTAATTAGTTTAATATATTGTAGATTTTTTTATTAACCAAATAGCTATGAGGTGCTCTCCAATAATGGAAACAAACACCCGCAGTCAAGTTTGTTGCTGGAAGATTGGGATTTGTGCTCTCCAATAATGGAAACAAACACCGACAGTCAAATTTGTTGCTGGAAGATTGAGATTTTGGATTTATGATGAAGATGTTATATTGGTTTATTTATTTGTTTAGTGCAAAGTAATGTCATTGCACTGTTGTGAGTAGTTAATGACTTGTAATTACCTTGTGCTCCAATTTAAATACCATAATCCCTTTTGCTCATATATTAGAAAAGAAGGTTGAGAAGTAATTGCTCCATTACCGGGCTTTCAACATAATGTGAAACAAAATTGAATCATTTGATGAAATTGGCCCATATTAAAAGGAATTTCAGAGTATATCTGGAACTTTAATTATTTGATGCTATGTTTGGATATCAAAATTTAGAATTATTAGCTTTAATTGTAATATAGGCTATGGATAAATTATGGATTTCAAAAAATACCATATTACTTAATAAGGATCTTTTAAAGTAGATTTTAAATAACATTATTTTATAATTCATTTCGAATCACATTGAATGAAATGCTCTCTATGTTATGGACCTGACCTAAAGTATATTCATGACTCTAATAAAAAAACAAAATATATAACTTTATCAAGTTCAAATCTCATATTTCAAATTCTCCATCCATCCAAACATAAGGCATATCGTATTATAGACATTATTTGAAATTTTTGTTTGTTGCAAGGTTGTGATAGCATTTTCTTTCAATTTTAGGTTGCTGGAATAAGCATAAAGCTTGAAGATCCTCTGGCTGGTGGCCCTGAAAACATTGTTGAATTCCATGGATCTTCTGAGCATCTGAATGCTACACATAATTATCTTCTAACCCTTGTTTCTTCTTCTTCTTCTGGACAGAACAGGAATACCCAACAAGGTTCCTACCAAAACAATATGACTGCACAGAAAAGCTCCTATCAGAATGTGAATGCTCAGCTGAGTACCTATCAAAACAAGAATGCTCAGAATAGCCCCTATCAGAACATAAATGTGCAGGAAAGCTCCTATTCTCCAACTCAGCAAGTTGTCTATACCAACAACAATTCTCCAGAGTCTACCTACCAAAACATTAATGCACAGCAGGGCATTTATCAGTACTGAGTATTGACTGCATTTTCTGAAATTTTTGTATTATAGTTTGCTATCAGTTTCTTAAACAACTGGTTGATCAGCCTACCACAGGACAGGATAAAGTAGACATCGTTCTATTGCGTTGTCTTGTGCATTTTCAAGCAGTGAAGAAAAATTTTTGCTGTGATGCTTGTGCAAATTGTAAACAATCTTCTCGGAGTATGGGAACGTACAAGATAGTTCTAATATTAGATCTCTGTGTGGAGTGTGATGTTATTGTTGTTTTTCATGACTGAATCACTAACGTCTGATTGGGAATTAGAATCTGTTGGAATTGTAATTATTATTTATTATTTTAATTTTTCTTTCTGTATTAAGTTTAGCTGTGCAAAAGTTTCCTGAGATAATTCTGTTTTGATGGATCTTTTATTGTTTCTTGACAAATTAAATTCATGTACTTCTCTTTATTTTTATTGTTATTATCATTTATTTATTTATTTATTTGTCTTTGCATGTTTATGTTACTGGATGAATGAAAGCTTTCTCATGGATTTTGTTCGATTCTTAACGTGTTTCAGAAGGGAATGTCTTGAATCAGGCAACAATCATTATTTCATTAAACAGTTTACAGCAAAAAGAACTAAAGCAGCAGACTGTTATGGCGCTGATTCATAGTGGATAAACTTTGGTGTCCACCATTGATGACTTCACATCAGACCGAAGTAAGTAATACTCGACCTATGATCTAGTTTGAGGGATCTATTAAAGTTTCTTATATGATTGAAGGTTGGCAGATTTGTTTTTGTAGTTGGTTTTTATTTATTGTCTTATCCACAGTTGTGTATTTAATTATACAGTAAAGCAACAGAAGATGTGATGTTTAACCCCATAATTTGGAAGCACAAAACAATGTACCATCTCTAGCAATAAGGTTAGAATGTATTTCTAAATTTAGAAGTATATGCTGTAATTGAGTATGTTTATGTATTATCTGCAACTTAGTGGCAATCCTGAGAAACATCTGGTAGCAATTGGTACGGTGAATGATAACTTGTGGTGGACTTGAATGTCAAATGACATTTCATTTGTACTGAATGGCACACTTACTGTGCTTAATTTGTGGGGCACTCAAAGGGAAAGGATAAGGCTAATTATAAGTACCAATGCCTATTATGAGCAACTAGAAAGAGTCACGTAGATGTTCATTTCCTAACTTAAAGATTAAAGAACAAGTGCATCAACAACTTGGCCACTTTTTAGAGGAAATTGGGGTTGACTTCTGTTGAAAAATTCCATGTTTGAATGTTTGTCATCCAATATAGTCCCCCAATAGAGACACTTTGTGTTATCCACAAACAGCTGGGTTATATACATCTTGTCAATACAAAGTAGTACATCTAATCCCTACATCACCACAGGAAGCATCACCATCCCATGTTTTTGATTGATACTTGAACATTTGTAAATTCAGTGCCCCCATAACACCATGCAATCAAATTTGTCTGCATAAAGTAGTTTCAAAATTTTGTTTATCCAATTCCCCACTTGTCCAAGGTATTTGAGTGCCCATCACCAACTCAAATTGACAGGCCAATTTGTATATGGCAAGTGTTACCAACTGTAGAGGTGATAGTGCTGTCAGCATTTCACTTTGGATTCACTTGAAAACTTTCCAGGGGCATCATTCAGTGTGATCAAGTCTGTGGGAGTCATGGATATGGTTAACGAGCATAGGAACTCTAATCCACGTGCTTTTTCCCTTGGGTTAATCTTTTGCAGGGGAAAAAAATGCAAGTTCTAGAAAAGTAAAAAGCAACAGAGCGGATCGTATTTCTGTTGTGGGCTTTTTCACTGACATGCAAGTTTTTAGATATAGGTGTTTGGGGGCTTGCTATAAGAATCTTGGCCGTAGATTGGACTTATGATATTCTTTTTTTTTTCCCTGTAATAAAATTGGTTTTGGCTTATTAGGAAAAAATAAAATATCATGTTTGGTTCTTCTTGCTACCTGATGACATATTTTTGAGGTAAAACGGTAATGGAATGTGTATGAAATAAGAATTTAGTAAAAGTGTGAGTAAGGAATTTATTTCATTATATTCCATCACGTTCAATTACAGTGTAAAGATAGTGCATTTAGAG
Organism: Manihot esculenta; assembly: GCF_001659605.2. Lineage (NCBI taxonomy): Eukaryota > Viridiplantae > Streptophyta > Magnoliopsida > Malpighiales > Euphorbiaceae > Manihot > Manihot esculenta. The sequence goes on along the minus strand of NC_035162.2, from coordinate 5,220,126 downwards.
TGATTAGTACATATCAATATATCCTGGGTGCTCTCTATGTACATTCTCTGTCTTGGCTTTCATTTTATAGAATCAAATGATGAATGGCATTTTTTGAATTTTCATCCATCAGGAACTATTTTATATCACGTCTTTCATTCGTACAAGGAATTTGGAATTATCCTTGTACCAGAAGGATTCACTAAATCACCAGGGAAAGGTGCATATGTTATCCACACATTGCACAAAAGGAATGAACCGGTTGATGAAGATAAAGCTTCACAAAGGTATGGATACTGGGGAATGAGGCATTCATTTGTAGCCACTAGAAATATGAGTGATCTCTATACTGCACTAGAAAGTAAGAGTTGTTACCAGAAAATGCAATCATAGTCATCATCACCTGCAATACAAAATGAGAAGGGAGTGAAATCCCTGTCAATGTGCTTTCTATGAAGCCTCATTCTCTAGTAACAGTGCGTTTTTGACTCTTCTGGAATGAAAAAACCTAGTGCTCCTCCTCAGTCCTCACCCATCAAGTTTTCACTATGCAGGCTCATGGTCACCTTTTCCTCGCACGCTATCCACGTTAATAATGAAGTATGGAATCTAGAATCTTCTTTTGCTTTAATTATTTTTTTAAAATGCAAAATATAGATAAGGCTATTGTGGATGAAACCTTTCTAACCAAATGCTATAGCCTCAAATTATGAAAACAAATATCTTGGATGCTAAAATAGGTAATAGGCGGCATTAGATAAATGACAGGTTATTTTCATCTATAAGCATTGAACTTATTACTAAAGCTACATGTAGGCATTGTCTACGATGTTTGTTTTCTCACTTCTGGGGTCTCTTACTGCTATTGAAACTGCTGTTGCTGTTGAGAAAATGATCTTGTTAAATGCTGTGAGGGTGAAAAACAATTAAAATTATATGTTTGTAAGTATAAAAGTAAAGAGATTTTCTTTATTTATTAGAAATCCCTCTGCTTTGATTGTTATGGCAATAAAATCACTTAAAACTAATAAATTGCAAGCAAATCTAGTAAAAAACTTTCGCACATTAAATATATTTTGCATACATAAAAATTTAGGAGATGAGAAGGGAAATATCAGCTTTCTTTCACATCTTTTATGTCGGTAAAATAAAGAAAAGGTGAAATGACATTATACATGTAGACTAATATTTTGCAGCTTTAATAAAATATAATATTGCGGATAAAAACTAATCCTGGAGATCTAGGAAAGCCATGAGCTAGCCTTGTGAATCGAGTGGCTAGCCTTGTCCGCCGAACTCCTCCCCCAGTCCCCATTCTGAAGTGAGTGGAATTCGATTCTAAATCTCTTTACATATGGAGTTCCACCCACCCATATCACGATCAACATGGAGGATTCATGTACATAAGCTAATAACATTTTATTGTCGTGGTAATCTTAAGTCACTTTGAAGAAGTCAAGGAACAATTCATGCTTAAGAGCCAAGGATATATGTATTTGCGTAACAATTTGTAAGATACCGGGGATGCCTATATATAAATCGAGTTCAGCTTAGCCACTATGCATAAAAGTAATATGTATATATAAGAAATCTCAAGGTTTAATATCATAATTAGTAAGTGAATATATTGCTCACATCGTCTATTAGGGTTTTTAAAGTGTGTTAGACTGTAATTAAGTGCCTGTTTGACATTATGGTTTAAAAATTTTTGTAATAAGATATTCTTTAACATGGCAAGTTGCATGATATGGCGCCAAATATTTGTACGTAGAGGCAAAGAACGAATAGTGAAAGGGGTTTGGTATAAATTGGTACACGTACAACAGAAAAGTCATGATAGAATGTCATACTGAAGATGTCGGCAAAGCTTCAACCATATTCTCTCTCTCTCTCTCTCTCTCTCTCTCTCTCAATTGGAAATCAAACTATTGTAATTGCTTCAAGTGGTCACCTTCCACTGCCTTCTCATTTTCAGCTATTGGTCTCTATCTATCTTCACAAATAATCTTTCACAACAACTTCTGTGAGAAAAAAAAAAAAAACCCAATTACAAAAAGTCGATATATTTGACCTTTCTGTTACAATTTAACTAATTTGAAGTCAAAAATTTTTTAAAAATTCAATTTAATTGATTTTTTTTATTGAATGGCTTATTTAAAATGAAAGAAATAAAAAAAAAAGGCATTATTTTATCATAAGTTTTCCTTTTAATATGATTAGAAATTATAAAAAAAAAATAAAGAGTTGTTAAGACTTGAATTATTGATTTTATTTTTACAAAGCAAGAACTCTATCACTATTATAATCATAATACAGTTCCTTGACCCTTGATAAAGAAAATCTTGCAGTGGTTGGGGCAGATATTGGTAGATCTTCATCAGTCAAAGAAGATCTAAACAATGTTTGCTCAACGTTAATTTTAAATATATTCATAGGATTTTATGAGAAGATCCTCTTGTATTTTGAATATCTTAAATTGTCTTGTCTGAAAACACTTAGAATGTGTTTATTATTAATTAAAGGAAGTGGGAGATATATAGTAGCTAAAACCTTACTTTTTCTTTAGTCTTGTAACTGATAATGGAATTCTTGTTTTCCACATTTGGTTGCTAACTTTAAGTCAATTAACATTTCTATCAAAATTTAAAAGAAGAAATTGGGTAATTTTTGGAACAACCAATGTTAAAATTGGAGACTTATTATTCATTCCCAATCTAATCACTTTTCCACATGCTAGAAATGACCTACGAAGAAAAAGAAGAATCCTAGAATAAAACTAACTTCAAAGAGATACATAATCAATTGCATTAATTTTGGTAGTTATATAATATATAGAATTTAATGAATCTAAAGGCACATGGCTCATATATTATGCAAAATGGCCTTCTTGTCAAGATTGAATGTCATTTTCAACTTATTCAAGTACAAACCATTTGGACTTGTTAGAAGGTTTTAATCAAGAAGTACACAAATTCCAAAAATGCATAGTTAAATTCTCCATTAGACGAACATATTGACATTTACCTAATCGGGTAGGTATTTAAATGGACCCCTCAATAGTTGATATCTAATTAGAGAAGTAAAAACTTAAATTAGTTTCAAGATGTTGATATCTAATCAAAGAAGTAAAAACTTAAATACGTTGTAGTTTTATTTCAATCAATCTTTCTGTACATTCTCAGATCTAGAAGTTTGGATTTATTAAGCGAAAGACATCAAGTAGATAAATATTTTTAGGGATAATTCTATGCATACTGTTTTTAGAGAGAGAATGATTCTTCCTTCTATTTTTTAATCTTCATTCTAATAGTATTTTAGTTGATAGTGTAAAAATATGGACAAATTTTTAATTTCTCACTTTATTTTAAAATTATTATATTATTTTGAAAAAATAAATTCAAATAATAACTAGAAATTAATATCATCAAGCAGAGACATATATGCTTTCTATAATTATTTTGGCTGCTCAAATATCTTAAGGTTAATAAATATAGTTAAAATAATGAATTTTTATTCATATTATTTTATTATTTTATGCATATTAAATATATATATATATTAGAAATAATTTGTGGGGTGAATGGAATATTTTAGTTAAGAATATAAAAAAGATTAATTATTAATAATTAAGGCGTTGTTAAGAGGAGAAAAGCTAATTCGCCCATGTGGGTACACACTAAATGTAAAAAATGCAAATAAAAGCTTTAGAATTGTGGTTTACATAAATGGGGAATAATTAATTAATTTCTAATAATAATAATAATAATAATAATAACTAGCACGTGTCATCACATAAAGTATGCAATAATGGCAAGGCACTTGAACCTGAATAATATTTAAAAAAAAAAAAATACAAGTATGTATGATAAACCTAAATCACCCTTTTTGAGAATAGGGACATTTGTCATTAAGCATCTACTAAAAAATTAAGCACTCATTAGTGTGATTAGAATTTAGAAAATCAATGGTGAGAAGATTATGTTTTGATAAGGCAACGAGAGGATAGTGGTGGGCAAAAGAAGATGGAAGTGGTGAAGGCTTAATACGAATGGTGGGGCATATAATTAATAAATTAATTATTTTTTTAATATCTATAAATAATATTAATTATTATATAATTTAATATAAATTAAACTTTAATATCTAAATTTTATCGTAATTAATTGAATCAGCTTTTTTATTTTTAAAATTGAATATTAAGTTTGTTCATCCATTTTTAACGTTAAAAAGTATAAAATTATATTTATTAATCTTTTTAAATTAATAAATTATATTTTAAATTTTTAAATTTTAGTATAATTAATAATCACACCTTATATTTTTTAAATTATACATTTAAATTTTTCTATAATCAATTCGATCTCGTTTATTATAATTTAAACATTTTAATCCTTTATTTTTTATTTAAAAAAATACTTACAATTTTAATTAAATTTTATTTATAATACCTCATAGAACTAATTTTTAATACTTTATATTCTTCGATCTTCATTCATTAAAATATTTCAATACTTATAATTTCAAAAATTATTTACAACTTCAGTAATTTTTTAAAATGAATTGTAAACTTTTGTAAAGAGTGTTTTAAAAAAAAAATTATATAAAAAAATTTGATCATCTATTAGTTTTAATTTAATACGTATAATTTTAAATAGATGAAATATAAATGAATTTTAATTTTAAAATATAATTTATCTTATAATTTATATATACATATGTTTTTGGATATGGCCATCTATCCCACCACTTTGTGTTGTTGATGAGAGATTTGCATAATAAGTTTATAATAATATTAAGTATAAATCCAAACTTTCTTTGGCCACTAATTAATTAGATTAGACTACTCGTGCAATATATCAATCAAATTAAAAGCTTTACAGCTAATCATTATTTCTTGAATCTTAATATGATAATAAAAGATATTATAAATAAATTTTTACTTTTAAATAATATATATTTATATTGGGATTTTGTTGAGCTACAGATAAGACCATCGCATGCTTGCTGCTTATTTCTAAAACTATATATATATTTTAAATTATTAATTTTACCTTAGTTTAAAAAAAAAAACTGAAAATTTAAAATTTACCCACAATTAAAATTTAAGTACAAATAAATTTATTGATATTACATGTAAAAAAAAAAAGAGTTTAAGATAAAGGATAAACCTCAGATCAAATGCACAAAGCCAAATGAAACACAACAAGTATCACAACCTCCCTCCTGTTAGGGAAAAAGATCAAGTGCACAATCACCTATACTCCTACCCAATTGTCACCCAATTCATCTTTTATTTATTTATTAATTTATTTTTTAAAAAAAAACTATATTTTCTTCAAATTATTTTAAATATATTTTTAATTTATGCAAAAAATAAAAATAAAACCCATATTATTTATGGCCCTAGAAAATGATAAGAAAATATATATATCTTTTTTTGGGTATACTAAAAAAATTAGAGACATGATCAATAAATAATGGAAGTAAAGCAAATCCACGTTCCCTTCATTTTCTCATAGAATTGGAGCACTGCTGTGCTGGCTGGTTTTCGGTGGCAAATTGATAAATAGTGTTCTGAAAAATTTTGGCCTTTAATTTTTTCTCAAAATTAGTGGAAACTATTTTATATGTATGCAACTATAAGTCTTGTTGTTTTCACTTTTTTCTTTTTTTTTGGGTCCAATTTTCCTTTCGTACTCATAAATTTCTCTTTCACGTGTACCACCACAATTCTACATCTTAATATTGCCATCGTTCAAGCATAGTGCTGATATGATCGCACTCTTAAAAGGCATGAGTTTTTTAAACTTCCGCTATTTGATTGTGCTATGTGCCTTAGCTTTTCTTCCTACATTTTTCTCCCCAATTTTTCATATTTTCAAACCAACGGCTGGCTGGCTTTGTGAAAATTGGGCACAGCTTTTTCTCCTGTTAAAACAAACACACACGTATATATTGGTGCGCATTTTGCAAATTTGGACTTTTGTTTTTAGCATTTTTGTCATTATACTAAAATATATAGTATTCAATAGTCAATTTTATATGAAAAATAAATAAATAAATAAATAGAATTTGAAAGAAAAAACAATAAGAGAAATTTAGTAGTGGGGAGAGCAGAATCAATGACTGGTTTAAGTATATGTATATAATGGGTTGGCAGAGAAAAAGATCTTGACCCTACTCCTTTTATCAAATATTGCAAGTTGCCCTCTATATTTTCTTTTCAATGTTGACAGCACTTTGTTAATTCAATTTCTAATGGGAGAAAAGATGAAAGAATCAAAACTAATTCAAGAGGAAACCCTTTACCTCCCTTCAACTTTTGGTTTCTTTAATCTTTTCATGAGCATCTTAGCCTTTCATGACGCTCAGTTCCTTGTTAAACTAAAAGCAAAATCACTGTCAATGCTTCTTTGATTTTATTAATAACTACAACTTAACTTGTTTTCTTATTCTTAAAGCATCCTCCCATGTCTCTCTCTGTTGACTAGAATACAACCCCGGCCCACCAGAAAAAAAAAAAAAAAAAAAAAAAATTCAAGGAAAGGAAAATGCTGACAATCTTTATCAAAAAACTTAACCCTGATCAAGCTCTCTTTCACCTCAATACATGTGTCCTATGGATTCAAGGGCTTCATACAGATTTGAACTCCATACTTGGGTTTTATTGTCAGGACAATGACAGGAGCATGGCGATAAGTGTCTGAAATAGTGAAGCTAAACCTTGAAATCAACATGGCCAAAATGATTTTAGCTTCCATCATAGCAAAAGTTTGGCCAATACAATTCCTGGGGCCAGCAGCAAAAGGGATGAAATGTCTGCCTGGAGCAAATGACTTGGAAGCAAACCTATCAGGATTGAACTCGTTTGCATCTTTTCCCCATAACTCTTCACTATGATGAATTGCAAGAACAGGAATCCAAATTGATAGCCCTTTTGGTATGTGAAGATCTCCCAACTTAAAATCTTCAAAAGCCATTCTAGGAAGCACTGTTGCTGGAGGATACAGCCTCAGTGATTCATTTATCACCATATTAAGCTGTAAAACAAAATATACACATAAATTAATTTAATTATTAAATAATGTTTGCCAAGTGCTTTGACTCCTAGCAATGCCAAAGTGCTTTGACTCATTATATATAAGAGTAATCTTTTAAATGAATAATCATTGCGTTCTTGAGCTTATTTCCTTTAATTTATATCCTGAAAAGCAAATAACCTTTTCAATCTTTGCCGAGAAAAAGAAATTCTTGCTTACCAAGGTAAGTTTGGGGAGATGGTCAACGGAGGGGGTTTCGCCGTTGCAGACCTGCTTGACTTCGGCTCGAACCTTTTCTTGCCACGAAGGATTACTGGCAAGAAGCATGACTGTCCAAGTGAGCAAGAGAGCTGTAGTTTCATGTCCAGCAAAAAAGAAAGTTTTGCATTCATCCATGATCAATTGTAGGTTCAAACTGAAAGATCCATTTCCTCTCTTCTTCTGCATCTCATTCAGAAGCATTCCTAACAAATCATTTCCATAAGAACTGCTCCTACCAATCTCCACACAGTCTTTTCGGCTTTGTATGATCTCCATTAGCAGTCTCTCCACCTCCATCTTCAATGATTTTATTTCTCTGTTGTATTTACTCGGGAAAAACCTGTAAAAGAGAGTGACAGACAAGAAAGAATCAGCATTAAAGCTTATAGAAAAAGATGGAATCTATCAAAAATAAAAAAAGACCACGTAAAAGAGAAAAAAAAATAAAAATCAATACCCACTTTCTATAAGAGATATATAGAATCATAAGAAAAGGAGAGAAAAAATTATTCATTCTGAGAAAATTATTAAGACTGACCGACTTCCAGGAAAGCACAAGTGCCTGCTTGCTTGAGCACAGAGACTTTGAAGAACAGTTAAGAGATGGAAAATCTGTTTCCCTTTCTCATAGCTACTATCAAATTCGGTTCTTGAAATTATATCAGCAGTGAGTCTAGTCATGTATTCACCAATCTCAAACTCGGTTTCGCCTGATTCTACAGCATTTTCCAGTGATTGGAGCATCTTCTTGGTGCATTCCACCATGTGTGCAGAATAGCTCTTTAAAAAAATGAGGAAGAAATATTAATTTCAGACCAACAACTACCCTTAAAAAATCACTGAAACTAACAATTAAGCAGAAGAAAAATCAGGAGAAAATACAAAAAAAAAAAAAAAATTATAGTTTGGGTCATGTGGTTTTAGATTGCACGTGTGATCAACTCTGTTAGCAAAACATGTCCAAATATCGTTAATTGCTACTGATGTGACGAGGAAAAAAAGATACAAAAAGAAAAAAACACGACGTCGGCTGCTATTGACGACATTAACATGTTTGGACATTTGTAAATAACCGACTTAACCATTGATTTATTAAAACTTAAAATCATAAAATTCCACTTAAGAATGACCCAAAATGTTTTTTTTTTTTTTTTTTAAAAATTTCCCCAAATAATATATAGTAGTTATACTTTGAGTCTGTCTCCCATGAATGCGGGCGCCACGATATGTCGTTGATGATACCAGCTATCCCCGTTGGCCATTAACAAGCCACCTCCTATAAAATGTTTTGATCCTTGCTGTTGTAGCCAGGATTTACCAGCTTTAATGCTGTACTTGGTGAGAAGTTCTTTGATCAATTCTGTCTCTGTTAAGCACATGCGCGGTTCGATCCCATTCCAATAGATAAATCTTCTCCCTGCAAAAAAACCAACATCGTGAGTTCCTCCGACACAGATGTTCCCGCAAAAGGTCTCAGGTTCTGGTCCTGCTGTAGACAACTGCAGCATATGAAAAGGAAAGAAAAGAAACGATGAAGATACCATATTGTTTAGACCAGGCAACGTAATGTGGCAAGAGGCGATCAACGATGTCGTGATGAATAGAATCCATGTCTTTGGAAGTAGAGAGGGAGACGAAGGAGGTGACGTCTAAGATGTTGCCTGTAAGTGGCCGGGGTTTGGGGCCACGCACTCCTTGCTTCTCCATAATCTTCTTGATGCGTCTTGGAGTCAGGAAGTAACATGAGATGGTGTCATATGCTATTTTGAAGAATAAAGACAAGAATATAATCAACAGACTTATGAGTACCAAAATCACCATGCCTCCCTAGCTATATAGCAAGATTATGATGAGAATTGAAGAGCTGGTTTATGCGATTGATGGCGAGGAAGAGGTGTTGCTCAGCTTTTCTTAGTGAAAGGTGTTGAGGGTCATCAATTTATATATATAAGATAGGCAAGCAAGCTATATATATATATATATGGAGATTCTAAGGTAATTTAGTAATTTAAAATTAAATATTATATAGTGGTTATGAATATCTTAATTTAAAAACTTTTAAAACATACCTGCCATATACTATAATTTATTTTTTATAAATAAAATAAATACAGATATATCATATATTATATAAATTATATATAAATTTGAATCTATGTAATTTTTTTTTAAAAAATAAAAATTGAAAATTGAAGAAGTAGAATCTGAAATATTTTGGATTTACTCAGATTACTTATTATCAGATTAGACTGTGAGTCGAGTATAAATACAATGATTTTATTGCTACAAAATAAAATTAATTTGGGAAATCCACTATTCTCATCACTACGTGTCTAACTCTTAATTGGATTATTGCATGTAGATCGAGTTAAATTAACTTGAGAAATTTTAAAAATTAATTTTTTACCATATAATTAAATAAATATTTGTGAATAATATTTATTTGATTAAAAAAAATAAAAGAAATCCATTAATTATTCTCCTTAATTAAATATGAAATAACAAGTATTCTTTAATTAGTAATAAATAGAAGAGATTCTTAACAATGAAGTTAAGCAAATTGGGTTAAATTTGCCATCAGAATAAAAAAGAGTTAAAAAAATTAAATTGGAATCAAAATCTTCGGCGTTACGAGTGGAAAACGTGTAAAAGGAAAATTTATTAGAAATACTAAAAACAATACATTTTTAAAAGAAAAATTTATACTTTTTTAGGATAAATAAAATTAAAATTATTTATCATGTTAAATAAAAATAAAATAATATTATTTTTATGCAAATATAGGCTGACCTTCGCTTGCTAATTCTTACAGATATGGCAGGTCTACTCAATAGTATCCTATCCTGACATTGAAATTTTAGATTCATTTACCTTGTTTTGTTAACTTCAAAAAAAAAAAGGCAACATATTAAATACCTTCAGTCTTAATTGGAAAACAGAGAAAAAAAAGAAAAAAAACAGAATTTCTCTTATCTGAAAAAATACATAGATATATTGAATTAGGTTAAAAATGGAGCCATAAACGTCTCTAACAATCCTTTTAAGCATCAATTCCATGTTTATTCTCATGATGATTTGTGTGTACACCAATATAATCTATAATCCCACGCACCTTTCTTTCCTTTTTAAATTATAATTTTTTTTAATGCAAAGAATTTTCGAGTAAAATTGGGAAATTAATATATTTTTAAAATTAAGAAATTAATTAATGAATTTTTATAATATAAAAATTAAATAATAAATTTTCCTAGTTTAACTTTAATATCATTCTATTAAAATTTATTAATAAATAAATATGTAGCAGGATTTTGTGATTAATCCCTTCCATATTTGCATGAATTCAATGATTCACTTACCATCCAAGATTAATTACTGCCAAATTTAGGCTATTCAATTCTGATAGGAAAGTAATCTTTTTCCATAAATAAAACCTTCTCTTTTTTAACACATATCATATTATTATATTATATTATATTATTGTTGTTAAAAAAAAATTAAGTAAAAATAGTTGTATTCACATGTTTAAATTTGAAATAAGTGTATTTGAATAAATCTGATAAATTTCATGTAATATTTTTTTTAATTTAAAAAAAAATAAATAAATATGATTTGTAAAATCTAACAATTAAGAAAATAACGAATAAATTAACTATATTAATTTAATTTATTAAAAGGGAGTGCATGTTTGAGAAGCCATTTGGGGTCAATCAATTCCTTCAAAAGGCAAAAAAGAAGATGCCGTTTTGACCTTTTCTTTGTTCATTTGAGACCATTTTAGAAGTCAACCACGTCTTTGAATATTCTTCTGTAAATATGTTTAAGAAATTATGAATAATAAAATATTTGATTATTTTTAATTTTTCTTAAAAATTACATGCAAATTGGCACATGATATTTTCAGAACATGTCCTTAATAAGAGACTACATTGCTGTTGATTAACCCATGTATCGTTGTCTACTTCCATATCTGTTTGCTCATACATGTATTTGGTATTTTCTATCATTTTTGGAGAAATATAGGGACAAAAACAAAGTATACCCTTAATATTTTCTTAATTTTAGATGATTATGTGATCTTTTAATATTTTTATACTCCATTAATTAATATTTTTTTTATATATAAATTTCTGCAATCAATTCTTTAATGTGTCGACTACAAAATTTGAAGATTAATAACTGGTGGATAAAAACCCAATAGAATTTTTTTTTTTAAAAAAAAAAAAAGGAAAAGCTTTTTAATCAAAACAATGCGTGAATGTCGGCATCGAATTATTCATGCGAAGGCTTTCTGAATATGAAACATGGAATTCAAATAAGACTTTTCTCCTTTAAATATCTTTATTTTTACCCATATTTTTCAAAAAATCTTAAATATAAAAATCCTCATTTAAAATTTTAAAAAATTATAAAAAGATTAATTTAACTCATTCTTTTTTTATTCTTTTTAACTATAAAGAAATTTAAAATAAATAAAAATTATTGTGTAAAATTTCAATTAAATTTCTCTCGAATTCATTTGATGCATTCCATATTCGCATCCATAAACTAATTAATTAAAAGTTAATAATGACTGAAAATTTTTACTTTGAAATGCTAGAGACAAATGTTAATCACTACTTTATTTTACTAATGAAATTTGTGCATAAAAAAAGAATTTTTTTTTTTTTAAATAACTCTCTTATTTGATTCAAATTTTTAATTCAATTTAATAAATGAAAATAGAAAATTTAACCACTGCTACCCACCAACTTCCAATTGTCATTCAAAATGCACAAAAAAGAAAAAGGAAAAACAAAAGGTGATACTATGATATTCCATCCGATATTTTTTGTGGATGATCGTGAGCAATTAGTCAGAACGTTCTGGAATAGGCAAGCCGAAAGTCACTTAGACATCCTCTGAATTTGAACACAGAGATTTTTTTTTTTTTTTTTTTTTTTTTTTTTTAAACAATGCAATGCTCCAGCAGCAAAGAAGATGAAAAATAATATGAACATTAGAATTCATTAAAGAGCTATGCTTTATTTAGCTGCCAGTCCTCTTTGACATTCCTATAATCTTAAATTCATCTATTCTAAAGCTACCAATACAAAAATCTACCCAAGTGGATCAAGAATCATTCACTATTTTTACATATATAAATATGTTAATTCCCACCGAAAGCTAACAATGCAAAATCAAAATCTCCTACACTTAGAATTTCTGATCCAGCTACCCTTGGTAATTTTGATGAAAAGGGGCAAATTTTGAATCATTTTCATCAAGAATCTGTCTATCAGCAAATTGTCATCATCTTTGGATATGTTCTAAGGGAAAGAAAAAAAAAAAAAAGGACTAATGAGTAATCTAATTAATGGCAGTGATTGGTGTGCCGGTGCATAAAACTTATCCTAATCATATAGAAAACTTTATCAAAAAGATGGGTATTAATATTATTACATGATATTTATGCCCAAATTTGCAGTTTTAAAAGAAATGAAAAAAGAAATTGTCATCAATAGCGGAAATGTTCTGAGAGAATCCTAATCTCCTAATGATTAAATACACTAACTGTTTGTGAATTTCTTATGAGGTGAAGAAAAAGGCAAGTGGGTTGCTGACTGTATCAGTCAAAAAGGATAGGAACTGAACACATTTGCATTTGTGTGGCCCTTCCATCAAAGTTTAGGAACATATTCTCCCATGAGGTGTTTTTTAGGTGCCCTTGTTAGAGGCAGTGTGCCACAAAATGGAGGACAAGTTAGAGCATAACCCTACATCATGTCTAAAGGTATAAATCCTTTGTACGGTTGAAGTGGAATTAAACAGGATAATTTTTGAATCAAGGACCCACTTGCTCAATAATCCTCGGTACATTTTAATTTGTTGCTGAGAAAATTGCTAGTTTCGTCCCCTCTTGTTGCAGAAAAAAGATGGAGCTCCCTAGAACAAAAGACAGAAAAATAATTAGACCTGCACCAATCAAACCCAACCATGTGACACATTTGCTTGTGTCTTGTACATGCATTAGGTTGGTTTTGGATTAAGCACACAAATAAATTTGAAATAATAATACTTTATCATGATAATGGACTTCATTTGTTCAGTTGATTTTGAGCTGCATGCACCATATAATAGGACAATTTAGAAAAACTTGTACAAAATTGAAGGAGAAGAATACAGGGATTACTTGTAAATAATAGATGTTATGCTGAAAGTGAAAAATCAGGATTTGGGTCTCTCAAATCAAAATCTATCTTTTCTAACTATTTTGTACTTAGTTTCCTGTCCTAATTACAAGGGGAAAAGGGAACATTTACTCTTAAGAAATGCATGGTGCAGTTATGTCCTAGACAAATCTGATTCTTTTTTAGTGAAACACACTATTGTATATGTGATTTGAGAGCCCAAAAGGCATAACTTCTGTATCACATGTGCTAAGCTAAGGTTGGTGATAGCAGCATCAAGTTTTATTCAATATGTTATTGTAAAGAATAAAGCACAAAAACCGCTTATATTTGTAGAAGAGCCATATTTTGGAATCATTGCCCAACCAATAGGAACAAGACTAGGCCCAATTTTCTTCGAGCTCTTGGTTAAAAGAGAGCATATTTCTCCCAAACCAGAAATGGCATGCATATGGAAAAGAAAGAAAATTCTCTTAAAACTTTTAACCTAATTTGGTCTCGGATCAACCACCCATTTGAGATATTGGCTATTGAGCTCTAAGATTGATTGATAGCTAATTCTTCAAGAAATATTCTAGTACAGTTTATGTTAAAGCCATGGTACGGAAGGCCTGATACAAACAAAGGCAACCTGATTTAATAGATCGAACGGTGCTCTACACAGTGACCCCAAGTTGGGTGACAATTTCTAATATTATCACTGATGCACCTCAAGATTTGATAGGTATTCTTTGTCTAGTGAACCTAAGAGGAGGGGAAAAAAAAATAATCTCGGGGGTACCAAACACGTTCCCTCCTTGCAATGAAATGGTGTAATTCTTTGTTTAACTTGTATTAAATTCCCAATTTCACTGTAAACAACTGGGTATGCCAAACGATAATCTCTTTGCCCATCCACACCATTGTCAGTGGAGTTTTGAGTGCTAACTTGATAACTAGTGGGTAGTGGCTATTGCTGTGTTCCAAAACCAAAAGCCCTAGGCTTGAGCTAGGCCCAATTAAAAATTTTTTTCGACAATTTTATCTAGCGAGTCCAGTTTCTAGTCTCCACAATTGGCCGAATGACAGGCTCAGCATAGGCTAATTTATTTCTTCCCTCAGTTCTCTGATTAATTCAACTCAACCGCATAAGCATATTTGAGCTTTAAATTGTTTCACCGTTGCATTTCATCCTGGCTAATAAAGTAAATATCATCTGCTAAACTTTTAACTCCACAAATACTGCCACTATAATACTATATATCACTATGGCTCAGAGTTTGAATTGGCCATTGACCATTAGAAGGAGCTAGTTCTCGGAGTAAGCATAATATTACTCTTAATAAGTCATAAGAACATTGGAGTAAGCATCCAGTAAGTGATCTAAAATTTAACATATAAAAAGAGTGGACAGTTGCAACATTTCTTTCGCATCAGTGATTCTCCCAGCGGTCTCCAGTATAAGGATATGAGTATCAAAACCACTATGCAGCACAAGCTTTTGAAAGAAAAAGGAGATATATAACTTTTTCTTTTTCCTTTATACTCTACAACCTGGAATTCCAGCCTCAAAATGAATGATACTGCAAGATCAGCAGTATACTCCAAACATAAACATTGAAAAAAAATAGGTGAAGGATGTAGAAACTTGTCTGCCAATGCCTTGAACACAAATTCAAATCCTTGAAAGAATGCTATGATGGCACATTTCTTTCATCGAAACAATTCAAGGATAAAAGCATTGGGAAACTCAAGAAAATATAACAAGGATTAATATAATTTAGGTGCACCTATGATGCTAAAGGCATGAAGTAGTCAGAGATTTTGACCCAGGGAAAGCTGGTAGATGTGAACTGCAAGGAAAGATATTCATGGGTCTCACATGCTGGATCAGCATATGAACTACCAAAAATTGCACACATAAGTACCGTTTCCCCAGAGAAGTCACAGGCAGAACCACATCCACTAACCAATCAGAATAAAAAAAAGAAACCAACTACTTATTTCTAAAATGATACAGCTCTTTACCTCCAAGACATCATCTCTTGAATGAGGAATACATAGCCCCGAAATAATAGTAAATGACTGTCAATCCCATCTTTGAAACCTCAACCATAGGATTCTTACAGGTGCAAAATAGGCACTCATCTGGAAGGAGGAAAAGGACAAAAAGGACAAAAATAATATAATAACCATCAATCTTAGAAATATTAGATGGTCAACACAACCAGCACTTTAGGATCTTTTAAGTTTAATTTGGCAGGTGCACAAGAAAATATAAGCAGAATATTAGGGACTATCAAATTTAACATGGCTGGGATACATTATTCCTTTTTTTCTTTTTTTGAAAAAAAAAAAGAGAGTAATTGCATTTTGTTTCTGAAAAATTCTACAAATTTTCATCCCAGTAAGACTTGTGCACATACATAACACAAAGCACAAAGTAAGTATTGTGAACCTGTAGAACCACTTGGTTGGCAATTTCCTTCCTTCAGTTTACAAGCCTATACAAAAGATTAAGTTTTCAGGATCCAAAGCCACATTTAAATAAAAAACCATTCAAAAGAGCATAATAAAATTGCACTCTCTTTTTGACCATTTTTCCAGTAGAATTTTATAGATCTACTTTCACCTTACAATAGAAGAATTCCATAAATGCTTTTCTTCATCACGTGAAAGGTTTGAGAACTAGAAAACTGACTACGTGTGTGGAAGACAATTGTGGGAGACTATTCATAATTGGGGTGGCATCCAAAAGCATAGCAACTATCGTACCCAGGCTGCTCTAGACTTTTCTTGCAAATTTGCCCATTCATGACCATTATAACTTGTTTGGGCATCTATTTTGGAATTACAGTATGCAATACAAGAACCATGTCACACCATGTCATATGTACTAGAGAACCAACTGCTTGGAATTTCGAATGAACCACGCTGTTGGGGTTGGACTCAATAGGAAGACCCAGCTACAAAACATCCTATACTTGTGGGCTTTGGGGACAGTTGATTTGTAGCCATGCCTCTATTTTATCTTGAACCCGTGACTTTCAGATCACGAATAAAGCAACTTTATTGTTACACCAAAACCATCCTCTTAGTGTTTGACTCAATCAATCAACAAAAATTTTCGCTTCAATAAGTAGATCTTTGATTATATGGACATACCTGGATGGTATAATAGTTTTCCTATTTATGCCCATATGGTAATTCACTCATTTTGTCTAGTTGTTAATTAAAGGAAATATTTAAGTATAAATAGAAAAAAAAATCAGGTGAACAAGGAATACGTACCTTTACCTTATCCTACACTGAACAACAGGAATCTCCAGATTATGAAAATCCTTCAAGCAAAAATTTTGAACTATATTGAGTAATCTTTCTTATTGTCCAAGAAGGCAACTTCCAGCTTCTTATACCAATGAACCCTATCAATTCTTCAACAGACGTTAGCAATTCAATCCCCCTTCTTAATCATACAATTGTGTCATGACACGAGCACTTAGTACCATTTTGGATCCATTATTCTCTTATAAGATTTATACACTACACTCAACTTCATACTGATAAAATATATCCTGCACCAAGCTTCCACTTACTGGACATTCCTTAACGGTGTTCCAAATCTACCATAGTCCACACTTAGTCAAACACAATGCCAAAGCAGTCAAGTACGAGTTATTGTTAATAGGAAACCATCTCAGAAATTTATGAATGAAAGTGTTGGCAGTGCAAATACATTTTCTATATGTAGAACAAATGATAACGGAGTTGCTCAAGAAATTATTAGGTTCTTATAGAAAAAGATAAGGAAACAACTAAAAGACAGTTTGCAATGAACATATTTGCACACATTGTATAACAATTTGTCTAAAGCAGCAGATATTGAAAATCAACAAATAGACAAGGCTCATAACACCTCTCAAGCAAGCTCTTCAGCCATATTTCCTATGAATAAATGCTACAATAATGTCTATACTCTATAGCTGCCCTTCAAGAGAAGTCCCTTGTAAACATTTACGTAATACAACTACAACTTCACCTTCACCTTAACCAATTTACCAATTTACTTTTTAATGATTGAGTATACACCTGCACCAGCACATTATAAGTGTAAACTTATAATTTGAACACCCTGGTGTTCCACCAAATGAATTGGGAAATTATGTTCATAGACCTTCAGTAGGTCAGCGCACACTCCTGGAATCAACCGCATGGCTAGTCAACATAACCTGCTCATCTTCAAAGCAAAAGTACCACTAAATGCCTTTTTCAACTAAAAAAGTCACCCTCCCCAACCACCACCATGCATGCAGGCTAGGATTCCAAACAAAAACAAAATGCAAATCTGAAACCCATAATGCAAACAGAAAAACACCTGTTCATGGTTGAAAGAGAGTCAGAAGAGGACGGAAGCTACAAAGTCCTGGTAAGAGAGAACAGCAGCAAGGGCTTCTACAGTAAGGCTCAAGTTGATACGGTTATAGTAAAACTGGACAATATAAGGATGAGAATGAGCAACTACACAACTCAATGACAAGGCAAAGTTGAAGGGAATATGTATATATATGTACACACATTGCTTTTACGTCTCCCGAAGTGATTGTCATGATCCACAAGAACAAAATAAAGAACAGCAGGGGAAAAAAAATAGAGCATTAGAGGATACTGTTCATCGTATGAGCAGTTTACTGCATAGAGAAGTAAAGAAAAATTACAAGAGCATTAAGCAAGAATAAACATCCAGTTCAAAATAGAATTGATGGTCGGACAAATGGGAAAATTTTGGTAAACTGAAGTATTACGATGCCCAGATAGGACGGGCAGTGAAAAGGGGAACTGAGACCAATACAAAGTATCTCAGAAAAGATGCCATGAAAAATAAGTATGGTGGGCAATGCGGGCAAGGTATTCAAGTCGCCGGTAACTGAAAATATTGTGCTTAGTTGGAATATTAGACGTGATTCCCATCCAATCCTCTTCTTTTAACGCCTTCTTTTTCCCCTTTCTCTCCATTTATATTCCTCTCACCTGCTTGCACTAAGCATCTAAGCAAAACAAGAAGAAGATACCAAATAACTGAGAGCAATCTATATCCACAACTAAGCAAAGGTTGAAAAAAGAAGAAATCTACAATTCATCTACACCCATAAGCCGAAGTAAAACCAAAGGAGCAAACAAAATATCAACATGAAATTAAACTAACATAATCCACAAAAGATTAGAAAGAAAAATCTCCAATCATGCCTACTGGTTCAATGTTAGCCACCGATTCATGTACCCCACATCGCCAGCCGGAGGACATGCCTCGCCGGAATCCAATACTACTGCTAGAAGAATCCCGTTTGGCCTTCATCAAATCGCTCCCCCATTTCTTTGAGCTTGATTCACTGCAGAGGAGCAGACGATACAACTATATAGGAAAGGGTTTTTTTTATTTTTTTATTTTTTTATTTTTTTATTTTTAATATATAAATAGGAGAATGTTAAAAATTAAGTTTTATAAAAATTGATAATGATTTCAGTTAAGTCAGCGTTGACATCTCCGTTCTGAATGCATTGCTTCCAGCATCCGACCCATTCCTTTGGTTCCTTCGGTATTGTTGGGCTTCTGGAATATTCAAGGCTTTCTTGTTCTCTTCGGCGTCGTAATAACAAGGCCGATACTACTTCTTCAATTTTGGGTTTAGATGAATTCCATGGCTGTTTAAAATATATATATGAAATTTATTTAAATATGAATTTTACTCATTTAATTCCAGAGTTGTTTTTTTTTTTAATAATTTCACTTCATGTCTTTTACAAAATAATTTTATTATTTTATTAATAATGCTATTTAACATAATTTAATTTTAATTAATTGAAGAGAGTTACTTAATCTTTTTATTATATTTTTTTTCATCACCTTTTAAAGAAGGTTTAAATAATATCTCTCAGATTTATTCAGATATATTTATAATTAAATTAAATCAGATTAAATTTATAAATATTTTTTTATTCAATTTTAAACGCAAAACATATATTTTTAATTTTATTACGACTATAATCAATATCTAAAATTAATTTTGAGCAGTTAAATTAATTTTTATAATTTTTAATTTTATATTATTAAAATATATTAAATAAAAAATCAAAATTTTATATGTTTTTATGATTATAGCCTCAATTTTTATAATTTTTTACAGGTAGCCAACCTCTAACTAACTGGCCATAACTTCTATAGCAATTCAAAATAAATGGCGACTAAAACCTCGTGATTTTCAGGGAGAAAGTTTTTTCTCTATGTGAGTAGTTATTATTGCTTTTTCACTTTTTCATTGGACTTTTAAGCAAAGAGAGAATGTCTGTCATTCATCATAAGTATGTTACGCCCTTTGTACCTATTTCGATGAATTATACATAAATTTAATTTTTTGTTGTTGCTACGTTGTAAACAAGTATACTTCAAGGTTGGGACATGCATGAAGTCTTCCTTTAGTCGTGGCGGATGGTGAATTAAAATTTTTCATGAGTTTTATATAATTTGTATGCTGTGGTGTTGTTTATACCTTATAAATTGAAAAAAAAAATCATATTTAATCTATTCTCTTATTTTCTATTGGTTTGAATTTAATTATAATCCACTTCATCAATGAATTTTCTATTATCTTGAGCAAAAAAAAAATGGCGTACTTATCTTAGATTGACGTGGCTCTAGTCTTTTTTGTGGTTAAAAAATGACCAGTTGGCTCTAGTCAAGAGTCCATGAACAGTGGTGGAAAAGTAGAACGACACTTCTTCATTTGGTATTTTTATTTATTTAAATTAGAATTTGTGTTAATGGTCTTAAGCCTTTTTATTCTTTAGATTGAGAGGATTGTTATAATATGGGTCTATCACTTTTGGTAAATTAATTGACATTGACTAATCTCAATCTATACCGAATAAGCATATTAAAAAAAAAAGGGAAAAACGCAAAACTCCTCCCAAATTTTAATGTTGGTCCAAGGGTCTAAGCCACGCTCAGCTTTGACAGGGCTGTTATGATCTTGGGCCTACGGCTTTGTTAATGCCGAGTTTAACTTTAGAAAAGGAAAAAACAAAAATCTGTAGCTTTTCATCAACCAATCATAGCGTAAAGCGTGCAATACTTAGAAGTGAGAACAAACTCTTTGACGTGGCAACCCATTAGTGGCTTTTATTATGCTGAGAATAAACATGGCTGTTAATTGATCATTCCGACTACTCTGTTCATTATCCAGCTTTTAAACTCTTAGTACTTTATTAGGCTTTTGGGCTTTTGTATTATCATCATCTCTCCGTCTGTCTCCGAAAAGCTAGCCGGCGGCACCCGGGTATCGGAGACTAATCAGGGAATCGAGGAAACTTGAGGGAAAATATGAAGGTTTTTGTTAAGACTTTGAAGGGTACTAACTTCGAGATCGAAGTAAAACCTGAAGACACGGTATAATTTCTTGTTAATTTCTTATTCACTTGAAAAATTTTCTATGTTATGCTAGTGATATTGATTGTAGATTCATTTTTAGGTAAGCTTTTTTCCCCCTCGCGCTTTTACTGATTGTGCAACTCTATTTGCTTATTTCTGTAGTGGGTTATATCGTTTTCGTGGGATTGATTCAGAATAACGTGTGATTTGAACTGTTAGCTGAGAGTCATTGGAGGGGGAGCTTTTAGTTTTATTACTCATATATAGTCTTGGTTTAGTAATTTGCACATTGAAGTTGTGGAGTTCTAAAATTTTGCCGCTATCGAGTGCTTAATAGAGTTTGGTTATGCAGACGGGCTAATGGGCTAGAATTGACTGTTTATCTCCCTTGTAGTGGTGTTATGGGTTTGGGTCGAATGTTTTTAGTGTAGCTTGAACTAAGAATGTAATGCAATAGGAAATTGAGAAAGTGGTCAGTGGTGGGTTGGTGTCAAAGGTAGAGAATAAGTGCACGTCCTAAAATAAAAGAGATGCTGTCTTGAGACAAATGGTAGCCAACTGTGTGCTTGTGTGGGCAAGTCCTCGTTTGTGTATGTATATATGCGACATTGTGGTTCTAACTTTTTTTTTTTGTTTGTTTCATGTTTGTTGCATTGCTATAGCTTTGTAAACTCCTATATGAATGTATCATCTGAATATTTTTACCTTAATTCACATTCTATTGAACTATTGGCGCAGTTGTTTGCTTGTGGATTTGATGTTCTCCTTTTTGGAAGTTCACTAGTATGATGTTGGGTTTCATTGTTATTTATTTATCTATTTATTTATTTTTTGGCTTGATGAGTACAATGATGTTGATGATAAACATTCAGGTAGCCGATGTCAAGAAAAACATAGAGACAGTACAGGGCGCAGACATTTACCCTGCGGCACAACAGATGCTTATTCATCAGGGGAAAGTTCTTAAAGATGGCACAACACTGGAAGAAAATAAAGTTGCTGAAGATAGTTTTATTGTCATAATGTTAAGCAAGGTGAGGTTATCTGTATCACTTTTATTTTATTTTATTTTGTTCGCTATGGTCGATGAAAGGTGGAAGAGGAATGCTAGGAATCATTGTTTGTAGTTTCTCAATTTTCATACTTATGAAATGGTCTAATCTCATAATTGAATATTTGCATAGGGTGGAAAGCTTTAGAATGACCCAAAAAAATCTTGACAAGGAAAAAAAAGAATCATAATTGAAGTTGTTCTTGCATGGACAGCTCTTTTCTCCATTTCATACAATTACTGTTATATTTGTTTCTGTAAGCGGTCTGCATTGATCACAAAATAAAGTTAACTTTCGTTATCCACATGGACTTCCCCACCACCACCCTTCCCTGGTCTGGGCTTGAAATGGGTTTGAAAGCAAAATGTTGTCATATGATACTTGGTATCTGATATGTGCTTGAGCTCTAAGATCATTGATTTGTACCGAGGGAGACGTTGGAAGCTCGCTGTTACTGGTTCCTTTTCTTACCACATATTCTTCCAGCATGTTTGATGAGTCGATTATTATACCTGACAAATGGCCTTTGCTAGAAAAGATAATATGCCAGAGGAATTAAGGTGTTCCTCAGTCACTTAAGTCTCTCATTTAGTTGTGAATTCAACTTGTGGAGTTTGATTTCGTGCCGCAGATGATTTGCTGATCTTACTAGATGTTCTGTTTCATCTGTATGAATTTGTGGGAGGTTAGAAATTTTGTCTCTTTTATGTCTTAAACATAATATTCTAGTGACCAAAGTACTATAATAATGAAGTCTAGCTGGAGGTGTGAATCAGGGTATTATTTAGTAATGATGATATTAATGTCTGATCTATTGATAAGTGTGAGTTTATACAAATTGTGTTATCTTATATACACATGCTGGAACATTTGTAGAGCAAGGTTCCATCAAGTGGAGCATCAACCGCATCAGCTGCACCTCCAAGCCAAGTAAGCATTTAAATGCAATTCAACTGTGCTTTAACCCCTGATATGGTTGGGCACATCTACATATTTGTTGCTCAGATGTTTATGCTGGCAGCTTCATTGCTAGTGCGCAAAATTTCATTTTTTGATGAAATTTAGGATGGGATGCTTTGGCCTGCAAAATTATTTGTTTTATGTACACTTCACAAACCTCATGTCTGAATTATTGTTTTAATGATACACTGTTGCTAGCTGGATTTGTTTATTAATAACTGTTGATCCCTTTTAGAGATTGTAGATATTACTTTCAGCTTATGTATTTATGTGGTCTTTTCTTGTTAGTTTTACTTGGTATAAGTAACATCATGATGTATGAAGTCTTGAAATATTTTGCAATTATTCCTGAGCCTACTGAGTAGAGGACCAATACTCTAACTTGAGTTAATTAAAGATTACAGGACAGTGCTTGACTGCTTGTCCAGAAATGTGGCTATTTTGTCTTGGATGATTCTCCTTCCCTCCTATTTTATCCTTTTAATGATTTTTTAGGGAAATAGATAAATTCATGATGCCTTGATTGTTTTACAATTTTTAAAAAACAGGATAATTAATCATGTAGCCACTCGCATTCCTACTCTGTTGGCGATGACACAAAATCACTATTAAATTGACATCTGAAGTTACTTTTTAATATAACCGCTTGCACATGCAGGCCCAATCTGCAAGTTCTTTACCTTCTAGTGCAACACAACCATCAACTACTCAAGCTCCTGCATCAACTACTCAAGCTCCTGCTCAAGCTCCTGCATCAACTACTCAAGCTCCTGCTCCAACTGTGGCACCGTGGGTTTCAAATTCTTTTTTCTTCATCTATTTTCTGCTTTTACCATTTAATTAATAATGGTGCATTCTTCGTGATACTTATAATTTGCTCTCCTGACTCTGAACTTCCGAAATTTTGCAGACCACAACCTGCCACTGAATCTACACCTGCTGTTGTTAATTCTACTTCGTGAGTATTTCTTGTGCTAGTTTTAGAGTACTCTGTTCTGTTATGAGTCTGTACCCAATCCCATGGAACTTGTGGCTGTCAATATCTGTGACATGATGACTCTTGAGTATTTATCTTTGTGCGGTCTGCATTCTTCAAGATCTTTGATCTTCAGACCTTGATTCTACATAATCTTTCACTTGAATTTGATTTTTTTAAAAAACATTTCATTTCATGGTGTTTAAGCAGTTCAGAATCAGATGTATATGGACAAGCGGCATCAAATCTTGTTGCAGGAAGTAATTTAGAGACCACCATTCAACAGATACTTGACATGGGTGGAGGCAGCTGGGACCGTGAAACTGTTGTACGGGCTCTACGTGCTGCATTTAACAATCCTGAAAGGGCTGTTGAATATCTTTATTCTGTAAGATGATGAATTCTGGGCCCGTAATTGTGACCTATTGACTGGATGTAGCTTATTCCCCAGGGCTTATGGGGAATGCATAATAAACAAGTCCAATATTTTACTGTCTTTCTTTTTCCTTTTTTTTTTTTTCAAATTTATTGTTCTGATTCCTAGATCAAAATAACTCATTCATTTCTACTAGTGGTCATATGTTTATTTTAAATGTAATGCCAGGGCATTCCTGAGCAAGCTGAAGTTCAACCAGTTGCCCGAGTTCCAGCTAGTGGGCAGGCTGCAAATCCACCAGCCCATGCTGAACAACCAGCAGCACCTACCAGTGGTGCGCCTAATGCAAATCCTCTAGATCTATTTCCACAGGCATGTTCTTCATCTGTAACTTTTATCCTCATTATCGGGTTGTAACTGTAAGTGACAAATATAATTTTATGGAATCAGGGCCTTCCTAGTATGGGTTCCAATGCTAGTGCAGGCACCTTGGATTTTTTGCGCAACAGTCAACAGGTACTTAAAATGTTTCATGAATTAGTTTAACAAGCATTAATTGGTTTAGTGATTTCTCAACTGTTTAATACTTTCGGGCAGTTCCAAGCATTGCGGGCTATGGTGCAAGCAAATCCCCAAATCCTGCAGGTAACTATTGTCATTTTGATTCATTGTCATTGTTGCTTCCGTTGGCAGACATTGAGTTTTGTACTAACCTATTTGATGATAAATACTGTTATGATGTGTTGCAGCCTATGATTCAGGAGCTTGGGAAGCAAAATCCACATCTTATGCGGCTCATTCAAGAGCATCAGGCTGACTTCTTGCGCTTGATAAATGAACCTGTTGAAGGAGAAGGGTGAATGAATCTGCCGTACTTCTAATGCTTTATTGTGTTTTCCCTGTATGTAAATACTAATTTACTTGCTCTATGGATATTCAGGAACCCACTTAGCCAGTTGGCCTCTGCAATGCCACAGGCTGTAACCGTTACTCCTGAGGAGCGTGAGGCAATCGAGCGTGTAAGTATGACACTGCTTGAGTTTTGTTAGTTTGGTGCTTCTTACTATTACATGGTCATTTGCATAAAAATTACTTTTAACTGCTTGTGACCACTCTTTGCAGGTCAAAATTTTGAAATGATACTTGCATGAAATTTTCATTCTAGTATAGTATTCCTTGTGCTGAATGCCTTTGACATCTTCTCCCTGGAGAGGAAGATAGTTAGTTAATGGTGCCTTGAAATATGTGAATTTTGCTTTTAGGAATCATTCATGTGCATGGAAAAAATGCATTTGATCAGAGTATTGTCAGTCTCCTTTCTTCTAGGTTTCACTCAGCTCACTGAAAAAGAAAAAAAAAAGCAAGTCCACACATATGCTTAAACTAATTTATTTTTAATACAGTGGTTGGAATGTGGGAGACCTAACCATCCTTTTCTTATTAACCTCATGGCTGTTCTGATTGTTTTTAACTTGAGATCTCTTTAGAATCCCAAACTTTAACCTTTAAGGTTTCTCCTTGAGGATTAATCCTACCATTTTAGGGTCTGAAGTATTCAATTTGGTTCTTTTGAGAATAAATTTAACTATAACAGATAAAAACTGCACAAAATACCAACAATTTCAAGTTTTATAGCCTTTCATATGAATTCCTGATGCTTGCATGTAAAACAAAATATGTTTGCTTAACAGAATGTAAATGTCTTGTGTTTTCTATATCACTATACAGAGATGCAGAGATTTTACTACCTGAGATTGGATGATGGTGTTTTCTAATTATAACTTGCTACAATTGAATCATGGCCTATATTTGAAATTTTAATATATTCTGCTGCTGTTAAATTAGTACGTTATAGAACCAAATTAAACGTTCAAGGGGCCAATGAAGCACAATTAAAGTTAGAGGTCTTGAAAGCGAAAGAACATTCGGGGGCGCTTTTTATGGGTTTGCCTTGCTTTTACAACTAATATATTTGTTCATTGACTTGATGAATTTGGCAGCTTGAAGCAATGGGCTTTGATCGAGCCCTAGTGTTGGAGGTATTCTTTGCTTGCAACAAGAATGAAGAACTGGCAGCTAACTATCTATTAGATCATATTCATGAGTTTGAGGAATGAACAAAATTCAATTGTCGTCCAGCTTCTCTTCCATTCTTCCATGTTGGATAAACTTGGTTTTCTCTTTATGTACCTTATCCCAACTATTTGTCTTGTGGAATCTTTTTTATCCTTGGACGAACATGGCACATTCTCCTTTTTATGTTCAAATATTGGTCACCATCTTATTTATACAAATTTGTGTTGGAATATGGCTAATGAGGCTTCTTTTTCCTCACTTGCAGCTCTGTATCTGTTCATAAAAAAATGGATGTAAGATGCGGTCATTCATTGGAAGTCTAATCTTCCTCCAATTTAATGCAAAAATAGGGTTGTGCATTTTTGTGTTTGCATTAATAATTTAAATTACTAAAGATGGCCTAATCATGAAAAAGTTTGGATTGATGCGTGCTGGTGGTTGATTATATGCAATTAAAATTTTTTGGATATTAGTATCCATTTTACGTTTTTATGAAAAAATAATCTTTGAATTATTATTATTTTTTTTAAAATACCTTCTCTTAAATGCTTTCTTTAGGGCATTAGACTTCATCACGATGCCACTTTGGGGTTATTCAAATGTCGCTTTATTTCTTACAAAATCTGCCTAACTAATGGTGATTTTGGTTAATTTTGTAGCTAGGGTAAATAATTTACCAAAATTCAAATCATAATACACTTAAAATATAAATAAATAATAAAATTTATATAAAAATTAAGGCAGAATTTATTTGTACTCTATCATAAATTAAATTTAGAAAAAAAATTACCCTCGTTAGTGTTAAGCCCCTCTCTCCCCTATCTCACGTATTCTGACTTTTGTCAAACGTGGGCCCTCGTGGTAATGGTGAGTGATCATTTTCTTCCACCTAGTCCTACAGTTGATGTTCCATGCTCTTGCTCTTCCTTGAGAGTGAGGGCGTAGCCTATATATGTAGAACTAGAGAATGGCCTTCTCTAACGTATTTTGGTTATTTCAGTTTTTTTTTCTAATTTTTTAAATTAAATTTTATACATTCATTACATGCATCTTAACTATATTTTTTTGAATTAAGATGCAGTTAAATTTTAAATTTACTGTTTTTTATAATATAAGAAATAATCTTTTAACATGTTTATTATAAAGTAAATATCAAATATCTTCTATAAGAATAATTAATTGATATGAGAATTTTTTTTAAAAATGAATGTATATATGAATTTCACGAGATTAATAACCCTTGTTTTATTCAATAAACTCTAATTTGTTTTGATATAAGCCCATAATTTTTGCATCGGTGTGGAATCACGTTCACTTCCCCAAAGATTCAATTTCATCCAAGCCATTCTCAAGATACAAACGCAGATGGGACACCATCGCCCACGTTTGGATGATTCCTTAACTTGTCGCCTTTGCCTATTGATTTGGATAACAACTATCACGAAAGCCAAAATTCCTTCATTTTTGCCCGGTGTCTAGGGTTTTAAAATAGATGTTGCGTCAATTTCAGTGTCTCTTGTAAGATGTACAAAATTTTCTTTTCGATGCGGTAGGTCTTGTCTTCTTTCTTTTTTTTTTTTTTTTTTTTTTTTTTTTTTTTTAATTCAAGAATTATCATTAAATGCTTCTAAAAAAAATCTCTTTAAAATTAAATAATTACCATGACCGCTTTATAAGTTCGATCGCATATGAGAACAGTTATATTAAATATTTATATATAGTTTTGTGGTGAACAAATCTCGATAGAATATTTAATCTAGTGATTGTTAAGCTCAGATAAGCTTGTACTCTGTCTTTAGCTGTAAACTTTTGGCTTATGAATGGCTTTAAAGCTTCAGGGCAGTAAAGCATAATTAACCTTCTTTGATTTGCATTTTCTGCTACAATCCCTGAGCACACCAAACATGGGAAAGAAACTAAAAGCTTTTCTGGGAAAAACATTCAAGACCTCCAAATTTAGAATCCTCACCAAAATTGCTATCTCAAGGATTGCTTACCTTGAGAAACAGCACAAAGTCAGGTATTCTCAAGCTCGTGCTGACGTTCTTGAGCTGCTCAATATCGGTCAGCGAGAACGAGCTCTTCTTCGTGTAACATCTGCGCTCTTATTGATATATATTTATGCAAATTTTCCCGTCTATTTATTTTTCTTCATCTCAATCTGTTTGGTTTTTTTACCAGGCTGAACATGTGATTAGGGAGCAGAACGTGTTGGATGCTTATGCTATGATAGAAAATTACTTCCACCTCCTGATGGAAAGGGTGGTGATTCTTGAAAAAAATAAGTGGGCTGTATTTCTTGAAAGTTACTTCTAAGAATGCAGAAGAAGATATATTCTATTGATGTATATCTGTGGTTAAATACACAAATGCAAAGTCATCTAATCCTAAGAAAAAGGAATTTGAAATACAGATGGTTACAACAGTTTACTATTTAAACTATGTTGTGATCTCCACATCTTTATCTAATACGCCCCCGCAAGATGGTGAACGATTAGTTACACCAATCTTGGACCTTAACTTACAGAAATCGGAGACAGATAATGGCTTTGTTAACAAGTCTGCAAGCTGTTCTTGGGTAGAGACATGACGTACTCGTAAGCTTCCATTTTGTACTTGCTCCCTTACAAAATGATAGTCAATTTCTACATGCTTCATTCTGGAGTGAAATACGGGGTTTGCTGCAACATAAGTGGCCCCCAGATTATCACAATATATAACTGGTGGTTTTTGACATGGAACTTGTAACTCGTCTAACAAATTTCGCACCCAAACAAGATCTGCTGCTGTCGAAGCAACTGATTTATATTCAGCTTCTGTGGAACTCCGAGCTACAGTTTTTTGTTTCTTAGAGGACCAGGCTATTGGGTTTTTGCCAAGAAAAATTACATAAGCACCAGTAGACTTTCTATCATCTTGATTCCCTGCCCAATCCGCATCGGAAAAGGCATGCAAGTCTACAGACGTCTCTTTATGAAGAGAGAGACCAAAATCAAAAGTACCCACCAAATACCGAAGAAGCCGTTTAAGAGAAGACCAATGATTTTCAGTCGGCTTTGAAGTGTATTGAGAGAGTTTGTTGACAACATAAGCCACATCTGGTCTTGTAAGCAATAAATATTGTAGACTTCCTATCAGTGCTCTGTATTCTTGCACATCAGAGAGACAACGAGAGTCATGAAGACTAAGTACAGTTTTCTGGGTCATCGGCGTGGGAGCTGACTTAGCTTCATGCATATGAACCTTCTCCAAAAGCTCCCGAATATAATTCTGTTGCGAGAGAAATAATCCCGTAGGTGTTCGAGTGACCTCAACCCCCAAGAAGAAATGAAGAGCACCTAAATCCTTGATAGAAAACCTTCTGCTAAGAGTATGTATAAATTCCTCTACAGATGATGAATCAGCTCCAGTAATTATTATATCATCAACGTAGACAAGCAAATAAATAAGCTTGCCCATGTGATGATAAATAAATAGACATGAATCAGATTTAGACTGATGAAAGCCAACAGATAATAGAAAAGACTTCAATTCTGAATACCATACCCGCGGAGCCTGTTTCAACCCATAGAGCGATTTCTCAAGCTTGCACACCAAATTGGAATTAGTTGCATGAACAAAACCGGGTGGTTGTTCCATAAACACAACCTCACTTAACTTTCCATGGAGGAAGGCATTATTAACATCCACCTGTCGAAGAGACCAGTTGTTAATAACAGCTAGAGAGAGAACTAAGCGAACTGTCGGATGCTTTGCGACGGGGGAAAATGTCTGATCAAAATCCAGACCCCGTCGTTGAGTGAATCCCCGTGCGACCAATCGTGCTTTATAACGCACTGGATGTCCTTTCGAATCATGTTTAATGCGAAAGAGCCACTTACAACTGACAATATTTTCTGCTTGAGCTGAGGGAACCAAACTCCATGTTTTTTGTTTCATAAGAGCATTGTACTCTTCCTCCATGGCGAAACGCCATTTTGGATCCTTCAAAGCTTGAGCTACTGTCTTGGGAACCTGCGGTTGGCTGTTCGAAACTTCAGTCAAGAGACACAGTCTATTCACTGGCTTTCGAATATTATTTTTGCCTCTAGTCACCATCGAATGGGTATTTGGATTTGAACGTAACTGTAAGTTGTCCACATTATCAATTGGATGAGACATAGCGGTTGAAGTTACAGAATCAGTATTACCTCTGATTGTAGTAGCCGAAAGACCACTGTGAACAGGTGACTGCTGAACTAGCAAGGGAGAAGCCGATTGAGGAGGCTCCAAATTTGGTTGCCCAATTCGGTCAAGACCTGTAGTGACAGGTAAAATAAAATGCACAGGGGACCAAGTATCCATAGTTGTGGTAGTGGGTCGATCCAAGGAGGAAGCAAGAGTAGTAAAGGGAAATTCAGTCTCAACAAAATCGACATGTCTGGATAAAAACATTTTTGATGTTGTAGGATCATAGCATTTATATGCACTTTGTGTGGCAGAATATCCTAAGAAGACACAAGGTATAGAACGTCGTTCTAATTTATGTTTAGTAAACGGACGAACCCAAGGGTAGCACAAACAACCGAAAACCTTTAATTTGGTATAATTTGGTTCTTTCCCATGTAGACATCGAAAAGGTGACTGATTTTTTAAAATAGGAGTAGGCATCCGGTTAATTAAATATACTGCAGTTTGAAACGCATATGTCCAAAATGAGAGTGGTAATTTGGCTTGGTGAAGCAAAGTAAGACCCGTTTCAACAATGTGTCTATGACGACGCTCAGCAATAGCGTTATGTTCTGGTGTATATGGTGGAGTAAGAAAATGTGAAATTCCCTTTTCCTGAAGATGCTTTTTTAAATGTAGAAATTCCCCCCCATTGTCTGAGTAAATGGATTTGATCTTGCAACGAAAAAAGTTCTCAACAAGATTTTGAAACACAGGAAATATGGAAGACACATCTGATTTTTGTTTCAAAGGAAATAACCACACAAACTTTGTAAAATGATCCACAAATATGAGATAATATCGAAACTCATCAATGGACGTAACTGGAGAGGGTCCCCAAACATCACTATAAATTAACTCCAATGGAGCAGAGCTAGACATAGAGGATTCATAAAATGGACTCTTGTGCATTTTATTGCACTTACAGGAATCACAAAAGAAATTATTGTTAAGGACTGGTAATTGAAAATTCTGCAAAATAATACGCAAAATAGAGGTGGACGGATGTCCAAGTCTCTGATGCCAGAGTGGCTGAGAAGTAGAAACAATATGGGCAATACTCTTCGGATGACCTCTTGACAGATTGGGCGGCCATTCATAAATACCGTTAACAGGCTTCCCTTTTGCTAGCAGCGCCCCCGTGTTCAAATCCTTCACAGCAAAAAGAAATGGGTTAAATGTCACCTCCACATTATTATCAACACATAACTTATACACAGAGATGAGATTCTTGTCAAGAGTAGGTACACATAAGACATCATTTAAACACAAAGGCTTAGATTGTGAAGCCAAATGAGCTGTCCCAACATGAGAAATTAAACAAGATGTACCATCCCCAAGAAGAACTGTATCATCCCCTTCATAAGTCGAATGGATAGCCAGATTGTTCAAGTCATCCACAACATGCTGATTGGCTCCTGAATCCATAACCCATCGTGGATCAGTATGTTGCCTACTATTGGTAACACAATTGACTAGTGGTTTCGAACCAACAGATGCAGAGTTCCTAGTATTGGAGGCTGTATTGGATAGCCACGGCAACAACTTTTGGAGCTTGAAACATTGTTTTGTGACATGACCTGGTTTATCACAAAATTGGCATTTAATTCTACTCTTTGAGGTAGAAGAGTTGGTAGAGTTACCGGACCATGAGTTCGAAGAAGTTCCAGAAGTTGGAGATCGAGTACCAGTTGGCGATCCAACTCTGTTCTTTGCAGTATAGTTAACTGTTGTGGGAGCAGCAGGGAAGCCAACGTCACGATTCAACTGACTTTCAAAATCAGTAAGTTTATCATGGAGATCATCAAAGGATATTGCTGAATCACGAGCGCGAATTGCTGCCGAAACTTCTTTATATTCGGCAGGTAACCCGTGAAGAACATGAAGAACTGTCTCATTCATGGTGACAGTAACACCAGCGGCAGCAAGAGTCGTAGTAATAGACTTAATTTTCTGAAGGAACTCAGTAATGGACATCGTCCCTTTCTTAGTTAGAAATAGAGACTCTCGAAGACTCATTATTCGAGCCTGAGATGGTTTTGCATAAGTTTTCTGGAGAGTATTCCAAACATCATAGGAGGTTTTCTCGCCAACCACATACGGAACAATATCCGGGGAGAGAGAGGCAATGATAGCACTGCGAAGGAGCTGATCTTGCCGAAATTGATAAGAACTTTTGTCTAGATCGATAGGAAGAGGAACTTCAACAAGCTTGAGAAAATCATATCCGATCAAAAGAGAATACCATTGAGTATGCCACGATTGGTAATTCGTGACAGTTAATTTGAGAGGAGCTTGAGCGGTGGCATTAATGGAAACAAGGTGAGTTTCAGTAGGATTGGTGAGTATAGTAGGAACGACAGACGGGGTAACCGAACTGTCTGCAGAGATGTCAGTCGGATTCGTCATAAAGACAAAACAGAAAGGAAACAGAAAATGTAGGATCGGCAAAAAAAACTTGCTGTTGAGCAGAAGGCTCTGATACCATAAGAATGCAGAAGAAGATATATTCTATTGATGTATATCTGTGGTTAAATACACAAATGCAAAGTCATCTAATCCTAAGAAAAAGGAATTTGAAATACAGATGGTTACAACAGTTTACTATTTAAACTATGTTGTGATCTCCACATCTTTATCTAATAACTTCCTCTCTTGTTTTGTTTCTACACTAGTAATATTGATTTGTTTTTGTATTTTCATTTGCTTATGTAGAAAATGTCCTGAGGAACTCAAGGAAGCGATTTCAAGCCTGATATTTGCAGCATCGAGATGTGGAGAACTGCCAGAGCTGCAAAAAATTCGTAAGTTGTTTGCATCAAGATTTGGGAAGGAATTTGCTACTTGTGCTGTTGAATTACGCAACAACTGTGGAGTGAATCCTAAGGTATAGATTGATACTTTAGAGTTATTGTCCTAATTCTTCACAAGAAGTGACATTTGTTCTTCTAGATTGTAAAGAAACTGGCTACCCGGCAACCAAGTCTAGATAGCAAATTGAAAGCGCTGAATGAAATTAATCCGGCAAATGAAATCAACCTGCAGGCAGAGGGAAGTGCATCTACAGTCACTGAAGTAAGCAAACGATGAAAATCATCCTTGGTAATGATTATGAGACATATTTCTGATGCCTAACTGGGAATGATTTGACATATGACTAGGAGAAGCTGGAAAAACAGCCTGAATATATTGAATCAGGAGAATCATCAGCTGATCCTCAACTCCATGATGATATGCGAGATTTTCCTGTGAAGCAACAGCAGGATGAGAACTTCTCTGAAACGGCAAAAGTAAGAGAGAAGTACAAAGACACTGAAGCTGCAGCCGAAGCAGCTTTTCAATTTGCATCTCAAGCAGCAGCTGCTGCTAGAGCCGCTGTGAAGCTGTCAAAGACTCAGGATGGAAATTCTGATGAATCCCAAAACAGTTCCAATCATGAAAGGTATCCTTTCCATTTTGATGAATCTCTCTTGATCTCTGAACTTCGTGTTGATGGGAAAGCAGCTACAAAGGAGAAGAACCAAAAGAAGGAAGTAGAATTGGAGAGAGGCGTTGTCAGGAATGATGATGAAGCTAAAAAGAAACAGATCAATGAAACAGTAGCGTTAAAACATTACTCCGGTGAGAAGTCTATCCTGAGAACAAAATCTGACACCGATGGAGATTTATCCAACGAGAATAAAGATGAATTTACCTGCAAACCTCCAAACGACAACCTGCTTATACAAGCTGATTCTACGAAAGGAAAATCAGAATTGGAAGGTGCACAGCAAAAAGATTCTGTAGAGGAAATGGCTACAAGAGTTTCAAAGGCAGGGAGGAGGCCATTTTCCATGAGGACCAGAAGAGTGGATAGGAATTAAGACTAGGAAAGAAGTGTTTGCATGATTGTGTGATTGTTTACTCCTATGCAGCAAGACCTTCTCTTTTCTTGTTATTTTGTGGAGTGATTGTATTTGCAATTTCTTGGATAAGGATTTTGTTTTATCCCTTTTTGTATAAAATATATATGTCTGTGAGAGAGGTTTCGAACTACTAATAACTAAATATTATAAAGTGTAAATACCTATCTAGAAAATGCATAGTATAATTCATGATTATTTGTGTTGGTTTTTGGAGCAGAGGAAAACAAGAATATAAATGAGACTTTAATAGTCTGCTGATTTTATTAATATACGTAACTTGATAGCTCGATAATAAAATATTATATAGTGAAAAATATATAATGAATATGTCCAAAAATAGTATTATAAATTGTCAAATGACCTTTGAAATTTCAATATGCTATTGATCAAAACCGTGGTGGCTTAGTCATGTCAGGGTCCATAAGTAATAATGTCTCCCTCCCGGAGCTTGGTCATGAGTTTGCTATGTTGAACGCCTGGAGTTTTCTATGGCTAGAAATAGTACTTCTGCGCCTTCTTTCATTGGTTGATGTTTATCGTGTTCGTTATTGACAACAAACGACCGCATCATGTAATACGATGGTATGAACATGATATCAAAATAAATTCATAAAAATATTCTTTATTAACGAAAAATAAATATTATGTAACTTTATTGCACTGAAAATAATATGTTATGGATCTCCTTTTAAGTGAATTATCTCGTAGAAAGAATTAATTATTTTTTTTACTTTTTTAATAAAAATAATAATATAACAATTCTGTTTATAGAAACAAAGAAAAGAGAAGCGGATCTATGGGTATAAACATCAATACATAATAGAGAGTTGATTCCATTTTATGTGAGTAAATCTATAGTATTCTAGATGTATATAAGAAATTTTCAATTTATGTTTATGTATTACAAATATTACTATTTAGAATTAAAATAAACATTTTCATGTTAAATACTATTAATATAACCTAAATTAGAAGGCTACGAAAAAATCCATTCATTATTAGTTTGTGGGTCATATTCAATCATTTTTTGAATTTTACACCACTATCCATCATTTTCTGGTCCATGTTGAATAAGCTTCAAATCAAAACTTCTTGCCAGAAAGTTCAATCAATTTACCAAGAGAATAACACGTATCGATGGAAGAATATATGATCATCCGGCTCGTAAATTTCAAACCTTCTTCATAGTTATCTTGCAGGATTTTTTCTTATCATGGATCTTATTTTGCAATTTTCTTTCGTTTTTTAATTACTCAACGATGACCGTCGGGCTAGGGGCGAGTATTTAGTCGGTTCAGTTTAAAACCGAATCAAATCGAACCGATTTTGGTCAGAAATCAAACCGAACCGGTCTGATTCGGTTCGATTCGGTTCAATTTGATCGATTTCGATTTTTAATAATTATTTATTTTTTACACTTTATTTTTAATATTTTAAAATTTAATTAAAATATTTTAATCTTAATATAATTTAATTTCTCTATATTATTGAAAATAACATATTATTATTACTAATCGGTTCGGTTTTTTTGATTTTTTTCTGATCAAAACCGAACCGAACTGAAATAACCAAAATTTTTGAAATTAAAAACCGAACTGAACCAAATTGATTAAAAAATCAAACCGAATTTTGAAATTAATTCGGTTCGATCGGTTTTTTCGGTTTGAACCGAATACTGCTCACCCCTAGCCTCTGGCACCCGAGCTAAGATTGGGTTCTGAAGGAAAAAATAGGCTCAAACCTCAATAAGTTGACTCACCAGTGCGTCATCCAGCCCGTTACTAAAGCAAGCCAGGCTGACCTAATATTTGGATCCACCAAATGAGAGTCTAACTCGTGTGATGTCACAAAAAGTAGGAGAGCAGGTCCGGCTACGTCACAGCCCTACCAGCACACCGGCTACATCACAGTCCTACCAACATGTGTGCTGGAACAGAATTAAATGACTGTCTAACGAGAACAGACCATATGTATAGGTCTACGTGACAGGAGCACATGACATTGTATGACTCTTCGTACTAAATTTACACACACGTATAAACCTTTTTTTTTTTTGATCTCGGAATTTGTTTTTGATTACTTAATGATGAGAGATAGTTTTTTCAATCTTTTCTTTTCCTTTTTTTGATTTTGACAAGCGCATCCATCTTTAATGAAAGATTAGGATAATTAATTAAGCAAGTTGTGAGAGTGTGAAAGAGCACTCCACCACTTATGTGGCATGAATACTTGTATATACATAAATTTCATTTTCATCCTTGTTCATAAAAATAATATTAAATAATAAAAGTCTTAGAAAAACTATATTTAATAATTAATATGATATTTTATATTAATTACGTGTTATACTTTTCTTCGTATTGTCAGCCTCAACCTCAAGGGATCCGCAACCCATTATTTCTCTTCTGCTGCTTCTTTTAAAAGTTGCTTTGGACTATTTCTTGTTGGAGACCAAATAAGCCATCAATAACTGACCAAATATATTTGGCCAATTCAAAAATAATTAGAGAAAAAAAAAAAAACTACTGTCACCCTCCTGTCTTGGGGTTCCCAATTACTGTCAATCAAAAGCTGACACGTGGTATCTGGTTAATGAATTTGGTGGCTCCAGAACTCACAATTTACGTATAAAAATGTTCCCTTTTTATGGTATTCATTCCTGGGAAATCTCTTGCGTTGCTTAACTAAAACCAGGTCCAAGCAGCAAAGATATGGAGGCCCTTTTAGATGTTTTTCTTGGGAGGAAGTTCAAGATCTCCCGATTCAAGACTCTAGCAAAACTAGCAATCTCCAGGGTTGCCATCTTCAGGAACCAAAGACAAGTCCGATTCTCCCATGCAAAGTCTGATGTTGTTGAGCTCCTGAAACTTGGTCATCAAGAACGAGCTCTTCTTCGGGTGACTCACTGTTCTCTTCTGTTGTAGTTTCTTCTTTTTCTGTTAATATTTGTATTTATAAGTATGTTTCACTTGCAGGTTGAGCATGTGATCAAGGAGCAAAATATGATTGATGCATTTGCAATGATAGAGGATTATTGCTACCTTCTCATAGATAGGGTGATTCTCCTCAAGAAGGATAAGTTAGTCTACTGACTTCTTTTAATTACAATATATTTTGTGGTAGATGATCCCTTGATTCCATGGATGTTCTTGTTCTTACGTAGGGAATGTCCCGATGAGCTCAAGGAGGCGATTTCAAGCTTGATCTTTGCCTCTTCCAGATGTGGGGAATTTCCCGAGCTGCAAGAAATTCGTGCAATATTTGTATCAAGATTCGGGAGAGAATTTGCTGCTTGTTCTGTTGAGTTGCGTAACAACTGTGGTGTGAATCCTAAGGTAGAGAGTTAAGATGTAAACTTTTGTATGAGTTTGCTTGTGATATTTCTTCTTAATTACAAATTGGTATTTGTTTGAGTTAGATTATACAAAAGCTTTCGGCACGACGGCCAAGCTTGGAAATTAGATTGAAAGTCCTGAAGGACACTGCTTCTGAGAATGGCATCGTCCTGAATTTGGTGGAAGATGCTCCTGTTGTTGTTGAGGTAGGAACTTTGAAGGCCTCTAACAAGTACAGTACAATTTATAAGGGAAATAAATAAAATAACAAAATTTGATGGCTAACACCATCGACGATTATTTCAGGAGAAATTAGATGTCAACCAAAAGCAGCAAGAGTCTTATATTTCAGCAAAACTAGAAGATACTGAGCCTGAAGATGAAACCCACGTTTTGCCTGAGGAGGTGAACCCTGATGAGATGTTATCTGAATCATTGAAAGCAGGAAAGAAGTACAGAGATGTAGCTGCTGCTGCTCTAGAGGCCTTCCAGTCAGCAGCTTATGCAGCAGCAGCTGCAAGAGCTGCTGTTGAACTCTCAAGATCCGAGTCTCAGGACACTGATCAAGATTATCAGGGAACCAAATATGAGTTAGAGGACACAAAAAACTCGAATAATCCATTGATGTTTCAAAAAATCCATCCAACTGATAACACCAGCTCCGAATCAGAAGGTGAATATCATCCCAAAGAATTGGGAAGCGGCAAAAATAAGCCTGGGGTAATAGACAGGACGCCATCCACTTCAAGTTCAGATTCTGACAGGAACATTCCATCACTAAAGCACCAGGATTTGGATTCTGATACAATGGCTAGTTTTCCCACAGATGACATCCAAAATATTGGACAGTACAATGCAGATAGAGAGGAATATAGCTCAGATGAGGATGGGAACAAGTCTACATACAGATCCACAAAGTGTGTCCTTCTGAAAACTCAATCTGATTCCACGGAAGGAAAATCAAAATTGAAAGGCACACATAGGGAAATTTTGGCAGAGCGATTAAATTCACAGCACGCAGGATTATCTATGAGAACTAGGAGAGAGTACAGGGGGGCTGAAAAGTAAATACAACTATAAGTGCAAAACTAGAAACTTTATTTATTTTTCTTGGTTTCTGAGGTTCAATATCAGCGCATTTTCTTTCTTTCTTTTCTTTTTTCTTTTTTCTTTTTTCCTTCTTCCTTCTCTATATTATTTATAAAAGTAATCTGATGACATGTAATTGAGTAATGAAATAAAGATTAATCTTGACAGGGTTATCATTAATCTTAACAGTGCAAAGTACTGGTGTCAATTTGATAATAAGAAACTAACAATTAAATGTTCTTTAGTTCACTTCTGCAAACAAATTTATTGTACATGTCCAATTGGGTTTTGAAGAGTAGAAGTGAAGAATACGCTGTAAGAACATTCAAAAGTCATCACCATAATTTCGTTGAATTACACGAGATAATACCAATAAATTTCCATCTAGTTTCTTTTTTAGAAAAGGGACTTCCTGCGGAAAAGACTTGACTTTCTTGTTTAAACACAGGATTTTTCTTTATTATTATTATTATTTTTTAATCAAGTCAAGGGAGTAAACAAATTGAAGGAGTAAGATTTTAATCCCTTTACTAATACCCTAGATGTATAAGAGTAAGATTTCTCTACACCTGAATATATATACTCAGTCAAGCCATAAATGTCATTTAAAA
The DNA here is from genome assembly GCF_001659605.2 of Manihot esculenta. Lineage (NCBI taxonomy): Eukaryota > Viridiplantae > Streptophyta > Magnoliopsida > Malpighiales > Euphorbiaceae > Manihot > Manihot esculenta. The sequence continues at coordinate 5,180,688 of NC_035162.2, read as the reverse complement.
TGAACTATCGATTGGGTATACAAACATCTTATACGAATTTTGATGGTTGCAATTTGTACATTAATACAAAAAAAAGCTTACCTAATTAAGCAAGAGGGATATTTCTCATGAAATTATATGCATTCACTTCGTACAACAGATACATAAACAACTTTCAAATCAACCCAATTCGGAAATCTACTCAATTTAGCATTGCAACAAGCTTGGAAATGGAAGGAAAAATTTACTATCGATTATGCCCTTTTTTCCCTCTTCCCTCTATTTTAATAATCAGAGAATTAAATAATTCTAAAACTAAGGTTTAGAACATAAATACGAACAGGTAACCATTCACAAGAAGAACTAAATGGAGTCTACAACAGCTTGTGTTCTACGCATATATATCCAATGTATTGAAAGTAAATTAGCCAAAGTCTGGATGCCCTCATAACATCCAAAAGAGACACATACGTCAAGTATCTATCAACTTCATCACAGAACATTAATGGAGCTCATCATTTGCAGAAGGATACAATCATCCAGTTAGGCAACCGCCAGGCTAACCATTTGATCAACAATGACTACCTGAAATGACCACCTGAAATAAGACCGACTATTTATTTAGCAAGATGACCACATGATGTAAGACTGAGTATTTGTTTAGGGAGATGACTACTTGGTGAATGACCTAACCCAAACGATTAGACAAGATGACCTGAGTCGAGGTGTAAACCTAGACGCCTCAACAATCTGGCGACTTAGTGAATGACCTAATAATAATCAGTTGGTGGGATGACCTGACAAGCAAGTGGAGTCGGTGAGATGACCTGATAACCAAACGGTCGGACCAATGATCTAAGAAGTCGGTGGGACGACCTAATAAATTAATAATCGGACTAACAACCAAGCAGTTGGAGGGACGACAATAAGCAAATGGTCATACCAACAACCAAGCAATCAGTGGGATGACCTGCTAAGCAAATGGTCGGATCAATGACCAAATGATCGGACCACTTTATAGATAGAGCGTAGCCTGATGACTGGTGTAACAACAACCTGATTAAATGGCATCGCATTGTTTTACACTTATATTATTCTTGTAAAAGACAGTCTTAGTTTCGCTTAAATTCTTTAAAAATTTTGTTCTTCTGGATTCTTCTAGTCTGTGCTATGTACAAGGATTAAGCCTAAGTATAAATAGCCCTTCTTGTACAGAGAAAAATGATCAATTTAACAAAAGTATTATTCTTTTCTTTCTTTTTACATGGTATTAGAGCGGGCGAGTTTCTAGGATAAAGTTTTAGTAAAAGTTATGACAGATCTAGTGCTCAAGATAGAAACTAAGGCATTCAGTTTGTGAAAGGATAAAGAACATACAATGGACATGATAAACGATGATCCGTTTTGCCTACAGTCGTCGGACCATCCAGATATGATTTTGGTCTCAACTTCTCTAATGGGGAGTAAAAACTTCAGGTCTTGGGATAGAGCTACGAGAATCACATTAGGAGCTAAGCATAAGTTAAGCTTTGTTGATGGCACTATTCTGATGCCGAGTAAAAATCATGAATTATTTGAAAAATGGAAAAGATGTGACTATATGGTCACATTTTGGATTTTAAACTCTATTTCAAAAGATCTTGTAGATGGTTTTATATATACGACATCTTCAAGAGATCTGTGGTGTGGGATTAGAGTGATTTGGAGAGAGTAATGGCACTCAAATATATGAATTGCATAGATAGATTTCTCTCATCTCTCAAGAAAATTCACCTGTTTCCCTTTATTTCACCCGTCTGAAAAGGTTGTGGGATGAGTTAAGGTCTATAGAAGCTTTACCCCTATATTCTTGTGAGAGATCATGGGTTTAAATGAAAATTTTAATTTTGTGAGAGATCAAGTTTTAGTTCTTAACCCCCTACCATCTATAAACTGGATATATTCTATGGTCCTGAAGCATGAATCTTTCTGAGCAAAAGAAATTCTGAATCAAATGAACCCTTGGTGCTGTTTAATCAATCATAAAGGGGAAAACAAAAAATATATGATCCAAAACAGGGGCACTGTAATTATCGTAACATGGATGGTCATGTTAGAGATAATTGTTTCAAGCTTATAAGATATCCTGATTGGTTCAAGAATAAAACCAAGATTGGAGGGAAACCTGTTAAACAGGAGAGAGAAAGAAATGTTGGTCGAAAGTTGATGATCTAGAGTTTGAGGAGGATAGTTATCTTGATGTAATAAATGATGGTGCTAAAATTGATGAGATTGGAACGACCTTGAGTAATATTCAATATGAGTTCTCAAGGCTAGAGAAAGGAAAAGAAGTCTTAACAGTCATAATTATTGGAGCAAGTACTCAAAGCTTAAATTGTGGTCCATATGCCTTTGTAGGTAATTTTTATTTTGTTAATACTTGGATCAATATTGCATAGTTAGATTTCTCTCATCTCTCAAGAAAATTCACATGTTTCCCTTTACTTCACCCGTCTGAAAAGGTTGTGAGATGAGTTAAGGTCTATAGAAGCTTTACCCCTATATTCTTGTGAGAGATCATGGGTTTAAATGAAAATTTTGATTCTGTGAGCGATCAAGTTTTAGTTCTTAATCCCCTACCATCTATAAACTGGATATATTCTATGGTCCTGAAGCATGAATCTTTCTGAGCAAAAGAAATTCTGAATCAAATGAACCCTTGGTACTGTTTAATCAATCATAAAGGGGAAAACAAAAAATATATGATCCAAAACAGGGGCACTGTAATTATCGTAACATGGATGGTTATGTTAAAGATAATTGTTTTAAGCTTATAAGATATCCTGATTGGTTCAAGAACAAAACCAAGATTGGAGGGAAACCTGTTAAATAGGAGAGAGAAAGAAATGTTGGTCGAAAGTTGATGGTCTAGAGTTTGAGGAGGATAGTTCTCTTGATGTAATAAATGATGGTGCTAAAATTGATGAGATTGGAACGACCTTGAGTAATATTCAACATGAGTTCTCAAGGCTGGAGAAAGGAAAAGAAGTCTTAACAGTCATAATTATTGGAGCAAGTACTCAAAGCTTAAATTGTGGTCCATACGCCTTTGTAGGTAATTTTTATTCTGTTAATACTTGGATCAATAAGGTGTTTAATAATGTAATCTGGATTTTAGACACAAGTGCTACCGATCACATATCACCAAATAAAATTTTATTTAACAGTCTATCTAAATTATAAAAATGTGTTTTTGTTCACTTGCCTAATGGGAATATGGCTAGAGTAACACATGCTAGCACAATTTGATTCTCTGATTCTATTATTTTGAGAGATGTGCTCTATATTTCAAATTTTAATTACAATCTATTATCTGTTAGCAAGTTCATAAAGTGTAGCAAGGTTTTGTTATTTTTCCATTCTCATCTTTGCTTTATATAGGACCCTCTGATTGAAAAGGTAGTAGTCGTGGAAAAGGAAGAAGGGGGTTTATACAAATTAAGCTAGAGAAGTTTTAATGAATCTGAAGTTTATAATTGTTTATATAAAATTTTGTACACTGTACCTCATCTTTAGACCTTTGTAAATACTATGCATGGTGCTTCTAGTATGAAGAAAGGATTGATGGTATGACATATAATTCTACTTGCATACTTAGTCTTAAGGATATCCATGACAAGCTAGGACATGTTTCTTTTGGCAAACTACAAAATATTAATGGGATTAAGTATGATGAAAATGAAAATTTACAATGTAAAATATGTCATTTGGCTAAACAGCCTAGGTTTCCTTTTCCTATAAGACATGATTTGAGTACAAAACTCTTTGATTTGTTGCATGTAGATATATGGGGTCTTATAGAGAAGAGTCCTTAACTAGAGCTAGATATTTTTTAACTATTATTAATGATCACACTAGGACTACTTGAACCTTTATAATGCAATTCAAAAGTCAAAGTATATATTTTTAGTCCAGATTTTTAAAAATGATTGAGAATCAGTTTGAAACTCAATTAAAAGTTATAAGAATTGATAATGGGCATGAGTTTTTAAATAGAGAAAGTCAAAGTCTACTTGAAAATAAGGGTATTTCATCATAGGCCTTGCCCTTACACTCCGCAACAAAATGGAATGGTGGAAAGGAAACATAGAGATCTACTTGATACTGCTAAGGCCTTAAGGTTTCAAGGCAATATGCTAAAGAAATTTTGGTCGGAATATATATTGACAGCCACCTATCTTATAAATAGGACGTCTTAAATGTAAAGTCCTTATGAGAGGCTGTATAAAAGGATTCCAAATTATACTCACCTCAGAAAATTTGGGTGTTTATGTTTTGTTACCAAAGCTGGTCCTCATAAGGACAAGTTTGAGCCAAGATCTATTAAAATTGTTATGATAGGATCATAATATTTACAAACTTTATGCTTTATAGACAAATAACATTCTAGTTAGCAGAGATGTAGTTTTTTGTGAAGATTTTTTCTCTATGCTCATGCCACAGATTTAAATTCATCTTCCATGATTCCTGTTTCCATTGCTGAACTGGATGTTGTAGATAAGGCTCTGACCAGGACAATTCAAGTCACTCCATGACCGACCAATCCGACCAAGTTAGTTCAGGTTATTCTATGTCCGACTAGGTCAATTCATGTCCCTCCATGTCTAACCAGTCCGACTAGGTCAATTCAAGTACATCTCCCTCTCATATTGAATTAAGAAGGTCCACTAGAGTTGGACATAAACTAGCCTGGTTGCAAGATGTCATTAGTTTGGTTCTAGCTCAACCCAGTATGTTTTTGAAGTGTACTTTGAGTCACACTATCAGTCCTTTGTCCATAATATAGCAGTTGTTAATGAGCCCACTATGTAATGCACAAGCTTCTCTTGATACCCAGTAAGTTGCTGCTATGCAGCAAGAATTAACGGTTTTAGAGAAGAATTATATGTGGGTTCTTACACACTTGCCTAAGGGAAAAAGGTCATTGGGAATAAATGAATTTATAAAATAAAATATAAACCTACTACTGGTGAGGTGGAGAGGCTTAAGGCTCGTCTAGTAGTCAAGAACTACAATCAAATTGAGGGTTTGAATTTTAAGGATAGGTTCTTCCCTGTTGCAAAATTAACAATTGTTAGGATCTTAATTTTTTTAGCCACTACAAAACAATGAGCTGTTTATCAGCTCGACATTAATAATACTTTTCTACATAGAAATTTGTCTTACTTGGCTAGGTTTATTTACTTAGAAAATCTCTCTGTGGTTTAAAATAGGCCTTCAGACTGTGGAATATTATGTTCACTAGCTTCCTCAAATCTTTGGATTTTAAGCAATCTTCCCATGATCATGACCCGTTTGTTAAGCAATCAGGGCACTCGTTTATAGCACTCTTAATATGTTGTTGATGATGTCATTATGATGAGCACCTCCCTTGATGAGATTACTATTGTTAAAACTATTTTGCATAATAAGTTTATTATTAAAGATTTAGGTCAGCTTAAATATTTTTTTAACTTGAAATAGATCGGTCCGATCAAGTCATTATTCTAAGTCAAAGAAAATTTATTACTGACTTGTTAACAGATATTGGTATGATAAATTGTAAACCTGTTTAATTTTCTCAACCTAAAGGTTTATATTTATCATTAGAGGTCGGAGAGCCTCTTGCTCAACCAGATTGTTACAAGAGGCTTATTAGGAGACTTTTATATGTTAATCTAACCAAACTGGACATTAGCCATATTGTGCAACATTTAACCTAGTTTACAGCTACCTTTAAAAAACCTCATTGGGAAGCAACTATGCATGTTTTACGATATCTAAAAGCTATTGTTAACATTGGTTCTTGTTTTCCTATAAGTTATAATTTTCAAATTACTGCTTATTATGACTCGGATTGGACATCCTGTTGTTTTTTCTCAAAAATTTTTAACTGGATTTTAGATCTTTCTTGATTCTTCAATGATTTTCTGAAAAACAAAAAAGTAAACTACTGTTTCTAAACCTTCTGCTGAAGCAGAGTATAGGGTCGTGACTATAACAGTTTGCAAGTGGTTTTGGATTACCTCTGTTTTATGAGACTTGCAGGTTCTGATTAGTTATCCAGTCCAACTTTATTGTGACAACAAGGCGGCTAATCCAATTTTTCATGAAAGGATTAAACATATCGATATCGATTGTCTGATTAGTTATCCAGTCCAACTTTATTGTGACAACAAGGCGGCTAATCCAGTTTTTCATAAAAGGATTAAACATATCGATATCGATTGTCATATTGTACGAAAACGAAACTTCAGAAAGATTTTATAATCATTTCACGTGTAAGATTTTATAATTATTTTACATGTGTCAAGTCAAAACCAAATAGCAGACCTATTTACTAAGTCTTTATCGGCTGCATTATATCAACAATTTTGCTCCAAGTTGTCTCTAATATCTCTCCCAACTCCATCTTGCATGGGGTCTAAAAGGATACAATCATTCGATCAAGCGATCACCAGGTTGACCATTTAATCAGCAAAAGACCACCTGATATAAGACTGACCATTTTTTCAGCAAGATGACCACATGAAGTAAGGCCGAGTATTTGTTCAGCTAGACGATCACTTGGTCAACCTAATGACGACCAAATGGTCAAGCAATATGATAAGACGACCATCCAAAGAGAACGATATGACTTGACCCAAACGATTAGACAAGACGACCTGAATCGAGATGTAAACCTAGACATCTCGACAATCTAGTAACTTAGTGAACAACCTAATGACAATTAATTGGTGGAATGACCTGATAAATAAATCTTCGAACTAACAATCAAGCAATCTGAGGAACGACCTGATAAGCAAATAGTTGGACCAACAATCAAACAATTAGTAGAACAACTTTAATAAGCAAATAGTCAAACCACTTTATAGACAAAACTTAACCTAATGACGGATATAACAACCTGATTAAATTACATTACACTATTATTTTACACTTATATTATTCTTGCAAAATACTATTTTAATTTCGTTTAGATTCTTTAAAAATTTGTTCTTTTTAATTCTTCTAGTATGTGCACGTGAATTAAGCCTATAAATAAATATAAATAGTCATTCTTGTACATAGTATAAATAGACCTTTTTGTATACAAAAAGTATTATTCTTTTCTTTCTTTTTACATCATTATCAAAGTTTGGGTTTATAGGGCAGCATATCTTCTATGGTAGCCATGAAAGTGCATGGAGGAAATGTACTTGTCCTACTAGTCCCAACAATCCGGAAGCATTATATTAGCATTATGGATAGTCACCTAAGGCCATTTCCCGGTACATTTCAACAGAGCTGTTGAACTCTACCATTCAACTTAAAACTTGTTTCAATTAGGTTTCTCTTGCCAAACTTTTTTATGACTAGATAACAAATATAAATATTTAGCCTCTTTTTATTTATTTTCTAGTAAAACATTTCACATAAGACCATTCAAAAAATTTCATAAACGAAAAATATTTTTTCGATAAAAAAATTTAAATCATATTTTTAAAAAAATTCATTTTTTCAAAAAAAAAAAATTATTTTTCACATTTTGAAATCTTATTAAAAACACTATTAAACTCAAACAAAAAAAAAATGAGGAGAAAAAAGCGGACGCAATGTTCATCTGTCCAAGTAACAGTTTCCTGCATCCAACGGTAACGTTTTAACTTCCCTCCCTATATCTGCACATTCTGCACGAGGCGAATACATGGCAATAAACTTAAATTCCGAGTCCCCTTCCCTTTTTCAAATCTAGGCTTTCAGTTCAATCCCGGCCTTGTCTAGCCATTTCCCGACCGCCGTTTGAGATCTCAACCAAAAGTGCTCGCTCTTGCTTTTTGTGTTGTTGTTTGCTTCATATCATGCTTAACTCATCCGATTTGGAATGCCTATAATTTGAAAGCACAACCCTTCATTACGGCAATAGAAACGGCATGCATGCTTCTGAGGATTGATTACCTACTTTAAGTGGGATTAAAAAGAAAAAGGCCCCAGGGCTACCAATACTTTCATCCAGCAATGTGTGTATAGCACCTTCTCCACAGTTTTTCTGTAGGCTTCATTTCCTGTTTTCATTTGCTTTCACTTTCCAAAGACATTTCAGGAGACAAATTGTTAGATGTTGCTGGAATATCATTTTCATCATGGCTCTTAGCTACACTCACTTCAATCGATCCTCTTCCTTCATCTGGTCGAAGATCACCTGATGATACTTGAACATTATCATCACCTGGGCTCCCTTTTCCTTGGCTTGATTCTGCTTCTCCCTCAGTATCTTGGTTTGGGACCATTTCCTCTTCTTGATCAGGTTGATCACTTGGTGATGCAGAGACATCACGGTGCCCTTCCATCTTGCTTTTGTCTACCAACCTACCGGAAAGTAGCTCCTTTTCACCAGCTTCTTGATGCTCCATTACATCATTATCATCTCTGTTTATATATAGTGAAGTAGATAACTCCTGAAGGTCATTGATTCCAGATTTCATTTCTGAAACGGAAGTTTCAACCAGGCCAGATTCTTCGGCCACACTCCCAACTTTAGCATCATTTCCAGTTGCATCTGTAGAGGCAGGGAAAGACTGGAAAGCATCCCAGTCATCTTCATCATCTTGGGCATCATCCACACTATCCTTGTCAGAATTACTAGAAGCTGCTGATAAAGAAGAATTTTTTTCTTTACTCTCCTCTGCTGGAAATGATGATACAGCCAATGATCTAGAATCTTTGGGCACTGGTAATCTTATTTCTAAAGGAGCTGTAGGTTTTCTCGGCATTACACTGTGATCTTGAGCTACAGATGCACGAATAACCCCCTGAAGTATAAAACAAGTGACCAAAATGGAAAAAACTTTGTTAAGCACAGATTAAGAACTTCATATTTAAAGCACAGTATTTATCAAAGTAGTACTGCTCAAAATGGATTTTGTTGCAACCAGTTCCAAAATTTCACAAGTAATAAGTACTCGGATTAATTCCTAATCTGTATCTTTAGATTGATAAAAAGTTTTATCCATAAGCTAGAACCAATTGACATGTTTAAGCCATGAGCAACAAAGACAACGTTAGAAATAAACCATCACCGCTGTTTTTATATAGAAACCCACGCAAGAATACATAGGGGGATACAGGAACCTTTCAAAGTATGATATATGCTTGAGGTATGACGAGGATATTTTCCCACAAGGAATAAAAACAGAGATCTTGTAAGTCCAAAATTAAGCACCTCTCCCCACATTTAAGCCCACCCATGGACCTTGAATGAAAATATGATATGATTTGTGTATCATAATAGAACTAAACATCTTAGGTAAACTTGTTTAGCCAGTGTTTGTTTTGGATTTAAGGATGCGGTGTACCAGTCTCATGTCAACTGGGTTCAAGCGTTGAGTGATTCAGGCCTGGTTACAGTTGAGGGAGCTGGTGAGAATATTGACCTATATGAAATAAAGACAGATGTGGAGTGGCTTACAAATGAGAAAATGTGGGCTCTAACACAAGCCAATTAGTTTTGTGCAACATGAGCCCATCTCCTCTCCTGTAAATCCCACTATTAAGCCCATACAAATTTGACTCTCAACATGAACCTTCAATGAAAATTTGATAAGGTAAAAATGTAAAGGACAACCAAATGCAGGATCAAGATCTCTACTGGATTGTGAAAAAAGATTATGGGAACAGTAGTAATGCAGTGAAATAGTACCTCTAATAAAATATGACACAGCACAAAGTGCAACTAGCACAACTTCTTTTTCCCTACCTTCTATAAATGCACACGAACCATTATAGCAAGAAATTACACACAAAAAAAAGCAAGCAAGCACCTGAAGTTGTTGCCTATGTGTTGCAGGCATTGATAACAAGACATCCTTGAAGTGAACTGCTGAGAGAGAAACTTGAGCAAGATGAGAAACAAGCCTTACGGCAGTGCTTCTTAAATCAATGAGTTCCTGTTATTTAATTTCATTACAAAAGAAAAAGAAGTTAATAGAAGTGGGCACAAAAGCTGTGATGGCACTGTAGTATTGAAGAGGGTAAAAAAGTCATTAACCTGTGAAGAATTATCCTCCGATGCCAAGAAGACCATAACAATGGCATTGAGAAGCAGAGCCATAAAACCTCTCTGACATTCATTAGCTTTTGAAACTGTTTGTAGAAGTGCTAGGAATCTCAAGCACTCACCAGCAATAGCTACAGATTCTTTACTTGCAGGTTTCTGTCACAAGCAGTGAAATCTAGTTAAGAATGACAATGTTAATGTTCAAAAGCAGTGTTGCAAACACAACAAACAGTTAAAATAGAAAACCTTCAACTTTGTCTGTAAAATGGTTAAAATATCTGTAACAAGCTCTCCACAAAAGAATATGAGGAAAGTAATGTCTTCCTTGTCGGTGCACCTCTGTAATGTGGTTTTGAGAACTTGCAATCCAATTGCTTGAACCTGTAAAGTTTATCCAGATGTCTTTCAGTGGTTGATAAATGATAAGTGACCAAGTGCCAAGCACAAAGCCTTGAGACACACATGTGGATCAGCTTACCTGTAGATTTAGGTCACTCAGGACAGTTTGGACATATTTATTGCAGTATTTTAACACGGTAAAACTGAAAGGGCTTCTGCTTTTGGTTTCTCCAGGACATTTAAATTCACAAGCTAGCTTGGCCAATGACATAGTTTGTTCAAGTGAGAAAGAAAGCTTTAACTGCAATAGCTTCCGTAAATCAGATCTTTTATTCTCCACAAGATGTATGCCCTTGATGCAATCCTTGGTCAAATCAGCAATCAAATTCAGGCAAGTTCCCAGGACTGCTCTCACAAGGGAATTTCCATCGTCATCGCATTCATAATCTACAATACAAACATCAATCAACTTCCTATGAAGTATTTTATTACTTGAAATATTTTTGCTAATTACAATAGGTCATATTGTTCCAATTGAAAGCTCTGCTTTTCCTGTGAAATTTAGCAAAAAATTGCTGAAATGGAAAAAGCATTGGGCTTGCAACCCAAGGGTAGAAATTTGAGTATGGAAAGCTGCCACCAAGGAAAAATGCAGCAAGATGGGAACATGTACAAATTTTCCTCCCAGGATTCAGCAAGACGCTAAGGATTGTTTTCTTCTTTTATCATTTTTGTAATAGTAGCAACAAATTTCTCCCTATGGAACATTGCCATTTAGGACATCAACACATGTCAAATTGAAACCCAAGACTTTAGTCAATCGAGAAAGCTTCTACTTTTCTAAAGTTAAAAATGGAAAACAATAAGTGTATACACAGAAGGTTAATGTGACTTTTGAACATGAATAGAAGGCTAAATTTAAGAAGAGATCTAAATAACTAGGTTCTCATAGAACAGATTGGCTTTAATAACCCAGACAAGTATTTAAGGGGTCAAGGGGAAGTTATATGATCACCACCATACACAGAAAATGTTTCCTTTGCCATCCATTTTCCACATAGCACTTGCATTCATTATCTTTTCTGTTAGGTTAACCACCTACTGAAATAACAAATTATTAAATTAAACAAGATTTAGACTCAAGCACATCATGAGCCTTTATGAATTGTAAAATCAAGAAAAGAAAAGTTGTTTTAGGATTAAAATTGCTTTTGGGCCATGTCAAATGTAGCATATCACATCAAAAACCAAAGGGTTGCCAAGTGAAAATCACCATACTGGTGGTTTTGCATGAGCACCCTAATAATTAGCAAAAACTGAATCCAGTTGTGATCATGCAAGTATATATTACGAAATGCTCACCATCAACAAATTCCTTCAGCAAGGAGTTGGTGCACCTGACAAAATCAACAACTGCTGAAAAACACAATTCACTTGAAGCTTCTCGAATGCATTTGTAACCAACTAATAGAAAGGCCAGCACTCCAGACTTTAATTTCTTCTGCATCTTTAAACACAAATTCATAGAAAAAGTTACCCAGAAGTTTAAATGGTAACAAGGATAACGTGGAAGACAATTAATGCACCACAAATACTACATACCAACAAAGATATAAGAATAGCATGAACCTAATAAATGTAACCCACCTTTGGCTCAAGACGCCTCACAATTGTCTTTGCTGTGATAAACAGAGGAGATGCCAAGTCCTCCCAGTTAGGGTGTCCTGATACATCAGTGCTGAGAACCAAAAAGTAGAGAACCATTAGCCAACAGGATAGAAAGGAATACAGCCCATCTGAATGTTTAATAAAAATTAATTTCCAACGTCAATGTAAAATTTGTGACCTTTGTAAAACATTGAAGATATAAGCCAAAAGAAGTTCTACAGCCAGATAACAAAAGCTTTCTTCTTCAAGAAATTCATCAGGGCAATTCTGCACAATCTGTTCACAGAACATGAAATTAGCTCAGTTCATGTGTCAGAAACAACTTGCAGCAACTCAAAATTGTTGAAGTTAAAACAAAAAAGGAGATAAAACTAAAAGAAAAAAACATGAGAAGATTTATATGGTTCTCCTACGAGAATCAATGTTCACGGACATAAACCCAAGAGGGCTACATCTTCAACAAAATAGGAATATATAAAATCCCTTAGATAGGGATATATAAACTACATATGGACTTTCTACAACACTCCCTCTTGAGTTGAGCATGGAATCCCATCAATTCCAAATTTCCAATACTCCTGTTTGATGAGATTCTTATTAAAGCTACTAATACTCTCGCAACAACTCACAAATAGCACAAAGTACAACAGCAGCTCATATGGCAGATTACAAAACACTTACACAAAGGCACTCATACAAAGCACCAATACACAAAGAAACTCTTAGGATTGACTGCTTGAAAGGGTTCTTGGAATCCAAGCAAGCAACTATAAGAAAAATAATTAATCAAGGAAGATAAAATGATTACAGAAAAATAAGAGCTAAAGGATGAATTAGAATTGCTTTGACACCACTTTTTACAGGTAAAACAGAGAAAAATAGGAAGGATGAAGAAGAAGAAGATTGACTTCGAGAAAAAAAACAGAAGTGATCAAGCCAGCAAGTATTTGCACAAAAAACAAGCTTTACCAAGTTTAACTGGTGGTTAAAAATATAACACTATAGGAACTTGGAGATTGAAAAGTTGGCGGTTGAGCAGTTTGCTTCTGTTTTCTCAGAACCTTCGGGCTTGCCTCCTCCTTGTTCCACTTATCATCACATTCCTCTCCAACCAAGGGTTGGCCCTCTAGTTGTCGAGCCCTATCATCGCTATGGTCACTCTCATAAGAATGAAATTGAAAAGTTGGTTCAAGAAATGCTCCATGCTGGTATCATTCAACCTAGCTCTAGCCCTATACTGCTTGTCTGGCAAAAAAATGGGAGATGGAGATTTTGTGTAAATTAACGAGCTTTGAATAGAGTCACAGTCCGAGATAAATATCCTATTCCAGTCACTCAAGAGATGATGGACAAGCTACACGATACCAGATTTTTCTCCAAAATTGATCTTCACTCCGAATATCACCAGATTCAGATTCAAACGATTGATATTGCTAAGACGGCCTTCCTCACTCATTCCGGCCATAACAAGTTTCCCATTATGCCATTTGGCCTCACGAATGATACCAGGAATGAGATCAATCTGATATTGGATACCCCGCAGAGGTGGAAGCTCGGATGATTCCTCCACTATTTTAGGAAACTCCTTTAACAGCTCTTTGACGGGTGGTGGTAAAGATGGTGCATACTCCATTGTACCTTTTGCTCTCACCAATAAGGCCAGTGTGCCTCCAGATTTCTCAACTGTGCTTGATAGCCTCTGTACTCCCGTGGAAACAGCAACAACATTCTTCCCTTCCACTTTAGAATGTTTCGCAGAACCGGAAAGCAAGATAGTAATCTTCTTTTGATTCCACGTGAACATGTATGAATTCTCCTTCCCCTTATGCAAGGCATCAACATCGAACTGCCAAGGGCGACCTAGCAAAATTCCACAGCAATCCATATCCACAACATCACAATTAACATGTTCAGTATAAGATTTACCGATCGAGATAGACACGTCAGATTCTGTTGACCTCAATTGTTGGACCTTCCTTAATCCATCCGACTTTGTATGGCGAAGGGTGTGGCGGTGTAGGCAGCTGCAATTTTTCCACCCTTCGGTTCTCCTGAACACAGTCATGATACCAGTTATACAAAACCTGAGCGTGATCGCTAGGCAAGAACCGTTGTTCCATCATTTGCTTCATCAACACCCAGTTTCGTATGGGTTCCAGCCTCCTCCGATAGCGTTCGTTTTGAATCGAATTCCACCAGGTTGTTGCACCCCCTTTTAACTTAAAAGCCACAATTGGAACCTTGCGATCCTCTTCCACATTCATAACTTCAAAGAAACGTTCAACCTCTGCCAGCCAATCAAGAACAGATTCCACATCTAACGAACCAGAAAAGTTTTGAAGGTCTACCTTGATCTTGTAACATTTCTGATAATTCTATTGGGGATTGGCGACCACAGGATTGGCGACTGGCTGGAGGTGTGTGGCAGTGGCGGATTGGTGGATTCCCTGCTGCAGGGTCAGTTGTCCGATCATCTCCCTCAATACTGCCAAAGATGCCTCAATCGCAGCATGTCGCGCCTCTTGATTATCTGCCATGGTCGAACTTTGCTCTGACACCAATCTGATAAAGAATTATTTGGACTCTATTAAGAGTTTTAACCAATATCGTTTGGCTAAGACGAAATAAGAGAAAAGATAGGTTAGAAGACTAAAAGTCTTATTGAAATTCCTCAAAAATTGAAAAGTGTCTTTCTAATAGCCAAGAGAGGCTATTTATAATGGAAACAAAACCCTAATATACAAAATTATGAAAATACCCAAAATATCCAAAAAAAATAATTAAAATGCAAAAATTAGCCTCGGTCCAAATCTGCCGTAACATCCAAAGCCAGTTGCTCCATGTCACAATTGTTTCGCAAGGAACACAATGCTACCTTTCATTGGCCTTCTCAAGCACAACATGCCTTTGAAAAATTACAAAAAGCAGTTACTACAGCTCCTATTCTTGCTATGCCCAATTTTAACAATTAATTCACTCTAGAATGTGATGTTTCTGACCATGGCCATGGAGTTGTCCTCATGCAAGACAAACAGCCCATTGCCTACTATAGTAAGGCACTCTCTCCTGTTGCATTGGAGAAATCAAACTATGAAAAAGAGCTTATGGCGCTGGTCCTTACCATTCACTATTAGTGTCCTTATTTGATTGGCAAAATATTTATTGTCTTCTCTAATAAGAGAAGCTTGCAACATTTATTAGAATGGCCTATTATTACACCTTTGCAGTAATATTGACTGGCCAAACTACTTGGCTATAATTTTGACATCATCTATAAACTTGGTGCTTCCAATTGAGTTGCTGATGCGCTTTCACAATGTACTGAAGATATGGAATGCAATACACTGTCCACACCACAATGGATTGATTTATCAGGATTGGATGCAGCTGTCTGGGAACAGTTTTATTAAGGCGAGAGGCAAGAGGCGAGAGGCGAGGCGAGGCGAGGCAATGGCTTATTAAAAAAGGCAACAAAGGCAAAATTTTGTTATATATTTTAAATATACATATAAATGCTTCAATGGCTACCCACATTTAAAGGAAAAAATACATGTTCAAATGAAATATATATATTATTTGCAGCAATAAAAGATAAGAGAAAATTTTTTTAAAAAAAAGGAAAAAGAAAAAGAGGATTTGCTTCTGTGCCAAGTGCAGCAAACAGAGAAGAGAGGATGAGAAAGAGAAGGAAAAGAGGAGAGAAAAATTTTAAAAAGACGACATGCAGCTATGCAGGTACAGTAGAGAGAGAAGAGAGGAGAAAGAAGAAGAAGAAGAAGAAGAAGAGAAAAGGAGGAGAGACACACCTGATTGATGGTATTAGGAGCAAGAAAGAGTAAGAAATTTGCATTTTAGTTGCTGCAGAAGTGTTATTTGCTGTTTGAAAGAGATGGAGAGAGACTAGAATTTCACTTTTGTTGTTTAAAAGCATTTTGTTTAAAAAAAATGCCTTGCTTCACTGAGGCGTCGCCTTTGGCGCCTCTCACCTAGCGCCTTAGTGGACTGAGGCGTCGTCTTTGTGCAGGCGCCTCACCTCAGTCAGGCGAGGCGAAGGGGTGGCGCCTAGTCCCGCCTCTTGCCTTTTTTCGCCTTTAACAACACTGTCCAGAAAGACTCCAAATTGGGTCAGATTGTTTCGGATTTGACTAAAGATTATTAGTCTCATCCCCACTACTCTCTTATTCAACAGCGGCTCTTCTATACAGGCAAGTTAGTCCTTCTCTCTACCTACCTTGGTATTTCTAAGCTACTTTCAGAATTACATTCTAGTGCAATGGGCAGCCATTCTGGTGCCTATAGAACGTATAAGCATTTAGCTGTCAGTCTCCATTGGAAGAGCATGATGAAGTCTGTTCAGAATTATGTAACTCAATGCCTTGTCTGTCAACAACATAAGTACGAGGCCATGTCCCCCGCTGGCTTATTGCATCCATTACCTATTCTTGCTGTTGTTTGGGATGATATCTCCATGAATTTCATCACGGGCTTGCCTAAATCTGCTGGTTATGAGCGTATTCTCGTCGTGGTGGATCAACTCTCCAAATATGACCACTGTATTTCCCTCAAGCATCCTTTTACAGCAAAATCAGTGGCGGAGTTATTTGTACAACAAATTGTTCGCCTCCAAGGCCTTCCCGCTTCTATTGTCAGTGATAGAGATCCAATTTTTCTAAGCCATTTTTGGCATAAACTGTTTCGGTTATCAAGAACTAAGTTGCGGTTAAGCATCGCTTATCACTCAGAACAACCTCGAAAGTGGTCTCAATGGTTATCAGAAACTAAGTTGGAGACATATTTTCGTTGTTCTGCTTGAGAACAACCTCGGAAGTGGTCTCAATAGTTAGCTTGGGCAGAATTTTCCTACAACACTAGCTTCCGCTCTGCAACTAGTATGACACCCTTTGAAACTGTGTATGGTCGACCTCCCCCTTCCATTCTCTAATATTTGCCTCACAAAACCAAAGTGAGGCTGTAGCTCAAACCTTGTTGTACAATGATGAAATTTTAAGACAATTGCACTTCAATCTTGCTCGGGCCTAGCAGAGCATGCCGAGATGTCCACTTTGACATTGGAGATTTAGTATTCCTCAAATTACGTCCCACACGTCAAACATCTCTTCACAATAGTCATTCCCAAGTTTTCTGCCCGATATTTTGGCCTTTTCCATGTCCTTATCAAGGTTGGACCTATAGCTTATAAACTCCAACTTCCCTCACAATCCAAAATCCACCTTGTCTTCCATATCTCCCAGTTAAAAAAATCTATTGGCCACCATCCCGCCTTAACTAATTTGCCAACAGATATGATTATTGATAATTCCATTACCAAACGGGAAGAAATAGTAACTTCCAAGGACAATCCTAATGGTTCACACCTTGTCTTGATACATTGGAAGGGTAAGCCTTTGAAAGAAGCTACTTGGATGAATATAGTTTATTTCCATAATCAATTTTCGGGCCATAGCCTTGACAAGGCTACTTTTCGAGGGGATGGCAATGATACAAGCCCATCAGGCTACAAGAAGAATGAGCCTAGTATACTTAAAGTCTATGCTAGAAGGAGCAAAAGAAATGCAGACACCATTAAATTGGCAAAGTCTTCTAGAATGGAACAAACAGATGAAATATTCTATGGGGACCAAAATGAGGAGGGAAGGACAGTTGTCCCTTGAAAGCCTATTTATCCAGAGAACCATTAAGAGGAAGACACGCAGTTTTCACCTAAAAACTTCTATTAAGAATTCGGCCATAGTGCTGTGCTGGTTATTTCATTTTCTGTCTTTTTGTTCTCGTTATTGTAGTTGGGAAGAGTAGAAACTGAGGGTTATTTTTTCATTGTATTGAAGCTTATTCTTCCTCCTGAAGAGCTATTAATACAATCTATCATCTCTTCCTACATTCTTCCCTGTCTCTAATTCCTAACTCTAACAACAGTGCAAACCACTAAGTGCCTCCTATGAAATTACATCAAAAAATGCATATAAATGTAAATTGTACTGAACTGACACACATGTGGCAATAGATTGTTTGGGTTCCAACCACTGAAAAAGAATTATCCAAATGGGATGCTGAGAACATTCAATATTTTTGCTTTTGGTCTGGCCAAAGGAATGGTTCAACACAATGCCATGATGCCACAATCAATTCCTCTTAATCAGAAACCTCAAACATTGAATCTCTTTACTTTAGAATAGAAACACAGGATTTCTTTGGAAGCATTACCTGTGATAGAACTGATATGGCAAGACTATTCCAGCAATTGTCCATGTAAATGGAGAATGAGAAAACCTGTATTATTTCAGTATGATTAATAACAGTGTTTTAAGACCACAGACAGCAATGTTGAACAAAAGGACAATCATCTTAGCATAACAGCCAAGGCAGTAAACGCATATGGTTGGCAATGATGATACTGAATCATGGAATGCATGCACGACCCTTTTATGCATGAATGCAGTCTTCCATAATCCTCACAAGGGATATCATGGCCTATAAGCAAGAAAAGCATAGATCTACATTTAACCATAATAAATGACAATGGCCAATAATAAATCTGGAGAACCTTTAATAAAAATGATAAACTAAAAGATTTGAGTCTTAAGTGAAATATCTCCCCAGCAGCAGCTTGGATGGATTTTGAGAACTTTTTTATGAGATTAGCATCAGGTGTTTTGGATTTTTACAATTTATTATTATCATCATCATCATCGGGATGATGAGGTTCATACTGAAAATGTGATGGAACATTTGGCCCTCACAGAAATTGAATAATCTTTGCTGTATTCTCCAATCTCTCTCTTTCCTTCACAACCCATGGAGATAGGAATCCTGTTGACTAGAGCAAGATTGTAGGACTATTAAGCATAATTTCAGCATGATTTGTTTGATTTGATTAGCTTAATTTCTGTAAGATATTATTATTGAGTAATTAGTGTAGTTTCTTTTTTTGGGCTAGAGAACATGCATAAATGCTTATAATTTTCTCACTTCAATACACAAGAAAGAAAGAGTCTTTTATACTCCATAATTCTTCAAATTCTACCATGGCAAAAACACACTCGAAAATTTTCACACGAGATTATAGCCAAAACTTAAGTTTGAAAGATGGATTTTTGGGATGTGAGATGCATCATTAAAATAATATTTTCACTACAAGCACCAGGTGTATCTTCTACACTTTTGTTTTATTGGCAGTATAAAGTTTTCTCCATAGGAATTTCTATTGTTAGTGCCTAGTGATTGATTCCACAAATTCTTTCTAATATGTATAGAAACAAAAAACATGCATGATGAACCTATTGACCAAATAAATCTATACATAGGCTGTAAGAACAGAAGGAACAGATAAAGATCAACACCTGCAGCAACTCTTGGCAAATATCTGCAGAAAGAAACTCAGCAGTGAAAAATCTTTCTGATGATAGGAACTGGAAAACAGGTAGCACAATTTCATATAACTTCAACGTTGTAGGATTTGTTTCTTCAAACGTTGAATCTCCACCATATTGAATGTTAGCTGTGTTTAGATGTATTATTTGTCTATTAATTGCTGGATGTTGTTGCTGAAATAGAACAAGTAAAGCAAAGCTCCATAGAAATCGATATTCCTCCAACTCCAATTCAACCATGCTGTAATTAGATATTAAACTATTCCTTGAAGTATTTTCAATAGATTTCCTAAAACCTCCATTCGCATTTGAAGGAACAGCATCCAAAGCAAGTGCTTGCAAAATTACTGGCCAAGCTTCATCTAAAGTAGGAACCAACTTTGATGAAACTAGAGGTGATTGAATTCCATCAAGTAACGGTTTCCACTGTAAAATGAGAAACATTACTTACTAAGTTTTCTTTCTGTGCTGGAAAACAGAAACAGGTGCATCACAAAAACAAGACAATAGTCAACAGTGGACAATTTTAACAGATTTCAAATTTGTGACACTTACATTTTTATTCAGGTTCAAGTACAAGAAAATGTAACTGTAGTCCTTCAGCACACCAATCCAGTACTTCCCCAGAATACTTGAACTCTTTGAGAACAGTGGTAATAGTGCCAGATACTCATCTGGAACCCCACTATGATGCCTCCTCAAAAATGCAAATGTGTAACATTTGAGAGAGGCATGAGCAGCCAAAAGTCTTATTTTGATCTATTTAATATTCAAGAAATTAGTAAACCTCCAAATAAGATAATAATGTTGGAATAAAAAGACATAATGACAACTATGAAGCTAAAGTGTACAAACAAACAAAATCAGCATCTATGCACTACCACCCTTTCTACCTCATTATCCCTCCCCCCAAAGCCCCTCAATGCCAATCGAGGAAGAAAAATAATCTACCTTGCAAGAGACCCATTCTGCAAATGAAGGATAATAAATATCATTGAATTCATTCAGTGGCCGAGAAATTAAGGAAAATATGCGTTTGACAGCAACTTGATCACCACCCAGTATTCCGGTTGTCATTATCTAAAAAACCAACAGTCAATTCAACTAGAACTATATGCAGTATATTGTTGGAAACTGATGAAAGAATAACAACCATATAGGCGCACTTCAAACCTTAGTAGCCAACTGCAGACCTGACTCCAGAAGAATAGGACCAGAAGATGTATCCAAGGAAGTGCGGACAGCAGATACTAGCTGGGCCTAGATGTCAAATGACCTCATAAATCAGATATGAGAGTGCATGTATAGCTATAAGAAATTTCTAAGCACGTACACATATATCTTTATAAAAATCGAACTAACCAGTATTCAACTCTCATATCATATAATGGATCATTCAAAACAAGTCCATACTGTAAATTACCAATTAAAATGCTAAGAAACCATCTATTTTATTATTTGTATCTTATTTTGAAATTTTATGCAGCTATGCATGTCAGAAATAATGGCCAATGATATGATTCTATTGCACCGGTTAGCACAGAATTTGAAAGGAATTTATAGGTGAATATATTCCGAGCAGTTCTGAAAACTAAGCCATAGACAATTAGACATACCTGATACTGTTCCAGTAGAAGGTGTCCTGGAAGGTCTGGGTCAGGTGTTGTTTCAAACTGATGTTTTAAAGAAAAAGATGAAAACAATTAAAATTGACAAAACATCTTAACTATCAAGCAGAGAATGTCAAAGCAACATTTAATTATTCAGAGTGCAAGAAATATTGAAGTAGCAGCCACTTATAATCTTATAAAAGCGACATTTAATTTTTCATAAAGCTAATTTTGTTTCCCATTAGTCAAAGCAATCCAAGTATACAACCATACCAATTATTCAAGTTATACAAAGTAATTTTCCCCTTATAAGGGTAAAACATAGCAAACGCCAAGTAACATCATAAAGATATTTTTCTCTGACCTAGGAAAATTCAATGACTGGATGTCACAACAAGCCAAAAATCAGATATCTAAATCAATTACCTGTGCCATTTGGATAGATAACATGGGAGGTAGAAAGATTATGATTAATCAATTTATCTTTTATAAATTGTAAGAACAAAAATATTAAGAAATGAAAAGGGTACAATATGAGGGGAAAAAAAAGTCCTCGTATAGATCTCAACACAACGACAAACAAGATCATAATGAACAAACAGATTATGATCAATCCATTTTATTTCTACGTTCTTCTTGCAAAAACAATAGCCAAATTTTGGTTAGTCTCAAGTATTTTGGACAAGGAAAACAACAATAAGGCAACAGGCTCAATTTAATCATATAAGTTCTTAATCCTTGAAACCTTCACTAATTATCAACCTAGCAATTAGCATGCACAATGAACAACAAAGAAATCAAATCTCTCACAAGTCATAACCATGCAAGCAAGCAATATAACAAAGAATGAACCACTATTTTCTCCTCTCCTGCATCATGTGATGAAAACATGAATGCACCATTTCACTTAACCAATGGTTAACAAATGAGGAATAGTTATAGGCTTATAGTTCATCAGAAAGGAGATTCTGGCAGACGTGAAACCCTCACCAAAATCATCCTCATGCAAAGAAAGCTTGTCAAAGCATAAAATAACAAAATCACCAAAATTATCTATTTCTAAGTCTTTGGAGTAGGATGTGCTTCCTGACTACTCAGTTGAGGCTCTAATAAAAGTCAACAAGCCTTTACTTATTCTAGTTTCCATCATCACAAATTCACAATGCCAGAACAAAAATGAAATCCAGTTAAAATCCCTTCCCTCAATCATCAGGCAATTTTATATAACATTTGGCTCCAAACACATTCTTTAGGGTCTTCCCCACATCACACAAGGGGGCCAAAACAGTTTTTTTCTACCCTTTATCTTAATGTAAAAAGAATAAAAAGATTGTGTAATTCTGAATGCTCGACAGCAGTTGCAAAACTCAAAAAGGTTGTAGTGATTAGAGAACCCTAGGGTCATAGAAGAACTACCCCAACAAACTCACCTTAAAATTCCTTGCATGAATTTTCTTACTTTAAATAGCAAAACCTCTTCATGAGAAACAACTCTTTTTAATGCAATGCAATGACTTGAAATTAAGGATCAGATTGATGTTTGCTCTTTGTTCTTTTTTTTCCCATATCAGGAAAGGAGTAACAGAGAAGTTAGAACTTGAAATATACATCATGAATCCATTACACTAACTAGCATAAGAAGTTACAATGAAAAGTCAAAATATAATTAACAGTGAACAGAAACAAATAAATGAAAAGTATTACAGTAACAGAATTTCTCACAGAATTTCTCACAGAAATCTACCTTATCCACAATGGTAGTAAGAAGTCCCACACCAATTGGTCGCATGTTTTCAAACTGAATTGTGCTTATCTATGACATTCAGGAAATGAAAAGGATTTCAGACTTTTGACAAGTATTTGAACCAAGAAAAAATTGGCCAATATAGCCTCTAAGTCCAGAACCTGATAAGCCAATGAGATCAGCTCTTGCACATGGAGGACCAACCAATCTTCTGATTTAACTCCAGTTGGTCTTTTTCTTGCCAAAGAGAGGTCAAAATGAGTTGGATTCTTTCCCACGGCTCTAGGTAGATGACTCAAACACCTATATTCCATCAAATTGTTTAGTTAAATTAACTGATAGAGAATGCACATCAAATTTGAAATAAAATAGAGATCAGTACTTTGAGAAGAATAGAAAGGTCACACATTGAATTGAGAGTACACATGATATCAAATTTGACATTTACAGTCAAAATGCCTACGTGGTTTGACAAATGAGCTTTGTCAGCACAAGTTTCCCTGTCTCCATAACATAAATTTGCATCATTTTCAACGTGTTTTCAACAAATTATTTTAATGCATTCACTATCATTTTTAATGGGTTCAGAGTCACTTAAACAATATCACTATAATCAGTATGTGAATCAGGTCTCCAGGTTGGAGGTAATCATTCAGAAGTTCAGCTGTAAATTTTATAAGAGAGTCACAAAAATAATGTAGAAATGACAAACTACAGTAGTATTTTATAACCTCTAACCAATTAGTTTGGTTAAGATAATACTGCAAGAAGATAAACATAATGGGGACATAGACAGAATGGGGGAGATCTCACTGAAATCAAATAGATTATATCAAAAATTGAAAATGTATTGGAAAAGGACCAAAAATTAAAAACTTACTCAGCAGCAAAAACTCTCGTGCGGTATCTGAGGTGCTTATCTCTACTAGGGCTAACATGAGATTTAGAAGCTTCATATGCATAACCTTGCACTGGGTTGCCCTTAGATCCAGAGACCATATTTTCATCATCTTCTCCAAAGTTCAATTGTGAGTCACTGTCTGCATAATCTCCTGTGTCACTATTGACTTCAGCAAGTTGTCTTGTTGATGTAGCAAGAACCTGAACAAGGTTTAAATAAGTTGTTGATGTAGCAACAACCAAAAATTTCAAGCTTTTCTTGCAAGTTCTGAATCTATAAGTTTCAGAAAACAAAGTTGCATAGTATGCTTCAGGATCTTTTAAGAGGAATAAGGAATTATCTACCAGCGCATGAGAAATGTCAAATTTCATGCATCAGGAGCTTACCATTTTACGGCATATCAATATCCAGTGAAACGGACGAGAATGACATGATGCAAACAGCATTCGCATAATTGTGGCACGTACTAGATTACCAATCCTGCAAGAGTGAAGGCAAATCAAAACCTAAGGACAACAAAAGCAAAATGCTAAACCAAATGCTCTTTCTCCCCCTCCTCTCCAAACTCGATAGGGACTTTTGAAATAAGTGTTGCAAAAGACATCACAACATTTAGATATTGCATCCATACATATGGAAAATAACAAAGATAATTTAAGTATTCTAGGGGGAAAAGTTATTCTATGCTATCAGAAACATATAAAAGTAATGGATCACAACACTATAACTATTGACCAACATAAAAAGTTCCTAATTAGGAGGATTCAAATATTTGGAATCCTAATTAGGCTTGATTATAGGGATTTTATTCTTATTATAAATATTCCTAATTTAGATTGATTTTTCGTGTATATACTCCTTGTAAATATCAATTAAAAATTTGAATAGAATCACAAATTTCTCCCAAAATTCTTCATGCTATCAAAGCCTTTATATGATTTAGAATTTAAATTCATTTTTCCCTCTTTAGGGTCTCTTCAGGATTTGAAACCCAAGATCTACCTTTTTGGTACTACCCTATCTAGGAACCTTTTCACATCTCACCGTCGGCATCAGGAGGATCGCCAAACTGTCACCGGGTAGACCGTCCAACTCCGACGTTGGAAAGTCACACGCGTGAGGCTCACGCACCGCCATAGCTTCTGCGTCTCCTTCCACGTGTCAACGCGTGAGCTTTTCTCCGACGTCCTTTTCCATCGATGATCCTTTTCGGCCCTCTTTCCAGCGTATCGTAACCGGATTCTCCTTTAGATTTTTTAAGGTGTTTTAATCATGGTTTTAAATAACGTAACGGCCGTTATGTAACGGGTTTTGGGGAGGCATTACCCGTTATCCCGTTATACAATGGTCACTCCTGATTTGCAGGCGTAATGGCCGTTACTGCTGTTACGTAACAGTGACGGCCGTTACCGATCGTTACATAACGGTATCGGCCATTACCAATAATTAAAATTCTTTTATATCCTTTATCTTCTGCTCCCTATTCTCATTTTCATTAGTTTTTACACTTTTCAGCAGCTTCAAAAATTATATTTTTCAGGTTTTCTCTTCCCTTTCTCCTTCAAATTTCAATCTTCCCTACATATTCTCGTATAAACTTAGATCCATAATAAACTACTCTATTTCCAAGCTTATTTCTTCTAAAAAGTTAGTTAAATTTTATCCATTTTAGTTTTTAATTGTTTTTTTTTTTCCTTTTTTTTGTAAGTTTTTCTAGATTAAAGTGTTAATTTTGAGTTAAAATTGTACTTTGAGCTATTAGTTTACTAGAATTATAAAGATTATGTTGATTTTTCTTATTTTAAACTATATGATGTTTAACTTAGGTTAAATAATCTATATTTTATATATTTATGTTTATTATGCATTTGTATATATTGTTCTGAATTAAATCTAATCAATATCATTTTATTTATGAACTTTGCAAATTTTTTTTAAAATTTTGCGTAGCGCCTAGCCGTTAGCGTTAACGTTACGGCCGTTACAGGTCTGTTTCCGTTACTTGCGACCACAACGGCGAACGTGGCCGTGACCACGACCGCGAATGTGACCACGACCGCGAATGTGACCACGACCGCGAATGTGACCACGACCGCGAATGTGACCACGACCGCGAATGTGACCACGACCGCGAATGTGACCACGACCGCGAATGTGACCACGACCGCGAATGTGGCCACGACCGTGAATGTGGCCACGACCGCGATTTAAAACCATGGTTCGCAATTTAAAACCATGGTTTTAATAGTAACTTGGTCGTTTGTCTTTTTGTGTTGTTGGCTCCTTTTTACCCTTAAAATGTCATATAAAAAAGGCACTAATGGAATGATGTACGTGTTTTTGATACTACTCCATAAATTATTAATTCTAGTGTAAATAGACACGTGATGAGTTCCTCTAAAAACTTCTTTAATTACCTTCCGTGTCTACAAAAGGACACAATCAGAATAACCGATGGCTCTTTTATTTTGTCTTTTTTATTGTTTGTACTTTCAATATTAAGCTATCATTTGTTCTCCATGTTCCTCATTTTTTTATTAATCTTTTATTTGTCAATGCTCTTATTGAAACCCTTAACTGTAAAATTGAGTTTTTTCTTGATCGCTATGTTATTCAGGACCTTTTGAGTTTTTTCTTGATCGCTATATTATTCAGGACCTTTAAACTGGGAAGAGGATTGGCTATAGTAGACTGCACGACAATTTCTATATATTGGAAGGGAATCTGAGTTTGAATTCACCTCGGACTCTTTTAGAAAGAAATCAGAATGTCAACCAGGAAACCATACAGTGGCATCGACAGTTAGGACACTCATCCTTCTTTGTTTTAGAGAAACTTTATTCTGATTTATTTTTCAAGACTCAACGTGGTTCTTTAGTTTGTGATGCTTGCGAGTATACTAAGCATACAAGTATCTCTTATCCCTCCAGTAATAATAGGAGTATGATGCCTCTTGTGACCATCCATTCTGATGTTTAAGGACCTACCTAAACGGTCTCATTATCTCATAATCATTGATTTGTTATTTTTATTGATTGTTGCATTCGTATGACTTGAATTTATGTAATAAAGGCAAAGAGTGATGTGTTTTATTGCTTTTAATCTTTTCATGAGATGATTTGTACTCAAGTTGATATTAAATAAAAGTTTTGAAAACTGATAATGGCACAAAATATATGGATGGACATTTTTCTGCTTATCTGGAGTTTAATGGAATGCTGCATCAAACTAGTTATCCTTATATTAGAATCCAAAATGGTATTTCTGAAAGGAAAAATAGACACCTATTGAAAGTGCTCGATCTCTCATTTCCCCATGAACCTTCTAAAAACCTATTGTAGAGATACAGCCTTAGCTGCAGTTTATCTCATTAATAGAATGTCTCTCAAAACTTTTGCCATTAAAAGCCCTTTAGAGATGCTACAAGGAAAAAATATTTATACTGTTCTAGCAAAGTGTTTGGATGTAGGTGTTTTATTTTGCTTATATTAAGACAGGAGGAAAACTCAATCCAAAGGCTCTTAAACGTGTTTGGGCACTCTCCCACACAAAAGGGTTACAAGTTCCACAAAAAGTGTTTGTTTTATTTATACTAAGACAGGTAAAAACTCGATTCGAGTGCTCTTAAATGTGTGTTTGTTAGGTACTCTCCCACACAAAACATCGAAAATACCTTGTCAGCATAGATGTTACGTTCAGAGAGACTGAACCTTACTTCAGTGCTACTCCATCATCTCGTCACGAGAGAACAATAAGATAAAAGAGTGATTCCTAGTCCTATAACTATAACTCTAGAGCGTTTTATTGAGAGAGACTAATGGTGATCAAGAAAAGATAATAATTAGGCATTTGGATAAGCCAGATTTAAGGACATACTTGAGAAGAGACACAACAGAAGCAGAAAAATCATTGTGCAGTCTACTCAGTATCATGAATCTTTCTGATCTCTATCTGGTGAGTCATCCCAACCTTGAGCCCACTAATGATCTAGATAAACCAATTGCTCAAAAAAAAATTTAAATCTTGCACAAAACACACTATTTTTAACTCTCTCTTATAATTCTTTGTCTCCATCCTATAGAGGCTTTGCTTTTATTTCCTGTGTCTATCCCACAGAATTGGAAGGAAACTATAAAAGATTCTAATTGAAAGAGAGGAATGATTGAAGAAATGAAAACCTTGACTAAAAATGAGACCTGGGAGTTGATGTCTCTCCCGCCTAGAAAAAAATCAGGTGACTGTAAATGCATGTTCACTTTGAAATACAAAACAGATGGATCAATTGAAAGATTCAAGGCTGGACTAATTGCCAAAGGATACACTCAAACCTATAGAGTGGATTACCAGGAGATATTTGCCCCTGTTGCCAAAATGAACTCAATCAGATTATTGCTATCTTGCGCTGCCAATCTTGACTGGGACCTACAGCAATTTAATGTGAAAAATGCATTCCACGGAGACTTGGAGGAGGAAGTGTATATGGAAATCCCTCTTGGATTTGCTTATGAAAAAAAACAAGGAAAGGTGTGCAAGCTAAAAAAAGCTTTGTATGGGTTGAAACAGTCGCTCAGAGCTGGGTTTGATCAATTCAGCAGAGTTATAATTTCCGTTGGCTATCAATAGAGCAATGCTGACTACAGTAAAATTATTTTTCTCATAGTTTATGTTGACGACACAGTAATAACAGGGGATGACTAGGCTGAAAAAATTTTTGGCTCAGGAGTTCAAAATTAAAGATTTAGGAAAAATTCAATATTTTCTGGGAATTGAGATTTCCATATTAAAAAAAGAAATCTTTATTTATCAGAGAAAATATATTCTAAATCTTTTAAAAGAAAATGGCATGTTAAGCTGCAAATCAGCAGAAACTCCCATTGAGAGCAATCACAAGCTATAAGAAGGGATTGATGAATCAGTAGATATTGGCATATATCAGATATTGGTAGGTAGACTGATTTATTTTTCACATACTCGACCAAACATGGTATATGCAGTCAGCTTAGTCAGTCAGTTTATGTATGATCCTCGTGAGTCATAAGTCTCACATGCAAGCTGTTTTTCACATTTTGCGATACTTAAAGTCTATTCCTGAAAAAGGTTCCTATTCTCTAATCATGGTCATCTCCGCATACACGCATTCACATATGCAGATTGGGCTAGATCTCTTGATGATGATCTACTGATCCTGCACACTTATACAAGAAAACCTTGTCACTTGGAGAAGCAAAGTGTTGTTGTTCGATTGAGTGCTGAGGCGGAGTATAGAGCGATGGCACAAGGTATTTGTGAACTCCTATGTTTGTGAACTCCTATGTTTGTGAACTCCTATGTTTGTGAACTCCTGTGGTTGCGGGAATTGAAACAGTTGGAGAGAGACAAACTACTTTTATGCTGTGAGGACAAAGCTGCAATCAGTATAGCTCACAATCCGGTTCAACATGACCGAACGAAACATATAAAGATTAGTCGACACTTTATTAAAGAGAAGTTAGTAAATAATGTATTAAGATTAGATCATATGACTTCTGATGAGCTAACAGTTAGCTGATGTGTTTACCAAAGGGCTCAGCAACAAGATCTATCACACCTCGGTTTGCAAGTTGGACATGCAAGTTGGACTATGCACCAACTTGAAGGGGAGTGTTGACCAATATAAAAGGTTTCTAATTAAGAGAATTTAGATATTTGGGATCCTAATTAAGCTTGATTATTGGGCTTGATTATAGAAATTTTATTTTTATTGTAAATATTCCTAATTTAGGTTGATTCTTTGTATACAAATACTCAAATCTTATAAAAATCAACTAAAATTTTAAATAGAATAAAAAATGCCTCTCAAAATTCTTCAATAACATTTAACCATTAAGACCAAATAATGCACCTTTTTTATCAAAATGCCTGACCATTCATGTCAATCCTAATCTTCCCAAATTGGCAAGGCTATCTTTCAGTTTCCTTTCCAATTCAAATACACAAACAATTAAACATCACCTGCTGAATAATGTTATCTTTTACAGAAGGGCTTAAATGTCATTGCTTGACAAACTATATGGCTAACAGGGTGAGCAGTGTTCGATTAAACTGAAATAACCAACCGAACTGAATAAATTCTGATTTTTGGTTTGATTTTATTTTCTTTTTTGTTCAGTTCGGTTTTGATTTTAAAAAATTTTGATTATTTGGTAAAATCAAACTGAATAGTTACTTTTGGATGTTTTTGTATGAATGGGTATATAAATTAGAAGTTTTTTTCATTTTTGTAATTTTCAATTTAAAATTTGTTATGTTTCTTGTTCATATTGTTTAATGTATTATCAAAACATCAAGGTTGAAACACTCAATTTCATGTTAAAACATTAAACATAAGGTCTATAATTAAAAGCCCAATAAAAAGCCTAGCTGACCGAACCAAACCAGAGCGGTTTGGTTTTGCTCTAATTCATTTCGTGTCAATTTATACAAATTTCTAAAATTTGATTTTCGGTTATAAAACCGAACCAAACGAATGCTAGCCCCTAATGGCCGATGACTTCTGGTAGATTAAATATGAAATTCTACTTGCTGATCCAAATTATTTACGAAACACAACTTAAATATTGGGAAAAGAAGATAATATTGTAATGATTATGTAGAAAGTGCAGGGGCAATGCGAGGGCAACAAAACATGAATAATTTTAACTCAAGAAATGAAGGAACGTGGATATATATAATCTTTGAGCATATCCACTTTTCAGGGACATTTAATCTAAAAACTGACCAAACATAAAGGTAAACATGGGTTATTCTTGACTTACTCAGAATCAGTTTCCTCGTCTAGCATGCGAAACAAGTTATCTTCAATTTGCTCATCAATGACGGAGACCTGTCAAAGATAGAATCAGGAGGTTGCTGGTAGGAAGATCAATAGAGAGACATAACACCCTATATTAAAACTACTCACTGAGTCCTTTTCAATGAGATGTCGTAGGGTCGAGACAGCAAGATGCCGTAAAGTTGGCTGCTTCGATAAACCAACCAGTATTAGAAGAGCAGAAAGAAATATACATTTGTTCAGGGATAAATTTTATCACTTAATGGATAATACCTGTCTTGATGACAGAGTCCGGAGGAGAGTTTGCACATGAGAATGCACGGAAATGGCTTGTGGGGCAAAAAGAACAAGTTGTTGAGTAAAACGCACACTCCTACCAGATTGGGAGGGAAAAAAAAAACACAAAACATTAAACAAATAGTTAAATACATGAAATAAAAATGCTCAGGAGTTTGGGTAGAAACCAAGAGTCATGTTCTTGATCACAATTTGAAATCACAGACATCCTCTGAAAGCAATAAATTCCAGCATATTATTCAATTATGAGTGGCAATCATGAGAAAAGTTTATCCACCTAGGATTGCACCTTATGATTCAATTATATGCTAAATTGATCATTTTCAAAAAAAATCTCAAAATTGTAAAGACATGATCAAACTTCAGGAAATTTTAAGGACACTGATGAATTATGAAATTTATTTCCTTCATAAACAATGCCTTCGGTTCCGTTACAAAGTATCATAAAATATTTAAAAAAATAGCAAAAAGGCATGAGTTAATTTGTACATACTCGAGCAGTGTTGCAGTTTCTTGCCATGAGCTTATCTCTGCAATGACAGACTGGATACAGAATTTATATTCTGAATTAATCCACAATCCTAAATACAGTGCCAATGATTGAAAGAATAAAGGCAATTCAATTCATACTATGAAATGAGTACTTCTCATCAATATTTCATAAAAATCAGTTACCGGAGGAGGGGTGGGGTTGGGCAAAATGAGTAATTATCAAAAACTAAAAGTCCAAAACATGGACTACTACAGAAACTGTAAGAATCACCTTGCAGCGTGAAAAGAAAATGCTGCCAGGGGCAAGTTCAGGACCAAGCACAGCAACAATGGCATTTATAAGGCGGCCCACTCCTTGCTGAAGGTCAACCAATACATTCTCTTCAGATAAGAGAATGTCTATAGCAAGGCCAAGTGTTGCCTGCAGATGAAAGAAAAATAAACAGAAAGCAACAGAACATTGAAACATGAATCAATAATGAGTGGTAATGGCAAATTCAAAAAAAAAACATATATAGTAACTAACAGAAAAGAAAAACTCATTGATTCTTTTTGCTGCCAAACACTGGGAACTCCACCATGCATTCTATGCAATATATTAACACCGAACAATAAATGTTTTTTTTTTAAGAAGAAAAAAAAGAGCATCCAAATTTACAGCACCAGAAAGCCAAAACCAACATTGAGATTGAGCAAGAAGCTCAAGATGCATCACATGGCTAGTTTCAAAAGGTTTAGCAAAATCATCAAATAATTCAAATATATGAGCAATTAGTTTGAGAAAAACAGTGAATAAACTTTGTTGATGTTCCAAAAAAATTCACAATTAGGTTTTTTGTTCATGCTTGTATGCATATAATACATACATCTGCAGAAAAAGAAGAATATTTTTAATCCCAGCTTGCACAGTACATTCATAAACCTTTGCTCAGGTTACTGATTCAGAGAGGGAAAAAAATTGAACCCAGTATAATCTATACAAAATTAATTACCTGAACATGAGATATGTATGAGAAACCAGCAGCTTCAATTGTCAAAAGAAGCCCATGCAAGGACCAGATCTGTAAACCGGTGGTGGTACTCTTAACCAGTGATGATATTGAGCTCACAGTTGTGGGCACTAAACTTGACAATGCCATTCCTCCTGCACTGCAGGGAGGATAATTAAATAAGAAATGGAGCATAAAAATGCAATCAAATTCTGAGGTGCACATGCCAACAATACAAAATCATAGGGAAATTGAAAGAAAAATGTAATACTTAAAGCTCATATAAGTGGCAGTACATCCCAAATTCTAATATTTCAACAGTGATAACTATTATAATAAGAAGTAGCCAGCATTATTATGACAGCTTCTCATCAACATTGTAAATACCATATGACTTGATTTTAAATTTGGGCCAGCCCTTATAAATCGAAGTGGGATTCAACACACCCCTCACGTGACACATTTACAAGAAGCCCAGTATCGGTGGGAGGCTCTGATACAATGTTAAATTTAGAATAATAAAAGAGATAAAAGACAATAACACAAGTAGATTTACATGGTTTGGCTATGAGAACATACATCCACGGACATAACACCTCAAAAGACTACATCTTTATTGAATTGAATTATCTCAATAATATAAAGGGTTTCCCATTTATAATGAAAGATCCAATACATATATGGTATGATACCATAAACGAAGGATTCTCCACTATAATAGAAATATATCAAATCCCATTATCATAGGAATATATAGACATAAATATTCTATCTATTTAGGAATACAAATTCTATATTAAATAGATTTAACTTTCCATAAAATCCCCTTAATTGTAGGTTAGAATCTCATCAATTCTAACACTTGACTTTGACTAGATGCTGCTAACTAAACCTGCATGATTTCTACCAGAAAAAAAGCAGCTCATTAAAAATGAGGCTGAAAAACGACTACTTAGTAATTATAATTTGTTCCCAATTGATGTACCTAGGGAATAAAAATTGCAAAATGTACAAACCAGTACATCAATACTATCAAAAACATATTGTGCATTCATCACATCCCCATCAGAAGAGGAATGGCAGAGCTGGATAGGACACATTCTTAACAGTTACACATTGTGAATGAAGTTAACATTTTGAGCACGAAACTCTTTTTCCCATTAAACATAGCATTAGTTTTTTCTTTCTTTTTTATTTTAATGGATAAAGCTATTATCAGGATGTTTAAACCCAGTACAATTCTGTGGCCTAATAGGATTATAACTTATACCACCTGGTTGCATCTAAATTTTCACTATTTTTCTTAGTCTATTTAAATTTTAAGGTTTTCACGCTAAATAGAACTAAAACGGTGTATGTACACTGCATTTTTAACAGTGACAGGAGAAATGGTTGAAATGGGATCAGCCTAGATGGCATAGAGGTCCCATGACACAACTTTTGAGTAACTGGATTATATTTGCACGAAGGACAGGGGAGGTCAGGAGGATATCAACCGCTGAACATTTGATCTAAAGGGGGAAAGCTGAAGCAAAGTGCAACAAGGATCCTATTTGATTACAACCTGCCAGTTACTTTGAGAGGCAAGTTCTGGAAGACAGAAATTCAGCCAACTATGATATATGGCAATGAGTGTTGAATGGTCAACAAAGGCTTGTAGCTTTATGCAAGATCAATAATGCAAAAATGAGGATACTAAGCTGGAGGAGCAGAAATATAATAATGGATCAAACAATGGATGAATTCATTCATGGGAAGGTGGAAATTGCACCTATTAATATTGAGGAAAAGAAAGAGAAAGGAGATAAAGACGGACATGTCAAGTATGCTGACACATCAGCAAGAAAGATTGAGCAGATTGAAGTTGTAGTGCATAAAAAAGCATGGAAAAGATCTAGGGTGATGTAAAGCAAGCAGGGAGAAGAGATACAAAATATCTGTATCTTTTCAAAAATATACTCCTAAACAGGGTGTAATGGAAGAAAGGAAAAAACATAGCCAATCCCAATTAGTTCAGGATTACTGTTTGACTGAGTTCATTTAAGTTGTTTACCAGGTCAAAAGATTCAAAGTATGCAGTGGCATTTTTAATGTTTCATTAGAAATAGGATTTGAAGTATGCAATTTGCTTTTTTTATGTTTCATTGGTAAAGCCAGATGGAAATAGTCACGGGAACGGAGACCCAATACGCTATCCAGAAACAACTTATTGACATGCATCATGACTCCATGTCAATGTACACAGTAAAAAATTTGAAACCACCCAGTTACCCTCTCATTAAATCAAAATAAGATTAAAAAAAAGTGTAGAAAATTGGAAACATCTAGATATAACTAGTGGAAATTCAGAAAATCTGAGGATATGTATTGATTGTGGTTGTGTGAAGACTGTAGAATGAAGGAGTGAGGGACATTCACGAAATTTACTATTAACCTGCGATGAATGCATCCAAGTGCAAAAGCAATTGATCCGGCACAGTTAGAATCTGTCACCCCAGTAAGGTCACCTAGTAGCAATCTTGTCTGATCATTATCATCAGAGACAGAAGAGTCAAAACCACAAAATAATTACAGGAAATTAGAAAAAAAAATTAGAAACAATAGCAGAGAAGTATAATAGTGTTTTCTTTTTAATATAATATATGTAACTGAACTGCTCCACAGACATCACAATGTGCAACTAACCATTCTGGCTGTAAAAGTATCATTTCCAAGGCGAGCTAGAAGACCAAGACCTTCCCCTGATGCTCTAACTTGGGATGCACAAACGTCTCCCTCTGCCAAAATACTCTGTAAAATTAAAATAATAAATGAAAAAAAAAGAGGAATTTTATATAATTGTTCTTTGATATAGATGGAAATTTTTATTACAGGTAAGGAACAGCATTACGGCATGGGGAATAATGCATCCCACTGAAACTCAGTACCTGAAATATAGCTTGTGCTGGATTTAATATCTCAAATCCTAAAGGTTGAGGTCGTAAAGGTATCAAAGCCTGAGTGGAGCATGAAATCAGATATAATGTTAAACCCTATACAGAGGTCTAAGCAGGTCAAAGAAGGTTAGCAAGGACCTTTAACCCAGCAAGCAATCCCACACATATATTCGTAACACTGGCTGCATGCCATGCTTGCCTTTTTCCAGCTTTTATACACTGCTCAATCATTCCAAGAAGTTGCAGCATTACACCACTATCCTGTAGAGAAAATCATAGCATATAGCAACAATTGTTAGGAATCCTACTTTTGGCTAAAACATGAAAACACACATCCAATCTCCATACCTGAGAAGCAAACATGATTCCAAAACAGAGGAGCATCTGGTTCACCAATGTCTTGTTTATTGTTTCAGGCTTCAACCAAAACAAGAAAGCAAAAAAGTAGTTCTCAGGACCTGAATTTAGTAAATTGACAATAAGAAAAAGCAAGAATGCAAGAATTCAGTAATATAATGCAACTCTGCATACTTCAGCGCCATACAAAACTTTTGTAGGTTCAAGATGAATGTGATGTCCAGTAAAAAATAAATATTGATGAAGTCTGAAGTGTGAAATTCCTTAATGTGCATGGTGCGGGAAGTAAAGAAATTTATGAACCATTGTCACCCCAAATAATAACAATAAACCCACAACTGTGTTATTGAGAAACTAAAAAACTGCAATATCCAGTCAAATTGGTGAAAAAAGAATCAAGTTAAAAGCAGTTACAACCTGAGGAAAACTTGAGGGTTCATTCTCCCACACACAAGGCATAATGCCATCTTTTCCACCTTGGAAAGCACGAAGTTCATCTTCAAACCAATCTCTGATTGAAGACATCGAACAAAACTTGTCAATTAACTCAAAGGGTTTAAAAGGAGATAAAACAATACTAAAATAGGAGCCTAAAAAGGAGAAAAAATAAAGTTTAAACACATTAATCTCAATCCTAAACTATTTGGAGTCAGGTACATGTTAAAAATGTATAATCAACAGATATTACAAGACAGTATAATTAGTTGAAGAAGACAAAAGACCCATGAAATGAAAGCAGACACCTTCCAGGAGTCCAAGGACCCAACCATGCATCTCTTTTGTCAAGCAGCAACCTCAAGCAAGAGCTTTCCTCACATCTTGAAGCATCCCTTTCATATAACCAAACATAAAGATGTAACTCAGTCATACATGACTCAAGGGTGCACACATCTGTGCATGTGTAAAGTATAAATTGGAACGCCGAGACAACGCAAGTATAAGAAATAGTTACCTATATGGAACTGTACATAACTCAATAATCTTGGGGTGGTCACTTTTATATAGCATTGGATCAGGAATGGACTGATAAGCAATTAATGTTCTGATGATGAATATGTCAAATGCTGGCTTAATATTTGTTGGTTCCTTGCTTTGCAGCCATAGTATATAGGACAGAGCACTGATTTCAAATATTTATGGAATTCAATAATGTAAACCAAAGATTACATAATAATGATAAGAATAAGAAGAATAAAGTCAATAACAATAATGAAAGCAGAGGCTGGGTTGGGAGATTGGGGTGTGGACAGGATATGACTGTACCTACTCAGATATACCATCACTGGTTGAAGTAGGATCCCATTATTCAAAGCACCAGGAGAAATAAAGCATTTTATAAATGCTGTAAGTGCATCAACAGCAGAAGACCATACACTACAAAAAGCAAAAACAAAAAATCAATAAGAAAAAAAAAGTGAAGCAGATGGAGATTTTGCTCAAGGACAAAATTTGCCCTTCAGAAAGTGTTTGGAGTTATTAAAGACATAAGAGTACTCCTAATCCTAATTATCATATTTATCCTCAATTTGAGCAGGTCAAATTATTCTGCACTTTAATATTATCACTTTGGTCTACGAATCACTGTTTTATTTCAATTGAATCCAAGATTTTAGGTCGTCAGCAATTGAATCCAAGGTTTTAGGTCATCGGCAGTGGCTGATATGGTAAGCACGGTACTTCCAAACTTCCAGTATAAATAAAAATTATTACTTAAATGATATAGCTCCGTGCCAAGCTCTAAGAAACAACAAAGAGGTGTGTAAACACAAGTTAAGCAGCTTTATGAGATAATGAGAGGTGAACTTTTCAACATATAACAGTTTGATGACTCTAGGGCTCAAATCTGTTCCATTTATTCAAAGTTAGCTAGTCATGTCTGTGTTGTCTACTTGTATTCCATCTCAAGTTCTCAACCCCACATAAGCAACACAATCAACAGAGCGTGCAAAGTTCATAATATTTTAGACCATTAGCCCTAAAAAGTGCACTGAAGGCATCTTAAGTTAATTTCTAAACAAATCAATTTTTTTAACTCAATCTGCAGGCCTGAACATAGCTTCATACTTAAGGCAACTTGATGCAAGTACCTGGCACCCTTCATCTGGCAGTTACCGAAGCACTAAAGGTGCTTTAATTAACTTGCCTCGCCCAGAAACTTGAGAAACATTACCATATCAATTTACCTCATCCAAGATGACCGACTCACCTTCGGTAATGCTAATCTAAAGCAAACAAAGAAAATGCAGAACTATCGGTGTAGATATTTGCTTACCAAATGCTTGGTGTCAAATCCCCAATTTGCTTAATTTCTTGTTCTGGATTTCCACCAAAGAGGGGAGCCCATAATGAGAGAATATCAAAAACCTGGTCTTCAAGCTCCTACAAGTAACAAGAATAGCAGCATAACATACACGTACTGCCTACATCAACTGGTGAATCTAATAATAATTGTATACCTCCTTTGGCATAGAAGATAATAGAGAGGATAGAAGTAGCCATCCAGCTTCTTTTTCAACTGTTGCAGCCACAGGGTTGCGACTAGGTTTTGTTAGCATTTTCTTTGAAACTTCAAGTGCTGACCTAGGCAATCTGAGTACAAAACAGGATCATATAGGTTTCCAAAACAACCAGTATATGAGACAAAAATACAAGTCAAGAGTACCATAGCCATACAAATATGTGGCCAACAACCAAAGGGCTGAATATTATTCTCATGAAATACTGTTCTATAGAAATTTGCAGAAGCTATGTTTTGACTGAAATATTTGATTCCGGTCTCAAAGAATCCTAATTTAGTTGTACATAGAAATTTATTTTATCAGGTGAGAATTAAGATATGGTTCAGATATCAGCATTTGCAATATATTAGTCAATATTTAGGAAGTGAACTACGAGTTTCCTTTAACCTGGTAAATTTTTGGTGCATGCATGGCATTTTTTTTTTTGGATCCTTCAAACACTAAAATTAGGTTTTAAAAATTCTATAGTTTTGTAAGAAATAAATTATTGTCCTCTATAGAGAAAGGATTAGAGTATCAGAATTCAGAAAAATAATTGACCAAAATGCTTTATTGATAACCAAGATGTAGAAACAACTCCAGAACCACAGAGAAATAACAAGTACTGAGTAAACAAATATAGTAACAACTGCTCCTAAGCAACAGAAGAAACTATACATAAATAAAAAGCACAACTAACAATACGACACAAACACAATCTCTAAGAAGTGCTTTAATATATTATTGAGCATTAGTCTCAGCCCGAGTATAAAATGCAAAATAGACAAGCTAGTTTATTGATATAAAGTAAAGATGCTTTTGTGCTTATCATTTAGTTGCTATGTAGTCATCTTTACATAACTTGGCCCAAGCAATGCCCAAAGAGTTTATGCCTTTCTTGGTTGGACTTAAGCAACATGCAACATTCTTTCAAGTCCTAAATTTTGAGCAAGAAGCAGACATATACGGGGATGAGAAGGTGTTTCTTAATTCTCACAATTAGCACAAGTGGGAAAAGGGAAGACCAAAGTCTGCATTATACTAAATCTTTTTGGTAATTGAACTAACTATATTTGACCACCATAGAATACCAAGCACCAAAAGGAAACAATATATGTGGCATATAGAGAAACGAAATCAATTATAAAAGACTGACACTATTATAAAGGATTCACTGATTCACCCTAAATGAAGACTTTTCCAAGTCTATCTCCCATTCCCACCCAAGACAGGAAGTGTGTTTTACCATGAGATTAATAAGTAAACACGAGCAGTAAGTCCCTTGATAATACCAAACAAAATAAATCCATTACCTAGCTGGATAACCAAGAGGCAACTTGGGAGAAATGGACACCAAAGCTGCCACGACTGTAGCTTGTCCATCCAAAGAGTCAAGCTCAACTTTCAAATTGCTCCCCTATAGACAACCAGAGATAGCCAGTTGAAAGAATTTGGAAATGGAAGGAAAGTGCAAAACATAACTCTTTTTAGAAAAAGGTGTTCCAGTGCACAGGACTTCCCAAAAAGCCAGTTCTATGAGGTGCCCCATGCACGCAGCATTCCCCTTCTATTGTAAGGAGGTTATTCTTTCATATGTCATAAACATAGTAATTTCAAGTAATTATTTAAATTATAAACTCATGAAAAATTTTAGGAAAGCAAATGCTTCACAATATTAATTTAGTAAGAAGCAAACAAAGAATATATATAGGCAATAATTATTTGTGTAGTTGTATGCTCCGTCGGAGGCATGCATGAACTAGGATATTCTTGATTTGCATCATAAATTATGTGCCAGTCGTGACCATGAGTTACTCATCTTAGTTTCCCATCTTTTTCACAGTCATCACTAAAATATTAAAGATATTTCAGATTAATTAAGAGAGTTATAGTTTAACCAGAGTATGTTTAAGCTAGAACGCAGCAAAACTCAAAAGTCTCACACAGAATATTAAATGCACCTTTTCAAAAGAAACATTTTCTCTCAAAGCACTTAGCGTGGTTACTCCATAGGAAATCAAACCACCAACGCATATAGGATCAACCTCAGCCAATACACGCAACGTTAAAGCAGCCTCAATCCGTACCTAGACACAAAGTTTCAATTGAGTTGCATTACAAAAATAACAAAAGAGTTAGAACACTGGATCGTGAACACAGTCCAACTACAATGAAAGAAAGGAACGACATTGTATGTGTAAATAGTAATACCAATCAAACCTTGCTTTCTTTGACATAAAAAATTTTCTACCTGAATTGCTTAAAGAATTGCTACACATCAGCGCTGATAACTCATCCAAATTCATCACTTTCAGCAGTATTCTAATTTCTAAACCTTTAATTTGAATCTCCATTCATGACCAAAACTAGAAGATTAAAGAGACTTCTGAATGACAACTACAATCACAATGTACAAGGACTTTCAAATATGTTTCACACCTTCATAAAATAAAAGGACGCTCTTAATTCAACTCATAAGGAGTTCAAAGAAAATAATTTGGAGGATTGATACCATTGCCAAGTATGTTCAACATTCAAGCGATCACAAATAAACAATAAGGAGCTCAAGTACTTACAAGTTGTGAAGAATGAGATACTGCAGCGACAACTGTGTCATCAATTACTTCCTTGAATTCTGATGGAACCTGTAAATGGAAAGTCAATCACCACCCAGTAAAACAACACAAGTCTCAATCCTATGACAACACCAACAAAAACTCGTAAAATTATCAGAACATAAGCATACAGCCCACACCACAACATGCAAAAGTTATGTTGCTACCATTCTCAATTTGAATTGAATAACTGTGATCAGTGGCAAAGCCAGAATTTCAATTTAAGAGAGGCAAATTTTGATACTCCCTCTATTTTATAATTATAAATTTACTTTAATTTTTCATTTATTAAAAGTCATTTTTTAGAAAATATAGTTTATTATTAATTTATTAATATCTTCTGGAGAAAACATGAAAGAGAAAAAAAAAGGAATTTCACATTAAGAGAAGGGTATTTCTGGAAAAAATTATCACCTCTCACTTTTGACTCTTTGACCAAACGGTTTAAATGGACGGAAGGACTACGAATTTGGACGGAAGAGAAAGTGAGGGACTTAAGTGTTGGGTCGCCAAAATAGAGGGACAGAAGTGTTAATTACGTTAAACCTCAAGGACTAAAAAGTAATTTTCCCTTTTTTTTATGTATATTAACTACGTTTTTTTATAAATGCAAAAGTAGCATTAATCTTTTTTTGTGAAAAAAAATTCTTTTTTATATAAGAATAAAAAATTATAGTATAAAAAATAATGAAATTAAAAAAATATATTCCTATGAATTTCTATAGAGAAGTTAGCAAAACATTTTAATTGTAACTCTTATCAAAAATATATTCTTTAATATATGCGACTAAACAATATCTATTCAATTCTATAATTATTCACCATTTTTATACTATAAAATGTTTTTTTAATATATATGATTGTAACAGGTAATATCAAATGTCAAAATTATAAACTTATAAATTAAAAGGTATAAATCATATTCATTTACTTTTTCTTACCAATTTTTTGTTAATATCATTGATTCTGGTCATGTTTAAAAGCTTTAGTTCAATTCATATTAATACAAGTCCTTCATTTTTTAAGAAAAGAATGGGTTTTTTAATTTTTTTTTAAAAAAGAAGGTGGGAAAATATTAATTTTGAATTATATATTTTATAAAAGTAAAATAAAATAAAAAACTAAGGTGGGCAATTGCCCACCTTGTTGTGTGAGTGGCTTTGCCACTGACTGTGATTGTCAAATAAAGACGACAGATAAAAAGCAACATGTATATACTCAAGCAAACAGAAGATGCAAATCAATTCAGACCAAAGAAGATAAACTTAAAATCAGCGTACACAGGTGAGTAAAGTCAATATCTGAAACAATGGATCAGTAAATCTGTTGCACAAAGCTTAAAAGTGATTAACCAAATAGACTTAGAACAACTTAAGGGAAAAAATAGCATAACCAATTGCATCATGGAAAGAAAAAAAGAATTATAATGTTTGAGGATAAAACTCTCTAAATGGTCAAGACAAGAAGACAAGCAAAACTCTCCAATCATCTGAATAAAAGTTGTCAAGCAAGGAACTAACATTGCAAGCCACACTTGTTGATAAACTTATGCGAAACAAAATCACCATAACCATTTCCCTATAGGAGCTGGAAATTTAAACCTAATGATCCATTTAGAACCACTAGCCTTATTCATCGTGTGTTTCACTGTTTAATATATATATATATAATTTTATAATCACTTTTTATTAATTTAATTATTTAATGTTTAAATGTGTTATTTTAATAATTTTATGCCATAAATTGGCCTTTTATTATTTATATAAAACTCAAAATTCAAATTTTTGTTAATGGTAAATTAATTTAAATAATGAAATTATTATTTGCTTCAAAATTTAATTTCAATTATAAAATTAACAACCCCATATAAATTTAAACATATACAAATTTTAAATTTCATTAACTTTCAATTAATTTAAATAATAAAATCATTATCTGCTTAAATTTTAATTATATACTTGTAACTAATAAGATAAAAATAGATTGCATAATATATATTTATAATTAAAATTTTTAAATGATAAAATTTATTAAATTCAATAGATTATTTTTAGTATAATAAGTAATTTAATTCTCTAAATTTAAAATTAATAACATTAGAAATTAATTTCGCTAGTATAATATTATAAATATTTTTTACTCTAAATAAAGATTATAATAAAAAATTGCTATGAATATTAAATAAATTAATTTTATAAGTATTAAATATCATATATCATAAAATAAAATATACAAAACTTACAATAATTATTAATTATAGCTACATTAATAATTATATTATTTTAATTTACTTATAAAATATACCTTACAAAATATACCTTTCAATCTTTATTATAAATCTGCCAATAGACATAATATGAAAGTAACTTAATTAGAGATTAAGGATGTTATCTCTTTCATTTCAATCACAGTTGATCAGTCATTATCTCGGGCAGTATATTACTGCTTTCTAGATAGAAGTTTCTTTTAGTACTCGAGCAAATTGAATTTTCACGCAAATTGCAATAAAATTATGAAATAAAATGAAACTTATTTCTCATAAATAAAAATATTGTATTTATACATACACACTCGGTAATAGAAGCTTGACTTTTTTTTCTAATGGAAATAAAACTATAAGGAAACAAAACAAGTGTACAGATGAAAATAGAGAGTTGGTTCATCACATCACATTTACTGCTTCCAGACAAAACTCTAAATTTGTAACCTTAGAAGCTACCAAGTAGTTTATTTGGAGTTTTCACTATAGCACGGGAGCTTTTGATAGGGAGTTAAAGGTGAGTCCTAATGCACTTGAATTATAATTTAATTGATCATTAATTACTCATTATCATAATAAATTTCAATATTTTATTTAAATATTTTCAAAATTAAACAGTCAAATATCTGTTTATAGAAAAAAAAAAGATTTGTTTGAACTTTTTTAATACATTTATTAAAAATTCTTCAATCTACAATGTTAGCATCCTATTGAGTTTATGCTGCTTCAATATAATATTCATGGGTGTGATAATAATATAGTTTGAAAAGAATGAGATAATAAGATAATTCATTTAAGTCTTTTCCAAATTTTTT
The DNA here is from genome assembly GCF_001659605.2 of Manihot esculenta. NCBI lineage: Eukaryota > Viridiplantae > Streptophyta > Magnoliopsida > Malpighiales > Euphorbiaceae > Manihot > Manihot esculenta. The sequence continues at coordinate 5,136,935 of NC_035162.2, read as the reverse complement.
TAAGTATTTAGATAATAGTAAATTTAGTAATATTTAAAATTAAGATAGTCATTTTAGTACCTTGTTTTTTAAAATCATTAATTTGTTGACAATCATTTCGTATATCTTACAATTTTTATCTTTTAAATTTGAACTTATTATCTAATAGTTTAATATCATGATAATTATTTTTTATATTTAAGTTTGTTATTTTAATAATCATATCTAAAATTTTTAATTGTATATATATATACACACACGGCGAATCAAAACCTATAAATTTAATGGTAGATATGTTAAAAAATATCAAAATTTTCAATGTATAAAATACATCAAGGTTAAAAATTTAAGATAATAATTATTAAAATATATTTAAATATTAATTAATTACCAAATAAAATTAATTAAACTAAAAAAATTAACAATTTAAATCTAATAATATGATATTATGATAAATATTTTAATATTTTTAATTAATATTTAAATTTATTATTTTAATAATCTTATCTCAAAAAATTTAATTTAAATATTATCAAAATTATTAATTTCTAATAATTATCCTACATAAGTACCAAATAAAATTAATTAAACTCATAAATAAGAAATTTAAACATGCACTAATTTTAAATGATAAATATCTAAAACCTTTTTAGGTGATATATAAATAATTTATTAATTTAAAATTATTTAAATAATAAAATCATTATTTATTTTTAAATTTAAAGCATGGTAAATAAATAAATAACCTAGGGGCATAATCGGCAATCCTAATATTCCCCCTTCTTCCCACTTTTATATATGGTACAGATAGATAGATAAATTAGGCCTAAAAACTGCCCCCACTAGACCAAATGACCCATTTAGAACCATTCACTCCAGATAAAAACAATAATATATTATGCTATTGCCCCACAGCAACCACGCTTATGCCATAAGGCACTTACATAGTCTAGGATAATCAACAACAAATCAAAAAGAGAGGGGAAAGAAAGAAAAGAGCATCAAATTAATCTACACTATGTTATTCCATATACTGGTGTATAACAGAGGTTGTCACTCAGAAAATCTCCTAAAGAACCATGCTGATTTCAAATGGATCACATTTCCCAATTTTACATCATGTACTTTCACAAATGTTTTCCATCAGACAGTAAATAAGATGAAGCTTAATTATTTGGTCAAGTTATAACTTATATATCAAATTCATTGTTTCCAATTACACCTAATCTTTTGCTTATTGAGTAAAATATTTACATCTCATGTTCATGGTGTTGCGGCTGTTATATTGGCAAAAATACATATTTTAGAGTACAAAACCTTGAAAAGGAACCAGATCAAAAAGAAAAGTATAAACATGCCTCACCTCACCCAATGTTTTCAATGTGTATGACAAAGTGCGTAGAGCAGCAATTTTCATGGAGGGACTGGCATCAGCAGACTCAAGCTGAAGATTTCCATATAAATAGTGTCAAGACAGTAACATAACCAGGATGACAACAGAATAAATTTGAATTATGTCAACAAACCTGCTTTCCTAGGAAAACCAGAAAGGCCCTTTGAGTAGGTTCAGTCATCTGATCAGTTACACCAACACGCAATATATAAAGAATGCATGCCTTCAAACATCAGAAAATTAATTGGTTAGTGTATTGATTTTTTAGAGAACCAAATGTGTGCTCTTGATACACAGAGCTTTCAATCTTTAAAAATAAATTCATTTCCTATCCTTGAATTTTTTATAATTATGTTTTCTGTAGTGAGACTATGAACCGCAATAAATTACGATAATTCACAATTCATTGGCTGTAAAGCTAGTAAGGGTTCATATCATCCAATGTTGGGACTGATATTGTTGTTTAAGATCCCATCTTGAATACAAAGGCTGGCTACAATATAGAAATAAACTATCTGCCATTAAAATTAATTTTTTTTGTGTGTCAAACCAACAGAATAAGAAGAAATAAAAATAAAATATTTCATCAAAGAATTACCAGTGCATGAGCATCAACAGAAGCATCTATAGAAAGCATTTCCATAATCTGCATGACATAGTTTTGAAGCTCACTATCTGGATGTAGATACTTATGACGAATAGCCTGAAACATGAGCAGATTAAAAGATAAAATTAGAACCCAAACAACAAGGTTCTGCTCTTAAAACAACTTGACACAATTAAGTTACATCACTAAGTGATAATTAAGTTAATACCACTTAAGAAATATATTTGTTAGAGAAAATTCTGTCATTGAGCTCAAGCTTAAGATTTTATGTTGAGTGGTTTCTTGATACCATATGAGAGCACATTAAACCAAAAGGTCCAATGTTTGAATCTTGGACATGGACACTCCCATTTATTGATAAATTTCAACACAAGTCAGGTCAGAATGTGCTTGTTAACACTTCAAGCCCAAAAGTCTTTCATGTGAGTAGGTGTGAGAGATATAAAAATATTTTTCTGACCCTCACCTACAAGCTAGAGATTTTTTATTGAGTGGTTTCTTAAAATGTTCAAGGTAAAAGTTCGCTTTCTGCTTTCTTTACTTTCTTTCCATAATACTATTTATAAACATAGAGCAGCACAAATGGTTTTAAATCGCGGTCGCAACCGTGAACAAAGGAGGCCTGTAACGGCTGTAACACAACAGCAATGGGCTGATGTTAAGCAAATTTTTAAAAAAAAATTGCAAAGTTCATAAATGAAAAATGATATTGATTAGATTTAATTCAGAACAATGTATACAAATGCATAATAAACATAAATACATAAAATATAGATTATTTAACTTAAGTTAAATATCATATAGTTTAAAATAAAAAAACCAACATAATCTTTATAAATCGAGTAAACTAATAGCTCAAAGTACAATTTTAACTCAAAACTACCACTTTAATTCACAAAAAATCTTTTAAAAAAGGAAAAAAATAGTAACTAAAAACTAAAATAGATAAAATTTAACTAACTTTTTAGAAGAAATAAGCTTGGAAATAGAGTAGTTTATGATGGATCTAAGCTTATATGAGAAATATGCAAGGAAGATCGAGATTTGAAAGAGAAAGGGAAGAGAAAACTGAAAAAAATACAGCCTTTGAAGTTGCTGAAAAAGTGTAGAAACTAATAAAAATGAGAATATGAGACATAAGAGGAAGAATATAAAAGAATTTTAATTACTGGTAATGGCTGTTACCGGTCGGTAACAGCCGTTACCGGTCGGTAACAGCCGTTACCGGTCGGTAACAGCCGTTACCGGTCGGTAACAGCCGTTACCGTTACGGCTGCAAATTAGGGGGCCGTTGTATAATGAGGTAACGGGTAATGGACCCTCCAAATCCGTTACAAAACGGCAAGTTATTTAAAACCATGCCAACACTCAAAGTTCCAAAAGAAGGGAGAAAAGGGAAAACAAATTTGTTGAGAGGGGACAAAAAAGAAGGGGTTTAGAGGGAGAGAGGGGCAATGGAATATTAATACTTACCTGTAGAAAGGATACCCAAGATAAGGTTATACCCATTCTTATGTCCTTTGAACGAATTCCACTTGCTGCAATTTGAACCAATTGTTAGATGTAACAACACCAATAAGCATACAGAAAATTCACTAGATATTGTATGAAGTATAGACAAGATAATGACACCATGATAGAGAAAAAGCCCAAAAGCATCTAAAGACTCATGTGCTTTGCCATTTATGCACTCGAGCCTTTGATTTTTATTTTTTGCTATGGTTAATCAAATCCCAAAAGTTTTTTAACTCTGAGTTATTATTAAAGATAATTAATTTTTGCGGCATGTTTGGTAAAATGGACAAGCTTATAATAAATTTTCAAATAAAACTTTTAAAGAGCTAAATGAATTAAAGAAAATAAACACATGGATGAAATATGTTTAAGTACTCAGGAAATTCAAGAAGTAAAAAAGACAATAGCGTCGCGAACAGCATTAGCAATTTTAACTGCAATTTGAAGAAGAAAGAGATGATACATTCAACAATTTAATTCAGTAACAGAATATTTGTGTCTTTAAGCATATGGTATTACATTGTTTCCCGCAATGTAGAAGCCCAAAAGTATTCCATTCATATGCAGGCAGTTGGCCTCTTAATGCAGGAAACCTACTGCCAGTCTTCTCACACATAAGCATACTTTTCTTTAATAAAAATGCACACATGCGCACATAATAAAATTAAAAGGTATGCACCAATCAATCGCCAAAGAAAATACTGCTCCAAAATCCCAAAATTTCATATGCACCATGTTGTCCTCACTTCTCCGAATGTTATAATTGCATCCCTTTATGGTTCATGAGAGCTTTCATTTAGCATTAGCAGTACATGGTGAAAATGGCAATTAAGAAACTCTAGAAAGCAGGAACCAAAAAGAAAAAGTTGCTACATTGAAGCACTTTCATCTGCCCTCCAGGAAAAAAAGAAAAGCAACAAACTACTATATTCTTTTTTTATGAAAAAAGTCCATAATCTAATTTCATCAATTCAACACAAGAATGATGTATGTAAAGAAATGCACCCAGGCAGTGCATTTTTGCTTCTACAAGGATTGGTTAGAAGCAAATAAACCAACATGCCATTTAATGTAATCTTTCGCAGATTGTTAATGGAAGATCATGGTTGCCACATACAAAAAAGAAAGCAAAATATTATGCATTTTGAATGTTTTAGAGCAGTAGGAACAATACTTTCATGAGGGATTAATTTGTACTTTGCTTTGGTAATTTCCTTGCTTCAAATAAAGCAACACTCATATGCACAGGAAAATGGACAAAAAAAGTGCACTTTCTTGTTTCATAGAAATAATGTGATCTATATCAGTTTCAGTCCTTGATATTGAAAATATCTCGCATTAAAGATGCATTACCAACAAATAATAAATGTTATGATTTAACAAGACCACTTCTATAAGAAACTTTAAAAATGAAAACCTGTGAAGGTATACCAAATAAGCCAGCAAGTACCTTTTGTGAAGGGCAAAGATAAATGCCTCTGCAAACAATCTTCTAGTTTCTTTGCAGGAGGAAAAGGACCCTTTCCCCTGGGTTGAACCTAGCAAAGGATGAAAGTTTGGGAAGTGTTTAACAAAGAAAAAGGAAAACATGAAAAGGGTAGGGAAGACAAAAATTAATCATAGGATAGACAACCTGTGCCTCAGGATTCATTCCAAGAGCCAGCAACAAACCTAAAGCTTCAGCAAATGCATCTCGGACAGATGATACAGGATCCTCAAGGCCCTATCAGAGCAACAAGTGGAATTTGTAATGTAATCTTCTCAAATGTGGAACAATTACCAAAACAAACAAACAAAAAAATACCTTGACACAATAAGATACTGAATTCTCAAGTTCTACAACTCCCAACCCTGGCCCACCAATGCTGGCAAATGCCTTCAGACAATGAGCAGCAGCTATTCGCACAACAAATGATTTATCTCCAACAGCAAAACGTGTGATGAGACGAAAGGCTTCAGTATATGCTGAGGAAGCACCACCACCACCACAACCTTCCAAAGCTTTTTGAAGCATGAGTAAAGCTTCTTGCCTCACAAAATCCTGATATTTATGATACATAAAGAAGTGATAAAACAACAAATGCAAATTAAGCTACAAAGTGAAAGGAAGGAAAACTAGACAATGCAATGCCAATAAGCCACAAAGTTTTCTCTCAAGTATGACAAAACGGATTGGCAATTACCTTTTAACTTTTTTAAAGTAAAAAAAAAAAAAGCCATTAGTATTCAATTAATATTATAATTTTTTATAAAATATATATTGTATTTACACAAAATAAATATATGGATGCTTAAATATTAAAAGTTTTATTTAAGAGTTCATTGAAAGTAAATTTATATGCTTCCATCCCAGCTCTATCCATAATGAACTGTTCAAGTACATGGGTTCCTATCAAGGTAGGGAAAAAACGTTATCTGGATGGTAAATGATAGTGAAGGCGGAATAGAACAAGAAGATTCCATTGAGATTTGGCAGAAGGAAAATCCTTTTATGATATTCTCACTCCGTTCCATAAAATTGATGTTCTTTTGTGTGTGAATTTGGATGAGCATTAGTATAAAAATACATGTAACTGAATTGGACTACCTCATGAAACTTCATGAGTTTGGTTGCAATAATAGTTGTTTCAAGCAATCCCGAAGTAATTCTTTTGCCAAAATGCTGATATAATTCTCCCAGGCATTGTGCAGCACCTACAATCGTTCAGGTAATGATAAATAGAAGACAAACTAGCTAAATGTTTACCAGATAATGGAATAGAGAAGAAATCATTGCGTTGTAATGATGGACTTCAATCAAATGGTACTGTTTTATAGACATGTTGTAATATGCCACGAGGATTTTCAACGAGGGCCAAGTAATCCATCAATTGTGAATATCTCAATTTACAATTAACTTCGGCGTATAGTGTTATGTAAGACCAGCAATTTTTCATATAGATACACATATAAGGTTAGCAAAACTTGGAAACATGTGCAAGTAACTAACAAGCAATCAAGTCTACTGACCAGCAACTTTCTGGGGTTCGCTCCTCTTCCCATCAGAAAGAAACCCTTGGAGACTGCTAGCTCTCGAGTATATAGAAATAGCATCCCCTTTAGCTATAATCCTCGCCATGGCTACCGAAGCCAAATGGCGCACCGGCCGTCGCGCCCCAAGAACAAGCAATGAATATAATGCATCCTCGCATTTTCTTTGCCACAACAAAATAGACTCCTGAATCACATAAACATTTCCTAGTCAAGCAAAGAAACAAATCGAAAAATGCATTTTATAAGATCCGCAAAGAAACCTTGGGTTCTTCCTCTATGGCGGAAATGAGATCGGAGAGGAGGTCGAAGCAGAGGAGAGGATCGGGGGACTGTTGTGGGGCGGAAGCGACTATGGACTCAAGCTGCGCCACCAGCACGCCGAATCGCGAGAGCGGCACATTGTCTCTGACATAGTTCTTCGCCATTGAAGAACTAAGATTCCAGAATACGAAGTACAGTCCAGTGTGGAAGAGAATGGACAATGGCTTGTTTACGTGGTTCGATTTATTACCAAATTCTTATGATCTAGAATCGGAATCAGCTTCTTTTTTTTCTCTCTCTTTCTTTCTTAATAAATTTCGTTTATAAACGTCTTCGACGTTCAGATAATCGGCCCCGGGTGGTTAATCGGGTCGGATATAAGTTTTAATAATGGGCGTATTGGCAATAAAAAAACACAATTTTGCGTTTCATTATAAGCAAATTTTTTAATTTTGAAAGAAAAAACTTCAATTTTAAATTTATTAAATTATAGTTAATTTTTAAAATAATTTGTTAAATTGATAAAAAGTCAGAAATTTATATGTAATTATTATTAAAACTAAAATTTTTGATATTATATTTAATTTTTTTTATTTTTTATAATTATAACAAACCTTTGTATCCATTTCAAAAAAAAAACAAACCTTTATAATAATTTTGATAAATTTTAAATTAATACAGATATCAAGGTAAATAATATTTTTTATATAATTATCTAAATTTATATAATTAATTTTTTAATTTTAATTAATTATATATCTTAAAAGTACTTAATTTTTTTATTTTAATATCTAATTTTTATCATCTAATTAGCCATATATCTTAAAACATACTTTATTTTTATTGTTTTAATTTCTAATTTAGATTTTAAAAATCTTATTTAAAATTTTAAATTTAGAAATTCACTAGAAATATAAATTTTATATTTCAAATTAGAGATTATTATTATTAAATGCTTTTAGATACGTGGTTAATTATAATTAAATAATTTATTATATAAATTTAACTAAATGTTTAAAAAAATAAATAAATAACTCATTATGTAATATTTGTACTATTCAAAACTGATTAAAATTATTTTAAATTTTTACTATAATTACTAAAAAAAAGTTTTATAAAAAAAAAATAGGTATAATATAAAAAGACTCTACTATAATAGTGATTTCTATTCAATTTGATATATTATTTCATCGTAATTATAATAAATTTAAATGTTGTATTTAGTATTTTGAATATAATCGTAATTAATCACAAAATTATAGTATTTTTCAACCAATAACCCTTAATGAACCCTTGATGATTTTATTTTAAGGACATAGTGTGGAAAATAATTAATAGTTGTGGTTGATCTTTTTCAGGGGTTGGGAATGAAATTGTAATCAATCTATTCCATTTTACTATATGAGTGTTTTCTTGCTACATATTTTTACTGTGAGGAGATCAAACGAATGTTGAACTTGGTGCATTTCAAATGGTTAGACTAAAAAGAGAATTCATTGGCTATCTTGGAATTGGATTTGTATGAATAAAGAGGCGTATAGATTGGGTTTTTAATTCTTTATTGTTTTAATTTGACAATGGTTGGTAAGTGAGGATTTTATCAAAACTCTGGGTCATTATTTTTATATTTATTCAAAACTAAATATTTTATAGGAGTGTAGGTGGGTATAAATCCAAGTTGTGTCTAGAGTAATATGTTGTAGGTTAGGAATTTGCTTAATTTTGGTATTAGATGTAGAATTGGGGATAGTGCATCTGTTAAGATTTTTAGAGACCCATAATTATCTTAACGAGAAATTTTTATGTTTATACTCCATCAATTTAAGGTTTATAAGATTTTAGTGTTAGTGCATCTGTTAAGATTTTGAGAGATCCATAATTATCTCGACGAGAAATTTTTATATTTATAATCCATCAATTTAAGGTTTAGAAGATTTCAGTGTTAGTGGTTTTATCAACGATAATGGTTATACAATATTAATTTTATTCATGAGCTATTGATTCCCATTGATGTTAACCAAGTTATTAGCATTTCTCTTGAACTTTCCCATATATAATATTATATGGTATGGTATTCTACTAAAAAATGTAAGTACTCAGGTAAATATGGTTATCATTTATTTATTTAAAATAATTATAGCTTCTCTTTGAATATAGTTATGAGTTGTTATAAAAGATTATGGAGATGCATATCCCTTTTAAGTTTAAAAAAAAATTATTTGGCTTGAAAAGAGTTTTGCCTAATGGAAAAAATTTAAGAATAAAAGATAGAAAAGTGAATGGAAAATATTGTAATTGTAAGGAGAACAAGACTATTCATAGGTGTGGATTTATCATCTATGCATAATCTTTTATTTACGTCACTTTACTTATTTTACAGTTTCATTGTGGTTTTATAAAATATATGAAATAGAGGAAACGATAGGACATAAAATGACAGAGTTGCTTCTCCACATAATACCATGCATTCGGGTGTAAAAAGATGCTAGCATAATAGGTACATATTACTTTTAGACCTAATGTTGTTATTAATCAATTGGTTTAATTTCAACCATTTTGTGAAAGGAAAAAGTTATAATGCTAATGTGGATTCATGAGTAGGATGATAATAATTTTTTTGTTCATAAGTAATTATAAACAGTTTTGTAGTGGGTAACCATTTTTAAAGAGAATTATTTCCCTCAAGTAGATAAAGTTTTGGCAGAGGAGCGTTAAGCCAGCTAAAAGAGATTTAAGAACATAAATATAGATATTGAATTTGATGCCAATAATATAATAAATGCTTTTAAATTCTATGAAAAAAATTGGTCCGATTTTAAAAAGGTTATATTGAATTATAGAATTATCTTTTTATAAGAGTTTAATTGCATCTTAACTCGAATTTTAAGATAAATTAAAATGATTGCTCATATGTTTTGAAGTGTGATGTGATGGTAAAGTTTTAGGTTAAACAACTATTATTATTAAAAGAAAAACATTAGAAAAAATATAAAGTCAAAAGAAAATTTTAGTAACTAAACTAGACTTTGGACAATTAGTAATCTAATCAGATGATAATGTACTTAAACTGTTTATATTTTTCCATCCTACATGCTAATTCTAGAGAAAAATTGGCTAAAGCTATAAAGAAAATCATAATTTTTTAATTTCACTTGTTTAAAAAATATAAAAAGATATAAATTAAAAAATATATTTATTAATAGACATTTTATAAATAAAATTAAACATTCATTTGTTTTATAAAAAATATTTTGAGAAAAATAGAAAATATTTTGATAAAAATACTTTTTATAATTTAAAACGTATGAAACGTTTAGAAAAATTAATCAATAAAATATATTTATAATTAAAAAATTAAATTATTTTAAAAAATAATTTTTTATTTTTAAAATAGAAAATTATTTTATCATTTTATGTGTTTCGAAAATTTTATTAAAATTATATATATAAAAATTTATTAATATAGTTTATTTTTAAATTAAAATTAAAGAATAAAAAATATATTATTTTAATATTTCTTTTATAAAAAATAATTTTTAAATACAAATTATTACATTTGAATAGAGAACCTAAATTTAAAACTTCTCGGCAAGTATTAAGAACGAGCGATGGCAAACTTAAACGGTGTGTTTAGTCAGAGCGTACAGCGTGGGGATTTTAGCGAATAATAAAATAATAATAAAATGATGAAGTTCCGGAAAGCCCTAAAACCCACACTTGGTCTTGTTCACTTCCGGTCCTTTCTCGCAGTTCAAAAACTCTTAAGCAAACATTTCTTTTTTCGCATATCAATAGTACACAATAATCCATTTTTCTTCCTATAAACCCTAAGGCCAAGACGAGGAGCAGAAGAAGATGTCTCTGCGAGTTTTGAATCCTAATGCGGAGGTTCTGAACAAATCAGCGGCGCTTCATATGAACATTAATGCCGCCAAGGGCTTGCAGGACGTCCTCAAGACCAACCTTGGCCCCAAAGGCACTATCAAGATGTAATCCCTCATTTTCTCTTTTGTTTTCTCTTTGTCTGGTTTTTGTTTGTTTACTTGATATGCATTTTATTAGGCTTGTTGGTGGAGCTGGAGACATCAAGCTCACTAAGGATGGTAACACTCTCTTAAAAGAAATGGTTAGTTTTCTTCTCTTGATCTTTCTGCATTGGATTTTCTGTAGAAAAATTAAGTGTAGTGGCGTATGGCTTCAGTAATCACAAGCAGGCCTAGGTCTTTATTCTCTCACTCTTCTATTTTAGATTTACTTATTTGACTATGGATGCAATGTCACTTTTACAATTTGTGGTATGCTTGTGTTTTCCCATCAATTTCATGAATAAAAGTGAAAATTTAGTGTCTGCATCTAAGGAGTTATGATTGCTGTCATGAACGAAATGTAATGTCGCTTGTTGGTTTTATGTATAAATTGAAAGCAATTCCCATAATTAATGCTGGATGAGATTTAAAATGAATGACCATGTGAAAAAAGAAAGGGATCTTAGTATTGGAAATGTTTTTGTTTTACAACCAAGTGGAAAATTGATGAATATTTTGGTGAAAGCTGTTTCCTCCTCATGGTTGTTCAGATATTTACTTCCACTGAACATCTTTCTTTGTATTTCCTTAATGGTTGCAGCAAATTCAAAACCCAACAGCAATTATGATTGCAAGGACAGCTGTTGCTCAAGATGACGTAAGTGGAGATGGTACTACTTCTACTGTAATCTTTATTGGAGAGCTTATGAAACAGTCTGAACGTTACATTGATGAAGGTTAGTTTAAATTCTTAGCAGTTCTCATCCATGTCACCTTGGTCAATTCGCTTGTTCATGCCTTCTCTCCATCTAGTTCCTTCGATCTTTTTTTCATTTTCAACTTTTTGCAATTATATATTGTCCACTTACTTTTATCTTTTCCACTTATTCACTTTATTGTTGAAAATATTCTGAGTAAATGAAGGAATAATTAACAATTAAAGGTTGAATAAAGTAAAAGTTGTTGTTTTCCAAGTCTTGTGTGTGCATGTTTGTGTGAACTTTACAGTGCTTTCTTCATCAGTGAATGAAATAATGATTGATATGAATCATGATCTTCTCTGTTTGACCTCATATCTACTTTACACTTTACAATATATTTAAATAATCCACTTAGAATATATTGGCAAGGTATCTTTTCATTCTGTTGCTCCTTTTCTGTTCCCTTATGAAAAAAGGAAGTTGTAATGGCAATTTTAGTTATATCAGTGGTAAAGGTAACCTTATACTTGAAAATTTTCCTTTTTTAGGTATGCATCCACGTGTTTTGGTTGATGGTTTTGAGGTTGCCAAAAGAGCTACACTCCAGTTTCTTGAAAAATTTAAGACTCCTGTGGTTATTGGTGATGAACCAGATGTAGAGATTCTTAAAATGGTAGCAAGAACAACATTAAGAACAAAGGTAAGTTCATTGTTTGTTTTACTGCTCGTCTTGCATATTAAACTTGCAATTTATGTTATCTGAAATTGACATCTTGTTTCCTAACAGTTGTATGAAGCTTTGGCAGATCAGTTAACTGACATAGTTGTTAATGCGGTGAGTTTGCCTAGCAGTATTGATCATTTAAATGCTGTAACGTCAGGTTTTAATCTTTTATTATCTGGTTAACTTAGCTTTTTTAAATTTGTTTTGAACCTACGGCAGGTGCTTTGTATTAGAAAGCCTGAGGAAGCCATAGATTTATTCATGGTGGAGATTATGCACATGCGTCACAAATTTGATGTTGACACAAGGCTGGTAATCTACACATTATGCTTACTTGAGTTTGCAATTTTTTTGAAATTGTTTGAGTTTATTGAGCTCCAGCTGATATGGAATGGCAGTTGTCTATTTTTGATGATAACATCAAGCTTTGAGTTGAGGCAGGGGATTTGGCTTCTTAGAATTTATGTCATATGCAATATTAGCCTGTACCAAAATTTTCATTTTTAGTTGGGAGATGTCAAATCTTTGTTTGTTTGTCATTTATTTTATTCCAATTTTTTTGGAATCAATTGGGAAGTCATTCAAGCACTAAAGAGGTTCTTTCCTTTTTGCCTTTTAATTTAATCCTCCCTTGGAGTGGTGAGTTATAGGCTTACAGGATGTTCTTAAGCCAGACCATCCTCACGCACGTGACTATTATTCTACCTGCAATGGATGATGATATATGGAAGCAACTGTTGAGAAATGAGAAACATTTATAGAAAATTAGGTTGGCAGAAATGAGGAGGTTAAGATGGGTATGTGGAAATACAAGGATGGATTCAATGAAGAATTTAAGTGTCTCTTGTTAGATAAGTTGAGAGAAGGTAGTTGAGATGGTTTGAACATATATGTTATGGAGTACCACTAGTGGGAAGGCTGAAACAATGTAGTTGTAGTGATTAAAAGTGAGAGGTAGACCTAAGATGAGATGAGGGCAAGTAGCGAAAAATGATATTATCTAAAGACGACATGAAGTGATTAGAATGCAGGAAACAAATCCATATGGCCTACCTGAAATGGTTTAGGATTAAGTGTAGTTGAGTTTCTGGATACTTTTGTATTGAAATATTGGAAAGTGGGATGCATGAAGTGAATCCTTATTTTATTATCCTCCTATCCACTCTACCCCTTTTTTTTCTCTCTCTCTCTCTTTTCCCCTGAAAGATTGTTTTTCTTCTTATGCTAAACCAAATGTCCGTCCGAGCGCAAATCTGATCCTCATTAGAAATTCGCACAATCCAGGCAATTCATATACGAGAGTGCAGCGAGTCCCACAATTGCTTAAGTGTAAAAACAAAGCAATGCAGGATTGTAAAAACAAAGCAATGAAAGATGTTCCCTTTTAGCACTATTTTACAAATGCCTGTTTTAGTTGGTTTCATGGAAATACACAGATCATCATTGATGGTTTGTGGCCTTCCATTATGACTCATGAACTACAATTCTTTTCTTTGAAATTAAATAATTTGCAGATAAATGTATAATCAGTATGTTTTCACGATTCATTTAGGTTGCAATTCTTCCTACTTTGGTGATTACTAAAATGGTGAAAGTCATCGTCAATACTGTGACTGACCTCTGGTTATTTTGCATCCTTGGATATTTTCCAGGTTGAAGGTCTTGTCCTTGATCATGGTTCTAGGCATCCTGACATGAAGCGGCGAGCTGAGAACTGTTTCATCTTGACTTGCAATGCGTCTTTAGAATATGAAAAAAGGTAAAAAGTGACTTGTATTCAGTGCTTCATTTCCAGTTAATTGGATATAGTGCTTTGACATCTTGAAACTAATGTTTATACCATGGTTCTCCTTTGCACCCAAGTGAAATAAATGCAGGATTTTTCTACTCAAATGCAGAGCAAAGGGAGGCAATGGTTGCTGCAGAAAGGCGTCAGGTTGACGAAAGAGTGAAAAGAATCATTGAACTTAAAAACAAGGTTGAACAACTTAAGCAGTATATTAATTTATAACATGGTATATGTGACATTAATGCTTCCATTATATAGCTGCTTTTGGAAATATTGCTAATTATTTTGCTCATGTGCAGGTTTGCTCTGGTAATGACAAAAATTTTGTTGTTATTAATCAAAAGGGTATTGATCCGCCATCACTAGACCTTCTTGCACGTGCAGGGGTAAGTCATGAGATGTCTATAGTTTTATTGATATAGTGCATATGTGTAGTTAATTCATACTAATTTCTGTTTCTAAGCTGGAAATTAGTTAATTGGGGATGGGTATTGAACTATTGTTGCTATATTTTCTGTGGGTAGAATTTATTTTATTACTACAGTTATTGTTGTTGCTGCTTTTTCTTTGCCTTGCTTGCAAATGCAGTGCGCTAACTTTGGCATTTTATAGATAATTGCCCTTCGGAGAGCCAAGCGAAGAAATATGGAACGCCTGGTTTTGGCATGTGGTGGTGAAGCTGTGAATTCTGTTGATGATTTAACCCCTGATTGCCTTGGTTGGGCTGGATTGGTTTACGAGCACATCCTTGGTGAAGAGAAATATACGTTTGTTGAAAATGTGAAGAATCCCTATTCCTGTACAATCTTGATAAAAGGTATTCAAATTTGAACATAACTTTGTACATGAATATGTCCAAGATGTTGTTCTTAGACTTATTTGTCTGGTCAGTTGGGCCACAGGTCATGGCATTTGATTGTCTAGGGCTCTTGTTTGAAATGGTGGAAAATTGGGGAGGGAGGAAATTGAGGTGGAAACTGTCAATATTTTCCTCCCTTCACATATTGGATTGAAGACAACTTAGGGATGAAAATAACAAATATGAAATACTTATCATTTTCTCTCCAACTTGGAGAGTGGGATGAAAGTATATATATATAAAATAAAGTGACTAATATAACCCTATATTTTATAATGTTTTTGAGAAAGATAGGGATCAAATGAAAATTTCACTATTCATAAAATGACCTTTCCCCCTATATTCTCCACTCAATATCCAAACATGAGAAGAAAGTTTATTTTCCTTCCATCATTGATGTGTATTTTATTTTACTCCTTATATTTTCTTCAATCCAACAGTGTAAATGTTGCAGGACCTAACGACCACACAATTGCCCAAATAAAGGATGCTGTACGTGATGGCCTGAGAGCTGTCAAAAATACCATTGAAGATGAAGCTGTTGTGCTTGTGAGTTCTGCTTATAGAAATCTATGATGCATTTGTTTGCTTCCATGCTTGAACAAAATGATTTTCTTGTGTTCTATGCAGCCGTTACTTGTGGTTTAACATCCATAGGCTTGTGAATTGTTTAAATGAGTATTTTGTCCCATAATTTTAAATTTTAAGAACAGTGTATGTTGGATGAATCAATATATAAAATTTATGCATATTATGACTGAGCTTTCAGTTTCGGTATACATTATACTGATTGTACTCTGTAACGAATAAACGTGCATGACTTTGAAATTAATATGCGAAATCCTCATGCTTCACTGAAATGTCTGCAACAACATTTGGACAATGAGGCTCATAATCTAGGTTTCTTATAGACTGAGGTAGAATAGAATGACAAGTAATGGTCCCGAAGGTGGGCAGACAAGTAATGATTTTTGTTTCTCTAAATACAAGATATTTCCATTCTGCTGCTTTTTAGGAACTGCTAATTACTTCATGGGACCAGGGAAGAGGAATAGGGTGCCAAGAGCGCTGGTCTGTGCCATTCAGTTGACATCTGGAGTATTTGTTTTCATAAATGCTGATATATATTTTAGTTTGTATCAGAGTCAGAGAGAATGTGACTGAACATGTGGAATGTAATCAAATGTCTATTCATTAAAATGATACTCCAGACCTTTAGCGGTGTGCCCCATGACTACTGATGAACATGCTCTAAAGTTTTAACTGCAAGTCATTTGTTTTTTGGTTTTTTGTAATTTTCTTTTACTCAGGGATTGATAATTAATTCTTGTCTGTTTACTGTTCTGTTGCAAAATCTTGCTCAAAAAGGTTCATGCTCATTATTTGATATATTATTTGTGGTCCAGGGAGCTGGAGCTTTTGAATTAGCAGCCAGGAAATACCTAATAACTGAAGTAAAGAAAACAGTTAAAGGGGTATGAAATATCTTCATTTTCCCATTATTTGGATTATTATTCTTATGCGTTTCTTAATTTTATACATTGGTGTTTGTTAAACTTGGAGCAGCGCGCTCAGCTTGGTGTTGAAGCTTTTGCTGATGCCCTTCTTGTGGTGCCCAAAACACTAGCGGAGAACTCTGGTCTTGACACTCAAGATGAGATCGTCTCCCTTACGGTAGTTACTATGGAACCTGCCATCCACACTGTCTTTTAACCTGCAAAAACAAAGAAAACTAGTCTGAGTGAGTTTGTTCGCATGTTTATTCAGGGAGAGCATGACAGGGATAATATTGTGGGAATAAATCTGCAAACTGGCGGAGCTCTTGACCCCCAAATGGAGGGCATCTTTGACAACTACTCTGTTAAACGCCAAATCATAAACTCCGGGTATGAGAGACTCACTAGTATAAATTTGGTATTTACTATCCATCACCCACTCCTATCTCTCTTATTCCCTTTCCCCCCTCCTTCAATGGTCCATCTTCCGTTACCATATTATTGCTGCCTGCACACCTTCATTTTATGCAACTTTATTAAATATACTAATAAATTATAAATGATGTGCCGTTTCCCATAGTTCATTAAACATTTCCCAATTCCCTATGTTCTCTATTTCCCAAGTCTTTATGTTCTCCATATTTAAGATTTTGATTTTATGTAATTTAGCTACAATCATGGTGCGGAATTTTGCAGGCCTGTCATTGCGTCTCAGTTATTATTGGTGGATGAAGTGATTCGGGCTGGGCGAAATATGAGAAAACCAAATTAGAACTTTAGAATGCTCCAGTCTGTACTTTTTTGCTTCGGTGAATCCTTCTGCTGTTTTGGTGTGTAATGAATTGTGTTTTGGAGATTGTGTCAGGGGAAATAGCCAATTGTTTTCATGTTTTGGAATTTTGTTTAGGTTATGTGCTTATCCGACTTCTTCCATATTTGCAATCATTCTTTTGAAGTTCCACTATGGAAGGACCATCCGTCGATTAAAATAACACTGATGATGGGTTGGAATGGTTGCAAATGAAAGATTTGGGAATGATTTTAGGGTAATGTGGATTTTGATGTGTTTCGTGTGAAAAATTTAGAAAAAAAAATGAATGTTAATATTTTTTTTAAAAAAATAATTTTGTATGAATATATAATTTATTAGTTTATTAGTCACAACGGGAATGAAAAACCCGGCTAGCTCGTAACCCTTTTCAGTCAATAACCTCTTTTTTGGGGGGGTGAAGCGACGACTATAATTTTGTCTATTTTAATATTTTATGCATAGGGGTGCAGAAATTCAAACACGGCGCCATCGGATGCATGCCACTATCATCACCATGTCCAACTTCTCCAAGTACTTCAAGCAACAGTTCCTGGTTCGAAATTTAAGTATTCTGAATCCAAACAACAAACTTCCTAATTCAATTTGCTCCCTCTTAAATTTTAGGACAGCCGTTACAAGGTAATTCAAAGTTCAACCTGCAAATCCCTAACATGATACTGTTCTTTGTGATGGTCAATAGGAAAAAGCAGGGTTCAAGCCCAAGTGCAATGCAAAAGAATCATCCAAAATATATAACTGGCAGTATAGTTTGTACTTCAAATATTAAATCATCGACCATGTTCTTGAAGAATCTTTTCCGAGACGGCATCATTTGTGCCGCAAAAGGAAAGACTGATGATTTAGATATACGACGTTCAAAGAGTTTGCAACCATGTGTTAAACCATTGAGTTCCTGTGTTAAAATGTTTTGGATTTGATAGTGCTTCAATGGAACTTTAACAAGTTGGAAAATAGGAACCTAAAAACTAGGTTACGTCAGAATGCAGATGAAACGAAAAAATAAGCAATGCAATAAAACTGTCTGTCCTGTTGTTTTCGTCTTTGCAGATAAAATGATACATGAATCCATCTCATTCCAGATCTAATGTTAAAGGGCATTCACTTCATTTCTGGCCTTTGTTATTTAGGCAGTTGACATATACCAAGACTAAAATGCAACAAATTCACTTGTGTAGTCCATTGAGGCAAACTCACACCTTTGCCACATGACTTCTTTCTTCTGCTTCAATAGCTTAAATTAGCTGTCAAGAAAGCCATGGCAATTACAAGCTTACTGGAAATGAATATGAAGTTGTAAAAATTATTAATAATCTCCAAGCATCTTCACTAACATTAACCAACAACTATATGATAATTTCAAGACACGATGACATTTCAACTGGGACACCTTCCATGAATTTTCAGCACTTTCAGAGCTCCATGAATCATGATACAACAAGAGAACCTTAATAACAAACCGAAAACAGAAAAAATATATTCTTGAAAACAGTAAAGTAAATAAAATTTACGAGACGAAAAGACTATACTATAGTGAAATAGCTAATAAATTTATAATAACAGTTCATATATTTTTTAAATATTAGCTAGTTTAATTGTTGCAAATTTAAAACCTGTTTCTGAGAAATGTAACTTTGGTTTATTCATTTTTGTCACAATTTAATTTTTATAAATTTAAATATTTTAACAATTTGGGTTTGTTTAATTTCTTTAGTTTGTGCAGGTCCTTTATCGTCGACTATGGGGTTGTTTCTTTTGGATCTGCGTTTGAGGGTGGTTGGGTGGCTTGTTTCTTCTGGTTTGGGGAGGTTTCTTTGCTATTTCGCGTTAATTTTGGGACCGCACCGATTCGTCCGGTGAGTCACGCTCCCCGCCGCCTCCTGATGTGCTTAATTCTTCTAAGCTGCTTGGGGTTTGGCTGAGGGTCGTTTCTTTCTTGCTTTGGGTTGCATGCATGCCTATGTGATGTGTTTTTCCATGCCTATCCTTTTTGTTGCCGATCTTCTATGGGTTGTCATCGTGTCGATGGTGGTGCTTTCCGTTCTGCTTCTTCGATGATTCTGGCGGTGGGTTGACAATCTCTAAAGCTGTGTCGGTGAGCTGGAGCTGGTGGGCAGCGGTGGATTATGGGTCTGGGCCTGCTTTTTTCATTTGGTTTGTGGTTTGGTTGGTCTGTGTGTGTGGGTGAGCTTGGTTAGGTCTGGTTTGATCTATTTTTGGTTTGGCTCCTTTTGTTTTACCCTCTGTATGAACTAGCCTGTATGGCTATGTCAAATGCAATACTATTAGCATTGTTCAAAAAAAATTATCCCTTAAAAATACATTTATTATTATTATTTTTTTTGAAAGATAGAAAGTGATTAGAATGCTTAATTTTCCAAGTCAAAAGGGTTAAAGTATCCTCACAAGCGTCAAAGTGGGGCCCACTTGGGAATGGTAGGGATTTCATGTGGCACTGCTCACGGCCTTGTAACTTACGCTTCTGGTTTGTGTGGCTAGGGTGCGTTGACGGTCAAACACGGCCAGTTTCTTTCCTCCAAGACCAAATGATCTCTATAACTCCACGGAATCTCCGCCACCCACCACTTGTCGCCTTTCTATTGCACCCCCCCTCCTCGTGACCTGTCGTTTTTTGAAACTCTCCTCTCCTCTCCGCTCTCCTTCCGCTTGTCATTTACGCCTTCACTTCGACGGAGGAGGCTTCTTTCTTCCGTTCTTCTGTCGATCCATAGTCCAAAATCTTGTAAGGGTAACTTTCTCCACTCAATTTCTTCTATTTTCTTTTTGTTTACCTCAGTGTTTTAGATCTCTGTTTTTTTTGTTTTTCCTCTTTTTTTTTAAAAAAAAATTTTTCTTTTGTTTTTTTGCTTTATCTGATTCGACGGATTACTGTGTTTTTTTACTCGATCTATGGAGATTTTAGCGATCTGAGATCTTCCTGCTTCTTGATTTGGTTTGTTTTGCAATGTGGAAATAGTTTAGTAACAGAGGGGAGTTAGTTTTTAGGTTTCTTTGTTTGATGTTGTGATCTATATGGTTCCTGAGCAAGTAGGTTGCTGATGGGGCAGTGAAAGCCCACAATAGTTTGACTTTGGCATTTCTTTTTCATTTCATTACAAGAAATGTGGCTTTTATTTATTAGGTTGATGAGAAAATGTTGGAGAGAATTAAAGGGATTGATAGTTGACTTTGGTTTCTATATTACTTATTCATTTATTTACTTCAGATCATCTAAATAAAATATTTGTTGTTCTAAATCTAATCGGTTTGGTTGTAGAGAAAATCTTGAAAAAAGAAAAAGGAATTAAATTCTTGATCTAGAATTCTTATTGTCGTTACCACATGTCAAAAAGGTTGATGAAGAATGTGGTCATCAATGAAGAAATGGAAGAAATGTCACTTTGTACAGATAACTAAAGCACCGTTTGATTCATGTGATTAAAGAATATCTGATTGTACATTTTTGTGTTTGATGCTAGTATGCTATCATAGTTGGAATTGGGCTTTTGGTTTTCTAGAGATTTTTAAAAATGAAAAATATTCACAAACAGCGATGTCCGGAAGAAATTAAGAGAAACAGATTAATTTTCAGAGTGCTATGTGGATGGTTGGGAAGTCGATTGATGAATGTTTGTTTGTTTGTTATTCTTGAATTAGATGTTGAAATTTGGTTCCAGTTGGTAATTTTGGATCATGCTAAAGATGCTTGTATTGGGAATTGTCGTGCAGAAGTTACTTTTTTAGTTTGATATAGCAAGGATGTCACCTTCAGAACCTTCACGCGAGGAACATGTCTACATGGCCAAGTTGGCTGAACAGGCTGAACGCTATGAAGAAATGGTGGAGTTTATGGAAAAGGTTGCAAAGACCGTTGATGTCGAGGAGTTAACAGTGGAGGAAAGGAATCTCCTCTCTGTGGCTTATAAGAATGTCGTTGGGGCTAGGAGGGCTTCATGGAGGATAATCTCGTCCATTGAGCAGAAGGAAGAGAGCAGAGGAAATGAAGATCATGTCACAATCATCAAGGAGTACAGAGGTAAAATTGAAGCAGAGCTGAGCAAGATTTGTGGTGGGATTTTGAGCCTCCTCGATTCACATCTCATTCCTGCTGCATCATCTGCTGAGTCTAAGGTATTCTACCTTAAGATGAAGGGTGATTATTACCGATATCTTGCTGAGTTTAAGACTGCATCTGAGAGGAAGGAAGCTGCTGAGAGCACCTTGTTGGCTTACAAGTCTGCTCAGGTGGGTAATCAATATGATGTTCTGTCACTTCTTCTGTTGCCTCATTGTGCCCCTATTAAAGTTCATATTGTTATTGGTGCTGTAGATCTTTGTACTTATATGCAGTTACAATGTGTTATTTTATGTTATTATTTCTTAACACAGGACATTGCTATCGCTGAACTTGCTCCTACTCACCCAATAAGGCTTGGACTTGCCCTTAACTTCTCTGTGTTCTACTATGAGATCCTGAACTCACCTGACCGTGCTTGCAATCTAGCTAAGCAGGTATTATTGCTTATCCTTTTTGACATGCTATATCAATTAGACTGTATTTATGCAGTTGTTTGAATAATTGTGAAAGCATATGCTCTCATTCTGCTTTCATTATTTGATTAAACTACAATGTATATGTTAGTGCTTATTGACTTATTTGTCTGGTTATACTTTGTGGCTTAAAGCTGGCATGTAATCTGGAGCTGGTTATACCTTGCATTTTGTTGCTACCTCTTTGCTCCCAGATTCATTTTGTTTACTTGTATACATATTCCCGCCTAAACATTTTTTACTGTATGCGTTTACTGTTGGATGTGTAATGTCTTGTTTTTCTATTGAGTGAACAATTCTTTTAGTGATTTTGACATTTTATTGCTTACCTTTGGGATTCTTTCTTCGTGATAATCACAATAATTATTGGCTGAACAGGCCTTTGATGAGGCTATTTCTGAGCTGGATACATTGGGTGAGGAATCTTACAAGGACAGTACATTGATCATGCAACTTCTCCGAGACAACCTTACACTGTGGACATCTGATATCACGGTATGACAACATGTTGATCTTACAAATGGGTCTTGTTTATTACTTTGTAGAATAATGGTCAGGGAAATAGATTTTACATATTTAATTTGATCACATGACCTGTTTTATATGAACGTGAAGGTACAGATTATGAAATATTACCATTGAACCATACCTATCAATCTGATGCATTTTTACACATTAAATATTTGCACATATACTTATGTGCATCTAATTGAATATGGGATTGGACAATGTCTAATGTTGTCCAATATCTCATTGGAGCTATGCCAAGTTAGTGCTTAACCGATACATAATACTTTGGTCGGAGCCAAAATTCTATATAATGATCCAACCTGGCTTTGAGTTTTCAGCATCTTATTAAATTGATTTCGTAGGTAGTGCATTAGAAGTTGTGTTATTGTTCAGTTGCTTTAGTGTTAGCAACTGGATGACTTTCTCAAGGTTTTTATTTATTTAATTATGTATGTTTGCATTGTGCTTGTGTTATGTTAACGTGTTTATTGATTTGATTTTTAGGATGAAGCTGGGGATGAGATTAAGGAAGCATCAAAACGTGAATCAGGTGAGGGGCAGCCGCAACAGTGATGAGTTAAGATTCACAGGATACATGTACTATGTACTTCTTCTATCTTGCGACCTCTGCAAAGATCCCATGCTGGTTGTTGTAGCGGATTGCCTAATGAATTTGGTAATTCTGAGTGTTGTTGAGCACTTGGAACTGAAATGTTGACAGATTATCAATTCTACTATTGATGTTTAGAATGTGAGTTGGTATTTTTTTTGCTTAGCATGTGATAGTTTTGAAATTAGGAAATTCCCATTTTTCAAATTAAATATGTTAAGTGCAAGACATTGTTGGGTGTTAATTATCCAGTTCCCATCGTTTTAGTTTTCATGTATAGTGGTGCTGGTGCCAAGTTCTTCCATGTAGCATCCTTGTCTTCCTCTGTAGCTGTACTGTGCATTTTACTCGGTTCATCTATGGTATGATCAAGCACTGGGTCTGGTGGTCGGGGTTTTTGTGTTTAACTTTTTAATGATTATTAGGAGTCCTGTTCAGACCCAGAATCAGTCTGTCATCGGTATTCATGTGATAAAAACAGCGATTTTAGCCTTTCTAAAACTTGTGCAAAATAACTTTCCATACAATATTACATGACAACATTAAAAACTAATAATCGTTAAATTTCTTAATGAATTATTTTCAGAACTCGGTAATTTAACATGGTCAAAAAATAAAGTCTCAGTTCTCGACTTGTAAATGAGGTGAGAATAGTGAATCGCAAGTACTGCATTCAGTCAGTATCCACTATACATAATTGTCCACCGAGTGATGAAAAGCTTAATTTTTATTATAAATAAAAGAGTTGTGCTGTTTGAGTAAAAGTATTCGAATAAGATTGAAACGGGAGGACAATGAACCATTGCAATTTCAATATCAAAAGACATCATTTCAACTTTATCCCCATCTTGTCTACTTTCATCTGCTACAATTGTTTTATTGCACATGTTGCTGAAGAATCGTGACGCAGTGGCGGTGGTGACACTAAATTTGGAGGGGGATTCAACAAAAAAGTAACATTACTATATATACAATTCTATTAGAAAATATTTTTTAAAATAATAAAACGAATTAAACATTCTCTATTTTTAAAATAATTTTAAATGTTATTCACTAATAATTATTTAGTTTACAATTATCACATATTCAATAAATATTATTTAAATATTAAAATAAAATTTGCTAAATATGTTTAAGTTAAACCTAAATTCATAAAAAAATATTTTTTCTTAAATGGATAATAAATATAAAGCCTTAATCTAAACTAAGGAAATATATTAAAAATTAAAATGTTTATTAAAATAGTATAGGTGGTATTGCGGCGCGGGGCCTTTTGTTCCAAGTGGCTCCGCCACTGTCGACAGTCTTTCTGGAATCTAATTCGCATGATAAACCCTTTCGCAGTGACGCCATTGCTTCTGCTAGTCTCCCACTAAAAGTCCCCAGTTTTTCAGAAGAAGACGCTAAAACCTTCATTTCATGGCTACTCATACCTCTCTTATTGCCTGGTTAGTATTCGTTTCTTTTCTTCCCTTAAAAAATCTTCTTCTTCTTCTTCTTCTTTACTTGCTTCTTCTGAGCACTTCTTTTATTGGACTCAGGGGCTCAGGTGAAGATGGGCAATTAGGAATAGGAAATAATGAGGAGAAAGAATGGGTCTGCGTTGTCAAAGCTCTTGAGCCCTATAAAGTCCGCTCCGTTGTTGCTGGCAGTCGCAACTCTCTTGCTATTTGCGACGACGGGAAGGTCCTTTTCTCCTCCTCCTCTATTTTATTTTCATATCTACTGATATTTATCGGTGCTAGCTTGCTGAAATTTGACCGTGCTTCTTGTTATTTTCTCAATTGGGTTTATTAGCTGTTTACGTGGGGTTGGAATCAGAGAGGGACGCTAGGGCACCCACCTGAGACCAAGACTGAGAACGTTCCTAGCCAAGTCAAGGCTCTTGCCAATGCTAACATTGTTCAGGTACCTTTATTTTCCCCGGGTGAGGGTCCCCTACCATTAACTGAGCTTCCTTCTGGATAAATGACTGGTATCTAACTTTACCTTTGTGGTTTATTGATTTTTTAAGGCCGCTATTGGGGGCTGGCATTGCTTGGCTGTTGATGATCAAGGCCGTGCCTACGCCTGGGGTAGATAATACTGCTTTTCTTTTATCCATTTGGTCATTTCTTTGCCTGGTAACTTAGTATGAAAATTATTCTGCAGGAGGAGTGCGGTTTGACATTTGGTGTGGCAATTGTTTTAAATTATATTCTTATCATTTGAGTACCAGGAGATTTAATTCATTATTTCTTTGTATCGTCTTTTTGCTGAAATCATTAAAATTAACACCTTGCAGCGTCTATGAGCCATAAAATGTCAATTAGACTTGCATATTATCCTTGCTCTAACTATATGAATGACCATATTTTATCAATTCAATGAAACATTAATCAATTTTTTCTTTTTAAACAAATTAATAATCTGGAGTTTTTTTTCCTCCTACGCATATTTTAACTTGATTAATGAAGTCCTTGGTTTCATATAATAAGTTTAATTCACTTTTTTCTTTGTTAATTTACGATGGAAGGATATTAGTTAGTTATAAATTTAACATTAGTAAAAATGGTACTGAAATTACTCGAAAGTTTAACTGTTGAAGTGTCAATTACCAAACCATAATGTATTCTTTTGAACTGTTCCCAAGAAAAAAAATGGAGAGAGAGAAAGATATCCTAGTGGTACAGAGTTTTACTTTGCTTTTCTACGGAAGTTACTTGTAATTAGTTAATGGTCTGAATTGCCTGAATTTAGTGACTTTTTACTTTTTTGTATTTTTTATGTATTTTTTTAAAAAATTTCCTTTCTCCAAATGAAGTATTGTAGCCCAGGGTTGCTTATTATTTGTGTATCTGTTTGAAAATTGGTGGTGATTGATGAATATGAAGATGTAATGCATGATATGCGTAGGTGGAAATGAGTATGGGCAATGCGGTGAAGAACCTGAAAGGAAAGATGGCACTGGGAGGCCATTGAGACGGGATATAGTGATTCCTCAGCGCTGTGCACCTAAGCTTGTTGTTCGCCAGGTGATTTACTTCTCTACTAATCTCTAATAATTATCCCAAATTTGATCACATTGAAGGAATTGTTGTTGTTTTTTTTCTTCTTTCCCCTTCAACTGGTCATGTGGATACAGTTTCAAACTGAATAGTTCTTTAACTGTGATGTACATTAATAAATTTGAAATGCTTCTGCTTCTTCCCATTTTTCACCTAAAGTGTGGAAATCAGACATTAACATTGGGGAGGGGGTTGGGTGATGTCTCACAGATTGCCACTAAAATCCCATGCACACACTTTTAGAGAATGATTTTTTTTCATCTTGTTGTGGCATGAATCTTAGTATTCTTAGCGAAGCATGATTCACATTTGCATGCTAAAATAAATTCCATAGCACTAAATTGGTTCCTGTTGTAACTGCTGGCACATCAGGTAGCTGCTGGGGGTACTCATTCTGTGGTGCTTACACGTGAAGGTTATGTATGGACCTGGGGTCAACCATGGCCTCCTGGAGACATGTACAGTTCCTTGACTTCCTGAAACTCTCTCTCACATTTTTCTATTTCTTATCTTGTATCCATGTTCCTTTGGAGCATACCTCACTGATTTTTAGCTTTGTTGCATGCTTTGTTATTGTAATATTTTAGTTGCATATATATTGCTCATTAGGTCCCTTTATTTGCAGAAAACAGATATCTGTCCCTGTGCGGGTGCAAGGCCTTGAAAGGGTGAAGCTCATTGCAGTGGGGGCATTTCATAATTTAGCTCTTCAAGGAGATGGAACTTTGTGGGCATGGGGTAATAATGAATATGGACAACTTGGAACAGGGGATACCCAGCCCAGATCACAACCTATTCCAGTCCAAGGGCTCTCTGATCTCACTTTGGTTTGTATTACTTAAATTGCCCAATGGCTTGCTGTTTGAGCTTCTTTTGTCTTCCACTGGATATTGGTAGCTAGCAGAATGCAGTTTGCTTGATTTTATCTGAATGTGCATTGCTGAATCCTTAACATCCTTCAAAAATTTTGATTTCCCGATTCACTTGACTTTTTATTCCTAGAAAAATTCAATTTGGTTTATTATCTTTAAATAAAGATGCTCATTTTCTAGCAGCAAGGAATTTGGAACTGTTCTTTTGAAAATTTGGCCACATATAGTTTGGGGTGGTCTATTTATACTCCTTGCCTTGCTCAAGTTAAAACTTCAATTTGGTGCACCAGTTAGGGCTTAAATATGTGATATGGGCTCATTTGCTTAATTCTTCCTTGATTTCATAAGACCTTAATTCCTTTAGGTACTGCCATGCTTGCAAGTTGCAACTATTAATGACCCAGCTAAGGTAGGCAAAGGGTGATACATGACAACAAAATAAATAGCGCAACTGAACTGTCTTGGCATTTTGGCAATGGTTTGCTAATATCTTTTAGGAAAAATTACTACTTAGTCCCTATGGTATATATGGAAACTCACTATTTTGAAAAATGTATTAAAACATTCTTGACGTTTTAAAAAGTCTACTAGTTACTTCCTCCGTTAATTTTAACTGTTAAGTATTGTAAAAAAAGTCTAAAATGTCTTTAATACTGAGACTAATTAGTAGACTTTTTAAAAATTTGAGAGACCAACTAATAAATTTTTCAAAATCATAGGAACTAAATAGTAAAATACTTAACTAAATACTAAAATACATAACAGCTAAACTTAAGGGATGGACTACCTACTAGACTTTTTAAAATGTCATATACATTTTAATGCATTTTTCAAAATCGAGAGACCAACTAATGAGTTTTTCCATACCATAATTGAATAGTAATTTTTCTATCTTTTATTTCCATCTCTGCTATTTGGTTGTCTGTGAGATTTTAATTTCTCTCTTGTTTCCATCATCTTAGCTACCCAGTCTAGAACTTTTTCCAAAGAAAAAAAATGTAAAAAATCTTCTGGTTGCTTTTATTTCATATTAGAAGCTTATAAGAGGCTTCCATGGAAAAACAGAAAAATAAAAAGGAGCTTGTAGGAGGCAGCCATTGTTTGTTAGCACCTGAGGGTTGAAGATGACTGTGCTCTAAAGATTTTGCAACTGATAACTTCTGATAAAACCCTAAGTATCTGTTCACTTCCATATGTCAACAAATGGATAGAAATATATTTGACATATGGGATAGCTTGAATCTTGTATTGCTTATTAGTTTAAAGTCCTTATATTTGTCGTTAACATGCATTTGAGGTTGGTGATTAACAGGTGCTTGTTTTTTATGATATTTTTGTTCTGCTTTGATTTACTTTGCTTATAGGCATTATATGTATGTGCATGCCTAGGTTGATATTGCTGCTGGTGGATGGCATTCTACTGCACTAACTGATGATGGAGAGGTACTACTGCATTTTAATATGCTTAAAGGTCTCTGCATTTGAATTTAATTATTTTTGTTTTTATTATGGCTGGTAGGTGCAACTTCAAGTGTAGCAAAGAAGTTTATGATGGTCTATATCTAAACTTTGAAGCTCCCTTGTGAAATCATTGGGAACGGCGACAAGGTTGGCTATGACCAGGAGTCATTGCCCATCTTTGTCTCTGCTCCTATTGGAATTATGATTTTTTTTGTCTAAAGCCTCAAATTTCTCTTCATTCTTATCTTGTTTTGAAATTGTGTTCAGTTTAGTTTCCCTATTTTGTATATATAATTTCTCCTATTCTATTTGGCTTTATAGTCAGTCTAGTCTGGTTGCTGGCTTCTTATAAATGGTAGTGCACTGGATTGGATTTAATGGATAGCAATGGGATAGATATTTGGTCAGGCTGGGCTCGTAAGTCCCCCAAGTCCTATCTCCGGACCATTCTCTCTCTTTTCAAATTCTTCAAGATGAATGAATTGCATGATTGCAATCTAGAACTCAGATTTCCCGATGACAAAACTCTGATGAACGTTAATTTCTCATGCTTTTCATTGTATGTTGTATTATATGACCCCCAGTGGTTGCATGCACTGTGCACATAGCCAAATCAAACTTTCTTTGCCTTTTTAGTTTGTAATTGCCTTAGATGATCCTTGAGTTGTGAATCTTTGCAACTGAGAATAAACTTCTGCAATATCCATGAATATATTGCAGGTTTATGGGTGGGGCAGAGGGGAACATGGGAGACTTGGATTTGGAGATAATGACAAGAGCAGTAAAATGGTGCCTCAAAAAGTTCATCTTCTAGCTGGGAAAAAAATTGTTCAGGTACCGTCGTGGATAGCTATGAGTGATACAATCCTATATGCACTTCATATACAAAATATTTTATTTTATGTTTCCTTAATTAAGCTTATCATTTCCTTTAACTAATGTTTCTCAAAGGATTGAAGATAAGAGCCATTCGTGATATATTAATAATGTAGTTTGGCATTAGGAGACTTCTAGAGATTAAAGGGACGCTTGATTAGGTCATTGTTTCTATGTTGATAGTTATCATGATATTTATTGGAGGATTATGGGCATTTAATAAATCCAAATAGTCATTTTGTATGACAATCTACATCGACCTTCTATGAAATCTGTGCATCTGTTCCCAAAATTGTAGGTGCAGCTTGTAGAATTATGTGTTGTGTATCCAACCATTTTTAGCACAGAACTAACTTCTTTCATCAAGTAATACAATCATGTATTTTCTCTTCTATACTATTTGTGAACTTTGATCCCCATTCTAACACCAGGGTACAGTATAAATGAGTTATTCCTTACAAAGGTATAGAATATCCTTAATACTTCGAATATTTCCTGATTAAATATATTTATGGTAATCCAGGTATCCTGCGGTGGGACTCATTCAGTTGCGTTGACTCATGATGGACAAATATTTTCAGTAAGTAGATTCAGCACGTTTATTATACCAATGGCATGACCATTGAATGGAAACTATGGAATGCAACATTATTTCTTTTCCTTTGGGCCATTCATATACAATCAACACCACCCTCCCCCTCCCTCAAAAGGAAAAAAAAGACGAACATTTTCAACTGAAACCATCCCTGGATCAAAGTTGGGTTTAAAGACCGAGAAAACCAGCAAGTCTTTAGGCTGCATACGGCAAAAGAACATGTGTTAGGCAAAGGCCCAAGCCAGATGAAAAATAAGGGGCGCAAGACCTTCCTTTTACAGAGGAGGAAGTCTTATCCCTCAGCTTCGAAAAAAAAAATAGCGGGATCAGACATCAAGAGAATAACACCGAGTGGTTATCTCTTCCAGTAAAAGAGGAGGCTGCTTTCTTCATTATGTTATGCCAGTGGGCTGAGAGTGGGCCTCTTGCCCTAGCCTGGTCATTTATCAAGGCCTTGGCAATTATTAGTTTAAAGTTTATTTCGTTGTTTTGGGTTGATTACTAGGATTTTAGGAGTGTTGTTAACCAATCCAAAAAAATCGGTTTGCTGATATTTCAAATAGAAGCAACCAATTAAACTTATGAACGATAACTTTGTCAGTTTAGGGAGTTCTGCTCTGATGAATGCCTTGGATGGTTACAGATATTTGCTTCATTGTTTGTTCAATTTGGGCCATTTTGACTAGGATTGCTTTCAAATACTTGTATATGCTGACTGGTTTTTTGCTGGCAGTTTGGTCGAGGTGACCATGGACGGCTTGGATATGGGAGGAAGGTGACAACAGGTCAACCAATGGAAGTGCCAATTGATATCCCCCCTCCCAGTAATCTTAGCGGCAGTGAAGCTGAGGGACATTGGAAAGCTAAACTTGTTGCTTGTGGGGGACGCCATACTCTAGCAATAGTGGAGTGGCAACAGACTGATGGATCAAAATAATTATAAAATATTTTTATTACCTTACCTTTTGTTAATGTCTGATTTTGTACAACTAGACAGTTGAGATAAACTTGTAACAACATTACTATACGGAAAACAATTTCTCTTCGTTTTTCTAGTGATACCCTTTGTTTGAAGTATGAACCTTGCTGTCTACTGATTGGTGTTCATATTCTTGTGGAGCTTCCAGTTATAACATAACTACAGTAAGCGAGATGGGTGGTCGAAACCGACCCTTTCTTATATACTGGCAAACGAAACCTACAATAAACCTGAAGCACGCACCAGCATGAGTACCGCAAGCACAAACTGTGCAGGAGAAGTTTGTAATCAGATTCAAATAGCCCCAGGAGGGCTACTCTTCTGGGGTTCGTTGCCCATGGCAAGGCCACGGCCATGGTCGCCTTCATAGCTGCGGAAACCAGGTCCATATCTTCTCTTGAACATCCCAGCATGGAGCAGCAGCAGACACAGCAACTGACTAAGGAGTGATATTACGATCAGTGCTTCCAGTGTTTGCTGCAAAAGATCACTCGTATCCTTAAAAATTATTATGACAAAAGAGGGCTTGGGCAAATTCACAAGTGTTTACCAAGCGTTTTCCTCTATGCCCTCCTAAGATGATCTCCTTGCATGCAAATCTGTAACAAGACACCTATTGGATTACAAAGAGAAATGAAAATACATAACGTATGAAGAAATTGCAGGAAGTTATGGAACAAACACCATAAAATTTCACATGATCCAACTCTAGAGACTAGGTAAACTTGAATTTGCCATCAGAATCGAGCTTGCTTATACCTGAAAATCCAAACTCAATTGAGCCTGACCTAGATGCATGAATATGATGCTCAAATCCAAACTCAATGGAAGAAAAAGCAAGTAATCATTGAATGGGGGTCTGTTCCAAGTTAAAGTTCAAGCAGGAAAAAGATGAGATAATTATATAAATTTAAAATACCCAAATGCTAGAGCAGTAATAGCCCAGGAAATAGTTGCTAAAGAACTGGCACAGGCCAAACTATCACTTCTCCAAGCACGAAAGTGAATAATCCCAACTATCACTGAGGTAGCACCGATTACACTACCTATCAACGCAAACACCAACATGAAGCTTGTCGATGGATTCCCACCCAAATCTGCGAAGGAGATCAAACAGTTAAGCCAACATCAAGAAGACAGTTACTTAAACTGTCAGAGAGAGAGCAAGAGCAACTTACGTGGGTGATCCTGTTCGCCATTGATGTATTTGTCGAGAGACCAACCAGCCAGTCCAAGAACTATAAGATAAACGATGAAGTTCGCTGCTAAAAGAGGACCTATCAAGTCTCTTTGAACCCTCCCTGGTGCCATGATGATCTCGACTCAAGAATTGGACAACGTACACATTCAGAAGACAGTAGAGGCCTCCGGAGAAAAGATTGATCTGTTAAAAAAGAACAGAGGGTCTAGGATACGTGTGGGTACCTGGTGAGGAGTGAGGAATTTTGACCTACAGGTGTATGTTTCTTGAAAGGCAAGTGTCTTTAACGTAAAGGCTCTCTTCTCTCTTGCTTGTTGCTCACCCGAGTCATGTCCATAGTTTGGGTGTTTTATCGTCTTCCAATCCATCCGTCGCAGGCCATCTTTTTTCCTTTTTTTTTTTCTTTTTTTAAAAAAATCCTTTTATTAGTGAGAAATTTATTAGCCTCTCCTCGTAATTAAAAAAAAAAAAAAACTATTCTCCATAAACCGAATGTGACAGCTTATGAATATAATTAGTAATTTAGTACGAAAATTTTAATTGCTTTTAGTTGGGAATTTAATCATTACATGCTTCCAGAATTCTTGATGAAATTCAGTTTATGCCTGTCCACAAGGTTGAAGATATGTGGTTGGAAATGAAATTCACCGGCAGCTCCAGAACTGATAGATCACTACAAAGAAATTATTTATTGCTATAAATACAGATGTCTGTCCTTTGTTTCCCAGTTGAAACAGCACCATAGGCACATCCCACACAAAGGTATTTGCAATGTTTTCAAAACCACAACAACTCATCAGGTACCTCAGAGTCTAGAGGAGGTTCCATAAAGAAAAGTAAAGAACCTAAGCAAAGAATGAAGACGGCGAATAACACAAGTGATTTACAAGGATTTGCACTTCTTCTAAGAAGCGCAATGCCTTCATCTTGGCCACTTCCCGAAGATGCATTGTCCAGCTGCAGTGTTGGGCATATCAAAAATCCATACGCTATGCCAGTTAAAGCTGCTCCTAAATGAGTCCTACAAAATTTAACAATTACAAATATTAAATGGATTAAAAGAGAGTATTCTGAGTTATTAAGACAACTGAAATAATAAAATTTAAATGCATACCAGTCATCAATTGGACCAAAATGGCTCAGTATGAAGCTAAGACCAGTTGTGATTATTGCCTTCTGGAACATGCTCTCTGAAACATCCTTATCAATTACACCTTTGTTTTGTACTTGGTAAACGAGCCAAGCTCCAATTATAGAAAATATTGGTCCCTGCATACATATATGAAATCATTGGTCTCTATTAAAGAACTTTAAAGGCTGTAGGTAGAAGAATCAACGTCTGTCATATGTATGCAGTATTAAAGAAATATGAAAAGAAAGAGAGAGAGAGGCAATGCAGCTTACTGTTCCACCAACAGTTGGCTGTGGTGTATGAAGAAAGCTTGTCAGGTTGCCGGAAATTCCCCCGAGCAAGTATATCAAGAAAAACGTAAATGAACCATAACCTCGGCAAACTTGTGGTCCAAATGTAAGAAGTGACCAACATCCAAGAGCCACATGAAACACCCCTGAGTGCTGCATTTTCCCATTTACTTGTGAGAGATAACGTGACAGAAATTTCAAAGCCAAATCACATTAAATTTGGCAAAAATAAACAATCGCTTGGTCTCGACTTCGAGCCCCAATCGCTAATCGTAAACTGTTGCTTGGATGATTAAGAGAATTTTACTTCATTTCTTACAAATTTTTTGCATAAAATATGTGTTCTAATGCAAGTTTCATTTGTTAATCAAGAGAGATGGAAAAACAGTAACAGAATGGGAACACGAACCCAGTTGTCAATCTTGTACCAGAAACATTGGTGTCAATAGCCTCCACCATTCTCCAACCAGGATCAAATCATTTATCTTTGCTCCATAGATTAATGGGATAGAAAAGAGCTCAAACTCAGAATTTCTAACTGGACTGGCTATTTCAAACAAAACAACTGCAATGTTTATAGAAGCCAAAATGCTTCTGCATGCAAAATTCACAACAAATAGAGTTAGAGATGTTATTAGCCACATTCTATTCTGTATCAATAATAAAAGACATGAATTTACTTACATTAAATACAAATCCGAGGTTTCATCATTTTGATGCAGGACTTGAGATCTCCCAGAATCACTATTTACATCCCTTTGGCTCAACTTAATGAAACTTTTTGGCTTCTCCTCATCACCTCTTACATAATTTTCATGATTTTCTGCTGGATTTTCTTCAATAGTTTGGCCATCAAAAGTAGATGAAACATCTTTTCTGGAGATTGCATCTGAAGGCGCACACACACACACACAAAAAAAAAAAATCAATTATTTTCAGAGGTTATGCCCAACCTTTTATCAATAAATATTAAACGGAAGTATTAAGAAATTATGTCTAACCTTTATTAAGTTTGCCAAGATAGGAATCTAGAGTTTTCAATTCCTCCTTTGTATTGATTTGTCTGCTTTTATCCAGTAACCCCATTGTCTTCTCAGGAGAACTTGAAGATTGCTGAGTTGCATTGCCTTGTAATTTTCCAAAATAAGAATCTAGTAATCTCAGTTGCTTCTGATTAGTACTAGTCTTTGATAAATGTGATGCCACGTAATCTTCTCCTTTTAAATTCCAGACTTTATGCAGGGCCAATCCTTCAATGGTGTTGTGGAAATGCAGAGCACCTTGAATGAGAATTGCTCCTTCTCCTCTTGTCTTCGTTTTCATGGAAATATCAGCACTAGGATACAGACAGAGGACTTGCCACCGCTTGCGTGCACTACAAGAAAGTGGAAAGGCATAACATAAGCACGTGAGACCTCTCTCATGCTGTCTTGCTGAATTTTGAGGGGGTGGGATCGCTTGTTCTTTGTAAGGAATTTTGCAGAAAACTGGAACTACAGCCATCTAAACCTGAAAGTAAAGGGAAAAAAATTCAATCGGAAATTGCAGCAGAATTTCAGACAAGACACAGAAAATAAAACCCTATAACAGCAAACCCAAAATCAAAGTTCATTCGTTTCTTGCTTTCAGAAGAACAGAGCAAAACAGAGAACGAGAACAGAAACGCCATGAGAGGTAGATTCACAGTAGACATACCAACAATATGAAATCTAACTGGTACTATTAGCAGATATCTCTTTACGTGTTGATTGGATTATAGGAACATGATGATAATAATGTAATCTCCATAATTTCAAGGTTGTAAGAAAGAAAAGACTAATATGTTTAAATCATAAAATCTAGTTTTTGATGCCTTATCTTTGGTGGCCCATTGGAATGCTGCCACATGTGACAGATACCAATCTTAAACCCTATTTTGAATTGGGTTTGCCCCACTGTAGATTTGCTATGAGCCCAGTACATTTAGTGAACTAAAAGCCTTTGTCTGTCAACTTCATATGCCATTGTAGGAAGTGGAAAATGACCAATTTATTCCATTTTTAAGAATGCTTCCTTCCTCTTTCTTCTTTCTTCTTTCTTTTTTATTAGAGAAATAGAACTGACTGACCAATATTACTAATAATCTTTAAAATTTTATATCTGTAATTTTTTAAAAAAATTAAAAATAAATGAGTATTACTCTGGACATATTTTAAAATTTATTAATATTAATTATATCAAAGAAAATTAATTAGTTATTTGAGAGAAAATAAAAATAACAAAAATTTAAGAATTATTTATATTGGTAGATGTAATCAATATTATGAATAATTTTTAAAATTTATATATGTAACATCAACGGACTTTCACATTTATATTAGTTAAAAAAAATCTCAATTTATAAATTTTTATATTTATAGTTTAATTTTTTAATAAAAAATACTTAAATTTTAAATTTATTATAATTATAATAAATTTTTAATTAATTTTGATCATATTTAAATTAGTCTACATAACATAATATGTGTTATTACTTTTATTATATGAATAATTTAAATTAAATTTTAGTTAAAATATTAAATTTTGGAGAACAGTCTATTTTGGTTTGAAACTTCTTCGTAAAGGAATCAGTCACAATGTGGTTTCTATGAATGAAATATTCTTTTGGACAGATTCATGGCTGTCTATAGGACCTTTAATTGAGTTCGTTTTAGTGCTTGCTTCCCATTTGAGTCTATAAAATAATATTCGCAACTACTGGATTGAGGGTGTAGGATGAAATTTGAATGTATTGAGGGAAGTTATTTCCCAAAATATTTTGAGCTTTTTACAACCGTTAACTCTGTCTAATGGTGTTAAGGATGTTGATGGCATGATTTGGAGTATAAACTCATCGGGTAGGTATTCTGTTAAATCAGGATATGAAATTCTTTTAAATTCTAATGGGGAAGACCATCAGCGGGTTTGGAAATGGATATGGAAGGTTAGAGGAAAACATCGAGTTAGAATGTTTATGTGGGAGGTTGCTCATGGAAAAATCATGTGTAACATAGAGAGGAAGAAAAGAGATTTCACTAATTTTGATGGTTGTGGCTTATGCTCTTCTGCACCGAAAACGATCTTCCATGCTTTAAGAGATTGTCCTTTGGTAATGCGATTGTGGAATCAGCTTAGTGCTGAACAAATTGAGAATAATTTCTTTCGTACCAATGATGTATTTAGGTGGCTAGCCTCTAATTTACAGGGTATTGATGCTCAGATCAATGCTGTTTATTGGGATATTGTGTTTGCTGTCGGTCTATGGTGGCTATGGAAGTGGCGAAATTTCTTTGTATTTGATCGTGATTCTCACCACTCTAAGATCTTGTTGAATTTTATTTTGAAGGATGCTAAAACGGTTTAGGTGGCATGGCAGAGAGACTCGCTGCACAATGATGGGTTGAAGTATTTATCTTTCATTGCTTGTTAACCAGGTGGCTTAAGATGGATAACGGTTAACACATATAGTAGTGTGAATTCTCGTGGTGGAGGTTGTGCTGGTGTCTTCAGGGACCATTTCGGTCGCTGGCTTGACGGTTTTACGCTTACTTTGGATAGATGTGATCATTTGGAAACGGAGTTGTGGGGGATTTATAGTGTTTTAAGGTTGGCTTGGGAAAGAGGGTGGAAGAAGATTAAATTACAATCTGATTGTACAACTGCTGTGGCTTTAGTTCAGGGACAAGGTTAAAGAACTCTCAGACTTGTTAATTTATTAAGAAACATCAATAGCCTTCTGCAGCAATGTTGGGAGGTGGAAGTTAAAAAGATTTTTAGAGAAACTAATAGTGTTGCGGATTATTTTGCGAGATTAGCAATGGCAGGAGAGGTTGAGCTTGTGTGGTTGGATAATCCCGACTGTAAAATTGACTTACTACAAAATACAGATTGTATTGGAGTTGCTTGGTCTAAATTAATTTAATTGGGAAAAAAAATTTAATTACCTAAAATTCTAGATTAAAATTTTTATTTAAATATAAGAGAGTTAAGTTTTTTAATTATATAATTTAAAAATTTTATATAATTAAGAGTTTAGAATATTAATTAAAATTTAATTTCAATTAATCAAAATTAATTTAAATAGTTATTATAATTATAATAAGAGAAAATTATTTTTTAGTCCATGAGGTTTAACGTAATTAACACTTCTGTCCCTCTATTTTGGCGACCCAACACTTAAGTCTCTCACTTTCTCTTCCGTCCAAATTCGTAGTCCTTTCGTCCAAAATAGCCGTTTGGGACACGTGAATTGACAAAATTAACCCTCTTCTTCTTATTTTCTTCTTCTTCCTACTCTTTTTGCAGCTTCTTCTTCTTCTTCTTCTTTCTTCTTCCTATTCTTATTCTTCCTAACCTTTCTACGAATTTGGACTAAAAAGTATTGACTTAAGTATTGGGTCGCCAAAATAGAGGGACAGAAGTATTAATTATGTTAAACCTCAGGGACTAAAAAGTAATTTTCTCTTATAATAAATTTAAAATTAATTTTTTTATTTAAAATTAATAATTTAGACTATAAATATAAAAAATCATAAAATTATTATCCTTTTAACCAATAAACTATATAAATATAAATATTTTATTTCAGTTGTTTTTTTTCTTCAATTTTTTAGTTTTTTCTCCATCAACAACCAAATAATCCGTAAATGTTATTTTTATTTTCTCTCAAATAATTAATTTATTTTCTCTAATATCATTAATATTTAATAAACTTTATAATATATCCAGAGCAATACTCATTTATTTTTAATTTATTAAAAAATATAAAGAGCAAATTTTGTATAATTATTAGTAAAAATTTATACATATTACCTAATAATATCTATTACCATTTAACTAAGAGAAATAAATTAGTTATAGAAACAAGTCTAATTATATTGTTTATATTTTTATTTAAGGGTCCATTAAAGTTAGTTTATTTTTTTTTCCAACGAAATATTATTTTTTGAATTTAATTTTTAAAATATAAATTTTAATATTTTAATAAAAAAACTAAAAACTAAAAATAGTAAATAATTTTTAAAATTATAAAATAAAAATGATATTTTATTATTAAAAGGATAACTATAAGAGTTTATTTAAAAAAATAAAATAAATTTATTTATTCTTTAGAGTTTAATTAAATTTATTTCCAATTAGATATACCGGCAATTTATAAAAAAATTTCATCTAAACAAAAAGTAAAATATCAATTATAGGAGGAGATATTTAAAAAAAGCCGAAAATGAAACATTTGGCGGTCCACTTACCCTCCAAAAATCCAAAATCAAGAAATTTATTGATTGCCCCCAAAAATTTTCGGTCTTCTGAAATCTCTCCCGCCAATACAGGAATGGAGGGAACCAATTTTAAAACAAGTCAAAAAGCTAAGACAGTTCTCCGAAAATCCCTTTGTCGTGTAAGATATCCGTAATCCGTGTTTGTTTTCATTTAGGAAATATTTCCAAAAAGCAGTTGCAGCAGTTATGGCTGTTACTTCTTCAGGTCCTGATTTGAACGGGGAAGTTGCTACTCAAGAGGAGAAGGGTCTCTCTAATTGCAATGGAGTTCGCCTCATCGGAAGCAGAATATATGATTCGCAAAATGGCAAGACTTGCCACCAAGTAATATCTTCGTATTCCTTTTCTATTTTTTTTAGTCTGTTTTCAATAGCCATTTCTTGGTTCTCTGCTTGGGTTTCTGCAGGAAAAATGAGAGAATATCATGATTCATTTCTCTGTTTTTTATGCTTGCCCAGAACTTTTTTTCTCTTAATCATTATTTATCTTTCTTAGTAGTCTTGTTTTGGTTTATAACGAGGGAAAACGGAAGAAAGTAAAATTTGAATAATTTATCTCTCTTAGAAAATTTCCAGTTTTTTTTTTTTTTGGTTTCAGTGAGAGCAAATGAAGGAGAGTGCTCTGGATCTTCGTTTTGTGGTGTTAAGTACATTCGTTATGATGATCATATTGGAAATGATTAAATATAAACCCCAGTTTCTTCACAAAATCGATGGTCTTATAGGTTCATTTGTTGGACTTATTGGGATTAAGGTCTTATTTAAGCTTTTATAGACTACTATAAACTTTATGTTAATATTATATTTGTAAGTGATATTTTCCATCTATTTTTCTCTGTTTAGTTTTGGGATCTCATTGATTTATGTTAATTGTTGAAGTGCCGGCAAAAAACAAGGGATTTTGCAGCCGGTTGCAAGAATCAGAAAGGAAACAAGCAATGCCCAATTAAATACTGCCATAAATGCTTACTGAACAGGTTAAATTTTGTTACCTTGATTAAGCCTGTTTCGCATTTCTGCTTGCAATTTTTTTTTTTTGAAAACCACTCTTAGATGTTGAAAAATACTGCTTATTATCATTGGCCAAATAGTTAAAAAAAACCAAAATTTTAGCTCTTATCTTTTTTCTATTATTATTTTTTTCAGTTATAGCAAATTTTTTTATTGTCAAATTGGTTCATAACGCTGTTCTTAGGTATGGGGAGAAAGCTGAAGAGGTAGCATTGATTGATGAGTGGAAATGTCCCAAGTGTAGGGGCATTTGCAATTGCAGCTTGTGTATGTAAGTGCCTTGCATGATATTCTGATAGACTTGCTTGTTGTATTGCACGTCCTCTGGGTGAATCAAATGGTGTAGTTCTGTTTCCACTTTCCAGGAAGAAGAGAGGTCATAAACCAACTGGTATACTTGTGCACACAGCCAAGGAAAATGGATTTTCCTCTGTCTCAGAACTGTTGCAGGTTAAAGGTCCTGAGAATTTTGGTATTGACAGAACT
The DNA here is from genome assembly GCF_001659605.2 of Manihot esculenta. Classification (NCBI taxonomy): domain Eukaryota; kingdom Viridiplantae; phylum Streptophyta; class Magnoliopsida; order Malpighiales; family Euphorbiaceae; genus Manihot; species Manihot esculenta. Next base: position 5,096,807 of record NC_035162.2, on the reverse strand, counting down.
GCAAAAGATGCAAGTGTTTCATCGAAGAAACCTGCTTCCACAAAGGTGTGAATGTTTATTAATCATGGAGGTCATGTTATGTTGTTGGCTGCTTCATTGATAGGGTTGCTGATTATACTAATTAATATGCGGATTGATGCTTTTGACAGGAGTCCAGAATTGCTTCACCAAGAAAACCAGGGAAAGAAAACTCCTTTGGTGTAAGTAGTGATCTGAATGAGCATTCTCCGAATTTAATACTAGTGTCTAACAGGAAGTCCAAGAAAATGAGAAGGGAGGAATTACTGGAAGTTAATCACAGCACCAGGGATGATGATGGTGGCGTTGATGCTAGTTCAGGGAAGAGCGGTCAGAAATCTACACTTACCAAGGAAGTCTCCAAAAACAAAGGGAAAATAATTGAAGAGGGTAAAAGTGTTTTGATAGAGAAAAATAAGTCTAAGACGCAGCACAAAGAAACTCCTAAGAAAGAAGTAAAGAAAAATGGAAAGCATGAAGGTGCTATTGTGGAAGAAAAGAAATCTAAGACACAGTTTCAAGATATTTCAAAGAAAGAAGCAACTGTGAATAAAAAGGCTGCAGGTAACTTTTTTGAGAAAAAGAAGCTTAAGACACAAATGCTGAAGGATGTTCCTGTTTCTCATACTGCAAACGAAGAGAGGGATGCTGAAAATTTTAAAAATGGAGTAGTTTTGAGTGATGTTCAAATTGATAAGCTTGAATCCAAGAATATGGCAGCTGTAGAGGTTTGCAAAATTAACAAGTGTACTGTAGAGCACCAGAGCAAACAAAATGATGATAGTATTCCATTGCCTCTATCCACCTGCTTAACTACTGTAGCAGGAATTGAATTACCTCGTGGAGATGCTGGGGATGCGTTGCAATTCTTTGAGTTTTGTGCTGCTTTTAGTGAGGTACTACCAAATCCAATTAAATTGATACACCCTCCATCATTCAAATAAGCATATTTGTCTTTTTACCTTCCACTCATATGTATTTTTTGAATTAATAAAATTTACTTTTCAAAGCATATTAAATATGATATAATAGGAAGCTAATAAATAAATTAACATCTTTTTAAAGTGGCCTATAATTTGAGGCTAATAAAGAAAAGGAAAGCAAGTCTACCTTCATGTGACAGAGGAGTACTAAGCCAAATATGATACTCTGCATGTTTTAATGTTGATTACTTCTATCAATTGGATATAAATTGCTATGAAATCCATTTCTTTGTATATATACAGACACACATCTAGTGGTAGTACATCCATTTCTTTTAATTTATTTTGTCTGTCTAGCCTCTTCAAGAGGCAGTAGGGCTTGCTGCTTGTTTTGTAGGCATGGCCACTCACCTGTTAGGTTGCTGGGCATATGGGTCTATTAGCCACTTCTGTTTATTTTATGTCTTCACAATAATATCACTAACTTCTTAGACAACAATAACATTAACTTCTTGTCTCTCTGTCCTGTTAGTTTATTTTTTCTTGCTTTCTAATTTCAGCACAGTTTATGTTAAAATTCAAACAATCATACAATTAAAGAATAAGTCACACATTAATGTAATTCACTAATTTCGTTATATCCATGGTGGCTAAGTTTTTTTATTTTTCTATGAGTTTTTTAACATGATACATTAGGAGAATATTATATATTTATATACCTGTGAAAATACAAAAAAAAAGCAAAATAATCTAAAAAAAATTAGCCTTAAGGGCTTTGCATTTGAACCCCGCCATAGGCTCCTGTCCCACTTTGGCCAACTCAGCGCGGAGTTAGATCTGCGACTGTGGCTATGATTATACTTCAACAGTTTAAATGCTGCAGTAACTGAAATGTTGACTTTTGCATTGATATGGCATGATTTCATTTTTCATCACCGAGCATTTAAAGAATATCTAATAACTTTCTTGTTCGTTCATCATCTGTTTATTTATGGTCATTTACATCTTCAGGTTCTTGATCTCAAGAAAGGGCAAGCTGAAGCAGTGATTAGAGAAATAATATTTGGCCGAAGAGCACGCCGATCACAAGGCTCATTATTAACGCACTTTCATATCAAATTATTGCTTCTGATACAAGAGGATATAGGAGAAGAGTACAAGTTTCTTCCAGAATACATTTGTTTTCAACTGTGTTTCCTTTAATGGGACGGAATTGTAATAATATGTAGTTTTCTTGTACAGATCTCCCGCCCTGAGCCCAGCAAATGGCAAAAATTCATGGTTGCAAGCTCTTGCGAAATGCGTCTCTAAATGCAAATTCATATCAACGGGACTCCCCTCAGATTGTTTTGATCGTGGTAATGAAGGATACGATATGTTGAGCACCTCACAGAAGTTTAAGCTCTTAAACTTTCTATGTGATGAGGCTCTTAATACAAAGTAAGCAAGAATGTGGAATCCTTTAATACCTAGGTTCTTGTTTCACATTTGATTAGTCCTAAATGGCTGATGCTTCGACCTTATGTTTGTTTTTGATATAATTCTAGAGCATTGAGGAGCTGGATAGATGATCAAAATTCCAAATTTACTGAAAGAGAGAAAGAAGCAAAAGAAAAGGTTCTTGCAGCGAAGGTTAAGGTATTAAGTGATTCTAAATGCATATTTTAGCTTTCAAGTGATGTTCTTGAATTGATATTTTATTGTGACAAAAAAAATGTTCGATTGGATTTTGGCACAGGAGAAGCAATTGAAAGAGAAGGTGCAGGACGAGGTGGCCAAAGCCATCATTGCAAAAGCAAAAAATGATGCCCCTTTCTCTGTTTCTGAGTATGAAGCAATAGTTTCACAGATAAAAAAAGAAGCTGCTGAAGCTCGTGCAGAAATCATGGAGGCTATGGGAATGGTTCCCAAAAGTATGAGATTTCTAAGCTTTCGAGTTATTTCAGCATCTTTTTGGCTTCAGCATATAATATATGTCCTTATAGTTTGTACTATTATATCATTTTTGTGGATTAAATGCCAAGTCCTAGTATGATAAACTAAGAGAAATAACGTTATCTAACCAGCCTTTGCATAATGTGCTCAGAGAGACAAAGATCTGATGCTGTTAGAACAGATCCTATCCTTTTGGATGTCAATGGTCATGCCTTTTGGAGACTGAAAGGTTATAATAATGAACCAGACATCTTGCTTCAAGGTTAGGTTGCTCGACTCAGCTTGGTTTATTTTGATTTGTGCTCATCAAAGATACCAATTTGGGTCCAACTTATCAGTTTTCTCGTTTACAGATTTAGGGAGCTGGGCTTCAGCTGCATCTGAGGAGAAATGGTTTGTGTATGATGCAGAACAGAAACAAGGAATTGAGAAGTACATCTCCTCCTTAAGGTAACTCTATTTACTGATTGATCTTTTGATACATATCCTTTGTTTGACATAAGGCATGTATGATTTCAACTAATTTTCAAATCTCTGATTTCAGGACAAAAAGACTTAGGATTCAAAAGGATACTGAAACCCCATTATTTGGAGACGATCAAAACAAACTTGCAGTATGATTTTACTGACAACTTTGCCATATTTTTGTGCATAATTTATTTCAGGTAAGAAATTGTAGTTTTCAGTAAAAACGCTAATCATTAAATGTAATACTGATTTTGTCTTGTTTTTATGTTAAAACAGTGTAGGAAGAAAATTCTGAGATTTATCTGCTACTAAATTTTTTTACAATGGCATCAAGAAAGTGGTCTGATGCTGAACTTGCAACATCTTCGCTCAGAATAGGTTGTATGAGCTTCTTAAAACGGTGACGTATGACCTTTTTTTGGGAGATGCCAATTGTCGAGCTTACCTGTAGTCTGCGGAGGTCATTCCCAGTCCTCGTGAACATGTACAATGTTATTTTTCAAGTATACAATTCGCGCTGTTTGCTAAAAGGGTATTATTGTGTAGTTTGATAAAATATTATATTTGTAGGTTACATCATCCATCATGTATGATTTAATAATCTTAAAATGCCACGTCATAGTCTGTTATATTTAATAATCTAGAATCAATATCCGTCCGTAAAAAGAGCTAAATTAACGAAGTAATTATAAAATTCTTTCATGTATTTTGGTTGACAAGTTAGTTTTATAATTTTTAAAATATTTATTTTTAAAAAAATGACTTCTCTTTTTAACAAACAGAATAAATAGATGAATTAATTAATTAAAGGGAAAAGGAAAAAGAAAAAAAATAAAATGATAGAGAGAAAGAAGAGTGCCACGTAATCATAGTTTTGGCGGTTGAGGCTTGCTTCTGCTTCATCAAACTGTAACCTCTCATTCTTCTCTTCAAAAAGATTATAGACAGAAAAAAGAACTAAACCTGTGGAGCTTACTCAGTGGCCTACAATGAAAGCAGTACTTTCACCACCCCCTGTACCATCTAGACCAGCCATCTTCCGCTCCCATCATGAGCGTTTCTTTCTATCAGTATATCCCACTTCGCCGCCGCAGCAGCCGGCACGTTTCGATGCAAGATTGGTCGCGAATCGACCGCAGAATTTGAAGGTGGTGTTCGTAACGAGAGCTGCCGATTCAACTCAGCCTTCTACTGCTGCTTCGCCCTCTTCTGCCAAAACTACTGTTCCTGATGATGAATTCTCTCTCGCTAAGGTTCTGTAACGAATGGGATTTCTCTTCTATTTCATTTTCTGGTTTTTCATGGCAACATTTTCTGCTCGATTAACAGGAGTTTTGAGTAGCTGGTATTCTCTTAAGTATGTTTAGCTTTTTCTCTAATAATGTGTCAAAATTGAAGAATAAAATACTGGAAACTAGTGGGCGCAGTTCGTTTCATTCATTTTGAGGAATGAAAAATTAGGTTATGTATGGATGCAAATTTTCAATTTTAAGTTTTTAGTTCAGAATATGTGTATATATTCAACAACCAAATTTTGGATAGTTACTTCCTTAATCCTTAAAACTATTTTGATCCACATTTATGAGCTATCAAAAACCAGCAGAAATTTTATACTATTTTTGCACAATTTAAACTAAGTAAGTTGTCCACATTCCTTCATTTTAAGTTCCTCCTATCCGAATTCAGTCTTATTTTGTCTAATATTTTCAGGTTTCTTTTGGTGTCATTGGACTCGGTTTTGGGATTTCACTCCTATCGTGAGTTCTCTTATCTTTTGATGGCACCTTGCATTCTTAAATTGGATGCTGATTGTGCATGATCCGCAGGTATGGTTTTGGGGCTTACTTTAATATCCTCCCAGGATCTGAGTGGTCGGCATTAATGCTAACATATGGCTTCCCTCTTGCAATTATTGGTATGGCTCTCAAGGTAAAATTTTTCTTCTTCACGACGAGGATTCTATGACTATTAACAGAGATATATATCATAGACATTCTCCTTTTAAGTAGTCTTTTTTATAAAAAAAAAAATCTGACATTAATGTGTTTGCTGAATCATAAGTATAATAATGTGTATTGACAAGGGATCCAACTACAAACTGGGTTACTTTTTTGCATTTACTTGCAGCAACTCTTTGAATTTTAAGTCTTCTCATAATTCAAGTCCAAGCTAAAAGGGTAATCATACTTTCAGGGGAACCAGATATAGTTATGAGATGATACAGTTGTACAAAATAAGATGCTTAAATTGGCAAGTGCAAAATGGGATGCACTGAAGAAACTAAGAATTAACATAGTTTGTTCCAAATATGTTTTATTAGAATGATATGGTTCTGCTAGATTTTCTTTCTAGGTGTATTTAAAACCTATATAAAATGTTGACCTAGATTGTCTATTGCTTTATTCTAATTACACTGGCATTAAAGTAATGTCACTTCCCTTTGACTGGTACAGTATGCAGAACTGAAGCCAGTACCATGCCTAACTTATTCTGATGCTCAAATGTTAAGGGAAACAAGTGCCACTCCAATCCTTAAACAGGTATTTTTATCATTTGGCTGATTCAGAAGATTTTACTTTTTATTGAGTAGTTTGACTCGGAAGATTTTGTGAACTTAGGTTAGTGTTGAACCAAGTTTGAAGAATTAAATCAAGAGATAAAAATGCAGAAATTAAGAAACATTTCCAAAAATAGGGCCTCTTTTACTTGCCAATTTCTTTTTTCTACTTACATTTCTAGATTTCATTTTCTACTATTTATTATTCAATTGAATACGTATTTGTTATAGGATTAAGAAAATGGAAGAAATTTATATTAACATTTACAGATGTAAATAATGAAGGTCCATAGTTATGGATTCTTATAGATTAGGGTGGTTTTTTTTATTTTTTGGGTGTACATAGCTTATGATGGTATTATTGTGCTAATGATATTGATACTACTGTTAGTGGTGGTGGTGGTGCAATGGTGATGGTAGTATGATAGTATTGCTTTCAGTGATTGGTGTGGTTATGTAGGGGTAGTTTCCGCTTTCTATAGCAGTTGTGGTGGTGGTGGTGATATTGGTTTTGAGTTGATAGCTAGTTAATTTGTGGTCATTTCTGAGGCATTATTGGCACTGATAATAGTAGTATGATACATATATGTTAGGATACATGCCTATGTATATTGACTTTCATAGACAGAACAACTTATTATGGTTTAATTAGGTTAGGAGTGATGTTACGAGATATAGGTATGGAGATGAGCAGCATTTGGATGAGGCATTGAAGCGAATTTTTCAGTATGGTCAGGTATGCTATGTAACTTTTTTATTCTACATTGGTGCTTTTAGCCCCTCCTTTATCATTCTATTGTTAATATTACTATCATCTGTTTGATCTGCTAAGAGGATAGGTTTTCCATTGTATAAGTATTCTATACTGCCTTAGTGCCTTTACCCCTCTCCTCATCCCTCCTTTTCTATTATGTTAAGGATTGCTACCACTAGTATATTTGATCTGCCTTTCATTTCAGGGTGGAGGAATTCCAAGGAGGAGTGCTCCTATTCTACAGATGATTCGTGAAGAGGTATTTTTTTTTTTTAAGAAAATAAGTCCAATTAAACCTCTGAAGGGCTAAATAATCCCAATTCAAAATTTTGGATCAATTAAGCAACTTCACTAAAAATTTTAAAAAATATATAGATATAATAAATAATTTTTAAAATTATAAAATGAATTTCTATCATATAAAAAATATTTTTATTATTAAAAAATAATATTTTATTATTAAAAAAATGTTATTATATTAGATGAGAGCTTATTTGGCCCTTGAGTAACAGAACATGAGCTTAATTGGTCCAAAATTTTGAATTGAGCTTATTTAGCCCTTGAGTAAAAATACATGGACTTAATTGGACTTGTATCCTTTTTGCCTTTTTAATATTGGACTTATATCCTTTTTTCCTTTTTAATATGCATCTAGAAACCATAAATTTTTATTGGCCTACCAGTACCATGGCACAGCTATTTACTGAATACTGTTTTTTTGGCATCTTGGTCATTGTAATGCATTTACTTTTCTAGTTCACCAGAAAATAAGTCTAACCATCTAATTATGAAAATCTTCTGCTTATCAAGTGATGTTGAGCATTTAATTTCTTAAGGTCCTTTTTTCTCATTGCTGAAAGTGTAGAATGCTAAAGAGGTTGGTTTGTTTTTTCTTCCATCATCATTGTCTAAACATTCTAAACAGATCCTTGCTTCCTAAATTACTTTTCTGGAGGCTCTTAACTACTTATTATTCATAAGTTTATCATTTTTGTTCATGTCATTGTCATGTTAGGTAACAGAAGATGGTAAATACTGCCTAGTCTTGGTGTTTGAGGCAAAAGCATTGCAGTTGTCGGATTTTGAAAAAAGACAGGTAAACAACTGCATGAACTTCAAAGTTTAAGAGTGGAGTATATTTTACTTATGTGCAGTGGCAGATCCCAGAGGGTGGGGGGCTGCGGCCACCCCCCAACATTGTTGAAAACCATTAACAAGTATTATTTGTTATCAATAAATTTTATGAATTATGATATCCAAGTATCCACCCCTCATAAATTTTTTTTATTTTCACTACCTCTTAATAGAAGTAATCTCTAAAGACTATCTTTTGCAACTCATTGATAACCTACATTTAGGATTACATTGTTGGACAATTTGATATCTAGTCAATTATCTAGATTCATTTTATGCAGAAAAAGAGCTCTAATAGAGGTGGTAAATTGAAAATACATATTTTGTTGTACCATTTTTGTTTTGTTCATATATGAATAAATATGATTTTTTTTTTTGGTTTGCAATTGTACATCCGGCCTAAATTAACTCGAATAATTTTTGGATCCATTTTCTATTATGTTCAAAATAGTTAATTCAAATTATTTAATTATTTTTAAGCCGGCTAATATATATTATTCAACCAAACACTAGGTGAATGATGTGGGATAAATTTTATTTAGATTTTCTTTTTAATTATTTAATACGAGTATGTTTTCACACTACAAATTTTAGAGTCTATAAATATCTTTCCTTGAATTTGGGGGCCTAGATTCACCGCTGCTTATGTGTTTATTATGCAAGAGCTTGTTTAAGTTCTTGGTTGGTGTCGTTTGAGAAGTGCTTGATATTCTCTCACGTGTACTTTAACTTAAGTAAACAAATAGTTGCATTGAATACTTAAGCCAATATAATATTATAATGTATTTTCAGGCAAAATTTGCTTCATTCTTTGGACCGGGCGTCACAGCTGAAGTTGGTGAGTCTTTTGCTTGATCTGTGTAAATAATTTTGCTGGGTAGCATCTGCGGAACTGCATACGTATTGAAAGAATAAAACTTGTATATGATCATGGTTTACAGGGAAGGGGGAGAATAATCTATATGAAGTCCGTCTAATTTCCAACTTAACCGGCAGTTCTACATCATCATGAAGTGATCGATGGTATCATCTGATTCTGCTATTTACTTAATCTTTTTGTTTCATCAAAGTAGTCTATGAAAAATTTATATTCTGTAACTTGTAAAATTTGTTTCTCCAAAAATATATATATACACACACACCAAACGGATGGAAAAAGACTTGAATGAAATGATGGGCAGAGATGACAAGAACAACACTGTTGCAATAGAAAAGCAAGTAGTTCCATTAACACGAAGGTGTAAAAAGGGGAATGGGGAATCTATTTTAACTGGCTGTCTGCCTCCAAGTAAAATTGGAATCTAGTTCCCATTATACCCTCTCCAATGATGATCCGAGGGGAAAACCAAAGTTCAATAAAATTAATTGCGATGAGTGAGTATCATGAACAACACTTCTTGTGGGTTTAGCAGATCCAGTGAAACTTTTAAGATAGATTCGGTTTACGCTATGCTTGTGGTTTAATTTTAGTTCTTAAATTTTTATAGAATTTAATTAAATTTTATATTTTATGTGTTTGGTTTGGATAAAAATTAGAATGCAATTTTAGGAATTTAACTCCAAAAATAGGGTATAACTAAAATTATTTCTATCAAATATGTATTTTTTTGTTAAAATGTCCATATTAAATAATTTTCTCTCAAGAAACTTTTTAAAGTTTTTTGCTTTAAAAGATGAAAGCTATCAAACTAGTTTTAGACAGTTATATATTATATTTTTTTAATTTTATAATATCTAAACTTAATTTTTCTTATCAGTAAATGGGTCGATTAATATATTGTGATTGGGTTTATATTTTTGTTACTTGTTATAAATGTATTAAATATAAAATTTTTTAATAGAGTAATTTTTTTTATTTTATCATTAAGAATAGTTTAGAAAATAAAAAATTAAGTCATATGAAATTTAATTAAATTTTATATTTTAAATTCAAAATAAACAATGGAATTTTTAAAAAAAATTCACACAATACTTTTTTATTTTTTAATATTTTAAGAGCTGATAAAAATTAATTTCTTTTGAAGAAAAATTGTATTTTTCATATATGAATTTTTAAGAAAGCATGATTAACCTGTAAAGTCCATGACTAGTCTGTGCAATTTCTTGTTTTTTTTTTTTTTTTTGAAATGGGGGATGGGAATTCGAACCTGAGATCTATCAGGTTTAACCGGATGCACTTACCATCAGGTTAAGGCTGGGAGTGCTAGTCTGTACAATTTCTAAATACCACTATTCAATCTATATATATTATTTTAAAACACAACTACTTATTTTACCATATGCACTCTACGTGTTTTTAAATTCATTTTGTTGCTATTGAAACTCAAACTGAATATTGAATATGAAACACTAAATAATATATATATATCTGGTGACAAAATAATAGTTAATTAAATTAAAATTTTCATAAACCCTTATTTAATTAATTTAAGGATATGATGATATTGTTTCCTAATGATTTAGGCGGCCTTTCTAAATCAAAGGTATTAGTACTAATAATTAATAATTAGGGGTATGTGGCTTACTATCGATGGTTTCTTAAATTATTTAAATTAAATTTTAGTACAGTTTTATGTTTTTTTTTTTCAATTTTTTTATTTTAGTTTTGGAACAATTTTTACTTTTTATAATAAAATTTAAATTTAAATAAAATAATTAAATATTTTTAATATAATACTAATATTATTTATATTAAATTAATAAATTTTATATTTTAATTTTAAAATAATATCAAATATCGATAATATTTTAAAATATATAAAAACATTAAATAATCAAATATAATATAATTTTTTATAACTCTTAAACAAATAATATATATATATATAATAAAAATAATTAACAAATTAAATTAGTTAAATTATATATTTATAAATCTTTAATAATAATTAGTGATTAAAATATATAATAATTATATATATAAAAAACTATTATTAGTAATAATTATAAGTATATATATTTATATATTTAGTATGGTGATAAGTGCATCCGAATAAATTTGAGAAATTTTAAATTCTATTTCACAACTCTTCGATCTCCATTTTAAAAAAAAAAATTATAAGTATGTATATACATATATTAATTTATATATAATTATTTTAGTAATTTATATTTTATTAATATAATTTTATTAACATTAAGATAGTATATATACATAATCTATTTAGAATAAATTTTAATTAACTAATGAAATTAGTTAAACTATACTATTATAAATATTTAATAATTAATTAATAATTAAAAATTATAATAATTTTATATTATATATATAATTATTTTAATAATATAATTCTATTAGTATATATATTATATATATGTAATTTATTTAAAGATAATTAACTAATTAAATTAGTTAAATTATACTATTATAAATATTTAATAATTAATTAATAATTAAAAATTATAATAATTTTATATATATATAGATAAATAATAACAACAATTATAAATACATATAATTATATATATATATATATATAATTATTTTAATAATATAATTCTATTAGTATATATATTATATATGTAATTTATTTAAAGATAATTAATTATAATCATCTAATTAAATTGACTAAATAAAATAATAAAAAATAATTAATAGTTAAATAATTTTATAATTATATATATATATATATATATATATATATATATATATAATTTTATCAAAATTATATGATATATTAAATATATTATTAAAATTATACATTAATATTATAATATCACTATAAATTATTAAAAATATATATATATATAAATCAATTTTTTACTATCAATTTTTTACTACGGTTGTGGATAAAAATTAAAATCAGAATTAAATTGTTAAATAAATTTAATTTGATATAATTTAATTTATAGAGAGTACATAAAACAACTAACAATATGTTTATTTGTTTTTTTTTTTTTTTTAATATGTTTATTTGTTGTAAGTACTAATAATAATTAGGTAATTAAGTAGAATTTATAATATTGAAGACATCTCTAATTGACCACAAATATATAAATTTAAATTTAAATACTGACAATAATCCTTCTTTTTAAATATTTGCAATGCAATTAATTAGGAAAAGAAAAGCGCATCAATTACTTGCAACAACTTTGTCCACCCTATCAAACTTTAAATGATTTTGCTATCAAAACGACAATTTTCCACTGACAAAACAAAAGCAAATACATGAAAACGACATTTGAAAGGTAACATCCCAATATTTTAGTTTATTTTATTAGTTCCCTAAATCCCAAAGGATAATTTATCAATCGGTGAAATTAGCAATAGCAGCATGAGAGTGACCAGCCTTAGCATCAGGGTGAGGCTCCACAGAAGGCTGTGGGTCAACCAGAGTGCCTAGCAGCTCCTCAGGTAGCTCCTTTATACCCTTCAAGGAAAACGAATAGAAGAGCTTCAATGGAAAAACTAACTGGTGCAGCTTAACTTCGCCATACACCCCCTGAAAAATGCCCGACCCTCCCGTCACCGCCAGATACGTATCCTCGTAGGTCTTGTATGGTCCTCGCACCGCTATGTGGCCGTAATCGCCGAAGTAGAAGCTGGAGATGGCTTCGTAACGGTCTCCTTTCTCCGGTTTGTTTTGGATCAATACGCCTATTCCTGCTGTTATTCCTATACGTTTTTTCAGATCTCCTGTGTAAAGCTGTAACACTTGAACATCATCAGTGATTTAATACTTCATGCAATAAAGAAACGGTCCATGTTTTATTTGTTTTTTAATTTAATTAAATTTCTTATTTGATAAAATGGAAAATTCTCAAATAGACATTGAAGTGAGTCTATTTGTTGTAGGGAGGAGATTTTCTCGGGAAACAAACGAAACTTACTTTGTTGGTAAAAAGCACAAGGTCACCAAGAGAATTAACAGGTTTCTGGCTCAAGCGGAGATAAACTGGACTATCACGATCTCTCTCATTGAACTCGTATACATTCAGCTCTTGGACCTTTGCTGCAAAATCAACAACAGGGAACCCAATTCGGTTAATCACAAAATCAACTCAAAAACAAAAGAAATAGAGAGAGATCAATTACTGGGCCTTGTATCATCAGATGAAGACGTTTGGCTTCTGTAGGAGAAAGATCTCTTGGGGACAGAGAAGTTGCTAAAGCTTGAAGTGTTTGAAAGGAGGAGTGTCGAACTCTGAGTGAGAGATGGGGTTGAAAACTTGGAAGGAAAGAGTGATTTGGTGGGTCCTGCACCAGGATTGGTGACCTTCACATAAGAAAAGGTTCTCAGGGAAAAGGTAGAGCAATCCATTGGAAAAGTTGATGATAGGTTTGTAGTGTTTTGACAGGGAGGGGTTGAGGACACGAGTAAAAGAGGCGGTTTATATAGAAGAAGGGAATGCATCACTAACCAATTAAGCAACTATGGTAATTTTTCAATCTGAAGAGAAGTGCCAAATGATTTTGTGGGTTTTGGGTGTATTATATATTTTTAAGCATTAAGACAAGACAAGACGTTAGGAGGTTTCCATCCATATCTGGAAAAACTTGCTCAGAATTATCTATTTGTTTTAATGAGTAATATGTTTTTATTCACTAAATTAATCCAATAAATTTGTATAAATAGCTGTAATTCAATTAATGTAAATGTCGCAAAGTGGGATTAATTACGAACAAAACCAAAAGCAATAATTGCATTTATATTAGTTTTATGATCAGGAAACTTTTAATAAAAAACTTTCATATTACATTCAGCTCGGCATATCTATCTAACTTATAATTTAAAATATTAAATTAATAAATTTAATATAAGAATATTATTAGTTTTGATTTTCTTTTTTTTTTTTAATATGAGATTAGTATGCAACGAAATTTTCCTTATTCAAGCTTAATAACTTGAGCATATATTTTTTAATTATTTCATTTTTTAAACAATAATTTATAATTATTAAATAAATAGCGAGGCCCGTTACTTATAAGGTAGTGAACAAGCCTGGACTGGATTCGCTACTTTAAAAGTAGCCTAGCTAATTGATTTTGTTTTTTGTTAATTCAAATATATATATTCTTTATTTTTTACTTCAAGTATTTAAAAATTATTAAATTAATAATAAATATATTATTTTATTGTATTTTAATTATACATATAATTTTAAAATTTATTAAATTAATTTATTTTTATTAATTTAGAATATAAAAAATATTTAATAAATATATTGTACTTGTTCTGAATTTAGTCACAAATTTATAAAGTAAAGTGGTTTTTTACGAACAATTTAATAATAAATTCAGTCCCATTGTTTTGTATTCTAATTATACAAGAGGATAATTTTTTATAAATTAATGAAGTATAGACACAAATAAAAATAAAATCTCATATAATTATTCACTACCTATTAAAATATATATAATTTTAAAACTTATTTTATAAGCACTTCGAGACTTAGTTTAGTGGAAAGTGCATCCTGATAGATATGAGAGATTTAAGGTTGGACTTCCCCAATCCCTATTTAAAAAAAAAAAAAAACTTATTTTATAAAAATAAATATATTTTTAATACATTAAATTAAATTATTTTTTAATGAAATTATAAAATAAAAATATAATGAATATTTTTACTTTAAAGCAAATTACTTTGAATTATTTGTGTTCAGTCATGATTAAGTCTGCAAGTTAAAATATACTCTCTTTACTTCATAATAATATTTAATAAAATTTAATATTTTTAAGAATAATATAATTAAAAAATTATTATTAATAATATATATATAATTAAAATAAAAAAATATAAGAGTAATATTTATATTTTATATTTATAAATAATAAATAAATAAATATATAATAATTTATTGGTAAATAAATAGAATGATTATTACCATAATACAAGAGATACATTATATACATATAAATAATAATATTTTAAAAATTTTAAATACCATTTTTAATAGATTAAACAATAACATAAAATTTCTTGTTGAATTGTTCATAAAATACTATTGTATGAACTCGTCACTGAATTTGTAACTAGATAAGTTGAATTTATGTATTTAATATTTTTATTTTATAATTCAATAAAATAAAATTATTATAAAAATTAATATATTTGAATGAAAAGAATAAAATAATTATTACATATATAAAAAATTAATATATTAATTATTAACTTAATAATATTTTAAATGTTTAAAATAAAAATAAAATTAAAATTAAGAAAATGAAAGTGAATTAATAAATAAAAAAACAGTTGGTAAAAGAAGACTGAAGGTTGCGGTTTTTACATTCAGTTTATGAGCGCTAAGCTTGGACAATGGAAATGGCGGAACTGCCACACTCTCCCTGCATATAAACGTAAGTGTCTCTTCCCAAGACAAAGCTGGCCAAATCTGGCAGATTCGATTATTGTGTTGTAACGCCATGGCCTTTATTGCCTGATATTAATGCCACTTACCGCCGTTTCAACCCTCTTCCCACTTTCATTTCCCTTCAGTTATCTGTGATGTAAAAAAATAAAAATAAAATCTACATTAATTTTTTCAAGAAAAAAATTTATTTTTATTTGCAAAAAGTTATTTCGTAAACGGGTTTTCTATTTTAAAAGGGGGAAACAAGAAGTAAAGCAGAACGCTGACCGTAAATCATTAATTGAGTTGAAAGGTATTGGGCCGGTTTAAATAATTGAGCTGGATGTTGGGCCACAGCCAGAATTTTGGTTGGTTTTGATTGTAGCCTAACCAACACAACTGGATCCTTTATCTTCAATATATATTATTAGCAGGAATGCTTTGTAGTTTTACAGCCATTTCATTTTGCTTTGTAACATATGCCCCCCAACAGTGGGCTTGCTTTCTTAAGAAATAAAAAGATAAATTTGTAATAAAAAAATAAAATTTATTTTTTTATAAATAATAAAGAATAATTAAATATCACTTATCTGTTACTGACTGTATTTAGCATATGACTAAATATTTGAATTTTTTTTTTTAATTCCATGTCAAACCCACATAATTTTTTTTTTGTTTTTTGTTTTTTATTGATAACGTAATGACTAAAGTTCACCGTGTTAATATCAAAAAGTTATGTACAATAATTAAGACAAACATCTTAAACAATAAAATAAAATTGTCATTATAATTATTATAATTTCTTAAAAAATCACATTTATTAATTGGATAAAACTAATCGATAATAATCAGAAATTATAGATATTTTCTAGTGTAAATATATAAGAATAACAACTAAAAAAAAGATGATAGCCAAATGAAAGTGAAAAAATTAAAAAAAAAATTATACTGTCGATCGTAAACTAACTTTA
The DNA here is from genome assembly GCF_001659605.2 of Manihot esculenta. Taxonomy (NCBI): domain Eukaryota; kingdom Viridiplantae; phylum Streptophyta; class Magnoliopsida; order Malpighiales; family Euphorbiaceae; genus Manihot; species Manihot esculenta. Next base: position 5,080,757 of record NC_035162.2, on the reverse strand, counting down.
GGGTTAGAAAGTAATAAAGAGAAAAATAGAAAGAAAGCTAGCTTGGAGAATGCATGCCAAATTGATCTAAAAAATAAAAAAGAAGAAAACTTAAAGTTGATGAATATTCGATTAAGGTTAATTCAATGGACAGTACAATTTCTAAGATACATGTAGTCCGGACATGGATTAGTTATCTTTGTATAAACCAAGACAAAGATATGATAATTAATTTTCATACAAAGAAAATTCATATAGAAGATTGAATTAACCTAACTAATGAAGATGGAGAATCACCTAAACAAAAATCTAGGTTGTCTACTATACAATAGACAGAGACCATGTCTCTCACGAGATTGCCACGTGCAGAGATTGGTTGTCTTCCATGTATGGTACAATCTTGTAATTTTTGACATTGTTATATACAAAACAAAACCAGCTGCAAGCAACCAGCATTTGGGACAAGAACATCATATATTACTCCATTGTTTGAAAATGATGTCAGAATTTCTGATTATTTTAGCATGTATTGTCTTCTTCTTATCTTTATTGACCACCTTTTTCTTTTTTCCTAACTTTTTTAAGGCTCATATAAATTGGTTTAGTGACTCTACCCCATTTGCATTACTGGTAATGCAGGTTCAAAAGTCATGCCAATTCTTGATGGGCCATGCATACTATTGGATAAGGGTAGGAGTCCTTATTTTTGAGGGCTCGCCAGCTAATATAGGGCATGTTAATTGGCAATTTCTGTGATTTTTTTCCCTTTAGCGGGTCAGATCATGCACCCTGTAAAAATTATCAAGAATAGTGCTTGATCTAAGAAAAAAAAACAAGAATAGTTGGAAGACGATGGCTCCAAAAATATATAATCATTTTATATATAAAAAAAGGAAATATTGATATATATGATTATCGTAATTTTTATTTTTATTTTTATTTATCAAGGTATTAATTAGCAAGTATTCATACTTCACTTGATTGAGTGAGCTAGAAAACATGATAATAGATTAAAATAGCTGTATTAAATTATTAAATTATATATTTTAATTATAATTATAGATTAATGGTAACAATTTAAAAATTATAAGTATTAATATAAAATAATAGTTTATTTAATTATTTTTTTTATAATAATTTTAAACTGTTATTTTAGTAATATTAAACGATTGTTATCTAAACCTTAAATTTTAATTTAATAACAATCGATTTTAATCGGAGTTGAATTGTAATAAAGGAAAAATCGTTATACTTGAAATTATTTGACTAATCCAATAGTTAAATGGGATTGAGCTAGTTTTCTAAGATATAAAACATTCTTTTGTTAAATTCTTAATTTTCCCAAGTAAGCAGGGAGTTGAGAGCAATTAGGTATAGATTCTCGTAGAGTGAAAATACGGGGACAGTGTACCACAACCTACTCGAGTAGATATTTTTGTTAATTGGATTGGGAGGAGCACGAGACCAAACATGTGGGATTACGGTTTGCTTTATGCTCATTAATCTAATCTTAAAATTTAACTTATGTTGGGATTAAAAGATTGAATACCCAAATTACAAGCCATTGTTTTAGCTTTGAGCATTCAATTGTTAATCTTCATTAATGTTCCCTTGTTTCTTGACTAGAGAGTGCCTCATTTTACGGGTTAAGAAACAAAAAGGTGAGAGGAATACTTGGCTGTTTTCTTCTCGTGGTGTTTGTGCATAAAAATGGTTAAGCAGATACCACACTGACAGAGTTGATGAGAAATTCTTAGCCGTACATTCTACTAGAAACATATTTCTATAAATCAGATGTGTCATCATATACTGTTATGCCATGAGTAACAAACTAAATGCAAAGGACTTGACAAGGAAACATCACAGATTCTTCTTCACCATATTGTAAAGAGTAATAATTTAGTGTCCACGAAAACACGCATGGCAGCTTCCCAAATATCTATGAATTTCGAAACTTTACCCCTTTTTTTCGTTTATAATAAAAATCAAGAAGCACGACCAGTTTTCTTGGTGGTTGATACCCATATATATCATACATGCTGGTGCAGAGGATGATGTGGCACCCAGAGAAGGAGAGAGAGAGGAATCAAAGAATTTGGGTGTGCGTGTGTGGGCTAGGTTCATCTTCTTGTGGGTCTTGGACCACTCCATCTCTCTTTATAAGGAGCACTCTCCTTCTGTGTCTTCTCACTTCAGGACTAGCACCTCTTCTTCTCCCAGAAAGGCTCAAGAAGAAAAGCAAAACTCCATAGCTAGTGAAGTAAAAATGAAGATGAGCAGAGCAACTGTGGAAGGATCCAAGAAGAAGATGCCATGCAGAAGGCTTGGAGGCTACCTTAGAGAACAGAAAGGAAGGCTCTATATTATCAGAAGGTGCATAGTCATGCTTGTTTGCTGGCATGACTAGAATTAATCCAAGATTTTAAATTCCTATTATCATCTCATCACCATCACCATATATAATCCATGAAGTTGAAGCAGATTAAGATCTATTTCATTTCTGGAAGGCTTGCATTTGCATGGAGCCATCAGCAAGCCAAGCTACTTACTATCTTAATGTTTCTTCTGCTGGAAATGTAAATAGAAAAGAGAAATGATGGCTAGACAATTGCTCTCTTTCATATATTAATTAGCTTGTTGCTCGAAATTAAATGGTTTAAAAATCAAGTTTCAAGAATTAATGTATTTGATGTATTCCATCTTCAGTCCATAAGTGTTGGAGCAGCTTTTCTTATGTCTAGAGTTATCTCATTACTTAAATAATTAATTAGCACAGTACACGGAAGGTAGCTCATAGTATCATGGGCTAGCTTAATAATTAAGTCATTGATATTATGGTTTGAGATGATAATTAGGGACCCAGATGTCTGGTCTTTGAATGATCTAGAAAATTTGCTGGGTAGTTCTTGTAGTTATCGATGAATTTAACCTTAAAAAGAGCTCATTATTATCAACCTAGTACGGCATGAACAATAAGACAAGTGTTTCGTGAGGGCGATATGACTGCATATAATGCAAAATGTCCCACAGACTTATTCATTAACCTTATCAATAATATTCCTAATGACCACAAACTCTCACAGATGTAAGACACCTGGAGTAAAAAGTTCTTGAAAGGGAGAAGAGGAATCTAGGTAGTAGTTTAGATTGAATTGATGGTGGATGGAGTAATCGTCTATAGATTTATGGCTCTGAGTACCTTGTAATAACTGATATAGTTTGGTATAATGGTTGGTAAAAGATGACCTCTTTTCTTTGGTTTTCCTCTTTTATTCTTTCCTTCTTTCCACCGACTCCAATCACATTACGGTGACTTCTTCTTTTTCTTGACAACATGACTTATTTCAAAAAGTGATATTATTAAGAAAATTTGTTTAGTAAATCTTAGGAATTTAGCCCCTATGTGAGAGAAAGGAAACAAAAAGTGACATCATTAGGTAAATTTTAGGATTATTTATAGGCTGTTCTTATAAAATTGTGGATGACGTGAAAATAATATCATTAAAATTAGTATCCACATCAAAGGAACTATCCCTTACTGTGATGTTAGATCTCATGCAAGTTATCTGAGCTCCTCTGTATATACACTGTCTGATAGTCAAAAACAATAAATTAAATGAATCATTATTAGTTTATTTATCAAGATACCATCTGATTAAACTTGCCAACTAATGCAATATCAATAATTTAATTAATACTAATAATTAAGATGTTGTTTGATTCAAATTCTCTATTTCTTGAAAAATTTAAGTAATTTACTGTAAATAAGTTAACCTTTAAATTTCAAAGAAATTAGGATAACCGAAAATTTGGGGTTCCTGAGTTGGGTTACCTTAATCGCAAAGCAAAATTAGAAGGGAAGAATGCATGGAGGAAGTATCTATTCCGTATAATGTTGTCAACTCAAAGGCAAAGCTAGAAACATGGAAATGGGTGGTGACATGTGCTCTGTTTCAGAGTTTTGTGCGGCAACTCATGGCTCATAATTGTGTTATGTTCTATTGATAAATTAGGGATGCCAAGAAAAAAATTTGATTATCAAAAATCTTAATTAAAGCATCAATGGTTAATAATATGTCCCAGCCAACCCAACCATTAGATATTATTTTTTATATATTTTAACTATTTAAATATAATTTTATTAAGATAATTATTTATTTTTAATATTAATTTAATTGAAATTTAAGTAAAAATAAAATTAATAAAATTATATTATTATGTAAAAAAAATTATAATGTGATTATAATTATGATATTTTAATTATATTTAAATAATATCTCTAAATATTTATGTTTGATATTCTTATCATAATTAAATAATAATTAAAATTATTGAGACTAATACATATTATATTTTTTTCTTATAGAAAAAATATCTGATTTCATAAGTTGATATATTTGAAATATCTAGAACTAATTAACTAACCCACCTCAGAAATCTATGTGAAAAATAATCTGTATTTATAGATTAATCAAATAATAGTTGTGTAAGTGATTCTTTAATTTGAGATCAATAAATAATTTTATATAGAAACTTTTATGTTTTAATTTATTTTACATTCTATTTGGTTTATAAGTAACAAATGGAGATAAATTGATAAATTAGAGATTGAGCGAAGGTATTCATGTGATTGAGATAGAATTCATCACCCTAAATTAAATTAAGAGATATTTCATTTCTTCTCTAATAGCATTAATCATAAAATTCTTGTGTAAGATAGAATGAAATTAGTAAATAAAATTTTGAATTTTATTCTATAAATTAATGAGTAATAAATGAAAATTAATATGATTTCACATCGTAGATACTAATATTAAATTAGAATATTTGTGATGAAAAAATATTAATTACACTAACAAATAATACAATGAATGGTTAAATTAAATTATTTATTGAATGATTAAGTCAAATCATTTTTAACATGTTATTAAATAATGTTTTAATTTTTAAATTAATTAATTATCTAATTATATTTATTATCAATATATTTAAAAATTAATGACGGCCCATGAAAAATTAAATTAAATAGAATTTAATTATATATAAATTAATTAAAATTATTTAAAATTTATATATTTTATTTATTAAAATTTTATATTATAATTATAATTTATTTAATTAAATAAATAAATAAATAAATAAATTTTAAAATTTATGAGAATTTATACTTCTTTTGAGAGAAATATTTTTGAAAGTCTCTAAAATTTATAAGAAGAATAGAGTTATTGTTTGAAATTTCACCTGTGAATATCATTAGAAATTAAATATTTAGATGGTTTGTAATTTGTAATAATTTAATTAAAATTAGGAATGTTGTGTTTTACTGTAATAAAAATAAAATATTTATTTTTTTAGATATTTATTTATTTTTTAAACATGATATATCTAAATTGAAAAAACAATTACTTTTTATTTTTTCCGCTCCATTTAATTTAGGGTAAACTGTAATTTAGTCCCTCTGGTTTAGTGAAATATAACATTTCGTCCCTCTGTTTTAAAAAATCTTCAATTTAGTCACTGTAATTTTTAAAAACTATGCCATTAGTCCCTCCCGTTAGATTTTCAGTTAAATCACCGTTAATTTTAGTTAAAAAGACTAAAATACCCATTCTCTCTCATTTTTCAATACCCGGTTCTTGTTTTCATTCCTTTTGGTGCTCTGTTACTCTCTAAGGTTTTAGAAAATATTCTTTTGTAAGGTTTTTGTGTGCTCATGTTTTCTTTATATCATCGTGTTTGGATTTTGGTATTGCAGATTGTGGATTTAAGGTGGATGGTTTAGTCTGGAATTTGGATTGGAGGTGGTGTACGTAGTTTTGATCCCATGGATAGTTTCTGATGTTTTGGTGCTTCCTACTCTAAGGTATAGATAATAATTTCCTCTACGGTATGGTTCTGTTAAAAATGTTTCTGAAAAAGGTGGCTAGAGAAATTCTGCAGACTTCTGCTTTTTTTAGTGGTTAATTTGTGGGATTCTATTGGACAAAATTTAGTTTATCTACTTGGGGATTGAAGTAATCATTCATATCGAGTGTTGCTGTGAAGGGATGAGTTCTGTGATCTCATGAATATTGTTTGTACTCAGAAGTTTAAACTATATGGAGCTATCATTTCTCTTTTACTGCTCCTCTGCTTTTATCTTAGTAATTTTATGGACTTAGAAGTTGGAAACTTGTTGTTGGAAAATTGTTGCTGTTCTTCATACCCCTATGTACCTCTATGCTGTGTAAAATATAAATTGAGATAATTTTCAATGTAGCTTGTGGGAGGACGAGCATCATCAAGCTCTGGAAAGGGTAAAAGTCATGAGGGTTTAATCAAGTATGGTTTCAGCCTAATAAAAGGGAAAGCTAATCATCCCATGGAGGATTATCATGTCGCTAAGTTGGTGGAGATTCAAGGACATGAATTGGGGCTTTTTGCTATCTATGATGGCCATTTGGGAGATGGTGTGCACTGATAATGACTGTAATTTCTGCTGCAATTCAGTTGTAGTTTCCACGCACTGCTCAAGGTGCTGACAAACAAGAGCAGAGTTGAGTAATTCATCACAAAGGAACTTAAGAAGAAAGGAGATCGGAAAAGAGAAGAAAAAGAAGAAGAAGAAGGAGATCGGAAAAGAGAAGAAGAAGAAGAAGAAGAAGGAGAAGGAGATCGGGAAGGAGAAGAAGAAGAGGAAGAAAAAGAAGGAGATCGAAAAAGATAAGAAGAAGAAGAAGAAGAAGAAGAAGGAGATCGGAAAAGAGAAGAAGAAGAAGAAGAAGAAGAAGAAGAAGAAGAAGAAGAAGAAGAAGGAGGAGATCGGGAAGGAGAAGATCGGGAAGGAGAAGAAGAAGAAGGAGATCGGAAAAGAGAAAAAGAAGGAGATCGGGAAGGAGAAGAAGAAGAAGAGGAGGAAGAGGAAGGAGAAGGAGAGAGAATGGATATTTTAGTCTTTTTAACTAAAATTAATGGTAATTTAACTGAAAATCTAACGGGAGGGACTAATGGCATAGTTTTTAAAAATCACAGTGACTAAATTGAAGATTTTTTAAAACAGAGGGATGAAATGTTATATTTCACTAAATTAGAGGGACTAAATTACAGTTTACCCTTTAATTTATTTAAATTTTAATAATAATATAAAAATTCTGTTTAAATAATTAAAATATAATAAAAAATTATATTTATTATTTGATTAATTAGATTAATTTTTGTGTGTTAATAAAATTTGATGTTCTTCAAAATCTTTTCAGATTTATAGTTCTGAAATTATTTTTAATGTAGAAATTAAAATAGTTTAATTTTTTATTAAATTAATTTTAAAAAAATAAAAAAAAAGGAAATTGAAAGTTGGATTCTGGATTTACGATGAACAGTCATCGTGAACTCAGATGACCACGACGCAGCACGCGTCGCCATGAACAATTGCCGTGTGATGGTCGCCGGTGACGCCTGGTGATGGTGCGGCTGAGGAATGGTGCTGGCTGAGCATTGGCTAGTTGTCCTCTCCGCTATCGGAAACGAAGAAAATGGGAATCCCGATTTTCAATTGTGGACTGCCGCTGTCAGAGCAGGCTGGCCGGGGAGCGCAAGCGTTGCGTCTTCTCCAGCGTCTCGCGCTGGCGACTTGAGCGGCCGAATATTCGTCCGGTGGGCCGCCGGGGGCTTCGAAGCCGAGATGTGTCTCGGCTCCTCGCGATTTCTGCGAATCGCGAGCTCGCCGGTGCTGTTTCGAGCTCGCCATTGCGCGATCTTCTGGGCAACGAGCTCGATGGCGATGGACGGGTAGACGTGCAATATTTGCGCGTCGGGCTGGCTGCGGTTGAAGCTGGACTGATCGACGGATGTGCAGAAACCTTCATGCGGCGGCTAGGGCTTCTGGGGAAGAAGATGAGTTTGCCAAATTATGATTTCGTCCCTGCCAATTGTAAAAACTTTCAAAGTGATCCTTTTAGGCAGAAAATAAATTTTAAAAAATATTTTCAGTCTTTAAATTAAATGGCTATTTAATTTAAAAAATATTTTATTGATTTGGACCATTTAATTATTTTCACAGTAATTAGAATTAATTTTAGTGTATTTTCTAATTTGATTAGAAATATGAATAAAATTATTTTATTTATTAAATTAAATTTGAAAATTAATAACATTAAATTTAATTTTATAATTTATTATTAAAATTAATTTTTAAATATAATTAGAAGTCTGAATAAAATTATTTTATTCATAAATTATTTTTCGTTAATACTAAAATTAAAATATTAAATTGTTTAATTTTTAATTTTAGCACACAAATTTAATAATAAATATGAAATACATTAATAATTAATTTATATGCATTTAATATGATTTATTTGCATAATGGATGGTTTGATTTATTTGCATAATGAATGGTTAGGGATGAATTTTGAAAAGTCTAATATGTTTGGACGAATGATTGATTTATTTTTCATAATTTTGAAAAAGTCTATTGGAGTTTCCCTCTCCCCTTTACTGGAGCTTGGTCCCTTACCCGCAATTCTTCGAGTATGTTCATTTATTGGAACCTATCCCCTTTATTGAAACTTGGTCCCTTACCAGCTATTCTTCGAGTATGTTTATTTGTTGGAAGATTTGGTAGGGCAGTAAATTCATCTTGCTGCACTCGTCCACTAGAATATTTCGAATTCAGAAGTTATGGATGACGACTTATATGATTAAGGCATCATCATAAGGCATCTGCACCCTTGAGCATCCTCCGAAAAGAAAGAGAGAGTCACTGGGGAATGCTCCACAATCTACATTACTTTAGCTGCTTCCCTCTCCATTCCTGCTTATTTTTTTCCCTCTAGTCCCTCTTACGATCATGTTGATTATCCTATTGGAGCCGTTATTCATTGGTCCCCCTATTTGTCTCCTGGGCTTTTCCTCCATTACATTATGCTCGGGTCTATGGCCCTCTGGCTTTTTCATAAAATTTCTAAGGTGTCCCCTCTTAATGTGTCTCTCTATCTTATTTATTAACTGGTAACAATCATTTATATCGTGGCCATGAGTCCGGAGATACTGGCAATACTTATCCAAGTCTCTCCTGTTTGCTTCTGCCTTCATCGGCTTGGGCCACTGTATGAAGTCTTTGTCTTGGACTGCCACGAGCACCTCGGCTCGTGACACATTCAGGGAAGTGATCACCTCGGGAATCTGAGGTTGATAGGGTCTCTGCTCATTCCTCTCCCACCGGTGTCTGTTCAACGCTTCAGGCCCTTGATCCTGCCTCCTTTTCAGTCTGTCTGATCGCTTATCCTCTCCATCCTTTCCTATGTCTCCTGCTTTCTTGGCGAATCTGCTAGTGGTTAAGGCGTCATCCTGCCTTATATACTTTTTCACTCTTTTCATCAGCTCCACCAAGGTAGTAGGCGGCTTCCTGCACAGCAGTCCAAAGAACTCTAGGGATGTGGTGCCCTTCTGCATGGTCTCGATGGCTCTTGCCTCATCAAGCTTTCGTATTTGCAAAGCCTCCAAGTTGAACCTGGCTATATACTCTCTTAAGGACTTGTTTCTCCTCTGCCGGACCGTCTTTAAATAGCTTGTTTTCCTTTTAGTCGGGACTCCAGCAATAAACCTGTTGATGAACACGCCGGCCAGGTCCATGAAGCTCTTAATACTTCTTAATTCTTCTTAATTCCAAGCTGTTGAATCACGCCCGGGCCGATCCAGTAAGAGTGATGGGAAAGACCTTGCACATCAAGAAATTTGAATGGGTCTGCAGCTCTATGAATATCTTATAGTTCAAGACGTGTTCCCGAGGGTTCCTCGTTCCATCATACGTTGTCATTATCGGCACCATGAATTTCTTGTGGATTGTTTCCTATTATACCCATCTCACAAATGAGGATGAAGTTGGTAGTAGGAGGGCTGTTGTTGTCTCGTGCCCTCAGCTCTGCTAGCAGTTGCTCTTTTTGCCTCTTTAGTTTTTGATCTACATCTACTTTTTCTCTCCTTGGCCTTTTCTCCAAGTAGTAGTTTCTCTCTAATTCTTTCACTCTCTAACCTTTCTGCTAGCTCAAAAGTGTAGCTTTCAGCCCTGTTGTTCTCGATAAGCTCCCTTACTACTCAGCCTGTTACTCTGACCAAGGGCTCATTCTTTCTGCTGGCTTCTCCATCTCCATCACCCATTCTCCTACTGCTTTGCTGAGGGGCTTGGTGATTTAATGTGGGTTGGAGCTCATTAATGTTGAACCCTTCAGTTACTGATGGTATGCTCAATGGGGTGTTGAGTCCCTTCTGATGCAACATCTAGTCTAGCCAGTAAGCAGTGTTTTGGAGCTGGAGGGCCATGTTTTGCAGCTCTTGATCAGATAGGGTGGTTCGAGGAATGGTACCTGTCGAGCTTAGCAAAGGGTTAAACAATGCGGGTGGTTGATTCAGTGGGATGGTAGGGCTGGAGAATGAGAACTATGGTTCTTCTTGAGCAGAGCCCATATCGTTTGGAATGTTTCCGATATAGTTTTCGCTATGATTGCCATGTGAATCTCAAAGGGTGTGATGAGAATGAGACCTCTGGTGACAAATAGGCTTCCTTCATTCCCATAGACGACGCCAATTGATGTACTGAAACCCAATAGAGGATAGGTTCAAGGTGTATTTTGGTAAGGATGGTCTGGATGACTCGTGCCTTTCTTCTTTCTTCTTTTATTCTTTTTTCTTTTGTCCTCTAGTGACGCATAACCGCTGTCCTGCACCTGTACATCATGTCATTGTCACGAGGGGTCGTATGTAGGGACGTACTGTGTCTTTTTCTATCTTCAGGTGGCCATTTAATTCCCTTTGGTACCATGTTGATATGATCCCGGATGTTTATGGGTCTATTACCCCATGAATTTATCAAGTCGATTGGGCTGAACCTCTTTCACTTGGCCTGATTCCTGCCATGTCTACTCTGTCCAAGCGAAGCCTGCGTTACGTACTGGAGGACAAACCTGTTTATTGGACTTTAATGGGGTTACAGTCTGACCTTCTAATGTGAGCTCAGTCATAGTCCGGTATCCAAGACCCAATAGTCATCAATTATTATTGTTTTTTTTTCTTTAAACGTGATCCATGTTGGAGAAAATTTTTATTTTTCTATTACTTCCGCTACGTTTAATTTGATTAAATTCCAACATCAATAACTAAATGTGACCAAGATTCAGTTTAAGGAAAAAAGAAATTGTAATGAATCCTCTAGGATTTCTTACAATTAGAATTCATTTCAAATTAGTTAAATTTAATGATTAATTTTTTTACATAAAAAAAGGAGATTTATAATTTATTCATTGAGTATTGCCATTATTAACAAGTTAGTCCCTATATTTTTAAAAATCTATTAAAACGTTCTTATCTTTTCTCTCCGTTAATGAAATAGTCCTTCTATCTATTTATGCCGTTAAAAATATAGCAAAAGACCAAATTACCCTCCCTCTTCTCCTCCTCCTTCTCCTTTTTCTTCTTTAAGGAGGAGGAGAAGGAGACGATTCTTCTTCTTATTCATTATCATCATCTTCTTCTCCTTCTCCTTCTTTTTTCTTCTCCTTCTTTTTTCTTCTTTCATCTTCTTTTGCTTTTTCTTTTTCTTCTTCTTTTTTGAAGAGAAGGAGGAGGAGGAGGAGAGACTATTTCATTGATGGAAATAAATGATAAAGATATTTTAATAGATTTGAGAAAAGATAAGGATGTTTTAATAGATCTGAATAAAAATAAGTGCGTTTTAATATATTTCTTAAAATGTAGGGACTGATTTGTTAATAATGACAATATCCATAGGCTAAATAAGAGATTTTATTTAAGAGCAAAGTTGAGTTTTAAAAATTTTCTCTTTCATCCCTCATTTATTTTTAACGGAAAAGAAAACGAAATGACTGTTTCGTTGATGGAGAGAAAAGATAAGAACATTTCAATAGATTTCTGAAAATACAAGACTGACTTGTTAATAATAATAATATTCAGGAACTAACTAGTAAATCCTTTTAAAAAAATTAATGAATTTTACTTTATTTGAATTCTTAATTTAATTTAAACCACCTGAACTGCAAATAAGCTCAACATTGAATTGTATTGTAAATGGTTGTCATGTTTTATAAAATCATTAATATTATAACATGAATAATTAATTTTTAAAAGTCAGATTTATATTTTTAAATTTGAAATGGGTGTGTTTACACTATTTCACTAATTAAAAGTATGATTCGTTTTTCAACTTTTACAATAAAGAGAATTAGGGATTTTTTTAAAAAATTGCTATTAGTTTTATTTCGTATGCTACTATCTCTTATTATGTAGTTTTTTTTTATAACTTATTATTTATTATTGAGCTTATTGAATTTCTACAAAAAAACTACCAGAACTAAAAAAAAAAATATCCAATTATATGGTGTTATATTTTAGTAGTGTGATTTTATTTTAGTTTAAGAAAGGGATGCAGAACGCAGGACAGGAGTGGTGGCCACCGAACTTAAGGTGGGACACATACACGTGTAATGTGTGTGACGATTGTGGGTGGGGGTCACATTGGTTTTTACATAAATGTAGATAGCAAAAGTGGGAATGGAAAATGGTCATCTTCATTTTTATATTCTAGACATGCATTCTGACTAAGGGGGAAAAGTCTTCCGTTAAATTTTTCACTTTTTTATTAATTCAATTCAAAATTTATTTTAATATTATTAAATTAAAATTAATCAATATATTTTCCCTCTATTTTATTATTGGTACCAAACGCACCTTTGTGTTACTAATAATTTATGGGAGTGTGGGTCAGATGTGGCCAAGCTTACGTTATGTGCTTCCTTTTTATCAGTGATCAATCCCAAATCAACTCCTCATCTCCCATCTCTTTTTCTTGGATCAGACAAAATGCTTTGATTCGTCAAATGACAGCTTTGTCATGCCCACGTGCACCTCCTAATCCACGGGTCCTACTCACCTCCTCATTTGTCTCTTTGATTTTTTTTTTTTTCTAAATATCTCTTATTTTAAAGGATACTAAGAAAAAAATAATAGGAAAAAAGTTATTAAATCAATTAATTTAATTTAATGCGTTTTAGATCAGTGATTAAAAATATACGTAAATCACTTGGAGATTCAGATTTCACTCTATATTTTCTATCAAAATAAATATATTAATTTGACCTAGAATCTGCTCAAAATAATTAGAGTATAGTTGGTAAATATGAGATTGATTTAAAAAAAAAAAAATAGAATCACATATTAAAATCGAATCAAAACTTGTGAGTTTTGTAGATATTAAAAATAGAATGAGTAGGTCTAGAAAGTGAGGAGAGAGGTGGCCCACAATCATGGACAGATGTAGGTGTGGGAATAGGCACGATGGGGGGAGATGAAGGGTTTGGTGGGGAGGGAGCATGAGAATGAGTATGGTCGGGACCATACGGTGAGAGATAGCTGGAGACTGGAGTATGTATGGTGCCGCTCAGTCTTCTCACATGCAAATGCAATGCATCCTACTCCTTAAATACACATTAAAATTTTTTTTTTATTATTTTTTATATAAATCTACTATTTAACAATTTATATTAAACATTTTCATCATTTTTTTATTAATAATTACATGATATATTAAAAAACAGTAATGAGTTGGAAGTTGGACCGAGAGCATATAAATCTCACACATAATTAGAGAATATACAGTATTAAGGCCCAAAAACAAGGGCCCAACGAGTGACAAAGGCTCAAGAGAATGGCTTCCCAATCCCAGGCCCTGCTTCTCTGGAAAACAAACACAATTTGATGGGAAAGTCTAGCCGGTATCGAGTCACCATCAATCAAAACATGCAGTACATTTTAAAATTATGGCAAATTCTACTTATGAAATTTGCCAATTTTATACGGGTTCCTTGACAGGCTCTGGCACATAATGCTTCCGGCTTCAGATCGCTGATAGTTTAATGAGTTTGCTCAATCAGTCCACAGTGCTCCTTGAGAACCCAGCGCTGATCGCGTCCAGTAGAAAGTACCCATGTGCCGTCTGTTCAAACACCTTTTATGCCAGAATTGCAATGAGCTTTTTGTTGAATCAGTGATTTCGAGTCCCTTCTTTTTTATATGTGAAAAAAAATATTTCCACCTAATAAGTATAAGCTCGATATTCTGGCAAAAGTTTAGAATGAAGGTAATGAAATTGCTAGATCAACAACCACATTCTAAGAACAAGAACCCTATTGGGCAATACCCAGTGCAGTATTGGCATTGGGTTTTAAGGTGAAGAAGAAAGCTGCGATCTTGGGGAAGTCATATATGAAATTTGATCATATGAAGATGATAAAAATTTTATCTTTCTCTGTATTTAGAAATTTAATACCAATGGTGAACATCCAGTTAAAAGCTCTCTTTTTGCCAAGGGTGGCTATTCTCTGTAAATTAAACAATGGAAGCTCTCTTTTTGGCAAGGGTGTTCTTGCGGCAGATTGAATTTCGAGTTTTTTCACTTACTCATTGCAGATCGAAGCTTGGATCCTATCGAAAAAGTTTGCAAGATGGTGGGGTCTAATCTACAGGGATGTATTCATTTTTCTGTTGCTGATATTTTCTCTCGTTGGGAATATCTGGAATCGGTGCTAATCAAAGAAAGCTGTGGTGCACTTTCTTTTGCCGATTCATATACCAATGCAAGTTTCAGAAAAATTAATGCTGCTCTTTCTTTTTGGCTCAATGTTAATGATTCTGATGCGGCATGTAAAAGCCAAGCTTTATGGTTGTCTGCTGATGCTGAAAAGTTAAGCGTCGCAGGTCTCATTATCCTCTAATCCAGTGGTCGGTTCCCAGTGAAGCCTCTCTTATATGCAACGTGCATGGATCGTCCATCAGTTGGTAAACTTGGATTACCAGGAAATTAAGGAGCTCTTTAGGGAATGTCCTTCACTTGTTCTCATGCGTCAAATTAGGTGGAAATTAAGGCAATTGAAATCATAACGATAAAAGAACTTAAAAATTCTTTTAAAAAAGATGTCTTGTTTTTAAATTTTTTATCATAATACATTTTTTTTTAATTGTATCATAATACATTTATAATTATTGAAATAAATACACAATACTAATAACAAATATTCTCAATCATAATATTAAAAAATAAAAAAAAATTAATGCGATTTGATAGTATGATCTATATTCATAAACTAAAAATAAAATTTCACTTATAATAAAAATATATATAATTTTTTAAAAATTTCAAAATTTTAATTCATGTGTTGTTTAAAATCTATCATAATACAAAATAAAAAATTTCATTTTTTATGCGAATTTTGAAATCATAACATAAAACATTTTTTATCAGCTAAAAAAATATATATCCAAAATTCAGGTACATAGTAATTTTATTTTTTAGAAAAAGAAGCTACTTCATAAATGTAAGAAGGCATACCAACATTTTACCTTTTTTATTCTGATATTATAATTATGTATACAAAAATAGTATTGAATATATAATTGGGTTGGTGAGCCACTGTTAAACTTTTTATTTTATGAGCTTTTTCGATGAGCCCAAATTAATGAATAATTTTCAATATTGAATCTCTTGTTGGATGATGTATTAGAACAACGCAGCTATTCGATATTTGAATCAATAAAATTTTTATTAGATTCAACTTAATTTTTAAATTTATTAAAACTCATGAATTTATTTACTATTTAAAAGTAGGTTGAGATTAATATTATAAAAAAAATAAACTCAAATTATATATAAACTTTATGTAATTTAATTATGATTTTAAAACTTGTAAAATTTAAATCGTTAATATTTAGAGTTCATTTTTTATAAATTTGCGAATCAATTAAAATATATATTTATTTAATTAAAATTCTTTAATTTTAAATAAAACTCATATAAAAATAAATTAAACTATTGGTGAATTATTCGAGATTAAATTCGATAGAAATTCAACTCGTATAAACTTATTTATTAAATGAGCCAAATTTAAATTTATTAATATTTAATTTAAGTTTAAAACGAATAAAACTTAATTCGGCTTACGCCCCAGCAATGGAGAGAAATGCATCCATAATAACTAACAACACTTAAACACCAACTTTCCGATGAAGAGAACAAAATATTCTAAATTTATAAAAAATGATAGGTCAAAAGAATGAAGCCAAAAAAAGAGATCATAATGGATATATATCTAGAAATTAATTATTTAAGGAAAATTATATATGTAAAAAAAAGAAGAAGCAAGAGTATAAACAAAAAAAAGGAAAATTTACTGATTAATCTAAAAAAGAAATAGCTTTACGTAAGCATGAGGAACGAACGCAATTAATTTAAAGTAGTGGTATCAATGATCCATAAGACGAAGGAAAAGGCATGCAAGAATCTAATCACATCATATATATATCCACCCTTTTTTCATATCTTTTAAATTGATTGGATGATTTTATTACCTCAAAAATTTTTATAAATATTTTTAAAATTGAAGCTATTAATAAATCATCTTGTTAATTTAAAAAAATGAGGTAAAAGTCATAATTTCACTTCAACCAATCAAATCCACAACTAGCTAATTGACTCTGATTTCAAAATTCCATCTTTTTCTAGTCCGATTCTTTCCACTTCAACAGATTTCCCATTAACTTGACATGAACATAGGAACTAAAATCCATAAAAATATTGGAGTGGCATGTCCTCTGGTCTAAATATTTCCCATGTCTAATCAAAACCCATTATCCTCCTTTAATAATTTTTCTTATTATAAGAATACAACCGAGGCACCTTATTAATAATTGGTTGATAGAATTGGAAGCCAATGGACCAAAGAATGTAGGGTTAGAGTCACATGGAGAAGGGTTAATGTTATATGAACCACTCATCACCCAAATATCTAACACAAATCTCTTTCTCTCATCCTCTCACCCATGAGCATAAGGGAGAGAAAAAGATAATGAAAAGGACTGGAAATTGCCCCTAAGCCTGTCAATGAATGACCTGATCAA
The DNA here is from genome assembly GCF_001659605.2 of Manihot esculenta. NCBI lineage: Eukaryota > Viridiplantae > Streptophyta > Magnoliopsida > Malpighiales > Euphorbiaceae > Manihot > Manihot esculenta. The sequence goes on along the minus strand of NC_035162.2, from coordinate 5,063,837 downwards.
AAGAATTGCCAGATTCTTCCCAAATCAAAAAGACTAATATTCAGTTTCATATAATGCTGATTCTTTTCAAAATAATTTTATACACTTTGAAAATTAGTGAAAGAGTATTTATAGAGTTTAATTATTAATTTATTTATATTTTGAAATAATCACTTTTCTACTGAATTTTAATGTAATGGCTATCATACTATTAGATAGTAATGGCTGTTTGGGGTTGACAAAGATGATCAACGTTTACAATTATATCCGTCAAGTTTTAATACGTTTACAAAATATTTTCTAGAATTAAATAAATTTTTAATATAAGCTATTGTTAATTATTTTATATTTAATACATAATTATATTTTTAATTGTTACAATTCATATCCAAATGAAAAATTATTTATATATTTAATTAAATTTAATAAATGTAATTATTATAAATATTTTATTAACTAATTATTTCTCACCATAGAAATTTAAGTTATGAAGTTTGACATATCTCATAGAATAATTTTATAATCTATAAATAAATAATAAAAAAGTTGAATTTCTATAAGTAAAACAAAAGATTTGAATCTCATTGATGTTGCCATTCCCTTTCATAATAATAATAATAATAACAAAAGCCAAATGAGTGCAGGATTTTTCTAAATATATACGTTAGGCACATCAAGGCTGCTACCCAGTTTAATTGGTACTGAATTCTTTGGGTTTCTATGGGCACAGGTACAGTGAAGATGCATGGTTTCAGAGAGATTAGTAAGAAAAAGCAATCATCTTGATTCAATTTCAAGGCATGGTGTATGGGTCTAAGACCTTGTACTACAACTAACGCTATACCCTATATATGGTATAAAGAAAGGAAAAGGGTAAAGGATAGAGCAGCTGCTGCTGCTACAAACATTTGTACGTACAAATGAAAATTCAAAATCTCAAATTTTAATCTAGTAGGTAGACTTTTAGTGCATATGCTTAAGCATGGCTGAGTCCCCTTTTCGTACATTATTCATTTTATCTTGTCCTCTGATAGCAACTCTAGAACTACCCTCCCTCCTCAATAGCTCCTCTCTTGTCATCTGCTCACTGGATCCATGCGTCTATTTTGGAGAGCAGCTCTGGGAGTGAAAGGATTTGGATTTCAAAGAGAGCAGATCAGCGGGAAACATGGGCATGAATCCATGGAAACACAAATCACGAATCCAGTATACAATATAAACAAATAAAAAGAGAGAATGTTATCATCTGTAAGGCTGTTTTTGGTGGAGCTGGAAATTAACCCAGATGTGATTGCTGAAGTGGGGAAATAAAAACTAGGGTTTAGCACTTTATCTGCTGATTCATCCTTGACTATTGCAGACTACACGTACGAGCATACATTAATTATTAGTTTTTTCTTTTTTCTCTCTGATGGGTGTATGTAGGAAGGGAGAGAGATTAGGGTTAGTTTTACTAATTATACTTGATTAAATTGATAAAGGAAAGGTTCCTCAACATTTGGGAGCCAAGAGGGAGAGAGAGAGAGAGAAAGATTCATGGAGCCTTACATTGTCTGTCAGTCAAAGAAATAAGCTTTTCTGAAGGCAGCTTTACTGATCAGTAGTATTATAATTTACTGTTGAGTCTTTATTACTAATTTGTCCAATTGTGAGAGATAAGAGTTTGTCTTAGACAAGGCCATGCCTGCACTGCACACCCTCGAAACTCCGAAGTCTACTGTAGTTGTAATTGTTGTCGTAAAAGCAGCCTTCTTTGGGCAAAACCCAGATGTTGTTTTGTATTAACCACATAATTAATCCTTCATATTAAACTGCAGTTATAACACTTTGTGTCCCTACAACACAACAGGTGGCTTGGAGACGTCATACCTCTTCCTTGGCCATTTCTCCAATTTAAGGGCCGTTTAAAAAGTAATTGAAAAGGATTGCAATCAGTCCCTACCTTTTCCTTGCAGCCTGCTCCCACATTAAGTGGCATAAATTATGTGTCTCATAGCCTGTTTTGCATCCACAACCCTCCCTTCTCTCTCCCCCTTGCCCTAGACCCTTTTTTTCCTTTTGTCTCTAACATTTACCATTTAGTTCATTCAATTAAATGCCTTTTTTATTGATTACCTTGAAGGGACCTTCCAACTGTGTATTATTATAAATCTTAGTTGGCGTTTGGTACAAAGTTAATTACCCTCGTAAAATTTAACTTTTTATTTATATTTTCAAAACCTGAAATTAAATCATATTTAAATTGCGTCGATCTATTTAAGAAATAAAATCATCTCAACATTTACACCTTACTTAAAAAAGAATATCTAAGCACGATAAATTCTTATTAATTAATAATGTTTCGATTCATAGAATTGATTAATATATTAATAATGTTTCGATTCATAGAATTGATAAATTCTTTAAATTTTAAAATATATTTTTCTATATTTATTAATATTATTTTTTAAGTTGCATATATATATATATAGATACAAAAAGTTATAATTAATAATAAAAATTGTTTTCATTATATTTTTTAAATTAATTATTTTTATATAAATAATTAATAAATTTATTATTTGTTATAAAAAAATACAATACTGTATTTATATAATTTTATTTAAGTTTTCTTATTAACCTTCTATCAAAAACTATTAATTATTTTACTATTAATTATTTTTTACTTTTATAATAATTGTTTTCTTAAAATATAGAAGACTAACCCTTCATCTCTAATTTTTTACTTTTTATCAAACAAAATTTTTTTAAAAAATAAAACTACTTGTTATTCTATAAATATTATTTCAAATAGAGAAATAATCGTGCCTAATAAAATTATAAAATATTGGGCTATAAATTTTTAAAATAAAAATATTAAAATAATAAAATAGTTTTTTAAAACTATTATTTTTAATAGCATTTACTATAACACTTTTTAATAATTTGATTTTTGTCCTAAAATTAGTAGCTCTAAAGGGAAAAAAGGACAATCTTTTCTTCCTTCCTCGAAAAATACAATTTTGTATATAAATAATTACGAGTTATCACAAAATACTTTCTTTCTTTTCTTTTACCCATACGTTTTCATTTAACCAAATCAGATTAACTTTCCTTTCACCATACTTGTCCTTCCCACCCTTTTTTCTTTCCCCTCTTCACTTTCCTCCTTCCCAACCAAACATGTTTTAAGTTCTTCTTTCTTCACTCTCTCAGAGTACATTCATGTCCTTCTCAAGGTGTATATGGTCCTTATTATCTTCAGAGAAGCTAGAGAACCTGCAAATGAATTAAATGGGTAGTGTTCTTTCAATGGCAGCTTGTACCAAGTAGCTTTCTTCTGTCAAAATTTCTCTTTCTGGGAAGCTAGGGTTTTTCCCTCGCAATTGAAGCCACAAATGTTCCCTTCCACCAATAGTATCAGTCCTTTCCCGCACCTCTCCTCTTCTTATGACCTTTCTCCTTACATTATTCACCATGAAGCAAATGACCTTTTACTTCACCACCATCACCGTCCACTCACAACTCCTTCCTTGCCAGCCACTGACACTCTGCTACACACTTCAGCTTCCATGATCTCTAATAAGCACGATATTAATGTCGGCTTCGCTGGAAATCAACTTGATCCTCTTGTTTTACTTACTGGAAAAAAGCCCGTGAAAAAAGATCGGCACAGCAAAATTTACACAGCTCAAGGTCTAAGAGATCGGAGAGTGAGATTGTCTATAGAAATTGCCCGCAAGTTCTTTGATCTCCAGGACATGCTAGGGTACGACAAAGCAAGTAAAACCCTAGAGTGGCTGCTCTCAAAATCAAAAAAGGCCATCAAAGAAGTAGCACAGAATGGAGGTGCCAAAAGTTTGTCTTCAACTTCCACGTGTGAAGTAGCATCAGAAAATGGTGAGCTAGATGGTATAGTTTCAAAGAGCGAGTCATTGGCAGGCCGTGTTTGTAATGAGAAAAAGACGAAAAGATTGCAAAAAGCTGCATCCTCCAATCTCGTTGCAAAAGAATCCAGGGCAAAAGCAAGAGCAAGAGCAAGGGAGAGAACTAGAGTTAAAATGTGCACTAGAAGATTCCATGAGTTCCACAATCCTGACTCTACCTCCTTCAACCGCAATTTATCAAGGTCGACCTTGAGCCAACAACATCAGGCTTGTGAGAAATCTCACAACAGCTTAAAAGTGGTTGCTCTTGCTCATCATGATCAAGTAGAGCAGCCTAACTCCCACGCCAATCTAGTCCCTAAAGGAAACATTATTGAGGAGTCAATAGTGATCAAAAGGAAGTTGAAGCCATCCACAGTGATGGGTTATCAACAAAACCTTGTAATGTTAAAAGATGTAACTTGCAACAACAGCAACTTCCCAAATTTGCCTCAGAATTGGGAGATTAACAGTGCAATTGCACGCTCTAGCTTCTGCGCTATTACCAACGTAAACAAATCTACAGGTGAGGTATAAATAGAAGAGCAAACCCCTTCTCAAAGAATTGTTTCTGGGTCTAAAAATTGAGATAATTTATCCTTTGATAGGCAAAAGAAAATTAAGATCATTAAGCCCTTAATTTTGTAGGACTGCATCTCTATGGCTAGATCTGGGAGGCTGAAAACAGTAGTCAATGTCTACGCTAATATGGCATACAAGCATGAACGATGTAAGCTGTAGTTCTCTTCTTTCATCTTTTGATATCGCAAAATTAGATGAGCATTATCATTTGGTTTATCCTATGCTGTCGATTTTTTATCTCTTATTTCTGTATGTTTTATCTCCCAAATTTTCTTCAATTATATTGTATCAGAAATTTGGCCCAGGAGGTCTGATAAGTACATATGTTTAAGTGGAACTGCACAATTCATTCAAACAATAATGCTGCTTCTTTTCCAAGAGAATTGTATCAAAAGCTATATGTTCTCGCTTCTATTTTGTTGTGAAATTGATTCCATAGCTAAACACTTGGTGGATAAGTAAACTGTAAGTCAATATAGATTTATACTTCTCTCTAGCAGCATTTCTAAGCAAAGGTGATTGATTGAAGAAAATTCCAAGCTATGGAGCTAACAAATGCCTCTGAATTTAAGTGGGAATTTAGTTAGTTTCATCTTGTTGGAGACAATTTCAGTAGGAACCATAATCATGAAAGAGCACTCCTTAATTCAGACTATACAGAGGGGTATTCAGCCAATGAAGAGTTCAATGAATCAAAGTTTTCCTTTCTTTTTTCATATTAACTTTATAGAATTGGTAATTTTATTGAATTAATTGTTTCGTTAATTTTATCAACCAATAAAGAGCACAGTAGTAATTGTATCCCCTGGATTTTCTTTTTTTGGCTAGTTAATTAATCTTTTCATGTTCTAGGTGAAGAGTATCTATGAAGAGCCTTTCCAAATGTCTTCAATACCTTAAACATTTAACATTATTGTTGGCTTTATGTGTTTTGGAACTTTTGGGAAGGAACATGTCTTTGGATTCATGCATTGAGTTGTTTTGCACTTGATCATGCATGAACTTTGGTTCTCTGAAGACCGTTAAGTATAAATATAGAAACTGGAATCTAACTGGAGTTTCCACAACTGTTTATAACTATATTCTAACTAACTATATCCATATGAAAAAAATTTCTGGCCTAAATCAACCAGTAGTTGGGCATCAATGTTCATAGAGCTGTGATTCTTTAGTGGGATGTCAAAGCATTTAAATATTGAACAAAGTTGTTTGTTTTAGTCTTTTAGATAACTAAGTGAATCTTAAAACTGATAGTTAGAGCCATTTACCTTGTGGCTTCTTGGTTTAGGCTGCTGTTCATGAACACCCTAGAGATGCTTTCTTGTCACAAAGCAAACCATTCATTAGAAGAAGATCATCTAATTCTCAATTCATAAGAAAATGTGTAAATTCTAAATATACAATGTAACAGCCCGGAAACCGGTACACCTCTAGTAACGGCCCGACCTGCTCGGCGCTAGGATTCGGATCGGCTTAAGGCCGCCGGAACCCGTAGCAAGCCTGCTAAACATCCTGAACTTTAGGTATAATCCCGCGCATGATCAAACTTTTTCATAAAACTTAGGCCTTGGTCTCATAAAAACCCTTAAACTTGTTTTCCTTTCCTTAGCTTGACCTATGCATGAAAACATAGAACCTCATACCAAATGGGTCATCAAGCTTTCTTTAAAAATATAACCGCTTTGGGTCAAGGGATTTGAAACCCTTTCTTCCCTCACGGGCCATTCAAAACTCATAACATTAAAACATCTCATATAACTTGAAAACATTCTTAAAACATTTCTTTAACTTTCATATTGATCATGCAAAACCAAGGGATTTACCAACACTCCTAGGCAAAGCACAATTCTATACATCTCAAGCATATACTTTTCTTACTTGGCTCTATCTCTTTATAACATTACTCTTTCTATTCTTTCATATTCTTTATATACATAAGGACCATACAACAAGTCCATCTATCATGTCCATATATCATCATGTCCACAACTAAACTATACAAGCATACAAGCATTCATAGCATTACATAACATATCATCTCTTTAGCAACTTACATTACATACTATCTCCATAAACATATACAATAAGCAGCTAAGCTATTACAACCAAACATGGCAACCCATGCTTGAACCTCTTCTATCCCATAGCTCTTTCTGACTTACTCTGGCTTACTTACTCTGGCCCTGCAAAACTGGGGTTAAGGGAATGGGGTGAGCTACAAGAGCCCAGTGAGTAGAAACAGAGAAAAACATTTGATTTAGTTCCTCCATTTTTAGGTATATTATTATGCCTTTTATTGTTCCACCCTTTTTATGTATTTTATTATAAAGACATTTTATTCAATTCAATTATTCTTCTTATTCATGCATTCATGAAATGCGTCATATCACAATTATATCACAACAAACATCTCACCCCCGCTTGAGTTCATGCTAGCAAATCTCTTCCTCTTGCGGGTGATTTTTGAGGGTTCACGTAACGTCCTTCCCCTCAGGGTTAGACATGACCCCAACGTTCCCTCTGTCAAAACTTGGCCCCGAAGGAGCTCTCATGGGGCTTTCCTACATGTACTCGCCCGATTGACAAAGACTCATTGACAGACTTGCGGGCTATTGAGGTCGCCTTGGTCCACCCATCACATCATATACATAGCACATTATACAATGCGTCACCTTCGTGAAACTAGTGCAATCATCCTATAACATATAAACATGGTGCATGGGCATGATGAACTAGTGCAAACATCCTATTACATAACATGATGTATGAGTATGCTTTAGACATTAAAATTTCTTAAAGTAAAACATTAAGTTTAGTTCTACTCACCTGAAGCCTCTGCTCAACAAACTCAGGGTCAACTAGCACTGAGGCTAGACACCTCTCCTCGGGTCCAATCCTACACAGATGGACTCACATGAGGTACTAAACACATGCTAACAACTCATAAGAAACTCCCCAAAAACCCCTCTAAACATCACTGAAACATGCATAGAAAACAGCCATGAAAAGGCTGGACAGGCACTTTCGGCGGCACCTTCGGCGGCCGAAAGTCTCCTCCAGAGACGAAACTCGGGTAGGTTCGGCGGCACCTTCGGCGGCCGAACCCTCACTCCAGAGACGAAAGTCAGGCACTTTCGGCGGCCGAACATTACCTTCGGCGGCCGAAAGTCTGCTTTCAAGCCACAACTCCACTTTCGGGGGCAAGGTTAGGCGGCCAAACCTATGCATCCTCAGGCACGTTCGGCGGCCGAAACCACCTTCGGCGGCCGAACCTGAGTTCATCAGAACTCAGCCTTCGTGCATACCAGCCTCCTAAACCTCACAAAACAACCCCAAACCTCACATACTCTCTCCCAAGCATGCATACACACTCCCACAAGCAAAGAGAGCAAAGAAACTAACTTAAACTCCTCAACACATCAACACATAACATACATTGGGCATCAAACCTATAAAAGCCTAAACATGCATATCTACCCATACTCAACCATATAACCTCCATAAAACTTACTTAAAACTTCTTAAAAACTCAAGGAAACAAAGATCTACACTTACCTCTTGAAGATCGAGGGTTGGTGCGATCCCTAACTCGGAGGTGTGGAGAATCCAAGCTCCAAAAGCTCCAAGCTCCCAAAACTTCTACTTTAGCTTCAAAACTTCAAACCAAGGGTAGATCTTATGAAAACTTGAAGGATTTTGAAGAGAAGACTCACAAGCAACCAAGGGAGGGCATACACTCACCTGAGCTCGGGAATGGGGAGAAAACTCGCCCATTTCCGATCTGAGGGCTCTTTATAGGTGGCCTGGTCATCAACCTTCGGCAGCCTAACGTGCCCCCTAAACTCATGCATGTTCGGCGGCCGAACCTCACTTTCGGCGGCCGAACCTTGGCTTGCTCCCACAAGACTTTCGGAGGCCAAAGGCGCTCCCGAAGCCTTCACATGTTCGGCGGCCGAACTTCACTTTCGGCGGCCGAACCTGGCAAATGCCTCCTTGGTCTTTTCTCTTCAAAAACTCAACTCTTTTCTATTTAAAACCATAAAACACGTAAAAACATTTTAGAAAACCTTTCCTTTACCCTTGCTCTACCCCCCCCAAAGAGGATCCGACACCCGAGATTCCACCGGACGGTAGGAATTCCGATGTCTGAACGAGCGGGGTCTTACATTCTTCCCCCCTTACAGAACATTCGTCCCCGAATGTTCAAACAAAAACACAAACAAACAAAACCTCAAACTTGCGCTTGAACGCCACAAGCTTCTGCTGCGCTACTCTGATCCTTCTCTCTTCTTTCTTCACTGATCTTACTTTTCTCTTCTGCTTTCTATTCTACTCTTACTCTTCTCTGCTATACTCTTACTCTCTGCAGGTACCATCCCGAAAGGAAAGAGAGAAATGGTTACGGGTACTAAGCACCACCTCTGAACCAAACTCTACCTCCCTGATTGATGGCCAACCTGACACTAGCCTGAAACCTCTGAACACTCGCTCTATCTATGGCACTAGGGCTGGTTCCTAGACCTGCCTACTCAGCTCACAAACCCGAGCTAGAACTCTCTACTAACCATTCCCATACACTCTACGAGCCTGACAGCTGACATCAAACTTCTAGGCAACCTACTTGGTCCCCTCTGAAGTCTACCTCAGACCCATCCTGCATTTCGATCCCGACCACCTTGCGCTGCAGACGCAAGTATCACCAGCTCCACAAGTAGAAAACCAATCCATCCCCCGGCTGACATCCAGACACTCAAGTCTAGGACCTCATGCACGGGTGGAAGGCATCTACTCTCATCGGACACTGGCCTGAATCTCAGCCACAGATGGATCCTACCCGGTCTACAAACCCAAAGAGAACACTCTACACCCAGAAGCTATCAACTCAACCTCTCAAAGGCTCCTAGAGCAACAACAGAAAAGGGAAACACACTAGAGCACAAACACACACATCAGAACATGAACAAGTGAGCGTACCTGGCATCACTGCTTTCGATGTGTCTGCTCCCCTTCCTGGAACACTGGCTTGAGCCACAGCACCTGAAACTCGCTGCTGGGACCACATTCTCCTGGGCGCAGTAGGACATTCACGTGCGAAGTGCCCTTCCTGACCGCACCTGAAGCATGCCGTTGTCCCAACTCGACAAGGCCCTCTGTGCAACCTTCCGCACCTCAAACATCTTGTAGGACCTTGGCCAGAACTCGAGCCATCTTCAGCATCAAGCCTAAACCTCTTCCACAACCTACCCTTCCTAGTCCTGCCCCATTGCTTAGGGGCTCTGGCTCTTCCCCACTTCCTACCTCTCTTGGTAGCTGTACTCAGCATGGAGGGATCAACTTCTCCTGAACTTGAACTCTTAGAAGCCTTAGACTTTTCCATACTTTCCTCATCCATGTTCACTTGCAAACTAACATCCCTCCTCTGCACCATAACTTCTCTGCTGACTTCTACAGACCTTTCAGGGTCTCTTGCTCTGTCTTCTCCACCTGACCTTGCAAGGGGAAAAGGCTCACTTTCCCACTCAGATGGATCTGTCTCCATAGAGCTCCTAGCACCTTGCATCTCAGCTTGTCTGAAACACAACAGGCACACAAGCACACATAAGCATCACATCATATCATGTGGTCCATGACAAACACATGAACTCACAACACATAGCATAGCATCATATCATATAGTCCATGTGATAAACACATGACCCCTCAAGCAACATATATCATGGATGAACCTGTCACCTACAGTCTACAACATAGCAGAACATGCCATGACCAACTGTGCCAAGGGCCACACCTGGTCGCTCAGCCCATCTCATATCAGTACATATCATGCTATCTCACAGCTAAGGGACTATCAACATCCATAATACAACATAAATGCACATGCATCACACATGGCATTACACATCATCATACAAGACAGGACTCGACATCCTATCCTAGTGGACATGATCTTACTCTTAATCTTTCTTAATGTGCTTGCCCTCCTAACATCTAGCACAACCTCTTTCCGATGTCTGAGCACCTTCGCATCAAACACCGTACTATTGAGGCCCTATGCTCTGATACCAACTGTAACAGCCCGGAAACCGGTACACCTCTAGTAACGGCCCGACCTGCTCGGCGCTAGGATTCGGATCGGCTTAAGGCCGCCGGAACCCGTAGCAAGCCTGCTAAACATCCTGAACTTTAGGTATAATCCCGCGCATGATCAAACTTTTTCATAAAACTTAGGCCTTGGTCTCATAAAAACCCTTAAACTTGTTTTCCTTTCCTTAGCTTGACCTATGCATGAAAACATAGAACCTCATACCAAATGGGTCATCAAGCTTTCTTTAAAAATATAACCGCTTTGGGTCAAGGGATTTGAAACCCTTTCTTCCCTCACGGGCCATTCAAAACTCATAACATTAAAACATCTCATATAACTTGAAAACATTCTTAAAACATTTCTTTAACTTTCATATTGATCATGCAAAACCAAGGGATTTACCAACACTCCTAGGCAAAGCACAATTCTATACATCTCAAGCATATACTTTTCTTACTTGGCTCTATCTCTTTATAACATTACTCTTTCTATTCTTTCATATTCTTTATATACATAAGGACCATACAACAAGTCCATCTATCATGTCCATATATCATCATGTCCACAACTAAACTATACAAGCATACAAGCATTCATAGCATTACATAACATATCATCTCTTTAGCAACTTACATTACATACTATCTCCATAAACATATACAATAAGCAGCTAAGCTATTACAACCAAACATGGCAACCCATGCTTGAACCTCTTCTATCCCATAGCTCTTTCTGACTTACTCTGGCTTACTTACTCTGGCCCTGCAAAACTGGGGTTAAGGGAATGGGGTGAGCTACAAGAGCCCAGTGAGTAGAAACAGAGAAAAACATTTGATTTAGTTCCTCCATTTTTAGGTATATTATTATGCCTTTTATTGTTCCACCCTTTTTATGTATTTTATTATAAAGACATTTTATTCAATTCAATTATTCTTCTTATTCATGCATTCATGAAATGCGTCATATCACAATTATATCACAACAAACATCTCACCCCCGCTTGAGTTCATGCTAGCAAATCTCTTCCTCTTGCGGGTGATTTTTGAGGGTTCACGTAACGTCCTTCCCCTCAGGGTTAGACATGACCCCAACGTTCCCTCTGTCAAAACTTGGCCCCGAAGGAGCTCTCATGGGGCTTTCCTACATGTACTCGCCCGATTGACAAAGACTCATTGACAGACTTGCGGGCTATTGAGGTCGCCTTGGTCCACCCATCACATCATATACATAGCACATTATACAATGCGTCACCTTCGTGAAACTAGTGCAATCATCCTATAACATATAAACATGGTGCATGGGCATGATGAACTAGTGCAAACATCCTATTACATAACATGATGTATGAGTATGCTTTAGACATTAAAATTTCTTAAAGTAAAACATTAAGTTTAGTTCTACTCACCTGAAGCCTCTGCTCAACAAACTCAGGGTCAACTAGCACTGAGGCTAGACACCTCTCCTCGGGTCCAATCCTACACAGATGGACTCACATGAGGTACTAAACACATGCTAACAACTCATAAGAAACTCCCCAAAAACCCCTCTAAACATCACTGAAACATGCATAGAAAACAGCCATGAAAAGGCTGGACAGGCACTTTCGGCGGCACCTTCGGCGGCCGAAAGTCTCCTCCAGAGACGAAACTCGGGTAGGTTCGGCGGCACCTTCGGCGGCCGAACCCTCACTCCAGAGACGAAAGTCAGGCACTTTCGGCGGCCGAACATTACCTTCGGCGGCCGAAAGTCTGCTTTCAAGCCACAACTCCACTTTCGGGGGCAAGGTTAGGCGGCCAAACCTATGCATCCTCAGGCACGTTCGGCGGCCGAAACCACCTTCGGCGGCCGAACCTGAGTTCATCAGAACTCAGCCTTCGTGCATACCAGCCTCCTAAACCTCACAAAACAACCCCAAACCTCACATACTCTCTCCCAAGCATGCATACACACTCCCACAAGCAAAGAGAGCAAAGAAACTAACTTAAACTCCTCAACACATCAACACATAACATACATTGGGCATCAAACCTATAAAAGCCTAAACATGCATATCTACCCATACTCAACCATATAACCTCCATAAAACTTACTTAAAACTTCTTAAAAACTCAAGGAAACAAAGATCTACACTTACCTCTTGAAGATCGAGGGTTGGTGCGATCCCTAACTCGGAGGTGTGGAGAATCCAAGCTCCAAAAGCTCCAAGCTCCCAAAACTTCTACTTTAGCTTCAAAACTTCAAACCAAGGGTAGATCTTATGAAAACTTGAAGGATTTTGAAGAGAAGACTCACAAGCAACCAAGGGAGGGCATACACTCACCTGAGCTCGGGAATGGGGAGAAAACTCGCCCATTTCCGATCTGAGGGCTCTTTATAGGTGGCCTGGTCATCAACCTTCGGCAGCCTAACGTGCCCCCTAAACTCATGCATGTTCGGCGGCCGAACCTCACTTTCGGCGGCCGAACCTTGGCTTGCTCCCACAAGACTTTCGGAGGCCAAAGGCGCTCCCGAAGCCTTCACATGTTCGGCGGCCGAACTTCACTTTCGGCGGCCGAACCTGGCAAATGCCTCCTTGGTCTTTTCTCTTCAAAAACTCAACTCTTTTCTATTTAAAACCATAAAACACGTAAAAACATTTTAGAAAACCTTTCCTTTACCCTTGCTCTACCCCCCCCAAAGAGGATCCGACACCCGAGATTCCACCGGACGGTAGGAATTCCGATGTCTGAACGAGCGGGGTCTTACATACAAGTTGAAGGAGCATGAAAGCTACATATGCTGCAGAAGTTATAGTTATAATGCAGTTATCTGTTGCTTCTGCTCATATTTAAAGCAACTAATATTCATTAACAAAGTATGTCTGAATTTCAATGTTATTCAATACCATGAACAAGCTCTTCTTTTTTAATGTAAGAAGAGCAAGCTGCAAATATTAAAGCTGCAGTTGCATTGAGTCTTTCAATAAGGATGCTGGGAAGAATTGTGATTAGTTTTTCTAAAAGAAGGAAAACTCAAACATCCTCGACACATAATGTAACAAAAAATAACTGTTTAGTCTTTCAGATTTAGTAAAACTCATTAGTTAGTGTGTTAATTTAAAAAATTCAGTAAAACGTCTTTAAAATATTAAAAAATCTACTGATAAGATATGTTAATTTTAGACATTATTCTTCCTTTGAAATAAATAATATAATTATTTTAATATAATTGTCATATTAATTATGCAATTAATCGCATAAGTAACTTCGAATTTTATTTTACATATGTGCGCAGATGCTGATTAAAGTATAAACTTGCTAATTCGTTATCTCAAAATGTTTAATTTTAAAATTTAATTTTCATTTAAATTAGACATGTTTAATTATACAAACTTTAAAATAACATTTTTTTATTTTTTTTTAATAATGTTTAGATGGTGCCTATTAAGAAAATTTTCAATTTTAATGTTAAAGAGGCATGAAATTTGTTAGTTTTATTCTATTCCGTTTTACTAATTAATCATTACATTCCCTGGTATAAATGATTTTACAAGGAAAAATTTTAATTTTAATAATTTTGACATAAATTTTTATAAAATTATTGAATTTAAATTATAAATATTCAAGTTAATTAATTAAATAATTAAATAATATACTAATTAATCTTGAACGTTATTAAATATAATTTTTAGTCGAATTATTATACTAAAAATTAAATATCTATTCACCTTTTTTAAATAAGCATACATTCTTTTAATAATTGATTCCAGAAAAAAAAGAATAGAATGCCCACTGTCAAACTAGATTTAATCAATAGATTTCCTCTCTGTGACCAAATTTAATGGACTTAGATTTTTGTGTACGTACTTTGAATGGTAAATATTAACACGGTGTTGGATGGAAAGAAAGAAAATTAAAGTAGAAATTAATAATGAGAGGAAAACACCATTTTCTTCTATATTTGAACATTGAGAGAAAATTTTAAAAATTATCATTTTATGAACACTAAAATTACAATTTTATCTTTAAAAATAAAAAATTATATTAGTCATTTTATATTTATATTTTTCTCTATTTTTTTTTTTTCAGTAAGGTCTAATTATAAACCCATAGTCATTGCTGTACTAATAATAAGAGTTTATAGCTTAAATTGCTAGATGCATACCCACACAAGAAGGGAAAGAAAAAAGAGAAGAAAATACCTAATTTTTTTTTTTTAATTTTATTTTGTTAGTAAAACAAAACCCAGAAAATCTTGTTTTTTAATTTGCATAAATCACTATTAGAAGGTCATGTCAGGCCTATGATGGATGCCACCCACTTCCTGCTGTCTCTTCTGATTCTTTACTGACATCAAATTACCATCACAATCCATATACAGTCTCTTACATTTGTAGATTTTAGTGAAAAAATTGTCCCTTTCTTTTTCTTTTTGCTCTTTTTTTTTATCCAAAATTCTACTTCTGTTAGTAACTCTTTCTAATTCAATAGGCACCCCTCTAGGCTCTAGCTATTTGAAGTGGTGATTGTTCTTTTTGTTTTTAAAATTTTATTTGAATTAAATCCAATCAAATTAACCTTATGAAAATATTTTCTGTTAAAATTTTATTAAAATATAGTTTAAAATGTTTTAATATTAGTGAAAGAAATTAAATAATATGCAGTCTAAAAATTATGAGAATTAAATAATATAGATAATTATAAATATATCCTAAACAATCTAAAAAGATTAAAATAAATTTAGTAATACTTTTTTTAATAAAATAATTAAATTTTTTATTTTAAAAAATTAATTGAATTTAAGTAGAATAAAATTAAATAAGTAATTTTAAAAAATATAAATACTTCATAGTAATTTACCTAATTTGTAATTGCTGTGTATAGTGTATATAACATTGGATTCTACTTTCTTAACCTCACCACAGGCTCAGCGTCCATCCGAACCAACCCAGGATTTAGGTTTAGACTTTTATTTATGAGCCCAGCGCCAATAGGCTTGATTTAGTAAAATTCATTTAATTTTTTTTTTTTTTAAACTTTGAAAACATATATTTGAGATTTATAAATTAATCAACACTATCGAATAGATTAAGCTGGGTTTTGACCTTGCAACAAAAATATTTCACCTTGAATATGTCTTTTCTCTTCGAAATAAATTATTACTATTTGAAAAAGAAAAAAAAATTCATAAATACTCTTACATAGAGGAAAGAGATTGGGTTGGGTTAAGCATACCTGGGGTGATTGATTCCATCTTCAATCCTCATTTACAGTTTAATTTCATTAAAACTGCATGAGAAATGTAAGAATCCTTCACTCAAACCTCACATTAATTGCTTCAAAACAACACTTAATAAAACAACCACACATTCAATTAATCAATTAAAACTAATTTTGGCTTCTAAAATTTCTCCTTTTTCTCTGCAACCAACCTTTCCCTTTGCTTTCTTCAAATCTCGCAAACAACTTGCAATTGATATATGAAATAAAAGCAAAAGAAATAAAAGCTTTATCGTGAACAGAAGAGACGAGACTGTTACATGAAACTAACATCGAAGAATCCAATACAATACAATACATAGGAAGCAGTGAATTAAGAAGCTGAGAAGAAACGATTAAGAGCCACTTACATTGCAAAGAACAAGAAGGATGATGAACAAAAAGCAGAAGATTAACAGAATCTGAAGTTCTCTTTTGTGGGCTGTTTCCTTTATGAAGTATTAAGAAGTTAGAAGAAAAAGGAGGGAGGGAGGGAGGGATTAGTTACATGGGTAAGAGGGAGACTTGGACTTTTCAAGTACGTAAATGTGGGTATTATATAGTGGTGCAGCTTTCTTTCTTTCTTAATCTTTTGCAGAGGAATACAAGTACGAATAGGGTTTCTTTTTTGCAGAAGTGATCTAACGTGTCTGATGAGGATGGGCGCAAGAGTAAAGAAATTAATAAAGAAGGTGGACATGTAAATCTTCTCTTTGGATTTTAGTTTATGACAATCTTTTCAAAAGATATCTAATCTGAATCTGATGATCCCTTAGTATCAGTGTGTACCTTACCCATGAAATCTGGCCCTTCCCCATATTATCACCATCTCTCTACTTCTCCAATCTGAACCCCGCACCACCAATTATTCCATTCTCCATAGATTATATAAAAGAAATCATCCAATTAAAATTAGTTGGTTACTTGTTATCATAAAATCGATAAACAAAATATTCCAAATTTCAGAATCTATCTAACCTTAATAATAAATAATTTGAATTGAATTGATTGCGATTTCCATCCCACAATAATCAAATAGTAGAAATACTTAATATATATAATAGTTAATTTAAAATTATTAAATAATTTAAATTAACAGATTTTAATATAATAGAATAATTATGTTTAGCACCGTAAAATTAAATTTCAGATGAATTTAATTATATAATTTCATGGATGAATTAGGAGATTAATTAGAAATATTTTAAATGGTTAATTTTAGTCGTATCTTACTCTCGTTTGAAAAAATGAAGTAAAATGATAGAATGCAGTTGATTGCAGGGCTATGTATTCAAAGTTTCATATTGCATTTGCAACGAAAATCTGTCCTTGCAAAAAAGACAAGCAAGGCCAGTGTAGAATTTGGCTTATTTCCGAATGCAAATGAAATTGAGAAACTATCACTTAGAAAAACCTCAGCTGCAGAATGTACGAAAAACAACACATTAGAAAGAAGAAATTACGCAATCCAATAACTAAACCAACTTCCTCATGCAAAGGAAGTACTTATGATCAAGCTGAAATTCTGTGATATAATCAGGATTTCCCTTGAGAGACAACAGAAGCCCACCAAAGGAAATAAATAACTCCCTAAACAAAAGAACATGAGAAGAAACCAATGAGAATAATTAAATAGCAGAAAATTCAAAAAAGAAAAAAAATGGGCAAGATTTGGGTTACATACGCTTTAATATCTGCTCCTGAACCTTCCTCCTGGATCTTGTACAGTTTCCCATACATGATGTATTCATACTTGTCAGCTATGGATCCTTGCTTACCCTGCACAAGGACCAATCATGTAACCACCAACAATTGCCTATCAGGTTACAAAGATTAGTATCAGACGGTTTCATTGGATTCTTTCTTCATCTTTCAACTAAAACCAGATCATGAAAGTCTTAGCTATAAAGTGACAAACCTAAGGAGACAGGCAAGACTCTCTGAAATTTTAATTTTTAAATATAGTATTAAGATTAGTCCACTCGCTCTTAAAAGAAATATTAAGAATTTAATATTTTTTACTGATCTAACTAAATGAAAATTTAATGAATTCAAATTTAATAAATTAAAATAATATTTTTATTAAATTTAATTCTAATTAAAGTATAATTAGTGTTGTACAATTACATTGAATTTAAACTTAATACTCTTCTCCTAATAAATATAAATACAGTAAATGTGGAGTCCCTAAGTGTAGATGCTCCGTCTATGTCCAGCTACAAGGCTCATATGCTTGGCAGAGGGATTATTTCTACAACTTGAAGAAAGAAAGAGAGAGAGAGAGATGATTACCTGGCCATAGTAACCACTATCACCAGTTCCATCAGCATGAAGAGTGGGAGTTATTAGCAATGCATACTTGTCTTCTTTTTTGATGGGATAGATCTCTGTATTCACATCAAGCTGCATCAACATTTCAAGCCTCTCACTTCGTCCCTCTATGCGAGAAACTACACAAAAAACACCAACCCACAAACACTTCAACACTAAGGAAACATAAAAAGAAGATGAAGTACATGAAGAAGATACCATGATCAAATCTTTTGTCGATTGCCTCAACTACAAAAATATCCTCCATCCTTTAGCAGCAACAGAAAACCTGCAACGACCGCAAGTCTAGTTCATATTCATCTGAGGAGGAAAACAAAAGGGCAGCAAATAAACAGAGCATAATTGAGATTATCGAACCCATTGCCAAAAGTTATCAATGTTCAATCAGTCAAAATTGTGGAAAAAAAGGATCAATTATTTGAGTGATCCAAGAAAAATTCGAAATTGTTTTTTCATAGGAAGAAACTGTAATCAATTTCTCCCACATTTGCGTTTATACCCATTGCTCAATCATTGAACAAAGGCATTCTCCAAAAATACAAGATTGTTAAAAGCAATAATTCAATCGAAATGAAGTCAAGCACCTGTAGCTCAATACCTCATCAAGTTAATGGCGTTTGTGAATTTTACAACTTTGATTTATTTAGCAACACGAAAGGGAAAGGAGATAAAGGAGAACCAACCTGAAGAATTTGGAACCGAAAACGCTATGTAGAAACCCTGAGAGTGGGTTTCTGTTCTATCCATTTCTTTTAAAGATTGTTTAACGATTTTTCATTTAAACTTTTGTATTTCTTTTAATTGTTAATTTTAACAATAAATTAATGATAAGACTACCAAGAAATCAGGAACAATCCACTTCACTTCAAAGGTATTATCTTTCGACCACATACATATATATATATACAACATTAAATAATTTACCTGAAACATTGGCACTAAGTAGCCGAAGTTACAGTCTTGTATCGTTGCCAATATATTATGATATCTCCATAGGAGAAAAACCAGCTAAATTATTTGTTTTGAAGGCGGAAGCCGTGGTTTATTATGATTAGGATTCCCGAAATTAAAGGATAACATCGTAAGATTAAAGCAAAATGACATTATCCAAATCAAAGTTAAGGGTTTGATCATTTGAATATACATTTCAACTCTTTATCTTATTTAGTCACGAATTAGTAATCAAAACAAAATATAATCATAATTATCTCATGCCATATAATCACCCCACACCCCACCAAAAAAAAGAAGCAAGCATGCATAATGAACTTTTTTACTTTTGGCTTGACCAATTGTCACAAAAGTTGATGTTGAGATCCGCAAACACAAAACAAAGTATCACATATAAAAGACGCTTTATTTTTCAAAAGATTTTTTCCCCATTTCTGTAGGCAGAAATTACTTACAATTGAAGATGCAAGCCTTTGACAACAAACTGCCAATTTACTATGAAAATGTCATTTCCCTGATAAAAAGCCCAAGCGAGGGAAAAAAATTGATAGAACTAGAAAAGTATCCATGACAGCAAAACTGCCCGGAGAGGCGAACAACGCACTCTTCACTTTGTCAGGAAATTAGAATCTAAAATCTTGGAATTCAAAATTATTCCAAACAGGGATAATAAAAGAAAATGAAGGGGGAAAAAATCCTCTGATCTTGTTCCTCCACTTGCAATGCAGGCAACATGGACAGTAGCAGGGAAAAAAAATTCAAAGAGAAATCTCCAGGATCCGGAACAGGCCAAACATTTATATCCAAAGATGTTCCCTCCTATATTCTCGCACAATGACAGGCACACTTGTGGGTGGAACCTGATAAAAGCACAACATAATGGAAATCAATCACAAATTAAATGAAAAATAAACAACATATGCAAGGGCAACAAATAAAATCTGAAGCATTAAGGTGATCCAGCTCCCTTTCAAGCCCATAAGAACACAGCAGAAAGCACCTCAAACAGGTAATACTAATACATCCATTGCAAATTCCACATGTGAATGCAATTTAATTGCGAAAAAGGCTCAGAATACGAATAACAGAATGGACCATACTAATAACACAAATTTTATCTAATACATCATTGTGCTTACCATGCCATAGTCTGTAATTATCATGGAAACATAATCTGAAGGCGTTGCATCATAGCTGTCATTGATAATCCATATACGAGATATTGTCAGTTGGGCAAGCTGAAAACTCTCTAAGATCATAATTAATTCTAAGAGCACTTACATCAGATTTAAAAGCTGCAGATTTTCACTATTGGCACAGCAATCCAAAAAGTTGATTTCCCCTCTGCCACCAATTTTTGAAATGGCATCTGGATCACCTGCAAGGACACATTATGATAGCAGATTATCCAGTCGGCAGTTAATTTATGAAGCACCTTAATGGAACAAGAAATGCTTACCCAGCTCATTAGAGCAGATAGAATCAAGCTGCACCCTCTCATGAAACTTATATGCTTCACAACAAACTAAGACTGGTACATGGAATGCATGGGCAACCATAGCAACACATGCAGTACCAACTCTCGAGTAAACTGTTCCATTGGACAGCACAGATGACGAACCCAAAAACACTCGAGTGACTTCATGCATGATATATGAAACAGCATTTATATGAGTGTATGTACAGCTGATACCCTTTCCCACCAACCTACGAAGTAAGAGTTGCCCTTCAAGCTTTGGACGAGAGTCCACTACCACAACACGGAATTGTTTGCCAAGCTCATGGGCATGCAGTAGTATCATTTCAACCACAGATGATGAGCAATATGTAAGAAGAACATCACCATCTCTAATTTTTGTGACTGCATGTTTAACTATCACCTTGTCGGCAAGTATGATCTTCTCATTTATGAAACGATCAATATCTGAATGGAGAGTTGCTTTTGCTTCCGACTCAGATGAAGTCAAAGGTAACTTAGCAATTCGATTCTTTAGAAACCTAATTGCATTACCCATGCTGATTGAAAGAGGCCGACATTCAATGAGAAAAGAAACATAACTTCCTATTTTTGCTGTCAAGTCTCTAACAAGAGTTTTTTCAGGTGGTGTTGAGTAGTCTTTAATAACCTCTTGGAATGCTAGAAGCATAGCAATACAGCGAGCATTGCCACCGCACAGATCTCCTGATAAATACTGCAAACCAACCTGAAAATAATAACAAAAGTTGTTAATTGGATTAGAATGATCAACTTTCTGTGCTGTGACCTGGAATAAAGGTCCTAGAACACATCCAGCAGAGTTATCTAGCTTTTGTTCATGAAAGAGATTAATCTAGCAAAAATTTTAAATCATCTTTTACTCTAAGTTTGGTTCAATTCCAATTCCTAAAATTTTGTATAATTCAATTGAATTTCATGTTTTGTGTGTTTGGTTTGAAGAGAAATTAGAATTTTTAGAATCGAATTTCATTGAATTGGTTATAACTAAAACCAATTCCTTTAAGTTTTGATGGAATTTGAAAATTCCACAAAACTTACATAATAATATTTTGTGGACTAAAATGCCTATACCAAAACTTTTTCTCTCAATTATCATTATTACTAGTTAATTAAAAAAATACCTAAAAATTAATAAATAATTAAAAAATATTAATGATTACAAAATAAATGATTAAAAATTATATTAACAAATAACTATACTTTTTTAATTTTTATATTATTTTATAAATATTAAATAAAAGTAATAGATGATACTAAACAAACAGCCGCCTACCTTAAGGCTTCAGATTCTCTTGAATTGGTTGAATGGAATGAAAATTCTCTTACACAAGAGTACATGCTGATATCAATTCTCATGTCAATTTATTTTGATTTTGTCAATATATTGTTAGTGGATTTACATGTTTATTAATTGATATTATTATTATTATGGGTCAATTATTAAGATTTTTTCCACAATAGAAAATTTTATATATATATATATATATATTTGCTTTAATCTTAAGGGTAATTTAGAAATTGAGGGCAAATAAATTTCAATTATGAAATTAAACCAAACAGAAACAATATGGAATTCAATTGAATTTTGCATTTTAAGTTATATCAAACCAAACAGTGAAATTCATTTCAAATGAATTCTATGTAAAATTCAATTGAATTCCACATAATTCTAGCCATAGAGTTGAACCAAACACTATGTTAGTTCATTTATTGAGTCACAAGCAAGCTCAAGTAGGTCATAAACAACATATAGAAAGAAGAGGACACAATTAAATCAACTTGAATTGGTCAACTCAGTCTATATGCTCATTAAAGATATTCCAAAGCAGACAAGTAGAATGCATTTCAACCAAAGTTGTTATCTACGAAGTTCAGATTGATACCTTGTAGACAGCCGGATGCATTGGATCTAGTTGGAAGAACTTTGACTCAAGATCAGGAAGCTGAGTTCCATGCTCATATTGAGGTAGATGTCTGAACAATTCAACTCTGTTTCTAGCTTCAGTTTGTTTTACAACTGCACGCTTTTTCGCCTTTTCCACGCGACTCTTGTCATCATATTGCATTCGTGGTTGAGGAACATCTTTCTTTCTATCCTTCTCTGGTGGGCGATCACTTCCCTTCTTCTCAGAAGCTGCAACTGTAACATTATCGGCCTTTTGTGAAGGAGGCTTTGCAGCTTTAGCTGATTTTGCATTTGCTGAGGACACAGCCCCAGATGCAGCAGGAGGTCCCTTGCCACCCTCAGCTAATAACCCCCAGTAATTGAAAAGCATAAACAACAACGAAAAGGTAACCATGACAGAGCATAAGAGGATATAAAAGCATATTGAAAATAAAAATCATAAACCAACAGAAATGACTCATTTTATGCATGCATGCGTGATTTAACAACATAAAAGCCAAGTCAATGAAGGCAAGTTACAACACTCTATCCTTGCATATGAAAAAAGAAAAAGTAGTCCGTTGAGGTGGTCAACAATATAAATTAGCAGTAAAAGCTCCGCTTTTTCATTTTAATCAAATTGCTGTAAGAATGTATGAATTATAACATCAGGATTTTTTGATAGTTCCCAAACGAATAAA
Source organism: Manihot esculenta (assembly GCF_001659605.2). Taxonomy (NCBI): domain Eukaryota; kingdom Viridiplantae; phylum Streptophyta; class Magnoliopsida; order Malpighiales; family Euphorbiaceae; genus Manihot; species Manihot esculenta. Next base: position 5,040,683 of record NC_035162.2, on the reverse strand, counting down.
ATAATTGTATACACCTTTTGCAGCAGCTTTTGCAGCTCGTTGAGCCTCTTGAAGGGCACGCCTTTCAGCTTTAGTGGTTTTCTCTTTCAATGACTTTGAATGTGTAGGCTGATCATTTTGAACTTCTGCCGTCACTCCAGTCTTTTCTGCAATTATCTTTTTATGGTCATTCTAATGCTACATTTGTTAGATAAATCATAAACTTCAAATAGACACATTACTAAATAATAAATCGAGCAATCAAACCAATCACTGCATTTCATCCAAATAAAGACACTTGTTTCCCGTGAGGGGTATTGAGATCTTCCTTGCATTCATGTTCAGATTACATAAAAACTCCAAAATATCCTTTTTCATCCTAGATGGCTTATATAACCAAATCTCCAAATAAATTACCATCAAGACAGTTGACAAATATGAATACTGACAGGTTTCTCTTACATCCTTCTCTGCAGTTTTCTCAAAAGCATCATTTCAAGTAATGAAATAGAAGCAACTGTTGCAGTGAGACTAAGCATAACACCACATTACAGCAATTTGAATGTAAACTAAAAGCTTGAAAAACTAAGCCAGGGCAACCCATACAAATGAATTGAGCATATCATGCCACAAAAACCAAGGAAAGCCCCATGTCAACAGAAGAAAAACTGAAAATACCAACTTCTAAACTCAAATTTCATGTGCAACTATTCCTTTAAGACGCTAAACTAGTTATATTCTTTGCAGTCAGTACTTGGTCCAGAACAGTATTTCTAATTGAAATTAGAGAAAGAGGATGAAATTTACCAATATCCCAATATTGTTCACAGGACAAATGATAGTGACTCTGACATAAATATTCGGACACTTATTAAATACAAGCCCGACCTGTCTTGAGAATTAGAAGCATATTCATAAGACCCAAATTTCATTCTCCAACTGATAATCCTAAGTTCAACACCTTTGAATTACTGAAACACAACCCGCTTGCTGATAAGCATATAGTGAGTGATACTTCACATAATTAGAAATGTAATTTATATGCATACCAGATATTCGGGGAGGTAAATTGACCACGGAAACTGTCGTCAATCCACTGGCAGGGACGCTACTCGCTGCTGGCATATCAAATCCTCCACCGGGAAAACTACTCGACGCGGCTCCAGCCCTTCCTCCCCTCCCCACCCAAGCTACGTCATCCGAGATAGAAGTATTGGCAGTAGGAGACGTAGCCGGCATGAAATCGGAGGCGTTGTAGCTGCCGACGGGGACGGAGTCTCGACGGAGAGGAGACAAGGGTGTAGAGGCGTGACGCGGAGGAGGGATCATGACTGGAGAGAGGGAGTTGGCACCGGAGGGAGAGAGGTCGGCAATTGTTGGAGGCGAAGACGAGGTATGGTCAGTCGGACCCGATTGGGATCGCTCGGGCACCGCGGCTCCGGGAGCAAAGAAGCCGACCTGGCGGACCTTCGGGTCGCTGACGGTGCGTGGTGCTCGCCGAGGGTCCATGGTGAGGACAGTTACTAGGACATGGAAAGGGAAATCAGAAAGACTATTTTGCTTTTATCGATAAAATTTGAGGGATCGAGGGATTGTGATTTTCCTTTCCCTAGAGAAGGGGGGTAATTAACTAGGGTTTAACGAACATGGAGAATAATACAGTAACCAGTGATACAGCCCATGCTACCAGCTAATATTGATAAAATATTGTGAAATTGTTTAATCTTATTTTTAATCATATTCAATTAATATAATTAATTAATTAACTATATTATTCAAAAAATAATCATTTAGTTAAAAACTTTGAATAAATCAAAATGCTAGTGGATTATTAAAAACTTAATATTAAGTTCTTTTGGCTCTAAGTCGTCCATAAATTATCCAAATTTAAATATAGATGAACTCATGAATATATTTATGTAACTGAAAATTTTTGAGCTTTTTTTTTATTAAATCTAAAAAATCACTATGCGTATACATGAGTTGAATTAATGTAAACTATTCGAGAATTATTTTTTGAACAAGCAAGAAAAAATTTTGACAAGTCAAGCTGTGAGCTGTGAGTTTTTCAGAATAGGCTAATTGAGTCTTCATGCAATTATATAACTTTTGGGTATGAACATGCAGTTGAAGCATACTTGCAAAGATAAAAACAAATTTATAAAATTTATTTTAGTTAACTTTACTACAAACTTACTTTTATTTAAAAAAATAAAAATAAATAACCGTAAAATTAAATATTGATATATATAATCACTCGGCTTCAATCTTAAAATGAATGTTTAGTCTACAACATATATGAAAAGTTCATAATCACACTAATCGAATTGTATTTATGTTGTACTCAAAAGTGTTGGTTTAAATACTGGCGCAATTTAAGTTGTCGATATTACTCTGTTTTTAACCTAAAACTATGATCTGCTAAGTCGTTAGAAAATTAAATCTTCCAACGTGAAAGAGGCAGCAGCTACTATACGATCGGCTCGCAACAGTGATAATTGAATGTCTTTACACCCTAATAAAAAAAAATGTAGATTTAAGCAATAGGCCAAAATCAAATTGTCCCATTCACATGGCATGATAAGCGGAGTCAACGTCCTCTATTGGCAATTGAGGACAAGTGAAGCACTTGTTTTTATAGGAAACTTGGGCAGACAGGTCCCTTAGAAAGTCCAAGGCGTACTTCCATCGCATGATGCATGTCAGGCGTCCTCAAAGTTTCAGATTCACGTGGATCTGCAACAAAACAACATCCCAGCCAAGACTTTAATCAGCAAAACCATGGTTCATTGCTAACAGGCTTCCAAATTAAACCAGGCACATAACTGACCAACGCAAAGACAACCTTAACCACAAGAAGTTTGGTTTGCGTTTACAATTTCAATAGGAACCACAAGTTGGCTATCCTATCAACCACCTTGCCCGCTCAAACTCTTTTTCTTTTCTTCTTCACACCCCCCCCCCCCCTTTTCTTCTCTCTCTCTCTCTTTATGTAAGAAAAGGAAAGAGAACCGGAAGAATTACATCAAACACAACCTCAGGATAAGAAACAACACGTAAGTCATGCAGAAGATTAATTTCATATCTAAACACCCAATTCTTAAGGCAATTCCAAACAAAAGCTCTTAAATCCATGAAAGAAACAAAGAGAATAAAATAAATGACCAAACTTGAAATATCTATATTATGATAAACAGCCTATCTTGATCATCTTAAGACAGTAATTAATAAGGTGCATAAAGTTTCCAACATATTCATTGACATTAAATGTAAGAGTTTCAAAATTTCAACTGCTTGTAAACATATCAATAAACAACTTCAACAAAAAAAAGAATCAAATTTCAAATAATATTCATGCAGTATTCAGGACAACTACTTACCATTCAGATAATCCTCAAAACCAAAATCATCCAACCTTCCTGTATGAGCCTCAAGGCCTAGCATTGAGGATGGTATTGGTCCTGGTGGCCTCTGAAATCTGCAAGTTTTCAAACAGATAGATCAGACAGCCTGACAAATTTAAATTTAAGAATGATAAATTACTAAACAGAATTTTTTTTTTTTTTTTTTTTTTTGGGGGGGGGGGGGGGAGAAGAAAGAATGCAACAACAATATTTAAAAGCAAAACATAAGAGATCAATCTTTTAAAATGTCAATGAGAAATTCTCATCTTTAGTCTCATAAGCACACATTTAACTTTTGTGCATTTACGAAGAACAAAGAAACCTTCTATTATCCTATAAAAGAAAAGGGACAAAGATACCTTTGAAAACCAAAACAAAAAGATGGCTTTTAGGAAGCAAGTTAGCATAAACCCTCTCATTGAACCAAAGATCCAGCCACCAAGCCATAAAGATTTCCGAATATTGTTTTGAAGCAATTTTTCAAATAAACTTGTTATGGTACCAAAGCATCGTCAATTTCCCTTCCAACTCATGGTGTCAAACATAATGCTCTCAAACAATGACAAAATTAAGCTATGCCCTTCAATAGTGATGTTCTCTTTACCATATTTGTAAAATGACGTCTAAACAAGACTTTACAATTTTTTTCCCCAAAATTAAAGCAATTACAAAATCAGCATATAATTGAATAACCTATTTCAAAAGGACTGCAAAATGTAACACCAATGACAAATATATGAAAATTACACCTCTAAATGAACCTACTCTTTTGGCAAAAAAAAATTGGTCTCTGATTAGACACATTTAACTACCACAAGATGAACATCTCTAGACATGACTTCATAATCCCATAGCTTTCCTCTTTCAGCAAAAACAAAGAGTTGCAGAAGTATTTTTCAGATGGATAGCCTTACTTGCCAGGCATGCACATCTAAACATGAATTGCTGATCCCACAAGGTTCCCATTTGGAGCCAATAAATTTGGGCCAAATCTTCCTTGTAATGAACTGACATAGCCTAATTCAACAGGACTTCAAAAGGTATGACCATGACATTTTCATTCAATAATCAACACATCATGAAGATAATTCCCAAATTAGTCCTATTTTCTTGGCAAGTTCAGATCTCTGATAAGAAAATCTAGCTGCTACAACATTAACAGCTTCAAAAATGACACCCTGATATTACACTACTCACTTTTTCCATCAATCAAGAATTGGTAAAATAAATATTACAAATATATATAATATGTGTGAGGTGTAAATAAACAGTATGCGAGTTCTTCCCAGTTACAGATTACAAAATAAGAAAAATTAATATAATTTTACAGTCTTATTTTCCGCAACAATGAAAATCAGTGAAGCTGCATGGCATCAAACCCTGTCTATCATACAACAGTATATAACTTGTTGACAGCAATTACACAACAGTTCCCAACTTTTTAGCTTGAACTTGCAGATTCGTTGCTTGTTCAATTTTTATTAGTGGGAATCATACCAGTTTCTATGTTGCCATTGGATTCCCATCTTTCCTGAATCCTTACCTATATAATCAGCTAAAAAAGTTTAAATTCTGTCCCCCTTCTAATCTAAGGATGCACATTATCCTACCTTAAACCCTAATTTAAAACAAAAAATCCCCCCACTAAGAAATGGCTAGATACTAAATATTAACCAAAAACAAGTCATTTCACGAGAAAACTCCAGGAGCGAGAACTCATACCGCGAAAGAATTTGACTGTCAAGATCCATTTTGAGTGGAAAGGCAGAGCCAAATGTGTTAGAAAGGACTTTTCTCTTCATCTGCTCTTGAGTCTTCTTCGCCTAAAACCGAAGAAAGGAACCTAAGTCCAGTTTCGATCACAAGCAAGAATAGCAAATCGAAAAAAAACATCCTTACAGACTGGTAGGCGGATTCGAGAGGGTGAGCTCCGACGAGATCGCTTTTGACGCCGTGAAGGCCGAAGCGAAGAGCGTCGTTTTGGATCCCACCGATTTCATGTGCAATTGTCTTTGGCGCTTCCATTATTCTCTTTTCTCTCCGTCTCTGTTATCTTCCTCCTCTCTATATTTATCGTCAGTGACTGGCTTTGTAGGCAAGCAAGGAATGAGTGGCTGCATACTGGCGGAGATAAATACCAGCCTCGAAAGAAACGTCGTCGTAGAGTTAAAAGGAGGACTTTAAAAAGCTGCTCATCTAAGGCGCTTCGTGTCCAAAATGAATCGATAAGTCGTTTTTACACCTACACGCTTTCAAATTTATACCAACAAGCAACGATAAGTCGTTGAATAATGGAATGTTTTTTATATATGTAAAAATACATTACAAGGTTGCAACAACCAGTAAAATTAAGCTAAAAATAATGTAAAATAAATACCTGATGGAAGATCCCATTTTGTTAACTTATCTATTATAACATTAGCTACATAATAAATTTAGAGTGAAAATAGCAAAAATTAATTAAATTTTTAAAAATAACACATAATGCGGTACTTATATTTTAAATTATCTTTTTTAAAATATCATTGTAATTTTTTTAGGTATTCTTTCCTTCTACTACTATAGACTGCTCATTCGTGTGGTTACCTTCTCCTAAGAGAAATTTTAAAAATTAATTATAATATAGCTCCGCAAAATTAATTTTTAAGTATTTTGGGAAAAATATTTTAACTTCCACACAATTTAGAGTCATCCTCTAAAATCATTTTTGAGAAAGAAATCAAAAAATAATAATTTAGAAACATTAAACCAGATCTTGATAAGAGAGAAAAATTAACTGTGACCCTCAAATAACATACCAATTCTAAAGAAATCTCGTGAAGAAAAGAATGAGATTGACTGGCCACGTTTTAAAAATCATCAAATTATTATCAACCAATGAAGGACCATGATTCAACACCCATATTACAAAGTCTGCATAAGGCTAAGTTCATCATGAAAATATTACCATAACCCCTATGGACAAATGGTGGACATAAAAGCTGCCATGCCTTAGTAAGAGATAGAACCCATGGAGAATATTGATGGGAGTCTAAAATTTTTAAAAGAAACTTACTATAAGCAGCTAATTATTTAATTTCAAGATATATAAATAACACCACCTCTGATCCAGTACAATGTATAATTGAGAGATTCAATCTGTAAAATCATTTTTACTTCAAAAAAATTCATTACATCATTAACTAAGAAAGCGAAAATGAACTAGAGTAAAATAAGACCACGAAACATCATCAACAAATCGCCTCAAACTCCACAAAAGGAGAGAACCCTAAACTCTAAATTTTTTTCATAACGAAATCGTTTTAATCAATACTGTAGATTTTCTGGAGTCCACTATTATTGGGCCACCCGGGTAGCAGAAGGTAACAGATCCTGCAGCTCCACTGAACAAGAGATTATTGTGATTAATTAATCAAAGCATTGGGTAGCCAATGAGGAACAGGCAAGCTGGACCCAACCAATAATGCAAGCTGTAAAAAATCTTCACGCCATTGTCACTGTCGAAATTCAAGGCGGCCCATGCACCGATCAAGCTTAAACAATTTTTTCTTTAAGTTTTTGTTCCTGGAACCGTCTTGTAGGCTAGCATGGCACATCGACATCGAGCTAGAGAGGCATAAGAGAATCAAACGCCCATGGAAGAATGTAAAGATCAGCCAAACATATGAACTTCAATTTACTTATGAACACTAATACAAAGCTGAAGGATGGCCCTTCAATCAAATTGGTCTAGACAAACGGCTAATCACCCATATGATATTTACATGTAATAAGATTTTCCACATGTTTTCATTCTCAGAATTACCGCACCCATATAGATATACATACATTAGTTGCATAGAAATTATTTTATTATGTTTTCTTCTATAACTTTGCACAAGACGGCCACAGTCCGATTTGCAAGTGAAACTGGATCAAAACCGTTTCCTTTTAATCTGATTCAGGTTCACATTCTTTCAAAACCGTGAAATGACAACTTTAAACTGAATCGAACCTGTGGCAGTTCCAAACTGGATTGAACTAGCTATTCGATTTAAATAAAAATGTATAAATACCGCAGCCAAAAAAATCTCGACTTCATGAATCAAGATTGGACAAATTTCCTAAAACTTGCAATCTGCAGTTGCAGAAAATAGAAAAAGATAAATGTCTAGCTATTTCCGAATACATCCTACAACAGGAGGCGGCCTCATACAAAGGCATCCCTATAAAACCATCAAAACTAGCAAAAACCCACATAATTCTTTGTACAACAGCCTTTCGGCCATCTCCGGCCATCTGTTAGCCACAGAAATGAGCGACTACGGTCAGGAAAAGAATAATAACCAAAACAAATTCCCCTTTTTTATGTGCTTCCATAATTTTACAAGTCATAATCATCATGTATGGCTCAATATTACAACAAGGTACAATTCCATTCACCTCCAACTCCGATGACGGTGCCGGTCAAACTCATAACGGTCGTATTCATAATTACTTCGATGCAAATAATCCAACCTGTAGTCATTCAACCTCTCATCATTCTCATCTTCTAATCTAGTTGAGCTACTATTCCGAGGTGACGGACGTTTATTTGATGATGAGTGCAGTGGTGAAATATGACTGGAAAAATCTTCGCTTGCCAAAGGACTCCTCCTTCCTCTGTCAGCATGAGACCTTGCAAGTGAAGGTATTGGATCTCTGTTGTCTAAATTGTGACTAGAATCATAATTACCATATCTTGGAGGGTAACTAGAAGTAGATGGACTGACTACAGGGTCAACACCTGGAGGCCCTTCATCAATGGAATCCCTAGACCCTCTCTGCTCATGGTGACGCCATCTGCTGATTGGTTCTGAAGAATGGTTTGATCTACGGAATGATCTACTCCTAAAAGGATCATAACTTGAAGGTCCAGCTGCCCAAAGTCTTTCATCAGCATTTTCTGGGATTGGTGCATTTATTCCGGGAAACAAAGCCGCCATTTTCTTTGGTGGGTCAGGGTAGTCTGTTTCAATTATTTCCCCGTCTTCCTGTTCTTCCTTGACATCCTCATCAGCAAATATTGTGATCCCCGACGGTTGATCGTCATCATCTGGTTCTGAAAAAGGAAGGGGGGTTGGGGGGAGGCGTTATTACGGCATACACCAAAACACACTTGCAATGTAAAGTGAGTAACATTGAGAAATCTGAAGCACCAGAAGCACCAACTAAACCATTGTACTAATCTAACTGTGGAGGATGACCTATGTGAGAGGCAAACATACCAAGGACAATACAACAGACTCAACAAATAATGACAGGGAAACAGTAGTAGTGCCCAGCTCCCGTTAATTATCATGTCATTTACAATTGGCAGAATACAATATCCAGGTAGGCTCAACAGATAATGACGGGGAGAGCAATTTGGCATTAGGTCCATGCCCCAAGCAAATGCAACAAGCAAAAGTAAATAAGGTCCTCAACCGCAAAATACTCCAATCACATGAAAGAGTCACGGGTAGGGCGTAGCAACAAAATGGACATATGAACTAAAAATCCCTAGATGGTATAAATAAAGGAAATAAATTTCAACAGAGGGCTTAATGCAGATGCTTGCTAGTACAAACAGTTTAAAAGCTAAATTATCCAACTGCAATATAGAAGATGATTAGGAAATTAGACAAGCAAGTGATAAGTTACCTAGATATCCTGGTGGATATCCCAATTCTCGCATTCTGTTAAGCCAAGGAGGTGGATCAAGCTCCTATAAAAAATAACAAGAAAAAGAGCAACTTTGACATGAAAATCTATCTTGAGAACACAGTTAAGCATCCTCATATGGAGTTCAAAGATCAATGCAGAAAAGAAGCTCATAAAGTTTCATCCAAGTAAGCTCTGTTCGCTTGACAAACTCAAAATAAAACATCAACTATCTGAATTTCAAGCAAAAATGAGTGACGTCCAGACCTCATGCCACCAACTGGGGCAGCCATACCTTGTATTTAGGACAGTAGAAGTGTAAAGCATGGTTCAAGCTAGAGGAACTAATTTCTGCAAATCAAGATAAACATCTTATAGAAGCCAACAAACACTGATGATAATAATCATACAAGATTGGTATCTCCTTGATTTCCTTTGTTTTACTTTACTTTGTCCCCACTTTGTCTATTCACCATTGGATTAAACTTTAACAATTATCCAATGAAAATTATTACAAATTAAGCTTTACTTTGTTAAAAATGCTATCGTAGAAACTCCAGACAAGATAGTGTTTTCTTTTCATCCCCAATTCACCAACCCTTTTTTAGGGCAGGTTGAATCAAGGGAAGCTGGGATCCCCATGGATAGTCTTGCATTGCACGCATGAGTATCACTTTTGCCAGGAGGGTGGTTCTGCTGCTGCCTGAATTCAGCAGATTTGGAATGTAGCTGCTTGCCAGCTACCATAATTCAGCCATGACCATTACCATAGCACAAAACAATATTCCTAAGCCAACATGCCTATTCTATTGATAAGTTGCTATAAACTCACAACAAATGTTTGGAATAAGATGCTGAGTTCACCAAAACAGCTTGCAGGTAAACATTATGACACAGATAACTTCAGACACTTACCATAAGCCAAAGCCCAGGTATCATTCATGCAATTGATTATAAAGCAGTGAACCAAAACCCTTGTCTTTTTTATTGATTTATTTTACAGCATGGAGTAATACATGTTAAAAAAGACTGCACATATAAGCAAATAAAAGGATTTCAGACCTCTAGATATGTCCAAAACACATAATTCACCAACCTAAAAGATACCATCAAAATCCAAATCTAACATTTTCCCACCTGATCTAAGTCTAGTCAGGTTAATTGTGGGCATCCTCAAACATTCATTTGCCTTAGATGCCCACTGTCACCTTTTAGTCCTTACATCAAGCAATCCCATATTGTTAGTATGGAGTTAAATAAGACCTCATAATGCATAAGAATAACCCACCTCCCCCACCTTATTTTAGAATTTTTGGTTATATTTGCTAACATTGAATCAGCCCTGTACTGAATGTAAGTTGCGGTCAAACAGAAGCTTTTAGAGTCTAAATCTCTAGAGAGAAAAGATACATTTGTTTTCCTTCAATGATGCAAGCTCTTACCCCAAGACCCAAAAGTTGCCTTGTTTCCGCATCCAGAGCACCTGGCTTTAAACCATCGTATTTTCCACCAGAAGAGTTCTGATAATATCGAGCTGAATTGCGAGGGCCAGCATTCTGATTCCGCTTGGACTTATGCTGTTTTCGTGCATTATTGACAGCAACATTGTCACGTGGCTTAGGGCACTCCTTGAGAGAATGGTTGTACGAACCACAGTTGAAACAACGGGCAGCCTCATCTACTATTTCCAGGCCTCTATAAAAACAGAGTCAAGATGTTAAACCCAAAGCAATCAACTTACAATAGTGAAACCAAGCAGAACATTATAAATGTGAAACAACAGAAGAACAGCAAAACGATGAAGAATAGAATTATAAATAATGGAGAAGTTGGTCTTTGCTTGGATTCTCACCAGCAAGATAGAGGTGTAAAAGAATTTATGAATAGAGTGTCATATGAGGTGATGTGATAGCCAGAGGACAAGTGGAAGGATAGCAATGCAGCAAATGGCCAATCCATTTAAGTATTAGAAAGATGTTTGTACCTAACATCTTCCCCTGCCCTCACCTTAGTAGGTTATTAGCCTCAAATTCATCCATTCAATAACAGACACTTGCCCAGTTGCCACAGGATCAATCACATTTATAGTTTATAAATTATATATTTAGAAATCATCATCCTATGGAAAGATTTTCATTATCATAGTATATATATATATTTATACACACTTAAAATTACATGACACCAAAGAGAGCCAAGCACACCTGAGGTTTACAAGTTTCTTCACAGAAAAGAATAATAAAAATCTACACAAGCAAAATGACTTTCAGAAAAGTTCCCCGTTAAATGGAAAGACGTACATATTTTCATTTTCATCATATATATTAAAGTTAAATGACACCAAATAGAGCTTAGTACACCAGAGGTTTACAAATTAAGTTTCTTCAAGGAAGAGTCAAAATAATCTGCAGAAGCAAATATTATTTACACAAAAGTTCCCAGTTATACCCAAATAATAAAAACAGTTATACAATTTCTTGCTGATAAACTTGCATGCACATATATATAGAGATATTCCATGCGATGTTCATATAATCATTGTTGTAAATGTTGATCTCTTGCATGCTAATTTATAATCATACAACAGATTCCGTTTAATTGAGAATTTGAGATTGCATGTGTATATGAATTGAGGTAAAACAAAAATGTGCTCATATGCACAAAAAGCTGAGCTAGTAATTTACCCCTCAACATTATTTCGACCATCTGTTGAAGACAACCCTAATGCAAATCCACGATCATAAAGAGGCACAAAGTCACCAACAGGCGGAATAAAGCCATTAGACTCCAGCTTCTTTGTTGGGTTCTCTATCCAGAAAGACTGCACATAAAAAACACCTTTAAGGAAGAATCATACATAATAAAACACTTGAGACTTATAAATAACTAAAATTTTGATCTTTTTTGTCAACAAAATGCAATGGTGAAAGCATTAACAAGCAGAATATCATGGCTATCATGATATAGTGAAATATGGATAGACCATTACATTTGGTTTGTAATGAGTGGGATAAAGGCAGTAATGACCACCCCAATACTTCAAATATATGTGGCCTGAGAAGGGTAAACAGAACCTTCTCAACAGGCACAGGTATATTTCAACTGCGACCTAGCCTCACCCACTTTAGGCTCATCTTTTTGCAACAAGCACAGCCCAATAAAAGAAAACACACAATATTGATTAATCAAGTTTGTGAATTCATCCCAGGCCCTATACAAACATAAAACCCAAGACCAGCCCAACTTGAAGACCAGCAATGAAAATCTGACTAAAGATGAAAATTCAATGCAATGAAAATCTGAGAGGATTCGAGTGCTAAAAATGTTACAAATACAGTGCAACTGGAAAAGATTTCTTCAGATACCACTGAGGTAAAGATATGGGCTCCATGAGATCCATGAACTTTGCGATTCAAAAAGATGGGTTACTGGTTTAGGTCATTAACAATCAGCAAGAGCTCTTTAAACTTTAGTCTTAGCAGCTTGAATATTGCACGATTATAGCAATGGTACAGAGATATGTTTACGAGCATCAAGAAAGCCACATATGTCTGACATTCAGATCTAGTCTATAAGATCCATGAAGACTACTTGAACCAAAGTTTTGGATTTGTTTAATCATCATTTCATTAGCCCTTTCATTTTTTAGAAGTAGCTTGGAGCCAATACAATTGAGAGAATCCCTCCAAATAAGGGAAATTAATTGATGAAGTATGGTAGGGCATTGCAAGTAAACTCCAAGAAGGCAAGAACCAATTTCTGCATAAATTTCAGTAACAAACAGGACGCAGGCAAGACAAGACATGTAAGTATAGATGGTTACCACTGAAGAAGATTTCTCCAAACCAACACAGAGAGCAGGAAAATATGTTTCTTCACCAGATTCTAACAGCTCATTCAAGTCCTGAAAAATTGAAAAGCAAGATTCAGAGCACAGCTAGATGCTAATAGATTGTCTACATTATATTCATCTGAATAGACTCTCCTTCAAACAAAATACTAAGGTCCTTGAATTTAGTCCAATCCATGAAACAACTCTTTCGAGTAAATTGATAATTTCATACTTAGGAATGTGCACCACCCCATTTCTTTTGAAAATTAAATAAAAATCTCTGTGGGGTAAAAGAAAGGACAGTTAACAATTCCGAACACAGCATTCTACCTTCCCAAGAAAATATAATAAATGATAGTGAGAATTCTCATCATTGTTTGATGCTGCAACCATGGTTCACTGTTTCTTTGGAATGATTTATTGATGTATGAACATAGCACGGTGTTGGCAAAATGGTTAAGGAAGTTTTGAAAGCAATAAGAGGGAGGTGCTAGAAATATAAAATTAAGAAGCAAACACTTCATGCTCATTTCCCAATATCAAATGTACTAACAATTGGCAGCCATTTGGCTGCTTTCACATGACTCTTCAGTTCACTATGTGAGAGAAAGAAAAAGTCAGAAATCATATTTCAATATGCCTCACTCTGAACACAGAACCTTCAACTAATGCAGAAAACTACAAAACACAATACTAAACAATCTTACTTGAGGTGATGAACCCTGTTGTGCATGCCACTCTGACCACTGTTGTAATAGTTCCTCTAATTTCCGTTTGCTGGCTCTGCAGCAAGTCAACGATCTTCAGAGAATTAATAAAAATCCAAGATGACTCTAATAGAACAGATCTCCTCCCCTTAACTCTAGAATGATAATAGTTGTAAACAATCTAAGGAGAAACCAAAACATACAGCTCTACTGCTCTAAATTCTTGGATTTGTCAAGTTATAATAAGTACTTCCACCCTGACCTTGTTAACGAGTTATACATAACATGCACTGAAGGTTGCTGTTCATCATATGTAATCCTTGCTCTCTTGACGCCCGATACAGCTTTGTTATCGAATTATGGAAAGCAGTAATAAGCTAAAACATAACTGCAGAAAGGGGCATTATTTGTGGATAAAATATTGCAAATTTACTTAAATAATTTGCTACTTACAACTCTGAATGCAAAGCTCCTTTGTATTGGAGTTCTATAACTAAGAAGTCCATATAAGGTTGGGTTGGAAAATATGCAAGAAACGGGCTGGAAAATATGCAAGAAACAGGCTGCAAAAATAAATAAATAAATAAAACAAAATAAAAAAGAATGTTCCACATTAAAGGAGGATACAACCACCATTCTCATGGCCATGAATAAGATTCTCATTTTGGTTATTTGGAAAATCATTCTGAGAACTCAATCGAAAGCCAAAGCTACTGAGGTTTTCGGAAACTGTTACAGTGTCAGCCACTTCAAGATTCACTTGCATGACAGGTGAATCCACCAAATCCATGTCAACTTCTGTTTCCACCAGAAACTCCCCATCTTCATTTCCAATATCCACTTGATTGGACGTCAAATTATCCTGATCTGTTGCGACTTCTTTTGTTACAGCACCAACTCCTGAATTTTCTGATCCTCTCATGCATTCTTCAGTTCCAACAACATCTTCATTGGGCCCCAAGTTCTCTGGATGTCTAGTTCCTTTTTCAGTTCCAGTATTAACTTCATTGAGCCCCAAGTTATCCTCATCTTTTGAACCTCCTTCAGCCTCATAAATCCCAGGTTGATAGTCAGCTTCACCTGAATCAGATTCGGACTTGTGAAGTTCATTATTCGCACTGCTACCAGAACTAGTGGAAGCAGGGAGGTTAATCAAATTCTCAGTTTCCATACTTCGAAAAAGTTCCTTCTCTTGTAACAAGACTACAATCAAGATGAGCAATTAACCTGCATGAGATCACTCTAATTATACAGAAAATTGACCACTATATCACCTCTAGTGAAGTAATTACAGCCACACTCAGCTTTTGCATTAAATAATATATCATACTTTGGCAGAGAAAATCAATCTCTAAAAAGTCAACACCACAAAGATAAATTGAATACACTCTACAGCTACATGCCAAAGGGGAGGAGGATGTCAGAGTTTGGACTACCAACCAACTTACAAATTCTACAACAATTAGACAACCAAAATAGCCTTTCAAATACAGAGTAAATTAACTGAAATTTGAGTTCAGTTCTCATTGCAACTCAGAATTTATAAATGCTATAACAATGACTCTCAATCATGTCTTTAACACTACAAGGAGAAGAAATTACTCTATTTCCAAAAATTTTTCTAAAAAAAGTCATATTCAGAATTGGAAGAATAGGGAAATACAAAAGGTTAAAAGCAATAATGAAGTTCATCTCAATCACGCATCCAGTGATTATAATAATCCTAAAGCTCCGTACATTTTGTGGAAAATAGGCATCTCTGGTGTTTCAGGCAGATTAAAACATAGGTCAATGAAAAACATTTTCCAACCAAACAGGAAACCAAACCCACTTTCCCATTTTTTCACTCCACAAACTCATGAAATTGAATTCCCATCCCATCTCCACGTCACCACTATTTTCCACCATCCATCAGCCATCATCAACTATATCAGTTGCCACAACAACGAAAACTCACTCTTTCTTTTACTTCCTCTCTCTCTCTATTCAATTACAAGCAGAAAAACAAGGGGTTCTTATAGACGAAATCAATTCCATGGGCTCCACTCAAATAGAATATATTTTCATCAAAAAGCATCTTCCAGACAAGTGCAAGGGAAATAAACGAGCTTAAATTGAAGTTTCTTTTGTATTTAACTAAAAGAAAACAATTTCTTCAACAACAATGCAAAACAATGTCGAAAATGAACTACTAGATAATTAAATTGTTTAAGCTCAGAAGAATAAGAAAATAAGCTAACAATTGCTTGTCTATTTACCGAGAAATGGGAAAAAAGTAGAAATTCAACCGATAAAATAACTATAATTTAAAATTGAGCTAATTTTTTCACTATTCCTTTCGGAACATAAAGGTTTTGTTTCTGTGGATTGATTTTGCTAGAAAAAAAAATCAAATAAACTCTTATAAAATCACATGTGATTTCAATTTCTTTTATTAAGTTAAAGAATATTGAACTCCTTCGCTAGAGCATTGATAGAAAATAAATTAAACAAAATGAATTCTTGCAAAATTCTTGATTTCAACCCGAGAAAAGGTTAATAAAGAAAAAAAGAGGGAGAGTAAATGGTGCAATTCCCTTGCTTTTCCCGAGCTTTCTCAACAGCCAAACAGGGGGACAAAGAAAAAGGATGCGAAATTAGGGTTTATGAAGTGAGGTTTTTACCTGAGACGAATAATCCCTCGGGCAGCCTTCACACCAGAGCCCGAATCGAGCGCTGGATCTATTGGATTTTCCCCAAGTCTCTTTATTTTGATTTTTATTCGCTTGATAGAGACGATAATCAGATGAGTCGCGGAGTAACGTAGTACATTGAAGCTATGCGCCTTTTTTTTTTTAATGAAAAAATGGTCGAAGTAAATTAGTAAATTTTCCACTTAAATAGAAAGAGGAAGTGGGAATTAAATTTACAATGCCTTCTTTTTTTATTTTCTAATATAAAATAAAATGCAGAATAATAATTAACCTGAGGCTATAAGATTTCTTTTAGCTGGAAGATAATTTTATTTAAATACTCCTTACGTGATTATAAAGGTATATTTATTTCATTTTTTTAATCTATTTTAAATTTTATGTCACTTTTTTTAGATAATAATTTAGTGATTAATTTTTTAATATACAACTATTTAATGTGCTGTAAAAAGTATAAATTATTAATTTAAATAATATATAAATTTTCTTACCCATATTAAAAAGGCAAGCATACATATTGAATTTAGAGAAAATCGTTGTCCAATTTCTATAATTTAAAAAAAATTATTAATTCATTCATATTTTTAAGTTATTTAAATAAAAATGTTTTCAATTTATAAAAGTAAATTTTTAATTGTTCTGTGAAAAATTGTTAAAAAAATTTTATTTTAATTTTAAATAAACAATATAGATATTAAATAGTCGTAATTTGCTTTGGATGGTGTATGTTTCTCTCTCGCTCTGTTATTCATCATATTAAGTGACAAGAGGTGAACCATTTCTATAAAAAGAAAGATACAATGCGATGCCTGTCGTTTGGAGAAGAAGATATATAACTATATAACTATATATATAAAATTTATTTTCGTAGCTTTTCAATTTTCCCGTTATTTTAAATAAAAAGTTAATATTTAATTACCACATCTTAGTAAAATTTAAGTCCCACTAAAAAATCTAGACGGATTGAGAGAGAGAGAGGAAACAATCTACAAGAGACTTCAGTAGCAACAGTACCAAGCGACCCTCCCTCCTATCACCATTTGCATGTCGATTCTGGACGCAAGAGGCTCGCTCAAACAATAAAGCATCATCTCCATAGCACAATAAGAGAACAATTGACGGTCAAAGTTTTGACAACTTTGTTGTTGGCATGAGTAAAATTTCAGTTAATTAACATCTTTAAAGAGAGGAAATTTATTATTAATAAATTAAAAGTTTGAGGCCTAGCAGTATATAGTTATTTTTTTTCAAATTAAAGAGGTTGGACAAACTATTTATTTGTGGTTAAATTGTAATTTCTTATTACTGATCAAGTGCATTATGCAAAATGATGTATTAAATAGATCTTAATGTTATGCACTAGTTGATGTCATCTAACATATTGATGCATTAGGTTAGAAAACTAATGCAATTTCAAATGCACCTATACAACAGAATAAAAAAAAATATTCAACATTGCGTGCTTGAAGGGTAAGGTAATCAAATCCATTCATAGCAAGGAGAAAAAAATAAATATTTATATGGGGATCCATAAAAAAACGGAACCCTTTTAGTCCCTCTCTTCTTTACAATCAATCACTTGCATTGCATAATTTTCTACATTAATTTGAGATCAAGTTTTTGGCAGAATTATCACACATAGATAAATAGAGGGGTGGTACCTGTATTAGACTCTAGTTGGTTGAAGATAAGGTCTTTCCTTTTAATATGCTTCTGCCACTTGTTTGTGTTAATTCCACCACATTCCCTTCATAGCAGAGCTCCATATCATCTGGGCATGATGCTGGACCTGATGAACTCTGGGAGCCTTGTGTACAGTTCCCGTCATCACTTGAACTGTCTACTTCTATGGGTGCTTTTGCTTTTACTTTTGCCTTTGCCTGTGCCTTTGCCGTAGCAGCTGACTGGTTGTCTTCTTGAGCATTAATCCAGCTAGAATAATCTCCTTCACTGCTGCTTTCTCCAGAAGTAGTATCACTTAATGTGTGAAAAATAGTGACACTTTCTTTCTTCGCACTTTGAAAGGAATAGCTTCTTGTCGTCTTTCCATCATGTACTGGAAGGAGAGATTTTGACTTCTGGCCATTTCCATCCCTGCCTAAACTGTAAGTTGTTGAGAGCTTTCTTTCAATTCCTTGCCTTTCTCGTACCAAATCTCCCAGTTCTTCAATAACTTCATTTGCCACTGCTTCTTCTGCTGCCTTCTGTTTCAGTTCTGTGATCGTCCTATCGAATGCCTTTTTCTTGAGTTGGAGAGATCGCTGAAACTCTACAAGGGTAAGGTATCTATACAGCGACTTTGATCTGTACATTAGATTAAGAAAAGAATTGAATTATGAATCTTACTCGCTTTTCTAGAAAATCTCCCAAACCTTGACCTTGAATCTTTTTTTTGCTCCAAAATACACAGCAGAATCGCACAAGACCACCTAGAACTACCAAAGCTATGGACTCGAATATCAGGAACAGCATAATTGTCCTCTCGTCACCTGAAAGAATGAGTAACAATGGTTTTTCATAACACTTCATTAATCATTAGTATCATTTTACTCAAGAATTATAGATCTTGCCTGTGTAGATTCTAACATGCTTGGGTGTTGCTTGTGAGCAGCTAGACAGAAGCTTCTCATCTGATAACAAATAAAAAGACCACAAACAATTCACATAATGATCATGATGAAAATTTTGCCAGGAGAGGGGAAAAAAAGAACATTTACATTTGCTACGGCACGGCAGCGCGTTGCCCGTCCCTGCATCATACCCGTAAGCCTAAAATGTGAGATCAGTCACACAGAAAGAATATATTAGTCGCTATTATATAGCTCACATATGATCTGTAATAGAACCTCACTTGAAGCAGTGATAAAAGCAAGAAGGATTCCTTCATCCAATACAAAACCCTGCAGATCACTCTGTGATAATAAGGATGAAAATTGACCTGCCAACCAACAAATGAAAGCCTTTCTGAACTTAATAAGTTATAGAATACCATAAGGGAACATCAAATTTGAGCCAAATGGAGATTGAAGGTAATTACCAGGATGCATTTCAGACCAATAGACTGACCCTGTTGCTGGAACCAGCAAGGTGAAGACTACACCTTTAGGTCTCAATGCTGAGACATAATTATATTCACCAATCACTTGACTGAACTTTCCTTCCATCTCTGCCTGAGATATATAAACTGCATAGCCAGAGCAATCAAGAAAAGGACTAACTTGGATAACATGATTCAGTACAGATGCTTTTGCAAATTTCTTCACATCCCCAGTAGGTGAGATTGAGTACAGAAATCCATCCAAAGAACCAATAGATACCCAACCTGCCATAGTGGTCGCACGGGTGCAACAAAAGATGTATTATTATTAATGTCAAGTACTCCAAAAATTCTTAAACAGTTTATCTCTAACCAAATTTACCTTTAGAATCCACAACTGGAACCAATGCAGCTGCATTCAATGGTCCAATGCTCTTCTGCCATAAAATATTGCCCGTAGAAACATCTAGTGCCAACACAAGAGCCTTGATAGGTACAGTTACATACAAATGGGCATTGTTTCCGGGTGTTGCAGTAAAATCTTTGTCAAATGAGCTTAGATCCTGGATCCAATTGAAGTGAGGGCTACGAATAGACAGAGAGTAAAGTTCCCCTGCAGTATTCGAAATCTGCAAGTGGAAAACCATATACACATAATATAACTGTAGCCTCAATAAGAAAATCCTTGATGAAGCAAATTCCGCATGACCAAAATCTTACATATATACTGCCCTCACATTGATCAATCACAGGAACTGAATTAAAATAACAATCTGTAACGTCTTTCCTGCAACCTAGACGGTAGCCAAACTGAGAAATCATAGGTCCAATACTCCATAGTAGTTGTCCTTGTCCCCCAATTAAGTACGCAAATAATCCCTGGTTCCTGAAATTGATGAATACAGATGAACTCAGCGTGCTCACCGCAAGGCCGATAATTTCACCTGCATCTTCTTGACCGAAGAAAACTTCTTTCGTGGGCAGAGAAGTTCCAAGATCAAGAAAATTTATATTCAGGACTCTGTTCTCTGCAACCAAAAAAATCTGCCAGAAACCATCACAATTCAATAATTATTGTACAATAAGCTATGATATATACTGGTTACCTTCCCTCTACCGCCATGAACAGGAGGTAGGCTTGCGTTGCAAGTGTAAGCCAAATGTAATTTCCAGGCAATGGACCCATTACTTTCAAATGCCAAAAAATTCCTCTCACAACAAGTATAAATCCTGCCATCATCTTCCCCGATGAGAGGGTTTGAAAGCCTGCAAGTGGTTCTTGTCGAAGTTGTTCGACCTAAATAAGATTTTTTTTTTAAAAAAAAGGGAGGTTTTAGGTCATAGTAGGAATCATATGAAATCCGTTACTGGGAGAATGAGTCTTAACTAACCGGGGAAATTCTGGAAACCAGTGGAGGCCAGTGCAATGGTTAGCGGCAAGAAGAGAAGCAATTGAATCGGCATTGTAGAGATTAGTTCCTAAATGAGAATTCTAGGGTTTGCTTGATCATCATTCAATTTCTAATCCGCTCTTGGTTATCCTGGAAAATGTAACCGTTACTTAACCGCTCTGTTTTTGGCGGGAACAATTTTGAGCCGTCTGCTTCTTGAATCTCGTCATCCTGACTTTTCTTTCTCTCTTTCTTTCTTTCTTTTTTTCCTATTCCTCCCGTATCCCCTCTTTTCTGTTAAAAACTATTCTGAACCTTTATTAACACCATTTATGTTTTAAAAAAAAAAAATATGTGTAGAATATTTTTAATTAAAATTGTTTTTTAAAAACATTTAATTTTATTTATTTTTTTTTAAAAAAATATGTGTAGAATATTTTTAATTAAAATTGTTTTTTAAAAACATTTAATTTTTATCGTTTAATTATACTATTAAAAAATAAATTTATGTAAAAAATTAGTGATATTAACAACATTTTTAAAATTCAGAAAATAATTTTAAAAATATTGTTTTTTAATAACAAAATATTTTTTTATCATTTAAAATATAAAAATTTAGTATTTTAATTATATAAGAATTTTAAAAATATATATGTAGATATAATATAATAAATAATTTTAAAATTACAAACATAAAATTTTATTATATAAAAAATAATATATTATTATTAAAAATAATATTTTATTATTAAAAAATAAATTTTATTATTAAAAAATAATATTATATTAAATGAGCCCATATTTAATTTTTGAGTAAAAATATAAATCCTTAATTAACTAAAAAAATTGAATTGGACTACAAAATACTTAATTAAACTTATATCCATATTATTATCATAGTACGAAAGAAAATCAAACTGTAATAATAATTAATTTCTGGGGAGAAAATAATAATTTTCAATTTCTTAATGTCAAAATAATCTTAATTTAAATGTTGAATGCAAAAGGTAAAATTTATTATATTTTAAGAGAAAATTTTAAGTTTAATTTTTGGAAATAGTATTATTGAGAGGAGTCACTACAATTTTTTGAATGATTAATATTCTATTAACTGTAAAATAGTTATAATTAGCTACTTGGTCATAAAATAAAAGAATAATTAATTTAAAATTTAATTTAATTTTCAGTTAAATGAAATTTTTAATTTTAAGCTCCATTTATTTTTCATAAAAAATATTTTTTGAGATAATTTATTTTTTATTATTTAATTTTAATTTAAAAATAAAATTTTATTAATAAATTTATATATAAAGATCCTAATAAATATTAAAAATCATAAAAAAATAATTTTATTTTTAAAGAGAAAGTTTTTTCTAGTATGACTTTTTTTATTAAAAAAATATTTTTTAAATTAAATTTTCTGAATGTAAAATATGAAAAATATTTTATTATTTTATTATAAAATATTTTTTGTGAAATAAAAAGAGGCTTAATTTAAATAACACGTACATGTGGAGACTAAAATTTTAAATAGAGAGAAATTAAGAAGTTGTTAGTAAATGTGATTATTATTTGATTTAAATTAAAAAATCGAAGGAATTGATTTAATTTAAAATTTTAGTTATTTTATATAATAAATTGGTTTGATTTAATTTTAAAATTAAAAAATTTAATTTATTTGATTTAATTTAAGAGAAATAATTTAAATAAATCAAACAGATATATTTAAATAGTCACATTTTAACTTATAACTCTCATGTTTAGCTTAGATTTTTTTGGATGACAATAGTTTTTTACTTTTTTACCTTTTAATCCTAACTATTTGTTAGTAGTTAATCTCAGTCATTGATTTTTCTAATATATGTTCGTTCTTTCCTTTCAAAAAACCCTAATCCCAATCGTCATCCATCCTTATTGCCATATTTTTTCCATATTCCTATTCCAATCGCTCCTCATTTGTTCCAGCCGCTCCCTACCATTGCGTTCGTCCGCCTGTGCTGTTCTAGTCACTGTGTTTGTCCGCTCGTGCCATTCCAACCGCTGTGTTCGTTCGCTCGTACAATTCCAGCCACTGCGTTCATTCGTCCGCCCATGTTGTCCCAGTCGTTGCGTTCGTCCGTCCGTCCATCCCAGACCCTGCGTCGGTCCGCCTATCCCCGCTGCTGCGTGGGTTTGCGTCCCTCCTCCTGGTGGTTTGCTCCGCCCGTCACAGCGGTTGCTTTTCTCCTCTACGGCGTCGGTCACAGCCGTTGCCTTTCTCCTCCACAGTGGTGACGGTGACAACGCAGATTTGCATGTTTTCTATTCTCTTTTTAATTTGTTTTGTATTTGAAATATTCATCTATATATTATTTTGTTTGAATGTGAATAATTTTAGTTTTGGTTGAAATTTTGTTCATCATTTTTGTTAATAAAAAATCTTTTTATTTTCTTCTTTTGAATGTTTGAAATTGAATTTTTTATTCAACATGAAAAAAATAACCGATTATTTAAATCTAATTGAATCTAGGGGTGTAATCCAGCCGAGCCGAGCCGAGCTTTGTAAAGCTCAAGCTCGTTTATTAAAAGAGTTTGGAAGCTCGAGTTCGAGCTCGAGCTCGACTCGAGCTCTAATATTTGATTCGAGTTCGGCTCGAGAATTAAATATTATAATCGAGCTCGATTCGAGCTCGACTCGTGAAAGGCTCGTTCGATTTAATAACGAGCCTAATTCGAGTTCGAAAAGCTCGATTAAGAAGCTCGTTAATAAAATTCGAGCTCGAATTCGGAAAGCTCGATTAAGAAACTCGTTAAAAAAGCTCGAGACCGAGCTCAAAATTAAAAAGTTTGGTTTGAGCTCAAGTTTAGGCTCGAACTCGAATTAATAATTACACTTTAATCAGTTTTTAATCATCATTAATTTAAATAATATAAAAAAAATAGTAAATAAAAAAAATTACGTAACACAATTTATAACTAAAATAACACAAATAAATATAAATTCAACAACATAATAAAATTAGATTACACACAAAGTTTAATATCAAACGAATAAAGTTGATTCCAACTTCCAACAGTTGAAACAAGCTAATATAATTTAATTATCTTTATAATCATCTTCATGCTTGTTCAATTAGTTAACTTGAATTTAACTTCAACATCCATATAACCTTAATTAATTATTATTAATAGACTTTGATAATTATTATCATCTTTTATATTGTATGCTTAATTATATACAAAAAATTTTTTATAATTATACTTTAATTTTAAAATGTATATAATTTTTACAACTCAACTCAATTTATCATGTAGTACTATAATTTTAAAGAATACTTATTATAATAATTAATATTAATTATTTGTGATTATACATTAATTTTATGGAATCTTATTATAATAATTATATATAAAAGATTTTTATAATTTAATTTTAAAGAATATTAATTATAATAATTAATCTTAGTTATTTGTAATTTTCAATACTATAATTTTCAAGTATTTATAATAGTTTAAATTTTATAACTTTATAGTTATTTTTATTTTTTTAATAATATATGAACTTGTTCATAAATTTATTTAACGAATTGGTTCACCAATTTATTTAAACAATATTACTCACGAGCCTATTTAACGAGTCTGCTCGTGAGCCTTCTCAGCGAGCAGGAGCCTAAAAACGAGCCAGCTCGCGAGCCTAAAAACGAGCCAGCTCGCGAGTCTTAACGAGCCGAATACTATGGAGCTCAAGCTCAGCTCGTTTAAGTGACGAGCCTCAAAATTGAGTTCGAACTTGGCTCGTTTAAAAAACGAGCCGAGCTCGGTCGAGCTTTTATCGAGTCGAGCCTCGAGTAGCTCACGAATAGCTTGACTCATTTACAGCCCTAATTGAATCCATTTATTTCGATACCATTTAATTTAATTTTATATATAAATTAATTCAATTTAATTATAATTTTAAATAAAAATTTAATTTTTAATTTAATTAATTTGATCACTTGAGAATATTTATTTATTATATAAGTGTGCTTGTAGGGAGAACAATATTAATATTAATTTTATTAAAAAGATGAGATAGACTCTATTATTAAATTGAAAATAATTTAATATTACTTTGTTGGATATAAAAAGTGATATTACTTAAAGAAAATATTAAAAATAGGGATAAAATATAAAAAGACATATATTATAAGAAATAAAAACACTTTCTATTAAATTATGCTATTCAGCAAAACACAAATACCATAAAATACAGAAGAATATAATAATGACTTTTAAACACTTTTGCCTCTTAATATTATGGGTGATTCTTGGATATTATAACTATATCAATAATAGCTAAACCCACGTCTGCAATAGAGCAAGGGTAGCGGATACCAATCAAGCCCTTTGATCGTTGATAACATTTTTATTCTCTGTTGAGTTGGATGACCCACATCACTTTTTCGGAGGAGGAGGTGGTGCTCGTGGCCCGCAGCGTTTGTAAATTCCGCATGGAGGTGAACCAGGAATGCAGTATCGCTTGCCTCGGCCGCAATTAAAAGGAACATTAGATCTTTTACCTGTATCTCACATGTTCAGTAATTAAAAAAGAGAGATTTACTGTTTAGTTTTTAGAAAAAATGTGAAGATTCAATTTTAAATTTAATAAAAAAAAAAAGAATAATTTGATTTTTTTGATATAATTTTAATGATAGAAAAAAAAATAAAATTTTAAAAATGCAAGAATTTAATAATGATAATATTTAAAAATTAAATAATAAATTTAAAAAAAAAAAAAAAAGACAACAAACTTGTATTTAGCATATCAGAACAATTAATTCATACAAATACTTGTCTTAAAATATTACCTGGGTCTTTTATTTCCTTCAATTCTCGAGCCACAATGAAAGAAGAAGAGAAGAAAATGTTTGCACAGAGAAGGCATACAATAATTATCATAAATCCTTTCATGATTTTGAGATTTTGATTTCTTCAATTTGTTCTCCTCCATCAGACTATCACTCTTATTTATAGCCCAACCAAATTGATTTATCAATATCTTTTTCAATTCAAATGGTTTGATTTAATACCCAATTAACCAAATATTCACTCTCTCCTATAAAAAATATACTTGTTTTATTTATTTATTTTAAATTATAACTCACTTTCATTTTTATGTGGTAAATTGTTAATTAACTTTTTAATATATCTCTTGAATATGCATTGAAAATGTAAAATTTATTAATTTTATGAATAAATTAATAATAAAACAGTATTAGTGAAGAGTATATTAAAAATGCAATATAAAATTTATTATTTTTTAATTATATTTGATTTCTAAAAAGAATATGAATGATACAAGAGAATAATTCTATCCACAGAGTTATTAGGATATTTGAGTAGACAACACTTGAGGCAAAAAACTTAAGAGGTCGACTTCCAAAGACCTAATGGTTGACTTGCTCCTACAAGTTAAAAGAGACATCACAAAAAGTAAGGTCCTTGATTATTTGATTTTATTATCATTTATCTTCATCCGACATAAATGATTTTATAAAAAAATAATTTAAATAATATTTTATAATTTTATTTTAAATAAATTTTTTTAAAAAATAATTTAATTAAATTAAATTTTTACAAAATGGAGGGATAATCACATGACATTTAAACATTGTTTTTTTTTTAAATAATTATTATTTATATAAAGAAATTGAATAATAAATACTTAATGTATAAAACTCAAAACCATTTCAATATAACTGTATATTAATTGAAATTCATACCCCTTCGAAAAAAAAAATTATATATTAATTGAAATTCATATAAATTCAATTGATATCGAATCTTGGAAATTAATAGACAGATTGCCATCATTAGTTTTGTTTTTTCTGTAGAAAAATTACATGATTATGACTCGCATCTAACTATACAAAATTTTCATTTTAAGAGTAATTTGGACTAATTATCAAAGGCCCAATTCTTGAATGTTTCGATTAAATCAATCGGACCATGCTGCCTTTGATTTGATAGTTGTGTCGATTCGTAATGACCATTATACTTCCCACACGAGATAAGAGGACAGAGCTAGATAGCATCAAAGGAGGTCCTGGTTCTTCAGCAACTCCAGAATTAAAACACAGCAGTGATGGCGATCTAAATTTATATCCACACCATATGTAAGGCGGAATTAACCCATTTATTTTTTGAAATAATGACATAATATAAAATATATTTAATATTACTGTTGTAGTCGTATGAAATTACAAATATTTTAATTCTAGATGTTTTAATTTATAAATTGATTTATCAATTTACACAGATAATGGAATACATAATTAATTTCATAAAAATATAATAGTTTTTTAAAATTGTTTCAAATTATATGCTGTTTTGCTTTTGGATATAATAAGTTATGATTATATAACTTTTTAATATGTATTGAAAATGTAAAATTAGTAGTCTCACCAATAAATTTTGATAATCTGAGATCCAATTGAATAGAGTTTTATAAGGGTTTTGTATTACTGAATAAGGCCTCAGCTTTCTGAGGAGGGGACTCCTCTTTTATACATTGTCTTGCTTGCTGGTGACGTGTAAAGGTCTCTCCAGGATTGGGCCACGCGTCTCTGCCATGCGGATTCGGAGGTACTAGGGTATCAGCCACCTGCTCCATGCGTAACGGCCTCTGATTCTCCTCGTGCGTACGTTCGAGTGGATCTGCCAGGCTGTCTGGTGAATATTACTCCGAATCCTGGGCTGGGCTGAGAGTTGGGCCGGATGCTAAGCCTGAGTGGGGAGGGTCTGCTTCGTGCGGGCCGGGCCGACTTGAGTGAGGAAGATGGGCCGAGCCCGGCCTTGAAGGTTGGATGAGCCAGGCTTGTTATGTACATCAGGTATGCGGGCCCCTACGTCGTGGGCCTTGGGCTGTAGTCAAGCCCCTGGTCTGGGGTGAAGGAATCCAGCGGTCATCAATTGCCCCTTCACCTTCTCGGCTGTTATTGCTCCAACTGCCGAGGGGGTGAATATCAAGAACTATTATGATCGCGTCTGTTCGGGTTTAAGTGCCTTAATAACATCCTTTCATCTTTCAGTCGTTGCGCAGTTTCTGAATTCTATCTGCTCTTTCCTTTTTCTGTCTTTTCTCTATTTTTCTTGTCCTCTGCCGCCTTTACTTTCTTGTCATCATTATCTGGACATCTCCTTTCTTTCCTTTTCTGTGAATATCTTTTAGAAATCTGACATCATTAGCTTAGGGTCTATTGTAGCTCTGCCCCATGCTAAGTCCTCAGGCTCCGAGTATATACCAGCGCCAGCTTTTCTTCATTCTTGGGCCTTCTGTTGAAGCGAGAAATTCTCGTTTTGTCTGTGGCAGGTCTATCCGACGCCTTCTTCAAACAGATTGCCTTGCGCCCCAGAGGTTTGCCTTGATTGTGCTCTCATCATCTTAAGGGAGAACTGTTTCTGACTTGTCCCTGTTTTGAAACTTTTGGCAGTTCCTGAGATAAAAATGGGTCAGTTCAAAATTCTTGAAAATTCAGTGTTACCTCTAAGGCGTCTGGATGGTGCATTGAAGATTCTTCGGATATGGCAGGCGAAGGGCGAGACCATTCAGCAAGCTGCTGAAACTGATTTACCCAGGTCGTCTGGCCGGCCTCCTCCTCTGCTTGTTGTCCGGGCTCCAGAGAAGTTCTGGACTGTTGAGGGGTTCGATCTTACTTTGCCTTTTTCCACAGAGAAACAGGGAATTTCCTCGATGCCCCTGTTGTCCTCTTTTGATATAAACGAGAGTGGCGCCGGCGCTCAGCTTGCTGTTCTTTTTGGTGTGAAGTACCAGTATTATTATTCCCTTTGGTGTGAAGTACCAGTATTACGTGAGACTGGGATCTGCTGCACTCAGTCAGGTCTCCAGCGATTTCTTCGAATGTGTACTTCGCGATCTCTTCGGGGCCATAGCCTCGAAGACTTATGTTTTTCATGTGTGATGCACGGCCGGCATACCATATCTGAGCTAGTTCGAATGTATCGTGCATCACACTTGGATAACCGGACGTTCGCCCAGGGGAACAGTGAGAAATGCTTATGGGAATCAACTTGTTCAGTTCCCCTGTAATAGCGAGACAGATCTTGGCCTTTTCTGAAAAACTCTCATTCCGAGCTACGAGAAGTCCTCCGAGCTGAAGACTAGAATAGTAGGGTAGGTAATAGTCGTAGATGAGGAAGTATCTGGATATGTAAATTCTTTAAGAATAGTCTTTTATCCCGTAGTGTAGGCCTTTGTAACGTGCTGTAATGTGCTTTTCTTTTAATGAAGCTCTTGTTCTGCTCTCATGCTTAAGCTGTTCTTCTTCTATTATGTGTGAAATACTTTAGATTGCTCGCCTTATCATTTTAACCAACTGAGCTCTGTCCTGCTTTTTCCCGAGCTAATCTAACCTATCTGCGAGCTCTGATGAGTTGAACTCCGGATCCACTTAGTCAACTGGGCTTCCAAGTTTTCGAACTGGACTGTCTGACCGACCTGTGAGCTCGGTCTTTACTTCGATGAATTGAGCTTTGAGTCTCCTTCATCCGATCGGGCTCTCAGGTCATGTTGTCCGAGCTGAATTGACCGACCTGAGAGTTTTGTCTTTACTTAGTGAAATGAACTCTGAGTTTCCTTTAGCTGGCCGAGCTCTCAAGTCATGCTGTCTGAGCTGGACTAATCCGACCTCTGAGCTCGGCTTTATATGAGTTGAACTCTAAGCTCTCAGCTTTGTATGACTCCGAGGTGCTTTTGGCGCCTTTTTCCGATCTTCCACCCTTTGTTTAGTAGTGGTAAATCAAATCTTATAACTTTTTAAGTGATGCGTAAGTCTGACCTTTATCATGCTCCCATTTGCTTGTACTTTTGAGTCTTTTCATGACTTGCCCCTCTGTTTCCACGGCATTGACTATAGGGATGGTAAAGTAGTAGGCTAAGTTGCTCTGACTGATGATTTGGGCCTGTATTATGTGAATGGCGAATGGGCTTTTAAATGATGGACTGTCATCGTATACTTGGCCCTTGATAGATGTAGAGAAGCCCAGCGATCATCCTTTTGCCCCTTTACCGTCTGGCCGGTGATTTTCTAACCGTTCGAGAGGGTAAACTTCGAGAACAATTAATGATCGCGCCGCTCCAAGACAAAACTGTTCAGTATCAGCGCTTTGCCTCATAATAGCCTTTCTTTCTTTCTTTTCGAATTCTTTCTGTCTTTTGAAGAACTAGCTCTTGGTTGCTCTCTGTCTTCCTGCAATTCCTTCTACGTCTCTTTTTTCATCCCATCGTGTTCTCAGGTACGCTTCCTTGTTCTTCCATGGCAAGTTTAAAGCTTCCTGATGTTTTTGACCTTGAGTCGCATATTACCCCTTCCAACATAGCTAATCACATTTCTCGGAGGCTTTTAGACACTCCGTTGTATCTTATTCGAGCACCTCTTCCGAATGAGAGGATAGTTCTTCCTTACCCTTGCCCACTTGGTTTAGTGGATCCCCAAGGGGTTCGTAGCATAGTGTTTTTCCTGAAGCAGAGAGAATTTGGTCTACCGCTTCCTTTTACCCCTTTCTTTGTTGAGGTGTTTGAATACTTTGGGGTAACTCCTCGAATGTTATCCCCGAATTCCATTTTGTTCATGTCCTGTTTCGAGTCTATCTGTCTGGGTTGGGGTTTCGCCCCTACGGCCTGTCTGTTTGTCACTTTTTTCCGCCTGGTTAGGGCGAAGCAAAACTTCTATTACTTTTCCCCCCGTAATGGGCTGTCTCTTCTTACGGGCTACAAGGATTCTATAAAGGGATGGGTAGAGAATTTCCTTGTGGCGGAGTTGAAATTAGGGTCCTGCCGATCATGGGATGTGGACCTAAGGTGGGGGGAGATCTTTCCTGGTTGCAACGATCTGCCCGAATTGAGTCTCATTGAGCAGGTCGGGCTGCTTCGACTGACTTCCGTTGAGAGGAAGTATGATGTCGAGAAGTGTATGTTTGCGTCCAACCTTGGGGATATCCGGGACACGGGTATAGTGCTTTGTCCGGCTATTCTGTTTCTTCTTTGCTCATGATATCAGGAAGTATGATGATTCTTTATAACCTCTGGTTTCTTGCAGCTTCTGAGGTTAGGATGGAGGGCATCAAATTCCCCAAGAATTTTGACCTGTCTCGGGAGAACATGCATGCCATTTTTGACGCCTTTGGGGATGGGCGTTCTGTAACTGAGATTGTTGCAGAGCTGGCTCAGGCCGCTTCCTCCAAGAAGATCAGCCGACCTCCCGTCAAAGCCTCTTCTCGAACTTCCAAGCCGAGCTCTCGCAGCACCAAATCAGCTCGGTCATCTAGCCATGGTGGGTCGAGCTCGACCTCGACGCCTGCTGAAGGGTTTAAATCCATTCCAGCCTCCTTAGAGGTCGTGAGGGAAGCTTCCCTAGCTGTTGTGGAGCAGACTCCAGCTACTGAACAAGTGGGGCAGGGTGCCGTTCATTCTACTGAGGAGGTGTTAGGGGGGAAATTTAAGTCCCCTGTTGAAGATAAGGAGATTTCTAGGACAGGGATGGAGATCGTCCTCCTGGAGGATCAAAGCCCAGAGGTTTCTGGTGAAGGTGCCCCTGCCCCTGTGAGGACTGAGCCTGAGGGATCTGAGGGTGTCCCCTCAAAGACTGGGGGCAAGCGTCCGACCCCTTCTGGAACGCCTGTCCCATCTCCTGCTCGGAAAAAATCCCGGACTGCTGTGGGTCCTTCCCCACCTCTTCCTCCCATTGGGAAAGGGAAGGGTGTGTCTACTGTTCCTTCGTCGTCCCCTACTGACAACATTCTGGACCTGTCAAGCATTTCCTCGGAGTCTCCGGCCTCCGCTGTTGCCGCACTTCTCCGGGAACGGATGTTCGGCGGGATAACAGAGGCTTCGGATCCTCGTCTTCTGGCCCTGACTGGTCACTTGGCCAGTTCTACCAAGGAGCAGGTGTCCTTCCAATCTCGCTCTCGTGAGGAGCTCGGATCCACGATTGGAGAAATGCTGCTGATGGTAAGTTATTTTTTCACCTTTCTTTGAGTTTGCTAAAATTGCTTTTCTTGACAATTGTTCTTCCGTACTAGGTGTTAGGCCTGGTTATGGAGGTGGATGCCCGTGATCTCTCTCTCCGGGAGTCCGTGGACCGCCGGATCGAGGAAGCGCATCGTGATGAGAACCTGACTGCCACCAGCGACGCGAGGGGCCACCTGGCAGCCGCCCGGGAGCAGATCCAGTCTCTCCGAGTGGAGTTGCATTCTGCCCTGGAGGCCTCTAAAAGAGCTGAGGACAAAGCAGTTGAGGCGGCAGAGCATAGCAAATCCCTGGAGTCAGAGCTATCTCGTACTCGCAGAGTTCTCCAGGAGTCTGATGAGAGGGCAGCTGAAGTGGAAACTCGTTGTGTAGAGGTTGTAAAACAGCTGTCCTCTATGACGACGGCCCTTCAGGAGAGGGATGAGGCTGTAAGCCAAAGGGCTGAGGTCCAGCGCCAACATGAGGCCTTAAAGGCTGATTTTGAGGGGCTTCAAGCTCACCTGAGTGGGGTGAAGGCTCAGAAGGAAAGTGCCCTAGCCCGGGTGGAGGTCCTTGAGCAGGAATTGGGCAAAAGTTCTGATCGTATCAAAAATCTGGCTTCATCGGCTGAAGAGTTCAACCTTCGCCAACAACAGCTGAAGAATGAAGTCGGGGCTTTGGAACGTAAATGTTTAGCCCTGCTTGAGGTGGTAAAGTATGCGGAAGGGAAGGCTCAGCTGAAGCGTGAACAGTATATAGCGGAGTATCAGGAGTCTGATGAGCTGAAGGTTAAAATTGATCAGGCCTGTGAAGCTCATCTTCAGGACTACAAAGACTCTTCTGAGTTTA
The DNA here is from genome assembly GCF_001659605.2 of Manihot esculenta. Taxonomy (NCBI): domain Eukaryota; kingdom Viridiplantae; phylum Streptophyta; class Magnoliopsida; order Malpighiales; family Euphorbiaceae; genus Manihot; species Manihot esculenta. The sequence continues at coordinate 5,008,149 of NC_035162.2, read as the reverse complement.
AGGAATTTGTGGCTGAGGCTTGTGAAGAACACCTTGATGAGTATAAAGCTTCTGGTGAGATGAAAAAGGCTATTCTTGATAAGGCCTACCGTATGTATGTAACTGGCTACAATCGCGGTTTAAGAGAAGCTAGGCAGGCTCCTGATATTCCTTTGGCCGAGCTTCGTAGGCGCGAAGTGGACTCAGATGGCGAGTCAGTGCTATACGGGGAGGATGATTTCCCTTTGCCCCGAGGAGATTCTCGGAGGAACATAGACCGGCCAGCTGAGTCTTCGTCAGAGGAGTCTGAGGTAGGGTCGGAGGAAGATGATCTTGATTCTGAGAAGGACGGCCTCCATCTTAGGTCAGAAGTTGCCCCTACTATTAATGTTGAGAGCTCTGGCCCCAGGGACACCAAGCTTCCTTCGGGGGTGGCTGTAAATAGAGATAATGCGGGCGAGGGCGTTCTTGCTGATGTAAGTCCTTTAAGGACTATCTATCCTTCTTCTTCGCCGGAGAAATAAATTGTAATAGTTATTAATGAAATATTATTTTCCTTCTTGTTTTTCATATTTCTTGACATTTATCTCTACTCTTCGTACTTGTGATGTAAACTACATCTTTTCATTCAGAAGCTCTGAATTAAGCTTAAGTTGCGAGCTCAGCGCTTAGCTGATAATCTGAGAGATCAAGTCTCGTACCTTTTTAATGACAACTATCATGTCAGTTTTTGGCTTTTAGTCCTGCTTTCTTTGTTGTAATTTCGCATAGTTGTTTCAGATAAACTGATTTAGGCTGTAATATAGGCTTTGATTATAGCCTTTTTATCCTCCTAAGGATGTCGTCATTTATGAGTCCTGCTATGGAGAGAGCTCGGCCTTTCTCTTTGGCCTTTGTACCTTGATCCCTTAAGGATATGAGCCAACCCGAGCTGAGAGCTCGGTCTTGGGTTTTTGTGGACATCGGTCCGGGCTGGGAGCTCGACCTTGAGTATTGTAAGGATATAAGTCCGTTCGAGCTGGGAGCTCGGCATTTTTTTTTTTTTTTTTTCAGGAGATCTTACGGGATCCTGTTTTTCTTTGAATTTCCGGGACGACCTCGGGGCCTCGCCGGTAGTTTTTGTTTCCAGGAGATCTTACGGGATCCTGTTTTTTCTTTGAATTTCCGGGACGACCTCGGGGCCTCGCCGGTAGTTTTTGTTTCCAGGAGATCTTATGGGATCCTGTTTTTCTTTGAATTTCCGGGACGACCTCGGGGCCTCGCCGGTAGTTTTTGTTTCCAGGAGATCTTACGGGATCCTGTTTTTTCTTTGAATTTCCGGGACGACCTCGGGGCCTCGCCGGTAGTTTTTGTTTCCAGGAGATCTTACGGGATCCTGTTTTTTCTTTGAATTTCCGGGACGACCTCGGGGCCTCGCCGGTAGTTTTTGTTTCCAGGAGATCTTACGGGATCCTGTTTTTTCTTTGAATTTCCGGGACGACCTCGGGGCCTCGCCGGTAGTTTTTGTTTCCAGGAGATCTTACGGGATCCTGTTTTTTCTTTGAATTTCCGGGACGACCTCGGGGCCTCGCCGGTAGTTTTTGTTTCCAGGAGATCTTACGGGATCCTGTTTTTTCTTTGAATTTCCGGGACGACCTCGGGGCCTCGCCGGTAGTTTTTGTTTCCAGGAGATCTTACGGGATCCTGTTTTTTCTTTGAATTTCCAGGACGACCTCGGGGCCTCGCCGGTAGTTTTTTTTGTCTCCAGGAGATCTTATGGGATCCTGTTTTTCTTTGAATTTCCGGGACGACCTCGGGGCCTCGCCGGTAGTTTTTTGTCTCCAGGATATCTTACGGGATCCTGTTTTTCTTTGAATTTCCGGGACGACCTCGGGGCCTCGCCGGTAGTTTTTACAAAATTCAGGCTCATTGGCCTTACTGTCGCTTCGTCATCTCAGCTGGTTTTTGTGCCTAACTGAGGTCTTGTTTGCGAGGGATCTTTCTGAGCCCTGTTCTTTTCCTTATCATGAAAAATGTTTTTTCACACAGATAATCATATTGTATAAACAATTTTCATTTATTCACATTTGTCAAAATACGATGTTTTGTCTTTACAAATATTTCAAGGAAAATACCTTTTTAAGTGCTGGATGTTCCAAGCATGGGGCTCGGGGTTTCCTTGCATATATTCAATTCGGTATACCCCGGGCTTAACCACTTTTGTCACCTTGAATGGACCTTCCCAGGTCGGTGCTAGTTTGCCTGCGGCTGCTCTTTTTCCAGTAGCTTCCAGGTTTCTTAAAGTCAGGTCTCCCACCTTTAAGCTTCTTTCTCTGACCTTTTGATTGTAATATTTTGCCGCTTGTTGTTGATAAGCAGCAGTTCGGACTTGGGCTTCTTCCCTAACTTCTTCAAGAGCATCTAGGCTACTCCTTAATTTGTCCCCATTAGCGTTTTCACTAACGAATTGAACTCGATGAGTGGGGATCTGCAATTCAATTGGGACTACAGCCTCTGTGCCATAAGCAAGTGCAAATGGGGTTTCTTGAGTGGGCGCTCTGGGAGTGGTTCGGAGTGCCCATAGAGTGCTATTGAGTTCTTCTGCCCAATTCTCCTTTGCGCCATCCAGCCGTTTCTTTAATCCTTGAAGGATAGCTCTGTTAGTGACTTCTGTTTGACCATTAGTCTGAGGATGAGCCACGGAGGAGAATTTATGCCATATGCCCATGTTCGTCGTGAAGGCTCTGAAAGTGCTGCAGTCAAATTGTCTGCCGTTGTCTGAGATAAGTACTCTTGGTATGCCAAATCTGCAGATGATATGTCCCCATACGAAATCTATCATCTTACGAGCTGTGATTGTGGCTATTGCTTCTGCCTCTGGCCATTTCGAGAAATATTCCACAGCCACCACTACGAATTTCCTTTGCCCCGTAGTCTTGGGGAAAGGTCCCAGGATGTCAATTCCTCATTGTGAGAAAGGCCATGGACTGGATATGCTTGCTTGAGGAGTGGCAGGGGTCCTGATGGCATTAGCAAATCTCTGACATACGTCACACCTCCGGACAAACTCTTCTGCTTCTTTTTTAACAGTGGGCCAGTAGTATCCTTGCCTGAATATTTTATTGGCTAATGTCCCTGCTCCCTCGTGAGCTCCACATAGGCCTCTATGTATTTCCTCCATTACCTTTGCAGCTTCTTCCGGACTCACACATCGGAGCCATGGGCTGGATTTCCCTTTTCTGTATAAAGTTCCCCTTATTACTTGGTAATTGGCAGCTCGAGCTGCTATCTTTTTTGCTTCAACTTTATCTTCGGGGAGTTCGCCCTTCTCCAAGTATTTCAAGTATGGAGTCATCCAAGTTGGGCTCTGCTCCACCTGTAGTACCGTATATATTTTTTTGAAAGCAGGTGTGCTGACATGCTGTATGTAGACTTCATCAGGGAGCTGGTCTAACTCTTCTTTGGTCAGCCGACTAAGCAGGTCTGCCTCCTCATTTTCATCTCGAGGTATCCTCTGAAATCTCGTAAATACTCCTCGGCGCGTGAGGTCGGCTTCCACAGCTTTTACTTTATCAAGGTAACTCTGCATGATGGGATCTCTGGCCTGATATATTCCCGTCACCTGGTTGATCATCAGCTGAGAGTCACTATTTACTTCGAGGTCGGTTACCCCTATTTCCAAAGCTACCAACATTCCGTTCACCAAGGCTTCATATTCGGCCACATTATTAGAAGCTTTGAATTCTACCCGTAAGGCATAACATACTTTAAAGCCCTCCGGCCCCTTAAGTATTATCCCAGCGCCACTGCCCTCAGAGCCTGATGCTCCGTCTACATATAGCTTCCAGCTGGACTCTTGGAAAAGCTCTCCCTCTCCTTCTTTTCTTGGTATCTCCGAAGATGATCCTTCCTTTTCCTCGTTGAATGAGCATTCTGCTATGAAATCAGCCAGCGCTTGAGATTTTATAGCTGTCCAAGGTCGGTACTCCAGACAGTAAGGGCTGATTTCCACGGACCATGCTAACATCCGTCCTGAAGTTTCCGGCCTACGTAGGATCTTTTTTAACGGTTGGTCCGTCATCACAACTCCTTGGTGGCCTTCCAGATAAACTTTGAATTTTCGGACTGCTAACAACAAGGCATACGCCAATTTTTCAATGTTCGAGTATCTGACCTCAGTGTCTCGGAGTACCTTGCTGACGTAGAAAACAGGTTTTTGCTCCCCTTCTTCCACTCTTACTAGTACTGCGCTGACTGCTTGCTCTGAGGCTGCCAAGTATACCAAGAGTTCTTCCCCTTTTACGGGGCTGCTGAGCACGTGAGGTGAGCTGAGGTATTCCTTAAGCTCTGTGAAGGCTTTTTGGCAGTCTTCTGTCCATTCAAAATTCGGGACCTTTCTCAATTTTTTGAAGAATGGCAAACACTTTTCTGCCGACCTTGACATAAATCGATGAAGCGCCACTACTCTCCCGGTTAATCTCTGGACGTCCCTTACACAGGTCGGCTCTGGCATATTCAATATGGCTTCCACTTTCTCCGGATTGGGCTCAATGCCTTTTCCACTCACCATATACCCCAAGAATTTTCCTCCCCTGATGAAGAAAGCGCACTTTGCTGGATTCAGCTTCATCCTGTATTGATCTAACACCCCAAATATCTTCCTTAAATCCATTATATGTTGTTGAAAAGTTGAACTTTTAACCACCATGTCATCCACATACACTTCTACATTCCTGCCGATCTGATTTTTAAAGATTTTATTCATTAATCGTTGGTAAGTTGCCCCGGCGTTTCTCAATCCGAAGGGCATAGCTCTGTAGTAGTAAGTCCCGTCTTCAGTTATAAATGAGGTCTTCTCTTCATCCGTTTTTTCCATTGGGATTTGGTGGTAACCAGACATGGCATCCAAAGAAGACATATAATCAAAACCAGCCGTTGAGTCGACCATCTTATTAATATCGGGGAGGGGGTAACAATCTTTAGGGCAGGCCTTATTCAGGTCGGTAAAATCTATACACATCCTGTATTTGCCATTGGCTTTTTTGACTAACACAGGATTCGCCAACCACTGCGGGTACATAACCTCCCTAATAAAGCCTGCCTCTTCTAGCTTCTGCACCTCTTCCTGGGTAGCCTGCTGCTTTTCTCTTCCCACTACTCTCTTCTTTTGCTTTACTGGTCTAGCCTCGGGGAGGACATTCAATTGGTGTGTCATCACTTTGGGGTCGATTCCCGGCATGTCTGAGGGCTTCCATGCGAAGGTCGGTGAGTGACTTCGGATCAGGGCCATGGCTTCACCTTTTTGCTCTTTGGTGAGGCCAGCATTGAGACTGAAGACCTTACTCGTTTCTTCTTCTGATAGGGAGAAAGTCTCCAGCTCTCCAATGGGCTCTGTCCGGGCTTCCTTTGTCTCATCCCTGACCTCCAAAACTTCCGAATCAAGCGCTTCTCTGGTTGAGTTCGGTTCCGTCACTGTGGCCAAGTATACTGCCCTTGCTTCCTCCTGGCTTCCCCGGACCATTCCCACTCCTCCTTCCGTTGGGAACTTGAGTGCCAGATACCTGATGCTAGTGACAGCTTCGAAACTGAACAATGCCGGCCTCCCCAAAATCGCATTGTAGCTCAGTGGGAGTTTGACCACCAAGAACACCTCATAATGGGTGCGAGCTTTGGGTGCTTCTCCCAAGGTAAGGGCCAGCTTCACCTTCCCTTCTACAAGTACCGGTGCTCCTCCGATCCCTTTGATGGGTGACTGGTCCCGAACCAGCTGTTCCTCTGGTATTCCCATCTGCTGGAAAACCCGATACGGCAATAAGTTGACCTTACTCCCGTCATCCACCAGAACCTTCTTCACCCGAAAATTATGAATGACTGCTTCAATGACAAGCGCGTCATCATGGGGCATCTGAATGCCCTGTGCATCCTCCGAAGAGAAAGCGATGGTCATGGGAGAGTGTTCAACGATCTGCATCACCTCGCCATTGCTGGTCTCCCCTTCCCGGTTTCTCTTCTTTCCTCGACGGTTCATCCGTCCTCCAGTTCCTCCAACAATCATATTAATGGTCCCACTGGACCCATCATTCACTGGTCCAGCGCCAGTTCTCCTGGGCATCTGGGCTGCCGGACCGGGTTGAGGCCTCTGCCCCTCCGGTTTCTTCACAAAATTTTTGAGATGCCCCCTTTTTATCAATCTTTCAATCTCCGCGATTAACTGAAAACAGTTATTTGTATCGTGGCCATGCGTCCGGTGGTAATGACAGTACTTGTCAGGATTCCTCTGATCTGCTTCTGACTTCAAAGGTTTGGGCCACTGGAGAAACTCCTTATCCTGGACAGCCATGAGCACCTCGGCTCTGGACGCATTTAATGGGGTCAGCTTCTCCGGGACCCAAGGAGGGAGCACTCGTGATTCATGAGCCCTGGGAGGAGGGGGAGGCCTTTGATCCCTTCTTTCCCAGGCCTGCTTGTACGGCTCAGGCCTCTTTCCATGCTTCTTCTCGTGTTTCTCCGGTCTCCCCTCCTCCGGGGCTTTCTCTTTTCCTTCCCCCCCTTTGGCAAATCTACTCGTTACTAAGGCGTCGTCCTGCCTTATATACTTTTCCGCCCTCTTCATCAACTCGGCCAGTGAGGTCGGAGGTTTCCTGCTCAGAGAACCAAAGAACTCGGCAGAGGTTGTTCCCTTTTGCATGGCCTCTACCGCCCTTCCTTCGTCAAGCTCGGGAATCTGCAGGGCCTCCGTATTGAAACGGGCGACATACTCTCTGAGGGATTCACCAACTTTTTGTCTCACTGTTTCCAGATAGCTCGTCTTCCTATCTGCTGGCACCCCGGCTACGAACCGGCTAATGAAACGGGTGGCCAGATCTCCGAAACTTTTAATGCTTCCGGCTTCCAGGCTGTTGAACCATGCCCTCGCTGGCCCCGAGAGCGTTGTTGGGAACACCTTGCACATCAGAGCATCTGACAGAGTTTGCAACTCCATGAAGGTCTTATAGTTCATGACATGCTCTCTCGGGTTACCAGCTCCATTATAGGCCGCCATCGGCGGCATCATAAACTTTTTGGGAACGATCTCCTGCTGCATTAACTTTGAGAAAGGAGAAGAAGTAGGCAATGAGGTTTGACTCTGATCTTTCTTACCTAGCTCGGCTAGGAGCTGCTCCTTCAACCTTTTCAGCCTTTGGTTCATTTTCTCGTCTTCCGGGCTGGATCTTTTGCCCAAACTGCATTCTTCCTCCTCTGTTTCAGTTCCCGTTTCTCTGGTTGTTTCGGCAGAATAGTCGTTCACCTCTTCATTTTCTATCAACTCTCTTGCCCTTCGCCCATGAATTCGGGCCTCCGGTTCTTCCTCTTCTCTAGCATCGTGGTTATTAGTTCGGAGGCGGGCATAGGTAGGTTGGGGTTCATCGGTTCTGGGTTCCTCCACTACTGGGAGTGCGTTTACTGGGGTGCTAAGTCCCCTTTGTTGCATTATCTGGCCCAACCAGTGAGCAGTGGTTTGTAGCTGGAGAGCCATGGTTTGAATGTCTTGGTTAGACAGGGTCATGGTGGGAGTATTCCCTGCCAGGCTTGGCGAGGGATTAAGAGAAATAGGTGTTTGGTTATTCAACGTTGTAGGGCTAGAAAAGGAGAACTGCTGCCCATCTTGGGCAGAGCTCAGGTCATTTGGAATATTAAGGTTACTGTCTTGGTGGTTTGCCATCGTGGATCTCAGTGGGTTTTGAAAGTGAAAACTCCGGTGATGAAAAGATCTCCTTCATTTCCCACAGACGGCGCCAATTGATGATCTGAGATCCAATTGAATAGGGTTTTACAAGGGTTTTGTATTACTGAATAAGGCCTCAGCTTTCTGAGGAGGGGACTCCTCTTTTATACATTGTCTTGCTTGCTGGTGACGTGTAAAGGTCTCTCCAGGATTGGGCCACGCGTCTCTGCCATGCGGATTCGGAGGTACTAGGGTATCAGCCGCCTGCTCCATGCGTAACGGCCTCTGATTCTCCTCGTGCGTACGTTCGAGCGGATCTGCCAGGCTGTCTGGTGAATATTACTCCGAATCCTGGGCTGGGCTGAGAGTTGGGCCGGATGCTAAGCCTGAGTGGGGAGGGTCTGCTTCGTGCGGGCCGGGCCGACTTGAGTGAGGAAGATGGGCTGAGCCCGGCCTTGAAGGTTGGATGAGCCAGGCTTGTTATGTACATCAGGTATGCGGGCCCCTACATCGTGGGTCTTGGGCTGTGGTCAAGCCCCTGGTCTGGGGTGAAGGAATCCAGCGGTCATCAAATTTAATGAATAATGTACTGGAAATATAATATAAAATTTATTATTTTTAATTATATTGATTTTATTTTTTAAATTACTTAAAGAAAACAGGGTTATTATTTTAAAAAATACAGAAAATAAAATTTAAAAGAAATCAGTTATTAATTTGATTATTTTTAAAAAATTTTGAATAGTAAGCTATCATGGCAACCAACGCAAATTTGAAAATTAAAAGAGGAATTTTAGCCGCAAAGTTATTAAGATATTTAACTAGACTACACTTGGGGCCAAAGACTTAATTTTTTTGTTTTTATTATCATAAAATGACATGACATTAACTATATTTACATTTATATCCCTTGCGCATGGTTGATGTATTGCAAATGTTTTAAAATATGCTTTCACCTAAGGGTGTAATCGAGCCGTGCCGAGCCGAACTTTGTAAAGCTCAAGCTCGTTTATTAAAAAAGTTTGGAAGCTCGAACTCTAATATTTGATTCGAACTCGGCTCGAGAATTAAATATTATAATCGAGCTCGATTCGAGCTCGACTCGTGAAAGGCTCGTTCGATTTAATAATGAGCCTAATTCGAGTTCGAACTCGAAAAACTCGATTAAGAAGCTCGTTAATAAAATTCGAGCTCGAACTCGAACTCGGAAAACTCAATTAAGAAACTCGTTAAAAAAGTTCGAGACCGAACTCAAAATTAAAAAGTTTGGTTTGAGCTCAAGTTCAGGCTCGAGCTCGAATTAATAATTATACTTTAATCAGTTTTTAATCATCATTAATTTAAATAATATAAGAAAAAGAGAATGTACATAAAAAAAATTACGTAACACAATTTATAACTAAAATAACACAAATAAATATAAATTCAACAACATAATAAAATTAGATTACACACAAAATTTAATATCAAACGAATAAAGTTGATTCCAACTTCCAACAGTTGAAACAAGCTAATATAATTTAATTATCTTCATAATCATCTTCATGCTTATTCAATTAGTTAACTTGAATTTCAACTTCAACATCCATATAACCTTAATTAATTATTATTAATATACTTTGATAATTATTATCATCTTTTATATTGTATGCTTAATTATATATAAATTTTTTTTTATAATTATACTTTAATTTTAAAATGTATATAATTTTTACAACTCAATTTATCATGTAGTACTATAATTTTAAAGAATACTTATTATAATAATTAATATTAATTATTTATGATTATACATTAATTTTATGGAATCTTATTATAATAATTATATATAAAAAATGTTTATAATTTAATTTTAAAGAATATTAATTATAATAGTTAATCTTAATTATTTGTAATTTTCAATACTATAATTTTCAAGTATTTATAATAGTTTAAATTTTATAACTTTATAGTTATTTTTATTTTTTTAATAATATATGAACTTGTTCATAAATTTATTTAACGAATTGGTTCACCAATTTATTTAAACAATATTACTCACGAGCCTATTTAACGAGCCTGCTCGTGAGCCTTCTCAACAAGCCTGCTCACGAGCCTTCTCAACGAGCCAGCTCGCGAGCCTTAACGAGCCGAATACTATGGAGCTCAAGTTCAGCTCGTTTAAGTGACGAGCCTCAAAATTGAGCTCGAGCTTTTATCGAGTCGAGTCTCGAGTAGCTCACGAATAGCTTGGCTCATTTACAACCCTACTTTCATCCTCCTATAATTTTTATTTATTTTATTTTTTATATATATTAAAAATATAATTTTTTTATTAATTTTATAATTATATTCCTTTTAAATATATTAAATTTTATTAGATATTAAAAAATAATTTATAAAATTTATTAAAAATAAAATAAAAGAAGATTATAATAGTAATGTTATGAGATTTAGAAAAAAAAGAGTTTATAAATGTGTGTGTAACCTTAGTATGAGGGATCACATATTCTCTCTTTATTTTTTTGTCCTCTAGTGATGCATAACTGTTATCCTGTTACAGTATCACTTGTCCCTATCACACAGATCTATACGTACGTACGTACCATCGTACCCATCTCTGTCAGGCGGCCATTTAATTCCTCTCCGGCACGCATGTTAATAGGGCCGCGAGGTAGCTGGGTCTGCTCTCCTGCCTTTCGTCACGTCACCGAGCTAAGCTCTCCTCTGATGCATCCAAGTCTAGAGTCAGCCCGGCCTGCTTTGGTCACGGGCTGGATGGTGCGATGATGGGTCGGCCTGCTCAGTGAAGTTTATTGGGCTTTGGACATTTTTCCTCAGATCGGGTGTTAGAAGCCCAACGGTCATAAAGTGCACCTTTACTTCCTCAATAATTATTCCATAATTAATGATGAGGTAAATCCCTAGGTCCCCATTATGACTGTGCGGCCCTAGGGAGCTTCTGTAAAAAACGTCCCTTCTTCACTTTTACTCTTTTCAAATTCACATCCTCCATTTCTCTTCAGACTCTTCTTCTCGCTCTGTTTCCTGTACTATGTCTTTCTCACCTTCTGCAAAATCTCTTCAAGGTACGTCTTCTGCTTCCTAATGATTGCCCCTAGAATCCCTGAAGTCATAAATTTGAGGTCCACCATCACCTCTGCTTCCCTTACCAATTTCTTTTCTCGCGATTACCTAGATACCTCCATTTATAGCATTAGGGCTCCCTTCTACAATGGGATAATCGTTCTTTCCGTTCCTCCACCGCTGGGTTTAATTGACCCCCAGCGGGATTGCAACTTGATCTTCTATGTCAAGCAACCCGATTTTGGTTTGACCTTTCCTTTCTTCATTGAGATTTTCTGTTACTTCGAAGTAACTCCTCGCACGCTCTCACCAAGCTCCATTCTTTTTATGTATTCCTTTGAATCTATTAGTTTATGCTGGGGTTTTGCCCCTTTTGTTGTTTATTTTCTACATTTTTTTGTCTGGTCTGGGCTAGCCAGAGGTTTTATTATTTTGCTCCTCGAGGAGCATTGTCTATCTTCTCATAGTACAAGGACTCCATTAAGGGTTGGGTTGAAGATTTTGTGATGGTAGAGCTGAAGGATGGCTCTAGGATAACCTAGAGTGTGGATCTCTTCTGGAGGGATGTCCCTCCGGGTTGTAACGACCTTCCTCGGCTACCCCTGGTGGACCAGATCTGCCTTCTCCGACTGATCTTTGTCTCGTAGAAGCATGATGTCAAGAAGTGCATGTTCGTGTCCAGTCTTTGGGACAGCCAGGAAGCTGGTATTTGTTTATTGATGTTTTGTTGTTTCTTCTGCCTTTTCTTTTTTCCTTTTGTTTATCTCTGACTCGAGTTATTTTTGTTTTTTCAGCCTCTACTGTGCTTATGGAGAAGATTAAGTCTCCCAAGAATTTCACAATGTCCTGAGAGTACATGAAGGCCACCTTGGAGGGCTTTCGGGCTAGCCGATCGATGGCGAACGTGACTCGAGAGGTGTTTCATGCCGTCTCTCCCACCATGGCAGGCCGGACTGCTCCCTCTGCCCCTACTTCTTCCCAGGCGTTAGTGCCCACGTCCAAGGGCTCTTGTTCTACAGCCTCCCGGGCCTCTTCTCAAGGCAGGACTCCAGGCTCTTTCAAGTCTCCTGCGGCTCCGAAGCCTAAATCAACTTCCACTCCGGCTTTCCCAGAGCCTATCACCATCGACGAGACCATGGAGGGCGGTTCCAAGGGGGGACCGAGGCCACTCCTTCTGCAACTCGATCTAAATAGACCGCTGCCGTTGGCGCCATCATAATAGGTGGTGCCACTGGCAAGCGAGCCCATTCTTCCAAGGTTTCTCCTGAGGGCCAGGCAGCCAAGAAGGCACGCATGGCTGGGTCTCCTGAGGCTATTCTTCCTCCTCTTGCTGAAAAGGGAAAACAGGTCGTAGGGCAGTTGTCTTCATCCCCCGATAATGAGCCCCTCAACATTGCTGAGGTGACTCTTGGGTCCGCGGCAGTCTCTGTGGCCGGGATGCTGTGCGAGAAAATATTTGAAGAAGTCTCTGATGTCTCTGATCCGCGCTTCCTCGCTCTCGCTAGCCATTGGGCCTGCTCCACCAAGCAACATGCATCCTTATGCTCGTGGTTCCAAGAGGACCTAGGGGACAGTCTCAGAGAGGTGCTATTCATGGTGAGTTGTCTTACTTAGACATATATTATTTTTCTTACATCTTTCTCTGTTGCCTTTTTTTTGTTAGGCACTTGACATATATATGGAGATCGACGCTCGGGACCAATCCTAGTCTTCTTTAGAACTACATGGATAGGGCTTATCCATTTGCTGTCGGAGATTGGATAGATGACCCCAGTGTCTAGGAACTTTATTATCTCTTTCTTCATAACCTCCATCATGGGAGGATTCAGCCTTCTTTGAGCATCATGGATAGGTTTGCACTCCTTTTCCATGAGTATTCGGTGCATGCATGTTGATTGTGAGATGCCTTTTATGTCCTTTATGGTCCAACCTATGGCTTTCTTGTGCTTCTTCAATACTGGTAGGAAGCTTTCTTCTTCATGTTGGCTTAGTTGATTGGACACTATGATTGGTAGTGTCTTTTCTGCCGCCAAGTATACGTATTTTAGGTGTCCCGGTAGAGGTTTCAGTTCTGGTGCTGAGGCTGTTGGGTCTGAAGGTTAATGTCTGTTCATCGATTTGGGCAGGTCATTTCTTACCTGCTTTGCTGATTTGGTCAAATCGCCTCTGGATAAGTCTGTCTGTACTGGTGATTTGGGCAGATCAAAATCTGTCTATTCCGTTGATTTGGGCAGATCGTCTGTGGGCAAGTTTGTGCATCATGATCGTCTGTGGGCAGGTCGTTTTGATTAATTTCAAAAATTCCTTGACTTAAGCGATCAATAATATTTAAACTATAAACAAGAGATACATCATTGGGGAATTTAATGACATCATAAACATTAAATTTGATTACTTCCCCTTCAAATTTTATATTAACGTGCTATTGTGCATATCTATCTTTGTTTTGGTTGTACTCAAGAGTGGTCATCCGAATAGGATGTCCAAGGTGGTGTTGCTTTTGTCTTTCTCCATGTTACTTACATCAAAGTCCACTGGGAATACTAGTTGGTTCACCTGCACTAAAACATCTTTTAAGACACCTTTGCAGTAAACAATAGACCTGTCAGCCAACTGGATAACTATACTGATACCTTTTAGTGTACCTGCATTTAATGAGTTATAGATGAAAAGAGGCGTAACATTAATTGATGCTCCAAAGTCACACATAACTTTTTTTATCCCCACATTATCTATCTTGCATTAAACAAGAAACATCCCTCTATTTTTTGCATTTGGCTGAAAGCTTTCTTTGTATGACAGTTGAAATACATTTCCCTACATTTACCTTTTCATATTCAACAAGTTTCCTACAGTTGGTGTATAGCTCCTTCAAGAATTTGGCATACCTTGATATTTGTTTTACGGCATGAAGAAAAAAAGTATATTGATTTCCACTTTATGAATAATTTCAAGTATTTCTTTTTTCTTTTTTTTTGAAATCTTGTAAACTTTTTTGAAAAGTGAAGTGGTACTTTAAACTTTTTTTCCAGGTTACTGTTCTGTCTTTTTTCTGTTTTGACTTTGTTTCTGTCTGAATTGTAAATTTGGACAAATCAAATTTTACTTTTTATGGAGATTTAGGCAAATCGTTTCTATTAGGCAATTCTGTCTTTTTATTGATTTGGTCAGTAATTTGAATAAATCGATATCAAAAATTATAAAACTTAAATTTAAATTAAAAAATTAAAATTAATATGAACAACTTGAATCGGTATGCGAAAATTACCCGATTTCTACAAAGAATATGAAGGGTACAAGAGAGTAATTCTATCCACAAAGTTATTAGGATATTTGAGTAGACGACACTTGAGGCCAAAGACTTAAAGGTTGACTTCTAAAGAATTAATGGTTGACTTGCTCCTACAAGACAAGAGATATCACAAAAAGTAAGGTCCTTGATTATTTGATTTTATTATCATGTATCTTCCGACATAAATAATTTTATAAAAAATTAATTTAAATAAATTTATATATAATTATTTATAATTTTATTTAAAAAATTTTTAAGTTAAAAAATTTTAAATTCTTTTATTTTAAATAATTTTTTTAAAAAATAATTAAATTAAATTAAATTTTTATAAAATTTTAAATTTCAGGTGGACGGAAAAATAATGACATTTAATATTACTGTTGTAATTGTTAAATTTTTTTTTATGGAATTACAAATCTTTTAATTCTATATGCTTTGATTTATAAATTGATTTATTAATTTATAAGGTTAATCGAATACATGATATAATAAGTTATGATTATATAACTTTTTAATATGTATTGAAAATTTAAAATTAGTAGTCTCACGAATAAGTTTAGTGAATAATGTACTGGAAATATAATATAAAATTTATTATTTTTAATTATATTGATTTTATTTTTTAGATCACTTAAAATATAGGCCTATTATTTTAAAAACAGAAAATAAAATTTAAAAGAAATCAGTTATTAATTTGATTATTTTTAAAAAATTTGAATAGTAACATGGCAACCAACGCAAATTTGAATGGTAAGCTATCCTGTTAATTTCTATTGTAATTTTTTCTTGTGATTCCTCAAGTTTGAGAGTATTTTCAATTTCAACACTTTACTTCAATTTTTTTCTTAAAATTCTTCTAAGTTTAATATAATTTTAAATTTTAAATTATTGATTCTATTACTTTTAACATAACATCTGAAATAATTAAACTTTTATTAATTAATATATAAGTTATAATTTATTTATTATTACAATAAGTCATATTTATTAAATATTACTTATAGTTATATTATTAATTAATACTATTAAATATTTATTATATTTTTTTATAAATATTTATATTTTAAAATTTATTTCCATAGAACATTTAAACATAGTTTTCTTAAAAAATAATTATTATTTATATAAAGAAATTGAATAATAAATACTTAATGTATAAAACTCAAAACCATTTCAATATAATTGTATAAAAAAACTATATATTAATTAAAATTCATATCATTCAATTGACATCGAATCTTGGAAAATAATAAACATGTTGCCATCACTAATTTTATTTTTTCTGTAGAAAAATAGCATGATTATAACTGTACAAATTTTGAATTTTAAGAGTAATTTGGACTTGTCAAAGGCCCAATTCTGAATTATTTGATTAAATCAGTCAGACATAATAAGTTATCAAAATTTTTTAATATTATTATAATAAGATCCAAATAGGAAGAAAACTGAAAATAGCTATGGAATTATCCATAACCAAACCGTTGCTAAGACCTGCAGGATTGGAAGGAAAGATCCCAACTCGTAGCAATAAGAAAACATCCATCCTTTCCTTGTATCGTTCAAAATCAATAATTAGATGGAGGTTTTATAGAGTTCTGAACGCTAATTCATCACATATACCTCCCACACGAGAGAAGAGGACATATCTAAATATACACCAAAGAAGGTACTGATTCTTCAGGAACTCCAGAATCAAAATTGCTCAGGCTTATTCACTGGTCTAACAGCAGTGATGGCGATCTAAATTTATATCCACACCATGTGTAAGGTGGAGTTAATCCATTTATTTCTTGAAATAGAAATGAGAAGCCATACTTACACTAAAATAGTTTACCTATAATTTCCCAAGAAATTCATGCAGACGCAGTTCCTGTTAAAATTTTTGACTATATGCACAAAGCTGCCACGAAATATTTAAAAATAAGATACACAAAGGAGCCAGCTTAAGAAATAAAGAATAAAAAGCATGGAAGCTGCTATTGGTGTCAACCGTCTGAAAGTTGTAAGACCTAAAATGGACTAATATGACCAGCCAACCTTAACAACACTTCAGGAACGAGGCGTCTTCTTGGAGGTGGGTTAGCATCCTTGGCGAGAGCTTCCTTGTCATCGGCATGTATTAGTGCAACCAAATTGTCGAACAGGTCATCTTTACCACCTCTTAGTGGATCCTGCATGAATAACTTAATAATTAGGGATGGGTTGGATTTCTCGGTGCAACATAAAACATATTTTTAATGGAAAATTTCAAATTGGCGTTGAAAACTTGAAATAGAGATATCTGAGTCAGCACGCACTTGTAGAAACAAGTCTGTATGAGTTTTTCCCTCGTACAAAATTAGATCAGCCCGAGCTCCTAACCTTTGAAGAGCATCTACAAAAGTTTGACTGCAAAAAAAAAAAAAACTACCCGTTAATGTCTTAAAACAATGCAGTAAGAAGAATTAGAGAATTTATAAAATTGTCAATCATTAAGATGTCGATACCTAGGTGGATTAGAGTTTGTAAATTCATTCACATGCTATGGTATATTGTTGGCTTGAATCTGAATTCGGACAGATATTCAACAACAGTTAACCTATGAATGAATGTTGTGCAGCATATCAAATTTGATATACTCAATCTTGAATATACCCTAATTCTATATCATTGCATGAGAATACCACATTCATGCTAAAACAACAGCATCCAATTCTAACCTGGAAGTTGATGGCATGGAACAATCTGCAGTTCCGTGAAAGAGAGTAATACAAGGCAGGAGTGGAACAGCATCTTTAAAGCTTGGATCCTCTACTCTAACTTCAGGAGAAAATAGTTGCAAGGATTCTTCACCTTCCATTATGCTGTAACCATGTAAAGGAAAAACTTATAGGTATACAATGGAAGACGATATAATTAGTATGTACAGACTGGCAATCAGTAAGATATAGAGTGTACCTTAAGAAGAGAGAGCGATAGAGGCCTCGACTATTAAAGTGATCAACTAGCTTGCATAAATTGTACCTGTTGACAGAAATTAAAGGAAATTCACGAGTCTGGAGAACATTTCAACAACCTTCAGTAAATCACATAGCATTTGATAAACAAATGATTGTCAATTGCCAGCACCCCCTCACACCATTAACTTGCACATCAATCCTGATTGCATATTTCATATTTAGTTATAATTCATGTGCAAAATGCCTTTGGACCTTGTTAATTGAAACCGTTGATGAAAAGAAGAAGAAGAAAATAAAAGTTTTGTGAGAAAATATTTGATTATTCCCCTCAATCCAATTGGGGTATATATACTAGTTACAAGAATAGATAAGAAAATAAATTAATTCCCTAATTATAGCCTAATCATATCCCAATTATATCACACAATTATATCCCTAATTATGCACATAATCACTACAAATCTAGGTTATTTACAGAAACAATCTCAACATTAATAAACTATTAGCAAGGATATTGTCCATCATGATTTGAATGCAAAAAATCATGCACCATGTCCTTCATTATTATGAACTACAGTAGTTGTCTTTTACACTTTCCCTTTTGTTTCTGCATTATATTAGGTAATGCATAAAATAAGAAGGGAAAAAGTGATGTGGAATCAGGATTTTCTTTCTTCCTTTTTTTTTCCCTAGTTTCAGAAAAGGGAACAAGTTAGGGGGAAAAAACAATATTTTTTTCAATTTCATTTTCCTCCAATGAACTTAAACATCATAAGAACACCTGCAAAACACCAATAAATAAAACCTAGCCCTAGCCACTAATATTAAAATCAAACACTTTTTTTGAAAAAGTTAAACAACTGGAGATATTTAAAAAAATCAAAATACCCAAAGCACCCTTCTAAAGTTCTTCCTTATTATACATGGACTCCTTATAGGTGGCCCTACATGAAAAGAGGGAGAGAAGTGAAGGGACAGGCATTGAAAAAAACATAACATTGGAAACACAGTAGTACAGAGACAAGAAGTAGATATGCTTCACCTGGTCCCATGGTGTGCCATTACTAACTGAATGGGCCACTAATATTCCTAATATAGTTATGTTCTACAGTAGTATGATAGTAAGTTTCAGGTGTTCTGCAGTTAAAATTATTGTTTTTAGCATGTTTTAGTTAATTGTATTAGTTGTTTATTTGTTTTAGTTATTTAATTCTTTTAGGCGTTTTGGAAGCTTTGGAGTTCAAGTTTTAAAGGAGGAGTCGAGTTGAGAAGAAAGGAGGCAGCAGATTACACAAGGTAGACAGTCAACCTGTGTTGAGGTTGTGTAATTTCAAACCCATGTAAAAAGGTTTAAATTACACAGGGTTAAGCGTGTAATATCTGCAGGAAACATTGGTTGAGGTGCTGCACTGCTGCTTCCTGGCAGTCTAATACATGGCTCTAACTCATGAAATCTGACAGAATTACATGGATTGTGCCAACTTTGCTGTTTTAATTATTCAAAATATGCCTTCCCTATTTCTATTGGTCCATGAAGGTTTTCTGTTACCTGGAACTCCAATAAGGGTTTTGTTTGAACTATATGAGGATTAGGATGATAGATAGGAGTCGGGGGAGAACCAAATTTCACCGAGCAGAGCACATCAAGGGAGAAAGAGGATATAAGGGAAGAGACGAGATTTCTTTGAGGGAGATTCCAGCTGAAGTTCTACACTACAAGGCTAATATTTCTTTATGGTTTTTCTTCACTTATGTCTAGATTCTTTTACTGACTATTTTGGTTGTTTTAAACATGATGAGTAGATCTCTTTTATTCTGAGGTTAGGGTATTAACACTTTTGATTGCTGTGCATCTTATTTATGTTTGTTCAATATGTCCAGGATTTTATCTTTGATTTAATTTTATGTATCCTTAAGGCTTGCTTTATGTTTGGTAAGCACTTTGTATAGATCTAATATATTAATTGAATAATTGAAAGGTGAAAATTAATACTAAAAAAAAACCATAAAATTAAACCTCGTGTTTTAGATCAAGAGATAGCCATTAGCTTTTTGAGGAATTTATTGGTTAACCATAGATCTTAATAAGTTTTAGTTAATTAAATACCATAAAAATAGGTCTTAATTTAACTAGAACATAATCTTAAGTACCTTGAGAGAGGACTTTAGAATATCTTAGGATTAATCTCCTTCAGAGCTTAATTCCTCGTTTGTTAGATGGTTAAATTTTGGATTAATATTCAATTGAAGAGTGAACCCCTATCTCTGAGTGTTTTATTCATAACTGTTTGAATTAATTTGGTTAATTAGCATGCTTTATTTTAATTAGTTTTTATTTTCTCCTTCTTGTCATTTTGATATTCTAGATAATTAGTCATAGTTTTGGTAGTCAACGCAATCCTCATGGAAATGATACTCCATTCATCTCTATACTACTTTGTAGTATTTGTGCACTTGTAAATTTTACATAACAGTGCCATAACTATTTGAGCAAGAAGATCCATGAAAAAATGGCATTTGTAAGAGAATTCTGAATTTATATTGTTGAGAAGGTAGTAACTACTGATATTGCAATTTGGTATAGCATAAACAAGCACTTCTTTTTTAGAGATGAGATATGAAAATTTACCCCCCAGATAGGCCAAAATAAGCTTTTATCTGCGAGACACTCCAGGAGATGCTCTCTTCTCCCTTAGCTTCTTTGAGTGCTTGCTCCACAAGAGCACAAGCAGAAATATGTGCACCAGCTGATTGTCCCATAAGGTAAATCCTACTCAATAGGAATGAAGAAATAAAAAAATCATAGTTTTAAGACAAACGAAAGATAGAAAGACATAGAAAACTATTCTAGTACCTGTTAGGGTCACCTCCATAATCTGAGATGTTATTGCAGATAAACGAGATCCCTTGAGATGCATCATTTATCATATCACTTATGGTTCCCTGGGGAAAATTTCTGTGTAAACATGTCAACCAACATGATTGGTGAAGGTAGAGATCAAACATGTAAATGTTAAGACTAGAAAAATTGATAGTGCTCTGGAAATCAAGATTAACATGGATTCATGGAAGAAGCTGACTTCAACCAATGATCATCATGCATTAAACTGAAAAACTAATAGCAATAAGAAGGGAAGTTATCTAATGGATTGCCGCTAGCAAATATAAGGATCAATGAGTTAAAAAGTTGCCCTTGGATCCATCCCACTACAAGGACAGATGGTGGTTATAGCTTTTTAATATAGAGTGTGGGCATGCATGATCCTCTCCGCATTAGTTAATTTGCACACAATTGTAATATACATCATTGGTCAAATGAGGTAACCTATGATCCTTTCATTAACCATTTGTCATTTAGAGGATTAAAGAAGGAATAATGTACATGGTGAGAGTATTAAGGACTACAGAGATATCTCTTCACTGGAATTGGTGTTCTCAGAGTACAGGGATATCAGTACTAAATGTCTCACTTGAAATCCACGTACTAGCATAAACTGAAACATGGTACTGCTTGAACTGAAACCACATACCGATAATCTATACATGCAACTATGATGTCTCTTTCTGCCAACTGTTTTCCTAGAAGAGAACCCCAAGCTTTGTACCTAAATCAACATGCAGCTACAGAAACTTAATATCAAAGAAAAAAAAAGTAACTTCATATCATGCTAAGAAATATACAATTCAGCTACAACATCTTATTCAATATATACAGTGGTCAGTAGGTCAGAGACTTAAGTGATCATTACCATAAACACTTGCATTAACAGAGTCCAATAAGTGAGCTCCTTCAAAACCTATGTAAAGAACTCCAAAATTGATTTCCAGTTCAGTCTCCTTAGTATCATATATGGTTCTCATTGGGAAAGCTACACATCCCTTAAGCAGTGTTTAAATTCCAGAATACCTCCTTATGAATTTTAATTTTCAGTTATATTTGGTAAGAGCACAGATGATGACTGATAGCATTACTTCCCAGTTCCCACTTCCATGTGTGAACACAAATACCAAACCAAATTATAAAACTGCCTTACTAAAACAGGTTGAATTATTATTATTATTTCTTCTTATATAATAATATAGAAGCCATATTAATCTATCACATCCTTGAGCTCATATTCTATTGGAGGATCCTATGAATTCAATGAGGCAGCAATGCTGCCAGAAATGATTGATTTGTGCAGCATTTGCAATCAGTGCCTTAACTAACTTAATGAAAATCATAATAACTACAAAGACACCATGACATTGGCTCAAGCCACACCATACAGAAAAATCATGATAACTGTGAAAGAAACACAAGTAGATATTGAAATTACTGACCCGATAATCCAGGCACCACCAGTTACAAATGCAACAACTGGCTTTGGCCCATCTATATTTTCTGGTAAATATAGATCCAACCTGTAAAATAATCATTGCAACAGCAAAATTTAACTTTTAAGTCTCCAATATTGGATGCAAGCAAGTTTAAAGATGATGGATAGTAAGACACAAAAACTAATAGTTGTATCACAAATTCATGAACCACTGTACCTGTTTCTGGGTTGATATCCATAAATGATACTACGCCGCACCTGACTTGAGAAAAAATAATAGTATGCAACTGCAGAGAATACAAAGCAAGTAACTATTCACAATTCTGATATGTGACCAATGAATCCTGGAATCAGATTCTTTTCCCTGCTTCTATTAGAGCAACGATACATTTACAATTCTGCATAGATATGAACGTATAGTGATGTATTATAAGTGTACAATGGCTGATAAATATACCCCCCAGGTAAGAATTATGCTGGTATGCAATAAATACAATAAGTCTTCTAATGAGACGGAACCAACTCCAAATCCTCAATAAATGTATAATGATTTATTTAAGATAACAAGCTTGTATAATGAATTTATGCAACACAACACACACCTTGAAGGAAGCCGGGCATAAGTAAAATAGCATAGAATGCAAGTGCAGCTAGTCTCGTGATCCACCGGTATCCTAACCTGAATCAAAATAATTGATTAAAAGATGACATATTTCAAATAATACTTGCATAAGTGAAGTCCCATTCAAGGGAAACAACAAAGAAAAAAATAATACAGGCACTAACTTGTTAAAAAATTTTGCAAGTTTAACCTTAGAAAACATGATCTAGAGAAGATCTGAGGCACCTGATGGAAAAAAAAAATGTTTCAAGTAGCAGACCAAATGCAGACAGGAGATACAAGAAAATAATCAGATCTGTCCATATCCAATCACTTTCAAGCACTAAAACCGAATGGAGGCAATAGATACAAGAACAATAAGCAGGTCTCCATATCCCTTGAACTTGGATAAAACCATTTACTTTAAAGTATAGCAAATAGAAGAATAATCAAGTTCCACTCTTGCCCAGGAACTAAACATTGCACCAACTAAACAAGAAGAAGACAATACCATTCTTGAATTATTGCTCTGCAGCAATCACTGCATAATTGAGAGGTTTGAATACTTACATGAATGATGTTAAAAAAGAAGTTATATGAATGAATTTCACAGGTTTATTGTTTAATCAAAGCTAAAACCACAAAGCTTCCATCTTTGAGTTTCCTGATAAATGCAGAATAAAAGAAAACGTTTGTGTTTTGCAAGTACTTGATCGAATACCATTTCTGCAGAAAAGAAAGAGCAGAAACCTTCTTTTTAATGATATTTTCGTCTATTCTCCCATGAAACAATCAGACTTCAGATATAATCAACTAGGTATTCTGAACTGTATAACTGTTTTCCCCTTTTGTTTTTGTCAGTCAATCTCATAGAACACTTCGAATACATAATTAAATAAGAAATGGTACATCAACTGTAAAATCCAGAAGAAGTAGGAAAATAGTGAAGTGCACACATATCATAATTCCCTTATATAAATTCAATAAGGAAAGATACCCGAGATATCGGAGAAGCGTGAAGGTGAGCCGAGTGAGCAAGTAAGTTTCAGAGGCAGCATGCCCGATATCTCGGCTGAAAGACTGCTGCCTCTTCGGCTTAGAAAGCTTCCCAGCGGCAGCAGCTCGGCGACGTGGTTTGTGCTTAGCAGTACCATGTCCATTGTTGCTACTCAAATCCCTAGAAAGCAGGGGAGCATCAGTGATCTTATTATCAGCATCAAAGGATAAAGACGGAGATGGTGATGACGTTGGTGACAATGATGAAGGAAATGAACGGTCGAGATCTCGTGAACCATGATTCGCCGGCAGTGACGAGGTCATCTTCCGCCGGCGAGAGGATGCAAATCTAGCTACGTGAGATTCTTCTCGTGTTTATTTTGCTTTGAACGATTTACTGTAGAAAGCTAGAGCGCGTTTGTTTTCAATTTTTAATCAACTCACGAACGGTTCGAGTCAGAGAGCGAGGGAGAACACGTGTAATTTATCTTCATTAGCGTAAAAACATTTCATAATCAAGAAAATATTATACATATATAATTTTAAATTATTAATTCAACAATTAAATATCACCTATAATATAAATATTCACGATTAAATAAAAAAATTAACAGGAGATGGATGTCAGCCTTGTTAATTTAAATGAAATGGTTTTTTTTTATATATTTAGAAACAGATCAGTTAATATTAAATTTAGAGTCAAATTAATTTACTAGTACACGTAGGAAATTTCCAGTTCTGTTCTGGGGCATTCTGGATTGTGGAGGAGTAGCAGGGAGAAATTTGGTGGGGGAGAGACCTGGAAGGATAGGTAACCGCTCACGTTATGCCATGTGGAGCCTGCTAACGTTTTCTGACACGCCACGTCTATGGGCTCCACACAATTGCTGGTGATGGGTGATGTGTCACTCTAATAAACGACAAAAGATTCCCATAATTTTCAGTTTTTCACGACTCCGCGTCCACATATATTATCTTTTCCAACGTTCGCCTTTTATATTTTCTTTTATCCCCTTAAATTAATTTAATTAATATTTAAATTCAATTAATTAAAATTTCATGTTCTGATTTTAATTTAATAACTTTCTATTTTATGAATTTTGATTTGTCAATTATGATCTTAACCTGCTATTGAATTACGGTTGAATGAATTTTAATTTTAAATTTTATTAATTTATTGATAAAAACCACATCCAAAATTGTTAAAAGAAAAAACTTGGGAAAATGCAAGAAGGAAAAAGAAAAGGATGAGTTCAGTCGGTACAACAAGAAATGCATACACGTGCTGCATAATTCATTAAGTATTAATTATTTTAATTTTCAAAAAAATATATTTCTTAATTGATAATTTAGCAGTGACATACATCACATAATAATTTAAAATTTTCTGTCTTTCAATAAATTAATAAATAAGAGCGTAAATACTATAAAAAAAGAGAGAAAGAAATATAAAAATAAAAATTGGTTACCATGGCGAAGAGAGTCGAACAAGAAAACTCACTCTCGTTTAATAATAAAATTATTTTTTAAAAAAATTACTATTTAATTTTTATAATATAAAAAATTTACTGATTAATCTTTTTAATTTTAAAAAATATTTTACAATATTTTTAAATTTTTTAAATATTTATTAATTAATTTTTTATTAATTTTATCATTAAATATTTTATTGTTTAATTTTTTAAATTTAAAAAAAATTACTAACTAATGCCTTTACATTAAGATATTTTAATTTTTTATAATAATATATAATTAAAATTGATAAAAATATTAATTAATAAATTTTTAAAATTATAATTTTTTTATATTATAGAAATTAAATAATATTTTTAAAAAAATATATATAATATTAGTTGGTTTATCTGCTGTCCACAGATGCTGGGGCTGCAGGTACGGCTTAAAATATATCATCATTGATTAATTTTAAGTAAGTTTGGAAAATTATACATATTAAAAAGAACATGATCATCAATGGCTTTTTTTTTTTAAAAAAAAAAACCTTTTTTTGAAATTAAAAAAAAACATTTTATAATAAAATATTTGAATATTGAATTATATAATGCTCTATTTAAACTTTGTGCTACTTTTATTTCATAATTTTTATTTATGTTTTTATTTTTAATTATTTTACAAATATAAATCAATTATTATAATTTTATTTTATTTTAAAAAATTTTCAAAACAATATTAATATTTAATAAAATTTAATAATTTTAAAATAAATATAATAAAAAATTAATTAAAAAATTATTTTTTTTATATGTATAAAAAATTAAAATAGATAAAACTATAAAATGAAAGGAATAATTTATTTATAAATTAAATTATATAACAGTCCATTGGAGAAATTATCACTAATAACTTTTTAGTTCAAAAAATAGTAATTGCGCTTCTACAAATGATTACAAGTACCTAATACTTACTTCAGTAATTGGCAAAGGGATGAATCAATGGGAGAAGATCTACTGAGAGGATTAGATCAACGCACATAGCTGATAGCGCGACCCGGTAAAGACCTGCCTAGTCAAAATATTTGTTTTCAAGCTAATACTTCGATAATCAAACAAATAAAATATCCGCTAAATATGTGAGGGTCAACATTGATTTAACTAAAACCACGTTTCCATATAATTGATTCTCTTAACAATTGCATAAACCAGAATACAAGGTTTCAATTTCTTAAATCATTTGCAATGAATCATTTGATTACTCTCTGTTTTAGGGAAGAAGCTTACAGTAAACAAGTGAAACCCGGCACAATCAGCAGTAATGAAACAGAAACTTTAGATCTAGTAGTCCTGAGGTTTATTCATTCCACATAATAATGGCAGCTGCTTGGCCATACATCTGAAGTTAGTGCCCTACCAAATTTAATGCCAACGATAGAGTAAATACCAAGCTGAATAATTCTTTTTTCGGTTCCTATTCTCAACTTTTGCTATCTATCTCAACCACCACCTTTGAGCTGCAGATATTGGAGTCTTCAAGAATGGGCAATATTGGTGCACAAGTGGATTCACAGTCCTGCCAATCGCGGCCCACACACTCTGATGGTAACCAGCCGTTACAGGTGCATGATACATCAGCTTCAGAAGCTGCCAGAAAGCAAACACGCTTTAATTATAACATGATCTACATCATTTCAGGCATGGGGTACTTCAAAGTCACCCTTGGAGCCAAAAGAGAGAAGGAAAAACACAGCTTTCACTAAGCGCATCTCATCCACAAATATCAGACGAGCAAATTTTACAGTCAAATGAAAATTTGAGAAATTCCCATGATACATAATATGCAGTCCGCTTTAAACGAGGTTCCTTTTAAACATCACCATTCATGCACAAATGCAGAACCTTAAATTAGCACTGCACAAAATACTTTAGTACTTCTAATCGAAAAATCAATTAGATTTATTTCACTCAATGAGAAAACAATGAGAAAGTGAGTCAGATTCTAAGCAATTGGAACCTATTGGACTCAAGGAACAAAGAAAGGTAATAAAAAAGAAATAAAAGAAAAAAGAAACGAGGGAAAATAATATATATAAAATAAATAAAAATGAAGTACAAGACCTAGATTCAAAATGACAAATTCAAACTTGAAAATATCTTTATGATTCTCCAATTACTTCAATAGACCAACATTCAAATGAAAATTCACACATCATAACTGATGAAATTACCTAACGAGTCATTTTTATTGTGTTTGGAACCAAACGAACATTATGGTGCTGATTTCAGCATCTTTAGAAAATCCATTTAACATTGTAACTTAATATCCTTAAAGCAATTACCATAAAATATCCATCTTAATTCACTTGAATGCATGAGGGTATTTCATGAGGCTAGCCAAAATTAGATGCACACAGCTTTCTCATTGTATCTAAGAATGTAAATGAACCAAACTATATTTTTTTTGGTGGGGTGGGATTGGATTGGACACAAAATTGGTTACGATAGAAATGTATTTTACCTGCCAGTA
This sequence comes from Manihot esculenta, assembly GCF_001659605.2. NCBI lineage: Eukaryota > Viridiplantae > Streptophyta > Magnoliopsida > Malpighiales > Euphorbiaceae > Manihot > Manihot esculenta. Next base: position 4,981,295 of record NC_035162.2, on the reverse strand, counting down.
CATGAATGCTTGTATTATGTTGCGTTGCCACCTGCACGGACAAGTGAAAAAAAAAAAAAAAGACACGTTCCAAAGTTACAGGAGACAAAAACATCACAGTAGTAACAAGAGGAAAAGGCTCAAGCAACTGACGAGAACAAAGAGATAATTAAAAGGAAGCCAAGTCCAATTTCAGCATTGGAGGAAAGAATGCTCAGGGTAGTTGTGTTTGATTCCACCCACACACACGGGTCTTCAAGGTACTTCCTGTTCAGCAGAACAAAAATCGTTAAAAGATAATAAGTCACTTGCACACACCAAAAAAAAAATAGTAATACTAAATAGTAGAGAACACTGCAGGACACACCATGTAACAGAATTGTGTTTTTGGACTTCATTTCAAGATATTTTGAAGACTGACCTTCAATATTGTAAAAAAGACATGCATTTTGGTGAATTGTATTGCACATGTAAATAGATCTGTTATAGGTTATAGGAAGTAAATATGTTAATATAGGAAGTAAATATTGATAGATGGGTTAGTTGCTTAATCTTAGGGATTGTATAATCATAGGCTTGATTTTCCTTCCTACTTAGATACCGTCTCTCATGTATAAATAGGTTGTAATCTCTATTGTGATAGATAACAACAAATATTATCTTTCTACAAGATCAAAGAATTGACCTATATAATCTCATATATAATCAACCTGGAGATGCTTTCTAGCTTGTGCTTCATGTTCATTCTCCTTAAGTTGTGTATTTTATTCTAATTGAAAAGAAGCTTTTGTCTTTGTTCGATCTCTACTTGGGATTCCTTGGGTCCCTGTTTCTACAGTCTTGGAGACAATTCTTATTGGCATTGTAGCAGTGACAGGACAGAATAAAAGCTGATTTGGAGAATGGGTCTGGCATGTTTATAATGGGAAAGTAGTAGAGTATTCAATTGCAGGCATTTGCTACCAAGTAACCTGAGGTGGAGTTAAAATATACCTCTATAACGCTCTTCCTAAATAGATGGTGTTGGCTAGGCCTTTTTCTCTTTTACATCATAAGCTTTTGCTGTACTCTCTTTGTTTATGCTCTCCTCTTTTTCTTTGCCTTTTATATTGCTTTCAACATACTCAACACGCTACTTCATTTTTCAATCAAATTGCTTTTTTATCATGAAATGGGAAGGCAAGGCACAAGGGCACATTAAAGCATGTTAAGCAGTTGTTAGTGAAATAAAATATGAACAAGATAGTAAGGATACTGCTACAGCAATCTTGTTGCTAGCTTCCCCAGGAAAAGAGAAATATCAGGACAACAACCTAAATCCATGTTTAATAATTCAGACAAGCTGAAAGTGAAAAGATTAGTGGTACATGAGCATTAATGAAGTTAAAATGGCATAAACAAACCACCAATAAACCACAAATAAATGTTCTGACATAGCCATTCAAATCTCAGCAAACATTTGAACATGACAGGGAAAGAGAGAAAGCAGAAGAGGGGAGCGTCTTGTGTCTAATATGGAGGAGGGGTTTATTGGTTCCTAATAAACTAATAAAAAGAGCGAGTCAATACCTGCATCTGCAAAATGTTCCCAAGCAAAACTGGTTCACTTTTAGCAAATGAACTAGTCCGAACTATTAGGGTTTGCATACTGACAAAGATTAAACAGACAAGTGGCTCCTTTTATTTTTAATTTTCTCCAGCATCGACATTTTGATTCAAATACTTGATGCACATAACTGTAATCTAGATAGCATCCTAGAATCAGGCTGTTGACGTCCAATTTTTTTCAGAATAAAATCCTAACAGTAATTAGCCATAGTCCCCACCGTTCCAAAACTTGAAAGCCAAAATTAATATCATATTTCATTGAAAGATAAAGACAAATCACAAGGACAAAGTAACCATGACAAAACTTTATGATTCCCAAATGAAAAAAAAAAATAACAGTATATCCATCCAAGTAAACAGTATATCTCTTCTACCTGTATAAAGAGGAACGAGTGAAGTTGCGCCTTAAGAACTTTGCAACCAGCTCCAGCGCTCGGCATAAAATGGGAATTAAAGCAACTGCAAAAGGGTCATACCAATTCATCCACCATATTTATTGCAATCTCAGGAAACCCATTTAGATTCAAGAGCATCTTAGAAAACACAAATAAAATTACAAATTTAAGGTAATACTCACACTTGAGGCAAAGATGTGAAGTGACAAACGTAAGACAGTAGATGAAGTAAATAAAATCTTTGGTTGCAATTATTGACTGGAAGTAAGCTTGCACAGCCTGTAAATTCCATGCCCTTGGTCTCTAAAAAAACATAAAGCTAGTTACTGAAAGAAGAATTATTGGAGCATATTTAGAAAATTTTAAAACAATAGACATTTCGGTTACCCCATAAAGTGTGTACAAGGAATAGAGTGATGAACAAGCAGTGCCCATAAATGACAACCGATATGCCCTATTTGAGAGATTTTTCGGTACGAGAGGAATGATAGCAAGCACAGCTACAACAAAAACCTGTAGCAGAAAGCCATATGAGCAAAACTAACAAACATGTGCAAATGTCAAAGTCAACTGTTTACTTTCCAACTACGCCTTGTCTATAACACTACTGAATCTCTGTTCAGCAAACACAGACAAAGGCAGGGGGAATCTAAAAAAATGAAAAAAGAAAGAAGATTTAGGATGTAGAAGAATCTTAATCTTTTAAGCTGTGAATGCGTCTTATTCAAAGCTGGTCATTTGACCAATATGGCAAGCCAAAGCAATTCAAACTGCCATCAGAAAGAGTTGTTCTCTGAACAGTAATTCAAAGATTTCAAACAAAAAATAAGTTTAAAACAAAATGCATAAGGTATTAAGATTGACATTTTACTGAAGTTTTCATACAAGAAAGAAGATTTTCATGCCCAGACATTGCCCTTTGGACTGAAAGAGGAAGGGAACGGATTGGATTCAGCCTAAATTCATTCTTTTACACTGATGGGCACTGGAAAATTGGAAGTTCAGTGATGCATGCCTTAAGACACAAAGTTTAGTTCCATAGAAAACCATCATTCATGAATGCATAGAAAGATTTATGTGAGCTTTTTTTCACAAGCATTGATGCAGACGACTTTAAAACTAAAACTAGGGAAACAACTCAAGGAAAGAAGGACAATCAGAAGTGCATAAATCAACTCAATCAAGATGGCTAGCCTTGAAGGTGGTAGCAGTGGTTCTTATGATGGTGATCAGGGAACAAGAGCCCTAAACTCATCTCAGAATTGAGCATATAGAAAGACGCTTCAAAGAAATTGTGGTTCCCCTTAGTGCTTTGGGAAGTAATACAAACTGGAATTGGATTGATAACAGAAGATCAAGGGATGGTGCAGCCATATGACCCCATTGATTGGCCAAATCTGGCATGTAGACGATTTTGTCTACCATGAGGATTATCAAAGGAAAATTGATATTCCTTGTTTCTATGGAGATCTCAATATAGAATAATTCTTAGAGTGAATCTGCAAGTTAATGAATTCTTAGATCATGTGCATATAGCATGGGAAAAACAAATTAAATTGGTTGCATGTTGACCACAGGACAGTGCTTCTGCATGGTGGAAGAGACTGCAATCTAGAAGAGCAAGAGAAGGGAAAGATCTTGTTCGTACATGGTACACGATGAAATACTTGTTGGAACAAGAACTTCTGCCTCTAGATTATGAGGAACTTTTGTTCAATATAAACAATGTTGCCAACAAGTAAATAGAACTTTTAAAGTTTAGGAGAGTGTTTCTTCAACTAAATCACAAGTAAACCTTAACCAAATAGATGATTGCAAGGACATCAAATCCAATCAACTATTAGTGTAAAGGGAAGAACAAAGGAAGCTTCGAAATTCAATAGTCCAACTAGAAGTGGATCAAACTAAGTTTGAAGAATTTGAAATTAAAGCTTTTATTGAATTTCATTTTGCTATGATTGAAGAAGACGAGCTCGAGCAATGTGTCGCAGGGAGCAAATATCATGCCATGAAAATTTCAACAGAAATCAAAGAGGAAATCTATGAAAAAATATTGGAAATGAGGGAAACTCAAGCAAAGACGTTGAAAATTGAAAGTTTTACCAACTCTTTGGTTCCTATGGGTTTTATTGATTTTATAAGGAGCTCATGAAACGCAAAGATGGATAGAAGGTGCTCACTTCTATATTATTCAACTTCTCAACTCCTAACTAAACAATGGAGAAGGTGAGGTTTACATCCATGAATGAAGATTTTCAATCTTTCACACTTCAAAATTCGGGGAAGAGCTTATTTCAAGTGGGGAAGAATAATGCAGAGGCTGGCAGTAAATCCTTTTTATTCATTGCAAAAAATCTTAACTTGAGAAGAGCTTTTTTTTTTCTCAAATGGAGGATTATAATCCAGAACACTTTAGAACTAAAACATGGGGAAATGACACAAGGAAGGAAAGAGGATCAGAAGTGCATAAATCAGCAGCAATAAAGGGCTTCAGCATGCCCCAAAGTGTGCCATACATTCTAGAGCACGCCACAAGGTGTGCCCAAGGCAAGAAGACCTATTAGCTTTAGTCCTGCGCCCAACACACCTTAGGGCATGCTCCAGGGGCCAGGGTGTGTTCCTCTCAGTTCAGCTATGGAAGTCAGGACAAACAACACAAACATGTTGACTACATCTCCGAGAGGGTCTTCAACAATCCTAATACGATCGAACCTCTTATGGAAGAGTTTCTACCTGTTTTGGGAGAGTCTTTACCCTCCAAATCAGATTGGTTTATGTTTCCTTATTCAATTAAGATGAGTTATTTAATTCTAAAATTTAATTAGGATTTAGTTTTCTTATTTAGTTTAAATTTACTTACTTGTATTTTAGTTTATCTAGAGTTCCTAAATAGTAATTTTATATTCCCATAAGGATTAGGAGATTAAGAACTCTATAAATAAGCCTTAAACCTATGTACTTACAGTTCAGATTTTCAGTATCTTATTGAATAAAATATCAGTAGAGAGTTTCTCTCAAATTTCACTCTCATGTATTAGTGTGAGTTATTCTTGTGAGCTTCACGCTGTGTCAAGCATGTACATCTGAGAGTGCAAATTAAGCTTGAGGGGGAAAAAAAGGAAAGAGAATAAATTGCCATACCCAAGCATTGACAGAAAATTGTATAGTTTGCCGATCCCAACGGACAGAAGGTGGATTAGTATTTGGACCTGCAGTTGCTGATGTCCCAGAGGTTCTAGTAGTTGACCCTACAATAAAGTTTGACTCCATTAAATAAAAGAACAGAAGAAAAATGACTTCAGTTTTCTAAATATTATTGGCAAAGTGATTCATGTGATTTTTTCTCTTATTGAAATGGGCAGAACCAGCATCATAAACCTGTGTTACGTGGTCGAGTTTGGTCATTTGAAGTTGCTGATGATGTGGAAGAGGATGAAGATGGTTTCGTTGATTGAGATGAACCCGTTGAAGTCATTGCCTCCACAACAAGATCAGGATCCTGCCAATGAAACATGTGCAAAGTTAGCATATGTCAACCTTGACAGCCTCCAAAGCAAAATCAGCAACCACATTATGAAAGAAGTTTTGTCAGAAAAGAAATGGTGTTAACATATACAAGATAAGCATATGCAGCAGCATATTGAGTATGACTGCATCCACTCCTTTATCTCATATTCACATAGAACCTACTGCCAGAAGCATTAGATAAAACTAAGTACAACATAAACAGCATCAACAGTACTTCCAAGAAATATCAATAAAACACTTGATTTGCATATAGATAAACCAACCTATATACACAATTTTCAGGAGTTCAATTCAAAACACCAAATGACACCAACCTCAGACGAGCTCCTATTTAGCGTTTTGTCATAGATACGAGCTTACATACTAGAATTAATAACCAATAGTGACCGCCAATTCCAAATGCAATTGGAAAAAAAAAACATATAATCCATAAAGCAATAGAAAATAATCCAAGCTTAGATAAAAAGTTTACAATCCAACAATAACCTACAAAAGCGAGTCGGGAATCCAGAAAATGCCAAGAAACAAGCTCGCTTATATATAAGTCAGCGATGAGGGGTACAACAAAACCCCATCCCAAATCCCAAAGTTCATGGAGGAAAGAACATGAAAAAGACGCATAATAGATTCGTAATTTCCAATCCAGATATTCAACTAGCAACAGTAACCAAGAACATATGCGTATAGATATTCAAGGGGGGAAAAGAGAGACAATTATAATATAGAGGAAAAGGGAAGGTGAACGGACGATGTAACGCTGATAGAACTTGCGCTTGAAGTGGTCCACAACATCGGAGCGAGAGGCTAAGTGAGGAGGGATGAGGATGTTGGACCAGTAGTCGGCCCATCGGGGATCGTTCTCGTAATCATAAGCCGCCGCCGCCAACCTCTTTATCTTCTGTGGATCTTCTCTCTCTTCACCCATCTCGCTCTCTTATCTTCCCGTTCGTTAGCAGCACCGGTAGGTGGAGAACCCAATCTCTCTGTCTCTCTAGACTACTCTTAATCTCGCTGTGGCTGTGATGTGGTTGTGGAAGCTTTCGTGTTGTTTACTTGGGTTGAATGAGGAGAAGAATTTTGTTTTTTTTTTACCCACAACAGAATTCGCCCTTGCTTACCATGGAAACTTCCGGTTAAACGACGTTGTTTCTTTCAAAACGGCAATCCTTCTAGCTATAACTGAACCGTTTTCAATATCGGTGCAAAATTGCATTTAATACTGAGAAACTTATTTTTTAGTCCTAAATTAATAAATTTATTTTTTTATTTTTAAAATTTAATACTTTCATCTTTAAAATTTAATTTTATTAAAATTTAAGATTTATCTCTAAAAATTTTTTATTAAATCATTAATTTTAACTTGTTTAATAGGTTTAATTCTGTCAAAATTTAAAATACATCCCTAAAATATTTATGTAAATCATTAATTTTCAATTATTCAAAAAAAGGAAATAAATATAATTTTAAAAATATTCAATAAAAAATTATTTATTTAATGTTTATAATATAAAAAATTTGCTATTTAATTTTTTAATTTTAAAAAATATATTAAAATATTTTTAATATTCTAAAACGTGTATTAATCGATTTTTTTATTAATTTTATTACTAAATATTTTATTATTTAATCCCTATAATTTAGAAAAAAATTATTAGTTGATTTCTTAAATTATTAAAAAATTTATTAATTAATCATTTTGTATCAGAAGTATTTTAAATTTTTTTATAATATTTAATAATTAAAAATTAATGAAAAGATTAATTAGTGGACTTTTAAAATATTAGGAATATTTTAATAAATTTTTCAACTATCAAACAGTAAACACGGCCAACGACATTATAAAAGGTAATTTTTATTGAATTTTGATTTTTTATTTTTAATAATTTAAATTTTATATATTTTAATTTTTATTAGTTTTACTGAATTTAAATCTTAAATTTATTAAAATTTTTATTTGAAATTTTTTTCTTAAATTTTGATAAAATTAAATTTTAGGAGCTAAAGTATTAAATTTAAAAATAGAGGGATAAATTTATTAATGATGTAATATTTTAGAGATGAAAATATTTTTTTTTTTTCAATTCTTTGAGAGAGATCTATAAATATGTAAGAATTAAATTTCAGAAATTAAAGTGTTGAGTTCTAAAAATAGTAGTTTGGTCATTTTTTCGTTATTAACAGTATTTTTTATGAAAAGAACTCTTGACGCAGTTAAATTTCAGAAATGAAAGTGTTGAATTCTAAAATTAGAGAAATGAATCTGTTACTTATGTTATATTTCAGTGATTAATACGTAATTTTCCCTTTAATATTTATAATTTTTCTTTTCAAGTGATTGGATAGTCCCCACTGAAGAGTGCTGGGCGGTGGTTCGGTCTGGGCCAAAAGCATCGATTCCATTTCGGGGGAGGTAATGTGACAGAATCTAATTTGGTCCGACTCCAAACAGTTTTGGCATAAAATTGGTCCAGTTTCAGTTTGATTCAGAGAAAATTTCAATTTGAGATTTTAAAAATTGCAGTTCTATTTTTACATGCTTTTAATTCGATTGGGTTGGATTATAGGATAAATCCACAATTTTATTTTTTAAACTTAAAAATAAAAAATTTAATAATAAAATAAACAATCCCCTATTTCAAAAAAAAAATAATAAAATAAACAATAAAAATTTTGTATTTATCAGATTTATTCGATAAAAAATATTACAAGAGTGCTAATAAAGATGGAATAAAAAAATATATATAACGCTTGTCCAATCAGTCTTGAACTCTATTCCTATTTATACTATGCAATCTATTAAATTACCGGTGTCTATTTGTAAGGAAATGGAGCGGCTTTGTCGTAATTTTATTTGGCATGGTAACAGTGGGGATTCTGCTGTTCATTTGATTAATTGGCAAACTTTGCTATATCCAAAGCAAAATGGTGGGTTGGGCATTCGGAATTTTGGATTAATGAATCAAGCTATGATGGGTAAATTATGTTGGCGGGCATTTATGAACCCATCTGACTTATGGATCTCATGTCTTCTTTGGAAATATAATAATGGTAGAATTTCTTGGAATCTTCGAGTACCTCCTGGTACCTCTATGAATTGGAAGGCTTTATGCTGGGGCCTCCAATTAGTTTCTAGTGGTGTTTCTATTGACGTTCGTAGTGGTACTGATGTTAAGTTTTGGCAAGATGATTGGCTTTCGGTTGGACCTCTTTTCCGATTGGTTTCTGCTCCTATTGATCCTTTGGAATTAGAGGTGGTTGTGAGATATTATTGGATCCCTGGATATGGATGGGATTGGAATCGGTTGTCTTTATGGCTACCTGATTTCGTTTTAGCATTTTTACTCCCCATTTGCCTACATGATGATGCTAACTCAAGGGATGGAATAATATGGAGACATTCCATTAGTGGACAGTATTCAGTTAAAACGGGGTACTCTCTTCTAGTGGAGAAATGTGGTTTACCAGTTGCCTTACCATTATGGAAGCTTATTTGGAAAGCACCTGGCACGTAGAGGATGCGGGTTTTTCTATGGGAAGTTGCCCATGAGAAAATTATGGTCAATGTTCAGCGATTTCGGAGAGGATGGATTAATTCAGACTTGTGTATGAGCTGTGGTACTCAGTCTGAGTCGGTGCTACACGTTTTAAGAGATTGCAACTTTATTAAGAGTTGCTGGCTTAATTTATTACCTGCTAGTGAAGTCCAAACCTTTTTTGGCTTCGTTGATATCCGGGAATGGTTGTCTTGGTGTCTTAAAAGCTCTTTTTGTATTGGTGAGCTTCCCTGGCCTGTAGTTTTTATGGTTACAGTTTGGTGGGCTTGGAAATTTCGCAATGAACGGTCCTTCAATCTTGGAGTCCAAATATCAGTTTCTCGCCCACTAATCTTGGGCAAGGCTAAGGAAATATATCAAGCATGGAATGGTTATTTTCCTTCTTCTATTCAACGTCAATGTCGAGTGATTAGAGTGGCCTGGACACCAGCAGCTATAGGGTGGATTACAATCAACACAGATGGTAGTGTGCGTCAAAATTCAGGAGCTGCAACCTGTGCGGGTTCTTTTCGAGACAGTTTTGGTAAATGGCTACTTGGTTTTCGTTGTGTGTTGGGAGTTTGTGGTGTGGTTGAGGCAGAATTATGGGCCATATATCATGCTTTGAATGTGGCTTGGAGTAGGGGATGGCGGAAAATTGTTATTCAAACTGATTCTCAAATTGCTGTTCAGCTTCTTCAAGGTCAAGGCAGTGGTGTTTATAGACTGCAGTCTTTACTTATTAATTGCAGAGCTCTTATCCGGCGGGAATGGGAGGTTAAGGTCGTGCAAATATATAGGGAAGCTAATATGGTAGCTGATTATCTTGCGAATAGTGCGCATGGTGGAGTTTTTGGTATGAGTCTTATTGATTTGCCTTCATCTAGTATTAAGCTCCTCTTGGATGCTGACTGTATGAATATTTTTCATGATCGTATAATAAATTAAAGGGCTCTATCCCTCCTTTTCAAAAAAAAAAAATATATATATATAAATATATATTTAATTATACTTTTTTTTCATAATAAATATATAAAATTAATTATATTCCGTCTCATAATTTTTATCCACTCTATTTTTTCACACAACACTCACAAGTTTAATCTGATGTTAAATGTATCTAAATAAATGTAAAAAATTTAATGTTCTTATTCCCCAATCCCTAATTTTCGGTTCAAAAAAAATATATAAATGAAATCAAATCCTTTCCTATATAAGTAATACTTGCTATTCACTTCAAAGAAAATAAAGTGCTAATAGAAAATCACTTGACTATCATAATTTGAATTTTAAGTATTCATTAATTCTCATTACCAGTTTCACTTTCTACTCTGGCATGATTTGAATTTGTGCTCAGTCTTTTCTGCCTAGCTGTTTCATTTTCCATTTCCAGGAATAAATTAATGGGAGTTGCTGTAGATTATTGTATCTGTTGTGAGCCCAACATGGTTCATGAATTAGTATCACAAAACACGTCATCAATGATAGACTACTGAGTCACTGCCTGCAAGATTTGCCTTGAGAACCTTCAAGTAACAATTTGGCTAGCTTTGAATTACAAAGTTTGCTGTGTATTTCTTCTATTTCTTCAGCTAACACCAAACTTCCAGATGGCAGTCCATGCCTCTTCAATTCATTTTCCAGTTGAATCCCCTCATCCAATCTTTCTACTACCTTATCAAAGCAAAGATATCGCCCGAAGGCTCCATCATCCATGGCTTCATAAACCACGACGTGTGCTTCTGCTACCTTGTTAACATCTCCGGTTGCTAGCATGCCTCGTCGTAGCATGACCGAGCCCCCTGTATACCATCAACAGCAAATTATCATCAAGAAAGCACTCTTCTAGTTCTATTCATGAATGGAGCAAATTATACTAAAAAAAAAAGATCCATCACTGTGATCGTTACCCTTAAGGTACGGTATAGAAGTGTCTTTGTGAGCATAGGGGAACGAAGGAGCCATGAGAAGGCCAGGGCAGATTGCTACAAGCTTCACTTTCAATTCCATTGACTTCCTCCAAGCAGCCTTCTCTGCATTCGTCTTCCCCAAGGCAAGCCAAAGCTGTTCTCCATTTTCATTAGACATGAAGATTAGATGATTATTTGAATTTCATGGATTTTTCTGTTAATCTGAAGTCAAATTCCAATGATATTTAACTACCTTGTTTTCTCTGCAGAATTCCTCGTTGCTCCAACTACTCTCATCTATAGCTCTGTTTAGATTGTCATCATTCCAGACAGATGCAAGAAGAGAAGAAGTGAAAATACACCTCTTCACGTATGCTGCCCTACTGCAAGCTTCAATAACATTTCTTGCAACCTCAGTCTCCAGAAATGCCTTATTTTCCTGCACATATTGCACAGCACAATAGACTTATTTTTATTTTTCTTTTCGATTTTGCAGACAAGCAATATCACGATCCAGTTTTTGCATAGTACAGTAAACGTACTGAATAACCAGAAATCCCATGCGGATCTATGAAAGATGAGGTGTGGAAAATGGCATGACAACCTCTAAATGCTTCACAAAGACTTTCCAAATCTTGTAGTTTTGCTACTACAACACTTTCTAGTTGGTCTATCTCTTCATCTTTCATGAGTTGCTTTACGTCTTCAAAATCCACTAGTAACGCAAAAACCAAAGAATGGGTTTAAAGTAAAATCAAAATAGAAAAACATATAAAAGAAAACTAAAGAAGCATGTCTGTTAAAATTGACAATATCCATTTTTAAGCACAATTATGTTTTACCAACCTGGGTTTTGAATGGTGACTCGAACAAGGTAGCCATTAGCCAAGAGCTTCTTAACTATATGAGAACCCAAGTAAGAGTTCCCACTGGTGACGCAGACTAGCTTCTTCTCTCGTGCACTCAAACTGGAGCTAAAAGCTCTTCCAATGCAGTGGATTTCTTCTGCCTGGAAAGCTGGTAGGATTACCGGTTTTGATAGCACCACTTCTTCCATCTCTATCTCTCTTTCTCGTCTCTCGTTCTAAAGCGTAGTACTTAAGATAGGAGATGGCTGCAGGACATATGGGTGGCAGTAGTAGTAGATGGAGAAGGTTAGGTGAAATTGCACGAGGGTGGTAAGTGTAGTTTTCTTGAGACAATGAGGACATCATTCTGTTATCTTCTTATCATTTTTTCACGCTCATGTTACAAATGGCACTTATTCAGCTGATCCAAAGCCTGGACAGCGTCCACTTCCGGTCTCATTCAAGAGGTGCGTGCTCTGGAAAAGAAGGTAGAGAACGAGAAAAAAAAAAATCTAATTTTTATATTTTTTTAAACCTAATTAAACTATTCTTTTTAATTTTTTTTATTAAAAAGTACCAGTTCAACTAAAATGGAATTCTTTTTTGACGCAACCCTAGACTTATCCCTGAATTTCAACTCAAAATCCAATTTTATTTAAGGTCAAGAATCTGGTCCAATTAAATCAAAATTTCGTATTTAAACTTACTTATAACCAATATCTGATAGGAAATGTGTTACAAGAATAGTTAGGATTTAATTAAGATGGAGACAGAAAATAAAATAAAAGGATATTTAAATGAGTGGGAATGTCGGCCAGTTGTCAAGATGTTATAGATTAAAAATGTTAGTTGGCATGGCAGTTATATGAAAGGAAAGAAAGCTCCGTAGCTCTTTCTCTCCAGAGTCTGAGTAAGGTCTCTTTGAAATCATCTGCTGTGATAGGAGGAAGGGGATTTTGTTCCTCTCGTACTGGTAACACTCAGTAAAACTCACACAATATGGCATTAGTACATATAACTGTTAATTCTATGTATAATGATTAGATATTAACCATTAATTTTCAAAATGTCTTCTGATCTGGTTGATGAGACTGACCAACCAACCGTTATTCAGAAACACTGTACTCAGCTTCATTCAGTTCATTGACTAGAGTAGTATATGCATAACTGGGTTCAGTACAATAGAAAAAGGAGACTTGCATTAATTGGATGTATAAAATATACAGAAATTAAAGCTTTGTCAATGAATTGAAATAATAAAAGAATACAAAATGATGCAACCTTAGAAGAAAAAGCATATTGATTAGAGACTGTACTCGGTGTGCCCTGATTCCAAGATGAGCAAAATCATTAAGGGGTCTCAAAATCCAGGATTCAGCAAAGCTGTCAGCCTGCTATCAAGTTCTGTGTTATAGATTGGAAATTTAAGATAATTGTTTGCCATGGAAGTCTTGAACCTCAAATTAATTCTGTAGTGAGATGCATTTATGGCATGAAGTTACTCCGGCTATGCTGTCGACTCCTCCAGCTACTTCGACTGTCATCGAAAAAATCTGAACTGTAGTCTTGACTACCAAATGCCAACCTCTGAAAAATTCTGATCTCTGCAGAATGTTGTCTTGAGTCAAAGATTTCACTTTGGCCAGGTTTCATTCCATTAGATAGATCTGACAACTCATCTAATGAGTCCAAAGCTCTCACCAACTGGAGAAGTGAAAAGCAAGAATCTATTACTAGGTTTGCCCATTACAGTAAAGAAGCAAGGAAAATAGATATCAGAAATACCAAATCACCTGACTCATTCGTGGCCTTTTCGCAGCTGAATGACGCACACAAGCTGCAGCTGCCTCAATCATCCGAAACATTTCTCTAGGGACATAGTTCTTCTCCAGCCTTGGATCAACTAGTGCTCCAAAATCTTCACTATCAAGTGCTTCAACAAGCAGTGGTCGAGCCTGACAACATGTTATAAGCTGGGTTAAACTATATGATCAAATAAATTACTGGAGATCTTTTTATATAAAATATCTCTCCATGAAAGAAACCCAATAAAGGAGGGATAAAGCAGATGATGGTACGCATAATCATCTCCAAGTATAACATACGCTGAATGAGTGAATGTGGCATTCAGAACTGCTCTGAATTTAATAATTTAAAGGAAGTAGAAAAGGCAGATCAGATAATCAAAATCTGACACGGCATTACCGATTAGAATATATTACAAGCCATAAACTATGCATACATTATTAAATGTAAAGCATCTAAAAGACGATAAGTAACAAATTAACATTTTAACAGCTTACCCATTCAACTAGGCTTTCATCACCCAATGGCTGAGAGGCATCAACAGGCTTACGGCCTGTAATTAGCTCCAAAAGCACAACCCCAAAAGAATAAACATCAGATTTTTCAGTCAACTTGCCAGTTGTTGCATACTCAGGAGCCATATACCTGGAAATCGAAGATCCAATACAAATAAATATAGAGAAGGATTTGCTGGAACCTTAAGGATTTTTCTTATATGCATGATATTACCTTTGTACTAAAAAACAAAATCATACTTATAAAAGAATAATGTGGACCTTTAAAGTAATGCCAGCCCTTCTTTGATTTTTCCTAGATCAATGTCTATAACACTAGTTTTACCACACACTAGCATCTATTAAGGATAGAAGCATTGATGTTTCACCTACCCAAAGGTTCCCATCACGCGTGTTGTTACATGAGTGTTTGAATCCAGTTCCAGTGCTATCTTTGCAAGCCCAAAATCTGAAACCTGTGTTAGAAAAGAAACAATTTAAGAAACACAATTCGGTAGCAGAAGAAATTACAGTACAGAAGGAAAAACAATCAGCTTTATTTGCTAAGGCATTTTAACAGGAGATATTAGCTGTTCTCTAAAAGTATGCCATGTCAAGAAGACAATTAACATGTAGGTGAGATATTCCATCAACAATGTATCGACATTTGCAATCTTCTCTAGAACAAATTGTGGCTCCTAATAAAACATAGATTTGCAGAAACAGGCATACCCGTGCTTCAAAGTTGTTATCAAGAAGGATGTTTGATGACTTGATGTCCCTGTGGATAATGCGGGGATGACCTGATATGCATAACAAATTAGAGGGAAAAACATCTCAATATATATTGTAAATAGGAATGCACGAGAGAAAGGAAGAAATATAGTAAAATATGTAAACTTGAGAGTTGAATTTAAAATGTGCAGTGAGTAAATCGCCCCCTACAAAATTTCCTTTCTAAAGCTCATACATATGCTATGAGCATGTTAATTTTGTATAACAATCAAGAACCATTTCAATTATTTATGTCTCTTTGTTCTCATTATTTAAGAAGGTTATACACACATATTCACCAATCTTATTGTACACAATTTTGTGGATTTCCATTTAATTTTGCATTTATGGTTTGTCTCTGTATTCTGATTTTAATTTTGAACTCACACAATTGTAGGAGGGGGAGGAGATGGAGGAAGAGAGAACATCAGCACTTCAGACTTTTGGAACTCCAGATAGTGACCATAATCGTAATAAAACTAAGCAGAAAAGCTTGAAAAATATTTAAAAGAAGCTAGGAAAAGAACTAGGAAATTACAGTCTTCATGTAGGTAAGCGATGCCACGAGCTGCTCCAGCAGCAACCTTGACACGAATTGCCCAATCCATAACTGGCCTGCCTTTACCTGCAATAATGCAACAAATAAAACATTTTACTGGATTTGCAAGATAATGCAACAAAAGAAGGAAAAAAAAATACTAGCAATAATGAGAATAAATTAAGACTGATTATCATTAAGCCTAAGGAGAAAGCAGCAATACTTAGGAACAGTCGTAAGACAGCAACAAACCCTAATAATCTCAAGAAAAAAAAAAAAGATTATTCACCCCCTAGTCCATCCTTTTATCCAAATACTCCTGATTAAACAAATCAATTGAGAAAAAAAAAAACGACCAAAGCACAAAGCACACAGCTGCATCAACCCTGACAGAGAAGGACTAGGCTCTGAGAGGTTCAAACTCAAACAAATATAATTGTAGAAATACCATATTTCGAAGGGTTCAACAGATAAGAACAGCTCTCAAACAGTGGATTATTCATCCTTGCAGGTTCCCTTTAATGTTTGACTATACTTCCTGAGCAAACCCATTCAAAGGATGCAAATATGATAAGCCTAATAGCCCCTACTCAGCAAATATCCCGCAACCTAATATTATAATCCACTAACCCCTGTTCTTATAATATGTCTGCCAGCATCACATGAATTGACCAAGCAACTTAGTAGGAAATGATAAAGTTCAAAGTCCATAAGAAGACTAATATTGAAAATTCCACAACTGACACTCATGCTGATAGAGCAAAAGTATTCAAAATGAAGAATTTCTTCATATCTTACCATGGAGATGGTAGTGAAGGGTATTATTTGGGACATAGTCGTAGATGAGCAATCTTTGACTCTCAGATATACAGTAACCTACTAATGAGACTAAATGGCGGTGATGCACTCGGCTGATAATCTCAACCTCTGCTTTGAACTCACGCTCTCCTTGAGAACCACCCATCTTTAATTGTTTTACCGCTACTTCTCTACCATCCACCAGCTTACCTTTGTATACACAACCAAATCCACCTTCACCCAAAAGATTTTGTATTGAAAACCCATTCGTGGCTTGGACTAGCTCCTCATATGTGAACCATGACCTCGAAGTGCTTACTCCTGGCTCTGGAGGCCCATACATGAAGTCACTGCCAGAAGGGCTTCCTCTCAAAGGTCCATGAGAATGGGGTCTTACAAATACTGATTCTGCATGGTAAACAAAACTTCTTCATCAATTTTTTTTCTTTTTTTTCTTTTTTGCAGCAGTTGCACTACAATTCAAAATAAATGCCAGCTAACTCAAAGTTTTAGGCTGTCATTCAACAAAAGTAAGTTCAATAATTCAAATCAGTTTGGAAACAACCTAAAGAGAACACTAGCAACTTCTGGAACTTTGAAAACAAAATATAAGAACTTTCAGACTAAGTTTATGTTCTTATCCACAAACTAAATATTCAGAAGATGAACAGAACTGAATCAGTCTGTTTCAAGTGAAGGCTATACAAAGATTATGGTAGCTACTATTCAAGAATTGAAAATGGATATGGCCCAAGCAGAATGTAGTTGGAAGAATAGGAATCACGACCATAAGCCAAAAGGCTCAGATAGATTTTCAAGTAAATTTAAAACTCAATTAATTTGAATAGGCCATATAGCTGTTACCTGAGTTGCCAAATCGCTAGACCTTAGCGTCCAAGATCAAAATAAAAGAAATCCCTCATAACTCATCCATTAAGCCTCGTATTTCTTTATATATAAGATCATACATCCAGTGCATACATATAAACTTAAGAAAAGAAAAATGGATAGACTTTTTCAATTGACAGACCGCCCAAAGTTTATGACAAGATTGAAGTTCAGAGTCTGCATATAGTAATTATAAACTAACAGAGCCTCTACCAACAAGTATAACTACTTTGGAAATTCTACAGAATCAATAAATGATATCAGTAAGGTATTAGCAATAAGAAAAGTCAATTCTTTACCTGAATTCTGGGAGGAGGCAAATGGGGAAGGCATAGTGTACCCAATTTTTGATTTAGCATGCCTTCTCTTTCGTTTATGCACAACCCATACAGCCATCATGAGGAAACTGAGTACAACAAACCCAACCACAATGCCTATTGCCACTGCAGTCCCAGTGTTTAAATTCCGCACACCAGTGGATGTTGTCTTTGCGGAGATATTGGTATCATTAGTTGACGTTGCAGTTGGCTTTTCTGTAGGGATAGAGGGCATGGACGACAATGGAGAAGTTCCTGTTGTTGATGAATTATCTGGAGAAACAGGAGGCATTACAGGTGGCATAGAAGTTGACGGGACAGAAGGAGGTGGAGATGGCAATGCAGACGTGGGAGGAGAATTAGTTACAGGTGGAGGACTACTAGGCAGAGAACGAACATTTGGAGGTGCAGCAGGGGCCTTTACTGCTGGTGGAGGTGGTGAATCAACAGGAGGAGGCGTAGAGACATTAACAGGAGAAGGTTGAGAAGGGGCAACAGCTTGAGGGGAAGGCGGGGATGCAACAGGAGTAGGTGGGGAGAACTGGGGAGAGAGAGAGCTGCTCGCTGGTGGTGGAGGGGGAGGTGAAGTAGTGATAGCTGGAGGAGGGGCAATAGGTGTTGATGGAGGTGGTGATGTTGGAGGGGCTGGTGGTGGAGATGCCGGGGGTGATGGAGGTGATGTAGATGGTGGTGGTGTTGAGGGCGTTGTTGTAGATGCTAGCGGTGATGAAGGGGGCGCAGCCGGAATTGCTGTCGTGGGAGATTGAGGGGGTGGAGTTGAAGAGTTAGAAGGAGTTGAAGGGACCGTGGGATCAGTGGTCTGATTAGGCAAACTTACTGTTGGCGGAGGTGAAGTGGATGTAGAATTTGATGGTAAAGAAGGGGCTGGGGGTGAGGCAGTGGAGGAAGCTGTTGGTGGAACAGCAGAAGGAGAAGAGTTTAGTGAAGGTGATGTTGTTGAGGCCATGTCTGTATCCAACAAAATGTACATGAAACTATACCTCCATATCAAATCTAGACATCTAAATCTCAAGCAAGCAACTTTCCCCACTGCATATATCCAAACACCTCAATATAATTCCAATTAAAAAATTCTCCTCCTAATTACTGATGGCTCAATAAAAATCCAAATTCACAAAAACCAACCAAAATTCAGCACAGAAATCCCTATCTGACCAACACTAGAATTTGAATCCTAGCTTTAACTTCTTCTAACCAAAAATCCAAATTTTATACACTACAATGGAGTGTAAACTGTCAATGGACAAATGCAGCAATACCCTGATCACCAAAATGAAAAAAAAGAAAACCCAGAAGCTCAAAGTTCAAAAAAGCCTTACCCATCTTCAACATGAAGATGTTTGGGGCAGGCTTTTGTTGTTACAGGTTGGAATATTAGAAATTGAAGTGGATTTTTCCAAGAAAACAGAAAAAAATGGAAAGAGGAAGTCCGCCCATAAAATATGCAAAGAAAACGTGGGGGCAACTTTGGGAGTAAACTTTACTTCACATGTGCAGTAGAGAGGAGAAAATTCTGTCTTTGCTAAATTCATTCACACCATGTTCTGAAGCAGAACACCATCATCATTCACCACCTTAACTTGTTTTCTATTAAAAAATAATAATAATAATTACATAACATGAAAATATTTTTTTAGTTGGAAAAAGAAAACTTTTATTTACTTGAATTATGCTTATGAGATAAGAACATTGGGAATTTGTCAAATTCTTATCTTGAAATAGAATAAAATCAAAAATTAAGATTTTGCCTTTATCATTTAATTTTACAACTTTCTTGAGATAAATTTTTAATTTAAACACATTAAACTTTTATTTTATAATAAAATAAAAATAAAAATTATTTTGAGGCAAATGTCTTATATATATATATATTTCATAATGAATCAAGCACATGATGTAAGACTGAGTGGTGGTGCTGAAATAATTGGTCATCGTGTGCATGTAATATCAAGAAAGTCAGCTTCCCTTCTGATGCCAATACCATTCATATGCAGAGGAAGATTCTCAAGCTTCAAGAATTATTTTGTATTTTATATTTGTTCCACCTGCAGAGTCTTTCAACTGTCAAGTTGTTTGAATGTGAAATCAAATAAACGAAATTATTAGATTGGTGTGAGTGGCTTTTCTTTTTCAGTCTTTATGTGAGGCAGTTTATAACATGAGATTAAATAATTGAAAAAAAAAAATTACTAATGCATTCTTAAGTTTAGGTTTTTTCTATAATAAATACTCAAAAAAATAGTTATCCCAAAATAGTTGTTGAACTAACAATGAATAGGTTGGTTTCTTAATAGTTGAGCAAAGAAAAGTGTCGTTTTACCAGTTATAAATTTCAAAATTCATTACAAATATAGTTTTTAAAATTTTAGATTTTTTATATATAAATTACCATTATTTTAAATAGAATATGACATAAGCACTTACCTGATCACAAAATTATTGGCATAATTTGGTGGGGCAAATGCTGCTATAAGATGCTGAAGATATTTTATTTTTCACAAGTTCTATTTAAACTTCTAAGCTATAAATATAATAATGTAACAGAAATTTGTTATGGAGGGCTTAATTCTAAATGAACCACCAAGACAACGACAGTATGTTTAATAGACCATAGTAATGATTTTTCTTGCCAGACATTATCAGATTAGTAAACCAAACACATTATAAATGAAGAAAAAGAGCAACCTATTGAACAAAAGAAATAGTAACCACTGTCCATTCTGCAATTAAAGAACAAGCAAACAAGTAAACTTGGACGCAATTGCACATTCTTGCAGGCAGCCCTGAGTGCCTGTGAAACTCTCCGGTTCAGATGCAATCTGAAATTGTTTGAGCTTTGCATATCAAACGATAAAGATTGCAATTTGCAGAGTCACCATTGTTGCAACTCCAACCACTATCACAGTGCATTTGAACATTTTTTTTCCCTGTTACAAAGTCTGAGGTAAAAGCTTTAAGATATTTACATATCCTACACAACCCAAAAGAAACTTATTTTTGACAATGGTGACAACTTTCTTTTTGTATTCAAGACAAGGGAACCTGGAGATTTTTGTGATTCAACAAATATAAGTATGCGTACAGAATCAGTGTATTGTGAAGTGTAAACTTTTCCTTGGATGTGATTCAGATGAAACATTGTAAACATCAAGCTATCTCACTTTGACATCCTTTGAAATTAAATATATATGACATGCCAAAAGCATACATGGTCATTTACTCAATAGCATGTTGCTGTAAATACAATAAGTAGATTGAAACAGTACTTTTTCATGGCAAAATAAGTTCACCAAAGGCTTCAATAGAATAAAAAGAGGGTATGCAGTAGTTCTACTTCAATGTTTCCTTTTTCCAAATAAAATAATTATGGAGATCAGTTAATGACCAACAATTTGGCAGGAAGCTAAAGCAGGGACTATGCTCGTAAGCAGCTCAGTATTTATTGTATAAAATTTGCATATAATAATAAGGGTAATGCATTAGAGAAAGCATATCTCCAATTCATATTTGATATTCATATAGACACTCACTATAAAAAAAACAACATAAACAAATTCACTGAAAATGAATTAACATAAATGCCCAATTTAGTCCTAAAAAACAACAGTTTCCTCTTTAAATACTCTGATGAGGACTTTCAATTCTTTTTCAATCCTGTGTCAATTATAAGGAAACAAATTCAGTGACAATAGTGACCAAACCAGCAGAATTTCCCACCTCCCTCACACCATTCTTCCTCTTCATAACATCTGCTGTAAATCCACCATAAGAGATTAGTAAGTGAGTTACCATCATCATGACCATTCAAGTTTCTGACATTCTTCAAAGCACTTTCTTTGTCATAAATTGCTTGCAATGCATAGACAAAGCCTTTCCACCCTTCTCCCACTCCTTCTCTTCCTAAAGCTGGCAATGTCCAATTCACAAGCTCCCTTACAAAGCCCACATCAGAGAACAAAACCTCGCTGATAGGTAATATGGGCAATAACTGAATTCCAAGCCTACACTCTCTCCATTCAGCAGGTGCAAACCAAAGCCCACTATCCCTCTTGTTAGCCCACAAAACACCCACCACCCTATTCTCTCTAGTGAAATCTTCCTCGTACAAGTTATCACCCTCTCTAACTTGCCACCATGTTTGTGCTGCATGAATCTCCATTGCAGCAAGCATTGATCCAATGGACACAAGATGGGTATCTCCATAGGCTAATCCCATCAAAGCTGCTGAATAGTACGCATTCACTGCCTCACTTGTGCTCTCCTGGTTCCTTCCATCGGCAAATTCAGTTAGGCCTCCAGCCCAAGAGTGCAATTTATACAAATCAAAGCACCTCAAACGTGGATAATTTGAATTTGACCGCCTGCCCAAGTTCATAAAATCAGCCACAAGAGTATAAGCTTGTGGCCTATACTTCCTCCCCCACAATGGATCAAATTTTGCAAGAACAGCAATGCCATAAAGAAAGTAGCCTATGTGATAATGGTGATCATTATAGACTCCAAATCCAAAATCTGCACCAGAATCACTTGAACCTTGTTTTGTGACAATTCCACCCCACTTATCATCATAGACAAAACCATTGGCACCAAATGTACCATCCAGCCATGGCTCAATTGTTTCCTTCAAGTACTTCCTTATCACCGGAATCACATCAAGAAAACCTACCTCCTCAGCGATCAAAGCCAACCTTGCTGCTCTTGCAATCAATTTTCCATAAAAATAAGATGAGGTGGTTGCTATAGCTGATGCATTTAAATCCTGAACATCCTTACAAAGTGCAGAGACAATTTCAGCAAATGATTCCTCTTTGACACCCTTAATCGAATGCCAAGTTACTGAAATGGGATCAGATTTCAACAACCAGGAATCTCCAACAACACCAACAAGATCACCATCGATACTTTTATACTTGAAATCATTTAACACAATAACGTTTTCACCCGATAAAAGCTTGACATGTAAAGGGTGTGCAAGCATAAGCAAATCCCCCCACCCTTTCTTTTCCCATTTATACTCTAAACAAAAAGGTTTAGTGAAGACTGCATCACCTGATACCGCATAGCAAGAACTGAACCGATCAAGAATTGCTTCATATCTTGGGTCACATTCCGGCAATATTGCAATCCTGATCATGCCCGAAAACCCATCAGAAGTGATGGAAGAAAGGCTGTGACTCAAATTTATCTGCGAAGAGGAATATATAAGCCATGTTTGACCGTTATTAAGCGTAACGGTATGCTTGGTCAGTGAATTATTGGAAGAAAACGAAAGAATGGCGTGGATCGTTGATATAGAAATTGCAGTATTGCCAGTTACGGAACATGTCAAAAAGGGGCTTCCTCTAACAAGAAAGAAACGCAAATTTGAATAGGGTATATCCAAAGTGACACTAAGATCACTATAAGAAGAGATGATATGACTTTTATTCGAACCTGGGTAGGTTTTATTGGATGCAGAGATGGTGATATCAGGAATAAAAATCTGGTAGATGAAAGATGGATTATGAAAAAGAGATGGGTAAGATACAGAAATCGAAGATTCAGAAGATTTAACGAGATAAGGGTGGATATACTCAGGCTGATCACCATTTTTAAGAGTAAAGTTCTGAAAGAAAGTGTTTGTAGGCAATGGGGAGGAAAGAAGGGAAGGAGAAAAGAAGAGAGAAGGATCAGGGAGAACAGAGGATTGAACCTTGGGGAAGAGAAAAGGAAAAGTAGCAGGCCTGAGATGGGATTGTGTAGCCATGGTTGAAGCTGTAGGAGGTGATGAAGCAGGTGGTGGTGGTGGCGATGGAGAGGAACTTGGCGTGGGGGATTTATAAGGTGGATGTCTACGAGGCTTTTTGAAGGACTTGGTCACTAAGGTTTTGACCCGCCTGCCCAGTTTTTTCAGCATTTCCTGCAGTGGGGACGCGTATTTGGTGAATTTCTTCGTTAAGATAATAAATTATTAGTTGGGATTTCGTGCAGAGGAAAGAGCGAGGAAATGGAGGAATTTGTTTGACTAGTCTGTTAATTTTTTATGAGTTTCCTTTCAATGATTAGAGCAGGATTGTTGGAAATGCAGTGTTTTTGTGGGGCTGAGGCTTGGCTTTGAGGTATTGTTGAAGAAACGGAAATGGAGGACAAGGGAAGTAGAAGACGTAAGTTGGATTTGAAGTGAAGGTGGTGAAGGATTCGAAGTCAGGGTTTAAGAAATGTGATGATTGCAAGATGCTTGAGAAAAGGTCCATTTGATCCCAACAGGAAAAGAAAAGAATAAGAATTTGGGATTTGAGTGTTGTATGCTTGAGAAGAAAGGAAGCCAGGAAATTGAAGAGCCTACTTCAAGTTGTTCTTTGAAGGCAGAGTTTGGACGAGATTGATATTATTATTATTATTATGCAATCACTATTAGTAATATGTAAAAATTGGCAGCAGGAAGTTTGTTTTGGTAGAGAGGAGATTATTGTGTTGTTGCTTAATGGGTTTGTATTAAGGTACGTAGTATGGTGATTTGTCAATTGCATGCTTAGATTTTGGGTTGAAAAAACAAGCAATTTATATCCTGCAATATCATCTTTTTTTTCCCAAAAATAATTCATTACTACAAGAAGCCAGAGCTCAATATAAACAAGAGTCATAAAAAAATCCAGAAGTACAATGCATATTGATGAGAGAGGCCCATAAAACTTTTTGGAAGGCTTTGTTGAAGATGGTAAAGATCCGGACCACTAAACACTAAAAGTTCAATATCGGATGGAAACACCCCTTATACCAGAATTTTACTGATGCATAATATATTTATGAAACGTTCAATATTAAATGATAGGTTCTGTCATTATATTAGATAATTATAATTCATTCCAAAAATTAGTTTAAAGAGAAATAGTGTTTATAACCCATATAAGAGATATATTATTTCTTTCCACCATAACCGGTATAGAATTCAACAATATCAAACCTCACAACCAAAAACGCTTTGCTATGCCTCCCTTATTGTTTCACTTGCTATGGTATTTCTTTTAGTATCATTAGTATGACTCTCTTCAGCTCGACAATATGACCTTAAATTGAGGTTGGTGGCATTTTTGCATTTTAGAATTTCACATGTTTCAATATTTATATAAATAAATTAGTTCTATATACTCTCCATTTGTGTATATTTATAAGTTTTTTATTATATTATTTTAAAAAATTCTATATAAGTTAATTAATAAGACTCGCAAATAACAAAAACTTTTTATCTGTTATTTATATTCATTATACAAATTGTAATTTAATTTTTATGTATTTTTTAATAATATTTTATGAAATATAAAATTATTAAAATACATAAATTACAACCAACTAAATTTATAACACTCTTACTGGATTATTTAATTAGCCCAATAGAAGACCTCACAGGTTATAGAGGTTCTCTTATTATAATTTTAAATTAATATCATAAATTTATGGTAATTTTTTTTATAAAAAATCAGATAAGAGTTTTTTCTGTAACATGAATTTAACTTCACATTTAACTGATGAAATCACACTTCTATAAACTTCCACATTAACTTTCAAATTTCTTTTAATATTAACACAAATTTAATTCAAATCAAACACTTTATATACTCTCTTATTAATTTCAAAATAAAAAATTTATACTAATAATTATATATTTACACTAAAATTAAAGTTTTTAAATATATCTAATTCACAACCATATATAATTTCATATCTAAAATTTTATATTTATACCATATTTTCAAAATCAACTTTAAACAAAATTTACAAAAATATATTCAAAGATAGTTAACAATACAGCTCTGATCGAATTCATGCAAATTTTGATTCTTTTGAGGGCTTTTTGCAAAATTAGGGGCGGAAGAAAACTTATTTGTGGATTTAGGGTTGAAGATAAATTATTTGCGAATTTGGGGTTGAACTGCCGGGTGGCAGCCGAAAAGAAAACCTGCCGCTTGTTTAACCGGCGCCAGGCATTATGTTTTTTTTTTTTAAGAATGGCCTGGCGCCACTTAGAGTGGCGCCAGGCCATTCTTTATTTTTTTTTTATTTTTTATTTATTTTTTATAAAATTATAAAATAATATTATTATATAATTAAAAAATTACTGATATTATTTAATAATAATATTATTGTATTAATTTATTAAAATAATAAAAATTTTTATCATTAAATAAATATATATAACATTATTAAATTATTTTTATATATCTAATTACAATCGAATTGTTTTTATATATCTAATCGCAGCATAATATTAATTTTATAATTATGAAATTATAAAGTACAGTAATTTTTTATTTAAAAATTAATAATAAAATTTATTTAATATTAATATATTAAAATTATAAAAAAATTATTATTATAAAAATATCTAATATTATTTAATTACAACCGAAACTACTTAGATCGTTAGTACGGAAATGTCACGACTCTTTTCACGTCAGACGGTTATTTAATTTCTTCAGCGCGAGTTGCGAATTGACTGGGTTTGCTGTCCTTCTTCAAGTCACATCACAAGGCTGGACTCCTCGTGCTGGATCCAGACTCGCAGGCAACTCGATCTGTCTCGTGTCTGGATCAGGACCGAATATGCTGGACCGGCTAAATAAAGTGGGTTTTTGAGACCTTAGACCTATTTCACTTTTTCGGGTTTAATTTCCCTTAGAGTGAGAAAAGTCCGGCAGTTATCAAATTATATAATAATATATTTCATAACTCTCTAAAATATTAGGACATTAATATTATTATATACGATCGGATAATAGCAATTCAATAAAAATAAATTTAATTTTTATAATTTTAAATATTTATATATTCATATATTAAATAATTAATATAATTATAATATTTTAATAAATAAAAAATAAATAAAATAAATAATGGCTTGACGTCACTTAGAATGGTATATTTCATAATTCTCTAAAATATTAGAATATTAATATTATTCTGTACGACTGCATAATAACAGTCTAATAAAAATAAATTTAATTTTTATAATTTTAAATATTTATATACTCATATATTAATTAATTAATATAATTATAATATTTTAAATAATATATAATATTATTGTTAAATAATATGAATAATTTTTAATTATATAATAATATTATTTTATAATTTTATAAAAAAAAAATAAAAAAAAAGAAAAGAATGGCCTGGCGCCACTCTAAGTGGCGCCATGCCATTCTTAAAAAAAAAAAATAATGTCTGGCGCCTGTTAAACAGGCGGCAAGTTTTCTTTTTTACTTGCCACACAACCCCAAATCCACAAATAATTTATCTCCAACCCTAAATCCACAAATAAGTTTTCTCCCACCCCTAATTTTGCAAAAAGCCCTTCTTTTGAACTACAACCTGAGCAAGAAAAAATAAATTTTTGCACATTAAGCAATTTATTTAGTGGTACTCAATTTTTTTAAAAATAAAATATTTAAATAAAAATTTATTTTACAATAATACTGATTGATAATAAATTATATAGCAAATAATTTAAAATAATTATAAATTATATGATTATTTTATGTATTTAAATTTTAATTTTAATTTTTTTTATAATATAAAAAAATTTATTGAGTTATATCTCTAAAGTACAAAGTGTGAAGCAATTAACTCAAAAGATAATTGTAGCAATAGGACATATCGGCCGTTTATGTAGGGTACTTTATTATATCCAAAACAACAATATATTTATATATGACATGTACCACTCTTAATTTAACTCATAATTTTCATTAAATTCATTAAAATCAAATTTTAAATTATTTTATATATTTAAATATGAAGATAAAAATTTAATACAATATAACTTTAAATTATTTTGTTTATGATATTTTATAATATTATAATTATGATTTTAAGCATTTTCGTGTAAAGTAATACTTAATTATATAAATAATAAATTCACAATTAAGTTTTTAATTAATTAAATATTATATATATATATTTAATTTAATTTAATATATTTTTTAATTATCACATTTACCCATATCTCACTTTTCTTTTTTTTAATTTTAATTTTTATCTTAATTTTATAATTAAATCAATAATTTTTTAAAAAATTAATTATGTTCATTCAAGTCCAGAAAAATTACTTTTAATTACATAACTTTTTAAATTACAGACTTATTTTCAATTTAATTCTTAGTATATTTTCAACTAAATACCTAATCCACC
This sequence comes from Manihot esculenta, assembly GCF_001659605.2. NCBI lineage: Eukaryota > Viridiplantae > Streptophyta > Magnoliopsida > Malpighiales > Euphorbiaceae > Manihot > Manihot esculenta. The sequence continues at coordinate 4,953,691 of NC_035162.2, read as the reverse complement.
ACAGATTTTTTTTTTCTTTTATCTAACAACTTTTTTTTAACTCTAATTTAACCTAATTTATAATATTTAACATATAAAAGTAATATTTCTTATTTAGTCTAATTTTAACTCTTTTTTTAATTGAATAAAATTCTCTTTTAAAAATTTCTTTTTTTTTAGTCTAATAAATTTTTATTATAACTATATTTTAGCCAAATTATATTCCTATAAAAAAAGTAGAAGCATTCTATTTGAACTGTATAACTTGAATTTTAATTATATTACATATTAATTTTAAAATTTTCTATCTACCAAATTTATTATTTTTTAAAATTTAATTATGCAATATAACTAAAATATTATTTACTTGATTTAATTCTGTTAACTTAGTAAAATTTTCAAATATAACATAATTGACAAAATTTTGATTTTATTCAAGTAAAATTGTACATAAACCTTAAATTTTTAAAATCTTTCACAAATTTTAATTTTCTATTATTTTTTTTCCTTTTACTTCATTTTCATAAAATATAAATAAATAAATTATATTAATACAATGTTCTCCATAAATATTCATATAAAAAATAATAAAAAATATTTTTATATCAAGACTTTTAATATATTTTTAAAATTTTTAAACAGCTGGTTACTATTAACTCTCTTTTAATTTTGAATCTTCTCATTAATTTTTCAATTTTTTTAAGTTATATATTGAAAAAGTGTTAAGTTATATATTGAAAAAGTGTTGGGAGAAAATAAATATTTGATTTAAAGTGAAAATTTTAAAAATTTAAATATAAAGAAAAAGACGGAGTAGATGGGAAACTTTCTCCTTAATTCACGGCAAGAAAATGAAAAAGAAAGTAGATGGTTTTTTTTTGTCTTTTCTGTTTCGTATAAAAGTTTTATTTTTTTCTTTTCTTTTTAGTAGAAAAGTTATTTTGGTTTAAGTTGTTAGTAGTGGACGACATGTTGTTAATTTAATTTTTAATACTTTTTTTTATTTTACATTTTAAATTAAAAATTAATTCATTTAAATATTTATCTCTTATTTTTATTTTTATACTTAAGTTTAATCTTGTTAATTTTAATTAATTAATTATTTATTTATTATTTAAATATACACTTTTCGACTGATACTATTCACTTTCCGAAAATAATATTATTCACAGCGGAATTGAAGTATTACAAAATTTAATGTTATACATATTGATGCAATGACTATAATATTTTCAGATAAAATGTGAAGTGGAATATTTATATCTGTGTTTATATTGGTAATATAATATATGAACATAAATACAACGTTGGAGTTTGGATGTTGGAATCTTAAAAAGAATAATTGATATATTTCATCAGAATTATAACTTTTAAAATAAAAAAAAAAGTTAATTAAAATTTAGGAAAAAACACAATAAATCAAGTTTAACTAAATTATGATCTATAAGTCATCTCAAATACACCAACTTAAGATTTAAAATTTAAATTAAAAAAAATTGGAATAACATTATAATGAGGAAAATTTATAAAAATAAAAATAAAAAATTACAAGAAGAACACAAAGACTCAAACCATGAATTACTAGTGCAATATTCTATCTCTATTCTAATTATATTCTCCGATTAAATTAAAAATTTATTCAAAATATAAAATTAAGATGCATAAATAATTTGTGGGAATTCAAATTAAATTAAATTAAATTAAAAAACAAGATTTAATTATTTTAATTTCAACAACTAAATATAATATATAAAGAAAACACAAATATATCTAAAGTCTCAACAAAAGCTTCACACTTGCTCAGTTTTGAATAATGAAATAAACTCATATTTCTCCGAAACAAAATTCAAAACCCAACAGCCAGTTCAAATTTCCAAAACTGGCAACCATTAACATAAACACAAGCTTGTGAGTTGTGAACTCAGAAGTAGATCAGACTCACAATTTTCGCCGCTGGTGGCGGCGTGCAGATCTGCAGTCTGTTCAATTGAGTGGCTCTTTTGTTGAAATGTTTCTCAAGCTAAGTGTTCTCTTTTTTTTTGGGCTTGGGTCCTTATTATTTGGATAGGGTATTGGACCTTTGGCCTCCAAATTTTTATGATTGAGCCTCAAAGTAAAAATTAAATATAAAGGTAAGGAGTTTCCTCTAAAAGAAAAATAGAGAGATAATTATGATGGTAGACAATGGGAGATGCAAGAAGCTCAGCAAGTAGAACAAGTAATCGAGGGATGAAAAACAATAACAATGGAGGCAAGAAATGAGCATAGAATGTGAGAAATTGTCAACAAGAAAAGGACAGGAAAATTTAAGATTTGGAAATTAGAGAAAGGCAACAACATTTCCTTATAATTAATGGGTAAAAAACAGAATAAATTAAATTGAAATCAAACTGGTTTAACTACGTCATTTTTTTAATCTTACTAATCTAATTAAGTTGAATACGTTTTTTTTTTTTAAAAAAGAATTATAACTATTTTTTGTAGAAATATAACTACTTGTTATAGAATAATATAATACAAATTATTTAAACTGAAATCAAAATGAAAGCAACACTATTCAATCCAGTATACGGTGCTGTTCCGGGTCACTGCGCGATCTGAACCGGTGCCGTTCCTTTTTTTTTTTTTTTTGATCGAGCCCGTTCCAGTTTAAGCCTGGCTATTATTCGTAGATTTTTCCCAGTTTCAGACGGTAGTTGTACGGATTTTGAGAGATGGCGGGATTACTGGCTTGGGCAGCGGATGTTGTCGGAGGTCACGGCGGTGCCCAGACCAATGAAGCAGACGCCATCCCGATGATATTTACTGAAGAGCAGCAAAACTATGTGCGAGAATTAGATCGAAAGGCAGCCTCTTTGAGCCGCACGATCCAGGATCTACGGCTCAGACTTCCTCCACCCGATATCTCCCAACGCCTTCCTCACCTCCATGCTCACTCTTTAGCTTCCAATGCTGCTCTTGCTCTGCAGTTGAACGCGCACTCTGCCACCAAGGAGCAAGTAATTCATCCATTTTTATGCTAATTGTGCTGGATTAGTACCCTGGTGTTTCTTTTTCATTTTTTTGCGTTTTATGCGCATTTTGGTATATATTGCAGTTTGTTATTTTTGTTCATGTTTTTTATCATATGGATCTTTCTGGCTTTGTAATTTGTTGATGTTTATGAATTTATATGCTGCAGAATTCTTAAAATAAATTTGTAACTATGATTGGGATTTTTTGTTTTAGTTGGGAATCATTATGATAAGATTACATTTTTTTCTCCTCCGATATACGTTTTGCTGTTCTTCTGTTCTTGGCGTCTTAATTTTGGTTCTGATCTTTTTTTTAGGTAGTTATTCCCTATAAATCTGTTTTTGTGGTATATATACACTCAAATTTCAGGTTTTTTCTGTGCCATATTTGAATTTTGGTGCTATGTTTTCATTTTGCCCTAGAGGTTGCTGTACATCCCTTGAGCAGAATATGTGAATTGCGATTGGAATTACATTTTCTGTTTAAGTTTTACTAATTAGAGCTTTTTAGTTACTGAACATGCACATGTGGTCCATTTAGTTCATATAAAAATAAATTTTCATCTATTTACTCCACTCATTGAAACTCTTTAAACACAGACTTTGCTGCTTCTGCTTATGATAGTGTGACCATGAGTTATAATAACTGTGGGTGGCTTGGATTGAGATTTGATATAAAGGTTACTATATCTCGGTGTATTATGTGTTTATCTATTTCTTGAAGGCTGATATATCCCTATTTCAATAATTGATTATTTCCTTTCCACCTATTAATACTTTGAACTCATCTTTTTGACCAGGCCCAATTGAGGGAGGTAACTTTGCAAGAAGAAAATGTTGCATACCAAAAGGCTATATCAAATTGTGAAAATAAAATACAGGAGAAATTTCAGGAAGCAGATTTACTTCAGAGGAAGTTACAGGTTGGTGCTGAAACTTTGGGCGTGCCTATATGGCTTTGTTAATACCTTTCACATTATGTGTACCTTTTTTTTTTTTTTTCTGTCAAAAGGATTCTCTTTGACTGATTTTATAGCCATGAAATGTCATTAGATTTAGGTGAATTTTAATTACTTGAATTTATTAGCATCTTCGATGTTTTTTTGAATTATTAATGTCAGGAAATGGATGAGAATGAAAGAAAATTGAGACAGGAATTAGTAAATGCAGAAACTGCATTGAACTCCAGTCAGTCTGCAAGGTCTGGTGATTCAGTTGTATCTGAAACAAAAGTTGAAACTGGACTAGATACACAAACTACAAAGTCCACTTTATTGGAGAAGTTGGAGAACAAGAAAAAAGAACTGGTTTGTTATTCCTCTTTCTCTAAGTCTTTCAAATTCTCTCCCTGTTAGGTTTGCCATTATTGAGTAGTGAAATCTGCCTGATCCTCTCAGATTTCAATGGAAGAAATTGTTCAAGATTTAGAGAAAAAATGGGCCCAAGTTCAAGACAGTGCACTGAAGCAGCCAATGCCAGGTATTCATATCATATATTTTGTAGCTATTTTGCATGAGTTTCTTATAATTTTGTGTGGGTGTGTTTGCATACACAATCACTTGAATGCACAGCACACATAGAGGGGCTGAGGTTAGGCTTCCAGTTTTCATCTTTCCCCCTTTAGCAGAAGGTATAAAATTACAAAAATGAAAAGCTTGAGTTCGATTCTAGGACATTAAGGCTTAGTTTTGCTTTCACCGGCAAAGGAAAAGCATTCCTTTTATAGAAAAATTTTTTAGGCATCTTTCTCAATCTCTATTCCTTTTTGGTGATAGATCACAATTCAGAAAGGGTTTATTCCTAGGCTGCAGGCTGACTTCTCGAACTTTATGATTCAATCATATGTGGTTATCTTATGACTTGGTCATAGGATTGTCATTTTCTCAGTTTCTTTTCTTGCAGTTTCGTTAAAATTCAATGTTTAAATGTGTAATGAGAAAAGCTAAATGATTAACTTGCAGGCTGGAAGTGTCAACTGTTATTAGGGAATTACACTTACAATTGATTTCTTTTTGCAGCTCAGAGAGAAAAGATATTGGATAAACAGCTTCATAGCTTAATTGAGCAACTAGCAGCAAAGCAGGTGATATAATTATTCTTTAAGCTATTGTACTTTGTTTATTAGATGTCCTCTGAAGTGAATGGCAGCTTTTACTAATATAAGCCTTCTTGTTTATAGGAGCAAGCAGAAGGCCTGGTCAATGAAATCCATTTGAAAGAGATGGAACTAGAAAGATTAAATGGCTTGTGGAGGCAGCTTGAAAGCAGTAATGTAGAGGCCAATACCACTAGATATCGGTTTGGAAGAACCAACTCAGGCAGGGGATCAGCTTCTTCGGATTCTATTTCTGACAAGCTTCCTTATTCGACTGGTGGTCGAACAGAGCAACAACAGAGGCTTATGCTACTTAGGTCGGCTTTTGTGCTTTATATTTTAATGTTGCACATCTTGGTCTTCATCAAGATTTCGTTTTGAGTTGCATCTGGATGTACTCTCTGTTGTCTTCAAAAGTTTTTTTTTTTTTCTTCAAAAAAAAGTATTGCTTGTTGGACGTAATGTATTATCTTATTGTATAGAATTTATTGATATTTTTGTACACAGAAGAATTTTTGGCAGGTGGTTGTACTGATATTCTCTCATATATATTGAATGAAGTCCTGTTTATCATGCTATCGCATATTATGATCTGCCCATCTTGTTTTCCGCTTCCATTTCTTTTCCCTCTTGATCATCCATGTAAGACTCATCACCTCTACCTCGAATCCATCGTAATAGATCACCATCTGAATTCCCAGCTGGCACTCTTTGCCCTCTGTTGGTGCAAGAACCTCCAGGGCAGCAACAGGTGATTTAGAGGCAACAGGATGGTTGTCTTTGCATGCATAGTGGAATTCAGCAACATGAAATTCCTAATAAGATTTATTTTTATTTTAAAAAAATTATAATTTTTTGATTGTTTGGGAGGAAGAAAAGATTTTTAAAGATTATTTTGATGGTTTACTTTAAAGAGAGACACACCCCTTTTCAATTCACTAATTCTCTGAGTTGGAAAATGGAGGTTTTTAAAGTTACCAAAAACTGTTAGGTCCTAGGCTCATGAACTAGACCAAGCTACAATCTCCCAGGGAAGCAAAGGAGATTAACAAGGAGAAATTAAACTTGTTTGATTGATTTCATTATGTTTTATGGAGAAAGTTGAAGGCAAAAGTGGAAACTCAAAAGGAAAAAGGAAGAGAAGAGAAGAGAAGAGTAGAGGATTAAAGTTTGAAAAGATTTTAGCTCTACATATTTATTTCAACGTAATTGTGCCTCAATTAATTCACATTCATTAACAAAGTATACTACCAATTTGAGCATAATTGATAAATTCAAAAGTTTATTCAAGAAAAATGGAGCATAAACCATAGGCTAAGAGAGGAAGTAGAACAAAAGTAGAAGAACAGAGAAGATAGAAGAAGAAGAGAAAGAAGAGTCGATAGAGAAATAGAAAAATAGTAGAAGAAAGGAATTCCATAGATATCGTTCAATGCCTGTAATTGTACATTGAAGCCTATATATATACTCTCGTAATACAATTCTCCCTTATTTTTCGGTTACAGCTGATTATTGACTCCTGAACCACTGATTATTTATACTGTGGCAGAACTATTGAAATATCAATTTTCCAACAAGGAAAATCTGAGAGATATCTCAAATATAAGCTTTTAATTTACGTATAAATAACAAATCATTACATCACGAAGAACACTCATTAAATAGTATCTGCAACATATATGTGAAAATATATCCATAGAAACAATCAAACAATTTTCTGCAGCTCCCCAAGAAAGGATCTCTGAGCTTCCCTCTTCATTACATAAAGCAGAAACTCATTCCAAGTGTCAATGGGTCCTGGCAAGCACCAATGAACACAGTCGGCTATGGTCACATTCCGATGCAGCAAGGGCCCATAATGGTTTGGATGTCCATCAGGCCTCAGCAGCATTGCTTCAGTAGTCGCTAGAACCACAAATTTCAAACCTCTTTTCCTCCCTTCTTTCTCTGCCTTCTTTAGTTCCTCAACCTGTGTCAAGTAGAATTCAAAGTTATAATCATCTGGCTTCATTTCTTTGCTCGTATAGGGCTTCGTCCTTGGACAACTCCCTCCTGCATTCCAAGCCCCATTCTCAAAGTGGGATGGGGAAAATGTCCTTAAAAATGTAATACCCTTGAATCCTTTTTGTCTCAGAAGGGTCCTAAAAGCAGTTCGAAAGGCCATCCTGTATCCATAGTACTTAGAGACAGCAGTAATGTTTTCTAAATTGCAGTCGTGACAGCCAACAATATGGCCATTCATGTAATATATCAGAGGACGAAAGAACCACTGTCCAGCAGAGATGATCACATAATCAAAATTTTCAATCTGAGTCGCCCATGCCTCATCAGCCTGGTCTAAATAAAGGTTCATGAGACTGTTGAGAGAATGACCACTGGGGTCTGCATCACAGGCTTTAACCAGGAAGGGAGACCACAGAGTGGCTAAGGTAAAAGTGTAATCACTATAGAACCAGAACCTGAAATATGTTGTGTCTGATGTATATTTGTGAGAAACATCCTCAGGTTGGACCACCTAAAAGATGTTGCAGGGTAGAAATGAGAGCACATTCTTTTTGGGTTTCAATTTAGAATCATTATGCTGGAGCATGCTTAGTAATTGAATGGAAATGAGCAATTGAGAGCTTACACTGGCTAGGAGACACAACAGTGATTGCATTTGGTTCCTTCCCACAGAATCCCCAACGAAGGCCATAGATTTCCCTCTAACAAGCTCCAAGAACTGCACTGCATTAAAGAAAGGAAGCTCACATTCATCTGGTCTCCATCTCCATCTCATGAACTCTGTATCAGGCCTCCCAAATTTCATGCAGTTCTGCTGATCTATCATCAAATTGCATGTTGCATTAGTATAATAAGGTCCTTTGAGATAAGGCACCCATTTTCCAGTAAAAATATCACACTCCTTCACTCTTACTCTGCTTCTCAACTCACTGACATTAGCACCACGAGATGGTAAAGGTGAGCGTGAATTCTTCAACAGACACAGAGGGATAGTGGCAAGGAAAATTAAAGAAAAGGCTAGCAGGAACAGCCTTTTGTGGGAGCTCTTCCCACTGGAAAGTTCAGTGGCTTGAAACTTCATGGTGGAGGGTGATTGAAGTAAACTTAGCAGTTGGTGCAATTTTATACAGGTGCAAGTAATGATGTGATTTAGTTGTGTAATTTGAACATGGATGCTATGACCATTCTAATTAATTTGAAACAGCTCTTTTTGGTTGATTAGGCAGCTCTCAAGAGGCGAGGTTTGTGTGCACCAGCTAAATCCTCCAACTCTAGTCACCTTTATTGTTTGGTAAGTCATCATGACTCCTTAGTAAATTAGAGTTTTTGGTAGTATAATACTTTCATTATTGCCTGTTTCGTCTTTTACTAGTAGCACACTCCAGGGCTCGAGTGTTTGATCTCGTAATGCAGAAACTCTCAATGCCCAAAAAAAAAAAATTGTTGCTTGACATACACATAATGGTCTGTTAGTATACAATTAGTATCAGTTCAAATTCAATAAATCGTTGAAAAGTATGATTAATCAGAGAAGTATTGATATACTTTTCTTGCAGAAAACAGTATTCAGCAATCATAGAGTTGATGAATACCTTGAGACAGTTCATGGTGGTTGGGTATCTTGAGATGTAAGTAGATGGGTTAGTGCTAAATGACAATGGCGTGGCTTAGGAGGAAAGCAATTGAACTGATGACCCGAAATTTTCCACATGTGTGAATATGGTTCCTTACCCTCTTCTTTTCCATTTTTCTTTTTCTAGAAAAGAAGGTTAATCTCCTTCTGCTTTTGACAAACCCCCGTTTGATTGATTTTCTTTTAAGAAAAATTTAAATAAAATTCTTGTGAAATTTTATAAGGTGATTTGATAGAATGTCGAATGCTCATTTGTATCGTTTTGCACTAAAATTGAAGAGTCTTGCGAGTCTGGTTAATGTCAAATAATACTTATTATTACTTGATAATTTAGCTAAGATCAAATATTTCTGCCCCACCAAACTTACTAAATTTTGGTACATCAAAATGTTAGAAATGTTATCAATAGACCAAACTAAAGAGGCACTGGCTACTCAAGGTTGTTTGCTAAACTTATGCTTCAGTAGACAGCAGCCGCAAGACCTACTTGATATAATACTAAATGTAACTACACTGCTGAAGGAAAGGGATATTTCAAAGAAAAATGCTAGAGATTTCAAATTTATTTGCATTCATGTCGATCCATCTATTGGCTGGTCGGCTTCAATATATCACTTTTGCTCGGCAAATCCTTGGGCCCTGTATTTTCCCTGTCAAAAATCAACAGTCTTACCGTGTATTCTCTTGCAATTCTTTTTTTTTTTATTTTTCCCTTAGAATTGGGAAGTCTGATTAATCTTTCTTTATATAAAACGATTGTGTTCTAATATTTCATGTGCAAAGCAAAATGATTCCTAACGCACTTGGGAACACCATAATTCCAGTATATAAGTATAAAATAGAGGTATTTGAGTGGTGGGGACCTTATATTATTACATCTAAGTGTGCTCTAATGCTATCATATTCTTCATCTTACCAGGCTAACTTGGTCTTATCAGAAAATTTCTAACCTTTTAATTGAATCTTCTAGAGTATAAACACTTGAAGAGTCTCTTTGAGAACTGCACTTGTTAATGGACTTTTCTGCATTTGGAAAAGCCAAGAAACTTAATTTGAACAGAGAATTACTCTGTTCCATTCAAGTACTATCTTTGCTAAAATGATATTCAATCACTTACATCATATGCTTTTTATAATTCAACTTTCATCACAAGATTGAAACACAGTCATAGCCTAATGGCAGCAATTAAATCTAAAAATTTCTCACAGAAAGAAAACTTCTGCAACAAAGGTTTGGGCTAGCATAATCTTAGAAATCAAATGTCCTCTCAATAGCTTTCCATCTTTATCAACAGGACCTGGCAAGCACCAATGCACACAATCAGAAATGGTCACATTCTCATTTGGCCAATGCACATAATGGTTAGGGTGTCCATCTGGCTTCACAACCATTGCTTCATTTATGTCTAGCAATCTAAACTTCAAGCCTCTCTTCTTCCCTTCCCTTTCTGCTCTCCTTAGCTCCTCCACTTGAGTTGAATATAGCTTCAAATCATCCCCATCCAATTTCATTTCTCCTCTTGCAACTGCCTTTGTTCCATTCCCTATTCTCAAAATGTGCGCGCAGGTGATAATGTCCTCAAAATTGTCACCCCATTAAAATTCTGTATCCATATAACATAGTAAGGTTTTTGATTTTGTTATTGAGGCATAAATGGCAACCAACAACCTTGTCATTTTCAAAGAACACCTGTGGTTCATAGAACCATCTTCCAGCTGAGATGATGACATAGTCAAAAGCTTCAACTTGAGATGCCCAGACATCATTTGCCTCATCTAAGTAAAGTTTCATGAGGCGATTGTTGGTTGGGCCATTAGGATCTGTGTCAATGGCTTTAACCGGGATCTGTGTCAATGGCTTTAACCAAATGAGGTCACCAAAAGAATGCCAGTGTGAAGTTGTAGTTAACATAGAACCACCTTTTGAATCTTGAATTTGATGTGTAAGAAACATCTAAAGGATAGACCACCTGCTAGAAGAGAGAGATAACGGTTGGGATTTAATTCAAAATTTCAAATATTTATTTTGATATTTAGTTTTTTTTTTCTTTTAAATTTTTAATTATTTAAATAAATTATAGGATTTGTTAAGATGTTTTGTTGAAATTTTTAAAATTTTGAATCATGATTGTAGCATGATGAGCCATGAACTTACAGTGGCTAAGAGACAGAGAAATGATTGCATTTGGTTTATTCCCAAAGAATCCCCGACAAATGCTATTGACTTTCCTCTTACAAGCTCCAAGAATTGGTTTGCATCAAATAGAGGAGATCACTTTGGTCAGGTTTCCATCTCCATTTTAAGAAACCAGTGTTAGGTCTACCAAATTTGAGGCAGTCCTCTTAATCAAAGATTTCAAGATATGTTGCATTATTGTAGTAAGTTCTGTTGGGGTACCAAACCCATCTTCCTTGGATAGTATCCCAGGTTGTCTTCCCAAAATTTCCAGTCTTAAGAGTTCTAAAAAATGGCCATGGTAAAGAGGAGTTGAATATGCAAAATGGGATAATAGTAACAAGAAAAAGAATAAGATTAGTAGGAGAAGTTTAAACATCATAATTTAGCTCCGAATATGTTTTAAAGATAATATATATGAATGATTGTAATATTTGAAATTCACATGTTGGTGACATGTCGACTAGAGTTGAAGTATCACCAGAAATAAAGTTTAATAAATGATAATAGTAATGAAATTGAATAAATATTTCAAATAAATTGGAGGAAGAGCTAAAATTAGAGAAAGTAAAAGTAAAATTTACTTTTTTTCGAATAAAAGGACTATACATAACTGAATCCGTATAAAATAAGCTTATTACATTTCTCTTTAGAATGGATAGAGAGAATTTCAACTTAATTTTTTATATTCTGATGACACGATATGTTAGAATTATCATCGCCTATCATCCACATATTTAATGTTTTGTATATTACTTGATGACATCGATCCAAGTATTCTTGTGTCAAACTTTTAAGATGGTCAAATCATTCAAAACTCTTATGAGCTATTTCTAAATTTTATATGTTAAAAAAACGGATGTCATGTGCATTTTGATAGTTTAATTATTTTTTTTAAATTATAAAAATAATATAAATGTGTCGCGGAAGGAATATATTTTATAAATTATCATAAAGATAAAAAAAAATAATTAAATTTGCTTCCATTCGATTTCGTTGCATCGTGCCAAGATTTCCAAAGCTACCACTTCCATCAAAGACAATAATAAGAACTACTAAATAACTAATAAAAATTAATAAAGGACAAAAAACAAAGAATTGAATTTATCTGAACTTCATTTTCCTGTCATTCGAATGAAGCTTCGCCTGATTTAAGGTCTCATCATGACCGTCACCTTCCATCTTCAACATCTCCATCAAGAAATCATTCCATGTGTCAATTGGTCCAGGCAAGCACCAGTGAACACAATCATTATACAATGTGACGTTCTCATGTGGCCAATGTCCATATGTACTGGGGTGACCATCTGGTCTCAACAACATGGCCTGTGTAGTGTCAAGCAACCTAAACTTCAAGCCCCTCTTCCTCCCTTCTATTTCAGCAATCTTAAACTCCTCCAACTGAGTCATGTAGAGCTCCAAGTTTATGCCCTCTAGTTTGATCTCATTGGCCCTAAAAGGTCTTGTTCTCAAGCAATTGCCCCCTTGGTTCCACAACCCATTTTCAAAGTGTGAAGGTGCAAACGTCCTGAGGAAGGTTATGCCCTTAAAATGCTCTAAGCTATTAATGGCTCTAAAGGCAGTCCTGAAAGCTTTCTTGTAGCCATAAGACATTGGAAGATCTGTCACATTGTGTAGGAGGCAATAGCGGCAGCCAACAATTTGGTGATTTTCGTAGTAAACGCTTGGACGAAAGAACCAATGGCCAGCATTTACGATCAAATAATCGAATTCTTGGATCTGGGTTGTCCATTCCTGATTGAATTGATCAAGGTAGAGATTGAAAAGGCCAGTTTGGGTTGGTCCATTGGCATCTGCTTCTTCTGCTTTCACTAAATGAGGTGACCAAAATGTGGCCATGGTGAAATTGTAAGATGGATACCTCCAACGTTTGAACTGCTCATCCGGTGTATATGAAACATCTATGGGATATTCTACCTGAAATTAGAATGCCATCAAACTTAAAGAAAATGGATAATAATATTACCTTGTCAAACTTAAAGAAAATAGACAATATTTGTGTTAAAAAACTAAGCAAACTAGCCTAAATTTCTTTGCTATTCATGAACGTAAAGCCTATCTCGGCCACCCCATGGCCAAAGTGCATACCACGTTTGTGTATCTTTGATCGTGAAGAAGTTGCATAAAAATCCTTGTGCAAGATCTAGAGCCAGATTGGCAATTTTATTTGTTGACACCATATACTATGATTGACAAGATTTTTATTTGTTTAATATTTTTCAAAAAATATACAACTTATTAATTAATGTTTGAATCATTCCTCTTTACCCCCTACAATTTTCATTATTACAGCAATAGATTTGAACTAGTCACCACTGATTTGAAATTTTGTTCCAACATTATTTACATAACCCAATAATTTGGGAGATTAAATGAAAAAGCTTACTATATTGATCCAAACCAATATATTGTTAATTAGGTTTCTAGGACAATAAGATGCACGATTGTTAAGATTCCACATGTCATGCCAGCATGTTGTATCATTTACCTAATCTTTGAATCACGTAATGCCTTAGGTCAACTAATTAACCTAATGCATCCAAATCAAATTAAACTGATATGGCGCTGTAAAAACATTAATTTTGCATATATAAATGTTCTTTTTTTATTTTTTTTTAAAAAAATATATATATAAGAAAATTTCATATATTTTAAAAAATTTCTTAACAATTTTTTTATTTAAATTTAATTTACAATAATAATATAAAATAAGAGTACGATGAAATTTCATATATTTATATTATAATTCAGGTAAATCTAGTTTAAATAAGTCTTTCAATATATTTTGATCTAAATATTGTCTAGATAAGTCTTTTAATATATTTTAATACGAGTAGATTTATTTACATACATACGAATTTTTATATAGATTCACATTAGTTGATAAATATATGTTTCTTGTCAACTTAACCTACAGTTCATTGTCCGCTTAAACAAACCACTGAAACAACCAGAAATAAATACAAAGTAATTCTGACTATTTCTGATGATGAAGTTTTCATGCATATAGACTGTCAACTCCTCCTCCTTTACAAAAGCATATAGAATTTCAACATATAACACATATATAGAGAGTAAATAATGAAGACTTACCCTGGAAAGAAGGCATATCAGGGACTGCATGTGATTTCTACCCACAGAGTCTCCAACAAAAGCCATAGATTTGCCTCTAACAATCTCCAGAAACTGAGCAGGATCAAAAACAGGTAGCTCACACCCATCAGGTTTCCATCTCCATTTCATGAACTCAGTATCTGGTCTCCCATATTTCATGCAATTTTGATGCTCATGTATAGCCCAACATGTTGTGTTTGTGTAGTATGGAGCTTCAGGATTTGGCACCCAATCTCCAGAGAATATATCGCATTTCTTAGCATCCTTATAACCATGCGATGAAGAGGGTGGTGAGTTAGAAAAATTTTGCAACAAGTACAAAGGGTACCCTAGTAAAGGGTAACATATAGGAATGAATGTGAGAAGAATCATGGCAAAGGTTCCTACTACCACTAATATTACTGGTGTCTTTTGTAGTTTGTGGGCTTTGCTAAGGGGAATAAGCTCCATAGCTTGAAGCTTGATTTGAGTGGAGAAATAAAGGGAATGAAGAAATTAGAAGAAGGAGACCATGCCCTTGTATTTATTGAGAGCTGTTGCTTTCGTTTATATGTATTAGGTTTGGCTAGTTCAAACTACTAATTAATTAATTATTTTTCTAGAGGATTAATAAAAATATAAAAATTAAAGCAAATAAGATTACAGTTAATTAATATACTAATACTACATTTGGTGGGATATGATTTTCCCATTTAATTCTAATCTTTTGACTTTTTGTCTCATCTGCAAATCAATAATAATTTTAAATTAGAATTTTGCAGTAATTTAGACATGTATGTGAGCAGGTACACAACACAAAGCGTCTGCCAATAACTTCATCATCATCAGAATCTAATGCTGTGCGTTTAACTACATATGGAGGGGGCTTAACTTCATGTACTTGAAAATAATATTTACAAATAGAGTTTTTTTTTTTTTTTTTGATGGTGATTGGATCATTCATCCATTTGGACAGCTCAACACAAGATAGGTGAGTAGCAACTATCATGAGAAAAACCATTTCTATTCAGTTTCTTGTCTCTTAGTTCTTGATCATTGAAGAAGAACAGTTTCACTTGAAAAGATAAATAAATAAATAAATAAAAGAAATGGGTATATTTTTTTATGAGTGATTGGTAAAATAAATTCATCATTCCCATTTAATTTAGAGGTGTACTCTACCAATAAATTTTTTTTTATAAAGGAGTCTACACATTATACATCACTAGCTAGTTTGGTATTACATTTCTATCATCTATATATATACATACACTGTGCAGAAAAGAATTCTCACATTGATTAGTTAGTCTATTAGATGGGCTGTCATCTTAATCTTCTTTTACTTGTTACACTGGTTTAGTCATGCAGTAGTTAGAAGAAACTCTTGATCATTCGTGAAATGTGACCATCAATAAATAATAGTTTATAGAATTGGGAGAAGAGGAAAAGAAGAAGAAGAAGAGATAACATGGAGCCGCAGTTTCGGTTGGGTTGAAATTGTTTTCCGTAGGCACAGATCCAACCAATATGAGTATGATTTGGGCCGAATCGGTTTTGATTTGTGGATCACATCATGCTGGTTTTGAGCCCAAAAATATGAAATATTTTCCATACAACATTAAATTTATAATTATCACTAACCAAATTAACTATCATAGAATAATTATAGGATAATTTGAGATTCTCTTTTATCACATGTGCAACACCTGTTTGACAAATTAAATAAAGTGAAAATAAGATTTCAATAACCTAAGTTTAATTCTGGATTTTTTTTATCAGAGATAATAATTCATTAAAAAGCATTAAAAGCTAAAAAATGCAGAGGTGTTGGCCCATACAGTAAAGAAAAAGCCCAAGAAATCAATCCATATATAATCCAGCTCAAAGAAAAACAAAGGAAAACAGTTAGGCAAACCTACCTCTACTACCCAAAAAAACCAAACCTAAGCAGATGAATTTGCCGCCTCCACAGGAACCACACCTCCACCTCTTATTATCAATACATGTGAACTTGGAATATGTTGTCATAGCATATATATCAGCAGCCTAACATTTTGGATAATTTATAATGTAGTCCTCATTATCTTATACAAACCATAATTTAATCTTATTTTAAGATTTTATTACATTAACAAATTAATCATTCTATTAAACTATAAAAAAAAAATCAAAATATTAGAATTTAAATGGTTACGAAAAAGTGAAATTTGATGAACTAAATTAAATTTAATAGTAAATTTTAATAAAATAACTACATAAAGATTAGAGGTTAAAAATTGTTTTTCATTTAAAAAATTAGAGGCTAGATTATAATTTTAATAGAATATCAAGTACTATATTGTAAATTAGTCTTAACATTTTGGTTTTTTTTTTTGCTCCTGAGGGGTTGAAACCCAATTACATGAAAGGCTACCCTAAGCATCAACTTTGCTACACAATTAGCAAGTCTATTAGCCTTCCTATTCATAAGAGAAAACTTAAAATCGGAATAACGCAGTTTAAAAAATTTATGTTCTTGCATGTTATTTTTTCTGAGGAAGGAGGAAGACCATGTGGTTGCTATACTTCTTCCCGATTGTGTTGCATGGCTTCTCTCGTAGGTTCCTTATGTTAGTTTGGTCTGGATACATCAGAGGATATTCTTCGGCACCACCTATATGTTTAGCTTCCTGGTCCTTCATCACTTAAACGAGACTAAGACGGCTTAAGCTCTATCTAACTGCCCGCCGAAACCTCCAAGCTTACTATCTCCTCCTTTCCCGTTTTGTCATATTGGATACTGGTCGACTTTTTGATGTGAATTATGCATAGTTTTGGCTTGTTGCTCTATTTTCTACTCTGTTTCAGTTGATTGGCTGTAGACAGAAGGGGACCTTGCGGCACAAATGCTTCTTCTTTTCGAGTCCCTCTAACTGACGGATCGAATCTCTAGATAGCCTAGGATTCTTTTTTTTTTTTTTTTTTTTTGCCTTTGAGTTGGGCTGTTTTCTGGGGATTTAATTTTGTATGATCTGGGCTTTTTAGTCCAGGAGCCTGTGCTTCTCAGCTTTTATCCCTTTGCTTTAGGCCTTATTTGTACTCTACTTTTTAGATAAACACTGGTTTATCTTTGGAAAAAAACAAATTCCACAAAACAAAAAAAGACAAAATTCTACACTTGGGGGACCAAAAAAGCGTGCCTAGTAATTTTCAATGAACCATTATCTAGGATGCTGGACTGATGACGTTGGGTCTGTTTATTTTAAAAATAATGTTTTTTAAAAAATATTTTACCTATTTTTTTAATGGTCAAAATATTTTAAAAAATTATTAGTAAAAAAATATTTTACTAATGAAAGAAGAAAAATAAATAATTTTTAAAGAAAATGAATTTTTAAAATTTTTTTAATTGAAAAACTTTATAACAGCACTAATTTTTTTTTTACATAAATTAATTAATATAAAATTTTCATACAAGTTATTGAAAATAAATTTATTATCCACACGGACCGTTACCGTGATATCACTTCTTTTTCTTCCCAACCCACTGGTATCCATAAGGAAAGTTGCAACAGAAAAGGAAAGCGTTGCTCCTTGATATTTCAATGGTCTTTTTCCCATAAATAAAGGGAATTTATTTAGCATCTTGAATTCACAAATTTATAGAGGCTCTTTTTAAAAAAATAATAAATTCCAAAATAAAATAATTATTTCTGGAGGGCATTTATGGAATAAAAAAGATCATGATTGTACTATATGTACAGAATAATATTTATATTTCTCCACAGAAAGTCAGAAGGGCTTAGCTCTAAACAATTGCGTGGTCTGCCTTCCAAGCCCTTGAGCTTTCAATGTGACTTGCGGCCGTTAAATTCGCTCGCATCTATCATCTCTCTATTACTTGTTTCCTTCTCTTCCCCAACTCTTCTGTAACCTTACCCTTTTATCCCAACTTTAAACTTTTCTTCTTGTCTAACACTTTCATTTCTCACTCTCAATCTGCCATAAGGTCTCTGTCTTTTGTTTCTTCTCTTCTTCATAGCCCCCCAACCCACAAAAGCTCTTTTCTCTGTAAGATTTAGATTTGCCTATGAGTTACTAACTTTAACTCGTTTATTTTCTTTTAACAGGTAACTGAACATGGTGATGATGGGATTGGAGAGGTTGATGGTGACCTTAAAATCAAAGATAAGGTCTCTGAAGATGAAGAAACCATATGATAAGATAGACAAAAGTGAAAGTATGAGAGTTGAGATAAGAAGCAGGAAGGCCAGGAAGCTTATTGAAGAAACCTTGAAAGTTGCAGATTCACCAAAGAGCAAGACTTACGCTTTTTGAGTGTCCGAATATAAAAAAAAACAGTTAAAACAGTAAGTTAACAGGGTCTTTATGCCCTGTTTTGATGCTTCATCAACTATGGTTTATAGAATATGAATGTTTAAGCCACTTAGTTGCCTTAGATATGGTGTATACATCTTGTCCCTGTTTTTTCTCTTCTTCTGTTCCTTCCATAAGGAAAACCATCCAAGCAAATTAATACGATTGAAACATGAAATCCTCTACTTAAAATTTCCTAAATTAAATCACTGGGCAAATAAAAAATACAAAGAATTATGAAATATGCTATAAAATTATTATCACTCATATTATATACATTTTTTTGTCTAAATTATCGCTTATATAATATTATTAAAAGCATGAGGTATTCACATGGCTACTGCTAAAGGAAGTGGAATCTCATTTTTGTTAGTTTCCGTATTAATAATCTTTTGACAAATGCCATGCACCCGACTGTCAATTTTCAGCCTAAAATATATTGTACGACTCAACCTTATTTTATTTTCCTTTTAATGTATTCTTTTCGTTTCATAATCGTTAAGGTATATGCCAAAAGAGTAGATGAATGAAAAGGATATGCTTCTTAATTTTGATTATCAAAAATCTAAGTTACAAACAAATAATAAATATACCTTGTCATCATGTGAAGTTTATATTCTCTACCAGAAGTTTGTCATCTCGTTCTCTTTCACAGTCACACACTAGACCTAGCAAAAATTTGAACATGAAGATTTAATGGATCCAAAATCTTACACTAGCTTTTAGTGTATTGCTTTGAGAGTATCTTATGACTTAGAAGGATTTCCTACGAACTAACATTTTGAGATTGTAAATTAAAAAAAAAAAGTATTCAAATCCCATTGGGATTGTATCAATTAGAAAACCCTTCTTTTAAGGGAAGATCTACTACTTTCAAAGGAACTTGAAATGAAAATTATATAGATTGGACTATTCTTGATCTCAATGCGAAAGAAATCTCAGAATACATATAGTCAATTCCCATAACATTGAGGCGCTGACCTACAATTATCTGTTTAATTTAATGCATGGATCATCTTACTTTAATCGAGAAATGTTTTTTTCCGTGGAAAAAAACCATAACGTTTTACCTAAGGAATCCTTGCTGACAACATTTTCCTTGGGCTGCTAGGCTAACCTGATAAGGAGAGTGACGAATAATAGAATTTTTTTAAAAGAAATAGTAAAAAACTAAAGAAGAAAAAGGTGACCATATGGCTAACCCTTTCCGTAACAATAACAAGAGAAAAAAGGAGTAGAAGATGACAAATAAGAGGCTAAGAATCTGTGCAGAAACACATGAAAAGTAGGTGACTGATGTGGCACTTGTTTGTACATGAAAATGAATACCTTATTGCGGCAATGATAGGTACAAAATTCATAGGCTCAAATTATTTAAAATCTTGAGAAGAATAAGCCCACATACATTCCCACTGTGAATAAGAGCAAAAGTTACAGATATAAAGATATATTGTATCGAAAATAGGGTTCTTAGAGAAAAGCATAAAATATCATAATTTAATGAATTTCTTATGACACAGTGGTCAATCTATATTCGCTGTCTAATACGCAAGAAAACAAAAACAAAAACTGTGTGCAGTGTAGATGTTGAGTCAGGACCTTTGTCTCATTTTGTGAGAACCCAATTGATTAAAATTAAAATTGAAAAGCAAAATCAAAGGGGCAATCTTTCATCTTTTGTAAAGGCTAATTATCATCTCTACAAGAAGTTGAAAGGTTTGTAAGCTTCTTGTAGTAGCATTTTTATTTTATGATTTCTACTCGGTCATGTTTTAGTATGGTAGCTTTGTCTATCGTCTAACTAGACCGAACAAAATGTTAGAATAAGTTATACTCTGGTTTTAAGCACCACTAAACATAAAAGGTTCGGAATCCATCAAGGAATTGTTCATAGAACAGTCCTACGCTCTATCTCTTTTACAAGAAGGCAAATCCCAGCAAATTGGAATTTATAATCAATATGAAAAGGAAGTACAGGTTTGCAGATTATAACTCATATGAGCAGAGGAAAAGGGAGAATCTATCAAATAATTTCACAGAATGAATGATGAAGTGTGGGGTGAAGAAAAGAACTTGGCAATGTAACTTTTTTCCATTGAGATCCATAATTAGAAGTTCACAGCGTTGAATGAAAGAGTAAATAAACATCTATCCAACTGCAAATTGCAAGAAGTAAAGGGATGCTTTTATTAATGATCCTATATAGAAACTTCGTTTGGGCACGAGTTTGCAATTATTAGGATAGCAGCACAACAAACTTCTTACAAACCTCTTACTTTAAGAGCACCTATTAAAGTAAAAAACATCTAAACTCATAATTGCTAAAGCGATTGATCTTTGATAATTATTCTTCAAAATTTAACAAAAGATTGCACAAGCACTCTTACCGCCAATACCAGCCATTATTTTAAATAACATCCTTTTTTACCTTTCAGAAGCATATATATTAAATAGGGTAAGGTTTAATATACCTTTCAGAAATTATGCCTAGCAGTTTAATATACACAACAGATTTATAACAAATGCAGCATATGCACCTTTGCAACGTGTAAGGTTGCTCAGGTACACGCTTCCCTTGCTTTACGCAATCTTCAATCCACTGATGATTCCCTGCAACTGTTTTAAACTTCTTGGCAAGGTCCTATTTTCTTCCCTCAAATTTTCAACACACACCTGATGATCCAAATAAAACACAAAGAATCACCTGTTGATCCAGATAAAAGATCCATAATCAAACAGCAAAGCTCAAGATCCATTTAGTGGGTATCATGTTTCATATTTCTAAAAGTGCTTGCACCTTTAAATGAGCCCTAAAAACTTGTATTGCAAATAATTGAAATTCAGAGATAGAAAACCTACCAAATGCGTCTTAGAGCTTGACATCCCACCTACAAAACTGCATCAAGCCATGGTAATAGTTGTTTCCACAGTTTCCATTCCTTGAATGGGAGCATCCATGTATTAAATCTTCAAAAAAATAAAATAAAGAAAAATCTGCATCAAACAAAATATAATAAATTAAAGAAATGCATATAAATTCAAAAATAAATTTATTGAAAGAAAGCACCAATCATGGGGGCTCAAGGTCTGA
Organism: Manihot esculenta; assembly: GCF_001659605.2. Taxonomy (NCBI): domain Eukaryota; kingdom Viridiplantae; phylum Streptophyta; class Magnoliopsida; order Malpighiales; family Euphorbiaceae; genus Manihot; species Manihot esculenta. Next base: position 4,932,229 of record NC_035162.2, on the reverse strand, counting down.
CCTTACCAGAAGACGGAACGGCAGTTTCCCCACAATTCAATCGCTACACCGATCTGAACTATATTCTTAGAATTTTGAAATCCGCTGTCTTTGCTGAGAAATATAAATAATTCTTTGGAAATGCATTTAACGTTCCGGTATTTGCGGTTTCTGTCGAGAGAGAGATGATAGAGAATTTCACCTCTAGATCGACTGTGCAAGATGGAAGACAATGTGGAACGATCGTTTTCTTCTCAAATTACAGCGAGGTTTGCCGGGAAAAGAAGATGTTTGAATTTATTATAAAGTCCTTGGCGGGGTTTCGGATTTCAGAATTAGGACTTTGGGCCCGACCCGAATGCTAACCGGTTTTAAACTTTTAAAAGAGAGAGGAGAACCCAATGTAAATTCATAATTTTAAATTCATGTTTAGACCAAAATCCCTCTTCCTCGTTCTCATTTTAGTATTAATCAAAATATTAGATTTAGCATATATATATATATATATATATATATATATTATCGAAAGAACTTTGCTTGCAAAATTTACTAATCGCATTTCACAAAAGCCCTTTTGAATTATCTGTTCTTCGTAGTCTGCAATTTTAGATCAACTGTTATTCAATCGAGTTACAATTTTGGAGAGCGGACTCGAATTAAACCTGTCCCCCTCAAAAACATTCAAATGATAACAAATCTAACAAATGGATCTCATCTTCTTTCTGCTTATCTTTTGAATTAAGTTTAATATGAGTGCCCCTAAAATTTGAACCTGCAGGCATTAGGCTGGAAGTTTTTTCTTTCAGGACAGAAAAATACTAGCATCAATAATCAGTTCACGTAATCTTACTTTCAATTTTCCTGTCAATGTAAATTTCTATTTCAGATAATCTCCAATCCAATTAATGATCTCACACGAGGTACACAGCAAGTTGCTAGAATTGCAAAATTGCTGGGGAAGTATGATAATATAACTCAAAAAAGTTATAAACATGTGATGTGAATACAACTGAGAAATTAATGAACCCGCAACGATAGGATTGGGGTTTGGGGAAGAAAGGGCGCTCAAGGAATGCAGCAATAGTATTGTTACTAAGAGTGCAGCTGCAAGAGGCCAACTAGATTAGAAAGCTGATAACAAAAATAAAGAAGATGCCCAACAGGGACATGCCTTAGATTTCATATTTTATTTTCACTGTATTATCCAAGTCCTCATCTCCTAACAGGGTGGTTTCCGCCTCGAGTTGGTGCCTCATATCCACTTCCAGCATGAGCTGGCGGTGTTGCAGACCCGTAGTGCATATTGTTTGCAGGTGCCATTTGTCCATGCGGTCCAGTTGTTGCTCTTGAAGCTGCATCATAGCCGGCACCCCTGGATGCATCATAATGAGGTCCTCTCTGGATGTCATACCCAGGTAATCGCTGTAGCTGTGCATCATAACCGGGTAATCGTTGTGCATCATAAGTAGGTCCTCTTGGTATATCATATCCAGGTCCTCTCTGAGCATCATAAATGTGTCCCCTTTGTGCATCATAGCCAGCTCCTCTCAGTACATCATATGCAGGTCCTCTTGATGAATCATAACCAGGGCCTCTGGACGCATCATAAGCAGATTTTGGGGCAGTAGAGCCAGATTGAGCTCCAGCATAAGTAGGAGTCCTAGCACCAGAATTAGTAACTGTACTCGCAGCAACACCAGCACCCGATTTACCAGGAACGGCAGCTTGTCCCTGTCACAAAAAGAAGCAAAAGTTTTCAGCTTTGACATACTCAAAAGAAAAGGACAAAGAATATAACAATCTCATCATCATCATAGTAAAAATAATAACAGCAGAAAAATTTTAGGAGTAAACACTTATAAGACTTCCAACTAATCTAGGATTACCACTTGGTTGAGTTGAGTTGAGTTATTGTGAGAGTTCATTTCAACAAAGAGTCAGCCAGGTTCGTTTGCCTAAATCGATATTAGCAACCGGTTCAGTTCAGCCAAATCGGTAGCTTCTATGCTTCATATAAACAATCTATAATATCATTCAGGTATCTGCACTGGGCAGAACATTTCATATTCATCTTTTAATATTATTTCATTCAGTATCTTTCTATGGTTATAGAAGAAACAGAAAGAAACTAATTGAGATAAAGTTCACCTTCAATGAGAAACCAGGTGTGAATCATAAAACAAACAGGCCTACAATATAAGAGGCAAAAAGTAACTTAATAAGACATTTGTTGTGGAAATTGACAAACCTGGCCGTGTTGAGCACCATAGCTATCTTCATAAATATTTTGTCCAGCAGGTCGACCAGAAGTCTCATTCTCATTATTCCCAGCGACACCACCATATGTCCCACCAGCAACTAAACACAAAAATAAACTCAATATAAAATGAACAAATAAGGAACATAATGAGCTTTAGATACACAAACAGGAATAAAATACCAGCTCTCCTATCAACATTAGCTGTGTTAGTAAGTTCTACATGAAGATTTTCCACTTCCCTAGCCATCGTAACATAGTTATTCTCCATGGCCTGAAGCGACTCCAGGTGGTCACTGAATAATTTCTTTTCATAGTCATATGAAACCCTGCATGGAAAAAGTAACAAGGCATGTTTGTGATTGGAACTAACCAGTTACAAGAATTGTGACAGACCAATATCGGCAGGCCATGGTAGAGATTTATGGAGAAAGGCCCATGTGCATATGTATTAGACAATAAAACTCATATGAAGAATATATGCAACATGCCCAATGAAAGCTTTGAAAATAATTTCCAAGTATGGTTGGAAGAAACAATTGAACTAGCACCTGCATTGCTGATATTCCTGTCTGAGGGTTTCAAGTTCCGACATCAGAACTGGAATCTGCTGCACATCTGCATGGGCTCTATGCATATCCTGTGTTAACTGATGCAATTTAGACACAAGCTCCTGCCTTGCTACAACCAAGTTCTCAGCTTCTGCCCGTGCCTGCTGCAACTCCAACCTAACAGGCTCTGCAGACTTCAGTTCTGTTTCCGTCTTGGAAATGTTGTCCACAAGGCTCCTCATCTGTTGTTCCCTTTCAGACTTCATAGCACCTATGTGAGCACGTAACATCTGCAACTCATGCTGTGCAGCAGCAAGTTCCTGTCTCAAGTTTCCATGTGTGGCAGCCAACCTCTGGTTCTCTATTGCAAGTCTTTGCATCTCCACATGTTGTGCAGCAAGCTTTTGTTCCATAACTTCTAGGGGTGGTAACATGTCAAATGGAGGAAAAGGGCCAAGTGGAGGGCGTACACCAGGAACAAATGCATCAGGGTGCATTATACCCGGCCCAGGATGAGGACGCCTCAGATGAGGGGGTGGAATGCGACCTTTACTTCCCATTTAAAATATATAATTTTGACCTGCATTGAAAAATGTCAAGAACAAGACCGATAAAAAAATATGCATTACTATGATTTAGCTTGCAAATAAACTAAAACTTGGAAGAGATGAAAGTTCTAGTTTAGGCCATTGCATGTTACTGGCTGTTGAAAGAACAGTAAAGAGATGGCAATCAAAATTAAAAAGGGCAAAAAAAACACTTGGAGAAGTAAATTCATAAGCTCATCCCACATCCTATATTCCATTCAGACTCAGATATCCAGATTGAAGAATATAAATTCATGTATCTAACAACATAAATTTATATAAAAATTTGCACCTATATCCACACATATAAGCTTTTAAAGAAATCAAATGAACATGAAAAAAACATAATAAATTTTCTCCTAGAATCACAAATACTCTAAGGTCACACTTGGTTCACTCTGCAAATAGAATGGAATGAAAATGTAGTCCCTTATGCCAAGTTCAGTTTTACAATAAATTCAATATAATTCAATTTCAATATTAAAAGCTATACATTACACGCCATTCTCACGAGCTCAAGCTACTCATAAACTTTTAATTTTTAATAATAATTTTTAAAAAAAATGTATTCCTTATATGCCAAACAAGAAAATGAAACCATATTCCCCAAATTGTTTTCCATTTCCATAGTGAACCAAACATGAACACATGTGAATTTATATTCGATGCTTGCACAGACCACTCAAATTCATTTGTGCCATTCATGCATATGCAAGCCTATACCTTGCCGGAGCAAATCTAAAAAACCCAGACGAAGCTACTTTCGAACTGAAATTGAACTGAGATAAGGCTTATTAGCCGCCAAATTTTTTGAATAAATGTTGAAGATAAACCCTAGAACAGAAAAGATAAAGAAAAAGAGAAGGCAAAAGGCAATAATTAAAGGGACATGCTTGATACCATAACAACAACTTCTAAAGAAACCTACTTTATTATTTTGAAAAGAAGGTAATTGCAAAAAATGAAAATTGAAGAAGTAGTCGAGGTGGTTTCCGCCTCACCTGGACGGAGATGCCGTACAGAATCTTTGACGGTAAAACAGCACGAGCGATTTTGGTAACTGAGGGAATGGCCCTGGCCAGAGTGAGAGCACCTTGTCAAGGAGAGAATTCTGGGGCAATTAAACGCTGTCGTTTCGTTCTTTAACTGTTATCGTCTTTATTCGTGTTGCATGTGTGCTCTATCCTGTTCTTTGCCAACAAATAAAATTGGTAAGAGTAAATACTGTCGAAGTATATTAAGAAAATTTCTCAACGAAAAGACATACATAAGAAATTTTCTTGAATTTTTATGTTTTTTCTTTTTTTGTTTGAATTGATACTTATACATAATATATATTTTAATTAATCATCTAACTATAATCTATATATATTTTAATTAATCATCTAACTAACTATAATATAAGAATATGTGACTTTAGCATGCGATAATAAGAACTCGTGACTTTGAAATATCAAATTTTACTCTGTAATTTTCAATTTAAAAAAAAATTATAATTTATCCTACTATATAATATATACGTATTAAATAAAAGAAATAAAGAAATCCAATAGGGATCATAATAAATAAAAGAAATAAAGAAAAGTTTGAGATAATATGGTGAAAGAAAAGTGGAAAACAAAGCAAAAGCATTATCTTTGTGCAGTTTATCTTTAACATATAAAGGCTTCATCTTCATCAATTCTTTATTGCAAACATGGATGTGACTTTCTAAAAATGATGATCACAAATCTTAACATACAAGAAAACAATATCTGATAAATCTGCAAGCTACTCAATAATTTCCTTCAGGAGAGAAACATGTATGTGACAAGGCCTCTATCCTTGTACAGGAAATTCCCAAGTGCCCTTTCTGCAGAACCACCAGAAGGTCCATACACAGGCTATCTAGTGATTACAGATGAAGAATCTGAAACACAGGATACTTATTGTTTTGGTGCCTGTAAAAAGAGGAGAGTTAAAAGGCTTCCATTTCCTCAGGACAATATTTTAAATGTAATTCATTCATCTGAGTACCATGAGACTATATTAGCAAGAAAGAAAGTTTGGTTTCTCCCAGTTCTTGATCAGCCTCTGTCTTCTAACTGCTACTATGTCATCAAAGCTAAGGGCAGATATAAAGGGTATGTTTGCTCTGTATATTTCAGTTCAAGCTTAAGCAAATTTGATGTGTTCTTGTCTGAATTTGCAGGCAGGCGTTCACATGTTCAAGGGATGATGACATGGGTTTACTATGTTGCCTCAAGAAAGTTATAAAAGATGTAAAACCAAAGCCGTTGGATCCCAGAAACATATACCAGCAATTCAAGATTCATCGTCATTATGGAAGGAGTTTCTTCGCCAAGTCTCTTGCTCCTTATGGTTATCCTCCAGAATTGCTGAGAAATAAAGGATGGGAAGTTAGAATCTCATCATCATCAACTCACAAATTTCAACCAAGAATTGACGATGCTCTAGGCCTTGATGAATCTCTCAGGACACAACTTCCAAGCTTCAATTTTCCAATATCCAGCAAGAGTTCATCCTCTGTTATTGTTGGAACATGGTACTGCCCATTTGTGTTCATAAGGGAAGAAGCCAGAATAAGAGAACAAATGAAGAGATCAATGTTATATAAGATGACCCTTGAGCAGTACTGGGAGGAAATTTTCTCGTGTGATAATGTCAACAATGAGACTAACACTGTGATTGTTGTTGATACAAATGTGCAAAGAGAAGTAGATAAGGTGTTTGATATGGAAGCTGAGAAGGGCGAGAGAACTGGGCGTGGAGCGTTCATTTGGTACAGAGCAGTTGGGAACAGAAACAGGAGGATTTGCAGAGGGTTTAGAGTGGGTTTAAGCTTTGCAATTGCAGAGAAAATGAAATGGGTGTTGGAGGCAGGAGGATGGGCTGATGGGCCTGAGAGGACTGTGAGAGTAGGGGGAAGAATTGAAATTGGAAGCGAAGGCGAGTGTGAATGGAGGAGATTTTCTTGTTATGTGTTGGTAGAGAGTTTCGTTTTGAAGAGAATGGATGGAAGTTTAGTGCTCACTTGTGATTTTAGGCATACCAATAAAATTAAATGTAAATATGAATGAAATTTTCTCATATTCATATGGATTTATGAAACAAACTTATTTATTTATGATTTCTTAAACATATTTTCATATATATTAATATATTTTTAATAACTAAAAATTTAAATGCGATATTGAACAGTAAAGAAATTTACATTACAAAATTTCAAATGCAGTAAAGCAATGAGGCAAGTTGTGAAAAGTCAGGGTGACATTCCTTATTTTCAATTGGTTGTGAATGATATAATAATTTATTTATTATGATGTATATCACCTCAATTTGATGAGTCAGCAATCCAGTAGAAAGTAATAATTTTTCTTTAATAATTTACCTAACATGGAAAAATGTAGAATTTAGGGCGGACGATTACACAAGCACGTGGATACCTTAGCCTGACAGGTTGAAACAAAACAGCATTTTAATAATCAAAGCAGTGGACTTCAGATACGCAGCCAAGACCGGAAGGAAGGATCTCTGGAAACCTCTGAAATGATTCCTCTGTCCCCTTCCTCTGCGATCTCATTTCCCATTTCAAGCCGATCAAACACCAGTATCAGAGGTAACCAACTCCTTTCTTTTGTAGCTCCAGCTCCCTCTTGTTCTTTGACAATGTTGAAACTTCTTGGTTGGATTTGAGCCCTGGTTTGTCTGTGTGTTTGATGTGAACCGAAGTTTCAGTTTGCTTTATTCTGTACGTTTGAGTTCATGATGGTCGTAAGATCTTTTTGATTACTTGATTTACTGGGTGATGATGTCAATTCCTTCAAGAACCCAGCAAAATGAACTTCGGTTTGCACCTTCTGTTGCTCTTCTAAAATACATCGAGTACGAATGCTTGGACCTGTGTTTGGTAACTTGAGACCTCAAAATTCAAATCACTGTAAAACTTTGCTTTTTGCATAGCATGATTTTTCCGGTCATTACCTGTTTATTCTATTAATGCTTTGTTGTTGTGAATGACCTTTTGGTTTTCCGGCTGATAGGTGAGAAGCAATGGCTTGGTTGTTTTTTAATGAAAACAAAGCCAACGTGTTTAAGGCTTTCAAATGGGTTTAGAGCAAGAGCCAAAGCTGCTTCAAATGCTAATTGGAAAGCAATTGATATTCCTCCACAATGGTACAATCTCATTTCAGATCTTCCTGTGAAACCTCCTCCTCAACTGCATCCAAAAACTTTTGAACCTGTCAAACCTGAGGATTTAGCTGCTTTGTTTCCTGATGAGTTGATTAAGCAGGAAGCAACCAATGAAAAATTCATAGATATCCCAGAAGAAGTTCTTGACATTTACAGCCTTTGGCGCCCAACTCCATTAATTAGGTTTGTTCTTATATTGTGTAAAATATGCTTTTCTTTTTTGGTGTTCTGTTCCTTGATCTCTCATACGAGCATCTTATATAGTTTTAACTGAATTTAGGGCCAAGAGGTTGGAGAAACTTCTCAATACACCAGCCAAAATTTACTATAAATATGAAGGTGTGAGCCCAGCTGGATCACACAAACCTAACACTGCAGTCCCACAAGTTTTTTATAATGCAAGACAAGGTGTTAAGAATGTTGTGACAGAAACGGGTGCTGGCCAATGGGGAAGTTCGCTGGCCTTTGCGTGCAGCTTATTTGGTCTTGACTGTGAGGTAGAAAACCCAAGTTAATCATTGGTCTCAATGTGTATATCTTACATGAAATTAGGTGGAATCCTATTTTGGTTTACTGAATACTATAATGGAACAAAGTGAGATTAACTAGTACAGTTGCAAATGTTGTAAGCTAAGATTGAACCCATTGATGCTGCCCTTGCTGATTTGCTGCAAAGTGGTGCCACTGCCAATTACAATTAGTTTGGTTCGGGTCCTTATTTGTATATTTGTACAGGTGTGGCAGGTACGAGCTTCTTATGATCAGAAACCATATCGTAGATTGATGATGGAAACTTGGGGTGCAAAAGTACATCCATCTCCATCAAGCATTACTCATGCAGGTAGAGAAATCCTTCAGAAGGATCCTTCAAGCCCAGGAAGTTTAGGAATAGCTATTTCAGAAGCTGTTGAGGTTGCAGCAAGAAATACTGATACCAAGTATTGCTTGGGCAGTGTACTTAATCATGTTTTGTTACACCAGACCATTATAGGTGAGGAGTGCCTAAAGCAAATGGAAGCTGTCGGTGAAACTCCTGATGTGATCATAGGATGTACTGGTGGCGGCTCCAACTTTGCGGGACTCAGTTTCCCATTCATTAGAGAGAAGCTCAGTGGGAAAATCAATCCTGTCATAAGAGCAGTTGAACCTACAGCATGCCCTTCGCTAACAAAGGGTGTTTATGCATATGATTATGGTGATACAGCTGGGATGACTCCATTAATGAAGATGCATACACTTGGGCATGACTTCATTCCTGATCCTATTCATGCTGGTATGCAGTGTTGCTATTGAGAATTCAGATATATTCAATGCTTTTCCCTTCTTTTTCAACAATACATTCTCTGTTCCATAGGGGGCTTGCGTTACCATGGTATGGCACCATTGATTTCACATGTGTATGAATTGGGTTTTATGGAAGCAATTGCAATTCCTCAGACCGAGTGCTTTCAAGGTAAGTGTCTTCCTCTTTTCTGGACTTGAATCAGTAATTCTACAAGTGGTTGCAATTGAGGAAGGAGGATTCATGCACAAGTAGTCTTTTTATGATGTTTGAATGCTGGAACAAACATGTTCAGATAATAATATTATTTTATTGCAGCTGCCTTACAATTTGCTAGATCTGAAGGGCTAATACCTGCACCAGAACCGACTCATGCAATTGCTGCCACCATCAGGGAGGCTCTCCATTGTAGAGAAACTGGAGAAGCAAAGGTTATTCTCATGGCAATGTGTGGACATGGCCATTTTGACCTAACATCTTACGAGAAGTATTTGCGAGGAAATATGGTTGACTTGTCATTTGAAGAGGAGAAAATACAGGCATCATTAGCCAGAGTTCCTCAGGTCAAGGCATGAAGTGCAGTAAACATGAAAACTGCTATCTAAAATGAACTTTGGAGTGAAAAAAGGATTAGAAGTTGACAAAGTTCCATAAACCTGATGCCTGTTTAGAATTAAGAATAATAATTAGAATATCATGAGGGTTTAGAAATGTTTTAGGACTTGGTCTTTGAATTCTACAAGCACTAAAATTTGTGGTTTTGTTTGGACAAGTTCTTGGTTATCATGAACGAAGATTCCTTGAAAGCTTGATAGAATTACAAAAACCACATTGTGCCAGCAATAATATAACCCGGAGCAAATCTTCTCTACACGGGGGCATATATAACGAGCCAATTCACAAATTTCATATAAGTTAAACTCATAATAGGTCCCAATTGTAAATGCATATCGGTAGCTTTTTATTGATTAGGTGAATAACACCTAATGTGGATCATACCTGCTGTCACTGTAACTTGTTAACATTGTAGTTCAACTTTATTGCATGTTAAAGAGGAGGCAAATTGTTAAAAAAAGAAAACTGAGAATAATTTCCTTCACAGTAGGAGAGACCAAGAACCTATGATTTGGCACAAATTTTCATATGGGACAGCAAATTGGCAAGGGCACTATTCTGCAGTCTTTTTTGTTTGTTTTGTGTGTGTGGGGATGGGGTGGTATATCTATCTTATTTAAAAGTTGGCGGCTTATGTTTCTGGAAACCTCAGGGAAATTTATTAAGATTTCAGCAGCCAGATCTCATAAATCATAATTATTTCAAGTTTGAGAGAGATTACTGAATGGAAATTCTGGGAATATAAATGGGAATCAAGAGATAAACACAGCTTGCTGCATCATACCTTGCTCTCCTCTAAAATTCACTTGCATCTGTATATTTAAACTAAATTGCCTGCAGTATTCATCAGATCATGAATCCTGAAAATAAATCAGAAAGAAGAACAAGAAGAAAGTATTTAGTGGATTATGTTCATGAAAAGGCATGCAAACGTGACAAAATATTAGAGAAGAACTAGATAAACGGCGAGCTAGTTCTCTCCTTGCTTCTCTGTGAATATATAAACAATAAAGAAAAAGGTCAGCTAGTCATTCTCTGTGACAACACAACTTGCGCAACATGTTCTAGTAAGGCTTCGACTCATCACAAATCAAATGATAAAAATTGTCTTCCTTCAAAATTATGAATGAAAACAAGATACATTTGTGAGCTCGCTGTGACAAAAAGGATTCTAGATTAGACCATCTATGAGATCTGAGCAACGAGAGAACCACCACATAAATAATTTAGTATTGTTTACTTTACACAGGTTCAAATTGCATAAAATTTCTTTAAATATTAGATTAAGAAGCGTTGAAAATTTCAATGATGTCAAAAATCATCATGAGACGATGGCATTGTTATTTGTTCAGTTTCAAAATGTATCTTATTAGAAAAACCCTTTGTCCAACCCCTGTTCCCATAAAAGCATCTCATGCATTTAGTTTAAGAAATGCCTTTATGACACCCATCATTTCTCCTCCAGGAAACCGTCCAAGACACCCCCTTGCTGCTGCTATTTCGCTGAATTCACAAACTGAATCACCACTGGAAGCTTTAAGTTGCTTGCTAGTTCTATCCTCTTCCATATTATCTTCATCTAGGTCTTCACCGGCCTTAACGGTTGGAAGAGGAAATGGTTCAAGGGATGTTGCCACAACAATGGGCTCTCCACCAATGGTGCCCACAAAGTCAGTTAACCGGCAGATGGCAAATGGAACTGGTTCAAAACTATGGTCTCCATACTCAACCGGAGTAGAGTGATCTCCAGTGACACAAAGGAAATACTGGAACTTTCCGCTTGATTCTGCCTGCCAAAGAAGTTTGGCCAGCTGACCTAAAGCTCGATCTACTGCTTCCAACGCCTTAACTTTCAAAAGGCTAGCCTTATCATGACCAGCATCATCTATTGCCTGAAATGCAAAAAGAAAAATCCATCGTCATAATGAGATAGAAAAATTCAACTTAGGCCACAGGTATTGAAGTGTTCAAACAAATTTTAGGTCCGAAAATGTAAAAGAAAAGGAAGGGGGTGGGGGAAGCCAAGAAAAGAAGAAAAAGGAGAATCTTAAAATTCAAACGATTCTGACCCATCAAATTAGCCTTATCAAAGAATAAGGTGAGATGTTTTGTCAAACAACATGCTGAAGATGTCTTTAATTCTCGTTGTTAAAGCTTAATCAGTAGATGCTAAATGAAGAAGAAATTACAAAGTCACTCCAGTGGCCTTAAATCCACGCTGGTTCCTCTTGCTTTTTTTTTTTACCATAATAATTGTGAAAAACTTTGTTAAACAGAAAACAAAGATGAATGGAGAGAGGAAACAATTTAAAAAGATATTTTTGTAGAAGGCACCGTTGTGGATTTGGAACTAGAAAGATGAAGGCCTATAAATGCTGATATGTTAACACCTTAATGTGGAGAAACCCAAAGTCGTATCCATCTGGTTTGCCTGGTTTGTGCTCATCCTCTCCAGGTACAAAAACATTGGGAGAAGACTGGGAAGGAGCAGAGAGTGCCTTAGCCATGGCAGTCACTTTGGAAGTCAAAAGTGTTCGATAATCTCCAGTTGCCCCTGGAGCTTCTAGAATGTCAATATCAAGTGATAGGCCCAAGCCAGCTATGATTTTAGTGGGAGCTACCATGCACGGCTGTAAACCATGTTTCTTTTCAAATGATGGAACCTGTACAATAATGAGAAAACCTTTCAATGATGCAAATTACTTCAATTCTTAAGCATAGAAATATATACAAATTAGCTTGCCCAATTCGTGAAACACTTCCGTTAATAATCTCAAGTGTTTTCCTTCTCTGCAAGAACCATCATACTATATTGCAAACTTGCATTCTCAATTATTTGCATATCTGAATTCACAAATTCGAGATATTAACAATAGCGTAGTGCATCTCACTGCCAAGATTATTCCTTAATGTTCAGAGCTACCAATTAATGTAACTAACTTAAAAATTTTGTCAAATGCAAACAGTCATATGATCGAAACATAAAAGACAAACAACCAATGTCAGAACTTCATGGTTATATTTTTCATTTTGGATTCATTGTCATGAAATATTATCCCTTTCTTTTTCTTATAAAAATTGTCATGCATTTTACAAGCTCTAATAATGGTTGAAAATCAAGACTAAAAGCCAAGAAAATAAGTTAGGATTGGGGGTTGATGCAACCATTTCCTCCTCAAAAAAGGAGAAAGCACAATAATTGATAATACAAAATAATTTTAGAGAGCAAGGTCAAGATATACTACAAGTGGAAGTATCCATTACTTTCCTATAAAACAGTAAAACGACATGATGATGGATATAAGAACCACACCTCAATTCGAATTCCACATCCGCGTAAAAGAACAACATTGGCAATGTTCTTCCCTTCGGCCGCCCTTTTTGCGTTCAATGGGTGCGAGACTAGAATTCGTGATATCTCCCTAGACAATTCATTGACAACTGCAGCTGTATGCTTTGCTTCATCAGTATCATCTAAGGCTTCAGCTTGCAGAAGTAAGCGGTTGTCCTTCAATGGGTCTGTTCCTGATATATTGCCACTTAATCTTGGCCCCTTTACAACCACTCCACATCTATGTTCTGTTGCATACCTGCAGGGGTTGATTCTCATAATTTTTTCTTCATTATGTTTGAAATAAGAGCCTTTGACTCGAATCAAAAGAAAAGGACCTCAATATTTCCCATTATTGATTTCAAAAAACCCAAAGTTTCCCATTTTGATTTCAAAAATTTACACAAAGTTTCATTCTTGAACTCATGGATACTCTAGGCTTACTTCCAAAACATGCTTAGTCAGGCAATCATTTTTGTCCCTTACTTGTTTCACTTTCCATTTCTTTTGGGTTATTAAGGTGTGATCAATGACTCACAAACAAGAATTGCATTACATGCATCCACTACACCTACCACCCATAATTTTGCTTGTCAGAGAAGATCTGCAGAGAACAGGGCAACTTCAAAGTTCCAAAGAAATGTTTAACAAAAAGCTGCAGTATGTATATTTCTAGATCAATCAAGAAACAAGATTAGCACAACTAAGATAGCTGCACACCTGACTCTAACTTCATATTCAGGGTAGGATGGCAACTTCATTCTATCAAGAGCAGCACAGAGAATTGGTCCTTCTTCTTCAAAGTGCCTGTCAGCCCTTCTGCTGGTGACTACTCCAGTTTTCTCGTCAAAAGTTGCAAAATTTGACTACAGATTAAACACAGTAATAGAGATTAGATGAGAATATCAATGGTGAAAAATTAAAAAATATTCTTGGAAATGCCTAAATTTCTTCTGCAACAAATATAACCAGAAACATTAAATATTAATAGAAGAAGGCTGGAAGGAAGGCAATAAGTGTAGAGCCATGGCCAAAAAATACTTTTTCATACATACTCACTTTGAATGCAATATCAAGGCCAGTATGTAGAAGAAACTGAAGGGAATGCAATATCAAGGTGAAGATCAATAGTGAAAAAGGATTTTTGGAAATGCCTAACTTTCTTCTGCAACAAATATAACCATGAAGCATTAAGAGAAAAGGGCTGAAAGGGAAGGCAATAACTGTATAGCCATGGCCAAAAGCCGTTATTCCTAGGTACTCACCTTGAATGCAATATCACCAGGTGACATAGCCAATCCAGCACCCATTGACTCGAATGCACCTCGACCCTTATAATATACTCGTGGGTCATAACCCAATAATGAAAGGTGAGCAGTATCACTTCCACAAGCCAAGCCTACTTCAACAGGGTCCATAAGGCCATTAATTCCTGCAGATGCAAGGGCATCCAGGTTTGGAACATTGGCTATTTGCAGAGGAGTCTTGTATCCAAACCTTGGCAATGACACATCACCCAGACCATCAATAAGCACAAAAGCTACTCTCCTCTTTGGTTGTTGGGGACTTCCCATGCTTCTATACCTTTGTTATTCAAAATGAACAAGAATGGAAAAGTTAAGAATAGGATACCTAACAGCAAGGATTTTACCAGCGGATTCAAATGACAAACCACAATAATCCAAGGAAAAATTAAAAGAAATTAAATGCTGTAAAAAAAAGTTCCTTTGTGAACCAAGAAATTTCAAATGAAGATTCTTGAATTAAACAGTTAAATGCAAATAGGTGGAATTGGCACAAAACCGGTGATTGAACTACAGAAATTGAAATTAGAAGCAACTATGCTAACTAGTCGAGCAACCATAAATTAGATAAACGCCGAACACACAGCAGTATGCCAATTAGCTTTACAAAGAAACTACAACGAAATGATCATCCAATGCCAAAATGAAAAGAACTATTAAATCAAAGACCGCAATTTGACGACAAACAAAATGAAATACTAAAAAATTAACAAGTGCAGGTAAATAGAAATAAGCCAAGAGAAGCGCTGATCAATGGCTGCTGAGTTAGGAAACTCTCACCTCAAAAACAGCTTCACCGTCAAGTAATTCAACCCTCCAGGAAGCAGAATAAGAAAAAAGGAAAAAGAAAAGCTCCAATTTGCCTTCTGTGATCTGGGCTTGGATTCGACAAAAAAAAAAATCTGGGTTTGGATGGCTCAATGAAAGGAGGAATCTTTGCAATCACAGTGTCACTTACGCTCTACCTTTCGGTTTCGGCTTTGGAAGGCTAAAAGAAAAGGTGGTTCTTTTTTCCAGACGATAACTTATTTTATAAAGTAGAAATATTATGGGTAAATATAGTTGTTTTCTATTTACTTTTTTTATATATTTTTTATAAGATGCGGATTTATTATATTATAATAATAAAAAATATTGATTCTGACAAAATTAACCGATTTTTATTTTTAAATATTAATATAATTTGAATTTTTAGATTTATTTATTTTAAATTTAATTATTTTTACAACCAGAAGATGAGAATTACCGGTGGACCTTCTACGAATAATTTATATAAAATCAATAATAGTAAATGAGCAGGGGACCTAGCGGTTGGACTTGTCCACATTCCGCGCCATGTGTTCTGTGGGTCGTTGCTACTGCTATTACTTTCACTAAATGGATTACTGAGTGTTAACCAAATCAATGCTCTCTAATTTTCTTTCAAAGATTTCTTCATACACGCTCAAGTGACCCAATTCTTACCACTTTCCAAGGAAAACCCATTACATTAAAGAAAGAAAGCGGCAAAAATGAAGGCCGTCATGTCACGCTTGAAGCTGCAGTCGAGGGCTTCATTTCCCCGGCTCTGGTGAGTGCTTGTGACAACTCCATGACCTGTTTGTGATTTTGACAAGATCAATTTTCCTTTTTGGCTGAATGTGTATTGTACAGCTGTGTTCTTATCTGGGTTTGTAATTTACAAGATTAATTTGCATGATGAACCCATTTTGGTTTGTAAAATTACGATCTTTGGGTAGTTTTCATTAGATGGGTTTTCTTGGCGTTTATGAAATAAATTGAACTTGTCATCGAATTTGAGGAATTATGATTCGCAACCAGCTGTGGGGATAACTGTAGTTTTTTTTTTTTTGCTAGACTATTTGTTGTTTTATGCCTTTCTTTTAAAACTTTGTTAGGATTTAGAGTTCTGAGATATCAGTTGTGGACTAGTCTTGGCTGTTGAAACTTTTAAAAGATTTTAATAGGTGCATAAAAAACAAGAGAAGAACAAAAATAATGAAGGACAGCTGCATTTGTTGTTGTTCTCATTTGGGAAGGGAAAAGGGGGTGGGGAGAATGAGGAATTAGATGCTTAAGAACCTTTACATAATGGCTGTTATAATGATTTAATTCCATGGTAGGAATTATAGTACAGTTACATATCCAAAACTTATTTAAACTTCCTTGTTCCGATAGTGTTTATGCTTCTATATTTGATATCCTTATTTTATGTTACAATGTTGGTGATTCCTGAATATATACATAGACAATACAAGCATTTAACTGATTTCCAGCCAAGTCAGAAAGGATATTTTCTAGTCTACTGAAATGATAAAACTTATTCACCTTGATTTGCTGTCATATAACATATTTATTTTTTATTTCTTTGTAACTGTTTTGGTTATGCCAAAACAGTTCACTGGTTGTGTTGAAAAATGGGAGATCATTGTCTATAAGTTCTGATAAGGTTGATGGTGCACCAAAAGTTCAGGAAGTGGAGACAGTAAAAACTCCTCCAATGGAGAAGGTATGTTGCAATGTTAAATTGCTGATAAAGGGATGCCACATACACTTGACATCAGCTTGTTGCTGATAAAATTATGCCCTTGTTTCAGCTACTTGTTTTGGGAGGAAATGGATTTGTTGGTTCACATGTATGCAGAGAAGCTTTAGGCCATGGTTTGACTGTATCCAGTCTTAGTAGGTATTGTTTCTTTATTTGTTGTCAACAAAAATTTGATGTAACAGATCTTAGCAATTTTAGCTCTCCATGAAATTTGGGTTGTGAAGATTGAAGAACAGTTAGATTAAAGAAAAAGATATGGATCAAAAAAGATTAAAGAAAAAGATTGACTAGAAATAAAAATACTATAGTTATCTAAGTGATGTCTCCAAAGTATTTTCTGTCTGCTATTTTCTTATTTATTCTTTTCTTTATATAAATATTTATTAGGTCTGGTAGATCATCTCTACATGATTCTTGGGCTGACAGCATAGTCTGGCATCGAGGTTCTCCATGAGTTCTAATTTACAATACACATCCTACTTTCTCAATATGAAGTGTAATGCTTTTTTGCTTTATCCATCTGCAGGAGATTTGCTTTCACCCGATTCCTTAAAGCATGCACTAAATGGAGTAACCTCTGTGGTATAAGATCTTTTTTATTAGCAATCTTGCTTTTAGATAGTGTGATCTGAACATGAACTAAGGAGAAAAGTTAAGGTTATAGATATATTCATCAGACAGTGCCTTGTTTATGCTTTCCAAATTCCAATCACATTGGTATGGATGCTGTGCTTCCATTTTTTTTATCAAGCATAACATGGCATGTTACTAAAATAACTCATAGCTTTTACACATGACACATTTTATTTTGCATGCTTTAGCCAGTTAATAGGTTGCAGTGATTTATGTGAGCAAAATTATGGAGTATGTTTTATTTGGTGATTATCATTTTGGACACTCCCATGTTGAAGAGGGAAAAACTGTGCATGATTTATGAAGGAAATATTTAGTTTTACATGTTCTAGTCATTTCAGTTCCTGCATAGTTTATTATTATACAGTTGGTTTTATTAGGTGGTACATTTAATATATTTCTTCCTATTTTTGACAAAAAGTATAAGCTGCTTAATCTTATTTAAGTTGAACTTTTTAGATCTCATGTGTTGGCGGTTTTGGCTCAAACTCTTATATGTACAAAATTAATGGATCTGCAAATATAAATGCTATTAAAGCTGCCTCAGAGCAAGGTATGGTATTATTCTCTCCCCAGTGTGCCTTTCTGTCCTTCTCTAGTCATGCCCAGTTATTCAAGATTGAAACCATGCTTGGGCTTTATCACAGAACTATCTTGTAACATATTTGGCAATTTCTGCTTACGCTCTCACACCATTCTTTCTAAGTTTTCCTTCCTCTTAAGGCCCACATTTAAAAATTTCTTTTCATTACTGTTTAGAATTCTGAGTTAACTGATTGATTGGAATGATTATGCACCATCTTGAGTGGCTTCCAGACGTTCTGAAAACTATTTCCATTTTACTAACTAAAGAGGAATCGTGTTTGCTCAAAAACTGAGTTTTGTCATTATCTGATGGAACTTAATGGTGTTGTACACATTTTTCTGATATGTCCAGTTTTTCACATCTATAGTTATTTTCTTTATTTCCTTACTTCCCCCTCTGTATGGGTGGTTTCAGGTGTAAAAAGATTTATCTATATATCTGCTGCAGATTTTGGTTTGATAAATTATCTACTACGAGGATATTATGAAGGAAAGGTATCTTCTAGCTCATGATGTTCATTTACTATTTAGTCTTATTTCTATCGTTGTTCAATTCCTGATGGGAACAATCAGGTCAATTAATAGTAGCGTTGTTAATGCACTAGTTATTGATACCATATCATAATGCTCAACTATATGATTCTGTTTGCTAACCTCTATTAAAATTTCTCCATCCACTTTGATGCAGAGATCAACTGAAGCTGAACTAATGAAAAACTTTCCACGTGGAGGTCTAGTTCCTCGCTATCTTGTATCTTTTTCTCTTTTTTGTTTTTTTTTTTCAATTTTTAGTATATATTATATGGCATCATGGTAATGCTTTGATCCAGTTTCTGTGTTCATCATTTTGCCGTGCATTAGTAGTGCCATACAGAAATTTTAACTACTTTATGCTGTTCTGAATCTTTCAGTTTCTCAAACATATTGTGTCATTATGACTTGTATGTTTGTTCTTCTTGAGATAGTTGTGTTCAACTTTTTAAGTCATCTCAGTTTCTGAGACTACTGTAATAACTTGCCATCCCCGCTGTCCTAGGATCTTTTTCTCTTAACTGATTTCGACAAAGAATTCGGAGAATCATAATATTGAAGAGGGATGATTTCCTTCAATTTTTGGATGACAGGTGTTTTTCTTAGGCCTGGATTCGTACATGGGACGCGCCGAGTTGGAAATGTGAAGTTGCCTTTAAGTATAGTAGGGGCTCCACTTGAGATGGTAAGATGTGTGTGTAGTGGTGTAGTGTTTTGGCCTCAGGGGTGGTTATGGTTATTATGGTTTTTGCAGGTACTCCAACATGCGAAGCTACTGACCCGAATCCCACTCATTGGCCCTCTCTTTATACCTCCAGTCCATGTTAGTTCAGTTGCAAAGGTTGCTGTTAGAGCTGCAACAGATCCAGCTTTCCCTCCTGGCATTCTTGATGTGTACAGTATATTACAGCGTAGCCGATAATCTCCTGTTTAGGCCTTAATCATAAGTATCTGCCTTGCGATTGTTCTGAAAGAGCTTGATCATGTGCTTCCTTGTTAACCAAGCTTCTGTATTCGTGGAGGTGGCTTTGTAGTCGCTTTGTTTTAAATAAAGTAGCTAGGATTAATTTGTTTTAAAAAATAGTTTAAATTTTATAAATTTTTGTATTTTAATTATCTCAAATTTCTATACAATGATATTCATTTTATTAAGTAATTACGTTATACAAAAATTATATTATAGTAATAAAAATAATAGTAGTTGAAAGTGTATATCTATATATAATATTTCTTTTTGGGAATTTATTTAAAAATTTAATTTCTATAGGTTTTATGAACATAATTCAAACTTCATTTTCCAAAAAAAAAAAAAAATGGTTTAATTTTAGTTTATAAACCAATCATTTTATTGGGAATACATTAGATTATTTAAAATTATTTTTGTATTTATATTTTGAAATAACACCTTATTGAATTCTTTTATAGAGAAGCTAATCGGCTTTGCTAAATGGAGTTGACCCTCTCTTGAATCAGGATGCTGCTGGCTGTTGGTAGTGTGTGTGTGTATAAGAAGAAGAATAAATTCTTTTACTTGTTTGCTCCAACAGCAGCTCCCTGTATTTTAATTTTCAATTATTAAATTCTGCTGAGATGGTAATGTAAAATAAATAAATTAATAAAAAAAGATTGAACCTCTTTGGCATGATTCCTTGGCAGAATGGGCAGCACGCTAACCTCGTCCAACAACTTCTGGTTTCCCTTTTCTATGTAATATATATATATTATTATACTACTGAGCATGAGTAATTTTCAAATTTTAAATGTAAAGAATATATATTATGAGCATGAGTAAAAATCCATCAATTAATTAATTATTGATAGGAAGCAATAACTACTGAGTAGGAAATTGTTGAGACAAAGAATCAGCAAATCCTTTTCATTCAAGTAATTCAATGTCGCATGCATGCCTCCATTAATCTTGGCTTTTCTCTTTTTATTTTCCTCAATAAATTCCTGCATACTATAAATTTATGGGTATCACCTCTGTCTTTTGCAACACCCACTAAAGAGAGATACAACATTCTTATGCTTCTTCGCAAATCATGTAAGCTTTCTCGCACTGCTCTCTTTCATTTTCTTAGTAATTTTCTTAATAAGTTTTTTTTTTTTTCAGTTAAAGGCCGAAGGTTGAGGATGGGTATACTTACGCTAGCTATTGTGTTCACGATCATGGTGGTCTTTATTATTGGAATTTGTATGTGGTCACTGTACCAGGGTAAGAAAGTAAGAGATGCAAAGAAAAAGAATGCAGCCCAGAACGAGGAGGAGCAGCCAGCCAACCAAGAGGAACCGCGGGTATAGCTTGCCACTGCCCAATGCCAATTCAGCCACCAACTCATTATTTAGTTCTTTCCAATAAATACCATAGGGAGCAGTGAGATTGAGTTTGATAAATTCTGAAATAAAATGATGCTTTTTATAATTTCAAAGTCTTTTTTTTTTTCTTTTTTGTCCAACATCTCTATAATTTGGAACTATGCTTCGTTGGTATAAGTAATTTATCTAAATTTAATATTAATAATAATAACTAAAATCTATGCATGAGATTTTATTAATTTTATCAGAATTATGGATAATTTATTTAAAATTATTAATTCAAAATTTCTTTTTTTGCATAATTTCATGATTTAATCATTTTCAAAAAAAGTTGTAAAAAACTATAGTGAATTTGTATTTGCAGCAAATAAGTCTAATTTGATAATAGCACTAAAATTAAATATAAATAAATTTAGATAATTAGTATTGAAATTTAAAAAATAATATTCATTGCAGATTGAAATTGGGTTTGAATTTTATATATAAAATATTTATTACTCAAATTTGTTTATATAAATAATTAATTTAATATAAAAAATATATTTTATAATAATATTTATAAATTTTTTATATATTTTTATTTAAAAATTAAAATTTAAATATTTTTTAAAAATATTAAATTTTTAAATGAGAATTATTAATGAAAATATTTTTTATATAAATTATTAATTAAAATATATAAAATTAAAGGAATTTAGATTTTATACCAATAATAATAATTAAATTTAAAATAAATTTAAATAGTTTAGATTAATTTTTAATCGAATCCAGAACGAATTTAAATATTATTAGTATAAATTAAGTTAATATTTAGATAGTTTAATTTTCGCTACAACCATCTTATTTAAAGTGGTTTTTGATGGAAATATGATTAAAAATCTATTATTATGGAGTGAAATTAAAATTTCTTATATTAAAAATTTTAAATTATTTTATTTTTCAAATATAGAAAAGTCAAAAAAATCAATTAAAAATGGGCCAAGTGTATTTTAAGAGATTCCTTTTTATTTCTTTTTTTATATTGGCGATATTCCAGTTCAGGATAGAGCTATTTAATCTGAAATAAAAGCTAACTAAATTTTAATTAATTGAAATCGGATGAAAATTAATCAATTTAATATTTTTTTCTTAAGAAAAGGAAATTGACTGTTAAATGTAATAAAAATCAGTCAAACTAAAACTAAATAACAGATTATGCTTTAATCAATCCCATTATTTTTTGCCCTAAAATAGGATCATGACCAGATCTATTTGGAATTATTTAGACTCCATTTCATTTTATTATTATTTTTTTTTAGTTGCTTTCTTTAAGATTTCATTGAATATGTTTAATTTTATTTTTTGAGACAAATAATGCAAAAAATAAACAAACAAAGAAAGAGAAAGCTAGTAAAGAGAGTTAATGCAATAAATTAAAGAAACTTTGATTTATCTTCCTTGATGCACGCATAGGATGAGAATTTATGGGATTCAAAAGAAAATTGAAAAAAAAAAATTTGGGAAACTGACAGATTCTAAATCTAATTTTTCCGGTAAAATAAAGATGACTCTCTCTTCAGCTTTCTTTCATTTTTCATTTAGAGCTTCTTCATCCTTAGTTCTGCAGTATTCCTCTGCAAGAGGAAGTCTCAAAGTTAGCAATAATGAAAATTATTACAGAAACTTAATGAAAAGAGGGGAAATATACATTACCTGATCTTCTGTTCATTGTTTATTGTCGTGGTCTCTTCTCTGATTATCCCTTCATCCTCGTAATTAGGAAGTGGGACTTTGTCTGATTCAATGTCGCTGATATCACTTACAAGGATCTCAAACTGTAACTTCACTTCCTCCTCAGTTGTTCTTCCAACAGCCTTTGCAATATTACTCCAACGATCAGGTGTGTCCTTATCGTATATTGCAAGAGCATCTTCAAACAGCTTGTGCTGCTCTAATGTCCAATTTGAGTTCTGGCTTTGGACAGAAGCATTAGACGCCATGTTTCTCCGGCACAGAGATACACTGTTAGATCAGGTTTCTGAAAAGGAAAAAAAAAAGCGTAAAAGGGGAAGTCAAGGGGATAAGCGGTGAAAAAAAGTAGAGAAATTGCAGTGCAAGTTCCTGAAAGAAGACTTGTTTGACGGGATGAAGTGGAAGTTGGGTTCAGAAGATGTAAAGTTTTCAGGTCATATAAAGGGAAGAATCGACAATTTGAGACTTAGGGTTTAGTTCCAAGGATGAAGTTTTGCTACTTTAGTCATTTATGGTATTAATTATTACTTTAAAGTACGATGTTGTCTTTTTTAAGGAATGCAATAGAAAAATTCACCCTGACATTCTTGAAACAAACAAAGCCCTTCCCCACTAAGGATATATTAAATTCATATTCCATTTTGAACTCTCTGTATGGAAAACCAAAACCAATCCTGGTTATCTCCTTTGTCTCATTTTTTTTTTAATAATTAATCTAGTAATCCCTAATCCATTTTCCTTAGGATACCCTTTTCTTTTTTAGGGAGTATTATGGCAAGGACCACTTTCTAGTAAAACTCCATTTTCAGAAACTATAACCAATGAAATTTTGATCTATTTATAGTCATGACTGTAAAAAATAAGCTAGTGGATAAAATATATTTTCTGGTTTTTTAGGAGCTCAAAAATTGCGCCCAAGATCTGTTGTTGGATATCATAGATAGGAATTTTAAGCTTTTGTCCTTTCTTTTATCATGATGTAAACTATTAAATTATTAATATATAGTTAATGTAAACTATTAAATTATTAATATATAGTTATGAAAAATTTGGAATGAAATATGAAGTTTCGTGATGGGTAATTAACATATTTTAATGATAAAATTTTAAGACATCTATTTATGTCTAGGTCCAAGTGGGCTAATCATGTCTCCATGAAACTTGTGTTGCCTACCTTCGACAGCAAGTCGGAGAAAATATGTCTGTTTCTTTTGGCTGCGATATACATATTGATAATATAATAATGGTGGACTACTGATATTGTATGTACAAAAGAATGAGAAGAGTTTCCGTATCAAAACACTCAGGAAGCAAAAGGCCTGACCAACATAGTATGTAAGATCAGACTTCTATACCACCGACCTTATTAATACTCGAAATATACAAACTGACCTCACCAATACTCGGAATAAGAAGACTGACCTCATTAAAATACACAGATCCTTTAGGGTCATATTTGCGTGTGCAGTAAGGTTAATAGAAAAGACACGCGTGATGGACAGGGTATAGATGAAGTGACTCAACATTTATTAGCCGACTGCCCTCCATTAATGAGTCGCCTGACACTTCTACTACGGCACGCTATCATCATATCTGATAGGACAACTAGTCAGAACATCTTGATACGGTCAAAATATTAATATTCCTAGACCGATTACGTTAAGGGACGAATTTTAACTATCCTAGATTTCAGAAACTCTGAATCACTCCAAGCAACCTCAACCTCCATGAAGTAGAAGGGCAAGCCCTATTAATTCCCATTCAACCCGATCAAAGCCATTAACTTTTCCATGAATCAAACCATTTGACGTGTCTCCATCTCTTTCTCTCGTCGGGTCTCAGACATATCACTTAGGGTCGTCTGTGGAAAATGGAGAAAGATTATCCAATCAATCGAAGTTTTTCAAATGAAAACCAACTGAGATCCATCATGACTAACCAATAAAACAACACATTGACACCCGTTGGAAACAAAAATCTAACTCCTGAAACACCAAATTCTCAAAGCTTTCTCATGACACTGTTCCCATTTCCCCCATTCAAATATTGCCAAATACACCTTCCACCAGCAATCCTACTCCAACAAATATCATACCACAAACACACATATTGAACCAAAACTTGCAAGCAATGTCCATGCAACTGCAACAAATGATGATGTGGATGAATCAAATAATGCAACAAAGGGGTCTCACCCCACCCATGACCATAAGTCCAACACCCATCACGACCCTCAGCCAAATACCTACACCAACCTTTGTCTTAGAAACCAAAAACCATGACCAAACTACCACAATACACTTAACCCAAAAAAGGAAAGAAGGTGAATCTGCCAGGGAGCCTCCAGCTAAATCCAAGAGCCGCTAGTGAGAAGCTTGATAGAAGAGGATACTGACGTGCCGGAGAGATACGAAGTAGAAAGTGAGAAAGAGGGCACTAGTTCGAAAGCTCCTATGACTAGTGGAAAAACCAGCATGAAAGATGAGGAAGTAGCTGAGAAGCTGGAGAAGCTGAAAGGAGAATTGTTAGTAGAGCTAAAAAACCAAACAGGAGCTCACACGAGCTTAAGAAAAAACCTTCCCATTTGTATCCTGCATCTAGGAAGAAACTATCCCTAAAAAGTTCCAAATGCCAACTATGGGAGCATATAACGGCACGAGCAACCAGGGACCATGTGATCAACTATAAAACCTTAATGGAGCTACAAACTCATTCTGATGCCTTGCTTTGTAAAGTATTCCCTACCACTCTTACCAGTGTCGCCCTGACCTGGTTTAATAACCTAGAAGCGAAAAGCATCAGGACCTTTTATAACCTAGCTAGTTCATTTATGGGAAGATTCATAGTCAGCGTCCCGGCTCAGAGAAAAACTAGTTATCTAGAGACAGTCAGGCAGAAGAAAGATGAAACCTTGCGATAGTATGTTGCCCGTTCTAACGCAGAAGCTCTCCATATTCCTAACTTGGATGAACCTAGAGCAGTAGAGGCAATGTAGAAGGGGACTACCTCAACAAAGTTCTTTGGGTTCCTAAGCAGAAAGCCACCGACCACATTAGGCAAACTGATGCAGGGAGCGGAGAAATACATCAGACAGGATGATGCCCTCATGACCAGTCAATTCACTAAAGAGTCCCTAGAGAAGGACTAGACTAGAGGTCCACTGGAGGATCGAAGAAGGAAACAGGTAGACCGGAGGCCTGACCGAAGCGCTGGGGCTCTGAACAGATACCGATATGATAGGGAAGCCGACCGCCGACCCAAGCCCCTTCCCCATCGAGAGATCACCCCTTTGAATGTCTCCATGGTAGAAGTGTTGGTTACCATGCAAGACAAGAACCTAATCACATGGCGACAACCTTTGCAATCGGATCTCAGGACCAGAGACCCCAACCAGTATTATCAGTTTCACAAGACTAATGGTCACAGTATGAATAACTGTTAC
The DNA here is from genome assembly GCF_001659605.2 of Manihot esculenta. Lineage (NCBI taxonomy): Eukaryota > Viridiplantae > Streptophyta > Magnoliopsida > Malpighiales > Euphorbiaceae > Manihot > Manihot esculenta. Next base: position 4,906,343 of record NC_035162.2, on the reverse strand, counting down.
CAGTTGAGAAATGAAATAGGAAAACTGATCAAGTGGGGCCATTTGAAAATCTTTGTGAAGAAAAAGGCAGCGCTCGAAAATAGGCCGGAGGAGAGAAGGGAACCCGTCAGGAAAAGGGTGGCGAGACTTGTGAATGATGGATCTAGCGAGACCATAAACATGATAGTGAGGAAAGAGATAGAGCAACCCCTCCAGGCTAACAGAAAGAGAAGAAGAGGTGGCAAGTTAAAAGAAGTAGAAGTCATGCAAGTCGCTGAGCACATCCCAAGAGTAGTGAGCTTTTCAGTCGCTGACGGGGAAGGGGTTAGAATGCCCCATGATGATGCCTAGTGGTAGAGGCCATCATTCACAATTTTATAGTCCAGAAGATCTTGGTCGATGATGGAAGCAAAGTGAATCTTTTGTCATACTGAGTGTTTAAAGCCATGAAGATAGCTGATGAGAACATGGTGAAAGACCAGGCACCGGTGAAAGGCATAGGCTATAACGACCCGAAACCGGACCGCTACCAGCGCTAGGATCCATATCGATATAAGATCGCCGGGACCCGTAGCAAGCCTAACATACAACCTGTCATACCTGATAAATCCCATACATGATCACACATTTACATAAAAAATTTAAACTTTTTCATTCACCAAGCTTGACCTGTGCATGCACTATAACTATAAACATAAAACCCCATACTAGAGCCCTCATCAAATGCTCTAGTGGGGCAACATATCATATGCCAAGCCTGGTTCAACATAACTCATCATAACATTAACATAAGATCATGTACAAAAAGGGATTACAATTTAACAATAGGGTCAAGCACAATGCTAATCCTCAATACATCACTATACAAGACCTTACATTACATTACATATCACTTCATGTCCACTACTAATCTATTACATACACATAACCGTAGCCATTACCCTTGACGACTTCCCGGTCTATCCTGAACCTGCAAACCTGGGGGTTAGGGGAAAGGGGTGAGCTACTAAAACCTAGTGAGCAGAACAATAAAAACAGTTTAATAATTTTGTGTTTTCATGAAATGCATCACATCACAAATAATCCACATCAAGGATAGATTTGTCGCCACTACATATCCAATTGTGCCAGGAGCGTAGAATGGGCCTCACTGGTCTTTCTCTTAACATGACATAACATAACATATCCAATATGCCAGGGGCGTAGAATGGGTCTCACTGGTCTTTCTCTTACATCGTGCCAGGGGCGTAGAATGGGCCTCACTGAACTTCCATACCGTACCATAACATATCATATCAAGGGCTAGTGGGTCATCCAATATCCATCCACATCAACAACATATTATGCAATGCATCATATTCGTGAATTCTAATGCAAAACAGCCTAATACATATCATGGCATTCGTGATGCATGGATCATGCTAAAATGATTTCATTGCTTTGAAAAATAAAAGGAGTTATGTTCTACTCACCTTTGGCTGACTCTGAAACAGCTAACTCTACTGGCCTCCTTGGTTCCTCGGGTCCGATCCTACATAGGTGGACTCAAATGAGGGACCAAACAAACTCTAACATGACTCTAAACATCTCCCCAAAACCCCCCCCAAAAAACATCATAAAACATTCATAGAAAACATGCAAAGGAAGGCTGAACAGGGCACTTTCGGCGGCAGGTTCAGCGGCCGAAAGTCCCTTCAGAGCTGAAAGTCATGCACTTTTGGGGGCAAGGTTCGGCGGTTGAAACTCCCCTCCAGAGCCAAAAGTCCAAACTTTCGGGAGCGAGTTTAGGCGGCCTAAACTGCCTTCCCTGGCAGGTTCGGCGGCCGAACCTGGATCTTTCTGAGTGGCAGAACCCGATTCTGCCATCCCACATTCAGCCATCCCAACTTCCCAACATGCAACCAACTATACTAAAACATGCATAAACACTTATTCAAGCACATAGGGACATAAAACTAGCCTATACCCCAACAAACATCACATTAAGCATACATTTATCATTTAACTAACATAAACCCTAACATTTTACAACTAACCTAGACATGCATCAAAACCCTTAACCCCTTCTTAAAACTTACTTAAAATATCATAAAAAGCATGGATCGACACTTACCTCTTGAAGATCGAGAGGGGGTGATCCAAACTTGGAGATTAGGGGAAATCGAGCTCCGGGGGTCCCCAAACTTCAAAAACTTGATCTTTAGCTCAAAAACTTCAAAACAAGATGAAAACTATCTACCTAATGTTTTATAGAGTACTTATGGCAAGTAAAAATAGCTAGGCCGTTTCTGCCATAGAAACTTAGGAACCCAATATTAGCCTTTAAAATCTTTAAAAAGGCCCTAAACAAGTTCAAAGAAAGAGCAAAATCTCAATCTCGGCATGCCGCCTCAAAAGCACTAATGAACAAAATAGAGTTCGGGGCCAACATCTAAGGACTGACCTGGTAAAAACTAAAGATAGAATGGACAAACTCAGAAAAGGGGAAAGAGAGGCCGTAATCAATTTGTTTCAAATAAAAAACGAGCCTCCTCTCAGCCTGGGCGTCCATCATATCAGGGGGAGGAGGCAAGGAAAACAGAACAATCCGTTCATTAGATTCGGAGCTCAAATGTAGTAAGTCTTCGTGGAAAGGAAGGATCGATGGAAAGTTTCTCGAAAAGAGGTGGGGTTACCCTAGAAACAATCTTTTCAACTCGAGGGAATGATAGAGGAGCCATTGGAATAGAGGTGCGTACATGATACTTGAAAAATTGAAAAAAAGAAGAGAAAAGCGAGAGAGACTCTAAAAATAGCAAACAGATGCAACAAGAATAGCAAAAGTAGCAAAAGTAAAGAAAATGGAGACGAATATCTATTTTTATACTTAAAAAAAGAATTTATGAGCTTTCAAGATATCGCGTTTTAACAATCTAAACAGCGATAATCATCAAAGCGCATTTGGGAGGACGTGCGCACATGTCTTATGACAACTCCTTGTAACTCAAAGGGAGTTAATGGACACACACTTGACAATAACGTACCAAACATGATTCGCTCCTCCGACCGTCATAAAAAAATCCTTAAAAAAGCGAAAAAGTATCCGATAATATAATAATAATGGACTCTGTTGAGATCACGATACGTGTACAAAAGAAATAGAAGAGTCTTGTATTAGGACACCCAGCTCAACTGGGCAATAGAATGCCTGACCAATATAGTATGCAGTTCAGACCTCCTACACCTTCGACCTTACCAATATCCGAAATATGCAAGCCGACCTCACCAATGTTTGGAACAAGCAGATCGACCTCATTAAAATACATATATTTCCCTTAAGGTCATAATTGCATGTACAGTAGGGCTGACAGAAAAAACGAGCATGATGGACAAAGTATGGGTGAAACGGTTCAGCATTTATTAGCCAACTGCTCGCCATTAATGAGCCGCCTGACGCTTTTATCATGATATGCCACACCACCATCATATTCAAAAGGACAATCTGTCAGAACGTCTTGATACGGTCAAGATATTAATACCCTGAACCGATTATATTAAGGGATAGATTTTAACTATCTCAAATTAAAAAAACTTTGAATCTCTCCAAACAAGCTCAAATCTCTACGAAATAGAAGATCGAGTTCTATCAAAACCATTAACTTTTTCATAAATTAAATCATTTGACTATGTGTCCCCATCTCTTTCTCTCATATTTATAATATTCTTATTTCTTTTTTTAAACGAAGATTACTCTAAACAAGAATGATAATGTCAAGGAGGAGTAAGTACAAGTCTCTTGCTTATCAAGATCTCATTTTCTTTATATATATATTTTTAAATAATTTTTAATACACTTATGGAAAGCACAAGAACATCTTCCTCGACATTATTCGTTCCGAGAGACTTTGCCACTTGGCTTTAGTCTCACCACATGGCACCAACTCCCTTTTGTCTTTAGCCCACATGAGGATTAAAACCAGGATTGATTACTTAATGTCTACTTCCAAACAATTCGAGACACGTCAAACTTTAATTTAGGTAAATGTTTTCCCTTTTTATAATAAGATATATAAAAAATTTGATTTTATTTTTATATTTTTTAACTATTTACTATTGATTTAAATTTTAAATGAATAATTATTTTATTACTTAAATAATTTTTTAAAATAATTTTAGATAATTATCATTTAAAATTAATGTATGTTTAAATTTCTTATTTATGATTTTAATTAATTTTATTTGATAATTATTAAAAATTAATAATTTTGATAATATTTAAATTAATTTTTAGATAAGATTATTAAAATAATAATTTTAAATATTAATTAAAAGTATTAGAATAATTATTATATATCTTATTATTAAATTTATATTTAAATATTAAATGATTATAAAAAAATATAAAATAAAAATTTTATTAATATTAAATTATTCAATTATAAGTGGTTCTTCTAATTATTAATAATTATATCAAAAATTTAAATTAAATATTAATTAATTATAAAAAAGAATATAAAAATAATAATTTTGATAATATAAAATTATTAAATAATGTGTTGATATTTTAATTATAACAACTATATTTTATTTTAAAGTAAAAATAATTGTTACTATCAAAATTAATTTAAAATTAGTAATAAGTATATAAATTTTAGGATATATATGAATAGTAAAAAAAATTAAATTTTAATATTAAAAATTATAAAATAATAAAATAATAATACAACTCAAATAACGGTAAACTAATTTTTAATTAAAATATTAAAATACTAAATAATTATAATAATATTAAATTATTAGATAATAAATCTAAATTTATAAAATTAAATTATAAAATAATAATTAAACTAATTATAATAATTTTAAAAATCAACTATCAACTATATATAAAAAAAATTAACAATTTTAATATAATCTAAAAAACCTCTTTATGTAATTAAAAAAGATTAATAATTTTAATTATATAAAAATATCATATAATAAGTTATTGTTTTAATTATTTATAATTATATTTAAATTTTAAAATGAACAATAATTTTTATTATTTCAATATATTTAAATTAATTAAATAAATATGTAATTATACTAGATATAAAAGTAGGAAGAGGATGAATAAAGGAATTACTAATTTTACCCTTATATTTTTTAACTATTTATAATTGATTTTAAATTTTAAATGAATAACTATTTTATTATTTAAATAATTTTTGAAAATAATTTTAGATATTTATCATTTAAAATTAATTCATATTTAAATTTTTTATTTATGAATTTAATTAATTTTATTTAATAATTATGTAGGATAATAATTAAAAATTAATAATTTTGATAATATTTAAATTAATTTTTTAGATAAGATTATTAAAATAATTATTTTAAATATTAATTAAAAATATTAAAATAATTATCATATATCGTATTATTAAATTTACATTTAAATATTAAATAATTATAAAAAATAATAACAAATTTTTTATTAATATTAAATAATTTTTTTAATTATTAGTAATTATACTAAAATTAAAATAAAATATTAATTAATTATAAAAAAGAATATAAAATAATAATTTTAAAAATATAAAATTATTAGATAATATATTGATCTTTTAATTATAACAACTATACTTTATTTTTAAAGTAAATATAATTGTTATTATCACAATTAATTTGCAACTAGTAAATAAGTATATAAATTTTAGGATATATATAAATAGTAAAAAAAAATTAAATTTTAATATTAAAAATTATAGGATAATAAATAATAATATAATTGGAATAATAATAAACTAATTTTTAATTATGAATATTAAAATATGATAATCATTATAATAATACTAAATTATTAGATAATAAATCTAAATTTATAAAATAATAATTAAACTGATTATAATAATTTTAAAAATCAACTATCAACTATATATATAAAAAAAATCTAACAATTTTAATATAATCTAAAAATTTCTTTTATGTAATTATAAAAGATAAATAGTTTTAATTTTATAAAGTTATGATATAATAAGTTGTTGCTTTAATTAAATATAATTTTAATATAATCTTATGTAATTATATAAGATTAATAATTTTAATTATATAAAATTATCATATAATAAATTATTGCTTTAATTAGTTATAATTATATTTAAAATTTAAAGTAAACAATAATTTTTATCATCTCAATCTATTTAAATTAATTAAATAAATATGTAAATTATGATATATATATTAAAAAAATAAAATTTTGATATAAAGTTATAGAAAAACACATTTAAATGTTGCTAAATTCTGAAAAATAATAAAAATTAACTCAAATTTATAAAAAAATAAATTATTACAGTGATAGATTATGGTTTTAAAAATCAACTTAATTTTAAATGTTAATATTTTATAAAAATTAATTATATGTATGTATTATTAATTATAAAACATTAATAAATTTAGTAATATTATGGTATAGGATAATAGTTGTTGTTAATATTATTAATCATTATATTGAAAATTTAAAGTGAATAATAATTTTATTATCTAAATTAATTTGAAGTTAGTAAATAATTATTTTAATTTTAAAATATATGTAAATAGTAAAATAGATATTTTGAGACAAGATTTTTAAAATAAATTTTAATTTTGATAATATTAAATTGATAATTAAATGTTTTAATTTAAAATATTAATTATAAGGATAATAAAGTGAGAATATAACTTATTAAATGATAATGTTAATTTTATATTTATTTAAAAATATTAAAATATTAAAATAACAATTGTAAAATTAAATTATAAAATAAAAAATTTAAATTTATAAGATTATAATTATAAGATAATAAATTACAATTTTGATACATATATATATATCAAAATCAAAAAATTTAATAATATTAATCTTATTTTTTTAAAAAAAGTAGGATAATAAAGTAATCATATAATTAATTTTTTTATATATTTAAAAAAATCATATAAAAATAGTTTATATTCGTATAAACTATTTTTAATATGCTAAATTAAGTTTCAAGATAATTATGATAACTTATTTATTATTTTTATTATTTTTCGTACATCTCTTTATTCTAAAAATTTTTAACATAATGTTTTAATTTATAAATATTAATATGATTTCATTTTATTTATACTTTTATAATTAATTTGTAGATCACATTATTAATATGAAAAAATAATAAAAATTAATGCATAATTTATTTTTATTTATAATTTGTAACTTTAACAAAAAATATAAAATTACTAAATTTTACTGTTGGTCGGTCACATAATTTTAAAATTGATTCAGCCAATTAAAAAATTAATATTAATTAATTTTAAAATAAATATTATATTTTATTATAAATTATATTTTTATATTTGTTTCGTTATTTTAAATTTTATAATAATTAATTTTTTATAAAAAATAAAGATATATTTAAACATTCATTTGAAAAGAACAATCCTATTATTTATTTTAATGTTCATAAAATGTTTGAATTAATTAAGATTTTACATTATTTTATTTTAATGCTTATATTTTATTAATTACATTTTTCTATTGCATATATTTTAATAATATTTATAAATTTTTTAATATATTTTTATTTAAAAATTAAATTTTAAATATTTTTAAAAATATTAATTTTTTAATAAAAAATATTAATGAAAAATATTTTTTTATATAACTTATTAATTAAAAAAGATAAAACGAAATGAATTTAAATTTTATTTTAATAATAATAATCGAATTGAAAACCCATTTAAATAATTTAAATTAATTTTTAATTTAATTTAAAATAAATTTAAATATCAATGATATAAATAGATTCAAATTCAAATATTTTAATTCAATTACTAATATAAGTCGGTTCGGATTCTCTAGTTTAATTTTGGCGGTAGATACCCGTTTACGTCCCTGCGTCCACCGCTACTGAAGCAAGCAGAAACAACTCTTAATCCTTGCACGGAGCTTTGGAAGAAATACTTGGCTTAGCGAACAGCAACAAAGATCAGAATTTTCACGGTCATGGCTCTCAACCTCCGTCAAAAACAAACCGGTAATTTTTCCTTCCTCTAGATTCTCATTCTTCCTTTAAGCTTAAACATTGGTAGTCGGTTCTTTTCTCAGTTATCTTGTATTATCACCGACGTTGATCCTTATTCTTCTACGAATTGAATGAACTGATATTTTGTTATTTTGATCTGTTTATTTTGGATATAGAATGTATAATCCGGATGCTAAACCTAAATCAACCTGTAAATGCAACTGGTACTGCCAATGAAGAGGTGTACAAGATCTTGATTTATGACAGATTTTGCCAAAATATCTTATCCCCGTTGATTCACGTCAAGGATCTGCGCAAGCATGGGGTTACCCTCTATTTCCTTATTGATAAGGATCGGAAACCCGTTCATGATGTCCCTGCTGTGTACTTTGTTCAACCAAGTCAAATCAACATTCAAAGAATTATTTCTGATGCATCTCGCTCGGTTTATGATAGCTTCCACCTGAATTTTTCATCTTCGATCCCTCGTCCACTTCTTGAGGATCTTTCATCTGGGACCCTGAATTCGGATTCGATACAGAGGATTTCCAAGGTGCATGATCAATATTTGGAGTTTGTGACTTTGGAGGATAATTTGTTTTCATTAGCCCAGAAATCTAGCTATGTTCAATTAAATGATCCGTCTGCTGGGGATAGGGAGATTGAGGGGATAGTTGAGAAGATTGTTAGTGGTTTGTTTTGTGTGCTGGCAACCCTGGCTGTTGTGCCCCTTATCAGGTGCCCACGGGGAGGGCCAGCAGAGATGGTGGCATCAGCATTGGATCAGAGATTGAGGGATCATTTGTTGTCAAAGAATAACCTGTTTTCAGAAGGTGGTGGTTTTATGAGCTCATTTCAGAGGCCGATTTTGTGTATATTTGATAGGAATTTTGAGTTGGCAGTTGGGATACAGCATGACTTTAGGTATCGCCCCCTTGTTCATGATGTGCTTGGACTGAAGCTGAATAGGTTGAGTGTGCAGGGGGAAAAGGGAGGGATGAAGTCATATGAGTTGGATAGTTCAGACCCTTTCTGGGTTGCAAATGGGTCTCTGGAATTTCCTGAAGTTGCTGTGGAGATTGAGACACAATTGAATAAGTACAAGAAGGATGTTGATGAGGTGAACAGGAGGACTGGTGGAACGGATGGGACAGAATTTGATGGAACAGACCTGATTGGTAATACTAAACATTTGATGAATGCAGTGAACTCACTGCCTGAGTTGACAGAGCGGAAGCAGGTGATTGATAAGCACACAAACATTGCAACTGTGTTATTGGGTGAGATCAAGGAGAGGTCTCTTGATTCATATGCGAAAAAGGAGAATGACATGATGGTCAGAGGTGGGATTGATCGAAATGAACTTTTGGGTGTGCTTAAAGGGAAGGGGTCCAAGATGGATAAGCTGAGATTTGCAATCATTTACCTTATATCCTCCGATAGCCTTAACCAGTCAGAAGTTGAATCAGTGGAAGCAGCTCTTCGGGAGTCTGAGGTTGATACTTGTGCATTCCAGTATGTGAAGAAAATCAAGTCCTTGAATGTTTCATTAGCATCAGCAAATTCTGCAAGTAGGAGTAATATTGTAGATTGGGCCGAAAAGCTTTATGGGCAGTCAATTAGTGCTGTGACAGCTGGTGTTAAGAACTTATTATCTAGCGATAGGCAGCTTGCTTTAACAAGGATTGTGGAAGCTTTGATGGAAGGGAAACCTAATCCTGAAATCGACTCTTACCTTGTGTTTGATCCTCGTTCTCCTAAGTCAGGGGCTGGTAGTAGCCATCTCAAAGGGCCATTTAAAGAAGCCATGGTGTTCATGATTGGTGGCGGTAATTATATGGAGTATGGGGGCTTGCAAGAGCTTGCACAGCGCCAGCAGCCTGTCAAGCATATTATATATGGAACAACAGAAATTCTCACTGGAACAGAGTTTGTTGAGCAGCTCACACTCTTGGGGCAGAAGATGGGGCTTGGTAGTACTGCTGCAACTGCTTCCACTCATTAATACGAGGAGTTTTGTACATGAACTTTGAAGTAGGTTGTTCTGTGCTTTATGCATCAAAGAGGAGACTGGCCATCATGAATTGTGTTACCATTTGATTTAGAGTAGGCTTTGCTGATAATTAGTTTGCCGCAAGACTTTGACAGTGTAACGACCCGAAAATCGGACCGCTACCGGCGCTAGGATCCGGATCGACTTAAGGCCGCCGGGACCCGTAGCAAGCCTGACATGAAACCTGTAAACCTGTTTAATCTCATACATGATCAACAATCATACATAAAAATCAAAACTTCTCTTTCATGCATTCTATCATACGCCAAACTCAACCTGTGCATGCACTGAACATATACATAATCATATCTTGACCCCTCTGTGGGATCTCATCAATGCCCCCAATGGGTGGCATAACATGTGTTGAGTTGGCTAACATAGTCATCAATAAACATAAGATCATGTAATAAAAAGGGATTACAACATCTATAGGGTCAAGCACAACTTCTAATCCTCAATATCATTATACATAACATAACTATTCAACTTTACATTATCTTACAATTTATCATGTCCACTTTCTAACTATTACAAACATAAGACTTTACTCTTCTTGACTTCTCTGTCTAGCCCGTACCTGCAATCCTGGGGGATTAGGGAAAGGGGTGAGCTACAAGAGCCCAGTGAGCAGAATCATAGAAAACAATATTTAAATCTCATGCCATTATGTAATGCAACACATCACAACAAATCACATCTCGGATGGTATTGTCACCAATAGTCCTCTACATTTCCAAAGTGTCGGGACGTAGAATGGGTACAACCGGTCTTTCTCTTAACATAACATATCATACATACCAATGTGCCAGGGACGTAGAATGGGTACAACCTGGACTTTCTCTTACATAGTGCCAGGGACGTAGAATGGGTACAACCTGGACTTCCATACCATCTCATGCCGTAGCATCATCATACCATATGAGGATTAAAGGATCATTCAATGACCAATCCACATCAACATCATAAATGCAATGCAACATATTCGTGAATTCTAATGCAAACAACCTAATTCATCACATGGCATTCATGATGCATGAACATGCTCAACTTTATAATTCATTTGCTTTAAAAACATAAAGGTTTATTCTACTCACCTCTGGCCGAAGCTCTACTGACTCAGAAGCAGCTGAACTCACTGCTGGGGTCCTCGGTTCCTCGGGTCCGAACCTATACAGGTGGACTCAAATGAGGGACCAAACAACTAGAACATAACTCTAAAAACATCCCCCAAAAACCCCCTAAAATACCTCAAACAATCATGCAAAAACATGCAAAGGAAGGCTGAACAGGGCAGGTTCGGCGGCACCTTCGGCGGCCGAAAGTCCCTCCAGAGCCGAAACCCAGGCAGGTTCGGCGGCACCTTCGGCGGCCGAAAGTCCCAGACAAAGATGAAAGTCTCTTTTCGGGGGCAACTTCGGCAGCCGAAAGGCCTCCCTCCCCAGCCATGTTCGGCGGCCGAAAGTTCCTTCGGCTGCCGAACCTGGTTTCTGCCAAAGGGCAGAAACTTGGCTCCTTTATGCACATTTGCCTCCCAAATCTCTCAACATGCATATAACTCATCCAAACCATGCAAATATACATACATTGGCTCCTAGGGGCTTCAAACTAACTTAAACCCCAACTACAACACACAAATCCAACATACATGCTCAAAACATAACATTAACTCAAAACCTAACTATGAGCTAAACATGCATTCTACCCCATAGATCTTGCATAAAACTTACTTTAAACATAAAATGAGCTTAAGATCGGCTCTTACCTCTTGAAGATCGAGAGAGAGACGTCCTAAACTCGAAGGTGGGAGATTTTGAGTTCTTGAACCTCAAAGCTCCAAAACTTGCTTTAAACTCGAAAATCTTCAAAATAAAGCAAAAACTTGTGAAAAACTTGAAAGATTTGAAGGAAAGAACTCAAGGATGGTGAGGAATGGCGGAAGGACTCACCTTGGCCGAAAATGGGGAAAAAGCTCGCCCGTTTTCGGCTAAGGGACCATTTTATAGTGGCTGGCCAGGCCACGTTCGGGGGCCGAAAGTGCCTCCGCATGCATGCCATGTTCGGCGGCCGAACTTGAGATTCGGCGGCCGAACCTGGACTTCCCTCACTTATGCCTTCGGGGGCCTAAAGCACTCCCGAAGTGCATGCATGTTCGGCGGCCGAACTTGAGTTTCGACGGCCGAACCTGAGTTTCCTCCAAGGGTGTTTTTATTCAAAAACTCATTTTCTCTTTACTTAAAATCATCAAAAACATTAAAACATTTCATGAAAATATGGTTTTACCCTTCTAGAGGTCTCCGACATCTGAAATTCCACCGGACGGTAGGAATTCCGATACTGGAGTCTAGCCGGGTATTACATTCTCCCCCCCTTAAGAACATTCGTCCCCGAATGTTCCTCAACTAGCACATAGCATGGCATACACATAACATACATACAAAACACATAGAACTCACAAAGAACTAACCTTAGAAAAGATAAGGGTATTCCCAGGTGCACTCTTCCATATTGTGGTGGTTCCATAGGACTTTCACCATCGGGATTTCCTTGTTTCTTAGCTTTCTGATCTGGGTGTCTATGATCCGTACTGGCTGCTCAACATAGGTGAGATCCTCTTGGACCTCCACATCAGGCTCACTAAGAACCTTGCTCGGATCCGACACAAACTTTCTTAACATGGAAAACCAGATGGATTTTTTCCATTGAAGCAGGTAAATCCAGCTTGTACGACACATTCCCAATCTTTTGTAAGACTTCAAAGGGTCCGATGTATCGTGGGGCTAGATTACCTTTCTTTCCAAAACGAACCACTCCTTTCATTGGAGACACCTTGAGCAATACCAGATCCCCCTCCTAAAACTCTATCTGCCTTCTGCGGATGTCTGCATAACTCTTCTGTCTGCTTGCAGCAGTCTTGATTCTCTCTCTGATTATGGGTACCACCCTGCTGGTAATCTCTACTAACTCAGGCCCTGCCAAGGCCTTCTCTCCAACTTCCTCCCAGCAAACAGGTGATCTGCACTTCCTTCCATATAAAGCTTCATATGGAACCATCCCGATGCTAGCATGATGGCTGTTATTGTAGGCAAACTCCACCAAAGGTAGATGCTGCCTCCAAGAACCGCCAAAGTCCAGCACACACATTCTAAGTATATCCTCGATAGTCTGGATGGTCCTTTCTGACTGTCCGTCAGTCTGGGGGTGGAAGGCAGTGCTGAAATCCAACCTAGTACCCATGGCATTCTGCAGACTCCGCCAAAACCTGAAGGTGAACTGGGGCCCTCTATCAGACACTATTGAAACAGGGACCCCATGCAGCCTGACGATCTCATCCACATATACCTGCGCCAACTTGTCCACAGAGTAGCCACTCCTGACAGGAATGAAGTGAGCAGATTTGGTGAGTCTGTCCACAATCACCCATATGGAGTCCACTCTGTTGGACGTCGCCGGTAACCCCACTACGAAGTCCATAGCTATATTCTCCCATTTCCACTCTGGAATAGGTAGCGGGTTAAGCATTCCAGCCGTCTTCTGATGTTCCAGCTTCACCCTCTGACATACTTCGCAGGCGGACACAAACTGTGCCACTTCTTTCTTCATCGCTGGCCACCAATAAATCTTCTTCAAATCTTGATACATCTTGGTGGCTCCGGGGTGAACGCTGTATCTTGCATTATGAGCCTCCCTCATAATGTCTCCTTTTAGCCCTATGTCATCTGGTACACAAAGTCTGCTCCCATAGCGGAGGATCCCCTTACTGTCAAATCTGAACTCACTGTCCTTGCCTGACTGAACAGTCCTGGCAATCTTTACCAACTCTGGGTCCTCATGCTGTTTCTGAGCCACCTACTCCAGAAACACAGGTGTCACTCTCATCTGGGCCACTAAAGCACCGGCACCAGACAACTCCAACTGTAGACCTTCATCAATGAGCTTGTAAAACTCCTTCACCACTGGTCTCCTCTCTGCCGTGATGTGGGATAGACTGCCTAGTGACTTCCGGCTTAGGGCGTCTGCCACGACATTCGCCTTACCCGGATGATACTGAATCTTGCAATCATAGTCACTCAGCAGCTCTACCCATCTCCTCTGTCTCAAGTTCAAATCTCTTTGACTTAGGATGTACTGCAGGCTCTTATGATCTGTAAAGATCTCACATTTTACCCCATAGAGGTAGTGCCTCCACATCTTGAGTGCAAAGATTACTGCTGCCATCTCAAGGTCATGTGTGGGGTAATTCAACTCATGCTTCTTTAGTTGCCTAGAAGCATAAGCAATCACCCTCTCATTCTGCATCAGTACACAACCCAGTCCCACACGGGACGCATCACAAAAGACTGTAAAGTCCTCATCACTAGATGGCAAAGCTAAAACTGGTGCTGAAGTCAACCTCTTCTTAAGCTCTTCAAAACTCTCTTCGCACTGGTCGGTCCACAGAAACTTCTGATTCTTCCTGATTAGTCTGGTCAGAGGAGCTGCTATTTTCGAGAAGTCCTTAATGAACCTCCTGTAGTAACCTGCCAAACCCAAGAAACTCCTGATCTCCGTCACTGAAGTGGGTCTAGGCCAGTTAGCCACAGTTTCTGTCTTCTTGGGGTCCACCTCTATCCCATTCTCTGACACTACATGCCCCAAGAACGAAATGCTCCTCAGCCAGAACTCACATTTAGAGAACTTGGCATACAAGTCATGTTCCCTCAGGGTCTGCAAAACCAACCTCAGATGATGGGCATGCTCCTCTGCATTCCTGGAATACACTAAAATATCATCTATGAAGACAATAACAAAGTGATCCAGGTACTGACTAAACACTCTGTTCATGAGATCCATGAATGCTGCAGGGGCGTTGGTTAACCCGAACGGCATTACAAGGAACTCAAAATGCCCATATCTGGTCCTGAAAGCTGTCTTTGGCACATCTTCTTCTCTGATCCTCAACTGATGGTACCCTGATCTCAGATCTATTTTGGAGAAACAACCTGCTCCGGCTAGCTGGTCAAATAGATCGTCGATCCTAGGCAACGGGTACTTATTCTTGGTAGTGACTTTGTTCAACTGCCTGTAGTCGATACAAAGCCTAAGGGATCCATCCTTCTTTCTTACGAACAAAACTGGTGCACCCCAAGGTGAGGTGCTCGGTCGGATGAAGCCCTTTTCTACCAACTCTTGCAACTGTTCCTTCAATTCTTTCAACTCGGCTGGAGCCATCCTGTAGGGAGGGATAGAGATCGGTCGGGTTCCAGGCATCAATTCTATCTCGAACTCTATCTCCCTAGTAGGTGGTAAACCTGGCAGCTCGTCTGGGAAGACGTCTAGAAACTCTCTAACCACTGGCACCGAGGCGGGCTCTCTAACCTGACTGCTAAGCTCTCTCACATGAGCCAAATACCCCTGACATCCCTTCCTAACCAACCTACGAGCCTGAAGAGCTGATATCAGACCTCTAGGTGTACCCCTCCTGTCTCCCCTGAAGATAACCTCTGACCCATCCTGAACTCTGAACCTGACTACCTTGTCCCTACAGTCCAAGATAGCACCATGGGTAGATAGCCAGTCCATCCCTAGAATGACGTCAAAATCTGTCAAATCTAGAACCACCAGGTCGGCGGACAAGCATCTTCCCTCAACAAACACAGGACTACATTGGCAGACTGACTCTGCCACTGATGGATCACACTTGGGTCCACTGACCCAGAGAGGACACTCTAACTCAGAGATCATCAACCCCAACCTCTGGACGGCTCTCGGAGCAATAAAAGAATGAGATGCACCAGGGTCCATCAAGGCATACACATCTGAACAACCAATGACTAAGTTACCTGCCACCACGGTGTTAGATGCATCTGCCTCCTGCAGAGTCATCGTGAAGATCCGTGCTGGAGCTGATGGACCTTCACCTCTGAAACCCGCTGAAGAAGAGGCTGACCCTCTCCCTCTGCCTCTGCCACTGGCCTGAGTCATGGCTGGAGCTGCTGGCTGAGCCACACTACCAGAAGCTGTGTAACGACCCCAAAATGGACCGTCACCGGCGCTAGGATTCAGGTCTGCTTAAGGCCGCCAGAACCCGTAGCAAGCCTGCTATACTCTCTCCAGAAACACAGGTGTCACTCTCATCTGTGCTATCAATGCACCTGTACCAGACAACTCTAACTGTAATCCCTCTTCTAAGAGCTTGTAAAGCTCCATCACAACTGGTCTCCGCTCTGCTGCTATATGGGATAAACTGCCTAGTGACTTCCGGCTGAGGGCGTCTGCCACGACATTCGCCTTACCCGGATGATACTGGATCTTACAATCATAATCACTGAGCAATTCTACCCATCTCTGCTGCCTCATATTCAGCTCTCTCTGACTCAAGATGTACTGTAAACTCTTGTGATCAGTGAAGATCTCGCATTTAACCCCGTAGAGGTAATGCCGCCACATCTTAAGTGCAAAGATAACTGCTGCCATCTCTAGGTCATGGGTAGGGTAATTCAACTCGTGCTTCTTCAACTGTCTAGAAGCATAAGCTATCACCCTATCACGTTGCATCAAAACACATCCCAATCCCACTCGAGATGCATCACAGAACACTGTGAAATCCTCATTACTGACAGGCAGAGCTAACACTGGTGCTGTGGTCAATCTCCGCTTGAGCTCCTCAAAGCTCTCTTCACACTAGTTTGACCAGATAAACTTCTGGTTCTTCTGAGTCAATTTGGTCATAGGAGTCGCTATCTTTGAGAAGTCCTGAACGAACCTCCTGTAGTAACCTGCCAGTCCCAGAAAGCTTTTAATCTCAGTCACTGTCGTGGGTCTGGGCCAGTTAGCTACAGCCTCGATCTTCTTGGGGTCTACCTCAATACCTTCTGCTGATACCACATGGCCCAAGAAGGAAATGCTCCTCAACCAAAACTCACACTTCGAGAACTTGGCATATAAACCATGCTCTCTCAGTGTCTGCAAAACTATCCTCAGATGCTGGGCATGCTCCTCTGCATCTCTGGAATACACTAAAATATCATCGATGAAAACAATGACAAAGTGATCCAGAAACTCACTGAAAACTCTGTTCATGAGATCCATGAATGTTACAGGGGCGTTAGTCAACCCAAACGGCATCACTAAGAACTCATAATGCCCATATCTGGTCCTGAAAGCTGTCTTAGGCACATCTGCCTCTCTGACTCTCAACTGATGATACCCGGATCTCAGATCTATTTTCGAGAAACAACCTGCTCCAGCTAGCTGGTCAAATAGATCATCAATCCGAGGTAAAGGATACCTATTCTTGGTAGTGACCTTGTTCAACTGTCTGTAGTCGATGCAAAGTCTGAGGGATCCATCCTTCTTTCTGACAAAGAGCACTGGAGCACCCCAAGGTGAGGTACTGGGGCGGATGAAACCCTTATCTACCAAGTCCTGCAACTGCTCTTTTAACTCTTTTAACTCTGCTGGCGCCATCCTGTAGGGAGGAATAGAGATAGGTCTGGTACCTGGCAGCAATTCAATTTCAAACCCTATCTCCCTATCAGGTGGTAGTCCTGGCAAATCGTCTGGGAACACATCGAGAAACTCTCGGACTACTGGTACTGTGGCTGGTTCCCTAACCTGACTGTCTAGCTCTCTCACATGAGCTAGAAACCCCTGACAACCCCTCCTAAGCAACCGACGAGCCTGAAGGGCTGAAATCATACCTCTGGGTGTACCTCTCCTGTCTCCTCTGAAGACACACTCTGACCCATCCTGGTCTCTGAGACTCATTAGCTTCTCTCTACAGTCCAAAGTAGCACTATATGTAGATAACCAATCCATCCCTAGAATGACATCAAAATCCGTCAAATCTAGAACCACAAGGTCAGCTGGAAGGTATCTACCCTCGATAAACACTGGACTGAAACGACAGACTGACACTGCCACTAATGGGTCACATTTAGGTCCACTGACCCAGAGAGGATACTCTAACTCAGAACTGATCAAACCCAATCTCTCTATGGCTCTCGAAGCAACAAAGGAATGAGAAGCACCGGGGTCCATCAAAGCATACACATCTGAACACCTAATGATGAGATTACCTGACACCACTGTGTTCGACATGTTAGCCTCATCCTGTGTCACTGTGAAAATCCGTGCTGGGGCTACCGGATTTCCACCTCGGGAACCTGTTGCTGACGTAGAGGCTGCCCCTCTCCCTCTACCTCTGCCACTACTCTGAGGCATGACTGGAGCTGCTGGCCGTACAACTGGCTGTACCACATTGCCTGAACTCATCTGCTGGGATGGTGCAAAAGTCACCTGAGGACAATCCCGAGCAATATGCCCTTCCTGTCCACATCTAAAACAAGCTGTAGATCCCAACTGACAAACTCCGCCATGTGGTTTTCCGCATCGTCTGCAGACTGGAGCTGTGCCAGAGCTTGAGCCACTACCTATTCCCAGACCTGACTTCACTTTACTCCAGAACTTACTCTTTGTTCCTTTTGCTCTGTCCCATCGCTTGCTGCCTGACGTGCCTGCACTGGGGGTCTTAGAACCCGAAGCCTGTGCCTTTGATTGTTTCTGAATATTGGCACTAGCTTCCATTTTCCTGGCTGCGTCTACTATCGTGTGGAAACTCTCCTTTTCTGCTGGAAGAATCAAGGAAGAATACCTGGGATGTAATCTCATAGTATATCTCCTTGCCTTCTTCTGATCAGTATCATAGGCTTGACCCACGTACTGAAGCAAATCCAGGAATTTATCTGTGAATTCATCAACACTCATCTCATCTGTCTGTCTCAACTGTTCGAACTCTATCACTTTCATCTCCCGAGAACTGTCAGGAAAAGCCCATCCTGCAAACTCATTGGCGAACTCTCCCCATGACATGCTGTCCATTCTGGGCTCCACATAGTTTTTAAACCATTCTCTGGCTTTCTTGCATTTTAATGTGAAACCTGCCATCTCAATGGCTCTCCTATCATCTGTTCCCAATTCACTGGTTATCATCCTAACTGCTCTGAGGTAATCAAATGGATCATCTCCCGTGTTGTATTTAGGAGCATCCAATTTCAAGTACTCCGTCATTTGTACTTTCCCTCCAGATGAGTTAGGTTGATGTCTGTCAACAACAGGGGCTACTGGTTCTGGTGGTGGTACTGGTTCATTTGGCTCTGGGTGTGCTGCACTTGGATGGGTAGGGGAGGGTGGATACATAGGATATGGTGGATAGTAAGGAGGATAAGGCATATATGGCATGTAAGAAGGATATGGCACAAAACTAGAGTACTCCGACATACCTCCCATCGAATACTCTGGATAGCCAAAACCTGAGGTCTGAGCACCTCCCTGCGACTCTCCCATACCTTCCTCAAAGCTGCCTATACCCATGCTATCATCTCTAGACTAATCAATCTCCATAGCTTCCCTCCTTTCCTCTGACCTTTCTCCCCTAGTTGTTCCCCTTCTGCTCTCGTCGACAGACCTTCTAGGGTCTATTGACGTACCTTCCCTGCTAGATCTCTGCGACCTTGCCCTTGGCAATGCAGGAGGACGAGCAGCTGGTCTCTCACTCTCTGGTGGGACTCCAGTCAATCGAGCTGATCGACGAGGTCCTCTCATCTTTACTCTCTCTGGAAACAACATATAACATAGCACTTTAGCACATAAACAACACATAGCAATAAGGCACATGCATAACTCATGGCATATCACAGATAGGACTCAAAACCCTATCCTAGTGGACATGATTTCCTATTGTGCTTGACCACTTCTAACCTCTATGAGCCCGACACTGTCTCTATAGGTCCGATCATGTGAACCTAGGGCTCTGATACCAATCTGTAACGACCCCAAAATGGACCGTCACCGGCGCTAGGATTCAGGTCGGCTTAAGGCCGCCAGAACCCGTAGCAAGCCTGCTATACTCTCTGTGTACCTGTAAAACTCATACATGATCATACATTTTCTGTGAAAAAATAAAAACTCTTTTCTCTGTACCAAGGCTTAACCTGTGCATGCACTATCTCTGTACTCTGTACTCTGTACCCCTGACTAGAGCTTGCTCTAGATGGGTTAACTTATACCTGTTAAGCCTGGTTTTTCACATATAGTAAAACATATATACAGATCCAGATCATGTACAAAACATACATCACTAAGTCAAGCACATTTCTAACTTTATACACAACTATTATAGCTCTTTAATATTACATGTCCACTCTAAGCTATTACAAATCTCTTTACTCTTTCTGTACCCTGCTGGACTGTCCCTGTACACTGTACACTGAACCTGCAAAACTGGGGTTAAGGGAGTGGGATGAGCTCTATAGCCCAGTGAGTAGAACAGTAAAACATCTCAGTAAAACATGATCTCATGGAATGCGTCATAACACAGACAAATCACATCAAGAGTAAACCTGTCACCACATAGTCCCAGTAACTCTGTGCCAGGGCGTAGAATCGAGCACCTGGTCTTCCTGTCATATATGTATATGTGTATATAACACCTCTGTACTTACCATTGCCAGGGCGTAGTCAAAGGCTCCTGGACTTTACTATATACCTGCCAGGGCGTGTCAAAGGCTCCTGGACTTTACTATATACCTGCCAGGGCGTAGTCAAAGGCTCCTGGTCTTTCCTATACCTGCCAGGGCGTAGTCAAAGGCTCCTGGACTTCCTGTCTGAGACTATTGGATCATTCAGCATTCACCTACACCAACAATTCACTATGCAATGCAACATATTCGTGAATACTAATGGAATCAACCTATGGCATAATTATGATGCATGGGATATGCTAAAACATTCCATTAGTCAATTAAAAGCATTAAGTTTAGTTCCACTCACCTTTGGCTATCTGGACTGACTGACTCTGCAGGCTCTGTAACCTCTGGAGCAGAACTCACTGCTGCTCTCTCTGGTTCCTCTGGTCTGTACCTATACAGATAGACGCAAATGAGGGACCAAACTAGCTTATGACCCACTCTATTAAACTCCCCAAGAATCCCCTTAAACTCACTCTCAAACTCATGCAAAGCATGCAAAGGAAAACTGGACAGAACACTTTCGGCGGCAGGTTCGGCGGCCGAAAGTCCTCTCCAGAGACGAAATTCAAGCACCTTCGGCGGCCGAACTTCCACTTTCGGCTGCCGAACCCTTTTGGGGGCCAAAAGGCACTCCAGAGACGAAAGTCTCTACCCTTCGGCGGCACCTTCGGCGGCCGAACTTCCCTCCAGAGCCGAAAGTCCAAAAGCTCGGGGGCAAGCTTTGGCAGCCGAAACCACCTCCTCAGGGGTTCGGCGGCCGAATGTACCTTCGGCGGCCGAACCTGAGTTCATCAGCAGGGCATAAACTTGCCCTGCCTCTCGCCAAATGCACCAAACGCATTCAAACACAAACACCTCAATTCCTTCACTTGCATACACTCATGTATATGCTCAAAGGGGTCAAAAACTACCTAAAAACCCCAAACACATAACACAAACAACACAGAAACAAGCTCTATGCACAAAATCATCAAAACCTCACACATAACCCTATTCATGCAACTCTCTCCATAAACCCCAGAAAACCTTCAGAAAACATACAAACAAGCTCAGGATCTTCACTTACCTTGTGAAAACAAGTAGATGAACGATCCTAACGTGGAGTTTTGGAGCAACTTGCCTTCAAACTCTCCAAACTTCAAAACTTTAAGTTTTAAACTTAAAACCTTCAAATAATCATGAAAACTAATCAAATCTTTGCATGATTTAATGAAAACATGAAAGAATACTCACAAAGGACAGGGTTTCACCTCAGAAGACAAAAGAAACGGTGCTTGCACCGCTTCAACCGACTGAGGGCTATTTATAGGTGGCTGGCCAGACCACCTTCGGCGGCCACACGTGAAACAGAAAGCCATGCATGTTCGGCGGCCGAACCTGGCTTTTCTGCCTTGGTTCATTTCAGTCAAAAACTCATTTCCTTATACATAAAATGTGATGAACATATCAAAACATTGGAGAAAAACATAAAACTAACCCTTCTAGAGACTTCCGACATCCCGGACTCCACCGGAAAGTAGAATTCCGATGCCGGACTCCAGCCGGGTATTACAAGCTGTCTGCTGAGACTGTGCTCCAAAAGCTGCCCTAGGACACTCCCGAGCCATGTGTCCCTCTTGCCCGCATCTGAAGCAGGCTGCTGTCCCAGCCCGACAAACTCCCCTGTGTAGCCTACCACACTTAGCACAAACTGCATTATCCGCGCCAGAGCTTGAGCCACTCCCTAGTCCCAGACTAGACTTGACCTTGTTCCAAAACTTGTTCTTCTTGGGCTTCTTAGTGGTGTTACTCCACTTTTTGCTACCTGAAGCTGCTGCACTAAAAGAAGAAGAGCCTGGGGTCTTAGAACCAGAAGGCTGTGCCACTGACTGCTTAACTGTTCCCTGAACGATGGCACTGGCCTCCATTTTCCGGGCCATATCCACTATGGCGTGAAAGCTCTCCCTATCTGCTGATTGGATCAAGGAGGAATATCTAGAGTGGAGTTTCATGATATACCTCCTTGACCTTTTCTGGTCTGAGTCAAGATTATGCCCTGCAAATGGCAACAGCTCCAAGAATCTGTCTGTGAACTCCTCTACACCCATCTCATCAGTCTGCCTCAACTGCTCAAACTCTATCATCTTCAGCTCCCTTGAACTATCTGGGAAAGCCCATCCTGCAAACTCGTTTGTAAACTCCTCCCAAGACATGCTGTCTACTCTGGGGTTCACATAATTCTTGAACCACTCCCGTGCCTTCTTGCACTTAAGAGTGAACCCAGCCATCTGAATGGCTCTACTGTCATCAGCCCCAATCTCATCCGTGATCACCTTAACCCTCTTAAGATACACAAACGGGTCATCCCCTTTTTCATACTGAGAAGCACCCAACTTCATGTAGTCGGTCATCTTGACCTTGCTCCCACTAGCTGAGCTAGGTCTAGAAGGTTGGGTAGCTGGGGCTGCTGGTTCTGCTGGGGGAGGAGGTGGTGCAATATTTTCTGAAGTAGGGTTTGGGTAGTAAGGTGGGGGCGGATACATTGGGTACTGTGAATATGGTGGGTAGTAGGGTGGGTATGGCATCTGTGTGGGATAAGGGGTGAAGCTAGGGTAATCCGATGTACCTCCCATCGAATACCCGGGATTTTGTGAGAAGTGTGGGTAGTGGGGTGGCTGAACAAATCCCGAGGCCTGAGTGCCTCCTTGGGACTCTCCCATTCCCTCTTCTGACATACTAACTCCCAAACTGCCATCCCTTCTCTGCTCTACATCCATATCATCCCCCATGTCCTCTGACGCTTCTCCCTGAACTGTTCCTCTGACTGATCTGCTTCTACCCAGATCCAAAGACCTTCTAGGGTCTCTTACTGTTCTGTCCCTGTTGGACCTGACATTGCCCTAGGCAATGTAGGAGGACGGGCGCTCATGCCCTCATCCTCAGGTGGCACTCCAGTCAATCGTGCAGATCGACGAGTTCCCCTCATCCTGTTTTCTGAAAGGCAGCACATAACAAGCAAACATTAGCATCATATGGTTCATGTGGGCACACATGAACCCTCATCACATACATCACATATCATTAATACACATGCATAAAATCATGGCATTTCACATCATCATGTAAGACAGGACTCCACATCCTATCCTAGTGGACATGATCTTCCTATTGTGCTTGACCTTCTATAACATCTATGAGCCCGACACTCTAGGTCCGACCATATGAACCTAGGGCTCTGATACCATTCTGTAACGACCCGAAAATCAGACCGCTACCGGCGTTAGGATCCGCTACCGGCGCAAGCCTGATATGAAACCTGTAAACCTGTTTAATTCCATACATGATCAACAATCATACATAAAAATCAAAACTTCTCTTTCATGCATTCTATCATACGCCAAACTCAACCTGTGCATGCACTGAACATATACATAATCATATCTTGACCCCTCTGTGGGATCTCATCAATGCCCCCAATGGGTGGCATAACATGTGTTGAGTTGGCTAACATAGTTATCAATAAACATAAGATCATGTAATAAAAAGGGATTACAACATCTATAGGGTCAAGCACAACTTCTAATCCTCAATATCATTATACATAACATAACTATTCAACTTTACATTATCTTACAATTTATCATGTCCACTTTCTAACTATTACAAACATAAGACTTTACTCTTCTTGACTTCTCTGTCTAGCCCGTACCTGCAATCCTGGGGGATTAGGGAAAGGGGTGAGCTACAAGAGCCCAGTGAGCAGAATCATAGAAAACAATATTTAAATCTCATGCCATTATGTAATGCAACACATCACAACAAATCACATCTCGGATGGTATTGTCACCAATAGTCCTCTACATTTCCAAAGTGCCGGGACGTAGAATGGGTACAACCGGTCTTTCTCTTAACATAACATATCATACATACCAATGTGCCAGGGACGTAGAATGGGTACAACCTGGACTTTCTCTTACATAGTGCCAGGGACGTAGAATGGGTACAACCTGGACTTCCATACCATCTCATGCCGTAGCATCATCATACCATATGAGGACTAAAGGATCATTCAATGACCAATCCACATCAACATCATAAATGCAATGCAACATATTCGTGAATTCTAATGCAAACAACTTAATTCATCACATGGCATTCATGATGCATGAACATGCTCAACTTTATAATTCATTTGCTTTAAAAACATAAAGGTTTATTCTACTCACCTCTGGCCGAAGCTCTACTGACTCAGAAGCAGCTGAACTCACTGCTGGGGTCCTCGGTTCCTCGGGTCCGAACCTACACAGGTGGACTCAAATGAGGGACCAAACAACTAGAACATAACTCTAAAAACATCCCCCAAAAACCCCCTAAAACACCTCAAACAATCATGCAAAAACATGCAAAGAAAGGCTGAACAGGGCAGGTTCGGCGGCACCTTCGGCGGCCGAAAGTCCCTCCAGAGCCGAAACCCAGGCAGGTTCGGGGGCACCTTCGGCGGTCGAAAGTCCCAGACAGAGACGAAAGTCTCTTTTTGGGGGCAACTTCGGCAGCCGAAAGGCCTGTCTCCCCAGCCATGTTCGGCGGCCGAAAGTTCCTTCGGCTGCCGAACCTGGTTTCTGCCAAAGGGCAGAAACTTGGCTCCTTTATGCACATTTGCCTCCCAAATCCCTCAACATGCATATAACTCATCCAAACCATGCAAATATACATACATTGGCTCCTAGGGGCTTCAAACTAACTTAAACCCCAACTACAACACACAAATCCAACATACATGCTCAAAACATAACATTAACTCAAAACCTAACTATGAGCTAAACATGCATTCTACCCCATAGATCTGCATAAAACTTACTTTAAACATAAAATGAGCTTAAGATCGGCTCTTACCTCTTGAAGATCGAGAGAGAGACGTCCTAAACTCGAAGGTGGGAGATTTTGAGTTCTTGAACCTCAAAACTCCAAAACTTGCTTTAAACTCGAAAATCTTCAAAACAAAGCAAAAGCTTGTGAAAAACTTGAAAGATTTGAAGGAAAGAACTCAAGGATGGTGAGGAATGGCGGAAGGACTCACCTTGGCCGAAAATGGGAAAAAAGCTCGCCCATTTTCGGCTAAGGGACCCTTTTATAGTGGCTGGCCAGGCCACGTTCGGGGGGCCGAACGTGCCTCCGCATGCATGCCATGTTCGGCGGCCGAACTCCAGGTTCGGCGGCCGAACCTGGACTTCCCTCACTTATGCCTTCGGGGGCCTAAAGCACTCCCGAAGTGCATGCATGTTCGGCGGCCGAACCTGAGTTTCCTCCAAGGGTGTTTTTATTCAAAAACTCATTTCCTCTTTACTTAAAATCATCAAAAACATTAAAACATTTCTTGAAAATATGGTTTTACCCTTCTAGAGGTCTCCGACATCTGAAATTCCACCGGACGGTAGGAATTCCGATACCGGAGTCTAGCCGGGTATTACAGACAGTATCTTCACTGCAGCTGAGGAATGCCATCTTTCATGTATTTGAGGAGGTATTTGCTATCAAAGAGCATTTCTAATGGTGATTGATTTTAGCATCTTGTGGTTATGATTTTAGTGTAACGACCCGAAAATCGAACCGCTACCGGCGCTAGGATCCAGATCGGCTTAAGGCCGCCGGGACCCGTAGCAAGCCAAACATTCATCCTGTGAACCTGTTTAATCCCATACATGATCAACAACATACATAAAAATTTTGAACTTTTCTTTCCATTCAATCACCAAACTCAACCTGCACCTGCACTATTCATAAACATAAACATTAACCCCACCCTGGAGTCCTCATCAATGCTCCAATGGGGTGACATAACATAAATTAAGTTTGGTTTACAATAATCATCATTAAACATTGAGATCATGTACTAAAAAGGGATTAACACATACTATGGTCAAGCACAACCCTAAACTTTCATAAGCATCATTACATAACGTTTCCATATCATACTTTTACATTACATCATATCCATGTCCACAACTAGCTATTACATAACACATGACTCTACTCCTGCTGACCTCCTGGTCTACCCTGTACCTGCAAACCTGGGGGTTAAGGGAGAGGGGTGAGCTACTAGAGCCCAGTGAGCAGAATAATAAAATATAGTATTTAAAACATATGATAACATGGAATGCATCACAGCACAAACAAATCACATCAAGGATGAACTTGTCACCAGTTAGCCTTCTGTACTGTCTAAACATGCCAGGGGCGTAGAGCAGGCACGCCTGGACTTCCATAGCATAACATACATATCCAATCATGCCGGGGGCGTAGTGCAGGCCACACCCGGACTTTCTCTTACATTGTGCCAGGGGCGTAGAGCAGGCACGCCTGGACTTCCATATCATATCATCATATCATAACATATGAGGGCTAATGGATCATTCAACATTCATCCACATCAACAGCATAATATGCAATGCAACATATTTGTGGATTCTAATGCAAGCACCCTAGTATATCTCATGGCATTCATGATGCGTGAATCATGCTAAAACTTACATTATTTGCTTTAAAACGTAGAGAGTTATTCCATTCACCTCTGGCTAGCTCTGACAGACACTGAAGCAGTTGATTCACTGCTGGGGTCCTCAGTTCCTCGGGTCCAAACCTACACAGGTGGACTCAAATGAGGGACCA
Organism: Manihot esculenta; assembly: GCF_001659605.2. Classification (NCBI taxonomy): domain Eukaryota; kingdom Viridiplantae; phylum Streptophyta; class Magnoliopsida; order Malpighiales; family Euphorbiaceae; genus Manihot; species Manihot esculenta. The sequence continues at coordinate 4,879,158 of NC_035162.2, read as the reverse complement.
AACATTCATGAACATGACTCTGAAATACTCCTCAAAAACCCCCTAAAACACCTTAAAACAATCATCGAAATCATGCAAAGGAGGGCTGCATAGGGCACTTTCAGCGGCAGGTTCGGCGGCCGAAAGTACCTCCAGAGCCGAAAGTCATGCAGGTTCGGCGACACCTTCGGCGGCCGAAAGTGCCCTCCAGAGACGAAAGTCTATTTTCGAGGGCAGGCTTCGGCAGCCGAAAGGCTTGCCTCACAGACAGGTTCGGCGGCCGAAAATCCTTTCGGCTGCCGAACCTGGTTTCTCCCAAAAGGGCAGAAACTCAACTTTTCAATGCGCACTTTTCTCCCAAACCCTCCAATCAAGCATCCAACTCTCTCAAATCATGCATAGACACTTGCATCAACACATAGGGGTCTCAAACTATCCTAAACCCCAACCCAAATACATCAAACATGCATATCCAACACACATTGTCCATATAATCACATAAAACCTAACAAAGTTCAACTAACCTAAACATGCATTTCTACCCCATAGATCAACTTAAAACTTGTTTAAAACATACAATGAGCTCAAGATCGGCTCTTACCTCTTGAAGATCGAGAGAGAGACGACCTAAACTTGAAAATCAAAGGAAAAGAGCTCCTGAGTCTTCCAAGTCTCAAAACTTGATCTTTGCTCAAAAATCTTCAAAACAAAGTAAAAACTCATGAAAATCATGAAAGATTTGAAGACAAGGACTCAAAATCGGCGAGGGACAATGGAGAACTCACCTGGGCCGAAAATGGAGAGAAAAGCTCGCCCATTCGGACAAGGAGACCCTTTTATAGGTGGCTGGCCAGGTCACTTTCGGGGGTCTAACGTGCCTCCGCATGCATGCCATGTTCAGCGGCCGAACCTGGACTTCCCTCACTTATGCCTTCGGGGGCCTAAAGCACTCCCGAAGTGCATGCATGTTCGGCGGCCGAACTTGAGGTTCGGCGGCCGAACCTGAGTCTTCCTCTCAAGACTATTTTCATTCAAACTTAATTTCTTTCTTGTTTAAACCCATGAAATACATTAAAACATTTGATAAAAACATGATTTTACCCTTCTAGAGGTTTCCGACATCCGAGATTCCACCGGACGGTAGGAATTCCAATACCGGAGTCTAGCCGGGTATTACATTTAGAAATTTCTCTATTTTCATCCACTTCAATTTAGCATCTTGTGGCATTTTATGAGTATGCTTGTTATTTCATTGTTTATGCTGATTTTTTTAAAAAAAAATCCTAAAAAAATGCCACAGAATCAAAATATTATTTAGAATATGTCGATGAATGATGATGCTGATCTTGCATTTTGTTGGTGATTAGGATGAGAAGTGATAAGAAACCATCTTGTAGAATAATTGGGATTTCCAATATTGTCCTGAATATAATCAATTTTTCTTTTTTATAATTAATTTAAATTGGATTCAAATTCGAAATATCTCAAGTTTAGATTTAAATGTGAGCATCATTTAATTCATCTAAAGATTATTTTAAAATATATTTTACACATATTTAAAATAAATGCTTGAGCTTCCGTTGTTTTCGATCTACATTTCAAGTAGCGGTATCATCAAATATATGGGAGCAAATTTTCTTTTTCACCCATTTTGGCAAAATTAATTATGAAAATGGCTGATTTCTATTACATGTGATCCTTTTCTTCTTCAATGGAGAAATATTTAAATTCTTAAATTAGCTATTTATATAAATCAATTAATTATGTGCAATTAAAATAATGAGAAGAAAAAACTTACTATAAATAATTAAAGTAATAAGACTTATGTAAGGATAAATTTTTAGAAAATTAAATTAAAGCAAATCAAACTAAAGTAAATATTCTGATCTTAATCATTTAAATGAAAAAAAATAATAATTATATTATATATATATTCCTTACCTCACTTCCTATTGTTTTATTCTTAAGACCAATTGAAAATTTAATAATGCTATTAATTCATAAAATTTAAAATAATTTTTTTTATAGAAAAAAACTAAATTGAATTGATGAAATATCATAATTAAAAACCAAACCAATTTAAAAAAATTCAATTAAATTTTTATATTTAATTAATTTTTTTTCTTTTAATTCTATTTAGAAATTTTGAGCTTCACGAACCCACCTTCCCATGTACTCTGGATTTGCCAATTTATACGTGCGGGATTCAAACATATAATCTATTTAATTAATTATGTCAATATATTCAAACATATAATCTATTTAAATAAACATGTTATTAATATATCACACGATATATATGATGTATCACACGATATATGTGATGTCTCAATTTTAAAGAAAATTCGTAAATAAATTCATGCTGTCATATATCAATAATATAATAATATGAATTTTATTTATTTTTTCAATAATAAAATTTATTTATTTATATATTAGAAATTTCTTATAAATATGTGTCTAACTCTTTAACTTACTAATATTTGGATGTATGTAATCAAACCTAATAAGTCTTATTATTGTAGTTGGATTGAATTTTGCAAATTTTTTAGAAAAACAATATAAGAAAAAAATAGTTAAATTAATAAAAATAGCAATTATACATTCAAAATAAATAATACTTCTTTATTTTATAAATTTTATCTATTATTTTTCATAAAAAATTAAAAAAATATAATGATTTTAATTAAATAACTTTCTATATCCATTTTACTTTTTTATAAAAATTAAAAAATATAGTTTAATTAAATAACTTACTACTAATATTTTAATTATATCAGTGCTATGAGTGTAATAAATTTTGTTAAATTAATAAAATCATTATTAATTACTAATAACTATTATTCACAGGTTTAATCTGATAATAAATATATCTGAATAAATTTGAGAAATTTCAAATTCTATTCTCCCAATCTCAAATTCTACTCTTCCAATCTCAAATCTCCATTAAAAAAAAAAATATTGATCTTACTGCCCTAATTCTCAATCTCATTTCAAAAAAAAAATTATTAATTTTAACTGCAAAACTTACAATAACTCAAATTAAAAAAATTTAAATGAGTTTATTTAATTAGGTCCAATTAACTATCCACCTCCAAATAAAAATAAAACCTCCAATAACATGATAAAAAAGATTAAATAATCAATTGATAAGAATCCAAACATAGTATCAATGAACCTCTAATAACAGGATAAAAAAAATTAAATAATATTTAACAAGAATTCAGATATAGTATCGACCAACGGACTATTCGCATGAAGATAGCCGACAGATATGAATTTAAAATGTTGGAAACTCGTTCGAAAAGATAAAAATAATGAAAATGAAAAAAAAAAGAAAAAAAAAGATTAAATTTAGACCCATTTTAAATCTGGAGTTATCATAGATAAAAGTTATGAGCCGTAGTAATTTAATAAAATATTAGCTCTAAATTTGTAAGTATATGGTAAATTTTATTTATTTAATTTAATTTATAAAAATTTTAATAATATTTAAAATACGATTAAATTATACAAAAATTAAGAACCAAATGAATAAGTTGGATATAAATGTTTTAAAAATAAACAGTTTAATCTATCAATTTAATTAAATAAATTGATCATAATAGATTTTTTATTGAATTTTTTATCATAATAGATTTAAATGGATCAAAATATAATATGTTAATTTTTTAATTAAATTAGTTATTGCATATCTAATTGCATTAAGTTGATTAATTGGGTGAAATATATAATTTTTAGCGTATTGTAAAAAAGTAAATATTTTTATATACAAAATAAATTTAAATGAATTGTATTTAAATTTTCTTCCTTTTATATGTATTTATTTTGTAAAATAAAAATTTAAATGAATTGTTAAAAAATTTTATAAAATTTATATAAAAGAAAATTGAATTCCTTTGTCTAAATAAAAGAATTATTAAAAAATAAATTAATTAATTTAAGTTTTTATAAAATTTATAATTCTAAACGAAAAAATTGTATTTATAATTGAGATTCCAGCCAAGCGAATCTTTTATCGATATTTTAACTAAATTTCAATATAATAAGAATTTCAGAGTTTTTGGCTTAATTGTTTAACGTGGATAATGCACCGTTTTTGCTTCACATGGTTGTCCAAGTCATCATGTTTTTTTTTTAATTTTTTTTAATATATTGATTGATTTATTAAATTAATAATAAATTATAAAAAATAATAAAATAATTTCTCATTGTAATCGTTTCCGTTAACACCAAGAAAGCTGGAGGTTTATTATTATATGGAAAGAAGAAAAAAGGAAAAGTTTAACGATTTATAATATCAAATTAACAAATATTGTTTTGTTAATGATTATTTTTAAATTAAAAATACCTAATTAACAAGGAAAATTCCAAATTTAAGGATTTAATTAACAATTTTCTTTTAAGTTAAGATTTCAATTTAGAAAATCCGGATTTGTTAGTTTGGAAATAAAATAACGAATTGTAATTACAATATCTTACAAAATTAAAGTAATATAAAAGGGAGACAATCAATCAATCAATCATATCCCATTAAAAAAAAATAAAAAGCTGTGAAATTTTCTATAAATTAGCCCAAACCAAACCAAGATCCACCCATCCCATTTCATCATTACTACTTTTCAAACAAAAATTCCAAGACTGTAAGAATCTTTTGTCTCCGCCTTTGATGGCCGCCAGCACCACCACCAGAGTCATTTCTCCTAAGCTGCTCAAACACATCAGTTCCTTCATCAGGCCTCTCGTCACCTCCTCCTCCTCCACCTCTTCCTCTTCCTCCTCCATCTCCGCCATCCCATCCCTCAACTTGGCCACAAAACCAGAACCCACCATCACCACACCTCCGTCTATCCTCGACCTCAGTGATCACCAAAAACTCTTCGCCACCTTACCCTCAAGAAAACTCCTACATGCTTCTCTTATACTTCACATGGCTGCCATGAACCCTGTGGTGGATTTGGGCATGTGGGTTATGAATTCTAAGCTGATGGGTGTTGATAATATTGTACGTGATCTTATATTGAGTGCTGTAAGGCATAGTTTCTATGAGCATTTCTGTGCTGGAGAGGATACTGTGGAGGTAGCCAACTGTGTAAAGAAACTCAACGAGTCTGGTTTAAGAGGGATGCTGGATTTTTCTGTGGAGTTTACAGTTGATAACGATGCCTGTGATCGAAATTTTCAGGGGTTTCTCGACACCATTGAAACAGCCAAGTCCCTCTCTCCATCTTCTGTAAGCAGATTCATTAATCCATTTACTTCTTAAATTTTTCTTTTATTTTCGTAAGAAAGTTACTTTCCGTGATTCTAATGTTTGTTTCTTGAGAAAATTCATTCTCAAGAAAATTTCTACTAAGTTCTTGGTTTCGCTGTATTATTATAGCAAATATGAGCCGTGAAGCAAGCTAAGCCAATAAAAATTAGATAGGGACCCTTCCGACACACGTCAGCAACAGTATGATATGGATCCGACCTGGTCCTGAGTCATATCTCAATCTTGCTGGGTTGCTTATAAATAAATATAATAATAGGACTTTTCATTAGGTGGGACCTCTGACAGTGACAGTAAGATAGACCATACCTATGTTGGAAGGAGATCTAACAAAAAAAACATTTTTTTTGTGATTTTTGTATTGATTTTGGTGTGAATTATTTCATCCCTGTCGAATTTTTTTTAAAAAAATAAAGATAATAATAATAAAGCTGAAATTTCTAGATTATTGACAGCTTTTCATTCATAATTCTTTTTTGTTTGCTTTCAAATATTTAAAATGATTTATGGACAAAACAAGTTGGAAATGAGCACATGAATTTTGTGAATGTTGCTGTTCGGCGCAATTCGCATCTTCTGCGTAAGTATACTGCTGTATTCAATTATCTTGAATTATCTTTTGTGTGCATAAGAACAAAATAACTTACAAAAAAAGGATTAAAAATTCTAGTTCAGGAATAAGATGATCTTTATGTTTGGAAATGTCCTTTTGAATAAAAAAGGTGCCTCTTTCCATATCCAGACAAACCTGTACGGTAATTTCCAGCTTGTACAATTTGCAAGTTTAATTAAATATATTTTGTTTACTTTGAAAAAGGACGAGGTTGCCAGAAAGCAAGTTTTGCAGTTTGTATATGAAACTAATTTCTTATTGTTATCATTAGGTGAGCGCAGTGGTTGTGAAGATCACTGCAATTTGCCCTCTCAACTTGCTTGAGCGAGTTGCCGATTTGTTAAGGTGGCAAGAAAAAGACCCTTCTTTCAATCTTCCATGGAAACAGAATACGTTTCCAATTTTCTCTGAATCCACCCCATTATATCACACTCTCAAGAAACCAGAACCATTGACCCCAGAAGAAGAGCAACATCTTCTCTTAGGCCAGCAGAAACTTTTGAAACTTTGTCAAGCGTGTGCGGAGGCCAATGTTCCATTGGTCATCGATGCAGAGCACACGAAAGTTCAACCTGCCATAGATTACTTTACATATTCATCAGCAATTAAGTATAACAAAGATGATAATCCTATTGTGTATGGAACAATTCAAGCCTACTTGAAAGATGCAAAAGAGAGATTGTTACTTGCAACTAAAGCTGCAGACAAGATGGGACTTCCAATGGGATTCAAGCTGGTGAGGGGTGCTTATATGTCAAGTGAAAGAAAATTAGCCTCTTCCTTAGGCTACCAGTCTCCCATTCACAATAGCATTCAGCAGACACATGATTGCTACAATGACTGCGCTTCATTCCTGCTAGAGGCGATCGCTGATCGCTCGCATGGACTCATTCTCGCAACCCATAATGTTGAGTCAGGGACTCTGGCTGCCAAAAAAGCAGAAGAGTTGGGCATTGGGAATGGGAATCAGAGATTGGAGTTTGCACAGCTTTATGGAATGGCAGAAGCACTTTCTTTTGGTTTAAGAAATGCAGGTTTTCAAGTCAGCAAGTATTTGCCATTTGGACCTGTAGAGATGGTGATACCATACCTTCTGAGAAGGGCTGAAGAGAACAGAGGACTATTATCTGCTTCAGGCCTTGACAGAGAACTCACCAGGTAACTAAAAGAATCTTCCTTTAACAAGGACTTGATGTGAAATTGACGTTAATCATATGAATTTTGTTTGTGTGCAGGAAGGAGTTAAGCAGAAGACTAAAAGCTGCTATGTTCTGAATTGAAGTGATGAAAAAAGTGTATGGCTTTGGGCAGGATCAGGGTCTGAATTTGGGAATGTTCAATAATAATTTGTATGTAATTGAAACAGTCTTCCATGAATATAAATTGAGTACTTTTGTGTATAGAAGTATCAAATGGTTACCATAATTGATGAGATTCTCCCACTTAAAATCACAGTAGAGAAATCTTGTTCTTCCTTTTCTCGCTGCTTCTCTGTTTTTTCTTTCCTCCTAAAGTAAAGGGATAACTGCTGATGTTGGGATGATGTGGATGAAAGAAATGCTTGGTGAGAATAAGAGGACGACTGCGAGCAGCTGAAGTTTAGATGAAATGACGTGGAAGTTGAAGCAAGATCCTAAATATTTTGCTTGTTTGGCTCTGAAGAAAAGTTCAAGAAATTTCTGGGGAATGATTGACCCAAAAAAGGGCAAAAAAAAAAAAAAAAAAGAGAAGGTACTTTGCGATTTTGACTGAATATGGTTTATGATCTATCAAATCTGAAACGAATGGGCCTCCCACATCTTATCTGGATCTAATCAACCTACTAGTGTCCATAACTCCAGACCCCAGAAACCAAAGTGTGTAGTCAATCCAGGGCATCTCCAGCTGATTTTACTTATTTTCTTTTCAAGTCCTTCACTTATTACCCATTTATAAACCCGTGTCGCCGTTGAAGTTACAATCATAAAACTTGAGAATCTGAACCAAAATTCTCTGTTGAAAAGAGAATCCAAAAAACTTTTAGATACACATGCAGGTTGGTGGATGTCAAAATCAAAGCAAGTGGAATCCCAACTAGCTGGGAGATGGGAAATTCACTTTTCTTTTGCGACAACTGACTAGTTTTGCACTTGGAGGGCATACAGTGGTTCCAGCAAGGAAAACGACTGGCAATCGCAAAATAACCACCCATTATTTTTCCACGGATAACACACAATTGAAGTTTCCATTCCATTTCCATGTATGTAGTGCTTTTCTTGAATCGGCTTCCACATCCCCCAGCCGCCAGCGAGCTGCCTTGCCTTATGCATATGAAAATAGGTTTCTTGAAACCAATTAGATTTTAGAATCATGTTATATTTATTATATATAATATTAAATAAATATTTATTATAAATAAATTTCTATTATATAAAACATCAAATAGAAATAATATACATTAAAATATTTTACTGAACATTTGTATTCAATATTATAAATTTTATGTATATTTTTTATATTTGAAAAACTTTACATCTTATTAATAATATTCTAAATAAAATAAAATATTATATATTTTAAATTATAAAATTTTATTTTTTTATATTTTAAATTTTTATTAATATCAATGATATTATATAAAAATAGGAATAGAGAATGAATAATGAGATTAATAAAAAAATAATATTGTTATAATAAAAATAGTTATTTAAATACTATTTTATTATTTAAATAAAATTTTAAAAATTATATTATAATTTATCGTTAATTTATATAAATTTAATTTGCTATGACACTCATTACAAGAATTTGATTAGGATGGTTGATTCATATGGTGCTACCAACAAAGGTGATTCGAATATTGCATGTTTTAATTCAACTTACACTTCAACCTGCAAATTGTATTAAAATTTTTGTGCTAGGGATGTTGAATCCTCGTTTGGTAGATGCTATGCAAAGAAAAAGGAAACAAGATGTTCAGAGTAAAGTTTCTGTTGAGAAAAGAAGAGCGCTGTTTCATGATGCTATGCAAAGACAAAGGAAACAAGAAGCACAAACTAGTGTTTCCGTGGAGAAAAGGAGAGAGTTGTCTCATGATGCCACACAAAGACAAAGGAAACAAGGTGTACAGGCTAGTGATTTTGTTAAGAAAAGGAGAGAGTTGTCTCCTCCTCCTATTGTTACTGAATCGGAATTTTATGAAAAAAGATGTTGAATCCTCGTTTGGTTGATTCTATGCAAAGAAGCAAACTAGCTGTAAACAGTAGTTCTTCTGCTGAGAAAAGTAGAGAGTTTACTCCTGCTCATTTTTTAACTGAAACAGTTCGGCCTGCTGAAGCTCAAATTGGTCAGCAGCTGCACGTTGATGCAGAACACTCTGAGCGTGTCAAAGAAGTGCTTGTGGTTTCCGGTCGAATGAATTCTGAGCAAAATACTGAGCCTGTTGTTCAACAAGCTCAATCAACGGAGTCTCTAGGTTCGGGCAAAGCCAGCAGTTCCCAAGGACCAGGATTTGACCTGCAAGAACATATTATAAATACATTTGGTCCGGACGTGTCTGTGGTCAATAACAAGAATGTCAGTGATATTTTGGCACGCTCTTGTGTGCTCGATTCGGACAAGAAAATTTTTGATAAACTTGAGGCTGTTGACTTGGAAAGAACTGTGCAGAATCTCGCATTTCAGGTCAAATTATCTTCCTCTTCTGAGCCTTTTTTTTGTAGTTGTTGTAACTTAAATTTCTTGCAGATGATAGCTGCTAGTGCGTTGCTGAGACAGAACAACGAGGCACTAATTCTTCCACTCAAGCTTGTGCCAGGGAGTTGGAGAAAGTTAAGAAAGAGAAGGAGGTAGCTTCTGGAAGGTTCTCAGAGAGGGAGAAAAACTGGAGAAGAAAATTGGAGGTGCTGAACATAATATCCAGAATCTCACTAAGACAGTTAATACCCTTCAGAAAGATAAAGAATTTTTTTTCTTGCAAGGCTTCTCAGTTGGAGAAAGAAAATGAAAGAATCCCTTTGCTGGAACAAGAAATTGATGTTTTGCAAGTCCGGCTGGCTGAAGCTGATGCTGCTGCCCGAGAATGGGAGAAGAAAGAGAGTGAAGCTTGGGATCAGATGGGAGAGAACTGCAACCAACTTCAAAATGTCATAACCTCAGAGCTTCAGAAGCGATTTCCTAATATTGATTTCTCTTTTATTGGAAAATTTTTGCCAGGAGAAGTTTCCGACGGTGATGATTTTTGAATGTAATTTGCAAGACAACTAATTTACTTCTAGTCTGTAGTACCAATACTTCCAAGGACAGGGATCAAAAAGCTGCAATGCTGGTTACAAGAACGCTGATCTACAGGAATTGTCGAAGGGGATTCTCTCTCTAATTTTTTTGTTTTTTTGTTAAATGAACCATTTCTAATATCCATTCATATTTCCAAAACGCTTAGGTGTACAATGTACTTTTGTTTTTCTTACGAGGCAAACTTGTCCCTACGAAGTGCAAACCTCATCAAACTTCTACCAATCTGCTTGAGATTCCATTCCTGGGTCAATTTGCATATGATGATTCTCGAGCATTGATGTATTATACTTATCCAACTAATTTGCTGCATGTAATAGAATTTTGAGGATTGTATATTCTGGGGCCTGAGCTTAATTATTCTTCCAATAAGCTGTGCTGTTAGGAAGTCTTGCATAGAGTCATGCCTATCAGATGGCTTAGTTGGGATCAGCCCATGTTTGGACAAGAGGGAAATCCAGCTTCCAATGCGAGACTTCCTAACAGAACGTGACCTTGAAAACAATACGATATGGCTTTGGCATATCATAAATGCCCCATCCACCTTCTACTTTCAGAACGTAATTCTCTTCGAGAGCCAGCTCGAAGTCCCAGTTAATCCATGTATGAAATCTAATGCGTGAGACATTCAGATTATGAGGAAATCTTTGCTGCATGACTTTGCAAATACAGTTGGAAAATTAGAGGTTGATTCTCAGACTAGAAAAAAAAATGTTGATTCTATGCTCGTCCAGAAAGATTTCCATCATTCAACCACAGCACGTTCACCAGTTCACCAGTATGCATATTTCAAGTTCTTGTTGGATTTCTCTAAACAAGTTGTGTTCAAGATATGGAAAAGCTAAATAATTCTGTTAATTGGGTGCACACATTTTCACTGCATTTGCAGTAGAAAGAAGAGCAATTGCCAGTGGCTGGAGTTTGACTGATGGCATTTGAGTAAAAATTGCAATCTAAAAACAAAGCCTTTCCGTTTGCTGCTTCAGTGCACGAGCAGCAAATCAAGTTATGTATTTTATATTATTAGTCTTTCATCAGTTCTAACTAGCTTCTGAATTCTGTTTCGGCAACAAAACAGAGTTCCAGCATTGACCATAAGAGCTGTTGAAGAGGGGCAATATGCAATTGATTTCCAAGCACAATTATCCAGGTTACAAGCATTTTCTATTTGTGTAGATGTAATGGATGGTGAACCCTCCATTGCTGTTGCAAAGGAAAGAAGCAAGTTGTTGCCACATTGCAAATTACTGAATCAAGGAGGAAATGCAATTCTTAAATCTTAATTGAACAAATTACAGAGAAAAAGGAGAAGAAAGTCTCCAAGAAGATGGAAGAGATCCAGCCACAATTTAAAGAATCAATAATCAATAACCAACATTATTGCAATAGCAAGTTGAACTCATCAGAATCATTATGGAAAAATTACAAGTAAGCCCACCAGAAAATCCATGACCATAAATACAGTGACAAGTTGCATTCCTAATGCTCCAAAAATTGTTCATTCATAAAGGAAAGGAATCAAGAAAAAGAGTTCTTCATAACTGTAATTCAATTCCTGCTAATACCAAGCTAGCCAAATTCCATAAAATTAGATCTTCAAAGGTACATAAAGGGGAGAAAAAAACGTGTGCGCGCACACACACACACACAAAAACAAACATACTCCACTGGTATGAACTGATATCATGCAATCAATAGGATACTTCCGCCAGTTTTTGCTGTTGAGCACTTTGTAAGAGGAATATTTATTAGTGCAATATATTGCCAATAGAATAATCAGTGGCATGGCTAAAGTAGAATCCCAGCATTACTTGCATCACAGTTTGCATGTCCTCTTTGCTTTGATCACATTAATCAGTAAAATGAGAATGAATGAATTCAAATGTGCTCGTTCTCTTTATAGGAGATGATGAAAAGGAATAGAGTCAATAGCCTTTAACAATAAGTTTAAACCTATTTTGAGCAAACATTTAGATGTTGATTCCTGCATCCATGGCATGAACACCAACAAAAAAAAAAAGAAACATGCAGTAGTTGCGCTGAATATATTTCTGGATATAAAGTGATGAATAGAAATAAAACCTTTTCAAACATTCAGTCCATAGAAAGACCTGAAGAATGATGGCCAATAAACCCGTAAACTTGAGCTTACAAAGAGCAGGTGAAGGAAAAAATGACAAAAAGATCAATCATGATTCATGAATCACAGTGGAAGTACTAAGAAAGTAAACATACTTGGTCAGCTCAGAGTTTGGTAACCCATAGGCCCCTGCAAACCATCTTGTCCTGTGTCATTCCTTCCCAGTATAGAGGGTATCCATGGAAAGAGTTTCCCCAGCTCCTTGCTTATTGCATTGGGCGTCAGATGCCTATCATTGATCCCAAACTTAGCTCTTTCAAGAGCTTCCATTATATCTTCCCTTGTTACAGTCTCACCACCTGTAAAACCCAAAAGTGTTGTTTTAAAATGTGCTGCTCAAAATATGAAGTCAAGTAAGGAAGCAGGTTACTAAATGAAGAAAAAGATGTGAAAAGTGGGTACATATAAAATGACCCGTGATGATTAAACATCATTGTTCTTGGAGAAAGGGGATTTAAATCTCACCTCTCCGAGCAGCAAGTAAAGCAGCTTCATTGACAATGTTTGCCAGATCAGCTCCTACAAAACCTGCTGTCAAAGAAGCAACTAGATCACAAATGATATCTGTGTCCTCTTCTACGGGAACTCCTCTCAAATGAACAGCCAATATCTTTTTCCTTCCTTCTTCATCAGGTTCTCCCACAAGTACCTTTCTTGAGAATCGACCAGGCCTACAAAGGGCTGGATCCAATGCTTCTGGCCTGTTAGTTGCTGCCACAACAATCACTTTCATGTCTGACTCAAATCCATCCATTTCAGTCAGCAACTGCAAAGGTGGAAACAGATTTGAAAGCCAGGATGAGGGCAAGAAATTTATTGTCATTCAAAATCTTAAGAGGAAATTTCCATAATTAAAGAGGATTAAGAGCGACACTACGTGAAACTTTTAAAGAACTGTAGAAAAATATTTTAAAAATTATTAAAAGTTCACGCAATGATACTCTTATGCCATGTTAATTATTAGACCATCAAAAAAAAAAAACAATCCCCTGTTATCAATTTTAAAATATAACTCCATAATTTCAACAATACTTGATATTCTGGATGGCTATATAATATTCTGTAGAATGAAATTCCTTGAAAATAATGAAATAGACCAATTAAATCTGGGAGTCTGTCAAAGCATAGCAAATGTTATTGAATGATGCAAGTGGAGATTGCCTGATTCAGTGTTTGATCACGCTCATCATTGAAACTTCTACCACGTTTCCCCCCAACTGCATCAAGTTCATCAATAAATATAATTGATGGAGCACATTTCCTTGCTGCACTAAAGAGATCTCTAATGCGAGCTGCTCCTCTTCCAACAAACAACTCCACAAATTCACTGGCAGAAACACTGAAAAATGGTACTCCTGCTTCTCCAGCAACCGCACGGGCCAGCAATGTTTTTCCTGTTCCTGGGGGACCAACCAGCAACACGCCTCTAGGTAACTTTGCTCCCAGTTTTTGGTAGTTTGTAGCTCCTTGCAGGCATGAAACTATCTACAAACATGAATTGGATTAATTAACAGCAGCGAAAGGAATTACTTGAGAGAGCCAGTGAACTAACAATAGACTGTTGAGTATAACAGAAATCGAGAAACCTAAAAAAATATTAAATTTGTCTCAGACACTAAACAAAATATTTAAAGCTCTTCCAGTTTTACATTTGAAAATCTCAAAAACTCCATCCTGTTCTTTATCAACCAGTTTTAGAGCAGATCAATAAGCTCCTACAACTTATACCAATATAAAAAGATGAGCAGGTAGACAGTATTTCATATAGAAATGCAGATGCATAACTTGGGGGAAAGTTCAAGTGAATTCAATTTGTCTTGCGTGATGCAGAGAGGTAAATTTATGACCCACCATTACCATTGCATATAAGATTTAGTAATTCCAAATTAGGAAATATTTGATGGCAGATAAATAAAATTTGATCCATTCCATATTCTCCATCAAAGAAATCCATTAGCCATTTTGAAGCGTACAAATGAAAGTAGAGAAAGTCATTAAACCAGCTATTATCCCACTCATACAAAGGTGGGATCCTAGACTCCTAGCATATAGAATTTTGAAATAGTGATATCTTTCAGCATTTTAGCATGAAGCCAGCTGCTCTTAATGCTTGAACTTGCATGCATGTAGTAGCAAGGCCAAGAAGTTTGTCGTTGCACCAAACAATGGCGCAATGACTATGCTAAGTCAGTAACAATATTTCTGATAAATTTTCTAGGTAAAGAGATTTCCCTTAGAGCACATCTAGGAGATGTCAAGCTAATTAGAAGGAGAAGGGTGATAAGGAATGTCCACCCAGTTCCTTAGCTAAATCTTTCTCATTTCTTGCAGAATTGCTCTATCCCCATAAAATCCAAATAAAAGCTTTTAACACCCTTTGACACATACAAACATTAATAAACTGTTCATTAACAGAGAATAATGCACTTTGGTGTTCTCAGAAGAATTAATTCCTTACTCCCTATCAACAGTTGATATCAGTATTAGGAGAGAACAGATACAACTGTCAAATGTTCAATGCATTCCACCATGAATCAAAATCTATATGAACCCTTTGAATCCTTAATTCAGCAATAATGGCCGAGACACCAAGGAAAATTCTAGGTTAAGGAATTAATATATGACTACTTTTATTTGATGTATTTCCAGGAAATTTTCATCATATATCAAGGGTTTGGGTAAGTTTAGTAATTTTAACCATAGTAGTTGGACATTCGAAATGTGCCCAGCAATTCTTAACAATGAGTTGTTTACAATATTACAAATTTCATCATAGCTCTTAGCATGCCTTCATGATTCTACATGAAAACAAGCAACAAAACTTCAGCTGCGAAAAAAGAAGCCTTTGGGTTTTTTTCACAGATGCACCTTCCAGCTTTAGCCGAAGGGCAAAAGGCTACACCCCAAAAGGTAGTCTACTCGATATTTGCCCAAAAAAAGTAATAAATCTTATTTGCTCAAGCCTGAAGATTTAAAGCATTTGACAAGCATATAACATTTTCATCCACACTTCCCTCTCATCATCTCCACATTGAGCCACTAATGCGACAATGTTTCAACAATATAATAAAGAACAAAGATTTTTTTATCCTATATAACATGAAGATATGATGTGCTTACCTCCATAAGCTCCACCTTAGCAGCATCAACGCCCTCCACATCATCAAAACTAACCATCAGATTATTAGGTCTCCGCTTTCTTGCAGGACTATTAGCAGCAGAAAGTTGACGATACAGAAGCCACATCAAAGGAGTTAAAGGGATCCAGAGAGATATTATGGTTATCAATGTATTCCTCATTGACATCAATGCTGATTGAGGGGCTGAGCTATATACGGTTCCCTTTTCTCTCATCAAACTAAGAAGAAATTTCTCATCATGGTCTATTTTCCTAGTGGAAAACTTCCACTCGGGAGTAGAAGCTCGAGACCCTGAAAACTTCTTCAATATATCCATATTTGATTTGTGGCCAGCAGTACTCGCAATACTTCCTGTTGCAGCTGGACCAGCTGCATTCTCATTTGAAACATCTATCCCTGGAGATCTTTCTTCTGCATCTTTAAAATTTTCAATGCCCTGAGATTTTGTGTTGTAATAAATCCGACGAGACCCCTCTTCGAGTAAAACTTTTGAAACGGAATCATTTTGAAGGCTTGTTATTAAATCCGAATATGGAACAATCTTTGGAGATGGCAATGTAGTTAATCTCAAGAACAAGTAGCATATCCCCAGTGCAAGAGAAATTGAAGAATAAAGCATCAGTCTCTTTATATTCTTTCTCAAGAACATTCCAAAATCATTTAACATTGACCTCACTGAAACTCTTTTCAATCTTATCATCAATAGCCGCAATCTTGGCCGCAATCTCAATGAAAATCGCTTTCTCAAACCAGTAGTAACTCTTTTTCCCAAATGTCTTCGTTCATTTCCTCTGTCTCCCCTCATTATCAATGGCCCAGTATTGTTATGACAAGATAACCCACGTTGAGACTTGCAAGAAACACAAAACCCCAATAAAGGAACTTCACTATTTCCATGATGAAGCGACCTAAACTTATTCCTAGAAAGCATAAAATTTTGGGAATTGCTAAAAGTGTAAGCTCCCACTGAATTATAACAAACACTTGTGTATCTCCTCAAAGGCTTGGCCTTTCCACTATGAACTAAATTTTCTTTACTAATCAATAACCCATTATTACAAACAACAGAAAAAGTAGCCATATCTCTGAAAAATAATAAGAGCAGCAGCAGTAAACCAGCAACTTTCTACCAAAAAAATCTAATGATTCCCATTAATGTAATGATTCTATCACTTGGATTTGTGCAACCAACCAATTAGGAAAACTTGGACCAGTAGTCAACAAAGAAAGAAAGAGGAGGATAAGAAGAAAAGATGGCTACTTTACCTAGTTTCATCTGATTGTTGAAATGGATAGGAAAACTGGGGAATGCCCCGTTGGTCTGCCAAGACGGGAAGATAATGGAGACCTTCGGGTTTACAAGAAGATCCGACGGCTCATATAATCTTTCCACGTGTTAACCGTGGATGGTTCTTTAGATTCTCGTAAGCGTTCGGTAATTGGAGGATACTTTAGGCTATACCGTTGCAGGATAAGGAGTTTTGGGGGTGAATTAAGGCGAAAAATCAATTTTAATCCTGGAAAACTTATATCTTATAATTTTAAAAAAATATATTAAAATATTATTAATATTTTAAATTTTATTTATTTATTTTAATAATTAAATATTAAAAAATAAAAAGATTAATTAATTTATTTTTATAAAATTAATAAATTTTTTTTATATTATAATAACTAAATAATAAAAACAAATACTTGTTAATAAATTTTAAAGATAATAGCAAAAAAAACTTTAATCTATTTAAATTTTAAAAAGTTAATTAATATATTTTAAATTTATTTATATTTTATCATTAAATTTAATCATTAAAATTAGGGTAATTTACAATTTAGTCCTTTGGTATTGCCATTATTAATAAGTCAGTCCCTGTATTTTCAGAAATCTATTAAAACATCCTTATGTTTTCTCTCCGTCAACGAAATAGTCCTTCTGTCTATTTTTGCCGTTAAAAATATAGTAAAAGACTAAATTACCCCCAATTATTTTTCTCCTCCTCCTCCTTCCTTTTCTTCTTCATCAATTCTTCTTCTTTTTGCTTCAACTCCTTCCTTTTCTTCTTCATCAATTCTTCTTCAGCTTCTGTTTTTGCTTCTTCTGTTTTTGCTTCTTCTTCTTCTGCTTCTTCTCCTTTTTCTTCTTCAGCTTCTGTTTTTTCTCCTTCTTCTTCTGCTTCTTCTCCTTTTTCTTCTTTTTCTTCTTTTTCTTCTTTATCTTCTTCTTCTTCTCATTCTTCTTCTTCTTTTTCTTCTTTTTCTTCTTTCTCTCCTTCTTCTTCTTCTTCTCCTTCTTCTTCTTTTTCTTCTTTCTCTTCTTCTTCTTCTTCTTCTTCTTCTTCTTCTTATTTTTCGGAGGAGGAGGAGGAGGAGGAGGAGGAGGAGGAGGAGGAGGAAAGAAAAGATAGGGACTATTTTGTTGATAAAAAGAAACAATAAGGATGTTTTAATATATTTCTAAAAATATAGGGAGAGAAGATTTCGTTGACAGAAAGAAACGATGAGGAGGGACTATTTCGTTGACTTAAATAAACGATAAGGATGTTTTAATAGATGTGAGAAAAGATAGGGACTATTTCATTGATGGAAAAAAATAATAAGAACATTTTAATAGATATGAAAAAAGATAAAAATATTTTAATAGATTTTTGAAAATGTAAGAACTAACTTGTTAATAATTACAATATACAAAGACTAAATAAATGGTTTTATTTGAGGGTAAAATTGGATTTTAAAAATTTTCTCTCTCCTCCTTTATCTAATTTTAACGGAACATAGGACAGAAGGACTATTTCGTTGACGGAAATAAAACATAAGGATATTTTAATAGATTTCTGAAAATACAGAGACTGATTTGTTAATAATGGCAATACCCAGAGACTAAATCATAAATTACCCTTAAAATTAACATAAATATCAGTCATATATTAAAAATTAATATTTTAACATAATTAATAATTATTTAAAAAATTTCAAATTTTATCAATTTCAATAATTATATTCTAAACTTTATTTTAATAAATATATTTTAAATTAATATTTTAATTTTATTTAATTTTTAATTTTAATTTAATTTATTTATAATTTCGAATAATATATTTTTAAAATTTAATAATTTATTTTTTAATAATTTTTTATATCGTTATAAATCATAAATATTGTGATCAATATTAATTCTAATAAATTAAAATCATATTTATTTTGATTCAATTAAAAATTAATAATTTATTTAATAAATTTAAAATGATAAATTTATTATGTAATATATAAAATACATTCATATTTTAAATTTTCGTTGTTATTTTTTACTAACTAGACTTATAGTTGAATTTTTTTTTTTAAACAGAGACTTATAGTTAAATTTTAACTCTATTAAAATAAATATAATAAATATAATTAATTTTTAAATAGTAAAAATTGTGATTCTATTATAACACAATATCTATAATTAATAATTACATAAAATATTATACTTATCGATATAAAAAAATTTAAAAAATAAATTATTGATTATTAAAAATGTATCATCTAAAATTATAAATAAATTAAATTAAAATTAAAAATTAAATAGATAAAAAAATAATTTAAATTATATTTATTAAAAAAATTGAGAGCGTGATGGTTAAAATTAATAAAATTTAAAATATTTTAATAATTATATATTTAGATTATTTTAAAATATTAATTTTTGTGTTGATTAAAATAATAATGTGATATTTCTTTTAAATTTATCAATCCAATTTAATACTAAAATATAAATAAATTTAAGTGATTAACAAATAATATATTAGTAAAGTTTTATAGTTTAGAGTTTATCTAATAAAACATATTCAGAATTCTTTTACCATTATTCTTAGATTTTATTAACATTTAAACAATATTTTAATATATTGTTTAAAATAAAAAATTAATTAAAATTTTTTTATATATTATAGAATTAAATATTAAATTATTATTTTAATTAATAGTATAAATAAGTTTATATTAATTAAAATATATTTTCTTGTATTTTAGTTTAAGCATTTCAAAAGCTTTAAAACTTCTTAATTACAAGGGAAAATTTTAAAAACAAATTAAAACATTTTGATTAATCATACAACAATTTGTCGATTATTCTAGATGTGCAATTTCAATTTTTATTTAAATCAATCTACAGATTTTAATTTAATGCAATTGAATAAAAAATAAACTACTCATTTCTTAATTTCTTAATTTCTTAATTAAATTAAATTTTAATTAAAATTTAGACAAATATTAAAAATATAATATTAATTTAAACATGAAATTGAGCTTTAAGTCATTTATTATTCACAAAACCAATAATAATATTAATCTAATCATAATTAATTAATTATGACGTATTTCATGGGATTAAAAACTGAGAATAACTCAAAAAAAAAAAAAAAAACAACTGGGAAACTCGATTAATCCAAGTAATCCGCGTCCCATCATCTTGGTTGCCGTTTTGAACCGCCTATAAGAGAGGTGAAAACGAGTAGTCGTTTGCCGTTTCCCTGCGTTATCGTTCCTTTTCGTTTTCGATTGATAATATATTTTTACTTGGAAGCCACGCCACAAGCTTCAATTGGTGCAAGAAAACTACCAGTCTTGCATATTTACCTACAGCGTTCTATTAGATTTGCCCGCTGCGCTCTCCAATTGCATTAAGTTTTTGTCTGTGTTAGACTATTAGTACGGAGTATTGTGTAGTTTAGATCGTCATCATCAGAATTTTAGTAATTCCCCGACTCGGATTCCTCAAGATAGGTTTGTTTTCTACAAATCTCTGTACTTTTTAGCCATTATTGTTGAATGGGTTTTTCATTTTTGGGTTTCTTCTTTACGTTTTTGTTAACCCAGTAGGTAACCAACTACGTTGGGGTTGCCATCTGTTTTCTGCAGGAAAAAATTTCTGAATTTTTAATTTTCTGCTCATTCTTTCATGTTTCATTACCAGTTTATTCCCATCTTTTTGCTCTGTTTATATGTCTCTTATGGGGAGATTTGCATTTCTGTGTCTGATTTTGTTATTTCAGAATGTTATTGGTTTTATTCAAAGTCCTATTAATGGTTGTTTAGTGGATAACATTTAATTACGTTGTCTTGTAGCAGTTAAGATTTGCAGTTGCTGCAGTCTCTCTTCGTTTTCATTTTAATCAACTGATTGTGTAAGTTTGATACTTAAATTGGCTTTGCAAACCGTCCGTTAACTTGTAAGGTATTTGAAGTTGGCTTGTCAATCTCCACATCAATGTGTTAACTGTAGAATGAATGCGTTTTCCCTACCCCTGGCTTTTTCAGATTTTGGCAGTGCAAGTGATATGAGCTTGGTCAGATGACCACCATGTCAAGTAAATAGAGCCTCACCATGTGGCATGTTGGAATTTCCTTAACTTGGTGGAAATTGGAATGGAAAAGCAAAGAACAGATGACCATGAACCAGGGCCTCTCCCTTCACCAAAAAAATTGGACAGATTTGGCTTTGTAAAGCAAGAGCTTAACAATTCTCCTGAAGGCTTTACCAAGGGCAGGTCAGCCTGTGAATTTGGAAGGTGTGCCTTTTACTGTTTCCTTTTCCCCCCATTGAATCATTTGCATATTTCAGCTGGATTGAATACGATGGTTTCACCTTCATGAATTGATCTTTCTCCTATGCTAGTAGACATCAATCATATCTTTTGTTACGGATAAAATTTTTTCAGGGAGGAAAGAAGAATAAGGAAATGGAGGAAGATGATCGGAGTTGGAGGAAGCGATTGGAAGCATTATGTTAGGAGGAAATCTCATGTGGTTAAGAGACGTATAAGGAAGGGAATTCCAGATTGTTTAAGGGGTCTTGTTTGGCAGCTGATCTCTGGAAGCAGAGACCTTCTGTTGATGAATCCTGGGGTTTATGAGGTCTTTTTTTCCCCCTTTTTTAGTGATTTGGATGGATTAGTTGATTGATAAGCTTGATGCTTCTTCTTGCCTTTTAAGTAAATGGTGAATTGGTGTTTCTGATTTGCAAAAGGGTTTGCTTGAATTATCTTTAACTGAATTTATGTTTAATTTTTCAGATATTTATTGAGTTCTCTCTTCTCATTCCTTGTCTCTATTTTATTCATTGCAACTTATAGGGATGAAAAGGACATCATTATCAGATGACCAGAATTTATAATACATGGTATTCCTAGTTTAGTATTTTATCTCAACTGTCAAAACTTATGTGAATATGCAATTGAGAATTCGAGATTTGAGGCTGAGGTCATAGATTACACTTGGGATTTTTCTGAATGGGGCATGGTTGCAAGGTGCAGTCGCTGAAGTTCTAGGTCTTAGCTTTGTGCTTCACATCTATGTAATATGAGTATGTGATTAGGATATATGCTGTGTATCTGAACTCTACTTAACTATGGAAGCACTATTTCCACGACATTAATGTTTTGATTATCTCCTTTCCTGATGCATATCCTGTCTTACAAGCGTTGACCTTAGAAACTAGTTTGAAGTTGTCTCATCATGCTTATTCATGTTAACTATCAATATAATAAACATGAAAAAACTTAACAACTTGTGCAGTTGTTGTTTGGGAAACTAGTTGGCTGTTGATTACATGTTCTTAAATGTATTTTGCCTGAACTGAATGTTCTCTCTCTGTGTTGTTCTTAAAATAGATACATACGCACACATATTTGGCTGAAATCAGTTTTTTGTTTTTTGTTGTTAATAGGTAAACTTTGAGGAATTCAATATACACAGAAATTCAGTATACATTTTACCAGTAGCATCAACTGTCTTTAACTCTATTTCTGAACAAAGCAGATAATTGCTTAATCATACATCCTATTTCTGATTTTATTGGTAATGGGGGATCAACATGTGTATTTCAGGAATGATATGGAATTAACGAGGTCTTCTGCACCTCTCTAGTTCTTAAGTCTGTTACAATAGCAAACTAAACTTTGATTCTAGAGTTTTAGAGTGAATCGCTGTGATAGTGATGATGGACAGGTGGCATGCATGTCAGTTATATTCTAAACTGATAAAAAAAGAAATGCTTGTTCTCAATTTATGATGATGAGTTGACCATTTTGTTTTTGGTGCTAATTTTTTTTGTTGGTACTCTTTTCCTTTTCTGTGCATTTGCATGTGCACCCACAAATACCTGTGCTTTTGCACATTGTGCTGATAAAACTATATTCATGTATTTCAGCAATTAGTCATATATGAGACATCAGCATCAGAGCTGGATATAATTCGAGATATTTCTCGCACCTTCCCTTCACATGTTTTCTTCCAGCAGAGACACGGACCTGGTCAAAGGTCTCTCTACAATGTTTTGAAGGCTTACTCAGTCTTTGATAGAGAAGTTGGATATGTTCAGGTCTGCCTCTAGTGTCTTACTACTCCTATATTTGCTTTGTTGAAGATACTAAAGAAAGAATGACATTTGAATTGTCAAAAATATAGGGAATGGGTTTCATAGCTGGTTTATTGCTTCTCTATATGAGTGAAGAGGATGCGTTTTGGTTGTTGGTTGCATTACTGAAAGGAGCTGTCCATGCTCCAATGGAAGGCTTATATCAGGTAATTCCTTGTTTAAAGATCTTCTTATCACTTGTAGTGTGGCAACGCATAAGCACTTTAGACTTCAAATTTGCTAGCTGCAAAATAATAATGTTCTGCAGATCATATATAGGATAAGGTTATGTCAATGTTAAGTGATATGAGTCCAAGGCTTCAACATTCGATGGTTTTCAGTGTGCTATTCAGCATCAAACTACGTGATTTTTTTTTTCATTATATATCCTATTTTAATCCCACAATTGTATATATAACAATCATATTTTGATGTGGACTAATTAAACTCCTTTTTTATACTGGATGATCAAGTATCACTTATGGGTGCTCCCTTGTAGATGGATGGTTCTTTTGAATTGGCTTTTCTTGTGTACTTATTGGATTTTTGTGTAAGGCTAAGAATGTACAAATCAATAAAGGGACATCATCTAGTTGGAATCCTGCCTAAGCTGGCTCCTTTATGTGGCATAAATAGTTTTACCTTCACAAATTTTTTGGGATTGTGTGGATGCATTGAACTCTGGTCAAGTATTTAACATGGAGAAAACTTTACCATCTACAAATTATTCAGTGAAATATGACCACTTTCATGTACTAAGGAATTGCTTAATGATTGTTGAACTGCCTATAGTTATTATTATGTCAAACGTTCATCTAATGTTGTCTTCCCCTTTTATTGGTAATATTATAAATGAGACCTGGTTCCTGCCCTTTAACTATTTGAGCTGGAGCCCAATAGCATGCAGCCTCATCTACTATTTTTACATTTTTGCTTTAGGCGGGACTGCCCCTTGTACAACAGTATCTTTTTCAGTTTGATCAGCTAGTGAAGGAGCATATGCCAAAGCTGGGAGAGCATTTCACCCGAGAAATGATAAATCCGAGCATGTATGCAAGTCAGTGGTTTATAACTGTTTTCTCTTACTCTTTCCCATTCCATTTGGCTCTTCGAATTTGGGACGTGTTTCTATATGAGGTCGGTGATTGGTAACATTGTATCTTTCTTTTGTTATTGTTAGCATCCAATTTGGTGTGAAATTTAATAATTTTTTTTTTTAACATCTTATTTGCCAGGGAGTTAAAATTGTTTTTAAAGTGGGTTTGGCTTTGTTGAAATATTGCCATGATGACTTGGTGAGAATTGCCAGCCTTCTCTGCTCCAGTTATAAATTTATAACCTATATACATGTGCTTCTTAAAGAATGTTCACTTGTTATCAGGTAAAATTACCCTTCGAGAAACTCATACATGCTTTGCGCAACTTTCCTGAGGATGCATTGGATCCGGATACATTATTACCAATGGCTTACACGTTCAAGGTTTTCTCTCTCTCTCTCTCTATATATATATATATATATTGTTGTCAAAACAATTATTACGCCCTACTACAGTTTGATGAGTGCACAAGTCCATTAATGAGATATGTGCTCTAGTCCATATGAGTTTTTGCAGCTTTGTCTGTAGTTACATGATTGATGAGTTCACATTAATATTCAGGTCTCCAAGCGATTGGAGGAACTGAAACTAGAGTATGACAAGAAGATCGGAAAGATAGTTCAACCTCCAGAATCTGGTGGAAACCAGAAACAGTAGCAATGAAGATTTTTTCCCCTTCTTTGGAGTCGTCTTTCCTTTGTAGATCTTGAAGTGTGATCGAAAGTTGCTTCTATCATGGATGATTGGTCATGTATGAAAATGTTTGTCAAATCATGTGTTTTGAGCAAACCTGTTATTAGGGAAAAAAAAAAGGTGTATCCAGTGATCTCCCTTTAGGTTGGCATTCTTGATTTGAGGTGGTGCTGATAAGGATAGCGAACAAGCAACAAACATGATGACTAGACAGTACAAGTATTTTAGTATTGGCTTATAGTAGGAGGATTGTTTGTCATGGATCTCTGCGCAGTTAATTGAATATAAATATATAGGTTTCAGTAAACGGAAGTTTGTTATGCAATCCAAGCTGATGATGTCTGTGTCGATGATATGGCATTCTTATCCTCCCAAGTATTTAGTGCTAATAAAATAGAAGAGGTGTTCTTCCTTGAGCTGTTTCAGTTGGGCATGAATTATAATTAAATTTGGGTGAGTGGTTTGTGATTTATATCATTTTTATTGCAAGCCGTTAAGGTTTCTATATGTGGGGGAGAGGATCACTAATAACCATGTGATGGGGCGGACTCACCACCATAATTTTATATTCGGATGTATATATTCATCTAATTAAAAATTAAAAAAATTATTCAAAGAGTCAACCTGTTAATATGATATTTTAATTTTTAGTTAGTTGGGTGTATAAATTGACTTATAGATTCAGTGCATACAAGAAGTTTTTTAATTTTTTTTAGGGAGATGTACATTTTAGTTTTTTGGTATTATTATTATTATTAATGAGTTAATTCTTACGTTTTTAGAAATTTATTAAAACATCGTTAACGAAATAATCTTTCTGTTATTTTTTCGTTAAAAATAGATAAAGGATGAGAGAAAAAAATTTTAAAATTTAATTTTAGTCTCAAATAAAACCTTTTATTTAGTTCTTAAATATTGCTATTATTAATAATTCAATCTCTACATTTTTAAAAATCTATTAAAACGTCTTTATTTTTTATCATATTTATTAAAATGTCATTATCGTTTCTTTTATTAACGAAATAATTTCTCCTCCTCCTTAAAAAAAAAGGAAAAAAAGAAGAAGATGATGACAACGAAGGAGAAGAAGAACAAAAAAGAAGAAGAAGAAGAAAAAGCAGAATAAAGAAAAGAAAAAGATGATGATGAAGAGAAAAAAGAATAAGAGAAAGAAAAATCTCTTCGTTTTCTTGAAAAAGAAAATAAAAAGAAAAATTAAAGAAGAAAAAGAAAAAGAAAGAACCAAAAAAGAAGAAGAGGAGGAAGAATCAATGAAAAAGGAGGAGAATGAAGAAAATAAATGGGCTAATTTGATTTTTTGTTATATTTTTAATAGTAGAAAAAGACGGAATAATTTTTTTATTGACGGAGAGAAAATATAAGGACGTTTTAACAGATTTCTGAAAATGTAGGGACTGACTTGTTAACAATGATAATATTTAAATACTAAATTATAAATCTCATTTTTCTTAGTGGAATAGTTTTGAATTTCACGTATTTAGCAAATTGGGGGAGAATTTAAAACTTTAATCTTGATTTTATTGATTGAATTAAACGAATTTTAAGATTTTAATCTTAATTTTATTGATTCGAAGTGAAGGAGTATTAAGATTTTAACTTAATCATATTGATTGAATTAAACAAGTTTCATGTGTCTGCCTAATGGAATAGTTTATTCACACTCTCTGCTTTGGTTCCAACCAATAAATTAAATTTTCTTTTTTATTTCTATTTTCCTATTTTATAAAATTTTGAATATCTATATTTTATACTATAATTACTTATTTTAATTAAAAAAAAATTATGATATCATCAAATACTTGTTTCATAATTTTCTTTACATTAAAAAATAATAATAAAAAAAGAATAATTATTATATTATATTATTATTTTATGTTATTTGCTTAATGATTAATCAAAATGCAAGGAATCATATGTAATTTATATATGTAGTAATCCTTCAACTTTAAAAGTTATTACATTTTGATCCTTTATCTTCAATGTGTTATTACAATTTCCTTTACCTTTAAAAACAGTTATGCTAAAATCTCTTAAATCACTTTCTATTAATTTATCTTGCAAAACTAATGTAAGGCCATGCCATAATATACAAATATATATATATATATATATAACGTCCTCATTTTTCAGATTTATTTATATGTTGCTAAATAAATAAACAGAAAAAAGATATTGAAAGATTTTTTATGTAATATTTTTTAAAATATAATACTTTTAAAAATGATAGATTTTTATATAACAAATTAAAGATGATGAATCCAAATGTAATGGCGGTGCCGCCACAGCTAACATTTCTTTCTGCATTATTGACTGCTTTGCTTTTATTTAATTTAATGGCACAAATTTTCCTTTTTTTTTTTTTTTATTCGATTAAGATTGAGTTGAAAGTTTTATGATTTTAAAATGATTATTTTTCATCTAATATATGTATATAGATTAATTTAAAAAATCATGTAATTAATACATAATTATATATAAGATTATCTGAAAATAAAAAGCATTTAGATGTAATTGTTAAACAAATTCCAAGTAATTAAGGGAAAAACAAATTCCGAGTAATTAGCCTTTTCCAAAATTAAATGGCAAGATGACCCAAATGTCCAAAATACCCCTTACTCGCCTTCCCAATTTTTAAGCCGGTCCACACATAAATGCGCATGAAACGCGATTGGCAAGCATTAAGGGCAGTTTCGTCATTCCAAATGATACATGGCATATATTGTAACAAGGGCACGACTGTAATTATTCACACGACCGGGGTGATTTTTTAGCGTTCTCTACACGCATTCATCCCTATATAAATCGGCCTCCATGCCATTCTCATGATCACCTCACAAGTCACAAGAAAGGAGCCCCTTCAATAATCATATAAACATAGGTTATATCTTATACCAATCTCTCTTCTTTTTCCTCAAAATATTTAGGATTGATTTTGCCTCTAGCCATTCGAATATTGGCTTCTCATCGCTCTGTATTTCGTCTTTTCAATCGGTAAGATATATTAGTTTTTCTTTGTGTTCTGTCTTGATTTGAGTTGTTTTTTTAAAGAAAGTTGTTGTCGTGAATTTGGTTTATAGGGTTTGATTTGATTGGAGATTCACAAAAGAAAGTTTTTTACAAGAGCTAGGGTTTTCAGATTGGAATATTTTCATATTGGTAAGTGTTTTATTGCTGATTTGGGTGTATTTATTTGCATGTGACTATCGTTGTTTGGATTAATTGTTTATTTTGTCTCGTGTATTGCGAGGATTAATTACGATGAATGTAGTTCGAAATTCACGTTCTTTTTTTTTTTTTTCTCTTAGTTAATGGGTCTTTGTGATGGTAATTTATTTCCTTTGATGCTAGTCCTTGTGGTGAATCTGTTGAGTAGCCATCCTAAATTTGCACAAATCCTTGGTATTTGTAATTTTTCTAACTGAGCATGATATGGGTAATTGATATGTTCTTTTATGGGAATCCTTAACAAAATAAAAAGGAAATAAACGTAACATATATACTTTAATGTGTATATTCTCTTGGTTCATAATTTTTGTCTTATCTTCCCTTTTATTTGGTTGTCCCGTTTAAGAGGATTGTAATTGGAAAAGTAATAAAAAAAATTAAATTTCTTAATAAATGTGAAAAAAGTAAATTGGAAAAAAATTATGGGATAGTGGGAGTATATATTTTATCTTGTTTCCTTTCTAATTATTTTCAAATTAATAAGTTTGCTTTGAAAACAGCATTTTTATTATATTTCTATGGTTATAGAAGGGTCTCCTGTATTACTTATCTGCAATATTGTAGCTCATGCTAATTTCTGTAGTGGGTGTTCTGATAGGCAAAGACTGAATGATCTAATGGAGTCCAAAGGTGGCAAGAAGAAGTCTAGCAGTAGTAAATCCTTATTCTATGAAGCTCCTCTCGGTTACAGCATTGAAGACGTTCGACCCCACGGTGGAATCAAGAAGTTCCGATCTGCTGCCTACTCTAACGTGAGTTTGATTTTAAGCTTATTTTTAAAGCCCATTTGTTTTTTTGTCATGTAACTGGCTTCCTGATTTTGCATCGTTTTTTTTTGTTTTCTGCAGTGCGTGCGCAAGCCATCCTGAGATCTTCCAAATTTTTGTTTAGATCCTTGTAGTTCTGTTTTATATTGCCATTTTCTTTAATCTGCATTTTTTTCCTGCTTCCCTCGTTCTCTCATACTCTATCTTTAGAAGTGTTATTTGTTCTGTTGAGGCAAGATGGCCTTGCCTTTCTCTGCTATTGGATTTGAAGGTTATGAAAAGAGGCTCGAAATATCCTTTTCTGAGCCTGGATACTTTGCTGACCCAAGAGGAATGGGCCTCCGCGCTCTGTCCAAATCTCAATTAGATGAGATTCTCAAACTAGCTGAATGCACCATTGTTGATTCGCTTTCAAATGATCGTGTTGATTCTTATGTTCTTTCAGAATCTAGTCTCTTTGTGTATCCGTACAAAATTATCATTAAAACCTGTGGGACTACCAAATTGCTTCTTTCAATCCCAGCAATTCTGGAATTGGCTGATACTCTTTCACTCACTGTACGTTCTGTGAGGTATACTCGTGGGAGCTTCATATTTCCTGGGGCTCAGTCGTTTCCACATCGTAGCTTCTCTGAGGAAATAGCTGTTCTTGATGGCCATTTTAGCAAGCTTGGTTTGAATAGCATAGCATATGCGATGGGCAATCCTGACAAAAGCCAAAAATGGCATGTATACTCTGCTTCTGTTGATTCTGGTTGCAACTCGTGCAGTGCCTACACTCTTGAAATGTGCATGACTGGCTTGGACAGGGATCGAGCATCTGTTTTCCACAAAACACAATCCACTTCAGCTGCTGTGATGACTGAAGAATCTGGTATTAGGAAGATACTCCCAGAATCTGATATTTGTGATTTTGATTTTGATCCGTGTGGTTACTCCATGAATGCCATTGAAGGGGATGCAATATCTACCATTCACGTCACTCCAGAAGATGGTTTTAGCTATGCAAGTTTTGAAGCTGTGGGCTACAACTTTAAAGATATCAATTTGTCTCAGCTACTTGAAAGGGTTTTGGTATGCTTTGAACCAACTGAGTTCTCCATTGCTCTTCATTCTGGATTATTACACGATGAACTGGGAAAGAAGCTATCTCTGGATGTGAAGGGATATTGCTGTGGAGAGAGGAACTATGAAGAGCTTGGGAAGGGTGGAACAATAATCTACCAGAGTTTTGTAAGAAACAATGACTGTGCGTCTCCCAGGTCAATCCTGAAATGTTGTTGGAGCGAGGATGAGAAGGACGAGGAAGTTGAAGAGAAATAGTTGGTTTTCGTATATTTTCTTAATTTCTGCGTGATTGAAATAAAAGTGTGATTGTGAGGGCATTTATTGGTGTGCTGTAAGAGTTAATATCTGTTGTTAGACTGGGCTTTTTATCTTTAGATAATCGTGTTGGCTACCTTATTGCAGACCCCAAAATTAATTTATGTATTTTTCTTTTTTTGAGTAAATGTATGTATGGTTACTCTTGAAGTCGGGCAAGTTTATAAAGCATGTAACGTAAAATCAAGGTCCGAGCAAGTTTGATTTCGTTCACAACTATGCTAATTTTATCATTTTTAGTAGTTTGAATAGAACAGGCAAATTCTGCGAATTGTCAGATGATATTTGCATATAGTACTATATACCAAACATGTGATGAATTCAAGAAAATTATTCATGCAGACAAGCTGACAGGATCGCTGAAAACAACGGCAGGAAGGAGGGCCCTTGATCTATCATCAATGGAGGGAGCAAAAAAAGTGACGATATGAAAAAAGCAACAAAGGTTCGAATTTTAGACTGCTCCCAGTAGCTTTACCTGTGGAAGATGAAGAAAGAGGTGATGAGACAAATGTGGCTTTCTGAAAATGAAAATGTCAGGCATCTTCCTAAGGAACTGAAAGGTCTTAGTTGCTGTTTGCCTGAGGAAGAGGAAATTCCATTTTGTGTTCACTTTCCTAACCATATGCACATAGGAAATTTATAATATATCCGCCATCTAATTCATGCCCAACGCGTCCAAAGATCAGATATTCTTGGTACCAACAAAATTGATGAGTGAACGCGAAGCCATCAGAGTAGTACTGGAATTGAACATCAGCTACAGAAAGGTTTGGCTACCTAAATCACCCTCCTGCCAAATGCACATAAACCATGTAAGCACATACATTTCAACTTCCAATTCATTAAGTAAATAGATGCGTAAATATTGTGAATTTTCAGCCAATTGGTTTATGTCTGCAACTACTTGGAATCTTTTAACCCCGTATTGAAAATACTCTTGCATCGTTCTTTTACTATTATATTCCACGGGCCGGCTCTGTAGTCTGTAGTATACAAAACCATGCATGTCAAAAAGGGCAAATTTTAGCCTGGGATATCCGTCTTACCAATTTTGTTGGAGGTTGATTTGGGAGTGGAGAAAGAATTCCCTAATTTCTTTCCTCTTTTCGTTCAGTCCTGCGGTCACATTAACAGACAAGAGATGACCAAAAAGAAAGAGAACAAGTGCATTGTCAGAAAAACGTCATTCATCTAGGATTAACAAAAGCCACAAAATCATTAATCATCTCAGCTAATGTCACACTGAAAACTGTACATTCTCCAGTTAGATCTTTCGACTTCTGAATACAATTTTTTTATTTCCCCAACAAATTTAAGAGTGAAAAAAACTTGCAAGAGGTCCAAAAAATTTCCAAGAGCTTAGCCGTCCTTTTCCCATATCGGAAAAGGTGAAGTTTGATATCATGGAAGCTTCAGCTATGGATCACTCTTTGCATGGCTTACTGCAGCATTCAGTAAGGTCGAAACTTTCCAGCAGCCCTCAATTGCTGAATCCGTGTTCTATCCAGCTCAAAATTGCTTTGGAGTGCTTTTCTGCAAGAAATGGAGGATTAACACTTGATATCATTTAATGAAAATTAATGTTTTTTTATTGACCTGCGATTCAATCATGACGATGTGAACAAGAAGTGACTGCATGGACAAAGTAACTCCCATGACATTTTATTCTCAATTTTCAAATATAAATTTTGATATTTGCAAAGAGTACACCAAAGAAGTGAACATGATGCAAGATCCATCGTACCATTCCTCTGAGCTTCTCCTTTTGTAAGGCCAATAGAAGTCTGGTCTAACTTCTTTGCATTTCTTCTTAGTCAAATGGCCCTTTGCAACAGCTGGGGCCTAGAGAACCCACAGTCATTCCACTTTGAGAGTCTGTTGTCTTCTTCCTTCCTTTATGGTGTACAACAACTGTCCACCCATCTCCCGCGGCATGGGCCTCCCCTTCTTTTCTTTCCTGCACCACAGTAGTTTTTGAAACTAAACACCAAGTAACATGCTACCACCAAGAAAACGGAGAAGAAAGACTTCAAAGGACATTTCGACCATAAAAAAAGGCATGAAATTGAAAACATAATCTCACAAAGGAGATATGCATACCAATTTCAAATTTTTATGAGCGAAAAGCAAAAAGGGTGTAAAGTATTTTGCTGAAATTTGCAGCATGAAAAATGAAAATGTCCAGTATAACCTTAAATAATTGATAGCACATTTGGGACAGATTATTCATAAAAAATTTTCACATCGAATTATGAGAAAGGTACTTTTATACAGGCATCTCTTGCTTAGGCATGAAAAGCAGTATTAAAATCAAGCTAATCAATGTTTGTGTGCTTGCATGTTTAATCATGCTGGGACAAAAATTCAGCCATTGACTGCTCCACAAGGTTGCTGACAAAGGATTGGAGAAATGCAAGAGAGAAAAATACCTGTTCAAGTTTTTCCTCATGAGCGGTTATAAACTGATCTGTCCTTTGTTGCAAGACCTTCAAAACCTGGTCTACTTTGATGGTATTCTGTAAGGCATTCTGTGGTGCAAGTACCAAGTAAGTCCACTAAATAATATAGCAAGCCTTTTCATTGACAATAGTGAAATCTGCACAGAACGAACCCCAAAGCTTGGGGGGGCGGAACAAGATGACCAAGGGTGTGCCTCAGCAAGACCAAGTATAAGAATAATAACAGCAGCATCAACAAAAAAACCTTAGCTACACCCCTTAGAAAGGAGGACAAAAACAATACAGATCCATGCGCAGATTCTATTTATAGCCATCGATAGATAAAATGGTTATGTCCTGACAATCGGTGCTTATTGATAAGCCATGTTGAGCCCAAACAAGTAATACACTCACATAGCTTGGCTGGTCTCACTCCTTTTGAGCAGTCCTCCTCCCCTAAAGAAAAGTCATAAGCTCCATCCTCAACAACCTCTTCCATCTTACCCTTCTTTAACGTGTGATGCTCTATTTTCTTTAACAAGCCAAAGGGGGAAAAACCAAAGGAAAAGTAAAAAAGAAACAAGGGAATGACGATGGCTATTTAGAAGCTCACTCCAAATCAGTGAATGTATTATGATTTACACATTCAAGAGATATCCTTTAGACTAAGGACTGTAGCAAACAGAACATCTGAATACCAGTTCCACTATGCCAAATATTTACATGGGCATACACACACATAATCCAGTCAAGATAACATCATAACACAACATCTGAGATACGATCGACCAAAACAAAAATATTTACTACATCATGTCTCAATCCTATAAACGTACCATTTTGTTTTCATAACCACCTAGCTGACGAGATTTTTCAACCAGAGCATTATTTTCTCCTCACGTTTTCTCTTCTTTTTCCTTGGTTCATTCTTGTTCTTTTCTCCTTTTACCAACTTTTTTATCTTAGCCATTTTCACCTTTATTCACCTGAACAGCTATGCTAGCATCAACATTGTTTTCCTTCTCTCTACTCCTCTTCTTCTTCCCCGTGATTTTGATCTGTTTTTCTTCTTTCTTTAACATTACTTCTGAAGAAACAATCCTAGTTCGAAATACAGCATCTATCCTGTATGATTCAAGTATGAGGTAGAAGTTGAAAATCAGGTCCAAACCCAAGGATATTCCCATTGAATAAAGTGATGATTTTCACAATTTTTCCATAACATCTTACCCTTTTTTGAACAAAATGAATTAGAAATTATCCCTTAGAAAAGAAATGAGAAACAGTAAACATTTGTTATTAATTTTAGCAAAATTAAATTTAGTAACTTAAATAGCAAGTCATGTTGAAGAACAAAAACATTGGCTTTCATTGCCAAATGCCAAAAAAAGAGTTTAATAGAGAAAAGGTCAGAGTGAAAAATGGCATTAGCTAATATAAAATATTAGTATTTTAATTGACACTTGATATCTAAGAATTGATTGTAAAAAAGTTTGAAGTTCACGTTAGTAAATTTCTCAAGCAAGCTCTGTCTTCTACTACCTTCAACAAGGACATGAAGCTTAATAGAGGGAGAAAAACCCTACAAGTGTATAACGCAAACGGCAGCCCACTCGCTATGCGCTAACGCAAGAAAATGGTTCTTTTTTTTTTTTTTAACAAGAGAAAAACCTCTCCCAAGCTCCGTTAAAGGATTCAATGTAATTCGAATAAAAATAACACAGAACTGTATTCACACAAACGGGAAACAAAATAGGATTGGAAGATGGAAAATATAAGCAAGAGATACCCTTTTGGAAGAGCTCGGCTGTCTTCGTGGCCTTCTTACTCTTCCTGTTCTTCTCCTTCCCCTCCAGTTTTCCTTTCAAGTTTCCCACGTCTCTGAACAAATTCCCGTCTTTCTCTGTAAAAACTGCCGTCAAGAGAAGAGAATGCTAATGCAGGGAGGAGCAGGGCACCACAGCTTTTTTAACGGGTGGTCTCAGCTTTCCGCTGTTTCACCTGCCCTGAGTACTAACCCGGTTCGTTTACCTAATGAACCCGGTTCAAGTTTTTCTTTTTTTCTTTTTCAATGTGTCCCTGCCGTTCCTGGATAACACGTTCCTCCTCTAGTGGGTCTCAATTTCTATCCTTTTTACCTCAATAATTCTCCTATATTCAATTGCTTACTCCACAATTTGAGAGCAATTACATACCCAGAAATATCATTAAACTTATAGCAGGAGTCCAAACCAAGATGGCTACTTTAGCCCCTCCGAGCAATGAAACTCAACTAGTTCAAAGCATATATGCAGCAGTACTAAAGGGCGGCTGGAAGAATCTCTTAACACCCAGGACGGGATCTGGTCTTACCACAACAACCGTTCACCAGGTACTATTGCAGCTTTCTTTATATAACCATAATCCTTCTCTTTCTTGGGCATTCTTCAAATGGATGGAATCATCGATACCTAATTATAAACACTCGTTACAATCTTCGTGGACAATGATTCACATTTTAACCAAGCACCAACACTTCAAGACTGCCCAGTGTTTAGTTGAGAAGATTGCTTATAAGGATTTCTTGTCAACTCCATCAGTTTTGAGTGCTTTAGTGAGGCTCATGACGACCCAGATGTGAGTTCTCATGTTTGTAGCTGGCTTGTGATTGTTTATGCGAATTCCAAGATGACACAGGAAGCTCTTCAGGTTCTTGAGCACATGAGGGTACATGGGTTTAGGCCACATTTGCATGCTTGTACTGTCCTATTGAATTCTTTGGTCAAGGATAGGCTGACCGATATGGTGTGGAAAGTTTATAAAAAGCTGGTTAGAATTGGAGTTGCAGCTAATATTCATGTCTACAATGTGTTGATTCATGCTTGTTGTAAATCCGGGGATGTGGAGAAAGCAGAGAAGTTACTAAGTGAAATGGAATCAAAATGTGTTCTTCCTGATCTTTTCACATACAATACGTTAATTTCATTGTATTGCAAAAAGGGTATGCATTATGAAGCTTTGTGTGTTCAAGATAGAATGGATAGGGGACGAATAAGCCCGGATATTGTTACTTATAATTCACTTATTTATGGTTTTTGTAGAGAAGGTAGAATGAGAGAGGCACTGAGGCTTTTTAGGGAAATTAAAAATGCTACTCCTAACCATGTGACTTACACTACCTTGATTGATGGGTATTGTAGAGTGAATGGCCTTGACGAAGCATTGAGATTGCGAGAAGTTATGGAAGCACAAGGGCTGTATCCCACAGTTGTTACTTACAATTCAATTCTGCGTAAGTTATGTGAGGAAGGCAGGATAAGAGATGCAAATAAGCTCCTCAATGAGATGAATGAAAGGGATATTGAACCGGATAATGTCACATGTAACACATTGATTAATGCTTATTGCAAGATAGGGGATTTACAGTCAGCTTTAAAAGTGAAGAGCAAAATGGTGGATGCTGGATTGAAGCTAGATACGTTTACTTACAAAGCGTTGATCCATGGATTCTGCAAAATTCAGGAGATGGACAGTGCCAAAGAGCTTTTATTTAGCATGCTTGAAGCAGGATTTTCTCCTAGTTACCACACCTATTCATGGCTTGTAGATGGTTACTGTGATCAACACAAGGAAGAGACGGTTATCAGACTCCCAGACGAGTTTGTAAGAAGAGGTCTTTTTGCTGATA
Source organism: Manihot esculenta (assembly GCF_001659605.2). Taxonomy (NCBI): domain Eukaryota; kingdom Viridiplantae; phylum Streptophyta; class Magnoliopsida; order Malpighiales; family Euphorbiaceae; genus Manihot; species Manihot esculenta. The sequence continues at coordinate 4,843,055 of NC_035162.2, read as the reverse complement.
TATCCTTATACAGGGCACTAATAAGGAGATTTTGCAAAAGAGAAAAGGTTGATTGTGCTCAAAGAATATTTAAGCTCATGCAAGAGAAGGGCATATTGGGAGATAGTGTTACACATACTAGTCCAGCATATGCATACTGGAAACTTGGAAAGGCAAACGCTGCTTCAGATATATTGGATGAAATGTACAGAAGAAGGCTTATGATTACTGTGAAAATTTACAAGTGTTTTAATGCTTCTTATGCTGGTGACAGCAGCATCTTAAGTCTCTTCTGGGATCATATGGTTGGCAGACGCTTAATGTCAAAGAGTATATTAAAAGATTTGGAGCAGATAAATTAACACTCATGAGGGAATCTAAGGCCTGGACAAGTTGCCAGCTTCAATGCCTAATGTTATTTTTAGGTGATACTGTATACTGGTTCTTCTCTCAGCATGAGATGTCAGATGTTGATTGGACTAAGAAGAAGATGATTGCAACTATATTCTTCCTGACCATACAATAAAGTTCTAGAGAACCAAAACTGTAAGGAGAAACTTGATGTATAGATTTGTGTAAGTGTTTTTAATGTCCAGAAGACATAGATAGCGGCATGAATCACGTCTGTTCATGGCCAAAATGTGGAGTTCATTGTAAACATAAAGCAGCTGTCTTCTTGCTAATGCATTGCGACTTCTCTTTGCCAATACTCTTTGTTGATGAGCGGATATGTATAAGGCTTAGCTGGAATTCAACTGGAAAAGGTTCTGATGAGAATGTGAGATTTCAAATCATGATGCAAACTAATGCACAGTTCTGGGCACATATCCCTTTTTCGTGGAGAACTGGTAGCATCGTGATCTTGAAGTGGTGAGTGTAAACTAGCACATAGTGGGAAGTGAGCACTTTGGGCTTCAATAAATTTGCCTTAAAAAATATACACTGGTTATGCTAGCAATAAAATAAATTTGAACCATGGATTTGGAGCACTTGTAGCACCACTAGCTTTTCTTCAACCGATAGGCATGTGTAATAAACCTTCAATGTCTGGAGTGCAAAAGTATACTTTGTTAAATTAAAATTGGAAAATAGATAAATAAAGAGTGATGAAACTGTTACCTTCTAAAGCTAAACAGATGAAGTTAAGATGTGCCATGTCTTGTTGCAAAAAGAGTTTGTAAATGAACAGTGAAGAAATTATATGGTACTCATGAACACGCTACCAGAATGATATTATAACAGAGTCTTAGATGACTTTGAGATATCACCGTTTTTGCTTCACATGGTTGTCCAAGTTATCAAATTTTTTAATACATTGATTGATTTATTAAATTAACAATAAATTATAAAAAATAATAAAATAATTTCTCATTGTATTGTTTCCGTTAACACCGAGAAAGCTGGAGGTTTATTATTATATGGAAAGAAGAAAAAGGAAAAGTTTAATGATTATCTTTAAATAAAAAAATACCTAATTAACAAGGAAAATTCCAAATGTAAGGCTTTAATTAACAATTTTCTTTTAAGTTAAGATTTCAATTTAGAAAATCCGGATTTGTTAGTTTGGAAATAAAATAATGAATTGTTATTACAATATCTTACAAAATTAAAATGATATATAATGGAGATAATCAATCAATCATATTTCATAAAAATAAAAAAAATAAAAATGTTAATGGGCTTGGCCTTCATGAAATTACCAAACTATTTCAGCCCATGGGCTGCAATTATTGCCAAGTTGAGTGGGCGTTTTAGGCCTCTTCTCCTCTAGACAGCACCACGTCCACCGCTACTGAAGCAAGCAGAAACAACTCTCAATCCTTGCACCGAGCTTTGGAAGAAATACTTGGCTTAGCGAGCGGCAACAAAGATCAGAGTTTTCACGGTCATGGCTCTCAACCTCCGTCAAAAACAAACCGGTAATTTTTCTTTGCTCTAGATTCTCATTCTTCCTTCAAGCTTAAACGCTGGTAGTCGGTTCTTTTCTCAATTTTCTTGTATAATCACCGACGTTGATCCTTGTTCTTCTACGAATTGAATGAACTGATAGTTTGTTATTTTGATCTGTTTATTTTGAATGTAGAATGTATAATCCGGATGCTAAACCTAAATCAACCTGTAAATGCAACTGGTACTGCCAATGAAGAGGTGTACAAGATCTTGATTTATGACAGATTTTGCCAAAATATCTTATCCCCGTTGATTCATGTCAAGGATCTGCGCAAGCATGGGGTTACTCTCTATTTCCTTATTGATAAGGATCGGAAACCCGTTCATGATGTCCCAGCTGTGTACTTTGTTCAACCAAGTCAAACCAACATTCAAAGAATTATTTCTGATGCAACTCGCTCGGTTTATGATAGCTTCCACCTGAATTTTTCATCTTCGATCCCTCGTCCACTTCTTGAGGATCTTGCATCTGGGACCCTGAATTCGGATTCTATACAGAGGATTTCCAAGGTGCATGATCAATATTTGGAGTTTGTGACTTTGGAGGATAATTTGTTTTCATTAGCCCAGAAATCTAGCTATGTTCAATTAAATGATCCGTCTGCTGGGGATAGGGAGATTGAGGAGATAGTTGAGAAGATTGTTAGTGGTTTGTTTTGTGTGCTGGCAACCCTGGCTGTTGTCCCCGTTATCAGGTGCCCACGGGGAGGGCCAGCAGAGATGGTGGCATCAGCATTGGATCAGAGATTGAGGGATCATTTGTTATCAAAGAATAACCTGTTCTCAGAAGGTGGTGGTTTTATGAGCTCATTTCAGAGGCCCATTTTGTGTATATTTGATAGGAATTTTGAGTTGGCAGTTGGGATACAGCATGACTTTAGGTATCGCCCCCTTGTTCATGATGTGCTTGGACTGAAGCTGAATAGGTTGAGCGTGCAGGGGGAAAAGGGAGGGATGAAGTCATATGAGTTGGATAGTTCAGACCCTTTCTGGGTTGCAAATGGGTCTCTGGAATTTCCTGAAGTTGCTGTGGAGATTGAGACACAATTGAATAAGTACAAGAAGGATGTTGATGAGGTGAACAGGAGGACTGGTGGAACGGATGGGACAGAATTTGATGGAACAGACCTGATTGGTAATACTAAACATTTGATGAATGCAGTGAACTCACTGCCTGAGTTGACAGAGCGGAAGCAGGTGATTGATAAGCACACAAACATTGCAACTGTGTTATTGGGTGAGATCAAGGAGAGGTCTCTTGATTCATATGCGAAAAAGGAGAATGACATGATGGTCAGAGGTGGGATTGATCGTAATGAACTTTTGGGTGTGCTTAAAGGGAAGGGGTCCAAGATGGATAAGCTGAGATTTGCAATCATTTACCTTATATCCTCCGATAGCCTTAACCAGTCAGAAGTTGAATCAGTGGAAGCAGCTCTTCGGGAGTCTGAGGTTGATACTTGTGCATTCCAGTATGTGAAGAAAATCAAGTCCTTGAATGTTTCATTAGCATCAGCAAATTCTGCAAGTAGGAGTCATATTGTAGATTGGGCCGAAAAGCTTTATGGACAGTCAATTAGTGCTGTGACAGCTGGTGTTAAGAACTTATTATCTAGCGATAGGCAGCTTGCTTTAACAAGGATTGTGGAAGCTTTGATGGAAGGGAAACCTAATCCTGAAATCGACTCTTACCTTGTGTTTGATCCTCGTTCTCCTAAGTCAGGGGCTGGTAGTAGCCATCTCAAAGGGCCATTTAAAGAAGCCATGGTGTTCATGATTGGTGGCGGTAATTATATGGAGTATGGGGGCTTGCAAGAGCTTGCACAGCGCCAGCAGCCTGTCAAGCATATTATCTATGGAACAACAGAAATTCTCACTGGAGCAGAGTTTGTTGAGCAGCTCACACTCTTGGGGCAGAAGATGGGGCTTGGTAGTACTGCTGCAACTGCTTCCACTCATTAATACGAGGAGTTTTGTACATGAACTTTGAAGCAGGTTGTTCTCTGCTTTATGCATCAAAGAGGAGACTGGCCACCATGAGTTGTGTTACCATTTGATTTAGAGTAGGCTTTGCTGATAATTAGTTTGCCGCAAGACTTTGACTGTATCTTCACTGCACCTGAGGAATGCCATCTTTCATGTATTTGAGGAGGTATTTGCTATCAAAGAGCATTTCTAATATTTTAGCATCTTGTGGTTATAATTTTTTTGCTTTTGCCTACGGCATTGCAGAAATTTCTCTATTTTCATCCACTTCAATTTATGAGTGTTCTTTCGATTCATTTTATGAGTATGCTTGTTATTTCATTGTTTATGTTGATTTTTTTAAAAAAAAAATCCTAAAAAAATGCCACAGAATCAAAGTATTATTTAGAATATGTCGATGAATGAAGCATGATCTTGCATTTTGTTGGTGATTAGGATGAGAAGTGATAAGAAACCATCTTGTAGAATAATTGGGTTTTCCAATACTTGTCCTGAATATAATCAAATTTTCTTTTTTATAATTCATTTAAATTGCATTCAAATTCGAAATATCTCAAGTTTGGGTTTAAATGTGAGCATCCTTTAATGCATCTCAAGATAATTTTAAAATATATTTTACACATATTTAAAATAAATGCTTGAGCTTCCGTTGTTTTTTATCTACATTTCTAGTAGCGGTATCATCAAATATATGGGAGCAAATTTTCTTGTAATGTCCTATTGAATTCTTTGGTCAAGGATAGGCTTACTGATATAGTGTGAAAAGTTTATAAGAAGATGGTTAGAATTGGAGTTGCAGCTAATATTCATGTCTACAGTGTGTTGATTCATGCTTGTTGTAAATCCGGGGATGTGGAGAAAGCAGAGAAGTTGCTAAGTGAAATGGAATCGAAATGTGTTCTTCCTCATCTTTTCAATACAATACGTTAATTTCATTGTATTGCAAAAAGGGTATGCATTATGAAGCTTTTGTGCGTTCAAGATAGAATGGATAGGGGACGAATAAGCCCGGATATTGTTACTTATAATTCACTTATTTATGGTTTTTGTAGAGAAGGTAGAATGATAGAGGCACTGAGGCTTTTTAGGGAAATTAAAAATGCTACTCCTAACTTTGTGACTTACACTACCTTGATTGACGAGTATTGTAGAGTGAATGACATTGATGAAGCATTGAGATTGCTTGAAGTTATGGAAGCACATGGGCTGTATCCCACAGTTGGTACTTACAATTCAATTCTGCGTAAGTTATATGAGGAAGGCAGGATAAGAGATGCAAATAAGCTCCTCAATGAGATGAATGAAAGGAAGATTGAACCGGATAATGTCACATGTAACACATTGATTAATGCTTATTGCAAGATAGGGGATTTACTGTCAGCTTTAAAAGTGAAGAGCAAAATGGTGGATGCTGGTTTGAAGCTAGATAAGTTTACTTACAAAGCGTTGATCCATGGATTCTGCAAAATTCAGGAGATGGACAGTGCCAAAGAGCTTTTATTTAGCATGCTTGAAGCAGGATTTTCTCCTAGTTAGCACACTTATTCGTGGCTTGTAGATGGTTACTGTGATCAACACAAGGAGGAGACGGTTATCAGACTCCCAGACGAGTTTGTAAGAAGAGGTCTTTGTGCTGATATATCCTTATAGTGTGCACTAATAAGGAGATTTTGCAAAAGAGAAAAGGTTGATTGTGCTCAAAGAATATTTAAGCTCATGCAAGAGAAGGGCATATTGGGAGACAGTGTTACACACACTAGTCTAGCATATGCATGCTGGAAACTTGGAAAGGCAAAAGCTGCTTCAGATATGTTGGATGAAATGTACAGAAGAAGGCTTACGATTACAGTGAAAATTTACAAGTGTTTTAATGCTTCTTATGCTGGTGACAGCAGCATCTTAAGTCTCTTCTGGGATCATATGGTTGGCAGACGCATAATGTCAAAGAGTATTATGTAAGATTTGGGGCAGATAAATTAACACTCAGGAGGGAATCTATAGGCTTGGAAAAGTTGCCAGCTTCAATGCCTAATGTTATTTTTAGGTGACACTGTATACTGGTTCTCCTCTCAGCATGAGATGTCAGATGTTGATTGGACTAAGAAGAAGATGATTGCAACTGTATTCTTCCTGACCATACAATAAAGTTCTAGAGAACCAAAACTGTAAGGAGAAACTTGATGTATAGATTTGTTCAAGTGTTTTTAATGTCCAGAAGACATAGATAGCAGCATGAAGCACGTCTGTTCATGGCCAAAATGTGGAGTTCATTGAAAAAATAATAAAGCAGATGTCTTCTTGCTAATGCACTGCGACTTCTCTTTGCCGATACTCTGTTGATGAGCTGATATGTATAAGGTTTAGCTGGAATTCAACTGGAAAATGTTCTGATGAGAATGTAAGATTTTGAATCATGATGCAAATTAATGCACAGTTCTGGGATCTGCATCAATTTTTAAGGTTAGTACACATGTTTTATTTAGCTCTAGGGTGATCTTTTCCATATCCCTTTTTCGTGGAGAACTGGTAGCATCGTGAACTTGAAGTGGTGACTGTAAACTAGACCATAGTGGGAAGTGAGCACTTAGGGCTTCAATAAATTTGCCTTAAAAAATATACACTGGTTATGCTAGCAATAAAATAAATATGAACCATGGATTTGGAGCACTAGTAGCACCACTAGCTTTTCTTGCACCGATAGGCATGTGTAATAAACCTTCAATGTCTGGAGTGCAAAAATATACTTTGTTAAATTAAAATTGGAAAGTAGATAAATAAAGAGTGATGAAACTGTTACCTTCTAAAGCTAAACAGATGAAGTTAAGATGTGCCATGTCTTGTTGCAAAAAGAGTTTGTAAATGAACAGTGAAGAAACTCGGGACTAGAACTGTATTTAGCTATTTGTTTTCACAAAATAACAAAAGTTAGTATGATGGTCAGATTTCTCATTGACTCTATAATCGGTAATTTAAGAAATTTGTAAAATTAATGACAATAGCGTTCAGCTTTAGTTAAAGCAACGATAAACGCTTCTAGGGATGGACTGCCTAAGCTAATTTGACATGTATGCCAAAGTAGTTTTTAGCATTTCCTCGAAATGTTATCCGTATACTATTCACTGTTGATGTAGAAGACTAGTAAATTACCCATAGTTGAGTTACCTTGATGAAACACTTTTTTTAAATGATGTGCAAAACTTGTATCACAGATAAGCAAACAAAAAGGAAGACCAGTATATTAGTACCCTTGATCCAGATAGGGAATGCAATTTACTGGTTTTATTCTGGATCTAGTGTAGAATTGGATCTACACTGGTGTGGAATGGAGAGAGAGAGAGGAAGCTCAAGGAATCTAGATGCTTATTAATTTATGAGGGATATGCTGATTTCAGGCCTCTGGTGAGAGACTATCACAGACCTTACTAGTGTTATCAATGTGGCAATTTAATTACGCTATGGTCTTGATCTTAACTTGAGTCTCTAAGATGGAACTGAACTATTAATTTCTTAAAGTTGTGCAAGTTCCTGGAAATCTGGAATGTTGGTGGTAGTGGTAGCATGAATGTGGTATTATGATGGTTAAGCAATGCTGCAATTGAAAGGCTCATGACTTTATATTAAAGCTGATCCCATTTTAAAATTTTGTAGTAGTATTTTTCTCTTTTTTATGACTTCAATTGAATTTGTGTATATACTTGACGTTATATTATTTGTTGGTAACTGATTCTTTGGCAATGGTAAGAGGAGTTAGCATTGACCTAAAGTGATTGTCTTCTGGGTTTGTATCCATACAAGTCTTTACAAAACATTCCTAAGTGAGCCATGAAAAAACACTTGATGAGCATCAGAAATCTTGGACAAATACAAAGAAATTATATTGATCTTGTACATGAAACAGTTTGGAGTTTGACCTTTGTCTAAATTCATAACTCCTTTGCTGCCTCTCCAGAGAATCCTTGGCAGGTAAGCTCTAGTGACTTTATACTATGAAAATTCAAATAAGTCTAATTTCATCCTTTTGATCATAGCTCCTGAAATTTTTCATGCAAGTTCAAATTAGTCCTGCTCTTATAAAACATTATATTTTTATTGGTAATATATTATTTTCTATAATTTTTAAATGTTGAGTAATTTTAATTAAAATAAAAATTGAAGAACACAGTCAATATTCTAGAAATTAACAATAAAGCTACCCAAAAGTTAAAGGACATCTTCAACCCAGGCGCTCTTGTGTTGTTTAGCAGCTTAATTGATTAGAGATTACCAGAGTGAATGAACACACAGCTCGTTTAGCAAACTACACCCTAAAAACTTTAACCCAGAATAAAAATAATGATAATGATTATAAAAAATTAAATGGTAAGGGGAGAAATATAGCAATGACATTTAAAGTTTTCTCCCTCATCAAAGGGCTAAAAAATCTCAACATCAATAATGGCTACGCAAATAGCAGAGGTAAGCTTGAATCTAATTTTGACAAGCGTACGTATCAAGCATTGCATTGGCTTTAAAGCACGGCGTCTACAACACCCAATCAACAAATCTCTCAAGGCACTGGAGCTTATAGTTGATCAGAGTTTTTTATTTATTTTCTGCTTTTATACTAACCGAAGAGATGGCCGACAACTCTCAGAAGATGCGCTACCATACCGGTGAGGCCAAGGGCCAAGCTCAGGTAATCACCTTTAAAAAAACTCTTATTATGTTTTTACTGTTGGATTATCAAATAAACTCTTTAGAGAAATAAATAGGGAAATTGTTTTGCTTCGGGATAAGACTAGCAACGCGATTGACAGGGCTAGCAGTGCCGCTCAATCTGCACAGGAATCAGTTCGAGAGGTTCTTTTTCTTCCTTTCTTTTTTGGGATCAACAACATACAACATGAGCTTTGACAAGCAGACAAACACTATTCTATTTATTTATTTGGGTTTTTGGTGTGTATGTGTATAGTTGGCACAGGGCGCAGCTGATCATGCTGTGAAGGATGCTTCTGGGATGAACAAATGAACATGGAAAGTTTCATCACTAGCTTTTTTTTGTTTGGTATAATGACGAGAGCTCTCTTTATTTGTAGTTCTGTCACTCTCTCTCCTTTTTGTTTCTTCGTTTAATGCAATTTTGAATCTCTTTCTCTATATATCAGCTTTATGTCATGCCCATTCCATTTATGAATTCAACAATCAAATCAATAATAAAATTTTGTACAAGAAATAGAATATTATGCAGGGTATTTTACTTAATATTACTTGTTTATTCCATAAATAATATAATTTAACCATGTTGCCTTTTAGGTGGGTGGATATTTGATTAAATAAGGTTACATGTTTAAATTTAAATTTTTAACTTTTGAAATATTACCATATTAAAATTAATTAGAAAAGATTATTATGTAATCTATATAATATATATTTCTTAATTTTGAAAAATACGATTTAATATTTTAAAAAATCTATTAATTGTTAGGTTAATTTTAGTTATTAATTATTAAAAAAATTCATTAATTAATTATTATGTTAATTTTAATTATTACTTAAATACTTAAATGTATTAAATGTTTTAAATATTAGAAAATTCATAAGTAGATTTTTTATAAAAATATGAGATCAATTTTTTTAAATTATACAAATTAAATATTAAAATATTAAATATTTAAAACTAACTGATTATTGTTTTTATTATATAAGAATTAAATTATAAATTTTTAAATTAATTATACTTTCGGCCTTGATCGGGTATGGGCTAGAACCCAATATTTTCATAGGTCCATCAGAAACTCCAGCTCACTCTGTTGTAAAACCAAAACCACCCTAATCCTCGCTAAAACCCTAAAATACACCACTCGCGTCTCTCTCTCGGGTCTCAAGAACATAGAAATGAGACATTCATGGAGATTACTAATCTTCCGAAATTGCCCTAGCTTGTCCTTCAGAAACCATGCTCACTCCTCCCATCCTCATTTCCAGGTACATTCCTCTTCCCCTTCTCTTCGCTCTTTCTATTCGCTTCATGCGCCTTCTCGTCAAGTTCATTTCGCAGACCCTAAGAACCCCATAAATTCCAAAATCCCAATTGCTCGTAATTTCTCGTCTGAGCCACTGGTTGATTCCAAAAAGGACGCAGATCATTGTTTTCTAATATCTGATATTTTCACTAAATTTACTGATGCCAATGACATCGCCAAAGAATTGGAGTTGAACAGTGTGGTTATTGACCATGAGTTAGTATTGAAGGTGTTGAAGTCCCTCGAGTCCAGCCCTGATGCGGCTCGAAGGTTTTTTGATTGGGTTTTGGAGAGGGACAGTAAGAAATTGAGTTCCAAAGCTTATAATTTGATGTTAGGTATCCTGGGAGTTAATGGATCGGTCGAAGAGTTTTGGGCTTCAGTTGAGACCATGAAGAAAAAAGGTTATGGTGTGTCGAAGGGTACACGGGATAAAGTAGTGGAGAAATTTGAGAAAGAAGGACTAAAGAGTGATCTGGATAAACTGAAATCAGTTTTTGCAACAATATCTGTGGATAATTCTGTGGAAAAGATTGGTTTGAGTGTGAGTAGGATTGTTAGGAATCAAGTTTGGGGAGAGGGTGTTGAACTGCAGATTAAGGATTTAAATGTAACATTTTCAAGTAATTTGGTGAAGGTTGTGTTGGAGAATTTAGCTATGGAACCCATAAAAGCATTGGTATTTTTTAGGTGGGTCGAGGAGAATCGGCTGTTTAAGCATGATGAAAGGAGTTATAATGCAATGGCAAGGGTTCTGGGAAGGGAAGATTGTGTTGACAGGTTTTGGAAGGTTGTTGATGAAATGAGGAGCAATGGACATGAAATGGAGGAGGAGACGAATGTTAAGGTTTTGGGACGGTTTGTGAAGAGGAAAATGATTAAGGAGGCTGTGGACTTGTATGAGTTTGCAATGGCTGGTGCTAATAAGCCTTCAGTGCAATGTTGCACCTTTTTGTTAAAGAAGATAGTGGTTAGTAAAGAATTGGATATGAATTTGTTTTCAAGGGTTGTAAGAATCTTTATTGGGAATGACTACTTCTTGACAGATTCCATGCTTCATGCAGTTCTTAAATCTCTAACCAGTGTTGGTAGATTTGGAGAGTGCAATAAAGTTTTGAAAGAAATGAAGGAAGCTGGGTATGTAGCTAGTGATAATCTGCAAAGTAAGATTGCATTCAGGCTTAGTAGTGCCAGCGACGAGAATAAAGTGAGTGAATTTGTGGATCATATGGAAGCATCTGGAAGTTATTTGGATTACAAGGCCTGGGTATCTTTAATTGAAGGGCATTGTGCATCCGGGGATCTTGAAAGTGCATCTGATTGTTTCCAAAATATGATTCTAAAGGAGGGAGTTTCTAACGCTGGTTATTCCTTTGAATCTTTGGTAAATGCATATTGTTGCAAGAACAGAGCGGTAGATGCAAGCAAGCTTCTGCATGGATATGTTCGTCATAACCAGCTAGAGCCTTGGCATACTACCTACAAAGTACTGATAAGTAAATTATTGGTTCAGGATGGATTTACAGATGCCTTGAATCTGTTGGATTTGATGAGGAACCAGGGTTTTCCTCCTTTTGTGGATCCATTTATTAAGCAAGTATCAAAATCTGGAACAGGTGATGATGCTGTTGCTTTCATGAAGGCTATGACTTCCAAAAGATTTCCATCTACGTCAGTGGTTCTTCGTTTATTCAAAGCTTTTTTCAAGGCTGGGAGGCACGCTGAAGCACAAGTTTTCCTGTCCAAATGCCCACGCTACATCCGTAACCATGCTGATGTTTTGAATATTTTCTGTTCAACGAAATCTTGTGAAAATACTGATTCTGCTGCTGTGGCAGTATAGAGATTGATGTAGTTTGGCATCTGTTCAAAAGTTCTGGTATTGAAAATTTTGACACCCACTTTGAACCTTGCCTTTGGAGTATGATGAACTTTGATGACTTGAAATAAAATTCAATTAATACAGTTCTCCAAAATATTTTATCTTGCCTTTTTGGGCGTATCGTATTAGTAAGAGATTGATTAAATGGCTTCGTTAGTTATTCTATGTGTGGGACTGGGAAGTAGTCATAATATTAGCTTTCTTAACATCCTTGAAGTCATAATGCATCTGGCTGATGATTTTGTTGTCAATTGACAAACATAAATTTGAACATATCGACCTGTTTAGTACGACCTTGTTGGTGAATATGGCTTGAACATGCAGTAAGCTAAGGAGTCGGTCTTAAAGTGATTCCTTGCAAGTGCCTTTTTTAATAGATTATACATGATTTGCAACAGCTGGTTTTCTATTTAAATATCGTTCCTTGAAAACTAAATGTTTGGGACTTCTCTTAAATCGTGCTTGGATTCTGGGAATGAACTCCGCCTCTTAAAACACAAATCAATACAAGGATCATCTTCCACTTTAAGGCATTTTTTTCTTGGATGAAAACAGAGGTTCTACGTGATGATGATGATGGAATTTGAGTTATCAATTTCCAAATTTTGTCGAACTCTAAATTTATTTATAAACAATTATTAAAAACACATTTAATTAAATTTTAATATGCAAGTACCTTTTGAAAAAAGTTAAGATTTCAAATTAGAATTTAATTTCTAAATAATAATAAGTAAATAAGTAAGTATTTTATTTTATTTTAATAAATGTATTTATTTAATATATTAAAACTACATGACAAAGTAAATGAACAAAATTTTTCATGCCTAAGTTATTGGCATTATTAATTATTCAAATAATAAATGAATTAGTAAAGTTGAAAACTCTTTTCATTTTTTTTCACGATAATCTGGGTAATAGTATATTAATATAATTATTTTAAATTAGTAAAAATAATTTATATAGTAATTTCGTATACTCACGCAATTATATTACCTAAACATAATATTGTAGAAAAATCCAAAATTATCTTTTTATTTTTTTCTTTAAGTCCGATCGGGTTATCCAGTTGAGTGATACTAAATTTTTCAAAAATAAGGGTTGATTCCAATCGATTAGTCGACTAAAATACCTAGCAAGTAGTTTCCTCTGGAAATATCAGCCGCATTCTAAAACACTTTTTAAAAACAAAAACAAAAAAAAAAATTACTACAAATGCTTAAATGCTGGTAAAAAAAAAAAAAAAGAATAATTGATGTTGGTGGCTGGGGACCATGGCATGAGCTCAGACAGACATACGCATCCTGTAGCTGAGAGTAGGATTTCAGAGATTGTTTCTTGAGTGGCTAAACAGAGCAGGCTTTCATCGGATTGCCATTCAGGAAAAGAGCAGGAAATTTCTTCATTTATTCTTCACAAGCATACATTGGTCAGCTTTTTTTTTTTTTTTTTTTTTTTTTTTTTTTTTATCCATTTGGGAAATCAGCCATTAGCTTAGATTGGTGAGACATGGCAAAAACTGACATATATAATTTCATCAAATCATATTTCTAATGATAAAAAGTCTCTTCCGATACAAACAATTTCCTTAGACTTAGGAACAGTACCATCCTTTTTTAATCACTTTATGCTCATTAACAATGATTAGGTGATTGTGTTAGTACTAGCTGAATCATCTAGATCTCTTCACTGTGGGTAATTTTCTCGACAACTGTTGTTTATAATTCTTTAGAGAATATGAAGCATACTCAACTGTTTGAGAAAATGACTCAACGTCTGCTCTTTTCCCCATCTCCTTTCTAATCTCTAACAACCTGTTAATGTTTGTTCGCGTTGTTATTACCACAAAAACTTGTCAGCAAAGGGGATCTAATGAGACTTGTCGACGAGCAAAACGTGATGAAAGCGACCCAACAAAGGATCAAATTTCCAATTTCTTGCTCTGTTTTGTTGGGACATTAGACCGAATTTAATTCTAAGAGTCGGATGATAGTGGAAGGTTCTTGTTGGAGGATTGTGTTTTAGCTGAAGATGGTTTGAGTCAGGGGGGATGGATTTCCTCTATGTTTTTACAGATAATATGACAAAAATTGCCATCATCTCGTGATGATTGATGGGTGTTACTTGTGTGCAAATGTTTTTTACGTACGACTGTGTGAGTTGAATCTGTGCAAGAGGGGACCTGGCTAGCAAAGGCATATGGGTCTAATTCTAACTGGGATCTATATTTTTGCAGGCTGGCTATCTAGGTTTATGTCCATCTCAGAAATCTAGAGGATTCATTCTACGTGAGCTCGTAAGATATAGCTAAGATTTGGAGTTTTTCGTTCTTGATTAACTTATTATTACGTGCAAGGGAGGGTCTGGCTTCATGTGAAATTATTATTATTGTTATATCCATGCATGCAAATCTAGAGGGAATCTGAAGGTAAATTTCGTTTTTTTTTTCTTTTTCATGGCAGTATTTGGGGGTTAGTGAAATAGAGTTAAAATTATGATTTTAGTTTATTTTGTCTCATTCCACGAAAGAACGCGACAATCTTTTTTGGAATCTTGAGGTTTTTTTTTTGGTTGGATAATCAATGAATTATAGGAGCTGAAACTCAAAGCAAATACACAAAATCCTTAAACTAAGCATGAGAAACAACAATACCTCTACCAATAATATTTTTTTCACTAATCTTTAATGCCTGATTTTTTTTTTTTTTTAAGAATACTCTAATTAATCCTTAAAATCAATTTTCTCCGACTTTCGTTTTAACCATTTAAACCAAAATGTCTCGTGGGTAAAAAGGGAGAATGGTAAAAAAGAATGAGAAAGAAAAGAAGAATGCTATTATTGTTTCACAGCCGACACTATGTAAGAGAAAGGAAACACAGTGATTATAAAGGAGACATGGGTCCATATGTTATGGAACAAAATCTTATCATTTAATAATTTAAAAGTACTTTTTTATTAATTTTTTTTTAACCACATAAGTGTGCCGTTCAAAAATTGGCACTCCTACCTTCATGGTGTTTACAATCAGATATGTTAAAAAAAAACATCATCATCATCAACTGTATCTCTAGTGCAAGTGAAAAAAAAAAATGGGACCCAAATGTTTCCTAACAAAAAGCTTTGCTCTACACTAAGATGGTGCCTGTGCAAAATGCCTGTCTTTCATCTTGTGAACATATAAAATCACTTTCACTTTCTTGTCAATTACCCACCCTCTTCCCCCTTGTCCTTTGCTACTCACGCCATATATATATATATATATATATATATTAAAAAAAATTATTGATCAATCTAATTTGTAACATAAAAGTTTATTTGCAATTTTTACTGATTCTTTCATCGGCCAATTGAACATTATATTAATTAAATCTCGTATCTTAAGACTAAGAAATCATAGGGGCATGTGTTCAAATTCTCCTTTTTTTTTTCTTTTCACTTTCTCTTCTTTTTATTTTACTCTGCTTGAATGGGTATACATTAATTATTAATATTCTTTTCAAAAAGAAAAAAAGAATAATTGATTCTTGGCTTTAGAGCATGCCCAGATCTCAATGTGTAGGAATTAGCTTTCCATTTAGGGCTCTCTGAACTACGTGATTATCAGCCTTAGGATTCTCCGAACAGCATGATCAACTTCCTGTGGTTGCCTTAGCTTTGATGAACCAATTCATGACCCACTTGTTCACAGCTCAAAACCCTTATGGACAACACATCTATAAATATATACATCAAAGTGTTGTAAGAAGATGAATATGAGGTGAGGGAAGAGTATGATCAGAGAGAAGATGGGGTTGGAAGATATGGAGACAGGATGGGGTCTAAGCATGTCTGAACAAAACTTGAATTAATGGTGTAGAAGGACTTATATTGAAGTGCAGTGCTATATATTGTCTGAAGCAAATATGAAGTGGGGTCTCTGTACTTGTGCTAATCTGTCAATGTAAAAGAGGAGATATCCTCCAACAAATTACTGAGGGTAGTACGCTGATTTTTCTCTTACAGATTCATAGTGTTAAATTAATCAAGTTTGAAGAATTATTTATCCCTATTGCATGCCCTAATTATTTATGATTGTACCCTTGTGATTCTTAATCATTTTTCAGTCTCAAGGCCATCACTGTCAAAGTCCAATCAATCCGACCAATCATAGTAGGCCATATGTTAGGAGCACTATCCATGTAAGACCAGAACTGTTACTCTGTATCACAATAAACAAAGAGGATAAAAAAGGACAATACAATGCAGACAAATGAAGGGCTAAACTTAAAAAATTCCAACAACATATCTTTGATAATTGGATCTAAAATCTAAGGTTATGGTCCTAAGGAAGGATGATATGTTATTTTTAATTATTAAGGTGATGTGGAGAAAGAGACAATTATGTGTAGCTGTTACCAGCACCTTTGGTCCTTAATCTGTGGACATATTTGTCATTTAATATGAGTATTAAAGTGGTGTGTTCTTTTCTTCTGTTTGGTCAATTTATACTCTCTTTGGTTTGGGCATGATTGGGCCACTAGGCTGCACGGGGGTCCTTCCTAGATATTGTTTTGGGATCCAACTTTACCACACCCTGCCTTTATTTTCAAGTCACCCAACCTTATTCCTTTTTAATTTGTCTGAACCTATTTATTATGAAATACCTTAATTACTTTAATCATAGGAAAATTTCTAAATTCCCATAATTTTCATTAGTCAAAGTCATAAATTCAATTATTTATCTCCAATTTTGACAATTGGGTATTCCTTTTTTCTCTTTTAGCTAAGTGCCTATTTTGATTAATATGACATTGACAAACTGTGGAAAAAACAATATATGTCACTGTCAAATAATGTTAAATCATAGAAAAATTAGGCTCCAAAATGAGCTGAAAATCAGTTGTTTTTGTATTTATTAGGGTTTTGATTTAACAATACATAATAATGATCCACGTAATTATTGTAATAAGAGAAGAGATAAACAAGCTTAAAATCAGGATCCCCTAATATGACACAATCATAATCTCAAGTGGTCCTACAAAACCCACACCCACCTTAAGAACCCTAATTTCAACAAGCATGCCTGAAGCTTGAGCACATATCAAATAAATAATACCGTTGTGGATAACATAGAGTGCTTTTGGTAAATTCATCATTTGAGGAGAGAGAGAGAGATGGCAGCTTTTGCTTTTAAAAGTTTTACTCTTTTTTGAATAGATTGTTGGTGTGGAATGACTGGCTCACTGGCTGCCTCTGTACACAAGAGAAAAAAAGAATGGCCTTTGTGATAGTTAGCTCATAGTGCTTGCCCATATGGGAATCTACAAAAGTAACCCACAACATTTACAGCACAAAAGTGACCTCATTTCCACACTTAAATACAAAAAACATACATAAATATTTAAAAAAAAAAAACAAAAGAAAAATCTTTTTAAAAAAATAAATTCATGGGGTCATCCAGTCATGGTCCTAAATGGGGTGGTGAACAATTCCACCATCTTCAATCTCGAGTCCCTAGATTGAGCCTCGAGATTCTTACATTCTCACAAAAAAATAATAAAATAAAACAAATGAAAATTTAAAAAATGGATGGTTTTGGGTTTTTTATTGTATGGCCAAACTCAGGGAATGTTGGATTCTCCAATGATCAAAGCCATTTTTCATTAAAATGCTTTTTTTTCATTGCTTGCCCATTTTCCTGAAAATCCAATGAGAATACACACAACATGAACAATACTCTCTTCATTGTAATATATACTTGTCTTCTTCTTTCTTCATTAAAAAGTACACAAAATCTGTAAAAAAGACAAGACCCATTTCCAGGCAAGAAGATGATGACTGATGACTCACTAACCCAGAAAGAACTTTGGTTTCATTATATGCTTACAAATATTAGAAGATGTTTATTTTTGCAATAATTGTCATTTCTCATGCCTGCTTGCTTTTTGTTTATAAATTATACTAAATGGAAATACAAAATTCACATGTTTATCCTTTCTTGGCCAACGTGTATGATTTAACTCATTAATGGGAATTTACTATTTTCTCCTTTCTTAAGGAATATTTGTCTAGATTTTGATACTCTGGTTCTTTTAAGATTATGGGCTACATAAAATATTTCTATATATAATTCATTTATTTAACCTACAGGCTCAGTGACAGGCATGCTGGTTTCCTTTATACAACCAAAAAACTGGTTCTTTTCTTGTGTGTGTCTGACAAAAGATTTTGGGTGAATGGATTTCTCGCATGAAAGCAAGAAGCTGGTTCTAATCTAAAGGATTACGACAAACGAATGTAACCCATTTGAAAGTTGGTTTCTGTGATAGAGAAACACTGCTATAGTCAGCAGAATTTGAGTATTTCTTTGTTGCTCTGCTTCTTGCACATTCCACTTCGATGGCCTTCAGAAGAAGAGAAGTTTTCTTCTTTTTTACCATTTTTTTATGGTTTTGGACTGCTGCAAATGGATTGCTATCTCCCAAAGGAGTAAACTATGAAGGTAACTGGAACTTTTTCCCCTTTTTAAAAAAATTTTAATTGAATTGCTGTGATTTTAATGGCTCCAAAATCAAATAAATGGTAAAGGGGAGGTTTTCTGATATGGGTGATTCTATTTCAGTGCAAGCTTTGATGGGAATAAAAGCTTCTTTACATGATCCACATGGGGTTCTTGATAATTGGGATGGAGATGCTGTTGATCCCTGTAGCTGGACTATGGTCACTTGTTCTCCTGAGAGTCTTGTCATTGGCTTGTAAGCTTTCCAAAATCTCTCATTGCCGCATTACAGAATTTCAAAACTAGCATCTGAGTTGAACAGTGTATTTGAAATCAATTTCAGAAAACTCACAAATGACAAAATTTTGAAATTGTTTTACTGCAGGGGAACTCCTAGCCAGAATTTATCTGGTACTCTTTCTCCAAGCATTGGCCACTTGACTAATCTTCAAATTGTGTAAGTACCCACAAACAGATAGACAGTTCTTGGAGAAAAAAAAGAAAAAAAACAACTTTTCTTTTTTGTTACTGGTCTTAACATTCGTGGTGTTTTATAAAATTTGCAGGCTCTTACAGAACAACAACATCACAGGACCAATTCCTGGAGAGTTAGGGAAGCTATCAAATCTTCACACACTTGATCTTTCTAACAACTTCTTCGTTGGTGAAATTCCTTCTTCTCTGGGCCATCTGATGAGTCTCCAATACATGTAAGTAGAATTCTTCTCAAAAACTCTGTCGCTATTAAGCATTTATGAATATCCCACCTGTCTAAATTTTTACTTTGGCTTTTTTTTTGTTCCTAATATAGGAGGCTAAATAATAACAGTCTCTCTGGAGCTTTCCCAATGTCATTGGCTAACATGACCCAGCTGATTTTTCTGTAAGTCTAAAGACCTATTCTTGCGCATCATAGCTTATATCTGACTGAAATGTGTCTAATGAAGAAGGTTTTGTCCGTGGATTTCAGCGACTTGTCTTTCAACAATCTCAGTGGCCCTTTACCCAGATTCCCTGCTAAGACATTCAAGTAAATTTCTCTCCTTTATTCTTTCACTCTCTACACAGTGAACTGGATACTGAACTTTTGAAACTTATTTAAATTTCTGTACTGTTGCAGCATAGTTGGCAACCCTTTAATCTGCCCGACTGGGTCTGAACCAGAATGCTTTGGGACAACACTAATGCCTATGTCCATGAACTTGAATAGCACACAAAGTAAGGATCCTGGACTAAACATATCCTTCTGTCGTCAACCATAATTAGCTATTTAGAAGCGTTGGTTTGCTACTTGGTTGATTCTGACCTTAATCCTTTTGTATCTTAAGCTGCTTTACCTTCTGGCAGACCAAGGAATCACAGAATAGCTCTTGCTTTTGGCTCTAGTGTTGGTTCTGTCTCACTCATCATTCTTATTCTTGGATTACTTCTATGGTGGAGACAAAGGCAGGATCAACCAACATTTTTCGATGTCAAGGGTGTGTAATAAATAAGTGTATTTTTCACTTTAATTAATATGCAGTGGCTTGTTACTCCTTCTGATCAATTCTACATCTCTTTGAAATATCAGATCGACACCATGAGGAAGTTTCTCTTGGAAACTTGAGGAGATTTCAATTTAGAGAACTTCAGGCAGCAACAAACCACTTTAGCAACAAGAATATACTTGGAAAAGGAGGATTTGGCAATGTGTACAAAGGGATTCTCCACGATGGGACGGTTGTTGCTGTCAAGAGGCTTAAAGATGGCAATGCTGTTGGAGGAGATATTCAATTCCAAACTGAAGTGGAGATGATCAGCCTCGCAGTGCATCGTAACCTCCTCAGGCTATATGGATTTTGCATCACACCAACAGAAAGGCTTCTAGTCTACCCGTACATGTCCAATGGTAGCGTGGCTTCCCGTCTCAAAGGTAACACATGCTTCCAGTATCAAGGATGGTTAAGTTTGTTAGTCTAAAGTGCCACTTCTCAGCAGATGATCTAATCCTTCATTATCTTTGGCAGGGAAACCAGTCTTGGATTGGGGCACCAGGAAGAGAATTGCATTAGGAGCTGCAAGGGGACTATTATACCTCCATGAGCAGTGTGATCCAAAGATAATTCATAGGGATGTGAAGGCAGCAAATATATTGCTTGATGACTATTGTGAGGCTGTGGTAGGGGATTTCGGGTTAGCAAAGCTTTTGGATCATCAAGATTCACATGTCACCACAGCTGTGAGGGGCACGGTCGGGCACATAGCACCAGAATATCTCTCTACAGGCCAGTCCTCTGAGAAAACAGATGTTTTTGGATTTGGTATCCTGCTTCTTGAATTAATCACAGGCCAAAGGGCACTAGAATTTGGCAAGGCAGCTAACCAAAAGGGAGCCATGCTGGACTGGGTGAGCACAATCTCCTTGAGATATTTCTTGCTCAGTAAATCTTTCAGAAACAATCTTTTTATTCCTATTGAACTGAATTACATTTGTTCTAATTGCAGGTAAAGAAAATTCATCAGGAGAAGAAACTTGAAATGCTTGTAGATAAGGATCTAAAGGGTAACTATGATAGAATTGAGCTTGAGGAGATGGTACAAGTGGCTCTTTTGTGCACCCAATTCCTTCCAAGCCAAAGACCGAAAATGTCCGAAGTAGTTAGAATGCTTGAAGGTGATGGGCTGGCAGAAAGATGGGAAGCTTCTCAAAGAGCAGAAGCAACCAAGTCGAAGCCCCACGAGTTCTCTTCATCGGATCGTTATTCTGACCTCACTGATGACTCTTCATTACTAGTGCAGGCAATGGAGCTTTCTGGCCCAAGGTGAATTCTTTAAAGAGTTTAATGTATTGAGAATAGACTTAGAATACAAGAAGAAATTTATAGGTGAAGTTGCTTTGTAGTATTGGTATGATGATTTAATGTTCTTTTTGGGTTGTATAATAGATAGGGATATTATCAAAACTCCAAAGGGTTTTAATGTTTGCATTGAATTGTACAGATTCTGTGTTTTTGGTGAAACTGGCAAACTTTCAAATGAAATTCATGAATTTGTATTCCAGTTGAGTGACAAGTTTGATGAGAAATCCAATTTACTAGTGACCTCAGATGTTCAGCATGCTAGCTAGATTCGAGGGATGTCCTAAATTAAATCTCCAATAATAATAAAATAGGAAAAATCAGATTAAACAAAAGCCCTGCTAGACAGCAGCATGTCATGAAATAAAAAATTTGACAAATTTAAAATCAATGAATAGCAAGATTTCTTAGCAATAATAGTTCCAGTTTCGGTCATTGCTAGTTGAATAATAATACAAAATAAAAAATATTTGTTAAGAATAATAATCGAATAAGATATAATATATTACATGTAAAATCAATAAATTTAGTTCAATTATAGAACTCTATAAAATATATATATATATATATATATTAATATTTTTTATTTAATGAGTAATTTACTACATTTAATATATAACCAGTTAGTGTATGACACGAAAAATTCATTTTTTACATTTTTAATAAAATTTACTGCATATAATTTATCTATTAAATTTTTAAAAACTAGCGTATAATTTTAAGAAATTAAAAGTATACTTTTCTAATGATTTAATAAATTTTTCATAATTAACTAACTTGTGGAAAAATTATAATATTACAAAATCACAAGAAATAAATTATAAATTATGTTAGATCATACGTTTTTTATGGTAAAGTAATTTGTATTTTTTATGAAATTAAGTAATTAGCAGAAAACCCCTGGAATATATATATATTACTTTCTATAGATTTAAAAATAAATAAATAAATAAACGTTGAAATACATCCATGGACGAGACAATGGGCTGGGCCCAGACCCAAACCTTGTGAATTTTTTCCAGTAATAAAAAGTCAATAAAAGAATAACAAATGACCCTACCCGAGTTAATATACAAGTCTTACTGTCTACCAAATAATTCAATGATGTTTACATTTACATACTTTAGAACCTTTATTTTTATAATACTAATTTTTTTAAAAATTACCAACAAAAATTTCTCCAATTCTCCATCTGTTGCAATATTATACTTAACATATTTTACTTATCAATATTTTTAACATTGATGTTTTCATAGGTCATCTCCATATCGTTAGTCAAAGAAAAACCAACATAAACTTAATCCTTTGCTTGAATTTAATTTACAAATAGCTCCTCCTCATGGAATCATCTGACAAACAATTTATACAAAGAGTTGCGGCAGCCATTGAAGGAAATGGCACCTGCTGCCGGAGCACAACTATCATAACCACCAAAAGGCACAAGTAAAATCTCAGCATATACAAAAATCCAAAGAGACATATTAACCCTCCAGAATCCCATGGCTAATGTGTCTACGTGCTGAGTTGCAGAACTTGTGGGGAAAAAACAAAACACCCTTTTCGGACATGCAGCCATAAAGTACACCTTGAACCATATCTCTAGATATTTGTATTTTCAGGCACAAAAAAGGAAAGAGCACTTATTTACATATAGTTGATACTAGAAAGCCATAAACAAGTATTAACAGTGCAAAAGAGAGAATCAAATTTACAATGCAAGACTCTTTCCTGTTCCAGTCATTATTTACAAACGGAAACCTTGAAAATGAAAGGCTTATAGCGTTAAACTTACAAACTTCACATGCTCTGAAGCTCGCTCAAGTTGCAACAACACTGATTCTGAAATCCTTTCACCTCTGTATCTTACAATAGTCATTGATTCCAACAATGGCGAACGAGCAAGCAAAAGTTTTATGAATTCCCATTCAGTTCTTGTGCCAACAATGCCTCTAATTTTCACTGCTTTGAGTTGGTTTATATAGAAATCACAGAGGCACTGTGATGTGAAAAAATCCATAACAGGTTTATATATCTCATTCGAAGTGTCCACCTACACAGGAAAACAAGATGTAAATCATCTTTACGCTATGCAAATTTCCGTGGACCATGCAAACACAAACATCCGTTAATTTATTTCTTACAACTATTGAGTACTGACCTAAAAATTCCATATGTATTGCCTTTACAGCAGTTTTTTCAAATAACTCACCGTGATGAGAAGATCTTTTAAATTCGGAGAGCTTCTAAGTATAGAAATTGAAGCCATAACATCTCCTAGACAGGCAAACCTCACTTCCTTTAGCTCAAGCGCTGAGAGGCAGTTAAGCATCGTAGGAAGTTTTTGTGGGACATCCTCAATAGCTAGAAACTGCGAACAAACCATGAAGGATAGTACATTAGATGATCTTATTTAGTCTAACATTTGTCAGAAAATAATATAAATATACAGGTAAAATGGAACAAAGTTTCACGTATACAAATAATACCTCAAGAAATCGACCATGCAAACTGAGCCTGTCTATACCATCTAGACTGCCTAAAACTCTGACTAAATTGCAATCTTTCCTTTGCTCAGGACACCGAGGCCTTGTCCGACCATACATACGAACCATGCGAATATCAACACTAACTAGTAGTGGATTATATCCAAAACAGATATCTTCAAATTTAGAATCTAGTTTCAAGTATTTTAGGTTTGGATTATGGATCCTTACAAAATCTAAATTGTCGATGTTCAACAGAGTTAATCTCTCAAGAACAGGGCAATTGCAGATCAAACTTTCAAGTGTATCACTTACTATAAATACTTGACTAAGCTTGAGGATTCTAAGGCAATCAAATCCTTTGAAAAGAGCAGGAAGCTTAACTATACAGCCAAAAAGCTCCAGGCAACTGAGCTTTGGACAACAGAAAACACTAGAAGGCAGCTTAAAGCGTTTTGTAAAACTGAAATCCTGGATAATTAACTCCTTAATTCCTTTCTCTGTTAAAAAAGCTATCCACTGATCAAAATCAGAATAGGTTGGACAGCAATAAGCAGCAAGCTTGAACTTCTCTATTGGACCACGATGATTTGATCGAACCCTATTAATGATTTTCATAATCTCCACCCATCTGGCTCTCTTATCTGATAAAGAACTACTGATGCATTTATCATCAAAAACAAACTGAGAAAGGCCAGTCCACTTATATCTCCATTTGGTCGACAATATACTAGTCCTAGCCGCCTCTCGTAGTGGTAGATGCACAAGGATGCTATCTAATACATCCCATGGTAGTTTACTGATCCTATCTATCTTTGTTTGGTTTTCCATCTCAGTAGACTTGTGATGTTTCCTTGTATTGTTCATAGGTTGATTCTTGGGCAGAATCAAAAAAACGGTTTTCAACACATAGCAGCAGATTCTTCAGAGAGAGAACATACAAACCTGCAAAACATAGGATTCATCATGATAATCTGTATATTAACATTATTAAGCCAATAATTAGGAGAAAGAGAGCAAAATTTACAAGCTAGAAGAAATGAGCATAGGAATTGTAACAACAGCAAGCTAGTATCTTTTGTAATAGTAAATAAAATAAAAATTTTGGGGGAAAGCTGCTCTCTAATCTAAAAAGGAGTGTGAGTGTACATCGTGGTTTTTTTATTTTATTTTATTTTTTTTGGGGGGGGGTTTGAGGGGTTGTTTGGAAGATGAAGAAAGACCATTAAAAATGTTTTTTTCTTTTGGGGGAAATTTACCATTTAACCCATGTAGTATGGAGAACCTCATTAGTTAGTCCTTGATTTTAAAAAATACATTACAATGTTTCTGAAATTTTAAAAAATCTACTAACTAATCATTAAATTAATTTTATTATTTAGTTCCTGTTGTATGAAAAAAAATTCATTAATTAGTCTCTCAGTTTTATAAAAATGTCTACTAATTAGTCTCTCAATATTAAAGGCATTTTATACTTTTTTGCTACACTTGAAGGCTAATAGTAACAAATGGATTAATTAGTAGACTTTTTAAATTCTCAGGTATGTTCTTAATGTATTTTTCAAAATCAAAGGACTAACTAACGAGTTCCTCTATATTATAGGGATGAAATAGTAATTTTTTCCATTTTATGGGAGGGTGTTTGGAAGAGGAAGAAAACCTTCATAAAAAATACAACAGCGTGCAAGCATTTGCATTCCAAGTGTGCATGAGTGATAGTGACAAAGAGAAAGCAAGTGTAGAAAAACAACATACTAGCCAAAAGACACCAAAATCACTCAATTACAAATGCTGATAATCCATTTGAGAGTGACCCAAGTCTAGCATGAGGGAATATTATGTGTATCCACAAGAATTCTCTCACCCAAGAGCATTTACAAGTGGTAACTTTAGGAGGAAAAGGAAAAATGCTCATTATCTACGGTTAACAAAAGCTGGCATCCATTTAACCCTCTGAATATTGCAAGCAACTCAAGTGAACTTCTGAAACGTGATAAATGTACCAATAAGATTAAATGGTGTATCATTAGGCCCATCTCAATATAAGCCAAATTCCAAAGTTAACATGATCAAGCAAACCTCTATACAACACTACTTACCATGCATATCTATTGCCCTACTCCAATTAAACTCAAAGGGACAATCGACAGAAATGTTATAACTAACACCAACTCCCTCCACCAAGCTGTTTCCTCATACATAATTTAGCAGAAATCCACTTAAAGCATTAGAAGTTCACATCAGCTAAACACATTCAGGCCCACATCACTCGCCATTTCAACTTGATCATACATGTCACACATGAAAACAAAAATAAAAGATAGTCCATAAAACTCAACTCTAAGAGAGCCTCGTAAGGATCAAACAGGGAAATAAACTTGGTATAGGGTTAAAAAAAGCAAAAACGGAAAGATTTTTCATGGTCATTTGGGACATACAGACCAACCCATATCGCCTTATTATTCTTTAACTAATAATAATGATGCGAAGGGGAAGGGGTTCCAAATGAAAAATGCCCTAATTTTTTTCCTACTTTTTCTCCGCCAAGCAAATGGATCATTTCTTAATAATTCTCATTTCTCAACATCTTATGCAAAGAAAATAATCAGAACATACCCTCTTCTATAAACTATCTCAATAAGGTAACGCACATAGAAGTATAGCTTCCATTCCCATTAAAATCCAACAAAACAGAGATCGAAGCTTATCAAAATAGATCTAAGCTGATCAATGTATATATAAATGAATTAGAAAGAGAATGAACAAGAGGAGATGGAGATGTTACCGTGGGTAGAGGCAGGTGATCGGTAACGGTGATCATCAGAGCCTGGAGCCGGAGAAGCCGAAGAGTGTGTCTCAGTGCTCGAGTGTGTGGACCCAGTGCGCAAAAGGGCTGGGGTTCCCATTTTTATTTAAAAGGGATAAAAAAGAAGGTTTTGATAATATATTTTTAAATTTGTAATTAAAGAAAAAAATGCTTCTAATGAGGATAAGTCTGTGAGTATTAAATTAAAATTTTAAATTAAAAAATAATTAATGTATAATAAACATTTTAATTAATAATTATTAAATTTAGTTTTATATAAAGTGATAATTATAAAATTTAGAACTAATTATATAAACTGTGTGAATGGCTTCTTCCGAACGCAATAATGGGTTGTTTTTGCAAGCACAATGAAAAATCTGGGGAAATATTTTTCAATTTTGTTGTTTGTCCAGTTGGGCCTTTCTAAAACAAGACTTCTTTAATTGTTATAAAATGGGCTTTTCAGGCAATCGCCACACCCAAATCTATTTGTATAAATGTGTAAGACTCAATTTTTTTTTAAATAAAAATATTTAAATTTTTTTATTAATTATGTACTTATCATTACATTAAATATGTAAACGTTAGAAATTTCAAACTTTTATATGCATCATAAATGAGATCAAGTCTGTCAACGTAAAAAATTTCAAACTTTTATATGCTTTTATGATGCAATTCAAATAATTTTTTATTTTTTTATTACTTCAAAGTCTTTAAAGTTTTTAATAAAATATTAAACAATAAATAAGAGTGATAGGATTCAAACTTGAAATTCTAGAAATAACGCTGTATCTTTTAACTAATCGAATTAAGTTCTCATTACTAATTTATACTATTATCAATATTTTATATATTTAATTATCTCATATAAAATACTTTTCATGAAATAACAGAGAATATAAATAAAAAAAAAACAAGTGTATCGACTGATATTCCTTAATTAACGAATTATTAAATAAAATGAGGATAGGCAGCATTAAAGACTTAAAGACTTGTGGGTGGGGTTAATTAGAGAAGTGTGTAATGGTTGAAGCCAGAAGACATGGATGAGATAGCTCTTGACTCTGAGCTCGTGGTGGAGGTGCATCCTAATCCACTCTGCAGTAGTGTGGCACCATGGTATTGGCTGGATGAATTTCTCTTAGGGCTGTCCGACTCAGCTTCCCTTCTCCAGGTGTGGACGTTTTTGGATTCCACATCAGCTAAGCTTTGACGAGGAAAGCAACATTAGATGCTGCAGTCTTCTCTTCTTTTCTCTTGTGACTCCAGTTCAATTCTAATTGACCCAATTTAGTAGTTTAAATTTTTATCTTTTTTGTTTATATTAACTGAATCAAATCTTATTAAAATTCAGCAAAACCTCCAATTTCATATAATTTCCTATGTCAATTTGATAATGATTTCAAAGTCGATCCTTACCCTAAGTTGTAAAAGATCATAGGGATTGCATGATAATTAGTTGAGGTGGGTGACAAAGATTTTTGTTCTTATTTAATTTAAATGCAAAATTGTATAATCACACCCAAGGATACATTGATAGTACAATGCTCAATATACTCTTTTTGGAAATATTTGTAAGTTGTTTTTTAAACAAAAACAGTAAATTTTTAATAATAAAAATTATACTGCAACCTCTTCCCAAGGTGTCCAAGTAGAGAGATTGATTAAGAGGGACCCTCTCTATGTGTCAGATTGACAATCCACGTCAAAATTATCAAACGATGATTTAAATAGTATACATATTTACACAGACTAAAGTCCCACAAACCTTCAACCACCCACACCATTACCACATGTATTCACATGTTACCCCTTCCAAATCAACATGAACTCAGGTATTCTGCGTTTGCCACGTGTACTCAGAATCTGATCTGAATACAAAGCGGACCCCCTCGAGTTCGACAAGGACAGGCGTTCTCATTAGAAAGCGAGTACCTCTTCCTCCTCTACTCGGGACACTAAGTCCCATTACTCCGCTTACATTAAAAGCCAAAGCTGCCAACTCAGACATTACTAGGGCCCACCTTAAAACGCAACCAACCACAAGATAATGCAACTACTTTACTACACCACTAAATTTTAGCCACGTGCCACGCGAAGGATTCTCTCCTTCCCACTTGCGTTTACATAGTGTTTTTTCACCCCCTGCCCCTCACTTCCTTGCACTGCTCTCTGCTTTCACTCTCAGCTCCCACTAAAAAAACCATTGCCATTTCATCCTACTCGCTCACAAGTTATGTTGAAGAACGAGAACGCCGGTGACGGCGGTGGCGGCGCCAGTAACAACTGGGCACGCGTTTGTGACACTTGTCGTGCAGCTGCTTGCACTGTGTACTGCCGGGCAGACTCAGCCTACCTCTGCGCCGGTTGCGATGCTCGCGTGCATGCTGCCAACCGAGTAGCATCCCGGCATGAACGTGTGTGGGTTTGTGAGGCATGTGAGCGTGCTCCGGCTGCCTTTCTATGCAAGGCAGACGCAGCGTCTCTCTGCACAGCCTGTGATGCAGATATCCATTCAGCGAACCCATTGGCTCGCCGCCACCAACGTGTCCCAATTCTGCCGATTTCCGGCTGCCTTTACGGTCCCCAAGTAGGGCCAGCTACTGGTGAGACCACTGAAGATATGTTCATGACCCAGGAGGGAGAAGAGGGAGTTGGTGAAGAGGAGGAAGATGAAGCAGCTTCATGGCTGCTGCTAAATACTGCGAAGAATAGCAACGGGCAGAACAATAATGGCTTCTTGTTTGGTGGTGGAGAGGTGGATGAGTATTTGGATCTTGTGGAGTATAATTCAAATTCATGTGGTGATCAGAATCAGTATTCTGATCAGAACAATCTTCAGCACTACAGTGTTCCTCATCAGAAGAGCTGCTATGGAGGTGACAGTGTTGTGCCTGTTCAGTGTGCAGAAGCAGCAGGAAAAGATCAGCTTCATCAACAATATCATAATTTCCACTTGGGGTTGGAGTTTGAGTCCTCATCAAAAGCTGCTTACAGCTACAATGGATCAATTAGCCATAGTGTATGTTTTAATTTCTTTGCTTAATTTAGATATATGCATTATTAATTCCTGCCTGAAATCAATTGATAAAGGTCTCTATGTGGGTTTCTTTCTTTTTTTCCCCTTTTTTCTGATGAATCTCTGGATGTATGACTTGAGCTATGTTAATTACTTAATTAGGGACAAGCTCTGTTAAATATAGCATGATTAATTAATTGTAGCCAGCTAGTCATATACATGTTACTTGGTTGTACATGTCACAATTGCACGGATACAAGGATCATATTCTACTTTTTTTTTCCTTTAAATTCTCTATATTCAAATAAAAATTCCAAAAGGTATACTTTTATGATATTTTCTGCACTTTAGAGCAGCTCTTTTTCCCTTTTCCTTTACCTTTCTCCTCTAAAAGGGAGGAATCTAATGGCACAAGTGTTTATAGCACTTATCTTTCTTTTCCCCTTTTCTTCCAAGTCATTATTTGGCATTTTGATTCTGCATTATATAGTAAATGGATGTGGATTCTACTTTTTGGTTCAGATAGAAACAGATGAAGGTTTAGGTACTAAATAAGGTAAAATTTGCAAATTATGGATCTTTGACTAGATGTTTTCAGGAGAATTCTATGAATTACTACTGTTCCATTTGGCTACTATTAGAAGATAGATTAAAGAAAATTATTAAAACTGTGTTCCTTGAGTTTGCAAAGGTATTTGGAATTCTAGATTCTTTTCTCATTACTGTTTTATTTGCATATAGCATGTGATTAAGGAAAATAATTAGAAATGTTGCAAATAATTCCTCAAAACCGAATGAGATTCTAATCTAATCCTAAACAATTATTTTATTTCTGTAATTAGGTCTCCATTTCATCAATGGATGTTGGAGTGGTACCTGATTCAACGATGACTGAGGCATCGATCTCGCACCCAAGACCTCCAAAAGGGACAATCGATCTTTTCTCCAGTCCTCCCATGCCAATGCCATCCCAACTCAGTCCAAGGGACAGGGAGGCAAGGGTGCTAAGATACAGAGAGAAAAAGAAGACAAGGAAATTTGAGAAGACAATCAGGTATGCTTCAAGGAAGGCGTATGCAGAGACCAGACCCAGGATCAAAGGCCGATTTGCAAAGAGAACAGATGTAGAAGTTGAAGTGGATCAGATGTTCTCCACAACACTGATGGCTGAAGCTGGATACGGCATTGTCCCGTCTTTCTAAGTCCTGCATCAAAAGATAGTTTAAGGTCAAAAAAATTAAAGAACACTTGTTTAGATGAGGGTTCTACTAGTTATTACTGAAGCTGTAGTACTAATACTGTATGTTTCTGCATCTAATTGATTTCGATCAGAGAGATATCTGTTTAGTGGTTTTGTTAATTTGTCTTATTCAAGATGCTCCTACCTTGTAAATTCCTGTATACTTATAATTTTTGAATCATCATTTTCCTTATATGAGCTATACACATCTAAGTATTGTGTTTGATACAAAAAGTGAAAGACTGAAGTGCTTGCCAGCAGAAACTAAGGGTCCAAAGACGTGCAGTAATCTTACATAGTAGCTTTTTGTTTTCTGTAATTACTGGAGGCCCATGGAGCTTTCAAGCTTTTGGATGAAACAGTCCAACTTAAATTTGCTCGTTTTGCCAGAGATGACCATTTTTGTACCATAATCTGAATATGTCCAATTCTTTTTTCAACCATGACAATCAATGGAATGTCCAGGTCTACAAAAGAAAAAAGGGAGCTCAAGTTGTGACATTTTCATTTAAAGTCTACATTCCACACATCTACACCTAACTATGTCATATGAAGAACAGTGTTGGAAAATGAGAACACTATACTCAATTTGCTTACGGTGTAATCTTGCAACTCTATACAGGAGAAAAAATTAAACAAAAGGAATGAGCGTAACTGTGAAAAAAATATAAGGTAAAATTAAGTGTGGAAGTGGAGAGTGATGTAGATAATAATTGGCACCATTAATTATCATACTATAGCAAAAAAAAAAAAAAAACAGCAAACACTTCAATAGTAACAGGGCATTGATATATGGTCATATCAGCAAGGGCATTTTCCTAAAGCATATCCACTTGCACCTAGTAGCGGAGAAATTACCCAAAAAAAAAAGTCATCTTTCTTATCATGATATATTCTATGGAGCATTCAGACGTCCACCAAAAGCATAATGCACCTTTTGTTTTCATTCACAAACAGGTAAACGAAATGAAAAAAGAATTGCAACACATAAAGGCTAAGTGAGAGGTTTTTGAGGAGGAAATCACTTCCAGCTTTGATGCTACATACTAGTGTATTCTGTGAATGCAATAGGAGATAGCTGTGCTTTTCACTTTAAAATTGAGGTCCTTATTGAGCTTTGGGACCTTGAAGTATCCATTTCTGCAATGGTATTTGCAAGATATCAGAGCTTTATGTCCACTCAGTGAGCACTTCAGACTAGGATTCTTACTGTTGTCAATGATGCGACAACAAAAATTGATATATCTATCGATGATAAAATAACATCTACGCATTCATTTAGGATCCTCAGTCCTCCAGCATTTTTGCATCAAGTGAAATAGTAGAGCAGTTCATGGGATGTCCCACACAGGTGAAGGATAGAAGCTCTCACATATCTTAAAAGCATACTGTACTTTTTCATTTTTCTTGCATATGGAAAACAAAGTTCAACCACATGGAAATGAGCCCCTCATATTAAATACCACAAAACTGTAACTCAACTCTAGTACTCAAACTGACCAAACTTCAGAGGTATTGATTTGAGTCACATTTCCAATCTAATGCTACCCATCATCTACGTTTCGTCAATTTCTCCACTACTATAGGTCTTGGCTTCAGATTCTAGCTTTATTGCCTTTGGTACTTTCCACCAAAGATATGCATTCATCTATATGCTAAATTGACAGTTCACTGCCTATGCAACTCAAGTGAGTCAGCTTCCACACATACTAACTAGTGTTTGAAAGGTTGCTTGAGATGAAGGCTCCAAGCCCAAGAACACATTTAGAATGTATCATCTCTAAAAAAAAATGTCTAAGGAAAGCAAATGACAAAGGGTGCATCTTGGTACAACAATAAAGCAACTCTATTGCAGCCCAATCCTCCTCACAACACATTGGTACGACTGTATATATATAACCCTCTCTAAAGCAGGCAGGGAAAGAGCTTATGCACTAGGATACCCTTCAAAAAAAGAACCTTAGTTTCCTAAGATCAGTCTTGCTAGAATTACCATAAGATGATTCCCTCAATCAACAATCTGATAGACTTCAACTGACATAGGAAAAGAAAACTTGGAAATTCTAAGTGGAACACATCATATACTAACTCAAGATAGATTTTACTATATGTGATCGTGTTTCTGGCAATTCATTCAACCATATGGTTCTAGATAATGCAACATTCCTTGTATCTTATAGAAAAATAATTCATTTTGACAATAATAGTTGCTAGTTTTCGACTTAGATGACAAAAAGCTAAAGCTAATGAAAATACAAAAAAGAACAAAAAAAGAAAAAGAAAGTCCAGAGTGTAGTAGCAGCAATGATTTTTAGAAAAGTGGATTGCACTTTTCACTTTTATGAAGTAAAAAAAGATAAGAGAGAACAAAGTTCAGCCATAGAAAGTGGAAAGAATCAGGAGGCCTCTTGTCAGATAGCTCAAACGCTTGATTCCTTGTCGTGTTCTAAATATCACCAAAGCCTAGTCAAGCTTACCTTTTTATGAGGTCCCAACTGATCCTGGGGTCCTCAAAGTATCCAATGCAGAATTTCCACCCAATCACTTGTTGAGCATCCTTAATTCCTTATATTTCCTTTACTTATACAAACTAAGACTTGTACTTCAAAAATAAATATAAATAGAAATCAAAGGAAAAACTGGATAAGATGTTTAGAGGCCTCTTGTTTTGTTGGACAATCAGGAGCAGACAATTCTAAAACAGCAGCTTTTCAAGTTTATGCTGTTTAATCAACTCCACTGGTCACAAAAAATTCCCAATCAATGATATTTAGGTACTTGTGATCATGAAATGCTCTTGAAGGACTTGCCTACTTCATCTATCCCACAGCATCTCTGAGTTCTCAATCAATGATCACATTTTACACAAATATATAATACCCCTTTTAAGATTGAGGTGGAAAGAGAAGCAAATGTCAAATATTAAAAAGGGAGGCAGAGAATGAAGAGCAGTGGTCATCCATAGAAAAGGTTAAGTGCACTACTGCACTTTTCCACTTCTAACATAGAAGCAGGTGGAGTGCAAGTAAACCTAAAAAGAAAAAGATAAAAAGCGTATTCGAAAAGCTAATGCTGGATGGCCAAAAATACATGATACCATCATTTTGAATTGAAACCACTCAAACAGTAAACTTTTCTAGTTTTTGCTCACTTTTTCAGCCTGATGTAGAAATCCTTAGAATATCAATTTCTGCAAGCTCATTTGACGACTTGTAGTTAATGTATCTGCAACTTATGCATTGTAACTAAAGTTACCAATTCAACATTCAACCCAGGTGTATCAGTGGAATTGAAAAAGATTAGAATAGAATCTTGCAAAACAAGATTTCAAAATTCATCCCTTCATCAAATTATACAAGACCCAAAATAGAGTTTTCAATTTGGTCCAAACACAGTTGGACAACAGAAGAATCTGCCTTGAGCGTTCACCCTATTGCTTTTGTCATGGATGAATTGGCATTGCACATCCTGACCAGCAGCATTAATAATTTCAGCAGAAAAAAAAAACCACCACAAAATTTTTCTATCCAATGGCATGCAAGGAAAAACCGAAGAGTCACATAAGAATCCAGGTCTCTGGAGTGTACTGTGGCAAGAAATGGAAACAACAACCTGTTTGATTATAGTAGCAGCTGAAAACGAGGGAAGGCAGGGCCTTGTATTGTATCTGGTGATCTGGAATCAGAAAGAAAAGTAGAGCTTTTCACAAATTATCCAAAATTTCCAACTTAAAGGGCCCAATTTTTGTCCAAAATAAGGCTTGGCCCATAAGCCCTTCCCACAGAATTTCCAGCTTTGTTCTAAGCCATGATAATGTTCCACTGCCTACAAAATTCAATCCTTCTGTTTCTTTCTTTAATTAAGAGTATGAGAATCGGAGAGTTGAATTCAGAATCAACTGTGACACGACGGCCTACTCAGACTTGTCCATTATAATTAATGCCATTCTCACTGCTTTTAAACGGAATTTTGCATCTTTCAAAATCCATCATATATATATATATATATTTATAGTTCTGAAGCATCTTCATGCTTTGATTCATAAATTAAATTCCACTGTGCTTTTTTGCCTAATTAATCCTTTTTTCCCCATTATCCTCATAATTTAACTCGTTTTTATATCATTCCTCATTCCATCTTTTAGAAAACCAGTTAGCTAAGCTACCCATATTCCCAACCTCTTCTCCATGTTCCTCGTGTTGCCACCAATAATTAATCACAATTGTTTATATATAATTAAGTTTAAAACTTATTAATTAGCTTATCAGTTAAAAAGTGTTTGTTTTCTAACATTAAAAAAAATAGGTATATATACTACACTGGATATTAAATTTAATTAATAAAAATATTTTAATATTATGAATAATATAACTTTAAAAATATCATGATATATAAACAAACTTAATTCTTAAGGGAAAATAAAGT
The DNA here is from genome assembly GCF_001659605.2 of Manihot esculenta. Lineage (NCBI taxonomy): Eukaryota > Viridiplantae > Streptophyta > Magnoliopsida > Malpighiales > Euphorbiaceae > Manihot > Manihot esculenta. The sequence continues at coordinate 4,807,970 of NC_035162.2, read as the reverse complement.
CCTTATTTCAATGTAAGTTATTAAAAAATATATTTTTTATTTAGTGGTTTAAACATGATATTAATATTATAAGACATAAAATCATTAAAAAAATTAATTTTATGAAATTGTACTGCCATTAATTAATTTGTACAAAAAAAAAGCTGGAGGTGATTAACAGTTTAGCCTTCTTTCTAATACTTAACACTCAAGTAAGTAAAAAAATAAATGAGTGTAATAAAATGTTTATAAAAATTATGTATTTTTATTTTTATATTTATTTTTTACAATAAAAAAATAGAATTAATTATTAAATTTTATAAAATTTTGATAATATCGGCTCGTAAATACATAATCCTGCTATAGATGTAATAAAATATACTAAATTGATTTTTTTAACTGCTTTTTATAAAATTTAGCCGTGTAATTAAGAAAATAAATTTTGACAAAAAATTTAAACCTATAATATTTAAGTTTTCTTTTCCACGAGTAAAACTATATATCATTTCATTAAATTTTTATTATTCCATTTTTTTTATCAGCTCATCACTTACTTTAAATAATTATTATTTTATATTAATTATATAAATTTATTTTTATCCATTATATTAAAAAAATAATTTTTAAATTAAAAAATAATTTAATCCTTTTAATTTGTTTGTTAAAAGCGCTTTATGCATGTATTGTAGCAAGTAATTTTCAGAGCATTTGTTAATAAAAATTAATATTCATGTGAAAGAGAAAAATTAATTTTAGTCAATTTTTTTACTGATACATATATAATTCTCCCATAGCCACATGCTATGATTGAATTTTGGATTTTTCAATCGATTAATTATAAGGCTAATTCATAAATATATTGAATGTATATATTTAATTATAATTTTCATTATATTTATTTATTTATTTTTATCTTGAATTAATTTTTAGATTTGGAAATAAATAAATAATGTTTCAATTCCTAAGCGTGTTTGAGCGAGAGGCAGCAGGGACAAGTAAAGGAAAACGTGTGGCTAAGGGATTCCTACAAATTAATGAATTTATATCCATGGAAAGTGTGAATTCAATAAATATTAAAATCAATTTAATTTATTTTACAAAAATTATTTATTTAAATTTTAAAAATATTTCAATTTATCATAAATCGAATTAAGATAAATATTTTTATTATATTCATTTTATTTTTATTTTCTTGCAAATTGGTTGCTTCATCATTATATTAATTATTATAATTTAATATTAAATATAAATATTATTAAATAGACACGATTGTGATAATGTTGTTATAAATCTTAGATATTACAATTTCATCACATTTCTTTTGAAAAACAATTTTATCACATTTAATTAATTAAAATACTAAAATAAAGAAAGAAATTAATTAGTATTTAATATATAGTCTAGATTCAGATAATATTTACACATGAACTTAAATGAAATTGTTATATATGGTATAGCAATAGCTACTTATTAGACAAACTTCCACGCAATATTGTCTTATAATACAAAAAACGTTTCGTAATTTTGTTAGAGGTGAGGAAAAAATTTAAAAGATATATAATAAAAAATTCTATTGCACTCACATATTTAATCTGGCGATAGTAAGTATATCTGATTAAATTTAATAGATCTCAACTTCTACTTTATCAATTTTCTAATCTCCATTTCAAAAAAAATATATATATTTATGGAAGATATTTTTTTAAAAATATTTTTTATATTTTTTAATATTTAGAGTATGTAAAAAATTTAATTAATAAAAAAATAATTTTTTAAATAATTTTAAAAAATAACTTCATGATCTTATGAGAAGAGAAATTATTTTTTATATTTTGAAGTTCTCGTTAAAAATTTTATATATAAATTTGTTAATATATTTTATTTTTTAAATGAAAATTACATAATAAAAAATAAATTATTTTAATGAAAAATATTTTTCATATTTTCATGTTGTTAAAGAACTTTATATATAAATTTATTAATATATTTTATATTTTAAATTATAATTAAACAATATAAAATAAATTATCTTAAGTTCTATTTATTTTATAAAAGAAATTTTTTTTTAAATTTTTTTCATATGTTTTAGTGTTTGGACCAACTAAAAAAATTTATTCAATAGAAAATAATTTTTAATTAATTAAAAAAATAAATTAGTTTAAGAAAAATTATTTAAAAAAAAAGTTTTAACATTTTTTTAAGACCATTATATATAAATTTTTTAATAAATTTTATTTTTTAAATTAAAATTATAAATAAAAAATAAATTACATTAGTGAAAAATATTCTCCACAGAAAATATTTTTTATATAAAATATTTTTTACAGAAAATACTTTTTAGATATAAATTATTTTTCGTAAATCAAAGGAGTCTTAAGGAAAGATATTTTTTATATTTTTATTAAAAAATATTTTTTTACAGAAATGCTAAGTTATTTTCTGCACAGAAAATATTTTTAAAATATAAGTATTTTTTTTGCAAACAAACAAACGTTAATTCTAAAAAGTTTTAATTTTTCTAAAAGGACTTGAAAAATAGTGATCTATGAAAGAGTCTTTCTAAGGATATAAAAGTCATATTTTTACAAATTAAAAAAATAACATAAATTTACAATTTTTTCTATTAAGTAAAATCGAGAATTTGCTTGTATAAATAATAAATATTTATTAAAAATATTTTATTTTTTAATATATTCGAACTCATATAAATAAAATAATACATCTGGTTGTAAGTTTTAGAGAAGGGTTTTTTGATTTTTTTTTATTATCAAATATTAGTGAGACATTAATTAATTCCTTTTTGTTTTTTTTTTTTCTTTTGAAAGATTAGTAGGCCATTAATTACGTAAATTCATTGTCATAATACAATTAACATAGTACAGATATTTTTAGAATAGTTATAGTAATAAAATTTAATTTACATTAATTAAATTACATTTTTATAAATAATTTAAATATATAAGAATATTTTTTTATTTATACTATATATATTATAAATTAATTTAACAATCAATCGAATTAATATATACTTGTTTGATAATTAATGTGAAAATAGTTTCGAAATAGAAAAAGAAAAATTGTCAAGGAAAAAGGGAGGGTAATTTTGGCTCCCACTCAACTACACACGAAACTTCCATGGAAATCAATGGGCAAGGGCCCCTTTGTATAAGTAGAGTCCAAGAAACAACAATCATCTTCATCACCATCACCATCCTATTTCTTGGATAAAAACAATGGAAATCCAGGCACTGTAGAAACCTCAGCTTACTTCTATAAATATTACAAGAAAGAAAGAAAGAGAAAGAAAAGAGATTTTGAGAGAGAAATTAAAGATCGATATGAGGCCTGCAGCTGCAAGCAACTCTACTACTAGTGGTGGTGCAGATGGCGGCGAATTCCAGCACTGGAACTCTCCACTCCCTTACCTCTTTGCTGGGCTAGCTCTGCTGTTAGGACTCATCGCCATGGCATTGCTTATTCTAGCTTGCTCTTACAAAACATCACCATCCGATTCACTTCCTGATCATGAGGCTCAAGAAAAATCTCATAACAAGCAAGTCACGTTTCAACCCTTGGAGATGGAGCCCAAGATTGTTGTCGTCATGGCTGGTGATCATAACCCTACTTACTTGGCTAAGCCGGTGGCTCGCACCTGTTAAAACTTAGATCCATCATCCATCTTTTAGGCTTCTGCCACGTACTTTGCATATAGTTCTTTGTTTTTTACTACTTTTTAATGAGATTTATTAGGCTTTTGTGTTGTTGTTCTTGGAATTTTCGGCTACATATATGTAAATTGATGAGAACTTAATCAAGGATCGATGTTGTTAATTAATTTTCTCTAGCATATGTTATTTCAAATCTCCGATATGCATGACTTGCTTGAAAGAATTCAATCATGTTTAAGGGAAATTGAACAAGATTAATTACTAGTACAATGTTTTAGATAACCTGTAAGAACTTATCTTACGATAAAAACTTCATTCTTCATTAATTATGAGTGTGCATATTTGTTTGAAAAAGAAAAAGAGACGATAGGCTGAGAAATTTCTGCTGGGTGACATGAAAATCTTTTATGGTTGATAAATCACAGTCAGTTACATATACGTATGATTTGTATTGCTACAGCAAGTTTCGAGTTTTCACATTCTGATCATCTAACAATTATAGTGTTAGGCTTATCAGATCATCATGCATTCCATCATAATCTTCACATCAATTCAAGAGAGAAATATATATATTATTAAAATTGTTTTAATTATAATTTTATTTTTTAATATGTTTAATTAGCGGCATGACATGTTCAAATTTATAGCAATGTTTGAATGCCATTTTAATACGATATACGTTAATCCATATATATTATTAGATAGTTTTCTGATAACTAATAAATCTACGAGTAGATGAAATATAATACATGGTCGAAATACGATATATGTTCTATATAAAATTACGGAATAGCATATGTATCTATATTAAGTGAATAATATTAATAAGTTTAATAAATAAGGTGAATAATAGTGTAAAATTAAAATGTTTAAAATGTTAAAAGTTAAAAGGTTGAAAAGTTGAAGAAGAAGCTACGAGAAGTTGAAGAAAAAATGGAAGTTTTGTTTTCAACGGTGGTTAGATTTTATATTTCTGTCCATATTTGACGCGTTAATAAATATTTTTTTTTATGAAGAGTTTATTAATAATAAACAGTTAATTTATTTAATATTTATTTATCTGATTAAAATCATATCTTTTCTTAAGACATGTTAAATTAGAGTAATTGAGGGCATTACAATTTAAACTTATAAAGTGTCTTGATATAATAATACAGGTCTGATTATTGCAGTATTATTGATTAATCGCCCTCCATTTTTACAGTAAGGCGTCTCATGATTTTAATTTATTGAAAATTGGAAAGAAATCAGCATTATTATTAAAAGAAAAAGGTAGAAATTAATACTGAAGTGGGGGTGTTGGAGAAAAACCAAATTAAACATAAACTAAGCTGACTTAGTTACCCTAGACCCATGATTAGGTCTTCAAATTTATCCAAAATAGTCATCAAACGGGTCTTCCAAGCTTGTCATTAGCCAACTATCTTTGACACAAGTGAGAAACCGCCGTATTAGGTTAAAAAATTAGGTGTTATAATTAGTTGGGGTAGGTTAATTTTGCAATTTTAAATAAATTTTAATAAATCATCTTATCTTCTTCCCTTAAAAAAAAAATTACAGTAATTTTTTCTTTTTTTTCTTTTTTTTTTTTTAAAGTGAGTTTGAAAGTAATTCCTTGTTTTTAATAATACGTATTGGGAGACAGAAATCATTAGAGGGTTAAGTGTGAAATTGACAAAGAAGTAAGTAAAAAAGCTGTGTTGATGAGTGTAGATAAGTGCATTTTGCATCATCAATGATACCAACTTCCACTAATTTTTTTTTTCTTTGGGGGGGGGGGGGGGCTCTTAGAGAAGTTGATTGAGATTGATCCTCTTAGTTGCCTATAAGCCCACAGCATCAGAGGTGTACATGCACGAGAATGAAGAATCTGAGTAGGAGCATAGTCCATAGAAAGTAGCTAGTCTAAATTTAATTAGGCAGATGGGTAAGTGATTGAGTAGTGCAAATGGTATCTTTAATTTTTATTTTCTTTTGCTTTATTTATGCTCCTTATTCTGTGTTTTTAATTTAATTTCTTTTCAGATTAAGAATCATGCTAATATTTAAAATTTAAAATAAGATTCTTATATATATATATATATACACACACCCCATTATTCCTCAACGTTCATTAAATTATATATAATAATTATACTTTATTCCAATAAAAAGAATAAAAAATAATTTTAAAATTAATTTTAGTAAGTCCGTCTTAGTTTCAAAATAGTCTTTTTTTTTTTTTAGAAAAAATAAGTCTTTGTCTAAAAACACTAAAAACAATAAAATAATTTTTTGCCTGAAAATAGATTTAATCATATAACTACAATATTATCCGATAAAAAATCACAATATTAAATAAACAATAAAATAATAATAATAATAATAATTATACTTTTCCGAAGCAACCGGTTCCCGCCCGTCCCAGCCTTCTTCCATCGACGTAAGAGAAACAACCCGAAACACCTCTCCTTTCCGACCGTCTCCGGCAACATTTGCCACCTGAAAACTCCTCCCATCAACAACAACCTTTTACTGAAGATTTCACCGCAAACCGAGAGAAGGTGTTCCGTTTTTAGAACAGATCTCGGCATCTCATCAACTCCAACTGCACCTAAACATGGATGCGGGAAAGGATGAGGAAGTAGAAAAGGATGAGCTTGCTGAATCATTGAACGATATCTTCACCAATGTGTCCACCATGGTAAAAGCTGAACTTGAGGTATCAGTTTCAAACCCAGAAACCTAATCTTTCTATAGTCGCTTACTTTTCTTCCAAATTGATTATATTTGAATTTGTATATTTGTTCTTCATGGTTTTAGGGCACTAATCATCAGATGGAACTTTTGGAGAAAATGAATCAAAGAGTGGCTGAAGAGTACAAAGTTTTTGGGGATGTGGCTTCTGGATTGAGGATTTTTGTGGAGTATTTGAAATCAAAAAGTGGTAATTTTGATGAATATGTTCAGCAAATTGATGCAATAGAGCGGCAAGTGACTGAATTTGAGGCTGTAATTTCAGTACTTGATAAATACGTTTCCTTGTTAGAGTTTAAAGTGCAATCTGTATACCTTCATGAATGAAAGTTTCTTTTGAATTCTTGTGCAACATAGATACTTTCTGTGCATAGGATCAGATATTGAGAATGGTTTATGGAAGGTATTGCTGTTTCCCTGGAAATTTGGTTGTTTAGTTCCAATGTTCTATTTGATTGTGGGAATTTCTATTCTGTACTCATTCTTCTTTAATAAAAATTTGATCTTGATACTCTAATTGAAGATTGATTTTGATATCCTTCCAGGGTAGTTGTTCATAAAGATCAATTATAAACCTTATTCAATAATTGTATGAAATGCTTTAAAAAGAGTGTATGCTAGCTTTAATCTAGTTGAGATTGAGGTTGAGTGTGGGCAATCACTAATATAAAGTGATGTACTGGCTTGCCAAAGACAGCATACCAGAGAGATAAAGGGCTTCAATTTCCATCCTTTGGTTCCTTGTTTCAGTTGTCCAAAGAAAATGTTGTTCTCTGTAACGTTTCTCATCTCTAAGGAAATTTCGAGAATGGTTCATATTTTCTTGACCTCATGACTGGCTTTGTCTCTTTCATAATTTTTCCATCCTTAAACAAAGTTTTTTTTTTTTGTATACTGAAGTAATGTCTTCATCATGAAAATGATTTTTCTTTTCTTTTGTAACTCATTAGATGGAGTTACAAATGAAAAATAGTTCTTTCCTTTTTCGTAAAGAAATCTCGAGAATTTATTGCTTATGTTTTAACAGTATTGACATTCCCTGGAAAAGAACAAATCGTGTTTCGTAAATGTGAATCTGAGCCATAAGAATTTCAAGAAGTTTCCTAGTCAGAGCAGAAATGTCGTTTCGGGATGGATAACAGATCTGGCAGCAAGAACCCAGACTTTGATATGTTATGCTATCTTATTCTTGCGTCAGAAATGGTTTCACACTACACTTGACATTGTTTAATGCTTGGAGGACGCGGCGGCCTGAAAAGGCAAGCAAGAAGCAGCTAGTACTAGGGAAAAAACAAAGTGTCCTCTTTGAGTAAGATAAATATTCTACGCGGCCACAACCAGTGGAGCCCAAGAAAGAACCATCTCTTTCTTTTCTTATTTCTATAATGCCAATGGCTTCTTGGTAACTGCAAAAAGCCAATTCTTCTTTTTTCCTTTGTTCTAATCCGAGCACTATGCAACTTTACCTTTATTTACCCCTGTTTAAAATAAAGATTCCAAGGATTTTATAATAATTTAATTAAATTCTTTATTGAAAACGAAAGAGTTTATTTATTTTTTAATTTATAAAATTTTCATTTAAAAAAAATTCACATATGGTTTTATTAGAATTTAATTTTTTTTTTTTTTCAAAATAAATCATGACAACAGAACCGAAGGTTAGTGCTATAAAGACCCACACACTAGACAACTATCATCTCATTGCACTTAGCAAAAGAGAGATAGAGCGAGAGCGGAATGAGGCCTACAAGCAACTCCACAGCAAGTTGTGGTGGTGTTGGATTCTGGCACTGGAACTCTCCCATGCCTTTCCTCTTTGGTGGGCTGGCACTCGTGTTGGGACTCATCACTGTTGCCTTGATAATCCTCGCCTGCTCCTACAGGAGGTCTTTGTCCAATTCAGCAACACAGGCTCATGATGAAGAGAAACCAGTCAAGCAAGTAGAAGACTCTGAGCCAAAGATTGTAGTGATCATGGCTGGTGATGAGAATCCTAAATACTTGGCTAAGCCGAAGCCTATCTCTTGCAATTGCTACAATGAAGAACGAGTTTAAGTTCTACGCAGTCTCAAGACACCCTTCTCTTTCTTTTTTTTTTTGTTTTTTTTCTTTTCTCGCATCAATTTTGAGTTGCTGGCGGAAAATGTAAAGTGATGAGTGTGACGAGGATGATATTTTCAGGATGCATATATATATAAATATATTTCAGGATTTTTGTACCAAATCACGCGATGGATTCAATTTCAATCTTCTCAATATCAGATCTCTCTCTTCTTTTCACTTTTATAAACATCAAGAATCACTCAACTAAACTTATGAAACCAAGAGATTCGTTTTAGGACCATGTTCAAATTGTTCACAGGGAACTTTGTCGGCTTGTGCAAATGCCGCAGAAAGACATTGCAGAGATCAGAATGACAAAAATTTCTGTCGGATGATGTAAGGAGACCTTTTCAGGTCAGGATCAGCTGGCCATCAATCAGAGCTATGTTTAAATTCCAGAATATTCAAGGTTTTACCCATTGGGAAACCATGGTGAAATGGGCAGCTACTAGATCACAGGAAAATTCACGTTTCAGTCATGAAATACCAGTAAGAATTTTCCTTATTCATGTAATAGTTCTTTTAAAAATATTTCACAACATTAATGATATTTTAGTTTTATATGCGAATTTCAGTGAAAAATCACATTTACATCACATAAAATCAAGTAATGTAAGTATATATAGAGTTATGGGGCATGTTCCAGATGCATTATCTATAAGAAATGGGGCAGCTTCTTTGCCCATTCATCCCTGAATCAACGTTGCAAAATTAGCTGATGCAAAACGTGGTCAATGATTTAATTAAGGAAAAGAGAGCCTCAGATTTAGTGGCTATCTTTTTGTATTGGATTAGGTTCAGAAGACGTGGCGGCTCGGAGATGCAATTAACATACTAATAATAATGGAAGCAGCAGAGTCAGAGAAAATTAATGAAAGAAACCAATACAAGTTAAAACAAGTGCATTCCACATCATCCTAATATTTGATTTGATTTGATTTCTCAGTATTTGGTTGTTGATGGCAATCGGACACTACTTGGTCGTGTTTCTCAATTGGTGCGGTTTCAAGTTGCGGCCTTTGTCGGCAGCCCCACCCAACATGATCCAATTTACCGCCGCTGTTTTCCTTCCAATAACAGCACCTATACATAGATATAATTCCAATGACTAATTTAATTTTAACTTTAATTTATTTTTGTTTTTAGATTAACAATTTTTATTTGAATAAAATTTCATATTTCTTAGTCTCTAGTTGACGGAGTGGAATGCAAAAATTAAAGAGTTGTGAAAAATAAGATTCATAAGGCTATTTGATGCATTTAATTTGCAGAGATAACAAGGTTGGACTTGTGAGTGGGAGACATGTATGGATCTTCTACAGGTTTTTCTTTGGTGAAATCATATCTGTCATGATCTCTAAAGTAAGAGCTCATATTCACCATGCATAAACAAGTAATTGCCATTCAGCATGTGATGATCTGAGATCCAGAAAAAAAGGGGTTTACAATAGTTAGGTAAGCTTAGTCTGAGGATAAGGTGCTTCTCTCCCTTTATCCTTTTCCTTTTTGTCTGCTAGTAACGCATAACGGCCTTGCTATTATTGGACCATCTGCCTCTGCTATACGGATTCGTACGTACAGGAATGGCAGTCGCCTGCTCCATGCTAAACGGCTATTTAATTCCCTCCCTAGCACGCGTGTAAGCAATTTTGCTGGGTGTACGGGCCGGTTATCCCTCATCACACTGGACCTCCAAACTGAGATGTGTGTGAGAAGAATGAGGCCCACGGGAGGACCGACCTCGAGGCCGGGTAGTCCAGGCCGACTTGTTGAAGACGCCTTTCAACCCTTGGATTAAGTTTGCGATCATGGGCTGGGCCTTATATCGAGATGGTGAAGTCCAGCGGTCATCAATTGCCCCTTTACATTCTCATCAGTTATTTCATGAATGATGAGGGGGTAAACATCGAGAATAATTATTACTGCGAGGCCCAAGGATAGTTTCCCTTTGTAACGACCCGGAAACCGATATCCCTCTGTAACGGCCCGAACCTCTACCGGCGCTAGGATCCAGATCGGCTTAAAGCCGCCGGGACCAGTAGCAAGCCAAACATACCTCCTATCACTTGGTCAAATCCCATACATGATCAAAACATTAATATAAATACTTAAACATCTGATACAAACACCGAGCTTGACCTGTATGCAACATCACTGTAGCCATAAAAGAACCCCCCTACTAGAGCTCTCATCAAAACTCTAGCTGGGTCAACATAACATACATCAAGCTGGGATTACATCCAAAAAACTAGAACCTAACCTGTGCATGCATCAAACCACAAACATAAGACCTCCACTAGGGTCCTCATCAAAATACCATAGCGTGGTAAACAATACATGCCACCAGTTTGGTTCAAACTCAACTCAACATCTGACATAACATACATCATGTACTAAACAGGGACTAACCAAGTCTTAGGGCCAAGCACAGTACTAATCCATAAACATAACTCTACTATACGTTACATTACATTATATTATCTTATAATTCATTATATCGATTTACAATACATGTCCACACTAACATACTAAGCTATTACAAAGCCACAACCTTAACTCTTGAGACTTCCCAATCTTCCTCAGACCTGCAAACCTGGGGTTAGGGGAAAGGGGTGAGCTAAAAAGTCCAGTGAGTAGAAGCAATAAAACAGTTCATTAATTATATGCTTTTATGAAATGCGTCACAGCACAAACATTTCACATAACGGATGGACATGACCACCAAAACTCCCTCTGTCTGTAACATAACATGGTGCCCGGCCCTTTGGGCTCCTCAGGACTTCATTATGCCCGGCCCTTCGGGCTCCTCAGGACTTCATTATGCCCGGCCCTCGGTGGGGCTCCTCAGGACTTCATTAACATAACATATATAGGGCTATTGGGGTCGCCTTGGTCCATCCACATCAACAGAAAATAATGCAATGCGTCATATTCGTGTAACTAGTGCAATCAACCTATTACATATAATCATGATGCATGAACATGCTTTAGGCATTTGATTTCGTAAAATAAAAGATTAAGTTTTAGTTCTACTCGCCTCGGCAGACGCTGGACTGACTCTGCAACAGCTAACACTGATGGCCTCCTCGGTCCCTCGGGTCCAATCCTACACAGGTGGACTCGAATGAGGTGCCAAACACACTCTAAACACCTCATAAACAACTACCCAAAAACCCCCCTCAAACATCCTCAAAACATGCATAGAAAACAACCATGAAAGGGCTGGACAGGGCACTTTCGGCGGCCGAAGGTCCCTTCCAGAGCCGAAAGCCATGCAGGTTCGGGGGCACTTTCGGCGGCCGAACCCTCTCTCCAGATCCGAAAGTCAGGCACTTTCGGCGGCCGAACATTACCTTCGGCGGCCGAAAGTCTGCTCCAGATCCGAAACACAACTTTCGGAGGCAAGGTTAGGCGGCCAATCCATGCATCCATAGGCAGGTTCGACAGCCGAAACCACCTTCGGCGGCCGAACTTGAGTTCATCCAGAACTCAGCCCTTAATGCACACAAGCCTCCAAACCTTCCAAACACCCCAAACAAGCATCCAACCTCTTAAAAACATGCATAAACCCTTAATCATGCACAAAGGAGCTTAAACAAGCTTAAACTCCAACAAAGAACATCATAAAGCATACATAAATAGCTTATGACCCATATAAGCCAAAACCATCAAAACTACTCAAAACCTTACTTGCTCTCTCCCAATCATGCATACACTCTCCCACATGCATAAAGGAGCATAAACTAACATAAACTCCTCAACACAAATATCACATAACATACATTGGGTATAAAACCCACATAAACCTAAACATGCATATCTACCCATACTCAACCATCAAAACATCTTTAAACTTACTTAAAACTCCATTAAAACATGAGGAAAGCAAGGATCTACACTTACCTCTTGAAGATCGAGGGGTGGTGCGATCCCTAACTCGGAGGTGTGGAGGATCCAAGCTCCAAAAGCCTCCAAGCTCCCAAAACTCCTATTTAAGCTTCAAAACTTCAAGACAAGGGTAGAACTCATGAAAACTTGAGGGATGGGTAGAGAAAGCATGAAAACGACCAAAGGAGTGTGTAAACTCACCTGAGCTCGAGAATGGGGAGAAAACTCGCCCATTTCCGATCTGAGGGCTCTTTATAGGTGGCCTAGTCAAAGACCTTCGGCAGCCTAACGTGCCCCCTAAACTCATGCATGTTCGGCGGCCGAACTTGAGGTTCGGCAGCCGAACCTTGGTTCGTTCAAACAAAGCTTTCAGAGGCCAAAAGCGCTCCCAAAACCTTCCCATGTTCGGCGGCCGAACTTCACTTTCGGAGGCCGAACCTGGCAAACGCCTCCTTGATCTTTTCTTTTCAAAACTCAATTCTTTTCCATTTAAAACCATAAAATCATGTGAAATCGTTTTAGAAAACACATTTTACCCCTCTAGAAGCCTCTTGCATCTTCAGAATTTCAGATTCTAACGAAGATTCTGCCGGAAGGTAGAGATTCCGATGCCGGAATCTAGCCGGGTATTACACCCTTAAAACGTCTCCTCTTCACATTACTGTTTCAAATTTCAAATTCTCTCAGTTTTTCAAAACTCTCACTCTTCTCTGCTCTCTGCGCGTATTGCTAGCTCCGTCCTTCTGCCCCGCCGTTTTCAAAGTACGCTCTTCATTCCTCCATGGATAGCCCAAAACTCTCTGATGTCATTAACCTAGAGTCCAGTATTACTCCTTCCACTCTAAAAATTTTTTTTTCTTGGTAGTATTTGGATACCCCTCTTTTTCATATCCGAGCCCCCTATCGGAATGAGAGGATCGTCCTTCCCGATCCTCCTGGGTCTCTCTGTTGCAGGGTTCTGCTGAGACCTTTCTCCCTCCGATTTTTTCACAAAATTCCTGAGATGCCCCCTTTTTATTAGCCTCTCGATTTCGCTGATCAGCTGGTAGCAATTATTGGTATCATGGCCATGTGTACGATGGTACTGACAGTATTTGTCAGGATCTCTCTGGTTTGCTTCGGCCCTCATGGGCTTCGGCCATTAAAGGAATTTGTTGTTTTGGACTGCCATGAGCACTTCGGCTCTGGAGGCGTTGAGTGGGGTTAGGGTCTCTGGAACTCGCGGAATGGTCTTTATTTTGGAACCCGAGGGGGGAATTGTAACGACCCCAAAATGGACCGTCACCGGCGCTAGGATTCAGGTCGGCTTAAGGCCGCCAGAACCCGTAGCAAGCCTGCTATACTCTCTGTGTACCTGTAAATCTCATACATGATCATACTTTTTATGTGAAAATAAAAAAACTCTTTTCCTGATCCATGGCTTAACCTGTGCATGCACTATCTCTATCTGTATCCCTGACTAGAGCTGGCTCTAGATGGGTTATCTCATACCTGTTAAGCCTGGTTTTTCACATACTCAGCAAAATAATTACATAAACAGATCATGTACAAAAATCAAAGATTTACAACACAACTATGTCAAGCACAATTCTAACTGTAAACACAATTAACACATCTCTTTAATATTACATGTCCACTCTAAGCTATTACAAGTTTCTTCTCTTATTTCTGAACTCTTCTGACCTTCCCCTGTACACTGTACACTGAAATCCTGCAAGACTAGGATTAAGGGAGTGGGATGAGCTCTATAGCCCAGTGAGTAGAATAACAAAATCTGTCTTAAAATATGATCTCATGGAATGCGTCATAACACAGACAAGCCACATCAAGAGTAAACCTGTCACCACATAGCCTCAGTAACTTCCGTGCCAGGGCGGAGAATCGAGCACCTGGTCTTCCTGTCATATATGTATATGTGTATAACACCTCTGTACTTACCATTGCCAGGGCGTAGTCAAAGGCTCCTGGTCTTTACTATACCTGCCAGGGCGTAGTCAAAGGCTCCTGGTCTTTACTCAGAGACTATTGGATCATTCAGCATTTACTCACACCAACAATTACCAATGCAATGCAACATATTCGTGAATACTAATGCAGTCAACCTATTTGCATAATCATGATGCATGAGATATGCTAAAACATTCCATTGTTTCATTAAAAGTACTACGTTTAGTTCCACTCACCTCTGGCTCTGGACTGACTTTGCAGGATCAGTAAACTCTGGAGCAGTACTCACTGTTGCTCTCTCTGGTTCCTCTGGTCTGTATAAACACATAAAGACTCAAATGAGGGACCAAACTATCTTAAGAATAACTCTATTAACTACCCAAGAAATCCCTTAATCTTACTCTAAAACTTATGCAAAACATGCAAAAGAAAAGCTAGACAGAACACTTTCGGCGGCAGGTTCGGCGGCCGAATGTCCTCTCCAGAGACGAAACTCAAGCTCCTTCGGCGGCCGAAACTCAATCTTCGGCGGCCGAACCCTTTCGGGGCAAGTTTCGGGGGCCAAAACACACGCCAGAGACGAAAGTCTCTTCCTTCAGCGGCACCTTCGGCGGCCGAATCCCCCAAACAGAGCCGAACATGCAAAAACACTCAGGGGCAAGCTGTGGCAACCAAGCCACCATGCAGGAGGTTCGGCGGCCGAATGAACCTTCGGCTGCCGAACCTGAGTTCATCCAGAACTCAGCTTCAACGGCAACCATCTCCTCCTTCCCTTCAACACTTTCTAACATGCATCCTTCACGTATTCAACACACATATACGCAAGTATATGTTCACAGGGGTCCAACACTAGCTAATAACCCCAAACAACAAAACAAACATAACACATCAACATGTATACATACATAAATCATCAAAAACTACCATGAATAACCTAAGCATGCTTCTCCTTCCTTTAACCCTTCAGAAAACATATAAACAGGGTCTAAAACTGCCCTTACCTCTGGAAACAGGAAGATACACACACTGAACAAAGGAAAAACAGATCAACCTCTCTTCAAACTCTCAAAATCTCAAAAGCGTAACTTTGGTTTCTCTCAACTCTCAACACCTTTGCAAGCACCTCAAACTGCTGTAAGAACAACCAAAAACATGTACAGATGAGTCATAAGAGACGTGGCCATTCCATGGCAAGAATCTGAGGCCAACACTTGTCAAAACAAAACATGACTCAGCTCACTAGCCAACTCAGCTTCGGCTGCCCAATCGCATGCGAAACCATGCAACATTCGGGGGCCGAACTTGAATTTCGGAAGCCGAACATTGGGCACTTTCGGCGGCCGAACTTTACCTTCGGCGGCCGAACTTGGCTCTTCTGCCTTAGTTCATTTCAACTCAAAATGCACTTCCATTGACCTTAAAAAACATCAACACACACATCACAACACTAGGAACACATAAATCCTACCCTTTCATAGACTTCCGACACCCCGGATTCCACCGGACTACAGGAACTCCGGTGCCGGATTCTAACCGGGTATTACATTCTCCCCCCCTTAAGAACATTCGTCCTCGGATGTTCCTAAACACAAACAAGTAAAACAACAAAAGGAGGAAAATAACCTCAAAATAGATATGGATACTGCAGGAGCATAGACTCCCGCGTCTCCCAAGTACACTCTTCCAGGTTATGGTGGTTCCATAAAACTTTCACCATCGGAATCTCCTTGTTCCTTAGCTGTCTGATCTGCGTGTCCAGAATCCGTACTGGCTGCTCTATATAGGTGAGATCCGTATGAATCTCCACCTCAGGCTCACTCAGAACCTGATTCGGATCTGACACAAACTGTCGTAGCATAGAAACATGAAATACCGGGTGAATTCTTTCCATAGAAGCAGGTAAATCCAGCTTATACGACACATTTCCGATCCTCTGCAACACCTCAAAGGGTCCAATGTACCGTGGAGCCAATTTACCCTTCTTTCCAAAACGAACCACTCCTTTCATTGGAGACACTTTCAGCAATACCCAATTACCCTCTTGAAACTCTAACTGTTTTCTACGAACGTCTGCATAACTTTTCTGTCTACTCTGAGCTGTTCTGATTCTCTCTCTGATCATGGGCACCATTCTACTGGTAATGTCTACTAACTCTGGCCCTGCAAGAGCCTTCTCTCCTACCTCTTCCCAGCAAACAGGGGATCTGCACTTCCTCCCATACAATGCTTCATAAGGAGCCATCCCAATGCTAGCATGATGACTGTTATTGTAGGCAAACTCCACCAAAGGTAGATGCTGCCTCCAAGAACCGCCAAAGTCTAACACACATAGTCGAAGCATATCCTCTATGGTCTGGATGGTCCTTTCTGACTGTCCATCAGTCTGTGGGTGGAAAGCAGTACTAAACTCCAATCTCGTGCCCATCGCACTTTGCAGACTCCGCCAAAAGCGGGAGGTAAACTGAGGTCCTCTGTCTGAAACTATAGACACTGGAACTCCATGTAATCTCACTATCTCATCCAGATAGACCTGTGCCAACTTATCCACAGAATAGTTACTCCTAACTGGAAGAAAATGAGCAGATTTCGTGAGTCTGTCCACAATCACCCATATCGAGTCTATCCTGTTGGACGCTACTGGTAAACCCACTACAAAATCCATGGCTATGTTCTCCCATTTCCACTCTGGAATCGGTAATGGGTTAAGCATTCCAGCTGGTTTCTGATGCTCTAATTTCACCCTCTGACAAACCTCACAGGCTGTCACGAACTGCGCCACTTCTTTCTTCATGGCTGGCCACCAATAAACCCTTTTCAGATCCTGATACATCTTGGTGGCTCCTGGGTGAACACTATACCTCGCATTATGAGCTTCCCTCATAATGTCTTCCTTCACACTGCCCCTATCTGGTACACAAAGTCGACTCCCATAGCGAAGGATCCCTTTGCTGTCAAATCTGAACTTTGCACTATAGCCTGACTGAACAGTCCTGGCAATTTTCATCAACTCAGGGTCCTCATGCTGTCTCTGAGCTATCTGCTCCAGAAACACAGGTGTCACTCTCATCTGTGCTATCAACGCACCTGTACCAGACAACTCTAGCTGTAATCCCTCGTCAAAGAGCTTATAAAGCTCCATCACAACTGGTCTCCGCTCTGCTGCTATATGGGATAAACTGCCTAGTGACTTCCGGCTTAGGGCGTCTGCGACAACATTCGCCTTACCCGGATGATACTGGATCTTACAATCATAATCACTGAGCAATTCTACCCATCTCCGCTGCCTCAAATTCAGCTCTCTCTGACTTAAGATGTACTGTAAACTCTTGTGATCAGTGAAGATCTCGCATTTAACCCCGTAGAGGTAATGCCGCCACATCTTAAGTGCAAAGATAACTGCTGCCATCTCTAGGTCATGGGTAGGGTAATTCAACTCGTGCTTCTTCAACTGTCTAGAAGCATAAGCTATTACTCTATCACTCTGCATCAATACACAACCCAATCCCACTCGAGAGGCATCACAAAATACTGTGAACTCTTCATTACTGACAGGCAGAGCTAACACTGGTGCTGTTGTCAATCTCCTCTTGAGCTCCTCAAAGCTCTCTTCACACTGGTCTGACCAGATAAACTTCTGGTTCTTCTGAGTCAATTTGGTCATAGGAGCTGCTATCTTTGAGAAGTTCTGAACGAACCTCCTGTAGTAACCTGCCAGTCCCAAAAAACTTTTAATCTCAGTCACTGTAATGGGCCTGGGCCAGTTAGCTACAGCCTCTATCTTCTTGGGATCTACCTCAATACCCTCTGCTGATACCACATGTCCCAAGAAGGCAATGCTCCGTAACCAAAACTCACACTTCGAGAACTTGGCATATAAACCATGCTCTCTCAGTGTCTGCAGAACTATCCGCAGATGCTGGGCATGCTCCTCTGCATCTCTGGAATACACTAAGATATCATCGATAAACACAATGACAAAGTGATCCAGAAACTCACTGAATACCCTGTTCATGAGATCCATAAATGCTGCAGGGGCGTTAGTCAACCCGAACGGCATCACTAAGAACTCATAATGCCCATATCTGGTCCGGAAAGCTGTCTTAGGCACATCTGCCTCTCTGACTCTCAACTGATGATACCCAGATCTCAGATCTATTTTCGAGAAACAACCTGCTCCAGCTAGCTGGTCAAATAGATCATCAATCCGAGGTAAGGGATATCTATTCTTGGTAGTGACCTTGTTCAACTGTCTGTAGTCGATACAAAGTCGGAGGGATCCATCCTTCTTTCTGACAAAGAGCACTGGAGCACCCCAAGGTGAGGTACTAGGGCGGATGAAACCCTTATCTACCAAGTCCTGCAACTGTTCTTTCAACTCTGTTAACTCCGCTGGCGCCATCCTGTAGGGAGGAATAGAGATAGGTCTAGTACCTGGCAGTAATTCAATTTCAAACCCTATCTCCCTATCAGGTGGTAGTCCTGGCAAATCGTCTGGGAACACATCGAGAAATTCTCGGACTACTGGTACTGTGGCTGGTTCCCTCACCTGACTGTCTAGCTCTCTCACATGAGCTAGAAACCCCTGACAACCCCTCCTAAGCAAACGACGAGCCTGAAGGGCTGAAATCATACCTCTGGGTGTACCTCTCCTGTCTCCTCTGAAGACACACTCTGACCCATCCTGGTCTCTGAGACTCACTAACTTCTCTCTACAGTCCAACGTAGCACTATATGCAGATAGCCAATCCATCCCTAGAATGACATCAAAATCTGTCAAGTCTAGAACCACAAGGTCAGCTGGAAGGCATCTACCCTCTATGAATACTGGACTGAAACGACAGACTGACACTGCCACTGATGGGTCACATTTGGGTCCACTGACCCAGAGAGGATACTCTAACTCAGAATTGATCAAACCCAATCTCTCTATGGCTCTCGAAGCAATAAAGGAATGAGAAGCACCGGGGTCCATCAAAGCATACATATCTGAACACCCAATGATGAGATTACCTGACACCACTGTGTTCGACATGTTAGCCTCCTCCTGAGTCATGGTGAAAATCCGTGCTGGGGCTACAGGATTTCCACCTCGGGAACCTGCTGCTGAAGTAGAGGCTGCCCCTCTCCCTCTACCTCTGCCACTGCTCTGAGGCATGGCTGGAGCTCTTGGCTGCCTTACTGGCTGTGCTACACTGCCTGAACTCATCTGCTGGGAAGGTGCCACAAAAGTCACCTGAGGACACTCTCGGGCAATATGCCCTTCCTGTCCGCATCTAAAACAAGCTGTAGATCCCAACTGACAAGTTCCTCTGTGTGGTCTCCCACATCTCCTACATGCTGGAACAGCTGTGCCAGAGCTGGAGCCATTACCCATTCCCAGACCTGATTTGACTTTACTCCAGAACCCTTTCCTTGTTCCTCTCGCTCTATCCCATCTCTTACTGCCTGCAGAACCTGAACTAGGGGCCTTAGAACCTGAAGCCTGTGCCTTTGACTGTTTCTGAATGTTAGCACTAGCTTCCATCTTCCTGGCTGCATCCACTATCGAGTGAAAACTCTCCTTCTCAGCTGGAAGGATCAAAGAAGAATACCTAGGATGAAGTCTCATGGTATATCTCCTCGCCTTCTTCTGATCAGTATCATAGGCCTGGCCCACGTACTGAAGCAGATCCATGAACTTATCTGTGAACTCATCAACACTCATCTCATCTGTTTGTCTTAACTGTTCAAATTCAATTATTTTCATCTCCCTGGAGCTATCAGGAAAAGCCCATCCTGCAAACTCATTAGCGAACTCTCCCCACGACATACTGGTCATCCTAGGCTCTATATAGTTCTTGAACCATTCCCGAGCCTTCTTACACTTCAGTGTAAACCCTGCCATCTCAATGGCTCTACTATCATCTGCACCCAACTCATCAGTGATCATCTTTACAAATCTCAGGTACTCAAATGGATCATCTCCTGTATTGAACTTAGGAGCATCCAACTTCAGGTACTCAGTCATCTTTACCTTACCTCCAGATGAACTAGCTGGAAAAGTTTGGGCAACAGGGACTGCTGGTTCTGTTTGTGGTGGTGGAGGTGCTGGTTCATTTATTTCTGGGTGTGCTGCACTTGGATGGATAGGGGAGGGTGGATACATAGGATATGGTGGATATGATGGGTAATAGGGGGGATATGGCTCATATGGCATGTCTGTAGGATATGGGTCAAATCGAGAGTACTCCGACATACCCTCCATCGGATACTCTGGATCCTGAAACAAGGATGGATAGCCATAACCTGAGGCCTGAACGCCTCCCTCGGATTCTCCCATACCTTCATCCATAGACGGATCAGTCTCCATAGCCTCCCTCTCTTCCTCTGATCTACCTCCTCTAACTATCCCTCTTCTGCTCTCATCTACAGACCTTCTAGGGTCTATTGACGTACCTTCCCTGCTAGATCTCTGAGACCTTGCCCTTGGCAATGCAGGAGGACGAGCAGCTGGTCTCTCATTCTCTGGTGGGACTCCAGTCAATCGAGCTGATCGACGAGTTCCTCGCATCTTTACTCTAGAAACACAACATATAACATACCAATTTAGCACATAAACATCACATATCAATCATACACATACAACACGCATGGCATATCATAGCAGATAGGACTCAAGACCCTATCCTAGTGGACATGATTTCCTATTGTGCTTGACCACTTCTAACCTGTCTGAGCCCAACACTGTCTCTATAGGTCCGATCATGTGAACCTAGGGCTTTGATACCAATCTGTAACGACCCCAAAATGGACCGTCACCGGCGCTAGGATTCAGGTCGGCTTAAGGCCGCCAGAACCCGTAGCAAGCCTGCTATACTCTCTGTGTACCTGTAAATCTCATACATGATCATACTTTTTATGTGAAAATAAAAAAACTCTTTTCCTGATCCATGGCTTAACCTGTGCATGCACTATCTCTATCTGTATCCCTGACTAGAGCTGGCTCTAGATGGGTTATCTCATACCTGTTAAGCCTGGTTTTTCACATACTCAGCAAAATAATTACATAAACAGATCATGTACAAAAATCAAAGATTTACAACACAACTATGTCAAGCACAATTCTAACTGTAAACACAATTAACACATCTCTTTAATATTACATGTCCACTCTAAGCTATTACAAGTTTCTTCTCTTATTTCTGAACTCTTCTGACCTTCCCCTGTACACTGTACACTGAAATCCTGCAAGACTGGGATTAAGGGAGTGGGATGAGCTCTATAGCCCAGTGAGTAGAATAACAAAATCTGTCTTAAAATATGATCTCATGGAATGCGTCATAACACAGACAAGCCACATCAAGAGTAAACCTGTCACCACATAGCCTCAGTAACTTCCGTGCCAGGGCGGAGAATCGAGCACCTGGTCTTCCTGTCATATATGTATATGTGTATAACACCTCTGTACTTACCATTGCCAGGGCGTAGTCAAAGGCTCCTGGTCTTTACTATACCTGCCAGGGCGTAGTCAAAGGCTCCTGGTCTTTACTCAGAGACTATTGGATCATTCAGCATTTACTCACACCAACAATTACCAATGCAATGCAACATATTCGTGAATACTAATGCAGTCAACCTATTTGCATAATCATGATGCATGAGATATGCTAAAACATTCCATTGTTTCATTAAAAGTACTACGTTTAGTTCCACTCACCTCTGGCTCTGGACTGACTTTGCAGGATCAGTAAACTCTGGAGCAGTACTCACTGCTGCTCTCTCTGGTTCCTCTGGTCTGTATAAACACATAAAGACTCAAATGAGGGACCAAACTATCTTAAGAATAACTCTATTAACTACCCAAGAAATCCCTTAATCTTACTCTAAAACTTATGCAAAACATGCAAAAGAAAAGCTAGACAGAACACTTTCGGCGGCAGGTTCGGCGGCCGAATGTCCTCTCCAGAGACGAAACTCAAGCTCCTTCGGCGGCCGAAACTCAATCTTCGGCGGCCGAACCCTTTCGGGGCAAGTTTCGGGGGCCAAAACACACGCCAGAGACGAAAGTCTCTTCCTTCGGCGGCACCTTCGGCGGCCGAATCCCCCAAACAGAGCCGAACATGCAAAAACACTCAGGGGCAAGCTGTGGCAACCAAGCCACCATGCAGGAGGTTCGGCGGCCGAATGAACCTTCGGCTGCCGAACCTGAGTTCATCCAGAACTCAGCTTCAACGGCAACCATCTCCTCCTTCCCTTCAACACTTTCTAACATGCATCCTTCACGTATTCAACACACATATACGCAAGTATATGTTCACAGGGGTCCAACACTAGCTAATAACCCCAAACAACAAAACAAACATAACACATCAACATGTATACATACATAAATCATAAAAAAACTACCATGAATAACCTAAGCATGCTTCTCCTTCCTTTAACCCTTCAGAAAACATATAAACAGGGTCTAAAACTGCCCTTACCTCTGGAAACAGGAAGATACACACACTGAACAAAGGAAAAACAGATCAACCTCTCTTCAAACTCTCAAAATCTCAAAAGCGTAACTTTTGTTTCTCTCAACTCTCAACACCTTTGCAAGCACCTCAAACTGCTGTAAGAACAACCAAAAACATGTACAGATGAGTCATAAGAGACGTGGCCATTCCATGGCAAGAATCTGAGGCCAACACTTGTCAAAACAAAACATGACTCAGCTCACTAGCCAACTCAGCTTCGGCTGCCCAATCGCATGCGAAACCATGCAACATTCGGGGGCCGAACTTGAATTTCGGAAGCCGAACATTGGGCACTTTCGGCGGCCGAACTTTACCTTCGGCGGCCGAACTTGGCTCTTCTGCCTTAGTTCATTTCAACTCAAAATGCACTTCCATTGACCTTAAAAAACATCAACACACATCACAACACTAGGAACACATAAATCCTACCCTTTCATAGACTTCCGACACCCCGGATTCCACCGGACTACAGGAACTCCGGTGTCGGATTCTAACCGGGTATTACAGGAATGGTCTTTGGTCCCTTCGGTCCCAGGGCTGTCTGTAGGTCTCAGGCCTTTTGCTTTGCTTTTTCTCCTGCCTTTCCGGCCCCCTTTTCTCTGGGGATTTTCCCCTATCTGTTGCTTCTTTGGTGAACCTGCTCGTCATCAAGGCATCATCCTGCCTTATGTACTTTTATGCCCTCTTCATCAGTTCCTCCAGCGAGGTAGGGGGTTTCCTGCTTAATGAGCCAAAAAACTCTGGGGAGGTCGTCTCTTTTTGCATGGCTTCTACAGCTCTGCTTTCATCCAGCTCAGGGATCTGAAGGGCCTCCGTCTTAAAATGGGCTACGTACTCCCTCAACGATTCATTTCTCCTCTGCTTGACTGTTTCCAGGTAGCTGGTTTTCCTGTCAGCCGGCACTCCAGCTATGAATCGACTGATGAAGACATTGGCCAAATCCCCAAAACTCCTGATGCTTCCTGCTTCTAGGCTATTGAACCACGCTCGTGCTGGCCCGTGAGCGTCGTGGGGAATACCTTGCATATCAAGGCATCCGATAAGGTCTGCAGCTCCATGAAGGTTTTGTAGTTGAGGACGTGCTCCCTTGGGTTTCCAGCTCCGTCATATGCTGCCATAGGTGGCATCATGAACTTCTTGAGGATAGTTTCCTGCTTTACCCATCTCAAGAAAGGCGAGGACGCGGGTAAGAGGGCCTGCTTGTGGTCCTTCGCCCCCAACTCAGCTAGGAGCTGTTCTCTCATTTTCTGTAGTTTTTGATCTACATTTTCTTCTTCTTGTCTGTGCCTCTTCTCCAGACGATATTCCTCCTCCCATTCTTCATTTTATGTCCTCCTAGTTGTCCTGGCTGTGTAGCTCTCCGCCTCATCATTTTCTATCAGCTCCCTTACCCTCCTTCCATGGGTTCTAGCCTCCGGCTCTTCGTATCCACCCACCCTTCTACTTCTTTCTCCAGTTTCTCTGCTGTTTGCTTGAGGGTGGTTAAAGGTAGGTTGGGGTTCGTTGTTCGGGGCTCTTCTATCACAGGCAATACATTCACTGAGGTATTGAGGCCCCTTTGTTGTATTATCTGCCCCAACCAATGGGCAGTGTTTTGTAGTTGAAGGGCCATGGCTTGAAGGTCCTGGTTGGATAGGGTGGTTCCGAGCACACTCCCTGCCGAGCTCAGCGAGGGATTGAAAGGGATTGGTGGTTGGTTGTTGGGGGTTGTGGGTTGTGGGGCTGGAGAGAGAGAACTGTTGCCCCTCCTGGACAGAGCTTAGGTCATTGAGGGCATTAGCAATGTTGTTTTCGTTATGGTTGGCCATTGTGGATCTCAGTGGGTTTTGTAAGAGTGGAACTCCGGCGATAAAAAGATCTCCTTTGTTTCCACAGACGGCGCCAATTGATGATCTGAGATCCAGAAAAAAAGGGGTTTACAATAGTTGGGTAAGCTTGGTCCGAGGGGAGGGTGCTTCTCTCCCTTTATCCTTTTCCTTTTTGTCTGCTAGTGACACATAATGGCCTTGCTATTATTGGACCACCTGTCTCTGCCATACGGATTCGTACGTACGGGAATGACAGTCGCCTGCTCCATGCTAAACGGACATTTAATTCCCTCCCTAGCACGCGTATAAGCAATTCTGCTGGGTGTACGGGCCGGTTATCCCTCATCACACTGGGCCTCAAAACTGAGATGGGTGTGAAAAAACTGAGGCCCACGGGAGGCCCGACCTCGAAGCCGGGTGGTTCAGGCCGGTTTGTTGAAGACGCCTTTCAACCCTTGAGTTAAGTTTGCGATCATGGACTGAACCTTGTATCGAGATGGTGAAGCCCAGCGGTCATCGGCATGAATCTAACACTAGCACTTCACTAATGATTATTAATTACTAAAAGTGTAAGATTTCTGTATAATTGTTTTATTTGATTCCAAGTTGATGGATTAACAATTTATTTGAAGCATATGTTCAAGGCAAAAAGAATCTCTCTCTATCCCAAACCCAAAGGCCAATATGTCTCAAATCTGCCCAAACCCACTTCAAATTTTCTCCCCCAATGAACATGCAAAGACCAACATTCCTGGAAATTAAAAAGAGTTGGAGCTTGGGAGAAAAGAAACTGAGAGGAAGAAGAGCCTGCAGCCCAAGTATCCATGCATGGCATTCTCAGCGGTCATGTTAAGTCTCATTTCTGCTGCTTTAATCGTTGTAGCAGCAATGAGACCAAACGGGCCCTAAGTAAGAGAATTTACCTGGTTGCTGGTTTTAATGGAAGACTAAAGAAAAATAGAATAAAGTAAAGGGTAATTATATTAGAAGAAAGATGGGTGAATTAAGTCTAAAGACAAGTGCATTCCACATCATCCTGCATTAATTAGAGAAAAAAAATAATATTAAAATGAAAATGACCTTCATAAACTTCCACCAAAGCTTTGAAAATGATGTATCAAAATCTCTTCTGTTGCCTTTTTTTCTCAGTGAAGTTGAAGGAAATTATAGCTTTGCGGTCATTGTTCAACACCATGGGATTACTGTAATATAAAATATTATAATATTTTTTTTTAAAAAAGTAGTGAAATTAAAAATATTAAATAAATATCTAATTATTTAAAAAGTTGAGGATGTTTACTGGTAGAAAACGGTTTCTATTTTCTATCTAGCAATATTTAATTTCTAATAATATAATTAATTTTTTTAAAGTAATTATTTAATTTTACATTACAAAAAAAATAAAAAAAAAATACTGATGTAAAAAATCATTGATAAAAATTAAAATTTCATCAGTAATTAATTATATCAACAAGGAACGCCAATCAATTTTCTTTCTTTCTTTAGTTGATGATCAGTAAGGAACGCCAATCAATCATGCTGGGAAATAATTATATAATATTAGCAAATATGAATCTTATTCTTACACATTAATTTACATATCCAATTAATAAAAAGTAAAAATTTTAAATTAATACATAAATTTTAAAATATTTAAATATTTTTTTAATTTTAAATTACGTGTCAAACGTATATTGAATAAATGTATAAATCTAAATGCATGGAAGAATTTTTCATCTTAATTACTCACTCGGACAATAGCAAATTTCACTAATTTAAAAAGCTATTTATGATTACATTATATATCTCACCGACTTCTCAATTATTATTGAGCGGAAAAAAAAAATTTATTGATTAGTATTTTAATTTTAAAAAATATATTTAATATTTTAAAAATTTTATTTATTAATTGATATTTATGTTAATTTTATCATTAAATATTTTTATTATTTATATTTTATAATTTAAAAAAATTATTAATTAATCTTTTAAATTTTTAAAAAGTTTATTAATCAGTTAAATTATATTAAAATATTTTAAAATTTTTTATAATATTTAACGTTTAAGCAATAATTGAAATAATATTATTGGTTTGGGATTTGTGAGTTTGGCATCCAAGGTGAGTATATCTACATTTCTTAATTGTAAAGGCTAAAGCCTACACAACCTACATTTGCATAGTCTGGATATTTGAATATAATTTAGTATATTGAAATGGTGGAAACCATTGCCGTCCTAAATAAGACAAAACTGTATACCCTAAATTCAGAAGCATAATGGTCTCGATCACATCTCTTTCTACTGAATAATGTCCATACTGGCTACCCTATAGGCTCTGCTCTAGTCATGTGCTCAGTATCTTCCCTTTTGTGGGTGATTTTGGTTCATCGCTGCTGATGGTCTTTGGAACTGTGCATTTATGGGAGACACCAAAGATTTTCTCTCTTTTTTTTGTGTGGATATTCAAATCTGTTACTACTGTCACTTAACTGCAAGATTTAATTGAAAAAAGTTGCTTAGTTTAATACCCACATGCTTAATTGATTAAAAGTAATATAAAATAATTAAGCACTATTAATTTTGATACTTCCTTGCCACACAATTTTTCAAAAGAAAAGAATTAGTAAAATTGATTTAAAAAAAGAAAAGAATTAGTAAAATTGATTAAAAAAAAAAAGGCAAACTGTCAAGAATGGGATTCGAACCCATGCCCTTTCGGACCAGTACCTGAAACTGGCGCCTTAGACCAACTCGGCCATCTTGACTTCTTTGAAGCTTGCTGCAGATAACTGATAAAGTAATAAAAATTCCTCCCAGTTGGATACAAGCCTATTGGCTGGTAGTTGTGAAGCTTCTATATCAAGTTGATTAGCATTAACTAACTGTGATCCAAACCGAGAAGTACCACATTCTGATCCCAGTCCAGAAGCTAAAAGACAGCAGCCTGCTTTATTAGAATTACACAAATCATCAAATAAGGAACACAACAAAAGCCAGCAGAAGTTAGGCAGTCTCCATCTCAACTATTATAAACCAAATATCTATTTACCAGTTGGCTTCTCTGCACTTTTTTTCCACAAAAAAGCTTACATGTGCTTCTGACAAGTTACAGAATTAAAGGCTTTAAAGACAAGTAAGAAGTGGGGAGGCTATGCTCTAACATGCTTGTGGGCGTGGCTTTCATATTCTTTCAGGATTCAGGAATGGGGTTTCCTTCATTTCTTGTTACTAGATAGAAAGCTTTCACATTGTAACAAATTTAAATCCTTATGGTTGGCAAAAGTCTGACAGTTTTAGAAAATGATAACTCCACTCCTCCAATCAAAATGTCATTTTCAAATTTATTTCCCAACTCTTTTAAGTTTGTACAATATTTAACTTGCCAATCTGCCAAATCCCACAATCAAGATTTTAATAAAATGCCAAAATTTGTTGTAAGATTGTTAAAATAGGAAATGGGTTTCTTTATGATTTTCTTTTTTCAATTTTATATATGTTTGCATAACTAGTTAGATATAGGATAAGCTGCATTATGTTAGTTTAATCATATAGTATTGGCAATATATAGCAAGCATCCGGATGTCAAAGATCGCTGTACCTCTCCCTAGGGATATTGTGCACTTCTCAAAATCTAGAAAGTGTATCCTACTCATCTTCTTGTAGCCTTCTTTGGAAAAGTTCTCAGCTTTAGTAATGGATTCATGCAAACTCAATTTAGGCACAGAAGGATGCAGCAGCAGTGAATCCGGATGGACACTGTACATTGGCTCTCCCATGCAAGAAGATGACGATGAGTGCAGTGACAAGGACAATGACAATGATCAGAATACTATTGCCAATGATGGAAATGCCGGTGATGATTATGATGATGAGCAATACAGTGATGATTCTCTGGCTTCAGATGCTTCTTCTGGCCCCAATCATCGGCATAAACCTGAAGGTGGTCTTCAATCTAATCATGGAACAGCGAGTTTTAAGCATGAAAACGGCAATAACTTCAACCATTGTGCTCCAGCTACAAAATCAAACAAAAAAGAGAAGAAGAATGACGGAGACAGCAGAGTAAAAGACAGAAGACTTTCTGATAACAGAAAATACAGCAAGTAGCTAGTCTAGTTCAAAGGGTGCAAGACTGCAAGGTTCGTAAACATAAACATGCATTTTCTTTGTTAGTCATCGCTCTTGAAACACGTTCTATTCATCCTTTTTATTGTTCCAGACTTCCATTGTATTGTCGAGATCAATTTAGAGAGAAACAAAAATATCATCATAATTTTTTTTATCAAATCATTGCACAAATGTATCCTTCTCTCTCTCTCTATATATACACATATGTCTGTGCAAGCGCACCGACATTCTGTATAAAAGCTGCTTGATATTGCAACTGGAACCTGCAGTGGGCTAGTTAATTAACTCGTTGATCATACAACATCAGGAAAGATTAAAGGGAACGTCAAGTCTAGTACAGGACGATATTTCTTTGCACAGAGTTTATAATAATAATGCTTCTTTTTTTTTTAATTTTCTGTCACATTGACTGAATCAAGCAGTATTAACCAACAGTGTGCGTCTGCTGGAAAGAGTAAAGATCACCTCTTGGTTTTAGGCAAGAGGAAAAAAGAAGAAGAAGAGGACCAGCAGAGAAAGCAAACGGCAACATGGTTTGTGCGGATACTGAGGTTTTAAGAATATAATTATTTGGAATCAATTTAAAAGGAAATAATACTTATTTCCAGGAACATATCGTAATAGCATCACATTGTATACTGTGCCCTCATGTGCATGTTCAATGAATCAATACTTTGTGCTGGAAAAGAAAATGGATCAATGTAGAAAGACAAATGCCAACCACAAGGAGCAATATAGATATTTCTAGTGACACAATAATACATATATAACTCAAAATTCAGCAAACAAGGGGTGCAAGTGCAACAGCTAGGCAACTCTAGAGTATGGGCTGTATATCAAAATGTTCAAGATTATATAATATATATCTATATTCTATAAATTCTAGGAAACCTGAATTTCTTTTCCTAATGAAAACAAAAGATAAATAATATATAAGGTAACTGTGCATGTGTTATTGGACAAAGACAGACGAGAACACTGCGAAAAATGGACCAAGTTAAAAGTAGCTTACAAATTTCTTCAGAGGCGAACTTGTACATTCAATCCAGTTTCAGCTTTTCACTGCATTTAAGGTTCACATGAAAGAATTTAGGATTCTTTAGTAATATCAGCTTTTTTGCATTACAGTGCTGATTTCCAGACACGATTATTTTAACAGAGGAAAAGGACATTAACCTTAATATAGTGGACAGAATACGATTTGCACCTTTCTAATGAGAGGATACATACCCTATTCTCTTCGCATAAAAGTATCCTACAACATAAAACAATGGAATTATGGCTACTCACTATTTCCACAAAATAATAGATGTAAATTATCATCAAAATTTTAATTTCTATTTTTAAATTAGTTAAAAGCATTAAACAAAATACTAATCAACTTGTTCATTAGGACATTTTAATTAAGTAATTTAGAAACATAGACTCAATAGTTAAATTTGACCTTTAAGACCTATAGTAAATCACCTAAATAATAAAGGTAATTGCATGTTTGGGTAGAGGGAAGGAGAGATAAAGACAAAGTAATATCCTGTTGAAAGGGTAGCACTAAACCTTCCAAACCATGCCCCCTTAAATACAGACAACATGCACATCAAACTCTTGTCCCTCAAAACCCCCTTCAAAGAGCAATAAAAAAACATAACCAATACGAGAATTTTCGCTCCAGAACATTTTCAATAGTATTATTACACAAAGTGGCTAAATAGTGCCTCGACTAGAAAAAGAGCTACTCACTTTGGCATTACAAATCTAATCTCAAAGTAAATGCAGCAGCACTAACAAAGCACAACCATAACACACAAAAGCAAGACAAAGTCTTAACACAAATTGGATTCGAAGAATTTGATTGAGATAAATTTTGACCAAACAGGATTTGAGACACTTCTACCCAGCATAGAGTCAAGAGCAGAAATTATTAAGCTTATTGAGAATTTTGATTTAAGCTAGATACTTTGGGATGACACGTTAATTCTGCAACTGTCTTGCAATCTTGAACCATTCAGTGTGGAAAGATCCTTCAGCATCAACCCTTTCATATGTGTGAGCACCAAAATAATCTCTCTGAGCTTGGACCAAATTAGCTGGCAACCTTTCTCTTCGGTAAGTGTCAAAATAAGCAAGACTAGAAGACATGCCTGGAGTGCTAATACCAGAATTGATAGCAAGACATACGACCCTTCGCCAGGCAGACTGACGCTCAATGATTTCCTTTGCAAACTCTGGATCAACAAGAAGGTTAGCCAGATCAGGGTTCCTATCATATGCTTTCTTGATTCTGTCTAAAAACACAGCTCGGATAATGCAGCCTCCCTTCCAAATCCTAGCCAGTTCTCCCAACTTCAAGTCCCATCCTTTCTCAATACTCTTTGCACGGATCAGATTCATCCCCTGTGCATAACTACAAATCTTGGATGCATAGAGAGCTTGCCTCACATCATCAACTAACTTCTTCTTGTCCACCACTTGGTCAGTTAAAACATCCCCAAAGCCACCTGCTTTGAAGACTTTAGCAGCTTCAACTCTCTCCTCCTTCAAACCACTGAGGAATCTTGCATCCAAAGAAGATGCAATTGTGGGAGCTGCAACTGATAGATCAGCAGCTTGCTGTACAGTCCATTTACCTGTACCCTTCATACCAGTTTTGTCCAAAACCTTGTCAACCAAATATCCATCTCCCTTGTCATCTTTAATTCCAAATATATCTGCTGTAATCTCAATCAAGAAGCTCAGAAGTTCACCCTTGTTCCATTCTGAGAAAACATTTTGCAGTTCCTCGTTAGACAACTTTCCAACTGACTTTAATACATCATAAGCCTCTGCAATCAGCTGCATATCACCATATTCAATTCCATTATGCACCATCTTGACAAAATTACCAGAGCCACCTTTACCAATATAAGTCACACAGGGACCACTGTCAGGAACTTGAGCTGCCACTTTAAGAAGAATGTCTTCAATGTACTTGTATGCCTCAAAGGAACCTCCAGGCATCAAAGAGGGTCCATGACGCGCACCCTCTTCACCACCTGAAACTCCCATTCCGAGATAAAGCAAACCCAATTCTGCCATAGCTTTTTCTCTCCTCTCAGTGTTCTCATACCACTCGTTCCCACCATCAATGATACAATCACCTTTCTCCATGTAAGCAGATAGGGTCTTAATGGTTTGGTCAACAGGTGACCCAGCCTTAACAAGCATAATTATCACACGAGGCTTTTGGATTGACTGAACAAAAGATTCAGGATCATGGAAGCCATATAAAGGAAGGTCTCCCTCCTTTTTGGCCCTTTCAACAGTCTCATCAACTTTAGAGGTTGTTCGATTATAAACAGAAATTGGGAAGCCTTTCTCTGCAATATTGAGGGCCAGATTCTGGCCCATGACAGCCAGGCCTGCAAGGCCTATTCTTGTTGGTTGGGATGGTGCAGCCATGTTTTCCCCTGTTAAATAAAATCTCTATAAGACAAACTTCAAAATATCAGAGAAAAAGCAGTAAGAGACACAAGCACCAAAGAGGAAACACTTTTTTTTTTTTTTTGGGGGGGGGGGGGGGGGGACGCTGGAAATATAGCTAACAAGTAACAACTAGTCAACTACAGTGTTTAGATATATTCTGGAATAACACATAATGCAAGAAAAGGAAAGTTGTAGAGTAACCTTCACCAGATGCAGCAACAAAATCCAACAGAGCAATGTTCAAAACAAAATTTATCACTATTGTTGTATAAAGAGCAACTGAAAAACCAATAGTAAATGACTAAATGACATCATTGACCGCAAAATTCTTGAATTTAACTGACTAACATGGTGCCCTTCTGCTTCCTGGTTCCCTGCCCTAGCACTACCACATAATGTTTCCACATAAGCTCTACATACCATCAAAATGATCTTCTTTAGATGCGCCACTGTTTTCTCAACAAATCAAATAGTTTCTAAGCACCCTTATTTTAATTAAAAACTTTTAATTCTGTTATCAAATTTCAGGCGTTTTCTATAACGTGAAACTTGTATCAATTGCGAAAATGTCTATGATAAAGACAGTAATGGAAAAAAATGGCGAAGTCAAAAAAGGAGGAGGGTTAAAGGGAGAGAAGGAGAGAGAGAGAGATCCGAGATTGTCACATGGAATGGATAATAAGAGATCTTTAAAGCTAGATGTTATACATACACATGTGCGCATTCTCTCTCTCACACACACAGAGAGATAAACTATAATACCTAGGTGGGATGAACACCCATGTTCAGGGGAAAGTTATACATGGCAGTTTAACTCTGTCTTGTTGAATTTCATTCATTCAGTCCAGAACTGGACACACACACACACGCACAATAAAAGTGTCCCATTAAAGATAGCAGTCGCCAGACAGGAATGAGTTTTGACCACCTTATCTAGTTTTATGATGGGATGGGGTTGGAAATAGCAAAACCTACCCTGCTTTGTGCCCCTGCTGTTGGCATTTCTAGGGGAAATACCTATTTTTATGTCTAACACTACAGGCAGCCTTCTTGTAAACTCTTACCGGAAGCTTTTGACATACATTTGATGGATTTGAAGGACTTTAATTTATTTCTTCAATTAGACCAAATAAAAAAACTTTATGATACATTCACAGAGACACATGCAGCCGTGCAAGAGAGAGAATCAGATTATGAATCTTAAGAACTAGTGTCGAGTCAAGAATCAAGTACCAAGTTACCCTTCTTCTCAGTATTGACTTCCTACTATTTTCATAAAAAAGAATCAATCGAAAAAGTCCGATAGAGGATCTTCATTGCCATTGTTATTAATCAACTTGATCTTAAGTTCAAACATACAGGCGTGCCGTTGCTAGTAATAACTCTAATGTTAAGATAAAATTAAAGCATTCAAATCACCAAAATGGAAAGAAAATAAACACCCAGGTACTTTCAACAAGTATTGACCTGAAACATCTCAAACTCATCAATCAAAGCAAACGATAAGAAAAGTAATCTAATCTGAATAACACCATGTTGATCAGCAAGATCATGCAGATCTCAAATCCAATATTGAAGCATTTTAAAAGGGAAGACTGAAAAAAAAAATGATTAACCCTCAAGCTATAAGAAAAGAAAGCCAGATCAAGCATTCCAGAGTGAATCCCATAAACACATTTGTCTTCCTTAATTCAAAATCAAAACATCCACTTCCAGTTTGTCTTTTCATATCAAGATCTCCAAGCAAGAAAAAAGAGCTGAAGAATAAACCAACAAATTGAACAGTTGGAAAACAACTGTGCTAAGCATTAAGAAAAAACAATACACACCTGGAAAACGATTCCTGAGAAAGAAAGGAGGACCCAGAAAAATCAAGGATGTGGGTTTGAAGAGAGATGATTGTTGGATGAAAAGGATTCCTGTGAAGAGGAAGATTGGCTGATATATAATGGTGGTTGGTGGTTGGTGAGGTGGGCTTTGCTGACCGTGCAGGACCCGGAGAAACTCTCAAATTTTTGGGCAGTTCTAACAAGACCCTTCTTTTTCCAATCTATATTATACTCCTGATATTTTGTAAAACCATAGTTTAATATCTAATTTTTTAATAATAAATTATTTAATTCCTACATTTCATTTTATTAATAAAATTATCATTTTTATTCTAAAAAAATATCACTCTATTACAAATTATTATTCTTTTAATAGAAAAGTTTTCGTTATACTATAATAATTTAATTATTCACATTTTATATTTTATAATTATTTAATTCCTATATTTTAATATTATAATTTTTAAAAAATATTCATTTTGTATATTCTCTCTAACATTTTTTAATAACCAAGTCAAGGTCATTATAAATTATATATATTTATTAGAGGGTGTGAATTCTTCATATTGACTTGATTATTCAACCTGCAAATAATTTAATTATGCTATTATGTGTTATTTTTATATAATTAATAAATAATTTATATTGAAATTATAAAATTATATAAATAACTATTTCAAAAAATATATATATAAATACTTCATTAATGATCAATAATTTTTAAATTAAAATTTTAATCAATAAAATATATTATAATTACACTTACGGACTTAATTTGATGATAAGTGCATCTGATTAAATTTAAGGTTTTTAGAGAGTTTGAATTATGTAGCAGATTTTTATAAACGTCTAGTTCAAAATGCTAAACAGCTGTTTCAGCGTCTAAAAAAAAACTCTCCTGAATAGTTTGGAGAGTGCACCATAGCAGTTAGACGAATACCACAACAGAACTTTTAAAATAGTAAAAACTGATGTCTCAGATCGAGGGTATGGAGAAATCCTCAAACAGATGATTAATGATAAAACTAACAGATTTTAGATTCTATTCTCTCAATTTTCAGTTTTCATTTAAATAAAAATATAATTATTAAAATAATTTTTTTTATCAGTTTATAGGTTATACCTACAAAGTACAAACAAATTGACCCCCTTCTTATACGTTTCCACGTGACATTCACATGGCCGATGGAATATTCCAATGTATATAAGGGTGCACACCTACCGTTTCAGCCATGTGCTCCATTTTTTTTTTCTCAAAGTAAATAAACATGTTGAAATTAAATATTCAAACAACAAGTGGTCATAATTAAATTTCAAGCTGTAACGCAGAGGAAGCATTGTTTGGGTCTTCGTTCAATGGATAGCTGGTCAAAACCCAACCCACCAAATCAACAAGAACGAAAGTTCGTTTTGCATTCATACTCGCATTTGCCACCATTCCCAACTTGTTATCAATTTTGTATGTTATATTTCATGACAAACAAAATTTGTCTGGTTGCATTAAGGGTAGAAATTTTTTCAGTCAAAAGAATCATTTCTGCCTGTAAATAATCATTTTGGTTTAATACAATTTGAAAGTTACAACTAATGACAATATCCAAAATGTGGTAAGAATATGAGTAACCCAGTATGAAAATTTGCAACTCTTCATTGTGTGCGACGCCAATAAAGCAGAGGTACTCGACTAAAGGCCAAAATTGCACATCTGAACAAACTCCATATCGTTGTCCACATATTTAGTCCACAGATTCTTGTATTGATTCATGGCGATGTCAAGCCAAGGTTTCATGTTTCCATTGTAATGAATGACTGCAGCATTGTTGATCTCATCCATGCTGATACTTGGATTGTACCCAAGACCAAGCACATGCCAAGATTTGTCCAATGACTTTGTTGTTGAGTAAAAGGTGATCAAGCCAGGTGCAAGAGTACCCAATTTCCATAGATTGCCATCCTCAGCCTAAGAATGCAATTAATTCGTTAACGTTTTCACAATGAACAATTTCTTGGGTGGATTGCTTTTATTTAGCCATATCAGCAGCAGCTATGTTAACAATAAAACACACAGGAATTGGAAAGGAAGCACAGATACATACCAAGCTTTGCCAGTAATGATACTCTTCAGTGCATTTTTCACGCCTCCAAGCATCAAGATCAAATACATTCATGCCATAAGCCCAAGCACAGGCTCTTGGATTAAACCGCTCCTTAATTAAAGAATGGGAGAAATTTAAGTACTGTGCATAGCGATGAAATGACCCAAAACAGGTCTCAACAGCCCCATTCACCTTTCCATTCAAATCAATCCTCCACAACCCTGTCAAGTCCTTTTGAACCACAACATCATCATCCAAAAACAAGATCTTATGCAACCTTGGATACATCTCTGGCAGATAAAACCGAAGATGACTCAGCATTGACAGGTTGTTGGGATTTCTGAACTTTATACTACTTGCATCTCTTGTAGCATTCTCTGCCTTGTTCTGAAACTTCTGCAATTTAAGATTCTCAAGTTGCCTCAAAACTGGCGCATATGAAGAATTCAAAAAACTAAAATCCTCCACTGACTTCACCTCCACATGGGCACCTCCCTCCATAGGCCTCATCCTAAACCACACCTTCATGGCTGCTACGTTCATTCTATCAGTAACAATATGAAAAACATGTTTCCATGGTTCATCTGCATTCTTCACCACTGACCTCACCACCACTGACACTGCAATCACATTATCTGAAAATATGGCATAATGATAGAGACTTGGATCCTCAAACCCCAGCTTAGGCTCCTCTTCCCTATATTTCTCTGGATGCGAAATCCTTTCCCCCACAAGCCTCATTGCCAAGCAATGCAAACTCTTGGGTATCGATTTTGCAGAAATCAAACTAGCAAAAGCCCCATTCTTCCTGGCCTTGATCAACAATTCATTCACAGCAAAGATAGTATCCTTGAGCTTCTGAATCTTGATCTGATTATCATAGCTCTCCTTCGATTCCGCTATCATCAACCTTGCAATTTTCACTCTTTCCTTCACCTCCCTCTCAAACTGCCTCAAATCATCCTCATTCACTGCACCCTCCGATTCAAACAATGAAGAAATGTAATTGGGCTTGGTTGTGAGTTCAGAGAAATTCTTAGCTAAGTCATCAAACATTCTCAATTGCCTAGAGATGTCAAACTTAAGCTTTCTGGCATAAGCTTCATAAGTATTCACAAGGGTCATATGGTCACTAGCTTGTTTGTATATCAAATCCAGTCGGGTTTGCAACGGATCAGAGTTTAATGCCAAAAACGTCTGCTGCACATAATCATTACCGCTACTCGGCAGTGACTGCTAAAACCCAAAAACCAATAAATATCAAAAACTAATAATAGCAAATTCATTAAAAGCAGTAATTCTAATTAATTTTCTATAAGTAG
Source organism: Manihot esculenta (assembly GCF_001659605.2). Lineage (NCBI taxonomy): Eukaryota > Viridiplantae > Streptophyta > Magnoliopsida > Malpighiales > Euphorbiaceae > Manihot > Manihot esculenta. The sequence continues at coordinate 4,770,509 of NC_035162.2, read as the reverse complement.
AATGCTTACAGAGTAGTTAGGAGGGAAAGGCGGGTGGGTGGTGGTGAGGAGGACAGAGAGAGTAGCAAGGAAGAGAAGAGTGAACATGGCGGAGACCAAAATCCGATTAGAGAAGAAGTTGCGGAGGCCAGCGTTGAATCCGGTGGAACCTCCAATTCCTCGGGTGGCACGGACGGCGACCACCATTGCCTTTTGACGATCTGGGTATCTTGTCGGATGATGACTTCAGCGTAGGCAAGTGGGCAGAGTTTTTTTTTTTTTTTGTCCGAGTAGAGTTCTTATTGGAGTTAAAGAAACGAGGATGTAGAGATCTAAAAGGGAACGATTTCCGCGTCGGTGATAAATGTTATTTAATTCTGAGAGGATGGGCATTTGGATTTGGGCGTAGAATGATTGTGGAACAAAGTCTATCTTACAAGCTGTGCCCGTCACGTCGTAATAATCACTCTTAAATCCTCATGACAATGTAACAGGGGGTTTATTTGATGTTTTTTTTTTTTTTTGGTGTGGTCTAAAATCTATGCATGCTGAAGAACAATCAGATGCCAACAAATTATTTTTTTTGAAAAAAAAAACTGACTTTTCAATTGGGTTGCAATGATATTTGGATTCCAGGTTTACTATTTTATTGCCTCCAATTTTCTCCACAAAACAAACATAAACTTTTTTTTTTTCAAATTTTTTAGCAAGATTAGTGAATGAAGGGATGTCACAAATTTTGAATTATATAAAATAATTTTTCTTAAATCTAAGTGTTTTGAGACGGAATTTGCCTACTAAAGTTTTTTGGCTTTTTGGTTGGCATTATTTTACAGAAAAATTTGGCTTGGCTATTTTGTTTTTAGTGTTTTTATATTTGATGACGCATGCGCGCATGAAGTTGCACATATTGTTTTTTCCTTGTGATTTCTAAAGTAGATAGGAAAAAAGGTGATGGAGGATTTATGTAGTCGGAAATGCTCATGTATTTTTTAATGCGTAAATAAATGTGACAAATTATTAAACTGGAGATATGACTCATTCAATTTGCAAAGGTCAGCTTTTAATTCTAGCAACTGTTTGAAAAATGGAAGATTAATTGGCCTTTGATGAAGTACCCATCCTGAAATATATATATTTTCTGCGAAGGGAGATGTATTTTGGAAACTTAGGGCCCTGCTGATACTATGCAAGCAACACAAGTGGTGACACAAACAAAACATGTTATTCCACTCTTGTTCAATCTCGGACACCTAAAACTCAGGCTAGGAGCTTAGGAGAGTGGACTTCCACACAGACACAAACAAAACTAGGAAAAAATTTTAAGATAATAAGTTTGAGGAATCGGCTCTGAGATAAGCTGTATTACAGGGGACGTCTTCTAGATCCCTCAGAGCAGCATAAGGACTATTCAATTGCATGTCGCAAAGCAATTGCCGTAGTTCAGATGCTTCTTCTTTGAGTTGAGCATTTTCTTGAAGAACCTGGTCATGACACTCAGTGACATGGTTCAGCTTATTTATGAGCTGGTGGTTCTCAGTTCTGAGCCTAACCACTTGTGACCAGAGTTCATCTAGGTGTTTCTGCTTCCGCATGCGTGACCGGCGAGCTGATTCTCTATTAGATATCATCCTTCTTTGCTTCCTTTCATTGATAAGGGATAGCTGTTGCTCATCTGCTTCATCAGAAGTTGAGTTGTTGCTTAGGCAGGATGACTGTAGACTGAATTCTTGAAACTGAGGAGAAATCTGGAAAGTTTGTGGATTGTTGAATGATCTGTTAAACTGAATTGTAGGCGAGTTGCTCTGAGTCATACCAAAATAAGCAGAATATGGGGATGTGTTTGAGGGGACTATATAATGGAGGCCTGTAACCTCACTAGGCTGCATGGCTTGAATCTGGGCGTGGAAATCCAGCCTCAGAAGTAGATGAATGTGATGGTGTTAGATTGAAGGGGGTTGGAATCCTGAAGATAGTTGGCCATTATATATAGAGTGAAAAAAGGTTGAGGTGACCCCACTGTTGGCAATTTGGAGAAAGAGCAGGAGACCTTAGACCTCCTTAAAGAATAGACCACTAAAACATCATGCAGATCATGTAGCACTCACACATGTACATGCATGCCTATGAAATAGTTGCTTGCCTCTTTAGATCATGTTATGTGATACATGTGTATGTATGTGCATGAACAGATGATCTTATTGTTGATTGTCATAATCTATATATTTTGTGGATAATCGTCTGGATATCAAATTATGCTTACATCAGGGAGAAAGTGAGTTCATATTGTGGGGAGTATAATTATTTTATTAAGGAAATACATAGAAGCTAATCAAAAGCAACTGAGTAACACAAGAAGTCAAAATCTTTCAAAGTGGAAGTTGCATTATTGCAATCTGGCCAGGTTTATTTAAGATAGTCTTTAACTTAAATGCTCATAACCCAACAGTGTCTCCTGATGTACGGAACTGTAAGAAATGGAAACAAAGCCCCTTTTCTATTAAAGAGCTGATGACTCCATGAACAAACAATAATATTTCTGTCTCAATATGAAGCCGTGAAGAAATGCACGACAGTGATTCTCTTATCACCCTTGGAATCTAAACGATTAATCTGTGTGCAGTGGGTTACTTTCAGCGGCTGATTACAGTAATGCCCACCCAAGACCCACTAAGATACGGAGAGCAATAACCTAAAGTCACATTTCAAGCATGCGAAAGAGGAAACCCAAGTCAAATTGCGCAGGCTATGTTCAGAAATTAATTTTAGCTTTGATCTTGGCTGCACATGCTAGCTAGCTACCTGCTCAGGCTTAGTGGAATAATCTTATTTAATGATGTGGTGGTACTTTGAAAGGCTAGTCTTCCACTCAATGAAAAAAAAGCTTTCTTTCTAGGACCAAAAATCTTACCAAGCCAATTTGCTCCTCTGTTTCTTCACTCAAGGTTGGAGCAGGTTGAGTGGACTGAACAGTGAACAATATCATTCGACAGATAGAGACTCTGTCTTTCTTTTCCTGTCTTGTGATTGCCTTTGCCCTGTTGCATATTTGTGTATTATTTTCTATCTTCTTTGATTTTTATGGGCATTGGCAATTCAAGAGTAACATTATATGTTTTTTGTCGATTGTACTTGTATTGTACACCATATAGACAGTAGATGGAATTTAATTATGTAAATAAAGACAATGTTTCGCCATTTGGGCATATTGATCCTTACTTTTACTGCATGTTTCACTGTCAACTTGGCAAGTATCATCCTACTCCAGGGCAGATTTTTCTCATTTTGGTTAGTAAGTTAATTACTTACGTAAGAGATGATTCGAATCTTGAATTCTAACAATAGTAAATTAAAAATTATTAATTTCAATTATTAAATAGTCATTGGGATAATAATTTTAACTACTCATAAAGCAGGATTTTTTCTAACACTTCTTTTGTTAAAAAAAAAAGAAAAGAAAAGAAAATTGTTACCTAATTGAGTGGCACTAGATCTGGTGTACATATCTCAAGTACAATTATAACAGCAGTATTGCAGAATATTTTTTCTAAAAATTCTTCAAAAGTGCTTTCAATTGTGTTTTTGAACTTTAGCACACCATATATTTTTTAAAAAATGGGGTTTTAAGTTAAAATATAATTATTTATTTGTAAAAAAAAATAATTAAACTTGAATTCTTACATTCTCAAATGGGTGGAATTTAACCAAGAGAGGAAAAAAAAAAAAAAAGTAAATGAGATGGTTAATTTAGGGTTTCACCGCCCAGCCTACATATCTTATCATCCTCTTAAATCAAACTCTATCTATTCGATATAATGTCCTTTAGAAACACACAGCTTTATCTGCTCTCCTTCACTCTTCCACTTCTTTTGTTTCTCTTCATTGTTTTTTTTCATTGATGGACAGTGTTTCTATAGCCTTTTCCTTTTGCTTCTTCTAATATAGATCTGTTAAATATTTTAATAAGTAACTTTTTTTATTTAAATTTAAGTTTTGTGTTCGTCTTAAAATTTTAATATACCATTAAGAGCTAAGTTTTGTTGATACTCCCAATTTTAGGGTTTTTTTTTTTAAGTGTGACAACTTTAATTATTTTTCTTAAGAATTTCCCATTATTCCCAAAATACCTTGTAACTTAATTAATTGAAAAAGGAAAAAAAAAAAGGAAGCGATAATTTGGAAAATAAAAAAATTATTCAAATGGCAACATGCTCCTGGAATAAAGGTATAGATAATGCACGGAAGGGGTACTAGATTTGACTGCCTTTTAACTTATTTGATCGCACTCACTCGGTCTAATAATTTTTTTTAAAATTATTATTTAATTTTTATAATACGAATAAATGTTTTAAAATTTTAACGAACTAATTAATAAATTTTTTTAAAATTATAAAAATTAAATAGTAAAATAATTAATTATAAAATTAACAAGAAAAAATTAATAAACATTTTAAAATATTTTTTAAAATTAAAAAATAACTAATAAATTTTTTTATATTATAAGAATTAAATAATAATTTTTCATAATTCTTATATAATTTTTACTCATGCGGAAGAAAAAGAAGCATCATAGATATATAAAAAAGTTATTTAATTTTTTAATAATATTAAATGTGAAAATAAAAATTATATAGTTTATCATTAAAATATAATTTTAATTAATGCCAGTGGCACCCTATTCCTATAGCTTAGGCTTTGAAAAATAAAGAGTATAAGTGGGCCATGGCCCATTGGTCTCCATCTATCAAAAATGGAGGGCTATTTTGTTGTCTTTCTTGGAGGGCTTTTAGGTCTCCTTGCCTCACCCTACCCCAATTAAGGGCAGGGTGGGCGAGTGGGGTGGCTTTGCAAGATTTAGTATAATTTTTTGCACCCCACTTTGGTGACCTAAGACAAATTTTGTTGGATGGTGATGCAATTAATTTTTGTATCCATTTGTTTTTTTTTTAGATTTTTTCATCATAAGATTCCTTTTTCAATCAAATGCAAATCATTGAAGCCTCCATTCTATTTGCACGTCTGCTCTTTTTTGATGGTATGGTTAATTGGTTTGCTAATTTAATATTTTTTCATAACTATCGATGTTGATTATTTAGATAATTTTAAACTACTAAAAAGAATTATAAAACATTCACGCAGTGTGATTTGCTATGTATAATGATGTATTGAGTCTGTACGATTTAAATTATATGAATTTAATCGGGTTTAATTTAATTTTTTAAATTTTTAGAGTATGAGCTTAATTTAAACTAATTATTAAAAAAATATTGATGAAAGATTTGTAATAATTATTAGATAAAAGCATGGAAATTCATTAACACCGTTGGCAAATAGAGGATAAACCCATCATCATTTGACAGCTCCATCATTTTCTCCATATTTAATCACAAGAAGTTTGTCTTTCTTGATTATCACCTTAGCTTCATTTGGTCCATAATTCGTGGGGTGAAAAATCTTGAAAATATCAAAAATAATGATGAAAATGTACAAAGATCTATTATCTGGGGTTGATGTCTGTCCTTTTGTATAGACAACATTCTAACACTTGATATGTTTCCTCCTTACGTTTGCTTCTAATGTATTATAATATTTTATTGTTTTTACAAAAACATAATCACATATTTTTTTACTAATTCTAAAACTAAAAATGAACAGTTAGTATAGTTCTCAATGAAATTAAAAATAAATTTTATTAAAAATTAGAATTAAATTATAAAACACATAATATTAAATCAAATAAAAAATTTAATTTAATTCAATTTTTAATCAATTATTTATTATTATTATTTAAAAAAAAAAAAAAGCAATGAAGAAGTTGGTTGACCAAAGTTTTACATCAGGTTTAAGGAAAAGGGGCTCCTCTCCCTTCGGGAGAACGAGTTCGACGGTCCAGTTTTCTTCAATTTTTTTTTAATATTTTTTTATTCTTTAATTTTATTGCCCGTTAGTATGAAATTTTACAATGGTAATAACTATGGATAATTTTAAAGATGAGATAAAATCTGATCAGCTCTATTATAATTACTTTATGACTATATAAAATTGATAATGTCATGAATTGATTTTTAGTCTAGTGAACGATAATTATTCTGCAGTATATTATTATTATTATTATTATTATTATTCTACATAATAAAATATTAAAGAATGACAAAGTTGGTTTACCAAGTTTCACATAATTGAAGGAAAAGGGACTCCTCTCCCTTTGGGAGAACAAGTTTCATGGTTTGATTTTATTTGATTTTCTTTTTATTTTTATTGTTGGTTGGCTTTTTTGTTTGGTTTGAGATTCTATAACAGTAATTATGGTTTTGAACATGAGACTAGTGATCTATTTGATATTAAAATTTGATCGGTTTTATTATCGCTACTCTAGGATTATATGAGATTAAGAATGTTATGGACTAATTTTGATTTAATAAGCGGTAATAATAATTTTTAGTCTATTGTATATTAACTTGTGGTTTTTTAGTCTATTGTATATTAATTTGTGGTCCATTAAAAAGCAATATTAACACTGGTGGTTCATTTTCTTTATCAATTATCTTTGTGAGTCTGTATTATTTTTATTTTGGATGTAAAGATTACTGGTATAAGATTGACTTCATTTGACTTGTTTTAATTATTGCTTAGTTTTAAAATATTTTTGTTTTAGACGTTGTTGTATTGATGTTTTTTATGTGGTAATTGCTTAAAATGTTATTTTTTATGTGTCGATTGTATAAAATATCTAATTTGAATCGAGAATACTCAGCTCTATTAATTTATTAGACTTATTTTATTGTGTATTGTGAATTTTATTTTAAACGATTTGCTTTTTCATTTTGATATATATTATTCTGAACTTACACAATTTTTTAATATAATCTTTTTTACATAATAAAAAAAAAATTAAGAAAAAGAATCACCTGGGAACAAAAATATAATGATGATTGATATGATGGGGTAATATTGGATAAAAAAGAAATGGTCTAATCAAACATTGAAAGGGGAAGGCCTGAAGGGAGAGGGTGAGAGAGAGCCGCAAATTGATTGAATTGGATTACTTAGAGAGAAAGGTAAAGCTGTCCACTGTTCCTAATGGTTGGAAGTCCGAATTAACCCTCTATCTACCCCCCATAATTTCAACTTTTGTCCCATAATTAGGATTTCTGCCGTTTCAAATTAGAAGCCCATAATTATGGGAAATTTAATCATATAATAACTGTAATCTCGTCACTCAGAATTACAACATTATTATTTTATCTTCAAAAAAGCAGAACCCTTAATATATAAATAGAGTTGTATTTAAAAATCTTGATATGAATAAAAAAATTTACTATGCTTTGTCTAGTTACAAAATTGCCTGTAAGTTAAAGAAATGGCAGAACTTGATGATAGGTAATTAACAATAATCAATATAATTCATTTAAGGCACCTAAAGGACAAGAATGGTAAAGACAGCAGCAAAGCGTGCTTTGGGGATAAAAATTAGGATGGGGTTGGACAAGGCAAGGTGGGGTGGAGTGGACCAAAAATAACAAAAGAATCCTGTAAAATTTTAAAGTAAAACAAAGAAGAGGATGCATCACCACCACCACTTTAACAATTCTTCATTTTTCAATCCCAGAATGATTCAATTAATAATTCTTAATTGCTTTTGTGGACACCATAAGCTTCCCATTCGTGAAAATGACATATTTGTTTGTTTGTAAAATATTTTTGAAACGACGGAGATATTGGTTCAAATTTAATTCGTGAATTGAATCATTTTACTTTAAATTGTAAACACCCGATTGAATTTATAAAAAACGAGCTGATGATTACAGAGAAAACGACTAATTTTAGTTTTTAAATTTAATTTATAACAAACAAAAAATTTAATCTGTTTTCTTTAACGAATCTTTCACATTATTTTATTTGAAATCACGGTTTGTCATACTTTAAAAAAAAATTTAAAAAGTCTAGATAACATATTAAACTTCTCCGATTCAACTTATGGATGGAATTCAAAAATCAAAAGTGAGTCGGTAAAATATTTACAGTAAATATTTAAATAATATAGCTTTAAACTCCATTATTTATAATCACAGCAATTCAAATCCAATTAGCTCGAAAAATGAACCGTCCTCTTTAAGAATTAGGGTTATATATTTTTTTTTTATCTCCCAGCTAAGTTAAATATATCATCTTTATTTTTATTGACTTATAATGGAATTTTTTTATTAGATATAGAAAAAGTTTATTAAATGAAAGCTTAAAGTTAAATGCAACAGCCAAAGAAAACTAACAACCATACAAATGCAGGCCTAACAAAAAATTCTGACCAAAACCTAAATCCGGATCAAGAAGAAACGTCCAAAGCCTTACCAATTAAATTCAAACAACCAAATTCTAGGCTAACTTGAGTAACAGAGTCCAGACTTTGGATCTGAAAGAGCATAAGCTCAATGTTGCTGAAGCACAAAAGATCCACTTGTCAGAAGAAACCAAGGATCTAGAAGAGCCTAATTAAAACCATCACTACTAGCTACAAAAAAAAAAAAAGAAACTATGTTTTCTTCTGTGGGAAACCCTTAATATACGTGTTAAAGGAAACCTTGCAATTATGGAGATATTATTTATCACGTTACAACACATTAATAACAAAACAAAAAAAAAATAACCACTAAACTCGCATTATCAACAGAGTTTACCGCATGGTCGGATTAAGGTTAATATTAATGCTTCTTTAAACTCGCAACGAAATTTACTAGGTTTCGGTGTGTAGTCCGAGACGCTAATGGTAAATTTATGGCGGTTAAAGCAGACTATTTTTGCAGTCAGATGGAGATTAAGTGTGCTGAGACAATGATTTTTCGAGAGGTGTTGAGCTGGATTAAAGAGTGCAGTTGTGGTCGAGTTTTTTTCGAATTGAATATTCAGGTTCTTGTTGTGTCCATTAACAATACTTCGTTAGATGATGTCTTTTGATTCAAAATTGTAAATTGCTTCTATCCAGTTATAAAGAAGTAAGATGTGATTTTATTCACAGGTGATGTCGCTCATATTCTAACAATATCAGCTCATTCTGAATCAGGTCAAAGAGTTTGGGTTCATGTCTCTCCTCCTCATATAGTTTATTTGATCGCTTTGAATTAATGATATTTCTCTCATTTTCATAAAAAAAAATTAAAAAAAATTTATTAAATTTTTACTTTTTATTAATATATTATAATATTATTAATTTTATAATACGTGATTTATTATTATTATTATTATTTATATTTTAATTATTACTTCTTATACTCCCCTTTATATGTTAGCTTAAATTTCATTTTCGCTAGAAATTCTTTTCAATTAATTAAATAACATAAAATAGAAAAACTGAAAAATTTTTTACTGTTAATTTGAGTTTGTATAAAAATTTTGTTTATGCATTCAATTTTTATATTTATTTTATAAAATTTTAACATTTAAATATTTAACAAAACTATCATGATAAAAATAATACAATATATTATGCAACCCATATATTTTGTTAAATTTCAATATCTCAATATATATTAATTATTTATATATTTAATTTATTTGTCCTAAATAAAATTAAATTATATTCATAAATCCATTCACTTTAATTACATTAAAAATATATTTTATTTGGCATGATTTATTTTGAAAGAAAAAAAATTTAAATAAATTTTTAAAAAATCACATATAATTTTTTTAAATGAAATTTTTTATTTTAAATAAAGGGATATAATTAAAGGGTTCTTAATCTAAATAGAAAATCTATTTAAAAAAATTACATAAATGTTCTAATTGTAGTTACAAAGAAGGACTGTTCCTAAAGTTTCAAATACTGAACTATGCAAACATTTCAAGAGTTTAAGCCTCTGTTGAATCCGTTGGAAATGCCACCTCCAGCTCTCAGTATCCCGTCCTCCTCCTCTTCCTGCTCTCATAGTCCTCCTCATCAGTCGGCAACTCATATCGACAAACCGGACAAGTACTCCTCATCCTCAACCAAGGCACAATGCAATCTCCATGATAGTAATGGCCACAAGGTAACTTATTTACCATCTCCCCCTCCTCCACCTCGTCCTTGCAAATGGCACAAACCGCAAAGTCCTCCTTTCCCAAGACTACTAGAGGAAGGTTTTTAACTACTGTTTTTGCTGCCGGTGGACTTCCCCTCCAATGAACGTCACTATCCGCCAGTTGTTCCATAAGGGTATCATAATCAGCATCAAACATATAAGAATCCTCAATTGAATTCACATTATCGTCAAAGGCCATTAAAAGTTCTCTCTCAATATCGTCCATTGGTTCCTCGTCTTCTGTAACGGCTGAAATGCTGGATGATGGAATCAATGATTCCTCGACTCTATCAATCGCCATACTCAGACTTTCACTTTCATCGATTGCTTGCTCCAATTCATCCCATTCAAAACCCTCATTTGGATTGGCCAACCCCATATGATTATCAATAAAACTATCCCACAATCCAGGAGAGCCCGGTTCATCACCACCAGCACTCAAATCGACAATTTCGCCGCCAGCATCCGGCTCCAACTCCGTGTCAACCCTGGAAACTCGAAGCCCATCGGCGCGAGCTTCATTCCTAGGCAACTCAACCTCAACCTCAACCTCGAACCCAGATCCTAACTCCCCCATATAGCTCGAGAGATCGTCAACGTTGTTGTTATCTTTAGGAACCCAAGAATCCAAGTCATCCATGGACTCTGTTATGACATCTAGACCCAAATCGAACTCGCGATCGCCATGACTGAACGGTTGGTGTGGCTCGAGAGGATAAGCGCGTACACTGGAATACGAATCCGAACAGGAGTGGCTGCCGGAGACCCTATCGGAGTCGAAAGAGACAGAAAAATTGGGGTGGGAGAGATTGGAGTGGGAGTCCATGTTTACGTCTGGTAGAGGAAAACTAGAAGGACAAAATACCTGGAAATTGGAACGCCTGATTAGCGAAGCGCCATTTGGGTATTTATAGGTTATTGGAGAGTATATTCTCTACAGTAGGACCTCGCCCACTGGATTACCTTTGGGCCTATAGCAATTTGCCGCATCACAAATGAACAATAAAGAAAAAATTACTATAAAATCCTGAATTTTATAAAAATTCATGAAAAGGTCCTTATAATTTTTTTTTTTCTAAAAATGATGTGCCGCATCTTTATCAATAAGAGTAAATTCTCAATATAAGAATAATATATAAATAATAAGAATCGTTAAAATCGGAATATGTATATATAGGATTTGAAAGAATTAAGAAATCTTTTTATTCCATCTGATTAAGCTGTAAATAGTCTATTTTAGACTATTATTATATTATATTAAGTCTTCAATGTAATTATATAATAATTCAATTAAATAATAACTATTAGTATAGAAGGAAAAGGTTCATAAGAAACGGTTAAAATGCATATGATTCCACAATTAAGAATATATCATTGAACTTGCAGAAACAAATTAAATGGAGAGTTATAGATTTTAACAACTCATAGATTGTGAAATTTGATGACATTAATTATAAATCCAAAAATTAATCAATCAATTCGTTACCTACAAAGCTCTGTCCCATTTTCTCAAGACACTTAAGACACTATAAAAGGGCCTGATGGGCGAAAAGCAACATCTCTCTCCCGCTTCACTCCAATTTGGACAAGGTCCATCCCACCCTCCAATCTTTTCTTTTTCTTTAATTTCTAGCTTATTTCTGCTGTTTTTAATAGCTGAATTAACCAATGCCATCATAGAAAATTTACAAAAATAGCAATGCCTGTTCTGTGGTTTTATATTGAGTGAACCCACTATCAATTAGACTATTTTTTTAACAGAATTATGGTATAAAAGTAACTTTTCCTTCTCTTTTTCAGCTCGTGAGCAATCCATGGAACCGATAAAAGAGCCCAACCGGCAATGAAGTTGAGATGGAAAGCAATATCCAAGAGCGTCCAGCTGATATAATTAGAAGCATTAGCAATCCCCAGCAAGAAGAAAGGATGGGCCAACACATTTGTGCTTTGCAGCCTTGTGGGCTGTCAATAGCAATGGAAACTTTGCTATTTAGCCTTGAACTTACCACGTCGTCTTCTTTTGCTTGGTGATGCTAAATTTTTATGCATCAATTGTTGGAATTCTACTCTGGCAGGTTTCTCCCAAGTTGGCTCCAGGGATTCACCTGATTGCCTTTGTATGTCACTGACCCTTCTGTTTTCTGCAGTTGTTCCAAGAAAACTCATGGCGTATAGTTGTTGGCTCCTTTTGTGTGAGCTCCCTTTGCCCTGCCAGAAATCGTCCTGACAGGCCAAGTTGTGTCATATATACATAAGGTCCTCCAGGATCATCATCATTCGTCAGTAATTATGATTTAGTGCTTGTCTTGTACCTAAGAATAATCGTCATGTCATTTCTCTCTCTCTCTCTTAAGTGGGGTCGTTGTTGTTTTCGCAATTATAAAGTATTTGTGTTTGCTTATTGAGATTGGGGAATTTTAATTGGCTGAAAAATTTCAATCCTATTGTTCATATTATAGCAAAAATATTAATTAATTTAAAAGACGTTGATGATGACTAAAATGTAATTTAAGAACTAGCCCATAAAGAAAGGACCCTCCAAAAGGAGGGAAAGGAAGATAGCGCCGCACAAACGCTTAATTTCAAACACTGGAAGAACGGAGCGAACCATGACTGCCATTGTTCATGGCAAAGCGCACTTCTCCACTTTGCTTAGTCGCAAGAATCTGCCCTCGCCCACCAATAATTCTGTTCAACAATGCTCTACAAACCTTCTCCTTTTCTACACTTCTTGCCCCAAACCAATCAAAACCATCCACCAAGATAAAAACTTTTTCCCATATTTTCCAGGAATGCTCCAATCACCGCTCCCTAAATCCAGGAAAACAAGCCCACGCACGCATGATAATTTCTGGTTTTGTCCCTACAATCTTTGTCTCAAATTGTTTGATCCAAATGTACGTGAAATGTTCCCATTTGAACAATGCTTACAAAGTGTTTGACAGAATGAATCAAAGGGATGTCATTTCTTATAACACAATGATATTCGGGTATGCTGGTTTTGGGAAAATGGATATTGCTAGGGAGTTTTTTATTAGCTTGCCCCAGAGAGATGTGGTATCATGGAATTCTATGATTTCTGGGTTTCTACAGAACGGTGAGTGTCGAAAGTCAATTGAGTTTTTCATGGACATGGGTAGATCGGGCGTGAGGTTTGACCCGACGACTTTCGCCGTTGTTCTGAAAGCGTGTGCGAGTCTGGAAGAGGGTGGAGTCGGTATTCAGGTTCATGGGCTTGTTATCCGAATGGGATTTGATAATGATGTGATTACAGGGAGTGCTTTGTTGGATATGTATGCAAAGTGTAAGAGATTAGATGATTCACTTCGGGTTTTTGGTGAAATTCCAGTAAAGAATTGGGTTTCTTGGAGTGCCATGATTGCCGGTTGTGTTCAAAATGATCAGTATGTGGAGGGTTTAGAGTTGTTCAAAGAGATGCAAAGTGCTGGAATTGGGGTCAGTCAATCTATCTATGCTAGTGTTTTCAGGTCCTGTGCAGGGCTGTCTGCATTAAAATTGGGCTCTCAGTTTCATGGACATGCTTTGAAGTGTGGTTTTGGATGGGATATCATTGTAGGAACTGCCACTTTGGATATGTATGCAAAATGTGGTAGCATGACTGATGCCCAAAAGCTTTTTAACTCATTGCCAAAACATAGTTTGCAATGTTATAACGCCATTATTGTTGGGTATGCTCGAAATGACCAAGGGTTTGAAGCTTTACTATTATTTCGTCTTTTGCTAAAATCTGGCCTTGGTTTTGATGAAATTAGTCTATCTGGGGCATTCAGTGCTTGTGCATCCATTAAAAGGGATATAGAGGGGCTTCAAGCACATGCATTAGCAGTTAAGACCACTTTCAGTTCAAACATTTGTGTGGCTAATGCAATTCTTGACATGTATGGTAAATGTGGTGCTTTGGCTGAAGCTGTTCACATGTTTAATGGTATGGATAGAAGAGATGCCGTGTCTTGGAATGCAATTATTGCTGCTCAGGAGCAGAATGGAAATGAAGAGGATACACTTGCCCTTTTCGCATCAATGCTTCGCTCAAGGATGGAGCCTGATGAGTTCACTTATGGAAGCATCCTGAAAGCTTGTGCCAGTAAGCAAGCTCTAAATAGTGGCATGGAAATCCATAATAGGATTATCAAATCTGGGATGGGGTTCGAATCCTTTGTAGCGGGTGCTCTTGTTGATATGTATTGCAAGTGTGGAATGGTGGAAGAGGCTGAGAAAATACATAACAGAACAGAAAAGCAAACAACGGTTTCATGGAATGCAATTATTTCTGGGTTCTCACTGCTAGAACAGAGTGAGAATGCTCTCAGTTTTTTCTCTTGGATGTTGGAAATGGGTGTGAAGCCAGACAACTTCACTTATGCAATAGTGCTTGATACTTGTGCTAATTTAGCTACTATTGGATTGGGAAAGCAAATACACGCTCAAATCATTAAACAAAAATTACATTCAGATGTATATATATCCAGCACTCTCGTTGATATGTACTCAAAGTGTGGAAATATGCAAGATTCCCAACTAGTATTTGAGAAAGCTCCTGATAGAGATTTTGTGACATGGAATGCTATTATTTGTGGTTATGCTCAGCACGGTCTTGGGGAAGAGGCCCTTAAAGCTTTTGAGAATATGCAACTTCAGAATGTAAACCCAAACCATGCAACTTTTATTTCTGTTCTTAGAGCTTGTGCACATATTGGACTTGTTGATAAAGGGTTATATTACTTCAATGCAATGGTAAGTGATTATGGTTTAGATCCTCAATTAGAGCATTATTCGTGCATGGTTGATATAATAGGCAGATCAGGCCGTGTTGGTGAGGCTTTGCAGCTTATCCAAGAGATGCCTCTTGAAGCTGATGCGGTCATGTGGAGAACTCTTCTTAATATTTGCAAGATCCATGGGGAATTTAAGATTGCAGAAAAAGCCACAAATTCTATCTTGCAATTAGAACCTCAAGACTCTTCTGCTTGCGTTCTTCTATCAAATATTTATGCTGATGCAGGAATGTGGGCTAAGGTTTCCGAGATGAGAAAAATGATGAGGCAAAATAAACTAAAGAAGGAGCCAGGTTGCAGCTGGATTGAGGTAAAAGAGGAGGTGCATGCGTTTCTTGTTGGGGACAAGGCTCACGAGAGGTGTGAAGGGATCTATGAAATGCTTGATTTGCTAATTAGCGAGATGAAGTGGGATGGATGCACACCAGACGTTGATTTTTCCTTTGATGGGGAAGCAGAAGAATATGAGCAGCCAGAAGAGCTAAGAAGCGGTACTTACAATCTATAGTTCAGCAACTGTCGACTGACATGGTAAATATGAGATTTTTGAACTATTTAGCCATGTCACTGGAATTCTGAGTTAACAAACCAAAAGTAATATTTTGACAAGCTACTGTCCTATGACAGATTCGGCAAGGGTAACGTAATGGAAATTACTGCTATACAAAGACAAAGTACTAGAAACGGGAAAAGGTTGAATCCCTTATAAGTTGTAGATGAGCAGAAATTGGACGAGGAAATCAACTTTAGGGTGGCTGTGAATGAGTTCTCTTTCAAGGATTTCCATTATGATTTTTGAGTCTCAATTCCCGGTGAATAATTGAACTGAAAGTCCGAAAGAAAGGCACAATTTGGCAGGACAGTGTAATTGAGTGAAAATATCAAGGCGTCGAAGAAAACGACAACGTTTATTATCCACTTGGGGAACAGCAGGCTCAACGACTCCGTATTTTTGCAAATTATCACCCATAACCGCACATGTCCTGTGAACTTTGCCCCACGACAAGTAAAAATCTTTTATACCGTATTTTTTATACAGTATTTATTTGTTTGTGAAATATAATAGAATTTATTTGAAATGAATTTTCTTATTTAATTTGATATAAGTGAAATGTAGAATTCAATATAATTTCACTAAATTTATATTTGATTTATTTTAACAATTAAACAAACTACAAACTCTTAATATTTTGCAAACTACAAAATGAGCTAGCTATCTTCGCTGTAGGTAGTGCAAGAGAGTTGATAAAGCCGGAAAGTTTGACCTGATTCAATACTCAAAAGTCTGATGCCCCTTTGGCATCTCTTATTCCTTTTGTTTTTCAATGGGAAGGTTACAACATGCCAACTAATGCAAATATGAGCAGTGAACTTTTCTTTTTATACGTAGTCACACAAAACAGACCAAAAATAGCCATTAACTTCGCTTGGTTTGGCATAGTACTGATAATACTGGCATCGCTGCTCTTGTTTGATAAGAGGATATTGGTTTCCTGCAGGGGAAAGGAGTTAAGCAAGTAAGGGTTGCATTGCTCGTGCCACAAAGGCTGACGAAGAACAAACATATTCTGTAAGGATAGGTTGGATGCTTGAAGGAATAAGTATCTTCTTTCTGTTTCTCTCTCTCTCTCTCTCTCTCTCGCTCTCTCTCTCTCTCTCTCTCACACACACACACACAAGTCTGATCTGTCTGAAAATGATAATACTTCTCTTCTATGTTACTTTCCAGTCTTCATTTACATGGTAAAAAAAGAAGTTAGGATCTCCGCAATCATAAGTGGAGGCCCTGCCGCTGAAACGAGTAAACAGCTGCTGAAATCAACAAGATGAGTGCCGCCATGATAACATGCTTATAGTTGAGCACTCCTGCATCCATTCTCCTTACATTTTCAGGCTCCAAAAATGAATCTCCAGCTGTCACTTTAGTTTCACCAACAAATACATCTTTCTGGTTCTTATCCAACTCTGAACACTGAAAGAATACCAGGGCTAAAATGAATTAATGATGTTCTATAATATTCCATGATACTTTCAAGCAAAGATAGTACTAGCAGAAATAGCAAGCCTGAGAAATTATAATTTCTATGTCTCTTAGTTTCTCCTGGCCTTCAACACTAAAAATCTACTAAATATTATTTTCCACTTATTAGAGAACATTCAGTTTCATTGAATAAGATAATGGGAATTTGAAGGTTCAAGAACCCCGCAAAATTCCACTTGGTTCTAAATGATGATTTCATTCTGCAACAACTAACCCAGCAATGTTTGGTAAATTTGTGGTAACTGTGCCTATGTGGTTCTCTTGAGCAACCCTTTTCTCTAAGTTTGTACAACCATGCCAAATAACTTATTATCAGAACAGAAACCTTGAAATTCGAAATTTACTTACTTTTACCTTTCATCTAGCAAAAAACTTTTCACCGATTTATTATTCATTATATGTGCTACATATTTGGGCGTAGACAAATCACCAGGAAATAGGGGTTTGGCGAGGGAGCATAGAGAACGAGAGAGACAACCAGTGTGAATTAGTGTGCCAGAGAGAAGCAAGTTTGGAGGTCCAACAATGATCATCATTTGCAATAAGCACACACAGCCTCCTACACCTAAGCATTGCGTTCATTTGTCTTGCATATCATTGATAGCCCCCATTCTCCAAAGAAAACCTACCCATTTGCATTTAAGAACCCAATCACTGAAGCTAAGCTCATTTCAAAATATAATAGCTAGAACCAACCTTGGAACCTGATTCTGAGACCTTGGTTACTTCATTCTCAGGAAACGGAGGTTTTTCACCATTTCCAATATTGCAGTTGGTAAATACAAAGGGATCCTTTCTTGTTTGCTGTAACTTCAGCACCAAACTTTTGTTCTCATGTGCTAAGAATGTCATCTGCAAATACCGCAAAAGCATTAGGAAGAATATGCTAAAATAGTCATTCATGCCTACAAGCGCGCACACACATACATGCATCCGTATTCAGTTGTGTGTGTGACTGTGTGTTTAGTTAATCAGAACCTTGTAATAGTTAGCAGGTCATGAAAATTAACAATTCAAGAAGTTGACAAATAGATACATCATTTATGCTTATTAGCAAGATGAAAATAATTATTTGGACATTTGTGACCAATGGTGGAAACATGGAAAGTATATTGGCAAAAAAATATATCACTATGTTCTCATATTGTCTCTTAATTGAGTAATAAATGGTGAAGAAACAAATACAAACTTTTTGCGTCATCACCTATCTCCAAGCTTCTATTCCATTATTCACAACTTACAAATTATCATATAATATCATGGTAACGTTTCACCCCACTCCACAGACATGCCCTTGCTTGTTTACACACAACGGTTCAACTTTAATGTACTGAAACCGCAGTTAGTAATTAAGGTTTCTCTGCTGTTTTGGAAGAAAGAGGTTTACTTTTATGCTATAACCTCAGGAGCTATATACAGCTGACATATTTTGATAAAGGTCCTTGGCTTTAAATTTTGAGCTAAAACTTGCTACTTAGAAATAAAAAATATTCAAATGTTGAAAAAGAAAAACTATTGTACTACATTCAGGTGAAAGAGACAAATAAAATCAACAACCCATGGTTAAACAGACCTCTGAATCTAATGAACTAAAATTTAGAATTTGAGAGGTGAAGACCTGCTTATGAAGATGCTTTCTTTCAATGGCCAATTGCATCACCAAATCTTTTATTGCTTTAGTCTGTAAGCCAATATTCTTAGCAGCAAAATTTTTTGCTTCTTCAGCTTGATTCAAAGATATCTCCAAGCATTCCAGCCTTCCCCTCAAAAATCTCAGTTCTTCATTTAGTTCAGCATTTGATTCAGATAATACAACGCACTTGTCCTCTGTACTGTCTGCTCGACCTTCTGCTTTCTGAATTTTCAACTTTAGATCCTCAATTAAATTTCCCATATCCCTAATTGTAGCATACAACATATTTTGCTTCTCCTGACTGGCATCAGCAGAAGCCACTGCATGCTGAAGCCTAATATCAGATTCCCTCAATTGCTTCTCTAAGGAATCCACTTTCTCTGAAGCATACTTAAGATGGCCCACCTCTTTTTTAAGTTCCAAATTAGTCTCTGCCGACAACATACACTTGACTTCTGCACTGGCTGCCCTACTTTCCACTTTAGTTAGTTCCTCTTTCAAATTCACAATTGTGTTTTCCATGTTAGTGATCTCAGATTGTAAAGCATTGTGCTGTTTCTCTCTTCCTTCCATAGAGACATTTGCATTTGGCAGCTGAGAGCCACATTCCTCCAGATGCTTCTCAAGGGAATTCACTTTTTCTCTTAGAGCTAAGACCTCAGAATTTGCAAGAAGTAATTTATCTTCAGCTTCAACCAAGCTTGCCTTTAAACTATCGGTGCGTGCTAGAACAAAGTTGCTGAGTTCGCTGCTGCTATTGAACTTCTGTAAAGCATTTTCTTTGGCTTCCAACTGTCCCATGGACTTCTCAAGCTTTGTTCTCAGTTCAGCTTCTCGTTTAACTAGGCCATTTAAATTGAAATGAAAAATCTTTAATCGACTCAGTAGTTCTTGTGAAATGCCCATCAGGACCTCTGCAGCATTTTCTGCTGTGAACCACCTTTCACAAACATCTATTGCTTCTTGTTCCACAAAGAATACTTCTTGTTCTGTAAAGAGTATCCTATGTTTCAGTTCCTCCTCAATTTGTATTGATTCAATTAGCTTTTTCTCAAGATCCATCTCTCTTGCCAAAGATTTCTCTAGCATCCTTAAAACATGTCTTTGCTGTTCCGCGGTTTGCATCTTGATGTTCAGATTATCGTCCACAAAGTGGTTACATTCTGAGAAGTTTGACCCCTCATTACCATTCCCTGTCAACAAGCATGCATTAGAATGTGAATAAACTTACGACTAATTAATATATCGTTCTGCCTTCATAGAAGTACAGAACAGTAATAGAAACAAAACCTTCTTTAGTTGCAAACGTCCCTTTAAAAGCAAGAGAATTAAGCCTATACAAACTATTCCAAAAGTTCAACTAGCATGATATCAATACAAAAATGGGGGAGAGAGATAGAAAGAAAGAGGCGGAGCTTGGTGGGAAGGGATAGAGAAAGAGGACATTTCCCAACTTCCTATCAACTTTTAGCAAGAGAAGGAATTTCTTAGTTCCATATTAATTTGAATCCCCTGCCAATTTTGACCATAAATATACAAGGCTGTGAATTTCTGAAATAATCCAGAAAAAAATTGATGCTTCATATGCAGATATGAATAACAAAAAATTAATAATGACAACTACAAGCTTACAATTTTCTTCTCCATTCAGACATGACAAGGTCCTCCGGAACCTGGCATAATGCTTCCTAATTTCTGAGACTTGAACTAGTGACTGCTCCAGTGATTTTTCAGAATCAAGCAACTTTTCTTCCATTGCCATGAAAGTTTCTCCCAAATGCTTGTACGAGGATATCATTTCACGAGACTCAACAAAATTCTTCTGGGTACTTGTCATGAACTTAACCAATTCTGTCACTTCAGAATCCAAAATCCTGGACAGGAAATCAAATTCCAGAGCCTCCTCTGGATCTATCGATGTAACTCCTTCTAGTGAGAAAGTTGTTTCAAACTCAGTTTCCTTGGATTCCAAGTGCATCATAAGTACACTTAGGTTAACCAACTTCTCTGAAGCACATGCCATATCTAATTCCATTCTTGTTATAATCCCCTCTACAATAACTAACTCGGAACTTGACTCCCCATTAGACGACAATGCCACAACTAAGTCAATTTTACTTGATTCAGCCTCTGTATCTGCGTAGCGGACATCATCGAGAGAAACTCTAACTTCAGCAATAGCTTCCTTACCCATCCTTATCTCCACTCATTCAACTAGCTTGAAGCCTGAATATCAACACAGCAACGATAAATAAATAATTTCCTGCTAACCAGCTAGATAGGTGGTCAATACATTAGGCACATACGCTACATCAGATCACGTTCAAAACTTTGAAAGGCAATGGTGGTGAAAACGCTAACATCTAAACCCAGAAAGGAAAAGGATGGAAAGAATAATGTATGAAGATATATATTAGGAACACTACCAAAATCAAACTCCATTATGTAGCGCACATTAAGATTAAAATGGAAGGCCTAGAGGTAGATGGCAATGGCTTCTATATTATTAAGAGAGAAACTTAAATACCCCATCGCTACTTATATTTAAAAAAAAAAACACACACACACAAATTTTAAAAATAGCACCCATATCTAGGCTTGCAAAGGAAAACAGAGAAATCTTCTGAAGGACCAATGAAATAACCCATATCATTTTCTGTCATTTTCTTGAGAAAACTGACGAGAAAAATCACCAAAAAGAACGGAAACAAGAATTGAAAGGAACAGTTATTTCCGAACGTACCCTTATGAGAATACGTCTGTGCGCCTACAACAGACGAGAGAGAAACCGAAAGTGGAAACAGAATAATAATCTTTTACCCGTCATAAAGCAGAGTTCTTTAAGGTAAAAAAGAGGAGTTTATTAAAAAAAATAAGAGAATTAATTGAGTGCCGCATGTTAACGTGCACAATGGGTTGTGCGACACTTGTCAGCTTACAGAATAAATTTATTATAGTTAATTAAAATATATATAATAAATGTATTATGCCTCTTCCTTCCACGTTCCCTTTTTTTTTTCTTGATTTTTTTTAAAAGTATTTATCTACATAATAAATTTTTAATAATTTGTGATACCATATCGAAATTCCAAAAAAATATAATTTGTGATCCCATAGACAAGTCCAAGCTTATGCACGTAGATACAATAGTGCAACAACCAGTCCAAAAACTCAAGCCTAAACCCAGATACAACATGCTCCAGCCCATCCAAAAGAAGCCTTCGCTAAGGCCTGGGGGGACAAACCAAGCTGGCCCAAACCGAAACCTCATTTCCAGCAATGCGTCGCCGACATCTCTGTGAGCAGTCTCCAATACAGGATTAAGCAATGAAAGAATCTCCTACATAATGGCATCAACGGAGGAATAACAAAACTGAGATAGGAACCATCAAACATTAGAAAACACTAGCAAATGAACCAAGATTAGTCAAGTTGATGGGCCAATTCTCAGCTTGCCAATTGATTGGAAAAAAAAAAGGATAAATTCACACAATCGATACTCAGCAGCAACTTCCAAAAGCTTTTTACCAGCAAGCGAGCGTCTGGACAAACCATAGTAGTATTTGAGGGTGGAGATGAGACAAGGACAAGCATCCAACAAAAATCCTCCAATTCTGCAAGCCACGTAGGCTGTTTGCTGTCATAAAATACTGAACCAGCCAGTAGTCGCCATTTTTGCCCCATCAGTTGCGTCTCTCCGCGTCTAATCCCTTTTAAAATAATAGCCCTTCGATAATGAAATGTGCAAATGACTTTTCATGGGGTAATGGGTTGTTGGACCCACCATCACAACCCATTAACTTCCATCTCATGTCACCCATGAATACAGGTTCACCTCATGAAGTCACTTTAGTTACCCAATAAAATATTTCCTCCTGAATTAAGTTAAAAATCCCATTATTTTAAGGAGATACCAATAATTTTCATGGCCAAGATTTATAGTCATCACAAATCAGATTTGAACTTGTTTTACAGCTGGTGCAACCATAGCCCCTTGTTTATAATCAATGAATTAATACTTAATTAATGGGGTCGTAATCTTGTTGATTAGTGCCTAACTTATTAGAAATAAAACAATTTTCATGAATAGGATGGGCAAATTGGAGTCTAAAAGATGATATTAACGTTGCCTAGTTGGCCACCACAACCAAATGTTTTTAGATACACTTACATGATTAGTCACCTTTTGCCTTTGTTAAACTTGTATCGGTGGCCACAATAATAGGGGTTAATTGTATGCGTAAAATACATTCAAAAATTTAATTTGAGAGTATGTATATTTAAATAAATTTAAAAAATTTTAATTTTTTTAATTTTTATTTCGTCTCATAATAAGTTTATCTAAATAAATATAAGAGAATTTAATTTTTAATTTTTTAATTTTTATTTAAAAAAGGTATAAGATAAATATTAAATCTCTTCTCTTAACAGAGAAAATTATATAACTAGTATTTAATTTTTAAAAATTTTATTTGGATATAAAATAAAAAGAAAAATTCATAAGATTTCTAATTAAATTAAAATATTTTTCCTCAAAATTAACATGGAATGAAAGAAAGGAAAAATAATATTTCCTACGCAATTTCTCTTTGTTAACCATGTTTAGTTAATGATATTTTTATTAAAAAAAACAGAATAAAAGGTTAATGTAGGAAAGTTATTAAAAGAAAAAATCATGGAGAACTCATCATAGGTTGTCGTTGCTTAAATAAAAAATATAGTTTCCATTTAAATAGAATCATTATTTTAAAGACAACTATTTTTTATTTAAAAAAAAATCTTAATTTTCTTTCAAACCACCGACCAAATAGTAATTCCGCCGGGTCTCTGTGGCCGTCATTTATTTGGGAATGAATTTCACAGTTCTTCGCCATTTTGGTCAGTTTGTTTGTGTCAGACTCAGTTCACCGTCCATACGAACCTATCTACTCTAGGACTCTGTCGTTGCGTGTGGTCCTTTTTCTTCTGGTTGGTTATAAATTATAAGCTAAACGTCAACAATTGACGGCTCTCTTGAGTTGTGTGCTACTTCTATTTGTTCCTGGTTCTTGGGTTTTTGCCAATTCTTCATCTTTTTTCTCAATCTTCATTTCTCATTAACTGGGTCTTCAATTACTTAGATTTGTCTACGCAATTGATCGGTTTGGCGATTGTACTTTATTGGGTCCCAAACACAAATATTGGCGGACTTGGGTTTGATTTTTCTTCGCTTTAGCCTTAAATCTCTCTTTCTCTTTCTCTCTCTCTCTGTTTTCTGTTTGGTTGTAAATTATTTGTGATCAATTGTCTCTGTTGAAGATTTAGTTGATTTATATGCTTATTGTTTAGGCTTCTTATCTGGATTGTATATCAACTCATTTCTCAGAATTTGATAAGATTCCCATTTAATAGTTTAAAAAAAAAAGGGTAAGGAAAAGGTTCCTCTTTGCTGCTAAGAAGCTCATTACAGGGGGAAAAAAACAAAGTTAAAGAGCTCGAGTTTGGATTCTATCCGACTTTCCAGGTTAGTACTATTTATTCTATTATATTTGAGTTTCATCTTCCAACTTAATTCTTGTAGAATTGTGAAGTTAATTGAAAGATATTCTGGTTGTGCAGAAAAGGAAGTTAGTTGCTTTGTAGATTTTGTATAAACTTTCAAATCGGTATTTGGATTTTGGAGAAGTTTTCAGGACATTAAAAGGATGACAATTGGAAATCAAGTTCCAAAGGAGGATAGGAAGTCGAGGAAGAGCAAACCAGTTAATGAGAATGATCCCTTATTGCCCAAAAGGCAAGAGGAGGATGCTGGTTTTGATGAGTTTGATGGAGCTTCCTTTACTGGAGCAGTGTTCAATTTATCAACAACCATAGTTGGTGCTGGAATCATGGCACTGCCTGCTACCATGAAAGTCTTGGGCCTTGGCCTTGGGGTTGCTATGATCATCTTTATGGCTTTCTTAACAGAGGCTTCAATTGATCTGTTGCTTAGGTTTAGTAGGGCAGGGAAGAATTCTTCATATGGAGGACTTATGGGTGATGCCTTTGGGAAGTATGGGAGAATATTGTTGCAAGTTGCTGTTTTAATCAACAATATTGGAGTACTCATTGTGTACATGATTATCATAGGTATGCCTTCATTCTGCTGTATTTGCCACTTAAACTATTTGGGTTTGTATGTGTGTGTCGCTCATGTATAAGACGTGTTTGATTTATTTTTCTCCCCTTGAATATATACTCTGGTGAAAGTAATTTTTAATGTGGAGGGTACTGAAATTGTTCAACGTTTTTGTGTTTGCTTATTTGAAGGTGATGTGCTGTCTGGAACATCTTCAAGTGGAGTTCACCATGCTGGTGTGCTTGAAGGATGGTTTGGAGAACACTGGTGGACTGGACGATTCCTTATACTTCTCATCACAACACTTGCTATATTTTCTCCGCTTGCTTGCTTTAAGCGAATTGGTAAGTATCGTGCCTTATTGGAATTTGATGTGTTACTTGCTTTTTGGTCTTTGTACGAGTTGATATTATGCTGACAGTTTGGGATTACTTCTTGTATGTAGATTTGAGTTGGAGACCCCCTTTGCTATTAACTTATTATTAATAATTTTTTTTGGCACATTGACTGGAGTTCATGTTCTTTCCCGCAATTTAGTTCTAATAGAACTTGTAATTACTAATGCAATATGGAGATTGATCATGCGTTCCATTTTGTGTTTGCAGATTCTTTAAGCTTTACATCTGCCTTATCAGTTGCTCTAGCAGTAGTATTTCTTGTCATTACTGTGGGAATCACTACTGTCAAGTTGATCAATGGAAGCATAATGATGCCCAGATTGCTACCTGATATTACAGATTTGACATCATTCTGGAAGCTCTTCACCGTAGTGCCTGTTCTTGTCACTGCATATATCTGCCACTACAATGGTATGCAATTAACTGAATTTCTTGTCTTCCTAAATTTGACAATCAGCCTAAGTGGGATGGCATGGTTAATATTCAGATAGCACTAGCAATGTATTGATGCCTTCTGTTTATGATAAATAACAAAACTAGTAGTCACAATGTTGACTCATTTTACGTTTCCTCATAACCTAGGTTTCATATTTGTTACTAGCATTTCATTTCCAAAAGTATTCTGATTGTAATGTCTTTAGTCAGGAAATTGTATTATTTTACACTTAAATCTATTTGAATGTTGGTTTGCAAAATCCTTCATTAGAATTAAATGATAATATTTTACTTGATAATTGGGTTAGAATTTCAAATTAGTGTTGTCTGTTTGACCTTTAAAATTGGGAGCGTTTAACTGAAAACTATTGATCCTTCCCTGTGCTTCAATTGCAGTTCACAGCATAGACAATGAACTTGAGGACTCCACACAGATAAAGGCAGTTGTGCGATCTTCACTTGCTCTATGCTCAACTGTGTACATAATGACGAGCATTTTTGGATTCCTTCTATTTGGTGATGGAACTCTTGATGATGTCCTTGCAAACTTTGATACTGACCTTGGCATTCCTTACAGTTCCCTGCTTAACGATGCTGTTCGCATTAGTTATGCTGCTCATCTCATGCTTGTGTTCCCAATTGTCTTCTATCCCTTGCGCCTTAACTTGGATGGCCTCCTATTTCCCTCAGCACGGCCTCTTTATCAGGAAAATGGGAGATTTGCATCAATTACCATTGGACTAATTGCTCTAATCTTCTTGGGTGCTAATTTCATTCCAAGCATCTGGGATGCTTTCCAATTCACTGGAGCAACTGCTGCAGTTTGTCTTGGGTTCATTTTTCCCGCTTCCATCACTCTTAGGTACTTTTACAACTCAATTGCTTGAATATGGAAGTTCAGCTTTTGTCCTTTTTCTTAAAATATTTGCTTTAATGCTGGATTTGAATTTGCATGTTGTACTTTGCAGAAAGACCATTTTGGCTAGGTTTTTAGGTTGCTTGTGACCTATAAAAAATTGGGACTTATACATTGTGAAATAAGAGTCACAAATTTGCTTGTATTTCATGTGAAGTGAAATAAGTTAATTATAGGATAGAAAATAATGGACTAGCTGCCCCACTGCATTTAAATTGTCATATAGAGAAGTGCCCTTGCATGTTTAGTTTTTGAAGACTTCTAATGCTTCCTTAAATCGCTGTGCCAAGAATTAAGTTGCTATCTATTGGCTGACTACACATATCATTGGCAGACTCTGGTGCAGTTGTGTTAGTAATAAAAAAAAAATGGTTTTGGGGAGTTGATCTTTGTGATTGAGCTTATCTTTACATTTTCACATAAAGAAATGCCCTTACATTTGGAAATATCTGTCACGCTGGTTATTAATAATAAAAATTTACTAATATGTCGTTGTAGCAAGATCAACGATTTCTATTAGATCTGAATCATCACCATCACAGTTTTATAATCCTGATTAGCTGATGAACAATAAATGTTTTACCTTTGCATTGCAGGGATCGCCACAATATAGCAACAAAGAAGGACAAGATCTTATGTGTTTTCATGATTGGGCTTGCTGTGTTCTCAAATTTGGTGGCCATATACAGTGATGCCTATGCCTTGATTAAAAAGAATTCTTCACCTCGTGCATGATCTCTCAAGTGTTATTCCATACTGAATGAAGCAAGAGTTGGTCATCTTTTAGCTAAGAGACCTCGATTGGCAGACTATTTTTTTTAGTGACATCAAATTTCGAGTCCTCTAGGTGTTTAGAAGTTGAATAAGATGAGCACTCGGATAAATGTGAAAACTCGCTTTGCTAGAGACAGAAATGTATAAACTCTTCTGGACCTCCTACCGTTTGCATCCTTGTACTGGTTTGTGCTTGCTTTGTTTTGGGTTTTTTCTGTCTGGATCAGAATGACACTATAGAAGTGAAATATATTTATATGTAAATATTTTTGCATTGCATCTTTCATTCGTTTGTAGTTTTGCAAATTTTCTTTCTACTTCGCTTCAAAGTATTGTGTTAGAGTATTGTGTCAGGTAAAAAAACTTATTTAGACTCCGTTCGGAAAAAAAACTTATTTAGACTCTGTTGTGAACGTAAAATACGTAAACGCGAGTTTTATGAGTTCTTTCATAAAAAAAATGATATGAAATTCATATTTATATGTTTTGAATCCATTGCTCTTATAAAAAAATTTATTTTTGTGTTTTTAAATTCAATTTACGATATAAGCGAAGAGTATAATAGCTAATATCAACCTTTTAATTCTCATCAAATTCTCATCAAATGTATCTAAGTTCTCTACAAAACCTGACAATATCAAATTCTCATCAAATGTATCTAAGTTCTCTACAAAACCTGACAATATAATTGCATTTGAGAAAAATTTTTAAAATATAATTTAGATTTTTTTTTGAATTGATAAGATATTTATGATTGCTTCTGAAATTTTTGTTCCCAGAAGTGAAAACCTCTCTATTGATACATCTTTTTTAAACTTGAACTAACAAAAAAAAAAGATTATTACTTCTTAGACGTCCACTTCTTTTCTTATATTAGAATGTTATCATTAACCCCACTTCTTCCATTTTGGCTTTCCTGTGAATTGGTTTTCCTTTCGGTTCCTAACGTACAAGACAAGCCTTAAAAAGAGATAGTAGTTTGAAGTATGTATTTCAATAGAGAAAAGCAATTGGCTATGCACACAAAATAAGCTTCTGAAGGAGAATGAATAATTAATTTCAGATCAATAATTAATTTCAGTGAGTTCTCTTGCCTTCCGGGGCTTTGCTTAACTTCTGTACAGCCAGAAAGCTGATTCACAGTTTCTCACAGAAGTGTGCTTCACAACTATTACACAAGGACCATCTACTTCCACGATTCAAGGAAAATATGCAGATGTTGTGGTGAGGTTATCTAACGTGACACTGCTGTATGAGGGTTTGCTCTGAGGTATCCAGACGTTCACCACGTCTAATGCAACAACGACAGTCGACTACATTTCATATTGGTTTTTTATACTTCCTCTATTGAGACCTCATGCCCCGTTTCTGTACATTTCTCAGCTCCTATTCCTTTCATCCATATGTATACTTGCTGATTCAGCTCCAGAGAAGCTTGTACTGATAACTTACAACTCCAGAACTAAAATCTCATGTTTGCTAACGTCACTCAGAGGTGCTTCATGAATGATCGAATGAAGTAGAGATCATAGCTACCGGAGATTTTTTCCCTTTTTTTCCAGTACAACTCACTGGAGATCTTTGAGAATGTCGTACAGAGCTGGTCTCTACCATGAAATTCTTGTCAGATTGAGGGCTTTCCTATCATGCTCACATGGGGAAACAGGCTGACACCTACAAAAATCGAGTCATGGTAATGCAACATAAAGAAAAGCCCCCGCAATGGATCAGTTGAAGAAATAAGGTGATTCCAACACTTCCCGAAGATCAAAGTCTCCTCGTTCAGGTAAAGAGGGAAAGGATAATGTTGGAAAAGATTGCTCAAAGCTCTCCAACAACTGTTCAAAAAACAACACACGAGTATAAGAGACAAAATAAAGCAGTAATGCAAACTTGATTTAATGCAACTTTACACTGAAATTCAAGTATGCGGGAACTTTTTTCTTAAAAAAAAAAGATTCTCAAAAAACAGCTGAATTAAGACTCGGGTCTTTTCCAATGAACATCAACTATTTTTTTCCCTTCTTCCTACTTCCAATGCCAAGGAACCACAATTGCTTGAGACATTATCAAACTTGAAAAGCCAATTAAAATTGATCACTTAAAGCTGGTTAACTGAAAATTTTAATAACATAAACTTGAAATGGGCTTGCCTCGTACAAAATATATTATGATCCCCAGCATCGGCTGGGTTCCTTTATCTTTCCAACCTATTGAAAAATTCAGTAGTGCTGACACTTACACTCTCCAGTATTGGCTTTTCATAAAGCTCAACAAACTTTTCCCTGAGTATCCTGTTCATTTCATCCACATCACAGGCATGCGTCCAATATGAATCATGAACTCCTGCAGTCAAAAAGCATTATACGACAAAGAAATCAAAACTAGAAATAAGAAAGCAAATGAGAGGAAAGCCCACAATAAAAGGACCTGCAAAGTTTAGGCCCGCATTTTTGCATGCAACTGCAGTCATCATCATATGAGAACCGTCAAGGGAGTGAACAAAATTTGGTGGGAAAGCTGTTCGCTGCCTCTTGACCATAACCTGCAACCATAGCACTATCAAACTTGAGACTTGAAACCCAGAGGTTCTACTTATTTCTCCCTTCTTTTCAAAATTTTGGTCAGAGATCCAATTACTATAGGCCTAACATTTTTCTTAAATTATAACTTGCCTAAGATTTATTCTACAGAATGCACACATCTGTTTCACATTTTACTTTGAGAAATGGACAGGACTACAGACCATTTCAAGAATTTTGTAATATGCCTCTTACTAAACTCCAAACTGGGTTCTCAGAGCCAAAAGAAATCCAGATTTCTACTTTCGTAGAGGTTCATTTAACTTGTGGGCAAGAGGGATCAACAAATCCTGCTTGCAAATGTGCAAAACCCAAAACCTTTCTGTAGCTGCAAACTGACACATCAACCGTAACCATCTATCTTTTGCAAGTCCATTCCCCACCCAACCCAAAGCTGCTTTGGATAATTGAAAAACATCCAATGTAGACATACATAGGATGGTTAGATGATGAGTTTCTAGGACAACCTTTTCCAACATAAAACAGCTATCCTAGACTTTTCAGATCTTTATGTTATGCGCAAGGTTGATCCCTGATTGCAGGTTGGCAAATGACAATAGTATAAAAGACAACTAAAGAAATTGGATACCTTTTCAGTTTCCTGTTGCAGTGTTAAGATCTGTAGTGAAGTTCTGATCTGCAATTTTACAAGTAATTAAATAAGTTAAAATGGCCACATAATTAATATGAATGTAATAATTAATCACGTAGAATGCTCTATAAATTTTTTACAAACTCACAAGATGCCTTCCTAATTTACGATAAGGTTGCACAACAGGAAGTCCAAGTGGAGTTGTCCACCTCACAGTCTCATTTTCAGATGCAATAAGCTGGTAATGGTCATGTAATTTGGTCAATACTCAATAGTCATAACAAGAAAAATAGAAAATTAAATAAAAGAAACATTCTATGGAAAATTTCTACATATATTTGAGAGAAACATGCCTTTGCACATTCACCAAGCCAGCTCATGATACTTCGCGCAGCTTGAAACATCTCCCCTAATGCAGTTAAAGTCACCTGCTCAATCATTAAAACACAATAATATTAATGAAGCATTTGCCTGATTTTTGTGAAGTGAAGCTGATCACTATTAATACTTTCTTTCTACCTTTGCAGCATAACAAGAGGAACGAAAGATCTCTGCTTCATCTGCAATAAGACCACGTTCTTTCAACCTCCTCTTGATTTGATCTCTCGCACCAATATAAGTGACACCATATACAGATGTCATCACTGTCTGCTTCACCAATTTCCTATCAACCTGAAAGACACGCAACCACCTGCAGATATTAGTTTGAACGAATAGAGAATTCCCCACTAGGCAAAAAAATAAAATGCTCTTTGGCCAACTAAAACCAGCTAACTTCTGATCATTATAATCTAGAAAGGAAGTTTGTAGAACCTGATTAATTAATGTCCTTGCATGCAATGCATCAGGAAAAACTGCTGGATCTTTCTGTGCATCCCTCCTCATGATATCAAGCACTCTACATCACAAAATTGCAATTCCATCACTATACTATTTTGCAGACAACTTCTATCACTGTCATGCTCAAATCTCTTCTACAATAGGTCTGTAACACAAGAAACCAACTTACCTAGCAGCTATTCCTGAGTATACATCTGCAGGCTTCTCTCCAGCAACAAGATTAACAGAAGATGCTCCCAACTGCAGAAAATTTTCCATGGAATCAAAATGCAGAACAATTCAAAGTAGACATACACACTTTCAACAATTTAAAAAAAAAAAAAAAAGAAAAGCTTAAAGTAATCTTTGAAATGGTAACCAAATTCAATAAAGACTAGCATTAAGCCAGTGCATTTATAAAAGAGAAAACATGTATATATATAAACGTTATGGAAAAAAGGCTTTAGATATCAGAAATCATCATGAAGTAAAGCAAAAAAAATTAAATATTGCTTTCAACTCTGGGTATGGTCATCACCTTGTCCCTTCCAAGTGCAGCATAGTGTTGGAGGCCATTGCAGGAACCATCCTACAGAAATGATAAGCAGAAAGAATATCTCTGCATCAGTTGTGAAAAGATATTACAATACCAGTACCAGCATTGACCAAGTAAATGTATTTGAAGGACAAGCAGAACATTGAGAAGAAAAAGAAAAAGAAGAAAGAGGAGAGAGCAAGTAATGCAACATGAGAGTTTATGTTGACCACCCAAGTAACTGTGGCGTGGAAATCACTGGACATGAGACTCACGATAACAAAACCCAGCTTCCACTAGACCAAACCAAATAAAACCAAGTTCAGAGTAACTTTGGTATTGCAGTCTTAAACTTTTTCCCTTCAGTTAATTAAATAAAAGAAAAAAGAAAACCAGGTATTTTTACCTCTATCTCTCTCTCCAGTTAAGTTTTGGTTTGGTGAACAGGCATAACTAACCACAATCTTGATTCATATTGGTCTTGGCAAGATAATGAATATGGAAAGGGAACATATAGTCGGGTTTGTTTTGGTGGCACTGGCTAGATGCACTGTTAAGAAAGTTATGGAGCAACCTAACAGGATTTGATGGTCATGGTTGAAAGAAAATCACATTGATGATTTAAATGTTAGTCACAATGGCAACTGATGATAGAGGTCAATGTAATGAACAGAAATGTCTTTCATAAACACAAGAAAGCAACAAGAAAGATGGCAAATCATCTTTCAAAAGAACAGGAAAAACGATAAATAACAAATTATAAGAAACCACAAACCTGTAAACGGTTTCCAGTTGCATAATGTTAATCAACATTAATGAACCTCTAGTATTTTGTTTAGTTTACAGTATAAAGGGAGAGCAAGGAGTTTCTTTTTTTTATTTATTTCTTGTGCTTAATACTGCTCTCTTCTTGATCCCTTGCTAACACACAAGTAAAACTTGTCACTAACCCAGTAGGACAATTTATAATCCATCAACAGAAGTTCGTGAGGAGTTCACATAGACACATTCTGATGCATTTTGGAGAAATTACCTGATGAATGGGAATATGTGAAATAAATGTTTCTGGAGAGGAACTTCTCAGAGCTTCTGCGAGATCAATGCATACTGCCAAGCACTGAAATGGATCTTCTGCATGTAACCACCAACGCTTTCCCTCAAGTGGCCTATCTGCAGAATCAAATATATCATCCAAGTGATTCTCAGTGAAAGTTATTCGACCATCATATGACAACTTGTCCACACCACCAGCAAATAGATTTGCAAGGTGTATCTTCAGCCACTGTAAGCCAGACTTTCCAAGGGGGCGTCCCTCAGCAAACTCCAGAATGCCCCGACACAAATCTGAACCAAGATGGTTCAAGTATGGGTGCATAGGATATGCACGCCCTCGAAAGTCAAGATTGTGTGGATAATAAAAACCTTCTTCATCCTTCATTTTGCGTGCTACCTGAATTCAGTCGAGAAGTTTGGCTTAAACCTATATGGAAATTCGAAAGAAAAAAAAATACTCTCACTTGAGTGAATGGAGCTTACAGCAAGTTTTAGTTCAGTGTCACAACGCTGAGAGTGCCTCTCCTTGTTCTCCTTTTTCACAGATTTGATTTTCCACTTCCATTTCCTCAGCAATGCTTCATCTTCAGTATCTGGCTTTTCTGGCAAAGGAACCTGAAATCAGGAAGTTTGATCATCATTGGTTCATCTCTAATCACACATTCGAGAACAATGATGAAATCAAATAGTGTTATAACAATATTATTGAAAAACCAATAAAAGAAACTCACATCACTTCGATCTACCAAATCAGCAAGTCGGCCTCCACTATTCCATATCCTATCCACAATACTAAGTATCCTCTTATTTATTCGCCATTTTGTCCTTCCAAGTGTATCCAGAGCCTGGACAATTAACTCAAAAATGACTATATCATCTCTTTTTGGAAATCTAATGAAATTTAATACCAAGCATAAAAAGCTGATATGCACTTCTCAATTGATAGTATCACAGGTAGCTCAAATCAAATATTAAACAGTTCCAAATCAGCATCCCATAATCTATTATATACAAACCTCAAAAACTGGTTGTAGTTGCCCTCTAGATGTCCTCTTAACTGCCTCACGTTGTTGTCTAGCACCATGTGTGCGCATGACATAGGATGGCAAGAACAAGTGTGCTCCTTTGTCATAACTGCAGAAGATACCAAAACATAGTTGATGAGACAATGAAAAATAAATCTTAACAAGCCATTTACTCATGTTCACTAAAGCAAAGCATTGCTAGTCTAGTGACAATTTTATAAAAATTTACAAATTGGCCTAATAAGGATTACTAAATAGAACTGAAGCCACACTTCTCCATTTTAACCACCCTGCTCTGATTCCACTGAATAGCATTCTGTTTAAATTATTGAAACTAAAATAAAATTAACAGCAAAAAGAATATTAAATAGAATATGACATACCCTTCCCACTTTAGCGGTGGCACCAACATTGGCATATAAGGGATTACCATGTGTCTTGCCTGTGCAGAAAAACAATAGTTTTATAGCTCCTTGCAGAAAAGGAGGAAAAACTTCAGTTTCAGAGGTACCATTAGAAAAAGAAATGAACAATCTTATTTAGTCCAGCCCTTTAATCTTCTAAAAACTATTGGGTAATTTACAATCTTGTCTCTAAAGCCACAACTTAATCCCTGTTGTCTAATAAGAAATTATTTTAATCCCTGTGACTTCATTCATTTTGTCAACAAAATAGCTCTTTTCTTAAACTTTGCTATTAGAATGCAACAGTTTAGTCCATTACATTCCCTTTTATAATACTTAACTCTGTATTTTTAATATTTGTAACAATTAGTCCTCTAGATTTGGGTTGATTTCTTCACTTATGATTGATTAATGATGAATTTAACAAATGGCTAGTTTACTAATATAATGAAAGCTCAAGGATAAATTGTTTCTTATCACAAAACAGATGCCATATTATGGTTTCGCATAATCTCAGGACTACTATTTATCAGTTTAGACACCAGAAATGGCCTACAAACCACCAGCATACAAGTTCAACATCATTAGATTGACGAAAGTATAGAATAAGTTTCCATAGAAGAATGACAGGATTACGAACAGTTATCTCAAGGCCTTTCAGAACTAGTGGGTCACACTGGATGACACCATATCTTCTGCCATAAACCCTGTTCAAAGAAAGGCCCATAAGCACTTATTTGATGCGGATAAATATAAAACAAGCCCATCAAATGATAGGAACAACCCACTTATTTTCATGTTTCAAAGTTCTGCTTGTGTGAACAAATGCAGGATGAATATCAGGTGGATCATCAGCTGACTGATTAGCAGGAGGCTGTATATATGCTGTTTGTATTAGCAATTCAATCAAACGGCACCCCACCTGAAATATGCAAAGACAAAGAACAGATCAAATTTTCATAGGAGTAGGGCGCAGGGGGGGGGGGGGAAGTTAACTGTCCCAGTGATTAACCTTAGCCTTAGTATCCTGGCTCCAGGGTTTTGAATCATCATGCCCCTTCACTATCTTCCTCACTGCAGGCAACTTTTGTTTCTTAATCAAATCAGTAACCATTTTTCTTAGATTCTCCTGCTTCTTCGCCATGTCATTGGATTCATCTTCCTGATGTTCCTCCCTCTTGGCTCTTTTCTTTTTGGTTTTCTCCAAGAACCTGTGTATTCTGACCTGATCCATTCCAGAAATAGTTACATATCCATACTAATTTCCAAGAAAAAATGAACGAGGGCTGCGGGTGTAGTGGGTACAACACGTGGTCTATGATTAGCATCCTTGTGTACTTATTCTCAGTTTGCTGGGAACAAATGAGAAGGTCCAACCTCATATGAGGATAAGGGACTATATTTTGAGTTTTCTGCACATGTCCATTTCTAAATGATTACAAAATTTTGAGATTTTTTTTCTCCAGTATCAGGGAGGCACAAGTGCAAATATAAATATATAGGAGACGCATTGTTGCATCCAGCAGGGAATTACTAAAGCATGAATACACAGTGATAAAAGTTTCTAATGCTCATCAAAGATTTTTTTTCCATAAAAGAAATTTTGAAAAATTCCAGTTCTTTAAGCCTACTATGCACGTAATGTAAAAAATGGCCAGTTCTGGAATGAAAGCTGACAGCCAGCTGAGGTTAATGCCATAAAAACTGATAAATAGTGACAAAATATTTGAATTTTGGCGCCTGTTACACGATACTTTTTTCCATAACTGCATTTAATGGCCTAACCAACAGAAGATTTAGACCACATACAGGACCAAAAGATCCTACGGTAACTTGACAACAGGAAACTATAAAGATGCAGGGACCAAAAATCAACTACTAAGTTTTGTAGCCATCGATATCCAGGTCTCAAGCAAAACAAGCTCTCACCAAGTTATATTTTTTGTGATATTCTATAAGATGACACAAATCCTCAACTCAAGGAGAGATTGAGAAATGCCATAATTCGGACCCTCAGTTCTTTGAAATCAAGGCTTCTTCAACTGCAGATCCCTGATTTATGAAATTCACAGAGACTCTAATTTATCTCACATCACTATGGCTTCAACATCTAAGTTCCACGAATGAGTTTATTACGCTATTGCAGGAGATAACTTTGCCATTTATCCAAGTCCAATAACCTCTATTCTATGGAGGTTACCAGCTGCAACATCAAAGAATCTGTTTCCCCTTTCCCTTGGCTTACTGAATATGTACGCTTTTATAATTTTCTATACCTAATTTCAAACCTTTAAGGCGTCATTTACAAATTTGAAAAACCAAAATACCAAACAGACTAGTTTCTACATCTGAAAACAAAAGTCTATGATAAAGTCTATGATAAAAGTGCACTTCGAATCCAAACAGACAGCAGGATGACTAATTAAAACAACTTACCTCCTGATCAATAGCGTCGCCAATTTTACAAGCAGCAGCCACAACCAATGCACATCCATGTCCCCCACCCGTCATTACCAGCCCCACCAGCTTATGCATTGTAATAACAGCCATCATATCAGCTGGCAACAGATCAAAATATGGAGCATAAGCCGCCTTATTCTTTCCCTCTCTAATCAACTCTTGCTCTTTTGCGATCGCATCCCTTAGAGGCTCAAACCAACCAAGAAACAAAGACTTCATGTAAGGTAAATTTGGAGCCAACTTCTGTTCACACATGTCCATTAAAAGCTCCTTATACTCTTTAGCTGCCTGTTCCCAAGCTTCAGTCTCGACCTTGACCTGCCGTTTCCTCAACATATGATACTTTCTCGAACTCATTCCGCGTTCCTTTTTTTTCATATATTCTTTCCCTCTCCTTTCTTCTCTCCTCATTTCCTGTAATAATTCTTGCACTTCTTCAACCACAGAGACGTCCTCTTCAACATCTGTTGACGATGAGACAGCCTCAGCTACATTTACATACCCTCTGGGGCAGAACCCAGCGCACAAATACCCATTATACATAGAAACTTTAGTATTAGCGCTATTCCTCAGGAACCCAAAACTGGTTTTGCCCATGTAGTCTTCATGTGTCAGAATTCCACCAAGTCGGCGAAAGCCCATTTGAGAATTTGAGACATTTTGTGGATACACTTTGAATTTATCGGGGAAAGTGGATTCCTGGAAGAGGCCTATAAAGCTATGAGTGTGTGAAAATGAATGGGAACTGAGGGATTTTGTTCGGGTTTTTGAAATGGCTTGTTTAGCTGCGTTTCTCCACATAATAGTGGATATTTTTGGTGGGTTTAAAGAGTGTATTTCCGATTTTGTATCAAAGAGAATGAAATGATCGAAGTTTTTGGTAGAAATTAACGGGTGCTTGGCACTGGACATCAAATTAATGTCAAATTTTTGAACGACGTGAATAAACTAGCGAAAAATCGAAGAGACAGAGAGATTAAAGCACACGATTTGATGAAAAAAAATTGAGAAAGGAATTAGATTCATAGAGAGTGAGAAGTAGTAGCCGCCTTAAAACCCTGCTTAAACCTTCTTGGGGCTTAGCAGCTTGCTAATCGTCTGTTTCTGTTTAGTATCACTTTGCGGCTTGCGCAGTTGCCCTGTCCGCGAGACTGAGGGGCAATTTTACAAATTGTAAATATTTTGAGGGCTTATATGCAAGATACAAGACAAAATTAATATAACGCCGGGCCTGGCTCGATGCCCTAAGTTAGGCCCAGTTTTAAATTTAAAGCTCAACCCAGATTAAATCTTATGCACCTGAATTTACATGGATAAATAATTTTAATTAATATAAAAAAAAATCAAATCATTTTAAACTCTTTTTTTTTTTAATAAAAATGTAAACTTTATTGAGTTTCAAAAACAATTAACTCATAAATACAATCAGAATATGAAAGAAAGTGAATAAATACAATAAAAAAAGTAATTTAAATCTTATTATTGGGAAAGAAGTTGGTCATTGTTTTTGGTCCCGAGACTATACTAATGTGATTACATTTAATTAGTAAGATGTAAATTACTTGTCCTCTTTGGCTAATTCTTTTTACATAAAACTTTCATTTATATAGAATGCGAGAAGGAATTTATAAGAAAATATTTGCTTTTGCTTCCCAGAGTCGAATCATAACTTCGTTAACACCTTGAATCTCTATACTTAGTTCTCATAAGAGTGTTAGACAGAAAGCAGAGGTTTAATAGCAAATGACCAGTCGACATTCATGCAGGAAAGATCAAGACATTATGCTAGTACAAACGCCCTGTTAATCTCCGACACTGTGCCAAGGAGCCCTGCCCTGCTCAACAACTTGAACCGGTCCTTTTACACACATCTTCCCATCACTTTGGTGAAAGTGAAAATTATTCTTCTTCCCCCCCCATTCTGCGACTATGACGATGGTACGGTCCATGGATCCGGATCACGTATAGAGAACTAGTGAGTATCTCCCAACAGGGGGCTGGAGAAAGCGAAGTCTCTAGAAAATGTTTCTTCCAGAATATGTTGAGAAGAAAGTTGCTTGCCGGCTGCATCACGAGGAAAGGTTCTGGGGTTCAACCCCCTGCATACTCTATCCCGTCTCAACAAAAAACACAAATAACTAAAGCAAAAGCTTTTCTAGATTTTGCATACTGAAACTGCCAAGATCTGTTCCTTTGCAACACGAGCCAGGTTCCCAGATGAATTTGAAAGCATTCAAACGCTAGAAACACACACACGATGAGTGAGGTGAGAGTGGAGACAAATTTGACTGGTTAAAGTAATTTCCTATATAAAAACAACACCAACAACCCCATCAAATAATTGTAACCTGAATCAGTGAATCCTTGGATTTAGTCTTTTTTCTGTTCAGAGAGCTGTAGAGGTGGGCTTGAAACAATCAATATTGCACAATCTAACTGATCTTATCATGTAGCCAAAGCTGCCACCACAATTGACATGTACCACCACATTAGGTACAAAAAGGAATGCGAAGGTAGGCTAGAATTGAAGAGAGGGGGGTGGGGGGGTGGGGGGGGAGGGGATAGATAGCCAACTTACCGATCAATGCTATTCCTTGCTTTCTCAGGCTGGTCCAAGACATGATTCTCTTTCTCAGGCTGATCCACACTCTTTCTTGATTTCTGTCTCCTATCAGTGCTGGTTCTTGATTTCTCTCTGCAGTCTGTGCTTATCCTGGGCTTTTCTCTTTGTTCAATATTATGTCTAAACTTCTCCCTTTGATCCATGTTTGCCCTAGAAGCCTCT
Organism: Manihot esculenta; assembly: GCF_001659605.2. NCBI lineage: Eukaryota > Viridiplantae > Streptophyta > Magnoliopsida > Malpighiales > Euphorbiaceae > Manihot > Manihot esculenta. Next base: position 4,731,127 of record NC_035162.2, on the reverse strand, counting down.
CTACAATCTGTGCTCTTCCGTGGATTCTCTGCTTGATCTGTGACCGGCACAGATCCCTTTCTAAGATGTGATGATCTCTCAATGGCTGATATGAACTTCTTGAGATGTTTGATGTATTGCGGATAAAGCTCCAAGTCACAATGATTTCCTCCCTTCACCCATAATGGTTCATATTTCTCTTTGCAGAGGTCCCAAAGCTGCTTACCATGCGACCAATCTACAACATCATCAGCAGTTCCCTGCAAGCGAGAGGCAAAAAAACTGCTCAGCAGTTAAGCAAAAACCTGAAAATTTATAAAGTATTTTTGGTAAATTATGATGCTTTAACTGGTTCATGAAGAAAGAAGCTCACTGTTTATCATGCAGCTGCCAGCTAAAATGAGCATATATACCAGAATCTTAAAACATTAAGAATCTCATCAAAAGATATCATCTGATGCACAAATTATCAGTTGTACACTAAATGTAGTAAAAGTCAAGTATATATAAGGTTCACATAATACTAAATTGACAACCAGGTGACCCTTTGAATAATTTTAAGCCTTAGAATGAATGCATTAAATAGGTAGTTTTATGGGGAATTAATGTTTATTCACATGTTTAGTTGATTGGATTTTGGGTATCACCCTTGATATTCCACAACACTAATCTCAAGCTACCTACTCTAACAAATGTAATGTTACTAACTAAACATTCATTAGCTGACAAATAATGTTTACAGTTGAAAATGAAGATCAATTAAAATAGACACATTTGCACGCAGAATGCATTTCCCTAATGGGTCTACTCATCATCTCTCATTGTCATTGTGGCAATTCATCTTGCCCAAACCATTGCAAAACGCAACCTTATTATAATGTCAAAAAGAAGTTGCAAAAAAGATAATTGTTTTTTCAGTTTTGCTGCATTCTCGGTAAGATTAAGCTGAGTTTATTAGTTTAAAAGATTTATCTACACCTATATGCTATTTAGATCCAAGTTATCAACTTCAATACCTCATATTCTTAATTGCATGTGATGACACATATAAAGCTCAAGTTTTTCCTTTGATATTTGCTGCTGCTCTTATTTTCTCAATGATTTCCCATGAAATTTGGGTGAGGGAAAGGGAAATTAAAGCATTACATTAGCAAGCCATACTTTAGAAATAGCCATCAACCTCAGTTTCTTTAAAAAGAAAAAGAAAGAAAATTACTTACGTGGATTACCAATACTGGACAATTCACCATTGGTATTTTATCAACATTCTGCACAATATAATAGCGTAGCACCATTAACATAGTTAATGTTTTCAAATATTGGAAATAGCAAATCAACACCCTGCAGTTGAGCACTTAAAACAAAAATAGGTACCTTATATATATCAAACCAATACGTTCGCTTCACAGGATACATGACCCGAAGGCCAGATGCAATTGGACTATGTAGAACCACTGCTCTCAATTTTATTAACCGGGCTGCTAAATCTAGAGTAGGTCCACTTCCAACTGATTGTCCATACAAGATGATATCCTCTTCCTTCACCCCATATCTCTCTTCAAGGCACCTATATGCAGCTTCTATGTCAGCATAAGTATTCTGCTCAGTTGGCTGTCCAAAATGATTGAGGAAGAAAGAACAGAAGGTTAAGCTACCTTCTAACAGCGCCAAAGCATAAAACTTAAAAAGAAAAAATTCATTAGTCCATTTGCAGTTCCTTGAAATTGAGATAGGCCATTAAAAATGAATCTGACACTCCTTTTGGTTGCCAAGATACCAAGTCAACTGCGAAGAAACTGAGAGCTAAGCAAAATAGTGTTTTAGATTCCATAACCGGTAAACCAAGTATACTCGGTGGATAAGCATCTATATAGTTTAGGAAAATTCCAACCAATCAAGTAACTAAATAAAAGCACTTGTACGCTTAAATGAAAAAAATTTGGGACCAAATCTACTGCTCCATTCTTTATTATAAAAGGCAAGCCACAAAGGAAACAACACTTCTTCAAACTCATCAAACACGACAGCACTTAATACAAGCATTTAAGTTGATCTTTGCAAACCTTTAAGTCAGTAGAAGGGGAAAAAATAATGAAAACAAAATTTTAAATTTTCTTCCTTTGGTTTCCTTCCCTTTTCACAGACACCAAAAGGCGTTTTTTTTTTTTAAGAAAATAATTTAAAAAAGGGAACGAGAAAGCATATGTGCTCCCTTCCAGCCATATTTTCTCAGCAGGGGGACGAATCAAAGCGAACAAAGAAAGAAAGAATGGTGAAAATATATATGTATACATACCTTCCCACTGGACTGTCCATACCCACTGTAATCGTACCTGCGTACAAACCAGCAAGTACTTAAAATTTTAAAAAACATGCCCAGACAATACTACATCTTTTCCCCTTTTTAACAAAAAAAAATGGTTGCGGATGTGCAGTGAACTGAGACTAACCCCATCAAGTTGACCCGTAGATGCAAGCTGAGTTCATTAAACAAATCAAACATCTGCCCCAGATCGGCCGCGTTGCCATGGGAGTAGAGCACAGTCAATGAAGCCGCAGGGTTCTTAATATACACCGCCACCACTCTATTCCCTCTCTTGGTATCCAACTTCAAAACATCTACATTTTCCCTTGTCCCCAATTCCACCATCATTAGCTTCCCAGTCGCGCCATCCATCGCCAACTGGTAAGAAGGCGGACTCGGCGGGAAAAAAGCGAACTTTGCCGCCATTGTTGACGATACCGCCCCCATCCCCGAAAATACCACAAAATGCAAAATGCTAAACCAAATTACCGCATAACAGAAACCCAATAGAAGAAGAAGAGGAAGAAGAAGCTAGAGAGAGAGAGACCGGTGGCTTCCCAACGTTTATTTGGGGGAACAAAAACGATGAAAGAAACCGAAGGAAAATTTAATTAATTCCGTTGCTAGGGTTTGCAGATTTTAAGCTCCAGCGAAGAAGTGAAGTAAAGGCAAGGGAGGGAAAGCAAGGGAGGAGCGGAGGACATAGAGAAGAGGACATTCCGGCGAAGAAAAGGAAGAGAGCACGTGTGCTATGATCTAGCAGTAACACTAACGTTTTAAACTTGTTTTTTGAAGTTTTTTATCGCTTTGATTGGGATGTTATGGTAAGAAGACACGTGTCTCTGTAGGGGAGATGGGGTTGAGGTAGGGGCCAGTGTAGGACCTGCCTCCTGGTGCCAGATGTAATAAATAAAGAAATAAAAGGATAGTTTCGATAAAATTTGGCGTTTTATGTTTGAAAATAAATAATAATTGCAATTTGTTGTGATTTCGCTTTATAAAATTAAAAAAAAAGCTGGATATTGGATAAGTGGTAATAAGACGTGTATGGCATCGTACGCGTCGTTTCCTTCTTTGACCAATTTTAACGGTGTTGGAGAATGACAGTTTGTGGATGTTTCCAATGGCATCGCCTCTTGTTTTTCCCCCCTAACACATTTTTTTCTTTTCGTCCCAGTCCTTATAGTTGGATTGAGGAAAAAATTTGAAAATAAAAAATTAAAGCTCATTTATTTTATAGAAAATATTTTTAAATTTTTTTAATATTTAAAAATTTAAAAATTTAATTAATAAAAAATACTTTTTTATTAGAAACAAGGTTAAATTATTTTTTAAAAAATATTTTTTATTTTAAAAAAATATTTATATAAATGTTTAATTTTTTAAAAAATATTTAATTTTAAACTATTTTTTAAAATAATTTTCATATTTTAAATATCTTATTAAAATTTTTATATAAATGTTTAATATATTTTATTTTTTAATTAAAATTAAATAATAAAAAAATAAATTATTTTTTAGAAAAATATTTTCTATAATACAAATTATTTTTTTAAAACAAATAGAGTTTAAAAAAAGAAACAAATTTATATTTTATTATTTTATTTAATTAAGAGAAAATGGGAAAAACTTTTAAAATTATAAATATATATATATTTTTTTTGAAATGGGAATATATTTTTATACTTTATATGTTACAATTCTCTTCTTTTATCTTCCGCTTTTTTATTTAATTATAACAACAAAATTTTATTTTCTAATTTTATCTTTTTAATTTTTTCCTTTATATTTTCCTTTTGATCCAATCATAATATTCTTTTTTACAGGCTAATACAAAATCGTCCAAACGATGCAAATAACTTTTTTTCTCTCTCAATAATCAACCACTAAACTTTTTTCTAAATTCCAAATAAACTTAATTTATAATCTTTATTATATAAATTTTTTATTGCTCGAAATTAATTATTAGACTAATAATGTGATTAAGCTTTACTTGTGCATATTATTGCTATCGGATGGATTGTCTTGTAATTTCATTTCTTTTTTCAATTCTTATTGTAAATTTTATTATATTTTACCATTTTAAAATTTATTTTTCTTATTGGCCAAAAAAAAAAGCTTTTTATTGCTTGGTGTACGCCACGGACATATTTATATTTTAAAATATAAATATATTTTTATATAAATTAATACTCACTCTGTTTTTGTACATTTTTTTTATTAATTTCTAAATTATTATTCAACTTTTTATATTATTATAATATATAAATAGACTGTTATAATTATATTATATTATATTATATTTTTAAAATAAAATTTTATTAATTATTATTTTTTATAAATAAATATTTAAAATATTTTTTAATAAAATTTACTATATTTAAAATAAATATAATTAAAAAATTAATAAAAAAATTATTCTTGTTAATATATATAAAAAAGAAAAATCAATAAAAATTATGAAAAAGAATGAACGTAATTAAAATTATATTAAATTGATAACATTATTTATTAATTAAAATAATATTTTATTATATTATATTATATACAAAAGGTATTATTATTTTGTATTTTAAAAATATTAATATATTTATATCTTTAAAAATGTCATTATTTTTATTATTTTAATAATTTTTCATAGAATAATTATTTTTACAAAAATATATATTATGACATTTATTTTTACAAAATTATAATACAAATATTATATTTATATTTTTTTAAAAAATATAAAATTTCCATAAAAAGTATAAATAGTTTTTTTATTGTCAATAAAGTAATTTAGAAGTCACCGTTCAATAAAATTAACTTTTTAGTAGGGGATTAGAGTTATGGAGACTCGAACCGAACCGAATCTCTCGTATTAATATTATATCATTATCCACTAAATTAAGACAGAATTAATTAATAAAATTAATTATTATTAATTAAAAATTAAATATTTACAGAATAAATTTTAATTTTTTGAAATATTATCTTTATAGGATTTTAATCTTACAAATTCAAATTACCGATACACCCCTGATTTAAAAAAAATAAAGGAAAATTATGGGTCAAATGCCCAATTGACTAGGCAAGTGTGCATCAATTCTTAATTATTTACCAATAAAAGTTGAAAGATTTTATATTAAAATATAAAAATATTTAATTTCATTCTTAATTTATTATATATATTCGACTTATAATTTATTATTAATTCTTTAATTAATTCAAAATTTTTTAAATTTCAGTCCAATTTAGAGTAAAATAATTTTTTAGACTTAAGTTCTTATTTGTTATTTCAGATCAAAATAAAAAAGATGAGTTCAATTTTTCATTTTCGAGCTAAATTTTTTAATTTATTCATTTAGCTAAAATAAAAAATTATCTTTTAAAATTTTTACTAATTTTTAAATTAATTGAATTTTATTAAAATTTTGAAATTGAAATTGAAATTATTAGAAACTAAAGTCATTTTCGAATCTAAACTAGTTAAAACTGTGATGCTCAAACCAGCATTTTCATCCGAAACCAGACCGAAACGGCTCTAGCCAGATTACACCCACAAAAGCTTCTGTTTTTTTTTTTTTTTTTTTAAATAAATTTCGTTTTTTGTGTTCATGTACTTCCCAAAATCCAAATGGTGACAAAGTAAACCAAGCAATTACCTCTTGAGCCTTTGAGGTTAGGCTCCTCTCTCATATCTATGCCAGAATTTTTTACTTCTTTAAGCTCTGACAGGTGTTTCTCACCAAGGGATTTGATAATTCTTGAAGAAAAAGGAAAACAATTTGTAAGTCGCCATCAAGCTTCCGTCTTTGTATTCACACATTGATCTCTGCTCAGTATATTTGCTTCTTTTTATTTCAATCGATTTTTCGTCTGGAAGATCGTTTATTTCGGATCTCCCTGCATATTGGGGATATTTTTTTCATCTGAAATGTCATCTGAGCTGCAGAGGATTTTGTTTCACTCGTGGAACTGTGGTGTCTGGTTAATGGGTTTTCTTACTTGATGCCTAAAATCATCATTTTGGCTTAAAATTTTTAATCTTTTGCTGTGGTTTTAGACTGCATCTTGCATTTCGATTTAGGTAAGGCTTCTCACGTGGCAGTTAGGGTTTTAAGACCTTATTGCTTTTGGGTGGGCTAGGGTTTTGAGAATTTATAGATATGAATGGTGTTGGAGAATCATCCGAATCTGTTTCTGTTTTACGCGATGATGATGCTTGTCCTAGGCAAGTGTCACCTATTAGGGTTGGTGGGTCGAGGAATACAAGCCCCTTGGGCCGTGTTGGATCGAGAAATACCAGTCCTTCTCGGCAGAAGGCAGTTAAGACCAAACCTCGTGGTTTAGATGAGGAAACAGCAGCAACATTTGGTAAAGCTGTTCACCCTGATGTTCAAATGGAGGATAACATATGGGCAATGTTGCCCGAGGATCTACTGAATGAGATTTTGGCCAGGGTTCCTCCTTTTATGATATTTCGTCTCCGTTCAGTTTGTAAAAGATGGAATTCCATTCTTCAGGACGGCAGTTTTCTTAAATTTCATTCGCAAGTGCCATCTCATGGTCCTTGTCTTTTGACATTTTGGAAAAACTCACAGATACCACAATGCTCAGTTTTTAGCTTGCCTTTGAAAACATGGTACAGGATTCCTTTCACTTTTTTACCACAGTGGGCATTTTGGTTGGTTGGTTCTTCAGGGGGCCTCGTTTGCTTTTCTGGGCTTGACGGTCTAACTTTCAAAACTTTAGTTTGTAATCCTCTCACTCAAACTTGGAGAACATTGCCAAGTATGCATTATAATCAACAAAGGCAGCTGATATTGGTTGTTGATAGAGTGGATAGGTCGTTTAAAGTTATAGCCACCAGTGATATTTATGGTGATAAGTCATTGCCCACTGAAGTTTATGATTCAAAGCTTGGAAGATGGTCGCTCCACCAAATTATGCCTGCAGTCAATCTGTGTTCTTCAAAGATGGCATATTGTGACTCCAGATTGTATCTGGAAACTCTTTCACCACTTGGTCTGATGATGTATCGGCTTGACACAGGTTACTGGGAACATATTCCAGCCAAGTTCCCACGGTCTTTGTTGGATGGCTATCTGGTGGCTGGCACTCAGAAGCGTCTGTTTCTAGTGGGAAGAATTGGCCTTTACAGTACTCTTCAAAGTATGAGAATTTGGGAATTGGATCATGAAAAGATTATGTGGGTGGAGATCAGTAGGATGCCACCAAAGTACTTTCGTGCTCTGTTGAGGTTATCAGCTGAGAGATTTGAGTGCTTTGGACAGGATAACTTGATCTGCTTCACATCTTGGAACCAAGGAAAGGGCCTTCTGTATGATGTAGATAGGAAGGCTTGGTCTTGGATCGCTGGATGTGCTCTTCAGTCATATAACAGCCAGGTCTGTTTCTATGAGCCAAGGTTTGATGCTTCCATTTGCTAAGATGGCAATTTTGTGGTTTGAGGCTTCTGTCATTCACGTGTTATTCAGAGAATCATGAGAGAGTTGCGGTGTAATCTTTGATTTGTGCTCTCTGCATCTGTCCCTCTTCTCTCTCTTGCACTTTTGTAAGGGTTCTCTTCCCTGGCCTACTAACAAATGTATGCCTTAATTTTGCACATCGGATTGGCATTATTGGTGCAACACTAGGAAGCATGTTAGCAAAGCAAGATTTTCAAATGCGTTGTTGTTGATGTCACTCCACTACCGAGGCCAGGTCCTGCATACGAATCACCTGGAACCAAGGCTTTGTGATGCTTATGAACTGACTACTCTAGACTCTGATCACTTGATGAGGAATGGGCTTGTTAAGAAATGTGCTTAATAGATAATGATATCTTGATAAATTGTAAGAAGATTTTTGTTTGTTGGCCCCTTTCCTGTGTATGTACATTTTCTGAAAATGTTTATCACTTGAAAATTGTGCAACTTGAACTTTGTAATATCCTTGCTCATTAATTTGTTTTCATCGTGCTAATGTAGATCCCAGCTTAAATGATATGGTTACTTTCCTCATTGTGTTTTTGATATTTGGTGTACTTTCTGTTATAAATTGATTTTTTTTTTTTATTTTAAAATCTTGCCTAGATTCCATCATTTTGGGCGTTAATTTTGCCTGAGCATCATTCAAATTCCACTTGGTTCTGTATTTTTTGCAGTCATGGGTATGATTTCTTAAAAATGGGAGGACATGTTGACAGGATACTTTGCATATGAGGAATGCTCTTTTTTTTTTTTTTTTTAATCTAAATGTTTGCTCATTGACCTTGTATGGAGCATTTATTGACTTGATTATCTTGAGGGATTCATATTAGTCCCCTTAAGATTTTAACAGTTTTTCCTTAAGCATTCACCTTCAAGACCTGTTTTATGTTCTTGCTTTATGTGTTGGGTTGTGGTGTGAAACTTCTGTTTACAGGTTCTTGACTTTGCGACTCGGGGTACAAATTATGATTGATCTGAAAGTAGGAAAGGGATAGCATATAGAGAAATTCTTAAAATTTCTTATAATTTATTGTTTTTAACTCCTTGATATTCTTCTTCTAGGTACATTTTGCCAGAATGGCAACAGGGTGGTTTTGGAATATGCATTTGTGTGATAGACAGTCGTTAGATGGATTAGGATCTTACTTTTTATCAAATAAATTTTCTTCTGTAATCTTCAAGTTGATGCTTGCATTATTTGCTGGCGATATCATCCTATCCAATGTTTTCGTCATATAGTAAAGCAGAGAGTTTTATTTTCTGTGTTGCATTGCCGTACACGAGCAATAGGATTTCTTAAATTTTGACACAATCGCGTTGTTCAACTGTATCTCCAACTTCTCCACACTGATATATGTTGCATTGATGATAATTATTGATAGTGAGCGCTGCTGCATCAAAATGTGCTCTTCTGGGTTTTGGGAAAAAAGGTTGATAATTGACTAGAATCTCTTTTGCCATGTTTGATTTAAACCCGAAATTTTGATATAAAATCACAACTCGTTAAGAGAATGTAATGCCCTCTTTTAGTAATGCATAGACGATTAGTTCAGTCTTCCAGGCAAGAGACTAGCCGACTGCCAACCCACATGTATACCAATTTAATAACTTTAAAATGCTCCATGTCTGTCCAAAGAGTGCCATAGTAATGCATTTTGGCCTCAGAACTTCCTGAGTATAAACATATATATTTACGAATTTCAAATTACATGAATTTGATACCAACAGATAAAAGGGTTGAAACAGAAAAGCAGAGATCATATTTATTTTGAGAAGGTTCCAAAGAGTGAAAGTGTTTTACCAAACGTTTCTCTGTTTGGCTGGCAAGAGTAAGACTATAAATTAATTGGAAGCTTATGATTTTGGGGTCATTTAAATTTTGTTTCTATTGCCCTCTGTCTCGATGGCAAGCATATGGACACTGAAAGATTTTTTTAAAAAAGAGAAAAAAAATGAAGGTTCAGAGAGATTTCCATAAAGTTGAAAGGGTTAATTTCCTAGTTAAAAAACTCACAAAAGTTTAATCAAACTAACGAATTGCTGAAACCAACAGCTTTTTTGTTATCTTGAGAATGGAGCTCCTGAGTTCTGAGGACTAAATATTTGAACCGACTCTTGCAAGCAAAATCACACTCTTCCCAAGGGAGGACAAGCCCTCTTGTTCTAAACTTCAGCACTGATTAATTACTGTTAAAAGATTAATATAATTAGATTTAGTAAATCCATGCAGTAATCACTTGATCATGTTCCCTCAAGCTCTCAATTTGATGCTTATGCATATGCATGCCTAGTCTTTTTGGGAACTACCATCACCCTCTTCTTCTCCTCCTCTACTTTTCAATATGGTACTGCTTTATTTTATTTATTTTTTCCATCCCCAGATCTCTCCTTCTGAAAATTTTTCCTTTATGACAACATCCATCGCTTGCTTATTTTGAACACTTCTCTTTTAGAATCTCAAGTCTTTGAAATTGGGTTTGAGTTTGCTCTACATATGTTGAATTTGTTTCTTGTCGTTTTATGTGAAACTTGAGAAACCATCAAACAATTGTTTGTTTATATATATATAATAGCATATGGTATTTTATAATTTAATATAAAATTTAATATTAATGAGTTCTAAATTTATTAGTACTAATTATATATTTCTGTAACTCTAATATATATTTTCGAAAAGGATAAAAAAAAATGCAATCTTTAATTATTAGAGAAGTCAATAAAATGTAAATAAATTTCAAACTAATCCCACATACACTGTTTCTGGGCATGACCAGGCCAAAATAAGCGGAATATATCCCACATGAGCATGCAGAGTCCAATCACCAGATCAAGATTTGACATTTCTATACTATGTGATGACAAACAATCTTTGTTCACAAATAGCTTAATTTCCTTATGCATCTCAGCCTCCATTAACTATTCCATCAGCTGCTAAAAACAGAAAGATTTTTTCTTGCATATATGAACATGGTGAGACAGATGCTAAATAGAAAGATTCCAATGCCTTCAAACAAGAGGAAAAAATGTGTATTTTCTTGGCTCAGCTGGGAGCCAATTGCCTCTATGCCAATGGGGTATCCAATGGAAAAACAGATTCCATTATTTGTTTTTTCACATTCTTTTTGCTTCTGTGCATGTGTGTGTGTTTAATTTGTGTTCTACTGAGCAGATAATCCAAGAAGTTCTCTACCGCTAACTTAGAGAAAATCACTACGATTAATGCCCAACAAGCCTCTTGACCTAATAATTAATTAGCATTCAAACCAAAAAAATCGCTGCAATTTTCCTTTGCAAATGCTTGGTTGCATATAGGCACAAATATCCACATTTCTCTATGAAATATTAATCTAGTGGCATGCCTCATGGTTCAATAACACATTAGACCACGTTCAAACTTTTGAAAACATCGTTCATAATTAATTTTTATATTTATATTTTTTGAACATTTGAGTTTTCCCAGTTCTGCATGTAGTGTCGGGAAGTAATATTTATTTTAATGCAGGACAGGAAGCTAGGTGTCGGAACCCTAGGTTTGACTTGGGTTTCAAACACTCTATAAAACCCACTTTATGTTTCTGCTAGTCTCCTCTCTTTTTGCAGTTGATGAAACACAGCCAAGAAAAGAAATAATCATAAAAAAATGGCTATAAGATTAGCACTTGGGCTTCTCTTCATTGTGAATGTCCTTAGAGATTGTTCTTATGCACATGCTCATCAGCAAGGTATGTTTCTTTCTTATCAAGGTGATTAATAAATAAGAAATTAAGCAAAAAAAGGGGCAAAGAAAAGAAGATTAATGGATTTGATCTTTGATTATGCAGACTGGGAAATGGATAAAGATAAGCTTGTTGTGCCTGAAGATACTGTATCTGCTATGAAGGTATTGTTTTCATGCTATACCGAAGCTTTCTTGATTCTCTTATGGCGTAATTAAGTTTTGCTACTTTTTTTGTTGGGTACTGATCAATTGAGCAAAATGCAGGAACTTGTTGCCAGCTGCACAAGGAAGCTTGGAGGAAGGAAAATGGGAGCTCATGAAGTCCTGATGAGGAGAAAATTTAAGAAAGATACTTCAGGTGCAAACTGCTCTGATATCAAATATAGCTTTCAAGTAAAGGGTGATTTTATTAGAGCAAAATATAAATCTGAAAACCCTAGTCTTAAGAAGGAGTTGAAAGAGGCAGATTTTGTAGCTTTTGGTGATGATTATCATGGACCTAAACACCATTCTCCTAAGAATAACTGAGTCATCATGATGGATAAGATCCCTTGTGTCTGTCCTTGAGCCTTTTAGATGTACACTACAGATCATGTGTAGATATTCTACTGCACAAAGTTGAAGCTTCAGGGAATCTAATCCAGCTTTTGCCTAAGGTTCTTGCGTTTTACTTGCAGATTGCTATATATACAATACATTCACTGCTTATCCATGTGAAATTACCAGCATTGTTTAAGCTTTTTGCACTAAATTATGGAAGATGGGGCATGTGATCCGTACATGAATGTTGGCTCCACCCTGGATAAGTCTGAATTTATCTATGCAGGAGAACAGAATCATGCTTCAGTAGTCAAGTCTCTTCAAGGATCACAAGCCCAGTATTTGAATTTGAATGAGCTGCAGGTATGAATACTTAATTTTATTTTAGTAATGCATATTCAACCAAAAAATGACCTAATATTTTTGCACACCCAGAAGAATGTGAACAATTTGAAGCCAAAGACACAAAAGTCAGACAACTGGAACACCAATCCCAAGCACTTTCATCAAGAATCCAAGAAATTGCTGACCAAAGCCAGCTTGGAAAATCTTTCACTACCTGACAAGCAACTCTCTCATCAAACTCAAGCAATAGCTCCAAAAGGTGAAACGCAGAGGCTTCTCGAGGCAACTAAAGAGATAGTGAACCTGATGACGAAAGATTACAGGGGAATGGATAGGCCTCGCCGCAAGCCACCAATCAACAATCATGTGCCTATTCATTGAGATATTAGGAGTGTATCTTAAACCCTAGCTAGGTATATGGGTTTTTTGGCTCACAATTTTGCTCGCCTAATAGGAAGTGAAGTCCCTGAACCCACGTAGGAGATACCACTATTTTGACAATAGCAAGCATAGGAAATTAAAAGGAAATGTTTTTTTTTTCTTAGCCTGACAATATATATATTTTTGTTTTTCCCATGATGTTATCAATTACACATGAAAAAGCAAGGAAACGAACAGTAAGACACTCTTTTAGCGTGGCACTTATAGACTTTCTAAATATCTATTAAAAATTTGAACAAGTTTAGCCTTTATTTATATATTTTATTGAATAAGAAATAAGAAGATAAAACTTACAACTCTTCCACGAGCAAACAAGGGAAAAAAAAAAAAAAAAACTGAAACCAAAACCCACTAAGCCAAAATAAAGACACTTGGGCAACCAGAAGACACCTGGAAACACATGAAGAGCAATAAGCACATAAACAAAGAAATTCTTCGACACGTATGTGAGCATTCAGCACAACAAAAACCGAATCCTGAAGCACACCGCCTTGCTTTTGCTATTTCAACAAAATCTCAGTTATCGTCGGAGAACAGACTGATTTGTCTTTGATACAACGAGACGCTATAACAGAACATACGGTTTCAGTGAGATGATAAGCATCAAAAAAATAATGTTTATTTGGATTAAGACAAGGTGGTATCAATGGAATGCAGGCAGAAGTCCCATTGCCCCAAGTCTTGCAACAAGGATTGCTTGAATCAACTAACCCTGCATAAAATTAATCAATAATAAAGGAAACCCAATTAATAAATACTTCCAATTGGGATAAAAATGAAGAAAGCTAGAGAATCAGTACCATATCTAGAAGGATTTATAATGGCATCGTAGCCTAGCCAATTGACATGGCCATAAACGAACATGGATCCATGGAGATTAGATGTCAAATTTTGAAGCACTCCAGCAAGTCTGTTGTTGAAAAAGGAGACTAAATGGTTGGATTCTTCATCACATTTTCCATTCTTTCTATTTTTCTTGGCAATCGATGGGATGCATCCGATAGGACCGATCTCGAACATTACAATCTTCCTAGCTCCTAACTTGTACAACCTCTGTTGATATTTATGTGTAATACGTAATGAGACGGACCAATTGAAATTAAATAATTATTAAGAAAAGAATCCTTGTTGATTTATTTACCTCAAAACTCAGAGAGAGTTTAGACAAGAGGAGGTTTGCAAACTCTTGAGGAGTATACTTTCGGCTGGAGTCGTAAATTGCTTTCTGAAGGTAGTTGTTGATATAGTCATTGCTGCCTATAGAAAATACGTATATAGACTTGGCTAAGTGATTTGAAATCTCTATGGTGCTTTTCAAGTGTTTTGGTAGCTCTAACTTAACAATAGCTTGAAATAAATTGATCTGTTCTTCCAAATTCAAGCATTTTCCCTGCAAAAATAGTAGCAACCAATTAAATTACTTATATAAAAAATATATTTATATTTAAATTCATGGTGGGTTGATATGTTGGAAATTGGAGCAGATTAGGCTTAGGAATTTAGGTAGAATATTAATTATCTCACGTCCAATTTTTGCTGTCTACAAACACGAAAAAAATGTTGTTAAGATTAATTTACTGAAAAACTCGATACATAGAATACTGTAATAAAAAAAAAAAATTAAAATCGATTACCAAAACGGTCCCGGTTTGTGGTAGAATGCCACAAGCTCCAGATGCAAAATTCAGACCAGTAAGTGGAGCGGATGTCCTAACGCTGAGATACGGAGGAGGATATGGTAGCCTCAGGAATTCAGCTACAGCGAGTTAAAATGTTGTTAAGATTAATTTACAGGATATATTTTCTCCAAGAAAGTTAAAAAGAGAAAGAAAAAAATAACAGTACCAATAAAATCAGGAAGAGTTCTGCCATTGGTGAATCGTCCTGTAACTCCTTTAGCAAAATTGAGACCGTAAGGAAAGAAATTAGCTTTGGCAAAGGTTGGCAAGAGATTGTTATTACCACTATCAAACAAGGAATCTCCAAACACATAAAGTGCTGGTACAAGCGGCACACAGTAACTCGTTTCCAGATGGAACAAAACCAACACCAAAATCAGCTTCCTCATTGTCTGAATGTCCTGCATACTAGGACTGGCCTTTTTATGTGAAACTCATTGAGTGTGCTTGCTTGCTTTCTTCGTGTGAAGGAAAATGTGAAATGGCAACTGGACCTTCACTTTATATAGTCAGCAAAAACAGGCTGATGACCTATACATATTTGGGGCACTTTAATTAAATGGTAAATTACTATTAGGCCCTTATTCTCCATTTCAGAAGGAAGCGTTTGAATGATTTAGATACTTTATAACGATTACGAAAGAGGAGAAAAAATTGCACCAATTTATTTATTTCGAAGCAATACGTGGCTGAAACTACAGCTTGCTATTTCTGGAAAGAATTTTTTTTTTATAAGAAAAAAATCTTTTTATGCTTTTCTTCCTTGTGTATGTGAAAGGAAAATAGGATATGAAGCTGATACTCATTAATGGGTGAATTAATAAATGATGATCAGCCAGCCCCATGCATGCATTAATTATTTTACGTTTGTAATCTGATCATATCTTTCAATCATTAGGAGAAGAACTGAGATTCAAATCTTGTGCCAGATAGATTATTTAGCAATTTTTTGTAATTCACTCGTCGTCATTGCCAAACAATTTATTATCAATTAGATTAGAAAGGAAGGAAAAAATATAGCAGGAAGAAATTGATTGGCTTATTAATTTGATGGGCTGGATTCAAAAAATCGAATAAATTAGATTACACGTTAGTTATTTCATATACGTATACATATCGCAAATCAATTATGAATTTTAAAAAATATATATATATATATAATTTGTTGAAGTGTCACCGACTCATGCATGGCATAATTCCTTTTTCATACTCTGTTGTCGGTTTCCCACATTTCCTCTCGCTTTGGCTTTTGTTTCTTTCTAAATTAAAAGTAAAATGCAACATAAGAATAAAGAAGAAGGATGAGGCCCGAAAAGAAGGAAGAAGAAAACTGTTTTGCTTTTCATTCAAGGTGTAATGAATCGTACAAAGAAAATGTTATCCCTGTGATCTGTTACATAATCCCACAGGTCACATGACCTGTAACACGTGAGAGCAAATAAAGAAGTAAAAATCCATCTTTACCCTTACAGATGACAATTATACCCATATGACCCAGGAACATAAACACAATAATACAATATAATAAAACATCAGTTATCCTGTATTCTCTACACGCCCCCTGCAAGTTGGAACTGGGATGGAAACTAGGGGCAACTTGGAACACAGCTGGTGATGGTGATCTGAAGATAACGGTTTGGTGAGCAGGTCTGCGAGCTGAGCCGTGGTGGAGACATGAGAAGGACAGATGAAACCGCGTTGAAATTGCTCACGGACAATGTGACAATCGATGGCAATGTGTTTGGTTCGTTCGTGAAACACCGGGTTAGCGGCAATGTGCAAGGCAGCCTTGTTGTCACAGTGGAGGGAGATTGGCAGCTGAATAGGTACCTGTAAGTCTTGAAGAATATAAGAAATCCATAATAATTCACAAACAGTACTGGCCATGGCACGATATTCCGCTTCAGCGGAGGATTTTGAAACAGTGGGCTGTTTCTTGGTTTTCCAGGAAACCAATGACGAGCCAAAGAAGATGCAGAACCCAGTAAGTGACTTTCTGGAGAAGGGGCAGGCGGCCCAATCAGAGTCACAGTAAGCTGTGAGAGGCATAGTGGTACTAACAGGGAAGCACAGGCCTTGATGAAGAGTGCCTTTCAAGTATCGAAGGACATGCATAGCAGCCTCCCAATGAGGCTTGCGGGGTTGATGCATGAATTGGCTCAGATGCTGGACAGCATAACTGAGGTCAGGCCTGGTGAGATTGACATAAAGAAGCCTCCCAATCAAGCGCCTGTAAACATGGGGATCAGGCAAAATATCTCCTGTATCCAGAGACAATTTCAAGCCTTTAGGTAAAGGGAAGGGGACTGGTTTGCATGATTGCATGCCAGCATCCTTCAGGATGTCAGAGATGTACTTCGTTTGGCTTAAAAGAGTGGCAGTAGAGGATCGGGCCACTTCAAGGCCAAGAAAATATTTGAGAAATCCCAAATCTTTAATGGTGAACTTAGAGTGTAAGGCATGTTTGATCTCAGTCATAGCAACAAGAGAGGTACCAGTAAGAAGAATGTCATCCACATATATTAATAAAGCTAGAAAAGAATCAGTAGTGCTTTTAACAAAGAGACAATAATCATGAGCAGACTGAGTGAAACCGAGAGATTTTAGATAGCTTGTGAATTCAAGGTTCCATTGTCTAGAGGCCTGTTTAAGGCCATACAGAGACCTTTTGAGGAGACAGACTTGCCCTGGCAAGGCCTTATTATACCCCTGGGGAGGATGCATATAAACTTCTTCATCTAAAGTGCCATGTAAGAAGGTATTGTTTATGTCAAGTTGAAACACAGCCCACTGTTTATGAGTGGCAAGGGCTATCAGAATCCGAACAGTAGCCAGTTTGGCAACAGGAGAGAAACGGTCTTTATAATCAAGACCTTCAATTTGATTGTAGCCCTTGGCCACCAGCCGAGCTTTGAATCTATCAATGTCACCATTTGGTTTACATTTGACTTTGTAGACCCATTTACAACCTATGGCTTTCTTGCCTTGAGGGAGGGTTGTAAGGGTCCAGGTGTTATTTTGTTCAAGTGCATGCAATTCATGTTGCATTGCATTAATCCAATTAATGTTTTGGGATGCCTGATTGTAGGTAGTTGGTTCAGGGATATGGGAAACATTCAGAACATAGGTTTGGTAGGAAGGTGTAAGACAGATGGGTGAGAGGGAAGGGGAAGCAGTAGTGGTGGCTGAAGCAACAAAGTCCTCTAGCCAAGAAGGAGGTTTAATAGTTCGGGAAGACCTGCGAAGGCCAGGAGAGTTGGGAAGCTGAGAGGGAGGAGAAGGTGGAGGTGGGGCAGATTCTGGATCATGTATAGGAATAGGTATCATCACAGGGGTTTGTTCAGGTGGTGTGCTGAAAGGAAAAACATGTTCATAAAAAACAACATCACGGCTAACAAATATAGTACCAGTAGAGAGATCATATAGTTTGTAAGCCTTGTGATTGTTGGCATAACCAATGAAGGCAGCCTTGATTGACTTGCTGCCAAACTTATCTTTATGAGGAGTGGTTTTGGTTGCAAAACAGAGGCAGCCAAACTTTTTCATATGAGAATAATCAGGGGCATGCCCATAGAGGCGCTCATAAGGGGTCTGCCAACCAAATTGGGCCATAGGGAGTCTGTTTATTATGTAGGTGGCAGTAAGGATGCATTCAGACCAAAAGATCTGAGGCGCATGAGAGTGAATTTTGATGGCTCTAGCTGTGTCTAAGAGGTGTCTGTGCTTTCTTTCGACAATGCCATTTTGTTGAGGGGTGTGAGGACAAGATCTTTGGTGAATGATACCTCTTTGATTTAGTAATTTGGAGCATTCATTACTAAGAAATTCGCATCCATTATTTGTTCTTATTATCTTAACAGTGGTGTTAAAGTGATTGTGCACCATATTCAGAAAGGTAGATAAGATATGAACAGTTTGACTCTTAAGATGCATCAAGAAAGTCCAGGTTGCTCTAGTGTGGTCATCAACTAGAGTTAAGAAGTATTTGGCACCTGTGACACTTTCTATGTTATATGGTCCCCAAATATCTATGTGAAGTATATCAAAAGGCTTCTTAGCAATAGTGTTGCTAAGGGGAAAGGGCAGTCTGGCTTGCTTAGCCTGAGGACAGGTTTGACAGTGTAAGGGAATATTCTCAGTGTGTTGAAACATTGCAATATGTTTTAATTTCCCAAGAGATGCATGTCCTAATCTATCATGCCAGTTAAGAATATGAACAGCAGACATGCAAGATTCAGTTCTGAAAGTATGGCTTTCTTTATTTACTGAATGTGTAGAAAGCGTGGTATTCACAAAGGATTGCAACTCAGGCATAGTATTCACAATAACACCCAATTGTTTATCAATTTCAATAGGCAAAAAACTCATCTGATTCAATTTGTATAGCCCTGCCTCTTCCTTGCCCACAGCAACCACGCGCTTAGTCAGAGGGTCCTGAATAATGCAACAAGTAGGAAGGAAGAGACAACTCAGCTTGCAGTCTTTGATTAACTTGCTAGCAGAAAGAAGATTATAATTGAACTTTGGAACAAACAATACATTTTTTAGGTGTATGTAATCTGAAAGCATAATAGAACCAGTATAGCAAACTTTCACAGCATTACCATCAGGTAAGTAAACAGAAACTGGCTTATTTAATAAGTCTAAGGATTGAAAAACTAATTGATTTGAAGACATATGGTCAGTGGCACCAGTGTCAAGGACCCAATTACAGTGCTTATGGAAAGATGCATAAGACAAATTTTTAGAGTTAGAGGTACCTGCGAAGATGACTGGACCTGAATCTGAATCATATTCATTGCTGTAATCAAATTGGTGAGTATTTGCTGTGAGTACAGCCTTTCCTTTCATTAGTTTGCTGACCTCCTGTTGTAAGGAACTCAGCATGATATTGAGGTCATTTATTTGAGTAGATGTGTCAGGCATGTCAATGGGGGTGTCCTTTCTGTTTGGAGGGGCTTCAACAGCTGCCACAACTCTCTTGTCATGGCCTATGGTTCTGGTTGTTTTGGAGAATTGACCATTATTTTTGGTTTTTATTTTAAACCATTCAGGGTATCCTATTAGCTTGAAACAACCCTCTCTGACATGTCCATCCATGTCACAGTAGGAACAGTGTCCCTTTTTCTGGTCAGGCCTTTTCTGCCTCCCTTGATATTGTTTATGCGTCCTATTCATCAAGACTAAAGGTTCAGTGTTCCCATTTATACTTCCCAGAATGTCCTTCTGAGACTCAAATTTGAGTACCATAGAATAGGCTTTATTCACAGAGGGCAAAGGATCCATGCCTAGGATCTGGTCTCTAACTGTCTCGTAGGCATCATTCAATCCCATAAGGAATTGCATTAACCTATTTCTATTATTTAGCTCATCTATTGCCTTTGATGCACCACATGTGCATGGTGGAAGAGTTTCCATTGAGCCCAATTCATCCCAAAGCCCCTTTAATTTTGTGAAATAGACAGATGCAGAGGCATTGTCTTGAGATATCAAGGATATTTTCCTTCTCAGCTCATAGATCATAGTGCCATTACATTCACCAAATCTTTCTGTGATTTCAAGCTAGAGATCCCTGACTGAGGCTGTGTAAATGAAACCATCTACCAACTCTCTGGATATAGAGTTCAAGATCCAGGATGTGACCATAAAGTCACACCGCTTCCATTGTTCATACGAATTAGACTCTTTATCAGGCACTGTAACGGTACCCTTTATAAATTCGAGTTTCTGTTTGGCTCCTAGGGCTA
Organism: Manihot esculenta; assembly: GCF_001659605.2. NCBI lineage: Eukaryota > Viridiplantae > Streptophyta > Magnoliopsida > Malpighiales > Euphorbiaceae > Manihot > Manihot esculenta. Next base: position 4,710,896 of record NC_035162.2, on the reverse strand, counting down.
TCCTAATGGCTCTATACCAGGATCTAAAGTTTGTCCCTACTAGAGGAGCAGACACTAAAACCATACCTGGATGGTCCGAAGACTGAAGAGTCAGAGGATCCCCAAGATTCTGTGTCACATCCTAAAAAAAAAAAAATAATAATAATAATAATAAGGATAGTAAAATAAAAATAAAGAAATAATAAATTTAAAGAATAAGAAAAAAAAAAAGAGAGATAGAAAAATTAAATTTTAATTTAAAGCCAAGTGGCACAACCAAATAAAAAAGAAAAAGAAAAGAAAAAGAAAAAAAAAAAGAAAGAGAAAAGAAGAAAGAAGAAAAGGCTAGAAGAGAGAGAGAAACTCATTTCTTTTCCTCCATTTTCTCCTCCATTTTCTCCTCCATTTTCTCCTCCTTCCTCTGCCGAGAACCACAAAAAAAATTTCCATTCTTCATCTTTTCTCTTCTATACCAAAATTGCTTCAAAATTTCACCTCCAATTAATTCCCCATCTTCTCCCAACACCTTTCCAAAGAAGAATTTGAAGAAAAGAAGGGAAATCAAAGAGAAATTTCAAGGGTGAGAGGGGAGTGAATAGTAACCAAGGGTTTGGAAATTTGAAAGGTATGTTAGGGGTTTTTGTTGTAGGGTTATTTCTTATCATTTTATGTGAATATTTATGAGAAATAGTGTATTAATGTGATTTATTGGTTTATTTTTTTTCATGAGAAAGAAGTGGAAAGGAAAAGTGGAAGTTCCAAAGGGAAAGAAAAGGAAGAGTAGAGAAGTAAAGCTTGTAGAATATTTTGGAAATTCTAAGGTTTGTGCTCAACCCCATTTGAATCAATTCAAGAATTTATTAATTAGGTTTTATTTGAAATTTTACTATCCTAGTAGAAGTAGACCAAGTGAATAATAGATTAATTATATTTGTATAATAAAAGTTTGAGAAATAATAGATTTAATAGATAGAAAATTCTAAAATTTATATGTAATTTAACTAAAATTTAATTTATGGATATAATGAAATGACTCTATGTTCTTTGATAGAAAAATAATGTGGGTGGATATAGTGACAATAAAAAAAAAAAAAAAGAGAAATGAAAGTGATAAGAAAAGTGAGATATAGTGTAAATATGATGTTTAAAATAGAAGATAAAAAAATAGAAATTTAAAAAAAAGAAAAATGAAATAAGGTATATTGTGATAGAAAAAAAATAGGAAAAAAAAATTATATTAAAAAAAATAATAATAATAAAAAGAATAATAGTTAATTAATTAAGGATTAAATTATGAATTTGTAATTTATGTAGTTGAAGTAAATGAATAGATTTACATGATATGACAATGTTTAAAGGCAGAGTTGTAATATGATAAATTATTATAGTTTAACAAATTAAAAGTTACACTATATTGAAATTTTTGGCTCATGTTTAAATGTATAAATTATTTAAAGACTGGCCCTATTAAGTTTGGTGGGAATTGTGAGTTAGTTTAAGGGTGTGACATGCCATATACAGATCTTGCAGTACTGCACTACAGTTACACGGATGTTTGGGATACAATGAGGTATCCTACAGTCATAGACTCGGCTTTTGAGACATACAGTTATTTGGCACTTTGTGCCCTACAGTTACAGTTTCCTTATCTGACTTAACAGTCCCATTTAAATTTATAGGGGCCAACAGAAAAATAATAAATAAATAAAAGTATTAAGAGAAAATAAAACCTTTTACATGATGAAGAAAAAGAAAAGATTGTGAAATGAAAATATGTATATATGTAAAATAATAATATGATTTAGCTTATTTCAAATGATTTGTTATATAGTTATTTGTTGTTTGTTTGTTTGAATTACTGTTATTACATGAATTTTGATTTAAATTTTTATTTATATAAAAAAAAAAAGTTGAGCACCACTAAGCAATTTGCTTAGCGCGTAGGAATTTATTTTTCCTCGCGCAGGTTGTAGATTCAAAGAGCAGTAGATCAAGATCTGCATCAACCCAGCCAGAGTTACATCATCATCTATATTGGGGTATATTTTGTAAATTTTTATATGAACTTGATTTTGGAAATATGGCATGTACATAAGGTTTTAGAGATAAAGTTGAATATGGTTTGAAACAGATATAGTTAAATATTTTAATTTTAGTGTAAATGTGGATGATTAGTATAAGTTTCTGTGTTGAGATTAATGAAATGTTATGAAGCGTTTGATCGAAATTGAAACTGTTTTGATGTTGAAAGAAGTTTGGGGGTTAAGGTTGATATTGATAGAAGTGTGATATTACTTTTTACAGGTGAAATTAAGTCCATATTTTAGGGGAAACTCTGCCGGATTTTCAGGAAAAAAAAAAAAAAAAAAGAGTCATGATGTTCATGATACAAAGTAAAGGAAAGATAAGAGAATTGTTACAAATGTAATGTCTCCGACTCAATTAATTAAATAATCGGGTAGGGGGTGTTACATTCTGAGTTGCGATTTGAACTTTGTCCTTCATCTCCGTGTTTTTGCCTTCTTTACTGTTGTTTCCTCGTTCCCCCATCATCGATAGGATCTGTTGATTTTAGGTACAGATCTTGATGCACAAACTTTAGATCTGAAAAATTTGTGGCCGTTTTGAAAGAAGAGAGGAATTTCAACTAGATTTGCTTCCCATGCAACCCAAAGTCGGTGTGAGATCGGCGACGGTATTTGTCTGGCGTATAAACCGGATCTTGTGTGAAGAGGTGTTGTTTTGAAGAAGGACGACCGGATTCTAGGAGAGAGGACAAGAAAGAGTGTAAACCCTAACCCGCTCTGATACCATGAAAAGAAGGAAGAAGAAAACTGTTTTGCTTTTCATTCAAGGTGTAATGAATCGTACAAAGAAAATGTTATCCCTGTGATCTGTTACATAACCCCACAGGTCACATGACCTGTAACACGTGAGAGCAAATAAAGAAGTAAAAATCCATCTTTACCCTTACAGATGACAATTATACCCATATGACCCAGGAACATAAACACAATAATACAATATAATAAAACATCAGTTATCCTGTATTCTCTACAAGGCCATCTTCTGTCTATGAGGTGGAAGAACCGGAAAATTCCTAATTATGATGTAATTTGATATTATTTGTTATTACTAAATACTTTAAAAATTTTAATACACTTTAATTATAAAAGCCATTAAAATAATTAAATATTATTAATATTTAGAGATTTAGAAAATAGAATTTACATTAATATTATTAATAATTAAATGATAATTTTGGTATTGAAATGAGTGATGAGGGAATGCATCTGGATGTGTTTCCTTTCATGTCATTTTCTTTTTATTTTTTGAAAATAAAATAAATATTATTTATTATTTTATTTATATCAAAATTAAAATATTGATAATATCATATGTCAATAAAAATATTATATTTACGTTTACAATATTTTAAATTATGGGCTGGCCTATTCTTCATGTACCTAAATTCGGCCCAAATGGGCTTAAGATCAGTCTACAAATTTAAAAAAAAAAAAAAAAAAAGAATTGTTAAAGAATGATTTGACTGTGAATTCAGTTTTGCCTAAATACATCATATCCCTTTGGATTTGTGTCCACTTAAAATAAACGTAGATTTGTATTGTGAACATAATATTAAAAATTAAAATATGTAATTTTATACAAAATTCACATATAGAATAATGTACTATAATTATTTATTTACCTAATCCCTTATGATTCCATTTTGCACAAACACATCAAAAAGAAAAAAATAAATAAATAATATTTTAAAAAATAAAAAAGAATAGGAAAATGATGCTATTTGGATGTCAGTCATATACTCAGTTTCTGACACGTTGTTATTGTTACATTAAATAATTGGTCCGGCCATCCTTCTAATTATGCAAGTCGCACCTTTAATTACTTTATATATATACAGCACATTGTAATAACCCAATTTCTTATTATTTTTTCAAAGCTGTTTTTGTCATGTTTGACGGTGGTTGTAGTTATTGTTAATCTTGTAATAAAAAATAACTGTTTAAACAGTAATTAATTAAACATTATAAAAAATTATATAGCGAAAAAAAAAAATAAATTAATTATAGTAGTATGTGTATTTAAATAAATATGAAAAATTTCAGATTCTACTTCTTCAATTCTCGATTTTTATTTTTTTAAAAAAATTAATCATAAAATCTAAAATTAAAACTCTGATTGAATTAATTATAAAAGGAATATGTATAATATCACAATTATAATTAAAGGAAGGCACTATCAAGAATCAATGCTCTCTTAGACACGGTCAATTTAAATAAATAAATAAATAAAAATCCATTTCAGCCCACCACTTATTCTGTATTTAGACTCTTTCAAAATTATTTTTCCCTTTTTTAATTTTTAATTAATATTCTTTAAAAATGTCAATAAATTAATTAGACTGGGCACTTTAGCTTTCAAAATTGACAGAATAAGGTTGTAAAAGCAATAAATACCTTAATTTGTTTTATGTATTATACATATTTTAAATAATTTTAAAACAAAAGGTAATTATCATAATTAAAGCATTTAAATATTTTAAAATATGCTTAACGTGACTGGATTATTAAGTTATTTTTTATATATTATAAATACTAAACAAAGCAAGACTTGCTCAACTATAAATCCATTTTTTTTTATTTATTATAATAATTTTAATAGTTGGCAAAATTGAGTTCAAACTTTTCCTTCTTCTAACCCAAATTTCATTTTCGCTTTTAAATTGAGGTCGATGATTACAGCCTTTAGTTTCATATATGATAATTAATTTTAATAATTAAATATTATAAATAAATTGTACTTATAAATTTAATTTGGTGGTAGATAAATTTGAATAAATTTGAAAGGTTAATTAAATAAATTTAAAAATATTTTTTAAAAATTTTAAAATTAATTAATAAATTTTTTAAAATTATAAAAATTACCTAATAATTTTTTTAAAATATTGAGAGTGCAGTTTTTAAAATGAAAGATTAAATAATAATTTTTTTTTAATTTATAAATTTATATGTAGAGTTAGATTAAGATCTATGAATTGAGAGAAAATAAAAGAAAACAAGAGTCAACAGGGAAGGAGGGGGCACGAGAAGAGAAGCTGGAGGCGGAAGCGTCTAGGCAAATTTACGACTATATTGTAGCAACCAATGAACGAAAAGGCCAATACTATACAGACCAATAGCAACAGTTTGTTAATTCACCCGCTACGCCTTTGTTGTTTCTCTGGGGCTTAACACAAACATTCCTTTCACCAATCAGTGACACCACCCTTTCATTATTGGCTTCCTCCACCCAGACGACTCTCCAAGTCCAAGTAACTTCATTCTTCAGTTTAACCCTCTCTCTGCGTGGCTATCTGCAGTTAACTGCAAGATCAATAAGCATGGGATGAATACTCGGATGCTGATCACCAGTCTTTGAGGTATTTGCTAATTGTCAACGTTTTATGAGATTTTGGGTATGGGTTTTGGGTGTTGTGTTTTCTGAGTTTTGAGATTGATGTAATATTGTTGACTCTGGTGGATTTGATGATCTGGAGGTAATTGTAGAAGATTGAGTTTTGTTAGAAATCTTGATGAATTATGCGAGTCTACAAGTTGGTTTTTTACTGGATTTTAGGTTTCATGATGAATAGCCGTCTTGTAGATGAAGTGAATTGTTGCAAGGATTTGTTCTGTGAATAGCTTCTGGTTCTAAAAAAGCTGGCAACCTCACTTTCCTGGAAATTGGAAATAACGCGTAAATCGTCTCAAGTTGTTGGTCAATTGTTTGCTACGTTTTGCTCTTGATACTTTTTGATCAACGAAGAACTAGGTACTTGTGGGTGTTCTAAAACCATTAAGTGTAGTAATTGTACATGGGCTACATAATCTGGAAATGGGCCGGTGAAACTTGCAATATAGAAAGACCATCTTCACTAGAAGCGATTAGATTTTATGTTTTAAGAATGGTACAACAGAAATTTGCGTAGTCATCATCCTCATTTCCCAAATTATACTGTTCTCTATTTGATGGCTGTGCTGCGATCTGATAGGGTCCAAACTGCAATATTATAATGACTTGCTGGTTGGACTCTGTTTTTAGGTCCCTTTTACTTCGCTTAATTATATAAATATGCATATTTATTTGAAGCCATATGCTTACAATGGTGTGTTCTGTTACTGGTTCTGAGTTCGAAGTTTTGTGTATACAGCAACAGACCAGCCTTTTAAGTACTAATAAACACTTTATCACTATTTTCGTCTTCGCATATAAGATGCAGGAAAATATAAAAAATTTGCTTCTATACCTCGCAGTATTTTTCTTATCTGGAAAAAGAAGCCCATTTTAATACTTTTTTTCATTCTTGACAGTGTATCTCCAGAAATTTGCAAACCCAAAATGCTTTTTCTGTTCAAGTTCCAAAAGAGACCAAAGGATGGTTGATGGAAGTGATTTGGTTATTATTGGAGTCTCTGCTGGTTTGGCCCTTGGTATCTTGATAGCTTCACTAGTATTTTTTGGCATAAGGTGGTACAAGAATCGTGCTCATCTTCGACAATGTGCAAATGAGCGTAGTCTAACAACCCTTCCTATACGCGTAAATGGCTTGGAGACTAGCACTGACTTCAGTGCATCAGTTACAAATTCCATAACTATTCATCAATCAGAACAACCTCAGAAAAGTTCACAATTTTTTTGGTGGAATCATCACAATAAAGATCGGTTTACATCTACATCAGGCATACTTAGATATTCTTACAAGTATGTAAATCTTTAAATTTCAAGCAATTTTTTTTTTTTGTTATATGTCAGGTTGTGTTTGTGTTGTCATGTGCCTTAAGTCTTCTTTGCTAGATTCGTAAGTTGATGACAGCAATATGCAGGTCTATTATTTATGATTTCTAGTGGAAAAACCATCCTTTGCTGATAAAAACTATAACACATGCATCACAAATTAGAGCTTGATCATTTCAGTTCAGTCACATATGCTGTTCCTTTTTCCTTTGTCTTAATGACAACATACGACAAAATTGAACCTGGAAACGATATTTAAGTGTATAAAGTTTAACTCCACAATATTTTCTTTGGAAAAATAGAATTTATATTCTTTTCTAGCTTGCTGTCAGGGGGCATAATCTCATGGGTTTTCAAAGGATATGCAATTTACTTTGTGTGGTATGCTGCCAAACGTGGGACACAGAATTAGAACTCCTAAAAGTGCTTTTGGCAGATTAGTAATACCTGGAAGATGCTCATAATCAATCTAGCACTTTATCTGCCAATCACTAGTGTTTTACAAATGATGAGTGGTGGAGAAGGAAGCTGTGAGTACCCTCAAGTTAGCTGGGTTCTGAATATCTAGTGTTGGTTGCTTTGGGGGTAGGGTTGGGCGATGGTGTTCTGGTCTTCTAACTCTATCTCCCCTATCCCCTCTCTTTTTTCCCTGAATTTTTGTTGGGTAGCGTCTCTTTGGATAACTAAAGGAGCACAAGTCAAGTGCACAAGAGAACAGGGGCATGGAAATGGGAAGACCCAAAATGAAAGCACTCTCCTTTCTATGTTATCTTCTGGCATTCTATACAGAGCATCGCATTTAGAAGCGTAACATATGCTATGGGGCCAGTTTCATGCTCAAATTCTAACTTCACTTTATAGTTACTTCCTGTTGCTTTATTTTTTCTTCAGCATTAATGATCAGAGGGGTTGTGTGAAGAAGCTTGAGAAACCTCTGGCATTTAAGCGGACCTGAATTTATTGTTTGGAGGATTTACCATGAATTTTGATCAAGTTGGATGATATCTAAGAAGTTATTTTAATTTTTCAGGGATATTCAGAAAGCAACACAAAACTTTACAACTATATTGGGACAAGGTTCATTTGGTCCTGTGTACAAAGCTGTGATGCCTGGTGGAGTAGTGGCGGTAAAGGTTCTTGCTTCTAATTCAAAACAAGGGGAGAAAGAGTTTCAAACAGAGGTAAGACCCAGACTAACTTGCAGTAGATACTAGAAGAGCGACTTCTTGTTCCTCATAATGTTTGCATAACAGTTATGTAGCATCACTTGCATGCTTTAACTATGCAGACCTTTTCACTTTGGCTAATTGGATGATCTATTCATGCCTTCCTACTTTTTCATGACTTGCAAGTTCTAAAACTTTTCAAGCCATTATTAGAAAGACTCAATTGAGGAATGATGGTTTATCACTCTTCGTATAGACCATTGACAATTGCCACATTCATGGCCATTAGATTAATTCTAAGAGGAATTCTTTATTATAAATGATCCCTATGATTTAGGGCAGTGAACAACTATAAACATAATGAGAGGTTCAGAGGACCATTTATCAGATCCAATACGTGTGTTCCAAATGTTGCTTTTGTTATTACAAACATCTTTTGAATTCATTTTTTAGCCTTCTCCTCTTTCAGGTATCATTGCTGGGAAGGCTGCATCATCGAAATCTTGTGAATTTGTTAGGATATTGTATCGATAAAGGACAGCGCATGTTGATCTATGAGTTCATGAGTAATGGGAGCTTGGCAAACCTACTATACAGTAAGCTCAGAAGCCCAATTTGTTTGAATTGTTTCCTTTTTTCTCATACGTTGGTAAATATCCAACCATGTAGAAGCAGACTTTATTGATTAAAGCTGCATTATACACACCGGTTATTGGTTATTGTTTTTCTGTGACTAAAATTTTATGCAGCGGATGGTATTATACCTTTCTCATTTAGTAAGATGGCGATTTAAGTTTCTTTTTTCTAAATGCATGCATACATGGAACCAGATGTAGAAGAGCTAGTTTTGGGCTGGGAAGAAAGGCTTCAAGTTGCTTTAGATATTTCGCATGGAATAGAGTATCTTCATGAAGGGGTAGGTTGAATTTACTTAAATCTCAGTCCCCTTACGGGTTGCTGCCTTAATGATAGATGACCATGTGACATATTTCTGGAACAGGCAGTCCCACCTGTCATACATCGTGATTTGAAGTCAGCTAACATATTGTTGGACCAATCCATGAGAGCTAAAGTAAGCTACCATATGAAGTTAGTTTTACAAATTTTAGTCCAAAATGTTCAAAGCTGAACTGTTTATGGTGTTAATTTGAAGAGTATAAATGACCAAAAAATTAATGATGGGAAAGTATAGCTTGATAGTCAGTTGCACGTCCTTTACATTGTGATGATAGACACTTGCTGGTAACTTTATGTTAGGTTGCTGATTTTGGACTCTCAAAGGAAGAGGCGTATGATGGGCGGAACTCTGGTCTGAAAGGTACATATGGCTACATAGATCCGGTGTACATGACTACAAACAAGTTCACCATGAAGAGTGATATCTACAGTTTTGGCATTATCATGTTTGAACTCATTACTGCCATCCACCCACAACAGAACCTAATGGAATATATCAATCTTGTGAGTATTGATGCCCTCACCAGTAGCACTCTTTCTTTCAATAATTTCCATTGCCTCAATCTGAAGCCTTGGATTATTTTTTTCCCCTTGAATTTTTATCCAAAAGGCTGCTATGAGCCCAGATGGCGTAGATGAAATACTAGATAAGCAACTGGCTGGAGAGTGCAACATTGAAGAAGTGAGGGAACTAGCTGCCATTGCTCACAAATGCTTGCATAAATCGCAAAGGAAGCGACCTTCTATAGGAGAAGTTTCACAGGCTATATTGAAGATAAAACAAAGGCGCCTTGTTAAGGAAGACACTATGTCTTTTGGCAGTCGAGATTTTTCAAGAGCTGCAAGCAGGATAGAGGATCAGCATGTGGAGTTGACCAAGATGACCAGCATTAAAGAGAGCAGTTGAATGACCAGAAATTTTCTTTGCTCATTTTTTTTTCCAATTTTTCCTCTCCTGTCAAATTTCTACCAACTAAAGTACTGACCATAGAATGTGCTACACAACAATAGGTAAATGGATCAATGAGCTTGTTGTGTTACCTCAATTCATCTTGCACCAGTTAAAATTTCAGGAATAGAAATGCTCTCTTTTGTGACCACACAACAAAATTGATTTAACTTTTCTCTGTCAACTCCTCTCCCTTCTCTCTAAAACTTCTATCTCTAGTTTGCCTCGAAGAGGTCTGGCTGTCGACCCTCCCCTATCTTCTTCTCTCTTTTTTTTTTCTTTAACACTCTTTCCTTCAGTCTTTTCTCTACATTTTGCTCTAAAGTTTTAATGGAGTTGCTAGTACCTTGCTAATGTTGGGGATTTTATTGGGCGTTTCAGTGATTTAGTGGGATGGCTTGCATGTAGCTGGTGAACTCCCTTACAGATTCTTTGAAGCTGTAATGGCTCTGATAGGCTGATAATCACCCTCTTCTTTAGGGCGGGCATGATAGACCTATGGTTCCAAGCATGATTCCAGGATTAGCCCGACACTTGTCTGAGCTCTTGTTATTCTAGTATTTTCCTGCTAAAACTCTCCATCTTCTTTGGCTTTGGAAGGGGGAGATTTAGATTGAGCAGGATGCTTTAACACTCCTGTAATAGATTTTTTGGCTCTCCGTTGCTTCTTGATAACGCTGATCTCAAGTCCTAGCCGGAGACGAAATGTTGTTGAACAAGAGCGGCGTCGGCGGCTACTATAAGAGACCGTTTCAGATTATACCCATTTTTCGTCCTCAGCCTTCTCCTTTTTGTCCTTTTTAACTTTTTGGGGTCTTGGGCTTAGATTTGGGAATGAGGGTATATTACTATTTCATCTAATGAAATATTATTCTGTTAAAAAAAAAATCTGTCCACGCATGAACAAGTAATAGACAACAGTCGCTATCATATCAGTGAGATAAGCAACTTGAGGAATAATAATGATAAAAACACAAAAATCAGGTCATAATCAGCCTCCTGTATGCTGCACCAACTACCGTATCTATTGGGCATTACTACAGAGCAGGCATAATGATTAAGACCCCCCCAAGCTGGTTTTCATTTCTTTTTCTATGTGCTAAACTTTCTTTTCACTGGAAGTCATAATGACCCTTTGGAATGAATCGGCAACAGGACATGAATCAAGATAAGACTGCCGTTGTTTCTCTATGTTAGAGGGGTTGTGGAGAAGTGTGGGGACATCCTCGGTTTAGTTCAGTTTGGTACTAAAAACAAAGCACAACTTATATTAATTATAATACCATTAATAATAAATCAATTAGTTGTGATTTGATTAGCCACTCACTCTGTGGGGCAAGGGGTCACCGAATCCACCAAATCCTGATAGAATTGCCGGATAAAGTGGAGGGCCTCCCCCGTTTCACATTTAAATTATTAAAAGTTAATAATGCTCGTAACATAATTGAAGTAATTTAAAGTGTTTAGAAAAATGCTATTCTCTTACAGAAATAAAATAGAATGATATGGCTCTGCATAAGATCTCAAATATATGCATGTGCTCGTCTAAATTAATTTATCATAATTGTTTATTTTATATTTTATTAGCAAAATCATCTGCAATGAATTCATTATTAACCCTCTCCATTTTGCGCCTTTACGTTTATTGATCTGAATACAAGTAATATCTACTAGCCAAAACTGCTTAACATAAGAAATCATATGCATCAGAAACCGAACATCAAAAGACATACAAGCCACAACCAACCATTATTCTCATCCCTCACTACAAGAGGGAGGGCACAACATTGATCTGAGAACTAGTCTTAACTCCTAAAGACAACCACGCCTATACATGTCTTATTTATTCCCTATACACTATTTTGCTATACTCAACGCTCATAACGATGGAGATGAAGCAGTTCAACCCAACCAAAAAAAAAAAAAAAAAAGAAAGAGAGATTATATATAGAAGAGTGAATACTTAGGCCTTACCTCCAGCGGCTAAGGACACAGTTTTACCTCCAAAAGTTTTGCCAACATTATCCAAATCATAAATGAAATCCATCCTCCTCAGAAGTGACCTCTCAACCAACATCACCTGTGCATATTCCTCATTGCATTTTTTTTTAAATTATCATTTCCCACATTTATAATATTCATTAACTAACCCTCAAAACTGGCAAGAGGTTCCAAGCCTCTGTCTATGCCTCTGACCAATGTTCCCTGATTTACGGTTAGCAAAAGCTGGGCAAAGTAACCTCTGGAAATGCTCAAGGAACTGCATCCACTCCCCTTCAGTCAAATCAGCCAGCTTCACAAAAGTGCTGCTCGCAGCAAGCTGCTCATTTGCACTCCTATTTACAGATGATGTACCAGCTAAATAGCCGCTCTTGAGCATCATGCCGTCATGTTGCCAACTCTTCTTACCAATACTGATATTTTTTAATACTGACATCTCCGCATTGTTTGGAACGTGGTCCTGCTTGGAGTCCGCATATTCATCTGCTCTTAAACTTAACCCATTCGCTTCACCGTCTTCAATTTCCTCCTCTTCTTTCTCCTCCTCTGGACTCTCCATCAGCTTGGAAAGAGGAGTTTGGACTCTTACACCTCTGGACCCTGGACATAGAGGTTGCATTTCCAATTTCTCTCCTATATTCAAAGTCGAATCTAACTCCTCACAGTCAATGTCAAACTGACACTCCTCACTATCTGCTGCTTTCACCTCAGAAGAAAGACATTCTATCTCCCCTAACAGGCTCCTCGTCTGAATGCATATAAGCTCAAGTTCACTAGGCTCTTCCATGTGGCCTCGAAACTCCCTACTCATCATCTCTCCAATCTCAGCAAGACATAGACCAAAAGCTGCTGCTTCCTTGAGGAAAACTGTGCAAACCACCAAGACCCTGAGGCATGCCTCACGAATCATTGGCAATTCCCTTCGAAGCATATCAGAATCTTTTAAGGGGTCAAGACAATTAATATACTCAAGTTCATCCTCAGAAAAAGGAATGGATGCTTGTGGCCAATGGATCCATTCATAGTAAGGATCCTCCAAGCTTTCTGGAAGGCAGAGGCCATGGTCAATTGGAACAAGCTCCACCTGACCAAATCTCCCAATCCCATCAAGCTTCCTGACCAGAAGGTTCCCAGCATGTCTGTCTGTGTTCAATATCCGTATATCTAATATCCCGATCCTATGGACAGCAGCAACAGGAAAACTAGAAGTCCCATAATCACTGGCATCAAAATCATGAGGTATAAACTGCTGCAATGATGCAATTTTGCTAACCTGCTTTCTGTGTTGCTGCTTGTTTCCCTTTACCCCACAATTAACATTGAATATTGAGTGGGTGATCTTCACAAGGGCAGTTGAAGGCACATTAGCAAAGTGATCATAGTCAAGAAGGTAAGCTGCTACTTCTCTGAAGCCTGTCTCCCCAACCCGCACTGAACGTTTCAAGCCTGGCTGCCCTAGAGCTTGGCCAACAAAACCTTTTGGATTATTAGGGGCATATGGTTCCTCATCAGTGGGCTTTACAATTGCCACATTTTCACCATGACAATTTTTGAAATAGTATGCCCCACCAAGCCCACTATGAATAGGAATAGGATCAACCCCAATCCTCATTGCCTCCATAATTTCCTTCCCTAATTCTTTTACTCTGGCAAAATGATCTGAAAATCCTAATACCTCAATTGGACCACTCTGGTCACTCTGCTGAACATCCTTCACAGTAGGTGAAAGACACGGGGTAGATGAACTTCTATGCATGAAGTTCTTGGTCAGAAGAAGAGGAGAATCATTCCTCACAGTACTCAGATCATTTTTTAACACCGTATCCCCATAAATCAATGACCTTTCCTCAGTTGGAATATTAAGAGCAAGCTGTAGTTTCCTCTTTACAGTATGGGCATTGTCACTCCTATCCAATTCCATACCCAAAACAAAGCCAGTTTCAGTCTGAACAAACACACGCCTCCTTCCAGAAGGTTTTCTCTCCAGTCTCTCATTCCCACAACAATCACCATTAAGGGCTTCTCTAAAAGTTGCAACTGCCATATCTGAGTGTTCAGATTAGTCCAGATCAGGACACGTGGAATGAAGAGAAGAAATTGAAGACCTTGAAGCCTGCAACATAGATGGCGATAGCAGACAGCCTTTCTCCCATGCAGTCACCAAATTCAAATGCCAGCAATGAACGTGGGAACGTAGAAGACAACCATAATCAAGAAAAATGAAATTAGAATTGCTTCTTTAATTGTCACATTGGAAAGCTTGCAGCAAAAAAGGAGAGAAGAAGTGAAACTGCTACATTGAAGACACCATCTGCTAATGCTGGGTAATTTAAAGGGAAAAGAAGAGAAAAATCAGAAATATTTAACAAGTAATTAAAATTCACAACAAAAGGCAAAAAAGTTTAAATGATATAAACTAAACAAACTTTAACACTTGAAATGTCAGTTTCCAAAAGAAAAAATAAAAATTCAAGTGGGTTTATATGGCTGCTGAATCATTGAAATAGGTAAATACTTTTTCAATTTATGAGAAGGAAGTAACAAACCTGCAAAAATCTATAACCAAGTATGCATGAGTAGCCTGATTATGGGGTTTCCCAAATATTCATCCATACTGGCAGCCATGTCCACCAAGTTCTATGATCTTAATTTTCTGAAAGAATATTGTTTGAAATAAATAAATAACAAATAAAATAAAAGAAAATGCAGAGCCAAAATAATTTCTTCTAACATACCTTCAACTCAACTAAGGCACCTACTTGATCTGAATAATCATTGACTTGAAAAAAGTATGCTCATAAGAAAGGAGAGAAAATAACAAACATATATTTGCGATATATAGGCTAGTGTGCTTGCTTTCTAAAAGAACTAGAGGGTGGTATCTAAAGCACCAGAGGGCACCATGCCTCCTATTAAAGAATAAGTTGAAGCACTTAAATTAATTAATGATCAACAAGAAACCTTAGACTGCCAAAAAAAATCCCTTCTCTCGTCTAAACTAAGATCCTAAATAGAAACAACATATTCCGAGTCAAACAATATTAATAAATATCGTCTTATGCTATCTGAAAACACTGACCGAGTAAACCAAAATTTGAACTAAAACAAAATGCTATCTGAAACAGAAATCAATTTCTGAATCAGAAAAGCCAATTAAATCAGCCGTTACATAATTAATCACCCACCACAACCCACGATAATTTTCTAGAATTTGGATTATAGTATTGAGAAGAAAAAAAACACAAATTATTGCTCCGGAAATAAAATAAAATATTCAAAGTAATCAAAACATTACAAATTCGTTAAATATTTCCGCAAAATTGAATCACCATTCAATTTCGCTGCAAGCAATGCTTAAATTGGTTCCGATATTTCTAAAACAAAGCGTCAAATGGAAATACTAAGACCTCGTTCATTTTTCCACAGTTCTTTCCAGGAAGGGAACGCAAAAGCGACCAAATTCGAATCCAATACAGAGGCAGCTCCAAAGATCGGTAATCGGACGGCGGAGACGCGAGGAGAGCCACCGCCGTTGAAGTATGGACGGTTGGAGTTCGATGCGACAAAAAACAATTGGAAAAAATAAAAAGAAAAAGAAAAATCAACGGCTGTGATGTGATTGTATGAGTTTCGCGGCGTTTCTCCCCAACACTCTCTCCCGCTTTGGAGATATTCCCGAGTTTTAACTGTTCAGGAATAGCCGCGGGTTGGTAACTGCCAATTTTTAACTGCCCGAATCCGATGAGTAGTTTTGGAGTCCTTAATTGTTTTTTATTTAAAATTTAGGCTATGTTTGTTTTATCATAAATATTTTTATATTTTTTATATTTTTAAAAAATATTTTCCAAATACTTAAAAAAAATTCATTAATAAATATTTTTTCTAATCAAATGAAAAATTAAATTATTTTTTAAAAAATATTTTCTAAATATAAATTATTTTTTTATAAATAAAAGGAATATAAATGAAACCCAAATTAATACCTTTCATATAATTTAGATATTTTAAAAGTATAAACGAAATAAAAATATAAAAATTAATTAACGTATATTTAAAATAAAATAAAATTATATATATATTTTTTAAAAAAAGACAGCTTTAATCACAAAAGACCATATCAAAATCACGACTCTATTGACGTTGTCTCTCGTATTGAAGATGCCTATGTGCTTGATATTGGAGTATATGCTCTTGGTTCGGCCTTTTGCACTCTCCTCAGTTAGTTTTCTTTGTGATCAGATGATGCTTCAAAAAGATGTCGTTGGCGTTGCCATAGGGTGGTTCTGATCTGAAATCGACGACATCTTGCCTTTTTAGAATCGACGTGGCTGGTAGTGTGCTTGTTGGTCGGTGACGAAGCGGTAGCGGTGACTATTGTTGAATTACTACGTCTGAAAGGCTGTGGAAGCATTCTGCTTTTTTGAATTTGAATTTAATTTTTTAGATTTTGGTTAGCTTGCTTTCAGTTGGGTTGATTAGCTTCGATTCTAGTTCTGGACTTCTCTATTCTGAGCTGAGCTGTTGGGTTAGATGGTATCCTAATCTCTTTTGATTTGTATGAGCCACTTCTTGTATATACTCCTGAGTGAGGCCTTGTTTTAATGCAATTACTGCATTAATATCTTTATTTTTATATATAAATTTATTAATATATTTTATTTTTTAAATTAAAATTAAACAATAACAAATAAATTATTTTATTAAAAATATTTTCTATTTTTCACGTAAAATATTTTTTTAAATATAAATTATTTTTTGCAGAGTATTAATATATGTAATTTGTTGTGGAACTATGTAATTTTTTTATTTTTTAAACCTCGAACCATTAAATTCTCAAAAGGATAATTTCTCTCATCAAATAATTACTTGCATTCAAATAGGAGAATTATTTATTTTTTAGATAATTTGCAATATAATTTTTAAAATTTGATAAAACTCACAAGTCAGTAGCTGTCACAAATAATTTAGCTTCTAAATAGTTCTGCTAAACTTTACTGTTAGAATTTCATTTTTTATAAATTAATTTTAATATTTATAACTAATTTTTTTTAAAGAAAAGAAATATCATTAATTTAAAGTCATAAAAAATTTATATACCGAGAAGGAATATGAATCCAAACTTGGACTCAGAATCAGCAGCAGATAGAACATGTTATAACTATTTAATCATGATAGTTTTGATGTCAATAATTAATTGGTTTCTATTCAATCTCATACCGTTTTCTCTCTTTGTAGTTTTCTCTTTCTAAGATAGTGGATCTTTTCTTGCGCTGAATTCGCGGTTACCTCTGCCCCTTTCAGGTAGGGGTGGCTCGGGTGGCTCCTCGGCTCCTCCACCTCACTCGACTCGTGGGTTTCTCCTCTCTCTCCTCTGAGTGAGACTGTAAATAGTTTTTTTTTTTTTTTTTTTTAATTGTCTTTGGACTTCTCAGCAGGCGCTTATATTTGTTTCCTGTTGTTGGGTTGTTTGTGTTTGTGTTTTTTTTTTCTGCTGTAGACACTCCCAAATCTGAGCCATGCATGGAGGTTTGACGATGGAGAAGCATCGATGGATTGGTGTTTGCTCACTCCCTCTCTTGCTGTATCTGGAGGTCGTCCCTTTGGCTCGGTCAGAGAAATTCCCTCAGTGTTGTACTTCCGATGATTTCCTTGCTTACAACGATGGGTGAGATGGAGAGTTCTCCTCTCGCAGCCTCATCTCTTTTGAGATTCATTTTTTTTTTGAGATTCTTCTCCTCTGGCTCTCACCAGGAGGCTACACTCAATTGTAGAATTTTTTTTCTTCTACTTTTCAAGTGTTTAGTCTTCTCCAACTATCCTTACCTCAACGCTGCATGTGAGTTCACTTCGATCCACGTTGTTCTCTGTTGATCCTTGAAGGTTTTCTTTCTGGCAGTTCTTGATGTGGTTCCTCCTTTCTTCTTTATCTTAGTTTTTTTGCCACCGACTTATGTTTTTGGAGGAACTGTCGTCTAATATGGTCTTTCGTTGGCCATGGCTGCTGGAGGAAGGTGAGCGGCGTAATGGAGATTGTTAGTGGGGTCAAGGATCGGGTCAAACTTAGGTTTTTGGGCCTTAGGGTTTGTGGTGTATACGTTATTGTTTTGGACCTTAAGATCCTTTCTCATGTAATATTTTTCGACGGGCTCTTATCAATAAATTTATATCTTAAAAAAAAACAATAACTAAATTATTTATTATTTTATTTTGTTGTCGAAGGATAAAGTTCATTCATAAGAAAGTGGGCTAAACCCACATGAGTAGGCTCACAAAGATACAGCTCAAAAAATAAGCAATCCAAGGCCATAGAACAACCCAGCCCAAATAGAAGGCCTGCTAAACAAAACTCGAAGCCCCAAACCCGATTCCACCAACCTGAAGACATCTTCACCATGGTGCCGCAACATGCAGAGAAGGAGAAGAAGCCTGAGGCAGTGAGGAGGAACTCGATCGTTAAGCACCTTTGGACGCAAAAGCTAGATCAAATCCATCAACTAGAAATATAAGGGAAAAAAAAGGTTGAGCAAAACATTCACCACACAAGCGGGGCCGCGAAAATAAATAAACAGAGGCTAGATGATCTTCCATTCAAAGGAGAACTTGAAGCTGCCAAACAAGGGCACCACAGAACTGTACCAACTAGCTGCATGCAAAGACTGTGGCTGTCCGAACCCATGGAGGAGGCAAAGCTCTGGCCTTCTCATTCTCTATAGGCTTTGAGGACCAGGAGAAACCGATTTGTCTCTGTTAATGTCCTTGAGGATACCTCTCGTTCACCGACAGTAACAAACTTCTGAGAAAACCACTTTCCGCATGCAAAGAGGCACAACACAATCCCAAATGAAAGATCTAAAAAAAGAACTAAGATAAGGGCTTGAGGACGAAAAAAACAGGACCAACAAAAGAAACCCTTCTCCATGAAGCGTTGCCTGCAACCACAGGAGGAAGACCAAAAAAACATATATACAACCAACCCTGAAGGTAGGAAAGGGAACCCACGTCCAAGGCTAGGAGAGGAGGTTCTTCAGACAGGGGAAAACCGCGAAGACCGGCAATAAAAGGCTCTGTACTAAATTATTTATTATAAAAAAAAAATAACAACTAAGTTGCATGTTTTAGTAAATCTCAAAAACTACACCATAAGGTATCCAATTATTCTTTTAGTAGTGATGGCTCATAGTAGTGTATCAGTGGTCCAAAACAATGATGCAGCCAACCTTTAAATCCCACGTTGACCCATCCAATAATCTTTAGCAAAGCCTAAAGGGAAACTCAAATTTATTTAGCTTGGAAATGTGAACAATCATTATCACTGAAATTTTCAAAGAACTTGAAATCTGCAACTGCAACTGAAACTGAACCTTCCTCTAAAATAAAAGCTCAAATCAGGTAATAATTATGGTGAGGCAAGTGCAATTAGGCTCTTGCCTAGCCCTTAACTAAGAAAACAATCCTCTTCTGAGTTTGTCCCTAAAGCAGTAAAAACCCAATAGCTGGTCACTTTTCCATCCCAATTTCAGATCCTTTGTGCTCATTAACTTTATTAGCCCCCACTGTTTTCCCCTTTTCCATTTTCTCTGTGAAAATGAAAATGCCCCCGTATCTCTTCAGATTTTATTCACCTGCATCAACCCATCCCCAAATTAACAAGAGAGGAAAAAGAAAAAAAGAACAATCCATGTGCTAGTCTCTTGTATGATTATCAAAATTAAAGTTATTATCTTTTACACAATTAATTTTAATTGATACTCAACCTCCAGGTCTTATTCAAACGTCAATTGTTTAAAGGGTTTAAAAAATTGAAATTAGATTAAAATGGAAGTTAATAAAATTAGAGTATGAACTGAAAGTGTGCAGTTCAATTATGACACCTAAAATCAGAAAGATTGTGAAACCAGGTCAACTGAGCTAAAGAGGAGTGTCACGTGACAGTATGGCTCCTGGTGGATGTCAAAGGTAGGAGCCAAGCCAGTATTGGGCATGTGAGCGGTGGCAACGTTATCCCATCAGTGGAAGCTGTGACTGTAACCCACTTAAAGCAAAGGCCCTCACGCTCTTGTTTTTATTGAATTTCAAGGAAAGTTTTTTTAATAAGAGAGTATTGCATTTTCTTCCTAGTGTTGGAAAAAGGGTAATTGAAAATGAAAATGGGGCAGAGGAAATTTTAATTTTAAGTTATTTAATTAAAAATTTAATGAGCTATAGGCATTCAATTCCATTAACCTTCTTTAACAGTTTAAACAATTAACCTTCATTAATATTAAATATATGAATTTTAAAACAAGGAGTTAATATAATAATTGGCATATTTGTTTCCAAATTTTTACTAATAAAATCTTAGTATAATGATTAACAATTGAAAATATAAAAAGCTATTGGATTAATTTTAAATCTCCATAATCTGATGGTATACTTTTGGTTAAAATTAATTTTATAATTAATTATAATTACAATAAAATTTAAAGGATGAATTTTGTTGCATAAAACAATAATAAATATATAGATTTTTATATTTAATAGTCTATTTTTAAAAGGTTAGTTAAAAGAATATATATTTTATTGAAGAAAAGAAAATTTACAAAAATGATGGGAGCAGCCTTTAGATGTCCAAACATTAGGTGTGACAGACAGTACAGGACACTGGCAACTGGAACCCCCTCCTCCTACAATATAATTTCTCCATAATCTGTACGTTAATTAAGCTTTTTTATGTCTTTGATTGGTCCGTCAAATCCACGCACCAGAATGTGGGAGTGGTTAGATCTAACAAAATCTTATAAAAATGGCGTTGTCAGATTTATCCAACTCAAACACTGGCTCTGCTATGGTTTTCAAGACCGGGATTATTTTTCTCACGCGTTTCTATTTCTCTTTCTCCGACTCTCTTGACTTTCATTCTTCCACCGTCTTCTTCCCTCTTTTAGACTTGCCAAAGCCCAAGCTCCTTCGCTCAGCAAGTAGAAACGTGTGGTGGTAGTCTTGTAGAGAGAGAAAGTCTCTGTTTTTACATATTTTAGAGAGAGAGAGAGAGAGAGAGAGGGAGGGAGGGAGGAGGGGAAGTGGTGTGCTTGGTTTCAATGAAGGGGGAAGGTAAAATGGTGTTTAAGTCTAAGATGAAATGGGTTGGTTTAGTTGGCTTAGTTTTGTCTGCTTTCTCTCTTTTTGTACACTTTCTCCTGGCTAGATTCACTGAGGAAGGCATTGCAGAGTACCAGTCTTCCATCACAATCTTCTCTTGGAGACCCGTATTTGAGAACGCTGAATTATCCAAAACAGTACTTCTAACAATCTCCCTTTTGTTTAATGCATTTGGATTTTGTTGCTGGTTTGGTGGGTTTTCAATTTTTTTTTTTCTTCTGGCTGCTTGTGGGAAAAAACTTTTGATTTTAGCTTTTTTATGAAGCAGTGAGATTCCACTCATAGGAATGTTGGTGTTGGCCTAGTCTTTGGGCTTTCATGGGTTTTGCATGGATCTGAAGTTATTCAATGAAACCCAGATGAATTTACATGTTTATTTTCTTGAATTAGTTAAATTAATGTGTTCGTCTCTCTCTCTCTCTCTCTGTCTCTTTTTTTTTCTTTAGTTTGGATCTGTTTTTGAATTTTGGCAATAATTTTGATTACTCTTATTTCCATTTACGTGCTCAACTTTTTTGCTGGCTACAGTAATGCGTGGACCATGTGCTTTCCGAATTGCAGAACTGTGTCCTTGTGTTCGTAGTCTATTTATGGGAATTAATAGTTTTGCCCTTAATCTGTGGTGCAGAGTCCATTGTACAGAAGACTATGGGGTCCAGTGAGACGTTTTGAATCTCTGCATCCGGATGCAAATCCAAGAGGACATTATGCAGGTTAGCTTTCATGCATGTCTTGGTATACATCTATCTTTTGAAGGAATTTAACGGTTGAGATTTGCAGTTCTAGCACACGTTTTATAGAACTATATTGGTTTCTTGATTATTTGCTCTATGGGGACTTGCTCTGATTAATAATTAAAACGCTTGTTTAAAAAAAAAAAAAAGTTCATTGCTCAGTAGGCACCTGCAAGACGGAAAAAATGCCTTTATTTTTTGATTTAGGGTTGCTTGCTGCTTGATTGATGTGAGTTCTCAGCATTTGCTTGAATACTGTGATTTTGCTTTTTGTCCATCCTTCTCTAATTGTATTGTTGAAGGTTATCTTTGTAGTTCTTAATATGACAAGACATAATTGTCAACTTGAAATAATTCTGCTTGATTTATTTAAAAAGCTTTTTTCTGCGTGGGAAGTATGTAATAATTTTGTACCATTCAAGAAATTAGTCATTTTTTCATTACATGTTTTTGATATATTATCAAAAGGTGCAAGGATCTTTGAATGTGCACTTGACTTCTTATCAACCCAAATGATAAAGTAATGGGTTTATGGTCTTTTCTAGTTATATGTCCCTCAAGTAGCTGCTATCTTTTTAATGCAGTATTTGCTCACCAGCATTTCTCGCTCATTCACATTTGCTATCCTAATACTTTATGCTAAACCATCCAAATTCATCCCTAGACTTACTGAACACCTTATGTACTCTTCCTATTGTATAGTGTAGTGAAGATTAAACAAAAAGTAAAAAAAAATGCAGTAGATGTGTCGATTTCATATCTTTCTAACTTGATTTTCCTGTTGCCTTCCCCAAAAAGGCTGGCAACATTTATAATACCTCCATAATATATATTCTGCAAATGCTTTCTTTTTTTCCCCCATCTTAACTGTTATTTTCATATAGGGATCTCCATTCATTGGTTCAATTGCGTTTGTGAGTTTACCATGCTGTCATGCTCAACCAAAAAGAGAGAGATAGAAGCAAAAATTGCTTTTATATCAGATAGCTGTTCCTACATCTGCATTTGTGTTTTGTTGTAGTGGTGGTTTTGGGGGGGGGGGGGGATGAGAAAAAAATTTGCTGTTTTATATCTTCTTGTTTTTGGATTTTACAAAAAATTGGCGCCTTAGTTCTAATAGTTTTGGTTACTAATACGGATAGTTCTCTCATATAGGTTATTTGTCTGTTTTATTTCCTTGTGCCTGACCTCTTTGCAGTCTGCACCTCGATTTTGCCCTTTGCACCTAGGCCTCTAGGGTCCCTTTGTGCCTTAATATATCATTAGTAATTATGCTGTTGTAGTATCTTACATTGTTTTCAATTGATAATCTCACAAGATAACACCACTTACAAGGATTGTAGGATTTATAACTTTCTACATTTTCTTTTCTGCCTTTCCAAGAAATATAACCATCTATGCTTGCATCAAGAGGATAAGTTATTATATGAAGTTTGCATGCTAGTAGTTTTTGTTTGTTTTAGTTATGATTTATGTTATATTAGCTTCCTAACTTTGATATGCATGTAACAGATCCCATACCCCTATCAAATGGATACATTTTTGTCAGGATACAAGGTGGTTTCCGTGAAATTAGGAACTCGGTGAGGATAGCATCTTCAATTGGAACATTAGACTGATACTAAATTATGAGTTTTATATTCGAAGATATTTAATATCTTAATGATCTCTCAGATATGTGATGTGGTTGTAGTTGCTCGACTTCTTAATGCCACTTTAGTTATTCCTGAGCTCCAATCAACCACAAGCAGTAAAGGAATCAGGTGACTACTTGTTTTTAGGTTCAATGTCAACTTCAATAAATTGTTTGCACAAAATTACAATTATTGCTACTTGTTCATTACCAAGCAACTGATTGATATGTTTGTTTGTTGCAGCTCTGAGTTCAAGAGTTTTGCGTACCTTTACAACGAGGACCAGTTCACTGCAGCTTTGGCAAAAGATATAAAAGTTGTTAAAACCCTTCCAAAAGATCTTAAAGGGGCAAGGAGAAAAAAGGAGATCCCATCATTCAGGGTGTCTCATTCAGCTTCACCATATTTTTATTTGCATCATGTTCTTCCTGTACTTAATAAGCATTCAGTGGTTGAACTGGTGGTTTCTGATGGGGGATGCTTGCAGGTGGGGGCAACACAGACTTGATTGCATGCCTTTGCTTTTGCTTAGTTGTAATTAAGGTTAACTTGATATGCTAGTATGTCAACTTGAATTATGGATCCAATAGAAACCTATGGAACTAGTTATGAGCCTGGAAATGTAGGGTGAAATAATTACCAAAAAAGAAAAATCTGTTTTAAAAAATCTGGTGCTTTTGTAGGCCATGCTCCCACCTCATCTTGAAGAATATCAAAGGCTGAGATGTAGAGTTGCTTATCATGCCTTGCGCTTCCGCGAAGAGGTCCAGGAACTCACAACTAAAATATTGAATAGGTCAATGACTGAACATAAAACATTTTTTCAATTTTCTTTCACATTACTCTTGCTTATTTCCAGAACTGTCTTATCTGTTAGGTTGCGAGCTCCTGGCCGGCCATTTATAGCCTTTGATCCTGGGATGACAAGAGATGCTTTGGCATATTATGGCTGTGCTGAACTCTTCCAGGTACCTTTGCCAAACCCAGATGGAATGCTTGTTGCTTTGATTTATCAAACCTTTTAACTGAAGAGCTTACCTGGTGTTTGATTGTGTCTTGGAGCTCTCCCCAAGGATGTTCACACTGAACTCATTCAGCACAAACGAGCCTGGATGATAAAACGTAGGATCGTCAAGGGAAAGCTATCCGTAAATTCTGTTGAGCAACGCCATAATGGTTCATGTCCATTAATGCCAGAAGAGGTGAGAGCCTAACTGGAACTTAGCGCTTCTTTAGCATGATAACTATGTACACATAAAAACATAAATACTTACATGGATTTTAATCCTCATTGGGATTTTAGGATGAGCTACTTTGTTATTTGATATATGGAGGCTGCTTCCACCACTTAATCAGTGGAGGAAGTAGGGTCGTCTTCAAAATAAACTGAGTATTTCTAAAAAAAGAAGGATCAACATATTTTTGCATGTTGAAATCCATGATTTGGTGATGGGTGAGTTAGTGAGGATCACCCAATATATAAAAATGGTTGTTTGACTGACCTACTTAACCACCAAGCATAAATATCTTTTGAAAGATTGACTAATTAAAGAAATCAATAACCTGGCCTTTCATCTACATCACTTGGTTTTTTACAGGTTGGTATTCTTCTTCGTGCATATGGATACCCATGGGACACAATTATATATGTTTCTGGGGGAGAAGTTTTTGGTGGCCAAAGGACGCTGATTCCTCTTCATGCAATGTTTGAAAATGTTGTTGATAGGACTTCTCTCAGCACTGTATGGGAGCTCAGTAGAATTTACGGTCGCGAGGTTAATCTTGTTGATAAATACCGAAAACCCCCGCCTTCTGCTGTTGAAGAAAAGAAGCTTGAATCATGGAAAACTGCAGGTCCACGTCCTCGTCCACTTCCACCTCCTCCAGCTCGGCCCAAATATCCATATAACATTGAAGGTTGGTGGGGCTGGGTTGCTGAGAGTGATAATGAGCCTGAAAGTACAGTTATTGAGTTGAGGACCAATGCCCATAAATTGTTATGGGATGCAATTGACTATGTAATTTGTGTTGAAGCTGATGTGTTTATTCCTGGATTTGATCATGATGGGAAAGGACACCCAAATTTTGCCAGCTTGGTTATGGGGCATCGGCTCTACCAATCAGCTTCATCTAAAACATTTCGACCAGACAGGTAATAATTGAGCACACAAGTATCTTTACAAAGTACTGTACCATCAATCCTCTTAATGGGAATGCCTGTCCCATTTTCCCTTGCTTTTTTCTAACTTATGTCAAATAAATTGTCTTCTGTTTTGATTTACATGACAAATCGGTGGGTCTTGTATTACTTTCTGGATATATATTGGTCTCATAGCATTTGTGCGAGACAAACTGACAAAGATATATGGAGGTTACATGCATTAATTGCAAGTATCATATAATATATTTTCAAATTTACCTATCATGCAACCTTACCTAGTAATTTCTAGTAAATGACTGTACATCCATCTTCCTTCTTTTTTTTCCTAGTTATATTTGTTAACCTTTGCTGTTCTCTGTAATCGTAGGAAGGAAATTGCCAAACTTTTAGAAGAAACCCGTGAACACCTATATCAAGCGAACCACACCTGGCTGACATCGATACGCAGGCATCTCAGGAGAAGTTTAGTTGATGGAGCTATAGAAGCATCCGCAAAGTTGAAACCATTTTCTTTTCTTTTCCATCCGGTTCCTGAATGTTCTTGCTCAAGATCTAACATTACTGAAACATCTGCACATACTTCAAGACCTTCATCTGATACACAAGTTGACGCTGTTCTTGGAGTTACTCATCACTGCCCTAGATGGATGGATGGTGAAACAATCTCTAGATTAAAGGACAAAGAAACTGAAGAAGTTCTTGATGAAGATGTTTCCTCGTTTGGATTGTTTTTCAAGAATGGTGTTGGAAGTCATGAAAGTGGAGGTGGAGAAATAAACAAAGAGGAAAATCAATTGGAGGACCAAGAAGAACTTGAGGGTGTAGAATAACAAGAGCCAAGCCCCATATGAACTCCAGTAGTGGTCTTTTTGTGTGTAAATGACCTGTTGGTTCCCTTGAATGCCTCTTCTTCATGAAGAAAGAGTTTTACAAGCCAAGTCTGAGGAAGGTTGTGAAAAAAAAAACTTGGCTTCTGCACTGATGCAAGTTTTGGATAGAGTCTCTGGTTGAAGAACTTAACGAAGCAAGCCATTTATATTTAACTCATCTGAAACTATATGCTCGGTAATGATCCTCCCAAACCATTTGCATTAGATGTGCAATTCCGATACAGTTCTTTTTGGGGAAAATGGTTTTTATATATGCAATCCCCGACCAATTTTGATTTAGACTAGCATGCTCCTAATGGTTACAATTTGTAGAGAACTCGCATATTTTACCTTAGGCTGGTAATTATGATTGATGTAACGTAGCCTATCGGAAACATAGCTGTTTGATCCATTGAAGATTATATTAATCGTTCTTTCTTGATTTTATGGCTGGTTTGGTAGGAAGATTCTTGTTATCTATGTGCTACAAGGGACGCTGCTCTTTTGCTTTGGCCTAAACGTCTGCAATATTCTAGCGGTCAGGTTTCTCCCTAGGCTAGAGCAGGCAGTTTCCAAATCTCTGCTTGCCCTTCTTTGCTCTTGATATTGCTAGTAGCAAACTTACTGTAATTGATAAGACCAAGAAAGAAGAAAAGGGAGGAAGAAAGGAATGTTCAATGTCTGATAAAGCCAAATAATTAATTATAAGGTTGGTAAGTGTCTCAGTTCTCTAGCTAGCAGAACAGAAAAGTATTGAGAGATTTCTTTTCCTGCAAGGCTGGGAAGGATGTTTCCAAACAAAAGCATTAAGAGAAACTGCTAAGAAACCTGGGGAATATCAAATATTCAGAAAAAAACGTTATTTCCATCCTGGGATCATAAAAAATGATGACCGAAATCCTGCTAATTTATGCGTGAACACCAAGACAACTTTTGCATACAAATAGCAAGTCCATTGTTCATAGCATGCCACCAATTCATAACCAACAGAATCTGAGCTATACGTTTACGGGGTAGAATTAGACAACCACGTACTTTCCACTTTAAGCATTGCATAGTTCAGTTCAATTTTGATCAAGGAATAGCAATCACTTGAACAAAATGAGCAGAGATAAGAAGTCCAGTTGGTTTGCGCATTTTTCAGGATGGATTTTGTCATGCTTCAACGATGACCCTACAAAAACCAGCGAGCCCAACAGTGCAAGAAGTCCAACGATAACCCTACAAAAACACATATCTCAACAACAACACCACAAAACTAACAAATTTACGCTTAAAATGAAAAAAAAAAAAAAAAAAAAAAAAAAAAAAAAAAAAAAAAAAAAAAAAAAAAGAAAAGAAAAGAGGAAGACTATCAATATCGGGCCTCCTCCCCAAAGGGCAGAGGAGCCCTTCCTTGGACGAAACTTCATCTCGTTCTCTCTCTTTTTTCTTCTTTTCTTTTTAAATATATAAATATATTTTTTAATAAAATATAAATCTATCTTTTTTATTTTAAAAAATAATTAAAATTAGATATATTATTTTTTATTATATTTTACTTCATCAGCATATTAGCCACTGTCAAAATCCAATCACCATTTTGTTTGTCTGAGAACAAAAATATTAGTTTATAGAATATTTATTATTTAATTTTTGAATATTTTTATTATTAATAGGTTAGTATTTTCATTTTAAAAAATTTATTAAAATATTATTATTTTTTTTGCTGTTAATACAATAATTTTTTTTATTTTATTTTATTTATTTTTATAATAAAAAATTAAATTATTATTTTTATTTATTTTTTAAAAAAATAAGAAAAGAAAAACTATTTAGTTGATAAAAAATAATAAATTTTTAAAAATATAGAAATTAATTTATTAATAATCATTAGAAACTAAATAAAAAATTTATTAAGCTTAAAATTATATTTTTTTTATTATTTATTTATTTTTAATAGAAAATAAAAATAAAAATAATTATTTGGTTGATGAAAAAAGAAAACAATTAATTAATTAAATTGAAGTATCCGTTTAGGGCTTCCGCTCTGCACAAGTATACAAAAATTTCCCATAGTCTCTCTCCTCCTCCTTTTGCAGGCTAGTCGGACTTCATAGGAACTTCGTTCCGACCGTGCTCCTCTTCCCATCTCCTCCTTCAAGTACCCTCACTATCTCCCTCCCCCTATGCATCAGGCTTTAGAATATTTGCATAGGTGTGCAGATGTCGTTAAGCTGTTGGTTAATGGTGTAGAGCTTCGTTTCGGTTTGGAGCTCTGGTTTTTGTCGTCTAAAAGTGCTCTTTCTAATTGAAACAGGGAAAATTCTTGCGTAAAAAAATCTAACTCTGTTGAATTATGGTGAAATCCGCCAAGTCTCACCACGACGACGAAGATGAACCTGACGGTTATGACTCCTCTTCCTACAGAGGTACATATATACACAAAATGCTTTTATTTGTTCTTTTGTTTTTTTCCCTGAATTTTGATTTTATTATAGGCGAACTAGCGAAGGTAGATGGTAGTAGCAGCGAACAGAAGCTGAATACGCACAGGTCCAAGCATTCAGAGACAGAGCAGCGTAGAAGGAGCAAGATTAATGAGAGGAAAGCTTATTTTTTTCAATAATTTTATGCGAAAGTAATGCACCAATTGAGGAAATGTGTGGAACACTAAATTTGAGGTTGAATTGCTTTCGTTTATTTGTAGAAAGACTTGAAGTTGGTGATTTCATAGCATTAACATAGATAGTTGTGTAGCAGAGTGAGAAAAAAAGTAATAGAATAAAATGTAGGAGAAAATTTGTGATCAAGTACTTAATACAGTTTTGAAGATTCTATAGATGAAGCAAATTTAATGGATAATGTTTGTTTATCCCTTATTGATAATGTCCAATGAGGACTTGCTAGCGCAGAGGTGTGGAGAAGTGACTGGATTCAAGTAGTGGGGCGAGTAAATAAGAAGAGAAGTATATGAGATAATTGTGGTTCAACGAAACTTTGGCATTTTATGGAATTGGATAGTGAAAGATGCATGCAGGCAACACAACTATTTTGGAACTTGACTAGTATTTATCAAATTTTCCTTTATTTTAATATCATTTGTCAGTAATTGATCACAATTATGGACAATGACATTTGGGTTCTGGTTGTAGGAGACTTGTTCTAATTATCATTGGACCATTGATGCTTTGCTTTGCTTTGTTAAATTCTTCTTGACAATCAGCACCATGGGAGTGGTTTTCTGCTCATGTATGAACAACTGTATTTGTGTGACAGGTTCCAGATTTTGAGAGATCTTATACCTCAAAATGATCAGAAAAGAGATAAGGCTTCGTTCTTGTTGGAGGTGTGTCAATCAATTGTTCTCTTGATTCATCCAAGTCATGTCTTGGTTTTAAAATTCTGTTTCAAACTTTCAATTGAAAAACATTCTTAACCTTTTTTTTCCCTCGAATGGAATGGATAAGCAATTTTTTTGCATAATCATATGCAGGTTATAGAGTACATTCAGTTTTTACAGGAAAAGTTAAAGATGTATGAAGGGTCATACCAAGGTTGGAGTCAAGAGCCTACAAAATTGACACCCTGGGTAAAATATCACTTATAAATCAAGTGGAGTTATGTAATTCTCTGTCTCTGTTTTGCATTTGGAGGATAGAGAGTAAAATTTCTACAAGCACACATGCCCAGGTGCATGAAAGTTTAATGAATTGTGTGCTTGTTCATTATTTCTGAATGATAATTTTGCTACTATTCTTTTTTATCCTTATTTTTTAAAGGAAAAAAAAGGGAAGAAATTGCCTTGATGTACATTATGAGCTTGTATAAGTTTTCAAAAGTTCTATTGATGATAATAACTAATGCACTTTATACTTGAGACAAAATACTACTTCTGTTCTAAAGTTATAATATAGTTGACTGTTAATACACTTTCCGGTAAATGTATTCATAACCATTTATTGCACTTGGAATGTTACTTTTTCCTCAACATGCAAAAATACAATACCAAGAGGGGCATGAAAGACAAAAGTGCCATATTTCCCATGTATTCTTCTAATTGGACTAATATGAGGGAAAAATATATATCAAAATATGTAATATTTGTGGATAAATGTAATAGTTATTTTTTATCATGTCAAGGGACATGTACAATAAAACACAAGAGCAAGCATCAGTGTCCTTTTTCTTTATTGAAGATCTTTTGCATGTGGATCCAAATGTGACTTTTTCAGACATGATTATGAATGTTATTTCTTTTCACAGTTTCCTTTTGTAGGAGTGTTTTTGATGATTTGTCTTCTGTTTGAAACAGAAAAATCACAATCTGCCTGTAGAAGGTTTAATGGATCAGTCTCAAGTATTGAATGGTTCTGCTCATAAGACTACTGCCACGCTCACGAATGTGAATAACTCAATTGAATGTGACCTGGGAACCACTGCAGTTCCATTTAATACGCAAGTGCAGTCAAATATGTTTGCTGCTGTTGGGAGGGCGGGCGTAACTGCTCAGCCTCTGCAGGAGTCTGTTTCAGATGCTGATAATATAGCATACCAACTTCATTCCCAACTGTGGCAGGATCGACCATGTGTTCCTGGGTGTACTGCTCCAGAAAATATATTGAGTGGACAAGGGGAGCCAATGATTGAAAGTGGATTCGTTAGCATCTCAAATGCATATTCTCAAGGGTAAGCAACTGAGCATCTGCACTGACTTTATGGAAAATCTGTTTTTTTGACTGCTGTTCTAGTTGTTAGCCACACCAGTTTCTCGTCCAATAGTTTTGCCGCTGGGTTGTTCATAGAGAGTTAGCATGTCAGCTTATTTGGGGTAAATTATGCCAATGATAACTAAACTTTCTACTATTCTTTTTTGTTTTGGTCATGAAACTTTAGTTTGGCCAATCTTATTACTAAACTTCCTAATTCATTTCAGTCCATCCACCATAATAAGAAATAAACCAAAAATACTGAATTTTGCATGAGCAGTCCATGTCAGATTATGCTTAATAGGCCCACCAATCTTGTGCACTCTCTTAAAAGAAAAATCCTTGAAAGAATGACATGAACAAATTTCCATTATAGTAATTCTTCTGAGTTGTGAGCACTCCTTGGACTAGAGAGAGGACTTAATTTGGCAGGCCCATTGGGATTTGATGTTGATTCAAGGTCAGATTTCCAGTGGTAATTTGGGTTGATTCTGGCTAGGGTAGGTGGATCAAAACGAATTGGGAAGTTTAGTAACAAACAAAAATGAGTGCTAAATTTAGTGACCATTAATATAATTGACAAGAGTATTTTCTATGCTATGGACCTGCCTGTCAAAAGGTTCATACTTGTGGTGGTTGAATATCTGCTAGTTGCTTGTACGTTCAGATTACAAGTTACAGCTAATAAAGTTTGAGGGAAGTGCCCTTGTTCCACAGAGGATCTGAATCCATGCTGTTGAGGATTAGGATTGAGAGGACTTCTGATCTTCTGACTAAGGTTTTACACCTGCAGTCCAGCACTATGATAAAATGGTTTTGGCTTTGTAAGTTTATAACTTCATCTTTGGGAAGCTGACATTTTTATGTCTATTGCATGTGAAGAATGCCAGGAAGTTATTGTTCCAAATTCTATGGCAATTTTTGTTTGATTGTACTTTTAGTGATTGGTGGTACTGTTACCTCTTTTCCTTATTGAGGATTCGTTCACAGCCTATTTGAAAACTAGGTCTTTGCTAGAATTCAATTCAATTGATTTCTTTATTACCAATTTTCATATTTGGGAACCTAATAATTGAAAGAAACAAGTTCTTTTAACTTAAGAGAATTCATTTTAAAAGAAATGAAAAAAATGCTACAAGCAATATGATTGTATGAGTATTCTTTTCTTTCTTGGAAAAGGATGTTATTATGCTATTACAGATTGGAATGGTGGTTTTCAACAGGATATTGGATACTTTGACCCAAGCACTACGGTCTTCAGGTGTGGATTTGACCCAGACAAACATCTCAGTGCAAATTGATGTTGGTAGGCAAGAAAATAGGGGAGCAGGTATTACGGCATCAAGTTCAAAGGTTTGTCCATGATTCTGTGCTAATCATTTAAAGACCTTTGTGTCTGCGACTTCTTAACAGTGATGACTTGATATTTTCTTAGTGCCTATTTTCATGTGGGAATAAAACTTGGCAGTCTAGTGCATTCTTGTATTTTATTCTCTTGCCTCATTATTTTTTTTCCCTTTTTCATTGTTCACATAGGATCAAGAATATCTGTATTGTAACAATCAAGAGATGGAACAAACTGGAGTTGGGATTGATCAGGCTCATAAGAGACAGAGAACAGAAAGAAGCTAGTGTATAATTGTGGTTTAGATTCATCCATTTTATTTCTTCATTGGGTTCCTATTTTGGAAATGATGTGCTTTTTCATGAGGCCCTGTTACACAGATGACCATGTCTAGACCAAGTGTACGTGTCTAATTGGCAATGATGCTTTTTCGCTTTGCCTGGTTGCGCTTGTGCTGGTGGCATCACTTTCTGTTGCGCAGGGAAAAATATTACGGGTTATTTATTCTTTTACTGGTAGCTCTCGTTTCATACAGAGGCTTCCATGTTTATAATTGAGATCTTTCAATGGTTATGTCTAGTGAATTTTTTTGTCCCATCTCTTTGTTTCGGTAGGAATGGCAGTACGGCCTTTTTTTTTTTTTGGGGAGGGGCTGATATATATATAAGTAAAGGTTCATGCATTTTCAGTCGGAGGATTACATTGGTCATCTCACCAAATGCAAGCCGCTATTCATCTGATAAGAAAAGGATAATCTACCCATTTAGACGTCAAATATGCCTGAGCTATAACATTTTAGCACAACTTTTTGTTATAAAAATGGAAATAATTGTCTTGTAAATTCCTTTTTACGGTTGAGCATCAACCTTTTAAATGTGTTGACAGGCTTTTGTAAACCAGCGTGCAATTTACGGCCCAGTTCCAGTTCTTTCTTCCTCACCACTGTGCTTTTGAAAACCCAAAATCAGTTGCTGCCTGATTTTGAGAACAAAATCTTGCTGTAATGATTCATAATTTCATATAGAATTAGTTCAATAAGGCAACTGTTCCAATAAAATTTATCGGCGATTGGCATCTTCTTTTGTCTTTTCTTTTGGCAAATGAAGCTATTTTCCCGAACCCCGAATCCAGACGCATAATGAAGGAGGAATCTTATTGTTAAATCAAGGGGTTCCAATTTTTCTTATAATAAATTAAACTTCTAATTGTTTTATTATATTTGAAGTGTCTAAAGTTCGTCGGAAAATCATCCAATGGTTGAAATGGAGGAGAACGAAAAGTTGAAAATTGAAGGTGTGTATGCATGAGTGCTGATTTTGGGATTTGGGGTTTTTTCAAACAGCTTCCTCTTTTAGCACTTGAACTTCTATACATGTCGAAATGTATGATTTAAGTTAAAGGATCCCATTAAATTATCACTTTCTATTTTATGGTCAATTGAGATAACTTTTATTATTGAAGCATGAATTGGAATCATTAATGGAATAGAGGGTCTCTATTCTCTATCTCAACAAGTGTATTGCTTCACCAACTTCGATTTCTTTTGTGGATAGCTATTAGGTCTTTGGAAAAAAAAAAAAAAAGCAACCCACTTCAAGCACCAGTTTTGTGGATCAAAAGCCAAATTTGATGCATTATTTTTCTAGTTTAATTTATCATCATCACTCAGTAGGTAGCCATCCATGTGTGAGGAAATGATTTCTTGGACCACCCACTAGCACAAAATTCCCCTTCTCTTGAATCAGTAATAAACCCTCTTGGATCAATACTTTAATGCTCTTTACATAATAAAATAAACAATTGTATTTAGTGACAAAATAAATAATGTAGGAAATACATATTCTAAATCTCCTAACCCATCTATAATGATTACGCCATCATGGGAACTCTATAAACCAAACCATTAGCTGGATTAAAGGCATTGAGAACAATGATCAACAAAGGTTGCTTCTCATCTTGATTTATTTTCCTTGAACATCAAATCACATAAGAGGACATGGATAATTATTATTTTTTTTAAAAAAATCTGAAGATCTTCTGGTTGACGGCAACTGCCTGTTTCTGAATATGTCAGGAAAAGATGCTTACTTTGTTGGTTACCATCATGAAACAGATATGATGACGATATTGCCAGGAAGATTCTTAACATTCTTTATTCAACTGGGACAGAGAAGCATAAATTTTTCATTACACGAGGTGCTGAAGAAAAATCGTAACAGTGAGGGAAATGTGGAGAAGGATTACTCACTGCAACCTAAATCTCCCATCTGGGAAATCTTTCTTCTATCCTTCTTTACATACCAGTTAACTGGATTTCAGGCCTCGGCAAGGGCATATTTTCCTACTCTATACACGTTCTGGTTATTAAAAAATAAATAGTCATAAATATTTTGTTGATGCTGCTTGAGAAGATCCAGGCTGACGCCCCAAGTTCTTCTGAGCTCAATTT
Organism: Manihot esculenta; assembly: GCF_001659605.2. Taxonomy (NCBI): domain Eukaryota; kingdom Viridiplantae; phylum Streptophyta; class Magnoliopsida; order Malpighiales; family Euphorbiaceae; genus Manihot; species Manihot esculenta. The sequence goes on along the minus strand of NC_035162.2, from coordinate 4,676,028 downwards.
TCACAAACAGGATTGAAATAATCTGTACGTAAGCCTCCATGCCAAAAATGAGGCCATTTTCCTCTGATAAATACAATAGGCTCCTAGTCGAGGATGATCATCTTGTTGGCGTGACTAGGTTCATGTGCTACTCAATTTTCATCTGACAGTTGCAAACACTCACATGGATTGGCATAGAAATAATCTTCTTCCTTTGGTTTTGCTGGTATGATAACCCGTGTCTTTGGACTCCCCATACGATCAGCATGAACTTCCATCACAGAGGCAGAGAACTCATCCCAACTCAATGATCCCTTGTTATATTCATCTATTAAACCAACTAGAAGTTTTCTGTCCAACAAAGTAGTCTTCTTGAATCCTAAAAATCTGTCATTGAACAAAGGAAACACCATATAAGTTTGACACTTCATTTTTGTAAGAAAATTAGTGCCAAATAATTCTCCAAAGAAATGGGTAAATGATTTTCAACTTTTCAGTTGGTTAGAGGCAGCAATCCTTTGATTTTGCTGATTTTTGCTAAAAAATTCACAGGAAAAATTATGCATTGCAAGATTGGTGAAAAAGAAAATTTATTTGGAAAGCTTGGTTCTTTTTTAATTCCAATAGCACTCAATTCAGATATTAAAAATAAGATCAGTTGGGAGTGGGGAAAAAGAATTAGCAGCGACGCATTACCTGCGATGGCCTTCAACAACTTTAGCCATATTGCCGTAATACGTAGGAACAAATATGTCACCCTCCAGGGAGACGAGATAATCCAATGCTGCCATTTGGGATGAGTGGTTCTGGAAAAACTTCAGATCTGATGGTCCCAGCAGAGTTTCTTTCCTAACCTGCTTCATACTAAGACAATTAGTTCGTCATTTTCACATATAAAATAAGAAGAGAGATTCTTGCTTCATTCTACCCACCAAATTAGGGAATGTTGCTGTCAAACTCTTCATTCTTTTTTTTCCACCATATATTTCTCCGGCAGCAATATAAATTTGAACATTAGGATCAATGCCCAGAGCACTCAACACAAGAGCAGTTTCCTCAGGGGTCAAAGGACACAGACCTTCTTTCCTTTTCATTTCAGAATTTATAACTTTTTCCTTCCACCAGGGGTAAGCATATCTAACAATATGAAATCTGCTATGGTTAATTACATTTCATAAAGACTCAGTTTATTAAAGTAATAAAGAGAAAATTACCTCATTCTTGTCAGTTCCTCAACCTCTTCACTGTTACAACCTCGAGTGCAACCAGAGAAAGCCAACATATCCATTTCATATCTGAGATGAAGGACCAGGAAGGGGCCTTTCTGCCTTAAAAGTTTGACTACCCTTCTACCTAATTGTTCTATCTGTGATGTAAATCTCAGAGCATTAAAATTTACACGGCAGCGCAACTTTTGAATTGCAATAGGTAGCCCGTTGTTAGCAAGACGGGCATCAGTTTTATTCAAATGTACAACTTTATACTTTTGCACCAAAGGTAGAATCTGTTGGCAAACACTTCAGAAAATTAGTCACATTAGTCCAAAAGTACATCATTAAGAAAAGGGAAAGGAAATGATAAAGGTTGCTTTACTATTACAATGAACTAACCTGATGGAGGTAGTAAGATATGTTTGACCAACTAACTGGTGGCAGTGAGTAGAACATTCCCGATTCAACTCGTCTTTTTAGCCTAGGCGGTAGCTCTTTCAATATGCGAACCTCATCTCTCAAGGAATTGATGAAATGATGAACATCAAATATGTCTTGGAACTCACTGCCCATAAAGAACTGATCAGATAAATTGATACTTCTGAATTGGATTGGGGGTAACAATTAAGAAATAAGTTTGAAGAGACGAACAGAGAAACTAGCACACCTTGGATCATTCCAAAATGAGGTTTTATCCAATTCTGGAACAATGAGAGTTACATTTAGATATCTAGCAATAGCAACCATGTCACAAATCTGCATATGATGAGATCCAGAAGTAACAATTAATCAGAAATAAGATACCAGACAAGATAAGAGCACGCATGATAAAAGAAGCTTCATCAGGAAGTGATCAACTCACTGCTGCTCGCATTTGGTTGAGTCCTCCATTGCAGGACACCATAAGATACCCATTATTCTTATAAATCCCTACAAGTAACAATTTACCAGATTAAGAACAGATAAAAACAGAATTTCAGACGTTTTATCAAATAAAAAGGGAACCTATCTAAGAGAACAAATTGAATATGCTCCGTGAAGTGACAGTTAAATCAATAAAGATGCGAAAGAGAAAGAACAGTCTTGTACAAACAAAATGAAAGGGTAATAAAAAAAGAAGTCTGTACTAGAAGATAACTAGCAAGAAAGAAGAAGGAATAAAGAAAATCTTGAACTCACTCTTAGGAGGAAGAACAACTTTGGCGGGAACAGAAGGTAGTTTGAGTTCAGGATGACTAAAACAAGAAGGCCAACCCTTCAACAATCTTGGCCCCCACATTTCTCCGATTGCCATCAGTTGGATCACACAGGTCCATAGCAAGGCGGTTGTGATCGCCCTTAAAATCCACAGCTTCATTGGAGATCTTGAAGCCACTGAGTTCTTCAGCTTGTCAACCTTTCCATCTCCCAAAAGCTTCACTTTCACCTCCCACTCTTTAATAGAGTTCACTGGCTTGTACATTTTTAACATTTCCCCTTCAATTCACCAAACCCACTTAAACAACCCCTTCAAGGACAGATTTAAGATTCAACAGAACATGCCACTTGATCTGTTGTACCAAAATGTAGTGAAGCTTAAAAAGTATTATTTAAAAATGCTATCACTACAGACTACAACGGACAACGAAAATCTTTAAATTTGATTAAAATATAATCAAGAACACCTCGGAACTCAAAAACCTTTCTTGATTCTTTTAACTCTGCAATTAAAAATAATCAAGACACCACCTTCATATTTTAATTTCTTTAATATCTCCAAAATCACCTAATCTTCTCACATTACAACATCACCCCCCCCAAAAAAAGCTAGACAATCTGTAAAGAAAACCCAGCAATGAAATGCAAAATTTTTCGATAAAAATTGACAAAGATCCCAGTTTGAGACTGGATTGGCGTTGGCTATTTATCAGTAAAAACAAGGGGGGGAAAAACTCACTTGTATGGTTATGAGTAATCCTGGAAATAAAAGGTACAGAGAGAGTGGACAGTGGAGCCGGGAGGCTTTATGGGTGCTTCGTTTCCTGAGGAGATGTGGCTGAAAATTTGTCGGAAAATCAAACAGAGGGAGCGAACGTTTTAATAGCAACAGAAGTGTTCCAGAGAAGGAGAGAGAGGGAGAGTGCCCTTCATCAAGGCGTGAGTGCCGTCTGCAATTTTTAATGCCACGTAAAAAATTACAGAAAAAAAAAAATTTTTACCATCAAAACGTGACAAATGGAATTTCTAAAAACGTTTTCTGTTTCTTTATTTTTTTATATTTAAATAATAGTGAAGATGGTTTGGGGGAAACCCAATTGGATTTTTCTAGATTTGGGTTTACTTTTTAAATCATACAGATAATTTCTTTCTTAATAAAATTATTTTATTTTGTTAAAATTCAAAATGTTTTAATTCTTCTTTATATAAAATATTCTTTTTTTATATTACCTAAAGATAAAATAGTAACAAAAGTAAAGTTTTAATATTCATATAATAAAAATTGTTTTAGTGGATAATATGAAAAGTTACCTTCAAATTTAAACCAAGATAACGCTGATTTGAAAATTATTTTAGAAGTCACAATTTTTTTTTTTTTTTTAAATTTGGGTTATTATTATCCGAGTAGGTGAGACATGTGATGATGTGGCATGAGACATGGGACAATTGGGCCCACACAACACCCAATAATCTTTAGAATTTTCGTTGAGGTTGTCATATGATGTGGCATTGAGGAGAAGTTTGAAATGAATGTCACATCTGCAATTTTTGGATTAACCTCTCTGATTTTAACGGACATTCTTCTGAGAGAGAAAAATCTTTTATTATATTTAAGAAAAACTTAAAAATTGAGATTTTATAATTCTCAATACAATTTTAATATTGTTGAATTAAAACCAGATAATTTTAAATTAAATTTCAATTAAAAACTAAAATTACAGAAAATATAATTTCAAAGTGAGTATGAGAGAGAGAGAGGGAAAAATAACATTTACAACTTCCCAATGGCAACTTTCATAGAGATGAAAAGAAGGCATCTTAATGATTTTGAGTCCTAATTAAGGGCAAAATCAATAGCTAATATTAAAGTTTTTAAATCATTTTCCTTAATTTTGATTGGTGGTTAATTCATATTGTATGGTTATAAATTAATTTTGAGTGTGATTGATATGTTAAGGATATCATAACTTTACCTTCCAATGAAAATTTCCCTCTTGTGTTCTCAATTTCACTGTCCATGAAATGAGTACACTACAATTATTTAATTTGTCCTTTTTTCTTTAATTTTTTTTATAATTTGGATTATTATGAATTTGATCACTTTGATTAATGAAGAAGACGAGAGGACTTCTCAAGAAAAAAAAAAAAAGTTTAAGGATGTGGGAATTGCTGCTTTAGTTGTGGAAGAAGCATTCTGTAATTTCACTTAATTGTTTATTACATATCAAGTTGAAAATATGGTTATATGACCTAATTAACTTAAAAAATTACTGAATTGGACTTTACAAATGTGACAAAAAGCCCGTGATTGTCTGATTGATTCTTATCATCCAGATCACCAACTGGATTTTTTCCCAGCACTAATCACGTCAAGTCTTAGTCGATTTAAATAAATAAATAAATACTTATAATAATAAAATACATAAATGTAAAGTTGACATAAAAATTACTAATTGAGAAAAAAAAAATAATAAGAGGGCAAATGATAAGAGGGCTTCTAAAATCCAATGGTGGGAGAAGAAGAAGAAGAAGAAGTAAGCTTTAATATAAGTGATGAATGATTTGAAGCAATGAGTGAAGTGAGAGATAAACAGTAAAGATTTTTTCAGATCTGAAAGTGAAGAAGAGCATAGAGCCTCTCTGCCAATCACTTTAGCTTCTCACATGTGCATTCTGCTCTATTTTTTCACTTTACATAACCGATTAGGAAAGCTTCTTGCTTCCTTGTCAGTAATCTCACGGCCCGTGCCTTTTCCTCTCACCCTCTTTTTTTATTATTATTATTTGTTATTACAATTCAATGAGCATTTATATTTCTGACCTACAAAGGGTCAATCTCATTTCATTGTCTTTAAAATTATTATTTTTTTAAATAAAAATACAAAATTGAGAAATTTTTTTTTTTAAGTAAGGATCCAAAATTGGAGTAAAATATAATATTTTTTAAATTTATTTAGATATACTTACGATCAGATTAAATCTGTCAGTATATTATTTTTAAAATTATAACCATTTTTTCAAAAAAAAAAATTATCCTAAAGCATAGACAAAAATATTAAAAATAAAATAAAATTACACTACCATCTATCCTCCATAATATTCCATAGCAATTTATCTTCATTATCACATGTAACATATTAAAAGAAGAGTACATTGCTTCGCACAAAACATTTATAAGTGAATAAAAAGAAAATTCATTTTTATCCTTAAATTTAGATTTTTTTTCTCAATTTAACTAAAAAATTAAAAATAATTTCTATAATATCAAACCACAATTAAATATTTTATTATTAAAAATTATTATCATAAATTTTCTAAAGAATGGTCTGACCATAAATTAAAAGATTTCAATAAATCGAGTGAAAATTTTATTTTTAGACAAAATTTATCCTTATTCCAAAATTCATGAACTTTATTTCACATGTAAATTTATAGTAAATTTAAATTTCATTTTTTTAAGAATTTTGAGAGAAATTTTTTATTATATTCCAATTGAATTAATCTTTACAAGATTTGAGTATTTATATATAAAAAATTAATTTAAATTAGAAATATTTATAATTAGAATAAAATACCTTAAATCAAGCCTAATTAGGACCCAAAAATTTGAATTCTCATAATTAGGAACTTTCTATATTGATCAACACTCTCTCTCAAGTTAGTGAATAGATATCACACATATCCAACTTGTAAATCAAAATATGATAGGTCTTGTTGCTGACCCCTTTGGTAAACACATAAGCTAGCTGTTGATTAGGAGTTATATGATCTAACCTCAAGATACCATTTATTAAATTCTCTTTAATTAAGTGTCGATTCTCTATGTGTTTCGCTCAGTCATGTTGAACCAGATTGTGAACTATACTGATTGCAGCTTTATTATCATAGTATAAGTGGAGTTTGTCTCTCTCCAATAGTTTCAATTCCTCCAACAATCTCTGCAACTATAGGAGTTCACAAACACCTTGCGTCATTGTTCTATATTCCGCCTAAGCACTTGATCAAGCAACAACACTTTACTTTTTATTTCTCCAAGTGATAAGGTTTCCTCTCACAAGTATACAGTACCCACTAGTCGATCTTCTATCATCAAGGGATTCAGTTCAATTTGCAACTGTGAATGAATTTATGCGAAGATGACTGTGTTTAGAGAATATGAAACTTTTTCTAGGAGCAGACTTCAAACATCGTAAAATGCAAAAAACAGTTTGCATGTGAGACTCACGAGGATTATGCATAAACTGACTGATTAAACTGATAGCATATATTATGTCTGGTTGAGCATGCGAAAAATAAATCAGTCTACCTACCAACATCTGATATTTGTCTATATCTACTGATTCACCAATCCCTAATTGTAGCTTGTGATTATTCTCAATGGGAGTTTCCGCTGGTTTGCAACCTAATATACTAGTTTTTTTTTTTTTTTTTTCTAAAAGATCCAAAATGTATTTTTTCTAAGAAATAAAGATTTTCTTCTTTGACCTGACAACCTCGATTTCCAGAAAATATTACCATTTTCGTAAATTTTTAGTTTCGAACTCTTGAAAAAAAAAATTTTCAGTCTAGTCATCTTTTCATTGTCATCCCCTGTCATTACTATGTCATACAACATAGACTATCAAAAAGTAATTTTACTCTTATAATGTCTGATAAATAGGGTATCATCAGTATTGTTTTATTAATAGTCAAAGGAAATCATAACTCTACTAAATCGATCAAACCAAGTTCTAGATGACTGCTTCAACCCATACAAAGCCTTCTTTAACCTACACACATTTTCTTGTGTCTTTTCATCGGTAAATCCAGGAGAAATTTCCATATACACTTCCTCCTCCAAGTCTCCTTGGAGAAATGTATTTTTCACATCATATTGTTATAAATCCCAATCAAGGTTGATGACGCAAGATAATAATACTCTAATTGAGTTTATTTTGGCAACAGGAGCAAATGTCTCCTGGTAATCCACTTCATAGGTTTGAGTGTATCTCTTAGCTACTAGTCTAACATTGAATCTTTCAATTGATCCATCTATTTTATGTTTCACAGTAAACACCTATTTGCAGTCAATAAATTTTTTTCCAGGTAGTAGAGTGACAAACTCCCATATATTATTTTTGGCCAGTACTTTCATATCTTCAATCATTACTCTTTTTCATTTAGGATCTGCAAGAGTTTTCTTCCAATCTTGTAGAATAGACACAAAGAAAATAGACAAGGCAAAGACTCTATAGGATGGAGACAAAAAATCATAAGAGAAAAAGTTAGAAATAGAGTGTTTTGTGCAAGATCTAATTCTTTTTCTTTGAGCAATTGGTTTATTTAGATTATCAAAGGACTCAAGATTTAAGGATGACTTACCAGATGGAGAAGATAAAGATTCATGATACTGAGTAGGCTGCAAAACGGCTTTTTCTACTTATGTTTTGTCTCTTTTTGAGTATCTCAATTTGATTTATTTAAACACCCAATTTGGTCACCAATAGTCTCCCCTATATAATAGTTTCCTAATCACCAATAGTTTACCCTGTACAGTAGTCTAGTTTTCTTAGAAGAGAAAGACTGAGTAAGCTGCACAATAGGTTTTTTCTGCTTCTGTTTTGTCTCTTTTTGAATATCTCCTTAAATCTAATTTATTCAAACACTCAATTTGCTTACCAATAGTTTCCCTGTATAATAGCTTCCTAATCACCAATAGTTTCTCCTATACAGTAGTCTAGTCTTCTCGGAGTACACTGAATCCTACGTCGGTTGTGAAAAGGGGCACATTACTCTTTGTATGGGTCATAAACACTTCTCCCTTTTAAACTAGCTCTTGGACCAGCCTAACTCATTCCAAAAACTCTTGAACTAGCTTTTGGGCCAAACCTAACTCACCCAAAAGCTAGCAAAGGGTCATAGACACTTGTCTCTCTTGAATTAACTTTTAGATTGAAACTAACTCACTTAAAAAACTAGCACAAGGAAGGGATACCTATAACCTATATAACAGACACATTACCCCTCTCCATCGATGTGAGATTCAACACACATCGGATGACGATGTGAGATTCAACACACATCGAATGACGATGTGAGATTCAACACACATCGGATGAGAATACTATGATACTATGAAGAATTTTGAAAGAAATTTTTTTATTTTGTTTCCATTAAATTGATCTGAGTATCTATACATAAAAAATCAACTTAAATTAGAATATTTGAAAAAAGAATAAAATCTCTTAAATCAAACTTAACTAAAATTTCAAAAATTTTAATTAGGAAAGTCTCCTAATTAGGAGCAATATGTTGTCAATAATTTTCAATTTTGTTACCAAATAAATAATAAAATATAAAAGTTAAGTCAGTAATTAGTTAAAAAAGATTGACTGCACAATACAATTCATACCAAAAAGAAACGGTAATCTTAAACACAATGATATCATAACCAAGGAGCAAAATGTGTTCCAACATATATTTGATAAGTACAGTATCACAGAGAGGGAAATGGAAAACACCCCATGTTCATAGAAATACAACACAACACAACGCAACCAATATTACTTTCAAACTTGGAAAGCAAAATTGGTAAATAGCACATGATTACTGAGACCAGCCAACGGCATGATGTATTAGAACACAAACCATGCTCCTGACTTGGTTAGATGCCTTAGCTTTTCCCTGCATTTACTGCAGCATGCACAAAGTCCTCACACCGTGAAATTCCATTAGCTAAGACGTCAGCAAGGACACCAATAATATCAAAAGCCTCCTGCAAATCCGTGGCAGAACTCATCTCATCAAGCCACGACAGCAATTCCTTGGAGAAGCCCACCATTTCTCTCACGTTTAACAGCCGTTCCTTCATTACCACCTCCCAACCTTCCAGACTTCCACTCTCATCTTCCCCTTCTGATCCTGTTGAAGTTCCTTCTGCTCTAATAGTTGGCATGTGTGGTGATTTTTTGAACTTGAAAAAGCGCTGCAACTGCTCAATCAAGCCTGTGTAGACAAGCATAGGTCGAATGATGGGAAGTAGTTCATCAGCATCCGCCATTTCCGTCATGGGGCTTATGCTGGCTGACTCCATTCTGACCATGCCAGTCGACGTGGATGACGCCCGAGCTGTTGATCGGCCATGAGTGTGCTGCATGTATGCGTGGTATATTCCTCGCTGCAGGAAAGAACTACGGTGTTGCAACCATGACTCGTAAGACTCTGACAGAAGTGAATTCACCATCATAAATTGAACAGTTTCCTCAGTTCCTGGAGCAGGCTGAGCTCCAGGAGCAGATCTGGAATCCAAATAGGATGAGGATATATATGATGACACGGCCTTGGCCATGCTGTGGCGCTGGGATGAGCTTCCTTCAAGCAAATGACGAGCCATTTGGATCATGAAAGGTAGGAAGCGCGAGTTGCTTTCCCTTCCACCACCTCTACTTTCAGCACTAAATGATGCCCCTGTTGCAAATCGAGCTAGCATCTAAAGCAAAACAGGTGCAACAGATTATTCCTGATACAAATTAATTTTCTATGAAGGGAAGGTTGACACCAATGACACACTTACCAGAACAATGTCATAACTCAACAGCCGGAGCCGGCTCCCATCAGCACGTCCTAGGGCATTGAGATTATCCCAGTATTGTTCTACATAGCGATTATACTGTGCTAGTGGAACAGATGGTCCTCTAACAGGGAATAAAGAATTGCAAAGAGATTCATTGTTTCTTAGTGTAGCACCCTCCCATTCTTTCTTAGGGTTCCTCAGAGCAGCATCTGCTCTTTTTGCCTCCTGGTGACATTGGAAATGAATAATGTTGAAATAACTGACAGTGGTGTAAACACACTCCCCACGAGCGCTCCCTGAAGTGCCAACACCCAGATTCACCCGCTTGCTGTACGAGTAAACTCCCAGCAAGTCAGTAGGTCTCAGGCTGTATCCCTCTCTGCATACCATGCATGCCAACCCATCTTCCTCCTCCTCTACATCTTCCAAACCTTCCAGGATTGGCTGAGCAACAACAATTCTCTCACGCTCTTGTCGCATTCCAAGACCCTGCAATGATTAACAGGAAAACATAACATCAACTAACTCACTTCTAATGTTTTAAAAAGCATGCATATGATATGTTTAATCCATTTTCTTGGACGCAATGTTTTATATCAGATAAAGGTGAAGCAATAAGACAATGCATGAGTATTTGACCTGATATCACTCTGTAAATTCGTAGATAACAACAAAGTGTAAATCCAAGTTAAAAAGGAAGTACCTGAAGTAACTCCTCTCTCCTCCTTAAAGCCCGACGCCGCATTTCATCCCTAGTGGCATGGCGCAACTTGCGCACTTTCTCTTCCAAGAACCCATCTCCTTTTCCCTCCTTATTAGATAGTGTATCTAACAAGTTTTCAGCTCTAGCACCAATCTCATTTTCTCCAGAAACTCCTTCCAAAGCGTGGAGCAACGGCAAGATTCCTCCCTCATCAATACACACCTGAGTGGCAAAGTGCCCCATTGACAATCCTCTAAGCATAGACAATATATGTGGGACAGATGGCAATTTCAAACCTGAAGACCATTCTGCACTAGATTTAGACCCAGCCTGCCCTGCAACTGCAAAACTCTCCCTTAAATGTTTGATAGCAACATCTATGATACCTTTCTCTAGGATGATGTCCTTCAACCGTTCCCCACAGGAACTTGTCTTGAGTGATTCAGAAACTCTAACAAAATTTTCCACAGTAAACCTCTGCTCAGCTGCTTTTTGAGCAATGTTATCATCTCTCTGGTTGTCCTGATGTTGTTTCTGCAATTGGTCAAAGTCCCTCCAGTTCTGCAGGTATGGGTTGAAGTGCTGAATGAGTGCTTCCATTGCAGCAGGTTCACCATATGTCAGATAAGGCAAGATTCTAGCAACCATCTCAGTGTTCCTCTGTTGTTTGTTAGACTTTTTAAGGCCTGAAGGGTGGCACAATCTTTCCAAGAACATAAGCACTATCTTTTTGGCCTGTTCTCCCGTGCCAGTTTCCTCATTGGTTACAGTAAGAGCACTCTGTGTGATGCTAATATTATGGCTCTCATTTGCCTCCAATGTCAAACTCTCGACAATCAAAAGAATGCCTTCTGCTGGCTCCATGGCATCCACAGAGAAGGCACGCCTTGCTGTTTCAAGAAGAAGACCTAAAGCTCCGAGGTTCAACAGGGCCCTTCTGTTCTCTCTTATCTTGCAACAATGCATAAGGAGATTAAGCACAGCAACTAACTGTTCCTGGTTGGACTTGAAATCATCTCTTAACCGCTGTTCATTTAAATCAATGTCAATGTCTTAAAATCAGAAGGCAAAGGAAAATAGAGAAAGGAGTTTTGAGGGGAACGGGGTAGGGTGGGGCAGGGTGCAGGTTCAGTTAAATGATGTAGATTAAAATCAGAAGGAAAAATACCATCAGAATCCGCCAGCAGTTAGAAAGATATGTACCAAGAGTGTCTTTTTAGGACAAAATCATTTAGAATAAATAGACTAAAGAATAAACAATAAATAAACATATCAAAAAAACTGAAGCAAAGAAAAAATGCTTCCATCAAACTGATTGAGATAATTTACCTTTCCTGAAGTTACCAAGAGAAAAAGAAAATCATTACTTGTTAGTGTCCAGTGGCAAATTGATATGCTTCAATAAACAAATTCCATAACTTTATAATAGGATTATATGGGACATGTATGCCTTTTCAATAAAAAGAACCCTTTCTGGACATAAGATCAATCTCAAACATGTTTGAACCATTCAAAAAAGCAGAAGTATAAAAGCAAGTAAAACAATTTGTAGTATAACAGAAAGGAATTTCTAGAGAAAGATCAGGACACTCGATTAGTGCAAGCTCACCTGAATCATGCCCAACAGAATTTCAAACCCACCAAACTCTCGAACTGCTCCAGCTATTGCAAACTCAACCTCTGGATCTTGAGATTCCTCCCTATCTTCCTCCAGCTCTTTAATCATGGGCTCAGTAGCTTCACCATCTAATCCCTGTGAGTTATCCCAAAAGAAAATAATAACAATGTCACATTTTGTAGACAACAACTCAATTTGCTCAACTTCACAAAAAGGGAAAAGAATAAAAAAAAGAAAGAGAGACAGAGAGAGTAAGGACAGCATAAGTAAACATGCCGAATAAGAATAGGAAGTGGCTAAAGAAAATGCAGGATGAAACTCCATGTCTCCATTATCAATGCAATATCAGTTTTTTCAATTAGTTTAGACAAAACTACTCTTGATCAACCATTAAATTCATACGTTGACAGTTATCAATTGGAATTGGTATTTAACCAACCTGAAGCCTGTAAGTCACGGTCATAGGTGGACAATCTCTGGCTGATGTCATGCCACTTGAGGATAACAAGGTAGAATTGGCCATTGCACTTGAAGCTTGACCATTGGACTTCTTCCAGACTTGCTCATAAACTTGAGCAACGCTCAAATCAAGAGAGATTATATTCCCAGCTATTAGCAACTCCATGCCATAGTCATCTTCAAGAAGGCCTAACAGATCCAGTTGATGGCAAATTTTGTTTTTAACATCACGCATCAGAGGACCAATCTCAGCACTGGAATATGGATTTTTAGTCATTGAACCCCTAATAAATTCTTCCTGCGTATGTGCCTTATTTAGTACCAACAAATATACGGACTCTGGTTTTGATGGGCAGATCAAATTGCAAAGCTGCTCCAGAATAAACTGTACAAACAGAGAAATTAAATTGCAAATTAAAATTTGGAAAATCAATAGATACATCTATGTACTTACAAAAGAAAGAAACTAGGGAGTCCTCGCATTGGAATTATCTATTTTCCCTAAAAAATAAAGGAATAAGAATTGCTGAGCAATCAAGAGGTATTCGGAAGACAATTCTTTGAAAAAAAATATAAAATTACTTTTTCCAACAACAAATTGCACTGTGATTCAGAACTGCCCGACCTATTCACAAACCTCTGAAAAGGGGCCCTAAGGAAAAAAAGCAGAACATTCTTCCTGACTACATTTGAAAATTTTAAACTGAAGGCCAGAAGACAAAGGAACATTTATGATGCATTGATTAATTATAATAAATCCTACCAAACAAGTTCGTCCTTTTCTCTCCTCTCCATGGATTTGTAGCCCACAAATACAAGCTCGGATAAACTGTCGTTTATTTTCACTACTTTCAAGCAGAAGACTTTCTAAAAGATCATTCAGAAGGCGATTGCAATCACTGATTAACTTCGTCTTCTGTACTACTAAGCCACGAATGACGATAAGAGCCTCAAGGATATCAGACAGCAAATTGTCCCGCATAAATCTGGCATCAGAAGATTTAAATTAATTGAAAAGATGAAGGAAATAAAAGAACAATTAAATCACCAATCCCAGATGATAAATTATTGTTACTACCTGGATCTGATGTTGGGAACCTCTAAAAATTTGCCAAGGAGCTCAATAAGCTTATGAAGAATGAATCCCTGTGAAATATCAATATGTAGACTCCTTTCAAAAGATTCAACACTAACCACTTCTTGGGTAATAAGTTTACAGATTGTGGTTAGACATCCCCGCACAGTCAAGAATAGACGAGCATCTTCTGAATCAATCATCTTGAACAGTAATTCAAAGTATTCAGCTGCACTTTCTCCAGCAGCAAGGGTTGCAGGTAACAAAGCCATCAGTAAGTTTAACAACCGAAACCGCCTCGATGAACTCTGGGCACAAAGTAAACTAATCAGCATGCACATCTCTGACCTAATAGACTGGGAGCAAGCACTCAAAACAAGTTCTGTCACCCAAGACCCAAGCTCAAATGTGGATAGATCACCCTTAGACGTCTTACAAGCACGCCTTCTCCACCTGAGAGCATATTTGAGAGCCAGGTATTCGTGTCTCTGGGTCCGAGATCTCTGCCCAGCCCCCTTGACTGCCTGAGACACTTTGTACTGTCTTCTTACAAAATCAAGATAAGATGCTCCCTTCTCCCACTCGGAATAACTCAGTAATTGAATATCCTGAGTCTTGTGAGAAGCATCCCAATTCTTTTCAGAAGGTTCTTGTGCTGACTTATTTCCGCTCACAACACCACCCAAAGGTCCAGATGTATTTGAGTTGTTTTCATCCTTCAGCTGTGCTGCAGAAGCAGATTTTCCCACACCCTGCTCTTTGTCTACTGTATCTGGTTTTGGGGGAGTACATGCCTGAGATATGATTCTCAGACAAGGGAGAATAACATGCTCAGCAATTGCAGGATGTTTTGCACCCAATTTAATGGAAGAAAATAAAAGCTGGAAAACAACACGTAATCTCGATTCCCAGAACTCATCAGCCAAGGAGCACACTTCTGAAAGCAGTAAAAGCTCCTCACGAGTGGCAAGGGCAATGTCCATGGAGCGATGATGCTCAAGACAGTACATGACTTTCTTCTGTATTAAACTGTTCAACTCGGTTATTGCATTTATGTCACCTTCAGATAAAGCACAAAGCACTGCCCTGGCTTGGACACGAGTAGTTTTTGGACCTTGATGAATATTATTTTCAAACAGCTCAGATAAGATGCCAGCTGCAACAAGTTGTTTCTTCGAATTAGGGTGCTTTGAAAGAACCTGCAACATCTCCAAACACTGTGTTACAAACGTAGTTGCACAGCCATAGCAATTATTTGGAGATCTGGAAACCACAAATCTGGATGCTGCAATCGAATCATCCGAATGCTTTTGGTGCAAGTAACTCATTAGAACCCGACGAAGGCCCTGCAATGTCTGAACACTTTTGCTGACTGAATCAAAAGCAGCTTTGCATTTTTCACCATACAAGACGCCAAGAAGAGCAATCTTTCTGTTTATCTTACATGAAGGTCCAGGCAGAGAGACCATCATTTGCTGGATAGAGTCCTTCTGTTGTGAATCCATTTCATTCTCACCAATGCTCGACACAATTTTAAGAAGAGGCTTCTTAAAGCCCAAAAGTTGCTGGTATCTCCTATGAGCATTTTCTGATTCTGATTCAATGGCAGCCAAACCTCTCTTCATATCGTCATCATTCTCCATGTTATCAAATGTGAAACTAGGCTTAGCCATGAAGTTAAACTCAAAACGGCCATATTTGCTGTATCCACATTCATTGCAAAGGAAAGAATCCAAATTCTCATAATTTATATTGCGGCATTGCCGGCACTGATATGCATTCTCATGGCAATTGCTGCAAATTCCATGCTTATCAGTGACAGGCCGACTGCAACGTGGGCACTGCAATGGTTCAAGTGATAGAGCCTGAAGATTTTCATAGAAAGAATCTAATTCAATCATGAAGTTGCAAGCAGTGATTGGAATAGGGAACTCCACTTTTAGCTCAGTCTGGTTGAAAACAAGATGACAACTCTTTGCACGCTTCCACAAGGACCAATTATTTTTCAACTCCGACAAGTCAGCCACAGGCCGATTGTTATAATACAGATTCAAGACTTTCACAGATTTGGACTTGCGTGCATCATGAACATTCATTGTTACAGTTTGGATGGTGTAACTTCCAGTACACTTCACTATGATGCGGTTGTCCGTAAACTTGGTCTCGGACTTCAAGCTTTCTAGCTTCATCTTACTATAAGGTACCTCAGGAGAGCTGCAGGCAACACAAGGCTCACTCTCAAGATAGTAACCATCAAATTCCACAAGACCACTCAAAGTATTATATATGCGAGAATTTGGATGATTAGCAATAAGCTCATTTTGCGTATGGAGCGTCTCAAAGATGCACCTAATTACATCAGGGGTCAAACAACGATCCACAAGATCAGCAGTCTGCTGCTTTGAACTAGCATCAGGGACTTTCCCTAGTAACCAAGTGACCAGTTCCGAGAACTCGACAATGTTCTGACCATACATTGGCAGGTTTTTCACTTTCTGCAAGAAAGTCATTAACATTGTTTCCTTGAATGAATGTTTCCCATGATGCCATGCACCATAAAGAACACATTTAGCCTCTGTGCGCACTGAGCTTGAATTCCACTCCAGCAAAAAGCAGTCAACAAATTGCCTCAAAATATCACCACCCTTGTCAGTGAAGATATCCACAGCAGACTCCATGTCCAAATAAGATTTCTCAAGTCCAGATTCAGTTCCCATTCCCACTTCACCTTTCTTCTTCTTCTTTGAATCTAATGACTGTGCCCCTGATTTGTTTGAACTTGTCCCTGAGTCTACTGCTTCAAATTTCTGCAAGGAGTGGGTTATGTCCTTACCTGAATAGAAGGCCAAATTTAGAAGTTTGAGAGTCTGAATAACAGACTCTTCACCAAAGTAAAACACCGCATTCATCAAAAAGGGCAAAACATCTCCATGCCTCGAACAATATTTCTGCCAATTTCGAGGCCGTGCAGTAGCAACCTCAGCCATTGTCGATAAGCACTTCACTATCTTCACACTTCTCTCATATGGCACAGGATTTTGAGGGCCACCGGATTTATTTGTGTGTTTCCAGAGTTTCTTCATCTCAGTGGAGAACTGCCATGAGTCTCTAACACTATAATAGTGAGTTTTACTTCCACAAAGATGAAGAAACAACCTCCTTGCATATCTTCTTACAAATGTAGTATGAGGATTATTTATGTAACTGCAAAGAACATCCTGATATCCATCTAATTTCAAATCTTTACCAGAAGAAATCTTGTAGACTTTATCTTTCTCCCCAGTCTTGTCTTGCTTTTCTGGTCTAACCAAAGTGTACGCCAGCCGAAAAACATTCTCCAATAATAGCCTATGGTAGTCCGTGAAGATATCAACTCGATGGGCTTTTGCATATGAATCTGAAAAAAATGGAGAGAAATTGCCTGCTGGTAAATCTCTCCTAACTGTTAATAGAGCCCCACATCCAAAACCAGCATTCAGACCATGTGTGGTGTCGAAATTGGCATTAGGGGACTTAAAAACATTCACTAGCTGCTGCAGAATATCCATCAGATAATTAACAAATGCTTGATTCCTAAGAGTATTGCAGGCTCGAAGCAGCTGGGATGTAAAATCATTTTTCTCTTGACCATCCATGGAAGACTGAGAGGCAACAGAGCTAACTTGGATAACATTCTTATCATGCAATTCTGTGTTTCCACTTGATTTTGGAATAGAACCATCACTACCAGGCTGGTGCCAATTTCGGAGCATTAAAGTGAAGAACATGAATACAAGAATTGCAACTTCCCCAAAAGAAGAACGGGTTTTGGCTACAAAGGGTTTTTTGAGATCAATTTCATCCAAAAACCACCGAATCAATTTCTCTAAATCCAAAGCCTCAGGTTTATAGCTGTCTATAAAAGGTCCACCCACAGCAGATGATAGTCTATAGAATAGTTGCATAACAGGGATAGCATGAACACCGGAGGTTGTCTGCATCCATCCTTTCAACTGTTCAAGAAGCTCAGAGAGAAGCAAGGAATTCACAGCTCGTTTTGATGCAGAAATAGAGACTGCATCAGCTACTGATGCAGAGAACTCTCCGGACTCATTGGCTTCCAAGACATGAATTGAAGGAGTAGAGTTCTGCACACTCACATCTGCGCTGATAGGCATCAAGTTTGAATCATTTGCATCATCGGTGGAGAAATGAATTTCATTGCCTTCTCCTCCTAATGGTTCCACTTCAATTGGAATAGCCGTCATAGGATGATCCCTAGAATGGGGTGGAGGCAGCCGATCAGCATCTAATACTTGATAACAAGCCTCGCACAAGTCAAAATCAGGACAGACGGTACAATGCCATCTTCGCCTGAGTATAGGAACAGTGGAGCAGCCATCACAGCAATATTGAACAGATGAGGTAATAGAATCTTCTTCAATCATGACTTGTGTGTTTCCACCAGTTGCCTCGGCAGAACCAGAAGCAGAAACAGCACTATCCACAGCATCATCCGTTGCTAACATTGTTTGCTTTGGGAAAGGAACCTGGAGCAATCTTGATGATATGGCAAGGCTGAAAAAGAGATGGATGTGTAAATGAGCTCAGATAAAACCTCAGAGACAGAAACATACACGCAGAGGGCTAAATACTACCTGCTGGAAGTTTGAACAGACTCATTGGGTGAGAACAGAAGTTTCTTTAATAATACAACAGCAGGAGCAACAGAGGGTCCCATTGTGTCCTTTCCATGTAAAGCCAGACATTCAGCATAACAATAAATAAGCTCCACAGAAGATACAACAATGTTATTCATGGTTTGGGTGTCTGGTTGCTCAAACTCCAAAATTCCCCACAGAACTTGCATGAGCCCATCCACTACTTCAGAACCTACATAAAAAATGAGGGGAAAAAAAGCCTTTTCAATAACATAAAAACAGAAAACAGAATGATATAGGTAAGCACTTGTGCAAATATATCGTAACATGACTTGAAAAATGCAAATATCAAACTCATTCTCCACATAGAAGTCAATGAAGTGGTCGCAGTACAACCCTTCTGCCCAAGCCAGAAAAAAAAAAAGGAAGAATAAGAAGCTATCTTTGTCTCAACAGAAAAGAAAACCAGTCAATTTCTTGGCATGGAAAGAAAAAAAAAATCATTTTCTCTGGATTCTACATTGCTATGATTGGTGATACTACTCCGACACAGCACAAGCATACTTCATTTAATAGGATGATGCACATGGCATGACTCAACCCATTTAGAATTTTTAAAATCATCGCACAAAGAAAATTTGGAGGTTCATATGCTTATGAGCTGTTAATTGTTGCTGATTTGTTAATATGCCTGTTGGCAGTGTGATGAGTGGAAATTCCAGGGAGAAGGGACTGAACTGGTAAGAAGTATTAGCACAAGTCCGATTTTTCCTATTATGATAATTCAGAGAACTTCAAAATCAAATATCCTGAGCTTGAGCTTGAGATATTAGTTCACCATATCTTGAATCAAACAAACCATGTTGGGTTCACATGTAGGAACAGGACAAGTACTATGGTGTTAATATAGTTTACAAATATAATTAGCATGTGTGCACAAATGAGCAAATACATAAATATGTGGGCTTGGTGCCTGCAAGAAATAGATGTCTGCAAGAATACCATTTGTCTCAAGAAAAAGAGCCAAGTTAGAACGACGGTGCAATGCAATCTTAGATACAGCACGCATCTGAGCAGTAAATTCTTCAACCATCCACCCTCCTGTATTTTCACCAGCTCCTAGCCTTGAAGATAGCATTGATGTCGATTTAACGACCCCATGAAGGCGCATAGTATCCTTAACCTAAATGGAAAATATTCGAATTTATTAACTGAAAGAAATATACATCTACATGCACAAGCATTTGCAACAGAGCACATGCAAACAATGTTGAAGGTAAATCACTGTTCTGCTATATTGAATTATTCTGTACAAAATTACCTGGTAATATCTCTCTTTCTTGGGGAAAACAGACTGCAAAACACGGCAAGCAGCAGCCTGTAACAAGGGCTCTCTATCACTTTCAAATATTGTTTCTAATAGAAGCTTGCATTTCAGTTCACTTGGCTCCATTTTTGAATCATCTTCTTGGGATCTAGACAATGAATATAACCTGGATAGAAGCTTGAGACCATCTGCTACCACCTGCTCCTGAATTGGAGCAGACTGCACTGAGCGGCACTTTTTCCCAGCTCCGCCAAGCAAAGAATTGGAACCAAGCACACGAGCTTCTATATCTAATACTGCATCCATTTTCTCCTTCCAGCCAAATTCATCTTTAGCTCGACCATAGACTTCAAGAGAGTCAATTCTGGGCAGTGTAGTGCCATTAAAGGTAGGCCCAATAGTGATTACAAATTCTTCATCCGCAAGGAGTGATTCAGCTACAGTAAATGGAATGTCATACCAGGACCGCATACCCTCGTCTAACTTAATTACCCTCTGGAAAATGGTAATATCAGAAGGAATGTGGTTTGCTGAAGTGTTACCCACATGCACCCGAAAACCAACCATTACAATATCAGGGTTCGAATTGGAGACAGATATCTGGGGAAAATTACAACAAAAAACAATAATTACGACGCATGAACTGTGATAGAAAAATAATATTAATAAGTGATAATAAGCAAAGATAGTTGCAGATTTTCTCTCACACACACACAAACTTGCACAAAAACTAAAGAGGAAAACTTAGAAGGCCAGTACAACAGGTAACCAACAAAAGCATTTAAAAAAAGAAGCAGCATGCTTAAACAATAGAATAAATCAATAACGAGAAGCTAGTCTACATCTAGCATATAACCAGATTAGCAATGACATGCCAAAGAACTGCCAGCATGTTCTGCATTAACAAGAATCATTAAAACCAGAGCATTCAGAAAACAAAAATCCACTCCTGAGAATAACGAAACAAAGTTTAAGACCCATGCTTCCAGAGGTCCTGTCCTACCCTAAAGGAAAAATAAAAGGTCAATCAATGGTAATCCTTCCTTAAAAGCGAAAAGGGTTTCATAGGCATCCATCACCTAATATAATTATATAGACCACAGTGGTAATCAGGACAATGATACCATAGTATATTCTACCACATGCACAAGAATGATCAGTAAATCTTTCAACACAGCTATATGTTACGAATACAACATACTATTTTCAAAAAAATGAAAATAAAAATAAAAACAAGACCACAGTGAAGAGGAAAAAGAAATACCATATATAGAAAGCCTAAGGCATAACAGTAGCTAGAAGAATTGAAAGAAGCAATACCTTAAATCCTGCGGGGCTGGGGCTTTCCAAAAAGCCATCTTCTGATGCCAAGCTGTGTTTAGCAGCTTCAGAGTCGCTATTTCTAATGGCATCACCACCCAGTTTCACATCTGCTGTGATGCAGACTGTCTTCTCAAAGAAATCCAGAGGGAATTCTGGTTTTACCCCAGCATAAGCCTTATTGTTCAGAATGCCAGAACCCAATTTCTTTACTTTCTCGGCAGTCAGACTTGCCCCACCATCAGATCCTGATGGGATGTGCGAGTATATCTGAAGGCTTCCATCATCATGTAAAACAAGACAGTGGATTTTGTCTTTGGACAGTGGCTTGTAAGCAGTTAACCCAACTAAATGTGAGGTTGAGCTTACAGCATGTCGCATGCTCTGTGCATGTAACTCATCGAGTCCCATGGATACAGCAAGTGCAGCATTCGACTTGACACTGGAGAAACAAACAAATAACCCACTGCCCATCAGCAATTCTCTCCATCGATGCAGACCAGCTGGCCGCATATTGCCATCTTGTTCATCCTCATAGACGAAAGACATCTCAGTTAGATATGTTGCATCCAGGCTTAGTTGACCCATCAAAGTAGTTCCATCTTGATAGGATATAAAGAGTAATTTGTATGTGGAAGAATAATACAAAGATGATCCCTTAGCATTAATTTCCCTATCCTGAATATTAATAATTTCCTTCAATGGCGTAGCCCCAACATTACCCTCCACCGACAATTCTAACCTGAACAGGCTTCCTTGTTCAGAAAGAACAACAAGAAACATCCTCCCCTGAGAAGCCATAAGAAGTGTTGCATCAACAATTATGTCATCAGGCATCGTGATGTAGTGCAGAGGACTAATGTTGTCCTGAGATAGATCATAAATCTTGATGAACCTGTTAGTCACCACCATTAACTTCACCTGAGAACCTGGAACCCAGCTTATCTGTCTGATATAAGCACCTTGCAATGCCAGCTCAATGGCAAGACGATCAGTCACTTCACCACGAGGATTTAAAGTGAGAACCTGACAATCTTCATATCCTGCTACAGCAAGATAATTTTCAACTACTGAATTGAAAGTAAGATGAACAATTTCAAAGCGAACCACATTTCTTGAGAGAGGTTTAATATTGGTCTTGTCTGCTGTTACTGGTGCTATGGTGGCTTGACCAATCAATTGACCAACATCAAAAATAGCAACTTTATCACCTTCTCCAACGGCAAGTCGACCTCGGCTACTCACACTGAGCAAAGATTTGACAAGAGAGCCACTAGCCAAATGAGATCTAAGCTCCTTGGCATTCGGATAATCAGCCTTTATTTTAAGGTCTAATGAACCACCCTTATATGCCTTTTTCAAGTGCAACAGATCAGCACCATAAGAAAGCACTTTGTTCTTGCCTAGAACTATTTTCTTATCTTTGGAAAGATTAGATCCTCTTTTGCTTGTTATAGAAGGCATCAATGAAGAGCAGAGTTGAAGAATCCGACTCTCAACATCAAGTTCTTGGAGTAATGCTGTCACCCCATCTTGAAGCTCTCTTGGAATAGATAACCTAAGTGAGTTATCTGTATCTGAGGAGAGATCCTCATCCAGATCAGAATCACTCTCTGGTAACTGATCTGCATCCTCTGAGAAGGGCAAAAACGACTGAAAATTACTAGCACTGCGTATGGGTGCACTTTCACTTCCAGTGAATTTTCGAGGCTTCAAGCATTGGCAATTGCTACCCCTAACACCACCAGCTCCACAATCGCAAAAGAATCGACTTGAGCGAGAATAAACAACACGATGACCACGATGACAGACTTTTGCACACACAGAGCAACACCCTTTTGATACTGTCAGATCACAAGTATAACAGAAGTACCAGTGCTGTTCCATAAAATTGCTGCCACTGGATGTAAATGTGCAAACCTTTGAGGCAAGTGTCCTTTCACTGTTAGTATCTTCCTCATCATCCTTATCTATGCTAGCTACCTCACCATCAGATGTTCCATCATCCTCATCTTCATCCACAGATGTTGCATCACATTCAACTGCTGCAGATCCCCCTTCTTGACTTGCAGAAAGAACCACAGAATCAGAATTTTTCCTTGATCCTATTGGCTTTAGAACAACAGAAACTGTGCCCAGATTACTGCCAGATAGAGATTTCCCTGACTTCTTCTCCAAGGTTTTCTTACAAGTCTCTGAATCACTCAAGACATTTCCAAAAAAGCCAAACAGGAATTTCAGCCCTGGAAGTAGACGATCATCCACAGCCAGCTTCTCCATCAACACTACAGTCCTTGTCAAAAGCAATTTCATTAGATATTCTCCTCTAGAAAGTTGAACAACAAATTGGAAGTAAGACTTAGCAACATGAACATCAAATAGCAAAAATGCAGTGTCAAGGGAAGCAAGCACAGCTTCAAACAAATGACGGTTAAGTTCTGTCGCATGCAATTCAGAAGGTGAGGAGACAAGAGACAAAATGAAATTCATAGTTGTCTCTCTGAGGAAAACAGAATTCCCCTTTGCACAGCCAGCTCCATCTGAAGCTTCCAGAACACAACCTAACAGCCGCTTCTCCAACCATGTGGACAGACTACGTACATCCATCTCAAAAAATTTTTTCTCTACCTTCTGCTTGAGATTTGGAAAAAAGTCGCCTAATAAGAGATCAACAAAGAAACTAAGCACCTTTCCGTTTACTGATTCTGAGGCACAATTATCCAGAGAGTCTAATAGAACTAACAAATCACCACGTTGCAATCCATAGAACTCCTCGACTGTTTCAGATGCATCTTCTACACCAAGATAAAATTTGAATATTGCAGATTTCAATGGGTCTTTCCTGAGACTATCTGCAGTATTAATAATCTTTGTGATCACCCATTCAAGGGTACTGCTGTCATGCTCATCCCTGGCATTGATTTCTCTTAAAAACCCTTCCATGTGTTTCATTAGAAATAGATCAGAATAATCTGACAGTTCAGACCCAGAACTCAAGTTTCTAACAATAGCCTCACATTTTCCTCTAATGCTTTCAAAGATTCTGTCAAATTTAATGATCATAACTGAACTCAGAATCTGGCAAAGGACCGCCCTCTCCTTGCAAATACTTTCTCTGAGATTTTCTAGTCCAAACAATCTATCTAGAACAAAAATGATCCCTCTTATGCTAAGAATGCAAGACAGAAGGATTGCACTTGGAGTTTGAAGATGAGAGGGAAAACCATGCATCATACATTCCCAAAGCACTTTACATCGAACAGTGGGAGCCCTCTTGTCAACAATAGCATCCCACTTTGAAAATAGATCAGAATAAGATTCTAGGTGATATGAATTGATGTCACTCTTCTTAAGGAACTCATCCTGAAGGCTTTTCTCCAAACCGGAGTGTTTGAGAAGTAACAGTGATGATAACCTAATTGCATTACACTCACCATCATCATGGGTAGTCAGGAAAGCCTCTTGATACACCTGTAAGTATCTGTTTAACAGAGATGATAACATCCTCAACAGCAATGGAACTTGACCAGCTTCAATTAAACAGGAAGTCAGGCCCTCTGCAACAGTGACATATAAATTGTCCCTAGCTGTATTCTCAATCCAGAATGGACTCACTCCAGGGACTCCATTCTTAATGCTGTACTGGCTGATCCCAACATTAAGTAGGGAAAGTACCAGAGATGACCAAAACCCAACCCTCAAGAAATCCCATCCTAGTTCTTTAACATCTGCTGACATGTGCAATGCACACAAATGCTGTAGCACACCAATTACAACGTCTGGAAGTTCCATGCTCTTGCCAATATCATCACAGTTGGCTATTAAAGAGTGACTGAAGTGAAAGAAAAACATCATATTAGATATGTCAATAGATTGAGTCTCACTCCACAATAAAAGTTTATTTGATCTTGAACTCATGATAGGAATATCCACACAAAGCAAGAACATGTATCTTTCAACTATAAGGTCTTCTACTGCTGCAGCTCTTCTACCTTTCCAGAATCCCAGAATCTGTGAGAAGGTTGCACTTATATCCTTCCAACTCAGGCACAAAGATTCAATGGCTAATTCATCTCTACAAAGTAGAGGAGGAACAGCTGAAACATCAATTAGTTGATTGGCCAAGGCACTGATGGAAGGATCTGCTTCCACCCATTCACTTAACACAACTTTTACTGCAATAGACGCCCAAGATGATGCCTGATCATTTATAATATTAGGCAGAACTGGAGTGCAACCTGGAACTTCCCTCAATTTTGACCGAAAATCTAAAAGCAGTGACGTAGGACAGGTATGTGGGTAGAACATCATATGACGAAGCAGTAGGATCAACCTTGAGACTATTAGAGCCCAACATGACAATTGTGTGGCACAAAAGCCAGCAGATGGAGCATCAATTCTTTGGAGGGAAGAAAATATTAAGTTTGCAAGTGTTGCCTTCTCTCTTTCTAATGACAAGTGAAATGCCATAAGAAGAATCTCAATGTGAAACACAGATGGAAGAGTCCCAATAAATTCCTTGATACTCGGACACTTCAAACAAACAGCTTTTGACTTATCAACAATGAAACCCACAAATCCTTCGTACAATCTGGTTCTCAACTGACTACCAGCCAAACCCTTCCTAGAACAAAGAGTGTGAGATAGCAAGGTCAGAGTCTGATCATTGTAAACAAAAGCACCATTTTCAACATTCAGAATTTTCTCAACTAGGTACTCTTCAAGAGTTCCAGATAATGCATGACAAGTAAGAAGGTTCTGCAAAAGCTCAAAGCAAATTTCATAGATATGCCCAATCTTTTTCTCTTCAAGTGAAACAGCACATCTATCAGCAGACTTATCTTCTGAACAGCGGCCCTGAGAGATAAGTATAGAAAGCAATATATCAATGTGGTTCTCTCTTAGCCTCTTGCGGCCATCCTCGAAAAGAAAGGGAGACCAGTCATGGGAAAAGACACACTCCTTCAGAAAACTTAATAATTCAGAGGCAGCTTGCATTGGCATGTTACCATTTCCAGAGCAAGAATTGACAGTAACAGGTGGCTGATCGTATCCATCAGTAGATCCCAATGAGCGACCACCCTCAGAGAACAGGTTCCCAAAAAGGGCTTCATCATCATGACAAACCACATTTTCCACTTCTGAGGGACAATTAGTTCTCAAAGAACTAGAATGTGATCTCTCCACTTTTGGCCTTAATTTTACCCCTTCACAATAAAGGAAAAATATAAGATGCATCAGATTGTCCATCCACTGGGTTGAAGGGGCAAATATAATTTTCCACAAGTCCTCTATATTGAACTTTTTAAGCAAAGGAACCTTCTCAGAATGAGCATGACATAACGGGTAATTATTTTTCATATCAGTAGAGCTGCCAATAAGAACTGTATCAAAGCCCTTCAAATCAAGAGCCTGGTACGTTTGCCTCCTGAGATCCTTAATGAGTTTCAAGATGTGAAGAACAGATCGGGGGAAGTATACTAGAGGGGGCTTTGGATTAGCAGCAGATTTGTTGTATCTCCATATAGAGGAATCCAAGTTGTCTAATAAAGAAGCAACTATACATACTTGGATATTCTGGAACGCACAGCTGTTGCAGAAAACAACTTGGACAAGGAGAAGAAACTCTTCCAACAGCAACAATACAAGACAATCTGAACTACCCTCAACAACAGCTTGGTTATTTGCAAATTCACAGCTGATTTTAAACAATCTAGGTAACAAATCTGCACATAAAGCAACTTCTTGCAACAGTGAAGCATCATATCCAACATTTGGAATGTCCTTCATGAGATTCCTGACTAACTTTAAAATCCTTAAACCAAAGGACAATCTCCTACAAAACTCTGGACCTGCCGATTTTTCATGATACACATATGGCAGGTCAACAAGATCTTTAAAGCACAATATTAGACGACGAGCACAACCCATGTGGACAAAAGCCCAATGCTGACATAAAAAAATCAAGCTGTTCAGATCTTGCTTGGAACCACTGAACCCAATAGCCTGCCACTCAGGTTGAACACAGTCATATGCTAAAGTCATCAATAGCTGATCCACTGGCTTCTCTCCCATTGAGCAACTGACACCTTCTTCAGGAAAAAGCAAAAAGATTAGAATAGCAAGCATTATGTGATAACAATATTAAATCACTGGACAAATCTGTAGAGTTCACAGAGTACACACTACACAGTACCTTGAAGACTACATTTTATGTAGCTTTCCAGCTCAGTGTTGCAACAATCACCTGAATCCATTGGCAAAAGTTCTAGAAGACTATTTATGGAGCAAGAATGAGATGGATCAGATGCTTTATCAATTCCATCAACCAATGCCAACTCCATAAGGAGCAACACATTTCCCTAAGAAAAATTTCCCAATAATATACTTCAATAATATGAATTATAGAAACTAAGAAATATAAAAACATGTCATTCCACATGATGTTTCTCCAAAGAAATTTGAAATCACCAAATTCTTCCAGTGATGCCTTTTTCTTATAAAGTTCAGAAAGGATAACACGAAGTATGCTAAATTGGATGAAACTCATTGACCAACATAATTAACACGAAGTATGCTAAAGATATATCTATACACCACAGAGACCGAATATGTATGAATTGACTAATAGGCATATAGATTATAGAACGCCATAAAATATACATCTTCCACCAGATGACTGGTTATGCTAACTGATGTTGATCAAGGCTGTGGCAGAAAACATCAGAGTACACCATATTATATAATACTCATATGATGCACAAGCTTCTGCATGCAGTTACGCCATTTCCTCTAGCAGGAGAGAGTGTTTTATGTAACTAGTCAAATATCCATTAAAAAAATAGAAATAAAGTATTTCAAACTTTTCAACCATTATACATCAAATTCTATGATTTTCAATACAAGGTACCATTTGCTTTGAATTTTTCTCATTGCTTTCTAAAATGCGCACACTAAGAAATTTTTACTTTGATACAATGCTAAAGCAACAATAGGAAAACATGATTGGAAATACAGACATCCTACTTCACATAAGAAAGCAAAGGGAATTGCAAAAAGAAATAGGAGTAGGACACATTTGATTTAGCTTTTAGTGATAGCTGACAGTTGTTAACCAGGGCTAGTAGCTTATAATTAATGGATATCACCATTTGTAAATCATTGCCAGTTATAACTACAGATATGGTGATCTATTCATTGGTTATTGAGTTATACAAGTTAATAAAGTCAAATACCATTTTATATATTTCTTGCACTGAAATTTAATACAATCAAATTGTATGCATAATATTATGATCATGAATTATGTTTATTCAGATTAAAGAGGAATAATTGACAATATCATGAGAGAGATTTATTGCAGCTATTTTAAAACACTCCAAAAGCAACCAACAGACGAAAAAACATCCCAAGTCTAGTTTCTTGATTGAGCAGTACAACTATCAGCAGCTAATTATTCACACTCCTCTAGCAAGTAACTACCACTGCCTTACTTTTTAACTTTTCTTGAGCAAACTTTTTGCTGTTCACTTTTTTATCTAACCAAATGTTCCCTTTAGCTTTGTTCTATTAGAGAGGGGGAGAAGAAGAAAGAGTCTAGCAATTTTATAATCAAATGGCGAATAATTATATATCACCACCATTTGATGATCAATGCAATATCTACATGTTACTGTTTGTTTTCTTATTTTCAAAGGAAATTTACTTCCCTGTCAGCATAAGAAGAAACAAGTAAGAAAATTGAAATGAGGAGTCTAAGCTAGGTTGCTACCCTCATTGTATACGACTAGAATGCTAGACATTTATTCAAACAGGGACAGGGACAAATAAACCTAAATTTTATCCTCGCACGTACAGCATTTCAGTAATACAATATGTTAATACTTCCTATCGTTCAAGTAATCCCAAGTCCCTTCCTATATCCTAAATCCAAAAATTATATCAATCTAACACAATCAGGTATGCAAAACAGGGACCAAATGAACCTCAGAAAATTGAAGCTCTGGATTCACTTCATCAGCATAACTTTACAAGCAGCACAAACCTGTATACTCAAATCATCGGTGCTGAAGTCTGACCTCTCCAAATAACAAACTGCAAACTCAAGCAACTGCTGCACCACCGCAATAACCATCGGCTCGGCTTGCTCGACTGTCAATAATCACATCCCCCATCAAAATTAAATCAAAATTATAAGCAGCTGAAAATTAAACAAGAGAAACAAAAGCTAAAACAAATGGGAAAAAAAATACCAGATAGAGATCTGGAAGCAGACACAATGACGAGACCAAGGGCGATAAGTGACTGAATCTGCAAATTGGTCCATGATTGGTACCCTAATTTAATCTCCTTGTTGCTAGTAGTAGCATGACCAGCATCGGCAGGTTCGATCGTGGAAAGAGCGCGTTTTAAGATAATATAGATGTGGTGGAGAGCTTGTTTGATGGAATTATCAGAGCGGATTCTGAGAAAGAGATCGGTGGGAGGCAGTTTCTCTTCGAAGAGAGAGTGGTAGAGTTTGGTCAAGTGGTCTGCCATTAGAGGGAAATGATGTGTGATCAGTGCATCAGAATTTTTGAAGAGAACGGAGAGAAGTGGAGAGGAGAAGAGAGGGAGGGAGGGAGGGGTTTTGGGTTTGCGTTTTGTGTTGTGTGCTTTGCGTTTTGAAATATTAAAAAGGCCCAAGAAAAAGGAAGAGAAAGGAGGAGAGAAAAGGGTTTAATGGAGAGGGAAAATGAGTGAGGCGGTGGATTACAACTTTGAAGATTGCTTTGTATGCAAGGGAAATTGAAAAGTGATTATTCCAGGAGGCTCTTTTGTTCCCTTCTCATTTTACATGCCTTTTGGAATTTCAAAGAATTTCCAATGTTGCTTTCTTATTTACTTTTATTTTTTTAATTTTACTTAACTATACAATAAAATTTCAATGCAACAATTTCATATATTACTTAAAAATTTCTGTTAGAAAGAAAATAATTAAAATTTGCTTTCTAAATTTTTATTAAATTTTAAAAAAAAATTGAAAACTAGTTGTGTAATTATTTATTTGAAAAACTGATATATGTAAATATACAAACTCAATTTTCCAATTATCTAGTTTTTGTGTAATGACCTTATTATACATGTTGAACATGGACTCAGTGTCAATGATCTTATTATAAAGGTTACTTTTCTCTTAAGCATAGGGATTTTTTTTTTTCTAAAGCAAGATTTATTAAAAATTCTTAAATTCTTAAATGGGCATGAAAAAATTATAAAATTACATTGAGTCAAATGATTATAGTAAAAAGAATCATTGGACAACAGATATTATTTAGCTATAAAATGTGCTGATATATTCCTATTAACATGAGGGAAAATGACTTGATGAAGAGAAGAAGTCTCTTAAAGATATGCAGCAGGCGTCTCCTTGCAAAGCTTTGTTTACCGAAAGAGAGTCACCCTCCAAAAGTTGCATTGTGCATAAACCCGGCCCCTTTAGCTAAAAGGCAGCTTCTCTACTGGCTAAGGCCTCGCGCTAAAGGGTCCATCATCCCTGAAAATCTTCTGCAGCTCCATCCCAACAGACCTCGCGCTATGGCACCACATTTCTTGCTCTAAGTCCACTGCCCCATCAAAATTTTTCTTTACAGAGCCATGAGTGGTGTAGACCAAGTTGGGGCGAGATGCTGATAATTCCTCCTTTCAGAAGCTTCGGATTCGGCATTGGAAGAAAATAATTCGTTGAAATGTGCTAATGCCCCTTCCAGCACTGGTTGATGGCTGATTTGCTCGGGCGAGCCGGCATGTGCCATCCTCACAAGGTCTTTTCATGTTCTAAAAGCTTTTTCTCTTGTTCCCTATTTGTTTAATTTAATAAGGGTAATTTACGATTTAATCCCTAGGTATTACCATTATTAACAAGTCAGTCCATGTATTTTTAGAAACCTATTAAAACGTTCTTATGTTTTATTTCCGTCAACGAAATAGTCCTTCCGTCCTATTTTCCGTTAAAATTAGATAAAGGAGGATTGAGAAAAATTTTAAAATCCAATTTTACTCTCAAATAAAACCATTTATTTAGTTATTGTATATTACCATTATTAACAAGTTACTCCTTATAGTCCCTGTCTTTTCTTTCGTCCTCCTCCTCCGAAAAAGAAGAAGAAGAAAAAGGAGAAGGAGAAGGAGAAAGAGAAGGAGAAGGAGAAGGAGAAGGAGAAAAGGAGAAGGAGAAGGAGAAGAATGAAAAGAAGAAGAAGCAGAAGAAGAATTGATGAAGAAGAAAAGGAAGGAGGAGGAGAAGGAGAAGGAGAAAAATAATGGGGGGTAATATAGTCTTTTACTATATTTTTAACGGCAAAAATAGACAGAAGGACTATTTTGTTGACGGAGAGAAAACATAAGGACGTTTTAATAGGTTTCTAAAAATACAGGGACTGACTTGTTAATAATGGTAATATCCAGGGACTAAATCGTAAATTACCCATTTAATAATAATAATAATAATAATAATAATAATAATAATAATAATAATAATAATAATAGTAGTAGTAGTAGTAGTAGGAATAACCTTTTCAAACTGATTATTTTATTTTAAAAAATAAAAGAACGAAAAGGATAAAATTAAAATTCAAGTACTATTTTTTTTATTAAAAAAATATTTATCACTTTTCATATTTATATTCTAATTTTAAAAATTTAAACAATAAAATCAATTTTTTCATGTTTATTTTAATTTTAACTATTTATCTTAATCAGTTTTGATAAAAAAAATATTTTTAGTTCACTTATTAAATTATTTTTAAAAAATTTAAAACATTTATATTTATATTTAAAATTTAAATTTTGAATAATAAAATATATATTTTTTAATTTATAATGATTATAATTAAGAGAAATAAATTGAATATGAAAAAATTAATGATAAATTATAATATAATCTCTAAAATTTTATATTAATAAACATATAGTTTTTTAATTTAAATTTTATATTAAATGTATATTTATTTTATATTTATTATATATAATATTAAATAAACATTTATTATAAATAAAATTTTCACTTTATAAAATATCGTATATAAATATTATATATTAAGAAATACTCACCACTATAAATTATTATATATTTTTAACATATAAAAAATTATATTTTACATTAATAATATAAAATAAAATAAAATATTATATATTTTAAGTAAAATCATTACTTTTTATTTTTTTATAAAGTTTAATATTTGCACTCACAAATTTAGTTGATAAAACGTGTATCTAAATAATTTTCAATACCCATTTTAAAAAAATAAAAATTATTTGAAATATTTAATATTTTTATTTTATTCAACCATATAAAAAACAAACTTGTAATATATATTACATAAATTTGTAATATATATTAATTTATTGATCAATTCGACAAAAAACTATATTTTATATTAATAATATTAAATAAATAAAATATTATATATTTTATATTATAATTTTTTATAAATTTTTATTAAATTACGATATATGTATAAAAATGAGAGTGAAAGTTAAATAATAAAATTTAAAAAAAGCATTGTTAAAATAAAAACATATAGTTTAAATATTATTTTATTAGTTAAATAAAATTTTAGAGGTTACATCATAATTTTCAATAATTTTTTAAATTCAATTTAATTTTTTTAATTATAAAAAAACAATTTTAATTATAATCGACATAAAATAAAAAAAATTAATTTTATTATTCAAAATTTAAAATTTTATATATAAATATAAACCATTTAAATATTTTAATTTTCGTGAACTATAAATATTTTAATCAAAACTAATTAAAATAAATAGTTAAAATAAAAATAAATATAAAAAAATTAATTTTATTGCTTAAAATTTAAAATATAAATATAAAAATAATAAACATTTGAATTCTTTTGTTCAATTTTTTTTTTCATGGAATTAGCGATTAACTATCTCATTGATTCGCTGGTCTAGTCTTTTTCAATTTCGCCAATTGCAGGTTAACATGTAGTACGGTAAAAGGGAATCAAAGCAGAACCGGAAAAGGCTTTGAGATCCCATTCCTCTTGACACTACGAGGATAATTTTCGAGAATTCTACAGCCTCGCCCACGAACGGCAGATCCCGCCAAAGCTGACGTTTCTCTGCTGATCATCTCAATAACAAATCTTGTTTATATGTGAATCATCCTCCTCTAATCTTATGCTCAAAAACCAAATAAAAAAAAAAAGATTATGGTTTCTGCATTTCCGACTACAAATATCCATTCTCCTCCCACAACAAATCCAGACAAGATAAATTGGCC
Organism: Manihot esculenta; assembly: GCF_001659605.2. Lineage (NCBI taxonomy): Eukaryota > Viridiplantae > Streptophyta > Magnoliopsida > Malpighiales > Euphorbiaceae > Manihot > Manihot esculenta. The sequence goes on along the minus strand of NC_035162.2, from coordinate 4,642,661 downwards.
AAATTTCTGAATTAATCCATCAATGCCAGACTAATACATAAAACCAAACCCGTGCATCAAATGAAAAATGCAAAATTCATCGTCATGAGTTCCTTTCTGATTATAACTCTCTTACACTACTCCCTCCTAAGAAACTCAAGACATCCTCTGAGCAGCCTCCTTAGCTAAGAGCCTCTCCTTTGCTTTGGTCTTCGCCTGAGATTTCGATCCCATAATTCCACCACCCCACCTCTTGCGATGCTCATCAAACTTGTCATTGAAGTTGGCCTGCATTTAAATAGAGGCAATAAAAGTGAGAATTTGGGGGAAATCACAAATACGCAGGCCACGTGAAGAACATTAGTGATGCTGTTCAAGAAACATTGTCTTTAAAATCGGGACAGCTTGAGCCTTCCACGACAACAAAATTCACATTAAACCAAATCTCTAATACTAAAGATAGTTAAATTCAAATCAAAGAATCATAAAAAGAAACCAAGGGCATGATGTAAATAAATGATTTCACAGAATAGTCACCACAGATGTGCTATTTATTACCTTAACTGCCTCCAAAATTTTGCTAAATTCCAATTTATCTTCATTCTTCACTGATGTAAGGCACAAAGCTGCAGCTGTTTTCTTGTGAACAATCTGTTTTTTCATCACAAATATATTCAGAAAACCACAAACTATCAATTTCCCAAACAAAACTAAATTTTTTAAAAAAAATCATCAAATGGATGCAAACATGATTACTGTGCAAGTGCAGAAACCTCACCGCTCCAAGCCGTGATTTGCCCTTCACAATTGCATAAGGGACTTCCATTTTACGACACAAAGCAGGCAACCAAACAACAAGCTCAATTGGATCAACATCATGTGCAATAACCACTAATTGGGCCTTGTTCTGCACGAAGTTCATTTATAAAAAGAGTTATCCTACATGATGGATAATGGACATGCAAGTGCTGATCATTCAATAGATGTTATATTAAATACCTGCTCAATGAGGTAAGTAACATGGTTAAGACCATATTTAACAACAATGGGTTTCTTTGATTCAATAGTTTTACCCTCAGCTTCAGCTTGTGCCCTCTTGAGAATTCTTTCCTTCTTAGCTGCTTTATCCTCGGGTCTATATTTGAGAAGCAATTTGAAGAGCTGTGTGGCTGCAACATAAAAACAATTTGTTGTACGAGTTGGTATCAGAAACCATCATCCGTAGTACCAAGACAAGGTGAAGCATATATTTTGGAGCAAAACATAATAATGTTGACTAGCGTGCGCAGTAAGACACAATTATTGGCCTTGAAGTTAAACAAAAGTTATAAGTTCCAAGAATAGCAATAAAACTCTTACCAAGGTTCTTGTCAAGTGTTTTAGTGAACTGGTTAACAGCAGGAGGAACCTTCAAACGTTGCTTCAGAATCCTCCTTTGCCTCTGAATACGAACAACATGAGGCCACTTGACAAACCTAGTCAAGTCCTTCTTTGGTGGTAGTGCACCCCCAATTCCAAACTGTTTTGGTCGCTTCTCAAACAAAGGATTAACAACCTTTTCCTACAATTATCATGTGAAAGCATTAAATCAGTTATCCACTTGTTCTTATGCAAAGAGATAGAAAACTGAATTTAGACAGTAGAGGTAAACCGACTAAGTAACCAGGCAAAACTTCTGAGAGTTCTTGTGTAGGCTTATTTTTTTAATTTTACATGCTTAAGAAAGATGAAACAAATATCAGTACTTATAAAAATTAAAATAATTTAAAAAAAGTAGAGTGCATTGTGTAAATAAAACAATATGCAGTTCGCAAAGGAATCACAGATTAGGCCATGTTGATGTTGGGATCAATATTTCCACATAATTGATAACTAGATTGTATGTGCGCACTTCTGAGAGAGAGAAAGGCGGGTGGGGGGGGGGGAGAGAGAGAGTACTCACAGGTTTCTTCTTTGCCAATACTGGGGCCTTAACACCTCTTTTGGGAGCCTGTAACGAATATGAAACTTTGAGAGAAAAAAACAGAAGGATAGAAGAAAGGACAAAAACTAAATGGAACTTCTATAGTCCTACAACTCAAAAGTGCATTGTGTGAAGCGACTTCCAGCATAACTCTAATATTTCCAGTGTTTGTGCATCCAACTAATTTATCATGAGAACAAAATTTTCAACTTATCAAAATGCACAATAAACACTGAAAGATCTCAACAGAAAATTGAGATGTAATTATGATTCCCGTAAAATAATATAATTCTTCTACCCCTTACTAAAATATATGATAGAAACACAGCATTTCAGCTCCCCAAGCAGGTTTGAAACCATATAATTATAAATAAGATGGCAATATAACTCAATATGGTACAACGAGCAGCAGAAACCATCATGAAATATCTGCTATCTTTAAAATCGCTTCAATATGACAGAACAAAACTACCCAAATGAGTAGAAGGATCCCGTCTTACTTTTTAAAAATCGGCTCCACAAATCCTATCCACTTAACAGAACAAAACTACCCAAATGAGTAAAAATGATCCAGTTTCCAATATCAGAAAAATCCAAAGATTCATCATCAATAAAAAGCATCAGAAATCCAAAATAGAGTTGCAAGATTGGAAACAAAGTTGAATCATTAATACCAGTCAGTTAATTAAACAGCATTATGACATGGATATTCAACAAACAAAGTGAATAAGGTACCATGTGGGAGAAGTGGTGCCCGGAAAACCCTAACTGTCGTAGGAGGAAAGGGATATAAGAAGACGAGCAGAAGCGGCAGCTATTCAGGGTTTTATTGCTTTGCGAAAGCGGAGGCAAACCCTAATGGTCTTTTACAGCTCTAGTCCCTATATTTTTAGGAGAATTATTATTAAGTCTTTAAATTTTTAATAAATTAACTAATATACTTTTATTTCAACATTATTCAATTAATTAATTAAAAACGTACATAAAATTTTCAATTAAACTATTTATCCATTTTATTAAAAAAAATCAAAATTTAATCTATTTTTATTTTTATTAAAAATTAAATAATTAAAATTATACAAACTAAATAATATACACTCACATCTAAATATATCTGAATAAATTTGAGAAATTTTATATTTTATTTTTTTAATTTTCATTTAAAATATATATATATATATATAATTAAAATAAATAAAGATAAATAATATAAATATTAAAAGTAATTAATGATTTAGTTTGATTTACTATTATAAAATAATTTTAAAATTTAAATAAACTAATAAAATTTTAAAAATCTAAAAATCTAATAATAATTTTTCCTTTCAATTTCATTCTCTTAACTCTAAAGTCCAAAACGTTTGCCTTTTTTCTTTCTTATTTGCGAAATCATAAATTTTAATCATTTACTGGGTAGTTTCTTTTTCCATTTAAATCAGGCGCAAGTTTTTTTCGTTTTGTCTTCAGAGAAATATTTTTTTATAATTAATTATAATTTTAAATAATCGCATAATAATTACGTATTTAAAAAATATATAAATTTTGAATAAAAATCTCATAAGTTTTTGAATTTAAATGGAATTGCTAAAATATAAAATATAAAATGTCTTTTAAAATTTATTTTTATGCAAATTATTAATTAAAATTTGTAACACGTAATAATAATTGGGGTTAGTTCTTTTAGCATGCAAGCGGATCATTGTGCAGAGGATGGTTTGTAAAGGTCTTACATTCAATTTCTCCTCAAAGCAGTTTTGGCGAGGTTTCTGCCTTGCAGAAACGGGTGTTGTATCCTGGGTCGGAGCATCTGCCAAAGATATGGTTTCACTCATTGTTGAGCTTGGGTTTTTTCTTAGGGCTAGGTGGTTTGCTGTACCAATACCAATAGCTTTTAGGGCCGTTTGTTAAGCTATTTTGGTTATAATCTATAGCTGTCTGTACATGGGCCTTTGGGCGTTTATTACCAATATATTTACAAAGTCAGAAAGCGACATGAGGTGCAAAACTGAAACCATGTGACTCGACCATGCTATTCTTTTTTTATTCTAACTTTCAAGAATATTTTCATTACGAAAAGAAGCTAATCTGGAACATTTCATATCAGATCAACTATAGGAGGATTTACACAAGGACATATATGAAAAACCACGAAGCAGATTATAAGAACCTTATTTTATTCTAGATATACAATAATCTCATGCTCTTTCACCCTTATTAACAACAAAACACTAGTAAATATCGATCCTATTATGCCAATCCCATTACTGTATCATATATAATTTTCTAGACAGGATAAAACAATGCAGAAAGAAGAAAATTTAGTGACAATATTGGATAATTATGATAGATAGTGTTCAGTCAAGGAGAAGTTTTCTGGGAAGTTGAAGAAGCAGGGGGGATTCCTGGGACACGAGGAGGTGAAGGGGGAAATGGGAAAGGAGGGAGAGGAGGAAATGGGAAGGTAGGTGGTGGTGGGGGTGGAGTGAGGCCAGGAATTGGAGGTAAAGGAATCAATGGAGCTGGAGGAGGCTGGAATGGGTTAGGGGGAAGCAATGGAGGGAATAATGGAGGTGGTTGAAGTGGGTTTGGAGGAAGTACTGGAGGTGGCTGAAAAGGGTTTGGAGGAAAAAGGGGCGGTGTGGGGAAGAAAAAGTCAGGGTTTACTTCTTTCTGATCTAACGCTTGTGCACTCTTCAAAGACTCGGTATAAGCTTTTGGGTTTGTGGTGGTCTTTCCAGGCACCGGCGGAGATGGCACTGGCGGAAATGGAATGTTCGGTAGTCCTGGAAGAGGTGGGAGAGGAGGGAGTTCTGGTAATGGTGGCAGCTTTGGAAGTAAAGGAAGTGGAGGGAGATCAGGGACAGCAGGGTCTTGAAGTGGAGGTGGAAATGCTGGGTCACCAAAAGAAGGGATAGAAGACGTTGAGGTTTTTTGGGCATTAAATTCCCTGGAAGTTTGGATGCTTGGTTTTTGGTTGCAGAGGTTGGGTTGCTTCTGAGGCTTGAAACTGAAAAATCCTGCTGAGAAGATGTGTATTCCTTCCTTTCTTGACTTGAGACGCAGAGATGACGAAGTTGCTGTTGAAGCCACTGCACAATATGGCTCACTGCTGCTTAACAATTTCACTGAGCATCTCTTGATTTTCCTTACATGTTTACTAACTGAGAAAGGCAAGTGAACTTTGAACTCTCCATGCTCATCTGTTTTCACTTCTCTGCGAAAGCTTGGTTTCGAATTCTCATCTTTGCATTCCACTGAAACAGATGCTCCTGCGCACAGAATCAACCCAGAGAAGAATATTACAGAAACTGAAAAAACAGAACCAAGAAAAGAGCAAGTGGATACTGGGAATCGGGGGAAGTTGATACAAGTTGTTTAGATGAATAACCTGAAATGAAGTGGCTGTTCTTTGAGAAATCCTCTTGGAAACATGTGTCACAATAAACTGTACCAACAACAACTGCAGAGGGAAGTTTCCTGTGGTGGCTAGCCTCAGAGAGATTATTAATAAATGCGAAACAGAGAAGGAATACGATGAAAAAGGAAGGCATTGTAGGAGTCTTCTCTCTCTATCTCTTTCTTGAATTATAACAGAATAAAAGTTAATGGGTAGGCATCTAAATCAGTTTGCAGTTGTTCTCTGCTAAAAAACAATGCCCTTGCTATAATTTCATCTAGTTGTTCAAGGCATAAATAAAGGCTTATAGGCTTTTTATATAGGCAGAAGCATGAAGGGCTCTTTATGTCATTCATGAAAAAACCAGTGAACTGCAAACTAGCAGCAGTAAATGAGAGTTCACTTTCCTACCAGCCAACAGCTCAAAAGAAGGTAAAAAAAATTGGGATGAAGAAGTAGATAAGGAGAGAGGCCCTAATTTAGCATCATTCATTCATCGAGTTTGTTCTTTAGTTGGCGTAAAATTACGAACGGATCGGTCGGCGGCAATAGTTGGGATCCTGTTGGTTCACGAGACCTGTAAGAGCAGCCACAAGTTTCGTGTACGCGAGACTCTGTGTCTGGCTGACGATAGCCACCATTTTGGGAATGTGGTTTGTTTGATGGGCTAACGTAATTTCACTTCAAGAGAAAAAAAGGTAGAACCTTTCTTTTTCGTGGGGTTATTTAATTTTTTAAGATGCCATATGATATTTAATAATGTCTGTAGAAGCTACCAGATTTCACACTCCAAGAAGACTGTCAATTGCTGCTTTGTTATGAAAACCCATGATTTGAGCTTCATGTGATGATGAGGTGATAAGTTTGTTTGTTTCTATATGTCCATATGGGCACATATAATTTAAGAATATATTTCACCTTTAGTCTTCATTATTTGATATTATTATATAATTAAATTATTTTCTCATAATATCTATCATCAACAAAAATTATTATTTATATTTATATTTTTCTTTCTTTAATAATGAAATTATATGTTCATATTTATCTTGGACAGACGAGTCCAAATGCGAATTCTGTAGTGAAAGTTCAAACTTCAAAGCATCTGAGTTGTTGTCCTTCTCCTTTCTACACATGCACATGCAGTTGAAGATGTGAAGTTTATCTCCATAATTGAGCAAGGGAATATAATCCTTAAAAAATAAAAAATTAAAGACAGCAAATAGAGTACGAAGTCTTAGGTGGCTCCCTTGAATCGAGGGTAAGAAAAGGGGGACATTGTGATGGAGACACAGAAGGAATTAATTACTGTTGTAAAGAGACAGCTTCGTCTGGGTGTTCATGGTCATCTTAATGCAGTTCACGGGCGTGTATAAGCAGTTGAAAGCACTTCTTATGTCTATTCTTCACGGACGACATTATGAGGTTTGTGCTCTTCGTTTACTTGTCAGCTTTCCGCTAGCCGTAAATTCCTCCTTCAAGATAGACTCTATAATTTTAGTTTTAATTTCTTTTTTGTGTTAATGTGATTTAGTCTTGCAAATTTCGTAAAACTTATACATTAGTTTTCATGTTTTTTAAAATAATTTATTTATTCAGTTCAAAAATATATCTCATACAATGAAAAGTACAATTAAAATATTTATTTCCAGGCTAACTTGATTATATTTATTTAATTTACAATAACTAAATTGTTAGAACATATTAAATTATAAAATAAATAAATTATAATTGAGGTGTATAAAATGAAATCATTTCGTTGTTATTGTTTTTTATTTTATTTTATTTTATTGTGGACTCCTATTTATTTTTTTTGCACGAACAGCAAGTATATAGGAAAACTTCACAGTATCTATTGGAATTTCTCCAGATTTCCCTCCTTGGATCCATCTTTATGATTGAAATTAATTACTCATGAATATATTTCCCATATTCTTTAAAAAAAAAAAACAAAAAGAAAAAGAACATTTACACCCAACTTAGAATTAATCATAGTACTAATAAACATCACCTTTCTCTTTAAGCTACTTTATTAGTAAAAAGTAAATTACTTATATTGCATTGTATTCCGATTTATCAAATATTAATTTTTTTCAGTATTCTTTTGATTATATTGACAGGACTTGTTTCTCTTTTTTGTCATTATTTTTATTTATCTAATAATATGAATCTACTCATGTTTATTTACTACAAGCTCCAATTTGTTTTATTGTTTTAAAACAAAGGCATCTATGCTCCAACCTATTTCTAAATCATTAAGCATAATATCAGCCTTAAATATAATTAATCAATGCAAATTTGGCTTCTCTAGCTTTTTTTTTTTTTTTTTCCAGCTTCTCCCAGATCATGGCTGGAAAAAAAGTTGGCAAGGAGAAAAAAACAAGTGAAAAGAGGTGCCCACACTTGAACATATATGCTTTAAATGCATTTATGTTCTATTTATTCTTTAATCAGAAAGGAGCGAGTGTTATTAGAATTTGACCTTGACCTCTTGAAAGGCATCATGGGAAGTTTTTGATAAACACTACAGTTGCAACTTTCGGTTAGATTAAACAATGTCAATTAAGCTACAAATACAAATTGCAGATTACAACCCTTTGATGGGCAATTTTTCAAATGCCTCAAACTTGCAAACAACAATGCATGAGAAACCCCCTCACCACCCAACACAACTTTCGACCTATCATACTAGAAAATTATTATGAACAATTCTGTACACAAAAATAAAACCAAACAATTGTAGAACACTTCAAATTCAATCATTGGATAAAATTACCTCATCTCCACCTTCTAACAACAGCTGATGCTTTACATCCCAAACTGGAAAATGCCTAACATCCAACCACCTCTGCGTCCTGTATACCAAATTGAAAAATGACCTCCAAGTTATCATTGAAAAGTAACCTCCTAAGTTGTCATTGAAAAATAACCTTCAAGTTGTCCTTACTTGCATTGCCAAGTATATCCGAGCGGCAGATAATTTTACACATTGGCACAATCGTGGCAAAAATATATGGGCAACTGAGACAAGTATAAGAAGATTTTTGTAACGCTGATATTCAGATCTTATTCACAAGAGTTCTTTATCATAAAAAGCAAGAAGTTGCTTGACATGATTATGCCAAGCAACAACATTTTGCCCATCAACAGTAACCCAGTCAACGGCAGTAGATGCTGGTTGCTCCCACCACTCATCAAGCTGCATTTAAAGGCATCAAAAGGCTCGATAACTAAACTCAGAAATGAATAAAGCAATAGTGAAAATAATATAATTATGTTCCTTAACCACCAAAACACAGCAATGCTAACTTTGTAAAAATATATATACATATATAAATGACATTGCATAAAAGGGTGTGGAGATATAAAGAACTTGCCACTAAGCTAAACTTGAAAACATACAGCAACAGGTAGTATGCAAGTAATAAGATGCACCTAAATTGTATTACTTTAGATTTATCTTCCAAAAAAAAAGGGATAGAAACCTGCCTTTTTCCCTCATCTAAAAGGGTATATAACCCTTTGATTGAAGAGAAGCAAATGAAATTCTTTCATAAAAATTCTCATAGAATCAATAGTAAAGAATAAATTTAGCTTAGAACCAACTTAAATATCATGACTAACATATAAAATAACTTTATGTTCATGCCCACCCCAGACTCATCTATACTTGCATCATTTGATTACAGCGTTTACTCACCAAAGTTCTCACATATTTGCAGTCTTCCAAGCACTTCTCAGCATTCAAAACTGCTGCTTTAAGTTCAGGCAACCATTTCTCTGTGACAATTTTTTCTTGCTCAGAGGCCAAACTCAGACAAAAACTAGTACTCCTGTATGGCATAATAAACAACTATTAAGCTTAGCAAACTTAGCAGAAGTTTAACTAACAGGAAAAATTTTTAAAAGTAAAAAATTATGTGAGACAACTTAGAATAGCCCCAAGTTAACAAAGGGAAACAGAGGGTTGCAGCAAAGCAGAAATTTGTAATAACAAATAAATCACATGATAATGTATATAAATATATGCATGTATATTTGACCACATTCAGTTTTACCTTTCATATTCTTGTTGAGAACGGTATGCATGGTTCAAAAATGCATGACCACTTTCAACAAGATCCTGTCGTATATGGACAAGATTGATTGCCTTTGACAAGTCCTCCAATACACTAGCCTCAGAGCCACGAAGTTTCAAACAGAACTCCAGAGACTCCAATACTGATGCCAAACCCGCATCAAAACCCTCCAAACCTGATTGAAATGACAAATCATTCAATTGGAATACAATAATATGCAAATAAAAATGCTATATACAGCAATTACAATTTTGTTTTATTTGCAGATAATAACTTGTTTCTGAGAAAAATATTTTAGGATGAATTACTCAGAGGTCCATGGGGCTTGCATTATTCTTCTTTCATTCTTGGATTTTGAAAATTACATTCAAAATACCATCATTTGTTTTGCTTACTAAGTAGTCTCTATGTCCAAATTTTCATTTTTTTACTGTTAGTCAACTCTGTTAAAGAAGGTCTAATCCAATATTATCTCTTGCGCTCCACCCATTTCTGTTTCTCTTCCCCTTCTCTCTTCCTGTCACATAATTTTCAAACTCAACAAATAGTGAAAATTTTATCAGTAAATTGCAACTCTCTGCCCTTTCCCTGTCCTCCTCCCTCAACCATTCTGTCATCTTTCACACCCATCCCTGCCCATATTCTTGAGAACTCCTCCTCCACCTCTTTGGCTTTCCTTGATGAGAATTCAGGTTTCAACACTGCTAAAGAGGTTGCCATCTCTGCTGCTATGTTAATGTTTTGGATATTGGGTGTTGTTCCATAAGAAGACCAAGACTCCTGAAGAGGTTGCCATCACTGCTGCTATGTTAATGTTGCACACAGCACAAGGCAGGGCAGCACCATTGTAACAATCGAGTCTTTAATTGCCATGCATGCAATGGCATTTGCACATTGAGTTTGGAGTGAGGTTTACTGATGGCAATTGCATGCGTTGTGCACTAGGAGTATTCCACAATCCAAATTGACTTAAAAATCAACCAAAGTTTCATGAAGATTATGGGCATCCAGATCAATAAAATCCAAACCTGTGCCAATCTTCCAAGGCTTTATTAGGACGCCAAAAACTTTTCAATGAGTATTCCCCAACAATTTGTTCACAAAATAAAATGTGACCCAATCTTGCTGATATTTCAATTCCAGTGAATGATGAAGCTATAGCTTCAAAATAATCAAGTCTTAATAAATTAGTATTTTGATGGAAACTAACATGCTACCAAAAAGCAATACCAAAAGATAGTCATGCCTCTGGGATCACAAGGATGAAGAAGAACTCACCACTAGGATACTGAAGAGCAGCAGATACACGACATATGGATGGAATTGCTGATGGATCTCTAGCACCAGCTCTTGCAGTCAATAAAGCAGCATTTTTCTCTGCAGCAGCCAGTGCTTCAGGTCCTGTAGATCCACTAGAACCCATGGACTCCAAAAGTGCCTGATTTAATATTTAAAAACAAAGAACATGAATATCTTATTGACATTAACATCATACTGAAACAAGCAACACAAACAAGTATCCATAATGACAAAGAACATACTAGAGGGATTATGATTTATTCATCAATTAAATGAAGATTCAACAGTTTAAAGAGAAAACTATAGTTTACCCCGGGACACACTAAATGCGTGTCTATTAGGATGGGACAACAAACCAAACTGCTGAAGTTTTACAAACCTGAGGGGTTGAAGGAAGCATGTAAAGGCTATTATCAGGACTCTGAGAGAAGGCATTAACTTCTTTCTCAATAAGATCTTTCGCATTGTTTGCAATATCTGCAACAACTGTACAAGCTGGAATTATAGTACTTGATGCATATTCCCTTGCAGCCAATGGCTGCTGATTCCAAAATGCAGCAGCATCCTACAAGGCAAATGAAAGCACCATAAAAGTAGCTGATTTCCCAGTTGACTGCATATTCCAATGTTCCATAGAGTTTATATGGACTCAAAACAGAGTAAACTTAAAGAAAATACATGCCAAATGCATATATTCATCATTGAGGAACATAGATCAATTATTGTCTGAAAAAAGGGCTATGTGACCACAATTTCCTATGTGTTTGTTCACTTCCAGAGAATTCAATGACATACGAAACCCGATGAGCGTAAAAGAACTACTCAAAATATTGTATTCGATCAGCTTTCTCATCTCATTTGACTTTCCTGCCACATTTTGAATATTAATATCTAGAATGTTAGGCAATGACCATTTTGAAAAAGGACATATTCTCTAGTATGCTTCCCATTTAATAGGTGTCAATAGTGACAATAAAACTGCAACTTATGCATATACTTAGTTCATTCATGTTGCATACCAACATATATACACTCCCATAAATTTCAGAAAATTCACCTCCAACAGTAAATTTGACATACCAGGCTATTTTAATATTTCTAACAATGCATGAATTAACAATTGACAAAATAAGACTTAAATCCACATAAGAAAGATGGCTACTTTATGTCTTACAAGAAATAATAATTACAAAAATGTGACACTGTACCATGTTGGCTCTCAGCAAAGCAGTATATAAGGTTTCAAGTTCAGATCTGCGTGCATCAAACTCTTCAATTTTCTTCCACTTCTTTCTCAAAGAATCTTCAGCCTCTTTCCTCTCTGCACACAATTTATTCAGCCGTTGGACTTCAGACATCAAGGTACTCAAGCTTGCCCTCAATCCAGTAGCTTCTCTCTCCTTTGCCCACACCTCCAACTGCATAGAGAAAATGAAGAGGTTAGCTAAAAATCAAAATCAAGATAAGAGATAAAATATTTAAATAAGCCCATCAGATCCTACAACAATTTATGAGAACATAGTTAATTAATGGAACAAAGGTCAATTTGCCCCTTAATATAGGCAGTAAGGACAAATTAATTTCAAATTCATAAATTGGGGTCAATTTGCCCCTTCATGTTGGCAAATCAAATAAATTCAACACAAATTTGTTTCCATGTAAAACATGAGGCATAAAAATCCAAATGGTAGAAAATGAAATTCAATTGAAAATCCAAATATAAAAAAAAAAACATGTATCATTTTTTTCCCTCCCTCAACCTCAAATCTAATTAACAATCAATAAAAAAACATTTTTAAAAAAAAACCTTTTTCAAAAATCTGCAAAAATATAAAGACTTGCTCACTAATTTTGTCAAATTTGGAAACCAAAATAGTAATTTAATTCAGGAATAGTGTAATTGAAACTTAGTAATATAGATCACTTCCCATAATGGCACGTATTATAATTAAGATGCGAATTGTGGTTGAATTGATCCAATTAGCCAACTTGGCAAGGCAAACTGGACCTAATTTACAGACTTGAGCTTGGCCTCACTGCCGATTTGAGGGGAAATTTGACCTTATTCCATTAATTAATATACCAAAATTAGGCCTGGAAATTACCTCAAATTGCCTGAGACTGCCCATGTTCTGTGATGTGCCTCCAACACCAAGTGAATGTGATGAAACTATACCAAGACTTCCGTTCAAGCGTTTTATGAGCTTTTCACACACATCCCTAGCTTCTGCAGCTTTGTTAGTTGCATCTTCAGTAGCTAAGAATTGCTGAACATGAGCTTTCTACAAACAATAATGCAAGAAAATTATCAAATGAAATTCTCCTGAAAGATAGGAAAATCTTGTTATATGCATATACAAACATACACAACATATGAATAAAGAAAATGTGAATGCAAAACCACCCACTCGTGCTCTTTAACAATAAAGAAGCATGGCTTGCCAGTTGCCAGCCAAAGTCACCAACTTCATTAACAATAACAACTTGAAATGTGCAGGGTAAGAAACATTAGATTAGAAAAGAAGCTAAAATGCTGCTACCATCGGAAAATACTGCTAAAATAAGGCACATATTGTTTTTCCCCAAAACTAGAATACCCATTGCAAATACAGAAGCTACCATTTAGAAAGGAAGAACACCTGTCTTTCAAGAAGTTGGTTTTGGCTCCCTCTAGAGGGCACATCAGTTCCAATCTTTCCATTGCCATAAAGTTGATAAGTTAGTGGAGATTTAACATCAGGAGAAGAAATATCCATTACCCTGTCATTCTCGTACTTGTATCTGATAAGAAATTCAAAAATCATTAATTTGATAAAAGGGCATTCTAACGTTAATAGAGCAACCATAAAAGTAAACTAACTGATATATATTTACAATAAAGAGAATACAACAATAAGCATATTCAATGGGAAAATCATTGACATGATGCAAATTATAGTTTAATTTTTGTGCATGCTTATATCAACAGAAATAATAGTAATAAGATTGACTCCAATTGACCCTACATGTAAATAATGGATGGCTCTGATCAATTTCAAGCATACAACAGAGGAAAATTGCAGATTACCTTTAAATTTAATTTAGGAGAATGTGTAACATCTTCAATCTCAAAAGTTAATGAAGTAGAGAAAGAAATCACCTTAGATGCCCCAACATGAACTAAGAAGAAAATATAACTATACCTTAAGGTTTCCGCATCAGCTCTAACATCAATTTTCTCTATTTCTCTAGAAATCAGTGTTTTCAACCGTAAAGTGTATGTTGTAATTGCTTGAAGTAATTGAGGAGGATTCTTCAAGCAATTCACAATGATAGTTCTAACTTCATTGGGTAGTTCCCCATCAAAATCAATGCACAACTTTGATGCTTCTAATTGAGGATTCAAATGAATGCCAGTTCCTTCATAGGCTGGAAAAGTGTTGCGTATTCTCTCAATCATATAAACTGCAAGAGATTCACATGCCTTCCGAATATTTCTTTCCCTATTTGTTTCAATAAGGATAACATCATCTGCAGATTTGGTGCCCTTAACAGTTGAATAGACAGCATCCTTCTCACTGTTTACGCTGAAGCTGCTAACTACTTCAATGGAAGAATCAACACTTGATCGTTGAGCATCCCTTGCTTGATTAACATAGTGACAGAGTCGTTTATGATACTCTGCAAATATTTTTGCTGCGTCATCACACTGTTGATTGTAAGCCTCCAACATCACTTGCTTATGTCTGCAGTAGAAGCAAGCGATCATCAATGCAAGTCCAAGGGCCAGATAGATTAACAAAACAAATCAGCATCATTGGAGACCTAACAATCCTTTTCTAAAGGCCCAATATGAGCCATGGCAGTGTCATAAGATACAGGAAGTGTTAATGCATAGAATAATAAAGAAGTAGAAATTGATACCAATTTCAACAAAACATAATTGCGCTGAAAGCAAATAATTTTTTTTTTTGAAAAAAAAACATAGTTATACATGCCTACTTGCTTGGAGATCATTAAATGGTCACAAAACTCAAATAATCCTAATTTAAAACCAATACACCATCAATTCTTCAACAAGACCTATTGAATCTTTTGCTCTTACTGCAAATATTAGTTTTGCATAAACTTCAAATCTAGAATATACGACCTGTATTATTTTTGGATAAGAAAATGGATGGAATTTTTCCATTCCAGTCTGCAACAATAATACCCAAACCGACCAAATTACGAATTCCTTCAATTCCCGCATTTTCATAACGACTATAGTGTTATTAAATAAAAATTATCATAAACTTAGAAAACAAATTCCCAATCTAATTTTGCACTAATGTAAAGCAGCTCTCTTGATAAAGCAGGTTGTCCATTCTTCTAAAAGCCAGAAAGACATGGTATGTCCATTGGAGTTAAAACTTCCATTAATCACTTGCATAAGCAATCACGACGAATAAGAACTTTGATAAACCTGTTTTTTGCACGCTCATCTAGCATTCTCTTCCGCTCAGCCTCTTCTCTTGAGACCTCTATCATTCTAGCCCTCAAATCCTTCCTCTGCCTCCTCACGATGTTCCTCAACCTCTCCACCTCCTTTGCTGCCAAATCCCTCTCCTGCACTGCAGCTTCCCGACTCTCTGCCAAGCTAGAACTTTCTCCGACAATTTTTTCTTTCCTTCCCCCTCTACTTCGAGTCTCCTCTTTCCCCAAATTCACCGAACTGCCACTGTCAACACCACCATGCACCATAATATTCTTCCTTATATTCTCCACATTTCTTTCTGATTTAACTCTCTTTATCAAGAAAGTCCAAATCGGTATCATGTTTCCACGGAAAATCTTACGAAGCGCATCAATGGATGGCAACTGGGATTTGTTCGTAGAGGCAGTGTAGGGTCCCAACGGCCTGTACCTCATCTCGTTTTGAAGCCAATCCAATATGGCCTCGGTTTGCCCTGCTGAGTTACCTGAGCTCTGCATTATGAGAAATTTCAGGGTTTGGCTACCAGCCAGTGATATCTAAGACACGATAGGCATTCTTCTCGAACCCGGATATTGAAAATTGAGGGAATTTTATTTATATATATATATATATATATATATTTTCAAAAAGGCTTAAAACGCGAGTTTCCTCGCGAGAGATGATAGAAAAGCATCAGATAAGCTTCGCGAGCTGGGCATTTGGCATGAATCTAACGTCTGAATTGGGATTGAATTAAAATCAGAGTTAGGCCTGTGCGGGAATGAACCAATATACAGATGGAGAAAGAACAGAGGGTTAAAAAAAAACCCTAGATTTGAATATAAAGAGGGAGAAAGAATACAAACAGATCAGACAAATGTGAGTGGGAAACCAGGGGTCAAGTGGCCGGCAAGGCAACGAGAAGAAGAAGAAGAAGAAAGACAGTGAACATCCAGAGAGAGAGAGAAATATATATATAGAAGAATTTTCAAAATGGAAATGAAGGTCCCGCACTGTTTCTCAGCTCTGCCCGATTAACTGTTAAAGATATGAATATGTGTATTATTGACGTGATCATGAAATTTGCAGCAAGACTTTGGGCCTACTGCTACCGAGAGTGGTACTTCAATCGGATCGGATGTTTGCCCATTCATATCACATCTAATACTTTATTATTAAATAATAAATATAAGCTTATTTTTGTTTTTATATAACTAAAATATTTCATTTTCATAAAATTATTATTTTATCATTTTTATTAATATGTCAACTTTATTCAATTAATTTCATATTTTTAATATGATATTGTCAAATAATATTTTCAGACTAATTCTAACAGATATAATATTTATTATCAAAATATGTTAAATAAAATAAAATATGTTAATATGTTAAATTAGTGGTTTTCTTTAGCCTTCTCTTCTGCTTCTGTGGAAAATGCCTCCCTTATGCTAATGATCTTATGGGTTTTGTGGCAAAATAGTAACAATGTTGTATGGAAGGGTCAGGGTCAGACTGCGAGTGGTGTGTTCTTCATGGCTCTAAATTTTTTGCAGCAATGGAAAGCAGTCCGGGTTGTGTCCTCAGTAAGTACCATTGTCGACCCGGCTCGCCCGATCTGGTCTCCTCCGCCACACGGTTGGATCAAGACGAACATTGACGCCTCTTTAAACTTGCAACGAGGTTCGGTAGGTTTCGGTTGTGTAATCCGGAAGGATGATGGGAGTTTTGTGGCTGCTAGAGCAGGCTCTTTTTATAGCCAGATTGATGCAAAGTGTGCCGAAACTATAGCATTCCAGGAAGTATTGAGCTGGATTAAAGAGTGTGGATGGGATCGAGTGCTTTTCGAATTGGATGCTCAGGTACTTGTGATGTCAGTTAATTGTGTTTTGTTAAATGATTTATCGTCTTTTGGCCTTTTGGTTCAAGATTGTAAACTGTTTCTATCTAGTTATGAGGAAGCAAAGTGTGTTTTTGTTCATAGATCTGCGAATGATGTCGCTCATGTTCTAGCAACATCAGCTCATTCTGAGTCAGGTCAAGGAGTTTGGATTGATATATTTCCTCCTCATATTTCTTTATTCTCTTTGAATTAATGAAGTTTTCTTGTTATTAAAATGTGTTGAGATTCTAAGGCTCCATCCTTGTATCTTTTGTTTGCATATGCTGTTGCATGTCCCATTCGGTTGAATAAAAGAAGTAGTACAATTAAAGTAATAACGTTTATGTGATTTTTAATATACTTAAAGAGAATTAAATCAACTTTTAACCTAAGAAATCAGAATAACAACTCAAGTCAATTAATCAATCAAATCCAAATCGCCTTAAAACCCATTCAATCCAACTACATAAATCAAAGCACCCTATGGAGAAAGAACCACCTACCATCCCTACCACAAAAAAAAAAAAAAAAAAAAAAAAACTGAAATCTACCAGCAACAATCCTTGACAACAAAAGCAAATAAACACAGCGAGCAGCAAAAAGTCAACGAGAAACTTCCAAATACCATTATGCACGTGAAAATTGAAATTTCAAGAGAAAATATTGATCGAAGCCGCTGTTAAGAGTGTAATCCCTAGATACAGTGGGATATTTTCTGGAGTGATTAATTTGCCATCAATAAAAATTGAATTCAATTATCTACTATAAATAAATAATTATGACCATTCGATCAATTCGATTTTAAATTAAATCGAATTTAATAAATTAAAAATTAAAATTTTAATTTTTATAAAAATTAAATTGAATCGATTTTGATCAGAAATCAAATCAAATTGAATCAATTTGATTCAATTTAATTCAGTTCGATTTGATCGGTTTTAACTTTTAATAAATTTATTACTTTTCACTTTATTTTTAATATTTTAAAATTTAATTATAATATTTTAATTTTAATATAATTTAATTTCTCAAAATAATATATTATTATCCGTAATCGGTTCAATTTAATTTTTTTGATTTTTTTCTAATTAAAATCAAATCAAACTGAAATAAATAAAAACCTAAATCAAAATTTCAAACATAATTTAATTCAATCGATTTTTTTAATTTAAATCGAATATTGCTCACGTATAATTTAGGTCTATAAAATTTTATATTTTCACTTTTATTAAACAGTTTTCTACAAGATATATGAGAAAAATTATTGTAATAATTATATTATTGATAATATATTATTATTATTATATTTATTATGAATTTTCTAATTGAATATGTTTGATGATTTCGTTATTCCGTAATATTGAATAATTAAATTATTTAATTTAATTTAAAAACGTTAAAATTAAGTGCGGCATAATTTTAAATAAATGTCAAAATGTGGATTCATGATATTTAGTAGCAATAAAAAGTCTTTTCAATAATCAAACTAGGAATGAATGTTTCACATCTAAGAGTGAGTTGCTTCATAGCCATTTGTCAAATAATAATAATAATGCCAAATGAAGCCTTAATTAACAATTTTTTCATTTACTTAATGATGAATTTGGTATAATTACTTTTACGCCTTTTGATTAAAACAACTTTTTTTTTATAATAACATAATGTAGAATGTGAAATACAATATCATTACTTTTTAAATATATTTTTTCTTGGAATTATCCAAGATTATATTTATGTTTTTTTTTTTTCCATATATTGTCTCATACTAGAAGAAAATTTTAAAAAATACGTAGACACTTACAGATGACATAATCCGAAAATATTTTTGCGGTATAAATTATTTAAATATATATTTAAATAAAGTTGAAACTGGATTGATTCTATCACCCACCACCAAAGAGAGAGAGACGGCAGCTTTAACTTCGCGGCGCATTCTTAGCTTTTCTCACCGAGACATAAATCCGATTATCGAATCCTTCACTCTCCCTAATTTTCGGGTTTGTCTCATGTTCTCCCATTTCACAAAATAGTTCATCGATCGTTCTTCCACACTTCTCTGAGCTCGCTCCAGCTACTTCCCTGTCTTTTTAGCTCGGAAACCTGGTAATCCGAATGATCCGTGCATATTTCCGGTTTGATCTTTCCCCTCTAGTAGTTTTCGTAGATTTTTGTATGATTCTATTGTCCAGCTTTTGTGTTTTCTGAAAATACTAGTGGAATTGCTTGGTTGAATGTTTTCCCTTTGTTGGTGTTTGTTTATGTGCTAATTGCTTTACTTATTTATTAAAATTAAGTTTTCCCTTGTTGTAAATCTTGCTGTCTACTGAAGAAAAAACCCTTTTCCCATTTTGGGAGGAAAACCGAAAATCTTGATAAGGCATAAAATGCAACTTCCATTGAAAGAGGATGACAATTGTGGCGACACTTAATTTTGCTAACAATTGCATAGTAAGTATTAGTGTCAGCTGTTTAGCCAATCTGATTATTAATTTAAGAGAAAGGATTATCACTTTACAGAAAATTGATAATTACAGCTTGAGTTGGTAATAGTGGATGATCAATCTGCGAGTTCTGGTTTATTTGAAAATTTGATCTCATCATTTGTGATGTGTATGATGACTTAGCTACCAATCTTCTTTCGTGATATGTATTTAGTTGGATGGCATTCTTTTGGCAGGTGATCATAATTGTACAATCAAATAGAAAAGAGGGATTTGGCATTTGAACGGGAGAGGGAGGGTACTGGTTTGCAGAGACAATTGAACTTCTGTGAGCTTAGAGCCTCTCTCATACTATATTCGTTTATTCAACAAATACATCTCCATGCCAATGCTCTTTAGCATTGAGCTTTGCTGGTGAGATTGAGAATTCTCGTGGAGGGCATTCTGTGAAAGAAAGGGATTCAAACTGACACTATGGGTGCTGTTTGCTGCTGTTTGCATGTTGAGGATTTTGAGGATTATATGAATCCCAGCAATTGTTTATATAGAAACTGCATGTGTCTCAGTTGCTTTATACAGAATTTTCTACATGTGGTATGTTTTCTTGTTCTTCCTATTACCTCCCAAAAAAATGTTATCTAATTTTTTTCTAATGATCTTCTATGCTTTCAGTTAACTGATTTATATTACCCTCTATAAGAATGTAACTGAAAGTCAAACCATCAAGCAGGTCTTTTGTATCATATAAGTGCGACATTCAGTCAACACATTTAATTCTCTGCAGTAGCTTGTTATGAAATACAATGCGCCAGAAGGTATATCTAATGAATGCTACAATAGGATATTGCCTACTTTTATTTCTTCTTGGCATATTAGGTCATGAAGAAAAGTGTGTGAGATATTTGCATATTTTCAGTTTAATGAGTGCTCTCACAAATTGAGTGGGATGAATTTTTTAAAAAGAAAAGAGCTGTTAGTGCTTTAGAGGGATGGGTGATTGCATTATCCTACATAATCTACTTGGTTCTAGCATGGGCTGGAATAGGAAAGCCTATGTTTTCTTTTAAACAGGTAATAAAGTCTTGTGGGCTTGAATCCTGCCCCTCTGTCTTTCTTTGGTGTTTGCCATGATTGTGGTGCAATGCATGGTACAGATTTTTAGACCAAATAAAGTCTCATTTTATAGCTTATCCTAATTCTAGAATGTCCATCAGATTCTACTAGTCTCTATATGTGTATAAATAGTGGTCCGAGTCCATTGTAGGGTATTAATTTGTTGAAGTAGTTGATTCTTTTACTTTACATGGACCGAAAAAGATAACTATTGGGGATTATGGAATTGATTTATGTGGACTTTGAACTTATGTACTTACTAAGCTGTGGGAAATTTTTTTTTTTCTTTTTCCTCCCTTCTACATTTATTATTCACCTTTATGGAGTTCCAACCATTATCCATCTTTTTCTTTTTGATTTTCTCTTTATTTGTAGTATTCCTCATTATTTCAAAGAGGGGAAGTGCATTCTGTCCCTTCATCCATTCAGGGGGCAGCTTCTATGACTTCTACATCACTTGACAACTCTCTCTCTGACATGTACCATTCTCCTCCAAGGCCTTTACCATATGATGCCGATCCCAGATATTTTCGCGTGCAGCGTGATGGTCTGGTTTCAAGACGTGAGAAGGGCTCAAGTCATTCACATGAAGAATCAGAACCATTAAGAAGTGACAATGATGCTGATTCTGAGTCCTTGAGTGCAACAGACAAATGGAATGCATCTGCTTGTGAAGAAGGATCCAAAGAACAGCGTGCTAGATCCTCACTGAAGCTCTCATCAGCAACAAGTGTTGGGGTTGGATACATTTATACATCCACAGAAGATGAGGATGTCTGTCCAACATGCCTTGAAGGTAAAGCTTTTAATTTAAACTACAATTGGCCTTGCAGGCTACAGCCCTAACCTATCTTATAGGTCATCCTCATGTCCCCCCCCTGCATTAAGCTATCCTAAGGGTCATTCCCCCCCAAACCTCTACATTGCTCTTGGAGTAGACTGTTTGAACTATAATTCTTCCTGAGGATGTCTGCCATTGTCTTGAAGGAAATTATAATATTTAGCTATAAAATAACTTGTTGGTATCATGTTTCCATCTCGTTGTTTGAAGTACTTCTTGGTAAAAGAATATCCCCAGTCAATCTATGCTAATTCATTCAAAACCAATCCCAGGTTTTCCATGTGAATGCAAACAAAAGCTTCTGAAGTTATAAACATGGCAATTTCTGCTCCACCACAATCACCTTAAACTTCAGCCATTGAAAATTTGCATACCCTTCCGTGCATTTAGAAAAGGTAATCTTTCGGCAGTTGCTTAATGAGCTGAACAATGGACTCACATGAACGAGGAGCAACGTCCTGCTAATTTATGTTTTATCCTCTAATCTAGTGGCTTTTCCTCCTAATAATTGGGGTCAATCTTATTACTGATTGAAAAAGGGGAGCAGATTAAAAAGCACTAGTCTGGTAATTTAGAAGCAGCTTTATTGAGAAACACGAGCTTGGATGTGATAGGGTACTTAAGAAGTAACCTTGAAAACATTAAGCATTATACTTTTATGGCAACTGTTTAGATATGTAAAGCATTTGCTTTATTGTGTCAGAGATTTTGAACGTTAAGTTGTCATTGTTTGAAACTCTCTTTTCCCTCTTGTGCAGAATATACACCTGAGAATCCCAAGATAATGACTAAATGCTCTCACCATTTCCACCTTGGTTGTATTTATGAATGGATGGAAAGAAGTGACAGCTGCCCGGTCTGTGGCAAGGTAACTCCTGCTTTTACCTTTTGTAAGCTTGCTCATTCAGGTTTGACGTTTAATCCAGCAGGACCAGCATGCACACACATAATTCGCTGCAAGTGGCTTTTAATAATCTGAAACTATTTGTACCAATATTCTTCTCATTTCTTTTTATTTTGTTTAGCATCCTCTTTTCACATTTTTTGCCAATTTCAAATCATTTTAGTAAGCAATTAGTCCTTAAACTATGGGAACTCCCAATCATTTTTATTTTTTGGTCTCCAATATAGAAATACACTCTGATTTCTTTATGAGCAGTTGAGCACTAATGCACAACTTGCTTGGTAAGCTTTGGACCCATATACTTTATTGCAGCACATTTTTTACTGCTTCAGCTTGTCTTAGTTTTATAATTTTCATTTATGCTTGACTAATCTCCAACTCAAACTAAATTCCTTAATTGAAACGAATAGGATCACTTGCATAATTGTTTTGCACCGTGTACGTGGAGGTAAATAAGTCTTGTTGATGTCAATTCAAATGATGAACTATAAAAATTTCAGACAGTATAGAAGTTGACTCCATATTTCATAAATTTCTTTTGTGCATGTTATGTGCAATTTCAGATTGCTTGTTTTACTCTTTATTGCATGCAAATTTTGGGGGTCTGGATGTGTCTGCTCCCCTTTTGGGGTATGGAGGGAATGTGGGTTGAAGTTTAGAGAAAACTATGTTTTTCTGTATTTGATTTGTTGGTGAAACATTCTGAAAGTTTGTTGACTGTTGTGTTTCACACCATAAAGATATATCCACATGCACACACACAAAAATTTTCTGATTAGGCATTGTGTTAATGAGCAGACAGAAAAGAAAATTGATGGTGTCCTTTATGGAGTGCAGTATTACGATGTATAATTTGATTAATGGTCGGAAAAAAAAAACACCGTTTCTTGTGTTACACTTATGAGACACGTGCTTTCCATCATGATGTGTGCTCATTCAGTGATCATAATTTTCTCAGTTCTCTTGATGTGATTTTAGTTATTTATTTTTATCTTATTTAGTGGACTGTTTGTTGGAAACTTGTTTCATTTGGGGTTGTGTTGTGCATCATTTTTACT
This sequence comes from Manihot esculenta, assembly GCF_001659605.2. Lineage (NCBI taxonomy): Eukaryota > Viridiplantae > Streptophyta > Magnoliopsida > Malpighiales > Euphorbiaceae > Manihot > Manihot esculenta. The sequence goes on along the minus strand of NC_035162.2, from coordinate 4,619,270 downwards.
GCATCCTGAAGAATGTTGGCATAACACGTTGAGTAAATCCATATGAAATATGAAGAAGTTCTAATTTTCCATTAGACTGATTGTCATTTTGGCAGGCCAATCCAGATTAAGGGGCAATTAGACTTATTGATATATTATGGAATTTGCTTAGGTCTATGTTAATTATTTGTATCCTACTGGATCTCTCCTGTCACATCTACCGGATTCATGCAAGTCTAGTTTAACATGCATTATGGTTCTGCTGAAATACCACAATGTGAGATTTCATTTGGCCCTCTTCCAATTATAACTTTATATCTCAAATTGCTTGGACATTCTCTCATTTGATGTTCCAAATGTCAAAATAGTAGGTTTTATGTTTCTTATTCATTTTCTTCTTTTGGATCCAATGTTTCATATGCTCTTTTATATGCATGAAAAATAATAGGAATGAGGTTGGATATCGTGTTTTGCCTGAAACTTGCTACTTTGACTGAAGTATTTCCTCTGTTTGGCCCTTGCAGGTGATGACATTCGAGGAAACAACTTGATCTTGCTTGTAGGTTTGGGTCGTGGATGAACCGTCAACAACAGGGGGAAAAAGAAAACCGAAAGGAGATCTGTAAAGTGCTTTGTGAATATTGCAGGTTAAAGTGTTTGTTACCTCTGGTAAACGTTGAAAATTGTTCTGATAACAATCTTTGAAAAATTCGGTTTCTTACAAAAATGCCCTTAGAAACATTTTTCATGATATGAATGGAAATCTGCTTACAGTTTCGTCAAAACATGCCTTGAGCCTTTGGTACGTTTGGTGTTTGTATTTCAGTCTTAATGCTCTGATTTATGTTTTCTTGTTTTTTTTTTTAATTTTATTTTATTTTATTTTTATTATTTTTTTTGGATTCTATCTGCTTGCAAATGATTAAGAAAGTAAACTAGGTCTTAACTCATCTCTTCCTCTGCGGAAAAATGAGATCACGTAAACTATAAAACTCATACGATGGATTGCCGCTTCATGAGCTGAGACTTGCACCCGTTAACGGGAACGATATACATATATACCCATTTCATGAACTCCACCGAAGGTTTTGAATCTGGTATGGCGAGTTTGCCTTAATGCTATTTCATACTTGGTTAATTTAATTCGTGGAAATGTCCAAATTAGTGAGTCTTATCCTGTTTGCTCTAGTCAAAATGAAACGATAATACATGCTCTGATTACTTGTCTTTTTACTCGTGATTGTTGGATGATGACCGAATTTGGTTGGCTTTTTCCCCGCATGCAGTCGTTTAGTGATTGGTTTGTTCGGGTATGCAATTCAATTTCTGTTTCTACTTTATACATGGTGGTCTTGGTAGTTTGAGATTTATGGGAGAATAAAAACGTTGTGGTATGGAAGCAGAAAAAAAAACGTTGTGGTATGGAAGCAGAAAAGGTGTTCACCTTATGTTGTAATTAAGCGTTCAAAGTCTTTCTTCAAGATTGGGAGGCGGCTAAAAGTTGCAGGGAGTTGGTTGTTAATGTTCTGGTTTGCGTCCAATAGAAAAAGCCACTTATTGAAAGTTTTAAGTTAAATGTTGATGCTGCATTACTACTACATCCGGCTATGGGAGTGGGTTGCGTCTTAAGAGGATGAAATGATTAGTTTATTGCAGTATGTAAACGAATTTTTGATAATTTTGATGCTTTTAGAGCTGAAACCGTGACTTTCAAGGAAGTTTTAAATTGGCTCAAAGATGGTGGTGGTTGGTCCTTCGTTATTATGTCATACGCCTCGGCTCGAATTATAACTGATTCCAATTATTAGAATTTATCATCATTTAATAGTTTTATTTTTTATTGCAAGTTTCTTATTTCATAAATGCCTTATATTTCTATTAATTTTATTTGTAGTTCTGCGTTTGCTTGTTCGAGCTAGTCATGGTATTCCAAATCTGATTGAAGTTTTTTTCTCACCTCTGTTGATCGTTCTTGAAACTTATGAATAGCCAATTACTCTCACTAGTAATCGATCAAAATAAGTGTTCTATTTATTATTTTTATAATTTTAATTTCATCTGGAAACCTAAAATATTAGGGATTGTCAAATTAGCTTTGTTAATTTTTCACGTGTAAGAAGGAAGAGAAAAGGATTGTCAGAAAACATGTTCTAATAATACAATTATGGTTCATATACAGCAACGGCTACAAAGCCAAGCCAAAATCTCTCACTTGCTGTAAACTTTTTTTTTTTTTAATTTGTCTCATTCAACAACTAGCAGCAGAAACACGTCCCTTTATTAGTCCAATACCGCAAAGCAATACTTGTAGGCATACAATGAGACAGGGTTAACAGAGAGAAGCAGTTAACTTGCAGCAGCTTCAAAAGCTCTAAGGAAAAACTCGGGGGGCTGGCCGCCGCTTAGCTCGTGCTTTCCACTGATCTGTTAAAAGGTATACATGTAATCCTCAACGTCACAAGTATATGTATTACATCGAATTATGGATGTCAACATATACAGAAAAAATGGATCATTTATCGCATACCACGTAGTATGGGACCCCTGTGATATTTGCCGAGTACTTCTTCAGGTCATCGTTGACCTTCAGAAAATACAGACGAAGTTCAGATCAGATGACAGATAGTAGTTTGTAGCCAAGAATACAAATCAAAGGAATATAATGCAATTAACCAAAAAGTAGAGAGAGAGAGCTTCATGGTAGCTAATATGAAAAAGGAGAAAAGATTTGAGGGAATATGACTTGCAGGATTTCAAATTTTATCCAAAATGCATGGCGTTGGCAAAGCAAGCATCATGGGAACTTAAAATGTTGCACAATTAGATTGCCATTAAAAATTGTTCTTTAGAGTAAAAAAAAAGTTTCTTAAATCTTTGAAAATTGATTTGAATAGGGCATGCACAACCTATCGCAACAAATACGAAATCTAAAAGTTTCAGGCTTTCAGCTGCCTGTGGAAATCAAAAGGAGCAAAAAATAGATGATCACACCTCCTTTACACCATTATTGGGATCTTCAAGGAATTCTGCTGCTCCCTCTACCCCAACTTTTGCAGCACATTCCAGAAGAAATTCCCTGCATGGACTCATTAATGTCAGTGTTTGCCATTTTGGGATGTCGGGATTATCAGCACATTTAAAATGACACAAGTTTGTTGCACTAAGGATGTGAGCAATGTGGAACATTTCTTTCCACTTTCACAATTAATCTTCCAATTAGGAACCTAGACAACATAGATAATCTCCTTACTATGCTACCTGAATATGAATGGAGCAGCTTAAGTGATAAAAGAGCTCGTAATAGTTTGACATTACATTTTTCAGCTGTCAAACGAATGCCTAATTTGACTTTCCGGGTTGCCTACTTGGATTAACAGATGCCTTGCAAAAGTAGATATGCCAGAAGCTCATTTTGATGGATGCCTGCCTTCCTGGAACTTTTAGATGTTAATTTTTAGGAATTCTGCAATTCTGAATAATCCCCTTTCAATTTATTGGATGATGCACAATAGATAGTGTCACACTGTAGTCAGCTTATTTAGTTTGGCCAAGGGAATGCTAAATTTCAATATTTGTCCACTCAAGTTGATAACCTTGAGGAACAGTACTCAGGATTCAGTTGCAACTCTTATAAAAAGTTGCACCAAGAAGTTCTGGAAACAATGTCCTAATGCATGGTCAAAGGAAAATCTTGGGCAAGCAAGCAGGCAGCAAACACATGCATTGGGAAATACATGGAAAGTGCATGATAAATTTTTTTAAAAAAAAAACCAGAAATCTCATGATCAAGATGAGCAAACAAGCTAATGATCAAAATGAGCATAAAAATGTTTTTTATGACATGTATTTTACCTATCACCAATGTATTTAGCCTGAGTGAAGTAACCTAGGAACAGCTCCTCTACAAGATTATGTTGCTTGTCAAGACCCTGTTGGCCAGCAAAAAATACAAGCCTGTGGCTGTCCAAAGTATTGCCTCTGTGCAATCCGAAATGATGTTTAATGTATTATAAAGGAAATCCAGCTTATTATCTCATATAGCCCCAGACCATATATCAAAAATTAAAATGAATATCAAATCTTACGTGAGACCAGATATGTTATATTCCAGGCCAAGACCCCTATAAACCTGCAATTTTCCAATTGTCAAAATGGCTTAATAACATCCAACACCAAAAAGCATTAACAACATACAGGAAATTTACAAAGAAGAAATTGAGGAAAATAGAAAGATGAGGATAAAAGAAACCTCTGTCATCCGAGCTATAATTCCATCAGTTCGGGATCCGAACTTTTCCCTATAATACTGCAGCTTATTTACACCTTCTTTAGGGGCAGATGGATTAAGAAAAAATGGATGCCATTTGATCTGGAAACCAAAACAGAAATAAGTTGGTCTGAAACTAAATAGATCAAAAGTAACATATCAGAAAAAGCCTTGCAGAAAGAAAGACCTCAAAATCAAATCGGTCTTTAGAAGCATTTATAGCTTTGTCTAGATTTCTCTTTCCAACAAAGCACCATGGGCATGCAGTATCTGAACTGACATCAATTCGAATAAGCTTCTTCCCACTGCTATTACTGACAGACTGAGTCATGATCTTTGAGTATCTGAAACCTTCCTAACACAGGCACTAAATCAGGCTCTCACATAAGATCTAAAAGTCATAGATAGTAAGTTTCAAAATCCATTGAAAATTTTTTAGAAGATCAAGCCCAGTCACAGAAAAGTATAGCAAAGAGTCACTTCATTGTCAGCGGAGCACAGCAATGTGCACACTTACGACTATTGCTATCCATACTGAATGACAAACTAGCAGCTACTTATTCCTTAGATTCTGTTTTTACTTCCTTTTATCACTTCTAAGTGTCTACCATTTCCATTGCCATTCATGAAAAGAAGATTAATTGTTGTTTTTCCTTTAAAAAATATTAATGAGAATAATTATTAAGTTATCAACTCATACAAATGGTAAGGAGAAAAAAAGAAGGCCATGTTGGATATTAGAGGGCCACATTACTCTTGTACTAAAATCCAAGACAGATAAGTTAACATGATTGAACTTTTGGTGACTGAAGACAATACTAATTTCACATACTTAAATGATAATTCATAACTACGATTTCAGCCATCGAAGGAGCTCAAAACTACCCCCTGCAAATATCACCTGTTTTATTAGTCAGACACTTTTAGGATCAATTGAGAGAAACAGATGAAAATCCAAATAAAGAAGTCAAGTCAACAGATTCACAGCTACTGGATGTAGAGGCAACTACTCATTTGTTGTATCATAAACAGATTAAAAACAAACAACAAAACAACGAGGGGTTTGCTTTGGTTGTCCAGCAATTACAAGAGCAAACACAAATACAGCCAATACAATGCAGAATCAACAACAACGTGCCAAGAAAATGAATTCTATCAGTCAAGGAAACCTAGAAAATGTTAAAAATAGCAGCCAACAATTAGAAAGAACAAAAATTGGTGAGAATTGCAGCAAATATATAGGGTAGAAGCATCAAATGAAAACAAAAAACATACAAGAATTAAAATTTGAAACTGAGGTTTACTTGCCCGAAAGAATATTGAAAGTGGGACTTCTTGAAGAGCTACCAAACGCATCGCCAGTGAGAAATTGCAAGGATTGAGATTTTGCTTTTATAGGGACAGGCGTGGTTCCGTTTGACGTTGACCATTCCCAATTTCCCCACTAACTCGAACTGTGTACAAAGAATTAGTGATAAGCAATTTTTTATTATTATTTAAGAACTCAATTAACTCGCACGTCATATGCGAGTTGTGATTTAATTTAATACACCATTTATATTATTTCATTAAAAATTAAATTATTCATAAAATTAATTAATTTTATGTCTTTATCCATATTAAATGGATATATGCGTAAAATTATCAAAAGCTATCATTTCAATAAACACACTATATATTTTTTGAGTTGAATAAAAGCATAAATACATTTATTTTTTTTAGATAAAGAGATATTAATTTATTTTAGTATTTTCATTTTTTAAGATTCCTTAAAAAATACCTAAAGTTAATTTTTGGGCCACGTAAAAAAAAAATCTCATTATCAGTAGAAAAAAAGTGATCGAGGAAAACAAAAAATCATCTATCATTTTGTAAGAAATTATACATTGAAACAATGATTTTAAAATCTTAGAGGCTTCATTTAAAATTATTTATTTTATAAAAAGTTAAATGAGTTTTTGTAAATTTCAATTTTTTAAAATAATTTTATTTAAATTAAAAAAAATAATTTTAATAAAAATTAATTAAATTAAATTTAATTAGTGAGTTTTCAATAATGAATATTATATATATAACTACTTTTAAGCCACGGTCCAATTTTCTTTCTTATCTTTCGATTTTCTTGGAAAACAAACAATGGATAATAGCTTCATTGATTGAAATTCCCTGTCAATTATCCTTGAGTCTTATAGATCATTATTGTATAAATAAGAAATTATTACATGCAGCCTCGTATATATAAAGTTAAATTTTAACCATATTAATTATGATAGGTTTGATTTTTTTTTTTAAAAAAATGATAGGTCCAATTATTAAGTAAGCGAACGAAATCATGAAATTATCAAAGATATAACAAAATCAATCCCCCAACAAAGAGTGAAATATATGTGGGCATACAGCCGGAGTGGGTAAACGGGTAGAAAGGGCAAGGAACGCCGATTGCGGATTCCAAAGCAGCTTCCTCCTGAGCTCTTTTGGTGCCAATGCTCGCTGGTTAGACAAGCTTGTGGTCGCGAGCACACTGCGGCTGTAGCCTCTGATGGGTCGCTTTTCACTTGGGTTTGATCTCTTACTCGTCTGCATTGATTTTCTTGTTTGTGCCTCCTTAGTATGTTTATAGTTTCCATGATCCCATTTTGAAGTTAAGCAGTTTAAATTTTGAGAGTCTTTTATACCTTTAACTCAAGAATTTTTGTTCTGGTAAGGGTTGAGTCTTGAAATAGTTCAAATAATAAGTACATTATTCTAATGCAGAAGCGATTTTATCATAGTTTTTTGTACCGTATACATCAATGGCAGTAGAAATGAAGTGAACCACAGTCAGTTTTCTATTCATTAACATGACGAAGCATCCAAGGTGGGATCTGAAGTGTATCGGGGTGAATCTGAGCTCTAGCCTCTTCATTTTCGTTCATGAATTCTCTAGTCTGGAGAGGGCCACTGGCACTGTACCACATCATCAAGAAAATAAATGTTTACCCTAGCCAAATACTGTTCAACACAATGGACAGGCTCAGATACATGAGTTGGTCATCTATAATATGGAGAGACGGCGAGAGATGTAATACCTAATACTTAGAGATGGAAGTGAGAGAATCGGCGGTGGCATGAAGGAAGTTGGGTTCGGGCCAAGATTTTGTTGCTCGCAGTTTGCTTGCTCAGCCGTTGTCTTCTCATTTTCCTTGAGCTGTTGCCAATACATTATCAATTATTACAAATGCAGTCTAGTTATGGAAATCTAGGAGACTAAATGCAAAGGTAGGTGCGTTTTTACCTTTTTGCTTAACATGTTGTTTTGCTCATGCAATGCTCTTTCCTGCAAGTTGTCGGTTATTTTTGTCGATTCTTCTTTATTTCAATGGTTGTTCTATTGGTCGCTTTATGTTAATTGCCAAAATGAATCAAAAGCAAGAAAGCTTACCTTCTTCTGCAAGCCAGAGATGGACTCATGGTAGAGTTGATTCTGCAATAAATTCCAGGTTAATATTTACATAAAGTAAGCTTTTAATTTACGATGATTATAAAATATTGAAATGAGGCCAAACAGTTTCACCTTTCTTGCTCGAACGCGTTTAAGACCATTAGCAATCTGTTGCTCCAAGTGTTGGAGTTCTCTTAGACTCATGGGATCCAAATCTTCTCCTGAAAAGTTCCTATTCGATCAATGTGAAGAATGTCAGAATAATCTGTTAATTAAAGAAAATAAGCCAAATAATTCAAATGGAATAATTTTAGTACCTTAGGCTTCTCTCCAAGATCTCAATCCGAGCCATGAGCTTGGGGCATTCCAAAGACCAATTTCCCTAACATTTATAAAGACAACCTTAGACATGCATGCTTTCAACCAAGATTCATGCTTGGCTTATAATCTGATAAACCCTGTGAGCAGGAGTTCAATTAATAGGTAATCTCTAAAAATCATCGGAAAAATACCTGATGTTCGGAGTCATTAGCAGCTTGTCGTTCCGCAGATGAATAACTCTCGTATCTTTCTAGGATCCTTTCCATGCTGCCACAAAAGGAAAAGTTCTAAGCAACTTCATAAAAGCCATGTGTACATGAAGAGCTGCCTAACCCTAGGCATTGAAGTGTGTGTAACATTCTTAGCAAACTATCATTTCAACCTAAAACAGTTGTATGGAACTAGATTCGGTAGGCCAATCCAGGCTCTGAATTAAACTGAGATAGTTATGAATCAAATTCAAAACTAAATCACTGGTTCAAGGGACTGAATTAAAATTGAACTGACTATAGCCTAGACCAAAATAAATAGTTTAAAATGTCTATTCTAATTCAATTAAAACTAGATGTGTTTTCAAAAATAGATGGTGGAGTTGTATTACTTAGTTTTTATATGTTCGTTTTGCAAACTATAGCCCTAGACCATTTTATATTTTGCTTTTTTTTTTATAAAAATATAAAACCAAAAAAAAAAATAAAAGCTATGCAGAGAGCCCAATTATTAAGCCTTTAATAGTATGTTCTTGACTCTCTAATTTTTAAGTTAAATGAATTTTATTAATTGATCAAAAAAGACTTAGTATGGCACATCAAGTCTAGCTCTATTGAAATTCAACATTCTGATAATTGAACTAATAGCACTACATTTTTCTTTCAAGAATGGATTTCTAAAAATATTCTAAAACCCAATTGTATTTCGTCTCATTTACAGCCATCATTGCTTCCAATAGGCTATATCATGATCATCTTGGACCACAATATACAGTATCCATCCATCTTTTCCTCTTGTTGTTGCCTTAGTTTATTTTAATTTTGGTGTAAGTTGAAGAGCCATTTTCATAATTCGGGTAAATCAAAGCAATCATCCTTATATACATCATTGGTTTTGACTTAATCTGGAGAGCTCACAATATCAAGTGTTTTAGGAGAAAATGATAATGGAGACCATAGGCATAGGCAATGTTCTATGTTTAGCTGTATGAAGGTTCGCCTTGATCTGGTTGCTTGGCTTATTGTCTGAACGTTTTGTTTCCTTACACTCATTCTTCGTATCTTTCTTAAACCTGTGGCATCTTATGCCTGTGTCTCTACTTCCATAATGTGAGGCTATGCCTACGAAGCATTACATTTCTACACCAGATTGGTGCTTTGCTAGGCTTTTCATAGACTTTGTGACATTTTTTTTTCCTTAGATAGTCACCAACAAACGTACAATTCCACTCCTTATAAATCTTGTATTCTGTCTAGCAAAAAAAAATTTGTCTAAACTGAATTTATATGAACCTATAGTATAAAACTATAGTATAAAACAATAATAATAGAACTCACATCAAATCTCATATACGGTAAAATTATCCGTCTGACAAATAATATGTAAGAAAATTAAACAGGGTGTACTTTTTATGTTAAGCCAATAATAATAACAAATGAAAATTTCAAATATAGAAATTTCATCCCTTTAATTAAATCGCATAAGCAAACATCTTAATCCAATAGCTACTAAACAAATCTTGAGATGATATCCATAACTAAACAGTACTTCAACTAGCTAACTCTAATTAACTAGCTATTTCAAGAATCTCAGTCCCCTAAATTGAAAAGTCTCCAAGAAATTACTCGAAGGGGAGAAACATTTATCCATATAGCTACCTAGCTAGCTTAATCACCCTCAGAACTCATGACAAAATCCCTTAAACTTGGCATTAATTAAAGCGATTTTGTTAAAATATTGATTCTAGTGGAAGATCTTTGTGGAAATTAATCTTGAATAACTACCTCAAACATTGGTGTTTATATCATTGAGGGGGAGCATGCTCCTAGGTTTACCAACAACAATGAATCCCAATATCCTAAGATTATAAAAAAGATGCAAAAAGCACCAAGCCCCATGACACAAAGCTCTAGGACTGGGACTAGGATCCTTGATAGCTAGGCCCGTGCTACTGAACCCTCAGTACTAGCAAGTTTTGATTTAGGAATCTAATTACTATACCACCATAACTGTAGATAATACTTCCCTAATGAGCGAAGTCGTCGTAAACAGTTGTGTTATTCAGTGGTATACATTAAAGCTTCACATAATTCTCGTATATAATTGAAGCTTCTACTGATCATTCAAAGACTAATCGGTGCAGTATACTGCTTTCTTTAATTGACAGCTATGTCTAAAGAGAAAACGAAATTGACCCGTTTGAACAAGCAAAGGGAATGCATGATTTAACATATACATATCTATAAGAACAAGGAGAGTAACAGGTCATAGTCCGGTCTGCAGACAAGAAAAGGGTTCTATGTGTTAGCTCTTTTTTCTTCTTTAGTTGTTTGTGTATTTGCAAGAAAGAGAAACTGTACACATGCAAGCTTACATCCATGGCAACTGGTGATTTTCAATGTAATGAACGTCTTGAAACGGTACAATTAAAAAAGAAAGAAAGAACAAAAGAGAGAAAAGATGGGAAAACAACCATAACCCAGAAGCAAAAAGGAATCAGAAAATAAATACATGCAATAAAAATGAGTAAAGAAGGAAAAGGAAATACCTTGAATTAGTAGAGTACTCAAAGAGCTTTCCTTTGATTGAGAAAACAATCAAAGCAACTTCAGCATCACAAAGAACTGAGATCTCATGAGCTTTCTTTAGCAGACCAGTCCTTCTCTTGGAAAAAGTTACTTGCCTGTTAATCTTGTTCTCGATCCGCTTGAGCTGAACCCTACCTCTCCCCATTTCTCACTCTTTCCTTAAATTTGAGATCCCAAAAAAGAAAAAGCAAAATTGAGAACCCAAAAAAGAAAGGAAAATGTATTCAAAAAGACCTACAAAGCCAAATTTGGAGGTTCATTGCAAGAAGAGGAAGCATAGAAAATAATTATGGTAAGGTATTATGAGAAAGTTTCTATTTTTGTGTTGGTGAGGGTTTCTTCTTGTTGTATGAAGCAAAGCGTGGTGTGCATATATATGGAAAAATAAAGGAATAGGAAAGAAGAGTGAACAGTTGTTTAATTATATATTATTTGGGGAATAAAAGAAATGGATTGTGTTGTGGGTGGTTTGGGAAAACAGGAGTGGTCTTAAAAGAGATGTGCTGTCGAGATGGGATTGGAGGAGAGGCAGAGAAGTTGGTTAGAGTGTCATTTAGAGCCACAGGCTCAAGGGAGAGAAGCTTCCGTGCAAGATCTAGTGTTTGTGAGGTGCCACTGAGAAAACTTTGCAGCTTGCAGATGGTGCAGACTCCTCTCTTGAATATGTTTATGTATGGTGACGGCGCTTTCTCTTCTTTGATTTTACTATTTCCAGTCTCTTCAGCTCCATGTGAATTCGCCGTATGTAACTGTAGAATTCTCCATCACTCCATGTCTTCTGCTGGCTATTGCAACTTCTTGTTTTATTTCCTTCTTTGCGCAATGGATAATCATGTTGAAGAGAAAGTAATTTAAAACATGTTTTCATTGGTGAATTTGATATTTGTATAATGAAAATTCTATCAAAGTATTGAGTGCAAGGAGCTTCTAGAAAGTGTAAACTACAATTTTATACCCCTGTAATTTGTTGAAACATATATACTAGTCTTGTACTTTTAAAAATTTAGCTATTTACCCCTTGTACTTTTAAAAAGTTAACGAATTACTCCCTATACAGTAGAATTCCTTTATTCCATTAATAATTGAGCCTTATAATTTTGTATGTACATTCCAATAATTTTTCATATGGATATCTTCCTTTCACTTTACTTTCAATTTACAAATAAAATACAGAAGTGGACCCCACAATTTTTATTTTTATTTTTATTTTTATTTTTATTTTTATTTTTACCTCGAGTTTCCTTCTATCCTGTTTAAATTTAGATGTTATGTTTTAAAGAATTTTATTATGGTCAATATTCTTAGATGTTATGTTATTGCAGGCAAGGTCTAATAAGAAATCCTAACCCTGTTTCCCTCGTTCCAAACAGAAACTAGGAAATAAAAAGCATAAAATGGGTAATTAGGGTTTGTAGATATATAAAGTTGAATAGTCGACACAACAGGTGGAGTGAAATGATAGCAGAATCCCAGTAAAGACAGGTAGGTCTACTACAACTACATGTGCAAATTGATGTGGTCCAAATTTGGGATTGTTTCTTTACTGTAAGATTTTTAAGATTTTAATACTGGAAGTGGTCCATCTCCCATATATCATTATTATTAATTTTGTACCTGGTGGTCATGTATTAAAGTTAAAAACCAAGTAATCCTGGAACCATGATACCCTACCTTCTCACAATTTCCTCGTACGAAACTTTCCCCATCTCCATAACATAGGCTATACATGGGGACCATTTTCTCTTACTATCATAAATAATTAAGGACAATGGGGACCATATTAGGAATTTAATGGGAAAAAGAGAATTCTCTGTTGTGGTATTACGATATTTAGAATCCAGTAACCCTAAATCACCCTATAAGTAGACATTGTCTGGTGCCAATTATATCAATAAATTGTTGTCTTTTGATACTCAACGTGATTTATTAAACTTCTTTTTCTCCTTAAAATAGACGAAATATGTACTGCTTCTAGACACTGGACAGACACCAACTGCATATGAAGATGGTTTTTGCAAGTTTTGAAAAGTATAAATCCATGTCATCTTAGGAATCAAGCAACAACCATCCCGATCATCCTCTTCATCTACAGCAGGTAAGATAGCCAACTCGAGCTAGCAAAGCAATATGGATGGGAAGGAATCTTTTTGCTAGACCGTAATTTGTGGATGTCAATTTCTCAAAGGTTAATTAGATCCTAAATTGCATGAGAGACTATACATTCAACAATCTGATCAGATGAGATTCCAATTCCCATGACTAGCTAGCTGCACCCAACACAAGGAAAAAAGGGTGGTGAAAAAATAAAAAGAAAGATTCTTAATCCCCATATTCAACTATTAGTAATTAATTTTTAAGATGAAATATTCCTGTTCATGCATTATGCTTAATTCTTCAAGCAAATTGATAAAGTTCTAAGATGCATATCTCTTCTTTTTTTTTTTTCTTTATCCATGATTATGGAGTCTTGCATTTTGTGGTGTAGATATGGCTCAGCTAGCTTAGAAAAAGAGGAATAATATATATATATATATCTTATGTTGAACATTGCTTAAAGCCAAACGTTGCAGAAAAAAGAAGAATGCTTCTGAAAATGAAGCATCTTATGATGCCAAACTTTTTTTTATTTATTCTTAAAATATTGAACAAGGGAGAAAATAATTGGTGAAATAAAATATTGAAAAATATATTCGAAAATCTTCTGTGGGTTGAAGCCATGATATTTATATGAAATCATGAATTTTTCGTATAAGGTTCGATAATCTTTGTCTAGATTTTTCATTTTCTTTACATATAAAAGAAAATGATAATGCTAGACGAGAGTTTTAATCTGAATTATAAGATATTAATTATTTTGTAAATATTGGTGTATTGATTTTGTAATACTCACCGATGCCTTTTGCCATCAAAATTTTTTTATAAAAAAAATCAGTAAATCACATTGTGCACAGCATAGATTTGGTCAAATCTTCTCATCGGAGGCCCCAAAAAATGAAAATGGGGAATGGAAATAGAAATAAATAAAGAAAGAAAAAAGAAAAAGTGAAAGCTAATGATAGGCCTCAAATGGCGAAATTAACAAAGAAAGAAAGTTAATAATTTTTGTTGGGTTCAAATTTCAAAATGATGGTCCAAATCAGGGCATGCCATTATCTGAATAGTGAATATGGAATCAAGCTTCTTATCCTTTCCCATGAATTTAAAAAAAAAATAATTAAAAAATTTAAATGAAGTAAAATTCAGAAGACCTGAGTTTTAAAACCAATAATATTTTGAAACCTTTAGATGATGAATTCTCATAAGATCTGAGTTTTAAAACCTTTAGATGATGAATTTTCAAATTTAAATAATTTACTTCTGTTGGATATTTTTTTTTAAAAAAAATTATTTTACAATCCAATAATATTTTGAAATTATATTAATTGGGATATGTTTTTTTTTAAATATACTCTAATATCACTGATTCAAAACTTCTTGTTAAGTTTATATTTAATGAAAAACTAATATAATTTCTTTTCTTTTGCAATTTGGTTTTATTTTCACAAATTAGATTTCAACATGACATGAAGTATGAGCATGGTTTCACAGTCGGATTTCGATTGAGCCCAATAAAGAATTTCCGGGCAATTTTTAAAGCCCACCTTTTCCGTTTGTGCGGGCAGCCCGGCCCAATTTCTAACTACTGACGGGATAAATCAGCCCGGCCCCGTTTCTCTGGTTTATGCCATTCAGACAAAAACATTTGGGCAAATGTGTATTGCATTCAATCAGACATCTAGACATGAAATCAATTATCATCATGCATTCTCTGAAGAGTTGTTGAATTCTACTGGAAGGGGCTACTTATTGTCGTATAGGATATACGTCATTCAATATTCCAAAAAAGAAAATTGTTGCAACAATATTCAGACAACACACTTAGCAGGTGAAAGAGATAATTAAGTCAGGAGTTGTAGCAAACATTTATGAACTTACATGCCTGTTTGGTTCCATGGCTAAAAGGTTTCATATATGGAAAGTGCATATGCCCTTGAAATCATTTACATATTTGCCAAAACAACCAGAAAGCAAAAGCATATCACCCAAGTCTTATGAGCAATAAAGCAGCAAAAGAGCATGCACAAAACTCAAAGCATCCATCCTGGGATGAACCCATTGACTTGCTGGGCATGAGTTGTGGCATTCATCTGGTCTGTACCTACAGGGTTGTAGCTGTATGCACAACCCATCAAGTTCAAGAAAGACAGGGTTTGAAAAGTGTGACTAATCTTTGATTGAATTTGTACAATTGCTGGAGTTGGAAGCTTACCCTATTTGCAATGTGGGATTGCATTCTAATGGCTGGAATAGCTCCTGAGATTGAGGATGCTGCTGTCCATATGACATACTTTGCTCACCGCCTTCCCACGATGATCGAAGGCTATTCCTTGCACTTATCTCATCCAGCTGACAAACAAGCATCAAAGTTCCATTGATTTATTTTTTCCATGGTTCATGGAAGAAAGGAATATACCGTGTGAATATTTGAAAAGTTTAATTAGTCATCTAAATCCTAGAGATCATAACTAAAAGTAGGTGGAACAGAAATGACCCAATGAGGCAATTTTAAAACAGAAATTTCCATGGACACTGGAAATGAGCTACATATGGCCTTTTGGTTTTATCTTTTGCAATTTTCAGTTGTGAGAAAACATAGTTAAAGAGAAGCATCCATGAAATTCTGACCATTTCTTCAATTTAATTATCAGAAAAGCCAGTAAAATGAAAATAGATTCCTGATTCTCAAGAGGAATGGAAGGGGAGATTCAAAGATTATTAGCATAACAGAAGCAGGACATTTCATGCATTCCACAGCCAAATAGATAGCAATTGAGCAAAGCATGCTGAAAGATAAAACGGACTGTTGAATTTCTAGAGCTAAAGCTCCTACCTTTATTGTCAAAGCTCTGTTAGCTTCTAGCAGCAATTGTTCCTGTATCAAAATAGTCGTCAGTGAGCATTAGAAGCAACACAAAAGTGAATTCTATTCATCATATTTATACCTACAATTTGCAAATACCTTGTTTTGAAGATCAGAAAGCTGGTCAAGCATAAACTGGGTCTGCAAAAGCAGTTTAGTTTAGTTTTGGATAAACTAACAATGTCAAACAATCTGTGAAAGCAATACACTGATCTCTCCAAAAAATATACTGGAACTTGAGAAATGCTATGAAAGCCTGAACACTTTCTAAAAACAAATTCACTGAAAGAGAGAAATGTACAACCACCTTTTCAGCTATTAATATAAAAACATATAATTATTGGAAAAGAAAGATCTGTAATCATAGTCAGAATAAACTTTAGGTTACAGTTAGAACAAGCCTCTCCCCTTAGCATATGTCTTCTCTACCATTTCTTGCCTATATGACACTTAAACATAATGCTTGCTTCATTAAACCAAAAGGGATCTTCTGGTTTGTGCAGTGTCAGCAAGTTAGGTATTCTAGTGATTGTAAAGCAAATATGCAAGACCACAGATTCATTTACCCTAGTGGACCGAACTTGCTTCAGCGATGACTCTAACTGACGCTCAATCTGCTCAAGCTCCTTGGTGTTCAGAGGTCCCAAGTCCTCCCCAAGAAGGTTCCTGGACCACCAGGGCAAAGGCATTTCATGAATAAAAATTTCCCAAACTTAACAATGAAGTTGCAATAATTTAAATTTGAGAATTGAACGAGAAACTTTTCAAACACGTCAGCTTGTGTATCATTTAGGTTCAGATTTTATAGCAAATTTGAGAAAAAACACTGATCCAAGATGCCTATGATTCTGGTTTCTTACCTCTGAGTTCGTTGCAGGGACTCAAATTTAGCTTTCAATTTCAAGTACTCCCTGTAGCTGCTCTGTTTACAACAACCAAAATCTTAAAAGAAAACAAATTAAATACAAATGCTCATTCTATGGCATCTCAAATGGCAGACTATAACAAAGATGCACATAATGAACTCATGGCCACTATTCCTATATTCCTTAGTCTTCCATATTCTTGGAGACATAATATAACAGTGTAAACTACCTCGAGCTCCTTGGCAGGTTTGTTGACTTCCACCGCTCCATAGCTGCACTTTTGATACCTGTCCAATGTCTTGAGCATGCTGAAACCAGGACAAAAACAAGATAAAATGTATCCAATAACAAGGAATTCAAGTCGGGTGGACCACAAACGTAGAGAACTACATACTAAATGGGTACCAACCATGGTTAATTAACAAACATAAAATAATCAAATAATTTCTCCTTGCTATTTGACTTCATATCATGTTTTAATATTTCAAAGTATTGCAGACATCAGACAAATGCCTTAAGCAATATGTTTACGTTGATTAGGCTTTTAGTTTCCAGAAAATATTTAAATCGAAGAAGATTAAACCATTCAAACTCAAATAATTTGATAGTTTTAGTTGCAAATTATACAGTAAAGCGGTGATACCTGTCTATACAGTACAACAATCTAAGAGATGTACAACTATATAAATATAGTCTAATAATAGATGAGTAAATCTAAAAATATATTAATTAAAATAGTTATATTCAGACTATAAAATAAATGTGTTTTTTTTTTCAATAAATACTTATCTTCCATGAATCAAGGGAAAATCAATCTTCACAAGCATACCATTGACAATGGTTTTCTAACTCATTTCTTTATATTATAAGACAGTTTCAACTTCCGTTATATGATAAACTGAGCCTTCCCAGTAAAGAATTCAGAAATATAAGTTAGTGAGGCAATATACATGAGAAGTTATATACGTAGACATTGATGTTCTGAAATCCAGAGAATAGAGTTTACAGTATGAGTATAAGTTTAAATTGAGAGGAAGACATTCCCTTTTATCCCTTTCCACTATCTCTATCACTCAGATTCGTACATATGGACGCATCAGAGCCCTTCCACGTCAAGCAACCATTTAATTCCTACCGGTCCATGCAGGCAGAACTGCGAAGTGACTGGATCTGTCTTGCCTACCCCATCACATCACCGGGACTGAGTTCCCCAGGGGATGGGCCTGCGGACGTGTCTGGTCCGACCTGTTTCATATCTCCGGGTCGGGGCGCTCCGCATGGACTGGTTTGTTCATGAGAAAGGCCTTATGGATTTTTAGTCAGTATTTTTATCTTAGACCCAGTCTCATCCAGGATAAGAAAAGCCCGGCAGTCATCGGACATAATATTTAAGATAACTTTTAAAATTTATAAAGGCAAACCTAATAAACGTATGTATTAACTATATCCACAAAGAATCTCAGGATGGAAGAGTTCAACAACTGCAAAACCAAGTTTTTGTGGCTAAAGTGTGGATTACTTCATTGTATGGCCAAAAAATTGAGGGTGGATAATTGATGCTGATCATGAAACGAGGAAGAAAAGGTTCTAAGTAACCTTATATCCCTAGCTTATGGATTCAATCTTTGGATATCATGATAAATTCTAAGAATAGATTCCATTTACCTAAAAGCAAATGCATCCAATAGGTTGCCAAAGGAAAAAAAAGAATGTTAAGTAAACTTTCTCTTAAATACTGTAAACCAAAGGGGGGCAAAACAGACATTGCCAATCATAATTTTACGTACTCATGTCATGTGCTTGAACTTGTCTATAAAGAATTGAATTTTAGAAATATAACTTGCAAAGTGAATGAAGATGACCAAGATTTCCTTTTTTAATTATCATATTCAGAAATATAATAAGATAAAGAAATCAATTCTTTTAATTTAAAAAATAATAATTTGAAATCATGAAAAAAAATAATACGGTTGTGTGCAAATTAATTATTTTTTTATATGATTTATTCCAAATGAAGCATTAATAGAAAGAAGGTTATAGATCATGCATGACAAAGACCATACTATGAAATGCAATGAATCATAAAAGAGACCATCTTATGAAAGAGCATTTTTTGTCAAATGAGATAAAATTTAGAGAACTATGTCAAGGGGAAAACTAAAAAAACTAACAGAAATATCAATATTAAATCATAATGTGCTAGCTTAATATACCATAAAAGAAAAATACTCAACCAAGTAATTAGTCATTAGTAAGCCTGTCAAACAAATATTAATCATTCGTAAAGTTTTTCTTAAATTAAAAGAAAGTACTCAAGCAGTTAGTCACAAGAGACGAGGAAATAGATTATGATATGCATGTATTTCATCGTAGACCATGAACTTTGGCTACATTAAAAAACAAACATGTCTAGTTTCGGGAATGTAGGGTCCTTTCAACAAATTAACAAAAGCTTGACCTATGAAAGAAATTAAGCAGACAATATAATTTATTCATACTTCATTGCCTTGCCTATCTTGTTGCACATAACGAAGTATTTTCGAAGTGAGCAAAGAATTTATAAAGGAGAAATTGCTCTAAGATTTAAATCTTTATTACTAAATTGAGCAAACTCACTTGCTAATTGAGCTATCTTGAATTAATTATTTGTAAACGAACCGAGTCGAGTCGAGTTTTGAAGAACTCAAACTTGATTCGTTAAAAACTTTTCTGTTCGAGCTGAATTTGAGCTTTACTCATTTTGAACTCAGCTCGAGCCGAGTATTAAAAAGTTCAAGTTTGACTCGTTTAGCAAACGAGTCGAGATTTTATTGAGTTTAGTCTCGAATAGTTCACGAGTAGTTCAATTTATGTTACATGTATAATGAGTTTTAGTTTAAAATTAATAAATTTAAAACTAAAATAATTTTAGTTAAATAAGTATATTTACAAATTAGCTCATAAACTTATAAAGTGAGCTTTTAAATCTTAGTGACCCAAATATACGCAAATTTAAGTGTGTAACAAAACTATATAGAGCTGAATTTTAGAAAATTTAGGTTTGGCTCATAAAATTATATGTAAAGTTTGAGTTTATTTCTCTTATGATAATAATCTCAACTTACTTAACGAAACTATTCACGAGCCTATTCGTGAGTCTGCTCATGAACTCAGAAACAAGTCGAACTCACGAGACCTAACGAGTCGATTATTATGAAGTTCAACCTTGACTCATTTACCAAACGAGCATAAAAATTAAGCTCGAAGTTGGTTCGTTTAGAAATCGAGTCGAACTCGGTCGAGTTTTTATTGAACCGAATCTCGAGTAGCTCACGAACGATTTGGTTCATTTACACCCTTATCTTCTCTATGCTGCCATTGCCATATGTTTTATGCAAATGCATGTAAAAGGAATGAGATTTTATAAAAACTTTGGAGGAAGGAAATTTGGCAATAAATCCTAAAAGGATGATCAAATATCCAAAATAGGGAGATTACGTCTAAGGAAAATATGCGCTTATATAAGCATAAAAATTTTTAATTATCGATTATGTATAGGGATGAATATATCTTTTAAATATATGGATTAATCATCGATTAATCATACATAATCAATGGTTAGAAAATTTATATTCATAGAATCATTTGTCTTTCTTATTTTAAGAGATTAATTATAAAAGAGGATAAGGTCTATTATTTAATTTTATTAAGTACGTTTTGCTTCATTGAAAGATGTGTTGTACGGATTCCAGCGGCAAGGGAGAACTTCATATACCTATCATGTAACAGATGAAAATAACCATGATGTCTAGCTTTTATACAGTCTGCACCTCCATTTCAGAAGGATGCATGAATTACAAGAAGTTCTGAAGCTAATCTTTTGAACTTCTTTTCTCTATTGTTATATGGCCAAACTTTTTAACAGAAAGCGAGCAGAGATAAGAAAGATTAGAAAAGAAAAGAAATAAAAGCTCGATACCTAGTGGTATGAGGAACACCGGACATAAAAGTTGTTTCTTTCTTTCAACATAAGGAAAAAAAACAAACATAGTAGAAGAGTCGGAAATAAGCAAGGAAAATTTTGAGAATGGAAGTGTAGCTTCTGTCTTTAGATCAAAATTGACAGCTATGCAGTGTTAAATAATCACTACTGCTGAATTTCACATAAATACATAATTGACCAAAAATATTAATTATAGCTCAACGAAAGACCAGCTAAAAATCTCCAAGTAAAAAAAAAAAAAGATTCAATTTTGATTCAGATCTCACAAGAATCAGAAAGCGGATCAATCAAAACCTAAATTGAACATCAAAATGAGCTCATGAAGGTCACTGCAATTGTCAATAAAGTGCAACAGTTATGATCCCAATAAGCCATAAAAAGTAGGAAAAAAAAATAAAAAGCAAAACAAAAATAAAAATTATGAGACAGAAAGAGTTTGATGAATTGAAGCTTGATTTGCAGGATATTAATCAAAGCAAAATCTGAAAGTTCATGAGCATAAATCAAGCAAACAAGCAGATCGCACACATCTTACATACTCGAGCATGCGTGCGTGTGTAGAAAGAAAGACAGAGAGAGAAAGAGAGGAAAGATTCATACTTAGAGATGCTACTGAACTCATAGAGCTTGCCACGGTTAGAGAAGATGATGAGAGCAACCTCAGCATCACAGAGCACAGAGAGTTCATAGGCTTTCTTCAGCAACCCATTCCTCCTCTTTGCAAAAGTAACCTGCCTGTTTATCTTGTTCTCTATCCTCTTCAGCTCCACTCTTCCCCTCCCCATATCCCTATCTAATTATAAACCACAAACCAAATTAGACCTCTCTCTCCTTTATTTCTATATAGATATATAAACAAATGTAACTCTATATTATCCAAAAGATTGTATATTTGTATATGTTTTACTCTTTTCTCTCCTTCTTCTCTTGCTCTTAGAAAACAAGGTGATCTCTCTTTTATGGGTCAGTGCTCAAATGTAACCATAAATGTGAAAAACAAGAGAAAGTTGGAAACTTGGAAGAAACCCTAGAGAAAGGAGAAGATTTTTGTTTTTGGGTTCTCTTCTTTTTCTCTGCTCTTCCCTTTTCTTCAATATTTAACCTCAGGTTTCAATTTAACATCACCATGAGTAAATTGCAGCTAGCTAGGGTTAGTTGTTCTTTCTAGTTTCATGTAACCCTCAGTTTTGTGTTACTGTTCATTTTCAACCATAATGTCCACTCTTTTTCTATGGGCGTGTGTTACACGCCTCTATGTATTCCTTGCGTGGGGATTTCGGCATGTCTCTTCACGCTCTGGAACTGAGAGTGGTGATGAATTGCGATGTTTAGCGAATCAAATTTTGAGCTCTCTTTCCTAGTTGTCTTTAGAAGTGGCAGAACGTCGTCAGCAACCTTAAAATGGACGAACACGTGTCCATTCTACATTGGCTTTACGTCACCATCGACCTAATTTCTTTAACAATTTTTAGCCGACAAATAAAAAATAAAATATTAATTTTATTAAATTGCCCCGACGAGTTTTTTTTTTTAAGGAAAAAAAATAATATATATATATATATACACATAAATAAATTACTTAATTGAGTCACTTCCGTTTTGTTATTGTGATAAAACCTATTATATGTCAATTTTTATATATTATAGTTTATATGCATTTTTGTTGAAATCAATACAGCTCGTTGATCGAATTTTTTCCCAAAAAAAATCTTATGTTCTATCTTATTTTTTCCAATTGTAAATGCTTCAAAATTAAAAGAAATTGAAATATTTACAGTCATTGTATAATCAAGTTAATTAAAGTAATTTTTACAATCAGCATTGAAAATATTAGGCAGCAACAGACTACACATTTTTCTCTTTTTTTTTAAAAAAAAAAACAAATAAATGGACGGTTGAGAAATTAATTAACGCCAAAAAAATTATTGGGAGATGTAATGTTCAGGTTCCTTTTCCAAAATTCACAATCAAAGTAAATTTTGTGTATATATACTAATTAAGAATAGACGAATAAAAATAATTAAAAAATAAAAAATGATTTGTTTAAAAAATTTATAGTATAATTAATAAATTTATTTATTTTTAAAATTTAATATTTTAATTTTTAAAATTTAATTCTATCAAAATCTGTAATTTTTTTATAAAAAATATTGTTAGTAAATAAAAAAAATGACCTAAGCCTCCTTTTATTTTTTTTTTCTTTTTACTCTCAATATATTCTACTTTTATATTCATCATTTCACCGTTAAAAAATACATTAAAAAAAAGTTCCTTCACAGATTAAAATAATAATTGAAATTTCAAACTCAATTAAAATTTAATATTCAAACTTAATAATTTAACAAAAATTTAAATAGATAAAATTTCAATTATCAAAAATTAAAAAATCAAAACCTAACAGAATAATTGCTGCTTCTGTTGCCTATCTACCGTGTTCATCACTGTTTATCATGGACCACTTCTCACATCAAGCAATTTTCTTATTGTTGGCTAATTCATTGCCTGCACCTCATTGTCACTCGTTGTTGCCTTTGATGGTTGATCCATCACCTGTCGCTCCATCGCTCGCATTGCTCTGCATATCGGTCGCATCTCCTGTCGATTTGACGCGAGTTTCTACTTGCCACTGCTCACCGTCGTCCTTTGCTTGCATTTCCCACCAAACAATGTTACTTATCACTCGCATCTCTCATTGCTCACGTCGATCATCATCTCGCACGGCTTAATCGGTTGCTATTGCATGCGGCTTGGTCGATCGCCATCGCACTATTGCTCACCATCTCACACTGTTAGTCGTTGTGATCCTTCACTCCTCCATCTTCTTTGACCAAGCATGAATAATGAACATGAGAATTTGAAAAGAACGGAGATGATTTAGGAATTTGAAAATCGATGAAGAGGATTTAAAAATTTGAAAAGTTAGAAGTAATTTTTATTATTAATAAGAGTATTTTTAGAACTAATTTTTAGTCTCTTTTCTTCTATCAAGATTAAATCATTGACTTAATAAAATTATTGAATGAAAAAATTTTCAATTCTGATGAAATTAAATTTCAAAAACTAAAATGTTGAGTTTTAAAAATAAAAAAATAAATTTATTAATTATACTATAAATTAAAAAATACAAAAATAATTTTCTCTTAAAAGAAATTTTGCAATCATGATTATGTAAAGGACTGTAAAGAAAGACGAATTATTTGATTTGATTAAACAAAATAGAGAGTGAGAAATCACAATCAGAAACAGTATATTGTCAATGGAAGTAGTACTCAAATTATACACATGAGACATATTGAATATGATGGATCCTTGCAAACAGTGCTCAATAATAAAGCTTTAAACTATCAATAATAAAGCATTATCTTCAATTGTTTAAAATAAATATTTTTAAGGATAATTAATTTTAACTTGTGTTTTTATTTTTGTAATTTTGCAGTGCCAAAAAAATATCTAGTCAGAATTATAGATTTTAATAACTTAAAACTGATTTAAATAACTTACTTGCACATGTATGTGTCCATTAATTTAAAAAAAAAAAGAATTTAATTAAGCATTATCACTAATTAAGCATTCTCCTCTAATTACCAAAAAGGTTTTCCGCAGAGGGATCTTAGCTGGAGAGAGTTGCTTTTCACCAAGAATTCCATGCCAAAAATGGATAAAGGTGAAAGTGCCAAAATAGACATGTAGTGATCAACTGAGATTATACCCATTACAAATTCCAAAAGTAAAAGAGGGAAAATTTCAATATAATCCACAATATGGTTATAAAATTGAAGGGTTTTGAAGGCTACATAGGTAATTCCACTTTATGCATAATGTGTATCACCATGTGGCAAATGTACTGTAGCCACTAGATGAAGCAAATGCTTAGGATTGTTTTTGTGTTGGGAAGCCATAAAAAGCACACTTCTAAGGTGAAGGTGAAGAAGTAGTGGTTATGGTATTTTCTTGATATATAAGAGAATGCATATGCATAATGCGTCTGTAAAGGGGTAGTTTGGTCAATTTTCATATTGTGGAGGAAATGAATTCACTACTAAAATAGGAAAGCTATATCATGTAGAAGCATCCTATTGATGAAGAAGTGGTCCTTATCAAAGGGATGGTTGGCTTCCATTCATTTAGTGGGTCAACTATTTCAATACCACCAAATTGGCCTAATCAACAACCCATCCGAAACTGTTCAATGAAAGAAATTGGAGAAAAATTACATTTATTTTTAAATTAAGGAAGTCTTCCACAGCCAACAAGTCTTTGGTTGTACTAGCTCAGAAAATGTTTAGTTGTTTCAATGTTTGGGAATTAAAATATATCAATTTTGACTTTAAAATAATTTTAAACGTTATTTTTAAGTAATACATTTATAATGATACATGCAAAACAAATATGATAATTAAGTAAAAAAATCACTAAATATAAATATTTTGCATTGAAAATTGCAACTTAATCATCTTAGAACTAATGAGAAATATTTTTTTAAATATCTTTCATTTTATTAAAAATATCAAAGTTAATTATTTTAAAAAAAATGAAAAGAAAATAAAATCATACCAAAAATACATGCAGGAGATATTGTTCCCTCCTAGCTTTTTCTGCATTTACATGTTCTACCAAGTGCTAAATAAAAGGAGTTTTCAACTTTACAAAAAGAAAATTGAATGGTCAAATTCAATGGCAAAAGAAAAAAGGGATATCTAGTTCTGCATCATCTCAGAATTAGAAACTAATTTATCCTTTTAATTACTTTTATATATTTTCAACTTTCTGTGCTAATTCAATTTCTTTTTTTTTTAGTGGTACTATTCTTATATGAATTCATTATATTGTAGTATTTTCTCTTTATCTTTTTTCTTTTTTCTCAATAATGAAAAGTTTATTTTTTTATAAAATTAAAACTACAGTTTTATTATTATCCTTAAAATAATGAAAATTGATGCATGCAAAACAGCATAATGAAAATATTTTTAAGTAGTAAATATTTAAATGTTATCATCATCCACCATGACCATAAAAACCAGCAAAAAACGTGTCAACATCACAACTCACCTTCTCATGTACCTGCCCGAAGACCATGTCTTTTATCAGGTCTAACCTTGCAGAACTGACAGGTGTCAATAGAAACAAGTACAGTCGACACATGTCGGTTTTCTACTCGCTCTAATAAACAGTGCCAGGTGATGCCGAAGAGTCAATCGCCGTACACTGAATTACGCCGAAATATCTGAACAGTGATTTAGTAATTGATATGATACGTGTCGAGAGCAGACAACGCGAGCATGGACGTGAGGTGAATGTCTCCGGCCCCGGGCGAGGCTGTTGATGCCTGTCGGACGCGTGCTTAGAAAAGTTACTGTGCAATAATTGGACGCTGTCATTTTACATGTTTACCCTTTGGATTCTGCGTTTTGTGAATACCGTACAGTTATTTGATTGAAAATATTCTGCATCTCTGTAGGCTGTAGCTAATAAAAACAGCGAAGATCACAGGGGAAAGCGAACCTATGGCACTGGCACATGTTAGCCTTGTAATTCATTTAGGCAAGAGAATCCCGTTGGTGAATAGCCTTTACATGGCTCAGATTCAAGCCAAATCTCAGTATTGGAAAACCCAAATCAATCTAAATGTATCGATGAACTAGACTAATATGTCCAAATGCCATTTCAGTTACATTTGAAAAAATATCATGTGCTAGAGACAGAATTTGAAGATTTTTTTTTTAAAGCAAGAATATGTGCTTTGCTTTGGCCTCAGGAAACAAATTGCATTTCAAGAAGATGCCATGCCATACCATCAGGATTGCAGCCTATTACTAGCTACCAACCTCAAACCTCAGAGATTCTATCCATCTCTAGCTACTGCCTGTTCTCTTCTAACACTGTTTAGGTTGCCATGGGATTTTCTAACAAACCCATCTTATCTTATCCCCAACTTTACATCATTCTGATTCTTAGGAGAGAAGCATTCTTTATGCACCAACTTTACATATATTGTTATTCATACCAATAACAATATTTTAATTTTTAATATGAAAAATTAAAATTACAATGTACTACTTATGGAATTACAGTCCAGAGTACAGAAGATACATAGTAACAAGCAAATTAAGCTTGAACACAAGAAGAGAACCTTTTTTTAAGAACAAGATCTACATATAATTAATCAGACGGTAGTTTAGAGCAATCAGGGCAGCAAAAATGACCTCTAGCTTGGCAATTAGTACATTTAAAGGTTTTCACCTTTGATTCTCCACCAAGGGACTGATACAAGTCATCCATCATGTTAAATCTTAACGCTCCACCTTCCTTCACTGATCCAATTCCTTTACATTTTGTACATGCTATCATCCTTAGATCGCCGCATGTCTTGCACATCTCCAGAGAGCTGCGGATTTAAGGAGTTGTACATAAGCAGAGTTGCAAAGAATCATACTTAACTCTTAAAATTTGCATTACCATTGCACAAGTATTCTTCATTTTCTACATTTGTTCTCATCTACCTGCAGCATCTAATTGACTGACACAGTGAAAATTTCGTGAACCTCTGCCTTTAGACTTTAGGTTTTCTTGCGCTTGTATAGCTGTGTGTTTGCAGACGTCTATAAATATGTGCAACAGAATAAAAATAAAACCAGAACAAGTAGATAGGTTATGCGAAACTTTAACCCCTTCAGCTTATGCCAATACTAATATGCTATCTAATTTCATCAAATTCAATTCTGCCTCTGAATTATTAACCAGTGCCACATCTCCTGCCCAAAATTGAGATGAAGTTAGCTTCTGAATTTGCTAACTAGAGCAATTTAGTTGACCTCCTTGACATTGCCTCGCTTATAATTTCAATTCCACAACAGTTCAAATTGTTTACAACATTTAGATTTGAAGTATATGATTGAATGAAACAGAACAGAAGTTTCTGCTTTTCACAAGTCACCCACAAGATGCATCATCTTTATTCACTCAACAATGTGATATGCTAGTACAACTGAAGTTGTTAAACCTGAAAAGATGGATAATGGTGCTGATTTGAACAGCTCATAACTAGATTAATGATGATTTAGATGGTAGTATTAGTAGTTTGCACTAGCTGTTAGTTTGTTAGTCTGTTAGACAGGAAACTACTCTGATTGGTTATAAAGTAACAGCTCAGTTGTAGCAATTATTTTTCTTCAACTGTATATAAGCTCTTTGTCAAATAAGAGATTCATTTCATCTTATTCATCTGATTTCTGTCATTCCTTTATGCTGTTTGTTCAAAGACTTGTTAGAACTTCATTTCAACACAAATTCTCTTTGACAAAACAACTAAAACATGGCTACAATTAAAACCTCTAGAACCCTGTGCATTTATCAATTTACAGTGGACAACGGCAGTATGGGGAAAGAGCAGTGTAGAATTATACTCCATAATGGTAGTTAAAGAATCACTTAGCACTCCATAATGATAATTAAAGGATCACTTATCTTTCGCTTTCTCTATCTGACTCAATGATTTCAATCTTAAATTCACAGTCAATTTTCCTTGCAAAGATGTGTGATACCTTCAGTTGCTCAAATATCTAAATAATATGGCAAATTTATCTAATACTATATCGAGTTTTTGTTTTTGGACAATCTTTTCTACATCTATGCGTCACTATTTATACTAATTTGTTACAAGAACTACCAATCACATCAGCTCCTATACAGTCTTTGACTTCTCCTAACCTCTTACAACTCATCACCAATTCTCACTCCAAAATTACAATCAGACAGCTCTACTTGGCCTATACTTAACCTGCCGGTATTTTTTCTCTTGTATGTGACAATAGTCTACAACTGGGAAATCATTACATTTGCAATTGACACTAATCACTAACCCTTCTGAACAGTTCAATGCATAATTTAGTATGATAATAGATAAGCCAAATTCATGCAACTTCTAAGCATCTCCAATCATTGCTATATCAGATAAAGATCGAACTGAAGTTTAAAAAAAAAAAAAAAAAAAAGAGACAAGAAAATGGGAACAACTAAATGCAATCATAAAATTAGAGTGTGCAGTACCCAAAAACAAAGGAAATCCATACTAAATTATCCATTTGATTTCTTTTATCAGAACCAATTATAACATTTAGCAGCCCACATCCTAAAAACTGAGAACAATCCATCCTTAAATATCCAATTGCTTTCATAACTTTCACAAATTGCACAAAGCACAAGCATTTTCATTCACATGGTTAACTTGCAATGAATTTGAAAGCAACCACTATAAAAACAACAATCCAAAAAAAGACCCAGAATCATGGGGACCCTTGTGAACACCATCAACGGGCAACAGAACTTCTAAGTCATATCAGTATAATATGAAACGAAGATAATAACCCAGAAACAGAAGCAAAGTATAACATAGTTTCTTTTATACCTTCTCTGTGAATTAGAGATGAAAGAGTCGATTTTCGGCGCAGCAATGGTGCAACATAGGAGTAAGGTTCCCACCCCAAGTCCTGCCACTTCACTTGCTGTAATATTATTCATCTCCTCCTCAATTGGGTTGCGCAAGTACGTGTTTCAACAATATCGCACTCTTATATTTGTGCAGGATAGCGTTATCCAGTTTTATAACAGTTCAGTTGGTTTGGGCGTCGCGCGACTGCTAATAGCGCCGCGAAAATCGCAACCTTGCAGGCTCCAGACCTGCATGGGCCAAATCACCTTCTTCTAAAATTCATGATTGGACTTGTTTTAAAACAAATTGGCCCATGGTATTCTGTATATTGCTTAAATCATGTGAAATCTGCTTACTGCAAATATCACTAAACCCTGTTGGTTTTCTATCTTTGGGACCAAAACATAAAAAAAAAAAAAAAAAAAAACTAAAACCCTGTTGGTTTCAGTTGAAATTTAATGGATTCTGAATCAGTTTTGCACTTCCCAATTGGCACAAGAATTATGGCCACTTTTTTTTTTTGAAATATTATGGACACAATATTTTTATATTTATTATTTTTAGATAAATATATTTTTATGTTTTGAATCATAATGCACAAGGTTTATACAAAATTTGTTCCATAATAAGATCATTTCTAGAAGATGATAAACTTGCATTTTAGTAAGGATCGATATCTTATTCAAATTCCATAGATGCATAGTGGGAGAACAACCTCATTCTACCACTGAAATGGCCTAAGACAGAACATGTGTGGAAGAATAACTCACTAGTCGCTACTAATTAAAATGTATCAAATACAAACAGCAACTCGCATAGTTAGAGAGTTCATGGCAAAATTAGCCAGCTAACCTTGGGGACAAAAACCCCATAACAAGATTCAAAGATACTCTCATTATTATCTGCTGACACAAATTAATAATGTTCCAAAACCATTAATTCTTAGAAAATGTATCCTCCAGCGCTAGAATAGGTATTGTCTGAACCCCCTGCAAAAGAAAAAGCTGTTGCTTGATTTTGCTTGGCAATCTTGCTGCAGTTACTAGCATGATCAACCTGATCATCTAGGTTCCAGAGGCCACCCCAGAGTACTCCATCTTCCACCATAAAATCTGCCCATGATGGAATATCTTGATACATCACAGGCAAGCATTGACTTTCCAGATCGGGACCCATGAAAGCCATCTCTTGTTTTTCTTGTGCCTCATGGATTTTTCCTTCACTTGTAAAGTTGATCGCTTTCATTTTATCGTCACCCAGCTGCTGCTGCTGCTGCTGCTCTTGTTGTTGCTGTAGCTGCAACTTTTTGTTGAGAACTTGAGCTTTTCGCTTTTCTTGTTTATGACTAGAGGATTTTTCTCTTTTCTTGAAATGGGTTCTCCAGTAGTTCTTTATCTCATTATCTGTTCTCCCTGGCAAGTATCTAGCAATAGTCGACCACCTGTGCATATATATTAATATATCTAATTTAATATGAAAATTTGAACTTTAACAAGGATGGGAATGAATATACAAGAAAAGCAAGAGAGAGTTGCATTACTTGTTGCCCCAGAGAGCATGCAGTTCAATTATGATGCCTTCCTCTTGAGGTGTTATTTGGCCTCTCTTAAGGCCAGGCCTCAGGTAGTTCACCCACCTCAGCCTACAGCTCTTGCCACTCCTATTCAAACCTGCTCACACCCAGTAGCAGTTAAAACATAGGGAGATGGCCAAAAAAAAAAAAAATCAATCCTTGTCAAACAAGTAAACAGACAGTAGGAATATCTTCTTTTTTTTTTCTGATGAAAATATAATGCTCTCTCTCTCATTACCTGAACCCCTAGCCACAGAAGTCCATCTTCCTTCTCCATGCAATTTGACATATTCACTAAGCAACTTGTCCTCTTCAGGAGTCCAAGGACCTTTCCTCCATCCTTGTTGAACAACTCCCCAATCCATCATGGCTACAATATGATTCTTTCACTTTGACTCTTCCCTATAATATGTTGTCCCCAAATTCTATGACACAAAAATGCACCTAGCCTTCGCTTATATATGTGTGGGTACCATCTCCTTATCAATCTTTTTCACTAACTAAAGTGATATGCATGATCTCATTAGCACTAACTCTTCTAATCTAATTCCTGCTTTAACTTCCTTGTTAACATGAAATTGAAATCATTTCTCCTCCTTCCCAAATCCCATTATCCTAGCTATGACTTGAGTCCAAGTGTTCAGACAAGCTGCTTACAAGCGCAATATCTCCAACCCAATCATCATCCGACATCTGCGTGTTTTAAATCTTCGATACCGTACATTGCATGTCTCTAACTTCCTGTGCAGCATTCCAATATCACAGATTCCACAGCATAAACCAAGCACAGATATTTTTATATATAAAATATTCTTGATTCAGCCGAAAAAGCTAGTGGGCAGTTGAATGTTCCCTCGAAAAAGGCTTCTGCTTCAATGGAATCATAACATCTGTTCAGACAAAAGATTCTTAAATGCATGCTTTAGATATTAATTAATATTGATTTAAGAGTATTTTATGAGCATGATGAAGGTTCTAGTATGCCAATTAAGGTAATGCGGCCTTCGAGTAAGTGACAAAGACAGGGTGGGATGAGTCACTATGTGTCCATGTGGCCGTTGGGATCACTATAAGTAGCATTATTGGAATTTTAGGGCATAGTTTAATTGGATATAATCTACTTTTTAATGGTTGAAATGTCTATTTATAGATAATGAGGGAGAGAGTTCAAGATCTTGTGCTAACGTTCAAAGGATCATATTTGTAGTAAGAAATTAATTAAATGATTGATTTGATAGTTCAAAAAAGAAATGTTATGGTGTCAAGTCTTGTTAATATGCGTTATAGAGATCGACTTCAAATTCGACTATAAATCCAACGATCTGTTTTCTCCGGTGTTTCAATCCATTTATATATATATTATTTATAACGCTCAGTATTTTACTAAAATTTACTCTCTTATTTTAAAAAATTACTATTAATTAATATAATTTTACTTATAATAAAAAATATTATTCACAAAGCGGTGATTTTTTATGTGTTGTTAAAAAAGATATGACTCAATAATTTTAGAAAAAAGATATGACTCAATAATCTTAAATTAAAATTTTAGTAGACCGGAATCCATCAATAAATGTCTTAATGATTTAATGATAATTTTATTATCGTTGATCAACCTTATTATTAGTGATGAATTTTAATATCTATAGCTAAAAACACTTTTTTTTGTGATTTTTTTATATAAAAATACTAGTTTTAGATTATAATAAAATTTAATTAAATAGAATTTAAAAGAGAAAATAATTTTTTCAATCAATAAAACATAAATATAATTACTTAATTAGCAAATCTATTCAATACATATTATAATTATGAATATATAAAATTATGATTTTTTTTTTAAATTCTAATGATAACAAAACAAATCTTGAATGGAAGATATACTGGAATATGTGTGAAACCATTAAATTTGTGAATGAATTTGTTAATCAATGACCAAAATACCTAATTTTCTTTGACTCAAATTTCAACCCTACAAGTGTGTTTAGATTATTGGCAGATGGAGGGAAGACTCGTAGAAAACCTTCAAAGAGATAGATTTGTATTTTACAATTTTTTTTTTTAGTGATGAAATCATAGATTTCTACTCCACAGGAGATGGAAAAGTGAAATGCCTATTTTACATTCATAATTAAAATAATGTAATTAAAATCAGGTGTAAAGCAGAGGATACTGTTTTTAGCAAGGGAAGATATTTACAAATTTTTTAATGTTAGAAAAGTTGATGAATGTGAAAAAGGTGAGAATGAATTGAGAAAGTTGCCAAATCCAACATGATTTGTACCTATATTTGTTTATTGGAAATTTTGGACTTACATTTGCTAAAGATAAGCTTTACAAACTTTCATATTCATGGGGATACTTGATGTGTTGGCATTTTATAGGTCTGATTATGTAGCTTAATTATTTCATAATTACTATCTACTCCTTCTGAATCAACAAGAATTTTGTTAAGAGTTACAACTTTCACCTAATTCAATAGATTTTGGATTAGGTATAGTTTTAATCATGTGATGTATATCCTCTGTTTTAAAAAAAAAAACAATTCCCCGTAGATGGGCCTCAACGGCCCTCATCGACTTCTTGGATCCATTCTGAAAAATTGTGTTGACTTCAATCTCGCTTACACGGATATGAGCGCTTCCTTGTTTATGTTAATTTATGGAATTTAGAAAAATAAAAAAACTTTTGAATTTATCTTAAAAA
The DNA here is from genome assembly GCF_001659605.2 of Manihot esculenta. Taxonomy (NCBI): domain Eukaryota; kingdom Viridiplantae; phylum Streptophyta; class Magnoliopsida; order Malpighiales; family Euphorbiaceae; genus Manihot; species Manihot esculenta. Next base: position 4,585,969 of record NC_035162.2, on the reverse strand, counting down.
CGGAAAACAATGCATTCCTTTAAACATTATCACATTATCTGATGAGTGCTGGATTTTACCATTCCGTAACAAGGCCAGATTCATAACGCAATTCCCCATTTTAAGGTCTCTAAGTCTTTTTAATGGGTCGGTCCAGTCTGTTCGGCCCTAAGATCAGACTTCCCCTGGGCTTCAGTTCTAATCTCATCTCCCAGCCCAGTCCGGAGGAGAGGAAGTAGTCAGCTCATCCGCCTAGTGAGTCCATCCCCGTTACACATCACTGACAGATAAAAAAAAATAATAAAAGGGAGAAATATTTTCATCTCAAACTAAGTTTACTCAACCATTATAAAACCCTATTTTCTGGATCTCAGATCATCATTATCTACTATAAAATTACGTAAGCGTTTTCTTTATATATATTTTATGAATTTTTAAAAATATTAAATTATTAAAATGTGAAAACTTAATTAAGTGTTTTTTGAGACATGTACTGATAATTGCATTTTGAATTTGCCCAATTCATCGCAAACTTTTAATTTTTTATTTTGATATAATTTTAATTAATTTTTAAAAATGTGGACTGGCATGGTAGAGTGAGGGAACTATGTCTTCCTAGTCACATTGGCAAGTATAATTTTTATTTAAATTGAATTACATAAATTTAAATTCTAAAATATGGAGAGTTTAATGATATTTATGCAATTTGTCATGTAAATTCGATTTTAAAAAGTGTAAGATAAATCTTCTCAATCTTGTGTCTTAAACAATTGAGAAGAGTTGTTGTTATATATCAGGACTTATCGTTAATTTGGACGCCTAAATTACTTTGGTTTGTCCACCGTGACAAAATTTGCTTATCTTTAGCCCTTAGCTCTATTGCATTAGAGAAAGATGACCAAAAGTTAGCAAGCTGAAACTTTAGATAACAACAAAAGTGAAATCTCTAAGTTATATTATAAGATTAATTTTTATATTTTTAAAATTAAACACTTAAATTTTACAATTTTCATTCCGTTCAATTACACACCTCTTTCATCTATTTTTTTATTAATTTAAAAATAAATAAATAATTAAATTTATAAAAATTATTATTTTTTCCATAATACCTTTACTATACCGTACAACACATATAAAAAAATTTTATATTTAAAAATTCAAATCCTTCTTCCTTTCTCAAATTTGCTATAATTTTTAATTTTATTTATTTTAAAATTCAAGTAATTTTAAATATTTAAATTCTTCTATTTTTATACTTTAAAACACATCTGTTTCTAAAAATAAAATTTGCATTTTCTTAGATTTCTTATCATTTTCAAATTTTTTGCTATAAAATTAAATTAATCATATAACAATTAACTCCTTTATATTTTATACACTAAAACACGTCTCTATAAAAAATAATTTAGAATTTTTTGATTTACTGCCATTTTTTAATTTTTTGAATATAAAATTTAACTAATTATAAATATTTAATTCCTTTATATTTTATATATTAAAACACATCAGTCTCTTATTAATAAAATATGCAGTTTTCTCAAATTTTTTAGTATTTTTAATTTTTCATATATTTCACGGTCACAACACATTAGTGTAATTTAAGAATAATTTGTAGGGTATAGTAAAAATATTATAAAAAGAAAAATATATTTTATTAGATTTAACCAACCATTTATTTTTAATCAGATAAAAATATTGTACATTTGAACGGAATCAAATAGAGAAATTTAAGTGTTAAGCTTTAAAAATACAAATATGTTAATTATAGTATAATTTAAGGGTAAAGATTAATTTAGTCTAATAACAATAATAATGTGGGACCAATTTACCGGCACCCCACCATCTCCCATGATGACTAGCCCTTAACTTGGCTCGTAATGGCTACTCTTGTTTTTAGCCATGGCTACTTTCAATCCATCTCTATGAAAGGAGACAATGAGATATGTTGTGGTAGGCGGCATTTGTGTCTGAATAACTTATACATATGTACAGGTATGTCTTAGGCTGATTGGGATGCAACTCAAACTCATTCATATTCTAGTCTTCTCCTTTTGCATTTTTCGAAAATACCAATTGGTTAAAAAAAGATTCTCTTGATTCCATAACCACACCATCATCACTATAGCTTGTTTTTTAGAATAAATTTACACATATGATCTTACACGTCCATTTTCCCATGTGCTGGGTTTTCTATCATTGGCAGGCTTGTCTACTTCGTTGTGTACGTGGGAAGCATAACCTATAATAGCCTAGTTTACATAATACTTCTAAACTTGTAATGGACAAGAAGGCAAATTTTATTAAGTTAATGCAATTTTTTTGGAATTAATTTTACGCAATTGAGAGATAGGACCCTTAATTAATTTAATAACATTATTGCTTGGTTATACTGAAAACCATAAAAATTTTAAATTTTAATATATGATTTTATGGAAAATAATTAAAGGCGACAATTATTCTTCTCCCCTTGACATTATCTTTTCCAAACTTTTAAATTTTTACTTAAAAAATTAAGACAAAAGTCAGATCTACAGGAAATAAATGAAAGAGTTGAAAATTTGTAAATGGTTGATGTAATTATTTAGCTAGAAGATTGTATTAGTTCATTAATTTAATACAAATTCATAAAAGACAAATCAAGAAGGTCAGAATTTCAGTCCATCCAATGGTACAGACAAAAGCAAGAGAACAACTCCATTAGTTAACCCATTTCGGGTGACGAGCACTTCATCAATTTTTGTACTCTTTCATTTGGATTGCTAGCTTACTTCCAATGGCATACATCTGGCTTCACTGTTACCTGCTCTCCTTCCAAGATTGATTCCCCTATAAGTCTCAAAGCATCGCCAAAAAATCAAACTAAAAACAAGGAGCTCAAGTCTCTCCAAACATAGCAATAATAAGCCTAGATGAGTTCCTTGAAACCTTCGTTGAAGCCAGACGTGAGCTTATCTCTTGCATTATCACCTTCCCCTTCTCATCATCACCATGAAAACCTACAGCCTGAAGAAAGAGGTATACGTCTCATTCAACTCCTCCTAAAATGTGCCAACCATGCTTCATCCGGCAACCTCCATCGGGCTGACGCATGCCTCTCAGAGATATCAGAACTCTCATCTATATTTGGCGATTCCATGCAGCGTCTAGCTGCCCGATTCGCCTCTGCCTTAGCCATCCGTCTTGTTAAACGCTGGCCAGGGCTATACAAGGCCTTGAATAATCAACAGCAGCACAAGATAGACGTAGACCAAGCCAAGCCTCTCTTTGCAAGAGCATTTCCTTACCTTGGTTTTGCGTACATGGTTTTAACTCGAACTTTAGTTCAAGCCATGACATACGAGCGTGTAATTCACATCGTGGATTTGAACTCCGGTGATCCAAAATTGTGGGTTCCTCTTCTCCATAGCTTAGCTCACTTACCAGATGGGCCTCCACATTTGAAGATCACTTGTCTAAATAGAGACAAAGCTATTCTAGACAAGTTGGGTCAAAGCCTCGTAAAAGAAGCTGAAACCTTAGACATGCCCTTTCAATTTAATCCTCTGAGCATAGGGTTAAAAGAACTAACAGTCGACATGCTAAAGGTAAGATCAGGAGAGGCATTAGCTTTCTTTTCAATATTAAATCTTCACGTTTTATTAGCAGAAGATGATCAAGTAGATGTACATTTTGGAGGTAGAAAATCTAATAGTGTTAAAAATTGTAAGCCAATGGGTGATTTTTTGACAACGATTAGGTCAATGTCACCCAAGCTATTATTTTTGGTAGAACAAGAAGCAGATCTTAATTTAAATCGATTAGTTGACAGATTTGTTGAGGGATTGCACTATTACAGTGCAGTGTTTGATTCAATTGATGCCACTTCAGGAAATCTGGGGGGTGAAGGAAGGATGATTTTAGAGGAAATGTTTGGGAGAGAGATTGAAAATATTGTAGCATGTGAAGGATTAGAAAGATTTGAAAGACATGAAAGGTATGGAAGGTGGGCAATCAGATTTGGACAAGGAGGGTTTAAGCCTGTGAGGTTGTGGTTCAATTTTAATGATCATGTCAAACAAATGGTTGATGGCTTTGGTAAGGGTTACAAGATCGTTAGTGAGAAAACGAGTTTGATGATTTGTTGGCATGAACGTCCTCTTTATGCTGTGAGTGCATGGACATGTTAATTGATTTGTATATATATTTTGAATTTTTTTTTTTAAAAAAATTACTAGTGGAAATTATGATTTGTGAAATGTAAATGTGGGTCCAAAGAAATTGACAGATTTTCTTGTGTATATGTCTAGTCGATTTGCTAAAAATTTCTACAGAAGATATACCAAAACAGTAATTTTCTATAAATAATACCATGAAAGAGAAAGTCTTTGGTCAGAACAGAAATAATTGGATAAGCAATAGAATAATTTCAGCTAGGCTCTAGTTGGAGAGTCCCAGATCAGCCCAACCAGAGAAGGCCCATGATCAGAGACCCGACAGCTACCCGGGAAGTTTCAAACCCACCCAATGAGAACACAACCCTCCAGCTTACTTTAGCAATAATGTAGAACGAAATTCTAACGTAAGCTGGGGTGAGAAATTAGGGTTTAAGGGAAGTTGCAAATTTGAAGAAAATTTTGGACACCCATATCAGCTCCACGAACTGACGGTTACACGAACGCTGAAAACCGCAATAAAAAAAAAAAATCTCTTCAACTGTTACCCGGGCCTATCATTGCTGAAGTATTTATCTTTAATCTCCAGGAAGTAGAAACCTGAAGACAAGCATAAGAGAGAAGTTGCTGAAGAAGCAGCAAAGACCCACAAATTAATCTGTTATTAGTGCATGAAAACAGAGAAAATTAATTATGGATCTCGATGACTACACCATTATCAAGGAAGGAGAGGCTGAGATTCTCATGCACAATAAGAACAAAGTGTTTTTCAACAAAGCCCAGGTTTCAAAATCTTTTTTCCCTTCAATATTCTTTTGATGGTTAATAGAGAATGCGAATATGTGTTTTGTTTTGTTTATTCTGTGATTGAGCTTGGTCTTGAGTCCAATTATATTACATTATGTTGCAATGTGAATGTGTACTCGATACTTCATCGCAATAGTGGAGAACAGAGCCCCCTCTGCGCTCGGTATGAAAGGAGTATAATTGTGCTACATTGATGGGCTCACCATTTTCGCCCTCCTTTTACTTCTCTATTTTAAATTGTTTTATATGGTCCAGAAAGAAGTAACTTGTAAATTCAACATGTCAGCATCTTCTTTTGCCAACTACTAGAAGGCAGGCATGTATTTTGTATCTCTGGTTTTCTGATTGAAGTAATAAGCTCGTTGAATTATGGTAGAGAACAAACAAGAATGTAATTAACATTTTTTTTTGAAAGAAAGAACAAAACATGGTATTGTTAAACTATAACAGTGAAAACCATATTATGTTCCTCTTCCTAAGGAGTAAGGTTATAAGGAAGCTGTCATATTCTAAACTGTCTCTTCTCCTCTTACTGACCCTTCCAGCCATAATTACCAAGATCAGGAGTCAAAATCTCAAATTTTTATTATGTTGGGATGATAATTCCATTTATAGGAATTGTTACTTAAGAAATTCAAGATGCAGAATGGAACTTTTCCTTGCTTCACTTACATAGACTTCTGAAATCAATTTACTGCAGAAAACATCTCTAGTTGAGTATCCATCTCTGTTACAAAGTATATTGTGTGTTTTACTGTGTCTTTTTATTGACTAATTTACCAATACTACATCCCTTTCACGGCAGTGTATTCTTTTAAATTCTCCATACATGTGTGCAGAAACTATATTCCTGGACGCTTTTTGATATGCATACATGCTAGGATTATGGTTTGCTTGTGTTTTAGAAGCACTGAAATTTGAGCTTCGAAATGCTCAGGTTCACAACAGAGACTTATCCATTGCTGTCCTAAGGACATTTGTATCTAAACGCAAAGAGGAACATGAAGCAAGGTTGTCCAGAAGAACAAAATCAGTACAAAAGTTATCTGAGAAAGATGCTTCTGGATCTGGCATAGAAGCATCTGATAGGCCTGCTGTGGATAATGAAAAATCAAATGGAGAATGTGAAGACAAGGTATCTGACAAAGATTCTTTAGGATCTTTAGCTGTAGAGGTATCTAATGAGCATGCTGTGGATGGTGAAATATTGAATGGAGAATGTGAAGTGCCAGAAGAGATAAAAAAAGACAAACCTTGTAGCATATCAAAAGAAGCAATGAAGACCACAGAGCGAAAAGTTCAAAGGGAGCTGGAGCCTCCAAGAGTTCTTGAGGTTTTATTATGAATCTCGTGTTTTCCATTAATTCCTGTTTGCTAGTGTTTTGGAGTTTGTTTTTATATATTTTGTATTGCTATTGAATCACCTTCTAGTATTATCCTTCTGGATATCTAGGCACTTTCAGCTTCTGGGTTAAGAGCTCTAAGATATGCTCGTGAGGTTGAAGGGATTGGTCAAGTAGTTGCCTTGGACAATGATAAAGGTAAATTCTCGTAACCAAACTTTTCATGAAGACTTTGTTCTGATCCTTGATTCCTGAAAGACATATTCAGCATAGGCTCAGGAATCATATATGAAGCCTATTTAGTGTTCTTCATGTTTTGTTTCATTTCTGGTACCAATTAAATTATACATCGGAAAAGTTATACTGTGAAAATTTATACTGTTAATTTCCTTCTGCAGCATCAGTTGAAGCTTGCGGAAGAAATATAAAGTTCAATGGTTCAGTAGCAATTTCGAAGGTGGAATCACATCTTGCAGATGCTCGTGTGTATATGCTCACCCACCCAAAAGAATTTGATATGGTATGCACATTTAACTTGATAGTTAATTTAGTTTCCTCATAATGTGCAAGTACAGTGGATCTACTTATTTTGTTCATGTCCATGTGTTCTTTTGCCATGCTCATGCTATTTATTTATCCACATTTTTTCAGGTTGATCTTGATCCCTATGGATCACCTTCAATATTTTTGGACTCAGCAGTTCAGTCTGTTGCTGATGGTGGCTTGTTGATGTGTACAGCAACTGACATGGCAGTGCTTTGTGGAGGTAATGGCGAGGTTTGCTATTCCAAGTAAGATTTGCTGTCTTTATTTTTCATTTTAGTTGTGCCTTGAGATTTGTCATTCAGGCTTACTTTCTAACAAGTCCTTGTGGAATTTAGGTATGGCTCTTATCCATTGAGAGGGAAATATTGCCATGAAATGGCTTTGAGGATCCTTCTTGCCTGCATTGAGGTACTTTCATGTCTTTGAAAATAAGCTAACATTTTGACAATGCTTTATTGAGTATCCTTCTTGCCTGCATTGAAGTACTTTCATTACTTCTCCTAGGTATATGCTCTTCAATGTTTCATGTTTTCTTTTTTGTTGGTGAAATTGTGACCAATTCGAAGACATACTGGAGGATGTATCACAAATTCTTCAATTCATTTCATGATTCTAATGCTTCCTTTTAAATAATGGCAAACCATCCTCCTTCAGACTACTGTATTTTGCAGAATTCTATGATCCTTAAAGCCCACGCAACTCGGCTGATGTTTCTGCTGTTTTGATATATCATTTTTGTTTGCATTTAACTCTTTATAATTGCATCTTTAAGGTTTCATATGGGTATTGGATAGGTCTTGCCTGACCTTTCTATGTGCTGCTTGTATTGTGACATGTGTTTGCCATTATTTGCTTTTTGCACTGTGTTGAAAATATAATTCATAATCCATCATGTGGTCCTTGCTTGCATTTGAGGTTTTGACCCTTGACGTAAATAATATTTCTTTTATTTTAGAAATTTTCTTTGTTGGACTAATTATATTTTTCCTTTGTTTCTTTTTCCTCCCTTCTTTTTACTGCAGAGCCATGCAAATCGCTACAAGCGTTACATTGTTCCTGTGCTATCTGTCCGAATGGACTTCTATATTCGAGTTTTTGTTCGTGTATACTCGTATGTAGCATTGTTGTTTCAATTTTTCGATATTTTACCCTTAAAAAATATACACTCAAATGTCATGTTGACTGAAAGTTTAAATTGTTGTTTGCAGTTCTGCAAGTGCAATGAAAAACACTCCTCTTAAGCTATCCTATGTTTATCAATGCATTGGTTGTGATTCTTTTCATCTTCAGCCTATTGGAAGGACCATTTCCAAGGTGTGTGTCAGTGTCACATTTTTATTTGCTACTTCTGGTAGTTGATTTTTATTGTTGTGTTCATTACTTAGGAAAACACATCTAATTTTCGTAAACTAGATAAGGAGTATCTGATCACTTTCATCTCTATTTTTTTCTGACTTGCAAAGAATCTTTGTTCTCTTTTCTCTCCTTTTATTTCACATTTGGAAGGATATTTTAGAAATAGAAGTCCATAAAATATGATGTTATTTAATTCAAATTGCTTCTTAAAACTTGTGCAAAATGGAACCAAGATGAAAAGCATGGAGTGGATTGAGCAACCTGTGCCCATGGGATGGGTCGTAAACATTTTTGGTCTTTTTGAACTTTAAATATTTTGACATGATATAACATCTGGTTTTTATTTTTCAGAACAACAGTGTGAGATATATGCCTGGATTTGGTCCTGCAGTTGCTCAAGAGTGCAGTGACTGTGGGAAAAAATTTAGCATGGGCGGACCAATATGGTTTGCTCCCATCCATGATCAGGAATGGGTAACTTCCATACTAGAAGGTGTAAAATCTATGAAGGACCGATATCCTGCTTATGATCACATCTCTGCTGTATTAACGACAATATCTGAGGTTTGTTCTCTTAATTTGTTCACATTTTTCTGTGTCAATATAAGTATCCCCCTGTGTTGTGCTTATGCAAAACAAAACTTTATAAGAAGATTCCTTCACATTGATTTTGCTGAAGTGGAGAGGAAGATGAAGGGTTTAATTGTTGTCAAAATGGATGTTCTTATTCCTTTGGTGTACTGTTTGCAGGAATTGCCTGATGTTCCTCTCTTTTTGAGTCTCCACAACCTATGTGCAACACTAAAGTGCACTTCCCCTCAGGCAGTAATCTTCCGCTCTGCTGTGATCAATGCAGGATATCGTATCTCTGGAACGCATGTAAATCCACTGGGGTTAAAATCAGATGCTCCTATGGATGTCATTTGGGATATAATGAGATGCTGGGTAAGCGCTCATTTCTTAGGTCCGCCTTCATGGTGCAACTGTGTAGAGTTAAGAAGTTCACAATTTAATTGAGCTATATGCTTTCATCGTTTTTCCTGCTGTTAAAATATTGTGAATCATGGATCATGGTCTTTTACGCAGGTCAAAATTCATCCTGTGAAAGCGCAAGCTCCTGATCAACCGGGAAGTGTGATACTTGCCAAAGAACCAGTTCTTCAGGTACGTTTTACTTCTGCAATTGCAGATGCAGACCAAACCCACAGAAGGGCAACCAGATTAGGCCAATATGTTGGAGCCTGAATTCTATAGCTATTTATTTTTGGCAGGCAAATTTTGCTCGTGCTGTCGCATCTCTTAGCAAGGCACAAGCCAAGAAGGTTGCTCGCTTCCTTCCAAATCCCGAAAGGCATTGGGGGCCAAAAGTCAGGGCGGGCCGTCAAATTACTAGCAAACACGTCTCTCTTTTGGGTCCAGAGGCAGTGAATGGACATCTTAACCATGAAAATGGGGAAGAGACTGAAGCCAAGCGTCAAAAGACGGAGGAAACGGAGGCTTCTATGTGAATTTCAAGAGAATGTAGCTTAAGTTGTTTTATAGTACTAAACCTGAGCTGGTGAGTCTCCCATGGTCAGAATATGTTTTCTACTGATAGAAGGCATCCCGTAATTCCCGCAAGTAATGAAATTTCAAAATGCCATTGAAGTTGACACCTCTTGCTGAACTAGCCCCAATGTTGCGCCAATTAACGTCATTATTTATTTACTTGCTATTTTTGTTGTGGCAATTTTCCTTCTTTTGCTACCCTTGTGAAATAATAAGTGAAATTCAAGAAATTTGTATTATTGATTTAGTCTTTTTTTTTTTTTCATTTAACTTGAAACCTTTATATTAACGTTTTTTTTTTCTTTCTAACAAACCATGTGAGACTTTATAAAATAAAATAAATGATTAGTAGATAATTTTGTAAATGAAAAATCTTAAATTTATGAAGAAATTTGTATTGATATGGTAGATAAAAGAATAAAAAGACAAAATTAAATCATTTATTTTTTAAACAATTCTAAAAATGAAAAATAATATACTTTAGTTTGAAGGTGTATTTTGATTTTTTATCATATAATTCTAAAAATGAATCAGGATTTGAATTGAACCTACGACAAGCAAATTTTCTTTTACTTGTATAAATTCCATTTTCATGGACAGCGAATCAAAGCATAAATAAATGTATTAAAATTTTCTACCATTTAAAAATTCGTTCCCTAGTACATTACAAAAGCTTTTTTTTTTTTCCCTTTTAGTTTTTTACTTTTTATTAAAGGGTATTACTATTCATAATTTTTCAATCCGACGGAGTACTTTTCGCTCCATGACTAGAAAAAAAGACGAGGATAAAGAACTACGATTCCCAAAATGCTATGAAGATGCTTTTTATTTGCTGAAAAACTCATCCATTAAGTTAAATGGTGAGAAAAAATAAATACATGTCCTGATCCTGAAATCCATGCATTTGACCACTGGTCTGGAATAAAAGATCCAAACCACTAAGTATTTCACTTTCCTTTCTTATGCTATTGGTATTTCAATTAATCATTTCCAAAATTTTCAATTATGCTTTTCCATTGGCTACTTTAGCAGAAGCTCCAGATGGGTTAAGCTCATCCCACGCTTGAATCCATGTGACCATAGCATCTGCGAGTTTCTCAAAGTAAGGATCAACCTTGCTAAGCTTTTCCTTAACCTGCTTCGACAGTTCAATGTAGCACTTCTGAACAGAAGTGCAATCTTTTGGAAGAGTGGCTGCTTGGAAGAATGGAATGATCTCTTCCTGCCAAAAGATGCCCTTGTACTCCTTCCTTAGGTTCACAAATGGGTTGCTCGCCTTGCTGTGATAGATGTAGGGCAGACCAGTCTTGATTCCTAGTCCCAAATGGTCACAGATAACCTACAAATGATCATCAGTTAATTGCTGTGAGTATTCAAATATGCAGACATGGCTTTTCTAGAACATGGTAACCCAGTTGATTGAGGAGAAAGAAACGTACCTTTGTGCACCAGCCAGCCCACATATCGTCATAGCGGCCAATTGGCTGACCATCACCCATGAGACCAAAGTACATCGCAGGGCCAATCAACTCGCGGTCGAATGCCAAATTCATACCACACATAGGGAAGAGGGTACCCTTTGGAATCGTTAAAACAGCATCCACATACCTGATAAAACATAAGCATGATGTAAGTATACAGAGTCATTTGCTATTCATGAACCAATGCCATTACCTAGTGTTCCTCTCTAGAGGCTTGACAAGCTGAGTGGGTGCATCATAATCAGGGATGTTGAGCCAGAGGCCATGAGAAACAGCGGTTTTGACACCCTCACGAAGGCTGAAAGGGTATCCACGCACAAAATCTGCACCATCTCTGTAAGGATCATAAAGGGTATTGAAGAAAAAGGGAGTGGATGGACAGAGAAGGTTCTTGATGTGCTGCTCAAGTGCATTGATCGGCTTGCCAGAGGGATCCTTAGCAACCTAATAATCAAGCGACGGGTACAGAAATAGCACGCAAAATCACAGAAAAAAAAATGTATTAAGACAAACAAGAACCAAAACCAAAAAGACTCATATCATCCATTAGATCAAGTCAATCTAAATTATAAAGCAAAGCATGGAGACCTAAAATCTGGCATTAAATTAAAAAAAAAAAAAAACCAGATGCAGACATAAAAGCAAAGGCAAAAGATCAAAAAAGGAGCTGCAGACTAGTAGAGCTTACAAAGCAATCATCATCAATAGTGAAGATATACTTCTTCTTGGAAACCATGTAGCCAAAGCAGCGACAAGCAGAGTCCTTGAAGGAAATGCAAGAGGCCTTAGGACCAAGAATTCTGTTAATGTCATTCCTATTATAGAGCTCATAGTCAAAACCATCAGGGACAGCTATGGTCTTTGAAGGATCACCATCTTGAACAATGATAAGATGGTAAGGCTGAAAGAAAGGCCTCCACATTTCCAAGAAATCGAGATTCCTTATTGTGGGAATCACGATATCAAGCTCATCCTTCAACAAAGGCACTACCTTTGTAGCTGCCTGAGTATTGGTTGCAGGTTCTACCATTGTTGAAAACAGAGAAAGAAAATATGAGCCGAACGCAGAGGGAGAGGGGACGTGATTGGAGGGAGAGAGGAGGGAGAGGGTTATTTATAGGCAAGGGTCATGGTGGCACGTGAGAAGGAGGAAATAGGGGCACGAGTGGAGGAGTTGTTGTAGGAGACGTGTCTGAGATTTGCTGGTGATTGGACTTCTTCAAAGGATAGAGTTGAAGGTGGTGGAGGAGACTTTTCCGTAATCAAAGGAAAATGGCCTTTTTCTATTTTTAATTATTTTTAATTTTAAAATAAATAATTTTTTGAGGTTGTTGGGATAACTCATAAACCATAACATAGCTCATCATCACAAGAAATCATAAAAAATTGGATTAGATTACATGTATGGAATGTACAACTTAAAAAACCATAATTAAAATGCAGTTTTTGTTTTTTATTTAAAAAAAAAACAAATATATTTTTATATATATTTAACATAAAATATCACTTTTTATTGTAAGAATCAGCAGCATTTATTTCAAATCAAAAATATTAATTAAATTAAATTAATTTTAAATTTTTATTTTTAAAATTTTTAATTATTTTAATTGGATTTAATGAAAAAAATTAATAAAATCAAACTAAATTGATTAATATTAGTTATAACTTAAAATATTAAAATTAAATTAATAAATTTTTAAAATTTAGTGTGCCATTATAATTTTTTTAAACAATTAGAGTTTTTTTATTATTTTTCATAAAATTAAAATTTATAATACTAAAAAATAGTTTACATTATTATTATTATTATTATAAATTTCTTCATTTATCAATGATTTAATATATCAAGTTATTTTAATTTTTTTAAATTCATACCAATACTTAAAAAAAGTATATAATTAATAATATATATTAATTATATTTTATAATATGAAATATAAAATTGATTGAAAATTATATTTTGCATAATTTATTTTTGAGAATATAAGATAATAAAATAGTTATAATTATTTTTTAAAATAATATTTTTATTACTTTCAATTATATTGTTAATTATATATTTTTTAAAAATTATAATAATAATAATTAGTGTGACATAATTTAAAATTAAATTAAAATAAAATCAATATATTAAAAAATTTATAATAATAATAAAAAAATCTTAACCTTTAAAAAATTAAAATTACATTTTGAACTTTAAATAAAATATATTATTTTAATAAAGATAAGTTTTGACCCCAACTAATTGGATTTATTTACCATATTTGTCTTTAAAAATATCTTCCATTAATATACCAATCCATAATAATATTTAGGGATATTGTTTCCATCCTTGGCAATAATTAATAATAGTTAAATAAAAAAAAAGTAATTGTTAATTAATATCCCAATCCAGAATAATATTTAATGGATATTATTTTCATTTGTCTAATATGCTTAAAATGAAAATAATCTTATTAAATACATTAATTATTAAATATTAAAAAATATTCAAAATAATATTTAAAATTTAAAAATATTAAAAATAACAAAATAATTTTTTAGAATATTTTTTTAATTTTCAAATATAATACTAATTTATTTTTTAAAATTATATTAATATTTAGAGTGAATTTAAAAAAGTTAATGATGTAATTATCTAATCTAACTTGGTTAAGTAGTTAAAAAAATATATAATTTATCTGAAATTATAAATTTTATTTTTATTTTTTTATCTCTTAAAAAATATTAATAAAATAAATAATTATATAAAAAAATTCAATACTTTTAATTTTGTTGCAGATTTATTTTAAATTATTATTAATTTCATTTTAAATTTTATTGATATGGCATTGAAAGAATTCCGTTAATTTTTAATTGTACAAATAATGCCAAATACAATTTCAATAATTTTAAACATTTAAATTTTAAATGATAAAAAATAAAGAGTATAATTATAATAAAATAATTTTTTTTTGCTGTTAACTCATTAATTAATATTTTTTATTTTATTATATTTATATTTATGCATAGAGATAGATAATAGTTACTGTTTATATGTTTACTAAATTTTTTTTATTGGTTTGAAAATATTTGTTGTTAATAATTTTTTTAATATAAAAACTTTAAAAATTGTAATAACATTTGTTTTTGAATTTTTTTTATAAAATAAATAGAATCCGATGGATGTATGCATTGATAATAAGAATAATTAAAATTAAGACTATCTTAATTTTCTAAAATGAGAAATGAAGTGAGAAAAAATTTTGAATTTATATGATCACACTGTTGAGCAATTAAGTTTAGTTTGAATTAATTAATATTTTTATAAAAGTTTTTCAGATTTGAAATTTCATAATTCTATATTAGTTAAATTATTAAAATGTTTAAATTTCATATAATTAACGGTAAAAATCAAACAGTAAATATTTTTAAATACTATTCAAGATGGATTCTAAATTTTAATTTATCAACCATCATTCCAATCAAATCTTGAGAGCTTGTTAAAGCCCATGAAAGCGACCTCTTTGAAATAGACATGAGACGAATAAGCACTGAGCAATCAGTGGATAATGGAATTACTACACAAAAATGCCGATTAATTGTTCGGTTCATTTCCTCAAAGATGTGTCTTCCTTTTTGAATTTTTTTTTTTTTTTTTCCAAACGCCTAGTGCATTTTTAACGCAAAGGATTCTTGATTGGCAGATCTCCACCGGAATTAATCACCCACACTTCCTGTCCAGTTTGCGCTTTTTTATTTCATATGAGCTGAAAAGATGGCACCAAAAATTTAAGAGGATTATAAGTTAATCATTTTTTATATAATATTAAACAATGGGAGGATTTATTTTATTTGGGTGTAGTCTCTTATTGTTTTGTTTTAAAATGATTTGTTTTTCCTTTTTGTTTGCACAAAGAGTTTTTTTTTTTTTTTTTAACGATTTTACTGATTTCAACAATTTTTTTAAAACCTTTTTTAAAAAAATATTTTATTACACAAGTTTTTTCTAAAAAAAGGAGGAATAGAGAAATATAAGGATTTCAAATTTTCTATAAGTTTTTTCCTCAAAGAATTTTGTATATATGTTGGAAAAACTTAAATTCATATATTGACAACTATATGGGCTGGAGCTGGTTGGGCCAGCCATAAAATCAAACACACAAAACCTACGTGTGTTTTATAATTAATGAGCCCAAGTAAACGTACCGGGCTCCGGTGGCCTAGAGGGCCACAACTTGTTCTATTCGGCGGGATTTCTTCAGACTTCATACTGTGGGAAACTTTTCCATGTTTAAAAGGACGAGGGAAAAAGTGGTGGTGGCTCAGAAACGTCGTGATATATTTACACCCATTAATGTCCAAAAGCTGCTCTCAGGTTAGCCAAAGTCCATTGACGTTCGCTACTAGGCTGGGGCTCCCAGGCTAGGAGCCCATAACCATAATGCGATTGCGAGAAACGCACCAAGCATCCAACAGCTACACTGGTACTACTCGTAGAATTGACATCTTTTTTATTTCACAATGTCCTAGTACCATGTTACATCAAGGTCTTAGTCGATTCAAAATTTTCACACAAGAGGTCTAGTATGCTTTGAGCAGCCAATTTTCTTGAGATTCTTAAACCAGATGGCTTCAAACAAGGGTAATCTTTTCAAGATTCATACTTTTATTGGCATTTGAATTATGTCCAATGGTAGTTCCGCTTCACTAATCTCACACAGTGTTCTTTGCAATAATAGTAGTGAAGTAAGCAACAAGAAGAAGAAGAAGAAGAAGATTAGAAGTTCATAGCCAAAAATGGAAATGTTCAATATAATTTGTAATCTGTTAGAAAGATCATTTTACATCCTTATCCCTTTTCCTGATAATTGCTTTTATATCTCTTATGTACATTCATAGGTTAGTTAGTAAGATGAGACTCTGATGTGTAGTCCATTTGGTGCTTCAACTCTTGGAAATTTCATTAGTGTGTCTCCCCCAACTTCTTCCCATCTGCAAGTACAACATTATCCCAAATTAAATCTGTTCTTAATTACCCATCAAGAGGGATTAAAATTTTAATAGATCCTGTGATTACCTGTATCTAGTTACAAAGTAGTGAAGGAAAGTTGAAATTTCTGCTATTCCTAGCTCCTTTCCAGGACACTGCCTGGTGCCTCCTCCAAAAATGAAAAGATAGTTTTGAGACTCCAAGCTCTTGTCCTACAATAACAAAACAGAGCTTTATCAGTCACTTGGAAGGGAATCATGGACAACTAGGCAAGCAAATAATGATCAAGAGTCACTAACCAGCCATCTCCATGGGTTGAAGGATAATGGCTCTGGATATAAAAATGGATCATAGTTTATCTCCCTAGTGTAGACATAGATTCTCCATCCTTTAGGAATCACAAATCCTGAGAGAAAAACCAGTGATTAGCCAAAAGTTAGTGCACATTAAGGACCATGGTCCACCAACTTATAAAAGCATTAACACACAAGAGAGAGAGAAAGAAAGAAAGAAAAAGTTCCCTTCTCTGTCAAACTCAGCCTTCTTATATATAGAAAGATAGGAACATTCTTGACATTGAAAAGCTTCCTTTCTTGTCAAATATAATTTAAACAAGCTAAGGGGCAGCAAAAGATTGGCCTAGCTGGACTGGTAGGTATGCTATGTATATCATAATACTTAGGTCCACCAATGAGCCAAGATATGTGATAACATTTCCATGACATGTTATTACATTATTTTGCATTTGACAAAGTTGTAAAAAATAGCTGCAAAAAAGCTTCTTGAGCCCATAAAGACATCACAGAAGAGACTATGAACTTTTTAGTTTCTTAATAATTAATACTCACCATTTAGTTCCATTTCTTCAGTTGTCTTCCTCAAGACTCCATTAACAATTGTGGCCAGTCTTGAGGTCTCAAAAATTACCTGCATGAGAAAAAGCACAACGGATCAAAGTCTATTCAACTTTTCTTTATCAAAAAGTCGGAAAATATGACTGTGCTCAAGAATTATAGATCTCTACCGCACGAGTAAAGCTCATAGATTTAAGGTCAATCAAGTTTATTGGATCCTCAGGCCTTTTCTTTGCTTTAATTGCTAAATGCTCTTTCTGCATATTGAACATTGAACCAATACCATCAGTATTAGTAACAAAAACCAAGATTTCTCTCTCTCTCTCTTTGTTTTCTACTTACTCTTAGTTCTTGAAGAACTCTGGGGTGGTCATGCAAATACTTGACTGCCATCATTGACGTAGTAGAAACTGTTTCATATCCGGAGTACAAAATGGTGATTATTTGATCAATTATTTCTTCATCAGTTAATTTGTATCTATTTTCTTCACTTTTCATCAGGCAACCAAGCATGTCCTGATGTGTTTCTTTTGATGCCCTTCTTTCTTTTATTAGTTGTCTCAACATGCTCACAATATTCTTCCTTGCCTGTGTAACGTGAACACTTTTAACTACTGGACACTTAAGAAAATTAAAATATATACAGACATGTGAATAAGAAAAATAAGTAGTCGGGAAAAATTACCTGGAATCCGCGACGATAATTTGTGCCAGGAAGGTCAATTGGCAATGACAAAGTGCCTAAAACCAGCTTGAAAAACTCAGGCATAAATGCTTGAGATATAGAGCTAGAATCACTGCCAGCAATTTGCTTGAGAGAGGAGAGAAGTGCCATCTGCATAAAATAATGGAACCACATTTACATTAGAAAGCTTAGATTAAGTTTCTGATTACATGTCTGTGATCTAATATGCACCTCTTTGGTTTTCTGTTGGATGTCAATAATTTTGTCATCCCAATTACTGAGGTGGGTTCGCATAAATTCATCAATTGTGGGCAAAAGCTGTTCTCTGATCATGGTGGGGCTAATGAGGCTAAGAAGTGCCCCTCTCATGTACTTGTGGGTGGAGCCATGAACTGCTGCAATGTTGCATTTGCCTAAGATATCAAGCATAGACTGAGGGTAACCAGGAACAAGCCCTTTTGCCTCGTTCATGAGAATGTATCTGTTGAGCTCTGGATCCATGGAAACAATAGTAGGACAACCAAGAACGTGGGATTTGAAAAAACTGCCATACCTGTAATTTGAAAAAGAAAAATAAAATTAAACACAAGATTAGTTAAAGTAAACATATACCATGTTAAAGTAATTTACAATAAAACCCTTTACAACTGTTCTAACTGACAGCCATAGTTTGATGAGAACGGGGAAAATTGGCTTTTGGTATTATAAGCATCTTTTGTGGGTTATCATGAACCAATCGCCAACTAAAAAGGAAGAGGGGGATGGGAAGTCGCCACCATCAGTGATTGAAGTGAAAGAAGAAGAACAGAGAAAAATGGAAAATCGCTTTTAAAAACCATTTGTTAGTTCTCTAGTGCTAAAAACAATAAAGATCGGTAGCAAATACAAATTGAAAGTGATATGTGAGCAGTTGCACAACTAAAATAAACACAAGCTAGAAAATGAAGTCCTTTTAAAAAGAAAACAGAGCACCTTCTAATCTATAAGATACAAGAAACAGAACAGAAACAGAGAGTAATGAAAATAATTACCTTGCTCTCTGGTTTTTGATGAAGTTTGGACCTTGCTTCAGAAACTCAGTAGTCTCTCCAAAAACTGGCCAACCCATAGTACCTGGAGGCAAACCTTTCTTCCTGTATCTCACCTCGTTCCATCTCAACAAAGCAGAGGAGATACAGAGCAGCAAGAGAAATATAACAAGAACCACCATAAAAACAGCCATTGATGCTTCCAGAAAAGCTCAAAGCCCACTCCACAAAGATTTGTAAATGGCTAAGTGGTATGGGCTTGCTTTAGCCGAAGCTACTCAGAACTCGTAAGCGTGCACATATATATAGAGAGATAGGCCTTCGAATTAATAAGCATAAATGATATATGTAGAGAGAGAATACTCAGACAGGCCAAACCATGCACCCTACAAGGGGAGGGACCCTCCTCTAATTCCTGAGAGCAGTAAAAGCATTACAGAGAAAATTAAATTAGCAAAAAATATTTTGCCCCTCTTTGACTCTTGAACACCACCCTCGAAGATTCAAGGCATGAATGTTTTGTATTACGCCAAAAATATGGGAAAAAAATAAAAAAAAAGAAGTGATATTTATGTGGAGGGGGAGAATGGTTTACGATGGTTCCAAAGAAATGAGATGGTTTTAAATTAAGGGTATAGAAAACTGGAGAGAAAAGACTTAACCAAAGAGTTAAAAAGGGGGATGAAAAGAGGGCACATGCACAGCACCCCATTGGCCCTAAAATAAAAGGGCAGTACCCTTCACATGTCTGTCAACAAGATCTGTGCAAATGGAATTACAAATACCACTACCAGACAGCTTCCTAGTTACCATGTGAATAAGTGAAGAGAGAGAGTTTTTTTGGTTCCACTCAACTGCAACTTCTAAACTCATCCTTGCTTATAGTTTGTTTGAATTTTGAAGCTGTGGACTGTAGTAGGGGAAAAATATTTATCTTGTTTTATTTTAACTCATAAACAAATTATGAAAAGGAAAAGGATGAAAATACTTAGCAATAATCACATAATTAATTTCCACAAATCTATAATGATAATTAATAGCAGCTTAGAAATCAGAATGTGATTAAATCATTTGTTGTCTGCTAATCACATCAACTGGACTTGATATGCTGGCGATTTGGAGCTATATGTGAAGATACAACTTTAATTACCCATATCATTCGTTCTCTGCTTTTAGGTTACCCTTTAGCTGTAATTAGCAACCGACCATTGGGAAAAAAAAATAACAGGAGATAGAAAGGATTGGGCAAGTGAGCTGAGAAAGGCGGCGAAGTCGTCCAGTGAGGAGGGAGAGGGAGGGCAACGAAGAAAAAAAAGGCAATGGTATCGGAGATAGATGGATGAAAAGTGCATAGATATGTGTGCATGAGATGGTGCTAATGCTATGGTGAAACAGTGCTTCCCACGCCTCGGTATAAGATGGGAGACAGTCACAGTGGCCGTGCGTGGGGCTTCACTTATTAAATTACCTGGAATGGAATTAGCGCCCCGGAGCAGGAGCAGCCTTCTTTTGCTACTTGCAACACTTGCCATACTTTGGTATTCAGCGAGATAGATAGATAGATAATCTGTGGAATAAGACTACTCATTTAATACTCTATCTCTTTGGATGATGCATTGTAATATTAGAATTATGTAAGAAGAATAAAAACCCAAAAATAGAAATAATGGAATGGACAGTGTAGCCACCATATCTCGCAGTGTTCCACAACTACAGTGTACAGTGGGGAGGGGGGGGGGATTAATAATCCTGTAGTTGTGTGGTGTGGAGTAATAGCAAAATGTATTGGGAAAATTCCGTACAGTAGGTGTACATGATCATCAGTCTAATCAAATATTCTATACATGAATCGATTATGATAAAAATAAATAAATGAAGATTGAAATTTGGTTTTGGTTTTGACTTGTGAAAGCTGAAGGTGATGGGTTGTCATGACATGGGCAATAAAGATGAAATGGAAAGTGACTTGAATAAAAGTGTGAATCTATTGGGGGATCCTCGGAAAAGGATTTGACACAAAACATGCAAATCCTTCCTTTACTATATTTCTAAAGTTACAAATTTGTTCAACCATCTTTTTCATACCAATGACACACACACACACACACACACACACAGATTATTTCAACTTCAATTAATTTATATTGACTCGTCGGTTAGGTAATTGATCGAACAGATAAAGGAAATACGATTAAAACAATTATAAAAGAAAAAAAAAATTGTCACGAAACTCTTGCACTCGCACTATCCCCACTTTTTTGTACTATTGTGCTTTTTTTCACCCGGTCCTCTCTCTCCCTCCGCCAATCGCCATACCATTTCTTTCTAATTATTGATCCTCTATCGTTTGCATCCACACGTGTGAATCCTGTCTCGATTTTCTCATTTTCATAAAGTTTCTTTTATGGAATTATTCTAGAACAAAGAGACCGACTCTTTTTTTTTTCTATTTAAAAAGTTCTTACAATTAATTATTTTCTGAACTTACTGAAAAAACAGTTTCACCGCTTGATATAATAAACCCATTGCATGTGAATAATAAAAAAAGAATGGGAAGAGAATTGTTGCTCTTATCACACACTACGCCAGTCCATGCTTATTCGTCCTCTTGCTTTTGTGTCGGTCGCTAATTGATTTATGATTCGTTTGACTCCCATGCATACTCCACTTTTTATAAATTATAAATAAAATAAATTAATTTTACAAAATTACCTATTTTTGTATTTTTTTTTTGCTGCTGATCTAATAAAGTAAAATTCAAAATCTTATATTATTAATATTATTTAAATTGATGGAGAATCTTGAATTCCCAACTTATGAAAAAAAGGGTACGAACGATTCCATGAATCAATTTGGTAGCACTAAAATCAAACGTATGTGTATTAGCAAAGAAGAATGGAGAAAGATGTTTTTTGATTTTGGGAAAGAGTTGACTTTTAATTGAATGTCCTGTTGTTATTTTGTCCTTTATTGTTTGAGAACCAAAATGTAAAATTTTGGGTGATGGAGATTGGCATGGCATTGGTTCATGAACTATCTCAATCCATGATTGTTGGTGGATTATGATTTTTGGCACCTTCCAATCATTAATTTATTTTTTGACATTGATTTTACTAAGCTGGTCAAAATGGAATCTTGTTTTTCTTGCTTTCCCCTTTTCAATCTAATTTTACTTTCCATCCTTAATATCAAACTAAAACATAACACGATACACTTATATACGCTCGAGTGCCTTGGGATTGTGGGATAGCTCTTGAAGCAATATTCATGATGGCATCAAACTTAATAACCACTTGCAGGCATCTCCCCAGCTAAATGAGAATAAGATTTCGAGACCTTTCTCTTCATTTTCTTTGTAAACCTTTCAAAGAAAGAGATTATCTACGATGATAGACAATATTATTAATATTTTATGTGCATTTTTGGTTTTTAATTCTTATTTTTATACTCTTGTAGACCCCTCAAAATAATTTGAATTGATTTTGATATAATGTTTTTGAAAATGAAAATTTTAAATATTTGAAATATATTTTTAAATAATAGTGAGAAAAATGAGAATGAATGATTGAAATTAGGGAATAAAAGGGTGGGCCCCACAAACAAGGAGAGAGAGAGAGAGAGAGAGAGAGAGAGAGAGAGAGAGGAGAATGTCAGCATAATTGTTTGGTAGCGCAGGGACTGAGCTCAACATCTTATCTCCTTAGGGAAAGATAAAAACTTGGGGCTGGGGGTGGAGGTGGAGGGTGGGGTTAACTCACATGATGATTGAGTGCACGTGTGGTTACCCTGTCCACGTGCACCTGTCTTCATTCATCCAATTCATTCACTTGTCTCTTTCTTTTCTTCTTTTTTTTTTTTTTTCTTCTTTGATATTTCCTCTCCTTTCTCTCCCATCTTTGTCTCCTTCTGCTCCCATTTCTCTTCTTTCTTTACCTTCTCTCTACCCTTTTCCTTTTTTTTTTTACTCCATTTCTTTATCAACTCCATTTGAAATAAAAATTTTGTAATAATCTAATTTACATTTTTTTATGATAATTTATTTAAATTATTTTCATATTAAATGAATTATTTCAAACAAAAATATGAATCAATAATTAATTCTTGAAGCATTCATCTAAAACTCATTAGCATATATTTTTTAATGTATTTTCTATTTTTTAAAAAAATTTCTTTAAAAATGAGAGGCAGCCCAGAGCAACAGTGAAGCAGCCTCTTAAAAGAACACCTCTCACAATCTTGGTGATCAAATGGAGAATCTCTGCTTTCAAAATATTTAATACTATAACAGATTTGCCGGAATCATAAACACTTATGGAGTAAATTAATAATGTCTGACCAATCTTCGCCAATAAATGCACACGTATAATCTATTTAGATTCCACAGTTACTCTGTTTTTGTTTATTGTAACATTAGTTTTTTCTTTTGGCAGAGATGGGAGTATGTGAATATAAGACTTTATTTGATTTAAATGTATTATTTTTTAAAAATAAATTAATTTAACTAGATTAGATTATGTAAAAATAAATTCATTTCTACTAAACGTATTAATTTCGCTAAAAAAAAAAGAGTAAAGAGTTATTATTTTGTGGTACCTTTAATGTTCAAATTTTAATTAGAATCTAATATTGAAATTAAATTTCAAAAATCTCATGACAGTAGACAAGACCATTTTAATATGAAAACAGACATGACATATTTTTGATATATATAATGAATATGTGGTAGGTTGAGTGGACAAGAGCATTAGTATTTTGTGGTGTGGTGTTGTGTGGTGTGGTCCTTGGGCAGCTACTTTTTGATTAATTGTGGATTGGACTTAGCTAGACAGAGTCATTGTAGGCAATATTTACATGGATTTTCCAAGCCGATGTATATTCATCCTAGCAGTAAATTCATAATCCTATCATCAATTGCCTTTTTGAACATTCATTTTGGCATATTTCATATAATAACAAATTTGACACCCAACAAGAGAAGCCAGAAAACAACTTAACCTTTGCATGTGCTTCAACTTGTCATCCTAACAACATTGAAAACAGATAAAACAAGCCTGTCAATTTTGACAAAATGTGGTTTTCCTCATATCAAAAATGACCCTTCAATGAATACAGATATATACTCATATCTCTTATAATTGATTGTATATATTGTAGAAGCAAGTTGTCACCAATCAGATTGATTAACAAGAATTTCCAGCTTTCAAGCTTTACTTAGTCTATTGATAAACACGATTATGTGTCACCTTTTGGGAACTTGGGATTCCTAGAAAGCACATAAATAATGAAATAAAATCAAATATTGTGAAGATGAAGATAGAATAACAAAGATGATTGATTATTGACAGAATAATCAATGTATGGATGATTATTTTAAGTTAAGAGATAATCAAATATATAGTATATGAACACGAGACATTGCCCTATGTGTGTGAGTGCTTGCATCCAAATTGAAAAATTTTCAAAAGATTCTTACCTTTTAGTTGGCTCCACTTCCACAAGCTCAAAGCCACCCAACTTCCACCTCCCCATGTGTTAAGGTCCCCATTTCATTTTGTTTTGATGCCTAAGTGCTTGTCTTTGCTGTTGTTTCTTTCTCTCTTCATCTTGCTTGGAAATATTTTTTTCTCTTTTCTCACACTTAGCCCACATTAGGTATACCTCAGTGTTATTATAAAGGGGAAGAGGGTTTCAATACCCCATGTGATGTGGTACGATCTTGGCCACAATGGGCATGAAATTTTAGCACTGGTGGGGTTCTAAATGGGTCTGCCCTTGTGCAAGAAACAACGATGGGAAATCATGACCCTATTGCACGTTACACCCTCGTGGGCATATCGTAATCATTCTTCGTACGATTTGAGGACAATTGACAAGTACCAGACAGTTAGTGACCACCAAAACCACCATCTTAATTTCTTTTGTTACCCACAAATGTACATGTACATATATTACCCTTTGTTCTCTTCATGTTCATGGCCATGATCTCATGGATTCTTGCTTGAGACCATAGTTTCATTGACACACAAGTTCTGGGTCTTGTTCGATCAATTCATTCTAAAACTTGAAGTGGGTATTATGATTTTGATAATAAAAAACTAAAAAGAGCAGACACATGACCATATATCTTTATGGCTGCTGATGGCAAGCAAGTGGAAGTTTATAGGGTTTGCTTTTTGTTACATAAAAAAATTGTTTTATCCAAATATTTGAAGCCCACATACATAGTGCTCAATGATGCAATCTTCATAGTATAGTGTTAGTATTTCCCCCCTAAAGTCAAACTAGGCTGTTACATTACTCTGAAGTTTCAGGTTTTTGGTCTGCAACTCTAGAGGCTCTACTCTTTCCTGTTATCTGGAACTCTAGCATGCCAGATATGATCACCAATGCAAGGCATCAAAATATGCAGATATAGCTTTTGTTGCTAATGCCTAAACCTTTTATTTAATGTCATTGTCTCTCTTAACCTAAATTGAAAGATGATGATAGCACCTGACTGTAATTAATATATATATATATAAACAAAAAATACCTTCTACTTGAAAGTTACTCAATAGCCCTTATAACCCTCACATAGAGCAAAAGGCAATACTAATTAAAGAATAATAGTTGGTGGAGGATGTATTTGAAAGTATTGGGTTAGTAACATAAACCTCATTTTGCGCATCTAATATCTATAGTTTAATGCTAATTAAAATATAGAAATGCTAGAACCTAGACATGCACCCTTGAAAATGGGAATACCCATTGCACACATGCGTCTAATTTCTCTTGCAAACATTCTCAATCTCATTCAAACTTACATCGAGTACAGTGCAGGCACCATTGTCATATATTGGTCAACTTAAAGGGATCAATATAGTATTCATTATTAAATTGATTATATCCTTAATCTGCAACCTTGAGAAGGGTAAACAATGATTATACCTATAATTAATTTTCTCTTTCTTATGCTTTTCTCATCTATCATAGGCTAATAACATGCAGGCCATTATTCTCAAACACACAAATTAAGCAACATCGAAGCATGTTCCTAGTGAAAGTAGGATTAGGGCAATCATGCAGATCTGATACAAAATCACATATTATTATGCTTACAATTAGTATTAAGTATTTTTATTTCTTTTTTTAAGATTGTGAGCATGTGTTAGATACCTCCTAATCTACCTACTCACATGCTCCTCACCACTATATTTCTTGGGTGTGCATTGATTAGCTCACAAAGTTTGATGAGCCTAAAAAAAAACTGGACTTTTGTGGCTAGCTTTGACTGATCGAAATAAAAAAATAAAAAAATAAAAAAATAAAAAATAAAAAATAAAAAAAAAACCTACAGATTTCACACTGCAATCTAGGTCTCTCTCCATCTAATCTATGGACTTACTTAAGATAAAACTATGAATTAACTTTCATATTCTTTTGGGAGATTGTGTTTATGTTTAATATGGTCAATAATTATAAATCACTATTACCTTTCTGTATTTCACATGAACCTCTTAACTTTTTAAATTAAAATCCCAAGGTCGATAGAATAGTTTTTGAATCTAAAAGCATTTGTAGTCAAATTACACAATCAATTAAATCTAGATTAGCATCCTAGATTTAGGCCATTCAACGGTTGCCACATATATTGATATCACTTCTTACTATTCACGTAGTTAATAATGTTTTAAAATTTTGGATTACATTATAACTAAAAAAATCTCCTAAAACTTTTGTTAATTAGTTTTTGAATTTTTAAATTAGACTATAAAAATTGAAGGTTTACAAATAACTATAATACTTGGATACTAGTAATTTATTATGCAGACCAATGACAACTCAATTATTGATAATATGGACAAAGCCATTGTTGAGTAGAGATTCCTTACTCTCTGGCCCAATGTGTTGGGTAATCAAGCAGTTGGTTAGTTGCCCATCTCTACTGTTACATGATAGCGAAAGATTTCCTATTTATTTATTTTCTAATTAATCCAATTCTATTAAGCACTCTCTCCTGTAGCCCATTGGTCACGCAAAGAAACAAGCATGAAGCTAATCTCATAAATATGCTTCAAAAGAAAAGTTCTAAGTTATCAAATATATGAAATAATTGGATAATTTACTAATTGAATTCCTTCAAATGCAAGTCATCCCATATGCTGCAATATTATTATTGTTGTGTTTATTATAAAAAGTGTAAACAATTAACAAATAAACAATAAAGCAGAGACTTTTTTTTTTCTTGTTCTTTGATTTAGATCGGGCAGAACAAAATTAATTATGAGTGTTTAGAGCATGCAGGACAAAGTCTCCCTTCTCTGCGTCGTTGAGTTACTCGAAAGCCTTGTGGTGAGCCACTCGTCTTTTTGGTGACCAGAAAACGAAAAGCAATAGATTCGTTTAGAGGGTTGTATGTGGTATAGTGAGAGATCATTAGTAAAAAGTAAAATTATTATTTCATCTTAATGTTTTAATTTAAAAAAAAAATTAAAATGTTTATAAAATTTTAAAATATTTATTAAATTAATCATTCTATTAATTTAGCTTTTATAAATTTTAAAATATTTATTAAATTAATCATTCTATTAATTTAGCTTTTATATGTTGTAAAAAAAATTTTAAATGCCTTTAATTTAAAAAGATTAATTAATAAATGCTTTTATAAAATTAAAAATTAAATTATAAAATATTTAATAATTAAAATTAAAATGATAATTAATTAATAAAATTTTAAAATTTTTTAATATATTTTTTAAAATAAAAAGATTAATTAATAAATATTATATATATTTTTTAATAAAAAGTTAAAGTTACCGGAGCTCAATTATTAAAATATTAAAATTCAACGGCAATGTTGAACTTTAGAGTTTGAATCCTTGACGGGATGTTGGACTTGAAGCCCATATTTAGGAAGGCCTATTAGTTTTTAAGATTCTCGGTGGTCCAAAACTTTTGCTTGCCCAGTGCCGCTCCCTGTCGGTCTGTTTATTTTCATTCTACGCAACCTACGATGTCCCCAACTCCTCATATCTAGCTGCAGCAACTCATACAGGTATTTGGTCCACAGCAATTATTGCCTAGCTTAATTAGTTAGGTTTGAGCCAGATTCTAATCTACTAGTAGAATACCTGCTATGTTGTATAACATTATTAAGTCTGTTGATGTACACTAAATGCAAAATATGATCATTTATTAAGAGAACTGAATCCTAACCTCTCTCCCTTCATTCCAGCGTTTCATCCATTTCAACATCATGCAGGTGTTCTCTCACTACAATTTATCTTGGGCGGAGCAGGCTGCTGATAAACTTGACCCAGGCTGCAAAAACAATCTACGTACACTCATACATATATATATTTTTAAGATTAGAGAAAATATCCTCTTATGAAGATGACATAGCTTGGCATGTGGGTGCATTTGTTGAAATTATTTGCTCATGCAAGGTGATGAAATTAGTAGACAAGGGTATGTGATTAAAATTGCGAGTATAAAATTTTAGCTTACCACACATGCATGGATATCATCACATCCACACAAAAGCTTTCCATTGAGTGTGTCCACAGCTTGGAATGATCCACCTCCTTGACTCCTCTGATTAAATAAAAAAAATTAAAATTGACATAAAGAGGTATTAGGAGTCGATTCTTTTGCTTAGAAATTTAATAAAAGCGTGTAGATAACGTGCAACCCATACTTTGTAATAATTGACAGCAACAAAGTTAGCCCATCTATTGCCAGCAGCACCATAACAAGTATGAAGCATGTCTAAAAGATCCTTGGAGTTATCTATGCATGTGAGTTCCTTCATGGGGATAGTCCTGAAGTAATTTACCAACCCCAATGATTTACTCTTATCGTTGAGGGAAGGTGACTCTGCTCTATTAGGACAACTTCCTGCATGCATACCACCATCCCCATCTGCAGAAACAATTAATGTCCTATCAAATATTATATGTCCATAGAAGCGAGCAGATTGTGGATAGGACAGTAGTACTAGTATAGCTAGATGATAATATAATTGGAAGCAAAAAATCTGGTAATTTAACATTCTTACACTGATTTTCAACCATGTAATTCCACTGATAAGCAATTCCTTCACTTTCTTCTTTGGATTTAATTGAAGTGAAAACGAGTAGCCTGTGGTTATTTTTTACCATGTCCTTGACTAGAGGCCAATCCTGTCCATTTTTAGGCATGTTCCGCACTGGAAACCAATATTTCATCAATCCAGCATTGGTGAACACCTTTGTCAATCCTTTAAAGGCTTGAACATAATCTTCTAAGATTATTGTCACAATTTCTGATGGGTTTGCTGATAAAAAAGCTTCAATTTCCTTCAGGGTGTCAATAGCAGGACCCTGTTATGGAGAAAAAAATCATAGACATACAAATCTTTTTATATTTTCAGAAAGGAGAAAGAAACACAAAGGCCCAAACTAGAAAAATAGATAGACTTAGAATTAGCAAAGACTAAATATACATACAAATGCAGTGTAGTCATAACAGTGTCCGTTAAATGAATGGCACAGCCATACGTCTCCACGAAAATCATAGGTGTCGAGCATCAAGGCACGAACTCCATTCTAAAAATAAATAATTAAAAAATTTTAGCAGTGAACTTGTAGCATGCATTAGAAAGAAAAAGAAAAGTAATGGGAAAATGTACATTTAGCTGTTGAGTGACAGTATCTTCCTGATTGGTAACAGTGAATCGAGGGACTCCAGTGTGGGATGGATATCCATCAATAGCATAGGCATTATGTGTTGTCAAAAATGCGTACTTGTTAAAAGGCAGAGAATCATTCTGTTGACAAAGAGTGAGAGTAGCATTAGTTAATCGAGTATATTGCAGTCTTCCATGAACAAATTATCAAGTGCTTTTGATATAGATATTATCTTTTATCATAAATATATAAAATTCATTATTTATAATTTGAGGATTGCATCATTATCAACGGATAAAATAAAATAAATATAAAATCGTTCTATGTATAAGGGTTATATTTTAGAATTTCCCACCCAGAATTGCAGGCTAACAAAAGCCCACATGATGACTTTTTCTCCATCTATGATGAAATGGGCCAGACCAAAGCTCTTGTGTCTTATCGGCTATGGCAGCCGCTAAACTAAGGAGCCCACAACCACTCTTGTGAACTTCCTAGAAATTGCCAAATTCCAAAAGCAATATTTTGTGGCGGATGATGTGCACCATTTCTTTTCAGGATATTAAATAAATAAGTAAAGAGGGCATAAGAGAGAGGAAGAAACACATTTGAGAGTACCAGAAGCTTGAATTGGTCTGTAGCGGACGACCTCACACATTTATAGCTTAAAAACCCTTCCACGCAGTAGAAACAATAGAGTCCGGCGTCGCAATCTTGGTCCGACGAGCATTTCTCCAACATCTAAGTCATTCAAACCGTAAACAAATTAACCCAAACAGCTGCAAGAATAGGTAAGTTTCTGAACTTGAAAAGGGAGAAAAAATTTTGAAAAAAAAATTCCGGACACAGACCCCGCACTTTCCATGGGAGCAAGCTGAAGCGACACTGAGCAGCACCAAAGCTGTGATAAAAAGCAAGTACTTAGAAAGATCCATTTAGGGAAAGATTGAAGGGAGTGGCAAAATGGGCAGGAATGGATGTGATAAAGACAATGGGTTTTGAGGCAAAATCCAGAGGGAATATGCTAGTGTAAAATGCCAGAAAATTACTGAAAATGGTCGGGCATCCAATCAGCGACAATGATATTGGCGCAGACAGATTATTCACTTCATTTTTAATTTATTATTAAATTAAAAAATTAAAACAATTTTCATTTAATAATAGTTGACAACTATTTAGTACGATCAAACTCATTTTATTAGTTTTAAAATAATAAATAAAAATATTTTTAAATTTTTAAAAAATTTATTAATTAATTTTTTATTAATTTTAATCGTTAAATATTAAAAAAATATTTTTAATATAAAAAAATTAATTAATAATTTTTTTAAAAATTTAAAAAATTAATTAATGAGTATTTTAAAATTATAAAAATTAAATAATAAAATACTTGATCATTAATTAATGATCAAATGAAGGATTAGATTAACATATTTTTTAAAAATAAAATTAATTAAGAAATTTTTTTATATTATAAAATTAAATAGTACTTTTTTTTCCTGATCATAAAAGAGAAAATGAAAGGTTACGTCTTTCCTATGAAAGTTTTTTTAATTTTCTAAAAAAAAGGTTATAGTTAGTTATTTTTTTATTACATATAATATTGCTTCTTAAAAAATCAAAATGATTTGCTTAATGGTTCTAAAATGTTGCCATTATAGATGACTTGTCATTTAATTGATTTGATTAAATTAAGTTTAATTTCGTTATAATTTTTATGGAAGAGAGGAAATTATATGGTTCTAAAATTCGGGTTTAATATTATTGGATTAAACTTACTAATAAACGCTGAACTGTAACGAAAATAAAATAAAATAAAAATAAATATACGTTTATTGCAGTTCTGATTTATGCTATAATGTAGAGGAGAAATGTTTGTAATTGTTATTTGGAAAATTCCAACAAGCGAAATTAATTACAATGGCAGTCTTAGACTCTCAGTATAGTATAACATTTGAAAAGAAGCACAAATTTGCAAAAACTGCATATTATAAAATAAGAAAATGAATTTATTGACAACCATGTGTTACAACTGTGGATTATATTTTGAAGCCATAAAATTATTTATCTTCGTCGGTGAAGAAACGGTTGATGGCAGGCATAATCTCAGGCCGGCGAGTCCGAAGGAACTTCCGGAGACCATGCTGAGCATATTTCTCTCCTTCCTCTTCATTATCCAGCACTCCTGCAAGACGGTGAGATTTGTTGATCCTGTGAATAAATTCCAGCCCAAACAGTTATTAGCCAATAGAACAAATTCACATGTTTAATCAACAAGAAAGGAATCAAAGAATGATGGAATTGGTACCTGACTTCTGGGTTCAGGAACACGTTTCTTGTAAGCTGGAAGGTACACAAGCTAGTTACAAATGCCATTGCACCCAATAGTGGGTAGACCTGGAAGGTATATATTATCAGACAAAACAAAATTTAACCTTAAAAATAGCAAAATATCGTCAGCGTTAATATTGGCTGCTTACCTCTGGCCTCATCCAACGCCCCATTTGAAAGAAATTTTGGTAAGGCTGATGGCTATGTGAAAGAAATGATACAAATAGCTTATGTGGCTCTAATTTGGGAAGGTATTGCGATTATAGGAAGAATGTTTCTGGGCAACTAAATGATTTGGACATAATGGGTGTATATATAGTGGCAGTGGGGATGAATTTTATAGCAGCCAGCCGGGCTACGGATTTCAGTGGGCTGATTTGACCAGTTGACTTTGTAAAACCACGGGCATTAGCCTCTTGTTTTGTTAACATGCTCACTATTTGGATAAACTCTTGGAACCAAGTCACTCAGTAACCTCGTTGACACGTAAGAGCTTCTGAAGCCTATTTAACTATTCTATTAATAAATAATTATATTAATCGATTTATTCTTATGTGGCTTTTCACTTTCCTAGTTTTTCCAAATTTTATGTTAAAATAAATTACCAAATTATTTAAATTATTGTGGACATATTTTCTTTTTCCATTTTATAAGAAAGAGTGATTGTTCACTTAAATGTGGCTTCTTACAAAAAGGCATAAAACGTATTCACACGATTTAGCTGTCCACGCGTAGTTACATCTTCTTTTCTCCTTCCTGATTGGTCACCTTTTTCTTAATCTTAGCCTTATTATTATTTTTATTTTTTATTTTTATCTTTGACACCCCGCAAACCTTAATATCGTATTTTATTATTATTACTATTATTAACTAGGAGAGGAAATGCCACAAGTTACAAGGGTTTTTTTTTCCAAAGAGTAATGGTCAATTTAAGATAAAGATTGGACGCCATAGGAAAGTTTAAGCCTTCATTTAAAAATCATTTTCATAAAAATATTTTCTGGATTTTTTGTGAAATTTATTTTTAATTAAATAATCTATTTTTTTATTATTTTATTTTAAAAAATAAAATTATATATAATGATATTAATAAAATTCTTGCAGAAAATTACTTTAAAAAAATAGATCTTAAAAGTAACAGTATTTTTTTGATATAAAATATTTTTTATTAATTTTTTTAATATCTCAAACATGAGAAAATATAAAAAAAATTAAAAAATATTTTATGTGAAAAAGCACATAATTATATTTTATGTGAAACAACACTTTCTTAAAGCGCTTTAGAAAGAGGGGAAAAGTCATGAGTGACAATTATATATATTTTATATGACAATTTTTCTTAAAAGTCAAATTATCATGAGAATTACTATTTAGTTATTGAATATTGTTATTATTAATCAATTAGTCTCTATAATTTTAAAAAATTTATTAAATTTTTTTTTATATTTTTCTATTCGTCAATAAAATAATCATTCCGTCCTTTTTTAAAAAATATTTAAAATTTAATTTTGCTCTTAAATAAAATATCTTATTTAGTCATTGAATATTACTATTATTAACAAGTCAATCCCTATATTTTCAGAAATTTATTAAAATATTCTTATTTTTTCTCATATCTATTCAAATGTGTTTATCATTTCTTTCCGTAAATGAAATAATCCTTTCCTCCTCCTAAAAACAAAAAGAAAAAAAAATAATGATGAAGTAGAAGAAAATGATGATGATGAAAAAAAAGAAGAGGAAGAAAAATCGTCTCATTATTTTCTTTTTTCTTAAAAAATAAGAATAAAAAGAAGAATTAAAGAAAAAGAAGAATCGTATAAAAAAAAGAAGAACTAAAAAAGAAGAAGAGGAGGAAGAATAGACGAAGAAGAAGAAGAAAAAGGAGGAGGAGAAGGGGGAATTTGATCTTTTATTATATTTTTAACTGCAGAAATAGATGAAAAACTATTTTGTTGATAGAGACCGACTTGTTAATAATGATAATATTTAAAGAATAAATTATAAATTTTCCTAAAAAAAAATTAAAATTGGCTGATTATTAATTAAAAAAGGAGAAGGATGAGCACATAGCTAGACAATAAAGAATTGAGGAAGCACATGTTAGATAGAAACATCTTTATTCATTGTATTATGAAACATAGAGATTTAGCAGAAGGTGTCTTATCATTCTCTCAATCTGCAAGATGGGGATTTAGCATTTTCCTCCAATCATGCCATGTAATATCAAATCCTTTTCTTAACCTTCATATGGTGGGATATAAGCTTAATATCAATCTTCATGGTTAATCATTTTTCTAAAACAGGAATTTCTGCAAATTTCTTTAATGCCTGCACAGTGCAAATGGCATGTGCTGTTGTGACAACAAAACCTGTCACAGTCAGCAGGATGCAGGACCGTTGGAACATCATGCTCAAACAAACTCTTCAAGTTTCTCCCGCCACTTCTCACCTAAACGTTGCTTTACGATATGGAAAGTGAAAGACACTGAATTCAAGTTCAGAGACAGCCTTCTTTTTATTTATAATCCCGACATGTAAAATATTTAACCACCGGTAGTTCAGCCACCTCCTAATATATACTGGCTAGGCTAGGCTGCCCGTCGCCACAACTTAAAAGTTCAGGACTCTCATCTCTGCAAATTCCTGAACCCAATTCGCGGAATTTGCATCAGCATTGCCTTCATGACATTCTTCGTCACCTCAGCCTTCTTCTTTCTGGTTCTTTTTTCCTGTGCAGGTGAAGTGTGTTCCTTGGATTTGTTATAGTTTGATTTTGTTTATTGGTGTTGATTGAATTTCTTGATTTTGGGTTGTGATTATAGCTGCATATGATCCCTTGGATCCGACTGGTAATATCACCATCAGATGGGACATCATGGCTTGGACTGCAGATGGCTACACGGTGAGTAGAGTGATCTGCTTCTGGATACACCTATCTATTGATTGGTGCTTGTCTGCAGATGCACGAACTAATAATCTTTGTTTCATTAAAATTCTCTGAGTGGTGGTGGTTCGGTTACAAATATTTTCCAGGCTACGGTGACGCTGAACAATTTCCAAACTTTCCGGCACATCATGAACCCTGGATGGACTATAGGCTGGGCATGGAAGAAGAAAGAAATCATCTGGTCCGTGATTGGAGCTCAAGCTACTGAACAAGGCGACTGCTCCAAGTTCAAAGGGAACATTCCTCACTGCTGCAAGCGAAATCCTGCAGTTGTGGACTTGATGCCTAATGCTCCATATAACCAACAATTCGCCAATTGCTGCAAAGGTGGAGTGCTGTCAGCATGGGGCCAAGATTCTGCAGCTTCTGTCTCCCAGTTCCAGATTACTGTTGGCTTAGCGGGCACTTCAAATAAGACCGTTAAACTTCCCAAAAATTTCACCTTGCTCGGTCCAGGACCTGGATACACTTGTGGCCCTGCAAAGCTTGTGCCTTCCACCAAATTTCTCACTCCTGACGGACGTCGAAGAACTCAGGCCCTGAGTAAGTTTCTGTACTTCGTTGATCCTTTGTCCTCTTCTTGATTCAGTTTCAGATCATTATGTCTTTGTTGTTGATTTTAGCCTGAACGTACTCTATATGCAGTGACATGGAACGTGACCTGCACATATTCACAATTCCTGGCTAGGAAATATCCAAGTTGTTGCGTCTCTTTCTCATCCTTCTACAATCAAGAAATCACTCCCTGCCCTACCTGTGCTTGTGGTTGCCAAAATAATAACACTTGTGTCAAGTAAGCTGCCATATTCTCATGAACTTGACTTAAAATAACTCTGATGATGAAAGATCTCGACAAGCTCTCATCGAATTAACATGTCGCTGCAGTCGTGATTCCAACATTCTTAAAGTGGTGGAAGCAAACATTTCAAAAAGGGAAAACACCTCACTTCTGCAATGCACACACCATATGTGCCCAATTCGAGTTCACTGGCATGTGAAGGTCAATTATAAGGAGTACTGGCGTGTGAAGCTTGCAATAGTAAATTTCAACTACAGGATGAACTACTCGCTGTGGTCACTCGTGATCCAGCATCCGAATCTCAACAATGTAACCCAAGTCTTTAGCTTCAATTACCAGCCGCTCATTCCCTACGAGTCAATAAGTGAGTGTCAGGAAATTCTATCCTGGGTTATCCTGTGTGAAATAAGATTTTCGATTAACACGCCTGTTATGTTACATGCAGATGACACAGGGTTGTTCTACGGCACGAAATATTACAATGATGTGTTAATGCAAGCAGGACCTTTAGGAAATGTTCAGTCAGAAGTGCTACTGCAGAAGGATTTGAACACCTTCACTTTCAAGCAGGGATGGGCATTTCCTCGGAAAGTCTACTTCAATGGCGATGAGTGCATGCTGCCTCCACCTGATACATACCCTTTTCTGCCAAATTCTGGCCATGGATTCCCGGTCTCATTCTTTTCATTAATTTCTACACTGTTTTCCTTGTTTTATGTCTTTATTTGGTAATTTTTGTTAGTTTGAAGGTCTAGTGCTGAATGTTTTTTGAAGCAGGGGAATCCGCTGATGAAAAAACACACACAAAAAAAAAACTATGGGAGCACAGACACTTGAACTCCAAAATCATCGACAGAAATTGAACTGTTTTTGTAATTATTAATATGAAAATGGAACTGGCATACCATACTAGAAATTATAGAATATTCCAGTAATTCCATGAAAGCACATTTCAGGCAACTTCTAGAATCTCTCTAGCGTACTGTGTGTATACATTTTCACTTGCGAAAAAATTAATTTTCTTAGAATTCTCAAAGATAGAATCACTCTTTTCGAGTATCGGGTCACATGCAATGACAGCATTAAATAATTTTCCATCTGGCATAACCGCCTAAACTAACAGTGTCAAATGATTGCTTATTCCTCCTTGCTATTCCAAAGAACATTAAGAAAATTAAGACAAAAAACTAACGGCCTCTCCGAAAGGTTATTTCTATTTACCCTAATTTAGTTACATCATAATTGACTTCTTGGAAACTTTACATAGATGAGAAGGTACAGCAGAGAAAGTGAGACAACAGCAACCAGTGACAAAATGGCAGCAAACACTTAAATTCATCTGCAACTCCTAAAATGCTGGAAGCACTAACAAATTAACTTTCCAATTGCCTTAATGCTGAGGTCAAAATTTGAATATCATGGTGCTTTGCAGTGTACATTGCAAAGCTTATAGATATCCATGTAAGATTGCCAATGCAGAAAACAGAGTAACTGTTAGCACAAGGGCTGAGACATGCTTGCGGGAACTGGCATTTGGCAACCATGGATAAGCATCTGGAGGTGGCATGACGCAATTGTCACCATTGAAATAGATTCTTCTAGGGAAAGCCCAACCCTTCTCAAATGTAAAAGTTGCCTTATCCTTTTGGAAAAGCAGTTCTGACTGAACATTACCAGCAGGGCCAGCTTGCATGAGCAAATCATTGTAGTACTGAATTCCCCATAGCATGGCTGTATCATCTGTTGGAAACGACAATATGATGAGTGTTCATATACTTTAAAGAGAGAAACCCTTGCATCCATTTTCAGATGAAAATAAAAGAGTGGAGATATTTCCGTATGCAATATGCACTCTAAACCATTTTCAGATTATCGCATTGCATGTCAAATTCATGACTGCACTAAACCAGCCAAATGATCATGAACCAATCCAATCACTTTGTTCATGTAATCAGTCCCTGTTCCTATTGGATGAAATGCAATGAACAGAAGGAATGCAATCTGTTTAAATCATTAGTTCCTTGCTCAATCCACAAAAATAAGTGGTAAAAGGAACCTACATTCGTTCCTATTCTATCCATGACATGAGATACATAAAAAAGAAAAGTAAAGAAGAGCAACCAAAAGGAAGATCTTACTTATAACTGAATATGGAGTCAACCCCTTATAGTTAAAGCTGAAAATCCGCGTCAGATTGTTAAAGTTTGGGTGTTGGACAACCAGGTTCCATTGTGAATAGTTCATATTGAAATTGAAATTTGTAATTGTGACCTTAACCCGCCAGTACTCTCTGTAGTTAAGTTTAACATGCCAATGAATCCTGACTGGACACATATGACTTGTGCATTGGACAAGAGGTGCAAGACTGTTTTTCCCTGAGTTGGAAACAACTGAAGCTAAATGTGGTGCATTTGGACTGCAAAGTGAAAAACAACAGAAGAACTGTAAGCAACAAAGGTATTTTGTGTACATGAATATACACATATGCATTTAAATAAACATCATACACTTACACTATCACCAATGAACCTAAACCTAGAAGAAAGAAGAATGTGTTTCCAATGAGCATTAGCAAACTTACTCTACACAATCTCCTGATGAAATATTGTTGCCTTGGCAGCCACAGGCACATTTTGGGCAGGGCACTATCGTATCATTGTAGAAAGATGAGAGTGAAACACAGCAAGTAGGGGTCTTTTGAGCCAGGAATTGCGAATATGTGCATGTAACGTTCCATGTCACTGCAGTGAAAAGATCAGAAGTCACTTACACCATCTCCATGCATACAGATTCCCAATTAAATAGGAAATGCAGAAATCATTTCGGAAAACATCTCCACAGCATATAACTTTTTGCTTAGTGTTTTCTAAATAACAACATATCAAGAAATGAAACTTCTGCACCACAAATAACACTGGGCTATGTCAAATTTGAGAAATAAGCATATTTATGAGAAATTAAGTTGTGCATTAATGCGAGATTTGGGTTATTTGAAGAAAGACTGCATAAATGTAACTATAATATTCTTTTGTTGACTTACTCAAAGCTTGAGTAACTCTCCTTTTATCACTTGTAAAAAATTTACTAGGTTTGACAATTTTTGCTGCGCTGCACGTATAACCAGGTCCCGGAGCCTTGAGAGTGAAGTTTTTAGGCAACCTGACTGTCTTGTTGGTTGTTCCAGCTGCACCTACACTAAGCTGGAATGCACTTACTGCTTTGGATGGATCTTGCACCAATGAGCTGATTACACCCCCTTTGCAGCAATTTGCAATCTGCTGGTTGTAAGGAGTTCCTGGCAATAAATCCACTACTGTTGGTCTTTTCTTACAGCAATGTGGAACGTTTCCTTTGAATTTTGAACAGTCACCCTGCTCTGTTGTTTGACCTCCCACCATGCTCCATATTACCTCCTTCTTTGCCCATGTCCATCCTAATGTCCATCCTGGTGCTTGAATGTGACGATATTGCTGGAAGTTGAAGATTGAAACAACAGCCTATCCATTCAACAGAAATGTTAATTGATTTTGACCATGCTGAACAAATAACAGACGCCAGTAAATGCTGCTTAATTGAAAATTTCTGCACCATTGTCCAAATGATAATCAAATTTAGATAAATATAGCAGGAGAACACCTCAATGATGTGCCTGGATATATAACTATAAAAATTAGTTTTATAACCACAACTAAGGCTAACGATTCTCAAGAAACTCTTTTGAATTCAAATAAAAAGCTAACTAGAAAGATGAACAGAAGGACCGATTTTACTACTGAATAAAATAAACAAAGTTCTTGAAGAAATTGATAATTAACTGATAACTCTTAAGAGAAAACATTCAGAATCTTGTTACTCCCTTCGGGTAGCTATGTTACATGGCCCAGGCAACATGACAGCTCATTATCAATGACAAGAAATGAAACATAAGTTGCACTAAAGACAAATGCAAAATTTCTACAATTTGTAAACATGTGATGAACCAATTATATTTGTTGAACAGTAAAATGTTGTATTATTTGATACTGGACCTTTGTCCTCATGCCTAATATAAATTTTCCATCACTAGTTATAATAATTGTAGTAATAATAATAACTAAAACTTACAACATAGCCATCAGGCGTCCAGCTCATAATATCCCATTTGATTGTGATATTCCCATTTGGGTCAAGAGCATCATAGGCCTCTGAACAGACAGACAACCAGCAACTTGTATCAGAAAAAATAATGAGTCTGAGTAATGCGAAATTAAACAAAAAAATTATTATGTAGTGATAAATACATCTTCAAATAGCAAATAGGTCAAAGAACTCAGAAGTTGAATATCACAGCCGTTTAACAGATAGAATGGCCAAGAGATTATATTATAAATAATTTCTTCCTGGAGTACCATTACATCAACTGCCAATGATGAAGAACTCCCTTCAGATGAATATTACTAAACCTAAGGATGTGCTGTTTGCTTTTAGCTTTACTGTTTATTGATGTTGGACACTTGTAATTAAGATTTCAACAATACAATTAAATGTAAAAATAAGATACAAGCATTCATGTAGAATGAGAAATTGAAGTTCTCAGACAAATCCATTCCAATCATCATTCGCAGAAGGAAAAAGTAACAATCCTATCAACAAGACTTCAGCCATTTAAACGGCTAGCAAATCCTTAAGTGAGTTACTTTATCTCATTCAGGAAGGAAACAAAAAATATCAACGTACTTAAATTTCCAAATTGTCTTTTTCCTTGACGCATTCAGGTTTGAGTGCTGTAAACCAAAAACAAACTCTAATTTGACATCATCGGCAAACCATTTTAAAAGCATTCAAGGTAACCAAAAAAAAAAAAACAAAGACAAAAGGTCGAGCTTCCAACGAAAATCCATTATTATATACACCAAAAAGAGACGAAATCAAGAATAGCTTAAGTTTTTAGACAGATTAGAAACCTCATCTCTTCGCTCATCAATTCAAGGGAAAACATTTCCAAATTCATCATCATCAAAATCTGAACAATCGCCATTTTGAAAAAACGAAACAAGTCGTGAAAAGAACCAAACCCATTGACATCATAAAAAAGCCAAACAAAGATTCCACATTTTAAGAGATTGAACAAAGAGACAAGGAATAAAAACAAAAAGAAACAGAGAAAGAAAGGCTTTGCTAACCTGTTGGAGTGAAGGAGGTGGAAGAAAACAGAAAAAGCAGCAGAAAGGAAAATTGATAAAGCATTCTCATAATGGGAGAGAAGAGAAAGAGCGTTTCTTGGCACAGAATGGGCTTGTGTTTTAGATTGTCCTGCGTTCTTGGTAGGCTAAATTAAAGATCTTTATGGCAAAAAAGACCAAGATAGAAAGTAAAGAACACGGTGGTGGAGATGACTGACTGGCTCTTTGCTAATGCTAGCTCACACTCACACATAGGCCGAGATGCCAAGAAAACCGAAAAAGTCAGTTTAAGCACTTAAAATGTGGACTTTAAGGATTTAAAGCCCACTCTTGAAATCTTTTAAAACACATCTTACAGAACAAGACACACGGATGCCATTGCTTTCATCATAAAGAAAGCTTGGAAAAATATTAATATTCTGGATTAATCTGTTAAAATTTCGATTTGCGGACAGTTGTTTTGTGGGGGTGATGATAGATAATGACAGCCCAGTTGAGTTGTGGTACTTTCTGGAGGAGGAAAAGTGCGCGCTACACGCAATGTCATTTGCTTACTTGGAGTTGGTGGTGGGGTGCATAATGCTTGGTGCTGGTTTGTCTGTCGTTTATTAAAGTGATACGTCCTGTTATTTTAGTCCTCTTTTTCTGTAAATACAAATATGCAATGCCAACTTCACTTCACTCAGCCGTGTTGAATCTCTTTTTTTTTTTTTTTTTTTAAGGATTAAAACTTTCCAAGAGTAATAATAAAGGTGAAGAATGGAGCAAATGCCATGATAGGTTTGAAGAAAGTTGATAAAATGACAAGTAAAACAGAGAAAGACTAGTCGTGCAAGTTTGAACGCAATTAGCTTCTACATGCAATACCAAGTATTTGAAGGAGATGGACGCTTTCGCTTTTGGCGTTGTTTAAAATGGAAAGACTCTGTGCTTCATGACTTCTTGCTTTGTGCAGAAGTAGAATACGCGTTTCGTGCGTCGTGTGAAAGCTAAACGGGTTCACACTACTGTCACTTTAGTAATTGTTAATTATATTGTAAATTTGGATTTTTTTTTTATCTTTTTATAAATTGCAAATATAATATGAGATTATTCAAAAAACACACTCAAATTAAAAGTTTCAAAATTTTGAAATATTAAAAATTTATCTCTTTTATATTATTGTTTTGCTAAATTGATATTAAATTTTAATTTAATTGAAATATAAAGAAAATAAAAAATTGAACTTCTTAAATTTATTTAATAAAAAATAATAAAATTAAGCTTCTTGAGTTTTTATCTAGAAAAATAAATAAAGAAATTTACCTTAAAAATTTTTCTTTTATGATATATTGTGCTTAAATTGTAATTTTTTTTTATCTAAACAATAAGTTGGAAAATTAATTAAATTAAACATCCCAATAATTACAGAGATGAAATTAAATATTTAATAATAATTTATTAAATTGATAAGAAATCTTAGACTACTTAGCCCTTATAAAATTTTAATACCTCATTTTTTGTAATGCATGCATGGATGACTTTCTGCAAATCTAAAATTAATTAGAGTTATTTTTAAAGTTTTAAAAAGTTTAAAACTCAGGTTATTCATTCATTTTACAGTTAAATATTTTATTATTTAATTTTTATAATTTTAAAAATTTTATTAACCGATTTTTTAAAATTTTAAAATATTTATTAATTAATCATTCGATATCAAGAATATTTTAAAATATAAAAAATGTTTTAATATATTTTTAAAATTAAAAAATTAATTTTATTTAAAAAAAATTAATAAATTTTTTATACCATATAAATTAAACAGTAACTTAACTTTCTCTTTATTAAATTTAGTTATGAATTTATTAAATTTTAAGCTATTATTTTTTAATTCATTATCATAAAATTTATCTTTTTATTTCCAAGTAGGAAGAAACAAAATTTATCGTCTTTACAAACATAAAATAACAATTCTTAATGTGGGTTTATTAAATAAATGAATGAATAATGTCTCAATGGATTTTTATGTAATATTTTTAAAAATAAGGGATGTGTTAGTAAATTAAAAATGAACGACTTCTAAAATAGAAATACAATCGAAATAAATTAACTATAACTTAATTGTAGACTTTAATAAATAAAATGATTAAAAAATTAATTAAAAAAATAACATTAACTAATCTCAAACACATAATAAAAAAGGAAAGGAGTTAATAAATTAGGAATATGCTATAACAAATTAGGATAAGTTATTCTAAAAAAAATAAAAGTTAATTATTTGATTAAAAAATTAAAATGGAATAATAAAAATAAAATAGGTAAAATAGGTGCTTCAATAATGTCTCAATAGGCTTTCTTTGTTTTATGAAAATTATTTTTTTTATATTTTTTAATATTTAAGGTATTTAAAAAATTTAATTAATAAAAAATTTTTTAATAAAAAAGTAAGCAGAGAAAGTTATTTTTTATATTTTGAAATCAATATTAAAATTTCTATAAATAAATTTATTAATAATTTTTATTTTTTAAAGTAAAATTAAGTAATGAAAAAAAGTTATTTTATTGAAAAATATTTTTTATAAGAAATATTTTTTAAATATAAATTATTTTTTATAAATAAATGGGAGTTAATCTTTTATAACTTATTTTTTAATAATAAATTTATATAAAAAAATTTTAAAATATGAAAAATAATTTTTTTTTATTTTTAAAGATGAAGTTATTTTTTAAAAAATAATTTAACTTTTTAATTAAAAAATATTTTTTATTAATTAAAAATTTTAAATAATCCAAACGCTAGACAATACGAGAAATCAATAAAACAAACAGCCTAAGTATGATCCAAAAGCAACAGGGTTAAAATGAGGTTGCAATGGCGTGTGTTTTGGCATGATTGTTGAAATTACTATTGGGGATTTTTTTAGTGAAATGCATTTCATGGAATTTTAAAAAAAGTTAGAAAATATCTTTTAAATATATAAATTAAAAATGATTTAAAATTAAATCAATTATAAAAACATTAAAATTAAAATGAAAAACATTTTCACTTTAACTAACGAGAGTCTCCCGTCAAAACTGTACTGCCCTCATGGCTCATGCACATGCATTAGCGGCGTCTGCTAAAAAAAATATTAATTATAAATTTCGAAATTAAAAAAAAGAAAAAAGGAATAGAAAACCAAAGTTCGGAGAAACGTTTTCGCTCCAAGATAGGTGAAATACAGAAGCCTAAGAACTCTCATTCCTTCCTGACAATTCAAACAAATATTCCATTTGACAAACACCGCACGCCATATTTTCAATTTTTCTTCCGGTTTTTATACCTTTTCCAGGACAAATGCATTCTTAGATTTTATTTTATTTTTCTTTTCTTGATTTGTCTTCCTACACTCTATTCGATTCTCGTGGTCAATGGACGCATCTAATGCCCGGGTTCACTCATTTTCCCAGACCGAGATTAATTGGGACAAGTATGTATTTCTATTTTTTAA
Organism: Manihot esculenta; assembly: GCF_001659605.2. Lineage (NCBI taxonomy): Eukaryota > Viridiplantae > Streptophyta > Magnoliopsida > Malpighiales > Euphorbiaceae > Manihot > Manihot esculenta. Next base: position 4,541,861 of record NC_035162.2, on the reverse strand, counting down.
TTTAATTTTGATCCTTTATGTTCTGTTAATTTCCATTTTCTTGATGATTCGTCGAATATTGTCTTCTTTTGCGCTTTCATCCATTTTCATGAATTTGGGGGCTTTCTTTTATGACTATTATTTGTGTGGTTTGTTTGGTGAGGCGTAAAATTGAGGACAAGAAAGGGGAAATTCATTTTCCATTAATTACCTAATATTTGTTCATTTCTAGGTCATTTGCGACTTTTTTGCTTTGAGCTATTATTCAACAGTAACTGAAGTATTTTTTTTCCGTTTTCCTAAACAAGCTTAAGCTGAGAAGCTTTTTTGCATTAAAAAAACGGCCTCTATTGACTATTTTGTTGCGAAATCATGTTTCTATCTCAACTGCTTAGGATCAATCGTAAACCTGTTATCTTAGAAAACAAAGAGAAACAATAAAAGCAGATATAGAAAGAGATATATAAACGAAATGATATTTTCTGCAAAAGGGGAGAGGGCAATTTCACATATGGCTGTTCATGTGTACCATTGAGCTTTTTGGTTAATGAAAGAGGAAAGAGGATGCTGATTGACATGCATTTCAAATAATAATGCAAATGAGAACAATCAGGCGTTGGAATTTGAAATTGGATCCATTGCACATTGTGATGCTAAATTTTGTTTGCCCAATAATGTGAATGATGATAATCACCATATACATATATAACCTTCTTCTGTTAGAGTGGCATATTATGAGATAAGATACTGTCAAGTACGATATGAGGTGATTAAATTTCTATGTTATGCTTCCTGTTTGGGATGTATCACGCCTACAATTTTACGAGGAAGTAATGGAGTAGACAACTTAAAGAAAACAGCTGTAAGAGTTTGACCCAATCATCACTATTATGATGTCAAAAGTTAAAAATAACAATTACAACCAAAAGAAGAAAATAAATGCAAAACTTTTCCTCACTACCTTTGCTAATTGTCATGTTTATTTTTGGGTTTTGTTGTATATGGAATATCTTCACACTGTTGTTTTGCTTCTACTTGAGCAAACTTCTGCGATGCATATAGTGGCATCTCTCGTAGTTTATTCAAATTCATTTGAATGAACTTCTCTACATTCAAATATTGCACTCATGTATTACATTTGTACATTTAAACATAAGCTGAAACTTCATGTTAGCTAATCCTAACTTCTTAAGAATGTTACAAAATGTTATTGTTGTACCAAGAGAATATGTTTATTGCATAAAAACTACTTATCAGAAAAAGAAAAAACAAAAAGAATAAGACTTACTAGGATTTTTACCTTGTGAACACATGCTGGAGGTTAAGAAGGTAACTCTTCATCAAAATGATTGAGCATTTTTTTATTCTCTCTTTCTAGTAATGCCAATTTCAGCTATTCCTTACTTTTGTGGTCATCTTGGTTGTCCCTGTAGTGGACGCTTTTATTGACACCTATGGCCATTGGTTGTTCTTTCTTGTCTTACTGTGAATTCTTTATCTGCATTGTTCACATGCTTGTTATTTTCACCTGTCCTTGCAGGCTTGATAAGACTAAGTTTTATGTTGTTGGGGCTGGTATCTTTACTGGGATTACAGTGGCTTTGTATCCAGTTTCTGTTGTAAAAACCAGGCTTCAGGTGGCTACAAAGGATACTGTTGAAAGAAATGCATTTTCTGTTGTCAGAGGTATACTGAAAACAGATGGGATTCCTGGTCTCTACAGAGGCTTTGGTACTGTCATTACTGGTGCAATTCCTGCTAGGATTATTTTTCTTACTGCATTGGAGACCACAAAAGTGGCAGCTTTCAAGATGGTTGAACCATTTAAGCTATCTGAGCCTGTGCAAGCAGCTGCAGCAAATGGTATTGCTGGCATGACAGCATCCCTTTTTTCTCAAGCTGTGTTTGTGCCAATTGATGTGGTATGTGTTTCAAGTTATCTTGTGGGCTTTGGGGCATTCATCCCATTTTGAAGCTATTTTTGTTTTATTTTCTAATTATGCTTCATTCCTGCAACCCCCCCCCCCCCCCACCCTCTTCCCCCTTTTCATTTCTTTTCCATAAGAAACTAAAAACTAGGGGAAACTGATGCTGAATTTTTTGGAGCAATTTTGTTGAATTTCACTGTAATGGCTATGTTCAGGTTAGCCAAAAGCTGATGGTACAAGGATATTCTGGCCATGCAAAATATAATGGGGGTCTGGATGTTGCTAGGAAAATTATTAAATCTGATGGTGTCAGAGGATTATACAGGGGGTTTGGTCTATCTGTTATGACTTATTCTCCATCTAGTGCAGTATGGTGGGCAAGTTATGGTTCAAGTCAACGTGTCATTTGGAGGTGAGACATTGTTGCTTTTATTTTCAATAACGTTACGTTACTGCAGAACCAGTTATTTTAGGAGCCTGTCCATGCTGGAAGGCCTCACTCTCATGCTTTCCTTAAAATTGCGTTCTCTTCACCACATTTTTTCTTTTTCTTTTCTTTTTTTATTTTTTGGTGTGTGTGTGTGTGGAGGGGGGGGGGCTTCAGTGAAATTTTGCTGAAAGGCATGGGTAATTCACTTCAAATATTCACATAATACAAACTGAGCATTCCTGTAATGGTTAAAACAGGAAGAATTGGAAGGTTATGACTTTAGGAATCTAATTGTATAACCAGCCACATATTATTGACTTATATAATCACCAGGAGGCTATGCAACATGCATAGAAGTTTAAAGGCTAATTGAGGAGTCACTGTGGTTGACAAGCCTATGAACTTCATATACATCTTATACTTTTTCACAATTGTTTGTGTAAGTTTTCTATTTTGCCGTCCAATTCCTCAGCAATACAATGATTCTTTTTGACAGCCTCTTGGGCCATGGTACTGACCGTAAGGGAACCACTCCTAGCCAGTTGACGATAATGTTAGTTCAGGGTACTGGAGGAATTATTGCAGGAGCAACAGCATCTTGTGTTACAACCCCATTGGATACTATCAAGACTCGCTTACAGGTACTATTCAAACTATTTAACATTAAACTATCGTCTCCTTTTGATTTTTATTTTTGTTTTTTCCTTGTCCATTAATGACCTCTCTACCTTATGTCTTGGTGAGCGTGAGCATGAATTCAATGTAATCCTTTGACTCCTTATATGACTACTTATTCAACTATGAATTTGATAATTGAATCATTTCTCTCTTTAAAATTTTGCCCACCAACCCATGAAAGGGGAAAAAAGGAGAGAAGAGTTTATGAAAGTTTTAATCAAAATGCACCTCGAATATGAGAAAAGATATTTCAATTTGGTTCTTATGAAATCTGCAGAAAATCCTTACATTCTCACTACTTATATATGTTTTAATTGTATTCTTTTTTCATAGAGAGAGAGAAGATTGCTAATATCATATTATGGTTATCGTTTTTTCAAGGATAAGCTTGTATGTGTCATGGTTTGATTAATATTGTCAGGGTAAGCTTTGATGCAACAATAAGAGTGTCTTCAAGGTCACAATTTCAAACCACTGATATAACCACCTTGGAAATGCAAGGGGAATGTTGCATGCCACTTACCTTCTCTGCTTCTGGCTTTGTAATTGTGATGGCCTTGGGCTCTGAGCCTTTAGTGTCATTGTAGTTGTGTTTCTGTTAATATACTGTTTCAACTTTGTAGGTGATGGGACAAGAAAGGAAAAGCTCTGCAAGACAAGTTGTTAAGAACTTGATTAAGGATGATGGTTGGGGAGGTTTATATAGAGGGTTTGGTCCGAGATTTTTCAGCATGTCAGCATGGGGAACGTCAATGATATTAGCCTATGAATATTTGAGTAAGGACATTTCCATCTTTTACTATCATTTTGATATGTCAGTGGCTTGCAACTTCATTTGGTGTCCAAATATCGATTATGGTGTTTAATTTACTTTATCAAGCTATACACATAAACTGCATGACGTTGTTTGTGACTGTGTGGGTTACCGTTCTAGTGCATATGGGATCTAATATCACCCTGCTAATAAAGCTTTTATCTTCTCCTTGTAGCATGCCGCTTTGATTTTTTCCCCCCTAATTTTTGGATCTGTTGGCTTGAATTAGTTTACTTTGCTTTTCATGTGATTTTGCTTGTTTAACTGTTTATATATCTACTACCCATCTAAGAACCTTTCTATTTTGGTCTATTCAGAGCGATTATGTGCAAAAGATGCATAGATGTGATGTTGCTACTCTTCTGGCTCCACAAGAATTGCTTCTTGCCATGTGAGTGGCAAAGATTAGGACTGGAATTGACCATTTTCAACTTATTCTGTATTAGAATAGACAGTTGCAAGAATTACTTAAACTCATCCTTGAAGTAGAATTGCAGATATTGCAGTTTTGGCATTAACTGGGGATTCACCCTCGTGGTTATACATCTGAATAATGAACAATTTTTTTTTGTAGGCCTCTTCGACATGGCCAAAATTCTTTCAAGCATAGATTTTATTCTTTCCCTTTTTTGGGTTCTCTTTAGTTTAAATTTGAATCAATTAGAGCTTGTCACTGTTGTATTTATTTCAATTCGTTTAGCAATTGTATCCTTATAACCAAGAAAGTTAGATGTGATATTTTGTCTTTATTTCTTATATTTTGGATACTTGTATTTTAATTATTGCAGATTTGGATATCAATCATTTTTCGGAAATGGTACTGTGGAAGAAAAATCATTGTAAAATTTTGGTTCTCTGGTTCATGACAACGTTGTCTGCGTGGCTAGTAGCATTGGTAGTGAAGAACTCAACTTATTTACTGCATAGGAACCTCGGTTCCCTAAAGTACGAAGTAATTTACATTTGAAAAATGGCCAAAAGTTCAAAGAAACATCGAATCATTGTTCTTTATTTTATTTATTTATTTCTTTTTCTAATACCGTGGTAACGAGACTGGTTATGTTTGAATCAAGGAGGTGAAGGGGCCGTTTCTTTGCACAGAATCGCTATGTATAATCAGTAAATTCATCTCCTAATTGGCTTTTCTAGAACAGCCGAGAAGAAGAGCTCATCTGCGAGTTTATCTTTCTTTGGTACGACTCTCCATAGTAGCTTCCTGTAGCTTAGCCTTGCAAACTCGTCCAAATACAGCTTCATATCCTCTTTCTTACAGAAGAAACGATCCACCCAAAGAAGACCCTTGGGTCGAAGGACTCTGTCCCAATCGAATAACACAAACTGGAGGAGTTTCATATCAATCCACCCATCCAAGAAGAGAGTAGAATGAACAATGTCTAGTGTGTTATCAAAGAAGGGCAATCTTGATCCGATGGATAGATACAGAGGCAACAGGCCTCTTAGTGCAATCACTTCACTAAAAGGGGCACCTAAATTCAAGGTTGCTGATGCAATAGTCACATTCCTTTCCCTCATAAGCGCAGCAAATGTGCCTGTTGTGGGGCTAAAATCGAGTCCAATACGAATCTCACCTGGCTTTAATCCTAGAACTTCATCAATAATGAACTCGGCTGAAACAGAGGCATTTGTTGGGATTTGCCATCCTCCTTTTGAAAGATTGAAACAATCTGCACATTTGAAGAAGCCTCTTCTGTCCACTGTTTCATTAGAAACCAGGCAAGAATACCTTTTGCATTTATAATGGCTCCACAAGATGTTATCATCACTAGGTTGAGCCCACAGAGAGGAGTTTACAGGAAATGGCTTGGTGTACTTTGGAGGAGCTCTTGATAGGCATCTCCTTCTTGGCAGCGGGTCACACCCACTGGCAAGAAGCTTTTGAGCCAAGTCCCAGTCATCTGGGCACATCGCATACATTTTGTAATTCATGAAGCGATCTATGGTCGTAGGCATATGAGCACAAGCTAGTCCAATGGAAGGACTAATTGCATCCACTCCAAGAAAAATTTTCTTTCCACTTTGCCTATTTGGTTTTGGTGAGGTATAGCTGTGAAGCTCACCTGAATTGAAAACCTTCACACCCATTGATCTTTCTTGATGTTCACTTTCCTCTGGTTCACTAAAATCTTCATCAACATTGCTTATTTCATTATCATTTGCAGGAGCATTGCTGGACACACTTGATAGGCTATCAGCAAGCTTGTCCAAGGACACAGCTATGCGAAGAACCTGATCAGAAAATTTTGCTACTGTTTTTGAATCTGAACTTCCATCATGCAGCTGCTCTAGCAAAACTCCCAGCTGTGCCTGCAAATTAGAAACTTGGCTGTGAATTGAGTAAGGCAAACGAATTAAGCCAGAGGAGATGTTTGTGGTCTTGGTGGTGAAAATGAAGAGAGGATAAGAGAAACTGGAACTCAAAATGACAATTGTGAGGAGGCTAATGATCAAGAAAATACATAGCATTGCAAGAAGGCTTTTGGAAAGGCATTTTAAAGATCTTGAGGTGTTATGCTTCTGCATTTGCTTTTTCGGAGATGGGTTCTTTTCCTGAGAAACTATCCTCGAGTATCTGCTACTGTTTTTTTCCATTTCTGAGCTATTTTGACTTTTGCCAATAAATTCGGATCCTTATATTTTCTTTATGCAGATTTAATCTTCCCTAGATTCTTAATTTTATATTTTAACCATTTTTATTTTGCCTTGGAAATGCAAACATCTTAGTGAGGCAAGTTTAACTAATATTTCATGGCTTTCAAAACGAAGCCTTCATATCTACTTCTCTTTCGCTTCTTCTCTGACTAATTTCCGCCCTAAAAATAAGCCATCAAATGAGTTATTAAAAAAATACTGGAACCACGTGATCACCATGGAAAGTTCATTCCTATTGTCCAGACTCTCATTAATTGTGGAATAAACCATCAGAAGCCCACTTTCGTGAGACGGATGAATCCCGGATACGAAGGCCAACTCTCCAGAAATAACCATTTCACTCCCAATCTTTCCAATGAGCAACAATATCAGATTCCTTGTCTTGTAGCAATTCTATTCTACAGGAAAAGGACCCCAAAAAATTTCACGAGCAAAAAAAGAATGACAAATTGATAAAGAATCTAAATATGGCCCAGTCCTATAAAAAATAATTAAACATTTGTGAGCAGACCAGTGCAGAATTATCGATGTAAGATCAACATCAAAAACAACAAGGATGCTAAATGGGCGCTTGCTAGTAATCAAAATTTTCAGTATTAGTTGTCGAGGATGTTCTTCCCCTAGGAATAGGACTGCCCAAAGTTCAAAGAGAAAAAAAAAAGAACAAAGAAAAAAGAAAAGAAAAAACAACAAATGCTGAGAGAGCAAAACAGAGGGCAATATCTTCGCATGAAGATTCACTAAATTACTTTTAGCTTCAATTGGAAAAGCGAAAAAGCCTGAAATAAGGGATAAAGTCAATGAATGTCTCCAGGTAGGTATAATCATTTGCACATCAACAAAAACTGAAGCAAATAATTCATGTTTCCATGTCTCCACTAGTAGACATCCCACAGACTAAATCAGTTCATGGGGAATTTGCGAAGCATCTACCCATCTTCACCTTTGCACTCATCTTCATCTTTAATTTTATCAACATCTTGAGCTTCACCGGTCTCACCATCATCATCATCTTCCTCTTCTTCTTCTTCACCACTATGATCAAGATCATTATGACCATTAAGATCACGATTAAGTCCTCTGCTTTTCGCTGCATATTCTTCAAGTGATGCAGAGGGAAACAAATCCCCGACCTTGTTCCCTTCATTTGTTACATTTTTTTCTGAACTCTTTATTTTACCTTTGTTCATCTGATGCAATAAACAGGATCAACACTAAGCAATGTTATAAATGAAAGCCCAAGGAATACTGAAGGGAAAGTACAAATGCTGCAAAAGCACTTTCAGGCAAAAATCACAAGGAATCCAAAATTTCAGTTTATTACAGAAGCTTCTATATATATTCAGTATTTGCTATAAGAATATACATGCAGATAAACTGATCTAGCACAATAAGAATAAACAAAAGAAGACATATCTTAGTGTGAAACTAAATGATGAAGGATTAATAGGAAAAATATCAATAATTATAAAGTGCTCTGAAGCAAATTGATTATTTTACATCACTGTTCGTACAACATTAGAACTTCCCACAGGCCACAGGACAAGTAGAAACCTAGAAGAGCTGTCATAGGAGCAGGACCAAAGTGACAAGGGTAGTAGCTGAATAAGAAACGTATCCTACCAACTTGGCCATTACTATTTCAAACATTAGAATTTATATCTACTTGACCATTTCTATAAGAATTCAAGTTGATGGCAACTGTAAGAAGTAGGTCAATCAAATCTCATGCCATATAAAACGTTTAGTATGCATTCCACATAGATGCACATTTCTTTTCAATTTCTATTAACTCATTACATTGTATTTATTTGTGTTCTTATAAAACAATTTCAGATGGAGTTAGATAAACTCATTAAGTTTAAATTGTTCAAGTTACATACAAAAATAAGTGAGATAAACAAAGAGTTCTATCCTACAGAAAGAAACTGTCTTCTGATGACTTCCTTTCCAACAAGCCTTTTCCCATTTATGAAATTTATTCAAAGAAACAAAGCAACAGACAATTAAAAGGTTGTTATTCCCTAAACAGAGAAAGTTAAACCTATACGTTCAATTGCATATGGGCATTAGCCCAAGAAGCTTACAGCACGTAGGAGAGTCCTTCGATCCCTTTCTCTAGCATTCTTAATAGCCTGCAATTTATCCACCACAAACTCAAAAATCTCCAACTAAAAAGCCAACCTAAACGTTCAAATGCACATACAAATTGCACAAGACAGCCAAAACAGACAATCGTACCTCCTCAAGCATCTTTTGCTCAGCTTCAACTTCAGCAGAGTCTCTACAATTAAAAAGCAGAACACGTTTTAACTTCTATTCACAATTCAACATGAAAATTCAGAAATGCACATCACCATCCAAATCCAGACACCAGCAAACTCTGTAACCCCAAAGTTAAGCAAAATCAACCAAACCTTCCGATTATCTGGTTGACGCGGCAACAACACTTTGCGCAAACATTTTGCTCCTTCGCACAAGCTAAACCGACGACCCAATAGATAAAATTAATTTTTGTTTTAAAAAGAGATACTGAATTATAAACTAAAAGTTGAACAATAAAGAGGAGGGGGTGGGGGGGAGAAGAAAGACCAACCAGAACATAAATTATGGTAAGCTTGACGGACTGCACGTTTCGAGCATCGTTGACTGTTAAGTGTTAACATATCAAATCAAAGACTGATTTTTCAAGTAATATATAACTTAGCAGATTGTGAAAGAACTTCTCTGCTCTTTCATTACTTCCAAGAATCAAGAGCAGTACTTGCAATAAAAGAAAAACCATATTACCATTTGGCAGGCTCAGAAAGCGGCTTGTATTTCCCGTAACGGCGTTTCCAATCTATCTGATCTTTACAGCGAGTGCACACCCCAGTGATCTCCGATAATGGTCTGAGCTTCCCTCCAACTTCCTACTTTTGTATCGAATTGCGTTACTAAATTTCAATTTTGATGTCATTTTAATTCGGATTCTGGAAGTAAGGAATTGGTTGTTTAGTGTTACCGTTTCGTTGATTTTGTGGCCGGCGTTGGGCTTCCATGCGTACTGGTTTTGGTGCTTCGGCGGACCTTGCCTCTTGCTCATCTTCCCGCGCCGCTGCCTGCACCAGCTCAGGTTCTTGAGCCCCTAATAAACCTAACCTGTCTAATTACTATTTCTTACCGCACATATTTACCATTTACCATTCGGTGAAAAAGGTGTTTACCGGTAGATCAAACCATTGATATTTGGTCAATTCTGCATTTTAATCCTTTTTGTTCTTTCCTCTGACTGAATTATTTTTTCTTTTAAAAGTCCTTACCAATGTGTAATTATAAGAAAATCTAAGGGATTAAATACTCGTTTTACTTTTTTGAAATCAATAATCCTTTAACTTAAGAAAACTTAAAAGCTGAATTATAAATATTTTTAATAGAAAAATTAAAGTGTGAGAATTTGTAAATTTAGGGATTATATAAGTTAATGTTCTTTTTGTAAAAATTTAAATTTAAATTCTTTCATTTGGCAACTAAAATATTTTGTTGTAGCAAGTTTGATTTTATGAGTTTTTTTTAGTAAAGTTAAAAGGAAGTTTTTGTATATAAAACAAGAAATATATTTATTTCTAAATGTGCATATGTCTTAACTTTATAAGATATATTTTTGCTTATAAAACATGTATTGCAACTAAAAATAAAATGAGAACTTTCTATAAATGAATGTTGGCAATATAAAAGATAAAAAAGAATTTATATTTATATTTTTTAATTTTAATTTTTGATGGAAGATGGAATTTGATATTTGTTACTTTTTCCATTTCTTTTTTTTTAATTATTTTTATCTATTTTTTTAAATGGAAATTAAGATAGTAGAACCTGAGATCTTTATGATTTATTCAGATACACTTATCACCAGACTAAATTTATGAATGCATTTCTATCTAGGTTTAAATATCTATTTTCAAAACTTTCTAAATTTTCTATTTTTTTATTTTAACTATAATATCATATCTCTTTTCAATTTTTCAACACTTCCAAAAGACAAATAAAATTTATTTTAAATTATTTGAATTTATTGTTAACCTAATTATTATTACATGAATAACTTGAATTTTGTTTAGTTTTATATATTTTAATTAATAATTTATATAAAATATATTTTCATTAATAATTTACATTTAAAAAATTTAATACTAATTTTTATGAACATTACTATATATATATATATATAATGTCTAGCTGAACCTGCATATATATAATAGGTTAGAAAAAATTAAAATATTAATCACATTATTATTTATTATAAAAAAATATTAAAAATACAGTCAAAAATTTAATTTGGTGGTAAGTATATTTGAGTAAATCTGAGAGGTTTCGAATTCTACTCCCTCGATTTTCGATTCCCATTGAGAAAAAAAAAAAATGGACACATAATAGATATGATTAGAAGTGAGTGTAATACTCCATGCTCAAATATAAGATAGTATCATAGAAAGTAGCATGAGGATTACAAAATTTTATCTCATATATATATAATTAATGATGTATACAATGATTTTATTATAACAATCAACCCTATAATCAATAAACAATATATCTAATCACCGTATATAAACGATTACATTCCTAAATTTGCTAATTCATCGACCCTCCAGATCTCCCTTTCTCAGGATCATTTACTCCTACCAATGCTAACTGTGCTCCTTGAACCTGATACTGGTCCACCTGAATGTGTGAATAGCTCATCATCGTTAGTGGTAGTCTCTTCTTGTGTTACTAATGACCCTATCTGGCTCTCACTCACAACATCACCCGCATTATCAATTTTCTCAGCGGTTTCTTGAAGCTGCAAGGCAAATTCAAGGCTCCATACCACATCACCCATCGTTGGTCTTTCAATTGCTTTATCTTTCAAGCAACAATCAGCAATCTCTCCGAACTTGTTTAAAGAGACAGCTGCTATATCACCCTTCAACTGTGGGTCAATAATCTGATCAAGGCCTCCTCTGCGGTAACATTTTCGTGCCCAGTCAACCAAAATCACTTCTTCTTTTGGTAGGTGTGAGATCACTGGTGGCCGGGCGCATAGTACTTCAAACAACACCACCCCAAATGAGTACACATCTGATTTCTCAGTAAGCTGTTGCCTGCGATAGTATTCTGGATCAAGATACCCAAAACTACCTCTAACAACAGTGCTGACATGTGTTTGGTCTTCACCAGTGGGACCTGTTTTTGACAAGCCAAAATCCGAAACCTTGGCAACCCAATTCTTGTCTAATAGTATGTTTGAAGACTTCACATCACGGTGGATGATGCAATGCTTTGCACCCGTATGAAGATAGTGCAACCCTCTCGCCGCACCAATACATATCTGTAGTCTTTGCTTCCATGGGAGAGGAGGGTTCTTTGTTTTGTACAGATGATTTTGAAGGTTGCCATGCGGTATGTACTCGTATATAAGTATCATCTCACCTTGATCATCACAGTATCCAATCAAAGACACAAGATGAAGGTGGCGGAGCTTGGACAACATTTCGATCTCTGTGTGGAACTCGCGAATCCCCTGCTTCGAATATGAAGCTAGTCGTTTTATCGCAACTGGAATGGATCCACTATCAATGTAGCCTTTGTACACAGTACCAAATCCCCCTGAACCAATAACAGTTTGATCATCAAAATTTCTGGTAGATGCTCTGATCTCGGCTATCGTGAATTTGCGACAAATATCAGTAGGCAGTGACAGAGCAATTGTGGCAGAGCTAGATGTGTAAGAGAATAGGAGCATGGAAGACTTGTCCTTGGCTTTCGATTTTGGTCGGTAGACAGAGAAACATAAGATTAGAGTGATAGCAAATAGCACACTTACTACAGATCCGACAATAACCACAACATGAGATGGCTCTTTCCTCTTCGTCCTCCCCACCAACATTGGGTGCTGCTCTGGCGGTGCAGGGACGGTCAGTCGTTCAGGGTTTGGTCCAGCGAGATTACCATCTGAATTGTTAAGCTTGAATATCTCTAGACCGTTCAAGATAGCATCAGCACATGTAGGATTTGAATGCATATTGGGATGTAGAGCGAGCCATAAATCCTGGTTGCTGGGGCTTCCCTTCGGGACCGCAACGACATAGTCTTTATGTACCGGAATATCCCTACCGCCGCTCCAGAAAAATACATCAGCTTCTTCTTCAGCTGTCATATTATTGATGAATATGAAAAACACCCGTTGGTCTATACCAGTAATAACATCCTCAGTCTCACAGAAATGTAGCCTGACAAGGTAATTGAACCCGGAATCAACAGGGAAGTGCCAAGTGAGGTTGTAATTCAGATTAATGAGAGGTTCAGGACCCATGGAGCGTTTAGTAATGTAAACATTAGGTGGTGCAGAGTATGCGGGAGTATCCTTGGTGTACTTTATCGTCACATCATCACGCCACTTATGAACAAGCCCAGATCCACCAAAGATGTATTCGGAATCATCACGCCATGTCCGAAACATCCCTGTATCATTTACGTCTTGACCTCCAACATTTAGCCTGATAACAGTTTCCAGAGAGGTGGTGTTATCTAACTGAAAGAAAATATTTGAATTTACAAGTGTATAAGGATTATCCATATCCCTTGTATAGAGGCCATCTGGTGCAGAAACTATTTCTATGCCATTAATGAAGGCAAAGGAGTTTAGAGACGGATTAAATGTCAATTTAAGCTCTTGATCTTCCCACACAGTGACTATGAATTCCTTGAAGAGGTAGGGACCTGCTTGGGTTTTAGCAGAAACAGCCAGATATGCACTGAAGTTGCTAAGTAGAGTATAATCATTTGCAGTGACGGTGAAGAAAGACGCCGACGTGCTGAGACCTGAGTATGCATCCGGATAGAAGTAGAGACGGATAAATTTTGTACCAGGCAAGACAGGGAAAGTGCAGGTGAGTTTGGAATGAATTATTCTGGCTGTCATATAGGGTACGCGGTCGATGGACTGATCTTGTTGAGAGGCTTCAGAAGCTGGAGATGTTTGTGAGTTGAAGGGGCAGAACTTAGAATGAGCATCACCATTCCAACGCCTGCCATCTCCTGATGCATCATCAGATGACGCACCACAGTTGATGAGTATCAAATCAGAAGGAGTGTAAGGTGGAGGATTTTGTGCTAATGTGGTTACGAAGATGAAATCGAGGAGAGGAAGCAGGCGGAGAAGGATGGTGATGATCAGCATAGCGGCAAAAGTTGGCAAAAGACGAAAGGTTCCTGTGCATGACTAGATTATATACACATATTTTCTTTTTCATCTTTAATTTGATAAGATGACCAATCGTGAAGAATCATACTCGGTCGCAATTTGATTAATTGATGTTAAAAATATTGACATGCATATTAAAAAAATAATAATAATCATCCTATCGCATACGTAAATTACATTTACTTATTGAAAATGTTACTTAGTATTACAATTTCATAATATATACTCTAAATTATGCAATTATACATTACGACGATACATTCATATATTAATCTTATATTATTTTAAACTTATAGTATAATTTTATATTATATTATATACAATTATAATTACAGTCACATGATTCGCTTAGTTTTCTCTTTGTGACATCCAACAAACACCAGCGTTTTTCTGAATTACAAAAGATGTCCGTGACAATTTGCTTTAAGTGACTGAGAGTGGAATCCTTTTTTTTTTTTTTTAAGAAAATATAAATAAAAAACTGGATTAATTAGGTTGTTGAATTGAACTACTTTCTTTTGCCGACTGCTTTGACTACCTTTTGTAAAGAAGACCGAGCCCCTTCTTTACGTTTATAATTTTATTTATTTATTTATTTTAATAGATAAAATATTTGTGAAAGTGAAATCACCAGCTTAGTCCGGTGGTGGCTAATGTATTTGAATAAAAAAATTTCAAATTTTTTTTTTTTAATTGTTGATCTCTATTTCGCAAAAAGTCAATGAATTTTTTATTTCTATTTTAAAAAAAATTGTGGGTGAAATTTAAATTACTTGGATATGTTTATGAAAAAATATCTATATATATATAACACATTAAAAGAATTTACTTTTGCCTTCTTTATTTGTCAGTTTCGGCCCTCCATCATTGCAAATTTAATTTTACTGGCCGAGTAAAATCAGCTTAACCACAAGAATTAATCAGGTGAGGTTACATTTAATCTTATCAGATATAATTCATTTTATAATAAAAAAATTTTAATAAATTTTAATAAAATCATATAAAATGTTCTCTTATTTTAAAATTAGAAAATTTTAATTAAAAAAATTAAATTCTTTCATCTAAATAAAAAAATTAATTAAATTAAATTCTATTTGAAATTAAACTTATTATTATTTTTTGAATTAAGTATATATTTTATGTCTATTCTATATATATATATATATATATATATATAATAATTAATTTTTGTTTTGTTCTTTTATGACGTTAAATTTGTTCTTTCATTCCTGTTTCATTCATTTATTTGCTTGTAGAGAAATAAGTTAAAATAATCAAAACTGAGTAGTGTTTAATACTGTTTTTAAAATTTATTTTAAAACTCTTTAAAATTAAACAGATTTTTTTGAAATTTAATTTTTAAAATTAAAATAATAAAATTTTATCTCTAATTTATAATTTAACAGAAAATATAAGAAAGAGAGAGCGAATAAAATAAAAAAAAAGGAAATTGTTTTCTCTTAAAAAATAGAGGCTATTTATAAAAAAAAATGGCCGTTATAAGCGGTTATAAAAATCTTTACATAATAAAATCATAACGGTCAGATTTAATATTAGATATTTTTTTTAAACCGGAGGTTTAATATTAAATTTAAATATCAAATCTACAATAACAAAAAAAAAATTTATAATCACAAAATTTTTAACGAATATATAATCTTTAACCATTATAAAATCTTTAATAACCGTAAAATTTGTTGAAATCTAAATTAATTTTATAAGATTTGCATCATTTGTTTTTTAATTTCCTTTTAACTTCAACATTGTAAAGTATTGGGATAATAATTGCTTAAAATTTTCAAATTTAACACTCGACTAATTACACCATTATATGGATGCATGGTTTGGATACTAATGAAATTGAAATAATAAGAAACTGAATAAACATTAATAATTTTCATATAATCATTCTTCATTCAGGAGTACAGAGCAAAGGTGGAAAAAGAAAAGCATAATTAAGAGGAAGAGTCGTGTTCTCTGACATCGATCCCTTCATTATTTAAAGCGCAACTTTAATTTGCATACAATATTATAAGCAGAGAATTGGAGAAATAAGCACAAAATCAGGCAGCACGTACGTTGTTCTTCTCCTTCAGCTTCTACATCTAACGTAATAAGTGCATCTGCTCTTAACAGTAGCAAAGGCTTTGAGGCAGTTACCATACAACTTTTCATTACAGAAAGGCTGTGGTTGCAGAGTAATGTAAAAGATATACCTGGGGTTATTTAAAACAAGCTTTTGATGAATCTCTTCTTCTTTAATGGATACATCATTCCATGAAATGTTTCTGTTAGTGTCAAGAAGAGCCGCCCAGGTTCTTGTTAAGCCTGTGCTGCATAATAAAATCACCATAATAGCTACAGATAATGTGAAGCATCCTCTCTTCGATGCACCAATATTAGTTGCCATTTTTGTGTTTGATTATATGTCCAACTTAACAGGACTGACTTCAACTATTAATATGGTAGGCGCTAGTCCTGTCGGTTCGGATTTTCCAACCATTTTAAATTAATATATATATATTCAGATTGCAACTAATCAATGAAATAGAACTTATAACTTGTAATTTTGATAATTGAAAATTTGCTTAGTGATAGAAGAAATTAAATGCTAAAGCTATGATTTTATGTAGTATTGTTAGTCTTACAGAGATGTCCCGTGACTGAAAAAGAAAGAGAAGGAGATTAGATATTAAGCAACTTAAATGAAGCTGTGCATATTCACTGAGATCCTGTGACATGACTTGAATTTTTTGCTTAGACTTTTGGGTGCATAGATATGATGGATAAGGATGATGACACCTACTCGCTTGTAGTTGTGCGAAAGAAGATGCAAGTTAATTATATGATTACTTCAATTTTTAAATTTACCATATTTTACTGTTGAAAATTTTCTTTTTAAATGCAATGAATTGCATTACAAGACAAGCCACTGGTCAGAAGCATAAAGCCCAAAGCTAATACAAACTCAACAATATAGAGCTACATTCAAAATAAAATGAAGAATAAATCAGACAATGCCCTTCCCTTTCCCCAAAGGGTAAGAGAAGAAAACTGACCAAGGACGCTTAATTTTTTTGAGAAGTGAATGAACCAATTAATTTTTTGAAAGAAATTTCTCTTTCTAGAAAGAGATATTAAAGGTTATCTTGCTTTACTTTTAGCATTGAGATGATAATTCATATCCAAATTATGTAAAATTGAATAAGAAAGTATAA
Source organism: Manihot esculenta (assembly GCF_001659605.2). Lineage (NCBI taxonomy): Eukaryota > Viridiplantae > Streptophyta > Magnoliopsida > Malpighiales > Euphorbiaceae > Manihot > Manihot esculenta. The sequence continues at coordinate 4,524,916 of NC_035162.2, read as the reverse complement.
GGCACCTTAATTTTGGAGTACAAGAAAAAAAGGGAAATTAAAGCATAATATAATATAAAAACTCTTATTTTGTTTTTTTTTAATTTCAAATCATATATTATTTGATTTCCTAAAAATAGAAATATTAAAGATTTTATATTTACTAACTCCACCCACCATAAAAAAAATATATATATAAAAAAAAAACAAAATTGAACTAAGCGCATGAAGAAACTATATGTTTTCTTTGAAAATCAAACATAGAAATAAATAAATAAAAAACATCTATTTCCATTTTATTTTCTCCTCTCAGACACTTGGAAACCATTTACAAACTGGGCAACCTGACCTCACATGCAGACTATGAATATTCCTGATGGGCCCTGGTCCACAACCAACAACACCCAGATCCATATAATGAAAAATATTTAATAACAGAAAGCATTTTAATTTTATTTTAAAAACTAAATAAAATAAATTTAACAGTAAAATTAGTTATTGATGTTTACCTGAGTTAGGGACTCCATCCTGGGTAGTTTCCTCTAAGTTAATTCAAGTAAATCATATTATAATTAAACATCTGGCATGTATTTTTTCTTTTTTTAAAAAAAATAATTAACAAAATAAATTCATTCTAATTTAAACCAGCAGGTCCTCCCAATAAACCCAACCTAAAATGCATAATGTTAAATAGAAAAATTTGAAATAGCATTATAACCTAAAATATTAGATAAAAGGTTTGGAAAAACAGACTAAACAATCTTACATTTTGTAATGGAAAAATTTAAAAAAAAAAAAAAAAAAAAGCAAATACAAATATAATTTATATCACCGTCCATGAGGATTAATTAATTCGGAAAACACAGTCCTTGATCTAAATCCACCGGTAGTTTGTAGAGCTCCTTTCTCCGGTATCAACGGTGCTACTTAAAACTGATATTTGTGCACTTGAAGATGTAAATGCCTCGTCATCATCATCTTTGGTGATCACCTCTTCCACAAATGAGCTTTTCTGGCTATCACTGAGGATATTCCCGGAATGAACATTTTTCTCCGCAGTTTCTTGGAGCTGCAACGCAAATTCAAGGCTCCAAACCACGTCCCCCATTGTTGGCCGCTCAATCGCTTTATCACGCACGCAACTCTCAGCTATCTCCCCAAACTTGTTCAAAGAGGCAGGTGCAACATCACTCTTCAACTGTGGGTCAATTATCTGATCAAGGGTACCTGCTAAATAACAATCTCGTGCCCACTGAACCAAGTTCACCTGTTCTTTAGGCAGGGATGAGATGATCGGTGCCCTGGCGCATAGGACTTCCAACAACACCACCCCAAAAGAGTACACATCAGATTTCTCTGTGAGCTGTTGCCTGCGATAGTATTCTGGATCAAGATACCCAAAGGTACCTTTAACAATTGTGCTGACGTGAGTTTGAGATTCACTAGTGGGACCTGTCCTCGACATTCCAAAATCCGAAACTTTAGCCTTCCAATTACCATCCAATAGGATGTTTGATGATTTGACATCACGGTGGATGATGATGTGCTTTCCACCTGTGTGAAGATAATGCAACCCTCGTGCAGCACCAATGCATATTTGTAGTCTTTGCTTCCACTGGAGTGGAGGATTCTTGGTTTTGTAGAGATGATCTCGAAGGTTCCCATTTTCCATGAACTCGTATACGAGGATCATATCACCTTGATCATCGCAGAATCCAATCAAAGAGACGAGATGAACGTGGCGAAGCCTGGACAACATCTCAATCTCTGCCTGGAACTCTAGTATCCCCTGTCTTGATGATGAATCTAGCCGTTTGATTGCAACTGGAATGGAACCAGTTTCAATGTATCCTTTGTACACTGTACCAAATCCACCGTAACCAATAGCATTTTCATTGTCAAAATTTCTTGTAGATGCTCTGATCTCAGCAATCGTAAATTTACGACAAAGATCAGTTGGCAATGATAAAGCAATTGTATTTGTGGCAGAGCTAGAAGCGTAACTGAGTGAGAACCAGGAAGACTCGTGCTTGCTAGTACCACATTCTCTCAACTTCCTTTTTCTTTGGTGCACAAAGCAAAGAATTGAAGAGACTGCAAATATTCCGCCAAAGACAACACCAAGAACGACCATTACCTGTGACGGTCTTTTGTGTTTCATTATCTTCGGCATTGGATGCTGTTCTGGTGATGCAGACACTGGTTCAGGATTGGATCCTGCCAAACTACCGCCTGAATTGTTCAACTTGAAAATCTCTAAACCGTTCAAGAATGCATCAGCATGTTCGGGATTTTGTTCCATATATGGGTGTAAAGCGAGCCACAGATACTGCTTGCTTTGGCTGCCATCATCTGGGATCCACACGACATAGTCTTTGTACACCGGAATACTGTTACCGCCTGCCCACAAGATTACATCTGCAACAGCTTCAGCTGTGTGATTGTTGATGAATATGGAGAAAATCACTTGATTAGAGATTGTAACCTCCCGCAGAAACTGACAAAAGTGCAGCCTAACAAGATAGTTGAAACCAGCATCAACTGGAAAGTACCATGTGAGATTGTAATTCTGGTTAACGCGTTGGTCCCGACCCATCAGACGCATAGTACTATATACCTCTGCAGGTGCAGTGTACGCCGGTGTCTCCGCTGAATACTTTATTTGGATATCATCTGGAGGTGTAACTACTGTTGACGCAGACAGAGCTGCAAAAATATAATTTGTATCTTGAAGCCAAGTCCTGTACATTCCAGTATCATTTACGCCGCTGATATATTGCCCTCCAACGTTCAACCGATAAAATTTCTCAAGGGCAGTGGTGTTATCCCAATAAAAAGGATTGTCATCGATACCCACATAGAAAAGCGGCTTATCGTTGCTTTTGGCGTAGAGATCATTTGGCATGGAAACTATCTCAATGCCATTTATGAAGGCAAAAGAACTTGGAGATGGAGAGAATGTTAGGTTAATTCGGTTTTCCCGCACGGGAACGATGTACTCTTTGACGAAATAGGCGATAGAAGGTTTCACAGCAGAAATGGTGAGAGAGGCACTGAAGTTCTGTAAGAGAGTGTAATTGTTGGCGATAAGAGAAAAGAAGGATTTGGAGATGTCAAGATTGGAGTAAGCAGCTGGATAAAAGTAGAGACGAACGAACTTTAAGCCAGGCAAGACGGGAAAGGTGTAGGTGAAATTCGAATGAAAAATACGGGCTGTCATGTAAGGGACTTGGGTTACAGATGGGTTTTGTTGGGAAGCAGTAAAAGCAGAAGATGTTGCCGGGCTAGAAGCATGAAATTTGGAATGGTCATCACCATCCCAACTGCGTCCATCCAGTGATATGGTGCTAGATGATGCACCACAATCAAGCAGAATAAGGTCTTGAGGATTGTATGGTCGAAAGCCAGTGATTGAAGGGATAAGATGGAGGAGCACGAATAGATATATCCATGGATGATCTCCAAAAGACATTGATTTTCTTAACGGAAGGTGGAGAGCTCCCAAAAAAGAAAGTTTTAAGCTTGATATGGATCACAAGCGTGCAGACCCTCTTTCTGGTTTCTATATGCACGCGGATTCTTACCAATGCTCCATTTGACTGATTTTTATTAGGCTTGTCCAAAAAATTTAAAACTTTAGCATTTTTATTAATTTTAGTTAATTTATTTTTAATTGTAACTTAATTTGAAACTTTGATGTTAATTATAGCTTAGAGTTAAAATTAAAATTAAGAATTATTGATGTGGTGGTTTACATGGCATGGATATTAATATTTCATTTAATATTGCTAATATGGCTAAAAATTTTATAATAAAAAATTTAAAATTTTTTGATATTTATCAATTATACTCTAATTTTAAATTATTACATTAATTATAGTTAATTCATTAATTTTGTTTTAAGTCATTTAAAATTATTTTCTTACTTAGTATAATAAAAAATAAAAAATTTATTTATTTTATTTAGTATAATTGTTATATTTTTTAATGTATTTATAAAGATTATTGATAAGCACAATTTAGCCACATTTTTATCATAATTATTATTGTTTATTTACATATTTTTTTTGTTAATTTATGGTTTTTATCTTATTTTTACAGAAAAGGAAGAATTTGGAAAATTGGAGAAAAAGTGCAGAAAATTGACAGAAAAGTGATTGAGTCAGTGATTTGCCCAAAACACTCAAATCACCAGGCAAATCACTTTGACAGCAGAAATCTGGAGGCAACAGGCAGAAGTGATATGGGCAGTGATTTGCCCAAGACACTCGAAGACACTGGCCAAATCACTCGCAGAAGACAGAGAGCAGAAAACTGGACTGACTCACAGAAAAGTGATTGGGTCAGTGATTTGCCCAATCACTTGAAGAAACTGGTCAAATCACCGGGCAAATCACTTTGACAGCAGAAACTGACAGCAGAGCGGGAAATTGGGCAGAAAACAGAAATCCGAATTTTCAGATGTCCAAATCCAACCCAATCACTACCAACATAAAACCAAGAGCCACGAAAGAGCTTCTCATCCAAGGAATTCCAATTGCAATTAAATTCAACATCAAAAGAGGAGTCAAACACCAAATCAAAAAGGGATTTCAAAACCCTAGATAGATAGAATTCTTCAGCTATAAAAGGAGAGCCTCCAAACCAGCAAAGGATCTTCTGATCAGCAACTCAACTCGTCAGAAACTCTCCAGAAATTCTGCAGCTTCTTCCCTTTTCTTTTCTTTTTCATCTTTTGTGTATTTAGTCTACCATGTGTGGCTAATTTTAATCTTTTCTAGTTGAAGTTGAGAATATTCAGTTTTGTGATGAATTGGGAGGTTTAATACTCCATTGTTGAACTCTTGTTTATTTCAATATTTATGCAATCTGATCTTTTCCATAATTATTACTTTGCTTTTAGAATCAATAAGGGCCCATTGCTTTTAAATAGCTTAAGTGATAAATTGTTTGAATGATTTAGGTCCGTAATTGCTTAAATTTTTTGAACATAAATATAATCAATTGCATAACCTAGCCTTGACCACGCGGTTGGCAAGGGTAGAATTGGGTTTCTCTAAGTCTTAATGCGATCAACGGTTGTTCGATGCTAAATGCCCCAAGGATGTTCCTTGGCAACTTGTTGATCAGTGTTTGATTTGCGAACGTTTCCTAATCAAACTAGAACTAAGGAGGAATTTGGATTGTGAGAAGCGTCTTCCACAACTAAAACTGATTTATTGAAATCAAATAGGAGTCTTTAATAATCAATGATCAATTCTGAACAAACTGAATCAGTCTCACACTTCAGCTAGAATCTCTTTCTCATTGAAATTCCTTTTCAATTAAATTATTGTTCTCTTTTGCTTTTAGATTTTAACTCATCAAAACAAACCCCCCTCTTTTACTTACTTGTTATTACTTGCCTTAGTCATTATTAGGAAGATACTTGGTGTCAATTCCCTGTGGTTCGACCCTATTGCCACTATTTACAAATTTATTTGTGATTGATAATAGGTTATTTTTTACGGCTTCGACAACCGCTTATCAAAAATTGGCGCCGTTGCCGGGGAATTGATCTAACTAACGTATTTACCTTTTATGACTAGGGCTGGTCGTAAAGAAGCTTTTCTTTACGATCCAGAAATTGAACGCACTGCCAAGACCTTACAAGCATGGCTACAGTAAGTATGTCTCTTCTCTCTTCTCAAATTTCTGAACTAACCTCTCTTGTGGATAGTTATGTCATAGGTCGAGCTCAACACTTTCAGCCACCAAGACCATGTAGGATCTGTGGATATGTGGGACACCCAATTGATCAATGTCCCACACTTTATCAATATGACCAACCAGTGCATACATTTAGAGGATTCAATAGCCAGTCTGGACATGCATATGGAGGATTCTATGAACAGCCAAGATATGATCCTTACCTTGATACCTACAATCCATGTTGGGGAGACCACCCGAATTATGACTATGCAAGGGCTAACTACTACCAAAGCTATCAAGCCCAAGCAACACCTCAAAACTCCAATATGGAACTTGAAGAGTTGGTAAAGAAGTTGGAAATTTCTGGGAAAATTCTCCAACAGCAAGTGGATCAAGCGGTTGACCATTGGAACACACACATATTAAGAAAAGAGGAAGAGCTTCAAGATCTATGGGACGATGACGAAGGTTCCCAAGAAACAGACCGAGCTATTGAGTCTGCTGCACAAATCACCACTGCACTTGAAACTGAACCAGCTGCTGCACAACACACTTTTGCTGAAGAAAATTCTACAGCACCTGCTGTCAAACGTCCAGAATTTGTTGCTGTCCAAGTTGCTGAAAACAGGGACAACAATTACTGTCCAACTTCTGCATCCCCTGCTGCTGTCCAAACAGCACCTGCTGTCCAGCAAGTCACTGCCGAAGCTGCTGCTGCTCAAACATCACCGGCTAAATTTGTTGCTGTCCAAAAAACAACATCTACAGAAATTACAGAACAAGCATTAGCTGCTGTCCAGGACACAGCACACACTGAAATTACCTCAACAGAATCAGAAGTTGTTGCACTTGCTGAACCAGCAACATACACCACTGAAACAGCTCTTGAACAGCCAGCAAAGAAACAACAAGTGAGCCAAAGGGCCACTTCAATGAGCAAATTTGAGTCTCAAGGGAAGCTACCCTCCCAAACTGAGATAAATCCAAGATAAAATATTAGTGCCATCACATTGAGGAGTGGAAAAGAGCTACAAGACAGCAAGGCTAAAAAATTGCAAAAACAGGCCATGGAAGAAATTCTGCCAGAAAGTGATCAGGGCAGTGATTTGCCCAATTCACTAGTAGAAATTGACCCGATCGTTGGGCAAACTGAGCTGTCCAGCAGTGATTTGCCTAAATCACCAGAGAAGGCAGAGAGTGATCTGCCCAAATCAACAGACCAGGCAGAATCCAGTCAAAGGCAGAAACAACAACTTATGGAGAAATTCAAGGTACCTCCTCCCTTCCCAAAGAGATTTGCAAGATCCCAAAAGGAGAAAGAGGAAAAAGAGATATTGGAGACACTTCGCAAAGTGGAAATCAATATACCCCTACTTGATGCTATCAAACAAATACCAAGGTATGCTAAATTTCTCAAAGAGCTATGCACCAATAGGAGGAAACTTGCTGAACATAAAAAGGTAAGTGTGGGGGAGTGTGTCTCAGCTGTCATTCAAAGGAAACTTCCCACCAAATACAAGGATAGAGGAATGTTTGCCATTTCATGCAAAATAGGCAACATAGGAATAAAGAAGGCCATGTGTGACCTTGGAGCTTCAATAAATGGCATGCCTCTTTCTATTTTTAACTTGTTGAATGCAGGTACACTCAAGGACACCAGCATTATGATCCAATTGGCTGATCGATCTGTTGTCTACCCCAAGGGAGTGCTAGAAGATGTGTTGGTGCAAGTGGACCAATTAGTCTTTCCAGCAGATTTTTATGTTATTGACATGGAGGAAGACAAGGGCAAAATCACCTCTGATATCCTACTTGGAAGACCATTCTTAAGTACAACAATAACTAAAATTGATGTGCATGATGGCACATTGACTATGGAGTTTGAAGGGGAAGTTATCAAATTTAATGTTTATGATACCATGAAATTCCCCAATGATGTTTCTCCTGTTTATGGCCTTGATGTTATTGATGATTTAAGTCAAGAAATTTTTGATTTTGATCAAGAAAATTTACTTTATGATGGTCATTGCAGGAAAGGAGAAGTGGACAGCAACATCACTGAAGCAGAAAAAACAGCAGACTGCTGTAACTTGCTGGATGTGGGTGATTTGCCCAGTGATTTGCCCAGATCATAAGATAATCTGCTCAAATCACAGACCAAATCACTGGAGCAGACAGACTTGACAGACAGTGATTTGCCCAGATCACCAGATAATCTGCCCAAATCACAGCCCAAATTAGACAGCAAACAGCAGAAATCAGCACAAACAGCAACTGCACCAGAACTGAAACCATTGCCCAGCCACCTCAAATATGCCTACTTGGGAGCTGGAAATTCACTTTCAGCAATTATTTCTAACCAGCTCAGCCAAGAAGAAGAGGAAAAGCTCCTTGATCTGTTGAGGAAGCACAAGAAAGCAATTGGGTGGACCTTGGAGGACATAAAAGGCACCTCAAGACCATTCGGTGGAGGCTCAAGACAAGATGCAGCACATGGAAAGCATGTTGCAGCTGCTGGTTCAACATTTTCTGCCCACAGACCAGCCACGACAATGATTTGACCAGTGATTTGCCCAAATCACCTGCTCAAATCACCCACATCCCAGGCAGTCCCTTTCCTTCTCCTTATTAATTTTTTCATATTTATGTTTAAACATTGAGGACAATGTTTGGGATAGGTGTGGGGGTATTTACTGCTAAGTTATATTTTTGCATTGATTACATTATATTTTTGCTTTCTTTTTTGTTTCATTTTGCATCTTTTTGCCCCATAAACACACACCAAAATTTTTTTTCACACATTTTTTTTCTTCATACACACACACAGAATTTTGACTTAGCTTTTGCTCTACTCAGCATAGATAACAAGGTTAAAAGTGCTTCCTATCTCATGACCCCATTGATTATCCAACCCTTTAAACCTAAATTGAACCATGCACAGTGTGTAGCCTTTACTTAGGAAGCTTTTCTTCTTGAATTGAGTTCTTGAAACTGCTGTGGCCAATAGGAAAGGAAAATAAAATACATGCAATAAAAGTTAGTGTAATTCTCTTTGAGTTGATTTGCCCAAATTGATATAAAAAGGAAAAAGAAAAAGAAAAACTCAGCAAATCAAAAAGCACAACCTGTTCCTATGATCTAAGACTATGAACTGAGCCTAATAGCCACTTGGAGAAGTGACTGACTGAGTAACCGGGGGTGTATCACCCATGTACACAATCGCGTAAAAAGGTCAGTAACTTTTTCAAGCAAATAAGTTTCGATGGTCTAGACTATGAACAGAGCTAGTAGCCACTTGAACAAGTGACTAACTGAGTAACCGGGGGTGTATCACCCATGTACACAATCGCGTAAAAAGGTTAGTGACTTTTTCAGGCAAGGATAAGAATAAGTGCTGCTGAAAATAAAAATAAAAATTAAATAAAAAGGAGAAAGAGACAAGGTGGCAAGTCACTCCTAGGGGTTGCATTAAACCTAACATAAAGGAATAAGCACGATTGAGACAAAAACCTTTCTTTTGACCATGGTAGGTGAAAGGAAACAAAGAAAGGAGAGGATGACCTTAGTGCATGTATTCTATACTGTGATACTTCAATTTAGGAGTCTAAGGGGGCTGATTAAGTGGTACTTAGGCTCAAAAGAAAAAGGAGCTTGATTGACTAAGTTATTTGTTGCTTGAGGACAAGCAAAAAGCTAGGTGTGGGGGTATTTGATCAAGCACAATTTAGCCACATTTTTATCATAATTATTATTGTTTATTTACACATTTTTTTGGTTAATTTATGGTTTTTATCTTGTTTTTACAGAAAAGGAAGAATTTGGAAAATTGGAGAAAAAATGCAGAAAATTGACAGAAAAGTGATTGGGTCAGTGATTTGCCCAAAACACTCAAATCACCAGGCAAATCACTTTGACAGCAGAAACCTGGAGGCAACAGGCAGAAGTGATATGGGCAGTGATTTGCCCAAGACACTCGAAGACACTGGCCAAATCACTCGCAGAAGACAGAGAGCAGAAAACTGGACTGACTCACAGAAAAGTGATTGGGTCAGTGATTTGCCCAATCACTTGAAGAAACTGGTCAAATCACCGGGCAAATCACTTTGACAGCAGAAACTGACAGCAGAGCGGGAAATTGGGCAGAAAACAGAAATCCGAATTTTCAGATGTCCAAATCCAACCCAATCACTACCAACATAAAACCAAGAGCCACGAAAGAGCTTCTCATCCAAGGAATTCCAATTGCAATTAAATTCAACATCAAAAGAGGAGTCAAACACCAAATCAAAAAGGGATTTCAAAACCCTAGATAGATAGAATTCTTCAGCTATAAAAGGAGAGCCTCCAAACCAGCAAAGGATCTTCTGATCAGCAACTCAACTCGTCAGAAACTCTCCAGAAATTCTGCAGCTTCTTCCCTTTTCTTTTCTTTTTCATCTTTTGTGTATTTAGTCTACCATGTGTAGCTAATTTTCATCTTTTCTAGTTGAAGTTGAGAATATTCAGTTTTGTGATGAATTGGGAGGTTTAATACTCCATTGTTGAACTCTTGTTTATTTCAATATTTATGCAATCTGATCTTTTCCATAATTATTACTTTGCTTTTAGAATCAATAAGGGCCCATTACTTTTAAATAGCTTAAGTGATAAATTGTTTGAATGATTTAGGTCCGTAATTGCTTAAATTTTTTGAACATAAATATAATCAATTGCATAACCTAGCCTTGACCACGCGGTTGGCAAGGGTAGAATTGGGTTTCTCTAAGTCTTAATGCGATCAACGGTTGTTCGATGCTAAATGCCCCAAGGACGTTCCTTGACAACTTGTTGATCAGTGTTTGATTAGCGAACGTTTCCTAATCAAACTAGAACTAAGGAGGAATTTGGATTGTGAGAAGCGTCTTCCACAACCAAAACTGATTTTTTGAAATCAAATAGGAGTCTTTAATAATCAATGATCAATTCTGAACAAACTGAATCAGACTCACACTTCAGCTAGAATCTCTTTCTCATTGAAATTCCTTTTCAATTAAATTATTGTTCTCTTTTGCTTTTAGATTTTAACTCATCAAAACAAACCCCCCTCTTTTATTTACTTGTTATTACTTGCCTTGGTCATTATTAGGAAGATACTTGGTGTCAATTCCCTGTGGTTCGACCCTATTGCCACTATTTACAAATTTATTTGTGATTGATAATAGGTTATTTTTTACGGCTTCGACAACCGCTTATCAATTATTTATGAAAAAAAATGGAGATAACTTTTATTTGAATTAATCATTTTTCTTTAAAATTTGAGTGAACATATATAATTAATATTTTTAAAATATAATTATCATAAATATTATATTAGAATTGAATTATACCAATATAAATAATATATTATCTGATAATAAATTATATTTAATTAGTTTGTTTAGTATAATATATACAAAATAAATAAATATACATTCCTTTTTCTAAATTGTTGATCCATGGGTTGTTTGTGCTTTGCAGAAGTATTGTCACAACAACGGGGGTAATGCTTGGACTGCAGAGCACCCTCATATTGAAGACTTGCTATTCTTGATATAAAACTGTAAATTCATGGACTTTAAAAAAAACATAGTGGTTGAGAATTGAGAAAAATCATTTGATTCATGACTGACGACGCTGATGGATTAAGGGAGAAACAAAGGAGAGAAAGAACAATTCTAGTGATGGTTACAGATTTATTGTAGAGAGGAAATGATACAGTGGAGTGATTAAATGCTTCATAGTTGAAGTAAATCTTTTACTCTGCAACGAGTGTAGGGAGCGCAAGTGCGCATAGGCGGCCCCTTAATCAACGATGCTCCTAAGCAATCGCCGTATATTTTCCCTTTGCAAATTTGCTGCTTTCCGAAACTATCATAAGTAACACGTGGCGGAACCATCTGCAGTTGGGTGGCGAAGGGAGGAGTTGGACGCACATCAGAGAAAGCTTCTTCATGAAATTCACCAATCGTGGCATTGCAAAAGCAGTCAGTAGTGTTGCCTTGTAAATGCTCTGCAATACAAGCACTTGCAATGATGAAAACCAGTAAGGAGAGGCACAGCCCTTTTTGAATCTTCCAGTACTCGCTTCTCATCTCTGGCTTTTCCATACAGCAGGGCGAAGAGATTGAAATAAATAGGACAAATAGCTATTTGTCTGCGCAATTATGCAGATATGTATTGTCAATTCAATTGCCTTTCGACTGTGGACATGTTTGCTGGGGCATTAAAATTCATACGATCACGTGAATGCAAAAAGGGTGTGTGGACCAGTACCGGATTTTCTTAAACAAAATGCTAATAATTGAAGGGAGAAAAAGAAAATGAATAAAGGTCCCAATGCAAAAACAGCAGAATAATGAGTCAGTGGTGGTGAAATTAAGATAAGAGTGATAGAGACGCAGATTTTTGGGAGGGTTCTACCATTCTATGGTTTCAGTGTTTTTTCTTTTTTCTTCTTTTTTAAAAAAATGTAAAAATTATGTCATGATTTAACCCTTTTTTTTAAAGAAAATATTGGAAACAATTACATTGTCGACGTGATCATAGTAGAGACTTATTTGAAAGTTAAGAACTCAATTGATTAATAGAAAGTAAATTTTTAAAATATAAATGATATTTTAATATATTTTTTAAAATTAAAAAATTTTTTATATAAAAAGATATAGATTTTAAGATAAGGTTAGAGAAAATAAAATTTTTTTAAATAAAAAAAAATAGAGATTCTAAAATAAGACAAAAGAAAACAAAACGATTACTTTCGGATGAGAAAATGTCAGTAGAGAAAACTAATTTGATCAGCTTATTAGAGGAGATCTTAGGTAATACTTTCAAGGGTGTAGTTATACTAAACTTCATCTCATATAAAGATGATGTAAATAATATTTGAATTAATATTTACATTTATATTTATATAATTATTATTAACGAAAATTTACTATTTAATTTTTATAGAATTAAAAAATTTATAGTTGATTCAATAAGTTTTAAAAATAAATTAAAATGCCTTTTATATTTTTAAAAATTTACTAATTAGTTATTTATTTAATATTAACTATTAAATATTTTATTATTTAATTTATATAATTTAAAAAATTTATTAATTAATATTTTAATTTTATAAAAAATTTATTAATTAATCAATTCGTATTAATAGTAATTTAAATTTTTTTAATATTTAATAATTAAAATTAATAAAATTAATAAATTAATAAATTTTTTAAAATATTAATAACATTTTAATATATTTTTTAAAATAAAAAATTCAACTAATAAATTTATTTATAATATAGAAATTAAATAATAAATATAATTGTAAAATAAATGTGAATTCATTGAAAACAGCCAACATCGGAACAGAAATAGAATTGGAAGTTCTAATGCATAAATTTTTTTTTTTGTAAATATAGTTCTAAAATAATCTCTATGTATTTATGGAAAAAATTCGTAATTAAATTTTTTTTATCAAGAGTTTATGTAAAATTAAAGTATAGAATTAATTATAAAAGTTAATATAAAAACAATTAAATTTTATATATTTATGTTTAAGTTTATTTAAACTTGATTAAAAATTAAATATTTACGTTTTAAGTAATATATAAATTTGATTTACACAAAAATTTTACTATATGTTTAGGGGATAAGGAGAGGTGGGTGTCCTAAATATCAACCGATAGACTTGCAAGTGTTTATCGAGTAGACAACTTGGCATATTTATTTTTATTTTCTTTACCAATTTTACGCGTTCGTTGGAGCTCCGGGTCTCCTCTCCGCCTAGCAGTTTTTTTTTTTTTTTTTTATGATTTCATTATTTTATTTGGCTTTTGTCTAATAGTTTTACCGTTTTATACTTAGTTTTGTATATTTTATTTCACCTGACATCTAGAATTTACTTATGAAAAGGTTTTTATATGTTCACGTCGATGATTTGATATCGCGCCACTATATTCGGTGAGTTTTATAGCATTCATTTTCTTGCAGTTTTATAGCATTCATTTTCTTGCTGTAGTAGTCATCCTGTTGGTGGAGATTTCAGCTTCTTTTTATTATGTTTGTGCTAGGGATAGGGATGAGCATTCGGTCGGTTCGGTTCAAAACCGAACCGAACTGAAATAATCGAAAACCGAATTATAGTATTTTATATAAAACGAACCGAACTGAATAAGAGGGATAATCAAATCGAACCGATCTAGTTCGGTTCGGTTCGATTCGGTCGGTTCGATCAGTTGAATCGATTTTCAAACTTTTCATTATTTTTTTTTACATTGATTTTTAGTTTTTAGTGTTCTAAAATTCAATTGAAGTGTTTTAATTAATTTCTGTCTAATTTCCTAAATTATTCACATAATATTTTCATTTACACATCCAAACAAGATTAAATAACACAAATTCAGCATGGGTTTACTTCAACGATCAAGATTAAACAAGATTAAACATGGGTTTACTTCAAGATTAAACAAGATTAAATAACAGTTAATTTCTAGACGGCCATGGGTTTACTTCAACAATTAACGGCACACAAATTCAACAATCAACAGCAAATCATAAATATTTACTTATATTTTGCAGTTGACTCTTGGTCTGGAGGGGCGAGAGGCACTCTTGGATCTCTTGGTCTCGGAGTCTGGTCCACGGACTGTGAAAGGCTCAAGGCTGGAAGCGCGACACAGAGACTCAGAGAGGACTGAGGGCTGTGGAATAAGCACGACCAAATTGCCCAAATTGCCGACTGCCCGACGATGCATGGAGAGCCGATAGAGAGCGACGGCCGGACGCCGATGATTGCATGGAAAGAGAGACTAAAGATCGATAGAGGATTGAGGTGAGGACTGAGGAGGAGTTAGCTCGTGAATCAGTCCAGTCGAGAGGAGAGTGGAGGCACAGGCGCGAGAATCTCGCGGCGAGATGCATGTGTGGCTCTACTCAGAAAGAGACTGGAGGCTGGACGGTGGATGGTGGAAGCGCCGCTGGAAGTTGATGGAGCTCAGAGGCGAGGCACTTTGAGGTGAGGGCGTTAGTGTTAGGGGTGAGCACAAAGATGAGAGATGGAGCACAGAGATGAGAGAGGAAATTGTTTTAGATTTAGGGTGGAAAGGGAAGGGTAGGGAAGGGAAATAGGGAAATAGGGAATTATTAAAACGACGTAGTATAGGTGATTTCGGTTCGGTTCGGTTTAATCGAAATTTTTATGTTTCAAACCGAACCGAACCGAAATCACCGATTTTTCAAAATTTCAAACCGAACCGAACCGAGAAAAAATAAAACCGAACTAAATTTTTAAAATTAATCGGTTCGATCGGTTATTTCGGTTTAAACCGAATTCTGCTCAGCCCTAGTTTATGCATTATTGACTGTTGGTAGATAATCGATCGTAGTTGAATTTAATTTTAGTTGTTTATAGTGTGCCTTTTTATCATTATGGCTTGATTTTGTTCTTGTGATTGTGTGCTC
This sequence comes from Manihot esculenta, assembly GCF_001659605.2. Taxonomy (NCBI): domain Eukaryota; kingdom Viridiplantae; phylum Streptophyta; class Magnoliopsida; order Malpighiales; family Euphorbiaceae; genus Manihot; species Manihot esculenta. The sequence continues at coordinate 4,509,781 of NC_035162.2, read as the reverse complement.
TTTTTTCTTTTCTGAATATACATCAAGCTTTTTTCACTTTATTTTCGTTTATCTCTTTTTTTTTTCCTTTTTGGCTATGGCCGAGACATCAACGGGAGATTATAGAAAATCAGTCTCTGCATGATTCTAGGAAATTTATTTAGCATAATTACAACGATTATTATTCTTATCATGATTAGCTCATACTTTTCTGTATATATAGATATAATATCTCTGTACAATATATATAATAGAAATACACAAATTTCTCATTATTATTTGTATTCTTTCTGCTAATATGGTATCAGAATCGCAAGACTTCGATTTTTAGTTTTTGGAGTCTCTTTTCTCTCTGCAATTCTAATTAGTTTTCCATCAAAGTACCTAATTTTTTTCAAATTTCACACAATGTTCATCTCTGTTCCTTTGCAATCAAGGAATAAATGGAGAAATCTGACATTTCAAAACCTATTACAACGCTTCTAACTAGCTCCAACTATAATTTCTGAATTCAAAGTATGAAAAGTTTTTTGATAGATCGCAAACTTTGGTTTATTGTCACTGGCGAATTGCTGTCCAACATTCTTGTCCTCACACCTCTCAGCATAATGGGCGAGCCAAATGCAAGTATCGCCACATTCTTGATTATGTGATTCTGATACCAATTTACCCCCACCTGCTCCTGTTGAACCTATACCAGTTGTTGATTCTATACCTGTGCCTGCATCTCCTCCTACCACTACTCTCTGTCGTTCTACCCCCACCTGCTCCTGTAACCTGCACCAATTGTTGATTCTGTACCTGTGCCTGCATCTCCTCATACCACTACTCTTCGTCGTTCTACTCGGTCAGTCAGTTTATGTTTACTTCTCGTTCAACTCATTTCTCTGCAGTGCTTTGAATCCTTCGTTATATCAAAGAAATTCTTTTTCATGGTTTACACTTCTCTACTACCTCCTCTTTGGTATTCTTTGGTTACTATGATACTGATTGAGCCGATATTGTCATTTGGTACGTCATCATGTTGCTCACGGCACCATATATTTGATTCATGTATTGTCTGCTAGCCAAACTGCGGATATTTTCACCAAACTGCATCTTCCAGCTCACTTCCAAAATCTCTTATGCAAACTCAAGTTGGCACCTGCGCTACCACCTTGAGTTTGAGGGGGAATGTTAGCAAGATTCTAGAAAATCATTCTCTGCATGATTCTAGGAGATTTATTTAGTATAATTACAGCGATTATTATTCTTATTATAATTAGCTCATTATTCTAATAATAATTAACTCATACTCTTCTATATATATAAATGTAATATTTCTGTAAAATATATACAATAAAAATAGATAATTTTTTTTATTATTATATGTACTCTTTCTGCTAATAAGATCGATTAGTGGTGCATTTGTATCTTTATATTTCGAATGACTTTTCAATTAGACGTTTAATTATTTTTTGGGTTAATTTAGCTTCTCTATTCACTGAGCATCTGAGCATTTTAATACATCTATGCATGTTTAAAAAAATGATTATTTATAATTTAAAATAAAATAAATAAATAAAATGAATTTTTGTTGAAGAAGATAAATTACAAATTTAACCATATAAATATATGCCCATGGAGCAAGGCAGTTGGCAAATAAGCGTGGGGCAGGAACCAAAAGACTTGTACAGGTCTAGCAGAAGTCTTCGGCTGTGCTTTTCAAAATGCCACTTGATGAATGTCTTATTGAATGGAAAAGTAAGCCTCACAACTGGGGACTGGGGTTAGAAATTGTGCCCAAAAATCTCCGGCCCAAGGCCAGATAGTTACACCAACGAATGAAAAACTTTTCAGGGGAGGAAAAAAATAAAGAAAAAAGTTGTCATTCTAACAGGAGCATGTGAACATTCTTGCTTGTCACTTTAGTGGAAAAATAGAGCCCGCAGCCAACGCCATAAATCTTGTCCACATACAGCATTTGGAATTAATAAACTGTTGAATATAAAATTTTCATCAACTATCCCAAATATTTTATTTATTAAATATATAATTTATTTGTGCTATCAACTAAATTTATTTATTTGAATCAAAGTCTAGTTCATTTTATTTATAAATTTTTTATTCAATTTTGTGTATAGTAAATATCGTTAAACTTTAACTCTGTTTGTAGGAGGAAAGAAAATGTAATTTTATTCATTTTTTTTATATTTCGTTTATATTACAAAGAGTTAAATGATTTTGCATGGTTTATTAGTTTCTACTTAATGAAAAATATTATAAATTATTTTTAAATTAATAAAGTTTTATTTTTTATTCATGACAAGTGGAAATATATAAATTATTTGGTTGGAAAAAAATAAAAGACTACTATGGCAGGCTTTATCGATTCAGCCATATTGCAATTGAAAGTGGAAAAAGATGGAAACTAGTAAGGTGTGTTCGTAGGTAGCCAGCCCACGGCCCATACCAGTTGCTGCTGGTTTTAGATGTATTGATGATTCAATACGATACTTGGAAGGAAACTATTATTGAAAAAATAGAATAGAATAATAAATTTTAAGTTGTGTTGTAATTTATTTTTAAAAATTTATTTTTTAAGTTTTTATGATTGAACATATTTTTTTAAAATTTTAATTTTGAAGATCAAGACGATAAAAATTTATTTTTTATTTACAACTTAGTAAAAAGTAATGAAAAGAGGAAGAATGAAATAGAAAATGAAAATGACTTTTTTTTATAAAGATACAAGTATTTATATTGAAAAAATAATTATAGTAAATTGTTATAAAATTTTTGAGATAATATAATAAAATTATAACGATCAGATTTAATATTAAATTTAAATATCAAATATATAATGATAAAAAAATCTTACAAATAAAATTTTTAACGATCATAAAATTTTTTAAAATTTAAATTTATTTTACAATAATCCCTATATATTTTAAAAGATTTTTTATTGGTGAATTTAAAAATTTTGTATATATATTTCAAATTTAGTATCTTTTACCCTATGAACCATATTTAGATTAATAAAATTTAACATGCAAAGTAATTGGTGAAACCTTTATTTTTATAAATCAAAAATTTTTTTATGCTAATATCCTATAAATTTCATTATACTCCATAGATTTGTAATAGTTCATAAATATTTTAGAGATTATGTCACAATCTCATAAAATGGGTCTCACTCCACACAGGTGATATCATCAAGTGTATACCACAATTTATACACTACCCATAATTTTCTCATTAATGCAATTTAACATTTCTCACACTATAGAAAGAGATAATATTAAATAGTACTAATAGAACTAACAACTGACTTATTATTACCTCTATGAATCTTTTTTATGGATTCTCCAATCACAAATGTGAGTTTCTATCAATATTAATTTCATATTGCCTAAGTTTCATTACCCTTGATATTTCATTAACTTATTTTTTAAAAGATTTGGTAAAAGGATTGGCCAAATCCATTTCTTACTCCACATAATCAATTAATATAATTTCATTTTTTAGTAGCTGTTCAATCATATTATACCTTAGACAAATATATCTATTTTTATTTTTGAAAGTTTTATTTTTTTGCAATAGTTATTACCCTTTGCCAATCTACATAGTATTTGCTAAGAAATTTTTTAGCTACTCAAGTCTCATTATCATCTAATTGCATAGTAATAAATTCTGACACAATGGTGATGTTGACAGTAATAATTGATTTTTAAGTAATTGTACTACTAATTAAATATATAATTACTAGTGAATGTTATTTCATTTGAATCTAAATTTTAATTAATGTTACTATATTCTTCTAATATAGTGGAACATCTACTGTATAGAATACTATAAATCATAATACATCTCAAATAATTCTTAAGTTTGAATAAAACACTATCATGATTAGATTATATGTAAATCTGCTCATTCTATATAATATAAGTTATATCAAGTCTAAAAATTTCATTAAATACAACAATTATCTACTCATATATGCATATCTAAATTGAGTAATAATATTATCTCTATTTTTCTTTGAGAATTAGTTGGAATATTCACTAATTTGACATTTAGACATCTAAACTTCTTTTTAAAAAAAACTCAATATTAATGCTCTTGCCACATAATTATACTATCATTTTAATTTTAATACTCTAAATCACATTTGATCCTTTTATATATTTTATATGAAATTTATATATGTTATATCATAACTTATATTAAATATAAGTATATGACCACATATAATAAGAAACCACTCATTCATTATTTATAAACTTTGTAAACATGTACTTATAAACTTCAAAAAAAAAATAATGACCCTATCAAAACTTGTCAAATTTCTCGCGCGATACTCTCTAAGTATTTGTTTCAAAGCATATAAAGATTCAATAATTTTATAAACTTTATTTTATTTTTCCCTCAAGTTGTACCACTTAAATTTTTTCTTTCAAATCTATACAAAATAAAAATCCAATTGGTGAATAAAATTTTATATAATGAAGTTAAAACAAAACACCTCTACACATTTAAATATTTTAACTCAATCTTGTAATTTTTTCCATAATTTATAGGAGTCTTAACAACTAAAAAATATGTATTTATTTTTCTCTATTGCATTACTCTTAATACTACCATAAATTAAAAATAAAAATAAATAAATATAAGTCTATCCTTCAAAAAATAGTATCAAAAAATACAGTTATAGGCTTAACAAATTATAAAAAGATAAGACTACAAAATTTATTTATTTGATTAATAAATTCCTAACTAAGCCGGTATATCAATTAACCAAGAAAATAGTTTAATATTTTAGAACTAATAGGAATAACTATAAGATTAAAAAAGAAAAAAAAGGAAAAAATATTGATATTAAGGCACTCGTATGTCTTTATTCAAATATTTCGTATAATTTTTTTTAATTTGATCAGAAAGTCTAATTTTAAAAAGACACCCCATACTTTTAAATAATTTAGACAATTTTCTTTTTTATAATTCAAGAAACTTATTATTATTATTATATATATATAAATTCTACTTTCATTTTCTTTATAATGCTTATATATATATATATTTTACTTTCATTTTCTTTATAATGCTCTTATTATGAATAAAAATAAAAATAATAAATAAATAAATTTAAGCCTACAATTAAAATAAATATTGTCCGTAAAAACAATTGTAGAGTCTAGCAAGTTATAAAAAAAATTAAACTATAAAATTTATTCTTTCAGTTTATAAAAAAAAAAAGTAGTCAAGCATGTATAACAAATAATAAAAAAAAATTATTAAATCAGAAACAATAAATAACCAATTTCAATTGGCAAAAAAAAAAAAGTAAATAACTCTCAAAAAAGCTATTTTCATCTATACTCAATTAGTTAAAAAATGCATAAGAATATTGTCCATATTGCTTGCTCTAAGATCAAAATGAGAAAAAATTGATTTAACATATTTTTTTAATCTATTTTTAAATTGAGTATACAGATTTAACATTTAATTTATTTTTATTTTTTCTAATAAATTGAAGAAAGATAAAAAAAATTAAATAATAATAAAAATAATAATATTAATAATAATAAATTAATCTGATTTCATGATTTCATTGTTTACTATTAGTTTTTAATAGCAATAATTTTTAATAATCAAGATTATGGAGTAGAATTTTTATTTTCTTTTAATGAGATTCTCTGAAACTAAATTCTTAAAAATGTTAAAAAAATAGAATAAATTAATAAAATTCGTGTTGGATATTATCCTTAAAATTTTATTTTACAATCTTCTAAAATTAAATAGATTCATTTAAAATTTTAATTTTCAGAATCAGATAATAAAAATTTATCTCTAATTTATAATTTAATAAATAAAATAAAATAAAAAATAAAAGTGATTTTTTTATAAAAATACAGACTATTTATATTAAAAAAAATATTCGTTATAAAACTGTTATAGAAAATTCAAAATAAATTTAATATTAAATTTAAATATCAAAATAATATATACCAAAAAATTTCACGAATAAAATTTTTAACAGTCCATAACTTTTTAAAATCTAAATTTATTTTACACTAGGTTCAATACCTGATACAATATTTTCTCAGCACACTTCTAATCAGAACGCAAAACTATTTTTATTCCTTCTTACCAACCTTTCCGAGCTATTTCTCGGAAGAGTTGATAGTGTCGGAGAAGCCATGGCTAGACGTTATGGTGCTGGATAGAACACTAGGATAAGTCTGTCCAGTAGCATCTGTGTCCAAATCCATTGAAATATTACTTGAATAATCCAACTGGGATCCACCAACTATATTGGTGTATCGAGAAACATGAAACGAAACTTGAGGAGGATACACATAATCTCCACCATGGCCTGGATTCATTTTCTCCTTCTCAGCATCTGCACTCTGTTGCAACTCCAATGCAAACTCAAGCCTTTCCATCACATCATGCATTGAGGGTCGTTCAATCGCCTGATCACGGACGCAGTTCTCTGCAATCTCCATAAATTTCTGGAAACACGCTGGAGCTATTTTTCCGATTAGATGGGGATCTATTATTACATGAATATTCTCATTCTGGATGCATTTTCGTGCCCAATTGACTAAATTCCACTGTTCCTCCTCCACTTTTTTGTTGAGAGGTTTTCGAGCAGACAGTACTTCCAATAACACCACACCAAATGAGTACACATCAGATTTTTCTGTCAATTGATTGCGTCTTGCATATTCTGGATCCAGATATCCCCATGTACCCTTTACGTTGGTGCTCACTGCGCTGTTATTTACACCTATTTTTGACAATCCAAAATCTGAGACTTTGGACACCCAATTTTCGTCTAGCAAAATATTGGTCGTCTTTATGTCTCGATGGATTACAATATTCGCCGCACCAGCATGGAGATAGTGCAGTCCACGAGCAGCTCCAATGCATATGTCAAGCCTTTGCTTCCATGGAAGTGGATTATTGACTTTGTCGTAGAGATGATCTCGAAGACTCCCATTGACCATATAGTCATAAACTAGGATCATTTCCCTTCCATGAATGCAATATCCGATCAGTGAGACGAGATTGACGTGGCGGAGTTGGGACAACATCTCAATCTCTGTCTTGAATTCACGAGCACCCTGACTGGACCCTTGATTCAATCGCTTAATTGCAACAGTCATGGCTCCATTATCAATATCACCTCTGTAAACATTGCCGAAACCACCTGTGCCAATGATCAAACTCTCATGGAAGTTATTCGTGGCAGCTTTAATCTCATCTAGTGAAAATTGACGGCATAGTTCTTGCGGCAGTGAAGAAGCCGTTGTCCTCGATGACTTCCCTACATAAGTTGCTGAATTCAACTTCCAGCAGCAGCTTAGTGATTTGTAATAAGAGCCATAATGGCGGTGCTCCTTCTTCCTCAGTCGCCAAATAATCAAGAAACCCAACAAAGAAAGTATGATCAACAGACCCATCACACTCCCACCAATGGCAACAAGTAATATTTTCTTAGTGCTAGACTTTTCGGCTGGTGGTGGCGATGTTGGAGCCGTTGTTGCTGGTGGAGAAAGGACAGACACTTGAGGATTAGGTCCGGCAAGATTGCCGTCAGAGTCGTTCAACTTGAAAATCTCTAAGCCATTCAGGAAGGCATCGGGGCTAATACTTGAAGGATTTGGACGCAGAGTTATGAAAAGCCTATAAGCGTCATCAGAGTTCTCTACCCTCTTCCCAGTTGTGACTATGTAATCATTGTATATGGGAGTCCTTTGTCCACCGCTTGATTCAATAACATCGAAACCCAATTTAGCTGTCTGATTGTCAATAAAGATATCGAATCGCCTTTGATTGACCTTGGTAATTTCTGGAACAAACTCACAGAAATGGAGCCTCACCAGATACATGAATCCTAGATCGACTGGTACCCTCCAAGTCAAATTGGTGCCATTAACTTCCATTTGCCGAGCTGACAAATACACATCATCTGGGGCTGTGTACTTTGGTATTTTCGAATAGTTAAGAGAAACATTCAGTTCGCTGTTGACGAGACCCTGGTCGAGAACGTCATCCCTCCATAATCTATACATGCCAGTATCGAGTACTGGCGAGATTGTGCCGCCTGCAACATTAAATCTACACATATTCTCCAGTGCGGTGTCATTTCGGATGAAAAACTTGTCCTTCTTGCCAATAGAAGTGAGACCTAAACCCTCAGGTGGCGTATAGTAAAGGTTGGATGGCATAGACAAAATCTCTATGCCATTGATGAAAGCATACGAGTCATTTGAATCACTCAGGGAAGGAGAAAACGTCAGATTCAACTGCTGGTTCTCTGCGACGTTTACGCAGAATTCTTTAAAGAAAAAATCGTTACCTTGAGCTTCAGCATAGAAGGAAGCACTGAAGTTCTTAAGTAAAGTGAAGGGCCCCGACTTTACATCGAAGAAGTCCTTAAACCTGTTAAATCCACCCTGATATGAAGCAGAGTAAAAGTGGAGACGGATAAATTTTTGACCTGCAGTGACAGGGTAAGTGTACATAAACTGGGATCGAGAGATGCGGGCTGTCATGTAAGGGACAGACTCGGCGGAGCTGCCTTGGCTAAGTGCGTTAGCAGGAAGCGATTTGCTATTAGATTGCTCTATGGGACCAAATTTGGAGTTGTCGTCACCGGTCCATGTGCGATCATCAGGTGCAGGTGTCTCGCCCGAAGTGCCACAATTAGTAAGTATGTTGTCAGTTGGGGTGTAAGGAGGCTTGGAAATGGCAAATGCAAGGTGATAATTTAGTAGGAGAAAGAAGAAAAAATTAGTGATATGTTTGAGGAGTGAGAGGCTATCCATGGATGCAGATGCAAGAACAAGCTGAGAAATGGCTTTGTTTATTCTCCTTCTGTGTCGATTTTATTATTACAATAGATCGCAATTACATGAATAATTTCACCATGGGAACTTGGAGAAAATTTTGAATCATGAGAGGAGACTTGAAACATTGGATCACATCAGTTTCCCACCAAGTACAGGACCAATGTGGGCAAACAAACATCTTTTTTTTTTTCACATTGTTGCAATAATTTCGCTCCATGACTGCTTTTTCCAAGTCATTCTTTATATTTTGGGGCCTTTCTCAGTTCCCACAACTTTCAACATTTAACTTTAAAGCATCCATTATTCGAAAAGCATCCATTATCTTTTAAAAGAGTTCAATTACTAATCCCTCCTCCAAATTAAAATCGAAATCAGGCTGTCCGATTCAAATCAACAATTCAATCGAATTTCAAATTGAAATAGAATCATTCAATGAGGGGATGGCAGGTTTGATAATGAAGATATTATTTTTTATAAATAATGAATTATGTATACATTTAATTAAATCTTAAAAGAGAGAATTCCATATCGATAAGGTGGCCCATTAAATATTTGCTTTAGTTATCAACTTTGTCGTAAAGTGGTAAACACAATCAAATTCCACATACACCTAATCTTAAGGCAACTAAGCAATTAACACTTCACTTATTGATTAGTTCTCAATTTAATTTGTTTATTATTTTATCCATTTTTTGTTCAATTTCTTTATGAAAAAATCGAATCCTCAAAAAGGAAAAAAAAAAAAAAATTCCTTTTTGAAATTTTGAAGAATTCATGAATTTTTTCACAACTAACAGATATAAAATCTATCATTCACTCAAATTCCCCAAAATGAAAGGATTTTAAAAAATCTCAATTTTAAAAATCCTTCATGAGATGTGAGATTTTCAAATCTATCTTTTTATTGATTGAGGGATTCTAAATATTTTTTTTATTGTAATCACATGCTTTTATTAAGAAACCAAACAATATAATCCATTGAATTATATATATATATATATATATATATATATATATATATATATATATATATAAACCATAGATTTTCAAGTTGTATGAATTTTAATAAATTCTATATATTCGATTGATTTTGAGAAAATAATTTGTCAATTTTTTATTTATACTAAAAAATAAGAGCGTAATTATAAATTTTCTTTAATTCAAAAGATTTCCCATTGGATCATATGCAGAGCTTAAGATTGTCTCCATCTAAGTTAATTTGATTTGGCTTACACTTTCTGGGTATGTTTCATTTTTTTTGTTCTTTTAGTGATCGATGCGAGCCCCTAATATAGATATATTTATCAAACATGTTACAGGCTACATTTATTGCACAATAACTAGCGTCATTTATTATAGAAATATCGTTACAGACTACACTTATAGCTTTAGAGTTATTAAACATATTACACAAGATATAATAGCTAGACAAAGCAGCTCGTTATGTGATCACATTATTTCTCTAAGGATTTATTTGGAGACTTGGCAGTTAGGCCTATATTTAGGGCACCGGCAGTGATTGTATGATGGACTTTGCTTGCCCTTACATATTGGTATCTCGGTCGCAAAAAAAACTTCAGGTTCGCCACCACCAACTTTGCCTGCCAAAATCGAAAGAGATTTCATGTATACATCACTTAATTAACAAGAAATCAACTATATATTGGAATCCTGAAATTGCAGTAATTAATTGCTTCAGAAAGAAGATCACATGCATGATTTCAATTATCAGCAAAATCCATACTAGGGTTTTCAGTAAATCCATTAAACAGATATGAGTTTTCTATGCACCAAGTCCCTAATTTGCTATTTTTGCAGTAATAAAGTAAAACTAGCAATCAAGGGGATAAAGAAAAAAAAAAAAAGAAGTAAAATGGTCTTTTTTTTTTTTTTCTCTAAAAGTTTAATAAGTTCTCACCAAGGAGAAGACAGAATCAAAACAACTAGTGATGGAGCTACTTGGGAGCTTTTTTTCGATTCATACATTTATAGTAAAATAATTATCAAAACACGCAGAATCCGAAAATATTTTCGAATTCTATGTGTCAAAAGGAGGCGTTCGACAGTCATACTGTCGAACAAGTGAGTTCAACAGTATGAGGCTCGAACAAAGAGCAGTTCGACACCTTAACTGTCGAACTGCCATTTGGTTGGTGAGCTGGACATGTTCGGCACTTTGGGTGCCGAACATGTCCACATGTCCACAAATTGCTGCTGCTATTATGTATGGACATGTCCATGCATGACATTAAATTAATTTTTTAACGATGGATGAAATATTTTAAGATTTTAAATTATTATATTTTTTAAAAAATATTAAATTTTATTAATTTTTTTATTATATTTATTTATAAAAATATTAAATTTTATTAAATATTAAAAAATTAAAAAAAAACTTAAAAATAATTAATAATTTAAAAAACTTAAAAATTTGAAAAAACTTAAAAATAACTTAAAAATAATTAATAATTTAAAAAACTTAAAAATTTGAAAAAACTTAAAAATAATTATTTTATGTTTATTTTTTTAAAATTTTTTTAATATTTAATAAAATTTAATATTTTTATAAATAAATATAATAAAAAAGTTAATAAAATTTAATATTTTTTAAATAAAAATAATAATTTAAAATTCTAAAATATTTCAACCGTATTATTAATTTTTTTAATTATTTTAAAATTATTAAATATTTTATTTTTAATATTATAATATTATATAAATTGATTAGTATTAATTTTATTTAATGTTTTAGTCTTATTAAATATTTTATTATATTTAACATGTTTAAAAAATATATAATTAAAAAATTAATAAAATTTAATATTTTTAAAAAATATAATAATTTAAAATTTTAAAATATTTCATCAATGTTGCGCGCATGAATGAGATATATCCATGCTTGGAATGCATGGGTCATGCATGTTGGACATGTTCGGCACTTTGAGTGCCGAACATTCCAATCTCAGTTTTTTAAAATCTTTTTAATATTTAATAAAATTTAATATTTTTATACATAAATATAATAAAAAATTAATAAAATTTAATATTTTTTAAAAAATATAATAATTTAAAATTTTAAAATATTTTTATGACATGCATGAAATTCATGTATAGACATGTTCACAGATGCTCAGCAGCAAGTGCCGAACATGTCCAGCTCACCAATCAAATTGCAGTTCGACAGTTAAGGTGTCGAACTGCTCTTTGTTCGACACTCACACCGTCGAACTCACTTGTTCGACAGTATGACTGTCGAACTCATCCGTTTGACACACAGAATCCGAAAATATTTTCGGATTCTGCGTGTTTTGATAATTATTTTACTTTAAATGCATGAATTTAAAAAAAGCTCGCTACTTGGAGACTAGAGGGACCATATGGATCCCCAAGTCCCCATAGCTCATTCACTGAAAACAACTAGCAAGATTAATACAAAATAATAATATTATGACCAAAGAAACAAAATTGAGGCTTTAGTAATAGATACTAAGACAGTAACAATTTTTTTCTTGAGTTGGTATGTATAATTATGGCATGAAAAGTTAAAATTCTCACCATGATGAGTCAACTCTCGAGCTACAATTGGAGAGGGAATGATGATAAAAGAAAACAAGAGAATGCAAGTGATAACCAAGGCCTTCATTTTGGGACACGCAATTCTTCCATGGATCTCTTATTCCTTTTTATAGTGGTTTGTGCAAGAATTCGCATGACGAACGACATAAATAAGCATAATGATGTGAGCAAGGAAAGGATGACTCCATTTTGTCTCTTTATCTTATTTTCATCATTTAGTCATCAGGGCGGATGCAGAAATCTAATTTAGTCTATCTGTACAAAAAAAAAAAAAAATAGTTAATTTATTTTAATTTTAATAATATAAATATCTGACATTATAAAGGTTAAATAATAAACATAATTAAAATTATATAAATTAAGTAATATAAATTCAAGATAAATTAATAAATTTTTTAACATAAACACTAAAGAATTTGATTTTATAAAATAAAAAAAATTCTTAATTAAATAATTTTTAAAAATTAAAAAATTAAATAGTATTTTTTTAATTAAAAAAATTACTTAAATCTCCCTAAATAACTTAAAAAATTTAAAAATTTGAGAGGTCGGGACTCCTATGATCCATACATAGACCGGTGCCTGTTAATCATTTCTTTTTCTACGCTTACTGTCCATGAAATAGCATCAAAATGCTGTCAATCCACGATTTAGCCCTTTGTTTAATCGAAAGGAAAAAAAAAAACTAATAAAGAAAGTCCCCTCGTGATTCTTGTTTTAGGGAATTAATTAACAAATCTTATCTTCCATTTCATTTTATCATACTAGCTTTCCACTTAAATTTTCTATTGTTTTTTTTTCCTTAGTATATATATATATATATATATGAGATAAAGTTGGTTGAGGTTTAAATATAGGGAGGTAAACGATCTAAACTGTTTATAAACTATTCGAGACTCGACTCGATAAAAATTCGATTGCGCTCGACTCGTTTTCTAAACGAGCTGAGTTTGAACTTTAGCAGTATTCGATTCGTTTAGACTAGAGAATTCGGCTCGTTTTCAAGTTCATGAACAGACTCACGAACAAGCTTATGAGCATACTCGTTCGCCAACACCAATTCCACATCGAAAATTGAAGGGACGTGGAGGATTGTGACTTTTCTATAAAAGAACAATTCTTCTACATTTTTTTTCATTAGCTTTTAGTTTGAGAGATTTTAATTAAATAAAAAAATTTAATTTAAAAGTCTCTTAATACCCTATAATTTAAATTTTATTTTTAATTTAAATTTGTTTATAATTTAAATAAATTTGAATTATATTGAACTTGTTTATAATATAATCGAATTCAAATTTATGTCTAAATGAGTTTAAATTTAAACTTTTTTAGTGGAGTTTGAGTTGGTTCGTTAATATGATAAACAAGCTTATTACGAATCGAGCTCGAACCGAACTCGAATTTAATATTTATTCTATGAATCGAGCTCGAGCTTATAAATGAAGTTCGAGTCGAGGTCGAACTCTAACTTGAACTTTTAAATTTATTTTCTAATCGAGACTGAACTTATCAAAATTTAGTTCGACTCGATTCAATCACAGCCCTATTTAAGCAAGAGTCGAGCATTAGATTACTAAGTCATCTAATGTAATATTTCATTTTAAATTTTACCAAATAATTAATTTAATTAATAAAAAAGTATTTTGTTTTGCAAACTTGCAAAGTTTAATACTTTTGTCCTATAAATTACAAATTAAGAAATAACATTGAAAATATATTATAATTTTGAGGCCCTCCAATTACCTTCTAATTTTAATAAAAATTTAAACCTATATTCACAGGCAGGTGTAGTCGCACTTCCTGAAATTTAATTTTTAAATGAGAGACAGGTTCATTGTGGGCCTATTTTTTAAAATTAATTTAGAAATTTGATTTTTTTATTAATTTAAATAAATAAAAATTTAATAAATTATAAATATATTTTTACTAATTTAATTTTAGTTAAACCATGATTAATTTCACATAATTATATTAAATTTTAATATTTTACGTTATATTAATAAATATTTTAACCTGTCCGTCGTTATCTATAATTGCTTCGTAAGGGGAGATGGACTCATAGTTGAAATGTGTTTGTTAATTAATTTTTCAATAAACTATTCTAGATTACTTTCTTCCACAACTATCAAAATTAAGATTATATATATATTGTTTGTAAATTTTGGGCTCTTTCTGCAAAATTACTTATATATAGAAAATATTTCATAAATTTTTTTTTTGAAATACTTTACAATAAAATAATTTATTTTTTATATTTAACTATAATGTTAAAAAATAAATGATGTTAATAAATTTGTTTATATAAAAATGTTAATAAAACACTTAAATTTTAGAAAAATAATATTTTTATAAAAAAATAAAGTAATTTTTCTTTAAAGAAACTTAATTTTCCATTTAATCCTAGAAATATTTTATGTTAATCAATTTTTTTAAGTGTCTACAACATTAAAAGTGTATAAAATATTTTTAATTATGGTTTATTATTGGACTGCACTGAAATTATCACATGCACCGTGATTTTCTTTGTTAAAACAAATTTTCTTTGAAACTTAGACTGAGTTCGCAGATCCAACAAGATATTGCATGTTTGTGTACTGGATCCATAACAGGTCTCATCAATAATTGTGCACTCACGTAGACAGATTTAAACAAAGCCATTACAATTATTAAGCAACCTGCAAAAGCATACAATTATCAAGCAAACTGCAAAAGGATACACGTCTTTTCTTTTCTTTTTTTTTTTTTTTTCTTTTTTTGGATGGGGAGAAAATCTTATTGAAGAGAAGGAGACAAGCGGAAGCTCCAAAGCTAAACACACAAAAAAAAGAACCCACGAATGCAAAACCATACACGTTGATCATAGTGGGGGATTGATCATTTCTACCTTGTTCGTTATCTGCAGAAGGAAGAGCCACCGGGGGAGTGAGGAACAATCAGACATTGTCATAGAAACCAGTTACTTTTATTTTCCGCAATTGGGATTGTACGATGGGCATTGGCAATGATTATACGATGGACTTTCATTGCCACTACACGCCTTGACTTCGGAGCGACTATAGGTGAAATCAGTATATGGATCACCTTTATCACCAAGGATTCGGGTAATGTAAGAATCCATCAGCACCTCTATTTCAAAGTCCTCGGCTATCAGGCACTCGTCCAGGTGACCATCCTCACATCGGGAAGTAGTGTTGCCCTTCTGAAGAAAGGCAGCTCTGCAACTATTTCTGGTGATGCAAACTATTAACACCACCAATAATAAATGAAGAGCAGGGAGTCCTCTCATATCTGTTTCAGTTTCTGATCCTCTTCACTATCACAAACCACTTCACCTTCCCTTGATCCCGTCGCACGACCCCCACCAGTAACATATATAGATGACCTTAGCCTAACCCCTCAAGCTGAGTGAGTGTGAGTGTGAGTCTGTACCAAAAGAATAATAAAAATTGGGACCTCAGCTTTTTGTTTCAAAAAGTATATATGATATTTGGAATGTAAGCCGGTAGGTATATGGCAAAATTAATCGAATTCGAATTCGATTTATATTATTTTGAATTTATTAAAAATTAATTTAAATTATTTAATTTATTCTAAATTTAATTATTATTATTATTTGAATAAAATCAATCCGTTTAGTTTTATATATTTTAATTAATAATTTATATAAAAATATTTGTTATTAATAATTTTTATTTAAAAAATTCAATATTTTTAAAATAATTTAAATTTTAATTTTTAAATAAAAATATATAAAAATAATTTATAAATATTATTGTAAAATATATTTTTATATTAAATTAATTATTTATATAAATAAATTCAATTCCGATTGTAAATATTTAAATTCATAGGGTTCGATTGAATTGAATATTCGCGATCTATTATACATCTCTATATAATATATTTAACAATATTTCTGGTGATTAATTTGTTATTTTAATAGATTAATATAAATTTGTATATTGAAGATGAAGAGCTAAAAATTAATTTTTTAAATAACAAATAAATGAGTAGATGATATAAATTTATAAGTTCAACCACTCAAAATTAAAAAGATGGACAGTATAATACGTTGATGATTGGGAATGAAAATTAACGAAATTAATCATTCTTAAGAATAAAATAATATAATTAACGGGTCTTGCAAATTAAACAGTAACTCCATATTAAAAAAAAAAAAAAAAACACAATCCCATTCCCATTTTTATATCTAATAGGAATTTTTTTTAAAAAAATCATTCTTGCTTAATAATAATAATAATATAGATCATGCTTTATTTCAATGGCTCAACTTTTAAAAAAAAAGAAAAAAGAAAAAGCAAATTACACATGCATGCTAAGCATGATTGCTCTTTTTCTTGTCCATTTAGACGTTCCCACGAAAAAAGATAAATTTAAACAAAGAAAAAAGGCAGCCCAGACTTCCAACTTTGCATCGCCATGGTTCTTTTTTTCCTGTCTTTATGCAATTATTTTCATTGTTTGTTTTTTACATAAACAATTTTTTTATTGTTATATTACTTTGCAAAATCAAGTGAATCTTTCTTTTACTTACTTTTAGAAGCTAGTGCTCTTTCCTTCTTTTTCTATATATGTTGTCGTATTAATCAGCATATATTACTATTAGTTGCGGAAAATGTGGAGCCAACGGAGTCGAAAGCAGCTTTCTTTCGGAGTTTTTTAAATGAATTCATTTTATTATGGATCTAACATATATAAATATAGTTTTATATAATTTGTTTTATAAATTATCATATTATCATATTATCTTATGAAATATCAGCTCTTGAAATATTATAGTTTTGTTTGTTTTGATTGTTAATCTGCAGACTTCCTTTTTTCTTTTTTCTTTTTTCTTTTTCCTCTCTCCCTTAAAATCATTCAATTTGGGGTTTCACAAAAGGCAACAGAACAAGACAGAACGGAAATTGATGTTTCATGCTGTTTGTGGCTTCCAATTACAACCCCATAACTATGTAGTTTCGCACGATAATTCTTTATTGCATTTTGGCCTAAACATGTCGTTGTTGATTCACCTATATTACATAGGCACAGAGGAAAGCAAATGAAGACCAATCACCTGATGATCCTCCAAATGACCTGGAAATTGTGGATGGAGTGGAGGTTATAGCTATTCATGTTCTTTGCAACATTTATGCTTCCCTGACAAGTCAAGCTTTTCTCAAAGTCTAGCTAATGTTGTTTTTTGAAAATTCAGGCAGCAAATGTTGGGTTTGGTAGAGTTTTTTCACTGGTAAGAAATTACTATTTTCAATATTTCTGACGATGTATTCACATTGAAGTATATTTAGTATTTAGTAATAATCTATTTCTTATTTTACAGGCAAAACCTGATGCTGGGAAGCTTGTAGTTGGCACCATTGCACTCCTGATAGCATCCACATCAAGTATTCTGATTGTAGGTTAATCAAACAAACCAATTAATGAAATTGAATTTAAAAGTAACTAAGCTTCTGCCCTACTAAGGTGTTATCTCCTTAACCTGTTATAAATCTTATATTGCAGCCCAAATTTGGTGGAATGATAATAGACATTGTGTCAAGAGATATAAGTACTCCTGAAGAGCAATCACTAGCTATAGATGCAGTCAAGAACACCATACTGGATATTGTGCTGATAGTTGTAATTGGGTATGACCATGACACCATGTTCTGTTTCACTTTACCTTTAGCATGTCTGATTTGCTTTGTTGTGCCTGTGGATTCTTTTCTCTTGATTTCTGTAGATATTGGTCTTTGTGATGGTTCCTTTCCTAACTGTGTGACATAATTTTCTTAAAAATCAATGTTTATTGAATGAGCATTATTTAAATCCATAATAGTTCTGAAATGATAACTTTTTATCTTGGATCCATCAGTTAAGATTTTCTCAAACAAATTTTCCTTTAGTGTTGCATTTCTTTTCCTATATTAAGTTAGCATCTTACTTTAGACTTTAGATATTTTGCTTTGAATAATTTTCATATTATATAATTTCATTTCATTTCTGACACTTCTGTAATGCAAGATATTCTACATAAGCCTCTTGTTGAGCATTTACAATTCTTGAAGGGACTGATAATCATATTTTCTTCTTTCTTGTTTTAGTTCTTTGTGCACTGCTCTTCGAGCTTGGTTGTTTGCTTCTGCTAGCGAAAGGGTTGTAGCTCGTTTGAGAAAGAACTTATTCAGCCACCTAATCAACCAGGTGTGGTTCCCTAGTTATTGAACATAAGAGTCAATAATGTGCAATTTTTTCTATTCCTGATCCACTGTATTGATTAGTCTTCAATTTGCAACCTATTGAAAATTCCATTTGCATTGTGAAAAACTGTGAATCTGTTTCTTGAAAAATTCAAGCATAGTGAAAACAGCTGGTTAAAAGATATTAAAACCTGCGGGAGTCCTTTTAAGATATTAGTTTGGTTTGCAAGTGTCCATATGTGTTTTGTTGTCTTTTTCATCTCTCGGCTTTGGTAAACATTTGGAATTCAGCATATATCTAAGCATGGTGTTGCTACAATGGTCCAACAGGAAATAGCCTTCTTCGATGTTACACGAACAGGGGAGCTTCTGAGCAGGCTGTCAGAGGACACCCAGGTCATAAAAAATGCTGCAACAACCAATCTTTCTGAGGCACTCCGCAATGTAACAACTGCCATAATTGGTGTTGCCTTCATGTTTACATCATCTTGGAAATTAACATGTAGGTAATTTAAGCTGAAGTTTCTCAAGTAATGCTTTTGTATCAGGGTAATGTTCTGGTCATTATTTCCTTTCCTTTCCTTTTTCCCCTTGCAGTATTGGCTTTGGTCGTTGTACCAGTCATTTCAGTTGCTGTAAGAATGTTTGGGCGCTATCTTCGTGAACTTTCACATGCAACTCAAGCTGCTGCTGCAGTAGCTGCTTCAATAGCTGAGGTTTGTAAGCAACTTCTTTTACTTTCATCTTTCACATAAATTGTTTTTATTTCCTTAGATATGTCAGAAACTGTTTATTTCATAATTGGCATAATCATTCATAATCTATATGTTTTCAAAACAACAAACATTTGATGAATCTAGGAAGACTGTGAAACCCTACTAAATGTTGTAGTATTGTTTCTATGATAGGTTTTGATCATAAGCTCTATGCTGTAAATCAAATGTAATTTGCACACCTTTCATAGATTCCTGATGATTCTTTTTCTCTTTTTCTTGAATCTTTTGAATGTAGAAGTCAACTGAGTTATTGGTCATAATCTTTTCTTATGAAAAAATGATATTTAGGAATCCTTTGGGGCCATTCGAACTGTTAGATCTTTTGCTCAAGAAAGTTATGCAATTTCAAATTATTCAGAAAAAGTTGATGAGACACTGAAGCTGGGACTCAGACAAGCAGTGAGTCTCTCTCTCTCTCTCTCTCTCTCTCTCTCTCATGGAAGCTGGGAGTACACAAATTAAAGCTTTATGGGCTCATGAATTTTGCTGTTTTCTGCTGTAGAGGGTAGTTGGTCTATTTTTTTGAGGACTAAATGCGGCATCCACTTTATCTGTAGTCGTAGTGGTAGTTTATGGTGCATACCTGACAATATTAGGCTCCATGACCGCAGGCTCTCTTACATCCTTCATTCTTTATAGCCTCACAGGCACTCTCCCCATTGTTTTACTTGCTTATAAAAAGCACTGCCACAGCTCATGAAAAAAAGACTACTATGGCAGGCTTTATCGATTCAGCCATATTGCAATTGAAAGTGGAAAAAGATGGAAACTAGTAAGGTGTGTTCGTTGGTAGCCAGCCCACGGCCCATACCATTTGCTGCTTGTTTTAGATGTATTGATGATTCAATACGATACTTAAAGGAAATAATTGTTAGAAAAATAGAATATAATAGAATAATAAAATTTGAGTTGTGTTGTAAGTTATTTTTAAAAATTTATTTTTTTATTTTTCATGATTGAATATATTCTTTTAAAATTTTAATTTTGAATATAAAATAATAAAAATTTATCTCTAATTTGTAATTTAACAAAAAGCAATGGAAAGAGAAGAAATAAAATAGAAAATGGAAATGACTTTTTTTTTTTTGTAGAGATGCATATTATTCATATTACAAAACATAGTTGTCGTAAATTATTATAAAAATTTTAAGATAATATAATAAAATTATACGATCAGATTTAAATATCAAATATGCAACGATAAAAAAATCTCACAAATAAAATCTTCAATTATCATAAAATATTCAACGATTATAAAATCTTTTGAAATCTAAATTTATCTTACAATAATCCCCACATATTTTAAAAGATTTTTCATTACTGAAAAATTTAATATATATGTTTTGAATCGGGTGTATTTTGCACTATGAACGATACCTAGATTAATAAGATTTAATATACAGAGTAATTGGTGAAACTTTTATTTTTATGAATTAAAATTTTTTTAATGCTAATATCCTATAAATTTCATAACACTCCACAGATTTTATTGTCAATGTTGTTTTGCTCTAATAGGCCATGCGCACTCTTGGTAGTTCATAAATACTCTAGAAATTATGCTACAATCTTATAAAAGCGATCTCACTCCATGCTTATATAAGTGATATAATTAACTGTATACTGCAATTTATACACCATCCATAAAGGATATAAATATCATTAAGAGTTTTCAGCTCATCTTCTCATTAATGCAGTTTAGCACTTTTCACACAATAAAAAGGATTATGTTAAACAGTACTAACGGACTTGTTATCACCCCTATAATTTTTTATGGAATCTCCAATTACAAAAGTTGAGTTTCTATCAATGTTAATTTCATATTTGCTAAGTCTCATTCCTCTCGATATTTCATTTATTAACTTCTTTCTTAAAAAATTGCGTAAGAAGATTGACCAAATCAATTTCTTACTCCACATAATCAATTAATATAATTTCATTTTTCATCAGTTGTTCAACCATATTATATTTTAGATAAATATATTTACTTTTTACTATTGAAAGTTTTATTTTTTTGCAATAGTTATTACCGCTTGACAATCTACATAGAAATTTCTTAGCTACTCAAATCTCATTATCATCTAATTGCAGAGTAATAAATTTCTAACACCATGGTGATTTTGACAGTAATAATTAATTTTCAAATAATTGCACCACTAATTAAATACATAATTACTAGTGGATTTTGTCTCATTTCAATCTAAAATTTTAATTAATATTACTATATTCTTCTTATACAGTAAGACATCCACTATATACAATACTATAAATCATGATATCTCTCAAATAATTTTTAAATTTTAATAAAACAGTATCATAATTAGATAATGTATAAATATGCTCATTCTATATAGCATAAGCTATATCATCTAATACAACAATCTTCTAATCATATATGCATATTTAAATTGAACAATAATATCATCTCTTTTTTTTTTTTTGAGAATTAGCTGGAGTATTCGCTAGTTTGACATTTAGATATCTAAACTTTTTTTTAAAAAAAAATTCAATATTAATGCTCTTGTAACATAATTATACTATTATTCTAATTTTAATATCCTAAATCACATTTAATCCTTTTATATATTTTATATCAAATTTATATATGTTATATCATAATATATATCAAATATAAGTATATAACCACGTATAATAAGAAACAACCCATTCATCCTTTATAAACTTTGTAAATATCTACTTATAAACTTTCAAAGAAAAAATAATGACCCTAATCAAAACTTGGTCAAATTTCTCACATTATTGTTTAAGTATTTATTTCAAAGCATATAAAGATTAAAAAATTTTGTAAACTTTATTTTATTATTCCATCAAATTATACCAGATAAAATTTTTCTTTCAAATCTCTAAAAAATAAAAATCTAATTCGTGAATAAAATTTTATACAATAAAGCTAAAATAAAACCTCTACACTTTTAAATATTTTAGCTCAAACTTATAATTTTTTTCATAATTCATAGGAGGCTTATCCATTAAAAAATATATATTTTATTTTTTTATTACATTACTCTTAATGCTATTATAAATTAAAAATAAAAATAAATAAATACAAGTCTATTCTTTAAAATAATAGTATAAAAAAATACAGTCATTACTTAACAAATTATAAAAAGATAAGACTGTAAAATTTATTTGTTTAGTTCATGAATTCTTAGATAAGCAGATATATCAATTAACCAAGAAAATAGTTTAATATTTTAAAACTAATTGGAATAATCATAAAATTAAAAAAGAAAAATATTGATACTAAAACACTCATATACCCTTATTCAAATATTCAACATAATTTTTTTATTTTTTTCAATTTGGTCAAGAAAAATAATTTTAAAAAGACACCCACACTTTTAAATAATTTAGATAAACTTCTTTTTCAATTCAAGGGACTTATCATTTTATATATAAAATTCTACTTCCATTTTATTTATAATGCTCTTACTATGAATAAAAGCAAAAATAATAAATAAATTCAAGTCTACAATTAAAATAAATATCATCTATAAAAACAATTATATGGTCTAGTAAATCATAAAAAAAAACTATAGAATATAATCTTTCAATTTATGAAAATATAGTCAAGCATGTATAACAAATAAAAAAAATTAGTAAATCAGAAATACTAAATAGCCAAAAATTTCAATTGGCGAAAAAATATAGTAAATAATTTTGAAAAATAGCCATTTTCATTTATGCTCAATTGGTTAAAAAATGTATAAGAATATTATCAATTATAGTATTTTATTGCTCGCTCTAAGACCAAAATGAGAAAAGATTAATTTAACATATTTTTTAAAATTTATTTTCAGATTAAGTCCACGAATTTAATATTTGATCTGTATCTATTTTCTCATGTAGAATAAAAAAATAAAAATGAATAATAATAATAATAATAATAATAATATTGATAATAATAAATTCACATGATTTCATTATTTACCACTAGTTTTTAACAGTAATAATTTTTAATAATTTTGAAGTAAAACTTTTATTTTCTTTCAATAAGATTCTCTCCAACCGTTGAAGGATAAATCTTTAAAATTGTGAGAAAAATAGAAAAAATTAATAAAATCTTAATCGTGTCAGATATTATTCTTAAAGATTTATTTTACAATCCTTTAAAATTAAATAGACTTTTCTGAAATTTTAATTTTCAAAAATAGAATAATAAAAATTTATTTAGCGTGTAATCCAGTAAAAAGCAATAATAATAAAATGAATAAAAGAGAAAATGAGCGTGACTTTTTTTTATGAAGATACCAACTATTTATATTTAAAAAAATAATTTTCATAAATTATTATAAAAATTTTAAAATAATATAATAAAATCATAATAATCAGATTTAATATTATATTTAAATATCAAACATACAATCATTAGAAAATTTCACAAATAAAAATTTTTATCTAACACAAAATCTTTTAAAATCTAAAGATATTTTAAAATGGATAGATTAGCTGATACAATTTTTTGTCAGCACACTTTTTAATCAGAAAGCAAAACTATTTTTATTCTTTCTTACCGACCTTTCCGAGCTATTTCTCAGAAGAGTTGATAGTGTCGGAGAAGCCATGGCTAGAAATTAGGGTGCTGGATAGAACACTAGGATAAGTCTGTCCAGTAGCATCTGTGTCCAAATCCATTGAAATATTACTTGAACAATCCAACTGGGATCCACCAACTATATTGGTGTATCGAGAAACATGAAACGAAACTTGAGGAGGATACACATAATCTCCACCATGGCCTGGATTCATTTTCTCCTTCTCAGCATCTGCACTCTGTTGCAACTCCAATGCAAACTCAAGCCTTTCCATCACATCATGCATTGAGGGTCGTTCAATCGCCTGATCACGGACACAGTTCTCTGCAATCTCCATAAATTTCTGGAAACACGCTGGAGCTATTTTTCCGATTAGATGGGGATCTATTATTACATGAATATTCTCATTCTGGATGCATTTTCGTGCCCAATTGACTAAATTCCACTGTTCCTCCTCCACTTTTTTGTTGAGAGGTTTTCGAGCAGACAGTACTTCCAGTAACACCACACCAAATGAGTAGACATCAGATTTTTCTGTCAATTGATTGCGTCTTGCATATTCTGGATCCAGATATCCCCATGTACCCTTTACGTTGGTGCTTACTGCGCTGTCATTTACACCTATCTTTGACAATCCAAAATCTGAGACTTTGGCCACCCAATTTTCGTCTAGCAAAATATTGGTCGTCTTTATGTCTCGATGGATTACAATATTCGCCGCACCAGCGTGGAGATAGTGCAGTCCACGAGCAGCTCCAATGCATATGTTAAGCCTTTGCTTCCATGGAAGTGGATTATTGACTTTGTCGTAGAGATGATCTCGAAGACTCCCATTGACCATATAGTCATAAACTAGGATCATTTCCCTTCCATGAATGCAATATCCGATCAGTGAGACGAGATTGACATGGCGGAGTTGGGACAACATCTCAATCTCTGTCTTGAATTCACGAGCACCCTGACTGGACCCTTGATTCAATCGCTTAATTGCAACAGTCATGGCTCCATTATCAATATCACCTCTGTAAACATTGCCGAAACCACCTGTGCCAATGATCAAACTCTCATGGAAGTCATTCGTGGCAGCTTTAATCTCTTCTAGTGAAAATTGACGGCACAGTTCTTGCGGCAGTGAAGAAGCCGTTGTCCTCGATGACTTCCCTACATAAGTTGCTGAATTCAACTTCCAGCAGCAGCTTAGTGATTTGTAATAAGAGCCATAATGGCGGTGCTCCTTCTTCCTCAGTCGCCAAATAATCAAGAAACCCAACAAAGAAAGTATGATCAACAGACCCATCACACTCCCACCAATGGCAACAAGTAATATTTTCTTAGTGCTAGACTTTTCGGCTGGTGGTGACGACGTTGGAGCCGTTGTTGCTGGTGGAGAAAGGACAGACACTTGAGGATTAGGTCCGGCAAGATTGCCGTCCGAGTCGTTCAACTTGAAAATCTCTAAGCCATTCAGGAAGGCATCGGGGAACATACTTGAAGGATTTGGACGCAGAGTTATGAAAAGCCTATAAGCTTCATCGGAGTTCTCTACCCTCTTCCCAGTTGTGACTATGTAATCATTGTATATGGGAGTCCTTTGTCCACCGCTTGATTCAATAACATCGAAACCCAATTTAGCTGTCCGATTGTCAATAAAGATATCGAATCGCCTTTCATTGACCTTGGTAATACCTGGATCAAACTCACAGAAATGGAGCCTCACCAGATACATGAATCCTAGATCGACTGGTACCCTCCAAGTCAAATTGGTGCCATTAATTTCCATCTGCCGAGCTGACAAATACACATCATCTGGGGCTGTGTACTTTGGTATTTTCGAATAGTTGAGAGAAACATTCGGTTCGTTGTTGACGAGACCAAGGTTGAGAGCGTCATCCCTCCATAATCTATACATGCCAGTATCGAGTACTGGCGAGATTGTGCCGCCTGCAACATTAAATCTACACATATTCTCCAGTGCGGTGTCATTTCGGATGAAAAACTTGTCCTTCTTGCCAATAGAAGTGAGACCTAAACCCTCAGGTGGCGTATAGTAAAGGTTGGATGGCATAGACCAAATCTCTATGCCATTGATGAAAGCATACGAGTCATTTGAATCACTCAGGGAAGGAAAAAACGTCAGATTCAATTGCTGGTTCTCTGCGACGTTTACGCAGAATTCTTTAAAGAAAAAATCGTTACCCCCAGCTTCAGCATAGAAGGAAGCACTGAAGTTCCTAAGTAAAGTGAAGGGCCCCGACTTGACATCGAAGAAGTCCTTAAACCTGTTAAATCCACCCTGATATGAAACAGAGTAAAAGTGGAGACGGATAAATTTTTGACCTGCAGTGACAGGGTAAGTGTACATAAACTGGGATCGAGAGATGCGGGCTGTCATGTAAGGGACAGACTCGACGGAGCTGCCTTGGCTAAGTGCGGTGGCAGGAAGCGATTTGCTATTAGATTGCTCTATAGGACCAAATTTGGAGTTGTCGTCACCAGTCCATGTGCGATCATCAGGTGCAGTTGTCTCGCCCGAAGTGCCACAATTAGTAAGTATGTTGTCAGTTGGGGTGTAAGGAGGCTTGGAAATGGCAAATGCAAGATGATAATTTAGTAGAAGAAAGAAGAAAAAATTAGTGATAGGTTTGAGGAGTGAGAAGCTATCCATGGATGCAGACTCATGCAAGAACAAGCTGAGAAATGGCTTTGTTTATTCTCCTTCTGTGTCGATTTTATTATTACAATAGATCGCAATTACATGAATAATTTCACCATGGGAACTTGGAGAAAATTTTGAATCATGAGAGGAGACTTGAAACATTGGATCACATCAGTTTCCCACCAAGTACAGGACCAATGTGGGCAAACAAACATCTTTTTTTTTTCACATTGTTGCAATAATTTCGCTCCATGACTGCTTTTTCCAAGTCATCCTTTATATTTTGGGGCCTTTCTGAGTTCCCACAACTTTCAACATTTAACTTTAAAGCATCCATTATTCGAAAAGCAAGAAAAACAAATCAAGAAAAGAGAAGATGGTGATTTTTGCTTTTTATTTTTATTAACTAATATCCATGCCATTTCTTTGATTTCTATCTGTGTTTGGTAGAACAGTATAATCTTAGAGAATAGCATTCAAAATCACAGAGTGTTTAGTTCATTATAAATTATATATTAGAATTTATTTAAAAATTAATTTTACATTTTTTATGATATAACTCACAACTTAAAGTTTAATTGCAATACATAGCGTTCATATATAGAGGAATAATTAAGTTTTTAATTTATTTGATGAAAAATATCATAACAATTTATATAGTATCAGCATTTAAATGTATAGTAATAATCACAAAAAGAAAGATAAAGAGAGGAGGAGGAGAAAGATAAAGAGATAAGAGGGAATCTTTCTTTTTGAAAATTCCTTGAAAGCTATATCCCTAATTTTAGGACTTTAGATATTCTAAAATTCACATTAATGTAATGACAAATTTGATGTAATTGGATTTTAAAAATTTTGATGTAGATTTTTTTATTATAAAGAGATAATTGTATTAAAAAGATTACCAATTTAAAAAATACTCTGTAATGAAATCTTTTAAAAATATACTTTTAAACTAAATCATATTAAAAAAATTATAAAACTGTGGATGCGATTTTGTTTTATTATAATTTATTTATATAATAATTTTAATTTATATTTAACTAACCATAAATTTAAAACTGAATTAATCAATCGAATTTAATTTAGGAATCGAATTGAAATCTTTTAAAAAGTCCAATTACGAATCCTTCCTCCAAATTAAAATTGAAATCAGACTGTCCGATTCAAATCAACAATTCAAACCAATTTCAAATTGAAATTGAATCATTCAATGAGGGGATGGCAGGTTTGATAATGAAGATATTATTTTTTATAAATAATGAATTATGTATACATATAATTAAATCTTAAAGAGAGAATTCCATATCGATAAGGTGGCCCATTAAATATTTGCTTTAGTTATCAACTTTGTCTTAAAGTGGTAAACACAATCAAATTCCACATGCACCTAATCTTACGGCATCTAAGCAATTAACACTTCACTTTCATTACTTCTCAATTTAATTTGTTTATTATTTGATCCATTTTTTGTTCAATTTCTTTATGAAAAAATCGAATCCTCAAAAAGAAAAAAAAATCCTTTTTGAAATTTTAAAGAATTCATGAATTTTTTCACAACTAACAGATATAATAAAATCTATCATTCACTCAAATTCCCCAAAATGAAGGATTTTAAAAATCCTTCATGAGATGTGAGATTTTCAAATCTATCTTTTTATTGTAAAAGCTACCCTTTAGTAATCGCATGGTTTTATTAAGAAACCAAACAATATAATCCATTGAATTATATATATATATATATATATATATATATATATATATATATATATAAACCATAGATTTTCAAGTTGTATGAATTTTAACAAATTCTGTATATTCTAAATCCAAACATCATTGTGTATTTTTCTTATTAGTTAATTTCAAACATCTACAAATTTTGAAAAAATAATTTATCAATTTTTTATTTACACCGAAAAATAAGAGTGAAATTATGAATTTTCTTTAATCCAAAAGATTTCCTATTGGATCATATACAGGGTTTGGGATTGTCTCCATCAAAATGACTTTAAGTTAATTTGATTTGGCTTACACTTTCCGCGTATGTTTCATTTTGTTTGTTCTTTTAGTGATCGATACGAGCCTCTAATATAGATATATTTATCAAACATGTTACAGGCTATACTTATTGCACAATAACCAGCGTTATTTATTGTAGAAATATCATCACAGACTACACTTACAGCTTTGGAATTATTAAACATATTACACAATATGTGATAGCTAGACAAAGCAGCTCGTTATGTATTGATCACATAGCATTTTATTATATATATATATATATATATATATATATTACACATTATTTCTCTAAGGATTTATTTGGAGACTTAGCAGTTAGGCTTGTATGTAGGGCACCGACAGTGATTATATTTTTTACTTTGCTTGCCCTTGCATATTGGTATCTTGGTCGCAAAGACAACTTCAGGTTCGCCACCACCAATTTTGCCTGTCAAAATCGAAAGAGATTTTATATATATAACTTGATTAATAGAAAACTGTTTCAGAAAGAGGATCACATGCATGATTTCAATTATCAGCAAAATCTATACTAGGGTTTTTAGTAAATCCATTGAACAGATATGAGTTTTCTATGCACCAAATCCCTAATTTGCTATTTTTGCAGTAATAAAGAAAAACTAGCAATCAAGGGGAGAAAGAAAAAAAAAAAAAAAAAAGGCACAATGGTCTTTTTTTTTTTTCTCTAAAAGTTTAATAAGTTCTCACCAAGGAGAAGACAGAATCAAAACAACTAGTGAAGGAGCTACTTGGAGACTAGAGGGACTATGGATCCCCAAGTCCCCATAGCTCTTTCACTGAAGATTAATACAAAATAATAATATTAAGAACAAAGAAACAAAATTGAGGCTTTCGTATTAGATACTAAGACAGTAACAATTTTTTTTTTCTTGAGTTGGTATGTATAATTATGCATGAAAAGTTAAAATTCTCACCATGATGAGTCAACTCTCGAGCTACAATTGGAGAGGGAATGATGATAAAAGAAAACAAGAGAATGCAAGTGATAACCAAGGCCTTCATTTTGGGATAAGCAATTCTTCCGTGGATCTCTTAAGCCTTTTTATAGTGGTTTGTGCAAGAATACGCATGACGAACGACATAGATAAGCATAATGATGTGAGCAAGGAAAGGATGACTCCATTTTGTCTCTTTATCTTATTTTCATCATTCAGTGATTAGCGACGGATGCAGAAATTTAATTTAATTTATCCGTAAAACAAAATTAATTAATTAATTTATTTTTATTTTAATAATATAAATATCTGAAATTATAAAGGCTAAATAATAAATATAATTAAAATTATATAAATTAAATAATATAAATTCAAGATAAATTAATAAATTTTTAACATAAATAATAAAGAATTTGATTTTATAAAATAAAAAATTTTTAATTAAATGTTTTTAAATAAAAAGAAATTAATAAATTTTCTAAAAATTAAAAAAATAATAATATTTTTTTAATTAAAAAAATTACTTAAATCTTCCTAAATAACTTAAAAAATTTGAGAGGAGGTCTGGACTCCCATGATCCATACATAGACCGGTGCCTGTTAATCATTCTTTTTCTACGCTTACTGTCCATGAAATAACATCGAAATGCTGTCAATCCACAATTTAGCCCTTTGTTTAATCAAAAGGAAAAAAAAAAAATTAATAAAGAAAGTTCCCTCGTGATTCTTGTTTTTGGGAATTAATTAACAAATCTTATCTTCCCTATCATTTTATCATACTAGATTTCCACTTAAATTTTCTATTGTTTTTTTTTTCTTAGTATATATATATATATATGAGATGAAGTTTGTTGACGTTTAAGCAAGAGTGGAGCATTGATTACTAGTCATCTAATGTAATATTTCATTTTAAATTTTGCCAAATAATTAATTTAATTAATAAAAAAATATTTTGTTTTGCAAACTTGCAAAGTTTAAAACTTTTGTCCTATAAATTACAAATTAAGAAATAACATTGAAAATATATTATAAGTTTGAGGCGCTTCAAATACTTTATGATTTTAATAAAAATTTAAACCTATACTCAGTGACAGACATAAAGGGAAACATGCAGGTGTAGTCGCACTTCCTGAAATTTAATTTTTAAATGAGAGACAGGTTCATTGTGAATTTATTTTTAATATATTACTATATTTAGTTCTTATTTTTTAAAATTAATTTAGAAATTTAATTTTTTTATTAATTTTAATATATTTAAATTTAATAAATTATAAATATATTTTTATTTAATTTAATTTTAGTTAAACCATGATTAATTTCACATAATTATATTAAATTTTAATATTTTACGTTATATTAATAAATATTTTAACCTTAAGTATTGTGTCCGTCGTTATCTATAATTGTTTCGTAAGGGGAGATGGACTCATAGTTGAAATGTGTTTGTTAATTAATTTTTCAATAAACTATTCTACATTACTTTCTTCCACAGCTACCAAAATTAAGATTATATATATATTGTTTGTAAATTTTGGGCTCTTTGTGCAAAATTACTTATATATAGAAAATATTTTATAATTTTTTTTTTGAAATATTTTACAATAAAATAATTTATTTTTTATATTTAATTATAATGTTAAAAAATAAATGACGTTAATAAATTTATTTATATAAAAATGTTAATAAAACACTTAAATTTTAGAAAAACAATATTTTTATAAAAAATAAAGTAATTTTTCTTTAAAAAAAACTTAATTTTCCATTTAATCCTAGAAATATTTTATGTTAATCAATTTTTTTAAGTGTCCACAACATTAAAAGTGCATAAAATATTTTTAATTATGGTTTATTATTGGACTGCACTGAAATTATCACATGCACCGTGATTTCTTTGTTAAAACAAATTTTCTTTGAAACTTAGACTGATCGCAGATCCAACAAGATATTGCATGTTTGTGTACTGGATCCATAGGTCTGATCAATAACTGTCTCATATATATATATATATACATACGGAACTAATTGCACTCACGTGGACAGATTTAAACAAAGCCATTAAAATTATTAAGCAACCTGCAAAAGCATACAATTATCAAGCAAACTGCAAAAGGATACACGTCTTTTCTTTTTTCCTTTTTTTCCTTTTTTGTTTTTTTGGATGGGGAGGAAATCTTATTGAAGAGAAGGAGACAAGCGGAAGCTCCAAAGCTAAACACACAAAAAAAAGAACCCAAGAATGCAAAACCATACACGTTGATCATAGTGGGGGATTGATCATTTCTACCTTGTTCGTTATCTGCAGAAGGAAGAGCCACCGGGGGAGTGAGGAACAATCAGACATTGTCATAGAAATCAGTTACCCTTTTTTTCCGCAATGGGGTCTGTACACTGGGCATTGGCAATGATCATAAGATGGACTTTGATTGCCTTTACACACCTTGACTTCGGAGCGACTAAGGGTGAAATCAGTATATGGATCACCTTTATCACCAAGGATTCGGGTAATGTAAGAATCCATCAGCACCTCTATTTCAAAGTCCTCGGCTATCAGGCACTCGTCTAGGTGACCATCCTCACATCGGGAAGTAGTGTTGCCCTTCTGAAGAAAGGCAGCTCTGCAACTATTTCTGGCAATGCAAACTATTAACACCACCAATAATAAATGAAGAGCAGGGAGTCCTCTCATATTTGTTTCAGTTTCTGATCCTCTTCACTATCACAAACCACTTCACCTTCCCTTGATCCCGTCGCACGACCCCCACCAGTAACATATATAGATGACCTTAGCCTAACCCCTCAAGCTGAGTGAGTGTGAGTGTGAGTCTGTACCAAAAGAATAATAAAAATTGGGACCTCAACTTTTTGTTTCAAAAGAATACATGTTATGAGGGATGTAAATGGTAGGTATTAGTGAAAATTAAACTATCCGAAACCGAATCGAATTTATATTAAAAATATTTAAGTTTATTTTAAATTCAATTAAAAATTAATCTAAATTATCCAATTCGACCCAAACTCGATTATAACTATTAAATTTTGATTTATTAGAATTCAATCAAATTAAATATCAAAAATACTTAATTTGTTGCCATCTCTATAAGATATTCAGCTACTCGATTTCATTGTTATTTTTATAAAATATATTTTGAGAATATGTTAGATTTATTTGTTATTTTAATAGATTAATATAAATTTATATATTGAAGATGAAGAGCTGAAAATTAAATTTTTTTTAACTGACAAATAAATGATTAGGTGATATAAATTTATAAGTTCAACCATTCAAAGTTTAAAAGATGGACAGGATAATACGTTGATGATTGGGAATGAAAATTAATGAAATTAATCATTCTTAAGAATAAAATAATAAAATTGACGGGTCTTGCAAATTAAACAGTAACTCCATATTAAAAAAAAAAAGTCCCATTCCCATTTTTTTTATCTAATGTGAATTTTTTTTAAAAAAAATCATTCTTGCTTAATAATAATAATAATAATATAGATCATGCTTTATTTCAATGGCTCAACTTTTAAAAAAAAAAACAAAAAAAGAAAAAAGAAAAAGCAAATTCCACATGCAAGCTAATCATGATTGCTCTTTTTCTTGTCCATTTAGACATTGCCACGAAAAATGATAAATTTAAACAAAGAAAAAAGGCAGCCAAGACTTCCAACTTTGCGACCCCATGGTTCTTTTTTCCCTCTCTTTATTCTTTGAGCCAGTCGTAAGGCAATTATTTTCATTGTTTTTTTTTTATATAAACAATTTTTTTATTGTTATATTAGTTTGCAAAATCAAGTGAATCTTTCTTTTATTTACTTTTAGAAGCTAGTGCTCTTTCCTTCTTTTTCTATGTTGTCGTATTAATCAGCATATGTTACTCTCACATTACCTTATGTCCATGTTATCAGTCGCAGAAAACGTGAGCCATTATCAATTCAATTATTACTCTTTTTTTAATTATTATTTTATAGAGACTATAATTCCTTATGTTTTCTATCATCCCATTATTCTTAATTCTCTAAGACTAAGAATTAACTTCTACTTCATTATCTACACTTAAAACAATTCATTTATTTTATGATGAAATTTAATAAATAATACCCAAAAAAATTCTAAATTTCTGGTATTACTAAGTAATTAATAACACATAATAATGCAAGTACGTAGCTTCTTTGCAACAAAAGCAGACATAAATGGAAAAGAAAGGACGTAAGAATCAACTTGCCTTGAACCAACCTACTACCAATATATATGACATTGCTTTTAACTATAAAGAACTACTATATCATAATGAATTATATAAATTAATAAAAAAGGCTTCGAGGATCGAAATATATATATATATATATATTTTACATAATTATATTGGTAAGTAGAAAATACAGAGATGGACTTACTTTTATTTTTCACACAAGTTTAAAAAATATAATTGAAAAATATATTTTTCACACAAGTTGCAAATTTGTATTATTTCTTTACAAACTTATAAATATATATATATATATATATATATTATGTATTTCAAATTATATTTTACTCTTGTTTTAATAATAATTTATTTATTAACTTTCTATATACACTTATTTAATATGTATTGAAAAAAGTAATTTATTAACTTTAAGAATATTTTATTTTATTTTGTTTGAAAATTAAAAAATATATATATTAATCTCCCTCCTTCTCAAATAATCTTAATTTAACTTAACATTACAATACTATTGTAATTTAACAATATATTGTAAATATGCATGGAATCATAAAAAAAATTATTTAGATTTTATAATATATAAAAACTTATGATTCCTCAATTTTATAAAATGTATTAAAATGTTTTTAATATTTATATTTTAAAAGATCTACTAATTAGTGACTCAATTAATTTTAACGATTAAATATTATAAAAAAGTCTAAAATATCTCTAATATGAAGAGATCAATTAATAAATATTTTAAAATTATGAGAGATCAACTAATAAATTTTTAAAATTATAGAAACTAAATAGTAAAATAATTAATGGTAAATGTCGAGACACGTTTTAATATATTTTTTAAAATGAGACTAATTAATAAATTTTTTTATATTATAAAAATTAAATAATATTTTTTCTAAAAAAAATTATTAACAGTTATTTTAGAGTTTAATGTTTAATTTTACAAAATCAATTTCCTTTTATGAAGTAGATGTTTAAAGAAATAAATTCAACTATAACGACAATTAAAATGAAATTTTTTAATAAAATAATATTCAATTATTTAATTTTATCCTTTCACTCTAATCATGCAAATTTATAAAAAATTTTAGATTTTTATCTAATTTTAATGAATTAGAACTAGATAAACGTTGATCCCCACCTCCCAACTAATGCTGTAAGAATTAATTTATGGATATATTTATTAACTAAATTAATTATTAATATAAAAATCTTAGGTTCGCCACCATACATATATGTATAAATATAAATTAAGTAAAATTTTATTGCGAATCATAGTTTATTACAGAAATAGCACAAAATCACATGCTTATGTTGATTATTACATTCTTGGGCTTCATTATTGATTCGTTACTCAAGGGGCTGGGGCTGGGGCTGGAGCTGGAGGCTTACAATTAGGCTTGTATGTGGGGCATGGAAGGCAGCCTTTGCTATAAGCAGAACCAGGTTTGCAAGTTTTCCCATCAGTAACGCTATCATCCTTGAAGATAACTTCTGCTTTATGGCCACCAACTTCGCCTGCACCACACAATTAATGAATTTTGCAATATTAGGTCAAAGAGAAATAAAATAAATATTTACGAGTCAATTCACAAGCTACGCTTGGAGAGAAAATGATGAGGAAAGGAGACATGAAAATCAAAGCCATGAGAAAGGCTTTAATTTTTTAAAAGAATGAGTATTAGATTGGGCTATATGTTTATTTATAGAGAAATTCACTGAGATATGAATCTCAAAAAAAAAAATGTAAAACAAAATTAATAGAGAAATTAGTTCATTAAATCGATATTATTAAAAATTAAAAATTTCAATACCATAAATTCTCAATTTCGAATTTAAACCTCAAAAAAAGAAAAAAAGAAATCCATGTGGGACTGTCAATCGTAAATCGTAATCTTGTGGAACCTTTCCTGCCCAGTACACGGAGCTGAAGATCCAAAACATAGAGTGTTGGCCCATGTATGATACATGATGGGATCAGCTCCAGATTCAGACACAAATGTTTTTTTTTTTTTTCTGATATCTGAATTTTTAATTTAAAGCTTAAATTTAATTCAATTCAATTTTCTATTATAAAAAAATTGAACTTTCAATTAGTATAGTTTTTTTTTTTTTTTGAAACAATGTATGATTAAATTTTAAACTAGATCTGATCGATATGATATTATAATAATTATATATATATATATATTTATTGAGGATAATTCGGATATTATATGTAATAATTATTTAAATATAGATAATATTTAAAATAGTATACAATATTAAATACTAAATAATTAATTTCAAATTTTTAGAATAAATGGGGTAATTTTTTTTTAATTTGAATATTTTTCAGTTTTAATTTTTTTAAAATGAATTATTCCAATGATGAAATTTAAGAATACAAATGGTTACAATTTAGAAAAAGAAATCACAAGTGTTGGTATTCAAAATGAAAGCAACAAAACGTCACTTTCTGTGTACGTGTGAAGGCTGAGAATGGTTGGTCTGTGGTGTACCATGCGTGCCCCATTTCATTTTATAAAAGTTAAATCCAACTGAAGATGCAGGTACCATCAAATTATATTCGTGACTGCACATGCATAGATAAGAAAAATATATAATAGATAGATGTTAATATGATGAATCATTATTATTAATAACAAAAGTATTAGTACATGTGTAATACTTACCTAAATTTCATGCCCAATCATCCCCACATCACTTGCTATCTCAGACTGGGGGAGGCACATCATAAATATGTAAAATTTCTTTTTTATATTAAAACTATCCTAATATATAATATCTATTGATGTACTTACTTAAACTAATTCAATCCGTAAGAAATCGAACCGGTAATTTAGTTTAAATTTTAAAATTGAAATTAAAATTAAACTGATCTATTGGTTTTGGTTTTGGTCCAGAAAAAAAAAAAAAAAAAAAGGCCGATAACCAATAATTTAGTTCAAAATTTCAATCTAGTCTCAAACCAATTTATAGCAAATCGAACCGTAGCCAGGCTTCCTTTGAGTTTATGTCGTTAATAGTTTTTCAAAAGTTGGGATCTTGACTGATTGGTTGAGATTTATCGAGTTTCAGTCTATGGAGATTCACTCCCATGTCTTTTTGTGAAAGGTGGGTGAATTTGATATTTCAAGTGGTTGAGATTCATCTCTTAATGCATTTTATTTTTTTTTATATGAGAAAGAAATTTATTATTACTGGTGGCGGAATACTTTTGTTAGTATATTTATATGATTTTAATATTTTTTTTAAAATAAATTATTAGAAATTTGTTATGCGGTAATCATTGCATAGGAACAATATTGTAAAAAGATACAATGTATAAAATCACACAGGTTTAAGTTTGGTCTCAAGTTTTTTTTAATTAAAAAAAATAATGATAATTATTTTTGGATTATGCAGGTTGAAATTTTTTGGTAATTACATTTTTATAATTATGATATTTTAATAAAATCAAACTTTAATTGATAGTAACGTTCTAATTAAAACAAATCGATATTAACGTACTCTTAGCTTTATTATATTTTCATTAATTACCTTTTTTTTTTTCTAACGTGTTTTCCAAGACAAAGTTGACTATCTCAAATTTTCCCAATAATTTAATTAAAATATTTTAATTACAGTTTTTTCCATTAAATATTTAATATCAGACGAAGTTTTTAATTATCTCAAGGGGAAAATAAATACTAGGTAAAGAAGAGAATTCCAAGCTTTTTATTTTTTTTTGAAAGAAAATATATGCAAAATAAATAAGAATGACTAAATAATTATGTTGAAAAAATGTTGGCGTCCATATGTGGTGGGTGGAAACTTGCTGCGAGGCTTCTAATCTCATTGAACCGAAGAGCTGTATTGACTGGCACATGAATAGGCTTTAGCTTTTAGCAACATTCAATTGGAAATTTAGAATCTTTGTTTCATCAACGGCTTCACAACAACACAAGTCCTCACTCTTCCCGCGAAATTCAGTTGTTCATCTGGTTTGTTGATGGGCAAGAAACAGCACTTGGATTGGACATCAAGGTCCATTTCTTCTTCGGGGAGTGAGAGAGTCTCTCTCTTGACAAAAGAGGTTTTCTTTCTTTTTCTTCTTATGCAGTTTTATATTTGGAATAACATCCAATATTTTGTGGGTTTTGTTGGGTTATGGATTTTTTTTGCATTCATTTCATAGTTTCAAGCTCACTTTTCTTCTGTTTTGTTGGTAGTTTTAATAGGATTTTATCTTTTTTTTTTACTAGGTATTGTTTTTAATCACTTTAATTTTCTAAATGATATGTGTTACACTAATTCTGTTTGTTTTGAGTTATTGGGTAACAAGATAAAAGCTTGTTTGTTACATGGACTTGTTCTTGGAATCTTGTAATTGAGTTCTATTTTGACTTCTTGTTATTGCAGTTTCTCAATTGATTTGTTCATTTTGAATAGGATCTTTGTTTTCCTTTTAGTGTGTGTGTGTGGGGAGGGGGGGTGGCGGGGCCGGTGGGGAAGGGGGAGGGGACGTTTGATATTGTCATATTATCTTTTGAAATATTACAGTTTTGTTTCTTTTGATTGTTAATCTGCAGACTTTCTGTTTTCTTTTTCCTCTCTCCCTTAAAATCATTCAATTTGGGGTTTCATAAAAGGCAACAGAACAAGACAGAACGTAAATTGATGTTTCCTGCTGTTTGTGGCTTCCAATTACAACCCCATAACTATGTAGTTTCGCACGATAATTCTTTATTGCATTTTGGCCTAAACATGTCGTTGTTGATTCACCTATATTACGTAGGCACAGAGGAAAGCAAATGAAGACCAATCACCTGACGATCCTCCAAATGACCTTGAAATTGGGGATGGAGTGGAGGTAATAGCTATTCATGTTCTTTAGTGCAACATTTATGCTTCCCTGACATGTCAAGCTTTTCTCAAAGTCTAGCTAATGTTGTTTTTTGAAAATTCAGGCAGCAAATGTTGGGTTTGGTAGAGTTTTTTCACTGGTAAGAAATTACTATTTTCAATATTTCTGACGATGGATTCACATTGAAGTATATTTAGTATTTAGTAATAATCTATTTCTTATTTTACAGGCAAAGCCTGATGCTGGGAAGCTTGTAGTTGGCACCATTGCACTCCTGATAGCATCCACATCAAGTATTCTGATTGTAGGTTAATCAAACAAACCAATTAATGAAATTGAATTTAAAAGTAACTAAGCTTCTGTCCTACTAAGGTGTTATCTCCTTAACCTGTTATAAATCTTATATTGCAGCCGAAATTTGGTGGAATGATAATAGACATTGTGTCAAGAGATATAAGTACTCCTGAAGAGCAATCACTAGCTATAGATGCAGTCAAGAACACCATACTGGATATTGTGCTGATAGTTGTAATTGGGTATGACCATGACACCATGTTCTGTTTCACTTTACCTTTAGCATGTCTGATTTGCTTTGTTGTGCCTGTGGATTCTTTTCTCTTGATTTCTGTAGATATTGGTCTTTGTGATGGTTCCTTTCCTAACTGTGTGACATAATTTTCTTAAAAATCAATGTTTATTGAATGAGCATTATTTAAATCCATAATAGTTCTGAAATGATAACTTTTTATCTTGGATCCATCAGTTAAGATTTTCTCAAACAAATTTTCCTTTAGTGTTGCATTTCTTTTCCTATATTAAGTTAGCATCTTACTTTAGACTTTTGTATATTTTGCTTTGAATAATTTTCATATTATATAATTTCATTTCATTTCTGACACTTCTGTAATGCAAGATATTCTACATAAGCCTCTTGTTGAGCATTTACAATTCTTGAAGGGACTGATAATCATATTTTCTTCTTTCTTGTTTTAGTTCTTTGTGCACTGCTCTTCGAGCTTGGTTGTTTGCTTCTGCTAGCGAAAGGGTTGTAGCTCGTTTGAGAAAGAACTTATTCAGCCACCTAATCAACCAGGTGTGGTTCCCTAGTTATTGAACATAAGAGTCAATAATGTGCAATTTTTTCTATTCCTGATCCACTGTATTGATTAGTCTTCAATTTGCAACCTATTGAAAATTCCATTTGCATTGTGAAAAACTGTGAATCTGTTTCTTGAAAAATTCAAGCATAGTGAAAACAGCTGGTTAAAAGATATTAAAACCTGCGGGAGTCCTTTTAAGATATTAGTTTGGTTTGCAAGTGTCCATATGTGTTTTGTTGTCTTTTTCATCTCTCGGCTTTGGTAAACATTTGGAATTCAGCATATATCTAAGCATGGTGTTGCTACAATGGTCCAACAGGAAATAGCCTTCTTCGATGTTACACGAACAGGGGAGCTTCTGAGCAGGCTGTCAGAGGACACCCAGGTCATAAAAAATGCTGCAACAACCAATCTTTCTGAGGCACTCCGCAATGTAACAACTGCCATAATTGGTGTTGCCTTCATGTTTACATCATCTTGGAAATTAACATGTAGGTAATTTAAGCTGAAGTTTCTCAAGTAATACTTTTGTATCAGGGTAATGTTCTGGTCATTATTTCCTTTCCTTTCCTTTTTCCCCTTGCAGTATTGGCTTTGGTCGTTGTACCAGTCATTTCAGTTGCTGTAAGAATGTTTGGGCGCTATCTTCGTGAACTTTCACATGCAACTCAAGCTGCTGCTGCAGTAGCTGCTTCAATAGCTGAGGTTTGTAAGCAACTTCTTTTACTTTCATCTTTCACATAAATTGTTTTTATTTCCTTAGATATGTCAGAAACTGTTTATTTCATAATTGGCATAATCATTCATAATCTATATGTTTTCAAAACAACAAACATTTGATGAATCTAGGAAGACTGTGAAACCCTACTAAATGTTGTAGTATTGTTTCTATGATAGGTTTTGATCATAAGCTCTATGCTGTAAATCAAATGTAATTTGCACACCTTTCATAGATTCCTGATGATTCTTTTTCTCCTTTTCTTGAATCTTTTGAATGTAGAAGTCAACTGAGTTATTGGTCATAATCTTTTCTTATGAAAAAATGATATTTAGGAATCCTTTGGGGCCATTCGAACTGTTAGATCTTTTGCTCAAGAAAGTTATGCAATTTCAAATTATTCAGAAAAAGTTGATGAGACACTGAAGCTGGGACTCAGACAAGCAGTGAGTCTCTCTCTCTCTCTCTCTCTCTCTCTCTCTCTCATGGAAGCTGGGAGTACACAAATTAAAGCTTTATGGGCTCATGAATTTTGCTGTTTTCTGCTGTAGAGGGTAGTTGGTCTATTTTTTGGAGGACTAAATGCGGCATCCACTTTATCTGTAGTCGTAGTGGTAGTTTATGGTGCGTACCTGACAATATTAGGCTCCATGACCGCAGGCTCTCTTACATCCTTCATTCTTTATAGCCTCACAGGTACTCTCCCCATTGTTTTACTTGCTTATAAAAAGCACTGGCACAGCTCATAGTAGACTTTGATTTCAAGAAAACATTTGAAAACATTTAGGACACTTGTAAAAAGATTAGTGGCAATTTAGTTTTGGAGTAACTCCATAAAATTAGAAAAATTTTGAATATCTATCAATATTTTAAACGTCTATGCAGCACTATTTAACTTTTTCAGTCATTTTCTGAATAACTTTATTTCTTCTGCTGCTTGTGATTGTCAGATTACTCTATGGTTCATTTTAGACAGTAGTGTTTAGCAGACAGCAAACAACTTTCCTTGGATGCTGCAAATTTGGTAGTTACTCATTTTGGCCAATCTTTTCTGCCTGCAGTTGGTTCTTCAGTATCTTCTTTGTCAGGATTGTATACTACTGCAATGAAAGCTGCAGGGGCAAGTAGGAGAGTTTTTCAGCTCCTGGATCGGGTCTCAAGCATGCCAAAATCTGGAGATAAGTGTCCAATTAGGTTAGTTCACTCTCCCTCTCTTTCAGACGCAAAACCTTCACATTGGAAATCTGGTATACTAGAAGTTTTCTATTTATTGACTGTATTTTGAGAATTGATACACTTTTCTACTCTTGAGAATTTGTGTCTGAAAGGGATACATTAATACAGTTCACTTAATTTGTTGAATCCCATGTCAGTTTGAGAAAGGGTAACGTGCCCTTTATATGGCCACAGCCACTCCTTATATGTGCTATAGGCACTCCTCCTCCTTGGACTAACTATTAGCTTCTAGGGTGAGTTGTTGGACCTCCCATAAATATGTCACACACCAGTAAAGTTCTGGGCGTGAGGGTCGTGTCGTACTCACGTCGGTTTGGGATATGGGCCATAGGAACTCCCTCTTAGTTCCTATCCCTTTGTGCTAGTTTTTGGGTGAGTTAGACTTGACCTAAATTTAACATAATTATTAAAAATAATGTACATTTCAATCTAATGTTTGCTTTCTTATATTTATATTGTTATTATATGTTTTTGCTGGCAGTGATCCGGATGGGGATGTGGAATTGGATGATGTCTGGTTTGCTTATCCTTCTCGCCCAAGTCAGATGGTACTCAAGGTAATGCTTCTCTCAAGGGAAAAAGAAAAAAAGAAACAAAAAGGTGGTGTTTGACTTGATAAGTATGTATCTTATATCTTTTAACAAATTGCTTGGTTTTCACTCTTCCTTTTCTCCCAACTTTCAGTCTACATTGATTTTGCGCTTTTGGGCTACCCTTGTAGCCTTAAAGACATACTAGTTTCTTCCATGAAAGAGCATGCAAGATTATCAACACTAATAGCAATGAAACATAAGAACTGGGAGTTCAGTTTGGTTCTGTATTTGCTATCGAGTCTTAAGAAATAGTGAGGAATTAGAATCTAACTGAC
The DNA here is from genome assembly GCF_001659605.2 of Manihot esculenta. NCBI lineage: Eukaryota > Viridiplantae > Streptophyta > Magnoliopsida > Malpighiales > Euphorbiaceae > Manihot > Manihot esculenta. The sequence goes on along the minus strand of NC_035162.2, from coordinate 4,467,238 downwards.
ACTTGGATGCATAGTAGCAATTAATATCCTAAATGGGGCTTCAGGATCATGTTCAGTGCCATTAGAGAGTTTGGAACTTCTTTTAGTTACATCATTCACATGGGAAAAATGCAGGTATTCCAACATTTATTTAACTTAGTGACCATGTTTAATTCTCATTTGAACCACAGGGTATAACATTGAAACTGAACCCAGGCTCAAAAGTCGCCCTTGTTGGTCCAAGTGGTGGTGGCAAGGTAACGTTACCGTAGTTACTTCTTACTTTTTCATATATTCTCCACTCTTGATTTTTCATCCCACCATGCCCATAATTTCCAACAGCATCTTTTCTGATGTCTTGCTGACAGCTTGATTTGTTTAATGATCTCCATTTTTTTTTATCTTGTTTCTTTTATTTTATATATCTTGCAGACAACAATAGCAAACTTAATTGAGAGGTTCTATGATCCTCTCAAGGGAAAGATCTTGCTAAATGGGGTACCACTAGTGGAAATATCGCACGAGTATCTTCACAGAAAGGTATTCTGTTAAAATTTTTCATGGGATATTTGCAGACTATAGCATTGAGCAGCCATAATAAAAGTTTCAATGATCATGATGGACTTGTGATGTTTCACACGCATATATATTTGTGTTCTACTATGCTTTCTTGCATGATTCCTCATTCTACAAAATTTGATAATCTGAACATCTAGCGACTTCTTACCCATCCAATTTTTGGTATTTCCTGAGATATAGGTCAGCATAGTAAGCCAGGAACCAGTTCTATTCAACTGTTCCATTGAGGAGAATATTGCCTATGGGTTTAATGGCAAAGCTAGTTCTTCTGATGTAGAGACAGTAGCAGTAAGTATGCTATTTAGTTTTCCTTTTTTTTCTTTTTCCAAAATTAATCTACTTTTTTTTTTCAATACAAATATATGTGCTAATGAAGTGATGACCACTGCAGAAAATGGCTAATGCCCATGACTTCATAGATAAATTTCACGAAAAATATCAAACAGTTGTTGGTGAACGTGGGTTGAGACTTTCAGGAGGCCAAAAACAGAGAGTGGCCATTGCAAGAGCGCTGCTGATGAATCCAAGCATATTGCTTTTGGATGAAGCCACAAGTGCTCTAGACGCAGAGAGTGAGTACCTTGTTCAGGTGCGTTGGCTTTTCTAACACTATTCATTATTGGTTCAATCAATTCCTATTAATTCCCATGATATTTCTAACCAGGTAAAGTTTATATTTTCTCCTTTCTGTTCCTGCAAAGCACTGTTAGCTTTAGCCAGTTCCACCTTTGATTCCTTGTTATTGGTGTCGTTTATTCTTCTTTAAAAATAAAATGACCATCAGAAATAGTAAATTTCTGTGAATTCATTGAAGATACACATTATCTTATGATTCTTATATGTGTAACCTTCTCATACTATTTTCCCCATTCTAATATTTACTACAATTGTGAAGGCAACTGAGAATAAAACCCCCCAAAAAAGGGAGATGCCCTTGAGTCTGGTACACTTTTACTGTTATGTATTCACTTGCTCTTCAATTTGCCAACAAAAAAATAGCAAGATTCACCCATCGAGTATGTTATATGTTCAAGGTCAATGCAAGAAGTTTATGCTAATCTTGGCTTTCGCCTATTTCGTTTTATCCAATCAATAAAATTTAGATTACTATTTTTCTTATTTGTTAAAAAAGAAATTGGTGTTTCACCAACACTGTTCAAAGATTTAAATGAGCAAAAAAATAAAAAAATCCATTTGGCACATTGTTATGGAAGTTTCTTTCTTCTTTCTAAATTTTACTAACTTATTATTCTTGTTTTTCCTTTGACGGATGAATAGGACGCCATGGATTCCTTAATGAAGGGTAGGACTGTTCTTGTTATAGCACACAGGCTTTCAACAGTGAAAAGTGCAGACACAGTTGCAGTTATATCTGATGGTCAGATAGCAGAAATCGGCACCCATGATCATCTTCTCAGCAAGGATGGTATTTACACCGCACTAGTCAGGAGACAACTACAACACCACAAAACTGAACTCTAGTTTTCAAAGGAAACAGGTCCTTTCAGAAGAAATTAATTCTCCAGCTATATACTGCAGTTTCCTCCAAAAAGAAAAAAAGAAAGAAATCATTTCTTGTTTTCCCAAACTTTGTTAATTTTGAAGATGCTATCATCATGCACATGGTTATTAAACAATGCCAGCCCTGTCAACTCTGGAATAGGTTGAATGACAGATGATTTAACCAAGAAATGCGGGTGAAATACTGCCAAATTGCTTGGATATATAAGCCATTGTTGTTGGATAACTAGAATTATCATGATAAATATGGTTACTCGTACATTGAAGAAGCGAAGTCGTAAGGGAAAATATTTAGGCACTTAAAATTAGAATCTGCCAACCAGATGCTGCCATCAAACAGTAAGCAGATGCACCAACCAGAAGCTCAGCCAGTCATTATCCCATATCTTGAACTAAGGGTCCACAAATCCTATAGCGTCCTCCATAACAGTCGATCCTTGTAAATTGTAGCCTGACAATCAAAATCCACCAACATAAATCCCAAATTTTCAAACGCAGCGGAGTTTCCATCCAACAAAATCTATGACCTCCTTTTTCTTTTTTGGTTGGGAAAGGGAGAGCAAAACACTCAGAGGGGACCAAGACTAAAGCCTCAGCAGCATGTCAGCGTCTTCCAGGATCAGAAACTCAAGCTCAGGAGTAGAGTCAATTAAGTTGAACCCCGCAGGATAGGTAAAGCTGTCCATTTGCTTCACATATATATTTTTTTTAAATGCAACGCTAAAAAAACTTTTCAAAATTGAAATATGATAAATTCAACAAACCACTGACAATTTGTATTTTGTAGTGTCATGTCGGTTTAACATAACCCAAAATTTATTATGGTCCACGAGGAAACTACATTAACATAATTCATCCACCAACCGCCATTGCTGGAAACAGCCATAATAAACCAACTACTTTTATCACTTAACAACAAATTTAAAAATACATTCAAGTCTTGTAAATCAAAATATTTTCATAAATTTATGCTGAAAGACAATTGTTTTTCAATATAATCACAGCATCATTCGAGTACCATCATTCCAACCAAACAGTAAAACTAAATTATTTTATCGATATATAATTTTTCCTTGAATATATAGAGCTCTTTTTTTTTTTTTTTGTAATATCGAGAAGTAAAATATTTTTTTTGTCAGAAGAAGTAAAATAATTGGAGAATTCAGTTACAGCATTTTGGGGCCAACGGAAGCTCAATGAACAAAAATATCAACATCAATTTGGGGGACAAAGCGGAGTGTAAAAATAAAAACTGAATGCAGAAGGCTGTGAGATGATACATAAAATCTCATTGTAAAATCATTCATAATGGTAGAATGTCGTAACAATCACCTGTAACAAAATTTTCCAATACACTTGCCCTAACTAAAACAAAATTATAACCAAAAGTAACAAGGCACAAACACAGATCATCGTCCCACTTGCTCCACAATCCTTCGAACTAATGAATGAGAACAAACTTAACGAATCATCAATCCTTGCATTGCCAGTGATCCATCTTCAGTTATCTTGTTTGCTTGGATGGTGTCTATCACATTGGAAATATTTCCCTGGAAAATCATGAGTGTGCCAATGTAATGAACTAGAAGAAAAGCTGGAAAATTATTATAACAAATTTACCAATTGACAGTTTCTTTTCCAATATTAGCTTAACAAGTCAAGTAGTTGGACTGGGTACCAACACAAAACTACTTCCTTTGGGCGCTAAAATGCAGAACGTGCAAGTTCTGACAAAGAAGGCCGAAAATATAATACCGCAGTCAAGAAAATTTACCCTCCATGTAGCAAGTTTTGCTCTAAGTTTCAGCCAATGATGCTGCCTAAAAACACGATCAATACAGGTACTGCACAGCACAAATTGGACAAAAAGATTGAATAACCAAGGTAAATCTTAAGCACTGGGTACAACATTGAAGTATCAGACGCAAGAGAGAGATGCTACCTGACTAGTACAACTTGATTCATCTGGTCCATTTTACAATTGATTAACCTAGCGGTTATTGCCTTCACCACCCATAATTCTACCTCATCATTGTTAATCTGTAAAATCAATTGCATGAGTACAAGTAAAAAGTCATAATAGCAAATGTTAATCGCAAGACAGTAAGCCCGGTTACCCGAAGTGTATCCTGGATAAGATTATATTGGATTCGACCAGATCCATCTGAGGCAAGATCCACCAATGACATCAATCTCATCTTTGATATACAATCTTCATGAACAAGACCTAAAATAACATGCAAAAAACAAAGCTGAAAAGCATTTCACAATGAAGAAAAATATTAGCCCGTCTAGCAGCATATCAATATTAAAAGAAATATTTACCATAGCTTTTCAGTAAAGCAGAATTTGCAGCATGAAACTCCAAATAAGCATCCAGCCTCTGAGTCAGAAAGATATTCAAAAGCTGATATACCAATGCATATTTAGCATCCTTTTCCAACTGCTCCACAGCAGGCATACCTAGCAGGTCACACTGCAATATAGCTATACAAATCAATCTCTAAGCACCCAAATTTATCCAATGAACTACTCCAACGAAGAATAGAAATGCAAAGAACTCATGTCTTGATGCAAACTCAAAAAGCAAATTGATAAAAGAGCCACATTTTAGAAACATAAAATGGAAAAAAAATATTGCCAAAATCCAATATACATGGTACACCAATTTCTAGATCAAAAGCATTTCCGTCTAGGTCAAGCATGTTTAACCACATTCAAACGACCATAAAAAGTACACCGAGATAAGCATTTACAAGGCCAGACATAACTGATGAGGGATTAAACTTTAAAATGGTCTGTGAAAGCCTTAAATGCTTTTTAGATGATTTGGCCTTCTTCCAACATGATCAACACATTACTATTTGCATTTAAAACATCAATTTAGCCTATAAGGTCCAGTTAAGAGTGAACAGAAGGAGAAATACAGAAACTCATAACATATCTTCAAAATCCAGTGAGACATACCTGAAATATGTCAGGTGCCTTGACAAATACGATAATTGTGCGCACAGCTTCCTCCTTGGCTTCAGCCATTGCATATGCATCCTCACCCGAGAAGGTTGCTAAATACTTGGTTAGGAATTTGAAAGAATCCTTTCCTGAGCTGGAAATACCATAAAAGAGGTTCACTGAATGTCAAAAACAAGACTAAACAATGGACATTAAATAGATGAAAGTTAAATTCACTTTCAGACTGTATTCTCCTATTATACCTCTTATTCTCTCTCAGTACATTAGAAATGCCAAGAAAAAGATCTCTCTGATCCTTCACATCAAGATTCCACTCTTTCAAGAAACTATCAATCGTTTTAAAAGAAGGTATGATATGCTCCATGACTTTTCCGCTCACTGCCAAATTTAGAGCCCTCATGTAAACATAGAACCGGCTGTATGCATCCTCCAGCAGATTGTACAGATTGAATAAGCTAGTAAAAGAGGCAACATAAGACAATGCTTTCAAAAATTTATTAGCTAAAACTGGATTGCATTTATGATTTCACATTACATCTTCAATCGCAATGCAGGCTTGTCAGTTGGCTGCAGAATAATTTTTCCGCATATAAGTTTTGCCATCTCAAGTGCTTCATCTGGACTTCCAGACTTGGAGACGAGATCACAAATAACAGTGAAGATACACTCAAGATCTGGCATAATAAATAACAAATGCATCATGTTTATACAAGTAAGAACCAATGAGCTAATAACAAACATGAAACCTATTATGTTTACACATATAATCACTAATCACAATCACATGCCATCTGCAAGAACACCCAAGACAATGTCAACCAGAATCTATAAACTAAAGAAAAAGACAGTCACCAGGATTCTAAAGTGTGCACATTTTTCTGGCATCAGTAACTCAAATCATTCACGTAAAAATGCAAAATTCATCATTAACATCTGAACATGCCAGAGTGCAAAAAACTGTTACATAATCCTCACTCTTATAAACAGGAATAAGAAGTTATAAAGGTTCAAGTGACATAGCATGAACTATAGTTTCACTTTCTCTAATTCTGCACAACAATTATCCCTCCAATCAACTTTCTTAGACAAAGAAATTACAAAATTTGAAGAACAAAATAAGATAGATACCTTTCTCTGACACCTTTGAGTTGGAAAATATCAAGTCGGCTGAAGTGAGCATTAAAGAGGCCAAGTCCAACCATCTGCCCATCACCATGCATTCTTGTGCTTCGACACAAAGCCTAGAAACTTGTCGCTCTGCAACCTGAGCGGCATATAATACCAAATTAAACTCGTTTAAAAATCACATGCAAATTACCCAAGAAAAATATCCAAATTTCATATCAATGAGAAATATTCTCCCCTTTAAGGTAAAAAAGGGCATTTTTCTAAACAGTTACCACGCAAACTAAAGGTTTGTTTCCTGATCCGGCAAGCAGAGGAACTGGGCACCGTATTTTCTTAACTTTATGTAGAATTTCTGAATTTTAGTTCAGAATAATTAGCACATTACGGCAATAGGCATGCACTTCCTCAAATAAATATGCAATGAGTCATCAACGATGGAGGCAGCACAAAACATACAAAAGCAGTGCGATGCAAGTTCGCGATCTTATTATTTTGTTTTTAAAAAAAAATTCCTTTATTCACTCAATGAAACTCACAGACCAAATCCATTACATAAAATGTTCACTACGAAATCACAAGCCGATTCATAGAAGAACTTGTACCAGTAAAATTTTCCAAACCAACGACGACGGAGGCACGAAGTAAGATACACAAACTTGCCTAATCTTAGATATATCAAATACAAACATATATGAAAACATAGATACCTCAGGACCCGCGTCGGCCCAAGCAAGCTCAGAGGTGAAGCGGACAACGGAGAGCGTCGGATCTTCTTCGGAGATAGGAACGACAGTCGTCATTGCGAGGGCTATCTGCAACGCTATTAAAACTCGCTTACGATGCAGACGAAAGAGAGCGCGAAAAAACCCTAACCAGTTGGTCTTTAGCTAGATGAGTGTCTTTGGAGGTCTTATGGACCGTAATATGTCGTATTTCCACAAATTCACAATTTACATTATTCGATACATATACCGTCTATATTTTATTTTAATAGTTATGGTAATAAAATTTTTGGATGGATTTTGTTATGGAAAATAATTTTTTGTTTTTATTTTTTATTTTTTAATTTGTTATGTATGAAAAATAGAAAAACTCATTCATTTTATGTAATTTTAAAAATTATTTCAAATTAAAAATATGTTTTTTATAAATATATTTTCAAATAAAAAATTGTATTTCAAATTATAAATATATTTTCAAAATAAATACGTTGTTTTTGAAAAATTATAAATTATAATAAAATTATATTTTTTATAGAAAATGTGTTTTGATATTATCCATCATAATTTTTATATTAAATTAATATAAAAAAATTTATGTGTATATATTAATTTAAAATAAAAAATGCATATTCAAATATATATATTTTTTATATAAAATTTATTTATAGATAGAGTTTATAGTTTTTAAATAAAAAATTGTATTTTTAATTTTTTAATATAATAAAAAATATGAAAAACAAGAAATTTGTTTTCCATTTTCTAATTAAACAAATTTAATTGAGATGAACATGTTTTCTGTAATTTTTTTTCCCAAGACGTTTAGGTCGGTATGCAGTAAATGAGTAATACTGTTACGGCAATCCAACGGTCAAAATTACTTCAAGAGAAATAAGAGAGACGATCACGATGAATCCTACATTAACCATACGTATGTAATAAAACCACTTCCCCCGCGCCAGGGTTTCAGACACCGCCGCTTCAAGCGCTGCAGGGACTCAAAACTCACCTTGGCAGGCAAGCTTTCGGCTAGAAGAAGAATATTACAAAATGGTACCTCTCTCTCTATATAGATATTATCGTTGTATGCTTTTGCTTAAGTTGTCTGATTCTGCAAATTTATGTGCAAAAAATGTAGCCGTCGCACAAGACTTTCAAGATTAAGAATAAGCTGGCGAAAAAGATGAGGCAGAACAGGCCTATCCCTCATTGGATTCGCATGCGCACCGACAACACCATCAGGTTTTTTTTTTTTTTTTAAAAAAAGTTCAATTATATTGGACTATTTCACAAAACCAATAATCGTTGGCTAATATCGTCTAAATACGTTTGGGGATTTATAGGTACAACGCTAAGCGCAGGCACTGGCGTCGTACCAAGCTTGGCTTCTGAGAACGCTTTGAGTTAGTTTATTCACTAGTCATTAGGGTTTATTGTGAGAGTATTTCTAGTTTTGCTTTTTTTTTGTGTGTGTGTGAGTGGAATTAACTCTGAAGGGATTATGTTTTGACTTGAATATGAAATGCAACAAAGTCATTGCTTTGGCCAGTCTCTATTTGTTATTCTTCAGCCTTTTGGGTTCTTTATGGGTGTTAATCCAAAATGATGGACGTTTGAGAGTTTGAGATTTTTCATAGAGTTCATTGTTTTCATTTTGATCGTATGCTAAGATATAACGCAATGTAGCGTGAAGAATTTTAGAACTTCGTGATCTATGTGCGAGGATGCAAGTGAGTAGAGTTGATGTCTTGCCCGAGTTTATGATTTTTCAGTTGGCAAGAGGAGTTAATAGCACGTGGGTATTCAAGTATTTCTGATACAATGAAAGTTGATGGCAGAATAAATTAATTACCTAAAACTTTGTTATTGTGAATTAGAATCTGGGAACTGCAGTATGAGTATCTTTGTAGGATGTAGAACTAATTTTGCTTGGCGAAGTGTAATACCCTTGTCCTAAAAGGGAGAGCCAAGAGATAGGGGAAAAGGCGGAGAGACTGGATTCTGAAGGCAAAAAGAGAGGCCAAGAGGGAAAGCCTAAGAGCAAGGATGGAGAGGGTAGGCCAAATGCTGGGAGGGTGGGGCCGTGGGGAATAAGGGAGGGAGAACGGGCTGTGGGGGAGAGGCATCATATGGAAGGGGCCGAGAGAGGGAGCGCACGAGGGGGAAGAAGCAAGGATGGGGACAGGTAAGGTGGCTGCTAGATCACTTTAGGCAAAATACTCGAGAGGAATGCCAACCTTAGCAAGTGAATTGAATGGAAGCTGGTATTGTCGACCAATGTAGGATTTACCAGTTTGTTTGAATGTCCTCCCTATTTTCTTTTCCTTTTTTTGTGTGAATTACATGCATTAGACTTGAGATGGTTTCATTCAGTACATTACAAAAAAAATAGTTACTATCATCAGGATCTGGGATTACCTAAATAGCTTGTGTCGGATATTAGCAAATTGATCCGAGCTTTGTCACTCATGCAAAAGAAAAATATGGTTTACTTATGCAACGAATGGCACTTCGTAAAATATAATTTATAGTGCGTCGGGCGACTCTGCCTGCCTGTTGGCCTATGATCCGGTCTGAAAAACCGTAGCATTGCAAGTGTATATAATAATAAATTACACCATTAAATGCAGACGAAAATAGAGAATAAATTGTTGCATTATGCTCTTGGCGTGATGAATGACATCCGCAAAATACCGTAATAGCTACACAATTGATTATGTCCCTAACTTTACCCTCTTCACGTTGCACGAGGACAGAAGGAAAAAAGAACAGCATTGGACCAGGCGTACCAAGCTCCTATACCACGTTTCAATACTAGACAATAGACAAATGACACATGCATGGGGACCGAGAGATATCAGTTCCCATTCCCACCAAAGAGGTATCCAAGAGAAGATCCACCACCAGGGGCAGCATGAACTTTGGTGGATGGCCGATCCTGCATCCACATAGAGAGAGCAACAAGAATCATCATTCCAATAACCGATTGCATGATCAAGTTGGACAAGTAAACTTAGCCCCTCGAGGGACTGACGCATTTGCTAATGTGTTCAATGTGATGGGATTATTCCCGGTTCTATTTGCCTTAACTACCCTAGGTTAAATCACATTTAGGTAGTGGCTGAATTTGGACTATACCGTAATGAAGTTACCACAGTTCTGGCCATCTGCTCGAGCGTAATTATTTGTAAGATTTCCCTGGGTGCCTGCGGTATTTTGCTTATCTATTGGTGGTGAAGCAACAGGAGGCCCCTGAGAAGGGCTATTGTTTGTAGATTGTCTCACAGTGCTTGCAGCAGATGCATTGTTAGTGATCTCCCCATCACTAAATAGGTAGCCCAATGAACTCTGTCCGCCACCAGCGCTAACTCCACGACCCATTATTCGATGCAAAAGCTAGTAAATGTATTTCATTTTGTGAGAAAATTGAAACTTACATGCAGTTGAACATAATAGTAGCATCTCTTCCCCCCTTTCAGGACAGGAGGGAACCAAATAGGCAAATCCCACATGGCCACATCCTCCAATTGCATTGAGTCTATAAAGGAATCCTACTGCACTTGCCTCAGGCCAATGCAGGGAATATTGAGAAGCAATCGTTGATTGCTTTTTTTTTTCCAGTTCTTGCAGGTAAGAGGAAACATGTAGGGTCATTCTCCTATGGACTAGGTCGTATTCTGATAAATTTTATGATCACATGAGAGAAACCATTTGGGCAAAATGATAACAAAATTGTCCATTTTAAGAACTCCGTCAAAAGAAACAAAATTACTTATAACCCTTAAGATGTTATAACCAACATCCGCAAATGAAGAAAAACAAAGAACCAAAGCCATGTTGAGTTCTCAATCTTGTACAATTTCTGCTACAAGCAAGAACTAATTCCATATCAAAAAAGTTAAATGCTCAAAGAAGACAAATAACGCATAATACAAGACACACGAAGCAAAAAATTAAACTGAAAATATGAACAAGAGAAGATCACAAACTAATGGGAAAGAGGAGAATTTTGTAAATTGAAATAGAAACAAGAAAGATAATAGAATCCCATAGATACAAGCACTAAACCAGAAATGGATTTGAATTTGCGTACCTGCTCTTTCTTTTTGTTGAAAAATGAAAAGAGAAGAAAAAGAAATGCAGGATAAAGAGAATGAGGAGCTAAGAAAGGCAAGGGCCAAGGATAGTATGCGATATGTGGCTTCAAACGTTAAAGCGTTTGGTTGGGTGTAATTATGGCAGTGGTTGCCATTTTAACTCCTGATTCTATGTTAGGTGCGCACCAAATGTAAAATTAGCCATCTATCAAAATAACAATCAAATCAAAATTTTAGTTTAATTTTATAAACAATTGGATTCAGCTTTATTGGTAAAATTCTTTAGTTGATTCGATTCAGTTTTATATTTGTTTTATTTTGATTTTCAATTTTTTAACTCAATTTAATTTTAAACCAAACCAACACTAACATATGTGTCCCTATCATTTTCAAATCTTGGGCTTGGCAATCCAAGGTCTTCCATGGTCGTCTGTATGCAACTCCCTTATCTCCCAAAGTCTAACAATCGAAAAACAGAGAACCATGATCCAAAGAAAATGCCCAAGTTTTCGTTTCCCCCATTTCCTGCAGTTGTTGAAGTGAGCAAATTTTTTTAAAAAATAAATTCCACTGAGATAAATTTGTTATACGCATTCTCTTTAAGAATAAATTGGGGTAAAAACACCAAATAAACGGGGAAAATGAAAAAGGCAACATAAAAGCAGGAAACAGAGGAAGGAGATAAACATTTTCGGGCTCCAACAAATGGTTGAGTTTTATTTATTTTTTATTTTCTAATGGCAAGCGCATTTACACAACTAAAAATCTTCTCTTCTAATGAATTGCAGAAAGCCCAATGTGAGCAGCAATTCTAAGCTTCTTCCAGTGAAGCTCTCCAGGAGTCCAGTATGTTATCTAGTTACCAAACTATCAAGTTGAGCGCATCTTAGAAATCTCTACCAATATCTTGTGAAGGGCTTGAGGCTTGGAGAAAAAGGGTGAGTGATCAGCACCTTTTAAATGGAAAACCTTTTCTGGGGGGCTTGAGTTTATCATGCTTTCCTGTAGTGTGATAGGTATGGCATTATCTTCTGCAGTTTCTATATAAAACCGCCTAACTGTTCCATGTTTCATGTCTGAAAGACAAAGCTTCTCCAAAACTGGTGCAAAAGGAATTGGCCTCATTGAAACAGATGCTAATGCAACATCCTGAACACATAAGATGCAAAATTGAATAAGCAACAGTAAGGAAAAACTCAGGGGGAAAAAAAAGATGCACAGGCGAAGTCAAAATATGAATAGAAAACTAAAAGGAATGATCTTTACTTATTTATTAAGTTCATATGGAAGCCAAACAAACATACTTTTAAAGATCTTTCATCAAGTCCGCCATCCTCAAGGGATTATTCAGGACTTGAGGAGCACATGTTCCTTAACTCACATTTGTATGGCTCTATTTTCCTTCAAACAAGGGATAACTGGTTTTTTGTATCCATAGGAAGCACTCTTTTTCAGTTCTCCGGGGTACCTTATGATTTTCCCACATGCTCTTATTAGGTTTTCCAAGATCTCCAAGATCCGTGAAGACTCCCAAAAAAAATTTTGGCAGCCATAGCCTAGCCAACAACATGGAAAGCCTCTTTTTCACTAGTTGAGTTTCCTTCAGCATTGATGCCAAGAACATGGCAACCTTTTGTTGCATGCCAGCATGTGCACAGATCTGCATGTTCAATATTCCTTTTTCTGTCCAATGCTCAGCTGAGTTAGCTATAAAAAAGGGTAGGACCCTGTCCCTCCCAAATCACTTGGAAAATCTCTCCTTGTCCAGTTGATCACATTTCTCAAATTAATAATCACACAAAGTTTTATATCTAGATTTTAAGAAATTAAGTGGGCTACTGAAAATGTATAACAGCAAAGGATGAGGTTTTAACAGAAATTTCTCATGAAATCAAGCATACCTTGGCAGGACTCTGGTTGAACAGCAACTCTCTCAATAATGATTTGTCCAGATCAATAGCAGTTGGAGGATGACCATTCCCATTTGCATACACAAATATCTGTGCCTGTTGCAACAAGTCATTTGAATTTGCCTGCAATAGAATTTGAATTAGCACAGAAGAGGAGGGAGGGCACCTGAATTACTCCACTAATAACAAGAAGAGGTTCAGGAAAGCTGAGATGGCAGGGTTACATCTAAAAACGCTTTATGAAATGTAGTGCAAACTAAACAACTATCAGTCAGGCCTAAAGTTATCCAGGCATACATTAATGATGAAGTGAATGCCATGTCCACAAGTCAAGACTAACCATAACTGCGTTAGGCATTGGAGAATAACTTTTTACATAACCAAAATGGAAATTATATCTAAACCATTCACATGCAGGCACAAGAATGCTGAAACCTTAACATTGACTGTGGCAAGAAAAATTACATAGAAGATTCAGAAAACAACATAGCAAGTAGTTTTTCTTACCCTAGATTTCATGTCTGTGTGTATGCATGTGCATGCATTCCAAATGAGGGTTAAGCATCTTTCCAGTACAAATTGAACAAAACATTAAGGTAAAAACTTCGTACAGTGGAAATCCTAAATTTGTCATCATTTTGAGAAGTTACAAACCTATAGAAGGGTTTCCAAACAAATGCTTGCATTCAAATCAACAGATATAAAGGTAAAACCTGCTGTGAGACCATATCAAGAATACTCTGCCCATTAGTCAGCATTGCCGCTGCAACAAAAATAGCCTTTGAAGTTTTATGAGGAAACAACTCCATTGTGTACGATATACAAGCACCACCAAAATCATGCCCCACCAAAATCACCTGCACTATTTAGCAAAATAATGAATCTCAAGAAAAGTTGCACTAGTTTCTGTTTTCACATGCAAAAATGCAAATAACCCAAAATAGAACCTGAAGGATTACATGAAAAAGGCAATAAATCAAGGGAGAGTCAACAACAAAGTTGCATTTGATGTAAAAGGAAAAGAAAAGCACCTTCCCTTTCACACCAGTAAAAGCAAATCATGTACTTCAATGTGTTTCAAAAGCAATCAGAAAGACCTATGACAAATATTTCTGATATTTTTCACACAAGTTAATTCAAAAAAGTTTTCAAATAAACAGCAGAGTGCCAAAAGAAAATGGTCTTCAAAGTGTTGAGCAGAAGAAAAGACAACACACAAATCTAAATAATAGGAGTGCGCAAAAAGCGATCTATTTAGCATCAAAATCTGAAATCTTAAAAGCAAGTGAAGAATTCCCAAGCTCATAGTGTCTAATTAATTGAACATTCCTAAAGAAACCAATTAGAGCACATTGTACTGATGATGATACTTGTAGTAATTTTCACAAAAATTGGGAAATATTTTGAAACCAACTGCAGGAAAAAATAAAAAGCACAGTGATAAACAACAAAGAAATGGAAAAGAACCTTCTCCCCATCAGCAAGTTCTTCAAGAAAATTGGTAAGGGGTTTCACATATTGAGAAAGACTGGCAATGCCATTTGTATCTGAAGAATGAACCCCAGATCCAGTTAAGTCTACTGCAGTAACTTTGAAACCACCCTCTTCTAGAAGAGCAATTGTTTTGTACCAACACCAAGCACCAAAGCCTCCCCCATGGACAAGAACGAAATGGTTTGTCTCAAGATCCTCAAGCTTAATATCCTGCTGAAAATGAGGGCAGCTAGGGAAAAAATTTGGATTTGACAATAACAGCAACAAAGAAAGGTGAAGGACAAAACTTTTATTCAATACAGACTTCTTCACCATTTACTTGGTTAATCAAATCACAATGTAAAACCTCCTAAGGGAATTATTTACCATTGCAACTTTGTAGAAGAAACTCAAAACAATACGCCAAAGACACATAAAGAAAAATGAACATGTGACCCAATGCACAAGGCATCCCGCACTTTTGGGTTCTGAGGTGGGCCATATAGATGGATCCTAGATTTTACAATATATGTATGTGATAAATGAATTTGACATGAAACCAGACAAGGAAAAAGAAAATACTTATCATCCAACTAACTACAGCCTAGGATGATTTCTCAAAAGTTAGGGACATGGCTGGAATGACCAAACTACTTGATCTTATGCTAATTTTAATTGTTTGGCTGTCTGAAATTGTTGGTTGCACAAGGACTCTAATGCTCATTTCAACTAAATTAGGATCTTTTGGGATTCATGGTTTTACCACAAGTTATTTATTATGCGTCATGAAATGAGAATTACAACAGCAACTTATTTCTACAATGTCAGTTCTCAAATAAGTTGGAAAACATGTTATTGTGACAACCTACTTTCTCTATCAAGGACTAGCACGCATGCACACATTCACTCAAGTAAAATGCAAAAACAACTTATGCATCTGAATTCTAAGTAGAATCCATAAATTAATTAACTATAGTAGTTAAGACAGTTCGAAGGGGCATAAAATAAGGGGAACATTAGTGTGTAAATCATTAAAGCCATTACTCAACAAAATCTTCTTTCAGTTGCTTATCTCTGAAGATCAACTAATCTTAATGGCATTTCAGCAAATAGTAAATAAAGATATTACTCAAGGTAGAAAGATTGTGAAATTTTATATGTGCTCATGGAGTTATGATTAAGCATTACAAAGAGGCACGCTTGAGAATACTGGTCAAATCATTGCCCAAAAGCTTTTGGATATCTATATAAAATTTATCATGAGATAAACATGTCCAGAAACTCTAAAAGAGAGAGAGAGAGATTGCAAAGTATTGCATAGCTAGGGAAAAATACTGTTGTTATTAGGACAATAATATACAATGTACAGAACAGAAGCCAAAAATAAGGCATGGCACACATAATTAGCCCAACCCACAAGCCAATTTTGCCTCTTAAAACTCAGTACGGACAACTGAATTACAAGAAAGAAAATGTATTATTATTAGAGACCAACCTTTACCATCTGGGGCCATCATTACCATCACTTTCAGAGGACCCGGACTAGCAGAGACGCAACTTATCAAACTCATAACCCAAGAAGGCCTCCAAACATGAAACATCAGTATTTTTCTCTCCAACAAATATGAGAAATAACACAACACGACCACCATAAAATCATCCTCCATGTAACCCTTAATCAGCGACTTTACCAAAAATCATTACCAGGCTATACATTAAATGGAAATTAAACCATCTTCCATCCACCAGAACAAACAGCTACATCGCCAATATCACAAAATCCATTAACCCCACAAGCACATAATCCACCACTTTCACTACACCTCCATATACCAAAACCCGTAAAATTAAATTAAAAAATAAAAACCTCATTCCATAATTAGCAAGATCCCAAACCATATTTATATGCATGTCCATAATTAGCACTACGTCTTATATTTTCACAGTAACACTATATATAAATGGAGGAGGATGTGAACCTGGTTAAGTAGCTGGTGAGGTTGCAACAACGGGTCGGTAAGAGATCGGGCTCTCGAACTGGAGCTACGGGGCAGCTGAGTTTTCTTCGACCCGGAATTATTCGGGTACCGTAGCGAAGCCGACCTATCAAACGGCAATGGACCGGAGCCGTTCTGTTGCTGGTGCTGCCTAAAAAGAATGGCGGCAGCCAAGGCCTGTTCCTGAATCACGGAATCAGTGCTGTCTTTGCGCGTGGATGGAATTCGATTCCACCGGCTGCTTGAATTGCGCACGGACTGCGTGTTACCGGTTAAACGCTTTATGGGTTTCTTTGTTTTCACTGTTTTTGGTGCGAAACAAGTGCAGAGGTTGCCCATTGCTGGTTCATGCAGATAGAAGCAAAAATAGAAATTAAATGAATATGGATACGTACACACTACATCGAAAAAGGAGATGAGGATATAGATAAATAGAGATGAAGGAGGGTCGGGACTCAGGTGACGGCGACGGTAGCCGGTGGTGTGCTGACGGCTGGAGGCTACTGAAGAGTTTTTGGGAGGGTGCTTTATAGGACTCGTGGAGTTGATGACAAAATATGCCTTGTAGTTGATTATATTTTTTTTTAAAATGTTTATTTAGAAAAATTAAATGGTTTATATTCTAATTTTCCAATTGAAGGTCAACGAAATTATTTGACGGAAAGTAGGAACTTCGTGGCACCTTCTTATTTGGCCATAATAACACATATGAGAAATTGAGAATATAAAAAATAAAAAATAAAAACTAAAAATAAAGATTTCATTATTTTATTTAGGTGAAAATATAAATTAGGTGATATGTTAAAATATCATTAAAAAAAAAAAACTTAATATTGTTTGATTGCTAACGAATCCGCTTGTCCAGATGCTTAACAACTTGGCTAATTGTAATGAGCATTGCATTCTTTTTTTATTGGATTCATTATGAATTAATATAGAATCAAGCGCATTAATTAGGTACGAAGAGAGAAAAGTAACGGAGAGGAAAGGAAGAATTGGAAAGAAGACGAGTTTGATGGAGGAGGCTATTGGTCTCGACATCTTCCTTCGGCCATGATAATTTTTTTATATAATTTATATATATATATATATATAATTTATATCATATTTTGATTAGTGAAATGTCGTTTTTGGATCTGTTTTACTTTTCATTTGTTTCAATTTTATCCATGGTTAATGGCTATTTTTGCATGTTCGGTATGACTATTTATGATTTTTTATATTTTATTTTTATATAATTTTTATTTTTAATGTATAATCAATCAATGAATTTTAATTATATGAATAGATAAATTTTGATTGAAAAGGGCTTAAATTTGATCGATTCGATTGTTGTGCTTGTGCACATGGAGGAATTGGTGATCGATCGTCTTCGAGATGTTCTAAGTATGTTGACAAATGTATTTTCAAGATTGAATCTCCTGCATCGGCTTTTCATTTTTTTTTTTCTATGTAAGTTCTTCTCGTCACCTTTTAACGATGATATGCACCTCTTGTTGTTACACTGACTCATCGAGTCACTTTTCAATAATAATACTCACCTTTTACTGTCTTTGTATCATTTATTGAACCGAAATTGGTGATATATTTTTAGTATTATCGGTAGTAGTTTAATTTTAAGAGCGATTATAACAATTGACATTTTTACGTTTAAAGTTTCTAAATTGAAAACGATTGAATTCATAGTTTGATTTGATTATTTTGATTTATCTGGTTTATTTTATTATTTTTATAGGTTTAAAATTATTTAATTTCTCAATATTGTATTTTTTCTGATTAGATATTGATAATGGATGTTAAAAAAAATATATATGAATTATAAAACAGAAATACTTTAAATTTTTTCAAATAAAAATTATACAAAATTTAGAATAAAATTTTTACAATATAAAAGTACATAATACAATAATATTTATTTTGTTATTTATTATTTTTTTATTAACATTTATTTTAAATTAATATAGAAAAATATTAAATATAATCAATTATTTAAGTGATAATTTTAAAAAAATTACAATAGCGATTCAGGTAATATATAGCATAGTATATGCAAATAAAAAAATTTTAATCAATAAATATCAATTCAATAATGATAAAATTACTTTCAGGACTACAAATTTTAAATTTAATTATAGTTGAAAATAAAGAAAATGTTTTTAAAATTTATTAATAACAATTAGAATCATTACAAACTATTGTGTTTAAATCCGTGTTGGAGTGAGATTAACCAAAATTAAAATCTTATTGAAGAATTAAATAGTGTATTTTGATTGTATTAAAAAGAGAAATTTCTTTGCATTTTCCATTGAATGTCTGCATCTCTTACGCATTTTTCTCTTATATCTGAGGAATTTTTTTTTAATAAAATCTACTTCATTAGCCAATAAAAGAATTTCAGTCACTTGGAAGAACGTTTTAAATTGTAGAACTAATGAAATAATGTGGTTTGAACTAAAGAGTGAACCAGTATATTACCTTGCTTATATATAAAAAAAAATTTCTAAATATTGCTATTGATAATAATAAAAAAAATGATATGATTGAAGAAAGAATGTAAGTATAGACGATAAAATAAAGCTAAAAGAGAAATTTTTCTCTCAAATTGCTAGGTTTCTAATTGAATATTATTTTAAATACATTTGATGATAAACTTCTTACTGATGAACTGATATTCAAATTCATCAGATGAGAATACTTAAACGATAGTTTGATTCAATAAAAAAGTTATTGAATTGGGATTGGACCAATGGTGAGTGAATATAAGGAATAAATGAGAGTTAATGAATCAATTGAGTTTAAAAAGATTAAGATTTTTCGAGAGAAAATAAATATAGTAAATTCAGTTGAAGTTAGGGATCATATCAGTGTTATATACACCTTTAGTTGTTTTGATATATCTGCGTCAACGTCCCGTTGAATTGGAGAATGATATTTTCATACAAAGTATCACGCGACTCGTTAATAATAAGTAATTAGTTAATAAAAGTAGAAACAATTAATTTATATTTTTTTATTGTACGTATCACATTAATTTAATTTACCGTTAATATACGTATGATTTTAGAGATATTATAAGGAGATATTATAAGTAGTCGGCCTTATATTATGGACTTATAAAGTATTAATCCGATTAAATTCTATTTAATTAATAAAATTGATCAGACTATTTTATATATTATAATTTTCTAAGTATCAATAATAAATTTAAATAAACATCATTTAGTAACCTCGATAAATATGCTTCCTTATAAATAAAGAGTTTGAAATTACATTTTATCTCTTTGAAAACATAAGAGAAGAAGTTAGAAACAAGAGGTTTTTCCCTTCATGTAAGTATATATTTTTGAGAAAGTCCTGACTAGACACCTAGATTTGATAAATTATATATTAATGGATGGAGAGCTTCTGGGGTGTTTAAACAATACAAGGTTTGGTGGAAAGCAGCAGTTGGTTTACAACTTAATTTATAAATGGCCACCCATGCCTTTCTCATCTTTGCTATTTGACTTCCCACCTAGTACTTATACGTCACCTTTCTAGTAGTATAATAATTAATCCAACCCAAAACTTCCCATCTGCTGTTTATTTTCTCTGCTATTTGTTCTTTGTTCTGCTTTATCAAGATCGATATATTATGAGATTAGTTAATGAAAGCATGAATTCGAATCCATTATTATTAAATGGTATTATTATTTTTTGAATGGGAAAAATCAAAGATTCAAAAGATTTATAAGTTTCAATGATATAATTCCAGGCTCTACAGGGCCATGAGCGAAAAGCCCACTCACAGTGGCCCATTTTTGGTCCCACTCGGAACCAGACCAAACACTATCAGAAATTAATCAATGCGTCAGGTTCCTTTTGCTTCCTCTGTTTCGGTTACTTCCTCCGCAATCACGTTCTCTCAAAAGTCGAGTGCTCTTCCGTCGTCTACTCACCTCCAAACGTCACCATCACTCAAACGACATCGAGTCTCCAAAGGTAGCAACTCTACCTCTCTCTGTCTGTCTCCTTTCGAGATAATGGATAGTGTTTGAGTGCTTAGGATAAGGGAAGTTGTACCTTTTTGTGTCGTACACATTTGTATTAAAGCCTATAGAATGGAATTTACTTTTCCATCCGTTTTCCTTTTGCAATTTTTTGTGATAACTGTTCTTATTTGTTTTCTGTTGAATGTTTCTGATTACCATTTAATATGGTTCTTTCTTGTTTTTCGATTCGTGGGATTCGTTTATTTCCTTTGTTAAATTTGAATCCGGAAATCTACGGGATGGAAAATTCTGGATTCATGTATTGTTGCAAGTTTGAAGCTTATTAATGCTCATGCTTAATCATTTTAACTTTTTTTTTAATCATAGCAATAACATTACGTTCAGTACTAGCAATCTGTTTCATTCGCCCTTTTTGTTTGTAACTTTCATTTAATTGTGATGTTTCTAGCTTATGTATTGAATTATTTAAGGCAGGCTTTGTATCTCCTTTATCGGGGTTAGCTCTATGGATATAAATTTGCGTTTTTGACTGTGCATGTCAAACTCGAGGTTAAACTTGTTTCTCTATTCTACTTTCGACCTTCATGCTGTTTTTTTAATGCCTTGCACTGCTGTGCCGCTTCAGTATTTTGTTTGACACGATAAATCCATCTCTTTGCTGAATCTTGCTTTTCATTATCTTCTTGAACTTCCTTTAACTTGTAATATTGCTGGATTTGTCCTAGTTAATTAAAAAAAAGCATTGATACTTAATTTTCCTTTTCTTGGCCTTTCCACTGATAATTGAATAGCTGACATTCATCGAGTCTTTAATGTGACTGGTTGTTAGGCACTATAAGCTCGTTTAATCAATTAACGTTTGAAGCGGGGGTTGCGACTTGCGAGTGATTTTATTTTGGTTTTGTTTTCTCTACTGGGTACTGTTCTTGTAATGTACATAATACGATTTATTACAAGACTGAAACATCTTCTTCGTGTTCTAGAAAGTATCTACTATTAATTCTCTTTTCATTTTCTTTGGTGTCCTTTTGCTTTTTGTTCATGAATTGTAGAATTTATAATACGATTGAATGTGTAAGACTGCCACTGGTAAGCTATGCCTTTCAAGAAATTTCTGTTAGGCAGAAGATGAATCCTGTAAAGTAGTGATCAGGATCAATGTGTTTTGTGGTTATGATTTCTAGATGGTGAGTGGTGACCCTATTATGTGCATAAATTGAGTGTATTCAAAGTAAGAATATTAAGATGACTATAGACGAGTAACAGTGTTGGAGCAGCAATGAGTGTATACAGAAAGGGTAAGTTGATTGAGGACTTTTTGAGCTGGTTTGGATATGTTCTGTAAAGACTTATTGTCACGGGGGGGGGGGGGGGTGGGATTGCCCAATTTCTTATATTTAGCTTAAATCCTTATCCCAAATCAATATGGGACTATACTCCACTAAAATGCCCAATAATGGACTTCTAGAACGTGAAATTAAACATTTGCCAGTGCCTCACAGTTGAAGCAGGGACGGCCTTTGATAGCCCAACTCCTTATATTTAGCACTAAATCCTTATCCCAAATCAATATGGGACAACAAGAGTAATTGTGGATTGAAGTAACAGGAGCAAAGAAGAGAAGAGTTATATAACAAAATATTTAAAATGGTTAAAAAATTTTCAGTAAATCAAAGAATTTGGCCGTTAATAGAATAATCTAGTTATCTATATCAAGACAATTGAGTTCAGTTGAATTTTGAATGAATCTTGATTAATAATGAAAGAAGTTAAGAGGATGAGCATGAGAACCTGCACATGGATTTTTCATGGGTTGAGGAAGATAAACAAGATTAGGATATTGCTTGTGTGGCTGACAATTTAAGTTTGACCAAAGTTTTCAATGGTTAACTTGCTCCTAAAATGGTCATATCCTTCAACTTTTAGGTACACATTAATGTTATCTCATGCTCAGTTTTCACTCATCATTTTTGCATCATATTTGATATTGCTATCCTAATTTGTAATGTGCTATGTGTTTATTTATTTGTGTGTGACTTTGTATGATATTTACTTTAATATATTTGAAACTTGAAAGCCATTTCTTAGTCTTTATTCCAAACTTGCAGGATTCAATTTGACAAGGGTAACGACACACACGATATAGAACATGGGAGACTGATATGGTCAATAAAATAGCAGAAAACAACTGCCTGGTTGAAAATATCAAGGATTTCAAGTATCTCATTCAGCTACAGGAAATAAAAGTTTCCTTGTTAGTGGAATCAAACTGCCTCTTCCAAAGTTTTTGTAATCTTGAACACTGACATGGAAACAACCAATAATCCTTCAATAGTCAGTTGTGAGCACAAAAAACAACCAAGTTTTAGGGAACACGATGTGCAAGATACTAGTAGTTCGGTCGATAATCAGGCTGAGGAAGGGAGCCAGCTGCATACTGATGAGTTAAATGAGCCGTCAACTCTTTGTTTATTGGATAAAAGAAATGATGAGGCAATTCTTTTATCAGATGTAGGTGAAACTAGAACACATAATTCACTTGTTATTAATGACAAAGGGAATGTTCTTTCAGAAATTTTGGCTTCTTTATCAACAAGATCACCAGCTACACTTTTGAAGAAAAAACTTCTAGTTCTTGATTTGAATGGCTTGCTTGTAGATATTGTTTCTTCTCCTCCAAAGAATTATAAACCAGACATAAGAATTAGAAGACAATCAAGTAAGAATTGAGTCTAAACATCATTTAAATAATTAATATTTTTTTTCCTTCTGTTAGTTAAATCTAATGTTTTGCTTTCTTGTATCAGTTTTTAGGAGACCCTTTTGTCTTGATTTTCTAAACTTCTGCTTTGAGAGATTTGAAGTGGCCATTTGGTCTTCAAGAATGAAGTACTCTTCTTTACTTCTTTGCCTTTCTCTTGTTAACGTTGGTATTTCAGTTAATTGTGGTTTTAAAAGAAACATCCCTTTTTGCTGTCAATATGTTAGCGACCTTTTTAATATATATAATAATCAGATGCAAAATGTTTTAAATGTTTTTCAGAAAGAATGTGGATGACATCATTGACCGTTTGATTGGAGATATGAAGCACAAGTTAATGTTTTGTTGGGTAAATACATTTGCATGCACTTCAATTTTCTTAGTCTTTGCATTTACAGTTTGTTGGACAAAACATATATATATTGCTGGCATAGATATTTATTTCACCTCCTCCTTTTGGTTTCTGTGTTGCCAATATCCTCTTTTTGTTCTCAAGAAATGTGTCTTACCAGTTGTATTTCACCACATTGTTCTTTAAGCTGCTGCATAGAAAAGCTCCATCAGTGTATAGTATCCAATGGCATTCAGCCATGGTACTGATTGCCTCCAGATTGCGTTGACTAAACATAAGATGTCTAAATTTCTTGACCATTGGTGTGGAAATAATTCCTTTCATCAGTTGGTTTGAATATTTTCTAGTTGCAATTTTTTGCCATGGAAATGGAAATAAACATTGGATAGTTGTTCCAGTTTCTTATAAATAATAGTGTTTTTGCAGGATCTGTCTCACTGTACTATGACAAAATTCAATACCCTTGAAAACAAGCACAAAAAGTTGGTTTTTAAGGAACTGAGGAGAATTTGGGAAAAACATGATCCTGAACTTCCTTGGGAGAAGAGATTTTATAATGAATCAAATACGTTGTTATTAGATGATTCACCTTATAAAGCATTGCTTAACCCGGTAAGCTTTTGTAATCCTTATTTTTCTAATTATGGTCTACTCCTGTGTGTTTCTTTTATTATCTTCTTGGTAAACCACTATCGACATCGTTGTTTTAATATTATTACTACTTTTACTTCATGTTCATTTCTAGGCGTATACTGCAATATTCCCTTATCCTTACCAGTGTCAGGACAGCAAGGATAATGCTTTAGGTAAGACAATTTTTTTTGGGTACCCAAATGTTGCTCATAATGTTGATTATCTCTAGTGCCATCCACAACTCTCAACCTGCTAGACCCTGGTAGTTCTTATCCTAGCCATAGCTGTTTTCAGCTTAAAGAACAATGTAATAGCAAAATTAAAATATGCAATATGTCATGCATGTTAATTTATGATATTTTTGGTGCTCTAGAATCTAAATTATTAGGTATTATACTTTATTATTTTTAAGAAGATCCGAACAGTTAACAATTGAATCCAATCCTTATCAGGTGATAGAGGTGATCTTAGAGTGTATTTGGAAGGACTAGCTGAAGCTGATGATGTACAGAAGTTTATAGAGCAATATCCATTTGGTCAAAAACCAATCACTGAAAGAAGTGCATGTTGGGGTTTCTACCTCCAGGTTACGAGCACATTGTCTCCGTTCTCATCCATGAGTTGATTGTAATTTCTCTCTTTAAGTTAATTTTGGATGTGATTTTGCTAGTTAAATTTGACATAAGACCAGCTCCCCATCAACACTTCAAATAGAGTCAGTGGGTTACTACTGGATAGACAAAAATTGACGTTAAACTGGATATTGGAATTGGAATTGAGAATTAGATCATTGAGAATGTGGAGAATTGACCCTTCTCAAGTTCTTATTACTGGATCATCACTACTGATACTTTTTTCCCCCTAGAGAGTAGAAGGCACATTCATGGAGTCTCCAATTGATCGGACCAAGCAATGCTTTCTGAAGAGATATCATATTTTGATTTTGTACATGAAATTAGCATTTTTCCATGCAGAGCACATTTAGAAGGGATTTGGCGTAACAAGGAATGTATTGACTGTCTGTCATGATTTCACTTGCCTATAGATATTTTTCATGTTGCAATGTACAGAAACTTGCTGCTCTACCATACTTTGGTTCTGGGATATTTACGAAGTATTTTTCATTGTTTATAAAGCATAATGATTAATGGCAATGATGTGATTAATCTCATTATGGTATCAGTGGATGATATTATTGACATTCTGTTGAATTATGTGAAGTTTGTGGAGCTCCAGCCTCTGGCATGTGCATTGCCGTTGCCCTTTTGTGGTGATGATGTTGATTGAAGTTTCCATGTGGGAGCATGCCCAGGTTACAGGATGGTGCGTGCTTCAAGGAAGCTGTCAGTATTGATCGTAATTTGGCATTTTTTTTTTCCTATGTAGGGTACACTGCAGTACGAGAACAGTAAAGTAGAATGTAGGCACAAGCTTCAACGATACTAATTTCAGAGAGATGAGGTTTGGATTTCCTTCCTCTTGCTTTGCTTGGATTACCTTGCAACTATTTTCCAAAAGGCAGGGATTTGAAAAGGAAAAGAGAATGAAACTTGTTCTTCCCAAGGATATATAACCAATGTTTTGATACTCTTAAATCCAAGGGTAAACAGAAGGGCAGTGTCATCTTCTTCCCAATAATTCATAGGAAGGAACGAAGCACAAAGTCATAACAGTTGTTGTCCATAAGAAAAAGTAGAAGTAGATGCATTCACATATGCCCAAAGGACACCCATGTGGAAGAAAACAAACAATGTCATGATGCAAGTGGCAATTATAGTACTAAGATTATTTGTTTTATAGTTAGGCTACCGAAAATGAATGGAGGGTAATGGACAATACAATGAGCTCATAATTGACATGACAATATTGGAAGAACACTGGGGTAGGTCCATGGACAAATTGATATCTCAAAATATGAAGGTGGGATTGGGGGTTGTTGATGGTAATGTCCTCTCGATGACTTTGGAAACTTGCTTAATGTAAACGAATTGATGCAAAATGCAAGAATCATCGCAGTTGATTTGACGATGCTTAGGATGGTAAGATCACAAGAGCTCGAGGATGGATCCGAAAACAAGTAAAAGCTAACATTTGAAACGAAGGGAAAAGGGCTATCAAACTTGTGAAGAGAAATTGAAAACTACCGGCTGCTTAATCACTTCATCTCTGTATTTATTATAATTATTCATCTGATTTCATTTTAATTGTTTTTTAAAACTAATTCAAAAGATTTTAATTTAAAAGCAATTTAATTAAAAAATAAAGAAAATTAGCTTCTTAATTTTTTAAATTAAATTAATTTTTTTTAAAAAAATTTATAAAATAAAGAAAAAAAATATATTAACAGTATATAAATGAAATTGAACATTTTGCTTAATAAAAATGTTATTTCACCCGATTTATTATTCAAATGAATTCTTGTAAAAATGTTATTAATGTATGGTACAGTTATGATTTAACTTATCTGGATCAAAGTTAGGAATTATTGGACATTGTCGCATGGAGATAAGGCAGGTAGTGATACTAACAAATGAAAGCCTGCAAAAATTCAACGAAGGCCATTGGGCAATCCAAAAATGAGATAAAAGTTGCTGACTACATTTTGGGGGTGCCTGTATGTCATATTGTTGTAATGCACAGAGATTTGGTACTGACTCTACAGAGTTTTGAAGACCCAGAAAAGCCCATTCCTCATGATCTTACTCCACAAGAAATGTTGTACAGTTTGTTACTGTCATGCAATAAGAGACAATATAGCTATCACATTCAATGGTTCCCATTTTCAATAAGGTATGGTACTGCTTTGTCCCCTTCTCCATCTTGTTATGACACCTCGGAGATACATATGATTATTATAGGGACATGTAACTGTAATGCTTAGCCCTACTCATATTACATTTCATCACCATTTGGAAGCCTTTCTTATCCATTTCCATTAATTGATATATAATTGATACTGTTGCCTTCTGGGTAAAAATATTTGAATTTTTGCAAAGAAGGAGATGAATTTTAAACTCGTAATCTGATCAACTTGATTTGAATTTTGGTTTTATTTTGAACTTAATCTAACAAAGTCCACACCCCCAACTGGTCATGTGCAATATGGATAGATTATGATTGTAATGAACTGGCAATTTCATTGCATGTTTGTGTGTTATGGGATTGTCAATGAAATTAATTCAGCAACAAAATATTCAAATTCTTTAGCAGCAAAAGTGCTTCTTAAGACGCGTGACACTTACTAATTAATTTGATTATTATTTAATTATTGTATGCAATTGATGATACGGTTGGTCCACTTTCCTCAAAGTTTGCTACAAGATTTTCTCATACTTGGGCATTGAGCCACCCTCATTAATTCCCATGTTCCCTTTTAAATCATAAGAATCATATCAATTAAATTAATCTTCCATTTGAATGTGAATCTCACACAGCAAATGCAACTATTCCTTGTTTAATGGTCACACAATCATGGGGTGCTTTAGGAAACACAGTGGAATGTGAATAGGAACTTAAGTTGGTTGTTTTGATTAGATTAGATATTGAGTTGGAGAAAATCCACAAGAAAAATAAAAATAAAAAGGAAGAAATGGTGGGTTTGATGAGTGGAAGACATCATGTGGCAATAATGGTGGGCTAGTGAAGAAATAGTTTGTTGGAAGTTAGTATTAGGATAATTATCCCTCATATCATGTGATGCCTTCACTTTATGCATGTGGTTTTGCACCCCAACCCTCTTTTCAAATCCTTTCCATTTAACCATCGCAATCACTCCTCTGCCTATCTTATCCTCCCATGTCTTTCTTTAATGTGTGTATTTTTTTCTTAATTTGCTAAATGAATTTTGATTCCGACTGTATTCCAACTATTTAAATATACAAGATATTTCATAAAATTCTTGCTACTTATTGATTGAGATTTAAAATAATCTTAATTTCATTTTTAAATAATTTAGATATCTCTTAAAAATTATCATAATTTTGTGAGAAGTCCACTTCCGTCTTATATATAGTTCTTGAAGAAGATCCTTCCCACCTAATGTCCCCTAAGGATAGGGTCTAGCCCGATTTGGAGGTGAAATCCGCGATTTTGTGAGATTCTTGAATCAGATTGCTAATTTCAATCTAATTTAATTCATATTTGATTTGTAAACCATTAACCGATTTTGATTTAAAATTTAATTGAATCAGTTTTTAATATAATCGAAACTCAAAGCAAACAATGCATCCGACGACTTAGGCAAGTATTTCTTAAAAAAAAAAAAAAAAATCTTATGGTCTTAAAAGCGTTCCTAATAAAGACGAATCTGGGGTTGTATTATTTGCTAAGAATTCATTACTTCAACCAGGCGTTTCACAGCTCATGCAATTCTATATCCGCACAAAGTATTCTGACCTAATTCTCATGCTCATCTATTGTAAATTATTTTTTTGTTTATATATTGAATAATTGAATTAATAGAAAAGAGAAATATCTAATATTTTAATTTCTCATGCAGTTGCTTCAATTAAAAAATGTTCAATAATTAATTTTATTTTACTTTTTGCATATATCATTAATTAAATTCTAAGTTTTCTAAGTTCCATGTGCATGCCTACCTATATGCCTACCTCTCCAACTCATTTATAGGCTCCATTTCTTGAAATTAATTATTATAAAAAAATATTTTTTATGACTAACATGTAAAACTAAAACACGTGACATGCTTTCCTAATTTTTAATATGTTTTTTTTATAAAAAAAAAATTATACTATAACCAAATTATGAAATCACAACAATAATTTCTTAAATACTAAAATAGAAAAAGAAAATCATATCATAACTTAACAAAAATAATAAAATCAAATCCCAACTTGGGGTTGATGAAGTTGACATTAATAAATGCCAATTTTAACACTTTTACCACTTGAAGACAGATAATATATATATATACACAGAGGAAAGAAAGAGGACCACAAATGGCCATACAAGAGAATTTTAATCATCTTTTGCACAAAATGGAGAAGATTATTTACCATATTTTGGTTGATAAAAAGGAGGACCACGTCTTCTTTTAGTAGTATTATCATTACTCTTCTCGTACATATTTTTCTAATATAAATTATTCGTAATTCACTTATTTAATTAATTTAAATTTTTAAATTCAACATTTTATTTTTATTTTTATTTAAATATAAGATTTGAGTTTACATAATTTCTCGTCATGGGTATGTCTCTTGTGTACGATTTGAGTTAATAACAAGGTGTCTAATTATCTAAGAATAAAATAAATAAATAACACGAAATGATGAATCCCATTTGTTTTCGCAATATGGTGATATGATGGGACTCATGAGCAGGACGTTGGAGGATCTAATCTCATATAGAAAGATTCTTTTTTTTTTTTTTAAATTTTCTTCTGATGGATCAAATCAATAAGGACTCTGTATAATGATTGTACCTTGTTTAAGATAAAAACAACAAAACCTAATACTAGGTTTACAAATTTTCTTATCAGACAATTAGTTCAGAAATCATTTGTAGTAAAGTACTAAATAAATGATTGATTAAGCCGAATCTCCTTTTTTTTCTTATTAAATTAAATTTCAACAAGTAATCACTTCATCACAGTACCACAATAATATTAGTTTATAAATAATCCACAATAATATTAAATTCATATTTTCTAAATAAAACTACGATGAGTTTTATTTATAAAAATATATCAGTAGTTTAATATTTATGAAGAATTTTTCAATATTGATATGTGTAGATGTAGAAGAAAACAGAAGGAAGTCCAACCAATGAGGTCTTGAATTACCCAAGTAGCAAATGCAAAGTACCATATGACAACTGAAGCAGCCTATCAAGGAACAGTGCACAGTCCCATGTTACTGTGATAAAGCCGAAATAATGACATCTTCAAAGAGGCTCTCCTCTGGTCCATGGCCTTGGAATCTAATTCTCCTCATATATTTAAACCCCCAGCATCCAAACACTTAGGACCAGGACCACACTTCTGGTTTCATACGCTGTACGAGTTTTAAGGCACCTATAGCCAATGCTGCCTTGCCCTGGCAGAAGCTTACCTGCTGGTATTAATTTGACAAGTACTAAGACCACAAAGGGTGTTCAAGCTTTCTTTCTCTTGCAAAACTATGTCTTTTTTTTCAGGATTAATTGAGATTTAATTACTTCTTTTGTTTAATTAAAAAATAAAGGGTAGTCGAGCTTTTCTCATAAAGGTGCATCTCTGGGTTGCTGCCAATTGCCAAGCTGGTTGGCATAGTTAAAAAGTGAAAGCAAGTAACAGTTGCAGTGCCTAAAAACTCACATAAACAATCGATGGAATAGTTGAAAAGGACTCTGCAAGATTATTCATCTAATTAAGCTGGGATAATGCATAAAATTTGAATAGATTGATTGTTAAAACAAACCCATTAACACCATCTAATCCAAACTTGCTATTTTGAGGTCAAAGGTGAGAACTGAGAAAGAGTGGGAATCTAGTTGGTGTGGCAGAAAGAAAAATGATAAATTGGCAAAGTTGAAGAGTAGAGTAAGGAATTGTTGAAAAAAAGAGCATTGGAGAAATGGAGGCTTTCCAGTACATTAAAATCCACTTTGTTATACTTTCTTCCAATTCCTGACAAACTCCACATGCTCATGTAGAGAGAGAGGTCCAGAGGTCCACCCCACCATTATGTTGTCCACATGAAAGTGGAAGAAAATGACCATAGCACATCTGTCCCACACATTCACTAAACACCTTCCTCTTTTTCTCTCTACTATTTTATATTCTTTATCATTGTTTTTAGGGTTTAAAAAGGCCTCTCTCTCTCTCATCTCATGCGCCAGATTTGACCCACACATCCCACATCCCTTCTTACGTAAATACAGAAATAAAAAAAAGGGTTTGCACTTGGCACCATTTTCTCATTCTCTTCAATACAGATCTCCTTCTTATATACTCTAGCCTCTATTAGCTGCCTTCTAATTTACTGGAGAGAGCCAAAAGACAAAGCATTCTTTTGTTATTGTGGAAATCCAAAAAAACATCTCTTCTTGGGTCTGCAGAACTTCCCTGCACCATTTTCATTTCATAGTCCTCAGAAAGTGGGGCTACTGGATAACAGTTAGGCTGTTGGCCTGGGTCCCTTCACATTTTCCTTCTTTTTTTTTTCTTGGCTTTGGCAGAAGATATTGTTTTTTGCCTTGCTATGTGAAACCCGAGAAACAATTATCTTTCTCCTCTGCAAGTAATGATGAGAGGTTCTCTGTTTCTTTCCTTTTATCTTTAAATCTCCTGCTTCATTCTCTCCACAAAAGAATTCCTAGAAGAAGAACAACTCCATAACAATTATAGCCTCTATCTTTCCTTCTGAGAGAAACCTAAAGCTACCGTCGTTATTTGCCAGAGAAGTAGAATGCGCTTACTGCAGCAACCACATTTAGATATTTAATGCATAATTGATGTTGCATCTTCTAAGATTCTAAGGAGCTCTACTTTATTGTCTTCTGCGTTTTAGAAGAACGTTGAAACCTTAGAGGAGAGTTAGAATTTGATGCTAAAGAAGTTTCTTAGAAAATATCTTTCTCCATTGAAGAAAGAAGATGTCTGCAAAATTCATCCATACTTTATCAGATGAAAACCCAGATCTGCAGAAGCATATTGGATGTATGAACGGAATTTTTCAACTCTTTGACCGCCACCATTTCCTTGGTGGTGGACGCCGTCTCACTGGCCAAAACCACAAGAGGCTTCCACCAGGTACTTCTCTATTGCCAATGCAACTTGAATTACTCTCTATCATTAATAATGTGGATTCTTTGGTATGGCTCAATAAATTAGATCATAATTAAGTTTTCTTCTATTAATGCTGTTTCTATTAAAATCTCAGGCCATAGCTTCTAAAAATTTTCAACTTTTTGTGCAATGCTTGAATGCTTCACTTTCCGGCTAATTAGCATTTCAAAGAATATCATTTCCACCACGTCTGTGCTGCAGTGCAGCCTGAAAAATTTCTAACTCTGTTAGATTCAGCGTCAAACTGAAAATATTAAATTCAAAATTTTAATCAACAGCTTCGTACCAATGAGTCATTGACCTAAAGGTTGGAAGCTATAGCCCCAGCTATTCATTACATTTTCTTGGTTTCTTTTTAAAATTTATTTTTCCCTT
The DNA here is from genome assembly GCF_001659605.2 of Manihot esculenta. Taxonomy (NCBI): domain Eukaryota; kingdom Viridiplantae; phylum Streptophyta; class Magnoliopsida; order Malpighiales; family Euphorbiaceae; genus Manihot; species Manihot esculenta. The sequence goes on along the minus strand of NC_035162.2, from coordinate 4,434,963 downwards.
TCAGTACTCGATCTCTTATCGCAATATTTAAGCCTTCTATTATCCGAGGGCTGTGCCACAACATTATCATTAATTTCCAGTGATCTGCATTTAGAAGTACTTCAGTGTATTGCTTCTGATTTTGCCTTTTCTCCCTTGCTCTATTATGCATTCTAAGCTTGTCGGTTCAGAATTGACATTTTGCCACTTTCTCAGGTCAAAATGGCAACCATAGTATAGAGCCCCCATGCACATCTCAGAAGGCCAAAGTGAGAATTCTTATCTTTAATCAATTCTTAATGGAGATTTTTTTAGCAAAATTGTTGAGGAAATTATCACAGCAAAATTTAACTTATAATTGCAGGAAAAAAACCAGAAGAAGTCCATTAAAGAGAAACAGCGAGTCTCTACAGAATCATCCAGAACCTCGTTTTCATCTTCCTCATGTTCATCTAGTCTCTCATCTTTAGAATGCAACAGAGCATCTCAGCTGGAACCATGTTCATTCAATCAAACCATTGGCCCTGAAACTCATGCTCGAGATTTACCTTCCCCCTTGTACCAGCCAAATGTTTCTTTTCGGTCACGCCAGCAATCGCCTGATCTCAGAGACGTTGTCAAAGACTCAATCTATAGAGAAGCTCGTGGGTTATCTGTCAAAACTGTAAGCAAGGGAGAATCTGGGAGCCAGACATTGAAGTACTTTGATTCCCCAAGGCCTCTGCAGCAGCCTAAATTTGTAAACACCAAAGTTTCAGGTCTAAAGGAATCATCTCAAGTTCTTCATAAGCTTCAGGAGAAACCTCGGAAATCCAGTGAAGAGAAGGTTGTGTCATCAACTTCTGGACTGAAGGATGCTCGACGGTTATCTTGTGATGGAAGGGAATCAAGAGAAGCATACAAATCCACAATAAAGCTCAAGGAGCTGCCAAGGCTATCATTGGATAGCAGAGCAGGATCCGTGAGCGGTTCCACCACTGAATTGAAATCAAGTGATCCTATAGGAGATCTGAAGAGGGGGGACAGGAACCTCAGCAATATCTTAAACCAACAAGAACCAGAGAGCCATACCAGACTGTCCAACGTTGTGGCCAAGTTAATGGGATTGGAAGTTCTCCCAGGTTCCATGTCAGCCGATGGGAATCAGACAAGACAAATAAAAACACACCCCGATGTTGAAAAGAATTCATTCCTCGGATCATCAAGGACCACTAATGAGAACAAGCAAAATCAAATTCCTGGCTCCCCAAGAAACCTTCACAAGGAACCTATCTCACCCAGGTTGAGACATGTTGATTCAGTTAAGAAGCAAATCCCAAATTCAAAGTTTCCAATAGAAACAGCACCATGGAGGCAGCCAGATGGAAGCAAGGGTTCTGAAACAACAGCTTTGAAGGGTCGGTTAACTCCACCAAACGCTCCAAACACCACTCTCTCTGTCTATGGCGAAATAGAGAAAAAGTTGGCACAACTTGAGTTTAAAGGGTCAGGAGCAGATCTCAGAGCTCTTAAACAAATTCTTGAAGCAATGCAAAAGACAAAAGAGATTCTAGAGACCAAAAATGAAGGTAGGAAGTTAGGAACTCAGGCAAGCACTAACACCAGTGTTCATCAGAATTCAAAGTTACCAAATCAGCACAACGTCCAGAGCAATAGCCCAATTTCCAACCTTACCAGGGGGACCAGTTCACCAAAGAGCGATAAATCTCCAATCGTGATTATGAAACCTGCTAAACTCATCAAAGCCAGTAATCCTGCTTCATCAGTAAGCCCAACTCAAAGTTCTTCAGTTCTGCATGACCTCCAAATTGCTGGCTCTGAAGATGGCAGAAGGGAATCAATTGACAAACAGACTGCTAAAGCTCTAACTCCCAAAGCCGGCCATCTTAGGGAACGATCCAGTCTACCCTCTCGTTCAATGGATAAAAGCACAGCTATCAGAATGACAAGGCAGCCAAACACTTCAAGAGACCCTCAGTCCACTGCTAAAGAGGACTCATGTAAGAGCTTGGGAAGTAGACAGATAAAGAAAAAGGTTGGGTTAGAGAAGCAACCCCGTCCAACAACACGATCATCAGATTCAATCAGGGCACAAAGGCAATCCGGTAGACAGACTACAGAATCAGGTTCCCCTCGCGACAAAATGAGACCAAAATCTGCAAATCTGCCAAGTGATGATGAATTGAGTGATATTGGTAGTTATGCTAGGGATTTAAGCCACCAAGGGGACACAATTTCTCTGCAATCTGAGAGCACAATTAGCTTGGCCTCACAAATCGATGAAGAAGTCTCAAGCACTGATAAAACAAATAAGATCAATAACAACTTTATCCAGCAAGCTCACCTGAGACAAAAAGTACGTTCTCTTCCTCTTATTCATCATCTGCATATCATTTATACTTTCTTGTTGACATATTCATTTTCTCTTCATGCAGAAAACGGTAGCAAGATCAATGAAAGGGAGATCAATTACTGAACCAGCATCAGCTTCCTCAGAACAACCAAGTCCAGTGTCTGTTCTTGATGCAACATTCTATAGTGATGACTTGCCATCTCCCATTAAGAAGAAACCAATTGCCTTCAAAGGTGAGGATCCAAGTTCCTCTTTTAATAGTTACTAAGACCTGATTTAAGATGATTAACACTTTCCAGATGATATAATAATCATCTTCCGTGGGAAAAAGATAAACAGTACTCTGGTACAGCTATAAGTTCATATTTCAACAAAATAAATGAAAAAAAAAAAAAAAGAAAAGAAAGAGAGAACTTTATGGTAAGAACCATGCAGATATGCCAAATATATGTAAATGACTAGAAACTATTCGCCTGTGAGTCTGAGAGAGAGTCTTACAGATTTATTTATTGCAAAATGCATTATTTGTGATTCCCAATTCTTCTTTCTACAGAAGATGAGATTGAGTGGAATTCTGGGGACATAAATCACTCTTCCAGCAGCATAAACTCCAGTTTCCAACTTGTGATCAATCACCGGAAATCAGAGGACATCCATCCTTTAATTCAGAATCTTACGCAGCTGTTATCTGCTCAAGACGAACCCATCATTGATGAGATTACACCCCACTACAATAGCACAAATCCAGACCATAAATACATCTCAGAAATCCTATTAGCATCAGGCCTTCTTGAAGATTTTGAATCTACTTTTACAACCATTCACCTGCAACAAACAGGCTACCCAGTGAACCCTCATCTATTCCTAGCCCTGGAACAAGCTAAGTCAAACGTCATGCATTCAAATGATAAAGAGAGCAAAACAAAGACTTTCCAGTCAGAAAATCATATCAAAGTCAAAAGGAAACTTGTATTTGATGCAGTGAATGAAATTCTGGCCCACAAATTACGTCTGGAAAGTTACTCGAGGCATTGGCATTCACCAAATATGCTGGCAGACAAAAGATCAAGAGGACAGCAGCTTTTGGGGGAATTATGCTCAGAGGTGGACAGGATGCAAGGGAATGCCTCAAGCTGCAGCTTAGATGATGAGAATGACAGTTTGAGAGACATATTACAGGCAGATTTAATGCATCAGTCAACACATTGGACAACTTGTACAAGTGAAATTCCATGGCTAGTTCTGGATGTTGAGCGACTGATATTTAAAGATCTAATAAGCGAGGTTGTGACCGGCGAAGCCATTAGTCTACGAGTGCCATCTGGTGGGTATTGCAGGCAACTGTTTTCCAAGTAGTACTTTCATAGAATTGTTTAGACATGACCATTCAGTCTCTCCCTCTCTGTTCTTCAAATATGGAGGACTGTTTTAATTTTATCACTTATAGCGTAAATCAAAATAAGCTATTGAGCAAAAATTAGTTCTAGCATGTATATGTTCAAGCAACCATAACACAAGTTCAAATTCCAATAAATACATGATAAATACCTTAACTTCCCAGTGTTGGACACATCTTGCTCCCACTAAAACATGGCACACCATATCGTTTCATTTACATGCATAGACAAGCTGTAGTCAGCCAGCAGCATATAGTTTCAGAGCAAACATAATATGCGCTAAGCTGCACTAGTCTAACAAATAAAAATTAGTTTTGAAAGCGAAACACATCAAAATAACATTAATTGTAATGCACTGGAAAATTATACTTCTATGTTCACAATGGAATACCAATGCAATCATTGCTAATTATTAGTAATGATACCAATTTGCATCTTTAAGCTGACAAATCAAAGATAAAGAAACATAAATGCCCACAGGCTCACAAGTAGAGAGTATGCTGCTCCTCAAGCCTTTATCATTGCTCCTTGGCTTTCAGCATCTAAGAAGAGTAAGATCATTCATCAAGCTAGCATACATGCATGGCAGTAATTTATGGTGTAAGGTGATACAATATTATATTGGTAGGGAAGGAGCAAAACTTGTTACTATCTCTTAGTTGAAATGAGATTTTGATATATGCATATGCAGTTTTTAAACAAATGGTTTATAAATTCTACAGAAACAAGCCACAAAAATTTTGATTGGTTATCACTCCAGTTCATATTTTTAATCACACATCAATAATGACAATTTACTGTGAGGCTCAAAAGATAAAAGGTAAACAAATTGGTTGGAAGCAAGTCCTTGTAATGCACCATCAACTCATGGTTCATTACGCATGATTCATTCTTTTTTTGCATCCAGTGGAGACCCAATGACAACTAGTGGGCTATATAATGGCAGGTAGTCCTCTCTTTCTCACCATAGAAGTGAATAATCTCAAAATAAATAGATGAGAATGCTAAAACTTGAGACCTCCCACCTCTTTTCACCTTAAAGATGAAGAAGGAAGACCAACTAGGCTACCTCCTCGTTGACACTCATGGCTCATTCTTTAGTTATTAATCATTTTTAATACAAAATTTTATTCCTTAGCTACTGAAATTAATAATTGAATCATGAAATTATTTTTGGAAATTTACTAAAAACCACCGTGAGATTTGATTATAGTATACACTTTCTTTCATTTCCTTTTCATTTATTTTTTTAAAAAATTCAGGCTACCATCAATTAAAAATGTATAAAGTGATTAAAACATTCTATATGTAACCATTTAAAGGCAACAATTAAATTTTAAAATTGCAAGATGTATAGCCGAATTTTGGATGTCAATGTGTAAAGTCTAGAGAAAATCCATAGCATGGTACCTCAAAGCCCAGACTGTTAACAACTTTCAACCACCAAAGTGCCAGCTTTGGAAGAGCAGAGCAATACAAATAGTTTTTTTTTTTAAAAAAAAAATCCTCCAAACATTAGGGATCTTAACGAGCTCTTTCTATTTATTTTCAGGGGAACATCATTAAGTTGTTGGATGTTTCATGAATTAAAAAAACTGTAAGATGTTGGACACTAGGACTTCTAAACATAAAGGGTCCAAGTAGTTCCATGAAAACGAGTTCATCAGTAAGTGACAAGATTCCCAAGTTATTCTCTAACTGCTGAAAAAAAATAAAGGAATAAAAACAGACATCAGCTCACTATTACTGCTGGAATTAAACAAGAGATAGCACAATTTTCAAAATACTCAAAACTGTCAACGATGGATGCTTCTTTACCTCGTGCTTCACATTCAGAAACAAGCCGCACCAATTATAGCACTACTAAATGAATCCCAAATCCGTATTGCATCATTCATCGGGGATGCGCTTGCAAGTCATTCCTTAACTTAAATGTGCAAGTCCAATTGAAATCTTCTCCATATTCAATTAACCAAAGGAGTTAATCATTTATAGCCATGTTAGCTTGTTCTATTTATGAACTCCATTTTAATTAGAACAAAGACGCTAAAATAAGAATAAGATAGGGAAGAGAGTGAAGCTAGATGTAAAGAGGGGAAAAACACACGCATGCGCACACACATACACATATAAAGACAAATCAAACAAAGCCATCTTTGCATGTCAACTTTTAAAGAAAAATGCTGAAAAATATTTACCTTGTGCATTTCCCATGAGATCATAACTTGTAGAGGAAGGAAAAGAAAAAGAGAGTTCCCTACTTCCCTTCCCACAATTAATTATTAACATCTAACAATAACAACATTTGACAAACGACTAAAGACATTTTATCAGAGATTAAAAATTTTCCAGGAAAAAAGGAGGGAAGAGAAAGGAAAACCTGGCAATCTAATGACTCAGATCTTTTTACCCAACAAACCACCCTTTTCCAAGTTCAAAATTTTATTCACCATGTAAAAGCTAGTGCGACAGGTTAAGTACCTCATATTGATAATCCAATGGACTTTCAAACCTTACGGTAATGACCTGCTGGATTTGACACTTCAATTATCAAATTATGCGTGCTTTATTGATGGAGATGTTCCAGTAGAATACATTTACAAAACTGGACACCTGAAGGGCATTACAGGTCAGTCCAAACAACACCCCTTTAAAAGAGAATTTCATTAATGAAGCAGAAAAGGCAAGTATAAGTAAGACAATAAGGCATCCTCAATAAACAAAACTGAGGTCAATTAAGGTCTTTTATATATATATATATATATATATATATATATATATATATAGAGAGAGAGAGAGAGAGAGAAATAAACTACTAAAGTAATCCAAGAGAACCCTGTTAAGACAACGACTGGATGAACTTTTGTAAAACTTCTAGAATTAAAACACAGCAGGAAAACCAAAAATTCCAGTAACTGCATAACCACATTCTAACTTGTATATATACTGCTTTTCTCTCCATTATTGCATTTATTCTCAAAAAGTTGACTACTAAAGATTTCACTGCCACATACAATACAAGTAACCAGGCGCTTGCAAATTTTTTGGACTTCCAACTTCTGAGTACCAACAATTGTCCCGTTATGGATAAAGGCAATAGAAATCCAAGCTGAGAAGCCTAAAGATGCATAAATTATTGATCATGAACACTAGGCTACTAAATCATGTACAATAATCAACAAGCAATTACGAAAGTTCAGAAAGTTATGGCACTCATTTTCCAACCAGACCCACTGCAAACACTAAGAATATGCTTATAAAAAAGTATCTACCTTCAATAACAATACATTTAACACACCACACACCATACCATGATATTTTTGCCTTATGTTGAGCAAAGATAGTGCAAGCAGAAAAATGGTAATATCATGTCCTACTTCAGAAACAAAGCACAAAAGAAGAAACAAGAATTTCAAATAAAAAGAACCATTCACTAACAAGGGTTTATGCTGACAAATCAACATTCACAATCACATACCTCTAAAACTTGTTAAAGTGGGAACAGTCCCTATCACAGTCTGTAATCCCCTTTTAAACCAATATACTGGCAGCCACAAGCCCTGACTTCAACTACCTGGAACCAGCTTCTGCTGCTAGTTTCCTAAACAAGTATACAGATTCTAACAAAACATAATTTACAATTGAGCTGTTTTCCGTGTGTTATCTATAGATTGTTTCAGAATTTTTCAGCCCTCTTTTTTTTTTGTCATCCTTCTCACCATCCTTTCCAGACCATGAGCTGATCTTCTCAAGACCCTTATTCTGTGAGCTCAATTCTAGTGCTATACCCAAGGACTTCTTGCCAACACCAATCTTAAATTCAACAGCACGTCTTTGATCCAAAAGAACCTTCTTCTGACCTTCCTCAGAATCACTTAACCTGCTCTTCGTTGCTTCAATTGCTGGAGCAAATGTGTTGAGCACAGACACATGATTAACCAGAAGACCATTTTGATCGATATGATTTCTCAAAGCAGATTCATTTGAAAGCTTAGCTGGCAGAACAACATGAGAAACTTCCTTCTCTCCAAAATGTAATGGAGCCGCGAGAAATGGGTTACCTTCAACTGATAATTTTGCTTCAATACCATCAACAGGTGCAAAAGATGAAAGACCCCCAGACTGATTACCAGTAAAATTCTGCAAGTTTAGTAGAACCAATCAGTCTTTTTATGCAGCCCAGCCACCTCAAACTTATGTGTGCCACAATCAGTGGCCCCTTCATTCTCCATGGGCAACTGAAGATAAGTTTGAGGATCAGGATATGCAGGTAGCCAAGCTGGAATGTGCTCCACAGGAGGCCCCTCACCAACTTGCAGAAAATTTGAAACTGGCTTCCATTCTCTAGCAACAGGGAAAAAAGGAATAGAGTAGGCAAATAGGATGTCCTCTACTTCACTAAAATACTTAACAAGTTCTGTAACTGTACCTGAACTTGCAATACAATGATCAATATCAGAAGCATCAGCAATCCCCTGTGAAGAACCCAACTCTTCCAATCCTTGAATTGAATAACATCAAGAGCATTACCCTTTGTTCTGCCCGCTGAATTTGCAAAGGATTGGGCAAGCTTTCCTAGATTTCTCATATACTGAATGGTGATATCAGATAGTATTTCAAGAGCAGACTGCTGAAATGTCTGAAACCCAGCACTCTCACAAATTTGTGCTACAGCAATCTTTGAAATTGCTTGGACGAATTCATCACCACTTGCACCAGATTTTCTCTTTGCATGTTCTGATTTTTCATGCACTCTTCCACTCTCCCCGCCTCCATGGCTCATATTCAACACCTCGTATAACTTCGCGCTGAGATAGAACATGCAAAAGTACCATTCTCTCGGCCATAAATCACCTATTCATTGCTGATAACCTGTCTGGTTGCTGAAAGTAATGTAGGATAATAAAAGGAAATCAACAATTTGGAATCTTAAATTCTTCAACTAAATTGTAAGTGAAATCTAAAATGAAAATTACCACACCAAGTCTCTAATTTTCAGTTATGTGAAGGATCCAACAAGACCATGAAAAGTAGAGATGAAAACATTAATCAGGCAACATGGGACATCACAAATGAAAGAGGAAAGAAAAGTCTATGCAACTGATATATACAACAACTTGCAAGAACTTCAACGTTATATAAGCAGAGCCATTCTACCAATTAAAAACCTACATATATACCACTAAAACAAACATAGGTAATTGCTAAATTTAAATCAAATTCTTCCGATTTCCTAGCAACCCAATGAAAATTCAAGTACACCCTAAATAAAAGCAAACCAAAACTAGCTGAATGCTTACCGCTTACATTCTAAGGTTTCGAAACGTAACAGAACGCTGAATGATCATTAAAAAAAAAAAAAAGAACGTACCACAAAGAAACGGATCTCGGAGCAATCGATCACCAAAAGAACCCTGGCGAGGGAGTATATGAAAAATGTTGAGAAAAGAAAGGTTAATTAGGGTATTGTGCGCGAATATAGAATGGAAACTAGGGTTTAAATCGAAGTAAAACCCCGAGGAATCAAAAGAAGGTGAGATTTGAGGTCTGTTTCCGGAGAAAGAGAATCGTTTGAAGGACCTGTGGGGGGTGAAAAAATAAGCGTCCCTTCACTTCAATTGTCCGCCTTATTCTTGACAGATGTCACCGGCTCCCACTCATTTCTATTTATTTATTTTCTTGGAAAATTATATAATTAAATTGAAATTACTGACCGCCGCTAATTAAAAAATAAATTAGTGGTTAGTAGTTTTCAGATTTTTTAATATTTTAAAAAATTAATGATAAATTAAAACAATATGTTTAACTCTATTAGTTAAGAATAGCATGCTACTGCATGATTGCAGGATATTCGCGAAATAGTTTTCAATTCAAAATGACTGAAACTTTTATTTTGCATGAATTTTCTGTGTAGCTTATTATTTATAGTACTGATTGAGTGGACGTTAAATTTAACTCGAAAGCGTGATAAATGTTATTTTATTTCAATACGATAGTTTTTCAAAATTTTATTTATAATTGTAATTTCTTTTTAAGTAAAGGTTTTATTAAACTTTATTTTGAATTATGCAATAAATTGATATAGTATTCATGTATTAGCTAAAAAAATTATTTCTTATATTAATTCTCCTCATTGATTTTTATATTTTAAATTTTTAACAAATACTTTAAATATTAATATTATTTTAAATTTTTTTATTTAATATTTTAAATTTTAACAGCATAGGTGAAAAAAGAGAAAATAATTAAAGAAAAATAATTATGAAAAGACAATTTTCCTTGTTTGGTTAGAGGTGAGAAAATAAAGGAAAGGAAAATTGTCTTTATTTTATTTCACGTATTTTCCCTCCTTTTTGGGAGGAAAATAAGAAATTAGAGTGGAAAGTGACATTTGAGTTGCAAAATTACTCATATGCCCTTTTTGTTTTTGTTGATTTTTTTGTCCTTCATCGTTGACAGTGCGGATTTGTGAGATAAAATACTATAACACAATTCAATTTATGGATTTTTATTATTTTTTTTTTGTGATAAATATTAAAAATCATAAATATTATATAATTATTCATAGATTTCTATTGTTATTTATTATTATATATATTATACAATGAGGATAAATTGGCATTTTCACTTTTTCTTTCTCATCCATTGTTTTTCCATTGTTTTTCCAAATAAAAGAGATAAAATATAATTTATTTTCTTTTTTTTATTATTTTTTCTCTTATATTTTATCTAAATAAAGTATATGTTTAAGAGAGAACTACTGATTTGAAACAATTTGAATCTCTTACATTATTTTTTTAAAAATATAATTAATAAAATTTATATTAAAAAAATAGCATGCGGTATCACATGCTTTCAGTATAACCCAAGCTTTTTTTTTTCATTTATATGAAAATAAATTTTTATCCTACTTTTTAGAATAAAAAAATTTACAAGTCTTTAATTCAATTAATTTTTTTTAATAATTTTACTTTTAAAATAAAAGAATTTAACTTTTTAATTTAAAAATTTTCATTTTAAAATAAATATAGTTTTACATGATTTAAAAGAATTCATTTAATTTTTTTATAAAATAAATCATTTTAAATGAGAGGTTAAAGAAATCAAAGTGGCACTTGTTCTTAACACTTATAAATTCAATAGAAATATACGATAATTATTCGTTAAAAATTCTACATTTATATTTGTTTTTTCTTTTTCAGGGCTATATATGCCTTGCTATAATATTGATGAAATGATACAAATCGTTTGAATTTTCTTTATCCGTTCCATATTATTTATTTATTTTTTTCTTGATTACCATTAAATTATTATTATTTTTATTTCGATTATAATAATATATAAATTAATTATTATAATTTTATTTTTATTTTATTTTTAAATATTTTTAAAAATATTTCTTAATATTTAATAAAATTTAATATATTTAATTAAGATGATATAATTGAAAAGTTAATAAAAGATATTGTGTTGTGTGAAAAATTAAAGTGAAAACATTATGGAATGGAGCGAGTATTATTTAAAAATTTATATAAATTAATATAATTTATTTCATTTCAAATATGAATCGTATATAAATTTCAGATTTTAGAGAAAAAAAAATTAGTATTGAAATGAATAAATAAACATACCGATAAATTAAAAAAAAAAAAACTTTGAAAAAATTAATCAATGGAGCATAAAAAATATATATATTATTTTTAAATAAATTGGTAGCCTAAAAGAAAATGAAATATAAGCTTTTTGATTCCGTAAGCATAGTGTGGTGAAGCGTTCTCGTTAGTTGAAGGTCGGAAGCTGAGCTACAATCTCGCCGGGAAAACACGCCATTGCTCATAATACAACAGGCCACAAACACTGTGTTCAAGCTTAATTTCATGTTTCTTTTCTCTCGATGCACGACCCATCTCATTGTTGTTGGTTCTGCAAATGCTTATGGGATGACAATGACGTATTATATATAAATGCTTGAGTTCTCACAAACTTGTCTGCCTTATTGAAAGTGAGGAACAGGTAGTTGCTGTTGTTGAAGCTGAGAAGGTTGGATCATTTGGGAAGAATAATAAAAACAACCATAGCAGAAAAGGCATTTGCTACATTTATATAAAGGAAATAGTTATGCACTGCTCCGCAAAAATAGCCAAGTATAGGGTTTCATTGCTGAAAACCTCATTGTTTGTTGCACCAGAAGCTACAGCCTTCACGGCGGCGCTCATGCATCGAGCCAAACTTAGAGGTGCTGTTGTGTGTTTGCCAGTCAATATCAATAGAACTCAAAATATCAACTCTTTCTGAACGATGTTCATGTACTCTAGAAATCATCCACAAGTGCACAAACTGGCCAAATTAATACACTAAATCATCATCAGGACTCCAATCTACATTGTTTCTGAGAGTCAGTTAGTCTACTGATCAGTCCTATCTCTGTAGATCATCCACTTGTTGTTAAAGACATTCTCACAGGTTAATTGGTTAGTCCTACATGCTAGTTTAGGGTTAATAACACATCAATTTTCTATAACCTCGCCAGGAGAGGTATATATATTAGTCTTGAGCTAGGTTAATTGTATGAGTGGCAGGTCCAACATTTTGGTAAAATAAGATGTGTGATATTTAACCTACTGAATCTAATTTCATATACTAGTAAATATTCTTGATATTGACACCATTAAAATTATTTTTTAATGTTGAAATTTTCTTTAATGTTAGAAATTGAAAGGCGATACGTAAAATATTCTAAAAAAACTATCTTAGAAGAGACATAATAAAAAAGTAAGTATATTATATAGAATTGAAATTCTCACTCTCTTTTATATATTACACTTATACTCCCTAACGAATTAAATAGATGATATAATCTACGCTCATATATAAATTAATTCACATTCTGGCCAAGATGAATATTCAAAGAAATCAAGCTCTTTCAACAGAAAAACTATTCTATGCAATTCAAGCATCAGACTATGCAAGTAATTAAAGTTTGTTTGGGAATCAGTTCCATATCACTAATCTAACCACTTATATTTAGATCATTGAATTTTCACTTTTAGTTGATTAATTACTAGTTTTAGTTTAATTAGTTACACTATCGCTAGTTATATATTCACATTTATGATCTAAATAGATGAGAATGCCCGATAAATATTAGAGAAAAATGATATTAGAATACGATATATTTAATCGCTTTTTCTCGAACGATTTAAATGAACAACAGTTCAAATACCATTCACTAATAATTGTTAAGACATATTTGGAAATTCTTCGCTAATTCAGAATTGGATTTCCCTCTCTCTCCCCCAAATAACTATAGTCAACGTCCCAACTACTTTACCTTGCACCTGCTTCTAAAATCCTTCTCATCCTTTGTCATTGGACCACAGTATTTGCATATATCTTTTCATGTTATGGAACTTTTCAGTATTTTTTGACTATCTAAAGCTGCTATTCCTTCCATTATTATCTCGTTGGATCTTGAGTCCATTTGAAACTGAAGCTAGTCGCAAGTCTAGGCTTTCAATTTTTTGACTTCAATCTTTTTCTTTTCCTCGATTTCTTCAGATTAAACACAATAAGAGTAATAGCTCTTTGTTTTTTCAGTAACTACTTAATTAGGTTTATGTACTGGACAAAGAGCTACCACTGTGATTCTAGTCTTTAAATGGAAAATATGAACTTTATGGAGAGTTCTCAAGTATCAAACTATTAATACAGAACTGAAGATATAATGAAGGAAATAAGATGAAAGGAAAAGAAAAGAAAAGAAAAGAAAATTCATTCTCCTAGAATTAATGACCAAACACCCGATGAAGTAAAGTTGTGAAACCAAACATAGGAGAATAACTTTTGTAAACACATCAATATTAAAATAGAACGTCTTCTGGGAAACACCTGTGAAGTTTGGGACAAGTTTGCTCTCACCTGGGATAATGTCCTGAGGAAGTGGGTTGCTTCTAGTGTTTTGTAGTCCTTGTTTGTATCGCATTCATGTCATTTACAAGGAAATACTTGCTCCTTACTTCCTTATTCTGGCTGATGGCTTCCACTAGTGTGGGAATGAAAAAGCCTAGGAGTTACACTGAGATGGAAAGGTCTAGCGGATTGGTTCACGAGGTATGGGCTTGGAGTTAGAGAATTAGGAAAGAGGTTTTGAGTGCTGGAGTTCAACATCTGAAAGTGGTTCATTTGCCTTGGATCAATCTCGGCCGAAGCTGCTGCAACACGTGAAGGGAAGCAAGGCTGTGATGTTCCAGGTGGACAGACCAAAATCTGAGACCCAGATGATAGAGACAACGTAGACGGTAATGGCACAGCATTCAGGGTGTGTAGATCATCTGTCTGAGCTGCAAATCCACGACTTCCCAAATGAGATAAGGGGAAATTTGGAGGTTCTGATTGAAACAAGGAACCATATGGCGTTGCATTATTTGTCAAACCCGGTAAAAAAGAATGACTAGTTTTGGGGAAGAAACTGCTTGATAGAATTTGATGAGCGCTACTAGGCCCTTCATTGCTTTCCTTTCCATCTTCTTGATCATTTCTTTTTATCCAGTTTTCTTTCTCGTGAATAGAATCCCTTGCCACTTCTTTTGACTTGGCTTTCAAAAGCACATCACTGCTCCAAAAATTAGGTCTAGTTAGTTCGTCGGGATCTTTCCAATTAATGATGTTGTTCGTCTTGAACCCTTCTTTGTTAGATTGGGAAGCACCAACTTCATGAGAAGAAGTTGGAATTGCTTGTTGGTTCAGGCCAAAGTTCACTGGTGGCATCGGAAGTGGAGGAAGTTCATCAATTTCATGCTTAGCTGCATTAAGCAACCAGTCAACAACCTTGCTAGGCTGATTAAGTCCAAGTCTATCTTGGAGATCGTACAATTGAATAGCTGTGGGAACTGAAAGCCTTACTCTCCTGTCTCTTAACCCCCTTATGGTGCAAACCTTGCTGTGCCTATCTTTTCCTCCAAAAGCACGCGACACACGAACAATTCTTGGATCTTTCAATCTTAACCATGGTGTTGAGCTGGATGAAGCTTTGGTAATCTTGCCATCACTTGCATCTCCCTCTTTTTTTCTCGGAGAATCCACTTCTTTTGAAGTCGTAATCATCATATATTTTTCTCATCATTGGTGAATGGATAACTGAACAAGTAGTGTCATGGTAGAAAGTTTCTCGTTGCAGTATATCATGATTATATGCCTGCTTCAGATCCATGAAAAGAAGAAAATGAAAAGCAATAAATCAAATAAATATAACACTAGAAATCTATTCTATAACCCAATTTCCCCCACTTTAAGAGAAGGTAAATGAAGAAAATGGAGAAAAGGAGATCTTGATCAGAACGGACTATAGTTCAGAAGTAAAGATGTGGATTAAGCACGGCTGTGTTTAGTATTTTAAGGAGGAAACTGAACTTGAATTGACCCCTCATGAACCCTTCAGATATTTCTCAACCAATCAAGTTTCTAAGCGGAAGCATCAATCACAGCGACAACACAAGTTAACAATAGAATATATTAAGTTGATAATGAACTGCTAGATGCTGGTGTATTTTGCATTGATGAACAATATGGAAGAAATATTGTTTGTAAATAAGGAAAAACCTAGCTAATCAAAGTTTGATTATGAATACAAGATTTAGGATCTATTTGTCAATTGGACTTACAGTGTATAGAAAGATATGGATCCTGCACTTCTTTGGCTAGCTTGCTGGTACCCTTACTGAATTGGGTACTGTATTCAAGCAAGCTGAATACAAGTTTGAGAGCCAAGCAGATGGCTTGAATTGCAGAGAATAAACTTATTGGTAATGTTGAAGCATTTGAGAAAGGAAGGTGCCGGAATTCAACCGACCATGCTCCAGGGAGAAAGACATAAAGGAAAAGCAATGGCATCAGTTGTGCCACTTGGTAGGGCTAGCCATCTGTCAAATAAATGTGCTAGTCAATATCTTATCACTTCCTTTATCACGCATGTTGATAAATCATTGTCTCAATGAATATTTGTTAGGACTAATTTTCCCAAGTTAACATCAAAGCGTGGAGTGTGCAGTGCTGCTATATAGATAAATAAAACTTTTGCTTCAACACAAGCAAAGTAGCAAGCATTATAAAAATTCAATAGGGGACCATTCAGCAAATTTCGAGTAGCGGCGAATCATGCTTTATCGACAGCTACGAAAAAGCTTTTATGAATGATCAACAATCCTTGTCACATGGTCGACGATTGCATGCTCAATATGAGCACAAAACTGAGACAATATGCTGATGTTTATTTTTGCCTAGATATGAAATTATCAGTAAGAAGATTCAAATTATCACCTAATAATCGAGAAAATAATCAGAGATTGAAGACATACGATTAAGAAAACGGTAATATAATTAAGTCTGTCCTTAATTTCCTGAAAAAATAAATGTTGTGGCGTACTTTCGTCTTGATGTGTATGATAACTACTCAAAGACGGTACTAGTTCTTGCAGGTGAGGGACCAGCCTACACAACATCCACCAAGAAATAGGACCACCTAACTTTTGGTGCATAGAGATATGCACGGACCAAGCTGAAGAAGTGTTGAAACCTAATAGTCTGACACTGTTAATGGATATGGCGGAGGAGCTAAGCACATAAACGAAGAAGAAGGCCGTTTGTTGGACAGAATGTATATATACATGCAATTTTACTCCTGTCTTCTTTGTAAATACTTGTTTTTCACACTGTTCTCAGAGATTTTCTGGGTGCGAACACCATGGTAGCCGGTGGATCCCTGCAGTTTCATAATCCTACTTGTTGTCTGCGGTGACAATCTACACTGAAATCTTCATTAGAATCCACTTGCGATATTTTTCTTGTTTCTATTTGTTAAAATTCTGCAGAACAAGGAGTCTCTGGGGCTAATTGTTAGGGAAAGAAAATGATAAGGAAGTCTACGGTAAGAAATTAATTATGAAGGAAAATCAGAAGAAATCAAATTAGGGCAAGAATTTTGGTAGCTGTATATGCATATTCCTCAAATTTACATGGTCAAAAGACAAGGCAAATGGTGCCTTCTGCAATCTGTCATATATGCAGCCGATCTCGGGAGAATTTACTCAAATCTGTGAACAAGAAGGAAGATTGTAGGTTTGTTTCTGCATTTTTTGGGAGCAAAAACTGAAGGGTAATGGAAAACCCTAAAATGCCATGTGTTTTGCTCCTCTGAACGGTGAGAAAATAGCGTGATGGTGAAAGTCTGATAATTAAAGGGTACGTCATCAAGTAATTAAGATGCCTCTGCATCGATTCAGATCATTCAGATTTGCGTATAGGTAGAAGCACAGAAAAGTTATTAAAAATTAAAGTCGACATAACCCTAATTTTTTTTTCTTTAAACTTCAAAAAGCTTTTCAAAGTTATCATCTAATAAAAAAGGAAAATTAAATTACAAAGATGAAGAGCTAAAATTTTCCTGCTAATTTTATTCTTCTGGGAAACGAGAAGGCAAAAAAAATCCCTGGTCTTAACTTGAGAGCTCCTTCAACAACATCCCTAGTAAATCCTGAGAGAGACGGAGAAAGGGAAATTTGGTTGATCAGTGGAGGAAAGGGACGGATGAGGAAACTTTAAAGGGTGTTTGAGTAAACAAACAGTGGGGGCATCTCAAGGAGAACAGTAGAAAGGTTTCTAATGCAGAGTCTGAATTCTGATTGACTGACCCCCAAACCCTCCATTATTATTTCCAAAATTAATTACTTTGTCATTTTAATTAATAACTTTCTCTCCTTTTTATCCGTATAGCTGTTATTCATCCTCAATTTATGTTAAAAAAATTTTTTTATAAAATTAAATAAATTTATAATAAATAATTTATATGTTACTCTATATAAAAAAAATTAGAAGTGAACAATAATTTTAAAATAATTAAAATAAAAAATGGAGAGTATTATTTTTTAATTTAAATTCAAAAAGTTCATATCTTGTGCCAATTAAAAGATACATAAACTAAAAAAAATCCTAATTCAATCAATTTTGTTGATCTCCAAAAAGTATTTTTATGAAGAAATGATTACACAAGCATTACAGAACAAAATATTTGAAATTTGAAGTGGTACAATATCGAAAGCAGACTATAATATTGTGTTATAAAATGGATCACCCAAATGATTTTATAACGGTAAGCTGTTGCTTGCAACTTTTGGTGCTAGATAAAATCTAATTTGTATATAATAGGTAGTACGAAACTATTAAATAATTTGGATTAATCATTTTCGGTCAAATAGAAAGTGAGTCCAAAAGTTATTTGGGTCAGTTTGGACCAGATTGATATCAGAGTCATTTTAGGTCGTACAAATTGTGCAGAGTTAGTGGGCCTGCGAGAAAAGTGTTACCCATGAGAAACGAGGTGGAGCCGCCCAAATACTAGCGAATCACAATATTCAAGGGTTCGATTCTGGTTAGCAATTGTATCCGATTCAATTGCGACGAGAACATCGCAAATTTAGCAGAACCGAGTATAACAGTTAACTGTTTATTTACAGCTTCCGTTCCCACATCCTCAAATTATAGAAAATCTAAATTGTATAACTTGGGTTAACCATTTTATTTAGATTAACTAGCACGAAACTACTAAATAATTAATTGTGAAAAGTGAATTCAGAAATTATTTGAATCAGTCCGGCATTCAGATTTGAGATAGAGCAGATGATTATTAAAGTTAATCAATACAGTATTAGTATCTACTGTTAGGGTACTTTCAAGAGGACAACACCAAATAATCATATGCTGCTGAATTCTAAATTCTTCTCTGCGATTTCCATTATCAGTTTTCTCATTACTATTCCTCCATTCCAAACAGTGTCTTAGATTTTTCTTCAGAAATATTATATTTATATTATAGTTTATAATACAATGAAATATATAGGGCTTTCATCAACAATTCTTCCATTTTTGTTTAGATTTTTTTTTTTTTTTTTGATAAATTAAGGGAGAGTGAGGAGGAAAAGGACATACAAAAAAACACAAATTTTTTAATATTGAACTTTTGTTTGTCTATTAAATCCATGACAGAGTGATGTGCAGTTATCTTTCTCTGCCGTATCATTGCATTATTAACTGATCTTTGATCAATGTCTCTGCTTACACTGTACTGAATATATATGTTTCCCACCTTTTCTTGTTTCTAGGGTTTCCTTTTTCCTTTTTCATGGGCTAACAATCGACATAACTGCATGACAGAGGTAGCAGCAATCCCAATGCAAATAAAGAAAAGAGAGGAAACACAAGAGTGGGAAAAGAAAAAGCCATTTGAAAGAGAAAGAAAAATATACTACACACACATATGCACTACACGTTAAGGAGAGAGACAAATTAATAAGATTTTCACATGGCTATTGTTGCTCTATCCATCTCTTCTCTCAGCGCCTGTGCCATAAATTCTTAAGAGTTATTGTGGTGAACTGACTGCTATTTTTTAATTATCGGAGTGTTGATGTGACGGTGATAGTGAGCTGCTGCAAAATTGGGAATAGAGTGTGAATCCCTGCATGAATTAATTATTTTAAATTAAATAAAAAATAGGTCGAGAATTATTTAAATTAATTTTAAGAAATTATAAATTCAACTCAAATATTTAATAAGATATTTATTTTAAAATATAAATATGCATGCGAAATGAACATACATGATAAAAAAAGTGTTCAAATGTAATTTTTTAATTTATTGAGATATGATATTGTAAGAGTGTGAATCATGATTAAAATATGAAAATTTGAAACTATATATAATAATTAGTAATAAAATTATTAAATAACTTGAATTAATCATTTGAAATCAACTGAAAAATAAATTTAAAAATTATTTAAATCAATTTCGACTAAATATTACGATTGATATCAAAATCACTCTAAATATTACGATTGATATCAAAATCACTTTAAATAAAGAAATGTATGTGGAGATTATATAATTTCATAAATATTGTATAGTACTCATACACACATGATGCTCCAAGCATGTATATTTACATATAAATTTAAATTTAATATATTTTCATTATAAAAATTAAAAAAACATTATAATATATTTTCCTGAATTGCAGATTGAAACTGTTCCCCAACATAATTGATATATTTCCAATTACCGGGCAAGGCTATGCACCATTATTTGGTTAGCATGATATATTTTGTGTTGGGTGTATTTGAAATAATCTAAAGATTTTCATGAATTAATTAATAAATTATTTTTCTTATTACAAAATCATTTATTTATCCTCATCAATGTTTTTTTATTACATTAAAAAATAAAGATAAAATTATAAATATATCAATTATTTATTCAGAGAATAGCTTTTTATTTTTTTATAATGATAATCTATCTCAATTTAAACAGATTTAAATAATTTTTTAATCTATTTTTCACTCATCTAAAATAGTAGATCCTCCAAACGGTAAAAATCAAATCTTAAATATGCTAATGCAGCATTGGCTAAAAAGAATCAAATGGTAAAGCTGTCAACATATGAAGAAGCGTCGCAAAGTGTCGAGTGGCTAAGGAGGAAGAAATTCTATCCTTGAAAGAAAATCAAACTTGGAACTTAGTGGTTAGGCCTGAATAGATGTTGAAAATAAAAGAAGAAGTCGAAAAACAGCTAAGCTAAAGGCAGGATTTCTTGTAGTGATGGAATTCCCAAATAGTTAACCAACATACATAGCATAGTTACTGTTTCGAAAAAGGACGGCAGAGTCTGCATGTGAGTTGACTTTCATTCTTCCCGACTCAATTTTCCTACGTTTTTATCGTAATCTCCATCGTATTAAATCAAGTAATAATTGCTATATCAATATTTTTTTTTTACGTCTAGACCTCTCTAATATTAATTAATTTTATCCATTCAATTTAAATTAATTTAAATAATTTTTATATTTAATTTTTAAAATAATTTAGAAGTAATTATTTTAAATCAAATAAAAAAATAGATCAAATAATTATTTGAATCAATTTGAATTCACAAAGGAATGGATTCTGAGAGCTGGTTCTGCTAGGCTAAAGCCGAAGAATATTAAAGGAAGAGATTGAGAATGGAATTGTGAGCCGCTGTTGTGGTATGAGCCCATGTTTCAATGAAAATGGACTCGCTTTTTTTCATAAAAAAATATAAAGAGCTGCGTGGTCCATAGCTGTTATTAATTTAGGCCGTTCCTCATCTGAACCTGTAGTTCAAATTGTTTGGGAAGTTCAGCCCAAAACCAGATTCAATTTCCTGGTTCAAACCGGTTCTGATTCATTGATAGTTTTGATCCGGTTTAAACCGATTACGGTTCCTTTTTTACTATTATGAATATGATTCTGATTCAACCTTGTTTAATATGGTTCAATTTTTTAGTTTTTAATGTATTACAATATTAATATTTAATTACATTAAAAATCTTCACTTATAAATAACTAAAACTTATAATAAAAATATAAAATAATAAATAATTACAACACAAAAGTATAAATTTTATAAATAAAAATTGATAGTGACTTCATTTATTTCAATTTTAATGGAAAGAATCCAAATAAAATTTAAACACTAACTAAATTATGTGTAATTTTTTAAAAAATTAACATTATAACTAATGTTATTAAAAATTACTATCTGTTCCACAATAACGATCAAATAAAAAATTTTTTATTCCACATTATCTATGATTTTGAGAATTTTAAAATAATATTAATTATTATTTTTATATATACCTGTAATACCTGGCTAGACTCCGGTATCAGAATTCATACCGTCTGGTGGAATCTCGGATGTCGGAAGCCCCTAGTAGGGTAGAAACATGTTTTCATAAAATGTTTTAATGTTTTTCATGGTTTTAAGTAAAAAGGAAATGAGTTTTTGCATGAAAACAATCTTGGAGGAAAACTCAGGTTCGGCCGCCGAACATGCTTGCATTTCGGGTGTGCCTTAGGCCCCCGAAGGCACAAGTGAGGGAAGTCCAGGTTCGGCCGCCGAACATGGCATGCATGCAGAGGCACGTTCGGCCCCCGAACGTGGCTTGGCCAGCCACTATAAAAGGGTCCCTTAGCCGAAAACGGGCGAGCTTTTCTCCCCATTGTCGGCCAAGGTGAGTTCTCCGCCGTTCCTCACCAATCTTGAGTCTTTTCCTTCAGATCTTTCAAGATTTTTACAAGTTTTTGCTTTCTTTTGAAGATTTTCAAGTTTTGAGCAAGTTTTGCACTTGGAGACCCAAGGAGCTAAATCTCTCCCAACTCTAAGTTAGATCGCCTCTACTCTCGATCTTCAAGAGGTAAGAGTCGATCTCTAGCTTACATTATGTTTTAAACAAGTTTTATGCAAGTTCATGGGGTAGAAAATGCATGAGTAAGCTTATGTTGAGTTTATGGGTTTTTGATGAGTTTTTGAGCAATGTAGCTTGTAAATGTATGTTTGATGTGTTGTAGTTGGGGTTTAAGGTAGTTTGAGACCCCTAGGAGCTTGTATGCATGTTTTGGTTGAGCTAAATGCATGATGGTATGAGTTTGGAGGCATTTGTGCATGTTTGAACTAAGTTTCTGCCCTTTGGGAGAAACCAGGTTCGGCAGCCGAAAGGACTTTCGGCCGCCGAACCCTCTTGTGGAAGCAGCCTTTGGCTGCCAAAACTTGCCCCCGAAAGGAGACTTTCGTCTCTGTCTGGGAGTTTCGGCCGCCGAAAGTGCCGCCGAACATGCATGAGTTTCGCCTCTGTCTGGGAGTTTCGGCCGCCGAAGGTGCCGCCGAACCTGTCTGGATTTCGGCTCTGGAGGGACTTTCGGCCGCCGAAGGTGCCGTCGAACTTGCCCTGTCCAGCCTTCCTTTGCATGTTTTTGCATGAATGTTTTGAGGTATTTTAGAGGGTTTTTGGGGGATGTTTTCAGAGTCATGTTATAGTATGTTGGTCCCTCATTTGAGTCCACCTGTGTAGGTTCGGACCCGAGGACCTCAGCAGTGAGTCAGCTGCTTCAGTCAGTGTCAGAGCTAGCCAGAGGTGAGTAGAATAAACTCTTATCTTTTTATAAATGAAGGTTTTAGCATGAATCATGCATCACGGATGCCATGTGATATTTTAGGTTGTTTGCATTAGAAATCACGAATATGTTGCATTGCATAATATGTTGTTGATGTGGATGAATGTTGAATGATCTATTAGCCCTCATATGTTATGACATGATGATATGATATGGAAGTCCATGTGTGGCCTGCACTACGCCCCTGACACTATGTAAGAGAAAGACCGGACGTGGCCTGCACTACGCCCCCGGCACCATGGATTATGTATGTTATGTTATGTATAAGAGAAAGACCAGGTGTGGCCTGCACTACGCCCCTGGCATGATTGAAATATGTAGAGGGCTAGATGGTGACAAGTTCATCCTTGATATGATTAGTTGTGATGTGATGCATTTCATGATGGCATGTGTTTTAAATGCTTTCTTATTCTGCTCACTGGGCTCTAGTAGCTCACCCCTCTCCCAAATTCCCCAGGTTTGCAGGTACAGGGTAGACCAGGAGGTCAACAAGAGTATTGAAGTCATTTGTATGTAATAGATAGAATGTGGACATGACAAAATGTAAAGTTATGAATAGTTATGTAATGTAACGATATTGAGGATTAGAGGTTGTGCTTGACCTATGTGTAATGTATCCCTTTTAATGCATGATCCTAGATCTTTTATGACGTTTATGTAAACCAACTCAACACATGTTATATTTGCCCATTGGGGCATTAATGAGATCCCACAGAGGGATCGATGTTTATGATTATGTTTATGTTCAGTGCATGCACAGGTTGAGTTTGGTGTTTGAATGAAATGAAAGTTTTAATTTTTATGTATGTTGTTGATCATGTATGGGATTAAACAGGTTTACAGGTTGCATGTCAGGCTTGCTACGGGTCCCGGCGGCCTTAAGCCGACCTGAATCCTAGCGCCGGTAGCGGTCCGATTTTCAGGTCGTTACAATACCCTTATTAATTTTTAAGTAATTTAATATGAACATATAAAAAATATAATTTAAAATATATTTTAAATAAATTATCGAAAATAAAACTTGAAATCTCTTATATTTATTAAGATGCAATTGTAAATGCTATTACAATTTTTTTTAAATTATAAAACTATTAATTAGTTTTATTAATTTGGATAGTTTCTATTATAGCATTAATCAATTGTATTCGGATTACTTTGATATAAAAAAAAAAAATTAAGACAAAAACGGAGCCCGCGCTTACAGGACACTTAGGCCTTGAAAAAAGAGTGAAGCAAAGGCCTTCATTTCATGTGCGGGCAAAACCAAGCCAATATCAATCCCTCCACGCCCATCTTTATCATCCATCAACGAAACACCATTCACCCTGTCTATGGAGACAATCTCCACTTTCTCAGGTCTTCCCCATCCAAAATCTTCCTCGTAATACTTAAACTTAGGTGATCCAATTATTCCAATCTTTTGCACCTCTTCTACTTCATCCCTCAACTTGGCATGTCTCTCTTTTGCTCCTTCAAAAACTCCCTTCCCCAATCCTTTTATTGAATCGCTAAGCTTCTCTGCTACAACAGCCACCCCATTTGCCTCCATGAAAGTTCCTGCTTCTACAGCCCTGTCCAGGACATAAAGGCAATTGCCAAAGTAGTTTGCTGGAACTGAAAGATCTATGCGGCTCCTACAATCCACTGCAATCACAAAGTACACTCTTCTTTTACTATCTCCTCCTCTAGCCTTCACCAAGCAGACCGACAAATAAGAACTTGCCACCACTACTGTTGAAAGATGAAGCTGTTGTGTACACTTTAATCCAACGTGGTGCTGGTGGTAATTCAGTATATTGTCCCTGAGTTTGTGGATGCTTTCACGGCTTAACTGAAACGTAGCTCGAACTAGATTGGGTGCTACTCCTAGAGTACTGGGCACGTATTTAACACTTCGCTGATTGGACTCTGAATCTGATACAGGCGTGTCTCGCCACCCTTTCAAGTAGAATTGCTCAAGCCCATAAGCGTCTTCGATGGATGCCCTGTCAAAGGATGGGATTAGTTCTGGCAATAAAGGGATGATTTTTCCATTATCGCTTTGTTTGCATATATGAGCCCATGCTTTGAGGAACATGGAGGCGCTCTTTCCGTCAACAGCTGTGTGGTTCATAGCGATGCCGATGGAAAACCCTTTATTGGGAAATAGAGTAATTTGCAGAGCAATTATAGAGGCCATTGCATCTGAAACTAACAACTCGGGTATGTATTGCCGCAACTCAGCTGCTTCACGAATTTCATTGCTGACCAAGCCAGTAAAATCAGCAGAAGACTCCGCAATCGTGAGTAAAACTGTATCACTTGGAGCGTAGACGATGACGGGTTTAGAGGAATGAGGTGGCCATGTGAGTTTTCCGGCTAGAGGGAGGAAGTGGACAAGGGTTTGTGAGAGAGCATGTTTGAGCCCCGGAACGATTTGTGAGTAGAAAAATGTTGAAGGTGAGGCAGTGAGTTTGTAGAAGTAGATACGCTCAGCCGGAGGAAACCCAAAAAAAAATGCATCGTAAAATGTGAGAGGAAGAGATCCTGAGGGTGACTCGCCTGACTTCTTGGCCGGAGAAACCTGGCCTACCTCCAAAATCTTTACCCAGTTGTTGGGTGATGCCATGGACACGGTGAGACTGAGAGATGTACTATGTAGGGTGGGTGAATGTGTGGCTTTATATATTCATTTTATTTTTTTTTATTTTAAAAAAATATTTAAAATAATTATTTTTAATATGTTAATCTGATATACTTTCCATATATATATAAATATATATGGAAAGATAAATATCATATATTTATTGTACTTACCTATTACTAGAAAAATTAATATTTTTTCCCATAAAATAAATTTATTTTTTTTCTGTTCAAAATTACAAACTACTTCCCATGTTGAGATATAGTTACTTATTGGCTTTGTAACGTTCCACTTAATATTTATAGAAAATATAACTTTTATTAATATCTACACCCACATTATTATGATTTTTTTTAAAAAAAAATATTTTTCACGAATAAATTAATTTTCACACATTATTTTGTAATGGGAAATTCTCAACTAGTGTTGTCTTAGTTTATTAAACAGTGAACTAATTTTTAGTTTTTATATGTACTGGTAATTAAGAAATTACTTAACTAATTTGTAGCCTAATTAATAAAAAGTATTTTATCTAGTTATTTTTATACACATGAAATTACGTAAAAATTATCTTATTCATCTGTCAGTAGTTATTATTATTATTATTATTATTATTATTATTATTATTATTATTATTAATCTGTCAGTTATTATTATTATTATTATTATTATTATTATTATTATATTATTATTATTATTATATTATTATTATTATTATTATTAATCTGTCAGTTATTATTATTAATATTAATATTATTATTATTAATCTGTCAGTTATTATTATTAATATTAATATTATTATTATTAATCTGCCAGTTATTATAATAATAATAATAATAATAATAATAATAATAATAATAATAACTGACAGATTAATAATAATAATAATAATAATAATAATAACTGACAGATGAATAAGATTATATATATATACAAAAATTTTGATTTCCCACATGCATATGGATTATTATCGATGATTGCTTAAAGTCAATTGAAGAATTATCATTCCTTCTAAAATTAAAATTTAAAAGTAATTATTATTTTAATATTTTTTACATTTTACATAATAATTGTTAATATTATTATTTTCGTTATTTAAATTATTTTTATTATGAATAAATTAAATTAAAATAAATTGAAAAGAACATAAATATTTTATTAATTAATTTATTTTAAAAAATCTAAAATTAAAAGGTATCTATCTTTTTATTATTTATCAAATACAATGTATTATTTACTATTAGAAATATAAGATATTAAACATCAAAATTTAATTTGATTTTTTTTAGGCGTATAATTATTCAAAGTCTTAATATAAATTAAATTATATTTAATATAATTCATTAAAAATTTATATTAACAATTTTTTTTTAAAATAGGAGGAATAATATTGTCTGAAATGGGTCACTTCCCATTTAAATGTGTTACAGATGTTTTTAGTTCTCTTTAAGAATTGTTGATTTGAATTTGTAAGGCTTTGTTTTCTCATAAATATAATTCTATTTTATTCTAAATTTTAATGTAAATTAATATAGTCATTTAGCTAAAACAATTACATCATATGTTAGTCTTAAGATTTAATTTGAACCGTCTGATTTTATTTACAGTGCCTTTTCGTTCATATTATTAATAGGGGTCAGTAATATTCAGTTCAAATTGCAAAAATTGACTGAACTGAATTAATTTGAAAATTAAGTTTGATTTTTATTCATTTAGTTTGATTCAGTTTTTAATTTTAAAATTTTTAGTTATTTCAGTTCGGTTCAATTTTAATTTGAAAAAAATTAAAAAATCGAATCGAATTGATTAGTGATAATAGTATATTATTTTCAGTAATATAGAGATTATATCGTATTAAGGTTAGAATATTTTAATTAAATTTTAAAATATTAAAAATAAAATATAAAAAATAAAAAATTTATTAAAAATTCAAACCGAATTGAATCAGTCCGGTTCAATTCGATTCGATTTCTAATCAAAATTGATTCGATTTTTATAAATATTAAAATTTTAATTTTCAATTTATTCAATTGGATTCGATTTTAAATCGAACTGACCGACGTTTTGAATTTTAAGTTGTTAGGTAGACCTAATACTCTTGATTCAGTTTGTTACACTAAATTAAATCATTTTATTCTCTTTTATAATAGTTTGAATAAAAAAAAAAAGTTAATTCTGAAGATATAAGCAAAGGATAAGAAGGGAGGACCTTTAAAAAACGGAAATTCTTTTGCTTATATTAGTAAAAGTTGATATATATAGAATTTTATGATTATTCAAGTTTTCCATTCTATGTGAATATTGAGTGATATTATAATTTTCTTCCATAGCTGAGTTCAACAAATCTCATTGCGCTTTTCTCTCTGTTGGTTAGATCTCATATCATGGCATCGATCAATAATCAAGTAAGAGTTCTGGAGATCTGTCAAGTTACCTCGTTCTCCGACTCTCCTGATTCAGCCACCGAGTTATCTCTTCCTCTCACTTTCTTTGACACTTTTTGGTTCAAATTCCCCCCTACTGAGCGCATATTCTTCTATCAACTCACCGATGCAACCCCTGCATTTTTTCACTCGGTCATCCTTCCTAAACTCAAGCAGTCCCTCTCTCTTACTCTCCTCCACTTCCTCCCTCTCGCCGGAAAACTCACCTGGCCTCCACATGCTGCCAAACCCTTCATCCTCTACGCCCCAAATAACGCAATTCCAATCTCAATTGCAGAGTCTGACGCAGATTTTCACCATCTTTCAGATACTATTCATGAAGCAGATGAGTCTCACCCTTACATACCAGAGTTGCCTGTATCCGACTCCTGTGCAGATATCATATCACTTCAAATAACTTTGTTTCCAAACCAAGGGTTTTGCATTGGCATATCTTCCCACCATGCTATCCTTGATGGCAAAAGCGTAACCATGTTTATTAGAGCATGGGCTCACATTTGCAAACACAGCCAGAATGAGAAGAACCCAACTTTGTTACCGGAGCTAACTCCCATTTTTGATAGGACAATGATTCAGGACCCAGAAGGGCTTGACATGGTGTATTTGAACAACTGGTTAAGCATTTTTAAGTCCATAGGTTTTGATGGCAACCCCAGAACCCTGAAGCTCCTGCCGGCTTTTAATGGCTTACCAGCCAACCTAGTGCGAGGAACATTCGAATTGTCTCGTGAAGCTCTAAAGAAACTCAGGCAAAAGGTACTCTCTCAATTGGAAAGAGTAGATCCAGAGCAAACAAAGACAATCCATTTATCAACTTTTGTGCTTACTTTGGCATATGCAGTGGTTAGCATAGTTAAAGCTAAGGGATTAGAGAGAAATACAAAGGTGGTGTTTGCATTTACGGCAGACTGTAGAGCTCGTTTAGAGCCGCCACTGCCTGCAAATTATTTTGGAAATTGTGTTAGCGGCTATAATGATGCTACAGAAGCAGAAGTTCTCATGGAAGAAAATGGCATTGCCTTTGTCGTTCAGAGGCTTAGCAAGTTGATAAAAGGCTTAGAGAAAGGAGCTCTTGAGGGAGCAAAAAATAAACTTGAAAGTTTTATGGAAAAGAAGCCAGATTCACTAGAGGTGATTGGGGTCGCTGGTTCACCCCGATTCCAGGTTTATGAATCGGATTTTGGGTGGGGAAGGCCAAAGATGGTCGAGGTTACGTCCATTGATAGAACTGGATCCATTTCCATGGCGGAGAGCAAAGACGAAAGTGGCGGAGTCGAGATTGGCATAGTTTTGAAGCAACATGAAATGGAGAAATTTGATTCTCTATTTATTAATGGCCTTAAAGAATAAATATTTTAATTATAATTGAATTTTTTAACTAATTATAATTTGTATTATTTATTTTTAAATATGTTTCTCCAGTGTTAGAAAAAGAAAAAAAATAAAACTCTGTTTTTCATAATACTATTTGAAGGGAAAAGCTTGCATGTAAACCTATGAAATGAGAGTGAAAAATAAACTTTGATTGATCATGCGGTTGAGGACATAGAGCTTCTATTTTAAGATTTTATTAACTATTATTTAAAATAAATACTTTAGTTATACGAATTTAAAGGCGTGCTAAATGATCCGCTTGTATATTAAATCTAATACTGATAATTACATTAATATGTTTAATGTAGTGGTAAGTATATCTGATTAAATATTAATTTATTCAGTTTCATTTAATATAAAAACTTAATTAAGTAATTAATAAATTAAAATATATTGAAATTTAAAAGAAAATCGAGTGAAATAAAATCCACGGTTTGAATATTTTTTAACCATAACTTAAAATCCAATAATAATAATAATAATAATAATAATAATAATAATAATAATAATAATAATAATAATAATTCTCTATATATGTAATTGATAACTTTGGTTTTTGTTTTTATTTGATTACTATTATTATTAAAAAGTAAGGAAATAAAAATAGAGGTCAATAATACAATAAAATCATTTCAATATAAATTTGGAAATTTATATATTTTATAGAAATATTTTTTTAAATAAAATTACTAATGAAAACATAAATTTTAAATATATTATTAATTAAAATATATAAAATAAAACGTGTTCAAATATTATTTAATTATAGTAATTGAATTTAAAATAAAATTTAATTAAATTTGAAATGAATTCAATTATTGAAAATATTAACTGGTTTCATATTTTGATAAGAGTGTTGCCCGTTGCAAGGTGTGTTGAAAGAAAATCCACCAAAGAAAAAGCAACCCAGTACAATGATATGGTGCCAATATTAGCCTATGCATTAATACTTAATATTCAATTTATATAAATTGAAAATATAATAATTATAATAAAATTTGTAAAAAATAAATGAGATTTATATATTTAAAATTTAAATTTATTATTGATATTATATTTTCATAAAATAAGTTACATGATAATAATAAAATAAATACATAATGTGATCATTGACAAGAAAACTCGAATATCTTAATATCTAGTTAATTAACAAATTTCACTCCCTTAAATATAATAAATCGCTACATAAAACTATCATTATTAGGTACGGTCCAATATAATTCCATTACATCTGTAATCGTGAAATCACCGATTTATTAACTGGCAAAATTTATTATTAAGAAGTCGACCATATCACTATTGAATTATTAAAAAATATTATATTTATCTTTATTTTTTTATTATATAAAAAGGAAACAATCTATGATCATATCAATAAAGGTACGCGATTTTTTTATATTGCTTTTCTTGTAAATTTATCTAATTTCAGTACAATTCTATTTTAGTTACGTCATTAATTTAATTTTAATAATATTAATTATAAATAATTTTTTTTTAAAAAAATCTCAGATATACCATGCCATAAAAAGAAAATACCATACATGCCATGTTCATAAACTCTAAAAAGTATGGGATATACTTAGGACAAACTATGATTTAGGCTATAGAGTTTAATAATATATTATTTTTTTATATTTTTTAAAAACTTTTTATATACTTTGTAATTTAAAAAACAACAAATAGTTCAATCTCTATTATTATATATTTTTTAATAATTTACTATATATTAAAAATATATGGATCATATCATTAAAATATATAAAATTATAAAAATTAAATTGTAAATGTAATAAATAAACCATGCTGTATAGGAAAATAAAAATAATTCATTAGTTTAAAAAAAAAGCTAGATGTATAATTATAGATTTATATACTTATTAGACATCTTAGTTTCAATTATAATTTAATAAATATTAAAATTTTTAAAAAATTTACTTTTAAATACAAATTTAAAACTATAAATTTAATCATAAATTTAAAAAATTATTTTTAAAATTACTTTTAAATATAATTCTAAAACTATAAATTTGATAAATTATATTTAAAAATGATATTTTTTATAATTTATATATTTATTATGTCGTAAATAAAATTAAAATGTCTCATAAAATATAGGTGTATAAATATATATTTAATTTTAAAAAAATTATGAAATATATAATTAATTTAAAAAGAAAAGAATTAATATGTAAGCTTCATTAAAATATAAAATCTAGTCGTAGTTTACCCTCTACATTTTAAATAGATTCATGAGAATATTATTTTTTATAATACTAAAAAAAAAACCTTTAATTTTATGAACACTAACAATGGCTCGGCCTAGGTGGAACGAGAATGGGGTGGGAGTGGGACTATCCTAGAATAGGATAGCGTTATTCCAAGACGTGAACAATCCCCTAAGCAAATTTCACAAACTGAACCGGACCAGACCCAAAATGCTCGTTCCTCACCAACACTGGAAACAAAGGACACCTTGATAGTTCACAGGTAGCTTTCGGTTTCTTCTCTTTTTCGTGCGCTGACTGTTCTCCTCTTCTCTTCCCTCGCCTATCTCTCTACTCTTCAAGGCACTGTACTATCTCTTCCTCGCAAATCTCTTCTTTCCAGCTTTAACGTTTCATATCAGGTACTTTTAGCTTGTCCTCCTCGGCAGATCACGCCCCTCTTTGTCATTTTCTTTCTTTTTTAAATCATAGATAGTACACTTTTGCTGTTTCATATTCCATGTTGTTTTTGCGGGTTTCTCTTTCCTTCATTTACTATTTTTTAGCGGGTTTCTTCTAATATTCTTATGTTGATCAGGCATTGTCAAATGTAATGGGTAGTTGCTACTCGTTAAGAGTAAGAGTGGATTCGTAATATTTTCAATTTTAATGGGTTTTTGTTATTAGTTCCCACGTTGGTCAAGATGTTGATGGAGTTATGATATTTTTTTTTGTTATTTCCACTTACGAGAACTTTGAGTTTTCAAAGGGATTTTAGGGCTTAATTTTTAAAGTTTGACGGTGTTTCGATCCGTGCAATGTAGCCATGATCTCATTCCCATTATATAGTTAGGCAAATTTTGGGATATTTTTAGTTTTGTTACCCCATAAAGTCAGAAGCTGTGGGGTTTTAAGAGGTCTCTCAATTCTCTGGAAATTTAGGGTTTACCTGACTATGCCAATATAGTTATTGCTTTAAATGTGAGTCTGTTGCCTATAATGCTTATTTTATTGGTATTCACCAATTTGTCCCATTATTAGGTTAATATACGCTCCTCTGCGTGCCTAATAGTATTCTCGTAACTGTGGTTATGCTGGCAAGTCTTCTGGCAAGTCTTAACTACTTCCCAGGTGTCAGTCTCAGCCTGCTGTGGTTTTCCATTGTCATGGATTTCTGCACACATGAACATTGTATACACTTTTTTGCATTGCTTATGTGAATATATTGGAATAGAAAAGCTAATACAACCTTTGGCTTTTCCTGCAGCCTCTTACATATGATAGGCACATTAAATTTACTAGTAGTTTTTCACCTTCCTTATAATTCATGACTCAGCCTTGCTGGTGATTGGGTTGCTGTATAAGTTATCACATTCTGAAAGGCATCAGTTGCCTTTGTTGGCTTCTCATGTTGAGAAACATGTTTATGTTTTCCCTGTAATTGTCAGTACTCATGAATTTGTATATTGTATGAGTGTCCGTATATTGATTTAGCACAAAATGCGGTGATTCAAATTCTTAATTTTCATCCTTTTTTCTTTTTAATGGATTAGAAGCTGCTGGTTTATGCTTGTTATTTTTCCTTTTCTTTTGCTTTGGCAGAATGGCAGTGCCATCAGCAGGCAACCCAACTACCCCAAGTGCTCAACTGGTTGGAAATGCTTTTGTCGAGCAGTATTACCATATTCTTCATACCTCGCCAGAATTGGTTTATAGATTTTATCAGGATTCAAGTGTGCTCAGCCGGCCAGATGCCAATGGTGTGATGACATCAGTGGCAACCATGCAAGTAAGTTCCTTGCTGGACTTTTTCCCATTTTGTGCTGTTGATCCTATTATTTTGGTTGGATCCACATTATAATTTAGGTGAATGAAAAACTGTATTTAATGGGGAAAATCTGAGAAACACGCTTCTTGTAAATTGACTTATAGATGTTCAATCAACTTAAATATATGTTGCCCACTTTTCATGTTATTCTGTGGCTTTTTGAGGACTAGTAGATAATCAATGTGCAGCAAATAGTCTATGTGATTTGAACAATCTTAAAAAAGTTAGGTGGCCTCTCAATTGTTGTACCAAGGTGCTCCTGTTATTAACCTGATCTCTAGAAGAGTGGGTGGTTTAAGTTTCAGATACCAGAATCATTTGATGTAATAGCAGTTAGTACCTGCTTTTTCATGGCATCCTTGTGAGTATTAAGTCTTTTAGACCAGTATTCTGATTGATGTGCCTTTAAGCTGCAATGAAATGGTCTCTTTCTTTTTGGGATTTTTGTGCTCACGTTTTTTGTACGACACCAAGTTTTGCATCTGTCCAGAATTTAATGAAATCCGTCTTGGAGCTTTGTCTTCTGGACATGAACAAATTTCAATTTTGCTCTTCTAAATAAAATAGTGCGAACTGAGAAGTACAATCTTTCTTGCAATTCTTGACCTTTCCTCTTCTGGCCAAATATCTCTTTCTAATAAATCTGAAGCTGATAGATGGTCTTCTTACTACTGATTTGGTACCAAAATATTTAACTTCAATAGTTCCTGCAGTACATTGTGCATAGAAATAACAGAGTTATTTCTTTGTGGAACAGGGTATCAATGATAAGATACTTTCACTGAATTTCAAGGACTACAAGGCCGAAATAAAAACAGCAGATGCTCAAAAATCTTATAAAGAAGGGGTTACTGTGTTAGTAACTGGATGCCTGATGGGCAAGGACAACTTGAAAAGGAAATTTGCCCAGTCATTTTTTCTTGCACCTCAAGACAATGGGTATTTTGTTCTGAATGATGTTTTCAGGTATGTGGAGGACGATGAACCAACGGAGAATCACTCAGTTAATGGTATTGATAACACCCCAACAGTCCCATCAGTTCCAGATTCAGGTAAGATTTTATTTAACAGCTTATATTTGCTGCTTGTTCTGTTGCTCTCTCTCTCTCCCCCCTTTTCTCTCCTGACAAGCGTCTAAAATTGTCTGATTTCCATTTTCAGGGCCTTCTCCTGTTCCTGATCCTCCTGCACCAGACCCGGCAACATCAATTGTGGAACAAGATGAAAAAGTTGATGAGAACATTGATAATCCTGTGGAATCTGATAAACAGTTAATTAATGAAAAGGAGGTGGT
Source organism: Manihot esculenta (assembly GCF_001659605.2). Taxonomy (NCBI): domain Eukaryota; kingdom Viridiplantae; phylum Streptophyta; class Magnoliopsida; order Malpighiales; family Euphorbiaceae; genus Manihot; species Manihot esculenta. The sequence goes on along the minus strand of NC_035162.2, from coordinate 4,400,450 downwards.
TGTGGAATCTCAATCTCATTCTAATGGGAATGATAGTTCTATAGTTGTTGAAACTTCTTCTTCTGTCTCTCAAGAGGACACACCAAAGAAATCTTATGCATCAATTGTGAGTTTGTTGCTAAATAGTTTCAGTTAAGGATTTGCCATGAATAACATCTCAATTTTCAATAATTCCTCTGCAGGTTAAAGTGGCAAGAGGCAGTTCAGGTCCAACAAAAGTTTACATACCTGCTGTTGCTGCAAAGGTGAGTCCCAAGAAACCTGAGAGCCAGTCTGTATCTGTAGCACCTGCCACAGAGGGTGAAGCATCAGTACCTAGTAGCAATGGAACCCCTGAAAGTAGCAATCTTCAAGAGGAAGGTGAGTAGCTATACACATGCACATTCATGATGTGTTATAGACATTTGTTTGATGGGGTTGCCTTTCACAATTTTTTTTTTTTAAGTGCCTTCAACTGTACAAATTTTGTGCTTCAAGCACATGATAACTGAAAAATCATTCACAGAAAAGGCTGCAATGGAAAACATTGGTTTTTATCCATGTCCATGGTTTTCATTTAAAAAGTCTGAAGTAAAGTACTTAAAATTGCTTAATTCAATTATACATGACTACATCTAGAGACTTCTTTACATTCACAGCTGAAGGCCACTCCATTTATATCCGTAATTTGCCCTACGACATGATGCCTGCTCAGCTTGAGGCAGAGTTCAAGAAATTTGGACCGATCAAGCAAGGAGGTATCCAAGTCAGATATAATAAGGTTGGTCTGAAATGTTTTGCACAACATATTGACTTCTGGCCACTCAATTTTATTTTACCTGACAAGGATTTATAGGGCTCTTCGTTTAATATGTAATTTGTCTGTGCAGCAACAGGGATACTGTTTTGGCTTTGTCGAATTTCATTCTTTGAGCTCCATGAACAGTGCTATTCAGGTTTGTCCCTGTTAATCGAAGTCTGATTTTCCTCTATTTTGATTTGTCCCTTATATTCATCTTGTTGCTTGGTTATCAGTTTTCATTCATATTCCATCAAACTCTTGTGATCTTGTTGCAACTGGATGCTAAGCTACATTTTCTTCATTCTAACCTCCAGAAAAAGCTTAGTTGTTGTTGTTGTTGTCGTCATCTTCTTCTATGTTACGGCCATTTGGAGAACTTGACCTTTTGTCAGCTGCTAACAACCTAAAAGAGCTAATGGAATTTTCATTTGTATTACAAGGCAACTTTGTATTTATCTGCCTGAAAAGTGGGACAATGTCTATTCTATGATAAAATTTTACTATATTGATTGTTTATATGAAAGCCAACCCTGAATGATTGTTCTTCCTCTCGTTGTTGATTAGAATCTTCCTTAAATGTATTCTGGATAATGGATCAAATGCTGATGGTAGTCAGAGGTGAACCGTAGTGCCTACTCCCTATATGCTACCACGGCATATTTTAGCTTAATTTTACTATTTAATCAGATGAAATGTGAGGTTACAAATTTGACCATGAAACTACATATTATCAACAAGATGCTTAATCAACTGTTATAAATTGCCAGTGTTTCTTAAATTGATGGTGGTACTTAAATGTGTATGCTATGAATTTTTATTTGTTCTTCAATGTCAATGTGATTGTTTAGATTGATTTGGTTCTTTAATTTTATTAGATTTTATGTGCTTGTTAATGGATTTCAAATGAGCCGCAGGAGAAGTTGGAAATATTCATTCATGTTTTGTTTCAGGCTAATTGTGCATGATGGGTTTTGCTGTGATCAATATTAGAAGTTAATCAGTGTGTTTTCTTTATTTCAGGCATCACCCATGACTATTGGAGGCCGGCAAGCAGTTATTGAGATAAAGAGAACCTCTTCGCGAGGTAAGTGAGAAGTTTTATTCTATATATATCATAATCATTCTTCATTAATCTGAATATTCACTTAGAACTTGGTACAGTAATCAATAATCAGATGAGAAACGTTAAGTTAATTGATTAATGGTTCTGGCTGACATGTGAAACTTAAAATCTTATACAGCTGCAGATGCAGTTAGTAGTGGGAGAGGTAGGCTTCCTTCTGGGAGGGCTGGATTTCATAGCGACAGCTTCAGGAGCCGTGGAAATTTTGGTGGCAGCTGGGGTACTGGCAGGAATGAGTTTGGAACCCGGGGTGAATTTTCTGGTCGAGGCAGGAGTTCAAATGGGAGAGGTGAAGGTTACCAGCAAGGGAGAGGGAGAGGTGGCCGATCAAGTGGGGCGAAGCATAACACTAATTCTGCATGAAGTCTAACACCATTGATTTTTTGGGCAGCATATTTTTGGTATCCAACACTGGGATGGATTAAAGTCTCTGTTCTGTTTAGGCATTCTTTTGAGAATAACTTGTGGATTCTGAGTTGGAGTAATGTTGAGTTGAAAAGGCATTAGCCAGAGTTTTCAGGATCTCTTTTTATAGAATGAGGGTAGGATTTGTTTTGTTAGAGATTACGTTGATGACTTAGAGATTTGTTAGAAACTTTTGTTGTTACTCTAAAATGGGGAAGTTGCAAAGTTGTAATCATGGGTAGTTGTAACGATCCCAGCTTTTCAATGGACTGATCGATTTGCAAGATTGTCTTGAGAACTCAATCCTGAATGAGATTAGTTTTTGTGTACGACTTGATTTAGCTAATCAAGTAATCAACCATGATTGATAATGAGAACCAGTCAACCACCTCGTCCAATTATTTGTTGAAAGTACTGAACTTAGCTCATATAAAATTTCTGGTAAAAGATGATAAATAATCTATGATAAACATAGAAGTGGATTGAGAGAGAATAATGAAATTACCAAAATTATCAATAGATTCATTAATGATTATATTTTTTTTATTGAGACGTAATAATGCAATGATTTATTATTATATAAAAAAATATTTTTTTGATTGATTAAATAGATATTTTATTTATTCAAAATGGTTAAATAACTCTTTTGATGCATTTGAAAAATAATTAATTAAAATAAAACATCTTTTGAAAACTAAAAAAAAAAATCAAGTAAGAGTTGATATAATTGCTAAGTAATAATTGAATTCCAGATATTATAGTAGATATTGTGGTTCCTAATAGTTTTGGTGGCTGCTTCATCTCGTTTCACACGGTTTTCTCGTAATTTTATTAGCTCTATATAATTTTTTTATCTAACTCTAATACTAATTGAAACAGCGCGATTCAAATAGATCCAAATTATTTAATAGTATTAAACTAGAATTTGTATATTACCCATTTATTTAGTAATTTGTTGATGCAGAACTCCTCCCCACAAACAAACAGCCAAATATTACTGACCTAGCCTTGAACCAAAGGCTATTGCTCTTGAAATTTGTGAAATTTTTAAAATTCTTTAAAGAGTATGAGTAATTTTTTCTAAAACATATAAATTTATCAGTAGATTTATATATGTTTAAAAAACTTACTATCTTTATTTTAAAATTATTTAATTAAATCATTATTATATTTTATAAAATTAAACTCTTTAATCCATATATTAAAAGAAACTTTTACTATTTAATTTTTCATCTTCTCTATTATTTTTTAATTAAAAAAAATACTTTTTATTTTTAAGATTTCAAATTCATTTAATTTTTTAATTATTTATTTATTATTTAATCTAATTTTATATACTATTTTTATTATTAAATGATAATTTTTTATTTATCAAACTTAATTATTAATCTATTTATATAATTAGAATTATACAAAAATAAATTTTAATGAGTAAAAATATTTAAAAAAATAAATTTTAATAATAAATCATGTATTAAAATATTTTATTATTTTATTAGTATTATTTTTTATGGGCTTATCATAAATATTATTAAAAGTTAACTATGTAATAATAAATCATAAATGATTGATCATAATTTATATGAAAAGATATATTTATAAATATTGATAATGATATTATTAAAAATATATTTCAATCAATAAAAAAATATGTGTGAATGATTATAATTTAATTATAATAATTTATTTATCTTTTATAAAAATTTATTTTCTGAATACTTTTTATTTTATATTTTTCTATTTTATAATTTTTTATTTTAATTTTTTACGTATATTAAAAAAATAATTTATTTTATTAATTTTTCAATTATGTCCATTTTAACATTATTAAATTTTATTAAATACTAAAAAATATTTTAAATATTTATTTAAATAAATAATAAATAATAATAAATTAATTTAAAAATAAAATTATAATAATAAATTATATATTATTATAATAAAAAGGTAAATAATAATTTAAAATAATAATAAAAAAATCTATAAAACAATAATAAAAAATAATATATTTTATTTATTTAAATTAAATCCTTAGAGTAGATTTTACATCTGTCATTAATACATTTACTAAAATATTTTATATAAAAAATATTTTAATCAATAATTTTCATTTCAAAAAATTTATTTTTCTTAAAATATATTAAATTTTAATTTTAAAATAAAATTATAAATTAAAATATATATTCTATATTAAATTAATGTTATTTATGTACATCACTTAAAATTATAATCTTGTTTATGACTCGAAATAAATAAAGGTATACTCAATAGTTCGATCCAACGGCCTAATGATAAAAAGGAAGCATCTTCTGACACGATACTTCTGACGACATCATTACTTTTCGGGCCACGTCCCATCCGCAAGTTGGATAGGCTTTTTTTTTTGGCCTTTTGCTTAGCTGTTGTCTGCAATTAAATCTCTGACACGTGTACTTCTTTAACAACTTGTGTACACGTGGCATCAACCCAGATCAGATCACTGGACACAGAATTTTGAAAATGCAAAAGACTGCAACTTGGACCTTCGTGGGCTCCACCACCGGATTTGCTCTTGATTTTTTGCGTGTGCTATCCAGATTCCTTTTTCAGTTTTTATTTGATGCATCCGTAGCCGTCAGATGTGTGTTTTTTTTTCCTCCTCCTGTCCTGTGATTGAATGCTTTAACGTAATATTCAGCTTGGAATTTTATTTGGAAAAATAAGGATTTTGTGAATCTTAGGGTTGGCGATATGGCATCATTTGACCTTACAAATTATAATTATTTACTAAAAGAGCCAGATTTATTTCATCATTTTGGTGATATAGTTGACCATTATTATTATTATTAATAAAGGAGTAATTATTCTCATCCACTCAATCAAATCATGTATATTAAAAGAATTCATTTTTAATTAATAAATATAAATACAATTTTATATAAAAATAATTATAATAATATCAATGATTCCTTAAATCAACCCTACTAAATATACGAATTTATAAATAAATATTTAATTTAATAATTTTTGCATGATCCGTAGTATTCCAATTTCATGTAAAATTAACAAATAAATTGAAGAATTATTGTTAGTTGAATTTTTGGAGTATAATCCAACGAAAAGTGATCCTAGTTTCGAGGCAGCGACTATATGAAACAGGATACAGGTGGTGATCTAAAACTAGGTATTACGTTTGGCAAGAACGACACGTGTGTTGTACATTTAAGAAAAACAGTCCAATCCCATGACACGGTCTTTGCCCAAGGACTTGTTTGGCGTCTATTTCGGTTTCTGCCTCCTTCACTCTTCCACGTGCCCCCCTCTCCCTCCCTTCATGTCCTCTACGTGTCCTTCCTCTCTTCTGAGCCTCTTTTCGTCTTTTCATCTCCTCTCCTAACTCCACCCCAACTCCAACTCTACCTCTGTTTTCTTTTTCTTTTTCTTTGTTTTTTTTTTACACTCTCCGCTCTTTCTCTCATCCTTCTTTGTTCTCTCTCATATTTTCTGTATTTGTTCGTTTCAATTTTTTAGCTTTTGGAAATTTTGTAGTGTATGTAACGAGATGAGTTTCCAGTGGAGAAAATGGAAGTTTCGAGCTTCTTTCTAGTCTTTTTTTGGGAGTTTGAATTTCTTGAATCTGAATTCATCTCTTCCTTTGTGTAATATTCTGTGCTACATGTTTGCTTTTTAATCAAATTTACACATCTGGGTATAACTGAACTGTATCCAACTTCTTTTACTTTAATTTCCCTTTGTAATCCAATGGCGCAAGCCGATGAGGGTCACCAACAACGGCAGCATGAGCGCATGTCTGTGAGCAACAATTTCTCTGAGGATCTGTTGCAAAAATTCATGTCTACGAATCGTTTCAACCACAAAATATGTGAAGAAACAGAAGAAGAAGAAGAAGACGAAGACGTTGAGCTCAGCCTTGGACTGTCGTTGAATGGTAGATTTGGTGTCGACCCAAGAGCTAAGAAGCTCACTAGAGCATCTTCAATTCCAGATTTCATTAATCCAGAAAGAGATAATGGCAATTCTTTTATGGCACCTTTGGTGAGTAACAATCTTGTAAGGACTTGTTCTCTGCCTACAGAGACAGATGAGGAATGGAGGAAGAGAAAGGAGATTCAGATGCTTAGGAGAATGGAAGCGAAAAGGAAACGATCAGAGAAACAAAGGAATTTGAAGGCACAGAAGGATAGAATTAGGGGTTTTGGAGAAGAGAGCTGCGAGGAGGATAAGAGAGAAAATGGCACTATTAGCAAGAATCATCATCATCGGCAGGAGCTGTTTGTCAAGAATTGCAGTGGGTTGTTTGGAGCTGGTGCAGAAGGGCTTTTACCACGAGCACAAATCACAGCACCATCGCAAGGATCGACTGGATCACAGGGAACTGGGTCATCCGGGTTAGAAACCGAGAACCAGCATGTTCAAGGTAACACATTTGACGCTTTATATATATATATATATACACCTTGACTGCTCGTGGATCACAGGGACTGGGATGATTCTTTCAGACTTTACTTCCGTTTTTATTCTAATCAAATTATTCTTGGAAAATAGCCATGGTTATTTCTTTTGGCATGGAAAAACCTAAACTTTCTTTATTAGCTTTCACATTGCACAACTGAGATAAGAGGTTCATCTGTGCTACTCATGACATGTCAATTTTAAAATGAAGAACTTAATTTTTCTGAACTGCAGGAGTGAAATGCTATGCGTAGCTAATGGTTAAATTGAGTGTGTATCAGCGTATGCTGGTTTAATCAATAATCCTTGAATATAAATGGAAATGTTGCTTTAAATGTTTATTTCTATAATGGTTGCCTAGAGGCCACAACTTGATTGTCCTATGTATCTGATTAGGTCATGAAACTCATGCTTGCTGCACTTGAAGGTGTTGTATTCTTAATACCTTCCATCTCTTACCTTTCTGTGAAGAAAATTTTTAATGGGGTTCGATTGAAAGTAGGAGACTATTTGGCAGCAATAGATTTTGATCAAGATGAATTGCTACTTAGCTGCCTTATTTTTAATTGAAATAGTTTGCTGATCTCTTATTTCTTTATTCATTTGTTTCACTGTAGGAATGCACAAATGCAGCGAGGCAAGAAGCCCTGTGAGTGTTCAGTCTTTGTCAGAGTGCGAGCAGAAATTGGCGGCCAGCCCTGAATCAACAATGAATGAAAAATCTAGTAGTCCTGCAGGTGTTGCAAGAGAAAATAGCAGACCAAGTGAAGCTACTGTAAAGAAAGCAGCCAAGGGGAACGTGAGAAATGTAATGGAAGACATGCCATGTGTGTCTACAAAGGGAGAAGGCCCGAATGGAAAAAGAATAGAAGGTTTTCTGTACAGGTACAGGAAAGGTGAGGAGGTGAGAATAGTATGTGTTTGCCATGGAAGCTTTCTCTCCCCAGCTGAGTTTGTGAAGCATGCCGGTGGTGGTGAAGTAGCATATCCCCTTAAGCACATTGTGGTTAACCCCTTTCCTCTTTTGTAATCGTTTCATGTTAAAGCTTTTCAACGATGGTGAGGAAAAATATCAACTAAGTTTAAGTTTCAAGTTTTGTTCTCGGATATTGAATATATGTAATGCCTCTTGCTGCAAGGGCAAACTCGCTCTATCTGCGCGACTTTGAGAACTCAGGCTTCATCATTAATCTGGAATCAGAGTTCAACCGGTGATTTGTAGTGTTAGACCGAGTTAAATATCCTTTTTCTCTTTTCAAAAGAAAAATCTTAAAAGAGTTAAGTTTGATCAATTGAAATCAGAAAATCCTGCAATCAGGTTTAGATCGGCAGTGGACACTCGAATGTCCAATGGCCACAAGTGAAACGAGGATTGCAGGTTATATTCCGTAAAATGAGACCAGCAGAAAGGAGGATTCCCGAGAATGACCACAAGCAAAAGTAACGATGAACATCAAAATATCAGAATGCCGGAGGATGTAACCGGGCTCCGAATTCGATGTTCCAACCCAAGAAACAGTTGGTCTCCAAGAATAAGGGTATCAGAGAGATGAAAGCAAGCAGCCCGCACGCTTACAAAAAAGTTAATTTATTCAGCTTGACGAAAAAGTTTCCAAAGAAACCCCTCTGTTCTACGGCTTTATTAAACAAATGACACTGTGATGCACAGTATACAGCATGGCATTAGTTAACATCTGCATTCTTCAGCAGATTCATCACTCACCCCCTCCTCAGGGAAACATCATCCAAAAATTGGAGGCAAAACTATATTACAATTTACAAGTGGGAATAAATACAGTTGGACTCTACCTAGGGCAGCCCCAATGAGAAACGAGAGCGCATAAATTACAATGGGGGCTTTCACCTTCTATAAAATTACTACGTTAATCAAATACAAACCTTATCATGGAACTAGCATGAGGGCGGTTGAAGTTGCTTCAACCGTCGTACAACTTGCTTCATTGTAGGCCTGGTAGAGAGCGAGTCAACAGTGCAAACAACTGCTAGATGTAAGACTTCAACCAAATCATCATGGGGACCTGCATCCCATAACCCTGCAGTAAAGAACTCTTTTGCCCGGCCCTGTTTTAGGAGCATGCATGCCCAAGCAACAATGTTGAAACCATTCCCAAATGATGAAAATGATGGGTCCAAAGCCTTCTTATCAGAGAGTAACTCTAGAAGCACAACCCCATAACTGTAAACATCAGCCTTATCTGAAACACGGCAAGTCATTGCATATTCTGGGGCAACATAACCAAAAGTTCCAGCCACACCCGTAGTAGCATGGGTCTCAGAAGTTCCCAAAAGTCTAGCCAAACCAAAGTCAGATAAATAGGCATTGAAATCATCATCTAGAAGAATATTGCTGGGCTTGACATCGCGATGAAGTACACGTGGTACACACTGATCATGCAGGTAGGCAAGAGCACGAGCTATGTCCAAAGCAATCTTGTGAAGTATCCTCCAATCCGCAGCCCTGGTGGACCTTTCCTGGATAAACTTTTCCAAATTACCACCAGGTAAATAATTATATATGAGGAACATTTCTGTTTCACTGGCATGATAACCAATCAGGGTGACCAGATTTGGATGGTGGAGTCTTCCAAGGGTTTTAATTTCAGCATGAAACTGCTGAATACCCTGGAATCGTCCAACAGCTAGACGTTTGATTGCCACGAGTACTCCTGGAGATATCTCCGCCTTGTAAGTAGCCCCAAAACCTCCATTGCCGATGCAGTTGCTTGCATTGAAGTTTCCAGTGGCCCTCACAACATTCTCAAATGTTAAGGGAACACCAATGTCTGTAAAGATTGTTACTTCCTTTCTGGTGGATCCCATAATTTTGGACTTTGGGCTCCATTTTCTGGTGTAAAAGAATAAGACAATCAAAGCTAGGAGAACTGAAACAATAGCTGATGCAGATGCTATCGAAGCTATCTCAATTGAATTGAAACCATTGTTCCCACTCTTTTGGCTCTGACTTGGTGGTGAAACAGTGTAGCCTTGTGCCACAGTAGCACTTCCTGGATCTGGAGTCGGCACTGTTAGGGAGAAAACATGGCAGGGGCGTAGATAAGGGTTTCCAAGAACACTACTGCATTTTATCAGATTGTTACTCAATGGCAGAGACCCAGATAAGTTGTTGAAGGACACATTAAATGATGAGAGCATAGTCACATTTGCCAAACCTGAAGGAATCTGCCCAGAAAGTTTATTGTCATTGAGCAGAAGAGCAGTAAGGTTTCTCAAGTTCACAAGACTGTTTGGAATCTCTCCAGAGAGCATGTTTGAAGAAAGATCCAGAACCTCCAAAGACCGCAACTCACCCAAGCTAGAAGGGATAGAACCATTCATTTTATTACCAGCCAATGAAAGATACTTCAGGCCCTTTATTTGGCTGAGACTGGTAGGTATCAGACCTTGCAAAAGGTTCCAACTCAAGTTAAGAGAAACAAGAGACACCATTTTACCAACACCAGGGGGAATGAAACCAGTAATCTGATTGTTAGACGCATCCAGAAGTGTGAGAGATCTGCACATTGTACCAACATCAGCTGGAATCTGTCCAGACATTCTATTGTTGCTAACATTCAGGATTAATTTGTCCAATTCATTGCACTTCTCAAACAAAATCCCTGGGAATGGCCCTGTCAGCTTGTTTCCTCCAGCTAAAAATGCATAAGTAGTTTTCTTTTCTAATCTGAGAGGTGCAATTGGCATAGATTGAAGGGTACCAGTAAAATTGTTGCCCCCAAAGTTATGAACTATTGATATTTCACCATCTCCCTCAAGTGACTTTACAGGACTGCCAGACTTGGCCTTATTTGCGAAAAAAGACAGATAAGCAGATGATGGGTCATAGATGCTGGAGGAATATCCATAAGTGGAAGGACCTGATTCGCAACTGCCACTGTAGAAAACTGGGATTGTACCCGACAGAGAATTTCCACTAACATCGAACACCGCCATACAAGGAACTTGAAGCTCCTTAACAAGCTCTCCCTTAAGCCGGTTATAACTCAAGTCCAGATACCACAACTTACTGCAGTGACTGAACTCATGGGGAATTTCACTAGTGAAAAAGTTAAAGGCCAAATTTATCATCTCCAGTTTCTCACAGGCACCCCAGTTACTTGGCAAGTTGCCCTCGAGAGTTGCACCTGGTGCCCACAACATCTTCAGGTTTGGAAGAGTCACAATTTCCCCAGGAATTCCCCCCTGAAAAAAATTAAAATCTTCATTTGCAGAACCTGATTGATCCAACAAATAGCCTCCTCTCGAACTGTTAACATTATGATATGGATCAAAAAAATTTGAAAGCACAAGCACAGACAACCCCGCGCATTTTCCAAGCTCGCGAGGTATTGACCCACTAAGACTATTTCTTGACACATCCAACACCTCAAGCTTTCTGAGCATACCAAATTCAGATGGAATCACTTCTTCAAACAAATTAGAATACAGCAACAATGTCCTCAAATTACCACAATTCCCTAGACTACCAGGAATCCCACCAACAAAGAAATTCCCGGACAAATCCAAGTGCTCAAGGGTCTCGCAATTGTCTCCAAATTCTGTAGGCACTGCCCCACCGAGTTGATTCAAGGACAAATACACGCCCCTAAACCCACCAATAAACGCAGGGAGTGTGCCATTAATGCCGTTACCAGCTAAATTTAGGATTTCTAAATTTGTACAATAAGAAAGTGAACTCGGTATTTCTCCTCCTATGTTGTTGAATCCTAAATTTAAAACCCGCAAGTTTCTTAACCCGGCAAAGGAAATTGGCAATGACCCAGTTACCATATTACCCTCCAGATCAAGAACCTCTAACTTCTGCATGCGCCATATTTCAAGAGGTATCTCCCCACGAAACCCATTGAAGGGCAATGATAAAACCCTAAGTTCAGTTAACTTAGCGATCGCAGGTATCAATTTACCCCAAATAAAACCGTTACCAACCTGACAGTCTCGCCTAATTCCAAACCCATAAAGTGGATTCTGAACAGAACCAGAGCAAAAGAAAGGACTTCCATTTTCACTGTTCTTACCTCTGTTGTTGTTGCGGTGTCCCGTGATGTTGAGTGACACGACATAAGAGTCGTTGTCGCAGGACACACCAGGCCAAAAGCAGTGGTTTGGGCTGGTCAGATTCCAGCTAGAGAGCAGTCCTGACGGGTCAGACACCGAGTTCTTGAACTCTAACAGCACCGATTTGTCCGAATCACACAGAACTACTCCATTTAGCGACAAATTGATGACCAAAAAGACATAAAAGAGTTTCAATTTGTTAAAAGAGTACCATTTGAATACTGAAGAAGAAAAACAAATGGAACCCATTTTAGAACCCCCAACAGGGTCTCCAAAACCCTCAAAGACAAAACCCTAAAACCCTTCTCTCCCACTAGTTCAGAGTAAAAAGAGGGGTTTTCTCCCGAAAACCTAACCCTAATTTTGGGTCCGTTTAGAGAAAGAAAGCAAGAAACGAAGATAGAGAGGAAGAAGAAAGAGAAAGTACTCATTCAACAGTGTGCTGTTTTGATAAAACGCGTTTTCCATCCTTTTTCTTTTTTAATTTCCTTCTTCAGTCCTCTTTCTCTTTCTCTTTTCCACCTTTTCCTTTTTTATTTAAAAAATAATAATAATTGTCAAAAATATATAATATTTTTAAAAATCCAAAAAAATAATATTATTCATATGGTAAAAAATTTTAATTGCTGTTGAAATAAAAAAAATTAGTCTCTAAATAATTTTTTGACTAATAATCTGTAAATAATTAGTATTAAAAATTTTGGAGATCGTCGTTTTGGGGGGAGAGATGTGGGGCCCAGGGGACATACTGGGTTGGAAGCGGGGTCCACCGCCAGTCAATAAATGCATCATCCCCGTCAATTTAGAAGGGCTTCATGCCTAATGGTGGTTGTAATCGGGATAACAAAATTAAATAATAATAATAATTTTTCAAAAAAAAGATTCCTTAAAGTCGAAAACGTGGCTGTGGAAGAAGGAGTCCACGTGGGGTGTCGTTCCAGAAGGTTAATGGGGCCTTTTGCCTACCTGCACTCTCTAATCTTCTTTAATTAGTGGATCTAACTGCTAATAATAGTTTTTTAAGGGATTAAAAGTAATTTTTAAAAAATTTTTAATTAGCGGTTGGTACCCAAAAACATGTCCCAATTCCACATGGAGTCCACCTGGTAAAAGGTCACACCAGTGACCACCAATTTTAATCACCATAAATGCAAATCTGGATTTTTACAGGCGTGAAATTGTAATTTGGAGGGAGGCCCACATGCACTGTTCTCTCCCTGTGCATTACTTAACCTTGGGGCCTACAAGTATATTTATTGGGGATTGGGGTCACATTAAAAAAAAATAAAAATATATATACTTTATTGTAAAAGCAGAAATATCATATGTTACCAGCTAATTGCATTGGGGTCTTTATTACATAGATACACCCACATTTCTTATTGCAGACAATTTTTCTGCGAAATTACGATAAGGGCACCCAAGAATGATGTTAGAATGATGGATGAATGACGTTACCAAGTTCTTGTAATTGAATATATTAATTAATTGTATGCTGATTAGGAGACTGATTTAAGTTTTTTATTTTTAACTCAACAGAAAACAAAATACTTATTTGGATCAATTTATCATAGATTAATAAATTTTTAAAATATAAATAAATAAATCCTTTAATGATCCGTCTATGAAAATTCGGATCCACTTAAAATTTTCTCTAAACAGAGGTATTTAATTTTATCCATTTTAATATTTATAGTTATAATATTCTTTTAAATATATTAACTTTACAAGAATAAAAATGTTAAATGCATTCACTTTTTCACTTTCACGTGATTGTTGAATATTATTTTTACTATTAATTGAAAAATACTTATTATAATATTATTATACAATCACTTAAAATTTTGACTGCAGCTAACAATTCTTTGGCAGGATTTGAATAAGAATCTTCCCAATTATTTAATGTGAAGAAAATTAATGCTATTGATCTGTTCATCTTGGTGCTGCATGACTGCATTTTGCTAATCTTCTAAGTTATTGAAATCTCAAATTTAATATGTTATGTTCATGATATTTCCTCTCAGACCTTGACCCTAACAACCCTGGTTGATTATACCATTCTTATAATATTAATTATTATTATGATTATTCTAAATATATTACTTCGACATTTTTTATTATATATGTTAGAAACAATGGCCACTGTTGTATATATTGTCTGTTTTTTTTTTTGTTTTTTTCCCCTTCAGAACATTAATAGGGATTCTGCAACTCACTGGAGATAGACATCAGGTTTTGAATTTTACAATTAGAAAAGAATCATTGACATATTTAGTTTCAACAAAATGATGAATCATGTACATGATCAATTGATAATCGTCCAGAAACAATGCTCTTTCAACAACCAAATGAACAACAAGAAAAACAAGAAAACCAGCTGCTCCCACGAGGGTTTGGATCTGGTGGTGTTCCAGGATTTGGCTGCTTCATTGAAGACTGCTTCTCCTTTACCACTTTCACAGAATCACTTCCCGCTGCATTTGCTTCAAATCTGAAATGAAACAAAAATCAATTACCCTCAGGTTACCCAAACGTTCAGAACAGGCAAAAATTGGCACAGAAAGAAACTTATGTAACTTACAGTGGGAATTTAAAAGACTGCGTGCTGCTGGATGATTGCCTGAGGTCTTCAGCAGGAGAGGCCTTTTCCTGACTGATACTTTTCTCAGTTCCCACTGGAACTGCCTTTGTGTTATTGGGTGGCAATTCAGGTTTCACTACTGCTTTTGCGGGTTCGACTGGTTTTTCTTCTGTCACTTTTGAGTCCTCACTAATATCCTGAATCTTCTTTTCGAGGACCTTTTCTACGATGATTGGGAGCGGGGCAGGAGGGGGACTGTTGGTTTCGTCGAACTTATGAAGTTCCCCAGATTTGTATTGCATGAATCCACTGTCTCTTGAGAAGCTGCTATTTCCCATGTGAAGACTAAACAGTGATTCAGTTGAAGCAACACTCCATTCCATTGGCGTACGAGCAAAAACGGATGCCGGAATCCTATTAGGATCATAGTCTTCAGATTGCTTCGAGATTTGATTTTGAGGGTAAATTGCAGCTGAAGGTTCGTGTATACTCGTACTAGCATTGTGACCTGAAACTTGTCCTTTGGGATCAAGATTTGCTTGTTTTGATTTTTGAATGGTATCAGAAGGATCTTCCTTTTCAACATAGCTAGAATCCATCGAAGATTCTGAGGATGATGAAGGAGAATTCACCAAAAATTTGTGTTCAGGAATAATAACAGCTCCATCATTGGCTTCCTCTGAATTTGTTAAATGCTTCTTTGTTACAAACCCATGTTCACTATCCATGATACCAATAATCTTACCTAATCTTACCTTTATCTTATCAGTTACCACGCTCGGAGAAATTCAGTCTGCAATGGAGAATGAAGATAAACACTAAACACAAAAGAAACAAGCATAGATAAACAAACGTAAGCATCAAAAGTTAAAGTTACTTTCAATTTGATAACCCAAAATCTTCAATTCCCAAAAGCAGGAAATGCACAAAGGTTGGTGAGAAGCTAATTGAACATAGAGCTGAATCCACAGAATATGTACATATTAAAAATCAGCGTGCAGTAAGACGGGGACCATGACAAGACAACATGTAAACAAGAAAAGAGTATTTAGGGCAGGGAAGTTAAGAAAACAACTATGATTTACATGTAAGAAGAGGAAGGACAAGAGACATTTTCGCTTTCTTCTCAGCAACTAAGCAACTGATATTGGTTCGACTTACCAAAAAAAGTAACTGAAGTTGGTTCCAATTTTAACCTAGTAATTAACTGCCTATGCGGGAAAAAGACAAGTTTGTCAAACTGTTACTTGTTAGAAGAATGGACTCGACGGCGTAACCGCAATTCATTTTAAATCTTAATCCTCCCGAATGTTCTAGTTACAAATATAATCCCAAGTTGGAGTATGTTTAAGTTGGTTTTAGGTCCACATTATAGAAGATTTTTTTGTTGATATAGTCAATATACATATATTTGTTTTTGGTTAAAATAATTTTTTATGCCGCTATATAAAATTCATCTATTCGATTAAATAGAATTCGCATCGACAAATAGTCAAGTAACAAATAGTCAAGTAACAAAGCATTTCTTTATAAAATTTTAAAGTTGTTATGTATTTAAAATTTAAATTTGAAATCTCTTCATTATTTGTTTATTAATTAAAATATTTTTAATAAAAAAATTATGCATAATTTTTATCAGTTGTTTTTATTGTTTGAAAATATGAAAGTGGCATCTTATTTAAATTTGTAATATTTTTAATTTTATTTATAATTAAGAATTTTATAAAAATTTAATTTAATTGATTTATTTTTAGTTAATTAATAAGAAGATTTAATTTTTCTAACTTAAAAATAATTAAAATCATACATAATTTTATAAAAATTTATTTGAATTTTTTTTTAATTTTAAAATAGCAGAATATGAATCACCACATCCATTTATATTTTTAGTCTGATATTGCAAAATAGCTGACAAGTAATTAGAGAATATCAAATTTCAATATATGAATACATCTTAGACAAATTTTTTCTTGTAATTAACTAAAAACAACTACAGAGAACTTCTACAACTATAAGATCAAGAACCCATCTGACTATTGAGATATATAAACCAATATACTACGCAATATTTCATTCTGGGAAGAGACCAGATTCTGAGCTTACTTCTTGAACCTGCAGCAACAATAACACATGAACCAAAGATTATTTCCACCTGCAACTATAACTCTATAAGCACCAAGAACCAACCGAGATCAAAACTGCTACCCCAGTAAGCTGTTTAGTTATATACCTTGGGCTGATTCGTGCTCGGGGGCAAGAGGGCAGCTGCACCGCCACCACCCTTTCTGTTTCTTGCAAGAAGGCCTTTTGTAATTGGTGACACCATAAGGTCAGTTGGGCTTCTATACCTGAAAGCAGTAGCCAAAGCAGAAAAAAGTTTAAGCAATTAATTGTTGAAGGAACTCCTAAAAAAAAAAATAGAGAGAAGGAACTCTGTTCAAGTACCTTTCAGAGTACTTGAATGCCATAGGAACTTTGAGGCGATCTGGGGTGCTACTTTTACACAAATCACTGCTAGAGTTTAAAGATTGTGGATCAATATTTTGATTCTGAGGTGGTTTATTAGAGCAATCGAACAAGGTGGCCTCAGATTGCATTGGGTCCCTTTCAGGCGTTTGTTGCAGGTTTTCCATTGTAGCTAATGGAACAGGAAACCCAGAAAAGAAAGCGTCAGAGAAGCAGAATTTATGACCCAAATATTGTCAAGAAAGTACAAAACGCAGATGAGATGAGTAGAGAGAATGGAAACATGAACAATTTGAAGAGGGGTTTAATGGAAATAGCCTTTGGAGTTTGAAGTAGAGGGCGGGTTTCCAACGGTCCAATTTAGGAGTCAATTCAACATAGAATAAACGAAGAAATTTAAAATAAGTGTTGGGCCAACTGAATGGGTCTCAACGGTCAAATTCTATTCGCCCAAAAAGACAAGTTAGCTTGCCAACCATAGACTTGTGGGTCTAAAGAAATGTTAGCTAATTCATGATATTATCAACTCAAAAAAGAAATTATAACAATATTATTCAACCCAAATTTCCCTTGACAGCTATTGATGTGATGATTATTAATAGTGATAATTTAATTGTGCATGAAATAACAAATTATATATGGTGTTTATCTACTATTATCTCTCATAAAATTCAAACCTTTCTAAAAAAATTAAATTTGTTATTGATGATGTTCTTCTGTGGATTAAATATAAAATAAATTAAAAATCCGACTTATTTTTTCTATATTTATAAGCAGTTTATAATCTTCTAATAATTAACGGGTAGGTTTAGTTAGCACATATGAGATTTATCTAAATGGGACCCATGATTTTGAAATTTATAATTTATTTTTATTTATAAAAATAAAAATAGATAAATAAACCATAGAGATTTTGTTGTGATATGATATAATTTGACATCCAATAAGGTTAACAATTATTGATTACTTTTGACATTATAGAAACAATCCCAATTACCCAAGTAAACATCAAAAAATAATATGATTAGATGCTTTTGGACACATTTTATAATTCACTTTCTTATAAAAAAAATTATTTTTTAACCTCGCAGTATTAAAAAAATAATTAAATATTCATGAGATTTTTTTTGAAGTCAAAATATTCATGAGATTTTAAAAATTAATTAATTAATTTATGTTATTAGATTTTTAATATAATATCATAACTTTTTAGTGGGAGAAAATTTTCCTTCAAAAATTATCAATACCCAAAGTAATTAAGCGACAATTTAGATTTTTCTCTAATTTTTAATTACCACAAATAATGGAGGATTAACCATTAAATTTTTTTTAAATATTAATATATTGGATTTTTTTTTGAATTTTGAGCCTTTTCTATCTTAAATCTAATAAATTTTATTTTTAAAAAAATATTAATATATTATTAATCGTGTGTGCTGAGGATTCTTTACACATAAAATATGTAATTAAATATGATATTTTATAATTAAAAGTAGTTAATTTTGATTTGATTTTTTGGTAGTATATTAATTTGATATGTGATTTAAAATGATATATAATCAGATTTATAAAAATGAAACTATTTAAATTTCAATTATACATGAAATCATTTGAACTAAAAAAATAAAAGTAAGGCACATCGTATCCAAGGCGAGCACATGTCAATTAGTGCACGTGTGCCTACTCATTTGGTTATTATTATTTTTGTTTTCAAATGTAAAGGATTTACAGGTAGAATTTGAAAATTTTTAAATTTATTTAAATATATATATATTTTTTTAATCAAGAAAGATTTTATTTATCTTGTAGAATAATAATCCAAGGGACAATCAGGAATGTCAATCCAAATCTTGAATCTACCATGATGAATAGACTCTCTAGCTAATAAATGGGCGGCTCTATTTTCTTAACGCCGTACCCAACAAACATGAATGTTACCCTGAGACCGCATAACATCTTTGCAATCAGAAACAACTAATCCAAACTCTGAAAAGTCATCCAGAGGAGAGCGAATAGCCAAGGCTAAGGATTGATTATCCGTAAAAATACAACCCGCCTGAAGAAAACAATCTCTAGTATAAGATAAACATTGACGCAAGGCCAAAACTTCAGCAATAACAGGTTGCCCACCCCCCTCATAGAAACCCGAAATTGCAATGGAAAAGAAGCCTTCCAAGTCCTCAAATACTGCTGCAAAACCGAACAAATCAGCACTAGTAAAGACTGCACAATCAATGAATGCAATCCAATCAACTTCAAGAGTGGTAGCCTCAACCAATGGGAGCACACGAGGAACAGATGGGTGGGATAACGTCCTTGGTCGAGACACAAGTGAAGCCACATAATCATTAAAATAGGAACTAGCAGCATGATGAACCTCACTGGGTGACAAAACTTTATTGACCCACAATCTTTAATTCCTGGCATGCCATAACTTCCATGCATGTATAGCCATACGTACAGTCCTTTCTCTGCCAAAAGTATTATAAATATAAATAAAGAAATCCATGAATATAGAAAAATCAACAGCAGTAGAAAAACCAGCAAGTCTCCATAACTCAACAGCCATTGGACAATGCAAAAAAACATGTGAAATAGATTCATCATGATCACAAAAAAGACATGCAGCAGGTACATGTATCCCACTCCTCAAAAGAATATCCCGAGTAGGAAGCACTCCACGACAAGTACGCCAAAGAAAATCCCGAACTTTGGGAGGAACATCAAGAGACCAAAGACGATTCCACCCATCATTATAACCCAGCACACCAGTCCTACCCGACAATTCTAAGGCACAAAAATAGGCAGATTTAACTGAGTACACACCCTTCTTATACAAGTGCCAAATTAATTTATCCGATTTTGGGAATAGAGGCAATGGAATAGTAAGAATAGCTCTCATGTCAGCAACACTAAAAATATTCATTAGCTTCTCTACATCCCAACGCAGCTCACCTTCAACAAACAAATCACATACTCTCATAGCTTCAGGAACAAACATCGCCTCATCTAAAGGTATAAAACCAATATCCCGAGGAATTCAAGGGCAATTAACAACAAAAACATGCTTACCATCACCAATTCGCCACCTTATCCCACGTTGCAACATTTGTTGAGAAGACAAAATACTCTTCCAAACGAAACTATAGTTAGAACCTAAATATATGAGTGTTTAATTATCATTATTATTATTATTATTTAAGGTTTAGTTACTTTATAAAAAATAAAATATTTTAAATATTTAAAACATTTGAAAGATTTAGTGAATAAAAAATATAAATCATTTTAAAAAAATAAACATTAAATTGTGTTTTTTTTTCCTGATATATTTAAATATATAATTAAGTGGATGAGAAAAAAGATCAATTTAAAAGTTTTTTTTTTTCATAAGATTATATGTCATAGGCATCAGCTAGCAGAGGTACGAAAGACAGAAATGTTGCAGTTCAAAAAAAACAAAAAAAAGAAAGACAGAAAGGTTGACCATATGGAAAGAAATGATTGGAAAGTAGATGGTGGCACGTGTGTGGTGAGCAAAGGCCTGTTGTAAGCTACGTATCCAAGGTTGCCTTGTTGCAGTTGCTTGTTGTTGCAGTTGCTGATCCTTAATTACAGTATCCACACATACGCTATCATTGTTTCTAAATCGCTTGTCAGTTGTCACTTAAATATTACTTTAGGTTTTTAAATTTTAAGTGGAGAAAACGTTTTTGTGCCCATTAATTTCCAATTTGATGGAAAGAATTAAATAAAAAGAATTTTATAATGCAATCATATTAGTTTAAATTAATTTAATAGAGAAAATTCAGATCTTCACCGCCCCTAATTTCGGCCACAGTCCTCAATGTAGTAGAGAAAAAAAAAAAAAGGTGCAGGGCTTTTGAGCATAACATTGTGAGCAGACCACCTTTTTGATGGGAAGGGCAGTACTGCAAGTCCAAAACAGCCATCATCACGCGTAGCCATTGTCACCTTCTTGCCCATATATAGACTTCGAGTACTGAGGACTCCTGGCGGGCACGGGAAGCCAATCTGCTCTATAAAACACTCTTTTACAAATGTTTTGAATAAATTAATGATCATCTTGCACTACGTAGTCTTCTCTTATTAGGACCATATATGTCCATGGCTGAGAGGCAGATCTTAGTTATTCTCATGGTCTATGTGTTGCTGCTTCTAGTGGTGTTTGCTAGTGCCAGCAGTCACGCAGAAGAAGAAGAAGCTGACAAGATATCTTCACTTCCTGGCCAACCTCTCCTTTCAGCAGTTCTCTGGTTATGTTACTGTTGAAAAAGTAGCTGGCAGAGCTCTCTTTTACTGGCTCACTGAGACTGCTCATGACCCCTTGTCTAAACCCTTGGTCGTTTGGCTCAATGGAGGTTAGACCCTTCCTTTCTCTCTCCTTAAGGTTTATATGCATGTTTGATTTTTGAAGTGGTAGAAGTTAAATTGTTGTATTGCTTATTAGTTGGATGTTTTAATGGTACCATGAAATTGTTTCTACTTTGTTGGAGTTGGAGGTACAGAGCAGTCAATGTTTTGTTTTTATGTTGAAGAGGTTCAGGCATATTAATGCAGTGCTTTGTTTTTTGTTTCCTCGTTTATGTCCATAACCAGACAGTAACTTCTTCGTTTGCCGACATCACAATCAATGAACTTGTCTGTATCTTTTGAAGCTAAAAGAAGTTATTTACTCTAGCCACATCTCACTTTCATTTACTTTCAAAGTGAATATTAATGGGATTGTTTCATTTGAAAATTCTTATAATTTTTCCCAATCACTGTAATTAAACCTTGCTTTTATACAAGTTTTTACAATTAATTATAGAACTCCTTTATTTTTTTTTCCATAATTTAAAATACCAGTAAAATTTCCCTATTTTTAAATTAAAAAAAATACAAAATGAATTTAGTGTAAAGAACATACATTTTATTTTTTATATTTAGAAAAGTTATTGGTCGATTTAAAATTAAAACCGGATTCAGTCAAAGGCCAAGCAACTTTTGTATCTGTCCTTGCATTTTTTTCAGAGTCTAAGAGAATCATGCAGATTAAGACAAGGGAGTCAATATTTGGAAGTACGATCTTTGCTATTTTCTAGCAAGACAAATCCTTATGGGACCCAGAGTTTTAAATATGAGAAATATTTTTACATCTTGAATTTGTGATAATCTCAGGTCCTGGTTGCTCTTCTGTGGCTTATGGGGCATCAGAGGAAATAGGCCCATTTAGAATCAACAAGACTGCCTCAGGTTTATATCTTAACAAATTCTCCTCGACTACAGTGGCCAATCTCTTGTTCCTGGAAACTCCTGCCGGTGTTGGCTTCTCCTACACCAACTGGTCCTCTGATTTGGAAGATACTGGTGATATTCAGACTGGTATGATCTGTTTCGGAAACTTCACAAGTCATTTGATTGTTTTTGCATTTGTGTTGCAACGTAGCTTTTGCAGTCTAATTGTTCTTTTTGGCCAATAATGCAGCTAAGGACTCGCTAGAATTCTTGGTTCGATGGATGAATCGGTTCCCACGATACAAACGTCGCCAAATGTATATTACTGGAGAGAGTTATGCAGGCCATTATGTTCCTCAGCTGGCTAGAGAAATTATGATGTACAACAAAAAGTCTAAGCAGCCAATAAATCTCAAAGGAATTATGGTAAATTTACATTTCGAATAGCCCTTTTCATTTCCCTGGCCTAGCTGCGCTGCTGAAATGAAATGTTTTACGCAGGTGGGAAATGCACTAACAGACTATTACTACGACAACCTTGGAACGGTGACTTACTGGTGGAGTCATGCAATGATATCTGATAAAACATATCAGCAACTCGTTAACTCATGCGATTTTCGCCGGCAAAAGGAATCAGATGAATGTGAATCTCTATATAGTTATGCTATGAATCAAGAATTTGGCAACATTGACCAGTACAACATCTATGCACCCCCTTGTAACAACTCTGATGGTAGCACATCCACTCGACAAACCATTCGATTGCCTCATCGACCCCATAAGGTATATAAATACATAGTTCCAGTTGATAATAAAAGTAAAAAAATTTGTTTGCTGGTTTGTTTTCAATCAGATTTTAAGGCAGTTATCTGGGTATGATCCTTGTACCAAGAAATATACTGAGATTTATTACAATAGGCCTGATGTTCAGAAAGCACTCCATGCAAACTTAACCAAAATTCCTTACAAGTGGACTGCCTGCAGGTTAAGTACCTTGACACTAGCCCTCTGCATCTACAATAGAACACCAAATTCTTGCGCGATAAAATCTGTAGATCTAAATAAGTATTTCTGTTGATACAGTGAAGTTCTGAATCGAAACTGGAATGATACTGAAGTTTCCATTCTCCCAATTTACAGACAAATGATTGCTGGTGGCCTGAGGGTTTGGGTATTCAGGTTCAATTTTTTTTTTTTTCATTCTTGCTGTAAAATTAAACCGTTGCATTGTTAATTACTCATAATGTTTGAAGGGTACTAATTTATCTCCAGTGGTGATATAGACTCGGTTGTGCCAGTTACTGCCACAAGATTCTCCCTTGCACAACTTAAATTACAAACACAAATTCCATGGTATCCATGGTATGTTAAGAAGCAGGTCAGTAAACTAAACCTCTCATTTCTTTCCTTTTTTTTTGTGGTATGTATTTGGGGAGGTAGAAGAATTGAATATGGTTGATTACCAATCCATGGTCGAAGATGAATAGAGAATATTGTAACTAAAAGCTGATAATGGGGATTTGGTTCTGTGAAGGTGGGAGGGTGGACAGAGGTATATGCAGGGCTAACATTTGCAACAGTGAGAGGAGCTGGTCATGAAGTGCCTCTTTTCAAGCCCAGAGCTGCTCTTAAGCTATTCAAATCATTCTTGAAAGGAGAGCCTCTTCCAAGGTCCCAAAAATTTAACAAGTTAATTCTATATTGTTATTGTTGTAGGCAGAAAGAGGGAAAGAGAGAAGCTTAATTGTGTATTAGAGAAAGCAAAATGTATGATTGGGGAAGGTTTTGCTTGTAATTTTGCATTAGTTTAATTATTGATTTCAATGATTTGGTGGGAATAATTGAAAGGCAAAATTATTTAGGATAATTCAATTTAATATTTTAGACAATTAAATTTTTATATTTTTATTTGAGTGTCAAATAAATTTTTATTTGATATAATATTTTTTTAAATATTAAAAATTTAATATTTTAAATAATATAAAAATTAAAAAATAGTAAATAGTAAATAATTTTAAAATTAAAAAATAAATTTTATTATTAAAAATTAATAAAATACTAAATTAAAATTTATTTTATCTTTAATCAAAAGTGCAATCGTTTAATTGAATAAAAAAAATTAAATTGTACTTAATAGATTTTAGCAAAAATATATGAATTTAATTAGATTTATTTTTATGTTAAATATATTAATTAATAAAATATATTTTAATAAAATTTAATATGTTTTTAATTATTTTAATTAAAATATAATTTTTATATTTTTTATAATTTTATATGTAATTAATAAATTTTTAATAATTTATACTTTATTTCTTTTATAATTTTTAATATTTTTTATTTTTTTAAAATTATTATTTATTTTCTGTTATTTATATTGCTATAGTATATAATATTAATTTATTATTATAATTTTATTTTATTTTATTTTATTCAAAAGAAGAATTTGATTAGAATATATGTGAAAAGTAAGGACAGAAGAGGAAGAATAATTAGTTTTGTTATAGCGGAAATAATTTAGTTAAAAAATTTAAAATTTTTAGAAAGCGTAAAATTTTTTTTATTTAATTAATATTTTTTTTATTTTTTTAAAAAAATAATTTTTAAAATAAAGGATAAACAACTTATTTACTTTATATAATTTAGTTAAATTATTTATTGAAAGGTAAGTAGCACATTTGAACTCTTAAAATCATAAAACCAGCTGAAAAAAGAAAAAAAAAAAAAAAAAAAAAAAAGAAACCTTCGACCTTCGACGAACGTCCATAAAGGAAACTGTCTTAGGTTCTTCTTTGTACTCACCGTACAGGTGGATACCTTTTATCTGAAACCCTTCACTTTCTTTCGTTTGCTGCTGCTTTGCAATTCCCCTTCGCAGATCTTGCAAATTTTTTTCAGGTGTGCTTCAATTTATTTTAAAAATAATTTTTATGTTTCTGTCTTCATCTTCTTTTTGTCTTTGTTTATAGCATTTCTTTGCATCCTTCTTCTGGTGTGTGCACGTTTTCCTTGTTACTGTTGCGATCTTCAGCTTTCGAGTCTTTCTTCTTTCATTTGGAGATTGCTTATAACAGTTATTTGAAGTTCTGTTTATACTAATAATTCATTATTGCAACTGGAAGTTGTAATCATATTGATTTTATGCTTTTGTAGTTGTGTTTCTTTTCTTTATTTGATCAGTTGTTCATGATTTGCCGTTTTCACCGGTAATCATTTGGCATCCGATACTTGAACTTTCTATCTAGAAACCCTGATTTTTGGGAATTGAAAGGATATTACTTGGGAGTTTAGAAACTCTTCTATCACCGTAATCTAAGACGAGCAAGTGTGCGCCTGAATTCAATTTGCTTGTTGAAAACCTAAAAAGTGATCACTTGGGTTGGTGTTTGAGGATTCTATAGCTATGGAGGATTCTGTAGCTATAGGGGATTGTGGCTCTGTGATTCCAGAGTTGGAAACAGAAAAATCCTTGACTGCTGCGGCGAAACACATTGCAAGGGCTTCCGGATCAAAAAAGAACGTTACTGATGATGCCAAGAAAATTTTGGCAGACCTGGACACTCAATTGTTTAACACAAGCACGGTCAATGAAATCAAGGTTGATACACCCGGTGAGATTGAAGGACAACTAAATTTTATTCAGGAGAAGATTATGAGTTGGGAGACAGATCAGTCTATGATGCGGGATTCCGGTCTTGATGAAGCTACTCAGTTTCTAAATGCCACTGAAGAAGCCAGAAAGTTGGCTGAAAGGTTGGAGACTTTGTCTTTGAATAAAGATGATGGAAAAAAGGAGCTATTGACGAGGGCACGTGATATCCTTCAAATAGCAATGGGAAGGCTTGAGGAAGAGTTCAAGCACCACCTTGATCAGAACAGACGAGCATTTGAGCCAGAGCGCATGTCTTTCTGTTTAAGTGAAGAGTGTGGTACAGAACCGGGTTCTGTGATCTCTCTTGGAGATGGATCAGTTGAGCCATTAATTAGTAGAGATAGCATTAGCAGAACTTCAGAGGAATTCATCATTGATTTGGTTAATCCAGAAGTAATTTCTCACCTCAGAAAGATTGCAAATTTGATGTTCATTTCCGGTTATGGTGATGAATGTTCCCAGGCATATATCAGTGTTAGAAGAGATGCATTGGATGAATGTTTCTTTATCCTCAAAAAGAAGGAAGTTAGCTTTGAGGATGTGGTGAAGTTGGAGTGGGGTAGTCTGAATTCCCAGATCACGAAATGGGTTCAGGCTATGAAGATCTTTGTGTCAGTCTATCTTCCAAGCGAGAAAAGGCTCACTCAACTGATTTTTGGAGAGCATGATTTTTTTGTTAGAACTAACGGTGGTGAGATTCTATGGAGATTAAGAGACTCTGTAATGGAAGCATATCTTGATTTTGAGAACGCCATTGAGACAGGTGTGCCGCCACATCCTTGTGCCGGAGGAGGAATTCATGATCTCACTAGGTATGTTATGAATTATATCAACACTCTGAATGACTATCATGAGACCCTCAATTTTCTACTTAAGGGTCTTGACGGAGAGGATCCCATTTCATTGTCCCCTGTCCCAAGTGGAATTACATATGATGCTTCCCCTATGGCTCTCCACTGCCGATCTGTTGCTTCAATTCTAGAATGCAACCTCGATGACACGGCCAAGTTATACAGGGATCCTTCCTTGCAGCATATCTTCTTGATGAACAACATACATTACATGGCTCAAGAGCTTGACAATTTGAAACTTATGCATTTATTTGCTGATGACTGGATACGAAAGCTCAACTGGAAAGTCCAACAGCGTCTGATGAGCTACGAGAGAACTACTTGGGTTTCAGTGTTGTCTTTGTTGATGGTTGTGGGACCTTCTTATTCTGTCTCAAAAAACCTTATCAAGGAGAAGCTTCGGAGGTTTCATCTTGCTTTTGAGGAGGTTTACAGGACTCAAACAGCATGGCTCATCCCTGATGCTGCGCTTCGAGAAGATTTGCATATTTCAATAACAACTAAGGTGATTCAGGCCTACCGAACATTTGTGGGAAGATATTCCAATTTTATAACCCCCAAGAACGTTAAGTACAGTTTTGACGACTTAGAAAATTTTTTACTGGATCTCTTCCAGGGGTCTAAAAAATCACTGCCCTACAGGAGATTTTTTTTTGTGATTTAATGGTCAAGACTCAAACCTCAACTTATTCTTCTATCTTCAGTTCAATGTCCTGGTAGAATTCAAGGACAGTCCTGGTAGAATTCAAGGACAGTACTTGTGATCACATCCAAGTGGTGGCCCATGGCCGTTGCCAAGTTCATTAACTGGGCGGCAAGTTGACCCACATAGCCTTAAATGTTGTAGGACTACTTGGAGATAACATGTTGGACGGAGTCTAGCCTGGTTGTGTTGAAGGGGCTGAAAAGAAAAGCCCTTGTTCTCAACTATGGATATTGTTGTTAAATTTTAATTTGCAACATAAGACTCCTAAAATTTTATATGTATAATAATAGTATTTTATTAAGATTTTTATATATAAATTTATTAATATATATTATTTTTTAAATTAAAATTTAATAATAAAAATAAATTATTTATTAAAAAATAATTTTCATGAAAAAATTTTTCATATAAAATATTCTTTAAATATAAATTATTTTCTACGAATAAAATAAACTGACTTTGTATTGTTGTTGTCGTAGACAGGGAAAGAGGAAAGCCTAATTGTGTATTAGAGAAAGCAAAATGCAGGGCTGTTGCTTATATATGCAAAATTATAAGCTCTTTTTAAAAAAAAAATCTTTTTTATAATTTGGTATTCTGAAAACAAAGACTGGTCAGATTGTCTTGGTCGGAATTCTTTTGTTTTATGTTTGTTGTTTAGTCCTAATATCATATCTATCTTTGAAAAAGCTATCATAAAAAAAATCTTATCTTATAGATTCACTATTAGTTAAGACTTTTTGTTAGGTGGTAGCAATTTTTAATGATTCAAAGCAATAATAACCAATATCCAACAGATCATACAACGATGTTTTCTAAATACTCGTCATAGAAAATATCCTCTTACCATATTATATATATCAGGATTAATGTTTAGGTCTCTGAAAACGAAATCAAGTCTAATTCATTTTATTAAATTAAAAAATTGTTTAAAAATAAAAATAATTGTTTTAAATTTATTTATATAATTATGAAATGCCAATTCTACCATGCTTAAATTAAATATTAGTACAGATTTTGTATATTAAAATAAAATAATTAATTATGCATAAATTTTGGTAAATAATATAAAATCATGTTGATTATATTTTATAATAATGATAAATACTGGGTGACTGAAATTTGAAAAATGAAAACACCTCTTCTTTGTCACTAAAAAGAAGGACAAAAATGCCAATTGGTTGCTATTTTCAACACAAAACAGTAGATATTAGGTTACATAATATCAAAATCTTTACAATTCATAAGTGATTACTGCACGCTGGATTTCACCAAAACAAGGTCAGACCCATGAAACCTTCTTTAAATGATCGGTCTAATATTTCTAGTTCTAACCTAGGCATAATTGTCCACAAGGTATCAAAATTTTTATCCACGTCAAGCGGCCATTAATTCTTTTTTGCGTGCAAACAGACGAGGATACGAAGTGATTAGATCTGCTATTCTTTCTTGTGTCATGTCATCGAACTGGACTTTTTCTTATTGAATTTAGTTATGACTCGCATGATATAGACATGTGGCAATATAATAGAGAGACCGTTAGACGTCATTAGCAAACAAAGATAATGGCCGCTTGACGTGAATAAAAATTTTGATACTTTTCTACGTATGACTCGCATGATATAGACATGTGGCAATATAATAGAGAGATCGTTAGACGTCACTAGCAAACAAAGATAAGGAAATAAAAAAGGAGGAATTTCTTCCTCTTCATCTAAATTCACTCAACTACTGTAAGTCCCATTTTCTGAATCTCAGACTATTAATAACTAATCAATTTAAAGCAGATTTTTTAGATTTTATTTCTAAATAAATAATTTGATATCAGAATTTTTTTTAAAAAAAAATTTCAGTTACTATTTTAATATTTTTATTATTAATATTTACTTCCTCACTTTTATTATTATGTTCTTAAACGCAAATTTTTTATTGAATTTAGATGAATGTGAATTAGATGTGTTTTTAATTTTTAGATATTAAATAATTATATTTTATAAAATTTAAGAGTTAAATAGTTGTATTTTTATAAAAATTATTAAAAAATTAATTTATAATTTAATTGATTATAATGTTAATAAAATAAAATAAGAAAATAAATTCTATGTAGACAAATCCTGACGATGATTTCTGAGAAAATTCTATCTCGAGAACACCATGATTATGACGTATAAAATTGAACGTAGGTTTTAAGATCACACCGTGAGAGAGAAAATTTCAGAATTAATCACTTCGTTTGAAAATGATGGCGGTGAGAGAGGATAAAAATCATCGAGTAAAGTATAAAAATTGGTGTGCCCAGTGACACGTATTAGTTTCATATTTTAAAAATATTAGTTAAAAATCATTAAGTATAAAAATTTAATACATATATAAATGTATATTAAAGTTAATTAATAATTTATGTATAATATTTTAGAAAAATAGATTGAAATCATAGTCACCCATGAGAAAGGAATAAATATTTATTTATATGGGAAAGAAAAAAGAAAAAGAAAAAGAGCATTACCACTGATACGTGAAGAAGTAAGCATGCTCCTAGAAAAAGAATAGAACCAAGAAAGTGAGAGATCAGACTTTGGAATTGTAGTCTGTAGAATCAGTTGGAGAGAAAAACAAAAACCTGCAACTTCCATGAACCTCCACAAAGGAAATCTCACTTGGGTTCTTCATTGTACTCCCCGTACATTTGGTTACTTTTTTATCTGAAACCCTGCTCTTTCTTTCCTTTTCTGCTGCTGCTGCTTTGCACTTTCCCCTTGCAGATCTTGCTGATCTTTTTCAGGTGTGCTTCAAGTTTTAATTTTTTAAATTTTTCTATTTTATCTCTGTCTTTATCTCCTTTTTGTCTTTGTTTATGGTATTTCTTTACATCCTTTTTGTGATGTCTGCACGTTTTCCTTGTTACTATTGCGATCTTCAGCTTTTGGGTCTTCTTCTTCTTTTGTTTAGTGGTTCTCTTGATACTAATGATTTATTATTGCTAATTATTGCAATTGGAAATTGTAATCATATTGGGTTTATGCTTTTGTAGTTGTTTTTGTTTTCTTTATTTGATCAGTTTATGATTTGCTTTTTTCACCAGTTATCATTTGGGATCGGCTACTTGAAATTCCAATCTAGAAAGTAGCAGGATTTTTGGGAATTGAAGTATATTCCTTGGGATTTTAGATACCAATCTAGCACGGTGGAAAAGTGATCTAAGACGAGCAAGTCTGCACCTGAATTTAATTGATTGTCGAAAATCAAAAAGGGGATCAGTTGGGTCGGTGTTTTGAGGAATCTGTACCTATGGGGGATTGTGGGTCTGTGATTCCAGAGTTGGAAGGAGAAGAAGACTTGATTGCTGCGGCGAAACACATTGCAAGGGCGTTGGGATCAAAAAAGAATCTCACTGACAATGCCAAGAAAATTTTGGCAGACCTTAGCAGTCAATTGTCTAACATAAGCACAGTCGATGAAATCAAGGTTGATACACGCGGTGAGCTTGAAGGACAGCTAAATGTTATTCAGGAGAAGATTATGAGGTGGGAGACAGATGAGTCTATGATATGGGATTCTGGTCTTGATGAAGCTACTCAGTATCTGAATGCCACTGAAGAAGCCAGGAAGTTGGCTGAAAGGTTGGAGACGTCGTCTTTGAATAAAGATGCTGGGGAAAAGGAGCTGTTGATGAGGGCGCATGATATCCTTCAAATAGCAATGGCAAGGCTTGAGGAAGAGTTCAAGCACATGCTTGTTCAGAACAGGCAACCTTTCGAGCCAGAGCAAATGTCTTTTCGTTCAAGTGAAGAGGATGCTACAGAGCTGGGTTCTGTTATCTCTCTTGGAGATGGTTCAGTTGAGGAATCAATTAATAGAGACAACGTTAGCAGAACTTCAGAGGATTTCATCATTGATTTGGTTAATCCAGAAGTTATTTCTCACCTCAGAAATATTGCAAATATAATGTTCATCTCCGGTTATGGTCATGAATGTTCACAGGCATATATTAGTGTTAGAAGAGATGCCTTGGATGAATGTCTCTTTATCCTTGAAATGGAGAAACTTAGCATTGAGGATGTGCTGAAATTGGAGTGGGCCAGCTTGAATTCCAAGATTAAGAGATGGGTTCGGGCTATGAAGATCTTTGTGTCGGTCTATCTTCCTAGCGAGAAATGGCTCACTGAACAGCTTTTTGTAGATCTTGGAACAGCTAATCTGGTTTGTTTTGCTGAGGCTTCAAAGGCTGCAATGTTGCAACTATTAAATTTCGGCGAAGCCATATCTATTGGCCCCCACAAACCGGAGAAGTTGTTTCCTCTTCTTGATATGTATGAGGTTCTTGCAGATCTACTTCAAGACATAGATTCTTTATACTCAGAGGCTGGTTTTGGTGTTAGAAATGACTGTCGTGAGGTTCTAAGGAGATTAGGGGACTCTGTAAAGGCAGCATTTCTCGAGTTCGAGAATGCCATTGCCACGAGTGTGTCACCGAATCCTTTTGCAGGAGGGGGCATTCACCATCTCACTAGATATGTTATGAATTATATCAACACTCTTACTGACTACCGTGAGACTCTCAATTTTCTCCTCAAGGATCGTGACATAAAGGATCCCATTTCATTGTCCCCTAACTCAAGTCCACGCACAGAAGAAGAGAACATAAGTGGAAGGACATATGCTGCTTCCTCTATGGCTCTCCACTTCCGATCAGTTGCTTCGATTCTAGAATGCAACCTCGATGACAAGGCCAAGTTATACAAGGATCCTTCTTTGCAGCATATCTTCATGATGAACAACATACACTACATGGCTCAAAAGGTTAAGAATTCAGAACTAAGGCATATATTTGGGGATGACTGGATACGAAAGCGCAACTGGAAATTCCAACAGCATGCAATGAACTACGAGAGAACTACTTGGAGTTCAATCCTGTCTTTGTTGAAAGATGAAGGAAATTCTGGTTCTGATTCTGTCTCAAAAACCCTTCTCAAGGAGAGATTTCGGAGCTTTTATCTTGCTTTTGAGGAGGTTTACAGGACTCAAACGTCATGGTTAATCCCTGATGCTGAGCTTAGAGAAGATTTGCAAATTTCAACATCTGTGAAGGTGATTCAGGCCTACCGAACATTTGTTGGAAGACAGAACAATAACATAAGTGACAAGCACATTAAGTACAGTGCCGATGACTTGCAAAATTATTTGCTGGATCTCTTCCAGGGATCTCAAAGATCACTGCACAATCCCTGCAGGAGATGATATAACAGAATTACTTTTGTAATTTAATGAGGAATGTTATTTTCTTCTCCTCTGCTCTTGCGAGTTCTATTTTGATAACATAAACAGTTGTTTCCATGCCAAACCTCAACTAGTCATTGTATCTTCTGAAATCTAAATGTGGGGTTCCAGAAAATGTAGTCTTGAGTGAAAAATCTGTCTGTTGCTTTCTGATAATAGCATAAATTGGACATAGATCTTCACGTAGAAAGTAGCATTCAAGTGGTGGCCCTGGTCATTGCCAAGTTCATTAATTTGGGGGGCAATTTGGAAAAGTTATATCATGTACAATGGCTATACACTAATGATTGATCTAGTAGAATTTGAACCGAATTTAGACAAATATTTTTCGAACTTATATAATGATGATCAAAATATAACGTTGTCCATATAAGGATTGTATTATAAAATTTCTCCATAATTTGATTACATAGCCTTTAGATGTTGCAGCCCTGCTCAGAGCTAACATGTTGGATGGAGTCTAGCATAGTTGTGTTGAAGGGGCTGCAAGAACAGATGGGAGATGAAAGAAATGGCCAATGGAGTCTTGACTCAGACGCCAGCTGCGAAAAAGTAAAGAAAAAATTGCCCAAGGCAACTTTTTCTTTTTTCCCCGAAAGGCAAATTTTTTAACTACATCACGGTGTCTAACTAAATTTTATGAGTTTTTCATATTTATAATTTAAAATTTTAATTAAAAAATATAATTTTTAAATTTATTGTAATTATAATATTTTTTTAAATTAATTTTAATTATATTTAAATTAATTCATATAACACAATATGTATTATTATTTTTACCGTATAAATAATTTAATTAATTTGAATTAAATTTTAATTGTGTAGAATTTTTAATTAAAATTTTTATATAAATATAAAAAAATTAAGTATTTTAATTATATAATTTAAAAATTTTAAATAATTATGAGTTTAAAATTTTAATTTCAGTTAATAAATTATTTATGTGAAGTATAAATTAATTTAAATATAATTAAAATTAATTTAAAAATTATTATAATTTTAATAAATTTAAAAATTAAAATTTTTTATTTAAAATAAAAAATTTAAATTATAAATATGAAAATTTGTAAAGTTAAAATTTTTTTAAATAAATAGGCGTTTATTTTACAGAGAAATTGACGACTGCAAAATTGAGCTCCAGCTGTGGGCATCGGCCGTTCATCTGAATTGAGACCTGTCAGAATGGACGGCTGAGATTCGTGAAGCACCACTAGCAGAATTGAAGTGAAGTCATAAATTCCCATTTATGATGGAAAATGGTTTCTGTTGGTCCATCACATTCAAGCTACGCTTGTGATTGTAAATGTCAAAACTTTAATTCTCCGTTGGTCCCACAAACATGACTTTATAATAATTATTTTCACATAAATCTAATTAAAATAATAAATTTTGTATTATTATTCTTAATACACTATTCATTCATATTCCTCAATTCTTAAATTAAATTATTTTAAAATTAATAAATTTTATTTTTTAATACATAACCGAGTATAATAACAAACTAATCAGTAAATTATTATCTAAAAAAATTGTCTACAACTTAAGACAATTGTTTCAGTACCATAATAAATGAATTTTCCCTACCAAAAGGTCATTCTGTTCATTAAATTTAGAGCACATGCTTCCGACTTTCTATAGTTGCGTTTCATAACCAGATTTAAAGACGACTTCATTCTTTGCAATTGCAATAACCCTTTATCAGATCAGTTGAATCGGCCCAATAAATGCTCCCCTCACCTTGAATTGGCCGAGAATCGGTCAAATCCCGTTGGGTTCTGAGTGGGTGATCAGGTAAATCTACTCTGGTTCCAACAGCCCACTTGAACCGCCCGATAAATGATAAATCAGGAGGATATCAGATTCTCGGCAAAATCTGAAAGCACTAGCAGTCATTAACATTTTATT
Source organism: Manihot esculenta (assembly GCF_001659605.2). Lineage (NCBI taxonomy): Eukaryota > Viridiplantae > Streptophyta > Magnoliopsida > Malpighiales > Euphorbiaceae > Manihot > Manihot esculenta. The sequence continues at coordinate 4,365,922 of NC_035162.2, read as the reverse complement.
CTAAATATATCTGCGATCACATAATATTGTTTTTCTAAATCTAAAAATACCAATTAATTCACATTATTTCCTAAAGAAAATTACATATTGAAATTTATTAATTTTACTTTAATATCTCATTTACAAAATATACTAAAAATACTAATTTTGATATAATTCTATTAATTTATAGAATTATTAAACTGTTTTCGAATAATACCTAAAATTAACGAAAATAATTTGTTAATGCTGAAACTCGATTTCAAACGCAACCTTTTGCATACAACCACCTACTAATGTACACCTATTCTCGGAGTTATGAACAAAGTACAACACACTTCTTCTCTGCTCCCTGGCCATCCTAAACCAATTGAAACTGAAACAAATGGTGAAGAGCCCAACAGATATCAGAATTCCTAAATAACATGATACTGATAAAATTCCCATACTAAAAAGGACACTTCGTCATCCATTCTCCACCTGCACGTAACCACTACAGACTCTTGCCAATAAGCTTCCGGTTGAATCAACAAATACTAGTTATAATCATAAAGCCCAAAAAGGTTTTCCAACTGCTACTGTGCCTGAATTCCCAGGATCAGACTCTTCGCTGGTTTCATCACCATCATCATCTTCATCTCCATATTCCATTAATTTTACCAAAGTATCTGAAACAACTGAACAGTCCAAAAAAAAAAGAACATCAACACTTCAGTCAAGTGCATTATTCACAACAGGTAAACAAACAGCAAGTTTTTTTAATTTACCTGGTGCAGTATCAGATTTAATTTTCTTGGCAATGTTGTTCTTCGTCTGTAGTCCATTTGCAGAGATAAATTTTGGAGGTGGTGGTGGTGGGGGCATGGTTCTCAAAGGTAGTGGTGGCATTCCATTTGACGACGGTGGTGAAGATGTAGCTCGTGGAGGTGGTGGGGGAACGTTTCGTGGAGCAGGTGGTGGCATTCCATTCAATGATGGCTGGACTAATTTCTTCGGAGCAGGCATAGTTGATAAATTCCTCACATCATCTGCTAATACTTGCCCACCAGGCTTTAAGTGTGAACCCTGCAACAAGTTAGAAGAGAAATGCAAGCCTAGTTTTTCAATGTCAATTATATAATGAATGATGATGAAACATAATTATCTTTGAAACATAATTATCTTTTTAACACAAAGCAAAATGTTAGTCTCTCTGAGCATCTACATGAAAATTTCACTAAAATTCGAAATGTGTGCAAGGGTAGTGGAATGGTGCTTATCACGCCATTATAAAAATTGTATTTGTTAGTTTGCAAGTGCAATGAACACAAATATCGAGGACTTGTCAAGTTAATAAAGTTTGCTTGATTGATACTTCCAATCAACAAGCCAAGCCAGTGTTCTTGCTGGTGAAGAGATTTAACCATCACCTAGCATCAGCTTTTGGCCAGTACCACCAACATAAAAATGCGGTGGGCCATCAGCCAACAATTTCCCCTATTTTCCCACACCCATTTATTTGGTGCACTAATGCAAATCAGATTGATAGCAAGTCTTTTAACTTTTAGAACTTCAGTTAAAGATTCTCTCTTGAATAATATGGTATTCTACCCCCACTTAATCATATAGTGGTATTGGTATTGAAAGCTGGCTCCCAGAACTGGTCTGACAGGAACTCAGCAGTGCATATGGTGCTTCTTATGGAGATATCAGTATCAGGCATATATGTCTAAAGGAATATTTTAGGTCGTATAGGTCCATCATGGCTCTTTTGCAGCAAAAGTCCATTGCAGAATGCCTTCAAAACTGCACCCTGTGAAACATACAAACCAATGGCCCTAATAGATCCAGCATCAGCCTGTTAGCTTCTTAGAAGGTCAGAGAAAATACCTGGAATATTAAGCACTGAAAGTCAGCATAATATATAAAAGACACTGCATACAAGCATAAAAATACAGATGATCAATAACAACATAAACAAGCTGCCTTCCACCCACAGCAAAAGTATTCAGATTCAAGATATGCATAAGGAAAGGATGAAAAGTAAATACATCAGACTGAAAACCAGAGGAAAGGAAGAAGAGGAGATGATAAAATAATTGGATGAACCTCCATAGCACAGATTGTGTAATTTACCATCGGTCAATGTCAAACCCATAATATAATGAAAGAACAAAGCAAATATTCATATGGTATCTAAGATCACCAGGTCAAAATGTTCTACCTCAAAATCTATGGCATGGCCATTACAAAATCTATCATTAAGAAATGACTCCATCCATATAAACATCAACATACATCAAATCAAAAGTTCTCTAAATGATGATAAAGAAAATTTTCCCACACACAATTATAAATTATCCTTATTTTGAGATAAGAAAAGCCTCACGCTTAGATGATTATAATCCACATGCAAAAATAAGGTTTGCCATCCTCATCATGAAAACAAAACGATATGTAAACAAATTGGCTCATGTTCCTAGAGGATGAAAGTATTTACACTATCCATGCAATGAACCCAAAATCGGCAAATAGGCCAGCCAAGCAAAAATCAACTCCACGAAAGAAGCAATTCACAGTTCCTTCATTTCATTTCATTTCCCTCGCACAAATTTACTGTCTAGACAATCTTCATCCCTCTATTAGTCCATTCTAAGAAATTTCTGAAAGGCCCAACTTAGTAATATGAAGTTCAAGAAACTCAAATGCCAATGAGGAGAGCTCCGTTAATAATTCAATATCTTCTTTGTTCCAAGGCTACAAAATCTTTTCAAAAGGATATGCTTTTTTTCTCGGGACAAACATACTCCAAGAAATCAAGTGCACGGATACCTGATGAGATATTGCAGGGTCCTTTGAACCTATTGGTAGCTCCTGAAATTTTCGTCTATGTGTAGGACGTTTCTCTTTTTCAGGAATGGAGCTTGTACTAGGAGTTGGCACATTGCTTGCAATTGATGTTGCAGGTGCGACTGTAGAAGTTGTTGGAGATGTTGACTGTCTAAGGGCTAGAGCAACTTGTTGCAGAGGTGTGGCCTGAGGATATATCCCTTCGTATCCACTATAGCTCGTTCCTCCATTCACCAATGGCTGGGGATGTCTGATCAAGTTCAGCTGAGGCTGAACAGTGTTAACAATTCCGCCCGGTTGATATACAGTGCCTTGGGAAAAGACAGAAGTTGTTCCATGGATTGCTACTGAAGAAGATGGAATAGGTGGTGCAGAGCTCCTTGCTAACGGCGTCAAACCAGCAGTTGGACTTGTATTTACCTTATGCTCATCTCCAGAATTCTTAATCCCCACCAACAACTGCTGAGGTGGTGGAACAGCACTATAAACATTGCATGATGAAACCCTGCAACACTTAGAAATAGAACCAAGATTTATCCATACAAAAATTGGAAACCAAAAACAAGAATATACGGATGCAATTAGGATAACAAGGATGCTAATAATGAAAAACATCGATGCAAAAAAGATGGATGCTAATTGCTAAGCCCTTAATGCTCTGCTTAAATAGAACTGATTTACAGAATGGCATTTCTGAGAAGCAAGGTAAACATCAGTCCAAAGAATGCAGTGTATGCATAATGCCATCATTGTTCACAGCCTGGTTACCTGGAGGCACCACACTCCAAACTAATAGTATCCAGAAGGTTATCAGCTAATCGTTTTGCATCTTCAAGACTTTTTGAATTATTGGCAGACAACAATAGATGAAGTGGCTGCTGCATGTCTGCATCAAAACAAAAATAAGACAATAACATTAGATAAGTTCCATTGGAATCATAAAGAAAATAGTAGAAATCAAATACTTGCAAGAATATTGCATGCAACCAAAAAGTACCTCCACTACTTGGGCTTTCAAAATTTCCCGAGCCACGTCCTTTTAGTATAACAGTTGCTCCTGTTTCATTCATAATGTGATTTATATACTGGTCCTGCATGTACAAAACCGAACCACCACCAACACAAAAAAAAGCTCTCCCAATGATATGGAGATGTGAGAGAAAGCTTCAAACATTAGAATCTCTCATCTTCATCAAAATAACAAAAAATAAAATAAAAAATTCAAACGGCACAGCTATAACCAAAAGTTTTGAAGCTTAACATATATTAGGGCAACAAATACAACCGAAGATAGTAAAACCACGAAGATACACCGAAGATAGTAAAACCACGAAGATAGTAAAACCACAAATATATAATGTATATAATAGAATGAAATGCCTTGCAACAGTGTAATATGCTACGGATGCATATGTAAAATTGATAAGCATGTACGAAATAAATCATGTGATATCCCACCAGTGATAAGAAAAAAAAGGCAGAAATTAAAAATATATATATAAAAACTTACATTTGGTCCACGTATTCGAGCAGCAATATTAAGTGATGGGTCTGCGTCAAATCCCAAAAACACACACGTGCTCAGTGCCTGAGAAACCTTATTCAGTTAGAGATTTCTGTAATATGATAAAACTCTCAATGTCATCACTTATAAAAGGGGCTACTTGCCATTGCTTTTGAAACTGTTTTTCACCCTTTTAGATGCTTTTACAAAAAAAGCGAAGAAATTGTTTTGTTGTTATAACAGTCAACATATATTTGCTTCAAACTAATATATTTTACAAGATAATTTTCTGACAGCAAAACAGCAATGCGACACATATCCAATAATGCAAGGCATACCTTCGCTCCACTGCCTGGAGCAATTGGAAAAATGGGCAAAGAAGGTTGTGCATTTGAACCCAGTTTCAGCATTTCTTCAACCATGGCAGCTGCACGGTCAACTGCTAAAATCCTTTCAGCTGTATCTTTTAACTGCACAGGCAGAATTATGTTACTAACAAAAGGACAAGGGAAAGGGGCATCTGTCCAGCAAAAATTCATCCTAAAAATCATTCAGCAACTTCAGTATGGAAAATTCAAAAGCTTGTCATAGGTTAACATATGTAGAAAGTGCCTTCAAGTTCTAAATATTAGGTAGCGAAAACCACATTTATACACCAGAGAAATAACTAGGTTATTATACCAATAAATCACTCAAAAAAATATCAATTTATCTTCTGGTTAAAATTAAATATAATCCCTGATCAATAGTCGCATGAATCAATTGAACTCACATGAGACCCAGCAGATATGTGAAGATACAACGGCTTTTCACCATCAGGTGGTGCATTTGGTGGACGATACTTGCCCCTGCAAAGACAATCCAGCATATTCATGTTTCTATATAGGTGAAACTCAACATGATCCATCAATCATGAAACCCATACAAAGAAACCAAATGAAAATCCCCAAATATTCCTTTTAAACATCTACTAACCTAGTTATCACCACAGCACTGGTACACTTCTGAATCTGCAAGGAAAATAAACAAATTATAAAGCTCTTAAGAATGAGAACTGTTCTTCAAACCCAATGAAAGAATTATCTTCCAATTATGCAAACCAAATGAAATATACCTCTTCCTGTGTCTGACGCTTTGTAAGCTTGAAACGAACAGAAGACTCAGCATCATTTATTACAATTTCTCGTGCGATTATTAACTCATCCTGGATCTTAGGCTGAATTAACATTAGGAAAAAAAAATGATCACACAACACAACCATGGAGATGAGATATTCAAATATTAGACAGCAACTGGCAACTGCAAATGAATTTAAAATCATTTGAAGCACGCAAACTTGATGACAAGTTGTTACTTCAAACAGTCTATATTTTTGTTGTATCACTTAGCACAAGTAACACCAACAACCTTAGCCGATATAGTATGCATAAAGATATGCTAAAAGGAAAAATAGTCAATAGAGCTCACTTGATCTGATTTTGGGACCACTGTAGCATTGCTTTGTGTTTGTGGTATAGAAGGCACCTGATACACCGGTGGAATGGGTGCACAATTAGCCACAAATTGATTAGTTAAAAAAGCACCAGAGACTGAAGCAATCCCAGGAAGAGAGATTCCAGCAAGAGATCCGATGTTGCCTAATGGGAAAACACCAGATGCCCCTGCAACTCCAGCTGAAACCAATGGCTCAGCAGGCTGATCCCACTTTCTCTTTTTCCTGAATCATGCACTAACAGTTAGTAGGCAGCCTGTGGCATCCACTAAGTTCTGTGCAACTATACCAAGACAGCTATGAGCATATGCGTTAACTGAGCATCACCAGCATTTATAAACACATGATCAAAGCCAAGGCTCTATCAACATTGAACTTTCTCCAAAGAGGCAATGCCTATATAAGCAGCTATATTGCATCATCAATTTTCAAAAAATTAAGATATGTCAGACGGCTAATATGATAACTTTGCCCTAATTGCAAACTGAAAAGCAACTGAAACGTTACTCCATTACAGTCGAAGTGATAATGGCAGTAAAAATGATGTAATAGCTACTCTTTTTTTATTTAAATAAATAAATAAATAAAAGCATTAAGAATATCACGAATGCATGAGTAAGACTAGTTGAAAGGTTTTTCTTATAGCTTTATGATGCAAAATCTTCGGAATAAAGACACAATGATGATTATACATCTCTAATTAAGTACACTCTTTTTCTGATAACACAGGTACTTGTTTTCAGTAAAAAATGCAAATGATGCACTTGTGCACATATGCTCTCCAATACATTACAGCAAATCAAAGTCAACATACATCTTCCCCGTTATAGATTCTTTACTCGATAGTACCCATCAAGGTAAGCTAAGTGACCGTAATTCATGCAAAATACATTATCTATAAAGTTTTATTGACTATTAATTCAGTTCAATACCATAACTTCAACAAACTGACACCCTTAAACATATTGACAAAAAATTGAAGGTAAAGATAACCCAAGTCGTTCGACCATATAAAGAAACCATTTAGAGCGATAACGACATGGGTATAAACCCTAATCAAGATTAATCAGCAAGGAAACCAAATGGAAGGAATAAAGCACGCGTAGAGCCGAAACATTATATTAACTTAACAACGTCATGAGAATTAGGGTTTCCTCTTATGTTCAATCATTCGTTTACATTCTCTTACCTTTGCCTAGATTGTGAAACATCGGTGTTTGCAGTAGACTCTTCCAAGGAAGCCCTAGCGCTACTGTCCTCTGTCATGATATATTTTCTTGGCGTCGCCGGAATATTTTGGAGGGTTATGGCGTTTTAGTATCTCTTTTATTGGGGACGGTGGTTGTGGAAGAGAAACCGAAGGGAGGAGAGGCAGGCGCGGTCAATTTTTTACCTATTCGGTGATGGATTTGGAGAGGTGCACGGGAATGAACAACCAATTGCTTTGCGACACGTTTGGAAAGGCAGAATTACGTATCCATCCGCTGATAAAATAGTAGGATGGCACATCGGGTGAGACCTTTCTATCAACAACTACGGCTACTTGATAGATCGACTCAATACCAGCAAAATTTAGGAAGCGTCGCTCCGAGAAAATGCTAAAAAACTCCCTTTATTTGTAGTTTAAGTTAATTATTTAGATGGAGTGTGATAAATTATACTTCGTAATTAATTTATTGAGAATTTTTTAATTTATTATATTTAAAATTATATTAGAAATGTTATTATTTTTTATTACTTAAAATAATTTTATTAAAGTATTTATTTAATTTTAAATTTATATTAAAATATTTTTATGGACAATACATATTAATTTTTATTCATTTTCTATTATTGATTTATTAGTTAAAGATGAAAATTTTTTTAAAATATAATTTCAATAAATTTTTATACTTTTACTAAAAGTCATATAAACTCGACCAATTAAAATTTTATATTTTTATTTAATGTAAAATAAGTTAAGATATAAAATAATATTATTTTTTATATTAAACTATTTTTTTATTAATAAAATTTATTTTTACAATTTTAAAACTCACTTATTATCTTTGTGTATTTTTAAAATATTTTTATATTAATTAGAATATTAATTTCAAATTTAAAAAAATAATATTTTATTATTAAAAGGATATTATATCAAATCATTATTTATTTGGTCTTTTAATAGCATTACATGGACCGAATTGATTTTAAAAAATTAAATTAAACGTAGTTGACTTAGAACAAAAATATAAATATTTAATTGAATATTTTTTTCAAAAATTATTTTATTCTAATTATCCTGCTTATCAAATAAAATTCATTAATCACTCTTTATGATTTTTTTTTCAATATTTTTTAGCATTCTTTTCTATAATTCTTTTAAGTGTTGACAATATAATCACGAGCTGATTGACGAGCGTTGAGCAGTGAGTGAATGGTGAATTTTATTTAATATGAGATAAATTTAAACATATAATAAAAATTTTCTGTTTTGATTTATATACTAATTATAAATATGAATAAAAACTAATGAAATGTTATTTTTAATTAATAAAATAAAAATAAATTATTTTAATAAAATTTTAAAATTAAATGGTATTTTAGTTAGTTAAGATAAAGTATAGAAATGCAATATTTCAATTTTAATTAATAAACTAACGATAAAATTAATGGATGTTCTTTTTAATTATTGAATAAAAATATAATGCTATTTTAAAATAATTTTAAAGCTATAAAAATATTTTAATAAGTTAAAATAGATTATAGAAATATGATAATAATTATTTATTTAAATTATAAATTATCGTATAAATATTAAATATTTTTAAATATTTAATTTAGATAAAATTTTACTTAGACCGGCTCTAATACGAATAGGTAATGTAAAGCAGTGATGGGATCACACGAAATTTAGTGTATTTATGATAGTATCCAATCTAGAAATGTCCTTCAATTTAATAAGATTTTTTTAACAATTCAACATCATTGCATTGGGCTAAGAACAAATACGATAACTACAAAGCAAACCAAGCCTAAAACTCAAAAGCCATGAGAGCCCAACCCATAAAATAATACTATTACAAAACAAGCCCCAACTCAGCTTTTGGTTTCTTTTTTGTTTGTGAGAATTTTTATTTGGTTTTGTTGATGTAGTTTTTTTGTCAACAGTTTGTTTGGCAGGCGCTTTGTGGAAATAAGTGTGGCCTGGTAATACTAAGCGCTGAAGCTTTGTATTTAACTCTTTTTTTTTTTTTTTTATCGAACAGAATAATTGTTTAATATTTAAATAAAAATGTCAAAAATATTAAAAGCTCTAGAGTCTAAAAAAAATATTAGTGAACAATAAATTTTAGAATTTAATTTTCAATTTAACTCAAAAAATATAAAATCTGATAAAAATTTCAAAATGTGTTACATATCATTCCATAAAAACCATCCACTAAAAGATTTTAAACTGATAAAAAATCTCCTTTAAGAATCGATCAAATATATGGCCATAGCATATACGTTATAAAGAGTTGAGAAAATGAGAGAATATATATATTCTTCTAGATAGAGGGAAACATCACCTAATGTATAAAAAATTATATGCACCATTATATCAAACTTCTTCACTTTTTAATGATTGCACTTATGAAGGGACGAAATAACCTAGCGATGCAGATCAACTTCAAATCGACCATTAGAAGACCATGGATATTACACTCTGATCACTGAGGATATTAAGAGTCATCAATAATGGCTTGAAATATGGTACACAAATTTAATAAAATTTGAGATCCAGAGAATATCGTTTACAATAGGCGTGTGTAAGCTTGAATGTAGAGGAGATGTCCCTCTCTTTATTCATTTCCTTTGTACATTAATGATGTCTAACGGCGTTACGACTATAATACTACCTGTTTTTATCATATAGACCTGTACGTACGAAAGCGTTAGACGTCTGTTTCATGTCAGACGGCCATTTAATTCTCTCAAGCGCGTGTGTAAACAGGGCTGCGAGATGATTGGGTCTGTTGTCTTTTCTCCTGTCACGTTTCAGGGCCGAGGTCGCTGGAGCAAGCTGGAATTTTCGAGTGATCCAGTCCACTTGGCAAAACTGAGTCAAAGCAGAAAAAATCAGGCCGGCCTATCAGAGAGATTTCGTGGGTTTTGGACCAATACGGCTTTTGCGGACCTAGCCTCGTACCGGATTGGTAAAGTCCAGCGGACATCAACTAAGAATGAAAATCATCTTATAAGCAAAACAAGCATATCAGCTAACAACCATCTCTATTAAAATATAACCTACAAATAAAAAAAAAGAAAAATAATGAAAAAAAAATCAAATAAAAACAATTAAAAAAATTCACGAAAATTTGTATCTACATTTTTAAGTTGGCTTCATAACTATTTAAATTTAAAAATGTCATAAATCAGTCTGTTTTTATAAATAGAATTAAAAAAATATAGGGATGATTTGAATTTTTTTTTTTTGATTTTTAGATGTTATTTCTGTTTGTTTTATCTTTCATTGGTTTTGTGTTAGACTGTTATTTTTGTGTTTCTTTTATTTGCTTGTTTCTATCCCAACGAGTGCTCCATCGCGTGATAGTGGCAATTTCACTGCGACCTGGGGAGTAAGATATGGATGGATGGGATGAACAGCGATTCAACTAGACTTGGTGGGGATGGTGCGATGAACGCTGAAGGTGAGTTGGGTTCAGCTGGTTAATGGATGGATGATTTTGGAGTGTCACTTTTTCTAAGACGGGATTGGCTGAGCTGGATTGGGCTGTTTGAGTTGGACTTTTATCAATATGTTCTGTGTTTTTATAGTTAGGGCTTATTTATGGTCTTGATTGTAATTTGTGCTAGTCTGATTGATGAGCCTTAGAAAAATATAATGCAACATGCATTATTAGAAAATGAGAGTAAGAATTTTTATAATTATATTTATTGTTTGTTTAATTGATAAAATTACAATTTGTACCTCGTTTCTCTTTTTTTTTTTCGTGTTTTAAATTAAGTGCATATAAAAAAAAAAAGAGTGCATATAATATTTAATTTCAACGTGACGAAAAAAAAAAAAAAAGGTAGAAGGTTCAATCGTTGAATTGAAGAAGAGGTATCGGTTTCTTCAAATAAAAGCAAATTACATTTCAATCCTAAGAATTGTAGGCAGTGGCATGCACTACCTAAAACCCTAGGGGTCTCTGCTTCTCTTATATTCTGTTCCTCTATATCATCCTCACTAAACCCTGCCCGAATTCCTTTTCCACTAAAGCCTACTTTCTTCTGTTTCTGCGCTGGTCCGATTGTACTGTTTGTAATTGGAGAAAATGGAAGGGGATGCAGAAGAGAGGCAGATTCAAGCACGATTTGTTACAAAACTGAAGCCCCCATTCAAAGCCCCAGTAGCTGCCATTACTATCCCAGCTAATATCACCCGTCTCGGCCTCTCAACCATCGTCAATAGCCTCCTCGAAGCCGGTACTGTTAGATTAAATTTGTGTAAAGAAGAAATGTTGAAAAATTTTATCGTTAGTTTTCAGAAGTCTAAGTTATTTTGCAGTTCATGCTTAATTTTATGACATTTCCTTGTTTCTAGCTGAATCTTCTTCTTCTTCTTCTTCTATCTATGTCTTCAATATGTTTTCCACTATTATATGGCGTTGTTAAACTTTGGGAGGTGATTATGGCAGGGAATGCTGACTGGGATAATCAGCCTTTTGATTTTCTTATTGATGGAGAGCTTGTCCGTATGTCACTTGAGCAGTTTCTTCTTGCCAAGGGCATTTCCGCGGTAATTAACTTTGGCTCTTTTTGTGTTGCAATAGCCGATTTCTTCCAATGACGTGTGACTTGCTTGAAGTAAAAGAGAAATGAAGATCTGAAAGAGAATGTTGAATGATTCCTTGATGTAATAAAATATGCAATACAGCTTATGGAAGCTTGATTTTATTGGCTGTTCATTGGAGTCTGGAGTTACTTGTGCAAGTTGATAATGGTTGATTTCTTTAGCATATTTCAATCGCTTGAGACCCTTTTAATACCAAGGAAATGCAATGCTTGTAGACTAAAGTTGAATTTCTTTTATTCTAAACGAGGGAATTGTTAAAAAGAAATCACTTGAATTGAATTTTTGCAACCTCCATCCCTTCTCTCTCTCTTTTTGTTTTCCTTTTTTTTTCTGGGGCCCTGATACGATACTGGGAATTCTTACCTATTACAGGAGAAGATATTAGAAATTGAATACGTTAAGGCAGTTGTCCCTCGGAAACAGGAGGAGCCTTCTTTGCATGATGACTGGGTCAGTGCTGTTGATGGTTCTTGTCCTCGGTAAGCATGAGTTCTTTACTTCTTGACAGCATTTACACAGCAGAGGCTTTTGGATGTCAGGATTTTGTTAAGGACCTTTAACTTTTAATTTCAGCTGTGATAGTTTTATAAGTGAACATAGATTTGTTTTCTGCAGTTTTGCATAAAAGACATTACAATGCAAATTGGTTTTATTTACTCTGGAAATAGACCTTTCTAAACTTCCGTTCCTCATTCATATACTGTTTGAACCATGAGACTGCTGAATTAGTTATCCTGCATATTTTTGCTTAGGCAGATTGAGAAGGCCGGTTTTAACTATTAGAAGAATACATTATGAATTTGTGATTTTCACTACTTTAAGGTCAAATTCATCAGGGTAAGCTTTATTTATAGCCATGCAGCAAAGCCTGAGAAAAACATAATAATTTTTCTGGTTCATCATTTATGGTTGTATATATCTAATGATGGTATTTATATTGAAAATTCAACTGTGCAACAATTTGTAGATGAAGTACATATAACAATTCAAAAGTTGTGGCAACCATAGTGAAAAATGTAATTTGAGTAGTTCTCATGTATGGAGGCTTGGAGGTTCTTCCCACACTTATTAGCATATCATACTAGGTCATGGTGCATAAGAGATAAAGATAATGCATCATATTCTTAACTTAGAATATTAGGCCATGATTGAATTATTTTGGATTACAGCTGCAAGTTTCAATGTATCATCAGAAACTGCTCTAACTTGAGGTTTTTGGCAGGTTCATTTTGACAGGGTGCTATGATGGCCTTGGAAGGTGAAATATAAGCAGAATCTTTGTTATCCTTTCTTGACAATTTCTTTATGCTTTAATGATTTTCTTCTCATATTTTATTAGGAAATGAATTTATGCCAGGTTTTTTGTGCATCTTATTTAGGGTATGGAAAGCTGCTGGGCTGTGTACGCATATACTAGAGGGACACAGTGATGCAATTACTTCTGTTAGTATTATCTCATCAGGAGGTATGAACAAGAAATTCTCAGTTTTTACTGAAAGTTGCTTTACTAGTTCTTTTACGGCCACTTGTTTAAACAGGGTGTAGTTGTTTTTCTATCTAATATCAATCAAGATGAATGCACAGATTCGTAATAAACTTTTAATTTTGTGTGAAAGAATGAATATACAGATTTGTAACAAGTTATTTGTTTTATAGAAGCTGTGGTTACTGAAAGCTGTTTCTTTATTGCTTTGAATTTTTGAAGTTAATTCTCTATTCTTCCATTGGATTGAGTTGTGTCTTAATGTGCAGATGAGGATAGTGTTACATTAGCCACTGCCTCAAAAGATCAAACTCTCAGGCTGTGGAAGGTAAAGGGACCAAAACCAATTTAACTGTTTTATAGAAGTCTTGTTGTTCCATGACTTAGTGCATTTCCTTTCTCCTGATAGTTTGATACTGAAGAACCTGAAAATTCTCCTGCAAAGATCAGGGCCTTCAAAATTTTGCGTGGGCATAATGCATCTGTGCAAAGTGTTGCAGCTGAAACTTCTGGAAGCATGGTTTTTCTGTTCACTTTTATCCTTCTTGATACTAATTATTATGCTTTAAAAATTAAACTCATATCTTCCTTGTTTATGGTTATTTATAACTTAGATCTGTTCGGGTTCTTGGGATTGTACGATCAATTTATGGAGGACAGATAAGTCTGATGCTGAAGGTGATTTAGTGTCAATTAAGAAGAGAAAAGTGAAAAACAAATCTGAGGAATCTCAGTTAGAGGTATTGGATGCGTCTAATACTCTGTGCTTCCATTTGTTTGCTACATAGTTGTGGTTATCTCTCTTGTTTCTAAGCTTTTGGTAACGAAGAAATTTTAGGGGTCATTAACAACTTAATTTGAGCAGTTTGGGTATGAAACATGGAGTTGGCAAGTAGTATATGTGTTATTTACTGAAATTGATACTTAATTCGTTTATTGCAACAATTTCCATAATTATGTTCATGAGCTGAAATGCTTCTCATGCTGTAGAAAAGGAATTTACTAATTTTAAATAGTGAGGCATGCTGTAGGTTTCTTTTACTTTGTCTCCCAAATATTTGTTGTTATTCATGGCATCTATTGCACTCAGGGTGAGGCTACATCTACATTTGTGGGCCATACACAACGCATATCGTCTGTTGTTTGGCCGGAACGTGAAACAATCTACTCTGCATCATGGGATCATTCCATTAGACGTTGGGATGTTGAGACAAGCAAAGATTCAGCAAAAATAGTATGTGTGCATCATCTTCACTGCTTTTCTCTCTCTCTCTTCATCATGTTTGCTCACTGGTTCCATGTTTGCATACCTGTTTATGAAACTCCCTTTATTGTTTAAATACTTATATTTTGTCCTAATTATGCAGTTCTGCGGAAAAGCTCTCAACTGCTTACATGTTGGAGGGGAGGGTTCAGCTCTCGTTGCTGCTGGGGGATCTGACCCCATCCTTAGGATATGGGATCCACGAAAACCCGGTATGTACAATGTATAATTCTCATGCATGCGTGTGACTATATCTGTCTTAAATTTACACTTCTATTAATCTTGTAGGAACTTCTGCTCCTATTTATCAGTTCTCGTCTCACACTGCTTGGGTTTCGGCTTGTAAATGGCATGATAAGTCTTGGTTTCATTTACTTTCTGCATCCTATGATGGAAAAGTTATGTTGTGGGATCTAAGAACTGCGGTACTGTATTCTCTTTTACTTTTAACTATTGGTGGGTTTGCCTAGACCAAATAAACAAGTGATTTAGGTCCACTATCCTTCATTGCGTTTCTGACTGGTGGCATAGTAATGTTCTGAATTGTTTGTTGTTGTTGCAGTGGCCCCTGGCTGTTATTGAATCTCATGAAGACAAGGTATGATACATTCTGTTGCACCTACTATGTCTTTATCTTGGCATTCTTCAAATTTACATTTACCTGGGAGTATGTATTGTAATTCAGGTACTATGTGCTGATTGGTGGAGAGGGGATTGTGTGGTAAGTGGTGGGGTTGACTGCAAGCTATGCATTTCTTCTGACACTGCTGTGCAGTAAGGTAGGGACTGTAATGCATTCATTTTATTTAGCTATAAGTTATAAATTTAGTTAAAAAATGGCTTCTCTTCCATCCTTGTGCTTTCTCCTTTCTTTTGTCGTTGCATTCTTGGCATAAGGTGTGTGACTGTATTTGTGTGTATTATATAAGTTTGGATTCTCTTTTTCTCTCTCTTAGATGGAAGGAAGCAGTTAAAAAACATTTTGAAAACATTGTATTCTGAAAATATGCTTGTTTGAAATAGGCCACCTTTGGATGATAGCAAGCTCGTGTATGCTTAAGATACAACATGATCATTTTAGGTGTTTTAGTTCCCCTCTATTGTTCAGTTCTTTATGGGTGCAGTTGTTATAAACTTTTGATTAATAACTCTACCTGTGGGTCCATTGATTGCATTCTGCAGTATTCTTATTTTTGTGACGGAAACTTCTTTATCATTTGTTACCCCATTAAATGACTATTCCTTCTGTGTATTTGTTTGCAAAGGGAAGAATTATGGGGAAAGATGGAAGCAACTTCTGGAGAACATGGTTTTGATACTACAAGGATCGTTGTCCGTCTCAGGCTCTTATTAACTCTAGCGAGACGGGGAAGCCTGATTCTCTGTCAGACAAAGGAGCTGAAGCTGATTGATGGATTTAAGCTCTAGTCACTTTTTTTCCAGACACTTTTATGTAATGTTAATTTTGGCAACTGTGATATCTTATGGGGATGTCATTGGGCCAATAAATTTTTATAAAATTGTATACGTGGAGAGAAATTGATTTGTTAGGTTTTTAATTTTGATGGAAAATTGATTTGTAGTAATGAAAAATGAGACATGCGCAAGGGTGTGCTGTCCTTTTTTTTTTTGAGAATCCCTTTCTTCTTGTTGTTTTTGATGATGGATATTAACATATGCAACTCTTCATTTTAGTTTTAGATTTTTAATCAATTAGTTTCATCATTAGCCATCATACGATTCTGATGAAAGATGAGTAGCGAAAACCAATGGAAAAGCATGTATATACGTTTCCCCAACTTTCAGTAGTCTACCCTTCATTTTTTATTTATTTATGGGAATTTCTATAATTATTTTTCAAATAAAAAATTATTTTATTAAAAAATAAATTAAATTTAATAGAAATCAATTTCCGTACAGTGATTTTTAGTTTTGTAAATTAATATTTTACAGAAAATTAATTTTTTAAAAAAATATTATACTAATTAAGATAATAAAAGTTCTATCAAACTGATGATAATATTATTATTAACTAAAAATAATATTTCGTTCTATTAGTTATAGAAAAGTAATATTAATTTTATATTTTAAAATATTAATATTTTAAAATATCTTTGAAAATTTCATTTTTATTAGTATAATTATTTTGGAGAAATGTATATCATTATATATACATTTATAAAATCTACAATACAAATATGATAGATTTCATTTTTAATTTTTTCAAAATATTATTTTTATATATTATTAAAAATTATTTTATTTTCATTAATATTATATAATCTTCGTAATATGTAATTATAAAAAACTAATTTACTTATGTAAAAATTTAAAGTTAAATATAAAATTTTTATAAAGTAGTAATAGTTTACGTGACATTCGTCACGTTATTTAAAAGAAAGTAACCGTCAGAAGTCATCCTTATTTATTTATTTTTTTTAAAAGACTATTTATATATTTTTAATGGTCGTTTTCTGCTTTTTCACGCTTGAAGTTTTCTCTTTACCCCATAAAAAGGTTCTCCCTCTTTACGTGACTAGCCGTGAGTTGCTGAAAGCTAAACTTTTTGTATGACATATTTAACCTTCATTGCAAAGTTCCAAATAAATCCTCGGACAATTTTACTATATTTTAGTCTTGGTGTCTTTATTTATTTTCCTAGCTTTTTTTACTTCATTTTGCTTTTAAATTAAACAATTATTATTATTAAGACTAATTATAATTAATTTAATAAATGTCAAGTTTTTTATTTTCATTTCATTCATCAAATAAATTATATAATAATATATCAAACTTAGGATTTTTAATAGAGTTTTTAAATCTTTAACGTTTTGTATTTTTTTAAATTTAATGTAACTGTAATAAAAGATGATATGTAAATGGAAGATTTTTTTAATGTAGCAAGAAGGAGAGTTTATTAGTCGTAGTTATTTATTTTAACGAATAATATCACATAATAAATTATAAATTTTTCATAAGTTTTATTTATTTTAAAATTTAATATTTATATTTGGTAAATTATAGAATTTTTCTGGCTGTATAAGCTTTTGCATGACCACAGGGGCATAAATGTCCTTAAAAGAAAAAGTCAACGGTCAAACTGATTATCGAATCTCAAGTTTGAGCGCTTCACTGAGAACTGCAAATAGGCCGAGTGCCCGCGCTTATTACATCTCCAACTTCTCATTTAACATGCAAATCCAAGCTTCATAAATTTCTTAATCACAGCAAAAGCTACTGTAAATCAAGATGCTTCTTCAAACAATTTGATACATTTTGGTGATCGAGTTCAGGTCAGAGGCATTCTTCAATTCAGTGATCTGTGTTAAGTTCTTTGATCTCATTCATTTACCCATCTTCAATGTCTATCGCTCTTTCGTTTGACATCATCTTCCCGGTTAATCTTCTTGTTGTTTTTACGTTTTAAAATATAATTCTTGCTTGGTTCCCCTATCTTCACTGCAGAAAAATCTCTATTGACAATCGGAGACATGTCTGGGATCCTCCCCTGTTGTCACCTTGTTCCTTCGGCCTCATTTGATAAGAATGTTTCGATTTTTTGTCTCCGGAAGAATCCTCTAATCTTTCCGAGTGCCTGTAGGCGGAAAAGGTTATACATGAGTCTTAAATCCTGTATTTTATCAGTTTATGCTTCAAAATTTTATAGATCGTGGTTTATGATTTTGTTGTTATTTTAAAATTTTCAAGTGATTTGGTTTTCATGAGAAATCTTACAGGAGATTTTCGTATAATAGCAATTGGCAATTTAAACCAAGAACCACTTTTTTATCGAGTACGGTAAGCAAGAATTTTTATTCACTGCTATTCTGTTTTAAATTTATTTTATATATTTAGGACAAGAATACTATCTTCTGCATTATTTTGCTTCCTGTAGGATCTTTTTTTCCCCCAGTTTTCCTCTTAATTAGGGGCAAGTATGGTTATGAACGGGGCCAAATGGAATCATGGCTTCTTCATATCTTTTTCCCATGATGGTATGATGTGAGAATGCTGTCCTAAACTGGCCCCTCATCCCAATAAGCCCTACCCCTATCTAGATATTCAAACTTGGGTTATCTTTTATTTTCTTTCTCTTTTAGGGAAAATAATTTAAGTCATTTAAAAGGATGCAACATTTCATTTGTCTTTAAGATTGTTAAGTTTATAAGCGTCTATGAATTGGCTAATTTGTTGCATGGGTGACTTTTGAATCATGTTTTGCTACATGTATATTAAAATTTGTTAATTAAAAATATGCTATCTCAACTTCTCTATTTAGTAAATATTATACATGAAACATTAGGCATGAGAAATTTCAAAGCTTAGATCCATCTTAGGTAATTTATGGGAGTGTTGGAGAGATTTTACTTAACAATTGTGTCAACGAAAATAATTTTAGTAAATAGAGATTCTTCATCATTGGCATTTTTCATGCAAGTAATCTAAAGTCAATAGAACTCGTGAATTCTTTTGGCCAAATTTGTCATGCCTAAATTTTTAAACAAAGAATGGTGAATTTGATTTTGCATTGTCGTTTGTGATTGTTATATTTAATAAAAAAGCTGAGAGAATATGAATGTGTCAAGTGATATAAGAGAGACTCATGATTTCTAGATTTCTAAAGCAGGACGATTATAATGATACCTTCACAAGTGGGGTCAACAGTGGAGATGGTCTTTCATCAAAGGGCGATGAAGAAAATGAAGTAATGGCAGCTAAGAAAGCTCTTTCTGAGGCCCGAGCCAAACAGGAAGCTATGGAAAAAGAAAGAAATGAGTTGCTTGAAAAGTTGGCCCGATATGAGGTTAAACAACAAGAGAATGAGGCTACCATATTGCATGACAAGGAATTGGCTATTGCAGAATTGGAGGCCACTAAATCACACTTCCATCAGAAGCTGCAGGAGACGGTGGAAGAGAATTTCACTTTGGAATCTAAGCTGGTCCTTGCAAAACAAGATGCTGTTGAACTTGCAGTACAAGTTGAAAAATTAGCAGAGATTGCTATTAAGCAGGCAACATCTCGCATACTAGAAGATGCCCAAATGAGGGTATTAGCTGCTGAAACTTCTGCTGCTGATGCAGCTCTTCAGATTGAAGAACAAATTAGGAATGCAACTGAAGGTACCATAATGTCAGTTGTTGAACAGTCAAAAGATGCTATACAGAGGGCCCTGGGCATGGCAGAAAATGCTGGTGACTATGCAACAAAAGCTGTGGCAATCTTTAGTGATGGTTTTAGTCCAGTTGATGAGATTGCTTCCATCAAATCGGAAAATATTAGTTTAAAAGGCATTGTAAATGATTTAGAATCTCAGCTGTTGATCATGAGAAGTGAGGTTGATAAGTTTAAGGTTGAGTTGGAACATGTCCATGCAAAAGCAAATGCCTCTGAACTCCGAGCTCATGATGCTGAGAAAGCATTGCTTGAATTTCAAGAGTCAAACAAGAAAACGATTTTCCAGAGGGAGGAGGACATTAGCTCTTTTCTAGAGAAAATAAAGAAGGATGCTGCAGAAAAAAAGAAGGCTGCGTCCAAGGCTTTTAAGGTTGAGCTGGAAAGCATCAAGGCTGCCATTGAGGCTGCTAAAGAAACAGCACACTCAAGGGAAAATGTCTACATGAGGAGATGTGAATCATTGCAGAGATCAATAAGGGCCTCTGAAGAGGCTTTAAAAACATGGAGGCATAGAGCAGAAATGGCTGAGTCACTATTTCTACAGGATGACAAGGATGAAGATGCCATCTTTGTTGTCAACGGCGGGCGTATAGATCTTTTGACAGATGATGATTCACTAAAATGGAAACTTTTGAGTGATGGTCCTCGTAGAGAGCTACCTCAACGGATGGCAAGAAGGATCAGAACCATCCGGCCTAAGTTCCCACCAAGAAAAATTGATGTATCTGAAGCATTAACATCAAAACTTAAACATCTGGATTTACCCAAACTTGATGAAGTATGGTCAATTGCTCAAGAGAAGCCTAAGGAAGGAGACACACTCATTGAGCATGTGATTGAGAAAGAAACAATAGAGAAGAAGAGAAAGGCTTTAGAACAAGCTCTTAAACAGAAGACCATACAATGGCAGAGGACCCCAGAACATACAAAATTAGGTTAGTTTGATATTCCAGAAATATATTACTTCATGTTATCCACATAATGTTGTTTGTATCTGACCTGACAATTATATGGTCCTAATTGCAGAACCAGGAACTGGAACAGGGCGTGAGATTGTGGTTAGTATACTGATCAAAGTTGCAATCTGACAAATTTGTTTTCATTTCTTTTTTGTTTTTCCCCTTTTTTATATAGGAAAATTCTGTTTTTATGCATAATGCATACATTACATTTTGTGGTGCCTGGGTTATGTAGTTTTATGTTTGAAACCATAAGCATCTAATATGTCCTGGGAACTTTGATATTTTACTGAAAGTTTTTGATATATATGTAATTGATCTGGAAAATTTTGTTATATTTTTTCTAACAAAATACAGATCCATTTTGCATGATGACTGTGTCTTAGAAGATGGAATGGCATATGGAATTGTAATGAAATTCAAACTAGGAGGTCCATTTTCTTACCAAATATGCATCTTTTGGCAGTCATACTCCTCAATTTGTTTGTTAATATTCTTACTTTCTTTTGTGTGCTGTATGAGAACAAGATTGAAATCTGATTCTTGGAATTGATTAAACGCTAAAGTTTCTTATTGGAATTCTTTTGCCTTTCGAATTCAGTATCTTGAGTTTTCTAATTTTGTATGCAGATTTAATGTGTAATAAGACACTGAATTTTTTCATAGATTCTGTAATTGTTGCTTGCAGCATTTCAAGTGTTCCCTTCAGACTTTAATTGGCTGGTTAAGTCTGAGGTTGGAAGTGAGCAAATTTAAAAAGAAAAGAAAAACATTTGAAATAGCATGGATAGAACTTTAATGACATTGCTTGCAGACAGTTGTTTGGATCATTGTATTGTGATGGAGCTTTGCTGGATCCTAAAAGATTGGCTTTTTCCTATTAGTAAACATACATTTCAGACCCATGCAATGCAGCAAAAGCTATTCAATTACATGACATGTGTAATATGTTGACTGCATGAGGGAAAAAAGAAAAATTCACCCTCAGTATATATTTTATTGGATTACTTGGTGCGGAAGCTTTTGAGTGTGAAGGATGGATGGGGGGAACTTGGATAAGTTCACTTGAGTTTTTGTCTCTTTCTAATACATTTTAGAGTTCAGGTTATGGCTATATGAGTAATGGAAATGGTGGCCAGCTGGCAAGATTGATTACTAAAAGTATTATATTGCCTGGTGGATGATACCGTATGGTATTGTCTTAGAATATGTGGGAAGGAAGATGGTGGAGAATATCCAATTTGGGGTTTTGAGGAACTCTTATTGCTTTGTGTTTGATTTTCAATAAATCTAGTCCATCTCTGTGTCTAGGGATCATTTGAAATTTTAATTTCAGGCATTAGTTTATCTTACTTTTGGTGCTTCCATGTATGTCTGGCATATTTATTGTATATTTACATTTTTCATGTTGTAATTTATCACTCTTAAAGTTTCAAGCTTTCAACTGGGAAAGCTGGAGAAGAGAGTGGTATGTAGAGTTAGCTCCTAAAGCTGCTGATTTATCTCAATGTGGGGTAACGTCAGTGTGGCTTCCTCCGCCCACAGAATCTGTTGCTCCTCAAGGTTTGTCTCAATAGCTTCAATTTTTGCCTTGGTATAAATATGAGACAAAATATTATGAATATGAAATAGTCATATTGTTTTCTTTTTTCTTTTTTGTAATATGAACACCATTATTATATTGTATATCTGGATGAGCAACATCTTAGGAACGTTGTATTCATTTTACAAATGGCAATTCTTGTGCTTAGGTTAGTGATCAAAGTTGCAAGGTATTCTGAATTATTATTGGGTAAATTACTTTTTCGTCTATGAATTGTCAAAATTATTACATGTCCCTTGATTTTCAGAACTCAACTAATTTATATATTTTGAATCCATTAAACTGAAGTTCCTCCAATCAAATTTTGAAATGTGTTTTTTTGGTTTGATGAATTCAAAGTACAAGGACTTAATATTGATTTTTGAAAAGACATATATGTTATTTTTGACATAATTCATGGGCGAAAAGTAATTTATCTTTAAGGGTAGTTTGGTCATTTTATAAAATTGACAAAAAATTGGATGGAGAGACCTTCAATTTGATGAAGTCAAAATTATAGAGATTGAACCAATGGTTTTTAAAACTTCAGGGATGTGCTAATTTTGACATAACTTAAGGATGAAAAATTAATTTACCAATTATAGTATTGCTAAGTAATTGCCTGCTGTTCTAATAAGGTTGTAGACTTCTATTGTTCTAAACATTTGCATATTATGGTTCAGAGAAACTAGTAGTAAGATCTGACTGTCAATGCAGCAGCATGGAAAGTACAAAATTCAATGAATATTATTTATAAATTTTCAGGTTATATGCCTTCAGATCTCTACAACTTGAACTCAGCATATGGCTCCGTGGAAGAACTGAAACACTGTATAGAGGAAATGCATGCTCATAATATTCTTGTAAGTTATAATTTTCAGCTTTACAAAATTTTCATTGGCTATTTAAAAGGCAATTATTTTTCCCATCGCATTTAATAATTTATAACCTAACAGTTTCTTGAAATGAGGCTTAATATTATATATGGATTACATTTTGTTCCTAGTAACTTCTACGATTCCAACTTAGTGCACATTGAATCTATGGAATATGATGTGTTTTCTGTTGGCAAACCTCAGTCACAAGTCCATTCATACAATAAAAATTTGACAATCTACACATTTTAGTTGACTAAAATTTCTTTGAAGTGTAATTATTTTGTCTGCATTTGCACTAAAAAGCTAAAATATCAATAGATGCTTGTCATATTTATGCTTAATAACAACGAGAAGTAGACTGATAAATGTGTTTCTTGTGTATATAGGCCTTGGGAGATGTTGTACTAAATCATCGATGTGCACATAAGCAGGTAATATCGTTATTTGCTTTATATTTTTATTGTTCTTATTTCTAATCTACATATTTTTTAGTTGTTCGATCTTCATCACAAAACAACTCCCCTCCCCCACCCCTTTCTCTCTTCTTTTATTTCAGGATACATTTTGTAATATTTTCAATAACTTAATGCTGAAAGTTTTGAGGAATAAATTGAGCTTTCTGATTCTTATTTGCATCAATCATGCAAAAGCTCAACCACTTGAAAATGATAATATTGTGGTAACAATGATTCAAACCTCGTTTCATGTCTAATACTCTTCCTCTCTATCAAATAGCATGGAGCCAATTGTTTTCATTTACAATTTGCTCTCAAGTTTTAATTGTGATTTTGAAAAGAAAAGTGTTGCACAACAAACTCCACCTACTATGTCTCCCTACTCTCCTAAGGACATCCATAGGACAGGCAGACTTATTTTCAAGGTGCACTTCATAATTTGTTACTGCCTCTTGATAAATTAATATTCTGTAATTTCAGAGTCCAAATGGTGTTTGGAATATTTTTGGTGGAAAGCTTGCATGGGGGCCAGAAGCAATTGTTTGTGATGACCCAACGTTCCAGGGTCGTGGAAATCCTTCAAGTGGTATGTGAAGTTGTGAATTGTCAAAATTTGTTTTCGATTGAGGTGTTGTATGATTATTTTGTAATATGATGGTACGTTTCTAGTTTCTTTTATTTTTAATTTGTACATTGAAGTCTATAATTACAATTTCACAATCTTGTTGGAGTCCTGCAGATCATCTAAATATTTTATTTCCAAAGGAAATAAGTAAAGTTATAGCTATTATGAACATCATTTCCTTAAATGGGCACAAAAAATTCAGCTTAATGTCCAAACACATTTTCTTTTTGAAGAAGTAGTTTTTTCATGTTATCATTCTCTTCTTTGATACTCCCTTCATCCCATAAAGATAGGCTTATAGTTAATATTTTCTGAATTAAGAAAATATAGTTAATAAAGTTAAAATAATAAATTTTATATTATTTTTTCTAATATATCCTCCATTCTTATCATTCCTTTACTAAATTATTTTTGAAGCTAATAAATTTTACATTTTCAATGAATATTAAATAGAGGTATATTAGAATCAATAAATTATTATCTCAAAAAAGAAAGTGGACTATAAATTTAGACGGATATGAAAGGAAAGCAAGTCTATCTTTATCGGACGTGAGTAATATAAATTACTAGTATAGATAAAGAAACTATCATACTCTACGCAGGTGATGTATTCCATGCAGCTCCAAACATTGATCATTCTCAAGAGTTTGTACGAAGAGACATAAAGGAGTGGCTAAAGTGGCTTAAAAGTGAAATTCGTTTTGATGGGTGGCGCCTTGACTTTGTAAGGTGATTGTCCGTTATGCTTTTGATTTTATGATGTGCTGAAAATTGCTTTTCCTAGTAATCTATTGGGACCCAGATAAGCGTTTTTCTGTTGTTTGCAGAGGTTTCTCTGGAACATATGTTAAGGAATATATTGAAGCTTCAAGTCCTGCATTTGCTATAGGAGAATACTGGGATAGTTTAGGTTATGAGCATGGTAGCCTGTGTTACAATCAAGGTAATCTCCTATTGCTGTTGATTTAATTGGTAAATTAGTATGGATAATTTTAAATGTTAAGTTTGCTTTCTTCTTTTTCTTTCTTTCTTTCTTTTTTTATTTTTTTTTTCAAAAAAAAGAGTATAAATAAAGAGTAGAGCCTCCTTATGCAAAATGAAAATGATTTTCTATGAAGATATTTATACAATGTTGACCTTATCCTATTAAAAATCTCGAAGATGTAGCATCTAGACAAATATGATAATATTTGCCTTTTCTTTCCTTTTTTTTTCTTTGGTTCTTTTTTGATAAAAGTAATTTTGGAATTTCTTTCCTTTCAGTTAAATTATCAAGCCATATTATAAAATTTTAGACTAACTGAAACTTACTAATATACAAAGTATTATTGGCTATAAGAATCAAAGAGTTCTCTATTTTGCATTATGAGAAATTATACTTTCCAGGGTGATTCATCAAAGGTTCCTGTATGGCTGGTCTTTCATTCTTAATTTCTTGCTGCTTTACTAACATATCTCTTCCTACTGCACATGATATAAATTGTATGTTCTTGTGGCTTATGGTAGAGATAGTTTTAATAATCCAATCTTGAACATGTGCTAGATGCTCATCGGCAAAGGATAGTCAATTGGATCAATGCCACAGGTGGTACTTCCTCAGCATTTGATGTCACAACAAAGGTATTTTCTGGACTGCAGTTGGCAGTCTTTTCATAGATGCCTGTAACCCTGAGAAGGTTTAGTACTAGTGCCTGTTTCATCGTGTTTTCATGATGTTATTAGTTTTATTTTTCTCAATTAGATCGAAATGCAATGGATGATTGGTCAAGTTAGTGTTCCTGTTCTTGACTTTGTGTTAAGTTTTTTTCTGGGCGAATATTATAATGTTGGCATAGAGGTTTTTAAAAAAATCTGAAAACTTGGTCATGATGGATTTTTTTAATCATTTCAGCTGGTTATTAGCTCTTGATTAAAATCCTGAATATTTGGTTGAAACATTTGTGCTCTGCACAAGACTTCCTGCTATGACATCCGTCTAATTTTAAGTTCTAAAACTTCTGCCTCTTGCTTTTATGGTTGAAATAACGGTTAAGATTTCTCTCACCCTCTCCCGCTCAGTGCCCACGTGCATCACGAGTAATGCCATGTGGTTGGGGAAAACTAGTGTCATTCTAACTTTGATACAGATCATAATTTTGTTGGATAAGACAAAGTGAAATTGACTCTAGTCAGCAACATTTATCATTATATTCTTCACAAGTAATAATATTTTTTTTAAGGTTCTAATTTCTATC
The DNA here is from genome assembly GCF_001659605.2 of Manihot esculenta. Taxonomy (NCBI): domain Eukaryota; kingdom Viridiplantae; phylum Streptophyta; class Magnoliopsida; order Malpighiales; family Euphorbiaceae; genus Manihot; species Manihot esculenta. The sequence goes on along the minus strand of NC_035162.2, from coordinate 4,339,636 downwards.
ACTTCGTTTTTCTTTAAATTTGATGCACATAAAAGAAACGCATTTTCTTAAGAGGTATTAAAGCTTTCATCTTATTCAAAAAAAAAAAAAAAAAGATGATATTTGTGTTCATTGGTTACAAAAAAATGTTCACAAGCTTTTGAAGAATATCACTATTACTCAGTGGGACTTTCATATCTAGATCCAGTCTAACATGAATTAAAACACAAATATGTGAGCCATAAATCATGTGTCTTGGAACATGGTAGAATGGATCTAAACAAGAAATTTTCTAATATTAGCACATAACATGGATCAGTTCCTAAAACATAATTTTCAGGGAAAAAACAAGGTTGCATCTTTATATATTATATTCACTTGCATAAATTTACATTTATGAATAAAGTTTTGAAAATAATAATGCTTCCACATTCATCTGATACATGTGTAGTTTAAATTACTCATTTTCTTGCGGAGGAAAAGCAGGGGCAATATTTTGCATCTCTTGTAAATTTGTGTGGATATTGACTTTAAATTATAAACTTTTCTTGGGGAAGTGAAGGAAAATGGAACACCATAGAAGCTGGAAGATGGGGTTACAAGCGGCTTTATGTTTTGTATTTTAAAAATGGAATTTTGTCAATTATTGATATGATAGATATGTAGAGCACCAAAAGGCTGTTTTGAAGGATTATATGAGTTCCTATGGTTTTTATATGCCTGGGTTTCCGCGTTTTGCCTTTCTTTCATTCCTTAAGTATCTTCTGCAGTTGCATACTCATTCAAGTTCTAACCTTTTGCATTTTTCAGGGGATACTCCACTCAGCCCTGCATAATGAATATTGGAGGTTAATAGATCCTTCGGGAAAGCCAACAGGAGTTATGGGATGGTGGCCTTCACGTGCTGTCACATTTTTAGAGAATCATGACACAGGGTCAACACAGGTTCTCTCTCTTTCTCTCTCTCTCTCTCTCCCTCTCCTTCTGGCATGTGCATGCATACATGTAAAATAGACTTGCTGTGAAGTGTATGAAGCTGCCAAAGTTTTCATGGTTTTCTAATGATGTAATTGTATATCTTAGCTGTGTTTGTTGTCAATTTGAATCTAGTATATTTACCTGTTGTAAGATTTTGTAATGGTCCAGGCATTAAGTGACACTGACAACTAGTTTTTGTAAGCTTTTTTCTAATTTCTGATTGAATAATCTATGTCATTCCATGGTTCACAATCTGCTAATTTTGGTGTAACTGGAGAGTCACTTGATTTTAATACTAATTGCATGACCTTAACTATGAAATGAGGAGCAGAACTTCACATTTTCCACATCGATCTGCTTCAAATCTAATTAATTTAGTAACAGAACCCAAATTGAATGCAATGAACTAAACTAATTTTTCCATTTTGTTTCAGGGTCATTGGCCATTTCCACGAAATAAACTGGGACAAGGATATGCATATATTTTGACTCACCCTGGAACGGTTAGTTAATCATTGGAATTACCAAGTAATTTGCAGGACATGCATCCAAGCCCTGTATTTTGTTACCTAACCCAGATTTTCTCCTCAAATTTCAGCCTGTGATATTTTACGACCATTTCTATGACTTTGGCATCCGAGATATCATCAGTGAGCTGGTTGAGGCTCGAAGGCAGGCTGGTATCCATTGCCGGAGCTCAGTCAAGATATACCATGCAAACAACGAGGGCTATGTTGCACGGATTGGTGATACACTAGTGATGAAGCTTGGCCATTTTGATTGGAATCCCTCCAAGGAAAATAACCTGGATGGAAGCTGGCAAAAGTTTCTTGACAAAGGGTGTGATTATCAGATATGGTTAAGACAATGATGGTCTGATTAAATAAGGAAAAATGAATAAAGTTGCTCCATTTATTAATCAACAATTGCAACTTCTCAGACCTGATTTAGAAGTTTTTGTCTTCCCTTTGAATAAACTCCTTGTTTATTTCACATGTTCTATCAAATAAGAAGTCCACGTAAATTTTCATCAAGTTGGTCAACTTCAGTTTCTCTTGTTGATTCTGTGTCCCTCAATCTCATTTTCTTGCTATAATGATTACGATGAGATTATTTTTGATTTTTCGCAATTTCTTTTTAAAAATATATTAATATTGCTTTGTTTTTTTAAATCATAATCTTTACATTCAAGTCCAAATGAATTACGCCTAACAATGTATTATTTTTAGTAACAAAGCGTTATTTTTAATAAAAAAATATTTCTTTTTTGTAATTTTAAATATTAAGATTATTTAATAGTTTTTATTCTTGAAAAATTGTATTTCTCAAATTACAACAATAATATTTTATTAGGTCTGACTTATTTGAATTTAAAATAAAGTTCAGAATTTTATTAAAACAAAATTAAATTGAGTTTATTTATACTTTACTGAAATATTTAAATGTTGATTTCGACTTCTTACTTAAAATAAATTAAATTTCAAGTTTAGAGCCCAAGTACAGATCAAGTACAAGAATCTATCATGAGAGATCAACGGGTGCCAAGTTATTTATATTTTTAACGTTATTGTTGAAAGTATTATTAAAAATATTTATTAAGAATTATTTGAAGAAATTTAACGTGTTTTAATAAGCTTTAAAATAATTTTTTTTTTAAATAACATATTTTACTAGGATTAGTGATTTTTAGAACCTTTTCTATTAGTGATGTTTTAGGGTTTGGCCTACTTTATGCTCGTAAAAAAGCCTAAATCAATGAAATTCTGCTTTTTCTATTCAAATACAGGCCTTTCTACTTAGGTGTGACATTTTCATAGAGTTTAGATGCCAGAATTTGTTATATCTTTAAGCTGTTGCTTATTTAGCTCACTAGAAACTTGTGATAGAAGGAGAATTGACCATATGAAAACATTTCTCTATCTCTATCTCTTCATTATAGATAAATTATTATAATTTTTTTAAAATTAAAATTATTAATTTAAGTGAATAAAATTTTAAATATGTAGTAGTAGATAAAAATGTGGTAATTAATGGAGCATTTTTATTTTTGTTGATAATAAAATTTAAAAAAGAAAAAGAAAAAGAAGGACTTGTGCAAGTTACAAAATAATCTATTAAGTCATTAATTAATTAATTAATTCATCATAGCATGAGCTTTCTATTCACCTACACGTGTCAAACTCCCAATTCTCTCTCTTTCTCATTTATTTTCTTTGACTTTTCCTTTAAAATAATTAGTCTACAAGGATACAAGATTTGCAGGAGATGCCACCTTTGTAGTATTATTTACGTGTAAGAATATCTCATGCTTTGGATATTTAATTAGGAATATTCACAAAAGGGAAGTTTATATATATGCAATTTATTATTTTTATATATTATGCTCACATGCAAAAGTTCATTTTGCTTTTAAGCTTAATCCATTCCCTCCATCAATTTTCTTTTATTATTTGGCTTAAGATGATTTCCCACTTTTATGGTTAGTTCAAGTTAGGGCATGAATATTATATAAAATAAAATTTAATATTTCAATAATTATATTTTTATAAAAATTTAAAGGTTAAATAATTAAAAATTAAGCACGAAAATGTGAAGTTGCTGACTAATTTTTTATATAAAAATTAAGAGTTAAATTATATATTTAGTTTTGAAATGTCTTTAATAAATAAAAAGAAATTAAATATGGATAAGATGAAAGGTGGTAATACCATTATTTAAAGAAAATACAAACGTTTCTAAAATTAGGTTAAGGATAAATCAAATTCCATGATTGGGTTTAAATTCATTAATTTTCCGATATATAATTTCCTTATTAAATATAAAAATTAAATATTAAATATTAATGATGCATTTTCTTTTCTAAATTTCATTTAGTTTAGATCGAGTTATTATAAATAAAATAATTTAAAAATTTTGTAATTAAAACTATATTTAATTTAATTTTTAAAAAATAAAAAAAAACTATTACAAGAAAAAAAATAATAAATTAAACAATTGGGCCAAAGGATGTTGGTATATTAAAAGCCCAATCCAAAGTTGTAAAATTAGATTTTGTTTTTCTTGAAAGAAAAACAAAAACAAACCACTGAAAATCCCAGTAAAACCACCCCACGAAGCAGAAAAAACCTCAAAAATGGATAAAGAAAAGGTTTTTTATTTTTTAATTTTTTAAATAGAGAAAAGGTAATTTAGAAAAAAAAACCAAAAAAGTGACTTAATGGAGGAAAAGTTACGCCATCCCACGCGTGACTAAAAGCGCGTGGAATCGGGATATCCCTTTTCCACTTTTTCTACGCCTTGGCTGAAATCCAACCACTAAAGTGTTCCTCCGCCCTCAGATCTCTATTGTCAGCGCTCAAAATATCTCCATCCAACGGTCTAAAACTACCACATACATACACTCGAGAAAGCAACCAAAATTATTACTGATGAGCCTAATTCCGAAGCTATGAGGCTCGGGTCCGAGCCTAAGGCTGGGAATGAGCCTAAATTTTCTCTTTTACCCTTCCTTTTTTCTTTTTTCCTCCATATTTTAAAAGCTTGTAATATAGTAGCTCATGAAATTATAATTTTTGGACAGCCACTGTGTCTATCGATCGCTCCTCTATCTTCGGCTCTCCGGTCCGAATTTCCAAAATTTCTCTCACTACTGTGTGTTGCAGTTTCTAGAGAGAGAAAGAAGGCGTTCAGCTTATAGCTCTTTTATTTTTCCTTGGGAAAAAAAAAGAACTGAAATTTTGAGCTTAAAAGCCAATGAAAATAAACATATTCGACCACAAAATTTTGCCTTTTTTTGGGGGCTTCTTTTAATTGATGTCCATTAAGCAAACGGCACGCCGTTTATTTCATTGTTCGTCTCTCCTCTTTGTGTGCAAAGAACCCTAAAGTCTCGCTTCCTCAGATCACACACACTGTCAAGTTTGGTAAACACTTTTGGTGCTTCTGCTTGGGAGCCCTCTGGGTCTTTGGTGATTGTACTTCTTTCAGCTGGAAGTGAGTAATTTTAGTGTTAATTATGTGTTTTTACTTCTTAATTGTGCTGAAGTTAGCTTGGAAATGGTTTCTCTTCCAGAGTTGTTTTGCGGAGGGGGCAAAGGATGGATTAGTTGCTTTGTTTAGGGTTTTGTAAAGGTTGGGAGTTGGTATTATCTGCTCTGTTTTTATATTATCATGCTATGAATTTTGCTTCTCTTTGTATTTTGTTGATTTGCAGTTAAGCGTATCTTCAATTCCGTAGCTTGAATTAGTTTATGAACTTCTGAATATACACTTTTGCTTTCCATTGCTGTTGTGTTTTTGGGTAAGTGTCTGGTTTTTGGTTAGATTTCTTTTTTTTTTTTTTTTCTGCCCCAGTAGTTGCTTTGAATGCTATACTCAGGCAGTATCTTCAAAGGTCACTTCATAATTAAACGAAGAAGGAAAAAAGTTGAAACTTGGTTAGTGAGGTCAACGAGAAAGTTAATGTGATTTTTCTCTTTTTTACTATTCAAACTATATATATATACATATATATTTGCCTCCTAAGCACCCAAATGAAAAATTGCAGATTCTTTTAGAGCACTCTTAGAAGATGGAATGCTTGACGGTGTTACTACAGTTTTGTTGGGATTGCTTGTGTTTATATTTGTTGTAAATGCTGTCTATTGACTTGAGGTTTTAGTAAGTGTTTAATGAATGTTGCTGTTTGATTTATTGAGTGTCCACTTTTATGGCCTGCAAGCTGCGTTCTAGCATCTTTTCCTCCTTGTAATTTTTTCATGTACCTGTTTGTGGTTTTCTTACAAATTTTCTAGCTTCATTCATTTGAATCGACTTTCACAGGATGACAATTTGAGGCGTCATTTGGAGTGATCTGACTAAACACTTGTGTATGGATAGACCTACTTTTTACCCAAAAAATTAGCTGAAAAGATACATACATAAATATATATATATTTTAATTTTTAATGCCTGGTAACAAACTTGAAGAGGGGATCTGCAATGTATATGAGCTAGACAACTCTTCCCAGTGGCATCTACCTCAAGCTGTTGGTGGCAATTGGCCAGTAATTGATTTCAATCAGTGGATTGGAAAGCCAAGACCGATTGGGGCACAGCAGAATTTCAATCTGAAGAACTACAACTTACAGCAATTAGGTATAAATAATACACACTGCTTATGGTATTATTTTAGCATATTTTCTCATTGGCTTGTCGCACTAATGAAATGGACACACTGCTTTCTGATACAGCTTAAGTAATTTCCCTTATTTGTCTCCAATGAGAAAAGGAACTTTTGGTTTATGAACTCTATTTATTAATTGCACTTTGATACATTTCTTTCATGCTTATGTGAAATGATGCTATGATTTTTTTTTTTTGTTATTTTTCAGATTCTGAGGAAGGAAATAATGTTGAGTTCCTACATGTGGCATTTGACAAAAGCTATATGCAATTAAATCCAACACCAGAGCATTCCAAGAGTTTCATCTTTAACAATCAACTGAATGCAAATGAACTTTTGCATGGATGCCAGAACCTCCAGTCAAATCAGAACCAGCCAGGTATTTTCAGTGAAAGTACCTATTATGACCAGCAAACTTTGACTTCCAGAGGCTTTTCTATTTTTAAATCACAACCGGAAAATGAGTGTGCAGACAGTCCCACCTTGACAACAAATTCAGAAAGGTCAGAGATCACCGAAGCTTCTAGCGATTTCAACTATTTTAGAGGACAGCATCAATTTGTGAGGGACCAGCAGCTGAGTGCTTCACAGCCTCAACCAATGCAGCAGCCTGGTTTTAATGAAATTCAATTGTTGCAGCAGCACATAATGTTCAAGCAGCTGCAAGAATTTCAGAGACAGCAGCAGCTTCAGCAGCTAGGTGATTTGAGGCAACACAGTTCCATAAACCAGTTTTCTGCTATTTCTAGACAGGAAGCTGGGGGTCAGTTTTCACCTCTCATCAGTGGAACACCTGTTCATGATACATCTCAAATGCTTAGAAACTGGATGCATCGAGGTGCATCTCCTGCTGCTCAAGGAGTATCTGGTAAAGCTGTATTCTCCCAAGAGCAAGATCAAGCTTTAGGTTCTGCAGGTTTTGCTCCTCATCAGCTTGATGTCTCTCTATATGGAACTCCTATTTCTAACACAAGAGGCAACATGAGTCAATATTCTCATCTCCAAGGACCATCTCGTGATTCTGTCAATTTGTTGGCCAAGGCTACTGGTCAAGTACAAAAGTCTGTAATGCAGTCTGCTGAGTTTGGTAATCCCCTTTTAGGAGATCAGCCTGCTGGTCCTTTAGATCTGGTAGGCTTATCCCAGGGAGCTTTAATATCTAAGCAGGAACTTCAGATGAAAAATAATTTTGGACAAGTTCCTGTTCAGGGTTCAAATAGTGGAGTTTTTCCAGGAAATCTTCTGGAGTGTGATACTCCACAGGGCAATACATCCGTGCAGGAATTTAATGGGAGACAAGAACAAGCTGATTGGCCTTCAGTTCAGCAAACAAAACAACCTGGTAGTTCTCAGACTTTGGTTCCTCTAGATCCAATAGAAGCAAAGATTTTGTACAACATGGATGACAACATTTGGGATGCTTTTGGAAGTCAACTGAAGGCGGATGCTGGAGGCTTGGGCAACAGATTGGAACATCCAGACTCATCTTATGCATTTCCTTCTATTCAGAGTGGGAGCTGGAGTGCACTTATGCAGTCTGCTGTGGCAGAGGCTTCTAGCAATGATACTGGAGTTCAGGAAGAGTGGAGTAGCTTGAGTTTTCAAAACACAGATCCCTCGACTGATAATCCAATTTCAAACTTCTTGGACAGCGAGAAGCAACAGACTGGCTGGGTTGATAACAACTTGCAGAGTAGCTCCTCCTTCAGTTCAAAACCTTTTCCTATTATTAATGATACTGGCATGAACTCAAGCTTCCCTGGCTTTCAGCAACCAGGAACCCAATTATTAGTTGAACAGAAAAGGGATAAGGATGGCTCTTACGAGTCCATTGAGAATTACAGCCCTCAGCAGAAGACATCAAACGACGATAGTCAGAAGGTTCAAACGTTTATGCACTCAAATAATGCACGGCCTGGACAAATGTTTGAGAACTCACAAAGTGTTCCACAGCATCAGAAAGTATCCTCAAGCGATATAGCTATGGACAAGGGCAGTGAGAGCATGGTAAAAAGTCAACCTCAAATAAGTAATGGCCCTCATGTTGCACTTCGCTCTTATGAGGAAGCCAATGAAACACAAGAAAGGTTGCAGACTTGCCACCAAAGAGAAAATTCCAATGACTGCTCAATAGGCTCGAGTGGTCATGATCAAGGAAATCCTGAACAGTTAAAGTTTTTTGGTAATATTTCCAGCAGCTTAATGAATGTAGATAAGGTGAATGAGCTACCTGTATTCTTCATGGATACTTGTTCTGGTTGCTCCTTTCTAGTCATTAATTAGTAATATTCTCTTTCTTATCAGGCATTCTTACCTGATTTTCAAAGGAATTCAAGTGTATCAGAGGAGGTGCCTTCTGGAGTTGATCGTGTTTCTAATGCATCTATGGCCTTTCATAGATCAGTTCTCCCTGATGGTTCAAATGTTTCTGCTCAGACAAGGTAGTTGGTTGTGAATGTTTTGATGAATTGGAAGCTCATAATCGTGCTTAATCTTGTTGTCATCACTGATTAACATTTTTCTTTGCTTTCTCAAAATTTTTGGCAAAAGTTAGTAGTAAAGGTTTTTTTTTTTTTTTTTTTTTTTTGAGTCTGAAGCTGTCTGTATCCCATTTATTCTACTGCTGCTCATAATTAAACATCTAATGGAAATCTTTGACCAACATAAACATGGCAGTGAACATATGCTTGAGCTGCTTCACAAGGTTGACCAATCAAAGAATGATAGCTCCACAAAACAATTTGGATCTGTTGATGGGAGTTTTTCAGCTGAAATGCCTGGAGCAAAATCACGTGATACATCTGTCTCTCAACTTTACACTCAGTCTTCTGCTTCCCAAGGTTTTGGTTTGAGGTTGGCCCCTCCATCTCAAAGGATGGCCAATTCAAACAGTTCTCTCTTTCCTCCAGGTTTACCACAGACTATAAACAATCTGAATTCTAGACAAGTTAATCCTGAACTGGAAGAGAAAAATCAAGCTTGGTCCTCAACTGCTTCACATGAGCAGGCTCAAAGAGCACGTTGGGAAAACAAATCTGGTCTGGGACATAAAAGCTTCCATCCATATGTGAATATGCTGGGAAACTCTGTTGCATCATTTTCACCTAGTACTCCACAAGCAAGAAATCAACTTCAAATGCGTCCCTTGTCCGATATACCTGTATCATCTCAATCATTGCAGACAATCTTACCTAGCTTAACTGGCAGATTCCCACCTTTTAACCAAGTCCCTTCTCAAGATACTCTGCAACAGATGCAAAAAAATCCTGTCAGTCAAGAATTTCCTGTTTTGGAGGCTGCCCCTGTATCTCAGCCATCAGTTATGGCACAACAGGGTGAAAATTTAGCAAGGCCATACAATGTATGGAGAAATGTACCAAGCCAGCGACAACCATTTAATATGGAATCTCTCAAGTTCTCCAATTATCCTTGCTCCATGGATCCAACAAATAATAATACAATAATCACTTCATTGGCTCCACATGGGTCAAATGATCAAAATCCCATAGAAGGTGGATATACTTCATTAGAAATTGGTGCTTCTTCTAATTCACAAGGCTTTGACCAAGGGGAAGAGCATCTGAGAAAAGAGATGTTGCAACAACAAATATCATCTAAGATGCATGATTCTTCTCAGCCAGGAGGTATATCTCAAGGACCTGAGCCTGTTTCTGATGCAACTGTTCTCTCATCTGGTTCATTGATGTCTCATGCTCAGCAGCAGGATCTTGATAAAGTGACGCATAGCAATTACATTGCACAAGCTTCTTCTGAAAGAAACATTGAATCCTTCAGCCATTCTCATAATGACCTCCACAATTACTCTCTTTTGCACCAAGTGCAGGCGATGAATAGTGGTGCAGTCAAGGCTTTGGATGTTCAACATGCTGCTGCTTTGGGGGGGCAGCATTTAAATGATATCATTTCAAGGCTCAGACTCCCTGTGGATGGCAAACCAAATTCAACATTACAAACCAGTTCATTTTCATCTGGCGATAACCAAATGCTTGGCTTCTCAGCAGAAGCAAGAGATTGTCCAACTGTAAAAGCTCCTCAGCAACCTGCACTTCAGTCTATAAATTCTCGGGAAATGGTCACATTTGGTTATAATGACTCCCATACCCAATCTAATCATACAGATCATAACTATGTTAATCTGCAAATGGAACCCTCCTGTTTTAAGCAATATGGAGCTCTTAGAAATGGACAGATGGTATCAATGTTTGATGCTAGACTTGCAAAAGCTGTTGCTGCACAGTTCTCTCTTGGAAAGCCTTCTCAAAATATTCAGAGCTCTTTGGAACAGTTAGATGCTGTTGTTGCTGGTCAGGGTGGCAGGGTTTGGCCAAGTAGTCAGCTGTTGTCATCCCCATATATGTTGCCTCCTGAAGTCACCAACCAAGTTGCTACTATGAGACCAAAGAAGCGAAAAGTGTCACCTTCTGAGCTTCTACCATGGCATAAAGAGGTGACTCATGATTCCAAGAGGCTTCAAAAAATCAGGTGCTTGCTAATGTCTGTGTCTGTGTGGGTTGTAATTTTTCTTTTCTTTTCTTTGTTTCTTTTTTTTTTTTTGCCTTTTTCCTTTGATTTATGTTAGCTAATTTGGGATTTATTTCCTTTTTGGTCTGTAATAACAAGATAGGATCTTTTGCAGTATGGCAGAACAAGACTGGGCGCAAGCCACAAACCGACTGACTGAGAAGGTGTGCTTCTAGTAAAAAGCTTCATGCAATTAAAATTCTCAGAGTCAAAACTGTTCTTAATGTCCTATTTTATATTGGCAGGTGGAAGATGAGGTTGAAATGATTGATGATTTGCAACCAATGCATCGATCAAAGAGAAGGCTTATATTAACAACACAGCTCCTACAGCAATTGTTTCATCCTGCACCATCATCCATTTTATCTTTGGACTCTGCTTCAAGCTATGATATCATATCATACTTCATTTCTAGGTTATCACTGGGAGATGTGTGTAGCCTTGCTTACTGCTTGAGAAATGAGTTTCTTGCGCCTGTAAAGAACAGTAATGTGTGAGTGTTCAGCATTTTTTTAAAAAAAACTTGTGAAGGAATATGGGTTTAACCTAGGATTTTTTCCCCATCGAAAAATCATAATCTGTCAATTCTTTTGTCCAGGGATTCTGAAAAGGTAGAAAATTCTGAAAGAAGTGGTAGTCAACAATTTCTGGCGATTGTGGAGAAGTCCATTGATAGAGCAAAGAAGCTGGAGAATGACTTCCAAAGGTATGAACAAGTTTTGTCAGTCATAAGAACATTTTGTGACCCTTTTGGGAATCCATTATACAAACCAGTGATTTTAACTCCAGGTGCAAAATTTTTTGTGACTACATTCTATTTAATGATGCAGATTGGACAAGACAGCATCAATTGTAGACATAAGAGCGGAGTTTCAAGAGTTGGAAAGGTTTTCTGTCATTAATCGCTTTGCCAAGTTTCATGTTCGGGGACAAATTGGTGTCTCTTGTACTGGTTCCCTGAAACCAATTCTGCAGAGACACATCACAGCATTTCCTATGCCTCAAAATCTACCTGAGGGGGTACAATGTCTTTCACTATGACTATCAACTATTTATCACAGACTGACTCTCTTATCTTCTGCATTCTGCATTCCATAGGGTTACCTGTGCCCCTACCAATACGACTCTTTATTAACTTGAAACACTGGCATGCAAGAAAGGAGCAATGCAAAATACGATGGACAGATAAACTCCAAGTAACCAAGGCCACATATTCATTATGAATTAAGGCCATTGATTGTCATTTTTGAGGAAGTATATATTGTTTCTTGTATATGTTAGTGAAATTCCAAGGAAAATAGGGAGTATTCAAATTACTTTTTATAGAGCAAGAGGAACAGTATTGTGGATGTTCTCTAGGGCTTGTTACATAAATTAGTTAAATTTAGCTTTTATATAATCAGTGGCTGCAATTGTTTAGCAATATCCTGGTAGCATTCTCTCTTCCTTCCGCCCATCTTGTTATTTTCTTTATCCCTTTTCCATTCTGTCTTTCCTGTTATAAGCTGGTAGAATAGGAGAGTTGAGATCTTGAAGACGTCGGTGAAGGTATACATTTAGCTGAAGTTACATGGCTCTGGATTCTAACAGGAGCTTCCACTGAAAGGCTGGTTGCCCTAGTTTAAAGATGTAGTGGGGCAAAAGCTTTCCTTGGGTTAGACATTTCTCTGTCACATGTGTTGTTAGGCTGACTTTGTATTTTATGGGGGGCACCAAAAAGATCTCACTGAAAAGGATGTAGAAACTTCTACGACAACTTTATAAAATATGTTGATTTCCTTTGAAAAGTACAAGGTATCAAACTATTGGCCCTCGATGTTCCCAAGGGTTAATATAATGCATATGATGGAGTAAAAGACAAGAGAAGCCTTTTTTATGACGAAAAAGCAGGTTATTTGTGGAGTTGGAAGGATGACAAGTACTTGTGTTTTTCTTTTTTTTATTTTTTTTTTCATGAAATTGACTGAAAGCAGCAGTGACATGTCAGTTGTTTTCTGATACTGTCGTCTTAATAACTAACTCCGTGTCCACGATGTCAGTGTCAGTATCAGTATATGATCCGCCCTATTCATGATTGGGAAAATGATGTGAGAGAGCATTAAAGCTGAAAATTCTTTTCCCAAGTACAAGTTGAATAAAAGAAGAAGAAACAAAAACTGCTCAGTTTGCTTATATAAATAATAACCCTTTGTGGGGTTAGCCACAGGACAGGACCTCCAATAAGCACATCATCTATGGGTTATGTTCATGATTTCAAACACCCATTCTTTAATGAAAATTATTATAAGAAACAAACATTTTCTTTTTTGGGTTTAATTCCCCCATCATCTTCACAGGGACTACTAGTACTACCTTTTGCCTTGGATGGGTCCCAGAGATCATCCTGGTCATGGCCTGCTCAATGAAAGGGCAATTCTTTGACATGCGGATTTTTAATTATTCTTTTTCTGTTTCTCTGGATTTTGCTGTGACTGTGCACTTGTTTGGTGAGTGATCTTTCAATTAGTTACCATGCAATTGTCCTTTTCAGTCCTCGAAAGGAAGTAATTCTTGATTGCCTGCTCTTCTCTTTAGGTGGATTAGCTCTTTAACACCACTTCATCCATAATGTCTCTGAATGTAGACCTTTGACCCACACCGAAAACCATAAAGATCCCAATTGTGTTGGAGTTACTTCGAATCCTCTCTTAACACAGGGGAACTGTCAACCACAATTTTTTTCTAGACGTAGTGGTTGTGGTGGAAGCGCTAATTCTGCGGTTATGGCTGTAAACTGAAGGACCCTTTCCCTTAGGAACCTGATAAGTGTCTCACCTGCAGTTATGGCTGGTTCCTTGTTCATTGCCTGTAGAGTGCAAGTCTCCAAGGACATTAAAGGACATATGTAGTGCTGCACATAGGGTTCGAAAGGAGATTATCAGAGCCGTAGAGGCTACAATGATTCATGTGGAGACTGTAATTATTAGAATTTTCGTTATATTTGAGAAAATCATATTTTTTTTCATACCATGTTTCATTCAGGGGCTGGAATAGTTTTATTTTGAATAGAGAATTCAAATTCAAGCCTGAGTAGTTGCTATAATTAAATTAATAAAATAATAGTTAAGATATCAATTCAATTTTTGTATAAAGATCTTGCATTCTTTATATTATTGGCCCATATTTATTTATATAAAAATTACTCGTATTTTGAGTTTATAAAGCGTTTCCCTTTTAGCAACTATTCCGTATGAAGACGCACGTTAACGTTCAGAGACGCTAAGCATAGATTCAAGTGTCTTATTGGGCCCTAGTGAGCATCCTCCAATTGCCTGGTCAATAGCCAATGAAGTTTGGCCCAATCGCACGTTCAAGGCCTGAGAGAATTCAATGAATAGTCCATAGACAAACAAATTATAAAAAAAAATAAATAAATAAATAAAAGAAAAACTTTTCCATGTTGGAGCCACAAACTTTCAGCTGATGCAGGCCAAACCGCAGCAAATCCAATCCCAAATCGTTTGCAACTTCCCTTGACCACGCCACAGCCTATAGTTGCACCACCAGCAATGCAAGTGCTAGGTTTCCAACCTCCAAGGTCTTGTTAAATTAAACATTAATGTGCTAAACGAACAAATTCTATTATTGAATGGAGGCCAGCCCAGACAAAGTCGCAACGAGTAGGAGCCCAGTGATCTAAGGCCACCACCAGAGCTAAAATCCACACTCCTCAGGGCCCAATCCACGAAAATTTTAACGGTTAAAACCAAATGCAGAATTAAAAATCATATATAATTCGATACATTTTCTTGTAATTTGATTCACATTATACATCTGATACTGCTCTATTTAATCGCTTTAAATCAATATTTTTATAAGGGTTGTTTAATGAAAAATATAAAAAAAAGTATTTTGTGAATTTTTTTATTTCTAATTTATTTTAAAGCTATGATTTAATTTTGTGTTATAATAGTATTTTGTAATATGAGTTTATTATTAATTTGGAGTCAAGCTATTTAATTTTGATTATTTGTGAATAACAAAATTGAAACCGTACAGAAAAACTGATTTTATATATATGTTTTTTAAATAATTTTAGTAATATTATAATTATATTATGTAATTTAAGTAATATATTTTATATTTTATATATTTTTAATATGATCTTATAATTTTTATTATTAAAATTATAATATAGAATAAAAAATTATAAATAAGTAAAGATATAAATAAAATAGTTATTTGAGTGTTATTTTAAATTTAATAAAAGTTTAGTAGATATATTTTTTATTATTTTTATATTTAATAATCTAATTATTTTATAAATTAAAATATTTATATAATTTAAATATTATTTAAATATATATATATATATATATTATTTCAACTATAAATATA
The DNA here is from genome assembly GCF_001659605.2 of Manihot esculenta. Taxonomy (NCBI): domain Eukaryota; kingdom Viridiplantae; phylum Streptophyta; class Magnoliopsida; order Malpighiales; family Euphorbiaceae; genus Manihot; species Manihot esculenta. The sequence goes on along the minus strand of NC_035162.2, from coordinate 4,324,596 downwards.
TTAATTATTTTATAGTTTTTAATTATATTATATGAGTGAATCACATATTAGTAATATAATATATTTTTATATATTAATTATACATGTATTTTTTATTAAAAAATATATAAAATATATATTAATATTGGTATTATTATTTAAATATTAATATATTAATTACTTATTATTTTAAAATAAATATAATAATATTATTAAAATTAAAACTGAATGCATGTAAGCACTCCAGAGTCCAGAGGATGCAATAAACGGTGAAACTTTAATTATTTTAATTTATATTTGGTTGGTTTAGAAAGATAAGACAATTGAAGTGACGTAAAAAATCCAAAATACATATTTATAATATCTTCATGGTAATAAACTACACTGCCAATGATTCAAACAATAAGAACAAAACTATGAATTTATATATATTCAAAATGTGTTCTTATCTTACCACAATCTTAAATTAAATAAATAGGAGGAACACTGGATTCCAATTTTAAGATCCCATTCGGCGTCCCACAAGAAGACAATTTCTCAACTGTTGTCCATTTCCTTCCACCCTCCTTAATTATAGTGTAAGAAGAAGTTCAAGTTCAAAAACTATATGAGAATACCACAAACCCTCGGACTACAGCACCAGGCGAGTAAGCAGAATGCGCAGTCCACGCATCCTAGTAGTGCCTTATCCAGTACAAGGCCATGTGATTCCTCTTATGGAGCTCTCTAAATGCTTAGCCAAGCATGGCCTCAGAATCACATTTGTGAACACAGAATATAATCATCAGCTGATCAAGAATGCCTCAGAGGGCAATAATATAGGGGATGATATTCATGTAGTTTCAGTCTCAGATGGAATCCATTTTTCAGAGGATAAGAATAAGCCTGGGAAGTCATCTGAAGCAATCTTGAGGGTTATGCCTGGCAAAGTAGAGGAGCTCATTGAAGAAATTAATGCATCAGGCAGTGATAAGATCGGCTGTATCCTCGCTGATCAGAGTTTCGGATGGGCCTTGGAAATTGCAGAAAAGAAGGGAATTCGGCGAGCTGCCTTTTGTCCTGCAGCAGCTGCTCAATTGGTCCTGGGATTCAGCATTCCAAAGCTGATAGAAGATGGAATCATAGATGACCATGGTGGGCTGTTCTAGTATTGATAACTTTCTTATAAGTCGAATTTCTCCTTTAATATTTGTCTTTCGAAGTTATTAAGAAGTAATTGAGATTTTATTTCTAATTACAGGGACCCCAACAAAACAGCAGATAATTCAGATTTCACCAACGATGCCAGCCGTTAACACTGCCAACTTTGTGTGGGCCTGCCTTGGCAACAAGGAAGCACAGAAGAATATTTTTGGATTGATGGTTAGGAACAACAAATCAGTAAAGTTGACAGACTGGCTGCTCTGCAACTCAACTTATGACCTTGAGCCTGGAGCTTTTAACTTGGCTCCGCAGTTACTTCCTATAGGCCCACTTTTAGCAAGCAACAGACAGGCAGATTCAGTAGGAAATTTCTGGCCAGAGGACACAACTTGTCTTGCATGGCTTGATCAGCAGCCACCGGAATCTGTCATCTATGTTGCATTTGGAAGTTTGGCCGTTCTTCATCAAACCCAGTTTCAAGAATTGGCTTTAGGATTGGAACTTTGCAACAGACCATTTCTGTGGGTGATAAGGTCAGATATAAGGAAGGGGACAACCGATGCCTTCCTCAAAGAATTTCAAGACAGAGTAGGCACAAGGGGCAAGGTGGTTGATTGGGCACCTCAACAGAAAGTTCTGGCTCATCCATCTGTTGCTTGTTTTGTGAGTCACTGTGGCTGGAACTCTACCATAGAAGGTGTGAGCAATGGGATCCTTTTCTTGTGTTGGCCTTGCTTTGCTGACCAGTTCTTAAACCAGAGCTACATTTGTGATATTTGGAAGATTGGATTAGGATTTGAGAGAGATGAAAATGGGAGGATTATGCGAGGAGAATTCAAGAATAAGGTGGAGCAACTACTGAGTAATGGGGAATTTAAAGCAAGAGCTTTGGAACTCAAGGAAATGGTCATTAACAGTGCCAAAGAAACTGGTAGCTCTTACCAAAATTTCAAGAAATTTGTTGAATGGCTGAAAGAGTAGCTAGTTTCTCCAGCCATCCCTCAGATACATTGCCTTTTTTCCTGTGCTCATATCATTATTCTGCATAAATAAAGAATTGGTATTGAGATTGAGAAAAAGAGCAAAATTTCCACTTTGTTATATTTTTCAATAAGTATCAAAATTTATCATACCAATTAAGAAATTCTAATTGATGTCATCATTATATTTTATACTTTATAATTTCTCTCGTTTTCTCTCGATTTTCTTAGCACTACTCGATTGGGCAAACCCAACCTTTGTTAGATTTATAATATTGGATAAATATGTTATGATTATAAATAATTATAATTTATTTATAAAAATATTTTTGTAGTTGAGATTGGCTTTCAGATACCCTTCAACGTTAAAAGACAGCTTTCTAGGGAGTAGGGGAGCCAAAAGAAATGTCCTATTAATTAATCCTACAATTTTGCAGCTAATGAAATCACATGCAATGGAGGTACTGGTGTCACACTCACACATGCAGGTGGAGGCCAGGAGGTGGCTTCAAATACAAGCCTAAACATGTGTATCAAATCACAAAATCCAATTACATGATTAGTTTAATATGATTAAGTGAAGGAGAGAGAGTGAGAGAGAGGTTGCTGCCAATTGATCAGTTGCATGCAGGGAATGTGCAGAACATGCTGTACATTTGATGCTGCTTCACTGTCTCACCCTTTCTCACATGTACACTCTTCTCTCCTTCCTTTCTTATCCTTCCTCTTCCATTCAGTTTCTTTCTTCAATCCAAACGCCTCTTTCTCTCTCCATGTGCCACCCATGTGATCTCTTTCCCCTCTCTTTCTTCCAATTGAGGCTTTGCTGGCCCATATCATCTTCACATGCACCCTTTGAGGAAGCCACCCCCCCTCAAATCCAACTTGCTCACTTCCCTTTTCTCATCTTCACTTTACCCATTTGCCCTCCAATATTTGGGATTTATCTAAATTGCCCTTTTGGTTTAATTAAAATCTAACTCAATTTCAAATTCGTTAATTTTAATTTAGAAATACAGCTTCAATATCAGTTAATAAAAATTTATAATCAAGCAAATATTTTCTAATGTAAATATATAATTAAAAACAAATAATTTATGTGGTAATAAATATTTATAAATAATTATTTGAGGGGTAGTGGTGAGAAAGAAGAAATTGAAACTCTCAAGTGTGGAGCTTGGCCATGTGCCGTTCCAGATAGGCAGGCTTTTGCTGCCAATAGAGTCCTCTCCTTCAGTCCTTATGGCTCGCAAGTTGTGCCCTCTTCCCGCTTCAAACCTTTCAAGTGAAACGCGAAATCGGTGTCGTTTTCCTTGAGAAATTCCATTAGCAAGCTTCGCTTCATATAAAAATATCTGCATCAGTAGGACCTGATCGGATGATCCCACTAAATCAGGACCCCACTTTTTAATATCATATGGCCCATCAAACGACAACTTTGTATTAAATGATCTGGGCCATTGAATCTATCCATCTTGCAGATTTCTTGGCTCCTCTGTCTGCTTCCTCACCTTCCCACGCTCTTTAGTCTTTGTATATATAAATCACTAAATTATGTAATTTGATTCATTTAATTCACAATAATACACATATATAATTTAATTAATAATAAAATGATATCTCAACATAGGATTTTACATCATTTTTAGCAAAAAAATTTAAAATTTGAACTCTAATAAATCATTTGAAAAAAGTTAATCTGTAGTTGAATAAATGGATGAAATGTACAACTTTGTGTCTCTTTTTCTCTTTGAAAAATTTTGTGCGTAAAAATATTAAACGAGAAAAAGTTTGCTTTACCTATTATTATTGGAATGTGCAAAAAGTTTTTTGACTTTGTTTTTATTTTTATTGAATAATAAATAAAATTGTCTTTTTTTAAAAAAAACTAAGACAAATTATGAAATCATACTATCAATTATTATAACATTTATGACAAAAATGTGAAAAATATTAAAAGATAGTCATTAGTTTAAGTGATTGTTTAATATTTTTCTAAAAATTATAATTTTAATAAACCTAATTTAATTTTAATTATAGATTCAAATTTATATTCAATTTTAATTCAAAATACAATTAAAATTTTAAACTTCATAATTTTAGAAATCACTCCGATCTACATCTTTTAAATCTAAATTATTAGTATTATAATTACATTGAAATTTATGAATTTATTTTAAAAATAATTATTTTTAAAAAGTAATTTTCATAAAAAAATAAGCACCAAATAAAAAGGCCGCAGTGGCAATTTCGAAGTAATAATAGAAACCCAGGGGCAAAATCCAAACCCCTCATTACTTAAACGATGACTCCTTCTTCCTTAGCCTATAACGGACTCCGCATTTCTTCTCTTTCTGAGTGTCTCAAACGCTTACTCATACAATGAGCTTAGTCTCAAAGAATTCCAAGATTTCACTCAAAAAGACACCAAGAAGAAGTCTAAGGAGAACTTCAATCTCTCGGAGAAGAAGACTATATGCACGCCGTCCCTGCAAACCAAAAAGAAGCTGGCGCACCACCACCACCACCACCACCAAGGTCTCAGCCAAGCTGGAGACTCTCAAGAATCTCATCCCTGCCCACAATGGAGAGATTATAAAGGCTGAGCACTTGTTCCAAGAAACTGCTGATTACATTGTCCTCTTGAAGACCCAAGTCTTCGTTTTGCAGAGATTGGTTGAGTTCTATGGATCTACTACTACTGAAGCAGAAACTAATGCTGTATCATAGTATCTTGCTGCTAGTTTTATTAATGAAAGAAAGAGTGCTAGAGCATCTCTTCTGGTCTTTTACATTTTCACCACATGAATTTTGTTTGGTTGAGGAGAAAATGGAGGGAAATGTGGATGAAAGTTTTTTGGAACTTATTATATATCATGCATACATGATTAGGACTGGCATGTGTTTGTGGGTTTTCCCAGATTTGCCTTCACTTTCTCTTGATGTTATTGGCATCCAAAATACATACATATATATATATAACTATGTTCTTTAATTATCTGGTGTGTTATTTTCTATAGTTAGCATTTCTCAATTTGTTGCTGTGACAGAGAAGAATCCCAGTTTCTATGGCATTGGGATTTCAAACTTTACAATTTTGGACTTTGATAACAATGAAATTGTTAATTTAAAGTAAAAGAAAGAGAAAGAAGGCTGGAAGTAGTTTGTTGTATATGATTTGTTTTTGTCCTAAAATGGGTTGAAGAGAAATGAGGTAAGGGCTGGCAGACATAATAGCAGGAAAATTGCAGAATGTATGAGCATGGGAGAGGTAAGCAATTAAGCATGGTGACAGTCACTGCACAAATTCACAGTTTACACTGCAAAGGAGTGGGTGCATTCTGATACATTGGCATAATATCTCAGTGAAATTGACAGCTTTGCCCTTGTCTCTCATGCCATACTGTGATTGTGATGATAGTGACTGCAGGTTACTCTGCTGCCAAAGAAAACCCATGTGCTAAAGCCAAATTTTAAGGGCCTTTTTTTTTGGATTGTTGATTCAGATTTCAGACCTCAGATTGCAAGGCTGCCTCTGTGGATTACTGTAATTAATCATCTCCTAATAATAATAAGGAATAACCACAATTAATGTAATTAGTTCTTTAACCAATTACAACTAACATGTATATATATATAAAGAGACTAGATACATGGAATAAAGCTGCATTTCCAAGCACCATGCCCTAATTAGATCTCCCACTCACCCAAAAGTGATGACCTATAATATCAATAGGAAATTGCTTTGCATTGCACAATGATGAGTGAAAAAAATATATATATTATATGGTCTCAGTTGCATCTATTTCTGCAAACTAAGAAGTAGTGTAAATTTGGCTATAATGATAATATAATGTATCTTTTATTTCTTAAAGTTGAATGCTAATTGATTTCTCCCTTTTCCTTTAATTAATTTAATAGATTAACTTTTCTTTTCCAATAAATAATTAATATTAGCTTTTTGAAATTGTGCATGAAAGCTACCATATACAGTTTAGAGATTTCTAGGAGGGTTGAATATAAGAAAAATCCAAACTTAACCAAAGATTAAATCTGTTTGTTTTAGAGCAGATATTTTCCATATTTTTTGAAATTTGAAATAATAAAAAAATAGATAAATTATTTTTTATACTTGAAAATTTTCATTAATATAATTATATATAAAGTTATTAATATCATTTATTTTTAATTATAATTAAATTGAAACGGACTTTTAGACTTATTTTCCATTTAGTCCAAAATGATTAATCCAAATGGTAGCTATTATATACAATTATGATTTTTTGTATTTCGTCAATATGAGACGAGCAGCTCTAAATTTACGATATTCTCGTCGCAACTGAATCAGATATAATTATTAAATTAGGACCGAACTCTCGAATATTGTGGTTCGTTAATATTTTAGACGGCTTTATCTCATTTCACACGGGTAACCCTTTTCTCGCAGACCCACTAACTCTACATAATTTTTCTGATCCGGACTCTTATATTCCGACCCAATCTAACTCAAATAATTTTGGACGCACTTTCTACTTGATCAAAAATATTAACTCAAGTTATTTAATAAATTCGTATTACTTATTATATACAATTTTGATTTTCTATATTTTACCGATTGAGACGATGATCTAAATATTACATAAATAATAAGAAATAAATAATTTTATTAGAAAATACTTTTACACTTTTTCTTGATATTAAAGAATGTAATGTAACGGTATAAACTTTTAATTACCCTCATTGAATTTCCATTAATTTAAGTTTTTAGGATAAAATGAAAGCAACTTTTCTTTTTAACGTTTCGTATATTCACTCCTTTGATTACTTTAACTTTAGAAAAAAAGAAAAAAAAAAGCATATGAAGATGCAGCTAGTTGAATAAAAGCTGAAATTTCAACTTTGAACATTTCAAATTCATATCTTTTTAAGATATAACGCCCTCTATTATGGTAAACTTTAATAAAAGTTTTATATTTTATTAGTAATTTCTCCCTAAACTATCCATAACTCCCACTTAATTAATTAATATATATGTTATGACAAATGTGATACTTCTGAATATGATCCTCAATCTTCAAAAGTTTTTTTTTTTTTTTCAATGAAAATCTAATGAATAATGTGGTAATTTACCCTTTTTCTTTTATTTTTTTTCAAAGGAAAAGAGAGAGAGATTAAATGGCACATTACAAAGCTAAACTGGCTTTAAAAAGCCAATGATCAAGGAAATGTGCTTTTTTATTTTACGTGTCTCGTTCATTTCTAATCGATCATTAATTGTTTTCTTTTTTAATCATGAGATTACATTAAACAAGTTCTGAATCCAATTCCCAAGGACTGCTAATGTTGTTAGGAACTTCAACTGATTTTGTGTTTGGCATGAAAACTTTTTGTCGCTAAAACAAATCAGTAAAAATTTCACCCGCCGGATCAGCAGATCGTTAAGCACCGCATCGCAAAATATTTTCGTGACGAAATGTTTTTGTAGCTAAAATATTTTTATTGAAAGAAAATAAATTGTCACAAGAAAATTAAAGCAAGGCCGAGGATTCTTTTGTCTCACCCCCAACTGCGTAACTTGTCTGTTCGTCCATATTTTGACTGAAAAGAAATTTGTCCCCTCTTTAGTAGCAGTGGTGAAGCACATATTTGTCATATTTTAATAGAAAGACATCAAAGAATAAAAAAAAGATCATACAGTTAAGGCATGAAGCTTAACATCTGTCTTAGACAGTTTCAGCTTTTGAAGTTTTTAGCAAAATGGGTGCCTGGATTCTGGAAGATTAAGAGAGATTCTGGCTTAGACAATTCCAGCTTTGTTCTGCATTCATTTCAATCTTATAATTAGGTTCATCCTATTGTCTTTCTTCCTTTGCTTATTAAACATGTTTGTTCTTTTTTCCTCTGAATTGACTAGGTTTGGTTTGTACATTAGCTTCTATACATACTTTCTTCATCTCGTTGTCTTTTGTATTTGTTCAACGCTTATTGTCCCTAACAACCATTCTTTTCATTTATAACAAAAGACGCACTCTTGTAGTTTATGAAGAGATGCAAGGCACCTTTCAGCTTAAATGACACAACAAATAATCATTAAAACCTCTAGGAAGGATTCCTTTGTCATTTATAAAAACTAATCATTTTGGTTGCAATTTGGCACATGGATAGTTTATCTATTCTCAGTTTGTTACTACAAATCTAAATGTGGAAATACTTATTCCGTTTCTCTTTCATTTGGACTTCATTTTCATTTACGAATTTCACCAGGTTACAAACCACACAGAGACGAAAAGAGAAATTTAAATTCAAACAAGCCATGAACTATATGCTTAAGCCTTCATCCATCCAATCAAGTCATTGAAATTCTTCCTGGAATAACCTCCTTCTCCAACACTTATCATGGCTCTTTCCTTGAATTCTGCAGCCCTTGCTGTTATATTTTCATCACTCAGAACTTGCTCCACCTTGTTCTTAATTTCTTCCCGTGTGATGATCCCACTTTCATTGCGTTTAAACTTCAATCCCACCTTCCAAACATCAGCAATGTAATTTTGATTAAGGAATTGGTCAGCAAAGTATGGCCAGCATAAGAAAGGGACTCCATTGGCGACACCTTCCATGGTGGAGTTCCAACCACAATGGCTCAAGAAGCAGGCTATAGAAGGATGACTAAGAACCTTCTGCTGAGGTGCCCATCCAACCATCTGCCCACGGGTGGCTACTCTCTCTTGAAATCCTTCTGGGTAGGCGTTTGTATCGCTGGTAATATCTGGCCTCACAACCCACAAGAACGGCCTACGGGAAATTTCAAGTCCGAGTGCTAATTCTTGGAATTGGCTTTTGTCAAAAATAGTGAAGCTGCCAAATGCAACATATATCACTGACTTGAGAGGTTGTTGATCCAGCCATTTCAAACAATTTGAGTCTTCTGGCCAGAAGTATCCAACTGAATCGCCTTCTCTACTGTCTGCCAGAAGTGGTCCTATAGGTAGAATATTTGGCGTCAAAGTAAATGCTCCAGGCTCAAAATCATATGCTGAATTACAAATTATGGAGTCTGCCAGTTTCACAGCCTTGTTGTTTTTAACTGAGACATCAAAAATAATTTTCTGCGTGGTCGAGTCACCAATGCAAGCCCATACCAAATTTGCAGCGTGCACCTCTGGCATTGCTGGAGCCAACTGAATCGTCTGGTTCTTCAGTGGAGTTCCTTAAATGAATTAAAATTTAAAATGAAAACACGATACTTCAAACCTTTAGCAATATTATGCAGAATCCAGATTATTCAGTATTAAATATTAATCTAAACAGCTTCATGGAGGTACTCACCGTTGCTGTCGATGATCCCATCATCAATTAGTTTCGGAATAGTAAATGACAAGGTCAGTAGAGCTGCTGATGCAGGCCAAAAGGCAACCCGGCGGATTTTCATCTTCTCTGCCACTTCAAGAGCCCAACCCATACTCTCATCAGCAATTATACAGGTAATTTTTTCATCTTCTGATGCATTGATCCTGTCAATGAGATCCTCCAGCTTCCCTGGCATTACACTGAAAATTGCTTTAGTTAACTTCCCCAGTTCATTCCTATCTCCCCATGGTTCCATCCCATCTGGAAGTGAAACAAGACTGATTTGATCCCCAAAATAATTCTTCTCTGCCAATGCATTCACAACCCTCTTGTGATTGTACTCTGTGTTCACAAATGTGACTTTGAGTCCATGTCTAACTAAGCATTGTGAGAGTTCCATTAAAGGAATCACATGACCTTGTGCTGGATAAGGTATGGCTAGAATATGTGGTTTGCCCATATCTTTCTTCAGTTTTTTTAAAGGTTTCAGATGCTATATTCCACGGATGAGTTCTTACTGCTTTATATAAGCATAGAAGAGGTGAGTCAGAATCCATGAGCCAATCCTCATGCCATTGTCTTCATGCATCAAATGCTTGTTTGAATCTTGAAGTTGGGAATCTTCCATCCTAGTTTTACTTTTTCTAAATTATGTTCTTGTACTATTGGATTAAATGCGTTTATTTGGTTCATTTATTTGTTTCTTTACTTATTCTGAAGTTTTATCCTGTTGTCTTTTGTGTCCATTCCATGCCTCGTGTCCCTGTCAGTAATACTTGTAGAGGATATCGATCACAACGATACATCGGAGAACTTGCAGATGTCCACCAAGTGAACTTTAGTTGTAAAAACTAGCAAGGACTTTGTCATAAACGTCCTTCTAAAAAATTACATGCATTAAGCTAAGCAAAAAAAGCCAGCAATTCATGATCATCCATTAATATGTATGCATTGAATGACCAGATGATGTTAGGCTGACTAATTGATGCCAAAATGATATTTAGCCCATCAATCCATTGTCCAAGCCCAAATGTTATCAAGTCCAAATTAACTAAGAAAAAAATTATTACAGGGGCAAAAGTGAAAAAAATGAAACTTGAGGGGGTTTTATTGTATAAAGGAAAAGTTTAAGCGGGCAAAAGAAAAAAAAAGGAAGAAAAAGTAAAAGAAGGCAGAATCTAATAAATTCATCCCTTCTTTCGACTAATCAAATCGTAGAACAGAAGGCCCTAATGACGGGTGCACGATAATAATCCTGACTTTTCCCTTTTCAGATATCTCTCTCCCCCCTCCCCTTCGACCCAAAGCGAAGGCCGCTCTCTGGCTTCAACAATCCGAAGGGCTTGCCATTTCCACAAGAAATTCAGATACTGTTTTTAATATTTTTTTCGATCTCCATTTCACCTCCCCCGTCTTCTCCTCTTATCGTCTCGATCGTCGGTTTGCCCCCTCTCCCTGATCTGATGTTATGCTTGTTGTTGATTTATGAAATGGGAATTTATGGGTTACTATTATCCTTGAATTTGATTGATTCGATTATATTTTTCTTGTTAAGTCTATCACGTGTCTGCACTATTTCAGTGGATGATTAATCGCTTTTTTCTTTTAACGTTTTTAGTGCTAATTTTTTGAGGATTAGGCATGTTTAAAGTTCCATAATTGGTGTTCGATTTTCTTTTTTGGATAATGATTTCATTTGGTTTCTGTTATGGATTTACATTTCATATGATGAATGGGTCAACATCCTTATAGGCTTTTGGGGTGTTTGTAGTTACGAACTGGAGCAAATGGTTGTTTGTTTATACATGATAAATGGGTTCAGCTTATTGATTTGTGCTTGTTGAACCTGTTTCATTTTATGATTCAAGAATGTTCCTTTTTACCTTTTAATTAGCGTACATAGATTCAGTTTACTTTATACTTTGAAATTACTTTCCGAACATTGGTGGAATATAGACATGTGTGATTTCGCAGTGCAAGTTATGAGTTATAATTACGTGCAGTATCAGTTTGTTGTATTACAATCCAACTGATTATTCTGGTTCTTCAGCTATGGAAATAGAAACTGTGAACTTAAACTGCTAATGGATTGATGTTGAATGTTTGTTGTGGACGTGAAATATTAGTACTAGATACTTTGTATACGCTCATTTTTTTCCCTCAAGGATAAATCAAGTACTAGGTCACAGTACAGTTGCGTACAAAGATAGTGCAAAATATAGTCATTTACATGTAGCCCACCTAATCAGGTTGCTGATTGTTTTAATGCAAAAGAGTTACCTATAATTTTTTAGGAGTAGATTTTTTTTTTCTTTTCTTGGCTTTTTTGGAACATTACATGCACAGTAAAGAATGAATTACTAAAGCTTATTTTATGAGTCCATACCATATGGATATAACTCTTGATTCATGAAAGAAGTTGAAATACCCGTTTTGATCATTCCAGTTATTGTGAACTGGTGAAAAACTGTTTCTAGTACCTAGATTGTGTATTTTGCATAACTTGATTCTCTAATTTCTTCATGTTGATGAAATGCATAGATTTTAACTGAAATGCTTTTACCAAAGTTGCTTTTGAATCTAAACTGTGTCTCACTTCTTTCACAGGGACATGATAAGATTAGACTGCATTTAGGTGCTTTAATGCTTGCCGCATCACATCTGCTTCCAATTGTTGTTCGCTAGCTGAAAATGTCATGTGATGAGGTGCTGAAGGCTGTTTTTCCTTTGCTGGATGGTGTAGACCTTGCTTCTTGTATGGCAGTTTGCAAACAATGGAGAGATATTGCCCGAGATGATTATTTTTGGAAATGCCTGTGTGCCAAGAGATGGCCTTCAATTTGCAAGCGGCCTAACCCTCCAACTGTGACCTACTACAAGCTTTACCAAACATTTTATAAGCGACAGCATCGCCAAACCCTGCTTCCTCCAAGAATTTCTCTTGATGATTTAGAGTTTTTCATCGATATTTGGGCTGAAGAAAAATTGATCTTCTCAGAAGTAGTTCCAGGCCCTGTTTTACTGACTGGGATCAGAGTCCCACCGCCTGGAATTTGTGACATACTTAGATTTCACCTTGACGGTCCTGATTATAAGATGATTCTACCTGTTGAGCCAACGGTCAAAATTCCTTTGAGCCAGACAGTTAGTGTGTCTGTACTTGCAGGGCGCAAAGATTCCAACAAAGTTGCTCGTGTCATTAATAGGTCTATGTTTGATTATATAGATCGGACAGCCTTTAGAGCTATGGCGTTTGAGTACCTTGATTTCTCCCCAGCTCACCCATTTATTCCTGGTATCCGAGCATGGATATCTTTGCTCTTCATGGATGATGGAAATGAGGGTGTCATTGATGTTTTTGGGATTGAAATGGATTTCCGTGATGCTGCAAATTCCAGGGAGGAGGTTTTGTGGCTATTAGACATGCTTGATTGGAAGTGAAAGTGGGGAACTGTGACAACAAAGCTAAGAAGTGAGGAGCTGAGCTCAATCAGTAGTGTCCATGGAGAATAGTTCAAAGGCCTTCATCATCAATGGCATTCTGGTCGTGTTATATCATTTGGTTGCATGTTTAAAGTTTGTATATATCGCCAATTTAAATGGACATCTTTTTTTTTTTTTGGTTTAAGTTCCCATGACGTCTCCCATTTGGTATGGGATCGTGGCCATTCGCATATGGTTAGGTTGACTTGGTTCAAACACTGTGATGATATGTTTGCGTAATTCAGCGATGATTATTAAAGTACAGTTCATGGTATTTCTAGGTTAATGGCAATATTGAAGGATTTATATCAAATATATGGTTAATTATATTTTGCTTGTGTTGCTTGTAGATATGTGATTTACATATCCAACATCTGCATAAGAGGGTGGTTGATAATTTTTTAAATTGAAGCAGAGCCTAGTATATCCTTTAGAAAAATTGCAGTTCTTTTAGTCAGTTCAGACGAAGGATTATACCTGATATTTAGTTGGATGTCTTGTGCCTTTCTCATTTGCAACATGAAAAATAACATAAACAAAAAAGTTTTTAATAAAAACTTGTATTTTTTAAAACTGTCGATAATCAAACACAGACCGGGTGTCGTAAATCTTGAAAAGGAGATATTAGATACTGGAGTGGATTGGGAAACATCAGCAGTAATACTTGAATGTAGAAGCCATGAGCTGCCAATAGAGAAGTCAGAAGCAGACAGAAATTTTTCTTTCCTTCTGGTGTATCAATAGCAAGATTAACCGAGGGTGAACCCCAGTCTGATCAATGTAAAACAGATTTTTGGAACGGGGAGAGAGAGGAGAGAGAAAGAAGACAAAGAACGGAGAGAGATGAATGGAAAGCGAGAAGGTTGATGAAACTTCACAGGCATGGTATTAAAGACATGTTGATGAAAATTAATTAAAGAAGACAAATAGGAGAGAGAAAGAGAGCAACTGTGAGAAAGTGAGACGGTTGAACGAGCATGTTTTGATGATGATGAGAAATCCAATGCTTCACATTAATCAATGACTACACTTGGATATTTGTTCTTGCATCCAAACTATTTTCTTTTAGTAAATTTCTCGTCAAATAAATAGTATTACAAATACAGTAGTTAAGCTTTGCCTATGAAATATATTACCATCTGATTGGTAGCAGTATTAATTATCATATTTATATTTTTTGTTGTAATGAAACTTTGCTGCCGGTTGCCGCCATGAAATGCAAATGTTGATTTGTAGAAAAAAAAACAATGAGGGCAATAGCAATTCTGCACATCCCAGCGCTATTTGCACAACCATTTTCCTTCTCAGTTTACTGTACAACCAGACGTGAACTTAAAGTTTGGCGCGCATAATTATTTAAATAATATATATACACTAATGAGTATGAAATATGCGTTTTTCAATGCTCATTCTTTTAAGTAGGGAGGCTAAAATTTTAGTGATAAATATACCCTCTTCGTATGCATTTAGTATTAAAATTACAGCAATATCTTTAAACAGTTGTGACCAAAATTGATGTATATTGATGAATGTAGCTTTCTTTGTGAAGCTGGGCTGGCGCATCCTTACTAATGAGACAACATTGTGGGTTAAAGTTTTGCTAAATAAGTATGCAGAGAGCCTGGTGTAACTTGAAAAGTTTTGTCGCCAAAGCTAAATTCTCTATTGTGTGGAGAGATATTGTTAAGCATTTGCCCTTGCTTCTCAAAACTTTATATAAAGCCATTTATGATGGAGTCTTTATGTCTTTTTGGTTGGATGTTTGGCTTGTTGATACACCGTTGGTGAATGTAGCCAATGGAGAGATCCATGCTACAGTTCTTCATTGCTCGATTGCTCAAGTGTGGGCTGGGAACTCATGGAGACACACGTCAACGGATTTATTCTCGATGAAATAGCATATAATTTGGCCCTGCCATCTTCAACTATTCAGATTCATGGATTTGGAGACATATTTGGACGCTGAAAGGGGGTGTTTCATGGTCGTTTGATGACAAATTTAAAAAGGTATCGGAGGGGCTTTACATCGTATAAGGGTTGCTCAGTTTGTGGTGCATTTGAGGAATCCGTGTTGCATATTCTACGGCACAGGTTTGGGCATGTATCTGGAACAATGATGTTGCTTTTTATGCTTTTATTTTCCTGGAAATTGCTGTATAACTGCATAATAACAATATTGCATTTAGCTCACTCAATTACTCTGAATGTCAGTCAACACTGATGGGGCATGTAAGGGGAACCCACTATGGTGGCGGTGGTAATATTCTTCAGGATGTATTTGAGAATGTAGGTTTCGTACTAAAATTTAAAAATAAGGCTCAGTAAAAAAAAAATAAAACTAAAAAACAGAGCTCTTATCCGGCGGGAATGGGAGGTTAAGGTCGTGCAAATATATAGGAAATCTAATATAGTAGCGGATTATCTTGCGAATAGTGCGCATGGTGGAGTTTTTGGTATGAGTCTTATTGATTTGCCTTCATTTAGTATTAAGCTACTCTTGGATGCTAACTGTATGAATATTTTTCATGATCGTATAATAAATTAAAGGGCTCTATCCCTCCTTTTCAAAAAAAAATAAATAAATATCAACAGCCTGTTTTCCCTCTCTCTGTATATATATATCCTTTTAGTCTTCTACCAAGTTTTTCAAGAGACATTACAATTTTTAATTACAAATTACATAGTCATAATATATATAATTTTAATAGTTAATTATATATGTTTTAATTAAAAGCTATATATTAAGAAATATATGGAAAAAATTCATTATCATATTCTTATTATTAACTATATACAATATAATTTTTTATTATTATATTGAAATAAAAAATTTTAAATTGCTTTTAACATTTTAATGTTGTCACGATAATGTTTGTAATGTCAAGTGTAACTAATATTTGAAATTAATTAAAATCATAATTATCAATATTAAATTAGAATAGTTACAATTTTTTTTTAAATTCAAACTAAATCTAAGCCGAAGTTTTGATACAAATCTAATTTTTTTAAAATTAAAAAACCAAAAGTTTAATGATGAGTTCAATTTTTCTGTAAAATCACTAGAAACACACACTGTGAGAAACAACTTAAGAGTAGTTAACTCTAGTTGCTGCCAAACACAATCATGAATGGAAAAAAATAATAATTATATATTTTTACGAAACATATATTAAAATTACAACTAAATCAAAAAAATTTTCTCTAAGCATGAAAATAAAAATTATTTATTTTCTTTTACTCTCAATACTGTTGAGGAGGGAACAGTATATATTAAAAATATCTCTAATTTTTTAACAAGATATATATTAAAAATATCTCTAAATCAAAAAATTTTATCTAAACATCAAAATAAGATTTTTTTTTTGTTTAAATTTTGAGGAAGGAAAAAAGTCAAATTAAATTCCCACTATCTTTGGATAGTGATAATGTGTTGCTTGCAATTTTTCTGTTTGAATTAATTTTTTTAAATAAGAAATATATGAAAAAATTCATTATTATATTGTTATTAATATTATACTATTTTGATTCTAGTATTAATATTATTTTTATTTTTATTTTTATTTTGAGGTTAAAGAATTAAATTGCTTTACTATTTTAATGTTGTCGCAATAGTGTTTGTAATTTTAAGTTTAAAAATTAATATTTGAAATTATATTAAAATCAAAATTCAACAATGCTAAATTGTAACCGTTACAAATTTTTTAAAAATCAAACTAAATCTCAACCGAAATTTTGATACAAATCTAATTTTTAAAAAATTAAAAAACCAAAATTTTTCCATAAAATCACCCGACACACCATGATAAGCAACTTAAGAGTTAACTTTCGTCCCTGCCAAACACAATCATGCATGAAAAAGAAATAAAAAATAATAATTTTTTTAACAAATATACCGAATTTAGAAATTAAATAAATAGATAAATATAATCTAAATAACTAACTGTATTTTTTTAAAATAAAATAACGACTTTGGGCTGCTACAAGCCTTATACTCAATAATTTTTCCGAATGGACTGACTGCCTTCTGCCACCACCCGTATATAATTCCTTCCCATTCTCCCTCTCCATGTAATTCTCGCTATATATATATATATATATTGCCAAACAGATTTTGCTCGTCTCAGTTCGAAATTTGAATTTGTTAATTTGGCTCCGAGGAGAGTTTACATAGAAATAATCAGGAGAATGTATAGTTCTGAAAAAGAAGGGCGTGTTATTCCATGTGGGTTTAGGTTTAGCCCTACAAATATTGAGCTGGTACAGTTTTATTTGAAGAACAAGATATTGGGTTGGGAATTTCCTTTTGATTTAATCCCAATCGTTGATGTTTTTGCTTCCAGCCCTGATAATCTTCCTCTAAGTATGTTGTTTTTCTCATCTTTCTTCTTTCTAATTTAATCGTTTTCGTTACGTTATCAGCAATAATCAATGGCAATAGCATTCATGTTTCTTAAATCTGAATTCTGTTTGTTTAATGGCGACTTTTGAGTTTCCTTAAACAATGTACAGCGTTAAGCTATTCTACTTGAGTAATCAGTTTGTTTTGCTTTGTTGATAGATTTATGATTCTTTCTTTCTCATTAATGCTTATCCATGGAATTACAATCACGCTGAAATTACAATATCCTGATTCGATATCAAATCAATTTGAAATGTTAGTTTATGGTTTTTATCCTTTCTGTGTGCTTGCGATCAATTTCAAATATGATTAGTAATCCAATTTACTTCAAAAATCAAATTCATTCTGGAAATGTAAAACTTTGTGCAGATGAATTCAACTGTGGACAGCCAAATGGATATTGGTACTTCTATTCCAATAGAAGAAAAGGCAAGATTTTAACGGACGATGGTTATTATGCACTCTCTTCACATAGGACCATCATTGACGGGAAGAAACTCATTGGGTTTGTAAGGACATTGGACTTCTACAATGGAAAGCCACCTAGAGGAACCAAATCTCAATGGACTATACATGAGTATAGAGTCAATGCTGATACGATCAAAGTTAATGAAGATGACATCATTATGAAAGAGAAGGTAATTTAAATAACTCCCTGTGGTTTTAGTTCAGAGTTTACTGTTCTTGACCTTCACTTGTAGGTTTGAATTTTTAGATTTAGTGATTCCATAAAATGGTATTACAGGTTTTCCAACAATGTATAGTATGAATTTGACACTTTGGGAATTTGGGTGTGAAAGATCTACTAGATTGTTTGGATAGGTGGTACAGGGGAAAGAAAATATTTGGGTTAACAAGCTTATTGTGACTTATTTTATTTGGATAGTAGAGGAATAATAATAGAGCATGGTAAAATAAACTTCATTTTCCTTTTGTTATTCTACATGTTCAAGAATAATTGAAAATTCATGACGATTTATTAATTTAGACATATAAACTAAACATGATTAAGTTGTTATTTTCCTTACGATTTTTTTTTTTAAAATTTTCAGATCTCGAATTTTGTTGTCTGTAAACTTGTTAAAAAGGGAATTTATAAGCCGGAATCCTCAGAGGAAGAGAATATTTTCAGCGGCAAGGATAGTCTCAGTGATAAGAATCAGCATAATCAGAGTGGCAGAGAAAGTGAAGGGTCTAATTTCTCAATGAAAGATAATAAGCAGAATTCAAAAGGCAATAACAGTCTCAGTGATGAGGATAAGTATAGTCAGAGCAATACCATATTATCACAGGAGAAAGTTGAGAAGTTAAAGTACTCAAGAGATGACAAGGAGAATTCAGAGGATGACCGAGAAAAGAATGATATCATTATATCACAAGCCAATGATGCAGCACCCAAGTCCTAGGGTGCAGGAGATGACGGGGAAAGAAATTGAGATGGAAATTTTTCATTTCTAGAAAGCTCTATAATTAAGTTTCCCACTAGATAGAATTTTGCAAAGTATATGTTCATTAGTATCACTTTACATTTGATTTGTTAGTATAACGACTGAAGGGATTTACCAAATGGACTGCCATATCTTCCATCGTACTAATGTTGCTTATTACAATGATAGTTATGTAGCTCGCTTAGTAATTAGTATTCTATTATAGTCACAATCATTTAGATTCTCTAGGACCCGTAAGCATAACTAAACCTTCTAGGAAAACCAGCAACATCAGGCGAGTGACCTCAGCAAAGAGATACAAACTCTTCCTTAAATCACCCAAAGGCAACAACAGAGGAAGCTTAGACCCTTATCATGATTGCAAGCTCTCCTTTCAAACAATAGAATCAAATTAGCTCTGGTAGGGTGACGAGTAAGGCTCACCGACCATACTTTTACAGCATGAGGAAAGACAGACGCGAGATGAACTGTCTAACTACTCTGAAACTATTGCCTGCCACCGCGTGCATGCTAGGAACTCCCACCTAGTAAAAGAGTCAAGGCCCAAACTCAAAGATGGCCTGAGCCACAGCTCAATCTAAAGAGCCCTCTTATCCATACATGGACTAATCTACCAACTGAAAGTTCAATAAAGAAAAATGAAACCTCCATCCGATCAATGAAGAGGAAAACAAAATCTGGGGCAAATAACAACAAAATGAGCCTTCTTTAGCGGAAACATATAGACGCTCAGTTAGGTCCGAGAGAAGAAGGCGACGCCAATGGAGAGAAAATAATCTCTCTTTATAAACTAGAGAGAGAGAGAGAGTCATAAGCATGTAATATAGACGCGTTAAGTGTAATTAATTCAATAATTATTATGAGAAATATAAATTTTTCATCATTTTATTTTTATTTGAATTTAAAATTTGCAATTTTATATGATCTAAAAATATTTAAGATTCACTAAGTAAAAAAGACAATTTCTTATATTTTATTTACATTTTAATGACAAAAAGCATATACTGACAAGTTTACTATTCTTATTAATTATTGTTATTATTATTTTATAAGAGGGGTTAAGAACATCGACGGACGAAGGGAGCAATGGGCTCTTAGCTTTTCAAAAGTTTTATAAAGGTATTTATATAATTTTTATTAATTCTAAATAAATAAATAAAAAATTATCATTCAGTTCTTAAATATTTAAAAAAATTTTGAAAATTATTTAATTAAAATATTTTTATATTTTATAAAATAAATTTTTTAATTTTTATAAATTTATTAATATATCTTAAATATTTATATCATTTAATTTATATAATTTTAATTATATATATCATTTAATTCTAATACATTTAAATATTTTTACTATTTATTTTTATTAACTAAAAATAAAATAAATTGATTAACGGTTATTGTCACAAATCGATTAAACAATTTGAATTTATAAAATAAATCAACGTTTAATTCAATAATTTTGATAAAAATATAAATTAATAAAATTTTTAAAAATTTAAAAATTTAATAATAATTCTCTTATAAATAAAGTTTCAACATCAATACCATTTTTACGGTAGCTATTCTAATTTATATGTCCATTTTTTTTCTCTATTTTTTATTTAAAAAATTTATGTTTAATTTTTAATATTTATTTAATTTTTTTATTTTCAAAATATTTATAAGGTAAGTTATTCATTAATTATTTAGTTTATTAACTTAATATATAGATTAGATCCCGTAAAAATTAAAATTAATTCTGAATACTTTTTTTTTGAAATGGATTAATTCTGAATACTTGAAATTATAAAGATTATAATAATTAAATATAAATTAATCATTATTAGAAAAAATAAAAAATATTAAATTGATCAAATATACTATTAATCAATTGTCCTCCAAATTTATTGATTGTGTTTTAAAATTTTATAAATTAATAAAATTAGATGATAATAATTTCATCGTTTTATAAAAAATTTATAGTACAACCGATCCTATTACTTGATATAAATGTATATTTAATCTAAAAATAAAAGTTATTTTTATTTACCTTTATTTATGTGATTGAAATTATATATTAAACTATTTAAATTTGAAAAATAAATTTTAAATTTGTAGAAATAATAGTTTTAAGATTAATAATTAGATTGTTTAATGGAGTATTTAAATTTAAAAAAATAAACAAAAATATTAGTTTAATAGTTAATAGCTATATTTAAAATTTAAAAAATTTTAAATATCGATGAAAACATTAAAATCACTGTCGTTGGTAATAGTTTAGACAACTCATTAAAAAATTTTTAAAAACTCATATATTTGATATGAGTAAATTAATTTTATTTATAAAATTTTATGCATATGAAATTTTTTGTTACTCTACTTAAAATTGAATTTTAACTTGAAAATTTTATACATATAGATAAAATATTTATGCATTAAGTGAAATTAGAGTCTTCATTACAAAAAACCTTACTTAAATTTCTATATCTATCGCGGGTTAGGAACAATGAAAACTCAATGTTGAACCAAATGTCTTAGCTAGAGGACTAAGGAAGTTTTATTTGATAAGCTTTAAAAAATAAAATTGAATCTCCTTTCTATCTATCTCATTTGGAATGAATGATTTTGTAAGAAAAGAATTCAAATGAATTCTTATTAAATCATTTATATTTTATTTTTATATATGATGAAAAATTTTTAAATTAAAAAATTTTAAAATTCAAAATAAAAATTTTGTAAGAATAGAATTTAATTGAATTAAATTTTTATAAAATGCTTGATTTCAAAAGGGGTCAAAAGATTTGTTTGGGATTTCATTTTAATACTTGCTATGCTGCCATTTACGTCTCCTGATGAACCCCTTGATTTGATATACGTTAGAAATCAGATAATACAGGTTAGAGCTGGAGCACTTGAAGCATATATGAGGGGCTTAATTTTACATTTATCCCAAAGTAATTCCCAAAAATTGCCCCATGAAAATGGGGTAATTCAGCAAGAGCCCGCTCAACCTGTTCTCCATTATATGGCTGCAACGGATTTGAATGGGATAATGCAACAAGAGTCAGTTGTGCAGCCTGATTTGACTCCTTTGATGTCATTTAATTTGAATGGAACAGTTCAGGAAGAGCTTCATTTGGTCTTTGAAGAGAACTCTATTCTATTACTTCAAGAGAACCGAATATGGATAAGCTGAGCTCAACTGCTGCTTTCAGCATCTCGAAGGATGATGGTTTCCCCCTAGCCCTGCCCATGGTTTTTGTAAGGAAGGAAAAGATACTTATATTACTCTCTTTTTATTTCTTTCAAGGCCTTTAGTTGCAATTTTTGTTGTGTTTTGGGTTTTTCATTAGCACATTGTGTTTTATTGTTGTCGCCTCAGTGGCCTTTTTTGGAGAAACAATTGCATGATGGAAACTGGGAAGAAATCCCAATGTACCCCGTTTATTGCTCACTCCTTCATCTGTGGAGCTTCAGGTTGATTGTCTTTGGGCAATTGCTTTGCAGCTTCTTTTGAAGCTCAAAAGGGATTTAAAAGTTGTGTATAGCCTTAATGATGCTCGATGCCAGGTTAATGCCCGTAGAAATTGGGCTTCTGCCATTACTTCCCAATCCGTTTATATTTTGTAATTGGCTCAATATATTTTTACTACATTCTTTTCTGTCAATGAAATCCAAGTTTCTTGCATCAGTTACCAGCAGCAAGGCTTGCATACTTTCCCATTCGTTTGAAATTGTAAAAAACGTCTCAAATCTTTCCTTGGCACAACATGAGATGACTAGCTTTTTTTGTTTTTCCTCCACCTTATTCTATTCGCCTGCCCTAAAGACTTGGACAGAATTGTATTGTTGCTCTTCTAGTTTTGTTTATAACCTGCAAACTTCTTAATCTCCAATGTACTAGGCATTTTTTTTGGTACATATGTAACTTTTTTCTTGCTGTAGACATTTCAGTTTTATAGAAAAGGCAGGCATATTTTATTTTGAGTAATCAATAAAAAAAAATGTGCGATCATAGTCTCTCCGTTTGGCGACCCACTATCCACGTCCTAATTATTTGCCCAAAGACGAGAAAATATTGATATATTCCGTATTTTTCAGCGAATGTTTAAATGCATGAGCTTGAAACTGAATGCTCGTCATAGTTGTTTCCATTACGTTGGAGAGAGACTTCAGAATTCACTCCCAAAATGTCTTTACATTTTTAAAAACTATATTCTACATATCAAACACAGTTATGAGGTATAAATAAAGCATCCCTAGACCAAGAGCACAATTATTCGTTTAAAAATATTACACAAATATATAATTGACTACATATTACAACTTTATGTTATTCCTCTGCAAATACAGTCTGCTGCCAAGTATAATAGATCCCTGGAAGTGATTCAAGGTGCAATGACAAGTAGAGGCTGCATAGAGAGGACAGAAGGGCTTTAGAATATGAGATAAGGGCGCAAAGATTATGAATAGGAGGAGCGAAGAAAGAAAGGATACCGTGTCCACACTAACTGGTTTCCCATCTTCAACCAGAATCTCAGCTATGGTTCCAGACTGATCAGCCTTATAAAACATGAAATAATCGATCATACAAGAGTCAAAATAACATATATTCATGAATACAAGTCGTTCCAATTCATGTAGTTGAATGCACCATAATTTTTTGAGAGAAATAATAGCATTAACATACCTCAATTTCGTTCATTAGTTTCATGGCCTCAATAATGCAAACCACCTGACCTTTCTGCACTTTGTCCCCTACCTGTAAAGGAAACAAAATATATGAAGGAAATATTGTGACTTCGGCATCTTCATTGGGAATCCAGGCATTGAGTATGGCACCAACTTTTAAATGGAAGACACTGATGTGAGCGCTTACCTTCACAAATGCAGGTTCACCGGGTGCTGGAGACCGATAAAATGTTCCTGCCATAGGACATTTGAGTGGTGGATGAGATGAAGTGCTTGTCTTTGCAGGGGAAGGTAAGGCAGGTGCAGGAGCTGGAGGAAGGGAGCTTGGAGGTGCAAATGCAGGAGCTGCTGGTGTTGGAGATGCAAGTGTGGCATGTTGGCCATGAGGTAGCGTTGCAATGACAGGAGCCGTTGGTGGTGGTTGCTGCAAAGCCTCCTTTTTCCTTATTATGAGCTCACAATCTAATTGCTTCAGTTGGAGCTCTGTGATATCTCTTGAATCTACAAGCCTGGTCATGAATTCATATGAAAATATCGCAAACTAGTCAATGAAATTGATGCATGTGTACGACGAGCAATCTACAATGGCATTGAACAAATAGGTTGTTTGCGCTTACTTGACAAGGTCCGACACTTGTGCCATGAATGTGCTTATTGATGATGCACCTAGAATGCTTTCTGCAGGTTCATCTTTTTTCTCAGATGATGGGATTGGCGCGGAATTTGAAGGCTTCGTGGCAACAACCTTAGTTTTAAAGACTAAAAGAGTCAACCATGCTAATCACAAATTAACTTGAACATATAATCTTTCTTAAACTATTATAAATGGGTAACCCATTACCTCATTTAGCTGTGCCTGCACCTTTGTAACAGGAGATTGCTTCCTGTCAGGCCACTGCAAAAGAGAACCACATCATCCAATAATCAAGACCAATAGTATTCCCTGTCCTGATATTAATGCCTTACAAATTGAACATCAACCATTCGTTGTTAGGCTTTTCAATAATGA
Organism: Manihot esculenta; assembly: GCF_001659605.2. Lineage (NCBI taxonomy): Eukaryota > Viridiplantae > Streptophyta > Magnoliopsida > Malpighiales > Euphorbiaceae > Manihot > Manihot esculenta. The sequence goes on along the minus strand of NC_035162.2, from coordinate 4,300,137 downwards.
TCTCAAACATAAGTTCAAATTCCTTTACAAGCTGAAAACAGCTGACTAGATGAAGTTTCAACCCAGAAGAGAATGAAAAGTTGAAGTCAAGGGTAATTCAACTATATATTCTTAGTGGCAGGTCGCCGGTGATAATGCACAAGGACAAAAACTAGGCAGAAACAGGTTCGGACATTAACGATTAACAATTCCATATGCATTGATCCCTGAAGCAAAGTAGCCACTAGAAAGAGATCAACATAAGTTTAGCATCATAAATGTCACAGTAAATAAATCAAATGATGCTTAAAGAGAAGCAGAGTTGAAAAATAAAACAAGCGCATATAAATATAAAACAAAAACAATAAACAACTAAAAATCACACTTTAGAAGAACTAACCTGAAATCCAACAAGCGTGGGAGAATGAGGAGGAAAACAAATAGTGGAGTTGGGACGTAGGTTTTGGGAATTGGATCCAACGCATGCAGCCAAAGAGGTCTTTGGGCATGGTACTGACAAGGAAGTCATTGACATTGTTGATTGATTTGTCATAAAACCAAGATATAAAAAGCAGGAAACGGAAAAGAGAAAACGAAGGAGACAGAGGGAAAGGGCGGAGATTGGTAGGAGAAATGGCGACGATGGGATCGAAGAAAGTTGATAGTGAATCAAGAAACGAAATACAAAAGCCAACGAAGCCAATGGCAAATGGAGATGGGTTTCGACGTTTACAATGAAGGAAACGCAAATTTTTTATTAACAAACCAAATCACAACCAATTCTGCGTTTAGGTTAGAAGAGAGGGAAGAAGAGGAACGTTACATTTCCCACCTCCAACGACTTGTGCGAGCAGTAATTGCGGTGTGGGGCCTACTCTTCAAGGCTGATATTGATTTTGATTGTGAAAATTTGTCTCCCCATCGCCGATGAGTATGTTAATTTTGAAAATTAATCAATAAGCAATTTTCAAGAAATTAACGAGGGCAACTATTTATATAACCAATAATAATCAACTTCTATCATTTCATCCTAAATATCTCCATGGAATAACGTCCAAGATATAGTACAATTTCTCTTCCTCGTAGCTCCACACTTGAAAAGCAGAAATACACGCGATCTTAGCAAGTTTATTTTCTACAAAGTAAATTTAAGAACAAAGTACAGTCACGAGTAATGAAAAACCAAGTAAACATCGAATTTTGAAAAATTAGGAGTACAACTTACAAATTATATAAAGCAAATATATAGTATTCTATTTATTTATTAAAAAAAAAGGTTAACGGGATTCAAAGCATATAATGGATTGGCTCAACCAGAGCCCTTAGGAACACAATGGGGGAGGTGGGGGAGCTAGCAGTTGAATTAATAACAAAAGCCTGAACATCAACGCTGTGCGATGAGGAGAATTTCAGTTGATAAATATCGACAAGAATGGCCATGGTGCTTTGATTGAAAGAACCAAAGTTCTGAACACTGCATTCTTTATTCTTCAACAATACTAGCATTGCTGAGAGAAACCTAACCCCACCAAAAAATGAAATTGCCAGACTTTGGGAGCTACCCCCAAAAGAGATGTTCGTAAATGCAGCGATTCGTTTGAAACCGCAACATATCCGCCCAGTAAATAATGTATCAACGCAGACGCAGTAATAAATCAAAAGGGTGAAAGTCTAGTAGCGATTCAAGTAGGTCCTGCGTCTGAACCAGTTGTAGTCAGGCAACCCCTGAATGGGACCAGTGGCAGCAATTGCAATGTCCTATCAAAAAAGAAAACCACCCATTAACAAGACTATTTCATTCTAGTTTCGTTCTCAAAATTAGGATATTCACCAGCAATAACCCTTGGTTGGTTGACATTACTTCCTACCTTGTCATGAATAAATCTGTTAGCAACACGTTTAATAGTACTTGCATCAACAGCATCAATCCTAGCAAACAATTCGGCAAATGGAATTCTCCGCCCATATGTAAGTAGCTGCAACCATTAAAAAAAAACTGATAATAATTAAATTCAATATTTAGCAGCATTAATTCTCGGTCAAATCCCAGTCTCACACACTCCATACAACTATGATCGCCATCCATAGCTTTGAAATAATGATCCTTCCATGATATAACAAATTGTCACTTGAGATATAAAACGAATGGTCAACCATTTATTTCCAGGGCAATATGTTCAGAAGCCAGCATCATCTCATTTAAATATTTCATATAATCTCTGTTGTGCTAGATTAATCTACTGCAATTTGGTTTCATACAAATTATGCAATCAGTAGATCTAATCATTCACATCGAACTCAATTCTCCCTGACATTTTTATTTCGTGACAGAGAGCTTGATACGGAAGAGGAGTTATACCTGGCGTCCAATATCTTCAGCTACAGGACTGGTTCCATCTATGTGAAGTAGCAGTGATGATTTCAACTGCAATCAGATACAGCAGTAAGTGGATAGTATCCAAGAACAGAAGATAGGCAACAAGAAATTTCATGGTTCCACACTACTTGCCTTACTAATAATATATACATATACTATTATGCATACTCATTTGATATTAATATATAGATTTATTATTATATATACTCAGGCTATTCTTTTAATAGCAGGAGGCAGAGTAATAGTAAGAGGCGTGGAGGTACCATTCATTTCTTTTCTGCGTCTTGCCATACAGGGCTTGATGTATAATATGTAAGTATGTAGATTCTATATTTTTAAAGTCATATAGCAAGTTACATGGGAGAACATGAACATTAATGGCTACCTGATTTCGAGCACGTGTGACATCAGCTTCAGAAACTCGATAACTCAACTTGGTCGTCTCATACATAATTGCCCAGGCTAAATCATCCAAGCAATCTGCCTGCAAGTAGAATATAGAACTTTTTCATCAAGAAGTGCAAGGATTACATTATCAAAGAGAGTCCAAATTATAAAAAAATGAAAAATGACTCAAACACATCCAATATATTTGAGTAGAAAAAGCATCCAACATGAATTAACAACAATATCCAGGAAGCACATATGTATCCAAAACAAGTCTTCATAGCATTATGGCAGGCTATGTGATTCCAATATTCATCCCAATGCTGCTTGGACCAGTCTCGTAGTTCAATCAACTATCCGATAATTATATATTTTCATAATCTTGCTCCATAGTGAAATTATTGTTCCTTGCTAATATCTTTCAACAGCCTAAAGAATAAAAAGAATTTTTTCCCACCAGAGAATCACATGTCTTAAACACTAGACTTGGTCTACCACCACTCTCTTCTTTCCTCTTCATTGCAACATTGAATCTCTAGCATTTTCAATCATAGACTAAAAGATGCTGCACTTTATATTTTTATTATGGAAAGGATAAGTTTGTCAAGAATAACAAAGATATTGAACTGGATGGCGGCCTCACCTTAGCAACTGCATAAACACCAAACAGGCCGGTGTCTTTGTAGTTGGTGTTAAAAGCCATCATGCTTTCTGCTATTTCATTAATGCCAACCCTTTGTGCAAGCTCAGAACTGTTTATGAATTGCAAATTGAATTAATGCACATGCTAAAATGAAGAGTCTTATGAGGGAACTTGCTACTTTTAAGTTCAAAAGGTTTTATGTTTCCAACAAAAAAAGTTATAAATCATTGAAACTGAATCATAAATTTGGGGTCAATTTCACAGTTTCATTTGGCTGGAACAGGCTTGCTTCCCAAATATGCAGATTGGGGCTTACCTGATTAAGAGCTCTCTCTCTCTCACTCTCTCTGTCTGTCTCAAAAGTCCTCTTTTAGTAGAGATGTTAAGATTAGAAGCTAACAGAGCAGTGCTTACCCTATGTGCTTTCCACCTCCAGCACTTTTATTCCATGAACCCAGCATAGCCTGCATAACCATTAGAGCAATAGAATCTGGATCTGTCCAGGATGCTCCTTCAAAAGCAACCGCAAATTGTGCCAAAGGAATATCATCATCAATTATCCTAACCTGACTTCCATAGCAATAATTGAAACAATAGTTTAGAAAAAAGAACCAGAGTCGCATCAAAAGACACTACTAACACTACTATGGGCATTCAAATAAAATTCTCCCACCTCAGATCCAGTAAAAAAGGCTGGTTCTTTTGCAACCAGCTGAGAAGCAGTGGTTGGATCAGCTGATAACTTAGTAAACAACTTCTTTACTTGCTCAACAACTTCCTCATGCTTAACTGCTCCAGAAGCAACAATGACCTAAAATATCCATGATGAGTTTCAAAATTAAATATTTATAACTAACACATTAATCATTGTAGATGGGAAGGAAACACAGACGTTAGCAGTTATACAGAGTCCACCACATAAAAAAGGAAATTATCATCAGGTTTCAGTTTCAGTACCATCCGGGGAGCAGTGTAATGCGTCTGTATATAGCCCTGAAGATGATCTCTGGTAATTGACCTGATATTTTTAGCTGGTCCAAGAATAGTTCTACCCAAAGGAGTGTACTGGAATGCAGTTGCATGCAAATGGTCAAAGATAACTTCCTCTGTCTGCCCCTCAACCTACAAAAATTACATAAGACAAGTTTGATGGCCAGAAAATAGGTAAAGACAAAAAAGGTACAAGTCAATCAGGCAAAAACACAGTATGTTGCGCGTCACATCCTCCTCCCCTAACCCCCACCTCCACCCCACAAAAGAGAGAGGACAAACATCGTATGAGGTTTCCAATTTCTTTCTGAAAGCACACTTCAAATCAACCTGAAACCTTATTTTGTTTTCAGTTCCAACACCCAATATCAAACACCATAAGAACAAACCTTACCGGGGAAAAACTCATTATATTTCTAAATCAATCAACAAATACCAAGTGTAACGAAAACTAACCAAACAAACAATTTCAATCACTACACCAAGAAACTAGCAGTTGCAGAGTAGAAATAATAAAATACTAACATAATTATCCAAGACTCAAGCTACAAAAAGGACAAATAATACCCGCATAATTAGTTAAAAAAAAAACTATCCATTGAAAATTCTGGACCTAGAAAGAACACAATTTTTTATCGCTTTAAACCCAAAGCACACAAATTTCAGCATCAGCAATCAACAATTAACCAGAAAAACCAAAGCACATAAAGGGAAAATAGCTCAATTACCTCTTCCATTTCCCTTAAAATCACATCCCTCTCGCGACTAATACGGTTCTCATCGAATTTCGAGTTCTGCAGTATATCAGCCAAAATATCCAATGCCTTGTTGACATCCTTGTCCATAACTTTGGCATAGTAAGTAGTCTGTTCCCTACTAGTGTAGGCATTCAAATGGCCGCCCATGTTCTCAATCTCCTCCTCAAGGTCCCTCGCAGACCTCCTCTCTGTCCCTTTGAAAATCATGTGCTCTAGAAAATGCGCCGTTCCATTAGTATCGTCAGTCTCGAATCGAGACCCAGCGTCGATCCAGACCCCCACTGTTGCTGTTTTTGAAGCAAGAGTGGATTCCGTCGCGACACGGAGGCCATTGGGGAGCGTAGTGATGCGGGTTTCCGGAGCGGAGAGAATATGGGTATGGGTCGTGAGAGTCGGGTGAGGGGACCCGTATTTGAGGAACCTTGGGTCAGGGTTCTCGAGCTGTTTGAGCTTGGATTTGACTGATTCGGCGAGACGGTCATAGATCATGGCGTTTGGAGGAGGAGGAGAGGGAGGAGTAGATGGCGAGGAAGAGGCGACGGCGGTGGACGAGGATCGGACAGCGGAAAGAGCAGAGGGTGGAGGTCTGTGAGACCGGCGGGCGAGAGCTAGGAGATGCTTCAACGCCATGGTTCAGTTGGACGTAGGTTTTGAGGCTAGGGTTTGATGAAGGGGTGCCTGAAATCGAGAAAAGTAGAATCAGCTCTTAGTAGAAGAACATGAAGATATAGCTATGAGATGAGAGTTAGGGGGAGGAGATTTGACTGCGATGCAGTTAGTGCCCTGTGAGGAGAAACGGCATCGTACAGGGATGATGAGGAATTATTTTCTATCACGGTTCACGATGAAGTGTTTTTTTTTTTTTTTTTGTTAGTTAAAAAGTTTGCTTTAAAATAAAACAGGTCTCAGGTCCCACAACAAAGCCCAAAAAACAATCTAAATGCATCATGGCCAATTGAAGATCCAGTTACAATAATCAGACCCCAGCCTAAGCCCATGAACAATCCTAGCTGATCTATATCAATGGGAGAGAGAGATTGTCACCACCGCTGATATCCAGTCCTCCGTTAACCATAACTGGCATGCGATGAGGACAGGCTAGTCCAAAACAACAATTATAAAGATCCAAAACCATAAAAAGCACAAATGTCTCAAGTGAAAAGCATCTCAAAGGACTTCACAACATGCACATAGGTTAATATTAATGTGGTTGTTTCGCATCTCACTTGCACTTTAAATTTTTTAAATTTCATGAAACATTATCAATTAAATCCCGTGACCCATCATCAATTAACCAAGGTTGGTGATGATTAAGGATAAAATTAATTTTCAGGAGCTAAAGATCTTATGAGAAAAAAAATAATAAACAATACAAATATAATCAAATATGTAATTAAGAATTGAAAAATATATTTATATTTTATAAGTATAAACTCCATAAAAAAAAAGGGAGATTTATAATTTAGTCCATGGATATTACTATTATTAACAAGTCGGTCCCTGTATTTTTAGAAACCTATTAAAACGTTCTTATATTTTCTTTCCGTCAACGAAATAGTTCTTCCATCTATTTTTACCATTAAAAATATAATAAAAGACTAAATTACCCCATTATTTTCCTACTCCTCCTCCATTTTCTTCTTCATCAATTCTTCCTCCTTCCTCCTTCCGCTTCTTCTTCTGCTTCTTCTTCTTTTGCTTCTTTTTTCTTCTTTTTCTTCTTTTTCTTCTTTCTCTTCTTCTTCTTCTCCTTCTTCTCCTCCTTCTTCTTCTTCTTCTTTTTCTTCTTTTTCTTTTTTTTTTCTTCTTTTTCTTCTTTTTCTTCTTCTTTTTCTTCTTTTTTTCTTCTTTTTCTTTATTCCCTTCTTCTTTTTCTCGTTCTTCTTCTTCTTCTTCTTCTTTTTCTCTTTCTTCCTTTGAGGAGGAGGAGGAGGAAAGAAAAGACATGGACTATTTCGTTGACAAAAAGAAACAATAAGGACGTTTTAATATATTTCTAAAAATATATGGAGGGACGATTTCGTTGACAGAAAGAAACAATGAGGAAAGACTATTTTGTTGACGGAAAGAAATGATAAGAACGTTGTAATAGATATGAGAAAAGATAGGGACTATTTTATTGATCGAAAAAAAACGATAAGGACGTTTTAATAGATATGAAAAAAGATAAAAACGTTTTAATAGATTTTTAAAAATGTAAGGACTAACTTGTTAATAATAGCAATATTCAAGGACTAAATAAATAGTTTTATTTGAGGATAAAATTAGATTTTAAAATTTTTCTCTCTCCTCCTTTATTTAATTTTAACGAAAAAGAGAACGAAAGGACTATTTCGTTGACAGAAAGAAAACATAAGGACGTTTTAATAGGTTTCTAAAAATACAGGGACTGACTTGTTAATAATGGCAATACCTAGGGACTAAATTATAAATCTCCTAAAAAAAATTATCACTCAACTTCAACAGATTAAGAAAGTGCACTCAAAAGTAACCTTCATATGCAAGCCGCTTAGGGTTGTCACTTCTTAACTACACGCTCAAGAAATACACACCCTTAGATATACAAGGAACTTCTCAAACCATTAAGCGCGGAATTTGTTAATAAAAAAAGAAAATTTCATATATAATATTTCGAAAAGGAGGAGAAGAAAATCCAAATGAAGAGAGAGAAAAGGCAAATTCAAATCAAGAGAGAGGGAAAAGGCCCTCCCCTATCTGAAAACAACAAAAAATAGTTATACTTTTAGCAACGAAAGAGCCTTTACTCTAGGGGTTAAAAGCAGGAAAAAAAAAAATAGAAAGAAAGTTTCTCACTCAAAAGAATTAGAGAGATTATGAGCAGTAAACAACTAGTTAAAATGGTAAAGTTTTTCAAATGTTCAGAGTCCCAACCGCCTACATCCTAGATTCAATGATGCCTGTGGTCTTTTTGTTCATGGTTCATAGATTATTCCTCCTTGATTTGGAATGTTATGGGTTTTCGGTTATATTGATTCTTTTTTTGTGCTTCAGTATGCTTTTTTATGTTGTTGCAGGAGAAATTTAGCTGTCTTTGCTCTATGACTCTCTCAGCGTTAAGTCTTTCCAATGGCTTAGGAGATATAATCAGATCATGTTTTTAGTTCTTCGGGTCAAATTCATACCAAGTCTTTGAAACTCCAGGATCCCAATGGGCTGTTCTTTTTTAGCACCACTAATGAAAACCTATCATATTTCGACGCACTAATAAACGATTTACTTGATTGGATGCTTGGACGCAAGTGTGTAGCTTGTTAATTGCAGAGAAATCTGCAGGTCAGGTAGTCTTTAGATTGGATGCTTGGAAGGGCAATGAATCTGATACTCTAGAATATTGAAGGAGAAAAGCACCGAAGGAAATATGCAGAACTTGTCGTGCACCATAGCTACTTATCCAAGGGAGAATGGTTTAATCTTATTTTATGGTTTTTCTGGGAAACTGGCAAAACAAAAAAGAAAGTAAATTTTTAATAGTAAACTAATGCGCCACGCCACAAGGGACCGGACCAGCGCCTCAAGGCACGGTTGTGTTCTTCAATTATGATCTAATTACTGTCTTACTGATGTTAGTGATGAAAACATAACCTAATAGAAACAACTTCTTCCATAAAATCAACATTCTGAACGCAACTATTTTGTAGTTCCTTCTCGTAGCAATAAATACGGGACAATGGGATAACAAAACAATTAAATGAAAAATGTCATAAATAAAAAGCAAACAAGAGGATCCATGTTTAACTCACAAACAGACAGTTGAAACCCAAAAAATTTGTATCACGTTGTATCTTGATTATGCAGTAACATGATAACACTCCTCAGTAGGCTAAAACAGAAAGCTAAAACTACCAAAAAAGCTGCTATTCTGGAGCACAGCACCAAATTTGATTGATCAAGGGGCAACCACAATTCGACCAGCCACTTGGTCAAGATCCCGTTGACCGCTTGAAGTTATTCTCCTCCCCCTACCACAACAGCAAAAGTTATGCACATTAGCAAATATGAACACTTATCAAGAGCATCTCACCCAGAAAAATACAATTCCTCGGCAGGTTTGATGGTAAAACCAAGGATGTGGAGAGGTAATTGATATTGAATGAGATTAATACAAGGCAACATTCACCCTCAATAAAAAAATAGATATTTGAGCAAAATCTGAGGCCTTTCAATTTGATGACAAGGTAAAATAAGCCTAAAGGCATCCAGATCTCACCCCTTTGGGTCAAGGTCAACAATGTTCATATTTTGCAATTGCTGAAGGATGTGACGAGCAATAGCACCACTACTCTTGCCGAAATGGGGTGGTCGACTTCCATTTCTCTTGCTACCACCATAAATCCTACGGAAGGCACCCACACCAAGGCCTCCCCTCAAGTAAATCTTCCTAGCCATGGAGGCTGCAAACAATACAAAACATCAAAAATATAACAAAGGTCACAGCAGTTCATCACCAACTTCATAAGCATACGTCCAGAGTAGGTGAATGTGAAGAATGAGATGGCCTACCAGCTCGAACATAGTACCAGTCTGGGTCATAAGGTGCAAGCTCCTTGAGCGTACCAGTCTTCACAATATCAGTCCAGGGTGGCAACTCAATCTGTAATCCAATTAAAAAAAGGAATAGAGATTAAAACATACCATACAGTATCAATAAAGGTCAACAAAACAATTCCATACCTAGTATCACTAGTCATAGCAAGTCCACAGACAATTATACAAATATAGGCAGTTCTCATTTGTCATTAACTCAAAAAAGATGTTATGCCTCCAAGAACAATCCACTAAAGCTACAAATGTCAGAAACATAATATCCTAGAGAATGCTATAGAATCTTCCAAGCCTTCAAGAATTAGAAACAATTATGTTACATTTCCTTAAAGACTGAAGGAACCTCATTGTTTACCATTTACATGAATAACCTTTGTCTCATACCGCCTCATGTGGGGGCAGCTCAGACCCATCTACAATATGATTTTTTTTATAACAAAATTTACCTAAATGATCCCAAGTACAATAAAGTTATTTCCCCAAAAATTTGTGGGATGGGCCCAATTTCTCACAAGGTGAGAAATTTCAAATGTGAAGCCCTCAAAAACATAGTTACAAAATAAAAAAAATGAAGTTCCCACGTTTTGAGACATAGTTAAAGCTCAAGCAACATTTCCACCTCATCGACACAGTTAACTCACAGATACATGATGTCTTCTTCAATCAAACCAGACGCCATTAACTGGCAATCAGCTCCAGTCTCACAGCATAGTTCATGAACTCAAAGGTATCACAGCATAATGCATCCTACTAATGGACAAAATGACTTAGTATCTATCAATCGAATAGCATTTAGTGATCAGCAATCAGCAAAACACAAATAAAAACGCAGTACTCGAAACACAGCAGTTCCAAAATAAGATCTATATCAGTACAAACCCCAAAAACCTATAGATTACTGTTAGATGAACTGAGAGGAACTACAGAAACTGCAATACCTTGCCAGATCGTTTGAGGTGGGCAGCATATGCCTTGACGAATTCGTGGGGAGACACGTCCTTGACAGTTCTAGCGGTCGCCATCTTTCGGTCACAGCAAGAGGCCTCCTAGTTCAAGCAGAAGGCGATAATCGCGAAGCTGTGGTTTAATAGGCTCTGTCGCTCACCAGAGTTTCTGGCTCTGAGTTATCGGTATTTATATAATGCAGCAAGGATTAGGTTAGGGTTTCGACTCGGAGGGTGAGGGTTTTCTTCGAGCCGACCCAGTGACCTTTTCAAGGGTCGGGTGTTTGGAGCCCATCCTTTAAAAAAACTTGGGCTTTCATTAATTGAGCGGAGAAATACCTTGGGTCAAGGTTCAGACAAAAAATTTCTAAGAAAGAAGAAACTTCAAATGAGAAAAATGTTAATGTACATATTAGTAAATTTCAAATTTTTATTTTAGATTTTCATTTCTTAAAGATTTTATAACTTTTAGGCTCCATTTATTCACATAAAAATATTTTTGTATTAACAAAATATTTTGATGCTCAATCGTTTCGCAATGTTAAACATGAAAAGATTAGTAATATTAATAAAATTTTTAAAATTTAGAAAATAACTTTTTTCTAGAGAATAAGTTATTTTTTATTTTTTATCAAAAGATTAATTTTTTAAATGCCAAATAATCATACAAATCTAGCAAATATTTTTTAAAACATTTTTCTTGAAACTATGACTTGGTAGACCATCAATTATGTTTATTACTATTTATAAAAATATATATTACTTAGGGTACATTTGATATGAGGTTATTATAGGGTAAAAAATAATTAATGATGTAACAATTATTGGTATGCAGTAAAAAGATTAATATGAAAACTTAAATAAATAAGCTATATAAATATATACTTTTCTACAAATGATAAATTTATTATTTATTTATAAATAAAATAACTTTAAAAAATATAATCAACATAATTTTTATTATTAATCAGAATTTTTTACATTTTGATATGTGCAAATTAAAAAAAAAAATTATAAATATGTAAAATATAACTTCATATGACATATTATTTGAAATATTAAAGATATAAATAAATAATATCAATAAAAAATAAAAGATTTACATTATAATTTGTTAAGTTTTGTTAATCTAGTCCCCAAAATTAGTATTTACCCTTAAAAAAGGATAAATGTTAAGAAAATTAAAAATTAATTTATATCCTTTTTATTTTGGCAAGGAAAAAGTTTAGGTGTGTGCGCATTTATCTATTTTTGAGGGAAAAAGGGGAAAATATTCAAGCAAGGGAGACTGCTCCAATCCAAACACTGGCAAGCTATACACTAAACTTTTAGGGGCTAAAATTAAAATATTATCTAATGACATAACTGTGAATTTATCCTATTTTAATAAATGTAGACTGATATTTGTCTATAGTAATGCAACACTGGCCAGTGGAAGCTGGAATATGAAATGGAAAACGAAAATGAAGAGATGAATCTCAACTGAGAAATACCCCAGCAGCAGGACTTGCATTATTTCACTGTAAAACAAACCAAAGGTTTGAATCTCAACTAAATTTATTGCTTTATGTACAGAAGATATTGAAAAGAATATTGAATGAGGCAAAGGGGGAAAAAGAATCATGGCAAGGAATGATAAATCGGTTGCTTCTGTTGCTTCACTGTTGGTAAGTAAATGTGCTGAGGTCGTTCCATGATAAACAGCATTTAATCTTCTTATGTTGGGGTATGTGAAACTTTGGCTCCTTCGGAACTGTTGGATGCTTCGTTGACCTTCAGAAAAATCAAGCACAAAACATAAATTTGTTAGGCCGTGTTCATCGAAAACGCTCCGCTAAAAATTTAACAGAGAGAGTTCACTCAGCAAAGGAAAGCTGCATGTGGCACAAGCAGGTTATAAATGAACCAAACTGAAGATTTGTTATTGAAGGGTTCTGCAGCCCGCAGCTTCAATGCAGAGGCTTGTTATTGAAGTGATGGCAACAACAAATAAAAAAAACGTACCATAATGTGAGGTCATAACAAAATGCAAAGAGTTTGACTAAACATGTTATTGAATCATACTGGCAACCAAGAATCTTAAATTTGTTATCAAACAATATGACCTTGCCCTGTAGTACATAGTAACAGTTAAAACAGTTGCTGACTACAATTCATCCTAAGCTACTGAGTGAAACCTTACCTTCTGGGAATGAAGGGTCGGTCAAAATAAGGCATGGGCTGTGCTTTTGGAACAAGCTCCTTCCTCAATCTGCTTATTTCTTCCTCTTGTGCAATCTACCGGAGAAAGAAGACAAGTGTAAACACATCAATAAGGAAACTCCAGTAACTCAAAACCATGCTTTTTAATTTTTTATTTACCTTTTGCTGCCTCTCTCTTTCCATCTTGTATTGTTCAATGAGGCTTAATTTCTCAGCTACCTGATAATACACAATTGTTAGCTTTCAAGGATTGATGCATTTCAACTAGCAAGATTATTCTATTAAACATTCTTTAACACTGACAATTAACACAAAGACAGAGCAAAGCATGTATTGAAATCAGCACAAGCTATTCCTTTGCAAGATTTTAGAATTGTTAAAAGAATTACCTGCTGGTCAAACTCAGCTCTCTCCACTGCCCGAGTATCACTATGGAGCATAAGGTCAATGGGCCTTGTGTTCTCTTTTACTCGAGGTTTGATTAGACACTGAAATGACATAGACCAAGTTCAAGGAAGGTTTTAAGTGCATGTTTACTTGTAACTATGGATGCATAAGATTATAAAAATAAGCCCTTAGCAATTGACAAACTCACCTCTGGTTCATCTGTTGTCCAAGGAAGACCTTGTGCAATAGGAATCCGCTGCTTCTCCTCCTCACTCATAATTTTCTGCAACTTTTTCATGAATTCCTCCTCCTTCTTTATTCCTCTTTGCTACAGTGAGAAGCAATCACCAAAGTTTAAAATATAACTTATCAAAAAGAAACGGCTAACATTCCTGGATGACTTCCCATTATAGAGAAAGAAAAATCTACCTCTGTTCTTAGCTTGAATGGCTTTTGACATGTAATTTTCAGTTGCTTCTTCTTCCATCTGCTTCCCCCCATTGTTTCGCATGACTCAGAGCTCTAAAATGCAAACAACGTAACACAAATTCAACATCTGAAATACCATAGACGCAAACCCTCCAATATTATTTAGATGGGGGAAAAATCTTACATTTCTTCTGCTTGTCCGACCTCCATTTGAAGTCCTGCTATAAATACTGAAATATGGGGAGAGGCCAAGATGAAGTAAGTGCACAGTCAAAATCAAAGTATTCAAACAGACAAATAAATAATGGAATTTAGCAACCATCACTAACCTGCCGTGACTGCTGTCCCATGATGATGAAACAGAAAGCCTTGGATCCAAACCCAGATTCTCAGAAGTCAGAAACAAATCTGATGGGCATAATGAAGAAGGAGAAACCTGTGTTTCGGGCACCTTACATGTCTGAAATTCAGGAATTGAAAATGAAGAATTAATCTGAATCTCAGGCATTTTAGGATTTTGCAATCCAGGCAGTTCCCATAGCATTGCCTTCTTTTTCTCCTCCTTAGTATTCTCCTCTTCGTTCTTGCCAGATCCCTTGGAATCTGGTACCGTCCGTAGCTGCTCAAAAGCCTTAACCAGATGCATCACTATCCCGGATTCAGGTACACTTTTTCTTGCTTGTTCAAGCTGCCTGTCTCTCCTCCTTTTAATTGTAGAAATACCAACTTCACCTGATTGCTCACTCTCACCCAAACTTTGGTTATCCGAACCATACCCACTTTCAGCCTCCTCCATTTGAGCCATAAATCCCTTTTCTATCTCCTTCTCTTCAACTTCACTCTCAGATTTATAATCACTGGCCTTTTCTTTGTCCATTTCGCCTTTCTCCCCTATGCTATCTCGTTTCTTGAAAAACTCCTCCTGTGAAGCTCTTAATGTCTCATAGGCCACACACACACACTTTTTTACATTACCTCCAAATCTCTCTTTGCACTTGCAGCCCACCGTTGAAGTTGAATCGACATTTTCCTTCTTTGAATTCTTCTTTGCCACCACAAACTTCCTTTCCCTGATCTTGTTTCTAGGGGAGTAAGGGACTGCATTATGACTGACGAATAGATTTTTTGACGCTGATTTTTGGGATTTTGCAGATTTGAATATGGGGGAATTTGTGTGTTTTGCACCCGGGCTTGAATAGGAAACGTTGGGATTTGAATTCTCAGAGATTTTGGATATTTCTTGAACCTTTGATTTAAATCCATGAGGATCTTTCAAAGGAGTAACTGATTTTGAATTCTTGTTGCTCAAATCCATGGTTACAAAAACGTTTGAAAACACAAATGAATCAGCAGAGAAAAGAAAATAAGAAGGGGATCTTGCTTGTTTGATGAGAATTTCGGGGCAGAAAGAGAGAGACTGGGAGAGAATTGGGTTTCTTTGATTGATCGATGAAAGAACTGTGAATGAGGAATAGATGAAGAAAAGGAAGCATTGAAGGTTTTGGACGCTCTTTGTAACGGCTAGTTATCCTGGTGGTGGGGTTGTACCATGCGGTGTGTTGAATTATTATTTCGTTTTTGACCGTTAGATTGGCTGATTTGGGGGGTTTAACGGTAGAGATGCTGATGGTTATTGCTGCTTTTTTTTTTTTTTTTTTTTTGTCAAAAGATGCCGATGGTTTTCAATTCGCAACCGTTAAACGAGGATGATGCATAAAACATCCTTTACTTTCTTGTGAAAAATGAGGAGTATGTTTTTCTACATTGGATTTTTATTCCCCAAATTATAATACTCGATTTTTAATTTTAGAAAACTAACTAATTCTATAATATTTAAAATTTTTATTAAAATTACTATCGATAAGATAGTTTTAAATATTGATATAGTTGATATTAAATTGATGATCTAGTTAGAATAAAATTAAGCTGCGATTGGTTAGAACCTACCAAAAAGAAAACATAAGATGGTGGTAGATGCTCCGACACTCAAGTCAGTATTTAGAATAATAGAAAAAATGTGAAGAATTACTTAGAGTTTCAGTAGTATTAGGGATAGCATACATTTGTCTGTATGATTATTCTCCTTTTATACTGTAAGAAAATAAAAATAAACATAGTATTTCTTGTAAATCCGACGATAATGTGATCACCTACTCAATAAGGGGTATCGCCAGTTAATGAGTTAGTAATCCCACGAAATAAACATAGTATTCCTTCATTTACATATGATGGTAAAACTAAATTGCTTGACAGAATGTAAACAATATTGAAATGGATAATTCAGGGTATGACCCTTATGGGCAAAGTGATAAGCGGTTGTCGAAGCCGTCAAAAATAAACCTATTAAACAATCAACAATAAACTTGTAGATAGTGGCAATAGGGTCGAACCACAGGGAATTGACACCAATGATTTTCCTAATAATGACTAGGTCAAGTAAATAACAAGTAATTAAAAGAGGGGGGTTTGATTTGATGAGTTAAAACTAAATAGCAAAAGAAAGCAATAATGTAAAGATGAGTAAATCAATAAGAGAGAAGCTTCTAGTTGAAGTATGGATCTATTCCAGATTGTTTAGAATTGATCATTGATTCTTTAACTCTCCTATTTATTCCAATAAATTAGTTTTGGATGTGGAAGACGCTTCTCACAATCCAAATTCCTCCTTAGTTCTAGTTTGATTAGGAAACGTTCGCTAATCAAACACTAATCAACAAGTTGCCAAGGAACGTCCTTGGGGCATTGTAGCATCGAACAACTGTTGACTGCATTAAGACTTAGAGAAACCCAATTCTATCCTTGCCAACCGCGTGGTCAAGTTTAGATTATGCAATTTGATTAAATGTGTATTTGAACAACCTAAGCAATTACGGACCTAAATCATTCAAACAATATTACTTAAGCAATTTAAAAGCAATGGGCCCTTATTGATTCTAAAA
This sequence comes from Manihot esculenta, assembly GCF_001659605.2. NCBI lineage: Eukaryota > Viridiplantae > Streptophyta > Magnoliopsida > Malpighiales > Euphorbiaceae > Manihot > Manihot esculenta. Next base: position 4,283,539 of record NC_035162.2, on the reverse strand, counting down.
GCAAAGTAATATTTATGGAAAGCTCAAATTGCATAAATATTGAAATTAAATAGAAGTTTAACAATGGAGATTTAAATCTCCCAATTCATCACAAAATCTGAAATTCACCCACTTCAACTAGAAAAGAAGGAGTTTAGCCACTCATGGTGGACTAAATACACAAAAAGATGAAAAGAAAAGAAAAAGGAAGATGCTGGAGAGTTTCTGGCGAGTTGAGTTGCTGATCAGAAGATAAGATTGCTGGCTTGGAGGCTCTCCTTTTATAGTTGCAGAATTTTATTCATCTAGGGTTTCAAAATCCCTTTTTGATTTGATCTTGGACTCCTCTTTTGATGTTGAATTTGATTGTAATTGGAATTCCTTGGGTGAGAGACTCTTTCGTGGCTCTTGGTCTTGTGTTGGAAGTGATTGGATTGGATTTGGACTTCTGAAAAATCGAATTTCTGTTTTCTGTCCATTTTCCCGCTCTGCTGTAAGTTTCTGCTGTCAAAGTGATTTGCCCTGTGATTTGGGCGAGCAGTGGGCAAATCACTGGGCAAATCACTGCCTCTGTGAGTCAGTCCTCTATGTCTCTGCGAGTGATTTGGCCAGTGATCTTCGAGTGTCTGGGGCAAATCACTGGGCAAATCACTGCTGCCTGTTGCCTCCGGGTTTCTGCTTTAGCTTGATCGGGGCAGTGATTGGAGCAGATTCTTGGGCAAATCACTGGGCAAATCATCCTTTTGTGAATTTTCTGCACTTTTTCTTCCATTTTCCAGTTTCTTCCTTTTCTGTAAAAACAAGATAAAAACCATAAATTAAACTGAAAAATGTGTAAATAAGCAATAATAATTATGATAAAAATGTGGCTAAGTTATGCTTGATCAAATACCCCCACACCTAGCTTTTTGCTTGTCCTCAAGCAACAAATAACTTAGCCAATTAAGCTCCCTTTTTCCTTAGAGCCTAAGTACCACTTAATCAGCCCCCCCTAGACTCCTAATCTGAATTATCACAGTATAGAGTACATGCACTAAGGTCATCCTCTTCTTTCCTTGTTTCCTTTCACCTACCATGGTCAAGAGAAAGGTTTTTGGCTCAATCATGCTTATGTTAGTTTTAATGCAACCCCTAGGAGTGACTTGCCCCTTTTCTTCTCTATTTCTTTTTATTTTTGTTTTTATTTTCAGCAGCACTTATTCTTATCCTTGCCTGAAAAAGTCACTAACCTTTTTACGCGATTGTGTACATGGGTGATACACCCCCGGTTACTCAGTTAGTCACTTGTTCAAGTGGCTACTAGCTCTGTTCATAGTCTAGACCATCGAAACTTATTTGCTTGAAAAAGTTACTGACCTTTTTACGCGATTGTGTACATGGGTGATACACCCCCGGTTACTCAGTCAGTTACTTCTCCAAGTGGCTATTAGGCTTAGTTCATAGTCTTAGACCATTGGAACAAGTTTGTGATTTGTGCTTTGTGCTGGTTTGTCATGATAGTTTGGGCAAATCAGCTCATAGGGAGTTACACTAACTTTGTGTTTGCATGTATTTTTATTTTTATTTCCCTTGACCACAACAAATTTAAGGATTCAATTCAAGTAAAGAACTTTCTAAGTGAAGGTAACATACTGTGAATGATTCAATTTAGGCTTAGAGGGGTGGTAGATCAATGGGGTCATGAGATAAGGAAACTCTTTTAACCTTGTTATCTATGTTGAGTAGAGCAAAAGCTAAGACAAAAATTCTGTGTGTGTGTGCAAAAAGTGAAAAAATTCTGGTGTGTGCAAAAAGGGGTAAGAATAATGCAAAAAGAAAAAAGAAACAAAAAGAAATCAAAAAAATGGAAAGATGGTGTGATCAGTGAATAAAGACTCTCTAGTACCCCCACACCTATCCCACATATTGTCCTCAATGTGTGAATAAACATATAGAAAAATGAAGGAGAAAAGGGAAAGATATTTCCTGGCCTGGGGGTGATTTGACCAGTGACTTGGGCAAGTACTGGGCAAATCACTGGGCAAATAGCTATCTGTCACGGTGCTGGGGCAGAAAATGGTGAACCAGCAGCTGCAACATACTTTCCATGTGCTGCATCCTATCTTGAGCCTCCACCGAATGGTCTTGAGGTGCCTTTTATGTCCTCCAAGGTCCACCCAATTGCTTTCTTGTGCTTCCTCAACACATCAAGGAGCTTTTCTTCTTCTTCTTGGTTGAGCTGGTTGGAAATAATTACTGGAAGTGTATTTCCAGCTCCCAAGTAGGCATATTTGAGGTGGCTAAGCAATGGTTTCAGTTCTGGTGCAGTTGATGTCTGTGCTGATTTCTGCTGTTTGCTGTCTGATTTGGGCTGTGATTTGAGCAGATTTTCTGGTGTTCTGGGCAAATCACTGGGCAAATCGCCCACATCCAGCAAGTTACAGTAGTCTGCTGTTTTTTCTGTTTCGATGATGTTGTTGTCCACTTCTTCTCTCCTGCAAAGACCTTCATAAAGTAAATTTTCTTGATCAAAATCAAAAATTTCTTGACTTAAATCATCAATAACATCAAGGCCATAAACAGGAGAAACATCATTGGGGAATTTCATGGCATCATAAACATTAAATTTTATAATTTCCCCTTCAAACTCCATGGTCAATGTGCCATCATGCACATCAATTTTTGTTCTTGCTGTGCTCAAGAATGGTCTCCCAAGTAAGATATCAGAGGTGATGTTGCCCTTATCCTCCTCCATGTCAATCACATAAAAATCAGCTGGGAAGACTAGTTGGTCCACTTGCACCAACACATCTTCAAGCACTCCCTTGGGGTGGACAATGGATCGGTCAGCCAATTGGATCACAATGCTGGTGCCCTTGAGTGTACCTGCATTTAACAAGTTAAAAATAGAAAGGGGCATAACATTAATTGAAGCTCCAAGGTCACACATGGCTTTCTTTATCCCCACATTGCCTATCTTGCATGAAATGGCAAACATTCCTCTATCCTTGCATTTGGTGGGAAGTTTTCTTTGGATGACAGCTGAGACACACTCCCCCACACTTACCTTTTTATGTTCAGCAAGTTTCCTCCTATTGGTGCATAGCTCTTTGAGAAATTTAGCATACCTTGGTATTTGTTTGATAGCATCAAGTAGAGGTATGTTGATTTCTACCTTGCGAAGTGTCTCCAATATCTCTTTTTCCTCTTTCTCCTTTTGGGACCTTGCAAACCTCTTTGGGAAGGGAGGAGGTACCTTGAATTTCTCCATAAGTTGCTGTTTCTGCCTTTGACTGGATTCTGCCTGGTCTGTTGATTTGGGCAAATCACTTCCTGCCTTCTCTGGAGAATTGGTCAAATCACTGCTGGACAGCTTAGTTTGCCCAGCGATCGGGTCAGTTTCTACTAGTGAACTGGGCAAATCACTGCCCTGATCACTTTCTGGCAGAATTTCTTCCATGCCCTGTTTTTGCAATTTTTCAGCCCTATTGTCTTGCAACTCCTTTCCACTCCTTAATGTGATGGCGCTAACATTTTGTCTTGGATTTATCTCAGTTTGGGAAGATAGCTTTCCTTGTGATTCAATTTTGTTCAAGGATGAAGCCATTTGCCCCATTTGTTTCTCAAGATTTTGCACAGTATTTGCCAAATTTTTCACAATCTCTTCAAGAGATGCATTGGAATTCTGAGGTGCAGCTTGAGCTTGATTCCTTTGCTGGTAGCTTGGATATTGATTTCCCCTTGCATAACCGAAATTTGGATGGTCCCTCCAACCTGGATTATATTGCAGATCTCTTTGGTAATCATGGTAGTGGTCTGTCCTAGCATAGCCATAGCTCAGATTGTCTCCCCAACCTGTATTGTATGTGTCAAGGTAGGGATTATGTCTTGGCTGTCCATAGAATCCTTCAAATGCATGTGCTTGTTGAAGTTGTTGAACTTGTCGAGCTTGACTATAATTTCTCACAATAGAGGTTAGTTCAGAAATTTGAGAAGAGAGAAAAGACATACTTACCGTAGCCATGCTTGTAAGGTCTTGGCAATGCGTTCAATTTCAGGATCATAAAGAAGAGCTTCTTTACGATCAGCCCTGATCATAAAAGGAAAATACGTTAGTTTAAATCAATTCCCCGGCAACGGCGCCAATTTTTGATAAGCGGTTGTCGAAGCCGTCAAAAATAAACCTATTAAACAATCAACAATAAACTTGTAGATAGTGGCAATAGGGTCGAACCACAGGGAATTGACACCAATGATTTTCCTAATAATGACTAGGTCAAGTAAATAACAAGTAATTAAAAGAGGGGGGTTTGATTTGATGAGTTAAAACTAAATAGCAAAAGAAAGCAATAATGTAAAGATGAGTAAATCAATAAGAGAGAAGCTTCTAGTTGAAGTATGGATCTATTCCAGATTGTTTAGAATTGATCATTGATTCTTTAACTCTCCTATTTATTCCAATAAATTAGTTTTGGATGTGGAAGACGCTTCTCACAATCCAAATTCCTCCTTAGTTCTAGTTTGATTAGGAAACGTTCGCTAATCAAACACTAATCAACAAGTTGCCAAGGAACGTCCTTGGGGCATTGTAGCATCGAACAACTGTTGACTGCATTAAGACTTAGAGAAACCCAATTCTATCCTTGCCAACCGCGTGGTCAAGTTTAGATTATGCAATTTGATTAAATGTGTATTTGAACAACCTAAGCAATTACGGACCTAAATCATTCAAACAATATTACTTAAGCAATTTAAAAGCAATGGGCCCTTATTGATTCTAAAAGCAAAGTAATATTTATGGAAAGCTCAAATTGCATAAATATTGAAATTAAATAGAAGTTTAACAATGGAGATTTAAATCTCCCAATTCATCACAAAATCTGAAATTCACCCACTTCAACTAGAAAAGAAGGAGTTTAGCCACTCATGGTGGACTAAATACACAAAAAGATGAAAAGAAAAGAAAAAGGAAGATGCTGGAGAGTTTCTGGCGAGTTGAGTTGCTGATCAGAAGATAAGATTGCTGGCTTGGAGGCTCTCCTTTTATAGTTGCAGAATTTTATTCATCTAGGGTTTCAAAATCCCTTTTTGATTTGATCTTGGACTCCTCTTTTGATGTTGAATTTGATTGTAATTGGAATTCCTTGGGTGAGAGACTCTTTCGTGGCTCTTGGTCTTGTGTTGGAAGTGATTGGATTGGATTTGGACTTCTGAAAAATCGAATTTCTGTTTTCTGTCCATTTTCCCGCTCTGCTGTAAGTTTCTGCTGTCAAAGTGATTTGCCCTGTGATTTGGGCGAGCAGTGGGCAAATCACTGGGCAAATCACTGCCTCTGTGAGTCAGTCCTCTATGTCTCTGCGAGTGATTTGGCCAGTGATCTTCGAGTGTCTGGGGCAAATCACTGGGCAAATCACTGCTGCCTGTTGCCTCCGGGTTTCTGCTTTAGCTTGATCGGGGCAGTGATTGGAGCAGATTCTTGGGCAAATCACTGGGCAAATCATCCTTTTGTGAATTTTCTGCACTTTTTCTTCCATTTTCCAGTTTCTTCCTTTTCTGTAAAAACAAGATAAAAACCATAAATTAAACTGAAAAATGTGTAAATAAGCAATAATAATTATGATAAAAATGTGGCTAAATTATGCTTGATCACAAAGCAACAATATACCCCAACTATACCCCTTACCTTTCTAAGTTTGTAGACTTGTCTATATCTCATTGGGTCTTTTTGTTGTCACATGTATGACTCCCACGAATTCTCTATTAGGAGTTGTCTCAGAGGTTATTTTCTTAGACTCAGACTTTTGTCCTTCTTTTTCTTTTCTCGTGAATTTTCAGAGGGTACCATCCTTTATGAGCCTCTTGATCTCGTTCTTTGATTGCCGACATTCTTCCATTGCATGGCCATAATCTTTATGGAAGCGATAATATTTAGTCTTGTCCCGTTTGTTCGCCTTCTTAAGATTAAGCTTGGGTGGCCACCTGATTTCTTTATTATTCTTTCTGATCCACATCAAAATACGAGTTCATGAGTCACTTAGTGGAGTGTAATTCTTATACTTACTGTGTTCGTCCTTTTTTCAAAAGATGGGATAGGTCATGTGATCCCTTAAGGGGTTCGTCTCTCAAATTTTTGACTTAGTTTTTTACTCGCCTTCTTGTCTTCTTTTAGTGCCTAGATCTCATCATCCAATCTGATATACTTATGGACTTTGTCTATCAGCTGTTGGTACGTTAAGGGGTTCGTCTCTTAGATTTTTGACTTAGTTTTTGACTCACCTTCTAGTCTTCTTTTAGTGTCTGGATCTCATCATCCAATCTGATATACTTCTGGACTTTATCTATTAGCTGTTGGTACGTTGCCTCTAGATTTTTTATTAAGAAATCCATGAACTTGACCGTTATGGGTCCCTTTCTTTAACGCCTCACATGCTATCTCATGAATAAACTCTTCCACCTGTATAGCTTCAGCATTGAAACGAGAAATAAAACTACTTAAAAACTTGTCCTCTTCCTGACGGATCTTCTGCAGGTCTGAGAAAAGTTTTTTTGGAGTTATGTACGTGATAAATCTAGATTTAAATATTATAGTAAACTGTATAATATTTCGAGTTAAAATTGGACTTAGGTATTGATACCATTTATGAGCCAAATCAGTGAGTGTCGACAGAAATACTCGACATAACACAAAATTATTTACATCTTGAAGCTGCATAGTCATCCTGAAGATGGCTAGATGGCTCCAGGGATCTGCCATTCCGTCATATTTATCCAAATTGGACAACTTGAACTTAGCGGAAAAAGTTTCCGCCAATATTTTTTTCGAAAGAGGCAATACTCTATCTAAACTAAAATCCTCTTCCTGTTCTTTTTAATATCTTTATATGGCCCATGCTAGCTTCTAATCCACTCCTTTTGGAGTCTCATCCTATTAATCTTCAGATTCGGACTTACCTTTATGTTGCACTTTGGTTACTTCTGTCTAGACCCTTGGGGTGTCTATGGAAACTTCATCTCTTCAATCGGGGTCCATCTTAGGCGCCTCTTCCTGGGCCTTATAATGCTTGAGAGTAGTCTACAATCTTTGGATATATTAGAGTATTTGTTTATTATTCAAATTATTAAAGTCTGCTTCGTTGATCACTAGGAGTATGTTTTCTCGATTGTATAGGACAGAGGAAACGATGACTCACTCATTAGTAGCAACATTTGCAGCGGTTATAGGGTTATTTGCCATTTTGAGAGTGAGAGGAGAGAGAAGGAATAGAAAATCGATTGTAATTTACGTGAATGAAGGGGATTCAATGGATCTTCTGGCAGCGGAACTAAATAATGTAGCTGAGATTAGATTGATGTCATGGGCAGAATGGAACTGAGCTGCGATTGGTTAGAACATGCAAGAGAGGAAATGTAAGGCAGTGGTGGATGCTTATAGCAACCACTCTGACCACTCTGACGTTCAAGTCAGTGTTTAGAAGAATAGAGAAAATGTAAAGGATTATTTAGAGTTTTAGTAGCATTAGGGATAATATATATTTGTTTTTGTGATTATTCTCTTTTTATACTGCAAGAAAATGTAGATAGATATAGCATTTCCTATGAATCCGGTGATGATATGGTCAGCTACTCGATAAGGGATATCAGCAGTTAATGAATTGGTAATCTCGCGATTTCAGATGAAATGAGAGTGTGTTTGACAACGATAACTCTACGCCAATACTCAGTTCATTGGAGAAGGACGAGTCTTGTTGTTAAACCAGATATTAAAGTATTCGGATTTCTCTTTTCTTAGATGAAACATTATTTTCCATTCGTTAATTTCTTACCATGTGATAATCCTGTCTTGTGATGACAGCTTATAACTTACTATGTTATGTAATATTAGATATGTTAATTAAAAATTCTAACAATTATTTTAATATATTTTAGCCATATTAATTTAATTTTTAAGTAAATTTTTACTTACCATTGTTATAATTATCCCAAGCAGTTAATTATTAGTAATATATATGAAAATTTCTGTTTTCTACAATTACTTTGTTTCAAGTTGACTTAATTTTTTTGCTATAAAACTAAAATTTATTTATTTAAACTTCATTTCAAACAATTTAATATACAAAAAAATTGAGTAAATATTATTTTTATTTAAAATGATTTTTTAAAATTAAAAAGAAACAATCCATTCATTTTAAATAAAAAATTGTTAAGAAAATCAATTAAATTAAAATTTTATAAAATTTTTAATTTCAAATAGGTTAATGGTAATTATTAATTAAGGCTACTTCAGAATGTTTAGCCATAAAGGAGTCTCTCAGTTGGTTAAAATCTAAATTTCGGACCAGTATGATTGTCGAATGGGATGCTTTTACGGGTAGTGCAAGATGCATTGCCTCCTAAGCAAGACTTATCTTATTTTGGAATTCTTATTAGTGATGTTATTTCGCTTCTTTCTGATACTTCTAATATATGTCTCTAGTCTATGACATTTTATTAAAAAAAAACAGTTGCATTTGTACTCATAAATATATTATTTGAGCCTATTTGTTTAAATGTTTTTAAGGGAATTGCAGCTTAAAAGACTGGAAACACATTGACATATTAACAAGAGAAAATAATTTTTCTATCTTAAATAAAAAATCATACATATATTTCATAATTAAATAAATCAATCATTATAAACATTTTAATTTAAAAATGTTAATATGTGTTGTTCATTATTATAATATGATGATCTGAAAATAATATATATTTTTTATAATAGTATTTTTTTTTTCCTAAAAGATGAAGTTTATATTTATAAAAGGATACAGGGTCAAACAGATGCAAGGCCTTCTAGCAAAATAAGCACAAAAGAGTCTTAAAGCTCAAGAGACAACAAAGACTTTAAGTCCCAACCTAAGTTTGACCTGAATCTTGACCTGATTATCTCTACCAGAACACACTTTTTCAATTAACTTCACCTTGATAGAAGGAACATTGGGAATGTGGATAAGTTGAGGGAGATTGGTTTGATTGTCTACTCAATTGGTAAGTCACTGGATGCATGGCTCAAGGATATGCCTGCTGTCGCTTAAAAGAGAGGTTGATTTAGTTTGGTCATGTTGCGGGTGAACTGGTTGGAGTTAGGTCAGCAACTTGATTCTTTAGTGTTATCTTAATTGTTTCTTGCTTTCCCAGAATAGTTGGGACAATCGGCATTGCTTTCTTGTCGGAATCTTCCTCTATCCCTGTTATTGATACTCGTTCATAGAATACCTGAATTGGCTTATACTTGATTTTTGTACAATAGTGAATTCCAGAAAAGTGGAAAACCTTGTATTCGCATCTTCTAAAATGTCAAAATGGCATAACATTCATTTTGTCTTAATGTAAAAATGTTTGTCTTTTGCCTGTAATTCAGAACTAAAAGAAGAAAGAATGAATAGCTCATTCTTAAATTTTCAACAGGGTTCTGCGTTTAAACTCAGGAAGATTAAAATTAAAATTATAACTTAAATTTTCACATTCCTTAATCCAATGGCCATACTTCAACTGATCTTATCCATGGAGGATTGTTTGAAAGTGGCTCCATATAATATCTATTATTTGAGAATTCGAAGATACAAATTCAATCGATTCATTGATTCATAACTTTATAGAAGCCAAAAGCATCTTGAGTTGCGAGTTGCGACCTCTAACCAAACGCAGACTACAACCATTTCCACGTGCTGTTATTGCAACTCCAAAAGCCCATTCACTATCATCCACGTGTCCAAAAAAAAGCTTCAACTCGTAAAGTTCCTTGCATCAACAAAATACTTATTTCCTAATCCAAGAATCCTTAAGTGGCAATTCACGTAATTATTACAAGATTCTTAGCCGTTTTGGTAATTCACTTATCGCCACGGAGCCTCCAGGGCCAAATGTTTTTCGTCGGATTACCGAACGGACTCTCGAAATTTCCTATAAATCTAGCCCCGACTCTACCCATTTCGTCGATCCTAAATCTTCTTGCGTTTGGATCAGAAATTCTTCTGATCTATTCATCCGTTTTCGATTCGATCCTCTCTTCTTTTGATTGGCTTTCTCCTCTACCTGTTCTTCCTAAATTTATCTCTCGCCGAGGCTCGGATTCATTATTAGGGTTAGGGTTTTTCGGTCCTCAATAATTTTGCTATTAAAAAGCGGGATTTTGTTCGATCTCTAATTTAGGTTTGTATATTAGCTTTTTTGGGGTCAATTCATCTGGGTCGGTCGAAATTCTTTAATTCTTTAAGTTTTGAAATTTTTTCATTTTTCGAATTTCTGTTCGAATCAATTTGACTGCACGGAATTACATGGTTTTCTGCGTTCGATTCCTCGAAATTGGCGTTCAATTGTAATTAAAATCAGGGATCTAAAATTTTTATTCTGAGAATTCGGTTTATAAATTTGTTCAGCTTCATCCCCTTCTCGTCGATCCTGTGGTATCGTCGATTTCTCGTCGACCATTCTTTAGGTAAGTTTAAGCGCTTCTAGCTGAATTATGTGATAACATTATTATAATTATCACTCAAATAATGAATTTTTAATATAGATTGATTGCCACATCTACAAATGTATGTATTGTGCTGGATACAGGAATTGAAGAGCAAATTGGATACAGATTAATAATAGAAATGAAGATGAACTTAGGGAGCTAGGATGTTGAGTTTATATAGTTCTCATGGAGTGAGCACCATATAGATGTTTAAACATTGTGGCGTGTGTTAGCTTTCTCCTTATTCTTTCATTTTTTTTTCCCATTAATTTTTTAAGTATGTACTGTAGGTAGTGGCATTGTTTTGATTTGGCGTGTGAATGTTACTTGAATATTTGCTAATTCAGCATTTTTAGTCACACTGTTTCATAACTTTGCTTAGAATATGTATGAAAGTGATGACTTGAAAAAGTATGTGTTACAAGGAAGGATCCCAAAGCTGATAGATGCCACGAGTGTTTATGCCAAGTTAGATGCTAATTGTCCTTTTTTGTATTGGCAAGCGTTTGAAGCGTTAACTGAGTGTGTATTATGTTCCCTTTTTATAACTTTTTTTCCCGATTATCCATACCTGTTTTTATTTGAAAATGCATGGTTTTTTATATGGTTTTACACATGATTTTATTTTATCTTTTGGTTGAAAAAGAAAATCCTGTGTTATAAGTTTATCGATCCAAGTGTTTGAGCACTTTGATTGCTGCTTGCATGTCTCTTTGCTATATGCATTGATCCTTTTCTTTTCATTTGTTTTTCACTTCTCTAACTCATAAAAGAAAATTTAGATTAAAAATAATTTTGACTTGCAGGTAAAATAATGATTCACAAACGGCCTTTTGTTGGTGATGATTCTTATGAGGTTGCTTTTAAGTACCCTAGAAACCTGGAACACGTTGATAAGCTAGCTCCTATTGTCTCTTTTAATGATTATCACCAGAAAACTACAATTTCAGGTAAAAAATAGTTGGCATGCTCATTTATGAATTGCTGAGTTTCTTTGGATAAATGAGGCGTTGTTTTGTTATCCTTCAATTTTTTAGCTGTAACATGTAGCCTGTGCTCCTCCATTTTTCTTCAAATGATTTATCTTAGTCTACTTGATCAATTTATATGGAAAACTGCCTTTGGCTTTCTAAGAGTTTATTCAATTGAACGAGATTGAAAGGGAAGGGACTTCAGTAAGCTTTTTGGTGTTTTGTGGTCTTTAGAAGGATTTTGGACTTCAAATTGTGTTCATCTGTGACTGTTTGCTGAATCATTTAATGGATTTTTTCTTGATAATCACAATTAATATGGTTGTGTGAATCTCACACTACGGAAAGTAGATTAGTATTGGGTTTGAACCATGTGATGGTTTAGCTGATAATATTCAATCTTCTATTTTTTTTATAATTAATTTGTTTTTATTATGAAGATGGAGATGTCAATCTTCATAACCTTCAAGACGCTGGGAGCTCTGCAAATGAATCGGTTGCTGTGGATTCAAATGGCACCAACAAGTTAGAAAGTGCTCCTTCTGGCTGTTTTCCCCATTTTTTATGGATCAACAATGGAATTCTTGAAGCAGATAACCTCTCACTTTTCCCAGAATATTTTGATCATGGACACCAGCTAAGGGCTTTACTGCAGCAGCCTGATGAGATGTCCTCATCTCTTGAGTATCCTTTTCGGAAGCCAGTTTCAATTGGACCAGAGCATCAAGCTTTTGTTCCAGAGTGGGAGGGTCCAATTACCTCTTCTAATAACTTACAGCCAGATAAGTCCAATCCCGAAGTTTTATTTGCACGATCATCCAGCCCCAGTATCAGAGTTGATGATGGTTATGAGGAGAGGTTGATGGGTATTTGTGTTATTCCTATGCCTGATTCAGAAGCATCTGTAACCCATTGCTGTTGGGGCACCAAAACTGACTGTAGTTGCCTTGATCAGGGATCTATTGGATGTGTGAAACAGCATGTTGTGGAAGCTAGGCAGAGACTTAGGGAGAACCTTGGGGAGGAGGTATTTGAGGGACTGGGTTTTAATGATATGGGAGAAGATGTAGCAAAAAAATGGACTGAAGAGGAGGAGCAAGTCTTCCATGATTTAATCCTATCAAACCCTGCATCATTGGGCAGGAACTTTTGGGTCCATTTGGCAGCAGCATTCCCTTCCCGAACAAAAAAGGAGCTATGTAATTATTATTTCAATGTATTCATGCTTCGAAGACGAACTGAACAGAACAGGTTTGACCCACTAAACATTGACAGTGATAATGATGAGTGGCAAAGAAGTGAAGATGGAATGGAAGAGGGAGATGAAGATTCTGCAGTGGAATCTCTCGGTGGACATGCTTATTATCAGGAGGATCATGCTGAGGATTGCAATACACACATTGAGGAGGATGATGATGAAATGGTTGCTTCAAAAGAGAGTGCTAATGATGATGATATTCAGAGAGGTGCAACTGATGAGGAGTATGAGGGAGATATAGACGATATTTCAGAAGCACATGTTGGTATTGCCACTGATGATTGTGGTGGCGATACTGGCTTTAAACTTTTAGGGATTTCTAGCAACATGGGGAATGATTTTGATATTGAAGACGGTTCATGTACATCATATGAGTGTCAAAGAGACAATATTGATTCCTGTGGTCCAGTTGATACTGCAAGTGTATATGATGGAAGACACTCCAGTCAAGAGTGATCCAATTGGGGAGCATGCTGTTGATGGCGGCAAGAGGATGCTGGGAATATGGATACTTTCCTTGCAGCTGTTAAATGCTTTGACATTACTATCATATGCCACTGGAACTGATGCAGTCACCTACGCAAATTTGTACATGGGACTTGCTGAGACGAGGATGAACAGGGTGCTGGCTGAACTATGATGTCGGTCACTGAGGAATAGTGTGATTATTATCATAAAAAGTTTGGCTGATCCCAAAGCCACTCAGCAGTCCAGTTGTACAAATAAGAAAGATTCTCAGATTGACAGCTAAGGAGTCTACCTTTTGCTTGCAAGTTCGTGAAACGGAGGCAATGCAAAGTGTAAGGTAGTTTTATAGATGGTTGGATTTTCCGCGAGTGGGCCAAAGGAACTCCTATGGAAATTTGCCAAAGCTGCAGCGTTTCATGACCTGAAATAACTTCTCTTAGTTAGATCAGTTTCCCGAAAGTAAATATCTAATATTTTTCTTGGGGGTTTGCAATGGAATTGCATCTTCAAGGTGTTCACATTTTCCCTTTCACATGTCCCTTTGTTATTTCGATGCGATGTTGTTTTTGTATCCGTTGGTACCCATCGAGTTTGTTGGCCCTTTTATATCCTCTTCATTGGCTTTCATCCTCGTGCTGTATCGATTACATAAAAAGATTACTTGGATGCCAACGGAACAGGTTGGCACTGGCAATATATATTTGCTCATTTTTTTCTTCTTTAGTAGGATGACTTTTTTAACTTATGCTAATTGCTTACTAATTGGCAATCATTTTTTGGTCTTCTAATATGTAATTTTTCTTCTTTGCCTTTAATATGATGGCAATTATATTGGAATTTTTCAGAAAAAAAAGAAAGAAAATTGCTTGATTGAAGAAAATTATTTAAGTATGATGTCTGTTGGATTAAATGATCACTCTTATGTTAGTTAATGTGCTATGCATTGTAAATTATCACTTTTTTTTTTTTTTAATTTTTAACATTTACTATTCATTATTATTATTTCTTTACATGTGTCCACCGTCACCGCCGCGTTTACCCATCGACGCTATTATCGCTGCCCAATTATCAAACAAAGCAAGACTCAAACTTATCATTCCAGTAAATTAAGCATCATTAGTTCAGAGATTATACACAAACTTTTGATCTAAGGAGACGATTTTATATTACAGACAAACAAAATTAATTGATGAATGTTAAGAAAGTAAATAGAGCTCATGATTTTAGAGCATCTTAATTTTAATAGTCTTGCCTTAATAATTTAGAAGGGCAGTAACAAAGACTTTTCCAGATTAGGTGTCAGGACTGGAGTTGTCAAATTGAAGCAATCATTCTAGAAGCCCATGATAGAGTTTGGGTGCATCTCATATCCTATTTATATACATGCATGTATTACATGTTCAATCCATATAGTTCTTTTTCCCTTTTAATTATCTAGAAAAGTTTAGGGATGTGTTCAAGAAAAATTACATGATCTGAAGATTAAAAAAAAAAAAAAAGAAGAAAAGATATCAATATTCTGATTTATGTGTTTTTGGATCTGATTCATGTTGGCCAGCCTGTTAATCAATGTAAGTTAGCAAACACCATTCATTTTTAGATTAACATCTCAGAGAAGCAACAATTTTGAACCTTACTAAATCAAAATACAAAGGGCATCATTATTGAAGAAAATAACACAATTCCATTGCATTAATATTCTAATAATTTATTTTCGTAATCTAAAATGTCAAGTTAAATTCCGATAGTTTTTTTTTTTTCTGAACCTCATTTGAATTTGTTTAATATCACAAAATGCTCTCTTTTTTTTTTTTTCTTTCTTTCTTTGTCTTCTTTAATAAAAGTTAATAACAATTAACATTTTCATGTATGACTTTCCCAGAGTTTTAGATCATTTGTAATGCAATTTCCTTGATAATTTTTCTTTCAATTTTTTACCAAAAAAAATAGTAAATTAAACAAGATGTTTATATTATTGGATCTAACTCGAATTATCAAACTGAGCGCATGAGCTTATTCTAAAAAAAATCAATTTGATTGAATTTTAAATTTAAATAACAAATAAGCATTAGCACTGAGCATGAGACAGTTCCAGAAATGGCTAGTAGCCGCTGGTTTTATAATGCCAGTAATTCTAAAACAAGTAATCAGAGATGGATTGGACAATCCTAGCCACTAGATGATGTAGCGTTGTCTTGCAATTGCTAGCTATAAACAGATGGTGAGTGAAAAAGAGTAGTAACATGGGTTGAAAAATGAAACCTAACCCTCTAACTAATTACTTCTACTGCAAGCAATCATTTTTAACCCAAATTTTATTTTTCTTATAAGCAAAAGTGTGTGTTTTTATTTTTATTTATTTTTGGATGGATATTTGCGGAACTGCTTAATATTAATCACCAGCAAAATTACACATTATTCCCAAACTACCCTCTTCCAGTCCCAATAGAAATGCTTATGCGAGCAAGGCGAGTACTGGTATTGTATATAAGCGAATGAACTTAGCTTCCATGCAAGGATTTCTTCTTTTTTAACTTTCATCTTAGAGAGAGACTCTCTCTCTCTCTCTCTCTCTCTTTGGGCTATTCTTGCTCTGTGGTCACAGTACCAGTTACTATTCCATTGCGATGTCGCGCTTGCATATATTTCAAGCACCCACAACAGTGACAGAGTAATAGAACTTTGTATAGGGTTCTTTTAGTAGATCTTGTTTTTGCCTTCAATACGACAAAACCCACAAGGTTTCTAAGGTTCAAAGCAACCAAGGTTATCGAAATTTGCCTCTGAATTTGCTCTTTTTTTTTTTTTTTTTTTTATTCCAGGTTTTCATTGATTCCTCTGCTTCTTGAATTTTTGTTTTCTTTGCTCCCCTGAAATGTGAGGGAAAATTCTAGCTTTTTTTCCCGGAAAAGTTGATGTTTGTTTGGTCTTCTGATCTGGGTTACCTCGTTTGTTTCATTGGTTAGTGAAATACATAAAATGGAGCAAGATCACGAAAAGAAGCATGTGTGCAAGTTGTGCAACAAGAGTTTCTTGAGTGGGAGAATCTTGGGAGGCCACATGAGGATTCATGTAGCTAGAGATTCAGCTAAAGAAGAGGTTAAGCTTGAAAACAACAATATGGGTATTGAAGGTTATGGCCTAAGAGAAAACCCCAAGAAATCGTGGAAATCGTCAGGCTTGAAACATACTGATGGTGTCTCTGTTCAAGAAAGTTTGGAATGCAGAGTGTGTGGCAAACAATTTGAGTTCCCAAGATCTCTCCATGGTCACATGAGGCATCACTCGGCGGAAGAAAGGAAAGGAATTCGCTGCAAAGAATGTGGAAAGGGGTTCCGGACTCTGAGATCTCTCACTGGTCACATGAGGCTGCACTCTGAGAAGTGTAAAGTCCCAACAGAATCAATTACTGGTTCAAGGCCTAACTTGGTTGTAATGACTTTATCAGATACTGAGCCTGCGAGTCTTGTGCGAAGGAAGAGATCAAATAGAAAAAGGTACAAGGTTACTCCTAATTCTTCTTTTTCTAGCTTGAATGAATCTGTATCTGGTTTTGAAGTTGAGGAAGAAGTGGAAGAGGTGGCTTTGTGTTTGATGATGCTATCTAGGGGTGTATGCAAATGGGGGGAATTCAAGTCAATCGGTGAGCCTTTGGACAATGGTTCTGTGCCGTTTGAGGCTAAATCTTTGTACCACAATAACCGAATTGGCTGGAGAAGTGAGGATGGAGACTATGTTTTGGAGGATAATGAACTTTTCAAGAAGAAAAGGCCAAGAGAGCAGAAGTTAGATCCTTGTGCTTCAGATTCTAAGAATCAGACCTCTGAATGTAGTGATTGTGATTCTGATATCGTGTGTAACGTTGAAAAGAAGATAGCCTTGGAAGTTCCCATTGAGAATTTTTATCAGGTAGCTGAATCCATGGGGCCTAAACTGGAGGATGAATCTCGGTTGCTTTTGTGTGATGCTGAAATAAAGAAGGGAATTCATGATGCAACGGATAGCAGCGCCACTGAATCAGAGTCAAGCCAGGAGTTCACAGCAGAAATTGGATTGGATCTTGCTGGTTTGGAATACGTAAAATGCACTCCAAGCAAGAGAACCACTTTTAAAGCTTGTGATGCTAAAGTGGGGAAGGAGTTTTGCACTGAGATGATATGTTCAACTTCAGATTTTGATCTTGCAGATGATTCTAAGAAAAAGAGCCAATTCCAGTGCAGGATCTGCAACAAGATGTTTCCTACTTATCAGGCACTTGGTGGTCACCAAACATTTCATAGAGCAACAAAAAGCTCTGTTGCTTCAAAGATTGAGCAGCACCAAGAGGATATTGAGACTAACCTTTTGCCGGACAAAACTGACCTTTCAAGCAAGCTTGCCAAGGCTGAATGCGTTAAGGATTCAGGGGAGGAGGAGGAGGAAAATGGAGTTACTATGACAAATTATCAGTCAAAGAAGAGCAAGGAGCATAAATGCCATATCTGCTCTAAAAATTTTGTGTCGGGCCAAGCTTTGGGAGGTCACAAGAGGGCTCATCATGCTAAAGCAAGAGAAGAGCTGAATTTGGCAATGCAACAAGAGGATCGTGAGATGTCTGATGCACCTGAGATTAATGCCCCTGACATGCTTGATACAGAAGCCAATCCAGAATATGGTTTAGAGTCATGGTGGGCTGGAGTTCGCAACTACAAAAACGAGTCACTAGTGGATCTTATAGCTAACTGACGCTAATAATGCAGTATCTGGCTTCTGAATACTGAAGAGTTCCAGTCAAGTCGAGAATATGGTGGATTTCATTACTGGTACGAGGATAATCCACACGGATGTAGAGCTTGTCTTTGCTGCTCATAGCTTAGAACTGACTGCTGCCATTATCTGGTTTATTCTCTTACACTCAACATCCTTTTGTCTCTGATCTGAAAAAACTTCATTGTCTTTGAAATTTTGATACTGAAACAGGATTTTTTTTTGTGTGTGTGTTCCTTGTGCATTTTAGCTTTCTTATAGCTATTGTCAAAAGGAAAAGATTAAACAGAAAGATCAATGTTGATTCTGCATTGAGTTCCCAGTTTTGGCTTCTCATTCTTCTGTACCAAGTGTTTGAACAAAATGCAATTAAAAATACTTCCTTTTTCTGTTCTTCTGTTGAATGTTAATCTCAGTAATTTGGGCTACGTCTTTGTGCAATCTAGAAGATTGGAATTGATTAATATGTGAGATTGGGACTTTGTGAGAGAGAAAGAGAGAAGAGGAGGATGATGATGATTAAGATCTGTATATTATATGTCTATCTGAGCTGTAGGTGGTTGTTTAGTCACCTAACACCCACAAAAATATGACATATTATCTAAAAGTTTGCAATATATCTGTGTAATTTCATGCTCTAATCTGCAATTAAGAAAAGTTTAACATTGTATTCTATATTGTTTATTTCTCTCTCTCTCTCTCTCTCATTTTCCTTTCAATATCTCATGGACACTCTTCTTATGGTGGCCGGTAGATAGGTAAAGGAGTCTTTGCCTTGACCTTAAAGGCAAATATTTCTGCATACTTCATAACAGTTATATTTCAAGGCAAAAAAACTTGAATTGATTAGGCTGCAAAAGATCAAGCTACAAGTAAAAAGCTTGTGTTTGGCCTGTCTAAATATTCTAGAGCAACTAACAGGCAACACAAAGGAAGCTTGAAGAACACCTGATCCTCTAACTAGCATCTGTACCCACTTTTGACTGATGTGACACTTTCCCGTAATCAGAAGGAACATGTTCTCTGAATCATCTTCTTCTTCTCTCTTCTTTTTATATATCTTTTCCCTTTCCATTGACATAGCATTATCATGAATATTAATACCAAACTGAGTTGTTCTCAATAATGCCCAAGCTATCAATCAGGCTTGGAAGGAGCTACATGATTTAGCATGTAAGCTCAACACTGTACATACACAGAGATACAATGAGCGTAAGCTGAGAATTTACTAGCTTGGGTTTAAGTTCACACTGGTTTTTATTCTCTGTGGAAAAAAAAAAATGTTAAACACATGAAAGAGGGAAACTAAGAATGAAAGGAGGCATGTGCATGGCATGAATTTTTTAGCATTATTTTTGGCAGAAAATATTAGTGTTCCTTGTGGTTCACACCTTGCAACCTATTTGTTAAGATTGAAGAACGTGACAGGGTTAAGCTGGAAATGAATTGGCAGACATGTTTAACATAAATTGCTACGAAATTTTTGTTGATCCTTTCACATGACCTCCGCATAGGAAATGCCTAGGTAAGTTTCCAGCTTTTTGCCAGTTATCTTTCTCGTTTAACACTAATTTCGTCAATCCACTTTAACTATTTCTGGGGCTT
The DNA here is from genome assembly GCF_001659605.2 of Manihot esculenta. Taxonomy (NCBI): domain Eukaryota; kingdom Viridiplantae; phylum Streptophyta; class Magnoliopsida; order Malpighiales; family Euphorbiaceae; genus Manihot; species Manihot esculenta. The sequence goes on along the minus strand of NC_035162.2, from coordinate 4,264,038 downwards.
TAACCTCAAATGGACAGGTTTTTTTTGGTAAATTCCTTAAAATATTTTTCAAATTAGGAACGGGACACTGTTAATGCATAACATTGGATTGATTTTGCTCATTATAAGAAAGAATAATTTTTTTTTATTAATTTGTACTTGTAAATATATTTCTTATACAATCGATTTCAATTGGGTTTGAATTTAAAATATCACAAACTCAATTAAAAGAATACCTTCACTAATATCATAGAAACATTATTTTATATTTAATATTAAATTGAACAAGAAATATTTATTTCAAGATGATATTATTATATATTGTTTACATTGTTTTATAAATCAAACTAATTAATTCCCAGTGGAAATTTATTTATTTTTAATTCATTGCATGCATTAATTATACAAAACAGCTTTCTTTTGTTTCCAAAAAAAAAAAAAAAAAAGACCAAGCTCTATAAAGTTTATGCATTTTAATCCGTAAGATTTATGTACGTAATTGTTTTTTACTACAAAGCAATCTTTTATGAAAAAAATATTACATTGATATAACAAGATGGCATTTCATATAAGAATAAAGATATATGATGTCTTTCATAAAATTAATATAATAAATTATTTTAAATCAATAAGTCTATTTATATTCTAATTATTAAACTTATATATTTAATTCGTGATTATTAATTTCAATGTAATATTTTCTCGTATTACTTTATAAAATTATAATTGTAGAATTATTTTCTCATAAATAAATTTAAAAATCGATATATTTATGCCATAGGAGCTTCCCAACTCTATGACCCTTATTACTCTTATTATTCCCTGAATCGTAACCTCGATTATCGCTGCATTAACTCCATCATGTCTGTACTGAATCATCCAGCATCGCCTCCACCATCGCTCGCAGACCACCTGGAGTGGACTTCTATCCATTCTTGACCTCTTTACCATAATCTAACGCCATCTATTGTGTACTAACTAATGCTTCTGGGTACTATTTGGCTCCCAATTTGCAGAATTGGGCTGCCAGGTAGGCCGTCCGGCAGTACGGGATGGACCTTGCTGGATATGGAGGCGCTGTTGTGAGCGGTTGGCCTTCTTTTACCTTTCTTAACTTTTTTTATTTTTATTTTTTAAATATTGAATAGAAAAGAAATGTTGTATGTTTTCTTTTGAGAACGTAGGAGCAATACTATTTTGTTACCTCATCCCCGGATATTCCGTCATTGTCAGCATCTTCCGGTAATTTCGCCAGAGCTGGACTATTCTAGCATAACGGCGACTATTTGTATGAAGTACTCCGGCCTTACCTCACCTTAATATGAGCATTAAAAGTGTGCACTTTTGGATTGTTTTCTAATAATATTCTCTTCTGGGTAGATTTCAGTTTACAGGTTTAGAAGTTTTACTCTTGAGATAAGAGCTAATGGGAAGAAGGTGATCCATGTAGCTGACTTCAAATTGATTTGTGATCTACAATTAGTTCAATCAAATTGTTTTATTATTATTCCTGTAACTTTGGTATTAAGAGATGCATGTCTCTTTTCCTTATGCACATGGTGAAGTTGAGCACGAGATTGGTGGCTGCATCATTACTTTTGTATCTATTGGCGTTTTCCCCCTTTTATCTGTAGCAGCTATACTATAATTTATTCATCAATTAATGCCTCTTGCGTCTGCAGACTGTCACAACACCACAAGATGGCGCAGAACAGTTGGCAGTTGCACATCCTGGGTCAACTGTGTGGACTAACTTTGCCTTTCAGCTTCAGGGAAATGGCACTGGGAAGAAACGCTGAAACAAAACAAAGGTTGTTCAGTCTGCATATTGTGATTCTGTGAAGTTTAAGAGACTTCTGGCCTTTAGCGCTTCCAAGGTAACTTTAAATCCTCCAGTTCCAAATGTTCATATGTGAATCCCTGGCACTAGGGGTGGCTTCGGTTCTAGTTTCAGCCTTTACGATGGAACCGGATGGGCAGCATATTTTAGTTTGATTTGATTTTAATTTGAATCAAATTATTGAAATAGCTTAAAATGATTTTGTACTCGACCAATTGGTTTCACTCCAAGGTTGATTTTAGTCAATCTGATATTAATGGTTTCAAGCGGATCTATATAGCACAACATGGGAGACAATCCTATGCATGCTGGTGTAATTTTAATTTTTTTACTTCCCCTTTTTTCCTACTTCTTTCTCGCACGTCTTTAATGGTATTGTTTTAAGTTAATTTATAAAATGAAGGATGTACGAACGAGTTACTTGAATGAATCCAATTGACTCTAATTTTTTAATTTCAAACATAATTTTTTTATATTATAGTTTTTACCAATAATATTTTTTTAAAAATAATTATATTTTTATAATATATAAATTATTACATAATATTATTTTCTTTCTCAAATGTGGATTAATAGTAATACAAAATTGTATATTTATTTACATAATGTCAATGATAACATACTAAAACATTATCATGATTGCAACTTCTTGTTTTTCAGTTTGGCTTTAGAGGCTGAATTTTATGAATTCCGTAAGCTGGCCATAAGACTTGTATCACTTTAACTCATCAATGAATTTTTTTTATATCTTGACCCAAAAAAAAAAAAAGTAGAGGCTCTCCTTTTATCTTGTGTTGAGTTGATCTTGCGATCATATATTACTTGAGGCGTGTACCAAATTCTACGTATCATTAATAGTGACTCTCAATTTATTACCCTCTGTAGACGATCTTAAAATTATTTCTTTGACCTGTTTTTGATCTTAATTTGTTTCACATCATTTCTCTTATGGCTTTGGTTCTAACTCGTTTGACATGTATTTGCGATCTTTGCTTAAAGCATGGCCATCGTTTGGGCAAGGTTTTCGGTTCTCAATGTCACATAATCTCTTTCTTTTTTTTATTAAATCATTTTTCATCTAGCTTCATATCTTTGTAGCCTAGGGTTATATTGCTTAAACTTTAGATCTTATTATTTGAGTGTTATTGATTTTTTTTTTTTTTTTGAAATGAGAATTGAGAATTGGGAGGGTAGAACATGAGATCTCTCAAATTTATTCATATACACTTATTATTAGGCTAAATATGTGAATACAAAATTATTGATTTTTATAGTTGTGTAGAATTTTTGACAATGCTAAAATTTTGAAAAATAAACGCATGCTAAAATATTATTTTTAATAACTAAAGTTCAGTTTATTTTAAATATTTTATAAAATAATATCATAAACACTTAAAACACTCGGACAATCTATTAACAAAAAATATTTTTGTAATTAATAAAACATATTTTCGTAATTAAAGAAAAATTAATTAACTTTAAAAAAATCACTTTTATTAATATAAAAGAAAAATAATTATCTAAATTTTAAAAATTGTATTAAAATTATTATATATAATCTATTTTTAGTATTTGTAATAATTTATTATTAAAAAAGTTTATTCAAAATATTTCACATATAAATTATAAATATACGTAAATGTAACATTGTTAAAAATAAAACAGAAAATATTTATTTTTTTTATTTTCTTGATAATATTATGAGGAAAATTTTTTTATATAGAGAGATTTACAATTTAGTTTCTGAGTATTACCATTATTAATAAGTCAATCTCTATATTTTAAGAAACCTATTAAAACATTCTTAACTTTTCTTTCCGTCAATAAAATAGTTTTTCTATCATTTTTTCTGTTAAAAATAGATAAAGAGTGATAGAGAAAATTTTTAAAATCTAATTTTACCCTCAAATAAAACCTCTTATTTAGTTATTGGATATTACTGTTAGTAACAAGTCAGTCCCTACATTTTTAAAGATCTATTAAAATATCATTATCTTTTCTTGTATCTATTAAAAAGTTTTTATCGTTTTTTTCCGTCAATGAAATAGTCCCTACTCCTCCTCCTTCTCCTCCTTAAAAAAGAAGAAGAAGATGATGAAGAAGGATAATAAGAAGAAAAAGAAGAAAAAAACGAAGAAAGAGAAAAAGAAGAAAAATTGAAGAAGAATCAAAAAAGACCTTAAAGAAGAAGAATAAGAAGAAAAATTGAAGAAGAATCAAAGAAAAAGAAAAAGAAGGACAAAAAAGAAGAAGAAGAGGAGGAAGAATCAATAAAGAAGAAAGAGGAGGAGGAGAAGGAGGAAAAGAATTGTGTAATTTGGTTTTTTATTATACTTTTAACGGTAGAAATAGACGAAAAGACTATTTTGTTGACGAAAAGAAAAAATAACAACGTTTTAATAAATTTTTGAAAATGTATAAACTGACTTATTAACAATGGTATATCCAAAAACTAAATTATAAATCTCCCTTTTATATATAAAGTATTTTTAATACTATACTTGCCTCATTTGTTATTGGCTCATTGTCAATGGCGAAAGAAAGTAGATTGATGAAAAAGAAGTCTCTGTCATGCTTAAAAATGTATAATGATTTAATTCCGATAGAATGAGAGAGTTGAGATATAACACAGCAAATAGAAATATTTGAAACTTTATTTTTTATCATTATTAATTTACAAAATCGAACTTCACATCCAAAATTATTTAGACCGTCAATATTATTAAAGTCCCATTTAATTCTGGAAGGCAAATCAACCTTACTGAGTGTGAGCAAATCAACCTAGCATGAGCTAGTGGCACCACCAACGCCGCAACTCAAGTGATGGTGACTATGGCAATATGATAGGTCCAATATTCCAAATATCCTTGGCATATTCATGGATCGTCCTGTCACTGCTGAACTTGTACGAACCTGCTGTATTCATGATTGACATATTGGTCCATCTCTGCCACCAATTACAGATGTTACCCAATATGACATGGATTTTTTATCCAATTATTTAAATAAAAATGAAAACTGAGATGGACAAGTATGCCACATCAAATAAATGTAACTCACCCTTTGGTCTTGATATGCCTCGTCAACTTTCTCTTGGCATTCTACATAGCTGGGGAAATCCTTGCCGACGAGGAAATAATCAGCACGTCCAAATCCTTCATTTCCTTCTAATGATCCCAACAGTTCATTATAGTTGCATGAGCCAAAAACACCGGTTCTAACAAAATCTTTCACTTCTTCAAATCGTGGGTCCGGAACAAACTATATAAGAGATTAGCATGGTTGAAATGTTAAGTATCTTGTTATCTATTTTAGCATTCACTTTATACATTGAAGACTCTTGAATAAGATCATTGTGATAGTATTTTTTCTGTTAGATTAATGACAGATATTTAGTCAAGAAATCATTTCAAGCCAAAAATTAATTGGTTCATTCAGCATACCTTCCCCATAGCTCTTTCTTCCCTCAGCCCTGCTATTTCATGAGCTTTAGCACCAAAGAGGAAAAAATTGTCTTCTCCAACCTCCTGTCGTATTTCAACATTGGCCCCATCTAAGGTTCCAATCAGGATGCAACCATTCATAGCAAACTTCATGTTGCTCGTTCCACTGGCTTCCATCCCAGCAGTACTACAAAAAAAGGAAAATATAGTGCTCACTCTTAACTATCATCACAAAGCTATTTTCAGGCTTAGTTCTAAATATAAGTCAAATGTATCAAGTCGGCAGGAAACGCATATGGAATAAAATTGAATTACCTGATATGCTGTGAAAGCTCACTTGCAGGAATAAGCAATTCAGCAACACTGACGTTGTAATCCGGGACAAACACAACCTAAAGTTTAATAAGGAAAAGCAAATAGAATACTCCTGTTTAGAGATAGAATGAAACTTATTGCAAGTGATTGATTTGAGGTACATCTAAAATTAAAGAGCACAAACCTTTGAATTTTAAGGTTTTACAAACCAAGATTAACTCAGATGAAATAATAACAGAAAAAACTATATATCTTGAGCACAAATATTCATGATTTGCAATCAATATTAAGTTTTAAAGCTATACCTTAAGTAAATCACCTATTTCAGGGTCATGATTAACTGTAGCCCCCACATCCGTGATAAATTTCACAATCCTTTTGGCTTGCACATAAGTGGCAAATGCCTTTCCACCAAATATACAAACTCTAGGAACATACTTAGCTTTCCTTTCAACAGCACTCATTTCTTTCATCTTCTTGTAACGATACACAATTCCAAGAATATTCAGCAGTTGTCGCTTATATTCATGAATACGCTTCACCTGTACACAATAACTTCATCAACTAGTTAGGAAATGCCAATTCAAATGAAGAACAAGGAAGAGAGAGAAAGAAAACTCTCCCCCCATTATTGTGCTAGCCTTTCCATAAAGTCTCATAATTTTACCACTTTCTGAAGTGGGTAAAGAACTCAACATAATTAATTTTGCTTCTCATTTGAAGTTTCTATGTATTTTCATCTGTTTGCTAAAATATATATATAATACTTTACAAACTTGCATTAACAGGAGTACGAAGACTTCAAAAACAATAAATGTACCTGGATATCAAACATTGCATCAGGGCTGACAGAATACCCTGTTTTTTCTTTGAGCAACGACGCAACCTTCATCTTATTGCTTTTCTTTGCTGCCCTCCACTGGGTTTGGAAATCCTCATTATCTGCAAACTACATGTACAAATTGCACAAATTAATCATTGTGTGGGCTACCGATTGAAAGTATTTCAAAAATAAAAGATGTATATATGGTGGATTACCTTTCTTAGTTCAGCCAGCTTTTCAGTATTTAAAACCCATTCTTCAGATCCAGTCCACTCAGTAATAATTTTACTCAAATCTGGATTGCAGAAACGGATCCATCTTCTTGGAGTAACCCCATTTGTTTTATTTTGAAACTTGTTGGGCCACAACTGCCAGCACGGGAGGGGTAAGAGATATAAACATTTGCGCAATAATTTGGAGAGGGAACCCCATAGTTTCAATTAAGTCATTTAGAAACTATTGTCCTGCAAGCAAATAAATCAAGATTACCTTATAAAATGAATTAAACACTTCGTCTTTCACTATTTCACTATGGATCGCAGCAACTCCGTTTACTGCATGACCACCTACAACACAGAGGTTAGCCATGCGGACCATCTTTGGAGGTGGTTCTGCCACCACCTCTTCCTTCTTCCGAGCGCCTGTGCTCTTGGGTCCACCTTTGCTTTCTGTTTCATCTCCACTATCAACTTCATCTTTTTCGTTAATCAGCTTGCCTGCCTCATCAGAATTTTCACTGATAGCTGCAGCGGAGCTTTCCTTGGGTTTAGCAATTAAATTGGCAAAGGTGGAAGGCAAATCTACATTTTCTAATATTCTCATCTCCTTCAGTTTTTTCTCCAAAAGGTCTGAATCTTCCCTCCCATACTCAGAAACAATTGTGTTTATCAGCTGCAAAACCGAATAACAGAAACTAGAATTAAGATGAGCATATCACCACATAAATAAGGTTTCGTTTAAAATATCCAGTATTACCTGTTCATCAATCATTTCTATGATCTCTACATGTCGAGGTAAAAGATTCTGCATAAGATCTAAACTCCATTTCTCCAAAGCTTCAGGTAAAACAGTATGGTTTGTGTATGCCGTAGTTCTGGTACATAATCAACAGAAAATGAGGTCATAACTTACAAGATATAAAATTTGAGAATTGCAAATAGAAAGGTTAGGAGAGTGATGACCAACAAAGGCCAATTGCAAACAACAACGAATGCTAGATAAGGAACTAAGGGTAGATAAGTAAATAAATATTCACTTCCTGTTTTTCCCTTTTTTTTTCCAGATACTATGAAACACCGAAACACGAGCAAACAAAAGCAAAGGAACTGCTGAGATGAGATATTCAGAGGAAATTCACGGGCAAACAACACCAGAAAATTAAAAAGAAGAACAGAAGAAATAAAGAAATCCATAAACAAAATGTGACATGCCATTTGTTTCAAACTCCAAGTGGTAGCTAGCTCATTTCGATTTATAGACAAATACACTGTAATAAATCAAGGACAAAGTGTCAAGTGAAGAGTCCATAATTATATTCCACTGACGTGAGAACCTAAGAGCAAACTCACATCACAACCATCCAGCGCTTCATTATGTTCAAATTTTCCAAGCATAATCATCTTATAGTGCGTAGATTCCAAAACAAACAACATAATTATGATTGTTTTATTGATATAGCAAAACAAAACAAAAATCATGCAGTTAAAACAAAGGGTACCTTTGAGTAATGTTCCAGGCCTCCTTCCAGCTTAAGCCTTTCAGGTCTATCAAAATCCTCATCAGCTCTGGAATGCAGAGAGTGGGATGAGTGTCATTCATCTGCACTGCAACTTTCTCAGGAAAGTCTTCCCATTTTATGTTTGAGCCAGATCTTCTCTCAAAACGCTCAATAATATCTTGGAGAGAAGCTGAACATAAGGTATATTGTTGCTTCAAACGTAGGATCTTGCCCTCCAATGAGTTATCCCCAGGGTAGAGAATGTAGCAAATCTAATTCAAGGAAAGCATTGCAATGATTATCCTATAAATTCATATACTTTTCTCCCAAAAAAGACCAAGCAGATGCAGATACAGAAGCAGAACAAAAAGGAACATTTGATATAAGCTACCACCTTGAAGTGCAGCAACTTAAGTGTGTAAACAGAAGACATTTATATTCATAAGAAATTCAGACCTTTTCAGCATTTGCTAGGGCCTCATATGCCTTTGTCTGCTCCCCAGCATTGAAAGCTGACAAGTCCAGATCTTCTGCTGGAGCTTTAGTTGACCAAAGTCGCAGGTTAATAGTGCTTTTAGTTTTATAACCTGGTATTGGCAAATCATATGCCACAGCCATTATATCTTCTCCTCCAATCCAGTGTTTTTTTCCATCAGAGCCACTAACAACCTTGCCGTAAAATTTTACTGGGTATGAAATGTCATTTCTCACAATTTCCCAGGGATTACCCATCTACAAGGAGAAAACATGATTAACCAGTAGTCATATTTAAAGGAATCATCTGAAGCAAAAGATAATGAGCAGAAAGCAACCTCAAGCCAATCTTCGGCAACCTCCTCTTGACCATCTTTTGTAATTCGCTGTTTAAACAAACCATACTTGTATCTTAATCCATAACCCCATGCAGGGTAATTTAATGTTGCCATGGAGTCCAAAAAGCAGGAGGCAAGTCGCCCAAGACCTCCATTTCCAAGTGCAGCATCAGGCTCCTGTTATCATATGACCATTGAAATTAGCTAGTAAAAACCCCTGTAGAACCCTATAGGCACACACACACACTCTTTATACTGGTCTATAACATATAAAAGTATGAAGGCTTTACAGCAGATATTTAGTTATAGCAAGGAAAACTTGCCAAATCAAAATTATTTTGAACTATGAGCCTCAAGCTGGAGCACTATAGGGTTTATTCTATATCCCATCTACCTGCAAATTTCCTCACAGGCTACGAAGCCTACCATTTGAGCATCAACCCTCCTAAGTAATACATGTTATAGTCGCACATTGTACCAACTTTGCCATGCAAAAGCCAACAACACCCCCCCCCCCGGCCCAAATAGTAATAATCTTAAATTACAGCTAATTTATACTGAAAAAGCTGCTAAAGCAAACTCACATGACGAGCCACACTTTCCAAATCGTGTCCTAGCTTGGTCAAAGCCTCCGCATATGCACCGGTCAGCTCTAAATTACCAATTGCATTCAAAAGTGCTCTACCCTGCAAGAAAATATCATGATAACTAACATAATCCTTTTCAGACAATGAATTATCAGTTGTTGGAACACAAGCAGAGGTCATGACGGACCTGCAAAAATTCCATTGACAGATAGTACGCCTGCTTCAAATTCAATCTATCATAGCACTCATAAGTCGCATTCCAGTTTATGATGAGAGCATCACGAACACTTTGTGCAGTTGCAACGAATGCCTTTGGAAGCTCAAATTTCTCTGGTGAAAATAATGGTGTGAATTCTGCATGGTGTTTGATACTTGAGGCGATAGATGAAGCATCTGTAGACACCAAAATATTCAAGTGAGAATAAAAGATATCTAGATTGCAATACTATTAAGGAAGCGTTAAGGAAAACACTTCCAATCTTTCGTGCTTCCTCACTGTTGCATAACTAGGAGTAAGAATTAGATTTTTTTTTTTTCCTGTTCCTTAATTAGAGGAAGAAATGCCCTCCACCTTGCATAAACACAACCCAGAATAGCTTAACTTTTGCGGTGCTACATTTCCAGCAACCAGTCATACATTATCGAGTCAGTATCAATAAAAAGGATGCGGACACAACAACCTTGTATGATTAGTAGCTTAACACATGAAAAAGCCAGTTAGATCAGCTAGGACTCTTTATTTTCGAAATCAACTGGAGAGCTCTCGCACCGTACAGCAAGTTTGATTGGAAAGAGATGGCTAGTTAAAATCGCCAAATAGCATGAATTTGGACAATCTTGCATGCTAATCCTTTTTCAATTCTAACAAGATAATGTAAGAGGTGGTAGTAAGCATCATTCAACATCTCCTACGCTAGAAGAGAAACGATGGATGCTTAAGTTAGTGCTTTAGCATTTAAAACACCAAAATTTAAAGCACGACAAAAAGACTCAGAAAGGCATGTAGACCGGAAGCTCTCATCCGCACGCACACTTTCATCCACACGTACACTATGTCAAATCTATAACTTTATATTTGTATCAAATTGCACATTTAATATTTTTTATTTTTATTTTTAAATTATATTTTTATATTTAATAATAATATTATTTATATATCTATAATAAATATAATTTATTATTTTTATTATTAAAATTTTTATATAATTTTTTAATTTTTTATTATTAGTGACTTTTTAATTCACTATTATTATTATTAGTTTGTAACTTTTTAATTTCAATAATTTTTTAATATAATAAATTAATCATAATAACATAAAAATTTTAACATATATATTTTATTTTTATTTTTAGTAATAAATAAATTGTAAAAAAATAATAACCAATATTATTAATTTATTAATACTACCATCTCTATCCCTTATGTGAATAATAAGAGATATATGAGAGATTAACAAATGCACAATTAACTCTATATAATTATGTTATATGGTATAAATAAATTATTTTCTATATATTTATAATTTTATTTTTATATAAAATAATAATTAATATTTATGTTAAATATAATTTATAACTTGTATTATCATTATTAATGTATAATTTTTTTATTTCTTATTTTTTGATATAATAAGTATAATTTATTATATTGATTGTTATTACCTTTTGATTTACAACTATTTTTTTAATATAATATATTATTAATATTATAATAAAATTTTTATTGTATTTTTTTAATTTTAATAATAAATATAATATTAACAATATATTTATAAAAAATTAAATAATTATCATATATAAAAATATTTAAATAATAAAATAAATTATTATCACTATATATATATATATATAGTAACGAGTGCTATATTTAGTTTTATTAGTTATGCCGAGTGGCACACTTAATCTGTTTTATTTTTATTTTTAATTTATATTTTTATATTTAATAATAATATTAATTAATATGTCTATAATAAATAAAATTTATTATTTTTATTGTTATAATTTATATATAACTTTTTAATTTTTTATTATTACTATTAATACATGACTTTTTAATTTTTAAAAATTTTTTAATATAATATATTAATCACAATAAAATAAAAATTTTAACATATATATTTTATTTTATTTTTCACTAATAAATAAATTAAAAAAATTATAATCAATATTATTTATTAATTAACTAATGCTAGATGAAGGTGAATAATAGCAAATATATAAGAAATAGTCTTAAGTCAACAATTAATCCCAAATAATTATATCATATGACATAAAATTATTATTTTTTATATATTTTTAATTTTCTTTCTATATAAAATAATAATTAATATATATGTTAAATGCAATTTATTATATTTTAAATATAATTTATTATTTTTATCATAAAAAATGTATGAATTTTTTATATAATATGTACAATTTATTATATTAATTGTTACTATTAATATATGACCTTTTCATTTCTTACCTTTTATATAGTAAGCATAATTTATTATATTGATTGTTATTATTATTTTGATTTTTTACTACTTTTTAATATAATATATTGTTAATATTATAATAAAAATTTTATTGTATTTTATTATTAAATTATTAAATTATTATATTTTTATTTTTATAATAAATATAATATTAAAAATATATTTATAAAAATTGCACAACTACTAATAAAAATATATGTTTATATAATAAAAATAAATCATTATATATATATATATATATATATATATATATATATATATATATATATATATATATAAAAGTGCATAATAAAATATTATATAGAATTTTTTTTATTATTGTTAATTTATTGATTTGATAATTTTTTAAAATTATATTTAATATAATATAATTAATAAATATTATATATTTTTTCACTAATATAAATAATTATATAAAATAAATATATATAATCGATTAAAATTATTATAAAAAATATTAATTGTGATAAAATAAAAAGTAATTAAAAAGTAATTAAAAAATTAATGGAAGTAATTATATAAAATATTATCAAAATAAAATTTTATTAACTTAAATAATTTATAAAAAATAAATAGATATAAATATTTAAAATATAATAAAAATAAAATAATGTTTATAATACTCTATTTTAAGAGTTATAAATTTTGAATAAAAAATTATTAAATTTAAATTATTATAATTTATTATATTAATAATTATAATAATTTTAATTTCTTTACTTTTAAATAAATATAACTTCCATAGATTCATTTTATATAAAATTCACTAGCATAATTTTCTTCACACGACTCTATCACTTTCATTAATTTCACTTGTATTTTGAAAAATTTTTTTATTATTCTCTTTTATTTAATATAAAATACATGACTACACAATTTTTCTAATCAATTTAACTCTCTCTTGAATATATTAAAGGTGAATAAAAATCATTTAAATATTAAAAAATTTTTATTTAAGTGATTTTTCTTATTCACTGTTATCACCGTTATCCATTATTCATGAAACTTAATAAATTTTATTTTTTAAAAAATATAATTCCAGCGACCGCTATTTATTCCTATTAAAACTTAATAAATTTTATTTGTTAAAAAATATAATTTTTTAGTGAAATCTGTATTTAAATATTAATAATATATAATAATGTACTAAAACTTTTAATTTTTTTATACAATTAAATTTATTGATATATTATTTATATTTTAATTAATATTTGAAATCTTTAAATTTCATACTTTAAAATTTGAGCACACTAATTAGATTTTTTATTTTTCTCTACAATTACTTTTTTTATTTTATAATAATAGATTATATATTTAATTAATATTTTTTATATTATTTTGAATAACAAGAAATAAATTAATATACTCTCCCTCAATTAAAACCAAATGTAAATATAAAAAAGAAAATATTTTACTTCTCCTCATAATAGGGATGAATTCATATTATTTTATAAAATAATTTTATATTATTTATTATTATATATAATAATAATATAAAATATTTTAATAACCGCACAATATAATGACTAGTATATATATATAAGGCTGGGTGTAAAATAGACTAGGAAAATGTTGATAGTGACATATTTAAATATGTGCACTTATGCTAAAATTTGTGTATTTATGTTAAGTGGTATATTTAATATATTTTTTTATTTTTAAATTATATTTTTATATTTAATAATATTACTAATTAATATATTTATAATAAATATAATTTATTATTATTATTATATTTATATATAATTTTTAATTTTTTATTATTATTGTTTAAATTTTTAATTTTTTGTAATTTTTTAATATAATATATTAATTTATAATAAAAATTTTAAAATTAAAAATTAATTATATTTTAAAGATAATTAATATACACCTATCTTCCTAACTATAAAACGTCAAAAATGATATATTTAAATTTGTAATATTTTTTTAATTATATTTTTATTATTAATAAATATATATATATATGAATAGACTCTAAAATAAATTGATAAAAAAATTGATAAGTGTAGCTATTAAACTTAGCGATGAGAGATTGAAAAGTAACACAATTAATCCTACAACTACTACTTTCGTATTTATATACCGCCACATTGAAATTTAATAAATTTTACTTTTTAAAAATATAATTTTTTTTATATAATTTAGGGAAAATTACTTTTTAGTCCCTGAGGTATAGCGTAATTAACATATTCGTCCCTCTATTTTTAGAACCCAACGCTTTCGTCCCTGAGGTTTAATTCCGTCAAAATTAGAGGTCCCTCCGTCAAAAATGCCGTTAGTGATAGGAAAAATGACCGAATTACCCTTTCTAGAACTCAATACTTTAGTCTCTGAAATTTAATTTCTACAAATTTATAGGTCCCTCTCTCAAAGAATTGAAGGAAAAAATATATTTTTGTCCCTAAGATATTACATAATTAACATATTTGTCCCTCTATTTTTTTGAATTCAACATTTTAGTCCCTAAAGTTTAATTTCGTCAAAATTCAAGGAAGAAAATCTCAAACTCAATTTCCATAAACAAATAAAAATTTTAATAAATTTAAGATTCAAATTCAGTAAAAATAACAAAAATCAAAATATATAAAATTTAAATTATTAAAAATAAAAAGTTAAAACTCAATATAAATATTTTTTGTGATGCTGTTCGTCATCGATCACTGCTCGCCATTTTAAAAATTCATTAAAATGTCTCTGATATTTTAAAAAATTTACTAGTTAGTCTTTCCGTTAATTTTAGTCGTTAAGTGTTATAAAAAAAATCTAAAATTTCCATGATATGGAGTGACTAATTAGTAAATTTTTTAATAATTTGAGGGACTAATTAATTTTTTTTTCTAAACTATAGGGACTAAATAGTAAAATATTTAGTGATAAAATTAATAGAGGAACTAACTAGTAAACTTTTTAAAATGTTAGGGACATTTTAATATATTTTTCAAAATTGAGAGACTAAGTAGCGAGTTTTTCCATACTATAGGGACTAAATAGTATTTTTTCATTTTATTATTGATAGGGGTATTTTTGGAATTATATTTATTCTCTTTTCTTTGATCAGGTGAAAATCATTGACTTAACAGAAATTTTTTACGAAGGGACCTTGAATTTTGACGGAATTAAACCTCAGAGGCGAAAGTGTTGGGTTCTAAAAATAGAGGGACGAATCTGTTAATTACGCTATACCTCAGGGATTAAAAAGTAATTTTCCCAATAATTTATTATTATGGGTTAATAATATATAATAATAAATATTAAAAATTTTAAATTTTTATTATATTTGAGTTTAATGAAGTATAAATTTATATTTAAATATTATTTTAAGTTTAAAATTTTTATAAAATGTTAAAAATATTATTTTATAAAATAATAACAGTAATAATGAAATAATGATTTAAATAATTTTTAAATTAATTTTTTAATTGATTCAAAATCATTAATTTAAATTATTTAAAAATTTAATATTAACTATTATATATAATTCAAATTTTCCTTATTCGTGGAATCACAAGCTAGCAGACTTTCCCCTACTAAAGTCCAATTAAAAAAAATCCAATAATAGTAATTGAGTTTTATGAAATTCGTTATAATTAAAATCAATTCTTTCAGGTTTTTATAAAATTTAAAATGAATTCTATAAACTTATCTAATAATATTTTATGCATTAAAATGTCCATAATAAATTTTTTCATTATTATTTATTTTATTAGTTAATTAAATAAATAATTAAAAAATTAATGATTTCAAAATAAATAATTAAAAATTATTTTAATAAATAATTATATTTTTTAATTTTTATATTATTTTATAAATATTAAATAAAAATAATAAATACTACTAAACAATCAGCCGTATATTTTAAACTTTTAAAATCTTTTGAATTGATTGAATGAAATAAAAATTTTCTTACACAAGAATATACACTAATATCAACTCTCATACTAATTTTCTATTATAAAAAAAATTGTTCACCATATATATACTTTAATTTATATTTTATTAATTATATAAATTTTATTAAATTTTAATTTTAAATTATATCAAACTAAATAATAAAATTTATTTTAAATAAATTCTATTTAAAATTTAATTAAATTTCAAGTAATTTTAATCATATAATTAAACCAAACAGTATTTAACACAAACAGAATCTAGAGAAGAACATTAAGCAAAACAGCGGATAATATAAACCAAAGAAGACAGCGCACCTTCGCCGGAGATCGGATTTTCGAGTTTCGTCTTCGGCTCGCTAGACACATTCTTAACGGAAAACGACCTCGCAAGAGGCCGGGACCTCAATGTCCGAATCAATAACAGATTCGATCTCCACTTGCCACCGCTTCTGGAACCGAAATCGACGAATCTCGAAACAGAACTACAATGCGAAGTCGCAGAGAAATGTGGAGTCGTCGCCATTCTCCCTCTCTCTCTCTCTCTCTCTCTCTCTCTCTCTCTCTCTCTCTTGCAGACTCAGAGTGAGTGGTGAGCGGTGAGTGATGAGTGTGTTCAGAGTATATAAATAGTGAGTGGTGAAAGACGATCGTACAGATTCAAACGTTCAATCGTAAAAAAAGGAGAAAAACTCCGTGATATTTCACGGGATTTATTTTTAACTATCCAAAATTGAGGAGGTCCCGCGTTGACAGAGTCTGGAATTTGATTATTTTTCGGATCTCACTTTTTTCCATCTCCTAGCTCGTTGTGATGATTTCGCGACTTCAACTTCATTCCTGTAATGAATCCCAACTCTAATCACCGTCCAATGACCCTTATTACTCTTATTATTCCCTTAACCTCGATTATCGCTGCATCAACTCCATCATGTCTGTACTGAATCATCAAGTGTCGCCTCCACCATCGCTCGCAGACCACCTGGAGTGGACTTCTATCCATCCTTGACCTCTTTACCATAATCTAACGCCACCTATTATGTACAAACTAATGCTTCTGGGTACTATTTGGATCCCAATTTGCAGAATTGAGCTGCCAGAGAGGCCGTCCGGCAGTACGGGATGGACCTTGCTGGATATGGAGGCGCTGTTGTGAGCGGTTGGCCTTCTTTTACCTTTAACTTCTTTTATTTTTTATTTTTTTTTTTTAAATATTGAATAGAAAAGAGGGCTTTTTGCAAAATTAGGGGTTGAAGAAAAATTATTTGTGGATTTAGGGTTAGAAAAAAGTTATTTGCGGATTTGGGGTTTGACTGCCAGGTGGCAGCCGAAAAAGGAGCCTGGCGCCTATTTAACAGGCGCCAGAGCCTGGCGCCATTTAAAATGGCGCCAGCAGTTTTTTGTTTTTTTTTAAGAATGGCCTGGCGCCACTTAGAGTGGCGCCAGGCCATTCTTTTTTTTTTCTTTTCTTTTTAAGAATGGCCTGGCGCCACTCTAAGTGGCGCCAGGCCATTCTTTATTTTTTTAATTTATTAAAATATTAAAATATTATAATTATATTAATTAATTAATATAATAGTATATAAATATTTAAAATTATAAAAATTAAAATTATTTTTATTGGACTGCTATTATACAGTCATACATAATTACAAAATAATATTAATGTCCTAATATTTTGGAGAGTTATGAAATATATTATTATATAATTTGATAACCGCCGGACTTTTCTCACTCTAGGGGAAGCTAAACCCGAAAAAGTGAAATAGGTCTAAGGTCTCAGAAACTCACTTCATTTAGTCGGTCCAGCATCTTCGGTCTTGATGCAGACAGACACGGGGCAGATCGGGCTGCTCGCGAGTCTGAGTTCAGCATGAGAAGTCCAGCCCGGTGATGTGACTTGAAGAAGAATAGTAAGCTTAGTCAATTCGCAGCTCTGCCCGCATGCGCGCTATAAGAATTAAATAGCCGTCACGTGAAAAGAGGTTCTGATACTTCCATACTAGCGATCTAAGCTCGGTTGTAATTAGATAATATTAGATATTTTTATAATAATAAATATTTTTTATAATTTTAATATATTAATATTTAATAAATTTTATTATTAATTTTTAAATAAAAAATTAATATTATATTATGATTAAATATATAAAAATAATTCGATGGTAATTAGATATATAAAAATAATTCAATAATGTTTTTTATATTTATTTATTGATAAAATTTTTTATGATTAAATATATAAAAATAATTCGATGGTAATTAGATATATAAAAATAATTCAATAATGTTGTTTATATTTATTGATAAAATTTTTTATTATTTTAATAAATTAATACAGTAATTTTTTATTTAAAAATTAATAATAAAATTTATTAAATATTAATATATTAAAATTATAAAAAATATTTATTATTATAAAAATATCTAATATTATCTAATTACTCTTCTTCTTCAAGTCACATCACCGAGCTGGACTTCTCGTGCTTAACTCAGACTCGCGGACAGCCCGATCTGCCTCGTGTCTGTCTGTATCAAGACCGAAGATGCTGGACCAACTAAATGAAGTGAGTTTCTGAGACCTTAGACCTATTTTACTTTTTCGGGTTTAGCTTCCCCTTGAGTGAGAAAAGTCCGACGGTTATCAAATTATATAATAATATATTTCATAACTCTCCAAAATATTAAGACATTAATATTGTTATGTAATTATGTACGACTGTATAATAGCAGTCCAATAAAAATAAATTTAATTTTTATAATTTTAAATATTTATATATTATTATATTAATTAATTAATATAATTATAATATTTTAACATTTTAATAAATAAAAAATAAATAAATAAAGAATGGCCTGGCGCCACTCTAAGTGGCGCCAGGCCATTCTTAAAAAGAAAAAAAAAATAAAGAATGGCCTGGCGCCACTCTAAGTGGCGCCAGGCCATTCTTAAAAAGAAAAAAAAAAAAAAGGTTGGCGCCATTTTAAATGGCGCCAGGCTCTGGCGCCTATTAAATAGGCGCCAGACTCCTTTTTCGGCTGCCACCTGGCAGTCAAACCCCAAATTCGCAAATAACTTTTTTCTAACCCTAAATCTACAAATAATTTTTCTTCAACCCCTAATTTTGTAAAAAGCCCTAGAAAAGAACTGTTGTATGTTTGCTTATGTGAACGTAGAAGCAATACTATATTGTTACTGCATCCCCGGATATACCATCGTTGTCAGCATCTTCCGGTAATTTCGCCAGAGCTGGACTATTCTAGCATAACGGCGACTTTGTATGAAGTTCTCCGGCCTTACCTCGCCTTAATATGAGCATTAAAAGATGTGCACTTTTGGATTGCTTTCTAATAATATTCTCTTCTGGCTAGATTTCAGTTTACAGGTTTAGAAGTTTTACTCTTGAGATAAGAGCTAATGGGAAGAAGGTGATCCATGTAGCTGACTTCAAATTGATTTGTGATCTACAATTAGTTCAATCAAATTGTTTTATTATTATTTCTGTAACTTTGGTATTATTACAGAAGAAAAGAGAAAGGCTTGTAATAGTTAGAATAGTTCAGTTTCTTTTCTTTTTTACGCTCAGTGAACTGTCAATTCTTTGTATATAAAATCTCTTCTAGCGATGAGAAAACAATTAATTCTTCCTTTCATTCCGATGATTTCTTTTTTGTTATGGTATCAGAGTACTTCTGCTTCCATAACTGTTTTCCGTCTTTTTAGTAATTTTTCTTATCTTTTTTTTTTTCAATGGCGAATCAACCTATTGTTGTCGTGAATCAAGTTAATGACTACTTGCATAATCCATCTAATCTAAACTACCTTCATCCCAATGAGAATCCGTCACTTGTACCCGTGTCCACTATTCTCAATGAGAAGAACTATCATCCTTGGGCTCGTGCCATGAAAATGGCATTATTATCCAAAAACAAATACAATTTTGTTGATGGAACTCTACCAACGCTGCCGATTGCGGATTCGACGTGCGTTGCTTGGCAAAGATGCAACACAACAGTTTCATCTTGGATTACAAAATCCTTATCTCCTTTCATCGTACAGAGTATTATATGAATTGATTCAGCAGCTAAGATCTGGAAAGATCTTCAAGAAAGGTTTTCACCGAGAGACATTTTTAGAATTTCATATCTGCAGGAAGAAATATATGCCTTCAAACAAGGTGATCGTACTGTCACTAAATATTTTACAGAACTCAAGATATTATATGATGAGTTAATGAATTTCAGATGTTTGCACATGCACTGATCCTTGTGCTTGTGGTGCTGTGGCAAAATTTACTACATATTAGAAAAATGACTATGCAATTCGCTTCCTTAAAGGACTGAATGACATATTCACTCATGTTAGATCTAAAATTATGCTTATAGATCCTTTGCCTTCCATAAATAATGTTTTCTCACAAGTTGTACAGCAAGAGAGACAATTGGATCTTAGTGAAAATGTGAAGGTATTTGTTAGTGCAAAGGCATCAAATCTTGAAGGAAACTCTCAAAGAGCAATTAGTTTTAATTAGTCACAGAACAGAAATGCTTTCTATAGAAATCCTTCTAGTAATGCAAAGGTGTGCACCTACTGTGGAAAGTAGAGGCATACTGTGGATACATGCTATAAGAAACATGGATTCCCTCCTGGTTTTAAGTTTAGAAACTTGCCTATCAATCAGATTGCAATGCATGATGCTACTAAAACAGATGAGAGTGTACAATCGTATCAGATGCCGGCAACTGTAAATTCTGGTGGATCATGTATGAAACAGCCCGGCCTAAATTGGCTCAAATAACTTTTGAACCCTACTTTCCACTTGACTCAAAATGGTTAACCTAAGTTATTTAGTAGTTTCGTGCTAGCTATTATATGCAATTCAAAATTGTCGTATTCCGCCAATGTGGGACGCTTTTCCAAGCTAGCAGGTGAGCGTCACACTCTCTCCTGCTAAATTTGCGACGTCCTCGTCGCAACTAAATCAGATACAATTGCTAACCAGGATCGGACCCTTAGGTATTGTGGTTCGCTAGTACCTCGGACGGCTCCACCTTGTCTCACATGGGTAGCCCTTTCCTCGCTGATCCACTAGCTCAGCACAATTTGTCTGACCTAGAGTGGCTCTGATACCAATCGAAACAACCCGGTCCAAACTGGCCAAAATAACTTTTGAACCCTACTTTCCACTTGGCTCAAAATGGTTAACCCAAGTTATTTAGTAGTTTCGTGTTAGCTATTATATGCAATTCAGAATTGCCGTATTCTGCCAATGTGGGACGATTTCCTAAGCTAGCAGGTGAGCGTCACAATGTGCTCTTTTTACTTAAGAGCAAATCCAGCAGTTATTAGCTTTAATTCAACCTTTAGATTTAGCAGTTTCACTCACCACTAACCAAGTTAATACTAGTAATGCTTCAGTCTCAATTCCCACAGGTAATTCAGTGTCACTGTCATGTTTGTTCAAGTCTCATTTTTGCCTCTTAGACACAGGGGCAACAGATCATATTTGTTTTTCTCTATCTCTTTTGTAACAGCCCGGACGTGATCCCCGGCACTGTTACCGTTCACGGCCCAGGGCTATCCCTCGCCTGGCCCTCTCGCCACCTCGGGCTTTCCACTGGCGTCGTGAACAGCTCTTAACATCCATTCACCCTCACGGGTTCCTGGCAGGATTTGTCCCCTTGGGTTCTCGCATCGCATCCTTCCCCAAGTGGATTTGGCCCAAATTTCCCTTTGGAAATTAGGTCGCCTCCCCCACTACTCGAACCCTTGACAACTGGTACTCACTCTGACCAGACTATTCCCTTAAAGTGGGAGGTCAAGGGTTCGAGTAGTGGGGGAGGCGACCTAATTTCCAAAGGGAAATTTGGGCCAAATCCACTTGGGGAAGGATGCGATGCGAGAACCCAAGGGGACAAATCCTGCCAGGAACCCGTGAGGGTGAATGGATGTTAAGAGCTGTTCACGACGCCAGTGGAAAGCCCGAGGTGGCGAGAGGGCCAGGCGAGGGATAGCCCTGGGCCGTGAACGGTAATAGTGCCGGTGAGAGGGCCGGGCTGTTACATCTTTTCTCTTCTTACAAAAGAATTCACCCTATTCATGTCAAGTTACTAAATGGTGAGCAGCTAATGTCAAGTTATTTAATAGTTTCGTACTAGCTATTATATACAATTCGGAATTACCGTATTCCGCCAATGTGGGACGATTTCCCAACCTAGCAGGTGAGCGTCACAATGTGCTCTTTTTACTTAAGAGCAAATCCAGCAGTTATTAGCTTTAATTCAACCTTTAGATTTAGCAGTTTCACACACCACTAACCAAGTTAGTACTAGTAATGCTTCAGTCTCAATTCCCACAGGTAATTCAATGTCACTGTCATGTTTGTTCAAGTCTCATTTTTTGGCTCTTAGACACAGGGGCAACAGATCATATTTGTTTTTCTCTATCTCTTTTCTCTTCTTACAAAAGAATTCACCCTATTCATGTCAAGTTACTAAATGGTGAGCAGCTAATGTTAAGTTATTTAGTAGTTCGTGCTAGCTATTATATACAATTCGGAATTGTCGTATTCCGCCAATGTGGGACGATTTCCCAAGCTAGCAGGTGAGCATCACAATGTGCTCTTTTTACTTAAGAGCAAATCTATCAGTTATTAGCTTTAATTCAACCTTTAGATTTAGCAGTTTCACACACCACTAACCAAGTTAGTACTAGTAATGCTTCAGTCTCAATTCCCACAGGTAATTCAGTGTCATTGTCATGTTTGTTCAAGTCTCATTTTTGGCTCTTAGACATAGGGGCAACAGATCATATTTATTTTTCTCTATCTCTTTTCTCTTCTTACAAAAGAATTCACCCTATTCATGTCAAGTTACTAAATGGTGAGTAACTAATGTCAAGTTATTTAGTAGTTTCGTGCTAGCTATTATATACAATTCGGAATTGCCGTATTCCGCCAATGTGGGACGATTTTCCAAGCTAGCAGGTGAGCATCACAATGTGCTCTTTTTACTTAACAGCAAATCCAGCATTTATTAGCTTTAATTCAACCTCTAGATTTAGCAGTTTCACACACCACTAACCAAGTTAGTACTAGTAATGCTTCAGTCTCAATCCCCACAGGTAATTAAGTGTCACTGTTATGTTTGTTCAAGTCTCATTTTTGGCTCTTAGACACAGGGGCAATAGATCATATTTATTTTTCTCTATCTCTTTTCTCTTCTTACAAAAGAATTCACCCTATTCATGTCAAGTTACTAAATAGTGAGCAGCTAATGTCACATTTTTCAAGCACAATTAGCCTTAATGATGATCTCTACCTCACAAATGTCCTTTATATTCCTTTCTTTACTTTCAATCTAATCTCAGTCACTAAACTTACTGCTACTCTTAATTGCTGCTTAGTCTTTGGCAACAATTATTGTTTTATTCAGGCAATGAAACCTTGATGGATGATTGGTACAACTAAGGTTGAGGAAGGCCTATATGTGCTGCAACAAAAGAGTATTAACCATGTTTCTCAAGCTACCAGCAACATTGGTTCTCACTTCTTTAGTGTTTGGCATTATAGATTTGGTCATCCATCTACTTCTAAACTCAAATTTTTGCATTTCAAATGTTCATCTGTACTTGTGGATCATATATCATATTCTTGTGATATATGTCATTTAGCTAAACAAAAGAGAATACCTTTTCCTGTCAGCCAATCCCAAACCACTAGACCTGTTGACATTGTACATGTGGACATTTGGGGCCTGGTTTCTACAATTTCAATAAATGGAGATAAGCATTTCCTTACTTTGGTGGATGACTACAGTAGATATACATGGATATTTTTGATGCAGAATAAGTTCGAAGCAAGAAAATTATTGCAGAATTTCATTCAAATGGTGGAGGTTCAGTTTAAAACAAGTTTGAAAAAGATAAGAAGTGATAATGGTCCTGAATTTAACATGCCTGAATTCTATCACAGTAACAGAATTATACATCTAACAACATATGTAGAAACCCCTCAACAAAATGCAATAGTGGAAAGAAAGCACCAAACATCCTTAATGTGGCAAGGGCTTTTTTGTTTCAATCCCATCTCCCTAAATCTTTTTGGTCCGATTCTATTCTTCATTCAGCTTTCCTTATCAACAGAGTTCCAACTCCCATCTTACAAGATAATTCACCTTTTGAGACTTTATTTTTGAAACCTCTAGATTACTTGCAACTGAAAGTCTTTGGCTCTTTGTGCTATGCATCTACTCTTGTATCAGGGAGGACCAAATTTGATCCAAGAGCCAAGAAATGTGTGTTTCTTGGTTATAAGGGTGGCACTACAGCTTTTGTTGTGATGGATTTGAAGACCAGACATATATTCTTATCCAAAAATGTTACTTTTCAAGAACATGTATTTCCATACTCAGACTTATGCAGTAATAAGGTTATTATCCACCATGAGCATTCTGATCTTGACTATTCTGATTCTCTTCAATTGCCTAGTTTTGTTGATATTCCTGAGTCTCCTGCTGCCACTGAGTCTTCTTCTACTAATGAGTCTCAATTAGTTCCTGAGCCTCATAGTAAGTCTTCAATTCCTCTCACAAGAGTCTCTCAAAGGATAAAGAAATCACCTACTTATTTACAAGATTATCATTGCAATTTAACATCTTCAAACTTCAATATGTCTCAATCTCCTAGTGTCCTTTATCCTTTATCTTCTGTCATTTTATATGATTCTTTCTCACCATCACACTTGCACTTTATTCTAAGCATTTCTAGTACTAATGAACCAAAAAATTATACAAAAGCTGTTAAATCTGAGGAGTGGAGAAAAGCTATGACTGCTGAGATTTTTGCCTTGCAGCAAAATCAAACATGGTTGTTGGTAGATTTGCCTATAGATAAGAGTCTCATTGGCTGTAAATGGGTGTACAAAATTAAACAAAAGGCAGATGGCAGCATTGAAAGGTATAAGACTAGATTAGTAGATAAAGGCTATACACAAACTGAGGGCATAGACTATTTTGACACTTTTAGTCCAGTAGCTAAAATGACCACAGTAAGGATCTTATTGGCTTTGGCTTCTATTCATCAATGGCATTTACAACAGTTAGATGTCAACAATGCCTTTTTACATGGAGATTTAAATGAAGAGGTTTACATGGTTCTTCCATTTGGATTTAAAGCTAATAGTCTAAATAAAGTCTGCAAGTTACAAAAATCTTTATATGGACTTAAACAGGCTAGCAGGCAGTGGTTTTTCAAATTGTCTCAAGCCCTTACTACCTATGGTTATTGGCAATCCAAAGCTGATTACTCTTTGTTTGTTAAAAGGAATTCAAAATCATTTACAGCCATTCTGGTCTATGTTGATGACTTAATTCTTGCTGGAAATGATTTAGTTGAAATTGACTAAAGACTTGGGCACTCTTAAATTTTACCTGGGACTCGAAGTTGCTAGGACTAAGGCTAGCATATCCCTCTGTCAAAGAAAATATGCACTAGAACTTCTTTCAGAAACTGAATTTCTTGCAAGCAAACCTGCTAAGAGTCCTATGGATCCAGTTTTGAAATTATCAAAAGACAAAGGTGATCCATTGCGAGATACTTCCTCTTATCGAAAAACTTGTTGGCAAACTGATCTATCTAACTACCACCAAACCACATTTATGCTATGCTACCCATCAGTTAAGTCAGTTCATTTCATCCCCAACCACTAATCATCAACAGGCTCTTCGAAGAGTATTGAGATATATTAAAGCTTCTCCTGGACAGGAATTATTCTTTCCTTCTACTTCTACTCTCAAACTTACAGTTTTTAGTGATTCAGATTGGGGAGGATGTGAGGATACTAGAAGATCCATCACTGGTTATAATGTCTTTCTTGGAAAGTCCCTAATTAGCTGGAAATCTAAGAAACAAAGTGTTATTTTGTAACAGCCCGGAAACCGATACCCTGCCGTAACGGCTCCAAACTGTTCGGCGCTAGGATCCAGATCGGCTTAAGGCCGCCAGGACCCGTAGCAAGCCAAACATACCTCCTATCACCTGGTCAAATCCCATACATGGCTAAAACTTTAACATAAAAACTGAAACATATGATGTAAATACCGAGCCTGACCTGTATGCGACATAACTGGAAACATAAAGGAACCCCCTACTAGAGCCCTCATCACAACTCTAGCTGGGTCAACATAACATACATCAAACTGGTATTACATCCAAGAAACTAGAACCTAACATGTGCATGCATCAAACCACAAACATCAGACCTCTACTAGGGTCCTCATCCATAACATAACGTGGTAAACAACACATGCCACAAGATTAGTTCAGACATAACTCAACATCTAGCATAACATACATAATGTATTAAACAGGGACTAACCAAGTCTCAGGGCCAAGCACAGTACTAATCCAATAAACATAACTCTACTATACTTTACATTACATTTCTCTTACAAATTCATATATCAATTTCAATACATGTCCACACTAAAAATACTAATCTAATACTATTACAACCACACGTCACTTTATCTTTACCCTGCTGACTTCTGAGCTCTGACTTAAACCTGCAACACTGGGGTTAGGGGAAAGGGGTGAGCTAAAAAGCCCAGTGAGTAGAAACATAGAAAACAGTTCATTAATTACATGCTTTTATGAAATGCGTCATAACACAGAGAAATCACATAATCTTGTCCGCCTCGGGGCTTATGCAATATTTATTCCCCACGGACCCTGGTTTCTGAGAGTCTGTCTTTTTGCATGCATCTTTCCTCTCAGAGGATGGACATGACATCAAAAATCCCTCTGTCGGTGCCCGGCTCCCCCATAGGAGCTCACAAAGGCCTGAAACATACATGACATGGTGTTTGGTCCACAGAGAGCTCACATGGACTTTCCTACATGTACTTGTCCGGCTCTCAAAGGACTAAGACAAGACTCGTGACAGATATGGGCTATTGAAGTCGCCTCGGTCCACCCTTCCTCCATCAACATCAAATAATGCAATGCGTCATATTCGTGAAACTAGTGCAATCATCCTATTACATATAATCATGATGCATGAACATGCTTTAGGCATTTGATTTTCTTAAAATAAAAGATTAAGTTAGTTCTACTCACCTCTGGCCGACGCTGACTGACTCGGCAACAGCTAGCACTACTGGCCTCCTCGGTCTCTCGGGTCCAATCCTACACAGGTGGACTCGAATGAGGTGCCAAACATACTCTAAACAACTCATAAACATACCCCCAAAAACCCCTCTAAACATCACTAAAACATGCATAGGAAACACCCAAGAAACGGCTGGACAGGGCACTTTCGGCGGCACCTTCGGCGGCCGAAAGTCCCTTCCAGAGACGAAACTCGGGTAAGTTCGGCGGCAGGTTCGGCGGCCGAAACCCCTGGACAGAAACGAAAGTCCCTCCTTCGGGGGCACGTTCGGCAGCCTAAAGACTGCCCCCCATGCAGGTTCGGCGGCCGAAACTCCTTTCGGCGGCCAAACCTGGTCCCCTCTGGACGACAGGTCCGATTCTGCCAAGCCAAAAACCAAACTCAAATATACCCAAATCCTCACATACTCTCTCCCAAACATGCATACTCACTTCCACATGCATAAAGGAGCATAAACTAACATAAACTCCTCAACACAAACATCACATAACATACATTGGGTATAAAACCCACATAAACCTTAAACATGCATTTCTACCCAAACTCAACCATCAAACTCTATAAAACTTATTTAAAACTTCACTAGACATAAGGGAAAGCAAGGATCTACACTAACCTCTTGGAGATCGAGGGTTGGTGTGACCCGAACCTTGGAGATGTGGAGAATCCAAGCTCCAAAAGCTCCAAGCTCCCAAAACTCCTTTTACGCTTTAAATCTTCAAACACAAGGGTAGAAATCATGAAAAACTTGAGAGATGGGTAGAGAAAACACGAAAACGACCAAAGGAAGGCATAAACTCACCTGAGCTCGAGAATGGGGAGGAAACTCACCCATTTCCGATTTGAGGGCCCTTTATAGGTGGCCTGGTCGAAGACCTTCGGCAGCCTAACGTGCCCCCTAAACTCATGCATGTTCGGCGGCCGAACTTGACTTTCGGCGGCCGAACCTTAGCTCGTTCAAACAAGACTTTCGGAGGCCAAAGGCGCTCCCGAAGCCTTCCCATGTTCGGCGGCCGAACTTCACTTTCGGCGGCCGAACCTGGCAAACGCCTCCTTGGTCTTTTCTCTTCAAAACTCAATTCTTTTTCATTTAAAACCATGAAATCATGTGAAAAACATTTTAGAAAACACATTTTACCCCTTCTAGAGAGATCCAACACCCTAGATTCCGCCGGAAGGCAGGAATCCCGATGCCGGATTCTAGCCGGGTATTACATATTTATTGTTCTTCTTCTGAGGCAGAGTATAGGGCACTTGCTGCTACCACCTGTGAACTTCAATGGATTCTTTATTTGTTATAGGATCTACATGTCACTACTCTTTGCCAACCAACAATAAATTATTGTGACAATTAATCCGCTCTTCATATAGCAACTAATCCAACATTCCATGAGTGCACAAAACAAATAGAAATGGATTGTCATGTTGTTAGGGACAAAATTCAACAAGGTATTATCAAGCTTTTGCCCGTCCAATCTTCTGACCAGCTTTGTAACATCCTCTGGGCCCACAACAGTAGATATTGTCCGCTATTGGGTTCGAGGGCCTTGGCCCAGCCTTCCCCTCACGGTTTTGTTTCTGAGGGTTCACGCAAGCGTCCTTCCCCTCAAAACGCGTCTACTGTGGTCTCTTGGGGCTTGCCCTTATAAGGCGTCCCCCCTCCTTACCTCTTTCCGATGTGGGATACTTTTAATCCACCTCATAGGGCTTAATTGTAACATCTTCTAGGCCCACAACAGTAGATATTGTCCGCTATTGGGTTCGAGGGCCTTGGTCCAGCCTTCCCCTCACGGTTTTGTTTCTGAGGGTTCACGCAAGCGTCCAAGCCCTATGAGGTGGATTAAAAGTATCCCACATCGGAAAGAGGTAAGGAGGGGGGACGCCTTATAAGGGCAAGCCCCAAGAGACCACAGTAGACGCGTTTTGAGGGGAAGGACGCTTGCGTGAACCCTCAGAAACAAAACCGTGAAGGGAAGGCTGGGCCAAGGCCCTCGAACCCAATAGCGGACAATATCTACTGTTGTGGGCCCAGAGGATGTTACAATTGGTATCAGAGCCTGGGCCTCATGAGTACGGTGTGCTGAGCGAGGACGCTCAGGCCTTATGGGGGTAGAAGCCCTATGAGGTGGATTAAAAGTATCCCACATCGGAAAGAGGTAAGGAGGGGGGACGCCTTATAAGGGCAAGCCCCAAGAGACCACAGTAGACGCGTTTTGAGGGGAAGGACGCTTGCGTGAACCCTCAGAAACAAAACCGTGAAGGGAAGGCTGGGCCAAGGCCCTCGAACCCAATAGCGGACAATATCTACTGTTGTGGGCCCAGAGGATGTTACAATTGGTATCAGAGCCTGGGCCTCATGAGTACGGTGTGCTGAGCGAGGACGCTCAGGCCTTATGGGGGGTAGAAGCCCTATGAGGTGGATTAAAAGTATCCCACATCGGAAAGAGGTAAGGAGGGGGGACGCCTTATAAGGGCAAGCCCCAAGAGACCACAGTAGACGCGTTTTGAGGGGAAGGACGCTTGCGTGAACCCTCAGAAACAAAACCGTGAGGGGAAGGCTGGGCCAAGGCCCTCGAACCCAATAACGGACAATATCTACTGTTGTGGGCCCAGAGGATGTTACAATTGGTATCAGAGCCTGGGCCTCATGAGTACGGTGTGCTGAGCGAGGACGCTCAGGCCTTATGGGGGGTAGAAGCCCTATGAGGTGGATTAAAAGTATCCCACATTGGAAAGAGGTAAGGAGGGGGGACGCCTTATAAGGGCAAGCCCCAAGAGACCACAGTAGACGCGTTTTGAGGGGAAGGACGCTTGCGTGAACCCTCAGAAACAAAACCGTGAGGGGAAGGCTGGGCCAAGGCCCTCGAACCCAATAGCGGACAATATCTACTGTTGTGGGCCCAGAGGATGTTACAATTAAGCCCTATGAGGTGGATTAAAAGAATCCCACATCGGAAAGAGGTAAGGAGGGGGGACGCCTTATAAGGGCAAGCCCCAAGAGACCACAGTAGACGCGTTTTGAGGGGAAGGACGCTTGCGTGAACCCTCAGAAACAAAACCGTGAGGGGAAGGCTGGGCCAAGGCCCTCGAACCCAATAGCGGACAATATCTACTGTTGTGGGCCCAGAGGATGTTACAATTGGTATCAGAGCCTGGGCCTCATGAGTACGGTGTGCTGAGCGAGGACGCTCAGGCCTTACGGGGGGTAGAAGCCCTATGAGGTGGATTAAAAGTATCCCACATCGGAAAGAGGTAAGGAGGGGGGACGCCTTATAAGGGCAAGCCCCAAGAGACCACAGTAGACGTGTTTTGAAGGGAAGGACGCTTGCGTGAACCCTCAGAAACAAAACCGTGAGGGGAAGGCTGGGCCAAGGCCCTCGAACCCAATAGCGGACAATATCTACTGTTGTGGGCCCAGAGGATGTTACAAGCTTGCTGATCTGCATACTAAAACACTTGGTACAGTTCTTTTCCAGGTCTTGTTATCTAAGCTAAGAGTGATAGACATTCACTCTCCAGCTTGCGGGGGGTGTTACAGAAGAAAAGAGAAAGGGTAGTTAACTTGTAATACTCCAAATGTTTTTATCCTATTGGTTAGAATAGCTCAATTTCTTTTCTTTTCTTTTTTCCCGCTCAGTAAGTGAGCTGTCAACTCTTTGTATATAAAGTCTCTTCTAGCAATGAGAAAACAATGAATTCTTCCCTCCATTTCGCGATTCCTTTTCTGTTAAAGATGCATGTCTCTTTTCCTTATGCACATGGTGAAGTTGAGCACGAGATTGGTGGCTGCATCATTACTTTTGTATCTATTGGCGTTTTCCCCCCTTTTTTTGTAGCAGCTATACTACAATTTATTCATCAATTAATGCCTCTTGCATCTGCAGACTGTCACAACACCACAAGATGGCGCAGAACAGTTGGCAGCTGCACATCCTGGTTCAACTGTGTGTACTAACTTTGCCTTTCAGCTTCAGGGAAATGGCACTGGGAAGAAACGCTGAAACAAAACAAAGGTTGTTCAGTCTGCATATTGTGATTCTGTGAAGTTTAAGAGACTTCTGGCCTTCCTTTAGCGCTTCCAAGGTAACTTTAAATCCTCCAGTTCCAAATGTTCATATGTGAATCCCTGGCACTAGGGGTGGCTTCGGTTCTAGTTTCAGCCTTTACATGGAACCGGATCGCAGGACATTTTAGTTCGATTTGATTTTGATTTGATTTTGATTTGAATCAAATTATTGGAATAGCTTAAAATGATTTTGTACTGGACCAATTGGTTTCACTTCAAGGTTGATTTTAGTCAATCTGATAGTAATGGTTTCAAGCGGATCTATATGGCACAACATGGGAAACCAAGAATCCTATGCATGCTGGTGTAAATTTTAATTTACTTCCCCATTTTTCCTACTTCTTCTCGCACCTCTTTAATATTATTGTTTCAAGTTAATTTACAAAATGAAGGATGCACGAGCGAGTTACTTGAATGAATCCAATTGACTCTAATTTTTTAACCTCAAACATAATTTTTTTATATCATAGTTTTTACTAATAAATATTTTTTTTAAAAAAAATTGTATCTTCATAATATATAAATTATTACATAATATTATTTTTCTTTCTCAAATGTCGATTAATAGTAATACAAAATTTTATATTTATATACATAATGCCAATGATAACATACTAAAATATTATCATGATTGCAATTTCTTGTTTTTCAGTTTGGCTTTAGAGGCTGAATTTTGTGAATTCTGTACGCAGGCCATAGACTTGTGTCACTTTTAACTCATTTATGAATTTTCTTTCATATTTTGACTAAAAAAAAAGTAGAGGCTCACCTTTTATCTTATGTTGAGTTGATCTTGTAACCATATATTACTTGAGGCTTGTACCAAATTCTACATATCATTAATAGTGACCTTCAATTTATTATTCTCTGTTGGCTGATCTTAAAGTTATTTCTTTGACATGCTTTTGATCTTAATTTGTTTTATATCATTTCTCTTATGGCTTTGGTTCTAACTTGTATGACATGTGATGATCTGATATCCAGAAAATAAGGTTTTACAAGGATTCTGTAAAATTGGAAAAAGTTTAAGCCTAGAGGAGAACATTTCTCCTTTTATATGTTTCCTTTTGTCCACTAGTGACGTGTAACAGAATATGTGTGTAACATCCTCTGAGCCCACAACAATAGATATTGTCCGCTATTGGGTTCGAGGGCCTTGGCCCAGTCTTCCCCTCACGGTTTTGTTTCTGAGGGTTCACGCAAGCGTCCTTCCCCTCAAAACGCGTCTACTGTGGTCTCTTGGGGCTTGCCTTTATAAGGCGTCCCCCCTCCTCACCTCTTTCCGATGTGGGATACTTTTAATCCACCTCATAGGGCTTGGACGCTTGCATGAACCCTCAGAAACAAAACCGTGAGGGGAAGGCTGGGCCAAGGCCCTCGAACCCAATAGCGGACAATATCTACTGTTGTGGGCCCAGAGGATGTTACAATTGGTATCAGAGCCTGGGCCTCATGAGTACGGTGTGCTGAGCGAGGACGCTCAGGCCTTATGGGGGGTAGAAGCCTTATGAGGTGGATTAAAAGTATCCCACATCGGAAAGAGGTAAGGAGGGGGGACGCCTTATAAGGGCTTGCCCCAAGAGACCACAGTAGACGCGTTTTGAGGGGAAGGACGCTTGCGTGAACCCTCAGAAACAAAACCGTGAGGGGAAGGCTGGGCCAAGGCCCTCGAACCCAATAGCGGACAATATCTACTGTTGTGGGCCCAGAGGATGTTACAATGTGTCATTGGGCCACCTGTTCCTGTCACGTTGATATGGATATACGAGGAAATCAGATCGTTGTCCCATGCGTAACGGCCCCTGATTCTTCCAGACCCGCGTACGGGTGGTCCCAAGTGAATAATGGGTAGGTCTTCTTCCCGATTCCAGGCCGAACCGGAAGATATGATATGGGCTGAACTTAGAGAGGATTTTATTTATCGGGCCCAAAGGTCTAGGCTGGCTTGATTGAGGAGATTGATAAGAGTCCGATCTCCAGACTGGGTGGACCGGACTTAATGCATGTGATGAGGCTTGAGGGCCTCTAGATGATGGGCTGGTGTCGTGGGTCTGGTCCTAGATCAGGATTAAGAAATCCAGCAGTCATCAACATGTATTTTTGATCTATGCTCGTTTGGAATGTCACAATCTTTTTTTTTTAATTAAATCATTTGTCATCTGACTTCATACCCTTTAGAGCTTATTATTTGGGTGTTGGAAATTAAGCCAACTATTTATTGATCTTATTGCTTTTACAACTATACAATACATGATTATGCATATATAAAAAAAAAAAAAAAAACATACCGATTTTTATATTTGTGCTTAAAATTTTTGACAAATAATATATACTAAAATTTTAAAAAATAAATACATACTAAAATATTATTTTTAATAACTAAAGTTCAGTTTGTTTTAAATATTTTATAAAATAATATTGACAAACACTTCAAACATTCGGACAATCTATTAACAAAAAAATATTTTTATAATTAATAAAAAAATATTTTCATAATTAAAGAAAAACTAACTAATTTTTTAAAAAAATAACTTGTTTAATTGAAAAGAAAAAGTTATCTATATTTTAAAACTAGTATTAAAATTATTACATACAATCTATTTTTAATATTTGTAATAAATTATTATTAAAAATTTTTTATTCAAAATTATAAATATACGTAAATTTAATATTATTAAAATATAAAACGAAAAAAAATTATTTTCTTTTGAACAATATTATTCAAAAAAATCTCTTTTTATACTTTCTCGATTCGTTATCGGCCATAGCCAATCGCGAAAGAAAGTAAGTTAATGGAAAAGAAGCCTTCGTCAAGATCGAAATCAACCTCTTTCTCATGCTCACAAGTGCATAATGGTTTATTTCTAATAAATGGAGAGAGTTGAGATATGATTCAAAAAAAGAATATTTGGAGTTTTATTTTTATTATTATTAGTTTACAAAATCGAACTTCACATGCAAAATTATTTAGACCATCGATATTATTAAAGCCACATTTAAATTCGGAAGGCAAATCAATCTTGCTGAGTGTGAGCAAATCAACCTTGCATGAGCTAGTGGCACCGCCAATGCCGCAACTCTAAGTGATGGTGACTACGACAATATGATAGGTTCAATATTCCAAATATCCTTGGCATATTCATGGATCGTTCTATCGCTGCTGAATTTATACGAACCTGCTGTATTCATGATTGACATGTTGGTCCATCTCTGCAACCAGTTACAAATGTTAGCCAATATGACATGGATTTTTTATCAAATTATTTAAATAAAAATGAAAACTGAGATGGACAAATATGTCATATCAAATAAATGTAACTCACCCTTTGGTCTTGATATGCTTCGTCAACTTTCTCTTGGCATTCTACATAGCTGGGGAAATCCTTGCCAACGAGGAAATAATCAGCACGTCCAAATCCTTCATTTCCTTCTAATGATCCCAACAGTTCATCGTAGTTGCATGAGCCAAAAACACCAGTTCTAACAAAATCTTTCACTTCTTCGAATCGTGGATCCGGAACAAACTATATAAGAGGTTAGCATGATTGAAATGTTAAGCATCTTATTATCTATTTTAGCATTCACTTTATACATTGAAGACTCTTGAATAAGATCATTGTGATAGTGTTTTTTCTGTTAGATTAATGACAGAAATTTAGTCAAGAAATCATTTCAAGCCAAAAATTAATTGGTTCATTCAGCATACCTTCCCCATAGCTCTTTCTGTTCTCAGCCCTGCGATTTCATGAGCTTTAGCACCAAAGAGGAAAAAATTGTCTTCTCCAACCTCCTGTCGTATTTCAACATTGGCCCCATCTAAGGTTCCAATCAGGATGCAACCATTCATAGCAAACTTCATGTTGCTCGTTCCACTGGCTTCCATCCCAGCAGTACTACAAGAAAAGGAAAATATAGTGCTCACTCTTAACTATCATCACAAAGCTATTTTCAGGCTTAGTTCTAAATATAAGTCAAATGTATCAAGTCGGCAGGAAACCCATACGGAATAAAATTGAATTACCTGATATGCTGTGAAAGCTCACTTGCAGGAATAAGCAATTCAGCAACACTGACGTTGTAATCCGGGACAAACACAACCTAAAGTTTAATAAGGAAAAGCAAATAGAACACTCCTGTTTAGACATAGAATGAAACTTATTGCAAGTGATTGATTTGAAGTACATCTAAAATTAAAAAGCACAAACCTTTGAATTTTAAGGTTTTACAAACCAAGATTAACTCAGATGAAATAATAACAGAAAAAACTATATATATTGAGCACAAATATTCATGATTTGCAATCAATATTAAGTGTTAAAGCTATACCTTAAGTAAATCACCTATTTCAGGGTCATGATTAACTGTAGCCCCCACATCCGTAATAAATTTCACAATCCTTTTGGCTTGCACATAAGTGGCAAATGCCTTTCCACCAAATATACAAACTCTAGGAACATACTTAGCTTTCCTTTCAACAGCACTCATTTCTTTCATCTTCTTGTAACGATACACAATTCCAAGAATATTCAGCAGTTGTCGCTTATATTCATGAATACGCTTCACCTGTACACAATAACTTCATCAACTAGTTAGGAAATGCCAATTCAAATGAAGAACAAGAAGAGAAAGAAAGAAAACTCTCCCCCCATTATTGTGCTAGTCTTTCCATAAACTCTTATAAATTTACCACTTTCTGAAGTGGGTAAAGAACTCAACATAATTAATTTTGCGTCTCATTTGAAGTTTCTATGTATTTTCATCTGTTTGCTAAAATATATAATACTTTACAAACTTGCATTAACAGGAGTACGAAGACTTCAAAAACAATAAATGTACCTGGATATCAAACATTGCATCAGGGCTGACAGAATACCCTGTTTTTTCTTTGAGCAATGACGCAACCTTCATCTTATTGCTTTTCTTTGCTGCCCTCCACTGGGTTTGGAAATCCTCATTATCTGCAAACTACATGTACAAATTGCACAACTTTGATTATGACATGCAGTGATATTGTAATCAAACAAATCTAATAAATATTTACATTAATTATCCAACAAATGGTCAGCTACTTTAGGAACCAGACTTTTCCCAAACAAACATATCAGCTTTTACTTTGTAAGCGATATCTAGCGACTGAGAAGATGGGAATTATTTGTTAGCCATTAGTTCTAATCAGAACTTCAAATCTATAGAATGTAGGGACATAAAATTTTCTAAAGAAACTCAGTTTCTCCACTTCAGTGGCCAAAATTGAACTTATGTACTTCCAGGACAGTCTAAGTCAGTACAACATGGCTACTTGAATCATTTTGACACTCCTCCTAATTTTCTAAAGAAACTTAATCCCAAGGAAATTAATCATTGTGTGGGCTACCGATTGAAAGTATTTCAAAAACACATGATGTACATATGGTGGATTACCTTTCTTAGTTCAGCCAGCTTTTCAGTATTTAAAACCCATTCTTCAGATCCAGTCCACTCAGTAATAATTTTACTCAAATCTGGATTGCAGAAACGGATCCATCTTCTTGGAGTAACCCCATTTGTTTTATTTTGAAACTTGTTGGGCCACAACTGCCAGCACGGGAGCATAGGGGTAAGAGATATAAACATTTGCACCATAATTTGGAGAGGGACCTTAACCCCTTAGTTTCAATTAAGTCATTTAGAAAGCATTGTCCTGCAAGCAAATAAATCAAGATTACCTTATAAAATGAATTAAACACTTCATCCCTCACTATTTCACTATGTATCTCAGCAACTCCATTTACTGCATGACCACCTACAACACAGAGGTTAGCCATGCGGACCATCTTTGGAGGTGGTTCTGCCACCACCTCTTCCTTCTTCCGAGCGCCTGTGCTCTTGGCTTCACCTTTGCTTTCTGTTTCATCTCCACTATCAACTTCAGCTTTTTCGTTAATCAGCTTGCCTGCCTCATCAGAATTTTCATTGATAGCTGCAGCGGAGCTTTCCTTGGGTTTAGCAATTAAATTGGCAAAGGTGGACGGCAAATCTACATTTTCTAATATTCTCATCTCCTTCAGTTTTTTCTCCAAAAGGTCTGAATCTTCCCTCCCATTCTCAGTAACAATAGTGCTTATCAGCTGCAAAACCGAATAACAGAAACTAGAATTAAGATGAGCACATCACCACATAAATAAGGTTTCGTTTAAAATATCCAGTATTACCTCTTCATCAATCATTTCTATGATCTCTACATGTCGAGGTAACAGTTTCTGCATAAGATCTAAACTCCATTTCTCCAAAGCTTCAGGTAAAACAGTATGGTTTGTGTATGCCGTAGTTCTGGTACATAATCAACAGAAAATGAGGTCATAACTTACAAGATATAAAATTTGAGAATTGCAAATAAAATGGTTAGGAGAGTGAAGACCAACAAAGGCCAATTGCAAACAACGAATGCTAGATAAGGAACTAAGGGTAGATAAATAAATAAATATTCACTTCCTGTTTTTCCCTTTTTTTTTCAGATACTATGAAACACCAAAACATGAGCAAACAAAAGCAAAGGAACTGCTGAGATGAGATATTCAGAGGAAATTCACTGGCAAACAACACCAGAAAATTAAAAAGAACAACAGAAGAAATAAAGAAATCCATAAACAAAATGTGCTATGCCATTTGTTTCAAACTCCAAGTGGTAGCTAGCTCATTTCGATTTATAGACAAATACACTGTAATAAATCAAGGACAAGTGGTAAGTGAAGAGTCCATAATTATATTCCACTGACGTGAGAACTTAACAGCAAACTCACATCACAACCATCCAGCTCTTCATTATGTTCAAATTTTCCAAACATAATCATCTTATAGTGCTTAGATTCCAAAACAAACAACATAATTATGATTGTTTTATTGATATAGCAAAACAAAACAAAACGCATGCAGTTAAAACAAAGGGTACCTTTGAGTAATGTTCCAGGCCTCCTTCCAGCTTAAGCCTTTCAGGTCTATCAAAATCCTCATCAGCTCTGGAATGCAGAGAGTGGGATGAGTGTCATTCATCTGCACTGCAACTTTCTCAGGAAAGTCTTCCCATTTTATGTTTGAGCCGGATCTTCTCTCAAAACGCGCAGTAATATCTTGGAGAGAAGCTGAACATAAGGTATATTGTTGCTTCAAACGTAGGCTCTTGCCCTCCAATGAGTTATCCCCAGGATAGAGAATGTAGCAAATCTAATTCAAGGGAAAGCATTGCAATGATTATCCTATAAATTCATATGCTTTTCTCCCAAAAAAGACCAAGCAGATGCAGATACAGAAGCAGAACAAAAAGGACCATTTGATAAAAGCTACTACCTTGAAGTGCAGCAACATAAGTGTGTAAACAGAAGACATTTATATTCATAAGAAATTCAGACCTTTTCAGCATTTGCTAGGGCCTCATATGCCTTTGTGTGCTCCCCAGCATTGAAAGCAGACAAGTCCAGATCTTCTGCTGGAGCTTTAGTTGACCAAAGTCGCAGGTTGATAGTGCTTTTAGTTTTATAACCTGGTATTGGCAAATCATATGCCACAGCCATTATATCTTCTCCTCCAATCCAGTGTTTTTTTCCATCAGATCCACTAACAACCTTGCCGTAAAATTTTACAGGGTATGAAATGTCATTTCTCACAATTTCCCAGGGATTACCCATCTACAAGGAGAAAACATGATTAACCAGTAGGCATATTTAAAGGAATCATCTGAAGCAAAAGATAATGAGCAGAAAGCAACCTCAAGCCAATCTTCAGCAACCTCCTCTTGACCATCTTTTGTAATTCGCTGTTTAAACAAACCATACTTGTATCTTAATCCATAACCCCATGCAGGGTAATTTAATGTTGCCATGGAGTCCAAAAAGCAGGAGGCAAGTCGCCCAAGACCTCCATTTCCAAGTGCAGCATCGGGCTCCTGTTATCATTTGACCATTGAAATTAGCTAGTAAAAACCCCTGTAGAACCCTATAGGCACACACACACACACTCTTTACTTAAAGAGAATCCTTTTTGCCCTGTAACGACTGGTCTATAACATATCAAAGTGAAGGCTTTAAAGCAGATATTTAGTTATAGCAAGGAAAACTTGCCAAATCAAAATTATTTTGAGCTATGAGCCTCAAACTGGATCTCTATAGGGTTTATTCTATATCCCACCTACCTGCAAATTTCCTCACAGGCTACGAAGCCTACCATTTGAGCATCAACTATCCTAAGCAACACATGTTATATTAGCAAATTGTACTAACTTTGCCATGCAAAAGCCAACAACCACCCACGCCCCCCCCCCCCCCCCAAAAAAAAAAAAAAGTAATGATCATAAATTACAGCTAATTTATACTGAAGAAAGCTGCTGAAGAAAACTCACATGACGAGCCACACTTTCCAAATCGTGTCCTAGCTTGGTCAAAGCCTCCGCATATGCACCGGTCAGCTCTAAATTACCAATTGCATTCAAAAGTGCTCTACCCTGCAAGAGAATATCAGGATAACTAACATAATCCTTTTCAGACAATGAATTATCAGTTGTTGGAACACAAGCAGAGGTCATGACAAACCTGCAAAAATTCCATTGACAGATAGTACGCCTGCTTCAAATTCAATCTATCATAGCACTCATAAGTCGCATTCCAGTTTATGATGAGAGCATCACGAACACTTTGTGCAGTTGCAACGAATGCCTTTGGAAGCTCAAATTTCTCTGGTGAAAATAATGGAGTGAATTCTGCATGGTATTTGATACTTGAGGCGATAGATGAAGCATCTGTAGACACCAAAATATTCAGGTGAGAATAAAAGATACCTATATTGCAATACTATTAAGGAAGCGTTAAGGAAAACACTTCCAATCTTTCGTGTTTCCTCACTGTTGCATAACTAGGAGTAAGAATTGGATTTTTTTCCTGTTCCTTAATTAGAGGAAGAAAAGCCCTCCACCTTGCATAAACACAACCCAGAATAGCTTAACTTTTGCGGTGCTACATTTCCAGCAACCAGTCATACATTATCGAGTCAGCATCAATAAAAAGGATGCGGACACAACAACCATTTATGATTAGGAGCTTAACATATGAAAAAGCCAGTTAGATCAGCTAGGACTCTATTTTCGAAATCAAACTGGAGAGCTCTCGCACCGCACAGCAAGTTTGATTGGAAAGAGATCGCTAGTTAAAGTCGTCTAATAGCATGAATTTTGACAATCTTGCATACTAATCCAACAGATGGTGGGTCCCGATCCTTTTTCAATACTAACAAGATAATGTAAGAGGTGGTCCTATCAACCGCCAGTAAGCATCATTTTCGCAACATCTCCTACACTAGAAGAGAAATGATGGATTCTTAAGTTATTGCTTCAGCATTTAAACACCAAAATTTAAAGCACAACAAAAAGACTCGGAAAGACATTTAGACCGGAAGCTGTCATCCGCGCACTTTCATCCACGCGTACACGATCTCAAATCCATCATTAACCTTCCAAGCCACAACACACTAACACAAACAGAATCTAGCGAAGAACATAAGCAAAACAGCGGATAATATAAACCAAAGAAGACAGCGCACCTTCGCCGGAGATCGGATTTTCGAGTTTCGTCTTCGGCTCGCTAGACACATTCTTAACGGAAAACGACCTCGCAAGAGGGCGGGACCTCAATGTCCGAATCAATAACAGATTCGATCTCCACTTGCCACCGCTTCTGGAACCCAAATCGACGAATCTCGAAACAGAACTACAATGCGAAGTCGCAGAGAAATGTGAAGTCGTCGCCATTCTTCCCCTCTCTCTCTCTCTCTCTCTCTCTCTCTCTCTCTCAGACTCAGTGTGAGTGGTGAGCGGTGAGTGATGAGTGTGTTCAGAGTATATAAATAGTGAGTCGTGAAAGACGATCGTACAGATTCAAACGTTCAATCGTAAAAAAAGGAGAAAAAACTCCGTGATATTTCACGGGATTTATTTTTAACTATCCAAAATTGAGGAGGTCTCACGTTGACAGAGTCTGGAATTTGATTATTTTTCGGATCTCACTTTTTGCCATCTCTTAGCTCGTTGTGAAGATTTCGCGACTTCAACTTCATGCCTGTAATTAATCCCAACTCTAATCCACCGCCCAATGACCCTTATTACTCTTATTATTCCCTGAATCGCAACCTCGATTATCGCTGCATCAACTCCATCATGTCTGTACTGAATCATCAAGTGTCGCCTCCACCATCGCTCGCAGACCACCTGGAGTGGATTTCTCTCCATCCTTGACCGCTTTACAATAATCTAACGCCACCTATTATGTATAAACTAATGCTTCTGGGTACTATTTGGATCTCAATGTGCAGAATTGAGCTGCCAGGGAGGCCGTCCGGCAGTACGGGATGGACCTTGCTGGATATGGAGGCGCTGTTGTGAGCGGTTGGCCTTCTTTTACCTTTCTTAACTTTTTTTATTTTTATTTTTTAAATATTGAATAGAAAAGAAATGTTGTATGTTTGCTTATGTGAACGTAGAAGCAATACTATATTGTTACTGCATCCCCAGATATTCCGTCGTTGTCAGCATCTTCCGGTAATTTCGCCAGAGCTGGCCTATTCTAGCATAACGGCGACTATTTGTATGAAGTACTCCGGCTTTACCTTGCCTTACTATGAACATTAAAAGATGTGCACTTTTGGATTGCTTTCTAATAATATTCTCTTCTGGCAAGATTTCAGTTTACAGGTTTAGAAGTTCTACTCTTAAGATAAAAGCTAATGGGAAGAAGGTGATCCATGTAGCTGACTTCAAATTGATTTGTGATCTACAATTAGTTCAATCAAATTGTTTTATTGTTATTCCTGTAACTTTGGTATTAAGGGATGCATGTCTCTTTTCCTTATGCACATGGTGAAGTTGAGCACGAGATTGGTGGCTGCATCATTACTTTTGTATCTATTGGCGTTTTCCCCCTTTTTCTGAAGCAGCTATACTATAAATTATTCATCTTTAATTAATGCCTCTTGTTTCTGTAGACTGTCACAACACCACAAGATGGCGCAGAACAGTTGGCAGTTGCACATCCTGGGTCAATTGTGTGGACTAAGGGTGGCTTCGGTTCTAGTTTCAGCCTTTACATGGAACCGGATGGCAGGATGTTGATCCTCTTTGGGCTCAGTTTGATTTTGATTTGAATCAAATTGTTGAATAGCTTGAAATCACATTGTACTGGACCGATTGGGTTTCACTTCAGGTTGATTTTAGTCAATCCCAGGCCAAGAATCTTATGCATGCTGGTGTAAACTTTAATTTTTTCACTTCCCCCTTTTCCTTCTTTTTCTCACAACTCTTGAATGGTATTGTTTCAAGTCAATTTATAAAACGAAGGAAAGCGAGTTACTTGAATAAATCCAATTGGCTCTAATTTTTTAACCTCAAACATAATTTTTTGTTATATTATAGTTTTTACTAATAAATATTTTTTAAAAAAAATTATATCTTTATAATATATAAATTATTACATAATATTATTTTCTTTCTCAAATGTCAATTAATAGTAATACAAAATTATATATTTATATACATAATGTCAATGATAACATACTAAAATATTATCATGATTGCAACTTTTTGTTTTTCAGTTTGGCTTTAGAGGCTGAATTTTGTGAATTCTGTAAGCAGGCCATAGACTTGTATCACTTTAACTCATCTACGAATTTTCTTTTATATTTTGACCAAAAAAAAAAAAATAAAGAAGTAAAGGCTCTCCTTTTATCTTGTGTTGAGTTGACCTTGTGACCATATATTTTTTGAAACGTGCACCAAATTCTACTAATAGGGACCCTCACTTTCTGCTGATTGATTTATTTCTTTGACCTGCTTTTGTTCTTAATTTGTTTCACATCATTTCTCTTATGGCTTTGATTCTAACTCGTATGACATCATGTATTTATGATCTCTACTTAAAGCATGGCCATCGATTGGGCAAGGTTCTTAGTTCTCAATGTCACATAGTCTCTTTTTTTTTTTCTTATTAAATCATTTATCTGGCTTCATACTCTTGTAGCCTAGGATTGTATTTCTTAGACTTTAGACCTTATTATTTGGGTGTTAAAAATTAAGCCAATTATTTATTGATTTTATTGCGTTTACAACTATACAATACATGATCATGCATATAAAAACAACAAAATTATTGATTTTTAAATTTGTGTCTAGAATTTTTTACAAACAATATATGCTAAAATTCTGAAAAATAAATACATGCTAAAATATTATTTTTAATAACTAAAGTTCAGTTTGTTTTAAATATTTTATAAAATAATATTGATAAACACTTAAAACACTCGCACAATCTATTAACAAAAAATATTTTTGTAATTAATAAAAAATATTTTCATAATTAAAGAAAAACTAACTAATTTTTAAAAAAATCACTTTTTTAATTTAAAAGAAAATTTTATTATCTAGATTTTAAAATTTGTATTAAAATTATTATATATAATCTATTTTTTAGTATTTGTAATAATTTATTATTAAAAAAATTTTATTCAAAATATTCCACATATAAATTATAAATAAAATACAAGAAAAAAATTTATTTTTTTTTTATTTTCTTGAACAATATTATCTGAGAAAATTTTCTTTTAATATATAAAGTATTTTTAATATCATACTTGCCCCTATTCATTACCGGCCCATTGCTAATTGCAAGAGGAAGTAGATTAATGGAAAAGAAGCCTCTGTTAAGATCGAAACTGTTAGAGTGTGAACATAATCTATATATCATTATAGGAGATTACTGTAACATCTCAAAAATAAAATAAAATAAATAAATAAATAAAAAAGAAGTCTCGTTTCATCCATCCTCATTTTTCTTCCCTAAAATTCTTCTTTTCAAATCTACTCCATTTTCTTCCAATTTTTCACTCAATTTGCTAGCCATCTCATCCAAATCCTTTCCCTGGTTAAATATTCAAGGTAAGAGGAAGAATCAATGAGGAAATTCAAGGTGGAGGAAGATGAAATAGTAACTAAATATTGAAAATTTTAAAGGTATGTTAGGGGTTTGATATAGAAATGTTTCTTATAATTTTTTTTTATGTGAAAATTTATGCATGATATTGCATTAATATGATTTTTTGCTTATTTTTTTTCATAAAGAAAGAAGTGGAAAGGAAGAGTGAAAGTTCCAAAGGGAAAGGAAAGAAAGAGTAGAGAACTAAAGTTTGTAGAATATTTTGGAAGGTTTGTGCTCAATTTTATTTGAATAAATTTAAGAATATGTTATTATGTTCTATATGAATATTTTACTATCCTAGTAGGAATAAACCAAGTGAATAATAGTTTAATTATATTGTATAGTCAAAGTTTGAGAAATAATAGATTTAATAGATAGAAAATTTTTAAAATTAATATATCATTTAACCAAAATTTAAGTTATAGATCTAATGACATGCCTCTATGATAGGCGGTTGTC
The DNA here is from genome assembly GCF_001659605.2 of Manihot esculenta. Lineage (NCBI taxonomy): Eukaryota > Viridiplantae > Streptophyta > Magnoliopsida > Malpighiales > Euphorbiaceae > Manihot > Manihot esculenta. The sequence continues at coordinate 4,219,473 of NC_035162.2, read as the reverse complement.
GAAGCCGTCAAAAATAAACCTATTATCAATCAACAAATAAATTTGTAGATAGTGGCAATAGGGTCGAACCACAGGGAATTGACACTAAAGATCTTCCTAATAATAACCAAGATAAGTAAATAACAAATAATTAAAAGAGGAGGGTTTGAGTTGATGAATTAAAACTAAATAGCAAAAGAAAGCAATAATTTAAAGATGAGTAAATCAATAAGAGAAAGGCTTCTAGTTGAAGTATGGATCTTATTTCAGATTGTTTAGAATTGATCATTGATTCTTTAATACTCCTATTTATCTCAATAAATTAGTTTAGGATGTGGAAGACGCTTCTCACAATCCAAATTCCTCCTTAGTTCTAGTTTGATTAGGAAACGTTCGCTAATCAAACACTAATCAACAAGTTGCCAAGGAACGTCCTTGGGGCATTGTAGCATCGAACAACTGTTGACTGCATTAAGACTTAGAGAAACCCAATTCTATCCTTGCCAACCGCGTGGTCAAGTTTAGATTATGCAATTTGATTAAATGTGTATTTGAACAACCTAAGCAATTACGGACCTGAATCATTCAAACAATATTACTTTAAGCAATTTAAAAGCAATGGGCCCTTATTGATTCTAAAAGCAAAATAATAATTATGGAAAGCTCAAATTGCATAAATATTGAGAATAAATAGAAGTTTAACAATGGAGATTTAAATCTCCCAATTCATAATAAAATCTGAAATTCACCAACTTCAACTAGAAAGAAAAGAGTTTAGCCACTCATGGTGGACTAAATACACAAAAAGATGAAAATAAAATAAAAAGGGAAGATGCTGGAGAGTTTCTGGCGAGTTCAATTCCTCAGCAGAAGATCGCCTTTGCTGGTTTGGAGGTTGCCCTTTTATAGTTGAAGAAATCTCTCCTTCTAGGGTTTTGAAATCCCTTTTTAATTTGGCTTGTGATTCCTCTTTTGATGTTGAATTTAATTGCAACTGGAATTCCTTAAGTGAGAGACTCTTTCGTGGCTCTTGGAATTGATTTGGTAGTGATTGAGTTGGATTTGGACTTCTGAAAACTTGAAATTCGGTTTCCTGAACAATTTCCCGCTCTGCTGTATTTTCTGCTGTCGAAGTGATTTGCCCGGCGATTTGACCAGTTTCTTCAATGGATTGGGCAAATCACAGACCTGATCACGTTTCTGCCAGTCAGTTCTCTCTGTCTTCTGCGAGTGATTTGGCCAGTGTCCTCGAGTGTCCTGGGCAAATCACTGCCCATATCACTTCTGCCTGTTGCCTCCAGGTTTCTGCTTCAGCTTGAACTGGGCAGATCACTGGGCAAATCACTGACCCAATCACTTTTCTGTCAATTTTCTGCACTTTTTCTCCAATTTTCCAATTCTTTCCTTTTCTGTAAAAACAAGATAGAAACCATAAATTAAACTAAAAAATGTGTAAATAAACAATAAAAAAGATAATAAAAATATGGCTAAATTATGCTTGATCAAATACCCCCACACCTAGCTTTTTGCTTGTCCTCAAGCAACAAATAACTTAGCCAATCAAGCCCCCTTTTTCCTTAGAGCCTAAATACCACTTAATCAGCTCCCCCTAGACTCCTAATCTGAATTATCACAGTATAGAGTACATGCACTAAGGTCATCCTCTCCTTTCCTTGTTTCCTTTCACCTACCATGGTCAAGAGAAAGGTTTTTGAATCAATCATGCTTATTCCTTTATGTTAGTTTTAATGCAACCCCTATGAGTGACCTGCCACCTTCTCTCTTTCTCCTTTTTATTTAATTTATATTTTTATTTTCAGCAGCACTTATTCTTATCCTTGCCTGAAAAAGTCACTAACCTTTTTACGCGATTGTGTACATGGGCGATACACCCCCGGTTACTCAGTTAGTCACTTGTTCAAGTGGCTACTAGCTCTGTTCATAGTCTAGACCATCGAAACTTATTCGCTTGAAAAGTTACTGACCTTTTTACGCGATTGTGTACATGGGTGATACACCCCCGGTTACTCAGTCAGTTACTTCTCCAAGTGGCTATTAGGCTCAGTTCATAGTCTTAGACCATTGGAACAAGTTTGTGATTTGTGCTTTGTGCTGGTTTTTCATGATAATTTGGGCAAATCAGCTCATAGGGAGTTACACTAGCTTTGTGTTTGCATGTATTTGTATTTTTATTTCCCTTGACCTTAGCTCATTTAAGGATTCAATTCAAGAGAAAAACTCCCTAAGTGAAGGTAACATATTGTGAATGATTCAATTTAGGCTTAAAGGGGTGGCAAATCAATGGGGTCATGAGATAAGGAAACTCTTTTAACCTTGTTATCTATGTTGAGTAGAGCAAAAGTTAAGACAAAATTCTGTGTGTGTGTGCAAAAAGTGTGAAAAAAAAAATTCTGGTGTGTGCAAAAAGGGGTAAGAATAATGCAAAAAGAAACAAAAAGAAACAATAAGAAACAAAAATAGGAAAAAAAATCAAAAGATGGTGTGATCAGTGAATAAATACTCTCCAGTACCCCCACACCTATCCCACATATTGTCCTCAATGTGTGAATAAACATATAGAAAAATGAAGGAGAAAAGGGAAAGGGACTCCCTGGCCTGTGAGTGATTTGACCAGTGACTTGGGCAAGTACTGGGCAAATCACTGGGCAAATCGCTGTCTGTCACGGTGCTGGGGCAGAAAATGGTCCACCAGCAGGTCCAACAAGTGCTCCATCCTTTGCATTCGATCTTCAATCCTTCTGAGACGAGCCTCTACTGTCTGGTTGGGGGCTTCGTCTTCAGGTGGCTGAGGAGCATCTTGCTGTGGAGCTGCTGGAGATGGTTCATTTGCTGGTTCCTGCCCTATTGCCTGTGTTGTCCCATCTGCTGGGTCTGCTGTGGAGGCTGGCTGCTGGGTGGTGTCCCGCGCTTGGTCATCACTGTCGGAGGGGATGGGTCTCGGCAGCCCTAGTTTCTTCCACATGAACGGTCCGCCGGTGGCCTTCATTTTGATTCTTACCATTGTGGTCTTGAGTTTGCCGGTGGGTGAGTGGTGGGTCGGAGAAGAGAAATCTTGAAGAAGAAGAGATAAAAAAACAGTAGATAGCGTAAAAAGTAAAAAAAAAAAAAAATAAAAGAAAAGACTACTTAAAGTGATTTGGGTATGTGAACTGCCCTGATCATTTAATGCTGGCCCTCTGGATTTTTGACACGGTGATTTGACCAATGATTTGGGTAAGCAGTGGGCAAATCACTTGGCCAGATCACTCCTCCTTTGCAGTTGCTGGGCTGGTACTGTTCACGCCCTTTGCTGATGATGTGCTTGGTTTTGCGATGGGACCGGTGATCTGGTTACTTTATCTGGGCAACTGGGCAAATCACTGCCCTGATCACTTGTGATTATGGTACATTCAGTCGATTTGCCCGGCGATTTGGGCAAGCAGTGGGCAAATCACTACATCTGGGCTGCCTCCCAGTAGCGCCCTGTTTTCTGTCTTGGGCTGGACTTCAGTGTCTTGCTCAGCAGTCTTGGGAAGGGGGATCCAAGGGAACCTCCTCCACAACATGGACAGTAAAACCTTCATAGAATCTCTTCAAACGATGCCCATTAGCCTTGAAAACCTTGCTTGTTTGTGGACTCCGTATGTCAATAGCTTCATGTGCTGCATCCTGTCTCTGATTCTGGTGAGATGAGCCTCCACCGAATGGTCTTGAGGTGCCTTTTATGTCCTCCAAGGTCCACCCAATTGCTTTTTTGTGCTTCTTTAACACATCAAGGAGCTTTTCCTCTTCTTCTTGGCTGAGATGGTTGGAAATAATTACTGGAAGTGAATTTCCAGCTCCCAAGTAGGCATATTTGAGGTGGCTTGGCAATGGTTTCAGTTCTGGTGCATTTTCTGTCTGCTGGTTTTCTGTCTGCTTACTGTCTGATTTGAGCTGTGATTTGAGCAGATTTTCTGGTGTTCTGGGCAAATCACTGGGCAAATCACCCACATCCAGCAAGTTACAGTAGTCTGCTATTTTGTCTGCTTCAGAGATGTTGCTGTCCACTTCTTCTCTCCTGCAAAGACCTTCATAAAGTAAGTTTTCTTGATCAAAATTAAAAACTTCTTGACTTAAATTATCAATAACATCAAGGCCATAAACATGAGAAACATCATTGGGGAATTTCATGGCATCATAAACATTAAATTTGATAACTTCCCCTTCAAACTCCATAGTCAATGTGCCATCATGCACATCAATTTTTGTTCTTGCTGTGCTCAAGAATGGTCTCCCAAGTAGGATATCAGAGGTGATTTTGCCCTTGTCTTCCTCCATGTCAATAACATAAAAATCTGCTGGAAAGACTAATTGGTCCACTTGTACCAACACATCTTCTAGCACTCCCTTGGGGTAGACAACAGATTGATCAGCCAATTGGATCATAATGCTGGTGCCCTTGAGTGTACCTGCATTTAACAAGTTAAAAATAGAAAGAGGCATGACATTTATTGAAGCTCCAAGGTCACACATGGCCTTCTTTATCCCCACATTGCCTATCTTGCATGAAATGGCAAACATTCCTCTATCCTTGCATTTGGTGGGAAGTTTCCTTTGAATGACAGCTGAGACACACTCCCCCACACTTACCTTTTTATGTTCAGCAAGTTTCCTCCTATTGGTGCATAGCTCTTTGAGAAATTTAGCATACCTTGGTATTTGTTTGATAGAATCAAGTAGAGGTATGTTGATTTCTACCTTGCGAAGTGTCTCCAATATCTCTTTTTCCTCTTTCTCCTTTTGGGACCTTGCAAACCTCTTTGGGAAGGGAGGAGGTACCTTGAATTTCTCCATAGATTGTTGTTTCTGCCTTTGACTGGACTCTGTCTGGTCTGTTGATTTGGGCAGATCACTTTCTGCCTTCTCTGGTGATTTGGGAAAATCACTGCTGGACAGCTCAATTTGCCCAGTGATCGGGTCAGTTTCTACTAGTGAACTGGGCAAATCACTGCCCTGATCACTTTCTGGCAGAATTTCTTCCATGCCCTGTTTTTGCAATTTTTCAGCCCTATTGTCTTGCAACTCCTTTTCACTCCTTAATGTGATGGTGCTAACATTTTGTCTTGGATTTATCTCAGTTTGGGAAGGTAGCTTTCCTTGTGATTCAATTTTGTTCAAGGATGAAGCCATTTGCCCCATTTGTTTCTCAAGATTCTGCACAGTATTTGCCAAATTTCTCACAATCTCTTCAAGAGATGCATTGGAATTCTGAGGTGCAGCTTGAGCTTGATTCCTTTGCTGGTAGCTTGGATATTGATTTCCCCTTGCATAATCGAAATTTGGATGGTCCCTCCAACCTGGATTATATTGCAGATCTCTTTGGTAGTCATGGTAGTGGTCTGTCCTAGCATAGCCATAGCTCAGATTGTCTCCCCAACCTGTATTGTATGTGTCAAGGTAGGGATTATGTCTTGGCTGTCCATAGAATCCTTCAAATGCATGTGCTTGTTGAAGTTGTTGAACTTGTCGAGCTTGACTATAATTTCTCACAATAGAGGTTAGTTCAGAAATTTGAGAAGAGAGAAAAGACATACTTACCGTAGCCATGCTTGTAAGGTCTTGGCAGTGCGTTCAATTTCAGGATCGTAAAGAAGAGCTTCTTTACGATCAGCCCTGGTCATAAAAGGAAAATACGTTAGTTTAAATCAATTCCCCGGCAGCGGCGCCAATTTTTGATAGGCGGTTGTCGAAGCCGTCAAAAATAAACCTATTATCAATCAACAAATAAATTTGTAGATAGTGGCAATAGGGTCGAACCACAGGGAATTGACACTAAAGATCTTCCTAATAATAACCAAGATAAGTAAATAACAAATAATTAAAAGAGGGGGGTTTGAGTTGATGAATTAAAACTAAATAGCAAAAGAAAGCAATAATTTAAAGATGAGTAAATCAATAAGAGAAAGGCTTCTAGTTGAAGTATGGATCTTATTTCAGATTGTTTAGAATTGATCATTGATTCTTTAATACTCCTATTTATCTCAATAAATTAGTTTAGGATGTGGAAGACGCTTCTCACAATCCAAATTCCTCCTTAGTTCTAGTTTGATTAGGAAACGTTCGCTAATCAAACACTAATCAACAAGTTGCCAAGGAACGTCCTTGGGGCATTGTAGCATCGAACAACTGTTGACTGCATTAAGACTTAGAGAAACCCAATTCTATCCTTGCCAACCGCGTGGTCAAGTTTAGATTATGCAATTTGATTAAATGTGTATTTGAACAACCTAAGCAATTACGGACCTGAATCATTCAAACAATATTACTTTAAGCAATTTAAAAGCAATGGGCCCTTATTGATTCTAAAAGCAAAGTAATAATTATGGAAAGCTCAAATTGCATAAATATTGAGAATAAATAGAAGTTTAACAATGGAGATTTAAATCTCCCAATTCATAACAAAATCTGAAATTCACCAACTTCAACTAGAAAGAAAAGAGTTTAGCCACTCATGGTGGACTAAATACACAAAAAGATGAAAAGAAAATAAAAAGGGAAGATGCTGGAGAGTTTCTGGCGAGTTCAATTCCTCAGCAGAAGATCGCCTTTGCTGGTTTGGAGGTTGCCCTTTTATAGTTGAAGAAATCTCTCCTTCTAGGGTTTTGAAATCCCTTTTTAATTTGGCTTGTGATTCCTCTTTTGATGTTGAATTTAATTGCAACTGGAATTCCTTAAGTGAGAGACTCTTTCGTGGCTCTTGGAATTGATTTGGTAGTGATTGAGTTGGATTTGGCTTCTGAAAACTTGAAATTCGGTTTCCTGAACAATTTCCCGCTCTGCTGTATTTTCTGCTGTCGAAGTGATTTGCCCGGCGATTTGACCAGTTTCTTCAATGGATTGGGCAAATCACAGACCTGATCACGTTTCTGCCAGTCAGTTCTCTCTGTCTTCTGCGAGTGATTTGGCCAATGTCCTCGAGTGTCCTGGGCAAATCACTGCCCATATCACTTCTGCCTGTTGCCTCCAGGTTTCTGCTTCAGCTTGAACTGGGCAGATCACTGGGCAAATCACTGACCCAATCACTTTTCTGTCAATTTTCTGCACTTTTTCTCCAATTTTCCAATTCTTTCCTTTTCTGTAAAAACAAGATAGAAACCATAAATTAAACTAAAAAATATGTAAATAAACAATAAAAAAGATAATAAAAATATGGCTAAATTATGCTTGATCACTCTATTTTCTTGATAGAAATATAATTTGGTTAGATATAGTGACAATAAAGAAATTTAATAGACTAAAAGAAAAAAAAAAAAAAGAAGAAAAGAGAGATATTAGATTAGATAATAAATAAAAAAAAGAAATTAAAGGAATAAAAAAAGTGAGATATAGTGTAAATATGATGTTGAAAAATAATAAGAATAATATAAGATAAAAATAGAAATTCAAAAAAAAAAGAAAAAGAAAAATGAAATAGGTATATTGTGATAAATAGAAAAAAAAAAGAATATTAGATTAGAAAAAATAATAATAATAAAAAGCATAATAGTTAATTAATTAAGGATTAAATTATGAAATTGTAATTTATGTAGTTAAATTAAATTAATAGATTTACATGATATGACAATGTTTAAAAGCACAGTTGTAATATGATAAAGTATTATAGTTTGAATAATTGACAGTTATACTGTATTGATAGTTTTTGTCCTCCTGTTTAAATGTATAAATTATTTAAAGTCTGACTCTAATAAGTTTGGTAGGAATGTGAGTTAGTTTAAGGGTGTGACATGCCATATACAGATCTTGCAGTACTGCACTACAGTTACACTGATTTTCGGGTTACAATGAGGTACCCTACAGTTATAGAATCGGTTTTTGAGCCCTATAGTTATTTGGCACTTTGTGCCCTACAGATATAGCTCTCTTATCTGACTTAACAGTCCCATTTAAATTTATAGGGACCAAAGAAATATATATAAAAAAAATAATAATAAAAGTATTAAGAGAAAATGAAATTTTTTACATGATGAAGAAAAAGAGAAAAAAAGGGATTAGGAAATTAAAATATGTATATTTGGGAAACAGTAATATGATTTAGATTTATTTGAAATTATTTGCTATATAGTTTATTGTCATTTGTTTGATTTACTGTTGTTAAATGAATTTTTGATTTAAATGTTCTATTTATAAAAACAAAAAAAGTTGAGCACAACTAAGCAATTTGCTTAGCCCGTAGGAATTTGTTTTTCCTCGCGCAGGTTGTAGATCCAAGGAACAGTAGAGCAAGGTCTGCTTCAACCTAGTCAGAGTTACATCATTAACTATCCTGGGGTATATTTTGTAAATTTTTATCTGAATTTGATTTTAGAAATATGGCATGTACATAAAGTTTTAGAGATGAAGTTGTATATGGTTGGTATTAGATATATTTAAATATTTTAAGTTTGATGTAAATATGGATGATTAATATAAGTTTTTGTATTGAGATTAATTAGATGTTATGAAGTGTTTGATCTGAGTTGAATTTGTGTTGATGTTAAAAGAAGTATGGGGTTAAGGTTGAAGTATATAGAAGTGTGATATTACTTTTCACAGGTGGAATTAAGTCCATATTTTATGGAAAACTCTGCCGGATTTTCAGAAAAAAAAAAAAATTCATGATTTACATGATATAACATAAAGGAAAAATAAGAGAATTGTTACAGAATGTAATGTCTCCGGCTCAGTTAATTAATTAACCGGGTAGGGGGTGTTACAATTACATAATTATAGACTGATTCATTGATAGAAGATTATTAGAGGTTACCTTAATAAGATCTTATAATCTATATATATACACACTTATTTCAATAGAAAAATATACTGAAATTATCCAATTATTCATTATTTTGTTACATGGTATCAGAGCCATTCTCGTAGAAATTTAATTTTTTCTCTCTCGTTAAGTTTTAAATTTTTGAAAACTTAGGACTCCTGTTCTTTTGTCTGACCCGTCTAGAGTAATATTTGTCTCTCATTGTCCACCTAAGGAGGACGTCGAAGTTGCCTTGCAGCCCCCTTGTCAGATTTGTGGTTCGTTTGCCGTTTGAGTATTGGGTGAAGGCGTTTTTTTTACTGTTCACTGGGTTAAGTTTTGTTATCTTTCTTTAATTCGTTTGAAGGTATAGGAATATAAAGTTTTGGTTGAAATAGTTTTTGACAATAAGACCCATATTATTAAAATTATTTCAACGTCTTCAGTAGCAATTGAGACAGGTAAAACGTGTCTTATTTCCTCTTCATATAAATGGATCATTGATTCTGGTGCCACGGATCACATGATAGATAATCCTCATATTTTTACTAGCTTTCGATCTCATAAAACACCTTCTCCTGTTATTATAGCTGATGGGTCAACCTATAAGGTTGAGGGTTCTGAGACTGTTAAACATACTCCTTCTATTACTCTATCCTCCGTGCTAAGTTTACCTAATCTTACCTTTAATTTAATCTCTATGAGTAAACTTACCAAAGACCTAAATTGTTGTGTTTCTTTTTTTTCCTGATCATTATCTCATTCAGGATCTTATTACAAAGCATATTATTAGTAAAGGACATGTATCTGGGGGTCTCTATATTTTGGATGCATGGGTACCTCAGTCTGTTGCTTGCTCCAGTGTCGTGTCTCCGTTTGAAGCACATTTTCAGTTGGGACACCCTTCTTTACCGGTTTTGAAGAAGTTATGCCCTCAATTTTATGAGGTATCTTTACTGGAATGTGAGTCATGTCATTTTGCAAAATATCATCGAACCTCTTTAAGTCCTAGAGTCAATAAACGAGCTGAGTCTACTTTTGAATTAGTTCATTCATATGTTTTGGGCCCATGTCTGATTTGATCTAAGACTGGATTCAGATATTTTATTACTTTTGTAGATGATTACTCTAGAATGACTTGGATTTATTTTATGAAGTATCATTCAGAAGTATTTTCTCATTTTTCTGCCTTTTGTACTGAAATCAAAACTCAATTTAATGTTTTTGTGAAAATTTTGCGGAGCAACAATGCTAAAGAATATATGTCAGAATCATTCCAGGTTTATATGACTCAACATATGTGTTGATACACCCGCTCAAAATGGGGTAGCTGAAAGGAAGAATCGACATCTCCTTGAGACTGCTAGAGCTCTGTTGTTTCAAATGCAAGTTCCTAAGCAATTTTGGGCTGATGTTGTCTCTACTGCATGTTTTCTCATAATCGTATGCCCTCCGCAGTACTAAAAGGTAATACTCCTTATAATGTCCTCTTTCCTAAGAAACTATTATTTCCTCTCGAACCACGACTGTTTGGCAGTACTTGCTATGTTTGGAATATCAGACCTCATGTGACTAAACTTGATCCTAAAGCTTTAAAGTGTGTTTTCTTGGTATATTCTCGTCTTCAGAAGGAGTATCAGTGTTACTCTCCAAACCTCAATAAGTATCTGGTCTCAACAGATGTAGTCTTTTCTAAGCAAGTTCTTTGTTATCCTGTTGCACAAACCTCTCCTGATCAAGAGGATGATGATGAGTGGCTCATCTATAGAATCATATCTGATGGTGGGACCCCTTCAAGTATGCTTTCTGCTGTATAATCTGATGGTAACATTCCTCCTAATACTCAGCCTCCTGTTAAACCGTCAGCTGTTCAAGTTCGAAGACTAGTACCTGATGATACATGTCCTGCACCGGAATCTTCTTCGTCATCAAATCCACCACCGAGTGACCTTGACCTCCCCATTAGTATTTGTAAAGGTAAACGACACTGTAAATCTATATATTCTGTTGCTTTTCTATCTTATGATCACCTGTCTCCTTCTTCTACCTCCTTAATTGTCTCTCTAAATTTTATTTATTTGCTTAAGACAGTTAAAGAGTCACTGGCTCATTCTGGATGGCGTAATGCAATGTTTGAGGAGATCTAGACTCTAGATGAAAATCATACTTGAGAAATAATTGATTTACCCTCTGGCAAGAAGGTTGTGGGCTGTAAATGGGTTTTTGTCATCAAAGTCAATCCCGATGGCTCCATGGCGAGACTTAAGGCCCGTCTTGTCGCTAAAGGTTATGCTCAAACCTATGGCATTGACTATTCTGACACTTTTTATCCTGTGGCAAAAATGACCTCAGTTTGCTTGTTCATCTCCCTAGCTGCTTCTCAGCATTAGCCTTTACACCAATTAGATATCAAGAATGTATTTTTATATAGTGACCTCCAAGAGGAGGTATATATGGAGCAACCACCAGGGTTTGTTGCTCTGGGGGAGTATGAAAAAGTCTACCATTTGAAGAAATCTTTGTATGGTTTGAAATAGAGTCCCCGTACATAATTTGGCAAGTTCAGTGAAGTTGTTCAAAAATTTGGGTTGAAAAAAAGTAAGTGTGACCATTCAGTCTTCTATAAAAATTCAGATACTGATATTATTCTCCTTGTTGTATATGTTGATGATATTGTCATTACAAGGAATGATAGTATAGGGATCTCTTCTCTAAAAAACTACTTGCATGTGAGTTTTCATACCAAAGACTTGGGGCAGCTTAAGTATTTCTTAGGAGTCGAAGCCTTGAGGAGTAAAAAGGTAATTTTCCTGTCTCAAAAGAAGTATGTCCTTAACTTACTTACAGAAACTGGAAGATGAAAGCTAAACCATGTAGCATACCAATGATTCATAATATATGTCTTACAAAAGATGACGGAGACTCTTATGATGATCCAGAGAGGTATAGGAGGTTGGTTGGAAAACTGAACTACCTTATGGTGATAACTCGGCCAGATATTGCTTCTGTAGTAAGCGTTGTAAGCCAGTTCATGTATGCACCTACGGTGAAACATTGGGCCGCATAGAACAAATTCTATGTTATCTAAAAGGAACTCCTGGACTTGGTATACTAAAAGGAACTTCTGGACTTGGTATACTCTACAGAGATTATGGGCATACTGCACTTGAGTGTTTTTCTGATGCTGACTGGGCAGGATCCAAAAGTGATAGAAGATCGACTACAAACTACTGTGTATTTGTTGGAGGAAACCTAGTGTCTTAGAAAAGTAAGAAGCAAAATGTGGTATCTAGATCCAGTACTGAGTCAGAATACAGGGTCATGACTCAATCCACTTGTGAGATTATGTGGATAAATCATCTGCTGAAAGAAGTTGATATGGATATTGTGTCACCTGCGAAACTTTGGTGTGATAATCAAGCTGCTCTTCACATTGCTTCCAATCCAAAATACTATGAACGGACTAAACATATTGAAGTTGATTGTTATTTTATTCATGAGAAGATTCAAGAAAATTTAATCTCCACCAGTTATGTGAAGATAGGAAAGCAACTGGGTGATCTACTCACCAAAACTTTAAATGGACCTCGAATAGAATATCTTTCTAACAAGTTAGGTATGATAAATATCTATGATCCAACTTGAGAGACAGTGTAAAAGTGTGAACATAATCTGTACATAATTATACGAGATTACGTAATTATAGACTTATTAATTGATAGAGAATTATTAGAGATTGTCTTAATAAAACCTTATAATTTATATATATACTCACTTACTTCGATTAAAAACTATACTGAAATTACCCAATTATTTCTTATTTTGTTACAGAAGCCAACCTCTTTCATGCTCAGCAAGTGCATAATGATTATTTCTGATAGACCCAGACAGGTGAGATATAACACAACAAGTAGTAATATTTGGAGCTTTATTTTTTATTATTATTAGTTTACAAAATCGAACTTCACATACAAAATTATTTAGACCATCGATATTATAAGCCAATTTAATTCCGCAAGGCAAATCAACCTTGCTGAGTGTGAGCAAATCAACCTTGCATGAGCTAGTGGCACCACCAACGCCGCAACTCAAGAGATGGTGACTACGGCAATAGGATAGGTTCAATATTCCAAATATCCTTGGCATATTCATGGATCGTCCTGTCGCTGCTGAACTTGTACGAACCTGCTGTATTCATGATTGACATATTGGTCCATCTCTGCCACCAGTTACAGATGTCACTCAATATGACTTGGATTTTTTATCCAATTATTTAAATATAAATGAAAACTGAGATGGACAAGTATGCCACATCAAATAAATGTAACTCACCCTTTGTTCTTGATATGCTTTGTCAACTTTCTCTTGGCATTCTACATAGCTGGGGAAATCCTTGCCAACGAGGAAATAATCAGCACGTCCAAATCCTTCATTTCCTTCTAATGATCCCAACAGTTCATCGTAGTTGCATGAGCCAAAAACACCCGTTCTAACAAAATCTTTCACTTCTTCGAATCGTGGGTCCGGAACAAACTATATAAGAGATTAGCATGGTTGAAATGTTAAGCTTCTTGTTATCTATTTTAGCATTCACTTTATACATTGAAGACTCTTGAATAAGTTCATTGTGATAGAGTTTTTTCTGTTAGATTAATGACAGATATTTAGTCAAGAAATCATTTCAAGCCAAAAATTAATTGGTTCATTCAGCATACCTTCCCCATAGCTCTTTCTGTCCTCAGCCCAGCGATTTCATGAGCTTCAGCACCAAAGAGGAAAAAATTGTCTTCTCCAACCTCCTGTCGTATTTCAACATTGGCCCCATCTAAGGTTCCGATCAGGATGCAACCATTCATAGCAAACTTCATGTTGCTCGTTCCACTGGCTTCCATCCCAGCAGTACTACAAGAAAAGGAAAATATAGTGCTCACTCTTAACTATCATCACAAAGCTATTTTCAGGCTTAGTTCTAAATATAAGTCAAATGCATCAAGTCGGCAAGAAACCCATATGGAATAAAATTGAATTACCTGATATGCTGTGAAAGCTCACTTGCAGGAATAAGCAATTCAGCAACACTGACGTTGTAATCCGGGACAAACACAACCTAAAGTTTAATAAGGAAAAGCAAATAGAACACTCCTGTTTAGACATAGAATGAAACTTATTGCAAGCGATTGATTTGAAGTACATCTAAAATTAAAGAGCACAAACCTTTGAATTTTAAGGTTTTACAAACCAAGATTAACTCAGATGAAATAATAACAGAAAAAACTATATATATTGAGCACAAATATTCATGATTTGCAATCAATATTAAGTGTTAAAGCTATACCTTAAGTAAATCACCTATTTCAGGGTCATGATTAACTGTAGCCCCCACATCCGTGATAAATTTCACAATCCTTTTGGCTTGCACATAAGTGGCAAATGCCTTTCCACCAAATATACAAACTCTAGGAACATACTTAGCTTTCCTTTCAACAGCACTCATTTCTTTCATCTTCTTGTAACGATACACAATTCCAAGAATATTTAGCAGTTGTCGCTTATATTCATGAATACGCTTCACCTGTACACAATAACTTCATCAACTAGTTAGGAAATGCCAATTCAAATGAAGAACAAGGAAGAGAAAGAAACAAAACTCTCCCCCCATTATTGTGCTAGTCTTTCCATAAACTCTTATAATTTTACCACTTTCTGAACTTGCATTAACAGGAGTACGAAGACTTCAAAAACAATAAATGTACCTGGATATCAAACATTGCATCAGGGCTGACAGAATACCCTGTTTTTTCTTTGAGCAATGACGCAACCTTCATCTTATTGCTTTTCTTTGCTGCCCTCCACTGGGTTTGGAAATCCTCATTATCTGCAAACTACATGTACAAATTGCACAACTTTGATTATGACATGCAGTGATATTGTAATCAAACAAATCTAATAAATATTTACATTAATTATCCAACAAATGGTCAGCTACTTTAGGAACCAGACTTTTCCCAAACAAACATATCAGCTTTTACTTTGTAAGCGATATCTAGCGACTGAGAAGATGGGAATTATTTGTTAGCCATTAGTTCTAATCAGAACTTCAAATCTATAGAATGTAGGGACATAAAATTTTCTAAAGAAACTCAGTTTCTCCACTTCAGTGGCCAAAATTGAACTTATGTACTTCCAGGACAGTCTAAGTCAGTACAACAGGGCTACTTGAATCATTTTGACACTCGTAATTTTCTAAAGAAACTTAATCCCAAGAATCAATTAACGGATCCGCAAAGAATTCCTCTATTCTTCATTGAAACTCATCCATTTGCTACCTCAGCTCGAGATCAACATAGTATCAAGACATGGCCCATTAACCTATAGCCATTTAGAATCCAACTCATACCCATTGAAAATCCTCCATCTGCTACGGATACTTGAGCCAACAGTATCAAGACAAGACCTAAATTTTTTATCCCAGAAGTGTCAATTGTCCCTAGAATATTAGACTTGACATTCAACAAGGTATAAAAAAGTTCAATGTGAACTTTGAAACTAATCATTGTGTGGGCTACCGATTGAAAGTATTTCAAAAATAAAAGATGTATATATGGTGGATTACCTTTCTTAGTTCAGCCAGCTTTTCGGTATTTAAAACCCATTCTTCAGATCCAGTCCACTCAGTAATGATTTTACTCAATTCTGGATTGCAGAAACGGATCCATCTTCTTGGAGTAACCCCATTTGTTTTATTTTGAAACTTGTTGGGCCACAACTGCCAGCACGGGAGCATACGGGTAAGAGATATAAACATTTGCACAATAATTTGGAGAGGGACCTAAACCCCTTAGTTTCAATTAAGTCATTTAGAAAGCATTGACCTGCACGCAAATAAATCAAGTTTACCTTATAAAATGAATTAAACACTTCATCCTTCACAATTTCACTATGTATCTCAGCAACTCCATTTACTGCATGACCACCTACAACACAGAGGTTAGCCATGCGGACCATCTTTGAAGGTGGTTCTGCCACCACCTCTTCCTTCTTCCGAGCGCCTGTGCTCTTGGGTTCACCTTTGCTTTCTGTTTCATCTCCACTATCAACTTCATCTTTTTCGTTAATCAGCTTGCCTGCCTCACCAGAATTTTCACTGATAGCTGCAGCGGAGCTTTCCTTGGGTTTAGCAATTAAATTGGAAAAGGTGGAAGGCAAATCTACATTTTCTAATATTCTCATCTCCTTCAGTTTTTTCTCCAAAAGGTCTGAATCTTCCCTCCCATGCTCAGAAACAATTGTGTTTATCAGCTGCAAAACCGAATAACAGAAACTAGAATTAAGATGAGCATATCACCACTTAAATAAGGTTTCGTTTAAAATATCCAGTATTACCTCTTCATCAATCATTTCTATGATCTCTACATGTCGAGGTAACAGTTTCTGCATAAGATCTAAACTCCATTTCTCCAAAGCTTCAGGTAAAACAGTATGGTTTGTGTATGCCGTAGTTCTGGTACATAATCAACAGAAAATGAGGTCATAACTTACAAGATATAAAATTTGAGAATTGCAAATAAGAAGGTTAAGAGAGTGAAGACCAACAAAGGCCAATTGCAAACAGCGAATCCTAGATAAGGAACTAAGGGTAGATAAGTAAATAAATATTCACTTCCTGTTTTCCCCTTTTTTTTTCAGATACTATGAAACACCGAAACACGACCAAACAAAAGCAAAGGAACTGCTGAGATGAGATATTCAGAGGAAATTCACTGGCAAACAACACCAGAAAATTAAAAAGAAGAACAGAAGAAATAAAGAAATCCATAACAAAGTGTGACATGCCATTTGTTTCAAACTCCAAGTGGTAGCTAGCTCATTTCGATTTATAGACAAATACACTGTAATAAATCAAGGACAAGTGTTAAGTGAAGAGTCCATAATTATATTCCACTGACGTGAGAACCTAACAGCAAACTCACATCACAACCATCCAGCTCTTCATTATGTTCAAATTTTCCAAACATAATCATCTTATAGTGCTTAGATTCCAAAACAAACAACATAATTATGATTGTTTTATTGATATAGCAAAACAAAACAAAAATCATGCAGTTAAAACAAAGGGTACCTTTGAGTAATGTTCCAGGCCTCCTTCCAGCTTAAGCCTTTCAGGTCTATCAAAATCCTCATCAGCTCTGGAATGCAGAGAGTGGGATGAGTGTCATTCATCTGCACTGCAACTTTCTCAGGAAAGTCTTCCCATTTTATGTTTGAGCCAGATCTTCTCTCAAAACGCGCAATAATATCTTGGAGAGAAGCTGAACATAAGGTATATTGTTGCTTCAAACGTAGGGTCTTGCCCTCCAATGAGTTATCCCCAGGGTAGAGAATGTAGCAAATCTAATTCAAGGGAAAGCATTGCAATGATTATCCTATAAATTCATATACTTTTCTCCCAAAAAAGACCTAGCGGATGCAGATACAGAGGCAGAACAAAAAGGAACATTTGATAAAAGCTACCACCTTGAGGTGCAGCAACATAAGTGTGTAAACAGAAGACATTTATATTCATAAGAAATTCAGACCTTTTCAGCATTTGCTAGGGCCTCATATGCCTTTGTGTGCCCCCCAGCATTGAAAGCAGACAAGTCCAGATCTTCTGCTGGAGCTTTAGTTGACCAAAGTCGCAGGTTAATAGTGCTTTTAGTTTTATAACCTGGTATTGGCAAATCATATGCCACAGCCATTATATCTTCTCCTCCAATCCAGTGTTTTTTTCCATCAGATCCACTAACAACCTTGCCGTAAAATTTTACAGGGTATGAAATGTCATTTCTCACAATTTCCCAGGGATTGCCCATCTACAAGGAGAAAACATGATTAACCAGTAGGCATATTTAAAGGAATCATCTGAAGCAAAAGATAATGAGCAGAAAGCAACCTCAAGCCAATCTTCAGCAACCTCCTCTTGACCATCTTTTGTAATTCGCTGTTTAAACAAGCCATACTTGTATCTTAATCCATAACCCCATGCAGGGTAATTTAATGTTGCCATGGAGTCCAAAAAGCAGGAGGCAAGTCGCCCAAGACCTCCATTTCCAAGTGCTGCATCAGGCTCCTGTTATCATTTGACCATTGAAATTAGCTAGCAAAAACCCTATAGGCACACACACACACTCTTTACTTAAAGAGAATCCTTTTTTCCCTGTAACCACTGGTCTATAACATATCAAATTATGAAGGCTTTAAAGCAGATATTTAGTTATAGCAAGGAAAACTTGCCAAATCAAAATTATTTTGAACTATGAGCCTCAAACTGGAGCTCTATAGGGTTTATTCTATATCCCATCTACCTGCAAATTTCCTCACAAAGCCTACCATTTGAGCATCAACCCTCCTAAGTAATACATGTTATAGTAGCAAATTGTACCAACTTTGCCATGCAAAAGCCAACAACCCACCCCCTCCCCCGGCCCAAATAGTAATAATCATAAATTACAGCTAATTTATACTGAAGAAAGCTGCTAAAGCAAACTCACATGACGAGCCACACTTTCCAAATCGTGTCCTAGCTTGGTCAAAGCCTCCGCATATGCACCGGTCAGCTCTAAATTACCAATTGCATTCAAAAGTGCTCTACCCTGCAAGAAAATATCATGATAACTAACATAATCCTTTTCAGACAATGAATTATCAGTTGTTGGAACACAAGCAGAGGTCATGACAGACCTGCAAAAATTCCATTGACAGATAGTACGCCTGCTTCAAATTCAATCTATCATAGCACTCATAAGTCGCATTCCAGTTTATGATGAGAGCATCACGAACACTTTGTGCAGTTGCAACGAATGCCTTTGGAAGCTCAAATTTCTCTGGTGAAAATAATGGTGTGAATTCTGCATGGCATTTGATACTTGAGGCGATAGATGAAGCATCTGTAGACACCAAAATATTCAAGTGAGAATAAAAGATATCTATATTGCAATACTATTAAGGAAGCGTTAAGGAAAACACTTCCAATCTTTCGTGTTTCCTCACTGTTGCATAACTAGGAGTAAGAATTAGATTTTTTTTCCTGTTCCTTAATTAGAGGAAGAAAAGCCCTCCACCTTGCATAAACACAACCCAGAATAGCTTAACTTTTGCGGTGCTACATTTCCAGCAACCAGTCATACATTATCGAGTCAGCATCAACAAAAAGGATGCGGACACAACAACCGTGTATGATTAGTAGCTTAACCTATGAAAAAGCCAGTTAGATCAGCTAGGACTCTCTATTTTCGAAATCAAACTGGAGAGCTCTCGCACCGTACAGCAAGTTTGATTGGAAAGAGATGGCTAGTTAAAATCGTCAAATAGCAGGAATTTTGACAATCTTGCATGCTAATCCTTTGTCAGTTCTAACAAGATAATGTAAGAGGTGGTCCTATCAACAACTGCCAGTAAGCATCATTTTCGCAACATCTCCTACGCTAGAAGAGAAATGATGGATGCTTAAGTTATTGCTCTAGCATTTAAACTCCAAAATTTAAAGCACGACAAAAAGACTCAGAAAGACATGTAGACCGGAAGCTCTCATCCGCACACTTTCATCCATGTGTACACGATGTCAAATCTATAACTTTATATTTGTATCAAATTGCACATTTAATATATTTTATTTTTATTTTTAAATTATATTTTTATATTTAATAATATTATTATTTATATATCTATAATAAATATAATTTATTATTTTTATTATTAAAATTTATGTATATTTTTTTAATTTTTTATTATTAATGACTTTTTAATTTTCTATCATTATTATTAGTTTGTTACTTTTTAATTTCAATAATTTTTGTAATATAATATATCAATCATAATAACATAAAAATTTTAACATATATATTTTATGTTTATTTTTAGTAATAAATAAATTACAAAAAAATAATAATCAATATTATTAATTTATTGATGTTACGTGTTTTCCATCTCTTTATTTTTTATGTGAATAATAAGAGATATATATGAGAGATTACCAAATGCACAATTAACTATATATAATTATGCATATGGTATAAATTTATTATTTTCTATACATTTATAATTTTATTTATATATAAAATAATAATTAATATATATATTAAATATAATTTATAACTTGTATTATTATTAATGTATAATTTTTTATTTTCTATTTTTCGATATAATAAATATAATTTATTATATTGATTGTTACTACCTTTTAATTACTATTATTTTTTAATATAATATATTATTAATATTATAATAAAATTTTATTGTATTTTTTATTTTAATAATAAATATAATGTTAAAAATATATTTATAAAAATTAAATAACTACTATATATAAAAATATTTAAATAATAAAATAAATTATTATCAAAATATATATAGAGAGAGAGGTTAACTAGTGGTATATTTAATTTTATTAGTTATGCCAAGTGAAACACTTAATTTATTTTATTTTTATTTTTATTTTCAAGTTATATTTTTATATTTAATAATGTTATTAATTAATATGTCTATAATAAATAAAATTTATTATTTTTATTATTACAATTTATATATAACTTTTTAATTTCTTATTATTAATATTAGTGTGTAACTTTTTAATTTTTTAAAATTTTTTAATATAATATATTAATTACAATAAAATAAAAATTTTAACGTATATATTTTATTTTATTTTTCACTAATAAATAAACTAAAAAAATTATAATCAATATTATTAATTAATTAATGCTACATGTATTACATCTCATAGGTGAATAATAACAAATATATAAGAGATAGTCAAGTCCACAATTAATACTATATATAATTATGTCATATGATATAAAATTATAATTTTTATATATTTTTAATTTTCTTTCTATATAAAATAATAATTAATATATATGTTAAATTAATATATATGTTAAATGTAATTTATTATATGTTAATTTATTATTTTTATCAACAATAATGTAGGACTTTTTGATATAATATATACAATTTATTATATTAATTGTTATTATTAATGTATGACTGTTTGATTTCTTACTTTTTGATATAATAAGCAAAATTTATTATATTGATTGTTATTACTATTTTGATTTTCTACTATTTTTAATATAATATATTATTAATACTATAACAAAAATTTTATTCTATTTCATTATTAATAAATTATTATATTTTTTATTTTTATAATAAATATAATATTAAAAATATATTTATAAAAATTGTACAACTACTATGTAAAAATATATGTTCATATAACAAAAATAAATCATAGTAAATATATATATATATATATATATATATATAAGTCTATAATAAAATATTATATAAAAAACTTTTATTATCTCATGTTAATTTATTGATTTGATAATTTTTTTAAAATCATATTTAATATAATATAATTAATAAATATTATATATTTTTATTCCACTAATATAAATAATTATATAAAATAACTATATATAATCAATTAAAATTATTATAAAAAATATTAATTATGATAAAATAAAAAGTAATTAAAAAATTAATGGAAGTAATTATATAAAATTTTATTAAAATAGAATTTTATTAACTTAAATAATTTATAAAAAATATATATAAATAATTAAAATATAATAAAAAGTAAAATAATATTTATAATACTGAGTTATAAATTCTGAATAAAAAATTGTTAAACTTGAATTATTATAATTTATTATATTAATATTTACTATCATTTTAATTTTTTTGCTTTCTGAAAAAGATCACATTCATAGGTTCATTTTATATAAAACCTACTAATATAATTTCTTTCGCATGATTCTATTTCTTTCATTCTCAATTCATATTAAAAATTTTTTTTTATTGCTCTCTTTTATTTAATATAAGATACATGACTACATAACTTTTACTAATCAATTCAACCCTCCGAATATATAAAATTTGGGTAAAAATTATTCAAATGTTAAAATGTTTTTATTTAAGTGATTTTTCTAATTCATTGTTACCGCTGACACCACTATACACAGTTAAAACTTAATAAATTTTATTTTTTAAAAAATATAATTCAAGAAACCGCTATTCACTATTATTAAAACTTAATAAATTTTATTTTTTTTAAAATATAATTTTTTTAAAATGAAATATGTTTTTAAATATTAATAATATATGATAATGTACTAAAATTTTTAATTTTTTTATACAATTAAATTTATTGATATATAATTTTGTACTTGAAAATTTTAAATTTCTTATTCCAAAATTTGAGCACACTAATTAAATTTCTGATTTTTCTCTATAATTTTTTTTTATTTTATAGCAATAAATTACATATTTAATTAATAGTTTTTTCTTATATTATTTTAAATAACAAGAGATAAATTAATATATTTTCCCTCGATTAAAACTAAATGTAAATATAAAAAAGAAAATATTTTACTTGATGGATGAATTAATATTATTTTATTAAATAATTTTATATTATTTATTATGATATATAATAGTAATATAAAATATTTTAATAATCACACAATGTAACGACTAGTATATTTATATGTAAATGGTAGATATTGATAGTGACCTACTTAAATACATACACTTATGCCAAATAATAAATTTGAATTTGTGTATTTATGTAAAGTAATACATTTAATATATATTTTTTTATTTTTAAGTTATATTTTTATATTTAATAATATTATTAATTAATATGTTCATAATAAATATAATTTATTATTTTTAATATTATATTTATATTTAATTTTTAAATTATTATTATAATTATTATTAGTATTTTACTTTTTAATTTTTTATAATTTTTTAATATAATATATTAATTTATAATAAAAAATTAAAAATTAATTATATTTTTAAGATAATTAATAAAAAAATTAATGTATATATACCATCCTAACTATAAAATATAAAAAATGATGTATTTAAACATGTAATATATTTTTTTAATTATATTTTATTATTAAACTCTAAAATAAATTGGCAGGACAAGTGTCACTATACATATTGATAAAACATATAATTCTTCATTTTCACCACTATTACCACTGTCATATACTTTACTATACTTTATTTTTTAAAAAATATATATTTTTTTATATAATTTATTATCATATGTTAATAATATGACAATACTAGTCCATCGTTAACCTCCAAAGCTACAACACACTAAGGATATGTTTAATTCAATTTCAATTTTTTAAATTTTATGAAATTTAATTGAATTTCATGTTTTATATCTTTATTTTAAAGAAAAATTAAAATTCAATTATAATAATTGAATTCTATGAAATTGATTATAATTAAAATTCTTTCAAGTTTTGATAAAATTTAAAATAAATTCTATAAAACTTACCTAATAATATTGTATGGATTAAAATGTCCATAATAATTTTTTTATTATTATTTATTTTATTAGTTAATTAAATAAATAATTGAAAACTAATAAATAATTAAAAATTAATGATTTCAAATAAATAATTATATTTTTAATTTTTATATTATTTTATAAATATTAAATAAAAATAATAAGTACAGCTAAATAATCAGCCGTCTATTTTAAACTTTTAAAATTTTTTGAATTAATTGAACGAAATAAAAATTTTCTTACACAAGAGTATACATTAATATCAACTCTCATACTAATTTTCTATTATAAAAAAAAAAATTCACCATATATGTACTTTAATTTATATTTTATTAATTATATATTTTAATTAAATTTTACTTTTAAATTATATCGAACTAAATAATAAAATTTATTTTAAATAAATTCTATTTAAAATTTAATTAAATTTCAAGTAATTTTAATCATATAATTAAACCAAACAGTATTTAACACAAACAGAATCTAGAGAAGAACATTAAGCAAAACTGCGGATAATATAAACCAAAGAAGACAGCGCACCTTCGCCGGAGATCGGATTTTCGAGTTTCGTCTTCGGCTCGCTAGACACATTCTTAACGGAAAACGACCTCGCAAGAGGCCGGGACCTCAATGTCCGAATCAATAACAGATTCGATTTCCACTTGCCACCGCTTCTGGAACCGAAATCGACGAATCTCGAAACAGAACTACAATGCGAAGTCGCAGAGAAATGTGAAGTCGTCGCCATTCTCCCTCTCTCTCTCTCTCTTTCAGACTCAGAGTGAGTGGTGAGCGGTGAGTGATGAGTGTGTTCAGAGTATATAAATAGTGATTCGTGAAAGACGATCGTACAGATTCAAACGTTCAATCGTAAAAAAAGGAGAAAAAACTCCGTGATATTTCACGGGATTTATTTTTAACTATCCAAAATTGAGGAGGTCTCGCGTTGACAGAGTCTGGAGTTTGATTATTTTTCGGATCTCACTTTTTGCCATCTCGTGGCTCGTTGTGAAGATTTCGCGACTTCAACTTCATTCCTGTAATGAATCCCAACTCTAATCCACCGCCCAACGACCCTTATTACTCTTATTATTCCCTGAATCGCAACCTCGATTATCGCTGCATCAACTCCATCATGTCTGTACTGAATCATCAAGTGTCGCCTCCACCATCGCTCGCAGGCCACCTGGAGTGGACTTCTCTCCATCCTTGACCTCTTTACCATAATCTAACGCCACGTATTATGTACAAACTAATGCTTCTGGGTACTATTTGGATCCCAATTTGCAGAATTGAGCTGCCAGGGAGGCCGTCCGGCAGTATGGGATGGACCTTGCTGGATATGGAGGTGCTGTTGTGAGCGGTTGGCCTTCTTTTACCTTTCTTAACTTTTTTTTTTTTTAAATATTGAATAGAAAAGAAATATTGTATGTTTGCTTATGTGAACGTAGAAGCAATACTATATTGTTACTGCATCCCCAGATATTCCGTCGTTGTCAGCATCTTCCGGTAATTTCGCCAGAGCTGGCCTATTCTAGCATAACGGCGACTATTTGTATGATCTCCGGCTTTACCTCGCCTTAATATGAGCATTAAAAGATGTGCACTTTTGGATTGCTTTCTAATAATATTCTCTTCTGGCAAGATTTCAGTTTACAGGTTTAGAAGTTCTCTTAAGATAAAAGCTAATGGGAAGAAGGTGATCCATGTAGCTGACTTCAATATGATTTGTGATCTACAATTAGTTCAATCAAATTGTTTTATTGTTATTCCTGTAACTTTGGTATTAAGGGATGCATGTCTCTTTTCCTTATGCACATGGTGAAGTTGAGCACGAGATTGGTGGCTGCATCATCACTTTTGTATCTATTGGCGTTTTCCCCCTTTTTTCTGTAGCAAGCTATACTATAAATTATTCATCAGTAACTAATGCCTCTTGTTTCTATAGACTGTCACAACACCACAAGATGGCGCAGAACAGTTGGCAGTTGCACATCCTGGGTCAATTGTGTGGACTAGGGGTGGCTTCGG
Source organism: Manihot esculenta (assembly GCF_001659605.2). Classification (NCBI taxonomy): domain Eukaryota; kingdom Viridiplantae; phylum Streptophyta; class Magnoliopsida; order Malpighiales; family Euphorbiaceae; genus Manihot; species Manihot esculenta. Next base: position 4,194,331 of record NC_035162.2, on the reverse strand, counting down.
TTCTAGTTTCAGCCTTTACATGGAACCGGATGGCAGAATGTTGATCCTGTTTGGGTTCAGTTTGATTTTGATTTGAATCAAATTGTTGAATAGCTTGAAATCATATTGTACTGGACCAATTGGGTTTCACTTCAGGTTGATTTTAGTCAATCCCAGACCAAGAATCTTATGCATGCTGGTGTAAACTTTAATTTTTTCACTTCCCCTTTTCCTTCTTTTTCTCGCACCTTTTCAATGGTATTGTTTCAAGTTAATTTATAAAATGAAGGATACACGATCGAGTTACTTGAACGAATCCAATTGGTTCCAAATTTTTAACTTCAAACATAATTTTTTTATATCATAGTTTTTACTAATAAATATTTTTTAAAAAAAATTATATATTTTTAATATATAAATTATTATATAATAGTATTTTCTTTCTCAAATATCGATTAATAATAATACAAAATTATATATTTATATACATAATGTCAATGATAACATATTAAAATATTATCATGATTGCAACTTCTTGTTTTTTTAGTTTGGCTTTAGAAGCTGAATTTTGTAAGCAGGCGATAGACTTGTATTACTTCTTTTATCTTTTCACCCAAAAAAAAAAGTACAAGTTCTCCTTTTATCTTGAGTTGAGTTGATCTTGTGATCATATATTATTATTTGAGGTGTGTATTAAATTCTACGTATCATTAATAGTGACTCTTAATTCATTACACTCTGTTGACTGATTTTAAAGTTCTTTCTTTGATCTGCTTTTGGTCTTAATTTGTTTCAAATCATTTTTCTTCGGACTGTTAGATTTTTGGATATTTAGTAAAAGAAAATTAATCGTTAAAGATATATAAATTTTGGTGGAAAAATTTAGATGACGAAGAAATAAGGGATGGTTTCGAAACTAAAAGAAAACTTTATTAATTGAGAGGGATCACAATGAAATTTGACAAATAGACTATAATTTTGTCTACACTAAATTGACAGCCCCTAATGCCTATTTATAGGTTTCTTTAACCGACTCATAAGAGTCGGTTGATGCAAATTTTTAATATTTTATTATTTTTTAAAATTTTTTACTAATACTCTAATTTCATAATTTTCTAGAATATTCCACGACAATAGTATTTAGTCTAGATTAATCCTCCATATTTATTTATTTAGATTTTTTTAGATTGAATTTTAACACTCCTCCTCAAGTTATATAAATCTTTTAACTCCAAATAGATCTTGAAAGTGTATAAATTTCTCCATTGAGATCGCTTCAGTGAAAATATCTGTAATTTACTCAGTCTTGCAAAATTACATAGGTATTTCTCCTTTATTAATAAGTTTCGTAACTCAATGTGCTTCGTTCTATTGTCGCAGACCAGATTCTTCGTTACTGCAATAGCTAGACATGTTGTTGTAGTAGATAGTCGTTGGCGCCTTGATTTCTTATTGCAGATCTTGCAGAATTCTTCTTAGCCAGATTGCTTCACGGTGCTTGTAGTTGTTATATATTGGGTTTCAGCTGATTATAATGTCACTATCTTCTACTTTTTTAATGACCATGAAATTATCTCTGTTCCAAAGAGAATGCATATCCACTTGTACTTTTCTTGTCATCGACCGCTTCCTGCCCAGTCACTATCTGTATAACCAATGAGATTTGTTGCTTCCTTAGACTTGTAGAGAATAGCTTTGGTTCCTTTGATATAGCGGAGTATCCTCTTAGCAGCTATGAAATGTCTTACTTTGTTGGCTCATGTACTTTGAGACAATTCTCACGGTATGAACTATGTCAGGCCTTATATTTATGAGATAGATAAGTGATCCAACTATGTCCTTGCTTGGTTGGCTCATGTACCTTGAGACAATTCTCACAGCATAAACTATGTCAGGCCTTATATTTGTGAGATAGATAAGTGATCCAACTAAGTTTCGAAAAGTTGTCTCATTCACCCTTTCTTGATTATCATCCTTCGTCAGCTTTTCATTTTGCGCCATATGTGTTGTTAATAGTTTACAATTTGCCATGTTGAACTTCTTGAGCAGATCTTCTACATATTTTTCTTAAGCTAAGAGTACTTGTCATTGGCACTTACTTCACTTGCATTCCAAATAAGTACTTTATGAGGCCAAGATCAGTCATCTCATATTCCTCCATCATAGATTTCTTAAACTCCTCTATCATCTCAGTGTTTGTACTTGTGTATATAAAATCATCCACATAAAGACATAAGATTAAGAAATCTTTCAGATCTCGTACCCTGATATAGAGTGATTGCTCACTAGGACTTTTGATGAAGTTGTTGTCAAGCAAATACTTATCAATCTTGTGATTCCAGGCTCGAGGTGATTGCTTTAGTCCATATAACACCTTCTTAAGCTTGTAAACCATGTCTTTTTTTCCTTGAATGATGTAGCATTGGGGTTGCTCCATGTATACTTCTTCTTTTGAGCTCTCCATTGAGAAAAGCAAACTTGACATCTAATTGATAAACTTGGAGCTTGAGTTGTACGGCTACTGCAAGCACTGCTCTAATCGTCTCCATACATACCACTGGTGAAAATGTTTTGAAATAGTCTATTCTAGGCTGTTAAGAGTATCCTTTCGTCACTAATCTTGCTTTGTATTTATGAATTGAATCATCCTCATTGTACTTGATCCTGTAGACCCATTTCATCCAAATAACTTCTTTATCTTTTGGCTTATAAACTAGCTCTCATGTTTCATTCTTCTTTATCATCTTAATATCTTCTTCCATTGCTTCCACCCATCCCTTTTGTTTGATTGCTTCATGAAAACTTATTGGCTCTGTGGTGATGAAATTGCAATAGTGAGTTTATCTTACCTCAGTAGTAATATTTGCATACTTTGGATTGGGCTTCCTCAATCTTGTAGATCATCTTTGTTGTTATTCTGCTTGTTGTACATCTTCATCTCCATCTTGGCTTTCACTTGCTTGTGGTGGTTCTGGAGATGGATCTTCATCTATTATTGTTGGAAGTAACTCAACTCTTGGTGCCCAAATTCTAAGTGGCATTCTCGTCGAACTCGGCATCTCGACTTACAATTAGGTTCTTTGTTTTCAGGATATAAATTCTATACCCTTTGATTGTGAGCTATAACCAAGAAAGATTCCTTTTTCGGGTCTTCTCTTGAAGCTTGCAGCTCTTAGCTTCTGGTATGTGGACATATCAAATGCTTCCAAAAACCTTTAAGTGTTGTGCTGAAGGCTTCCTTTCACTCCATGCCTCAATAGGAGTCTTATTTTGTACTGCTCTTGTTGGACATCTACTGAGCAAATAGATTGTTGTGTAGACAGCTTCTGTCCAAAATATTCTTGGCATTCTTTTTTATTCAAGCATTGAACGAGCCATCTCTATGACTGTTCATTTTTTCTTTTAGATACTCCATTCTATTCTAGAGCATATCCAACAGTGAGTTGATGATCAATGCCTTCATCTTCATGGAACTTGTCAAACTCCTTTGACATATATTCTTTGCCTCGATCACTTCTAATGACTTTAATTTTCTATCCACTTTGATTCTCAACAAGGTTCTTGAATCTTTTAAAAATCTTGAATACTTTCTGATCTTTCACGCATAAAGTATACTCAAGTCATTCTTGTATAGTCATCAATGAAGAGAATAAAGTACCTTTATTGGCTGATGGAAGGTGTCATCATTGGTCCACATCTATTATTATCAAATATAGTGCATGTGTCTCCTTTGAAGATAAGTGAATAGCCTCTCTCCATCATTTAGCCTATACTAAGCTGATTTGTCTTTAAATAAGAAATATAGAGTACTTCTTTAATGAATTGCATACATTTTTTTGTATTGATAGCAAGAGTGCCAATGCCATTAACATTGACCAGATGTCCATTGCGCAGTTGTACTTTTGATTTGAAAGACTTATCCAGCTCATGAAAAGCCTTCACATTAGGAGATATGTGATTGCTACACCCACTATCTAGATACCATACCTCGTTATCTTTTTCTATTTTTTACTCTACTATAGATTGGCATGCATAGAAGAGATAATTTCCTTGATCTTCTTCTTTGGAATAGTGAGCTTGATATCTTTTCTTGAGTCGACAATCTTTTTCCATGTGGCCATATTTCTTACAATGTCGATATTGATTACTTTCTCTGAAGAAGCAGTCTTTCTCCAAATGGTTGATTCTTTTACAGATTTGGCATGGTGAATATCTTCTTTTACTTTGACTTTGATTTCTCTATTCTTTCACTTCTCTTTCAAAAAATTCTTTAAATTTCTTACCAACAAATTTAGATTTTTGAGACCTTATATTTAATTTAGATTGAAAGGCATTTTCAATAGAGTCTTGATTATGCCTACTCAATTTTTGCTCATAAGTTTCTAATGATCCAACCAATTCAGTTACTAGTTACTGATAAAGTGGCTAAATCCTTAAATTTCTCAATACTAGTAACTATTAGATCCAATTTTTCAGTAATAAAAATCAATATTTTCTCAACCACTCTTTGCTCAGAAATTATTTCTCCATATGTTGTTAATTGATTTACTACTTCTTTAATTCTAGAATAATATTCTTTAATAGTCTCAAAATCCTTCATCTTTAAAATTTTAAATCCTCTTCGTAGAATTTAAAATGTAATAGTGTCCAACTTCATACTGCCTTAAAACTCCTCTTTTAATATTTTCCAAGTTTCTTTAACAGATTTGACCCAAATATTTTCAAAAAAATTAATTTCATTAATGTCACTTGGATGTAGCACAGAGCATCTACATCTTTTCTCTTCTCCTCTAATTTTTTTAGCTCTTTTTCATTTGGAGAAGAATTGTTTACTACAGTTACTCCTTTCACTATAATTTCCCATGATTTTTGGGAGATAAAATATGTTTTCATTGAAATGGCTCAATAATCATAAATTTTTCTAGAAAAAATTAGAAGTAATTTATTGGTATAGAAAAGATCATGGTGATAGGATTATGATATAAAAATTATATTTTAGTTAGGTAATATTAGATAAAGAGTATTTTAGTTAAGTCCAATTAATTATTGATCGAACAAAGCTCTAATACTAATATTAAATTTTTTAGTTATTTAACAAAGGAGAATTAATAGTTAAAAATTATATGATTTTAGTGGAGAAATTGAGCTGATAATAAAATAAGAAATAGTTTATTAACTAAAAAAACATTATTTATTGAAGGGAATTACAATGAAAGTTGACGAATGGACTGATTTTGTCTACACTAAATTGACGGCCCCTAATGCCTATTTATAAGGTTCTTTAACCGACTCATTAGAGTCGTTTGATGCAAATTTTTAATATTTATTATTTTTTATAATTTATTTACTAAAATAATACTCTAATTTCATAATTTTCTAGAATTGTGGATAATTTTCTAGTATGCTCCACGATAATAAACTTAGTCTAGATTAATCCTCCATATTTATTAATTTAAAATTATTAGTCTAAATTTATTTATTTATCTAAATTTTCTAGATTGAATTTTAACAATGGTTCTAACTCGTATAACATGCAGGGGTGTGCATCGGTCGGTTCGGTTCGGTATCGAATCGAATCGGCTAAAATCGATTTAATCGAATTTATTTAAATTGCAGACCGAACCGAACCGAATAAGATAGAAAACCGAATCGAACCGAATCAAATTAGTTCGATTTAGTTCGGTTCGAAATCGGTTTTTAAGCTTTTCTCTAATTAAACTACAAAAATAATTATAATTTACCACAGTGTAAGCGTAGATGCGAGCCGCGATGGTAAGCGGAGATGCGAGCCGCGATGGTAAGCGGAGATGCGAGCCGCGATGGTAAGCGGAGATGCGAGCCGCGAGCGACGGCCGTCAGGGAGAAATGCGAGCCGCGAGCGATGGCCGTCAGGGAGAGATGCGAGCCATGAGCGATGGTCGTCAGGGAGAGATGCGAGCCATGAGCGACGGCCATGAGAGAGAGACTCGAGCCGCGAGCCCGAGCCGCGAGGGATGGAAAGAAGACTAGAGGACTGAGGACAACCAAGTTGCTGACGGTGCGGAGAGCCGACGAACTGGAGAGCGACGGGCGACGATTGCGTGGAGAGTGACGGTCGACGATTGCGTGGAGAGCGACGGCCGACGCCAACGATTGTGTGGAGAGAGAGACTAGAGAGCGACACTGAGGTGAGGATGAGTTGGAGTTGCTAAGTCGCGCATCTGCAACGTAGTGAAGAGCGACGACCCGAGTTAGCCGGGATGGTTAATCAATCGATGCCGGAAGGAGAGTAGAGGTGGATCGGCCGGAAGTGGTGGAGCTCAGTGCTCAGAGAAGAGGCACAGACATTGTGTGTGAACTGTGATATGAGGCGGCGTGAAATGGAGACGCTGTGAACATGACTTTTAGATTTAGGGCAAATAAGGGTACATTTCAAAACGACGTAGTTTAAGTGATTTCGGTTCGATTCGGTTTAATCGAAATTTTTGAATCTAAAACCGAACCGAACCGAAATTACCGATTTTTTAAAAAATTAAAACCGAACCGAATAAAAAATAAAACCGAACCAAAATTTTAAAATTAATCGTTTCGGTCGGTTATTTCGATTTAAACCGAATTTTGCAGCACGGTTTTCGATTCTCAATGTCACATAATCTCTTTTGTTTTTTTATTAAATCATTTTTCATCTGGCTTCATACCTTTGTAGCCTAGGGTTGGATTTCTTAGACTTTAGATTTTATTATTTGAGTGTTGGAAATTAAGCTAATTATTTATTAATTTTATTGCGTTTACAACTATACAATACATGATCATGTATGTAAAAAAAAAACTTATCAATTTTTATATTTGTACCTAGAATTTTTACAAACAATATATGCTAAAATTTTAAAAAATAAATACATGCTAAAATATTATTTTTAATAACTAAAATTCAGTTTGTTTTAAATATTTTATAAAATAATATTGATAAACACTTTAAAACACTCGGCAATCTATTAACAAAAAATATTTTTATAATTAACAAGAAAATATTTTCTTAATTAAAGAAAAATTAATAAATTTTAAAAAAATCACTTTTTTAATTTAAAAGATAAAGTTATTATCTAGATTTTAAAAATTGTATTAAAATTACTATATATAATCTATTTTTATTATTTGTAATAATTTATTATTAAAAAAAATTTATTCAAAATATTTCACATATAAATTATAAATATGCGTAAAGTTAACATTATTGAAAAATAAAACAGAAAAAATTTATTTATTTGTATTTTTTTAACAATATTATACGAGAAAAATCTCTTTTTATATATAAAGTATTTTTAATATCATACTTGCCCCGATTCTCGCGAGAGGAAGTAGGTTGATGGAAAAGAAGCATCCGTCAAGATCCAAGCCAAACTCTCTCATGCTCACAGGTGCATAATGATTTATTTCTGATAGATGGAGGGAGTTGAGATATGACACAGCAAGTAGGAATATTTGAAACTTTATTTTTTATTATTATTAGTTTACAAAATCGAACTTCACATACAAAATTATTTATACCATCCATATTATTAAAGCCACATTTAATTTCGGAAGGCAAATCAACCTTGCAGTGTGAGCAAATCAACCTTGCATGAGCTAGTGGCACCACCAACGCCGCAACTCAAGTGATGGTGACTACGGCAATATGATAGGTTCAATATTCCAAATATCCTTGGCATATTCATGGATCGTCCTGTCGCTGCTGAACTTGTACGAACCTGCTGTATTCATTATTGACATCTTGGTCCATCTCTGCCACCAGTTACAGATGTTACCAAATGTGACAGATTTTTTATCCAATTATTTAAATGAAAATAAAACTGAGATGGACAAGTATGCCACATCAAATAAATGCAACTCACCCTTTGGTCTTGATATGCCTCGTCAACTTTCTCTTGGCATTCTACATAGCTGGGGAAATCCTTGCCAACGAGGAAATAATCAGCACGTCCAAATCCTTCATTTCCTTCTAATGATCCCAACAGTTCATCGTAGTTGCATGAGCCAAAAACACCAGTTCTAACAAAATCTTTCACTTCTTCGAATCGTGGATCCGGAACAAACTATATAAGAGGTTAGCATGATTGAAATGTTAAGCATCTTATTATTTATTTTAGCATTCACTTTATACATTGAAGAGTAGAATAAGATCATTGTGATAGTGTTTTTTCTGTTAGATTAATGACAGAAATTTAGTCAAGAAATCATTTCAAGCCAAAAATTAATTGGTTCATTCAGCATACCTTCCCCATAGCTCTTTCTTCCCTCAGCCCTGCGATTTCATGAGCTTCAGCACCAAAGAGGAAAAAATTGTCTTCTCCAACCTCCTGTCGTATTTCAACATTCGCCCCATCTAAGGTTCCAATCAGGATGCAACCATTCATAGCAAACTTCATGTTGCTCGTTCCACTGGCTTCCATCCCAGCAGTACTACAAGAAAAGGAAAATATAGTGCTCACCCTTAACTATCATCACAAAGCTATTTTCAGGCTTAGTTCTAAATATAAGTCAAATGCATCAAGTCGGCAGGAAACCCATATGGAATAAAATTGAATTACCTGATATGCTGTGAAAGCTCACTTGCAGGAATAAGCAATTCAGCAACACTGACGTTGTAATCCGGGACAAACACAACCTAAAGTTTAATAAGGAAAAGCAAATAGAATACTCCTGTTTAGAGATAGAATGAAACTTATTGCAAGTGATTTATTTGAAGTACATCTAAAATTAAAGAGCACAAACCTTTGAATTTTAAGGTTTTACAAACCAAGATTAACTCAGATGAAAAAATAACAGAAAAAACTATATATATTTAGCACAAATATTCATGATTTGCAATCAATATTAAGTGTTAAAGCTATACCTTAAGTAAATCACCTATTTCAGGGTCATGATTAACTGTAGCCCCCACATCCGTGATAAATTTCACAATCCTTTTGGCTTGCACATAAGTGGCAAATGCCTTTCCACCAAATATACAAACTCTAGGAACATACTTAGCCTTCCTTTCAACAGCACTCATTTCTTTCATCTTCTTGTAACGATACACAATTCCAAGAATATTCAGCAGTTGTCGCTTATATTCATGAATACGCTTCACCTGTACACAATAACTTGATCAACTGTTTAGGGAATACCAATTCGAACTAAGAACAAGGAATGAAAGAAACAAAACTCTTCCCTCCCGTCCCAATTATTGTCTAATCCTTCCATAAATTCTCATAAATTTTCCACTTTCTGAAGTGGGTAAAGAACTCAACTTAATTAACTTTGCTTCTCATCTGAAGTTTCTATGTATTTTCATCTGTTTGCTAAAATATATAATACTTTACAAACTTGCATTAACAGGAGTACGAAGACTTCAAAAACAATAAATGTACCTGGATATCAAACATTGCATCAGGGCTGACAGAATACCCTGTTTTTTCTTTGAGCAATGACGCAACCTTCATCTTATTGCTTTTCTTTGCTGCCCTCCACTGGGTTTGGAAATCCTCATTATCTGCAAACTACATGTACAAATTGCACAACTTTGATTATGACATGCAGTGATATTGTAATCAAACAAATCTAATAAATATTTACATTAATTATCCAACAAACGGTCAGCTACTTTAGGAACCAGACTTTTCCAGAGTGGTCCCACACAAACAAACATATCAGCTTTTACTTTGTAAGCGATATCTAGCGACTGAGAAGATGGGAATTATTTGTTAGCCATTAGTTCTAAACAGAACTTCAAATCTATAGAATGTAGGGACATAAAATTTTCTAAAGAAACTCAGTTTCCCCACTTCAGTGGCCAAAATTGAACTTATGTACTTCCAGGTAGGGCTGTAATCGAACCGAGCCGAGCCGAGTTTTGATAAACTCAGGCTCGATTAGAAAATAAATTTAAAAGCTCGAGCTCCATTTATAAGCTCGAGCTCAATTCATAAAATAAATATTAAACTCGAGCTCGGTTCGAACTCGATTCGTAATAAACTCGTTTATCACGTTACCGAGTCAACTCAAACTCCATTCAAAAATCTCGAATTTGAGCTCATTTAGACTCGAATTTGAGCTTGATTATATTATAAACAATCACAATATAATTTAAATTTATTTAAATTATAAACAAATTTAAATTTTAAGGTTATTAAGAGACTTCTAAATTAAATTTTTTTATTTAATTGAAATCTCTCGAACCCAAAACTAATGAAAAAGAATGTAGAAGGGTTATCCTTTTGATGTGGGATTAGTGTTAGCAAACAAGCTTGTTCGCGAGCCAGCTCATGAGCTTGTTCACAAGCCTATTCATGAGTGAGCTCGCGAGGCTAAACGAGCCGAATACTACTAAGCTCTAACTCGGCTCGTTTATTAAACGAGCCTAAAAAGTGAGCTCGAGCTCGGCTCATTTAGAAAACGAGCCGAGCCCGATCGAGCTTTTATCGAGCCAAGTCTCGAATAGCTCACGAACAGTTTGGTTCGTTTACACCCCTACTTCCAGGACAGTCTAAGTCAGTACAACATGGCTACTTGAATCACTTTGACACTCCTAATTTTCGAAAGAAACTTAATCCCAAGAATCTATTAACGGATCCGCAAAGAATTCCTCTATTCTTCATTGAAACTCATCCATTTGCTACCTCAGCTCGAGATCAACATAGTATCAAGACATGGCCCATTAACCTAGAGCCATTTAGAATCCAACTCATGCCCATTGAAAATCCTCCATCTGCTCCGGATACTTGAGCCAACAGTATCAGGACAAGACCTAAATTTTTTATCCCAAAAGTGTCAATTGTCCCTAGAATATTAGACTTGACATTGCAACAAGGTATAAAAGAGTTCAATGTGAACTTTGAGACTAATTGTTGTGTGGGCTACCGACTGAAAGTATTTCAAAAATAAAAGATGTATATATGGTGGATTACCTTTCTTAGTTCAGCCAGCTTTTCAGTATTTAAAACCCATTCTTCAGATCCAGTCCACTCGGTAATAATTTTACTCAAATCTGGATTGCAGAAACGGATCCATCTTCTTGGAGTAACCCCATTTGTTTTATTTTGAAACTTGTTGGGCCACAACTGCCAGCACGGGAGCATAGGGGTAAGAGATATAAACATTTGCACAATAATTTGGAGAGGGACCTAAACCCCTTAGTTTCAATTAAGTCATTTAGAAAGCATTGTCCTGCAAGCAAATAAATCAAGATTACCTTATAAAATGAATTAAACACTTCATCCTTCACAATTTCACTATGTATCTCAGCAACTCCATTTACTGCATGACCACCTACAACACAGAGGTTAGCCATGCGGACCATCTTTGAAGGTGGTTCTGCCACCACCTCTTCCTTCTTCCGAGCGCCTGTGCTCTTGGGTTCACCTTTGCTTTCTGTTTCATCTCCACTATCAACTTCATCTTTTTCGTTAATCAGCTTGCCTGCCTCACCAGAATTTTCACTGACAGCTGCAGCGGAGCTTTCCTTGGGTTTAGCAATTAAATTGGCAAAGGTGGAAGGCAAATCTACATTTTCTAATATTCTCATCTCCTTCAGTTTTTTCTCCAAAAGGTCTGAATCTTCCCTCCCATACTCAGAAACAATTGTGTTTATCAGCTGCAAAACCGAATAACAGAAACTAGAATTAAGATGAGCATATCACCACATAAATAAGGTTTTGTTTAAAATATCCAGTATTACCTCTTCATCAATCATTTCTATGATCTCTACATGTCGAGGTAACAGTTTCTGCATAAGATCTAAACTCCATTTCTCCAAAGCTTCAGGTAAAACAGTATGGTTTGTGTATGCCGTAGTTCTGGTACATAATCAACAGAAAACGAGGTCATAAATTACAAGTTCTAAAATTTGAGAATTGCAAATAAAAAGGTTAGGAGAGTGAAGACCAACAAAGGCCAATTGCAAACAACGAATGCTAGATAAGGAACTAAGGGTAGATAAATAAATATTCACTTCCTGTTTTTCCCTTTTTTTTCAGATACTATGAAACACCGAAACACGAGCAAACAAAAGCAAAGGAACTGCTGAGATGAGATATTCAGAGGAAATTCACTGGCAAACAACACCAGAAAATTAAAAAGAAGAACAGAAGAAATAAAGAAATCCATAAACAAAATGTGACATGCCATTTGTTTCAAACTCCAAGTGATAGCTAGCTCATTTCGATTTATAGAAAAATACACTGTAATAAATCGAGGACAAGTGTTAAGTGAAGAGTCCATAATTATATTCCACTGACGTGAGAACCTAACAGCAAACTCACATCACAACCATCCAGCTCTTCATTATGTTCAAATTTTCCAAACATAATCATCTTATAGTGCTTAGATTACAAAACAAACAACATAATTATGATTGTTTTATTGATATAGCAAAACAAAACAAAACACATGCAGTTAAAACAAAGGGTACCTTTGAGTAATGTTCCAGGCCTCCTTCCAGCTTAAGCCTTTCAGGTCTATCAAAATCCTCATCAGCTCCGGAATGCAGAGAGTGGGATGAGTGTCATTCATCTGCACTGCAACTTTCTCAGGAAAGTCTTCCCATTTTATGTTTGAGCCAGATCTTCTCTCAAAACGCGCAATAATATCTTGGAGAGAAGCTGAACATAAGGTATATTGTTGTTTCAAACGTAGGGTCTTGCCCTCCAATGAGTTATCCCCAGGATAGAGAATGTAGCAAATCTAATTCAAGGGAAAGCATTGCAATGATTATCCTATAAATTCATATGCTTTTCTCCCAAAAAAGACCAAGCAGATGCAGATAAAAAAGCAGAACAAAAAGGAACATTTGATAAAAGCTACTACCTTGAAGTGCAGCAACATAAGTGTGTAATCAGAAGACATTTATATTCATAAGAAATTCAGACCTTTTCAGCATTTGCTAGGGCCTCATATGCCTTTGTGTGCTCCCCAGCATTGAAAGCAGACAAGTCCAAATCTTCTGCTGGAGCTTTAGTTGACCAAAGTCTCAGGTTAATAGTGCTTTTAGTTTTATAACCTGGTATTGGCAAATCATATGCCACAGCCATTATATCTTCTCCTCCGATCCAGTGTTTTTTTCCATCAGATCCACTAACAACCTTGCCGTAAAATTTTACAGGGTATGAAATGTCATTTCTCACAATTTCCCAGGGATTACCCATCTACAAGGAGAAAACATGATTAACCAGTAGGCATATTTAAAGGAATCATCTGAAGCAAAAGATAATGAGCAGAAAGCAACCTCAAGCCAATCTTCAGCAACCTCCTCTTGACCATCTTTTGTAATTCGCTGTTTAAACAAACCATACTTGTATCTTAATCCATAACCCCATGCAGGGTAATTTAATGTTGCCATGGAGTCCAAAAAGCAGGAGGCAAGTCGCCCAAGACCTCCATTTCCAAGTGCAGCATCCGGCTCCTGTTATCATTTGACCATTGAAATTAGCTAGTAAAAACCCCTGTAGAACCCTATAGGCACACACACACACTCTTTACTTAAAGAGAATCCTTTTTTCCCTGTAACCACTGGTCTATAACATATCAAAGTATGAAGGCTTTAAAGCAGATATTTAGTTATAGCAAGGAAAACTTGCCAAATCAAAATTATTTTGAACTATGAGCCTCAAACTGGAGCTCTATAGGGTTTATTCCATATCCCATCTACCTGCAAATTTCCTCACAGGCCACGAAGCCTACCATTTGAGCATCAACCCTCCTAAGTAATACATGTTATAGTAGCAAATTGTACCAACTTTGCCATGCAAAAGCCAACAACCACCCCCCCTCCCCCGGCCCAAATAGTAATAATCATAAATTACAGCTAATTTATACTGAAGAAAGCTGCTAAAGCAAACTCACATGACGAGCCACACTTTCCAAGTCGTGTCCTAGCTTGGTCAAAGCCTCCGCATATGCACCGGTCAGCTCTAAATTACCAATTGCATTCAAAAGTGCTCTACCCTGCAAGAAAATATCATGATAACTAACATAATCCTTTTCAGACAATGAATTATCAGTTGTTGGAACACAAGCAGAGGTCATGACAGACCTGCAAAAATTCCATTGACAGATAGTACGCTTGCTTCAAATTCAATCTATCATAGCACTCATAAGTCGCATTCCAGTTTATGATGAGAGCATCACGAACACTTTGTGCAGTTGCAACGAATGCCTTTGGAAGCTCAAATTTCTCTGGTGAAAATAATGGTGTGAATTCTGCATGGTATTTGATACTTGAGGCGATAGATGAAGCATCTGTAGACACCAAAATATTCAAGTGAGAATAAAAGATATCTATATTGCAATACTATTAAGGAAGCGTTAAGGAAAACACTTCCATTTTCCTCACTGTTGCATAACTAGGAGTAAGAATTAGATTTTTTTTCCTGTTCCTGAATTAGAGTAAGAAAAGCCCTCCACCTTGCATAAACACAACCCAGAATAGCTTAACTTTTGCGGCGCTACATTTCCAGCAACCAGTCATACATTATCGAGTCAGCATCAATAAAAAGGATGCGGACACAACAACCGTGTATGATTAGTAGCTTAAGATATGAAAAAGCCAGTTAGATCAGCTAGGACCCTCTATTTTCGAAATCAAACTGGAGAGCTCTCGCACCGTACAGCTAGTTTGATTGGAAAGAGATCGCTAGTTAAAGTCGTCAAATAGCATGAATTTTGACAATCTTGCATACTAATCCAACAGATGGTGGGTCCCGATCCTTTTTCAATACTAACAAGATAATTTAAGAGGTGGTCCTATCAACCGCCATTAAGCATCATTTTCGCAACATCTCCTACGCTAGAAGAGAAATGATGGATTCTTAAGTTATTGCTTTAGCATTTAAAACCAAATTTAAAGCACAACGAAAAGACTCGGAAAAACATTTAGACCGGAAGCTCTCGTCCGCACACTTTCATCCACGCGTACACGATCTCAAATCCATCATTAACCTTCCAAGCCACAACACACTAACACAAACAGAATCTAGAGAAGAACATTAAGCAAAACAGCGGATAATATAAACCAAAGAAGACAGCGCACCTTCGCCGGAGATCGGATTTTCGAGTTTCGTCTTCGGCTCGCTAGAAACATTCTTAACGGAAAACGACCTCGCAAGAGGGCGGGACCTCAATGTCCGAATCAATAACAGATTCGATCTCCACTTGCCACTGCTTCTGGAACCGAAATCGACGAATCTCGAAACAGAACTACAATGCGAAGTTGCAGAGAAATGTGAAGTCGTCGCCATTCTCTCTCTTTCTCTTTCTTTTTCAGACTCAGAGTGAGTAGTGAGCGGTGAGTGATGAGTGCGTTCAGAGTATATAAATAGCCAGTGGTGAAAGACGATCGTACAGATTCAAACGTTCAATCATAAAAAAAGGGAAAAAACTCCGTGATAATTTCACGGACTTACTTATTTTTAACTATCCAAAATTGAGGAGGTCCCACGTTGACAGAGTCTGGAATTTGATTATTTTTCGGATCTCACTTTTTGCCATCTCCTTTATCGACACCTCAGTTAGAAAATTGAAACAGTAAAATGACTTGTCATTTTTTAACTGGCTGGAAAAACTCGAATACAGAATGTTTGGGTGATGGTGTTTATATCTAAACATAACCGGTATGATATTTTGCTTCTGATGTGACACTCGAATGTGCATGCTATCGTCCATTTGTAGGAATTTTATTCGCATAAAGTACATGCATATAAAATTATTTGTTTAAATTTATTAAATGTTAGTTATATAGTTTAAATTTGACCGTTAAAATTATTCACTCAATTTTTTACATTAAATTTAATAATAATAATCTTTATATATATATATATATAATTTGAAACTTTGATCACAATTAAATTATGAACTAAACTAATTAATTATAAAAATAAATTTTAATAAGCTCCGATTTTCGAAGTACGAAGTACATAAAAATATTGAAATGTACATTGCACATATAAGAATAGTTATTTCTTTATCTATATACCTAATACTAATAGAATTTAAATATAAAATAAATTTATATACATCTTAAATATTTAAAGTATTACTTAAAAATTTGAAATAAAATCTTACAAAATAAATCTTAGAATTAAAAATATCAAAAGTTGAATTATTCTTTTGTATATATATTCAAAATAACAAATTCAATTGCCACGTGGCTTTTGTTCCCGCCATTTTCTCAATGCAGTTTGGCCAGGAGCGGAGAAAAGGAAACTGGAGGGGCGCTATTTTTAGTTACTTAGTTAGCAAAAGCAAGCGAGAAACACGTTTTTAAAAAATAGGAATTACATCTATGTTTAGTCTAATTTTATTTTAATTTTGTTTGGCTGAAATAATTCAATTAAATTTATAAAAATTGTGAAAGTTATTTTTATTTAATTTATATTTTTTATTTAATTATTAAAAATTTAATTATTTTTCTTCCCTTCACGACGGAAAAGTAAATTATTTATTCAAATTTAGTTAAATTACTTTTTAAAAAATAAATTTTTAAAAAATAATATATTTGAACCAAAGTATTTATTAATTTATTTAAACTTATTTATTCTAAACAACTTGTTAACAAAAAGAAATATTAGAGTTTTACTTGTAGGAAATAATTTATTTTAATTGAAATTTTTAAATAAAATGATTTGGTATATATTAAGTGATTTAAACATTTTTTTTCATTCAAAAATAATAAAGTAAAGGGGCAATTTATGAACATTGATATTAACTGATGGTCGATGGACTATTTTGCATACACTTTTTAGAGAAAAAAAATAAGTGATCACAATGAAAATTAACTTCATATATATTATGAGAGAGATGAAAGAACTAAAGAAACATTAATAAGGAATATTTTGATTTTTAATTTGAAATAAATACGGTAACTTTAGTTACTTTTGTAAAGCAATTATCAATGACTACTCAAAAATCGAAGCTATAAACTTTCAAATAATATGAATGAATAAGAAGTGAGGCTATTTAAGTTTTAAAATGTTTAAATTTAATTTGTTAAAATTTTTTTGAGCTCAAATTAAATTTAAATTTTATTTGTTTTGAATTCAAGCTGGACTTAAATTTTATGTATTTCATATTCAAATCGAGTATTAATAAATTTAAATTTGTCTTATTTTTTTTTTAAATAACAAGAAAATTTCATTAATTCAAAGAGAACAAATAAACAATATGAGGAGGAGGGATATCAATCCAAACTCCTTGACCTGACTCAGAATGAGCCGATATTGCTAGAACATGAGCGACATCATTCGCAGATCTATGAACAAAAACACACTTTGCTTCCTCATAACTAGATAGAAGCAGTTTACAATCTTAAACCAAAAGGCCAAAAGACGATAAATCATCTAACAAAACACAATTAATTGACATCACAAGTACCTGAGCATCCAATTCAAAAAGAACTCGATCTCATCCACACTCTTTAATCCAGCTCAATACTTCCCGAAATGCTATAGTTTCAGCACACTTTGCATCCATCTGTCTTGTTTAGTAAATGAGTTTAAACAAATTAAATTTTTATTCAATTTAGTCTCAAATAATTTAAAAAGTTCAATTTATTTATATATATGATTTTTAGTTTAAAATTAATATTTTTCAAATTAAATAATTTCAGTTAAATAAACATATATATAAATTAGATTATAAAAAAGTAAGATTTTAAATT
The DNA here is from genome assembly GCF_001659605.2 of Manihot esculenta. Taxonomy (NCBI): domain Eukaryota; kingdom Viridiplantae; phylum Streptophyta; class Magnoliopsida; order Malpighiales; family Euphorbiaceae; genus Manihot; species Manihot esculenta. Next base: position 4,176,684 of record NC_035162.2, on the reverse strand, counting down.
TTAACAATTCAAATATTTATAATTTTTAAAAACATAATTAAAATAATTAAAATATGTACAAGTGAACTTTGAAAAAATTAAATTTGAATCATAATAGTATATATAGGATTTGAATTTATTTATTTTATAATATTATTCTCAATCAGTTTAACAAAATTGTTTCCAAATCTAATTATAAATTCAAAAACAAATCATTTAAATGAGCTGTGAACCTTATTTAATAAATAAATTTAAAATTTAAATTTAAATTTGACTTATTTAAAAATTGAATTGAAACTGATCAAACTTTTATCGAGTTGAGTATAATCGAATTCATAAACAGTTTAATTTATTTACATTCCAATAAATTAATTAGGTACTTCATCAAATATTACCCTTAAATTTTTAATTTTTTTCATCAAAAATATTTAATTTTTTTTCTTTTAGTGTTAATATTTTTCATCAAAAATATTACCCTTAAACAAATTAAATTTTTATTCAATTTAGTCTCGAATAGTTTAAAAACAGTTCAATTTATTTATATATATTATTTTTAGTTTAAAACTAATATTTTTCAAATTAAATAATTTCAGTTAAATAAATATATATACAAATTAGATTATAAAAAAGTAAGATCTTAAATCTCAAAGATTCAAATATTTATAATTTTTAAAAACATAATTAAAATATGTACGAGTCAACTTTGAAAAAATTAAATTCGAGTCATAATAGTATATATAGGATTTGAATTTATTTATTTTATGATATTATTCTCAGTCAGTTTAATAAAATTATTTACAAATCTAATTATAAATTTAAAAACAAATCGTTTTAATGAGCAAATACTGTAAAATTAATTTACCTTATTTAATAAATAAATTTAAAATTTAAATTTAAATTTAACTTATTTAAAAATTAAATTGAAACTGATCAAATTTTTATTGAGTTGAGTCTAATCGAATTAATAAACAGTTTAATTTATTTATATTTCAATAAATTAATTAGGTACTTCATCAATATTACCCTTAAATTTTTAATTTTTTTCATCAAAAATATTTATTTTTTTCTTTTAATGTTAATAACTAAATAAATAAAAAGATGAAATTATTTCATGAAATTAAAGTTTAAGATGCTTCAATGAGTTCGAGACAACGTATTAATAATCGCACTACCCAATAACATTTTTATATTTCATTTTTTCTTCAACAATATGAATAAAATTGAAATGGAGATGGAGATTATTAAAATTGCTCGCAAACTAAATTCAAATCAGGATCATCCTAAATTGGGCCAATGAAATCCGGTTCAGGGCCTAGAGGACCTCGGCTGAGAACCACTTGTTCCATGGGCCTAGATGGCATGCAGACCTAAGCACACCGTGTACATAAATGACCAGATGACAAGTCAAGTCATGTCAGCATACGTGGATTAGCAGCAAAACGGCAGGTCGTTCTGATCCTACTCCGGATTTGTGCTGATCCAATCGCATGAAGCCAAAAATTTATTCTGCCACTTTCTTTCTTCCCTCGCAAAACCCTCGGTCACTCTGTTCTCCGCTTCCGCATCCTTCACTAGCAAACAATGGCTTTTCACTGCCAAAATCCTTCCATCACCGCCACTTCAACTTGCTGCTGCAGCTGTCATTACAACCATTGCTTTATCCAATCTCACCGCGCTTCTGCACCACTGCAACAGCAATTATCAGTTGATCCAATTCTCCAAGCTCTTGGACTTCTCCTTCAGCAGCAGCAGCAGCAGCAACCCAAAAATGTAAGTCAAATTATTAAAAAATAAAAAAGATAAATTTGTTTTATTGTTCTGCCCTGGTTGGGCTTTTAATGCAAAGTCTTGAATGATAAAAACAAAAAAACAAAACAAAATTATCCGCGATCTTTTTTTTTTCACATCTAAATTATTTTTATGTAATATTTGCCCATATTCGTTACAGCCCATTGCCAATCCCAAGTGGAAGTAAGTGGATGGAAATTAAGACTCTGTCAAGATCCAAGCATGCCTCTCTCATGCCCACAAGTTCGTAATTGTTTAATTTCTGATATTGCTGTTGAGCTGTTACACAGCAAAGGAATATTTAGAACATTTATTTATAGAAAATTAACTATTTATTATGTCATGATAAAATTCCGTAGTAGTTTTAAAACGTTTTAAAACGTTTTAAAACATTTATTAATTAATTCTTTTATTAATTTTAATCATTAAATTTTTTACTATTTAGAAGTAAGCCATGGAAATGAAGACTCTGTCAAGATCCAAGCACACCTCTCTCATGCATAATGGTTTGTTTCATACAGATTGAGGGAGTTGAGATATATTAAACAAAAAGTAAGAAAATTTGAAACTTTATTTATTATGATTAATTTTTTTTCTTACAAAGTCGAGCTTTACATTCAAAATTATTTAGACCATCGATATTATTAAAGCCACATTTAATTCCGGAAGGCAAATCAACCTGGCTGAATGTGAGCAAATCAATCATGCATGAGCTAGTGGCACCACCAACGCCGCAATTCAAGTGATGGTGACTACGGCAATAAGATAGGTTTAATATTCCAAATATCCTTGGCATATTCATGGATCGTCCTGTCGCTGCTGAACTTGTACGAACCTGCTGTATTCATAATTGACATATTGGTCCATCTCTGCCACCAGTTACAGATGTTACTCAATATGACATAGATTTTTTATCCAATTATTTAAATAAAAATAAAAACTGAGATGAACAAGTAAGCCACGTCAAATTAATATAACTCACCCTTTGGTCTTGATATGCCTCGTCAACTTTCTCTTGGCATTCTACATAGCTGGGGAAATCCTTGCCAACGAGGAAATAATCAGCACGTCCAAATCCTTCATTTCCTTCTAATGATCCCAATAGTTCATCGTAGTTGCATGAGCCAAAAACACCAGTTCTAATAAAATCTTTTACTTCTTCGAATCGTGGGTCCGGAACAAACTGTATAAGAGATTAGCATGATTGAAATGATAAGCATTTTGTCATCTATTTTAGCATTCACTTTGTACATCGAAAACTCTTGAATAAGATCATTATGATAGTGTTTTTTTTGTTAATGACAGAAATTTAGTCAAGAATAATTTCAAGCCAAAAATTAACTGGTTCATTCAGCATACCTTCCCCATAGCTCTTTCTTTCCTCAGCCCAGCGATTTCATGAGCTTTAGCACCAAAGAGGAAAAAATTGTCTTCTCCAACCTCCTGTCTTATTTCAACATTGGCCCCATCTAAGGTCCCAATCAGGATGCAACCATTCATAGCAAACTTCATGTTGCTCGTTCCACTGGCTTCCATCCCAGCAGTACTACAAGAAAAGGAAAAATAGTGCTCATTATCACAAAGCTATTTTCAGGCATAGTTCTAAATATAAGTCGGCAGGAAACCATGTGGAATAAAATTGAATTACCTGATATGCTGTGAAAGCTCGCTTGCAGGAATAAGCAATTCAGCAACACTGACATTGTAATCCGGGACAAACACAACCTAAATTTTAATAAGGAAAAGCAAATATAGCATACTCCTCTTTAGTGATAGAATGAAACTTATTGCAAGCGATTGATTCGATGTACATCTAAAATTAAAGAAAACAAACATCGAATACCAAGATTAACTCAGATGAAATAATAACAGAAAAATCCATATATAATGAGTACAAACATTCATAATTAGCTATCAATATTAAGTGTTAAAGCTATACCTTGAGTAAATCACCTATTTCAGGGTCATGATTAACTGTAGCCCCGACATCCGTGATAAATTTCACAATCCTTTTGGCTTGCGCATAAGGAGCAAAGGCTTTTCCACCAAATATACAAACTCTAGGAACATACTTTGCTTTCCTTTCTACGGCACTCATTTCTTTCATCTTCTTGTAGCGATAAACAATTCCAAGAATATTCAGCAGTTGTCGCTTATATTCATGAATACGCTTCACCTGTACACAATAACTTCATCAACTGCTAAGGGAATGCCAATTCAAATGAAGAACAAGCAATCAAAGAAACAAAACACTCACCCCCACCCCCACCCCCACCCCCCCACCCCCAAATAATTTTGCTTCTCATCTGAAGTTTCTATGTATTTTCATCTGTTTGCTAAAGCATATGATACTTACAAACTTACATTCATAGGAGTATGAAGACTTCAATAAAATTACCTGGATATCAAACATTGCGTCAGGGCTGACTGAATAGCCTGTTTTTTCTTTGAGTAACGAAGCAACCTTCATCTTATTGCTTTTCTTAGCTGCCCTCCACTGGGTTTGGAAATCCTCATTATCTGCAAACTGTATGCACAGATTGCATAACTTTGATTATGACATGCAGTGACATTGTAATCAAGTCAATCTGGTAAATATTTAGATTAATTATCAAACAAAGTGACCTGCTAGTTTAAGAACCAGAATATTTTCCAGAACCCACACAAACAAATATATCACATTTTACTTTGAAAACGATACCTAGCCACTGAAAAGATGGAATTATTTGTGAGCTTATACTTCAAATCAGAACTTCAAATCCAGAATAGTCTATGTCAGTACAACATTTATAGTTAAATCATTTTGACGCTCCTAATTTTCTAAAGAAACTTAATCCTAAGAATCTATTAATGGATCAGCAAAGGTTCCGTTATTCTTCACTGAAACTCATCCATTTGCTACTTATGCTCAAGACCAACATATTATCAAGACATGGGCGATTAACCCATAGCCATTTAGAATCCAACCCACGCCCATTGAGACTCATCCATTTGCTACCTCTGTTCGAGACCAACACAGTATCAAGACATGACCTACATTTTTTATCCCAAAAGTGTCAATTGTCCCTAGAAGACTAGACTTGATATTGCAACAAGGTATAAAATGATGTCCCGTCTGAAAAACTTCAAAACTAGTCATAGAGTAGTCTACCTATTGAAAGAATTTCAAAAATAAAAGATGTATATATGGTGGATTACCTTTCTTAGTTCAGCCAGCTTTTCAGTATTTAGAACCCATTCTTCAGATCCGGTCCACTCAGTAATAATTTTACTCAAATCTTGATTGCAGAAACGGATCCATCTTCTTGGAGTAACCCCATTTGTTTTATTTTGAAACTTATTGGGCCACACCTGCTAGGACGGGAGCATAGGGATCAGACATATAAACATTTCCACTATTTTCACTTAGTCATTTAGAAAGCATTGTCCTGCAAGAAAATAAAGCAAGATTACCTCATAAAATGCATTAAACACTTCATCCTTCACTATTTCACTATGTATCTCAGCAACTCCATTTACTGCATGACCGCCTACAACACAGAGATTAGCCATGCGGACCAGCTTTGGTGGTGGTTCAGCCATCACCTCTTCCTTCTTCTGAGTGCCTTTGCTCTTGGGTTCACCTTTGCTTTGTGGTTCATCTCCACTATCCACTTCATCTTTTACGTTCAGCTTGCTTGCTTCACTGATAGCTGCAGCAGAGCTTTCCTTGGGTTTAAGGGTTAAACCGGCAAAGGATGAAGGCAAATCTACGTTTTCTAATATTCTCATCTCCTTCAGTTTTTTCTCTAAAATGTTGGGATCTGCCTTTCCATACTTACAAACAATGAACTTTACCAGCTGCAAAATCGAATGACGGAAACTAGAATTAAGATGAGCATATCGCCACAGAAACAGGGTTTTGTTTAGAATATCCAGTATTACCTCTTCATCAATCATTTCTATGATCTCTACATGCCGCGGTAACAGTTTCTGCATAAGATCTAAACTCCATTTCTCCAATGCTTCAGGAAGAACAGTATGGTTCGTGTATGCCGTAGTTCTGGTACATAATCAACAGCAAATGAGGTCATAACTTACAAGATACAAAATTTAAGATTTGCAAATAAAAAAGTTAGGAGAGTGAAGATCAACAAAGACCAAGTGCAAACAACCAATGCTAGACAAGGAACTAACGGTAGATAAATAAATATTCACTTCCTGTTTTTCCCTTTTGTTTTTCAGATACTATAAAACCCAAAAACACAAGCAAACAAAGCCAAAAGGAACAGCTGAGATTAGACATTCTGGGAAATTCACTGGCAAACAACACCAGAAAATTAAAAAGAACAGAAGAATTAAATAAATCCATAAACAAAAAGGTAACATGTCAGTTATTTCAAACTGCACGTATTAACTAGTTCATTCCGATTTATAGACAAGTAATTAAGTGAAAAGTCCACAATTATCATTCCACTGAAGTTGAGAACCTAACAGCACACGCACATCACAACAATCCGGCTCTTCATGTTCAAATTTTCCAAAGATAATCACCCTCGATCTTCAAGAGGTAAGTGTAGATCTTTGCTTTCCTAGTGTCTTTTGAAGTTTTTAGGCATCAAAACAATTGTCAATTGCATTAAGAAATAGAGAGATCCAATCCTAGCTACCCAAACGTATGGAGATAACGCTAGATCATACAATTTTCTTGGATTTTATCCCAAGTGTTCTCATGTAAGAATAACCCAAGTAATTACGGACTTAAATTATTCAAACTAACAAATAATTATTTTGCAATAAAAAATCAACGTAGATCTCAGTAGAATGGTTGTTTTATTGATATAGCAAAACGAATGCAGTAAAACAAAGGATACCTTTGAGTAATGTTCCAGGCCTCGTTCCAGCTTAAGCCTTTCACGTCTATCAAAATTCTCATCAGCTCTGGAATGCAGAGAGTGGGATGAGTGTCGTTCATCTGCACTGCAACTTTATCAGGAAATTCTTGCCATCTTATTTTTGATCCAGATCTTCTCTCAAAACGTGCAATGATATCTTGGAGAGAAGCTGAACATAGGGTATACTGTTGCTTCAAACGTAGGATCTTGCCCTCCAATGAGTCATCCCCAGGATAGAGAATATAGCAAATCTAATTTAAGGAAAGCATTGGAATGATTATTCTATAAATTGACATACTTTTTTACCCGCAAAGGCCAGGTAGATGCAGAAGCAGAACAAAAAGGAACGTTTGATAAAAGCTACTACGATGAAGTGCAGCAACATAAATGCGTAAAAAGAAGAAACACACAATTACAAGGTATTAAATTTCTGAAAAGTGGAAGCCATAAACTTAAAAGATTAACATGAATAGGAGAATGAAATATCTCCAGCAAGTAAGAACTGGACAATTAGAAAAAATGTGCACATATCAATTGATTTCTTTATGAGGGCATTAATATTAATAAGAAATTCAGACCTTTTCAGCGTTTGCTAGGGCCTCATATGCCTTAGTGTGCTCCCCAGCATTGAAAGCATACAAGTCCAAATCTTCTGCTGGAGCTTTAGTCGACCAAAGTCGCAGGTTAATAGTGCTTTTAGTTTTATAACCCGGTATTGGCAAATCATATGCCACAGCGATTATATCTTCTCCTCCGATCCAGTGTTTTTTTCCATCAGATCCACTAACAACATTGCCGTAAAATTTTACAGGGTATGAAATGTCATTTCTCACAATTTCCCAGGGATTACCCATCTACAAGGAGAAAACATGATTAACCAGGAGGCATATTTAAAGGAATCATCTGAAGCAAAAGATAATGAGCAGAAAGGAACCTCAAGCCAATCTTCAGCAACCTCCTCTTGACCATCTTTTGTAATTCGCTGTTTAAACAAGCCATACTTGTATCTTAATCCATATCCCCATGCAGGGTAATTTAATGTTGCCATGGAGTCCAAAAAGCAGGAGGCAAGTCGCCCAAGACCTCCATTTCCAAGTGCAGCATCAGGCTCCTGTTATCATTTGACGAATGAAATTAGCCAGTAAAAACACCTGTAGAGCCTTAAAGAGAATCCTTTTCTTTCCTGTAACCACTGGCCTATACCAGATCAAATTATGAGGGCTTTTAAAGCAGATATTAGTTATAGCAAGGAAAACTTGCCAAATCAAAATTAATTTAGAACTATGAGCCCCAAACTAGGTCTGGAGCTCTATAGGGTTTATTCTATATCCCATCTACCTGCAACTTTTAAAGCAGATATTTAGTTATAGCAAGGAAAACTTGCCAAATCAAAATTAATTTATAACTATGAGCCACAAACTGGAGCTCTATAGGGTTTATTCTATATCCCATCTACCTGCAACTTTCCTCACATGCTACGAAGCCTACCATTTGAGCATCAACCCTCCAATGTCAATACGAGATATATTGACAAATTGTTCCAATTTTCAAACTTTGCCATTCAAAAGCAAACATCACCCCCCGCCCCCCCCAAAAAAATAATGATAATAATAATAATAAATTACAACTAATTTATACTGAAGAAAGCTGCTAGAAAACTTACACGACGAGCCACACTTTCCAAGTCTTGTCCTAGCTTGGTCAAAGCCTCCGCATATGCACCAGTCAGCTCTAAATTACCAATTGCATTCAAAAGTGCTCTACCCTGCAAGAAAATATCATGATGACTAACATAATCCTTTTCAGACTAGGAATCATCAGTTGCTGGAACACAAGCAGGAAGTCATGATAAACCTGCAAAAATTCCATTGACAGATAGTATGCCTGCTTCACATTCAATCTATCATAGCACTCATATGTCGCATTCCAATTTATGATGAGAGCATCACGAACACTTTGTGCAGTTGCAACGAATGCCTTTGGAACCTCAAATTTCTCAGGGGAAAATAATGGGGTGAATTCTGCATGGTTTTTGATACTTGAGGCGATTGATGAAGCATCTGTAGAGGATACGCCAAAATATTCAAGTGAAAACGAAAGATATCTATATTGCAATACTATTAAAAAAACGTTAAGTAAAATACTTCCAATCTTTCGTGTGTCCTCACTATTGCAAAATTAGGAGTAAGAGTTATACTTTTTTCCTGTTCCTTAATTAGAAATTTCGAACTACTTGTGTTATTAATTTAGAAGAAGAAAAGCCCTCTACCCTGCATAAACACAACCCAAATAGCTTAATTTTTGCTGTGCTACATTTCCAGCAACCGCTCATACATTATGGAGTCAGCATCAATAAAAGGATCCGGACACAACACCCGTGCATGATTTAGTAGCTTAACATATGAAGAAGCCAGTTTGATCAGTTAGCATTGTCTATTTACTAAATCAAGTTTGATTGGAAAGATGTGGCTAGTTAAAATCGTCAAATAGCATGAATTTGACAATCTTGCATACTAAATCCAACAGATGGTGGGTCCCAATCCTTTTTCAACACTAACAAGATAATGTAAGAGGTGGTCCTATCAACAACGCCAGTAAGCGTCATTTTCTCAACATCTCCGACGCTGGAAGAGAAATGATGGATGCTTAAGTTATTGCTTTCGCATGTAAACACCAAAATTTCAAGCACAAAGAAAAGGCTCAAAAAGACATTCAGACCGGAAGCTCTCATCCGCTCACTTTCATCCACACGTATACACCATCTCAAACTCATCACTAACGTTCAAACCCACAACACACTAACACAAACAGAATATAGAGAATAACATTAGGCAAAACAGCAGATAATATAAACCAAAGAAGACACCAAACCTCCGTCGGAGATCGGATTTTTGGGTTTCGTCTTCTGCTCGCCAGAAGCATTCTTAACCGAAAACGACCTCGTATGAGGCCGGGACCTCAAGGTCCGAATTAATAACAGATTCGGTCTCCACTTGCCACCACTTCTGGAACCGAAATCGACCAACTTCGAAACAGAATTACAATGCGAAGTCGCAGAGAAATGTGAAGTCGTTGTCGCCATTCTCTCTCTCTCAGAGTGAGTGATGAGTGATGAGTGATGAGTGATGAGTGATGAGTGATGAGTGATGAGTGATGAGTGATGAGTGATCAGAGTATATATATAGCGTGTGGGGAAAGACGGTTGCTCAGATTCAACGTTCAATCGTAAAAAAAGGAGCAAAAAATTTCGTAATCTCTCATGGACTTAGTTTTTACATATCCGAAATGGAGGAAGTCCCACGTTGACGGATTCTGCAATTTGAATATTATGCGGATGATCACTTCTTGTCATCTCTATTGTTAGCTAAACAATAGCAGGGAGTTGGGGGTAAATTTCACGGTAATTACTAAAAATGTATTTTTTTTTAATTTTATCACTTAATTTTAATTTCTACCTTACAATTTCTCAAACTTTAAATTAGATTTATTAAACTTACTCTTACTGTAATTGCAAGTTTCTAAATTAACATAATTAAAAAGAAATCTCTCCCTCCTCTTGTTTTTCTTCCATTTTTTTCTTTATCATTTTCTCTCTCTAAGTATCTCTCTTTCTATTCTCTTGTTACTTGTGGACAATTTCATTTCATAATAGGTAAGAAAACTGAAAATAAATAAATTATAATTACATAAAATTATTACAATTACTCATAAAAAAATAATAAAATCAAAGATAATTAGAATAATTTTTTTATTCTTAACTAATATTTTTTATGCATTAATTAAAAAAAAGTTAAAAGGAATGTCTATTTTTCAATAATTCATCACTTATTATATTATTTTTAATAAAATTAAAAGAATATATATATATATCATGTTCCTCCACTAGCCTAAAATTATTAATTAATTTAAATTAATTATTTTAAATCAAATACAAAATGAGTTGAAAATAATTTTGGACCAATTTGCATCACACCGTTATAATATATTTATTAAAATTATATAAATTAGTATCTAAAACTTATTTATTAATCTTTAAAATAAAAAAAATAATTAAAAATAATTTTATTACTGATAAAATTTTATATCATTTTTTTTGAACTGGAAAATTTTATATCATTATTTTAAATATAAAAGTATTATATTATATTATACTTAAAATAAATTAATAAATAAAATGCACGATGGGGCAAATAACTTCTTTTTAATTTGTAATTTAACATTCAAAAATATTTTTAAATTTTAAATACTAAAATTTTATATTATATAAAATATAGTAATAGTTATCTAAAAATTTTTTTTAATGTATACAATTATATAAAATACTATCTAAAATTATTTATTAATATTTGAAATAAAATTATAACTAATTAATACTTTTATTATTTGTAAACAATTTTTAATATAGATTTAAAATAAAATATAAACATATTAAATTAAATTATCAAAATAAAATAATCAATAATCAATAAAATTATATAGTAAATAAAAAAATAAATAAAAGAGAGAATAAAATTAGAAAATGGATGGTAAAAAAATAAATATTTATTGTTAACCTATAAATTTATTACAACGGTAAAAGGAAATTTAATGAAAATTAAATTTATAAAACGAAGTTATGATTAAACTGAAAAAATATATATATACATAAATTTAAATGATTTTGGATAGGGGTGAAAATCAACCGAGTGGATCCGAATTTTGAAAAATTCAAATTTGATTTGTTACAATTTTTTTGAACTCGAACTGAATTTGAGTTTTACTCATTTCGAACTCGAACCGAGTATTAAAAAATTTAAAATTTATTCGTTTAGCAAATGAGTTTAGACAAGTCGAGATTTTATCGAGTTGAGTTTAGTTTCGAATAATTCAACGAGTAGTTCAATTTATTTATATATATAATAAATTTTAGTTTAAAATTAATAAGTTTAAAACTAAAATAATTTTAATTAAATAAGTATATTTATAAACTAGCTCATAAACTTATAAAAATCAACTTTTAAATTTTAATGATCCAAATATATGTAAATTTAAGAGTGTAACTAAACTATATAGAACTGAATTTTAAAAAATTTAGATTTGACTCATAAAAGTATATGAAGGATTTGAATTTATTTTTTTTATAATAATAATTTCAGTTTTCTTAACGAGATTGTTTACGAGACTGTTCACGAGTCTATTCGCAAGTCTGCTCATGAACTAAAAAATGAGACGAACTCACGAGTCTTAACGAACTGAATACTATAGAGTTCAAGTTTAACTCGTTTATCAAACGATTCTAAAAATTAAGTTCGAGATTGACTCGTTTAGAAATCGAATCAAGTTCAGTCGAGTTTTTATCAAATCGAATCTCGAATAACTTATGAACGTTTTAATTTATTTATACCCGTAAAAATTACTTTGGAATATTGAGATTTCTGAAAATAAACTTCCTCGCCCTATTTGGGTAGAAAAAACCTCCACTTATTTCCCTATTCGAAAAATGAGTTGACTTTTCTATCTCTAAATACATTAAACTGAACGGAATAAATTAAAAATTAAAAATTGAAGTGAGTTGACTTTTCTATTTCTGAACACATTGAATTGAACGGAATAAATCAAAAATTAAGATTCAAGTATTTTATTGAAAATCAAATCAAAAATTAAAATTCAAGTATTTTATTGAAAATCAAATTGAATTAGAAAGAGAAATTAATATAAATCAAATTAATTTGATTCAATTCGATTTCAAATTCATTTGATCTTGTTAACTTAGATTTTTTATTTTTTCTATTTTATTTTTAATATTTTCAAATTGAATTAAAATATTTTAAAATTGGTTAGTATTTGGTTTCACTATAATATTATTAATTAATTAATTAAATTTTTTATTTTATTAAATTTCTGCTGATTAAATTCGAATTGAATTAAAATAATTTTTTTAAATTAAAATTAAATTAAACTGAGATGAATATAAAGTTGAATTAAAATTTTGAATTAATTCAAATCGATTATTTTAATTTGAACAGAATATTATTCAATTTTAAGTGATGCAATATTTTTTTATTTTTCTCTATCATCTTTAATTTTGATGAAAAATCTAAAATTACTAATCTATGATTACTGTTGAGAGAATATTTGATATGTGTTTTCTTTTTATTTAGTTTTTTAATATTTTTGTTATTTTTCCTTGCATATAGACAGTAGCTTCATGGATATATGCTTCCCTTTGTCCTAAGCCATCAACAGTTTGTGATAGTGGCTCGTGAAAGTTTTATTTCAGAGGAGCGTTAGATCACCAAAGCGCACATCTCCCTAGTTTAGACAATGATTGTAGTGGTTGAAATTACCTTTTGCCCGCTCAGCTTAGCTGGTAGTTTAATACAGTCTATAGGTGATTGATCGTTGTAGCCAGCTATAACATGAGGATTTGGTTTACCTCTTTTTCTTTTGGTTGTCTCCCTTTTAGACTTTAATGGATTGTCCATGGCATTCCAAGGTTATTATAACTGCAGATACAAGTTCTTATACATGGTTTCTGTATATTCTAGTAATCGGTGATTGCAGACGATGTGCGATGGCCTTCATCCAAATACTTCATTGCCTTTGAGTCACATTTTAAGTCAAGTTCTGAATTTTTAGGATTGAGCTCAACTTTATCATGTATTTTTTTTGTTTGACTCCTTTATTTTACTTATATATATTATACGGATTTAAGGCCTTTTCTCTTTTTGAAAAAAATATACAATGAAATCAACTTTTGAAAAAAAAATAATTAAAAATGTAACAGATAAATGATGTATAATATTTTAATCGATCGAAAAGTTTAGGTGAAATTATTTATATCTTAGGCTAAGCGATATGATATTTTATTTTTATAAAAAACACTCAACTGTATATATCATTTGTCGTATTAAGTAAATATATATAAAATTATTTATTTAAATTTATTAAATATTAATTATATAATTTAATGTAACTGTTAACTTATAAATTGTATTTAAGACTCCGACATCATAAAATTTATTTCTTTAATTATTTCTTTCATCATAAAATTTAATTTTTTTATATAAAATATATCAAGTATTATTTAATTGATATTTCTCAATAAATTAAGATGAGTATTTCAATTGAATTAATTAATCTTTATTATGGTTTACACCATAAATATTATTATCTTGTGAATCAATTGTACATTCTTTTATGCGGCGGTGTTTTCACAATGTGAAAGTTGAGTTGATTATAAATAAGTTATTATGTATTGTAAGATAAACACATTATTCTCCTTCGACTTGACTTGAATTGCTGCTTCATAACTTAATGAATAATTGTAGTTCAAATCCATAATAACAACTAAATTTATACGAGTGCATAGGACTTAGAAGGATCCTTTACATTAAAATTATGATACATCATCTAGGTCAGAACGTATTAATAGCTTCCATTATCTATGAATAGCATGAATATATTGTTATCTTATCACATCAAAGCAGAATAGTAGTAAAAATTGAATGGTTGAGAAAATATTTTTCATATTTTTTATTATTTGTGAAATTTAAAAAAATTATTTAATGAAAATATTTTTATTAAAGAAAATATTAAATCAATTTAAATAATTTTTTTTATCTATTTCCTTTAGTGTTAATAGCTAATAAATAAAAGGGTGAAACTATTTCACGAAATTAAAGTTTAAGATGCTTTAATGAGTTAGAGACAACGCATTAATCATGGCACCACCCAATAACATTTTTGTATTTTCATTTCTTTTCTTACCAACAATATGAATAAAATTGAAATGTAGATGGAGATTATTAAAATTGCTCGAAAACTAAATTCAAATCAGGATCATCCTAAATTGGGCCAATGAAATCCGGTTCTGGGCGTCGGTCGAGAACCACTCGTCCACTTGTTCCATGGGCCTAGACGACATGCAAAGTTGCAAACTTCAGCGCAACGTGTACATAAATGATCAGAGACAAGTCAATTGAGTCAAGTCAGCGCACATGGATTATTAGCAAAACGGCAGGTCGTTCTGGTCCTACTCCGGATTTGTGCTGATCCAATCGCATAAAGCTATCGTTAAAAATTAAAATCGCATGAAGCAAAATCTAATTCTCACTTCACTACTTCCCTCGCAAAAGCCAAAATCCTCGGTCACTCTGTTCCCCGCTTCCTCATCCTTCACTAGCAAACTATGGCTTTTCATCGACATCACTCCCAAAATCCTTCCATCACCGCCGCTTCAACTTGCTGCTGCAGCTGCCATTACCACCATTGTTGTATCCAATCTCACCACCCTTCTGCACCAACGCAACGGCAATTATCTGTTGACCCACTTCTCCAAGCCCTTGGATCCCTCCTTCAGCAGCAGCAACCCAAAATGCAAGTCTAAAATTATTAAAAAATAAATAAGATAAAAATCTTTTATTTTTCTGCCCTGTTTGGGCTTTCAATGCAACGTCTTGCATGATAAAAAATATATATATATATCCACAAAATATTTTTCACATCTAAATTAAATTATTTTTATGTAATATTTGCCCAATTCGTTACAGCCCATTGCCAATTCCAAGTGGAAGCGACTGGATGGAAATGAAGAGTGTCAAGCTCCAAGCATAACAAGTGCATAATGGCTAGTTTCTTATAGATCGAGGGGGTTGAGATACGACACAGCAAGTAGGAAAATTTGGAACTTTATTTATTATTATTAATTTTTTTCTTACAAAGTCGAACTTCACATACAAAATTATTTAGACCATCGATATTATTGAAGTCACATTTAATTCCGGAAGGCAAATCAACCTTGCTGAGTGTGAGCAAATCAACCTTGCATGAGCTAGTGGCACCACCAACGCTGCAAATCAAGTAATGGTGACTACGGCAATATGGTAGGTCTAATATTCCAAATATCCTTGGCATATTCATGGATCGTCCTGTCGCTGCTGAACTTGTACGAACCTGCTGTATTCATGATTGACATATTGGTCCATCTCTGCCACCAGTTACAGATGTTACCCAATATGACATTGATTTTTTATCCAATTATTTAAATAAAAGTGAAAATTGAGATGAACAAATATGCCACATCAAATAAATGTAACTCACCCTTTGGTCTTGATATGCCTCGTCAACTTTCTCTTGGCATTCTATATAGCTGGGGAAGTCCTTGCCAACGAGGAAATAATCACCACATCCAAATCCTTCATTTCCTTCTAATGATCCCAACATTTCATCATACTTGCAGCCAAAAACACCAGTTCTAACAAAATCTTTCACTTCTTCGAATCGTGGGTCCGGAACAAACTGTATTAGAGGTTAGCACGGTTGAAATGTTAAGAATCTTGCTACCTATTTTATTATCACTTTATACATTGAGGACTGTTAAATGAGATCATTGCGATAGCATTTTGCTGTAAGATTAATGCCAGAAATTTACTCAAGAAATCATTACAAAGCTGAAAAATAATTGGTTCATTCAGCATACCTTCCCCATAACTCTTTCTTTCCTCAGACCAGCAATTTCATGAGCTTTTGCACCAAAGAGGAAAAAATTGTCTTCTCCAACCTCCTGTCGTATTTCGACATTAGCACCATCTAAGGTTCCAATCAGGATGCAACCATTCATAGCAAACTTCATGTTGCTCGTTCCACTGGCTTCCATCCCAGCAGTACTACAAGAAAAGGAAAAATAGTGCTCATTATCACAAAGCTATTTTCAGGCATAGTTCCAAATATAAGTCGGCAGGAAACCATGTGGAATAAAATTGAATTACCTGATATGCTGTGAAAGCTCGCTTGCAGGAATAAGCAATTCAGCAACACTGACATTGTAATCCGGGACAAACACAACCTAAATTTTAATAAGGAAAAACAAATATAGCATACTCCTGTTAGTGATAGAATGAAACTTATTGCAAGCGATGGATTCGAAGTACATCTAAAATTAAAGAGCACAAACATCGAATACCAAGATTAACTCAGATGAAATAATAACAGAAAAATCCATATATAATGAGTACAAACATTCATAATTAGCAATCAATATTAAGTGTTAGAGCTATACCTTAAGTAAATCACCTATTTCAGGGTCATGATTAACTGTAGCCCCCACATCCGTGATAAATTTCACAATCCTTTTGGCTTGCGCATAAGTAGCAAAGGCTTTTCCACCAAATATACAAACTCTAGGAACATACTTTGCTTTCCTTTCTACGGCACTCATTTCTTTCATCTTCTTGTAGCGATACACAATTCCAAGAATATTCAGCAGTTGTCGCTTATATTCATGAATACGCTTCACCTGTACACAATAACTTCATCAACTGTTAATGCCAATTCGAACGAAGAACAAGCAATCAAAGAAACTAAACACTCACCCCCCCCCCCCCCCAAATAATTGTCTAATCCTTCCGTAGATTCTCATAACGTTACCACTTTCTGAAGTGGGTAAAGAACTCAACATAATTAATTTTGCTTCTCATCAGAAGTTTCTATGTATTTTCATCTGTTTGCTAAAAAATATGATACTTACAAACTTACATTCATAGGAGTATGAAGACTTCAAAATCAATAAAATTACCTGGATATCGAACATTGCGTCCGCGCTGACAGAATAGCCTGTTTTTTCTTTGAGTAATGACGCAACCTTCATCTTATTGCTTTTCTTTGCTGCCCTCCATTGGGTTTGGAAATCCTCATTATCTGCAAACTGTTTCCACAGATTGCATAACTTTGATTATGACATGCAGTGACATTGTAAACAAGCCAATCTATTAAATATTTACAGTAATTATCAAACAAAGTGGCCTGCTAGTTTAGGAACCAGACTACTTTCCAGAACCCACACAAACAAATATATCACATTTTACTTTGAAAACGATACCGAGCCACTGAAAAGATGGAATTATTTGTGAGCTTATGCTTCTAATCAGAACTTCAAATCCAGAATAGTCTAAGTCAGTACAACATTTACAGTTAAATCATTTTGACGCTCCTAATTTTCTAAAGAAACTTAATCCTAGGAATCTATTAATGGATCCGCAAAAGGTTCCGTTGTTCTTCACTGAAACTCATCCATTTGCTACTTATGCTCGAGACCAACATATTATCAAGACATGGACATGGGCGATTAACCCATAGCCATTTAGAATACAACCCACACCCATTGAAACTCATCCATTTGCTACCTCTGTTCGAGACCAATACAGTATCAAGACATGACCTACATGTTTTATCCCAAAAGTGTCAATTGTCCCTAGAAGACTAGACTTGAGATTGATACAAGGTATAAAAAGATGTTCCGTGTGAACAACTTCGAAACTAGTCATAGAGTGTTCTACCTATTGAAAAAATTTCAAAAATAAAAGATGTATATATGGTGGATTACCTTTCTTAGTTCGGCCAGCTTTTCAGTATTTAGAACCCATTCTTCAGATCCGGTCCACTCAGTAATAATTTTACTCAAGTCTGGATTGCAGAAACGGATCCATCTTCTTGGAGTAACCCCATTTGTTTTATTTTGAAACTTATTGGGCCACAACTGCCAGGACGGGAGCATAGGGATCAGACATATAAACATTTCCACTATTTCACTCAAGTCATTTAGAAAGCATTGTCCTGCAAGAAAATAAAGCAAGAATACCTCATAAAATGCATTAAACACTTCATCCTTCACTATTTCACTATGTATCTCAGCAACTCCATTTACTGCATGACCACCTACAACACAGAGATTAGCCATGCGGACCAGCTTTGGTGGTGGTTCAGCCATCACCTCTTCCTTCTTCTGAGTGCCTTTGCTCTTGGGTTCACCTTTGCTTTGTGGTTCATCTCCACTATCCACTTCATCTTTTACGTTCAGCTTGCTTGCTTCACTGATAGCTGCAGCAGAGCTTTCCTTGGGTTTAAGGGTTAAACCGGCAAAGGTTGAAGGCAAATCTACGTTTTCTAATATTCTCATCTCCTTCAGTTTTTTCTCAAAAATGTTGGGATCTGCCTTTCCATACTTACAAACAATGAAGTTTACCAGCTGCAAAATTGAGTGACGGAAACTAGAATTAAGATGAGCATATCGCCACAGAAACAGGGTTTTGTTTAAAATATCCAGTATTACCTCTTCATCAATCATCTCTATGATCTCTACATGCCGCGGTAACAGTTTCTGCATAAGATCTAAACTCCATTTCTCCAATGCTTCAGGAAGAACAGTATGGTTCGTGTATGCCGTAGTTCTGGTACATAATCAACAGCAAATGAGGTCATAACTTACACGATACAAAATTTAAGATTTGCAAATAAAAAAGTTAGGATAGTGAAGACCAACAAAGGCCAAGTGCAAACAACCAATGCTAGACAAGGAACTAACGGTAGATAAATAAATATTCACTTCCTGTTTTTCCCATTGTTTTTCAGATACTATGAAACCCAAAAACACAAGCAAACAAAGCCAAAAGGAACAGCTGAGATTAGACATTCTGGGAAATTCACTGGCAAACAACACCAGAAAATTAAAAAGAAGAACAGAAGAATTAAATAAATCCATAAACAAAAAAGTAACTTGTCAGTTATTTCAAACTGCACGTATTAACTAGTTCATTCCGATTTATAGACAAGCAATTAAGTGAAAAGTCCATAATTATCATTCCACTGAAGTTGAGAACCTAACAGCACACGCACATCACAACAATCCGGCTCTTCATTATGTTCAAATTTTCCAAAGATAATCATCTTATACTGCTTAGATTCAAAAACAAACAACATAGTAGAATGGTTGTTTTATTGATATAGCAAAACGAATGCAGTAAAACAAAGGATACCTTTGAGTAATGTTCCAGGCCTCGTTCCAGCTTAAGCCTTTCAGGTCCATCAAAATTCTCATCAGCTCTGGAATGCAGAGAGTGGGATGAGTGTCGTTCATCTGCACTGCAACTTTATCAGGAAATTCTTGCCACCTTATTTTTGATCCAGATCTTCTCTCAAAACGCGCAATAATATCTTGGAGAGAAGCTGAACATAGGGTATACTGTTGCTTCAAACGTAGGATCTTGCCCTCCAATGAGTCATCCCCAGGATAGAGAATATAGCAAATCTAATTTAAGGGAAAGCATTGCAATGATTATCCTATAAATTGATATACTTTTTTCCCGGCAAAGGCCAGGCAGATGCAGAAGCAGAACAAAAAAGAACATTTGATGAAAGCTACTACGTTGAAGTGCAGCAACACAAATGCGTAAAAAGAAGAAAAACACAATTACAAGGTATTAAATTTCTGAAAAGTGGAAGCCATAAACTTAAAAGATTAACATGAATAAGAGAATGACATATCCCCAGCAAGGAAGAACTGGACAATTAGAAAAAATGTGCACATATTAATCGATTTCTTTATGAGGGCATTAATATTAATAAGAAATTCAGACCTTTTCAGCGTTTGCTAGGGCCTCATATGCCTTAGTGTGCTTCCCAGCATTGAAAGCATACAAGTCCAAATCTTCTGCTGGAGCTTTAGTCGACCAAAGTCGCAGGTTAATCGTGCTTTTAGTTTTATAACCCGGTATTGGCAAATCATATGCCACAGCGATTATATCTTCTCCTCCGATCCAGTGTTTTTTTCCGTCAGATCCACTAACAACCTTGCCGTAAAATTTTACAGGGTATGATATGTCATTTCTCACAATTTCCCAGGGATTACCCATCTACAAGGAGAAAACATGATTAACCAGGAGGCATATTTAAAGGAATCAGCTGAAGCAAAAGATAATGAGCAGAAAGCAACCTCAAGCCAATCTTCAGCAACCTCCTCTTGACCATCTTTTGCAATTCGCTGTTTAAACAAGCCATATTTGTATCTTAATCCATAACCCCATGCAGGGTAATTTAATGTTGCCATGGAGTCCAAAAAGCAGGAGGCAAGTCGCCCAAGACCTCCATTTCCAAGTGCAGCATCAGGCTCCTGTTATCATTTGACCAATGAAATAGCTAGTAAAAACACCCGTAGAACCATAAAGAGAACCCTTTTTTTTTCCTGTAACCGCTGGCCTATACCATATCAAATTATGAAGGCTTTTAAAGCAGATATTTAATTATAGCAAGGAAAACTTGCCAAATCAAAATTAATTTTGAACTATGAGTTCCAAACTAGGTCTTGAGCCTATAAGGTTTATTCTATATCCCATCTACCTGCAACTTTCCTCACAGGCTACGTAGCCTAGCCTACCATTTGAGCATCAACCCTCCTAAGTCAATACAACATATATTAACAAATTGTACGAACTTTGCCATGCAAAAGTGAACACCCCGCCCCACCCCTCAAAAATACAAAATAATAATAATAATAATAATAAATTACAACTAATGTATACTGAAGAATGCTGCTAAAGAAAACTTACATGACGTGCCACACTTTCCAAATCGTGACCTAGCTTGGTCAATGCCTCTGCATATGCACCAGTCAGCTCTAAATTACCAATTGCATTCAAAAGTGCTCTACCCTGCAAGAAAATATCATGATGACTAACATAATCCTTTTCAGACAATGAATTATCAGTTGCTGGAACACAAGCAGGAGGTCATGATAAACCTGCAAAAATTCCATTGACAGATAGTACGCCTGCTTCAAATTCAATCTATCATAGCACTCATACGTCGCATTCCAATTTATGATGAGAGCATCACGAACACTTTGTGCAGTTGCAACGAATGCCTTTGGAAGCTCAAATTTCTCTGGGGAAAATACTGGTGTGAATTCTGCATGGTATTTGATACTTGAGGCGATAGATGAAGCATCTGTAGATACCAAAATATTCAAGTGAGAATAAAAGATATCTATATTGCAATACTATTAAGGAAGCGTTAAGGAAAACACTTCCAATCTTTCGTGTTTCCTCACTATTGCATAACTAGGAGGAAGAGTTAGATTTTTTTTCTTCCTGTCCTTAGAGCTACTTGTGTTCTTAATTTAGAAGAAGAAAAGCCCTCCACCTTGCATAAACACAACCCAGAAGAGCTTAAATTTTTGGTGCTACATTTCCAGCAACTGGTCATACATTACCGAGTCAGCATCAAAAAAGGATCCGGAAACCACAATCACGCATGATTTTGTAGCTTGACATATGAAGTAGCCAGTTAGATTAGCTATTATTCCCTATTTTCCAAATCGAACCGGAGAGCTCTTGCACCGTACAGCAAGTTTGATTGGAAAGGGATGGCTAATTAAAATCATCAAATAGCACGAATTTTGACAATCTTGCATATTAATGCAACAGATGGTGGGTCCCAATCCTTTTTCAATACTGAGAAGATAACGTAAGAGGTGATCCTATCGACAACAGCCAGTAAGCATAATTTTCTCAACATCTCCTACTTTAGAAGAGAAATGATGGATGTTTAAGTTATTGCTTTCGCATTTAAATACCACAAAAACAATGTTCAAAAAGACATTCAGACCGGAAGCTCTCACCCGCACACTTTCATCCACTCTTACACGATCTCAAACTCTTCATTAACGTTCAAACCCACAACACACTAACCCAAATAGAATTAGAGAATAACATTAGGCAATACAGCAGATAATAAAATCAAAGAAGACACCGAACCTCCGTCGGAGATCGGATTTTTGAGTTTCGTCTTCGGCTCGCCAGACACATTCTTAACCGAAAACGACCTCGTAAGAGACCGGGACCTCAAGGTCCGAATCAATAACAAATTCGATCTCCACTTGCCACCGCTTCCGGAACCGAAGTCGACGAATTTCGAAACAGAGCTACAATGCGAAGTAGCAGAGAAATGTGAAGTCGTTGTCGTCATTCTCTCTCTCTCTCTCAGAGTGAGTGATGAGTGATGAGTGATGAGTGATGATTGATGAGCGATGAGTGATCAGAGTATTTATATAGCGTGTGGGGAAAGACGGTTGCTCAGGTTCAACGTTCAATCGTAAAAAAGGGAGCCAAAAACTTCGTGATCTCTCATGGACTCAGTTTTCCATCTCTATTAATAGTTAAAAACAGCAGCGACGTTGAGCTCTCAGAGATCGAATTCTCTCTCCCCGTCCAAGAAAATAAAACACATGGAATGAAATAAATGCATAAGAGATTTTTTTTTTTCTTTTAACGTTAATAACATAGTACAATTACATTAAATTACAATAGTTTTTTTTCTTTTGAAAGCAACATTAAATTACAATAGTTATCCATTTTAATTATTAAAATTTAGAAAAATACTTCTCTGTATTTAAATCGGTACACCATGAATCAATAGGGCTGTAAATGAGTCAAGCTATTCTTGAGCTACTCGAGACTCCACTCGATAAAAACTCGACTGAGTTCGGCTCGTTTTTTAAACGAGCCAAACTCGAGCTCAATTTTGAGGCTCGTCACTTAAACGAGCTGAATTTGAGCTCCATAGTATTCGGCTCGTGAAGGCTCGCGAGCTGGCTCATTTTTAGGCTCACGAGCTGGCTCGTTGAGAAGGCTCACGAGCAGGCTCGTTAAATAGGCTCGTGAGTAATATTGTTTAAATAAATTGGTGAACCAATTCGTTAAATAAATTTATGAACAAGTTCATATATTATTAAAAAAATAAAAATAACTATAAAGTTATAAAATTTAAACTATTATAAATACTTGAAAATTATAGTATTGAAAATTACAAATAATTAAGATTAATTATTATAATTAATATTTTTTAAAATTAAATTATAAAAATTTTTTGTATATAATTATTATAATAAGATTTCATAAAATTAATGTATAATCACAAATAATTAATATTAATTATTATAATAAGTATTCTTTAAAATTATAGTACTACATGATAAATTGAGTTGTAAAAATTATATACATTTTAAAATTAAAGTATAATTATAAAAAAATTTTTGTATATAATTAAGTATATAATATAAAAGACAATAATAATTATCAAAGTATATTAATAATAATTAATTAAGGTTATATGGATGTTGAAGTTGAAATTCAAGTTAACTAATTGAACAAGCATGAAGATGATTATGAAGATAATTAAATTATATTAGTTTATTTCAACTATTGAAAGTTGGAATCAACTTTATTCATTTGATATTAAACTTTGTGTGTAATCTAATTTTATTATGTTGTTGAATTTATATTTATTTGTGTTATTTTAGTTATAAATTGTGTTACGTAATTTTTTTTATATTATTTAAATTAATGATGATTAAAAACTGATTAAAGTGTAATTATTAATTTGAGCTCGAGGTTGAACTTGAGCTCAAACCAAACTTTTTAATTTTGAGCTCGGTCTCGAGCTTTTTTAACGAGTTTCTTAATCGAGCTTTTCGAGCTCGAGCTCGAATTAGGCTCGTTATAATCGAACGAGCCTTTCACGAGTCGAGCTCGAATCGAGCTCGATTATAATATTTAATTCTCGAACCGAGCTCGAATCAAATATTAGAGCTCGAGTCGAACTCGAGCTCGAGCTCGAACTCGAGCTCGAACTCGAACTCGAGCTCGAGCTCGAACTTCCAAACTTTTTTAATAAACGAGTTTGAGCTTTACAAAACTCGGCTCGGCTCGGCTCGATTACACCCCTATAAATCAAAATGTTTTCAAAATATAAATAAGATAGACCCAAGAACAAAACCGTGAGGGGAAGGCTGGGCCAAGGCCCTCGAACCCAAAGCGGACAATATCTACTGTTGTGGGCCCAGAGGATG
The DNA here is from genome assembly GCF_001659605.2 of Manihot esculenta. NCBI lineage: Eukaryota > Viridiplantae > Streptophyta > Magnoliopsida > Malpighiales > Euphorbiaceae > Manihot > Manihot esculenta. The sequence continues at coordinate 4,152,384 of NC_035162.2, read as the reverse complement.
TTACAATTTTAATATATTTTAAATTTATAATTAATCGATTTCATTTAAAAAAAATTTAAAAATATATTCATAATAATTTTATTATTAATATTTATAAATATAAATCATCAATTAATTATTTACCTTTATTCAGAATCAAATAATTTTATAAAAATTCAAATTGAATTAATTTTTTCTTACATTTTTCTTGTTTAAAATAAAAAATTTTAAATTTTTTAGATTTTACATAAATTCATTTAAATAATATTCATATTAAATAAGAAGTTAGTGTTTTATTTTCATTCCATAATTAGTATAATTTTTAATAATATTTATTATAGAAAAAGCTTTTTTATAATAATTATGACGTACAAACTTATAAAAAATATTATTATTCAAACAACATAATAATTTAATATATTTTTTACTATTAAAATTATTTTTTTCTAAATTTATATATTCTAAACCATTACACATCAAAAAATATTTTAATTTTATTTTCTCTAAATTTAAATAGTCCAATCTATTATTTATAAAATAATACTTAATTTGTATTTAAAATTTTTTAAATTTAAATTATCTAAGCTGGTGTTAATTTAAATTTTATTTTTAAAAATTTAAATAGTATCCAAAATTCATTAAATAATTTAATACTTTTTTTAAAAAAATTTATAATTTATTTTTCTGAATTTAAATAGTTTAAATATAATTTTAATTGTATAAATAAATTAACAATAAAATAAAATAAAAAAATTGTAATTTTTTAATAATAAAAATAATGTATAAAATTAAATTAAATGATAAATGAATAATTTAAGAAAAAATTTACTATTTAAAATTTAATTTTTAAAGATAAAAATTAATTTTTTTTAAATCTAAAAAGAGCGGGATTGATTAAATAATATAGTATACATGACTAAATTTATATAAATTAAATAATATAAATATTAAAATTCGTTAAAAATTTATTAATAAGAGATTTAAAATTTTAATTAGAAAATAATTTAATCGAATAATTTTAAAGTAAAAATTAATTAATAAATTTTCTAAATATTCATAGATTTAATAGTAATTTTTTCTGTTTTACATAAAATTATTTAAATACCCCTACAAAATTTGAAAGGCCCTGGCCACCAGCTCGCTATGCCAATGCATCAAGACAGTAGATGCCACGTATTCTTCCCCCTCCTCAAAGAGTGAGTTCACACTGCCTACCTCTTACTGGTGTGACCATTTCTTTTATTTTTTGATTATTGAAAAAAATTCAAATATTTATAATAATTTATATTTATATTTATATTTAATATTTTAAATTTAAATAATAAAAATTAAATTTTTTTAATTTGCTACCATTATAAATAAGCGAATTAAATCGATTTTAAAAAAGTGAATGGTGTTATAAAATTCTATTTAACTAATAAAATCATTTTTAAATGTATATTTTTATTACAATACATTCTGTTATTTATTTCATATTTCACTTTTATATAATATTATAAATTATTAATAAAAAATTAAAATATGAAAGAAATTAAACTTTACAATTATAGTATTTCATTTTATTTATAATATTATTAATAAAAACTAAAATTTTTTAAATATAAAAAATATATGCATAATTTGTAATATTGAGTATAAGTATTAAATGAAATATTTTAATATATATTATTTATTTGTGATATTTTATATAATATAAATTTATTTTTAATAAATATTTATAATATATTTAATATTACATATAATATATTTAATATTACATATAATCAAATAGGCTACACTTAGTTTTTGTTTCTTCAGGTGTATGATGTACGATGGCTCTATTCAAACGGTTTTTTGTTTTTGAGTCACATTCCGACTCAAAGTCCTGATTCATGCTTTGACTAAACTCACTTTGGATGATTAATATCAGCAGCGTCCTGATTGCAGCTGCTCTCAACTAATTAATTAATATTATAATAATAATATTTCTATAAATTAATATATATATATATTAAACCTTTATCACAGTTAAACTAATTAATTTTAAAAATTAATATAAAAACAAATTTCAATAAGGCATTTAGAACTATGAAGTACATAAAAAAAATATTAAAAATGTAAATTGCACATATAAGAATATTTCTTTCTTTATCTAGATACATAATAATAACATTTAAATAAAATATTTATATCTTAAATCTTTAATATATCACTTAAAATCTTTAAATTTTACAAAATAAATCTTACAATTAATTAGGATAAACGTTTTCAAAAATAGGAATTACATTTATGTCTAGTTTTTTTTGTGTTTATTAATTTATTTAAAATCGTTTATCTCGTTAACGAAAATAAATATTTAGAGGAGGAGTTTTCTTGTATGAAAGAATTTATTTTATTTTAAATTAAAATTAAATAATAAAAAATAAATTATTTTGTTGTAAAATTTTACAACATATTAATAATGTTACCACCCAATAATATTTTTGTATTTCTTTTTTTCTTTAACAATATGAATCAAATTGAAATGTAGATGGAGATTATTAAAATTGCTCGCAAACTAAATTCAAATCAGGATCATCCTAAAACCCTCGGTCACTCTGTTCTCCGCTTCCTCATCCTTCACTAGCAAACAATGGCTTCTCACCATCCTCAAATCCTCCACCAACTTCACTGCCAAAGCCCTTCCATCACTGCCACTACAAATTGCTGTTGCAGCTGCCATTACAACCATTGCTGTATCCAACCTCACTACCCTTCTGCACCACCACAACAGCAATTATCAATTGACCCGCTTCTCCAAGCCCTTGGATCTCTCCTTCAGCAGCAGCAACCCAATCTTTACCCTACCTTCCGCTACAAATTTAAGGCCCAGAAACTTCATTTCCAAAACCTACGATTTCAGGCACAAAATCATCATTCTCAACAGCTGGGTGATGACCAACAAACTCAGTCTGTTATCTCTTCTCTTCTTCAACGAATCAACACTCTCGAATCCTCCCTTCCCCGTTTTTATACTTCTTCTGGTTCAAATCGTCATTGCCATCCATTATATTCTCTTAGAGAGGCAGCAGCTCGCGTTATTCAAATCCATTTCCGTGCTTTTCTTGTTCGCAGATCAAGAACCCTAGGTCAGCTCCAGGATCTTGCTTTTATTAAATCCAACTTCAACTCTCTCAAATCCTCCATCTCGAATAAAACCCATTTCAACTGTGATGTTGTTTCCTACAAAGCCATGGACTTCTTGTTCAAACTTGGCTCCATTCAGGTATATCGTTTACAGGTCGTTCTCCTTTTTTTTTTTTTTTCTTTCCAATTTTATAAATTTTGAATTCTTTCGATTCTTAAGTGACTTCTGTTTGCAGGGCGGAGATCCTTTGATCAGAGATGGAAAAGGGTCAATTAGCAGAGAGATACTATGATTTTTGGAGTTCATTGATGGGCTTGCAGCTAAAAAGCATGGATGTTCATATAAACCTGCAAAAAATGTGAGGTTTGTTATGAACAACAACAAATCTGGGGCTTCAAATGCCAGTGTTGGACATGGAGATTTAAGTGGGTATCATAAGGAAATAGTGGAGAGGTTGAGTGACAGAATTGAAAAGATTCGTGGGTTTTCTAGAGTTTGTGATAATGATGAGGAAGATGTGGAGCTTGAAGGGTTTCATCAATTCATTAATGATGAGGAAGATGAGTATGAAAACCCGAAGTTTTTCCCTAATGGAAAAAATGGCGGTTCCAAAATTAGATATGGTGGTTTGATGAAAAACAATGTTGGTAAACCAAGAGTGAAGAAAAGTGTAATCTTTGCTGAGAATGGAAATGTGTATAGGACTTTCAGCAACGACCATGAGTCTGTTTTAATTGGAGACGGTAGTTTCTGTGAAGGGAGTGATTCTAGTGGTGATCATGGAGAGACTATGGATCACAGTGAAATTGAAGAGAGAAATGGAATCTCTAAAAGTACAGAGAATGATGTTGTTGTTGACGAAGAGAATGCAGCATCTACACAGAGCAGCAATGGTGAGAGGAATCCTACAAGGAATGTAAGAAGGAGCAATGATTATGAAATTCGTAGGTTTCGCCAGGATAAAGATGGGAGTTCAGTTTTTTCTGCCCCAATGCCTGTGAAGATGGAGTCAAGGGTTGATGTGATGAAGAAGAGAATGCTGTGAAAATAGTTACTTAGGAGGACCATTTCTTGGGTTTGCATTCTCAAAATCTCTCAAATTTGTGGATTTGTAGTAGAATCATGCCACATTGTTTTTCCAATTTTCAGTTGTAGGTGTAGATCAATAAATCATCCAGGTAGGATGTGTAGGCGGTGGCCTGTATTTCTGGCGGGCAACTAACTGACTGTAAGCCTCTTCTGCATTTATTTGGGATTTGCAATCAACAATTCGCTAACAAATTTTTGGCATTCAGTAAATGATGAGAACTCTTGTTACTTTCATTGTTTGTTTTAATATTTCTGGTTATCTTATATAATTGTCATGCTTTATTTCATCTGTATTTATAACAACAGTGATGTCGGGAAATGATCAGACGATCTTCCCACATTGATGTTCTAGAAATCTCAGGGAATCACTTTCCGCAGCTTGGCTTCCAGGTCTTGAGACGCAGTTGGAATGAAAATTTTGTTTTATATTTTACACAAAAATTGTGCTGGATTAGTTCAGCCAAGGTTCACCAGCCTGTTGCTTGCATATTTCAAAACAAATTTTGTTGCTGTAATTTCTGTTGTAAGAGAGGCAAGGACATGTTACAACGATATGTGATGTGCACTAGCCAAAATAATTGAACTTAAAGCAGATCTTGCCTTGTGCCATTTATTCAACAGATCCAAACAAAAAGAAATCGGCAATTGAAAAACCTCATCAACTCAGGCAAGCGATACATTGATTGTTGAGACAGGAAATTAATTTTAATTATAAGTTTAATATTATGTTAAACTAAATTATTAAACAATGTAGGAAAAACATTTGTTTCAATTTAAATATAATATTTAATTTTAATTAATTGCAAACGATAGATAATCAACAATATCATAATTACATTGTCTAAAAACTCCATATATTTCCGCTAATTAATTAAAATTTATAGTTAAAAATATCTTACACAATAGAGTCAAATTTTTTAATTTGTTTTAAAATTTAATCTTAAAAATTTAATGATAAACTACCCCTAAAGTTTTATTTAATTAATAAAATAAAATTTAAAATAAATATATTTATTTTGACAGTATCCTTATTTATCAATTTTCATCCTATTAATTAAAAAATATAATAATTAATTAAATTTTTCGGACTAAAGAGGTCCTTTTTATTTTATTTATTAGATATAAATTTTATTAATTATTCTTGAACTTTTTTATTCATAGTGCATATATAAATCAGAGCTAATCGCGGAATCGGTCTGACCGACCGGTCCCACAACTATGGTGAATATCCTAATTCTAAATGAAGTAGGATTATGCAAATTCTTATATATACACATAAACTCATATATCTGGAAAATCAACCTCAGCTCTACATATTCGATTCAATTATTCGTCATGGAGAACCAACCAACGATTATGTTGAATTTCTTCCTCACTAATATTTATGAGCAATATGTTTTATTGGCTGATTCTGATGATCCACTCTATGTTTCGGAGGAGACCTTTATTGTAGACGAAAGATTCATTGAGATAGCTGGCTGTGATTATGGAGAATCGACAAGAAAGCTTGTATGCGAGACCTTGACCACCATGGGAGTCTCAGAAGACGACCATGAGAGTGTTTGGAGACGAGTTGATTCTGATGTTAAGCGTATGCTTGAAGCACGTCGCACGACCACCACAACCATTTTACTATCTATAGAAATGGCAAGCCTCTACTCTGAAGAATATGTAGATGAGGATGCTGATACGCGCCAGCCAATTCCTGCGTCAGAATCATCCATTGATGACCTAACAAGAATTGTGTTTGCTGTTGGGGTCCAGGATCCTGAGAACTGTATTGTTTGCTTGGAAGAATTTGAGGATGGAGATGATCTGATTCAGATGCCATGTTCCCACCTTTATCACCAGCATTGCATTGTTGAATGGCTTATGACCAGCCACCTTTGTCCGCTTTGCCGCTATCAGATGCCCACCACTCAGCTCAGCGAGCATTGCCACAATTCGTTGCCCCAGGATCAGAACGTAATTAATTAGTCAATTGTTTAGAATAAACAACTGTACTTGGGTAGCACTATTCTATGTCATGATTTATCAAGTTTTTTCTTAGATTTATGTGCAAGTAGTTTTAAAATAATATTAATGGATTGGTACATATAAAGGCATACACGCATAAGTAATCAATATAATTTTAAATATATATAATATATTTTAATTATTCTTGAAATTTTTTATTCACAAGAAACTTAAATGTTGTATATATAAATTAAGAATTCTTTTATTATTTAATTTTTTTAATCATTTTAACCGTTATGAAGTATTATATATTATATATACTAAAAGAGACCCATGTTGATGAATCTATTGTAATGGCTTCATCCATTTAATGAAATTTTATTTTTGATAAAAAATGCTAAGATTAAAGAGATTAAAGCTAATTTAAGTAAGACACGTGTGATATCATGGTATTTATCAATGTTTTTTTTAATTAATAGAATTTTTTAAAATTAATAATTAATTGAATTTACAAACTAAAAATCTTTAGTTATTATAATAACTAAATTTGAACGACGGTTCACGGTGAAAGGTGCGACTGCAGGGAATGGCTCACCTGTCGACTGAGATGATGAGAATGACGTACTTAACGATGGTATAGCCGTGGACAGTGATCGTAGTGAAAGCTACACTCCTTTAATATGACTTCAGCGAGATTGAAAAATTAAGAATTAAGAATTTGATAATTACCTTAACATGATATAATGTAAAAAATCAACTAAAAAATCAACTAACCAAGTTTGATGGTGAATGGTGTTATTGATGGGAATGGCCCACTAATAGTGCAGCTGAGGATGGTGTAGCAGTACACGGTGATAGTGGTGAAAGCTACATTTCTTCAATGCGACTTCCGCGAAATTGAAAATTTTAAAATCTGTAAAAACAAAATTTAAGAATTTGATGATTTGTGATATAATTTAATTCAGTTAATCACTAATGGATATTAGTTCGTTAATGACAATAATAGATTTTTAACGGATCATACATCTGTTAATATATCATTAATGGATGTGTAATGAATATTACTATTTGTTACAAAGTAAAATAGTCATTAATAAAATTACTAGTAGAACACGTTTTTGTTAGCGGGTAATGTATTTTTTAAAATCCAACATTTTCATTAGCGGATCGTGTATTTTTTAAAATTCATCATTATTATTACTAATGAATTTTAACTCTGTTAATGAAATCAGTCATGATTTGATAAATTTTTGAATTTAAATTCTCCTTTTATTTTAATTTATATTATATGAGTTGGAATTTTTTCGTATGTTTTTTTTTTATTTTAATTAGTTTAACCTTTCAAATCCTTTTGAATTTTTATTTAACTGTTAATTGAGTTTTTTTTTATTTACTTTTAGTTATATGAATTTAAATAATATAATATTTATTATAAATTAAATTTAACTATAATTTCACTGTAAATCTTTTATTTATTAATTATATTAATGTAACAATTAAAAAAATAATACCTTCAATATCAGCCGGACTTTAAAGCTTGTTAATATTTTTTTTTTAAAAAAAGGTTCTGCATTGTCAATAAACCGACGAGAGTAGATAATTAAATGATTTAAAATTTAATAATAATTGAATTGGGTTTTTTTTTTTGAAAGCATAATTGAATTGGGTTTAACAGGTATATTATTCAATAAATAATATAAAATTAATAATAATATTTTTATTATAATTAATTTTTTATTAATAAAAATATTAGAATAAATATGCTTAAATTTTAAGATTTAAATAATTTAAAATAATAACATTCAATTATATGTAAAAGAGAAAAACTAATATTAAAGTTCTATAATATAAATAAATAAATAATATTATTACATTAATATAAAACAATAAAGATACAAATTTACACATTTTTTAACTCTATAAAAAATATAAGATAAAATAATTTAACAGCTAATTTAATTAATTAAAAATATTTAAAATATTAATTATTGAAATTATAGTTTTTTTCTTTATAATAGTTATTTATTTATTATTTTATTTTAATATAATTTCATTAAGATATAAGTATAATTTAGAAAACTAATAAATCATAAAAAGCCTGACACAAATGGCAAAGGTAATTCTTGAGTTACAAGAGGTATCAAGATCAAATTTTATTTCTGTCAAAAGGATCTATATATTTTTGTTCAATTAGATGATATGGGTTCGATTTAAAAAAATTGAAATCAAACAGGGTGTTAAACCGAATCAGTCTGACCGACCGGTCCCCCAACTATCGTCAATATCCTAATTCTAAACGGAGTAGGACTATGCAAATTCTTATATATATGCCTATAGTCATATATCTGGAAAATCAACCTCAGCTCGACATATTCAATTCAGTTATTCGCCATGGACCAGCTCCCTGCACCAACGATTAAGCTCAGTTTCTTCCTCACTGATATTTATGAGCAATATGTTTTATTGTCTGATTTTGACGATCCAATCGTTGTTTCGGAGGAGACCTTTCTTATAGACGAAAGATGCATTGAGGTAGCTGCCTGTGATTATGAAGAATCGATATGCGAGCTTCTATGCGAGACCTTGACCGCCATGGGAGTCTCAGAAGACAACCATGAGCGTATTGGGAGACAAGTTGATTTTGAAGTTCAGCATAGGCTTGAAACAAGTCGTGGCACTGACACCGCAACAATTGTAATACCTACACGAATTTCAAGAACTTTCTCTGAAGAATATGAAGATGGGGATGCTGGTCTGCGCCAGCCAATTCCTGCGTCAAAATCATCCATTGATGGGTTAGCAAGAATTGTTTTTCATGTTGGGGTCCAGGATCCTGGGATCTGTACTGTTTGCTTGAAAGAATTTGAGGATGGAGATGATCTGATTCAGATGCCATGTTCCCACCTTTATCACCAGCATTGCATTGTTGAATGGCTTATGTCCAGCCACCTTTGTCCGCTTTGCCGCTATCAGATGCCCACCACTCAGCTCTGCGAGGACTTGCCACAACTCCTTGTCCCAGGATCAGAACTTAATTAGTTAGTCAATTATTTAGAATAAACATCTGTCCTTGGGTAGTCATCGAGTAGTGTTTATGTCATGATTTATTAAATTGTTTTTTAGATTTATGCGTGGGTAGTTTTATAAAAGTGTTAATGGATTGTTACAAAAGGAGCCACCCATACGTAAGAATTGGCTTATGATAACTCTTATATCCTGAAAGTTAATTGTCATTGAGTTATATTATCTTTTTTTTTTTTTTGAAATAGGAGTTGGGGGAGTCGAACCTTAAAATCAGACTAAGTCTCGGAGTGCATTGAGTTATATTGTCTTATAAATATACATTTATTAAAAATATATATTAATTTAGCATAAATTTTAATTCAAAATCAAATTATAACTAAATGAATTAACTGTTATATATAATATCTCCAGTCTCACATTTTAATCTCATAATCTCATAATAGTATTAAATATCTACAATATTATATGATATTTTTATTTAAAATGTATCAAAACATTAAATAAAAAGAATATTCTTCTACTATTACAATTTTCAAATTTTTAAAGAAAAAAATAAAAATAAAAAAATTTCAATAGAATTTCCAAATACTTTGTTGTATTCTTTTCCAGTAAAAAAATTTTAACGAGAGGAGTATTTATCATTCGTCCGATATATTACAAATTTGTTTAATTTTATTTATTTATTATATTAAAATCATATCGTTTAGCCTAAAATAATATATTTAAAAGAAAATAATTATAATTAATTTAATTTAATTTAATTTTTTTAAATTGAGAAAAATAGATATTATTATCTCGAGAAATAATAATTTAAAAGACAAACTGGACTATCAATCCAGAGTTAGTAATGATAATAAAAAATAAAGGCTCTCGTTAAAGAATGAGCACTCTTATTTTCCGAACATCTAATCTAAAGAATTGAAATATTGGTCCTACAAGCTAGAATATATTTACTATTTAAAAAAATCCAAAGTAAAAATTATAAAAACAATTGAAATTTAAAATATAAAATAAAGAATGATTATCCGTAAACATACATCCCACGTGTCAAAAAGTTGTCCTTAATATGAAAAAGACTTTGCTGGAGAGCGTACACTTCAGTTGTGGCTAGATCATGACCACCTTCTATATAGTCAGAGAGAGCCATCGAATTATTTCTGATCTTCTCAAATTATATTTTGTTAATATATATAGTTTTGTTAACAATTATATATATTTATTTTTTGGAGTAATAATAACCACTAAATATATATATAATTGATTTTAATAATTTATATTTTATTAAAATAAATTTTATAAATATAGTATACATACCGCCTATTTAAATAAAATAAATTATAATTAATCAATTGAATTAATTAATTTAAATTATTAACACGATAAATATATTCGAATAAATATAAAAAATTTTAAATTTTTTTTTTAATTTTTAAAAGAATTTTAATAATAAATTACTAATTAAAATATAATAATTTATATTATTATTATTATTATTATTATTATATATAACTAATAATAATTACAAGTGTATATATATATAATTATTTTAATAATTTATATTTTATTATTATAATTTTATTTATATTGAGATAGTATATATAAATATAATTTTATTGAAATTATATAATATATAAAATATTTATTAAAATTATATACTATAATTATAATATCAATATATCTTATTTTAAAAAATATATATATATAAAATCAGTTTTCCATAAAATTTTAATTTGATCCGTTTCTTTTTTATTTTAACATGATTTTAAATAAAAAATTAAAATTAAATAATTAAATAAATTTAATTCAATACTGTTTAATTTTTATATTATTAATTTTTTTTAATTTCAATTTAATATAATGTCATTTGATTCGATTCAAAATTTTATAACGGCACTAAAAAAAAAATTTGGCTAGACCTTGACGGGTCAATTTGTTCGTTAAAAGGCTTCAATCAGAAGATTGCCTCCCAGATAACCATTACTAATTAACTATCACATCATTGTGAGGGCTTGTAACGAGCTTTCTTTACTTGGATTGAGCGGAGATGGTTCATGGGCCGACAGCGGATACACCTATTTACAAAATATCCTTGCAATTTATGTGATAAATGTAACAGTCCAGTGAAACTTAATCTAAATAATTTTTTAATTTATATTTTCTGATTGATATAAAATGGTTAATTTAAATTATTTAATAATTTTTATTAAATAAAAAAAAATTATTTGTGAAATAAGATGTAACCATTCCAACACTAATAAATCCAATAACTGAGTATCTAATCTTATATTTGATTTAATACGGCATGACCGCAAAAAAACATCATAAAATTAATTGGAAAAAAATATAACAATCTCATATTGCATAAATATATAAATTATTATTAATAATAAAAATAATTAAATAATTTAAATTAACTCTTTTAAATCATACATAAAAAATGAGTTATTCTTATCTTAGCGTGTATTTTTTTGTGATTCTATGATTAGTGACCGTTTCAAAATGGGTTTACATGAACAGTTTTGATGGATTTTAATCCGATAACTAATTTTAGAGTGAGACTGATTTCGCTAAAGCGATTTTTGCTTGTCGTTTTTATATGTGAGAAGTGATTTAGCGCTATGTAAAACCACGCAAACTAAAGAGGTAAGGGATGTTTGTTGTTTTTATGAATGGACTATAAGATAAAATCTTGATTTAAAATTTATTATAATAACTCTATCGACTGACATATATGCGAAATGCAGTTGCGTAGATCTTAATTAGTTTTAGAGTCCTTACAAAAACTTTAACCGTTAGAACAATTCCATGAAATGCAATGTTTGCATCATAAATAATAGGACGATAGCGAAAGGAATTGAACCAGACGGTGCAAGCCAACAATAAACAATCTATTTATCGTATATCCGATTCAATTAATATATAATTAAATAAATATTTTAAAATTATTAATAATTATGTGGTACTTGTACATTACATCATAGTAATGCTAAAGCAAGTGAGATTGTAGCACACGGACTTTTTAAGTTTGAATGGAAATTAAAATATTCTAAAAATTTAATGATATTATATTAACCGCCGACTTAAAACTGTGAACGTTTCAACCTTTCTTTTTCTCTAAAAGAAAAAACCAAATACATATATATAATATATTCGACATACAACAATATGCAATCATACACAGATGGAAGTATGTTTGTCTTGTAGTATTTTAAAAAAAAAAAAACAAAGATGGCTATTAATAATTACATGTTAGAGACGAAGATGTTTGGGTTTAAACCAAACATAGCTGTTGACCGTTTGAAAACATAGTCTTCTGACATAATGGTTAGGCAAGAAGATGCATCGTTTGACATTCTCCTTTAATATGATAATATTTATTTCATCATCACTTAGTTGAATTATTCAAGTCAAATGACTCTTCATAGTCAATTTAATCCTAACAAAAATATGTGCTTCTCAAGGAATTTTCTAAACAAAAACCATTAAGTGAATTTCTAAATATATATTATCAAATCATACAGTGGATAGAGTCAACCTAAAACTCAATGAATATCTAATTAAAAACATAAATTTCTGCATTACTTAATTAATATCAAATGAATAACTCAAAATTGTTTTAAATATTTGATTTGTAAAAATTAAGAAGAAAAGAAAATAAGCTGCAAGACTTTATGTGTATATGCTTAACAAGTTGAGATTTAGACAAACAAAGAGGATGTAACAAGTTGAGACACAGAATGTTTGCTGTTGTACTTGCCATACAGTTATCCAAGTGATTGATTTGTCCTGATGTCAACTTTTTTTTTTTTTTTTTCCCTTTTTCCCCCTAATTTAAATACCCTTTTGATTATTTTTTTTGATAAATTCATATTTTTTGCATCTACACAGATTAGTTTAAACTTATTCTAAATTTATTTATATTATATTTATTAAAGCTTTTGTTTCTATAATGTGATGATACTATAAGCATATTATATTAAATTCAATTTAATTAATAATTAACTCCTTAAAAAATTAAAAAAATTTCAAGACAAGAAGTTTTTTCTAACAGTTGTCTAAAAACCCATGATTAAGAACATTAACAGAATTTTTTAATTTTCTAACAGTTCTTTCTAAAAACCCAGATTTTATAAGATGCTTATTATCTTTGGATGGTTAATACTATTACCACCTTTAATATTTTTAAAAAAATAGACCATATATTTTTTTTCCAAGGAGTGAATTTTTTTTTTTATCAATTAAGGAGTGAGATTTAAATAAATTTTTGAAAGAAAATTTTTAAATTTAAAATATGAATACTAAAATTATTAATAAAATGAAATTCTGAATTTAGCTATTTTGTTTTATTAGCTGTTATACAATAAGATGTAATAAGCCTGGCTCGACTCAACCAACTTGCATTAGACGATTTTGACTGCGTTTTCAATTTTTCTCCTTTGGTTTTTGTCGGTGCCAAACCAATAGTACAGTGCCAAAACAGCATTTTCAACAATTTGCTGGCCACTAATCTGTACAGAATTCAGTATTTAAGTATTTTAATTTCATACATCAACTATCATGCCATTAATATGATAATTTAAAAAAAAAAATTGTGAAGTCTTAATCATTCATTGTAATATGAAATTAGTTCACTAACTGATTCTGACCCTTTTTATTTATTTATTTTTAATAAAAAATTAAAATAAATATGAAAACTCAAACTTTTATTTAACGTATAAATATTTTTTTAATCATTTAATCAATTGAGGCTAAACTTTTCTTTGAATTAAGTAATCAATTCTCCACTATCCAAATTCCTAAATACTATTTATCTCTCTTAATTTCTTCAATTGTCTAAAATTAATTAAAAAAAATTAAAATATTTCATACAAATTTATAAATCAAGCTTTAAATTAATTCTAGATATGAGCCAACTGTAATTTTTTTTTCTTTTGCCCTTTTGCTTTATTAGTAATTACAAGAAGGTAGGCTTGTTCATATATTTGTAAAAAATAATATTTATATTGCCAATGATTTTTTTACAAGTACATAATAGAAAGTTCAAATATGTTAAAAAAAAAAGAAGGAAATTTTGGTATAATTTTAATTTCACATTTTTAATTTAAAGAGATTAAAGTAGAAAGTTAAACTAAGACATTATTTGGTTTAAATTAGTTATTTTTTTGATACGTGAGGTTTTTAGAAAATAATTAAATAAAAATATTAATAAAATAAGTATAATTTTAATATGTTTGGAATTTAAAACTTTTTAGTGGAGTTGTACTGACTGATCTAAAATTAAGAAGGATTGAGATAATATTAATGTGAAGTTAATGAGCTATTAAAGCAGATGTTTGCCCATAAATATAGGAGATATTCAAATTTAGCTATCTAAGACCACACACCTCCCTGTCTAAGGTCAAACTCTCTCTCTCTCTCTCTACATCCCCATATTTTCTCTCTCTAAACCCAAACACGGTTTTGACTATAATCGTTTTAATTATTGAGTTTTATTTATTTAATAATTTTCAAAAAAGAGGAAATTAGATCGCACGATACACCCATCAAAGAGAGAGAGAGAAAAGCGAGCAAGAAAGGAGAGAATAGCAAAAACAAGAAAAAAAACCCAATTCTTCTTTTTTTCCCTCCTCTCCTCTTTCCTTTGGTTTCTGCCTCTCTTTCTGCTTTTGATCCATGGTAATGGTATGGTATGGTATGATATGATTTGAAGAAAAAAGCAATCAACCCATTTGCCCTATATTGATTTTAATCGATTCTTTAATTAAATCTTTGGTTTCTTGGGTATTGGAAAAAATACCCATATTGCTGTTAGCCAAATCTCCAATGTGGTCATTGAGAAAACCACAAAGACGAGAAAATAGCTTCAGTAGGAGGAAAATCCAGAAAAGAAACGGTAGTGGTGGATCTCAGAAAGGAATAGAAAGATTGGATAACAACGGGCGTGGATCTGATGGTTGGTCGGGCATTATTGGGATTGGAAGGAGTCAAGCAGCTGATACTTTATCGTTGTGGAGGTGGTACTGCTAGGATAGTGGTGGTGGGCTGCACAGGAGAGGAATATGCAGCTTCACATCTCGCCTAGCATGAGAAGCATCACGATATCGAGCAGCAGCAGCAATGGATTTATTGACTTGATGAAGATCAAGGTCGCAGCTCGCCACATATCTTATCGAACCCTTTTCCATACCATCCTCATTCTCGCTTTCTTGTTGCCCTTTGTCTTCATTCTCACCGCTCTTGTTACCCTTGAAGGTGTCAACAAGTGCTCTTCATTTGGTACCTCTTTTTTTTTCTTTATTCTTCTTCTTATTCATTATTGTTATTGTTATTATTATTATAATTCACCTTTCCATGGTTTATTTTTCTCTTTATGCATGTGTATATTCATTTTTTTTTTCCAAAAAATTCAAATGTATTGTTAAGCCTTGGATGGATCTTGATTGTTTTGGGTTTGTGATTATTATCCACATATGAGAGAGTTAACTTGTCCTGTATTAGTTTTCAATTCGTATTTCCTTATTTCTCGTTGTTCATCTATGAATATCTATACTGTCTATGTACCTATATGTTTGTTTGTGATTGTTATCTGATGAATGGATCCTGTTCTGATTCGATTTGTCTTTGACCCGCAAATTACCGTGTTATGTAATATTTTATTGCACTCTTGTACGACCCTTAGACATTAATAGATCACAGGTTTGTGCTTGTTATGTTCATGTAATGGTTCTGCATGTAATATCCCAAACTTTATTCTGTCATCCTGATAACTCGTTTTCTTTGCTAATAAATGTGCAGAAATGCATATACATAAGCTGTATTCCTTTAATTGTGATTTGTTTACTTAATATGTTATCCCTACTTTATTTGTTGCCCAGTAGTGTTCTGTACCTGAATTTATTCATTTGATTCATGAATTGTATTTGAATTCTTGTGTTTGGCATGATTAATTCATAGTAGAATCTCAATCTATGCATATTACATTTTGTGTATGTGCAGCATCTTTTGTTTTAAACCCGTGGGGCTTTTCCTAGTAAGTGATTTGTGATGGTTTTCCAAATTCTTAATACCAAATGCTGGGAGATTAGGTTCCAATTGTTAAGCTAAATATTAAAGTTTATTTGATGGATTTTGCTTGTGTTATTTTCTATGTCAACAGTTTATTATGGAATTATAGTTTGATTGGTTGGTTAATGGGTGGTTTCAATACCTAATTTACAATATTTGCAAAGAAGTTCTGAGTGGAGTTTGGTCCTTATTAACCACATCTTGTGAAAATTGTTTTTCACTCATCTGCATGCATCAGTTCAATTGTCTTCCAGAAGTTCCTTTGTTGATATAGCTTCTTTTTCCGGTTCCAAACTTTAATCTGTTACTGTGCATCTCTATCTTTAGGATCAGGCTCTAGAATTCTCTTTCAATGTGCTTCTTCTGTGTATTTGAGGACCTATTCTGCTTTCTTATCATTCATCTTTGATTCAGATTGTTTAGGTAGGCGACTGGGACCAAGGCTTCTTGGCAGAGTGGATGATTCAGGGGTAAATAACTCTTCCCTTTATGTTTTGTCAGATGACATCAAACTCATACTTTTGCATAAATTCCTGGACCCTAGTTTGTTAATCTATTCAATAAGCTGAAATCTTTTACTGTTGGCAATGATGCAGCATATGCTGGTTAAAGACTTTTACAAGATTCTCAATCAAGTAAACCATGAGGAAATCCCAGATGGTCTAAAGCTCCCAGATTCTTATAACCAACTTGTGTCTGAAATGAAAAGCAACCAGTATGATGCAAAAACATTTGCTTTCATGCTGAGGGCTATGGTATGTTTCATGTTTTATAGTGTAGATTTATATGCTCAAGTGTTTGTTTTCTTTTTCCTGGGAATTGGGATTCTTTTTTTTTTTTTTTGGGGGGGGGGAGTAGGTTGGAATACTGGGGTAGCGTCTTTGTACTGAGCATCTGCTAACTGCACTTTTTTTATGTTGTTTTGAACTGCCATTGTTATTGATTTAGGTCCTAACTGACTGCACAGGCTAGATAGAAATTAGAAAGAACCTATTTTTAAACTTTAGGTTTGTGCCTTTTGTTGATCATGATCTTTATACTGTGGGAAAGATATTTGGGGAACATGTATATTTTGGTGCTACCTTAGTAGCACTGTCTTTTTCTTTGCAAAACCAAGATGGGAAGATGGAGTGGAAAAGATATTCAAAGTTTTCTCCTTTACATGCCTTATGTCATGATTTTCCTGAAGGGAACAGATCAAAATTGTTTGCTTGGGCCATTTTGGTTTATCAATAGCCCAAGTATCGCAAATGATGAATATGATAAGATGAAGATTTAGATGTCTTCACATTAATTGATAAGATCTGTTTTCTCTCTCAATATCTATCTCGTTTTGAGTGTTTAGATGGTTTTTGGCTTAGAAAGTTTGAATTTTGACAAGCTGATTTACATCCCATGTATAGTTGGTTGAACTTACTTGCATGTCATATATATTTAATATTGCATTTCATTTCTTAATTTTCATGCTTTTATTGTTTGCTTTGTGGTGATACACTGCATTTTCTTTCCAACTTATATTTATGCAAGTTATGTTTATTCATGTATATAGAATTATCGAGCTAGTCTGTTTCAGTGCCTGATTCGTAGGATCTGTAGGTAATGATATATTGGAGGAGCTTTGTGGACCTTACCTCAAGCTCATTTGCCAAATTATTGCCTGATTTGTGGTTTTGTAGATAATGTTAATTTTTAAGTATGTTGTTATAACTTTTCCTCAATATGCTTTCTGTATGTTCTTCTTTGTAAATTGTATTTCTATAAATCTCTTAGTTGTGCCAGTCCAATTGAGATTGTCCAGTTGTCCACAACTTTTCTTCTCTATGATATTGGGCAAATTTCTTGACATACCACTTCTTTGATGCTTATATATATATATATATATATATATATATATTAGTGTGTGTGTGGTCATCCTCAGAATTTCTTATCTAACTTGCTGTTTCTTGGATACTTCCATAAATGAGTGGTCTGAATTTGGGGACCTAGTGCATTTGTCTTGAGAGTCATTGTTTAATACATCTCTATCTGTCAGAAAATTTACTGACATCTTTTCTATCATTAGTTACGTGGTCACTGGGCTATCTTCTTCCTTACTTAGTATAGAAATCCCTATGTCAATCAGAAAATTACTGATATTATCTTCTTTATTTTATCTTTAACTAAATTGGGTATCTTGAATTTTTTTTTACTGGTTTCTTGAAGAAAATATTGTTGCAATTTTTTACCTGGAAGATAGCAGATTATGTTTATTTTTCTCCTTTTCTTTTGACTTTATTTTATCTGTATTTCCTTTTTTGAGATTTTACGATGTTTGCTGGTGCAACTCCTAGGGAGCTCAACGTCCTGACCCAAGTGCCCCAAGCTGAATGAGTCCATATTCCATAATCTTTGTAAATGAATCTTTACTTGGTTGTTTTACTTTGTTGAAGCCTAAATGTTAGAAACATGAGTGCTAATATTGGTGGGTAACTGAATATCTAGCTTTAGATCTTTCTATGCTTGTCATATTTAAAGTTGTATCTTTGTTCTCTGTCTATATTTGTAACTTGTTAAACCAACTGGCTGATTAATTGGTGGATCAATTCAATATTTCATATATATGTGTATACTTTTTTTTGTCTTGATTCTAGTTGTCCATGTCCTCACTGCTGTTAAATAAATAAATAAACTTACAGAATGAAGTTACCTCCTAAGAAAGAAAATAGGAGAGGAGAAGTGTCAATGGAGGGTTAACAGGATGATTGCCAACTAATGCCTTTCCTTTTTGGCACAGTTGGAGAAGTTTGAAAGGGAAATCAGGGAATCTAAATTTGCAGAGCTGATGAACAAACACTTTGCCGCAAGTTCCATTCCAAAAGGCATCCACTGTCTCTCACTACGTTTGACTGATGAATATTCCTCCAATGCTCATGCACGCAAACAATTGCCATCTCCAGAGTTGCTTCCTTTGCTTTCTGACAACTCTTACCATCACTTCGTTTTGTCCACTGATAACATTTTAGCTGCTTCAGTTGTGGTTACTTCTACTGTCCAATCATCTCTAAAACCTGAAAAGATAGTATTTCATGTAATTACTGACAAGAAAACTTATGCGGGTATGCATTCATGGTTTGCACTAAATTCTGTGTTCCCTGCTATTGTTGAAGTCAAAGGTGTGCACCAGTTTGACTGGTTAACGAGGGAGAATGTTCCAGTACTTGAAGCTGTAGAGAACCATAACGGTATCAGGAATTACTACCATGGAAATCACATTGCAGGTGCCAATCCCAGTACTACAACTCCACGAATGTTTGCTTCAAAGTTGCAGTCTAGAAGTCCAAAGTACATATCCCTGCTCAACCATCTCCGCATATATTTACCTGAGGTAATCAGAGAGATTGTACAACATTTCATTTGACTTTACCAGGGGTCTAGAATGGCATGTACTATGGGTTGCCATAATGAACTGCTGACTGAAAGGCGAAAAACTGAACAGGGGAAAAAGACTTGTGATGCTTGATTACTTGATACAAGACTCTGCCTTTGAGTAGTTACTCTGTGGGTGGATTTACTGTTGGTCATTAATGAGGACTAACATCTGTCATTAAAAATGGGTTTCTGAGAATTCTAGTTTATACGTCATAAAAATATGTTTGATATACTTCTCAAGGAGCCTGGGGTTGTCATGGGCATGGACATTGAATTTGTATGTAGAGGGATAATGTGAATATACTGAAATTGCCTCATGCTAATTAAGTTTATACTAATAAAGCATGGTGTTTTTCAGCTATACTAAGTCGTGTATGGATAAGATGTGAGATGTAGTATGATTTATCAAGAAGAAAACACTAAAATTGATTTTGCTGACTATAATATCTTGCTGTTTTTATTTTAAGGACACTGGTTTTGGTTCCTGTAATTTGAATATTATAATCTCTTGCGTCAGTGAGGGTGGACATGGGTGTGTTGTAATTTTTTTTTTTGGATTCTATTTCATTCGATCTTTATTTATTTCATCTTTGCTCCAAATATTGTTATTCTAATTATGTATATTCAACAGCTTTTTCCGAACCTTGACAAGGTGGTCTTCTTAGATGATGATGTTGTCATCCAGCGTGATTTGTCTCCACTTTGGGAAATTGACCTTGAGGGAAAGGTTAATGGAGCTGTTGAAACTTGTAAAGGTGAAGATGAGTGGGTAATGTCCAAGTATTTCAAAAACTACTTCAACTTTTCTCATCCCCTCATTGCAAAAAGTTTGGACCCTAATGAATGTGCATGGGCCTATGGGATGAACATATTTGATCTCTGTGCTTGGAGGAAAACAAATATAAGAGAAACCTACCATTCCTGGTTGAAGGAGGTACGGACTTTGCTACTCTTCTCCTGCCCATTTTTATTTTTTTTATTTTTGCCTTCTTTATTCACCTTTTCATGGGTGTATATTGAGGATTAAGACAACAGAGCTGAAAATTCACCTGTTGCAAATGATTTATCATTGGTCTGATCTAGAGAGTCCAGGGCACTTCCTCCATGAAAATGAATCTCAAAATTGCCAATATTCTTCTACCACTATTAATTTTTTCTCTATCTACTTGACCACAGCCATGCCATGCACATGCTGGAAGTTATTTTCTTGTTTCTGTTACTGGTAATTAAGTATGCAAGATGTATATTACTTTGTGTTGTTTTTCTTAGTAGTTTCAGAAAATGTTGCACTTCCCAAATCTCGCATCCTCTCTTGGTAGGTTGGTGGAATATTTAATAAAAATATGCCACTGGAATGCATGTTCAGGATTTCTCAAATGTTCATATATTTCTTTTGGGTTGTCTTTATAAATGCCTATTTATTTTTTATCATAAATTGCATATCAATGGTTTTCTGTGCAGAACTTGAAGTCAAACCTGACAATGTGGAAGCTTGGTACCCTACCACCAGCTTTAATAGCATTTAAAGGTCATGTTCAACCGATCGACCCATCTTGGCATATGCTCGGCTTGGGTTATCAGAATAACACCAACATAGAGAATGTGAAAAAGGCTGCTGTTATTCACTACAATGGCCAGTCAAAACCGTGGCTGCAGATTGGCTTTGAGCATCTCCGACCATTTTGGACTAAGCACGTCAATTACTCCAATGATTTTATAAGGAACTGCCACATCATGGAATCATAGTGATCAATCATAGGTCATAGCTGGTAGAAACTAGAATTGGAACAAGAAATGATGCAAGTGATTTTCAGTCACGACAGTTGTTTGAGGGCTCAGAATTTTGTTGAGATCTATTTGAGACGAGAAGCAGAATTTTGTCAAGGGCAGTGTTACAGGTCTAAATTCACTGTCATCCGTCGCACCATTGCTCGAGAAGGCCTGCATCACTGGCTCGCGCATGAGATTCATTCTTTCGATCTGTAACATAGCAATCCATCATATATTTGGTTGGGGAAGAGGATAGTCTTCCTACCGGAAGTCTAACCCAATTTCTCAGCTCGTATATTTTTGAATAAAGCGATATATACAAAGTGAATATTTCAATACATCATGCTGATTAGTGCAAGGAAGAGGAAACCTAGGATGGGACTTTTGTGAGGGCTGCTGCATTCCCTTCATTGTTTTGTTCTCCTGTTGTTTCATTTTTGTTAGTATGTTCCTTTCCTTTTGGCTTTTACTTCGATATCATGAAGGTGAAATTTAGGAGTAGGTAATGGAGATTGCTTGGTTACAGATCCCACTGAATTGGGGAACTATTTTTAGGTTCTATATCAGTATTCGTTTTGTACGATTCACGATATACATTTAAAATGTGCAGGAAATTCTTTTCAAACTTCTCATTATGGCTTCAGTGATGTTATCAAAATGGACACTGAAAAATTGTAGAACAGCTTATTTCCCTCCTTTCGTTCTCAAAATTTTTTCAGCTCATGTTGGAATTTGAACTCGTATTTCTCTAGATCAATTATTTCACTTACAGAACAAGTAATATTAACATTAATATATGCCTTGGCAGCCCATGGTTTTGCACACAGATTCTGGCTCCTATTCGTTGACCAACACCAACCTCCATCATCGAATAATGTCAGCGTAAACGCTAGAGGTGAGAGATTGGATGTCCGCCAGAGTAGCCTTTTATACGCTTGAGAAGATATAATCATAATCACAGAGTGAGAGATTTTGATAACAATGTCTTTGCAACAGCTAAAGTTGTTCTTGCAATTTCCTAAGTTGATGACAAGGAACTCATTTGCTATAATTTTCTGTCTTTATGCATCCAACAGCAGAATTTGTTGTTTCTGAATTCTTTCAAGGTAGAGGGTTTCTTGTGCCTAACACATTCCTGCTTATCTTATTGGAGCTTCTTTTTGTATTTGTGCTTTTGTCATTGTTAAATCAGTAAATTAATTGGACTCCTGTCATTTAGTTATAATAATGACATAAAAGATATCAGTTGATCTTAGCAAAATTCCAAATGGAAGAATCTGATGGGTTCTTCCATTTCCTTGTCAATTTAAATGAATGTTGTTCTTCCTTCACCCTTAATGTGTAAGGATTAAAAAATATAGAAATTTCAAGTTCAAACTTCTCGATATATCTTTTGTAAGATTATGCAAGAGGAGAGAAATTATTAATCTGTTCGCTAAATTTTGATTAAAAAAAAAAAGTAAATATAATACAGGTCAGCAAATGGAAATAGCACCGTCTAGCATAAAATCCTGTTGTCGCAAGTACAAGGAAGGCGGCAGGCGGGCACCAGCGAACGGAATTGCAATTTTTATTTGACATTGTCCTCTGGATGAGGTAGATCTGGCTCGATAGGGTCCCACAAATCCTTGGTCAGAGTTCACATGACATGAAAACTCAACTTCTATATTCAGAAGAGAAACTCTCTTCAGCATGGCTGCCTTCAGTTCTGACAATTTCTAATCATACCTTGGATGGGCCCAACATCTGTCATTATAATCTGGACAACAAACTATTGCCAAAATGTCTCTGATTAGTGATATCTAGTTGCATTCTTACAATCAATTACGCTAAATTTCAGTCAAATTAAAAACTAGTTCATTCACATTCATTTATTCATATTTATTATAAGAAACTTCGGTTCATGATTTTAAAAGCCTATTTTTTTAATTGATTTGATGCATTCAGTATCAGAATAAAATCTCAATTTTCCATTTTTATTAACTGCATTAATTCTGTTGGATATTAATTCATATTTATAATAAAAAACTTTTTAACCTATTATTAATAATAATATCTTAGAAATTATTTTTTTCATAAAATATCCAAGCATCACCATATAAGGGGGAAAGAAGTTATTTTATTATTAAAATATGCTAAATTTATTTTTAATACTCTTGCATGAATAAAAAGGTAAAAAGCAGCAGTGGATCCTGATCACGATGAATGGCTAGGATGGTGCTTACACAATTTTATGTGGAACACAATACATGGTGTGATTTTAACACAAGGTAACATGATGGGAAACTGGCCAAAAAGGTCAGTTTTTTGTATTATTATTATTATTTTGCAAAACTGTTTGTGTATTAAAAGAGGGATATCTGTCTATTTCCATGGTCTTAGGAGATTGCTAGGAGAAGCAAGAATGGAAGCATTGACCACAGATTTGGAAGACTTTGAAAACTCCGAAACAGCCTCATTTCTGGGTTGTTATTTGATCTCTTCATCTCCATTTACCATTTTCCACTGATATACAGATCAACTTTTCTTCTTCTTCTTCTTCTTCTTCTTCTTCAGCCTGGATTTTTCAACCAAAGAGAGATTCACCCAGATCGTCTCTACAGCCAAGTAAGCTGCCCTATCTAGGAATTTCAATTCTTTTGACTTTTTTCTTCTTTTGATTGGTTTGGGGATGAACAAGTTGAGGATTTTAGGTACCTTTGTGTTATTGAGGGTATCCAACTGGGGATTTGTGGCGTTTTATGGTCTGTTGTTAGTTGCTGTTGGAGATTTTACAATATACTATCTTCCCTATGGGAACAATTGTTTGAATTAATTTGAAGTTAGACCCGGTTCAGGACTGTAGGAGGCTTTTGTAATTTTTGTGGCTATTCCTTGGAGTTTTGTAGTTTCTACTCTGCTTCTGGGTGAAATGTGCTACTTTGGGTGTTTTGTTTCTTCTCTTTCCCCCTTTTTCACCCATGATTGGTATAAGAATATAGTTTGTGGATAGACTTAAGTGATCGTGTTTGGTTATAAGTTCCATTACTGGATATCCCAAATTATAGCTAAATCTTTTATGGTGTTTCCTTCTTTACGCTAAGTTTCCAGTTCCATGCTTCTGTGGCTTATATTTGAAACTTTATGTGTTGAAGGATCACTTTTCCTTATTCTGTTTCTGTTTTTAATTTAGCAGGGGTTGCCGATTCAAAATTTTGTTAAAATCTTTGTCCTTGTGAGGAGCAAGTTTAGGTGGTATTGAATTCAGATTACATATTCTACCTAGGCTTGTGGGTAGTTTAGGTTGGAAATTGGTGATTCTTCAAAGATGGCCGTGGTGCAAGATCAGCTAGAGATCAAGTTTCGGTTGACTGATGGATCTGATATCGGTCCCAAAACCTTTCCTGCTGCTACAAGTGTTTCAACCTTGAAGGAGAGTGTTCTCGCTCAATGGCCTAAAGGTGAGTTGAGTTCTATTTATTTTGAACAATTCCAAAATCATTATTTTTAATAACATATGTTATAGAGTAGAACAACATGTATTGGTGGAATTTCAGATGCGAGAATCATTCTGTCATATTTTGTGTTTGCTGGTGAAAGCTCAGCAGCGAGAACCTTTGCACATGTCATAATTCTCAAACTTGGCATGGAATCGGATATATAGGCACTAACCCATCCTGTGGATAAAGCTCCATACAATGTTATAATGACATCAAATCTAGTGATAGCCTTATTGAATTAGCATTCTTGATGAAATTCTTGATTTCTGGTTTGGCCTTTGAGGACAACTGCATGAACTCACTATGCTTGGAAAGACATGTAGTATGCGGCAAATGATGGAGAGAAGAAGACCTTGGGGAGCCAAAATCCCCCTTTTGCTTTGCCTCCTCTCTGTATTTCCTTTGGCAATTTGATTGCCGACAGAAAAAAAAAAAGAAGAAAATACTTGTAATGAAATCTATGAAAGTTGATTATATGCTTGTTCAGACTTGAGATAACCACCCAAGTAGGCCATAAAAGCATGTTATGGTGCTTATACTATGGGCAATAGTTTAGTTGAATTTGCATGTCTGTTACCTGAACATTTAATGATTATGATGTGATATGGTTTGCTTTTCATGAAACTATTTTTGTTTTTTTTGCAACTGTGGGAATAACTGAACTGTATGGAATTGAATTCCTATGCACATTGAAGACCTGTAATGGATTTCAGTATTGCTATTTGATGAGACCTGTCAAAATCTAAGTCCTCCTACACTGGATCAAAATTTCAGCTTTTATATTGTTGTTATTTATCAAGTGAAATAACTTAGCACCAGGGAGCGACCAGAAGTGAGCATGTCAATTGTAGGTCCATTTATAGCCCCTAGACAACCTTTTAATTTTCAGCTAATTGAGAACTGGGAAACCTGAACTGGAAAGTTATTTTGTGGTTTCCAATTCTCGGTTCATTGGCGCTAGATTAAAAATAACTATCCTTTGTTTTATCATTGCACTTATCATCTAGTAAACCTAAGATTTTCCCTTATACTTTGTCTTGTATGATTAAATTAATATATGCTTGACAGACAAGGAGCATGGTCCAAGGACAGTGAAAGATCTCAAGTTAATAAGTGCAGGCAAAATACTGGAGAACAACAGAACAGTAGGGGAATGCCGGAGCCCTCTCTGTGATATCCCCGGTGGCGTTACAACCATGCATGTAGTTGTTCAACCATCTTCCTTGGATAAAGGTACTAATAGTCTCTGTAACCGTCGGAAAACTATAACCAAAATTTACATGTTATTTATCTTTCCTTGGTTGTCTCTGTGATCCTCAGCCTTCCCCTTTGGTTTGAATAACTGTCTGTTTTTCAAATTGAAAGGGGGAAAAAAAGGACAAAGGAAAAGCTTTTCTTATTGTTTTAATAAAGCAATCCAACCAATTCTTTTCTTCTGCTTTCTAGTTTATGCTGAATGATGGCTCCATTTTTGTGGTCCCATTTAGTCATTTATGAATATGTTAAAGGGCTAGGAACAGCAAATAGACATTCTCTATTAGTGTGTCCACCAAAAACCTTCTTTAATACAATAATTTGACTCATGCTATTATTGATCAGCTTATAAAGGAAAGCACTAACGATTGCCAACTGCATATCCTACAATTTCATTGGCTTTTCTCATTTTCCAAAGCTTTTTTTTGAATGGATTCTTCTACTAGTTTCCTTTTAAAATGCATTTAGTTGAATTGTTAATAATCATTAAAAATGCTCATTTGAATTGCATCACTTTTTGTTGGAGCAGAAAAGAGATCATCCAGACAATCAAAGCAGAACAAATGTGTTTGTGTTATATTATAACTACAGCTCCATGAGCAGGGATGACATCAAGGTAAAATTTAGTTACTTGACATCCCTTTCTTTATCAGTTGAGGTATTTTGCTCTTAAAGGTTTTGTCCCCTCTTATTATACAGGTAAAGAGTTTGGAGCTGGTTCAGTCACAAAGCTGGTGAATTGCTTATTGGTGATAGGCCATGGCATCATGTTCATCTATCATGGGTCATCTTTTTTGAGCCATTCTTTGCCTTTCATCAGATAGCCGTGCCTCAGTCCATTTGGTATACTGTGATTAATGTTAAGTTTGATTTCGACTCGGCTTGTATGTATGCAACTAGATATCAGATTTATATGATGAAAATTATAGATTGGTGCATATTTCATATTTTTCATTTTACATTCATGTCATGTTGTGTTGTATCACTCATAGTTGCACAATCCAACTGTATTTCAAGCTATGTCCATGGTCATTATTTTACCAAGTTGAAAGTTGAAGCATTGAAAGCTCCCAACTTTCTTGCCAAATTTGATTGGGATGATGATCATGTCATGCCCTGGACAGGCTTGATTAGTTATATGTTTCCATTCTGCAACCGCAAGCTTCTTTCTAGATGTTTGTCGGCACTACCTCTTAAATGTCAAAAGCAGTAACTTTCTCCCCTTTTCTGGTGATGGGGAGAGTAGGAATTGTCAAATATGGCGGATTAGTGCTTTTTTTTTTTTTATAAAATGTTGTGAAGGTTAATTAAATTGCCAGTTTTATTATTACATCTTTTTTTTAATTTAATGGATACATATGTTATATAATATTAATAATTTTTAATATAATATTAAATGAATTTTTATAAAATTATACCTAATATCAATTTCATTAAAATGATAATTTTAAATTAAGAGATTTTAATTCCTTCTTTTTCAAATGATAAAATTATTAAAAAAATCAATTAATTTGAATTACTGCAAAATTTATTGCAAATGAGAAATTACTATAGAAAATCGAAACACAACTTATGTTCTGAAAAGTTAATGAATGATTCATTTACTTATAGAAAACCCAAACAATAATAATTAACCATCCAATTTTATTTTGAAAAGTTGATTATCTAAAATTATTATCTAAAATTAAATGAAAAAAGAGTAAATTCTCTATGTCTTTAAAACATTCTCCTTTGATATCTAAATATCTGGGCCCGGGTGCATTGATGGTGGGTTATGGATTTCTAACGGACGCTTAGAGCTTGGGCTGATTTAGCTGAATCTAAGATTTTGGAGGCGAATGAAAATTTTGGATCTGTGGGCTGCGGCCCAATCTTGCAATATATAAATTCTAGCCATTGGACTACAAAATCCAGAAGTCTGGCATGGGACTTCCATTTCTCTGTCGTATCCATAGCGCTATACACAGAACGGCCACGTGTTTGCACATGATGATCAAGGCACTGCGCGTACCAACAAAGTCCCGAGCCTTCAGGAACTCTCTGTAACATACTAACACTGGCTTTGTTTCTCTTTATTTTTATTTTTTCCTCTTTAAAATCAAATTTCAAATTCCCGTCTCTCTCTATCTTTAATTTCCTTGATTCCCACGTTAAACCCTTTGCCTTTCTCTTTAATTGCCTGCAACTTTGCTTTCTTTCGTGTGTTCTCTATTTCGTCGAGCAATCTTTCCTTCTGCTCTGTGCTCCTGAAATGGCAGCTACAACTGCGGCGTCGTTTAGTGGGATCAGCCTTTTTCCGCCGTCCCCACATCAGAGTAATAGGAATGTGTTACCTTTGCCGTCTCTAAGCTTTCCTGCAAAACGGAATTCTCTGAAGTCGCTTTTGTTGAAGAGGAGTGGCGTTGGTTACGAGAGTATTTCGAGGAGTCGAAGGTCCTTTGTCGTAAGGTGTAATGCTTCTAATGGAAGGGTAAGTATCTGTTTATTTCTGTATTCTGGTGCTTTATGTTTAGTGTATTGTTGTTAAGTCTTTGGCTTTGGGATTATATAAGCAACTGGAATCGTTTTTGTGCCTGTTGTTAATGGGGGTCTTCTACTTGTGTGGAATTCGAGCACTAATCATGTGTTTGTTTTGCTGACTTGGACTTCTGGGGCTTAAACAGATTACTCAGCAAGAATTTACGGAAATGGCATGGCAAGGAATTGTTTCTTCTCCTGATGTCGCCAAAGAGAACAAGCATCAGATAGTGGAGACAGAGCATTTGATGAAAGCTCTATTAGAGCAGAAAAATGGGCTGGCTCGTCGGATCTTTTCAAAAGCTGGGGTTGATAATACACGTCTTTTAGAAGCTACTGATAAGTTTATCCAGCGGCAGCCGAAGGTATTTCCCGAGTTTATACACAGTTTGGGAGATAGTCCATCATGCAGTAGTCTAGTCAGCAGTTCCATAAGTTTATAATTTTCAAATTTTTAACAGTTTATGTCTGATAATTTTATTACTGTCCAATTACACAAGGTTCTTGGTGAATCTGCTGGTTCAATGTTAGGACGTGATTTGGAGGCTTTGATCCAACGAGCCAGGGAGTATAAGAAAGACTACGGGGATTCATTTGTTTCTGTCGAGCATTTGGTTCTTGCGTTCACTCAGGATCAACGATTTGGGAAGCAGTTGTTTAGGGATTTTCAGATATCTCAGCAGACACTGAAATCTGCAATAGAATCAATAAGGGGGCGCCAATCAGTTATAGACCAAGGTCGAAAATTTTTCTTGTTAAGCTTGTTACATGGATGTGTGGCTGCACAGATGCATAAGCCTGTGTATGCATTTATCTAATCGGGTTTGTGTTGCATGTTTGTTGAATATGTACTTTATCCGTTGATTTTCCTTCATTATGCATTGCATTTTTTAGAAAGTTAAAAGTTATGATGGTCTCAACTTACTGACCAATTGAAGCTTTGCTATTTTCAAAATTGAACTGTAACAAGGTCTAAACTATAATAATCAAGCTATGAACTATCCATCAATGCAGTCGTAGCTTATAGAAAACTGGAGATAGTTGATTATAAAAAGTCGGAGATAGTTGCATATAAAAATGGCTTTTATTCATATGTGTTGTTCAGTTTTCATTTGTTGATGTGGACACATCATTTTGTTTGTTGGTGTTTGTTGTTTTCAAGATGTTGGATTCTTGATAATGTAAGCTAGTCTCACGTTGCTACTTTGTACAGATCCTGAGGGGAAGTATGAAGCTCTAGAGAAATATGGAAAAGATTTGACAGCTATGGCAAAAGCAGGAAAGCTTGACCCAGTTATCGGAAGGGATGATGAGATTCGAAGATGCATTCAGATTTTATCTAGGAGAACAAAGAACAATCCTGTGCTGATTGGTGAACCAGGTGTTGGGAAAACTGCAATATCTGAAGGGTAAGAACTAAGCAAATATTTGCATGTTTCTAGAGGGCATTGTCATAAGAGTTGAGGAATACAGGATCCTAGTCTTTTGAGATAAATGGGGTTCTTGTTCTTAAGTGTTTATGGTTTATTTAGTATGTTACCTAACCAGCCATTACTTGTTTTAAATTATCCTGACACTGAATGTGCGAAACCCTTTTCAAACTTTGGAGTTTAACATCCTACATATGCTAGAATAAATGCTTTTGTGCTGAGTCCTGATTGCTTGCTTGCTTGTTATGGCATTAGTTTGAGGTTGTGGATTTAGTCTGAAGTCCTAAGGACACTGAATTATTTTGGTTTACCTTGACTCGACTTACTCTAGATTCTTACATTTGTGGTGTTTATTTCTGCCTTCCGGGGACTAATCTAAATATACCTCTCGGACAGGCTGGCCCAGAGAATCGTGCAAGGTGATGTACCTCAAGCTCTGATGAACAGGAAGGTTTGTTCTTAATGTGCAAGTTCAATTCTGTTAAGGAACCATTTACTTCCTCTTTTAGCTCTCTCCTTACCCTTCCCTCCCTGTGGCTCTCTCTGGCCTTTTGAAGGGTAGGATTGTGGAAATATCACTGAGAGGAGGGATGCTACTGTATTGGCTGTATTTCATCCTCATTGTTTAAATTTGTTGCTCATACTACCCACTTTTGCTTTACAGCTAATATCACTTGACATGGGTGCACTCATTGCTGGGGCAAAATATCGAGGAGAATTTGAAGATAGACTGAAGGCTGTACTTAAGGAAGTTACAGAGTCAGATGGTCAGACTATCCTTTTCATTGATGAGATCCACACAGTTGTTGGGGCAGGTAATATGCATGCCAATTATCAGATTTTTCTCTTCTTTTCATTGAGATCCTATTCATGTACCAAATTGATCTTTTAAATCAAAGATTAAATATGGGCATGTAAAATTTCAGCATGTTAATATCATTAGTAGCTATCCCTAGCTTATGAAATTGAGGTTTATTGAAAAAGTGGTGTAATAATTTGGATAACTATGAATAACATATTATTATCTGTTTCAGGTGCTACAAATGGTGCAATGGACGCAGGCAATCTCTTGAAGCCAATGCTCGGTCGGGGAGAGTTAAGGTGTATTGGTGCAACAACACTAGATGAATATCGAAAATATATTGAGAAGGATCCTGCCTTGGAGCGTCGTTTCCAGCAAGTTTATGTTGATCAACCTTCAGTTGAAGATACAATTTCCATTCTTCGGGGACTACGTGAAAGATATGAGCTGCACCATGGAGTTCGTATTTCTGACAGTGCACTTGTGGAAGCTGCAATTCTTTCTGACCGTTATATCAGCGGACGATTTTTACCTGACAAAGGTACAACCGATGCACTGAGATGTATTGCAGCCTGAAGTGCCGGTGGCTGTGTTCCACAACATTTTTCTATGAAATGTGACATTTTGAATTGCTATATTCATGCACTGTCTGCAATAGCAGTTGGAATTGCAAGTGCAAACAAAACATTCTGCATGACTTTTTTTATTCTCCCGAAGCTTTCATTGAATTTAATAGCTAATTCAAAGTATTGATATGATAAGCTAAACTTACTAGAAAGAAATTCAACTGCTATTCCATGATCAAGGATGGATACTTAAAAGAGATTTACTTTTTCTTGTTTTAAGTTTATCTTCATTTGGTTCACCTTTTTGAGTTTCCTGCAAATGTCTAGGTTTTTTAATGCAATATTTGTTTCCAGCTACATGCATCAACTCCAAGCTTTCTGCAAAATTCATTTGAAGCACCCACTACTCTGATGGAGCGCTAATGCATTTTTTCAAATTGCAGCTATTGATCTAGTCGATGAAGCAGCAGCAAAATTGAAAATGGAGATCACTTCAAAGCCTACTGCCCTTGATGAAATTGACCGTTCTGTATTGAAATTGGAGATGGAAAAGCTCTCTCTTACTAATGATACAGACAGAGCTTCAAGAGATCGATTGAACCGCCTTGAGGCTGAATTGTCCCTGTTGAAGAAGAAACAAATGGAGCTGACAGAGCAATGGGAGCATGAGAAGACTGTCATGACTCGCATTCAGTCAATTAAGGAGGAGGTATTACTTTTAATATTATTATTACTAATGTGGTGTTGTTGTTGTTGACTGTACTGGCTTCTGAAAATTCTCAGCAAATCCTAAGGACGTTCACCTTTAATTATATAAAATAGTGAAATACAAGCATTCCAGATCTAACTTCTCTTCCCCCTTTCTTATGCAGATAGACAGGGTAAATCTTGAGATTCAGCAAGCTGAGCGTGAGTATGATCTTAATCGTGCCGCTGAACTGAAATATGGTAGCCTTAACTCTTTGCAACGCCAACTTGGAAGTGCTGAGAAAGAGTTGGATGAGTATATGAGTTCTGGAAAGTCCATGCTGAGAGAAGAAGTTACAGGAGATGATATTGCTGAAGTTGTCAGCAAGTGGACTGGCATCCCTGTTTCAAAGCTCAAACAATCAGAGAAAGAGAAGCTTCTGCATTTGGAGGAAGAGCTGCACAAGCGTGTAGTGGGTCAGGATAATGCAGTGAGATCAGTAGCCGAGGCAATTCAGAGATCTCGAGCTGGTCTCTCAGATCCTCGGCGTCCGATAGCTAGCTTCATGTTCATGGGTCCCACTGGTGTTGGAAAAACAGAACTAGCTAAAGCACTAGCTTCCTATATGTTTAATACTGAAGAAGCCCTTGTACGAATTGACATGAGCGAATACATGGAAAAGCATGCAGTTTCACGATTGATAGGTGCCCCACCTGGTTATGTGGGGTATGAGGAAGGGGGACAGTTGACGGAGACAATTCGCAGGAGGCCATATGCAGTTATTCTTTTTGATGAGATAGAAAAGGCCCATTCTGATGTGTTCAACGTCTTCCTTCAGATCTTGGATGATGGGAGGGTGACAGATTCACAGGGTCGCACTGTTAGTTTCACTAACACTGTCATCATAATGACTTCCAATGTGGGTTCACAATACATACTTGACACGGATGATGACATGCCAAAGGAGGTAGCTTATGAAACTATCAAGCAGAGGGTGTTGGAAGCTGCAAGATCAGTCTTTCGACCTGAATTTATGAACAGGGTTGATGAGTACATAGTTTTCCAGCCACTGGATCGCGATCAAATAAACAGCATTGTCAGATTACAGGTACTTGGCTTTGCTTTGAAGTTTGCTTGGTGTGGGTCTTATTAATTCAGTTATTTATTTTTCATTACCTTAGAAACTTTTTGACATGAAACATTAGTAAAGCATCTGAAATGTGTTGACCAAGCAAATAATGTATCATTCATCTTCTTAATTGGGCTTTGTGTCCAGGACAATGGGCTAGTTTGTCAAGTGCAACCATTTTTAAGCTGATAGATTAGGATTGATGCTTTTCTAGATTGTGTCATGTCACATACACGTTTTAGTGCACATGTGAGGTATATTGGATATTCAGTATTACTATATGAAGGCTACAGGCTATAGTTTTTGTTCTGTTAAGTAATTGGTTTTAGATAATTTTTTTGGTGTTTCTTTCAGCAAGAGATGATTCTCCATTTTGTATTTCAGATTCTCACATCATGTTTATGTCGTGAATTGCAGTTAGAACGCGTGCAGCAGAGGATTGCAGACAGGAAGATGAAAATGCAGGTGACTGAGACAGCTGTTGAGCTTTTAGGGAGTCTTGGTTATGATCCCAACTATGGAGCTAGGCCAGTTAAGCGGGTGATTCAGCAGTATGTTGAAAATGAACTTGCCAAGGGTATCTTAAGGGGGGAGTTTAAGGACGAGGACACTGTATTAGTGGACACGGAGGTTTCAGCTTTTTCCAATGGCCAGCTTCCCCAGCAAAAGCTAGTTTTCAAGCGGCTTGAAATTGACGCAAATGCCTCAGCTGCAGAAAACCAAGCTGTTTCACGGACTCTTTGAAGGTTTTTTTAGTTTCTCAAAACCTAAAACACCATTATGAACAGATTCTCATATGAAGAAATAAGCGGGATGCTAAAGGAAGTCCTTTTGTAAAAGTTTTACCTGCAGCAAATATAAAGCCTCGATGTACATCTTCTCCACTTGGAAAGTAATTTATTGGTTGCCTTTCTTGGCTTCGTGACAATTTTTGTAGTCCCCTTTCATTTGGATAAGTCATTAATGTTGCTTTGGAGCTCTTTAATTACCGAACATGCTATGAGAAATTCTTATGGTCGGTGATACATGTATAACATCTAGTCGTCAATTTCAGAAATAAGAGTAACAAATTATGAAGTATTTCATATAGCTGATAACTAGATACAAATATACAATAAGGTTACCTCGCTATATCACATTAGGATGCAACTGAGAAAATGTAACTGTGTGATCCGACGCATGGATATTTGTTCATGAACAAGAATGTTGGTCAGCTCAACAACAGGAGTTACTTGATAACGACTACCTGCGACCTTTAGTTGAAACCTTTCGCAGGTTCTGAAGCATCAGAGCTCGTGTTTTGCCATCAGGTTTAAGACCTCTCCT
Source organism: Manihot esculenta (assembly GCF_001659605.2). NCBI lineage: Eukaryota > Viridiplantae > Streptophyta > Magnoliopsida > Malpighiales > Euphorbiaceae > Manihot > Manihot esculenta. The sequence goes on along the minus strand of NC_035162.2, from coordinate 4,117,796 downwards.
GCGCATTTCCATGTACAGGTTCTTAGCAGACTCGATCTTGCCTCGCAAACACATTCCGTGAATGGCCGCATTGTAGAGAGACACATCTGGTGCAACTTGCTGCTAAGCAAACACAAACAATGCAAGTTATTGATTGATTTTTTTTGGATGCATAGAGCATAACGAATTGAAATGGCTCTTCTAGATAGGATAAAAGGTTAAGCAATACACCACGAACCAGATTTAAGGATCTGATATCCAGATGCGATTTTAACTGAGAAATTTATGGAGAAATAGGGTCTACTTGACATTCAATTCACAAAATTCATTTCTTCCATTGTGCTAAGTTGATTATAAATAACAGTAAGATAAAACATTTAATTCAAAAAATATGAAGGAGCTGATGAAGAGTGAATTCAGGAAAAGCACAAACATTCCAAGCATGAGATTTTTTTTTCCCTATAAAGCACTGTAGGATATAATTTATTGCAAAGCAGTACTGCATGGAATGCTAAAAGATAAACTCACATCTAGAATTTCATCCACTTCACTCCAAAGAGATGCCCAAATGCAGCTTCTTAATAGAGACAAATAGGTAAAAGTGTCTGGAGTGCAATTCTGGTGGATCATGTGCTCGTAAACTTGCAATGCAACTTTTGGCTTTCTTGCAGTTTCACAAGCACCAATAACAAGATTGTAAGACGTAGTTGAGACAGACAGTCCAGAAGCTTCCAATTGCCACAATAGCTGAAGAGCTTTATCCCATAAACCAAGTTTCTGGCATGACATTAAAGCAGTGTTGTACAAATGCTCATTGATTTGAGAGCTCTGTTCTCTTTTGATGTTCTCAAACAGCTGAAGAGCATCAGAAAATCGATTTGCCCTGTATAGTCCATTAAGCAATGCGTTCCATGTATATGCATCATGTGTGTGACCCAAAGATTTGGCTATTTGGAACACCTTAAGTGCTTGTTTGAGTTCTCCAGCTTTTCCAAGTGAGTTTATCAACGCATTGCATGCAGTAAGATTTGGCCTGATCCCATGATTCAACATAGTCTGGAAAACATTTAGAGCTAAATCCCACTTTCCCTCCTTTGTGCATGCCCCAATTAATGCCTGCAATGCATCATCTCTTGGTTTAATACCATTCTGAATCATCTCACTGTATGCATCAAGAGCCAGCTCATTCTGGCCACAACGCACAAAAATGCTAACTAACAGTGAGCATGTAATTTGTGTCCCACTAATACCTTTTTGTTTCATGTTTTTCCATATTCTCTCAGTCTCGACCCAATTGTTCACTCTTCCACAGACAGATATCATTGTGTTATAAACAATGACATCAAAGTCATTTCTGTCTCCTGAAAACCCCCCTAATTCTCTAAACATATTAAGAGAGTAATCACAACCCTGATAATCCGCAACTGCTTTTAGTATTAAGGAATATGTATGGCCTGTTGTGATCTCAATTCTCTTCATGAACTCAAATACTCTCAATGCATTGTCAAGTAGTTGATTTCTTATGAGACAAGAGATGAGAGAATTACAAGCATGTCCATTGGGTTGTAGACCAGAGAACTCCATGGACCTGAACAATTCTAATGCACTTCTAACTTTGTTGGATCTGCTAAGCATCAAGATCTTTCTTGATAGGTCTTCTTCATCTGTTTCCTCTAAAAGGTGTACCCTAATTTCTTTAACAGTGATCACATCTCTTGACAGCATTGAAGGCTGAGCGGTACTTTCAGTATCCATATCTGATCTGTGGTGAGCCATCAAATTTCCCCAAGGGGGCAAATGCTCTCCAAAATAATCTCTGTTAAGTTCATCTTTTCTTCTTTGAATAAACTCATTCTCTTCATTTTCTTCAGAAATCAACCCAGGTTCATTACTAGCAGCCAAACTTGATATAGCTAGCAAATTTGTCATTTTAGTGGATCCAATAAGTGAACTCAAATGGGTTGTCTTCCGTTGTGCACATCCAAACCCCTTCATTGACATGGGAAAAGTACTGAACTCGCGTATTCCCACAGGATCTCTATTCATTTTCATCACTGAACTACTGTACAAGCTACAATGGTAACTCCTCCAACAAACCCCATATTCACAATTACTTGGATTGTACAAGCTACTTTGCCAAGCAAACCTATCCCATTTCAAATTAACTGAAATCGAATTCCCCAAAATTTCTGCCATAATTGGACCCAAAGTAGAGCAATAAACAAATGAATCCAGTTATTCACTTCAATATATGTTCTTTGAAACCAAAATCCAGCGTAGGACCTCGAATAAGTAATGGCTTTTGCTTATAAAACTGAAGCACTGTCACTAGAAACAACGGAGCATCGTACCCACATAGTGCAATAATGGGAAGCGGAATTCTTTACTTATGACTACAGTAAACAATTACCTGGATATAGGTTGGGTCTGCGAATGTGAAAGAGCGGGGAAGAAGATGATATAGATTTGCACAGAAGATTTATATCATTGTAAAGGTGGAGCGCGCAGCAAAACGGCGTTGTTCTATCTCCCAGAAACGGTACCGTTTTACGCCGCGAACCTCCAAATCTTAAAAGAAGACTACTTTCCACTGATTTTACCTCTCTTTTTGGTGTCACTTGCACTCGGCATATCATATCTAAATATGTCAAAAATTGATTATTAGTTCTCAAATGATATACAATTTTTTTAATATATATTCTATACATTTTAGTTACTAATTTATATAATAAAATATTTTTTATAGCTAAAAAAATTAAATATAATCTATACATAATTATAGAAATTATATAATTATATATTAATTAATTAATAAAAAATTTAATTTTGACAAAACTTGTAATTTGTATATATATACATTTATTTTAATGAAAAATATATAGAAATTATTCAATTATTTTTTATATTATTATATAATATCATTTATTTCCGTAGATTTTTTTTTTTCATCAAGTTTAAAATTTTTTTGAAAATTTAGAATTATGATTTTTTAGATTACACATTTAAGATAATATTTGTCTCTCATCACCCACCCTAGAGTAGAGATGAACATTTGGTCGGTTTGATTTAAAATCAAACCGAACTGAATAAATAGAAAATTAAAATTTTAATATTTATAAAAATCGAACCATATTGATTTTAGTTAAAAATCGAATTGAATCAAATCGATCTGATTCAGTTTGATTCAATTCAGTTTGATCGGTTTGAATTTTTAATAAATTTTTTAATTTTTACACTTTATTTTTAATATTTTAAAATTTAATTGAAATATTTTAATTTTAATATAATTTAATCTCTATATATTATTAAAAACAATATATTATTATCACTAATCAAATCGATTCGATTTTTTAAATTTTTTTTATCAAAATCAAAACAACACTGAAATAATTAAAAATTTTAAAATTAAAAATCAAATTGAACCGAAATGAATAAAAAATCGAATCAAATTTTTAAATTAATTCGATTCAATTGGAGTCGCTCCTTGTCATATTTGTAGTTCGTAGGGGTGAGCATTCAGTCGGTTCGATTCAAAATCGAATCGAACTGAATAAATCGAAAATCAAAATGTTAGTATTTATGAAAATCGAATTAAATCAATTTTGGTCAGAAACCGAATCGAACTGAATCGGTCTGATTCGGTTTGATTCAGTTCGTTTTGATCGGTTTTGATTTTTAATAATTTTTTTTATTTTTTACACTTGATTTTTAATATTTTAAAATTTAATTAAAATATTTTAATGCTAATATGATTTAATTTCTCTATATTATTGAAAATAACATATTATTATTACTAAATCGATTCGGTTTAATTTTTTTGATTTTTTCTGATCAAAATCGAACCGAATTGAAATAACCAAAATTTTTGAAATTAAAAACCGAATCGAACCGAAATGAATAAAAAATCGAATCAATTTTTTAAATTAATTCAGTTCAATCAGTTTTTTCGGTTTGAACCGAATTATGCTTGGCCTTAGTACCGTTTAGGTGTTGAGTTAAGGTATTTTTAATACGGTTGATACCGAATCCTGTTGTTACATTTTGTTAGTTTTTCTTTAATTCGTTTAGAAGTATAAAAGTATAGGATTTTAATTGAAATAATTTTTTTATAATAAAAGTCATGTTATTAAAATTATTTCAACATTTGCAATTAACTTCTCTTACTTCTTTACATATAAATTGATTATTAATTTTAATATCACGGATCACGCGATAGATAATTTTCATATTTTACAAGTTTTCGATTTCATAAAATATCTTCCCAAATTATTATAACTAACGAGTCTAACTTATAACATTGTGAGTTTTAGAACTATTGTGCTAAATTTATTTATAAATATACAATATATTTATAATATTCTTATTATTTATGCTAAATTTATTTATAAATATACAATATTATAAATATTATATATTTATAATATTTATTTAAATATAAAATAAGTTCATATTAAATAATAAAAAAATTAAATATAATGCTACATAATAAGATATAATAATGTCACATAATAAAAAACACATCCTCTTTATTTAATTTTGAATAAAACTTATTTAAATCTTTCAATTTTGAAATAAATTATTAAAAATAAAAAATTTGATAAAATTGTCAAACGTTTAAATTTTTAAAATCAATTATCCTTTATTGATATGTTAAATGAAATTCATATTTAATAATAAAAAATATAATTAAAAAATATCACATATAATGTTACATTATTTAAAGTACACTATTTTATCTTAATTAATTTTAAATTAGAATTAAATTTATATAAAATATTTTAATTTTAAATTAAATTATTAAAATTAAAAAATACGTAATAAAGCTAAAGTCAATTTTTTTATTAATAATTTATATTGCAAAAATTTGATATTTATAAAATTAATAAAAAAACTTATCATTTTTAAATTGCACCCATATTAATTTAATAACCAATTAAATAATAAATTTGTTCCGAATGTAATCACTATTCAGTAGTATACAATAGAATTGTCACGTCATACTGTAATTAATAAAATTTAAAACTTTTTTACTATTTTATCTAAAATTAAAATTTAAAATATTAAAAATTTATATTATATATATATATAATTTAAATATACTATTTTATATTAATTAAATTATAAATTAATCTACTTCCTAAACTTTTTTTAAATCTACTCTAAATATTATTATAGTTGAAAAAATATATAATTAATAATACAGTTAAAAATAAAAAATATGGTTAACAATATAATTATAATTGCAGTATATACTAATGAGCAATAAAATTATATCCTTATAATATATTTTTTTAAATAATTTTCTTTATAAAACATTTTCAACTATATTATTAATTATGTATCTTTTAATTAAAATAATAATTAGAGTAGCAGATGAGATATAATTATAAGAATTTAAAAATGATAAGATTTCTTTTGATAATTAACTCTATTTCTATTAATATTTAGTGCTTTTTTAATTGAAATATATAATTAATGTTTATATAACGCATAAAATTTAAGTAGAGTATAAATTTTTTTAATTTAAATCCTAATTAAATCTATCTCAATTCAAAAAATTTCAATTGAATTAAATATCCAAAGAAGTCGACTTTCCATTTTGACAGCGGACCATCAGTAGTATTGTTGCGGTAATTTTAACCCGCAATCACTAAACTTTAATGTTTATTTCATTGTGAGCAGCTATTTAACTTTTTCTCATCAAAATTAGGCATTTACATGCTTCTCCTACTAGGTCTATTAAATTAAAAAACAAAAAAAAAAAAAAAAAATCATTTACCATGCTGGTTAGGGAAATACTTACAAGTTTTTATAATTACTTCATCCATGTAAAGCGACTTAATCATAAACATCAGATGAATCTGTTATCCACATATGGGGGCATTCATAACATGTACAAAGATATTACATGCTCAGACTAATTAATAGAGGATTAAAACTCCAACCATTCACCATGAAAATTTTAGCCAGTTTTGGTAATCCAGAAGCAGCCCAGTTGAAAGCTCAGATGAGACTGACGGTTTCAGCTTCACATAGCTCCAGAAAGCTTGCGAAAGGTCTTGTCCACATTTGTCAATTCCACAAGAAGCAAAATCCATGCCAACAATCACACAACTGTCAAAAACATCTTCTCAGTTACAAATAATTTTTTAAGGAAAGAAAGCACATAAAACTACTCTGCGGACAACAGAGTAGTGCCAGAGAAAACATCACTCCATTCTTTATGGCACAAATAAAAGACATTTCTTATGGCATAATCACTATCAAGTCCCATAATCACTACTAATTCATTTATCATTTCCCCAATAAATGCTCATACTTAGGCTGAATAACCTTTAAAGTGCAAGAATCAACTTGCAAGATAATTTGCTCAGACTATTATCAGGTATCAGTGGAGGGCTCTAGACAACTCCTGGACAGTCAACAAGCTGAAACCGGCCTTTCTGCCAGCTTCCATAACAAGAGTCTGTTTTACTAGAATGACTTACCATTTTCAAAAGCTCCCAAAAGTTTTACTTGATTCAAATCTGAAAAAACAAAAATGCTTGGTGGAGATACCTGATTACCATGCCAATTATCACTCCAACTCGGATGCCTCTTCTGAATCAGACAAGGGTAAGAGGGTGCAGATTCCAAGCACATGTCCATTAAGGCACACATAATACTCGACACAATCCTCATAGGAACCTAACCTGCAGCTGGCACTCTGTGGTATCATTTTGGCTTGCAACATGCTCCACAACTTTGCCTTGCAATAAGGGCACACCTCTGTTGGATGAAGCTGGGCTCCCTTTTTAATCAGCATCTTCCGGACCTTTGACATTGAGAATGACTTGAAAATTCCACGGAAAAATCCCACATCACCTTCTTCCCCTTGATCAAGATGTTCACAAGGGTCAGAGACATACAAAACATCTGTTCTGCATTGTGGCAAAAGAAAACTCTTCCCTGAAGTCCTAGAAAACCGAGTCCTGTAAACAAAATGACCAGGGATATGAATGCTATTGAAGAGACCTCCCTTGCTACATCCTGAGCAGTAAATAAGCAGTTTTCCAAGTGCTCTCCAATTCCCATCGACACTGTGACTTCCACTAGATTGCAGATCAAGCATCATTTTTGGAGCCCTTGCTCGACAAAACTCTTTCCACAGCACTCGCTTGGCCAAATCATCAAACCATTTACATGTACACGACAGGGTGGCAATCAATTTAGGGTTCCAGTTCAGTTGTTGAAAGACTAAAAAAATTACATCTTCACTTAGATGCCCTTTTGTGCATTGACAGCTTGATGAGTGTACGCAACGGTATTGCTTTGTTAAAATCATTGCCTCCACCTGGTACAGACAAACGAAACAAGGATATTAAGCCATTGTTGCAGTCCCACAAGAATAAGCAATCTTCGATTACAGTTATGGCACTCCACAATTGCAATCAAATTTCTCAACCAAACAATAGTCATTCTATAAGCCTAGTGGTAAAATTACAGTTGAACTATGAACTTAAATGTAAGACTCCTCAGAATCCAAGTAAAACAAGGAACGACTACGTTCTTGTATCAGTTACAACTTACAAGTGAAATGCAAAACCTATACCAGTTTAGTTTGGTAAAAACCTATTATCTATCTGATGATAGTCAAAATAAATGAATAATATCAATGATAGAACCTTCGAGATTTACACGCTAATGCTGAGAATTCACATAGCCATCTAGGAGAATAAGAAATGAAAATATTAAGAAAGGTCACTAACTGTTGGACAATTTAAAGTTGTATAAGGTCTAAGGAAATCTAACGGAGAATTCGTAATGAAGAGCCTCATGCCAGAACTATTTACTAAATACGAAAATTTTCTGACTTGACTGAGACACCAAAAAAATGTTTGACATCTAAAGAATAATGCAACGAGTAAGACCCAAACTAAAAAACCTTGTAAGGTAAACTGACCATTGAGAAGTTTTTCTATAGGAACCTGGGCAAAGACAACATTAGATAGTTTCAACTTTCAAGTCTTTACTGATGGCATTATACATGAATTTCCCCATCAATTACCACCACATGCAAGTCAAGCCAGAATTTATTCACAAAGAAATAGGCAAAATTAATAATAAAGAAAAATTTAGATTCAGTGAGACTCAGACTGAATGACATAAATAATACATAGAAGATTTACATCGAAACCACCCTGGGCTGTAAACAAGCCTATTGAATTCATTACAAGCCTATTGAATTCATTACAAGCCTATATAAAGTTGTAAACCCATATTTTGAGACATATGCTGCAATACTCTTGACTCAACTTCAATTTAAATAAAACATCAGCTTATTACATTTCCCTGGTAATTCAAGCTCATATGATATCACATTTCAAAATTCCCCAAAAGTTGCAACCTTTTGATTGAAGAGCTCAATCCCATTTACAAGAGAACCCTAGTACTTAGGTTATACAGACGCCAACAAACTTCAAAGGTAAACTAAGAGAAATGCCCCAACTCAAAGTAGGTAAACTCAAACAAAAAAAGAGTACTCTGCATTTGCAGCTGAACTTAAAAGCTATTTACATTCCAAAATACTGATATTGAACTACTTTTTTCTAGAAAAAATTTATATCCATTCATTTTCTCTCACTTTCTCTGTTTGGGGCAAGAAAAGGAAAAGGGGAAAAAAAAAGCGCAGCTCCAAGTTAAAAAGAAACAGAATAGGTTACGAGCAGCAGAGCAGCACTAATAGCACTTAGTATCCGTTCAAACCATTGAGAGTTTATCTAGATTCCAGAGTCCACAGCAACCCAACCACACAAACAGGTTTGGAAGGTTTTTTCTTGCATGTCAGTTACTGCCTAAACTTCAGATCCACAATAATCAAACTTCAAGGCAATTTGATAATCCCATTACAAATTTAAAAGAGTCAGTTAATCCCAAAAATGAACCCACTTCACGCGTTCACCAGATTGCAAAAAATCAGCTTTGAAAATGAAGAGCCGACAAAACCCTAGCCCACATCAAAATCAACTGAAAAAACAAGAACAAGGACTGAGACTAGGCTGGATCATGATATCTTTGAATCAAGACCCAATATCTCACCTCAGAAAAAGAAGTATCCTCCCCCCATGACCTCAAAAACCTTTAGAAAGAAAAACCTCTTCATAAAAGAACAAAACAGATTAGAATTTTATCAAGTAAAAACAAAGAGAAAAAGAAAAAGAAAAAGAAAATCCCCAAAACAATCAAAGAATAATACTTACATGCCAAATAGGTAGAGAATTTCACTTCCCCTGAAACGTATTTTTCGTCCAAAAAAAAACAAAAAGAGAGAAAATACACTTCAGATAGATACAGAGCAAACGCAAGGAGATGGGAGTCTGAATGAGCTGAGAAAGCTTCGTCCTAGGGGTTCCGTATAGAAGAAAATATTATAATAATACTTGAGCTGATAGAGTTACAGCCTCATTTATTCTTCAAAGCAAGGACAAGTTGTAATAGGCCACGTCGTCGTATGACAGCTAGGAAAATGAGGTGTCGCTCGAGTGGAAGATGATTCGTAGGATGTGTCAGTAAATAATTGGGGAGATTTTTGTGAAAATGAAAAGGAGAATGAGGCGATTTAACTCTAGCGGGCAGTTTTACTGTTGGTATTTAACAATTTAGTGTCGGAAAAGGAAAATGCCGAAGAAGTATAGCGTCACGGAGAGATTCTAAAACCCTAACTTATGTCCACGTGTCAGGTCTATAATAATTTATGGGTTTCCATCATTGGATTGTTAATGCTTAGCCAATTTCGCGTCCTCTCAATGGCTGTCTATTTATTTCCAATTTGGCAAACGTGTCAGACTCTCGGGTCCCTACCAGATATTACATGTCTCACGCCCATGTTGTACTCTTGGCAAATATTTATAATAAGAATATCTCCCATCACACATCATTTTAATTAGACTAATAAATGGGAAGGGCTTGAAATTTTTTTATGTGATATTTTTTAATTATGATTATAAATTTAAAATGTTGAATTTAAGTAGGACAGTATTTAAAATTGTGGAATGATTAGTATAAATTATCTTCATGGTATGTGAATTATAGATACACCATAACTTGCATGTAATATAGACATAATATTTTATATAAAAATGACATTAATGATTTATATTAAATATTTATATTTCAATGTTGAAAATTGATTAAGCATCGGATTGAATGAGAATGATCAGCATCACCCATTTCCACTTGATGCCTTGCCAAAGAGAGACCCAATTTAAGGTCCTCCAGCCTTCAACTGCTTTTGTTCTTTGCTTTGTTGGTATGTTAAAGCTGTTGGAAAATCAAGGGAACCTACTTTAAAGAATCTCGTTTTACTAGAAAGTGAAGGCTAGGTAAAGTCATGTGGGAAAGCAAATGCTCTGCAATCAAGATTGAATAAGCCAAAATGTTTGATTCCACTTGAAAAACAACCTGGAAATGTAGATGATAACATAATCCAACACTTTGGCTCTCAAGGAAACAAGTGCTTCCAAAGAGCATCCTGTTTAAAATGGTTTGCCTCTCTCCTTTTCTTCCAAAGAGTATTGCACACTTTGCAGCATCCTGACTACTGTATAAATGTTAGGTTAAATAAGCATACCAAGTCCAGAGAGCAGCACTAGATAGATCAGTGCCGGAAATTCAATGGTAGCTCTGTTTATTGGTTTTTTTTTTTTTCCTTCTTACTCCTCTTCATCAAATCTCTCTGACATAACGAAGTCCATAAAACTTTTTCATGTTTAGAATACATATGCAGAGCAAAAAGGGCAACATGAATGTACAAGCAGTCATTGTCATTTCTATATATAGTCCCAACACCATATTAGCATAAGATAATAAAGTGATGGAGAGATCACAGGAGCAATGCAGTGGCAGCCATTGTTTGAACTAATAGTTTCACTAGACACAAACGAGCAAGCACAATGGAGTATATACACTCATTATTCAGCAGTTCTGAAAATATTTGGTTGCGGATAGTTTTGAATATTGAAGAGTACAGCACCAGTACTGCCTTTTCTTTTGGTTTTTCTTTCAGAATCCATAAAGACTCATGCACAGAGCGTTATACAAATGGGGAGTCAATATAGATTCAATAAACATGGGTCTCCGTACAAAGAAGAAATCGAGCTATTTGGTAAAAGCTGGCACACTAATTAACAGTTTTGTATCCTTATAATATCTTTGCTAATCCAAAAATCAACACTAAATTGGCCGGTGAGGTTTCCATTGGTCGGGCCTTCGTTGTCATCAAAGACTCCGGCCTACACACAGCCTTGATGCCAGCCAAATTGTACAGAAGCTGATAAGTATATAAACATGAAAGATTTTAAGAATGTTTAGGAACAGCCCGGAAGCCAAAGAATGATGCAGCCTTGGGAACTGGAAAGTCATCAGATTACAAAAGATGGCATCTAAACAAAACAGAAGCCAGTTTCTAGGTGCAAACTTCTATTCACAAAGATTACTGACCAAGAAGCTAATATCAAGTGATGATTTCTTTGACAAGCCAATCCAAACTAGGATAAGCAAAGTACAGTATTAGAAATGATGGGACAGCAAACAGAACAGTAATAAGAACGTACACGGCCAAAATGGCTGCACTAGCAGGTATGGCATATAATATAATCAAAAGGAATATAATGACCAAAGGAAACTTAGCAGTTAAATGAATAAAGAAAACCAGTGACTTCTGAAAGGAAGAATTTATTCTTCCAAAATTCAGAATAGCATTACCATGATTCTGATCATGGTTTGTTCTTGATGGTTCTAGATGATGCCCCCTTCTGATGTTATTGTGACTGAACTCATTTCCGGGGGCTAAATCATCGTCTGGTGACCATAGGGGTTGATGATCTTCACAAAAGGTGTTATGGGACTTCTGTCCATCATGATTCTTGCTTTCAACCATCCAAAGTAGAAAGTAATTCTTGCGAGGAAACTTCAAGTTGCCTCTGTAGACAAGACGGAAGGATAAGAGATTGCACCATGGACAGGAAATAAAGAGGGGAAGTTGAATTGGTAACGTGGGGAATTTCACAACTGCCCATTGCAGTCCTAATATGCAATTTTTACACAGCGTATGGCCACACCATAAAACGTAAGGCACATTTTCCACAATATTGAAAGATTCCCAGCATATTGGGCATTCTAGGCCTTCTTCTCTGCTAACAAGAGAAGACACCTCATCATCTGAATAATCTGATGCATCTTGATTTAGCTTTGGAGTAGTCTTCAAACCAGCACTTCCCGCCATACAATTGGATGCAAAATTCCACATTTTGATACCAAGTAACTTCAGAAAGCAGAATCACATGCTATGCCTATAGCCACTGAAATGGTCATCAATAACCATTATCTCATACCAAGAAGGTCTCCTCTTGCTAATTATAGCACCATTAAAAATTTTGTGAAGGTCACCTGGAACAAGAACAGGAGTAAGAATGAGAATCAAACTAGCTTCCTCATAATTCAGGACAATCAAGTTCAGTTGGGCATCTATTTCCAATTTTTCATTGTAATGAATAATCACAGAATAGTTAAGTATATAAGGCGTCAGGAGCAAACAATATCTTTGAATTAATGCAAAATATCCAAAAGAAAAAGGAGAATCATGTCAATTATGAGATGACCAAGAACGGCTCAATAAAAATTTGACTTCATGCTGAAGGGAGGACCAATCAAGTTTTTGCCAAAACGGATACCATTAACGCATTGAGAAATCCATAGCAACAGGGCATATTCATCAGAAACTAAGAGATCGAACTGATCATCTGATTAAACATACTGCATCCTCACATTGTTTACATTCTAGTCATATAAATTCATCAGCAAAAATTATATCCTTAGAAGATTTTAAATGTCTACATGCAAGGCAAGCTAGCAACCAGAGAATCATCTCTTATCATATAGACCCAAAAAAAAAAAAAAATTCCCATTCCACAATAACTGCTTGCAGTATAATCCTAATAACAACTGCAAAGTTCCCAGTTAACACGAACCTGAAAAACAGTGGAAGCGAGGTAGGACAGCATTTATGATCATTTTAAGAAAAACCCCATTTAAATATAATCCAAATCAACCTTTTTCTGTCCTTTAGCTTCTCTTAGCTTACATTTAAATCTCAGATATAACAAACAATATTATCTAAAGTCAAGCAGCAAATCCACAATTCATAAAATAAAATATAATTCCTAGCTTTAGAGCAAAAAGAAAAAAAAAAAAAAACAAGATCTAGACATACAAGAAGGGAGAGATGATGGAAAACAAAAAGAACAAATCCATGTAGATCTAAGCTTGACAAACATACGTAACAAAGGAATCTAGGGAAAGAACTTGGAATTAGAAATAAAAACAAGAGAGAATGATAAAGCATGATCTTACCAGTGATACATGATTGATCGGAGAAGGAAAAAGAGGCTAAAAAACAGAAGAAGGTGATTCAAATAAAACCCTCTACTCTTCTCACTCTGCAATTAAAAGAATGAGAAGGTACAAATTGTTTAGTTTTGTGGGTTTTGGAATATTGTGAACCAGATTAACCGCTGCGAGATGGAAGGTTATTTTAGTGGTCCATGTGGATTCTTCTGGTTGGGGGGAGAGAAATTGTGCCCGTTCCCTGGAAATTCATAATGATGTCGTCATTGTCGTGGTATCCACTTTCTCTTGATTGCCAAAACGGTGCGTTGTGATTCATCAAGTTATCCGTACATAGACATTCAGATCATTTATATTATACTCACTTTTTTAAATTAAACTTTAGTATATGCACATATGCCTATTTAAACATGAACATGTACAAGGCACAAATTATTTATTATTATATAAACTAAATACAAAATTTTTGAAGTATTTATTTATTTCACACTGTGGAATTTGTCGTATAAACCATTTAATTTTATTGAATAAGTAAATACTAATTGGAAGTAGCAAACTTCCATTGAGATCCCTGGTGAGCCGGAGAAGAGATGTGATCATATTATCAATTTGCTTTTTTTATTCAACAAATTTCCTGAAAATGGTGGTGAGTTTCAAAGTTTAAGCCAAAGAACATCAACTGTTAATAACTCATGTATCAGGTAGCAGAGAGACCAAACTCTCATTTACGGACAACCGCATCTATTTTCGAACATCAAGCTCCGACATCCATTCTTATTTTAAAGTTCAAGGATTTGTGGTTTTGAACGATCCTTGGACTATTACAGAGGAATCTCTCCTTTATTCTGTTTGGGAACATATCTTCTATCGAGTATTAACATGCTTTTTTATACATTTTGTTTTCCAGATTCTAATGTTGTGAATTCAGTTATTTTCCTGGAAAAATAAAAGACTTGCATTTATTCAAGGTGGTCATGTGGCCTGAGTGACATGAACATTGAAGCATATCGCCGAAGAAGATTCTCAACGTTCCCATTTATCACAACAGGGATCACTAGACCCCCCGTTCTCATCCTGTATCGTCGCCAAGCAAATTGTATGTTCACAGCCGCCCATGTTCGCCAATTAGATGAGTGATATCTCAAGGTTCGCTTGAGTCTTTCGCTAGCAAACGTGTATCTGAAGTGATCAGTGATGTATCTGAGATGGTTTGCATCAAGACCAAATGCTTCTGTTGGTTCCAGACAGTAAAATGTTGCAGATGATGCTGGAAGGCGGTTTACAAATGGGCGACGTAGGCACCAGGAGAGCAATTCATCACCTAAAAAGCCTCCAGGTTCAAGCACACTTGTGCCTACCATGCCTTTACTAAGTCCTTGGCTACGCTTTACGCGCCCACGAACTATAAAATACATCCTTGGCACAGGATCTCCTTCTCTAATTATCTGTGTCACAAGAAATATCAAGATGTTCAACATTTAATTCATCAAAAAGTAACAAAATCCCTTATAAAGTATCCGATTTTGCACCTTTTCGCCTTTGCAGAAGATAAGGGGCTTGACCCTATCACAAATGTTGTCGAGAATAAGATCATCCAAATTGTGAAACAAAGGTGCCTGAGCAACGGAGTTTGCAATTAGAACATATTCATAAGACTTCTGTGAAGTAAGCTCAATAGGAGAAAGTTCAGTTGATTACCTTTTTGATGAGGTCTAGGCAAATATACCGCTTGATGTCTCTTCGGAGGCCATCAGGCAATTCTTCAATCCATTTAATATCATCTTCTCCTCCCATGATTGCCCATCTTTGGTTGTCAAAATGGCGAACTCTTCGTCTTAAATTAGATGGCAATTGTCTTCTGCTCATCCACCATTCTATATCTCTGCGCTTCAGCTGCATGTTTTTATTCTTTGCCAAGATCACAGACAAAAATACCTATAAAACAATAATAAGTTGTCCATCAACTTATCTTTGAAACGTGCTTCTATGCTAATAGAATATCAAATAAGGCAACTTTTATTACCTGGATGTTCCCAACCATTAAAGTGAAGAGAGTAAAGCCACACAGCACTATGAATATACTGAACATAACTTCTACCAAATTACAGGTTGGATTGAGTTCATTGCCGAAAGTGCTGTCAACATAAAAGCAAGATATTAGTTTTCTTTTAAAAGAAGGGAAAAAAAAACACAGATGAGCTGATTAAACTAAACAAGTTGAAAATATTACACCTGAGGTTCAACAAGCCCCAAAAGATGGGATAAAGTATCCTGACAGCAAGTGAATTGCTGGTAACAACTAGAAGGCCCTCTGTATAGATCCCATGATTAAATGGACCTTCATCATCCAAGCACAAGGGCTTTGCAATCATTTTTGAGTGATTGCCACATTGGTTTCCAAATTTATCTTCAGGATACATAAATTGATAACAAACATCCATTGAGCATGACAAAGAGAGCTTGCAGTTGCCATTTCTTTCACACTGTTTCCTCAAGCAGGACACTACATTCTGAGTAGCAAGCACATACCAGCATCCTCCAGTAGCCTATCAAGCAATTTACTGTGCTCAAAATGAAGCTTATAGGTATCTTATTAATTGCTAAACATAAAATTTAGTACACTAACATGAGAGGCAATCAGGTAGGCAATGAGGTTAAGACCAAAACCCCACCAAATGGTGCCGAAGATGTAGCCTGTGACTTTTCGCATTCTGCTCATCAAGCAAAAGCTATGGTAGAGCTTAGGGAGGAATTGAAACAAGAAGGTTAGCAATACTATTGTTAATACCAGCTCAATCTTCTCCTGCACGATCAATTTTGGCAGTAACAACCAAAATATTGCCTGCAAAGAAAGTTTTTTTTTTTTTAAAAAAAAAGCACATCAATTTCCTCTTAAAATTGTCTCCAAAATATTAGTAAAAACAATCCGAAAATGTTAAGTAATACTCAAGGTAATTGTCAAATCCAAATTAGTCCACTTTCAATTCATTTTTGTTAAACAAAAAAACTTCTCAATTGGATCTAAACAAGAAAGTATCCGTGAAAATTAAACTATCCAAATCCGATTTATATTAATAATATCCGAATCTATTCTGAATCCGATTAAAAAGTAATCTAAACTATTTGAACCCGTTCTAAATCCATTATTATTATTCGAAAAAAATTAAATTCATTTAATTTTATATATTTTAATTAATAATTTATATAAAAAATATTTTTCATTAATAATTTTTATTTAAAAAATTTAATATTTTTAAAAAATATTTAAATTTTAATTTTTAAATAAAAAAATATATAAAAATTTATAAATATTATTATAAAATATATTTTATATTAAATTAATTATTTATATAAACGAATTCGGACGGTGACTACTTTATATATAAAATTTAAATTCAAATCAAACTCGAAAAAAATATTATTTTTTTAATTTAAAATTATCTCAAACTTAATTCTAATTATTTAAACATATTTTATTAGGGTTATAATGATGGGATAATTAATTATAATTATCTAAATTCATTTTATTAGATTTGAATCAAATTAAATATTTAAAAATATTTTAAATATTTAAAAATATTTGATCCGTTATCCTTCGAGTTCTCTAATATAGTAGGAAAATAAGAATATGGATAATTTTATTTTTTTAAAAAATAAAATTTTGAATGGACCAACCTGAGGAAACGGGAGTATGACAAAAACATCCAACCAGAATCCCTTGAGCGACCTCACGTAATGCGCAGCTATGGCACGTGCATCCCACACGAGTTTGCCGCATCCAAAAACGAGAGATTCCTTTGACACATAAGCCAACCTAAATTGCAACCACAAATGCCAGAGGTGCACAGTGTCTAGACACGTGCGAGCGACAGTAAAGAAAGCCGCCACACCTTCATCCACGTACAAGCACGGTGCCCCACCTTTCCCTAACGATAACGTCAAGGCGTAAAAGAAAAGCGGATCAACAGCCAAAGAAACACCACGTGCTATCAAGAAGACCCGGTTCCACCACTGGACCCACTTGCTACGTGGATCCAGGATGGGCCCAAAAGGGCATGTGAGAACACGGGTCGGGTTACACTTAGGCGAAGTAGCACTAGCATGTATTGGAACGAGGGAAGAGCCGGCGGAGGCTTGCCAATGGGGGTGACGAGCAGTGGCGCTGTCACAGCTGATAGAATGGAAGGCGGGGACGCCAACCTGAGTACAAGCATAACACTCTGTGGAGCCCAAAACGCTGTCGTATGTACCACCATTGCAATGATCAGAAGGTTTGCTTGCGAGTCCCATGAGGCGGAGCCACCTGAAATGTTGAAATAAGCATTGATGAAAATGAGAAAATTAATTAATCGATAGATAAGTATAAAGATGGGAGTCAAAGAATTGACCTGAAAGACGACATGATTGAAAGAGAAGGAAGAGGAAGGATTGCAAAGGATTGTGCTTTGAGAGTGCATGAAATGAATGCAACTGTAATTGTTCACAGAAGAGGAGAAGATTATAGAGAGTACAAAAATGGTGGGGCTGGTATTCAGTGTTGACGACAGATAGTCATGTGGCCCTTTTTTCTGGTTATAGAAATTGGTTTTAGAAATTGTCTTTTCTCTTATTTGTATAAATAATATATGTTATGAATGTGAATATTCACGTGATTACACTTATTAAAATAACTTTTTAATACTAACACAATTTGCTTATTACCTTTAATATCTTAATTTAAAATTAATTTCTTTTTATACGTTAGTTGTTGGAAGGAATAATAATAATAGTTTTATCAATATATTAAATAATGTTTGCCAAATGAGAGAAAATTCATTGTAGTAAATCAATTTTATTATTTAAATGGAGACTTTTGCATTTTAATTTTTATTAATTTTTTATCAATTTATATAAGGTAAATATTTCACAATAGTTTTTGATAAATTTTATATTAATATACATAATAAATTATTTATTATTTTTGCAGTAATAATATGTAACTTGCGCAATTTTGTGGCCCCTTCAATCTAAAAATGCTGGTAAAAAAAATATAAAAATACTGGTCTTGTCATAATATGGATAACGCTTTAATCAAATCATGATTATCTCATATTTAAATTTAAATTGATAATTTATATTAAATTGATAAATAAACAGCTTAACCTAAAAAAAAATTAAATATAAATTGATAATTTATATGAAATTGATATCCAAATTTAGGCATACCAACCACCCATTACTCCACTAGAGTGGCATCCCTTTTGAAGCAGAGATAGCCGGAGAATCTCCAACACCAACAGCTGGTAGCTATAGCTCTGGTCAGTGCAGACCTGAATCCGATCGCATCAGCTTCAACAGCAGATCATTAATTAAAAATGAAAATAAACAAGTTAAACATGCAATAAGAAACCCATCATGATCATCTTCCTAGCCAGCTATTTTCTTCCTACCATGAGCAGCATGCAAGGAAACCAGCGTTACCAGAACAGAAGAAAGACACAGACTTAGTGACTCTGCTAATCACATTTGTTTTGCCTTCCAAGCACCTGCACACATCTCACATGAAATAAAGTTTGGTTGGTTTCTGGTAGTCTGTATACCTGCAGCTGCAGCTAGAGTTGCATGCACTAGATATATACTACTCATAAGAGGAAGCCCACTACAACTTCTTTAACGAGAATTGGAAAATTTAGCTTTCTATCATAACTTGATTTCTTGAAGCCGAAGAAAAGATTGGATTATTGAAAACAAGCATATACAATGATATATGGGTTGATCTGAATATGCTTTCTGAGATTTATGGCACAACAGAATGCCATAATAGAAAGAAAGAAGAGATGGGATTGATAAGATTTGGAAATCTCAGAAATTGCTGGCTTCTTCCGCAGTTTTTTATTTCTTTTTTCCTTCTCTGCTACTGCATGCTACAAAGATTGATGTAGAAAAAGAGAGCAAAAAACATAGGAAATTCAACAGCGAACAGTCGAATCTTTCTCTCTCTCTCTCTCTCTCTCTCTCTCTTTTTTTACCCCTCTTTGTAATATATATTCCAAAAGGATAGAAGTTTCTTCCCTCTTTCCTTTAAACAGACAATTAATGTAGCCATAATGTGCTTGTAAAATTCATTGTTTATTAGCGACGCAATTAATTGGTCACTGCTGGTTTTGCCAGAAATGAAAGTTCCTCACTCGTTAAATCGCTAGGCTGCAAATATTTGTGCGGTTTATGACTAGACTGCCCTCTTGGGATAAGCATAGGCTTGGTAAAAGCTCAAGCTATCACATGCATACTCTGAATAAGCAGGCGGGTTTACTGGGTTTCATCTTCTTCAATCTGTCAGCTTCTGACATCTACTTTTTTTTTTTTAATTTTTTAATCTCCAACACCTTCATGTTTTGTATGAACGCCAACCAAAAATTGAAACAAATACATTCATATATCTCTATTTGTGTAATTAATTTGGTGAAGTTGATGGGATACATATGTCATATTTATGAGGAAGGCGACCTGCATCATGCATGTCGAGCCTTGATGTGCTCCTTTCTTTGTTTGAGCTTAAGAGGAAGGTTCCTAGAGGAATCGGGAGGCCTTTACTGCAAATGCATGATTAACAAGAATCCAACATAAATAATAGTGGTGTGGACAAAATCAGGTCCTCAAAGTAATTGAAAAAGGTTAACTTTCCTACGTGTAATGAATTTTAATTATAAAACGAGAAATCCATGGCCAGATTCTTGATACTGTGCATACCGTGACAATATTTCATTTCACAACGCTTTTGAATTTTAATTTTGTTGGTGGTGGATCTCACCAAACTTGTTGCTACTGTTCAGACATCATCTGACTAGATGCTTGGATGCCTGAATTCTCAAAATAAAACAAACGAAAGCAACATTCTAACTAAGTTTGAAGAATTCCAATGCACTGAAAAAGAAAAATCAGTCCCAGTTGATTCTGTTAGATAGAACTTGGTGGGTGAGTGGTGAAAAGTTGATGGTATAATAATAATTAATGAGACTCCTGGAAAATAGATTTGAGTTTTAAATTGAAGTATAGGCCATTGGTGGTGTCCTACAAGCACGATGAGACCAAACGACAATGTCTTCTCTTTTAATTTGCGTATAATTGGAAAAGAAAAGTTATATAAATGCGCAGGAGACTAAACTACAAAATTTATAAATTAATAGTTAAATTTTGAAATTATATGCACACCTTAGTTATTTTAAACATTACTAATAATTGAAATAAATTAAACTCAATTAATTCAAATTTATACGAAACAGGAAAAAGAAAAAAGAAAAAAAATCTCTTTAAATATTATAAATAAAAAAAAATCATTTGACACCCATGTGTGGAAGGAGTGCATACACGATCAATAAAATGCCCTTATCATTATAGCCATGAATAAAGAAAAATCATAAAGTATAAGAGAAATGAGTTTTCTGTCCAATACAATATATTGTCGCATCATTTTTTTTATAATTGAAATTGAAAAAAATATAAAATCTCTTAAATTTATATTTATTTTCAAATTAAATTTGTAAGTGCTATATTGACATATCTTTAAAAATTTATAATAAATTTTATTAAAATATGATATTTAAATTTTAATTAATTAAATATATAAATCCGTGATTAAAACATAATCAGTGTGTTTCTATATATGTGATTGCATTCTCAAACATAACTTCTTACCAACTAAAGAAATTAAGTGCGCATATTCAACTTTTGCTACTTATCAATAGATTCCGATATTTGATAGACAAGTTGCTATCAGCTAGTCTTATTAAATATCAATAATTACTGTTAATTTTAAGACTAATTAAAACTAATCAAATCATTTATTGATTTTGGTGACAAATTTTTAAACAATTATTTATTTTACTCATTCTAATTCTTAATTTCACTTAAAAAAATAAGATAATCAAATCACTTATTAACATTTATTATATAAAAAATAAAAATTTAATAATTAAAAAGTTGACCCTTATGAACTTTAATTTGATGATATTTGAATTATTTTTGTGATATTTTGAATTTGTTGATGGGCTCACCATGTGTATAATATATATAGAAAAAATGTATGACTATTACAAAAGCTTAGTGTGATTATATGATATTACTACAAGTAACAAAACTCCAATTTTTTTTCATCAATTTTGTCAACAAATGAAGGTTCCGAAATAAAGTAAAGCAGTTTGAGAATTGCAAAACGTTGAAAGAGGACCCTGTTCTTGTCAACAATTAATTACATACTTCCAAAATCACACTCATCACAAAAGATGACATGTCTGTTACACAAATCATCATCACCAATATTTTAAATAATATTCTAATCATGCAGAATGGTTATAATCAGCTTTTCTACGCTATTAAAATCTCGAATTTAAATTTTTTTTATTTATTTTAAAAATATTTATATTTATAGTGAAAATGAAAGAAAATTATTTTTCATTATATAATTTATTAATTATATTTAATTTAATTAAAAAAATAATAATTAATTAAATAAAAGTGACTTACCATCATCAATCGCTTCAAATTAGGACCCACGCTGGTTTGAAATATAAGGAGAGAATGAAAAATAAGGACAAAAAAGAAAAAGAAGACAACACTGATATAATAATCATCTCAAATAATTGAGCAAAGCGGGTCGTTTTGTACAAAAGTAGGGTCGTTTTCTAAATTCCGTACCGTACAAATCCTGCTTTACTACTGCACTCTTACCCTTGGAAGCCATACAACAAACCAAATTAATCTTTTGGCCATTTTTGCACAACATCAAATCTTAGGCTCTGTATTTTATGAAATCCATATTTTCAATTATGTTTTCTAAATCTTAAAAAATTATTGAAGGTTTTCCGTATATATATATATTTTTTTATTAATAAAAATCAGATTTCACATCTACAATAATTAATATTTATATGAATAAAAGTGTATATATCCGTTCATACGTCTTATTCTGTACCTTACTTTTACATATTCTGTGTTCACATTTGTTAATTTGACTCATTCAGCAATAATTAATTAATTAATTATAATAAATAATAAATAAGTGCACTCCGAAATTTAGCCTGGTGAAAAGTGCATGTAACGCCCCGGAAATCCGGACCGCTACCGGCGCTAGGATTCAGGTCGGCTTAAGGCCGCCGGAACCCGTAGCAAGCCTACATACATCCTGTTTACCTGTTTAATCCCATATATGATCAACAAACATTCACAAGAATTAAAAACTTTTCTTTTTCTTCATTCACCAAACTCAACCTGTGCATGCACTATATTCATCATATACATAAACATTAATCCCTCTGTGGGATTTCATCAAAGCCTCAAGGGCTACACATCATATGGTGAGTTGGTTTACATAAACATTATAACATAAGATCATATACATACCAAGGGATTAATACATACTATGGTCAAGCACACTCTATCCTCAATACTATCTTCAATAACATAATTACATTACATTCTTATCATTTGTCATGTCCACATACTCTAGCTATTACAAACATGTGACTTTTCTCTTCTTTTCTTCTCTATCAATCCCGCACCTGCAAACCTGGGGGTTAGGGGAGAGGGGTGAGCTAAAAGCCCAGTGAGCAGAAACTAAAAACATTATATTAAAGTTCATGCTTTCATGAAATGCATCATATCACAGACAATTCACATCAAGGGTGAATCTGTCACCAATTAGTCTCAACATAGTCTCGTGCCAGGCCGTAGCATGGGGTCCTGGTCTTTCTGTCATATCATATATTAAGTCTCGTGCCAGGCCGTAGCATGGGGTCCTGGTCTTCCTGTCATATCATATATTAAGTCTCGTGCCAGGCCGTAGCATGGGGTCCTGGTCTTCCTGTCATATCATATATTAAGTCTCGTGGACTAATTGGATCATACAGCATTCACCCACAACTACAAAATAAAATGCAATGCGACATATTCGTGAACTAATGCAATCTGCCTATTACATGTCATCATGATGCATGAAACATGCTCAAAACATTTAATTGCTTGATTTAAAACATTAAGCTTGTTTCCACTCACCTCTGGCTAGCTCTGACCAGACACTGAAGCAGCTCACTCACTGCTGGGGTCCTCGGTTCCTCGGGTCCGAACCTACACAGGTGGACTCCAATGAGGGACCAAACATATACAAACATAACGCTAATATATCCCCCAAAAACCCCCTAAAACATCATAGAAAATATGCATGAAATGGCTGAACAGGGCACCTTCGGCGGCACCTTCGGCGGCCAAAAGTCCTGGACAGAGACGAAACTCAGCTAGGTTCGGCGGCACCTTCGGCGGCCGAAAGTGCCAGACAGAGACGAAAGTCTCTTTTCGGGGGCACCTTCGGCAGCCGAAAGCTGCCTCCACAAGAGGGGTTCGGCGGCCGAAACTCCCTTCGGCTGCCGAACCTGGTTTCTGCCAAACGGCAGAAACTTGGTTCAAATGAACCTCCTGCCTCCCAAAACCATAAATCATGCATTTTTCTCAACCAAAACACACATACCAGTTCCTAGGGGTCTCAAACATGCACATACCCCATCTACAACACTTCATTCATACACAATCAAGCTACATTGCTCAAAATCACAACATAAACCCATAAACCTACACATGAACTAAACATGCCTTTAATCCCATGAATCTTGCATGAAACTTATTTAAAACATTACAAGAGTTCAAGATCGACTCTTACCTCTTGAAGATCGAGAGTAGAGGCGATCTAACTTGGAGTTGGGAGAAATCTAGCTCCTTGGGTCTCCAAGCTCAAAACTTGCTCAAAACTCGATTCAAAAGCTCAAAAACTTCAAAGCAAGATGAAACCTCGTTAAAACCATGAAAGATCTAGAGGAAACACTCAAGATCGAGGGAGGAGCGGTGGAGACTCACCTTGGCCGACAATGGGAGAGAAAAAAAGCTCGCCCGTGCGGACCAAGGGGACCCTTTTATAGTGGCTGGCCAGGCCACGTTCGGGGGCCGAATGTGCCTCCGCAACCATGCAATGTTCGGCGGCCGAACATGAGGTTCGGCGGCCGAACCTTGACTTCCCTCACTCATGCTTTCGGGGGCCTAACGTGCCTCCAAAACGCATGCATGTTCGGCGGCCGAACTTGACTTTCGGCGGCC
Source organism: Manihot esculenta (assembly GCF_001659605.2). Taxonomy (NCBI): domain Eukaryota; kingdom Viridiplantae; phylum Streptophyta; class Magnoliopsida; order Malpighiales; family Euphorbiaceae; genus Manihot; species Manihot esculenta. The sequence continues at coordinate 4,093,316 of NC_035162.2, read as the reverse complement.
GAACCTGGGTTTTCCTCCAAAGCTATTTTCATGTAAAAACCCATTTAATTCACACTTAAAATCATTTAAAACATAAAAGCATTTCCTAAAAACATGACTTTACCCTTCTAGAGGTCTCCGACATCCGAGATTCCACCGGACGGTAGGAATTCCGATACCGGAGTCTAGCCGGGTATTACATTCTCCCCCCCTTAAGAACATTCGTCCCCGAATGTTCCTCAACTAATACATGCATAACATAAACACATATAGCACATGGAACACATCTCAACTAACCTTAGAAGAGGTGGGGGTACTGCTGGAGCATGGACTCCCGGGTCTCCCAAGTGCATTCCTCCAAATTGTGGTGGTTCCAAAGAACTTTCACCATCGGGATTTCCTTATTCCTCAACTTTCTGATCTGAGTGTCAAGAATCCGCACTGGCTGTTCAACATAAGTGAGATCCTCTTGGATCTCCACATCAGGCTCGCTAAGAACCTTGCCCGGATCTGACACGAACTTCCTCAACATGGAAACATGGAAAACCGGATGGATCCTCTTCATAGAAGCAGGTAAATCCAGCTTGTACGATACATTCCCAACTTTTTGCAAGACCTCAAAGGGTCCGATGTACCGTGGAGCTAGCTTACCCTTCTTACCAAACCGAACCACCCCTTTCATCGGAGACACCTTGAGCAATACTAGATCCCCCTCCTGAAACTCTACCTGTTTTCTGCGGATGTCTGCATAGCTTTTCTGCCTGCTGGTGGCAGTCTTTATTCTCTCTCGGATAATGGGCACCACCCTGCTGGTGATCTCTACAAGTTCAGGCCCTGCTAAGGACCTCTCTCCAACCTCTTCCCAGCAAACAGGTGATCTGCACTTCCTCCCATACAAAGCTTCATATGGAGCCATCCCTATGCTAGCATGATAGCTGTTATTGTAGGCAAACTCCACTAAAGGTAGATGTTGCTTCCAAGAACCGCCAAAATCTAGCACACACATTCTGAGCATATCTTCTATGGTCTGGATGGTCCTCTCTGACTGTCCGTCTGTCTGTGGATGGAAGGCAGTGCTGAAATCCAACCTAGTACCCATAGCACTCTGCAGACTCCGCCAAAACCTGGATGTGAACTGGGGCCCTCTATCTGACACTATAGATACCGGGACCCCATGTAGTCTGACAATCTCCTCAACATACACCTGCGCTAACTTATCCACAGAGTAGTTGCTCCTAACGGGAATGAAGTGAGCAGATTTGGTGAGTCTGTCCACAATTACCCATATGGAGTCTAGTCTGTTGGATGTTGCCGGTAACCCCACTACAAAGTCCATAGCTATGTTCTCCCATTTCCATTCTGGAATAGGTAGCGGGTTAAGCATTCCAGCCGGCTTCTGATGTTCCAGCTTCACCCTCTGACATATTTCGCAGGCTGACACGAATTGTGCCACTTCCCTCTTCATAGCTGGCCACCAATACACTCTCTTCAGATCTTGATACATCTTGGTGGCTCCAGGGTGAATGCTGTATCTTGCATTATGAGCCTCTCTCATAATGTCTCCTTTTAGCCCAATGTCATCTGGTACACATAATCGACTCCCATAGCGGAGGATCCCCTTACTATCGAATCTGAACTCACTGTCTCTGCCTGACTGAACAGTCCTGGCAATCTTCACCAACTCTGGGTCCTCATGCTGTTTCTGAGCCACCTGCTCTAGAAACACGGGTGTTATTTTCATCTGTGCAAGCAAAGCATCTGTACCAGACAACTCCATCTGTAGACCTTCCTCAATGAGCTTATAAAATTCCTTCACCACCGGTCTTCTCTCTGCCGTGATGTGGGATAGACTGCCAAGTGATTTCCGGCTTAGGGCGTCTGCCACGACATTCGCCTTACCCGGATGATACTGGATCTTGCAATCGTAGTCACTGAGCAGTTCTACCCATCTTCTCTGTCTCAAATTCAAATCTCTCTGACTCAAGATGTGCTGCAGGCTCTTATGATCTGTGAAGATCTCACATTTTACCCCATAGAGGTAGTGCCTCCACATCTTGAGTGCAAAGATAACTGCTGCCATTTCTAGATCGTGTGTGGGGTAATTCATCTCATGCCTCTTTAGCTGTCTAGAAGCATAAGCGATCACCCTACCATTCTGCATCAACACACAACCCAAGCCTACTCTGGATGCATCACAGAACACTGTGAAGTCCTCATTGCTGGTTGGCAGAGCTAACACTGGTGCTGAAGTCAACCTCTCCTTGAGCTCCTCAAAGCTTTCTTCACACCGATCGGTCCACTCGAACCTCTGATTCTTTCTGGTCAATCTGGTTAAAGGAGCTGCAATCTTAGAGAAGTCCTGTACGAACCTCCTGTAATAACCAGCCAAACCCAAGAAACTTCTGATCTCTGTCACTGTAGTGGGTCTAGGCCAGTTAGTCACAGCCTCTACCTTCTTGGGGTCTACCTCTATTCCATTCTCTGACACTACATGCCCCAAGAAAGAGATGCTCCTCAACCAGAACTCACACTTGGAGAACTTGGCATACAAGCCATGTTCTCTCAATGTCTGCAGAATTATCCTCAGATGATGGGCATGCTCCTCTGCATTCCTGGAATACACTAGGATATCATCTATGAAGACAATAACGAAGTGATCCAGGTATGGTCTGAATACTCTGTTCATGAGGTCCATGAATGCTGCAGGGGCGTTAGTTAACCCAAACGGCATTACAAGGAACTCATAGTGCCCATATCTGGTCCTGAATGTTGTCTTTGGTACGTCCTCTTCCCTTATCCTCAGCTGATGGTACCCTGATCTCAGATCTATCTTGGAGAAACAACTCGCTCCTGCTAGTTGGTCGAATAGATCGTCGATCCTTGGCAATGGGTACTTATTCTTGATGGTGACTTTGTTCAACTGCCTGTAGTCGATACAAAGCCTGAGGGATCCATCCTTTTTCTTCACAAAGAGTACTGGAGCACCCCAAGGTGAGGTACTTGGTCGGATGAAACCCTTGTCTACCAGTTCCTGCAACTGTTCTTTCAACTCTTTCATCTCAGCTGGTGCCATCCTGTAGGGAGGGATAGAGATAGGCCTAGTTCCAGGCATCAGCTCTATTTCAAACTCTATCTCCCTTGCAGGTGGTAGTCCTGGAAGCTCGTCTGGGAAAACATCTAAAAACTCATTAACCACTGGCACTGAGGCGGGCTCTCTAACCTGACTGTCCAATTCCCTCACATGAGCTAGAAATCCCTGACATCCCCTCCTAAGCAACCTACGAGCCTGAAGAGCTGAGATTAGACCTCTAGGTGTACCCCTCTTGTCTCCTCTGAAGACGACCTCTGACCCATCCCGATCTCTGAATCTGACTACCTTGTCTCTACAGTCCAAGGTAGCACCATGGGTCGATAACCAATCCATCCCTAGAATGACGTCAAAATCTGTCAAATCTAGAACCACAAGGTCGGCGGAAAGGCATCTTCCCTCTATGAAAACTGGACTACATTGGCAGACTGCCTCTGCCACTGACGGGTCACACTTGGGTCCACTGACCCATAGGGGACACTCTAACCCAGAGACCACCAATCCTAACCTCTGAACGGCTCTCGGTGCAATAAAAGAGTGAGATGCACCCGGGTCCATTAATGCATACACATCAGAACACCCAATGATGAGATTACCTGACACCACGGTGTTGGACGTGTTAGCCTCCTGTTGCGTCATGGTGAAGATCCTGGCTGGAGCTGATGGACCTTCACCTCTGAACCCTGCTGAAGAAGAGGCTGACCCTCTCCCTCTGCCTCTGCCACTGGCCTGGGTAGCAGCTGGAGCTACTGGCTGTGCCACACTTCCTGAAGCTGTCTGCTGTGTCTGTGCCATAGGAACTGTTTTAGGGCATTGCCATGACATATGCCCCTCTTGCCCGCATCTGTAGCAGGTCGTCGTCCCATACCGGCATAAACCCCTGTGTGGCCTACCACACTTCGCACAAGCTGCATTATCTGCCCCAGAACTAGAACCACTGCCAAATCCCAGACTAGACTTGACCTTGTTCCAGAACTTATTCTTCTTACCCTTGGGCTTACCCCATCTCTTACTGCCTGAAGCTGCTGCACTCAAGGTAGAGGGATCTAACCTTCCCCCACCCGGAGTTTTAGAATCAGAAGCTTGTGCCACTGTCTGTTTGACTGTCCCCTGAACGATGGCACTGGCCTCCATTCTCCTAGCCATGTCTACTATGGCATGAAAACTCTCTCTATCTGCTGACTGTACCAAGGAGGAATACCTGGGATGGAGCTTCATGATATACCTCCTCGACTTCTTCTGGTCTGTGCTAAGGTCTTGCCCAGCAAATGGCAGCAACTCCATAAACCTGTCAGTATATTCGTCTACACTCATGTCATCAGTTTGCCTCAACTGCTCGAATTCTATCATCTTCAATTCCCTTGAACTATCAGGGAAAGCCCATCCTGCAAATTCATTAGCGAACTCCTCCCACGATAGGCTATCCACCCTCGGCTTCACATAGTTTTTGAACCACTCACGGGCCTTTTTGCATTTCAAAGTGAAACCAGCCATCTGAATGGCTCTACTATCATCAGCTCCAATTTCTTCTGTGATCATCTTGACCTTCTCCAAATATACAAACGGGTCATCACCTGACTCAAACTGGGGAGCACCCAACTTCATGTAATCTGTCATTTTAGCCTTACTTCCCCCAGATGAGCTAGGCTGAGGTATCTGGGTATCTGGGCATGTAGGTGTTGGTGGTGGTGGAGGTACAGCATCCCCAGGGGTAGGGTTTGCTGGATTTGGATAGTATGGTGGAGGTGGGTACATTGGGTACTGTGGATATGGTGGGTAGTATGGTGGGTATGGCATCTGCGTGGGGTAAGGGTTAAAACTAGGGTAATCCGATGTACCTCCCATCGAATACCCGGGATTTTGGGTGTAGGGCGGATAGTGAGGTGGCTGAACAAATCCCGAGGCCTGTGTGCCTCCTTGGGATTCTCCCATACCCTCTTCTGACATACTGACGCCCAAACTGCCATCCCTCCTTTGATCAACATCCATCTGATCTCCCATATCCTCTGACATACCTCCCTGTACTGTTCCTCTGACTGATCTGCTTCTTCCCAGATCTAAAGACCTTCTAGGGTCCCTCACTGCTCGGTCCCTGTTGGACCTACTTGACATTGCCCTAGGCAATGTTGAAGGACGGGCATCAGTGCCTTCGTCCTGAGGTGGCATTCCAGTCAATCGCGCAGATCGACGGGTTCCTCTCATCCTGTTTTCTGAAAACAGTACACATAGCACAGCAAATATAAGCATCATATGATTCATGTGGGCACACATGAACCCTCGTCACATACATATCACATCATTTATGCACATTGCATTTTATCATGGCATATCACATCATCATAGCAAGACAGGACTCTACATCCTATCCTAGTGGACATGACTTTTTCCTATTGTGCTTGACCTTCTATAACCTCTATGAGCCCGACACTCTAGGTCCGAACATATGAACCTAGGGCTCTGATACCACTCTGAACGCCCCGGAAATCCGGACCGCTACCGGCGCTAGGATTCAGGTCGGCTTAAGGCCGCCGGAACCCGTAGCAAGCCTACATACATCCTGTTTACCTGTTTAATCCCATATATGATCAACAAACATTCACAAGAATTAAAAACTTTTCTTTTTCTTCATTCACCAAACTCAACCTGTGCATGCACTATATTCATCATATACATAAACATTAATCCCTCTGTGGGATTTCATCAAAGCCTCAAGGGCTACACATCATATGGTGAGTTGGTTTACATAAACATTATAACATAAGATCATATACATACCAAGGGATTAATACATACTATGGTCAAGCACACTCTATCCTCAATACTATCTTCAATAACATAATTACATTACATTCTTATCATTTGTCATGTCCACATACTCTAGCTATTACAAACATGTGACTTTTCTCTTCTTTTCTTCTCTATCAATCCCGCACCTGCAAACCTGGGGGTTAGGGGAGAGGGGTGAGCTAAAAGCCCAGTGAGCAGAAACTAAAAACATTATATTAAAGTTCATGCTTTCATGAAATGCATCATATCACAGACAATTCACATCAAGGGTGAATCTGTCACCAATTAGTCTCAACATAGTCTCGTGCCAGGCCGTAGCATGGGGTCCTGGTCTTTCTGTCATATCATATATTAAGTCTCGTGCCAGGCCGTAGCATGGGGTCCTGGTCTTCCTGTCATATCATATATTAAGTCTCGTGCCAGGCCGTAGCATGGGGTCCTGGTCTTCCTGTCATATCATATATTAAGTCTCGTGGACTAATTGGATCATACAGCATTCACCCACAACTACAAAATAAAATGCAATGCGACATATTCGTGAACTAATGCAATCTGCCTATTACATGTCATCATGATGCATGAAACATGCTCAAAACATTTAATTGCTTGATTTAAAACATTAAGCTTGTTTCCACTCACCTCTGGCTAGCTCTGACCAGACACTGAAGCAGCTCACTCACTGCTGGGGTCCTCGGTTCCTCGGGTCCGAACCTACACAGGTGGACTCCAATGAGGGACCAAACATATACAAACATAACGCTAATATATCCCCCAAAAACCCCCTAAAACATCATAGAAAATATGCATGAAATGGCTGAACAGGGCACCTTCGGCGGCACCTTCGGCGGCCAAAAGTCCTGGACAGAGACGAAACTCAGCTAGGTTCGGCGGCACCTTCGGCGGCCGAAAGTGCCAGACAGAGACGAAAGTCTCTTTTCGGGGGCACCTTCGGCAGCCGAAAGCTGCCTCCACAAGAGGGGTTCGGCGGCCGAAACTCCCTTCGGCTGCCGAACCTGGTTTCTGCCAAACGGCAGAAACTTGGTTCAAATGAACCTCCTGCCTCCCAAAACCATAAATCATGCATTTTTCTCAACCAAAACACACATACCAGTTCCTAAGGGTCTCAAACATGCACATACCCCATCTACAACACTTCATTCATACACAATCAAGCTACATTGCTCAAAATCACAACATAAACCCATAAACCTACACATGAACTAAACATGCCTTTAATCCCATGAATCTTGCATGAAACTTATTTAAAACATTACAAGAGTTCAAGATCGACTCTTACCTCTTGAAGATCGAGAGTAGAGGCGATCTAACTTGGAGTTGGGAGAAATCTAGCTCCTTGGGTCTCCAAGCTCAAAACTTGCTCAAAACTCGATTCAAAAGCTCAAAAACTTCAAAGCAAGATGAAACCTCGTTAAAACCATGAAAGATCTAGAGGAAACACTCAAGATCGAGGGAGGAGCGGTGGAGACTCACCTTGGCCGACAATGGGAGAGAAAAAAAGCTCGCCCGTGCGGACCAAGGGGACCCTTTTATAGTGGCTGGCCAGGCCACGTTCGGGGGCCGAATGTGCCTCCGCAACCATGCAATGTTCGGCGGCCGAACATGAGGTTCGGCGGCCGAACCTTGACTTCCCTCACTCATGCTTTCGGGGGCCTAACGTGCCTCCAAAACGCATGCATGTTCGGCGGCCGAACTTGACGTTCGGCGGCCGAACTTGACTTTCGGCGGCCGAACCTGGGTTTTCCTCCAAAGCTATTTTCATGTAAAAACCCATTTAATTCACACTTAAAATCATTTAAAACATAAAAGCATTTCCTAAAAACATGACTTTACCCTTCTAGAGGTCTCCGACATCCGAGATTCCACCGGACGGTAGGAATTCCGATACCGGAGTCTAGCCGGGTATTACAGTGCATCCTGATAGATAGGTCTAAGGTTGGACTCCCCCAATCCCCTATTTCAAAAAAAATAATAATAAATATGTATATGAAAAATTTACTTAAGATTATATATATATATATATATATATATATAGAGACAGATATAGAATTTTCAACGGATGATATGTCTATCAAATAAGAAATGGGGTCCAGATTTCCGATCCTTCAATTTTCAATTTTCATTCTTTTTACAAATTGAATTTATTTTATATATATAATCTATTTGGCATTTCAATGATGGTTGTGAGAATTAAAATTTTAAATAGATTAATTACAGAATATTAAAAAATTTAAATTAAATCTGATAAATTTTAGTCATAAAAATATTAAATAATAAAATAAATTTTTTGGAACTGTTTTTTTTTTCAGAATATTAAAATAGTTATATATAAATATAACAGAAATACATGCATAGAAGAGTAGAGAAACGTTATCATAATTGCAGAATATATATTGATGTAAATGATTTTTGGAAAGAAGACAATGACAATAATAGAGGGTAGAGGAAAAGATTCATCATCTCTGTACTTACCAAATTTTTATTTATCACGACACTTTAATTTTAATTATCATATAATAAATATTTAAATTTTAAAAAATATTTTTTTTAAATATTTTTTTAAAATTACTTTTTAACCTAATTTAAAAATTATAAATTTAAAAAAATATATTTATCTGTATTATTGCTTCCCTTCTATCCTCTCTTTCAATTTTGTCCAAAACATTTTTTTTTTAATTCCTTATGGAAAATGAAAAGCAGAATTATGGAAGCACAACGTCAGATGGACACATCCGTTTAACAACCAGGAGGAATTTGGGATCCTCACTCCATCTTTAATTCCATCTCTTGTTGGAGCAGAAACACAGAATATATATATGGCTTTCAAGCTTTGCTTTTGTCTCATTCCAGTTTTAGACATTTGGAAATTCTTATTGCTCTAAACTCGGTTCATTTTGTTGATTTAAAATAAAAATAAATAATTTTTTTATTAAAAATTAATTTTTTTATATTTTAAATATATGATAAATTAAATTTAGATAAATTTCTGCATTATTTATTTTTGACAAAATTCAAAATTGTCAAATATCAATGGAGATTCCAATCTCCAGCACTTGTAATCTACGCACACGTGTATATGGATAGAATGGTGATAAGCTTTACTGGTTATCATTAAATATTATTTTTTATATATTTTAAATATTTAAAAACACAGTATAAAATTAAAATTCACATTTATTTTTAATATTAATGAAACTTTGCGTAAAAATAAAAATTATAAAAATATGTTACTGTATAGAGAAAGACTTTTATTGCATTTAAATAACGTTTCCAAATATTTCTAGTCCATATTCTTATTATGATTGAATAATGATTAGAACCATTAAAATTAGTACATATTATATTTCTTCCTTTTAGAGAAAACAACTGATCTCATAAATTGAAATATGTGGAATATCTAAAATTAATATATAAATACTTAATTATTTTATGAATAATCGCATTGAATTGAACCGCCTGAAAAATTCATATAAAAAATAATCGGTATCTATAGATTCTCAAATAATGGTTATGTAAGTGATCATTTAATTTGAAATTAATAAAGGGACTTTTGCGTTTTGCTTCATATTATAGGTTGCTTAGTTTATGAGTAACAAATGAGATGAATTTGATATATTATGAATTATATGAAAATATTTATGTGATTAATATAGGATCCGACACCCTAGATTAAATTAGTGAATATCGCATTTATTCTCTTCTAGTATTAATTATAAAATCTTTGCACAAGTAGAATGAAATTATCAATTGAGATTTCAAATTTCATTCAATAATTTAAGGGTTAATAAATAAGAACTAATATGATTTAACATTGCAAATACGTTTTATATATTAAATATTAAATCAAAACATTTATGATGAAGGGATGTTGATTACACTTACAAATCATACATGAAAAGTTAAGTCAAACTACTTTTAGCATTTCACTTGTTACTAAATAATATTATTGACCTTTAAATTAATAACTAATTATATTTGTTATCAACATATTTAGAATTTAATGAGTCACATACAAAAAGAATTGCATAAAAAAATAAAATGAAAAATTAACTTAATTGCATGTCAATTGGAATAAAATTATAATTTAAAAAAATTACGATTTTATCTAATTAATTAAATAATGACGTAATTAAAATTGTTTAAAATTTATATAACTTATTTATTAAAATTTTGGATCATAGTTATAATTTATTTATTTAATTAGTTAAATAAATACTATTATATTATAATTCTAGAATTTAAGTATAAGAGAGCGAGAATCTATATTTACTTTTATGAGAAATCTTTTGAGAATTTTAGCACTCAAAATTTTTTTGCTTTTTATCTCTTAAAATTATTTTAAGATTTTTCAATTGCTATTATAGTGAATATCGTTAGAGATGAGACATTTGAACGATTTATAATTTGTGATAATTTAATCAAAATAAATGATTTAATATCTTATAACAAAGAAAATAAAAAATATTTATTTTTTCTTTAATTTATTATTATTTTTATTATTTAAACGTTATTTATATTAATTAAAAAATAATATTATTATTTTTTTCACCACATTTAATGTGATGGAAATCTTATAATAAGAACTTAAAAAAAATTCTCACTCTTATTTATTTTCCATTTCTGGAAATAATAAGTGAAGAGATATGGATTTAGGGTCAGGGAGAAGCGAGTGCAGCTAAGCTAGCCATTGCCCATGGAGCTACGCATCCAATTGCAAGAAAATAACAATATATTTGGCCGACAAAGAGGTTTACGTCTCTACTCTATCATTGCAGGTGTTTACGTAAATCTCTTCACATTAACTATATTATTCTTAATTAATTAATCACAATACTTAGTGTTCTAGAGAAAACTCGACGCAAGCATCAAGCATGGATTTCCCTAATTAATATAAAACTAACACTCTCTGAACACGTAACCTTAAAATTTATTTGGTCAGTTTGCTATTTATGAAATAATTATATATCATTTTATATTATAAATTTTTTAAAAATTACTTAGTACTGATTTAATTTTTAATATATATATATATTAATTAAATTAAAAAGATAATTTAATATAATGTACAATAATCGATTGCCTGAAAGCTTATCTTTAAAAGGTCATGATTAGCAATATAATCCAAAAGATCATGTGTATTATTTTAGGGAATGTATATTATTTGAGCCAATTAATGATGTAATTAAAGGACAAAGTTCATAAATTTAATGATGCTTGATTGGTTAATCCCTTTCTTTCTTTTTTTGATAAAATTTCCATTTTACTTAAAAGGAAATCGTACTTGTTTTTTCATCAATTCCAACATCATTAGAATAAAAAACCTCAGATTTATATTAATGCTAATCAATAATAGAAATATCTTTGTGAAAAAATAATATTAATTTTTGACAACTAATTATACATGTTAAATTAATTATTTTTTAATTTATATAACTAATTATACATTTCTTCCATTATGCCAACTTTTGTTTTATTACACTAATGAAATTGATGGGCATGTTAATCTTAATTGTGTGTAACTATATGGAAGCCCCACATGAGTTTTGATTGACAGAGATGGGTGGATGATGTAGGAAATCCAGCGGATCTTGATGTGCCTGCAGACACCGTATACTTTCACCTACAAGAATGCTCCAAATCTCTATAATTGAAGTTCAATCTCCATTTGAACACCACACATCTTCTGTATTTTTCCCAGTTGTCTTGAACCAGTCACATGGAATAGGCGCTTTGCTAATCCCTTGTACCATTTTAAATTTAGGTAAATATTTAATTATTAAAAAAAGATAACTCAGTAATATATCAGATTTAACTAATTTTATCCTTAGACCCATAAAATATTCAATGATTAATATATAGTATCCACAAAATTGATTTTCTGAGTCATCTTCTAAAACTAAGATATATATATATAAACACAAATAACATAATTACGAGTTTTTTTTGTTGGCACTTGTCTGCGTCATACTGTAGAATATTATTTAGATTCTTGTACGGAGTAGAATGAATGTGCAGACCTACATTATCAATAATTATGTTTGGAATAAAATTTAAAAGCCCTATCATGAATTATTTAAAACAACAACAGCTACACCCAACTCACTTCAATATTATCACTTTTCGGCTAAAGTTTCACTGTAAAAAAAGAAAATAAAATGCCATGCAAGACGCGAGCAGTGAAAAGCAAAACTGAAAAAGATATAAGCCAGCGAGGTAGGTAAATTTCCAGTTTATACTTTAAGAGGATGCTTCCATTTGCCCCTGCTGGCTTACTGCCTTTCAGTGAGAGGCGGTTGTCTAATATAGGTGGCTTGGGAGTTAGCGAGTGTGTTTGTGGTCCAAACTGTGGTGGCATGGGGTGTTCATTGCATTGCATGCATTACCTTATTCGTGGATTGGAGGTTGTGGACCCAGCGCCGTGCTTCACCAGACACATCAACTCCACTACCCATCGTTTCGTATGCAATTGGCTCTTTACCTCCTGCGGCTCTTCATGTGCTACGTGACAGAATTCTGCTATTATAATCCCACCAAAATCCCCCATCCTCAGCTTCTCTTCATTTAGCTACTCAACCTCTCCTCTCACTCTATCTCTTGTTTTCCTCTCACCACCTTCCTCTCTCCCATGGTTCCACTCTTCCAATCATGCCTTCTCAGCCCAACTTCCACTTCTCTCTCCCAAGGTATAATATTTTTAAATAAATTATTTGGTTGAATAATGGATCCGTCTGATGTTAAAAATATTTCAATTTATACTGCAGGTGGATTGGACTGCTTTGCCGCCGAAATCGCCAGATTGAGAGTAACGACAGTAGCGGCGACAGCGGCAGCAACAATATCAACGTGGATGACACTGCCGTCTCTAACTCCGTAGAATGCTACGCCTGTACCCAGGTTGGTGTTCCTGCCTTCCACTCCACCAGCTGCGACCACGCCCACCAGCCCGAATGGGTGGCCTCTGCCGGCTCATCTCTTGTCCCTATCCAAAACCGGCCTGGCCCCAAGAAGAGTCCCTCATCTAAAGCCCAACCACGGGTACACAGAGGCCCCTTGAAAACAATCCTCGACCCTCGTAGCAAGCGCGTTCAGAAATGGAACCGCGCGTTTCTTCTGGCTCGTGGCATGGCTCTAGCTATTGATCCATTGTTCTTCTACGCGTTGTCAATTGGAAGAGGTGGTGCTCCGTGCCTGTACATGGACGGTGGATTAGCCGCTATAGTGACTGTTCTCCGCACGTGTGTGGATGCGGTGCATTTGTGCCACTTGTGGTTGCAGTTCAGGCTGGCATACGTGTCGCGGGAATCGCTGGTGGTTGGGTGTGGGAAACTGGTATGGGATGCACGTGCCATCGCCTCCCACTACGTGCGGTCCTTGAAAGGGTTCTGGTTCGATGCGTTTGTAATACTGCCAGTCCCACAGGTATGTGAAGTTAGCTCAGCTTGTTCCAGAAAACGTTTCTGCTCAAGTAATTTGTCCAATCACGTGGTGTCACGTGAAAAATTGTAGTGGAAGTAACAACCTAGTTGGGTTATCGAGGGATGTGATGATTTAAAAAAAGTATGGGTTACCGGTCATGGTGATAAGGTTAGATGTCATGTCCCCTCTGATGCATGGTTTTGTTTGGTTTATAATCTGGGCTAAACTTCACCGAGATAAACTATTCTCAGAATTAGAAAATTTATCTTTTTTCTAAATATTATAAGAATGATTTCACAATCATTAACTTGCACAAATTAAAATTTTTTATAATTAACTTCTTTAATTTAAATATTACATTTAAAATTATTATTAAATAGAATCTTACCATTACTAAGGGATGGTATGAAATATTATAAATGTATTCATATTAAAACATTAAATATTTTAAAATAGTTGCAGGTAAAATTTTCGAGACATTTTGGGTATTAACTTATACAAAATAATTTTTTTTGTTTTTTATTTTATTTTTCTGTTTTCTAATTAAGATTAGGATAGACAAATTAACACATTTAGCTCATTGTTTCGATCGACCACCGAAGCCATTCAGTTCTGGCTAGAAATGGACATGATTAATAGTTGTGTGTCTAATGTATTACTCTATTAGCCGTGAGTAGAAATGGTAATAATCCGATATTTTGAATATTGGATCCAATCAAATTTTAATAGTTTTTGAATAATTATAATTAAGATTAGAATAGATTTAAATATGAAAATATACGTATAGTGGATTAGAATCAAATTTGATTTTATTTATAGGTATCTGTTATAGAAGTCGGTTATATAAATAATTAATTTAATATAAAAATATATATTTTATAATAATATTTATAAATTTTTTCACAAATTTTCATTAAGATTTAAAATTTAAATATTATTTTAAAATATTAAAATTTTTAACTAAAAATTATTATTAAAAAATATTTTTTATATAAATTATTAATTAAAAACCTATGAAACTAAACGGCTTGAATTTTATTTTTTAAATGAATTTAAATACTTTGTATTCATTTTTAATCGGGACGAATTTAGTTATTGCTATTATAAATCAAGTTAGTTAGTTTAATTTTTGCGATATTTTACCCATACATTCTTAACTGTAGCTTGCTTTCCTTAAAAAAAAAAATTCAAATAAAATAATAAAATATTCATAATTTTTATAATTAAAAAATAAATCATATTACCATAAATAAATGAATTATACATAATAAAAATTTTTAAAAATAAATAATTATTTTTTTGATTAGTTTATAGCAAAAAATTTTAAATATAAGATATTGATATTTAAATATATTTTTTAATGTAATGATAAAAAATTATTTTAAAATAATTATTTTGTTTTAGTTATGAAAATCTTATAATATAAGTTTTGTTATAAAAAAAATACTTTTATTATAAAATAAATAGTGAAAAACAACTCAAATCTATATATTATTTAAATTTTAGCTGGATTTTGGAAATTAAAAAACTAATTTTCCAATTTTAAAAACTACACGTCTAAATAGGAAACTCTTTTTTCCAATTTTCTTGGAAACCTTTCAAATTATTTTAATAAGTTGACCAATGAACAATCTTTTGCTTTGCTAATCACATTGCAAGTTAACCAATGTTTTTGCTAAAGGGTTCTTTGATAATAACATCTATTTGATGAACTGTTGAAGTTTAATCTTATGGTTTTGCAGATACCTAGAACTTTCTTTGAGATTTTGACCATTTTGGTTTTGCAGGCTGTGTTCTGGTTAGTTCTTCCCAAATTGATAAGAGAAGAGCATATTAAGCTGATAATGACAATACTTCTACTTATCTTCTTGTTCCAATTCCTCCCTAAAGTGTACCACTGCATTTACTTGATGAGAAAAATGCAGAAGGTTACAGGTTATATCTTTGGCACCATTTGGTGGGGTTTTGGCCTTAATCTCATTGCCTACTTCATTGCCTCTCATGTATGTCAACTGATCTTTCTTCTCTCTTTTTTGGAGCTTCATATGAGAAATTATGTGATTGAAAGTGAAATATTTTGTGTGCAGGTTGCTGGAGGATGCTGGTATGTTCTTGCCATTCAACGGGCAGCTTCGTGCCTGAGGCAGCAGTGTCAAAGAAGACCAAATTGTGACCTATCTTTGTCCTGCTCAGAGGAGATCTGTTATCAGTTTCTGGCATCTGCAAACACAATTGGAAATCCATGTGGTGGTAACTTTACCACGGCTGTTAGAAAGCCAATGTGCTTGGATATTAAAGGCCCATTCAAATATGGAATCTATAAGACTGCTCTACCTGTCATTTCCAGTAATTCTTTGGCTGTCAAGATCTTTTATCCCATATTTTGGGGTTTAATGACTCTCAGGTACTTACCACAAGAAAAATGATATCATTTCTTGCAATTCTTGGGCTCTGAATACAAATATTCATATACCTGTCTGTATTCCTGCTGTTTAATCTGCAGTACCTTTGGCAATGATCTGGAACCCACGAATAATTGGCTAGAAGTAATTTTCAGTATATGCATAGTCCTTAGTGGTTTAATGCTCTTCACTTTGTTGATTGGGAATATCCAGGTGGGTTTCATTCATTGATTAGTTTAACAGTTTTTAAAATCTGTTTCAAATGATGAATGAAGAATAATCGACGAATGCTATTGAAGGTGTTCCTGCATGCGGTCATGGCAAAGAAGAGGAAAATGCAGCTGAGATGCAGAGATATGGAATGGTGGATGAGGCGGAGACAGTTACCATCTCGTTTGAGACAGAGAGTTCGCAACTTCGAAAGACAAAGATGGGCAGCCATGGGAGGTGATGATGAGATGGAATTAATCAAAGACTTACCTGAAGGACTCCGACGAGATATCAAGCGCTACCTTTGCCTAGACCTCATTAAGAAGGTAACAGAAGTCACCATTCCCAATAATTAACTCTTTAGCCCTCTATGCCAATTTTGTCAATACAATCTGAATTTTCATCAGGTTCCTCTGTTCCACAACTTGGATGATCTTATTCTTGACAACATCTGCGATCGGGTTAGGCCCCTTGTGTACTCTAAAGATGAAAAGGTGAAAAACCCAGTTCAGTTTAAACATTTCATCGCTTTATTAGTGATAGTGATAAAGTGATCTGACAAATTTTCGTTACTATCAAGCAGATAATTAGAGAAGGAGATCCTGTGCAAAGGATGGTGTTCATCATTCGTGGGCGTATCAAGAGAAGCCAAAGCCTCAGTAAAGGCATGGTAGCAACCAGCGTGCTTGAACCAGGAGGGTTTCTGGGTGATGAGCTGCTTTCTTGGTGCCTCCGCCGCCCATTCATAGACCGGCTTCCAGCCTCATCTGCTACATTCGTTAGTATAGAATCTACAGAAGCATTTGGACTTGATGCAAACCATCTTCGTTACATCACAGATCATTTCCGTTACAAGTTTGCTAACGAAAGGCTTAAGCGGACTGCGAGATATTATTCCTCGAATTGGCGAACATGGGCAGCAGTGAACATACAATTTGCTTGGCGGCGCTACAGGAAGAGGACTAGAGGTCCGGTGACTCCTGTAGTAGAAAATGGAGGCTCTGATCGTCGGCTACTTCAGTATGCTGCAATGTTCATGTCAATCAGGCCACATGATCACCTCGAATAAGACCTTGCTTAGATACTCTTCACTTGTATCCATTGCTTAATAAGTCTTGTTCCTTGCTTTAGGCGCAAAATTCTCCATGGTAGATAGACCTGGCCATGGAATATAAACTTTTTATTTTTTGGCACTTGATAGCCTCATTCTTCGCAAGTTGATTAAAAGTTTATTTTTGTTTCTTTTACTTCTGCAAGGTCATGGAATCTTCTTTCGGAAATTCAGCTCCTGCTAAATTTATCTTTGTATTCTTTACATCATTTTTAGCAAAATCCATCATCTAAATATGAAAAACAAAATCTAAATTTCAGTTAAAGTTCCCTCCTTCCCTTTGTAACTACTTTTTTCTTGGTGGAGTAAAGAGAGAAAAAAGATAATATCTTAATTCACATGAGAGGCCAAGCCCCATTAGCCTCAATATTAGGGGTTGAAAATTAGGGAACAAAAGCTTCATCCAGTTTTAGCATACAATATCCAGATTCTATACATTTCTCATCAATTTCGCTTTGTACCAAGGAAGAAAGAACATGGAGCATGTCGTAATCTCCTGGCCCCCCTGAATCCACTTTGCTCCTATTCCATTTTGCTGCAGCTATTTCCAGGACTTCAACGTAAAAATTTTACCTTCTCTACACCTGCATGTTCTAGAAATCGCTATTATTCTTATGAAATTGACTGGACAATTTCTTCTTCAAGTGAAGGTATATATATATATATATATATATACATACGCACATCTGTTTGAGCTTTTCTTTATTACCTATGCAATTTACGTGTACTTTTTCCCCAATTATTTTCAAGCAGAAATCTTAACGTTGAACGGCTAAATGGGTTCGAAGCTTGCAAAGGAGGGGCTAGGAAAGGCTGAGACCTCAAATTTACAACATGCTCAACATTCATTCATCAATTACCTCACCACAAGTATATATCTTCGAAGCTTGGTATCGAAGCATCGCAGGCGAATGCTTGTTGCTGGATATGATCTTGACATGTCATATATCACAGATAGAGTATTAGCTATGTCATTCCCTGCAGAACGTATGCGAGCAATGTATCGTAATCCTCTATGGCAGGTGAAATCTGTGCTAGACATGAGGCATCCAGAGCACTACAAGGTACTTGATTATGTTGTAATGTTTGCTTATTCATGAAAGTTGAATTATTTTTGTTCTGTATATTCTGCAGGTCTATAATTTATGTATCGAGGAATCTTACGATCCAGCACATTTTCATGGTCGTGTTGAGGCATACCCTTTTGATGACAATCATGTTCCACCTCTGGAAATGATGAAGCAGTTTTGTGAAAGTGTTAATACATGGCTATCACTAGACCCCAAAAATATTGCAGTTGTGCACTGCATGGTATGAGACTATTGCAGATACAAATGTGTTGAGTTCTTTCACGTTTAGTTAGCACCAATCTTGTTAAATGGTTGAAACTTGCAGGCTGGTAAAGGTCGAACAGGTTTAATGGTCTGTGCCTACCTTGTTTACAGTGGCATGACAGCAGACGAGGCTCTTCAATTGTATGCAAATAAACGGACTACGAACAATGAAGGAGTTAAGAACAATCAATTATAAGTCCTATAGTTTATCAATTTTGATACAAAATTCTTAAAGCTGAAGAAAGATTAAAGCTTTTTCTGCTGACAGGTCTCAATACCAAGCCAACGTCGTTATGTGGGGTACTGGGCTAGTGTACTTTCGTTTCCTAAGAGAATTGGAGATGGACCTCCTAAAGCAAACATACCTCAATCTTGTAGCAGAGAACTGCGCCGAATTCGTCTTTATGACGTGATTAACACTGTTTCAATCTTCTTTGTGGTCACAGAGTTGGAAGAGGTCATTAACTAAGTCTCAGTGTCCCACGCTCGCTTTCAATGGTCAGGTCTCGATACTGACTTTTGTTTGACAGGTACCAGGCCAGCTATACCGTCCAGCTGGGGAAGTTGCCAGAGGTTACTGCAGACCCATTACGAAAGGATATCAGAGAAATGCTAGTCCTCGCTACTATATCTCTTTTATTGAAGGTGATGAAGAACAGAAGAAGTCCGAAGTAGAAGAACCTCGCATTGTAGTTCAAATGGACACAGAAAATCCCATCATCGATCAAAAGAGCTGCCTGGACTTCTACTTCAATAAACCTGTAGAGGTTACAGGAGATGTCCGTGTTATATTCTACCAGAAAATGATCGGAGGCCGCCTTTTCTATGTCTGCTTCAACACAGCTTTCATCAAGAATAGCTTGCTACAGGTAAATTTTACTGCTCTTGAACATTAATTACAGGCTTATGCACACTGATATTGATTTGATCAATATTCAAGAACCTGGCTTTTGTAACCTTGCAGTTCTCAGTGAGAGATTTGGATAAACTTGGGAATAAGGGTAAATCAATATGTGGGTCTTCCTTCTGCTTGGAGCTGCTATTTGGTCCGGCAAGGGCAAATACAAACCCTGCATGCATTCCTCCTTCTTCTGATGAGAATGAAGATCGTCTTACTGACGATTGTTTCTGAAATCTTTTTCAAAATGTATACAGTTAACTAGACGTCCTCCTCCATCAAGATATATTATGAGACGTGGTCTCGCTGTCTAGTTTTTCATGGACGGCGGCAGGAACAAGTAAAGAAGATGAAGTTTTGTATCTTAATTAGGTACTGCTGAGATCATGGCAAAAGATCAAAATGTGCTTCGCTTTTCTGTTCTTGCGGATGTCTAATTGGTTTTCTTTTTGGTGGATCCGATTGCCCATTTCTTTTGTTTTGATTTGAAAAACTTTGGATTTATTTCAAGGACCAATAATAAACTGTCAGAAGCGGCGATTATAACTGGAGGGCAAATTAAATAAAAAAACCGAACTTTAGACTTTTACCTTGTTTCTTCGAATCTTGGCTGCACCATCTTCCCCATAGTCTGTTTATGCTCGAGATCTAAATAAAGTCTATATTAATGATTTAAAATATGTTATATATTTAAATAAAAGTTTGGGGTAAAAGAGTAAATAAGGGAAAGAGCAGTGGCAATTGGGCAAAGAGGATTAGGAAGCTAGGGTTAGGAGGGTATAAAAGTAGGAGAGAAGAGAAGCAAAGCAAATCCGCCCGAGGCCGAGCGCTTCCCTCGTGAGTAAAGGGGTGGCGTGGTATTCCACGGGAGAGGTTCCTTTGAAAAATCGTGGCGCGTGAAAGTGCGACGGGCGCACAATAAGCAAACTTGGGGCTGCCATGGCCGCTTGGCTGCTCTAGTCTTTGCAGCCATAGCGATGGGATTGCCCTACATTTAATTCTTCCTTTTCTTTTATTCTTTTTGAAAAAAATAAAAGATTGAAAATTGAGTTTCTTTTCCTTTACTTGTTCAACATTTTTCGGATACTTTTTCTTATATGCAGTTGATTTTTTTTAAAAGCGACAAATTATAGGAAAGAAAATGGGAAAAAGGAATTTGTTGTTTCAATTTTAGCTCTCTCATAAGTAGTTTTTGGTCTTGACAATATCTACGAAAGTGAGAAGGAAAATCCGTTATTGGAGACGATTATGCACAGTAGATGTTCGATGTAAGTTCATTGATCAATACGGATAAATGTCGGCGTTAATTGTAGGGTAGCATAGCATTGATGTGAAGCTAGGGTTAGGAGGGTATAAAGAGTGGAGAGAAGGGAAGCAAAGCAAAGGCCCCAGAGGTCGAGCCCTTCCCTTGCGAGTAAAGACTCGGCTTGGTATTCGACGGAGAGATTTTCTTTTGAAAATCGGGGCGCGTGATAGTGCGACGGGCGAGTGACAAATTTTAGGAAAGAAAATGGGAACATAAACCTGTGGTTTCAATATTAGCACTCTCATAAGCACTTCTGGTCTTGATGCTACCTTGGAAATGAGAAAGTAAATCCTTTACTGGAGGCGGTTATATGCACACCAAGTGTTTGACGTGAATTTATAGATGAATGCTGATAAAAGTCGGGTTTTGATCCTTCATGGGTTAGATGATGGAAATTGAGTTGAAAATAGTGAGTGAATGAGTGAGTATGCTCAAATTGAGTTGAACATATTTGATGTAGAATGAGTTAAGAGTTAGCATTATGTGAGGGAGGTATGTGGATGGAGGAGAGAAAATGAAAATGGATGAGGAGAAATGAGAGAAGGATTGCTGCTGGAAAGCAGAGAAGAAAGGGGCACATTTCAGCCCTTGATTGTTTAACTAAATAATAGGCATAGTCTAGTGGCTAAAGTGGGAGAGCAAGGTTCAAGTCCCTTATTCTCATATCCCCTATCTCACAAATAATAATAATAATAAAATCCTAAGGATGCACACTGCACATTGATCCTTTGCAACTGCCTGATTACTTGGATGTTCTTTATGATACTGATCTAAGCATTAATTCTAGATTATAGTATAATCTCAGAGAGATACCAGATGAATTCCTGGACACAATTCAAGCATGTCTTGTGCACCTTTTTTCCCCCCTATTTTTCTTGCCCTGAAACCAAGGATGCCAACAGCTTGCTGGGCGAGACATAATTATACTCCTGCCATGTATTTGGAGGGGGTTGCAATTATGAAGGATGTATAGAACAACAATTTGAATCAAGATATAGAGAAGGAAGAGAGAAAATTGAAAAGAGGATAGAACGTCAAGAGTAAGGCGAAGGGCTGTGTGCTAATTAGAGTTTTGTCATTCTTTGTGCAAGCGGTTCCATTTGAGTTTTCTTTATTTGGCTCTTCTTGTTTGTTTGTTTTTTCTGTGTCCTAGAGTAGGGGTACTGTTTTTATCTCGGGATTGACCCTTGCAGGTCTCTGGATATATCAACAGAGGGAGTTTATTTTTGGATCTGCCTTTGAGGATGAACTGCTTAGCTTGTGGTTTCGGGGAGGCTTTCTTCTTGTGGTGTTGCGACTTGGAACCGTTGATTTGTCCGATGAGTCACTCGTCCGTTGGCCATTGAGATGCTTAAAACTCTATTGTACTGCCTCCTTCTATGATCGTTTTTCTTCTGAGTTCTTGTCTGGTTAAAATTTCCTTTCCTTGCTTGCATGCTTTTTTTTGTTGTGGTTCTCATGTCCTTTGTTTCTATCAAAATGTTGGATTGGGTCCACTGAGTGTTGGTTGTGCTTTTTCTCAATCTGCTTTTCGGTGTTCTGGGAGGTGGAACGATGATTCAGTTGCAGAAGTAGGATATGGACTGGGTTTATGTTTTCTTTCATATTTGGGTTGTGGGTTTGGTTAAGGTTGATTTGATATGTTTTTTTTTGTTTGTCGCAGGATTTGATATGTTTGTTAGACCTTTTAATTGGACTGGTTCGTATTTTAGTCCTCATTAGCTTTGTACAAGCTTGTTTGGCCATGTAAAATGCAACACATTACTGGCATTAGTAAAAAGTGTTCCATTTGCATGTATATTTTCCATTTTGTAATACGCTCTGATGAAGGATCCGGTGATCTTCTTCAAGAATCATGGCACACAGGCCTGTGCTTCCAAGGCATATGCTGTTCGCTCTTATATTCAATTTCTATCAGGCGAGCAAATTACGTCAACGTGAATTGTGGGCTGATCCATTAAACCACTCTCATCTCACTGCGGACATGCTGATTTCAAATACAGAATTCATTAGATACCAATAATTAAAGGCACGGGAACTATTTCAGCATGCAATACAAAGAAAAACTATATGCAAGTTATTTGTTGGGGCATTGTAGTGTAAGATTCTTGGATAGTAATGGTGATAAATGGAGTTTGATATCTGGAGAAATGATGGGAAGGCTAAAAAATAATTTCAAAAAAAAAAAATTACGCGTGTTTAATGTTTCGTTCAACTGTCTCCGTTCCTCGCTCATAATTTCAGAATTTCAAGAGTGGGTCGATTTGAGAGGAAACAATCTCCCTTTGTTAGGCAGAGTGCGTTTGGTCTAACCACCCGTCCGAGGCGGCGTTCATAACCCAGATCGGACTGATTGAAAACTGAATCGAGGTTTTTCTCTAATCATACATGCATGTACAAATAATATATGTATTACCTTTTGTCCCGTGGTTTACTTTTATCCTTTTCTTTTAACTGTGACGTTTAAGAGTTACTGCTCGATATTTAACATTCTTCATTCTTTTTTTTCCTTCATTTTTATTTCTCACTGGACATGACAAAAAAAAAATGGTTTCAATATTTAAATTAAGTATTAAATACATCTGTTTGAATTTATCAAAGTTAAATTGGCGAATAAGTTATCTTCATTCTCCTATGCATGAAAAAAATAGAATTAAGATATTAAAATTATTTGAAGTACAGACTAATAAATAAACGTTCCCTAGTAACTCAGTATTTTTAGTTAAAGTACACCTCAAGTTTAGGTGTTCCTTGCCACTAAGAACTAATGTGCTCACCTTTTTCATTAGCAGATGCAGCAGCAATCTGGGGTTTTCTCCTGTATAAATTTGAATCAAGTAGCTTGGTCTGGTGCAGCATAAAATGGATCCACAATAGCATTTACACCAATTGCCAGAACTCCATCAGATTCTGAATTTCTAAAATATAAATGCCAAAGTTGGATATTGGAGAAGTCAAAACATTACGTGACTCATGTTTCTATCAAAGCTTTGGCATGGGTGTAGCTGCCTTGCGCTTTGCATACTCATGTGCGATGCTTATTGCACTCTTGCTATGACGCAGGGAGAACTCTGCTAGTAGGATCTGGCTTTCTTCTGACGTCAAATCACCATGACAGCCCTGCAAATGTTAATGCAACAACTGAGATTTCCATTAATTTCCAAAATAAATTGCCACAGCTAATGAGAAGTTTGGCCTACAGGAAGGAAAAAGGAAACTAGTAATGAACCTCCATTAATATAGGATTAAGGCTTAACTGAGTCCAATTTAAATTGAATATCATAAATAATCAGATCTGTGAACATCAGAGTTAATGATAACCCTTTTAATTATCAGAAGCATAACACTTTAACAACATATGTCAATGATCAATGAACTTATGAATCTAATATATCAGACAAAATAATGATCCTTCCCCCCATAATTCTCCTTTTCATAAGCAAATCTGTTGGTTCCTAAACGAGGGCGCCTGATCACCCTCATTTTTAGGATGAAAATGAACATGCTTAGACTTCAAAGAATTTCTTTTATGTCTCAAGGAAAACAATGGAAGATCAAACAGGTAAATCTGAAAAATCTGGAACCAAGGAGGTAAAGTTTTACCACCATGAGATTATGACACTGATAGGCACATTGACAAATACATGCAGTGAAAAAAAAATGTTTTGGCATTTGAATCTGCCTTCTACCAGCTGCAACAATTGACCGCAAACACTGGGTGTATGAAGCTACCAATTCAATTTTCTATATACACAAGCACATCAAGTTTGAATTGGTAGCTAATTAGAGCAATTACTCTTGAAGATTGAATTGGTAGCTACTGATACACAAGCACATCAAGTTTGAATCTAGGGATCCAAGTTGGCTAATTAGGCAACAACCATTACCAGGCGAGAACTTCTGTCACAAACAGCATGATGCATGAGGATGCCTGCTGCAACTGAAACATTGAACGAGTCTACCATGCCTTTCATTGGAATACTGCAGTGCAAATCAGACAGTTCCAGGGCTTCATCACTTATCCCCCTGCAATCCAGGACTCACTTGGTATTTCAAAAACTAAGAAAAACTTAAATAATAATCTGTCTCATTTTCATTTTAAATAGAGATACAAGAGTAGACAACAAAATTACTCTTGAAAACATTGACATTATATGCATAAGAGCTCTGTTAGTGGCATGATGAAAATACTTAGCTCTATTTATGAACAAATAGTATAATTTGAAAGTTCGTTACCTATTTTCATTTCCAACTACTATTGCAGTTGGGCATGACCAATCCATGTCATAAACAGATACCTGTGCATGGCATAAGAAAGTCAGACATACCTACATAATTTAACCACTGCTCTGTTTGTTAAAGGATAAACTGTATTCCCATAGAAACCTGCATAATTAACTATTTACTCTAAACACCATCTTCCATGAGAAAAAGTTAGCAAAATACACAAAGATAGGTCATTACTGCATCCATTCCAACATGTGTTGTGGCTATTCTATAACCACGTGATTTTAGAACTTCAAAGCACTCTTGGGTAGAGTCCCAAAGTTCAATGTCCAACCATTTCTCTGCACCCATGCTAACATGGCGATTTTCTCTGTACCTGCAACAAGAAGAATTCATATGGTATTGGTAAATTAACAGTTGACTCCTCCATCAAGGCTTCCTGAAAATCAAAAGCAGCTGAAAGAAACTAAATTGCACCTTTTATCACTGTGAACAAGCCATAGAAAGTATGATAACATCAAATACTAGTCCCAATGAAACATTTCTGCTCCTAATCCAGATTCAAGTACGATAGCTATTTATTTTAAACAGGATGCTGGATAAGCAATTTCTAGTAATACTTCAACATATACTCAGATTTGATAAGATCACGAGCCTACTCCAGTGTCGATTTTTACTGAAAACCGCTCTGATTCAAGCCGCCAACATTTTCATCTCAAATCCAACCAATCAATGCAGTGAACTTGTAAGCTTAAAACTAAAACGTATCCTAAACCATACATCTCAACCAATCAATATCTCAAAAATATCTGCAATATGACATGCCATTGCAATTGGTCTCTAATGCAAAACTTGAGTTGTGTATGCACGAAATAGACAGTCAGTAAAGCACCCTTATTTCAGCAAAAATCTAAAAAAAAAAATAGGGGGGAAACGAAATGCATCAATCCATTTCACCTCAATTTCCAATGCACCTTTTCGAGCTATCGCACGAGACCACATGAACTGACTGGAATCCTAATGCATCAGCAGAGCGAAACGTAGCTGAAACATTCCCAAAGTCACTCAATCCTTCCACCACCAGACACACCGAGTAGCTCCGGTTCTTAACCGCACTCCTAAATCTCTCCTTCCTCTCCTCCATTATGTACGGCCCAACTGCCTCCAACACTTCCCCGCTAGTCAAATGTACACCACTCCCACACTTAAACCTATCCAAGTAAGGAAACCACCGCCTCACCCGTTGTGCGAGCTCGAATCCACTGTCAATAATCGGAGACGTCCTCCTCTCCATTTTCATGAGTCCCGAAACATCATCACGGTGGTTCAGCAAGTGCTCTACGGTGTCGCTTTTCTCGGAGTTATCTTGCGATTCGTCTGCTGCAAATTCCGTGGATTCAAATGAGACAGCTCCTTGCAAAGTCCCAAAATGCCTTGTAAGAAGTCTGCAGGAACTGGAACCTGCACCCAGCAACAACGATGCATGAAGAAAAGAAACCAGAAATGAATTAGAAAAGATAAAAACTTGCAATACAAACACAGAGCGGACCTGCAAGGGATTGAGAGAGGGAATGGAAATTGAGGGAGAGGAAAGGAAAGAAGGGCTTGGGATGGAAGAAATGTTGTTTGGATGTTCCGATGGAAGATATGGATGTGGGGATTAGGGTTATTATTTTGCAAGATCTCATGTTTTTGATATTGGCGCCAAGAGTAATGGAGGGGATGGGGAGGCGAGGGGGAGAAGGGACTCAAAAAGTTTACGGTAGTGGATAGAAGGGCTTGTTTGGATAGCGTTTAGTGAGGAAAGATTAAACTATTCTTCTTTGTACGCTCGGACAACAGGGAGGAAAGCTCGTAGGAAGAGAGGTTATAATTTTTATTAATGATTAATGAAAAGTGATTCACCTTATTTTTTATTTTTTCAAATAAAACAAAATCTTGAAGGGTGAAAATGAAATTACATATATAAATTTTTTATTTAAATAATAATTGGAGAAATGAAAAGAGAAAAAACCACTAATAAGAAGATAATTTTTGGACTTAGTCTCTTTATATTTATTCAGTTTACTGAACCTTTCTATTTTGTATGGTTCAAGTGAAAAACCAAGTTCCTAGTGTCACGTACCGAAGGTGACACACCCACGAGCTCCTCAAAATTGTGTGGTCGTAGGCCTATGGGAGTGGCCAAACGACCCAAGGAGCCAAATTGCCCAAGAATTATTGGGACGGGCCAATCGGTGGAGAAGAACAGCAGACGGGTTGCTGGATTGGCCAATTCTGCCAACAGGGCAATTCTGCCAGCAGTGGGCGTCGGGGGCAGCGGGCTGGCACACAGGCAGTTGGCAAGGCGTGGTAGGCCTACGAGAGCCAACTGGGCCTGCGGGGTGTGTAGGAGCTGCGAGGCGTGCTGGAGCTGCAGGACGCACAGGGGGTGCGGGGCGCTGTGGCAACGGGCCCGCGGGACGCCTACTGGCGCGGGGCGCTACGGGGCGCGCAACGGGGGCGCGACACGCAGGACGCGCAGGCACTGCTGCGGGGCGCGCGGGGCTGGCGCGCAAGGCAGGCGCACGCTGGGAGCGCAGGCGGGCGTGCGCAAGGATCGGGCTATCGCTGGTTGGCCTACGGAGCTAGTTGGCCCACAGCGATGGTTGGCCTGCGGAGCAAGGCAGAGTGAGGTTCGATTCTGCCAGAGACGGAAAGGCTCGGGGACGTGCTGGAAGGCGCGGGAAGGTTCCAGAAGCATCGGGGGCGCGCGAGAAGGTGCCAGGAGGGTCTGGTTGGCCAACGAAAATTCCAGGGGAGTCTGGTTGGCCTACGAAAATTCCAGAAGCGCCCAGAACGGGCCAGTGGCGCCCAGAACAGGCTGGAACAGCCCAGAAGCTTCCAGAAATCTGCAGGGGCAGCAGATTTCTCACCAGCAGCAGGGGTCCACGAGCTGGTTGGCCAGCAGAATCCAGAAGCTTCCCAGGGGTGTGAAATTACCATTTAGTCCCTGAAACTTCTGGAAGGCAAATTCTGGCCACATGTTTGGGAGGGCTTTTCCACCATAAATTGAGGAGGTGGAATGCCTATAAATAGGGGTGCTGGGGCATTTGTTCAGCACCATACCAAGAGCTTTGAGAGCCATCCTTGAGAGCTATTTGAGAGCACTCTCTTGTACACAAGTGAGGCAATCTTGTGAGAGAGTTTGAGAGCACTTGTACATAGCTTGAGTTTGTAATCCCACAACATATTTAATGTAGTGTTTTGGCTATTGTTTGCCAACTCTTTGGATTGTTCTTTCTAAGCTTCCGCTACGCACATCTCTATTGCCTAAGTTGGCATATTTGGGGTAAGGCTGACTAGTATTCTCAAGCTTGGGGAGAGTTTACTAGTGCCGCACGGGTGCTTTAATTGGGGTAAAGCATTCTGCCCGTGACAGTTGGTATCAGAGCTAGTTGAGCCTGATTCAGCCTATTCCTGCTACAAGCTTCTCTTGGGGAAGTGAAGTTTGTAACATAGCCGCGTTGGGAAGACACTCTTGGTTGGGTGAAGTGGGAATCATCTCCACCGAAGTGAAGGGGTCTTTGGTGAAGATAAGCAAGCTATTGGATAGCGTTCTTGCCGAAGGGTCGTGCTAGCGAGTTCGTGCAAGAGGGGGAAAGCGCTGTTCGTTGTACAAGTGTCAAGCATGTCTGGCAGCAGTGGTATGGAGACCACCACCAGTGCGCAACCCTCAAGGGAAGGGAGGGGCCGTAGGGAGAAGTCCCGTGATGTACTCGCCACATTGGAGGAAAGGCTGGCAAGGGTTGAAGCCGCTATGTCCGAGCATAGGGAGAAGTGTGAGGACATGGACCTTCGCATTTTTGAGCTCGAGTCCAAGGGGGACGTGGATGAGCTAAGGGACGAGATGCAAGGAGCCTTGAATGTGGCAGTGGACTTGGTGTCCAAGAGGGGGGACAAGTTGGAGGAAACCCTACGTCGATTGCGAGAGAAGGTGGACCAGCTCGATGTAGAGCTAGGCTTGTGCAAAACCGCGGTGGCGAGCGGTAGGGGTGCAAGCACAAGCGGGGTTGCTGCCAACATCAGGTATGATGCTCCCAAGCCTAAGCCTTATAGTGGTGAGCGTAGTGCTAGGGAGATAGATAATTTCTTGTGGACTGTGGAGAGGTATTTTGAGGCTGTGGGGATCCTCGATGATGATGGGAAGATTCGCAATGTACCTCTCTACTTGAGCGACATAGCCATGGTATGGTGGAGGAGGAGGTGCGAGGATGTCAGGAGAGGGACATGCACCATCTCCACTTGGGCTGATTTTGTGAGGGAGTTGAAGAGGCAGTTTTATCCGGAAAATGCCGAAAGTGAGGCAAGGGCCAAGCTAAGGCGTCTTCAACACAAAGAAGGGCATATCCGCGAGTATGTGAAGGAGTTTTCGGAATTGTTGTTGGAGATTCCGGATATGGGAGAGAAAGACGCACTCTTCTGCTTCCTCGATGGCCTAACGAGCTGGGCCAAAATGGAGTTGCAAAGGCGAGGGGTGCAAGATCTCGCCTCTGCAATAGCTGCTGCCGAGTCCTTGATTAAGTTCCAAAGGAAGAATTTCAAGGGCGATAGTGAAAGGGATAGCCCAAGGCACCACAAGGACTCAAGGCATGTTGATGGGGAGCATGCCAAAGGAGATGAGGCCAAGAGGGACAAGCCGCGGATGGACAAGGGCAAGGAGAAAATGGGTAATTCTCCAAGACCGCCTATCAAGTGTTTCATCTGCAAGGGGCCTCATAGAGCTTTCAACTGCCCAAAGCGGAATGCATTGGCTGCCTTAATCAAGGAGATGGAGGATGAGGAGAAGGAGCAAAGTGGAGTTGCTTCAATGGGTCTCCTACCTACCATCCAGTCCAAGAAGGTGGACTTGCCCAAGGGACGAGTTTATGTGGAAGCCAAGGTGTTGGGCAAGAAAATCAAGGCCATGGTAGACACAGGGGCCGAGAAAGTCTACATGGACAAGGGTCTTGCTGAGGAGATTGGGCTTTCATATAGCAAGCACAAGGGCTATGTGAAAGGCTTTGATCAACACAAGGTCTCAATTGCTGGAGTTGCGCGAGGTGTTGATTTTTGCATAGGGGACTTCCGAGGTAAGACCGACATTGTGATCGTGCCTTTGGAGGAGAAGCTGATGTACTTGGGGATAGACTTCCTCAAGGAGAAGGGAGCCTTCCTCATGCTACATGCAAACACCATGGGATTTATGGTGGAGGGGCAGCCACTGTATGTGCCAATCCATAGTAAGGATTGAGTTGGGAGGAGAATTTCCGAGGCAAATTTCTCTTCCAACATTGGGGCGATGACGCTGGTTGAAGGGCAGCATGGAAGCAAGGGACAAGAGCAACGAGGGCGTTGCCGGAATGGGTGGGGGAGGATGTCACGTACCGAAGGTGACACACCCACGAGCTCCCCAAAATTGTGTGGTCGTAGGCCTATGGGAGTGGCCAAACGACCCAAGGAGCCAAATTGCCCAAGAATTATTGGGACGGGCCAATCGGTGGAGAAGAACAGCAGACGGGCTGCTGGATTGGCCAATTCTGCCAACAGGGCAATTCTGCCAGCAGTGGGCGTCGGGGGCAGCGGGCTGGCACACAGGCAGTTGGCAAGGCGTGGTAGGCCTACGGGAGCCAACTGGGCCTGCGGGGTGTGCAAGAGCTGCGAGGCGTGCTGGAGCTGCAGGACGCACAGGGGGTGCGGGGCGCTGTGGCAACGGGCCCGCGGGACGCCTACTGGCGTGGGGTGCTGCGGGGCGCGCAACGGGGGTGCGACACGCAGGACGCGCAGGCACTGCTGGAGCATTTTTTCAAATCATGCAAAAATAGAGAAATATTTTCAAAAACATGCAGGATCCGAAAATATTTTCGGATTCTGTGTCAACGCAGCGTGTTCGCCAGTCATACTGGCGAACATGCTTGTTCGACACCCATGGTGTCAAACTGGGTGTCGAAGAAGGAAGAGTTCGACACCATGGGTGGCGAACTCTGCCTTTCTGAGCTTGTTCGCCACTATGAATGGCGAACAAGCTCGTCCAGGCCACGGGAGTAGTGCAATCTGCTCCCGTGGCATGCCAGCTTGGCGGAAAGAATTGTTCGTCACTTAAAGGGGCGAACAATTGTGCTGAGTGGCATGTTCGCCACCCAAGGTGGCGAACATGCATAGAAAACTGAGGAAAAGTGTTGGCAAACACTTTTCTCATGCATGCCCGCTGAATGCCCCTGCACCCCTGCACATGCATGCAGGGCTAGGCCTCCATGCATCAGCTCCTCCTCGGCAGAAGAGCTTTCTTTATTACAATAATTTTAAAATAAAAAATATAACTACTTTATTAAAATAATTTTAAAATAAAAAAATAAAATATATTAAATATTTTTAAAAAATAAAATATTATATTTTTAAATAATTATTAAATTTTATTATCTCTTAATTTATATTTACTTTAAAAATATTAAATTTTATTTTTAATGTATAATAAATTTAAATTTTTAAAAATAAAAAAATTTATATATAATATTTTAATAATAAAATTTTTTTTCATAAACTATTTAAATTTAAAAAATACTACATAATAAATTAGATAATTTAAATTTAAATATTATAATAATAATATTATTAAATAATATTAAAAATTGATTTTATAATAAAATTACAAATGAATTATTAATTGATTGATAATTAAAAAATATATAATTTTAAATATAAAAAATAATTTTAATATTAATATTTTTTTAATTAATATCAATAAATAAATTTTAATTTAATATAATATTTTATTAATTTTTATAAATTTTTTAAATTTATATTTATTTTATATATTTAATTTTTATTTATCAAACAAATTTGTGGTATCACATGCAACTGAGGTATCACATGCATTGTGATACACATGCATGTGCATGCATGTGATATAAACAGAAAACTGTTCACAGCTTATAGTGGCAAACACTTTTCCTCTTTCTGTGCATGTTCGCCACTCAAGGTGGCGAACATGCCACTCAGCACAATTGTTCGCCACTTAGCATGTTCGCCACTCAAGGTGGCGAACACGCCACTCAAGGTGGCGAACATGCCACTCAGCACAATTTTTCCTCTTTCTGTGCATGTTCGCCACTCAAGGTGGCGAACATGCCACTCAGCACAATTGTTCGCCACTTAGCATGTTCGCCACTCAAGGTGGCGAACATGCCACTCAGCACAATTGTTCGCCACTTTAAGTGGCGAACAATTCTTTTCGCCAAGCTGGCGTGCCACGGGAGCAGATTGCACTGCTCCCGTGGCCCGGACGAGCTTGTTCGCCACTCATAGTGGCGAACAAGCTCAGAAAGGCAGAGTTCGCCACCCATGGTGTCGAACTCTTCCTTCTTCGACACTATGGGTGTCGAACAAGCATGTTCGCCAGTATGACTGGCGAACACGCTGCGTTGACACACAGAATCCGAAAATATTTTCGGATCCTGCATGTTTTTGAAAATATTTCTCTATTTCTGCATGATTTGAAAAAATGCTCGCACTGCTGCGGGGCGCGCGGGGTTGGCGCGCAAGGCAGGCGCACGCTGGGAGCGCAGGCGGGCGTGCGCAAGGATCGGGCTATCGCTGGTTGGCCTACGGAGCTAGTTGGCCCACAGCGATGGTTGGCCTGCGGAGCAAGGCAGAGTGAGGTTCGATTCTGCCAGAGACGGAAAGGCTCGGGGACGTGCTGGAAGGCGCTGGAAGGTTCCAGAAGCATCGGGGGCGCGCGAGAAGGTGCCAGGAGGGTCTGGTTGGCCAACGAAAATTCCAGGGGAGTCTGGTTGGCCTACGAAAATTCCAGAAGCGCCCAGAACGGGCCAGTGGCGCCCAGAACAGGCTGGAACAGCCCAGAAGCTTCCAGAAATCTGCAGGGGCAGCAGATTTCTCACTAGCAGCAGGGGTCCACGAGCTGGTTGGCCAGCAGAATCCAGAAGCTTCCCAGGGGTGTGAAATTACCATTTAGTCCCTGAAACTTCTGGAAGGCAAATTCTGGCCACATGTTTGGGAGGGCTTTTCCACCATAAATTGAGGAGGTGGAATGCCTATAAATAGGGGTGCTGGGGCATTTGTTCAGCACCATACCAAGAGCTTTGAGAGCCATCCTTGAGAGCTATTTGAGAGCACTCTCTTGTACACAAGTGAGGCAATCTTGTGAGAGAGTTTGAGAGCACTTGTACATAGCTTGAGTTTGTAATCCCACAACATATTTAATATAGTGTTTTGGCTATTGTTTGCCAACTCTTTGGATTGTTCTTTCTAAGCTTCCGCTACGCACATCTCTATTGCCTAAGTTGGCATATTTGGGGTAAGGCTGACTAGTATTCTCAAGCTTGGGGAGAGTTTACTAGTGCCGCACGGGTGCTTTAATTGGGGTAAAGCATTCTGCCCGTGACACTAGCATCCCCTCTTTGGGCTTTTTCTTTCTAACTTTGTCCATGGGCCTTCTGCTTGATGCTTTGGTTGGGACTGCATTAGCTCATTTTCTTTCTTCAAGTCTAAATTACTGAATTATAATGGGCTTGAATCTCTCTTCCTTGAGTAACGAATCTCCTTTTATATTTGGCAAAAAAAAAAAAAAAAAAAAACCTTAAAACATGAGATGTACATTTTAGCCAGAGGCTACACTTAACCCTGAAAAGATGACATCGTTAGCAATCTAACTGTGAGTAGAGTCTCTTTTAAGAGCAAACTATGAATTTACAAAATATTTCCATGACCAAAGACACTGGCAGATCTAGTGGGGCTCAGGGGTGCCATAACCCCTCTCGTTTGTTGAAGAAAAAAAAATGTATATGTATATATATGCTAAAATATTATTACGTAACAAATTTTGTTCCTTGGTTGGAAGTGAGCAAAAGATTAAGCATTCTGGATAAATCTATTTGCTTACCTGGGGATCATTTCAGTTCAAACTTTCTTGGCCTCCAAGCTATGCTTGACAAGATAGTCTTTGTTTTCTTTTCTTTCTTTCTTTCTTTATTTATTTATCTTGACTCTTACTCCCACTGAGCAGGTGAAAGGAAATTCAATTGCTGGTTGCCAACTTGCCATTTTTTACTATTCTTACACACTGGTAGGATCACGCACGCACATATATTTAAGCTTAGAGTCTCAGCATTTTTCAGATCAGAATTAATCCAACTGCTTCTCCCACCATAGCCAATATAATAAAAAATGTCAAGTTCCAGTGACCACAAACTTGCTCACATTGCTCTCCTTCCAAGTGCTGGCATGGGTCATCTCACACCCTTCTTTAGGCTTGCTGCTTTACTTGCAGACAATAATGTCAAAATAACTTTCATCACGCCAAGTCCAACAGTCTCTTTGGCAGAGTCACAGACCTTGTCTCGCTTCTTCGATTCTTTTCCCGAAATAAGTCGAAAGCAGTTTCATCTCCTTCCTATTGACTATCATCCCTCCAACTCAGAAGACCCTTTCTATTACCACATGGAACGAATTTGTCAATCCTCTCACCTTCTTTCTCCCCTGATTTCTTCATTATATCCACCTCTTTCTGCTCTTATCACAGACATGAGCTTGGCCTCTCCTGCCATTTCAATCACTCAAGCTCTTAATCTTCCTAATTATGTTTTCTTCACATCATCTGCTAAAATGTCAACACTTTTTATGTCCTTCCATGCTACGATCGGTTCAAAAGCCACTGAGACAGATGAGATTGAAGCCATCAAAATTCCTGGACTAGAAGCTATACCCAGATCATGGATTCCCCCGCCGCTTTTACAGGACGCCAAGAATCTCCTCAAAACCTATATCTTGGAAAATGGCAAGAAAATGGCAGAATCAAGTGGGATTCTTGTCAATACATTTGAGGGTATTGAGCGGGAATCGCTCAGAAAGCTAAATGACGGAGAAGTAATAAAAGGGTTGCCCCCAGTTATTGCCATTGGACCACTTGCACCTTGTGAATTTGAAAAGATCCAACCATTAGCATGGCTTGATGAGCAACCGAATGGGTCGGTGGTCTATGTCAGCTTTGGTAGTAGGACTGCTATGTCAAGAGAGCAGCTCAGAGAGTTGGGTGAAGGGCTAGCAAGGAGTGGTCATAGGTTCCTGTGGCTGGTGAAAAATAAGAAAGTCGATCGAGAGGATGAAGAAGAATTGGATCAGATAATAGGAAGCGGGTTAATTGAAAGGTTGAAAGAGAAGGGGTTGGTGGTGAAGTACTGGCTAAACCAAGAAGACATACTGAGCCATCCAGCAGTTGGTGGGTTTCTGAGCCATTGTGGGTGGAATTCAGTAACAGAGGCTATCCGGAATGGAGTGCGCATATTAGCATGGCCCCAACATGGAGACCAGAAAATCAATGCTGATATTGTGGAGAAAATTGGATTAGGGACTTGGGAGAAGAGTTGGGGATGGGGTGAAGAGATGGTAGTGAATGGAACAGATATTGCAGAAAACATTAAGAAGATGATGGGTAATGAATCGCTGAGACTTCAGGCAAAGCAAATCAGAGAACAGGCTAGGACAGCTGTGGGAATCGATGGCAGTTCTAGGAAGGCGCTGTTAGAACTCATCGAGATATGGCAGAATTGAAGGTCGTGATGGCTGATGGCTCCGTAATCCTAGTTTTCAAGGTTTTGTATCTTGATTAATTGCTCTCTGAAATTGCTGGAGATGATGGCCAAATTGCCAATCTCAGGTCCCATTGGTCTCTTTGGTCAAATACCAACATAATTGAATAAGCATTTTCTAAGTATTCCCACCAATTATTGGAGTACTCTTAGACGTACACAATAATTTACTATTGCACTCGCTTATCTGTATATGACATCTCATCCTATCTATGAAAAAAAGCAAAGTTCATATGGTTAGTCTTGTCATTTTGTACCATTTGAAATAAGGAGATTTTGTATCCACAACCACAAGGTTGGATAGAGAATAGATGGGGTTGTGTCTTTGGAAATAAAATATAGACCTTGATGAGCTCAATTTATGTGAATAAACACCTTAAATTCAGAATTCAGAATATCTATTGAATAGGAAACAATTATTCTTTTTTATTACTTTTTCTGGAAATCGGAAAATAAATAATTAAAACGCTAGGAAAATCAAAATATACATTAACATTAAACTGGGTTATGAATAAACAAGTAGAATTTTCTTTTTCTTGCTAAGTTTGCAAGTAAAGCTAAGGAACTGGGATGGAATTGGCATATCAAGTCATATTACAATTAAGCCCCACACAGATTTGGAGCATATAATGATCTGTTGATTTTGATCGCACCATTAAGAAGCTCCCCTTTTGCCCCGGTTCTGCCCTAAAACCTAACCAGCATGAACCATCAATATGATATCACCATACTTTTTTTGGACCCATGAGCCCAAGGACCTCCTCCCAGAGCCCATGGGTGCCTACGTTTTGCAGCCTAATTACACTTGGGCTACAAGCTGCTACTGTCCAATAACCAGCCATTATTTCTTCTCTCAACTGCTCTTTCGCCCACAGACAGTACCCATCAAAGAACCTAAAATCCCCTATCCCAACCACATTTCTCTTCACCATTTCAGTTGCGCAGCCAGCATTTTCTTTAGTCCCGTAGTATAATCCCTTCATTACTTGTTCAAAAACCCCACTCTTCTCCACCATATGATTATCATAGCCTCTTTCAGGGCTCACTAGAAACAACCCGTCCTCCAATGGTCCACCAAAGAACAATCGCCTCTCAGAAAACATCCCAGCTGCATCTTGCACCGTTGATCTCATCTCCTTGATGGACATGAGGGATGGCCTATTGAGTATGATCCCATAGGGGCCTGGATTGCCTTCTGATAATAGAAGAATCACCGTCCTTTCGAAAATATGAACCCCGTCAAGCTTTTCTGTGGCTATCAGCAGGCATCCCTTTTCAGGTTCTTGGATGGCATGGGCCCATTTGTGTCCAATTGTGACTTGCAGAGGATGATCGGTATCCACTCCCACCGCAGTATCAAGATCCACCGTTGACGAGTGCGCAGTATTGAGCCTAAAAGCTTGCTCATTGGCAACCAATTTTGCTCTAAATGATCGCCAATCAGCTTCAAGGTGAGGTTGGCTGTCATCACCAGCCGGCGACGATGATGATGGTAAATGACAACCTATATTAAGCAAACAAAACAATCAACATCATGCAAGTTTCAAGAGGTGAAGAAAAAAGAAATGGCATTAACAACTTACATGAAATAGAAGATGAAACACCAACTTTTTTGTAATGAAACTGCGTAGAACTTCTCTTGGGGTTGAAGAATACTCTAGTTTTGAAGGAGGGAGCAAGCTCCACGGTTTTGGCAAAGGTGTTAGAGGAGAGAAAGCAACGAGTTTCCATGCTTTCTTTTACTAGTGCGAGAAAATGAATGAGAGCAGATGGATGGCAATGGCTGCTGACACCAATATATGCCTAATGTGAGGAAGAATATGCACCACAAGCGAATTGTTCGATCCAAGTTGGAAGTCTGAAAAGTATGGCCAGTGGATATGACTTACTCGTGTCATGATAGGAGAGAATGTTTATTTTGGGTTCTTTGTACTTGTTTGTAGCTTTTTGAATGATGTGTCGCTCTTGTAGCCAGTAATTCTAGAACAGTGACTTCGTAGTGCATGTTTGCGGATGCACTTTAAACTTTGTGGATGAAACTATTCTAAAAGTTGCAGACAATAAGTCTGCTTTATTCCATGTGGCATACTGTCATTGGCTACTCGAATTGGGCGGCTTTGGATGTATGTGGTTTTAGGATAAATTTTATTTTCTACATCCTACAGCATCATTTGGACAGAGTATTATAATGTAAAATTAATAATAAATAACACACCACAATAGGATGAAGAATTTTTTTTGTTTTTCTGAGTGATTTGTATTAGAAAAACTCAATAGGCAACAAAATTAATAACCAAACAAAGAGCAAAAACACAAAAAACCCACACAACATTACAAGTCCAAAGCTCATGACTAGACCACATCAAAACCCCCTCAAGGCACAACTAGAAACAACACAGAGGCATGCACCCTCGCCACATTGCACTGACCTCTAAACTAGAGGAGCAACGACAATCGACCCATGCCATCCTGAAGCGCTTGGTGGAAGAATCACTGGATAAGCAATCGCCTAGCACATCTAGCCAAACTCTAAACTCATTGATGCAAAAATCAAGCCCGAATAACTATTATTGACGCCACAAACTCAATAATTAAAGAATCAAAAGTTTCTAATATGACTATCGACGATAACTAGAGAGAAAATTGGTTTATAACGCTTTTAGTCTTTAAAATTGGTTTATAACGCTTTTAGTCTTTAACAGTCATAACAAGACACATGCTCCGGCCCCAAGTAAATTATGAACCTCTATCACCTTTAACAATAATCAATGATAATTAGGGCAACCATATGCAGAATCCTCGCCAACAAACATAGCAAAACCCTCAATAACAATTACAAACCATCAAGTCATAACAAAATTAAAAAAATACAAACATTAGACATCCTGCCAAAAGACAAAGGAGCCATTCGCTAATGAATCATCCTCTTTTTCAAAAAAGTAATTATTGTCAATACTTTTTTTTATTAATTAAGAGGCAATTTAATTAATTTTTCTGTATTTTATAGTATTTTTGAATTACAATTAGAAAAAACACAATTAAATATTTACTATTACATTATTTATAAGCTAATAATTTCGTTTTTAAATGAGTATCGAGAGAATAGAATATTGAGATTCTCACATTTATTCAGATATATTTACTATCCATTTAAAACTGTGAGTGCAGTTTTTGATCGTAATTAACGATGCCTCAATATTTTTTTTAATACCTGAATTAATGTATTTGATAAAATATTTGTTTCATTACCTATTGTCTCTCTATATATGTAGATAGTACAACCGAGAATAGACCATCACTTAATATTTTTGGATAAATTACTATAAAAGGTTGGACGGTTTACACAATTGCATAAAAAATTATATGTATATGGAAATTTCATAAATACGTTTCAATTCATTGATAAATTATGAGTGGATTTAATATAAATTAGACTTCATATAATATTTATATTTAAATCAATATAAAATTAATTAAATCTATATAATAAATATATATCTGAATATTTAATTTAATATCTTTTTTTATAAAATTAATTTTGTAATAAATCGTACTCTATCCTCATCCTCATTAAATTAATAATTATTAAATAAAATAAAGGTAGATTGTGAAAGATTAAATCAAACATTAAAATATCCAAACAAAATATATGGAAATACTTGTTGACATTAGATTTATTTGAATTTAAAATATAATAATTATAATTAAATTTATAAAAATAATAATAATAATAAAAAGATTTATATCTTAAAAAATTGAATAAAAATGGAAATTCATGCCTAAAAGTGAACCAACCATTCTCTTTTTCCTTTTAAGAAAAATAAATGCATCCAACCAAGCAAGCCACCAACTTGCTAACAATGAAATGGCTAAAACGCAGAATCGTCGAAGAGAGCTTTCTCTTGTCTGGCGGTCTTATCTATCCCATTTGCCACCTAAGCACAGCAGCCCACAGAAGCGCCGAGCTTTCTTTCTCACGCTTTTTACTCTTTCAGTGTCCAGAGAGCTCTCACTTTTCTTTCTCGACTGTAGCCTTTTTCTTGCATTTAAGCTCTTTATCGGACTCTGCAATGGAGGGAAAGCTATTGAAATTGAAAGCTTCCTCGCCGGTATCTCCGCACCCACACTTATCAAGGTTTCTGGGGACAAGTTGCAGCTTCATTTCCAAAACCAGGATGAACCCTTCTACATTAACGCCGCTAAGCTATGCAAGACGCATTCTATCTGTACGAATATTTGCGTCTTCCAGTGGGTATGAGAATAACCGCTCTTTTGCTTCAATTGTTTAATTTTTATGATTCACCTAGCAACTCTTAATGGCAATCATTTTTTTTTTCATATCCATGTTTTCATCTCTGTTTGAATGTTATTCATGTTTTCTGAGATGGGGTATTTCGTACTTTGGCAATTTGTTAAGGGTTTTGAAGTGTTAAGGTGTCATATGGTCTAATTTCGCATTATGATATGCCATTTTTCTATGTGCAATGATTTTTTTGTGGCTGTGTCTATGATATATAATTGATATGAAAAGGACGGTATTTGGAATTTCAATGGTCAACTATAATTTGTTTGCTTAAGGAATGATAATTCCTTTTTCCTTTTTTTCCCCTTGATTCAACGGACCCCCTCTCTGAAACATCCGAAACATGGTATTGTTCTTTTTTATTGGCATGATTGTGATACCCACGCGTGATTTCGTTTTATTTTTCACTTATTTTACGGGGGTAAAGCAGATTGGAATTTTGCCTATTATTGGACCCTCACAAACTTAGCTTCTATGCTGCTGAGTGGTATAGTGATCGTAATTGAGCCTCCTAATCAGGTCTGAAGTTCGACTCAAGGGTACATATATATTTGTTAGCTGAAGGTTTTCTTAAAAAAAGGTGGTGTTTATTTCATGGGAATGCATATATGTTATATTTGATCTTTACACTTAAGAATTGTCTTATATCATGCTCATAATATACTGTGGTGATTTGCTTTCCTGCAACAAGGTGGGATTTGGACTTAATGGTTCATGCTTTGAAATTTTGGAGAAAAGAAAATTTGCACATGCATAGAAAAGCATGCTTTATGGATAATTTGTGCGCATATAGTTTCACTTTAATAGGCATAAAGTGATCATTTACATAGTGTTTGGTTCAATTCTATTATATAGAATTATTTAGAATTCAATTGAATTCTAAATAGAATTCATTTGAAATGAATTCCATTGTTTGGTATGGTGCCACTTAAAATGCATTTAGTTCGAATTATGTCTAATCCGTGTTTTGTACCATTTCATTATCGAAATTCACTTGTTTTCATTTCCTAACTATCCTCAAGAGTAGAATGAAAATTTTAATTTTCTAATCTATCAAAAAATTTATATGTAATAAATTTATAAAATTAACAAATAAATATACCCATTTTATGGTGTCGGTTGTAACAGAGTATGGAAACTTTTTGGCAAGTTGACTCCTAATTGGTCGTAACATTCCTAGTTTTGAAAGTATTCTTTCTTTCTCTGTAGGTTGGAAAAGAAGAAAAGGGTTGATGAGAGTGAGAATTTGACCCTTGAATGTATTAGACATTCTTTGATTCGACAAGAGGATAGCATAATATATAGCCTTTTAGAGAGATCCCAGTACCGTTATAATGCAGATACCTATGATCCAAATGCTGTTGCCATGGATGGCTTCCGTGGCTCTTTAGTAGAGTACATGCTCAAAAAAACTGAAGGACTTCATGCCCAGGCATATGCTTGTTCTTCTTAAATTCCTAGAGAGAGAATGTATCATGTTGATGCTGTCTTGCTGATTTTCTTAAATTGTAACTGCTCTGTAGATTGGCAGGTACGAGAGCCCTGATGAACACCCTTTCTTCCTAGATTTGCCAGAGCCATTGTTGCCACCTCTGCAATACCCACAGGTACAAAATATGATGCAATAAAACATTGAATGTAGTTTTTGCTCAAGGTTGCAATTCTCTTAGTTCATGGACCAAGCTCCAATCTCCACTTAGCAATATCCTACATAGTGTGTGATATTTTGGTAAGTTCTTTCAATCTAGAAGGAGCTACAAGATTGACAGCATTGAGAAAACTATTACTCTAGCTGGCATATGACCAAGTTTTCAGCACGAATAACTCAGGGAGTACATTTCCTTAATTTGCGCCTAATTATATGAGCATATTAGAGGTAATTCTGCTTGTTTTTGCCTGTCATGAATTCCAATGAATGCAATGTAGTTACAGAATAGTATGACCATGATCAGATCAACCTTTTTAACAATAAGTCAATAGTTTTGCTGGTAGCATAAAATGCTCGAGTCTATAGATTTTAATAAAATTACTGTTCATTCATGAATGTGGTTTATCCATGGTTGTAAAAACCAAACCATATTGCCTGGTAGAATCTGTTTAACCAAGAACCAGTGACAGGTCCACTTCACAAAAAACAAAGGATTTGAAAATTGGAACTGGGTTTAAACTGTATAAATCATCTTACATAAAATAATAATAATATTTATGATAATAATGCTTGCTGGCATGGGACTTGAACTCTGGGTCTAAATGATGTATTTTTAAGGTCCTTATCATTTGAACTACAGTATGAACTTGACATAGTTTTATTTCTATATATATATATATATATAACATATTGAAGC
Organism: Manihot esculenta; assembly: GCF_001659605.2. Taxonomy (NCBI): domain Eukaryota; kingdom Viridiplantae; phylum Streptophyta; class Magnoliopsida; order Malpighiales; family Euphorbiaceae; genus Manihot; species Manihot esculenta. Next base: position 4,051,270 of record NC_035162.2, on the reverse strand, counting down.
TATTTCTTTATCAACTTAAATTATATTAAATTAATATAAAGTAGTTAGTAACTTTTAACATGTGACAATTGCAAAGAAAAAAGTGAAGGTGTATCCATTTCATCAATTTGTGATTTGAATAATTAATGGTGCTAATAATTTATCTTATTTGTGTTATAACTTCAAGTATTTAATTATTTTTATTTTCTAACGTTTTGTACCATAGAAAGGATATAAATTTTTCTATTTAATTTTCTACAAAATTTAAAATTGAAATTTATTTTTTATTAGTATAAAAAATTTTATTGTCATGAAGTTTTATTAAACATATTATTCATTATAAAATAATATTATTGAAAATTCCAAACTAAATATTTTTAAAAAAATTGTTACATGCAAAAATCTAGTATTTAAAAAAACTAATTATAATAATGCACTATTATTGTTTTTAAGAGATTGTTAATTTTATAATATATTAATATTTATTTAACAGTATACTGGTCAAACCCCAATTTGACCTTGGTATTGACCAGTTCAATGACCGGGCTGTGTTTTGAAAACCTTGGATTATCCAAAAGTTGCCCTTTTGATTTTGTTTCTTTTTTTTCAAACAGATATTACATCCCATTGCTGATTCAATTAATATAAATAAGAAAGTATGGGACGTGTACTTTAGAGATCTTCTTCCAAGATTGGTCAAGGATGGAGATGATGGCAATATTGGATCAACTGCTATCTGTGACACAATCTGCCTGAAGGTAATCCATTTTAAGTAAATGTGCCACTGTGTGACCAATATTGATTAGTTTGAACACCTTCAGTGGTATGTTCTGTGATAATCACAAACTTGGTGCAAATGTTCTGTCCTTATGATATATGAGATTTCAAGTTTGTAATCAAGTCCTTGATAGTCTCTTCTCATGCTTTCGGTTATTTGTGGCATATAATATCTGTTAAAGATCATGCATGGCGGTGAAACATGTTTTATCATAGCTTGCTGCTGCCGGGAGGCAAAAAATTCGTATGTTTTAATGTACATATGTACGTTTCTGTGTGTAAAAATTTATCCAATCCTTCTAATATTTCTGGCTATAAATGGTTTGGACCAGGCTGGGCCTAACAGAGAGTGCTGGTCCAAGCCTGACAATTTTATGCCTGATAAAAATGGATGTCTGGATAATTTCTGGTCCTTTCATGATCCCAATCAGAGATCTTTGTTAGTTTTTTTCTTGATCCCTATGATAATTGCTGATGAATATTGTGAAGTACCTATGCATATCTGTAAATATGATAATAAGATTGCTGGCCCAAGCCTGACAAAGTCGCATGCCAACAGGTCTACTTGCAAGTATTTACATCTGACATCTTTTTTCTTGTCTCTTGATCGCTGTGATAATTGCTGATGAATGTTGTGAAGCACATGGACATGGGTCCGAGGAATATGACAATGTCTTCATTGATCGGTTAAGAAATAGGTTCTTAGCCCTTCATTCCTCTCTCTTTTTTTTTTTTCCAAAAGAGAATATTTTCAAAGTATACAGTCAAAATTTTCTATTAGCAATGGATTTTTATTTTAATATTTTCTGTTTCAGTATAATGTCATTGCACCTTCTTTTCTCATGGAGGTTATCCTTATAATTGCAAATAGGCAATGTCATTTACATGGTGCAAATAATTAGCAGCTATGGTGGCAACTGAGACTCAGATGGCTCAGAATGCCAATGAATTCAGTTAGTTTTTGAGTTTTCTAAACTTTACCTCTCATGGATCAAAACAACTACTGCTTAGATCTTCCAATTTGGATCTCTCTGAGCATATTTATCATCGCCATCTTTCTTTTATGTCTTTTATAGTGGAGTTGGACGTTATTGTGATTCACAGATATGAAGTCTATGATGGAACTCCCAAAAAGAGACTGGGGGGAGGGGGGGGGAGAGGATGGAAAACAAGAATATAGTGTTGATCATGTCCTCATTTGGCTATTTGTTGAAATTGCAAGCCCCAATGTACCTGTTTTTACTGTCTTCTTCAAGTTCATGCTATATAATTTTCTGTGCAGAGGTGTTATTTTTTATATAAAGTGTTAACAATAAACTGCTATTGATGTAGAACCTAGGTCTTACCCAAAATATTTTAGTTCAACCAAAAACCAAATATGCCAACAAAGGTTAAATCTGCATTATAAAGATGTATAGTATAAATGACTAGCTCTACTCAAATATTAATAAAATTGTTATTTAATTCTCCCAGTCCTAGAATGTTTAAATAAGAACAAAAATTTGTCTAGTTCTTTCTCAGAATGGGCTTAGATACTATAACTCTGGTTTACCTGTGGGTTTACCGCATCAGCTACACTCTTGGCATTGCATCCATTAAAGAATTTGGATCTCCCAAAAGAACACCATAATTTGTTGGGTGTCTATTGGTGGTGTTTTCTTATTGGCGATTGATATAGCTTATTATGCACCTCATTTAAGTGCATACAGATTGTTGTTGTGCTCTGCATAGTACATTGCATATGATTGGAATTTGTTGTGCTTTTATGTAAATTCCATTGCCTGTTGAAGTATGGTATTGTAATGCTGCAATTTATTTAGTTGCTAAATTTGAAGCCCGTATGACTTGAGCAACTAGGTCTCTAAAGTATAGGCACAAGGCGTGAGGCGAAGGTGCTCGTGTCAATGAAGATATATCTAAGATACTGCATATGAGAAATATTTACAGAACATCATAGGAAGGATCTAAAATAATCATAACCGTAAGAGAGAGAGAGAGAACATTCTTTGGTTGGTAATGCCCTTTCTAACTCCCCTCTTTTTGCCTTTTTCAATTTTATATTTTTAGGCCAACTTTTTTGTGCCTCACCTCAAGGTTTTGGAAGTTAACAACATTAACTGAATCATTAAAACCATCTCCCCCCCTTCCCCCCTCTATCTATTCAAGTGGCATTCTTGCATCAGTTCATGGATCATTCAGTACTATCTTATAGCTGCAATTTGTATTGCTAAGTGCTTATGCATTGTTGTGATTTCAGGCTCTCTCAAAAAGAATCCATTATGGAAAATTTGTAGCCGAAGCCAAATTTCGGGCCAACCCAGATGAATATGAAGCTGCCATTAAAGCGCAGGTATACCCAACATCGGTCGGTACTGTTGTGAATAGTCCCATAATTTTGTCATTTGCCATAGTATGCTCGGCTTGATGGAATTTCTAAAATTTGCAGGACAGAGATGGATTGATGTATTTGCTGACGAACAAGAAAGTTGAAGATGCAGTAAAAAAGAGAGTGGAGATGAAAGCTATGACTTTCGGGCAAGAGGTGACAATATATTGTGAGGAAAATGGAAGTGTCCCGGTATGCAAAATAGAACCAAGCTTGGTTGCCGATTTATATAGGGACTGGATCATGCCATTGACAAAGGAAGTTCAGGTTATGTATTTGTTGAGAAGATTGGATTGAACTTTGCCATAGCTTTTTATGGTTATACATAGAATGTTCAAAGGATAGCAGCTGGATGATGCTGTGCTTGTCATTAGACAAATGAAAGATGATAGAAATCTAAAAATTATCAGATGAACTTTGCCATAGCTGTTTGTGATTATACCCAGAAATGTTCAAAGGATAGCCGCTGGATGATGTTATCCTTGTCATTAGACATGCGAAAGCTGATTGAGATGTAAAAATTATTAGAAACCAACTCTGATGAAGAAAATAAGGTGCATTGTGAGAAGCTTCAACTATTAAGTGTTCATGTATGTTATTTTTTTATAACATATAAAATATTAATTTAAAGAATGGCTTTACTATCAATGATTGTTGGAATGACTGGTTTAGCACTCAGATAGTGTTGAAATGACTGGTTTAGCACTCATGAGGTTGAGAGTTCGAGAGTTCGATTCTTGTACCTAGAGTAAATAGTCATTAATAGTTGTTGAGAAAATTTTAATTTTTAGATTTTTAGTGAATCGATTCGTAGAATATAATCTCTAATAATAATAATAGTAATGAAAAGAATGGCTCCACTGTGAATGAACCTAATATACTTTTATGCCTATAACAGCTAAGGAATATGCTATCTAGTTTTTCTATTTATAGGGAGTTTGACTTCCTCTCTTCTTATTCTCTTTATATTTCCCTTATTCATTTTTATCATCTCAATTGTAATGTTGGAGGATCTCACTGGATTATTTACCCTCGGATTTCTGACCATTTATGTCCTATTTTGCAGGTCCTCAGAAGATTATATCGTGGCTCTCTATTGAGAAGCTACATACAAAGGCTTCATCCTTTTTTACCGAGGGAAATCTTGAAAATATTGCAAACCTTTAAATTCTCAAATTCTGATTAAAAACCAAAATCGGCTTAGTCCAATTAATAATTTTGAATTAAATTCAATTATACTATTTCTTGACTGCTCGAGTGTAACTGTAATCCCATTTAAAATAATAATTAAGAAACATAAATTTGATATTTAAGAAAAAATACTTTCAATTAATTATAACTTGTGTAATTAAGACTAATTATAATCAATTTATGGAAATTGTCAAAGAATAATTACAATCTAGCTAAGTAAATTTATCAATAACTAGAGAAATAATTTTTTTTTGAATCATAATTTAAAATAACAAAAATAGATTAATACAATATCATGTAGGAACTGAGAGAATAGAAAACCCTTTGGCACTCAACTAAAGAATAATATAGTGATTGTTTAAGGTAAATTCATATAAGAAATGCGTTGTACACATGTTATTTGTTATTTGAGGGAGTTTAATTCAAAAAAATACAACTTTTTCTTTTTATTTAGATATCTCTGATCAAACTGTCAATCACAACTTCTAATAAAGCAACAGATTTGTTTTAAAAAAAAAAAAACTTTATATAAATAGACCAACCTATGAGAGGCCAAATGCATAGCCTGCAGAGAGAGAGAGAGAGAGAGAAGGGCAAGAGATGGATAGAGTGAGGAAAAGGATGTGGGTTTGGCTGGCCTGTGGCAATGGCAGTGGTGTTATTGGTGGTGGTGGTCCCAGAAGTGTACGCAAATAGATGGACTGTAGGAGGTAACATGGGCAGGGGTCCTAATGTAAACTACACTACCTGGGCTAAGGACATGCATTTCTACAATGGGGATTGGCCCTGTAACTTCTCCTCTTCCATAATGTATAGGACCTTGACATATTCAGTTCCCTTACAAATATTCAGTTTTAACACTTTAACATAGCTGAATTTATAGGACCTTGCAATGTCATTTTTGTTTGTAACGGCTCAAACTTAGAGCTCATTTCGGAATCTTCCCAGTTGTTGTGCATGATAGGCACCGAACGAATGTGCTAGAGGTGAACAAGACAGATTAGGAGTCATGCAACTCTGGTCATCCTCTTCACAGCTGGACTACGGGAGCCGGAGGAGCTGTGGTTCCATTGAATGTAACTCGAAACTACTATTTCATCAGTGGTAAAAGGTTCTGTTTTGGTGGAATGAAGATAGCTGTTCTTGTTGAAAACCCACCTTCCACTCCCACAGCTGCCCCCTTGAATGAGGAGATTGACTCTCCAAGTTCTCACTGTTCAATGCGTGGACCAATATATTTTCAACAAGTGAGAACTTGTTTAGAAAAACCAAATATTTAGAAAAAAAAAATAAATTTATTTATGAACTTGTTTAACAAAATATGAAAAATAAAAGGTGAAATATATCAAAAAAAAACAAAAGGGAAAGAAAGGAATTACCTCAAAAAAAAAAATTGGAAAAGATAATTTATTCTCGTGATACCATAAATGGTTTTTTTTTTTCTTTTGTCGAATACCATAAATGTTAAAAGTCCAAATAAAATGCAGCAACAGACTGGAATAATAAGGAAAGGAAGGGGACAAAAAGTGTAAGAAAACCACAGTAGTCAGTATTACAAGACACAGGGTGAGGTTTAAAAGCGAAATTAGCGACAGCTTGTCCCAATCTCAGGCCTCGACTCCTCTGGTTCTCCCTCTATTTGTCCCTTCTAACGCTCTTAGACTCCATGGTTAACCAACGTGGTTGCTTACTTTAACCACCCAACATTTTCAAATTAACTAATCCTTATATAGATCAAGATAGAACCTAGAATAGAAGTGGCTAAAGGAGGAACCTTTTCTCGATAAGCTAACAGCGATCTATATTCTATTTAAATCAACCAACCCAATAGCTGCCACAAGCATAAAGTCTTGAAGCGTGAGAGAGAGGGGTAAGAGATGGAGGGAGTGAGAAGAGGATGTGGGTTTGGCTCTCCGGTCATGACTCTGGTGGCAATGGTGGTGATGCTACTGGTGGTGGTGGTACCGGAAGTGTCTGCAACTAGATGGACTGTAGGAGCTAATATGGGCTGGTCTCCTAATGTGAACTACACTATTTGGGCTAAGGACAAGCATTTCTACAATGGGGATTGGCTCTGTAAGTTTTCCATTTTTACTCCTCTTCTCTTCCATAATGTAACTAGCTTCAGATCTGTGCTTGTTATCTAGCTTTTGCTACTATCTGCTAATTTGATTTTAGCTCATTTGCGCTGCTCTCGGACCTAATTGGAATGGATCTGCAAATGGGTTGTGTTTGCGGTGAGCTGAAAAGCCAGAAAATCATGAACTTCCTGTTGGCCTTTGTTTCTTAGATTAAGTTGCTAGTTTGAATTTCCTCACAGGCTAGAATAAAGCTAAGTAGAGAAGATGTCTATGGTTGCTAAATGAGAAGTGCAGAAGCATGCATCTTAGAATAAAGCATGGATTTTCTTGCGTTTATTGATTGCTTTGCTTAACCAACTCAGATCTAAAATTATGCCTTTTGCTTCTACAGCTTGTGTGCTTTATTGAACTCTCTTGAATTTTCTGTTCTCGTTACTTAACAAAAGTGCTTACTTTTACTGTTTGAGCCATTTATTAGTTACTTTTTGGTGATTCTGTTCAATGCCTTTTCTTTGAAATCAAAAGGGTTGGATTGGGTTTAGGATCCAAGTTTAACCCAATGAATTGTCAAATTGCCTAATTTCCTCACTTCACCATTTTGAAATTCAGTCTTTTAGATGAATGGTATAGCTTCTACTACAATTTGCAGATCCTTAGGCCCCAACCTATACTCACTTCACCAAACTTAAGAACCTGCAAAACTCCACTTAGCTTAACAATTTTGTTTGTAAATGCTAAAGAATTTCTTGAAATTTAAAGCTCATCTGTGTACTTTTCCCAGTTTTTGTGTATGACAGGAACCAGATGAATGTGCTAGAGGTTAACAAGACAGATTACGAGTCATGTAACTCTGATCATCCTCTTCACAACTGGACCAGGGGAGCCGGAAGAGATGTGGTTCCACTGAACGTAACTCGCAACTACTACTTCATAAGTGGTAAAGGGTTCTGTTTTGGTGGAATGAAGGTAGCTGTTCATGTTGAAAACCTACCTCCCCCTCCCACAGCTGCCCCCTTGAATGAGAAGAGTGCCTCGCCTTCGCCAAGTTTCTATCTGAGAGGCCAGTATATTCTCCCAGCTGTTCTTGCAATTGGTGCTTTGTGGGATGCATTTGTCCTCATGTGGTAGTTAGCATTTTTCTTTTTCAAATGGCTTTCTTATGAGGATCCTTACAATCTTTGGCATTTCCTCAACCAATTTGTGAAGGGAAATTGAGTTGTCTTCCACATTTATTTTTCCTTTTTTCTTGGGGTGTTGTTTTTCTTTATGGTAGTTTGACCTGAAACAGTGTCGTCTTGATTAAGGCAGTGTATGGTATTAATTTAATCTGCATCCTTAGAAATTTTGGTAAAATCAAAAACTAAGGATTGCTTGCATTTTTATTTATCAGAGAACTCAATACTTAAATTGTGCCAATTGCTTCTCAATGTCTTGGACAGTGCATGAGAATCGTCTGCCACGTGGCAGGTCAAGATCACCAGATTTTATGTAAGGAATTAGCCGCTGATTTCGGAATTAAAAATGGATGCTCTCATTACTTCTTTTGCTGTAGGAATCATTCAAAGAGAGGTCAATGAATTTGGTTAGATAGCAATTACGCATGTGCAGCTTCTGTTGGAAAGTCGCTATCGAATGCCTTTTTTTGTTCAAACTGCAAAAAAATTGCATTTTCAAGGCTACTATAAAGTAGCAAAATTACAAAAGAGATTTGTAAATTACACAGTTCGTACAAAATCCAGCCTGGAGGAAGTAAATTCAAATATTACAGTTTAATTGATATTCAAATATCGTAAAATATGTCGAAAGGAGATCTGTTACAAATGGGAACAGACCTATAAAATAGATGTCACCTATAAAATAGATGTCACTAATGCTTGAATTTCTAGAGATACTGGACTATAGAATATAAAATATGAGAGTCTGTATCACATACGAGGGATGATAGCTCTAGAGACACAATCAATTTAATACTATCTAACATCGTTCGAGTTTTACTTGTTAGGACCGATACCATGAATAGCATGTTCAGCCTGATCAGTGATAATAACATCTATAACTCTGCAGGAGAAAACTGATTCTTCCACGAGACATCACAGCGTAATAAAACACAATCTAGAGAACGAGTGATCAAATTCGTGTATGTAGCTGACATATGAGAAGAACGCGAGGAAGGGTTAGCAAAAATCCCACTAAGCTGTAATTATGAGAAATCAAACAAGATACAAAATACAACGTGCATAGGATCAGGAGGAACTTTATGGAAAATACAATGGTTATACTCTTTCTAAATATACCAAAGTGTAAATATGGAAAGAGTTGAAAGCTTCAAATCTTTAGGATCCAGCCAATAGGCTCTGCCAAACCCAAGAATTATTCCACTTATATCCAACCTCTCCTATAGATACATAAAGAAAATATAAGGCTTTTAACACTATTGCCCGTACAGTCGTCGGATGATGAACCAGTCGCCAGTATTGCTTTGCCAAGCAAGCCAGATTGAAACTCCCAAATTCTTTAAATCCCAAACCCCTGCAGAATTTTGATTCACAGGAACGATTCCAACTAATTTATTTAAGTTTCAAAGAGGTTGCATCACCACCCAATCAAAACCTAGAGAGCAAACTATTAAGCTTGGCAGAAAACTGCTTGGAATATAAAAAAAAGGACATCGAGTAATTAGGTATAGTAATTAACACCGATTGACTCATTGTAGCCTGACCAGCGTCTGATAATAATTTTTGCTTCCACGACTGCGTTTTAGCCCTAAGGTGATCTTCCACATTAGCCAAGGATTTCTAACGCGAGCGTCCCAGGAGCATAATATTTATCAGAGGGATATATCTCATTCATAGAAAATATAGCAAGAATCTCTCCCCTCAACTGTAGTGGTGTCCGCTTATTGAATAAAATATGCGATTTATGATAATTAATTGACGAACCAAAAGCTGCAGTATAAGATTGCAACAAATCAAGCATAAAAGTAGTTTCTGCCCGCGAAGCCTGGGTAAATAACAAAGTATCATAAGCAAACAAGATATTAGTGAGCGTTGGAGTAGTGTGAGCTAACTTGATACCGTACAAAAATTGCCTATTGCTAGCCGAAGACAACAACTAAGAAAGAGTCTGAGACACAAATAGAAAGAGATAAGGAGATAAAGGATCCCGAATACCGCAAGATGGTCAAAAAGGAGGAGAGTGTACACCATTAATTAGGATAGAAAAACTAACAGTAGAGATATATTGCATGATCATATGTACCTAATGTACAAAGAAGCCCATCTGTAGAAGAACTAATCGCAGAAAATTCCAACTCACTTGGTCATAGGCCTTATACATATCAAGCTTGACAGTTATTGAGTGTGTTCGACGTCTAGATGTCTTCAAAAAATGAAAAACTTCATGAGTAATAACTAAATTATCTTGAATAGCCCCACGAGAAACAAAAACATTTTGATCTTTCTGGAATAAGTGAGTGCATCCATGGTTTCATTCTATTAGTGAGATAACCTTGTAGATAAAATTGTACAAACTGATAGGCTTAAACTTATGAATACTGAGAGGATGGCGACACTTCGGAATAAGAACTATATTAGCTCCATTAAATTCGCGAAGAAAGAACCCCATTTCATAAAAGCTATGCACAACATGACAAAGGGACGATCCCACAATATGCCAATGATGCTTATAGAACAGAACAGAGAAGTCGTCTATACCAGGTGTCTTATTACCTCCTAACTGAAAGACAGCCTTGCGGATCTCCTCATATATGATAGGGGCTATTAAGAAATCATCGATAACTGGAATGACCAAGAAAGGAACAAGCTGCAAGACCTCATCACATCCTGGCAAGGAATGAGCAGTATATAGGTAACAAAAGAAATTTCTAATATAAGAACGAAGAGTAACCTCCTGTTTTATTCAAGCACTAGAGGATGTTTGAAAACGATTTAAAAAATATTTGGAGACATCAACACAATTATATTGATGGTGGTTGATTGCAGAAATATGAAAAAAATGGATATTACGATCACCTTCTTATAAAATATGTAAATCAATAAAAATAATTAATATACTTAATTTTAAAAAAATTATAATAATTTATTTAAATTATCTTTTAAATGAATTTATTTTTTCACATATTAGTTTTAAATTACTTAAAAATAATAAGGATATATATGAAAATAAAAATTAATATTAAAATTAAATTATTGACGTTGATTTTAAAAGTTATTTAAAATTATAACTAATTGAAAATTTTAGGATAATAGATTTAAAAATTTTATATTAAAATATACAAACACATAAAGGATGAGTTTTTATTATTCAATTAGCATGTATTGACACACCGGTACTCCAAGGCCCATGCCAGAATCATCCCTTCTCGAACCCTCAGGAGCACGTACAAGCCCACCACAACCAGCATTCCCCACACTGGTTAATAGGCGCCCACATTACCCTTAGACTGCTCCAAAAGGAAGCCTTATACCAAATATATGATTATAATTCAATCGATATATACAATAATTTAATAATAATATAACATATGAAATAAAATAATAATAAAATAATAATAAAATAAAAAATAAAAATGATTTTTTAATATTATAATTATACATAATCCTATTTCAATGAGTATGAATTTTATATAACAAATAATTTAGATGTAAAATTGTGTTAAAATATAAATAAAAAATTTCAATTATTTTATTAAAGAAAACCCATAAAAATTGTAAAATGTAACGTGCAAGGAGTATTATTTTAGCTGGCTTTTGTTATTTTCTGAGAAGCCAAACAGAACCAACCCTGCAAACAGAGACGTTACACACTGTTAGCTACTTTCTTTTGTGTAACTGCTTTGAACTATTCCTCAACCGATTTCATCGATTCAGGCACACAGAAACTCAATTGGATTTTGCCATATCACCCATTTTAACCAATTAAAGCAATAATTTTTTCTACCATTTATTGCCGTTCCTCCACATACAATTTCATAATTGATTTTTTTTTCTTCCTTATTTACATTGCAGAAATCTAATTTCAATACCCATAATATATTTACATTTTCAGAAACAAGGTTTATTTTTAAAAATTGTATAACAGATGGATTAGTGTTAATTGAGATTGCTTTGCACATACACCCATGGGTCAAAAGCAGCACAAGAAAGCCAAGCACGCAGCCAGTCTGCCAGTATATGTTACTGCCAAAGTGCACAACTAGAGCATCTGAACGCCAGCTCCACTTACCAAAAATGATGCCTTCTCATTTTTACAACTGTTAAAAGGCAAATACACCCACCACAAATATATAGCTAGAACCTCATTTGATTTCTACAGCATACATTTATATTCAGATTTGAGAGAGATTGAAAGAGAAAGAGGAGAATGGGGGATTTAGCGAGAAAGGGAATTGTAGGATTAATGATAATAGTAGTAGTGATGATTGGCATGGACGGTGCAGAATGCAAGCTGCACAAGGTGGGCGCAAGAGGCTGGATCCCTAACTATAACTACACTGAATGGTTGAATCAACGGGATGAGCATTTCTATGTGGGTGATTGGCTCTGTATGTCTCTCTCTCTCTCTCTTGCCTGGTTGAGTTGTTCTTTTTTTTGTCATCGTATAAAATTAATTGTGCAATTTTTCCTTCCAAATTGTTGATTATATGTTGCTGTTTGTTAGATTAGGTTTTCAGAAAATCTTTGTTTTCTGTAATTGAAATTGGAATTATCGTTTATTTGATTTAAAATTTTAACTAATTTATTATCTAGACTTTTGAAAATTTATTCAACCAAACTACTCTTTTCCATTCTCTTTTATCTATTACTTTTTATTCCTTTATTAACTAACATTTTATTTTTTGTGTTCCTCAAAATGTGGGTGATGATGAAGACTTTGTGTTCGACAAGCATTACTTCAATGTGCTGGAGGTTAACAAAACAAGCTACGATAGCTGCAATGATCAAGGCTTCATAAATAACATTACCCGCGGTGGGCGAGATGTGGTTCAACTCACCGAGCCAAGGCCATATTACTTCCTTAGCAGCGGAGGCTATTGCTGGGGTGGAATGAAAGTTGCCATCTATGTCGAACAAATTCCACCCACCCCAGCTCCGTCTCCGACTCCGGCCAAAAGTGGCAGCTCTTTGTCCTCAACTACAACTACCCTGATGAAGACGATTCTCTCCACTGCTTTTTATGTTGCTTTAGTCTGGTCCAGTTTCTTCAATTAATCTTTTTTTTTTTTTTTTCTTTCACTTTTTCTTTTGGTTTTGGCCTTCTTTTTGAAAGAGGTTTTATTTATCGTTTAAAGACAAATAGTTTCTTCCCCTTGTAGGTAGTTATTGTGATAGTTTTCTTTTTAGAATTAATAGTTTGTGATGTTGGGATTGTGTGTGATTGTTATAATTAGACTAAATATTAAACAAAGATAAATTATCTATTTAAGAAGAAATAATGTTTTTTATTTAAATTATTCTTGAAATTTTTTTTAAATTGTAAAATTGAAGAATAGAATTTAAAATTTCTCATTATTTTTAAAATTTATTAGTTAATTAATTTAAATTTATATATGATATATCCACTAAAAAAATAAAACACTCTTTTTAAATTTTAAAAATACACTATTATCTATTTACTATATTTTCATTTTGGAAATGGAACGCAGCATTCTTACGTAAACCTATTTGGTCAAAACATTCAATACTTTCCTTATGTATATATATATAAATCTATACTTTACTTCATTCCTAAATATGATTTTTAGTCCAATTCAAACATTATATTATCATAATCCAAACCTAATTAAAATTTAGGAATATGAAACATTCAAGTTGAATTTGACAACATTGATTATTAAAATTTAATAATTATCAATTATGAAACAATATCATTTATCTTTCTCAATCTAGACTCTAGAAAGCAAAGAAAGTTTGGACTATGAATATTACTATTTTTCTATTTTGATATATTGAATTAATAATATTTAGAAATTTAAATTTTGCTGCTGAGTTTTACCAGTAGTAATAATTTGGAACTTAATTTTGAAATACGAGGATTAGTAAAATTTTCAAATATTTTACAGTTTTTAATTGATATTTTAAAATATTTGTAAATTTAATTTTAAAAAGAAAATCTCGCGATGATATAAGATGCCTTAAGCCTCTAATACTCGCAGCTCTATCCTTCCATGGCTTCTATTTGCCACTCGCTCTCATTTCCTTCACTGTCCAAACCAACGTCGTTTCTCACGCCGAAATCCCTAACACAAGTCCATTTTCCTCGTTCCATTTCCACAGCTCGGCCCTGCAAAACCCGGCCCACTGACTCACCTTCCTCCGCCACCACGGCAGGTGTCCAAGATGACCCCAAAACGAACTCTCTGCCCATGTCCGTCGATAATCTTCACCGCTTCTTCGACCTCAATATAGGCAAATGGCACGGCTCTTTCCACGTATGTTAGTTTCACTAGCTTCAAAACTTCCATACCGAAATTTGTATGCTGTTATTCATTTTGCTTTTTCAATCCCATTGCATGTATTTTGTATTTTGTATTTTGCAGCAATTTGATGCCAGTGGGAAATTGATGCAAAAAGTGAGCACGAGGCTTTCCGTTAGCAGTTATGGAGAAGATGAACTCATTAGTCTCATTCAAACGTAAGTGTTTCGTTGTGTATTAGAGTATAATGTGAAAGTAGAATAGGGTAACTAATGAAAGGGTATTTTAAGGGAAGCAAACGGGTATGGGAAATCAAGCATCGCGGCCTTCTATGATTGGCTTGTTGCACCAAATCTCAGTGGGTTAATTGAATAATTTCTTTTTTCCGCAAGGAAAGTTTAATCACGATGAGAAACATGTTAGTTTGTTGAGCATGCCTCTTTATCTTTGCAGTACATTTTATAATGTGAGAGCTTCAAAGAACAGTATGTATGTTATTGCTTAGACACCATTGCTGGAGCTAATACACAGTTGCTATGTTCTTCCTGGAGTCATTTCTATCTTCTCTTCAATTCTATATTCTCAGCATTTTTTACTGAAGAAATTTAACACCCATGTGGCTCAACCCAATTCCTTATATTTATTGACTTTGGTCAAATGAAATCAATCAAAATCAAGAAGATTAACTGTATTCAGCAGTTACTTGCATGAAGGGATGCAAAACCCTTAGCCAAAAGATGCCACACATAGACAATACCGTGCATATGTATGTTTAGCTGTCAAATAGGTACGTCTTGAAGTGTTGGTTATGAAGACGAAATTACTAAAGAAAGAAAGAAAGAAAGAAAGAAAAGCTGTTTTGTCTTGTGAAAATGTTGTAACAGAGTGTTTACAAACCAGTGGCACAAAAAGTACAAAGACAAAGAGTTTTGGCTTTGAGATTTGGAGTTTTGGTTCTTGGTTACATTTAGTTTGCGGAGCATTATTATTGTGCAATTTAAGGCACACATCTAGCTATGAACCTTTGACATAGTTTATGATTTCGTTTAATTATATTAACAGGCAAGTGATGCAAATTAGTGGTTATATATATATACATATATACATATTCTTCGTTTAAAGTACATGTCTCGTGTTGTTACACTCTTTATGCTTCTAATTCTATTGTACTTTGTAGGCTATATATAAAACAACCACCAACAAGCACTTCAATCTCTGGATATGATGAGGAGCCAGAATGGGCAGAATATAAAATAAAGGAAACCAACATGTTCACTGTGGATAAATATCAACAGGTGAGATGTCTAACACTTCCAAGTCATTGCAGTTTTCCCTTATATATATTTATCAAGTAAGGAAACAATTTATATATTAGATTCTGTGTTTCCTATTGAATTATCCATAATGATTAGTCTACAGATTGTCTTTTTCCCCGATGAGAGGGCTTTTGCCCTAAGGTACCAAACAGCTGGCATGTTAGAAACTGTGTTAAGGCAAGGAGTTCTCGGGGAAGATGACACTGGAGAAGAATCACCTAGGTGAATGCTTCAATCCTTGACAGGCTTTCCAATTGTGTAAAAGATGGTAACTTAGTTTTTCCGGTCATGAGCAGAGCTAATTCAACATTTATCAGACCAAGCGAATTAAAATTGGTGGGGAATGGCATAGAAAATTTTGGTCCCATGCATTGTTCTATTATAGCAATTGAGGTGGGATGAACCTTTGGAAATGGGCTACTAACATCTAGAGGTGTCACAAGGGCAGGTGGCCTGCATGATTGCGTCACTCGCTATGGTAGCAGGCTCTGGTCTGCTGGGAAATTTGTGCACACTGGATTCTGGAGGTGACTTTGACCTACAAAATAAAGAAGAACGATATAATTCTGCTAGACTTGATTCTGCCATTGACTTCTATTTGATCCAGAGAAATTAGATGCTGTTGCTGACATTAACACCACATAGCTCTTTTTTCATATACATGTATGTTATCCAGAGCTTCCAACCTATTGCCCTAGTGAATAAACTAGCTGGCAATTTATGTCTAATTCTAGTAGTCATTTCAGCTTTGCTCACTAAGGGGAGGGTTGAATTGAATAGCGTTTATTATTTTCCAAATAATTATTCTCATCCTCGTGTGGTAGTTATGCGGACTCAGCTTGGTCTGGACAATCTTGTGTAACTAGGTCCTCTAGTTATTTATGAACTCTATGACCTAGATCTTATACAAATAATACTTAATATATAGTTGAGCTTTCTCTTATTTCCTGATGCAATGTAATTCACAAAATACATTTAACTATTTGTATTTCCATGTGATTAGTTGTTTATTGCATTTTTTAACTATGTAGGAATCTTAAGCTTCCTTCTCGGCTGCCTTCTATTGTATGTGAGAACTGCCTATATTCACAAGAGAAAGATAGGCGAGCAAGAGCTTTTCATATCATGGATCCAAAAGGCGTTTTAGAAATGCTCCTTATCTTCCTTGAGGACAGAGGAGATGGGGTCCTATCTCATCCTTCACTTGACAGTATCACTGTGAGTCCTTTACTGGTTATAAATGATTTACACATGCTGAGTTTATTTTATTTTATTTTATTTTTGATAACTGAATAATTTGAAGTTGCAGTAATCAAATTTCTATATATATATGGTATGGTCACTTGGTTACTTGTATCGATTGCAGCGTGATGCAAATAGGATCCTACCATTTCTTGGTCGATGGAAAGGCCATTCTATAACCAAACGCAGTGGTGTTTATGGATCAACAATTGCTGAAGCTGATACAGTAGCTCTGCTTGAAATGGATGATATGGGTCAGCTGATCCAGGTAGTGTTTCTCAATTGTCTCATTGAGAAGGAAGTTGAGAATGAAAGGGATTGGAACTGGATAGTTTTAGAGGATATCTGTATAATAATGTGATTGATTCTGTCGAAACCTTAGCAAGAATCTGATGTAAATTTGTAAATATTGTACTAGCTACAGGTGATGAAACATATTTTTATTAGCTAAAAAATCGTATCCATGATGCACATATAAAGTGGTTTATTTTGGAGTTACATGCTTTATATATTAGTTGTGACTAATTTATGAGTGGAATTTTAATCTCTTTCTTATGAACAAAACTTGTCAGGATATTACTTCAACATCTGATCAACGTGATGTTACAACTAATGTGCACTGGACGGGTAACATAGCCGACAACTTGATTACCTTTGATGGAGGATATCAGATAACATTATTACCTGGAGGCATGTACATGGGATGTCCTACTGACATTGCAAAAAGTGTTGCAGAATCCAAGTCATTCCATCTAGAGTTTTGTTGGCTTGAGGCTCCTGGCAAGAGACAAAGACTGGTTAGAACTTACGATGTAGAAGGCTTGGCTGTCTCATCAACTTATTTTTCTGAAACTAAACTGTGAGTTCCCTCTTTCTGCTTCATTGTGAAAGCACTTTTTAGGTTTAATTAGAAGTTCATGTTTCTGTGCCAAATTGGTGTTTAAAATTACTTGCAGCAGCGTAGCTGCATGGTCATTTCATGATTTTCTTTAAATACAGAATAGAGCAAAGAAAAACCAGAGATCATGATCTATACTGATCAGGTTCATGCTGTGCTGATGGAACCAATATCTTGTTGAATGAATTTATTTCTTTAATCAACAGTTCACAGCCTTAACATTTGACATGTAAAAAAGAAGTAATTATGAATAATCAAAATCACATGATATTGCATTGAAATTGAACCCTTTTAATTAATTGGATATACAAAGGAAATGCTGTCAAATGTGACATTTGCATGGACGTAATTGTAGAATATAATTCAGTTTTGATGGTGGACGTAATCTCAAATTTCTGTTTCAGCCATTTGGTAAGAGGGGCATATGAATATGACGTAATCCTAGTCGTCACTCCATATTTATTTAAAATTCTCAATTGAAGCCGCCATATGGCTAACCACCGGTGATTTTAATGTTGATGTTGTCATTGGATGCATCTACTCAACTATATTGTATCGGCAACACTAATATCTTATTTTTGAAAACAGCCTACGGATTCCATTTTATTAATCACAATTTCCTCTTTTGTCCTTCTAAATTATTCGTTGCATCATGGAAAATAAATTGGATCTTTCTTTGAAATCATTCATTTTGTAATAAAAATTCAATAACATCTTTACAAAGTTATGTGTGATTTTTAAATTCAAAAGAATTAAAATTTTTCCATTTGTTTGAATTAATAGAAAATAAATTAATTACATTTTTTATTTTGAATAGAAAATAGAATATATATATATAGATTAATTTACCTGAATTCGATTTACATGAACCTAAGGTATGTAATTGTGGTCTCTATGCCGCCCAATAAAGGAAAATTAGGGTGTGGGGAAGAAAACTGGAAATGGGTGAAATCATTCAGTAGCTGACTACACATCTGAAGATGATAAAGCTACAGAGAGTACGATAGAACAATGAGTTAAGTAATTATTATATTAACGATTTTTTAAATGAGTTTAAGATTTATAAAAAAATTTGATAGAAATAGTCTAATAAGAGTCGACATTCATAAAAATAATAAAATATCCCAAGTTGCCAAATTTGTGTTGTCCAAACGGCAGCGATGATATTATTGTTGGGAGGGGAAACTTGGAACCACGTTTAAATATCACCCACTGTCCACAGCGACCGCACAACCACCTCAATTCCATTTCCACTGCATTTATCCTTCACCCCATAATAAATGTATGCATCAACTTCTTATTAACACAATTGCTAAAAGAATAATTACATTTCAATAATTTTAATTTTCAAATTTTATTTTCATTTCATTTAAAAATGTTTTGAATTTAAATTTCGTGCGAAGTAGCAGTGTCACACGTTAACACCAGAAGGTCCAATACAAAATATTAAATTCTTAAAATAATGTTTTTAAAAATAAAATAAATTTATATATATATATATTAAAAGAAAAGCAGCAGAGACCCCACCGGCTGAATAAGCCAATGACAAGTGGAAAAGTCCATAGCCCAGTAAAGAAGTATAGTTTGCACCCGACCGCACAATCACGGCCATACCCAGCTGTTCTAAAGTGAGTTTGTAATCTTTTTTTTTTTTTCTTTTTTATTTTTCAAATAAAATATAAAAAATTATGAGAAGTTAATTAAATAAGAGAAAGTGATAAAGGATTAATGATTTTGACTTATTTATATAGACATAATAAATAAAATTAAAAAATATTGAATGGTCACTTTCGACTAATAAAACATAACAGTGTAAAAAATAAAAAAATTTTAAAAAAGAAAAAGAGAAATGGAAAGAAGGCAAATTGGCACTTGCGGGGCAGAGCGTAAAGCGAAAGGAGAGGGTGGTTGGCGGGTCGACGTGCCGGTCGCTGATGGCAACTGAACCACAACCCTCGAAAGTCAATTGGAATTGGAAAAGCCTCTCCCTTTCTGTCCCATTTGTCAATTTCCCTTCTTTCTCCTCTTTTATTTATTCGTTTATCTCCACCTCCTTTTTTTCCATTTATTTTTTTATTAAAATATTAATAATAATAAAACTCAAATATCATTGATCGCACTCACCTCTCAACACTAAAATTAAATTTAAAAAAAACCATATAAATATATGTTATTAAAAATTAAATAAATTAAAAAATTATATAAAAAAGTTGTCATTGTCCATTTGTACTGCGTGGATTTCCACTGAAATTCAAGACAGCAAAAAACCACCGCAAAAAACCAGATGCATGAAACGCAGAGAGAGAAGCGAAAGTGAAACCCTCCCTTTCTTTCGCCTTGACAGAGACACGCAGGTTTCTGGCTGTACACTTTCCCCACGGTCACCGGCCCTGGACTCTGCTCTTTGCAGGCACCACCGCTGAAGGATTCGTGTATAGATATACAGAAGCTATTCCATACTCTTACACGACAAGAAGAAGAAGAATTGACTGATTTTTTTACTTCCTATCCAATGGCAGAGAAACAAAAATCCGCTACAATGACAACTACTCCACGCCCCACCATATTGCTGCCGCCAAGGCCTTCTATGGATACTTTTTTCACTGGCGGTCTCAGCCCTGGTCCCATGACTCTTGTCTCTTCTTTCTTCTCTGACAATTATCCTGACTCCGATTGCCGCTCCTTCTCTCAGCTACTTGCTGGCGCCATGGCTTCTCCAATCGCCAGACCGGCCTTTTTCACTGATACTTCTGTACCCAATGGTAATACTTCTTCTGTGAAGCAGGATGGAGCAGAGAATAATACTTATTTGGGGTTTAAGCAGAGTAGGCCTATGAATTTGTTGGTGGCCCCTTCTCCATTATTTACTGTCCCTCCTGGGTTGAGCCCTTCTGGTTTGCTCAACTCGCCTGCCTTCTTTTCTCCTCCTCAGGTAATTTTCTAATTGGATCTGAAAAATTTTGTGCTTGTTTATATTTAAAGTTTCCTATTGTATTTGGTGATTTTGAACAACTGGGATGTTTTAATCTGTGATTAGATTTTGAGACCTTGTATTGTTTTACTTTCCCAATTGGTTATTAGGATTTATGGGTTTAGTCTGATAATAGAAAAAGCTTCTGCCTTTTTTTTAAAAAATTTCTTTCCTTTTTAAGGAAATTTTTACTTTTATTTTGTTGGCACAGCTTGCCAATTGAAATAGTTTTGGGTTTGAGAGCGAGAAGGATGATTTGGAAGCTTTTCTCCTTGGATGAAATAATAGTTTTGGGCTTGAGAGCGAGAAGTATGTGCTGGTCTGTCTGTCAGAAAGTTAATGTATGATTCTTATAATTTGATTAAAAACCTTGGTCCTCATGATTTCTACTATTTAGAGCATCACTTCGATGATATCTTATATAACAAGTCTTTTAATCATATAATGCACATAGCAAGTCTGATAGTACAAAATGGATAGGGCTAAATAGGTTGAGATGTAGATTACTAGATTTTCTGATTTTCAATTGAACACCATACCTAGACCTGATAAAGAGATGGCCTTCCCACCTAACTAAACTGAACGGACATATGTGAGGAAACACTCTGTAATGTCAGGATTACTATGATGGTGCTTGGCACCTTATTGTTAAGCAACAACTTGAATCAGATGGTTCATATTTGTTCTTCTATATCCATGCAGAGTCCTTTTGGAATGTCCCACCAGCAAGCCTTGGCGCAGGTTACAGCTCAAGCTGCACTAGCTGCTCAATCTCACATGCACATGCAAGCTCAATATCAACCTGCTCCGGTAACAGATTCCACAGAGTTATTGACACACCATCAATCCTTCACTACTGGTGAAGCTTCACAGCAGCAGATGCTGCCCTCGACCTCAGAGCTTCCAAGTTCCATGGTGGAGTCATCGGATCTCTCTCATTCCGATAGGAAACAGCAGCAGCCTCTCGCTGTTGATAAACCAAGTGATGATGGCTACAACTGGCGCAAATATGGGCAGAAGCCAATTAAGGGTAGCGAATATCCGCGAAGCTATTATAAGTGTACACATCTGAATTGTCCTGTCAAAAAGAAAGTTGAGCGTTCCAGTGATGGCCAGATAACTGAGATAATCTATAAAGGCCTGCACAATCATGAGCAGCCTCCATCAAATAAGCGTGCAAAAGATAATAACGACCTAAATGGAGGTACAAATTCTCAGGCTAAGCCTGAACTAAGTTCCCAAGTTCCATCTGGTGATATGAACAAGAGGGAAACGATACCCTCTCATTCAGTGCATGGGAGGGAGCAGGAATCTAATCAAGCAGATCCCATAGAACTACCTGGATCAAGTGACAGTGAGGAAGCTGGTGATGGAACAACGAGAGCAGATGGACGGGATGATGATGATGAGCCAAACCCAAAAAGAAGGCAAGTTGGGAACCTTTTATTATATGTAGTCATTACTATTCTTTTTCCCCATAATTTCTGAAAAATCTTGCCATGGACTGCAGGCACACAGATGTTGGGACATCTGAGGCTGCACTACCGCACAAGACAGTCACAGAACCGAAAATCATTGTTCAAACAAGAAGTGAAGTTGATCTTTTGGATGATGGCTACAGGTGGCGCAAGTATGGTCAGAAGGTAGTGAAAGGAAATCCTCATCCAAGGTAATTATTGCTTTATATGTCCACCCTCATTTCAGAAGATAATAGTTGCAGTTAGAATGCAAATCACACTGATTCATCTCTGTTGTGCTCATTAAAGCACCAAAAATGAAAATTTGGAAGTTTCTTTGCAGTTCTAATTTAGAACTTTTGAAAAGTAAAGTTTATAGAAAATGGTGACTTTAGGACTAGAGAAAAAAGAGTTGTGCCAAAGGTGAAGTTTAAGGTTTGGAATGAACTCAGGATTACTGAAGTTCTGTAAGCTAATTTTATAACTAGTTGATTGTCGGATCAGGAAACGAAACATCTTTTTCAAAACCATTAAGAAGTTCTCTTTAGGGGTCCTATTTGCTGGAAGAATATATGTGCACGGGCGCACTATGAAGGACAAAAGGTGTGCCTGTGAAATCTTCCTTGTGATTTCCTCACACCGTATCCTCAGCTGTGACCTTGTGTTCTGTTGTCCATCTGCTCCCTTTGACATGCAGTATAACTTGTAAAATATTTTTTTTATTGTTCATGAGAATTAGTAAAAAACTTCACCTTATGTAATTATTGGTAAGATACTTTGTTAGGGATGCATTTGTCGGTCAACACTGCGAGAGACGTGGTGATCAACAAGTAGCATAACCTAGGACTCTTACGGATAACCATGCAGCAGATAGCAACAATTAAAGTATCCTTTCAGAATTAGGATTACTATAGGATTATCAATTCTTTTAGATTCATGTGATTTAAGATTATTTTATTTTAGTAGGATTTCTATTTGTCAAAGACTTTGTTACTAGTAGGATGTCTATTCAGCCATGTAACCCTCACTATAAAAGGGAATCACATTCAGAAATAAAGGCATGAAGAAATTCAAATAAAATTCCTTGTGAGATTTGAGACTCTCTTTCTTTATCTAGAAAGAGTCTTGGGGTTTGGCAGCTCCCTCCATCGAGAGCTCCTCTTTCAGTAATCATAGGTTCTACACTCAGGGGCAGGAATAAGAATAACAACATGCCTGTTACTTTTGACAGTAATCTTACAGCCAATCATCCTATCACTTGATCCTTTGGCAAGAGAGCTTAACATACTTCTTGTTTATATTACTTTTTTCTCAAAGATATCTCCATGTAACATGATTCTGGTCTTCTTTTTAGGGGTCCTATTTTCTTTCCGTTGCCTTTTCATTTGGATCTCTACATTTACATCATCCACGCAAATGTACTACAGTGGCTGCTTATTTATTATTATTATTATTTTCTTTTTTTTTTTTGGGGTGGGGGTGGGGGTGGGGTTGTTCTCTCTCAAGGTTCCTCCTGAGAGAGAGTTTAAGTTACCTAATCTTCTAGTTATTGTTCACATGTGTCAAGATTGTTTTATAGGATAAATTCTCAAACTTTTTGCCTGTAATGTTAATTGTGATTTAAGCTGGGCATGCTTTATCAAGATAATTATGTGTTGCATATTGTGCTGATCTGCTCCCATCAAATTTAATAAGTTTCACTTTCTGCTGTCGACTATTTATTTTTCCATAAGAATATAGCTTACTTTCTGCAAGGATCATTTCTGATGCACTGGTTATATGGACAGGAGCTATTACAAATGCACTAGTGCAGGATGCAATGTTCGTAAGCATGTTGAGCGAGCCGCAGCTGATCCCAAAGCTGTCATAACTACATATGAGGGAAAACATAATCATGATGTTCCTGCGGCTAGAAACAGCAGCCATAACTCAGCCAACAACAGTGCTCCACAGTTGAAACCTCAGAAGGTGGTAACTGAGAAGCATCCTTTGCTTGAAGGGATGGACTTTGGAAACAGTGACCAAAGGCCAGTACTTCTACGACTGAAAGAAGAGGAAATCACTGTGTAAATGCACTCTCTGCTGTAGCTGCTAGAGAGATCATTCTTGCCTGCTAACATGTTACAATGAAGAAACTTGGAGAACAAAGGAATATTATTTAGAAGTATAAGAATTTAGCAGTGATTTTCTTAACCTTAATGTTTTACCTTTTTGGATAAAATGTGGTGGTGGTATTAGTTGTTGTACGTGTTTAACCATCTGTCAGAGAATGTTGTATTCACTACAAGTATACAATTAAATTTCAGAAAGTGATAACAATAACGAAAGTTCGAATATAATTCAAGTTCTGTTCATGTTCTGCTAATTGAGGTTGTCTCCTGATTTTATGCTGAAGATGTGGAGGACCCATTTGGTACTTACAGAGGCAAACATAGAATCAATTCTATGAAGTGAGATCCTGTTGTATGTTAACTGTTGCAATCTACGAGTCAATCCACTGTCTTATTTTTATAATTTTTTACGTGACTAGATGATTTATTGATGGATTATCTTCTCTATTGTTGACTAGCAGCACTCATATCTTTAAATTATCTATGAAGAAAGGGGTCCTCACTTCTCATAAGTCAGACCCTACATATTGAGTTTTTTTTTTTTCTTGTCAATTACAGAATGAGTGTTTTAGAATGCAAGAAGCTGCTTCTGTAATGATTTAGGTCAATCATATCCTCAGTGATGGATTTGTGCAGTTAGTTCATTTGGCCTTGCTAGAATCCATCTTTTGTCTCCTTATGGCGCAATTCCACTTTGTCCTCAAAGTTCCTGTTTTAAATATTATTGAAATTTTAATTATTTTATAAATAAAATATGTGAAAAATTATTTTTAATGATTTTTGTTCTCTATAACAACTTTAATGGGAATACCAAAAAGACCCAAAATGTTAAGCATACTGTTTCCTTTTTATGCTTTTAATAAAGATTTTGATGTCTAAGTGTAGATGCTGCCTGCATTACTTTGTCAAAATCATCATATTGGTTTTAAAGTCCAACGACATTTATACAAGTTAATTGCTTGCCCTATTGAAGATTTTTTCGAGAGAGTTACTAATGCTTTGGGTGGTTGATTTCATTAGAGGAGATCTAAATGAGGTTTGGACATACAAGCCAAGGTAATCTAATTTGAAAACTGTGAAGGAGAATCATAGTAATCTTTTTTTTTTTCAAGGCAAAAAGAGCTCCACTGTTTGATAATAAATGACAGGAACAAGCCCTTTAAAAGAACTCCGAGCGTCTTAAGGTGTTTCAAGTCAGGTTGTTCTCTTGACGAGGGGCTAACAACTTTCTTCCAGCCTAACAGCTTCACGACATGCTAGGAATTGCAGAACCATAGGCTCAGAGATGTGATAAATAGATTAACATAACCAGTCCGCCAAACTCTTTCCATCTCGAACCACAATTGCAATTGCCCCTTTTTTATTAGAATTGTCAACAGCTACATCGAAATTTTGCTTTAAGAAACCTTCGCGGAGGAGGTACCCATATAGTACGTTGCACCATTCTATCATTCGGAGGTCTCACTTTTGTTGCATCACTGTTCTTAAATTCTTCAAAGGATGACATGGCAGCTGCAACTACATCTGGTGGCTCTTGAATCTCACTTTTAAACACATTTCCAAATGCTTCATAGAGTGAAGACCAATTGTTGTAGCAAGAACTGTTATCCATTTGAGAGAGATTGTCCTAGAAAATCCCAATAATCTTTCATAGAGGCATCTTAGATAAGCTCAGAACAAATGCATAGAGGAGATAAAAACCAAATAGCCCTTGTAGCTTCTCAATCTTACCACAACTTTGACAAAAATTATCCAGTGCGGGAGTGAATCAGGACCAACTGAATTCCGTGTATGAAAGCGATTATCCAACTCCTTAGCTATGTATTAACCAGAATGCATCTTGGTTTTGCCATAGAGATAGAGGAATCTGCAGGATGTTCCAAACTTCCTCTTCTTCGAAAATCTCCTTTAGAGCCGATATATTTCATCTTATAACATCCAACGTCTTACCTTACATTGATCAAACTTAAAATTCTTAGCCTAATAAAAAATATTTAAGAACAGTTAAAAATAAAATAAAAAACATAGACAATATAAAATCTCAAAGTCTCACTTTTATATATTTAAATTTAAAAAAAAATATTTTAATGCTTTCAAAATCTTCATTAAGCTATTGCCTTACACCAAATGCAATTTATTCATAAATATAATAATCAATTATTACGAAAAAGAAAGTTGAATTCTTTACAGAATTAGTTTATTGATTAAGACAAGAATAAAAATGAAAAACCAAAACTTCAAACTTTTTAGATGTAATTTATATGGAAAATTTAATGATTTAATAGATAGGGTATGAATCTAAATACTTAATCCATTCATCTAAATTTGCTGCCTCAAAGTACATTGGAGTTCTAGTGAAGCTCTGTTTTTAATGGGTGCACAGTAGCTGTTGTTGGCAGTTGGACTGCAACAACCACCGACCCCTTCTCTCTCTCTCTCTCTCACTCTCTCTCCAACTAAATCAACTAACGGAGAATAATAACAGAACATCCCAACGGTTAACTTTCACCTTTGTTTCTTTCTCTCTCTCTCTCTCTCTCTCTCTCTCCTTTTCGCAAGCACAAGAAAAACAGAGATCGAAAAAGCTAATAGGCACACACCTTCCTTCTCAAAAAACATGAACCAAATTGGACCCATCTCTCTCCCTTTAATCTTAGACTATTTTTGGCACCAGACATCCTGCGCAAATCTCGCAGGAAACTTACGACAAACACAAACCATTGCCCAAAAAAGGAGCAAGAAAAACTCTTTTTTGTTTTCCCGTTTTCTTCTTCTCTTTTGAATCTAATGCAACGCCAAATTTGATGTAATGTGATAGTAATGAACCAAAAGTAGACCCGTTCTCCCAATCTGGGTCGGATCCTAGATTCGGGTTAATGGGTTGCGTTAGCTCCAAACGGACATTGTCGGTGGCCGATGTCTCCCCATCTTCGTTGCCTGTTAACGACCATAGCTTGGCGGGTCCTTCAAGGTACCCGTCTGGGTATTTAAATTTTGAACAGAAACACAAAAACGATAAGAAAGATGGAAGTAGACGCAAAAAGTGTAGCTATGACATTGATAACGGTAATGAGGAGGCGGCAAAGGAAGATCAAGATAGCAATCAGCAAGGCAAAAAAGTAAGGAGAAGGAGCTCTAGCGGACAGAGTGGACCCATTAATCTCAAATTGGGATTCTCCCGGAGGCACGTTGAGGCCGAGCAGATCGCTGCCGGGTGGCCCAGCTGGCTCAGTTCTGCAGCCGCACAAGCCATTAATGGTTGGGTGCCTCTACGAGCTGATGCTTTTGAGAAATTAGAGAAGGTAATAAGGGCTTATTTATATCTTTCCCGTCTTTAAATATATAATACTGGATTTGATTCAATGCAGCTACATTGTTGAGGAGAATGGAAATTCATTGCTATTATAGTTATACATTTTATTTATTCATTCATCCACTTATCTTCTTCCTCTCTCTCTCTTAATTTTCCTTTTATAAGATTTTATTTGGGAATGAATAAGGAGATCCTACCATCAATGTTTTAAGAATATGATTGCTTCCCACTTATAATTTTGTGGGGGAAAAGAGAAAATTTTCAGGGGAAAGGATATTCTTTTTGTTGAGGTTTGAGTTTTACAAATTTTCATCTCAGAAACCTTGGTAGAGCATTCTAATCTAATAAAGGTAGCTATGAGGCATAAGGTGATAACTGTGAGAAACTACATTTGTTTGGTATGATGCAGCAAATTTTAGTTCCTTTTCCTATTTCTTGATAGCCAATTCATGTTAATGCTCATGCTTTGGCCATTTTCATAATGCATGATGTCTAAGAATTGTCACTTGCAATTTTTGCCATATATCAAGATTGGACAAGGCACATATAGCAGTGTGTTCCGAGCACGTGAGCTTGAGACTGGAAGGATGGTTGCACTGAAGAAGGTGCGGTTTGACAATTTTCAGCCAGAGAGCATTAGGTTTATGGCACGCGAAATACTGATTCTCCGCAGGCTTGACCATCCAAACGTTATGAAGTTGGAGGGAATAATTACTTCCCGGTTGTCAAGTAGCATATACCTTGTATTTGAATACATGGAACATGATCTTGCTGGACTATCATCTTCTCCAGACATCGAGTTCACTGAGTCGCAGGTCTGCTCATCTCCCTTATTAAATGGCCTTGTGCAGTTTCCTATTTTTTCAATACAGTGTGAACAACGTTCCAAAATATTATCATCCTATATGTCTGTGATGGCATTTTTGTTTCTAAGAAGTTCAGAAGATATTAATTAGGTTGACATTCTGCACAGGTGAAGTGCTACATGAAGCAACTATTGCAAGGGATTGAGCACTGCCATTTACGAGGTATAATGCATAGGGATATAAAGGTGTCCAACGTTTTGGTCAACAATGAAGGAATTTTAAAAATAGGAGATTTTGGATTGGCAAATGTTCTGAACTCAAAGAACTGTAATCATCTAACCAGTCGTGTGGTGACTTTATGGTACCGCCCTCCTGAACTCTTGATGGGTTCAACAAGTTATGGTATGTCAGTGGATCTGTGGAGTGTGGGCTGTGTATTTGCGGAACTTTTCATTGGAAAGCCTCTCCTCAAGGGAAGAACTGAGGTAATCATGGTATCATAATGCAGTTTCAAGAACAGGCCAATAAATATTGTGAGAATAAATGGGAAATGGAAAAAAAAAAAAAAAAGAAACAATAGTGTTTCCTGCATCTCTTCCTATTTATCATCTGTTTGATAGCTTTTACATACTTTCCTGTGTAATATTGGGAAACCTAAGTGGAGTGTTAATTGCCTGTGGTAGGTTCAAAAATCCTATATGGGAAAAACTCTGTTTCTCTTTAGCTAGTGGTTTGCATTTTTCCTCTCTTTTTTCAATTGGTATCTAGAGTCCTAAAGTCTTACGTAATTGAAGTTGAAGTTAATAAATAGTATCCTTCAATTAGGTTGAACAATTACACAAAATCTTCAAGCTTTGTGGTTCTCCTTCTGATGAGTACTGGAAACAGTCTAAGCTTCCTAATGCTACTATGTTTAGACCCCAACATGTTTATGAAAGCTCGCTACGAGAGAGGCTTAAAGATTTTCCAACAACTGCTGTGGACTTGATGGAAACTTTTCTTTCCATAGAACCAGAAAAGCGTGGGACTGCCTCCTCTGCCCTTTTGTCTCAGGTAACAACCTTTCAAAACCCACCAATAATTCTATAGTTTCGAAGTAATGATCAAACTACAAATATAACGCACTTTCGAGTGCTTCAGTTAATTCATGAGATCCCTTTTCTTGTTTCCTGTATCATGGGAATTATACAATTTTGAAACCTATTACTTTTTGAAATTGAAATTTTCCATTCACCTTTCCTTTTCTTGCCTTTAGTACTTCAACACAGTGCCATATGCATGTGAACCGTCAAGCTTGCCAAAGTATACACCTAACAAAGAAATGGATGCTAAGTATCGAGAAGCAGCACGGAGGTAAAACTATTAACTCTTTGTTAGGAACTTAAATGAGTAGCTGAAATGACATGTACATCCAGCAGTCTATCAAAAGTAATATTGTATAATTATATATGCAAGCAGGAAATAGTAGATCTCCAATGTAAAGAAATTCCTAATTATGCTTTTGAAATATTTGTAACTGAAGAAACATTGTACCTCCAGGAAAGCGGCTGGTTCTAGGACAAGAGATAAAGATATAGGACCACCAAGAAAACCCAGAAAGGCCAATACGACATTGGAAGAATGCAACATTAACAATAAATTTGCTCCAAAAGAGGTCAGTCTTTTCTCCTTTGCTGGCTTGCTCACTCTTCCAGCCATAAAATAGAGCTTGTTCCTAAAAGCTTGTTTCTTTATTTTTATGCAGAAAGTGATGGATACTCAATTTGTTCTTAAGGTCAAAGAAACTAATGTTCAAATGAAAAAGGAAAGAGGAAACATGAGCACAGAACTAAGTTCTTCTTTTGACACAAACTCGGAGACTTCCCAAGCAACAAAAGGGGACTATGTTTTCTCGGGACCGGCACCAGTCGTTGCTTCAAGTGGCTTTGCATGGGCAAAAAGGCTGAAAGAGGATACTAAGTCTACTCAGTCTATCTCATTGAGTGAAATTAGTGCATTAGAATCAAGTTTCAACTTTGCAAACGATTCCTTTGACTTGCCAAAAGAAAAAGAAGAGGAGGCTACATCCAAGCATTTGATGCTGAAGCATCGACGTCGTTATGATTCATCAGATTCTTTTGATACAGCCAACATATACCCTCTTTATGATGCAAAGGCAACTGATGAAACAGATGCTCTAATGACTAATCCTGTAAGAGTAAGCTTGACCACAAAATATCACCCTTTAACAATGACCAGAATTATTTTCATTTAATGTTTAGCACTATCTTAGAACATCTTGTATTGAGAGTCACTTCCATTTCATAACTTGTCAGGATCACTGTAAACGAAGGGAGAAGGTTGAATTTTCAGGGCCTTTGTTGTCTCACACAAATAAAATTGATGAGCTCTTGCAAAGGAATGAAAGTCAGATACGCGAAGCAGCTCGCAGATCAAGGTTGGATTGAGGTACAGGAAACTTGATTTTGAAACTTGATTTTGAAACTTGAGCCAAATCATTTCCGTTTGACAGATCCATTAACTGAATCCTAGAATGAAACGTCCTGTTGTTTTTGCAGAATTGTGAGGCATGGATTCTGGCATTTGAAAACCTTTCAGTCCGCCCCCGCGAGAGCAGGCAATGGTTCTTAACTGGGGACGTGGTTGGCAGTTGGAATTGGCCCTGTGCTTGTGTCTTGTGGTGCTTTCAACTCCTTGAAGAGCTTAGCTTTAACAAGGTGGATCCTGCCTTTAGGTTTTGAGTTATGTGTTCATATCCATTGTATTAGGATTAGGAACAAAAGTTTTTGAATTTGTATTGTATAATGGACTGATCAAATAGGAAAAAAAAAAAAAAAATCAATATCAGGTATAGGAGAGAGTGGCATCAATTTTGAACCCCAACAAAATCAAAGAAAGAGCGGAAAAACATAAGAACTATAACACATGATGCTTTGATACTTGATCTTGTAGCTGGAATTTCTCTGCTTATGCACATTGGAGCAGTGAAGGTGGCAAATACATAATTGAAATCTCACCAGAGATTCAATTTTAGAGTTAATTATAAAAAATAGCAATAGTGGATTGAAAGATACTTTCCTTGTTGTGTTTTAAATGAAAGTCTCATTATTTGGTTTATATAACTTAGAATAAATTTTATATAATTTATGTTTTGTTTAGTTCTACGATTGAAATTTATTTACTTGTATTTTTCTAAACTATCTTTAAGAGTAAAATTAAAAATTATATTTTTTTATTATAAAAAAATCTTCATAATAAATATAAAATACTTCAAACACATTATTCTAAAAGAATAATAATAACAATAATAATTAACATTATATTAATAAATTCAAAATATATCAGCATATGTCGCATATATTTGAAAAATTGGGATACCTCTCGCTGATTGCAGAAATTTCTCTAATATGTACATATAGAATGCTCACGCAATTCCTGAAAGTCTCAGATTCAACTACCCTTCCCCTCTAATAAAAAAGAAGGCTCATCTTGATCATCTTCTCTGGCTTCCATGCTTGTCTTTACCTTCTAGTGTAGAACACTGAGTATCTTCAACATGGTATCTCAAATAGAAAAAATTTTAATTTACAACAATTGTATGTACAACAGTTTTATCAATAAACACCGACTATGGTGGGTCATATAGGTCCCATCAGATCAATGATCAGCATTCGCTGTTATGCATACAACAGTCGTATTGAGTAATTTCTCGGCGATTATTCTTCTAGAGTCATAAGTGTAGGTATCAGTCCATGGTCCTCGAAGTCGATCTTGTTTAGTCTCAGACAACATAAAACTTGCTCTGGAAGCTCCTCTTGTTTCTGTGCCTGATTGAGATATTTTATATTAGTACAAGAATTTATTTGAAACGTGTGATTACTTCAACATCCAACACGAATGATGAAGGTGATGAGATTGATACATTACCTGGATGGTTAAACCAAGGTCAATGATTCCATTTTTAAGACGATCTCGAAATGATTCAAGTCCCTTCCTTGATATGTAGCTGAAACGATGAATATCCAGATCAATCTCCAAATAATTAGAGCCCTGCATCAGAGATATTTTCAGTGAACCACACAGTTATCGACCCTTATCCTGAAGGCATAATGCCATGTACAATTTATCATGGAATAACCGAATTCGAGCAGTGTATGCTGAGCTTAACCATTGGCAGAACTCAGTTCGAAGGCAAAATTTTCCTTCACCTTATAAAATTCATGCTGAGGACGAGAAAGGACTGGTTTTTCATTATAAGCATTTATAAGCTTCTTCTCAGCAGAACTTAAATTGAGATCCTCAGGATTCACCAAACCAGCCATTATCTTTAGTCTTTCTCTGAATGGAACGATTGATTCTTTTGCAAACCCTTTAACTTTTTCCATCTCATTGTCGACTAGTCTCTGTTGATTAGAAGAAACTGTGAACAAACCAGTATATAATATCAAGCAAAATATATGCTGACACAGAAAATTCACAAGGGGACAATTCAAAGCAAGATTACCTTGATGTTATCCTGATATTGAGAAGAAATTTCTTTCTCCCAATTTTCAGAAACCTTAAAATACAGAACAAGACTCATTCCTTGCCCATCACTATCACCAAGGAACATTGCAGCAGGATAAGTCGGCAACTGGGACAAGGCAAAAATCAAGATAATACAATGCATGTAAGAAACTGCTAGCAGCAGCTATTACGTTTGGCAAAATTGTACTTAAAAATTCCAGGAGGAATACAGCAGCAACATGAAAAAGTAACTCGCAGAGAAACAGCATATTACACTTATACAGGTGGATTGGAGATACATACCTGGATATTTACAATTAGAAGAGGAGGAATTTTCCCCTCAGCTTTTACATTTGGAAGCTCAAGGTGTTGTGCAATGTGATTAACCTTTCTAGGGCAGATAAACAAATCAACACCGATTGGAGAATATGGACTGCAATTTGGAGCAGGGCACTTCCTCTTATCTCTGCATTGTAGATCATTATATTATATCTTAACCAACAGAGTAACTACTTGTATGGATATTGCCAAAGCTTCCAATCAAAGGATGAATCAATGCCATACTTGAAATAGGTAGCACCACGGAGTTTGAAATTTGAGGGAGGAATCTCACACCAAAATCCTGCATTCGACTTCTCTCCGCTGCAAGGAGGAATAGTGAATCCTGCTTTGGGATGACACAAGAATCTTTTTGAAGCACCTGTAAGTATATATGATTGACGACCTTCGTTATGCGGCCATATAAACATAATCTAAGTAAAAGATTAGGTTTCAATATTGTACTCAAGGACAGAACTGACTGTTGAATGAAAAAATTAATGTCACTTTCAATTTCTATCAAGGAACAAGCAGCAGTAGCATGAACAAGATCATGCAATGAAATGCATATGTAAATTAATAAATATGAGTTGGACTTCATTTCACTCAAAAGAAACTTATAACTTGAATACTCACAGAGTTCACTGGTTTCGGTTCCATCACATGATTTCCTCTTAAAAGAAAGCCTGAAAACTGCTAGTTTCTTTTTTTGAGCTGATGCACTTAGAGCCTTATCATTGAAACTCACAGAAGGAACCAACAGAGGCAAGCCAGATTTTAATATAGTGTCTTGTGAGTCACGTCTATCCTCTATTGAACCTTTAAAGCTTCCATAACCATTCAACAACTTCTTCTTTCTGTTTTCCTCGGCCTTCCCCAAAAGTGAAACTTCATAACCCTGGGTACCAATAACTGCAAACCGCTTGGATTCCTTGTTTTCCTCTTTGCTTATCCTATGTCCATCTATTTTCATATAACTTTTGTGGTGTTCTTGACATTTACCCCAGCCATCCACTAAACATGAAGAACTTTCATATTGAAGCACCTGTCTACTTGAAATGTCCCCAACTGCAGGGCCCACCGTTGAAAAACAGTCTGCAGACAAACAATTACATCAGTGAGAACTCACACAGAGATGAAAAAAATACCTTATTATAATTTTCTCACAGGAAAAGGGTGCAAAAATACACAATCCACATTAAACTGCCACCGATGGTGAAGTGTCATATCTTATGAATATAGTTAAGCAGAATTCTGACATGCATTACCTCCAAGCACACTGCTGAATTCATCATCAGATTCGGATTCCAGATCCAGAATACTGACTGAATCAAACCAAACTTCCTCTTGGCAAACTCCTGCAAACACAAACTTTTAAAATCAGCCTAGTTATAAAGAATATGCCTAATGGTTTCAGTAGTTTGTTCCATTGAGTAAAACAATCAACGGAATAGTTTCCCATTTGTGCTTGGATTTCAACAATGCTGCACTTGGAAAAAGTTCCCAAAAGCTCGTAAAATTAGAAAATAAATGGGATGCAAAACATTAAAATCTTTGTTAATTTGAACATTTGGGCATGGGATTTCAGCTGTCTACACTACAAAGGTAGCTGAGAAACATGCTTATTAAACTTGATGAGAAAAACAGAGGTGAGGTAACTAGGGAGCACAAGCACATATTATGTTCCATTGCCCAAAATGTATGTGCAAATGAAGGTTATGGGTTGTAAATATTTGGTTGATGAGCCCATGAGAAACTTTTTCCCAATCGATCATGCACCTAAATGTGAAGCTATGGGGCCAAAAGTAATGTCTTTCAGCACATGCTTTGCCTCTAGATAAAATGAAATACGTACCATCACCGTCTACTTGACTGAGATGCCACTGCACCTGCTTGAGATGGTATGTTGAATTGGAGGCCCCAGATCTTCTGAAACTAGCAATTTTACCATTCTCAAAATCCTTATGGACAAATTGACTCGCAGCAAAATCTTTCACACATCCTGTTTCACTGGTTATTATCTTGTTTTCATCATGGAAACTGGATATTTTCACATGGCGTTTGCCAAATCGACCGAGGTGCTTCTTGCGTGTTTTAACTCTTTTAGGTGGAGTGGACATGCAGCCACCCATGAGGACTACTTGGTTATATAAACCTGCCGAGAAGAAAACATCATCTTTATAAAAGATGCTCTCCGCAGAAGAATTGAATTGTAATAACACAACCAGTACTGCCCAGTTCTTAAAATACTCTTGGTGATTGTTTAGATAACATGATTGTCACAAGCAGTTGTAAGAAGCAAAAGATAAAGCATGGTGTGTCTATTGGCGAGAATCCCCGGAAATTCAACTAAATGGTTACACAAATGTTGTTTCTGAGCTAAGAGAGACAGAATGTTGGAAGATTAATTATCTGAAAATCGATCAAATAAAAATTTATGCAACCATCTTTCAAACTAAGGGATTACTGGAAAAAACTCGAATTTACTTTACAATAGCATAAGTAGCAACTTTTTTAGAAATTGAACCCGCCAATCTCCAATTGTTTAACAAAGATTTATGAAATATGAAGAACTTGAAAACGCAAGAACAAACGTAAACATAAAATAGAACTTTGGGGAAAAATAACATACCCTTGTGTACAAAGTCCAAAGCTAGTAAAGTAGAGAGAGAGAGCCTCTGCTCACTGCCAAAGAAACTCTCGTTTCAATGTGTTAAGTAAGAAACAGAGTTGGGAAAAAGATAAAAGGGCAAAAGTATGGTAAAGGGTCCAAATCCAATAAGGTAAACAAGACATAAACAAGTAGAATGGATCACTTGTCATAAAAAGCATGGTAATGTTGTGAAAAAGGAGATGCGTAAGGTAGATGACGAATCAAAAACACATGAAATTGAATGGACACAACTTGACATTAAGTGAAAAGAGATTTAAAGTTTAATGGATAAAAAAAAAAGTGATCCAAAAAGAAGCATCAAACTTAACATTCTGGAAAAGTGTAAAATTTAAAAACGCAATTGTTGTAATTGAAGACAATGATAGAAAAAAAAAAAAAAAAAAAAAAAAGGAAGCAAATATTCCTTGCATAATTAAACATGACAACAAAAACCCAGATTAAGAAAACGACATAATATCATGTATGAAAATTAAAGAGAAACTAACCTGAAGAAGATGAAGGAAATGGCTAGCTGAAGGATATCCCTCTCTACGCAATTAAAAAACACCCAAAAGAATCAGACGGGGTTGAGAGAGTAGAAGAAGGGCTCATGGTGAATGAGTGGGTCAGACAACGTCGGATCGAGGTACATTAGCCAGAGAAAAACTACACTGTTACCTTCCCTAGTTCACGCACAATCTGTTGACACCTGGATTTCAAGTTTCTCCTTGTCCTAAATTTCGCTGGCGCCTAATCTGTTGCTGTCTGAACAGATTTTTTGGTCCGGATCCCTCTTCCGTGCTTTGTACACACGAGGCATGATGTTATTGATTTTATATAATAAATAAATAATTAATTAATTTACTAAGACACGATTCATCATATTCTAACACACATATAAATAAAAAAAATTACATGAAATACCTCCTTAATGTGAATTAATATCGTTGACCTCGAATAGTTACAAAGTCAACGGGGTTGTTACATTGGATCTGCAGATTTGAATTACATGATCCTATTTTCACAGGACTCGATGATTAAATTATTTTATTGAACTACATGTATAGGAATAGGATTAGTTTATTGGTAAATTAGAAAGTCAAAATATTCTCTTCATGTTATTTTTAATCAATTTTGATTTCTTTTTTATTAATAAAATTCCATGAATATTTTGAACTTGTCTTCATATATTGTTCAACGATGTTATTATGAAGAAGCATGCTCACACATGTACATGTCTTTCATCCATCCATACATGATTATTTACAGATTTGCCTACGCTAATTTTAATTTAATTACATAAATTCATTATATCTTGTTATTTCCAGAAGACTTCTGATCTTTTTCCATAGTTAATCAGAATACAGAAATTATTAATTATTTATAACAAAGTAAATGCATCTTTAGTCTGACATCGATTTATACCTAATTAAATATATATTTGTGAAATACAAGGAAGAAGCATACCACATGGGAAGCCGAATTAGATTCTTGCAAATTAATCGTATTACATGCACAACCTAGGAAGCTTCCTTTTCAACTTTATCATGATTATATATATATAAGTATAAATTATATTGTAATTTTTAATTTTAATGGATCAATCTATTTATTTTTAAAATTAAAAATATTTTTATTTTATTTGAATTAGAGATTTTTTTATTTTAAAATATGTTAAAAAGGAAAGGAAAATAATTTAAATTTTATAAACACTCTCTCTTAGTCTTTTTTGAACTTTTTCTTTTCTTTTCTATTTTATTTTCTCAAATTTTATAATTTTAATACTAATTACTATTTTTAATTCTTAAATCAATTAGATATCATCAAATCATACCAACAAATTTTCTATTCTCATAAGTTATGAGCGAAAATTATTAGCAGATGTTACGGCACTGACAAAAATGAGACTAAATATAAATTGAAGTAAACGCAGAGCAAATCCATCATATATTTCAGATATGTCTTATGTCGAAACATGTCTTGGACGTCCTTCATCTCCATTCTGGGACCATTCAAAAGCCCATCGATCAACGATATCGGTATTGATCATCATTTGTTATCAATTTTTATACATTGATCATGAATAGAAAATAATGAAAAGAAATACAGTAAAAAGTAAAGGAAATTGAAAGAATTGGATTTTGATTGTGGGTTTTTTGAAGAAATAATAATCGATCAAATGGGTCGACAATTTCCTTTTACTGAGTGAATGAATATCGTGGTGAACTGACTTTGTCTCCTCTCTCTAATATCTTTGTCACACCACTTGTTGATGGGTGCTAACTCAATGATCAATTCTCCAACTCATTTCCACCGTTCATTTCACATCAATTAAACAAAAATAGAAGAGATGATATCCACAAATTTGCTCAAAGTTATAATTTTCGAGGATAGAAAATTTGTGGGTATGATTTGATTAGGGGTGGCAACGGATCGGGTATTTTTGAGTATCCGATCCGATCGAATCCTAATAGAATGGATTTGACTAGTTATAATCGGGTTTGGAATGGATTCAGGTTTTAAAAATAATATCTGTTGCGAGTTCGGATCGGATTCGGATTTTATGTACAGATACCCACTACCCGAATCCGTTTATATAAATAATTAATTTAATATAAAAAATATATTTTACAATAATATTTATAAATTTTTTTATATATTTTTATTTAAAAATTTAAATTTAAATATTCTTTAGATTTTTTAAATGAAAATTATTAATGAAAAATATTTTTTATATAAATTATTAATTAAAATATATAAGATTAAACAGGTTCGGGTTTTATTCGAATAATAATAATTGGGTTTGGGATGGATTCGAATAGTTTAAATTAATTTTTAATCAGATTTGGAACGGATTGGAATATTACTAATATAAATTGAGTTCAGATTTACATCCTAACTAATTTAAAAATAAAAATAAATAAAAATTTGATATTAAAATTATAAAATTTGTGAAGATGAAACGAAGAAGAGTAGAAGAGTTTAAAAAATAATATTTATAAAATTTATATTATTTCACACTCTTTTTAATAGAATTATAATATTTTTAATTTAAATAGAATAAAAATATAAAAATATAAATATTTTTTTAAAAATAAGGAGATTGATTTATTAATTATATTAAAATTTATAAATTAAAATATAATTTATAAAAAAATTTAAATACTACTTTATCAACTTCAACACTAAATACTATTATTAAATGCTATTATCGAACGTTGGGGAATACATATATGACATTGTAATTAGTATCTCACTAAGAGCATGACTACATACTCTTCACCAAATAAACAAGAAAGTTCAAATCATTCTTTTTAGTTTCTGACACCAGAAATATAATATTTCTATATGTATTTAATAATATAGTATGTAATTAATAAAGACTGACCGAATAATTTTATTTACCTTTAAAATCCGAGTATTCTTTTTATGGAAATTAACCTCCTTTATTGCCAGAAAAAGAAATTACTATTAATTTATTATTATTTTTTTAGTAAAAGATTGAGACTTGGAAATTCAAACATAAAGTTCACAGTTAAATAATATACCTTTAATTAATGGATTAAACCATGTTAAATATTAATTTATTACTTATTAATCAAGTTAATGAATTATTCTATCACCACTTTAATAAACTTTCATGAAATAAAATAATGCAACAACATTTTGTACTTCCTCTATCTTATGATTTTTGTTACTTTCTTAACCTCTTCTAAATTTCTTTTTGTTCTAACTCATGAATTGAGAGCAAATTGATGCAATTGGAGCTAGTATTTACAAGGGAAGCGGACCAAGCCCACAGGCATAATTGTGCCTGCTTAGCCTGCCTTCCTCTTGCATAGTTTCGTTGGCAACATGTTTCAGATGTTGCCTTATGTGCAGTAGTTGGGCTTACCCTCAGCCATCATGCATTCTGATGATTTCAGTGAGCATTTTTTCAAATCATGCAAAAATAGAGAATTATTTTCTAAAACATGCAGGATCCGAAAATATTTTCGGATCCTGTGTGTCAACGCAAAGTGTTCGCCAGTCATACTGGCGAACAAGCTTGTTCGACACCCCAGGTGGCGAAGAAGGGAGAGTTCGCCACCCATGGTGGCGAACTCTGTCTTCCTCAGCTTGTTCGCCACTATGAGTGGCGAACAAGCTCGGCCGGGCCACGGGAGCAGACTCGTGGCACGCCAGCTTGGCAAAGAATTGTTCGCCACTTTAAGTGGCGAACAATTTTCCTGCCTGGCATGTTTGTCACCCAAGGTGGCGAACATGCTCAAATTGTACCAAAAGAAAAGTGTTGGCCACTGACAGTGGCGAACACTTTTAGTTTGCATGCATGAATTTGTTCGCCAGCGATGGTGGCGAACAAATTCTTGTAAAAATAAAATTTTTAAAATAAATATATATTTAAAGAATTTAGAAAAATTAATAAAATTTTATACTAAATTAAAATATATTTATTAATATTAATTAAAATATATTAATATTAAATTTATTTTGTATACTTAAAATTATATATTTTTTTATCAATTAATCACTTATTTCTAATTTTATTATAAAATTAATTTTTTATAATATTATTATTATAATATTTAAATTTAAATTATCTAATCTATTATTTAGTAAATTTATATATTTTAAAAATAAAATATTTTATAAATTTAAATAGTGTATGAAAAAAATTTTATTATTAAAATATTATATATATATTTTTATTTTTAAAAAATTAAAATTTATTATACTATTAAAAATAAAATTTAATATTTTTAAAATAAATATAAATTAAGAGATAATAAAATTTATATTTTTTGAAAATATTTAATATATTTTATTTATTTATTTTAATAAAATAATATTATTTTTTTATTTTGAAATAGTGCCCTATTCTTATGCCTGCTGTACCATGCACGCAGGTTTTGACTAAAACAAATTTCTACATCGCATGCATGCAGTCTGCATGCATGTGATACCACAGAAATTTGTTCGCCAGCGATGGTAGCGAACAAATTTTTGTAAAAATAAAATTTTTAAAATAAATATATATTTAAAACATTGAGAAAAATTAATAAAATTGTATACTAAATTGAAATATGTTTATTAATATTAATTAAAATATATTAATATTAAATTTATTTTGTATACTTAAAATTATATATTTTTTATCAATTAATCACTTATTTCTAATTTTATTATAAAATTAATTTTTTATAATATTTAAATTTAAATTATCTAATCTATTATTTAGTAAATTTAAATATTTTAAAATTAAAATATTTTATAAATTTAAATAGTGTATGAAAAATTTTTTATTATTAAAAATTTTATATATATATTTTTATTTTTAAAAAATTAAAATTTATTATACTATTAAAAATAAAATTTAATATTTTTAAAATAAATATAAATTAAAAGATAATAAAATTTATATTTTTTTTAAATATTTAATATATTTTATTTATTTATTTTAATAAAATAATTTTATTTTTTTATTTTGAAATAGTGACCAATAGCTTATGCAGGGGCATGCATGTGGCCCTGCATGCATGCTGGCGAAGAGCTGATGCAGGGCCGTACCCTGCATGCATGCAGGGGCATGCATGTGGCCCTGCATGCATGCTGGTGGATGTTTACAGCCCGTGAGTCTAGTTCGACAGTGTTGGTGTCGAACTAGAACCCATCTTCGCCTATAAATTCTCCCACCATTCACCCCCCAATCGCCAATCATCTCTATCTCTTTATACATCACTCCAATTTCCAGTCTCTCTATAAATTATTCTACCAATCACCCCCCAATCACAAATCACTCATACTAATCACTCTATCCCTTTATACATCAGTTTTATTTCCGATTTCTCTATAAATTATAAATTACTCAAAATTTACATTTTATCTCACAAAAATTTTATTTCTACTCTTATCGATTCGAATACAAAAGAAGATACGCAGGTAAGTTTTAAATATTTTATATTCTAAATTTTTTTTTTATGTATATAGTAAATGGTGGTAAAATTATTTATTATTAATTTTTTTTTTTTTGCAGAGAAATGACACTTCCTGCATACGCTAATATTCATTGGGATGGTAATGTTATAAATAGTTGTAATGGTTACGATTATGATGGAGGTTTTTCAAAGATTATTCAATTGGGTAAACGGATAAGTTTTAATCAATTGGTCGGTAAAATTGCTCGTGCGATT
Organism: Manihot esculenta; assembly: GCF_001659605.2. Taxonomy (NCBI): domain Eukaryota; kingdom Viridiplantae; phylum Streptophyta; class Magnoliopsida; order Malpighiales; family Euphorbiaceae; genus Manihot; species Manihot esculenta. The sequence goes on along the minus strand of NC_035162.2, from coordinate 4,009,639 downwards.
GGATTATCCGAGAATAATGAATTTATAGAGACAATTAGTTTTAGAAAGCCTACAATTGTGGATGGATCCTTACAATTTGAATGTATGGGGATATGGGGCGAAGATGATGTGTCTAGTATGTTTAATATACCCGGTATAGAAATATATGTTAAGATACTTCGTTGTGTTGATACTACAAATGAGGATGCTGATATTGGTCCATCTGGAACTGCTGTTGTATCAAATGATGAACCATGTGAAGAGCAAAATGTAGTTGATGATTATGGTTTATGTGATAGTCTTGCAGGGCCGCCATTTAATTTATCCGATACAGTACAGAATGAGGACGAGGACGAGTACGAGGACGAGGATGAGGATGACGATGATGATTCATGGATGTCTACTGAGAATGATGATGATGATAATGGACAGGAGGATATTGGGAGTGAGTCTCGATATTACAACACACAATTTCCTAATCCTGTTGTGCCTGTTGTTCATCCAAAAAGCACAACAAATATTATATCACATCAAATATTCCATCCTAAAATAACAACAAATATTTTACCCAAAACTCACAACAAATATTCTATCATAAACTCACAACAAATTTAACACTATTAATCAAAACAATTAAATTAATATTTAATTATTTAATTATTTTAATAATTTTATTAAACATTTCAATTCAATATTTCAAAAACTGCTAAATTTTATTACATTTTTTGATATTTAATTAAAAAATTAAATTTCATTACATATTAAAAAAACTTAAACATAAAATAAATAATAATATCAAAAAAATTAAAAACGAAATAGACGGATGAAATAATTTCAGAATTTAAATTATTATATTCTTTAAAAATTAATTTTAATACAAAAAAAATATAATGGATTAATTTTAAAAAATTCATTTTATTAGAATACAAAAAAAAATTAGAATAATACAACAATTAATTTAAATATTTTATTTGTTTTATTATAATACGAACATTACATATTTTATTAATTTTATTTTTTTAATTATAAAATAAATTTGATTTCAAATAATTAATTCTATTATTTTCAAAAATTTTAATTTTAGTCTTTTACACCAATTTCAAATAATTAATTCTATAATACGAACATTACAATACAAAATTAATTTTTAATCTTTTACACCAATTTTATTTATTTTATTACTTTATTAAAATCAATTTTTCTATAATACAAAAATTAATTTTATATTTTAAAATCAATTCTCATTAATTTATATATTGTTATAATATTTGAATTTTAAATATTATATTATTTTAAAAAAAATTTTAAACTACCATTTAAAAAATTTCTTCAGACATTACTTTACAAATATTTAAAGATATACATTATTTTTATTCAACTTTATTGCAATCTTTATTAAATTTTACACATAATTTATCATAAAAATATAATTAAATAATTTTTTTAATTAAATCATTGATGGACTGTTAACATTTTTTTAAATAATTCATTATTTATTCTCTTAAATTAAAATACTAATTATTTAATTTTTAAAAATTTTTAACTTCATTTAATAATATTTTTAAATTTATAAAAATTACATAAAAATTTATATTAACAATTCTATTTATTCTGAAATATCTTATATTTTTTAATTTTAAATTTCATATATCTTATTTTAATTTATTATTTCATTTTCATATATAAAGTAAAAATATATATATATATATATTTTAAAATTAAAAAAAATTTTAGAAAAACCTGATTAACGGTGTGTTGAAGATGTGGTGATCTATGCCAAAGCGAAGAGCCGGAGGAGGAGAAGTGAAGAGCCGGAGGAGGAGAAGTGAAAGCCGGAGAAGGAGAAGTGAAGAGCCGGAGAGGAAAATCAGTGCAGTGCTGAAGAGGAAGAATGAAAGCTCGGTGGGAGAAGAAGAATAAATGCCAACGCTCCCCTGTGCATGCAGGCCCGCGTGGCTGGGAGAAGAAGAATAAATGCTAACGCTCCCCTGTGCATGCAGGCCCGCGTGGCTCTGCATGCAGAAGAAAAGTGTTCGCCACTGTAAGTCAAAACCTGCGTGCATGGTACAGCAGGCATAAGAATAGGGCACTATTCTTAATAAAAAAATAATATTATTTTATTAAAATAAATAAATAAAATATATTAAATATTTTCAAAAAATATAAATTTTATTATCTCTTAAAATTTTAATTTTTTAAAAATAAAAATATATATATAATATTTTAATAATAAAAATTTTTTCATACACTATTTAAATTTATAAAATATTTTATTTTTAAAATATATAAATTTATTAAATAATAGATTAGATAATTTAAATTTAAATATTATAATAATAATATTATAAAAAATTAATTTTATAATAAAATTAAAAATAAGTGATTAATTGATAAAAAATATATAATTTTAAGTATATAAAATAAATTTAATATTAATATATTTTAATTAATATTAATAAATATATTTTAATTTAGTATAAAATTTTATTAATTTTTCTAAATTTTTTAAATATATATTTATTTTAAAAATTTTATTTTTACAAGAATTTGTTCGCCACCATCGCTGGCGAACAAATTCATGCATGCAAACTAAAAGTGTTCGCCACTGTCAGTGGCGAACAAAATCCTGTGGCGAACAAAATGCAGTTGCATGCATGTGATATGAGAAAAGTGTTGGCCACTGACAGTGGCCAACACTTTTCTTTTGGTACAATTTGAGCATGTTCGCCACTTTGGGTGGCGAACATGCCAGGCAGGAAAATTGATCGCCAGGAAAATTGTTCGCCATTTTAAGTGGCGAACAATTCTTTCCGCCAAGCTGGCGTGCCACGAATCTGCTCCCGTGGCCCGGCCGAGCTTGTTCGCCACTACGCCACTCATAGTGGCGAACAAGCTGAGGAAGACAGAGTTCGCCACCATAAGTGGCGAACTCTCCCTTCTTCGCCACCTGGGGTGTCGAACAAGCTTGTTCGCCAGTATGACTGGCGAACACTTTGCGTTGACACACAGGATCCGAAAATATTTTCGGATCCTGCATGTTTTAGAAAATAATTCTCCATTTTTGCATGATTTGAAAAAAATGCTCGATTTCAGTTTCTGTTTACAGCTTCAAGCTTATGAATATATCTGGAGATGGCTTTGAAGGGGTATGGCGGCGCCTCTCTTAAACAAATGATAGAACAAGCAGAAAACACGAAGATTGAACTGGAATCTAAGCTATTGATGAATCTCCAACATCTCTGAATTATTCCGTTCAAAAGCTCTGATCTTTTATATATAAGCAAGCAATTTGGCAAGCTAGATAGAGTTCAAGCAGTTACCCAATTATCAATTCCTGTTTTAGAGGTTCAAATCCAATCTCATCTAATCTAGGTTGCCTACGCATCTCTGGAAGTTGCTATGGTCCATAAAATTTCAACTTGGCCGGACTAGCACTAGAAATCATATTCCTTTTCAACGTTAAATCACTGGCTCAAATTTTTAAAGCTTCCAATGAAAAATGGAGTACGATTTTCTTCTTCTAAAACCCATGTCAGGGCAGCGCTTTTAAACGCTGTGAACTAGCAAAACTTCTGCTGTCCTCTTTGAAAATCTCTATTGGAGAGCGTACTCCTTCTTGTTCTCGCCCAAAATGATCTGATTCATAGCTCTTGATAATCAAACAAGAAGCAATTGTATCAAGTGCTATAAGAAGAGAAAACATATTACATATCAACCATCCCTCCACAACCATAGACACATTAGGCCTTCCACTAAGATGGTAAGCTCTTGCAACCCTGTACTGAAACAAGGAAGCAATAGCAGCAAGTCCCAAATTGATGGAAAAAGCCAACAATAAGGCCATTGAATGTGTGGCCTTCTTTATCAAACAAGCCCTGTAGATAGCCTTATAGCCGGTGCACTCGGCCACCCCTGCCACAGCCACAGCCAAGTTGCCTATGATCATGCTATCGCTTAAAACCATACAGAAAACAACTCTGGATGCCAGAACAAAAAGCGGATTTCTCGATGATAGCCCCAATAAATTTTCAACAAAATTCGAAGCAAAAACAAGAAGTAGGAAGGTGGCTGTGCTGATGATTATGGTTTGAACTGTATTGCAAAGGTAGGTTAAAACAAGAGGCTTATATAGTGATGAAACACTACGTTTATGGTGATTATGGTGATCTAAATACAGGATTATGGATGCTTTTGCCATCATAAGAGAGGTTAATGCAAAAGGGAGATTAAAAACATAGCTTAATATCACTTGACAAAGATTAAGATCAAGCAAAGAAATTCTTGCAACAAGGAAAATTGATTTGGTTTGTGAACAAGATTGAAAGAGAAGAACAGAAGCTGAGAAGGGAAGCAAAAGGATTATTGGATTGGTGGTGTAATAGTCAAAATCTTTCAGCAAGGTGTAGATTGATCTTCTAATGATTTTTCCTGTCCTCTCCATCTCTGTTCCGTTTTTTGGGCAGCTAAAACAAGCAAAGAGACTAATAACTCTCCCCTGAAATTCAAGATTTTTATGGGACGGTTAGGTTCATATTTACAAAACTGTAAGCAAGGAGTGACTCTTCAACAAAATTATAGCAGATATTGATTCCAAACTATTTAAATTGGGGGCTAGAAAATCTCAAAGATTTTGTTCGGTGAGATTACACTCGTTACAATATTTGGATATCTATCAAACAACTCTAATGTAATCTTATCAAACCCCACCAATGCGCTTGATACTTTGTGGTAATACGTTATTTGCACGAAAAGATAGAATAAATTATCCTGGGAATTATCATATTTCCATTGAAATTCATCTACATATAGGATGAAGTTTAACGTCGAACTCGTACCAAACAGAAAAAAGGGTTGAAGTTGAAATCATGCGGGCATTCAAGAATGTCTGGGTTGGGCTGTGGGCGAGACAAACAGAACAAAAGCCCACATAATTTTGCAGGCTTTGTTTTCAGCCTACTCTCTGGCTTCTACAGCCGCTTCACTTTCCTTGGCTTTGCTACTTCTAATGCTGCAAGTACAAACATTTTTCTGTCTAGCAGTTTTCTTTTGGTCCTTCTCTCCGGGTCTTCATTCATCTGGCCTTTTTAAGTTAAAAAATAAAAAATAAAAAATTCTCAAACCTTGGTCTGGTATGAGAATTTTTTTTTTCTCGAATCAAAGCGCTATAGAAAATAATTTTCTTGTTAATCGTGTTTTCAAAGGGTAATAAATAATTAATTAAAAAAATTATAAATATTACCGCATCTTATAAATGTTAGTCCCTTAACATAGCGCGTTTAGATATGAACATTCGGTTTATTCGATTTAAAAATCGAACTAAATAAATTAAAAATTAAAATTTTAATATTTATAATAATCAAACTAAATTAATTTAGATAAAAAATTAAATTGAATTAAACTGATCTAATTCGATTTGATTCAATTCGATTTGATCGGTTTGAATTTTTAATAAATTTTTTTATTTTTACATTTTATTTTTAATATTTTAAAATTTAATTAGAATATTTTAATTTTGATATGATTTAATATCTTTATATTATTAAAAATAATATATTATTATCACTAATAGGTTCTGTTTAATTTCTTTCTGATTACAACTGAACCGAATTGAAATAACTAAAATTTTTAAAATTAAAAACAAATTAAATTGAATCGAATCAAAATAAAAAAACTATTTAATTTCTTTTTGCAGCTCCTGCATCTCTTAGGTTTTGTTGTGGATACTTGGATACTGCAATCTGCTCTGCTGTACAGAATCACATGATTTTGGGATTTTAATTTCAAGTTTTTAATTTCAAGTTTCCATTATTTCAAGTTGAAGTGTGGAACATATGTACTAATTTATCTGGATTTTCCTTACTTGAGATTGATTATTGTGTGAGAATGGTGAACAGATGATTAAAATACTCATACTGGATTTTGCTCAAAGAAACCACTCTTCTATTCTTACTTAATCCCTTCTAATTGTTTTCGTCGTCTTCTCTTTGTTTTCTTTACATTCTTTGAAATTCTACTGATGTAAGGTATAAGTAGCATGCATCTTCATTCAAGTTGGCTTTAGTTTTGTAGCAGTCCTTGAAATTAATTTTTACCTGCTGAAGGCTGGATGAAGATCTACTGCCTCTAGTATATCTTGGTATGTTGCGTAACTAATAGAGTAAGCAATTCCATTTGCTGTCTGTAGCTGTTCATTTTCTGTGAAGAATCTGGTGTACATGCTTGGCCGTTTTGTGGTTTCCTAGGATTATGTTCTTTGACTCACGAAGTGTTTTGGAGAATCTATGGTTGCGGCTTTCCTACTTTAAAGCTGTTGATTATGTTGGGGTTGGGGTGTTAACAGTTGTTGATAGTGTTGATGGGATTGGGCAACTGCTGATGCTGGTGAGCTTGGGTCTCAATGGTGCTCATTTCTTCTAGAGTCTTCTAGCATTGATGGTTCAATCACCTGATTTCTAGGTTCATGTTAGGTTGAGCTAGACTATGTTGGCTTATCTGTAACCGGTGCTTTAGACTTTAGAGTGGACTGTGTATTATTTGGATTCTATCTGGATCTACATTTTGTATTTTGCCTTATGAGCCATAATCAATGCAACTCTTGTGTATATTCAAAAAAATAATAATGATAATAGTAATAATAAATCAGAGTGCATTTTCTTTTTACTAGGCAAGTTAGATTGCATTTAAAATCCAAGGGTAATTAAATAACAAACAAGAGCTGGCTCACAAAACTCGAGAGGCTTACAAGCCCACATCAGCCCAACACACTCTAGAGAGCTGAAAAGTTCCTGCGTTCATCCACCGCCACCGTCGAGACCGAAGAAAGAAGACAGCTGCAGCACACTCAAACCATCCAGCACCTTGCAGTTGCCGAAAAATCGCCCATCATCCAATCGGAGTGCAGTTGATGACACATTGTTCTTATCATGAGGTATGAAGCCTAGTAAGATATTACATCATACTTTATTATTATTATAGTAATAATTAAAACATTTGTATCTTGTCTGTTTCCATTTTCCTATTCACCATGTAACAACCTCGTTCCCATCTAAAAGATTTGACATCTTGTTTGGTCTTATGTGATTCTTGTAGTTGAAAAGAAAAGGCACCTGCTTCTTAAATTCTCATTTACATATATTATTCATATTCAATTATAAAAATAAAACAACAGAGGATGCCAACACCTCCATGACTCAGCAAACTCATCCATCCCACTTGGAATTGAATACTTTTGTTTTTTATTATTATTATCAACCAAGAAAAATAATTTCACAAATAAATTTTCAACTCTTTTACATATATTAGTGTAATTTGTATTTTTTAAAGATTATACTAAAAAAATATCTTAAAATTTTTTTTATATATTCCCTTTAATTGATTTGATTCTCTTTTCACGTATATGTTTTTTTTGCTGCATCAAAGACATTGTAATTTGATGTAATCTGGTCTCTTGCTTTTTAAAAGAGGCGTTTAATTCCTTAAAAAAAAGACTTTTAATTGCTCAATTAAATATTTAAATTAAAATAAACATTTAATTATCATTTGTAGCGTATACAGTCTTCGGTTTGGTGGTATCTATTGTTCCTCTTCTCTTTATTTTCCCCAATTTACCCCTACAATTTCCAGAGCTCCTCCCAAAGCTGAGAACCTCGAAGTCGAAAGCGAAATTTGGCTGGAGGACATCGTTGTCATTAAATGAACACCACGAGGGTAATCTGTCATTTCGCGTAAAAAGTAAAAGAAAAAAGAAACAAATTAAACGTTTGTCGTCCTCTGAGAATCTGCAACTCCTCACCCTGGAGAGAGAACAGAGAGGCGAGAGGAATTAACTCAAAAGAAAAAAGAAAAAGAGAAAATTTCTCTTCAACTTCTTTGGTTTCACATAATCAAAGTGTCCTTCTGTAATTTTCGATCTCTTTTCTATTGCTCCCTTCAATTTGAGCTCGATTCTCGCTGGCCCTCTGATTCTCCATTTCTCGGTAAGTCCGTATTTGTTTGTAGCCTGCATGCTTCAGTAGGTTATTCAATTTGAAGTTTGATGCTGCGTGTGTTGGGATCTGTGAAGCTAGGTTTTAGGCAGTATGCAATTTGTATTTAGCTTCTTAGAAATTGAGTTTTCTTGTTTCGTAATCAAAGCTTAATCTGATTCGATTCCGTTAAATTTTGAGTTACTTGTGATGTGTAATTTCATCAGTATTTTTTTTCTTAATTTACTTTTTCATGTCAAGTTTTTGGAGCTGAGACTGATTTAAAATAGAGCTGGAAATATGCATTTTTGACAGATGGGTTGTATGAGGGTTATAGACAACATGTTTTGCTTAAATATGTGAATCTGAGGCATTCAATGGGAGAGAAGAATTTTTATTTTATTTTTATTTTTATTTTTGCATACAAATTATCTCCTAGACTGAGTGGAATGGAACAAATGGAACCATACAACAACCAGCCCTAACTATATAGGTATTAAAATTTAGTCGTGTGAGTTGATAAAGTGATGATTTACTGCCTCGAGAAAAATTGGATTGTGGTTCCTCAAATCATTTTTGCATGCTGTTCTTTTGTAACCACGTCTGCTTACTTGCTGTTGTAGATGTAATTGCAATTGAAGCATTCTGAATTTCTTGAAAAATGCCTGCTGTTATTAACTGTTGTAATGACCTTCAAGGGGCCTTGTATTATTTATGGTTGAATCATGTAAGGAGGAGAAGGGACTGCCTAGAAGGATTACACTTTCTTGCTTCACTAGTAAAGAAATTCCTTTGAAGTGCACAAGATGGTGCAACTCATGCATAATCCTTCAAGAAAAATGTTTCTCCATGTGCCCATAATTTTGTCATATATTGAGAGTCACGTCCTGTTATAATTTCCACATGTATTTTCAGAATTTAGTTTGGACAATGTGGTTTGGTTTTTGATTGATGTAGATGCACCAGCTTTAGCAAGTTTTACCAGCCACTGCAGTGACATTTATCCCTGAAGAATATGTTATTGTTGATTCCAATTTCATCTATGAAACTTTGGTTTGCATATCATGATGGATTGCAGTGATATTTCTGTCTATGTTCTATTTTTGTATTTATTATTATGTTTATGTAATTACTTTCTTGATTTATCAGAGGTTTATTTTGTTTTATTGTTTCCATTCTTTTGCGATAGGAAAATGGATGGGTCAACTCACCGAGGTAGCAGTAGTGTTGATGTGTTTTTACCAAATTACAAACTTGGTAAAACTCTTGGAATTGGTTCCTTTGGTAAGGTGAAAATCGCAGAGCATGCATTGACTGGCCATAAAGTTGCCATCAAGATACTTAATCGTCGCAAGATAAAGAACATGGAGATGGAAGAAAAAGGTATGGATTTTTCATAAATACCCCCCCCCCCCAACAAAAAAAAAAGCACTGTTTTTAGTCTGTTATGTTTGTTCTTGTGGAGCTCATAACACCTTTCCCCTCTTTTCTTGTTTCTTTTTTCAGTAAGGAGAGAAATCAAAATTCTGAGATTGTTTATGCATCCTCACATTATAAGATTATATGAGGTTATTGAAACGCCTACTGATATATATGTTGTGATGGAGTATGTGAAGTCTGGAGAGCTCTTTGATTATATTGTGGAGAAGGGTAGGCTACAGGAAGATGAGGCACGCAATTTCTTCCAGCAGGTATGATTGGCTACAAGATTTTATTGAATTTATTCCATTATACATAGTTGGTCTTCCTTCTTAATTTATTTCCTGGGTCAAAATCTCTGTATGGATGCAGATAATTTCTGGTGTGGAATACTGCCACAGGAATATGGTGGTTCATAGAGACCTTAAGCCTGAGAATTTGCTTTTAGATTCTAAATGCAATGTGAAGATAGCAGATTTTGGATTGAGTAATATAATGCGAGATGGTCATTTTTTAAAGACAAGTTGCGGAAGCCCAAATTATGCTGCCCCAGAGGTGTGGAGTTATGGCTTTAATTTAAGAAGCAATGCTGAATTTTAAATTGGGAACAGGAGACTTCCCTAACCCTGTATTCAAGTAAACTGTATAGCTCTTATTCAATGATCTTAATTCAAACACTTGGTTATTCTCTTTGTAGGTAATCTCAGGGAGATTGTATGCTGGGCCTGAAGTGGATGTATGGAGCTGTGGGGTTATTTTGTATGCTCTTCTGTGTGGTACCCTTCCTTTTGATGATGAAAACATTCCCAACCTCTTTAAAAAAATCAAGGTATTGAGAATTAGGTTTGATCTGAACTTTCATATGTTTAACTGTGATTGTATGTTGGTAGATATCCTAACTGCTATTTGGATTTACTGGAGTTTATTCATTTTGTTGAGTTCCTTTTCCTTTGTTTTTTTCCATTTGACAATTTTGTTTGAGTGACTAACCAATATTATTTGTTTTATGAAGATTAATTCTGTAGCATTCTGACATTTGTTTGTTTACTGAACTTAATATGAAAATATTAGCTTTTATTGCTTACAGTCCCCTTTCCTGAGAGTCGTTGGTTTTGGAAACTTAAAAACAAATGCAATGAGACAAAATTACTATGCATCAATTCACCTTTTTGGTCTTAGTTTCTGAAAATCAGTGGTGGATTAAAATTATATAATTTACATTCATATCATATCCTAGCGGTTTCCAGAAGTATAGGTGAGTCAAAATTTGTACAATCATAGATGATCACCATGGTATTTTTTATGCAACTCCGACTACAAACCTCTTTTTGTTTCTAATAATATTCTACATGCTATAGACTAAACATATCTTTACTTATCTGACATGACTTCTGTCTTTTAGGGTGGAATATATACACTTCCCAGTCATTTATCACCTGGTGCTAGAGATTTGATCCCAAGGATGCTTGTGGTTGATCCAATGAAGCGAATGACCATCCCTGAAATCCGTCAGCACCCGTGGTTTCAGGCTCGCCTTCCGCGTTATTTGGCTGTCCCTCCTCCAGATACAATGCAACAAGCTAAAAAGGTTGTGACTTTTTTTTTCATTATGAAATTCTAGTCAAGGATTATTTTCTTTTAAAATTCTGTATTAGTTGTATTTGTTTGTGGAAGGGAAAAAAATGTGGGTCTGCTGGTTCATAATTGGATATTGTGACAAGATATGTAGTTCATTAAATCAAAATATGGTTCATATTCTTGTGATTCTATGGGACACATTATCATGAGATCTTTTTTCATAACATTCTTTCATTTGTAGCAACTTTAATAATTAATATCCTAGAAATCGATTATTATGCTTTACTGTGAATTATAGAGTATATCTTCTGTTATGTATGAAACATGTTTTCTTATCCTTTCCACTGAAAAAGATAAAATCATCTCTGTGCCATTACTGAGGTTACCCAATTGAAACCTAAGGCTAAAATTGTGAACAATCCATAAGGACCATAACAAATCCAGATCTAAGTAAAAAAAAAAACTTCGCAAAGAAGGTTATATAGGTAATTCCCATAGTCAGATCTAATGGAAATAATTAAAATCCTCAAGGCTAGGCAAATTAAGTATTAAATAAATTCTAGAAAGTGGAAACGAGGAGAGAAACAGTATTCAGGTCTTGGATTATATTTCTTTAATAAGCCATCAAAAAAGTGCTTTGATTTAGTCTTAAACTACTAAATCCAGACTGCTGGTTTCATGTCAAATCTAATTTACTCAGCCTTCATACAGCCTCTTTTTGAAATCAATTATAATTTTCATATGAGATAATTCCACAAGTAAGGAATGGACTATGAAACCTAAGTACGATGAGAAACTCAAACCCTAGTATCAGAAATAGCCATTTGAATCTATTTTTTATACTCCTTTTTGCATGTGGAATTTGATATTTGATTCATGCTACATTGCTCGTTGGCGTGTTTGGTGATATTTAAGTATTTACTAGGTATTTGTTAATGCATTGGTGTCCTTGTTTTATTATGTGATATAAGTTGATGGAGTTTTATGACCGAGGACTGTGCAAACTACTCATTCAATTGCAACTGCCCCGGTTTCAGATTGATGAAGAAATTCTCCAAGAAGTGGTCAAGATGGGATTCGACAGAAACCAACTGATTGAATCTCTTGGCAACAGGATGCAAAATGATGTATGTTCTCATCATAACTCTGTAATTTTTTAAATAAGTTAATCTCTCTTTTACCTTCAATAACTAACTATTGTCCTGTTATCTGTTATGTATTCCAGGCTACTGTTGCATACTATTTGTTATTGGACAATCGTTTCCGCGTTTCCAATGGCTACCTTGGAGCTGAGTTTCAAGAAACAATGGTGTGTTCCCCCCAAGTTTACATTGGTGAAAAAATATTTTGTCAGAATTGTACTTCTGTTCACAGAAGTCATTTATTGGCTACTGGATTTTGAAATTGGTTTACTCAGAACTTCTATGTTGCGAATGTAACAGCCCAAGCCCATTTGCTCAAAATGGCTAGTCCAAGTTTCATCTGGTAGTGGGCTTGGGCTATTTAAACTACTCTACCTTTTCTTTTCCCAAAGACATTGGGTTGTGTTACAGCGTCATGCCGTCTATCTCACCTATTATTGGTGACTATATTTTTTTAACATTTTATTTCTGTTAGGATTAATCTCAAACTTTTATCATATGTTCTGTAGGATTGCGGTTTCAACCGAATTCATCCAAATGAACCTACTTCTCCAGCTGTTGGGCATCGTCTTCCAGGATACATGGATTATCAAGGAACGGGTTTAAAAGCACAGTTCCCGGTTGATAGGAAATGGGCTCTTGGACTTCAGGTTAAGTTCCCCTGCTTTTAATATTAGGAAGGTTCCTGGGAACCAAATTTCACATTGCAGTATGTGGTTTTACAAATAAATAGATTGTTGATTGCTTGGTGTGCATGAGAGGTCAGGTTTTCTCTCTTAAGTGATGCTTGGCTGAAAAATATATATATATGTGTGTGTGTGTGTGTGTAATGTGGTTAATAAATTGAGATAAAGTTGTTTAGTCCACCGGTATTGAGTTTTAGGCTGTTATTCCAAGTCTATCTGTTAATGGATTATTTGTAATGGAGTGAAAGACTATGTTTTGACTACTATGTTTAGCTAAGGCTTAACTTTGAACTACTTGTGTTTGTTTGCAACTATAATTAATCATACTTGTGTTCACTTTGACAGTCACGAGCCCACCCTCGTGAAATAATGACAGAAGTCCTCAAGGCCTTGCAAGAACTGAATGTGTGTTGGAAGAAAATTGGTCACTATAATATGAAGTGCAGGTGGATTCCAGGCATTCCTGGTCATCATGAAGGCATGGTTAATGACTCTGTGCATAATAATAATTTCTTTGGGGATGAATCAACTATTATCGAGAACGATGGAGTCATTAAGTCACCAAATGTGGTGAAGTTTGAAGTGCAGGTAATGTAGATGTCCTTATTTTAATTTAGATATCCTTTTTAGAAGGAATTTAAACGAAAAATGTGTGGATGTTGGGATTGGTGGGGGGATGTGTATATGTTACAATTTTGGCATCCCTTTGGATTAGTATGGGCTGTAAAAGATGATTTATTCTCTGCTCTTCAATTTAGAAGCCCCTAAAATGTGCACATCTTACAGGATCGATTTTCATGCCAGTAGCATCGTGAAAATCACTGAATTATACTGCTTTTGCAAACATGAATCCCAAAAAATGAAACTGACGTATGTATGTGTTGACAGCTCTACAAAACTCGTGAGGAGAAATACCTGCTCGACCTACAAAGGGTACAAGGGCCCCAATTTCTCTTCTTAGATCTTTGTGCAGCGTTTCTTGCACAACTCCGAGTCCTTTAGAATCAGAAAGGGTAGACTTTCAAGAAGATCTCTGTCCACAGACCTTTTGTTATGCCTGTGAATAAGGAATCACGGTGTAAATAACTCGTCGTTACTCTTTATGTTTAGTGCTTTTTAATTATTCCCGCAATTTTATATGGGTAATTGTGGTGTAAAAGCCGACATCCAACACAGAAGTTGGCTAAATTACCATTAATCTGTTTTCTCTCACTAGGATTTTCCTTAATATTATTAACCTCAAAGGGAATTTTATAATTTCTAAGACAGGATTAATGCTGCTTTTCAACAGATGTGCAATTGTTTTTCTCATATTACTGCTTATAGTAGTGTTTGTAATTATATATATATTGTTAACTAAGGGCATTTTATAATTTCTAAGACGGGACGAATTGCTGCTTTTCAATAGATGTGCAATTGTTTTTTTCATATTGCTGCTTAGAGTGGTGTTTATAATTGTATATTCCAAATTGTTTCCGTTAAGACTTTATTTATTTATTTTTGGAAATACCCGACTCTTGTTAATTGTCAAAACATAATTTTGTAAAAATTCCCCGTATTTGTTAACATAAGAACATAGGATTTTGTTGCAACCTAAGCTATGGTCTTGTACAGGACAAATGAGCACTTGATTTTTCATAGCAGTCATGGGTGTACTAAAGTGTAAAGGCAGGGAGCAAGCGGGGTTGTTGCGGCTATTAATTCAAGTAGTAGCCAAATCAAAATTGTGCCCCTCGTCAATCTCAGATGTCCTTTTTTCGGATGTGTGTGTGTATAGTCAAAAATAGATCTTGTATATTTGACAAGTGGAAGATGTATACTTAAAGTGAATAATAGCAAGTAGTTGAATCTTTTCGTATAATGTACTTGCTATTGTTATATATATGACAAACATATACTATCAAATTTTGAAAAAAAAAAACATTATCAGATCTTATAATTTATAATAAAAAAGCATTTGGAGATGAATCAAAATTTTTATAAATATTTACGTGGCATATTCTTAAAATTTAAATTTTAACATTTTAATATTTTTCTAAATTTATACATTATACTTTTATTATTTATTTTTAAAATACTTTTTAAATATAAAAATTTCCGCCTGGAAAAGTTTCTAGCTAATTTGAAGAACAAAGATCTTTAAAGTTTCCTGGAAAACAAAAGGGGTTTAACTTGTCCAATTCAGATAATCTTGTTCATCATTAAATAGCTTCAAATTTTGTTATTTGATGTGAAAATGAAATCTCTATATAAAAAGTTAATACTGTTACATGTTCAAGGATGAACAAATCCAGCTTTCTGACACCTACACAGTCAATTTTCCTCCTTGACTTCAGATTCTCTTACTTGGCCACACCAACAGGAATCCAAGGAAAATAAGCAGGCCACCACTAATCCTGAAACTCAGATAGTTTTCCAATGCTACAATCAAGCTTCAAATGCTTCATAGCTCCGTATGTTCTGAATTTTGTTTAGTTCTTCTATAACTTATCATGATGAACGTGAGAAAAAAGATCATAAAGCACTCTATGATTTGCTGACTTGTGAATCTCAACGCTTATGAAATGAAGATCATAAAAATGGATTTAGCTAACAAAACAGATTGGTGGAAGATCGAGGGAGCTCCAAAGCGACAATTCACCATCATTGCTCAAAGAAGAAGATGAAGCAGAAGACCCCATTTCAATTGAGTTTTGTGAGTTCTCCTCCTGATTCTTCCCCTTCACTTCCATATTATCTTCTTTTGCTTTCTTTTCATTCTCTTTGTTCTTGTTGCATGCATCTCGAAGTTTGGTTAGCTGAGCAGAACTTTCTCTCCCCTTCACGTTTCCTGATCCAAGCTTCAACCTTAAGCACTCAGGAATTCCATTGAAGGCATAGAGAGAAGCAGAGAACTTCCTTTCATATTTCATCCTCTTCATTGCTGCTCTAAGCATTGAAGGCTCATCTCCAAGGGTCTCTGGCTCCACGGGCTCCTCGATCTCTGCAGCAATTTCAAAAGGAGAGTAGTAACAATCTGATCCAACATCATCAACAAAATGGAAATCCAAGGCCCCTATAGCAGTCTCTTCTCCTTCATCGTTTCCCCCATCTTCGCCTTCAGCTTCTAAGTTGTTCACATCACCACTATAAGACTGAGATATATCATCACCCCATTTAGAATCAAAATCCAATTCTCTTCCACCACTATCTTCTTTCTCAGTCAAACATGACTCAAGACTCCTTGTCATGTAATCAATGGCTCTTGAACTAGTACTATCAATGTTATCGTTGCAAGTGGTGTAATCTTCAGGATCATTGAGGAAATCTGTGAATTGGGTGTCTGAGAAATCTGTTGTTTCTGCTCTATATTCCTCCACTTGCTGCTGTTCTTGCTGGTTAGGCAGAGAGGAGGAGGATGCAGAAGGAGGACAAGAGTTGTTTCTTGCCTTGAGCCTCTGGAGAAGAAGGTTTGTAATCTTTGAAGGAAGCGCAGGAGTTGTTGAAGAAGATGGAGAACAAGGCCAGAAATTTGTTCTTGTATTGGAACCACGAAGCAAGCAAGCAGCTTCATCATAAGCTCTTGCTGCTTCCTCAGCAGTATCAAAAGTACCTAACCACACCCTTATTTTTTGTATAGTGTCCTTAATCTCAGCAACCCATCTGCCTGAAGGTCTTTGCCGGACACCAACAAATCGCTTCCTAGCTCTCCTGACTCCCCCTAGTGCTGCAACCTCAGCAGCTTCCTTGACCATTTCATCCCAAGCCATGGCTCCTTCACTAGAGTTTTTGTCCTCCACAGCTTCAACAGCCTTTCTCTTCCTACCCATATCTTCCTTTCAAGTTCTTTTTTAGTTGGTGATTTAGCTGCAATGCTGGCCTGGAGTCTCATGCATTTATATGAAGAGAAAGAGAGATCCTGTCAAAAGAGAAACAAAAGAAGAAAGAGTCTTATTGCTCGTTCACATCTCTTTGTCGTTTGTTAAGTTCAGGCTCTTATGAAACCATATGTAAGTTTGTGGGAGATGGGAGTGAGAGAATACCAAATGGAAATATTCTTTTGTGGAGAAATTTTGTAAAATTTGGCTTTGACCCAGCCAAATCTCCCCAAAGGGTATCTTGATGTTTCCATTTCTTATGCCATTATTTTAATTATGGGAACAATTTCTTATTTTTAAATATGGGAATCTATCCCTGAATAAGTCATTATACCATTTCTCTTGTAGCTTAGACTAATTTGCACAGTTGAGTATGGATGTACCTTACAATTAATTAAATAGCAAAGATGACTTGCAATTGAGAAGACAAAACATAGAAGTCATCACTGTCATGAAAGAGACTAATTTTAGCTTTTTCTATTTGATAATATAGAAAAATCAATGCATTATTGAACTAGCCAAAATGATCCCTTCAGTCTCAATGAAAGCAATAATAGATAAAGTCTTGAAATAACAACATGGTTAGCTTAACCATAGCCATATTTGTATTGGTAAATTGCTGCACAGAAAAGTGAAATTCATCTGTGATACTGTTTAATTCAATCTGTGATTCTGTTTAATTATACTGGGAAAGAAAGATTTAGAGTTCAAGCAATAATTTTATTTTTCTATAATATGAAAAGGGGAAAAAGTACAAAAGAAGTCACTTTCAAGCATGAAAAAAGCCAAGAAAATTACATTGGTTAATTAGTCATGCAATGGGAGCACCAATCACTTTGCTATTGTCATCGGCGTTGAAAGGCAAGAACAACGATTTTCCCAAAGCCCCACCACAATGAGCATGTCCAGCCCACTAGACAAAGCCAAGAAAATAGCATTATTTTAACCTTAATCTTTTGTAATATTCTTATCATCATACTCATTTTATTAGAGTAATCTTTAAATCTGTGATGGGTTTTACGTCTATTATCAGGCTAAGATAATGACATTCCTGGATCTTATGGGTTTTATTATTTTAATTTTATATGATATTTAAATATTTTATCTTTAATTTGGCTTTCATCTATAGTAAATAGAGGCTTGGAGGAGAAGATGTTGTGCCTGAAATATTACAGAAGAAGAGACACACAATAGCGTATGCAGACATAATTCCACTTTTGTGTTTGTTATGTTGGTTTTTTATATCCTTGAAATTAACCAATTTTCATTAAATTAAAACAAGTTTCTCAATTAAAAGAAAAAGATATTCAACCGTTGATCATTGCCACATGGGATGTTATGGTTATTGCTCTTCTTTTTAATTAGAGAGATTAATGCAAGTGGAATCATCTAATCTTGCCCCTCCACGTGGAGGTTTCACTGTTAATTAATGGTCTCCTTCTCGGACAAATTGATTATCATTTGTGAATCATATGGATTGGTAAAGTAATTACCTTTATTGTATGAAGCTATCAAAGCTACTTAATTTTATGCCATTCGTCAATTATTAGGCAATCTCCATTCTCCACTTATTTGTTTTTTATATTTATCTTAAATTGTAACTTTTTTTTTCTTTTAAAAAATATCTTATTTATTAATATATTTTTGTTTAAAAATTCATCATTTTAATAATGTGCATTATTTAATTGCTAATGAAGTAATGTAAATAGAGATAGTAATACATTCACTGGATAGGCATTATTTTTGTAAATATCCCAAATAATATTTACTCAAATTATTGGGATATCATAAAAAATTTAAAAAAATTATGGACTATTATTAATTTATTATGGCCTTTTGAATTATATTTTTGCAATCCAGTAGACTGATGGTTAACTATCAAAGTTGATTAAAAAAATTAATAATTTATATATAAATAAAGTGTAAAGCACTTTGCCAATATTAGATAATTTAAGTTTTTTTTTTAAATAAAATTACTTATTGTATTAACATAATTTCATCAAATAAAAAATAATATCATCTCAAATAGAGAGTGATAGATTCTCTAATTAAAGTATGAGCAGTTAGAGTAGCATTACGACGAATCTATCTAACATAAATATCAATTCTAGAGTCTAACAAAAATTTACAATTATTCAAAATCAAATCCGTGCATAAAATAATTTAGCAAAAATACTCTTCAAGTGTCTGTCTAAACTTCTGTATAAGATAATTTGATAAAAATACTCATCGTTCTTTCTCATCTCTCGAGCATAAATCATTAAAATTTTCCGAACAAAGTCACGGAAGAGAGTTTCTATGAGATAAAGCTCGAATAAAATTTCAAGACTGACGTTGTCGTTGTGATTCTGAAAACCCATAATAACTAGTAAATCTTCATTGAACATTAGTTTCCGAAATAACCGAATTAATAAAATTTGAAAAAAAACCAACCATAAAAACATACCTATTATTCTTTCACATTAACGAAAGATCTCATTCAAATCCTTATTTATTTACTGAGAAACGACCATTAAAATGTAAAAAATTATGAAAAAATTTCATAATGGAACTAATAGTTTTTGTTTCCATAAAAAATAAAATGTCCGACCTGTAATTAGGAACAAAATCCTTCAATACAATAATTATCAGAGGACTGCCGTTATAAATCTGTCAAAAAGGCCTACATATTCTGAAAATTAATTGGATTGCATATGACAAATATTCCCACCATACAAAAATTATAAGTGATGATCGAAATAAGTCTGCAGCTCTTAATAGGAACAATAACATCTTTTTCTTCATCAATAGTCAATTGATGCAGATCGTCTTTTATGATAAACGAGAAAGAAGAAGTTATATTTAAAAAAAAAGAAAAGACGAGAGTATTGAATCATAAAAGAATCACATAGAAAAATTTTATTAGATAATTTAAGTTTATTCAGTTATAATATCAAAAATACGATCCGCGCTCTAATTAAATTTAGTAGTAATAATTTCACTTAAATAAAGATTAGAATTAAATTTAACTTAATAATAATAAAAAAAATTAAACTTAAAACAACGACCAAATGAAATCAATCATAAGCTAAACAAATTGAATTGCTACTATAACCTTGTGCTACAAAAAAAAGGCCCGTAGTCCCAGAAACCTTGGCGATTTGCACACCGATTTATTGCTAATATACACATTTCACAGGAGTTATACAGCGACTCAAGAAAACAACAGCCGGAGGCCTTCAAGGTTCCGAATGCAGAAGAGGCGAGTTGTGAGTGTCACCATTTCTGGCATACCAGACTGGCATCAGTGCTGGGTCACGATAAGCAGTGACCAAATTATCATAGAATTCACGCATATTTGGCTCATTTTGGTCTTCCCTATCTTTCTTTATCAAACACTGCAAAATCATACAACATTCAGGTAGAACTAAGCCGCACATATGCAAGTGTAGGAGGTGAGGGATTCAAATCCTGACAGCCCTTTTCCCACTTCTAAGAATTTCCCATGCATGAAATACACATTTATATCATCAAGCTTGATGATACAATCAAAATATTAGATATGATGTAATCATCATACAAAATCTCTATGCCATGCCATTCAAATGAAAGCGCACAGGGGAATATTGTGAAAATAATAGACGGTTAGATATTATTGGTTGGAGAATATACCTCAGTAGGATAAGCTTTAAACATGGGTAGGAACCTTTTCCTGCAGTACTCATTGAATAGAAGTGTGAGAACTGGAAGAGGAATTGTTAAACTGGAAGCCAGAGGCAGCTTCTTGAGTCCAAATATCCCAATTGCAATAACATGCATCAGTATCAACGAAAAAATTGTGGAATTGTGCACGACAGGCCAAAAATTTCCACCAGTTTCATACTTGGGTGCATATACATTCAACAGCTGTTGGAAAAAGAAATTCAAAAGACAATTTCAGAAATAGGTTATATTTCTGTAAACACTATGGTATCACCTAACTTATAAATAACCAGTATTTAATTGAGCGTTTGAGTATCAGGTTGATAAAGAACTTCAGTTACCTGGTTACGGAAGATGATGTATCCCAGGCAAAAATAAATCAGGAGAAATGGCAGAATTAGCGGAGAAAGGAAAAAATATGTTACACCAAGAAGTACAAAGAAGAGGACACTGGGAATTTCACTGTAGTATGGAATTGCTGGGACCTCAAATTTGTCACCATCTCTTCTGGCACATAGTTTTTTGATAAAGCTGCAAAGCAGAGGAAATAATCGAGCTAGCTCTGATGATAGACTTGTCCATCCCGACGTCACAACATAAGAAATGAAGAACGATGCCTACACCCAGAACGAGAACCTAACTTATTTTTTCCATAACATAAAAAATGTTTTTTATTGGCAGATGACATTTAAAGCAAAGTAATTCAGATGCATTCTCACCTGAGCTGGAACAGCTTCCGCTAGCACCCTGGGAATGTTTTTGGGTTCAAGGAAGACATTGACCAGATAGAAAGCTGATCCTGATAGTACATTTGCAAAAAAAATGTTCCATATGGTAAAGTATAGCAACTTGGTACAAGCACTTTTTTCTATTTGACTGAGGGAAACGTATCCTTGCATGGAGGAAAACCATATCATAATGGGCGGCACAAAAAAAAGGAACAAATGAAGAATTAGACTAGGCAGATATCCCGTAATAAGTTGACTGACAACAGTTCTGCAATTCAAAAAATAGTACGTATTAGTATTTTATTTCTCATCAGATAAAATCATTGTAAACTAATAAACTTTTCCACAAAATGAAGCCATCACAGATTCTCATGATTGGTCAATACTCAAAACTTCTTTTAGCTTACACATGGATTAAAACAAATTTAGCTTAGGACAGGTTATTAGCACATGATGACGAGGGTTAATCTATCCACTATTCTTTGATAATACTCTCCATAATTGTGTATATTTAGCCCTATAATTTCTATATTTCAATATTCAAATTAACTAAGCCTTAGTCTTAAACTGATTGGGATTAGCCATCTGGATCCGTTTCCTCCATTTCACTCAGCGCAGGGCTACAGCTCATTTTCTATATTTCATGGTTATTGAAATCAATGTTTTCTTTACTCTAAGTTAGTCAAGGGAAAAAAAAAAAGAAAGAAGAAAGAAAGAAAGGGTTGATTCTGCTCTGACAGAAAAATCAGGACTCACCTCAAAACAGCAAAAGACTTTGATATGATAATGTCTAACACTCTACCTTTAGAAACTAAAACGTTCAACACTGAATGCTACAACATTTATCACGTGGACATATGAGCGACAGGAAAGATCAGGTTTTTTGCTTAGGTCCTAATTCTTCGTGTAATATGTTTGGATTTACAATGTGACCTATATCTTAGTTCACTGGAATATTCTACTGTAAGATGAATTCATGAATTTCAAATAATAAGCGAACCCTCGATTAATTTCTCCACTACTTTGAAACTGTTGGAGGAGGCTACAAATATTAACAAATGTTAAAAGTAGTTGTTTAGACATAAATAACTTCAATTGGCCACAAGTGAACCTCATATGCTTTGACCTTAGGAAGAAATCAAGTGTTCAATTTCACTTACAGACTAAGAATGCCTTTCAGAAATGGAAACCAGGTCTCCAACTGATTCAGGTTAGCAAGACCCTGCACTATTACAACGGGAATAAGAAACATAATTGTGAGAGCAACAGTGGCAACAGCTGCAACCAGCTCATATATCCATCTTCTTATGAAAGATGCACAAAAGAAAGGCCAGTGTACATCCTGAGGTTCAGGAGCTTGCTCAACGACCCACTCTGTGGGATTGACCCCTTGTTGGATGTGAAGAGCTATTGCAGCACCAAAACGTGAGTTGAATGATACAAAAGCAGCTGCAACTTCCTAAGAAATTTAGAAGGCATAAAGGAACAATAGGTTGCATCAGCTCTCAACTTGAATGTTAATACAAAGAATATTAGAAAAAAAAATGATAGTATATGGTATTTGAACAAAAGCATTAAAAGGATTTCCAGAGGCAGCTAAATAAGAAGGACAGAGCAAGCACAAACAAGAACATTCATGTTACTGTGATGTCAATTCACATGCAACCATCCTGAACCACGATTACACAAAATCTTCCACAAACAGGCATTTCATTGGCGTGATCCCATGACAAGTACAACTGTACAAGTCATTTTAAATTGATCAATTAAAGATACATATTAAATCTCACATTGGTTTGGAATAGAGGTAATGTACCCTGGTTTCTCCTTGAGTTAGTTTTTGAAGTCAGTTAGACCTAACCCAAATTTAATCTAACCAAAGTTTAACATAGTATTATAGCCTTCCCATCCAGCGTTGGGCCTCTCATAAGTATTTCATACTCAAGTTTAGTCATGAAGATGAGAGGTATGTTGAATCTCATATTAGCTCTTCTCTAGCTTTTGGTGAGTAAAGCCTGGCCCAAATTTGACAATATACATGGTACATATTTGTGCTTTATCTTCTAAAGCAAATTAGCTCACCAGTTTACTGTCCCATGCACTGATACACAGGGCAAGCATCAAATTCATTA
Source organism: Manihot esculenta (assembly GCF_001659605.2). Lineage (NCBI taxonomy): Eukaryota > Viridiplantae > Streptophyta > Magnoliopsida > Malpighiales > Euphorbiaceae > Manihot > Manihot esculenta. Next base: position 3,986,473 of record NC_035162.2, on the reverse strand, counting down.
ACGGTTTTCTGCGCTAGTCCTGAGATCAATTACCCAAAACTTCTTGCTGTTAGAATCTTATGTAGATCAACATCTTAGAACCTCCTATGGCAAGACTGGGTTTCGAGAAGATATTTACCAAAGGTTTTAGGAGTTAAAACTCAAAAGCTTATGGGAACCAAAGAATAGCTGAAGTTCTTTACTTCTGTATCAAGAATTAAGTTAATGACCAATGCAACTTTATTTATACTTTATATTAAATGGCAAAATCCCTTCCAAGGTATTGTTACTTTTGTTCTGAATAGATGTCACACACCTTTTCTGCCATTGAGTTTTGCTCCATTCTCACATTATCTTCCATATCTTCCAACTTCTTTTCGTAGTGGTCTAAAAGATTAACTTTACGTCCAAAGAGTCCCAAAAAGCCGTCACGTTTAAAATTTTGCTTAGTACGATTTTCTGATTTAATGTGTGCAAGCCTTCTATACAGCTTATCTGCATCATTCTGCATGGCATAATACAGTAGTCAAGAAACGCGAAGAGTAAAAAAATATAAATAATGAAGACCACTGAATGTCTGAACTAAAACCAAAACCTCAATAATACATCTATTATGAATCTCTCGGTCCATAAAGCAAGAAATGTACAAAGCTTGCAAATTATCATTTTTCCTCGGTCTGTCCTCTCATTTTTTTTCATGAAAAAGTGAAAAAACGCAGCTAGTAGACATGTTCAAAGTGCTGTAGAACATTCCAACCAATTTTTTGTGCATAAGTATCAATTGAACATGATAAAACAAACTCATAAGTTGATTTCAGTTGTTAAGAAGTGTTACCTTGATGCAGTAATGCAAGGTCAAATTCTTAGTTTTTCTTTTATACATTTTCACTTCAGAGCTAAAAAAAAATGCTCACGTAATAATTAAATTTAGGAAATATTTATGTAGTACATAAATACCAGCAAAGACATAATCCCCATGGACATGAAACGTTAATAATTAAAATTCAAATAGAACATGTAGCAGACTGTGAGCTGAAATAAACAAATTACTCAGTAGGACATCCTCAATGCTTACAATGAGACCTCGAATTTTGCTAGTTTGATGAATCACCGAATGTGAAAGGTAAGTAGAAGGATGATACTCTGTGAAAAAGCTCTCAACTATTTCACTAAAGCTCCTTCCATATGAGGAAGGGATGCCACGGACTAATATGGTAAATTGATGAGGCTGAGGCTTGGATAAATAGAAGCAAGCAATTCTTTTTGATGAAATATAACTATACTCCTGCACATTTACATAACCACCAAATTAGAATATCTTGATGCTTTTATTGTCATGAACCAGAAGGTATAGTAGTTTGCTTCAGAAAATCACAATATTACTTACACAATAAAGAAGATAGCAGACAACTCCTGTAAAAATATATGCAGCAGAAAAGTGAATCCATAACCTTGAGAAAAGTGAAGACTAATAATCAGGTTCTTCTGTTAAAAGCAATCATGAAATTGAGGTCTCTCAATAAAATGAAATATACAAATTAATAGCCACAGTGAAGTCAGTCAAAGAAAAGAGGGGGAAAAAAAGAAGCTCTAATCACGATAAAAAGATTTTAATTAAGAATAAAAGGAGGAAGATTGATATAAAAAATTGGTATTGAAAGGGGGAAGGAATGCAGGTAGATCTTATAAATGAAAACATATTTATATAAAATATATGTCTTTTTTTTACAAAAAAAAGGACCTAGTAAAAAGACTATAATAATGGAAGTACAATCCAAAGTCCAAAATTAATTTTTGTAAGAGAGAGAGAGAGAGAGATGGAAACGAAATGAAGTAATTTTCCACTCACCCTCACAAACTTTATTTTCTGAGCTTGAAGATTTTATAAACAAAATAACAGTTTAAAAGAAAGAAAAATAGGACAAACAAAAGTAAAATAATTAAAAAGAAAAAAACAGTGAGAGAGATACAGAGAGATGTCAGTAGCCATGGGCATGAGACAACCCCTTCAAAAAAAATTCATGGATCATGGATGCCAACAAGTGGTTCAACTCGTTTTTTGCAAGATATGAAATTTCAAAAAAAGTCAACTAGTAAATCAATAAAAATAGAGAGCAAAAACCAATTCATATAAATCTCTCCATGAAACAGACAAAGACCACCGTATTTAATGTAATCAATATTCAGAAATGCATAAGAATGACTTGTAGAAATGCAGTGATTTTGAATTAAAACATCATGAAGACCTAACTAACATTTATTATCAACAGTTAATGAAAGAGTAACACATTCTCCTTAAACATTGCAGAGAGCTGGAGCGACCAAATATCTCCATATATCGAAGTTCCAAATTCTGCTGGCAGAATGCACATTTAAAAGATCTATAATATTGAGGGGGAAACACAAAGAAGAAAAGAAAAGGTCAAAATTGACAATACGTTGCCCTTTATGAGTTATACAGGGTAAACAATGAAGGAGTGTGGGTTCAACACCTAACAGATATTAGGCAAGAGGAAGAATAAGCATATGTATTGAGAATCACTGACACGCTTAAATCTCTAGCTATTAGCTTTTTTCAAAACTTGCAAGAATAGAAGTGAGCACCACCAATTCAGGGCTTCAGAAATTTGAGAACGAAAAGGCCTAAAAGCACATGCAGCCTAAACATAACAACAAAATTATCCCTAAGGGATCCCATTAAGGGCCATTGCATATACCATCTGTCACACAAAGGGGGCAGAGCTGCTAATGCTTGAACCTCTTGGAATTATGTGCAGCTAATATAGTGCATACCAAAGCTTTCAACAGTAAAGGGAAAACATAGAAAAGCTCAAAATCCCATATGATAACTCTCACCTAAGACCTACCCACAAATTCTAAAATGAAATTCTTAACAGGACTCGGTCTACCACATCTTCATAAACTAAGCTAATAAAACCATTGTATGGCGTAATACAATCAGAAACCAACTCTCATTCATGTGAATTAATTTTTAATTATCCATTAATAACTATACAATTAGAGATATACATAGATGATACAGAGTGATCTATTTGGATTAGTCTGCGGTGTCTACCAAAACTCTCGATTCTAAATGCTCAAAAACAGAGAGAGTCTAAACCAGTCAACAAGCTAAGAAAAAGAGGAGTCGTGGGCCTCAAAAACCACATTTTGAAATTTGAAGCATTTTACGCGCGTAACCTTCACATCGCCTAACCATTCTATCCATTTCACAACAATTTAGCCATGCATAATTGAATAATGCAATTTCTTAATCTTGGTAGCTAAAACTGACCAGTTTGAACCGTTGTCAACATTGGAGATACTGAAAGAGTCCAAAGACTTCTTTGGTAGATCATAAAAATCATCAATGCTGAGCTGCTTCCCAAGATAATTAACTGGAAGAAGAACGAATGTCCCGATAATCCCACCAAATGTAAACACTTTGAGACTGCATTCAGAAACAAATAGATAAATAAATAAACAACTAAAACTATAATTAATCCCTATTATCTTTTAAAAGAATAATTTTTAAGAAAAAATTTCATCATCAACCTGTATATAAATTTACAAATATCTTTATTTTTTATTACAGCAAAACACTAATATTAAAACAATTCCGCAAGAATTTTAAACGACCTGAATACGAAAATACGCACGAAAACTAGACCATCCAAACCAGAGCTTGACAAGAGGTCTTCTTCAGAGAGTTGCCATGCTCTTCTCACCCAATCAGCAGAAGGCAAAAGCCTGTCGAAATTGAATTCATCTCCTTGCCCTTCAGATTTCTGCTTGTCAACCAAACGAGGAAAATAGACAAAAGCATTTCCGGGTTGCTTCCTGATTATAGAATAGAGTGTGAAAAACGAAACACATAGTCCAAGATTGATCCCAACCGATGTTAACAGAGCCGAAAGTATCATTTCCTCTAAACAAGCTCCGCGATAGATATATAGATCACAAAAAAGCTTTAACGCAGCTCCGTGAGAATGGCTGATAGCAAGAGAAAAATCCTGAGCTCTAATCTGTAGGTAGATTTATGGAGAAGATAAGAGAATTTGCAGATTCTTGCTTGCTTCTTATAATCATGTTGAGCTTTTTACTAGAAGAGGAAAAGGAAAGCGGTGGATAAGTTTCAGCTTTCGGCTCTCTGTTTTCGATTTAATAAATCTAACTTCAATTTTTTTTATTATTTTTTTTAAATTAATATAACTTCAGTCTGAAATTTGAGTTTTTAATTATTATATAGTATTGCGGATCTCCAGATTAATATAAATAAAATCATTTTTTTATTCTTTCTACATTAATTATCACTGTATACTATTAATTCTTAAATTATATTAAAAATTAGTAATTAATTTTCTATTATTAGTATCCATCTCTTTTAATAAATTACATATTTAAAATAAAATAAATAACAAATGAAGTCATAAATTTTTTAAAAATATTTTTCTAAAAATCATCAATTTTAGTTTAATTAAATATTATTTTATTAAAAAAGTAAGTTGACAATATTAGCCCTTGAATGATCAAAGATTACCCAACGTGGAGCTTCCTAATTTGTTTGTAATTGGAAAATTTATAGTTTAGTATTCGTGGATAATATTTTATTTTTTTCATATTTTTAATGTTTTTTACATTTTTAGTGCGTTTTTAATTAATTGTGCATATTTACATCACGAATAATATTTTTAGTCTTATTTTTAAGCATATGTTTATATTTTAGTTAAATTATGGATTTCATTTCTCCTAAAAAATTAAAAATGAGGGACTAAGACTAGTAAGAATTGAAACTAGAATCTAATCATCTTCATAAATACTTGTTAATAAGTCAAAATCATAATATTTTATTTACTGAATTATTTCTATTTGGTATAGTTTTATCGAAAATTTTATTTTTTAAATCGAAAAAAATAATTGAAAAATATAAAAATCAAAAACCAAGTCAACTAGACATTTTAAAGATTAATTGAAATTTTCAATTATTTTAATATAATTACTTTTTTCTATTTAAATGGAATACTATTCCGTCGTATTTTATTTTTAATACAGAAAATATAAGAAATGTAAAGTAATTAAATAAAATAATAAGTAATACGTTTATTTAAAATTTTTATAGAAATGAAAAAATTTTAAAAAAAATAAAGTAATTATAAGTGTAATTTATGTTGATTAAAATTTATTTTTAATTAAATATTAAATATCACATTCAAATTTATAATTGTATTAGAGAGAAAAATCTTTGTGAAACTATAAAATATTTGTTTACAAATTAAATCACAAAGTACATCTATTTGGTAATTTTTTTGTAATTTACTATTAAATGTTAAAAAAAAAAACATATTCTTAATTGAAAACGCCAACCCTACAAGAATTTTCTTGCATACAATAAAATTTTGAGCTATTGTAATAAAATATCATATTTTTCTTTTTTTTTTCATTGAAAATACCAATGATATAAACATTTTCAGAATTTGTGACAAAATATAATTTTCAATTTTAATCTGAATGTAGATATCACCATCACTCACAAGACAACCTTTATCACCATACTTGAAAAAAATAAAAAAATAAAAATTGAATACGTTTTATGATGAAGCCTTAAAAGAATAAACTCACCATGAATAAATTTTGGATATTAAAATAATTAATTTCAAAACAATAAGTAAATATGTATTATAAATTTGATTTTCTAATGAGATTTATTATCGTTTTAATTTATCAATTATAAAGGATGAAGAGAAAATAAGTTTATTATAAAAAAAAAAAGAGAGAGAAAATAAGTTTCAGAAGAAAAAGGGCAAAATCAAAATCGAAATAAGCCAAATAAATGTTTCTTACTTTTTTTTTTTTTTTTTTTTTGTCAAAGTCAAAGAAAGTTTAAGCCATCGAATTTACAAGATCTCTCTCTTTCTCTTTCTATCTCTCTCGTTATGCAGTTGAACAATTTACCGAATCATTTCTTCATCTTCAAACTCTGATGCCGAACTTGTCCATTGTGGAAAAAGTATTCATTTCAATTTATGTGAATGAACCCGCCTCTCATCTCTTATCTTAACGTCTTCAAATCTGCCTGAAATCCTTCAAGGTGCCCTTTCTTTCTCTGGATATATTGCTTCAATTGATATCTGTGTTTTTTGGTTAAGAATCATGATTTGTCATGATTTTAGCTTTAGATGGCATCCAATTCTGTTTTGCATTGGTTGTGGTTGGAGTTGAGTTTTGGAGGTATGAAATTGGATCTTGTTCTGCGAGTTTGAATTTGGGTGATATTTAAATCCTTTAGTTATTTGCTTGTACATTGATGGGTCTGTTGGTATCTTATTACTTGATTCGTTCGACGGTGCTCATGGAAGGTAATCAATGAAATAATTTCTGCTACTTTTTGTAATTGCATTGTATTTGCATTTGCGTTAGGGCTTATTAAACATTCTTTGTTTTGACTTATTGTATTATGGTTTCGAGTCTTCACTTCTGAGACCAAATTGGTGGCAAATCAAAGTATTTGTTAAGTGTTGAATTTTGTAGTTTAGGATGAATTTTGTTTCTATTTTTGGTTTGAGTATAGATGTTCTCGATTTAGCTTCACTTTCACGAATCGACTATAATGCTTCACTGGATTACTGTCAAAGCCTTTATTTGCTGCGTCTTTGTTGTGTTCGATTGTTATTTCTAGCATTACCTATCAAAAGAGCACACAGTGAAGCAATGGTGATATCAGTGACTAATTCTTTTATTATTATTATTATTATTTTAACTATAATAGCCAGTGTCGGATTTTGAAAAAGAAAAAAGTTTGGGTCAACATACATTTCTTTTATGTGGTAAAGTTTTTTTTTTCTTAAAATAAATGAGGGTTAATTGATCTTTATTTGCAGAAATACATTTTTCATTGAAAAAGAGGAGTCAATAACTAAATCTATGAAATCCATGATATTTTGCATGTAATTTTAATTGTGATCCTGAAGGATCACTTGTATTGCATGGCATGGTAAAACAGTACTCTTCGGCTAAAGCACAAAGGGTTTCCTGATGATCCTCACATAGACTTAAAAATTTAAAGCTAGCAAGACCTTATCTTCAATTCCTTATCATTTCATTTTCCAGTGCTAAGTTTTTAGATGGCCTTGCATACAACAAAAATTTTTTCCTCTTTTCGCTTCTTTTTAAGTTTATTGATGCCTTTTATTCTTTAACTGATTATTATTATTATTTTTTTGTATTGATTACATCTTTCAGTAACAGTGAATGGTACAATTGGCCAGTTGGAACCTTGCTTGAAGCATAAATATATAACAGACTGAAGCAAATATGAGGCATCTGTATTTGGAGTCTGGAACAAATTCATTTCATGGAGAATTCAGTGACTGTCCTGTTAAAGCTATCAAAGGTGCTTTAGCATGCATGGTTAACTCTGAAATAGGAGCAGTTTTGGCTGTGATGAGAAGAAATGTAAGATGGGGCATTCGTTATGTGGCAGATGATGATCAACTAGAGCATTCTCTAATTCATTCCTTAAAAGAATTACGAAAACAGATTTTTTCATGGCAACATAAATGGCATAATATTGACCCGACCATCTATCTCCAGCCATTTTTGGATGTAATTAAATCAGATGAAACTGGTGCGCCAATAACAGGAGTTGCTTTGTCTTCTGTATACAAAATATTAACCCTTGATGTGTTAGATGTCTATACAGTGAACGTGGCCAAGGCTATGTGTCTGATTGTTGATGCTGTGACGACCTGTCGTTTTGAGGTGACTGATCCAGCCTCTGAAGAAGTGGTGCTGATGAAAATTCTACAGGTTCTTCTAGCATGCATGAAGAGTAAAGCATCAGTCAAGTTGAGCAATCAACATGTGTGCAATATAGTGAATACATGTTTTCGTGTTGTACATCAAGCAAGCTCAAAGGGAGAATTGTTGCAGAGGATTGCACGTCATACAATGCATGAATTAGTTAGATGCATTTTTTCTCACTTACCTGATATGGACAAGAACGAAGATGCAGTCGCTAATGGAAGCTCCATTGTTAGCAGAGAAGTAAGGATATTCTCTTTGATATCAAGCTGGAATTAAATGAAATTCTGGCAAAATACGTATCCTGCTCAATACTGGGAAAGAACAAATACAACCAAGACAAATATATGCTTATGACTCATTGATTATTGGAACTTAGCTGTTTATTTGGGATCATTTTTTTTATCCAAAGTGAATGCAAATTAAACGAGAGATTTGAGGAAGAAAGATCTACGGATTTCAAAGGCTTCTAAATTAGCCTTGTTGAGTTTAGTGGTCTGAACTTCAAGCTAGTCAAGATATAATATGTTTATTCATGTTCAAAATCTTTAATTTTAGTAACTTTAATGAGTGTTACATAAAGAAAAGATTATTAGAGAGATCTTATGTCCTGGATGTTTATTAAAAATCAATCAGTTGTGAAAGTAGTTCAAAGCAGAAACCGTGTTTGAACTTTGAATAAATAAATAATTTTGATTATAATACCCAGACTTGGACACAACTTTTTAACTCATTGACTTCTGTGTCTAGAAAAAATAATGTCTTCCTAGTTGTTTTATTGATTAATGTACTTTTACCTTTTGAATGCAGGTTGATACATTGGAGAAGGATAATGCTTTTGGAAGTAAACAGTTAGAAAATGGAAATTCTACAGCTCAAAGCAATAGTCAACCATCAATTTTGGATACTCCAAGTAATCTAGTGGATATGATAGAGAGTGGAAAGGATGATAGCAAGATAGAGATTGGCAATGGGATGGAGGCTTTTGACAATGGTGAAAAACTTAATCTAGAGCCTTTTGGAATCCCTTGCATGGTGGAAATCTTTCACTTTCTCTGTTCTCTTTTGAATGTTATTAAGAACATTGAAGTTGATCTTAGATCAAATACTTTAGCATATGATGAAGACGTTCCGCTATTTGCTTTGGGTTTAATTAATTTGGCTATTGAATTGGGTGGTCCTTCATTCAGCAAGCACCCAGCATTGCTTTCTTTAATTCAAGGCGAGTTGTTCCGTAATTTAATGCAGTTTGGTTTGTCGATGAGTCCACTAATTCTTTCAACAGTATGTAGCATTGTTCTTAATCTGTATCATCATCTGCGTACTGAGCTGAAAGTGCAGTTTGAAGCATTCTTCTCCTGTGTGCTATTGAGGGTAGCAGAAAGCAAGCATGGGTCTTTATACCAACTTCAAGAAGTTGCCATGGAGGCTTTGGTTGACCTCTGCAGGCAGCAGACTTTCATGGCTGAAATGTATGCTAATTTTGATTGTGACATAACCTGCATTAATGTGTTTGAAGACCTTGCTAACCTATTATCAAGAAGTGCTTTTCCAGTGAATGGACCTTTGTCTAGTATGCATATTGTTGCACTGGATGGTCTGGTATCCATGGTTAAGTGTATGGCTGATAGGATCGGAAATGAAATGTCCCTTCCAGAGGAGGCATCAGCAGATCTTGAGGGATATAAAGAATTTTGGACTGTAAAATGTGAAAACTATAGTGACCCTAATTTTTGGATTCCACACATCCGTAAGATGAGACACATTAAGAGAAAGTTGATGGTCGGAGTGGATCACTTTAACCGAGATCCTAAGAAGGGTCTAGAATTCCTCCAAGGAATGCATCCATTGCCTGAGAAGCTTAACCCTCAATGTGTAGCATCTTTATTTCGGTATACAGTTGGGTTAGATAAGAATCTTATTGGAGACTTTCTAGGAAATCATGATGAATTTTGTATTCAGGTGCTTCAGGAATTTGCTGGAACTTTTGATTTTCGAGGCATGAATTTGGATACTGCATTGCGTATTTTCTTAGGAACCTTTAGGTTGCCTGGAGAATCACAGAAAATACAGAGGGTGCTTGAAGCATTTGCTGAGAGATATTATGAACACTCACCCCAGATATTGGCTAATAAAGATGCTGCTCTCTTGTTATCTTATTCACTTATATTGCTGAATACAGATCAACACAATGCACAGGTTAAGAAAAAGATGATCGAGGAAGATTTCATCCGCAACAATCGATGCACTAATGGAGGGAAAGATTTTCCCCAAGAATATCTGTCAGAACTTTACCGCTCAATTTGTGAAAATGAAATCCAGATGATTCCTGAGCAGCGTGCTGGTGTTCCTTTGATGACATCTGGTTGCTGGATTAATGTACTGCACAAATCCAAAATTACTAGTCCTTTCATTGTCTCTGATTCTAGAGAACTCCTTGACTATGACATGTTCACAATATTGTCAGGTCCTGCAATTGCTGCTATGTCAGTGGTTTTTGATCACACAGAAAACGAAGAGGTTTTGAAAATATGTGTTGATGGATTCTTGGCGGTTGCCAAAATTTCTTCCTCGTACCATTTTGATAATGTATTGGATGATTTGGTTGTCTCTCTCTGCAAATTCACTGACCAATTGACTCCATTATCTGTTGATGATGCCATTTTAGCCTTTGAAGAAGACATCAAAGCAAGGATGGCAACCACAACTGTTTTCACCATTGCAAACAAGTATGGTGATTACATTCGTGCTGGCTGGGAAAACATATTGGATCGTGTCTTGAGCTTCCACAAGCTCGGCCTTCTACCTGCTCGGCTCATTAATGATGCAACTGATGACATGGAGCTCTCTTCTGATATGGAAAGAGCAAAGCCTGCTCCAAGTTCTTCCTTACCATCACAGGCACCGTCAGGAACCAATCCAAGGAAGTCATCTGGTTTAATGGGTCGGTTCAGCCAACTCTTATTTTTTGATGTTGAAGAGCTAAGATCACTGCCAATTGAGGAACAGCTTGCAGCTCATCAGCTTAGTTCTGAAACCATAAAAAGTTGCCATATTGATAGCATATTTATTGAGAGCAAATTCCTCCAAGCTGTGTCTTTATTGCAACTTGTGAAGTCACTTATCCTGGTTGCAAGCCGTCTAAGTAAGGGAACTAGCCCTGTGGAGGATGAAGGTTCTGCAGTGTTTTGCTTGGAGTTGCTGATTACAATTACACTGAATAACCGGGATAGGATTATGCTTATTTGGAAAGAAGTTTATGATCATATATCCAATATTGTTCAGTCAACCAAAATGCCATGTACTCTTGTGGAAAAGGCTGTGTTCGGGCTCCTTAGGATATGCCAACGATTGCTTCCCTATAAGGAAAATCTGACGGATGAGCTCCTCAAGTCACTTCAACTGATACTGAAACTTGATGCTCGTGTTGCTGATGCTTATTATGAGCAGATTACACAAGAAGTTATTCATCTTGTAAAAGCAAATGCCAGTCATATCAAATCCCATTTAGGTTGGCGCACAATCACTTCTCTCCTATCCATCACATCTCGGCATCCAGAAGCATCACAAACTGGATTTGAGACACTAGCATTTATCATGTCTGAGGGGGCATACCTTTTGCCATCTAACTATGTTCTTTGTGTTGATGCTGCAAGACAGTTTGCTGAGTCTCGATTGGGGGATGTTGACCAGTCTGTTTCTGCTCTAGATATGATGGCAGGTTCTATTGCTTGTCTAGCAAGATGGTCTTCTGAGGCTGAAATTACAATGGGGCAGGAGGCTGATACAAAAGTGAGTCAAGATATTGGGGAGATGTGGCTGAGGCTGGTGCAAGGACTAAGGAAAGTGTGTCTGGACCATAGAGAAGAGGTGAGGAACCATGCTATTTTAATGTTGCAGAGGTGTATGGCTGGAGTGGATGAGATACACCTTCCTATGGCCCTATGGTTCCAGTGTTTTGATCTGGTGATCTTTTCATTGGTTGATGATTTGTTGGACATTGCACAACAGAGCTCCCCAAAGAATTATCGAAAAATGGAGGAAACACTTGCCCTAGCTATGAAACTAATGGTGAAAGCATTCTTGCAGCGACTACAAGATCTGTCACAGCAACCATCCTTTTGTAGACTATGGTTGGGAGTGCTCGATCATATGGAGAGATTCGTGCAAGTAAAATTCCAAGGAAAGCATAGCGAGGAGATATATGAATTAGTTCTTGAGTTTCTCAAGAACATATTGCTGGTGATGAAGACAACAGGAGTTTTGGTGCCGAGTTCTGATATTGGCAAGGATAGCTTTTGGCAATTAACATGGTTGCAGGTGAAGAATATTTGTCCAACTTTGCAATCAGAGGTATTCTCAGATGAGGAATTACAACAATTGTAGGCAAAACACACAAATTTAGGGGGAGTCCCTGCACCTGATGAGACTCAGCATGTTCCTCCTAGTGAGACAACAGTGTGAAGCTAATCTTTCAGGATAGAGTTTCATACTATACTCTTGATATATTTGAAATATAGCGGCTCAATAATGTCTCCCTTGAATTGGCTGCTCCAGTTGTTTAACAAAGGCAACATTTTTCTGGAGTTGGCTATCCATATTTACAGTTGAGAAGTTTCAGAATGTCACTCATTTGAAGATTTGCTGAGGATACATGGTTAAAGTGGAAGCACATGTCAGATATTAATTCATCAAGGTTGAGGCATCCTAGTTTTTGGCGGAATTGCTAAATGATTTTTGCACTCCATGGACTCACAGGAGTTTTGTTGCAGAGTGCACAGTTTCCCTTTGCCTTCCACCATTGGGAAAAATAGATGCTTGCATAATTTTGTTGCTAGTACTTGGTTGTTAATCACTATACCAAAATTTTCCAAATTGCACCATTTTGAATCTCTGTATACTTGGTGTCATATAATATTCTATCACAGAACATTTTTTTTTCGTGGGAATTTAGAAAATTTTATGCAAAGTTATATAGAATATGAGAAGCTATTTTCGAAAAATATCTGCCTTTTCCATCTCTGAGCCTGTGCCTTCTTTTTCAAACTGCAGGTATTTTCTATTGTAATTTTTTTTCTAGTATATCCTATTGATTTCGATATTAAAAATAGTAGCTCAAGTGTTAGAAATACATTGACACACATTATTATTATATTAAAATGTTTAAATTGGTCTATTTGCCAATTATCATGGTCATTGAAAGTTTAATTATTGTGCTGATTAATCGATTTCTCTTGCACCCTTTTTCTATTTTTATTTATTGCAGTTGTAGGAGACTTTTTTTTTGTTTAATGACTAATTGAATTATTTCTTTATCACAACTTAATTTAACGAAAATCGTCCTGAGTTTTTTTTTTTTTTTTTCACTTTTTAGTATGTTAATTTGTTCATCCTACCTTTATTTTTTCCACAAAAAAAATAACAGCTAGTCTTTCAGAATTTTTATGCACGAAAAAGAAAAACTAAAATGAATTTTTAGTTTCTGATTGTTAGAAGTGTTTGGATAAAGAAAGAAAATTATATATATATATAAAAAATCCTTACAATATACGAGTCAAAAAAATAAAATAGTAACACCAGATAATCCCCGCTTCCCCGGGTCGGAGAGGACCTCATCTTTCCCAAACCGTAATTGCGCTGCGCACTAGAAAAAACTGCTTTCACAGCTGTCAATAGTGAATAATAATAAATCCAAGGCCCTCGCGCCAACCTTTGCATTGTTTCGTTCCTCAATTCAGAATTTCACAAATCACCACATCCTTCTTGAGGGGTCCCACTTCTAACTCCGCCGGCTATCTTCGCCGCCGATCGTGCCAGGTTCTCTTATGTACCTTAATAGTTTTTAATTCATTTAGTTTATCCTATAATTTTAATTTCTGATTGACAATTATTCATACTAAATTTTTTTAAGTTTCTAGATCCATCCTTTTGTTGAGAAATTGCAAGAATGAGTCAAGTATTCGAAGGATACGAGCGTCAGTACTGCGAGCTCTCTGCAAATCTTTCCAGGTTGTGTACCGCTGCCGGTGCTCTTGATGGAGGTAAGTTTTTGTCAAAGAACGGGGGAAAGAAGCGTCTTACTTGTTGCTCTTGGTGGATGTCTATTGCTTATTGCTTAATGTTTGCTTATACTTGATCGCTGATCCATATCACTATAATGGAATTCTTTTGAAGCTCATTTTACGTTTTTATTTGGGGAAATCTTTACGTTATTAAGATCCAAATTTTATGTTTTTGTTTCAAATAGTTTTCCTTTTCCGATCCAATTGCACCTTTATATTTGGGTTTCCATGATTTGTGTCTGTACGAGCAATGTTTAGCTATCCTATGATATGGTAGTGAAGTTTATTGAGCTTATCACTTATAGTTTGTGTGTACTTGAAATTGACAAGCGTATTGAGCTTGGAGAACGCAGCATTATTCTGTGCTTATGAATTTTGTGGGTTCCTTTTATTCTTAACTCTTAAACTTGAATAAATTCTCCTTTCGTCCCTCAAAAATCGGCTTACTTTCCTTTTTCATCTGTCCCAAATTACATGCCACTTTCTTTTCTTTAGATGATAATTTATTTAGTAGTTTACTAATATATCCTTAAAATTCAATAGTTTGGATAATAATTAGAATAGAGTTAACAAAATTTATTGCTTTAATCATACTAACTATATTTTCTCCCTCCATGTGCAAATAGAAATAAGCACATCTTTGTAGTATGGAGGGATAAAGTATCATAAAAGTGAGAGAAGTTTGAAATTATTCTAGTACTCTGGGGAACATAGCGGTCAGGACAAATTTCAAATTTGATACCATGGCAGAATTTCACAGCTTCAATTTAATCCATATTTCAACTTCTCTGTGTGCAACTTAAGAACTGTTTGTTTTATTTCAAGCTGCTGCAAGTCTGAGTATGTGCTTATCAGCACAGTGTCATGCACATCTTTTTGTTTTCTTTAATTCAAATTCTAAGTTTTGACATCAATTTCAACATAAGAAAGACCATAGCATGTTTGTTTTCATAAAATGCTGGTCATCCTGCAGAGCAAAAGAAGCAAAAGCTTTCTGAAGTTAAAACTGGACTTGAAGATGCGGAATCTTTGGTATCTACCTAACAATTTTATGAGGGAAGTAAATTATGGTTTTCTCCCTATATACTTGATAGTTAATGCATGTTATTTATATCTTTCCAGATTCGTAAAATGGACCTTGAAGCAAGAAGTTTACAACCCAATGTTAAGGCTGTCCTTCTGGCTAAGTTGAGGGAATACAAGTCAGATCTGAACAATTTGAAAAGTGAAGTTAAAAGAATTGCATCTGGTAATCTAAACCCAGCTGCCAGAGATCAGCTGTTGGAATCAGGGATGGCTGATGCATTGATGGTATGTCTAGTTCTGTGTAATTTCTTTAAGAGAATATTAGTTCCAAGTGCCATGATGATTCATATGTTGGAAATGAGCTTGACAGCTTGTCATACCTGCTTTTATTTATCAATAAGCTTTATTTTTTTGTCATTGCTTTTACTTTACATGTGATTGGCAGATACACATTTGTATATGATTTGCTGATATTCTTCATGGTTACAAATATTCAGTCATATTTCTGTAGAAAGTAATGGTCTGCTAAGTTTGACTTACACCCAGAAAAAAGTTGTGGTTGTCCAAATGAGATTGTTGTGTGAATTCTTCCTCGTCATCTTATTTAGTTTTCTATGCATTAGACTGCACTCTGTTTCCCTTTTCTTTGAACACACTCACTCACTCCAACTCCTGGTCAAGTCCGTTAAAATTGTGCATACAATTTTCTGTAAAGGTGCCAGCATAAAATCTTAACTCTGGTTGCTTCTTCCTCTTACAAATAGCAATTTTAGTTGTCTATTCCTTGAATAGCGAACCACAGAGCTAAATTTATGCTACTTTTTATTCATCTCTTTAAATTTAGGCATACAGTTCTGAAGTTCATCCTTTTGCCATGATTGTGTTGATTCATTGAGAATGATTGGAACTTATGATTCATGCAACTGTAACAGGCCTCAGCTGATCAAAGATCAAGATTAATGATGACTACAGACAGATTAAATCAGTCCGGTGACAGAATTAAGGAAAGTAGAAGAACCATGCTGGAAACTGAAGAGCTTGGTGTTTCAATTCTTCAAGATTTGCATCAGCAGCGAGAGTCTCTATTGCATGCCCATAACACGGTCTGCATTTTTCAGCTTATTTACATATGATTATCATAATGAAACATCATTTTTATCTTGTACTTTTTATTTGTGTAGTTTTAGTGACACTGAAGCACTAGCACACCGCATTTTGGGTGCCAAGTGCTGATCATTTTTTTTAATTTTATTTCTCAGCATTACTGCCTACAATTAAGTTGTAGAATACTAGTTATTGTATTTTTTCCCATTAGTGACATGAGGTGTAATGGAGCTAGTAATACCAAGCCCGACTGAATTTATTGGATGGTTTTCCCTTCCTTGCAGCTTCATGGAGTGGATGACAACATTGGCAAGAGCAAGAAAGTGTTGAGTGCCATGACAAGGCGGATGAACAGGAACAAGTGGATTATTGGTGCCATTATTGCAGTCCTTCTTGTTGCTATCGTCTTGATCTTGTATTTCAAACTCAAATAAGCCAAGAGAATTCTTCTTGTGCTCGCCGAGTGTTTCATGGGAACGTAATTTATTTTTATTCTGGTTCCCGTGGCTAATTGTGATAAGTTTGCCATTGAGTTCTGACATAAAAATATTGGCTTTTATATATTGCCAATGTACTTTTTCATACATTGTCATCCTATGGAGTGGACTTTGGGATAAACCTTAAATGTATATGCTCTTTTATCTCTATGTGATATCTTTTTTGAACATGATCATTGTCCAGGAACAATCTCAAAGTTGATTAAAATGCAAAATTATTTTCCGTTACTGAGAAAAGATTCAGTGAACCCCATCTGGTGAAGCAGCAAAAGGATACTTTTCTTTTCGAGTTTGTAGTGCCGCAATGATTAGTGATTAATGCTTCATTTTGGTTTTTGATCCATGAATCGATGGTGTGTAAAATGGAAGATGTTCACAGCTGGGAATTGTGAGATGGGGAACTTGAAAAGAAGTTTACCTAGGACCTGCTTTCGCCCTGATGCAAAGGCTCCTATCTGGAAAATATTTTCGGTAAAATATATTTTTTATGAAATATATTTTTTTAGAAAATATTTTCTAATAAAATAATTTATTTTCTATTATTTTATTTTAATTTAAAAAATAAAATTTATTAATAAATTTATATATAGAAATGTTAAACAAATCTCAAGACGGTAAAAAATAATGAAAAATTATTATTTTTTAAATAATTTATTTTTTATTAAAAAATATTTTTTTATTTTCCAAAATGTTTAAGTGTTTTAAATACTAAAAAATATTTAAAAATATGTTTTAAAAATAAATTGGATTTAATATTTGTTTTCTAATACTAAGTAACTTAATATTTAAAATTTTATTTATTAATAAAATAATTATTTTATTAAATTTAACATGAATTATAAAGGATTAGTTTAAATTAAAAAATATTAAATTATTATAAATATTAATATAGAAATTAAATTATTATAAATACTAAACTAAAAAATAAATTACTATAAAAAGTAATATTGAATGGACCAATTTATTATAATTGAATTTTGTTAAATATTAAAAATAGTTTTTAAAAGTGAATTGTTTGACCGACTTTGAATTGATAAGAGTTTTTTTTTAAATACTTTTTCATCATTTTTGTTTAATTTGTTTTTTATATATATTAAAAAATATAATTTTTTTAATTATATTTGTTTTAAATATATTAAATTTTATTAAATATTAAAAAAATTAAAAAATTTTAAAAATAAAATAAATTTATAATAGTTAGTCTATATATTATTATAATTTAAAAAAATAAAAAATAATTTTAAAAAAATTTTGAGATAAAAGGAGTAATTGTCACCAACTCAATATTTGAAGTTGTAAGAGGATCGCAGGAGATTGTTCACGCGAAGACTTATTTTTTGACTGCGTAGTTAGCCGTCATAGCCCTTTATTTTATGAATGAAATGTCCGACTCCGACCCACCTCCTCACTCCCTCGTTGCTCCCTCGCTATTTCCGCTCACTACTCCGCTCATGCGCTCGCCAGTCCCTTCTCTCCACAGCTCAGAAACTCCACTCCATTATTCTCACCACAGGCATCGCCGTTTCCCCCAACACCTTCCTCCTCAACGCGCTCCTCCACGTGTATGCTCGTTGCGGCTTTCCTCGCTATGCATGCCACCTGTTCAGCCAAATTCCTCACTCCCACAAAGACACTGCCGATTGGACCTCCCTCTTAACCTGTCTTACAAAACACGGTGCCACACCTGCACATGGGTTATCTTTGTTTAAAGAAATGCGCAAAGAAGGCGTCGCCCTTGATGATGTAGCGATGGTTTGCGTGTTTGGTTTGTGTGCACGTTTGGTGCATTTAGAGATGGGGAGGCAAGCGCATGGATGTCTGGTAAAAACGGGTTTAGGATCTAGTATTAAGACGTCTAATGCGGTGATAAATATGTACGTAAAATGTGGATTAATGGGCGAGGCAAGAAGAGTTTTTAGTGAGATGGATGAGCAAAATGTAGTTTCATGGACTGTCTTGTTGGAGGGGGTCGTGAATTGGGAGGGGGTGAAGAATGGGAGAGTGGTGTTTGATCAAATGCCAGTGAGAAATGAGGTTGGTTGGACTCTAATGATTGCGGGATATGTGGGGACTGGCTTTTGTAAAGAGGGGTTCTTTCTTCTATCTCAAATGGTTTTGGGTCTAAGATTAGAGTTGAATTATGTAACGATTTGTTCAATTTTATCGGCTTGTGCACAGTCGGGGGATGTGATGATGGGGAGATGGGTTCATGTTTATGCTTTGAAGTCAATGGGAAGGGAGATGGATATCATGGTGGGCACGGCGTTGGTGGACATGTACGCAAAGTGTGGTCGGATAAACATGGCTTATGATGTTTTCAAATTCATGCCAAAAAGGAATGTGGTGGCATGGAATGCAATTCTTGGTGGTTTGGCAATGCATGGAAATGGTAAAATTGTATTGGATATATTTCCCAAAATGATTCAAGAAGCTAAGCCAGATGATTTAACCTTTATGGCTGTGCTAAGCGCTTGCAGCCACTCTGGTTTAGTTGATGAAGGTCGCCGTTACTTTCATAACCTTGAATCTGAGTATGGTATAACCCCTAAAATCGAGCACTATGCCTGTATTGTGGATCTTCTGGGTCGAGCTGGTTGTTTAGAAGAAGCAGAGATTTTGATAAAGAAAATGCCAATGCCTCTGAATGAGGTTGTTTTGGGATCCCTTTTGGGTTCTTGCAATGTCCACGGGAAGCTACAGCTTGGTGAGAAAATTCTGCAGGAGCTGTCTGAGTTGGATCCACACAATAACGTGCATCATATATTGCTTTCAAATATGTATGCTCTTGCAGGAAAGCAAGACAAGGCTAACTCCCTTCGACAAGTCCTCAAAAGCAAGGGATTCAAAAAGGTGCCTGGAATGAGCTATATTCACGTTAATGGTCAAGTTCACCAGTTCATCTCAGGGGATAAATTACACCCGGAAATGCAGGAGATTTACCTGATGCTGGAGGATATGATTCGAAGATTGAGATTGGCTGGTTATGTCCCTAATACTGCTTCACAAATTTTCTCTGGTTGTGATGGGAGCGAGAGTAACCCGGAGGAGATGGAGGAGAAGGAACTGGCATTATTCTCCCACAGCGAGAAGTTGGCAGTCTGTTTTGGGCTCATAAACACAAGACCTGGGTCGCCTCTATATATATTCAAGAATCTACGCATATGCCAGGATTGTCATTCTGCTATTAAAATTGCTTCGGATATATACAACAGAGAAATAGTTGTGAGGGATCGTAATCGTTTTCATTGTTTCATGCGGGGTTCATGTTCTTGTTCGGATTATTGGTGAACCCAGCTGTACCATGTACATATATATAAACAGTTGCAATTCATGTTAACGTTCTTGCACCAGATAATAGATCTTTTTCAATTTTTCTCATTTCGCTTTTAGTTCTTCGTTAACACTGCAAAATAACAATCAACAAAGGGAGGTGTGCTCTTCTGACCCATGCTGCTGAATTTACTATAACTTTTGTAGTCATCAAGAAACTCATTTTTAGACCTCCAAGAACAAATTAACTGAACTTCACTGCCACTAGGGGATGTAGCTCAAATGAAATTGAGCATTTTTTAATGCTCCTCTAGCTCCAAAGGTGATAACAACTTCTGTCAGAAAGGATCAATTAACGCATTTTGGTGCAGGACTAGCATAATAAAAGCAATGCAAGTGCCTCTCTTAAAATTTCAAGTGCAATTTCTCAAAAAAGAAAAAAAAATATCGAATTTCAGTTATTTTCCCATCACCTTACATATGCTATATTCAAGTTAATTCAGTCTAAAGGATGTCAAAATAATGAATGGTCCGCTACAAGGGGTTCAGACCTCTGCTAACATACTCCCTTTCTTCTAGGTTCCCTTCTGTGTTTCAACAAGTCGCATCAGGTTCAGGTGCCACCAGCTTTCACTTTTCTAATAAATCATTAAGATCCAGTCACCAGCTCAAACAGTTCAGGCCTTATTCATAGGTCTCTCCCTTTTGAATTCACTATAATCTGCAAGCAAGCTACCATTAACTTTATGCTTCATGTCCTGCACCAATCTTGTTAACACCTGTTCATACAACACTAATGTTAAAACATTGTTAATTTGAAAGGTTAACTTATAAGATAATAAGTTAATTTGAAAGGTTTTGTTGCCTAACCAACTCGGCAACATTCCTGCGAATATCTTCAGGAATTAAAGCAAGCACAGGAGGAAGAACAAAGCTTATATTCATCTCTAGTTGGCCTTTAAGCCGGGCTCGTGCTCCTAATCTATCAGCATATAATACTCCTTTGACTTCTAGGGAAAAATCAGATGGCTCAAGAACATTGTCAAGCCCTTCAAGTTGCCATCTTGTCTGCATAAGAACGCAGAAAATTTCACAAGAATAAGTTCCACACAGTAACTAACATATTAATCTTCGTTGGTGAGAGCCTTACAATATCGAGCTCAAGAACTTTTGTGATATTTATGGGAACTTCCGGAGGGTAATCTCTTCCTCCTGATTTATATCTTAACCTCATGTCTACTACGGGCAAAACAGTAAGAAACAAGAAATTAATGGGCAACATCTGAATTCTCCACTCATCCTGCAAAAATTAAGAGGGACAACTCTTTGTGAGACTTTATAGCATAATGGAAGATTATTTTGCGACAAAGTTGCTAATTGAGAGTTGATACTTGCTACATTTCATCAACTAACGAGAATGGTAGACAAAATTTTCTCTTTATCCACATCTTGTCATCAGCAAATTAACCTTAATTTATTCAAGGAACTAAGGGAAAAACCAGCAGATTGAATCATTGAAAGAATAGTACATATTGCCTATACAATGAACTAAACTCAATTTTTCTACAGAAAATAGGTTGAGGAATTTAATACATATATTTAAAAGTAACCTCATTAAGCTGTTGACTCCTTCGTTTGTCAGGAAACATTGCTTTGAAAACTCTGGGCTTATCCTCCAAATATCTATCAAAGGAAGCCTGCAAAATCCAGCAACAGTTAAAAGCCATTATAGGGATAGAGAGAGGAGAATATAAGAGAATGATAATCTACCCCAGGAGACTCGTAGAGTGGGATATCAGTAGAGATTTTTGAAGAGTAGGTGGCAGGTTTGGTTGCCATCTGATTCTTGATAAACGGCCGGCCTAATTTTGGTTCAGCCGCCGCATGGCATTGCCAATCTTGCATCTTGAGCTTTCCCTCCCATTTCCCACTACAAAACTGCCCAACGAGCACCTGTGGCTGGCATGGAGTTAAAAAAATTGCTGCAATTTTACCCATTTTCTATCTACCCTTGAATTTCATTTTCATTTTAATTTCTCCATAAATGGTTGGAAAAGGAAAGAAGAAAAAAGGGCAAATCAATGAGGCTAACAGATGAAAGGGAAAGAGTGGAGATTAGGAAGTTGATAAACAGATAAGGATATCATATTGCATTTGGCTTTTTATGTCTTAGTCCAGATGGCAATTTTCTGGTGATTAAAAATGTTGACACTTTAAAAGGTCCATTCCATTGCCTTCAATAATGTTTTGCCTTAAGTGGTTCAAAGGCTTTGTTTTTTTACGAGGACAGCAAGAAATGAATAATATATGAAAAGAAATTGTTGTTTTCGTTTGAATATTAAAAAGAAAAGGACTGAAATTCCCCTTGAACCCCCAAAAAAAAAGAAAAATAGAATTGTTTTTATGTATATAATCAATCAAACAAATGGCAACCAGAAGAGCGAACAGGTGAGAGCATAGGAAAGGACGAAAGAGAAAGAAAGCGTGGATAAAAAGCATAGGGAAGTGCATTAGGAAAAGGTTTCAGGCAGGTGGCGTTTGGATATTCTGTCATTTTTTTTTGTTTTCATTTGTTTTTTTTAAGCTCTTGGTTTAGTTTTGTTTATCTTTCTCTTGCCTTGAAGCAGGAGGCGTATCCATTTACCATGAGTGTCCCTCGTTGTTAGGTAGTAACAATTGTCCGATGGTTGTGGCAGGTGTAATGGCATGCAATGTATCGATTTCTATGATTTGAATTAATTGTGGATTAGAGTTTGAATTTTGGTAGGCCTAATGGCATGCAATGTATTGATTTCTATGATTTGAATTAATTGTGAATTGGATTTTGAATTTTGGAATGATTTTTATTTTTTAGACAGTCAGCTGTCATAAATAAATACGTTGTTTTGCGGGTTGAATTGTGGTTGGTTTAACATGATTGAATCGTTCATTTGCATTGTAAAAAAAAAAAAATGATTTTCTTGCCCACTTCATTCAGTTTAAAAAGACAGTGATCAATTATATATTAATAATAGAATAATAAAATATGATTTTGATAATCTAATTTTATAATATAATATTTCTTTCATTTTATAATTTTTTTTATTATTTTAAATTTATTATCTATTTTACTTTTTAACACTAATAATATATAAATTATTTATTATAATCCTACTTAATTTTATTTTATTTTCAAATAAATTTTTTAAAATTCATATAATTAAAAAGTTAATAAAAAAATATAGGTGTGAAAAAATAAAATAAATAAAAATTATAAGATGAATGGAGCATAGAGTAGCAAATAAAAATTTATTTAATCTCTCACACTCACTCGAAGGATAACATTTTTTTTTCCAACGAAGGATAACATTTATAAGAAAGCCAGGGTGAAGAACCTGACACTGTTATTATAGTACATAAGCTGGGACAGTGGTACTACGCCATATTTGTTGCTTAAAAGAAATTCTAATGACCTCAATTCTCCAGTTGGAAGCTTGTGTCTGAGATTGTACACGCTCATTGGATAATTTATAAGCTCTAACTGGTAAAATTCTATGCAGAATGTGGTATTTTATGGCCTATTTTTTGAGCAAGCCATTGCCTTTCTGGATTAGGGTCAATGAAACCATGCCTCATAAACTCTTCTGCTTCTTCATCTACCAGTTCCCTGGCCCATGTAACTCGTTTTGATGGGCAACAACCTGGTCCAAAGCACCTGTATTTCCAATTAATGCAATCAAATTACATAAGGAAATAAATTAGTGGTTTTTCAGGAGCGTCTGCAAATTAGGAGCTTTGTGATCAGCTAACGCAAGGTGGAAGTGGAACAAATCAGAGAAAGACTGAGCCAGCGCTCTTCTTTGGAGCAAAACGGAAAAGAAATCATCTCTCAAAATAGTACTTTAAGGAATCATCCAAAATACTATAGATCACGGCCTGCTCCGCATATTTCATTGGAAGAAAATGAATTAAATCATTTTAAGAAGTTCCATATTAACAGTAGCGCTCCAAATTCCAAAGCAACAGATCTGCAAATAAAAATATTTTAATCTTAGATACCTGTACTCATAAAAGCAAGCGCTTCTCTCGTTTTCAGCTTTGCCCCAGTTATGCCAGCCCACATTTTTGATACATTGATCCATGTATGTATATGCAAAGACCACCCTTCCAAAGGGTCCCCATGGACGTCCAAGATATGCATATGAAGTCCCTCCATTACCCGTGATCACACATCTGCAGAAATGATGACCTTATAAAAAGACATAAATTGAGCAATACCACGCGCAACATAAACAGAAAATGCAGTACCCCGAGTGGGGGAAAAAGAGGTTGTGATGCATTAAACCATTTCACTTCAATTTGGCAGAAGTCAAAGCATTCTATCATGTTCTATTGTGCCTACATCCTTCAAATATAACCTTTAAGTATCAGGTGTCTGAATCTTGGTCACATGGATGAATTCTAGCAAAACTGTCCATTTTAAAAGATTTTTCGAAGAAAAATGATAGTTTTTGGCAACAAAGAACAGTATAACATTAGCAGCATAATGCAATAATATGTAAGGAGACTCTGAAATGCTGCAATTCCTGCTTCGCAACAAAGCATATGCTGTGTTGTTCAAACAAAGTGAGAGGAAAACAATAATTAATTGATAAAGTGTGATCTACAAGTTTATTTCCACAGTTAAAAAGCTAAATATAGTAACTCTTCATACCTCCAGCTCAGGTATTAAGACCCAAAATATGGTGCTATTAACTTTTAGATTCAAGTTGATTCAGAGAATATTAACAGTCAATACGTGCTTAGATATAATTCAATATTCCAACTTAAATCCACAAATTATAACCATATGGAATCTATTATACAAATTTGGTTTCAATACTCGGTTCCACACAAGTGTTACTTCACCCATCATTCAGTCGAACACATGAATTCATGAACTAAATAAAGGCTATAAATGCACAGACAAAGAACTGTATACAATTAAGCTGAGTACTTTAACCAGCATTAGTTGAAGTGTTAAGATCAGTTCATCTCATCAAAATTCAACGTTGGTTAATAAAACTTACCAATAGCCAGAATTCTTTTGAAAGAAAATATTATTATTTTAACTCCTATTGCAAAGCCAAGATCGGAAAGCTGCAGGCAAGAATCACACACCTCAAGAAGACATAACCAGTTGACTCCTGAG
This sequence comes from Manihot esculenta, assembly GCF_001659605.2. Lineage (NCBI taxonomy): Eukaryota > Viridiplantae > Streptophyta > Magnoliopsida > Malpighiales > Euphorbiaceae > Manihot > Manihot esculenta. Next base: position 3,961,565 of record NC_035162.2, on the reverse strand, counting down.
AAGTCTTTCTGCTTTGTGCAGTTACAAAACCTGCTGCCTTGCAGTGGATATGACAGTGCTCCAAGAGAGCAGTACTGTTCCCGAAAATGAAGTCCACACTTCCTTCAATATAGCAATCTTTGAGATACTGTTTTCCATGGTGAAGGTACACGGTGTCCTGCACAACAATTCATGAAAAGGTATGTTTGGCTACAATGAATATGCACGTTTGTTAACTGTGAGTATTTATTGCCTCAAATTATGGACACAAAAGCGTGTAGCCATATTAATCTGAAATAATTTGACTAGAAGGCCCAAAATCAGACAGTATTATCCAGACGTTGCTATGAAAAGCAAATGAGACAGGTAAATATACTTACCTGCCACCCTAGGAACCTACAATTGTAGAAGGCGCACCGATCAGCCGTCACCCTGATTGCCACAGCTTGACCTGAACCCTGGTAAAAGGGTAAAGATCAAAAAAGCATTATCCACAAACTGAAACAATTTGAGCTATTCGAACAAATGCACTTTTTTGGACAATACACAGAACACCTCGAACTATAAAATTCTAGGCCTAAGCTATGAATTAGACCTAAAAACTCATTCGAAAGAAAATCGGCCCAACATGCTCAGTGCCCCAGTAATCAAATCCCGGATTCTAAAATACTGGTAAACGAATCAAAAGGACCAAATTTTGGGCTGATACAAGATTAAAGACGCAAATTTCAAGCATTGATCAGTGAATTGACAACATTATGATTTAGAAAAGGAAGAAGCACGAAAAAAAAAAAGCAATAGAACAACTGGAACAAAAGGTTACCTCAGGAGCATTGTTCTCAAAAGTGATGTTCTCAGCAATAAAATCTTCCCCTTCCACTATCACACTCCCACATCCAAACGTACCCGTCCCAATCACCCTAGAAGCCTGCAAAAGTGACAAAACAAAAAACCTAACATCAACAAACTTGACTTGACCGCGCAGATGTTTCATCTGTCTAATTGTGTCGGAAAGGTAATGGGTGCACCTGATGGTGTTCGATTTTGGTTGCGGTATTGTTCCATGTGAGAACAGTATTCTCTGGAATTAAACCCACGAGGGTAATGAAGTTCTTAGTCTTAGGCACATACACCGGCTGCCTGTACACCCCAGGCGCCACACGTATAACCGTCCTGCAAGTATTGCCGAGGGGCACGGCGTCTATTGCTTGCTGTACAGTGGAGAAGTTACCGGAGCCGTCCTGCGCAACGGTAAGCACTCTAGCCGCCATTTTGACTAGGGAAGGAATCCAAAAGACACGAAATACAAGGACTAGGGAGTGTATGAGCGTATGTATTTGAAATGGCGATGGGATCGATTGCGGAGAAACAACGCGTACTATGAAAAGGCTGATAAATGAATTTAACGAAGTTTGTTTTGTCTGCGTTTTTTTTGAGTATGGCTCTTGAAATCAATTTCATGACATTAGCATGCACCGCACCACTCTTCTTAAATTTTTTTTCCGCAATTATTGGATTTGAGTGCTAACCGAGTTTATTTTAATCTCTTGTTTTATAATGATTATCCTGATTAGTAAAAATAACAGAAAACCTATGGATTTAAAATTAGTTAATTGATTTTGATAAAATTATTGATGTTAAGATTATGTGGAATGCTATTATATTTATAAATATATAAAAAAAATGGATAAAACTATTTTACTCATAGTTCTTTCATACAAACTGATTAGGGCAGTAAATCGTTATGGAACTAACAACAGGGTTTTCGAAAAGGGCGTGAAATGGCGCTTTAATAATGGCAGAACGATCATGTATAAAACAGATCATCGAGTCCCTACTCTATTCTCAAGACTTCCGGAACCAAAACGTAACCATAACACATCAATTGTCTGGATTCACCAATTATTGGAAGAAGGTAGATATTCTTGGAATAATGCCATGCTTCAAGCCAATTTTCGGGATGAAGACATCAGCCATATTTGATCCATTTCAATCCATATGATACAAGGTGAGGATCATCTTCTATGGCACTTGACGCATGGCTAGGAAAATTATCGACAATGATAGAACAAACATCTGCTTCACATCTTCTGTCCTTTTGGAGTAGCATTTAGAAGCTGCACCTCCCTCCTACACTCTCACTTTTCCTTTGAAGTATGCTCATAAAGATTCTTATTAATTAAGAACAGATTCAGTGGAGACGAGTAGAGTCTGTAACTCAGAAAATTAGAGCACGTGACTACAAAATTTAAACAATTAATTCTCAGTAACTCACTCAAGACTATTATGTGATATTTATGTTCTATTATATTATATGGATTGAAATTATTTTATAATTAACAGTAAAATCTCATATTACAATGATTAAATTACTTAAATTTTAAATTTAAAAATTAATCAATAAATAAGATAAATATAAAATTAGATAATAAAATAGTTCTTTAATAAAAAAATAATGGAACAAATTATGTATTATCATGTGTTTTTGGTGCATTTATGACAAAAGGATTGTCATTTTAGACGTTAGCAAATTAGAGCTTTCCCCTCACAACGATAATTCCATTAAAAATATTTTTTAATTAAATATCTTTTTATCATTAGTGAGATATATAATTTATATTTTTAAATTTAATTATTAAATTGTATTTTATTAATAAAATAATTTATTTAAATATTTTCATGAATTTAATTTTAAATATTATAATTATTTATAAATAATTACTCATAAATTATTAACTTAACAGAAATATAAAATAAAAAAAACCCTTCAATTTTGATAAAATATGAAGGACAACATTCCATTTTAAAAATGAAAGAATGAATATATTCATTAATTATATAAATCTCAAAATAATTAAAAAAAAAAACAATTGTAGCCAACTCAGAAAAGAAATTTTCATCCACGGCAAGGGTAAAAAGTTGCAAGATTCACCACTGCCTTAAAATTTCTAATAATAAAAAAATATAAAATAATATGATTCCATTGAACTACACAAAAAACACCTTGATAACAATTATCGACTCATTTTTTTATTGAAAAAAAAATAAAAAAAGGAAAGCCGAAAGCCACACTTTGGAAGCGTGAGAAAGCTGACACTGTTATTGTTGCAAATGAGGTGAGACCATTGCACTACACCTTATTTGTTGCTTAGAGAAATCCTAATGACCTCAATTCTCTAGTTATTTGCAGGAAGCTTGTGTCTGAGGACTGAGATAGTAGCCGCTCGCTGGATAATTTATCAGCTATAACTGCTAAAATTCTACGCAGAAACTGGCGTTTTATGGGCCAATTTTTGAGCAAGCCATGGCGATTCTGGATTAGGATCAATGAAAGCATGCCTCAAAAACTCTTCTGCTTGTTCATCAGGCAGTTCTTTGCACCATGCAACTCGTTTTGATTTGTCATAACCTGGTCCATAACACCTGCATTTACAATTAATACAATCAAATTACATTTAAAAAAAAATTAATCACTGGCACAATGCTACATGAAGAAAAGCAACAAATAAGTGGTGTTCCAGGAGCCTCTACAGAGTAGGAACTTTGTGATTAGATAACACGAGGTGGAAGTGGAACAAATCGGAGAAAGACTGAATCAGTGCTAACTCAAATCTTCCATCCCCACTTCCACAGTTTTTCTTATTTGGGAGCAAAACGGAAAAGAAATCATCTCTCGAAATAGTGCTTTCAGGAATCATACAAAATACTCTTAGATATCATCCTGCTAAAGTCAAATCCGCATATTTCAATGGAAGAAAATGAATCGATTCATGTCAACCAGTTCCATATTATCAGTAGCTCTTCAAATTCCAGAGCAACAGAACTGCAAACAAAAATATTTTAACCTGAAATACCTGTACTCATAAAAGCAAGCGGTACCCTCATTTTCAGTTTTGTCCCAGTTATGCCAGCCCGCATGGTTGATACATTGATCCATATATGTATATGCGAAGAGCACCCTTCCAAAGGGTCCCCATGGACGTCCAAGATATGCATATGAATTCCCTCCATTACCCGTGATCACACATCTGCAGAAATGCTGACCTTATGAAAAGACAAACTGAGCAATACCAAGTGCGACATAAACAGAAAATGCAGTACTCCAAGTGGGGGAAAAAGAGGTCATGATGCTTGCTATTAAACCATTTCACTTCAATTTGGCAGAAGTCAGAGCATACTATCATGTTCTATTATGCCTATATCCTTCAAATTTAACCTTGAAATATCAGATGTCTGAATCTTGGTCACATGGCTGAACTCTAGTAAACTGTCCATTTTAAAAGATTTTTGGAAGTAAAATCATAGTTTTCAGCAAGAAAGAACAGTAAAACATTGGCAGCATAATGCAATAATAGGTAAGGTGACCCTGAAATGCTGAAATTCCTGCTTCACAACAAAGCATATGCTGTGTTGTTCAAACAAAATGAGAGGAAAACGATAATTAATTGATAAAGTGTGATCTATAAGTTTATTGCCAAAGTTAAAAGGCTAAATATAGTAACTCTTCATAACTCCAGCTCAGGTATTAAACCCAAAATATGGTGCTATTAACTTTTAGATTCAAGTTGGATTGTCTTCTACCCAATTCAGAGAATATTAACAGTCAATACACGTGCTTAGATACAATTCAAAATTCCAACTTAAATCCACAAATTATAACCATATGGAATCTATCATACAAATTTGGTTTCACTACTCAGTTCTACACAAGTGTTACCTCACCCATCATTCAGTCCAATTCATGAACTAAATAAAGGCTATAAATGCACAGACAAAGAATTATATACAACTTATGCTGAGTACTTTACTCAGCATTAGTTAAAGTGTTAAGATCAGTTCATCTCATCAAGATTCAACGTTGGTTGATAAAAATTACCAATAAGAGTCAGAATTCTTTTGAAAGGAAAAGTTATTTTAACTTTATTGCAAAGCCAAGATCAAAAGCTGCTGGCAAGAATCACACACCTCAAGAACACATAAGCAGTTGAATCCTCAGCAGTCTTTCTGCTTTGTGCAGTTACATAACCGTCTGCCTTGCAGTGGATATGACAGTGCTCGAAGAGAGCAGTGCTGTTCCCAAAAATGAAGTCCACACTTCCTTCAACATAGCAATCTTTGAGATACTGTTTTCCACGGTGAAGGTACACAGTGTCCTGCACAAAAATTCTATGAGAAGGTATGTTTGGCTACAATGCATATGCATGTTTATTAACTGTGAGTATTTATTGCCTTAAATTATGGACACAATAGTGTGTAGTCACAAGAGGCATTGTATTGGGCCAAACCTTTGTTTGTGCTACTGGGTCAGCGCTATCCGGGTTACCTATCCGTTTCTTTAGGGTATTTTTTAGTTTTTGTCTGTGAAGCCTTCCTTTATGGGTTGGGTTGGGCTTTTTTTTTTTTTTTATCTTGGACCAAATCTTGGTTTTATTGTCTCAGCCTTAATGAAATTTTCTATCTCTGACAACAAAAAAAAAAAAAAAATACAATACATCTTTGACCAGAAGGTTCAAAATTTTACAGTATTATCCAAGAAGTTACCATAAAAAGCAATTGAGACTGGAAAATACACGTACCTGAAACCCTAGAAACCTACAATTGTAGAAGGCGCACCGATCAGCTGACACCCTGATTGCCACAGCTTGATGTGAACCCTAATAAAAGGGTAAAGAACATAAAAGAATTATCCACGAATCGAAACAATTTGAGCTATTCGAACAAATGTACTGTTTTTTGGATGACATACAAAACACCTCAAACTACAAAATTCTAAGCCTAAGCTATGAATTAGACCTAAAAACTCATTCAAAATAAAATAGCCTCAACATGGTCAATGCCCCAGTTATCAAATTCCGGATTTTAAAATTTTTGGGTCGATGCTGATTAAAGCCGCAAATTCAAGCATTGATTAGTGAATTGACAACATTAGGATTTAGAAAAGAAAGAAGGAAAAAAAAAAAAAGCAATAGAACAACGGGAACAAAACATTACCTCAGGAGCATTGTTCTCAAAAGTGATGTTCTCAGCAATAAAATCTTCCGCTTCCACTATCACAGTTCCACAGCCAAACGTACCCTTCCCAACTGTCTCAGCATCCTTCAAAAGAGACAAAGCAAAAAACCTAACGTCAACAAACTTGACTTAACGGCGAATGTTTCATCTGTGTAATTGTGTCGGAAAGGTAATGGGTGCACCAGGTGGTGTTCGATTTTGCTAGCGGTATTGTTCCAGGTGATAATAGTATTCTCTGGAATTGAACCCACTAGGGCAATGAAGTTCTTAGACTTAGCCACGAACAACGGTTGCTTGTACACCCCAGGTGCCACCCGTATAATGGTCCTGGCAGTGTTGTCGAGGGGCACAGCGTCTATTGCTTGCTGTATAGTGGTGTGGTTAGCGGACCCATCCTGCGCGACGGTGATCTCTGTAGCCATTATACTAGGGAGGCAACGAATTACAAGAACTAGGGAGCTTATCAGTGAATGTATTTGAAATGGCGATGGGATCAATTGCGAAGAAAGAAGGCGTAATATAAAAACACGAAATCTGTTATTTGAGAGTAAAAATAGAAGAAATTTGTTAATTGTCTGCGTTTTTCTAGTGAGTGTAGATCTTTGAATCAATTACATGATATTTCGCCGCTCTTTTTTAATTTTTTCCACATTTATTGGATCTGAGTGCTGACTGAATTTATTTTACTCTTTTGTTTTATAATGATTATATCCTGATTTAATAAAAATAATAAAAAAAGGAATATATCCTTATGATCTCAATTTTATTTTTATTATAATTACCTTTTAATTTTTAAATTATAAAATAATTTAATTTTTATAATTAGTGTGTAATATTTACATATTATGCATTTAAATTGTTTTGTAATTAAATGTTATATAATTAAATTACTTAAAAATTAAATATTAAATATTACTCCATTTTATTTTTTATACATATTAAAAAATATAATTCTTTATTAACTTTTTAATTATATTTATTTTAAATATATTAAATTTTATTAAATATTAAGATATATCTTTTAAAAAAATTTAAAAAATAAAATTATAATAATGAATTTATATATTATTATAATTTTAAAAAATAATAATAAATTTCAATTAATTTAATAACAATAATAATATTAATAATTTAATTATAATAATTATAATGATAGTCAATAAGAATTATAAGCAAAACATATGCGTAATTTAAAGAAATAAATTTAACATTTTAATTTAAGTATTAATTAAATTTCGAACAAAAAGTAAACTTGGTTATTTAACATTTTTTAACTCCTTTTATTATGTATTAAATAATTAATTTCAATTTAAATGAATAAATAATTTCTTATTGTTATTAAGCATTATTGTTGAATTAATAAATAGTAATTCAATATATTAAAATAAAAATCAAATAATTAAATAATTATTTTTAAAAAATTGAGAATTTATATATATGTATATATTATTCTTTTAATTTTCAGAAATATAATAAATCGATCATTTACAATCATCTTATTCGTTGAGTCTTTTATTCATTGAATAATGAATATTTTGTATAAACAATTTTTTAAAATATTTTATTCTTAAAATAAATTATTTTTGTTACTCAAATTAAACTGTAAATTTATTAGAATATTTTAAAACTAAATCTAAAATAGTTATCTACTTATTTATAATCTATAATTTATTTTAATTATTATAAAAAAAATAGTAATATCAATTATGGGAGAAGATGAAACGGAGGGTCCACAAGTCCAAAAAGCAGATTAGCTGATGAAGGTGCAATTAAACGTGGAAAACTAAAACACTGCGTATCCAAATGTAAACGCTATAAACGCCACCCTCCGAATTATATTCATCTCCCTTGTTCTGCGGAGGAAACATCATCGACTGGAACTATGCCGTACTATACGAGGAACGAAGACAACGTCTATGAATTCGTCGAGCATAATCCGACTCCATACAAAGGCGGATACGACATAGCTTTGACTTATGGACGTCCCCTCCCACCGTCTGAGGAGACCTGCTATCCACATAGCTCATCCGCCAATGATATCGATTACGATAGACCCCATTTTACTTCCTATGCAGAGCCCTCCGCCTACGCCGATGACCATCTCCAGGAAGAGTACACTAGCTATGTCCGTCCCAAGCCCCGACCTGGTCCTGCAGCTGGAGGGAAAGTGTTCGTTGATGCTAAGCCTAAGCCTGCTTTTGGGTTCCAACCTGGAAAGATAAGGCCTGGGTCCGATTATGGATCTGGTGGCTATGGTGGAAGGCCTGAGTATAAGAAGCCAGCTAGCCAGGAATATGGGTCTGGGTACGGCGGGAGAACCGATTATGAGAGGCCGAGTTATGGAGATGACCCGCCCAGGAGGCCTAGTTATGGGAGGCAAGAAGAGGAGTATGAGAGGCCAACTTATGAAAGACGCGACGACGACGATGATGAGTCTCGCAACAAGTATGGTTATGGTGGCGAAGAGGGTTATAGCCGCAAGAAATATGTAAGCACTTCCAAACTTTGTACTCATTGTGTACAAGTCAGCTGCAAGTTTATTTATTTCTATGGTTTGTGAGAGAACATGAGATTCTTTTCCTTATTTTGTGGAAGAATGTCTGATGTCGCACTTGATTTGTTGATTTCCTTTGGTCTAAACAATTTCCAAGTGCATTGTAGAAGTTCTTCTAAAGCAATCGTATTACAGGCATTATTCCTTTGCATGTTGTTGCTTCGTTTTGTTTTCTAAATGTTAAAATTGCAACTTTACTTGAAATCAGAGGCGCTTAGTCAATATTTACTTGAAAAGTGTTCCTGGATGATTCATGGAGGATGCTTCTTAGCCAATTATGCTCTATGTGAATTCGTCATATATACTTTTATCTTGTCTGACTGACCATGCATGAAATTGTTAGGGAGATGATGAATCTACTGATAGTTCTGATGATGATTCCGATGATGAAAGGAAGAAGCATCGTAGCAACAAGCGCCACCACTGCAAGAAGAAGTATAATGACTAGTGATGGAGCTGTTATCAATGGATGCATGCCCAGTATTGCTACTAAATAAAAGATCGAGGCATGTTTCCTTTTTAATAGTTGTTCTGTTTTGTGTAAGAGCTCCTTGTCGACTTGTAGTGTGATGGATCATCTATTAGCATTCATGCTATCATTACCTACTAGTGCATGTTTCCTTTTAAATTTTGCTTCCGTTGTGCATTGTGTGTATATTGTTTTGTACTCTTAAATAAAATCCTGTCCTTTAGAGTTTGCAATGTTTCTTATATTTGTTGTTTGCTGGCGAATTGACATTGAATTTCATCAAATGTGCTGGTCTAGAAATTGGAATGGGATGAGATCTTCAGTCAATTGAAGTCTCCGTTGCTATTAAGGTTGTTGGAATACGCGTGTTTCTGAGTCCTCATCAGCCTTTTGGTCACTGCAATATAATGGGTGTTCCTGAATTTAAGGTTATAACGAATCGATCTTAAACTTTAATTTGTAATATAAAAGTTTTTGAATTTAAATTTAATTAACATAAAACTCCATATATAATTATATCTAAAATGATTTAAATATTTTTTATAATTAAAATTAAAAGATCTCTAAATAATAACTTTCTTTCTTCACTCAATTATCTCTCCTCTCACTCTATAGTTGACAGAGATAAAATAGGCAAACAAATTGATTTATATGCATTCCATCCCCAGTAATAATTATAATTATCCATAAGCTTCATGTTGTAATAGAAAAAATGAATGATTTAAAATTTTCACTTTTTATTTTTATGAAATAAGAAAATAAATCTCTAAAATCAATAGAAGATACATTTTAGTTAAAGAAAAATTGATAGTTTCTCTTCTCTATTAATATCCATTTCTTTTAATAACTCTGTAACCTTTCATTTCTATATCTCTCACTCTTTCATCGCCTTCTTCTTCTTCTTTTAATCTTCTCCATTGACTCTCCTTCGCAAGCCACTCGATTTGTTATAGATGGAGCCAATCATAGCCAGCACACATAGCTTATAAAGGAATCATTTCTCACATGCAAGGCATACGAAGCCAATATCGATGGCAGCTAATAAAGGCTGAAAGGGGCAAAATCAGAGACTGCGAAGAGGACCAAGATTGGGATTTACTTTGCAAAGCTGGGTTTTGAATGTTGTGTATAGATTTCATAGTTACTGGTATGGATTTTGGTAAATGGATGGGCATGTATATATATTCACATGATTTACTTTTAGATTGATGAAATTTAGATTGTGAGTTTAATAGATTTGTGATTTGGATGTTAATTCACAGTGTAAATGAATTTCTTTGGGTAATTTGTTCCCATGATTTTTTTTTAGTAATTTCAATGAAATGACTACTGGGAATTGGGGATTGAAAGATTTGTTTGTAATGAATCAAATTGAATGAATTTTTCTCCTGGATATTAGGGATTCAAAGTTTATTCAAAAGGTGGTTGATTCTTGGATTATCTCAATGGTGTTTGATTTGGTTGTAATGTGTAATTTGTTCTCTGTGAGGATGATGAATGAGGAATCTTAAGTTTGTGATTTCTTTTCTCCCAAATCAATCATTCAATTCTTAGCAGAGGTTCCCGATGCTGATAAAGTGTTCTTTTTTTATTTGCTATTTTTTTTCAATTCTTGTTAATTTATTCTGGATATTGATACACAATTAGATTGTGAGGATAAATTTAGATTTTAAAAGTTCTCTTTTTTTCACTGAGTTAAAAGATTTTTCTGATATTTTTGATAGAAAATCAGATGTAAAAATGGATGAAAAGATTAAACTTTTTAAGGGAAACAAAACAAAAGGTTGATTTAATGAGTTTTTAAAATTATAAAGATTAAATTGTAAATAATGATAATATTTGGCCTCAAGACTTAGTCTGATTATAAGTGTTAAGTATTGATGACAAGTGTATTGAGTAAATAAGAGAGATCTCTACTTCTCAATCTCCATTTTAAAATAAATAATGATAATATTTAGAAATTATATCATAAATCTCCCATATATTTTTTTTTATCAATAGTTATACTCAATTTTTTTTGAATATGCATAAGTTAGATCAATACTAACGGGAGTTTTTTTTTTCAATTTCTAATATCTTTTTATAAGAAAGAAGATATTTAAAGGCATTAAAAAAACTACTTTTATAAGTATTCAACCACCGGTCTAGAGAGTATCAAGTGAGATGTTTGATTGTCAGAGAAACCGTTTTCAAAATAGCTGGTGATGGACATTTGATAAAGTCAAGTAGATGGATCAATGATAGGCAAAGAATAAAGAGTATATTATTTTTTTTAATTAATTTAAAATATTGTATATTATTTTTTTAATGGGTAAATCGATAAATTAAAAGAATTTTTATGTCAATTAAATTAAAGTTTAAGAAGTTTTATATGTTGCAAATTGAAGTTCAGTAATAATAAGTTACAATCCTAGTGAAGTTGAGGGGCAACTAGTAAAATTTACCGCAATTATCATAATCACCCGCCTCAAAGTTGAGCCTCCGTTTGCGTGGCTTAGCCGCCAGACGACTTATTTCATCTTCAGTTGTTCCAAGATTGTAAGAATTCCACTATAGGAAAAGAGCAACAAAAACTAAATGGTGATCTTAATTCAAAAAACAAAATAAATAAATAAAGGAAATGAATTTTTAAAATGGTTTTTGTATTAAAAATTATGACATTCGTTCCTATAAGAAAAAGAAAATATATAACATTTTCTCTTCATGCCCTCGTTTCTTCTTGATAAGAGGGAAAATAAAGAGTTTAGAATACAGTTAGTGGGATTCGGTAATTCATCTCTATCTTAAATAAAAATTTTAATTATTGAATTTTCAAAATCATCATGTTAAATTTAATATTAACCAATCACAAAATAATAAAAAAATCAATTTAAACCATTATAAAAAATTTTCTGGACTAAATTGAGAAAAAAAAAACAAACTATTTTAATAACAAAATGAAATTTCAGAAAATAAATCGTTTTGTACTGAGGGCTAAACTATGCTTTGATCAAATCACGTTGACTATATTAATTACCTCAAAATAAATATGGACAAAGAGCCCCTGCTCTCCTTGCTGTACAGTACGGCCCCTAATTACCATCTTCCAATTCATCTGCTAGCAACTAGTTGAGCCATATGCCCTTAGAGAGGAAAAAAAGAGTCATATGCACAATTATCTCTGAGCATTGTTCACTGTATCATATTCAGAAGTGTCAGCCTCTCAGCAACCCTTTGACGCATAAATTTCATTCGACTAACAGCACAAATAACCATGATTCTTGATAAAATTTAACTGAAATCCCTAAGGGCATTCAGCTTTCACATCGATGGCCTATTTAGTTCATGATATTTGTTGGATCCACATTTACGATCAGCCAAGAACACATTGAAAGAAAGAGAGCTCACAGGATCTTGTCGCCTCCTGTAGTCCTGCCTTTAAACACAAAACAAAGATGTAAAGCTTTATGCCCCACCCAACTGCACCCTGGATTTTTACTTGCTTCACACCGTATACCATTTGCTTCGGCTGTACGATCTGAAGCAACATATACATCACGAAGGAGAATATAGTCTTCTCCTTCATCTGGTTTCAACTCCAACAGCTTCTTCACTACTCTCTCTGCCATATTGACGTCGGCATATATTCTGCAAGCTGCAAGCAAAGCTCCCCAAACGACATCATTACTTTGTATTGGCATGTTAACTATTAAGTCATATGCCTCTTCTACCCGGCCTGCCCTGCCTAACGTGTCTACCGTGCACCCATAATGCTCAACACTGGCTTCAATTCCATAGTCTCTTTGCATGCTTTGAAACATCCTGTACCCTTCATCAACCATTCCCTTGTGTGCATATGCAGTTAAAAGAGATAAGGATGTCACTCTATCGGGTGCAACCCCTGAATTCAACATACAAACTAAACAATCCACATGCATCTTCAACATATCCATGGTTTGCACATGCAACAATCATTGAATTCCATGTAATCAAGCTCTTCCTGCTCATATTATTGAAAACTTGCCATGCTCTACTTATACAACCACACTTTGCATACATATCAATCAAAGCATTGCAAAGTGAAACCATCCACCCAAACCCATTCTCATCAATATAAGAATGCACATTAATTCCTGTTTCCAGATCGCCCAAATTTGTACATGCTGAAATCACACTAACGATAGTGACCTCATCTGGTCTCACTCCAACATCTCTCATCTTCCAAAACAACTCTAATGCTTCCCTCGAACGCTTAGCATGTGAATACCCAGAAACCATAGCAGTCCAAGAAACCACATCTTTCTCTGGCATGTTGTCGAAAACCTGCCTAGCAAGCTCCAGTTCTGCAGCCCTCAAGTGCGCCAAAACCAGACCATGATATGACATCTACCCCCACTGTCTCATTAAAAACCCTCCAAGCTGCTGGTGGACTCCCCTTCACCGCATACAGATGAATCAATGCATTTTGAACAAGCAGGTGGGAGCAAAACCCATACTTCAACACTGTCCATTGTATCTCATCATACTCCATACCCAAAGGCAAGTTACGAATTTTATGCAATTTAGAGCGCGCTTTTATCAAGAAATTGAACGTAAATTCATCCGGACGAACACAGTTTTTCCTCATTTGATCAGATAAATAGACAGAATAAGAGGGAGACGAGCTTTTAGCATAGCCACGAATGATGGTATTATAGAAGTAAGTGTTTGGTTGGGGCGTTTGATCAAACAAGCGGTGAGTAAATCACCCGAGGGTGAAACCGCTGTAAAGCGGAGCAATTTACCAAGAAAAAAAGAGTGATTGTGGAGGTTAGTGAGGATGGAGTGAGCGTGAATTTGCTTAAGGTGGTTCATGGACTGGCAGGTCTCTACCATGGAAGCTAGAGTGATGGCGAGGTTATGAAAAATTACAATTTAATTAATGTGGGAAAAGAAGCGTGTAACATTAAAATTGTGATTTCTCATACCAGAGAGTAATATTGAATCTTAATGGTGCAAATTGCAGATTTAATCAATTTTAACAAATGTATAATTGATCAAAACGTCAGTTCTCTATATATATATATAAAATACTTTATTGATTGAATTAGACAATAAAAATGATCAAATGGATTTCAGAATTAAAAAATCCTCATAAATAATAGCAATTTCAGTGATTACCCCTCTCTTTTAAAAAAAAAAAAAAAGAAAAAACTTCCATGAAAATGGTAATATCAATTATGCGAAATCATCACATATCGAGGTCCAATTAAACATGGACACCTTCCCCCCCCCCAATTGATATCTACTTCTGAATGCCACCTGGCTCACCTGATCAAAGATAATACAAAACGAAACTGACAGACAAAAGGAAACCAAAACGCCGCGTTTCCAGATGTAAACGCTATAAACGGCCAGCCCCCGATTTTCATTCATCTCTCTTGTTTTGCGGAGGAAAGATCGACAACTGAAACTATGCCGTACTATTCGAGGAACGAAGACGACGTCAATGATTTCGACGAGTATGATCCGACTCCATATGGAGGCGGGTACGACCTAGCCTTGACTTATGGACGTCCCCTCCCACCGTCTGAGGAGACCTGTTATCCAAACAGCTCATCCGCCGATGAGATCGACTACGATAGACCCCATTTCACTTCCTATGCGGAGCCCTCCGCCTACGCCGATGAGCATCTCCAGGAAGAGTACACTAGCTATGCCCGTCCCAAGCCCCGACCTGGTCCTGCTCATGGCTTCACTCCTGGCTATGCAGCCGGAGGGGAAGTGTTTGTTGATGCTAAGCCTGAGCCTGCTTATGGGTTCCAACCTGGGCCTGGGTCCGATTATGGATCTGGTGGCTATGGTGGAAGGCCCGAGTATGAGAAGCCACCTAGCCAAGAATATGGGTCTGGGTACGGCCAGAGGCCAGAATCGGAATACGGATCTGGTGGATATGGCGGGAGGACCGAGTACGAGAAGCCAGCCAGCGAAGAATACGGATCGGGCTATGGCGTAAGGCCAGAATCGGAATACGGATCTGGTGGATATGGCGGCAAGACTGAGTATGGAAGGCCAACCAGCGAGGAATACGGATCAGGCTATGGCCGGAGACCAGAATATGGATCTGGGTACGGCGGGAGAACTGACTATGAGAGGCCATCCGGTGGGGAGTATGGATCTGGCTATGGCAGGAGACCTGAATCAGAATATGGAACTGGGAGAACCGATTACGAGAGGCCACCCGGTGGGGAGTATGGATCCGGCTATGGCAAGAGACCTGAATCTGGGTATGGGGGGAGTACTGAGTATGAGAGACCCAGTTCGGAATATGATTCTGGATATGGGGGCAGGACGGAGTATGGATCAGGGCATGAAAGGAGGAATGAGTCCGAATATGAAGGTGGTGGGTATGGGCGCAAGCCAAGTTACGGGGAGGAACGAGGTTATGGAGAGAGGACTGAGTATGAGAGGCCGAGTTATGGAGATGAGCCGCCCAGGAGGCCTAGTTATGGGAGGCAAGAAGAGGAGTATGAGAGGCCAACTTATGAGAGACGCGATGATGATGATGATGATGAGTCTCGCAACAAGTATGGTTATGGTGGCGAAGAGGGTCATAGCCGCAAGAAATATGTAAGCATTTCCAAACTTTGTACTCGTTGTGTATGTCAGCTGCAAGTTTATTTATTTCTATGGTTTGTCACAGAACATGAAATTCTTTGCTTTATTTTGTCTGAAGAATGTCTGATATCAAACTTGATTTATTGATTTCCATTGGTCTAAGCAATTTCCAAGTGCATTGTATAAATTCTTCTGAAGCAATCGTATTACGTGCATTATTCTTTGCATGTTTTTGCTTCGTTTTGTTTTCTAAACGCTAAAATTGCAACTTTGTTTTAGTTACAACGTTGATGGACAGAAGCTTTTTAAAGACACAAAAAGGTGTTGTACTTAACCACAGACATAGTCTACTTCTTCTTCTATTTATTTTAATTTGTTTTCACTTTTATTTTTTGTGTTTCTTTTCCCGGAAAATAGTGTGTTTGGATGTAGATTTGTTGGTTAAAAAAGAATAGTTGACCAAATTGAGATAAGCTTGGGCCTGATCCAGTTACCAATTAGATCATTGTTGTATGAAAGTGAGCTGGGCTGTGGGATCCAGTCTTTTTGAAATAAGAGGTGCTAGTCAATATTTATTTTAAAAGTGCTCCTGGATGATTCATGGAGGATGCTTCTTTATTTTTGTTGGTTAGTGAAACACTCGATAAGTTCCAGGTCCATAGTGCATGCTAACTCTATTAGCAATCAAATTTGAACTTTGTTGATGATTCTTTGTTGTTCACTATCTCTCCTATTGCAAGCCTCATCAAAAAGGGAAATTGAAAGTTCTTGGATTTGAACTTCGTCTACGATTACATGTCGGTGAAGGAGTTGAATTTGTTTTTTTTCCACTTCTCTGTCTAAAAGATAATTGCTATTAGCCAATTATGCTAGATGTGAATTCGCCACTACTATGCCTTGTCTGACTGATCACGCATGAAATTATCAGGGAGATGATGATGATGACTCTGGTGATGAAGAGAAGCGTAATCGCTACAAGCACCACCACCACAAGAAGCATTATGATGATGAGTGATGCAGCCTTTGTCAATGGACGCATGCCCATTATTGGCTACTAAATAAAGGATGGAGGCATGTTTCCTGTTTGATAGTCGTTCTGTTTTGTGTAAGAGCTCGTTGTGAACCTGTGTGCTTTCCCTAGTGTGAAGGATCATGTGTTAGTATTCATGCTGTCATTACCTACTAGTGCATGTTTCCTTTAATGGTGCTTCCGTTGTGCGATGTGCGTGAACATGTTACTGGGTAATTTTGTTTGTCCTCCTAAATAAAATCTTGAACTCTTGAGTTTGGAATGGTTCTTATATTTGGCTGTTTGCTTACGTATTGTTGACATTGAATTTCATCAAATGTGCTGCTGTAAAACTTGTAACGGGGATGAGATATTCTCTCAAGTCTCCGTTGTTATGTGTCGGTTGTCGGAAATACCCATGTGTCTGTCCTCCCCATCAGCCCTTTGGTCGCAATTATATATGGTCAAAGTTGATCCTCCATTTTCATGGTTAAGCTACTAGACGATTTATTTCGTCTTTATAACATTCTCTCATCTTCTCATGCCCTCACGTCTTCTTGATAAGAGGGAGAACAAAGAGCTTTTAGAATAGTTACTATGATTCGGTAATTAATCTCTATTTCTTAAATAAAAAATTTAATTTCATATCTTTTTTTCTTAAAAAATTTACGAATCTTCAATATCATTATGTTAAATTTAATATTTATCAATCACAAAATAAAAAATAAAATATCATAGACTAAATTCAGAAAAAAATATTTCAATAATAAAATGAAATTTGAGAAAATAAATCCTTATTCAATTAAACAAAAAAGGCCTAAACTATCGTTTGATAAAATCGTGTGGACTGTACTATTAATTACCTCAAAATAAATATGAACATGAAGAAGCAACAAATATATCAACTCTAACAGCTTCTTCACTACCCTTACCGTCATATATTATAATCAGAAGAAATTTGTTATAATCAGAATAGTGCATATTTGTATCATTAGATTTTCCCAAGAAAATCGACTGCAAATTTTATAATCACAATAGTCGACAACTATCCACATTAATTACTTGTTAATGCCTAACCTAGCATGTTCAAGTATCTAAAACATTAATTAAATTGAATATGGTAGTCTAAGTTTGATTCTCAAATAAGTACCTTGCCACCTTTTTCTAAGAGGAATCATACCACGATTTAATGTCATGCCAAAAATAAAATGAAACTGCCACTATGATTTATCAGATAACCATGAATACGTTTCCATTTTTATCTTATTTTAAACTCTTGCCAATTGTCAAATACAACATTTGTAAATGTATGTCAACAGAGCAAATCCGGACATGAATACTATTGAAAATGCTTCAACTTGGGGAAGGAAAAAAGAAAAGTTGTTGTCTTTAACGAATTAACATTCAAATTACAAGACCAAGAAGAATGATAAAATGGGAAATATAAAATATTCACTTATATTAATTGCTCTGCACTACCAACCACAGCCATTGGGAAATTGGTCTATAACATCCAGCTCTCAAAAATGTAAAATTAAAGATACAAATAGTAAACATTTGCAAAATTAGAGGAGCTTCTTCCTCTCAAAATATGTCTTGAGGTGCCACAACTGCAAACCAGCCACTGATAAGCAAACCACAAGTGAAAGCAAACTAAGTGCAGCCATTTTGGAGTTTGTTGATCTATTTAGTTGTTGCATTTCTTCCTCCCTGAAACATCAATAGACAAGGCCAAAATTTTAAAAATTACAAAGGAACGGATATTGGATAAAGTTTTTCTTATACAAAAAAGCTAGGCCTGTGTTGTTTAACTTTAACTCTAGCAGCTAACAAACTAAGAGGACAATTGGCCTACCAAGACTACTATCCACATTGAAAGATTTGTATCAAAACAAAGCATATCTAAAATTTATGCTTTCAAGGTTCAAAACTTGATTTTGACTCTAAATGGTTCTTGCTCCTCTCCATGCGGAAAACATAACAAATACACTATCCTGTTATTTAGAATCAAGAAACTTTCAAGAATTCATCTCTTGCAAATATTTTTGTTTTCCAAACAAAGCCTATAAAATTTCAACTACAATGTATTGACAGTGCCAGTTGTACCATGCCTATCTATCCAAAAGTAATACATGTTGCTTGTAGTAATCATAGCATAAGTGTTCCCACAAAAAGGGAGGGAGGGAGATAAGGACCAGTTCTTGCATTCATACCTCTCACGAAGATAAAACATCTCATCATGAATGGATGTGACTGTTTCGTACAATTTCTTCAATTCAATTTCCATAACCTAGCACAAGAGATGACATTCACACATTAACATCTTAACATTAAAATCTCATAGAGTTGGCCAATAGGATGTCGAAAGCTCATGAGCTTCCAGCATTCATTACAAATAGCAAAGATCACTCATAACCAGCATCCTACATTCCAAGAAAAAAAAAAAAAAAACTTTAGCCTCATTTGGAAGAGCAAAACCAATTTAAAATGGGCAAAATGAGATTGTTAGCCTTCAAAATCTTGAAGCTAAAAAATTGATGGAAGATTAATGGCTTAGTTAAAATTCAAGAGTTCAAATCTAGTCATTATTGGTTCACAATCTACCAACAGTCTTACATTCCTATGCTCTGGATCATATCAGATACAGACAAGCAGCATGAATTAAGCCCAGAAGTATCTGATACCCATTGTTTAAATAACTCATAAGAATCACAATGTCATTGAAATTTATAGGAAAATTAAATTTTGTCTATTAAGCCAGACAAAAAAGCACAAATACTCAGATGACATAAGCTAAAACTGTTAAGAAAGATTGCATAAAAGCAGCTCTTTAAATTACTACTCTAAAACACCTCTAACCTCCAAGAAAACGAATAAATAACTGGAATATAAACAGATCAAAGGTCAATCATAGCTCACTTCTATTTGGCCCTTCTTAGCAACTTTAGACCAATCCTTAGCGGAAACTCCAGTTTTCCACTCAAAATCAACCGTCACTGTAGTTTCTGGCCTGTGTTCATCGGCCCAAAAACAAGTCGTGTAGTCACCAGCCTCAGCGGCAGTGAATGCAAAATTACCCGAATCCACATGATCCCCAAAATGATAAGTGCTCCCATATGGCGATGTCACCTATGCCAAACCATCGTAATCACCAACAAATTAGAATCATAACGAATCATACTTCTTCTTCAACATGCAACATTTTCTCCATTAGCCCAACAAAAAAAAAAAAAAAAAAAAAAAGAACAAACAAACAAACAAACCCAGATAAAATTACATGATGAAATTTGCTGTTGAAACTTAAAATAAAATTGGGGTTTACCTTAACGGTAAGTTTATGGGAATCAGGAATAGCATCAGCCTCGTTGGGAAGAACAACGTTATATTTTCCCACAGTCATTGAATTGCTCTTTATATCCTCTCCTATGCATTTGGTATTGCCTGAATTCAGATCGAACCGCATTGATTCTGCAATTGTGAAAAGAATTCCTAGGGCTGTTATAATGAAAAGATTTAATTTTGCCATTTGGGATTTTCTGGGGAATTAAGGTTTTATAGATTGAAGGTATTGGAGACTATGATAAGAATGAGATCTGTTTCTGTATATTGTTTGTGTCACGTCGGAGAAGATGAAACGAAATGCATGGCTTCCGTTAGCGGAGCCCGATCCCAAGAACACTGCACTAACATTTCTATAAACGTGTCAATTTTTCCATCTACTGAAAAACATTCTAAATATATTAGTCAAATAAAAATGACTAATTCATACTTTAATTACTTAGAAAAAAACTTCAAATGTAGTGGAGCTTAAAGAATTTTATTAAATTAAAATAGAAGAAGAAATAAAGAATTTTTCAGAAATAGGAGAACTCTTCCAAAATTAAATTACGATGGCTAATGGCAGAATGTTCTTCTGGTTAGGTTACACCTTGTCATTGACATAACCTGTCAATTTCATCTATTTGCTTTGGCATTTGCAGCCATCTATGCTTGAATTTTGAACCAACCAACTTCTTTTTTCTTTTTTCCCGACAAGAACTAACCAGCTTTGGTCAGCTATCAATAGTTCTATTCATTAATTGCTGTGATTAATTTTTTTTTTTTTTTTGTCTAAACCGTCTTAAATTCAAATAACATTAATCTATTTGTTTAATCTAGATTTATGTCAAACGATCGACAATGTGAGCTTTTCTCGAAATATAAAGGGTAAATGCATATTTAAAATTTTAAATATGAATACTTAAAAATTATGAATAAATTAAATAATACTAAGACTACAAATTTCGAGTTCAAATTTTAATGAAAATGAAATAAAAGGATGATTTTGAAACAGAATTTGGGATAATAATAAGAAGAAATGGTTTAATATAATTTTTTTTTTAAAAAAAAAAAAATTCATAACGCGTGCTGTCTGTCGATAGCTGGACCAAGTCTCGTGCCGTATAATGGAGTGGACCCCTTGGAAAATGCAATCATCCAAATCCAACCTTCACAATTTCTGGTTTACGCTAATTGATGCTGCTGTGCTGTGCTGCTCGCTCCACAATGCCACACAACCAAAGTACGGCTTCTTATCGCTTCCTTCAGATATCAATGGCCTTCCAATTTCCTTTACCCCAATGTTTTTTTTTTGAATTAACTTCTTTCTCCAACAAGTATTATCATTGTTGTCATCCAAACACGTTTAAAATTCGAATTCTACATTCAATGATTAGAATGGAAAAACAAAAATATGATCCAAAAGTGAGTGTAGGGTTTTGATAGGTGTGACTGATTTTTCTTTTGGTTTTTTCTTTTTCTTTTTTATATTTCTATGTTTGATAGTGACATATCATTGTTAGATAGATACTGTTTTTTTATATTGTCAAATGATTATTTATTTTTCTCCTGCATCTTTATAGGTTTGATTTTGAATGCTAGGAGTTCAGGCCCTACTGATCCATTCAATCAAATAAATTAAATTTTCATTGTTAAAAATATACCAGTGTGCTGAGTTATCATAAGATTTTGACGTAATACCTTCGTATGTTTTAATAAAAATCAAAATCTCGAAACTCAACTATTATAAAAACAAATATAAATTGAAATTATTTCTAGTATTATGAAATCTTGAATTTAAATGGCTTCTTATTAATTTAATTTTAATTTTAATTAGTTAAATAAATTTTTTTGAAAAGAAAGTAAAGTTATTGATGTTTAAATTAATTTTTTAATAACAAAATAAAATTTTGCATAATTAAATCATAACTAGAAAAAGAGTTGCTTGGTTTTTTTTATACGAAATGGGAATTATGTTTGAGTTTGAATAACAAACCATTTGATTAAAATTAAATTAATTTACGCAATAAAATCAAATTTATTTCCATGTTTAAAAAACCTTTCCAAGTTCCTCTAGATTTTGGAAATTTAGTGACATAATTGTTAGCAATAATAGATCTAAATGGGCTGCAGAGTTATTATCCCTTAAAATTATAAATTTATTTTTAATAAATTGTTACATTTAGCCTAATTTTTTTTATAAAAATTTATAATATAATATATTCTTTTAACTTCTAAAATTTTTAACCTTTCTGACACAAAAAAATTCTGAACTTACAACGTTGCGTCCCACATTGCTTGTTTGGAAGTGCATCATATTTAATGTCGTCTGCGACCTGATGGAGACATGACATTGGCTCTGGCTTTCTTTTTGCCAGCCTGTAATGGGCCGAGCAAAATGGAAAAAGGAAATGGCTTACATCTCTACATTTCATTCGAATGGTTTACCCTCTGTAAAATTTACTTCTTGTAAAATTTAGTTAGAGGTCAATCAGGTTTAACCTCGTACCGAGTGCATTGAAGTGAATATGAAAAATCTGAGATATCTCTCTCAATCCTGAATTGAAAGTTTTCACTTAAACATACATAAATTATCAAATTGAGTTAATCCAAGTAGACAAGGCCTTCAAGTAGTCTTTTAAAAGCAATTAACGATAACCTTAATAATGGCTAAACTTTCATTGCCTTGGCGGAAATCCTTACAGAGGAAATGGTAAAGAAGGTGGTTTCTGCAAGTTCTTTATATGATCTCTTGATTAGCCCTTCATTTCATGTGACAGTACAAAAACCCAAGAAAAACAACACTGGTGATTCAATTATCCATTGAGAGGTCTTTAACTTTATGTTCATCAACATTTGTGCTAATCAGCAGAAACATTTGATTCCTGAGTAAGATGAAGTTTGGGAAAGAATTCGCAGCACAGATGGTACAGGAATGGCAAGAAGCATATATGGACTATAACTATCTGAAGAAAATCTTAAAAGAGGTCTTGCAATTCAAACAAAGAAATACTCCATCTTCCATGCCAGCAGCAGCAACCTCAAAAGGTTCTTTGAAGAGAAGGGTATCTCTCTATAGAGCCTTCAGTGGCCTCACAAACCGATATAGGGGCTCTCCAAGAAAGAATGCCAATGAAGATGAAGTAATATTAATAAGCGCAATGGAAGAAGAGGGAGGAGGAGAAGGCCGTTACCAGACCATGTTTATGAATGCATCAGAGGAAGGAGGGGAGCGTGAGCTTTTGTTCTTTAAGAGGCTTGACGATGAGTTCAATAAGGTGGTCAAGTTTTACAAGGGAAAAGTTGACGAAGTTACGGCAGAGGCAGAGGACTTGAATAGACAAATGGATGCTTTAATCGCGCTAAGGATTAAGGTGGAGAATCCAGGGCTTGCAGGAGCAAATATGGGGAATCTTGCCACCAACAGGGTTTCCTTGAATACCGCATCAATTGTTCATCCTATCAATAGCAGTACTAGAAACCCAGGTTAGGGAAAATCCTTATTGTGGATAATTAGTTTTTTGTTCTTTTTATTTTTGTCTTTTGGTTATACATGTAAATTTACGTTATTCTTCGATTTGAAGAATTGTCCCATATGGAAGTGATTCAAGAAGTTGAAATGAGCACTGAAACAAATTCAGACGATGATAAGAAAGTCAGTGATGCTGAGAACTCTGCCTCCAGTAGCCAGGGGAAAACCACTTCTAACGTTGAAAGATTTAGACCAGCTTCATTAGAAGTTTTGGATCATGTAAAGATCAATGTTGAACCTGAAACTCCTGTATCTACCATGAAAAATATCATTGCAAGTTCGAAATCAGACTTATCCTATAGCAAGGAAGAATTGAGGAAAGCAGAGGAGCTTATGGCTCGGGCTTTTATAGTCTTCTACCAAAAGCTTCGACTTCTGAAAAGCTACTGGTAATAATGCGATGTGCTCTTGGAGTTCTGACTGAGTTTTACTTGTATAACTGACCATGCGACTAAATGGTGTTGCAGCTTCTTGAACCAATTAGCATTCTCCAAGATCATGAAAAAATATGACAAGGTAATAGAGCTTCTACTTTTGATAATAAAATATTAGCTGCAAGTTTTGATTCCATTGTACCAATTTGTGTTAACTGCAGATCACTTCACGGAATGCATCGAAAGCTTACCTAAACATGGTGGACGTTTCTTATCTGGGGAGTTCTGAAGAGGTAAGACAAATAGTTCGTCATATTTGCTGGAATGAGTTGTGCTTTGGACACTGTCTTTTCCCCCTTTTTTCCTTTTTTCGTCTCAAAATGTTCCTATGCAGGTTACTAAGCTCATGGAAAGGGTGGAGGCTGCCTTCGTTAAGCATTTTGCAAATGGGAATCATAGAAAAGGGATTAACATTTTAAGACCAAAATCTAAAAGGGAAAAGCATAGAACCACATTTTTATTGGGTAAGATCAGTTTGTAACTGAAAATTCAAACTTGACTTGCCGGAAAAGTATTGTCAGTGCTGTCTAGTATCGTCAATTCTCTGCTTCTAACTGCAGGTTTCTTCTCTGGATGCTCTTTGGCACTTGTGATTGCAGTTGCTGTGCTAATACATGCTAGAGATGTTCTCAATAGTCCAGGAGGTCCAACGTATATGGAAAACATATTCCCATTGTACTCGTAAGTAGTTGGAAAGTACTAATAAGATTATTGGATGCCACTTTCCTGTTTACTATGATAATTTTGCTTCTCTCTGTTGCAGATTGTTTGGATTTATAGTCCTGCACATGATGTTGTATGCTGCAAATATATACTTCTGGAAACGACACAGGATCAATTATGCATTCATATTTGGCTTCAAGCAAGGAAGAGAATTGGGTTATAGAGAAGTCCTACTTCTTGGTTCAGGCCTGGCAGTGCTTACACTTGGTGGTGTCCTCTCAAATTTGGATATGGAGATGGACCCAAGAACAAGCAGCTTCAAAGCAATTATTGAATTAATACCCTTGGGCATACTTACTGTAAATTTTCTATAGTCCGATGCTTGAATCATCATTTCTATTGATCAAGTGTATATTTGCCTTCTAAGCCTAAACTGATGTTTGAATGCAGCTTGTGCTTCTAATAATATTCTGCCCTTTCAATATAATTTACCGGTCAAGTCGCTTCTTCCTGATCCAATGTGCTTTTCATTGTTTACTTGCTCCTCTTTATAAGGTAATAAGATTAAGATTTCCAAAAACATAACAGTGGATTTCAGTGAGAGTGGTCTTATTTTTGTTCCCTTTATGTTTCTGTAGGTTGTCCTCCCAGATTTCTTCTTGGCGGATCAGCTCACTAGCCAGGTTTGAAACAGTTCCAACTTGAAAATGGAGATTAAATTCCAAACACTTCTGTTGTTTCCTCAGCTTCCTTATTTGTTCTGTTCACCACAACTGAATTTCAGGTGCAAGCATTCAGAAACTTGGAATTCTATGTCTGCTACTATGGTTTTGGAGACTTCAAAAGGAGGTCAAATAGATGCCACGAAAGCAAAGTTTTTGAAAGTTTTTATTTTGTTGTTGCAATTATCCCATATTGGATCCGTTTCCTTCAGGTATCTCTGACAGCATTTCTTTCCTAATCTTTTCCCTTCTCCTTTTCAACAATGGTTTGGTACTTACAACATTCTATACTGTTTTAGTGTCTTCGCCGATATTTTGAAGAAAGGGACTCAATGCAAGTGTATAATTCAGTAAAATTCTTTTCAACTATTATTGCGGTTGTCGTGAAAACATTTTATGATCTGAAAAGGGGAATGATTTGGAAGATCTTGGCCGCAGTCACCTCAGGTTTTGCAACCATTATTAGTACATATTGGGACATTGTAATAGACTGGGGTCTTCTGCGTCAAAATTCAGGAAATCCATGGCTTAGAGACAAGCTTGTTCTACCAAACAAAGGTGTTTACTTTGTAGCAATGGTAAGGAAACATGTGAATCTGTCTCTGAAAGTTCCTAACTGACGACAGAACATTTTTCAGTTTTGTAGTTGGTTCCTTCCTAAGTAACAATAGCTTCTGGTAAATGGCAGGGCTTGAATGTTGTGTTAAGACTTGCTTGGATGCAGACAGTGTTGGGATTTAGAGAAGCACCTGTCCTGCATAGGACAGCATTAACGGCAATTGTTGCCTGCTTGGAGATACTTCGGCGTGGCATCTGGAATTTCTTTAGGTAGGATATAAATCCTCCAAGTTTTTTCCTTTCATTTTCAGAAAAATTATCTGCTAATACTGAATTATTGTAAAAGGAGGAAGAACTTACTATGAAGTTGTATAAAAAAACTCAAAATCCAATGGTCCTAATTTCATTAATGCTGGGGGGGAGATTGGAGTGGCCCTTTCATCTCTGAAAATAAATAAATAAAATCAGGATCTTTAAAACAATATTAATGGACGTAACTTCAAGTTAAGATGACTGACCAGGAAAAGCTTGAATTTTATTTATCAGGTTGGAGAATGAGCACTTGAACAATGTTGGCAAGTACAGGGCATTTAAGTCAGTACCATTCCCTTTCTACTATGATGATGATGAAGACAAGAGCGTATGATCGTAGTAATATGATTGAAAAGCACTGGATTGACGCCCAATTTTCTTTCATCCCAATATTATTTTTCTCTTTTAATTTTTTAGAGATTTGTAAAGAAAAGGGGCAAAAAAAAAAAGAGAAAGTAAACCGTGTGATCACAAGCAGGATATCATGAGAGGAGTACGTGGCCCTGTGAGTTCCCATTTTTTTGTACTTTTCACATCCTTCTTACTGCAATTTTGTTGCCAGAAAACCTGCAAGTCACACCTTAACTTAGAAGGAAGGAAAGTAAAGGCCACATTTTCAATTGTATGAGGCTACTAATACGCTTCCTCAAAATTGTAGAAGCCAAGAAAAGCATCTGCAATTTCGTAACTTATTGCTGCTTAAAACATTTGGCACCTAATGATAATACAAACTGCTGCAGGAGACATTATACAGTTTCTTAATTGCTGTTTGACAAATCTTTGTTTCATAAAAAGAAAACAAGATAAAAAAGAGGAATGATAGGATACTGGACCAAAAATATAAAAGCTCTTAGACAGAACGCACATCTTCTTCATCAGACTCCTCACCATTATGTAGCATGGCTGAAGAGTTTGAAACTGAGTTATCAGTTGTTACAGCACCATTGTTTTCATCATCCTGGTTCTTGAAGAGAGATGAAAAAGATAGTGGATTGTAGGTTGAGCTTGCTTTTTGAAGGCCTCTTACAGCCTTCATTGCAGCAAGGGTGCTGCGATATATATCCATGGTGTCATCCCCAAGAGTTGGTGATGATTCGAATGAGATATTTGCTGGGTTATACTTATTCATTGCACAATTTGGCTGCTTTTGTGCAGCATTAGTAGATTCAACGACTTCTGCATGCAATGGAAATAGGAGTTCAAGATTTGCCTCACATTCATGGACTAGTCCCGTTAGAGATTCTGTAGTAAAAAAAGGCTGACGAAGCGCAAGTTGCGTAAAAGGTAGACGCAATAATCCTCCAGTTCGTTTATCGTACTTCTTCAAAATCTTAAGTAGCCCTAAAGAAGCAGAAAAATGAATATAATTTCAGGAACAGGTAAGAAACTATAATTCACCAACTCTTAATAGATGGAAGAGCAAGATATTACATACATATATATCTACTATACCTTATGTTTTAGCTAGTAGCTAAAATTTTTTAGAAGCACTGTCTCTCTATGAAAAGTGAGAACAGCCCTAACTACACAATTTAGGAGTAGAAGGGACAAATAAATTGATTAGCTAGATACCTGCAAAATTTAGGGAGCTATAATTTTTCAAAAGCACCATTTCCCCATGAATAGTGACCAAATCTTTACGAATGTCCATCATTTCTTCACTGAATTCACTCTCTGATGTAAAAACTCCATTCTTGCTGCTCTGTTCCTTTAGACTCTCAATTCTTTCCTTCAGTTCCTGATATAATTGCAAATATGAAAATTTAAAAAAAAAAGTTGAGGTAATTTGTGTTAAAATTACAGTTAGGAATTTTGTTTTCCTTCGTAAGAAAAAAGCAAGCAACGGTTTGATCAATAGACATTTGTTCAGATGTTAAAATATAATTCAATGTAAAAATTAGAGAACAAAAGTTGCTTTACAAGCCTCACAACCCTAATTCCAACTGCATCTGATCTGACCAGGATGCTCAACAAACACCTAAGGGCTCACACCATTTTGATAGAGAATTTTTACATTAGGGTTGGAGAAAACAATATAACAAAGTCATACTGTACAACAAAGAGTCAAGATACCTTAACAGAATAGCAACTTGCTGTACTGAATATGAATGTAATATGAAAAATAAGTGCACAGAATTTCTCACTCACTATTTAATGCTCAAAATATTTCTAGCCAAGCAATTAATAGAGTACAGCAAACTTGACTAATTGAAAGAAGCTTCTATGAGCATATAAAGAAGATTAGTGAAAGGAGCATGAAGAATTATTGGGTACTCCAGATGTACCACCTCACCATGCTAAGCTGGTCCACCAAGCCAATAGCATCGTAACAAGTACTCCCTCCATCCTATAATTTTTGTCCACTTTGCTTTTTCACACGTATTAAGAAAAAACAAATTTTTTGTTAATAACTTTTCAGTTGTACCCATCTTAAAGACATTAAATTTTACTAAATACTAAGAGAGATTTTGAGAGATTTCTTGAAAATAAGATAAAATTAAATAAAGTTATAAAGTCAATTTATATGTTACTTTAGTATAAAAAAAATGGATAATAATTTTAGGATAACTAGAAAAGGAAAGATGGACAAAAATTATGGAACGAATGAAATAATTAAAAAGAATTAGAAATACTCACTAAACTAATACTGACACTAAAAATTCCTGCTTATATGGAAGTTAAATTTAATTTAAATTATTTTAGTTACTTATTTGAATACTATTGGTTTCGTGTACCACCTCAACATGATGAGGTGATTCACCAAAGTATCTAATAATTTCCGATTCACCGAAGTATCTAATAATTTCCGAGATTATCTAATAATTTTCCGAGGAGCATCTATATTCATGTACCAAACACCAAATACTTGGTCCCTGGTATAGAAGTTTCTTTGAGGAATAAACCATGCCTTCAAAATAATCAATGGCAAGACAAGAACCTCCTATTATAAAACTCCATAACATTGAATGATTGATCCTAAAATTGAACTAGCTTTGCCAGATGTCCAGGATATTCTGATTAAGGATTTATTATTTTGCCTGGAGACCTATTGGCATCAATAAAATCTAAGGAAAACTTTGAGAATACATGTTACTGCTATGCTAGAAAAGGCTAACTTGAAAAAGGCCATAGCGGCTTTGCAAATTGAAGCATCAGGAATGGAAATTTTATGGGCCACTACTTGACCATTATTAAGCTAGATAAGTATCCTAAAGTTTGCATCTTTGCAGGAGTTCATGCAACATGATCGACGGTTAACCTGGTTGAATACATATTGGGAGGCAGGTAATCTCAAAGACATGCTGAAATATGAAATTTCCATTTCAGAGATTCCATTTTGAGAATAACAAGTAGTAAAAACTCATAATTCCCAACTATTGGTATATCTACGAATCCCAACCAGATATTTTCTTGCAATGCCATGCCTTTCACACTTTATCACTTGTGATTTGCTCAGCCTCAGAGAAAATTCAAAATGCAATGCTTCTCATATCTGGTGTATTATTTCCCCAAATGAACATGGCAAAATCATCTAATCTAATTGCCTAAAATCATTTTTTCCCATAAAAGCACTTTTTTATAAATAAACTAGCCAGGCATTATAACTAACATTCTCATTCCAGCCTTGTGAATTTGATTGTCCAACAATATAACCATTGAGCATCTATGACAAATTGACAATTATTGGTTTCAAAACAATGCTTTGTATATTTGCTCTGATTCAGCAGATACCCAAAAACCAGAACAGCATTCCTAACTTCATTCATCCTCTTGTAATGCTATGGGCAAAGCCTCTTCGGTTTCCACTCTTACTGTCTTATGGCTGGGGGAGAGAGAGAGAAGAAGAAGAAGAAGAAGAAGAAGAAGAAGAAGAAGAAGAGGAAGAAGAAAAAAAACACCTTTTTGAATTTAGAACTAGAGACGATGCTTCCTAATCGTCTGCATACCACTTGCCTTGCTATTCTTGATTCCTTCACTACTTGTCTTAGTTCCAAACATCCAATAAATTCGCATTCATGTCCATACTTTATACCCTGATTATCCGAAGAAGTTAAAGATTCTAGGAAGGCACAAAAACCCAAAAGCTTATCAATGAGCTGGGATTTTTCTAGACTCATGTTAATGACTATGGTATACACCTCCACTTAAGTCAGAGGAAAATATCATTACAATCCCACAGTTATCTCACATCAAAATTGGAATAAATTGAATTAACCAGTAAATATATGTACGAAAATCAGAAACCCACATACGCAAAGCAGATATATAAGACAATATGTAGCCATGTCAATCAACAAATATAGTGATTGCAAAAAAGAACCTGAAAACGGATAATGAAGTCTTCCTCTTTATCAACAAAAAAATCATTGAACTTGTCGAGCTCTTCATTTAAAATCCTAATAAACCATTCTTGGAGGAGCACCAAGGAGCTGTCTGTACCACTCTCAGGCCGAGGATGATCAGCAGAGGCAGGGGGAGGCGGAAATAGATTGGGAGAGCCATCAGAAGTTGGAGGAAACTGCTTGAGGAGTTTCTTGAGGGGCTTGTAACAAAGAAATTTGTCCCTCCACTCCGGCAGGGTTTCCTCAAGGTGGGTCTTGAACTCCTTCCCAAATTTCATTGCTTATGCTTGGATTTTCTTCCTTGATTATCTCTATGGGTTGCAGGTGTTAACGGTGATTTTCTCTGCATATTTTACTAGCACATATAAATATGCAAAAACATTGTTTTTAATTAGAAAAAAGAAAAAGAAAATAAAAAGTCCAAAAGGGTAAGAAGGAATTTTCAATTTTGAAGGAATTGGATGAGTGGGAATGGATAAGGGAATTAATTTAGCAATGTAGGCTCAGATGGTGCAGGCCTTGGTATGCTATTTTGGTCATATATCAGTATCATCATTACAGTGGATGGCATCTTCTGTTTTCTTTAATTTTTTTTCCTTTTTAAATATTTTTTATGATGAAGTCAATTAGAGTTTATTCCTAGGTGCAGATAATAGTATCTTTGTTTTTTTTGGTAAACTGCAATTTAGTCCCTCTGATTTAGTGAAATGTAACATTTTGTCCCTCTGTTTTAAAAACCCTTCAATTTAGTCACTGTAATTTTTAAAAACTATGCCATTAGTCTCTCCCGTTAGATTTTCAGTTAAATCACAGTTAATTTTAATTAAAAAGACTAAAATACTCATTCTCTCTCCTTCCTCTTCTTCTTTTTCTTCTTCTCCTTGTTCCCTCCTCCTCCTCCTCCTCCTCCTCCTGTGTTTGATTTCATGCAAGCAGCTGCGCAAATAAGCTAATGAAAACAGCAACCTCAAGAGCAGCATTGACATTCCGGATGGCAGTATTGGGTTTATTCATTTTGATGTAAACAGTAGCCGTAAAATATCATGTACACCCAAAACTAAACAATTAAAACAAGCAAGCACACACCAATTCCAAACTAAGAAAACTATCACCATCTCCTCTTCTTCCTCTTCAGGCTCTGCTTGTGGACCTTCCTTATCCTCAATTTCCTCGTCGCTCTCATCCACGACATAGCTCTTCTGCAATACCCCAAAGTACACCGGATATTGACATGTGGAGAATTAAAAACACAAGCAGAAAACAATCGATTGAAAGAAGAGGATTTCGCAATGGGGTTCGCTTGGTGGTGGACTTGAATGCCGAAGTGGCCATTTGGGAGGAAGCAGGTGAGGTCAGGAGTGAAGAAGCTGTTACGGGTATTTTAGTCTTTTAATTAAAATTAATGGTGATTTAACTGAAAATCTAATGGGAGGGACCAATGGCATAGTTTTTAAAAATCACAGTGACTAAATTGAAGGTTTTTTAAAATAGAGGGACAAAATGTTACATTTCACTAAATCAAAGGGACTAAATTGCAGTTTACCTTTTTTTTTTTTTTAACTAGGAGCACTTGCAATTTACAAATTTCATTCACTGAAACTGAAGTCAAAGGGGTGTTACTGTTTTTTCACGTCACGAATATCAAAGGATACTAGTAAGCCAAGGAACTGAAGGTTTGAGGTTTCGGAATTGAATTGAAGGATAACGAATCCTTTATTTTAGTTTGATTTTAGTTTAATTTTACTTTAATCAAATTGAATTTTATTTTATTTAATCAAATCTAATAATTAAAATTTATATTTTAAAATAAAAATTCTAACTTAAGTTTAATTTTAATTTAATTTAAAATAACTTTTGGTTGCAATTCGATAACAGAAGTTTATATAAAAAATTTAATTTAATAACTTAATCTTAGTGCTGAAAACATATATTGATTAGATGGATTATTGAATAATGTATATTTTAAATTAGTTTATCTTAAGAACATATGATTTATATCGATCAAAAGAAAATATAATTTCAAATGCATATTTAGCACTAAGACTTAATGATATATTTTTAGCATCTTTATTAGACAGAAATTTATATCAAAATCTCAATAATACAAGTTGGATTTCAAATCTCTCTATCTAGGCTCAAGTTTATGAAGTCGAAGGAAAGATTCATAAATTCAAATTGCGTTAGAATTAGGGTAAACAAAGATTATGCCGTGGTTTCATTGTGTAACTTACAGGTCATTTTGAGTTTTAAAAAAAGACCAAGTGAGAGGGTGGAATTTTTCCAGTTTGTGGTCCCAGGTTTTGTTTATTCCCCAATTTAAGAGTTTTCTCAACCGTAAGCTAAAAGAATAAGCAAGAAAATAAATATATTCCTTTACTGGCACTTAGTGCTACGACATCAATGAAGTTCTAAACATCGAACAAAAGAGGAATGAGTTCAGCTCACAACATCAGCCGCTGTTCCTTTTGAATTGTTGCTTATGAACACTCCATAAGCGAAGCCGACCCAGATATTAGAGTTTTGGAGCCATCCAAAGCAACCATATAATCTTAGACAACTGAGGAAGGCATTTGCATGAGAGAGACCTGATTGAAACAAAGCGACTACCCTATTATATTCATTGCCAACTCAAAATTACTGGAAGTGAATCACTGGCAAAGATTCATCAACGAGTCCTTATCAAAATCACAATGCCTGAACAAACATTAACAACAAATAATGTCTTATGTTATCTGTCAATCACACTAAAACACAGAATTTGGTGATTAAACGTCAATTGAACCACCAAATAACCGAAATTGACAACAACAATAACAACGTCAAGAAAAAAAAAAAAAAGGATAGATGATGCGCCTAATATCCAAGCATGTAGTTGATTATTCATCCTTCAGATCTCCAAAGCATCGATTTTGAAGCTGAATTGCACCAAGTTGTCCAGATGAACCGCCCTATATACTCTCCAGGGCTTGAAGTATATCAGCCTTCAAATCATCAAAGTCTTCAACTCCAAAGCTGAACCGAATCAAGTTATCTTTAATCCCATAATTTTCCCTCTCTGATTGGCTAAGATCCCTGGAGCACAATTGAGAAAATTAATTAACAAGAAAACAGGTACATATTACATTAAATCTACATACAATTATTACAGTATTATACTGTGGCCAACATTTGTTAAGTTCTCAGACTACAGCCTTTTTGCAACTTTCTATGCCTGTCCATGATTCGTACAACGGATAATTCAGACAAAAATTTGTTCTTTTAACTTTATACAAAAGGTCCTTTACCCTCTTTCATTTTACTTGAACCAATTATGCCTTGTTCTTTCTAACCGATATACCCTTATAAAGAGGAGTCCAAATTTGCTTCCAAGACAGATTCACCGAGTCCAAAGTGAGTAAACTCAATAATTGAGGACAACATTTAAGTATTCCAATAGTATATATAAAGCTATAACATACCAGTAAGACATAATTGCTGGCTGATCCACAATGCTTTCACATCCACCAAAAGATGGTGCAATATATGGGATTTTCAATGCATCCACAAATTTTATTGTGGTCATCAAGTCTCCATCAATCTGCTCCATTAAACATACATGAACTTAAAAAACTTATGTGAAACAACAAAAGATGCAATACCAGCCATCGCCACATGAAGTCGAAAATGCTCACCTCAAAGCTCACCACACCACCAAAGCCAGTCATTTGCCGTTTGGCAATGTGATGTTCAGGATGACTAGGCAAGCCTGGATAATAAACGCGCTTCACCTGCCAATATCATTGCAAATTCTCATTTTAAGGATAGAATAGCTTAATTTCACAAGGAAAACAAGTATATGATTTATCTTCCCAAAAAGAAATTGTGTTCTGAAAGTTTTCAAGTTCCACACCATGAGTTACTAAGGGTGCCACCTGATTCTAAAAGATTACCCATTACAGTACCCTCATAGAAGTATTAATGTTCAATGTCACGGCAAAGGGGACTGAAAGTTGCGGTAAGAATTTCCCAGTATGCTATCACAACTTTTCACAGTTTCAGTCATACAGACATAATTCTATTATTGAAAGTATGATACACAAACACAAACTAGGTGTAAAATCAAGCTTCATATTATCTAAAATTACTTGAGCAAAAATGAGGGAAAATATTCCCTTCATTGCTACCATTCTCAACAGTTATAAAATTGATATGCTCATTCACTATAAACAAAGAATGATGAGTTCCTTTCAAAATAAAAAAAGAAGAATGACAAGTTAAGTTGCTTTATATGCAACAATTAGTTATAACCATATTGCAGGAATTTGTCAAATGAAAATTTACAAAAAGCTACATACCTTCGGATGTGCCTCTAAAATTTCGGCCATCCTCAATGCTGTTGAATTCTGTTGCTGTACACGAAGATGCAAAGTCTTCATGCCTCGGATGATCAGATAAGCAGCATTCTGTTATTTGGGGGGGAAAAAGAAAGAATAACTAGATGGTATTTGTCAAGGAGAGTATTGAGTGCAAATCTAAAATTTATGTAAACAATCATGCAAACATCTTTTTAGAAACACAGACATAGACATCATTCTATCGTAAAGACTGAATGTCCAAACTCCAGAAAGCAATACATCAATTTGAATCGCCTCCAAACTTGATAACATCATTGATATGAGTTGAAAAGGCAAGGATATAAAGAAATTAAGAGAAATAGCCTAGAAGCCCAATTAATCAAGACAACTCACCGGGTTGAGAGTACCACCCAAAATATGATGCAAATTACGAATTTCTGAAACTAACTTTGCGGAACCACTTATGCATCCTGCAAGCACCTGGAATAGGTAGTGGCGTTTAATACGTTGGGACAAAATATTAGCCAAATGTTGGTATCTTCTAACTAAGAAACCAAACAAGCTTTCAACCAAACCACACAAAAAAAAAAAAGATCAACAAGCTCAAACTTACATCATTATGACCACCAATGAACTTTGTTGCAGAGTGCAGAATAAGATCAGCACCAAGAGCAAGGGCCTTCTGATTAAGAGGGGTTGCAAAGGTACCATCTATGCAAACTAAAGCCCCCTTTCTATGGCAGAGCTCTGAAACCAACTCAATGTCAACACATCTGAATAATGGATTGGTAGGTGACTCCGTAAAGAAAAGAGAAACCTGCATGGAATTATAATCTGTCATTAAATAATGGTCAGAGAACTTTCAAAAGCATAATAAACTATTTCTTTTACTACCGACATTGTGCTTCTCAAGTGCAGATTCAAGAGCTTCCACATCAGCAGGGTCAATCACAGTGGCCTGCATAATTAATAATGATCAAAATCATAATCAGAAATTTAAAAATAAATATAATGCCATATATAGAAAGAAAAGGTGTTCTGCTAAGAGCTGTAAATTTAGATTCCCGATTTTCACACAACTTATACAAAAGAAAGGCAATAAAACTTTTCAATTATGCAGGAACCAAAGATACAGAGGACATTTTTACAATCAGAGCACAAGCAATAGCAAGTCAAGGAATAAAAGAAGTGGAACTGATACCGTGATTCCCATTTTAGGAAGAATAGTCTCAATGAATATCCTTGTCTTTCTATAGCAATCAGTGGTCGTCACAAGATGTCCACCAGCTGGAACCAATGCCATCAGCATGACTGTACTAGCACACATCCCAGATGCCATAATCAAAGTTGATTCAGCCCCCTCAAGTGCACTGGTATAAAGAGAAAAGCAGTATGCTTTTATTTGCTATTGAATCATACAGGTGTAAAAGATCACGTTAACAATGGAGATGAGACAAACCTTATCTTCTCTTCTGCGACTACTGTGGTTGGATTTCCATAGCG